>NC_072425.2:103855000-108855000 GCF_028878055.3 Symphalangus syndactylus
CGCAGGTTCAGGCAGCCAAGCAGAGACAGCGGAGCCCCAGCGCGTGGTTCAGGCCTGGTCAACAGGTAGGAGGGCCGGACTGGGGGCCAGGCACAGAGGAGGGCAGGCCCGCCCGCGCCGGCGTCCAGGGTCCCGGGTTCCGGGTCCCGGGACTGCAGGAGGTCGCCGGCAGCCCGCGCTTTCAGAGGATTGAGATTGGGCGGACGAGACCTGAAGATCCTCTCAGTCTGGACCCCGACTTTCGGTCTGCTTAGAGACCTAAGCCGCAAGCCTTTGCCCACACGGAGAAACGTACTATCTAATATCTAACAACCCTGTACTGCCGTGTCTGGAGGTTGCGGGAAGGAGACTGTGTCTCCCTTTGGGAAAACTACTGAGGACTTCTTTATATCCTACTTCTCCTGGACTCCATAAGTTACAGGACCGAAGGAAACTGAGAAATAGAGAAAAGGTGCCTCTTGCCCCTTTAACTCCACAAAAGGGTGGCTGCAGATGGAGCAGCTTGGACTTTATTTTTACATTGCGCGAAGCCCGCGGGCAGCGGCTTATGCTAATTGATTTTCCCAGCTCTCAGCCCTGGGTATCTAGCTATCTCCAGGACAGTTTGCTTTTTTCTTTTTCTGTCTTTCTTTCTTTCCTTCAATGTATCAGAAGACCTGAAGCTCGCTGCCCGCGAGTTTCCTCCGAGTTCCCAGGTCAGCGGCGTTTGCGCTCCTCTCCCCCTCCTTTTCCTAGCCCATTGCGCTTAAGTTCTTGAGTCTGGGGAGCCGGTTCAGTAACTCTGAATTCATTTTTAAGTGGTGTGCCCTGTTCCCCACCTTTTAACAAGAGGTGCACTTTAACACTCGAACCAGTAACCCGATCTACACGTTTACAAATCGGCAATGAATTAAAACAACAACAAAAAAGCTTCATGGAAAAAGAAAGGTGGGCTAAGTAAGGGGGAAATGTAGGGGGTGGGGGACAGAAGGGAATGTCAGGAAAAGAAGATTTCCCACCTCTCCTTCCCACTCCCAACCTAGTGCGCTCTCGGTACACGCGGGCTGCGCGCCGAGACTGTTTGTAATGTCCTCAATACCAGCAGGTAGACGTGGCAGTTTTATTGCTTTATACCCTGCAGCTTGTTGTTAACACCGTGAAGGCGTTTCACCCCCTACACCCCCACCCTGTGCTTGTCTATGTTTTTCGCTTTATACTCGCAGGTGCACCGCTTTCCTCGCCAGCTTCCTGCAACTCTGGCTGTACCCCAAGAAGAGTATGTCGTGGCAGGGCCTCGGAAGGTCCCTGCAATTGAGCACTGTATCCAGAGTGCAGCAGCCTCTACTTGCAAGGGGATTTTTTTTCTCTCATTTGTTTGATTGCTGAGGAAGCCGGGAAGGCTGGGATTGTCCGGGTTGTAGCCTCAGGGCTCTCAACCTTCCCCTAATAGTTAGTGGCTAAAATCCTTGCACTCTGTTCCAGTGAAGCAGCTGCACTGAGGTGGTAGTTGTGGCGCATGGTAAAGGTCCTGCTGAAACCTGCTGGGCGACCCAGTCTGGGCTCAGAGACAGTCAGGGGCTGGAAAGTGGAACGAGCGAGGGGTCCCACTTGGTGTGATATCTCTGCGCTTGCGGGATGGAATCTAAACTTCAGGCCTATCAGACTTTCCTGCCAGTATCGAGAATGGAAAAGTGGAGATAGTGTGACCTGCACACAACATGCCAAGGTGGCGCGCCACGAGTGGCTACCAGGTGTGGCCTCTGCCACCGGCCACGGCGCATAGATTTCGCAGCTCAGAGGCTATTTATCGCAGGGCCTCTTCTGACAATCATTTCTCTCCTATTGAACGGCGGCAGATTGGCTTCCCAGTCCTTCATTCCTGTTTCATGGGTGACGGTAATGAGCTGAAGTAAGGCGGTTGGAGTCACTCTCGTTTGCACTAGTCCAGCCCGCACTTCCAACCCTTCAGCAAGGGGCAAAAACTCGGGTTCTTTGGGGCCTTGCAGGAAGGCGCACACCTCAGGGGCTCAAGGCCCCGGCGCCGGGTTAGGCGCCAGCCGGGTCCTGGCTCCTGCTTCTTTGTCTCGCCCGCTAGGGAACGCGGGCCAACCCTTGCGGGAGGGAGGAGGAGGGCGGGCAAGGCCCTGGAAGTCTTTATCATTCAAAATAAAAGTAAACCCTGCAATCTGGAGTAGGAGGCCTAAGGCTCTTTTAGGGCTTGTAGTAAGTGAGGGTCATATTCACTAGGCAGGATTTGAGGCCTAAGCTGCTTTTTGCTTTTTAGGGTGTTGAGATGTTGGAATTTGTATTGCGAGTGTCAATGTTATTTAGAGAGAAATGCTTGTGTATTGCCAACACAAGACCTCCCGGGTCCGCCGGAGGCCACTGTTGGAGGAATGGGCGCTTGGGTCAAAGAATCTCCTGCTGTTCCTGGTCTGGACCGGTGTTTGCTCACGCATGTAGGCCTGGAAATGCTTTGGGGTGCCCAAAGTGGTTTTGCAGCCTCATGGGATGTAGAAGTACATTCAAACCAGGCAGGACCTGGATGGGTTTGGTTGCTAAGTTGGGCTCAGTTATCACTTTAATTCTAAAGAAATTAGACCGGGATAAATCGCCTTTGAATTCAAAGAAATAACTCAGTATTGACTTACATAGCCTCTTCTCAACGGGAGACATTGGTGGAAAAAAAAAAACTTGCTAGTCTTTTCCTCATTCAATATAGTGTAAAACTATGTTTGTGTATGTATGTAAGGAAAGAGTGCCTGATATCCTGGTAACCCGCACAACTTTCTCCCCTCCCCCAACACACACACAATGGTGAAAGCTCTGGGGCACATGGGAGCTGCCTCTTGCCAGTGATGGCACCGTCAGGAGTTGCAAAAGTATCAGTCTACACAAGGAAACAGTGAGTTTGGTGTTCTTGTCTGTGGTGATAAGCTGTATTGTCCATATTAACACCCTTCTCTCTTAGACTCCCCCAAATCCAGTTAAAAAGTGGCCTCAATTTACCCCGTGTTTAGAAAGAGTCTCACTTAAGTTTGGGGATAACATTTTCCTCATTTCTCTAGTCATGGGTCCCAGGAATAGCCAGCTAGGAAACTCTGACATGACACTGGCTCCCACAGGGGGCTTCACAGAGTTTTTCAAGACTGTCCAGTTTGGAGAATGTTAACTATGCATGTCCCAACCTACAGGCTCCTGCTCCAGGCATTTTCAAACCTGGAGTCCAGTGGAGTTATGAAAACAAAGCTAACCAGCTCCTCAAACTAAACATCATTTGCCTTCTCCATGACTCCATTCCCAAGTGTGTGAGCACCCAAGCCTTTCTTAATAGAGGGAGCTGATGTGCTGGGCCCAGAATTGATTCAGGGGAAAAACAGCACATGTTTCTGCCTTCCCTAATTTTAGGATTGTATACAGAAGTCGGCCTGCTTGTCTGCCCTCGCCCCTCAAATCCTCTCTCTTTTTTCTCTTTTAACAAGCATAGGACCCCACTCCTAATACAAAAACACTCCTCTTTCTCTAAGCCCAGGAAAAAAAGGACTCAACAATGTTTAAACACTTAGAATAAAACAAGTTAAATGCTGATGTCTGTCTTTTCAATCTGTAGGCTATGCTAAGGTTGAGCTCTCCATATTTGCCCTGATGGGAAATATATCAGGGCAAAGGGAGAAGGGAGAGGGTGTTAGAAGTCAGCTTTAAGCAAGCCAGTTTTTGGAAAGCAGGGACCCCTGACCATTGGAGGATAAATACAGCCCTATAGTGGTAGGGAACAAGTATCAACAGGAAACAGTAGACTATTTTTAGGCATAATAAGGAGTTAATATAGCTGTCTTCCTAAATGCCTCCAAGCATCTTCTGTTTAATTCCTTCATCCCTTCATCAGCATTAACAATAACAAGGTCACAGAAAATGCCTAACATTAAAGGAGAACCCTGCTTGGGACAACTCTTCAGGAAAACCTGGGATGAAAACATCCCCTTGCTATCATGTTGGTCCTCTTGTTGTAACAGAAAAATAAATGAAAACCGTTTTTCATGAGAGAGGGTGAGTTTGTTCTGTATCTGACTACTCTTGTGATATATATGAACTGGTGACTTTTATACTCATAGCTGTTCATAAATACTCCTTACCTTTATTTGGGAACATCCCAATAAATGGAAATGTAATTTATTAGTTTTTTAGCAAAACTTTTTTAGAGAGCAACAGATTTGAATGCCCTTAGAAGCTAAGATTGTTTTTGTTTTTTCACATTCCATTCTCCCAACTGTGCCCATTCATTCTCTCTCTCTTTTCTTTCTCTTTTTTCTTGTTCAGAAAAGAGACCCCTTTAAAACACACAGACACACACACACACACACATCTAGGAGAAAGACAGCCCCCTTCCCACTACCCTGGGAATGGAATAATTCCTTTTTTATTTTTTTCCTGGTAGGTTTTACAAATTTTGTGCAGAGAGCCAAAATGCTCCTCATCCCTTGCACTCTGTGGAGTGGGGCCCTTCCCCCACAGAGCTCAAAGCCTCCAATTCTTTCAGTACACATTGAGAGGTTGCATCCATTTTGCTGGTTCATATTTGGATTCGCCGTCTTTACTCGCACATACTTTGTGAGGAGGGAAGGAGAGAATGGGACAAAACCAGGGGACGTAGAAAGAAAGAGAGTTAGAGAAAGAATATAAGAGAGTGGACAAAAGAGTATGAGTATGAGTCAGCTTCCTTTTGTGTTCAAGTTTTCTACCTGGTCCTGTTTGCTAGGTACCATTGCCGTACAATGCTAATTGCACAACAAATGAACAAAATGAGAGCTGATAAAAGCAGCCCTGTTACCTGCAGATCGACGCCATGTATATTTCTCTAGGGCCAGGAGGTGGAGATGGGGGTGGGGGTAGGGCTGGAGGTGGGGGGCCTAGACTCCCCCAAACCAAGCTCTTCATCCACTAGTCTTCTACCCCTTTCTCCTCCCCATTTCCTAACCTGCTTTCCCCTCAAACAGCCTGGGCATCACGCTGCCCACTCTAACAGCTGCTAAGTCGAAGCAGGAGAACCCTTCAAAAAACACTACACAAGAGGTCACCCTCCCCAGACAGAACGAGCCACTTTAAGAACGATGCTCAGGGGGCTCAAAAGTCTGGGGCCCAAGAGTTTAAAAAGCAAGGGTAGCGTTTTAGGATATCAGTTCAGCAGTCTCAAATGACAGGCAGGAATCCTGGGCTCTCCATGGGGCTGGGATGAAGGAGGGGAGGAGGGACAGGAGCCGGGAGGCCCGGCAGAAGCAGAGGGCGACTGAACGCTCGCACCGCAGCTGGCTCCCACGCGCTGCCGTCTGCGGGGAATCAGGGGCCCGATAATGGAATTCAGGAGGCAGAGATCCTCCGAGAGCCAGCCACTGTCTTGTACAGATTTGTAGAGAAACCCTCACTGTAATTAAAACCGTACAGTCAGATTAATTCAATGTGTTGCTCGGCAGCGTTTTTAATAGTAAAAATCCGCTTTAAAATTGAATTAGGGTCGAAGAAAATTTCTGCGAGATTCTCCGGATTTGCCAGCTTTCATTGAAGCCAGCCTGGGCTGGACTTAGGTGGTGGATGCATATGGTAGTGTCACCCCCCTCCCCCAAACCTCACCACCCCCGACTGGGGAGGTAGATATGGGGATGCGGGGGCTGATCAGCACGGGGTGCCAGTTTGGCCGCTAGGCTGGATATAGGGCCTGGGGTTAACTCTTCTGATCTCAGGCTATGCACAGATTTTTGACACCCAGGATTACCCTCCCTTACTACCCTCTCTGTGAAGTTCACTGCTCGGGAAAGGCGGGGCGGGGAGGGGGGTAGAGAAAGAATAGAGCCCTACTGTATCTTGAAGCAATTTCCCACTGTGTGTTGCCGCGGGAGCTGGAGGTTGGAGCCCTCTCTGGCCGCTTGAGTGACAGACAGGAGAAAGTTGTGGTTCTCCCACGTGCCCCCCACCCCCTTCTTGACAACCTTCCAAAAATTAAGAGCATTATTTCAAGCGCTCTGTCAAAATGTCTCCCAAGCTTTGATTTGGCTGGCCGCCCCTTTTTTTCCCTCCCCTCCCCACTCCACATCCTTTGCGTTTCGCGTGGTCGTGAAACAAAAGTTAGTATTATTATGCTTTTCCTTTTAAAGGTTAGACACCTGGGAGCTGAAAACTTGCTCCAAAGTTCCTGCAAGACGTGGCAACTGAGTGCTAACTGAGAGGCTCTCACTTGAGAGGGGCTTAGGGGTTAGGGCAGAGAGCTGGACCGGGGTCTTCTCGAGGCCAAAGGGGTTTTTAGGGTTCTAGGCTGTCTCCTCCCCCACGGATCCGGCCATTGCTGTAGGCTTCTGGGTTGCTGAATGCACACGCACGCGCACACACACACAAGTATACACACACACACACACACACACACAACCTAGGACGCAAATTCTCTAACGAGTTAGTCACATCATCAAGCCTGGGAAAACAAAAACCGCTGTGGGTCCCTGTTCCTCCGGCAACAGCGCGCAGACGCTTTAATTGCCGCAAATTGTCACTCTGTCCCCTTTTCATTTTCTCGCTCCTTCGTTTATTTTTAGTACACTTCAAATGCCTACACATTTCCCTAGTAAGGAGAGCGCGGAGCAATTATTGCCTTTGCCTTCAGGGCCTGCTTTGCCAATCACTGAATGGGGATGGAGTAAACAGGGCGAAAAGCGAGGTGCGTTATTGGTTTTGCCTATTTCAGTTGAGGACGGCAAATAACTCTCCCTACCACTCCACCCCTCCTTCTTTGCTGGGTCCCAATTATCTGGAAGAAAGGAGATGCGCCCCCCTCCCTCCTGCTCCCCATCACACCCCACCCCATGTGCGCCAAGTTTTACTCGAATCCAGCAAATCCCGTCAGAATTGGTTGGTTCCTCAGAGAGTAGTTAGGAAGAGAATTCCACAGGGACCCAACTTTAATTCTGTATTGAATAGAAAGACCCATGATGGCAGGCACTTTTCCTACCCCTACGCAGGAGCATAGGGTCTTTTTTCTTTGAGGGCTACTTGGGAAATAGAGGCCCCCAGGCAGGTGATAGAGAGGCCCCAGAGGCCCCTTCTCCATCAAGGCAAGCTTTTAGATTGGTTTGGAGCAGTTCGGACTGTCTGTTAGAACGGCTATCAATTGACATGGCTGTTGTTCTCAATATTAGGCAGGAATTCTTAAAGGAGAACTTTACATTTCACGGTGAAGTGTTGTCTTGAATACTACTGAGGTCCGTTCTGCACCCTGTGGTTTCTTTTCTCTGCTTTCATGGGACAAGCAGAGCAGTCTGGGATGGGGAGGGAGGCAGGTGTCGGCTGCAGCAGCCAAGGGAGAGGCATCAGGCGTCCTGCAGGTGGATCCGAAACAAATCAGTGCTGGATTAACTTGTGTGTCCGCTCAATTGTCCCCAACTGCAAAAGCAGCTTGGGCCGCGCTTGCCGGGGCGGGTTTGAGTTACTTACTTGTCCTGGGCGCGCGGTCTTGTCCCTGCCCCGGCCGGGGCTGCCTGGGACCTGGGACCCGGGACCTGTCAGGCTCCAGGTCCAGCTGGTAGGACGTTTTAAAGCAAGGCAGTGAATATAAACTACTTCATTCCCCCCCTTCTCTCTTTCTCTCTCTCTCTCATACAAACACACACACACACACACACACACACACACACACACACACACCTCGTATTTCTTTTTTATGAAAACATTTACAAAAAAACTAATTTCAGATCGTGGAAGGAAATTTCATGCTAGAACATATTTTACAAAACATGTAATCTTTCGAGGCCGGAAGATGTTTAATTAAAACCGTACTTGACAAGTTGAGTTTCAAAGCGAAGTCACACCAGTGCGGAAGGCTAATTCATATTCAAGATGTAGCCTGTAATTCAAGTTGTTTGAAAACGCCGGCCGGGGCAACGTGCAGCTAGCTCTGCTTGCTACCTGCTCAATCGCCGGTGGACTCCAGAATCCTGCGCTTGGAACAACCGCCACCTCCCCACCCCCAACACCGCCGCCGCCACGCTCAGCTGTCAGCTGCCCTCCGGTGCACAGGCTTGGGTTAGCTCCCAGGAGAGAGAGGGAGAGAGTGGGAGAGGAAGAGAGACAGAGAGAGAGAGGGAGAGAGAGAGAGAGAGAGGAAAGCTTCCTGGAGCGCATTTAGTGTCCTTAAAATAACTCCCGCAAGGCGGGGGTGTGGGGGCTGGGCATGCGGGACCCACTGGGGGAGCAGGTAGGGGCAGATGGAAAAGATACCTCCTGGAGGCTCAGTGGGACTGATGAGGGTCCCCAGCCTCCTAGCCTCCTTCTTGCCTCCTGGCTGACCCATGCTAGAGGAAAGGGAATCCCCTGAAGCTACCTCCAATCCTAATGACCCCAAACATGGGGGGTGGGATGGGGGATTGTTCCGCCCATCTGATTTGTGGGCACAGCTCTGAATCCTCAGGAAAAGGCAGCCTCTGCACTGTAGACTGCATGTCTGCAGTCATTGTCCTCAATAATTTCCCTCTTTAACCTCCTTTGCTGTTTCCTATTAATTTGACCAGTCTTAAATCAGAGGGGCTTGCTACATGGGAAGGAAATGCTCCCAGCTCAGTGCGTGAATATATATATAGTTTTTAAATCAACTAGCCTTGCTGGTATAGGGTGCTAACGGCCAGCCATGACAGTGGGGAATGAGAAGGAGCCAATGGGAGGTCAGCACAAATGTGAGACAAAGAGACTTTGCAGGGCAGTCTAGGTGGGAGCTGAAGATGCCTGTGAACAGCAGCTCCAGAGCCTGAAGTTGTGGCCAATGATGGGTTTCTGGTCCAGAGCCCACACTGCAGTGTCCCTCTCTAGACCCCCCAGCCTGCTGATCTTTTCTTCTTCAGAGATGACAGAGAGTTGTCATCAAAGTTAGCCTTATGGATGATCTGAAACCTGCCTTAGAAAGAGACCAGGACATGAATTTGAGACTTATGTTCATTCAATTTTACCTAAAATGCTCAAGAAGAAAAATTTCTTCGTTTATTCCAGCCACTTATAGGACAAGGAAAGATAATTTTGCTTTAATTGAGGATTGTGACAATTATTGATTGGCTAATGGACCTTTTTTATGGTCTATATTTCCTTTCAAACACACCATTATTATCCTATTCCTTAAAGCACAAAGAGAAGTCTATTATAAGAAAAAGTATTCTAAAATCCAAAGTGTTCCAGAAGTATTTTAGACAATATGGCTATCTCATTTTGCAGCCTTATATGATTGAAGCCAACACTCTTTTGATTTTATTGGGCCAGTTTAGAGAAAGCTTACCTTTTTCAAAGACAATCCCAAAACACTATTGCGAGAAAGTTTGTTGTTCTATACAGAAACTACCAGCTGATATTTCTGAAGGTTCGGTAGGTATCTCCTTATTTGAAAATAGACATGGCTATTGGAAGCTATATGCTTACACGATATGTGACATAATACCCATTGGTCAAATAATATTGATTTTAGATGAGCAGGTAAGACCCTGAGGTCGCTTTTTAGTGTCTTGCATTTTGGAGGGCTGGGGTGGGGCTGTGGTTCACATTCTCAAAAAAGAAACAAAAAGCCATGTTATAATCATAGGCCTGGAGGGTGACAAAGACCTGGAGACAAACTGAGGTATTGCTATAGTGCTTTTAAGCAAGACATTGTTTAAGCTGAGTACTAAAATGTATGTATTTGACCAAATGCATTTGAAGCCTAATCCTACATCAGAGACTTGTGAATTACACAAAAGGGGAGAGGAACTGCAAATGACAATCCCCACGTGTTTTATTTCAGTAAGAACAAATGGTTTCCTTGTCACAGGGTATGAGCACTCTTAGGGACGCTGGAGGCCCATGTGTAGACAGCAATTGTGGCAGGAATATATAGTGAGAAGAATACAAGGTAGTTGGTTGGTAATGGTCAGAATGGTGCTTCAGGAAGGGGAGGGAGCAGCCTTGGTGTGCAGAAGGGGCAGGATGGGTAATAGTTCCCAGCTGGCCCACCCTTTCTATAGCCCCAGAGAATCTCATCTTTCCAGCCTCAGAGCATGGGTGGAGACAAGAGGCCTAGCCATGGTGGTGATTCATGCCACTTCTCTACGTTTCTCTTTTCTGCCTTTCTAAAATTAGCAGCATTTCACAGAGGAGGGAGCTAACACATGGCCCTCACCCCACAGACCACTTTGGTGTCTGGGAAAGGGAGAGAGATGGAACACAGGTGTTCTAGTTTCCATCTCCCTGGCCACCACCTGTGGCTGGGGATGAGGTGGAGAAAGGGTGGGTTTGGGTTGCTTTCTCAGTTTGGGTTGCTTTCTCAAGCCAGGCCTGCACAGATAATGTTTCTGCTTTTGAGGCTCCTTTGGTTAATGAAGTAGGTGTGATTTTCATGTGACAGGTAAGGCTCAGAGAGATTCAGCTTTGGCCCTAGCCTCAGGGCTCCGAAGGCAGCCGTCCCAGGATTCCTTGACTTCCCGCCAGAGCTCTTTAAACAGCCCCCTCTCTCCGGCCTTCTAACTTTTTCATAAATTCTGAATACTTTAACCCTTGCTTGTAGTAATGTAGTTGTAGTTCTAAACCGTGTCAATTTCCTAGAGAAATCTTCCGTGTCTAGGCGAGAATCAATACTAAAACACTCTTTTTTATTTTTAAAGTGGGTTTTAAAGGCCTATTGTGGGGAAACCGAGATGTCAATGTGACCTGGAGGCGCAGTAGGAGCGAGATTCCATTGGCGGCGGCGGCACAGCCTGGGCTGCGCCGGAGTTGGCTCACGTGCGCGCCTTATCATGCAAATCCGACGGCTCGGGCATGCGCACTGCATCCCTCAGGTACCCGCCTTCCTCTGGTAGTAGGGACTAAGACTTCCAGATGCGCAATAATTAGGTTTCCTCATTAAACAAAGGTTTCCCCATCATTCCCTCCTCCCACTGTTCTCAGCACGGGAGCTCCTCACCAAAGCAAGCTGCTTACCCCTCTCCCCCAGCCCCACCTCCCAGTCCCAGCTCTCCAGCCACCGCCCCTACTTCATCTTAGGGTCCATTTAGGGCCCTCTGCATTCCTCGCCATCATTTTTTTTTTCTTTTGACCTCCTATACAGGATAATAAATTAGAATTTCCCCCTCATTTTAGGTCCGCTTCCTCACCTCTGCTTCCCAAAGATAAAAAATTCCCTACCAATCGATCGATCCTGAGTGGGAAGAGGGCGTCAACACCGCCGCTCCCTCAGCCTCGGCCCACTCCGCCCCTCCCTGGCCGTTTCGGTTTCATGCCGAAGTGCTGAACTTGGGTGTCCCAGGAACTCGACGGGCACTAAAGCTAGTCGCCGGCCAAACCCAATCCCCCCTACCTCCAGGCATAAGCCTAGGCCGCTAAGAAGCCCAATGCGGGTATCTGTAGCCCCTCGACCACCCCCAATCCCAGTTTGGGGGGCGCTGCTCTTCGATTCTCAGCCCCCACCTCGGGAAGAAGCGTACTACACAAGGAAGGGCCCCAGGAGTGTCCTCTAAACTCCTCCAGGACCCCCTGTGCGGGCATGGGGACCTCAGGGATCCATCTCCTCGGAGCAGGAGAATGTCCTTTTCTGGAAAGAAATCTCAGTAGGCGAGAAATAGGCACCGTTATGTTCGAAGCCTCCCGCGGGAAAGCTCGGTGGCAAGGTTCGCAGTTGAGCCTGACCCGCGCGCGGCGTCGCGGCGAGGACCGCGCCCACACGAGCTCCTGGAATCACAGTTAGCTCTTTCTTCCTGGTAGAAACAGGCATCGCTGCTCCGGCTTTCAATTACTCTCAGCTTACCTGTAGGGCTAACCGATTTGTATTTTTCCACCAGAAACCTCCTGTCTAGGATACCCCCTAACTCCCTCTTTCCGAAGCTCATCCAACCTTAACGAGGAGAAGGGAGAGATAGGGGTTTGATTCTCTGATATGACACGAATAATTGTCGCATCATGTAGCTTCCTACATCTTGGTTTTAATTTTCAGCGAACCAAACAAAGATATTTGCAATTTTAAAATAAGCACTCGATTTAATAAATGGGAACATTGTGCAGGGAAGACTGTGCTCCCCCCGCCCCCCAGCCCCTTCAGAAGACGTTATTAGCTCTGACAGCATGCCGCTCAGGTTTGCGGAGAGGATTTTGTAAAGGGATGACAGACAGGAAGGCCAGCAATCATGGGCTCCTTGGGCTGAAGCTTTTTTTCTTTCTTTCTTTCTTTTTCTTTCTTCTTTTTTTTTTTTTTATCAGAATGTTCTGTTCGATGCCATTTATCCTTGATGATAGAAAATTGCGCTGTTGCCAGGATGCTGCTGCTGCCGCTGAAATAGAGGGCAGGAGACACATTTCCATTTTCCGGCTTGAAAGCTATTCAAATGAATTTGCAGGGGGGTGGGGGTGGGGGGAATCTAGCGATAAACAAATGAGAATAAATCGAGTTCCCCTTTCCATTCTTTTCTTTAAATGGGTGGCTCTTCATTTCCGATATAAAGATTTTTGTTCATCAGTGTTTGTGAATATCTGGGAGATAGTGTAAGCCAACGCACAATTTATTTTGATGCTCTTAAAGTGACTAACCACATAAACATTTAAAAAGAAGTGCATGTCTAAATATATATAAAGTATAAGAATTATATATACATAGATCACGTACATAACATACCTTCACACAATTCCAAACTACAATGAAAGATAAACTCTTTCAGTAGCGTTTCAATTCAATATAATTTGCAAGCACTGCTGGCTATTGATAGTTATGGACTTCTTACTAGTTGTGTATATACAAGTATTGCTAGATGGAATAATTTTTAAGGCCCTCCTCTCGTGTTATGTATTTCAGGATACTAAATAATTTAATTACCCTTACGTCTTTACTAATTTAAAAACATTCATCTCTGTAAAGATATATAGATATACAGATACATATAGATAAGTTATCCTCTATTATGTGTCTCTTTTAAGTTAATTTTCCAAATTTACCTTTAAGTTTTGTTTCTAAGTTAGGAAATACAAGAGTTGGTATGCTGTGACCTTAAAAATATGAAATAGAGGCTGAAGCCTGTGCTTCCCTTCCTCAAAACTTAGATTCTTTGCAAGTTGAAAAAGATCATGTATTGAACTCAAGGGATCACATCCAAAACAGGACATTTAGAAATGAGATCTTAAAAAAACAGCCTGTAACACACACGCTCTATTTCTCTCTCTCTCTCTCTCTCTCTATATATATATATAATATGTATATGTATATTCCGTCTGTCTCTCTCTCTCTCTTTTCTCTCCCTGTCTCTCTCTCTCCCTCCCTCTCTTTCTTTTTAAAATAAGCTCAGATAGATCTAATCTAATCCATTTTCAAGGCTTGAATTCTTAACTTTAGAAATCCTAGATTTGATCTCCATACAGAATCCTGTACAGAACTGGTGAGTTGATTTCTGGACTTGGATACCTCATAGATATTACATATTAATAAAGATCCAACCCTAAAATCTGGGTTTGCTTCTCTCTTGACATATATATATATATGTATATATGTGTGTGTGTGTGTGTGTGTGTACATATATATATATACACATATACACATAGACACACACGTTAGCAATGTCTTGACAGAAGCTATAAAACTTATGGGGCCCTCACTGTGTTTTAATAATTAAATAACTTTTATTGAATTATAACACTAACGTTTTGTTTCAAAGTTATACAGGCTGTTAGGAAATTTTCAGTGATATAAAGGCCTTTAAGACGCAACGACTAATTGTATTCGAGATTTCAGATAGTAGTTTAAGCTTTAAAAAAAATCCGACATTTTAAAACTTCACATTTTTTAAACGAATCATGGGTCCCTCACTACTATGATTTTAGCTACATGACTGTTTCCGCGTGATAGGACGCCGCTGGGCAAACCAGGGCTGCACAGACAATAATAGTATAAAATTAGAAAGAGAAAGGCAGATGGTGAGTTGTTATTGATGTTCTGAACTTTTCCAATAGAATGTTCAGGCGACTTCTTCTAGGCAGCCACAATTCCTAGTTACAGATTCCGAACAATCCTTGTTATGGATTCCAAACAATCGTAGTTCAGCTGAAAATTTCCTTGTTAAGAAATTCAGCATAATAATGAGAAAACAGTTGACACCCTCAGATGAAGCTAAATAATGCAAGGAAACGGCCCAAGAAAGTCCAATTTGCTTGTTTGTTGTGGTGAAAACAGTTAGGGGGCGAGCATAGAGTATTTAGGTACTGAGATTCTGTCTCCTTTATTCTTGGCCCTGGGAATTGTGTTCTGGACCAAAAGCTTCACCACCCAACTCCTTTTCCAGTTGAGGCAACTCACAAGGTTCTTCGGATGAATTTCCCCTTCAGGTAGGAGCTTGGGGTGGGCAGTGGGAGTCCGGCGCCGCCAGGACCACAGAGGCGAAGGTGTAGGTGCTGGGTCGCGGCTGGCGGCGCTCCAGCACGTGGGACCCCCTTCCGAACTCCCTAGAAGGAGCCTGACTCCAAGCTCCCCGCATCCTCCGGCTCCACGCGGGACTGGTATAAGGGACGTTAAGAAAAAGTAGGTGGAATTTCCTTGGGTGCCAAGGCAGGGGTTACGCAGCAAGGACCCCCGGTCCCCTGGCGTGCGGTCGTGTAGAGACCTCTCTCCCTGGTCTACTCTGCACTACCTTCATCTCAGGTCACCTCCTGGGCTTTGGCCGAGTAGCGAGGGCAGGTTTAGAGTGTGGCCTCCAGCCAGGGCAGGAGAGGAAGGGGGAGGAAATGGTGAAAGAAAAGACAGGACGAGTGCTAACCTAAAAGATCTTGGAAGAGCGAACATGAGGAAGTTGTCCGAGAAATTCTGTACCCTGTGAAAAAGCAGGGCTCAGCTGGTTGAATGGGCTGCAGGTGTTGGGACTTCTTGTTGTATGGGTGTCTTTGTGTGGCTAGGCTTGCAGAGTTGTGGAAAAGTTGAGCTTTGGGTGGAATTGTATAAGCCGAGAGTGGAAACCGTGGGGTCACATTCCAGGCTGAGAAAACCTTCACCCCCAGCCCCGCGATCCTGTTCTCCCATAGAGTACTGAGTCCAAATAAAATTGCAAATTGGGCTACACTGTGGCGCGCCCTCTTCTTGGTAATGCAGGTAAAATCACAGTCACGTTTTTGGTGGAGGGGAGCTTCTCCTTTCCCAAGTAGTGTGTACACTAAGCATTAAAAATAAAAGCGATTTTCTTTGCACCTTCTGAGATCCCAGGAATATGGGACTTGCCTTTTCTTCAACAAAAGAGCACGCAATTCTGAAAGGCTGCCGAAACACTCACCCTTTAGGGGTTCCAGTATCCAGGAATGTAACATACAGTGGAAACACAAAAGCTTAACATTTTGATATTTTAAAAGATTTCCTCCTCTTTTAAATCCTCCTTATAAATGCCTGGTTGTAGCAACGTGAAAGTGCTTTCTTGTGAAAACATGCAGCAGGGTTCCCTTTCCTTTTCATGCATACTAGCAGCTGCAAAACATTCCAAATGAGCTAAAAGGTCATTATGGAGACTATTAATAAGATGACATTCAGTGCTGGCCTCATCAACCAACCGAAAGCCTGCCCCAGAAAATGAGAAAAGAGAAAGCAACAGTGCTTACAAAGTACTCTGAATTCTGTATTGCCTTCCAAATCCCAAATAACTTTTCATAGTTAGCTGTCCCTCGTGCTATTAACCCACCCCACTCAAGTTCAGTTTCCCCTCTGTTCAAGGGCTGCATTTGTACTTATTTCTTAAGTCTCCAGAGCTTTGAGATGTGCAATGCAAACAGTAAAGAATCACATTAATCCTGCTTTGATCTCAGAAAGGAGATCATAGCAGAAATCGGGTCACCACAGAGACAGGCGCTGCTGTGAAAATGAGCTTCCTTTTTTTCTTTTTATTTATTTTTTTCCGTCAAGGTATCTCCCTTGGCTTCAGGACATTCATTGCTTGCAAACTGGAGAATTGCCAATATGAACTAAGAATAACTTATAATTTAAAAGTGGGACAATTAAGCTTCTTAGAGCTGTCTTATAAATCTAGATACTGGAGTTAATGTACTCACCATGTCTATTTGGTATTTACATAAACACATTGGACCATATTCCAAATACATGCCCCAAACACAACCTCCACAGGGACTTAATTGCCTAAAAAAAAAAAAAAAAAGTTGTATTTTCTCTGCTGTCTTTTACCCTGGAGTCCTGTAAGCATAGAATAATGGTAGTTAATCTGCTTAGATAATTTAAGACTTAAAGATTAGAAGGCCTATATTGACAATTTCAAAAATTCAAGTCTGAGTGCTTTGGCTAAGCAAAGCTTAGGAGATGACAGGTGTGATAAAAGAACTGCCAAAAACTAGACTTTATTAAAACTAAAAAGTGTGATGTTTTTGTGGCTCTGAAAGAAATGATTGTTATAATGCTCACTCAATCCAAATGTGTCCCTAAACAAACAACTACAGGGGTATTTTATTTTATGCTACCTGATATTTATACACATAATACAGCATTTCTCTCTGCTTGCATATACACATGCAGATAAATTTTATAGTGCTTTTCAGCCCACATCCCATATATATAAATATAGTTAATCAGTTAGTATAGTTAATATAGCTGAGCTACATTCTCAACACAAGTGATGTGTGCATAATCATAAGCATTTGTGCTAAACACACATCCTTCCCCTCATTTCCCAATTTGCTGTGGTAGAATCAACATATCACAGGAGGCTACTTATGAAGCTGTAGCTGCCACCCAGCTTTCTTCAAAATTTGTACATTGGGAGGAACACATGAAGATATTTGAATTTGTTAAAAATGGTATTCTCTTTCAAATTATTCCTGTTGAAGTTGATTTTCATTTAACCTCAATGGGCCAGTCTTGATGACAGCGGAAATCACGCTGACACCAAGGCTACCCAAATGCTTTTACATGTAGGACAAAGTACATTAAACTGCTTTGCTTCAAATACGTCCTTTTGAAGTGATTTTAGACCTGGTTTGGTAGGAGAACTCAAGTGGGAAAATAAAGTTTAGGGAGAAAGAGGGCAAGGAGAGAAAGCAGGTGAAAGAGAACCACATGAATAGAAAGTAGGGGAAAGAGAAACCTTTTGTGGCCATAGATTATGTACTGTGAATTGTGGAGGATATTTTCCTATTCGATGTCTGCTCTCACCTTAGTGGCCTTCAGTTTTTTTTTTAATCTGTTCTTCTAAATCTGCTACCATTAAAGTCAGGTTCTAGAGAATATGTAGTGGAAGCTACCAAAATATCCCTTTAGGAGATGTTGAGAACATGTTATTGGATACAGATGCACAAAGCATTGCATTAAGTGTCCCAGGAATGCTTATTTTGGTGATATTTAGCTGAAAAATGCATTGTGCTCATATGAGCTGATTTTTGTTTTGTCTTACTTGTGACTTAATTTCTTTCTACATATTACTTTATAAGCTGACTTTACCCATATTTTGAAGTGAAAGATATTTTCTTTCCAGAGGAGCAACAAATGTTGGTTACTTTTTGGTCCTTAAAGATGGCAGTAAACATTCCATCTTAATTATATTTAAAGTTTTTAAAAAATTTTAATCTTTTCAGTCCACTGTCTTCCTTTTATCAGTATCCCAAGAGCCTGGCATGTGGTATGTGTGTAAGGAGAGAGAATAGACCTCCTTGTCTTCTTAATTAAAGTTTATACAGCTTGGAGAAAGTAGTAATTTTCTAGAAAATTAGATCATTTTAGATCACTATAGTTCCACTCTTCTCTCTTAAACATGGTTCTAAGCAAATCTTGCCCTTTAAAGACCATCAATTAAAAAGCAAAGATTGCTGGAGAAGTACTCTGAATTTAAAGTATTTAGATTTAGAAATCTGACACTGCCTTCATGAGAGTAGGTATAAATGATAAATCCTACCCTGTATGCATGGTGTGACAACCCATGTTGATTTCTGCATCGCATATCAGAGTGACACATGACACTTCCCATCCCTGCTTATTGGAAACAGCATCATTTTCACTTCTCTCCTCGTTATGGGGGTTGTGATTCACATGCACAATAGGTCCTTCTTAAGTCATGATTCCTTCTCTAAACAAGATAGAAACCAAATTTAACAAGGACATAAACAAGGTATTGAACCAAAGGATTTTTAAAATGACCAAAAAAAGGGAGTTATTTTCACATTAAAAAAATGTTATGCTTACTTTTAGCAGATTCACCTAAAATTTTTTTTGTGGCTTTTCATTGCCTACAGAGGACAGACAAGCACCACCGTGGCATAGCTGGGGAGGCAGTTAGAGTCTGGTGGCGGTGGGGGGCTTTAGAGTCAGACTGTTGAAAAATCTTCAATAAGTTATTTTACTTCTCCAAACCTCAGTTTCTTTCAGTACAACTGGAATAATAATAGAACTGGTTTAAATGGTAATGGTAGAATTAATTGAGACAAATGCCTGTAAAATGCTTACCAAGATGCTTTGTGAAAAGTAAATGTTCAAAGAATACTAGTTAATGCTTAACATTAGCGTTAATGTAATGTTTAACAAGTCCTTTTAGTTTCTACTTCTGCATATGCTATCCCCTTATTCTGGAAAGCCCTCCCTTGTTCATTGCCCACCTGGCTGACTTCTCACCTCTCCAGCTCAGCTCAAGTGACATTAGCCCTGGGGAAATCTCCAATGCTTGGAATTAGGTGCCTGTTTTTATGCCTCCGTAGTATCCACTGCTTATTTCTTTTACAGCATTTTGCAAGTTTTATTGTAATTGTTGCTTTATTTATCTGTCTCCTTTTTTAAACTATAAGTTGTAGCAAGCACAATATAATATTTATATTTCTCAGAACTCACAACTGAGCCTGATGGATAGTAAATACTCAATATATGCACACTGAAAGAATACATATTCAATTTTTTCTTTCTGTTTTGTTTACATTTATAAATAAGTTGTAATTGGATGGATTCTTCTGTCTTTAGTTTTCTCTAGTTAGTATTTCTCAAGAAGAGTGCTAAACTTCGGGAGGTTAAGGTGGGAGGGTTGCTTGAAGCCAGGAGTTTGAGTTCAGCCTGGACAACAAAGTAAAACTCCTGTCTCTACAAAAAAATAAAATAAAATAAGAATTAGCCAAGCATAGAGGTGTGCATCTGTAGTCCTAGCTTGTTGAGAGGATCTCTTGAGATCAGAAGTTTGAGACTGTAGTGCACTCCAGCCTGGGTGACAGAGCAAGATCCCCACCTCAAAAAAAGAAGGGGGGGGAAAAAAAAAGGAAAGAGTGCTAAAAGGAACCTGTTATTCTCCCTGAGTAACTTTATGAAGAGGTTTGATTGTGGGCTCCGTAATGAATTCTTGACATTTTCAGGACAAACTATTTTTGGTGAGTTTCTATCTTAATTGAAGAACTTATAAACATGTTGGGTTACCTGTCCAATCCTTAGACATTCGATTGTACTATTCAATATATGATTTGTACATATTCGTTGGATGGTGATTTGGATTATCTACTTGAGTGCTAATAGGTTTCAACTACCACAACGTCCTAGCCAAGTGGGCTTCCAATGAATCCAATTATGTCATCACATATTATGGTTAACAGGGATTGGAGAGATCATAAACATTTCAAAAAGCTATTTAGATGTATTTCGCTGGCATCTTGGGCGCCTACAACTGTTGAACAGAAATATAAGGAAGCCCTCACTGTCTTAGGCTAATTTTAGGGAAGACCAGTATAAACTATGATATGTCAGAATTATAAAATATTGTAATCTATTATATATAACATATTTACGTAAGTCAAGGATTAATATTCTGTGGCCAAGACTCATAACTGGATCTGCTTTAATTAGTAGGCCAGAATTCTTTGTATTTATTTCATTAATCATTAGAAACAGTTGTTACTGGAGTGTTTGAAAGCAGTCTATTTCCTTAAGGAGATTAATCACCCCCTGCAAAGCTAATTTAATTAGATCTGTAAACTCTCTTCTACCAAAGGAAAAGTTAAGCCAGTTCCCCAACTTGGAGTTATCAAATGTTTCAAAGGCACAAGGTGTAAATTAACTAGGTTTTCCTGGAATAACTTAATAAATATATGAGGTAAGTGATAATAATGATGATTCCTGCTGTTCTGCTCATGTAAACCATAATTTTATGTTTATAATCTTTTCCCTAGCCCCCTTGAAAATTAAATTAAGCACTACAAAATTACAAAAGAAAAAAAGAAATTTTACACCATTGTGAGAACATTAGAATTTCTATTAATGATGAAGGGATATTCAGGTTTTCAAACTAAAGAACATAGTAAATATTTTGATTTGGTTGCAGATTCAGAGAATGAACCTCACAGAAAGTTATAAAAAGAACTTGAGGAGGGTCATGCAAGTCTGTTTTCTTGCACCCATCCAAGGCACTCTGAAGCCATTGTAGAACCTGTACTGCTTGACATCCAAGACAGTGCTAACCTCACACTCGGATGTTTTCATGAAGATTTTAGTTGCCTGCTCAGACAAAGGAGATCAAAGAAAGCGAAGGAGTGGAGGGGCAGAAATTGTATCTTGCACTGGGTAAAATACAATTTGGGATTTGGAATCCTAAGATTAGGAAATGGTAAATTACTAGCATGGGCTATGGTAAAGTTTGCCATGTGAATGTCTTTTTCCATCTCTGCACTTCTTTTGTGGCACTTCTCATTGATTTATGCCCCATGTATTTCCATGAAGGATTTGAAGTGGCTTTAATAACTGACATACAAGACAAAACAAATATTTTCCTCAGCCCACTCTCACTTTAGATTCAAGCTATGGAGTTGCTCACAGCAGGCTAACCAAGAAATTTCTGCCAATTGAGCTAATCATTAACTGGTTTTATTATTAACAGAAAGAGCATGCATAAAAAAGTCTTGCTTTCTTTTTCCTATGTAGGTAATGTTGGTCCAGGAAAAGACAACCTCTTTTTCCAAATATCAAAATTAGTTTTTGTCACATAAACATGGCCTAACTAGTCCATCTATCAACCATAGTTAAAAGATATTCAAACAAGAGTCTACAACTTCTTTTGGAAGCCTATTCCTTGTGGTTGCTGAAAGGATAGTGTGAAAACTTTATTGTTTCAGATTGGACCTCCCAAGCTTGACTGTGAATTTTTATGCCTGAGTATGTAAAAAACTCCAAGAAAAACACAGCCCAAACCACCACATTTTGCTTGCTTTCAGGTTCAAACCCTATAAAACCACCACATTTTGTATGGTTTCCACTCCAAACCATAAATTGGCATGAGATCTCACTAGATGTTCTGCTCAGGTCTAATTGAAATGTTTACCAACCTTGACAACATTTTTTGTGAACTTGTCACTTATTTGGAATGCAGGTGAAACAAGCTGAGTTCTCAGCAATAGTTGCCTCATTTTGATTTCTTTACCCTAGCCCCACCACCCAACTATGGACATGGGGCCATTTTGTTGTCCTCAGTCAATCATTGTTACTCCTTCTGTGACATTCTGCTGATGCTTGCCTTGGACCTTTCTAACTCTTTTCTTCCCCTCAAAACTTAGGTCTTCTGTGTATCATTCTCCCAGGTTATGGACTTTTTTTCTTTTCTTTTCTTTTCTTTTTTTGAGACGGAGTCTCACTCTGTCGCCAAGGCTGGAGTGCAGTGGTGCGATCTCGGCTTACTGCAACCTCTGCCTCCCGGATTCAAGCGATTCTCCTGCCTCAGCCTCCCGAGTAGCTGGGACTATAGGTGCATGCTACCACGCCTGGCTGGTTTTTGTATTTCTAGTAGAGACGGGGTTTCACCATGTTAGCCAGGCTGGTCTCCATCTCCAGACCTCGTGATCTACCCTCCTCTGCCTCCCAAAGTGCTGGGATTATAGGTGTGAGCCACAGAGCCCAGCCTCAGGTTATGGACTTTGACGCTAATCAGATAAATCAGTTTTGCTAAGGTGTTAATAAGATTTCAAAATTTTAGGGAATGCACAGGGCACTAGATTGTGAGTTCCTTGTGGCAGGCATAGTCTCTTGCTGACAATTTAGAATTGCCAGATAAAACATGGGATTTTTATTTGTTAAATCTGAATCCCATGACCATTTTATCTTCATCTTCTAGTAACTCCCACACAGTAAGTGCTCAATAAATACTGATTGAAAATGAATACATAAAAGTAATGGAATATATATATATCTATATATATATCCTTTGATTCTCCCTAAATCATATTACTTAGGGAGCTGAGTCACCTCGTAGGCCTATTTATATGATTGCAGGCTCCTGAGTCTTGTTTTTGATGGAGATTCGGGTAGGTGTAATCTTTGACTTTTCTTACTTCTGTTGTTTTCTTGTAGTCATTGTTCTAGAGGAGGATCCATCTTCCTTGGAGGAGTCTGTAGAATAGAAAGGGGTGAAGGGGGGAACACCTGCTATTGCCTCATAGTACATGAAAGGAAGAGCAATCCTGAAAATTCGGTTGGGGGACTTTGAGAGAATGGGGAAGCTAAGTGATAACATCCTACTCTCATTCTCTCTCCACTGGAAGTGAGAGTTCCCTTGATAACTACAAATAGGGGACTCTTCAGAGTCCACAGGGGCTGGGAGGGGAAGTCATAATCGCAGATTGGGCTGACTAGAATCTCTTATAAATAGTCCTAATGCCCCCAAAGTCATAATCATGAGGATTCTTAAGGCCTCTGTGGAAGGGGTAAAACTGTGCAGCATGTTTATTTTATGATTATGTTAAATTATCCATTACATTTATCATTGTGACTGCTGTAAAATCATAAGGGTATGCTTATTTTAAGAGCTAGGGGCCATTGGACATAAAGACAGTATTGACTTTGTTTTCACTTGTTGCATCTATTGTTTTTTTCAGTAAGTTCCTAGAACATTTCAAATACTTTACTATACCTCTCCTTTGGGGCAGTCAGTATCTTTTGGAAAAATGAGACTTGGAAAATAAAGAACTTAGTGGACAAAGTGCTTATGCTTTAGGGACCTCTTGAACACATAATATGTTTGTATGTTGTCTGTTTATTTACAGCTGTGACTAAAGTTCATGGTTGATATATTTTCATGTATTGGTTGCCCCTGAAAGGCAAGGGAAATACTTTAACCTTGAGACAAACCAGCTCTGAGCTAGACTGAGCCCAGAACATACGCTCCCACACACTAACTCCCTCAAATTCTGTTTTGTAAATGGATTATCTCTGCCACTTGTTTTGTTTCTGTTTTTGTTTTTTGAGATGGAGTTTCACTCTTGTTGTTCAGGAGTGCAATGGCACAATCTTGGCTCACTGTAACCTCCGCCTCCTAGGTTCAAGCAAGTCTTCTGTCTCAGCCTCCTGAGTAGCTGGGTTTACAGGCATGCACCAACACACCCGGCTAATTTTTTGTATTTTGTAGAGATGGGGTTTCACCATATTGGTCAGGCTGGTCTCGAACTCACAACCTCAGGTGATCCACCTGCCTCAGCCTCCCAAAGTGCTGGGATTATAGGCGTGAGCCACCCCACCCAGCTATCTCTGCCACTTGTTTATCTGATTTCTAGAATCTACTTCTGGCCTCAGGCACATTGACAAATAGAGGAAAACTATTTGCCATCTTACTACTGAATTCTGTTCCTGTAACAAAACAAGGTCAAAGTGCTTTGAAGGCCCATCCAGGAGGAGTACTTTGAAAAGTGTAGAAGGTTGGTTTTCTACATATGATGGTTAAAAATGTGGGTTTTGTAGTCAGTTTTATCTGGAATGGAATTCTGGATCTGTCCTTTATTAGCTGGAATTGAATTTCTTTTGTCCTTCTAGGCTCCAGTTTTCTAGTATGTAAAGGGGAGGTAATTACTGTATCTACTGTATAGGGTTGTTAGAATTAAATGACCTATTTTGTGGTGAGTCTAGGCCATATATAGTAAGCGGTCAACAAATGGCAGTCATGATTGTTTAATATCTGGAATAGAAGACTTTTTAAATAGAATCTCAGAGTGTTTCAGTCCAACAAGTACACCTGTGTGGCCTGGATCTCACTTGTGGGCCATGATGGGAAGTGTGGCAGTAATGTCCCTGTACCTGGCTGGCCACATTCCTGGCCCCTCCCTTGAATGTCTAGCTTCTGGTTTAACTGGAAGTTGGAAGACAGAGTTAGAAGACTCTTGGACCCTCTGAGATAGCCAGGGTTGGAGCCTGGTGGAAGGTGGGTGAGGCCTTGTTGGTGCCAATCCAAATTGCCTTTGACCTTCCCCACTGCTCCTCCTACCCAACTTTCTGAGGGTTGTTTGGCGGGCAAATGTAGTCCCAGCCCTGCAGAGGTGATGGCTGGGCCCACTGCCTGGGGCTCTGCTGGGCTCCCGGCCCTGCCTTCAGACTTCTAGTGCTCTTCTGGCTCAACCAGAAGTTCAGGTGTCAGGTGGCCTAGTGTTGTGTGTTGGCCTGGGAGAGGGGTGGAGAACAACACTTGAGCAATTTATCTAGAGGCACCCTGGGGATTTTTTTTTTTTTGTGAGTGGAATTTTACTTCATGCCGTTTGTCCCTTTTACCTACTCTGAACTCTTCTTTTTCTTTTTCTTTTCTTTCAGACAGAGTCTTGCTCTATTGCCCAGGCTGCAACTGGCGTGATCTTGGCTCACTACAACCTCTGCCTCCTGGGTTCAAGCGATTCTCCTGCCTCAGCCTCCCAAGTAGCTGGGATTATAAGCATGCACCACCAAGCCTGGCTAATTTTTGTATTTTTAGTGGAAACGGGGTTTTGCCATGTTGGCCATGGTGATCTTGAACTCCTGACCTCAAGTGATCCACCTGCCTTGGCCTCCCAAAGTGCTGGGATTACAAGCATGAGCCACCGCACCCAGTCTTACACTGAACTTTCAATGGGTTCAATTCCACTAGGAGCATAAAGGCCACTGCATATGAGTTGTGGAAAGAAGAGATTACAGGAAGAAGGAAGAACTTGAGATGGGTTCCTCCCTTCAACATTCTGTCTCCTCCTACCTAGCATCTTCTTCCTTTTAGTCTTTCTAGAATGTCCATCTGTTTTTGGCCATTGCAGAAAGAGAAGCTGAGCTTTAAAGGTGTAGGAGCTTCAAAATTCTTGTTTCTTCTTGTTTGATCACCCTTCTAAACCTGTATTCTGTTCCTTCTGCTATTCTTTTTTCTTAGAGCATAGGAAATGGGAGCTTTTAAATTAATACTTAAAGCATGGAAAAAAAGAACTTCAGAAGAAAGTGAAACAAGGGAGATGAGGCTAGTAAAGTAAGGAAAATGGAGAAGAGGAAGAGGAGGAAGGGTTAGCTTCTAAATTCCAAGTCAAATTGATATGGAACAGGCAAGGCCTCTTGTCTTACTTAAACTTCAGAAAAAGATCTGCTGAAACTTGATAGAAATGGAAAGGGAAATCCTTGGGGTG
Organism: Symphalangus syndactylus; assembly: GCF_028878055.3. Taxonomy (NCBI): domain Eukaryota; kingdom Metazoa; phylum Chordata; class Mammalia; order Primates; family Hylobatidae; genus Symphalangus; species Symphalangus syndactylus. The sequence continues at coordinate 103,880,336 of NC_072425.2, forward strand.
GGGAACCTCCAAACATTAGTAAGGATATTGAACAACTCAAAGTGTTGAGGAAATCTGCAGGCTACATGCCTGAAGATCACCCATGCAGATAGACCAAAAGGATTAGAATTATCTGTTGATATTAGTAATATTTATTGACATCTAGCTAGTATTGGTAATTTTAAGTTTTAGATTAATTTCTTTGGTGATAGCTACAATATATTTTATAGACAAGAATTATATCTATAGGCTTGCTATCATAAGCTCTATTTTAATTAGCATTAATTTAGTCTACTTATTTTTAGCACATTTGAAACATTCACTTATGCTAGGTAACTCATTGCAAAACAAAAGGATGATTCCTGTATGTATGGCAGCTATACATTAAGGAGGAGTCTACCAGAATATGAAAAAGTCAACTGACCTAAATAGTAACTGTTACAGGAGCAAATATCTTCCTTTATAGGATTATATCGTTTATATGAATTTGTATAATAAATTTTCTAAATGCTGTTGTGATGTCAAAAGACTCAGCTTTGAAAGAATTTCAGGCGTTTCATGTCTCCAGCAGAGGGGCAGCCACCCATAGCTGGGGGGTGGCCATAGTCATCTCCATGCCTCCAGTGCTAGCCCAGTGCTGGGCACACACAAGCTCCGGTGTTTCTCAAGCCAAACCAAACTGTGGTGGAAAATAGTGAGGGGGAAATTGTGAGGAAGGGTTATTTATTTGCTTGTTTGTTTTAGCATCCTTATTACCTTGGTGGTAATCTGGTTTAGAAACCTACTCTGTTTTTTTTTCTTGAGACTAAGCGCCTAGAATATTTTAATTAAAAAAATTTTTTTGCCACCATTTGTTGAGCAGTTAGTTATTACATTTCAGGCCCCTAAATATACTGGGTGCTCCAGACTCTTCACAGGTGAGATTATTTAATGCTCACACAGCCCAGTGATGTGGGAATCTTGACTCTGTTGTACACACTGCATCACTCCACTGCCGGGCTCAATACATCATAAACAATAGCAGCAACAGCTGCGAGAGGAATCCAGGGACAAATTTGTTGGAATAAAGCAAAACAGGGCTTTACCATATGGGAGATATATCTAAGATGGGTTTATTAGATGTAGGATGATTTTTCTTGTAACCTAAGGGCTTTCTGGAGGGAACCTGAAATCTTTTCACTATGCCCACATCATTGCCAGATGTGGATACAGTGAAATTGACCTTATCCTGTGTGTGTATCTCTGTGTGTATGCATGCATATGTGTGTGTGTGTGTGTGTGTGTGTGTGAAAGTGGCAAATTCTGGTTCATATACTGAGTTTCAATTTATCTTACACTCTCTTATGCAAAAATTTCTTCATGAACCATATAAATATGCAGTAGAACCCTGCCCCCCACCACCTTCCATATGTGAATCAATTCACATTCACCAACATGTAAAACCAATGGCAGTAAAATAATGATAAAACATGGTTATTTCATAAGGGACCTGGTTGGTCTTGTATTCTGATAGTAGAATATAATGGAGTCCTCTACAAAACTTTAAAAATTTATAATGATTATTAACACCATTAATCAGAATTTGCCATGTGAACAACTCAGGGATCTGTTGTATTAAGCTGTCATGTGGTTGCAATCATACCTTTTAACTGCCATCAGAGGTAACTGTCAGCAACATCATATCTTCCCTCCAGTCTATTACAGCTTCAGTTCCCCAGGGCTCCATCCTGAGTCCAGGGCGATTTGTATGGTACACTAATGACCTGCTGATTGTCTGCACAAAAGCGAAATCATACGCTGTTCAGGCAACACAGTGATTCCACACAAAAGCAAAGGACTGTCTGGTGTCAAAATAATACCATACTCTTACTTTGATAAAGGTTTTTAAAACTGACTACAAGGTACTATTTGGTGGTAAAGTGTGTAGCAGAAATAATGTTTATTTAAATAACAAATTGGCAGCAGGTAAATTTCAGGAGTGTGTGTGTGTGTGAAAAGGATGCTATTTAGATAGCTATTTTTGTTCTGATATTTGGTTTTAATTTTGAAAGATATAGAAACTACTCAGATATTTCAGTTGGGTATTTCTTTGTGTTGGTGATTATTAACGTACATTTTAAATACCATGTCAAATTAAGGTTTTCTTAATAAGTTTTGAAAACATGTGATGAGCACTATATTGATGTATCTACCTGTTTTTCCATTGATTTATCTCTATGGTGTGTCTTAATAAGCAGATTTGAGGTTGTAGGGGTCAGGTGAAGCCATGTCACAGATCTATGTGTGTGTGTCTGCCCCATGGTGTCTCCCTTCTGAACCTAAAGTCACAGGAGGAACCTGAGCTGGCACTGGAAAACCATCCAAAATCCTACCCTGACTCTCTTTTGTCGCGCTCCCATACTCCTCTGGCTCTGCAGTGTGTGTGTGTCTGTGTGTGTGTGTATCTGTGTATGTGTGCATGTGTCTGTGTGTCTCTGTGTGTGTTTATATTGAATGGGCTGATTTTCCCTAGAGTATTTGTTGCTGAGTCATTTATCTGTTTAATGATGGAGAATAATTCCTGCTGAGACTCTGACCCAGATCCCAAAGCTTTATTCCAAGACTTGGCTTGTTTGCTTGTTCATTTGTCTATTCTTTCATTCATTCAGTTGATTATTTTAAACCTGTTTTTATATACCAGCCACTATGCGGGGCACTGGGATGATAATGATGAAGAAGATTCAGTCTCGAATCTCAAGCCCCATGTAGTCTTGTTGGAGCCAGTGATCGGTCAACTGGCAGTTACCCAATGCTTAACAGACTGTCAAGGATCCCTTGTCAACTAAATTCTAAAAAGGTTTAAAGAGAATGTGAATTGTAACACACTGGGAAATGAAGGCTACTCCACTAGACTGCAAGCTTGTTTAGAGCAAGAACTGAGTCTCGTCCCTAGAATTACTCATAGCTCTGAGCACAGGAAGTGCATAGAATATATGTTCTGTTAAATGTTGATTATTATCATTTTTTTTTTTGAGACAGAGTCTTGCTGTTTCACCCGGCTGGAGTGCAGTGGCATGATCTCGGCTCACTGCAACCTCTGCCTCCCAGGTTAAAGTGATTCACATGCCTCAGCCTTCCGAGTAGCTGGGATTACAGGCGTACACCACCATGCCCGGCTAATTTTTGTATTTTTAGTAGATACGAGGTTTTGCTATGTTAGCCAGGCTGGTCTCGAACTCCTGGCTTCAAGTTATCTGCCTGCCTTGGCCTCCCAAAGTGCTAGCATTACAGGTGTGAGCCAGAGGAGGCCCAGCCTAAATGTTGTTGAATTTTTCCAGATGCCTAAGAAAAGAATCTTCAGCTATAGACAGTAAATTGCAGACGTTAAAAGTAGAGGCTTTGGTGTTAGTTATGGCCTTTGCCTCTACCCGTAGTTTAACTTAGTAACCAGTGACAGCCCCACCCCATCTAATTTATTAATCCATTTCAAAAGATATGTGTTTAACACCTATGATATGTCAGGGCACTACTAGGTGGGTGTAAATGTGAACAAGATAGAAACAGGATCTTTCCTCATGCAGTTCCCAGTTAGGAGGTGTGGGGACCTCAGAACTGGCGGAGAGGATTTCAATAAAGTGTGTTAATTTTTATGAGAGAAGAGAAGCTGTTGCATTGACTGACTGAGGGGAGAGTTTAGGAGGTCAGGAAGAGTGCTTCAGGCAAAAGAGAAGAAGTGTGCAAAGACCTGGAGGTGAGAATGAGCAGGGTGCATGCTGGGGACTTTAATATATTAAGAGTCATTGCATTGTCACCTGCAATGAGAGGAGCTTGCGATAAGGCTGGGAAGGTGAGTAGGGACAGATCCTGAAGGGCCTTGTAGGGAATGCTAAGTGGTTTGGACTCCATCTTAAGATCAAAAGGAATTTTTTGACTGAGCAGGGAAGCACCACGATAAAATTTGCATTTTAGGAAGATTACTTGAGTTACATAGTGAAAGGAGAATTGTAAAGGGTGCAATATCAGTTAGGAAGGCTTTTGCAGTAATCTGATTGGAAGATGGTCCATAGTCCAACAGTGTGGTATAGTAGAAAAATGCATAAGTTGCCGGGCGCGGTGGCTCAAGCCTGTAATCCCAGCACTTTGGGAGGCCGAGGCGGGTGTGATCACGAGGTCAGGAGATCGAGACCATCCTGGCTAACACAGTGAAACCCCGTCTCTACTAAAAAATACAAAAAATTAGCCGGGCGTGTTGGCGGGCGCCTGTGGTCCCAGCTACTCGGGAGGCTGAGGCAGGAGAATGGCGTGAACCCAGGAGGTGGAGGTTGTGGTGAGCCGAGATCGCGCCACTGTACTCCAGCCTGGGGGACAGAGAAAGACTCCGTCTCAAAAAAAAAAAAAAAAAAAAAAAAAGAAAAATGCATAGGTTTGAGATCCAACAAGCCTTGGCTCTAAAACTTACTATCTAAGTGACTTTTAGCTAATAACCAACTTTACATAGCCTCTACATTTTTTTTCTGCAAAACAGAGTAACTTTGCCTGTCTAATGTGAGGCTTAGAAGGAATACTGTATGTAAGATACCAGACATAACATGACATACTTCTAAATGACAGCCCTTTCCCATTGTTGTCAATGATGTTACCTCCTCCTACCTCCTTATATTTCTTCCCTTTTAATGTATAACTTGATGCATTTCAATAGGATATTTTGTTACCGTTATTGTTGGTCCTCTATCTCTGCACCATGTGTGTGGCAGAGGCTTTTCCTTTTTGCTTCAGTATTCTTGACTACTGCAGCTCTCCCAGAATGCTCTGAGCCATCACAAGGTTACTTTTGGAAAAGTCCATTCTGTTGAACGCTTTATTCCGATTTGGATGATGTTACAAGCAATGAAAACCAAGCCTGGTGAGGGCTAAAATCCTTGCTCCCTTCCCTTCAGGGACTTGCTGGTAACTGCTTTCTCCTCCTCATGCCCTCGGAATGCAGCTTTGGTGTTATCTTTGGCACTCCTCAGGGCTGCTTCTTAAGCACTTGTGGAGAGAGAACTTTGTATATTTTACAGATTAGACCTTATTTTCACTCTGAGAATATTCCAGAATCCTGTCATATTTTCCTTTCTGACATCTCTAAGACTCATCTTTGCCTGTGAGTTTCCAATCACTAAAATCCTTTCCCATATTTTGATCTTCTTTTTCTTCTACTCCTTATAAATGCCTCCATTGTGGTCTCTATTCTTGAGTTCAATCTCTGTTAAAGCAATCTTCTTGGGGCCTTCATTACAACATCTTTTTAAAATGCCTTCACTGGTTTCTCTCATCTGCATTAAATCTGGACATTAGGGACCTTCACTGTTCTTCAATGGTTGATTATTTTTTTCCCTTCCGGCTTTCCATATTTCTTCTTAATTTCTTAATACCTGAACTCTTTATATGTTTTCTTTATTTCCCTCATTCACTTTTGTTTTCCTAGGCAGTTTTAGAGCTGTCTCTTCCCCAGCCAAGAACATTTTCTTTCCCTTTCATATGCCAAACCCAGCCTCTAACAAGTTGTATCCTGTAATCCTTCTCTATTTCTCTCATAGTGCTCTTCCTCACATTTGCTAATGTCTCCCTCTTCCTTATGATAGTGTTTTTTCAAAAAAAAAAAATCAAGGGACTACCGGTATAGCTATCTAATAGAGTATATGTGTGCCCCCTTTTGATACAATCATATCTGTCATCTATCAGGGAAGATCTTTGCTATTAGTTGTTGACTTGAGTACATGCTCTTGCCTCCATTGCTACTACCTTAGTTTGGGGCTGACAATTACAGTTACCTCCCAGTTGATCTCACTGCCTTGGCTATCTTTCCTGGTTATTCTACCTTCACATCCTCGTCAGAGATGTCTTTGTGATCTGGTCCCTTTCCCTTCTTAAAACAGAACAGCAAAGCTCTGGCTTTCCCTAGCCTAGAAAATAAAGTTCTGCTTCCTTAGGTGTGCATCAAGAGTCTTCAGGCTCTTCAGCCAGTGAGGAGTCACCCTGGCTGCTCCTCACTGTTCCTGACTCACCCTGTCACTTTTCACCCCAAATTCTAAATCCCAGTCACATAGAACTGCTTGAGGAGGCAATTTACTATGTGTTGAAGTCAAGAGTGTTCTGCTACAGACCAATATAGTCTGCAGAATTCTTTACTATCTTTTAAAAATGAAAAATATTTTCTGTAAAGATCTGTTTTTCTGGCTTTATCTCAGAAAATATGGCAACACTGTACTGCACACCCACCCAGCGGTGGAGGGTTACAGTGGAATGGGGAAGCCCTGTTGGGTGAAGTGGCTCTCTCTCCAATTTGCCATAGTTTCTGCACTCGTGTTTGCATCCTCAACATTGAGGCAAAGCATCATTTGCCATTTATCACTGATCTTGTGCTTTGTTTTATCCCCTAGTATTGGGAGAAAATTGTACCATATGTCTATAGGTGAATCAAAGATGAGTCAATACTGCTTTGTATTTCAAGTTATGCTATATGGGGCCCACTTGACACTATCATTGTCCTGCTCCTTTAGACATCTGAGTTGGATCTCTGACTGAGCGGCTTAGCACTAGGGTCTGTGTTTAAGTTCTGGCTCCATCACTTATTAGCTGTGTGGTTTGGGGCAATTTACTTAAACATTCTCCGCCTTAGTTTTCACATCTATAAATCGAGGATGATTTATGGAAAGTGCTCATCTCAGCTACGTTATTGCCACCATTGTTATTATTCTACTTTCCACAAATCTAATGATAAGAATGACAGATCCATGAGGGACATGGTTTGGGGCAAGGTTTGGGGCAGGGGCCTTTTGGTGCCTATTAAGCCACATCTCCCTAGCTATCAGTTTTGCCACTTACTAGCTGTGGACTGGTCAAGTTATTTAACTTCACTATAGCTTCATGTTGTCATATTTTAAAGTGTTAGTGTTAACAATATCATCATAATAATATCCACATCTTTGGTAATGATGTCTCGTCTGAGATAACCATGTACTGAGCCAACCATGTACTATGTGTAATGGATGTCTGTCTGCCACATAAGAAGTACAAGTGAATGGTAGTTATTGTCATTGGCTGCCCTGCCTCTTGCCCAGGGGTCATCACCCAGTAGTTGTGAGGGCCCAGGGAGGCAGGTGACCCACCTGTATGTTTTATGTGTTACCTATGCATGGGCTTTTCAAAAATTGAGATATAATTCATATACCATAAAATTCACCCTCTTAAAGCGTACAATCCAGTGTCTTCAGTATAGTCAGAAAGTTGTGTAGTCATTGCTGCTAATTCCAGAATGTCTTCATCACCTCCAGAAGGAAACTCTATACCCATTAGCAGTCGTTCCCCATTCCACTTTCCCTCAGTCCTCTACAACCACTAATCTATTTTCTATCTGTATGGATTTGCCTATTCTAGACATTCCATATAAATGGTATAAATCGAATCATATGATACATGGCTGGACATGGGCTTTTTTTTTTTTCCTGTGTGTTTTCCTGAGGAGTAAAGCTGCACCCTTTTCCAGAAAACAGATTTCTGCTGGGAACATGAAGGAGGCCCTAAGTAGGAAGTTTCAAGTAGGAAGACAGCATAGGCCATGACTGACCTAAGAGGAACAAAACCAAACAGACTTAGATTCTAGGGGCCAATGTGAGTAAGTTAAGAATTTTGAGGAGCAACAAACCATTAATATAAAGAAGCAACCAAGCTAGATTCCCTTAAATTCTTTGCAGCCTGACCCTCAACACACTGTGAGAATCTCAAATGTCCACCTGTGGACTGCCTACCTTAGATTTACCTCACAGCTGGCAAAAAAGACACATTCTGGGCTCTTCCTCAGGCTTACTGAATCAGAATCCCCAGGGTGGGGGTTAAGGAACTAGGAAAGATGGTTCTGCCAGGAAGTGGATTTGGAAATTGTTGAGTTACATCGGGCAAGCTTATATGACACAGATATGGATCTGTGTTGTTTCATCCTCAACAACACTGCTCTGTAATGTGGGTTCTTTTTCAGTGTACGTGTCTGATCTTCTTGGTAGAGTTTTTTCAACTAGGGCTTACTTTTCTTTGCCCATCTTAGCCCCCCTGCAGTCTTATACAAAGTAGGGGCTCAGCACATATTGGGAGATTGGTTACACAAGAGGCTTGAAGGCATCACTTGGATATTGCCAGGACCAAAGCCACTAAGGTCAACAGGTCTAAGAGGAGACCTTTCTGTCCCATTCTAAGCATTCTTTGTTTGATATTTCTAGGCTGGTGTTTGTTTTCAGGGCTCTGACTTGTGACCCAGTGGTCAGGAGCCCTTTGATGTTTGGGTTCCAGAGGATGTCCTCAGAGCAGTCCCTTCATAGGGACCTCTCAGCCCTCTGTGCGGTGCTGGTAGATAGAGGGGTGACCAAGTGTAGGGGTGGTTTCTATACCTGGAAGACCCCACGGAGCTTATTAACATGTAGATACCTGTGCCTCAACCCAGACCCACTGAATCAAATTGTTGTCCAGGAAGGGGAAATTGCTACCAAGATACTACCCAAATACTACTCTAGAGTTTGAGGAATATGATCTTCTGCCTGTGTCTGGAGCATAGTGTGTTATGCTCATGGGGATTTACCTGGATAGGGCTGTGGACTCGGTCTTGGGAGACCTAGGCTCAGTCCTGGTCCTACCCTTTAGTTAGTCTCTACAGGACACCGTGCAAGCCACTCACCTTTCACTTTGCTTCTTTGTAAAGTGAAAGATTTGGACTAGGGTAGACACCAGCAATGCAGACATGATCACTCATATCTGTAGGAGGCTCCTCTATAAATCCGGGCATCGGTTCTAAAGGACCCAGCTCTTCTGTGTGCTCTGAGGACAGAATTGTCTTCTAAGACTGGGGTTAGCAGCTGTTTAGTATCATCGGAGGCCAAGTTGCCTAAGCCCATGTTCGGAGGTTTGATGGTTGGTGTGGGATGGTGGTGACATTAAACAAGAAGCATGGGAAGGCCCTGCTCTTTCCTTATTCACTTGTCCCTTCCTTCTCTCTCTCTACTTTTTTTCATATTACAGTAATTAAGAGTTTTATATACACAAGCCCCGTTTATAAATTGCAGATACCTCATGGGAGTGTGAAAGTCACCAATTGTTATTTTTTTCTTTCTTTTTTTTTTTTTTTTGCACTGTCTTACGGCGCTGATAAAGTCAAATTAACCAGTTATTCGTACCCTAGTATGAAATACTCAATTCTAGCCATTGGAAGACTTTCTGTTTAGCTGCTATCTGTTGCATTAAAGAAATTAGAGTGGGTGGATAATGGCACGGGGATGCTGGGCTCCTGGTTCCTGAGGAAGGGGACAGAGGGGCCCACCTAGGTAGGGATGGCAGCCGAAGACAGCCATTGATTTAGTGGTTTTGCCAGTACTCTGATAATGGCACTATCACCATCACTTTTGATGTTTTTGGTAGAAATTCCTAAACTAGTGATGCTTCATTTAAACCATCTTTGGGTGAGATTATTATCATCCTATCTTATTTTGTTAAAGACTCTGGGTATCAATCATATTGATTGCCCAGGGACTGGCTAAGGCTTTGGTTACTATGCTTCTAACTTTTCATGGGAGCTTAACTCTCAGTTTGCCCCCAGATATTGTTATTTATTGAACTCTCACTTAGGTTGCATAATTGCTGTTCCATTCAGGTCAGTGCTGTGCAATATCGTGGGGCAAGAAGCAACTTCTTTGCTCTTGATTCTTTGTGCTCTCTCTCCTTTTCCCCTAGTATATCCCTTCCTAGCCCATGTATTCTACATGCTTTATGCATGCAGATTTACTTGCATTTACTTGTATTTAGTTGCAATTATAGTTTTTCCTTTTTCTTTGGTACAACAAAATTAATGAAGGAACAGAGAATCCTTAGGCATAATTTGTGTGTTCCTGTAGTCTCTGCCCCATTGTCTGAAAAACCACAGACTTCATTTAGATGCCAGTGAATCCGTCATCAGGCTTTGAGTAAACCATGCATTTACCAAGATCCTTACTTGAGCAGTGATTTAGCTTTTTAATCTTTTGTTTATAATTTTACAGTTGCTGAGACAAAGGAAAACCCACTCCCTTGGAGGAGCATGACCTTTTCCTGTATTGCTTCCACTGCTGTTGTTGAGCTCCTTGGACCATGGCTCCTGGACACCATCATCAAGAAGACTTTATGGATGGGCTATCCACCCACTGAGAGAAGAGGAGCATCAGCTATGGTTTCTCTCTAGATTGCCTTCTTCATTTTGAGTAATGACTGTCAGCAGGGTCAGATTAAAGACAAAACAACCGGACAGTTGCTTGGAGGACTAAACTATAAGGGCACTAACATGTCAGTAGTATGCTAACACATCCATAGAAAATATATTTACCAGCCCTTCTCTCAGGGAGGATTCTGTGTGGGTTCAGAAGGAATGGTTTGTTAAACTCCTTAGGGGTAGAAAGTAGGGCATAATCAGAATATAGAGGAATATGCTGTTTGACTTCAGGGTTTCTGTTTTTCTTACTAGGATATATAAAACAGGGACTCTGGCTAGATTGTTTATGACCACAGAGGGTTGGCTGAGCGCTCCCATGATCTTCCTGCTTGGTTCTTGCCCATACAGACCTCAGCCTTTCCTCTAATAAAGATTGAACAAGCAGTGGTCTGAGGGAGACACCAATTCATTACCTTACATGTCTCTTCTCTGCACTATAGGGCTTTGTTAATAAAGACACTGGCAGACTATCTATCTTCCATTTCTATAATGTGAGCCCTTAGGGAGTCTTCATTCACTTGAGGGTGAGGGTCATTGCTCACAGAGTAGTTCAAGTCAAATGGAACTTGAACTCTTTGCTTATAGGCCTGGTGGTCAGACTCTATGTTGAGTTCATTAGATTATTGGAGACACAAGGTAGAGCTGGACCCTTCAAAAATATTTGGCTAAAGGATGACATTGGTAGTTATTTGTAGATAAAGCCATGATGGCCCATGCTTGGAATCATGAAATATGGAACTGGTGGTCATGTTTAAAGATACAACTAATAGTTAAGTACCTACTGGACACTGTAGAGACTTAGGGGCAAGACAGACATGGTTCCTGCCCCCTGGAGCTTACACTGCAGCTTTCCCTTAGGTATGAAGAACAGTGGCTACAACTAACAAATGGCCACAAAGATATCATCGAGCCAGTGTTCCAATTATTAGGGTAATTCCTAATTTCCTTAATCATGCCTATTGGCCATGTTCTATAAGCCTGCATTCTATAAATGGCCTATGAGCATGGGCTGTTTCACCCCTGCAAGTTGTACAAAGTTCTGTGGTACCAGGGAAAGGGCTTAAGGTTAGCAGGGCCTCTGGGGAAGGACATATGAAGTGACTTGGGTTAGGAAACAGGAAAGGATAGGATTCAAGAACAGCTATTGCTTCTGTTCTATATAGGAAACTGCAGCGTGAAAAATGCTGGGCTGGGAATTTTGAGACCCGGGTTTCAGTTTGTGTTCTAATACTAACAAGCTATGTGACTGTGGGTAAGTCATTTCACATTCCACTTGGATGCCTCTTGAGTGACTCCAGGCCTCTCCAGCTCTAAAACATTAAGATCAGACCCTACGCTACAGCTGGCCAGTGTGTAATTCTCCTGTTTCTATGCTGTTAGGTCAAATAGATCTTCAATAGTTACTTGATTGTTATTACTTTTTTCTGAAGTGGGTGTTTTATCAATGTTTTAGGATACAGTGAGTCTGCTTCTCCCCTTTGGAGTTAGGAAGGTTGTAGGAATATACACTGTAGAGCATATGGAAGCTTTATTCGCTCCTTTTATCCCCCCTACCTTTCTCCCTCTCGTTCCCTTCCTCACATTTCTATTGAGCATATGCCATTGCTGTGTACCAGGTGTGTGCTAGGTTTGGAGATACAAGGTAAATCTGAGACTTTCCCATACTCCAGGAGACAAAACCCTTCATTTCTTTCATCTGCTGGCTTTCTCTTTGGAAAGAATCAACGATATCCCAGGGGAGTGTGCCCATGTCCCAGGATAACCAACTACATACAGATGCCGCATTCTACTCAAGCAACTTTTAGAGTGCCTTGAGATACACATCAGATAATTATGCAGGGCCGGGCATGGTGCTGCACACTTGTAGTCACAGCACTTTGGGAGGCCAAGGCGGCAGATTGCTTGAGCCCAGGAATTCAAGCCTAGCCTTGGGAATATGGCAAAACCCCAGCTCTACAAAAAAATACAAAAATTAGCTGCATGTGGTGGCCCATGACTGTAGTACAAGCTACTCAGGAGGCTGAGGTGGGAGGATTGCTTGAGCCTGTGAGGTCGAGGCTGCAGTGAGCCGAGATCGTGCCATTGCACTCCAGCCTGGGTGACATAGGGAGACCCTGTCTTGAAAAAAAAAGAAAGAAAGAAAGATAATCATTGAGTCCTAGAGTCATTGTGAAAAGATCTATCTTCAGATATAAGGAAGAAACAATCTTTTATTTCTTAGGATAAATCTGTAGAAGGACCTCCAGACAGTGAAGGCCACTGACTACTTTATACTCTGTAACCCATCCCTTCCCTGGGAAGTAGGAAGGACTACTTTCTAAAATTACAAAGTACCTCTCAGCAAATAGATGTTTTCATATATACTGTGATTCATACTTCCCTATGGCTGGTGACCTCTTTAGAAAGGAAAGGAAAAAGCCTAATCAGACAAAAAGATGTTGCTATTAATTACCCTATTGTGAATCCTATATAAGCAAATTTGTATCTTTGTTTTTTCCAACATTAGCAGATCTATTTGATGTATATCTCTGAGTGCAGAAAATATTTTATGGAAAAATCAATATATGGAATTTCAAATTCAGCATTGCTGATACACACTATTTGGTTTCAGAATTTTATCATAGGAAATAGTATTAGGGATTTCAATTTCTGGCTTAAGTGGTAGAATTAATTACTCTTAACTCTTAATTTTACTTCTGAGTTGAGGTCAAGGAACAGGCAGACACCTCCAGTTAACGTCTATACCTCTCCATGGCCAAGAGCTTTAATTTTCTCATCTTCAGTTTTGTAGATGTACATCATTACTAAATGGATTGATTAGTATTTTATCTCCTCTCCATGTCCTTACTTTCCCTCTGGTAAATATGTTATAAACAGTGTAAGGCTCCTAAGATAGAATGGCTGGTAGGACTTAGAAGAGAAACAAAGGGCATTGATAACTCACATAAATGGAAAATTGGCTCTGGAATAATTGACAACATATTCAAGTATTTTAGTGCAGTGTCACTCTCATTGAGAAGAAGAGAACAGTAAATCTATGTGACTGTAAACATTCTAATGAAAAGAGGAATATTCTGTCAATTATCTCACATTTCTAAATATCTGGATATTGGCCATCGTAAAGACAAAACATACAGATGATGGAGTTGTCTTTCCACGTCTCATTTGCATGGTTTGGAACATTGTACCTCCAGCCATTGACTCTAAGGCAATTTATATTTGCTTCCTCTTCCCTCTTGAGAGAAAACAAAAATCTTATTTTTCCAAGCAATTAAAACTCTTCTGCTTCAGCTAGGATGAAAGAATTAGGAGTTCTGTCTCCTTGTATCTAATTGCATGTTTCATCTTTCTTGTTTTAATGATTGACAGAAAACTAATAAACTGAGACATCTTTGAATCCAGGTTGAATGTACTCTCTTGGTGGCCCCATTGCTAATTTGTTTGACTATTTTGCAGGATTTCTTACTCTGTAATGGAAAGGTTTATTAAATATGAGGGGTGCAAAGCTTTCTGAATACTAATGAACTTATTTGCCAAAATTTAAATGTTCTTCTTGTCAGTGAATGTCTGTCTCTCTTAACAGGATCCAAATTGAATAATGAAGAAAATTAGACTCTATTGTACCCTCAGGAGAAATCCTGGTGAATCGTAATAGAATACAGAGGGGGAAAGGGGTCACATTTTAGAAAAAAAGAGTAGATAATTTGGATTATTAAAAAAGGGATTAACTCAGGAAAACTCTATTCTTTTCAAAGAAACGTACTCATAGTCATTCAATGAGCAGGATTTCCCACTGCACAAGCATCTATACCTTCGGCCAGTGTAGAATGAGAGTAAGGTCATAATCATATGGAGATGCATGCTAGGTTTCAGTGGTTACAATTCACTAACCTCATTCCCATATAAGGCCTTTATATGCCTGTAATGGTATGGGAAAATCAATAAGCTTTGAAAAGGAACACTATTCTTCACAGAAGTTCAATGGGACATAGTTGAGTTGGGGAAATTGCCCCAGTTCTTCCTTTAAGCATGAAATGAGGCTGTCCCTATGTAAGTTTATTTCCATTGCCTTGGTGTTATCACTGATAAAGTCAATGATCATGATGCCTTTGCCTTGGCAGCACCTGGGGGGGTACTGAAGGAACCACATAGCTGTACTCGTGGCCAGAAAGGCAGGCTGCCAGAACTTCAGCAGCCACACAAGTGGCCAAACATGGTCAGGAACGAAAGTAGTGTGTGTATGGAGTGAAATGAAATGATGCGAGGAAAGTGAAGGATGATATAAAGGTGGGGCTGTCCAAAGATGGGCGTTCATTCCTGTCCTGCACTTGAAATAGGAAGGAAAGGACTGGAAAAGGATTAGGTGAGGAAGGATCCTGAAGTAGAGAAAACAAAGGGAAGACTGCATGCCTGCAGTGTTTGCTAAAATTAATTTGCCTGAGATTTCAGGAGGAGGAAAGAAAGATCAAGAGAAAGGGAAAACAGCCTCAAAGCCTGTGAAGGTTGAAAAACAAAATATAAACAAAAATATTTAAAGCTAAAATTATGCTCTTCTAAGAAAAGAGGCTGGACACTAGCAGAAAGCTTGATGACAGCAAGATTTGTATTTAGAGGTTTATTTAGATCCCTAAGAAAAAAGGCTTATGTGACATAGATTCATAAGACACAAATATGTCCTTGGCTGACCATGATACTAGGCTTCACTCCCAAAGGAAAAAAAGAATGGTCGGTGCATCTCAGATTAACACCAACCAACTCTGCAATATTTCATTTGAGAAAGCGTTTCCTTGTATTATCCATGATTACATAAAAAGAGATTTTATTTTTTTTTTTGTATTTGATTGCTTCTGTGGCAAGGCTTGAGAATTACAAACCTAGGTTTCCCTCTGGGAATGATCATTGGATTTTTAAAATTAAGTAAATGGAAGGAGATTAAGATTTATTTCCATTATTTCAAACCATAATCTGCACCTTTGGAAACAACGAGGAAGTTGGAAAGTGGGAAGGTGAGGTAGGTGTGCAAGAATGGGGAGAAAGATGCTGCAAGCCAAATAAGACTGTACAATTTCTGAGAAAATTAAATGAACAATAGAGTTTGAAGGATAAGTGGGTAATGAGGAATATGAGATAAGAAGATATTTAAAAATAGCAAATTACTTGGGAAAGTGAGGATGAGTGATGGTAGATGGTTAAGGGATTTGGGATGGCACGGAAGGGAAGAGATGACTGGGGTGGGAAGAAAAACATGATTAAAGGCTGTAAAAGGGCGAGTTTGGACTCTCGATGGCATATCTTCCCAAACTTTGGAGAATGTGCAGAACTTAGTAATAAAGAAGGAAAAGATTAAAAAATTTCATGGTTAACATGAAATTGTGAGGACAACAGAGGAAGCAATAAGTGTCATTAGTCCTCAGGAATGAAAGCATTTCTAGAGAAATGTACTAGTCTACATTCTTCATTTATGAGCAGAATAGTTTTCATCTACTTTTTATTAAAAGGTTAATGTATAAAATGAATGCTATTAAAGGAAAGAAAAGCTAAGCATTATCAGGAAAGTTGAAGAAAAGATTGCACCTAGAACAACTGAAGTAAGCCAGCAAACTGTTTTACAGCCTTTTCTATAAAATTTTGAAATTCGTCATCTTAATGAAAGAACTGGAAATAGTTTTTCCAAATAGAAATGGGTAATGATAAGGGAGGAAGTTTTAACAGTTAGAAATATTTTAGAATGCATTCTTTTACATTTTTTCCCCATAAAAACGAGAGGAAGCTAAAAAACTTATGGGTATTGCTTTAAACACTTTGGATAAGAAGATTTATAGCAACATAAGGTTATTGTTAGTAGTAGAAATAACATTAATTTTTTAAAAAATATTAGTATTTGGAGCAGGACTAAATACCGGTGATCATCCTTTTTGGTTTCTTGTGTTTGTGTAGGAGATTCCATTCAGACAGACAGTACCAGACCTCCTTTGGAGGGAAGCTGATAAAGTAATTAGGTGGAAAGGTTTAATGAGATAATGATGCTAAGGCCAGTTAACATCTAATAAGAACATAACCACGAGGGATGATATTGTTGCTTATTAATTATAATGATGCTGAGGAAAGAGACAAGGTGGCACTCATTTAGCAGAGAGTACTCAGGAGTAAGATCGTTTTCCCAAAGGGGAAGTGTTGCAGTCAGAGTTAGAAGTAGGTCAACATTTAGCAGAGTTTGAAATTTATGGCCATTGGGTTATACTAGCAACCACAGAACTGAAGGCCAGGCAGGAGGTAACAGATGCCTTTCTGATGGTGGCCAGGGATGGAGTGGAGACTGTTGTGGTTGCTGGGCCATGCACGGAGGCAGACTCCAGACTGAGTTTTGGGAGCTGTCTGCTTGCCTTAGATTCCACAGTGGTCATTCGTGGGCAGACAGGCAGGTGTCCAGAACTGGACTGGATGTGCTTCCAGTTCTGTGACCTTCCCCTCCACTCCACTGGGTCGAGTGAGTCAGACCCAAGGATAGCTATTCCATCAGTGTTGGCGCCCAGCTTTGTTGAGGGAGCTCAGAAGATCCTTTGGTCCTGTTTTTAGAGGCGCAGACCTAGCTGTTATCAGTTGAATTGCATTTATGATTCCTTGGTGTTAGTCACTAACCACATTCCGCTTCCTGAATTCATTGTGGGTCTGGTCACCTCCATGTTTGCCTAGGATGGCAGAATTGTAGTATAAATTTATTGCAGATACACTAATGTCCATATTAGTCAGGTGGGCAGGAACAAAGAATTCGAGGAAGAAACAGCCATGTGAAAAAAACATGGAGCTTTTGGAAATCTTGTGACCCCTCAAGGGAGGCATAGAAGCTTGAAACAGAGGACTAGCCTTGGGAAGTTAATTTGGGGCTGGGTAAGAAATATAAAAACTCTACTCCTTATTCAGCACCTTTTCCCAATATGGGTCTCTCTCTGAGTCCTGGATCCTAAGCTATTGCTGACTCCTTTCTTGTGTCTTTGGATGCCACCTCTGCAATAATAGGGAGGGGTTTTCTATACCTTCTTGTGTAGTTAATTTTATTAACTGGATGAGGATCACCTCACAGGATTTTTCTTGTCCTGTATAATGATGTCACTGACCCCTGAATTAGAAAGGAAATAATATTCCCATCATTAGCTTTTTAAAGCAAGTGTATTTTATTTTATTAAAGGTGTGGTTTTAGAGAGGCAAGAAGTGACAAGAAGACGCTAGACTAGAAGATGGAAGATACAGCTCTAGTCCTGACTCATGCCTATCAGCTCTGTCACCTTGGACAAGTCTCATGCCTTTCAGAGCCTCAGTTTCTGCATTCATAAAATGAGGGCTTATTGAAGGTAAACTTTATGATTAGAGAGCCATGTCCAGCTTTAAAATTATGTATTTATGCATATATGTTTGTACAGATCCTACATCTATTAAACTTTGATGGGAGAATTAATTGATAAACCCATATGAGAGCAGATATTTCCTTAAATCTGTAGTTCAAAGTGGACAGTTAAGGTCAGAGTTACCAAGGAATCAATGCCATAACTATTGAGTACTAACTATGTGGCAGGTGCTTCACAGATGAGGAAATGAAGATTTTCCAGTTTAAATAAATAGTTCAAGATCATATAGACAATAAGGAGTAAAGCCAATGCTCAAACCCAGGCATCCCTGAAACTGAAACTCATGATCTTCATCACCACTGTGTGCATCTCCCCCTTTTTTAGAACCCAAATGCTTATGTCCTATCACTTATGGCACCAGCCACTGGAAGTTTTCTTCAGTCATTATGGTTCTCAACTGGGATGCGGGGAGGGAGCAAGACAAGGAGTAGTTTGAAAACTCTTCCCAGTTGATTCTGATACATACATGTCTCTGCCTCTATTTTATTATTATTATTATTATACTTTAAGTTTTAGGATACAAGTGCACAATGTGCAGGTTTGTTACATATGTATACATGTGCCATGTTGGTGTGCTGCACCCATTAACTCGTCATTTAGCATTAGGTGTATCTCCTAATGCTGTCCCTCCCCCTCCCCCCACCCCACAACAGTCCCCGGAGTGTGATGTTCCCCTTCCTGTGTCCATGTGTTCTCATTGTTCAATTCCCACCTATGAGTGAGAACATGCGGTGTTTGGTTTTTTGTCTTTGCGATAGTTTACTGAGAATGATGGTTTCCAGTTTCATCCATGTCCCTACAAAGGACATGAACTCATCATTTTTTATGGCTGCATAGTATTCCATGGTGTATATGTGCCACATTTTCTTAATCCAGTCTATCGTTGTTGGACATTTGGGTTGGTTCCAAGTATTTGCTATTGTGAATAGTGCCGCAATAAACATACGTGTGCATGTGTCTTTATAGCAGCATGATTTATAGTCCTTTGGGTATATACCCAGTAATGGGATGGCTGGGTCAAGGGATCTAGAACTAGAAATACCATTTGACCCAGCCATCCCATGTCTCTGCCTCTAAATTCAGCTGCTCTCTTTAAGACATAACTTGGCCAGAGTCATTCTAACATTATTACCCGAGAGGATCTTACTTGAGAATTTTCTGCTATGTGCAGGTTCATGTTTCTGTTTTTTCCTGCATGTCTTCAGAGCAGGTAGAGACATTGAACACAATTATTCCTCTTCCAAATGGGGAAGTGAAGCAAAGAGATTTGAATGATTCAATTTTACTCACCTACCCAGTGGTCACAGAACTGACATCTTCCATGCCTAAGACTAGCCGCCACAAGATACTGTCTTTCTAGCCAATTCAGTTAATAATGTATTTTATATAGAAGGAAAGTTTCACTATTTTTTTTTGTTTTAGAGTTTTCCCAGTAAATGGATCATTTTAGTGACATTAGTTTTTTTTTTTTTCTTTGAGATAGAGTCTCAGTTTGTCACCCAGGCTGGAGTGCAGTGGTGTGATCTCCGTTCAGTGCAAACTTCGCCTCCCGGGTTCAAGCGATTCTATTGCCTCAGCTTCCCAAATAGCTGGGATTACAGGTTCCTGCCACCATTCCTGGCTAATGTTTGTATTTTTAGTAGAGATGGAGTTTCACCATGTTGGCCAGACTCAAACTCCTGACCTCAAGTGATCCGCCTACCTCGGCCTCCCAAAGTGCTGGGATTACAGGTGTGAGCCATAGTGCCTGGCCTGATTTGCTCTTAACTCACAATTCTTTACAGTCTCAAATGATTTATTTTGGTCTTTTTTTTTTTTTAATTTTGTTTTTTTTCTTTCTTCTTGTTGAATAAATTCTTCATTATTGCTCAGTATGGTTGCATTGAGCTCATTGTGAAAAATTAGAAACATTCAGATACAGGATTTAATTAAATAAAGACAATAGAGTACAGTATTATATTGCCATTTAAAAGAATGAGGCAGCTTTATCTATGGAATGGTATCCACGATATACAGTTAAAATTTAAAAAGCAAAGCACAGAACAATGTGTATGGTGTGCTACCATTTGTATAAATACATATATATATGTTTCTATGCATTGCCTAACTGTGGAAGGACATTTAAGGAACTGGTAATAGTGGTTGTCTCTGGGGAGAAACTGACTGACTCAGAAATTGGAAGACTATCTCTGTTGTCCCTTTTATATAGTGTATCATGTTCATGTATTGCCTATTCATTTTTTTAGTAAAGAAGAAAGTAGAGCTATCTTTACTGAGATGGAAAAATACAAAAGACATATTGTTAGGTATAAAAAGCAAGATGCGGAATAGTGTAAATAGTATATGATACTATTTTTGTAATGTAATTATACATACATATATATATGCATGGATATACACACACATATACACATCTATAAGGAGATGCACCAAATTGTTAACAGTGGTTCCCCCTAGGGAAAAAAAAGTGTGTGTGTGTGCACGTGTGTGTGTGTGCACGTGCGTGTGCGCACACATACTTTCTTTTTTTTATCCTATGTACTTCTATATTGTCTGATTTTGTTTTACACAAGGTGCATAGTAATTTATAATAAATAACTCATACATCTCAAATCCAAATAATTGCACTTGATTTCTGCACACCTATCAACAAAATTCTCCAGCATTTCCGGCTAGCTTTATTTTGCTGTTTGCTATAGCTCATGGATTCAGTTCAGATCTCTTCTTTGACCTTTTCTCTGAAGCTTTGTGAAGTTTCTGTTCCTTTATCTTTACTCTCATGCATTCACCTTTATCAGTAGGGCCCAGCTAAGGTCATGACCATGGAAATCATAGTAATACTACTGGTGGTTCCTCTCTCAGCCATTTTCCTTTTTAATTAATCAAGAATAATGCAACTAAAACCCTCCTGATTCCTACTTTACACACTTCAGCTTGGTTAAATAAACTCCCTACCTGTTTCAGGAAGATTTATTTGCTTTCTGGATGATTCCTATCTACAAATATGTTGTATTTCCTGTCTCAAAGAACAAAATCCAAGAGACCTTCCTCAACTCCACATCCCCTTCACATACCACACTATTTCTCTGTTTTCCTTTGCAGCAATTCCCCTTGACAACGTTGACTTTACTTTTGTAAAGATACTTTCTCCCCTCCCATTCATCCTTAAATCTATTCCTCTCAAGCTTTCAGCCCTAACCGCTGTCCCTGAATTCTTGTGTTGAGGTCATTTATGGTACTTACTTGCTAAATCCAGTGGCCAGTTTTCAGTCCCCATCTTTACCTCCCAACTCGTTGGTCACAGCCAATCACTTTCTCCTTGCAATACTTTTTTTTTGGTCTTCTGGACACCTCTCTTTCTTGGATCTTCTTCTGCCTCACAGACTACTCTTGAGTTTCTTCTTTATCCTCTTCACCTTGAAAAGTGGGGACTGCTCATGGCTCAGTTCTTGAGCCACCTGCCTTCTTTATTCAAACCCATTCTCTCGGTGAGCTCATCTAGCCTTTGGCTTTGAATACCATCCCCATACTGATGTCTTCCAAGTTTTTTTATGTCTAAACTCCAGCTTGTACCTAAACTATGGACTTGGTGTCTTCTTCTTCTGTGTTTTTTGTTTGTTTGTTTGTTTGTTTGTGTTTTTCTTTTCCTTTTTTTTTTTTTTTTCTTTTCTGAGATGGCGTTTCGCTCTTTGTTGCCCAGGCTAGAGTGCAGTGGCGTGATCATGGCTGACTGGAACCTCCGCCTCCTGGGTTCAAGCGATTCTCCTGTCTCAGCCTCCTGAGTAGCTGGGATTACAGGCACCTGCCTCCACGCCTGGCTAATTTTTGTATTTTTAGTAGAGACGGGGTTTCACCATGTTGGCCAGGCTGGTCTTGAACCTCAGGTGATCTGCCCCCCTCAGCCTCCAAAAGTGGACTTGGTGTCTTCTTGACACCACTATTTAGCTTTCTAACAGGCATCTAAACTTAACATGTCCAAAACAAGGGGACCCACCTGCCTGTACCACTCTTTCATATTTGCTAAATGACAACTTAATTGAAGCTCTACTTTGTTCTAACTGCTTTCACTACCTCCACCACTAAAGCCCCGGTCTAAGCCTGATTATCACTCACCTAGATTAGTGCAATAGCCTCTTATCAGCTCCCTTGCTTCCATCTTTTCCCCCTAAAATCTGTTCACTGATGGCAGCCAAAGTGATTCTTTAAAAAATGCAAATCAGTTTATGCCATTCTTTTACTCAAAACCCTCCAATGGCTCCCATCTTACTCAGAGTGACATCCAAAGTCTTTACCATAGCCTTCAAGGCCTATATGCTTCCTGTATTCACTCTGCATCTCTCTGGTCACCCCCCATTCTCTCCTCCTTGCTGTTTTCATGCCACCTTGACTTCCTTGCTGTTTTTTGAACATGCCAGGCATGCTCCTACCTCAGGGTCTTTATACTTGCTATAGGTGTGGAATACTCTTTTCTCAAGTATTCATGTGGCTCAGTTCTTTCCCTTCATTCAGCCCAAATGTCACCTTATCAGAAACCTTCCATGAATATCCTATTTAGAACAGCACTCACCCATTTCACTGTACCCCTTTACCCTGCTTTATTTTTACCATCATCTGACACATTATATATCTATCTATTAGTTGTCTATTATAAATATGCACTGGAATATAAGACCTATAAGAACAGAAATTTTTTGCTTACATCTTTAACATTTAGAAGAATGATGGTTACAAAGAAAGTGCTCAAAAAAATATTCCCTGAATATTGAATAAAGAATGGTGAGAAGTTCACTAAAACTTCCTTTAGCCTATTCAAATTACATGGAATTGCTCTTAAGACAGTTTATTTCTCCATCTCAATTTTCTCATGTCTTTTAAAAAATTTGTTTTAACTTTTTATTTTGAAATAATTGTAGACTCACAAGTATTTGCAAATAGAGTATATAGAAGTTTCTTCTACTCTTCACCCAGCTTCCCCTAAATGTAACATCTTCCCTATCCTTTCTTTTTATTATTTCCTGTTTCCTTTACTTCAGTTTCTTATTTCTTCTGTAAGTCTTTCTACACAGGCTTTCAGGGACTCCTCCATCTCTTATTTCATGGCCAAATCATTGGTGAACTTTCCTCAACACCAACATCAAATTCCTTCTCCAAGATGATGGTCCTATCAAGGAAGGGATAGAATACATCAATTAAATATGCTTAATCCTGTTTTTCACAATAACAAATAGATCAAAAGAAAAGAAAGGCTGTTTCATCTTTTAAGCTTGTAGTTCTACCAAGAGATACTATCTCTTCTGTAAGTTCTGTATAGCAGTTTGTTTGCTGTGATTTCTACAGACAGGCAATTTGTTGACTCTAATGTGTATTTTCTCTCTTATATTCAACTGTTTAGGAAAAATTGAATAAAAACAAATATATGATTTATTTAAAAAATTATTTATTCTGCTAAGTCTCTGTCATTTTTTAGAATCCAACACACATTTATTGTGTACCTACTGTGTGCCAAGCTCCATCCTAACAATGGTCTCTTATTCCCCCAAGATAATCTGTGATGGACATCACCTTTAAGACATTGAAAGTTCTGAAAGATTGATTGAAAACTCCTTTCTTCCAGGTAAGTAGGTTATTCTCTAAGGAATGGGCATTCATATTCAGGTCATAAGGGCATGATTATACTCTAATAACTGATCTCCAGGGTTAAAAAAAGAACCCATGTCCCTTCCAATATGCCTGAGATATAAGATAATCTACCATTTGACAAGATAAAGCTCATCAATTTCATCATCAGTAAAAAGAGGGCATAACTGGGATGTCACTAACTGCTATTGTTAAAATGAGCAAGTATTAAAATCCTTATGGATGTCCTCTTCATATTCAACATTAATTAGAAACCTGCCCTATCTCAGTGTTCTTCCATAATCAATCCCCCTTTCCAGTATTACTAAGGTAACTGTAAGCCCTGCATGCCTGAACTGTCCTGGTTTACACCTGTTGTTCCAGCATAAATGTTAATTGCAACCCTGTTCACTATCTGATGAATCTTGCTTTGGACGATAAATTATATGGTCAACCTAAGTATTAGAGTCCCTGGGATAAACAATCAAGGTACCATTCTTATTTATTGGTATTGGTTTGTCACAAGCTGTGAAAACAGTTTTTCTTTTGATTGTTTCTTCCTGAGTTGTCACAAAGACCTTCACATAAAATCACTCTCTCCCATTAAAGTAATTATTGAAACCCCCTTCAGTAATGACAACTTGTTTTAGTTTTCCTCCTCAGATTCCAAAGACCAAATGTAGAGATTGTTTTTGCTGGGTCAGGATCAAAACTGTTCAGAGGCACTAGCCTTGTATAGGGAGAATTTCATCTATCTAATCCACAAGAATCTTGAAGAGACATTTTTTCCTTGGTAACATTATCTTGTAGAAAGAGTCTGTGATTGACTACTAATTTTAGCCCAGAGAATAGAAAACTCAAATGTACTCAGTTTCAGTGTAACATATGTATTTGTGGCCTAAGATACTTAATGTCTCTAAAGTTGCTACTAGGGAATGAGTAATTGAAAGGTGAGTTTGGGTGGCCTTCTTAGACATAATCTCTGTTAAAACTATTTAATCTCTATGATTCACAAGGAAAGCTTTTCTTGAGTTGATGAGTAGAATGACATTTCTGATATGATATTTCTACAACTATATTCTTGGCTGATGGTAGTAGCAGTACCACTATTTTTTCATTATTTAATTTTGGAAAAGTGACCACTATTTTTTTCATCTAAGGCTGTGTCCTTATTGTACTGAAGCACCCAATCAACTCAATGTAAAAAAAAAGAGTCTTTTAAATAATGTGGAATTATGAAGACAAAACAACTAGTGAGGAAACTAAATTGTTTTTATCTAATTATTTTGTAACTTATCTGTGAACTATAGATAATTCTGCTGGTTTTTGCATTCCTGAAACAGTTGCTGTGAGAATAAATAATATACTTGGTAAAACATTGTGAATGTTTGAGATAATAGATGCACAATGACTTCATCCTTGTTTGTAGCTTGCTTGAAAAATTAAATTGAATGAAACAGAGTGGCTTCAGTGTGTTTTTCTTCTTCTCCCTCTTTCTCCTCCTCTAGTTAAAATGAAAGTACATTAAAAATTATTATTGGTATACATAGCTTCATTATAAGACACTGACAGACGCTGAAATATCAATGATACTCCCCTAGTGTTCGTTTAAACAAATTCCATGCTTTTATTAATACTAAGAAGATATCAGGAAAACTGGACTCCTAAATCCCTTCTTAACCTAGGGAACTGGGTTGAATAGCTAAAGGAAATTTCTCCTAATATTTATGTCTTTTCCTATCTCAGGCATCAACTCCACTCCCTTCACCCTACCTCCCCTGCCTCTCCTAGGAGATGTATAACAAACTCTGGAGAGGCTTCTTTCATATAAATTGAGACAGCTCCGTTTCCAGGAGTTTCTGGGTCTGTTTATGAAACACAGCCTGAGAAATTGCCCAAAGAACCCTGCAGTTCTTGAGTGCATAGGGAAGTTCCATGACTTGGAAGTAATGGCATCAGGTGGTTGGAGAGGGTGGAGTGATAGACCAGGCTTCTAGTCTTCCAGGAAACCAATTGTACTGGCATCATCTTAATAGGTCATACATATTATATATTAAAAATATATGCAGCTTTCTTAAAAAACTAAAGGCTTGCCAAAAGAAGGTGAAGATTTCATAAGATAGAAAAATGTATTCCCTGATTAAAAATAATGACCTATTCCTAACTACGGGACAAGAACTACCCATAATGCACTGCATCTTCTTTTGGCAGGGGTACTCTGAGTAGCCTGTGCACGTCTTTGTAATTCTCAAGAGACTTACTCACTGTCTTCCAGCTAACAACATGACAGGGATTTATTGATGTGCCAAGGCCAGGGCTTAGGTGTCAGAATTGGGAAATCCGTCATACGATTATTTGGTTGAAGAACTCTAGGTTCCGTAAATACTTTTGTTCCATGGGTGGTTCATGGAAAAACTTAGAGGCTGCCACAGCACCGTAAGCCTTCTGTATGGGAACTAGGCAGAGGAGAGAGTGGGGGTGGGATATGTGTTCATTGGGGAAAGGTGACATTTTTTAGGATGTATTTTGCTGGAAGGTTTACCCCCTGGCAGGGCCAGCCTTAGGAAATGCTGGAAAGTGGCTCTTTGGCAACATTTACCTATTTTGGAAGTGTTCTTCCTCCCTCCTACTCCTTCTCCCACTCCTCCCCTTTCCCCACTTACTTACCTAACCCAGAGGTGTAATTTTGTAATCTGGTTACCCAGAGTCCCTTTGTTGTGGCCCTTACCTGAGCTGATATGCTGTGGACCTTGTCCACTTCTCATGTTCGCCAAATTTCTTATCAGATTCTACCTGTATCATGCCCTATTCCCATTGGATATTTATTTCTGCCCTCCAAGGGAAAAGGAAGTGATCTGATAATCTAATTAGAACAAGAGCAGAAAAGGTAAAAACAATTTAATACATTGTTCCGCCTAATAATGCAGGGGTGGAGGGTAGGGGCTTTATACTTCACGAGTGGTTTCTACAACAGCAGTATTTTAACTCAAAGCTGTGAATTTTTCAGTGGTGAAATTCCAGGACTTATGTTTCAAATCGGCGGGAGTAATATTTTGGGGGCAAGAACATTTTTAAAGCACCCTCAAAATCATGCACATAGACAACTACCTGTTCTGAGTAAGGAAGGCCCAACTGTGGAGTTTGGGAGAGTCAGAGTATCTGTTTTGCATAGCCAGGTGTCATCGCAGCTGACAGAGGAGGTGCTGTCAAGGAGCAAGACAGCCTGAGAATGTGCCTGACTGCTCCGTCAACAGGAAGACTAGGGACTGTACGTACCTTTCTCCTCCCTGGGGGTTGGTGCCATGGGCTGAGGCCAGGAGTGCCTGGGTGAGGGTGCATAGTGTATATATATATAGTGTATATGCACCCTCACCCAGGCACTCCTGGCCTCAGTCCATGGTTTGACTACAGCTTATTCCTAAAAGATCAGAAAGGCAAATGATTCAGAAGTATGTGCAGCTGATTCATACTTGCAATATGTAATCTCACAATCCGTGCCTGTTTTCTTTTAAGTGTTGATGTGTTGCTGATGCAGTCTGCACTCTGCTCTCTGACTGTCCCTTAGAAAACAGCAACAATGCTTTATTTCTGGTTACATAACGACTCAAGCCAAAGAACTTTTAGAAAATGCCCACAGCAGTTTTGATTTCACACTGTTTGTGTTTCATTTTTGTTCTACTAATCCAATATTTTCTGAATATCTTCATAGCCTAGCCAGAACATATTCATTGAGTTATTTACTAGACAGGACTCTGATTTAACCTTAAACTCTTAGGAAAACTTCCCACGTGACTTACAGGATTTCCAGTGAGAATCAAGAGCACAATTGTTGATTCTTAATAATTATGTGGTTTTGTCTTTCACATGCATAAATGCACACAGGGCATAAAATTTCCAGTGCCATCTAAGCACACACATGTGCACACATGCACATACACACACCCACTGCACAAATCTCTGATCTTCATTTACTAATTGTTCTCTTATTTGAGCTAACTACTCTACTGCTCCTATAACTACTAAATAATAATTAATATGGAAAGATGCTTAAACAAAACCACCTAGAGTCATAATTTTTAAGTTTTAAGGAAGAGTGGCATTGCTACTAGACACATGCAACTAAGCAAGGATTTTTGTAGGAAAGTGATGAGGTTACAGAACTGTTATAATCAGCATCTGCTTTATTGGCAAAAAGCATAAATAGATAGTTTAATCATCTTTTTAAATGGTCATATTGACTAAAACATGAAGAAATGCCATTCAGAAGGGTTTTTTTTTTTTTCCATTCAGATTTGCAATGCAGATCGGTGTGTGTGAGCCCACACCATCTTTGCTGTTTCTTTTCATGAAAACCACAATGCTAATACTGTTAGGGGATTATTACAACGGTGAGCAATGCTGCAATGAGGTTAAATTCAGAGTTCTCAATAAACCCGAGCAGGGGAAAATATATATGAGAAATAAACAAAATAATTATAAATTAGGGTCAAGGCTGTTCTTTTCTGGGGAGGAAGCTATCAATTATCAGTTATTGCACCACATTAGAGAAATTCTCACATCATGTAAGATTTCTAGATAATAATTGTGATAATTTTTAAGTAGCTAGTCTGTTCCAAGTCCCATGCTTAGCATGTTATTTGCTTTGTTCTCATTTGGGCCTCATATTTACCCTTTAGGTAGAAACTATTATCATGTCCATTTTCTATATATATATATATATATATATATATATATA
Organism: Symphalangus syndactylus; assembly: GCF_028878055.3. Lineage (NCBI taxonomy): Eukaryota > Metazoa > Chordata > Mammalia > Primates > Hylobatidae > Symphalangus > Symphalangus syndactylus. The sequence continues at coordinate 103,908,315 of NC_072425.2, forward strand.
TATATTTGAAACATGTCTGCATAAAAGCCAATACCTAGAACATGTGAATTCAAAGTTGTCCCCAAACAGATCTAAGTGACATATTTGGGAGCTGTGTTAGGATATGTAGACAGGGCGATATTTTTTTCTCTTAAACTGACTATTGATATGGGCCATTGTGTCATGATGTTTCAATGCATGGTCACACAAGCAATACACATTTTAGTTTTTGTCACATTTCAGTTTTCCCCCCTTTTCTATTACCTTTGTATCTCTGATAGACAAATCTAGCTCACTTTGAAGTTGGTTGCTATGGAATGTCTTCTCCAGTAAAATTTCAGGGTAGTTCATATTTCCCAGGAAGTCATCTTTAGAACTTTCAAAGGGATATTAACTTTTAAAAACACAAACACACATAAAGTCCTAAATTTACCATGAGAGAATGTTACATCTCCCAGTGCCATCTTCCCAGTTACTCCATATGCCAATTTTAGGCTAATGCCATTTTAGGCACAACCCCGCCCTGTTGCTTTTCTGTCTTTCTTGGGCCTTGGGGTCTTTACAGCTTTTGCATCTCTTTGCCTGCCTCTGAGATCAGGCTTCCTGACACCGTACCTCTGTGTTGCTTGGAGAGGCAGATTAAAATATACAATCTCCAGACGGGAATGATTTAGCAAAATTAAACACAGACAGAGGGCAGAGAAGGCGGGAGGTGTCAAATGTTTCTTCTACCGCACTATCAGTTTGATGTGGTGGCCTTGTTCCTACCTAGTCCCCATTCATGCTGTCCACTACCCAAAGTTAAAATGTCTTAAATGTTAACAGAATACACATGGATAGAGATATGTATAGGCTTCCTTCTCCCTCCTAACCCAATGCATGGAGTTTTAATTGTGGTTTATTTCAACTTAATTTTGCTTTGCCCTTAGGATGAAGAAGATTTATTTCAATAAGTCTCAAGAGGTATTATGCAATATGTAAGTACTTGCAAGAATCTGCTTAGCCACCTCCAAAGAAAATTATTCCTTTTGATAGATCATTTGCTTTCAGAGTGAACTTCCTTCCCTTTTCCAAACACAAACATGATCATATCGGCGAACTGATATCAAAGTTGCTGAATTTATAATGCACACACTTATTTATTATTAAAGCCAATGTGTAAATAAAATCTCTGCTGGGTTAGAAACAAATTTAATAGGAAACATGTGAAAGAGCTATGTACAGGAAAGCAATATCATGTAATATCTCCTTTTCTTAGTCCCTGCCTGAGGCAAGATATGGAATACACAGCTCAATAGTGCTGGGAGGTTTTATTACAAATGGAGAATTTCTCAATTATCCTAGATCTCAGACTCAGCGTGGTTCAACATGACCCATTAAACCATCATTTAGGTCCAAGGTGATGACTGACATTGGGAGGGGATGGCTGTCGCTGAATATAGAAATAGTTATAAAGACACCCACGAGGACCACCATTTATTTTCTTCTTCTTATTGCTCCACTGTTTTCAGATCATTTAAAAATCCATACTGAGCAAAAAGCTACTATTGGTTAGGCTGTACCTAATCTCTAGCATGCCTCCTGAACATGGCCGTAGTATGCACTTTTAACTGTTTTAGGCTGTGCCCAACTTTCAAAGTGGTTTCGAGCACAATTTCTGAGCTCTAATGGGGATGAAAGTCCTCCTCTTGTTTCTTGCTAGTGCCTTGCATGGCTTTCTGCAAAATACAACTCATGGATTTCTGCAGCACAAAAAAAGATAAGATGTTCGGTATCTTTCATTTTCTGCAAATAGTCTGTATTTACAATACTACTCCAGTGGTTTCTGACTACCGCTTAGGGCAATTTTGCTTAGCCTAGCGGAATGTCCTGGAAACTACTGGCAATGATTTAGCCTCCAAAATTGGAACGCATTTAGTAGAGACAGAAAGCCTATGAACAAATAGTGGGCATGTGCCAGAGTAAATAAGTGTGGTTCATGAGCTGCGGTCAGAAATGTCTCTCTTTCAGTATGCAGGGCAGAGCTGTTGCCAGCATTTGCCATAAAGTCATCACACAAAGCAGTTTTTCCTCTCAGTAAGACAGACTCAATGAAAAAGACCTTCTAGTCTCACAATCTACTATTGGGCCCATAGTCACAGGCCAAAGGATACCTGAGCCGAGGGGTCATTTTCTCCCGTTATCCTTTCTTAATCAGCCTGCCAAGCTTCTATGAAAAAAGAGGGAAACCCATGAGGGAGTAGGAGGAGGCTGGATAGGTTAGAAGAGGAAAGATTCTTTGTAACACTCAAAGCTCCTCCCAGGATCTCATAAGAAACCACAGAGTCAGTTTGCTTCCTCTCTTTTCCAAACCCAAACTTTGGCCCTTACTGTCTAGTTCCTTCGAAGCACTTGGTGAGACTATCATTACTTGGTGAATTATTAAGAAAACATTAAGATGCTTTGCTGCCACCTTTCTCCACAGAGTTCTGTCATAGGCTTAGAGACTGAAGGAGGCAGACGTATATGGTTTCCACTTTAGGCTATTTGCATTTTCCTTTAGAACTTAACTCCTTGACCACACATTACAGAAGGATTTAGTTCATTTGGATTGGAATAGCATGATTTCTGGTGCGTGTGCATGCTTGCCCTCTGAGCTTAGAGTCTGGTTTCATGTAGTTTTCTATTCCTGTGTAGATGTGCAGTCTTAGCAACCACTGAAATTCAAGAAGGAATCATTAAAAACAAAACAAAACAAAACTGAAGAAACCATCAATCCGTACCTAGCATGGCATTCATTGTGGGGATATTGTCATAGGGGCATGTATAGTTCGCCTTTAAAGAAACACGTAGCAAGAGATGTCATTTTCCAAAACCTTCTTATGATTACCATTGTCATCTTACCATAAAATAGTAAAATATGGATAAATGTTTCAGAAACATCTCAGATATGACAACTTTAGGAATAAAAGAAATAAATACCAAATATTATTTCTGTATTAAGTAACGAATTTTCTAATTCATTCCCATAATTAAGGATCCCACAGTTAAATGTAACCAACGTTCATTAGACGTCCACTCTATGCCAGGCATTATGCTAGGTACTAAGAATACGGAGATGAAAGACACACACAAAAAATCAAACTGTTGGCAACTGTCAGTTTTGAATGGTAGGATTTAAGAATTTGCCCTCGGGTCAATTTAGAAACTTAAATAAAAATTTTTTTTTTTCAATAAGAAAGAAAAAAAGTCCCTCATTTCAAGGAGCTTGAAGTTGATGGATATGAAGGTGAGTGATCCAGTAACTTAAATATAGTATGATAAGCAGCACAATAGAAGGATGATAGAGATGGCAATGTTTCCTTAGGACGCCAGTGCTAAGTTGGATATGAAGCTCACATTCTACCATAGAGGAATGAGAACTGGCTTAAGAGATAGAAAAGTGGAGCTGGGTTTAGACTCTTTTTTGCTTATCCATGTGATCACAGAAAAATTGCTTAACCTCTCTAACTCATAGTTTCTTCTCCTATCAAATGGGATAATAATCTCTGTCTTGATTAGTTACAGGGTTGTTGGAGGATTAAATGTGAAGATATATATGACAGAGCACAAAGACCTGTGCACATAATATAAATGTAAGATGATATTTTTATTATTATTGGTCTCAAAGCCTTACTTGCTAGACCAACCTACATTGCCAATAGCAGTTTATCATTATCTAACTGACTACTGAATGTAAGGTTTCACTTTCCTTTCATCTACAGATCTCCAAACTCTTCTCTCAAAGTCACATAATCAAGGGCCCTGAGATCTTAAAAGGCAAAATAACTAGGCTCATATCATTAAATAAGCCCATCCCTCAGCTAGTAGAATCAATAGGCTTTTGCTACTTCAAGTGAAGCTGGGAGGCAGAACGGCCTAATGGGACGAGCAGGGACTTTAAATCAGATGAATCTGTGGGCTATTAAAATTTCTGCATCTCAATTTTCTCCCAACACAAAGTGTGATAATAATATCTGTTTCAAGTGTTTGTGAGGATTAAATGAGATAAGTAGATGCAATGTTTGGAACAATGTAGCCACTCAATAAATGTTGTCTTTTCTCTAGGCACCAGTGACATCGATCTATATGATCCCAAATTCTATTTTATAGTGCCTGTCTTCTTCTTTTGTGAATTGATGCTAAGAAGTATAATAATCAGGGTCAATATTCCAATATGATAACTGAAGTGACAATGAACAGAAAAGGAATAATCTAAAAAGGAAAGTGAAAGAAAATGTATAGTCACTACACTAGACTTGGGTGATCTAGGAGTTCTGGGTTGGTCTGAGTGCTCAATGAATGGTGGAGTAAGTGTGAACACCCTGGAGCTAACTAGGAATGGCTTAAACTGAAAACTGGATGTTCTAATCTCGTTTTGCTTATTTTTCTGATTCCCAACTCATTTCGCTCAAATTTCACCTTAAAAAAGGCAAGCACTTTTCCTTTCCAGTTTCTTGGTTCCTTTAATTTTACTTGGACTTCTGTCCTTTTGTGCTGGGTCCAGCAGATGCAATAATAATTTTGTCGGCCAAGCTTCTGCAAGGAGCCCTGCAATCATAGAGTTTCTTCACCTGCTTTCTTCCTGTCAGTCACAAAAGAACAGGATGACATGTATTCAAAATGCACAGGCAAAAAAACAAAACAAAACAAAACAATTACTGGATGGACAAAAAGGTTTCATGGTGTATGTGTCATTTTTATCCCAGGTTCTGAAAAATGCTGCTACACTGTCATTGCTGTATTTCCCCCCTCAACCCCCAAGCATCATCATCCACAGCTAGGGATGAAGGCCTAATTTAAGGAGGCAGAAATGAAAAATATCCAATTCTCTTAAAAACAGTTTAAATTTTTGATCTTTCTCAATTTGGTGATTTTTACCAGTAGAAACACTTTCTGCCACTGATTCTTTTCTAATAATTTCACTCTGGATTACAGACTAGTGAAGAGTTTTAAGATCTGATGAAATACGGCAGAATCAAAACCTAACTGTCATCATTTTGATAATCTCAGCCATATTCTATGATCACTTTAAAAATTGTTTTGATGGGTCGTTACTTCTATCAAAATCTCTCAAAGGTATGGGATTGGGGAGGAAGAAGGTGGTACAGAACCTAGTGAACCCAGGTTGTATAAACTGGAATCGACTAAAAAAACAGGCTACTGGTCTGGTCAAACCTGAGAAAGCAAATGAGGTCATTTTGGTGGAGGACAATTCAAACACATACACATACACACACATGCAGGCACAAGCCTGCAGAGGAGGTTTCTTTACCTGGATTATCTCCTCTATCTCTCCTGTCCTTGCCTGACCATGCATACTTCCAGTATTGAACATATATTACTATTTATTTTGGTGAAAAACTATTAGGCTATTTCAAAGGCATGAGAAAAACACAACCAAGAAATGGTGTAAATCAAACTGATCCACCTTTCTGACTTGTGATGTGGTAAGAGGTGGTAAGGGTGTCTGGACATTGTCAGTGCATTGCAACCCATATTCCAAAGTGACTTTGTTATATGAAAGGAGTTTAATTTTTTTCCTTTTTGTAACCTTGTGAAATTTCCACATTAAAAAGCCATCACATCTTTCAAACTGGAAATGATTGTGTTTGGCACCACAGTCTCTGGTGTAATGGGTTGAGCTTGTTTTCGTTAGAGCGAAATCAGCTTTCAAAATAAATCATCTGTAACAACATTCTACTCCCCAAATCGTATAATCCTATTAACCAAGTTTCATTTTTTTTTTTCATTGTCACTGAGCTGACAAGATTGGCCAAGTTTCAACGTGGAAACAGAAAGCTTTGGAGGTCTTGGCCAAGGCAAGGAGAGCTACCCAGCTCCAGCCTTGCCAGAGCTTGATGAGCACTTAAATGGACTCATCTGTGCTTCATCTCCACCTAATGGGCTTTGTGGGGAACAGGGTCATCCAATCACCTAGCAATTCAAGCCACTCAACAAATAGTCCAGTTGGGACAATTGAAGGACAGTGGGTTACCATGGCCATCCCAGTGAATAAGACCTTTATCAAAAGTACATAAGAGTGCCAGTGTGCTGAATGAGAATGCATCCCAAGTGGCTGCGGGGAGAATCTTTGCCAGAAGTGTAAATTATGTGGCAATATCTAAAAGAGCACCTTATAATTTCAGATTTCTCAGGAAAGCATATTTTTCTTTGGGGGTAAAAAGAAGAAAATGAAACATCTTATAATAACCAAGTAGATTTGTTTTCTTCTACCAGCAGGAAGAAAGCGCTCCTAGAAAATGTTTAAGGCGTTTCCAGCCAAAACTTACAGTTCAGCTTGGTCTTTGTCCTTTCCAAATTGTATGAGCCACTCTTTGCATTTGAGATGATCAGTGAGGCAACTGGCTATCCGTGAGCATCATAATGGTCTTATTAAAGTAACCCAGCTAAAGTGGTTAGAAGCAAATGTCAATTGATAATTTTCCATAAGTGACAGGTCACAACTTTTGTTAGCCATAACCAGATTCTGTCTTAGGCTGAAATTCGCAAACCCATGTCTTCTCCCTGGAGAGTACTCCTTCCAGTAAGTCCTTGGGGCAGCTTTTCCCACGAGCCAGTATCTTCTGGCATAATATTTACATGTAGGCCTCAGGGTAACTCGATTCTTCAGAGTCAACACAAACTTGGGGTTGGTCTGATTCTGTCCTTTGGAAAGCTTCCCCCAGACCAGAGTTTTGTGTCAGATTCTTTGGTTTTTAGCTTTTCTTACTCGATTGGCAAGCAGTTAACTCTGACTTTAGAATCAGTCCTAGGTTTGAATTCTGTCCCTGCTACTCACTGGCCTAATAAACTTGGCCAAGATATTTAACCTCATTAAGATTCAGTTTCTCAAACTATTGAAAGGATATAATAATATGCCCTGCTTAAGGCTGGGTGTGGTGGCTCATATCTGTAATCCCAGCACTTTGGTAGTCCAAGGAGGGAAGATTGCTTGAGGCCAAGGAGTTCAGAACCAGGCCTGGGCAAAATAGTGAGACCTTGTCTTTAGGAAAAAAATTTAGTTGGGCATAGTGGCACATATCTGCAGTCCTAGCTAGTTGGAAGGCTGAGGCAGGAGGATAGTTTGTACCCAGGAGGTACAGTGCAGTTATGATCACACCACTGCACTCCAGCCTGGGTGATAGAGAATCTGTCTCTAATAATTAATAATAATAATAATATACCTGGCTTAAAGAATTACTGTGAGGATCAAATAATAATTGGAAATTATGGAAATTAGCAGTTATCCTCCCCCCTCAGAATAATTATGGGACCATTGTGCATAAAATTAAGTATATAAGAACAATACAAAATAGTAGGAATAAATGATTTTGTCGTCTCAAGGCTTTGAAAGCATTTCTCTCGAACTTTTAATAAAAAGAATAATTAGATACAAATGGACGGTTCTAGATGTTCACCATTTGTCTCCCTTTAATTCCCTAGAAATAGAGTGGCTTCCTTACGTTACAGATGAAATAGTATTTAAGAGTAGATTCATTCCTTAAACCTCAAGAAAAGCAGCAACTTTCTATGGGAAGTTACTTTTGAGTCTGAACCAGTTTTAGATACACTAGCAAGGATCATAGAGCTTGAAAGAATGATAACTGGCTTTTGTAAGGTATCCCACTATTTAAAGTTTTATGGTCATTATTCAAACCAGTGAAAATAGAAGTTACATTAAAGAAAGAAGGATAGTTATCTTTCAGTGAAAAATTTAGTAGTTATGCTAAAATGAATCAAGGCTTTTTCCCCCACTCTAAGTAAAGGCACCAACGATAGGAAAATAGCCATATAATATATGAAGAATTTAATTCTTAAAGTATTAAATACTATCTTCCTATGAGAGAAACTTATGTATATAATTTTATCAGAATATCAGACAATTATTCTTAAGGGTATGGTTATGACATTCTTTCTGTGATCATTTATAAAGTTATTCTTCTTTTCATTCTTTCCCAGTGATTGATCAGGAAATATTCATCCTTATTGATATACTGTCTAGATCTAAAATGTATTTTTGGTTTTAAAATGTATTCTGTGTTTAGTTGGAGATAAGAGCAAACAAATGTTTATCTTGATTTAAAAATAGTTAATTATACATAAAAAAATAGGATATATATGTGTGTGTATATATATATATGTCAAAATAGCTGAGGATATCTATATCTATCTGTATATATATATATATTTTTTTTTTTTTTTTTTTTTTTTTTGAGACGGAGTCTGGCTCTGTCACCCAGGCTGGAGTGCAGTGGAGCGATCTTGGCTCACTGCAACCTCTGCCTCCTGGGTTCAAGTGATTCTCCTGTCTCAGCCTCCCGAGTAGCTGGGATTGCAGGCATCCACCACCATGCCTGGCTAATTTTTGTATTTTTAGTAGAGACGGGGTTTCGCCATGTTGGCCAGGCTGGTCTGGAACTCCTGACCTCGAGTGATCTGCCTGGCTCAGACTTTTAAAGTGCTGGGATTACAGGTGTGAGCTACCGTGCCTGGCCCAAATTGGATATTGACAAATCATTTCTTAAGACAAGCTGAGAGGCCACATTAATGGCATATATATTCATAATATAAATATATTATGTGCTGGGCATGAAGTTAATTCAAAGCAGTTGTCAAAATATCTGAAGAAATTACATTGGCTATTTATTTATATTTTGTTTATTTAACAATATTTATTGCTTATTACAAACATTGTTAATGTTTATGGGGCATATTTTACATACAATAAGCTTCTTCCATTGTAAGTGTATGATTCAGTATTTCAAAGGTAAGTTTATAGAGTTATGCAACCATCATCACAATTGAATTTCATCCTGGATTGACGAAATATTGCTCCTGAGTTTAAGGTTGTTTAGACAGATCCTCAAGGATGTGCAGCCAAAATGAAAGGGTCCTCAAACAAGTTCACCATGCCCAGGTGGCATTACTAACTTTTAGCAGACAGTGGCAAAATCATGTGTGTACTACACATCTGCCTTCATGACTAGCCTCTGAGCTCTCCAGCAGGGAGAATGGCACACACCAATGACTTAACAGATTTTCTTATAATATCAAAATCTGATATTTACCATCTGTGGATGGCAAATCTGGTACCAATACCAGTTCAAGTGCTTGGTTCCTCAGGCTATCTTTTGATTTACATTTCATGTTACAGTGCTAACATATCTCATACTAGAAGTGTTTATTTTATTTTATTTTATTCTATTCTATTCTATTCTATTCTAGTTTTTAGAGAGGGTCTTGCTCTGTCACCCAGGCTGGAGTGCACTGCGTAATCATGGCTCACTGCTGCCTCAACCTCCTGGGCTCAAGCCATCCTTCCACCTCAGCCTCCTGAGTAGCTAGGACTACAGGCGCAAGCTACCATGCCCAGGTATTTTATTTTTTATTTTTTTGTAGAGATGGGGTTCTCCTGGGCTCAAGCAAACTTTCCACTTAGGCCTTCCAAAGTGTTAGGATTGCAGGTGTGAGAGCCTGGCCTAGAAGTGTGTTTGGTAAGTGTGTGAAGTAGGTAAAAGCTTCCCACAACTTTGGGCTGCTGACTTAGCATTTTTCAGCAGCAGGTGCTTTCACCAGTAAACATGAAGGCAGTGATCTGAGAAGATGAGCATGGAACATTTCTGAATCCCAGGGCAGTGGCAATCTGTCAGTGCACTTTCTTCTCTGGAGCTGCTTCTGTCTAAGACTTACCCTGGAGCGCCACTGTTGTCTCAGTCAGTATCTCCACAGAGCAAGGGATATTATGTAAATATCATACAAAAGTAGTAGTTGAAAATTGCTACTCCCAGGAAATAATCATTGTGCTTCCAAACAACCAGATGTTAAATATGGCATAGCAGTCACTGAAAGTGGCACGCTTCACTCTGACAACAATAGCATTCAACTGGGGACAGAACTTCTGACCTTCTCTTTCAGGCTGCCAAAACGATTAATTGAAAAGTAAAAATGCAATCAATCAATTCACTCCTTTGATACATGATGGATTCTTCTTCTTCCCTACCCTATAAAACCAAACTCATTTAAACGGCTTTCCTCTCACAGTATTGGAAGCCGTTTTGGCAGTTTGTAGAGAGAGCTTCAGCGAAAATTTAAATCGGATGATGCATAGTAGTCCTCAGTGAAGCAGAGCTGTAACCAGTCCAGGTATTCTCTTCACACAATGTCTGACAGATTTCCCGAACAAAGTAAAAAAGGCTGTTGGCAAAGAATTTCACCTGTCTGGGTCTTTTTTCAGAAGGGCATCTTGGAAAAGGGGATGTGTTTGCAGTCTGTTGAAAAGAGGGACAAACACTCCATGAAACACTAAATCATCTGGTCCCCTTCAGAATATTAAACCTTAACTTCTATATACAAAAGACAGAACCTATACTCAGAGTTTATAAAGTTAATTTGACTCTGAGCTGGAGTAAGCAAGGATATGACCCCATTAACCTTGGGCAGACAAGTGGGCTTGTATCATGGTCTGGAATCTTGCCCTTACAATCCACAATTGCTGTGTATTACATGATCACTTGCCTGCTAACAATTACTCCCAAGTGGTAGGATGGCATTTTTTTTTCTGCTCATAATAATACCCCATTTTCCCTGGGGGCACAGGTGTTATTCAAAGAAGGCTCTACTATAAGATTTTTGTTCCAAAGTTTTCCTGGCCAAATGGCTACCACTTACTACATCACCTCTATATCCCTACTAATGTTTTCTGGCCCAAGCAGGAATATGTAAAGGAAAACTAGAAGGAGACATTGGGCTTCTAACACTGTAGTAGAGTGGGCAAATCAAAGGCTAAAAGTCATGTAAATAAGGTTTTTCATTTACGAGAACGATAAGAATTTTGGTCAACTCAAGATGGAATCCTCTTAATTTGGGCATCTTAAATTTCTGCATCACAAAAAAAGCCTGTGGTGTTATGCTGGCTGGCTAGGTTGAAACAGAACAATAAATAGTTGAAGTGAACTCATAAATCTTAGAAACTTAGATTATATTTGCAGCATAGATGGTGAAACATGGAATATTTCTTTTTAGTTCCTATTCCATAACAGTCTATGACACAAAGATGGAGCTTGGAATGCATTTAGATATCTAATACAGCTGTATTATATATATTGTGTGTTTTTTTAAATTAGGCTGTGGCTGTGTGAAAACAAGGACTGTATCTTAGGCATTTTCGAATCTCCAGCTTCTAGCCCAGGTGCCCAGTAGGTATTTTGTGAATGAATGAATGAATCATAGTATTGTGAAGAGATTGTAGACGTGGGAGGGATGCATCTTGAATGACATGGTGTTAAACTTAACCAAAGTTCCAGTGGTGGGCGTTTCCTTCAGTCCAGATCATCAGGTGAAAAATAATTCACCCACCAATTCTGGCTAACTTAGGCCTTCAGACAGCCATCGTTTGTCTTCCTTTATGGGACCTGGATAATATATCACCGTTAACAGATATTAATGTAAAATCTGGTCACCCTTAACAGATATTAATGTAAAATCAAATTAGTTAAAATTATTTTCATCTGGGTGTGGTGGCACATGCCTGCAGCTTCAGCCACTCTGGAGGCTGAGGTGGGAGTGTTGTTTGAGCCCAGGAGTTCTGGGATGTACTGCACTATGCCAATAGGGTATCCACACTAAGTATGGCATCAATATGATGACTTCCCTGGAACAGAGGACTATAAGTTTCCTAAAGAGGGGTGAAGCAGCCTAGGTTGGAAACAGAGCAGGTCAAAACTCCCATGCTAATCAAATGTGGAATTGTGCCTGTGAGTAGCCACTGCACTCAGTCTGGGTGATATAGTGAGACCCCATATCTTAAATAAAAAGTAAAGAAAAAAAGTATGTATATTTAGAAATATATTTCTCATTTTCACAATCAGCACAGAAAGCTGGAGACCCCATCAGTGGTACCTGCTTTTAGGTGAGTCTTTTAAATATATCGGTGACTGAATTTCCTGTCCATCTCAGACTAACACCCATAACAGTACTTGTTAGGTGCCACCACCTTTAACAGAAAGATCACATCAATTTATGTATGTCCAGCTAACAATAAAACCAGAGGTTCACATTTCTATAAACGAAATTATTTGTGAGTAATTAGTTAATGACTCTTCTTAGTTATTAAGGCATCTCTTAAGGAGGAGTGAAGTTATTTTACCTGGTTAATATACTAGATAATACTACTCACTCTCACTTGTATATATTATTGTAGTGATTTGAGATTATTGGATTCTAGAGAACTTTACATTTTATATAACCTGACTTCTACTGGATTTGTGTTTAATGGGTACACATTGTACTTATCTTGTACTTAATTTATACTTAATTTCCTATACTGATTGTACTTATTCTGTACTTAATTTATTGTATTTCTTACCCAAAGGAACTCAGAATGGCATGTCAGATATTTTATTAATCCTCATTACATTTCAATAAAGTGGCAAACATTGCGATGGTTAATTATGGCTTTAGGTACTGAAGGCAAAAAGAAGTTAGATTATTTGCCATAGGTCAGTCAGGTCAGGTATTCATTCATTCAACACTCAAAAACCATTTCTGATATATGCCCAGTACACATCAGAGTAGGAAAAAGTAGAAAAAGAAAACAGAACAGAAAACATGCTTCAAGTTCCTGTGCCCTCTTTCTCTAGCAATATTCATGTGTTGAATATTTATAACTTTACTAGTTAGGATAATGCTAGTTGTATTAGTGAGGGCAATGCTAACTGTTCTAAGTAGGTACTAAAATGCATAAGGCCTTACACACAATATAAGTATCTTTTTTTTTTTTTTTTTTAAGATGGAGTCTCGCTCTGTCACCAGGCTGGAGTGCAGTGGTGCGATCTCGGCTCACTGCAACCTCTGCCTCCCGGGTTCAAGTGATTCTCCTGCTTCAGCCTCCCAAGTAGCTGGGCTACAGGTGTGTGCCACCACACCCAGCTAATTTTTTGTATTTTTAGTAGAGACGGGGTTTCACCATGTTAGCCAGGATGGTCTTGATCTCCTGACCTCGTGATCCGCTGGCCTCGGCCTCCCAAAGTGTTAGGATTACTGGCATGAGCCACCGCGCCCAGCCCATGTTTATTTCTTACCTGTAAAATGTCTTGAGTCATTTAAGGGGGAGTGGGAAGGAGGGGATGTGCCAGTCATTCAGGGATGCAGGCTGGTGGAGGCTCTGCAGTCTTCAGCATTTAGCTTCCAAGGTCACTATGATTATCTCTGTTTGGTAGCTGGAGGAGGATAGAGTAGTGCAGAAAGTTTGGGAAGTTCTATGAGCCGAGTCTGGATGTGGCACCCATCTCTTCTCCTATCCCATTGGCTAGAACTCAGGCTTACAGCATTGCTAAGGTGCAGGGGGGCTTAGAAATTATAGTCCTGGCTGAACAACTTACTTTACCCAACTTTGTGCCATAAACAGGAAACAGTTTTGGGAACTGTTAACTGTCACTGCCTGATAGCCTAAGTCATAGTTAGGCTTTTCTGATCTTATCCTTTAGAGGTTTTAACTTGTCCTGTCCTCTTGTACTGAGGTCATCAAGGCAATGATTTGATGTCAGAGAAACCTGGGCTCTGTTGAACAACAGTAGCCACACTGAGTGTCACGGTATGCATGTGTTTGCTCCTTGATCAATTTCTGTTGTTTAAGTCTGACTTTTCTTAGGCCTTTAGTTGATGCTAATTTAATGCCTAGGTCTATGTAACTGGGATTTGAACTCACTCTAGTGATTCTGCAGAATTCCTAGGGCATTGCCACCAACTCCACACTGGCTTGTATCCCTGTCTGTGTTGTGCTGGTGGGCCCAGTGGTGTTTGTTGTACATTGTTTAAAATCTTTTATAAATAGCTATCTCTTCTGTAAAGCATAATCATCTTCTACTTTTTGCTGTTTATTGTTGGAAAGTCTCCTGGGAGCTGGAAAATAACAGTTCTTCATTTTGAAAAATGATATTTTTTCTACTTTGAGCTCTATTTCTTCTTCTTTTATATTATATCTTCTGAGGGCTGGAAGGTACCTTGAATGTGCCTAAAGCGTCTGCTTTGATGATACCAACGAGCCAAAAAGGAGTTTTGCCAGGATGTTGAGTGGCTAGATATATGTTATGGAAGAAAAACTCACCTCTGTGGAAGATGTCAGTAACAATGGCTAATAAATTGAATGTGTGTCAATTTGAATGGGACACAAAGTGCCCAGATTAAACATTATTTCTGAATGTGTCCGTAAGGGTGTTCCTGGATAAGATTAGTATTTGAATCAGTGGACTCAGTATAGTAGATTGCCCTCACCCATGTAGGTGGACATCATCCAATGGACTGAGGATTGGAATAGAACAGAAAATGAAAAAGGAGGAATGTGCTCCTTTCCACCCTGCCTTACTGTTTGAGCTGCTCCTCCGCTTGGACTAAGACTTATGCCATAGGCTCCTCTAGCACCCAGGACTTCAGACTCGGACTGAATTACACCACAACCACCACTACCTGCTTTCTTGGGTCTCCAGCTTGCAGACGGCAGATAGGACTTCCCAGCCTCCATGGTCATGTGAGCCAATTCCACATAATAAATGTTTCTGTCTCCCTCTCTCTTTACATACATCTTATTGATTCTGTTTCTCTGAAGATTCATGACTAATACACCAGACAAGATGCTGAGCTTTCTATAGATATAATTTCATTTAATTTCCATAACCTTTGGAGGTTGATATGTTATTCCTATTTTATACATATTGAACCTGAGGTAGAGCAGGGTTGAGTAACTTGTCTAGACTGCAGCAGAAGTAAGTGGCAGTGCTGTGAATGAAACCAGTATTTGTTTAACTCCAAGTCTGTATTTGCCATCATTTCAGTGTTCTGGCAATGGATTTACATCCTCAAAGTTTCTATTTTCCATAGGCTCTCCATATATACCTTCTACATATCCCATTAGTGCTCTTGGCAAATAAATGGTGCACTAAATAAAAATAGATATTTCAAGACATTTTTCTTGATTGTCTTGTTCCTCCCATTAAATTATATGCACTGAGGAAGGAGCAGTCTTCTTAGAATCCAGAGTATGTTTCCCACCAGATGAACCACGATTTGCAGCTTCAACTGCAGTACTTGACAGCATTGCTTAATAAAAAGATTCAAATCCACCTACAACTTTATACTCAAGAACAGATTATGCCAACCTTTAAAGGCAAATAGTATGAGAAAAATGATAAAGTAACCATTCCCTGGTGTATATTGATCAAATGTGAGCATTATGGTTTCATTATGTCAGTTAACTTAGATTGGGATTAACTCAAGTTAGGTTTAATTTGGTACCACTGGCAAAAAAATCCAGGAATATGAATGGGAAGAATAAATGACACACACCAGCCACAATTTTAAGCCTTGGCATACCTTAAAGATATTTTAACTTATTTTAATTTAGTTAATATAGTATCCATCTGGAATCAGAGGGCTCTGACACTGTGTGTGACTCTCGGAAAGTTGTTCATCCTTTCTAAGCCTCAGTTTACTCGTATTTAAATGCAAATAACTTCATAGGGTTGTTGTGAAGATTAAATGAGATAATGTATATGAAGCACTTGGGGATCAGCAAGCAATAGTAAGCACTTATCAGTCTTCTTGGGCTATCACAACAGAATATCACAGACTGGTTGGCTTAAATAACAGAACGTAATTTTATCACCATTCTGGAGACTAGAAGTCTAAGATCAAGGTGCTGTTGGGGTGGGTTTCTGGCGAGGCTTCTTCTCCTGGCTTGAAGATGGCTGTCTTCTTGTTGTGTTCTCGCATGGCCTTTCCTCTCTGTGTGCGTGGACAGAGAGCGAGCTCTCCAGTATCTCTTCTTCTTCTTATAAGGGCACCAGTCCCATTGGATAAAGGCTCTACCCTTATGACCTCTCTTGACCTTTATTACCTTCTTACAGACCCTCTCTCCAAATAGTCACATTTGGGTTTAGGGCTTCAACATATGAATTTGAGGGAGGAGGGGGACAAAATTCAGAAGATAATCATGCTCAAAAACAGTAAATTTAAAAATTATTTCATTGTATTACATATGCACTCAGTACACTGCTTTATCTTATGTGGATATAAGACCTTGTAAATATTTTCAAAGTTAAGCTCAATTGAGATTCCTTGAGGGAATCTCCAGAGCAAAAGTAGCTTAGGTATTGAGCGGAGTTTCTTGTAGAGGGTGATATTAATTTAATCCCTAGAGACATGTGGTAGTGGTGTGTATGTGGAGAGAGGGAATGTTATCCAGAGAGCACACTGCAAATAGAAGTAGCTTAAGTCTGGAAAATGCTTATTAGAATCAAAACGTTAAGGCATCTTGCATAATTAAGGCTCTTTTAAAAAAACTAATGCTTCTTTCATTTTCTTTCACAATTTTTCCACTAATTGAAATTGAGTCAAGACTGTGAGTGTCCATTTTGGCTGAAATGGAAATGTGGAGTCCATGCTCAGCGAAATGCAATTTTTTTTTTTTTTTTTGCATTTTATACACTGCTGTCTACTTTCTGCCTCATCCCATTCCAAGCATCTGACAGGTGTTAAGAGTTCCTATCTTGAAGAATTAAGCATCTATTTTAAAGTTCAATGCCTGAATTATTCATTTGAATTCTGGCATTTGGGAGTCATTTTGCTGACCACCAAAGATTGACCACACAGAGCAAATGTTAGCAAGACAACAGACTTTGTCTTCTTAGTTTAAGCAATTGTGAAAGTAACTCCCAATCTTAAAAGAGCTCTTTCCAAGGCTTAGAAGTAACAAGCTGTCTAAGAGGGGTAAGGGCGGGGGTGGGGTAGTGGGGGGCTGCAGATCTGTACTACTGGACAGAGCCACCTGCGTTTCCAGAATAACTTTGAAAGGGGTTTTTCACCCCTTATTTTGGCAAGACATTAGTCAGCATACTAAAGATCTGGTGTTTACCAGATCCTTTTAAACAAATAATCTGGAAGCAACAGGAGGAAATCTGTAATAACTTATAATAAGCTCCTAATTTTGGACTATTTAGATTTTTGACAGTATACCTGAAATGAACGATGTTTATATGAAGTTCAAGACTTCTACAAGCAAATCTGCTCTCCTGAAGGTGATGGCTTGCTCCCAACACTCAGAAACTAAGACCCCGGATTTCATGTCATGTTCTAAGAACAGAATCGTCACAGTAGGTCTATAGCTTTGTAGAGGGCTTATGGGGAAAAGACCACTCTGGGGAAAATGACTCTTCTCCCCAAAGCTAATATTTCTGTTACATTGGCTTTAAGACAAGTGAATCCAGATCTATGCCGAGAGTTTGGATAAAATAATGAGTAGAAAATCTGACCCCTAATTTTAGTAGCATATTAATGAATTAAGATGGCATGACCTGACTGAAGGCATCAAGACCACACAATAGAGTGCTGTGCCATGTGAATGCAGAACTTACTTCAAGTGCTTTATCAAGCCAGAAAGGCAAAGATCACTGTGGACTGAAGTGGAAAAGGTGAACTTCAGCTAAGTTTTTCATTCATTCAACAAATATTTATCAACTACCTTCTATACACTGGTCATTGAGCTGAGTGGAGTATAGCAATAAAGAAGACATGGTTTCTAATCTAAAAAAGCTTGTGTTCACATGAGGGAGAGAGACATTAAACAATTAAAAAGAGTTAGATTAGGAAAAGGGCAATGAGGGAAATAAAAAATGTACGGACTACAAAAGAGAGGCAAGCAATACTTTAGACAGTGTGGCCAGGAAGGGTCTCTATTAGGAGGTGACATTTTAGCTCCTATTGGATGACAGGAAAGATTCAGCCGTAAAGGCATTCAGAGAAAGAGCACTGTTACATAGAAAACCAGCCATGTGAAGGGCAAATGTAATGAAGCCACAGGTGACGGAGCAGAGAGTTCCAGGAGACCACCCAGGATGAGCGATGCTGAGGGGATGGTGGGGGTCTGTGGGGATGGGTGTAGGGTAGAGAAGGGGTGATTTTTAAGGTACTGATATACCTTTTCCTGTAGAGGCAGGCTAAGAAACATGCTCAGAGCTTCTTGAAGCACAACAAATATAGTGAAACCGAGAGCTGGGAAAGCTGGCTGTGGCCATCACCTAATCATTCACAGAGCACCCTCAGACCTGGGAATCCAGGTCTCTATTCTTCTTTGTTCCTTCCAAAGAGTTTTCATCATTCCTGTCTCTAGAAGAAGAGGAGGCAATTTACTGTTACAAGGTTTGCTTATCATTAAAATGTAGAATATGCCTTCCTAAGACAGTGAATATCTGTGTGTGCGCACGTATGTGTGTGACGATCTTGAATCTCTGAAGTCTGAGTTGGGGTGGGCCCCAGCATCCTTCCCTTGCCTCCTGCCATTCGCCTGTGTGTCAGTTGAGATCTGCCAGAGCCTCTCTTTAATGGTTCCCAGGGCTGTGCTTGGGGCTATGAAGCCAGGGCAGATTTTTCCATAGGGGCTCATCGCTGGAAGTCCTTTCTCTTGCTGCTCTGTGAAAGTATGACTTTGTTTTAGTGTTTCTGGCTCCCATTCTTTGGAAACCATTGTGAAGGGCTTTCATCATAGTACTTACTCAGTGCTGGCCCACCCAACTAGGCATTGCATCAGTGGAATTTCTGCCCCTGAATCAAGGGTGGTGTATTATTTCAGATAGGTCATTAATGGAAAAATTCCGTAGTTCCCCTCATGGTGTCTATCATGGTGTCACTTTGGTCTGTGTTTATTTGTAAACAGCCTCAGACTCTGACGTAAAAGAAAGCCTTGTGCCCATTAGACTGTGCAGGATCAGGCCCACATATCCTCCACAGCTTACCCTGGAAAGATACCTTGGTACATTTTTCTGCAGAGACCACAATCTCTGTTCGTGGACAAATTGCTTCTCAGACTTCCTTCCTACAAGTCAATGTGCATCTCAGAAAAGAATCCATTGTTGTTTTGCTTTTTCCTAAATAAAGAAATCAAAAATAAAATAAAAGACATGTCAAATCTTTATAAAAAATAACTCCTTCATGATAAAATATTTAGAAAATAAGCCCTAAAGATGAGAAGAGGTAAATCATCTGATCTCTCTCACTCACAAAAAAGGGGACATGCTAATGTTATCATGGCACTGGACACAAATATAAACTTTCTCACTGATATTTAAAAGGATAAACATAAACACCAAATTCCAACTGTGAAAAATCTAAAATATAGCTATGTATAGTCGATATTTCAGGAAGGCCATCTTTCTTTTTTTTCTTTCTTTCTTTTTTTTTTTTTGAGGCAGTCTCGCTCTGTTGCCCAGTCTGGAGTGCAGTGGCGCCATCTCGGCTCACTGCAACCTCCGCCTGCCTGGTTCAAGCAATTCTCTGCCTCAGCCTCCTGGGTAGCTGGGATTACAGGTGCGTGCCACCATGCCCAGCTAATTTTTTTTGTATTTTTAGTAGAGACGGGGTTTCACCATGTTGGCTAGGCTGGTCTTGAATTCCTGACCTTGTGATCTACCCGCCTTGGCATCCCGAAGTGCTGGGATTACAGGCGTGAGCCACCACACCTGGCCCATCTTTCTTGTCTCTATGCTTGGAAACAAAAAATAGTTTTGATGAAAATTAAGTTTATTATATTTTGATCATATTGTTAGGGATATAGCTTCTCTGCAAATATTTACTTCTCCCAGTGCCTTTTTAAATTTTGAGTTTGGAACTCACAATATCACTTTGAATGATATACATGTCCTTCCTTTGAGGAACGTCACATATTTGTGGGGTATTAGCACATCCTGGGAGTCAAGAATGAAGAGGGCATTCCATTTAACTTTTCAGGTGAGATTCAGTGAGGTGTTTATGACTCACTGCAGCAATCATCTGTGTTAGGAACAGAACTGGGCTTGGCAATGTCCAGTCCAGGGCCTTAGCCATTGGTCAAAGAGGAGCTGAGCAGTAAATGAGTGCAGCAAGCTTCATGAGGAAGGATGGATGGGGAAGGTGACCTGGGCTGCCACCATGCTGCCCTACTTAGCTCTGTATTGTCAATTATGACTTCCTGCTGGGCACCTGAGGCTGGAGGCAGTGTTGCCTAAACTGCACCCAGTATTTAATAGAGTACACGTGCTTTGCTCATCAACGGGAGATTACCGGATTACTAGGGATAAAAAAGGAAAGGTCATCGGATCAGCTGACACCAGGCCCAATGTAGGCTTTAAAACTATAACAACTTCTTGGCTTTTAAACAAGCCTATCAGCAACTTTTTCTTTCTCAAGGCTAAAACCACCTTTTCAAGGGCTTCTCAGCGTTAGAAGGCAATGAACTTTCAAGTGTTCCTAAGAGTTCGCAGTGGGTAGGTATTCAAGTTTCAGTTTCCTCTCTTGTAAAATCAGGATAGTAATATCTACTTCTTAGGGTTGCTGATGGATTCAGATAAGAAAAACTCATAATACTGTCCAGGATATAGTGAACCTTCAACAAAAATAAGTGATTGTTATGTACCAGGAATATTTGGTGCTTTTTAAAAAATTTTTTCCTTCAACTTTTACTTTTAGTTCTGGGGTACATGTGCAGGATGTGCAGGTTTGTTACATAGGTAAATGTGTGCCATGCTGGTTTGCTGCACAGATCAACCCATCACCTAGGTATTAAGCCCAACATCCATTAGCTATTCTTCCTGAGGCTTTCCCTCCCCCTACCCCTCCTACAGTCCCCAGTGTGTGTTGTTCCCCATCATGTGGCCATGTGTTCTCATCGTTCAGCTCCCAGTTGAAGAGAGAACATGCAATGTCTGGTTTTCTGTTGCTGTGTTAGTTTGCTGAGGATAATGGCTTCCAGCTCCATCCATGTCCCTGCAAAGGACATGATATCATTCCTTTTTATGGCTGCCTAGTATTCCAAGGTGTATATGTACCACATTTTCTTTATTCAGTCTATCATTGATGGGCATTTGGGTTGACTCCATGTCTTTGCTATTGTGAATAGTGCTGCAATGAACATACATGTGCATGTATCTTTATAACAGAATGATTTATATTCCTTTGGGTATATACCCAGTAATGGGATTGCTGAGTCAAATGGTATTTCTGCCTCTAGATCTTTGAGGAATCACCACACTGTCTTCCACAATGGTTGAACTATTTACACTTCCAGCAACAGTGTAAAAGCATTCCTTTTTCTCCGCAACCTTGTCAGCATCTGTTGTTTCTAGACTTGTTAATAGTTGCAATTCTGGCTGGCATGAGATGGTATCTCATTGTGGGTTTGATTTGCATTTCTCTAATGATCAATGATGTTGAGCTTTTTTTCATACATTTGTTGGCTGCATAAATGTCTTATTTTAAGAAGTGTCTGCTCATGTCCTTTTCTCACTTTTTAATGGGGTTGTTTGTTTTTTCTTGTAAATTTATTTGTGTTCCTTGTGGACTCTGGATATTAGACCTTTGTCAGATGTATTTAGTGCTTCTAATACATTGTCTCCTTTTTCTGGAAATACAAGTGTTTTCTAAGAAATTGAAGTTGGTACCATTTAAATTGTCTTAGACCATGCTATGAACAGATAAATACATTCATCCCTGCAACAAATATTTATTGAGTCCCTCTTAAGTTTATTCTGGGTCAGGCATAGTTCCTGGTGCTAGAGCTACAACTACAAAGACACCAGAAAAGGTTTTTGCTCCCATACAATGTAAACTCTTGTGAAAGAGACAGACTAAACAACAAAAAAGAGATATATAGTATAAGGAAATAATAAATGATCAGAGAAAAAGTGAGGATAGAGGATGGTAAAGATGGGGATTTGTCTCACTCTGATAGAGTAGCTGGGGAAAGCCTCCACGCAAGTGGTATTTAGATCAAGACTAGAATAAATAGAGGGAGACAGGCATTTGATGATGAGTGTTCAAGACCAAGGCTAGAGTAACATCAAAGTTCTTCAGGTAGAAAAGGACCTTTGAATTTTTGAGGAAAAGGAAGAGATTCTCGAGCTTTTTGTTCACCTCTATTGCCTTAGCAGCTTCCTAACTGATCTCCTTACCTTTGCCTCTTACTATGGTCAATTCCCCAAGCAGCAACCAGAGGGCTTTAAAAAAACAAACTCAAAAAACTTAGATCACATTATTTCCCAGATCACAGCTTTACAGCAGTTTCCCATCCCACTTAAACACAGCCCAGACTCCTCATGCGGCTTTCAAGGACACCCAAGATCATCTGGCCCCTGCCTATCTTTCTACCGCCATGCTCAGCTCATCTGTAGGAGGGAGTGAGAGGAGCATGGAAAGATGCTTATGAGGAGGCTGTGGTAGTAGTCAAGGTGAGAACTGAAGGCTTGATTAGTAGTGTTGAGGTGGGGCAAAGTGGTTACACTGGGGATATATTTGAGGGAAATGTTGATAGGATTTTAGGAAGGATTGGCTTTAGGCTCTGGCTTTATATCTCCTCGGCTTCTCCAAGTTGTCAAGTGCTGTTAATAGCTACTGCTAGCTAGGGCCTTCTGTTTCTCTGGAGGCATTATTCTTCTATAGCAAACTAAAAGGCTACACATGTAAAACTTTATTTTTTAAATGATCAAAATTATCCCATGAAATTTCATCTCAGCATGGCCTCAGAATTGAAGCCAATTCTCCAGAACTAGAGTGAAACATTAGCTCTATGGGGCGGACATTCTGCCAGTGGGCCATTTAGGGTTCTGATAGGAGGGGTAGAATGGAAAAAGAGATAAATGTCAAATTACCTTTATCAGCTTTATTTATACGTCACTGTTTGGACATAGCTTTCATTGACACTATTGGCTAAAAAAGTGTTCCAGATCATCTATGAGTCCATTATTTCTACTGTGGAATTCATTTTACAAGGTTGAGGCAATTAGAGGATGGGAATAGGTTTTGCAAATAACAAATGCCCTGGGCCTGGTAATGGCGTCCAAGGCCCCATCTAATCTGGCTCCCATTCCCTCTTTGCCTTCCCCACTCTTACTCCATACATGTTGGTCTCATTTCCATTTATAGAACATGCCTCCTTAAGTATTTTTCACTGGCTTAAGTATTTTGCTCTTCTCCCACAGGCTAACTCACTCACTTCATTCTAGTGCTGCTGGAATGCCACCTTCTTAGTAAGTCTACTCCGACCGTTCTATTTAAATTGCACCCAGCTCCCCACATCTGCCCTCACTCCTGTTCCCCCTCAAACAGATCTATGCATTCTAAACTACTATATCATTTACTTTTGCAGTTTTTTGTTGTTTATCTCACTAGAATGAAGCTCTATGAGGGCAAAGATTTTTAATGTTTGGTTCTCTGACACAGCCCCAGCACCTAGAACAGTGGCTGACACATACTAAGGACTCACAAAATGTTTGTTGAATGAATGAATGAATGAATGAAGTTATTATTTTTGTTGTAAATGGTGAAGTGGGGAGTAGAATGAGGGAAACCACAGGATGAAGACCTGAGCTGTATGCCTACCACAAATTCAGATACAGCCATATGTTGTTTATTGACCAGGATATGTTCTGAGAAAGGCATCCTTTGGTGAGTTCATTGCTATGCAAACATCATAGATTGTACTTACACAAACATAGATGAGGTAGCCAACTACAAACCTAGGCTAGATGATATATAGTCTATTGCTCCTAGGCTACAAAACTATATAGCATGCCACTATACTGAATACTGTAAGCGATTGTAACACAATGGTAAGTGTTTGTGTATGTAAACATAGAAAAGGCACAGTAAAAATATGGTACAAAAGATAAAAAATGGTACACCCATATGGGTACTTACTATTAATGGAGCTTGCAGGCCTGAAGTTGCTCTGGGTGAGTTGGTGAATGAGTGGTGAGTGAATGTGAAGGCCTAGAACATTATTATACATTACTATAGACTTTGTAAATACTGTACACTTAAGCTACACTAAATTTATTTATAAAATGTTCTTTCTTCAATAATAAATTAACCTTAGCTTACTATAACATTTTTATTTTATAAACTTCAACAATTCTTAAGTGTTTGACTCTTTTGTAATAACACAGATTAAAACACACACCGTACAACTGTGCAAAAAATTTTTTTATATCTTTATTCCATAAACTTTTTTATTTTTAAAATTTTTAATTTTTTCTTTTTACTTTTCAAACTTTTTTGTTGAAAATGAAGACACACATACACACACATTAGCCTAGGCCTACATAGAGTCAGGATTATAAATATCACTGTCTTCTACCTCCACATCTTATCCCACTGGAAGGAATTCAGGGGCAATAACATGCATGTAGCTGTCACTCCCTAAGATAGCAATGCCTTCTTCTGGAATACCTCCTGAAGGGCCTGCCTGAGGCTATTTTACTGTTGATTTCTTTCTTAATAAGTAGAGGAAGTACACTCTAAAATAACAATAAAAAGGGCAGTGTGGTAAATACATTAACCAATAGCATAGTCATTTATTATCATTATCAAGTATTATGTATTGTACGTAATTACCTGTGCTATGACTGGCAGCACAGTAGGTTTATTTACACCAGCATCGCCACAAATATGCATGTAATGCATTGTGCTGAGACATTACGACAGCTACCACGTCCCTAGGTGACAAGAATTTTTCAGCTCCATTATAGTCCTATGGGTCCACCATCATATATCAGCCTGTTGTTGACCAAAACATTGTTATGCAGCATGTGACTGTATATATTCCCATGAGTAGTCTTCCTAAGACCCAAAACACTTTCATGGGGAGGAGAAATGGCTGGGTAGAGCTACCTAGCTGATCCTAGCCTCCCAGTCTTAAATTGCTAGGGGCTTAGGGTCACCCTCAAGCCTCGCTACAGTATTCTAAATGACAAAGCAACTCATCTTGGGGAGAAATGTCCAAAACAAGTGCAGCAAAGGAAGCTGGCACCCTTATTGCTTCTGACCCCTTCCGCTTTGGACCAAGGCAAGTGTCCTAGGAGATAGGGCTGGAAAAATAGTAGGGCTAATAAAAAACCAAGTTACAAGGCAGCACTGTTTTGTTCCCCTAATAATAGGGTGTGATGCTGTCAGGGGAGGATATTTCCCTACACACTCACGTCAGTTTGGGAACTATTGGCATATCAAGGAAAAACGGCCTCATAGGAAAATAGCAGAGTAGTGGCTCCAAGAATTTCTTCTGGTAGCTGTGTCTTAAGGAGGGCTGCAGGGGATTGATTTGTGCAGTTGTACAAGGATTCTCCCCTAGGGCTACAGTGTTATTGTTAGGAGTGGAAAGATTTAGACCGAACAGTCCACCAGCCACTTAACTGGTGTGGGGAAGATTCAAGAACTGGTATATTATTTTTCTTGTTAGGGCTTTGTTATACCAAGAATGGTGTGCTCTGAGAAAAGTCCCATCAGGTCATGCATATTGCTGTTGGTCACTGTCAGAATGGGGAAAAAATAAAAGAGTCCTGAACCCACTTACAATAAAGGATTTCCAAGCCAAGGAAGGCCTTTCCAGGGTCTACATCATGTAGCTCCTGCTTCTCTATTAATATGCAGTGATGGAGGAAATGAACTCTTTCCTTGAGTGGTGTGATTAGGATTCCTGGTTACTCTGCAAGAAGAACAATCCAAAATCCCATGGACTTGGGAATTCCAAGAAAGAGTCGAGGGTAGGATGGTATAGGTGGAGGTCTTCCTACTGAACTGTGAAAATCACAGTGGCAAACTCAGGCTGGTAGCATCAAAAGGAAGAAAAAAGAACTAAGAAGCTTAATTTCTTGGAGATTTCTCACCTTTTCCTTTTCCAAATTGTTCCCTCCGGAGAAAATAAAGAAATAATGAAGCAGGAGCCAACATTGTTTGGGATTTCTGAATGTAATACAACTGAAGTAAAACTACATTCTCCCTTTACTCCCTTGAAGAAAGACCCTGGAAGTGAAATAAATGGAGAGATGAAAAATACTGGAAACTTAACCCTTTCTTGAGTGTTCAGGCAGAAAATTAGAGATGATTTTCAGACTGCAAGTGGGAGAAACCCCAAACTGTTTTAGTTATTTTAAAAAATAAATACTAATTTATTTTGAGCTGCTGTAAGCTAAAAAGAACAGGTGCCAAATCTAACTGATATTTAAAAAAAAAAAAAACCCACACACAAAAAAACCCAAACAAAACAAAACAAAACAAAAACAAAAAACCTGCCAAAAACCAACAAAAAAAACTATTAGTTCTAGTACCTTTCCCTCTTCTTGCCACAGTGCTTTTGCTTGACTGGCATTGTATCAGTATAAGGGACATCGTTGGAAATGCAAACTGACAGCAAGAGAAATGACCGAGTTTCCTTGGAGGATCATGAGCCCCAAAGTTGTGCAGCTTCCTGAGGAATGTCAGGAAAGAGAGACTCAATATTGCAGAAGGACCCCCTTCAAAATCACAGGAAACAAATTCTTTAAATTAGGAAGGACTGATTATCTGATGGATATGAATTTTGTGAGGTTTCATAGTTTTCCATTTATTGACAGAGAGAATACTGTTGCCCTAGGGCACCCTAAACTGTTATGGAGCAACACAGGTATAAATAAGTATATAAATAAAAATACAAACTTTCTTTTTTGTTTCTCTCCCTGGCAACAACAGCATGCTTGGCTTACTGTTGAGCTGGCTCTTGGGAAGGGGTCACGGATTGAATAGTATTTCTTTTTGTCCTTTGGAACTAAAAGTTTGACCTGTGAGTAGTAGTTCCCAACCCTGGAATATCTGCTGGATTACTTTGGGGATTGCTTTTGAAAACTATAACCATTGTGTTCCACCCTACACTTGGTAGGGGATGGGGGTGAGGCACAGACATCTGTGTCTTAAAAAGCTCCCCAAGTGACTCTACATAAATCCAAGGGTTCAAATGTCTAGAGGTGCCATGGAAGGGCAGATTAGTTCAAGGGACCCCTCTGAGATGGTAGTGACACTTCTATGGAATGTCGGGGGGAATGTGGGGGGTGTGTATGTGTGTGTGTGTATGTGTGTAGGGAGGTGAGAAGAAAAAAGAATGGAAAGTAGTCAGTTATGTCCTGGGATGTATAGAAGAAAGATAAAACTTCACCCTCACACCTCACAGAAGTCCTTGCAAAACAATTACCAGATTACCAGTTCAGAAATCTCTCTCTCTCCCTCTTTCTCTTTTTTTTTTTTTTTTTTTTTGAGAGTCTCACTCTGTCGCCCAGGCTGGAGTACAATGGAGCGATCTAACCTCACTGCAGCCTCTGCCTCCTGGGTTCAAGTGATTTTCCTGCCTCAGCTTCCCGAGTAGCTGGGAGTACAGGCGCCTGCTACCATGCCTGACTACTGTTTGTATTTTTAGTAGAGATGGGGGTTTCACCACGTTGGCTAGGCTGGTCTCAAACTCCTGGCCTCAAGTGATCCACCCGCATCAGCCTCCCAAAGTGCTGGGATTACAGGTGTGAGCCACCATGCCCAGCCCCATTTCAGAAATCTCTTGATTCTGGACTTGATCTGAGAAAGAAGGAAAGGAAACCCAACTAGCTCTTATGGAATGCCTCCAATGCATCTAATACTATGCTAGGTGTATGAGTTCATTCATTTAGTCATTCAGTCATGAAGCAGATACTTCATGCAAAGTACTGTGCTAGCTGTTGAGGTTACAAAGACCGAAAAGACAGTCCTTATCCTTAAGGAGCCCACAGATAATTACTACCCAGAGAAACATGTGCTATGATGAAAGGTGCTTGGGAGACTTTGGAAGAAGCTCTCAACTCAGACTAGGTGGGATGAGAGGGTGAGTCTACGAAAATTTCCAAGAAGAGGTGGCACTTAAACTAAATCTTAAATAATTATGATTCTCATATTTACTGCTGCAAAATAGTGTAGTATGGTTGGGCAGAGAGAGCTAGAGAAAGGATAGAAAGGGGTCGGGGTAGGGGGAGGAGCCAGAGATGAGACTGGAGAGGCAGGTGTGCTGGAACCAGGTAATAAGTTGCCTTGACCTTTTCCCCAGATGCAGCAGGAGATACTGGAGTCAAAGCAGGCAATGACAGCATCATATTTGTGGCTGAGAAAGCATGATGTGGTGGCAGCAAAGGGAACACATTAGGACAGGGTGAGGCTAGACATGGGAACCTGATAATCTGAGATGAAGCAGTGGAAATGAGAATAGAGAGGAAGGGGTTGATGAGACTTGATGACCAGTTGTTTGTGTATAGGAAAAAGGAGGAGAAGTCAAGGATGGTGTCCAAATTTCTTTTTTGGAAGCTGGATGAATCATGGTACAATTCATCATTTATTATTTGCTTTAAGATAGTTCTTTGTTTTGCCTTTATAGTAACCTTATGCCTTATTTATTTATCTATCATATCTATCTATCTATCTATCTATCTATCTATCTATCTATCTACTTAGGAGCAGGGTCTTTCTCTGTCACCAAGCTGGAGTGCAGTGGCATGATCATAGCTCGTTGTAGCCTCGAACTCCTGGGCTCAAGCAATCCTCCTGCCTCACCCTCCCGAGTAGCTGGGACTACAGGCATGCCACCATGCCCAGGTAATTTTTTAATTTTTATTTTTTGTAGAGATAGGGTCTTGCATTGCTGCCCAGGCTAATCTCGAACTACTGGCCTCAAGTGATTCTCTCACCTCAGCCTCCCAAAACACTGGGATTACAGGCATGAACCAACATGCCTGGCCCCTTATGCCATTTTTAATAAAGATAGGAAAGCTCTGAGAGATCAAAGAGAGAAAAGGAGGAAAGTTCCAGCTCTCCAGCTTGTAACTTGGGAGCCAGGATCCAAATTCAGGTCAGCCCGACTTCTCAGACCATGCCTCCAATGCCCAGGACAAAAGCGAAACTTAACAAGGCTAAACAGAAAGAAAACGGCATTGAGTAGGCTACATTCACAATAGAAACAACATGAGCTAAGATCCAAAAAGTAGAATCCCGCACTTGAAATGAGTTCTTGACTGCAGTTAGCATGGTGAGAAATGACCTCCTTTTTGACAAGGTAGTCAATTTTTTTTTCCCAATGCTGTGCAACCTTTTTATGTCTCACTGATGGCAAATAAGATTGAACTAAGATTTCAAAAACAAAAAAAGTTGCTGTTAAAAATGTCCTTATAAAAAAAAGGAAAATGAAGCCTCTTAACCTTTGCTTCAGAGGTTTGCTTATTCCGCCTCTGAAAATAATTTGTTTAAAAACAATCACCTCACTGGGGGAGTTTAGTAAATACTTAAAAGTTTTTCATGGAAAACTAGATTTTTACCTAGAATCTTCTATGGTAGTAATGAGATATGATACTTTAAAGAGAGTAAATTCTGTATCTATGCTTTCTGAGCCAAGGGGTTATGCAGAAGACTCCATGACATCAGGCCATTGACAAAGATTCCGCCATTTAAACTTACCGGGACAATGTATAGCTCATCCATGTAGCCCCCAGGTACACATCTGGCTGTTTTATGGTATGATTTAAACTTGAACTTCTGCTGTTTCTTTGGCTGACATTGAATTTAGTATATGTGTCTACTATCTTTGAAATTACTTTTGCCTTTCAGTTTTGGGAGAAACAGCTTCCTTTTTAGTGGAATAGTATATTGCTCCTTTGTAATATTCCTAGGATCCCCTTATTCATGCTTTGAGTTGGCTGCATACCAAAGATAGGTTTAATTTAGATTTGCCCCCTGTATTTATTCCCCTGAAACTTATCCTTATCCAACTTGCCTCCCTAACTATACTTTCCCTCTCCCACTCAACAAGAAACAATCTCCATTCAAGAATTAAATTTGTTGGTTTGAACAGTTTGTTGGTTTGTCACTCCATCTCTTGAGGCTTCAACTTGCCAGGGCCTGCACCGGGGCTCCCAGCACTTCAGTTTCCCCGTATGTTGGATTGTCTTCACTCACCTTGAGAGATGACTGTGAGGCATAGCTCATAAATGTCATCATAAACTGCTCTGCAAAAGTATGTCTCAACATCTGTGATGCCAGATTCAGAAGGGCTCAATTGTGTGTATCTGGTCAAAAAAAAAAAAAAAAAAAGGTAGAAGGTGGCCTTTTGATGCTGAACAGCATGGTGAGGAGCTGGCAATCTTCAAGTCTCCTATGACTGTCTAAACTGCATTTTCTGCAGTTGTCCTTGCTAGCAGCAAATGTTCTAGCATTCTTTCCTATTAACAGAAGTCAGCAGGTTTGCAGGTCAGTACTTTTACTTTCGTTAGTTGGAAGTGGCGCTTTCCCCCACTTTCAGGTGCAGGAATTTTGAGACAGTAACCCCACCCTTCCATAGCAGGTCACATAAAATACCTAGACGCTACCCTCCCGCTATGGGCAGCTGGCCTATTTATGCAAGAGAACAATAAGGAGATGGTTTCTTTGCTTCTATTTCTTTGGCAACGCGAGAGAAGGAGGTGGCTGAAGCCAGACACACTGGCTCCACGCACATGCCCAAGCCTTTTTCAAAGTCTCACCCTATTGAGTAACAAGAAGGCAACTGTCTCCATATTAACGCCACCAATGACGATGTCATAACTGGATTGGCTAGTTTTCTTTCACTGAAACCCTGGCTTAACGGGTGTGTCTCTGTGTCTGAAAAACATAAATGGAAAGAACTGAAAGGGAAAAGAGACAAAAGTGAAATCACTCCTTTCTTGGCAAGGAAAACAAAAATATTCCACTTTAATGAACAAAGGTAATTGCCTGCCGCTATAGCTGAACAAGGACCTATTAATAGTTTGAGACACTATCATTTAAATGTAGGGTTATTTGAATCTGTAAAACTCAGCCACATGCAAACTGAACTATCCAGGTAACTGTTAATTGTCATTCAGGCCAAATGCACTTTCCACCTTTACTTCCAAATTCTTCTGCAGAGCTAGAACTTTTGCCACACGTACTATTGCAGGAACTTTTCTGCTTCCTTATCTTTTTGCTGGCTAGTCTGTTTACTTGAAATGCCCTTCCGGTCTTTTTATACCTGAGGAATGCATACTCACTTTCTAAATTCCACCTTTAAGTTCTTCCCTACCTTTTCTGTGTCCTCAGGCAGAACTGGTTACTCATGAGGAGCTTTGTTTAAATTAAGACTAACATTGGCACATTCGATTACCCCTTGGGATTGTGACTTTCTCGAGTTTAGAAACTGTTTTTTGTTTGTTTCTGTATTCTCAGTGCTTTTTGTGGTTCTGCACAGTGATAGGTATAGAATAAACTTTGCTCTAGCCATATGGTGGGAACGTTTAGTTATCTGGATTTTAGTTATGATGATATTTGTTAATGATGAAATCTGATTTTTAACACATGCTCTGGATTTTTGGCTTCATTTGGTTTTCCTGTTATCATACAACCTAAGGGTGAATGCAAGGCATCTATATTGCTTCAAAAAAGTTGTACTCAAGTCAGCAATATCCTCCTTTTGAGTAGAATATAAGACTTTTTACATTTTACCATGTAGGTGAGGGGAGAGAGAAGTTCATACACGGCTGAAAAAGCCAGCGTAGGTTGAAAACAAGGAAGAATGGGATCAAAAAGGAGAGAAAAGAGAAAGAAAGAAAGAAGAAAGAAAGAAGGAAAAGAAAAGAAAGAAAGAAAAGGAAGAAAGGAAGGAAGAAAGAAAGAGAAGGAAGGAAGGCAGGCAGGCAGGCAGGCAGGCAGGCAGGAAGGAAGGAAGGAAGGAAGGAAGGAAGGAAGGAAGGAAGGAAGGAAGGAAGGAAAGAAAACATAAATCAGCAAAACATACACAATCATCCATAATACTGATACCTGGAGATAATCACTGTTACCATATTCATTGACTCATTCACTCAAGAAATATTTGTTGGTATATACATTTTATTTCCTGAGTCTTTTATTGCATCTAGATACCCGTATCCACACATACGTATTTACAGGAATGAAATCAGTATATCTTTATTGTACTGTGGCTTGCACACTTCTTTTTAGGCCAATTTGTTATATGGATTACCATGATTTATTTAAAAAAATTCATTATTATTAGATACTTTGGCTGTTTCTAATATTTTGCTATCATAAACAAGGCTGCAAGAAACGTTCTGTAACTATTTCTTTGTCTCCTTGTCTAATTGTTTCCTTAGAAAAAAAAATTTTTTTAAATCCTGGCAAAAAATTGCAACTTTATAAGGTTTTGGTATATTTGGGTAATTTTTGCCCAGAAACATGGTATCACTCTTTGGAGTACCTTTCCTACCCCACCCATACTTTCTTATTTATAAAGTATTACCATTCTTTATAAGTTTTGCTAATTTGATATGTAAAAAATGACACATTATTTTAGTTTTTTTATTGACTTGTTAGTTGTGTTGAGCATGACTTTGTGTTTGTTGTACATTTGTTTCTTCTTTCATGAACTGCCTATACAGTTTTTGCCTTATTTAAAAAACGAGTTTTTTTCTTATTGATTTGTAAAAATTCATTATATATTAAAGATATTAACTGCACTCTATAGTAAAAATATTCATGAGATATTAACTTTTCCTTTTGTTTATTGTTTTTCACTTCTTCCATTTCTTGTTTAGCAGAGGAGAACTTTCATGAAATATTATGTTGCTTTGGTTTTTTTCTGAAGGCTTCTGAGTCTTCTGAAAATGTGTACATTGAGAGCCATAAAAGGGATTTATCAAACTGAAGATCTGGATGTAGAATACCAAAAAGCAATGTGACTCTGCTCCTTTTCTAACTAAAGGACTTTATTTTTACCCGTATACCTGCTCGGTACCATGCGGCATCACGTAAAAATATTTAAAAAAAAATAAATGTCTATATGACAAGGGTATATTCTCACAGTTCCAGAGTTTGTTGGATTTTTAAGAAAAAAATTGTCATGATAAATAATTAATAGGTTTGGAAAGAACCATTTATTTGCAGCTCTGGATTAAGAATGAATACCCAAGTAGGGCCGGGCGTGGTGGCTTACGCCTGTAATCTCAGCACTTTGAGAGGCCGAGGTGGGTGGATCACGAGGTCAGAAGATCGAGACCGTTGTGGATAACACAGTGAAACCCCATCTCTACTAAAAATATAAAAACATTAGCCGGGTGTGGTGGCGGGTGCCTGTAGTCCCAGCTATTCGGGAGACTGAGGCAGGAGAATGGCGTGAACCCAGGAGGTGGAGCTTGCAGTGAGCCGAGATCGCCCCACTGCACTCCAGCCTGGGAGACAGAGCGAATCTCTGTCTCAAAAAAAAAAAAAAGAATGTATACCCAAATAGTACTATAACCCAGGGAGAATAATGGGCCCTCTCTGTAGATAAGAAGAGATGATTTTAGGGCACAATCTTCCCTATCAGGCTTTCAGACAGCAGATTTTTCTCTATTACTTTTCATCCAAATGAAATATTTCATCTCAATCCTTTTGTTATTCATATGAATTTGTTTAAAGTAATAAATATTCTCCTCCATCCTAGTTCTTTGTTTTCTAGATGTGAACAATTGTTCAGTTAAATAAACCAGATTGAATGTGGTTTCAGTAAGAATAGTTGTTAGTAGGGATATATTGCATGTTTTGACCTTTAGAAAGTTAAACTTTCCCATCGTCCACATTTGGATTAGAATTATAGAAAGCCCACTGTGTCTGAGCAACATCTGAAGTCCCAAAGGAAACCACCAAGGATAGGCAGTTTTGTTTTTTCAACCTGGAGGAAAGGCTAATATTCTACGACAACATTTTGGAAATAGAACCTCCAATAAAACTTGTGTCAAAAATGGTTAGTTATCACAATGAACAGAGAGAGAAAATGCATGGAATGATTTGGGGGGAGGTAATACTTAACCAGCTATTTTTCTGCAGAATATTTGGTTGAATTCTTAGCGAATTCTACTTTTTGTCCTTCAAAATATTTTACGCAAAATTTCAAACCAGTATTAAGTACTTCACTTAATACAATAAAAACTTTTACTTTTTTCTCTTTATGAAAGTTTCTAAATTAGAACAATAATCCATGCTGGTTGGGACTATGTCCCACTCATGACCTAAGCCCAGTATTTCTAAATTTCTATCAGATCATAATCTATAGGATATGAAAGTAAGAGAGCCATATTCCCAGGAAATCTCAATAATTTCTTAAATCATAAGCTGTTTTTGTCTTTAAAATACTTCCAACCCTCTTCATATTCTTTAAATATTATTTTGTATGGCTTAGTTTGTTTTGTGCTACAGAATACCACAGACTGGGTAATTTTTAATGGACAGAAATTTATCGGTTTATGATTCTGAAGTTTGGGAAATCCAGGTTCAAGGGGCTAGCATCTGGTGAGCACTTTCTTGCTGCATCATTGTATGGGCAAAGAGAGGGTGAGAGAAAGCAAGAGGGGGCCAAACTCATCCTTTTATAGGAATTCTCTCTTAAGAAACCCAATCCTGTATAATGGCGGCATTAATCCATTCATGAAGGTAGAGCTTAATCACCTCTTCAAGGTTTCACCTCTTAATACTATTACAATGGTAATTAAATTTTAACAAAAGTTTGAGAGAAAACAAACATTGAAATCATAGCCATAGATTGGGCCAGGTGCGGTGGCTCATGCCTGTAATCCCAGCACTTTGGAAGGCCAAGGCGGGCGGATCACAAGTTCAGGAGATCGAGACCATCCTGGCTAACACAGTGAAACCCCGTCTCTACTAAAAATACAAAAAATTAGCCAGGTGTGATGGCGGGAGCCTGTAGTCCCAGCTACTTGGGAGGCTGAGGCAGAAGAATGGCGTGAACTGGGGAGGCCGAGCTTGCAGTGAGCCGAGATTGCGCCACTGCACTCCAGCCTGGGTGACAGAGAGAGACTCCGTCTCAAAAAAAAAAAAAAAAAAAAGAAATCATAGCCATAGATATCTAAAAAGAGTTTTATTTTTTAACAAATAAATATTACTTTTAGTAGTATTTATAAATTTTTTTCCCGTAGCAAATATTCAAATGCTGTAAAATGTCAGCAGAGATTATTGGGTAGTATTTAATTAATACAACAGTTCAGATCTCTTGGCACTATGCAGAACCATGTCTCAAAATTGCCAATTAAAAAACTTGTATTGCTTCTAAAACTTGTTATTTCTTGGAATACCACTCATAGGACTTATTTAAAATATTCTATTTGTATAGACATATTAATAATTATTTTATTTGCAAGCTTGACTTACTGTTAGTACCAGCTATGGCTATGAATGCTCACTTATAACATTGCAACAGCTATAGACAAGACTGACCCATAATATAGTGACCACTTCTCTTTTCTGTGCTCCTGTCTCAATTCCTAGACATGCTGGTCAACCTTAACCTCCACTTTGTGTGTTCATATTTCCTTCTGTTGCTTTCCACCTGATGTCAGTGGAGCCCTTCAAATCAGCAACATCTCTACATTGATTGCTGTGTTTTAGCAATCAATGTTTTAATTCTTCCAGGCAAATTTTAAAGATTTTTCCAGTCTTTAAAATTTCTTGAGAGTTTTTTCCTTGGGATTTTGAAAAACACAACAATTTCCCAAGAAATACTAGGAAGGCACTCCCACGTGGAACCACTATCCAAGCCTGACCCCTTTGGGGCTGACCAGGGCTGCTCCTTGTAGACTGAAGCTGGGTGGAAGGCAGTGTGACATGACAGAGTCACCCAGGACCAGAGTTCAGGAACCATGGGTTTTAATCCTGACTGCCCCATTAACTATAGTCGTATAACCTGAAGTTGGTTTCCTAGCTTCTCAGGGCTTCTTCTTGTACATAATGAGTTTAAGGGAAGCTAAAAGTTCCTTTCATCAATGTTTTATAGTGTTCAGTGTACAGGTCTTTCACCTCCTGGTTAAGTTTGTTCCTAAGTACTTTATTATTTTGATGCTGTTGTAAATGCGATTGTTCTCTTACTTTATTTTTGGGTTGTTTGTTACTAGTGTACAAAAATACAACTGATTTTTATATGTTGATTTTGTATTCTGCAACTTGACTGAATTCATTTATTAGTTCTAACAGTTTTTTTGGTGGTATCTTTAGGATTTTCTACATGTAAGATCAAGTCATCTACAAACAGAGATCATTTTACTCCCCCTTTTCTGATTTAGATGCCTTTTGTTTCTTTTTCTCACCTAATTGCTAAGACTTAGAGTCCTATGTTGAATAGAAGGGGTGAGAGTGGGCATCCTTGCAGTGTTCCAGATCTTAAAGGAAAATTTTCAGTTTTTCACCATTGAGTGTGATGTTAGCTGTGAGCTGTATGTATGTATGTATGTGTATATGTATGTATTGAGATGGACTTTTGCTCTCGTTGCCCAGGCTGGAGTGCAATGGTGCAATCTTGGCTCACTGCAACCTCTGCCTCCTGGGTTGAAGTGATTCTCCTGCCTCAGCCTCCCCAGTAGCTGAGATTACAGGCATGCACCACCATGCCCTGCTAATTTTGTATTTTTAGTAGAGATCGGGTTTCTCCATGTTTGTCAGGCTGGTCTTGAACTCTCGACCTCAGGTGATCCATCCGCCTCAGCCTCCCAAAGTGCTGGGATTACAGACATGAGCCACTGTGCCCAGCCGAGCTTTATATTTATTTACTTGGCTTTTATTATGTTGAGGTAAGTTCCTTTTGTAACTAATTTGTTGAGAATTTTTACCATAAAAGGGTGTTGAAGTTTGTCAAATGCTTTTTCTCCAATCTATTGAGATAATCATGTGATTTGTATCCTTCATTCTGCTAATGTACCACGTATGTGAGGAATCTAAAAAATTCAAACTCATAGAGACAGAGAGTAGAATAGTGGTTGCCAGGTGCTGGAGTGAGAAGGAAATGGAAGTATTAGTCAAATGGTGCAAAGTTTCAGTTATACAAATAAGTAAGTCCTGGAGATCTACTGTACAGCATAATGCCTAAAGTTAACAATATGCATTGTGTACTTAAAATTTTGCTAAGAGGATAGATCTTACATTCTGTTCCTATCACAAAAAAATTACTAATAATAAATGAAGAGGGTGGGAGGAAACTTTTTGAAGTGATGGATATGTTTATGGCATAGATTGTGGTAAGAGTTTCATGGATATATACTTGTCTCCAAACTCAGCAAGTTGTATATATTAAATATGTACAGCCTTTTATATGTCGATTATACCTCAATAAAATGTTTTTTGTTTTGTTTTGTTTTTTGTTTTTTGATAAGCTGAAAGCCTATGAGAAGAAATAACATTTTATTTCTGAGAGGTGTCAAGGTCACTGTGAGGGGCAGAAAAACAAAGGTCTGCCAGGAAGTTACCCTTGGGTGGGAGAGTGGGTTCTGACAGTCACCAGAGGAGAGGCCAGTGGCTGATGTTTGCTTTTTTTATCTCAATGGTGGGATCCAGCCACCTGTGCTGATGGGAATTGGGGGCTGCAGCTAGTTAGGGGACCCCAGCACACCCAACTGGTGAATTTCCAACTTGCCTTTGCATTCAGACATTTTAAGATACTTTGTGCTAAATCCAAATCAAAAGGAACTTTATTGGTTGTCATATGAAATATTAATAAAATAATAAAAATCTCTCTCATTAGGCCTAAGTTTCTAACTTAAAACCAGCAACAATTATTATCACTTCAGATATTTCTATAAGTTGGACAGGCCTGGGGCAGGTTGCTGAGCAATATGTTTTTCTTTTAGAGGTAAAGGGGTTGGCCGTCAGCATATTTCATTATAAATTAATAATAAATACGTTCATTTACTTCTGGGATCAACGTGTTCTTTACTGAAAGAAGGTACTATTTTCTAATTCTAGATTGGTCAAATTAATTTTTTTGAGTCAGAGGAGCCCTGGACAATGTGGGAGGAGCTAAACTAGAAAAACACTTTGGGAAACGGTATTTAGTTACGCCACATTTGAATGTTTAAGTCGCTGTAAAACATTTACCATTCACAGAGGAATTAAAACTTTCTGGTGAACATCCCTGAATTTTACATGTATAACTAGAGCAGATTACACACAACACAGCCACAGACTCACACACACTCATATCATATTCGTCATCTAACCTAGTTTTTCTCATCTTTCCAGTCTCTGAAGCCCGCCCAGAGCCCACAGGTCCACATTAGGAAACCTCCTGACCAGTCCTGCAACACTATGTCCTTTGCCCTTCAGAGCATGAATCCCACTAGACCTTGTGCTCCCTGAGAAAAGGGGCTACATGGCCACCTATTTCATATCTATACCCTCAGCACCAAACACAGAGATTGACATAGAGAATGAACTCAATACATATTTATCATGCATCAGATGCTGAGCTGGGCATTTCACATACAAAACTTTATTCAATCCTCTCAAGAACTTTATAGGATAGTGATTATCATTCTAATTTAACTGATGAAGAAAGCAAGTGCTAGAGGGACCAAGTGACTAATTGAAGATAACAGGGCTAGCAAGTGTTGGAGTCAGCTTTTCAATAAGATCCATTAATTATGTGAGTTTATTAACTGCATTTATTTAAATACATGAAGGGCACGTTCACTGACCCCAAAGAATTTATTCTTGAGTGAAAGAGATTATATGTAAGTATTCTGTCCTAGTTAATAATTCTTAGAAATAAAATACAACACCTGCTTTGTTCCTGAGAGGTTTTTAAAGAGGCACTCATTAGAAACATTTTGTATAATAAAAGTTTTCCATAGGTTTCCTGTAGGTTGGGTAAAAGTTGCCTTTGTAATTTTGTTATACATTTTTCAGAGGATACATACATATTTGGGCTTGGTTGGTTGGCAGATTTTTTAAAGCTCATTGACATTTACTGGTTTTTCTTAAAATCAATATCTTTAGATTTTGCTTTTATCAAAACCTGCTCAAACCAACCAAATTAACAAGGCTAGAATTGTCTCGTCACACCAGAGAACATGTGCTAGCAACTACATTATTAGTTGAGTGATTATTTAATAATTACTGTTTGCAGTGGCTGTTGAAGGTAGCTTTTAAAAGTGATATAATAAGTTACAGAAATCAACAGCATTTTGGAAAGGAGATATTTTTCAAGATCTAGTTTAGCAAGTTGGGAGGTTTATTGGCTCAAGAGCGAAGAGTGAATAGAAGAGGGCTTAGAGATAATCCTATTTCCTGGGGAAGTAAAAGTAATATCTGTTAGGGAATCAAAATGGCAAAGAAATAACATAAAATATTTATTTGGTTGTCCAGAGAAGATAGTTAAGGGAGCCTGATGGAGAGAGAACCAGGTCAGGAAAAATGATTAAGAGGCCATTCTGGAATAATGATTGGAGATTAAAAAAAAAGCAGATATGTATTTCCAAAGAGCTGTCTTTTGAATGTGGAACAGAACTTCTGCCCTTCATAAGTCTTCCTTCATGACAAGAGCTACATGCATCAATTCAGCTAGCCATTCTTTGGCTGTAGCTACTGTGCCTTGCTTCTTGTAAATCCATGTGGCTTTGGATAAGATTTTCCACTTACGAGTTTCTTTTGGGCTCTGCTATTCTAGGCTGTTTAGAGGTGAAGTAGCCTAACAATTTAACCTGGTATGGTCCAATCAAGATACCATGATTGGATGGAACACATTTCCTCACATATGTTTGACTTCAAGCCATTGATCCAGGCCTTTTTCTGTGTTAGACATTTCCTCTACTGTCTTGCAGCAGACATGCTCTTAGATATTTCATTCTATGATGTTGACCATGATGAGGGCAGTACAGGTCTGAAGAGGGGTGTCAGCATCTAAAATGGAAAGAAAAAGCTGAAAGTAAGGAGCATTTTAAATGAAAACTTAGGATACTCTAACGAATTAGATGGCAGTAGAAGACTGTAGAAAGGTTTTGAGCTTAAGAGATTGTAGAAATGGTGCTACCTATAATAAGATGAGAGAAGTAAGCAAGAGGACTTATTTTGGAATGAAATATATTGACCTTGGGATATCAATGGGACTTTTCAGGTAAGTATAGCAAGAATCTGTTGCTTTACAGCAGAAGCATGAAAGAGGCAGGTGTGGGGATAGAGTGGTGATTGCTGATGTTCTGTGAATGAAAGAGATTTCAACTAAAAGAGAGGAGAAGACAGGATGGAGCCTTGTGGCGTGCTCACACAAAGGGATGGAAAGAGGACAGGAGCCCTGAAAGGAGATAGTTAAGCTTATGAGAAATAAAACAGGAGAACCAGATGAAGGCTTTGTAAGAGAATCCAAAGGAAAAAACAGATGGTCAGCCATCAAGAACTTCAGAAAACTCGAGCAGGAGCAGGACCATCGTATCTAACGATGGGGAAAGTACTGATCAGCCAGGGAGAATACTTGAAAGAAAGGGTCTACCTTGTTTATGTTGGTGTCCTGGAGGAATTGGCTCTAACAGGGGTAGTGGGAGAACAAGAGCTTAGAATGCTACCCTAGTATAAAGCTGAGACTAGCATGGCCGGCCATGAAGAGTGGGGTATCGTGGTAAACGGGCTGGCAAACATGGCCATCTCATTATAAAATCGAGATAGAAAGCCCCCAATTCTATAAGGTTAGTATTCTTTCACCACTAAGCAAAATAAAGAGCACAAAAGTTGGAACCAAAAGAGAAATCATAATGACCTTATAATATAAAATTAACCACACATAGTTAGTGTAATGATTTTTATCTGTGTATTTTAATCCAACAAATCAACACATTTCCAAGATTCAGCAAAGGCAGTTATGTAAATTTGCATGAATGTAAGATTTAGGGCCAGAGAGTATAGGCTCAAAGACTTCAATTTGAAAGAATAGTGAATACAAATGTTAATGATGAATGAAAATTATGTGCTGTTAGCCCAAGAAGCATTACTTGACCTTTCTTGCACTAGTAGTATGACAGTGATGATGCAACTACCATGGACTGAAGCAGACACATGCAGTAACATTTGACTGGAAGTCCAAATCACTGCCCATAACATGCATGGCTGATTACAGGCATTGACATCAGCAGCACTCATGTTATGATTTGGATGAGCATAAGCAGATTTGATGGCTACAGGAAAAGCACCATGTTTTCCTCCTCTATAGGTAAAAGGAGGTCACATTGTCAACTTTCCCTGGTTTCATTTTCCTCATCAGAAAAACAATGGGAAATTTGGATAATATTATCTCTAGTACCCTTTCAGAAATAAGGTTCTGATTCTCTGACTTCAAGGACCATCTTCCAATATCCATTAAAATATTAAAAATTCAAGAAAAGATGCTTGCTGAGCTCTTGACTGAATTAAGTTTGAGAAAAGGATGGATTACTGCAGGTTTTGCAGGCCAACATTTGTGTAGAATGGTAATCTTCAAAATTACTGACTTTGCACCTCCATTATTAAAAAATTGAGCACAAACTACTAATATACCCATATTTATTCACAAGTTATATACATATATGGTCAGATTTATACATACATTATAAAAGAGACACAGAAAATAAATTGGGAAAGTATGATACAAGAAAAAGAAATCCAAAGTACTCCGTGGGATTAGCACATCCCACTTTGGAGATTATTTAGAGAGACAGGTGTTTGCTACCTTACACTAAAGACCTAATAGTGTGACTAATAACTTTTACAACTTAGCAATCATTTTATTTGATGAGAAAGTATTCCTAAAGCCTAAACATGTTAAATTAGGAAATAAATAAAATTAATAAAACATGGTTGTTCCTTGCTTTTCAAAATGACAAATTCTTCCAAGAAGCATTTTTGACAGTAACAATTTGAAGCCTAATCTGATTTTTATCAACATGGTAAATCTGACTTTTGCCAACATGAAGCTTGCCCTTGTGTTGTCAGCCATCTCTCTGATGTGGATGTTTACATTTGTGGTTTTAGATTATGCAGAATAGATTTGCATTCCATTTTATTATAGACAGGAACAATTATGGAGTCTAAGCTGTCTAAATTATTAAAGCATCTTCAAATCCTTTTTCAAATTCTACTGTCAGAACCAAAGAGGCAAAAATGACTACCTGACTAATCAAATACCAACTGTATATGGTGGAAAAGAAGGCTTGGTCTACAGGTCATTTCTTTAAACAAATCTAAATAAACTTACTCAATTCAGAAATAATTCTTCTCTACTATAACAAACATAGGATGCAGATCTATGCCATCTCAGGAATGGCTTTAACTTGTTGGCCCTTTATTCTAGAAAATAGTAGTTTAATATAAGCTCTATTAAAATAAATTACTTTTTAGCCAATATTATTCACCAAGCAATTAAATGAATTCATTCAAGTAATTGTTTCTATATATTAAGATTCATCCCTAAAGCATTACACAACTCACTTTCAGCACAACAGAATTGACAAGAGAGGCTGGAACTGGGTCTGATGGTTCCAGGGAACTTGTCTTCTGGGCCAAGGAGACAGCAAGGTCAGCTCAGGAACCACAGAGACTCCCAAAGGTTCTATCCTTCATTCTGAACTACGCTGACCCATCCTTACTCACTGTGATCATCTTCCTCCTTCTCTCTTAAGAAGAAAGATGGTGAGGGCTGGAGTAGCTCAAGTACTTTCCATTTCTGGCAGGATTGATTCAGGAACTGAAGAGGTGACAACACATAGCACTTAACATTTTCTAGACAAAATAACATATTTCATATTCTATGACACAGAACTTAAAGGTCTCAATTGAAGATCTGTCCAAAAACATGAGCATAATTTAATCTCTTTGGAGGGGTATGTTATATACTGTCTTTGGGCATTTGGCATCCATTTATATCTTGCTCTCCCTCTCTCCCTCCCCTATACCGAAAGCCTGGAAGGATAAAATTTGCATTTCTCAGATTCCTTTGCAACTGAGATTCTGGATATATTGTGACAGGCACTTGGAAGAGATTTGAGAAGTGGAAGAAAGTTGAAGGCTGTCTTCCTGCAACAGTGGCAGCTGACAACCAAGGTCTGGACTTCACGTTTCTCGGTCTAGTCAGCAGCATCATGAGTGGAAGGCAGCCATGTTCATGGCAGCAGTAGTATTAGCAGTAGCAGTAATTTTCTGAAATCTGGTGCACAGCAGACCTTGAAGCCAAAAGACATGTTGCAATCCCCTGACTTAGGCTTTTCCAGCTCTTCTGCTGAGTGTGTAATCACTTAGTTTCCTGCATTAAATCTCTTTCTACTGGAAATACCTAGAGTGTTTGCTGCACTATATCCAGACAGAGACAGAAGGACTTTTGACCCTACACATTGGTACCTCTGAAGGTCACCTCTGCTCCCTCTTAGGGCACACATACAAGCTTCCCAGACAAAGTGTCAATTTCACCACTTCAGGTCTTCATTGGGAAGTTAAAACTTTCAATGCATGTTGTCCAGCACCTCCTAAAAGCCAATTTACAAAACGGATATCAAAAAAAGATATGTTAACTCTTCCTTCCTCGGCATACTTTAAGTTCTGTTTCTGCGATATAATTTCAAATGGAGCTATTGAAAGTTGCATATGGGTCTTTCAAATGACCCTTACATAAGAATCTAAGAAACCAATTTCTACTAGCATTTATTGCCAGAAAAAAAGTTTTTTTTTGCTCAGTAATCTTGATAATAAGAATAATGTAATCCATTTTCTTTCCTTGGTTTTGTTCTGATTTTCAAAGGCTCAAAGTCATATTAGGAATTAAGTGTGGCATCTTTCTGGACAAATTATTTTTATCTTCTTTCCTCTTGGTTTCTGATCATTTATTTCTATTTTAATTATACACATTAGAAAATGGGTACATAGAATTTACTTTGAAATAAGGGATAGCTGTATAATACATAAATAAAAAATGGAGACATTTCCTCCCTACTTTATATCAATAACTGTTATTAGTCTCAGTGCTGTTTTCTATCATCTATCTATCTATCTATCTATCTATCTATCTATCTATCTATATCATCTATCTATCTATCTATCATCTATCTATCTTTCTATCTATCATCTATCTCAAAAATATCTCTCATTTTATATTTCTTAGTCATTGATGCAAAAGCCTCTTGGATGGTATGTCTTATATACAAAATAATAGCGTCAAAGAAACTCCTTAAAAATAATTGTTTTCTCAATGCTCTATAACAGTCCTAAAGCTGATTCACAGAAACCAACGGGCCAAAGCGAAGCAAGCAATAATACTGTAAACAGCAAAGAGTTAACTTTAAAAGTGTGAGTAAAACAAAACACAAAAATCTGTCTGCTTTT
This sequence comes from Symphalangus syndactylus, assembly GCF_028878055.3. Taxonomy (NCBI): domain Eukaryota; kingdom Metazoa; phylum Chordata; class Mammalia; order Primates; family Hylobatidae; genus Symphalangus; species Symphalangus syndactylus. The sequence goes on from NC_072425.2 coordinate 103,952,289, forward strand.
TTCCTTCTAATATTCTCCTCACGCAATTTCCTGTTAGTCTCTCTGACTTTCTTAAGAGATATTATTTTCCTTTCCAGTACCAATTTCAGCAGTGATGGCCTAAAAGGTTCTGGTGCCCCAAGTGAGACTAGATTATAGGACTCCATATGGGGTCAAAATAGGAGGGTTCTTAGGGATTTTTACCAACAAAATAAAAGTGGTGGGGTTTCACTTCACTTCAAAGTAAGGATACCAATAGAAGCAAATTCTCTTCTTGTCATATTGATAGAGATGCAGAAAGATCCCTCCTGTCATGTCAGTGGGAACACTGACGGCCTGAGTGGGGAATTGAACTATAAACTGGAGAGTTTTGTGAAATTTGGCATCACACATACACACACACACACACACACACACAGAGTGGAGAATATATACATACACACACACACATATATCTATGTGTATAGACACACCCAGAGATACCACAGATACTTGAGGTTGAGAAAGAGATTTTCATATATTAGCAATACGTGTCTTGCCCTCTAGTAAGTTTTCTTTACATCCAATAGATCTCCAGGAGATTTAACATAATCACAGAGGCTTCCAGCACAAGTTTGACATCAACCTTGGGTTTCTCACGTGCTGAGAAAAAGGAGTCAAATGATCTTACTGGGGAGGTCAGGAGCAGTGAAAAACATACTCTCTCCTGTTTTTTTTTTTCTTTTTTCTTTTTTCTTTTTTTTTGTCAGAAGTCATTATCTGGTAGTCCCAATATCCTGTTGTCTGGGGACCAGTAAGCAAAGAGACTTAGATTTCTTGTGACTTTGTCTTTGTACCTATTGTCTCAATATGTACACGCCACTTCTAAGGATTCTTAGTGATGTCATTCATTGGACAATAGTAGTCTTGAAGGAGGGAGTAAATAATTGGTGCTTTTTAGGATGTTGGAGAAGTACCACAGAATATTTGTATTCAGTTTTCCACGTTGATGTTCTGAAAGCCACATACGATTTCCAATAACTAAGAACTTTCACCTTCATCTAATAGTATACTTCTCAATTCCGTGATTGGTGGAATTAACACTGATTAAGAGAAGGCTTACTTTCTTTAGAAAATGCTACTTCATGTCTTTGAAACCAGAGGAAATGATGCTTAGGGTAGTAGACCATAGTCTTTCTGGCTGTGCTCTTAGCCAGCACAGCCAGCCTTTGCACTGCAATCACAGATCTATTTGGTTGGAGTTCTGGCCACTTCCCATTCTAAACCTCGATATCCTTATATGAGAAATAGGCACAGTAAGAGAATCTACCTCATATGACTGTGAGGATTAAATAAAATGATGCATGTGAAGTGTTCAACCCAAGGCCTGGCATATAAAGAGCTCATTAATTACGAGGTTCTGAGGCAGCCTTAGAAACAAACTCTCCTGCTCCCTCCCAGTGGCTCTCTCCTGGTGTCTCTGGCTCTCCCAGTGCAACTGAGTCATGCTTTCGCCACCACTGACTGTTTAGTTCTCCCGTCTTAGTCTATTTTTGCTGCTATAACAAAATACCCAAGCCTGGATAATTTATAAAAAGCAGAAATTTAGTTCTCATAGTTCTGGAGGCTGGGAAATTCAAAACCAAAGCACTAGCAAGTTTTGTGTCTGGTGAGGGCCCTATGTCTGCTTCCAAGACACTGACTTGTTGCTGCATCCTCTAGACTGGATGAACTCTGTATCCTCACATGGCCTAACTAGTTCCCTCCAGCCCTTTAAAACGAATTAATCCGTGAGAGATAAGCCCTCATGACTTAATCACTTCACCGAAAACTCCACCTATTAATACCATCACAATGGGGATTTAAGTTTTGACACATAAATTTTGGTGGACATTTGGACCATAGCATTTCCCTATATGTTTTATTCGACATTCAGGAAGGAGCTAATATGGTTAATTGACTAAGCTAAATACTGTCTTCTTACTGAGCAGAGTTCTTTCACGCCATGGGTACTCACAAAGGGGAAAGTAATATGGAAATCCATTTATTATAAGATACTTTATTGCAGGACATTGAAGAATGACAATCTGTCATTATTAATTCTTCTATATCTTCCTGTTTAATTAGAATAGTTTTGCATATTCAGGACTTAGATTAGGATGGTAATTTGCACACTTAGATCATTTTAAAGACAGTCTAAGAAAATCCTGTTTCCACCTGGTCATATCTGATTTCAGTGACAATTATAATGCTCTTCGTTGAGGCTAAGATAGCCAGACTCAAACCATGGATATCAATTCTTTTGTAAACTTCAACATATTCTCTCTTTAGAACTAGCTCTAGCCCAACACTTGAAGGGGAACAATGCCAGACTCTGCTTCCTAGTCGTGTGTAATTTCTAATTAGCTGCAGAAAATTTTCCACTCCAAATGGCCCCAAGCACCCAGCAACAACAGCAATCCAAACTAGCTTTTAATTTTTTGGAAGTTATGTTAGTAAAGTTCTTGTTATGTCATGTGAAATTCTACCCAGCTATTTGCCAGAGATGTTTAAAGGCAGCCTGCTACTTTTTGGGTGGTTAATACCTGAGGCAAAATTTAGAAAAGAAACATGAAAGTTCTTGTACCACTTGAGGTTAATTACCTGTGTGGTGAGGCTTAAGTATTCAGCTTATGTACAATACTGATCTGTTCACTTCTCCATCTAGAAGGGTGTAACTTGAACTGAAGATATATTATTTTCAGTGGAGTTTTGGGTACAGATTTCTATGGAGTGCATATGAATGAATGAAATTTTATTTTATTTTAAAAATGTATTTTTGTAGAATGCAACATGAAGAAATGAAACAGGAGTCAGTGAAATTTCACATAGGTGAGAAAATTAAAAGCATCTTTATGCTAGGGTCAGGATAATTTCCATTTCTCTGAAAGTAAAAAACCCAAATCACAATTTTCTTAATGTACTTAATGTCTACATGTAATGTATTTAAAGGAATTATGGAAACATATAACAGTCACTTTAATTGCCATTAATTGCTCTCGGTTTTTACTTGAGATAGACATTGATTTTTTTTTGTGGCATTTATTCGTTTTAAAATTGAAATGGCTACATTTTAGCTTTAGTTTTGGGGTCAGGAGTTAAAACACAGCTGGGTATCTATGCAATCAATTTAAGATAATTTATCAGGTTGCGGGATAATTGTGAAACCAAAGGATATTTTCATAAAACAGATACAGATTATAAGCTCCTGTAGAAAATTATAAGTAAATATTATCAGGAAGGTTCTGAGTCATCTACAGAGAAAGTATTAACCGAATCAACACAGAAAGGTCTAGTTTGTTCTCCTTTTCTTAGCGTGGAGAACTGAACCAGGAATGGCAGCTATGTGTGCACAAATTGCCCCCCCTACTTCCTCCCACCCTGTGGCTAACAATTTATGGACAATATGATATTCAAATGAAAACTAATACAAGTGATAGTGATTATGTCTCATACCTTTCCTGAAACTCAGTCAACTTTGAGTAAAATGGCTCAAATATTGACTTTGTGAAGAAACAGCAGTGGTCACAGACCTGATGATAATTAGGATTATGCTGAGTGCTCAGAGCTTTCTAGGATCCTGCCTGGAGTATGTTGCTTTCACAGTAAGGTGTGCCATGCCATTTGAGTTGGATTTTAAATGTACAGTTTGAAATATTCAGATCAGCCAGGTATGATGTTTCACGCCTTAATACCAGCACTTTGGGAGGCCAAGGCAGGAGGATCTCTCGAGGCCAAGAGTTCAAGACAGCCTGGATAATATGGCAAGACCCCATCCCTAAAAAGAAAAAAATAACTGGGCATGGGGTGGATGCCTGTAGTCTCAGCTAATCAGAAGGCTGATGTGAGAGGACTGCTTGAGCCCAGAATGTTGAGGCTGCAGTGAGTGGTGATTCCACCATTGCACTCCAGCGTGGGCAGCAGAGTGAGACCCTGTCTCTAAAATTAAAAAAAAAGAAAAAGAAAAAGAAATATTCAGAATCCTCTTTAGTCTGGATATGGTCTGTGAGAATGTCTCTGATTTGAATAAGAGATGGGTGAATACCTGCTGTGTTGTTTCATGTTTATAGCAGGTAAACACAGTAACTTCCCATCTTAGTGAAATCCCACTGCTGTTCTCTATGGACATTGGTATCACCAAAACATCAGTGCTCAGCTGAAGCGATTGGGGAAAATAGCCAGTGCTATCTAGGGAGTAGGCCTTGGTCAGGAGGGACAATAGAGCATAATTGAATTTGTTCCTGTGACCTCCAGAAATCCCAGTCACCTGAGGTCTTCAGTGTTAACTTTTCCATCTTCTCTCTCAAGATCTCAAACCTGAGAAGAACCAATTTACAGGTGCTCCCGTTAGTACTGATTCCTTTGGCGAAATATATAAGGTTTTCGGATATAAAAGAGGCTGCCCAGCATGGAATTGGGTGGAAGGGTAGGGGAGGGCAGGGAAATTATTAGGTATGTCCTTCTGATTCTTCCTGAGTGTTATGAAATAGTCATTTGGATAGAAGTAGTGACAGGCAAGCCTAACAGAGAAACCCAACTGAACCCAAAATAATACACATAAACACACAGTACCCAATAATCCATTTTTTTTTACTGTGTGTGAAAGAGATATGAAACAAGAAGTCACACAGTCTGATTGTATTTTAAAAAATGAAGCAGAATAAAAACTCACAAATGTATCCTAATTAACAAACTAAAAATAAAATACATGGGAAACCCACAGTAATTAGTACAGATTTTCCTGCTAATTGTTTCTAAGTTTCTTCCAGCTTCTAGGAGAATGAGGACTATCTAGTCTGAGAGTCTGACTAGATAGATAGCTGGGCTGTAGCCACGCTTAAATGTTGGTCCGTATCACAGAAAGGAAAGTCCCTCTAGTCTGGCTGTGCATCTATTTTAATTCCCTGAGCAGAGAAGGAGCATAGGAGAGCCAACTGCTAGACACTGTTAATCATTATCACTTGATAGTGCTTTTTGAACACCCTCTGTGTGTATGAAGCTCTACTAGGACTTGGTAGAGGTCAGCTTTCACAGGATCTTTTTGTGTGTGTGGGCCAGGGGGCTTACAGAATTTGCATTCTAGAAAGTGCACATTAACTAGAATGTAGTATCAACCCAACTCCCCTTCTCCTCCCTTCTCCCTTTGCTTTCTCCAAAAAATCCTCCCATCAGCATATGGTTGTCCCCACACTACTCCAGTTCCCCAATCTATCCTCACCGAGGTAGGGATTATAGCAGAAGCTCTGTAGTGGAAGAGGGAGGCTTTGTAACAGTAACTTGCACCAGGATCTTGTGGCACAGACTTCAGCCATAGTTGTTATCAACCAAGCTCCCTGGTACCCCATGCCTTCCAAAACACACGCGGATTGTGGTCTTTGAGCCGTCTCCCTGACAATTAGATACAGCTGATATTTTTCTAGGTCTGGGGCCTCATCTGGACTCCATCTCATCTTGAAACTCTACTACTGAAGAATACATTGCCTATTGAAACCTGCCTGTCCTCTTGACTTCTGACCACAGAACTCAGGAGAAACTTCCCTTTCTCTGAATAACCAGGGCACTGATCTTTTCCTTTCTCATTGAATTTATCACATTATACCTTATAACTATTCAAATTTTAAGATGTCAGTTACTTAGTAGCAATACTTTTTTCATCTTTGGTTTACGTGCAGTACTACAAAGGAAGGAGCTAAAATTCTCTGAGTAGTCTCTGGATCCAATCTGAACCTCGCATGAGTAGAGATGCAAAAATAATTGCTAGATAAATTATTTATTGTGCCCCAGCATTCCTTTAGCCTCTGACCTTCAAGCCTTGCTAGTAGCTATAAGATAGTCCTATATATAGGGTTGTGAGGAAATAATTAGGTGTTTGAATGCGTGCTATGGAAAGGAAATGTATTTTCAAACTCTTCAACCAGGTACTATATTGGAGGCTTCAAGAGTGAATAGTTGACTGACTGCAGTCAAATCTTGATGGTTTTTGTTTTTTTTTGCAAGAAAAAGTGAAAACACTGTAAAATTCATTGTGGTATGTATGCACGCATTCATTCACTCAACTACTCTTGAAAAGTAACATTCACAAGCTACTCATGAAAAATAATATTAGATGGTATTATAGAATGTATTCATTACAAGTTTAGTTTAGCACTTCAAGAAATCCAAGAGTTATTAAATGATTCAACCTGTGCTCCATGTAACAGTTACTTTTCCTAGAAAGTTACTTTCAAACTTTAACATGCATACACATTATCTGGGGCGTCTGGTTAAAATGCAGGTTCTGATTCCATTGGTTGGGATGAGGCCTGCGATGCTGTATTTTTGACAAACTCCAGGTGATCCTGATGGCCCGTGGATCACACTATAAGAGTGAAGGCCTTAGGAGACCTTGTTCTTGCTCTGAATGACTGTGCTTAAGAGGTCATATCTAACAGAAAGAAGACCTATGCATAACCTAGATTCTCCTTCTTCATGTAGTGCCTTGGGCAAAGGAGCTTCAACATTTTGAGCATTTTAAAAATGGGATTATAAAGTCAACTCCACCTCTTTTAAATGAGTTGCTAAGATCATATGAGATGCCTGTGAGAGAACTCTGCAAATAAAAAGCAGCATGATTAATATTGATAATGATAATTACTAATTTCACACTTTAGTTGAAATGTGGAGTCTTGAGTAATAGTAATTTCAAATGGGAAAAGGACAAAAGCTTTTAAAACACAAATATCTCACTGGTCTGATTACTTAACCTACAGAAGAGTTGGGTGGAATCTGACAGAGGGTGGCACCTGGGTGAGAGAGATGCTAAATATGGTTTCCAAGGTGAGAACAATAGACACTAGAAGGGAGAGAGAGGGAGTGGGGCAAGGGCTGAAAAACTACCTATTAGGTACTACGCTCACTACCTGGGTGACGCGATCACTTGAAGCCCAAACCTCACAGTTATCCAATACACCCATATAACAAACCTGCCCATGTAACCCCCAAATCTAAAATAAAAATTGAAATTAAAGAAAGAAAGAAAAGGAAATACGGTCTATAGAAAACTTTGCTGTGTGTTGAGTGGAAGCGATGCTCCTTTGCTGCCATTTAAATGGGACTTGGTAAAGAAACAAATCCATGCAAAGGCTTTGGTATCTAATTTGCATTTATATTTTTATCTCATTTGACTTGCACATCAACCCCAGGCATTGGCATTATTTATTCCCATCTTAAAGATAAGGACCCAGGAGCTCCATGAAGGCAAAACCTGCATTGTTGTCCTCAGCGTAGCATTCTCAGCAGTAGTACAATGCTGAAACAGAGTAGGCATCCTAGACCATTTGTTTAATGAATGAATCAAACATGAGGTGTCTTGTTTAAGGTCGCACCCTATTAACTGGTGGAGCAAGGCCTTATCCCAGATCTATTTGGCTTCTAAGCCAAATACTGTAAATGGCTTGATTCCAAGATTCACCTGAAGTCTTTGCTAGAAATACAGATCCTTGTCTTCTCCAGATCCCTGGAGTTTCTCACTTAGCTGCCTAGGCTGAGCCCAGTGATTCATATTTTTAATAAGCGACCCACTGGATCCCTTTGACTCATTCATGTATTGAACATATATTTATGAAGCATGTAATATATGTCAGTCACTGTTCTAGGTGCTGGGGTGCTTTCAGCAAACAAAACAGATCAGAATCCCTGCTGTGGGACATCAAGCCAGTTTAAGCAATCCTGCATTAAACTGTGATGACATTGGTTTCTGTAATTCAGTTAGAATTAGGATCCAAGGGTGATTTCCTTCATCCTTTCACTTAAATTTGTTGTGAGCAGTAAGAGCATCTTGAGCAGATGAAAGCAATTTCAAAAGGTCGTCTTTTGAGAAGGAGCCAGGGCTTTTTGGGTGGGGCAATTTTTCATTGTATGAGCCTTGTTTAGCATCCCTGACCCTTGGCACTAAATACCATAAGCACTACCTCACTGGGACAAATGAAAATGTCCCAGCTCCTCCATCCCCTCCTTTTCCTGTTGAGAACCCCTGAAGAGACTGAAGTAGACACATGCCGGCAGGAGGATGCTCTGCTGAGCCTCACCTCCACCATTTGAGGGCTTTTTAGCTGGTAGAGAGGATTTCTTGGTTCCTTCTTCTGAAGATCAGGCCCTATTTAATTTTGTAGAGATATTTTATGAAGACAATGTTGTATTTTAATTATCTATAATGCTTTCAGAAATCATTCATTTTAGATTTTTAAACTATTTCATGAAAAATCTTGATTGCTATCATTTAACATGTGTTGCCCCTCTTTTTTTTTTTTAAAAAAAAAAAACATGAATAGAAATTTCAGGTACTTCAAGGAAGGAAGCAAATGACTCCCTGTGTTTAAAATGTCTGCTACTTTAACAACCTGTAGTTACTTACTCACTTAAATGAGTAACCAGCATAATTGCTGTATTTTTAGTCCTTAAAAATCTGTTTCTGTAATGGAAATCTTCATGCAATCAGTATAATCAATTGCAAAATTAATAAACTAGGGCGATCTACAACACAGCTTTTTCTGCTTTGAGAAATGAGGGGAAAAATACCTCCATGTGTGGTTTAGTCCTGAAAGATTTTAGTAACAAATTCTGAATTGTATGGCCTTACTTTGAAGTTGCTGATGACGCTCATTTTTCTGTCATTTTCTTAAACGTTTTCTGTGCCAAACTCAGCATTTAAAATGGGCAGAAGGCAGTAACCTACGGAACCTCTTAGGGGGACAAATTTTTCCCAAAGAATTTTGCATAAAATGTCTGTAAGCAATTCCCTATTTTAGAAAAATAGCGAAGCTACTTACATGTTCATGGAAACACGTAGAGACATGTAGAAAATAAACCATTTATCTCAAGATTTTCATCTTGTTAGATAAGAGATGTACTCCATTTGTTATCATAATATCAGGAACAAAGTTAACAGAGTTGCCATACAACAATACAGCGAGCTCAGATTGTTAAGAATCGTGGCTTTCTATTTGCAAGTTGAGAAAGCATTTAATGGGGTTTGTGCTGGGTGGGCACCCTATATTGCTCTAAGAAATGCAGTTAGTTGCTGAGGTATGCCTGTTCTAATATTCACAATAACAACTGCCTCAATATCTTTTTTTTTCTAGGAGGGAAATATTTAATTTATGTTATTAGTAATGTCATAAAAGGGGCAAAAGATATAAATGTTTAGCCCTTCTTAGGAATTGTCTGTTTTGAGATTATTTAATTTCTTTTTCATTGCATGATATAAAATGAGCCAAGTGTCCCTTATTGAGGGCTTCCTAGTCTTGTTCCACCGAATTTGCCAGCTATCATCCAGGAGGGCCTGCTTCTGAGTAGGTCTACCCCACTTGAAACCATTCTAGGGAAGCCAAGTTCAGTAATTTCCAATAGTCCATGTGTGGTCAGAAATCAAAGCCTGCAGAAAATTTTAGATATCTAAATATTATAAACTGACTCAAAATCTATAACATTTTGATTAGCAAAATATTTTTAAAGGTCTTTCTTTCCAAGTAACCAACACAGCATGGTGCACAAATGAAGAACACTTTAATTTTTTTTAAAATTTTTGTTGACTTTTAGTCACTCTCTAAATGCAAATATAAAACTAAATAGGGAGAGCTACATTTTCTGTTCATAATAAGCCTTATTTTTTTTTTTTTGCAAAGCACAGAACTTCCCCCAGTTTAGGTTTTGTTAATGAAAAATAGAGAAATATAAAAAGGCAAACTCAAGAATAATTTGCTGTGGAAAACCAAAGTTAGAATGGGTTATATCCAAAAAAGAGTTGGTTTGTATTTTCCTGGTTAGTGAAAGAAACAGAAAAAAATTAATGATACAAACCTTAAGCTCAGTTGCTGTTAATATTGGTATCATAAAAGTTAATTGTCTAAGTAGAAGTTTGTAATATGTATGTATGTAGTTATGATATATTTTACATAGTTGAGACTTAATTTTGAATTATTTTTTTCTATTTTGTGCCAAAAAAAACCACAGCACATTTATGGACAATAACTTTAAAGAAAATAGTCCTGTGGATAAAAAAAAAACAAAAACCTGTTCATACCATTGACGACATGAGAGTAAAAATAAGGTTTCTTACTTTATAGTTTGTTTCTTTATTTCTTTCATAGTTTGTTTCTTTATTTCTTTCATATCCTTGAAAGCAGAATTGTTTTTTCATGAACAGCAAAGACATAGGCCACAATGAAATACAAGCACTACGTAAAGACAGACACACTCACTTAACAACTAGCTGCTATAAAAATAAATTACACATATGACTCAGGGAAGTTGTTAATAATCCTACTTTGTTTACATTATGCTTAGAAAGCAACATAACTTAATGAGATCAGATATTAAGCTAATGGTGTATCTTGGAATCATAACGTTTTCAAGCTCTGCCAAAACCGTAGGCAGATTGAATGTGGGTAGTTTATACTGACAGTGTTTTCAAAAGGGGAAATGAATAAGGCCCTGCTCAGGATAGAAGCTATGCATTCATTACCTAAGAAAGAATATTAAGTACCCATAAATTACTGAGCTGCTTTGAAAGGACACAGCTCAAATAAGAAAAATGGGGAACAGTTCAAGAATCTTGGAGGTATATTTAAGAACTGTGGATAATAATAATAATAAACCTATAGAAAACCCATAATAACAAGTGACCAAGTTTCCAAAAAATCATGTGGCCACATTCTAAAGCAGGTGAACAGTGTTTAGAATTTTCTACAAAACCAAGTTTCTTCCTACTCCCCGAACTCTTTGAATGGGTTAGTTACAATGAAGTTGGCCATACTCAATTTTACATTTTTATTACTCAGAAAAACATTAAACTTTTTAACCCTGGAGTTACCTATTTGATTTTTAAAACAATATGATATTCAAGTAGGTAATGCTCACTCTTATCCACCCTTTTTAAAGGGCACAACTGATTAACATGGTAGAGCAATTTTTCCTCGTCTTAGTGAAAAATATAAAAGTAAAAGTTATAGATTATGGTTTTACTTGCCACAAACTTGGATGGCAACAACGTATAACATGTAATGAGCACCATCACCCCAGTACAGCACAACATCTAAGAGCAGATTCTTTGCACAGCTGTCCGCAGGCTTGGTTTTGTCCTTTCAAAATCGACTTAGTATTGCTTCCTCTCTCGTCCTACAGCCGAGCTTTGCAAAGTGCCAGAAGAAAAAAAAGAAGAAGCAATACCAAACCCCCACTTTGCCAAATTAGTCAGAAGGCAGGATCTGGAAAATGTAGATATCATCTGTTTTGCACCAGTAAAACACACCACAGCCAGGTCAAGCATACGCACTTTTTCTAAGGGAAAGGTACAGCATGTGTTGGTACATTGAACTTTGTATAAAAATAAATACATTTCAAAAGACATAAGGCAAGGGCAACAAGCGAAACATATTTTGCAAAGTTTATTGCTAACTAGTGAGAAGATGACATGATACTATTTTGTTCTTGCATCCAGAAAGTGACACTATTTATAAGGGTAGAGGGAACTGATGTAGCATAATTAACTCTAGATCCAATATTGAAAGCATCACGTACCTTGAAGATGATGCTATCAAGTGAACATAAGCTGGCAAAATATTATGCCAAAATAATATGGTTCAGTTGGTAGATTATTGAGCCATATTATTTCTCAATTCCTTCTATGAAACCAATTCAAATTAAAGGAGCAAAAGGAAGTGAGCATCATAGTAGTCAGTCCATCTTTCCTTCAATTTTTGTCTTGCCAGTGATTACAGAAGTCTCAGGGAAACAAATCCATAGGCTGTTTTTTTTTCTGTGTCATAGGGAATGGTTTCTGGTTATAACTGCTGCATAACAAATCACCCCAAAAGTTAGTAGCTTTAAGCAACATTAATCATTATTCTCTCATAATTTCTGTGGATTAGAATTTGGAACAGACTCAGGTAGATCTGGCTTGGGGGTCTTTTACATGGTTGTAGACAAATAGTAGCTGGTACTAAAACTGTGGCCTAGAGGAGCTGGAGGTTGGCCAGGCATCTCTCCCTATCTATCTATCTATCATCTATCTATCTATCTATCTATCTATCTATCTATCTATCTATCTATCTATCATCTATCTATCTATCATCTATCTATCATCTATCTATCTATCATCTATCTATCTATACCTATCTATCATCTATATCTATCCATCAGCTATCTCTATCTTCTCTATCATCCATCTATCTATCTATCTATCTATCTATCTATCTATCTATCTATCATCTACCCATCCATCCATCCATTTATCCACCCACCTACCTACCTATCCATTTATCTGTGTATCATCTTCATATTGTCTCAGGCTTCTCCATGTGGTCTCTCCTGGTGGACTAGTTTGGGCTTTCTCATAGCATGGTGGCCTCAGGACGGTCTGATTGCTTAGGTGGTGGCCTCAGGACAGTCTGACTGCTTATGTGGTGGCTCAGGACTCCAGTATGAATGTTCCATCAAGCAAGGTTGAAGATATAACTTTTTTTCTGACTTAGGCTCAGTAGTCACACACACTGGCATTACATTTTATTGGAAACCAGGAAGGAGAAGAATTAGACTGAACTGACTCTTAATATGAGAGGTTTAGAAGCTCTTATGCAACCATAGATATTGTGGATGGTCATCTTTGGAAGATATTGTCACAGTGCCTTTAACTCTGAAATGGTTTGTCAGATTGGTGATGTGATATTTTGGGTAAAAATAGATGTATCCTTTGTTAGTAGATGACTGATGATGAACTATTATGCTAAAAAATACCTAATAATCTTTTGACTCCTTGAGTCAAGATATCTCATTTGTCAATGATACCTCCACTGCATGGAAACTCCAGTAATTTCCCGCAGCATTAGTAGGCCTTTGTTGTTTCTTTAACCTCAGGCCTTCCAGAAGGTCTGGAATTATACTTTTAGTTGAATCAGATTCAATTTTGTTACAAAAATCCAGTGTCAGTGGGAATAACAGAAAAGTGGAGGTCATTTGGCTCAGTTAGGTGAGAAAAAAGGAGAAATGTGATGCCAACACTGAACAGACAGGAGGGATGGGCTATATTATGCTGGCCTGGGAATCTCTCTCAGTATCACTTTCCCCTCCTGTAAAACAGAGAGCAGCACTTCTACCTTGCCTCACAGCAAAGTAAAGCAAAGCTAAGGAAAATGTTTGGGAAGCAATTTTCAAATACGTGGTTCTTTCTGGATGCCAACTGGGAGTTGCAATTATGATACCTGGATTGGCTTGCCCTCATATCTATGGCATGATGGCATGGCCTTTGTCTTCAGAAGGTGGGACCACAGACCTATCAGCCAGATATTTGCTTTGAATGTTTTTTTTTTTTTTTTTTTTTTTTTTTCCTGTAGTGGATTTCTGTGGAGCCACCCACATTCCTACCTGGTCTTTCCAACAGTAGAATGTCCTTGCTTGGTGACTGGCAGGGTCAGCTAAACCTCCACTAAAAGAAAGAAAATACATTAATTTGTAGTACTTTTGATGTATTAAAAGCAAATTATAACCAAGAAACAAAAACAAGTCTGATCACAAAGGTCTGAAAAACTTCTTAGGCAAATATTTGTGGAAATTTGATGTAAACTCTTGGAAATCTGCAATAAATCATAAATTTTGGATAATTGAAAATAGAAGTGAGAATCTGATAGTGTAAGCAACATTTTTAGTCAATAGGCATCAGAATTTTACCTTAAAAGGGTAACCCCAAGGGACAAAGATTGTTTTACTATGGTGAATCAGGATAAGCTCATCCTCTGCAAAAGATTTCTGTGGTACCCAATGACAGGGTCAGCTCACTTGTTTAGTGCTACAGAGTGTTTGATTTGGAAGTAGTTTCTTCAAGATCAGTAGGGCTGACAAACTGAGGCCCTTCTGAACATGATCTTCTGAGATGAACATCACTGCAAAATTCCAAACCTATGGGGCATTTAAGGTATGTTTATTGCAAGCCCTCGGGGGCAGGTTTTGGTTGTGGACAGCTCCACGCTGCAAGGGTAGAAAAGGTAATACTTCTTGGTGTTCGGATGGCGATGACCATTTATCTTTGATACTCTCACCTACCAGGATCATTAGATAATTCCTGACTTTGAAGATACTGGGACCCCAACTGATTTTTAAAAAACAGATTAGAAATATAGCAATTATTGCCTGGATAAAGAGATAAGAAAAGTTTCTAACAATCCTTTAAGTCAAATTATTTACTTGGAAGAGGCTCACCTGTATGGCAAGCACAGCTTGATGCTTTTGCAAAATCCTCTAACTCCCTTCTAAAAGAAGCCGTATTTAAGTAATCATCCATTTATACTATTTATACCGGCAGATAACTGCACACCAAGCAACACTTTGTACTTCTCAGAGAAAATCTGAAAGAAACAGATTTTCCTAAAATGGGAGTTCAGTGATATTTTGGGTTAAACACAGTGCTTCTATTGTTTCTGTAATTTAGAGTTCTTACTACCAGTGAGCAAAGAAAAGCAATGATTCCAGAGACTCCTGTAAGCCAGATAATATAGATGGTATTTCACACTTTTGCATTGTCCGTGGTGAATAACTTCCACTGGGTTAATTAGTCTTGGAAAGAATTTCAGATGCCTGTGTACTACACTGTTGAAAACTGGGCATAACAACAAGCAAACTACCCTTTGAATAAAATAACATTTCATGGACTCTAGGTACATCAAGGAAGTATAACCCCAGACTGAAAGATTGAGTTGCTCTGGATGGAAAATTGATGTAAATGTCAGACTTTGTAACCAAAAACCTGCCTGACTTTTGCTTAGCAATTGCTTACTGTGGTTTCTCAATGTGAGCTTTGTATAAACAGATTAACATTGTTTTCTAAGTGTTTCCAAAGGGCCTAGAAACTAAGAATTACACATTGCTTCTGTCCATCCCTCAAAAACCAATAAACTCTTCCCCAAGCTCAACACCTGTAATTGAAAATCTACCATACAGTGGCCTTCACCTTCTCTGCCAACAGATGTGAAGATGCCAAGAGGTCCTTCAGATGTTTGTGCTTCTGGGTCTCATGGGGGCACCAGCAAGGGGAGGGAACATGATCCCGGAATTCTAAAGGTCACTGCTTGACTGAAATAATGAAAATTGCCCACATGTTGGAAAAAATACAGATGTGATTACTGGTAAGTCTGGCAATCAGACCAAGAGGAACTAATGGGGCTAGAATTTCAGAGAGAGAGAGAGAGAGAGAAAGCAAGGTGTACCAGAGTGAGAGAGAAATAATTATATTCCTCAGCCTTTAGGCTACCACAATCAAGTTCAAACATAAAATGGAAGAAATATTTACTTGTGCCAAAAGCAATAAAATGTCAACTGTCACCTAAACAAGCACTCATTTCTGAAAACAAATATAAAAATTTAAGTAATTAAAGAAAGTGAAAATTATAGTTTTTTTTTAAACAAGAGAAGAATGGGATATGTATATATTTGAACTTTATTTTAAAACACTGATTGTATCTAACTGCCATTTCCTTACAACTATTTTATTCTAAGGACAGCTTTTCTTTCTGATATGTCTCGTCCCACTCTTCACTTGAAGGTACTGGAACTCTCTGTATGGTGATGCTCATATGATTATATTTGTAAAAAGTTGCACTTTCTGCCCTAAATAAGCTTGACAATTGTATGTCACAACCTCTGCTTTGTACTCTTTTTACTTTGGGTGATTTAGAGGGAGACCTAGAGGCAGGATGGGGAAGTGGAGAGCTCAAGGGGTTTAGAGGTTGAGTCAGAGCTCAGCTCCAACCCCAGCTGTATGGTCTGGGGTCATTTATTTTCATTATTTATGTATTCCTTCACATCTAGGGAGCAATAGGCTCTGAATATGTACTGGAATTAGAGATTGACACCCTACCTATACAGAGCTTTTAGGCAGAGAGTCCCCTATCTGAGTTCTGTGGGCAGGATAAGGGGGTGGAGATCAGGGAATGCTCCCCAGAAGGTGTAAAGACTAGCGCCAGAGGCTCATGTAGGAGTTAGCCAGTGGAAGGGCAGGGGGTGTTGTGGAAAGAGTGCAGTAGACGGAGATAACGCCATATGTAAAGACCCAGAGGCACTGGATCTGCAAAGACTCATTCCAGTGGTCTTTCAGCCTCATATATATTTGTTTTGAGACAAAGAAAGATGTAGGGTTTTGTCTAGAACTAGAATCTTTAAAGACAAACTTCAGAGATAAGATTACCAATGGTATCTGTTATAGTTATCAGTGGGTCTCATTCAAATTTTCTTTTTAGCCCAAAGGGTTCCTGGTAAGGTACAAGGTGGAAGCCTAAGGCTTTACTTAGAGTAAGAAGGAGGAACTTCTTAGGTTACATCAGCACTCTTGAAGCTTCTGAGGTTGCAAACCTGGGCTTCCCCCACATCAGATGCATCTTCCAAAATAAACACATATTTTAGCTTGATGCGCTAGAATGTTGATGTGCCTAAAAATCACCTGGGGATTTTATTAAAATGCAGATTTTGATTCAGTAGGTCAGGGTGGTCCTGAGATACGCCATTTAAAGCTCCCAAGTGATCCCGATCCCTGTGGTTTGAGGACCCCACTTTAAATAGTAAGGTCTCAAAGTAGATAAAGAAGTTTCGATTCAGGGAGATCAATTTCCTGAAAGTTTCAGTATTTTAAATAATTTACTTAAAACACATTCTCTAATTTTCTCTGTGTCTCTATGTCTCTGTCTCACCATCTGTCCCTCTCTCTGTCACACACACAAACAGTTGTATATAGTTTAAATTCATCCTGCTGGCTATACACAAATATGTAACAACTGACCAACCAATGGAGAATGAGGCAACTAGTCTGGTTATTATTGTCAGTCTTAAAAATGGATTAAACAAATATCCTGTCCACTATCACACTTTTAATGAGCTTATGCACTTTTACTTTTCTTTCTGGTGTGTTCTAGAATAGTAATGAAATATCAGAGTAACAGTCAAATACATGTGGCCTCCAAAATCCAAGAAGGCCTACCTGGTGTTGTATCTCTTTCTTCAAGGTGGGAAGCCTAAGGTTCAGCAATATGTCTCTCTCCTTGAGAAGGAATATCACAATATGCTGCAGAACACTGGTTTCATAGAAACTTCCCCATGGAGCAGGGCCCTTAAACTCTCCTCGCTTTATTTGTCTCTCTCCAGCACATGTATCTTATTAAGGCATTTGAGATGCTTGCTGTTGCTCACTCATCAGATCCAATTAGTATAGCATCACAAGGTAATGGACCAGGGTGATGTTCTGTGGAAAAACAATCCAATCAAGATCCCTGTGAAAGTAATTCAGAGATATCTGGGGATTCAAAGCTACCAGCCTTGCCTGTGTTTGTCCAAATATCTCATCCCAATCATCAGAAGCCAAATTCTTTTCAACCTGTCTTCAGTCTTAGTAAAAAGAGACCAGGTGGTTGGTATATTTAAATAAATTGGCAATTCCAACTCTTACAATCAAACCTTGGCCTGATTCTCAGCCACATCTGCCCTGAAGGTACAGAGATAAGAAAATCTATAAAGCACCACAGAGGATCTCTGGTTCTCCACCTTTTGTGCTAGACCCTTATTGACTCCAATAGGGAAGGCACCAGGTTTGAGAAGCCAAATAAGAGACCCAGAGCTAGCCAACAAGACATGGGGTTTGTTCAGGGAAACCTACATATACGGTGGTCCAGTGACAGCAGGCTGGACAGGAGAACTGCTGCCACTTGTAAAAAGCATGCAAATGTCTTGTCCACTGCCACACTTTATGTAGCAGTTTATAAAGCACCATCAATTAGCACTCTGTCCCTAACAACCTCCACCTGGCAACCTTCATTTAGCAGAAAACACTTAACCTCGATCCCTCTACGAACCACGTTCCACAGGCCACACTGTGGCAGAGTGTGGGGGTTGTGTGTTCCTCATGGATAAGGAATACATCTCCAGTTTGGCCATTGTCTGAACTCTGAACACACATTCAGGTGTGTCTGCCATACAGGGTCATTCTCAGCGTATGCTTAAGTTATCGCGATCAGGTGCATCTACCCTACCATACAAACTTAACCCTCAGGTTGGAAATTCAAGATTTTATGCTTATCTTTTTCTTTAAATATACTTTCCAGAGCATTCCACCCTATCGTTTTTAATAACCACCATTGTCACCATAGCAATTAAGAGCCACCCTGTCTGCTAGAGCCTTGGTCTCTACATTCACTGGATGCCACCTCTGGTAACCATCTGAGTGACCTGTATACCTGAGTGCTACTGTATGCCATGGATTCCCAGTGTTTGCTGTCCTCCTGGCAAGGAGGTTTTCTGTGCACTCTTCAAATAGGAGAAACTCAATCCTAGAATCTCATTTTGAGGATCTACTTGTCATACCTCATTCCTGGTATCAATTACTACTTTAGTCAAAGTCCTAGCAGAAATCATGGCACACTCACAAGTTCTAAATTAAAACAAGACTAATCCAGTTGTTTTAAGAGCTGCCCATCAAAGTGTGCTGGCTGGAAAGAACCTATATTTTCTTCTATTCAACCATATAGTATTACCTTTCACAGGTAAGTTTTATAAGCCATCTGGAATTCACCTTTGCATATCAGACAAATTTATTTTTTTCCATAGAACAACCAGTTTGCTATCAAGCTTGCTAAAAATTCATTACTTCCCCACCCACTTGTAATGCCACCTTTATCATATGTCACATTCCCACTGTTTCTAAGCTCTGTATTGTATTCCATTGGTCTGTTCGTCTGTACCTACATTGCTTTTATTACTCTGGCTTTGTAGTATGGCTTAATATCTGGTAGTCTATTCATGCACCTTACGTTCATCCATATACATGTTAGATTCAGTATATTAAGTCCTTCAAACAATCCAGCATGCTCAATTACTAAAGGTGATTTTAAACTGCCACCCTGGGAAAATGAGTCTTGTTATCTCCAGCATTTCTGTTTTGCTGAGCAAGGTGCACAATTTGAAGATAAGCTGAATAACTCATTTGTCCCTGGCGTTTTCCTTCTCCACTAATTCCTATACAATGCTCCATGTCTCCTCCCAATAGACATTGACTGGTGTTATGGGCCAAATGGTGTCCCTTCCAAAATTTATTTGTTGACATTGAACCTCCAAATACCTCAAAATGGGACTATATTCGGCGATAGGATTTTAAAAGAGGTAACTAAGTTAAAATGAAGTTATTAAGGTTGGTCTTAATTTAATATGACTGGTGTCCTTATAAGAAAAGAACATTTGAACACAGGATCTAGAGGGAGGACCATGTGAAGACACAAGGAGAAGACAGCCACGAGCCAAGGAGAGAGGCCTCAGAAGAAGCCAACACCTTGATCTTGAGTTCTAGCATCCAGAATTGTGAGAAAATAAATTTCTGTTGTTTTAGCCACTGTGGTACTTTGTTATGGCAGCCCTAGAAAGCTAATATAATCAGGTATTAAAAGAATATTGATTTAAAGGAGTGTGTCACAATTTAGCCTAGTTCTCATGCCCATATGCCTTAATCTGGACCTTCCAAATCTTTGGCTCTAATTTGGGTCATTTTTATTTTTTTCTGGAGAACAGGCCCACTTGTCAACTATATTTTTTACCATTACCTATGTATATTTAACTGGCGTCTGGAGTTCAAGTGCTCCAATCTAAGTCGTGATGTTTTCCTTCAAGTCTGTTGATCTACAGTGATCTCTATCTTATATAATGGCTATGGAGAGACCTAGGAATCACCCTAGACCTCTGCACCCCCAGTGCACTCCGTTGGATGCACATTAAGAGTGTCCATTTATCCTGATTATTTCAGTCTCCCGAATGTTTCTTGCCCTGACCTCTTCCCATCTGATTACCATTATGCTGGTTCAGGCCAACACTGCTCCTTGCCTGAGCTTTGCTAAAAATGTGTTCTAATTTTGCTACGATTTGCTAAAGACCAGTTCTAATTCCTTCACAGGACATTCAAGGCCTTTAATAATCTGGACCAATCTGTTAGCTGCACTTCTTTACTACGACACCTTGCTCATGCCAAGCACCCTTTGTTCCTGCCACACCAATCATTTTATACTTCCTCCAATAAGGAACATGTTTTCACACCTTCATGGTTTTGGTCATGTTAGTCTCCATCTGCAATGTATTTTACCCCCTATTTTATTGTTAAAAACTCAGCACATCTTTAATTCCCAAATAAACTGATATTTTCTCTAGGAAACTGACATTGGTACCCCCAATTGTGATCGGTAGTTTTACACATGTGACCCCTGCCCCCCAACAGAACCTTTTGAATCCCATTTCTTTCACATTCATCACATTTTGTTTTAGTTTTGTATCACTGGCCTTATCCAATAGGTGGTAATCTCTGTGAAGGAAAAGACAGTATTTTTGTTCATTTTTCTGTACCTACTCAGTATGTTAGCGTAGGGCTTTCTACATTCTAGGTGATTTTAAAACATTTGGATGAATAAGTTGAGTTTGATAAGTATCAATTCTATAAGTATTTTGAGTTTGGAAGCCTGTCACCAAGTTTACTTAATTTTAGTATATTCATTTTGTGGAAAATATGGCTTATTCATTTGCAGACCCAAAGCATGAAAAGGCTCATTTCTTTCTTGGCTATGAAATAGCTGTTAGAAAATATTATGAAAGGTGAAGTGCAAATTAATCAGATAAGTGAAAATTAAAGTTTTCTTAAAATGTCCTCAAAATGAAAACTCAGAGAAACCATTCAGAAGGCAAAAATTTGATTACATTTGCCAAACCTAAAATATTTTTAGCAATATTTTATGGTGAGTGTCAATCTTCTCAGACCTCAGAGACTATGGAAGTAGTGGGACCACCTTCTTGAATCTGGAGGAAGAGCCATTTGGAATTGAAAGTGGCCTTACAATTTGAGAGACTATGTAGCAAAACATATAGTATTTGAGAAGTGGCCAACACTAAGTAGACTGAAACTTTTCATTATCTTTGCCCTTTCCCCAATTATTTTTGAAATCAAGTCTGGTGTAAGTACTATTTACTGTGTGGACAGGATCCTTTGAAATGACAGCCAAGCCCATGAAACACTTCCAAGTTGTGGAAGCATTCATTCTGTCTTAGATTTCGTTGTTTTTATTTCTTGCTTTTTTGTTTCTGATTCCGTTTCTTGTTGCAGAGTCCAAAACAGAGGCCATCGTGATTGAAATATCTTGGATGACTACGGTGTTTGCTTTTTAAGGACTCTGCAAAAGTACCTTGGTAGAGCCCTTGAGTTTTCAGAGTGCACGGTTTGAAAACCGCTGATTTAATAACTTAATTCATCTTATGGAGGTATTTGTTCTGCTCTAACAGTAGGAATTCTGAGTTTCTCCACTCCTATGTAATTGATAAAGCATCTCTTTGATAGATTTCTTAACTCTTAACAAGAAGGATCTCTCTTAGTTGTGGTTAAAAAAATCCAACCAGAAAATTTGACAAAAGAAGATGAAATATTTGGCGTCATCCATTTACTCACCCCTGGAAGATTCCACTTCCCCACCCTGAGCCCATAACTGTAGAATGAATAAGGAAAATCTTGTTGATTTTCAACTGGGTTCATACTAGAAACCTAGTTATGCCTGCCTGTAAAGCCTTGTTCTTCTCTATTTTACATTGCTAGGGGAAGAATGCAATTAGATGAAGAGAAAAAGAAGCATGCCTTTTGTCACCCCGTTCATTGATATAGCAGAGAGATGGGCAGATTTTCTTTGTTGTAGTCATATTTATGAGTCATTAAAACAGACTCAGACTTACGCAAGTATATACATTCTAGGTTCCTCTCTTTGAGCTTTAACTGTGCTAAATAAACAATGGTGTTACAACTCTTGATCCATAGGGATAAAATGACTAAGACATGAATAGCAATGTTTTAAAATACAGAATGTATTAAATCATCAAGGTTGCAACTAGCTGGAAGACTCTCACATTGCCTTTGGGTCGTCACATATATTCTCCCTCTTAGATTGTAAGCTGCTGAAGCACAGGTATCTTTTATTCTTTGAGATGTCTCTCTCAGTTAGAATAAATGAATAATTACTGACCTTCAAGAAAATGGTATCAGGCTGGAAGTGGCGGTGGACCAATTACAGCCAAAAATATTGCTTCCTAGATAGAACTGCTCAATCAAAAAGTTATATATACATGGCCTAATAATGCCCCTGCTTGGAGTACAGCCTACTAGTATACTTCATTTCACTAGTTTTGCTTTACTTCTTACAGGGTTGCTTTTTATTTCTTTCTCTCTTAGTTTGGCAACTTTGTATCTACAGTCAATTCTCTCTACCCCTGCCCCAGTTCTACTAGAATAAGGGCAATTGATTTATGCACCAAAAGTCTGATAGTATATAGAAGGTCATTCATGGAGAACTAAGGGGTCTGTTTTAACAGTGGTGGTCATGCAAATTAGTGTGATTGCTGGCCCATGTCCTGAAAGAAATTAAGTTAAACTGAATAGAAACCAAGCTATGAAAGAATTTGATTTAAAATAAGGTTTGAAAGTATACATTCCCACCCTGGCACTAGATTTTTTTCATGTCACTCTTGGGCATTTTTACCAGTTGCATGACATTAATAAATGTGTATAATAGAACTATAGAGATTGGTTCAGTTTGGGGAGAGTGAGCTTGTGGTAGTAGCATTGTTGGCAGACCGATAGATGTTTTGAATTTATCTTTACTGTTTTATTAGACAACATGAAACGACTTTGAGATATAACTTTATTTTTTTAAAAATGTCCTGCATCGGCTTCTCCCACTTCATAAGGAACCCTGACATTAAGACAAGGAGCATTAGGGGAAAGCCTTCTCTGGGGCCAGGATTCCTGTGACATTGTCTCTCTGTGCTGGTTTGACCAGAGTTATTTTTTAAAGGTGGTGGATCATTTCCTTTTAAACTGATCTTTCTCTGCCTTTGGCTATTTTTCCCTACCTATTCCAACAATGAACAACTTGGGGAATTGATAGGTAGAAGCTCAAGAAGTTCTGGAGTTGGGTAGTGAATAACAGGAAGTGGTGCAAGACATCTGATAATCCCTTCTGATAATGAAGTCTCAGCTCCATTCCATTAATTTCCTTGTCTTATTTCTTCTAGGCAGTTACTGCTTACCTTACCAGGGAAACGGTAGTTGGATTTCACTTCCCTAAGTCTCAGTATCATGGTATCATTAAGCTCTCAGGATTTTACTTCCACTTATACTTACCCTTCATTTTCAGTGTAGGATGAAATTAATTAATAACACTACGATAATCTCTGTATTGGATCAGCTATGGAGAATATGAGGAAAAACGACAGCCATTAAGCTCCTACTGAATGGATGGCCCCCTTTTGTAAGATGACTTTTAATTTTTGAAATATATGAAGAGTGCGTACAATGTAAATATACAGGAAAAATAAGAAAATAAACAGCCATGTATCCACTGCCTTGCTAAAGAGATAGACTATAGCAATACCTTGAAATTTCCTGATATTGTAAGCCTTTTCTCAATCCCATCTCTTGTCTCTCAGAGGTAATCACAATCCTGAACATTGTGTTATTAATTTCCTTGTTTTCCTTTATGGTTATACCACATATTGTATGTATCCTTAAGTAATAAATCACCTAGTTTTGTGAGCTTATAAATTTGATATAAACTGAATTATATCTTCATGTATGCTTCTGCAACTTGCTTTTTTTGGATTGACCTTATGTTTTTAAGACTAATTTTGTTGCTGTGTGTAGCTGAATTTCAGTTATTTTTTACTGTGTGTAGTATTCTATTATTTGACCTCAATTTTTCTCCTGTTGGTGGATACCTGGATTGTTTCCAGTTTTTAAAAATATTAGAAACAACGCTACTATAAATATTTACATGCTTTGAATTTCTGGGGCACACACACAAGTATTTCTTAAACATACATTCCTAAGAGTGGAATTACTGGGTTATAGAGTATTCACATTCTAAATTTGAGCCAAATATTTTTAATAGTGTTTATATTATTTTACATTCTCACCTGTATCCACATCCTCACCAACATACCTCTTGATTTTTATCGTTCTGTTTAGCATCAAATGGTAGCTCACTGTGGTTTGAATTTGCATTTTCTTGATTAGTAATGGAGCTAAGTGTTTTTTCATGTTTGTGAGTTATTCATGTTTCTTTTTTGAGATGCCTATTCATGTCTTTTGCTCATTTTAATTGGGCTGTTCATTTTATCTTTATTGCTTTATTTTTTGGATACAATCCTTTGTTGATTGCATGTTTTATACATCTCTGGGCCTAGTTTGTGGCTTGTGTTTTAATTTACTTTATGGTGTCTTTTGATGAACAGTGTTCTTAATATTACTATGTGAAAATTTATTATTTTTCCTTTAGGGTTTGAGCTTTCCTTTTTTAATTGATATATCATAGCTGTACACATTTTTGGAGTACATGTGAGTTTTGTGAATCTAATAAAGATATTGTGCATCCTTCATAATTTAATCCATCTGAAACTAATTTTGGTAGCCAGCGTGAGTTAAATCTATTTCCATTTTTTTTTGCATTTTGTTAACTATTGTCCCAGTATAATGTTTCATAGAACCCTCTTTCTTCAGTTATCTGCAATGCCAACTCTGTTGTATACTAATTTTTATTTATGCATGAGTCTGTTTCTGGACTCCTATTTGATGCTGTTTATCAATTTGTCTAACCCTGTATTAATACATGCTCTAATAATTATTGTAGATTTATAGTAAGTCTTACATGGTAGAACAAGCCCTCCAATCTGGTTCTTCCTCAGAAATATCTTGACTATTCTTGGCCCTTTGACTTTCTACATACATTTTGGAATCAGTTATGCCTAATTCCATAAAAATTCATGTTTGAATTTTTATCAGAATTATGTTACATTTATACATTAACTTTGGGATTTGAGAAAGTTTGCTAGCTATGATATTGAGATTCCCTTTACATGATCACGGTATGTTTCTCTATGTATTTAAACCTTTTAAAATGTCTTTAATTCAGGTTTTATAATTTTCTCCATGTAGATTTTTTGTGATTCTATTCCTGGACATTTTACTTTTTATTGTTGTTTTTGTAAAAGTCACGTGCAAGTACACACACACACACACACACACTCATATATTACGCAACATTAAATGATTTCGAGATAATATTGTTTTAAAATTTCTCTGTACCTGCTTCTTCCAACACCATAAGGAGGCCTGAGACCAAGAAAAGTAGCCAATGATTATGTTTTGTGGTAGTCAGGTCAGGATTAATATTCTGTATATATCTACAAATGTATATACAGTCATCCCTTGGTATCCAAAAGGGATTGGTTCCAAGAACCCTGAGAATACCAAAATCCACAGATGCTCAAGTTCCCTATACAAAGTAGGGCAGTATTTGCATATCACCTTCACATGTCCCTGGCACATTTTAATCATATCTAAATAACTTATAATACCTAATACAATGTAAATTCTATGTACATAGTTGTTTTACTATATTGTTTAGGGAATAATGACAAGAAAAAAGTCTGCCCATATTCAGTATGGATGAAATGATTCAATTTTTTTCAAATATTTTTTACATTAAAAATTTTTTATGGGTACATAGTAAGTGTTTATGTTTATGGGGCATGTGAGATATTTGTTACAGACATACAATGTGTAATAATCACATTAAGGTAAATGGGGGTGTCTATCACCTCAAGTATTTATTACTTCTTTATGTTACAAACATTATAATTATATCCCTTTAGTTATTTTTAAATGTATAATAAATTATTATTGACTGTAATCACCCTGTTGTGCTGTCAAATACTAGCTTTTCTTTTTTTTTTTTTTTTTTTTTTGAGATAGAGTCTTGCTCTGTCACCCAGGCTGGAGTGTAGTGGCACAATCTCAGCTCTCTGCAATCACAGCCTCCCAGGTTCAAGTGATTCTCCTGTTCCAGCCTCTGGAGTAGCTGAGATTACAGACATGTGCCACCACACCTGGCTAATTTTTGTATTTTTCGTAGAGATGGGGTTTCACCATGTTGGCCAGGCTGGTCTCGAACTCCTGACCTCAGGTGATCTGCCCACCTCAGCCTCCCAAAGTGTTGGGATTACAGGCATGAGCCACCACGCCCAGCCCTAGCTCTTATTCATTCTATTTAACTATATTTTTATACCCATTAACTGTTCCCCCAAGCCCACTACCCTTCCCAGCCTCTGGTAACCATCATTCTACTCTCTATCTCTATGAGTTCAACTGTTTTAGTTTTTTAGCTCCCCCAAATGAGAGCAAACATGCAAAGTTTGTCTTTCTGAGCCTGGCTCATTTGACTTAACATAATGTCCTCTAGTTCCAGCCATGTTGTTGCAAATGACAGGATCCCATTCTCTTTTATGGATGACTAATACTCCATTGTGTATATATACCACATTTTCTTTATCCATTCATTTGCTGATGGATGCTTTGGTTGCTTTCAAACCTTGGACACTGTGAATAGTGCTGCAATAAACATGAGAGTGCAGATCTCTTTAATACCCTTCCTTCCCGCCTGCCTGCCTGCCTGCCTGCCTGCCTGCCTTCCTTCCTGCCTTCCTTCTTTCTTACTTTCACAGGGTCTCACTCTGTTGCTCAGGCTAGAGTACAGTGCCATGATCATGGTTCACTGCAGCCTCGACTTCCTGGGCTCAAGCAAAATTCTCCCTCTTCAGCTTCCCAAGTAGCTGGGGCCACAGGTGCACATAACCATGCCCAGCTGATTATTCTATTTTTATGTTGTAGAGATGAAGTTTCCCTATATTGGCCATGCTGGTGTCTAACTCCTGGGTTCAAGCTATCCTCCTGCCTCAGCCGGCAAGTGTGAGCCACTGCACTGGGCCTTGGTTTCCTTTCTTTTTGGTATATACTTAGCAGTGGGATTGCTGGATCATATGATAGTTTTAGTTTTAGTTTTTTGAGGAACCTCTGTACTATTTGCCACAGTGGCTGTGTGAATTTACATTCCCCTCAATAGTGTATAAGAGTTCCCTTTTCCCCACATCCTTGCCAGCATTCGTTATTGCATGTTTTTTGGACAAAAGCCATTTTAACTGGGATGAGATGATACCTCATTGTAGTTTTGATTTGCATTACTCTGATGATCAGTGACATGGAGCATATTTTCATATACCTGTCATTTGTATGTCTTCTTTAAAAAATGTCTTTTCAGATCTTTTGCCCATTTAAAAATCAGATTATTATGTTTATTTTCCTATTGCATTGTTTGAGCTCCTTATATGTTCTGGTCAGATGAATAGTTTGCAAATATTTTCTCCCGTTCTGTGGGTTGCCTCTTTACTTTGTTGATTATTTCCTTTGCAGTGTGGAAGCTTTTTAACTTGATGTGATCTCATTTGTCCATTTTTGTTTTGGGTGCTTGTGCTTTAACAAAAGATTTTGGAACACAAAATCTTTTGCCCAAACCAATGTCCTGGAGAGTTTCTCCAATGTTTTCTTTTAATAGTTTTATAATTTCAGGTCTTAGATTTAAGCCTTTAATCCATTTTGATTTGACTTTTGTTTATGGTGAGAAACAGGGGTCTAGTTTCATTCTCTGCATATAGAGAGCCAGTTTTCCTAGCACCATTAATTGAAGAGACTGTCCTTTCTCCAATGTATGTTCTTGACCTCTCTATGGAAAACGAGTTCACTGTAGGTGTGTGGATTTGTTTCTGGGTTCTCTATTCTGTTCCATTAGTCTATGAGTCTGTTCTTATGCCAGTACCATGCTGTTTTGGTTACTATAGATCTGTAGTATAATTTGAAGTCAGGTAATGTCATCCCTCTAGTTTTGTTCTTTTTTCTCAGGATGGTTTTGGCTATTCTGAATCTTTTGTGGTTCTACATAACTTTTAGGATTATTTTTTCAATTTCTGTGAAAAATGCCATTGGTATTTTGGTAGGGATTGCATTGAACCTGTAGATTGCTTTGGGTAGTATGGACATTTTAACAATATTTTTTCTTTCAATCCATGAACATAGAATATTTTTCCATTTTTTGTGTCCTCTTCAATTTCTTGCATCAATGTTTACAGTTTTAATTGTAGAAAACTTTCACTTCCTTGGCTAAGTTTATTCCTAGGTATTTTATTTATTTGTGGCTATTGTAAATATATTATTTTCTTGATTGTTTGCTGTTGGCATATAGAAATACTACTAATTTTTGTATGCTGATTTTGTATATGCAATGTTACTGAATTGGTTTATTAGTTCAAATAGTTTTTTGGTGGAGTCTTTAGGTTTTTCCAAATACAAGATTCTATTATTTACAAACAAGGATAATTTGACTTTTTTCTTCGCAATTTGCATACCCTTTATTTATTCCTTTTGTTCTGTTGCTCTAGCTAGGACTTCCACTACTAGGTTGAATAACAGTGTTAAGAGTGGGCATCCTTGTTGTATTTCTGATCTTAGAGGAAAGGCTTTCATTTTTTCCCCATGAAGTATGATACCAGCTGTGGGTCTGTCATATATGGCTTTTATTGTTTTGAGGTATGTTCTTCCCATACTTAGCTTTTAAAGGGGTTTTTATCATGAAGGTTTTTGAATTTTATCAAATCCTTTTTCAGTGTTAATTGAAATGATCTTTTTCTTTTCTTTTTTTTGAGACAGAGTCTTGCTCTGTCACCCAGGCTGGAGTGGAGTGACATGATCTTGACTCACTGCAACCTCTGCTTCCTGGATTCAAGTGATTCTCATGCCTCAGCCCCCTGAGTACCTGGGACTACAGGCATGTGCCACCATGCCTGGCTAACTTTTGTATTTTTTGGTAGAGATGGGATTTTGCCATGTTGGCCAGCTGGTCTTGAACCCTTGGCCTCATGTGATCTGCCCACCTTGACCTCCCAAAGTGCTGGGATTACAGGTCTGAGCCACTGCACCAACCTTGAAATGATCATATGGTTTTTATCCTTCATTCTGTTGATATGACCTATCACATCGATTGATTTGGTTATGTTGAACCATCTTTGCATCCCTGGGATAAATCCCATTTGGTCATGATGAATGATCTCTTTAATATGTTTGCTGGTATTTTGTTGAGGATTTTTACATAAATATCTATCAGAGATATTGACCTGTAGTTTTCTTTTTTTATTTGTCTTTGTCAGGTTTTGTTATCAGGGTAATACTCACCTTCTAGGATGAGTTTGGAAGTATCCCCTCCTCTTATTTTTTGGAATAGTTTGAATAGGATTGTCATTAGTTATTTAAATGTCTGGTAAAATTCAGCAGTGAAACCATCCGGTCTTGGGCTTTCCTTTGCTGGGAGACTTTATTACAGCTTCTGTCTCAATACTTGTTACGATCTATTCAGGTTTTAGACTTCTTCAAGGTTCAATCTTGGTAGGTTGTATGTTTATAGGAATTTATTCATTTCTTCAAGTTTTTCCAATTTATGGGCATATCACTGCTCATAGTAGTCTCTAATGACCTGTGAATTTCTGTGTTATCAGTTGTAATGTCTCATTTTTCATCTCTGATTTTATTTATTTGGATCTTCTTTTTTTCTTAGTCTGGCTAAAGTTTTGTTGATTTTGTTTATCTTTTCAAAAAACCATCTTTTCATTTCATTGATCTTTAGTATGATTTTTTTTCATTTCAATTTCATTTATTTTTGCTCTTATCTTTACTATTTCTCTTCTACTTATTTTGGGTTTGGTTTGCTCTTGCTTTTCTGGTTCTTTAAGAGGCACCATCAGATTGTTTGCTTGAAGTTTTTCTACTTTTTTGATGTAGTTGCTTATTTCTATAAACTTTCTTCTTAGTACTGCTTTTGCTGTATTGCATAGGTTTTGGTATGTTGTGTTTCCATTTTCATTTGCTTCAAGAAATTTTTAAATTTCTCTTCAAATTTCTTCATTGACCCCTGGTTATTCAGGAGCATATTGTTTGATTTCCATGTGTTTGTATAGTTTCCAAAGTTCCTCTTGTTATTGATTTCTAGTTTTAATCCACTGCGGTCAGAGAAGATACTTGATGTAATTTCAATATTTTTGAATTTTTAAAAGATTTGTTTTGTGGCCTAACATGTGCTGTGGAGAAGGATGTGTATTCTGTAGCCATTGGATAAAATCTTCTGTTAATATCTATTAGGTCCATTTGATCTATAGTACAGATTAAATCCCATGTTTCTTTGTTGATTTTCTATCTGGATGATCTGTCCAATGCTGGAAATGGGATCTATAAAGCTTCCAGCCATTATTTTAGTGGGATCTATCTCTCTCTTTAGCTCTAATGATATTTGCTTTATATATCTCGGTATTCCAGTATTGGGTGCATACGTGCTTACAATTGTTATATACTCTTGCTGAATTGATCTTTTTATCATTATATAGCAACCTTCTTTTTCTCTTTTTACAGTTTTGCCTTGAAATGTATTTTGTTTGATATAAGTATAATCACTTCTGCTGTTTTTTGGTTTATGTGTGCATGGGATATATTTTTCCATCCCTTTATTATCAGTCTATGTATGTCTTTATAGGTGAAGTGTATTCCTTGTAGGCAACAAAACACTGAGTCTTGTTTTAATTTTTTTTTTAATACATTCTGCCACTCTACGTTTTTTGACTGGAGAGTTTAGTCCATTTACATTCAATGATATTATTGATAAGTAAGGACTTACTTCTGCCATTTATTATTTGTTTTCTTGTTGTTTAGTAGTCTTCTCTTCCTTGCTTCCTTCCTTTCTATAAAGCTAATGTTCTCTGGTGGTATGTTTTAATTTCTTGCCTTTTATTTTTTGTGTATCTGTTGTGTGCTTTTTGATTTGAGGTTACCACGAGGCTTACAAAGAATATTTTATAACCTCTTATTTTAAATAGATGACAACTTAACAGTGGTTGCAAAAACAAACAAGAAAAGAGAAAACTAATAAAAACTCTATACTTTAACCTCATCCCTCTGCTTTTTAACATTTTATTATTTCTATTTATATCTTCTATCATTGCCTATGTCTTGAAACGTTGTCGTAGTAATTATTTTTAGTAGGTTCATCTTTTAGTCTTTCTTCTCAAGAGATAGTTTATACACCAGAATTACAGTGTTACAATATTCTATATTTGCGTAGTTATTATTACCAGTGAATTTTCTACCTTCAGATAATTTCTTATTATTCATTAACATCCTTTTCTTTCAGATTGAAGCACTACCTTTAGCATTTCTTGTAGGACAGGTCTGGTGTTTACGAAATCCCTCAGCTTTTATTTGTCTGGGAAATTCCTTATTTCTGTTTCATGACTGAAGGATATTTTCACTGAATATACTATCCATCCAGGATGGATGGATGGATCATTTGAGCCCAGGAGTTTGAGACCAACCTGGGCAACATGATGAAACCCCATCTCTACTAAAAAATACAAAAATTATTTGGGCCTGATGACACATGCCTGTAGTCCCAGCTACTCAGGGGACTCACCTGAGCCTTGGGAGGTCAAGGCTGCAATAAGCTGTGACTGAGCCACTGCACTCCATCCTGGGTGACAGACTGAGACCTTGTCTCAAACACAAACAAACTAACAAAAAAACTCAACATCGCTAATCACGAGAGAAATGCAAATCGAAAGTACAGTGAGATATAATTTCACATCAGTCAGATGTCTATTATTGAAAAATCAAAAAACAACAGATGCTGGCAAGGCTGTGGAGTAAAGGGAATGTTTATATACTGTTGGTGTAAATGTAAATTTGTTTAGCCACTGTGGAAGCAGTTTGTAGATTTCTCAAGGAACTTAAAAAAGATTTATAATTTGACCTAGCAATTCCATTACTGGAAAAAAGAAAATAAATCATTCTGCCAAAGCACACATGCGCTCATAAGTTCACTGTAGCACTATTCACAATAGCAAAGACATGGAATCCACCTTGATGCTTGTCAACACTGTGGAATGCTACACAACCATAAAAAGGAATGAAATCCTGTCTTTTGCAGCAACATGGATGTAGCTGGAGGCCATTATCCTAAGCAAATTAACACAGGAACAGAAACCCAAATACTGCATGTTCTCGCTTACAAGTGGGAGCTAAACATTGAGTGGTCATGGACATAAAGATGGCAACAATAGTCACTTGGGGCTAATAGATAAAGGAGGGAGAAAGAAGGGCAAGGGTTGAAAAACTGTTGGGTACTGTGCTGACTGCCTGGGTGATGAGATCATTCATATTCCAAACCGCAGCATCATGCAATATACCCATGTAAGAATCCTGCATATGTACCCCTTGAATCTAAAATGAAAGTTGAAATTTTGAAAAATACACAAAATAAAAATAAAATAAGTTTGTCATGTCACTCTCCTGGCCTGTACAGCTTCCATGAAAAATTCTGCTGCAAGATGTATTGGAGCTCCATTGTATGTTATTTGTTTCTTTTCTCTTGCTGCTGTTAGGATTCTTCCTTGTCTTTGACTTTTGGGAGTTTGATTATTAAATGTCTTTAATAATCAATTCTGCTTGACCAGTTCTGCTGTTGATCAGTTCTGCTGTTGAGAGATTCTAGATGCATTCTCCAGTGTGTCAATTCCTGTTTTTAGCTCCAGAATTTCTGCCTGATCCTTTGTAGTTATTTTAATCTCTTTGTTAAATTTATCTGATAGGATTCTGAATTTCTTCTCTGTATTATCTTGAATTTTGTTGAGCTTCCTCAAAGCATCTAGTTTGAATTCTCTCTGTGAAAGGTCTCATATCGCTGTCACTCAGGGATTGGTCATTGGTGCTGTATTTAGTTTGTTTGGTGGAGTCATGTTTTCCTGGATGGTCTTGATGCTTGTGGATGTTCATCAATGTCTGGGCATTAAAGAGATAGGTATTTATTGTAGTCTTCACTGTCTGGGCTTGTTTGCACCCATCTTTCCTGGGAAGGCTTTTCAAGTATTCAAAATGAATTGAGTGTTGTGATCTAAGTCTTTGTTCACTGCACCTATATCTGCATTAGGGGGCACCCCAAGTCTAGTAGCACTGTGTCTCTTGCAGACTCATAGAGGTCCTGCCTTATTGATCTTGGGCAAGATCCATAAGAATACTGCAGATTACCAGACAGAGACTTTTGTTCTCTCTCCTTACTTTCCCCCAAACAAATGGAATTTCTCTCTCCATGCAGAGCTCCTAGAACTAGGGAGTGGTGACACAAGCACCCCTGTGGCTACTACCAGTGGGACTACACTGGGTCAGACATAATGTCAACACAGCACTGGGTCTCATCCAAGGCCTGCAGTGACAACTGTTTGTCTACTACTGCCAATTTTCACTCAGGGCCCAAGTGCTCTTCAGTCAGCAGATGACATATCTGGCCAGGCTCATGTCCTTCCCTTCAGGGTGGCAAGCGCCATGCCCTGGCCCAGGATGAGTCCAGAAATGCCATCTGGGAGCCAGGGCCTGGAGTCGGCAACCTTAGGAATCCACCCGGTGCTCTATTCTACTGCACTGAGCTGTCACTCAGGCCAGAAGACAAAGTCTTTTCCACTCTTCTCTCCTTTCCTCAAGCGGAAGTCTGCCACTATGGCCACCACCATCCCAGGCCCGCAGCAAATACTGCCTGTCTAGCACCAATGTTCATTCAAGGCCCAAAGGCTCTTCAGTTTGTGGTAAATGCTGCCAGTCCTAGGTTTACGTCTTCAGAATAGTGTTTTCCCATCCCACCCGGCCCAGGGCGGGTCCAGGAATGCCATCCAAGAGCCAAAGCCTGAAATCAGGGGCCCCAGAAACTTGCTTGGTGCTCTACCCCACTATGGCCAAGCTAATGCCCAGGCTATAACACAAAGTCCCCTTTACTATTCTGTCTTTTTCCCTCAAGCAGAAGGAGTCTCTCCTCATAGTCACTGCACAACAGATGTACTGGGTCCCATCTGGAGCCACCATGGAACTGGAGCCCCCAAGGCCCACAGTGAGTATTGCCTGGCTATTGATGTTTATTTAAGGCCCAAGAGCTCTCTAGTTAGTAGGTGATGGATCCCACCAGGATTGGATCCTTTCCTTCAAGGGAGCAGGTACTCTTCTGGCCCGAAGTTTGTCTAGAAATGTGATCTGGGAGCTAGGGTCTGGATTGGGGGGCCTCAGGACTTTCCCTGGGGACCTAGTCTTCTATGGCTGGGCTGGTATCCAAGTTGCAAGAGAAAGTCTTCTTTACTCTTCCCTATCTTCTCTTCAAATAGAGGGAAGGAGTCTCTCCCAGAGGTGTGAGCTGCACTTCCTGGGGTAAGGGGAAGGATAATGAAAGCACTCCCTTAGTTGCACCAGCTGATGTCTCACTAGGCCACCTGCAATCCAAGTCCACTGGCTCCAAGCCCTTCACAGCACTAGTACTTGCCCAGGAATTATAGTCATTGTGGTCTAGACTGCCTTTCAGTCTCCTTAGGACTCCAGAGCACTTTAGCTTGCGGTGGTGGGGCTAGCTGGAACTCAGGTTCTGACCGCTAGGATAGATGATTCCCCTTTGGCTAACGCTGGTTTAAGTGCTCCCGCTGTGTGCACCAGCTGAGTTCTGCTCAGTGTTGCTTTCCACTGTGACAGGGCAGCATTGAGTTCCAATGCAAAGTCCCACAATCACTGCACTCTCTCTCTCCCCCGTCCACACAGATTCTCACTCTGTGCCATGTGACTGCTGTCAAGGGATTGGGGAGGAGAGGTGTAGGAAATTCAAGACTGTCTTTCCTACCTCTTCAGTGTCTCCTTCAGGTATATGATGTATAACCGGGTACTGTAATAGCTTATCTGGTTTTTGGTTCTTATGAAGGTGCTTTTTTGTGTGGATAGTTGTTCAATTTGGTGTTCCTTAGTGGGGCATAATTGCTGGAGGGTTATATTCAGCCATCCTGTTCCACCTCGTCTCCCAAATATTTTTGATCTGCTGTTGGTTGAATCTCTGAAAGTGGAACCTATGGATGTGGAGCTCACAGATATGGAGGGCTGACTATATATTTGTATGTGTGTTATATAAACATATTACATATGTAATATATTTCTCATTGTATATTGTCTAGAAAGGCACTTGCATTTTATGGTTATCTTTTAATAGCAACCTTCTAAATTTATTTATTCTAATAAACTGTGCAAGATTTGTTAGTGTCTCATCATTTGCAAATAGTGGCATTTGACTCCTTCCTGTCCCATCTTTCTACTTTTTGTTTCTTTTTCTAGTGTTATTGTGCTGACCTAGACTTCTAAATAATGGTGAATAGAAATGCTGATAGTAGCCAACTTATTTTATACTTGAATGCTTGATATAATTGTACCATGAGTCAGATGCTTGCTTTTATTTTTTTGTGCATACCCTTTTTCAGGTAAAAGAAAACACAACAGGTGAAAAAAAAGCACATTCTATTTTTAGTTTACTGAGAGTCTTTTTTTCAATTCATGAATACATGTTAAATTTTATCAAATGTATTATTTTGCATTTATTGAAATGATATTTTTCTCTTTTAACCTGCTAGTGTGATGATGATGTATTATATTAACACATTTTATTATGGTAAACCAACCTGGTATTCTTAGAATAAATTTTACATTATTATTATATATAATCTTTTAAATTATATTATTGCCTTAGATTTACTAATATTTTGTTGAGAATTTTTTTCATCTTTGCTCATGAATGAGATTGGCTTATTATTTCCTTTCTAGTGTCTGTCCTTGTTTGGTATCAGGTTTATATTAATTTGACAAAACATTTTGGGAGAGCATTCACTCTTTCCTGTATTTACTGAAAAATTTCATATGAGATAAGTATTATTTATAAACATTCCCGTTAAAATAATTTAGTTCTGATATTTTCTTTGTGAGAAGATGTTTCCTTTTACTACTGATTTATTTTCCTTAATGGTTGTAACAGCACTTTACAAGTTTTTCATGTTGTAGTAACTTGGTACAGACAAGCCCAGACTGTGGAGACTGCAATAAATACCTATCTCTTTAATGGCCAGACACTGATGAACATCCACAAGCATCAAGACCATCCAGGAAAACATGACCCCACCAAACTAAATAAGGCACTGATGACCAATGAAAATGACATTATCTATACAATACATTGTAGAGAACTGGTGGGAATTTGTTAATATCTTTATGTACTTGGTGTAAACATTCATTGTAATTAAGTTAGATAGTTATAAGTAAAATAAAACAGAGAATTTAAGAATATCTAAAATATTAAATTTTATATTCATATTACTTTAAAATATTAAATAGAAAATTTCTAAACAAAATAGTTTCAAATTGTTTTAATCAGATTTTCCTTTTGATCAAAATGGTTATATGCAATTCCTAATCAGCACTTTCAAATTATAATCTCTTAAAATGCTTGATAATCATATTTAACAAGAAACTTTTAAAATAATTTAGTGACAAAAGCTTTTCAACCATTTTTTAAAAATAGTATTATTTAAAAACCTGATCACTATTCTTTTTTCTTTTCATGGACAAGTGTAACACTGAAGTTTTTGTTATTTTGCAGCAGTGCAGAAATAATTCTAGTTCAGTCAGACTTTAATTTGTAGACTGCTTGGGCATTACCACAGTAGCCACTGTGAAAGGATAGTAGTGATATGCCACAAAAACGGCATGTCAGCCAAAGGCAGACAGAAGTACCCTCCATATTGGGCTGAATAAGTATCTCCCCCCAAATTCATGTCCACCTGGAACCTCAGAATGTGACTTTGTAAATGGGACCTTCACAAATAGATTAGTTAAGATGATGTCCTACTGATTAAAGGGGGCCCTAAATCAAATAACTGGTTTTCTATAAAAAGAGGAGAGGACACAAAGATATACA
Organism: Symphalangus syndactylus; assembly: GCF_028878055.3. Classification (NCBI taxonomy): domain Eukaryota; kingdom Metazoa; phylum Chordata; class Mammalia; order Primates; family Hylobatidae; genus Symphalangus; species Symphalangus syndactylus. The sequence goes on from NC_072425.2 coordinate 103,989,047, forward strand.
TAGCTGCATAGAGAAGAAGCTATGTGATGATGGGGGCAGTGATTAGAGTGATATAGCTACAAGCCAAAGGATGCTAAGGATTGCTGAGAGCCACCAAAAGTGTGGAAGAGGCAAAGAAGGATTCTTCCCTAGATGTTTCAGTGGAAGCATGGCCTGCTGATTACGTGATTTCAGACTTCTAGCCCCCAGAATTACGGGAGAATAAATTTCTGTTTTTTTTTTTTTTTTTTTTTGAGATGGAATTTCGCTCTTGTCGCCCAAGCTGGAGTGCAATGGCGTGATCTTGGCTCACTGCAACCTCCGCCTCCCAGGTTCAAGCAATTCTCCTGCCTCACCCTCCCGAGTAGCTGGGATTATAGGCGCCTGCCACCACACCCAGCTAATTTTTTTTAATAGAGACGGGGTTTTGCCATGTTGGCCAGGCTGGTCTTGAACTCGTGATCTCAGGTGATCCACCTGCCTCGGCCTCCCAAAGTGTAGGGATTACGGGCGTGAGCCATTGTACCTGGCCTCTGTTGTTTTAAGCCACACAGTTTGTGATGATTTGGGACAGCCGCCCAGGAATAATAAAACACCCTCTATGAATGAAGATGGATGAGACACACTTTTTGGAGCTTTGTCTTTCAGGAGACCTTGATTGGTTTTCCACCTTCCACACCCTCAAGCAGCTACATATTGGTTTGCATACTGCTACAGTTTGGATATATGACCCTTCAAAATTCAGGCTGAAATTTGATTCCCAATGTTGGAGGTGGGACCTAATTGGAGGTGTTTGTGTCATGGGAGCAGATTCCTCATGAATAGCTTCCTGCCAATCTCTTGGTAATGAGTGAGTTCTTGCTCTGTTAGTTCCTGTGAGAGCTGGTTGTTAAAAAGAGCTTGGCACCTTCTTCCTTTCTCTTGTTTCTCTTGCCATGTGATCTCTGTACAAACTGGCTTCCCTTCATTGTCTGCTGGGTGGAAGCAGCCTGAGGCCCTCACAGGATGTAGATGCCTGACCTATCCAGAATCATAGACCAAATAAACCATTTTTCTTTCTAAATTACCCAGCCTCAGGTAGTCCTTTACAGCAATACACATGGACGAAGACACACGCCATGTTCTTTGGGCAACAAGCTTATGATCTCCTCCATCAACTCCACAGGCTGATTGTTATCCACAATGGTCAGTCTGCTGTTGGCTGCTGGAGTGGATGTTCAGGTTGTGGAGTTCCTGCTGGGCTGCACTCAGTGAGTTTAGGCAGTGGACAGGGCATGATGACATTAATACGGCTCACCCTCCTCAAGAACTGTGGGACCACCACCATTCTGCCTGAGCAGTCCTCCTCAGGGCCCTGAGAGAAGCCGTGTTTGGGCAAAGGTGATTAGCCAGGTGGAAGCCTTGATTGCCCCAGGCCCAGCTGATCACCCCAAGGGCTGACGCAATCCTCACACTGGTTGTGGAATTCAGCTCTCACTAGCAAGCTTCAGCATGTACCTATATGTCAAAAATTGCCTCCGGTGCTTGCTTACCACTGTAGAGTTTTGTTTTCTCTGGCTCTTGAGGGAAGGGATCCCTTTCTCACTTTTGCTACAGATTTGACAATTATTATGTATTTTATTCAGCTTGTTTGCTTGTTCTGTAGTGGATGGTTTTCTATGAAAATTCAGTCCATCTTTTTGGGGGAAATGGAATGAGGTTGACTTTTCTTTTATCACAGTCTAGGTCTTCACGTGTTGCTGTGCCTTGATGTAGGATGTTGGTATATCCTGCTTGTGAAATAGGCTTGCGAAAGCACAGGAAGCTTATGTCCTTGATTTATCAGAACCTTATATTGACTACATTTTCAGAATCTTAAATCAGGATATATGGGCAGACAAATGAGACCATATATTATGGACAAAAGGATAGAATCTTTGAAATTTAAACTTTTATGGCAAAAGCAACTAATTATCCAGTCTATCATTAGACTCCCTTGCTTTCAAATCCACAACTGGCCACTATTTATTAGCAGTGTGACATGAACAAGTAGTTTACATCCCTTACTTTCAATATCGTTATCTGTAAAATAATATTACTTACATCATGGAACTGTGGTGAGAACTAAATAACATAATCCATATAAAGCACTCGATCCATAAAAATCCATGTTATATTGAGCAATACAACCCTTGCTCAACAAACAGCTGTTGCTGCTATTGTTACTGGTGCTGTTTTGCTACTCATGTCAGGACTAGCCTTTGGTAAAATTAGTAGGAAAAGAAGGGTTGGGTGGACATCCCCTCCTTCTCCTGCTATGTGGTGTCCTCTCTCTACTTCACATGCTCCTCTCTCTTAGGCTTGCTGGAGCCTCCCAATGAGATCTAATTCCTGATACTGCCCTTCCCTTGATGACAACAGTCTGTGCTTTGTCTCCCATTTCTCCCTGCTTTGGTTAAAATGTAGCTGGATATGCCCCACCCTCACCAGACCTTTATTTTTCCAAACTGTCCTGAAAACAATGAAAGCCAAGGTGAAAATAGAGGAGAAGGTACTTAATGATAATTCACCATGTAGAATGTAACAGTGGTTGTGAGTACTTCCATTTAAAAAGTACTTAATAGGATGGTTATGGGTATGTAACCAAGCCCTTGCACTGTGAATTTTTAGGCAGGAAAGTTTTTAGTATTGTAGAGACATTATCCACAGAAGATGAGCAAATATGAGTTAGGGTATGAAAAAGTAAATATATAATATTATTATTCCCATTTTGCAATTGAGAAAACTGTTGCTTAAAGGCACATATGCAATTTTCTTAGGTCACACACATATTCAATGGGAAAGATGTGCATCAGCTGTTTCTAAATATAGAACTATGGCTCTTATACACAAAGCCAGTGAACATAAATCAGTGGGTAAGGTGTGTATGGGAATCCAAACCCAGCACAAAGTACAATAGGAAGAAAAGGGTAACAGCAGCAATCATGGCAGAAAGACTAGAACAATAAAAAATCAACTTCCAGAAATTTAGAGGGTGTTTACGAAGCCATTTACTAATATGCTATCCACAAGTAATGTTTTACTGGGTAACGACAATTGTAGATCCCAAGAATAATACAAAAGAGAGTTAATGTCACCTGTGAGACCTTAAGCCTAGCTAGAGGGACAAGAAGAATTTAGCTGTCCTTTGCAAGGAAGTTAGTGGTTACCTAAGAATCATACTTCTTCTGAAGAAATATATATGTATTATAATTTGCTGGCTTTCCATGTTCATTCTTTAGTTCACTAGTCACCTACATAGGTAAGCTAGTAATGCTGTTTGGAATCCAACAATAATAGAATTGGCTTAAGCCTAGCGGACTATGTATCAATCAGCTTTCTGGCAATTTTGTTTATAGTTTATCCCAACCTCATTCTGTGTATTAATCTCTTTGATTACAAATTTCAAGAATAAATAATTTCTTTCGATTGTTGATAAAGGAGAAACATCTAAACCTGATTGCAGGCTTAATTGATCTCAATGTAAATAAATTTAGGATTATGGATGAATTAATCTACCAGTTAAAAAAATATCTGTAACAGAGAATGCCCCTGCTTTAAGCATAGTCAGGTAACCTAATTTCATGAAGGCAGATTTCTTTTTTTGCTTGCAGGAAATGTAAGTGCTGACTCCTTTGTTCCTTCTGAATGTTCTATCAAAGACTATTTATAATGAGGTGCACCATTATTCAGTTGCTTTAACAATAAAGAGCAAAGTTGTTGCTAACCTCACAGAAATGAGGGCTAAGTTAAGACCCTTGTTTTCTGAACTCGAGTAGCCAACCTGATTAAAAAAGGAAAACTAAAAGATCCACTTCCTTCTCCTCCTATTTTCTCATCACAACTGTTCAAAATCCTTTCTCCCATACAACCCACTGAGGCAGACTGATTTGCATGAAATTGTTTGGTGGGTGATTAAGAGGTGAATCTCTGATGTTGAAGTCCTAGCTTTGAAACTTACTAGCTGTGTTACTATGGCAGGTTATTTCACCTCTTTAAGATAAGATTCTCTCATGTATAAAGTGGGTGCAATATTAAGTTTTACAAGATTGGAGTAAAAATTAAATGAAATTGGCCCGGCACGGTGGCTCACGCCTGTAATGCCAGCACTTTGGGAGACCGAGGCGGGCAGATCATAAGGTCAGAAGATCGAGACCATCCTGGTAAAACCCCGTCTCTACTAAAATATACAAAAAAAAAAAAAAAAAAAAAATTAGATGGGCGTGGTGGAGGGTGCCTGTAGTCCCAGCTACTCGGGAGGCTGAGGCAGGAGAATGGCGTGGACCTGGGAGGTGGAGCTTGCAGTGAGCCGAGATCGCACCACTGCACTCCAGCTTGGGCGACAGAACGAGACTCCGTCCTCCCCACCCCCCCAAAAAAAATTAAATGAGATAATGCATAAAAAGTGGTTAATATATGACGCGGCATTTGTTTAGTGTTAAATCACTGTTGATATGAAGCTGTGACCCATGTGGTCCAGTCTTATAGCAGTATAGCAATTAAAAAAAAAGCATGGCCCAGAAATTTTTTAAACAATCCAATTTGCTCAGGTTCTTTACTTAGATTTAACAAGTCCCTTGAAGAGGATACACAGCCTTCATCAACACTTTTTATACCCTCTTTACTCTCACACCCACTCAGTCAGTTACTTGACTCCCCCTCTAAAATCTATCCTTAAATTCCCTCTGCAGCCATAGACAAAGAGCCTCTCTTCCCTTCAGTCTTTCCTCTTCTCCCAATTTCAAATCACAAAATCCCAAGGGAAGACACTCATTTGAAGAGATCTAGGGCAGAAATTGAGTGGGCAGAGTAAAAACTCCCTTACTGTGTTGCTACCCACTGTTGAATGATGGTAAAGTGGTCAGCACACGAATACACTAAAAGCACTTGTTCCCACAATGTTATCTAATTTTCTACATTCTGGTGCCCTTTTAAATTTTATCATTCATTTACATTGTAAGGTTCTGCAACCGGATAACTGAATCACTGACAAATCAAATTCAAAGGGATGGCAGTTTGGATGGTTTTGAGGGCAGATCATTTTGGAGTAAGTCACCTCCAACACTGAGTAGCAATGATAAGAACAATATCATTTAAATCATGATCTATATTTATACTGCACTTGATAATCTTATGAGGGTTCTCACATGTTATCTATCTAAAATTCCCCACAAAAGTACAAGAGTAGTGTGAGGTTGGTGAGAAGAACCGAATTATCTCCCGTTTAACAGATGAGGAAACGGGAGCTACGAAGACTGGTACCTCGTGAAGTGATGTTGGGGCTGTGATTTCAGACACCCAGAGTACTGTATGAGAGCCCTAGTGACTTGAGGGGCGATAGACCAACTAGAAGTGTTGGAGGGGCACAGGAAGGGAAGGCCCCCCTCAGCCTCCCTTACCACTGACCACGGGGAGGACATCATCTCATTTGGTACTGATGCCTTAGCTTGTTGACTCTTTCCATATATCCTTCCAGTCACTTCATGCTATGATGATGTTGACACCCTAAAGAAGTATACCCTGCCAAACTAATCAGTCTAAGAAAATTCTATTGATGCTGCCTTCCTTCTACTATGATATAAAAAATACAAATGAGTTAATCAAAGAAAAATTATGTCTCTTTATAAGAAACAAGATAATTTTTTAGGTTAATTTTTTATAACAAAGGATTGTTAAATATGTCTGTTGTGGTTTTAGAGCACAAGAACACTATAGCCAAGTAGGACTTTTTATCCTCATGTACAGAGCAATGGTACATTTTATTCAATACATTAAATTACATAGACATTAGCCACAACATGTTGATTCAGCTTCACAGGAAACGAAAATCAATACCATCTGTCTGCATAGCCACTCCACATCACCGTAACACACACTGTAATGTGTTCATTGTGTCTCAGCTCCAAAACCTAACTCCATTAGAATGACATCATTGTAAATTTTAGAAAGTCACACACACACACACACACACACACATAAATCTAAATCAAGAAGTCAAATAATTTTGAATCCAAATTTTAGCAGCAATATTCTCTAGCTGTTTTAATTTGTCTAGTGTTTGATAAATTCTGAAATTGTCATGAGATACATATCTTCAAACACTGTGAGACATGACCCAAGTACCCAGCATAGAGCCTGGCCCATAGCAGATGCTCAGAAAATACATGTTGCTCTTTTGATAAATGACCAGCTCTCAGCGTTCACTTTGTTAGAATTCGCTCATTCCAAATTACTCTGATTTCAGAAGGGAAGAGGTACCATGGTTGACTTTGGGGTAGTTGGCATCTAATATTTAATTTGGGTCCCTTATTTAGCAAGGAGGGTTTGTAAAGTGGATGATATACCATTTTTGGAAGATAAGCATGGAGAGTTTTAAAATCTTAAGTTTGGGCACTTTTGAATCCTCTAAAAAACCTTGCTCCTTAAAGTAAATCAAGGGGAACAGAAAAGTCTGCTTTCCAGCATTAAAGACTTTTGAATGATCTGTGAATTGTTTAGATATGCAAATTCTCACGCATCACCCCAGAATCACATCGTAAGTACCATTAGAGTAATAGATGGCTCAGTTGGCCAGCTGCCCACTGAAATTTATAAGGAATTCTAGAAGGTATGAAATACGGGCAGGTCTATTAAGACAGTGTGGTCCTTTCACCTAGGAGGCCCAGAGGCTCTTCCAGGTGCCTATGAGGTCAAAACTTGTCATAATGACATTAAGATATTACTTAGCCTTTTTTCACAATTTTCAGATAAACAGTGGAGTTTCCAAGTAATTATGTGACTGGCACACAACAGGATGAATGGAATATAGAATGCATCGGAATCTAGATGCCATTTATTAAACACATCTGTGTCAATTTTAATTTTTAATTCAAATATTGATAATCCACATAATAAAAATCTTTGAAGTCTTTAGTTTTTCTGAAAACAAACTGAAATTCACCTAGATTAGCATATTAAACAAATGTATTTATAAATTGAAATAAAGATGACAATAAAAATAATTTGTTGAGTTAATTAATCAGAGCAAGATCCATCATCAATTTAATGACATATTCTTGGGCAAAAAGAAACCTTAAAGTAAACTTACCTATTGATTGCAAGATGCATGTCTATATTTGAAATGTGAAAAAGATTGTATGTTAGAATCTAAGAAAATCAGTAATTGTTCCAGGAGAGGCACATATAAAGTGCTCTGGAAGTTTGTAGGAGAAAAAACTTATTTTTCAGGCAGAGGGATCAAATAATTTTATCTGTAGGGACTATTCTTTGAGAGCCCTAGAATTCCTGTGTAAGAGGGGCTTGGAGGTGACAATCTTTGGAAAGAAGTTGGGTGAGCTACTAAGGGAACTGCCTTGAAAATGCATTTGTTTAGCCAGCATACTGATTTTATTTGGATCGTATGTTTATTTGGAAGGGCTTAGACTGGGCTGAGGGTGGGAAAAGACTGATGGTAATTATGTAGAATCTTAAAATTTCCCATTTGGGGTATGTAGGAATTTATGTCTAGATATACATCTCTATCTGTATACTATGTGTTTGCTTGGCTATTTCTCTTTCTTTTCTTGAAAGCAATAGATTCTAATTGTTGTCTGTTCTTATTGAAAATAACCTCTGTTTATACTTATCCTATGTTATTTTACCTCATCAGTCTTTCTCATATTCAAGAAATTTTCTGAGGAATCATTTTTGTCTTATCCACATTCATAGCCACAGCATCAGATAGAGCCTAAGTTTCAGTAGATGTGTAAGTTATTTATTGAAATGAATGTCCTCAAAAGGTGCTGATGGGAGGGTTAATTCTTTTCAGCACACTAGCATATCAGGTAAGCCTCCATTTTGTTGAGAGGATATTAAAGCAAGATTAGAGGCTCAACCTGGAGTCATAAATAAAAGTCAGAAGAAAACCTGAGGTAGACTCCAGAGGATCCCACTCCCAGTACTGCCTTTGCATCATCTCCAAATTCTAGCAAAAGTCCCATGGATATTCTATATATTAATATGTACCTTTTAATGTTTCATATGTGCTTGGTGAATTAATATGTACCATTTACATGTCCCCTTTGTAGGCTTGGAAGTTGGGGCTATTTACTATTTCCCACCTTAAAAAGTCAGATATATCCTTTAAATTGATTTTGGGGGGTAGGTTGTGACCTTTCTTTGAGCTCCTTACACTCACCTTGTGATTATTGTTACATGCACCCGTACAATGGCTGTGGGAGAGAGATGTGCATCTGCCTCCATGTAATTACATGCTATGGAGCCTCGTCATTTCTGGTTCTTCAATCCAAATTTCTTAACCAACTATTTTTGAATTGGATCTTTAGTACATCTATGTCAATTCTATAGCTTTAAAACAAAATCATGTTTTTTAAAGCTATTCGAACATGGAAAAAATCTGAACAATTTCTGAAAGCAAAAGTGGTGTATTTTCTTCAGACTCAAGTAACTGAAATAACTGAAGAGATTTAGCACAAATTGCAAATAAATTCGCCTTTGGATTGAGACGAAGGCAAGAGAAATATCAGACTCAAAGGTCAAAAGGAACATTTTAGAGTAAGTTATAAACCAGAAAATAGGGATTTAAAATGGAAACACTGAACTCAACGATAAGATGAGGTCATGACACCTTGGCAAGTAGTTTTTATTACTATTTTTGACTGTGTTAACTTAGAATTTTGTGTTCTCTGCAGTGGAAAAATTCTGTAGTAAGATATTAATCATTGTTTTAAATATTTTTATTGAGTGGGAGTCCTCTAATTAGGGATTTGTCCTCATTTCAGTTGATGCTGGTATCTTAGTCTATTTGGACTGCTATAACACAATACTATAGATTGAGTAATTTATCAACAACAGAATTTATTGCTCACAGTTCTGGAGGCTGGGAAGTCCAAGGTCAAGGTGCCAGGAGATTTGGTGCCTGGGAGGGTCTGTGCCTCATGGATGGTGTCTTCTTGCTGCATGTGTCCTCACATGATGGAGGTGGCAAGCAGGCTCCATCAGCCCTCTCTAATCCCATTCATGAGGTCTCCACCCTCATGACCTAATTACCTCCCAAAGGCCTCACCTCTTCATATTATTGCATTGGAGATTAGGTTTCAACATATAAATTTTGGAAGGACACAAACATTCAGACCATAGCAACTAAGTTAAAATTTACTCTTTTACCAGCTTTTAAAAAAGTGTTCCTAAAGCCATTTAGCACTATAAAAAAGGCTTTGGAGAACATCGAAAATATCTTTTGATTGAGTGAATGAAGAGGGTTGGGCCAGAACATACAGTGAGTTCACTATTCTTCTAACTCAATGGGTCTACATTATGTCAACTTTATCTCCCTTCACTGGAAGTGGCTTAGCTCTTCTCACACTACAGTTATTGGCCACTTTTGCCTGATTGGCCAGTCTCATTTCCCAATATAGTCTCAAAATTGTACTCTAGGTTCTAGCAATATCAAGTGGCTTGCCTTTTCTAGTACCTGTCTCCACGTCTGTGCCCTCCTGTTCTTTCTTTGCCTGAAATATTCTACCCATTAATCTCCCAAGAAAGTCTTACCCAGCTTCAAGTCAGGACTTAAATACTACTTTCTGAGTAAAGGCTTATCTGGGTGTCCTGGGTAATCACTTTTCTCTCACCCTTCAGCATAGGGAGGTAAGGCAATCTTCTATTATACTTACTGGTTGTTTGCATACCTTCTTCCTCAATGGATGGAAAGATCCTGGAGGTGAGTGCTTTGTGTGTCTGCAATTTTGTAACCCTAATGCCAGACAGAGTGCTTTATATACAGTACACACCCTTCAAATATTTACTGGGAGAATGTATTTACTGGGAGAATGAGTATATTCTTTGGTATAAACCATAAAGATTACTTATACTTGGCTGTGTGTCTTATCAGACTCCTCATGACTATCCCTTTCAGGTATAATATTCTTGACACAGGTGACCTATGCCTAAAAACATATTTTTAATTTGGGGGATTTAATCACAATTTTGATCCCTGGTGCATTGTCCAATATGATAGCCACTAGCCACCTGTGGCTATTTAAACTTAAATCAATACAAATTAAATAAAATTAAAAATTCAGTTTCCTAGTAGCATTAACTACATTTTAAGTGTTCAATAGCCACATGAGGTTGGTGGCTACTGTTTTGGTTGGCACAGAGAGAAAACATTTCTATCATTGCAAAAAGTTCTATTGGACAGCACTGCCTCAGAGAAACTAGCTATCTTTGGTAACATTTCAAATTCTTTCGCCAATTAAATAATCACATTCAAACTAATTACCTTTGAAAATATGGATGCTAACATAGCCAGGTTATTTAAAGGTTATTCTATCTGATACAGCCAGCCATTTTACAAATATTTTAAATATATTGAAATGTAAAGTATATTCAGCAGAATAAATATTGAGACTAATAAATCAACATGATATCTTAGGCATACCATTTTATTACCTCTCTTTCCTGAAACATCAATAAAATAATAGTAAACAAAATGTTTTAAGTGCTGTAACTCCACAAAATAAAGAGAACGGACAAAGACCATCCATAGACAGGCAGAAATCTAAAAAATTCTGGAATACAAAAAAGTGATTAAATGAATTGGAAAAAGCAGCATCCTATATTATATATAACATATATTTTATATATATGATCCTGTATACACACACACACACACACACACACACACACGATCCTGTATATTGTACCTGAAGAGGTAGAGGGCTTCGGTCTTTATGCTTAGAAACACCAGATTCAAAGAAGGTCAGGAGTAAGCTGTGCAACAAAACAGAGAGGTTTATTAAAAATCTGTATATAGAATTCTCAGTTTGAGAGGGCCCACGGCACACTTGGCACAATAAGGAAAAAAATTACCTATATCTATGTCATTGAGACATTTTAGAACATCAGGGTAAAGAGAATATTGAGATAGAAAGGGTCACCTAAAAAGAGAACAAGCAGTAGCCTGATAAGAAACTTCTCATCAGCAATGCAGGATGCTGTTATAGAAAGTAGTGGAGCAAGGGTCTCAAAAATGTTTGTCAGTTATGAGGGCAGAATAAAGATATTTATAGACACCTACGATTCAGAAAGTTTACCTACCATACCCTCTCCTTAGGAAATTATTAGAGGATGCTCTCCAGCAAAACAAGGTAGTAGTGAGTAAAACATAGGTTCCTATGGTGGATTAGATGACTGTTCCTTATTGTTCACCTCTCCCCTGCTGTCAACATATACATCCATGCCTTTGCCAAGTGACTTGTTCCTGCCTCCCCCTAGAGTAGGTGAAGTATTTTCTTCTACTCAGTTGGTGTTGGGTTGGACATGTGATTTTCTTCACATGATTGCTTCAGCTAGTGGACTATAAATGGATGCAACATGAACAGAGGCTTTAAATATGCTTATTTGGCTCATCTTGGTCTCTCTTTCTTCTCTCATTTTCCACAAGAAAAGCATGCTCCAGACAGCTGCTGGCACTGAATGAAAGACACATGAAGCAGGCTTGAACTCAACCCATAGTCTGAAGCAGGGTAAAGAGTAAATGTTTGTTGTTACCACTGATATTTCAGGTTGCTTGTTATACAGCCTTATGGTTACATAGCATTTTTGTAGCAATAAGTGACTAAGAGGTTTCCAAGAACAATCAGTACAATCTACAAGAGCAGTGATATCCTGTCTCAGAATGATAGCTGTGCAGTAGACCTAAAAGCGACTGGTCCACTTTGGAATATGAGGATTAATGGCTTTGGGAGAGGGATCTGCAGGCAGTAAGAAGAATTAGTGAACAGAAAGCATGATAGAGACCTTCAGAATGTAGTGAAGACAATTGGAGGAGCGCAAAAACAGGAAATCCATTCCACTGGATTCTAGGAGCACAGCAGTCATGACATTGGAAGCTATAGAAGGGTATTTTGATCTTATCTTACTAGCCCTGCAGTAAACTATATTTATATAGGTGTAATTAAGCTCCACTTAAATTTTTTTTCTTTTCGAATTAAACATTAGACAAATCACAAACCAGAATCTAAAGGTTTACAAAAGATTAATATAAAAGTATCACTGAGAGAATTTGCAGGAGTGGGGAGGATGGGGGAAGGATGAGAGTTCTAACACCGATTTTACAGAGTGGGATTCAAGGCGGTAGGATAGAAATGGAGATGTAGGTATGTCATGGGAGTCTGTGACTGTGGTGGCAACCAAAGAAGAATGAGAATAGTGCTACCTTCCAAAATTGTGAAAGACCTAAATTCCCATCAGTTGTGACAGAACTCCAATAGCCAATACCTAAAATTGACAATTCAAGAAAGAATGATGTAACATTTTATTTAAAGAAGTAGCCACCGGCCAGGTGCCATGGCTCGCACTTGTAATCCTAGCACTTTGGGAGGCCGAAGTGAGTGGATCACCTGAGGTCAGGAGTTCGGGAGCAGCCTGGCCAACATGGTGAAACCCTGTCTCTACTAAAAATACAAAAATTAGCCAGGCGTGGTGGTGGGCACCTGTAATCCCAGCTACTCAGGAGGCTGAAGCAGGACAATCACTTGAACCCAGGGCACAGAGGTTGCAGTAAGCCAAGATTGCGCTATTGCACTCCAGCCTGGGTGACAGAGCGAGACTCCATCTCAAAAAAAAAAAAAAAAAAAAGTAGCCACCAGTAGAACTAAAAAGCTCTGGGATATGAAGGAAAGGGCACAGGGGACTATTTTTTGGAGGGGATTGGGTTTGTTGATTTCTGTAGAACTTCTCCCCTTCCCGACAAACACAGAAGTAAAGGAGAAGAGCAGGAGAGGGGAGATATGCCCCAGGAAAAACAGTACAGTCTCTGAAGTTCCACCCAGATATGGGCAGAGGGCCAGCCTGCACTAGGGCCTACCAGGCTCTCTGGTCTCCCCGGAGGCTTCTGGAAGTCTTTTAAAGCTTCAACTCAGCAGTCAATTTGGGAACAATGCTTTAGAAAGTAATGGAGATGCCAATATCCTCTTTATTTGAACTGCCTGGAGAAAATGCTAGGACAGTTTGCACAACTCCACCCTCTGCTACACGTATTCCTCTTGGCCAGGTGGGCTGTGCACACACAGCGGGGTGTACTTGCTCAGCTCCCACCCACAGCTGTTTGCATGTAGCACCTGGCTGATCTCTCACACCATCTCATTGAGCTCCACTGAGCTAGGATCTTCATGTTCCATGTAAACTTCAAGGAGTATGCTTGACCTCTCAACATTCATTGTTGTTTGTATCACTCTCTAGGCTGCCCATAACATGAGGTTTGATCATTTCTACTCAGCTTGCAGCTTCATGCCAGTCCTTTTTGGCTGACTTGAAACACATTTCTCTGCCAGTGGCACCCTGCAAGCCCTGGCTGTTGCCAGAGTAAGAAACTGAGTTCACACCATGGGACAAATTCTACTAGTCAGGCACCTGTTCAGGTTGCCCAGGGTGAAGGGAGTTTCCTTTGGAGCATATATCTTGAGGGAATTTGGTTCCATCTGGGGTACTACCACTGCTTCTGGTTGTGGGTGGGGGAATAGGCCACAGGGCCACGCTGGGAGGCTGTGTTGAAGGTTGTGGTCTTCTCTGCCCTGACTCCTGGTCCTCCTCAGTATGCTGATTTTCTGAGTTGTTACCCAGACTATCCTTAGAATAATGAAAGGTGGGAAAGGCAGGCTTGCTGAAACTCTGCTGCTTCAGGTTGGCAGAGTCCCTATACTGTATCTTGCAGGATGGGGAAGGAATGCAGCTATTGGTGGGATCAGCTGAAGGCAGGGGCTTCAGCCCTCCAGCTCATATCTCTTGTAGCCCAAGAGTAGATAGGTGGCTGTCACTTGTACTTCTGGTTTGTCAATGAGTCCTGGATCTCTTCCAATGTGTAAGCCATGGAAACCACCAACTCAACCTGCCAAGATCCTTGTAGTCAGGGAGTGGCTCAACATAAGGCTTTAATTCATCCTCATTGCCCATGTTCATCCATGGGTTCCTCATAATTTTCTCTAATGTGCCTCTCCTGCTAATTTTCTCTAAAGTGCCACTCCTGCTAAGGTTGAAGATGAAGAATTTCTTGAGCAGGTTTTCACAGTCCATGGACTACAGAAAGGAATATGGTATATTCTACTTAGTTCCTGCTCCACCAGCTCCTTTAAGATCTCTCCATCAAATGGCGGGGCCTACTGACCAGCATAGAAAGGATGCCTCCAAGGCTCCACACATCCGCTGTGGGACCACAGTGTTTTTGGCCTGGGAGAGGTCTGCGGTAACATGGGAAGGACCTGCCACAGAAGGAGTCCAGCTTGTTGTCAAGGTGAACTCATTGTTGAAACCAAAATCTGCTGTCAGGATGATCATGTCAACATCCAGAGCAGGTTTTATGCCTTTAGGTCTGTCCCTGTGGACAATGTCCCATCATTAGTTTAAAATTGGGAAAAGCTGGTAAGAAGATTTATTCAAATGGCCACAAAAGAAAATCAGATCCAAAGTTTGCCTGAAAAATGGATTTTCATAATGGAATCCAAATATCACAATACTAGGCAAAAATGAAAATAAGCAGAAACAAATGACAAACTAAATTAAAGAAAATGAGAGAAAAAGGAAAATGATAAAAAAGAAAAAATAGAGAAAAAATAAGAGAAAATAATAAGTGAGGAAAATAAAAATGAAAGAATTAGAAAAATGAGAAAAAGAAAAACAATAAAGAAAAATGGAAAAAGAAATAAATAATAAAAATGGAAATATTAGAAAAAGAAAAAAATAGTAGAGGAAAAATACCCCACAATACAAAACACACAAAAAACTAGTGAGAAAAAAAGCTAACTGGTTGAAGTCCCTCAGGTCACCAAAAACCAGTTTATTAAGCTATAATAAACAAAAATGTCGGCCTAGCTACAGATTTATATAAGCACTTGGAATTCCACAAAAATGGCTCCTTATGAGGTCATAGCAAGAAATAGATCTTGGGGATCTAATAGGGATAAAAATATAGTGGTTTTCTCATCTTTGGCCTGAAGAACACTTTAGTCTTAGAAAAAAAAGGTGAGGAGGGATCTCAAAGAGCTTTTTGCTTATGTGGATTATAGCAATCACTATTTACCATATTAGAAATTAAGGCCGGGCACAGATGGCTCATGCCTGTAATCCCAGCACTTTGGGAGGCCAAAGCAGGTGGATCACTTGAGGCCAGGAGTTTTGAGACCAGTCTGGCCAACATGGTGAAACGCTGTCTCTACCAAAAACACAAAATTTAGCCAGGCGTGGTGGTGCACACCCGTAATCCCGGCTACCCGGGAGGCTGAGGCATGAGACTCGCTTGAACCCAGAGGCAGAGGCTGCATTGAGCTGAGATTACGCCACTACATTCCAGCCTGGGCTACAGAGGGAGACTCTGTCTCAAAAAGTAAATAAATAAATAAATAAAAATAAATTAAAACCTGTAAGTGCTTCAGTAGCCTTTTTATTTCTAGTTTGAGAAGCTATAATAACTTTTGGCTTTTAAAGAGCTCATAATGTTTACACTTAGAATATTTAATTCCCTTTTTAAAAAAATTCTAAATGATTGGTCTCAAAATGATGCCACAACTTAACTGGCATCATGACACTATATGAAAATGTTCCATCATGTAAAACACAATATGGAATATTATTAACATCTATAAAAGCCAAGAAGAAGACAGTTTTCATCGTTTTTCTTATTTACAGTTTTGTCAAATTTCTTTGGAGTATTTCTCCCTTCCACAGGCCAGATAATTTGCTATGTCCTTTCTGGTATCTTTAAATGCAGAGGTTGCGGCTGTGGATGGGGAAAGCAAGTCTTCTACTCCCTTTTAAGCCAACAACCTATCATGTTGAGTGTCTGTATTATTCACTTTGGGTGGGGGGTCTGGGACCTGGGCATGGCATCAGCACCCAGAGGAGGGAACTGAGAATGCCTTTCATTTATTCCTTTTTCAAAACTCTGCCTTTTAAAATGTAGGTCTATGTTTCTGATCTATATAATTTCCCTCTCTCTAAAGGATTTCTTTTAACACTTTTTGCCAAGCAAATCTACTGGTGACAAATTCCCTTAAGTTTTGTTTGTCTGTGGAAATCTTTATTTCTCTTTACTTTTGAAGGATAATTTTACTGGATGTAGAATTCTAGGTTGGGTTTTGTTTTTCTTGCTTGCTTGCATAGTTTCTGAAGGGAAGTCTGATGTAATTCTTATCCTTGTTTCTCTACAGATAAGGTGCTTTTGCCCCTTTGGGCTCTCTCAAGACTTTCTCTTTGTCTTTGACTGTCTGCAGTTTGAATATGATATGCCCAGTATAGATTTTTTAGTATTTGCCTGCATATTCTTCTCTGACCTTCCTGGATCTATGGTTTGGTTTCTGTTATTATATTGCTTTTTATTATGAAACATTTTATCAGATTTAAGTTTTAAAAATATAACATATACAACTTATATATTTTAAAAATAACTCTGGCACTTTCTCACTGTATAATGCTCTGTAACCTCTTTTCATATTTAGCACTCTTTTGCAGTCTTTTAAATGATTCCTTACACATAAATATCCACATGAACACCTAATTGCCTTCTTATTTCTTAAAAAAAAAGGAGAGTCTATTCAAACTCTCACAGTAATTGAGTTTGAGTCAGCATTTCTATTACAAAACAACTTTTGGCTATTTTGCAACAGCTAGCAACAACAACAACAACAACAAAAACTCTCCAGGATGAACCTTAACTGAAACTTATTTTAGTTGCAAAAGAGTAGAAGAAAAATTATGTCATTTGTTTGTGTCAGTAGATGACATATTCATTAAAATCAAATTATTCTTTTGGTTTTAAAAACAATTCTTTTCAGTGTTTCAAAAGTTAGATGATGGGCATCTCATGCGAGCAGGCATCTGGGTGGGAGACAGGCTCTTATTTAGGTCTATGTAAAAGGACATCTTCTCTCTGAGCCTTGGTTTTCTGTCTGTAAAGTATGCGTAGTTTTCTCCAACTGCTTTGCAGAGAAAGGAAAGCAAAATCCAAGATTTTTGGAGTCAAACTAGCCTTGAGAGATTATTTTGTCTTTTATGACAAGAAGACAGAGGCAAAAGTGGGTTGAAAATCTTGCTCAAGGTCAAATGTTGGAGAGTCACATAGAATTACTGTATTTACATTTGGCATTGACAGTACAAAGCTTATATTTTTATTTCTATAACCCCAGTGAGTCCTGTGTAAACTCATTATGGCAGTATGAGCTTTGTGGACCACTTACATTACAATATCATATTTCTAGGACAGAAGTCTCCTGCTGGTATGGAAAATGCTTGCTTTTTAAGTGGGATCAATCCCCATTTCCATAAACTGTCCAATAACTGCATTATCAGTTCCTACATCTTGCCTTTTCTGATGTTGCCAAGTTCTTTGAGCACATCTTTATAAGATCTGTAAGCTGAGTCAGGATCTGTGAGCTGAAACTTAAAGTAAGAGTTAGCAAGATGGAAAAGAAAGGTATTCTGGACAAAACAAATGCAGTGGATGTAACTCACCACAATGTAAGAGTGGTGTTCGCAACATTACAAGTAATTTGCCATTGGAATTTTTGCCAAAGCCATTCATCTGTGCTTTCCTTCCCAGAGTCACAAAGAGAATCTGGCTAGTGGGTGAGGTGGGATAGGGGAGCACCCTTGATTTTTTTTTTTTTAATGCATACTCTTTATTTATTTTTAAATATTATTATTATTATACGTTAAGTTTTAGGGTATGTTAGGTAACATGGGGTGCCTTAAAATGGCAGCGTACCTTAAGACGGGGCCGGTTCCGGGTTCTTCTCCCCTCCTTGACCGGGCACTGTCTGAACCCGCCAAAGGAGGGCCAATCAGAAAGAAGCATCTCCCGCCTTCCCTTGGGCCCGCCCCTAGCCCAATCCACCTAGGCTCAAGGGATATAAAACCCAGCACGCCAGCAGCCCTCTGTCCTCTTCCTTCTCCGCTCAATACCTCCAATAAACATCTCTTGACCGCGACAGGTGTAGTTTGGTCTCCGTCCGGCCCCTTTCATTGGTGCCGTGACTCGGATCGGGATTCCCCACCCCACTCGGTGGGACCCCGATCCCTTTCGGGCTCAGTCCAGACCCTGGCCGATCTTCGCTCATTTTCCTGCTCGTCGACCTCTACACCCAACACCAGCCTCATCTCGGTAAGTCTCCCCTTCCTGTGTCCGACACCAGTCGACCGGCTCCTGCCTCGGCTGCCCACACGGCTGCCGTAAATCCTATTTTAGACTTGGCCTCTAGGGAGCAGGGTTCCCTCCTTTTCCTCCTCACTCGCCAGGCCTGGCCCCTCCCCCTTTCTTGCTCCGAAAATCCTGGTACCAGGTGGCCCACAGCCCTCGGCCTCCTAGAGGCCCTCAGTCCTTTCGTTTCGGTGATGACTGACTCGAAGGGTCTGACTCACAGCATGGTCATCGGTTGGTAGGGGACGCCCTGCCCAGCCCTTTGCCATATATTTCCGTAAACCCCCTCTTCTCATAATGGGAGCCTCTGCATCCCTGCCGGCCGACTCTCCCTTACAATGCCTTTTAAATAACTTATCAGCCCTTGGTTTGGCTGCTGATCTCAAACCTACACGCCTCATTAAATTGTGCACTCAAAACTGGCCCACCTACCCCCTAGACAACCAAAACAGATGGCCCACTTATGGGTCCTTTGATCCCAACCTTCTCCGGGATCTCTACAACTGTTGTGAGGGAACAGGAAAATGGGAAGAGATCCCCTACGTTCATGGCTTCTTTCTTCTACGGGACAAACCCAACCTGTGCCTCCCTTGTAAGCCGCAACACCTTATTGCTGCTGTCAAGCTACCAACCTCTCCTTCCGCTCCCGACTTTGATCCGGACGACGAACCCCCCCAATACCACCACCCTCCACCTCATCTTCCGGTCGCTGCTCAACCGGTTGAAACCGGCTACCAACCCGGACCACACGAAGCAGCAAACTGCTTACGCCCCGCTCTCATGCATCTCCTAAGTCCTCTTCTCTGGCTTTCTGCCTCTCACATCTTTATACTTTCCTCCGCCGGTGGGCCCTCTTCCCAGCCCTATTATCTCTTCACAGTTCACAGGAGGACACACACCAACTACATCAGCCCCACGGTGGATCTTCCCCTTCCCAGGCTCACTGTGATAGAAAACAGCTGGGACCCTCTCTTCCGCATGTTCCGCTTCGCCGTCTGGCTCCCACATCAACAAACACACCCCCTTCCTATACTATACCACTAAAAACAACGCCTCCTCCCGAGCCATACATATCGACAACCCCGCCGACCCGGTCTGGGGCCAGTCAGTTACAGGAGGCATATGTCCCAGCAATGCCTGGGCATATCCAACTCAAACCATAACTATTTCCCATTCCCTCAAAGAGTCCATCTCTAACCAAACCTTTAACCAGCTTCTCCTCAGAAACTACCAGCTCCTAGCGACTTGTGAAGACATGACAGACTCCAGAGACAGTCTCACATCCTGCTGACCTCTTAAATGGCCAACGACCGGCAACAGATACCCAGGATCGGGGGGGGGAGGGGGTAGGCCTGCCTTCACACTCTAAATTAACTACCATCTTCTTCTCTCTTCGGGCAGACCAAACTCTACCCCTAGTACCCCAGATGGCTACAGCAAGCCAATTCTACCAATTCTTAAACACCCTTCGCTCAGACAGCTGGCTCATCGCCAACCCATCCCTGTCCCTCAACTGGCTCATGGCACTGGAGGATCTATACCTACAAGGACTTCACGTCTAACAAAGTCTTCATGTATAGCGCCCTATTGCTTGGCCTCATACTCATACTGTACCCCATGCACAACCCTGATAGTTCTCCCTGTGCCCCCTCCCCACAGTGCCCCCACTCAGCAGGAAGCAGCCAGATGAACCACGATGCCCATTTTCCCCCATTTAAGAAAACAAAAAGGGAGGAATGTTAGGTAACATGGGGTACCTTAAAATGGCAGCGTACCTTAAGATGGGGTCGGTTCGGGGTTCTTCTCCCCTCCTTGACCGGGCACTGTCTGAACCCGCCAAAGGAGGGCCAATCAGAAAGAAGCATCTCCCGCCTTCCCTTGGGCCACCCCTAGCCCAATCCACGTAGGCCCAAGGGATATAAACCCCAGCACACCAGCAGCCCTCTCTCTCTTCTCTTCCTTCTCTGCTCAATACCTCCAATAAACATCTCTTGACCGCGACAGCTGTAGTTTGGTCTCCGCCTGGCCCCTTTCAGGGTACATGTGCACAACGTGCAGGTTTGTTACATATGTGTACATGTGCCACATTGGTGTGCTGCACCCATTAACTCGTCATTTAGCACTAGGTATATCTCCTAATCATTTCAGTAGAAGTCCTGCTGACCCTGCTAAGTGTTTCTGAAATGTGCCCTCTGTGTTGTTGACAAGGCCAAAGTCTTAGTTCAGGTCATCATTTTTTTTGGCTTAGACAACTAGTTACTAGATTACAATCTGCCTCTTAACTAACTCACTGCCCTTACCCAATTTACTCTCCACACTGGGCAGAGTGATCTTTATGCAACACAAATATGATCATGTTTCTCAGATACTTAACAGCTTTTAACCTAAAGGTGAAGCCCAAATTCCTTAGCATGGCATTTAAAGCAGATTCCTGCTTCTCTCTCTGCATCAGCACTCTTCCCACACCTCTGTGCTCTTGTCCTCTGAGCACGCACACAGTTCCAGTTTAAGGCTCTGCAGAGTAACCAGCTCTTCCATGACACCCTCCTCATCCTCTCCTCTTCCTCACTTGGCTAGTGACAAATTAACCTTTTCCTTACTTCCTCCCTGCTTCACTTTCTTCATCCCATAAATATTTATTGAGAATCTTCTATGTGTCAGTCACTGAAGATACATTAATGAACGGGCGAGAGCTCTGCCCTTATAGAACTTATATTTGTGTGTATGTTGGGGGAACAGAAATCAAATGTAATGTATAATGCTTTCGTCTGAATGTGTCCTCCAGACTTAACTGATAATGTGATAGCATTATGAGGTGAGGTCTTTAAGAGTTGATTGAGTTATGAGGACAAAGCCCTCATGGAATGGGGATTATTATTATTATAAAAGAGATTTGACAAAGCTGTTTGCCCTTTTTTCAACATTCCATTTCTTCCACGATGTGCGGACGCAACATTCCTCCCCACTCTGGTACCATCTTGGAAGCAAAGACTGGATCCTTACTAGACATTGAATACGAGCATCTTGACCTTGACTTTCCAGCCTCCAGAACTGTGAGAAATAAATCTCTGGTGTTTATAAATTACCCAGTCTCAGGTATTGTGTTATAGCAGCACAAATAGACTAAGACACATAAGTAATAGAGCATGTTAGAAGATGACAAATGCCATGAGGAAAAATAAACTGTAAGTAGGAGTGGGGAATACAGAAAGAAATGCAGTTTTAAATAGCGGTCAGAGTAGGTTCCACAGAAAAGGTGAAGTTAAAGCGCAGAGTTCAATGAGGAGGGTGAGGAAACCATAGTCTTATTTGAAGGAAGGATGTTCCAGAAAGAGGGAAAAGCCAGTGCAAAGGCCTAGCATGTCCACACAGCAGTAAGCCAGTTTAGTGCAGCTGGAGCACCGTAAGTAAGGAAAACTCACAGAAGAGACCAGAGAGGTTCCTGGGGGACCTCACTACTGTGAGGCCTTTGTGAGAACTTCAGTTTTAATGCTGTAAGAGGGCCACTGGAGGCTTTTGAACAGGAGAGTAACATTATTCGGCTTATGTTTTCAAAGGATCACCCTGTTGAGAATCGACTGTGTAGTAGAAAGAGAGGAAGTAGGGAGACCAGTTAAAAGGCTATGGTAATAACGTAGGTGAGAAATATGGAGGCCTGGACCAGGGTGGCAGTAGAGGGTGGTGAGGATTGATCAGATTCTGGGAGAGTATTTTTTTTTGTTTTGCATTTTAAACAATTTTAAACAAATTATTGTGTGGTAAAGTTGACTCTTTTTGGTGTATAGGTCTACAGATATTAATGTATGTATAGATTTATGTAGCCATTCCCACAGTCAAATTAAAAAAAAGTTTCCCAAATTCCCAAAACTCGGGCTGCCACTTTGTGGCCACCTCCCTTCTTCCAACCCCAACTCTTGTCAAACACTTTGATTTTGAATACTGTACAGGCTTTTGAGTGCACATACATTTTTGTTTTTCTGAGATAAATACTCAAGAATACAAATGCTGGGCTGTATGATAACTGCATGTTTAACTTCATAAGAAACTGCCAAACTATTTTCCGGAGTGGCTATACCATTTTCCATTCCCTCCAACAGTGTATGAAAGTTCTAGTTGCTTTGCATCCTTATCAGCATTTGGTGTTGTCAGCATTATTTTAGCTATTCTAATAGGTGCATAGTAGTGTTTCATTATGGTTTAAATTTGCATTTTCTAATATCGAATAATATTGAATATCTCTTTATGTGCTTATATACCATTTGTATATCATCTTTGTTGAATTGTCTATTGAAGTCTTTTGCCCATTTTTCAAAAATCAAGTTTTTCCGTTTACTACAGTTGAGCTTTGAGAATTCATCACATAATCTGGATATAAGTTTTTGTCAGATCATTTTTGCGAATATTTTCTCCCAGTCTTCAGCCTGCATGTTCATTCTCTCAACTTCGAAAAGCAAAAGACTTTTTAAATTAATTATTTACTTTTTAGATAATTGTAGATTTACATACAGTTCTAAGAAACTATACAGAAGGATCTCATACACCCTTTTATGTAGTGTGCACCAGTGGTAACATCTTACAGAATATTGGCATAGAAACAGTCAGGATACAGAGCTGTTTCATCTCCATAAGGTTTCCCTTTTATAGCCACACTCACTTCCCTCCCATTCCAACCTCCTCCCTAACCCTGGCAACCACTAGTCTGCTCTCCATTTCTATAATTTCATTATGTTAGAATGTTAAATAAATGGATTCATACAGTAGGTAATCTTTGGGATTTGCTTATTTTCACTCAGCGTAATTCTCTGGTGAGAATTATCAATAGTTTGTTCCTTTTTATTGTTGAGTATATGCCATGATATGGATGTACCATCATTTGTTTAACTATTCATCTATTGAAGGACATAGGGTTTTTTTTTTTTAATTTTTAGCTATCATGAACAAAGTTGCTGTGAATACTTATGTCCAGGTTTTTATGTGAACATAAGTTTCCATTTCTCTGGAACAGCTAAATGCCCAAGAATGTGATTGCTGTACAGCATAGTGGCTGCATATTTAATTTTATAAGAAACTGCCAAAATGCTTTCCAAACTGGTTGTACTTTTATGTACATTTTACATTCTTACCAACAGTATATGAATGATCTAGCCTCTCTGCATACTTGTTAATATTTTATGTTTTCACTTTTTTTTAATTTTAGCCATTCTGGTAGGTGTATAGTGATATCTCATTGTGCTTTTAATTTGCATTTACTAAATGGCTCATGTTGCTGTGCATTTTTCCATCTGTATATTGTTTTTGGTGAAATGGCTATTCATTTAAATTTCTCTTTCTCTAATTGGTTTGTTTGTTTTTTTACTGTTGAATTTTGAGAGATTTTAATATATTCTTAATACTAGTTCTTTGACAGATATGTGGTTTGCAAATATTGTCTCTAAGTCTTTAGCTTATAATTTCATTTATAAGCTAATAGAGTCTTTCGTAGAACAACTTTATTTTACTTTGATGAGATTCAATTTATCTATTTTTTTCTTTATGGATCATGCTTTTCATGTCATGTTTAAGGGCTTACTGCTTAATGTCTGGTTATGAGGACTTCTAAAATTTTTGTAGTTTTATATTTTACATTTATGTCTATGGTGAATTTTGAGTTGATTTTTATGTACACTGTGAGGTTTAGGTTAAGGTTCATTTTTGAGCATATAAATATTCAATAATTCAACACAGTTTGTTGAACACAGTATTCTTTTTCCATCCAATCATCCTTGTGACCTTGTCAAAAATAATTTATTTGGCCGTGTGTGTCTGTGTGTGTGTATGGGACCTAGTTTTATGTTCTCTATTCTGTTTCATTGATCTATGTGTCTATGATCAATCTATTCATTAATACTATACTGTCTTAATTACTGTAGCTATAGAATAAGTCTTAAAAATTAAATAGTGTGATTTTTTCAGTTTATTCTTTTTCAAAAGTAGATTTGCCTACTCTACTTTCTTTCCCATTCCAAATAAATTTTAGCATCACCTTTCCTATATCTACAAAAAGTGTTCTGGAATTTTGACTGGATTTTCATTAAATCTCTAGATTAGTTTGGGGAAAATTGACATCATTAGTATATGAAGTCTTCTATGTATACATAAAATTTATTATAGCTCCAAGAAAAATGAAATGCCTATGTATAAATCTAAAAAAAATGAAAAAACCTATATGCTGAAAATTACAAAAAGCTGATGAAAAAAATCAAAGAAGACCTAAATAAATGTAAAAACATACTATATACATATATTGGAAGAATTAATATACTAACAATGTCAATTCTCCTGAAACTAATGTGGAGGTTTAAGTAAATTTCAGTCAAAATTCTAGAACTGTTTTTAGATATAGAAAAATTGACTCTAAAATTTATTTGAAAAAGCAAAGGAAGCTGAATCCAATTTTGAAAAAAATAAACTGAAGGAATCACATTACCCAATATGCTGTATATGTATTATTCTAAAGTTTTGGTTTCTAATTGTTCAATGCTAGTATGTAAGATACTGATTTTTGTGTGTTGAGCTTAAAGTCACTTATAGTTTCAGGAAGTCGTTTTGTTTTGTTTTTAAAATCTTTAGAATTTCTACATCGACAATCATGTCATCTTGGAATAGGAACAATTTTATTTCTTTATTTCTAATGTGTATAAATACACATTTATTTCTTGCCTTATTCCAAGGCATTATGAGTGATGAAAGTTGATATCCTTGCCTTGTTCTTGATCTTAGTGAGAAAGTATTCACTCTTTTACCATCAAATATGATATTAGCTGTAGGTTTCTGCAGATACCCTTAACCATGTTGAGAAAATTCCTTTGTATTCCCTATTTGTTGAAAGATTTTGTCATGAAAGGATGTTGAATTTTGTCACATGCCTTTTCTGTATCTATTGATATGATCATATGGGTTTTCATCTTTGAACTGTAAATATGGTGGATCACATTGATTGATTCTTTTTTTTTTTTTTTGAGACGGAGTCTGGCTCTGTCGCCCAGGCTGGAGTGCAGTGGCGCAATCTCGGCTCACTGCAAGCTCCGCCTCCCGGGTTCACGCCATTCTCCTGCCTCAGCCTCTCTGAGTAGCTGGGACTACAGGCGCCCGCCACCACCCCCGGCTAATTTTTTTTTGTATTTTTAGTAGAGCCGGAGTTTCACCGTGGTCTCTATCTCCTGACCTCGTGATCCGCCCGCCTCGGCCTCCCAAAGTGCTGGGATTACAAGCGTGAGCCACCGCACCCAGCCCACATTGATTGATTCTTAAACCAGCCTTGTATTCCCAGTTTAAAACCTACTTGTTCAAACCAGAGGCATCCATCACATTACCTGACTTCAAACTGCTGTAAGACGACAGTAACCAAAACATCATGCATGATAGGTACAAAAACAGACACATAGACCAATGAAACACAATCAAGAACCCAGAAATAAAGCTGCACACCTAAAACCATCTGATCTTCAACAGAGTCAACAAAAATAAGCAATGGGGAAAGGACTCCCTATTCAATAAATTGTGCTAGAATAGCTGGCCAGCCATATGCAGAAGAATAAAACTGCCCCCTACCTTTCATCGTATACAAAAATTAACTCAAGATGGATTATAGATTAAAGTGTAAGACTCAAACTATAAAAACCCTAGAAGAAAGCCTAGAAAATACCATTCTGGACATTAGCCTTGGCAAACAATTTATGACTAAGTCCTCAAAAACAATTGTGACAAAACAAAAAATTGACAAGTGGGACCTAATTAAACTAAAGAGCTTCTGCACAACAAAGGAGACTGTCAGCAGAGTAAACAGACAACCTACTGAATAAGAGAAAATATTCGCAATCTGTGCATTTGACAAAGGTCTAATATCCAGAATCCATAAGGTACTTAATTCAATAAGCAAAAAACACATAACCCCATTAACAAGTGGGCAAAGGACATGAACAGACACTTCCCAAAAAAAGACATTTAGGTGGCCAACAAACATGAAAAAATGCTCATCACTAATCATCAGAGAAATGCAAATCAAAACCACCATGAGATAACCTTTCATACTAGTCAGAATGACTATTATTAAAAAGTTGAAAAAACAACAGATGCTGATAAGGCAATGGAGGAAAAGGGAATGCTTATACACTGTTGGTGGGAATGTAAACTAGTTCCACTGTAGAAAGCAGTTTGGAGATTTTTCAAAGTACTTAAAACAGAACTATCTTTTGACCAGGCAATCCCCTTACTGGGTATATATCCAAAGGAAAAATAAATCGTTCTACCAAAAAGACACATTCACTTGTATGTCCATTGCAGCACTATTCACCATAGCAAAAACATGGAATCAACCTAGGTACACATTAGCAGTGGATTGGATAAAGTTAAGATGGTACATATACACCATGAAATACTACACAGCCATAAAAAAGAATAAAATCATGTCTTTTGCAGCAACATGGATGCAGCTGGAGGCCATTATCCTAACTGAAAACCAAATACTGCATGTTCTCACTTATAAGTGGGAGCTAAACATTGAGTATACATGGACATAAAGATAGGAACAATAGACAATAGGGACTTTTTGAGGGGAGAGAGAGGGATGGGGCAAGGGCTGAAACACTGCCTATAGGGTACTATGCTCGATACCTGGCTAATGAGATCAATCACACCCCAAACCTCAGCATCGTGCAATATACCCATGTAACAAATCTGCACATGTATGCCCTGAATCTAAAATGAAAGCTGGAATTATTTTTTGAAAACCTACTTGTGTGTGTTGCATTATTATTTTTACCTATTGATGGATTCAATGTCTAATATTTTGTGAGGATTTTGTGTCTATATTTATGAGAAGCTAACTTTAGCAAGCCATTTACTATTTCTGAGTTTCAGGTTCCTCTGTTCTAAAGTTAATTTTGTTGCCCCTAATTATGTTACAGAGTAATTGTAGAGACAAAATAGGGACCAGCTAAATGATAACATGCTTTGTAATGTGTAAAGCACCACATAAAGGCAAGGAATGAGGAGGGCTTGTTCAGTCTTTGTGTTGTCTCCTCAGCTACGTAATTTGTCCCTCCTTGTTGCCTTCTTAGGTGTAGTACCATTTGCTTTCATGGAAAGGAACCTATGGAAGTGACAATCGGCATGAACTTCTCAGAAAACTTGGCACATTAGGTCAGGTCACCCAGTATCTTATGAATTGGTGTAGAGACCTTTGGAACTCTTCCAAGACCAGGAATAATACTCCCAAATAAAGAGGGAATTCTGTAGCCCAGCCTGACCTTTAGAATATTGTGTCACTGCTGATGCAGAAAACCTACATAGAGGTAAGAGAAAGGTAAAGATAACTACCTTCGTGTGGTACTTTGTCTGGCTCCCAACACGGAGGAATGTGGTCAAATGCAACATAGGGCAGTGTCTCTCAAACACCTGCAGTCCAGTCCAGTCTTTGTAGCTAGAACTCATTTCTGGATCTTTAGTCAAATGGATTATACAAATTAACAAGAGCCAGGATTTGATTTGAGCCCAAGAAAGAGTTTAATCACCATGGGGGCACGAACACAGGTCAGTATAATAGTGGGAGCTGCTCACATAAAAAAAATCTTTATATTCTGTTTTTCACCAAAATCAAAGTTTTCAGGAAATCAATACAGACAAATAAACTCTTCTAGAACTTGCACCACTGCAGTTCATGGGCTCTAGTAGCTGCTGCGGCAGCAGCCTTAGCTAATAACACCTCACTACAAGTGGTTTTAAAGAGTGGAATAATGTACATTATATTTACCAGAGTTTGTACATTATTATTGTTCTTTCTCTCTCTAAAATGATTCTAAATTGGTACTTCTATGTCCATGCCAGCCCCTTCATTAATCTAGCTGGGAGGGCTGTATACCATCTTTGCAACATCATTATCCACAGCATCACCAGGAATTAAAAATTCACTGCCATTAGAAATAAAAATGATCAATAAAATAATGCAAGTCATAAATTCTCAAGCTTATGAGATAAGGTAAGAGAAGGTAAAAAATATAAAGTTAAGTTTGCCATAAGGTTCTTTGGGATATGCCTCTTTTTGGGTGAAAATAAACAATCCTAAAGAAAACTGGGTCTTGCAAAAGAAAATTGAATTTAATATTATTATAATTGTTATTGATTGGGGGAAAATGTGACTTCTTTTATCAGTTTCCTCTTGCTAGAAAAAAATATCTTTTTAGTTTCATGATAAACTTGGTTTTATATTTGACTATGTATAGAGAAGGGAATTTTGAGAAGAGGATATGAATTTTTCCTAATTTCCCTAATTGATTACTAGCTAGAATCTATATCTACGTCTGACTATCTTTCTTTTGAAAAATCTTTTTTATCCTCTTAATGTCCTCCACTTTTTATTAAATTTTATCTTTTTCCCTTGCAAATTGGCAAAACAGATACAACATCAACAAACTTATCAAAATTATCTTTGAGAAACCAAGACCCAACAGGGAGGCAGAGTGATTGAATTGATTGTGCAGAGTTTGACAGAAGAAGGGATATTTCCAGATTCACCTCATATGAGAATGCCAACCAACATGGCCACCTACCTAACTAAGAAATATTTTGCAAAAAATTCCTTTTTTAAGGCCCCATCTTGACACATAGGTAACTTGGTCATTTTTTGGTTATAAAGGGCAGAATGACATCTTCAGTACCAAAGAGTATGAAAACTACATGCTCTGATGCCAACTCCCTTGTAAAGCAATGCCATGTTGGAGGAGGGAACCATTATTGTTCACGGGAGCCAGATGTACCTGGTTGTGGGGAGGCTTTGGGATGTCAGGCACAGGATCAGGCTCTTGTTAGGTGTGAAGGGGTTCAAGCAGATCGTGACAATTCACAAAGTGGAGAGTGAGCAAGAGGCAGAGTGAGCACAACATCTTTTTGTACTCTGAAACTACAGAAAATGTGGCTGAATGTGCAACTAAGGTTTTAAAATTCAAGTAAATTGGAAGGAGTTCAAAGGAGAACAACAAGTTGATAAAGGGTTTATATGTCAGCCTCTAAATAAAGGGTACAGACTGCTTGGCATGTTCACTTGAAAGGAAAAAAACCTAAAATGAGGCATAACAGTCTCTAAGCACATATAGCGATATTAAACAAGAGAAATCTCAATTACCCTTATAAGTTATTAATGGGATTAAGCTTTAGGAAAGTCAGAAAATGTAGAAAATATTTGAAAATCATTCTCTTCTACAGACTCAAAAGGCAGAAAAAAATAATTCCTGAGTTCTCCAATCAAATTATCAAAGTTAGAAGCTACACATCTAGCGTTGGATGTTTTCAACACATATGCGATGAAGAATATTTACTTTATGCCTCATGCCTAAATAACATATTTGAATATATAGGCATTTTGTTGATAAAAAACAATTTGGAGAAAGGAGAAATACAAATTCATTATCCGTGGGATTGACTTAAAATCTTAGAAAGAGGCATAGATCATTGAAAAAAGAGCCAAGCACATTGATATATTAGTACAAATCAATGAAAAGAAGCTTAAGAAATAAGAGGAAATGAAACAGAATGGAAACCATGGGCTCTTGAGTACTCCCATAAAGGACAAAAGAAGTTTATTCATTGTAGAGAAGAGAATATAAATCACCTTTATAAATTCACTAAGGTGACCTACAAGTTAATGTTGCAAAAATCTTAGACCTTTGCAAGAGTTCTCACGCCTTGTGATGGCTGTGAAAAGCATGCTGAGAAAGCTACACTAATCATCCACAGTACTCTGGATTGTAGGGAAAGTCAAGAAAGATGAACAAACCACAATGAAGCTGCCGAAATGAATCTTAGAAGCCAAGCAGAAAGTGCGTAAAAAAATTGATCTTGACAGATTTGTCAATCAGATTGCAAGTATCGAAACAAATGCAAAATGAAACCATAAGAAAGTCACAAAGGAAAAACAAAATCGAAAGGTTTTGAAAACCCTACAGGATGCTATAGAAAGGAAAAGATATTAATACAGACCATTACAAAGGACGAGTCTGTAAAGCTGACCAAGGTTACAAAGAGAATCTCTCTGGAGTGATAATGGTGAAAAAGGGAAACAAAGATGCAAGGATATGGGCTCAGGGTGGATAGTCAGAAGACTGAGCAAGCTTACCACATGCAGGGAATTAAAGAGAGGTTGGTCGGGAAAAAAGAATAAAACGTTATTAGGGAATGTGTCTCTTTGTGACAAGTGCTATCTTCTGAATCCAAACAAGTAGATGAGTGAAGGGAAGATTTGCAGTTGGATGAAGAGCCTTTAAAAGGTACATCCCTGAATCACAGAAATCAGGCCCTGGCAAATGCCTGTTGGGTGACAGAGTTCACTGTCTGTCTCGCTGCACTGTTGCTCTCAGCAGGTGGCTGGCAAATGCTGTGTCCAGTCGGGTTTCTGGCCAGCAGGGCAGTCTTGTACACAGCAGGCAGCCTTTCAATTACTATATAAAAAAACTGGACGTTAATACTCATGTATTAACCATCTTTGATAGACAGAATAGAAGTTTAGGCCCTTTGGAATAGTAGCGGAGAGTCTCTGGGAAAAGAGCTTAGGGGAACAGTGTATACTCACTGTAACTGAAAGTGAAAACAGATAAAACACTAAGAGCCAGGAACAGAGGAAAATATGTGAAGGAATGGGAAGAACTAAGGGCTTGAGAGTTTCTTAGGTGCCTTAGTGAAACGAAAGGTAGGTGGATGCTCAGTACAGCAGAAACCACTCAATCAACATTGACACTATCTCAAATGAAAGACTTAGGCATATAAAATCTAATCTGGGATGCTGATGAGTTCTCTTATGGCTAGTCCATGTGCATTTAATATTGTTACAGAAAAAGTATCGTAATATAGTTCTTTCTGAAAATAATAGTGGGACAGAATGCGATCCTGATGTATATTTGTAGAATTTCAGTTTTCTTCTGGTACAAGCAACCACTTCTATTTTGCACAAGGAGAAAACAGAAGGAACAGTGCTCAAAGACAACTTAAGGCAACAAATAGAGAGGGCAGGCATTTCCAGCCTCTTAGGTAACTAGGGACTGAATTTTCTGAGGAAGTTGAGAAGAAGCAAACATCTTTAAAAGTACTATTAATAGAAAATCCCTGCTTCAAGGGCACTTCGAGCAACCGCAGCTTGAATGACTGAGAAAACCCACCAATAGTCATAAAAGCCCAGATAGAAGAAAGAGATCAGCAAAACCCAGAGGAAAAGAGAACTCAGATTCAAGAGTAACCCCTTAACCACATCTAGCTAAGAGTTTCATCACTTCCTTGGTGGCGAGGAACACTGAAATGATCAGAATCTCTTTCAGAGTAAAGGGAAAGTAATTATTCATAACCATACAGTGTAGTACATGTGTAGTTCTCATGCCTTAAAAGGACACTTTTGTTATCTTCACAACGAAGTCACCTATTGCTGCAAATAAATATCTGAACTGGACAGACTGATTATAGCCGTGGAAATTCTAATATGTAAAGGTGGACGAGCTTACACAGGGGTGGAGTTACAGGTTATGCAGTGACAAACAAACCATGACCAAACTCACTACCTTGCCAGTGGGAGGATTTTCAAGCAAAGGAGAGCATGGGTTTCTTGGGGCTTTATTTTCACTTTTATCTGTGTTAAAAATCATGTGAGAATAATTTAGAGACACAAAATTTCTCCAATCAGAATAGAGCTTGTAGCACAATTCTGTTGGTTATACCTTTATGTATTTATCTTGTGAGGTCTAATTGACAATTATTCGCCACTCCTTTCCTGGAGACAATGATCACAGCCTATTGTCTGTTTTTTTTTTTGTTGTTATTTATTTGTTTGTTATTTTGAGACGGACTCTGGCTCTGTTGCCCAGGCTGGAGTGCAGTGGCACGATCTTGGCTCACTGCAACCTCCACCAGGTTCAAGCGATTCTCCTGCAACCTCCACCTCCCTGGTTCAAGGGATTCTCCTGCCTCAGCCTCCCTAGTAGCTGGGATTACAGGGATGCACCACCATGCCCACATAACTTTTGTATTTTTAGTAGAGACAGGGTTTTGCCATGTTGGCCAGGCTGGTCTCAAACTCCTGACCTGAGGTAATCCGCTTGCCTTGGCCTCCCAAAGTGGTGGGATTACAGGAGTGAGCCACTGCACCTGGCCCACAGCCAGTTGTCTTGACTTATACAGTCACAGACTTTATTCTCAGCTATAGATCATACTTGCTATATAATGGGTTAAAAAAGAATCTAAATATGTGATTTAGTTTATGTATTTGTTAACTAAATATAAGAAACTGGATATTTCCTAAACTTGGAAAGCTGCAGTGAAGACTAACGGGTATATGTAAAGCACTTTTAAATATAAAATCAGCAACCATAATGGTAACAGAAATGTCAATGTGCCAAAACAAAACCGAAACCAAAAAGAATATTGTAACATTATATTTTTCTTTTTTTTTTTTATTATACTTGAGGTTTTAGGGTACATGTGCACAATGTGCAGGTTAGTTACATATGTATCCATGTGCCATGTTGATTTCCTGCACCCATTAACTCGTTATTTAGCATTAGGTATATCTCCTAATGCTGTCCCTCCCCCCTCCCCCAACCCCGCAACAGTCCTCGGGGTGTGATGTTCCCCTTCCTGTGTCCATGTGTTCTCATTGTTCAATTCCCACCTATGAGTGAGAACATGCGGTGTTTGGTTTTTTGTCCTCGCGATAGTTTACTAAGAATGATGTTTTCCAGTTTCATCCATGTCCCTACAAAGGACATGAACTCATCATTTTTTATGGCTGCATAGTATTCCATGGTGTATATGTGCCACATTTTCTTAATCCAGTCTATCGTTGTTGGACATTTGGGTTGGTTCCAAGTCTTTGCTATTGTGAATAGTGCCACAATAAACATACGTGTGCATGTGTCTTTATAGCAGCATGATTTATAGTCCTTTGGGTATATACCCAGTAATGGGATGGCTGGGTCAAATGGTATTTCTAGTTCTAGATCCCTGAGGAATCGCCACACTGACTTCCACAATGGTTGAACTAGTTTACAGTCCCACCAACAGTGTAAAAGTGTTCCTATTTCTCCACAGCCTCTCCAGCACCTGTTGTTTCCTGATTTTTTAATGATGGCCATTCTAACTGGTGTGAGATGGTATCTCACTGTGGTTTTGATTTGCATTTCTCTGATGGCCAGTGATGATGAGCATTTCTTCATGTGTTTTTTGGCTGCATAAATGTCTTCTTCTGAGAAGTGTCTGTTCATGTCCTTTGCCCACTTTTTGATGGGGTTGTTTGGTTTTTTCTTGTAAATTTGTTTGAGTTCATTGTAGATTCTGGATATTAGCCCTTTGTCAGATGAGTAGGTTGCAAAAATTTTCTCCCATTGTGTAGGTTGCCTGTTCACTCTGATGATAGTTTCTTTTGCTGTGCAGAAGCTCTTTAGTTTAATGAGATCCCATTTGTCACTTTTGGCTTTTGTTGCCATTGCTTTTGGTGTTTTAGACATGAAGTCCTTGCCCACGCCTATGTCCTGAATGGTATTGCCTAGGTTTTCTTGTAGGATTTTAATGGTTTTAGGTCTAACATTTAAGTCTTTAATCCATCTTGAATTAATTTTTGTATAAGGTGTAAGGAAGGGATCCAGTTTCAGCTTTCTACATATGGCTAGCCAGTTTTCCCAGCACCATTTATTAAATAGGGAATCCTTTCCCCATTTCTTGTTTTTGTCAGGTTTGTCAAAGATCAGATAGTTGTAGATATGCAGCATCATTTCTGAGGGCTCTGTTCTGTTCCATTGATCTATGTCTCTGTTGTGGTACCAGTACCATGCTGTTTTGGTTACTGTAGCCTTGTAGTATAGTTTGAAGTCAGGTAGCATGATGCCTCCAGCTTTGTTCTTTTGGCTTAGGATTGACTTGGCGATGCGGGCTCTTTTTTGGTTCCATACGAACTTTAAAGTAGTTTTTTCCAATTCTGTGAAGAAAGTCATTGGTAGCTTGATGGGGATGGCATTGAATCTATCAATTACCTTGGGCAGTATGGCCATTTTCACGATATTGATTCTTCCAACCCATGAGCATGGAATGTTCTTCCATTTGTTTGTATCCTCTTTTATTTCATTGAGCAGTGGTTTGTAGTTCTCCTTGAAGAGGTCCTTCACATCCCTTGTAAGTTGGATTCCTAGGTATTTTATTCTCTTTGAAGCAATTGTGAATGGGAGTTCACTCATGATTTGGCTCTCTGTTTGTCTGTGATTGGTGTACAAGAATGCTTGTGATTTTTGTACATTAATTTTGTATCCTGAGACTTTGCTGAAGTTGCTAATCAGCTTAAGGAGATTTTGGGCTGAGACAGTGGGGTTTTCTAGATATACAATCATGTCATCTGCAAACAGGGACAATTTGACTTCCTCTTTTCCTAATTGAATACCCTTTATTTCCTTCTCCTGCCTGATTGCTCTGGCCAGAACTTCCAGCACTATGTTGAATAGGAGCGGTGAGAGGGGGCATCCCTGTCTTGTGCCAGTTTTCAGAGGGAATGCTTCCAGTTTTTGCCCATTCAGTATGATACTGGCTGTGGGTTTGTCATAGATAGCTCTTATGATTTTGAGATACGTCCCATCAATACCTAATTTATTGAGAGTTTTTAGCATGAAGTGTTGTTGAATTTTGTCAAAGGCCTTTTCTGCATCTATTGAGATAATCATGTGGTTTTTGTCTTTGGTTCTGTTTATATGCTGGATTACATTTATTGATTTGCATATGTTGAACCAGCCTTGCATCCCAGGGATGAAGCCCACTTGATCATGGTGGATAAGCTTTTTGATGTGCTGCTGGATTCGGTTTGCCAGTATTTTATTGAGGATTTTTGCATCAATGTTCATCAAGGATATTGGTCTGAAATTCTCTTTTTTGGTTATGTCTCTGCCAGGCTTTGGTATCAGGATGATGCTGGCTTCATAAAATGTGTTAGGGAGGATTCCCTCTTTTTCTATCGATTGGAGTAGTTTCAGAAGGAATGGTACCAGTTCCTCCTTGTACCTCTGGTAGAATTCGACTGTGAATCCATCAGGTCCTGGACTCTTTTTGGTTGGTAAGCTTTTGATTATTGCCACAATTTCAGAGCCTGTTATTGGTCTATTCAGAGATTCAAGTTCTTCCTGATTTAGTCTTGGGAGGTTGTATTTGTCGAGGAATTTATCCATTTCTTCTAGATTTTCTAGTTTATTTGCGTAGAGGTGTTTGTAGTATTCTCTGATGGTAGATTGTATTTCTGTGGGATCAGTGGTGATATCCTCTTTTTCATTTTTTATTGCATCTATTTGATTCTTCTCTCTTTTCTTCTTTATTAGTCTTGCTAGCGGTCTATCAATTTTGTAACATTATATTTTTCAAAACTACAATGGAGAGAAAAATTTCTCTTTTGTTTGCTTAAGGGAAGGGGTGTATTTCACTCTTAAAATCATGAATGTTTTCCCTGAGAGATTGTCCCATGGCTCGTTGATATAAGAGTCATTGAAATGTAATGGCAGTATCATGATTCGATGTGCTTCACTTTTGTACAGTGTTTATCAACTGCAGGTTTCTAGATATACCCATTCATAATATGTTGAATATTGTAATATTAGGTAACACAGAATCGAATGGCTTTTCTGACTGGTGACTCCATCCTCAACTGGGAAGTAAACATCGAAGATCAGATTAGTTGACAATTCTGATCTTCAGCATTCTATCACATTAAGTCATGGTACTATTTATATTCATTCAGCAAACTTTTCATTTTATTAGTTTTCTCATTTATAAAGTCATCTAAAATTTGTGAGAGGTGATGGGGAAAGCATGTTTTCACAAAGAATCAAAATGTTAATTAACAGTCTTCTTTTGTTCCCAAGAAACTTGAGGAAGATCACAAGAACAGATAACATCAAGATAATAGTTTAGTGAGAAACCTGTAACAAAAGGAAAAGACAAGAACATTAAACAAACCCAAGAATGAAACAGAAGCCAAAACATGTACTATTAAGCCCTATCTTATTGTGAAAGATGGGTTTCACATTAAGTTTCGTGCTTTTCAGTGACCGATGCAAAGAAGTAAATGTCCTCAATTACGTGCACCTCAGGTTCTTTATGGCAATGTAAATATATTGTCTCAGAGAGGCACAACTATTCCTGATACTAAAACTACAAAGAAGTTTCTCAAAGTATCCTCATAGAAATTGTCCTGAGCAACATGCTTACTTCAATCCCAGGGACAAGTTTCACAGGGCTCTTCCTTAAAGCTCCCAATGGAATCAATTTAGTAAAAGCAATTTTGTGAAGAAGATGAAAAGTGAGGGTCAGTTTACTGAGATCTACTTTCTCAGTGCTGTGAAGGTTTACAAAAAATTGCGATATAAACATATGAATTTTTGCTAATGAAATCTCATAATAATATAGCAGCTTCTATATACAAATGGTCAACAAGCATACGGAAAAATGCTCAACATCACTAATTATCACGGAAATGCAAATCAAAACCACAATGTGATAGCACCTCACTCCTGCAAGAATGGCCATAATCAAAAAAATAAAAAAAAAATAGATGTTGAAGTGGATGTGGTAAAAAGGGAACAGTTTTACTCTGTTGGTGGGAATGTAAACTAGTACAACCACTATGGAAAACAGTGTGGAGATTCCTTAAACAACTAAAAGGAGATCTACCATTTGATCCACTAATCCCACTACTAGGTATCTACCCAGAGGAAAAGAAGCCATTATATGAAAAAGGTACTTGCACATGCATGTTTATCAGCATAATTTGCAATTGCAAAAGTATGGAACCAGCCCAAATTCCCATCAATCAAATAATGGATAAAGAAAATGTCATATGTGTGAGTATATATATACACACACTCACACACGCACACACACACCATGGAATTACTGCTCAGCCATAAAAAGGAACTAAATAATGGCATTCACAGCAACCTGGATGGAATTGGAGACTATTATTCTAAGTGAAGTAACTCAGGAATGGAAAACCAAACATTGTATGCTCTCACTCATAAGTGGGAGCTAAACTACAAGGACACAAAGGCATAAGAATGATACAGTGATCGTTGGGGACTGGTGCGGTGGGAGGGTGGAGGTGGTGAGGGATAAAAGACTACACACATTGAATACAGTGTACACTGCTCAGGTGATGGGTGCACCGAAATCTCAGAAATCACCACTACAGAACTTATTCATGTAACCAAACACCACCTGTTCCCCCAAAACCTATCGAAATAAAAAATAAATTAAAAAACAACAAAATAATAACAGCTTCTTATGCATATAAATTATATTTAATATTCATTTTAAAATAGAAAGTACTATCATTGTCTTTGTGAAAAGCTCAAATATGAGTTTTTGGCTTTTTTTATATATTGCCTGCTAAAGAATTATTCATAAATGCTTTAAAGGAATAAACATAGAGTTATTGTGACTCTGCTTGATTAAAAATACCATTCCCTTTTCCCAAATGTAAAGAGAGTGAAGTTAGGATAAATAATCTTTGAGATATTTTACTTCAAATACTTAATGGCTTTAATATATGTCACGATAATACTTTGTTTTTAAAGCAAAGAACCTTTCTTATTTTCTCAGAAGCCTCAAAAGGCAAAGGAAAAAATCAGTGTATTGATCCCTACGATGGATTCCAATGTTATTCTAGCTTCAGAAGGTGTCCAGTTACAGAGAAACATTTTAGTAATCATAAGGTTCAGACAGACCTTATGTGACCCTATTCATTTCTGACCAACAAATAGTTTTTGTTTAACTTCGAAATAAACCAGACAAACCCTGCAAGGTTACTTGTAATCATGACACCATTCTTAGAATTGCCATGTGCTGGGAACATGCCTTCTCGCTTCCTCCTTCTATCTACAGTGTAAATCTGAAGGACTTTGTTATGGCTCTTATACTTGGCACATCTTAGGCCTATTTAGAACATCAACACCATCAATCACATAATATGGGGCCGACCAGCTGGATGAACCCTGGCTATCATTCAGGGGTTATTTGTCATCTGGGCATGTCTGTTTGGTATATAACACTCCTTCAGTCCCAGAACAATTTTCCCCCTCCAAAAATATTCTCTTTGATTCAGGAAACACGTGATTAATAAAGGACAAGGGTTTAAAGCCTGAGGTCAAGGCTAAAAGTCTTAACCAAACAAGTGCATTGCTTACTAACGTTTGCATCAGCAGTTAAAAATTCCCTTGAAGAACTCCCACACTGAAGAAACACACATCTACTCTTAAATGTCATAAATTTCAGGGGACTTCAGCAACTATGATCATCTTGAGAGATTTATTTTAAAATAATATTGTGCATCTGGAAATGTTTTGCTGCAGAATAATAACACTGCATCAAGCATTTAAAAGGCTCATTACAAACATTTACAATTTAATATAAAAAAATTAGGGTTGAAAAGACACAGTTTAACCAATATGGTATGTAAAGGAAATTTGTACTATAACATTAGGACAATTTACATTAAAAATAAATTGTTTTCTAAGATGTCTATTTACACTTAAATGGATTTAAAAGCAACACTCCTTCCCTCATATTCTTTGGCTTATTTATATGCCAATCTACAATACTTTATAGTACTTTTCCATTAGATAGTTTTTATTTTATATTTGTTTCCCTTTCTTTCACCAAAAGAAGCTTGTTTCATGTTTATAGAATATTTTCTTCCTTCTAGGCAACTTATAGTTCCACCCTGTAATAGTATTTGTCTAGTATTTTTCTGATATTATGAATTGTTTGGGTGTATGTATAATGATAGAAAAAAAGCAAATTTTAACAACATACATTTAAAAAGTAATTGTTGGTTAAGGTCTTACATTGTCCTAACATGACTTAGCTGGAACTGACTTCATTTCTTAATCTAAAAAAATTGATTTAATAGCATTTATTTTATTGGAATTATAAAGGGAGTCACAAACTCCCACTGGAATTCTAAACAGAGTTTCTCGGAAGGTGATAAGTAGATTGTATTATAGCACTGATGATGTTGCAAGGCCTAAGGAGCTCATGTCAGTTATTACTTTATCCAACTTGTAGAGACTTCTAAGTACCTGAACACAGGCCACTTTAGGTAATCAGACTTGCTAGAGTTCATCTTTCTATACCTCCCGCCTCTCTGCCAAATACCAAAGGAATAAAAATAGAAGCTCAGTACAAAACACACTGTATTAAAAATAAGTTGTCATTGAAATTCATACAGGCAATGCATTTATCC
The DNA here is from genome assembly GCF_028878055.3 of Symphalangus syndactylus. NCBI lineage: Eukaryota > Metazoa > Chordata > Mammalia > Primates > Hylobatidae > Symphalangus > Symphalangus syndactylus. The sequence goes on from NC_072425.2 coordinate 104,028,511, forward strand.
TGTAGACTGCATTAGAATAATAGCTTTGCAAGCAAAAGGGGGTTTCCATGTCATCTGGTCAGATTGCTCATCCTACTGCTGTGGAAACTGAGCCTTCAGGAAGGAACTGGCAGAGATAAGACTAGAACATTGGTCTCCCATGTCCCTGTCTAGTGTTTCCTATGTTGAGATATAAAGCCCTCTTATGGCTCAACAGTTAGTGCAGAATCTTCGGGTTAATGTGACTTTCTCATAGCTTGGCCATCTGTTGCTCCACTACTTATGCTAATATGTTAACATTATATACGTGACTGTTGATGGGGCCTTCTTGGCACTGTGCATGCATAATGCTCCCAGTTAACTCAGTTGACCCTGTTAAAAATGACAATGTGTGTGAGGCCCGAGTTTGTTCACATTCATTGTTACAAAAACAGGGTTACTGACCTTGTCATATTTAACAGTGTTGAGTAGACACAGCAATGTAGATCCTGAGGGCAAATAAAGAATTTCCACTGGTGACGTAAGAACTATGCTAATTAGCTTCCCCCTCCATTCTGCTTCCAGACACTGCATAACTCTATAGTTCAGCTAGAAGGCTCACTGAGCCTTAAACTAATAAAACCCAAGAATTTTTATGAATAATAATTTACAAAATGTATTTGAGCATGCACAACTTAGAAATGTGTTCATATGTGTTTCTTTAAGAAACAGTGGCTTTTGCAGAGCAGTGTGCCTGGGGGAAGTTATCACTCTATTTTTGCTGTTGCATCTCTACTGCATAGAAGTGAAACAATGATGTAGACTGATTTTTTCAAAAAAGACATAAAATGGAGCCAAGTGTGGTGGCATGTGCCTGAGTATAGTCCCAGATACTCAGGGGGCTGAGAAGGAGGATTGCTTGAGCCCAAGACTGTGGTGCTCTGTGATCATGCCTGTGAATAGCCACTGCACTCCAGGCTGGGCAACATAGCGAGGCTCCATCTCTAAAAGAAATAAAAAATGAAAATAGAGTCATCTCTTTATCTATATTCTCTAAGAACCATTCTCTCAGCTTGAGATAAAAAAAAATGCTGCCACACAATGACTAAGGAATTATATGTGGGGCTGGTTCACATATCTAAGCACTGGATATGAGCATTCTTACCTTGGTAGAAAAACAAGCTAAGTTAATTTTTCAACAATGCAATATTACCTTTGTACATCTTGTTCTCTCTTTCCCTCGGGGTCTTATATGAATGAATCAGAAAATTGCTCCCTTATGTGAAGCCTGAGTCTGCACCTGTGTTAAATTCACATGCAACTGAAATTGGGGGTGTGGGGATAGGGATAAAATGTCAGCGAAGCTAATGGGATGATATATCTAAGTTTGAATTCTGAAGTTGACTAGCATTTAACACAAAAAGCATTGATGAGGACATTTTTATGGGCACATTATGCCACGTTTAGAACTGAAATTAAGAATATAATCATGTTGACCAATTGTCCTTGAGTTTATGATTACAAGCATCTGGCTCTAGATTTTAGGAAACTCAGATAGCCAGGTATTCTGAAAATCTCGGCATGCCAAAATTTTTTACTTTACCTTCTTTGGGTCCTGGATCACCTTTCAAGTATTGAAACAATTTCTGTGTCTTAGACATTGTAAGAGAGCTCATGAAAGGTAAGCAAGTCATTGAAGCAAAATACAGAAAACAATAAAGATTTGAAAGAAGAGAAGAGATTAATGACTTCTAGATTTCCAAAAGCAAGCAGAATTGTTGATGTTCTGGACAGGGGAGTGGGTGTGGAAGGTGGAGAGAGGAGGAGTCAGTGTAAAAGTAAGAGGAATTAAATGAGGAAAACAGATATGTAGAGAGAGTTGTGTCTATGTTTTAAGTCTGCTCTTCATCCATGAATGGAAGTTGTTGGGGCAAGTCAGTTTCCCTCAAAACACAGCAAACTTGTGAATGGAATTTCTCATTTGCTTGATTTATTAATGTTTTTAGACAAAATTGGACAGTGTATGAGACTCATTCTGGATGAAGACATCTCTCTGAAAGATTTTGCTATCAGAGGAAAGAAGGAAATGAGAGAGAAGTTTGGGGCTCTGAGACTAAGACACCTCAGTTTTATCAGCTGTGAAGTATACACTGAAGAGGACAATTATTTGCATATTGCAATGGGGGCTGGTTAAAATCCAATCAATTGAATCCAGATGTGAGTTTCTTGTATGTGTGAGTGTGTGTGGGTGTGTTTAATGGAGGGTTGCCAAAATATCTTGGGAGTAGAGACCACAAGCTAATATAAGCCAAAGGATTCACAAAATACAAGGAACACTTTTGCTTTATAAAAAGCCTGCTTTAAGCATGGTGACTGGAATAATAAAATAAAATGGTCTGTGATAAATTAGTTAGTAGATATTTACAAATGGCTGGCCCTGTCTAAACAAAATCTTCCAAACTAACTCTACAAAAAGTGTTCCTGATATGGTGGTATCCAATCACATATTTAGGGAACACCATAACTGGTAGTTTATGCTCTTTAGGCAGGAGGTAAACTCCAAAAAAGCAATCTATGAGGAACCACCTCCTGGCACAACAGGGTCGTGAATGGAATTTTGATAAAATGCCAAAGATCTGTTTATTTTATTTTAAGTTCTGGGCTACCTGTGCAGGATGTGCAGATTTGTTACATAGGTAAACGTGTACCATGGTGATTTGCTGCACCTATTAACCTATCACCTAGGTATGAAGCCCAGCATGCATTAGCTATTTTTTCTTATGCTCTCCCTCCCATGCCCCACAGACCCCAGTGTGTGTTGTTCCCCTCCATTTGTCATGTGTTCAGATTGTTCAGCTCCCACTTATAAGTGAGAATATGTGGTGTTTGGTTTTCTGTTCCTATGTTAGTTTGCTGAGGATAATGTCTTCCAGCTCCATCCATGTCCCTGCAAAGGGCATCATCTCATTCCTTTTTATGGCTGCATAGTATTCCATGGTGTATTTGTACCACATTTTCTTTATCCAGCTATCACTGATGGGCATTTGGGCTGATTCCATGTCTTTTTATTGTGAATAGTGCTGCAAAGAATACACAAAAGCATGTATCTTTATGGTATTAATAGAATGATTTATATTCCACAAAGGTGTGTTTTTAAAGAGGTGTAAATGTCCATAGAGATCTCAGTCCCCTTAAGAAACTAACAACAAAATCTTTTATCTTATAAGTTAATTAATTATAAGAATATTAGGGAATAATTCTGTAGGAGAATTTTGTTGCTCTTGTGCTTTCTTTTCAAATGTGACTAATTTTGATTAGTGAAAACCTAACCTCTTTCTTGGCACTGGTATTCTTGAAATAACTGCTTTTGGTTTAGAGTAACTACCACTATGATACAAACATTTGTTTTAATTTATTTTCTAAATGTATTGAACACTTAAAAGTAGATAAAAGGAATAATTTCTCCACAACCTCATTCACTTGGCAAATCAACTTGTTTTCATATTCCTGAGTTCTCATCAAGTCTTTATGCATGGATATTTCTTTTTACAAAGTTACAGGTGTGCTAGAATGAATAAGTGTTTTTGAAATAATAAAGTAATGGAAGTCTTATTGTTTAAATATTTAAAATCATTCAATGTCTTAAAATGATGGAGTTTAATTTATGTGTTTATTAATGTGGCTAATTATTATTTGTTAAGAAAAAATTTTGTTTGTGTTAGACTAGAACTTTTTTCCTGAAATCTTAAATAGAACCAAGAATTTGTTTAAACTAGAGCTTTTCTAGAGCTTTGGCTTTTTCCTGTATTTGTTTTAGATTGCTTCGTGTTACTTTAAAAATATACAACCAAACTTGGGAATGAGAAATTCATAAATAGGAAAAATACTTAATTAGAAGAAATTGGATCCATTTCAACTTCACTGAATTTAATTCAACCTGAAACTTATTTTCTATGTGCTAGGTGTTATAAAGGAAATACCACCAGATGAGACTTTTCTGTCTGCTAGGGCCTTCTAATGTACTGCATAGACATATTTATGGGTTGCACTTAAGGCAGGGTTTACAGCGGGAACAACCAAAGTTCTTGGAGAACTTCTGTACAAGTCCATGGAAAAGCTATTCCAAGAGTGAGGGCTTCTTAAAGTAAATGGAACTTTAACTGGGCCTGGAAGAATGGGAGGGCATGGTTTACTTTTGTTTGGATCCTTTAATAAACTCATCTTGATAAATGATAAAGTCCTCTGAAGGCAGTGGATTATGCATGGGTGATTTAAACTTCTTTTAATTAATGGGAATGGAGGAAGAACAAACTCTTTTTCAAAACTCATACCATGTATCAGACAGTGAATCAAGTAAGCCTCCTTAGGCTAATTGGCAATGAGCAGGGCTGGCTTCATGGGCATATGATCAGCACAGTGGCACAAGACCCTGTGCTCAGAAGGACCTTGCACACTGGGTCTAAATGCAGTTATCCTCTCGAGATTATTAATTGTATTGTTTTGTAAGTGAAGTCCAATAAGACAATGGAACATGTGTCGGGGGCTTGGAGTCTTGGCTTGCTTGCTATTCCATCTCTCAATCTCTGACTACTATCTCTACTCCCCGCTCCTGTGGATAGATTCTCAGCCTCCCACTCCCAGCTCTGCCCTGTATATAGAAAATAAAGGCACTCTCTTCCTGGGGTGGCTGCGGAATTGTGTCAGCAGGGGGAGGTCTTTGTTCCATCATTGCCCTCAGTCCTTGCCAGGGACCTAACCATGAGCATGAGGAAGGACAGGGACCTGGGAATAAGCGTGGGAAGTGTGAAGAGGGTTAGGGTCAGGCGTGCAGTCCCCGCAGCATGTCAGCCATAGCCAAGGTGGTATCTGGTAGCACAACGGTGATCCAGGTACCACACTTTTCCCAGAGCAGAGCTTGCAATTTTAGGGGGTTGACAATTTGCTGTGATTTGAGAGATTGACTTCCCTGCCCCAGCCAGAGCCCCACATTTTCATTTTACACTGGGTATTGCAAATCCTGTGGCGGTCCCTGACCGTGAGGCAGGTGTTATTGACTTTCTATTACAGACAGGAAACTGGAGCCCACAGGAGGGCTGGTAAGTGGCAGAGCAAAGGTGTCTTACTTGAAAGCCCATCCCTTTTCCACTTTCATGTCTAGTACCATCTCCCTTGAGAAACAGTGGGGTGAGGGAAAGGCCCCTTGGGATGCTGAGTGCTGTGGGTGTTCTCTCCTCTGGAGTGGCCTGGAGATGACCTATAGCCATCTCTTAACAAGATGGACCTGAGCTTAATTGACTAAAGGTCTCTATGGTTTCTTACAGTGGACAAGTAGGAAAATTTTAAGCTCCAGGCCCACTATTATGACTGAGTTATGACCCCCAAATTCAGAATTTAAAGCCATAACCACCAGTACCTCAGAATGTGACTGTGGCTGGAGACAGGTCCTTTAAAGTAATAATTAATTTAAATGAAGGCCATTCGGGTGGGCCTTAATCCCATCTGACTGGTGTCCTTATAAGTAAAGGAAATTTGGACCCACAAAGAGGCACCAGGGATGCGTGTGCACAGATGAAAAACTATATCAGGAAATATCCAGAAGACTGCCCTCAACAAACCAGGGAGAAATCTTTCAGAAGAAATCAATCCTGTTGGCACCCTGATCTTAGACTTCTAGCCTCCAGAACTGTGAGAAAATAAATTTCTGTTGTTTAAGCCTCCATTCTGTGGTATTTTGTTATGGCAGCCCTGGCAAGCTAATGCACCTACTAAGACACTGATAATGTGAATCCATCAATCTTCTGTTGGCCTAAATGGTATGGTAACAGGATTCTACCAAGTATTACATAAATGAAGAGTTGTATATAAAAGCCCATTAGATGAGACTTGAAAATTCTGTATGACAGAAATCCTGCAATAGAAAATTGAGAGTGAGAGAGAGAAAATGGGATGAGGCAAGAAGAAAAAATGTAGAATACCTTAGGTAAGAGATCATTTAGCTGTTGCTCCTCACCTTTTTTACATAAACAAGTAATATGTAAATAGTACATATTTGTTTAAAAAAAAAAAAGCTTACGTCAACTGAGTAAAAAATCTAGGTCTTGCCAGGAGAGGTGGCTCACTCCTGTAATCCCAGCACTTTGGGACGCCAAGGCAGGAGGATCACTTGACCCCAGGAGTTCAAGACAAGACCATTGTAGAGATGGGATCACTACAATGAAATTTTAAAAAATTAGCCAGGCATGGTGACATGCACCTGTGGTCTCAGCTACATAAGAGGCTGAAATGAGAAGATAGCTTGAACCCAGGAGGTCAAGGCTGCAGTGAGCCATGATCACACCACTGCATTCCAGCCTGGGTGACACAACGAGATTGTTTAAAAAAAAAATAAAAGTCTAGGTTTTTCTGTCCCTCTTCATTCCCCATCTCACTTCCCACCTCAGCAGTAAGCACTGAGAGGTATACTCCTTTAGACTATTTTGCAAATCATTTAAGACTATATGTATAACATTTCTATATATGCTTAACTTTGCTTATCTCAATTTTAATTATTGAAAGAATGTAATTATATAATATGTATTGTTTTGTGATTTGTTTTTCCATTTAATAATATGTATTAGGGATTTTTCTGTATTTGTTATACACCTTTATTTTATGTAATTTATTATGAAATGTGAAACACCATAGTATAGATGCTTTATCATGTATTTTATCATTACATTACTGATAAACATTTCAGTTGTTTTCAGGTTTTTATGATTACAAAAAATATTGCAATAAACATTTTTGTACATATATATGTGACATTTAGATTTCTAGTCACCATATCACTTGGTCACTTCCATGGTTCCTATTTTGCTTCTGGATTCCTTTTGGAATTTATAGCTAGGACTGTCTTTTTTATCTGAATTAGGTATGTAAAAATAGGCTGAGATGGTTTTTCTTTAATATCCATATAACCAGAGTTATGTATGATTTCCTGTTTCCTTGGTAGAGAAAGTTCTTTAACTGTTAAGGCCATGTAGCATGCTGTGCCCAAGGCCAGGAGTATGCAGTAGGCCACAGAGGATAGTTTAAGCTGTTGAGCTTAACACGTAACCTGTCTGTGGTTTGAGGTAAAGAGACAATAAAGCTGTGAACTAGGGCATGACTCAGTGCCAGAAGACAACTGTGTACCCAGGACGGGGGTGCCAACTCAGAATGACTCTTAGGATTCTCTCTGGGACGGACACGTGTGGTATAGTCTTCAATATGGAGGTGTAGGAATGCCCTGATAAACCCTGAGTGTTTCTTCCCAATTTCCGTGTTTCAGTTCAAGGAGTTCCTGCCCAGTGAATAATGGCACCTTGTGTTATGCCTGCACAAAGCAACTAGTGAGCCTTTCCTAAGAATAGTCAAGTTTGTTTTATAGTGACATAGTAAATATTGGTTTTTGGTTAAAAAAAATACCTGGCATGATTTTTTCTAATAGTCAAATGGATGAAGAGGTGGACACATTAAAGAACAATATTTTAAAATTATAAGCATTTAAAGATGGGTTAAATGTATACTATCACTAGACTTTAGTCCTTCATCCTGAAGTCTAAAAAGCAATAATTCTGAATCCCTTCCTATGCTTTCAAACCTTCCAGTGTCTGTTCTCTTTGGCAAAACTTCATGCCTCTTGGCTTCAGGCAGGCAATTTGTCAAGAAAGCTTGCCATTTTGGCTTGTTTCTCTTTTATTTCTTGTTCCCACCATTCATTCAGCCTTCAAACTCCTCTAATTAGCTGTTTACCTTAATTATTCCAGCTAGGGCTTCATCTGGTCTCAGGTTCTCCTGCTTCTGAGGATCCAAAGTGTCTGTGCCTTCCCTCTTGGGAGAATCTTCCTACTTTTCTGAAAAATGCATTCCCACCCCGCTTGCTCTGTGTCTTGTGGCTTCCATAGCCCAGGAGGGAAAAGAAAACTGGCAGTAGTCTTAAACATCTGATTCTGAGCCACATCTATCCCATTTTAGAGAAAATAAAATTTCTTACATAGCCTCAGCGGAACTCGGGGTTTCAGCTTAGACAAGAATTTGCAGACTAGTTACTAAGTACAAGACCTCAGCAAAATCTGGGCTTAGTTCACTTCTAGAATCTATAAGACACTGGAGGAATAGTGAGTTAGCGCACTTTTTCTTAACCAGACCTCCTTATCTATTTTCTCTTTTGGCTCATGAACATATAACATCAAATTAAACACCATGTAACTTGAGGATGGTATCTAGCAGTTTTGAAACGGTTCAGGTCAAGGCACTATCAATCTTTTGAAGAATAGGTAGAGATTCCCTGGGTGACCATGCGGCTACAAACCAAATAATCAAATATGTGATTTTGAGTCTCCCTAGGCTATTCATGGAAACCAGACTCATTTTACATAGATGTATTTAATGACTAATGAACTAACTCTTAGCATCTTGATAAATAACATTCTTTGTATTTAAATTTTTACTTATGGACATGTGTTGGTAAAAGATATTGTCACTAGTTAGGCCCCTGATTAACCCCAGAAACTATCTTCCTCATTAGGTATAATCATTAGGGTTGACACAACCTGATCATCCACCAGTTGGAATCTGATAGAAACAGAAGTGCCTACCATGAAGCTTTTGAGTGCCTTGGTATTACATTTGAATTTGGAATTGACTAAGCCTTAAGCCTTCCAAATCTCACAAAATAAATTATGAAATGCATCACTTAGACCTCTTCAGGTGACATGGACCAGGGGTCTTTAAAACAGAGTTCCCTTCTTGGTCCACTGTGAGACTGTTAAGCTGGAGCAATCTGAAGGGTGGCCTGTCAATCACACACAGAAGAAAGACTGAAGATTATTTTAAGTATGATGGTTTATTTTACTTGGAGGTTTTGCTCCACTAAGTTCATTAAAAATCCTCATATATTTTTAAATTTATCTAAAATTCAGATTCTCTATTTCTCATTTTATCACCACTTTAATTAGGCATAACAGATTGAAATTAGGTATCATAGAATAACTTTGCATGTTGAGACTAACAATACTGCAATTTATTCTATGTGATGATTCATTCCCTCCCTTGATACTTGTCTGAGTCACCAGGCATAAATGAATATGCAAAGAACAGACCTTCGTACTTCTGGATTTTCAGATTCTGAAATAAGAAAATCAGACATCTGTTTCTAAGACTTGTGAACTAACCCTGAGTGTAGAAATCTTTATTTTGTGCCTAATGACTGAAAAGCAGGTTCTGATGTGCTTCTTCAGAAGCACTTCATAAAATAACTGGTGCGTATAAAAAATAAATAAATAAAAGGGTAAAATATGCCACAAACTATTTGCATATGATAATTTCATGAAACATTCCCCTTGAGAAATACCTGAGTAAAATTAATTCACAATCAGTAGAAACCCAGTGGGAATGTGCTCGTCGAAATAAATAACCCAAAATTATTCTTGGGCTGTGAAGTTTGTTTACTGCCTTAAGTGAAGTGTGTATCAAACATAAGTACATTAGCATTGGCTGTGCACTGGGGGAGTCAGGCACAGCCTTCACCTAATGTTTTTCAGCCATTCTGCTGTTTATATTTTTTGGCAACTGGTTCAAACCACAGGGGGGTTTGTTCCAATATTGTGTGTGTGTGTGTGTGTGCGTTTGTGTGGTTAGTAATGGGCATAGCACCTTTTCAAGAGAGCCTCCAAGGTATGGTTGAATTATTGAAAGCTGCATAAGAGTTTGCTAATTTTAAAAATTATTTTAAAACTCAATTCCCTTATAGGCAAAGGGCAATGAGTATTCTCAGTCAAAGAAATAAAGAGTGTTTCTTCCCACTTAGAATTCTCAGGGCTGTCTACCACTCTACTCCTGTCCAGCTCTCTGTTGTCACCTCCCAACACTGCTTGGTGGTTGTTGCTGTGATGTTGCTTTAAATATTTAAATGAAATAATACATTGTAAACTCTTGATGTTAGAGTTGTTGTCAATAAATTTCACCAGCATCAGGAAAAGCTGGGCAGGGTAAGGCACTGGTTACTTTTGGGTCATCCTTTGGAGAACTTTGGTGAAGGGTGAGCTGAAGCTGATAACTAAAATAACAATAGACTAGCCGTAGCCTTGATTATGAAGATCAGCAACAATTCTGGTTTTTCTGATGCATATGAGATGTCACAGTGGCAGCGAACACATTGATCTTGTTCTTACTTAAGAGCAAATATTCACTGTCCCTAACTGCGAAATGTGCATTACTACTTATCAGTCATTTTCTTTCCCATGTGTGCTACTTTAGGACTCAGGTAATTCAGATAATATCTTCACGATTTGGACTTCTGGAGATAAGGAGGAGTGAGCTGGGTAGTTTTGGGGTTGACATTGAATTTTTCTGTAGCACTGAGAATACTGGGAGTTAGAAAAGAAAGATAGTGACTACACTTTATATATTTCTAAGATTTCTTTTCAGTCATGGTGATTCTGAGTGTTGCTAGCTGTGCTAAACATATGTGTAGGCATGGTCTTGTTTATATGAACACCTTGTGCCTGATGTTGGGCTACAAATAACTTGACAGACATTGCTTTGCAATGGTCTTGCAGCTTTGAGGTGGCAGAAACAGGATTTGAACCTAGGTCTGTCTAGAGTTTAGAGCCAGTATTTGTAATTATGATACACTTCTTTCCTCATATTCTTCTCAGGCTGCATAATTCTCCTTGCAGAAATCTTGCACCTTGTTTTTCCCCTTCCCTTTCAAGATTTCCTTCAATGTCCATTCTCTCTATATGTATACTTTAAGTTCTGGAATACATGTACAGAACATGCAGGTTTGTTACATAGCTATACATGTGCCATGGTGGTTTGCTGCACCTATCAACCCATCATCTAGGTTTTAAGCCCTGTATGCATTAGGTATTTCTCCTAATGCTATCCCTCTCCTAGCCCCTCACCCTCTGACAGGCCCCAGTGTGTGATGTTCCCTTCCCTGCATCCATGTGTTCTCACTGTTTAACTCCCACTTATGAGTGAGAACATGCAGTGTTTCGTTTTCTGTTGCTGTGTTAGTTTGCTGAGAATGATGGTTTCCAGCTTCATCCACGTCCCTGCAAAGGACATGAACTCATCCTTTTTTATGGCTGCATAGTATTCCATGGTGTATATGTGCCACATTTTCTTTATCCAGTCCATCATGATGGGCATTTAGGTTGGCTCCAAGTCTTTGCTACTTCAGTGTCCATTCTAACCATATCTGGCCTATATAGAAATGTTGCTGGTTAGGATTCATACCCATAGTAAGACTCATGTGGCTCTTACAGCCAGATGGATGGAGAGAAGGATGAATGGGTGCATGAGTGGCCACACTCATTTTCTGGGAACAGAGTGGCCTAGGAATGTAGGAATAATGCTACATTCATAACATGTACTGACTAGGCATGGTGGATAACAAGTTGCTCCTTCAAGATGTCAATGCCACCAACAATAGGTAGTCCCAATGAAAGTTACTGAACTAGATAAAACCAGTCTCCAGAAAGATTGTAGTGGTTAATAGGATGGAGTTTGAAGACAGAATTCCTGGGTTTAAATCCTATACTGCTGTGTAATCTTGGGCATGTTATTTATTTTTTTCTGTGCCTTCGTTTCCTAATCTATAATATGGGCATACTTACCTCATGGAATTGTTGTAAGGAATATGAATATATAGACTCAGTTCCTGGCATATAATATGTGCTATTAAGTGTTTTCTAGTATTACCAGTAGTATGATGCCTTGTGTTTGATAATTGCTCCTTCTGATATCTGACTGTGGTCCCAACCGACATATAAGTCTTGGTATATCCTTAATAGAGCTTTTGCTTTACTTTGTACCCAATTCTCCTTCTATCAGCCCATAACCCATGCATTCCTGAATTTGTAGCTGACTTAAAAATATGTGGTAATGAGTCACTTCTCCATCCCCAAACTAAGAGTAAAAGCTTGGCTTCAAACTATATTCAAGGCTGGCATATTTCTACCCTATAGAAAGTAAAGCCAAAAAAATTTAATAAAGAAAAGAAGGAAAGAAGGAAGGAAACAGAGAGATAGAGAGAGAGAGAGGGAAGGGAGAAGGAAGGGAGGAAGGAAGAAAAAAGAGAAAGAAAAAACAATGTCAGGGCAATATACTAGGCAGGTCAAGGAGAGAGGAGAGCATAATGCTAGGTTCGGTTTCTGTAACAGTCTTTAATGTAAGATGCTCAGAAATCAGAACCATTTGTAAATGAGACTACCTGTATGTTTCCATGATGATGCCCTACAAGTTGGTGGAAGAGTTTGAAAGGGAAGCAACTCTCTGTGATGCAAGATGTTAGTTTTCCTTCTCTGTTATCCCTGCAGATTCTTCCCCAAATCATAAACTTTCATTCAATCTAACAAGAAGAACTGGAGATTTTATTGAATAAACCTGACTTCACAAATTTAAGGAGCTAGCTGAATTTGAACTTTGGAAGTCTTGGAAGTATCAGAAAATTTATTCCAGGTGTCTTATTGACATTCAGTTAAATTCAACACTGTAAAAACGCTAAGGAAATTCCATTAATATATTTTTTTGCAAATATGATTGTCCACAGCCTCAATGGATAACTACATTCAGAACAACTGCTTCACTAAATGGTTCTCTTTTCTGCTAGTGTTCATAAAAAAAATCTAAGCAGCAAAAATGGAAGAAAAAAATGATGAGGGAATAAATACTTTCCTTTAAGACAATTGCATGACTAGACTTTACACTTAATTTCTTTAAGACTGCACAAAGGAGCTTTCTTAGTTAATTCATGTCTCTGTAGTGTAGCTTTACTCAATCATGTAAAAAAGAAACATCATGAATTACACAAGTGAGGGGTGGCATTGAAAATAGAACACATCCTTTCATTAACTTACAAAAATACAATTAGTAATTATTAGTGATTTCCTGGAGAAAGTCCAGAGCTGTATTAAAAATATCACTAACCACAAAGATCTTCAATGATCCCTTAGAGGAAAAAAATACACAGTTACGAGGCTTATGTATTGTACTTGCTTTGGAAACATAAAAGGAGTAATTCATAAAGCAACCACACAACATTTGTAATGTTTTTTACTTCTTTTGCATTCTCTGGGAAATGCAAAGAATGTTTCTTTTTCTAAATAAAATGCCCTGTGGCATTCTGTCTAGAATGAGAATGGTTATGTCTTCGTTCAGAAGTCATGGATATTTTGCCAAAAATGAGATCATTTTCTAAAAAGGCATATTTTTCAGTTTTGGCATATTCTCTTCTAATGGACAACATGTTTATGCTGATTCCAGAAAGATGAAAGACAAATCTAAAATATCTAGAATGTCTAGGGGCAATCTTACTCTTTGTGTCAAATATTATTCAGAATCTTGCCATCTAAATATGTTAAAATTTTTTTAAAAGAGCGTTCTATAATCTCATTAAAAAGTGGGCAGATGGCGTGAAGAGACATTTCTCAAAAGGAGACATAAAAATGGCTAACAAACATAAGAAACAAGTGCTCAATATCACTGATCATTCAGGAAATGCAAATTAAAACCACAATGAGATACCACTTTGCCCAAGCCAGAATTATTAAAAAGTCAAAAAACAACAGATGTTGGTGTGGACATGTTGGAAAGGTAATGCTTCTACACTGTTTATGGGACTGTAAATTAGTATATCCTATATAGAAAACAGTACGAAGCTTTCTCAAATGACTAAAAGTAGATCTACCACTCAATCCAGCAATCCCACTACTGGATATCTATCCAAAGGAAAAGAAGTCATACAAAAAAGACATCTGCATGCATATGTATATCAAAGCACAATTCACAATTGCAAAGATACAGAATCAACCTCAGTGCCCATCAACTGATGAGTGGATAAAAAAATGTGGCATATACGCACATGGAATACTACTCAGTCATAAAAAAGATCAAAATAATATATTCTGCAGCAACTTAGATGACTGGAGGCCATTATGCTAAGTGAAGTAACTCAGGAATGGAAAACCAAATGCTGAATGTTCTCACTTGTAAGTGGGAGCTAAACTCTAAATTATGATTCTGAATAATATTTGACACAAAGAGTAAGATTGGTCCTAGAGATTCATACTAGATATTTTAGATTTGTTTCCATCTTTCTGGAATAACTATGCAAAGGCATACAGAATGTTATAATGGATATTGGAGACTCAGAAGAGGGGTGGGTGGCGGGGGTCAGGGATGGAAACTTACCTACTGGATGCAATGGACACTGGGTGATGGGTGCATTAAAGGCCCAGACTTCACCACTATACGATTCGTCCATGTAACCAAAAACCACTTGTGCTCCTAAAGCTATTGAAATTTTTTTTAAATCAAAAAACAAAAAAAAAGAAAAAAAAACTGAAGAAAAAATAATAATAAAATTAAAAAGTTGTTAATTTCAATATGCTAGGGCAACAATCCCTGGCAGTTGTGGAGACAGGCTCCAGGTATCAGGTAGATCCTTACCTGTTGATGTTTTGGACTCTTCCTTGTGTCCAGGTTTGGAGAAACACATGGTATCAGCCTTCTTGGTTTGGTGGGGAATGAATTCTTCCTGTGAAACATATGGCTCTTTGAAGACAGGTGTGTTTTGACTGGATAGAAATAGGGTCAGCAGAGCTCTCAGCTGCATCAGGAAGAAAGGGAAGGAGGCCCGGTATTGGGAGCATTTGGAGCAAGACCCCAGAGGATTCTCCTGCTCTCATTCATCTGCTTGCTATTTACGTAAAATTTCAACCTGCTTGATGGTTGCTTTCCTTTTTCTGTATTGCCTTTTGGAAAAGCAAGAAACTTAGTGCTGGGAAACTGCTGAATGAACTGTAAAATTCAATCAACTCCTGATTTTTCAAAATGCAGATTACCTGATTTACCCTCTCTCAGGTATCAAGTTTTGTTCTCAGTTTATATTCTGATGTCAGCCAGCGTCCCTGATCCATCTCTCCTCTTGGAGGTGGGACACTTAATCTAAGGTTAGACCAGGAGCTACCAGGAAGTTAAAATGTATCAAAAAAAAAAAAAAAAAGGATATGACAGGATGTCCCTTCTGATTCCCTTTCACCCATTCTCATCCTGACCTCTGTGAGATGGGGTCATTTAGTTTTATGATGTGAATTCAGGAAAGCCCATCATGATATGAATCCTATGACATGTGAGTCCTATGAAAGCCCATCAGTGTTGGTAAGAAAGCGCCATCTCATAAATCCTTCACTCAGTAATTTGAAGGTTCCAGGACCACTGCCTACAATGCTATGTGGCGTCATCATCCCCCTTCAGAAAGGAATCAGAAACACTGCTCTCCATGGTCTTGGGTATGTGTGAGAGTTGCAGGAAGAGAAAGGGCCTTAACCCAGTGATGGTACAAGGCAGAGGAATAGGAAAGAGAAGAGGGGAGGAGACCAGGGAGCCCGGGGTGCCTGGAAGCCTGCTTGAGGCCAAGTTGGTATGATACAAAACATAAACAGGTGGGAGGTTTTACACTGTCTGTGAACCTTTGGTGCATTTGGAATTGGGTAGCAGAAATATTTTCTTTTTGGAAAAGGACTGAACCTTAATGTACCTCTAGGCATTTAGGGGCATTAATGTAGGTACGGATATATTTTCAGCCTGGAATTTGAAATAAAATATTTGGGATTAACTGCTTTACTTGCCTCTGTGGGCAAGGAATTCAATAATTAAAAGTTAAATCTATGCTAAGATATACTATATATATACTAAACAAAATAAAACAGAGCATTGAAAGGTCATGGATGAGATTCCATAGTCATGGCTGAAAAGGCAGGTATCACCAATTGAGCAGGCGCACCTCACTGGTCTAAACACAGCCACTAGCAAATGAACAGGAGAAGAGAGTTAGAGATTGTGTTTAGAACAAAAGCCTTTCTGAAACTGCAAGCATTTGTTTTCTTTCTCTTTCTTTTTCTTCCTTTCTTTCTTTCTTTCTTTCTTTCTTTCTTTCTTTCTTTCTTCCTTCCTTCCTTCCTTCCTTCTTTCTTTTCTTTCTTTCTTTCTTTCTTTCTTTCTTTCTTTCTTTCTTTCTTTCTTTCTTTCTTTCTTTCTTTCTCTTTCTTTCTTTCTTTCTTTCTTTCTTTCTTTCTTTCTTTCTTTCTTTCTTTCTTTCTTTCTTTCTTTCTTTCTTCTTTCTTCTTTTCTTTTTCTTTCTTTCTACTGAGGACCAAAATTAAGGTTTCCTTAGAGTAGTTTTACAACTCTGAAAGAACTGATTGTTTTAAAGCCACACCTTGGTTACTTCCTCCGCAATCATCACATTGAAAGATCAACATATGCATGTTCAGGAGGAGGAGACATTCTCAGATTGTAGTTAACTTGGATCACAAGAAGGGGTGGGGGCACTGGTGTCCTGGGGCATCACACTTCAGGAGCTCAGGCACAGTCCCCTTGGGCATGCCCCCCAGCATGGCTGCATGCCCTGGAGCGAGTAGATCTTTAGTGTGTGAGCAAGGGCTTTTCAGTTTCAGAAATGAGAAGGTAGGTCAGAGGGAGCTTAGCCATTTTCGCATATCTCTCTGTCTCTGTCTCTGTCTCTCTCACACACACATACACACACACACACACACACACCACATTCACAAATCTGCAGTTGCTTTGAGTGGGGAAAACATTTTATTTTTATCATGTAGACATGGCCAAAATGTTCTCAACCCATTAAAAACTTGGAAGAAGATGTAGCCCCTGTACAGAAATACCTGTTCTTTTTATTCCTCAGTGGAGATAACTCCATACAAGGGTCCTTAAAATGATACGACTGGGAATGCAAGTCTCTCCTTAGAATAATTACCTGTTCTGAAGAAAAGGAAGACATGTTACATAAGGAAAGCAACTTCAAGTTCCTGTGTGGATCGTTATGAAAAAAGTGCCTGAAGAGGACACATCTACTCTAGGTAACGAGAGACTTCAGTTTAAGTTCCAGCTCTACAATGCACTGGCTGTGAACGGATTTACAAAAAATCTTTCTTAAACTGTTTCTTTATCTATAAAATGGGCACACAAAAGCCATTTGGCTACTTCCTAAAATTGTCATGAGAATCCAATGTAGAACACTATACAAGGCACATGAGAGTAAAGCAAAAGTATAGAAAACGTTCTAGGGTGAATTAAAAGCACGTCTGTGCCCAGTTATAGCTTAGTAATACATAAAAATTGTTGAAAAGCAAAATTGACATTTTGCTCTGCCACAATGAGCTAAAACCTTGAATATATACAATGTAGTTCTAGGGAAACAAACTTTATACCTTTAGATAAACATACAAAAAAGTTCTCCAAACTGAGTTACTTGTCTACTACTAGTCTACAAAATAGATAAAACCAAGAACCTTTTCTGTGAGTTACTGACTGTCTAATAAAACAACTTTATTCCTGATTTTACAATCAGGAATATATATGATGGGCCTCATAGGTACTAATGTAGAAATTATGTGTTTTTATTATATTATTATACTGTAATTCTGGGATATATGTGCAGAACATGCAGGTTTGTTACATAGGTATACATGTGCCGTGGTGGTTTCCTGCACCCACCAACCTGTCATCTAGGTTTTAAGCCCCGCATGCATTAGGTATTTGTCCTAATGCTCTCCCTCCCCACCCCCGACAGGCCCCAGTCTATGACGTTCCCCTCCCTGTGTTCATGTGTTTTCATTGTTCAACTCCCACTTATGAGTGAGACCATGCCGTGTTTGGTTTTCTGTTCCTATGTTAGTTTGCTGAGAATGATGGTTTCCAGCTTCATCCATGTCCCTGCAAAGGACATGAACTCATTCTTTTTATGGCTGCATAGTATTCCATGGTGTATATGTGCCACATTTTCTTTATACAATCTATCACTGATGGGCATTTGGATTGGTTCCAAGTCTTTGCTATTATGAATAGTGCCTCAGTAAACATACGTGTGCATGTGTTTTTATAGTAGAATGATTTATAATCCTTTGGGTATATACCCAGTAATGGGATTGCTGAGTCAAATGGTATTTCTGGTTATAGAGCCTTGAGGAATCACCACACTGTCTTCCACATTGATTGAATTAATTTACACTCCCACCAACAGTGTAAAAGCATTCCTATTTCTCTGCCTCCTCTCCAGCATCTGTTGTTTCCTGACTTTTTAATAATCACTATTCTAATTGGTGTGAGATGGCATCTTATTGTGGTTTTGATTTGCATTTCTCTAATGACCAGTGATGATGAGGTTTTTTTCATATGTTTGTTGGCCACATGAATGTCTTCTTTTGAGAAGTGTCTGTTCATATCCTTTGCCCACTTTTTGATGGGGCTGTTTGTTTTTTTCTTGTAAATTTGTTTAAGTTCCTTGCACATTCTGGATATTAGACCTTTGTACATTCTGGATATTAGACCTTTGTCAGATGGATAGATTGCAAACATTTTCTCCCATTCTGTAGGTTGCCTGTTCACTCTGATGCTAGTTTCTTTTCCTGTGCAGATGCTCTTTAGTTTAATTAGATCCCATTTGTCAATTTTGGCTTTTGATGCCATTGCTTTTGGTGTTTTAGGCATGAAGTCGTCACCCATGACTATGTCCTGGATGGTATTGCCTAGGTTTTCTTCTAGTGTTTTTAAGATTTTAGGTTTTAAGTGTAAGTCTTTAATCCATCTTGAGTTAATTTTTAGATAAGGTGTGAAGAAGGGGTCCAGTTTCAGTTTTCTGCATATGGCTAGCCAGTTTTCCCAGCACCAATTATTAAATAGGGAATCCTTTACCCATTGCTTGTTTTTGTCAGGTTTGTTGAAGAACAGATGGTTGTAGATGTGTAGTGTTATTTCTGAGGCCTCTGTTCTGTTCCATTGGTCTATATATCTGTTTTGGTACCAGTACCATGCTGTCTTGGTTGCTATAGCCTTGTAGTATAGTTTGAAGTCAGGTAGTGTGATGCCTTCAGCTTTGTTCTTTTTGCTTAGGATTGTCTTGGCTATACGGGCTCTTTTTTGATTCCATATGGAGGTTAAAGTAGTTTTTTCCAATTCTGTGAAGAAAGTCAATGGTAGCTTGATGAGAATAGCATTGAATCTATAAATTACTTTGATGAGCATGGCCATTTTCACGATATTGATTCTTCCAATCCATGAGCATAGAATGTTTTTCCATTGGTTAATGTCCTCTCTTATTTCTTTGAGGAGTGGTTTGTAGTTCTCCTTGAAGAGCTCCTTCATGTCCTTTGTGAGTTGCATTCCTAGGTATTTCATTCCTTTGTAGCCATTGTGAATGGGAGTTCACTCATGATTTGGCTCTCTGTCTGTTATTGGTGTGTAGGAATGCTTATGATTTTTGCACATTGATTTTGTATCCTGAGACTTTGTTGAAGTTGCTTATCAGCTTAAGGAGTTTTTGGGCTGAGACAATGGGATTTTCTAAATATACAATCATGTCATCTGCAAACAGAGACAATTTGACTTCCTCTCTTCCTATTTGAATATGCTTTATTTCTTTCTCTTGCCTGATTGCCCTGGCCAGAACTTCCAATACTATGTTGAAAAGGAGTGGTGAGAGAGGGCATCCTTGTCTTGTGCCGGTTTTCAAAGGGAATGCTTCCAGCTTTTGCCCATTCAGTATGATATTGGCTATGAGTTTGCCATAAATAGCTCTTATTATTTTGAGATATGGTCCATCAATACCTACTTTATTGAGTGTTTTTAGCATGAAGCGGTCTTGAATTTTGTCGAAGGCCTTTTCTGCATGTATTGAGATAATTATGTGGTTTTTGTCACTGGTTCTGTTTATGTGATGGATTACGTTTACTGATTTGTGTATGTTGAACCAGCCTTGCATCCCAGGGATGAAGCCGACTTGATCATGGTGGATAAGCTTTTTGATGTGCTGCTGGATTTGGTTTGCCAGTATTTTATTGAGGATTTTCGCATCAATGTTTGTCAGGGATATTGGCCTGAAATTTTCTCTTTTTGTTGTGTCTCTGCCAGGTTTTGGTATCAAGATGATGCTGGCCTCATAAATGAGTTAGGGAGGGGTCACTCTTTTTCTATTGTTTGGAATAGTTTCAGAAGGAATGGTACCAACTCCCCTTTGTACTTCTGGTAGAATTCAGCTGTGAGTCCATCTGGTCCTAGGCTTTTTTTTTTGGCTGGTAGGCTCTTAATTACTGCCTCAATTCCAGAACTTCTTATTGGTCTACACAGGGATTTGACTTCTTCCTGGTTTGGTCTTGGGAGGGTGTATGTGTCCAGGAATTTATCTATTTCTTCTAGATTTTCTAGTTTATTTGTGTAGAGGTGTTTATAGTATTCTCTGATACTAGTTTGTATTTCTGTGTGATCAGTGGTGATATCCCTTTAATTTTTTTTATTATGTCTATTTGATTCTTCTTTCTTTTCTTCTTTATTAGTCTGGCTAGTGGTATGTCTGTTTTGTTAATCTTTTCAAAAAACCAGCTCCTGGATTCATTGATTTTTTGAAGAGTTTTCGTGTCTCTATCTCCTTCAGTTCTGCCCTCATCTTAGTTATCTCTTGTCTTCTGCTAGCTTTTGATTTTGTTTGCTCTTGCTCGTGTAGTTCTTTTAGTTTTGATGTTAGGGTGTCGATTTTAGATCTATGTATTCTTTTAATTCAGTGATCTGGTCCTTGAGAAATGTCCCCAGTTGAGATAAGGAAGCCATCCTTTGTACCCTCTGCATTGACCACCACCATAGGTGGGCTTCCCCTGGAAAGCAAGCATGGTTCAAAGTAAAGCAGCTCCCTTGTGTGGAGGAAAATCCCCAGGGAGAAACACAGCTGTGGCACATCAGCAGACAAGGCTTCTGGCAGCTGAGCAAACTTATGCTTTAGTGCTAGAGTGGGATTCAAGAGGCACATCACAGCAACCACTGTAAACAGTTCCCCAAAAGTTGGATTACTGATGAAAGTATGAGTTTATATTGCAATATAGGTTAGCAAATTATGTTTCTTAAAGGTTGTATAATTTGTACCTCCATCAGCAATGTATGAGAATGTCTGTTTCCCTGAATACTCCCCAGCACTTGGTACTATTGCTTTTCCAAATATTTAATGATTACATACTCTTGTTAATTTAAACATTTCCCTGATTATTGCTAAGTTTGAATATCTCTTTATTGGTGATACTTACTTTTGCCTTGGTAATATTTTTGTGCATGTATGTGTATGCCCTGTACTCATTTTTCTGTTGTGTTTTTTCTTTATATATAAATACCATTAATTCATTGTGAATTGTTGTGAGAGAGTCTCTTAAAATCTGTTCTCCATTTTGTTGCCTGGGCACGTGGCTAGAGCACAGTCCCCAGTCACTTTTGCAGTTAAGTGTGATTGTATAACTAAGTTCTGAACAGTGGGTTTTCAGTGGAGATGTCTTTGTTATGCCTCCTAGTTGCCTTTTATCCTCTTCTTCAGTGGACACAGATACTAATGGCTATGGTGGAGCTTTGAGGTAGTAGGAGGCTGGGTCCCTGAATCACCATGTGGGGTAGCTGTCTGCAAACTGTGAACCCCTGCTCTGGACTATTAGATGGACAAGAAATAAACCTCTTTCATATTTGAGTTACTATACATTTTTGGGATGTACTATTTGTTTTAGCAGTTTAGCCCACCCTAATACAGCTGTATTGTCTAATTTCTTCTTAGTCCATCATATTTATTTGACCACATATCATAGTATCTTTAAAGGCTGCCTAGAGAAAAATGCACAGGCAACAGAATTTGAAAAGGGAGGCCAGAGAAGCAGGAGGGACAATAGGATAGTACGACATTGTAGAAGCCAAAGAAAAAAGTATTTCAGGAAACAAGCCATGATCAATCATGTATCATACTGTTGAGAGGCTAGGCAGGGGCAAAAAAATGCTTGATGATTGGTTCAGTGCAAAGATGCCTCTGGAGCCAGGATTCCAGGACAGAAGTATTAGAAAGCTTTCCTGGGATGAAGGCACCTTAATATCTGGGAAGTGAATGCCCTATTAAATGTCTGTCTTCTGCTAATGAACTTGCCAAATCTGTAAAAAGTCTGGAAGTTGCCCACCCATGCCCTTGAAGAGCAGTAAAAGCACTGTTCAATCTGAAGTATTGATCCACACATCTCTGCAGGCCTAGATATCTGGGTAATTCCAGCTCATTCCACTAGAATTCATCTGCAGGCAGGTCCTATGAACCACCATTAACTCTTAGAGAGCCACGTTGGCCATTCACAGCTGAACTAACAGTGCCCTTCACAGAAGGCACAACATTCACGAGCAGTAAGTTCTTGCCTACTACTCCCCACTGTCTGAACATGACAGATCGACTTTCAATTTTTCACCTACACTTTATTCAACTCCCTTGTTTTCTCAGGTGAGACTCTAAAAATTACTTCTAGGAACAGAACATTCTGGGTTACTGAATCTCAGGACACAAATAAATTATCTTGCTTACAAGAAAAAACACGGTAAAACTTTATTGTACATCCCAGTTAATGGGTTAAAATAAGAGAAAATATATTTTATCGTTTTCTTCCTCTTTTTTTTTTTTTGAGACAGAGTT
Source organism: Symphalangus syndactylus (assembly GCF_028878055.3). NCBI lineage: Eukaryota > Metazoa > Chordata > Mammalia > Primates > Hylobatidae > Symphalangus > Symphalangus syndactylus. The sequence goes on from NC_072425.2 coordinate 104,050,988, forward strand.
TTACTCTGTCACCCAGGCTGGAGTGCAGTGGTGCAATCTCGGCTCACTGCAGCCTTGACCTCCTGGGCTCAGGTGATTCTCTCACCTCACCCTCCAGAGTAGCTGGGACTACAGGCACACACCACCATGCCCAGCTAATTTTTTGTATTTTTAATTGAGACAAGGTGTCGCCATGTTGCCCAGACTGGTCTCGAACTCCTGGACTCAAGCAATCTACCCACCTTGGCCTCCCAGAGTGCTGGGATTACAGGTGTGAGCCACTGCACCTGGCAAAGAAAATATATTTTGATTAATCTTTTAAATTAAATGACCATGGAGATAACTTATCCACCATAAAAGTGAGAGATGAAAAGAGATGCAGACATGTCAAAAGACATCAATACATGTGCTTATTAAAAGTATATGGTGCTGTGCTTTAAAAACCTGGAACTGAAGGTGACTTTTCTAATTACCTATGACATATGAAGTCAGTTGTCCCTAATACATTCAGAATGACACATTACGAATGAATAGATATTAGAGCTTTCTGCTCTGCTGCTTATAGAAACATCTGATGAAAGACAAGCACTTGGATATGTCACCTATGTCTTAAGAAAAGAAAATGAAAAGATAGTTGGAAAAGGTAGAGAGTCATTCTATGCTTCATGTTTTTAGTAATTCTGAGCATGAAATTATTTTTTGAAGAAAATTTCTTGTTTCTTATTTTAAAATATGTAACAAGTTTAAGCTACAGAGTTAAGAAGCTTCAGTCTTACTTGATTCAAAATGCTTATTAGTTCCTGGCAATTAAACAGCATACGCACTATCCATTTTAAGGTAATTTATCTCTAGTTTCTTCTTAGGAAAATATTTAGAAAGCCATATAGAATTTAGCAGTAGAAATGAAAATAGGGTCTATTATTTTATTTCTGCCTTCCCATTATATACTATTGAGGCTTTAAAGCATCTTTTTTTCATAATCAATTTTATAAATTACTCCTATTCATTAGCAAACAGATTAAGGGAATATTCACATTTTGAACAATGGAAATTCTCCAGAATTCCAAGACACTCATTTATTCCATATCATTTTGAATGGGTTATATACAAAGTTGTTTTGTTTTTGCACCTACAGTACGAAAACATAGAGATCCTTAATGTTATCAATGATATCTTCAATGTGTAAACAAAAAATTTATGTTTCCAGATTTTATGGCTGTCCTGCACATTTAAGTAGACCTTTGTGTCTGCTGAGTAGAATGTCATGGAAGGGGAACACATGATAGCCTGCTGAGTCTAGATCCGACACATGTATTATGTTGATAAATAACTACCATCCTCGGAAATCCACTGCACTTAGTCTCTCCTTCTCTTGCAGTGATTGCCACACTCTACTTTGTTTTCTTGTTACTGTGGAATGTTTTCTCTCCCTCTCTGGAGCATGAGTTCTTCCAGACAAGCCTGTTTTTCAGTCTTTGCTGCGTCCCCCAAGTGTCCTGCTTGTAGTTGGCTGTCAGCACAATTTTGTGGAATAAATGACTTCCAAGTGATGTAAAGCATGTTCCACTTGGGTTTTTATTATTATTATTATTATTATTATTATTTAAGTTAACCTGGCTGGGCGTGGTGGTTCACGCTTGTAATCCCAGGACTTTGGGAGGCCGAGGCAGGCTGATCACAGGGTCAGGAGTTCGAGACCAGCCTGGCCAGCATGGTGAAACCCCGTCTCTACTGAAAATACAAACAAATTAGCCGGGCATGGTGGCACATGCATGTAGTCCCAGCTACTCGGGAGGCTGAGGCAGGAGACTAACGTGAACCTAGCAGGCGGAGGTTGCAGTGAGCCGAGATTGTGCCACTGCACTCCAGCCTTGGTGACAGAGCGAGACTCCATCTCAAAAAAAAAAAAAAAAATTAACCTATACAAAATAGTTTTGTATATGAATAATTTCCAATGATTTCCCTAACAGATGTAGTAAAACACTGTTTCCAGCCCTAATTAATTAGACCGGGAGCAAGGCAGAAAACCCTGGTAAATAATTAGGCATTATTAGCTTCGTCAACAGAGTGGAGGGAAGTTTACTTAGAACTATAGGGAAACTTAACTCATGGAGCTGATTTTTGTCAATTTCTACATTGGTCTTTAGAAAAATCATGAGCAGAGTCGCACAGTATGCAGAGCTACTCTTCATGATTTGTGGTATTTTCCCTAAATTCTTTGCTAAAATATTACTGGTGTTACATACAAACATAACAAAAATGCAGTCTGTTTTAATTTAGTATAATTCCTTCACATTTTTCTGCTCTCTTCTTGGTCAAAATATATCTCTGTCTCTATCTCTATCTCCACATACTTGACTTTGTAAGCTCTCTTCCATGCCCAAATCCAGCATAGTTCCCTGTACTTTCTGAGGGACTTCTATATGTATTGCAACCAGTTGATTAACTATGCAAGAAGGCTTCCCAGATGTTGCTAGTCTCACGTTTTACTCCCCTTACGCCTTAAATGCTCATTGTAGCACCACCTTTTGTAGAATGGAATCACGTGTGATGATGTTTCGAGAGAGACAGATACTATAATAAGGTTCTTTCTAGCACTTCTTATAAATAAATGCCATTGGCTAGGTGATAGCATTTGGTTCTATGTCCCCACCCAAATCTCATCTCGAATTATAATCCCCATGTGTCAAAGGAAAGACCCATAATGCCCACGTGTCGAGGAGAGGAGGTGACTGGATCATTGGGGCAGTTTCTCCCATGCTGTTCTACTGATAGTGAGTGAATTCTCTTGAGATCTGATAGTTTTATAAGGGGCCCTTCCCCCTTCACTTTCTCCTCTCTCTTCTCCCACCATGTAAGATGTGCCTGCTTCCCCTTCTACCATGATTGTAAGTTTCCTGAGGCCTCCACAGCCATGCAGAACTGTGAGTCAATGAAACCTCTTTCCTTTATAAATTACTCAGTCTTGGCAGTATCTTTATAGCAGTGTGAAAGCGGTTTAATGAAATGTGTCCTAATAAAGATGTCGCCATTTTATTTCATGACAAATTATGGTATAGTAAAGCTTTGGTTCTTTAATCATAAAGCCATTGGGATTCTCTTTGTATGACTGAAACGTTGTGTTCATGGCCTTAAAACTACTTTTCTTCTGTTGTGTTTATTACATTTATAAGTTGTAAGGACATTCCATGGAATTCCAAGCTGTATGAATTTAGAGGCGAGCCTCCGGGAAGATAATTGATCACCAGTGGCTGTGAACCATTCTTTTGTGCAACTTTAACAGCTCAAAAGCTCATAGTTTCAGGCCTGAATGGAAGCTTGATGGTAGAGTCACCTCACCTGATGCTTGAATAATCCAATTTTCACTTCGCAGTCCCATCTTTCAAATATTTAAAGACATCATCATGTCACGCCTCCCCTCCCCAGAAACTCCTCCAAATCAGACTAAGCTAAAATTACATTATGGTCTATTTTCCTTCATGTGATACAGTTTTAAACCTCTTCGCCCATCGGATTGGACTTGGATTTGAATGCTAGCCCCATTAATTTATTATGTATGTAAAGCTAGACATGTTTTAACAATGTTTTGAACCTCAGCATTTTTTAACCTGTAAAATGGGGATAATAATACTAATAGGACTGTTAGGATGATTAACTCAAATAATCAATGCACATACCTGGTACTTAGTAAGTATTCACTTCCTTCCCATTTTTAAAGTGATTTGTAGAATGCTTGTGTTCCAGGAAGAAAGGTGTTGTGATTAAACAGTCAGAAAAATAAATAGGGTTAAGCGAAGTTACTTAGATTTTCTAATTACAAGATTTCCAGAGCTTTTAACAGGATAACATACTTTGTGAATCTCCAGATAAATATGGTTTGAAGTATTTCCCAAGTTTATTTGACCACAAAACCCTTTTTGAGTAGTACACCGAATAACATTTTGTGTTTTTCTGAATATGGTGTGAGAAAGGGTGTCCTAGTGGGATCTTTGGATGTGTTGCTTTGCCCCCTGGGCTTGTCTGGAAGTATGATTGTCCCTCTGGGTCCTAGGAGTGGCCCATGCAGGGAAATTTATTCTGAGCAAACACAAAGAGGGCAAATATTTTTCCTCTGCTTCAAGTAAGAAAATAGTCAGCAATGAGGCTTAGGTCTTTTTGTTTCATCTATGATGCTGAGGTATAGTCTTCAGGTTTGGGAAACTGAGGAATTACTGTAATGAAAATACTATGAAAAATAAACTACTAGGAAGGAGGAAAAACTGAAGATATTATGTGGTGAGCTGGGCAGAATCCAGCATGCTGTCCGCTTTCATGAAATTAAATATTTCTGTTTATATGATGGAAAATCTGTGCTGATTCATTCTCATTAAGGCTCTAGCAAGTTCATCAGAAAATGTTTATAGAGACCTTGGGGAAAACTCAACGGGGGGAATTTCCTGTTAGGGGCTGGGGGTGGGGAGCGAGTATTTTTCCCTTTATTGGGGTTTGCTTTGTTAATTGGTGTTTGAAGAAACCCCATTTCTTTCATAGTTGAAGCTAAGCAGAATTAATGTTAATTAAAAAATCATGTTAGCATTCCCAGAGCACATTCAAGCTGTTAGTTGGGAAAAGCCTTGTCCAAAACACTTCTCTCATGGCTTTGTTTGTATGGGGAACTGACTGGTGAGGAGTTTCACCAGGATAAGAGAGGGAGCTGCCAGTTTATTTCTGGAACATAGAAGGATGTGTTTCAAAAGACACTCAAAATAAAGAACACACCAAAATGTACCGGAAGTGGTTTGGTTTTCTGTTTTTTTAAAGCAAGGATGGAGCCATGCTTGAGACCTGTAAAACAGGATGCCGTACTCGAGTGTGTGTTGGGTGGAAATGGGTAGGGAAGGGTGAGCCTTGGCCTGTGATTGTCAGTATTCTAAAAAATGTACGGTTTTTAAACTTTACTATTTGAAGCAGACTATCTTTTTACTTGCCTGTAGAAATCTGTACGGGGGTCTTTCCATTTAATCTTCTTTAAGGACTATTTTACTTCACACACAGAGGACTTCAATAAATAGATACATTGCCATCTAATCCCTGAGGTCTGTGTATTTCCTTTGGGTATAATTAACTTCGGTGCCTTACTAGACCTAAACAACCACCTCAGACAGTACTGAGGGGAAAAGCAAAATCCTGAATATATTTTTCTGCGGGTTCTGGAGCCCACTGATTATTTTTTTAAGGTATGAGTTACATATTATAGAATGAGAATGTCTAATATTGAGTTACATTTAGGTAGAAGTCAACTGTCACTAATAGCCATTCTGAAACGTGAAATGATTTTCCAACTCAATGAAAATAATCATTTGATTATTTATTCATTGATGTATTCCTCATTTCACTTTAAAAACATCTGAAGAGGCTTATAACGAAGATTACATAGAAAATCAGTTTGATAATGTAAACCCAGAAATTGCAAATGGGATCTGCAGAAAGAGGTGGTAGCAAACCTGCTAATATGGCAGGCTAGTGCGGCTGTTCCAGCTGAGCATCCATTTTGATTTTGAGCTTCCTGAAAGGCAGAATTAGAAGGCAAACATTCTTGAATTATCTCCATTAGAACTGAAGAAACACAAACAAATTCTTATTTGAACGCAAGTTTCTCTGGCACTAAATTCTAAAGGAAAGAAATTTCTTCACATGTGCTTTTTTAAAGCATGTGATTTCTCTTTTGAAAATTATTTTTAGGCACACAAATGATTTGTGAATACATTTAAACAACACAGAAGTATGTAGATTAAGAAGTTCAGGTTCTCCTTTACCCTTTCAACTTCATCCTCCCACCTGGAGTCTGGTGTGTGACATCTCTGAACTTTTTCTAAGACCCCCTTTATTTCCTACCACTTGCCCCATGTGTATCAAATACATCATATACAGGGATCATATAAATGGATTATTCTTCAGCTTACTTTTATTTATTTATCTATGCTTTGATGATCATCCATATCAATATAAATAGTGGTATCTTGTTTTGTAAAACTCCTATACGGATGTTCTAAGATTTACCAAACATTCTCCTATGTTTGAATTATTTGCAATTTTTCTTCCTTTGTTTGTTTTTTTGAGAACAGGGTTTGGCTCTGTTGCCCAGGCTGGAGTGCAGGGGCATGAACACAGCTCACTGCAGCCTCGACCTCCTGGGCTCAAGCGATCCTCCCACCTCAGCCTCCCAAGTAGCTGAGGCTGGCTAACTTTTAAATTTTTTGTAGAAACCGGGGTCTTGCCATGTTTCCTGGAATGGTCTCAAACTCCTAGGCTCAAGTGATTCTCCCACCTTGGCCTCCCAAAGTGCTGGGATCATAGGTGTGAGCCACAGTACCCGGCCACAATTTTTAAATATTACAAATAATGCCATAATAAACACCATGTGCATGTGTTTAAAAATTTTTGTTTGGTGGATATGATAGACACTTAGAAGTAGGAAAACACGGTCAGAAGGTATATGCATAACAAAAATGACAAAGGGAGACTTTGTGATTAAGGGCAACGAGTTCTCAAAATCAGTAATTCTCAAATTTTTGGTATGGGTGTGTTCCTGTAGGTGTCATGCTCTTTGGAGGACCTTCTTACCTACCGCTGAAGATAATTCTATCATATGAACACTTTTCCTATCATACCAGATGACATTTGAAGTAGGCAATAAGATAAAGAATCATAATTTCACATCTCAAAGAAGCCAACCTGGCCTACCAGGATCAGCTGCTCCTAAGGATTTGTGTTTTCAATATCTTGTGACTCGTTCATTTTGTTCTTGACTATCAGCATTTATGAGCAGATAAATAACACCTGTAAATAAGAAAATACTTGAAAAAAATACTTGAGTATTTTTTTCATTCAAAGCAAAAAAGATATCTGTTGCTGGATCTTAGAAGTAGAAAAATCTAAGTTTGGCACGTTGCAAAGGGAATCATTTGAGAAAGAGTGCTCTAGATTAAGTCGATGACAAAATAAGAAATGAGTTGTTATATATAATACCACCACTGAAAGACCCACGTTAAATTTTTAGCCAGTACTCCTTCAAAAAGATATGATATCCAAAAGGACTTTATAACAAATTTTAGGTGAATTCCAGACTGATACATCTTTAAGATTTTCTTAATTATTTATATAGTCCTGAAATTTACATCCTGCTTCCAAATCAGTTCATTTAAATATACACGAGCAAGTTTTGCTTCTGTTTGAATAAACTCACATCTTTGGCTGGTATTTCTGACTTTTTTTTATATTGTCTGAGAATTAGAATGACTCCTTCCAGACAGGGATCTAAACAATTCTAAAGAAATACTGAATAAACAGAGAGCCGCAGAAGCAGACTATAGTGTGTTAAACAATTCTGAGGTTATTCCTGGTACAACTTGCGCATAAAGGAAACAGAACTTCAGTCTTAAGGTAAACATTGGCATCTATCAAATGCACACATCTTATCCTCTCTGAATTTGATGCCTTCTGAAAGGGAAGATTCAATGTGAGTTGTAATCTGCAGAAGGCTTTGAGATTTAAGGCGTTCAACAATTCCACTTATCTAGTTCCCCTCTTTCAGCCCCCTTTTACCAGCTTCCTAGATTAGCCTCATTCATTAATTATTCTGGTCATACTTTGAGTAAAAGAGGAGAAAATGCAATGGCAGCCAATCACTTCAGAACTATAGACTTCACAAAAAAGACAAAGAATGGGTATCCCCAACAAGCATGTTTATTTACAATACCCATAACTATAGAATACCTCCAAAAATATGCCCTTGGTCTTTTTGTTTTCTAAGCAGGTATGTAGTTGATTAGATGCTTTTAAGGATTTTAAATGTTAATACGTATGAACATGTCTGTCCTTTATCCTATTCATATTTCCATATGATATTTTCAGAGATTTTGACTTGGGGGATTTGAGGTGGGGAAATTCTGATTCAGGGTCATTGACTTAGATAGTATCTTCATTCTCAGATCTCTGATTTCTTATAGAAATCATTCTCCTCATCTGGCTGGTCTTTTAAGACCAGAATCCAGTGATGATCACCAAGAATGAACAAGAGAGAATTGTGTCGCTAACTCGCTCTCCTCCCAGTTTTCCTTGGATTTGCACACTCACTTAGTAATTTGAACCCTATGGCATGGCATTGCATTCCTGAAAACTGACTTTTATGTCTGCATGCTTTTACTAATATTACTTATTTCTGGGCACAATGGTGCATGCTTGTAGTTCAAGCTACTCGGGAGGCTGAAGGAGAATGATTGCTTGAGACCAGGAGTTCAAGGCCCGCCTGGGCAATGTTGCAAGACCCTGTCTATTAAAAAAATTACCTATGATTACCCCCCTCCCCCAGCTCACACTGATTCATCTATATAGGCAAAAGCTGGTCTGGGCTTTATTCTGGATTTATTTTGAATTCTAGGTCATGTTTTCCACCACAACCATAGCACCAAGATTGATAGGGATCCTAGCGTATCTCTTACATCTACTTATGAAACCGACTCTATGACCATTTAGCAAATTCCAAAGTTTCCTCATTTATGTAGTGGAGTTACTACTGACACTCCTCAGAGATGTGTTGTGAGGATTAAATAAGGTAATATACACAAAGAACTTAGCATAATTCTGTAAACAAGGGTCAATATCCCATAGTTATCTGAGAGGAAAAAAAGCCAGATACAAAATAACTCCTGAAGTTCATTGAGGCAGAATTTCAATGAAGGCTCATTTGCTCTTCTCTCTCCCCTCCTTGGGTTTTAATTCTTCTTATGTAATATAAAAGTAGGAAAATGAGGTTGCAAAAAGACTAACAGTTCTCAACATTATCACCATCTAATGCTCCCCAGTTTGTAAGATGAATGATGTACATTAAGCATCTACACCAAACAACCTCTGGGAGGCACACAAACTAGCTGGAATCCAGTGTGAGAGTGAAAAAGCAAAGCTACCTTTGGACACTGTACAGTTATTGTGGTTAGAATGACATTAGGAATGATGCAATAGGCTGGCCTCCCTCCATCAATTTATAAAGGATCCCTTTGATATTATCTTAATTTACTTTCAGGACCTGGCCTAATACATTGTACGTATTCACATGGTTTTGGCTAGCCTCCAGCAGAACAAGCAGTACAAGACAGTCTGGAGAAGTATTTACCCAACCAGTTAAAAGTCCAGTTTCTGAGATACAGCATCAGCCTGCTGAACATCCAATTAGATCCCACAAGATCTCTACCCTCCAATGACTTAAGGCCTAAAGTGGTGCAGCACATTCTGGACTCATTGATTAACTCAAACAGTTTTTGTCCTACTTCTCCATTATGACGGCATTCCTCAGCATCAGAATTACAACTTTTTTGGTAGTCCAAGGCTGGCAACATCTGAAGACCTTTAAATAACCTGTTTGCCTCCGCCTCATTCCTTCTCCACCTTATTCTTGGTAGATGTTGACAGTTCTAACATTATAGCATGGGCAGTCTTACCACTTAATCTAACCCAGTTTAAATCTTATAAGTTCTTTTTAAATCATACATTCTTGAATAATAGAAAAATGACCTGGAAAAAGGCATTTTTGGCAACTGAGATCATATTAGAAGCTGATATGAACCATTCCATGTTTACGTCCACCAAATAGCTTAATAGTCTATCTAGTGGGTATTGAATATGCTGCTCCTCAACCTTGTGTAATTGTACTTTTACATCCTGTGCCTCTCAAGCTTCTGCAATCAATAATTTTGTGTCTTTCATAAGTTCTACTATCTAGGACAATGTGAGTAGCACAGATGAGGCAGAGAATGGAGAAAAGATTCCAAGAGCTTCTTGGATCAGAAGTAGGTCTATCAGATGCTGTAAGATCAGGGGACACCTTCATTGTATAATCTACCCAAATGCAGTGTTTAAAGGACTGAACTATTTACTCAGCACATTCATTTGACAAATAGTTCTGGAGAGTTTATAATACACAGGATACCATATTAAAAACTGAAGATGAATGAGCAAAACTAGACATAAGTCCTCAACTTGATATATCATGGAGTGAGGAACACATATATTAATCAAATACAACTTACACACGTAAATGCAGAATTGTGGTAAGGGCTTCAAAGTAAAGGTATATGGGACAATGAGAATTCAAATCTTCTTCAATTTCTATCAGATATCTAGTGACAACAGACCACCATCATCACAGACTTTTTATTATCAAAATGCCTTCTTTTCAGTTGGTCCTAACTAGCTACTTCAATGATACTTCTCTTTTGGGTGTTTAAACAGGTTTCTGTTTGTTGCTTTTTTTTTTTTTTTTTTTTTTTTTTGAGGTAGGGTCTCATTCTGTTGCCCAGGCTGGAGTGCAGTGGTATAATCACAGCTTACTGTAGCCTCGACCTCCTTGGCTCAAGCAATCCTCCCACCTCAGCCTCCTGAGTGGCTGGGCCACAGGTGCACACCACCACACATGGCTAGTTTTTTAATGTTTTAAATTTATTATTATTATTATTTTGAGTTGGAGTTTCACTCTTGTTACCCAGCTGGAGTCCAATGGTGGAATCTCGGCTCACTGCAACCTCTGCCTCCTGGGTTCAGGTGATTCTCCTGTCTCAGCCTCCTGAGTAGCTGGGATTACAGGCACCTGCCACCACACCCAGCTAATTTTTGTATTTGTAGTAGAAGTGGAGTTTCACCATGTTGGCCGGGCTGGTCTTGAACTCCTGACCTCAGGTGATCCACCCACCTCAGCCTCCCAAAGTGCTGGGATTACAGGTGTGAGCCACTGCGCCTGGTCTAGTTTTTTAATTTTTTTGTAGAGATGAGGTCTCACTATGTTGCCCAGGCTGGTCTTGAACTCCTGGACTCAAGCTATTCTCCGACCTCAGGCCCTTAAGGTGCTGAGATCACAGGTGTGAGTCACCGTGCATGGACTAAATAGGTTTTAATGCATTCACTAAATAGTTCATTTCGTACCATGCTATGCATGATCTCAGGTAACCATAATTACTTGAATATTTATAAGAACATCTTCTATTTTTATGAAGGTGTGTGTTCCTTGGTATGACAGGGTTGTGCAATAAAATATTTTGGTAGAATGAGGAGAGTCCCAACTTGTAGACCCATTTTGAAAAACTAAAACAAAACTGTATTAATCTTTTCCTGCATTGCTGTAAAGAAATGTCTGAGACTGGGTAATTTGTTAAAAAAAGAGGTTTAATTGGCTCGTGGTTCCACAGGCTGTACAGGAAGCATGGCTGAGGAGGCCTCAGGAAACTTTCAATCATGGCAGAAGGCAAAGGGGAAGCAGGCATGTCTTATATGACTGGAGTAGGAGGAAAGGGGGGAGGTGTGACACACTTTTAAACAACCAGATCTCGTGAGAACTCACTCAATATCATGAGAACAGCACCCAGGGGGATGGTGTTAAACCATTAGAAACTGCCCCCAGGATTCAATCACCTCTAACCAGGCCCCACCTCCAACACTGAGGATTACAATTGAACGTGAGATTTGGGTAAAAATATAGATCCAAACCCAACTGATTTCTGCCAGAGCAAGTAGATAAACCAAATATCTTCTGCACCAATGCCCACTAGTGTTACCTCTTGACAACAGAATAACTATTATTACTTTCTTCCTTAGGTTAATTTGATAAACCAATATCATCTCTCCCTCCAAGCAAAATATTCTCTTCCTAAGTGCTTCCCTCCCCCCACACTTCTCCACCTCTTATTGCCCTTTTAGGAAACCAAGTTCATGGATCGAATTTCAGTTATTCTTCCAGATGACAAATGCATTTATTTATTTCCTTGTTTTCCCATTAATTCATTCAACACTTGAGTGTTGCCAGTGGCTAAGTTCTAAGACTTAGAACTTCTCTCAAGGCTTTCATCATCTCGGTGACACAAACCTTTACAAAATTTTATCAAGCAGCAGGGTGGGCCTTAATAAAAATGTGTATAAAGCATAGAGGTGATAGAATAGCAGCAGTAAGTGGTAGTAGGTGTTAGGAAGATTTCTTGGTGAAGGAGAAGGAATGTAAATACTCCAGGAAGCCAAAGGGTACATTAGGGAGGGACTTACTAGGCAAAGGCACACCATCATCTGCAAAGACTGAGGCCTAAAATAGCACGGTGAACTACGGATGAAGAATTAAGTCCAAGGAACAAGTGCACCAGAAGACACTGGAGAGAAGGAAGCAAGGGCCAAATTATGGGGAGTTTTATTTGTCATGTGACCAGCCCAGAAGTTACTGTGTAGGCAAAAGGGAAACCATGGAAGGGGTTTAGGCAGGAGAGTAAAATATCGACACTTGTATATTTAAAGGATAATTTTGGTGGCAACTGGAGAATGAATTGGGAGTGAGGAAGGCTACAAACGAGGTCCAGTTACCCTGCTGTCAGAATCCCAGGCAGGAAACGGTAAGCCTGAACTAAGGCAGTGGCCAAAGGAATGCAGAAAGAAGGTACACTTCGGCTGGGCACGGTGGCTCATGCCTGTAATCCCAGCACTTTGGGAGGCCAAGGCGGGTGGATCACGAGGTCAGAAGATCGAGACCATCCTTGCCAACATTGTGAAACCTCAGCTCTACTAAAAATACAAAAATTATCTGGGCATGGTGGCACTTGCCTGTAGTTCCAGCTACCAGGGAGGCTGAGGAAGGAGAATTGCTTGAACCCAGGAGGCAGAGGTTGCAGTGAGCCAAGACTGCGCCATTGCACTCCAGCCTGGGTGATAGAGTGAGACCCTGTCTCAAAAAAAATAAAAAATAAAAAAATTAAAGAAGGTACATTTGAGAAAAGTTTACAGAATCAAGAAAACTTGGCAACTGATTGGATGTGGGAGATGAGGAAGAAAGAGAAAACTAGGTCTACCCTTGTGTTTGGGAGAAAGGTGGATGTTAGTTTTAAAACACAAAAGGTACCTCTGAGAGAACCTTGACAATCAGAAACCAGGTGTAATTTTCTATCTAATAACTTAATAACTTTCCTTCTACATGATCTCATAGTTGGGTGGACCCACGATAGACTCCTTATCGCCCAGACCAGCACCTAGTTCAAGTTTTCAACGACTGCATACTGGACAGCTTTAAAAAAATACTAATACCTGGATCTGTACCCAATTTATGCAGGTGCAATCTAGACATTGGTGTTCATTAAGGTCTCAGTGACTGTAAAATGCCATCACTGCTCCAGAGGTTTCCTTAGATTTAAAACACCTACTACTTACTTAAATGCTTACTCTTCTGATTGGCCAAACACCATACCCTTCTCTTACTCTAGTAAGCTATCAAAGAATTGGAAGTGCAGGTATTAGTGGGCCCTTGGCTCTGAAGGAGAAAAATCTTGGCCCTTAGAACCCAGAAAAGATGTGTTCCAGAAGGCCAGGCCTGAACTCTCTGGTCATGCTAGACTCTCTGAGGACCAGCGCTCTCACCAAACCTGGCTCCACCAGGGGATGCGTGGCCTGGTGGGATCGAGGGTTGAGGCTTGAGGGGAGTGTCATGCCAGGGACACGGATTGAGGACACGGACTGTGAAAGTCTGCTTCTCAGTTGACTCATAAACCTGGCAACCACACAGCTGAAAGTCTTTCAGACAGCAAGGCATATTGGGTTCCTAGTGCTGCCGTAACGAAGTACCCACAATCTGGTTGGTTTAAAACAACAGAAATTTTTTCCGTTACAGTTCTGTAGTCTAGAGGTTCAATATCACGGTTTTGGAAATGCCATGTGTCCTCACCAGGTTGTAGGGATGAATCTTTCTTTGCTCTTCTCAGCTTCTGGTGATTGCTGGCCGGGAGTGTTCTTTGAAGCCACATATTCCAGCCTCTGCCTCCATCTTCACGTGATCTTTATCCTTGGGTATATCTGTGTGTCCAAGTTTCACACTTCTTCTTATAAGGATAGCTTATAAGCCCTAATCCATTATTACCTCATCTTAAGTTGATTACATCAACAAATACCCTATTTCCAAATATAGTCACATTCAGAGGTACTGGGGTTTAGGACTTGAACATATTCTAGGGAACAAAATATACCCACAATACAAAAAGACTACTTGTGTTGTCTGTTTCCTGGGAGAAATTCCTCCTGCTGCCTCTCACTGACATCTTGACTTTTCAGGTTGTGACCTCAGTTTGCTGACTACATAATTGCCTGTCCTGCCATCCCTCAAACCCCCACCAGCACCTCCATATCTCAGATCAAAAGAGCCACAGATATTTTTCAGAAGTAGAAATAATATTATAGAGGACATCTGCTGTGTATACGTATTTACAATAGATGTATTTTATGAATGGGGAGAGTTCTGGGACTCTTTTCCCCCAAGTCTGTCTGCTCTGGAAACGAGTATCTAACTTTATTCTTATTTTAACTTCTGACCTGAACATACCACAGATATCTCTGACTCAAATTCTGTCCTGGTTGACCACCTCTCTCTCCTTTTCTACTTTGTCTTCTCACTTTTCCTTCTCTTTAGTTGCTTCTCACCAATACAACAGCCTCACTTCTGAACCGGCAAAGCTTCTTAAACCCTAAGGTGGAAAGTCTTGGCCCACCTTAAACTCTGACTTAAACCCTGTTTTTTTCCGTAATGAATGTAAGCAGCAAGTCACAAAGATAAAAATTAAACCGTATCTCCTTTCCTATTTGGTGACCCTTTATGCTATCAGCTTACTTTTCTGCACAGATATAAAAATGTACCTCAAGATGTGGATCCATCCCATAATTTGTATTGTCACTTGCCTTGAATCCAGATAGGATCCCTCCAAGCCAATCCCACTTCTTCCTTGATCTGAGGCCCTGTCCTCCAGTTGCTGTGTAGAATCGGGTTGGAGGACTTGGTACTGACTACATGAAAGGCAGCCTTCTATTTTTATATTTGTTCTTTTGCATTAGAAATCCTAAGGGATTGTTTGTTCATGTCTCACTGGGCCCATAACTGAAATACTACTGGGAGATTTCCCCATGTTTACTGACCATTAGATTCACTGCTGTCTATTTCTGGCCCTGAGGTAATTTTTTTCTGTGAACTTGAACAAATAACCTCTATTTTCCTTTCCTTATAAAATGATATACTTATTGCCTACGCATGTTTTGGGCTTAACAAGGTTGTTACCAAATGATTACCTATGAAGCTGAATCATAAAACATTTTATGCTTATTTTTATTGGCTGTACTACAGTACACTTCAATTCAGAAGCCATTTATTTATTTATTGCTCACCGACAATGTACCCAGCATTGTGCTACATGTTATTGGTAGTCTATGGCTTGTTAGGAAAATAGTAATGTTCAGTATGTACCTGACTGATCAACATGTAAGATATGGTCCCTGTTTTCAAGTAATCAACAACTTCTATGGTCAGTAGTACTTTGTATTTTGAGGAAAAAGTAATTAGTTAAATAAAATGTTATCAGACAAGTGTAGGCATTCGCAATGGTAAGAGCTAAGAAAAGGAGAAGGGACTTAATACGTATTCAATATTTTACCAACATTATTCAACTTTGTCCTCATCACAAGATTGTAAGGTATCATCTCCATTGCCAGAAGAAGAAACTGAGGCTCAGAGTGGTTTGGTGACTTGCCCAAGTTTACACCTAGTAAGTGGGGAATGAAAGTTTAATGGCAAATGCATTTAATGTACGTCAGTTTAACTATAAAGTTGGTGCTTTCATTGCTACACTAGTTTGCTAAGGCCAGATGCCAAACCCCAGAGCATGATTCCTTTGTTCAGTTATCTTTACTGCTGTTGAATTAGAAGTCTTGAGATTCTTCTGCTAATACATAACCTGACTCTGGGAGGAAGAGCTTAGCGTGCCTACAGTGTGATGATCCACCTTCTTAGCTGACCAGTGAAATCTTCTTTTCTCATTTTACAGACTGCCTTTTGCCTGTGTTATCCACTCCAGTCATTATCTCTATGCTGCTTCTTCTCATGGCTCCCTTCTGGACATTTCTACCTGGAGAGGTCTCAAAGCTAGCACATCCCAAATTAAACTCATTATCTTCTCACCTTTCCTCCTTTCACTCTAAGGCTGGGGAAACCTTGCTTCTTCTCCATCTTCCATGTTACCTTCTAGGTCAGTGTCATCATCAGCCAAAGTTGTTCAAGATAGGAACCTCTTCTAGTCCCACAGTCATCAAGTCCCATAGAATCTGCCTGGATACCTCCCACTCCTGCCCCTTCCACATCGCTGCTGTCATCACATTCCAGGCTCTCATGACCTGTCACTGGGAAAATTATAAGAGCATGGGTCTCGCTAGCTGTGTTCTCATTCATTCTCCCCTCTTTCTTTACCCCCTCACATCCCTGACACACACACACGTGCATGTGCGTGCACGCACATGCGCGTTTGGATGGCAGAACATAGCCTGAGTCAACTCCAATCGGTTTCATCAGCCATTCCCTCTACCCTGACAGCTCTAGACTCCAGTGAAGTCTCTCACTCTTTCTACAAACTGTCTTTGTAGCCTCCAATAAATATTCCTGTTTTTCTCCCAACTAAACTACATATCCTCGGAAAATGAACTTGAGTGTAACTACCTGGTGAAGTCTTCTTGACTCCTCTTGACTCTTTGAGACAGAGTTAGTTCCATCTTCCTCTGTTTTCTCTCCCACCTCATACACCTCATGCCCCTATTAATACTTTTAACATATTATGGCCATTTTTATTGTACTTATGATGCCCCTATAATCTGAGTGCTTCTTAACAGGAGGGCCATTTCATTTGCATCCTCTTTATCATGAAATATTTTAGCTATTCATAAAAGTATAGCAAATAATATAATGAACACCAGTGGATCCACCTTCTGGTTTTGTCATATAAAAAGATGTTTTTTAGTAACAGAATACTACAGATGGATTGAAGACCTCTGTGTACCTTTTCCCTTTCCATTCCCTCTCTTGCCAGAAGTATCCACTACCGTGGATGTGCTGTCACTTCACCCATGTGTGTTTTGACATTTATTACATACAGATGTATCCATAAACAATAATGCAGGGTTTTTTTTTTTAGAAGTTTTTAAAAGTGATGATGACATCATGCTGTGTGTATCCTCCTGCAATTTGAAGTTTTCTTTTTGCTCACTATTGTGTTTTTGGAATTTAGCCACATAGGTAGATGTGGCACTCATTCATTAATTTTAACTACTGCATAATATTTTTTATGAGCATAAGCCCAATTTATCTCTTCTTTCATAGCTTGATAAGCCTTTTCTGATTTTGCATGTCCATGCTTCCTTGAGCAGCTATGAGGGTTTCTCTAGGGTATACAAGCTGTGGGTGAAAGGTATGTCTTTCACCTCAAGACATACCATCACCTTGTTTCTTGCAGGACTTATACTTATTGATATTCCTACCAGCAGTGTAGAGCATTCCCTTGCTCACTGTTACCCCAATTGCTTAGCAAGAATCTAGCGCACAAGAGATGCATTATACCTCCTAACGGTAACTGAAGGAATGAGTGAACAGTGCTTGAATTTATAAAAAGTCAGCCAAAAGAAGCAGAAATACAAGTACTTTTACTGAAATCACCAACAATAGGAATTCTAGACCCGTGCTATTTAAATGTAAGTTAGTTAAATCAAATTAAGTTAAAGATTCAGTTCCTTAGCTCATGAGCCACATTTCATATGCTCAGTAGCCACTTGTGGTTAGTGGCTCCTGGCTGCCACACTGCACAGCACAGATGTAGACCACCTCCACCATGGCAGAAAGTCCCAGTGGACTATGCTGGTCTAGACCTTTCTTTTCTCCTCCCTTTGCCCTGTTCCGACCTACCTTAAGCACCTAATATTTTCCCAGTACCTTCTAGATGCCTAGAATTCCCACCAAGTGTGCTTTCCTCGGCTGGAATTCATAATTCATGGCTCCTCATCTGATTTTCTTTAAAAAATGGTAGTAAAACATACATAACATAAAACTTAACATTTTAACCATTTTAAGTGTACAGCTCAGTGGCATTAAGTAAAATCACCTTGTGCAACCATTATCGCCATTCATCTCCAGAACATTTTCCTCTTCCAAACTGAAACTCTGTTCCAATTAAACACTAACTCACCATGCTGCCATCCTCCAACCCCTGACAACTATCATCCAATTTCCTGTCCCTATGAATGTGATTCCTGTGGGTACCTCATATCAGTGGAATCATACAATATTGTCCTTTTGTATCTGGCTTAGCATAATGTCATCACGGTTCATTTGTGTTGTACCATGCATCAGAATTGCATTCTTTTTAAGGCTGAATGGTATTCCGTTGTATGTGTACACCACTCTTCATCGGATTTTATATTTTCTTTTCCACTCAGGTATCAACTGGGTGACTGCCCAGCCAAATGAATGCAATCCATAGCATTAACAAAGGCTACAGGCTTAACTCAATGGCCCCCAGATAATAACATTACAGTGTGGAGTGCTGGGCAGAACGATGGGACAGGAATGAGGATTTCTGGCTTCTGGTTCCCAGACTGCTGGGCTACAGCGGGTGGCCTTCCAAAGTTACCTTAACTTTCAAGCATCAGTTTCCTTATCTAATCAAAAAAATAAATAAATAAATAAATAAAGGCCTTTCTGTTATTCTAAAATTCTGTGGTTTTTGGAGGACTCTTCAGTGCATTGACTCAAAATCAATAAGGAAAGTGGATATGAAGGCATTATAGCAAAATGAGTAAGGGAAATATTTTAGGAAAGAGTGCTGTCTAAAACTTTCCAATTCTATACACACACAAAAAGGAGGCAGCTTACACTATGAGTAAGGCCATATGCATTAGACATTTCTATGCCTAATGTCTCCCTGTCTAGAGTCAAGGGCAGGGTCTTGGAAAATTCTTACCTATTTTACTTAACTTTCAACTTTCTGTTAGGCCTCTGGGATATTCCAAATCTTCTTTGATTTTGTTTGTTTTGTTTTTCCAACTTAGTTTCATAGAATATTTCAAAATAGGAACTAAATTCAACATTTTTTATATTGATTATTGATTTTCTTCTATATTATTATTATTCTCTAGTTTATTTCCTTTTACATTTTGCATTTATAAATGATTCTCTAATCTTTACCCTGTTGAAATGCATTTGTTTCCAACTATAATTAAGAACTGCCCCAGAAGATAAATAGTAGAGATGTGGAGAAAAAAGGCAGAGATTGATTATACTCCTGCTGTAATCTGGCTGGGGAATGACATGGAAAGGAGGGAAAGAACTTTGATGGCCTCACATTCCCACTTTTCCTAGATTTCATCCTGTCTTTATATATACCTGTATTACCATTGTATTTCTGACTACTCCTTACATGGATTCTAGGCAAAATAAACCAACATATATATTTTGCATTATGGCCACATTTTATGTATATGCTTTGAGGATTTAGCCAGGTGCATGCATATGGCCCTAATTCATTAATTTTAACTGTTGCATGGTGTTATGTTATGAACATAGTGCAATTTATTTATTTGTTCTTCTTTGATGGTTAGGCTGTTTTCAATTTGTCATTGTATATTTCTCCATGAACACATATGAGGGTGCTCTCAAAACCTTATGCTTTACCCAGTTTAGGAAATTTGCTTGCCGTGTTTTTTGGGACAAAATTTCTATGGACTCCAAAGAGTTCATTCATTCAACAGATAAAAACTGAGTATCTATAGTGTACAGAGATAAGGAAAAGCAAAGATAAAATCCCCGTTCTCAAGAAAGGACCATTGGAATGGGATAATAATCAAATAATAGAATAAAGAAATATAACATTGCAAGGGTAATGAATAATTTGAAGAAAAGGTCCGTCATCCTGTAAGAGCATAGAACAGGGAGAACCTGCTTGACTCAGGGTATCAGTGTTGGTTTTCCCATAGTCATATTTGGTCTGAAAGGGGAAAGGGGAATGAGTAAGACTTGGCCTAGTAAGAAATATGAGGTCTGGGCTGGGCTGGGCTGGGAAAGCCTCAGAAGCAGAGGGAACAGCAAGCAGACAGGCCTTGAGCTGGAGGAGGAAGTAGATGATTTAGAGAGAAGGCCCATGTGGCTGGAACAAAGAGTGATGGAAAGGAAGATGTGAGAAAAACTCAAGAACTAGAACTAGATGGGATGGAGAACGCAGGACATTTGACTTACATCCTAAAATGAGGGAATGCTATGAGCTGGTTTTAAGCTAGGAAGATATACTAGCAGATTTGGGTTTCAAAACAACAAACTCACTGGCTCCTATATGGTGAAGGCTTTGTGGGGATCTTGGTTCCAGTTATGGTGAATACATGTGGCTGAAGATAAACCTCTTGTAGTCACTGGCAGGACTCACCCATTCCCTTGAAGAATGATCTGAAATGAGGGAACGCTTTTAAGTAGGAGCATCATCTTTTATGGCAGGATGCACAGCAGAGAGAGAAGAGGGTTGACATCATCCATAAAGTGGTGAGAATCTTTAGCAAAAGAGAGGTCAAAGTAAGGAAGAGTCTGTTCACAGAAGAGAAAAAGGGTGGGGAGAGAGGAAGTAGAAGCTGAGAGCCCAACTCCACGAGAAGCCTCTTAGTCATGCCAGTGAGTATAGAGATCAGACTATCAGGATAAACCAGGCAAAACACAGGGATAAGGCAGTAGCGGATACTTCAGTTAAAATCTGGAGGGAAAACATAGCTCTCTAGGCTGCCCAAAGTGGACCAAATAGCCCACAAATTGCACAACACAGCAACTAAAATCCTATAGTCTCTGGGAGGCCTGAGTGTCCCTACACTCAGCCCATAATTAATCCTCCTCCTTAGAAAATCAAAGTCATGACCTGTGACTTGTGGTACCAACATTGTCATGGCTCCTGCTGAGTAACTCACGGGCACCACTCCATGCTCCCCAGGCTCCAGCCCCTGTCTCAACTCGAAAAACATACTTGACAACATTATCACGACTCTTGAAGAGCCAACTTTTACTTCCCCTATTATTTAACAATGTGTTTTCCCTTCTCATGCTTTGAGTAGATGTTTAGTTTCCAAGACAAGGGGAAAAAAAGAATTCTGAGTTTCAGTTTGCAGTGGGGAAATGCTTTACAATCAAGGGGGAGGGAAGAACTTTTCTGGAAAACAATGATTTTTATTTGGCTGTTTCAAAAAGTATGTATTACCGTAAGAAAGACTTAGATGCTAACAAAAATACAGTCTCAGAGAAGAGCCTGACTGAAGCATAATTGATTATGTTGGACAATTACAAATGCCCTTATTAAATAATTGCATTTAAACCACATGATAGTTTTATAACTGATTTATAAAAACAAAATTGTAAAAGTTTAAGTGACATAATTGTTCACAGTATCACTACAATTTTCAAATGAAGCAATTTAGCCTTAGAAGCAATTTTACTTTTCATTGTGATGTTATTTTGGTGTCAGGCTGCAAGCTTTTGTTCCACTCCAGAGTTCTAGGAATGATGATTAACCCTTCTCTCTCTTTGGCTGAGACAATGATACATTTTTCTAGTGTACTAGTCCTTCACATTTTGCTGCAGACTCAGCAGGTTCTGCAAAGAATGGTTTTTCAGGCCTCCACTTATTTACATGGTTTCTATTTAATGAGAATGCAGTAGTTTCTGCAGGCATGTGGGTAATGTAAATCTTTCTTAGATTAGGTATATATGTGAACTCAGAATAAAAATGGCACATAAAAATGGTACAAACAATATCCTCTTATGTTTGAGGATATTGATAAATAAAGTTAAGGCTTTGCACAGTTTTCTTTCAAAATTGAGTCCACACTGGAAGCAATGTGGCCAATGGCCTGGTATCTCAGGCACATCTCCATAGAATGTTAATCAAAGTTCTATATTTTCAGGTATATGAATAAAGGATCTCTGAACATTCAGTGGGTAAAAGCCAAAACCATTAACATTCCTATATTTAGTTTCTGTGATTTAAATGGTTTTCTGCAACTACTGTCTCTATATCACACACGAAACTCGCAAGGCATGTTTTACACTGGTAATAAGAGCTAAACCTGCTGTATTTCATTTCAGTCTTGCTGATAGCATTTATCAGCAAAATCTGGCTAAAAACACAATATGCAACTTAAACCTGATCATAACTAGGCTGCAGAGGAGGAAAGTGGGGGATTATCTGGAGGCTGGGAGCACAAATATAAGATTGTATTGTCATTGTGTGCTATAGGCCTTTTGGCAAACTGTAGTGTAAGCCCCAGCTGACAGGCCTTTTCACAACTGACAGAGGAAAATATGAAACTTAAATTCTTCATGACAGATAAATCTGCCGAATGAAAGGAAGACCAATAGGATAACAGTGGGACAAAAAAATATTGCTTCTGGGTAACTCCCTTAAATCTACCTCTTTTGTAAATATACAAAATAGGCATTCAATGAATATCTTCTAAACTCCTACCTATCAACTTTGCTAAGCAAGCTGTTAAATTGGAATGATAAAATAAGCATCTTTTCTTCAGCAGATGAATACAAAGTCTTATAAAACAGGGGTGGCAGATTAAATTTAATATGTGGGTATGAAAGACGTTTCCTGGATGACTATCAACTGGAGTGGATTTCTTGAACCAAGTTGACATGTTAATATTGTAGAGGGCTTATTAATTGAGATATTAAATGTACCTAATCCATCATGATTGGGATCTTTGTCAAATTAAAAAAATGTATGACTATAAGTAATTGCTCTTTTCTGTCAGTGGGCCCTGAGTCCCTGAAATGTAACCAGAGACTATTTCTTAGGATTAGTATCATTGGCCTTTCCATTGCCCATACATACCTTTTACCCTTGTCAAAGGCACTAGGGCCTCCAGGGGTCTAGGGTTCTTTGCTTTTCCCCTGCTGGTTTGGCATTGGCATTCTTTTCATCCTGGGAAAATTTCATTCTGGTTGGCTCTACCAATTGTATCTAATTCCAGTGGCAGCCTATGGAAAACTACCTCAAACTATGAGAGGCCAGATTGAACTGAAAAAGTAGTTTCTTGCTGTCTAATGTTTTTTAAAAAACTCTTCTAACTATTTACTATTAACCTCCCTGCTCTTTTGGCATCTCCTGGGGCAGCATACTTCTGCGGGGAAAGGAGGGATTCCTATGGGCTCCTTAAACAGGCTGCCTCTTTTATCTGTGAATGGCTGGACTGCCTTGGAAAGCCCCGGGTCAAGTTGATAGACACTGTCTTGTTGATAAAGCAAATTTCAGGACCCAAGAGCAGATCTGCCTTGAACGGTCACTTTCCCTGGTTGCCATGGCAATTCCTGGCTAATCTCCAGCACAAAAATCAAAATGAGAAAGAGAAAGAGAGAGAGAGAGAGAGAAAGAGAATGAATGGGAGGAAGGAAAGATGAAACAGATAAGAGTTCTTGGGGTCTTTTTTTTGTTTTGTTTTGTTTTCTGAGCCTTCATGTTCCCACCAGTGTGGGTTCTTTCCCCAGCCAGCCAGTCCCAGAATGTTTGGCGGCAGGACAAGGCCAGAGTCTCAGGCCATGGGAATCTCTGACCAAGTTGCAGGGAGGAAGAAGAAAGGCAGTTAGAGAGTTAGAGACTATGAAAAGGAGGTGGAGGAGGAGGGGAGCCAGCCTGGAGTCTGAGAGAAGAATCCAGGCGCCACGGTGTAACAGCTGCCTCAGGTATGCTAGCCAGTTTCAGCTCGTTCCCAGCTCTTTCTGGCAAGCCCCAGGCTCAGGCCTGTGTGTGCACGCACGCACACACACACACACACACACACACATGCACATACACATACGTACGCCTGTACATGCACGATTGAGTTGTATCTGTTGGGAAGAAGTTGCTAGGCTGTCCGCAATAGTGTCTTTCAGATATTTGCTGAAGAGCTGGGCTTGCTGGGCACCACTTTTCATAATTGTGGTGAAATTGCCTAAGACCTTGGTAAATAACAAAATCTACTCAAATACAAAGGGATTTAACTTACTGTAAAGATTATTTTGTTTTGTCTGCTGGATTAAAATTGCTTCCAAAGTTATTAGAGAAACTTAACATTAGCACTTGCCTTTCTATAAAGAAACAAACCACACACACACAAAGGTGCAGCATTATATGGTAATTATCCAAAATGCTACCGCTTGGAATAATAAGGATGCTGTGTGTTTACATAGCATCTTTCTTTTCCAAATAAATTAAATAGCTACACCACCCGCATCCCGTTATCCCTATAAACAGTCTTCTATGAGCCATGCGGGTGGCAAGGAAGATTATCTGCATTACATAGGTGGAGTGACTGAAGCACAGAGAGGCTTTCAAGATCACATGGTAAGGAAACAGCAATTCTAGATTTATTATGTAAAACACTAACTTGGAAGAGTTTTGCTGTTTAAATAAAATATATATTCTTTTCCATCTTGATTCTGTAAAAGCAATTTGCAGAGTCATTCCTCTTTAGGGACTCTTCCTTGACACCTTCCTCGTGTATAGTCTTTACCTTAGCACTTACCACTGTCTTGTAATACTTCATTGATTTGCCTGCCTTTTTCCTGAGATTATACTCTTCTTGAGGGCTGGGATTTACTCATCTTTGTATCTCCAGTGCTTGTAACATGGTTGATGCTTCTTAAATGTCTGTTGCTTGAATGAATGAATGAATGAATGAAAGAAAAAAGAATGAGTGAATTTTTGGACAGTCTTCTAAGAATTTCTGATGAAGTAACAATAAGTGCAAATTTGGACTTTAAATATGTCTCATCTCATTTTATCTTTGCTGTGACAAATATGTCCACCTTACAAACTATCTTTTAAGAATCCAGTGAATACATTTATAGCTAATTCTTTCCCTGCCTGGGATGTTGGGTCTATTGTTTGGAACAATAAACTTAAACTCGTGGAAATACTAGGGCTCCAGGTAGTCTATTGTAATTATTTTCCTTATAGCCTTCTTTATATATGGGAAAGCATTTAGGTGTGGAGGTTTTGGGAAGTGTTAATATATGGTTATTATGCTGTACCCAAAACCCTTTCCTGTATGCATTGAATCTTAAAGCCAGACTATTATTTGTAGGGAGGAGGTGTAGACCCCAAAATAACAATAGGAACAATGATTGCTCTTCAAGGAGACTACAGATTTAACTTTCTTTTATACATTTCTCAGTGATCAATACAAAAAAAGGCAAGGTAATATATGTTAATCTTTACTAGATGTACTTTATGTATCCCCTTACGTTGGAAGCCTAGCAGGAGTAGAATGTCACAACAGACATTTACTGAAATACCTGGGGAAATGTAACAAAAAGTGTTAGAGGAAAATGGTCTTTCAGCTAAATTACCTAATATATTTGCTAATGGTATCTGATTTAAAAGCCATAAAAATACCAAGTTAAAAGCACATTAGAAGATGTGTTATATTTATAAGTGTTTGTCACCTTGGCAACAAAAGCTATATTCCAAATCTAACACTAGCTATGATGGGCCAAGACCTTTTAAAATTGGTAAATACTTCTTTATGGCAATGATCTGCTTTCAGCTACTGAATGCTAGAACTAGAAAAGGCAAGTTCTTCATTGCTTAGCAATTTTTTTTTCCCAGCTTTCTACTATGGGTAAGCTTTTTTTTTTTATTAGTTACTATGGTTTATTTGTAACGAGAAATGTAATGCATTTTCAAATGAAGTATCTGTCTTAATTATTCCCTTCTTACACCGAGAAATCTAGGTATAATATCAGATTCCTAAAGATAGCATGTATTTATCAACCTACACTTCAGTCTATCAACCATAGCACTAATCTTGGTTCATGGATGAAATACTACAGGTGTATGCTAGAAAATCAACTGTATGCTACAAATATCTATCCTCCTAAGCAGCTAGATGGAATATGTTCAGTTTAACAGGAGGTCATACATGAGGAAAGTTTTCACAAACTTTTACCTCCCCAGTGAGTTGCATGAGGACTGAAAATTTTCCTTCACTATGTCCCACTACAATTCTGCTCGTGCTGTTACATCTAGTAAAGATGAACAGTTTGGTGTGGGAACCCATGCTTGAAAAGGTAGATTTTAGGTAGACCTCAAAGAGGTTTAGATTTGGACTCTTACTGTTCTTTCCTCATTTTCTAAGCTACAATCTGATTTTTCAAATTCTATAAAAAATGCTTGGGTCATGTACCAGTCAAAGATTATAATTCCAAGAGTCTAACTAAATTCCCATGTGGTTGAACCAATTTTCAGAAGTAAACCATGGAAAAGGTCTGGGTAAACACACATTCTCTGTGGGCTGTGGCTGTTCACTGGGCGCCTAGACAAGTTGTCTCTGCAGCCAGCTTGGGAAAACCCAAGCCCAACTCGTGATCTGTAATCATGCTCAGCAGGTTCTCAGATACAAGGGCAACTTCAAGGGCCTAAGATCATCATTTCCAAGTAACCTTCTCACACAAGGAAAGTATGTCTCTCTTTTACCTAAAAAAATCAACAAAAATTCCCTACCACATAGGCCACACTAAAAGTTGCCACAAAGTACATCTTAGCTTCCATTGTATTTTCTCAGAAATAAGGTTTTCTTAGTGAGTATTAAAAATAAGCTTCAGTCTACGAGACAGGGAAATTAATGGTATACAAGGAGAATGTTCTAGAAGAGTACAGGATAAGCCTCTGCCCAGAACTAATAAATTAAGGTAGTAGCTTTGAGTTCAAATATAAACCATGTGAACAAGGCTGGCATCATGTATTCAAACATAGTTAAACCAGGTTTACCTTCCATTGACTGAAGGCAAAGAATCACATGGATTGACTTGTATTCTAGTACTTAAACACACAGTTTTCATGTGATTGATAAATGCAACTTACCTCTTAAGAATGTTCTGGCTGCATCACGTTACCATTAGGTCCTTTGTTTAACTCCTAATTAATCAATTACCCAGTCACAATCTGTTGGAAATTTTTAAAAATGCTGTTTATTTTTGTCTGAATATGACTTTTATTTTTATTTATTTTTATTTTATTTATTTTATTTTGAGACGGAGTCTCACTCTGTCACCCAGGCTGGAGCATAGTGGCACGATCTCAGCTCATTGCAACCTCTGCCACCCTGGTTCAAGCAATTCTCCTGCCTCAGCCTTCTGAGTAGCTGGGATTATAGGCACCTGCGACTGTGCTTGACTAATTTTTGTAGTTTTAGTAGAGATGGGGTTTCATCATCTTGGCCAGGGTGGTCTTGAACCTTGTGATCCACCTGCCTTGGCCTCCCAAAGTGTTGAGATTATAGGCATGAGCCACTGCACCCGGCCTCAATATGACTTTTAAATAGCATAGATGGAAAATTACAGCATCATGTTTAAAAATCATTATATAATGTATTATTTAAAGTATTAACTCCATAATCTCATTTCACTATCCAGAAAATATGAGCAAAATGCTCACTGTAGCCTGAATTTCACCACATATAAAGACACAGGGTACTTAATAAAAACTACCTTGAGTGAAAAATAAAACATGCAGTATCAATAAATTGTTTTTCTAAGAGAATAAAGGGCTCATGGGGAGAGATTATTTTTCAACTTTATATCTTCTGCATAGGAGGCAAGTAACAAATATTTGTAGAAATTGAAAATAAATTTCAGTAAGTCTATTTTATATATTCTTCATGATATGCACAAGGTTAAGGAATGGCCGTCCACATAAATATGTAGCCAAGAAAAAATGTTAAAGGTAAGAGTAAAATAAAAGAACATGATTCACTTCCATTTTGTTGAAACTTACCTGTAGATATATTTGCCTTATATACCTGAAAGATGAGCAGAAATTAGACAAAGAGATGGAGCCACAGTAACATAACTAAAGGCAGAAAGTGAGAATTAGCATGGCAGGAACTTTCAGGAGACTTGCTTTGTTGAGTGAAAGTTGTAAGTTTAGAGGTAGGAAATGCGGTTAGGTCAGGTGGGGCCAGTTGTAGACCAGGAAAGGAAGCTAACATTTGCTGAGTGCCAGGTCTTGCACAGAGGTTCCCTGGGGTCACTCCTCATGACAACATAGTGATGTAGGTGTGAGTATCCTTACTTACAGATGGAAGAGAGTCTCAGAAAGTTTACATGACTGACTCAGTGGCTTTCTGCGAGGATGTGACAAACATGAGACATAGTCCAATGTTCTTTTAAACACACTATATTGTATTAAAAACCGGGAAGAGAGATGTAGAGATTAACTTACATGGAAAGCAACAACATATAAACCAAGTCCAGAGAGGTGGAATCTAAATAAAAAATTTAAAAACACGAGTGGCCTAATATGAGCCCTAACTGTTTTGGGATGTTGCCATGTGTGAAATGAGCAATATCATCGCATAATCATGTTCTTATTCTGAACAGGACCAACAGATTCATTTCCAGTTACAAATTTCAAAGTAGTACCGATTAAGACTTCATTGCTTAGGATATTACTGTTCATCATTCCAGAAAACCCTAGGTCCAATTTGGAAAACATAAAATATTCTAAAAGCAGATCTAGTGCAGGAATTTAGACATTGTCTTTTACTGGAGACCTGACAAATCTGCCACTATACTCTTCCCTCTGTGGTTTACTTGCTGCTTCTCCATGTATGATACTAGCCTCCTATTCAGAAGTTGATTGTTTTGTTTTGGTTTATGTTTCACACAGCAACAGCCTTGAGCCACTTCTAAGAGAGGATAATAATGACAAATTTGAAAATTTCTCCCCAAGAAAGGAGGCTGTGGTGAAAAATAAGAAATGGCATTTAAGCAACTACCATTAAAGGCATCTTAATTTTCTGTTGACAAACATGAATTCCCAAATGATTTGCAGAGAGGTTTCAGGGCTAACTGCCATAAAGCCTGTCTAGGACAATGTTTTCTGGTTCCACAGAAGTGGTAATGAAATATTCATTCTTCCATTGATTACTTTCAGTGGGAGTCGTTATGTCTTAAAAACCATGGCACTCTTTAGGTTGATGGTTCCCCAGCTCCTCTCACATTCTTACAGAGTCACTTGACCCCCTCACTTGGACCAGGCTCTCCTAATCTCAAACACCAATGTAGACAATGTAGACTTGAGACAGGAGTGCTGGAAGGAGCTCTGTGCTTTAAGGAGCATTGACTCCACACGTAGTACATCCATTCTTTCAGCAGAAGCAGCCTTGTTTTTAGGCCCCATTTCTGCAAACTCGAATTTTACCTTGCTCAGAAGGCTTAATCTCCACTAACTTAACTTTAATGAACATATTTTTTATCTTAGATGCTCTCACTTTAGCTTTCCAGAGCATTGTAGGCTTGTAGTTATTAGATAGATACGTAGTCACTCTTAAGAGTGAAGCTCAGTCATACTCTTCTTAATTTGTCCTTCCTGGACTCCTGTTATATTCAAGGTTTGGAACTTTCCTGGTGCTTAATGCCTGCCTTTCTGCCTGTCTGGATTTTCAGTTTTGTTTTGCCAGACTTCTTTATACAATTTGTATCATTTTATACAATACCCTCATTTTACAAGCAGGAAAATAAAAATATAAGAAAGCTGGGAGATTTGCCTAAGGCTTCAACGCTAATTACTGGACCTCAGGTCTACTAACTTTGAAGCCTATATGCTTTTACGTAGTTGGGCTAAGGTTATTAGATGCCTCTTTTCTTTTTCTTTTTTTTTTTTTGAGATGGAGTCTTGCTCTGTCACCCAGGCTGGAGTGCAGTGGTGCAATCTCAGCTCACTGCAAGCTCCGCCTCCCGGGTTCACGCCATTCTCCTGCCTCAGCCTCCCGAGTAGCTGGGACTACAGGCTCCTGCCACTGCGCCCAGCTTATTTTTTGTATTTTTAGTAGAGACGGGGTTTCACCATGGTCTCAATCTCTTGACCTCGTGATCCGCCCGCCTTGTTCGGCCTCCCAAAGTGCTAGATGCCTCTTTCTATTTTTCTCTGGGGTGGTGTGGGGAAGCGACCAATGTCTTGAATATACCTGTTTTATTCTTAGCTGTGCAGATAACACAAGCCTTCTGGCCTGGAGGTGTTCATAGCAGAGCTGTGTCATAGACAAATGCAATAGGCATCATTTTTTTGTTACTCTCCAGTGACATAACTTTTATTCTAAATATATTTTATTTACCCTTATTTGGAGGAAATTCTCCAAATTTATGGACACTCTTGTTTCTCTAATATATCCTTGACATTTATCTGGCAACTTTGGGCAGTTAAGCACCATCCTTCTATCAACTAGAAATTACATTGCTTTACCAAAGAATCTTAACAAAAATCTCTCCCTCTTTTCCATGATATCAGTCTCTTTTCTTTTCCTTCTCTTCTCTTGCATGTTTCTCTCTCTGTGTCTCTTTTTTGTTCTCTCTCTCTATAAAAAAGCCAATCTGCCAGAAGTTTTAAGGTATCAGGTTTATTGAGGAACAATTTCCATACAACAAAATGCATTCTTTCTAGGTATAGTGTTGCATTTGACTGGTCCGTTTTGTGGTTCCAGGTTAGATTTTTTCACGATTCCTATAAATGGAATCATACAGTGTACAACTCTTTCCATCTGACTTCTTTCACTCAGGATAGTGTGTTTGAGGCTCATCTATGTCGTTCCACATGTGGGTTCCCTGATATGAGTAGACTTCCATTGTGTGGATATGCCTCCATTTATTTAACCATTGATGGACATTTGAATTGTTTCCAGTTTTTTGAATTTGTGAATAAAGTGGCTATAAATATTTGTATTCAAAAAGAGAGATTATTCCCCTTTATTTGAATTTTTATCTACTATGTCAAGAAATATTTGAGAGAGAAAATTGTCCCCGAACATTTAAAAAAGGTTAAAATGAAAAGCAAACTACCTAACCCTTTTCAAGAATATTAGCCTATGGGTGGTTTTCTTTACAAAGTTTTAAGAAACACTTTTTTTTAAAACATGAGCTTGTTTTATCAATCATTCTGTTTTCAAACTGTTATTATGATAGACCTCTATTTTATTAAGATAGTTTCTTTTCCTACAGTCTACAAAGTGAGAAACTGATTTGCATTTCAAACACTTGTTTTTTTGCTATTCTGGTCTATGAATTCTAGCTGAGACTTTGCCCATCTTTACTTCTCCACCTCTGTGTCTTAAACCTTATAATATATAACAGTCTTTTCCAAGGAAACATTTTTTTTTCCATCAGTTTCTTTCCTAGGCCCTTAAAATATCAATAGAGCCTTTTGCCAATCCATTATACTTTAAGACATCTTATATTACATTAAAACACAATTAATTCCTGGGGATTTAAAAAATCAATAGTTATTTTGGTGTTTTAAATGTCCACAGCCATGGAAACTAGAGCTGCCCTGTGCTCTACAAGGGTTTTTATCAAACAGAATTTATAGTAAGCTCAGCAACAAAGCCCTATTGCTGAGTATTACCTGATGGGATGTAGAACTAAGTGACTGTGAGATCTGAAATAATGAGAGTCTGTTGAGTTTCATGCTTCCCACCCTTCTGCCTTCTTTAGGAATGGTAGCAGGTCTTTTTTCTGAGGCACTTACCTGGCCACCCACGCATACAGGCCTGGTCTACACACTGTATCTTAGTCTTTAACTGTGTTCCATCACATCCCAGTCATTCAGATGTGACTCTGCTGCCCCATGTGGAGTACCTGGAAGGGAGAATCTCTGAGACACCTGACCTTTTTATCTGAATAGACCTCTGAGTATTTCAGGAACTAACTACAGTCAAAGTCAATGGTGCTTTTTTGATTTTTTATTTTTGTGTCTTTTTAAAGAATTTCCTACCCAGAAGCCTTAAGGATATTTTACTGTTTTGTCTTCTCAAGTTTTTAAAATTTTGAAGTTTTGCCATTGATGGCCAAATCACTAAACCGTTTAGAATGGTGTGTATATGTGTGTGTGAATAAAGTAGGGCTTTTATTCCCCCTAGAAGGATAACTAGTTTTCTCAGCATATTGGAGTAACTTGTTCACTCTTTCCCCTCTGATCCTTATTGCCAAACTTGCTATATACAAAATTTCCATATTGTGTGAGTCTGTTCCTGGACACTCCATTCTTTTATATTGGTTTCCTAAATGTGCTAATATCATTTTACCTTATTTATCATTACTTTAGAATAAATTGACATCTAGTAAAGTATGTCCCCTTATCTGGTTCTACTATCTCTTCTGTCGTACTTGGCTATTCCTAATTCATTTTTCTTGCAAACATATTTTAGAATCAGCTTTTCAATGTCAAGAAAACTGTCTGCTGTAACTATATTAATAGCAGACAAAAATATAAGAAAATTTCAACTACTTTGTAAAATTCAAATTGTTTTGTAACCCATCACTTATCTATGTCTTACAAATTTTATAGCTCCTGTAGTCTTGACTACCTAACAATATATCTGTTGTTGATGATATAGAAGAAATTCAAGCACAAAATTATTTGAGCACTCTTGTACTATATTGCTTTTATTTTTATATTTCTAACTGGCTCATATGTCCTTTTCTAGATCATTTATAAATTTGTATCAGTTATGGTTCTATATTAGTCAGGATTCAATTCAAAAAAGAGACCACTTTAGGTATTATTAGCAGGAAAAATTTTTTTTTTTTTAAACTTTTGTTTTCTTTGAGGCAGAGTTTCACTCTGTGGCCCAGGCTGGAGTGCAGTGGCATGATCTTGGCTCACGGCAACCTCCACCTCCCAGGTTCAAGCAATTCTCCTGCCTCAGCTTCCCAAGTAGCTAGGATTACAGGTGTGCACCACCACACCTGGCTAATTTTTATATTTTTAGTAGAGATGGGGTTTCGCCATGTTGGCCAGGCTGGTCTCAAAGTCCTGCCCTCAAGTGATCCACGGCCTCGGTCTCCTGAAGTTCTGGGGTTATAGGCATGAGTCACCACGCTGGGCCATTAGCAGGAAGAATTTAATACAGATAATGAGTACTTATGAAATCATTAGATGTGTTAAAGGATCAGGCTGTAGTCTGGGTCTCTAAAAGTGATTGCAAAATGATACAGAACCCATCCACCAGCTACTGCCACTGAGGCACTAGGAGAGCTGTGCCTGGGTTAAGAACCTGCCACCTCTCTGCTGCCACCGCTTCTGGGTACCAAAGGAGGTATAAGGCAGGGATTAAGATAACAAATCAAGTAATCTTAATGAGTAAAGCTTGCCACAAGTGCTTTTACTCATCACCAAGGAAGCCTTAGTGTGGACACTGGGACATTGTTGCAGAGAAACTCAGGTTTTCACAGCCATGTTTATCAGCAGACACAGACAAAAAGGGACAGGAAAATGGCCTTGCCTCACTTCAGGCCTCTAAATCTTATACAAATGTGTTGAATTGATGGAACTTAATTTGCATCTAGAACCCTAGGTGCAAGGAAGTATGAGATATGAGGGTGTTGGCTTCTAAGTTGCCCACAGCCCATCCACATTATCCAGCATGTGTTTTTATTTTTTTTGTTTTGTTTTGTTTTTTTTTTGCCTGCAAGCAACTTAAGTTTACCATATTCAACATAAGCAAAAAAGCAATTTATTGGCTGGGCGTGGTGGCTCACGCCTGTAGTCCCAGCACTTTGGGAGGCCAGGGTGGACAGATCGCGAGGTCAAGAGATTGAGACCATCCGGGCCAACATGGTGAAACCCCGTCTCTACTAAAAATACAAAAATTAGCTGGGCATGGTGCTGCTCGGGAGGCTGAGGCAGGAGGATTGCTTGAACCCTAGAGGTGGAGGTTGCAGTGAGCTGAGATCGTGCCACTGCACTCCAGCCTGGCAACAGAGAGAGCCTCCAGAAAAAAAAAAAAAAAAAAAGCAATTTATTGGAAAGAGAGAGCAGTTACATAACCAAAGAGAGAATATTCAAGTCTTAGAAAAGGTGGAAAGCAAGGCAGGTCTGAGAACTTAGGTAATGGAACGTAAGAACTAACTCCCTCTCATTCTCTACCATTGTATGGCTCAGCTTTAACTGCTTCGTGTTTGTTCACAGGATTCCATACCTGGGTGGTTACCACTTAAGATACAAATTTCTAGGAGGAAGAATCTCATTGCCTCAGTAAGGGTCAAATGATCACTTCAGTGGTGGTGATAGTGGTGGGAAGGTAGACTCCCAGTAGACAATTTCCTCAGAATCTCCTACAGTCCAGAAGTAGCACATGTACAAAAAAAGAAAAAAAAAAGGAAAGAAAGAAAGAGAAAGAAAAGAAAGAAGAAAGAAAGAAAAAGAAACAACGAAAGAAAGAAGAAAGAAAGGAAAGAAAGAAAGAAAGAAAGAAAGAAAGAAAGAAAGAAAGAAAGAAAGAAAGAGAAAGTGAGTGCTGGGCAGACAAAATATACCAGTTGTCTCTTCCAGTGAGCCAGTCTGATAAGTGGCATTGCCTCAAAGTCATATACCTGTTGAAATATTCTTATGCCACAAAGCTTTTGTAAGACACATTGAGGGTTTACATTGAAAACGTAAATGTAAAAGTCAAAATTATAGACTTGAATATTTTAGTGTTGATCTTTTAGTTATATAGGTAAGTTTTGCTACATGTTTGAAATATTTCATTTTGTAGATACAGAAAATAAGATCCCTCAAGGAGCATAAAGGGTTTCCTTTGCATAAAGTCACACAAATAGGTATAGAACCAGATACAGAGGCCGCTTTTCTGGAAATGTTCCTATACATGCCGTAACGGTTAAAGTGCTCTTTGTCTTTAACTGGCTTTGTTATATAGGAGGTATATTTTGGGTTCTCATCCATATATAGCATTTATGCACAGTACATTTCAGAGAGCAACCTGACTTACACCTACCTGCCTTATCTCATGTTCGCATCTGTAAGGCCCCTGAGCTGTCACGGTGACAGCATGATTCAAAATTAATGACACATGGAAATTCACAGGCCCCCAGAAAAGAAACTTTCTCCCACACTGCTCAGGAAATTTAAAAAAAAAAAAACTTCATGCCAATATACTGAAAAGAAAGTTGCTGCCAACTATGGCATCGTGACCCACTATGAAATGTGTACTGTAGACTTACCGTGTTACCGGCAAGAATCTTCCCAAATAAATTATAATGAAGTCCCCAGCTGCAGAAACAACCACATCTTGAAGCGTTGAAACCATTACCAATATGAGTTTCTCATTTACTTGGCTGTGAGTTGGGGAATAACTGAAGGGGATTGTTAGTCTCTGGGTGCCTCAGTCTCTTGCCTGTCTTTCTCACTCTATTCTCCCTTCTTCTCTCTCCTTATCATGATGGAGTGACTGCTCAGTTCTTTCTCCTAGTAATATCATGCACACTCTCACTAGGGTGTCATAGTTCTCTTTCCTACTAACTCTGAGAGGAAAGTGGGGGATGAGCACCTGAGGAGCTTGTGAGGTGGAGTTTGCCCTCTTGCACCTCTGCGTTTGCCCTAAGAAGAACATTCCCCTGGGAGCTGCCTGGTCTGAGGAGGATGGGGAACAGAGCCTCCTGGCTGACTTGCAGACCTGCATCTTGAGGCAGAGAAGCCCAGTAGATCCCAGTCAGCCCAGGGTAACTGACCTCTAGCTAGTCTGCATGTCATACATATGCATGAGGAGCCTCCCAGAGATCCATAGAGCTGACCCATAGATGCGTGATAAATGCATGCTTCTTCTTGTATGCTGCTGAGAGCTTGTGATTGTTTGTTGTTTGGTGTTACTGTAACAGTGGCTAAGCCATTCACTCCTAATTCCCCTTCTCCTCTCTCCCCATGTCTCTTGCTCCATCATCCTCATCATTGAGAAGCCTCCCTCCTCAGCCAGTGCTGGTCCCTTAGGTTAATTACCTGCCTGCTAAATAGTAAGCCCCAAATAATCCACTTTCAAAGTTTATCACAACAAAGGAAAGGAGTCCATATAAAAGGACATAAGCAGACAATGCTTTGACGACGTTAGCAATGCCACTTTAAGAGGCATTTCGGAAGTGTGTTCATATTCGCTGGTGTATGTCACTATCAATTTGAGTAATTGTCACTGTAACACCATATATTATGAATTGAAGCACAGAAATAAATGGTGTTGAGGGTAACTCTATCTTGCAAGCCATTCATCATCCCATAGCAAGGGATATCTTCAGGAGAAAATAAATAGCGAGAGGAATCTCAATTCTCCTCCACCCCCACTCCCCATCCACAGCTCCCACCCCCACAAAATATATAACGTCTTTTCTTCCTTAGTCTCCTGTTTGCCTTTTTCTTTTCATTTTTCCCAGCCTGTCTATTATGGAGTGATATACTAGGCATAGAATCACCATTCCTTTTTCTTCTTTACTGTGTAAATGTCAGTTGAAAGTATGCCAAGTTCCAGACACAATATAATCATAATACTACCACTGTGTTTCTGGATTAATTAATCATAATGAATGAAATTTTTCTTGATTCTGTATGCCAAGCCTGGAAACATAATTCAATTTCATCTTTGACTTCTGTAGCCTGAAGCAACCACTTAAACTCAGCTGTCATAAGGCTTTTGGAGGGAGATCAAAAAACACTAAATAGAAAAAAAAATCCAACTTGCAAAAAGCCATAAAGGAAGGAGAAAATATTCTTTTAATATACTAAAAGAAAGGCATCTACATATATATTAAAAGAAGGGCACAATAAAATTTGCTATTTTCCAAATATGATTATAAAATGTGATGACACTGCCTTTCAAAATCTTTGTTTTCTCCTCCCAAACCATCTGAAAATAGTATTAGACATGAGCAAAACACACATTGGTACAGTGAATGGGAACACTGAAAGTCTCCGTGAAAACTAAACTAATTTGGAATCTATCAGAACTTGTTTTCAGCTTTAGAACCACTAAATCATTATGAAAACATCTAAGTTACTCTTTTTGAAATCATATAACGGTAACATGGACTTTCTGTTTTGTTTGTTTCTAATATAGATCCCATCCCCTTGGGGGCCCTTTATATATGAAGTTGAATTGCTTGTGGTTTAATTTAGAATCTATGACATTCATTGTTTTCATTCACTGTGGAAATAAAGATGACCATGAGGAAAAATATCATTCTTCTGTAATCTTAGCACTCAGAGATATCCCCAGCTAATATTTTGATGTATAGAATTTTATTCTTTGTTTCCTGTTTGTGTGTGTCTAGCATATGTGTAACAAAATGATAAATACACAGTGTATTTGCCTTTAACAAGATAGCAGAAACATCCTTTCGTGTCATAATGTTCAACTCTCTCTTTTGAATGGCTATATATTTCAATAATTTTCATAGGACCCAAAACTGAGATAGGTCCAGAGCAGCCATATTTATGATATTGATGGACGTCTAGCAGAGAAGAGGATACTACAATGGCTTCAGAGATTAGTTCAGTTTGTGCTTGCATTTTGATTGAGAATGTATCTTGACTCTTCAGAATTCTTTGAATGACATCTACACCATCTTAAACTTCATGTTCATTCACCGTGATTACAAGCCGCTGGGCCCTAGAAATTAGTAAGACTGGTGTTTCTGGGAAAATGGTTCCTTCCACTCTGAGGATGCTTTCTGTATTCTTTGCCACATTGCTGCTGACACAAGTTAGACACGACCTTCATTATGACTCAAAGCATCCACACGATCCCAGGCATCCATTCCATTGTGACATGACAGGAGCCTAGTTATTGAAATGAACATCTTCATGCCTCTTAGTGGCAAAGACCTGGAAAGAGGCAGTAATAAAGCCGCTGACAGTACATGCAAAACATATTGAACAGTCAACACCTTCTATTCACGTGCAGAATCATTCCTGGGCGGACTTACTAGGGAATAGACAAGACGGAGTGCATGCAAGTTTAAATCTGCAACAAAAGATATGATGCAGAAGGAGATGAGCAAGATGGGATGGGAATAATTATTCAATCAGAATGATGAAAAAATAACACAAAAGCCACAGGAATCTGTTGAGGTTGAAGGGGAAAAATGTGAAAGAACAAAATGAATTGCTTTACAGGAAAGGGCCACAATCCAGAGACTACAGGTGCTTTGGTGGTAACTGGGGATCCCCAGTAAAGCAAATCCACTTAATCTTTGATTAGCACCTCTAACTGCAATGAAGTCGTGGTGGATTTGATTTTAGGTTGGATATTCAACTTCAGGACAAGTTTTAGTTTTAAATTGTTACCCGATAAATATTTTTAATAAGCATTTTTTAAAAACAGCATTAACCCTGCCCAAACCCATTCTCCACTGATGCTGGCACACAGGGCACCGAATGTAGTAGACATTTACTCATACTTTTTTAGAAATGAAAAATAAACATCAGGCTAATCATAGCCACATATGTGTCCAATTTTCCAAGAAAAAAAATTCCTACTGGTTTATAAATTGGGAGACAACCATTGTGATGACATTTCCCACGCATCAACCCCAGAGTAGCTGTGAACTAATTTATTGTCCATTGATGTTGCAATTTTCAGTATACAGAATCCAGTGGAAATCTGGAACTGATTCCCAGTTATATCCACCTTATGACTCCATGTGAAACTCTAAAACAAGCCCCATGCTGAAGACTAGAAAAGTCTTTCTCTGCCTCAGAATGAGATTATTTACTTACACTGAGGTTTCAATCTGTTTCCAGCAGAAAATAGCAGCCAACAGTGTCTTTAACTGACTAGTTCATCGTTGTATGCAAGCTCTTCCTGCTATAGCACTTTTACAGGCATTTCTGAGAGACTGCATACATAACTGAATGGAAAACTTGGGACCCTATTTTGGCCCACAGTGAATGCCTGGTAGCAACTCTGGTTCCGTGGTCCCACCAGACTCAGCAACAAGGTCTCCCAACAGAAATGCACTCTGGTCTTATGCATAGTTTCAGGGGCTGCATCTTCCCCATGAATAAACCTACAGGGGGCTCTGTCTTTGGAACATCCAGTGAATTGGACTTTTTATTTGATTTCAGTTGAAATGGAATTTCACTATTTTCAGTTCTTCAAGGACAGGTGCCATAGTATAGGTTTTCCAGCCACAACGGTTGGTGTGGGCTGACTTACAATGTACTCATTGTGGTTACGAAAGATTTACGTGCCAAGCCTTCCTTTTAACATCCCTTTCTCAGCCCATCCTGGGAAAAGAAATGCTTGCTAGATTCTAGATAAGTCACTCTTTACTGTTTCTGTCAGATGTCATTCACTGGGGGACAGTGATGTGCCTTATGGAGATAAGGTGAATTGCCTGTTTCATGGCACTAATCTGAAAGCATCCTTGAATTCAATTCAACAGTCTGACCGCCAGACAGCTCTTGAAATCATGTAAGAGGAAAAGAAAGAATGGGATTCTTATCTGGGAAGTGCCATACTGTAAAACTATAAGCATGATGTGCTGACTGACCGATGGGATGGTAGATTACGTTAACACATGAAAAACAGAAACAGATTTGTTAGAGGGAAAGAAAATCACCTTATTCATTAAATTTGCCTACTTTTATGCTTTCTACTTTTTTAATTGATTTTTTCCACTTTTTAAAAAGTAGTAAATGGTTTTATCCCAAACAAAACTGTAAAGCAGTTGAATTGATCTCTGTCATTCACCCTTTGTCTACCAAACCACTCTCCCTGATCAGAGAAGCCACTAGTCCACATCATGTTCTCTGTGTCTCTCCAACTTTATCTATCTTCCTCTGAGTTAAACATCACCCAAGGGAAGAATCTGATACTTTCATTCATGCTGGAGGTAGCACTCTACTAGAATGTGAGCTTCACTAGGGCAGAGTTTGGTTTTTTGTCTATTTTGTTAATTGGTGCACCAAGAGCACTTAGAACAGTGCCTGACACATAGTAGATATTCAATAAATACTTGTTTTTGAATGATAAAACTCAATGCTTTTTCTGACATGAAGGTAAATGTACTTTTAAAATTATATGTATTATATGTCCTCCTGTTGGGGGTGTAGGGAGAGGTCACTTATACCATCATTTAACCACTTGTCGTTCTGTTTTTTGAAGAAAGAAGTCACAGGATAATTATTGAGCAAAACCTCTGCTCCCTCCTCCACTTACCCCTTATTTATTCTTATCTCTCTAAGAGGAGAGAGGCAGTCAAATAAATAAGTTTCTGTCCAGAGCAAATTTTCAGAGACTGAGGCAAAGGTTGAAGTGCTATCCTCATTACTCCCTAAAATATCCATATATTGGATGCAGTTCGTATTTATAGGATAGAAAAGCTACTGAGAACCAGAGTAGAGAGAGGTGAGGAGGCTGAACATCTGAGAAGCAAGTCAACTACAATTTTAGAGAAGATACCTGCAGGTTTAATATAAGTATCTGTTAAGCTTCAGTACATAACGTCTTATAGAATATTGTGATTTTGTCAGTGTATTAGTCAGGGTACTCCAGAGAGACAGAACTAATAGGATATATAGAGAGATAAATAGAGAGATAAGAGGAGATTTATTATGGGAATTGGCTCACATCATTATGGAGGCTGAGAAGTCCCACAATAGGCCATCAGCAAACTGGAGAACCAGGGAAGCTGGTAGCATGGCTCAATCTAAGTTGAAAGATCTCAGACCAAGGGAATCCCATTGTATAATTTTCTGTATTATTCTGTTCTCACACTGCTATAAAGAACTACCTGAGACTGAGTAATTTATGAAGAAAAGAGGTTTAATTGACTCACAGTTCTGCAGGCTGTACAGGAAGTATGGCTGGGAGGTCTCAGGAAACGTATGGCAGAAGGTGAAGGGGAAGCAAGCACATCTTACCATGGTGGAGCAAGAGAGGTAAAGGGGGAAGGGCTACACACTTTCAAATAACCATGTCTCAAGAGAACTCACTCACTAACACGAGCACAGCAAAGGGGAAACCCACCCCTGTGATCCAATCACCTTCCACCAGGTCCCTCCCCCAACATTGGGAACTGGAATTCAACATGAGATTTGGGTGGGGACACAGAGCTAAACTGAATCACTGTCTGCCCGAGGCTGAAGGCCTGAGAAACCCAGGGGCCTACTGGTGCAAGTCCAGGAGTTCAAAGGCCAGAAAACCTAGAGTTCTAACATCCAAGGGCAGAGAAGGGTGTCCCAGCTAAAGAAGAAATCGAGAGAGAGAGAGAGAGAGAGAGAAAATTCACCTTTCCTCTGCCTTTTTGCTATATGTGGGCTCTTAGCCATTTGGATGATGCCTGCCCACACTGGACCATGCCTGCTTACATCTTACTCAGCCCACAGATTCAAATGCCAATCTTCTGGAAATACTCAGAAATAATACTTTATCAGCTATCTGGGTATCCCTTAATCCAATCAAGTTGACATATAAAATTAACCATCACAGTCAGTCAGCTGAGTGACTTTTTTAACCCTAGGGAGAGACAGAGATGGGAGAGATAAAAAGCAACACCATCTACCTGATAAATTATGACCTTTTTTATTCTTAATCTAATTTTTTAAGAACATTGCCCTCATATCTGAAAATTCCCGAAACCATACCTCAGTTCTCTTTCTACAGAAATATCATCCAATTGAACTTTCTAGATTCTCTTGATTTTAAAGAATGAAGAAGGCAAACTTCTTAGGTTGTTCATAGTTTGGGGATGAGGAACCATGGCTTTTTCATCTTAGCATTTTGCCTTACCCATAATAGAAACTCAATAAATGTCTGACAGATGAATTACAATCCTTTCCATTTAGTTACAAGGCCTCTTGCACCGTCAATGATTTATTGAACCATTTTAACAATCATCCCCATTTGTCTTAACTTTACAACCTTAATACATTTATTCATCATAAAGGCAGCTAATGTTTGGGGAATCTAGAACAAAAACTATCTATCTCTGCCAGATATAGAAGGTACTTGAAATCAGGGGTTTGCAGTTACAAACCAACACACGCCTCTTGGTGTGGAAATTCATTTACACTTGGCAAATCATTGCTTCTTGTTTGTTGACTAAAAGTCTCTTTAAAAGGCTCAAATAGCTTCTTTGATATCAACTAACTCGAAAAAACACCATTCTGATTCTTTAAATTTAAATAAATAAAAACACATGGGTTAAATTTCTCTTAAAACACAAATGGTTTTTAAAATGAGAGAAAAAGGTGCTTAGCAAAAGACAGCTTGGGTTTTATTGAACCCAGAGATTTTCAAAAATAGTTTATGCTGTTTAATGA
Organism: Symphalangus syndactylus; assembly: GCF_028878055.3. Taxonomy (NCBI): domain Eukaryota; kingdom Metazoa; phylum Chordata; class Mammalia; order Primates; family Hylobatidae; genus Symphalangus; species Symphalangus syndactylus. The sequence continues at coordinate 104,092,921 of NC_072425.2, forward strand.
GCCCAAACCATGGTTATTTAAAATACAATTTTTAAAGGTGAAGTCCAAAAAAGATATTTAATAAAAATACTCAAATTCTAACTTTCTATAAAATACTGCTAATAAACAGTTTTACTTTGAAAGAGTTCATATTCTTTACTTAATGGATTCTACAGACATATAATTTTTTGAAATTGTGACCCAAGAGAACTACATATGACCTAATATCTCCAGACCTCTTTTTGTTTTCTTTCTTCCTTTCTTGTGAGCTTCAGATTATCTTTAGCCTCCTCAAATCATGGTGACATGCATTATTATGGGGAAAGTTCCCAAACAATCTTGACACTTTATGAAACTGTCCTTAAGGAGCTATTAGCTGTTATGGTTTGTTGTCTTCTATCATTTCTTTTTTCAAAGAAGACATTTAATTAATCCAAATTGCTCTGAGGATACCATTCAGTTTTCCTTATCCTTCCCTACCTCTCTCTTTCTCATCCTGTTTTTTTGTTCCCTAACCAAAAAGTCTCAGAATGCATTCTCTAGGAATATATGCATGATATTAATTTCTTAGATTCATCATTACTCAGGGAGAGAAATGCCTCTAGTTTCTATGGTCAGTGCCATTACCAATCATTCTTTTGTCCAGGCATAATTAATTAAGTGTGTATGATTCAGTGCTGCACTAGGCTGATTGGTTGTATAAAGATAGATATGGTCATTCAGTTGCTCACAGGGCTTAGCTAGTAAAATTTGAATGGACCGTAGGTTCTCAAAAGCAACCCAAAAAAAGGTTAATTTGAAGGTAGACTCAGAGTTCTAGCCTCTTCTACCTACCAACGACACCCTCTCCTTTACCTTGCCCTGCCTTTCATCCTCCCAGTTAAGGCTGCCATTGAGGAGAAAAGAAGCCTGTGTGTGTGTGTGTGTGTGTGATGTACCTCTAGGAGTGGCCAACATAATCCTCATTTAGCAGACAGCATATCTATTTATCTATCTATCATCTATCTATCATCTATCTATCTATCTATCTATCTATCTATCTATCTATCATCTATCTATCTATCTATCTATCTATCTATCTATCTATCTATATCTATCATCTATCTATGTGTATTTTGGGCAAGCTGGGGGGAGGCTTAGCTTAAGTCATACCGCAATAACAAACAACTCTAAAATCTCAGTGCTATCAAATACAAACAAAAGCACCTGTCACTGGCTGCCTATGACTCTGAACCCTATTGGCTTCCTTCTGGGACCCAAATGAAGGAATGGCCCCATCTGGGACATTACATAGTCTTATGGAAGAGGGAAAAGAGAAAGGGCTGTGCTACATGGTGACTCTTAAACTTTGCGCTCACAAATGGCCTACATCATTCTCATCCATGTTTCAGTGGCCAAAGTAAGTTACCAGGCCAAGTGACATCAACCTACATAGGGAGCAAATCAATGGACTAGTGATATATCCGCCACACCATTTGTAGACCCAGTTATGACATCAGAGTAAAAATGTGATTTATGGTATATCTTAGGTCTATTTTTCAAAGGGTTGGCTAATCTATATCTAAAGTTCATATGAAAATCTCCTTTCAGGGTTGACTGAATGAAGTGTTATTGAGCTGGTACCTGGATACCTTTGTTCAGGGAAAGATTTCTTCTGGGGTAGCTGCTTTCCTACCAGTGTCTCAATTGTTCCTCAATGCAATGTTGTGGTGTGAGATTTTCTATTTGTCATCTATAGTAACTTATATCAGCACTAATTTTTCTCTTAAGAAGCTTACATTTAACTAATATCGTAATAAAACCCTACACTCAAAAAAACCTCTGCTTTTCCCATTTTTCCAATTTAAATGTTCTCTTTGAGAATCATGATTATGCCCAAGCTGAACTTACTTTATATTATTTTTTAGATATTTCTGTGAGGCTCTTTTTCTAAAGCAATGAAAAATATTCTTTTTTTCTTTTCGCATAACTCAATAGGCTTTAACTGATTTTGTTCATTTGCCTTGAAAAAAAATCATCTTTTGGCTTAAACCAAGCATGGAAAATTTTAGCCCCAAAGGAACATTCTGGAAGACAGTTGTATAAACAAAAGAAAAAAGGTCTTGGATTAGAAAAGCTTTTTTCACATTTACTACAACAATACCAGCTAATTTAGGGCCACAACATAAATATAGAGGATATTAGTTTGTTCTCAGTGATAATAAAAATAGCTAGCAATTTATGTAATGATAATAATAATAAAGTGGCTAAATTTTATTTCGTATTATGTGCCAATGCTGGGCACATTATATCATTTAATCCTCACATCAATCATATGAGGTAAGTACCATTATTATCCCTATTTTACCAAAAACAATACCAAATGAAACAAGAATTGAGGTTTTGAAAAGTTAAGAAATCCAACCAGATAATGAAGTTAGTAAATGGCTAAGTTGGTCTAACTGATTCTAGAGTCTAAAACCAAACACTGTTCCAGTCGTTCTCAAATGCGATCTCTGGAGCAGCAGCAGCAACAGCTGGGAACTTGTCAGAAATCCACATTCTGAGCCTCCCCTCAACTGACCTAGCAATCAGGACTCTAAGAGTTGGGCCTAGTAATCTGTGTTTTAACAAGATCAGCCTTCCAGGTAATTCTGCAGGTTTGATAAGCATTGTATTATCCCATGCTTGTTTTGGCAACTTTTTTTCACTAAAACTGCTGTCTTTCCTCTTTTTCTCCTTTTACTTTTTATTAAAGTATAGCATACATTTAGTAAAGAGTGTAAACTACACTATCTTTTGATTTTGGTTTGTCTAGGAATTTCTGTTTACTTGCCCATTATTGTGGATGTTATGTTGCTTAATGCTGGATTTTGTTGTCTTTCTTCAAAGAGTGTTGAATTAGATCTGAGGGTTATTATTTGCATTTTAGTGTAATTCTTATAAGACTGGTTTTTAAGGGTTAGAGTACATCTAGAGTAGCCATTAATGTAGGAATAGTTTAGCCCTACTTCAAGAAATGTGATCCTCCTGTGATCTCTAGTGAATGTCCTGATTAACCAATGAGGAATCTCCAGTTTGGCTGCTGGGAATTCAAACAATACCAAGTACTGTGTGAATTCGGAGCAGTTTAGCTCATGGATCTTGATCAGTTGGGTTTTTTTTTTTTTCTTGAGAGTGAAGAGTTCTTACTCTGTGGATGTAGGTCTTAGTATTCCTCAAAACCCCAAGGGGAACCCTATGGAAATTCCTGAAACTCTTTTTCTATTTAGCTGCCTCTTTTCTGAAACTCTTCCCAGTAACATCCCACCACTTCAGATTCCCTGAACTCTCATCTCTGTCTCCTCAGCAAAGCTGCTGTGTTCTTTCTGACATCTTTCCTCCTGTTCTGCAATTTAGAATGGGCCTCAAAGCAGTCAGTTGAGGTGACCAGTTTTTTTTCCTTCTCTTGGGGACCACAGATCTGCACTGCCTGTTGTCCAGTGCCTGAAAAAAAAATGTATTGTGTCTAGATTTCCATGTGCTTTAGGAAATCTAGCTCCTGTTACTCCATTGTGAGCAGTAGTAAAATTTCGCCACACTTTTTTTTAATTGACAAGCTGATTCTAAAACTTACTGTAAAAGCAAAAAATATAGATTAATAAACAGAATGTTGAAAAAGAAGAACAAAGTTGGAAGATTTCCTCTACCTCATTTCAAAATGTACTATAAAGCTACAATATGGTATGAGCCTAAGAATAGATTATGTGTTCTCAATAGAAGTGTTAGCACTCCCAAGGGGATGGAAACTGGTTCTTGGAGGGGAAAACTCTTATTCTTTTCATGTATGAAGCACATATATACATATGGCACATAAACAGATATGTATCTCTAATATCGAAGTTCATGGAGGAATGGCGAAAAGACAGTCATATCAACAAGTGTTGCTGGGAAAACTGGATATCCACATGCAAAAGAATGAAGCTGGGTCCTTAGGTAACACCACACACAAAAATTAACTCAAAATGGATCTGTGACCTAAATATAAGATCTCAAACTCTAAAACTCTTAGACAAAAACGTAGGACAAAATTTTGTAACGCTGAATTTGGCAACGATTTCTTGGATGTGACACCAAAGGCACAGGCAACAAAAGTAAAAATAGACAAATTGGACCTCATGAAAACTTAAAAAATTTGTACATCAAAGACATTAACAATTGACTAAAAATCAACCTACAGGATAGGAGAAAATATTTTCTAATTATGTGTCTGATAAAAGATAAATAGCCAGAACACAGAGACTATTAAATCTTAACAATAAAAAATAAGAAACTCAATTCAAAAATGGACAAAGTACATAAATAGATGTTTCTCCAAAGAGGATATACAAATGAGCCAAAATCACATGAAAAGATATTCAACATCACTAATCATAAGGGAAATGCAAATCAAAACTACAATGAGATATCATCTCACATCCATTAGGATGGCTATGATTAAAAAAAAAAACCAGAAGGTAACAAGTGTAAGCAAGCATGTGGAGAAATTGGAATCATGGTGCATTATTGATGGGAATGTAAAATGGGACAGCCACTGTGGAAAACAATATAGCGGCTAGCAGCTCCTCAAAAAGATAAAAATAGAATTATCAGCTAAGTGCAGTAGTGTGTACCTGTAGTCCCAAATACTCAGGAGTCTGAGGTGAGAGGATAGCTTGAGGCCAGGAGTTCCAGGCTGTAGTGCTCTGTGATCACACCTGTGATTAGTCACTGCACTCCAGCCTGGGCAACATAGACTGAGTCTCTAAAAAATAAAAAACATTAAAAAAATAGATCTAGCAATTCAACTTCTCTGTATATACTCAAAAGAATTGAAAGTGGAGTCTTGAAGAGATACTTGTACATGCATATGCACAACAGTATTATTTACAGAAGCTAAAATGTGGAAGAAACAGATGATGGATAAGCAAAATGTGGTATAAACATACAATGGAATATAGTCCCAACTCAAAAAGGAAGGAAATATGCTACAACATGGGTAAACCTCAAGGGCATTATGCTAAGTGAAATAAGCCAGTCACAAAAAGACAATCACTATGTGATTCCACTTGTATGAGGTAGTTGGAGTAGTCAAAATCATAGAGGCAGAAATTAGGATGGTGGTTGGTGGGGGATAGTGAGAGGGGAAAATGAGTAGTTTTGTTTAATAGATACAGAGTTTTAGTTTTTCAAGATTAAAATATTTCTGGAGACGGGTGGTAGTGATGGTATTATAGGTTATACAATATTAATATATTTAATTATGGTTAAGATAATAAATTTTATGTTATGTGTATTTTACCACAATAAAAAACATCGGAAAAAAAGTTAATGGAGCAGGGGACAATTAGGAATAAAAATGTCTAGAAAAGCTCCTCAGGAGAGTGATAATAAGAGAAGTTTAGATATACCAGAATAGGCAGTTAGATAAATGGAACGGAACAAAGAGTCTAGAAATAGACTGACACATAGCCGTCAATTGAGTTTTGTCAAACCAACTATGAGGAAAATATTTTTAACAAATAGTGATATAACAACTTGATATTCAAAAGGAAGAAAATGAACCTCAACGTCTATCTTGCTCCACTCACAAAAATATACTCACAATGGATCATGGTTCAAAATATGAAACCCCTCCCAAAGCTTCCCTAGGATAATGCCGGAGAATATCTTCACAAGCTTGGGAAGATAAAAACAAAGATTTTTTTTTTAGAACTAGAAAGTACTAACTATTTGGGAGGAGAGATTATTGTGGTGGACGGGAGGCAGCACTAGATTGCAACTCTGACTCAGGCGGACAGAGCAGTGTGCAGAGGATCTCACAGTGAATTTTAGCACCAGAACGAGTGCAAGGACAAACCAAGAATCCAGAGAGGACCCACAGACCTTCTGAAGGAAGCAGACTGCTCCTGCAGGACCCAGGAGACACCCCAAATATTCTGGGAGGTGGGTAGCCTGGGGCAAATTCTCAAGCCCTGCTGGCCTACTGCCTGGAAATAGACTCAGTGCTATTGTGGGGAATGGTTGGAGTGAGACCAGCCGTTTGGATTGCATGGGAGCTGAGTGAGGTCTGTGACTGCCAGCTTTCCCCCCACTTCCCTGACAACCTGCATGACTCAGCAGAGGCAACCATAATCCTCCTAGGTACACAACTCCAATGACCTGGGACCTCAGACCCATCCCCCACAGCAGCCACAGCAAGACCCACGCAAAGAGAGTCTGAGCTCAGACATGCCTTGCCCTACTCCCACCTGATGGGCCTTTCCTACCCACCCTCATAGCTGGAGACAAGGGGCATTTACTCTGGCTGGTTCTAAGGCTCCACCCACCGCCAGTTCATCTCCATACTACCACAGTTGATGCTCTCTGGAAAGTGCCACCTCCCAGCAGGAGGCCAACCAGTACAAAAATAGAACATTAAACCGCCAGTGCTAAGAACCCTCACAGAGTCCACTTCACCATTCTCCTACCTCCACTGGAACAGGTGCTGGTATCCATGGCTGAGAGACCCACAGATGGTTCACATCACAGGACTCTGTGCAGCCAACCCCTAGTACCAGCCTGGAGCCTGGTAGACTTGCTGGGTGGCCAGACCCAGAAGAGAGATAACAATCACTGCAGCTTGGCTCTCTGGAAGCCAGTTCCATAGGAAAAGGGGGAGAGTACTACATCAAGAGAACATCCCATGGGACAAAAGAATCTGAACAACAGCCTTCAGCCCTAGATCTTCCCTCTGACAGAGCCTACCCAAATGGGAAGGAACCAGAAAACTAACTCTGGTAATATGACAAAACAAAGCTCTTTAACACCCCCCCAGCCCCCCGCCAAAAATCACACTAGCTCACCAGCAATGGATCCAAACCAAGAAGAAATCCCTGGTTTACCTGAAAAAGAATTCAGGAGGCTAGTCATTAAGCTAATCAGAGATGCACCAGAGAAAGGTGAAGCCCAATGCAAGGAAATCCAAAAAACAATACAAGAAGTGAAGGGAGAAGTATTCAGGAAATGGATAGCATAAAGAAAAAACAATCAAAACTTCACACAACATTGGACATGCTTAGAGAAATGGAAAATTCTCTGGGAAGTCTCAGCAATAGAATTCAACAAGTAGAAGAAAAAATTCAGAGCTCAAAGACAAGGTCTTCGAATTAACCCAATACAACCAAGACAAACAAAAAAGAATAAGAAAATATGAACAAAGCCTCCAAGAAGTCTGGGATTATGTTATATGACCAAACCTAAGAATAATTGGTGTTCCTGAGGAAGAAGAGAAATCTAAAAGTTTGGAAAACATATTTGGGGAAAGAATTAAGGAAAACTTCCCCAGCCTTGCAAGAGACTTAGACATCCAAATACAAGAAGCACAAAGAACATCTGGGAATTTCATTGCAAAAAGATCATCACTAAGGTTCATTGTCATCAGGTTATCTAAAGTTAAGATGGAGGCAAGAATCTTAAGCGCTGTGAGACAAAAGCACCAGGTAACCTGTAAAGGAAAACCTATCAGATTAACAGCAGCTTTCTCAGCAGAAACCCTACAAGCCAGAAGGGATTGGGGCCCTATCTTCAGCCTCCTTAAACACAACAATTATCAGCCAAGAATTTTGTATCCAGTGAAACTCAGCATCATCGTATATGAAGGAAAGATACAGTCTTTTTCAAACAAACATATCTTAGAGAATTGACCACTAACAAGCCATTGCTACAAGAACTGTTAAAAGGAGCTCTAAATTTTGAAACAAATCCTGGAAACACATCAAAACAGAACCTCTTTAAAGCATAAATCACACAGGACCTACAAAACAAAAATACAAGTTAAAAAGTAAAAACAAAACAAAAAAACAACATACACAGGCAACAAATAGCAAAATGAATGGAAAAGTACCTCACATCTCAATACTAACATTGAATGTAAATGGCCTAAATGCTTCACTTAAAAGATACAGAACTGCAGAATGGATAAGAACTCGCCAACCATTTGCTGCCTTCAGGAGACTCACATAAACTTAAAGGGGTGGAAAAAGGTATTTCGTGCAAATGGACACCAAAAGCAAGCAGGGGTAGCTATTCTTATATCAGACAAAACAAACTTTAAAGCAATAGCAGTTAAAAGAGACAAAGAGGGACATTATATAATGGTAAAAGGCCTTGTCCAACAGGAAAATATCACAATCCTAAACATATATGCACCTAATACTGGGAGCTTTCAAATTTATAAAACAATTACTACTAGACCTAAGAAATGAGATAGACAGCAACACAATAATAGTGGGGGACTTCAACACTCCACTGACAGCACTAAGCACTAGACAGGTCATCAAGACAGAAAGTCAACAAAGAAACAATGGATTTAAACTACACCTTGGAACAAATGGGCTTAAAAGATATATACAGAACATTTCATCCAATAACTGCAGCATACACATTCTATTCAACAGTGCATGAAACTTTCTTCAAGATAGAGCATAAAATAGGCCACAAAATGAGCCTCAATAAATTTAAGAAAATTGAAATTATATCAAGCACTCTCTCAGACCACAGTGGAATAAAACTGGAAATCAATTCCAAAAGGAATCTTAAAAACCATACAAATACATGGAAATTAAATAACCTGCTCCTCAATGAGCATTGGTCAAAAATGAAATCAAGATGGAAATTTAAAAATGCTTCAAACTGAATGACAATGACAAAACCTATCAAAAACTCTGGGATATAGCAAAGTCATTGCTAAGAGGAAAGTTCATAGCCCTAAATGCCTACATCAAAAATACTGAAAGAACACAAACTGAGATTCTAAGGTCATACCTCAAGGAACTAGAGAAACAATAACAAACCAAACCCAAACCCAGCAGAAGAAAGGAAATAACCAAGATCTGAGCAGAACTAAATGATATTGAAACAAACAAAAAATACAAAAGATAAATGAAACAAAAATCTGGTTATTTGAAAAGATAAATAAAATTGATAGGCCATTAGCAAGATTAACCAAGAAAAGAAGGGAGAACATCCAAATAACCTCACTAAGAAATGAATCAGGAGATATTACAACTGACACCACTGAAATACAAAAGATCATTCAAGGCTACTATGAACACCTTTACACAAATAAACTAGAAAATCTAGGAAAGATGGATAAATTCCTGGAAAATACAACCCTCCTAACTTAAATCAGGAAGAATTAGATGCCCTGAACAGACCAATAACAAGCAGTGAGATTGAAATTGTAACTAAAAAATTGCCAACCAAAATAAAGTCCAGGACCAGACAGATTCACAGCAGAATTCTACCAGACATTCAAAGAAGAATTGGTACCAATGCTGTTGACACTATTCCACAAGATAGAGAAAGAGAGAACCCTCTCTAATTCATTCTGTGAAGCCAGCATCACCCTAATACCCAAATCAGGAAAGGACATAACCAAACAAGGAAACTACAGACTGATATCCCTGATGAACATAGATGCTAAAATCCTTAAAAAAATACTAGCTAACTGAATCCAACAACATATCAAAAAGATAATCCACCACGATCAAGTGAGTTTAATACCAGGGATGCAGGGATGGTTTAACATATGCAAGTCAATAAATGTGATACACCACATAAACAGAATTAAAAACAAAAGTCACGTGATCATCTCAATAGTGCAGAAAAAGCATTTGACAAAATCCAGCATAGTTTATGATTAAAACTCTCAGCAAAATTGGCATACAAGGAACATAATACCTCAATGTAATAAAAGCCATCTATGACAAACCCACAGCCAACATAATACTGAATGGGGAAAAGTTGAAAGCATTCCCTCTGAGAATTGGAACAAGACAAAGATGCCCACTCTCACCACTCCTCTGGGACATAGTACTGGAAGTCCTGGACAGAGCAATCAGACAAGAGAGAAATAAAGGGCATCCAAATCAGTAAAGAGGAAGTCAAACTGTCACTGTCTGCTGATGATAAGATTGTTTACCTAGAAAACACTAAAGACTCCTCCAGAATGCTCCTAGAACTGATAAAAGAATTCAGCAAAATTTCCGGATACAAGACTAATGTACACAAATCAGTAGCTTTTCCATACACCACAGTGACTGAGTGGAGAATCAAATCAAGAACTCAGCCCCCTTTACAATAGCTGCAAAAAGCAAAATACTTAGGAATATACCTAACCAAGGTGGTGAAAGACTTCTACAAGGAAAACTACGAAACACTGCCAAAAAAAATCATAGATGACACAAACAAATGGAAACACATCCCATGCTCGTGGATGGGTAGAATCAATATTATCAAAATGACCACACTGCCAAAAGCAATCTACAAATTCAATGGAATCCCTATCAAATACCACCATCATTATTCACAGAATTAGAAATAACAATTCTATACTTCATATGGAGCCAAAAAAGAGCCTGCATAGCCAAAGCAAGACTGAGCCAAAAGAACAAATCCGGAGGCATCACATTACCTGATTTCGAACTATATTATAAGGTCATAGTCATCAAAACAGCATGGTATTGGTATAGAAATAGGCACATAGACCAATGGAACAAAATAGAAAACAAAGAAGTAAACCCACATACTTACAGCCAACTGATCTTCAACAAAGCAAACAAAAACATAAAGTGCAGAAAGGACACCCTTTTCAAAAAATGGTGCTGAGATAATGGGCTAGCCACATGTAGGAGAATGAAACTGGATCCTCATCTCTCACCTTATACAAAAATCAACGATGGATTAAGGACTTAAATTTAAGACCTGAAACTATAAAAATTCTAGAAGATAACATTGGAAAAACCCTTCTAGACATTGGTTTAAGCAAGGATTTCATGAACAAGAACCCAAAAGCAAATGCAATAAAAACAAAGATAAATAGCTGGGGCTTAATTAAGCTAAAGAGCTTTTGCATGGGGAAAAAAAAAGCACTCAGCAGAGTAAACAGACAACCCAGAGTGGGAAAAAAATCTTCACAATCTATACATCTGACAAAGGACCAATAACCAGAATCTACAACTAACTCAAACAAATCAATAAGAAAAAAACAAACAATCCCATCAAAAAGTGGGCTAAGGACATGAATAGACAATCTGAAAGGAAGATATACAAATGGCCAACAAACATGGAAAAATGTTCAACATCACTAATGATCAGGGAACTGCAAATCAAAACCACAATGTGATAACCACCTTACTCCTGCAAGAATGGTCATAATTAAAAAATAAAAAAACAGTAGATGTTGGCATGGATGTGATGATCAGGGAACACTTCTACATTGTGGGAGGGAATGTAAACTAGTACAGCCCTTATGGAAAGCAGTGTGGAGATTCCTTAAAGAACTAAAAGTAGAACTACCATTTGATTCAGCAATCCCACTACTGGGTACCTACCAGAGGAAAAGAAGTCATTATATGAAAATGATGCTTGCACATGCATGTTTATAGCAGCACAATTTGTAATTGCAAAATGATGGAACCAACCCAAATGCCCATCAATCAACGAGTGGATAAAGAAACTGTGGTATATATATATATATATACATATATATGTGTGTGTATATGTATATATATGTGTGTGTGTATATATATGTGTATACATGTATATATGTATATATATGTGTGTGTATATATATGTGTGTATATATATGTGTGTGTGTGTGTGTGTGTGTATATATATATATATGTATGTATATATACACAATGGAATACCCTCCTCAGTTTTTGAGCTGATGTCTCCCCAGGAAATCCTCAGCCAATGACTAAGTATGGCAGGGTACTAAGGTATGGCCACTTCTGCCCAGTAGGGACTCCTTTAACCAATTATCCCTGCTCTGGAGCTCCCTGTTGAGTCAGCCAAGACTTTGTTGGGTAGTGATCATGGTCTGCAGCACTTCCTACTGAATTCTGCTTCCCCAGGGTCCTTTCTTTCACAGAGGTCAGAACCACAATTCTGTCTGCAAGCTTTCCCTGTGCAATTCTGCTTCTTCTCTCCTTTACCTTTCCAAGCACACCTTCTCCATTCCCTGGCCCCAGTTAGCCACACATACTCCAATCAACCTCAGCATCTGCTTCTTGGAGGACACAACTGAAAAATTCACAATATGTTCAAAGACTTTTCCTTGGTGACCCCTGCTGTCATTCCCACCAAATCTTAACATTCCTCTCATAGTCAGAAGTGAACTTTCTCTTCTTTGGAAAGTGAAAGCTCTCCCCTTCTTAAGTATTTGTATCCAGCCACAGCACATCCTACCTCTATTCTGGGGGCTTCTGTGTGAGACTCTGCCTCTTTTTCCAGAAGGGTGTTCTGATGGGTTCTTATGCTGAGATTACAAATCTCATCCAATGTCTTCTCCTGCACATGAATTCTCTTCCCAAAGACCACATTGTATTGTATCCACTGCATAGCCTCCAAATTAATATATCTGCTCATTATGCTGCAAACCACTCTCTTGTTGGCTGGGAACACTGTTGAGTTCTTAATCTTTCATTGTAGGAAGGCTTTATTAAAAAAAAAAAAAAAGCACACACACACACAGAACAAAATAACCTGCCAATTCTTCATGCTTGGTTTGAGTTGCAAGGCTGATATTAGGAAAGAAGAAAACATACTATTTTTCTCTTCAAGAGTTCTTTTTTTAATGGAATATGTTGTTTAAAGGCTTTTGTCCAAGTCTATGGGGTCTATAGTGGAAAAGCATTTCTTGGTTTTTCATCTCTCATTGGTTTTCTGAAAATGTGGAGACATATAGTGGTTCTTATTTAGACTCTAACAACATTGCCATGCTCTCCTTCCATTTCTGTGTGGTCTTTTCAGGAAAGGGTAATTGCCCTGTGGCTTCCCCACTACCATTCATTCACCAGCAAATATTTATTCAACGCCTACCATGTGCCAGGCATTTCAATGTATATTTCATTTTATTAGACAAAATAAAACTAAAGAGCAAAATTAAAGCAAAGCAGAATCATCATGTGAATTTTAAAACTTTGAATATAAGAGATTTTTGTTTTATTTTACAGCAATAGGTCAATGGGAGGTTGTATAAAGTGGGTGGTAGGGAAAGGGAGTAGTTGATTAGATAATCTATTGTTCTCATATAGCTTTGTCATGTAGTAGAGGCATCTGCATCAAGTTGCATTTCAAACTTCACCTGTCCAAAGCGAGCTTTTGCTATGTATCTCCCAAGCCTCCCTCTTCACAAAAATCCCCCATTTTAGTCAATTTCAATCCCATTATTTCAGTTGCTAGGGTAAAATTTCTTGGAGTTTCCCTCAACTCCTCTTTTTTACATTCATATTCAATCCTTCAGAAAATTCTATTGACTCCCTTTTAAAAAACTATCCAGAATCCAACCAGTGTTCAACATATTTCCAACACTCTAGTCCAAACCACCACCATTTCTCACCTGGGTTACTGCAATACTCTTCTCTATTAGTCAGGATTCTAAGACAGAACCAACAGGATACACATACAGAATTGGCTAATGTCATTATGGAGGCCTAAAAGTCCCACAATAGGACATCTTCCAGCAGGAGAATCCGGGAAGCTGGTATCATGTCTCAGTCCAAGTCCAAAGGCTTCAGAACCAGGGAAGCCCATGTTATAGCCCTCAGTCCAAGGCCAAAGGCCTGAGAGCCTGGGGTGGGGGTAGGGGGACCCTAGTGCAAGTCGTGAACTCCAATGGCCAGAGAATCTGGACTTCTGATGTCCAAGAGCAGGAGAGGGTGTCGCAGTTCCAGGAGAGAGTCCGAGCATTTGCCTTTCCTCTACTTTTTTGTTCTATCCAGGCCCCAACCATTTAATGGTGCCCGCCTACATTGAGGACAGATGTTCCCCACTCAGTTCACTGACTCACATGCCAATTTCTTCCCGGAACACCCTCACAGACACACAAAAAATAATGCAGCACCAGCTATTTAGGTGTCCTTTAATTCTATCAAGTTGATGGAAAATTAACTATCACGTCATCTAAATGGGTTTCCTGCTCTAGCTCCTGCCCTACAGTCTCTTCTCAGGAGTATCCAGAGTGCTCCAGGGCCACTCTTCTGCTTAAAATCCATTGCCTCACATCTCTGATTAAAAACGAGCATCAAAGCCCTTCCAGTGACATTGAAAGCTCTGCATGATCTGCCCTTACTGTCTCCAATCTTCTACTACTCTTCTACTCATTCTCTTCCCTCTGCCACACTGACCAGCATATACCTGCCTCAGGGCCTTTGCACCTGCTAATTTCTCTGCCTAGAATAATCCCCCTCCCCCAGAGATCCCCATAGCTTTCTCCCTTAACTTTCAGGATTTACTCAAATTTTTCCTTTTCAATGAGGCCTTCCTTAGCCACACTGTCTAAACTTGCACACATCTTCATGCCTGCCCTCACCCCTAAATATATACATCCCATCTTTGTTTTTTTTCTTAATTTTAATTCTTCCCTTTAGCAGTGATTTTTATCTTGGTTCAGTCCTATTAAGCCCAGCACCTAAAACAGTTTTAGATAAAAATATTTATTGATTAAATGAATCTAAGATAATATTGGCAAAATTCCAGAGTAGTGTGTATTTTGCTTTTTGTTTTTGCTGTACTTCAAACACAAAACTATCTTTTTGTTTTTGTTTTTAAGCAAAATCAAAAGCAATGCTTTAGCTTATATGCATAGCCCCTTAATTTATATCTCTATCTTTTAAAGGGCCTTACTTCAATTGTAGTTACAAGTCCTACTTTTAAACATCTCTGTAGGAAGATATTCCACAATTCTGTCAGTAACTCCAATATTCAATTCTAATCAACAAAACTTTTAAAATTTCAGCCCATGTAAGACCTTTAGGCCTCTGTTTAAAGCTATTTCCTGTGTCTATCTTCAGTGAAAATGGGTATAGTTGGTATTATACCTTTGTGAACTATTCTGTCCTCCAAATTAAATCATTCCAGATTCCCTAATTCTTCCTCAAAGGTAAAGTTTGCCAACTTTTCAATCAGCAACTCTGGGACTCTTCTGCCAATCATGCTCAAGGTCTGTAACCTTTTTAGTGAGTGATTATCTTTTGGGTGCAATCTTTGATAACTCAAAGACCACTTCAGGGAGACAAATGGAGAAAAACACCAAAGAAGATTCCTACACCCTCCATTCTTATTTGCCACCACAAAGTTGCCTAATAATCAGCACAATGAATGAAGTTTGCTTGATATGAATTAGGAACAAAATTGAAGCCATGTTAAAAGTACATGCATAAGTATCATATAAACAGCTCCACATATACCATCACCCTCTAATCTGGCCAAGGCTGCCAACCTCTCTTGACCTGACTTCTGCAGCACCTACCCTAGTAGTCTCCTTGTCTCACTGCAACCCTTTCAAATTCTCCATACTGACCCACAATTGCCTCTGAAAAACAAATAAACAAACAAAACAAACAACAACAACAACAACAACAACAAAACTAGATACCTACATGTGGCATAAGAGCATAAGAGGCTTTTTTGGATCTAGCGTCTGCCTCCATATCGAGACTAATTGAACACCTACTACTCCCAGGCTTTTAATTTAGACTGAGCTTGTCCAACCTGTGGGATGCTGCTAAACCTCCTTCAATGCACAGGACAGACCCCACAATAGGGAATCATCTGGCTCAACATTTCAATAGTGCCAAGGCTGAGAAATCTTGCCCTAGGTGTATACTGCTCCAGTTGATACTCTCCCACCCTTATCGCCTCAAAGTCCCAAAAGACAGGGATTGTGTATTTCAATTTTGGATTTCCAGTACCTACAGTCAATACACATTTATTAAAAGACTGAATGAATGAATGAATGAATGAATGAGTTGGCTCATAAATATTTAAACTACAGCATAAACAGTTAACAAACCCTTCGGATGACATAGAGACCTTTAAAACCTAAGGCTGCTAACGTGGAGGCTGAAGTTTTGAAATCTACAAACTTCTAAACTTTCATGTAAAATAATGTATGTTTATATTTTCATTTTTTCTGAGTAGAGGGCCTAGGTTTTAACAGATTCTCCAAGAAGTCTATCACTCCAATAATGCTAAAAATCACATTTAAGACACCAGGTAAAAATTTTTGAGAATTAGAGCATCAGCTCCTCTTTGTAGAGGAGCACTGGCTACAACTGTCCATCATGAAAGGATTACATTGTGATGCAAACTAATTAACCCAAATTTAAGAACCACAAGTGCTTATTATTATGCCCAGAGCCTCTTATCTTTGACTTTCTCATTATCCTGTTATCCTTCATGACGCTTAGGTCACATTTGCTGTGCTGACACATAGATATCCTACATATATTGTATCCTCAGCATTTTCTTAGCCAGTCTCATTCCATTTTGTTTCAAATTACGCATTCAATTGGCCAGGACCACATTAAATTTTGATAGGGACATTAGAAATCATTTGTCCAATACAGTCATCTTACAGATGACAAAACAGAGGCTCAAAAGGGTCAATTGCCAAATATCAGAGAAACTGCAAGAGGGTTAGGAACCAGTCTCTTATTTCCTGCTTTAGTATTTTGTTGTTGTTGTTGTTGTTGTTTAGTATATACACTAATATTTTAACTATCATGACTTCTTGCTAATTTTTCATAGGCCATCTTGCTTCTTAAGAAAGTTTAGTTTGTATATATAATAGAAACTGCCTGCCCTGTCTTGAGATAGGAAAGAAGGAAGGAAGGAAGGAAGGAAGGAAGGAAGGAAGGAAGGAAGGAAGGAAGGAAGGAAAGAAGGAAAGAAAAAAAGGTAGGAAGGACAATAAAAGAATAAAAAAAAGAAAGAGAATGATGGACTGGCATGACTGAGTAAGAGTTGCTGACCTTGGAAACAGATGCCAAAGAGTTTCTTTCACAATGAGTTTTGACAAATACTTCTTGGAAAATAAGGGTCACTGAAGATGTTCTTTTCTCTTAAGTGAAAACAGAACTTAGTAACAGAACCACAGCAGGTCCTCCACGCTGACTGTGCATTGATGTTTGATTTGGACAGCAAATGAGCTGAGGTATTATACTGTGAGTTCCAGAGAACAGAAAAAGCATATATTATGTAGGCCAAAAATATCGGGCAGGTAAGCAAGTTCATTAGAAGGAGAGTAGCACCTTGCCTATTACCAGGAAAAAGGCGTGTCTCATCACATCACCCACTTTCTACCTAGTATTAACCCTTGAAATTCAGAATCTACTTATCTGCCCCATTACAGATATATACAAAGCATTTCCTATGAGAAAGAGGAAATATCTCTTAAACCTGGTTTTCTTTTATCATTTTGGCAATTTAGTTGCTATGTAATTTTCAACTAAATACTTTCCATCTTTGAAACTTGGTTTCCTCACTTGAAAAAAGGAAACCAAGGAAATAATACCACCTCATGAGGTATATGTGAGATGCTTAGCTACTGCATGGACTTTAGTAAATTCTGAATAAATATTAACTATTAACATTTGAATACTTTTAGTGGGATTGTTTGGAGGGTAGCAGTACTCCAGCTAAACATTATTATTTTTTCAATTTCTTGGAAACTGAGCTTTCTCTTTCAATAATGTAGATGAAACATCTTCTTGACATTTCAGATGAGAATTTAAACATTGAGCAAGAGGAGAAGTTTGGAGTTTAATTTCATGTTGGCAATCCAGTAGTCAAAATTGCTGCTTAATTAGATTCTTCAATTAACCTGTGCAAAAAGGGTTTGATACAAGAAGTGGATACATTTTGACTAAATTAATTTGAATTATATCTGGGTTTTGCAAGTTTCTTTTCAGCATTTGATGTTATTGATTCTCTAAAGTTGTGGGGGAGTAAAGTGATGGAGTAGGGTGCTTACCGTGCAGAGAACTCCGAGGAGAAGCAGCACATAAAAGCACAAGCCAGTTTTCAACTGCTTTAACTGATTTGACTAGTGGTTAGATATAAAAATAAACACTTCCAGGTAAGGCTTTAAAAACAGTTTTGCCTGGTTTGGCTCTTTCAGACTGTGTGTGTGTGTGTGTGTGTGTGTGTGTGTGTGTGTGTGTGTGTGTGTGTACATCCTGTACTTGGGATTACGGGATAATTTGTACAAACAATTAGACAACTAGGCATTGGGGATTCTTTTTTTTCCTCTTGGACTCCAGAAACATAGTTGTATGCATGACACTTTGGGGTCCTTGGATCTAGGCAGCTCTTCTGTCTTGATTTACTTCTAATTTTCTGCCTTTCAACCCGAATGCCTACTCCACCAACAGACAGCCACTCTAATAGCCACTCTTAATTTGTGTAATTATGTCCTTTGATATGCATATATCTTTTAAAACTGTATTAATATGTCCACTGCTTTGGTAATCTAACACAATTTTTAAAAATCTATCCAGTTGATGTATGTACATCTAGTGTATTGCTTCTAACTACTGTATGGAATTCCAAATAATATGCATCTGCTACGTTTTATTTATACATTTCCTATTGATTGGATCTAGGTTGCCTCTAAGTCACTTTTACACATACCACATCACATAAATATCCTCAAGTGACTATTTATGGGTCTGTGAAAATATTTTCTAGGGTATAAGCTCAGGAGTGTGACTGATAGGTCACCAAATAGAGAAAATATATGTATATAATTTATATGTTTATATACATAAGCATGTAGATGTGTACAAATACGTAGTTTTTTCTAACATAAATAATGACAGATTACTCTCCCAAATGGCTATTCCTGTTTCCATCCCTACCAGCAGCACTCTAGGATTCCTGTTTCCTCCCAGATTTCACCAACACTTGGTATTATCCCGTCTAATTTGTACCTCTCTCATTAGTAAAACATGATACAATTTGCTTCTTCACTCCCTCCTCACCACCCTGATTATCAGTGAGGTTGACATCTCTTCACACACCCATTAACTATTTGGATTTTCCATTTCGTGCATCACTTCTGTAGCCATGTTTTTTTTTTTTTCTCTGTGTTTTCATTTTTGTAATTTCTAGGAAGTGTTTGTTTATTCCAGTTTTGGGGCTAGCAAATATTTTCTTCCAATGACCTCTCTGTTAGCCTTGTGTACGGTGCCCTTCAATGAAGATAAAATCTTAAATTTTACATAGTTATAGCCATCAGTTTGGGTCAGTATAGTTTGTGCTTCTTTGATTCAAGAAGTTGTTCCTCGATATTAAATTAGAAAATAGTCTTTTAAATTTTATTTTATTAGCTTTTTAGTTTTGCCTTGTACTTTTTCATGTTTAATTCATTTGGAGTTCACCTTTTAAATATGATGTAAAATATAGTCACTTTATTTTTCTCTATACAGTAAACCAGCTTAGCCAGCATCATATATTAAAAATCCATTTTTATCCACCAATTTATGATGCTTTGCAATCATATACCAGGTTTCATATGCACAGGAGTCTGTTTACAAACATTCTGTCCAATTATACTGGTCTATTTGTCTATCTTTGTGCAAATACCATGTTGTCTCCATTACTAAGAGTCAATGGTGTGGCAAAGTCTAAGATTAATCAATCTGCTTTGCTCTTATTTTTTCAAAATTGTCCTAGCATTTGGGAACTTTTATTCTTCTATGTACATCTTATATTAAGTTGGTTAAATCTCTAAAAACATCCTGCTAGAATCTTATTAACATCTCAAATCAATAGTAGGAGAAAAAATGTTACATTGTCGTGCAACAAACATTTCATCTTTCTATTTACTCAGATTTTTTTTCTTCTTTTTTAATGGAGTTTAAAAATTTTCCATGAAGGTTTGTGCATTATACACAAGTCACCTCCTAGGCACCATAGTTTGGTTGTTACTATAAATGGTGTCTTCTTTCTAGTAACGTTTTTCACTAATTATTGGTGGTTGAATTTTTTAAATTGATTTTGTTTGGCAAACTTGCTAAACTCTCTTAATCCTCCTAATATTTTCTCTGCTAATCCCTTTGAGTTTTTCATGTAGATATAAGAAATGGCAGTTGTTTGATTCTTTCTAATCCCACCTCTCTTATTTTGTTTTTTAATATTGTTTGGCCAGGACTTTTGATATTATACCAAACAATGGTGATTATAGCAGCCAACCTTCAAAGTTTCTTTATTAAGTATAATGCTGACTAGAAATTTTTAACAGGCTTCACCTAGGGAAAAGAGTTTATTTCAATAACAGGTCTTTTTAGTAGTTTTTGTCAGATTCTTTTTCCATAGCTATTTAAATAATATAGACCTTTTCTCTTTTAGTCTCTTGATACATAGATTTTTTCATGTTAAATCATCTTTGCATTCCCAAGATTATGCTTGATTATGATATTGTTTTTAATATACACTGTTTGATTCCATTAACTAATAGTTTTATTTATAATTTTCTCATCTATGTTCATAAGTGAAATAGACCTACTTTTTTTTTTCTTGCACTGTTTTCATCTGGATTTGAAATCAAGGTTTTACTGGCTTTACAAAATTACTTAGGCAGCTTTTCCTCTTTTTCTATTTTCTGGAATAAATCATATAAAATTTAACAGTTCTGTAATAATTTGGTAAAACTCAACTCCAAAATTGTAAAAATGCTTTGATTACCATAAAATATTTCATTGCATTGGTCCATTAAACTTTTCTATTTCTTCTTGTGCCAATTATACACTTTATGTTTTTTCTCAAAATTTATATATTTTACCTAGGTTTTATCGTTGTTACTCTCTATTTCATTAGGATTTTTTTCCTCTTTCTCCACTATTTTTTCTTTCTTTTCCTTTCAATTTATTCTCTTGCCCCTTTTCTAGCTTTCTCAGTTGAATTCTCAGCTCATTTGTTTTCAGACTTTCTTGGTGTTCATAATAAATGTATTTAAATCTTTTAAATTTCTTCTATATTCCACATTAGCTATACTTTGATGGCCTCCTACTCATCTTGTTGGTGAGAGAAGGATTCCTCTGCCCTAAATAGCATGAGATAGCCAAACACAGGACGACTGACACTGGAGAGATGCGATTGACAGCAGTATGTCAGTCACATGTTATTACAGCCTTAGAGAGCACACCACACATCATGCTGAGCCACAGAGAGTTGCCCTAGGGGACAGAGTGAACAAGCAGGGATGTGGGAAGCAGGCTTTATAGCAGCGAGAGGGTGAGGTGACCCCTGGTTCCCACAGGAGGATGTGATTGGCTTGTTTGAATAACTTCATGGGCTGGTAGGGGAGTGAAACCCATTTGGTTAAAGACTAGGTAGGGTGCAGCATCTATCTGCTGGTCTAGCTGACTGATGAACTGGCTAGGTGGGGAGTCTTTCCCACTGGGTGGTACAGCATATCTGGTGACAGCAGGAAAACTCATGGTTAGGCTTTTGAGGTCCTCTCGTTTCAGATGTCAAGGCAGCATATAGTATTGAATATTAATTTCAGGCCTGACACCATAAGCTGTATCCCAGAAATTTTGATATGTGGTGCTTTCTATGTATTTTATAAATTCTGTTATGATTAAATCTTTAACCTAAGAGTTAGTTGTATACATTTATGTAGATATATATGCATTTATGTATGTATGTAATATATGTATTTATTTAGTTATATATATGCATGTATGTATGTATGTAGTTATTTAATTATATATATGTTTGGTTTCCTCACATAAGTCATTGCTAGAGTGATTGTTTTGCATTTTTACCACCTAAATTCATTTCATTATGTGCAGCAAATGTAGTCTGTGTGATGTTGAATTTTTGGAATTTGCTGAAGAATTCGCTTCCTTTGTGGCATAATCAATTTTTGTGTGTTCCATTTGTACTTTAAAAGAATATGAATTTTTGTTTGTTTGATGGGTATACAAGTCTATAAATATAGTTCAAATTTATTATGTTGCTTAAATCTTTTAAATCATTGCTTACTTCAGACTCTTTGTGGGTCAATTACTGAGAATCATCTTAGAAACTCCAGCTTCCTTGCCCAACTTTCAATGCTTTTTTATTTGCCTGATACGTCTTATCTTTTATTTTTAATTTTTTTGAATCTTTTTATTTTAAATCTATCTTTTTAAAAGACACATTGCTCAATTGTGTTCTGTTACCCAGCCTGAATATTTTTGTCTTTTGATTTGTGAATATTTATTGTAATTATTATTCTGTTAGGACAAATTTCTACTATATAATTTTATGTGTTCTCTTATCATTCTTTCTGCATTTTCTTTCTTCCTTTTTTCTCTATTGTATCAGCTATCTCTTGTGCCCTGCACACACTCTTCCTTCCTCTTACTCCAGGCCTTCCTGGGGTGATCAACTTTTCATTGGTATAACCTGACAGCACTGCCTCACCTGCATCTTACAGCTCTTGCTTCTTGCTTTTTATTCAATACACCTCCGTTTATCCAACCCTTGGGAAGAAAATTGTGAGAAATATTTTCCACAGTTCCTTAATGCATCTTTGTGTTAGTTTTTCCTCCTTTCCTTCCCTGTTTCATTCACTCTGTTCTCCACTCCTGTTCACTGGGATCGCTTTCCAAAATAAACTATCTATATAAAAGCCCTTGTCTCGTATTCTGCTTTTAAAGAGATTTCCAGGCTAAGGCTCCCAAGTTCCTCAGAAATACAAGATTTTCTTCAGCTGGTTTGAAAGTTATATACTTTTATTTTTCATTAACAATTTATTAAAACTGATGCTTTTGTCATCAATTCGTATATCTAAAACTGCCATTCTCTCTGTTCCAAAAAAATAGGTGACTTAACATGTCCTCACTATTCTCTGGTCACCCTGTTTCTGGCCATTTTAATATCACATAGAATTTTAGTTTGGAATTATATTAATTAGATGTATCTCCTTTCTCTTCCTGATCCTTGAATTTTAGTAGGAAATCAAACTTTACTCCTTATATATCTCTTAGCATCCTCCAAGAGCGATTTCTCTTTCTGCTGAAAATATTTGTCCAAGGGTGTCTTAAAGATAATCTTATGTTATAGATTGTCTCAGCCATGTATCACTGAGAACATAAAACACTAACTTCAAAGATCTTTTCCTTTAACACTTTGTGTTAACCAGTAATACAAATACTACCCTATTGCCTTCTTCCACATAGGGTTGCTGTTGAGAAGTTTGATAATAATAGTTAACACTAAACGGAATGCTTAGTATATACAAGGGAGTGTTCAAATAATTTACATATATTAAGTCATTTAATGTCCTTGATGGTAATTTCATTCTTCTTCCTTTGCAGTTAGAATCCCCTATGCTGTTGTCCCTCCACCACCATTTTGAAAGCTTGTAGACTTTTTCTTTCCTCCTTGATGGTCTTATATGTTAGTATATTGAACATAGATGTGATTTCATTTTTTCATCATTCTATTTTACCAGTTCCTGAGTCTTTTTACTCTAAGGTTTTTTATATTTAAGTCTGAAAAATTATTGTTCCTTGATGCATTCCTCCCTCTTACTATCATTATCTTGTTCACTATCTTCTGAGATATTTCTTTTCCTCTATTTATTCGTTACCTCTTCTCAAGACTCTTACACAAATCCCAGGTTTTTTAAAACTTCTATCCTCTGTATTTCTTACCTTTCCTTTTACATTTTCCTGCCTACTGCTTCCTGACAGAGTTCCCTAACTGATCCGTTAGTTCACTAATTCATCTTCAGATATAATCAGTTTTTATTTCAACTCTCATATTTTATGCCTAGTGTTTTTCACTGATTCATTCTTATAATGATTTGTGTCTCTTTCTTGTTCCCAATAATCTTCCCTATTTCCTTGAAAATTTTTATTATGATTAAACATGTTTGTTCTATCTGATACATTAACAGTGCTTCATTTAGTACAGATTGTTCAATTTATCTTCCCTCATGATGCTAAACCTCAAAGAATTGCTACATTGGCTGGTAACATTTCCAAGCGGAAGCAGCAAACACCTAGACCCTATCTGTACCCATCAGTGTATATTTGGCCTTGGGGAGAAGATGCTCTTCAAAGAATATCTCTAGTGTTATAATTCATACTCTATCACTCACTCTGCTTGTTCTCCCTACCACCAACTAGAGAGCCTAATACAAAATCTTCCAATAGCTTGGCCAATGAAACTGCTCTTTGTCAAAAGCTACCTCTCTGAATTGTAATCACCTATCCCATGGCATATTGAAAACAGAAGGGGAGAAGGAGGAAAGAAGGCTTGAGGACTGGTCTTGCATGTATTTTTCTATTGTTTTCCACCGAAGCTAGTAAGCTCTTCCCAGGTGGCTCTGATGCAGAACACAGGAGGGCCCTCTGCTCTGGGCTGCACTCTCCCATCCAGCCTAACCCCCTCTGTCACCCCAGGAGCTTCTCACAGTTTTCATGTCAGGTTCTCACATTCTTCAATCTTTCCCCCTCCCTTTTGGCATTTTCGGGAGCTGATTAGGGGGAAGTCAGGATCTAGAGCTAGTTCTTGACAGGGCCAGTGATGTACTTTCTGGGAACTCCTAACTGCACCCCAGTCCTCACTTATAAAATGTGCCTTAGAAAACATGTTTGCCCAGAAATATGCTCAGGCTGAGTGTTTCATCCAGAAAGTTTAGTCCTACAATGGCAGAAGCAGTATTTCACAATCTTAAGTTGGCAGTTTAGTGCCAAGATATGTATCTTTTAGAAGGAGCATAGCTAGGGCAAAACAGCCTGATGGGCCTTGACCAAATCATATACCTCAGACATATTTGTGGGCCTATAGTAACCCTATAAAGAATTTTTCATTCATTCCTTCTTTCTTTCCTTCTTTTCTTCTCTCTCTCTCTCATTGACTCTCTCCCTCACTCTCTGCATGTAAAATAATCAGAAGCTGTTTGCTCACAGCACTGTGAATCCACACAGTGGGGTGCAAGTGAAAGCAGATTTGCAGCAGGAAGTTTGGTGGAAGGGCAGAGAGAAACACTATCCTACATGGTCAGAGGATTATATCTAAACAGGGATGACTGATTTGACTCTGAAATTAAAATGTTACAATGCAATTTTTCCAACAACAAAAGGTGATTCTTACAAGCAAACACTCTATGGTTCTTCTTTGCTCTTTTAATTATAATGACCCCTCCAATTTCTATCACTAATGTGCCTCTTGCCAGAAGCAAGCCAAATAATTGAGTAAAGACACTCGGATTAGTGACTCCAAATTATCTCTAGTCTACAGAATAAAAAAATACCAGAAATCTACAGTCAATTTTTATTTTCTTCCTAAGTGAAAATGTACAGGGAAGTATTCAGAAAATGTTATTTTATTTGCATTCTGCATTTATGTAAATCCACAAGTATAAATGGTTTTCAATGACATCATCCTCCCTCCTTTGTGAGTAGATAATAACTGACGGTACACTTTCCAAAAGGAGGATTTCACCAAATAAGGGGCTTTGCGAATGCAAATGCTCAAAGCAGCATGCACAATGAATAGAAAAATAAATTTACCCCAAAAGGGAAAGAGTATATCTAAGTAAGTGCTTCTTAGGAATAACACTGTTATTCATTAACTTCAAATTTTCATGTTCAGATATTCCCAATGTATTCAATAAAGAAAATGGTTTAAAATCTCTGGTCCAACTAATAGATTTAAAATGGGAATAAAGAAGGGCCAATAATCCTGGTTTCTGATAAGACCCCTGCCTGGTATCACTCTGCACCCTCCATCTAGATTCTTCCATGGTCAGCAGGGAAAACAGAATCGTCCATCTACAACACATAATGCAACTCTCCCTGTGCTTCAAAATGTACCACATAGCAGGGGCAGCTCCAGGAGGCAGACAGTAGATCAAGGAATTGTCTGTCAAGATGGAATAAACACTAGGAATTGTTAATGCTAATGGTAGCAATTATTCCTAGAGTTACCCAGAATTAGAATCCAAAGATTTATGAGCAGCTTGGTAATAACAATATATTGATCGATCTTTCTTTCTCGCCATCATGTATACCTATGTCTTCCTCTTCTCGACAAAACAGCCCTACCCCAAATTTAGTTAACTCAGTTGTCCCTTCTGGCTTTTATTCTACTGCATTTTTATTGGAATGCAGCCTCATTTCTAAACTCTAACTGGTGCACATACATCACTTTCATTTCTATTTTGCCTACAACCTCCTTATTTTCTGCAAACCAGTTTCCTTTCCTCCTCCTTTCCCACACCTTCACCTTCACATACACGGGCAGTCTTAAGCCCACAGTACTGAAACACTCAAAGGTCACTAAAGATTCCTCTGTGACAGAATCTAATGGCAAGTATGTCACCCTCTTTTACACTTATCTCTCTGTAATATTTGATACTATTGACCACACACTGTACTTCCAGAAACGATACCTGCCATTTAGTAAGAGTTCACTACAGTTAATATTGTGTCATGCACAATATTAAGCACTTTACATGCATTAAACTTTGTATTTTTCAAATGCCCACCTAAGGTAAGGACCATTATTATCTCAATTTAAAAAATAAAGTAGTGGGGTCTAGAGGGGTTAAGTAATTGCTCGAGGTTCCCAAGTAGTAGAGGAAGATTCAATCCTAGGTCCTATTGACTCTAAGCCCATGCTCTGCTTACCACACTGTTACCACTTCCCACAATGTGCTTTTACCCCTTTGCATTTATAACCCCATTTTCCTCTGGATCCTCTTCCCTGACCCCCTTACTTTTAGGCATTTTCTGGCCCCATCCTTGGCTTTCTGCTCCTCTTCCTTTCTACTGTGCTTTAGGATTTCCCCAGAGTGCTATTAGTCATCTCAAGCTGCCACAACAAAATACCATAGACTAGGTGGTATAACCAACATATGATTATTTTCTCACAGCTCTGAAGTTTGGAGGTCTGAAATCAGGGTGCCAGCAGGGCCGAGGAGAGGGCTTCCTGGCTTGTAAACCATCACCATCTCACTGTGTCCTCACATGGCCTTTTCCTCAGGGCGTGTGTGTGTGTGGAGAGAGTGCACACTCTGGTGTCTCTTCCTCGTCTTAGAAGGCCACCAACCCTGTCAGATTAAGACCCCACCCTTGTGACCCCATTTAACTTTACCTCCTAAATGTTCTATTTCCAAATACAGTCACATTGAAGGTTAAAACCTCAACATATGAATTTGGGAGAAACACAATTCAATCCACAACAAATCATGACTTAAAACATCCTCTCCTGTCCTCTAATTCATGTTCCCTCTCCTTAGCTCTAATTTCCTACTATGCCTTTCCTTTCGTATCTTCCACCAGCACTTCAAATTTAGCAAGTCCAAAATTCAGTTTCTCATTTTCACTGTCATGGAAATGTCACCACTCTTCGCTCACTTCAGGTTTAAAAACCTGGAACTAAATTTTGAACTATCGCTCTCTTTCAACCTCAGTGTCTGTTATTACCAAAGAACTGTGAATTTGTCCTTCAAACAATGTCTCAGATTCATTCTCTCTTTTGTTTCTATGCCAGGATCACATTTTTATCCCCTGTATGAGTTACTATTGCTGTATAATAAAATACCCAAAACTCAATCATAAAACAATGATTTAGTATTAATCATGTGTTTGTGGCTGGCTGGGGGTTAGCTGATATAGGTTGGGCTTAGCTGGTGCTCATCTGCTCCTCAGTTCTCTCTGCTGGCTAGCCAAGACATGTTCTCTTCTTGGTGATCACAGAAGCAAGCTCATTCACACAAGTTCTTCTCAAGTTTTGTTCACATTATGTCCACTACCATTCTAATAGCCAAAGCAAGTCACATGGTCAAGTTCAGAGCAAAGATGTGGAAGGCACAGGGTGAGAGAAAAAGGGAGTGAATATTTGGAACAGTAATTTAACCTATCACATCCTCTTATTCATGTATTACAGCACAACAATCTTTTAGCTGCTTGTGATGACTATAATAGCATCCTTGTCCAATGTTTCCTTCACACAATTCCCAGATTAATCTTCCATAAACACCACTTTTATCATGTCATGCATCTGTTCTAAAATCATGTACGGGTCGCTATTTCTAACTATACTATATCTAAAGTATTTTTTCTGTCTTTTAAAACCCTTCATCTTTGGACCTTTCTCCATTTCCTAAACATACATCCTCCATTCTAATCAAGCCAGACTCTTCAGTGTTTCATGAACATTCTTTATCAATTCTCATCTTGGTAGCATTGTTCAGACCGTTCCTCTTGCCCCACATACTCCCTTCTCTCCCCAGCCTAATTACATCTCCTCCACAAAATTTCCCTAGGTAATTTTTCCTAATTTATGTCCTTTTTATGCTAGTGAATTAACATGTTACTTCTCCCAGAGAAGACTTGTGTATGTTTATTCATTCAACAAAGTTTTATTTAGTACTTACTAGGTGCCAGCATTGTACTAAATGTTGGAGGTAACACAGTGAAAAGGACCCGAGTCTGTGACCACGTGCCAGCCGACAATCTCTTGGGAGAAATTATGGCATGATCATGCTGCATAGGGATGAACATAAAGTACACAGGAGTGGTTTAATCCTTAGTGGAGTATGAAAAGATATTTGAAGCATAAGTTGTCTATGCCAAAACCTGTGTGATGAAGAAGAGCTAATCAGGTGAGAAGAGATTAGTGAGAACCATTCAGGTAGAAGGAACTAAGGCAAGAAGGAAAGAGACAGCATGTTTGGAGAACTGCCCATAATTCAGAATGGCTGGAGAATTCAGTGTGAGACAAAGACGGGGAGATAAGGCTGGAGAAGAAAGCCTTTTCTAAGGAAATCTGAAATTCACATTGAGGGCAGGAGAGTAGTAAATTAGTATGTTTAAGCACGGGCATGACATGATCTGATAGTGTTTTAAAAGATCACTTTTACAATGAGATACCATCTCACACCAGTTAGAATGGCGATCATTAAAAAGTCAGGAAACAACAGGTGCTGGAGAGGATGTGGAGAAATAGGAACACTTTTACACTGTTGGTGGGACTGTAAACTAGTTCAACCATTGTGGAAGTCAGTGTGGCAATTCCTCAGGGATCTAGAACTAGAAATACCATTTGACCCAGCCATCCCATTACTGGGTATATACCCAAAGGATTATAAATCATGCTGCTATAAAGACACACGCACATGTATGTTTATTGTGGCACAATTCACAATAGCAAAGACTTGGAACCAACCCAAATGTCCAACAACGATAGACTAGATTAAGAAAATGTGGCACATATACACCATGGAATACTATGCAGCCATAAAAAAATGATGAGTTCTTGTCCTTCGTGGGGACATGGATGAAACTGGAAACCATCATTCTCAGCAAACTATCGCAAGGAGAAAAAACCAAACACCACATGTTCTCACCCATAGATGGGAATTGAACAATGAGAACACATGGGCACAGGAAGGGGAACATCACACACCGGGGACTGTTGTGGGGTGGGGGGAGGGGGGAGGGATAGCATTAGGAGATATACCTAATGCTAAATAATGAGTTAATGGGTGCAGCACACCAATATGGCACATGTATACATATGTAACGAACCTGCACATTGTGCACATGTACCCTAAAACTTAAAGTATAATAATAATAAAATAAAAAAATAAAAAAATAATAAAAAGAAGATCACTTTTAAACGATGGATTGAAGGGAGTCAAGAGGAGAAGCAAGAAGACCAGTTCAGAAGGCTGTTGTAATAATCCAGGAGAAATATAAGTGTGGATCATACTAAGTAGTGGAGAAAAGAAGATTTCAGAGGCATTGGAAGTGGATTTAACAGGACTTGGCCATTAAATGAAATAAGGCTATGAGAGAGAAAAGTGTCAAGGTTTCGCCAAGTTTCTGGTAGAGGCAAAGTAAATAGTGGTGCAACTAATTCAGGGAGCCTAAAGGAAGGTGGGGAGAAGTGGAGAGGCGGGCAGGACAGGATGAACAGGTAGATGATGGGGGATGGGGGCGTGTCACACGTTAACGCTCCTTAAAGAATGAGACTGCTTTCCGATATCACCAAGCAGGCAAGTAAGGAGGATCTTCTGGCACCCCTGAAATCACTCTACATTGGTGGCCACCTATCCCGCCCATGAGTGGAAGTAGGTTCAAATCAGAATGGGCCTAGGAGGAGTGCTATGGTCCGGTGTTGTCTGAGATCCAGATCAGCCAGGTTGCAGTTCTTACAGGTGGGTCACAAAGTCACTGAAGATAAGACCATGGGTCTCTGAACTCCCTTTACTGGATTTAGAATAGTGATGATTGCAACAATTCCTCATTCCACCACATCCATTGGTGGGGTTCCTGAGAGATGCAACTCATCCCTACTCATTTGATGATGCCAAACTAATAGTGCTTTTACTAAGCAAGAAATAAAAGACAAGTCCAACAAAGTTACAGCTGATTTGCATTTTAACAAATTTTATATTCCTTTTGAGGAAACTGAAATTAAATATTTATTTTTTATATCTTGAGAAATAAAATTTTCTTTGCTGGGAAAACAATCTGGATATATATTGGATCTTGAAAATGAAAGCAGACTTACAGGGTTTTTATATTAGTATCAGTGATACTGGAAGTTTGCCCCCAAAGAAAGCAGTGCCCAGAGAAATAAGAGCTACATTCTCAAGCGAGAGAACTGTGTACCTACTTGATGGTTTGCAATGTATTCAGTTACTGGGTAGCTCAGCGATCAAGGCCCGTAGCAGTGCAAAAGGCTATTAGATTACCTACCACTACCCCAACCAGGGTAGAATTCTTCTTTCTAGTATGTTCATAAGGACTCTGTTCAGTCTAGTTTTAAAGGTCTTAAGCTTGGAGGCTTTAATCACCTCCTTTAGAAGACTCTTCCCTACTATCATAGGAAGTATGTCCTTAGGGGAAATTCACTGATACTTAACCCATATTTTACCTGTTATAATTTCCTATTACCCTAATTAATACCTTCTCTGAGCCTTTCCTTGTGACTCATCCACCATGCATCACCTCTTCCTCTGCAGTGTTTTTGCCATTCAGATTCCTTGCATGTGGACAGTTAACCCGTGTCTCTAGTCAGTCCTAATAGTTCGGAAATGTTTAAGCCTGCAGTACTAATAAATCAGCTCAACGTATAATTAGAGGCTTAACTCTGTGAAGAGAAGATATAACCCATTTGTTAATAATATCACTTAAGCCTTTTGAAAACATTCTTGCCTAAAATAACTGAATTGAATTGGGAACTAGCCTTAAACAAAATGTGAAAATAATTGCCTTCTATGACATTATGAGCCCAGTTCCTTCACCAAAAGTGTAGAGCTAAGAATGCCCTATAGCTTTCTGTCAGTTATTCCAGAGGCAAGTAGATTATTAGCTTCCACAAAGTTGATTAAAATTCAGATTTATAGTCGGGAATGTGGTGTGAGTCTGTAGACCCAGCTACTCAGGAGGCTAAGATGGGAAGATCTCTTCAGCTCAGGAGTTTGAGGATGCAGTGAGCTGTGATTGCACCACTACACTCAGCCAGAGTGACAGAGTGAGACCCTGTCCCAAAAAAAAAAAAAAAAAAAAATCAGATTTAACTAAAATCGCCAATATGCTAGATGCTTTCATTTAATCTGCTGCATTATAGTCATTTTATAGATGGCTACACCAAGGCAAAGAGAAGTTAGAAACATGCTCAGCACCACACAGCGGAAAGTGACAGATGCAGAATATGCACCTGAGTCTCCTGACTCCTAATCCTGAGCTCTTGAAATGTCATTCACCTGACTGGAGACAGTAAGATGCTTACTTTTTGGGCTTGAGTATCTCTACCACACCACAAGACCCTAGGAGAATATGTTTTGTATTTTCTCTTGTACTATAAGAATATAGGCATGATATTCCTGCTAATTCCTCTCGCTGGACAAGCATTTTATGGGCGTTTTGATGGAAAATTGTTGGGCATCCACCTAAAAGCCTTGATTTGGTTCATTTTGGCCTCTTTTTGTTTTCTAATTTTTAAAAAATCTTTAAATGGGGCCTTTTTTTTTTTATATTATACTTTAGGGTTTTAGGGTACATGTGCACAATGTGCAGGTTTGTTACATATGTATCCATGTGCCATGCTGATTTCCTGCACCCATTAACTCGTCATTTAGCATTAGGTGTATCTCCTAATGCTGTCCCTCCCCCCTCCCCCCACCCCACAACAGTCCCTGGAGTGTGATGTTCCCCTTCCTGTGTCCATGAGTTCTCATTGTTCAATTCCCACCTATGAGTGAGAACATGCGGTGTTTGGTTTTTTGTCCTTGCGATAGTTTACTGAGAATGATGTTTTCCAGTTTCATCCATGTCCCTACAAAGGACATGAACTCATCATTTTTTATGGCTGCATAGTATTCCATGGTGTATATGTGCCACATTTTCTTAATCCAGTCTATCGTTGTTGGACATTTGGGTTGGTTCCAACTCTTTGCTATTGTGAATAGTGCCGCAATAAACATACGTGTGCATGTGTCTTTATAGCAGCATGATTTATAGTCCTTTGGGTATATACCCAGTAATGGGATGGCTGGGTCAAATGGTATTTCTAGTTCGAGATCCCTGAGGAATCACCACACTGACTTCCACAATGGTTGAACTAGTTTACAGTCCCACCAACAGTGTAAAAGTGTTCCTATTTCTCCACATCCTCTCCAGCACCTGTTGTTTCCAGATTTTTTAATGATGGCCATTCTAACTGGTGTGAGATGGTATCTCACTGTGGTTTTGATTTGCATTTCTCTGATGGCCAGTGATGATGAGCATTTCTTCATGTGTTTTTTGGCTGCATAAATGTCTTCTTTTGAGAAGAAAGCTGCAACTGGGTCCCTTCCTTACACCTTATACAAAAATTAATTCAAGATGGATTAAAGACTTATATGTTAGACCTAAAACCATTAAAATCCTACAAGAAAACCTAGGCAATACCATTCAGGACATAGGCGTGGGCAAGGACTTCATGTCTAAAACACCAAAAGCAAGGGCAACAAAAGCCAAAATCGACAAATGGGATCTCATTAAACTAAAGAGCTTCTGCACAGCAAAAGAAACTATCATCCGAGTGAACAGACAACCTACAGAATGGGAGAAAATTTTTGCAACCTACTCATCTGACAAAGGGCTAATATCCAGAATCTACAATGAATTCAAACAAATTTACAAGAAAAAAACAAACAACCCCATCAAAAAGTGGGCAGAGGACATGAATAAATGGGGCCTTTTTATCTTTAGTTAATAATGTAAAAGATACTGCATTCACATAGATCCATTTCCAGGACCCTCAGTATTTAGGATTGGACTGAATGACCAGTATCAACATTTACAATGGTGTCTTGAAATTGATGGCCTTTTGGGGGATTTTTTAATACTGGAGGTTAAGGGGAAGTTGAGGGAGCCAAGTCAGGATTCTAGGGTGGATGCCTGATGATTTCCCATCAAAATGGTCACAAAATTTATTGTTTGATAAGAGAAATGAGCAGAAACACGGCATTTTCAAATGGATGGAGTTTATGTTGAGAAATAAATTTTTCTTTAAAAAAAAAAAAAGAGAACATGGGCATGAGAACAAGCATGCTCACGGATGTAAAAAAGCCATGGAATTCCTGGCTGTTATGAATGGGAAGTAGCCCATGCCTCCCCACTCAGTTTACTTCATATTACCCCTTTGTATGCTGTTGTACATGTGGCCATTTCCTCCTCTGGTCCTATCACAAACACCTAACTGGGTATCCCATTTATGTACTAGCCTGGGACAAGAAGATACAAATTAAGACAAGGTAGGAATGAGCTCTGAGCTCTTTCTCCATCACCATTTCTGGGTTCAGCCTTTCCTGGGGTCAAGAAGAGGAACACAACCACTTATTCATGCATGGCAGAAGAGAATAATTCTTCTCTACCCATCCCACACAACTTCCAGAGAATTATCTATCATTCTCAGACTCCAAGTAGAGCGAAGATCTGTTCACATCAACCTTCCTCACATTAATGCAGGAGGAAAAGAAAGGTAGGGGGCTGGGTGCAGTGGCTCATGCCTGTAATCCCAGCACTTTGGGGGGCCAAGGTGTGTGGATCACCTGATGTCAGGAGTTCAAGACCAGCCTGGCCAACATGGCGAAACCCCATCTCTACTAAAAATACAAAAATTAGCCGGGCATGATGGCATACACCTGTAGTCCCAGCTGTGGAGGTTGCAGTGAGCCAAGACTGCACTGCTGCACTCCAGCCTGGGCGATAGAGTGAGACTCCGTCTCAAAAAAAAAAAAAAAAAAGAAAAGAAACAAATAAAGGTAGGGTCCCGAGAGCTCTCTCGGAACTCATTTTGGGTCTGGGGTGAAGGCTTAGAATCAGGATGGTGCTGCTACTTCCCCCTTAGCCTTGTCAGTAAAGAGCTCAGAACAATATCTAGGGGTGCACAAGTCTAATGCACTAAGCTGTGTGCCCCATGACAAGTGGGGAGGGAATGGAGCAGGTCCAGCGAGGGCAAATCAATGTTTACTGCCTGAGTACCTGTAACCAAATGGGCTACAGGGTCTGCCTCAATTCAGCTAGATATTTTCTTATCGAACAACACCTCCCATGAAAAATCATATTATGAATAATTTTGTATTCAAATATAAATTAGTTTAAGAAATAATGGAGTTATACAGGGACTAGTTTCTAAGGTAAAAAGTACAATTACAGTAGTGACCTCTTATTCGCAGTTTTTGCTTTTCATGGCTTCAATTACCTGCAGTATTAAATGGAATATCCCAGAAATAAACAATTCTTATGCTTTAAATTGCACATTGTTCTGAGTAGTTTGATGAAATCTCTCTCTCTCCTGCTCCATCCCACCTCGATTTATCCACGCTGTCTACACTACCCACATGTCAGTTGCTTAGTAACAATCTTGGTGATGAGATTGACTGTGGTGGTATCACAGTGCTTGTGCTTATTTTACTTTTGTTACAGTCTGTTGTTAAAATTGTTCTATCTTATTATTAGTTATTGTTGTTAATCTCTTACTCTGCCTAATTTATAAATTAAACTTTATCATAGGCATGTATACACACGAGAAGTCATAGTAATCTAGGGATCAGTACTATCTGTGGTTTCAGGCATGTACTGGGGGTCTTGGAACATATTCCCATGGATAAGAGGGGACTACTGTAGTCAAAATTGGCCATTAAAATATTAATACCTTCATAGGCCCCACACTGGAGATCAACAGTTCCAACACAGACTTTCCCTTCATCTTTGGATCCTATTTCGATTTCTTTAATATAGTAGCCAGACGAAGGAGTTGGCTTACATCTAGGGACCTTGTTATGTGAAAAATACATACCTTTAAAAACTAGAATCACACTAGGTGTGCTAAGACTCCAGAATTATGAGAGGTATAAAAGAAATGAGGCAGCCTAAGGGAAGAATGTGTTCATGGTTCCATCTCATGCTTACTCTACGGCTTACACTCAGTGAAGAGAATGATAGATACAACTACTGTTTCTCCATCCCTTTCTCTCGGTATATTTATTTTTGTCCTGAGTATGCATAGTTGCCTTATTTTCAGTTGCCTTTTTATCAGTTACATGTACACATGATGCAACCTCTCTACATGTAAGTTCACATTATTGACGATCACCAAGATACCACATTAGGGTAGCCCTAACAATGTAACAATGTTAACAATCAATATTCAAATATTGTGATTGAAGCCTTATAATTTCATTTTTTTACCATTCTTAAGGAAGTGAGAAACTGTAAGTAGAACATGGGAGATCTAGAATTATGATTAAAAGTACTACTGGAAATCATGGTTCTCAGGACTGTGGTGCTGGGATTCTATTGACATCTGGGTAGCAACTGTGTTACTCCACTCCCATAAGATTTCTATAGCATTAGTCTGAAGCTGTTTTACATTTGCTGAAATTTACATGATTGATTAAAATTGATGGTCAGTTTTAATACTAATATGCATCCTTATAATGCCCAGATCCTAAAGTGTTTATTTATAAGTTTGGAGATTGGGAAAAGGGGAAGTGAGGATGAGAAAGAAGGGAGATAAATGGAATGAAGATTTATTGAATGTCTCGTATGTATCTGAGATGCTTGGTTGAAACAGTTTATGTATTCTTTTCCTACAAGGGTTGTATTATTATGCCTATTTTATAGACTAGGTGCTCCTGGAAATTTTTTCCAAGGGTGATTCAGATAGAAAGTGGGGCTAAGCTCAAAACCAAACACAAGTATCTCTGACTACAAAGCCTGCCACTGAAAGTAAAGGAAGGCAGCTCTGCTTTGCTTCTTCATAAGGATGTTGAAAAAAAAATAACTAGAGTGATATTGCAACATGTTTTGCAAAGTAAAATATGCTAAGGAAGAGCTTATAGTATTAACCTTCTCCATACGACTTGTACAGATGATGAACTTTAAGACTCACGAAACCAGTTTTCCTGGTGTGTAATTCCTTCTCCTGTCACTTTCTAAATATGCAATGTCATCTCCTATGTATTGTAACCTGTGCAATTGATAGCTAATTCTAATGCTACTACTGCTTGGCTAAATGATATTTAAAATTAAACTTAATAAATCTCTTAATGAAGAGATCATTCTACATAATTAAATAAAATTTCAAAAGAGCATGTAACTGACAAACAAACTACCGTAGTCAGATGATCAAGGTCAATGTCAAAAGTAATAAGTCATGTTGACAGTACCCTTGATATAATGTGATGAAAATGGCACTTTACCTCAGTGGTCCTACTCCCCAAACACATAAACCCAGTATAATTATGAGAAAAACATCAGAAAAATATCAATAGAGGGACATTCTGCAAAATCCAAGTATTCCTCAAAACCAGTCATCAAAAACCAAGAGAATCTGAGAAATTGCAATAGTCAAGGGAAGCCTAAGGAGACATGATGACTATATGTGATGTGCTATCCTGGATGGGAAGCTGGAACAGAAAAAGGTAAAAATGTTAGGTAAAAATTAAGAAAATGTGAATAAAATATTAACTTTAATAATAATATATAAAATAATATTGTTTCATTAATTTTGGAAGACTAGATATGTAGTATATGGGAGTCTCCATACTATCTTCATAATTTTTTAAAAAAATCTAAAACTGCTGTAAGAACGTTTAAGAATAAAACAAAAGAGCACATAGATAGGATTTTGCTTCAAAAAAATTCTAAAATATGTATTCTCCTTTCTGTGTTCTCATGCTTCTTCAACGATCTGAAGGACAGAGCAAGATAGCATTTTTAAAAATTCACATGAGGCCAGGCATGGTGGCTCACGCCTGTAATCCCAGCACTTTGGGAGGCCAAGGCAAGTGGATCACCTGAGGTTAGGAGTTTGAGACCAGCTGGGCCAACATGGTGAAACCCCGTCTCTACTAAAAATACAAAAATTAGCTGGGCATGGTGACAGGCACCTGTAATCCTAGCTACTCGGAAGGCTGAGGCACAATAATCGCTTGAACCCGGGAGGCAGAGGTTGCAGTGAGCCGAAATTGCGTCACTGCATTCCAGCCTGGGCGACAGAGTGAGACTTTGTCTCAAAAAAAAAAAAAAAAAAAAGAAAAGAAAAGAAAAGAAAAAAATCACATGAAATGTGTTTATCAGGGAAAAGCGTAGCAATTTAGCCTTGTCCCATCTTGCCCTCATAAATAAAGATTAAGAAACTTGGGGCTGTTTTTCTTTAGCGTTGTTATTGATTAATTATGGTATTTTTCAAGTCAGATTACATCTGTAAAACAGATAAAACTCTACCTTGTGGGAGGCTTATAAAGTTTAATGAAATGAAACACATAAATAGTACATAAAAAGGATTACTTTTGGGCTAACATTCTAATAACAGAGCTTTTTAAAATAATCAATTTTAAATCATTTCAAATGCTGACCAGGTTTGACTTTCCTGTCAATACAGAGGCCTATAATGATTGTATTCCTTTGTTGAATTTTTCTTCACACAAATGAGCACACGCTTAAACTTTACTTAAATGCCAGGACATGCTGACACAAGTTGGGGGCAGAATTGCATAGACAGCCCACACCCTGGGTCTTGGCTAGTTCGCGTAATCCAGGACATACTGTGACCCACCTGTGCAAGTCACTGTTTCATGAATCAGCCCCCTCCATGCAAGGGAAAATGTGCTTGGCAACCTGGCCACGCTATTCTAAGGTGAGAGAAGTGATTACCTAGGAAGAAGACGTAAAGGCCACCACACATACAGACTTGCTTTGCCCAGGACATGGGGAGTTTCAGTTTGCTTGGAATTAGCCCCAGAATTCAGAATTAAGCTAACTACAGCTTGCTTTTCTAATATGCTAAAAATGCATGCTTTTCATAAGAACCTAGGTGGTGGCTTTCCTATTTGTGCATGCTTTGCCTCTGCTCACCATCCCTGAGCCCTTAGCATTAACACAGCATTGCTTGATCTCTTCAGGTGATGTGGGGTAGAGTTTAATCAGTCAGAGGTTTATGTGCAGAAGCTACCCCACATATAATCAGAAGGAGGCATAAGACAGTGAGGGTGACTGCAGGTTCTGAAAGGAGAGCTGGTGGGTTCTATGCCAGAAACTAGGCAGGCCGGGTGCAGTATGGTCATCACATCTGTGATGTTATTTTTCTTTTGGTTTCTGCTATTGGTGCTTAATTCAAGAGAATCTCACCCAATGAGAGCAATAGGAAATAGGCAGGCTATTCTTCTATGGAAGCTGCTGGGTCCAGTCTCTGGCCCAAGGTAATTTATAAGGGCCTTTGTTCTTCCTTCATGTAGGCCCCAGGAACTCATGGTGATGAAGACTTAGGACACGTGGTAACTACTGATAAGAATTTTATGAAACACAGGAGGGGGGAGGGACAGCATTAGGAGATATACCTAATGCTAAATGACGAGTTAATGGGTGCAGGAAATCAACATGACACATATGTAACAAACCTGCACATTGTGCACATGTACCCTAAAACCTAAAGTATAATAATAAAAATAAAAATTAAAAAAAAAGAATTTTATGAAACACAGTATTACCAGGCTCTGTGGCTTAATTTCTAATACTATGTGACTTGAAAGTTGTAAGACAAATTCCATAGTCTGAATTCCTTTTCTCTTCAAGACTGCCCCTACTGCATATATCTCTAGAGATTTCTTTCTCTCCTCATCTCCAAGACTTGCTTTGAGTGGATAATATACTCCCTAATTTCTTGCTAACTATATTGACATGCACACCATTTCTGCTTTAGAAGTTTAAACTAAGTACTCTAAGAATATTGACACCAGAAAAGGATATAAGAAGCATGGGGAGAATTGTAAAAGCCTACTAAATTATGTAAAATAAAACTCCTTAGTCCCTAGCCTGAAAAAGGATGACACCCTTTGGCTTTTTCATAAGAGTGAAGTTCAGAATAAATAATAAGATGAAATATTGAGTTCCTATCTGTGAATAATATTTGTGTTTCAGGAACTTTCAGGTATGTGTTACCAAATTTGGTGGGCATTTTCACAATACAGAAGTCAGTCCCCATAAACATACTGTTGGAATAATTAGATCCCTATCCAGAATTATCTGAGTATCAAGGAGTTCTTCAATCAATATACTGAAAAAGGAGAATCTGACTTCACATTTTCTATCATTTGACTCATGAGAATAACCATAATTTCATTGAATATAAATGTGAGTCTGAAACACATTTACAAGGCCCTGTGGCTTGGTTTCTAATGTCATTATCACTTTACTCAGCAATGTTGCTTGGACTCAACCCTAGTCCAGGATTTCCTTCCTCACTCAGTCCTCAGATCCAGAAGCTCATCTAACTGAATTTAGGCCTATGTTCCATAAAGTCACCGGAAAAGTTTATTAATTTACAATGCAAAGTATTTATACAGAGAGTTAATTTTTTTTTCTCTAGATATCTACTTCAGAAATGAGCTAAGGACAGCAGTGGGTTAAATGACAATTGAGCCAGGAAATAAAGGAAAGAGAATGTTTTTAGGTTGAGACAGCTTGCTGAAATTTCCTTTTATGAAATTATGGCACCGCAGAGTTACATCTAACCAAGAACCTAAATATTCCTGTCACAAGTCTGGGCACTATCAGTTTGGGGAAATACCAAAAAAATCTTACGTTATTCTCATTTTTCTGGATGCCATATGCACTGATGCCTTTCAGATTCTACATTTTCACCTTTCATTGCAACCCTCTCACAGTATTTGGACAGCATCTGCATTGTGTTTTACATTCCATTTATATGACTTCCTATGAAAAGGAAGCATCCGTGTATATATAATGTACTAATTGCTATCAGTCCCAATTAGGTAGAGCTTGCCTCTTTTCCCCCATTTTTGTTTATTTTCTAGCATTCATCTGATTTTGGTCTGTTCTCTATATTCAGTTCTCTATATTCAGTTACTATAACAGTATATGGAAGTAACTTACCGCATTTCAAATTTGTATTTATAACATCAGTTGAATGGGTGCTATAGGCATAAACAACAGTAAAATGGTATTACAAAAATCATAAAGGAACATTATATAGGATAGACATTCCTTTGTTTTTCATCCTATATGTGTGAATGAAAGAATTAATATAGGATGACATAATAATGGTGAGAATCTTGGTACTTCGTATTATATAACAGTGAATGATGGGGTGCAATTGAACAAGTCTACTTTGTGGTCAGTTATTACTGACTTGGGGTTTTAATTCCGAGGACATTCATTTTGTCCTAATTACAGTGCTCACAAAGTTTTGACAGCATAGCAAGCAAGCACCTAGAGAGGAAAAAAATATTGTAATTAATATTAATAAAAATATTATAATTAATGCAGACTATAAAACATTCTTAAATTATAAAAGGAACCTGTGATCAACAAATAGTGCTGAGATAAGTGGATAGCCACATGAAAAAGAATGGAGTTGGATTCATATCTCACACCATACAGAAAAATTAATTCAAAATAGATCACAGACTTAGATGTAAGAATTATGATTTCATAGAAGAAAGCATAGGAGTAAATCTTCATGACGTTGGATTAGTCACTGGTTTCTAGATATGTCCCAAGAACACAAGTCATAAAAGAGAAATTAGATAAATTGGACTTCATAAACATTAAAAACATTCTGCCTCAATGGACACCATCAAGACAGCAAAAAGGCAACCCACAGAATAGAAGAAATGATTTGCAAATCATACATTTGGTAAAGGACCTGTATGCATATATAAAGAACTCTTATAACTTAACAATAAAAAGATACATAACCCAATTTAAAAATGGAGCTAGGTGTGGTAGTTCACACCTGTAATCCCAGCACTTTGGGAGGCCAAAGTGGGAGGATCCCTTGAGGCCAGGAACTTGAGACCATTCTGAGAAATATAGCAAGACCCAGTCTCTACAAAAAAATTTAAAAATTAGGATATGATGGCACATCCTTGTAGTCCCAGCCACTCAGCTGAGGCAGGAGGATGGCTTGAGCTCAGATCAAGGCTGCAGTGACCCATGATTGTGCCACTGCACTCCAGCCTGGGTGACTCAGTGAGATCTTGTCTCTTGAAAAAAAAAAAAAAAAGAGCAAAGGCTTTCAATAGACATCTTTTCAAACAAGATACATAAATGTCCAATAAGCATATAAAACAATGCACAATTAGAAATTAGGAAAATGCGAATCAAAACCACAGTAAAATACTACTTCACACCCACTAGGATAGCTATGACAAAAAGATGAGCAATGGCAAGTATTGCTAAGGTTGTGGAAAAACTGGAACTCTCATACATTTCTGATGGGGATATTCAATGGAGCAGCACTTTGATAACAGTTTGGCAGTTCCTCAAAAAGTTAAACATAGTTACCATAAAAGCCAGCATTTCCACTCCTACTGGACCCCATCATACTTATAACCTATATATGTTCATAGAAACTCATAATAGCCAAAAATGTACACTATCCAAAATGTGCATCAACTGATAAGGTATGCCCATGCAAGTGTATATTATTCAGTCAAAAAATGAAGTATTGATATACACTACAGTATGGATGAACCTTGAACACATGATGCTAGGAAAAGAAGTCAGACACAAAAAGCCACGTTATATGACTCCATCTATATGAAAAGTCCAAAATAGGCAAATCAATAGAGAAAGAAAATAGATTAGTTGTTTCCTGGGTTGTGGGAGACAGGAGTCAGCAGTGATTGCTAATGGGTATTGAGTTTCTTTTTGGAGTGATGAAAATGTTCTGGAATTAATGATGGTAGTTGCAGAGCTGTGAAGATAGTAAAAAACACTGAGTTGTACACCTTAAAATGGTGAATTTTACAGCATATGAGGTAAATATAAGAACTACAGTTATGATTCAGAAAGGCTGAGGACTTTAAAGATTGGAGAGGGGTGGTGTAGTGCACTGATTAGGCCAACAGTTCTCAAAATGTGGTACTCAAGTCAGCAGCATCAACATCACCTGAAAATTTGGTAGAGATGCACAGTCTCAGGTTATGCCCCATCTACTGAGTCAAAACCCCTGCGGGCTCAGAGATTTGTGTTTTAAAGAGCGCGGCA
Organism: Symphalangus syndactylus; assembly: GCF_028878055.3. Lineage (NCBI taxonomy): Eukaryota > Metazoa > Chordata > Mammalia > Primates > Hylobatidae > Symphalangus > Symphalangus syndactylus. The sequence goes on from NC_072425.2 coordinate 104,135,250, forward strand.
GGTGACTGTGATGTACATGTAGGTTTGAGAGCCACTGGATTAGCTACAGCTTTAAAAGCCTAATTGCTCTTCTACTCACCAGATCTGTAGCCTTTGGCAAGTTTCTTGACCGTTCTGTGTCTCAAATTATTCATCTGGAAAAATGATTTCTCACAGGGTTGTTTGTGAGGATGAAATGTTTTAGCACAGGTAACACGCTTAGGAGAGGACTTGCCACTTAATGAGTACCCCAAGTGTTAGCCATTATTATGCAACAGTACTGAGCTGATCTGGGAATCAAAGGCAGATGTCTGACTCAGCAGAATGTCAACCACATAAAATGTAGGTATATTTTTTCTAGTAGGCACATTTTTTTAAAGTTTAACAAAGAGAAATTCATCTAATAGTATACTTTATTTAACCCAATACATCAAAAGTATATTTCAACATGCAATCAATGTAAAATATCTCAAAAAAATTATATTCTCTTTTTCACACCAAGTCATCGAAATCCAGTGTATTTTATACTTAGAGTACTTCTCTATTTGGAATAGCCACATTTCACTAGCTTAATAGCCATATGTAGCTAGTGGCTTTTATATTAGACAACATAGCTGTAACTCAAATACCATGCTCTCTTCCCTTTCTTTTTTTATACTTTAAGTATAAATATAATTTTTTATACTTTAAGTATAAATATAAAATAATATATATTATTTTTTTTATACTTTAAGTTTTGGGATACATGTGCAGGATGTTCAGGTTTGTTACACAGGTATACATGTGCCATGGTGGTTTGCTGCACCCATCAACCCATCATCTACATTAGGTATTTTTCCTAATGCTATCCCTCCCCTTGCTCCCCACCCCCCAACAGGTCCCTGTGTGATGTTCCCCTCCCTGTGCCCATATGTTCTCATTGTTCAACTTCCACTTATGAGTGAGAACGTGGTGTTTCATTTTCTGTTCCTGTGTTAGTTTGCTGAGAATGATGTTTTCCAGCTTCATCCATGTCCCTGAAAGGACATGAACTCATTCTTTTTTATGGCTGCATAGTATTCCATAGTGTATATTTGCCACATTTTCTGTATCCAGCTCATCATCTCTGGTCATTAGTGAAATGCAAATCAAAACCACAGTGAGATACCATCTCACTCCAGTTAGAATGGTGATCATTTAAAAGTCAGGAAACAACAGATGCTGGAGAGTATGTGGAGAAATAGGAACGCTTTTACACTGTTGGTGGGAGTGTAAATTAGTTCAACCATTGTGGATGACAGTGTGGCGATTCCTCAAGGATCTAGAACTACAAATAGTATTTGACCCAGCAATCGCATTACTGGGTATATACCCAAAGGATTATAAATCATTCTACTATAAAGACATATGCACACGTATGTTTATTGCAGCACTACTCACAATAGCAAAGACTTGGAGCCAAGTTCCAAGTTCCTGAACATTCAGAGATATAGTCTCTGCCTGAGGATTTCCAAAGAGTAGATTACCAGATGGGGACAGGTCATGAAGCATCATTTCCTAGCCATGTCCCATCATAACAGGTGATGCTGGCTTGCAGACGAGTCTCCTATTGACCCACCTCCTCAGCTACATATTGTTATAATAGAACTGGTAAACTGCCTGAAGAGAATCTTCATAGAGGAACGTATTAGATTTCAGGCTCTTATGTGTTGCTCACTGTTGTATCCATAGGGTCTAGAAAATGTGCCTGGCACATAGCAGGTCCTCAACACACTTTTTTTCAAATCATGAATAAACATTAACAGCATTTTTCTAACTTAGCCGTTAATTTGCGAATATCTTCAAATATCCAAAAACATCAAAAAATTCTTTTAATATTGTCATTCCTTCACACAAGCAGATCCATTTTTGTCTTCTAACTTTAAGCTCCTAGTTACCTTTAAACATTTATCAAGCCCTTAGTAAAGATCAGGTTTCATAGAATATAAACCCACAATACAATTGCTGATATTTAGGGGTTTATTTTCTGTGACAGAGTACATATTTCATATATGTACAAACATCATACAAAGATCATAAGTATCATTTTTAAAATTTTTTATTGCTGGTCTAAGAAAAAAATGAAAGCAAACATCCAGAGTTAAAAGATTCATGATTTTCCCTGCATTCTCAGTAGCAGTACCTGTAGGACATACTTTTATGTTAAAGGCCCATGCTGCTGTAAGATGCTGACATTCTTATAACTTATGACCTGAACAATCTGAAGGAGCACAAAGAAACACCACTGATGTGTGGGTGAATGGTTTCCCAAGGAAGCTGGCACCTCAAATGCATTAATTTCTTCACTGAGGTCGTAAGATTCTCACAGCAAGATGTGAGTAGTTTACTCAGAATAAAAGACGAGGTCTTAGTGAAGGCCTACAAGGTCTCTCTGACTTCATCCCACTGGAGGGGAGTGAGTGTGGGGAAGAATATTCCTTCATATTCCTCAAACACACCAGGTTTGCTCCACCATTCCTGCTGTGCTTTGTAAGTTCTCACTGCCTGGGATGTTCTTTCCCCAGTCCCCACTTGGCTAACTACTCTCACTGCCTTTGTCTTGCTCAAATGTCTCTCCTTCTCCAGGAGTTCTACCCTGATTTCATTATTAAAAGCAGCCATCTGCCCCCATTCTGTCACATCCCCACCCCTGCCCGCCATACTCCTTAGCCTGCTATCTACTCCCCTTAGCACTTCCCACCTACTGAAGATATGGCATACCGTGTTCTTTACTGTTCCTCACACTAGAACGTAAACTCCTCAAGGGCAGATCTCTTCACTGTTTGGTTCACTGAGGTACCCTACCCCAGAATAGTAGTTGGCAGATAGTAGGCACTCCATAATAACTCCTTGAAGAATGAATAGAGGAATTAGTTCACTCATAGACCAAGCTCTTTAATATATCACTTTTCCCTTTCAGTTTTAGTCTGCTCTAATATTAATATCTGCTGGGAGGTTTTGTGTGTCTGAGAAGTTGAACTCTCCCAACCTGTTGGTTGGGCTTACTCAGTGAAGGATCTAGTCTCTGGAATTTATTCTTCTGGGCAGGCTGCCAGAAACTGAATTTGTTGTCTTTGGGGTATGATGCAAGATTTGGGGTTCTTTGTTATTCTGAGGGGTGTGTTTCAATTTTGGCTGACTTTATTGTTTTGTCTGGGAATTTATTCTTGTGTTGAGTTTTATTTGTCTGGGTTGATCAAGCAATTTAGCAACTATTCTTCACAGAGCTATGGAATACTAGAAATTAGAGCTGAAAAACACCTCATCGTCGATCCAGACCATCCCCCTGCCATTAAGTCTTCTTGCTCACCACAATACACTGTCCATGGCTTTGTTCAATGAAGTTTTAAATGTCCTTAGAGATTCTTTTGGGCACCCACTCAACTAACCTAATACTCCTGACAATTAAGAAGAATTCACAATGTATTGTCTAAACTTTCCCTTTCTTATTTTCATTTTATTTCTCCTATTTACAGTCCAAGGTCAACCCTTTTTCTTTTGGAATTTTATACCTTTCAGAGAGGTGTGGACTTACATTTCTGCTCTATTAGTTCTTTAACCAAACTATGTGTTCCTACCTTAATCTTTCTTCATTCTCTTTGTTTAATTTTGGTTTTGGTTATTGAATTCCTTCCAACTCATCACCTTGGTTTGCAGTATGTATAGTTTCACTGTTCACCCATTGAACGACTATCACAATGCTTTTCCTTCAGAAACCTTAAGACAAAGCACTGCCATCTCCCATATATAATTACAAATATATCCAATTTGATGACGTAATCAACCTAGGGTGTTTTTGTTTTACTCATCAGAATATTAAATAAGTTCTATGCAATGCTGTTTACTCAACTTGATTTTAAATTCTGATGTTAATTGTGTAATATCAGACATCTCACTTAAGCCCTTTGTACTTTTGTTTTTATATCTGCAAAAGGAGAGAACAACATCAGCTTCAGCCTCCTTTGCTGTAATCTTATGAAAATAAATATGCTATTCTAGGGCTAGAAAGAGATATTTCAGAGAAAAAAACACCTCACTTCCCAGCTTTCAGACAGAATCACACAGGATGAATTATTCTCAATATATGAAGTTCAAATGACACTCTTTTCTGCTTACAGTAATTTATGCTAAATCAATCCATCTCCATTTGTAGTAAAGGGCAAATTTTTAAAATTCAAAAATGCCATGGGCTGATTTTTATAAAATACTAAATCACAGGGTTGGATGAAGTGGCAGTGTCAAACTGCTCTAAGAGTTTCTAAGTGTTTATGCTCACTTTCTGTAGTTGTCTTTTATAGGCACTGGTCCAGGTACCCCACTTTGAGTAGCTCTGTGCTAGACAATTATATGCCTCACCTTCAGATTCAGATATAGGCTCAGAGGCCTGATAGATACTTTTCAAGATAACCCTTTCTCTTCTAATGATTAATATTAGACTTGATTTTACTTTCCAATTTTTATACTTCAATTCAAAATCAACTTAAAAAAATAGAATAGCAAATCAATTAATCATTCCTCTCAAAACATTTGATTACATATTTCTCTTTTATTTATCGTCACCTTTTTTCAAAGTGTGGCAATCCTTAATTCATATCATAAAATCAAATCTGAATGAAAAATACTTTTAAGAAAGAAGAAAAAAATAATTCCATGGAGCTCACACCAGACCCGTGAGTTACAGAATGATCTCTTAGTCACAGCGATGCTAGCAGCTCCACTTCTCAAACTGTCACTAGTCTCTGCCAGCCTACCGTCAGGGATAGGCTGACAGCAAGCAAACACATTCCAATCAAAAGGAAGGCAAAATCACCCAGTGCTAATTCTACCCCACCTGGCAGTCTGCCATCAACCTTTACTCTTCGGATTTAAGCCACAGATCTTATATCATAAATAACTGGAGTAGCTATTACATAAGCTGGTTATGGGATGCATATGCTTTCAACTAGCATCTTTTATAGTGTGGGTACAAGAAAAATTTTGAGTTTTAGCACTCTTTTCTGGAATAGGCTTCTCTTATTTTTAGTGGGTTTTAATTATGTTGAGAAGGAATTAAATAATGATATATTGAAATTTCATTTTTCCAGGGAATTAAAAAAAAAAAGTCAATTGGAAAACATGAAATGTGAGGAAATATTAAATACAGTTTTAAACTGAACAAACGTAATCCATAAGTTACACATTGGGCTTTTTATGATCTAAAAATTTCTTCCAAGAAAAAGAAAAATTGAAATTCAAAGACTTATGAGCTTGTTTCAAAAAACAGTAAAAATAAGTTCCAACTGGTGTAAGAACATGGATAAAGTCCCAACTCATGGTCAAGGTACAACATGGTACCAGGGCAAATAATAGCACAGGATGAGTGAGGTATTAGCAGAGAAGAAACTTTAAATGCAGAACATTTTATACTACTTTAAGGGGTTTTATACAACTAAGAAAACATATATATATATATATACACACACACACATATGTATAAATAGCAGAGAAAGTGTATTAAAACAATATATTTCTGATGAAGTTTTTCTTTACACAATTTTCTAAGAGCAAGCACATGGCCAATGTGGATTAATCATTAATGAATTTAATAAAGTGAACAGATTATTAGCTCCTAAAGCTAGTTATTTTGTTTTTCAAATGTTTCAAATGTGCCAGATGTTTCATAAAAATAGTTTTTATTATTTAAAATGATTTATGAAGCTAGAATGCCCAACTTTTATTTCTGTGTTAAAATCTAAGTGTTAAAAACCATTAACAAACAGAATTTACAGTTCAGTTAGCAGTCACTGAATGTGAAAAGAGTTCTTAAAATGCTCCTCTTCAGAGCCATTCTCGTTCCCATAGAAACCAATGTGAGATCCTCGAAAACAAGGTAAGTTCTAAAATAATCACCATTATAAATACCCATTATATAAATGTAAATACAGGCAATTGAAATGATTTAGATGATTTTGAAATTGCATATCATTTCCCAAACCATAATGATTCCTTCAGAGTGGTTCTTGTCTGTCATATAAATACAGCATTTACAAAATTCTAAAAATTCTTATGATTTACCTGTGAGACCATAATCGCCTTTTCAAACAAGTCTTGGGCATGCAAATACCGATTTTTGAACAGGTAGTTTGGTCCAAAATGGGGTCTTTTTGGGCTGGGCTCTTATGTTGTGGTAGATTAAGCACTTCTCATTATTAGCATTTAGATTTTAAGTAACTGTATCTTTATTCACTACTAATTGTTCTACGATGAGATCTAAATATTTTAGAGAGTTTACAATGATAATTTTTCATGCTTTCATTTGTCCAGGCATTTTGTTATGCCAAAGAGCCAAAAAAGCTCCGTCTATTTGGGATTGTAATTCTTCCCAAAGTCCAGAATCAATCACTGGGTACAGAGTACTCATAATACTAATAAAGATGTGAGCATGAGTTGTTCCCAGGTATATATACACCTTCCAAGAAAAGCTAAGCTCCTCCCCCATAAACCAAGTCATTAAACATATCACACACAAAAATCAACTCAAAGTGGATTAAAGGCTTAAATATAAGACCGGACACTGTAAAACTCCTAAAAGAAAACAGGAGGAAAGCTTCCTCATACTGGTCTAAAAATGATTTTTTGAATATCCCAAAAGCAAAAATAGACAAGTGGGACTACGTCAAACTCAAAAGCTTCTCGACAGCCAAGGAAACAGAATGAAAGGGCAGCCTACGGAATGGGAAAAAATATTTGCGAACTATTTATCTGATAAGGGGTTAATATCAAACACACATAAGGAACTTCTATAACACAACAGCAAACAAAACAAAGCAAAACAAAAACCCAATATCCCAATTAAATAATTGGCAAATGATTGGAATAAACATTTATCCAAAGAAGACATACAAATGACCAAAAGGTATATGAAAAGATTCTCTACCTCACTACTTATCAGGAAAATGTAAATCAAAACAACAATGAGATATTATGTCATACCTGTTAGAACGGCTATTATAAAAAAAAATAAGGTAAGTGTTGGTGAGGTTGTGGAGAAACTGGAATCCTTGTGTGATGTTGATGGAAGTCTAAAAATGGTGCAGCCTCTATGGAAAACAGTATGGAATTTCCTTAGAAAATTAAAAACAGAACAACCATATGATTGAATTATTCCACTTCTGGGTATATATCCAAAGGAATTGAAACCAGGCTCTCAAAGAGATATCTGTACTTCCATGAATATGTAGTATTATTGTAGTATTATTTGCAATATCCAACATATAGAAATAATCTGAATGCCCATCAACTAATGAATGGATTAAGAAAATGTGGTATATATGCACAGTGGAATATTATTTAGCCTCAAAAAAGGAAATCCTGCTATATGCAACTGTATAAAAAAGTAAAACACAACAACATGAACGAATCTGGAGGACATTACGCTAAGTGAAATAAGCCAGTCAGAAGAGACAAATAATGCATGATCTCACTTAAATGCAGGATCCAAAATAGTCCAAGTAATAGAAACAGAGAATAGAATGGTAGTTGCCAGGGACTAGGGGGCAGGGAAATGGGGATTTGCTGTTCAATGGTTATAAAGCTACAGTTATACAAAATGAATAAGTTCTACAGATCTGCTGTACAATATAGTGCTTACAGTTAACAATACTGTATTATGCACTCAAAAATGGAAGAGGGTAGATCTTATGTTAAGTCTTCTTACCACAATGATAATAATAAACCCAAACGTGTATCACAATGGGGTTCAGAGCTGGCTGCAAGTATCCAGAATCTGCCTGCATTGTTAGAGTCCACTTTTCTTAAATATCCTTAATTTTAAGATCTGTTTCAGGAGAAAGGTGAGTATATTTTAAAGGTCCAGAAAGAATGAAAATTTGAACAGACAGCTATATATTTACATGAAATAAGAAATTTCCTACAAAAGATATCCTAATCACAACTTTCTAATGTCCCATCCTTTATACACTTCCTTCTTCATTTCCAGTGCTACAAATTGATATGGCTTGGTTTGTCCAACCCTTTCAGAATTTCATTTTTCTCTGAATAGAATTATACTTGCATTTATTACAAATATATGTGGAATTTTAATGATGGTGTTGATAGCTGCCTAAAAGCTGTGACCTGGTTGAGAAAGGAAGTTCCTGAAAGTGTGCTGCAGATCAGCTTTAAGGATTTATTATAATATTGTCTAGGACCTGCCCTTTAGAGACTCACAAGAAGCTACAGCAAATGGTTGTGTTCTAGAGGTTAAAGAAAGCAGATAAAAAGATAGCTCCATTACTCAGCACAGCAAATGTTCAGTATATCTTGATGACAAGCATAGAAGTGGTTGGAAATAGTCGACTTCCCTTCTGTGAAGAAGCTTATGCATTGCTAGAGGATAGGAACCAGCATTATCATCCTCCTTTCTTTATCAAACAACCATTACTTACTGTGTATTTGCTATATGCTGGGCACCGGAGAGTTTTATATGCAGTAACTTAATCCTAACAACATTATGAGGAAAGTAATTTTACTACTTCCATTTCAAAGATTGGAAAAATGAGGCACACAAGGGAAATTTCCTAGAGATACAGCCAGCAAATAGTAGAGCCTGATTTAAACTCAGGAAGGATGAATTTGGAGACCAAGCTTTTTACATACTTTGAAAGGATGTCTTAGAAATTGAGGTGTAGGTCAGCTTCCTCAACCCTTCATGGCTAGTTAGCTCTGCTCTCCCAAAGTCAAATTGAAGGTGCCTTTGAAATCAGTCCTTCCTCTAGACATCAACCATTAAATATCCTCTGTTTCTCCCTGGATAGGCATTACAAGCATATGCCACCATGCCCAGCCTCAAGTAAATTTTTTTCCCTAAAAGTTTCATTAGGGATACTTATGATATTAGTATCCCTAATATCATATATTAGGGATATTAGTATCCCTAATATCATGATATAGATATGGACTATAACAGGTTGACCTTTCTGTACAGACCTGTTATAATCCATTATATAGTCCAACCTGTTATAGTCCATTCTGTCTACTTACTAAATGGTCACTCCATAGCCCACTTAAGAATTCAGGTATTTGTCATATAACTAATATCATAAGAATCCCTAATGAAACTTTTAGGGAAAAAAATTTACTTGAGGCTGGGCATGGTGGCATATGCTTGTAATCCCAGTACTTTGGGAGGCCATGGCAGTAGGATTGCTTGAGCCTGGGAGTTCAAGACCAGACTGGGCAAAATGACGAGACCCCATCTTTACAAAAAATTAGCTGGGCATGGTGGCCTGAACCTGTAGTCACAGCTACCAGCGAGGCTGAGGTGGGAGACTTACCTGAGACCAGGAGGTTGAGGCTGCAGTGAGCCATGATTGCGCCACTGCACTCCAGCCTGTGCAACAGAGTGAGACACTGTCTCAAAAAAAAAAAGAATTTACTTGAGACAAACAGAATCATCTACTACAAAATACACTGCTAACTTGTTTTCCTACCTATAAAGTTAAAACTATTCAATCAATTACAGATATGATATAATATGTAAGTGAAGGCAAGTTTTGACTATGAATGCTTTTCATAAGATTGTTGAGAGTTTCTTAGTCATTGAGAGTTAATCCTAGAGTTCAATTTTCTTTTTCATTCTACCTCTTTGCCTTCTGCACTTCTGTCTACATTCATGTTTCAGAAAGAAAATGATTCTGGGGGTTCTGGTGTTAACTGTCTGCCTCTCTGCACGTCGGGATGGTTTGTTTCCTATCATTTAAGAAAGTCCTTAGAATATAATAGCATCACCACTTCTTAGCACTATGACCTTGGCCACATTACCAACCTCTCTGAGTCTCAGTTCCTCAAGTATAAAATGGATTTAAATTGTACTCAGTAGGTGTACTGGTCTGTTCTCATGCTGCTAATAAAGACATACCTGATATTCAATAATTTATAAAGGAAAGAGATTTAATTGACTCGCAGTTCCACATGGCTGGGGAGGCCTCACAATAATGGCTGAAGGCAAATAAGGGGGAAAGTCACGTCTTATATTGCAGCAGACAAGAGAGCAGGTGCAGGGGAACTCCCCTTCATAAAACTACCAGATCTTGTGAGATGTAGTTACTATCACAAGAACAGCACAGGAAAGACCCACATCCATGATTTAATTACCTCCCACTGGGTCCCTCCCGCAACATGCAGGAATTATGGGAGCTACAATTCAAGACGTGGTAGGGACACAGTCAAACCATATCATTCTGCCCCTTGCCCTTCCCAAATCTCATGTCCTCCCATTTCAAAACAAATCATGCCTCCCAACAGTCCCCCAAAGTCTTAACTCATTTCAGCATTAACTCAAAAGTCCACAGTTCAAAGTCTCATCTGAGAAAAGGCAAGTCCCTTCTGCCTGTGAGCCTGTAAAATCAAAAGCAAGTTAGTTACTTCCTAGCTACAATGGGGGTACAGGCATTGGGTACATATACTCATTCTAAATGGGAGAAATTGGCCAAAATGAAGCAGCTACAGGCCCCATGCGAGTCCAAAATCCAGCAGCTACAGGCCTCATGCAAGTCCAAAATCCTGTGAGGCAGTCAAATCTTAAAGCTCCAAAACGATCTCCTTTGACTCCTTGTCTCACATCCGGTTCAAGCTAATGCAAGAGGTGAGTTCCAGTGGTCTTGCGCAGCTCTGCCTCTGTAGCTTTGCAGGGTACAGCCTCTCTCCTGGCTGGTTTCAAAAGGTGGTGTTGAGTGTCTGTAGCTTTTCCATGCATACGGTGCAAGCTGTTGGTCAATCTACCATTCTGAGGTCTGGAGGAAGGTGGCTCTCTTCTCAGCTCCACAAGGCAGTGCCCCAGTGGGAACTCTGTGTGGGGGTTCTAACCCCACATTTCCCTTCTGCACTACCCCAGCAGATGTTCTCCATGAGGGCTACACTCCTGTAGTGAACTTCTGCCTGGACATCCAGGCATTTTCATACTTCCTCTGAAATCTATGTGGAAGTTCTCAAACCTCAATTCTTGACTTCTGTGCATCTGCAGGCCCGATACCATGTGGAAGCTGCCAAGGCTTGGGGCTTGTGCCCTCTGAAGCCATGGCCTGAACTGTACCTTGGTGACGCAGGGCACCAAGTCCTGAGTCTACATACAGCAGGGGTCTCTGGGCCCAGCCCATGAAACCACTTTTCCCTCCTAGGCCTCTGGGTCTGTGATGGGTGTGGCTGTCATGAAGGTCTCTGACATGTCCTGGAGAGATTTTCCCATGTCTTGGCAATTAACATTTTGCTTCTTTTTACTTATTCAAATTTCTGCAGCCAGCTTGAATATCTCCCCAGAAAATGGGTTTTTCTTTTCTACTGCATCATCAGGCTGCAAATTTTCCATACTTTTATGCTTTGTCACCTCTTGAATGCTTTGCTGCTTAGAAATTTCTTCTGCCAGATAAGCCTAAATCACCTCTCTCAAGTCAAAGTGCCACAGTTCTCTAAGGCAGGGGTAAAATATGACCAGTCTCTCTGCATAGCAAGAGTAACCTTTACTCCAGTTTCCAGCAAGTTCCTCATCTCCATCTGAGACCACCTCAGCCTGGAATTTATTTTATAGTCCATTTCACTATCAGCATTCTGGTCAAAGCCATTCAACAAGTCTCTAGGATGTTCTGAACTTTCACATCTTCCTGTCTTCTGAGCCCTACAAGTCTCTAGGAAGTTCCAAACTTTCCCATATTTTTCTATCTTCTTCTGAGACCTCCAAACTGTTCCAACCTCTGCCTGTTACCCAGTTCTAAAGTTGCTTCCATATTTTCAGGTATCTTTACAGCAGTGCCCTATTACTCTGTACCAACTGACTGTATTAGTTTGTTCTCACGCTGCTAATAAAGACATACCTGGGACTAGGTAATTTATAAAGGAAAGAGGTTTAATTGACTCACAGTTCCACATGGCCAGGGAGGCCTCACAATTATGGCTGAAGGTGAATGAGGAGCAAAGTCATGTCATACATGGTGGCAGACAAGAGAGCTTGTATAGGGAAACTCTCCTTTATAAAACCATCAGATCTTGTGAGACTTATTTACTATCAGGAGAATAGCATGGGAAAGACCGGCCCCCATGATTCAATTACCTCCCACTGAGTCCCTCCCACAACATGTGGGAATTATGGGAGCTACAATTCAAGATGGGATTTGGGTGAGGACAGAAGCAAACCATATAAATAGGGCTGTTGTGAGGAGGATTAAATAAGTAAATACACAAAATGGGTTTAGCCCAGTGCCTGATACAAAGTAAACACTAAATGTACATTATTAGAAGGACTGACTTCCTCATAAAGTATTAAAAAGATATCATCAAGGAAACAAAACACACACTTAGAGACTTTAAGGGTTGACAAGGAGAATATGAAATATTTAAAAATATAAGTTCCTTAGTTAATAATAGCTAACATGTATTGATCACTTATTATGTGTCAGGCATTGAACTATGCACATTATATACATAATCTCCTTTAATCTTTTTTTTTCTTTTTTTTTTTATTATACTTTAGGGTTTTAGGGTACATGTGCACAATATGCAGGTTTGTTACATATGTATCCATGTGCCATGTTGATTTCCTGCACCCATTAACTCGTCATTTAGCATTAGGTGTATCTCCTAATGCTGTCCCTCCCCCCATCTCCTTTAATCTTAACTGTAACTGCAAATAACCAAAATGTATTACAGAGAAATTAAGTAATTTGTCTAAACTCCCCTTTAGAAGGAACTGAGACTGGATTTATAATGCAAACTGGTCTGCAAATATGTATTCTTAATATCATTTTCCAAAATTATTCCATGTGCCATGACCCTTGAAATGCAAAGTTGCTCATTGTGCCATGTGCCATGACATTTAAAATGAGAAGTTATTGGCTATGGCCGTACCACCCTGAACATGCCCCATCTCATCTGAAATAAGAAGTTATTTAAGTTTCGGCATTCTGGATATCATGAACCAGTACAATGGAAGAACCAGTACAATGGAAGAAAGGGCAGGGGTGGTCGAAGTTGACGTAAGATTGTTGATTTTTTGGTTTTTTTTTTTTTTTTTTTTGAGACAGAGTCTCGCTCTGTCACCCAGGCTGTAGTGCAGTGGCGTGATCTCAGCTCACTGCAAGCTCCGGCTCCCAGGTTTATGCCATTCTCCTGCCTCAGCCCCCTGAGTAGCTGGGACTACAGGCACCTGCCACCGCGCCTGTATTTTCAGTAGAGATGGGGTTTCACCCTGTTAGCCAGGATGGTCTCGATCTCCTGACCTCGTGATCCACCTGCCTTGGCCTCCCAAAGTGCTGGGATTACAGGCGTGAGCCACTGCATCCGGCCAGATTGTTGATTTTTAAATCAACAACCTCTCTTTAAATTGAATATAGTTTTAGGGGGAAAAATCACCATATTGCTGTTGATTTTTTTCTTTTGCTGAGGATTGATACAAAGTTCATCATATATCAAATGAAATAAATAATAGGTCCAGGAACTAGAATTTGGGTTTTCTGACTCCTTGGCAAAATCTTTTTTTACCTTCTTTTAAAAATTATTTTTATTGACAAATGAAAATTGCCTATATTTATGGAGCACACGTTTTAAAATACAAATACATTGTATAATGACTAAATCACACTAAATAAGATATGCATTACCTGACATAATTTTTTTGGTAGTGAGATACCACTATTTTCAGTAATCTATACAAATCAAATAGTATAAGAGATACATTTTTTAAAAATTACATCTAATTGTAGTTCTTGGCCAAGTTTGTTCTACATTTAATTATTCAGTTTTCTGTATTCCCAAACACTCTGTTCATTTCTCACTAATATTAAGATGGAGATTCAAGTGGGTTACTGTGTTTCATTGTGATGTATCTGTTTACATGTCTCTGAGTAGAATATGAGCTCCTTGAAGAAAGGGACCTTGTCTGTACATGTTTGATGCACAGCTCCTGGTAAGCGGTATGACCTTACATTGTTGAATAAAGGAATGACATTTATAGATATAATCTGGAACATGCATCAACATTTACAATAATACTCAATTTGTGTATGTATATTCCATAATATTCACCCATATACATCCATATATTATATATAGAGTTCCATGAAGTTCACTACTGTATTCAAAATAATATTCAAATGCTATTCAAACAATTCTAAATGATATATTTTGAACACCATAAAATGTTACACAAATCCATATTTAAATAGCATTACTGTATAATAACCTGTAAACTAGAGTTACTACACACACATACACACCACATAAATTCTATTTAAAAAGCTATTTACCACAAAGTAATTCTAAGACCTTATAAACACTGCCTAATGGAAAAGTCTGGAGATCGGAGCCAGGCAAAAAAATCTGCATTTCGGCTGTCTAGCACTACCTGAGTGACTTCGGCTGCTTCTTTCCGAACCTTAATTTTCCGTGATGTGGAGACATTTAATACCACCTTTAGGGAACTGGCTTAAGGACTGGAGGTAATAACGTATGTGAAGGGCTGATGAATGTTTGCAGTTACACTGTAGTCTCTCTGCAGTGAGTTCCTCGGTTGCAAACTAAGGGTTTTTTTGCTTGTTTGTTTTACACATTATGAGTCTTTTACAGTCAGGAAAACTACACGGATCTCAACTTTGGCAATTCAGAGAGTCCGAATAACATGGTAGAGACCAAAAAAAAAAAAAAAAATCACCTCTATAACTCGGAAAAAGAGCTAAACCCGCAGGAAGAGCTGGGCCGACCTCCAGTATCCCAGCATTCCTCGCGCTGCTACCGTATTCTTTCCCCGAGTCTCTATGGTAGCGTCAGCGTCGGAGGCGGCAGTGACGGTGGCGTTTCCTTGAGGAAGAGTGAAGGTTCCAACTTTTCTGCTGGTCTGTGAGGTGTTGGGCGCGGATAGTCGAGATGTCAGAGAAAAAGCAGCCGGTAGACTTAGGTCTCTTAGAGGAAGACGACGAGTTTGAAGAGTTCCCTGCTGAAGGTAACCGCTGGGCCTCGGTTTCTGTGCCGCGCGGACGGTGACTCAGGCCTCCGTGTGGAGGTGGCTTGGGCGCTCGGGCCCAGCTGGGGGCACCGGCGGGAAGTTTGGACTCCGAGGGCCGGCACTCGAGGCGCTAAAGCTCACCCCTCAGTGGCGCCCCAGATTCGGGTTTGGGGTGTCGCGCTGGGACTCACTGGCGAGGCCCAATGGCTTCGGCTTCCTCACTGGGAGGAGCCACCGTGAGTCTGGACCCATAGCCCCGCGTCTGTGATGGTTGATCCGTTTACTGTTCATCTGGGTTACTCACCACTTAAACTTAGTTCAAGTGTACATAACCTCTTTTTCTTTTCTTTTTGTTTTAGCAGTCTTTGTCTTTAAACCTTTCCAGAATTGAATTGTAGTTACGCTAATGCTGCTTAACTTTTAGGATGTTACAAATGAAGCCTCATTAGGTAGGATAGGAGGGTAAGATACTGGGTGCTTAATACACATTATTGCCTTATTCCTGTTCCTCACCATTTTGATCACTTAACTGTGACCTAACTTAATGCTTTATAAGACCCTAAAACTTGCCGGGTATGGTGGCTCACGCCTGTAATCGCAGCAGTTTGGGAGGCAGAGGCAGGAGGATCACATGAAGTCAGGAGTTCAAGACCAGCCTGGGCAACATAGCGAGACCCTGTCCCTACAAAAATAAAATATTTTTTAAAAAGAACCTAAACCTTATACATTTTTTTTTTAGCTTCAAAACTAAAGACCTGGTTTTCTTCATTGTAGGTAATAGCAAATTGCTAACATTTATTGAGTGGCTGCTGTTTTCAGGAACTTGTCTAAGTGTTTTACTTGTAATAGCATATTCCACTTTCATAAATATAAGAAGTAGGCCTCAGTATTGCCATTCTTCAGATAAACTGAAGCTCGGAATGGTTAAGAAACGTTCCTGATGTCTCATAAGTAGTTAAAAATAATAGAACTGGAACTGGGAAACCTGGCCTGATTGACACCAAAGCTCTTCAGCTGTACTGCTTCTGTTTGTGAAATTGCTGTTGCCAGTTAGGTTTTCAAAATAGGCTGCTTTATTGGCTGATGGTTGATGAGTAGGATTTGTAAATATTTATCTTATAAGAAAAGGAGATTACTTTCTGAAGGTAGTAGAAAGAGAATTGTGGTTAATGGGGTACACAACCTGTTGCATCAAGCAATTACTACTTCACTAAAATTGTCCCAAGTTGTATACCCTATCGGGATCCTATTGTGCGTAAAACCACATAGCTGGAACATTTGTTCTATTTATAATGTATTGTTACTTTGTTTAGTGGAAGAGAACATTAGTGTACATGCTACAGAAACTGGTAAACTAACCCAAAGCACATTTCTTTTCAGTTCTGGAATTATGTGTTGTAGGCATTCTTTTTTGTTTTGGTAATGGATTTATCTGTTCAGTCATGTTTTCTTTAGCTCGCTTTCAAGTTCCTTCATAATCTGCCAACATAGAGCTGTGTCGTAGAAAGCTGGCCTGTTGAAGGTAGGATCTACTTCTTACTCAAACGTTGTGCTTCAAATAGCATTCTTCATTATCATATATAGGGTGGAATGTTAGGCACTTTATTTATATTATGTAATCTAATTATCACTATCACCCTGAGAATATGGAGGCTCAGAGACAAAAAGAAAAACAAACAAAACTTGCCATTATGTCCAAGCCAGGATCTGAAAGGTCTAACTCCCTGATCCAAACTTTATCTGTAACATTTAGCAAAGTGCCTGATACATAGTAGGGTGTCAACAAATGCTTGTTGAATGAATGATGAATGAACCTGCATTTAAAATGAGTAGTTGATAATTGACTGCTTAAAAACGATCTAGAGATAACTATGTACCTGATGGTACACTTGATTTTTTTCAGCAACTTTCATCAGCTTTTGTGAGTGTAGTTTGTGCTTGTTCTAAGTTTATATGTGAGCAGCAATTTTGCAAAGTGTCAGTAGTTATATAGTAAAACAAAACAAAAAGGTAAAAGGAAAAGCAAAAAAAAATTCTTTCTATGGACAGAAGACTCACAACAGACTGGTTTATTAACATTAAGTAACTGACCATTTATGGGTCTCCTTACAGAATGTTTGTTGTCTTCAGGTATAAATGTGTAGAATTAATTCATTCAGGAAACTTTCCATTTTAGAGTGAGAAACATTTTTAATGCCTTTATTTTGTTCAAGTTTCTCTTCTCTGGTTTATGATTTGGAGAGGTTTTTCTTAATTTGAATTAGTGAGAAAATCAGCCCACAATCTGAACCACTCAATATTTACTCATGAAAATTGTTCTGATGAATAACAAAACCAAAGGAAAAACACTTCGGAAAATATCACCAAAGAATTATTTCTTTTCTGAGAATCTACATTTCTGACATGTTTTGGTCTAGTCAAGGTTTAGAGTCTGTTACTATTCAAAATGTGATCCATGAAACAGCAGACTTGGCATTGCCTGGGAGCCTGTTAAAATTGCAGCATCTCATCATTCCTCAAACCTAGACCTACTTAATCAGTGTGGGCTTTACCAAGATTCCTAAGAGTTATGTTTGAAAAAACATTAAAGTTTGAAAAGTATTACTTTAAAACAGTGATCTATTTTCAACCTTTTGGTATTTGAGTTTTCGCTTCAATTATTAATGCCCTGATTTACTTTCAAGTTCTTTCTGTACTTTGGAAAATTATTTTTCTTGTAAGTATGCCATTGACAAATTCCCTAACAGATACAAATTAAAATTGCTGTTGTTAAGGCAGCCTGTGAACATCTCTGCAGTCTATAACAGATCTTACTTTCATAGGCTTTGTTGAGTCTCAGTGCTCCAGAAAGTGGATTTTATCCACTCTCTTGGGTAACTTGGAGTATAGAGGTTGCCACATGAAAGTCATTACTGATGGTTCAACTAATAGATTTTCTTTTGGGAGTGGGTCTTGGGAGTAGCGTTGCTACATCCCATCTTGCATAAGAATGTGTTTGGTAGGATGTCCATTTAATCATTTTAAGGAAAGAGAATTTTTATTATTTCTTCTCTCTCTCTCTTTTATTTTTGTTTGTTTGAGATGGAGTTTCGCTCTTGTTGCCCGGGCTGGAGTGCAGTGGCACGATCTCGGCTGACTGCAACCTCCACCTCCTGGGTTCAAGCGATTCTCCTGCCTCAGCCTCCCGTGTAGCTGGAATTACAGGCATGTGCCACCACGCCCGGCTAATTTTGTATTTTTAGTAGAGACAGGGTTTCTCCATGTTGGTCAAGCTGGTCTCAAACTCCCGACCTCAGGTGATCCGCCCGCCTCTGCCTCCCAAAGTGCTGGGATTACAGGCATGAGCCACCATGTCCAGCATAGTTTCTTCTCAATAGCCCTTCAGTGTAAAGTGCAACATCTGGAAGGAGTCTCTGAAGGTACAAATGCTGCTTTTATTTTTTCCCCCATTCTATAGCCTGTGAATTGGTGCTACGTTGACAGTTCCTCACAATTATTCTAATTGGTGGGTGTGTAATCTACTGGTCATTAAGCAGGAGCTGTTAAAAAATCATGTTTAGGATCTTTGTGGTATACAGCCTCCAACTTCTTGACTACTTAAACTGATTTAGAACAGCCTTTATTAGGAAGACATTCAAGGTCCTGGGCATGATTGATTTTGATATGATTTTGGAAGCTTTGAAATGGTTGGAATTCTAGGACCAAAGGGCAACTTAAAAGTCTAGAGAAGATTTCATTTTTGAAATCATACGGTTAGGTTGGTGGTGATAGAGTCAAAAACTGAAGTAGTCTATAATTTATTTAAAACTTTTTTTTTTTGAGACGGAGTCTCGCTCTGTCACCCAGGCTGGAGTGCAGTGGCGTGATCTCGGCTCACTGCAAGCTCCACCTCCCGGGTTCACGCCATTCTCCTGCCTCAGCCTCCCTAGTAGCTGGGACTACAGGCGCCTGCCACCACGCCCGGCTAATTTTTTTTGTAGAGATGGGGTTTCACCGTGTTAGCCAGGATGGTCTTGATCTCCTGGCCTCGTGATCTGCCCACCTCGGCCTCCCAAAGTGCTGGGATTACAGGCGTGAGCCACCATGCCCAGCCTAATTTATTTAAAACTTTGACTACTTTTTCATATCAAATTATTGAAAGAGTGTTAAAAAATATTATTAGTTTCTCTGACAATTAGATGTGGATTCTAGTAAAAGAGGGAAGAGCACAAGTGCTGCTTTAGATTCTTTTATTCTCTTCCTATGCCAGAATTGAAAGGTTTTTTTTTTTTTTGAGAGAGAGAAGCTTTTTTAGAATATTTAGAATGAAATTGAGTTTGCCTGCAGCAGCAATAGCATTTACAAGAGTGATATTATACTAAGTATTCTATACTTTTTCTGTATTAGGTGAAATTGCTATATAGTCTGAAGAAATCAGGAGCAGAATACTACCCACCTCCTCGCCCTCTGGCCCCTTGAGAAATTTCTGGATAAGACAGTGTTATGATGGGAATCTGTCTATTGAGGCAGACAACAGACTAGTGATCCCCTAATGCTGCCAGCATTCTGCAATAAATGAGGCACTATCACCTGTGCCTTAAAAAGTATGACATCTTACAGTGGTTCTTAACCAAGGGAGTGTTTTTGGATGTCACATTGACTTGACAGGTAGGAGTGTAGAAAAACTGCCAGCATTTAGTGGGTAGAGGTCAAGGATTTTATATTTGTGCCTGCACAAGGAAGAACTGCCCTGTGAAAAATGCTATTGAGAAATACTTATGTGAACTTCATATACCAACAGGACTAAACATTCAATAGGAGGATTCCTTAGAATCTTAAATGTAGAAGATAGATGTGACCAGTATTGATAATGTCACACACCATGCTAGTCAATTTACCTAGTGCCAACAAGGGCTTTTGCTATTTTTGCATTATTAAATGTAATATAGTGGAGATGACCATCAAACATTTAAATTAGTGACGTGGTGATAGCAAGAAATGGAGAACTCATGTTACTAAAAATTTTTAAGAAAAAATGTGTAATCTATATAATGATTTGAAGAGTACCTGTTGAATGTCCGTTTTTGATAATTGTGTGCAAGAGGAAAGTTTTTGAACCCCAGGATAGAATAAGCATGATGAATCTAGGATTAGGCGTAGGTTCAAATCTACTGTTCATAAACTTTCAGCTAGTCACCTCATGCTAGTTACTTAACTTCCTCTTTAAAATATTTTTGTAGTATATTATATAGGATAATTGTGTAAGTAACTGCTTATGGTAAAAATTTAAACTTAATGAGAGTATAAAAATACAAAAAATTAGCCGGGCGTGGTGGCGGACGCCTGTAGTCCCAGCTACTCGGAGAGGCTGAGGCAGGAGAATGGCGTGAACCCGGGGGGCGGAGCTTGCAGTGAGCCGAGATCGCGCCACTGCACTCCAGCCTGGGTGAAAGAGCGAGACTCCGTCTCAAAAAAAAAAAAAAAAAAAAAATTAAAAAGTAAAAACACAGTTTCCCTCTACCATTCCCCAAAAAAGTTATTTATGCCCCAGTGATAACCAACGTTAAATGTTTTTTTCTTTAGTATCCTTCCAGAATGTATTTATAAATTGTACTTGTTTGTATATATCCTTTAAATACACAGAAGACATACGATATATACTATTTCCCCCTACTTGATTTTTATTATTTAATGTATCTCAGGTACATTTTTGCATCAATATAAAAATCTACCTCATGCCCTCATTGTGTTCATCTTAAATAGTCTAATTAACTAGTCCCTTCTTGATAAGATATTAGGATGTTTTTTTTTTTTTGGTTCTTTTATATATATGTGTGTGTGTGTGTGTGTGTGTATTTTTTTTTTTAAGAGACAAGGTCTTGCTCTGGAGCTCGGTCACCCAGGCTGGAGTGCAGTGGTGCTGTCACAGATTATTATGGCCTTGAACTCCTGGGATTGAGTGATCCTCTGTCTCAGCCTCCCTAGTAGCTGGGAGTACAGGCATGTGCCACCTCACTTAATTTGTTTTTTCAAGTATTTTGTAGAGATTTGGTCTCACTATGTTGCCCAGGCTGGTACTGAACTAATGGCCTCAGCAGTCTTCCCACCAGTCTTCCCAGGGGCTGGGATTACAGGTGAGCCACTGAACCTGGCCTTTAAAAAAAAAAAGGAATATGCTGCAGTGAATAACCTTATAGCTTTAGGGTTTTTGTTGCTTGGGTTTTGTTTTGTTTTTTTTTTCTGTTACAGATAATGAATATGTTTACATCTTTTTGTGTGTGTGCTAATTTATAAGATAAACTCCTAGAGAGGAAATTGCCAAATTGAATTGGCAGACTCGTTTTTATTTCTTTTTATAATATAATTTTTATTTTGAAATAATCTCAAACTTACAGAATAGTTGAAAGTACAGTACAAACATTTTTCTCGAAACCATTTGTGAATAAGTTGCCAACCTGATGGTCATCACTCCTGAGTATTTTAATGTGTATTTCCTACAAGGACATAGTTACAAGACAACCATCAAAATCAGGAAATTAACGCACTGATGCATTACTATAGGTTAAGCATCCCAAATATGAAATCCTCCAGAATCTCAAACTTTCTGAGTACCAACATGAAATTTCAGATTGGGGGATTTGGGATGCCCAGTTGTGAATATATAATGCAAGTATTTCAAAATTCAAAAAAAATACAAAATTTGAAACACTTCTGGTCTCAAGCATTTTGAATAAGGGATACTCAACCTGTGTGATCTAACCCACAGATCCCTTTCAACTTTCTCCCATTGTCTCAATAATGTCTTACTATAGATCATGGGTTACATTATCTTGTCATGTCTCTTTAGTCTTCCTTAGTCTAGAGCGTTTCCTCAGTTTGTCTTTAACTTTCATGATTTTCACACTTAAGAAGACTACAGGCCAGATATTTTGTAGAATGTTCCTCAGCTGTGCCTATTTACTCATGATAGAAGTTCTACTTTGTAGTCCTGGTGCTCTGTTCTTATGACATCTTTTTAGGTGGAACATTATTCTCATTTGTTCTATTACTGGGGATGTTCACTTCAATCACTCTATTAAGGTGGTGTTTGTTAGGCCTTTCCATTGTTAGGTTACTAATTTTCCCTTCCTAATAGGCAGTTTTGGAGGAGGGACTTTGAAACTATGTAAATACAGTATTCCAGTGATCATCAAACTTGTAACTTGTTCATTTTTAAAAAAATGTATAGCAGTGTGGACTAGTGGATTCTGACTCAGTAGGTTATAATTTGTAACTATTATTTGGATTCTCAGATTGTCCCATATTTGAACATGCAGAACCCCTTCAAGCTGTCTTCTGTATCCTTTTGCCATGTCTACATTATTCTTTGTGCATTTCCTAGCATTCTGGCACAAGGTGTATTCCAAACTAATTTTATACCTGAAATCAGCCATTTCTCCAATGTGATTTCTTTTTAGTGGAGAATGGTATTTAGAATGCAGGGTCTTCACTCTGCTTATGTTTATTGCTTTTGGGATATTCCTGCTCCCAGACTCTCTAAGTGGAAGGAACTAGGGATGTACAGGAGTGTGTGTGTGTGTGTGTGTGTGTGTGTGTGTGTGTATATGTTTAAAACCATGGGTTCAGATGTCTCCAATTGCAGTTCAACACTACTGGATTCATTCTAGTTTTTTCCCTTTCTGCATTTGTTATTCTCTTCTCCAATAGTGAGAAACCTGGCTTCCATTATCTTCAGTGTATTGTCTATTTGGTCATCCCCCTTCCTAACCAATCTTTGCGGCTCCCAACAGATGCCCTTCTTGCCCCACTTGGGCTCCACGTTTTATGCCAGGCCACCCTCCCGTCCTCTAGTGTGGTGTCCAGGCTGTGACACACCAACCACACCATGCTGCCCCTCTCCAGGAATGCCCTCCTTGCTCTACTTGGGCTTAGACACCTCATCTTAGACCTGGCTCTTAAATTTTGACAGATGCTCTCAAATTGTCTTTGAGAAGGATTGTGCCAATTTATGTTTCCATCTACAGTTCACCTTTTCCCTCATAAGCTTGCTATACTAGATAGTAAACATTTTAGTCATTACTGACCTCATGAATGAAAAATAAAATTGTATCATTTTGATTTGGATTTTTTTTTTTTTTTTTTTTGAGACGGAGTCTCGCTCTGTCGCCCAGGCTGGAGTGCAGTGGCGCAATTTCGGCTCACTGGAAGCTCTGCCTCCCGGGTTCACGCCATTCTCCTGCCTCAGCCTCTCCGAGTAGCTGGGACTACAGGCGCCCACCACCTCACCCGGCTAGTTTTTTTTGTATTTTTAGTAGAGACGGGGTTTCACCGTGGTCTCGATCTCCTGACCTCGTGATCCGCCCGCCTCGGCCTCCCAAAGTGCTGGGATTACAAGCGTGAGCCACCGCGCCCGGCCTTGATTTGGATTTTTTTAAGTAAGATTAACCATTATGTTTTTCTCTGAGCTGTTACCATCTTAATCCTCAATTTCATTATCCGTAATATATGGCTAATAATATTTATTAGAGTCATGAAAGAATTACATTATTGTAATGGTCGGCCTTGCCTGCCATAACAAAATACCACAGACTGGGTGGCTTAAACATCAGAGATTTATTTTCTCACCCATTCTGGAGGCTGTGGAGTCCAAGATTAAAGTGTAGGTCGATACAGTTCTTGGTGAGGCCACTCTTCCTGCCTTGCACAAGGCTGCCTTTGTGCTGTGTTCTCTTGTGGCAGAATGAAAGAGTGCATGCTGTCTGGTATCTCTTAAGGCACTAATTCCATCATGGGAGCCCTACCCTCAAGACCTCATTCAATCCTGATTACCTCCCGAATACCATCATATTGAGGATGAGGGCTTCAACATAAGAATTTTGGGGGGGGCGGGGGCAGAGGTACAAAGATTTAGTCCAGAACAATGATACATATGTAAACAGAGTCTGGTACAAAGTTGGTATTCAGTAAACATTAGTCTCCTTTTTTCTCTCCCCTCTAATGTACTTAGGAGTTTGGATTTTGGATGATGTTTAATATTTATTTAGAATTTGAGCTATGTCTGACATGTATTTAGTAATTTTGAATATATTCAAAATTAACCTTGTTAAATTTGTGAGTTATTTGATAATTGATTTATTTTGCAGTATTAGAAACTTGTAAATTAAAAAAAATTGCCATTAAATGTTTTTCCACAAGTACTTAAACAATAATGTGGTTATTCATAGAAAGACACATAAAATAGTAACATACATTATTTAGGGGTACATACAGATTGGAATGAAAAACCCCCAAATCAAGATGCTGGTGCTTGGGAAGGGATAGTGAGAGGTGTGAACCAGGATATTAAACACTGAAAAACTCTTTGAAAACCTATTTGGTTAGCTATTTCATTGGTTCTATGGAATGAGCAAGCAGTAAGCAATTGTGGTTTAAGTAGTGTCTAATGTTACTACTTGGTTGTTAAACATTACTCATTGAAAGATGTGATGAACTGCGAAAACATTGAGAGGAAAATAAAAGTTTGAAAAACTGTATACAGTTGACCCTTTAACAACAAGTTTTGAAGTGTGAGGGTCCATTTATACACAGATTTTTTTCAACTAAATGGGAAAAGGAAATACGATATTCACGGGATATGAAACCCACCTGTACAGAGGGCTGACTACCACTTGGCTAACCATGGGACCTGAGTATGCATAGATTGGGTATACTTGGGCTGTCCTGGAACAAGTACCCCAAGTATACCGAGGGACGACTGTACTCTTCTTCATAAGTATTTACAGTTTACCAAATATCCTTAATCCTTTGTCTGGTTGTGTACTCTGGTGTACATGTAATGTTTGGTGGAAATTGCATTGTTTATATTCTAGGACATGTTTCTCTACTCACCTCTCTCATCCCACAAGTTGCCTTTCCAGTGATTAGCATGTAATAAAGGATTTATTCATTTGACATATATTTGTTGAGTGTTTCCTATAAATCTGGTACTGAAAAGTACAGAGAGAATGATATTAGCTGCCATTTATCAGTACTAAGTGCTTTACATACACAGTGTCATTGAGTCTTCATAGCTCTTTGAGGTATAAGTTTTATACCTAGGGATCAGCCAAATTTAATTTACCCAAGGTCACAGTTAACTAGAGGCTGTCTTGAGGCAAATTTGACTACTATAGATATTTGTCTTTGAACTTAGTAAGTAGTAGTTGTCAAGGGAGAGAAGAATCAGTGGTTTTAACACCAAGCTAGAGTGCTTTAGTATTTTGGAAGTGCTTATCCTGGGCTGGGACTCCAAACCCTTTTCTCCCTAACCCCAATTAAACGAGAGCAACATTGCCTTTGTTTCTCTTACCTGTTGGGCTTCTGGGTAAGATGTAATTTGGTTTCCTTCAACTGATAGTAAAGTGCAACAGCAGTTCAAAAGAAACAGATTACTTCCAGTTATGTACAGTGTGAGGTAGCAACCTTTGAACAGGGCTTTCAAAAGAAATGTAGGAAAGGGGTTTTCAAAAGAAGGGAAAAAGTGTAGGTGCTTTGAAGTGAAAAATAAATGTGTATGTATATTGTATTTGCTTGTGAAATAGTAGTTGCAAATGCAGGTAGTTTGCGGCCTAAGCATGGAAAGCTTTAAGCCTCTGACCAGTTTGGACTTAATCCTTAAGTAGATGAGAAGTGGTTTTTAAAATGTTTTGTTTGTTTTGCTTATGACAGTGATGTGTGTAAGTTTTCTTTAGGCAATATGCTGAAACATTAACCCAGCAGAATTAATTTGAAAAGATAGACTAGAGTCTGGGAAGTTAATTAGCAAATTGTCGAAATAACTCAGGTGAGGACTAAGGGCGAAATAAATTATTATTAGAAATGAAGTGAAGAGAATGATGCCACAACAGTAAGGGAGGTAGAAGTGATGAAGCATTAGCAACTAGTTTGATATGGGGTGTTGAGAATAAGAAGAAATCTGGGGTTGTGATTTTGCCCAGGTGTGTCTAAGAATATGCATAGTGGAGTTGAGATTGGATACCCTTGACTCAGTAATGTGAAGGGTAGATCAGAATGAGGGTACCGAGATGAGATGAATCTAGGGCATGAGGGCTTGGAAAAGATGAGAGTAATGGCTTTTGTGAATTTTATGGAATTAAAAATAAAACCACAAATCTACCAGATTCAGGAAGCCAAAGAAAAAACAAATACATTTTAAAAAATTTATGCTGGAGAGGATGTGGAACGCTTTTACACTGTTGGTGGGAGTGTAAATTAGTTCAACCATTGTGGAAGACAGTGTGGTGATTCCTCAAGGATCTATAACTAGAAGTAGCCATTTGATCCAGCAGTCCCATTACTGGGTTATACCCAAAGGATTATAAATCATTCTACTGTAAAGACGCATGCACATGTATGTTTACTGAAGCACTATTCACAATAGCAAAGACTTGGAACCAACCCAAATGGCCGTCAATGATAGACTGGTTAAAGAAAATGTGGCACATATACACTGTGCAATGCTATGCAGCCATAAGAAAGGATGAGTTCTTGTCCTTTGCGGGGACATGGATGAAGCTGGAAACCATCATTGTCAACAAAGTAACACAAGAACAGAAAACCAAACGCTGCATGTTCTCACTCATAAGTGGAAGTTGAACAATGAGAACACATGGACACAGGAAGGGGAACATCGCACAGCTGGGCCTGTCGGGGTGGGGGGCAAGGGGAGGGATGGCGTTAGGAGAAATACCTAATCCATGTGGGACTTAAAACCCAGATGATGGGTTGATGGGTGCAGCAAACCACTGTTGCACATGTATACCTATGTAACAAACGTGCACGTTCTGCACAAGTATCCCAGAACTTAAAGTAAAAAAAAAAAAAATCCCAAATCAACAAAGAGAACCAACAAAGTGGAACCATTCTGCCAGACTTATATTTTTTTAATTGTTGATGAAAATAATTGGAGTTGGATTTCCTTTTTAAAAAATGTAAGAATAGTTATGAATGATTGTGAAGTTATTTTGATTCTTTGTTTCAGACTCTGCGACAACTGAAAGCTCACCAACAGCCTGCCAATAAAAACATTGTTTATGACTTGCTTTTTGTTTGAAGTTCTCCACTAACAGTTTTGGTCCTTGTTAGAGAAAATACAGTAGTAAAGTGGTGCAGTGCTAGGTATTGATTCCTTAGTCACTGACTAGACATTAGATCTGCAGGGTATACGCGTGTTTGCATTATGATAACCTACAGAAGTGAAATTGTGAAAAAAAAAAATTTGTTTCATACACCTCAGCAGGAACACTTGTAAATTTATCTCAGAATCACTAGATATGGTGTGGCTTCATTATCATACTCATGAGTATAATGATGCTGTTTGTAAGTATTGCTCTTCTCTTTTACAGACACCTATGATGGTGAATGTTCAGTTTGGTATTTTTCTTTTCATGTAATGTTCTGTATATACTTGCATGTTTTGTATTTGAAGAAACTTGGTTGGAGATTAGGTTGTTTATATTCAGAATACCTTTATTGTTATGGAATAAGAATTTGATGCTCTTGAAAATTGGTGTAGAATAGAACATTTGCAACCCTATTTAGTATGAGTGGGATTTCGTTTTACTTTTCTCAAAAATGCTGTATTTCATGCCTTTCAGAAATTTTGAAATGTATGTTGCAGAGTAGGGGAAAGTAAGTATTAAAAGAATTTTCTAAGTTGAGAGAAAATTCTTTTTGTACTTAAATGTCAAGGTGATACTTAGGTGAAGTATGTGTGAGATCTTGGATAGCTGAGATTTTTTAAATTTAAAGCTAGTCACAGATGTAATTCTCAACTAGCCAAAGTGAAGAAAGCCCAATTTGGGACAACATCTAAAATAAGAATTGCTAGAAACTTATGTATTAGGCATCTGTTACTGGTTATTTCCAATTCTGATTTTTTAAAATATAGGTTTTTTTTTTTTTAAACCAGTACACACCTGGAGGCATACACATTGAAGTAAATACAGCTGTGGTTATTTACATGATCAATCACAACTCTGGCAGTGCATTTAGTGTTTAAAGTAAAGTGTATGCTTTATAAAGCCATCTACGTATTGAAGGATGGCATTAGACATGAGGTATATCAGGTATCATGGGTATCATTGTTTGGTTATATTTTGTCCTTTTCAAAACTATTCTGGAGTTAACCCTTTAAAACTGAGTGATTAAAATTGCTTGGTTGTCAGTGTAGTGTTAGAGTTGAAAATTAAAACACAATTCAGAGATCCAGGAAGATGTCAGCTAAACCCAGAGATTACAATAGTTACAGCTTTTTCATGTTATATATTGAGTAGAGTTTGTATGTATTGTAACTTACATATATTGTAACGTATGTATAGTATAGAGAATTTGTAAGTGTTGGACACACTATTTTGGGGCATTATACCCTATCACATAAGCTTTTCATGTAATATAGTTAAGTACATAATCCAGGTTAATATACTCTTTAAAGTATCCATCTAAAATAGATTCTGGTTTGTCAGCACTATTTTTCTTAATAGTGCTTATATTAATTATAACTGCTTAATAAGTTGTAATAGAAAAGAGGTTATTTCTCAGATTCCTCATCTATGATAATTGGAAGGATAGTATGCTATTACATAGACATCAGTGCTTCTTACTGCTTAAGATAATGGTATTAAGGCTACAGAGTTTATCTAGATTTATCAGATAATTAACAAAGAATTTGGCCAACTCTTTCATCTTTGTTTACTCAGTAGTGTCATAACTATGAAGTACTATATAGTAATACCAAAGAAATATAGAGGTATTGCTATGAATCTTTTTTATATGTTCTACCTAAAATGTTGCTCACAGTATTCTTTTTCCCCCTCTTCATGAGCCAGTTCCTTTTTCCTGGGACTTTATCTCTACTTTTTCCTTTCCTTTCCCTGCCATTAAAATAGCGTGAGATGGTTATTAGAAGAGGGAGAGATACTTTATCTTTGTTGTAAATGATCCTCAGAGTTTATAAACTAAAAAAATTGTACCATTCTTAAATATTTTTCCCCTAAGTTAAAAGAAGTAAAGTCAACTTGAAGACATCACTTAATAACTATTGAAATAACATTTTGAATCAAATCATAATTAGATGAAAAATTTTGTTTCTTAAAAGATAGTTGCTTTAAAAGATAAGGCTCTACAGTATTTTTCAAAGACTTAAAAGGTTCTCAGAAAAGTGTAAAATACTATCTAATATTTCTGGCTTGAATCTTTTGACACATGATTATTTCCTTTTTAGGGACCAATGCAGATGGAAGCGACCTACTTAACAGTTTAGGAAGCTGGTTAGTTGGAAGTGGTTCAAGCTGAGTAGAATCTGCTTGTTGTCTTACAACCTTGAAACAGTTCTGTTGTGATTTTGAGTTATGTCACCCCCTTTACTCAAGAACATAGTATCTAGTCTTTATTTAAATTATTTTTTGTAACATAAAACTCCATTAGATATCTTTATAAAGACTCCTTAAAATAACTATCAGATAGGTAATTTCTCTTTACAGGCTCAACCCACATAGCATATTTAGAGCTTGAGATTTGAGGTTAGAGAATAGTGGTAATACATATGTACTTTCTCACCATTCTAAACAAAAGCTGAAATCTCAATCTAAACCTCCCCTCTACCACTACCAAAGGGAGGAAGAAAATCTAGAAAACTAAAAACTATAATATTATTCTTTATGCATATTTATGTTTATTCTTCCTTTAAAAATATAAATTTTGTATCAGTTATATTAGGCAGATACTAGTGATGGCTTACAGTTTGGTCTACTTTTAAATATTTGTATATAAGTTATCCTTATGTTTTGCAGTTTTGAATTTCACACTGGTATCTTCCTGCCACTCAACTTGCTTTAGGGTTGTTGGTGTTGTGTTTTGAAAGATTGTGAAGTCGACCTTCTAAAAATGAGTTCAAAGAAAAATCAGTAAAGTAAATATCCTCCTGAAATTGTAAGTTTCCATGGCAAGTAGAATTTTTTTGTATTAACTTCTCTTTTAGATTATCTGCAAACTCAAGAATTGAGAGAACTAGACAGCATAAGCTCAGATTTAAGGAAGATACCAGTTTTCATAGATATGGTTTTAGCTGTTTTTGAATTGTGAGTGTTCAGTAGCAAGCTTTTCAAAATTTTTGTAATTGTGGAAATAATGTATGAGAAATATTTAGACAGCATCTGTTTCTATTTTTAGACTGGGCTGGCTTAGATGAAGATGAAGATGCACATGTCTGGGAGGATAATTGGGATGATGACAATGTAGAGGATGACTTCTCTAATCAGTTACGGTAAGTTTTAAGCCAGATTTTTATTGTAGTTCGGTATTAATTATAAGCATGGAATATGTAATTTACATAGATAATTAACCTCTTAAAAGCAACTTAATCTTTGAAATAGGTTTTTGAACTGTGTAAAGTAAGACATACTGTCTTCATCTCCTGTGATTCTAAACATGAACACTTTGTGTAATTGCATACAACTTTTATTCTTTCTGGTCTTTTTACAAAGGTAGTAAAATAGAAGCATATTTGCTATTTCTTATGCTTAGGAATTTAATTCTGTCAATGTTAATTTTCTACCAATATCAAATAACTCAGCAGAAATTAGGATCAGAGTGCTAGGACCTAATAGATTGGTGATTCTCAAACTGGAATGGAGATTGGGGTTGTGAGAATGTACTGTGTCATATTCATGTATAAATCTACCTGATTTCGTTTATTTATTGAGGTAAAATTCATATAACATAAAATTAAGCATTTAAAAGTGTATAGTTCAGTGGCTTCTAGTACATCCTCAATATTGTGCAACCATCATCTCTATTTAGTTCCAGTATTTTCGGCATCCCAAAAGGAAACGCAGTACTTGTTAAGCAGTCATTCCACATTCTTTCTTCCCCTAATCCCTAGCCGCTGCTGATCTGCTTTCTATCTCTAAGGATTTGCCTATTTTGGAAGCTTCATATAAATGAAATCATACAATATTGTGACCTCGCGTGGGTACCTTTTTTCACTTAGCATAATGTTTTCAAGGTTCATTCATGTTGTACCGTGCATCGGTACTTCATTCCATTTTATGGCTGAATAATATTCCGTATACATGTTCCATATTGCATATTGTATTCCAATTTATAATAATACTGTATGGATATGCCACGTTTTATACATTCATCAGTTGATGGACATTCAGACTGTTTCCACCTTTTAGCTATTGTGGATAGTGCTGCTATGAACATACGTGTACATATATTTGGGTACCTGTTTTCAATTCTTTTGTAAAGAAATTATATGTGTGTGTATATATATATAAACAAGTGAAATTGTTGGGTCATACGTTAATTCTATATTTAACTTTTTGAGGAACTGCCAAGCTGTTTTCTACAGCAGTTGAACAATTTATATTCTTACTAGCATTCGTACTAGCAGGGTGTGAAGGTTTCAGTCTCTCCACATCCTTGCCAAAACTTATTTTTCTTTTTTGTTTTAAATTATAGCCATATTTTAATCTGTTTTTTCTTTTGTTATTTGTGCTTTTGATGTCATATTTAAGAATTCATTGGCAAATTCAAGGTAATGAAGATTTATCTCTGTTTTCTTCTAAGAGCTTTATAGTTTTTGCTCTTACATGTCGTTCTTTGGGTTAATTCTTATATATGTTATGAAATAGGGCTTCAGCTCATTCTTCTGCATATAGATGTCTAGTCGTTCCAGCACCATTTGTTGAAGGTACTTTTTTCCCTCCTAATTTTATTTTGATTCAGCCTGTATTTATCTGTCTTGGCTGCAAGAATAAATAGACTGTCATATACTTTGTTCAAGTAAAGATATAGAAGATATATGTATTCCAGTCTTCTAATTTACTAGTCTAGTAAGCTTGTTCAAACAGAAAGTGAAATCGTTTATAATAAATTTTTAAACTTTGGTTTCTAATAGTGATGCAGTAGCACCAGCTCCTACACTGCATTTTTTTTATTGGCTCTATGAAGACTTTTAGAATTTTGTTGGAGACTGATAATAATTTTACCCGTCTACTTCTTTCTCCTTTTTAGAAATAGTATAATTTACCTTTCACTGTTATACTGATACTTCTACAATTTTTCATTTCCATTTCTCAAATATTGCTGACTGATTTTTGACTACATCTTTTGGTTCTTCCAGTACCCTGAGATGTAATTATCCAGAGCCTTGAGATTTTAAACTGCCTTAATGCAGTTATCTTACCTGTCTTAGTTTTCAATTTTGTCTTAATTATGTTGTTTTTCCTTTATAGTTTTATGGACAAGATAAAAATGATAGCTATTGAACAATAATCCTGCTTTTTCTCTAAAATCTGTTAATGTTACATCATCTGTTTCAGGCATTGGACCTGCTCTTTCTCATTCTTCATGATCAATATTTGGCTCTTAAAAGCCCCTTCTTTTCTTTTTACAGATTTCAGTTTATTTCGAGGATCAGATTAATTCTGTGTGTACAAGTTCATGCACTTTTTTTTTATATTTGTCTTTGTTTTATGTCCAAAAAATGAGCCACGTTAGAGAACACCCTACTAGCTTTTGAAAAATATGCATTCGCTTTTGTTCCTCCTTGGCATCATTATGCTATTAGACTATTTATTTTCAGGTCTTCCAAATGCTGTTGATCCCTACTCTGTGTTCTTAATCATATGTCAGAGTTTTTTTCCTGATATGTTTTTGACATTTTTAAATTGAGGCTAAATAAGTTTTCTTCCTTTGACATTCAGAATAGTCAAATTTCTTTGAAGTTTTGTTTCTTTTGTGTCTTTCATTAGCACTTTTCTCTTAAAACTAATTGATACATTGTTGAATGCTATAATTTTTACCAAGAAACTTTCAGTAGTAACTGTATTGATAATTAGATTTCACATCATTACACGTTGCCTTTTTCTTGGTTTAGGAATAGAACATTATATATTTGTGGCTTACTGTTTTTATAATACACCCCCACAGTGCTGTTATGTACTCTGTTGTGTTTCTGCCTTTAGGTTTGTGGATTTCTATAGGTATATAAATCTATTTTTGTTGTTTTGTTGTTGTTGTTGTTTTTTGCCTGAGGTATATAAATCTTGATGCCTCCATTAGTGAATAAGATTTTTCTTTTTATTTCCCCATTTGAGTCATGAGTTTTTTCCTCACTAAGATTGTTGCCACATTGCCAGTGGTGTCAAATAGAACTTGCTGTAGTGATGGAAATGTTTGAGAAGCTGCTATATAGAAGCAATCAGTTACATTTGGCTACTGAGCACGTGAAATGTGGCTAGTGCAGCTAAGGGACTGAATTTTTTGTTTTATTTAATTAAAATAGCCACATATGACTACTATATTGAATAACACAGCCTCGCACAATCTTTGCTTTAAAAAATTTGTCTTGATTAAAAGACGCACACAAAGTTATTCTTCCTGGTCTTTTCTGTAGAGTACATGGAAACCCTTAACATAGTATCATAAGTCATGGTAAAGAATGGGGTTTACTGTTTTCTGATGTTATTTGGTCCTAATCCTATTTAACAGTGTAGAGGCATCTCAGATTCTAGTGTGAATCAGATTGCCGGGGTTCCAACCCCAGATCTGCCTCCTATTTAGCCATATGAACCTTGGGCAAGTCACTTAGTCTTTCTGTGACCTACTTTTGTCACACATAAAACTCAGATGATAATTAGTGCTTTACTGCTAGAGTTATTATAACGTTTAAGTGATTTAATATGCGTAGAGTGCTTAGACTGTGGTAAGTGTGTGTTAAATAAAAACTGTCCATGTAGCAGGCCACCCACTTTCCATGTTCCTCTTTCTCTTTCCGTGTAATTACCTTTAACAGATAGAAGTAGAAAGAATAAGGCCAGTTTGTGCTTCCAGGTAACTCAAAGTCATTCTGTTTTTGCAGCTTCTGATATCATTTGTTTCTTTATGTATTAGGAGAAATAGGTAGTAGTATGATTTTCTCAACTCTATTTCACGTCTTACATAAAAACTCTAAGAAGCCAGTATAGGCCAGGCGCGGTGGCTCACGCCTGTAACCCCAGCACTTTGGGAGGCCGAGGCGGGCGGATCACGAGGTCAGGAGATCGAGACCATCCTGGCTAACACAGTGACACCCCGTCTCTACTAAAAATACAAAAAAATTAGCTGGGCGTGGTGGCGGGCGCCTGTAGCCCCAGCTACAGGGAGGCTGAGGCAGTAGAATGGCATAAACCCAGGAGGCGGAGCTAGCAGTGAGCTGAGATGGCGCCACCGCACTCCAGCCTGGGCGACAGAGCGAGACTCCATCTCAAAGAAAAAAAAAGCCATTATAGTTCCTGATTTACCAAATCAGATATAGCCATAGTCATAAAGCTGAGTAGTTTCTTGGATAGTAAGAGGACTTTTCAAACCTGCTAGTGGCCATTAGTCTTTTTTCTTGTTTTGTTGCACAAAGACTGCTGCTGTTTTTGTTTCAGATAGTGTATGTTCACTGTGTGTGTTGTATGATATTAACAGTTGTGCTGAGGTTTTCTATTTTTGTCTTTGTTGATTTTTCCATTCAGCAGCCTCATGATTATTAGTGTTTTTGTTTTGTACTTGGTGGTCTCAATTTTTTTCTTTTGGTTTTTTAAATTCTAGCAAAGAATTTTTCATCTTCTCTAAGAATTTAGCTGATAGAAGAGCATTTCATCATCTTGTTTGTGTTCGTAAACAATTTATACATGCAGTTGGTGACCAGCCACCTCCCATTAGGAAAGCCAATAGACACAAACCTGAAGGACAGATTTGGTATACTTGTTACTTAAATTGTAGGTTGAACTTTGGGGTTTTTTTGTTCATTGTTTGTTTTTGTTGCTGTTGTTAAAGTGAATATTCTACAGAGTAGAAAACTAAGGTTTAAGAAAGTTGTAAAATTACTTTTATTTTAAATAAAGTATAAAATTTTAGCATGAGATAAAATTCAAAGACAGTTATCACATTCCCTAAAGATTGGCAGCAAGAGTTTTTGTATGAAACATTTGGGTTTTCTGTGATCATCAGAAATACAGTCTTTTAGCTTTTCCTTTCAGCCTTGATTCTTATTTTAATGTATACTACATTAGATTTGTATAACTTTCTCTCATTTAGCTCTCAAAACAATGGAGATAAGTTGTTATAAATGAAGGGCAGATAATATAATCTCCAGTTTCCTGAGGGGTGGGGGAAGGGCTCAAAGGAAGCAAATTAGTTAGCAAAGAAAGGGCCAGAGTCAGAGTCTTGCACTGGAGTCTTGACTCCGAATCCATTGTTTATACCACCAGCCCATACTATAACCTAGCAGAAAACAAGGATGATTCATTTGAACAATCTGTGGCCTTGATATAATTTATGGAAATTAGCTCACTATTTGTATTCTAAATAACTATAAAAATTTTAGGAAAGCAAAGGAGTTTTGAGAAATGAATACTAAATACCATACATTATTCCTGTCATGTGTTTGCATTGGAATAGTGTGGTGGTGTCTAAGCCAAATTTACTTGAGAACAAATGTCTATCTTATTGGATGTAATGATGTAAAGCATATTAATCATACTTTAAATTTACTCAGTGTTTTATCATGGATTAGCCATCTAATAATTTTGTCATAAACTTTTATCTGAATTGTGGCAAATAAGGTTAGAGCAATAGATATATGTCAATATGGAAAGCAATCTGTTTATTCTTTCTGCATATACAACAGTAATACAGTAATACCTGTTATGATCATTATAAAATCCCTAAAGGTTTGATAGTGATGTGTACTTTGCCTGAGGTTAATGAGTCTCAAAACTTATGTTTAAATATTTATTAGGAACAACATTCATATGGAATTTGGAAAGTATTTGAAGGATAGCAGTAAGTCCCTCACATTTCTTCCACAAATAGACTGATAAGAAAATTAAGGAAGATAAAATATAAGTTAACTAATGGGAAAAGCAAAATTTTATAGTATTATATTGACTCATATCCAATTTTCTTATGTAGTTTTTTTTTTTTTCAGAGACAAAAATAAAACTAGTGGTATTGTAAACTGATGTCTCAGGCATAGCTCATTTGTTTATTTATTATTTCTAAAAGAATACCTAGTGATGTTCTTTCTGTTTTATCGTAGAGCTGAACTAGAGAAACATGGTTATAAGATGGAGACTTCATAGCATCCAGAAGAAGTGTTGAAGTAATCTAAACTTGACCTGCTTAATACATTCTAGGACAGAGAACCCAGGATGGGACACTAAAAAAATGTGTTTATTTCATTATCTGCTTGGATTTGTTTGTGTTTTTTGTAACACAAAAAAATAAATGTTTTGATATAATCTTGATTTGGTTCAGAAGTCTTAATCTTTTGCCTCTAATCAATTTTCTTGTCAGATTTTCCAAAACCTTATTATATATAGATAGTAAAATTGCATATTATGAAATTTTCTCTCTTTTTTTTTTTTTTTTTTTTTTAATGTTAACTGTGTGAGGCTCAGGTTAAATGATCTGGAGTAGATTTCACCTGATTCCCAATTCAGTACTTTTCTTAAACCACATCAATTAATTGTTACTTCTATTTTATAAGGAATTTCTTTTACATCGTGTTGAACCTTAATCTCTTCTGTATTTTGATAGCTTAGGCAACATTTGCTGACATTTATAAGGTGACCTTTCAAAACCTGTATTTTAAAAATATTAATCATTTTAAATTGCTGTAATTTACTTAGTTCCTGAGCCATTAATAATATTATTAATGGTTGTTAGCATATTATTGGTACTTAAAGTCCAAAGTAGTTTAATTACAGTAAGAATGGTGTCTTCTATTAAAATTGAGGAAGTGGGCTCAAGATACTTTATCAACAAGTGCATATTTTCAGGTACTACATAGCAGGCTCATTTAGTACAACCGAGTTTTCACAGAGTGATAGCTGTTGCCACATCTACTTTTGTGAATGGGAGATTTAATTTGGTTTGTAAAGGATTCTTTGTGATGACTTAAATGTACGGGATATTTTTTAGGAATATTTTCAAATGTAAATGTTGTCACTAAGAACTACAATCAATCTGTAGTGTTGAGTAATTTCAAATGTAAAATTTATGTAACAATGCAGTGCAGATACCAAAATAGGGGTTGGTGGCCTGAAATACAAGTTATACTTAAAAATGATTTTGAACATAAATATGTTTCTGCTTTTCTTTTTTTTCCTGTTGATGTTGTATTTTTTTTTTAATTTTATTTTTTATTATTATACTTTAGGTTTTAGGGTGCATGTGCACAATGTGCAGGTTTGTTACATATGTATCCATGTGCCATGTTGTTTTGCTGCACCCATTAACTCATCATTTAGCATTAGGTGTATCTCCTAATGCTGTCCCTCCCCCCTTCCCCCACCCCACAACAGTCCCTGGAGTGTGACGTTCCCCTTCCTGTGTCCATGAGTTCTCATTGTTCATTCCCACCTATGAGTGAGAACATGCGACGTTTGGTTTTTTGTCCTTGCGATAGTTTACTGAGAATGATGTTTTCCAGTTTCATCCATGTCCCTACAAAGGACATGAACTCATCTTTTTTATGGCTGCATAGTATTCCATGGTGTATATGTGCCACATTTTCTTAATCCAGTCTATCGTTGTTGGACATTTGGGTTGGTTCCAACTCTTTGCTATTGTGAATAGTGCCGCAATAAACATACATGTGCATGTGTCTTTATAGCAGCATGATTTATAGTCATTTGGGTATATACCCAGTAATGGGATGGCTGGGTCAAATGGTATTTCTAGTTCGAGATCCCTGAGGAATCGCCACACTGACTTCCACAATGGTTGAACTAGTTTACAGTCCCACCAACAGTGTAAAAGTGTTCCTATTTCTCCACATCCTCTCCAGCACCTGTTGTTTCCTGATTTTTTAATGATGGCCATTCTAACTGGTGTGAGATGGTATCTCACTGTGGTTTTGATTTGCATTTCTCTGATGGCCAGTGATGATGAGCATTTCTTCATGTGTCTTTTGGCTGCATAAATGTCTTCTTTTGAGAAGTGTCTGTTCATGTCCTTTGCCCACTTTTTGATGGGGTTGTTTGGTTTTTTCTTGTAAATTTGTTTGAGTTCATTGTAGATTCTGGATATTAGCCCTTTGTCAGATGAGTAGGTTGCAAAAATTTTGTCCCATTCTGTAGGTTGCCTGTTCACTCTGATGGTAGTTTCTTTTGCTGTGCAGAAGCTCTTTAGTTTAATGAGATCCCATTTGTCAATTTTGGCTTTTGTTGCCATTGCTTTTGGTGTTTTAGACATGAAGTCCTTGCCCACGCCTATGTCCTGAATGGTATTGCCTAGGTTTTCTTGTAGGATTTTAATGGTTTTAGGTTTAACATTTAAGTCTTTAATCCATCTTGAATTAATTTTTGTATAAGGTGTAAGGAAGGGATCCAGTTTCAGCTTTCTACATATGGCTAGCCAGTTTTCCCAGCACCATTTATTAAATAGGGAATCCTTTCCCCATTTCTTGTTTTTGTCAGATTTGTCAAAGATCAGATAGGTGTAGATATGCGGCATTATTTCTGAGGGCTCTGTTCTGTTCCATTGATCTATGTCTCTGTTGTGGTACCAGTACCATGCTGTTTTGGTTACCGTGGCCTTGTAGTATAGTTTGAAGTCAGGTAGCGTGATGCCCCCAGCTTTGTTCTTTTGGCTTAGGATTGACTTGGCGATGCGGGCTCTTTTTTGGTTCCATATGAACTTTAAAGTAGTTTTTTCCAATTCTGTGAAGAAAGTCATTGGTAGCTTGATGGGGATGGCATTGAATCTATAAATTACCTTGGGCAGTATGGCCATTTTCACGATATTGATTCTTCCAACCCATGAGCATGGAATGTTCTTCCATTTGTTTGTATCCTCTTTTATTTCATTGAGCAGTGGTTTGTAGTTCTCCTTGAAGAGGTCCTTCACATCCCTTGTAAGTTGGATTCCTAGGTATTTGATTCTCTTTGAAGCAATTGTGAATGGGAGTTCACTCATGATTTGGCTCTCTGTTTGTCTGTGATTGGTGTACAAGAATGCTTGTGATTTTTGTACATTAATTTTGTATCCTGAGACTTTGCTGAAGTAGCTTATCAGCTTAAGGAAATTTTGGGCTGAGACAGTGGGGTTTTCTAGATATACAATCATGTCATCTGCAAACAGAGACAATTTGACTTCCTCTTTTCCTAATTGAATACCCTTTATTTCCTTCTCCTGCCTGATTGCCCTGGCCAGAACTTCCAGCACTATGTTGAATAGGAGTGGTGAGAGAGGGCATCCCTGTCTTGTGCCAGTTTTCAAAGGGAATGCTTCCAGTTTTTGCCCATTCAGTATGATATTGACTGTGGGCTTGTCATAGATAGCTCTTATTATTTTGAGATACGTCCCATCAATACCTAATTTATTGAGAGTTTTTGGCATGAAGTGTTGTTGAATTTTGTCAAAGGCCTTTTCTGCATCTATTGACATAATCATGTGGTTTTTGTCTTTGGTTCTGTTTATATGCTGGATTACATTTATTGATTTGCGTATGTTGAACCAGCCTTGCATCCCAGGGATGAAGCCCACTTGATCATGGTGGATAAGCTTTTTGATGTGCTGCTGGATTCGGTTTGCCAGTATTTTATTGAGGATTTTTGCATCAATGTTCATCAAGGATATTGGTCTGAAATTCTCTTTTTTTGGTTATGTCTCTGCCAGGCTTTGGTATCAGGACGGTGCTGGCTTCATAAAATGTGTTAGGGAGGATTCCCTCTTTTTCTGTCGATTGGAGTAGTTTCAGAAGGAGTGGTACCAGTTCCTCCTTGTACCTCTGGTAGAATTCAGCTGTGAATCCATCAGGTCCTGGACTCTTTTTGGTTGGTAAGCTTTTGATTATTGCCACAATTTCAGAGCCTGTTATTGGTCTATTCAGAGATTCAACTTCTTCCTGGTTTAGTCTTGGGAGGGTGTATTTGTTGAGGAATTTATCCATTTCTTCTAGATTTTCTAGTTTATTTGCATAGAGGTGTTTGTAGTATTCTCTGATGGTAGATTGTATTTCTGTGGGATCAGTGGTGATATCCCCTTTTTCATTTTTTATTGCATCTATTTGATTCTTCTCTCTTTTCTTCTTTATTAGTCTTGCTAGCAGTGTATCAATTTTGTTGATCTTTTCAAAAAACCAGCTCCTGGATTCATTAATTTTTTGAAGGGTTTTTTGTGTCTCTATTTCCTTCAGTTCTGCTCTGATTTTAGTTATTTCTAGCCTTCTGCTAGCTTTTGAATGTGTTTGCTCTTGCTTTTCTAGTTCTTTTAATTGTGATGTTAGGGTGTCAATTTTGGATCCTTCCTGCTTTCTCTTGTGGGCATTTAGTGTATAAATTTCCCTCTACACAGTGCTTTGAATGTGTCCCAGAGATTCTGGTATGTTGTGTCTTTGTTCTCGTTGGTTTCAAAGAACATCTTTATTTCTGCCTTCATTTTATTATGTATCCAGTAGTCATTCAGGAGCAGGTTGTTCAGTTTCTATGTAGTTGAGCGGTTTTGAGTGAGTTTCTTAATCCTGAGTTCTAGTTTGATTGCACTGTGGTCTGAGAGACAGTTTGTTATAATTTCTGTTCTTTTACATTTGCTGAGGAGAGCTTTACTTCCAACTATGTGGTCAATTTTGGAATAGGTGTGGTGTGGTGCTGAAAAAAATATATATTCTGTTGATTTCGGGTGGAGAGTTCTGTGGATGTCTATCAGGTCCACTTTGTGCAGGGCTGAATTCAATTCCTGGATATCCTTGTTAACTTTCTGTCTTGTTGATCTGTCTAATGTTGACAGTGGGGTGTTAAAATCTCCCATTATTATTGTGTGGGAGTTTAGGTCCCTTTGTAAGTCACTCAGGACTTGCTTTATGAATCTGGGTGCTCCTGTGTTGGGTGCATATACATTTAGGATAGTTAGCTCTTCTTGTTGAATTGATCCCTTTACCAGTATGTAATGGCCTTCTTTGTCTCTTTTGATCTTTGTTGGTTTAAAGTCTATTTTAGCAGAGACTAGGATTGCAACCCCTGCCTTTTTTTGTTTTCCATTTGCTTGATAGATCTTCCTCCATCCCTTTATTTTGATTCTATGTGTGTCTGCACGTGAGATGGGTTTCCTGAATACAGCACACTGATGGGTCCTGACTCCTTATCCAGTTTGCCAGTCTGTGTCTTTTAATTGGAGCATTTAGCCCATTTACATTTAAAGTTAATATTGTTATGTGTGAATTTGATCCTGTCATTATGATGTTAGTTGGTTATTTTGCCCTTTAGTTGATGCAGTTTCTTCCTAGCCTCGATGGTCTTTACAATTTGGCATGTTTTTCCAGGGGCTGGTACCGGTTGTTCCTTTCCATGTTTAGTGCTTCCTTCAGGGGCTCTTTTAGGGCAGGCCTGGTGGTGACAAAATCACTCAGCGTTTGCTTATCTGTAAAGTATTTTATTTCTCCTTCACTTGTGAAGCTTAGTTTGGCTGGATATGAAATTCTGTGTTGAAAATTCTTTTCTTTAAGAATGTTGAATATCAGCCCCCACTCTCTTCTGGCTTGTAGAGTTTCTGCCGAGAGATCAGCTGTTAGTCTGATGGGCTTCCCTTTGTGGGTAACCCGACCTTTCTCTCTGGCTGCCCTTAACATTTTTTTCCTTCATTTCAACTTTGGTGAATCTGACAATTGTGTGTCTTGGAGTTGCTCTTCTCGAGGAGTATCTTTGTGGCGTTCTCTGTATTTCCTGAATCTGAATGTTGGCCTGCCTTGCTAGATTGGGGAAGTTCTCCTGGATAATATCTTGCAGAGTGTTTTCCAACGTGGTTCCATTCTCCCCGTCACTTTCAGGTACACCAATCAGACGTAGGTTTGGTCTTTTCACATAGTCCCAAATTTCTTGGAGGCTTTGTTCGTTTCTTGTTATTCTTTTTTCTCTAAACTTCCCTTCGCGCTTCTTTTCATTCATTTCATCTTCCATCAGCGATACCCTTTCTTCCAGTTGATCGCATCGGCTACCGAGGCTTCTGCAATCTTCACGTAGTTCTCGAAACTTGGCTTTCAGCTCCATCAGCTCCTTTAAGCCCTTCTCTTCATTGGTTATTCTAGTTATCCATTCTTCTAATTTTTTTTCAAAGTTTTTAACTTCTTTGCTATTGTTTTGAATTTCCTCCCGTAGCTCGGAGTAGTTTGATCGTCTGAAGAGCGTAAACCTACCTTGCCTGCCTAACAGAACTGCTAGATGATCAAATGGAATAAGGAACACCAAAGAACTTTGGAAAGTATAAAAGTTTTGAATGGATAAGTGATATTTTTATAAATATAATGAAGCACAGGCAGCCATGTTAATGTTGTAACATGCTAAGAAGTATTTTGATGTGCATTTTCTCAGTATTTTGGTCTGTGGTTACAGGATGTGGTCACCCTAACAGTGTCGGATTACTGACACTACTAAGTGATGGCCTGAATGATGGCCACTTAAGTGATGATTTTAAATTATTGAGGTATAATTTTGAAACCTCATAAGAGTTGAGCAGAGGCCTTAATGGGTTATTTGTAGTTATCCAGTGTTTTGTCCTTAATTAAATATCAAAATTTAGGTAGTAGTTGTTAAGGATTGGGTACCTGAAAATTGGTATTTGGCATCAGGATGATAAAAACACATCTGAAGTAGGAAAGGAGATTAGTCAGGCAGATGAAAAAATTATTTGAAATCTTACAATTTATAGATTTCTCTCATTTGACCTTCACAATGACCCACCCTGTGAAGCAGGGAGGAGAGGCCTGTTTATTGTAAACAATTTTGTCAAATAGAAAACAGTCTCAGAGTAAGTTAGGAAGTAAAAGGGCCCAGGATTGCAACAGCTAATAGGTGGCATATACAGAGCTAGAATCTAGTTTTCGGGACTCTTGGGTTTCTTGCATGGTATTTTGGAAAGTGCATGAGTTCTGATGTTACTTCAAGGTTTGACTCATAATTAGACCACTTATTAGTTGTGTTTTAAGTTTCAGAACAGCCTGTTAACAGTTTTCCTTTTCTATAAAATGGAAAGAATCCTTGCAGGGTTGAGCTGAAGATTAGCAGGTGATAATATAGTGGTAGTAATCAAAAATTTTTTTTTT
Organism: Symphalangus syndactylus; assembly: GCF_028878055.3. Lineage (NCBI taxonomy): Eukaryota > Metazoa > Chordata > Mammalia > Primates > Hylobatidae > Symphalangus > Symphalangus syndactylus. The sequence continues at coordinate 104,178,311 of NC_072425.2, forward strand.
TTTTACTGAGCCATGCTACCACTTATGTGGAAGTTGCCTTACCTCCCCTTAATAACTGATGCTTACTATGTACCAGACATTGTTCTCAGCTATTTATATGTGTTAATCTTCACAACAACCCTGAGATAGGTAATGTTATCATGTACATGTCATATATGAAGAAAAGCACCAAGATGCTGAATAATGTGCCCATAGTCACTCAGGAAGCGGTTCCAAACAAAACAAAACAAAAAAACATCTTCAATGGAAGGGACTATTCTGCACAACTTAGGGTTTCTCTTTCAACAGCACTTAATATAGTCTCACATAAATGCTCCTTAAATTTTAGTTGAGTAGATACACAGAAAAAATGAAGTTTACTGCAAATTTGCTCCATGGTAGAAGTTTTTATTGATACAGACATAAATGTTTCTGTTAGCAATGACTCCCTTATTTCCCTTGTAATTTTTCATAATTATTTTCCAAAATTCAGTTCTGTTTGAAATGAAATTGTAGATGTAATAATGGTCAGCATTTTTCATTAGGCCTTGGCATAAAATTGCTGTAGGGGATGCCATGTCCATCCTATTCCCACTAAAAGTTTAGAGGACTATCATAATGAGCCAACTCCCTTTTGAAAGATTGAATGTTATATTAATAATGCTTTCTACAGCATGTTGTCGTCTGCACCGTATATTTTTAAACATTTATATCCTTCCTGTTCCACACTTCCCATTTTGAGAGAGGTAACACATCCCACCCACTTGGCAGAGAGCAGACAATTAGCAGCACCATCATTCCACCCATACACATGATGCTGGGGGACTGGCCTTGGATTTTCCAGCTACCTTAATGGCTCCTATTGCACTCTGCTTTTAAGTGTCCTGAGTTTACTTCTTGCTGTATCCATATGTTCTCTTTAGTAATCTCACCAGTGTCAGTTGCTTTTAAACAAATTCCACATGTATGATTTCAGATCTCTTCTGTTTTGGCCTGTCCCTGCAACTCTAATCTCATATATTCAGCTAACAACTTGATTACCTCTCCATGTATGAGTATCTTAAAATTAACTTGATGAGAAGAGAAGCCTTCATTATCCTTCTCAAACCTGATCTTTCCTCCAGTCTTCCCCACCTCAGTAAATACACCAACATTCAACCCAATTGTTTAAGCCAAAAATACAGAAGCTTATTGAATCTTCTGTTCTCCCAATATGCAATCCATTGGTGAGCCCTATCAACTCTACCTCAAATGCATATTTCATGTAGTTAGTACACTGCTTGCCTTTTCCATTCTTCCCTTCCCCTTTCCTAATGAATCCTCATCTCCCCTGCCACCCCCCCCCGCCACCCCCAACCGTTAGATATCCATCTTTCTTTCACATGGGCCAAGCCTTCTTTCACAAGGCAAGCCAACACCATTCCCAGCTCGGGGGGTCTGCTTCATCTTAAGCCAGTCTTAGTAATCCCGTGCCCCGTACCAGTGACTGGATACAAGGATGGATAGCTTTAAATAAATATGGGGCAATGAATCAAAAGGGGGGCTAGGAGCATCTGGCAAAGAAAAATCCTGCTTCATAAAATAGCACATAAAGCCAGCCTTTCCCTCCAAATATAAATAAGGGAGCATGTAGTCTCAATTGCTAGTGACAGTCATGTAACAGCTATTGCAGTTTGAGGGTGAAGATTAGAAAGTCTGGAAGAGGATTCTTTGATGATGTTATTGAGCTTGTTCTAGGACTAGGCTTCCTGTAAAACAAGCCTACAAACGTCCTTATTTTTTATTTTTTTAATTATACTTTAAGTTCTGAGGTACATGTGCAGAATGTGCAGGTTTGTTACATAGGTACACATGTGCCATTGTGGTTTGCTGCACCCATCAACCTATCATCTACATTAGGTATTTCTCCTAATGCTATCCCTCCCCTAGTCCACCACCCCCTGACAGACTCCAGTGTGTGATCTCCTGCCTGTGTTCATGTATTCTCACTGTTCAGCTTCCACTTAGGATTGAAAACATGCAGTGTTTGGTTTTCAGTTCTTGTGTTAGTTTGCTAAGAATGATGGTTTCCAGCTTCCTTCATGTCCCTGCAGAAGACATGAACTCATCCTTTTTATGGCTGCATAGTATTCCATGGTGTATATGTGCCACATTTTCTTTATCCAGTCTATCACTGATGGCCATTTGGGTTGGTTCCAAGTCTTTGCTATTGTGAACAGTGCTGCAGTAAACATATGTATGCTTGTGTCTTTATAGAATGATTTATAATCCTTTGGGTATATACCCAGTAATGGGATGGCTGGGCCAAATGGTATTTCTAGTTCTAGATCCTTGAGGAATCACCACACTGTCTTCCACAATGGTTGAACTAATTTACAGTCCCACCAACAGTGTAAAAGTGTTCCTATTTCTCCACATCCTCTCCGGCATCTGTTGTTTCCTGACTTTTTAATGATGGCCATTTCTAACTGGTGTGAGATGGTATCTCACTGTGGTTTTGATTTGCATTTCTCTAATGACCAGTGATGATGAGCTTTTTTTAAATATGTTTGTTGGCTGCATAAATGTCTTCTTCTGAGAAGTGTCTGTTCATATCATTCACCCACTCTTCTAGTATTTCTAGTTCTAAATCCTTGTTTCAAGTATTTCTAGTTCTATATCCTTGAGGAATCACCACACTGTCTTTCACAACATTTGAACTAATTTACACTCCCACCAACAGTGTAAAAGCGTTCCTATTTCTCCACATCCTCTCCAGCATCTGTTGTTTCCTGACTTTTTAATGATCGCCATTCTAACTGGCATGAGGTGGTATCTCATTGTGGTTTTGATTTGCATTTCTCTAATGACCAGTGATAAAGAGCACTTTTTCATATGTTTGTTGGCTGCATAAATGTCTTCTTTTGAGAAGTGTTTGTTCATATCCTTTGCCCACTTTTTGATGGGGCTGTTTGTCTTTTTCTTATAAATTTGTTTAAGTTCTTTGTAGAGCCTAGATATTTATCTATCCAAGGGTAGACAAAGGATACAATCTATCCTTTGTCAGATGGTCTGATTGCAAAAATTTTCTCCCATTCTGTAGGTTACCTGTTCACTCTGATGATAGTTTCTTTTGCTGTGCAGAAGCTCTTTAGTTTAACTAGATCCCATTTGTCAGTTCTGGCTTTTGTTGCCATTGCTTTGATGTTTTAGTCATGAAGCCTTTGCTCATGCCTGTGTCCTGAATGTTATTGCCTAGGTTTTCTTCTAGGGTTTTTATGGTTTTACGTCTCAAAATAGTAAGAGCTATTTATGACAAAGCCACAGCCAATATCATACTGAATGGGCAAAAACTGGAAGCATTCCCTTTGAAAACTGGTACAAGGATGCCCTCTCTCACTACTCCTGTTCAACATAGTATTGGAAGTTCTGGCCAGGGCAATCATGCAAGAGAAAGAAATAAAGGGTATTCAAATAGGAAGAGAGGAAGTCAAATTGTCTCTCTTTGCAGATGACATGGTTGTATATTTAGAAAACCCCATTGTCTCAACCCAAAATCTCCTTAAGCTGATAAGCAACTTAAGCTAAGTATCAGGATACATAATCAATGTGCAGAAATCACAAGCATTCCTATACACCAAGAACAGACAAAAAGCCAAATCATGAGTGAACTCCCATTCACAGTTGCTACAAAGAGAATAAAATACCTAGGACTACAATTTATAAGGGATGTGAAGGACCTCTTCAAGGAGAACTACAAACCACTGCTCAAGGAAATAAGAGAGGACACAAACAAATGGAAAAACATTCCATCCTCATAGATTGGAGAATCAATATTGTGAAAATGGCCATACTGCCCAAAGTAATTTATAGATTCAATGCTGTTCCCATCAAACTACCATTGACTTTCTTCAAAGAATTGGAAAAACCTACTTTAAATTTCATATGGAACCAAAAAAGAGCCTGCATAGCCAAGACAATCCTAAGCAAAAAGAACAAAGCTGGAGGCATCACACTACCTGGCTTCAAACTATACAAGGCTACAGTAACCAAAACAGCATGATACTGGTACCAAAACAGATATGTAAACCAATGGAACAGAACAGAGGCCTCAGAAATCACACATCTACAACCATCTGATCTTTGACAAGCCTGACAAAAACAAGCGATGGGGAAAGGATTCCCTATTTAATAAATGGTGTTGGGAAAACTGGCTAGCCATACACAGCTGAAACTGGATCCCTTCCTTACACATTATACAAAAATTAACTCAAGATGGATTAAAGACTTAAACGTAAGACCTAAAACCAAACGTCCTTATTTAAGACATCTTAGGTTGGGTGTTTTGTTACTTGTACCCAGAAACAGCTTAACTGATAAATTGAGAATCTATCTACTCCCACTACTAGTATTAGTACTATCACTATTGCTTATTAGGATTTACTGCAATTATTACCTAGCCAGTCTACCTACTTCTACTCTTTCTGCCCTATAATCTATTCTAGAAAAAACACCACATTGTTGAAATTTAGATCATGTCACCGTTTTCCTTAAATGCTGTCAGTGCTTCTTAAAGCAGCATAAAATCTAAACTACTTGTAAAGCCCAATGTAGTCTGGCTCCTGCCAATCTTATTGACACACACCACTTGATTTTCAGTATTGTCATATTTTGATCACTTCTGAAGAGTAAATCAAAGATAAATCACCCAAGCAAAAAGTGATTAAACTACATGCAGTTGCTTGAACATGCAAAGGCCAGGTGCTTTTGCACCACTTGTTCCCTGGGATGCTTGTCCTCATCCTGTTAAGTCAGGCCTTCCCTGATCATTTAAGCTAAGGTATCTACTTGGTTGTTCTACAACATGACCTCCTAAAAATTGCTCTCCAATACTGCCTGATTTTTTAGTTCACTGCTGTTGCATTGCAATGGCCAACTCTTTGTGTGTCAGAAACTAATGGCAAACAATGGCCAGAATATTGATTTCATTTTATTCTCCACATATTTGCCTTGAGGGTTGATGGGTTGTCAAAAAGGTTGATACAAGGATAAATTCCATTTTATATTAGCTATAGTTTTTATTCACTGGTCAGGTAGAATCGCTATGTTATTCTGATTCCTCTTCAGCTGTCATGAAATTGAAGAAAGCTTATACTCCTACCCTCTTTGTTACCCTTGCAAGATGACTTTCTTAGACTAGATGACTATTAGAGAAAGTCTTGCCACTTTTCACTGATAAGGATAATATTTAGAATCACAGGAAGAACCATTAGCTAACATTCCAGTGGTGCACAACACATTTAAAACTCTAGATTATCATCTTTGCCTGGGCCAGCACATCCCTGTTTACAATGTAACATTGTGTATTTCTCCTCTTAGTTACTCTTTTTGTTGTTGGTTGTGTTTATTAATGGTTTTCTGTTACAGACTGTATTCCTTAAAAGTAGAACTCCCATTGTATTCATGTTTATATCCCCTTGTCTTACTGTGGTTTGTCTCAGAAGCAACTTAGAATAGAGATAAGGATTCAAATGTGAGTATTTTATTACAGAAGTACTAGGGGAGTGGGGAAGTGAGTCAGGAAAGACAGAGAAGCTAAAAAAGAGTGTATATTTAGCAAGCTACACCATAGGGAATTCAACTTCAGTTCCACCTGGGAACTCTAGGAGGCTATATACAACATATCTTAGAGTTATCCTGTCCTAGGGGAGGGGAGCCAGAGTATTTATCAACTCGTCAGTCATTGGTTGAGAGTTACTCAGGAAAATCCCCCAGGATCTTCTGTTATGACCCATGTGTAGGCAGAGTAGGCTCTGGCTACCACAGAAAGTATTCAGACAGAATTACAGTTGCAGCTGAAAGTGGAGCTTTCCTGCGTGGAAGTGGTAAATGATGAAGAAATAAAGGCAGGGCACCAATCACATCTGCTACATCACTTGGTGTGTCTTAAATATTTGCTATAAAGTGAATCTTAAAACCATTGAATCAAGAGATCAGAAGAATGATTGGCAGAATCAGCATAAATTAGGAAACAGTAGAGACCTTTTATAACAATGAGAGATGGGCTTTGCCTTCCTTCTTGTGAGTAATAAGCCATTTCACGTCTAATTGTTTGTACCTAGACAATTTAAACCTTATGTCCTGCCAAAAGAGGTCAATCGGATCACTAATGACTAAGAAATATACTTTTTTGTTGCTGCCTATGGTGAAATGTCTTTCAGAAAAATCTTCATAGCTTTTTGCTTTGATTAAAAATATGGCATCATTAAAGCTCAATAACTGTTCAACAAATCGATCACCAAGATTAATCCCTTATTTAAGGTATAAACGATGTGCTTTTGTCTATGTTAGGGTTCATAAGTAAAGATTTAACAAAGATGTTTTAATTTTTCAAAACTCGTACTCAAAAACAAAGACTCATGGTTGGTATTTTATGTATAGAAATCCATGGTCCAAGTTAATAGGATGTGTCTTAATGATTTTGATGATGATATTTCAAAGTAGTGGAATGCACAGGATACTGATTTTATGAGAAGAACAATTGCTTCTTTTTGCTAAAGCTAATAAGGCCACTACAATGAGCCACAGAGATGACAATTTGTTTTTATTTCTTTTACTGTCTTTCAACAATTACTTCTTTGGTGATTAAAAAAGGCATATGCAAAATTACTTTGGTTTCAGAGACATATACATCATTCCTCTTAAGTAAGACAGTTGAAAAAATTAAAGCTAATGATTTATATATTGAAGAAGTTTCTTCATATTTTATAATTTAACTTGTTAAATAAGTCTTGTTTTGGAAGCTAAGTTTTCACCATTTGATACAAGTCTATATAATACCATTTCATAATGTAGGGACTAGACCAAGACTATTGTATCAAACAGTGCTGCTAGATTTTATTTTGCTTTACAAATTAAAATTTATTGTTGTAGACTAATAAAATTGTCTTTAAGTCAACTGACTCTGAAAGAGAGCATATATACTTTTATTTTTCCATGGAAAGCTTTTTTCTTAATTTTTCTCATCCAAATAAATTTGATATCTCATTTTAAAACTATTTCAAGGTACAGAAAAATTTAGGGATAGTCAATCAGGAATTAAATGAGTGATGTCAAATGGTGTTCCCAGGAAACTGTGGGAAAGGGTGTGAGTATGAGGCTCTAGGCACCCCTCTTTTGTTTCAGTCAGAATAGTTTGACTTTTATTTGTTTTAGACATTGGAATTCAGCATACGATTTCATTTGAAAACTTGATTCTGCTGCCTTTCTTTTAAAGTTTGATAACAGTGATCTAGATGTTCTACAATATTGGCAATTTCTCCTAAATACTACCAAGTAAGTTAGGTTTTACTTTCTGTCCAGATTCAGGGTACAACCACTTCATACTGTGAAAATTATAAACATTTTTCCTAAGTTTTCTGAGTCTCTGTCATCTATATATTTGTGACTATGATGTTAGACTTATAGAATTGGATGGATGCTTAAAAAGCATCTACCTCTACCACTTCATTTTACAGATGAAGAAATTACCTCAAAGCCATTGTGACCCGTCCCCAAGGTCACATTGGGCAGAATCAAGAAATGAATCAAATTGGGTACTCTTCTCACTGCATTGAGCTTTCTCTTTTAGAGGTTCTATTTCACCAATTTTGAATATGGAATATTTGCTAGATATTAGGAAATATAAATGGCATAAAGAAAGGATGAGAATAACATTACAAAAGAAATTTATTCATTCAACAAATATTTATTGAGCAGCTATCAAGCGTCAGGCATTGTATTCACTGAAACTAGTCTGTTAGTTCACATATGAAAAACTTATGTGTGCTTTATGTGTTGTTTGTTAATGCAAGTTAAGTAGATTGCTCCTGGACTTTAGGGTGAAAACTTCTTTTTTAATACCATAGTGGATATTGGTTTTATCTTGACTACTGGGAACACATTGTCCTTTATGTTGCTAATAACATCTAGATTTTTTATGGGTAATTAATACCATCACTTCCTTTCCCTACTCCCCTTCCCCACCCTCTTTCATTTTTCTGCCGTCTTGGTGAAGCCAATTGAAGACTTTCTATCTTAAAAAGAGATAATAATGATGAGGAAAACTGTCAGTTCATTCAGCCCAGACCACTGAATAGTTCCGGCTCTGAGACCCTCTCCCCACCAGAGCACCTTTGATCCTATCTCCAGGCACAGCTCTTCAATCTCATGATGGATTCTAATAACTCTCTCACATCCTTTCAGTAAATCCCCTTTCTGCTTAAGTTAATCAAAGTTGTCTTGTGTTGCTTGCAACCAATTAACTCTAAATGATATCTATATCTCTTTGTGAGAGATTCTGTATTTATCAGATGTGACAACACAAACTGCTAGAGAAGAACAAGATCTATGAAATTAAGGCCTTTGTCTCAAAGTCCAAAACCTGAGTCATTGTACCAAGAAAAGATGACGCCAACCACCAACTGAACCTTTTAGCTCTTTGTTACCTTAACAAGCTTGATGTCAGGAGACCTGTTACACAATAAAGATAATTCCCTTCTCTCGATTATCTTCTCCCCATTTAGAGATGACTCCTGAGAAGCTGTCCTGGGCCTCTTAGGGCTGTGAAGCACTGTCATCCTTTTCCCAGTCTTCATTTTGATCTGCTAAAGTACCATTGCGCCAGCTCTCTGCTGAGTGCTGTTGACCTTGTTCGCTGATTGCTTTTAGTGATTCCCTTCGGTGATTGATGGAACTGACTGGACAGTAATGAAAACAGCGCTGATTTGCTTTATCTTAGCAGGATTAAAGCCTGAAAACAAATCTAATTTTCTTTTATGGGGAATGGAAGTAGGAACAAAAGATTTTGATCAGTGTCTTAAAGTAACATGAAAGGAAGACTGGAGGATTTAATATGGTAAAAGGAAACTGTAAAGGAAAAGAAGCATAACTGTTAGATTCCTAATGGAAGGAGTGGTGACTCTCTAATTTCCTTCTTAACAATAAATGCTGTTCACATGCTAGGCATGGTATATACTAGCCCATAGATCCTCTGTATAAATTTGTGACGTAAAATGAGAGAAAAAGATATGGGAAATGTAAAACAGTCATGGGAAAATTGAAGAGGCTGGAATAGAGCATTGTACAGCAAAATTTGTCATCTTTACCGTTCCATGATATCTCTCAATAAAATTGGCAGAAATGTAGCTTGTAGGGAATTAATGGAAAGTTCTTGAGTCCTTTACTTGTTTTTCTGCCATTGTTAATGAATGTAAAGGGTTAACTATTAAAAACTGTAGTGTAGCACTGAGTATTAAATATTTATACATATATTTTACATTTAAATTTCAACCCTTTTAATAATTGTGGGTAAATAATAGGTAACAGACTGTGGTCAGCCTTATCATAGGAGGATGAATTGTGGCAGGAACATTCCTTCTTTCACATTTTCCTGGCAGGAATAAAGAGGTTGTTCAATCATTCAACCTAAATATAGGTAGAGAGAAAGGCAGCAGAAGAGCTCAGTGCAATGTCATTGCATTACTGTAATCATAAAACTGTCAATGACTTAATCTCTAGGTCTTTATTTCACAACTGGAAAATGGGGATGTATGGGTCAAGGGCAGGGCCACTGCCAGCCTAAACAATGCCTCTATGTAAACAGGAAAATTTCACCCCTTCCTGCAGGATAATTTAGCCTCATGAATTTGGCAAATGGAGCTCAGGCTAGATTTCAGCCTCTGGTTTCTTTTGCTGGATTCTCTTGTACAGAGTACAACCTACATAGCTGTATATAACAGCCCTGGTGTGAGTTCTTGGTTGCCTGCAACAGAATCCAACCCTAAATATGTTATGCTAAATGAGAAGTTACTGGCAGAATATTGGAGTTCATAGATCAAGAGGAACCTGAGAAAGTAACAGAAGCTAGGACATCTCTGGCATCAGGACCTTAAAGTTGATTGAGGCTTTAACTCAGTAGCTGGACCCCAGGTGCTGCTGCAAAGGATTTGGCATCTGTCCATGTCCTCTTTGCATCACTCACTTAGGATTTACAGTCCCAAGAGTGATATTGATTGCCTGGCCCCCTGGCTATAACAGGGAGCTGGTGGAGGAAGGACCAGGCTCCTCAGCTTCTGAAGTAGGAAATGACAGTAAAGGCTGGCACTTAGTGTCCTCCCACTAAGACCACACGCCATTTGAGTTATCCCCAAGGAGAGACTGGGGTGTTATTAGGAAGCTGTGTATGTGTGGAGAGAATTGGGTGCTGGATGACTATAAAATGGTAAATGTCTGTTATATACTTAGCTGTTAATATCACCTAAAGGTATTTAGTTGTAGCTGCCATACAAAACTGCTCCAAAGATAGGGACATTAAGTGTTAGAACTAACGGCCTTTATGTGACCAGTTTCCTGACCCAGTGTTTTAGTGCATGTCCTTTTCTCTATACCTAGAAGTGACGGCAGAAACTGATGGCCTGAAAAGGAAAGAATATCAAGTGACAGTTCATAGTGAAATACTCAAGATGCAATTCTATGAATTTATTATTCCTCTTGGTTCTCTGTAGTTTGCCCCATACTGTGTGCAGAAGACAGTTTTCTCCAGAGAAAGGAGAAAAGGCCTCAAATTTTATCATCTCTTCTCTCCAAGACAGAAATGCGACTATATTTTCCACCTTTTCCTTTTTTGATTTTTATTTATTTTCAGGGGGTGGGGTGGGGTTCAGGATGATGGCCATGTCCACGAATAACAGAGAAGTGGTCCTGACAATCAACGATGCTGCCTGTTGAGTGGGCTGAGGTACTGTGTCCCCAGGCTCCTACAAGATCCAAAGCCTTCCATGTCACCCACCCCTGCTCCTTCTTCCTCCATGGAGGACCCTGGTGCTTGTGCACAGCTTTCCAGGATGGAAGAGGGCATAACAGGGATTCCATTCGTTGGCTCTTGCTCAAGAGTCTGCTGATTTTTCTCTTAGATGTGATTTTTCAATGCCCGTGAGTTTCTTCTGTGCACAAAATTTCTGGCCCAGCACAGGGTTCAGTGGAATTTGTCCTTCCCCGATTCATCATTCCTATTATGAAACCACAAATTTCCTGCCGTTGTACGCATTGTATGTATACTTTTATTTTTTTTATTTTGAGGCATGGTCTTGCTCTGTTGCCCAGGCTGGAGTACAGTGGCTTAATCATGGCTTACGGCTGTCTTGACCTCCCAAGCCCAAGCCATCCTCCCACATCAGCTTCCCAAGTATCTGGGACCACAGGCATGCACCACCATGCTCAGCCAATTTTTTTTTTTTTTAGAGAAAGAGTCTCCTTATGTTGCCCAGTCTGGTCTTTAACTCCTAGGCTCAAGCGATCCCCCTCTTGCCTAGGCCTCTTAAAGCACTGGGATTACAGGTGTGAGCCACTGCACCCAGCCTGTATACTTCTTTTGATGGACTGATGTTCATTCATTAAAATATATGTATAAACACTGTTCTATAAGCCCTAGTAATATTCTAAGCCCTGGTTGATTTACCTATTTTGTTGGTAAGTAAAGCCTAGATGACCCTAGTTATAGATCTCTGGTGGATCTTAACAGTCTAGTGGTGGAGACAAGGAAGACAGAAGTAGACAAATGTGTAAATATGTAATTACAAATAATGAGGAAAATAATTTTAAAGAAAGAACAGGACTCTGTAATAGAGAATAGCAAGAGTGGGACCTACCTAGAAAGAATGACCATTAGGCTTATCTGAGGAACATATAAGTCATGATCTAAAAATTTGGCTGGCAGGAGTCAGGGAGAGGGGAGGTAGAGATGGAGATGGGACTGGGGCATAAGGGGTGTACATTTTTCAGGATGGGCCAGGCTTATGCTGTGGTCAAGCAGCCCACAGATCACAGTGGCTTGATACTTAAAAGTTTGCTTACACAAAGTCTGTTTTCCAGGGCAACTGTACTCTTGATGATATTGGTCTGTGAAACCCCATATGGCTGCTATGTTCTCCATCAAAACGAAAGGATGTGCAGTGCTTTCCTCTGCTGTTAACAGATCATCAACCTGTATGTGTTCATGGCCCCACCTAAATGTAAAGAGCTGGGATGCACAGGAGTGGAGAGCTATTATTGAGCACTAGTCATGTGGATATGTGCATGGAGTCAGCAAGGAGGGAGTGGGGTGGTGCTACAGCATTTCAGGCAAAGAGAGCAGCCTGGGTGAAGGTCCAGCCTGCACAAGGTAGGATTATGGTTAGCATACTGCAGTATTGTTGGGTAGTAAGAGATTATGATACTTCCTGTAGCTACATAACGGGCTTACTTGAAGGGTGACCCTATTGTTTCAGTCACCAGAGTTCAGTGGAAAGTCATGTCTTTCATATAAAAAGGAGGTCAGGCACAGTGGCTCATGCCTGTAATCCCAGCACATTGGGAGGCCAAGGCAGGTGGATCACCTGAGGTCAGGAATTCGAGACCAGCCTGGCCAACATGGTGAAACCTGTCTCTACTAAAAATATAAAAATTAGCCAGGCATGGTGGTGCACGCCTGTAATCCCAGCTACTCGGGAGGCTGAGGCAGGAGAATTGCTTGAACCTAGGAGGTAGAAGTTGCTGTGAGCCGAGATTGTGCCACTGCGTCCCAGCCTGGGTGACAGAGCAAGACTCTGTCTCAAAAAAAATGAATAAAAATAAAAATTAGAAGAAATGACTTCCATGTTTTATTAGTTTATTATCTGCCTCCTAAAAGACAGAAACTATTAATAATAATTAATTTTATATAGTATGTGTGATAAATATAACATGCATTTTTTCACTAAATTCTAAGTAGTATCATTATCCCCATTTTACAGATGATAAAACAGAGAAAAACAGACCAAGTGATTTACTTAAGGTCACACCTCTGGTAAGTGATACCGAGGCAGTCTGACTCAGGTGGTTTTTCGCCACTATACTACTCTCATACAGCTGAAAAATGTTTTCTTTGTGTTGGCCAGGAAGGACTCTGGTGACCAGGTGTCTGACCCTGTAGAAGAGGAAGTGTTATTGCATCTTGCAGGGGCAGGACAGAGGACAGGGAAAAGGTATGCATGTAGTATGCTAATGAGGTTATATTTCCTTTTGGAGTTAGTGTTTATCCTAAGAATCAGATTTGGGATGGTGAGAAGCCACTATTTTGTTAGCTTAACTAGACAGTGTCCTTCCAGTGGTGGTATTGTTGTTATTTCATACTAAGTGTTTTTGGACACTTCAGACTGTTGCAGTTGGAGAACCAGTCTGATTCTGGAGAACCTTCTCCAGTGCCCAAGTCATAGACACACCATCCAGGAAGTGATGGTACTCAAAATCAAAGCGTAAAAAACTAGAGTGAGGAAAAACTCAGCAGGGATGAAGCTGGAGGTGTTGGACGACTGCCTTCTCCTACCTACAACGTCTTCCCTCAAGGCTAATACTTAGGTGGGCCTGCATTTATTGTAATAATGGAGGCTGTTTCCATCAAACTTTTGGATAGCTACCTGCAACCTTCTACAGCTCAGTGGCCAGCAGTGACCTTGGGGAAGAACAGGCACAACTCTTGGTTTCCTGCCCACCACTGTTCGTTCTTTCCTTGTAAAAGAAAAGGTATAGAAGTGCAAAGTACTACACAGAAGTCCTGGGAAGAATCACTGGGTGTGCAGGATGTTCAGTAAATAATTTTCAGGTCATTATACATGAGAGGCCATTGAGCTTCTGTTTGTCTTACTTGGAGTTACCACAGACTTTCACCCAATGAGGACATTGACCTAAGAGCAAGCACAGACCATATCGTCAGCCAGGGAGTACTATATTTGGTTTTCTAAAATTAAACCTATTTTTATAAGAGATATTTCTAGGATCAGATTTTCTATCCCGATATGGGCATTATGTAATAACAACAGGTTTCCTCAATTACTGTTTACACTGTGAATCCAAAGCCCTTAATAATATTGTCCAGATACCTAGTTTTTCCAATTAGGAATAGCCATAAATTGGAGTTTTTACATGAGTAATTCTGCTCTCTGAGGAGCATCCTCTCCAGGCATGCTCTGCAATGTCTTATACCTCTCAACTTTGCTTATTTAGTTTCTCCAGGGTAGGATGCTTTTTCCTCCCTTCTTCAATCGGTTAAATGTTCATTACCTTTAAGAATTCATTTTTTTGCATTATCCTCTTTTAGAAGCCTTTTTTGAACTCCCAGGTTGAGCTCTGTGCCTCTCTTTCAGTTTTCCATCACGCTCAGTATCTTTATCTTGTTCTTTAGGCTCATTCAAGTAAAATTATCTACCCTGAAGTTTCTTTTGTGGGTTTTTCCCCCTCTTTAGATTCTAAAGTCCTCATGGGTGGGGATTGTCTTTACTCAGCATTTTTACCTCTAGATCTAGTCAACTTCTTCATAAATGTCAGTTAAGCCAAATTAAATGAGTAAAAGCTGGTTTTCAATAAGATGTAGTGAGAGTTCCATAAATCTATTGTAGCTTTGGAAGTTAGAATTGTTTCTACTAAACTATCACTGAAACAGTGTCACCAAAATTAAACCCCATAATGCAGCTGTCCCAGAAAAGGGATAGACTTAAGTCTTATTGCTGATTTCTGATTCTAATTTGTTTTGAAACAGGTTGTTTTTTTCAAGGTGTCTTAATTTGTCTAGCTGCAAAATAGCTGTGGACATTGTGTTCATTGAAATCTGTGGGGCTTGCTATTCTCACTGAGTCAGCACATTATGAATGCAGTTTATTATTCCCAAAATGTCGTGCATGCAGCTTAATCAGTGCAGAAGTGAAGACCAAGAGCCTTGGAGCAGTTGTACTGATTTGACATTTTCCTGGAATCAACAAACAGGATAAATCTCCATGAGGCAAGATACTGGATTTCTCTCCCTCCCTATATTTCAAGCTATAAATACAGTTTCCCCATTGACATTTATTAGAAAGTAACACAAAGCAGATTGCTGGGTTTGTACTTTGCAGACATTTTTATATCAGGCACATTGCATGCTCTCTGTAAATCAGGCATGATGGCATCCTTGCAGGTTAAGCTCTCAAACCCTGTTCTACCATTTTAATAATTTCACTGACTTAACCTTTATATGAATGAAGTATATAATTTCCTCAAACAATGCTTTGCTCCTCTGTGTTTGCCAAAAGAATGCTTCAGTTTAGAAATTTGGTCTGTGATCTGTCAGATGAGGATACAAAAAGTTTAACTTAAATACAAACACTAGGTCGCACAGGGACAGGATCCAGATGGTTTTGTATTTGATTACACCACCCTCAATCTCCCTGGCATCTATAGCCTTTCTTCTATTTTCTGCCATCTGTCAATACACCTGAACGAATAATTTAATCACATATGCTATCAACAGGTCAGTTTGATTTTTTTTTCTACCTTCTCTGTCACTGGGTAGTTAAAAAAGAGTATATTATAAAGCAGTGTCTAGTTTTACATCATAATTTATGTTTTTTCCAAAGCTAAGTAAGCCTTAAGATTAAGTCTGGGCCATTTGCTCCTGTAATTCCAGTATTTGAGACAAAGAAATCAAATGTTATATTTGATCTAATTTAATGAGTTAGAATGAAGTACATTTTTCTTCCATTATTTGCTGTTAATATGAATTATAGATTTTATTATTTATTAGTAATAAAATTGTAGATTTTATTATTACTTGATTAACATTAGAAATTTAGAATCAACCATAACAAGAAATTAACAATAGTATTTAAAGTGGTTTCAATGGTATACTTGAAGTCAGAATCACCTGATTTACTCCTGGCTCAGTTATGTCCTTGTCATGTTGCCTCAGGCATGTTACTTAGTCTCATCTGTAAAGGAGGTAAAGGACTATGTAACTTGCAGGATTATTGTAGGATTAATGAGATAATTTTGTACAGCATTTAGCACAGTGCCAAATGAAGCCCTGTGTCAACAAATAGTGATCGTTTTCATTATTAATATTTGTGCTACTATCAAAATATCTTTGAATACTAAAGAAAAGAGATAAAGTAATAAAATGGAGTTTTAAAAAACTACTACACTATCGTACATTTTGAAATGTGATTCTCAGGTGGGTTCATAAAGATATTTTTATTATAGACAGATATCACTCCATGAATACAATTCTCATTCACAAGTCAGGCCACTTATCTTACGTATCTTAAGTAAAAGAGTGCATATTGCTTTTCTGTCATGCTTTTGACCAAGTGGGTCAAGTTTATGTTATCAGCCTGGAACAAGGTTCAACAAGTTGCATCTGTAGACAAAATCCAGCACACACACCCTCCCCCCCCACCCCGCCTGTTTTTGTGTGGCCTAAGAGCTAATAATCACGTGTATATTATTAAGTAGTAGGGAATTTTTTTCTATACCATTTTCTGATTCAGGAAAATTACATGAAATTCAAATTTCAGTGTCTATAAATAAAGTTTGATGGAACATAACCACACTCATTGATTTACATATTATCTATGGCAGCTTTTAATCAGCAGAATTGAGTATTTATGACAGAGACTACATAACCTGCAAAGCCTATCATCTGTCCCTTTACAGGAAAAGCTGACAGAAAAATTGACTCCTGACTTAGAGAAAAATAAAAATATATTTCTGGATGAGGCTTTCAGAGTTCAGCACTCTCAATTTAAAGATAGCATTTTAGTTTCCTAGGGCTGCCATAACAAAGTACCACAGACTGGGTGACTCAAAGCAACAGAAATTTATTGCTGCATGCTTCTGGAGGCTAGAAGTCTGAAATCCTAGAATTCTGAAATTAAGGTGTCAGCAGGGCCATGCTCCCTCTGAAACCTGTGAGAAAGAATCCTTCCTTGTCTCTTCCTAATTTCTGGTGGTTTGCATGTTCCCTGGCTTGCAGCTGTATAACTTCAGTCTCTGCCTTTGTTGTCCCATGGGATTCTCCCTGTGTGCCTCTGTCTTCAGGGGGCCATCTTCTTACAGGGACACTAGTCTTATAGGATAATGGACCCGTCTACTCCAGTAGGACCATCTTATTCATTACATCTGCAAGAACCCCTTTCCAGGTAAGGTCACATTCTGAAGTACTAGGGGTTAAGATTTCCACATGTCTTTTTTTGGTAGAGGGGAAAGGAACACAAATGAACCTGTTACAATCAGGAAATTGGAGCCCTGACATATGAAGGAACTTATTCAAAGTCACAAAGAGAGTTAGTGGAAGAAGCAAGACAAACCTGGGAAGCTCAATCTGTAGCTGATTGATGAATAATCTTTACACTACACCACATGAATCAAAGTGAATTAATCTGTTGTATCTAATGTATATGCAATACTTAATTTCACTGAGTCCTTTTTAGAATATATCTATTTAAGCATTAATAATGAAACATACTATTTAAAGTTGAGGACAGTAATTGGCTAAAATCCCCAGTACTATAATTTTTATTTATTTTATAGCAGAGAAGAATAATTGTGATGAGGTGTATTTGTTCTATTTCAATTGTCAGCTAACCATTCTAAAAAACAAGAATGTGTTCATAATCTACATTATGTGGCAACAGTAATATTCTACTAAATTGTCAAAATTTATACTCTTATTCAGAAGTGACAACCGTACAAAACAATACTAAAGAGGAAAACCCAGCAATATAAATAGTAATTTAAGCATTTAAAAATAATATGATATACACCTGCTATGTATGCACAAAAATTAAAATAAAATGTCTGCTAACTCTACAATTTCATTTCTTTTCTCAATGGCTATCACTTTTATCAGCTATAGGAATTCAACTTTCAAGTTGTTTCTTTCTCAAAGTTGCTCTAAAAGTAGTATTCGTGGGTGGGTTTCCACCTCCACAGGTCTGTCACTGGTTGTATACAAGGAGCTAATAGAATTTTTCAGTGTTGAAATATGGATTGTGAAAAAGGATCCCTTCAAAACTAAAAGTGATAGAGACATGGCAGATAAAGAACGATATTGGTGTTACACAAACAGGAAGAGGAGATGGGAAATTTTAACCAGGCCATATTTACCTGCAAATACCAAACTATATTCTTTACAGTATTTTTCAAGTGGTATTAGGTGTGTATATTATGGGGAAGCTCAGGCAGTTGGGACTAAAGAAAGCCACCCATATGATTTAGCAATGTGGTTCTCTTCAGCTGAATCCAGGCTTTTTGGTTTAATGTTTTGGAAGATTCTTCTGCTTCTATCTGCCAGCACTAAGGCAATTGAGTATGTGGCTCAGTAACCCTAGAAAAAAAAACATCCCTGAATGAACCTCCAGCGGTGACATTCATATATCCAAAAGCTAAAATAATCCCAAGATTCAGGGATTATGCTTTGAAGGAAAAAGCTGACAATAGCTTTGTTACTGCACAGAAAGTTCCAAGTTTACTGTGGCCAATAGGTAATTAATTGTCATAACCTACGCCTTTGAAGTAAATGGAAGGAAGGAAAAATTACCCCATTTGACTGATAGAAAAACTGAGACAAGGGCAGCTAACTTGCTTGTGGTTACCCAGGGAATAGTTGGCTGAGACTCCAGGATTCTTGACTCCAAATTCATTGCCGTAACCACCAGACTGAAACCGGCCGCCAAAGGCTGTAATTTGGTCTTGAGGCTGTGGCTATAGTTTAGAACCACAATAGTGAGGGAAACACACTTTAAGGAGGACCTTGAAAATCTCTCAAGAGAATTATGCCTCTTTATCTATGTTTATGCAACGATTGGAATAAATGAGAGTTCCGTCCCAACCACATTTGTGGCTTTGGGTTAGGCTGGAATCCCTCTGAGGAAACTGGGAAGGTTTGTCTCATCCTTCAGCCCAAACTTTAAAACCAACGGTGTTGAATTTTTGATACACAAATCAATGTGTTAACATCATGCTTTTACTTGGCAGAAGTAATATCATGGATTGCCATGGATATAGCAAGTTGGCCTAAAGAGGAGAGGACTGGAGACTTGGAAGCTAGGGGAGCATATTTTTTGGGGTCACATGGGTGATCTGGAACAGCCCTGAGGTGGGTGCTGTGCAGGGATCCGAACGAACATAGGCCTTGCGTCAAGAACATCTTCAGTATCTCTAGGACACAGGCAGGAGAAGCATGGTAAGAGAGAGTGGTAGAAGTAGGGTCTGACTGTGGGTACCAGGTTGAAGTCCTAGAGGGCAAGCCTCAGGCGTCACAGAGATTGAGCTGTACATCTTTATGGTTGAGGCAAAAAAAAAAGTAGGATTCAATAGCAGCATTCAAGCAATTCTTGGAAAGGTAAAGCAACAATCTTACTCCATTGAAACAAGGGTACCAAGTAATAATCATTATATTTATTATAATATCATACTACAGCTACACTTTATTGAGTACCTGCTGTGAGCTGGATGTTATACTATCTCTTATATAGATCTCATTTTCTCCTTACTACAATCCAACAATGTAGGTTTTAATTTTCACATTTTATAGATGTGGAAATTGAGACTCAGAGAGGTTAGCTGACTTATGCAAAGTCACAGTGATATATCAAATGCAGACAGGATTTGAACCCAGGACTCTAGTTCTGTCGTCCATGCTTTATGCTCATCCTTCCTGGGCTAGGGGAGACCACAGGGCCTCGGTTCATAGGTATAAGACAAGAGCCCAGTTTCCAGATCTGGGGTACAAGGATGATGCATACACTGGGAAAACTTTTAAGATTTCTTTCAAGAGCAAGAGTCCTAGAGATTCAGCCTTGGCTGTGTCTGTAAGTAAGAATGTAATGGCTCTAGAGTGGGAAATTAAAGTTGCTAAGCAGGTCCTTATCCACATTTAATTTCACCCTTCCTCACAATGACAGCCTTTTTCTCACTTGCTAGTGGTTAAGTGCATGGACTTGAAGTCATATGAACTTGGTTGGAAATGCTGTTTCACACCCTTACTAGCTGTGTGGTCATAAGTAAGTTACTTAACCTCTCTGAGCCCTAGCTTTCTCATCTGCAGGGCTGGTATCTCACAGGATTGTTGTGAAGAGTCAGTGAGGACCTGTGTTGACATGTTTATCCTAGGGACAGTTTGTCAGCTCAACCTTAGTTGTACATTGGAATCACTTGGAGACCTTAAAAACCCTTGCTGCCAGGCACATTCCAGATCAATTGATTTAGAATCCCTAGGAATGGGACCCAGACCTCAGTATTTGTTTAAAGCTCCCTTTGTCATTTAATGTACAGTCAAGGCTGGAGACCAACACTTAAGTGCTATGAATAATATTTTTCTTTTGTGTAGGTGAAAGGTAATTTTCTTCCTCAGTCCAGCAAAGAATTGGTGAAATTCCTGAGTAAAAATAACTATCGCCAAGCCTTAACCATAAAAAGAGTATTTTTCTATTTATAGAGAACTAACTTTTCATATTTACTCTCTCAGAAGTTTAAAGTTGCTACATTTCCTTTGCTTTTTAAGTTTTCAACTTAGCTGTTGAGTTCAACAGTGAACAGGAATGAGAAACCAAGGCCATATTTTTAGGCGGGGAATATACCTTCAAAATAGATCATTTTCTATCTCTTCCCTCCCCTGAAATCCCACTGACATGTAGGCATTTTCCCCCTTGGTGAGCTCCTGTGTTGCAGAGGTATCTGTGCCTGAGTGGTTTCTGATAGTACCTCTGGGATTTGGAAAGCTAGAGGGATGTCCAACCAGAGAGCTAGGTCAGCGGCTGGCTGGGAGTGGGAGGCTAGGATCGAGCTGCCTTTCTGAGGTAGAGGATTGTGGGGAAAGCCAGTGGGAAGATAAGAAGCCAGTACCTATGGGAGCCCTGAGAGTTCAGAACTGAGATCCCAGATGCCAATCCTGAGCCCACTGAACACGTGTGGGATTGTGAATCTGGGAGAACTAAAGGGGAAGTGGGTTGATTCCAGAGCAGCTTGAAAACAAGTAAAGAGGATGCAGAATGATTGTTTCAGAGACTGCTGTGTGTCCACCACTTAACTTTGTGGGTGTCAGCATTTTATTTCGTGTATCTGTGGTTTATTCATTATTTCACTATTGTATGGTTTTTCACTTTGTAAACATACCAGAATTTATTCAACCATCCTACCATTAATGAACACTTGGTTTGTTTCCAGTTTCTATTGTCTATGCACTATGTGGCTATGAACATTCCAAACCATGTATCCTGGTGTGTGTAAGTGTCTTCACAATGATGTGGCAGGCCAAATAATATCCTTCTAAAACGATTTAAGTCCTAACCCCCTGAGTCTGTGAAAATATTGTTTTACATGGCCAAAAATGAATGTGCAGATGTGAGTAAAGTTAAGGATCTTAAGAGAAGGAGGTTATCCTGGATTACCCAGGTGGGCCAAAACTAATCACCCAAGTACTTAAAAGCAGAAGATGGAGGCAAAAGAATTGATCAGAGAGATGCAGCTCGAGAACTTCTTAACCTGCCCTTACTGTCTTTGAAGATGGAGGAGGGGAGCCAAAAGTAGAAGAATCTGGAGGCCTCTGAAATCAAGAACAGCCCTCGTGTTACAGTGAACAAACAGGGAACTCAGTACTACAACCTCAAAGAACGGAATTGTGCCAACAATGCAAAAGAACAGAACAACAATGCAAAAGAACAATGCAAAAGAACAGATTCTGTCCTAGAGCCTCCAGGAAGGAATGCAGTCTGCTAACACCTTCCTGTTGTTCCAGGGAGACCCATACAGACATATGGCCTGCAGAATTGTAAGATGATAAATTTGTGTTATTTCAAGCCAGCAGGTTTGTGGTAATTTGTTATGGCAGCAATAGAAAGCAAACAGATATATAACTAAGAGTGGAATTACTGGGTTGTGAATTCTTGTTTTCAGCTTTATGAGCTAATGACACACTGATTTCCAAAGGCAATTAGTGCTCCCACAAGCATTCAAAGGAGTGTTTCTTTTATTCCATATCCATAACTTCACAAACACTTGGTATATTCAACTCTAACATTTTTGCCAATCTTGTGGGTATGAACTGGTTTTAATTTTTATCTTCCTTGTTACTGATGGAACTTTTCATATACTTTTGGACTATGTATTTTGTTTTCAGTGAAACGCCTGCTTTGTCTTTTGCCTGTTTTTAATTCTATATTTGTTTGACTTTTATATTTTTTTCTTGAAATTCTTTATAGTGTTGATAGTGTTCCAGTCTTCTGTTACTCCTTCAAGTCTGTGGTTGTTTTTTCACTTCCTTGCTGGTGTGTGTGGTAACCATGGGAGTGCACTGTTCAGAGAGAACCTACCGTAAGGAAAGTTATTAGTTGACATCCTTCATTAGCCACACCTTTAGGTCACATGCTACTGGTCAAACCTGAGCATGGTGGAGGTACTGAAGCCTGCCCAGGGCTTTCTTAGTGTGGCATTGCAGGCTGAGGCTCTTCCTATCCAATCCTTCTTCTAGCCCCTCTCTTTTCCTAGGTGTCAGGCCCACATCACAGTCTCAGACTCTCCCCCACACTGCTGCTCCTTCTTGCCTTTATTCTTCACAGGTGCTGTCCCCAGCAAATCTTTTGCATCTTTAATTCCACCTTGTCATCTACCTCCTGGGGAACCCAGACTAGCACAGTGTTTTTTGATAAATGTAATTCTACTCTTCCTCCTCTCTTACCTCCTCTTTCTCTCTTTATTTCTTCTTACAGAAATTTTAAAACATATACAAAAGTAAAGAGAGTTGTAAAATAACTTCCACATACTCATTGCCCAGTTTCAGTAGTTATCAACATGTTTTCCAATCTCATGTCATGTATTTCCCTCCACTTTTTTTTTTTCCTGGAATATCTTAAAACAAGTTTTGCGTCATATTATTGCACTAGGATATACTTCACTATGTATCTCTCATAGAGTCTTTCTTAAAAAAAAACAAAATCACATAATACCATGATTTTATCTAATAAAATTAATGATTCCTTAATACTAAGGAATAGTACTGAGTCATCTAATACTCAATATGTGTTCAAATTTTTGTGGTTGAACAGAAATGTTTTATTTTAATATAGCTGGGAAATCAGCTTTTTCTTTTATGGTTTACACTTTCTACATCTTGTTCAGGAACATGTGTTCAACAAAATATTCTCCTATATTGCCGTCTAATTTTTTTACTCTTTTGCTTTTGCACAGTTAAGCCTGGAATCATATTGAGTTAGTTTTTGTGTATGATATGAAGCAGGGTTCAGTCTTTTTCCATATGCCCAATTTCACCAGTTGTCCAAACACCGTTTATTGAATAGTTAGTTTTTTAAAAAATTATTTTTATTTCACTTTTAAGTTCTGGGATACATGTGCAGAATGTGCAGGTTTGTTACGTAGGTATACATGTGCCATGGTAGTTTGCTGCACCTATCAACCCGTCATCTAGGTTTCAAGACCCGCATGCATTAAGTATTTCTCCTAATGCTCTGCCTCCTTTTGCCTCCCACCCCCTGACAGGCCCCAGTGTGTGATGTTCCCCTCCATGTGTCCATGTGTTCTCATTGTTCAACTCCCACTTATGAGTGAGAGCATGCGGTGTTTGGTTTTCTGTTCCTGTGTTAGTTTGCTAAGAATGATGGCTTCTAGCTTCATCCATGTCCCTACAAGACATGAACTCATTTTTTATGGCTGCATAGTATTCCATGGTGTATATGTCCCACGTTTTCTTTATCCAGTCTGTCACTGATGGTCATTTGGGTTGGTTCCAAGTCTTTGCTATTGTAAATAGTGCTGCAGTGAACATGTGTGTGTATGTATGTTTATAGTAGAATGATCTAAAATCCTTTGGGTATATACCCAGTAATGGGATTGCTGGGTCAAATGGCATTTCTGGTTCTAGATCCTTGAGGAATCGCCACAGTGTCTGCCACATGGTTGAACTAATTTACACTCCCAGCAACAGTGTAAAAGCATTGTGATTGCTCCACAGCCTCGCCAGCATCTGTTGTTTGCTGACTTTTTTTTTTTTTGAGGTGGAGTTTTGCTCTTGTTGCCTAGGCTGGAGTGCAATGGCATGATCTTGGCTCACCGCAACCTCCACCTCCCGGGTTCAAGCCATTCTCCTGCCTCAGCCTCCTGAGTAGCTGGGATTACAGACATGCCCCACCACGCCCAGCTAATTTTTTTATTTTTAGTTAAGATGGGGTTTCTCCATGTTGGTCAGGGTAGTCTTGAACTCCTGACCTCAGGTGATCTGCCTGCCTCGGCCTCCCAAAGTGCTGGGATTACAGGCCTGAGGCACCGCTTCCGGCCTCCTGACTTTTTAATAATCGCCATTGAATAGTCAGTTCTAGTCTCAAGATATACAATATTACTTTTGCCATATAAAAGTCAATTGTTTTGTGGGTCTTTCTCTCTTCTCTATTTTATTCCTTTGGTCTAATTTATTTCTGGTTAGTACCACACTACCCTAGTCAATACAATGTATAACAAGTCCTTACATCTGGTAGGGCAAATCTTACCTTATTCTTTCTCTCAATTATTGTCTTATTTTTATTGAATATTTGTTGTCTTATATAATACTTAAAATCAATTTGTTGAATTCCTGGAAGCAATTTGTTAATATTTTCATTGAAATTGCACTGAATTTAAGAACAGCTTGGGAAAGCATTGATATCTTAACGGTTTGGAGTCTTTTCAATCCTAAATATGATATAGCCATCTATTAGGTGCAAATGTCTTTCAATAAACCTTTATGGACTTCCCAGAGATCTTGCATGTCTTTTGAGAAGTAGCAAAGAATAGTGATGAGGAGTATAGAATCTGGCACCAGACTACCTGGGTGTGAATCCTGTTATTTACTGGGTGTGTAAACTTATGTAACCTCTCTGTGCCTCAATTTCTTCATCTTCAAAATGGAGATAATTATACTCACTTTAAAGGGCTACTGTAAATAGTAAATAGTAAATTAATATATATGAAATATTTTGAAAGAGGTCTGAGAAATAGTTAAGAATCATGTAAATGTTTGTGGCTAGTATTGTTTCTTCCTAGCTTCCTTTCACTTGTTCTGTTTCAAATAAGATAGGATTTTTTTTGTAATTACATTTTTCTATTTCTGATACATACATGTAACTAATTTTTATATATTGGTTTTAAACTTAATTCTGTTGTGGTCAGATTCCATTTGTTCAAAATTTCTTGAGAATTGCTCCATTTGGTCAGTTTTCATAAATATTCCATGAATTCTATTAAATAATGTGTATTCTTCAGGTATTGAATATGGATTTCCTTAGATGTTCATTAAATTGAGCTTATGAATTGTGTTGTTCAACTCTTCTGTGGCACTATATTTAAACTGTGGGTTTCACTAGATCATTGGATGAAATTCAGATAGTAAGATAGAAATCTCTAGACAATTTTAAAATTTCCAAATGCACATTGGAAATTATATATACAATAACAATGTGTTTTCTCAGTTTAAATAAAGCATAAGGGGTTTTTGCTTTTTACTGGGATTGGATTAAGTTATTATGTTCAGAGTGGTATTTATACACATTTTTATTTTTAAAATGAAATTATTGGACAATAAAATGGCACTATATTTGTACTAATTTTTAAAAAATCTCTTTGACCTATCAAGAATTGAGAGAAATGTGTTGAAATCTCTCACTATGAGAAAAGATTTGTCCATTTATATCTGTATTTCTATCAACTTTTGATTTATATCATTTGAAGCTATTTTATTAGTTATATGCAATTTTAGAATTGTTGGATCTTCCTGGGGAGTTGAAATCTTTGTCATTATGTTGGGACACACTCCAGCCACAGGAATGGATTTTGCCTCAAGGTCTATCTCATCTGTTGTTATTATAGCCATCTCAGCTCTATTTTTATTAGTATTCGCATGGTTAGTTTTTTTCTGTACTTTTATTCTCAACTATCTCATGTCCTTAGATATGTTTTAGGGGAACTGCTTATAATCAACAGTAGGTTTTACTTTTCACCCAGTCTGAAACTATTATTTTTTAACTGGCAAGTTTAATATAATCCCACTTACTGTGATGTCTGATATATTTGGGCTTGTTTTTTTTTTTGTTTTTTTTTTGTTTTGTTTTAACCATCTTACTTTCTTCTATTTGATTCACATTTCCTCTGATTCTTCTATGTATCATCTTGCCTTTTGGAGGGCTTGGTGGGATATTTTGTTTGTTTATTCCATTTTTCCTCTATTAGTTTGTAAGTATTCATTTCATTTCTGTTTTAGTGATCACCCTTGAAATTTTGCAAGTAAGCTTAACAAAATTAGTAAGCAATACCAATAGTCTTTCACTGGGAAAATACACAGACCCTTAGTATGCTTTAATTCTAATCACTCTTTCTTCCATCTTCAGTATTTTGTCTCTTCTAAGACATCAGGTTTGAGATTATCACTATTTTATGCAAATAATGTTGTTTAGATTCACCTCCAGTTTAGACATTTCTTTGCTCACTTTTCCTCTTGTGTCTCTCAGATTGTCCTTCTGAAATAAGTTTCTCTATCTCCTGTGGAAGTGCATTTAGTAAAGATCTTTTAGTTATGATCTCAACTTTTGTTTGCCAAAAATGTGTTTATATTGCCTTTGTTCTTGAAATACAGTTGTGCTGAGAGTATAAGTTGGCAGTGATTTTTCTGTCAGCACTTTGACAATATTATTTCATTGTTTTCTAGCTTCCCTTATTGCTATAAAGAGCCTACCTGTGATTTATGGATCATTTTCTTTCCTGTTGCTTTTCAAATTTTCCCTTTGTCTTTGGTGTTCTACAGTTTCACTAAAACCTATCCAGGTGTGGATTTCTTTTTTATTTTGCTTTTTATTTTAATGTGCTTCCTGTGTTTGTGAGTTCATGTTTTCTCGATTCTGGAAAATTCTGAGCCTTGACTTTGCATGCTGGCTTTCCCCATACTTCTGGGGTTTGCTGTGGTACACCTCTGCAGGTATGGACATCTGCCAAGTTTTCTGACACATCCACAATAATACAACTAATCACAACTGCAGGGCCTCTACCAGATCTTATGGTACCTTTGTGCGTTAGATATAAAGGTGCCCCCTTCAAGGATGGGAACATTTGGTTCAGTGGGCAGAAAGCATGGCTTAGAGAGCAGGGATCAGGGTTGGGTTTTAGTTTCCGGTTGCACCACTAACTGGATTCCTTTTTGGTGGGCACACCTAGCACAACCATTTGCCCCACCTCTGAAATGACAAAACCTGTGGTGGCTGTGGGACACTCAGCACTGTGTTAAGATCAGAGGCACACGGAGTAGCCCCAAAGATTGCAGAAGTCTTCACGTTGTGAAGGGAAAAGACCTCTTGATTACAGGCTGGTCTCTTCAACAATAGTTGTGCACAGACACTCTACCCATTATTGGGGCACCTTCCAACACTGAGACAAGTTATGGATACTGTCTCCTAGGAATTGCATGGCTCCTATGCACGGATTTAACATTTGTTTCCTTCTACTTGCACTCTTTCTCAGAGAAGCTTATAGAAAAACAAATTAATTGGTCATTTTTAATATTGAAAAACACCAGTGTGACTTCAAAAATTCAGATCAGTAAAGAAATTAAAAGACCATATACCAGGGATGTTCAGCCTTTTTTCATGATATAAAACGCATTTTCCAAGCATTTCTGATCTTCCAAGTGAGTGCATAGATCAAACACAGAAAAAAGAGAGGCATTGAGATTTAGTTTTAACTGAGTACTCACACTGTGCTCAGGACTGGGCTGGCACTGAGCACTACACTTCAAAGGTACAAGAGGAATATTAGCAAAACACCACCCTGGCAGTCCCTGGGCCCTGCAGCCTGGAGAGTTGCAGGCCACTGAATCACGCATCCCATCCTCTAATTTCACTTGGGATTCATCGGCCTAAGTAACCTAATTGAGTGTCATAATTGATTTGGGAGACTCATTTCCTTCCTTGGAAATCATTAAAGGTGGCCACAGCATGCTTAAAACAGCACTTTTTCTAATGGAATCCCCTGGACTCGTTCATGAGGAAGAAAGACCCTGTCAGCAGGTGGCTTCTCAGTCCTGCCGGTCCATGACCTGCCCAGACCTGCCCTCTGCACAAAGGTTGCTAGTGGCTCCTCGGGCCTCCCCACCAGGCGCCTTTCAGAGTACACAAAAAGGGCATACTGCCATTCCTAATGGAGGCAGCCACCCTGGGCAAAGGGCTGGCCACTGGCGTTGTCGTGGTCATCACCCCAATTAGCAAGACACACTCTATGCCACTGAAGAATTTTTAGCAGGAAATTCTTTTGTGAGTGACTCAACTTCCCTGCATGAAATACCTAGATATTGTGACTTCTTTTTCGAAGCCAATGTTAAATTCCTAATTAAACTCTTACCGTTGAGGTTTTCCAACCGAGAAAACCCACTAGAGGTGGCCCTAAGGAATTTGCAGTTCCTTCTGTTGGATTTCACCAGTGAGAGGTGAAACTGGGAACAGCCACACTGCTGAGAATACCTTTGGAGTCACAGGAGGTGGTTTCTCTTTTCCCTTGATTTTAATCCCTCTTTTACTTAGGATGGAAATAGCCTGAACCCAAATCTGAAAGAGTGATATCAAGTCTGGATAAAGATGCTGAAGTGTAGGGTCACAAATGGAAAGCTGTCTGAGGTTTAATTTTGTGAAATTCATTGATCCCTGAAAGCACTTTATCCTTAAACATGCATCTGTGTCTACAATAGAAACTGCCACTTGAAATACACCTCCTACAAGTGTAAGCCACCCTCAATTTGGAATCATCTCCATAATCCTGAGATAGTCTCAAGTCTACAGATAGCATCTCAAAAATCATCTAACAAAAAACTGTTATTGATGAGGTAGGAGATTCCTTTGCCTATTCCTTGGCTTAATTGTTCTCACTGTTTCGAAGTGTCCAACTTAAATTTTCTTACTGCCACTTAAATTTTTTGTCTCTGTGGAAATGAATAATAGATGCTGCATATTTTAAAGGGCTTACGACAATATTTCTTAGGGTACATAATCACAATTTTATACTATAGACTGCACATTTTAACAGTCACAGCTACAGACAGATGTATAAATTGACCCAACTTATAAATAAGCCCAACTTATTTCATATACATATGTGTGTGTGTGTGTGTGTGTGTGTATACATATTTAACATTATGTTTTTTAACATGCAGTCTTCAACTGGGCTATATCAGCCCCAACAGTTGGAGAGTGTATATGCTAAAACTGCTAGCCTGTGGCATTCTTCTTCATTCTCATTTGCAGACATTTTGGGATTCAGAGATTATTTTTATCACTTCATCTTTTACCACTAAATAAATAAATGTAGATGATTTTGTTGTACCAAGACAGTTTTCCAAACACTTACTTTGAATTTAGATGGAAGAAGCCTGATTTTTTTTTTTTTTTTACTAGTCCTAAACTGACTCTGGGGACTAAAGAAAAAAAGTATAACTTATCATAGAAGTTGCTTAAGTGCAAAATTAATTAGGTCAGGGGAGGATTGGATATGGAGATTAAACTGTCATGCTTGGATCTGGACAGTCAGTGACAAACCAGGTGGGCTGCCAAGGAGGCTGGGATAGGGTGGGAGTTAATGTCTTCTGCATATTAGAGGCTTCAAGATGGAAGCCAGCTGAGGCAGTGATGTTCAGGCAAGGAAGTAAGCTCAAGGAGACAAGTTAAGCAGTGAGGAGAGAATGCTCAGGCAGTAGGCATGAGGACTTCAACTAAGAATTTGGAGTCTTGTGGATTTGGCCAACCAAAAGCCAGAAACAGACACCAGAGAGATCAGGCAACATCTTGTGTGTGCAGCAGATGCTGTCACCAACAGCAAAAAAATGGAATTTAATTTTGAGCTCAGAATTTGGGTGGAGGGAATCTTTACATTCCTCCTGCCCAGGGCAAGAGCCTGTTTCTGATGTCAGACTGGACTGAGCCTGTGGAGGCATGGGAGCAAAAGGATATGCTCCCCATTCCTTACTGGATGATTCTATTAGATCCTGTGAAGAATCTGTTGTGGGAATCTGACCCAAAGTTTCTGTCATCAAGATTAATGGCTTCTTCCTACATAGCCAGTTCCATTTTCACTTTTCACTATTATAATAAAAGTTGTATCTCTAGTCCTTTGTTTTATAATCACTAATTATCAAAATATTCTAGTTTATAAGTTAGCTTTATATTCATTATGGAAATGACAAAATGGAAAAGAAGTAACTTGTACAAAGCCACAGGCAACTAGTCATAAAACAAACAGGGTGAGAAAAATCAAATCAGGACCCTCAACACCTGCTGTAATGAAAGGAGTATGGGGACAGTTTTGGGAGCCATGGGTTTGTTCATTATCATGATAATGGTGTTAGTTCACAGGTGTGGACAGATGTCAAAACTTTTTGGACTGTACAATTTAAGTATTTGCAATTGAGGCTGTGTGCAGTGGCTCATGCCTGTAATGCCAGCACTTTGGGAGGCCGAGGCAGGCGGATCACGAGGTCAAGAGATCGAGACCTGGCCAACATGGTGAAACCCCATCTGTACTAAAAATACAAAAAAAAAAAAAAAAAGTATTTTCAATTGATTTTATGTCAAATATACTTTAGCAGAGCTGTTCAAAAAAAAAATGAAATAACTGATGGTTCCAACAGCTGATCAATGTAAGTGGAAATAAGTTGCAAAGTTTGCACAACCACAGAACAATGGCAATGGAAGTTTATGGTACTCGATGCCTTTCTGTTTTCTCTGTCAAGACTCCTCTAACTTCTGCTTCCTTCACTACCTGGCCCAGACCCTGAGATGAAACATTTTAAACATTTTAGTCTCTGGTACCCTTAATCTCTGGTACGTCTGCTCTCACTGCGGCAGAAACTTGAATAATCGGTAAGGGTTAACTTGTTCAAAATTAACCCCCTGCTGGCTGGCCTCCCTGAAAAGAAGTTGGCTTCCTGCAAAACTTCATGGAAACAGACTAGGCTCTAAGTGCTTAGAGCAGTCAATCATTTCTGGTCAACTACTGGCCTGGAGCCTGGCCTTGCCCTATACTGCCAAGGGAGGGGACGGTGCTTCACAATAATGAACACTACTGTGGTGAGTGCTGCAGAGAGCTTGCGACATCATACACCTGTAACTGCGAATTGTGGACCTCAAATCCCGATCACACCAGTAAAGAAGCTGCTGACTCCCAGTCATGAGCCTTCAGTTGGCGGGAAAGTCTTGCATCGAGGTTCCATCACACTACAGATCTCAATTTACAATGGGCTTATATTCCTACAAACATATAATAAGCTGAAAATGCCTCAAATAAAAAATGCATTTAATACACCTTACCTACCAAACATCAAAGCTTAGCCTACCCTACCTTAAATGTGCACATAACAGTTACATTAGCCTACAGATGGGCAAAAATTATCTGGCAACTCACTGGTAGAGTAGCATTTGCTCACCCTCATGATGGCAGGGCTGACGGGTGCTATGGCTCACTGCTGCTGTCCAGCATTGTAACAGAGTACTTGCTAGCTCTAGAAAAGATCAAAATTCAAAACTCAATAATGGTTTCTATGAATGCATACAGCTTTCACACCATCGTAATGCTGGAAAACCATAAGTTGAACCATCATAAGTTGGAGACCATCTGTATATGACATTTGTATCCTGGTCCTTGATTATACTGAGAGGGATGACACTTTCTATTGGAGAAGCTTCACAACTCCACAGCCCAAACTTCAGCTCTTTCTACTCGAATCTGAAACTTGGCCTGGACAGGTCTCTCATGCTGTAGAATTAAGTGAAAGGTGGCGACGTATGTCTTCTGTCTCCATGAATTTTCCCTAGTGAACTCTAGTATGAGTACTTCTTGCCCAAATGTCATTGTTTGCACAACATTGAATAACTGTGAATGTGCGCTCCATTACAAATATAGGGCTTCCTTCCTTAACTGCACTCTCGTCATTGCTCTGCAAACCATTTAAACATACTCTTCTCTGTTCAGCTCCTAGCTGGATATGAATGTTTACAACTCTCTGTAAGTCTCCCCCTCAATCATATTCCCTCATTTGGGGCAGATAACCTAGCTTCCAATTGCATAAAGAAATAGACACTATTAAGTATAATTCCCCAGCCCCCCAACAGACAAACATTTCTCTGTCATTTGCCACTACTTCATTTTATCCTCTTTCAGAAGAAAAAGAGGGGACTGTGTTGTTTAATGGTTAGGTGGAGGATGGCCTGCATTCCTGCCTTATTCCAATGCTTGCTAGCAAGCTGACTTCGGGAAGATTAGGTAACTCATCTCAGTTTCCTCATCTGTAATGCAAAGGTAATAATGATATAGATTTCACAAGTTATTGGGAGGAATAAATGAGAAAGTTAATGCTTAGCATAGTGCATGGCATTATTGGACTTAATGGACTTAATCTGTACAGGTTGTTATCGGCTATCACGACTCTTCTCTAAAGTAAGTCCGTTTGCCCTCCTGATGCCATTCCCGTTCCCATTGCTGGGTCCTGGCTACAACAATTACTTCTGTCCCACCTCTGTTACCACCCTTAGCTGAAATCACCTTAATTGCCTCCTGCCTGGAAAAGTAAATAATGTTTATTTGTTTATGTGTCTGGTTCCCTGTTAGAGTCTGAACTCAAGAGCTAGGCAATTATCTCTGTAGATCCCAATAAGTAGGTGAGCAATTTGTTAAATAAGTCAGATCTAGAAAACAGTCAGATTTCCTCCATTTTTTTCTGTTAGGAATCTACCTCCATTTTTTAAAAAGCTGAATCTGATATCTGCCTTTGTTTGTTTTGTTCTGTGTTTTGACAGGCAGTGTACCACAGTTGTCTGCACACGGCTCCTGGAGCCAGTGAGGCCTGGGTGGGAATCATGGCCTTACCATTTACTATTGTGTGACTTTGGTCAAATGACTATTTACATCTCTGGTGCCTACATTTTGCACATATGTAAAATGGAGATCATAGTACCTGCCACCATAGAATTGTTGCATTAGGTCATGCATGAAAAGCATGCAGCTTAGTGCTTGGCACATTAACCCTGTCCATCATTATTGTTATTAGAATTGAGGAATCTCCAAAACCATGGTGCCTCAGCTACTAGAAAATCCAACAGATTGTGCTAGTGTGTCAACATTAATGGTTCTGTCAAAACTATAAAAAGAGTGGAAACAGAAAGAAAAGGGGGATCATTTTTATTCTGTTCACAGACTCTTCAATGCATGCCTGAGTGATTATCTGTATGAATGTGTGTTTTAATTCACACAATTAACTTTTCATTTCACATTCAAATAATTTGAGTACAAATTGGGAAAAACTGTACTTCATTCTTTGGGAAACATAACTGAAGATGAAAAAGAAAGTTTTCCTAAAGTAGCTTAGATTTCTTTGGGGTTTTAAATAGTATTATACCTAAAATCTATTATGCCTTCAAAGTTTTAAAAATTAATATTTGCTGACCATAAAAATTAAAATAATCCAAATAATGGGTTGGATCATTTATGTAGCATATATCCTGATACTAGGTAAATAAATTTTCTCTATTTTTTTGTGTTGATGATTATTTTTCTATGATTTCCCTCAATTTTTTACAAAGAAGAGAAGATACTTTATCATATCCTAAATATGCCCAAACTAGTTTACCAAAATATATACAATATATATAGAATTCAAATCATTTGCATCCTTAATGTAGAATTAGCTAATAAAAATCAGTGGGAAAAACACACTCTCATTTAACAAATGGGCAACAGACATGAACAGGCAATATACAACAGAAGAAATACAAATAGCCAGTAAACACAAATAAAACAATAAAATAAAGCAATAAATATTATTTCAATATAAAATGTTCACTTGAGTGTGCATTTAATGTTATTAAATTCTTCATGATTTGATTGCATTTAAATGAATCCTGCAGATGAAGAGACATTTTTATCTTTTCAGACAACATTATTACCTCAATTTTACATGCTGTCCAAAGCAATGGGAAATAGAAGTTCAAAGAGATGGGAAGAGGTATGAATTAAAATGACAAGTGGCAACATGTTAAATATTCAAACTGAGGGCCATCTGCTCTGCTCTAAAGCCTCTGAATAAAGTAATTTCCAGACTTGAGGCCAGTGTAATTTTTGACCCATGTTTTGGCATCTTAAAACCCTTTTGCAGCCAGGTGTGGTGGCTCATGCCTGTAATCCCAGCACTTTGGGAGGTCAAGGCGGGCGGATCACTTGAGGTCAGGAGTTCGAGACCAGCCTGGCCAACATGGTGAATCCCCGTCTCTACTAAAAAATATAAAAATTAGCTGGGCGTGGTGGTGGCATGCCTGTAATCCCAGCTACTTGGGAAGTTGAGGCAGGAGAATTGCTTGAACCCAGGAGGTGGAAGTTGCAGTAAGCTGAGATCACGCCACTGCACTCCAGCCTGGGTGACAGAGCAAGACTCTGTCTCAAAACAAACAAGCAAACAAACAAAAAAATCCTTTTGCCATCTTGCTCTTTATCAGCCCTGTGGGCTGAAGCTTCTTCTTCAGTCCTGATGATCACACATGCCATTTACCCATGAATGGAGATGCTGCCTTTGATTCTGTCCTGGTTCTTGACTCTGCCTTTGGATTTTTTTTTTTTCTCGAGTCTACCTAACATGAATTGCATTTGATAGTTTGGATATTCCAGAAAAACTTCCTCACAAATTGTCTTCTAATTTATTTTAAGTATTAATAGTTATCTTTGAAAAATATCTTCTACAATTTTAATAAGATAAGGGAAATCATGATTTAAAAGAGTGTTTTTAATTGGAATCTTGAAGCAAGAGACTAACACCTTTTCCAACATGGAATTTTAAGCTCTCTTGATCCCTAATTTATTACCACTGGCCACAAGAGGTGACACTTCCTACAAAGTTTAGGGAATTTATGGCAATACTAATAAGAACCAATCCTTGACTTGCCACCCACGTGCAGTTCAAAGCTGTTCTTCTGGAGAACATGGAGTCTGTGGCGTCTTAGACTACTGACTTTGCTGTTATTCATCCTACCCACCCTTCATTTTTCTCCATGAGTAACTGCTTTCCTCTTAGTCCTAGTAACCCAGAGGCACAGATGTCCAAAGACAACAGTCAGATGGAAATGTAAATCACAAATCTCCACACCTGAAAACACCATTGGCAAACTGAAAACCAGACTAGCTCTGGGAAGCAATTGCTATCAAATTGCACAGATGAAATTAACCTGATACACATGAAAAGGTCACTGTCTAAAGATATTTAAAAAAGAGAAATTTATATATTTTGTAAAGGATTATTGCTGTCAGGCCACTTTTACATGGTGAGAGTTTTGGAGCTCTGAGTGTGTGTGTGCGTCTGTGTGTATTTCTGTGTGTGTGTGTGTGTGTTTAAATTTGGAACTTGGGGGTTTTCATTTAAATTCTAAGTAATGCCTTTTAGGGACCTACAGTATTGTTATTGTTATTTACAAATCTATGTTTCTTCAGAATTTCTTATTTTTCTCTCCTTTCATGCTAAAGCTGTGAGAAAAAGCCCTGAGCTGTCTCCCTAAATGGCTGTGTCTCCTGCAGTGGCTTGGTACCATCAAGTCAGATGAAGGACCCACTGCGCGAGGTGCCTATCTACTGCCTGGAGAACATGCCCAGGAGGCTGGAACCTGTTCCCTTTCAGAGATGAAATCCTGTCTTCTCATCAACTCACAAGACAAAGAGGACTTTTCTGACATCTAGCTGAAGGAGGAGGATTGTTTCAAGTCTTGTGCGGCAGAATTTCCCATAGTTTGTTCTGTTGATCCTTAGTTTTTCAAGATGCCCATAGGAAAAAATATTTTTGTGGTCAAGTCAGTTATGGAAACCTCTGCCTTTGAGCTATTTATAGGTTCTTAAGGCATATTAGCATGAACATGTTCTGAGACTTCCTGTGTTTAAAAGAAACTCTGTTTAACTTTGTTTAGCTTAGTGATTTCCAAATTTGTTTGACCACAGAACCCTTTTTTGGGAAACATTACTAATATTTCATGGAACTAGTAGGCTACAGAAAACACATGGGATATACTGGTGGGTGGTGTTAGGGTGATGGATCAGATGGAGAGTGGGAAGAACAATGGATTTAAAGTCACAGATCTATGTTCAAGTCTAATTGGCTGTTTACCAAAAATGCAACATTTTTTAAGGGAGATCTCTAAACCTCTGTCACTCTAGGTTTCCTCATCTAAAAATGGGAAATAATAATATTTATTACACAGGGTGTTTGTGGGGACAAAAGGACACAATGTGGAAGAACATGGGACCAGGGCTTGGTTCAACTTTGATTAAATCAGACTCTTCTTGACAAATAAACACTAGGACCAGATGACAATGGGATACTGGCACAGAAGTGATCTGCAGAAGTCTTGCTGCTGTCTTCATGCACGTATGTGTTCCGTGACTTCATATTTTGTTGGAAGTAGCAGCTTATTGATGGCTTGGGGTATAGTTGAAAAGGATACGGGCCCTTCTATAGCACCAAGTTGGCTGTCTTCAGTGTTGGTCAAGATTAGCTGTCTTAAAGTCCAAAGGATGGGACTGGCTAGATATTTTGTTGTACCTCAGAAAAATTATCTTAATTTCCTAGATATTTTGTTTTACCTCAGAAAAATTATCTTAATTTCCTAGATATTTTGTTTTACCTCAGAAAAATTGCCTTAATTTTCTACCCTCTGCAAATTTTTTCACCACAGAATCTTTTTTTGGAGAAAAATTATCAATATTTTATGGATATAGAAAACACACAGGATGTACTGATAAAACACATTAGTAAAACACATTGGTTTATGAATGATCTCTGTATTAAACCATCTGTACATATTGGTTTAATAAAAGTTCATTGCTAGATCTATCTGCTGAATTTCCATTCACCTTTATTAATGGATGCTTTAATTTGCAGTTCTCAAAAAGCTTTACAAATGAATTAGGGTAGACACAAAGCTGTGCCACCCAGAGCATCTTCAGTGATGTGCTGCACCCAATAGCAAGGGGAACTTTCAACAGAGTCTCCAGTCCTCAGCTCAGGGAGGCTCCACCTCTGTTGCAGAAAGCCACCTTATTGGACGTCACACCTTCTCAGGGTGGTTCACATCCAATGACTGATCCAGGCAGGGGAAGAAAACATTGGGACATTTTGGCCCAATGTGAGAAAGCTCAGACAGCCGATATATGCTTCAGCACTGCACCCCACCCCTAGGTGAGTGGCCGAGGCTTTGTCAGGCCTGCACTGCAGTTTGACATGCAATGGTCTGCAAAAAAAAAAATGACTTGCAAACAGTTGCAGTTTGATTTCTGCTCAGTACTTCTTCTTTCTCTTATTTTCACAAGTATCCATCCAAAATTCCTTCTGTAGAAGCCAACCTAAACCCAGAGGTTGGTGCTTCGGCTCTATACCTCCTAAATACCTATTCGGTGTCTCTTGACTATAGTATTCTCTCTCTAACTTTGACTGCAAGCTCCTTGTGGGCAAAAAATATATAGCGATTTCTATATGCCACAGTTTCTATGGTTGTGCCACAGATACAGAAGATAGCTGTTAAATACATTTTGAATGAAAGGATATTCATTTTTTAAGATGGATACTTCCATTTCTGTACATAGCAAGTGGTCAGAAATTAAAAGAGCCGTGTTAGAACTCAGGAAATTCTGTCAGTTTTTTCAGCTTTGTTTAGTGGCTCTTTCTGTGTCCACTTACACGGTGGAAATTTCTGGTATGTATTATATTTCTCACTCCCTTCTTTTCCTCCTTTTCTATGTACAGAACTAACATTGATGTCCAAAATTTCTCCACCTATATCCTGCTACTCCTTCTATGATAGTTGAAATGATATTTTTCTTTATGAATTGTTATCCACAGCAACCTTCTTGACTAATGTATTCAAAAATTGTGAATGCCATTTTCCCCTTAAATAGGCCCCTTTAGACAAATAACTGCTAAGCATTTTTCCCTGTGAATATGTAAATAGGTTAAAAACGAAGATGCAGCCAGTGTTGTGTGAATATTATTCCAACATTACACTTAAGATCCTTTCAGCACCATTTGCTAACATTTTGTACTCCTAGCCAAAGTGCCAAAAATTGCTCTCTCCTCATGCAATTTTCAAAAATTTCACTGGCACAAAATGAAGTAAAATCTCTATCTGCAGGAGAGAGCAAACTTCATTTAGCGTGTTTTACAAAGTGCTAAATAGGTTTTCTATTTTGGGAGTGGAGTAGCAGAACGTGTGCTTCCTGCTCTCCTGATCAAACATTTGCAATTCTGTTTCTGCACAGATTGCGCATTTCAGGTTGTCTTTGGCTATATTAACATAAGACTTGTTGTTTTATGCAAAAGAAAAGAAATACAATTACAATGTGTTCATGGGATGTGATATCAGTACTGGAAGGTTATTTTTTCTTGTCTTTAATGTTTTTATTATTTAAGATAAAATAGTGATTAGAGTCCGTGCCAGAGGCTTTTGTATTCAGCTGGTTTTAGAGTAAGAGCTCTTATTTGCTATCTTCTAGGGCACCATCCAAAAGAAAATGGTCATGTTCTCACTGATGAGAAATTTAGGATACTGTATTGCTAGCATCCTTTCAAGTAGCCCATTATATCCATGTCTCAAAGAAACTATACATAACTATTTGCTGGATATATTTTCTAAGAGAAAAGTACTTGTCTCATAATATTATAAGAATAATAATTATAGCCAAGATTTATTGATTGCTTATATGTTCCAAGCACTATATGACATGCACGATCTCATGGAACTCTCACAACTGCCCTCTGAGTTAGTGCCTATTTGATTTGACTCCAGACCCTGAGTCCTGTACCACTTGCAATACCATCTCTCACGTAAAGAGAGCATGCAGTGCTATACCTCACCTCCCTAGTAGAATGCCATTTAGTTCATAAGTAAAATATAATACATACCAGAAAAATACCCTTCCAGTCAAGTAAACTTGACTGAGAGAACATGGAAACAGAGTTAGGGAGGTGGCTGCAGAGCACACCAGAGACTGAAACATATTACTGCTTTGTAAACTTCTCAATATTTGCACCATAAAACACATATGCTTAGAGTATTTACACACTTCTCCAGCTTTTCTCAATGCTTAATATGTGGATATATTTAATATCTAACTGTAGTTTGAAAGGAGCAAACATTTCTTCAAAGCCAATGAAGGCTGGAGGATTGACCTAGGCAATTGATTTTTGAAGAGTAATGATACTAGTGAGCATTAGCCCCTTATAGATATCTGCTAATTCACCCTCTCAGAAGCTATTAACAAAGAAAGAAATAAACTCTGTGACTCTTACATGGGGATCCAATTGTATCTTTAATCTCACATAGCTATCTCTCAAGTATATATCACCATTGTGTGCAAGTATCTTAAAGTTGTGCTGCACATATCACCTGGGGAGAGGATGGCAGTTGGGGGTGGGAGTGGGGATGGGCAAACAACTTCACTGAGGAATCCAGAGAACTATGCCTTGCATATTGTAGACAGCCAGCATATCTGGTCCCTGTTTCCAAAAAATCTTACATGTATAATTTATATATTTAAAAATCTAAGCTTTTGGAAGAGAAAAAACTCAAGACAATATATAGGATAACTAAAATAATATGTGACCCAAACAGTAATAACTACCAATTCAGAGGAAAGAGAAAGATCACTGTGGTCCCAGAACATAAGAGAAACATTGAACTTGACTTTTAGGAATGAGCAAGATTTGGATAAACTAAGTAGTTAAGAGGTCTGTAAATGACCAGGTAGTACATATTTCAGGCTTTGTGGGCCACATATGATCTCTTTTGAAACTACTCAACTCTACCATTGTAATGAAAAGCAGCCATAGACATATTAGGTAAGTGAATGGGCTGGGTTGTGTTCTAATAGAAACTTTAAAACAAAACAAAAAAAAAGGCTGCAGGCTGGATTTGCCATGCAGGCTATAGTTTGCTGATCCCTGGTATAGACCATAGAGAAGTACATCTTAGGAAAGAGGTACTCTCAAAGGAATAGGGAGGGATATATATCTGGGACAATGGAGAATGGGAAAGACATGATGAATCAGTGAAACATTATAATGTATGAAAGAAACTATACGTGACTAAATATTCACGGAATATACTTTCTTCTTGTGGAAGGTAGACACAGCATCATCTCTACCCATAAAAGGTGGCATTCTGCAAGACTGAGAAGATGCCCACCTCCATTCCCAGAGTCCAGGCCTTCATTAACTCACACGTGAACTACTGAAGCATCACCCCTAGTTCTCCTATTAGTCACTCCTCCTCACCTGCCTCTAATCCATTCATCCATCCAGCGTGGGTCATGTAAAGTTACAGCTGAGAAGGTACTCCGTCTCTTAAACTCATCGGGACTCCATGTGGCTTCAAGATTGAAAATAAAACTTCTGTGTATGGCATATAAACTTAAGCTCTCAACAGTGTGCCCACTCCCTGGGCTCCAGTCATGGAAAACTATTTGCAGTTCTTTGAGCATGCTCCAGTTTCTCTTTCGTGCTTTATACAAGCTGTCCTCTTCTGTTGGAACATACTTCCTTCCCATCCTACCCCCAACACCCAACTTGTCTACCTGAGGAGCACTTAGTCATTGTCAAAGACCCAGTCCAAGTTTTTCCTCCTTGGAAATACTTCTCTGACCTACTTTGTCTGGGGTTTGTGCCCGCTTTCCTCTTCCTAATGTTCCCTGAACCTACCTCTACAGTAGCAACCATATTCCATTATACAGTATTTACTCATTGACCCTTCCCTCTTCCCTGCCAGACCTTGAACTCCCTGAGGGCAAAAACCTTCCCATTCTCAATCTCTGCCACCTAACATGGTCTGGCAGTTTACGAAGGAACAAATGCTTAAATATTAACTTACTGATCATTGAATGAATGAATATCTAAATCCTGTTGTCTATTTTTAAAAACAGGGACAATTCTTGTATATAAGTCTAACATTTGTATGATAAAAAGTATAAAGATGGCATTAAGAAAAACAGAAAGAATATGTGCCAGAAAAGCTTAATAGTGGTTATTTCATTTCTTTAAATATATTTTTATGTTATAAATGTACTCATTTTATAATAAAAACATCAATATAAGATAAATAGTATATAAAAACTCTTGGAATCTGATTTTAAAAACTCTTGGAATCTGATTTTAAAAACTCTTGGAATCTGACTGGTGTGAAGCAGGTTCACCACGCACCTGTCACTCTACTTGAATGAGTCTGGTGAGACAGAATACTCACACAAGTTAATCGAGCTTCTTATCTATTACACACAGATGAGAAGATGGATAATAGAAACCTAGCATTAAGGTGGGCTGGTGCCCAACTTTCAGGAGAGCTGTCCAGGATGAACAGAGTCTTGTCTGTGAGTGCTCCACGTCACACTGCAACTGAGGGACCCTGAAAGCATTCTGCCCTGGGTTTTATACCTTGGGGGAAACTGGGTGCGCTGAGCTAAATCTTTGCAGAAAATCCTGTTTAGAATAGATAGGAACAGAGCCCGGGCTGTTCTGAACAGTCCCTCCTTATTTCAGAATGTCATATTCCCAGCACATATTACAGTTATCCTGAGCAGGAGGAGACCTGACCTCTTGCAGTTGACTGTCATGAGGTAGCCTCTTCCACCTTCCCCCTTTAATGCTTATGAAGACAGAAAAATATATAAAAATAGCAAGACAGGAAACCAGACCTTACAGAAGATCTATTGCCAGAATCTGGGAGCACTCTTTGGAATCTACAAGGCTGATAGAACTTGGTCAAGATAATCCAAACTTCTGATTGTTGGCATTCCCAAACTTTGCTTCATGAAACAGCTCATAACCCAGAGAACCAGAACTTGCTTCAACAAAAAATTATGGAATCCCACCTCCACCACACAGTTGCTGCTTTTGGAGGCTTTCTGAGCATGTCTAAACTGCCTTTCATCCTTCCATGTCATTTAGAGGAGCAAACCCCAGAGAACAAGCCAGTAAAGCAAGCCCCAGAGAACAAGCCAGAACAAGCCAGTAAAGGGTTACACCTAATGGCAAGTTACATCCTTGGAGGTAAAGTTGTTACAAAGTGATGGTGGGGACATAGACTGTGAAAAGTTAGGAATGGGCTTGAGGCAGGCTCCACTCAGGCTTCTAGATGGAGATTTAAATATTTGCAGTTAATAAGGAGAAGGAAGTGGGCAAAACAAAATCCTTTGTTTTCAAATACAACCTCTTCATTATTCTTATCTTACTTAAAGATAACTAAATTTAATGCTATCCCTCCCCTAGCCGCCCACCCCCTGACAGGCCCTGGTGTGTGATGTTCCTCTCCCTGTGTACATGTGTTCTCATCGTTCAGCTCCCATTTATGAGTGAGAACACGTGGTGTTTGGTTTTCTGTTCTTGTGTTAGTTTGCTGAGAATGATGGTTTCCAGCTTCATCCATGTCTGTGCAAAGGATATGAACTTATCCTTTTTTTGGCTACATAGTATTCCATGGTGTATATGTGTCACATTTTCTTTAGCCAGTCTATCATTAATGGACATTTGGGTTGGTTCCAAGTCTTTGCTATTGTGAATAGTGCCGCAATAAACATACCTGTGCATGTGTCTTTATAGCATTAGGAGAAATACCTAATGTAGGTGACAGGTTGATGGGTGTAGCAAACCACCATGGCATGTGTATACCTATGTAACAAAACTGCACGTTCTGTACATGCACCCCAGAACTTAAAGTATAATAAAAAATTAAAAATAAAGAAAAATAAAGAAAATATGGTACATGTACACCATGGAATACCATGAGCCATACAAAAGAATGAGATCCTGCCCTTTGCAGGAACATGGATGGATCTGGAGGCCATTATCTTTAGCAAACTAAAGCAGCAACAGAAAACCAAATACTGCACTTCCTCACTTATAAACTGGAGTGAAATGATGAGAACACATGGACACATATGTGGGAACAACACACACTGGGGCCTGTTGGAGGGTGGACAGTGGGAGGAGAGAGAGTATCAGGAAAAATAACTGATGGGTACTAGGCTTAATCCATGGGTGATGAAATAATCTGTACAATAAACCCCTGTGACACAAGTTTACCTATGTAACAAACCTGCACTTGTACCTCTGAACTTAAAGTTAAATAGAATGGCGATCATTAAAAAGTCAGGAAACAACAGGTGCTGGAGAGGATGTGGAGAAATAGGAACACTTTTACACTGTTGGTGGGACTGTAAACTAGTTCAACCATTGTGGAAGTCAGTGTGGCGATTCCTCAGGGATCTAGAACTAGAAATACCATTTGACCCAGCCATCCCGTTACTGGGTATAGACCCAAAGGATTATAAATCATGCTGCTATAAAGACACATGCACACGTACGTTTATTGCAGCACTATTCACAATAGCAAAGACTTGGAACCAACCCAAATGTCCAACAATGACAGACTGGATGAAGAAAATGTGGCACATATACACCATGGAATACTATGCAGCCATAAAAAATGATGAGTTCATGTCCTTTGTAGGGACATGGATGAAGCTGGAAACCATCATTCTCAGCAAACTATCGCAAGGACAAAAAACCAAACACTGCATGTTCTCACTCATAGGTGGGAATTGAACAATGAGAACACATGGACACAGGAAGGGGAACATCACACACCGGGGACTGTTTCGGGGTGGGGGGAGGGGGAGAGATAGCATTAAACCTAATGCTAAATGACGAGTTAATAGGTGCAGCACACCAACATTGCACATGTTTACATATGTAACAAGCCTGCACGTTGTGCACATGTACCCTAAAACTTAAAGTATAATAATAATACAATTAAAAATAAAAAAATTTTTTTAAAAAGTTAAATTTTAAAAAATGAAAAAAAGATAACTAAATTTAAAAGTCCAAATTAGGGCCCACAGAAACATAATGTAAAATTA
Source organism: Symphalangus syndactylus (assembly GCF_028878055.3). Lineage (NCBI taxonomy): Eukaryota > Metazoa > Chordata > Mammalia > Primates > Hylobatidae > Symphalangus > Symphalangus syndactylus. The sequence goes on from NC_072425.2 coordinate 104,222,078, forward strand.
GGGACAAGAGTGGTCATGCTGAGGACTTGGAAGAACAGAGACTGCTTATAACTCTAAAAATGACCAATTGTAGAATCCTGAGGAAAAAATTCAAAAAGTTGTTTAGAATTTCCAGTAAAAATGAAAAAAATGGCTTCTACAGAACAGTTAAAAGTAATAAGGAGAAAAGAGAGAGAAAAAAAGTGACAGCAGGACAAGATATACAAGTAGATGAATCTGATGAGAAATATTTAGTAGGATTAATATCCTACTATTATTACAGAAAAAATATCATAGTTTGGTACCTAGGAAATAAACTCAAAGATGCAAAGGACTAATTTGATAACTTTTCCTGGAGAGTTCAAAAAAAAGAGACAAAGATGAAACTATGAAAAAAAAAAAGAGGGAGACAGAAAACCGAAACTCAAACCAAGATAGAAGCTATCGTACCTGGAGAAAAATAAAACAATTTTTAAAGACGTAATTGAAGTAAGTTTTCCTGAGCTCAGAATATTTCCCATATGCAGACTGATATTCTAAACTAAAATCTACATAATTACAACCTGAAAATTTAAAATTCTATAAACTCTAGGTAGAAAATCTGGTTACTCTATAAAGGAATTTAAAACAGGTGTCTTCAACCTTCTTTGCACTCTGCAAGTCAATGGATCAATGTGTAGGCTAGGAACTGCTGTGCAGTAAAACTTTCTGCAATAATGAAAATGTTCTATATGTGTGCTGTACAATATGGTAGCCACTACTCCTGTTGAGCTATGGAACGCTTGAAATGTGACCAGTGGACTGAATTTTCATTTTACTTAATTTTAGTAATTTAAATTTAAATAGCTCCATGTGGTTAATGCCACCCATATTGGACAGTGCAAATTCAGCATTTTTAGGTTAAGCTATTGTGACTTAGATTATTATTCCCATCAAGGCTTTCTTTCTCATGTGAAGGAAATAGGACTTTTTTGAGTATTCAGGAGGTTAGAAAATATACCACCTATTAATTTTGTTTGGAAAAAAAATCTTCAAAGATCTGTTCAAACCTTAATAAACATAAAAAAAATTAAAAGCTAAGCTAAATGACGAGTTAATGGGTGCAGGAAATCAACATGGCACATGGATACATATGTAACAAACCTGCACATTGTGCACATGTACCCTAAAACCTAAAGTATAATTAAAAAAAAAAACTATGAAAAAAAAAGAATAGGGAAGTTTTCTTATAATAGGCTTGATGGGCACTACTGAAAATAGGAAATGTGTAATGTAAAACTTAAACTTTAAAGACAATAGTCGGCCTAAATCTCCAAATTATGTTACCAAAACAGGCATGGCTAGGAAGTAGGGTAGGAGGCATGCTAAATTATTTGATTGTTTGTTTGTTTAAAGAGACAATCTGCATTTTAGTTAGACAAGAAGAAAACTATACAATGTTTTTGCATATGTACATGTTGAATTTAAAACAAAATATATCTTCTATGAAAACTGGAGAAGACAGGTGTAAAGAAGGGTATATTCTTGTGCTTAGGGAAAAGCTCCTAGATTTCCATGCTTTTATTATTAAAGAACAGAGAATTAAAATAATTTAAATAAGCCCTAAACTCAAGAAGTTAAGTAAAACAAAGCAACTCTAAGAAAAGCATACGCAAATATTAAAGCAAAAATAATTATTTCAGAAAATAGAAAGATGGTAGGATTAAAATAAGCCTGAAAATTGTTTGAAGAAAAAATCTAATAAATAAATCTCTAGCTAGTCTTCTCAAAGAAAAGAGAGAATAAATACAGCTAAAACTATGAATGGGAAAGTAAATATAGTGTTTGATATAAAGTGGATTTATTTTTAAGGAAAGAAAAAATACTACCTAAAAATCTTGAAAAAATTGAAACATTTTTAGGAAAGTATGTTATCAAAAATAACTTCTTAAGAAGTAGAACACTTCATAACTACAGAAAAACATAATATTTAAAAAAGTTTACTGGTAAGAAATGCTGGTCTTAGAAGTTCTGAGTGAGTCTTCTCAAACCTTCAAGTGTGAGATTACTCTAGGTTTTTTGTAAAAAAAACCATTTTTTTAGAGCAGTTTTAGGTTAGCAGCAAAATTGAAATGAATACACAGAGAAACCCCACAGTAGGGGTCTCTCCTCCTCCTCTCCCGACACATGCATAGCCTCCTTCATTTATAGCATCCCCCACAAAGTGGTACATTTGTTACAGCTAACAAAATTCCAGTAACACATCATCACCCAAATCTCATAGTTTCCATTAGGGTTCACTCTTGGTGCCCTACATTCCATGAGTTTGGAGACGTATAATGACATGGGTCCACCATTATAGTATCTCACAGAGTATTTTCACTGCCCTAAAAATCCTCTGTTCTCCACCTATTCATCTCTCCCTTCCACTACCCCCTGCCAACCACTAATGTTTTCACTGTCTCCATAGCTTTGGCTTTTCCAGAATGTCATATAGTTGGAATCATACAGTATGTGGCCTTTTCAGATGAGCTTCCTTCACTTGGTAATATGCACCTAAGTTTTCTCTTTGTCTTTTCATGGCTTGGTAGCTCATTTCTTTTTAGCACTGGAAAATAGTCCATTGTCTTTATGTACCACAGTTTATTTTTCATTCATCTACGGAAGTATGTCTTAGCTGTTTCTAAATATTTGCAAAATTATGAATAAGCCTGCAATAAACATGTGTGCAAGTTTTTGTGGGGACATGTTTTCAGTTCCTTTGAGTAAATACCAAGGCATATAATTTCTGGATCCCATGGTAAGAGTATGTTTAGTTTTGTAAGAATCCACCAAACTGTCTCCCAAAGTGGCTGTTCCATTTTGCATTTGTATTCATTACAGCAGTGAATGACAATTCCTGTTGCTCCACATCCTCACCAGCATTTACTATTGTCAGTGCTCTGGATTTTGGCCATTATAATAGGTGTGTAGCAATATTGTATTGCTGTTTTAATTTGCGTTTATTTGGTGATATATGATGTGGGACATCTTTTCATATGCTTATTTTCCACTGTATATCTTCTTTAGTGAGATGTCTGTTGAGATCTTTGGCCCATTTTCAAATCAGGTTGTTTATTTTCTTATTGTTGAGTAGGTGCCTTGTAGGATAACAGTCCTTTATCAAGTATGTCTTTTGCAAATATTTTCTCCCAGTCTGTGGCTTGCCTTTTCATCTTCTTGACAGTGTTTTGCAGAGCAGATTTTTTTTTATTTTAATGAAGTTCAGCTTATCAGTTGTTTCTTTCATGGATCATGCCTTTTGTGCTGTATCTAAAAAGTCATTACCAAACCCAAAGTCATCTAGAGTTACTCCTATGTTATTTCTAGGGGACTTATACTTTTACATTTTACATTTAGACCTGTGATCCATTTAAGTTGAGTTTTGTGAAGGGTGTAAGGTTTGTGTCTAGGTTCATTGCATTTGGATGTTCTGTTGTTTCAGCATTGTGTATTGAAAAGATCTTTTCTCCACTGTATTGCCTTTGCTTCTTTGTCAAATATCAGGTGACTATATTTATGCGGGTCTGTTTCTGGGTAATCTATTCTGTTTCATTGATCTTTTTGTCTATTCTTTTGCCAATACCACATTGTCTTGATTACTGTATCTTTACGGGGAGTCTTGAAGCTGGCTAGTGTTTGACTTTGTTCTTCTCTAGTTCTTTTTCATTGTTCAAAAGCATAGGGAATAAAATGAAAAATTTAACTTCATTTTTAAAAGACCATATATTTTGATGCCAAATGTGAACAAAGTTGAATAATGAAAAAACTGGAGATCATTCCCAGTTCTAAATAAAGACAAGATAACTCTGCAGTATATTAAGAGTACGTGACAAAGTGAAGTTACTTTCAGGATTGAGAAGCAATTACAAACACATTGTTTTGGTTTTTTGTCAGGTGGTATCCTAAGATCTGCTGATATATTCATTCAATTTTCACAGAAATAAATTATATGGGTCCCATTATTGTGCCTCATTTACAGATGAGAAAGTTCAAGTGTTGGGAAATTGAGTAAGTTGTTCAAAGTCACACAACTGGTAAGGGCGGAGGCAGGCTTGAATCCAGGAAGTCTGGCTATAGAGTCACCCTCTTACCCCTAGTGATATTGCTTTTTATGCCAATAGATTACTGGAAGAAACCAGAGCACATATCTCAATAGTAATGAAAAAGATGTGTGATAACATTCAGAATCCACTCGTGAATTAAAAAGAAAGTGCTTACACTAGGAGAGAAGGTTATGTTATTCTTAATATTATAAAGAATATTTATTACTATGGGGAAATATTTATTACTATGGGGAAATATTAATAATGGATTGTTGAGTGAAAAGGAGATACAGTGTATAAAATATTGTAATTATGTTACTATATAGAAAATATATTAGAAAGATATAAGTCAAAGTTAATAATAAATGGGGAGATTATAAGTGATTCTATGTCCCTTCACTGGACCTTTTCTATATTTTCTGAGTTTATCACAAATGCATTGATTTTGTAATTTTAAAAATATATATTGCTTAAAAAGCAAAGATTGCCCAAATAAAGAGAAAAATATGGTAGATCAAATGTAAAGTAAGAATTAGAAATCCCAAATAGACATTAATAGAGTATCCTTTGAGTTTCTCCAAAAATAAGAGATTTTTTGTGCCCTAGAAGGTGGGAGGGAATTTGTGGCACCATATGAAAATGACAGAGCAAAGCAAGTGTGGAAGCTATGAAGGCAAGTACCAATTAAGTTTGAATTCTTAACTTTGGTCTTCTCCGAAAAGAGCTGAGAAAAGTCTTCATCACAAATCATCTTGAAACTGGTAGAATGGAGGAACGAGGTGAAGAAGGACTCATTAATAACTGAGTATAAGAACAATACCATGTAACATTATTTAAAAGTAGCAAACAATGGCTTGACCAAATCCAGCCATCAAGTGCAGGCATCATCTGCTAATTTGTTGTTCATTGGTAGCCATTAGCCCTGTGACAGGGTTGCTCTAGAAGTACACAAATGAGCTTGCCAGTCTCCTTGGAAGCTCAGGGAAGGTGAAGGTGGGTAGAGAAGAGGAAGGCTGTTGAGTCAGTGAAAAAATTCTGAATAAGTCCAACAAACAAAGACAGCCCAAGGTGCACATCAGTAATCAGAATAAGAATTAGCCAGGGTGATAAGAGGGAAGAAGATGATAGCTAGTGAAGGGGAGTGCTTGGTTCAAACAGAGGCCATCTGTCCATACCAAACTAATTTACAGGCAGCAGAACAGTCACACTAAAGGGCAGCCATTGGATAGGTGTCTCTTTCATCTTATGCAGAAGTACATTATCTTAGCATTTAAACTGAGAGTGAACTGGGCCCCTCATTATGCTTTGCCAAGAGTCCAATATCCTAACATTAAATGGAAAATAGAATCAAGCACATCATCTGTTGGCATAAAAGTAAAGTTTAAAGAGAAATATAAGCATAAAAGCAGGACTTTCTAGCAATGAGAAACATCTCAAGGGAAAACAATTTATATAATGAGAGTTGTAAGTACATACACATATTAAAAACACCCAGACACCTTGTTTGTATTGGCTTCGGGTTATGAATTGAAGAAGACTGCAAAAAGCTTGGGACACACCATTTGAGTGTTTCAGAGCTGAAATGAGAAGTACATTCTATTTTTGACCAGGGATATGGGAAACGTGTCAATCTCTGTGTGAGGGTGAAGAACGCACTGAGACAGCCAGAAGAGATGTGTGAGTAATGCCACTGACATTTAAAAATCTTTTTCTGGGTCTAAGTATACCCTGGCGACTTCATGGCTTCCTGATAGAAGCAACGCGGTCATATATACCCTCTCCACAAGAGATCACTTCCTCTACACCACTAGCCTAAGGACTATGTGGGGAACCAGGGACAGTGGCTAACAATAGCCTTAAACTCACTGTTTCTGAGTCAGATACAAGTAGAATTCTAAATCATACTTTCTTTTTCCTTTTATTCCTCCTTCCACTCAGAGAATACTTGCCTCAATTTTAAGGAGGTATCTCCATCTTCCACTGAGTCAGATGCAGAAATTCAGATCCTTCTCGTCTTTGCAACATGCTATACCAGGTGGACTTTACCATGAGTAACAGACAATCCAGTGAATTTCCAAAACCCACAGCAATAATAGGCACCATGTAAAACAGAGAGGAGTGGTGTCTCCGTTCTGAAGTCTTCATTTTGTGGCTTCTTTCGCTAACCACATTTCTTTAAACTTAATCAGAGCTAACCCTTCCCTAATTGGACTCAGACAAGCTACTTGAGCACTGAACACAAGACCCAGAAAGAATTCAGGGCTGTGAATAACTGATTATAATTTCCTGTGGTGATTGAGACATACACATGCAGACACACACACTTTAGAGATCCTGGTTATACATGTTACTTAGCTATTCTTTATTTAATTGATGAGTAGGCATTCCTGAGGGAAGAGGAAGGGGAGCTTCTTGGGTTTTTCTCCATTTCTAACTTCACTGAAGAGCTCTTGGTGGTAACCGTGGGTTGCTCACCATGTCCTGTGGATTTCTCCCACAGAGTGACTTAACAAGGTACAGATTCTGCCTTACCACTCCAGTAACGTTGCTCATGATGACCCAGTCACCATGACCTTCCCTTTGTCAAGTTCTTTTCTTTTTTTCAGAGTTTTACTCTGAAACTCTGACCAGGAACCAGAAGTTATAAGCCCTTCTTTTGACTTCTCATAGGTGCCTTGTGCTCTGATTGGAACACTCACCTTGCTTCACCTTGTGTTATATATCCTCCTTGACATTCTTATATTGCACACCTTTCCAGATGGTAGGAACCTGATGAAATACCAATAGTCTGTTGCATTGAATTGGTTTAATTTGGTTTTGAGCCTAGAGGTTTGCTAAAATTGTTTGGTTTTCTTAAAAAAGACATTGATTCTTTTAATTAAACAAGAGTATATTATGGAAAAATTAGAAAAATGTATAACTACAAAATGAAAATGCCCATTATACTACCAGTTAGTGACAGATTTGTTATCTTTTTGAAGTATTACTTCCTTTTTTCCTAAAATTTTAATCAATTATTTAATTTTTCCAATAAATAATAAATTATACCAAGGTCATTTATAAAATGATCATTCTCCCTGCTGATTTGAACTGATTTTAGCAAATTGAAGTAATTTTTTTTGTATTACAATATTGGTTGAAATGTCACTTCAGTGACACTAAAAAGGTTGTCAAAAGTAGCTATCTCCACCTCCTTGCCTCTCATTCTAAAAGGTATCACATACCCGTCAGCTTCACCAAGATTGCTCTTTTCAAGCTAGGTAGTGCTCTCTATTTTGTTTGTATATTGCTTGAACTATCCACAGGATTTAGCACAGTTGACTACCCCTTGCCTGAACTACTTCCTTCTGTCTGCTTCAATACCTGTCTGGTTTTTCTCCAGCCACCCCAGCTATCTTCTTCCTGTTTCCCTTGCTGCCTTGCTCCTTTTCTGTGTGTCCTCCAAATGCCAGCATCCAGGCACCATTTTAGGACTCCTTTGCCTCCCTAACATGCTGATTTGTGCTTTGGCTTTAAATATAGTCATCGATTATTGCCCAACATGGATATCTCGAGCCAACTTATCAGGACACCAGATTTCTATAGGTTACTGCCTGCTTGTTACTTCCTCAAAATCTCTGATAGACATCTAAAACTTATTATATTTGAAACTTTTGATTCCCCACACCCACTCCCATCCTGGTCTTTCTCTAGTCTTCTTAGTATCACGCAGCCAGTTCTTTTAGACCATAACTAGGAATTATCCTTGATTCTTTTATTTTCTTCAGTGTCCCAATTCAATCTTTTTGACTTTTCCTCCGAAACATACCCCAAATTAATTCACTTCCTTCCAACTTCACTGCCCCTACTTCATCCTGGCCACTTTCATCTTTCCCAGACTACTCTGATAGGCTCCTGTCTGGGTTGGCCATTTCCATACTGGCTCTTTGTAGTTCATTCTACAAATAGAAACCAGAGTGATCTTTATAAATGACAAGTCAGACTGTCACTCCTCTACTTTAAAACCTTCCAAGATTTCTTTATTATACTTAAAAAATAAAATCCAAGTTCTTTATCTTGGGTACAAAGTCCTGCAAAAATCTAACTCCTGTCAACCTCACATATTCTTGCCCCCTTGCCTACTCTGCTCCACCATACTTCTTTCCGTTTCTTGACTATGCCAAGCCTGATACTTTCTTTGAAAGGTTCTTTCAGGGGTGGAGCCAAGATGGCCGAATAGGAACAGCTCCAGTCTCCAGCTCCCAGCCCCAGCGACACAGAAGACGGGTGATTTCTGCATTTCCGCTTGAGGTACCGGTTTCATCTCACTAGGGAGTGCCTAACAGTGGGTGCAGGACAGTCGGTGAAGTGCACTGTGCGCGAGCCGAAGCAGGGCGAGGCATTGCCTCACTCGGGAAGCACAAAGGGTCAGGGAATTCCCTTTCCTAGTCAAAGAAAGGGGAAACAGACGGCACCTGGAATATCAGGTCAGTCCCATCCTAATACTGCGCTATTCCAACGGGCCTGGAAAACGGCACACTAGGAGATTGTGTCCCGAACCTGGCTCGGAGGGTCCTATGCCCATGGAGTCTCGCTGATTGCTAGCACAGCAGTCTGAGATCAAGCTGCAAGGCGGCAGCGAGGCTGGGGGAGGGGCACCCACCATTGCCCAGGCTTGCTTAGGTAAACAAAGCAGCCAGGAAGTTCGAACTGGGTGGAGCCCACCACAGCTCAAGGAGGCCTGCCTGCCTCTGTAGGCTCCACCTCTGGGGGCAGGGCACAGACAAACAAAAACTCAGCAAGAACCTCCACAGACTTAAATGTCCCTGTCTGACTGACAGCTTTGAAGAGAGTAGTGGTTCTCCCAGCACGCAGCTGGAGATCTGAGAACGGACAGACTGCCTCCTAAAGTGGGTCCCTCACCCTTGAGCAGCCTAACTGGGAGGCACCCCCCCAGTAAGGACAGACTGACACCTCATTCAACCGGGTACCCCTCTGAGACAAAACTTTCAGAGGAACTATCAGACAGCTGAATTTGTGGTCTCACGAAAATCCGCTGTTCTGCAGCCACCGCTGCTGACACCCAGCCAAACAGGGTCTGGAGTGGACCTCTAGTAAACTCCAACAGACCTGCAGCTGAGTGTCCTGTCTGGTAGAAGGAAAACTAACAAACAGAAAGGACATCGACACCAAAAACCCATCTGTACATCACCATCATCAAAGACAAAAAGTAGGTAAAACCACAAAGATGGGGAAAAAACAGAGCAAAAAAACTGGAAACTCTAAAAAACAGAGCACCTCTCCTCCTCCAAAGGAACGCAGTTCCTCACCAGCAACGGAACAAAGCTGGATGGAGGATGACTTTGATGAGTTGAGAGAAGAAGGCTTCAGACGATCAAACTACTCTGAGCTACGAGAGGAAATTCAAAACAATAGCAAAGAAGTTAAAAACTTTGAAAAAAAAATTAGAAGAATGGATAACTAGAATAACCAATGGAGAGAAGGGCTTAAAGGAGATGATGGAGCTGAAAGCCAAGTTTCGAGAACTACGCGAAGATTGCAGAAGCCTCAGTAGCAGATGCGATCAACTGGAAGAAAGGGTATCACTGATGGAAGATGAAATGAATGCAATGAAGAGAGAAGGGAAGTTTAGAGAAAAAAGAATAAAAAGAAATGAACAAAGCCTCCAAGAAATTTGGGACTATGTGAAAAGACCAAACCTACGTCTGATTGGTGTACCTGAAAATGATGGGGAGAATGCAACCAAGTTGGAAAACACTCTGCAAGACATTATCCAGGAGAACTTCCCCAATCTAGCAAGGCAGGCCAGCATTCAGATTCAGGAAATACAGAGAACGCCACAAAGATACTCCTCGAGAAGGGCAACTCCAAGACACATAATTGTCAGATTCACCAAAGTTGAAATGAAGGAAAAAATGTTAAGGGCAGCCAGAGAGAAAGGTCGGGTTACCCACAAAGGGAAGCCCATCAGACTAACAGCTGATCTCTCAGCAGAAACTCTATAAGCCAGAAGAGAGTGGGGGCCGATATTCAACATTCTTAAAGAAAAGAATTTTCAACCCAGAATTTCCTATCCCGCCAAACTAAGCTTCATAAGTGAAGGAGAAATAAAATACTTTACAGATAAGCAAACGCTGAGTGATTTTGTCACCACCAGGCCTGCCCTAAAAGAGCTCCTGAGGGAAGCACTAAACATGGAAAGGAACAACCGGCACCAGCCACTGCAAAAACATGCCAAACGGTAAAGACCATCGAGGCTAGGAAGAAACTATAGCAACTAACGAGCAAAATAACCAACTAACATCATAATGACAGGATCAGATTCACACATAACAATATTAACGTTAAATGTAAATGGGCTAAATGCTCCAACCAAAAGACACAGACTGGCAAACTGGATAAGGAGTCAGGACCCATCAGTGTGCTGTATTCAGGAAACCCATCTCACGTGCAGAGACACACATAGACTCAAAATAAAGGGATGGAGGAAGATCTATCAAGCAAATGGAAAACAAAAAAAGGCAGGGGTTGCAATCCTAGTCTCTGATAAAATAGACTTTAAACCAACAAAGATCAAAAGAGACAAAGAAGGCCATTACATAATGGTAAAGGGATCAATTCAACAAGAAGAGCTAACTATCCTAAATATATATGCACCCAACACAGGAGCACCCAGATTCATAAAGCAAGTCCTGAGTGACCTACAAAGGGACTTAAACTCCCACACAATAATAATGGGAGATTATAACACCCCACTGTCAGCATTAGACAGATCAATGAGACAGAAAGTTAAATAGGATATTCAGGAATTGAACTCAGCTCTACATAAAGTGGACCTAATAGACATCTACAGAACTCTCCACCCCAAATCAACAGAATATACATTTTTTTCAGCACCACACCACACCTATTCCAAAATTGACCACATAGTTGGAAGTAAAGCTCTCCTCAGCAAATGTAAAAGAACAGAAATTATAACAAACTGTCTCTCAGACCACAGTGCAATCAAACTAGAACTCAGGATTAAGAAACTCACTCAAAACCGCTTAACTACATGGAAACTGAACAACCTGCTCCTGAATGACTATTGGGTACATAATGAAATGAAGGCAGAAATAAAGATGTTCTTTGAAACCAGTGAGAACAAAGACACAACATACCAGAATCTCTGGGACACGTTCAAAGCAGTGTGTAGAGGGAAATTTATAGCACTAAATGCCCACAGGAGAAAGCAGGAAAGATCCAAAATTGACACCCTAACATCACAATTAAAAGAACTAGAAAAGCAAGAGCAAACACATTCAAAAGCTAGCAGAAGGCTAGAAATAACTAAAATCAGAGCAGAACTGAAGGAAATAGAGACACAAAAAACCCTTCAAAAAATTAATGAATCCAGGAGCTGGTTTTTTGAAAAGATCAACAAAATTGATGGACCGCTAGCAAGACTAATAAAGAAGAAAAGAGAGAAGAATCAAATAGATGCAATAAAAAACGAAAAAGGGGATATCACCACTGATCCCGCAGAAATACAATCTACCATCAGAGAATACTACAAACACCTCTATGCAAATAAACTAGAAAATCTAGAAGAAATGGATAAATTCCTCAACAAATACACCCTCCCAAGACTAAACCAGGAAGAAGTTGAATCTCTGAATAGACCAATAACAGGTTCTGAAATTGTGGCAATAATCAATAGCTTACCAACCAAAAAGAGTCCAGGACCTGATGGATTCACAGCTGAATTCTACCAGAGGTACAAGGAGAAACTGGTACCATTCCTTCTGAAACTATTCCAATCGATAGAAAAAGAGGGAATCCTCCCTAACACATTTTACGAAGCCAGCATCGTCCTGATACCAAAACCTGGCAGAGACTTAACCAAAAAAGAGAATTTCAGACCAATATCCTTGATGAACATTGATGCAAAAATCCTCAATAAAATACTGGCAAACCGAATCCAGCAGCACATCAAAAAGCTTATCCACCATGATCAAGTGGGCTTCATCCCTGGGATGCAAGGCTGGTTCAACATACGCAAATCAATAAATGTAATCCAGCATATAAACAGAACCAAAGACAAAAACCACATGATTATCTCAATAGATGCAGAAAAGGCCTTTGACAAAATTCAACAACCCTTCATGCTAAAAACTCTCAATAAATTAGGTATTGATGGGACATATCTCAAAATAATAAGAGCTATCTATGACAAACCCACAGCCAATATCATACTGAATGGGCAAAAACTGGAAGCATTCCCTCTGAAAACTGGCACAAGACAGGGATGCCCTCTCTCACCGCTCCTATTCAACATAGTGCTGGAAGTTCTGGCCAGGGCAATCAGGCAAGAGAAGGAAATAAAGGGTATTCAATTAGGAAAAGAGGAAGTCAAATTGTCCCTGTTTGCAGATGACATGATTGTATATCTAGAAAACCCCACTGTCTCAGCCCAAAATCTCCTTAAGCTGATTAGCAACTTCAGCAAAGTCTCAGGATACAAAATTAATGTACAAAAATCACAAGCATTCTTGTACACCAATCACAGACAAGCAGAGAGCCAAATCATGAGTGAACTCCCATTCACAATTGCTTCAAAGAGAATAAAATACCTAGGAATCCAACTTACAAGGGATGTGAAGGACCTCTTCAAGGAGAACTACAAACCACTGCTCAATGAAATAAAAGAGGATACAAACAAATGGAAGAACATTCCATGCTCATGGGTTGGAAGAATCAATATCGTGAAAATGGCCATACTGCCCAAGGTAATTTATAGATTCAATGCCATCCCCATCAAGCTACCAATGACTTTCTTCACAGAATTGGAAAAAACTACTTTAAAGTTCATATGGAACCAAAAAAGAGCCCGCATCGCCAAGTCAATCCTAAGCCAAAAGAACAAAGCTGGAGGCATCACGCTACCTGACTTCAAACTATACTACAAGGCTACAGTAACCAAAACAGCATGGTACTAGTACCACAACAGAGACATAGATCAATGGAACAGAACAGAGCCCTCAGAAATGATGCCGCATAGCTACAACTATCTGATCTTTGACAAACCTGACAAAAACAAGAAATGGGGAAAGGATTCCCTATTTAATAAATGGTGCTGGGAAAACTGGCTAGCCATATGTAGAAAGCTGAAACTGGATCCCTTCCTTACACCTTATACAAAAATTAATTCAAGATGGATTAAAGACTTATATGTTAGACCTAAAACCATTAAAATCCTACAAGAAAACCTAGGCATTACCATTCAGGACATAGGCGTGGGCAAGGACTTCATGTCTAAAACACCAAAAGCAATGGCAACAAAAGCCAAAATCGACAAATGGGATCTCATTAAACTAAAGAGCTTCTGCACAGCAAAAGAAACTATCATCAGAGTGAACAGGCAACCTACACAATGGGAGAAAATTTTTGCAACCTACTCATCTGACAAAGGGCTAATATCCAGAATCTACAATGAACTCAAACAAATTTACAAGAAAAAAACAAACAACCCCATCAAAAAGTGGGCAGAGGAGATGAACAGACACTTCTCAAAAGAAGACATTTATGCAGCCAAAAAACACATGAAGAAATGCTCATCATCACTGGCCATCAGAGAAATGCAAATCAAAACCACAGTGAGATACCATCTCACACCAGTTAGAATGGCCATCATTAAAAAATCAGGAAACAACAGGTGCTGGAGAGGATGTGGAGAAATAGGAACACTTTTACACTGTTGGTGGGACTGTAAACTAGTTCAACCATTGTGGAAGTCAGTGTGGCGATTCCTCAGGGATCTCGAACTAGAAATACCATTTGACCCAGCCATCCCATTACTGGGTATATACCCAAAGGACTATAAATCATGCTGCTATAAAGACACATGCACACGTATGTTTATTGCGGCACTATTCACAATAGCAAAGAGTTGGAACCAACCCAAATGTCCAACAACGATAGACTGGATTAAGAAAATGTGGCACATATACACCATGGAATACTATGCAGCCATAAAAAATGATGAGTTCGTGTCCTTTGTAGGGACATGGATGAAACTGGAAAACATCATTCTCAGTAAACTATCACGAGGACAAAAAACCAAACACCGCATGTTCTCACTCATAGGTGGGAATTGAACAATGAGAACTCATGAACACAGGAAGGGGACCATCACACTCCGGGGAATGTTGTGGGGTGGGGGGAGGGGGGAGGGACAGCATTAGGAGATACACCTAATGCTAAATGACGAGTTAATGGGTGCAGGAAATCAACATGGCACATGGATACATATGTAACAAACCTGCACATTGTGCACATGTACCCTAAAACCCTAAAGTATAATAAAAAAAAAAAAAAACGAAAGTTTCTTTCCCCTGCATTTTCATGGCTCACTTCTTCTAGCCATTCACTTATCAGATTAAATGTCACTTCCTCAAGTCAAAATTATACCACCCTACATGAATTATCTTTATTTTTCTTATTTATTATATATATATTATATACATATCTTATAAATTATATATATATGCATGTATGTGAGAGACAGAAAAAGAGCATTGTCTATCTCTCCAATCAGAATACAAAGAGAAACAGACTCTTGTCTACCATATTCACTGTTGTATCCTCAGTGACTAGAATAGTGCTTAGAGCATTATTTTTAAATAAATGAATGAATGTGACATAGGCTAGAATTTTATCTACACTTGCCTTTGTTTTTGTTTCTTATTTTCTGTTCTAATGATCTACCTGTTCTTTCATCAAACAGGTAAACAAGTAAAACAGAAATGGAAGACTCCATCTCAATTGCCACAGTTGTCACATACATTTTAATATTTGGTAGGGATAGCCAAAGTTCTCCCTTATTACACTCATTATTCTAAACATTCCTGGCTAGTATCGCCTGTTTGTTCTCCAAGTGATCTAAAAACATACTATATATTTCTTTATTTGCTCAATTTTCATAGGTTCAGCATAAAGACTCTGTGTGTTTCTTGTTAAGTCAGCTAGTTTATATTTTTCTTGCTATTGTGAACAGCATATTGCCCACACAAGGAGAGGTCACGCATTTAGGTTACCTACCTAGCCTTTAAAGACATTTGAGTTTGCACCTCCTGATATACAGGAAAACTAATACTTGTCCATATTTATTTTCTATGTAATATTCACAGTGGACTTTTTCATTGGTTTTTAGCAGATCTTCAACTAATTTTCTTTAATTTTCTAGGCAGTCTATTATATCATCTGCAAATAACAATCTTTTTTTCCCTTCCCAAGAGTTAAGCCCTTTACTCCTTTTCCTCCCTAGTCTGGTTGCATTCAGTAGAACTACCATAACAATATTCAATAATGATGAGTATCCTTGCCTCATAATGACTTTTATATAAATGCCTCTAGTCTCCCTATTAACTATGTTGTTAAATGCTGGTTTTAGATAGATTACCATATTGAGAATGACACAACTTTCTCTCCTAGTTTAAAAGTGTGATATGAGTGTTTTTGGTTGCATAATATATAATGCTTTATATTATAATACATCCTCATTGTTGCCATATTTTTATTATTTCAGTATGGAAATCATCCCAGGAATGTTATAATATTGCCTTTATCTGATAGGACATTAAATATTGACTGTGTATCCACTATGTTCAAAACATTGTGCTATTTTTGAGCTCTGAAAATAAGTAGATTAAAGAAGGTTTAAATGTGGATGTGGTAATCCAACCTCATGTTTAATGCTATTTCAGTCCCCACCATCATCTACCAAAATGTTAGATTTGTTATTACAAAATACCAAAGCAAGCAGTTGCTACCCTATATATATATATATATTTAGAACCATCACATTTTCTCCCTGTAAGCTATGTCTGTTTTTCCTATGACAATTAAAGGTGTTTTTCCAATTCCTTCTTGAAATATCTTAAATAATGAGTCCTAACCTGGATGCATATGAGAATTAGCTGAGGTTTGAAATATTCTGATGTTTGGGCCCTTCCCTAAACTAATTAAATCTGAACTACCAGTAGTGGGTCCCAGGCAATTTTATTATTGAAAAGCAACATTCAGCCAGTAGAGTCACTCAGTATTGAACCAAGCACTTTGTTTCTGGCCCTCCAAGAATTCAAGAAAATAAAAAAAACTCTACACCAGTTATTGTCAAACTTTGCTTAGAAATTAAGGGGCAATTAGAAATATCAGGGTGCATTTAAAAATTCAAGGTACAGGATTGGTAAGGGGCAGAGCAAGAAGGCAGAATAGAAGTCTCCACTGATTGTCCCCCAACCCCTGCAAACACACTAATCTAACAACTGTCTGCAAAAAAAAAAAAAAAGCACCTTCATAAGAACAAAAAATCAGGTGAGCATTCACAGTACCTGTTTTTTAAAAAATTATTATTATACTTTAAGTTCTGGGATACAGGTGCAGAATGTGCAGGTTTGTTACATAGGTATACACATGCCATGGTGGTTTGCTGCACCCATCAACCTGTCATCTACATTAGGTATTTCTCCTAATGCTACCCCTCCCCTAGTCCGCCACCCCCTGACAGGCCCCAGTGTGTGATGTTCCCCTCCCTGTGTCCATGCGTTCTCATTGTTCAGCTCCCACTTATGAGTGGGAACATGCAGTGTTTGGTTTTCTGTTCTTGTGTTAGTTTGCTGAGAATGATGGTTTCCAGCTTCATCTAAGTCCCTGCAAAGGACATGAACTCATACTTTTTATGGCTACATAGTATTCCATGGTGTATATGTGCCACATTTTCTTTATTCAGGCTATCACTGATGGGTATTTTGGTTGGTTCCAAGTCTTCACTATTGTGACCAGTGCCACAGTAAACATACGTGTGCATGTGTCTTTATAGTAGAATGATTTACAATCCTTTCGGGATATACCCAGTAATGGGATTGCTGGGTTAAATGGTATTTCTGGTTCTAGATCCTTGAGGAATTGCCACACTGTCTTCCACAATGGTTGAACTAATTTACACTCCCACCAACAGTGTAAAAGCATTCCTATTTCTCCATATCCTCTCCAGCATCTGTTGTTTCCTGACTTTTTAATGATGACCATTCTAACTGGCATAAGATAGTATTTCCTTGTGGTTTTGATTTGCATTTCTGTAATGACCAGTGATTATGGGCATTTTTTCATATGTTCGTTGGCTGTATAAATGTCTTCTTTTGAGAAGTGTCTGTTCATATCATTTGCCCACTTTTGATGGGGTTGTTTGTTTTTTTCTTGTAAATTTGTTTAAGTTCTTTGTAGATTCTGGATATTATCCCTTTGTCAGATGGATACATTGCAAACATTTTCTCCCATTCTGTAGGTTGCCTCTTCACTCTGATGATAGTTTCTTTTGCTGTGCAGAAGCTCTTTAGTTTAATTAGATCCCATTTGTCAATTTTGGCTTTTGTTGCCATTGCTTGTGGTGTTTTAGTCATGGAGTCTTTGCCCATGCCTATGTCCTGAAAGGTATTGCCCAGGCTGTCTTCTAGGGTTTTTATGATTTTAGGTCTTACATTCTGGTTTTAACTTTATATCACTGAGAGAGGCACTGAAGAGGTAGGTAAAACAGTCTTGAATCACTGACACCACCCCTCCCTCATCCTGTGACAGCAGTGGCATGGTGCAGAGAGCTTTTCTGTGCACTGGGGAGAGAGAGAGTGCAGCAATTATGAGGCATTTAGCTCAGTGCTGTCCTATTATAAAAGAAAAAAACTGGATGAAACTTAGCTGATGCTCACCCATGGAGGGAGTATTTAATCTAGCCCTAAACAGAAGGGAATCACTGACCCCCAGCAGTCTAAACTTGAGTTCCTGCAAGCCTTGCCACCATGGGCTACAGTGGCAGTCTAGGCCACCGGGACTACAACTCCTAGACAAGCCCTAGTGCTGAACTGGGCCCAGAGACAGTGATAGTGGGCTAAGCAGGGCACGTGACCTAATGACACATCAGTCAGGGGAAGCTAAGGGAGTGCTGGCATCACCCTTCCCCTAACCCCAGGCTGCACAGCTTGTGGCTCCAAAAGAGACCGTTTCCCTCCACTTGAGGAGAGGAGATGGAATAATGGGGAAAACTTTGTTTTGCATCTTGGATAAGCTCAGCCACAGCAGGATAGGACATCAGTCAGAGCCATGAGGTCCCCTTTCCAGGCTCTAGCTCCTGGACAACATTTCTATGCATACCTGAGACCAGAAGAGAACCCACTGCCTTGAAAGGAAGGACCTACTCCTGGCAGGATTCATTATCTCCTAACTAAAGAGTCCCTGGGGCCTGAATAACCAGCAGTGATATCCAGGTATCATGGTGAGGGCCTTGGGTGAGCCTCTGAGACTTGCTGCCTTCAGGTGAGACTCAGCCTATTTCCAAATCTGGTGGCTAGGTGGCAAGATGCCTTTCACGTGAAAAACAGAGGAGGGAAAAGTAAAGGGACTTTGTCTTGCACCTTAGGTGCCACCTTGGCTACAGGGGGATAGAGCACCAAGAGGACACTCAGGGTCCCCAGTTCCAGGAGTTGGCTCTTGGATGGCATTTCTGGACCTGCCCTGGGCCAGAGGGGAGCCTGTTCCCCTGAAAAGTGAGTCCCAAACCAGGCAGCATTCACCACAAGCTGACTGAAGAGCTGTTAGGCCCTCAAGGAACATCAGAGGTAGTCTGGCATTACTTCTCATGAGCCTATGGTAGTGGTGGCCACAGGGTGAGGCTCCTCTCTGTTTGGAAAGGGGTGGGAAGAGTGGGAAGGACTGTGCCTTGCGGCTTGAGTGCCAGCTCAGCTGCAGCACATTAGAATACCACATAGAATTCTAAGGTTTTTGCTCTTAGTTCTTAGCTCCCAGATGGCACTTCTGGACCTGCGTGGGGAGTGGAGGAATTCACCACCCTGAAAGGAAGAACACAGGCCTGGCTGGCTTTACCACCTGCTAAGTGTAGAGCTCTAGGGCCTTAAGCGAGCATAAGCTGCAGCCAACGAGAGGTTATAGTAAGCCTTGGGCAACACCCAATGCTGTGGTGACTTAGGGTCTCACCCAGCACAGTGCTAGTGGTGGTGGCCACAAGGGTGCTTGGGTCACTCCACTGCCAGCTCCAGGTGGCTCAGAACAGAGAGAGAGGCTCTTTTTGGGAGAAAGTAAGGAAAGAGAACAAGAGTCTTAGTCTGGTAAACCACAGAATTCTTCTAAATCTTATCCAAGACCATCAAGGCAGTACCTCTATGAGTCTGGAGGAACCACTGCATTATTGGGCATGGGGTGGCCCCTAAAGCACATACAGCTTAGATCACAACTCCCAAGTCCTTCTGAATATATGGAAAGCCTTCCCAAGGAGGATGGGTACAAACAAGCCCAGACTGAGAAGACTACAATTAATACCTAACTCTTCAATGCCCAAACACAGACAAATATCTACAAGTGTCATGACCATCCAGGAAAGCATGACCTCACCAAATGAACTAAATAAGGCACTAGGGACAAATCCTGGAGAAACGGATATGTGACCTTTCAGACAGAGAATTCAAAAGAGCTGTTTTGAGGAGACTCAAAGAAAAATCAAGATAACACAAAGAAGGAATTCAGAATTCTATCAGACAAATTTAGTAGAGATTGAAATAACTAAAAAGAATAAAGCAGAAATTCTGGAATTTGGCATATTGAAGAATTCATCAGAGTCTTTTGATAGGAGAATTGATCAAGCAGAAGAAGAATTAGTGACTTGAAGATAGAGTATTTGAAAATACAAAGTTAGAGGAAACAACCACAAAAAAGAATAAAAAAGCAATTAAGCATACCTACGGGATCTAGAAGATAGCCGCAAAAGGGCAAATCTAAGAGTTGTTGGCCTTAAAGAGAAGGTAGAGAAAAAGATAGGGGTAGAAAGTTTATTCAAAAGGATAATAACAGAGAACTTCTCAAACCTAGAGAAAGATACCCATATCAAATACAAGAAGGTTGTAGAACACCAAGCAGATTTAACTCAAAAGACTGCATCAAGGCATTTAATAATCAAACTCCCAAAGGTCAAGGATAAAGAAAGGACCCTAATAGCAGGAAGAGAAAAGAAACAACATACAATGGAGCTCCCATATGTCTGGCAGCAGACTTTTCAGTGCAAACCTTACAGGCCAGAAGAGAGGGGCACAACATAATTAAGTGCTAAAAGAAAAAGAAAAGTGTATCTGGTGAAAATATTCTTCAAACGTGAAGGAAAACTAAAGACTTCCCCAGACAAACAAAAGTGGAGAGATTTCATCAACACCACACCTATCCTACTACAAATGCTAAAGGGAGTATGTCAGTCAAAAAGAAAAGAACATTAATGAGAAATATAACATCATCTGAAGCTACAAAACTCACTGCTAATAGTAAGCACAAAGAAAAACAAAGAATATTGTAACACTGTAATTATGGTGTGTAAACTACTCATGTCTTAAGTAGAAAGATGAAAAGATGAACCAATTGAAAAGAATAACTAGAACTTTTTAAGACATAGGCAGTATAGTAAGATATAAATAGAAACAACAAACAGTTAAAAAGTAGGAGGATAAAGTTAAAGTGTAGAGCTTTTATTCATTTTCTCTTTGCTTGTTTATGCAATGAGTATTAAGTTGTCATCAGTTTAAAATAATGGGTTATAAAATACTATTTGCAAGCCTCATGGTAACATACATAGTAACATATGATGGCTACAAAAAAATAAAAAGCAAGAAACTAAATTATATCACCAGAGGGAAAAACTTTCACTAAAAGAAAGACAGGAGGAAAGTTAAAAAGGAAGAGAAGGCCACAAAACAACCAGAAAACAAATAACAAAATGGCAGGAGTAAGTACTTCTTTATCAATAATTACATTGACTGTAAACAGACTAAATGTACCCAATGAAAAGATCCATTGATCTGTCACCTACAAGAAACACAAATAAAGACAACTATAAAGACACACATAGACTGAAAATAAAGGGAAGAAAAAAGATATTCCATGCAAATGGAAACAAAAGAGTAAGAATAGTTATATCAGACAAAATAGATTTCAAGACAAAAACTATAGGAAGAGACAAAGAAGGTCACTGTATAATGATAAAGGAGTCAATTTAGCAAGAGGATATAACATTTTAAATATATATGCACCCAACACTGGAGCACTCAGAGATATAAAGCAAATATTATTAGAGCTAAAGAGAAAGATAGGCTCCAATACAATCGTATTTAGAGACTTCAACACTCCATTTTCAGCATTGGACAAATCTTCCAGACAGAAAATCAACAAAGAAACATTGGACTTAATTTTTACTATAGACCAAATGGACCTAATAGATATTTATGAACATTTCATCCAATGGCTGCAGAATAAACATTGTTTTCCTCAGCACATTGATCATTCTCAAGGATAGGCCATATGTTAGGTCACAAAACAAGTCTTAAAACGTTTTAAGAAGTTGAAATCATATCAAGCATCTTCTGTGACCACGATGGAATAAAACTGAAAATCAATAACAACAGGAATTTTGGAAACCATACAAGTACATGGAAACTAAACAACATGCTCCTGAATGACCAGTGGGTCAATGAAGAAATTATAAGAAGGAAATTGAAAATATTCTTGAAACAAATGATAAAGGAAACACAAAATACCAAAACCTATGGGATACAGCAAAAGCAGTACCAAGAGAGAAGGTTACAGCTATATGTGCTGGCATCAAAGAAGAAGACAAACTTCAAATAAACAACCTAATGAATTAAATTAAATTAAAGAATTTGAAAAGCAAAAGCAAACCAAGCCCTAAATTAGTAGAAGAAAAGGAATAATAAAGATCAGAGCAGAAATAAATGAAATAAAAAAGAAGGAAACAATACAAAAGATCAATGAAACAAAGATGGTTTTTTGAAAAGTTAAACAAAGATGACAAAACTTCTGCCAAAATAACTGAGAAAAAAGAGAGAAGATCCAAACAAATAAAATTGCAGATGAAGAGGAGACATTACAACTAATACTGCAGAAATTGACAAGATCATTAGATGCCAGTAAAGTTGAAAACCTAGAAGAAATGGTTAAATTCCTAGATGCATAAAACCTACCAAGATTGAACCATGAAGAAATCCAAAACTGGAACAGACCAATAACAAGTAATAAATTCAAAGCTGTAATAAAAACTCTCTCAGTAAAGAAAAGCCCAGGACCTAATGGCTTCACTGCTGAATTCTATCAAACATTTAAAGAATAACTAATACCAATTCTACTCAAACAATTATGAAAAATAGAAGAGAAAGGAATGCTTCCAAACTCATTCTGAGGTCAGTATTACTCTGATACCAAAATCAGACAAATACATCAATATAAGAAAACTAACTACAGGCCAATATCTCTGATGAATATTGATGCAAAAACCCTCAACAAAATACTAGCAAATCAAATTCAACAAAACATTGGAAAGATCATTCATCATGACTGAGTGGAATTTATCCCTAGTATTCAAGTATGGCACAACATATGCAAACCAATCAATGTGATACATCATATCAACAGAATAAATGATTTAAAAACCCATATGATCATTTCAACATCCCTTCATAATAAAAATATTCAAAAAACTGGATACAGAAGGAACATACCTCAACATAATAAAAGCCATATATGGCAAACGCAACCTAAGTGTTCATTAACAGATGAATCAATAAAGAAAATGTAGTACTTACATACGATGTAATACTATTCAGCCATAAAAAGAATGAGATTCTGTCATTTGCAACAACATAGATGGAACTGGAGGTCATTATGTTAAGTGAAATAAAACAAGCACAAAAAGATAAACTTTTCATATTCTCATTTATTTGTGGGATCTAAAAATCAAAGCAATTGCACTTATGGACATATAGAGTAGAAGGATGGTTACCAGAGGCTGAGAAGGTCAATGGGGGGTTGGAAGGGGAGGTGGGATGGTTAATGTGTACAAAAACAATAAAAAGAAAGAATGAATAAGACCTAGTATTTGATAACATAACAGGGTGACTATAGGCAAAAATAATTTAATCATACATTTTAAAATAACCAAAAGAATATAATTGGATTGTTTGTAACACAAAGGATAAATGCTTGAGGGGATGGATGCCCCATTTTACATCATGTGATTATTACACATTTTATGCCTATGTCAAAACATCTCATGTACTCCATAAATATATACACATATTATGTAGCCATAAAAATTAAAATGAAAAGTTAAAAAAATTATGATGACCAGGTCACACTTAAAGGCAAATAAGAACCTCTGTGGCATCAGTTTTATTTTGCACAGCACCTGTAAACCCAAAGTGTAGCCAAATTTAAGAACTGCTATTCTACGCTCCTGCAAATCAAAGTATGGTCTGTGGTTCAGCAGCATTGTTATAACCTGGAAGCTTGTTAGAAAAACTGATCTCAGATTTATCATATATGCAGATGACTTTGTTACATTAAAGTTTTAGTAGCACTGCTTCCACAAGGGGTTTCAGCCTTGTAGCTTAGACCCTAAACTTTGAGACTTGTTATTTTGCTTACGGTTTTAATTCATGTAGTGGGGAGCAGTGACAACACTAGGGAGTAATTCCAAAGATTTGTTTCAAAAGAGCATCTGGACTTTTCAGAAAGCCACATGTCCCTGCAGGGATGTCATTTCATCCCTTTTGCTCTTGCTAACTTTATCTTTACGTTTTTTGTTGTAGTTCTTTCATTTATTTTGTTCCTGGTCTTGCACAGGTTTGGTGACTGCAACAGGTTGAGGGGAAATATGATGCTAAGTGAGATGTGAGGCAAGTGAAAGCCTTCATGCAC
The DNA here is from genome assembly GCF_028878055.3 of Symphalangus syndactylus. Taxonomy (NCBI): domain Eukaryota; kingdom Metazoa; phylum Chordata; class Mammalia; order Primates; family Hylobatidae; genus Symphalangus; species Symphalangus syndactylus. The sequence continues at coordinate 104,245,918 of NC_072425.2, forward strand.
TTAATGTAAAAATGAAATGACACCCTAAATATAAAGTGTGAATTTCTTGTAGATGCGCTGGCACCCTGAGGTGTGGGAGGAGAAGGCGGCAGTAGCCACAGTACTCACCTGAGCAAGCTGGCTCAGCTCCCTGTCGGAACAATGGGATTCCCTAATGGCAAAATCACACCTGAGCCTCCTTTAACACTCCAAAAGCAGCAACCTCCTTATGAGCAGGGGGAGTTGTTCTTCAAGAAGCATAGAGTCCTGTTAAATAACGTTTTCATTTAGGTTGAGTCAGTCACTTAGCATTGAAACAGCTTTCTAGATATGATAGATATTTTTAGAATTTGCATTAATTCTATCAGCATTATGGCTAAGAAATGGGCTGAGCAATAGCTAGTAGAAGATTGGCTAAAAGTCTACAAGGGTTTCCCCTTGCTTTTAGAATCTCCCTATCACCCCATTGCAGCCCCAGGTTTGTCCTGTGCCCATGTGACCTGTGTAAATACCTTAAACCTTACGTCCCTTCCTGCTTCCCACTCCCAAACACACGCACAAACTGGGAATCCCCTGTGCCCCCTTTCTAAGAGAGTCTTTCTTAGCTAATAGTGGAATGTTGGAAGGGGACATCCCAAAAGACTCAGCATAATTATTAATGTGGCTAATATTTATCAGGTCCTTTCAATGTGCCAAGCACTTTATGAGCATTATTTCATTTCATTCTCATAACAATTGTCTGAATTTAGTATTATTATTATTATTATTTATTATTATACTTTAGGTTTTAGGGTACATGTGCACAATGTGCAGGTTTGTTACATATGTATCCATGTGCCATGTTGGTTTGCTGCACCCATTAACTCGTCATTTAGCATTAGGTATATCTCCTAATGCTGTCCCTCCCCCCTCCCCCCACTAGGATGTGGAGAAATAGGAACACTTTTACACTGTTGGTGGGACTGTAAACTAGTTCAACTATTGTGGAAGTCAGTGTGGCGATTCCTCAGGGATCTCGAACTAGAAATATCATTTGACCCAGCCATCCCATTACTGGGTATATACCCAAAGGACTATAAATCATGCTGCTATAAAGACACATGCACACGTATGTTTATTGCGGCACTATTCACAATAGCAAAGACTTGGAACCAACCCAAATGTCCAACAACGATAGACTGGATTAAGAAAATGTGGCACATATACATCACGGAATACTATGCAGCCATAAAAATGATGAGTTCATGTCCTTTGTAGGGACATGGATGAAACTAGTATTATTATTATTATTATCCCCATTTTGTAGAAGAAAAAAGTAAGTAACTGACCTAAGATCCCACAGCTATTCAAAGTCAAGCCTGGTGGGATGCAAACTCAGGCATTCTGTCCCCAGAGCCCATGCTCCGACCCACTCGACCCACTACACTAAAAGAGCTCCCTAAATGAGACTCTCTTGACAAAATGAGGAACTTAAACTTGGCTTAGTATGAAAATCCTAAGCACAAAATTTTAGACTAATACAATGTACTCCCATGTATCTACCACCTAGATTTATCAACCATTAACTTTTTGTCTTATTTATTTCATCCATATTTATTTTTATTGAGTCACGTAAAAGTAAATTTTAGATCTTCTTATATGTCACCCCTTTAGTAGATAGAATGGTGGTTCCAAAAACATATAGCCATGCCCTAATCTCCAGAACCTATCAATATTACCTTATATGTTAAAAGATGGAATGTTACCGTATTTGGAAAAGGGGTCTTTGCAAATGTAATTAACTTAAGAGTCTTTAGATGAGGAGATCATCCTGGTGGGCCCTTATCCCAGTGGGCCCTATATCCAAGGATAAGCATCCTTGTAAGAGAAAGCCAGAGGGAGATTTGACATACAAGTTCCTTGGCAGCCACAAGCCAAGGAATGCCAGGAGCTAACACAAGCTGGAAAAAGCAAAGATAGACTCTCCCCTAGAGCCATCAGAGGGAACACAGTCCTGCCAACATCATTTCAGTCAAAATTCTGGTTTCTGGAACTTTGAGATAATACGTTTCTGTTATTTTAAGCCACCAAGTTTGTAGTGATTTGTTATGGCAGACCTAGGAACAAGTACAACCTTTCAATGATTGAGTATGCATCACCAACAAAATCAGGATATTCTTCCATATATAGACAATAAAATGATCACATCTAACAAAATTAACAGGAATTCCATATATATTTATATAAACAAGTATATATTTATATATAATAAACAAGTACATATTTTTATATAAAATAATATATTTATATAAACAAGTATATAGGAATATATTTATATGTATATTTTATATACATATAAATATATTTATATGTATATTTTATATACATATAAATATATTTATATGTATATATTTATACAAATTTATATATTTAAATATATAAATTATTTCTATATTTAATATTTAATATTATATAAATTAATATAATTTAAATATATAGAGAGAGAAGAAGAAGAAAAAGAAGAAGATTCTATTCATTATTATAAAGAATTGGCTCATGCAGTCATGCAATTATGAAGGTGATGTTCTACAATCTGCTGTCTACAGTTGGAAACTCATGAAAGCTGGTGGTGTGGTTTAGCCTGAATCAGAAAGCCTGAGAAGCAGGAGAGTCAATTTTAAAGTTCCAGCCTGAATCTGAAGGCTTGAAAACCAGAGAAGTTGATGGTATAAATCCTAGTCCAAAGGCAAGAGAAGACTGATGATCCAGATCAAGCAGGTGGACAAGAGAAAATTTTTCCCTTCCTTTGCTTTTTGTTTTATTCAGGCCCTCAGTGGATTGATGATGCCTACTCATATTGGGGAGGGCAGTCTGCTTTACTGAATCCAGCAATTTAAATGCTAATTCTATCCAGAAACACCCTCATAGACATACCTGGAAATGATGTTTAGCCAAATGCCTGGCACCCTGTGACTCAGGTGAATTGAAATAAAATTAACCATCACAGATGTCAAGACTGGCACTGACCCCAAAGCATTCGTATTCCATGCAGAGCTCACTGCGGCTAGAATTTCACCTTTTGAAATGTCTGTATTTATGTAAGTTTTCCCTGCTTCCTTTGAAAATGCCACATTTCTAGACAGGTGCATGCATTACATGACTAGCACAGTGGTATTAAGTGATTTTATGATCTACATGGCTTTTCCACTGATCAGATGGTCAAACAGGATTTGAGGCTAATAGGTGTTTGACAAAGAAAACCTTCACCTACTTTCTAATTTTTCCAGGGCTGGGTACAGTGAACTGGAGGAATAGAGGGGAGAATTGCCAATACTCAGGAGTCAGGCTTCACATTGGTCATGCAGCTAATAAGAAAGAAGGCAAAGTTACCAAGCCCCTTGCCATATGAGAGCTTCCATCAACTTTGGCAGAAGATAGAAAGGAAAATACTACTATTTAGAAACTGCCACTGCTATTTCTTGACTTCTCCTGAATCGACTACTGTTTTCCCCTCAGTGATTCAAATACAAGAGAAATTTTTCTCATCATTCTGTGTCTCAAAGCTCTGAAATAAGGCATCTTTTCCTGTCTTTTATTTGATTTAAGGCCAGCTTCAAACATTTATTGAACTGATTAGCACATTAGTTTTATTTTTTTTTCCATGTCCTTTTATGTTCTGGTGAGTTTATTAGGTGAGGCCAGTTTCCTTCAGAGAATTTAATCCAAAGGCCTTTACTAGAAGGCTGGCATGTTTCCTTTTCTCATAAAGATAAGGAAACATCAACAGGCATAACACATAGCAGAATGTCTAGCCTAAGTTATGGAAAAGACTCCATGCCATACTTCCTGGTGAGGTTGACTTCACACTTACTGGCTTACTTCTCCCGATACTTGGTTTACAAGTGAGACAAGTAATCCCCTCTGAGGGTAACTGGTCATGTTTCTTTGTTTACTCTGGGGGTCATTTTGCCACTAACAGCTACACTGGCTCTATGCAGAACTTCAAACCTGAGGCTGTCTACCTGAGCTATAGGGAAGAAGAAGCTACAGAGTTCCCTTTAATAAGACATCAGCAATACATTTAGCTGCCAGGGAAGATGGGTCATATTTAGGAATACATGGAGAATCTGTTTTAAAAGAGAGAGAATCCAAATGTATTGTACTCTTAATTAGAGGTCCGTAAACTCCAAATGCATTTGCTAATATAATTTCTCATGCTTTTTATTTCAATAATGTATGTATTCGGTAATGTCTGATAAATACTTGCACTTCATTTTTTGTTGTCCACTCATTCATTAACTTCTGCAGCAGTGTCTTGGATAGAGGGCGAACTGGAGAAGCACTGAGTAGAAAAGAGGGTGATACTACAAAATCCCTGAAGTTGGAGACACACAAGCAGCCTGAACACACTTCTGTCCTCACCAATGGAAAAAGCTCAGCTGCTCTTTCATTTTGCTTCTACATTCCCCAAACCCCAGGCTACTCTACAATCCTTTTTTATATCTTTTAAGATAATATTTTACATTGAGGAAAGATTGAACAAAGGTATTGAATTATCCAGAACAAAATGGAAACTTCCAATTTTGGAATTGTGAAGCCTACCAATGCTTCACAATTCAACTCATCAATTACGTGGATGCTGCAAAGAGCAATTTTTAAAGAGTGTTTGATATTGCTTAATTATACTTATTTATTACTTATTTGCTTCTTGTGCTTGTTATCATTAAAGAAAAGGAAAGCAACATTTCAAGCTTTCCTGGACAGCTCTTCCAGGACAATCAATCTACTTCTATTCCATATTTTCTTAATTTTAACAATACATAATTATGTACAGTAGATTCTCATTGGTGGGAACATAATGAATACAAATTTTATACTGGTCATACATAGTGTGTTCATGTAAGATGGGTCAAATCTGGAGCAGACCTCAGAGGGCGTCCTGGAAGATGATGACATGTGGAGTGACACCACCAAATCCAACTGCCCCAAAACACACAAAGACCCAAACTTATCAAAATCACTCAACAGGTAAATAAAAACATACAAATATAAACAGGTAAATAAGTTGGTCTCTAAACAGGTATGCAAAAATATAAATTTAAAAAAACATGAGTACAATAGATAATGGGAGGGGAGAGGGATCAAAGAGGCTGATTAGACACAAGGAGTATATGTGCCCTCCATGGAGAGGAACCAGAATAGTAAGCAGATACTCCAAACAGATCATCCAGGAGAGAATTCACCAGAGAAGACATGGGAAGCACCAGAAGTAAGTAACGAGAGAGTTTGGGACAGCTTGCTGGCAGGGAGCTGAGAGCCAGGAGAGGCTCCCGGGTGTGGGAAAACCTCAGGGCTCTGAAATGGATTTTTACAATCTTGGCTACAAGAGAATCCCTCAACCCACTAGGGCCTCAGGCCTGACACACAGAGGTGCCTAAAGACTGCTCAGAGACATTGCTCCAGAAAGGGAACCCCACATGCCTCCAAGCCAAGAGCAGCCTCAGCTGGGCACCATTCTGAGAGTCTAGATACTAGGGATCTACAGACACAGCGGCTGCTGCTGCACTGATTCTAGGAGACAGAGGGAGAGGCTGGGTACTCCCGTGCACCCCCTGGGAGGGTCCCTACTGCCCTGCCGCAAGCTGCTGTTGAGACTGAGATGTGAGTAGACTACACTTGCACTCCCCCTGGTATCTTGCCTACACTGCTTGCCTGGGAGGTGCCCCACCCTCCCTGGACCCTGGACGCAGGCCCAAAGCACCATTTTGAGTCTAATGCTGGGTTGTGTCCTGCCCTCAGGCTAAGTTCAGGCCTCCATGGCTGCAGCTGCTGCTAAGGAGGATCAGGGAAACTAGGCTCTCCTACGCATATCTAGAATAGTACCACTGTTCTGGAATGAGTGGCATAAGACTGAGACACAAGTGGACCACACTCCCCACAGCTTCTTGCCCATGCTACCTGCTTGGGAGGGGCCTCACTGCCCTCACTGGTTGCAAGACCAAGGTGCCATTTTGAGAGTTTAATGCTAGGCTTTCCCCTGCCCTTGGGCAAAGTTCGAGTTGACATGGCTGCACCTGCCACCCATCTAGGGGAAGAACATGGGATACCAGTCTCTCCTGAGCACACTTAGGACAATACCCACTGCCCTGCTATGGGTGGCTGTGGGATTACGGACTAGGCTTCTCAGCCTGTTGCAGCTTCCAGCAATATCAACACAGACTGCTTGGGTCCTGGTGGTTGCTTTTCTACTGCTACTTTCATCACCCACACCACACCAGCTGCCCAGAGGTCTGAGAACACACCCACATAGCTGGTCCACTGCTCCCACTACTAGCTTCCAAGCAAGCCACCTTGGGGACCAAGAAGAAGCCATCTAGAATCCAGTAACATGGTGCCAGTGTCAACTGTTCTGGGGCCTAAAACAGGCACACTCACCCCGCTGCTGCCACCACTGGAGCCCAAAGACTGGCTCATGTGCCATTCAAGTCCCCAGATAAACTTCACCACAACCGCAGCTAATAGCTATGCCTTAAGTCACTAAGGAAATCAGATACCACTGATCCTGTGTACCACTGAAGAAGTTATACAAAGATCACACTACTGCTGGCACCCAAAGCCAAAACCAAAGTATCTTAATCAACAAAATACATACATACTCAGGAAAAAATGTTTTACTACAAAAACAATTTCAAAAAATTAGAACAGACAACTGCTACATTAGATGTGCAGATATCAATGGAAAGACACAGGAAATATGAAAAAGCAGGGAAATATGATGCCACCAAAGGACCACAACAATTGTCTAGCAAGTTTCCAATCAAGAATTCCTTGAAATGCGAGATAAGTAATTAAAAATATTGATTTTGAAGAAGCTTAATTAGATGAAAAAGAAATCTGAAAACCAATACAGAGAAATCAAAAATCAATTCAGTATATGAATGAAAAATTTACAAGAAGCTAGATAGTTTGTTTTTTTAAGACATGGTCTTTCTCTGTTGCCCAGGCCAAAGTGCAGCAGTGTAATCATGGCTCACTGCAGCCTTGAACACCTGGGCTCAAACGATCCTCCCACTTCAGCCTCCTGGGTGGGTAGGACTACAGGTGCATGCCAGCCACACCTGGCTAATTTTTAAAATTTTTGTAGAGATAGGGTTTCACCCAAGCTAAGATAGATATCTTTAAAAAACTGAGCAGGCATTCTAGAAATAAAAGATTAATTGAAGGAAATACAAATAAGTGTAAAAGCTTCAATAACAGACTGGACCAAGCAGAAGAAAGAATGTCAGACGCTGAAGACTAGTCTTTGGAAATAATCCATTCAGACAAAAATAAGGAAAAAAGAATAAAAAAGAATGAACAAAGTCTTTGAGACACTGGGACTACGTAAAGTTACTGAACTTATGAGTTATTGGTTTTCCTGAAGGGGAAAAGGGATCAAAAAGTTTATAAAATCTATTTCAAAAAATAATTGATGAAAACTTCCCAAGCCTGTCAGAGAGTTACACAGCTAGATACAGGAGGCTCAGCAATCCCCAGGCAAGTATAAAAAGTACTTCCCCACAGCATGTTGTATTCAGAATATCTAATGTCAAAGTGAAAAAAGGAATTTTAAGAGAAAAGCATCAAGTCACCTGTAAAGGAAATGGATAAATTCTGGAAACATGCAACCTCCTGAGATTGAAGCAGGAAGAAATAGAAACTTCTGAACAGCTCAACAATAAATAGCGAGATTGAATCAGTAATAAAAAAAAATCTCCCAACAACAACAAAAAAGCCCAAGATCAGATGGACTCATAGCTGAATTCTATCAAACATGCAAAGAAGAACTAATACCAATCCTTCTGAAACTATTTTTAAAAAATGAGGAGGGGGGAACTCTTTGTAACTCATTCTATGAGGCCAATATCACCCTGATACCAAAACCAGACAAAGATACAACAAAAAAGAAAACAAGAAACCAATATCCCTGATGAACACAGGCACAAAAATCCTCAAAATAACACTAGCAATTCGAATCCAACAGCATAATACACCGCGATCAGGTGGAATTTATCCCAGGGATACAAGGATGGTTCAACATATACAAATCAATTAATGGGACACATCACATAAACAGAACTAAGGACAAAAAACATATGATAATCTCAATATATGCAGAAAAAGTATTTGATAAAATCTGGCATTCTTTTATGATAAAAGTACTCAACAAACTAGGCATAAAAGAAACATACCTCAACATAATAAAGGCCATATATGACAAACCCATACCCAACATCATACTCATACTTAATGGTAAAAAGTTGAAAGCATTCTCTCTAAGAACTGGAACAAGACAAGGATGCCCACTTTCACCACTCTTATCCAACACAGTACTGGAAGTCCTTACCAGAGCAATCAGTCAAGAAAAGGAAATAAAAACATCCAAATAGGAAAAAAGGAACTCAAATTATCCCTGTTTACAGATTCTGTGTTATTATGTCTAGAAACCTCTAAAGACTCTACCAGAAAATTATTAGATTTGATAAATAAATTCAGTAGTTTCTGTCCAAAATTAATATACAGAAATCAGCAGTGTTTCTACACAACAATGATCTAGCTGAGAACCAAATCAAGAAGGTGAGTCCACTTATAACAGCTAAAAAAAGAGGAAATACCTAGGAATAGATTTAACCAGGGAGGTGAAAGATCTCTATAAGAAGAATTACAAAACAGTGATGAAAGAAGTTGTAGATGATATAAACAAATGAAAAAAACACCCTATGCTCATGGATTGGAATAATCACCATCATTAAAATACCTTACTGTCCAAAGCATTCTACAGATCCTATGCAATCCCTATCAAATTATCAATGACATTTTTTCAGAGAATTAGAAAAAAAATCCTGAAATTCGTATGAAACCAAAAAAGAGCCTGAATAACCAAAGCAACCCTGAACAAAAAGAACTAAGCTGGAGGCATTACTTTACCTGACTTCAAATTCTACTACAAGGCTATAGTAACCAAAGCAGCATAATACTGGTGTAAAAATAGACACATAGATCAAGGGAACAGAATAGAGAACCAGTAATAAAGACACATGATTACAACAAACTGATCTTTGACAAGTCAATAAAAATAAGCAGTGGTGATATGACATACTATTCAATAAATGGTGCTGGGAAAGTTGGATAGCCATATGTAGAATAATGAAACTGGACCCATACCTCTGACCACATACAAAAATTAAGTCAAGATGGATTACATACCTAAACAAAAGACCCAAAAATATAAAAATCCTAAAAGAAAACCAAAGAAAAACTATTCTAGACATTGCCTAGGTAAAGAATTTATGACTAAGTCCCCAGAAGCAAATGCAACAAAAACAAAAATAGACAAACAGGACTTAACTAAACTAAAAGCTTCTTCATAGCAAAAGAAACAATCAACATTGCAAACAGAATAGGGAAAAAGTATTTGCAAACTATGAATCTAACAAAGGGCTAATATCTAGAATCTTCAAGGAACTCAAACAACTCAACAAAAAAACAAACACTGAAAAAAAAAAAACCATTGAAAAGTGGGCAAAGGAAATAAACAGACATTTTTCAAAAGAAGACATACAAGTGGCCAAGAAACATGAAAAAACGTTCAGCATCACTAATTATCAAAGAGATGCAAATTAAAACCACAATGAGATACCATCACACACCAGTTAGAATGGCAGTTATTAAAAAGTCTGAAACCAACAAATGTTGACAAGGATGTGAAGAAAAGAGAATGCTTATGTACTCTTGGTAGCAATGTAAGTTAGTATAATCTCTATGGAAAATAGTATGGAGGTTTCTCAAAGAGCTGAAAATAGAAGTACCATTCGATCCAACAGTCTCACTATTAGGTATATACTCAATGGGAAAGAAATTATATCAAAAAGATACCTGCACTTGTATGTCTATCACAGTCCTATTTTCGATAGTAAAGATATGAAATCAACCTAAGTGTCCATCAGTGGAGGATTATATGAAGAAAATGTTCATATTTATTACCCAGCCATAGAAAATAATGAAGACATTTTTGGGCTGGAGGCCATTATCCTAAGTGAAATAACTTAGAAACTTAACACTTATAAGTGGGAGCTAAACAATGTGTACACAAAGGCATACAGCATGCAGTAATAGACACCTGGAGACTACAAAAGGTGGGAAGGTGGGAGTGAGTTGAGGATTGAAAAATTACCTATTGGATACAATGTTTACTATGTGGGTTATAGGTATATTAAAAGCCAAGGCTTCTCTACTACGCAATATACACATTTAAGATATCTGCACTTGCACCTCCTAAACACATAAAAATTTAAATAAAAAATTGATGATGGACTCTTAAAAAAATCATATGAGTTGGGCTGGGTGTGGTGGCTCATGCCTGTAATCCCAGCACTTTGGGAGGCCGAGGCGGGCAGATCACCTGACATCAGGAGTTTGAGACCAGCCTGGCCAACATGGCAAAACCTTATCTCTACTAAAAATACAAAAATTAGCCGGGCATGGTTGTAGGCGCCTGTAATCCCAGGATTACTCAGGAGGCTGAGGCATAAGAATTGCTTGAACTTGGGAGGTGGAGGTTGCAGTAAGCCGAGATCGCACCACTGCACTCCAGCCAGCCTGGGGAATAGAGCGAGACTCTGTCTCCAAAAAAAAAAAAAGATGCCTCAAAAAATAACCCAACAGTCCACAGAAGAGGATGATGAAAAGTGATGGAAACTGGTAAATGCAACCAAATTCCTTGTGAAATCACCTGTTGAAATCTTTTCATTTTTATGAGATTCAGAAAGGCAATGGGATTTGTCCAAAGTCTTAGTTAATACTCAATTCTGCCTTTGTCACATGGAAGTAGTCATATGCAATATGTAAAAATGGATATGGCTGTGTTGCCACAATGCTTTACTTACAAAAACAGCCAGCAAGTCAGATTTTGTCCTTGGGCTGTAGTTTGTTGACTATTGATAGAGGCTCATAAGAAAAAACAGTAAGAATTGTGACCTTATACTATAAACTCTCCTTCTCTCTAAACAAAGCAATTGTCTGTGTGTGTGTATGTGTGTGTGCACATGTGTGTGCCCATGACATATATTTGTGCAAAAGGCAATATGAACACTTCTGTGGATCAGAAATGGAATAGAAACCCAGAGCTATCAGTTGGGTTGAAGCATATGCACTAGGTATCACGTGCAGAAGGAGACGAAGACAGACAATAGACAACCCAAAGCTTTCCACACCATGGTGAGAGACCTGAACCAGACTCATTGTGTTACACCAGGAGCTAAGGAGTGCTTCTCTGTTCAAGAAACGAAGGCTGAATAAACTAATACTACTGTTTTCGGCTATAGCTCCCATAAAATATAAGCTGTAGCAAGAAGTAGCAGCAAAAGTCAATCAGAACATTCAGGTCTGGAAAGAGCTTCTTGCTGGCTGAGTGCATGGATCTTTATATTCACAGTTCATCTTGAAGCTGGAGCTAATTTAGGACCTGGTTCTACTTCTGGGATGAGGAACTTTATCTAGAAAACTGCTTAGAGCAGAGTGAGACCAAAGACCAAAACCACAAAACAATAAAAACACTTTCTATTCAAGGTGAAACTACAAACCGAAATTTAAGAGCATATTAGGAAATTGAATGTTAAGAATGAAACTAAGAAAACAAAGTATAAGGAGATAAATAGATAAATTCACACATGGCAAAATGTAAACAATGGAACAATCTCTGTATGACTTTAAAATAAGAATATTTAAGATCCTCAAGTAGATACAGATAAGAATGTTACCCAAAAAGAGAATTTTGAAAATACAGTAGATGGATATGAATAAAAAACCAAGCAACCTCACTTCTGCACATATATCCAAAGGAACTGAAATTCGTATGTTGAAGAGATGTCTGCACTCTCATGTTCACTGCAGCTCTATTCACAATAGCCAAGATACAGAAACTACAGAAGTGCCCACTGATGGACAAATGGATTTTTAAAATGTGGTATAGATACAAAATGGAGTACTATTCATCCTTTAAAAAGCAGGAAAGTCTGTCATTTGTTGGCAACATGGATAAACCTAGAGGACATTATGGTAAGTGAAATAAGCGAGGCATGGTGAGACAAATACTGTATGACGTCACTTATATGTCAAATCTATAAATGTCAAACTCAAAGAAGTAGATAATAGAACAGTGGTTACCAGAGGCTGGGTGGGAGTGGAGTAGGCAGAGAAAGGAGAGACATTGGTTAAACGGTACAAAGTTTCAGCTGGACAGGTCTTCCTGTTCTGGTGATTTATTGCAGAACATGGTGACTATAGTTAATAATAATGTATTGTATATTTTAAAATAGCTAAAAGCAAGGATTGTAAATAGTATTACCACCAAGAAATGATAAATATTTGAGGTGATAGATATGCTAATTAGCCTGATTTGACTATTTTACAATGTTTACACAATTATATGTCAATTAAAAATAAAATTTCAAAAAAACCTAAGAGAATTTTCAAAAAATGAATTCCTGACTCTCAAATACATATAAAATAAACGTGTTATAGATTTTCTTTAATGTAATAAGAAAACTAGGCAGATGTTACAATGAGCTCAAAAGAGAATCCATGAACAGATACATTTATAAATCAAGAATATTAAAATGTGTGCAAACTTTTTCTCTGGGATAAAAGAGACAGAATTTTTATGTCTATAGACAAGAATTATTTTGCATAGCTATCAGTTATCTACAATATACAGAGTTATAAAATATCTCCATAGAATCAGAATTTAATAACCCCAAGAGGTCTTCTCTAGAGTCTAGACAATGCATGGTTTTCTGTTAAAACACAACTTTTTCTCTCTATAACCATGATCAAATGTTAACATTAGCTCATTTTAGTTTGCAGGTACAGATGACTTTTTTAAAAAAACTTTCTTTTGTACTTTTCTTCATTTAAAAAAGTTTTATTTTTTTAAATTAAAAACAACATATTTGGCTGGGCACAGTGGCTCACGCCTGTAATCCCAGCACTTTGGGAGGCCGAGGCAGGTGGATCATGAGGTCAGGAGATCGAGACCATCCTGGCTAACACGGTGAAACCCCGTCTCTACTAAAAATACAAAAAATTAGCCGGGTGTGGTGGCAGGCGCCTGTAGTCCCAGCTACTGGGGAGGCTGAGGCAGGAGAATGGCGTGAACCCAGGAGGCAGAGCTTGCAGTGAGCTGAGATTGCGCCACTGCACTCCAGCTTGGGCGACAGAGCGAGACTCCATATCAAAACAACAACAACAACAACAACAACAACTATATTCTCACCACCTTTCAACTCCAGATTCTGATTCTGTAGGTTTGGAGATGGGTCTAAGGTTTGCAATTTCTTAATTACAAGGTTATTCTGATGTGCAGCTGGTTTGGGAACCTTTTACTAGATGGTAACTAACATTACTCCCAACTCTGAGATTCACAACAAATGCCCTTGTTTCCCAGTTTGGTGGCAAGGGTGGGATCAAGGCCTAGGTTAGCTAAGGGCTAATGAAAGGCTAGAGGCTTAACCCAGAGAAGAAAGGCACAGCAGCCCATTCTATGTCTAGGTTGGCAGGATGCAAATATCAGGTGCCAGACATTTTTTACAGATGAACTTACCATTTCCCTGGAGCAGAATTAGGATAACAGTCATCCAGTGCAATGTCTGGGCAGGCCTATTAATTGCTCTGAGCCTCATTATGTGTGCCCTGTCTACATCACAGGCTACTGTGAGAATGTATTTGGAGCTGCTTTATAAACTGTGAAGCGCCTATTCAATGATAAAATGTTGCAATAATGCTTATTAGTACTGGTCATTATTTTGGCAAACCCATTATACATAGCAAATTAGAGATATGCTAGAAATTATACTATGCTTTTTATTTATTTGGGGGGGTAATGGAGAGAAAGAAAAAAAATGAGGCTCTTTCCTAGCAGCATAAAAATATATTTGGAAAAAAACCTAGCCAAACCTAAGAGTCATGAATTGACTTTTAGATAGTAGATCTGATCAGCTTAGGTACCCAGTCATGTAAAGATAATAATTTATATTAAAATACAGTTGGGCCAGCTAGCACTGGATGGAAAAGCTCCACACTGTTAGGAGTTGTTCATGAGTATAATGGGATCCAATTGCTTTAAAGGGGATTCTGTGATTGCTTGGTATGTTAGGCTGACCCAAATGTTCCTATGAAAATAAACAAGTGAAATTCTCAAAAACACATGGTACTCATCAAAATTATCTCTATGACTTTTCATTGTCGTCCTCTATGGCTATCTGAATCCTACTCATTTTCCAGATCTGCTTTCTTCCTCCATGAATCTTTATTTTATTGCCCATCACAAGTCACAACTGTTTCTCCTTCCTCTTAACTCTAAGCAAAACTTCTGGTCTTCATCACTCATGTAACTTTTGCTCATATTCCATGGCATGACTGTCGTGGAGGACTTGCCAGCCCTTTTTAACAACTTTGTCTCTTCCTTCCTAGGTGATGTAGGAGAGGACAGACTTTCCCTCTACCTTCCTAAATTTGATAGCTGGGTTTATCCAATAAACTGTCAACAGGCAGATCAATAGGAGAAAAGGTACACAAATTTATTCATTTTTAACATTACACGCACAGGGGCATCACGGGGAAAAACACGTGAATCTCTGAAAGAGTGATGAGATTTGAGAGCTTCTACACCATCTTAATGGAGAAAAGGGAGGGAGGCATGTAGGTCATTTAGGAGAAAGTAAATGATTTTTAGAAAAAATGAGAGTCCTTAGAAGAATATATGGGAGATAGGATGGTTTGTAACAAAGCTTGTCTGGGTGTTGCCTCGACTTCTAATTTCCTCTCCTGTGATGAGTCAATCTTCCCTAGGTGATGAAACTCCTGGGGGTCGGGGGAATTAAGACAATTGATTTCCTTTTGGAGGACCTGGACCTACCCTTAGGCAAATAAGGGATGTTTAGAGAAAGTCTCTCCCAGCATTTGCTGCTTTTCAAGTGCCTTCAGCTCAAAATAATCAATATACCAAAGCAGCATATTTCAGGATGATACGTCCTGAACTCCTTCAATGATAAGCAGTCTAGGGCCAAGAGCAATGCTGTGAACATTTTTGAATCTCCCACTGCCCCCAGGCTCAGTATTTTATGCAAAAGATTGTAGACTCTGGTAACCTTTCTGAACCACTTAAGCCATTGACCAAGACTGTAGAAACTTCCAATTCTATATTGGAAGAGAATGAGTCTTACTTTTTTGCAAGGTCTATGGCATTGATTAATTTTAGAAATTCATTTTATCTTTCATATTTAAGATATATTGTCACTGACACAAGTAGCTGAATCTGAAGAACAATTAAATCCAGATATTTGAGCACAGCAGGACTTTGCCTACCTCTTTTGTCTCTTACCTAGAGTATCTTTGGTGTCTATATTATTCACCTTCATAGCAGATGATTCTCCCCCTCAGGATAGGAAAACTGATTATCAAAAGCTGCTGGAGGCTGGGCGTGGTGGCTCACGCCTGTAATCCCCAGCACTTTGGGAGGTCGAGGCAGGCCGATCTCCTGAGGTCGGGAGTTCAAGACTGACCTCACCAACATGGAGAAACCCCATCTCTACTAAAAATACAAAATTAGCTGGGCGTGGTGGCATGTGCCTGTAATCCCAGGTACTTGGGAGGCTGAGGCAGGAGAATCACTTGAACCCAGGAGGCGGAGTTTGCGGTGAGCTGAGATCGTGCCGTTGCACTCTAGCCTGGGCAACAAGAGCAAAACTCAGTCTCAAAAAAAAAAAAAAAAAAAAAACCACCTGCTGGAATTTATAACTTATGGTTTCCCTTAGTGGGGAGAGACTAACATGCTTTTTTCTTTCTCAGTTTCATAATTACTGGGAAAGCTCTCCAACGGGTCCAGCCTGGATCAGGTGATCATATCCAGACCAATTATCTTTAGTCAGGAATGAAGGTGAGGTTACATTAAAACACAGATTCTTCCATCTGAACCATGTGGTTGGAATGGGAGGAGAAACAAGACAAAACAACAGGTATCAATCATACTCGCACATCTCATCTTTCACCATTCCCAATTAAAATCCATTCTCTTTATTATTTCCTTACACATCTTGCTTCTTTTTGTCTCTATCCCTTTCCTCATAGGCTACCCTCCTGATTTATTTATAAGGCTTTGGGGCTTCTCTTACAAGAAGGGTCCCCTGCCTCCAATCCTCAGGTATCAATTACTTTTGTACAAATATTTACATTCCCCTTACCATTTTTGGTCAAATGCTGTATCATAATGGCATGCATGGTATTGTAGTTAAATTAAGAAGACTCACATTCGGGTTCTTATCCTAAGATTTGCTAGCTGTATGACTCTCTGCAAATTCTCTAACTTCTCTGAGCCTGTTTTCTCTTAAATCTCGATAAAATGATTATAATGTCTACCTCACATATACATTTTAACATCCAAGTGAAGTAGTGCATTAGAAATTACTTTGTAAATTACCATAAAGATAAAAAGGTATTTTCATATCTCAGTGCATGGTATGGGGAGGGGCTTTGACCTTACACTGGAACACTGATGAACTGTGATTGCCCTTAATGCTAGGCTGGGCCCACAGAACACCACTACCATCTATGTCATAGTTCAGATAATGTTTGCATCACTGGATTAAGAAGCAATGGCACACTAATGCTCAATAGGCACAAGCAGATGCTCAATATCATGAGTCTTTAAGGAAAGGTCAACAGAAACTATGAGACACCTCTTTATATCCACTTGGATGGCTATAATAAAAAGATAATAAGTGCTGACAAGGATGTGAAAAAGCAGGAACCTTCATATATTGCTTATAGGAATGAAAAACGGTGCAGTCACTTTGGCAAATACTTCATCAGCTACCCAAAAAGTTAAATACGATTGGGTATTTATACAATTCCTGTTTACCATGTGAGCCAGCAATTTCACTCTTAGGTATATACCCAAGATAAATGAAAACATTTGTACACACAAAAATGTGTACACAAATGTTCACAATGGCATTATTCACAACAGCTAAAGAGTAGAAAGAACTAAATGTCCATCAATTGATGAAGGGATGAACAAAATGCGGTATCTACATACTATGGAATATTATTCTGTCATAAAGAAGAAGGAAGTATTGTACATGCTACAACATGGATGAACCTTGTAAACATTAAGCTAAGTAAAGAAGCCAGTCAGAAAAGACTACATATTGTATGATTCTATTTATGTAATATGTCCAAATATTTGGAGACACAAAGTAGACCAGTGGTTGCCTAGGGCTGTATGTGAGGGAGGGAAAATGGAGACTGGACTTTGAGTGGGTACAAGACTTCTTTATGGGATTATGGAAAGGCTTTAAAATTAGATTATGGCAATGGTTACACAACCTTGTAAATATTCTAGAAACCATTGAACTGTACACTTTAAACAGGTGAATTATGGTATGTAAATTATCTCAATAAAATGACTGTTTAAATACAAAAGGATCATTCTTAAAAAGAAAAAAAAATGGAAGTAGTGCCTTGTGCCAACAGGTGGGAAGAGCACTGATGCTCGGAAGTAGGGTTCCAACCAACACACTCAAATTCAGAGTTAGAACCTCCAGTCTCCCTGGTGGGGTACTAACAAAAGCTCTTTCACAAATTTCCATTCCTCTGCTTATGTACTTCCCTGGGCTCAACATGTCCTTTCCTTCTTGCCTACCAAGTAACTTCTTATTCCTCCTTTGAGAATCATCTCGGGTATCCACTTCTTGTGAGTTATTTCCTATGCTCTCTTCTCTTCCAGACGATGCTAAGGGCTTTCTCCTCTTCAGTTCCAAAAGCACCCCACACATACCATCATCAGAGTGTTTTTATCCGGCTCATCAATACTTTTATAACTACACCCCCTTATCAGCCTCTGAGTCCCTCAAGGAGAGAGGCAATTTCTCTATCATTTTAATATCTCCAGCACTTGACAAGATGTCTGATCCAGGCAGACACTCAACCCATGCTTGCTGAATGGATAAAAAGGGAAGGTGCCCCAGAAGTAGACTGGAACACCACCTAGAGATTAAGATCAGGGGACTCAGAAACTAAGTCCAAAGTCAAAATCCCATTGGAAAGGAAAGCTGTGTGGAAGTCACCTCCCAAAGCAGGGTCTACATGAAGAATGGGCAAAAGTGACTCAAGGAAGAGGATATCTCCATGACCAGCTGCTGGAAGTTTAGTGGGCCCAATTGTGGGCAGCTGGGGATGGCACAGTCAATGTATATGAGGTGGGAGTGGCCGGCTACTATTATTACCTAGTTGTTTGTCTACTTTATTCAATTGAATTATAAAGTCCTTAAGGGTAAGCACTAAAATTTCTTTTTTTATGTGTTCCATAGATACTCCGCAAAATATTTGTTAAATGAGATAATTTTACCCTAAATATTTCTTCCTCAAAAAGAGTGAACAGTCTATTTCCTTTTTGCTAATTCAATATATTCTAAACTCTCAAAATGAAATGTAAAATACAGGAAAGTGGTTCCCTTCCAATTTGAGATAAATCCTGTGGGTTTGAGAGAAAATATGTTATCATTGAAGAACTAACTCAAATCATGAAACTAAGTGAAGACAAAACTGCCTATCATGATAGCAATATGACATATTAAACATCTGTTTGTTTATTTGTTACTATCTTTCCCTGTAAGATGCAAACTCCGAGAGCTGAGAATTTTATCTGTTTGTTTCACCAAGGTATCCTCAGCACCTAGAGCAGTTTCTGGCACATAATAGGTACTTAATAAATACCTGCTGATAAAGAGAGGCAAGGAAAGAAGAAAGGAGGGATGGAGGGAGAGAAGACTTTTAGGTATGGAAATGTATAAACACCAGAAATTAGTGCCAGATCAATCTTACTTAACATTGTTATAAGTAATAAAAAGAAAATGCCTGCTAGAATAAAATTTTCCACAAAGCTTTTCTGTACAGTGACATAGCAAGGCAATAAGAATAAACTGTAAAAGAAAATAACATGGACATGTGAGTAGGCAGAAAAATAGCAAATAAGCTCCATGCAGACTGATGTAAGATGATATAATAACACATTACGGGAAAATGGTACAAATGTGCCTACAAGATAATGGTTCCTGACAATCAGATCAGAATCAGGAGAGAATCTGAAGGAGTTGTTGAATGTAGCCTACTTTATGCCCAAGAGTTATGCTTCAACCTTAATGCAGTGAAAGAAATAAGTCCCATATTACTTTAATTATGCAGTTCTGGACTTGGATGAAAAATACATCTGAAAAATAAATACATTTTTTTTCTATAGTTGTGTCACAATTTTGTTTACTCTTATTCTATGTCCTCCATTCAAGCCTGTTGTGTATGGATGTGGGCCCATCTTCTTGCCAAAAAGGTAGGCATAGCCTCAGTTTGGGTGATACAGTTAGGGTCCTCTCTGCGGGAAGAGCTTCTGCAACTCTTGCTATGGTAGGCTCAGCTGCTCTGAATAAGACAGACCCAATGCCATTCTGGCTACAGCTAAATAGAATCTGAGCAGTATTTACTATCCATATTTTTTGCCCTTGTTCTCTGTATAAATCTAGTTTACTTAAAGTTGGCTTGAGTAGGCTTCTATTTAGAGTAGTCCTCCCTTATCCATTACCCCCAGTGGATGCCTGCAAATGCAGACAGTTTAGAACCCTATGAATACCATGTTTTTTCCTATGCATACATACCTATGATAAAGTTTAATTTGTAAATTAGGCATAGTAAGAGATTAACAACAATAACTAATAATAAAATAGAACAAGTATAACAATATGCCAACATTGCTACTTTTGCACTGTTGGTCCTTTATTAAGTAAAATAAGGGTGACTTGAACACAAGCCCTGCAGTACTAGAGCAGTTGATCTGATCACCAAGATGGCTACTAAGTGACTAGCGGAAGGGTAGCATGTACAATGTGGGTACCCTTGACAAAGAGATGATTCTCTCCCAGGCAGGATGGAGCAGGATAGTGTGAGATTACCTCACACTACTCAGAAGAGCATGCAATTTAAAACTTATGAATTGTTTATTTCTGGAATTTTCTATTTAATATTTTTGGATGGTGGTTGACCATGGGTAACTAAAACTGCAAAAAGTGAAAGCACGGATAATGGGGGACTACTGCATTGCAATGAAAGAAACCCCAAGTATCAGTAGGAACTCTATTTCAAGAGAAAAAAAATTCCCTTATCCCATCATGCATAAAAATAGATGCAGATCAATTCAACTGGTAAAAGGACTTGAAAGCAGATTCGGGAAACAGATAAATAGTTTACCCAAAGTTGGAAGTAGTCCCAATCTAAATGTACCTTGGCCTATATCTGGAGAGCCTTTGTTTAAAATTCAATTCAGACAGAGTGAGGTCAGAGGGTAACTCCTGGCCAGCTCCCCAAATATTGCTATCTAACACCCAGTGCCAAAAATAGTTACTTTTGTGTCAGTAGACTATGATCTGAAAATCTATGCTTTTATATGATTTTCCTATTGTTTTTCATTGTTGGCTTTCCCAGGAAATATTTATTTTGGGGAAATAATTCAAGACACCGTAGTTCGTTGGATTTAGTTTTGGCATCTGTACCTCATAAATGCCAAAATAGGGCCAAAGGCTGAAGAGCAACTAGGATGACTGAAGGAACTGATGATCTTCCTCACTAGGTTAATTGTCTTTTAAATTAGGATTGTAACATGGAAAAGCAAGAGTTTAGAAGGGTTATTAAAACTAATGAATTCATGAATTGTATGTAATTTTTATGTTAACTTATTTAATCCACATAACAAGTCTATAAGAAAAGTGCAATTATTATCCCCATTTCACATGAGGAGATTGAGTAAACTGCTTAAGCCTCACAGTGGCGAATCTTGGATTTGATTCTAGCTATTCTTTCTGCTTGGTTGGTTGCTTGGTTGGGGTTTTTGTTTGTTTATTTTTTGAGACGGAGTCTTGCTCTGTTGCCCAGGCTGAAGTGTAGTGGCATAATCTCGGCTCGCTGCAACCTCTGCCTACCGGGTTCAAGAGATTCTCGAGCCTCAGCCTCCTGAGTAGCTAGGATTAGAGGCACGCACCACCATGCCTGGCTAATTTTTGTATTTTTAGTGGAGACAGGGTTTCACCATGTTGGCCAGGCTGGTCTAGAACTCTGGACCTCAAGTGATTCGCCCTCCTCAGCCTCCAAAACCGCTGGGATTACAGGAATGAGCCACCGCACCTGGCCCTGATTCTAGCTATTCTGGCACCAGAGTTCATGATATTCACCATACACTAGATGACCCCCAGTGAATTAAACTCAGCTTGGAATATAAGTTGGAGCATCTTATAAGTTGGAATACTTACAAAGTATATAAAATTATTTACATGAAGGTGTGGCTACAAATATAAATAGGCATGAATGCTAAATTCATGAATGTTAAATTCATAATATTACGTGAAATGACACTAGGGACATCAGAAATTATCAACCTATTGATGTTGATGAAAGGGGGCAACCGTAATGTCTTCCTAAACTCTGCTTTAGAGACCCTGTTCCAGACAAACCAGAGACATGTGGAAGCCAGCTTCATTCCATACAAAAAGTCTCATGTCCCTATCATATGTCATAATAGTTACAGAAGTCATATTTTAATGATCATTAATAGGTCTTCACAGCTGGTGGCTCCTACTGCTGGTGATGGAAAGTGCAGAATGGTCAATAGATTCTGGTCGCACTGGCCTTCTCATGCATGTATTCATGCTGGGCTGTCTCCATTGCATTACTTCTTTGCTCATGCCTTGATTTTTTACACCCCATCTGTCCTCTAATGAATATTTTGAAATCAAAATTTAAAATGGTAAAATAAACTTAAAATAACTTTTCTTTAATATTTTTATTCTGTCATGAAGTGTTATCTTACAATTTTACATTCAGCCACAAATACAAAATTTATGGTAGCTGGGCCTGAAGCTTCTCTGTATTAAAAAAAAAAAAAACTATCCTGTAACTTTCAGTGTTCATTAAATGTGGGAAAGGTAAGTTTAGTGAATGAGTTTTGAAATCTCTCTGTGGGAGATTTTACCTAAACACATTTATGTAAACTACTGAAAAATTAAAAAATGTTGAGGTGGGGTTGGAGGGAGGAAGGAACACTGTTGGGAGAGATTTCACTTGGTGACTGTTGCTATAGGAACCATTTACCAATTGCTCAAGATATCAGTTCCCAAGAAAGACAGGAATAACAAACAAAATAAAAACAACAAATGGAGAAAACAATGGGATCTGGCACCAGAAAAAAACTACCTTTTTTATGTGCATACACTTGAGAAGATGATATTTTCTCAGGGAGGAAGTTGGGTGGGGAGTAGGGAGATAGATTCCCAAAATGTGGTGACCATTCTCTCTCAATGAGCAGGTGGTCATGTGTTAAACAAGAGGGAGGTCCTGACTGACAGCCACATCTTCCTCCATAGCTCACTGCCACTGCATGAGTCAATCTTGAGAATGATCATAAACCTTGACTGCAATTCCTTTTTTCTTTTCAACTAGCCTAAAGAACCACATAGTAGGTATACTCAGTGTGTTTGGTGACTGGTCAACCATTCTCCCACTTAGAAGTTTCTTATCATTGCCTTTAAGACCAATAAGCACGAAATCTCATTGCAGGAGGGTATATTTGAAATCCCAAATGAGAAAAATATGCCTTGCTCAAAGCCAGGCAGCCCAGCATATTGCTTTAAAGTTATGGCTCATTTGCAAGTTCTATTCACTCAACGCATAGAGCTACCTTCCAAGTGAACTGTCAGGTTAAAAACTAAACTTATTATTTTTTATGTTCCAATTAATACACATTTTTATGCTGCTATGAAGGCACAGTAATAATGATTGATGCCTGGGACCTCAATCCTTCCAGATTTAGCTGAGTACTTTATCCTGATTGTTTCTCCATCCTTTTCCCCTTGATTTATTTGCCTTGTCTCTGGCTGTACGTCACCTTCTATTTGATCATTCGTAAAATGTTTGCTACTATTTCAAAGCTGAGCAAGATTGAGGAAGTTTCCATTAATTTCTTAAATGGAAGAAAATGTTGAAATAATCACAAATCAATTTTTTAAAATTTCTTTGTCAGTCTCAGTACCATTTGTCCCCTTATTTCTCTAGGTGAGAAAGTCAGATTCAGATTTACCAGTGGACCCAATATCATCTCATGAAAATGCTGGCTGAATTTCCCAAATACAATTAGGGGAAAAACTAGATTTGCTCAAGGCAGGGGTTACTACCCATCAGTGGGAGGTAGAAATATTGGTAATATCTGTATGCATGGGCATATAACAGGACTGGCAAACTTGAACGCCTTTGGAGTATAGGCAGGTGATATGAATGAGTAAAACCAGTCTGATGGAGATATTGGTGAGCTGGAGAGTACATAGCCTGTCTAAATGGATCAGGTTAGGGAGGGTGGAGGTAGTACAGGGAGGAGAATACAAATCAATTATTCAGCCCCAGCTGCTGATGCCATGCAGAAAGGTGGGGTCATATTTTCCACATCATTCCATTTTCAACAGAGGACAGAAATCTGGATATTCTGACAGATTTCTTATTTTCCAAAATTCTTAACATTAAAGTCTGGTACTCTGTTATCCCCACTCATTCTTTTGAACTGTTATTCAGGCTCATGTCATTAAACACCTCTTCTTACCAATGGCTCCCAAATTTATATCTTCAACCAAGAAGCTTTCCTAATCTCTGACTGGCATATCCGCTATCCTCTTTGACATCTCCACTGAGATGTCCAACAGACATTGTTAACGTAACATGGTGAAACTGAACTCCTGATCTTTCCTGCAAAAGCTTCTCTACCCACAGCTTTCCCCATCTCCCTGATGGCAGTATCATTCTCAGGCCAGAAATTCCAGAAACTCCGCAGTCATTTTTCACTTCTTTCTGCATCCAATGTAATAGATCTTTTTGTGTTTACCTTTTGAAACACTCCCACTCCCACAATTTTTCATACCCTTCACTGGTACCTCCCTAACCAGCATCATTTTTCATTTTGCAGTACTTCAAAAGATTTCTATTTGTTCTTCCTGAGTCTATCCTTATCTCTTTCCCTAAAGCCTATTTTCAACGAAGAAACCAGAGTAATTATATTTAAATATAAGTTAAATCAGGTCATCTGCTATATACCTTGCAGGATTCCCAATCTAAGTGACAGTAAAAGTTGGCCCTTAGAAAAGCTCATAAGGCCCTACACCATCCCGTCCCTCATCAATTAACTCCCACCTTAGAGACTGGGCACTGGCCATTCCCTCAGCCTGGAACATCCTCACTGCTCATGTTTACACAGCTGACACCCTCACCTCCTGCAAGAGTTTGTTCAAATTCTTCCTCCTCAACAAGGCATCCCATAGCCCACCCCATCGTCCTTCTAAACCCCATTACCCCAATTGACTTTTTTTCTTAGCACTCACTTCCTCAGATACTATATGTTAATCATTTAGTATGTCTGTTATTGTTTTTCTCTCCCTGCTAGAATGTAAGTTCCATGAATGCAGCTTTGTCTGGTTCCTTAACGAACTCCAAGTTCCTGAAACAGTACCTGGTACATGCCCAATAGATAATTGTTGAATGGATTTTTAAAACTTGGGAATTATTTAAACAAACAAATACAAAGTGTGTGGGCCGAACAAAAGAACCCACAGGTCAAGCCTATGCACAACCTACTGGTGATCTCTGGTTTTGAGAAGCAGAGCAGCCCCTTCATCCTTACTCCTCCAATATCCCCGGTCTATCCAATCTGTACAAGCATCTCTTCTTCTATTCCAGATTTCAAAAGCAAATAGTATACAAAATTAGTATGTGTGGAGTCTTGGGTCTAGACATATCCTTGACTTCCTCTCTGCCTCCTATTTCTTCCACTACTCTCTCCAAACTTGCTCCATCCAGAAAACAACATTGCAGACTCCATCCTGGAGACAGGGCTGAGGGAGAAATCCAGGAAGAATGCAATGTGCCCACTGTAATACTTGCCTACCTACCTCCTCTGTTGTTGAGGCTAGAACTGAGCATCAGTAGCCAGAGCACTCACCTGTCAGGATGTCGTTACCATTGCTTTAAATCATGTTTTACATTCAATGTTGAAAACCAAGGTGACATGGCATGGTGAATTCCAGAGCAAACAGACCCAGTTGAAATTCTGCCTCTGCCCATCACCGTGGACACCTTACTCACACTCACTGAGTTGTAGATTCCTCGTCTGTTTGAGAGGAGTTATCATAGATGAGGATTCAATGGGATAATAAATGCCAAATGCTTGGCATATAGTAGATGCTTGATATTTTCTTTTTTTTCCACCAAACCAAATGTTTGCTAACTCATTCTAGAAAGTTTGGTTCCTCCCCTTCTGCTAAATCACTTTCAGCAAAATTATAGCTTTCTTTGAATCTACTGCCTATATCATAAATATTTCCTAAATTCTGGAGTCTATTCTCAAACATTTCTCTCCAAAACATTCTTTAAAATTCTGTTTCTCTCCCTCACTTAAAAATACTGCTGTTGCTACGTAAGAGTTAAACTTTTCAGAGACTTTCATGGCTTCTTTATATTTGCTACCTAAGACTTCAGCACAAAGACCAAATATATAGACTGATTAAAATAAAGGCAAATCAGAAATGGCATTTAAAAGTATGTAAATTCACATTTTTAAAGTTCCAGACTAATTTTTAAAGCACTCTCTGTCCCACCCCAAAAGGTTTGGTTGCTGGTTTTTGTCTAAATTAATCCAGTAGCAACAGACTCGCGTGTTCCTGTGTGACCTGGAAATTCCCAAGTAATCACTTTTGAGTAGCAGATGTTTACATAAGCTAACATGTTCTTAGGGAAATAAATCCTTTTATGATGATTTCAGAATGGATCTGTATATTTGGCTCAATACTTTAGGGGAACTGCATTCTCCAACAGGTGAAAATAAATACATGCAGAGCCAGGGTTTAAGTCAAAAGAAGAGAATCTGGCACCTATTTTCTAGTGACTATATAAAGACAGGCCAGGGCGCTGACCTCAGGATGGGTGTGGGTCAGAAGGGCAGGAAGGGAATCTGCTAGTCCTCTTGTTCTCTTTTAAAGTCTTGTAAGAGCTAAATTCATGTCATTTTTAAAAGAGGGCTTGAGAAAGGAAGCATTGTCAGAAAGATAACTTAATACTTACAATACTTATAAAGATGAGACATTATCATGTTATGTGTAGAAGCTAGTGGGGACCTAATACAACCTGATATCAGTCTCATCAGCAAATATTTGTTAGGTATCCTTGGGAATGAGGCAAGCAGCCGATAGGCAGATGGACACATAGAGGAGTGTTGGAGTGACCCCAGACATTTAGGTAAATATGTTGGCAGGGAACTGTTTATTATTACTCTGGGTTTTGTTTTGCTGTTTGTTGTTTTGGTTTGGTTTTTGCTAGTCCTCTGTCCCTTCAGTTTCTGCAAGAAAAGGCTTTCAGTCACCAATACCTTTGGAGAGAGAGAGAGAAAGAGAGAGAGAGAGAGAAAGAGAGAGAGAGAGAGACAGAGAGAGAAAGGCAAAAAAATAATTGTTCATTAGCTTTTTCCTTCAGGCAAAACCAAGTGCTACTATGCTTTAGCACTCCACACCTGATAAAGCCCTAAACCTTCCATTCTGACAGGCCGCAAAGAGAAAGGCAAGCGATCTCAGCTGAGAGTCCCTTCCTTTCCTTTCTCCTTCCTTTCCTTCTTCCTTCCTTCCTCCCTCCCTCTGCCCCTCTAGTTTTCTCATTTCTTTTCTGTTTTTCTCCCTTTCTGTTGGCACAGCTTCCCTCTTGGTCATATCTCCCTTTGCTTGAACTTTTCTAATACTTTATGTTTATCCACAAACCTCGTGCAATTTTCTCAACAAGAGAGATTATGGAGGTACTGCACATACCTACACAAATTTGCTCACATCAGGATGGAAGTTTAAAAAAATTTTAATCTAATTTTATTTAACAGGCAAACAACAATTTCAGTCAAGATCATAGACCCAACGTTTTCCACAAAGTGAGCATATAAACTCAGTGGTCTGGGGCCTGTGGTCAAAAAGACCTCGTAGTTCTACACTCTTCAGATCTTTCCAATTAGAACTTGAAAGCCCATTTTCCTCCCAGAGAAATGCCAGATGCATTCTTCTTTAATGAGCTTAGGACCAAAACTGCAATATGATCTCCTGCTTCAGGTGGAACATGGATAACAACTTAGAAAGAAAAGAGAATGGGGTCTGCAAGAGGATGTAGATTGAAGGATTACCTTAATTAAATGTAAAAGTAGGATCAGAGAGGTTGGAAGACCTTAAAGAAACATTAGTTCTGTAGTCTTAGAGACAAAGCCATGTAGGGCAGCTGTTTCTCTATTTGGGAAAAAAAAAATCCAAGTCTGAATGTTTATACAATATCTAAAAAAAATAAGGTAGCCATAACACCCCATACAATATTTAGTTCTCAGTTGGCTTTTGCCTCTTCTAATTCTATGCATTCTATCCAGCTCAAACTCATAAATTAGATTTTTCTTTCTAATAATCCCTGACTTACTGGTTCATTTTTTTTTTTTTTGAGTTTTAAAATTCAGGGTGCAGGTAGATAAAAATTTAAAGTTTAATTCAAATGCAAGTATTGATAGTTTGGCTCAGCATATTTTGTATGGTGTTTCTAAAAGTGACCAGGACTTTAAAATATTGCGATTTGGATTAAATAAATTATAATTCATTCAAACAACAAGAAATTATGCAGCTATGAAAATGACTGAGGAAACCATGTACTGAGATAAATTTAAGTCAAAGATATGTTTAGTGACAAAGTAAGATGCAGAACAGTATGCAGAGTATATTGACTTTTGCATTAAAATAGGTGAGAACTATGTATATGTGTTTGTTTACTTGGATGTACAAAAAGAAATATAAGAGAAACACACACGAAACCAATAACAATATTTAGGGCATGAAGGATGGGCAGAAGATAACTAGGTGGATTGGGTACAAAAGTGAGGAGACATTTTACTGTATACAGTTTTAGATCCTTTAACCATGTGACTACGTGTGTGTGCATATGTATGTGGTATGTGTGTGTATATATATACATATTCATATATACTATATGAGAAATTTATATATAATTGTAAAGTTCTTCACTAAACCAAAACATAAATAAAGTGCAGGAGTCCAAAAAAATTGCAAGCTGATGAATCTATGGGAAGAATATATAATACTGACCTGTATTTTATTTGCAGACCCTGTCATCTTGTGTCTTGCTGATATCTCAAGGGTAAGCTACCAAATGCCTAGTTTGACCCCTAGGTAAAAGGAGAGATCAGGAAACTTCAGAAAACACAACTACCTGATAATCTTCTTAAGGGCATTTGGAATGCTCAGTGATCCACAAATGTCAAGGCAAACTTCTGATATGCCTCTTCCAAGTTCCATATAAATCTCTTTATCTAAGGTAAACTTTGGGTCAGTAAGAAATACCAGGGACCTTTGTTTTATGCTCCTGAGTGTTTTAGATGCATTATTTCACATATACTCCTAATAGTTCAAGAAATATACAGCATTTCTAATATCTTTTCATAAGCAGAGATGTTAAGGCGTTGAATAATCCAGTCCTGACTATGACAGTATGCTCAGTGGCAAAGGAGAAAACACTTTAGTTTGATTCCTAGCCATAGCATTACAAAGATTCAAAGCCTTTCACCTCCTGTCCATTTCTACATTAGTTTCCCCTCAAAACACTCCCCATTCTCCTGTTACAATATCAGCTTCAGTGTAATTTTATAGCTCATTTCTTATGTACCTAGATTCCTTTCTTTTTTCAGATGGCATATCTGAGGAATGCTTATCATTGGAATTATTAAATGTACAAGCTGACACAACAAACCACCAATTTGTTATTTTGATGAAAATATTTTTGTATTTTCAGCAGATGGCTAAAAAACGTTGCCTTTGTTATACAGTCTTTGTTTTGACAAAGACAAAAAAGAGAGAGAAAGCAAGCTCTGGATCATTTTTCCAGTGAAACTTAATCTAAAACCAAACAATTTAGCATGTGACTTCTGTGTTCCATGTGTTTCTAGAGCCCATTTCCCTGGCAACCTCCACACTCTCCCAGCTGTAGAGGTCAACACAATAGACTTGTCACAGGTTTTAAGTCGGGTAACCACTTTTAATTTGGAGAAATTATTACCCGGGGGAGAAAATAGGCTGGTCCTGTACTTCAAAGAAAAAAAATAGAAATCAAGATGCACACGGCCTCCTGAATTGGACTGACTTAATGGTGCTGTGTGCCTCATAAGCAGCTGTTCAAATAAGTAGCTGCCCGGAGGAAATGTATATTCAAATGCTTCTTGTCATTTGCTTCTCCTTGCTTCACACCTAAAAGCCAGATGCAAGCTCTTCCAGGGCTAACAAATAGATGCCTTCTGGTGGCTCATTATGGTAATTACTGGCCATATATTACTGCCATGTGAAAAGGGTTGTAAGGCAGGCCAGCCCAGGGACATTTACAAGTGGTTTATTTGTGTTGAGCTATTAAGAATCCGCCAGTTATCAGATCAACCACTGCTCTTTGGGTTTTACAAGTAAGTTGTTCCCTAACAATCTGATCCTTCATCTGCTACCTTTGTGATACGTTTAAGCACCACTTAGAGACCTAACATACTGCTTAGGAAACTTACTTAACCTATTTGCAAAGAATATCCAAAGTCCACTGCATCCTATGAACAGTTTCTCCATGAATCCTTCTCAACTCCCTCCCCTCCACCCTATGCCTGCAAAGGCTGCATAGCTTGTTCTATTCTTTGATCAAAGAGGTGTGTAACAGGGCTACACACCTCTTTGTTGGCCACAAGCACCTTCTTGGTGTAAATGAACATGGATGCAACCGAGTTTTATGAGTTTGGACAACCTCAGCATTGACTTCAGGTTATGATGAGTCTGAAGCTCATACAAGTTGGGGGAAAGTCTTCTTTAACAAAAAGAATAGAACACTTATGAATATAAAATTAGGCACAGAAATGAATATTTGGAATAAGAAACAATTTTTTAAAAGCTGAAAATCTATAAACATCTGGCCCTAAAAAAAAACTAAAAATCTAAAAACAAAACAAAGAACAACATGACTTTTAGAAATTAACTTCCCGACTTTCCTATAATGCTGTTGTTCTTACTTTGGGGACAACAGAGTCTTTGATTGCCTTTTCATATGACAATGGTTTGTTTGTTTTGTGTTTTTGTGAGACGGGGTCTTACTCTGTCTGGAGTGCAGTGTCTGGAGTGCAGTCATGGCTCACCACAGCCTTGACCTCCTGGGCTCAAGTCATCCTCCCACCTCAGCCTCCCAGTTAGCTGGGACTACAGGTGCACACCACCATGCCGGACAGTTTTTTTAAGTTTTTGTAGAGATGGGGTTTTGCCATGTTGCCCACACTGGTCTCAAATGCCTGGGCTCAAGTGATCCTTCCACTTTGGCCTCCCAAAGTGCTGGGATTACAGGTGTAAGCCACTGTGCCTGGCCTAACTATTTTTATATAGAGAAAAGAAAGATGATTCAGACTTTATTTAGCAGCATTGATTAAACAAAATTACTACCTTGTTTGAGAAAAGTTCCTTTCAGCTTCATGATATAGAAGCTTCATGTAAATTCTAAAAATTTTTAGAATTCTGTCAAATTTGGGGAAATGTTTATTAAATTTTGTATACATGAGCTATAATATTTCAGGGCATTTTAAGTTTTATTTTGCAGTAACTAATCTTAAGTACACTTTGAATTGAAATATATTCATTTTTATAGATGACGTCAGTGAAATATATCTTTCTTAATAAACTACTACTTTTGTTTTAATCTGAAAATTCTTTTGTGTTGCTGCTCTGTATCACAATAATTTCTATTGATTTCATCACTCATTTTTAGTGTTTTTAGTTTCATATTCCATTATTTTTTCTGAATTTTCTTTTAGTTTTGTAATACATTAATAGATGATAAAAATGGTACCCCTCAAAAGCATTCAAATCAGGAGAATACTGAAAAGAAATTCTCACTTGTTTTATTAAAGCATTTCAAAACATCTTACCAAATTTGTTTCTCAATGTTAGAATA
Source organism: Symphalangus syndactylus (assembly GCF_028878055.3). Taxonomy (NCBI): domain Eukaryota; kingdom Metazoa; phylum Chordata; class Mammalia; order Primates; family Hylobatidae; genus Symphalangus; species Symphalangus syndactylus. The sequence continues at coordinate 104,277,034 of NC_072425.2, forward strand.
ATTTTGCCAATTAACAAAAAACACTTAATATTTGAAAGGTGCCCAAGCAAGCAAGAGACCATGAAGCTTAAGCTTCATTAGAGTTATAAAAAAAATCTGCTTTTGGGCCTTTAGGAGATAAGCTGATAGACAGGACTCACTTACTTATGCGTCCCTGCTCCATACAGTCTATTGCCAAAGACATAGTCATTCAATTTAAATTTGGAAACAGGAGCTTCAGGCTAATTTTTTTTAATGGTGGGGAGTTTTCATATTCCTAGAATCCTCAGAGGATGTGGGATGGGGAATAGAGTGGGAAGGAGCTCTTGGTGTGGGAAGTGGGTGGCAGAAAAATGAGAAGAAATGGCTCTTTAAGACTGTCCACTTTTCAGCCTGGTGTCAGGACTTACAAGCTTATTTACATTCTACTTCTAATGGCAGGCATTTGGTTGTTGCAACTGCATAAATCTGCTTCTCACAGGAGACAGAATATTCAGCACATTTTTGGGGGCTGACATTATCTCACTAATTATAACAGCAAAATTAGAAATAATCTAAATATAAAAAAGCCAAGTGTTGGTTAGATGCCTTATTACATATCCACATAATGGATGCATGCAACGTCTCAAAATGTTCCCTTACAGTATATCTATTGATTTGAAAATTGTTAATAATATATTTTTCATGAAACAAAATAGATACAAAACAATATGAAGGGTAAAAATTCCAGTTTTGCTTATTAAAAAAAAAAAAACTCTTTATCTACATAGTCAATATAGCAATATAGATGTTATAAGTACCAAAGTGTTGAGAGTAGTTGTCTCTGGGCAAGTAGAATTGTAAGATTTGAAACTTCTCTTTAAAAAAAAAAATGCTTATTCATATCATTCTTTTTCCTAACGACCATCTTTCATTTTGGTAATGGGAAAAATTTTTAATGCAAATGAGGAAAATATCACTTTAATATTGGATTTCTTTAGTCTTTGACAATAAAATAATTATCTGAAATTTAAATTTGTATATGCAGTTTGATATTCATGTTAAAGCCCCATTTTCTAGAGGTCTTAATCTATTTCTAAGAAGAATTACTCTCCAGCATTTACTACAGCAAGAGAAGGGAGGTCAACTTCACATATGGCACACTGGGTTCTGCAAATTTCGTCTGATTGGGGAATAGGCCAACATACCAAAAAATTAGTTCCAGGTGGCTGTAAGAGAAATGTTTTATGTTTAATTGAATTTTTCTAGGAGGTATGTATATGTATTCTCTGGGAAAGGTTATATTTAGTCATTCACACTTATATGTACAGTTAAGAAAATATACCACCCCCTAAGAAATGTGGGGTATGTGTAGATATTCTGCAGTGATTTGAGTTGCCATCAAGCAATATTTGTTGTTGTGAATGCAACATCAACCAGCACTTAGAATCTGGGAAGCTCAGAATGCGCTCTTTTACATAACCTTACTGTATCCTTGGAAGAAAATGCAAAAGAAACATTGAGGAAACTTCTTAAAATGCACATTCCAAGGTCTCTAGCAGATATTCAGATTCAGTAAATCTATGATGTTGCCCAGGAATGGACAATTTGAACGGGGGCCCCTACTTGGAGAAATGACATTTTAAGAAAGTGTGCCCTTTTTTTTCTTTTTTAAATATGGGGAGAATTACAGCAGAGAGCAGGGAAGAGCCTTCTCTAGAGCTTCATATGTGGAGAGAGAAGAAGGGTTGCTTTTGGTCCTAAACTTTCTCCATCCCTTCTTTACCAGCTGACAAACATGCCCCGTGAGTTGTATAATGTGAACCCTTCGACCAAATTAATCAATGCCTCAAAACTGGTCCTCTGGCAGTTACCGAAATCACGCTGTGTGGAAAAACAATCCTTTTCTCCTCAGAGGAGCTTGAAACACTGTTAAGAAAATGACTTAGGCCATACTTAAAAACCTGCCACCTTCAACCTTCTAAATCTCTGCTCCTACAGATTGCTGCCCCGAATACGTGTGCTTTGTCTTTGCTTGTGCTAATGGTTTTCTGTGTTCCGTTGCAGACACGTGACAGCCGGTGTCATGGTGCTGCTGGAAAATGCATTCTCCATGCCCAGGAAGAACCTGTATAAATATTCTCAATAAATAAATAACAGTTGTCATTTTCAGAATATGACAATCTCCAGCTGCCTGTGCTTAAAGTGAGCGACGTGTCATTTATCCTAATAGATGTGAGTGCATGTATTGTACATACCAGTGAGTCATCTAATTCTTATTCACTTCAGTCTTGGTCTCAGTCGGGGGCAAGTGCCTCTAACAGGGGAGAGAGGCAGCTCCCTGTTAGAGGAGCTGGATCAAATCACAAGCTGAAAAATCTTGGTCAATTATCGAAGCCCGAGGCTAAGGAGGGAGTTGTCTTTTCATACCTCCTCACAGACCCCTCCTCTTCCGGGACTTACCTAAGACGCCAGTCAACCTCCCATTGATTGCTGTCTTAGGTAAGCCAGTCATCCCATCTGTGGAATTTCTGGGACTCTTTCTCCCCCCTGTAATTTAATGTGACTCAGTTGTTCTCTGTCCTGATAATACAAGTGGTGAGAAAGTCGCTTAATCCTACTGGCATCCCCTCTTGTCAGCACCTCTTTATTTCCCTCTTTAAAGGCTCAACATGTTTTGATTTACAATACTCACCAAGATAACTGCAGGTGCCCTCTCTAAAAAGCAAGGTTAACTCACCTGAGATGAATTCTTTTATTGTAAACAAAAGCAACACATGAGCAGGAAATACAATTAATACAGGTGCTTCTCTGAAATTTAGCAAATGTCTGTTGTTTTGAAAGGGAAAAAAAAACAACAACAAAAAAACTCCGTTGCCTGGAGGTTTGTTTCATGCCATTTCAGTGAAGAAGGGATTTGAATTAGAATACATTTGAAGGAAAAAGGAATAGCCCTCTATGTTCAGGAAAGGCCCCAACAAAGACCCCATGTAAGGAACTATAAATTGTTTAAGGACTCAGGTTATTCAGGGGTAAGCAAAGTGTTGACCCAAACTGACGCTAATGTGTGAATTTCTGGGTAGAAGCCATCCAATGAAATCATCAGTTTTATATGGAGTGCATGTGTAGAGCTAGCTATGTTCTTGCTAAGTAACTTTTTAAAGTACTCCAGTTAAGGCAACTTTTGTAGAACCTGTCATTTGACTCTCCTTGGAAATATATAATGAATATATTAATTCAAGGAAAGTGTTTTTAACTCTGTTAGAGGGAGGCAGATGTGCTAACTTTCTCTTCAGTTTGCTTGAGGTTCAGAGTTCGCTATTCTGCTGGTTGACAGTTCATTGTTTTAAAACCTCAGAAGTTAACCGAAAGTCTTTTATTGTGAAGTGTAGGTAAATCTTTTCAGGTGGTGCTGAAGAGATTTGCTGTTCGTGTAAAGAAATGATCAAAAAAGGAAATCAAGCAAAATAAATACTGCAGTCCTACCAAACAGCTTAATTTTGTGAATCTTGTGTAGTTAGAGAAAATTAAGATTAAAAGCCATGAAAAACACAAGGGAGAAACTGTAGACTTAACAGGAACACCTGACAAGCAGTTACAATTAAATTGCCAAGTATATTACATCTATTTTTAAAAATCTTGATCACTTCTCTAAACAAGTAATGTTTCTTCTGCCTTTTAACTCTTGGTCCTGATATTTGTTTACTTTAGATAGTTTCATCAAGAAAAGTTACTTTTCACCACTGGCTGGGGTCCTTTTTCATATGCATTCACCTAGGGAACCACATTCCTATGTTTGTAACCCCGACCCTCCCTCTGACAATCTTCCTCCACAGAGCACACACATAAAATAAGGTTTCTACAAATGATTTTGGCATAGCCACACTTCCTCAATGGCGAATCTACCTGCTCTTGGAATGACAAGATGACCAAGCCTGCATGCTCAATTACACCTGCTCCTCTTTTTAAGTAATTGCCTTAGATCTTGCCAAATTATGCTGCTAGTTTTCTCAGGCACTCTAATTTAAATTAGAATGAAGCTGCTAAACTTTTATCAGTTACTACATCCTAAGCAATGTCTTTGTTTTCAAGAATTCTTTCATGACCCAATTACAAATGGCTAAAGAATCCCGCAGTTTCAGACCCCAGTATATATAATCATTGCTTCCTTAAGCATAGTCTGTATATATAACTGGTTTTTCTGTATCCGTATTTTTATATAACAAAAAAGAGTGCTTGTTCGTGGAGTTTCCTGTGACTTGTAGAAATAAAAATGACAAAGGAGTTAAGTTGCCAGATCTAGCAAATAAAAATACGACATGCCTAGCTGAATCTGAATTTCTAATAAAAATGAACTATTTGTTAGTATAAGTGTGTCCCCTGCAATGTTTGGGACTTAATTATACTAACAAAAATTTCTTGTTTATCTGAAACTCAAATTTAAGTAGGCACTCCGTATTTTATCTGGGAAACCTGAAGTTGAGTAAAGCCAAAACTGAGTTATATTTATGTGTTTCTATGAGTAATATTTTACCAGGAAATGAATGAGTTATATTTCAATTTTGATATTGGGGAAAGATGAGATGATTAATTTAAATAATTGGTAAAAAATAAAATATAATTGGCAAGAAATATTAGCCTGAATGGGGGTTTCACGCCTTTTTTTGCGTTCTAGTAAAATATAAATTTTCTCTGTATGCATAAATGTGAAAACTCCATTGTTTTCTGCCTGAATTAGCATTTGTTATTTTTGTGCATGACCCTCTAAAACACTTTCCATTACTCAAGTCATCTGCAGTCACTCAAAACTGGTGAAGCCTTATGAGAATAGCAAATGGAGAAACAGTATTCTGATTAAAATTAGCTCAGTTTGAGGAAGAAGAGACTCTGCTTTAAACTGGGACTGTCATAGGAAAAATATTAGGAAACAAATACCTCAGGTAATTTTCAGAGTCCAAGATAATTCCTTTTCAAAATCATAATTTCAGTACATAATGTTCTAATTTTTACCTTTTTTAGTGGGTGGGAATTTAATACCTGTAGACATTATAAATTATAAATGTAGGTTGTAAATGACCTCATGTCACTGGAGATGGGAAAAGGAACCAGGGTTGGATGTCTCAGCAGTGGCAGCAGGTGGGGGACACACAATGGAGTTACACACGGGGAGTGCCAGGTGCTTTGAAAATGGTTCATCCTGTGGTCTCACTTCAGCCTTGGGGGTATCCCTAAAAGGTAGTTACTTATGTGGTCTTACACTTGAGATCAGCTCAGCAAGAAGCACACACAGTGACCAAACAGCACAGCCTGGATTCAAACCCAAGCCTCAATGTGCGCTCTAATCCGGGGATGGGCCGTTTCCACTCCCAGTGGGTTGAGTACCAGAACCACCTGGAGGGCCTGGTAGCAGGCGCCACTCTGTCCCGGCATGGAGGCAGCCAAGCAGAATGAGTCACGCCACCCTAAACGCAGGGGAAGACAATGGGAAGGCAGCAGAGAGCAGGTGGAAGGAGCTGAGAGACCGGGTCAACGGGCCTCCCAGCCACGAGCCCTAAGCAGTGCGGTTCCCACACCTGGGTGCAGCCTTCAGGCAGGCAACAGCCATCATCAGAGGCAACAGCCATCATTAGAAAACTTTTACTTTTATGGCTCATGATCATTAGAAAAATACTGTAGTTACAAAATCAGTTGAATGCGTTTTCTCCTTGTGATTTCTTTCCTCACAAATTTTATACTATAAGCCAATTAAAAAAATGGTTTACATATAGTTATGTGCTGCAAATTATTTTGATTATAAGAATTTTACACATTTCAAGTTTTATCATCTGTGTGCTAATATTTATTCTATGTATGAATTGGACTGTTTCTTATTTATTTTTCTTTCTTTCTTTACTATTACTTTTTGAGACAGGGTCTTGCTCTGTCACCCAAGCTGGAGTGCAGTGGTATAATCACGGCTCACTGCAGTCTCCACCTCCTGGGCTCAAGCAGTCCTCCTGCCTCAGCCTCCTGAGCTACCACATCTGGCCTAGTTTTTCTTTATATTTAATGTCTGTCTCTTAATAATCCTCACTGTCTTTTTTTCTTCCTTATTATTTAAATACATAGAGTTCAAAATGAAAGAAAAGAGAGTACTGGTACTTCTGTTATTATGATGAAATGAGCTTTTATTATCAAATAATATACCTATCATGTCAAAACTAATGTTGTCACTATAATTTTGAAGTTCCCAAAATGATATACCTTTCTTCTCTCTCTCTCTCTCTCGTGTGTGTGTGTGTGTGTGTGTGTGTGTGTGTGTGTGTGTGTATGTGTTTTTGTTTCTAGACATGATCTTGCTCTGTCGCATGGGCTGGAGTTCAGTGGTGTGATCATGGCTCATTGCAGCCTCAACTTCCTGGGCTCAGCTACTATAGCCTCCCAAGTAGCTGAGACTACAGGCATGCACCACGACACTTGGCTAATTTTTAAATTTTTTGTCTCACTATGTTGCCCAGGCTGGTCTCAAAGTCCTGGGCTCAAGCAATCCTTCCACCTCGGCCTCCAAAAGTTCTGGGATTATAGGCTTGAGCCATCTGACCCAGCCACCTTTCTTCATAGTTGGCTTGATGAGGTGTACGGCAATGAAAACTACTCCTTTTAGGTGCTCTAAAGGGTGAACAATGGGCCTATAACATATAATACTTCGTTGTTAACATGACAAAGTATAGGTACCAGGTCTATTGGTACAAAGTTTTTCTCAACTCATTTTATCTAGCTTTCTACAGTGTTCAATAGTATGTGTTGAATGTCTCTTCAGTGTCTGTGGGAAGATGTTAAATTTATTGAACAAGGTTATAATATAAGTGAGTATATTACATCTATATACGTATGTATGTGTACATGTGTGTTCTAATATTTAAAAACATGTTATTTTACCATAAACTATCCTACTTTATAATGTTATCAGCAACAGTAAAATCACCTATCAGTTGCTTTAGAAAAGTTCAGAATGTCTATTTTCCTGGGAAAAAAAAAAAAAAACAAGAAAGTCTTAATCATAATGCAATAGGAAAAAATAGGCAAAAAAGTTCAAGATGCCCTGTGAGAACAGATCTGTCACCTCGCTGTGCACCAACCAGAAGCAAGGCACACACTCACTGCTTGCTGAGGTTGTCTGAAGTGGAGAACTGGAGAAATATTCCCAACATGGGGGAAAGAGAGAGCAAGAAATGAAAAGAAAGAACAGCTCAAAGCAGACAGTGGAATGCAGGGGTGGTAATGGGTCAGAAGAACTGACAGCGCAAAATCAAGACTGCTCCAAGAAAGAGAACAGAAGCCTTTTTCAGAATAGAGGGAGAAAGTTATTTTTCTGAGATCTATGGAAATTAGTGCCTAAAATATGAAAGATACTATGGGGAAAAAGAAGGTTCTGTGATCAAATATACTTGAGAAATACAAATACTCTCATCTTGGAGATTTACAATGCATACCTAAACATTACAATTTCTGAGAGCTCCTGTTTAAAAAAATCTCTTTAATCTTGTTAATAAATGTATTCATGTTTAATATTGGTGTTCTCACACTTATTTGACTATGATATTGTTTTTTTTAGACCACCTGGTAACATTCCCAATTGTATGAGTGGATGAAGCTGTGGACTCTTGTGTTTTGTGGTTAGTGGTTGTTTGGAAACCTGAATATGGATAATATCAACACCTCAATGGTACCTGAAGACATCCATAATGCACTTGTAACGGGCAGAATAGCGAAGTGATTAAAAACAGGAGCTTTGAATTGGGTAATCCCTGGGCTCAAATCTCAGGTATTCTACCTGCCTTGCCAAAGTTCCTGACTTCTTTATGCCTCTATTTCCTCATCTGTCAAAAGGGGGGAAAAATAAAGATAACAGGACCTATTTCATTAGTTTTTGGGAGGTATCAGATGAGATATTTCCTATAAAACACATAACATTCTGCCCAGCACATGGGAAACAAAAAACCTAAAGAATCCAGCCTCAAATCTCTTCTGTAAATACTCTAGGAAGAGTTTTTATCTGGCTACTAGAGTGGTTTTTGGAGAATAGAGATTAAATGAATACCGCATCTCTGACCAAGGCAACATGATGTCTGGAACTATAGTCAAATGTAAGTATGGTCTTACCAGACCCAGGGTGGGTTGAGAGGATTCTGTGAGATTACATGTGTAAAGAACTTTGTGGTCTAATGGCTAGTAGCAGTTATGGCTATTTCATTGTAGGAGGGAATGAACTGACAGGTAATATAAATAGGGTGAGTTGGGACTCTTACCCATTTTCACACATTTTCAATATCGTCTTTGCTGGGACATGTACAGGCTCTGGGATTTGTGTCTGTGAGCTGAGGCAGGAAGAATCCTTCTTATCACTGGCAGCTGGAATTCTGTAGGAAAGAAGGAAAAATCTCAGAGAGGTGGTAAGCTCTTGTAATGGAGACCAGAAAGCCAAGCATACACTGTATTTTTCCTTGAGTCAGTGAAAAATTCCCGTCTTCATCCTTTTTAAAGTTGAGAATTGGCCAGACATGGTGGCTCATTCCTGTAATCCCAGCACTTCGGGAGGCCAAGGTGAGAGGATCACTTGAGCCCAGGAGTTCAAGACTAGCCTGGGCAACATAGCGAGACCTTATCTCTACAAATAATTTTTTAAAACCGAAATAATTTTAAAAATTGAAAGGTGAGGAAATAGGCTTTAAATTTTTTAAAATTTAGTAATAATTATAGATCCACAAGAAGTTGCAGAGATAATAGAGAGGTCCTATGCACCCTTCACCAATTTCCCCTATTGCTTACATCTTAGGTGGCTATAGCTCGATATCAAAATCATATTGGTATAAAGGGTATATATAGTTCTAAGTTATTTAATCACATATGTAGTTTCACCACCAAAATTAAGATATAAAGTGAAACACTTTATTTTACCTGTTTTACTCTTTTCAAGAGGCCGTCTTATAAAAAGAGTTCACATTACTCTGAATATTAGTTTTAGTAATTATACTTCAATTTTCACAACTGGAGGCAGGGTTTTGACATCATAATTCAGGATTTTTATAAGATTCTGAACATCTCTTCTATGGCTGCAATGTGCTTCTCCTTTCCTCTTTGTAAATCTGGTCATCATATGTAAATACTTTAGGAAGTAGCTTTACATTCTAATTCAGTTCTTCTCCTCTGTCATCATTTATGATTGCATTGGAGGAAATGTATGTGTTTTACAAAAGGCAAAATGTGCTGAAGAAAGAACCAAATGGTGAAACAGATCCCATTTAAAAAGCCATAAACAAGCTTACAGCAGTAAGTAGTGACATGAATAAATTGCTTTTGCAGGAAAATTCAGACTTAATATCATTACTAAGCCACAGCTGAAAGGCATAACTATATTTCAAATGGTAGTAATGACTGGCACCATTGGATTAGAAATGATTTCATGATGGCATCATAATGATTTATTTTTTTTTTTAAGAGAGAAACTTGGAATCTCATCATGGTAGTTAGAAAAATAAAAATTCAATGATGATATAACTGTACTGTATTCTTTGCCAGGTTTTCCTCTGGTCTTTAATACAAATATGTCAAGATTTAAGAGACCAATTCTCACAGTTTTAGTGTGGTTACAGTTCCTAGTTTCTTATAAGGCATAATTGTGACATTCATAGTTCAACAAAATGTTGAACTTATTAGATCTGCAGGCTGGTGATTGCTATTATAACCAATAATTGTATCCATAAAATGAATTCTTCACAATAAATAGAGAACAAAGCTTTGTTGAAATTGAGAGGCTGGGTGGGTATCTGTACTCACTAACTATACTAGCAAAGGGTCTGGCTCTGGCACCCAGCCTAGCATTAATTAGCAGCATTTTGCTGAGTGTGTTTCATAAAATAGAATTGTCTCAGAAGATGCTTTCTATGAAAAGAATTCTGTTTTTTACACTACAACCAAGACATTATTGCTGTTAATACAGATTTTCCCATATCTTTACCAATGTCTTGTCTTAGCATTCTCCCTTACATCTCAGTTCTTTTAGGGATCATTTTTTCTTTGCTTTGACATTCTTCTCTTAGAATTTCTTTTTTGTTGTTGTTGTTTTTTAGAAAATAGATCTTTTAGTTTGTTAGAAATGTGCTAATTTCACACTGGAAGATGTTTCAGTGGCTATACAACTCTAGGTTGACAGTTATTTTCTCTTAGCATTTTGAAGATATTATCCCATCTTCTGAGGGTCTCAATCAAATTGTCATTTGTTTTAAGTTATCTAGTGTTTTTGTTTTTTTTCTCTATCCCCGTTTAAGAACCTCTCTTTTCTTTGGCAATCTGCAGTTTCATTGTGTATCTAAATGTCTTTTTCTTTTTTCCTTTATCTTATTTGTTTCTTACCAGGATATTGAATCTAAGGGTTTGTGTTTTTATTTTTTCTGCAAAATTCTCAATGTCATTTTGAATTGTGTCTTTCCCCAATTCTATTATCCCCCTCAGGAAATTTGATTAGAGATTTGTTAGACCTACCCTCCATGTTCACTGATTTTATTCTGTCCAATCAGCTGTTAAAGTCTAATCCACTGTTTAGTCCATTGAGTTTCTAATTATTTTTACAAGTTCTTTGGTTCATTTTTTTATTTAGCCTGGTCATTTTTCATAGTCTTTTACTTCTTAATAATACTTAAAGAGTCTCTTATTTCTTTAAGCATATTAAACATACCTATTTTATATCCTGCATATAGTAATTTCTACTCCTATAATCTTAGTGGGTCTAACATGTATTGGTGGTGTTTTTTTTTTTTCCTTCCATTCTATTGACTCTTGCTCATGGTGGTTTATTTCCTCGCTTAATATGATAGTTTAAATTTTGATCTCACATTCCTTGGAATTTGGGCTGTGGAATTTTTTTGAAGCTCAAGTTTAAAGTGTTTTTCCTTAGATATGATTTATTTTTGCTTCTATCAGTCACCTAGGAGCACTACATAACCAGAACCAGTTCAAATTAAATCCTGAGCTCTGGGTTTTCCAAGGGCATTGAATTCTTTGAAATCCATCCCCAAACCCATGTAAAGGCTTCTTTGTGGTTTTGAATTCTCAGGGAAACATTTTCCCAAACCCATCCACCAAGAGCCAAGTTTAAGATAGCAAACATCTGTTTTACATTTCTCTCTGCTGGGTGTTTTGTTATTTAATCAATACATTATGAATTATAAATAATTTTATAATAAATAATTTTATAATTAATTGTAACATTTTTACCTTTTCACCCAAAGAGTCACTTTGAGAGGTTTTGGGTTCACACAGGAATCTCTGATCCAAGCCTTCTTCTTTGAGCAGGCTTAGCCTTCTTTGATCCTCTAAACAGATATGGTCCATCAAGGCCCAAGCTCTAGGCCACCAGCAGATGTTGGATGCTCTCAAAGCAGCTTCCAGTGACAGTACTTTGTTTACTCTATGTGGCCATACCTTCTCATGGTTAGGGCTCGATTTCTTGCCAGCTCAGTTATTTACTTAAAGATCAAGTATTGTATCCATTTTTTTTTTTGACAGAGTTTCGCTCTTGTTGCCCAGGTTGGAGTGCAGTAGTGCGATCTCAGCTCACTGCAACCTCCGACTCCTGGGTTCAATAGATTCTCCTGCCTCAGCCTCCTGAGTAGCTGGGATTACAGGCACATGCCACCACGCCTGGCTAATTTTGTATTTTTAGTGGAAATGGGGTTTCACCATGTTGGTCAGGCTGGTCTCAAATTCCTGACCTCTGGTGATCCACCCGCCTCGGCCTCCCAAAGTGCTGGGACTACAGGCATAAGTGACCACGCCCAGCCTGTATCCATCATTTCTAATTATTCTATATTAGGAAGGTTTTTATGATGGCTTGTTTGCCATATTACCTAGAACAGAATTCAGAATTGCATTTAAACATAGAAAGAAAACTACCTCAGAAACAAAGGACAATAAAATAGCCAAGTAAATTGAATGGTGGAATTGAGGAAAGAGAGGTAGAGGCAAGTATATGTATTTATTGTTCATAGTAGAAGGCAAGATGATATGTATTTAAAATGGAATTAAACATATGTGAAATTATAAAAGTAAGCACTGTAAACCATAAAAAAGATGATGAACCTTTCAAATTATTAGGAGGAAAATGCATGCACAAAAGCAAAGTAAAGCGAACACAGACAGAGCCTAAAAGACAAAAGAATACATAAGTTTAAGAAAATACTTGCAAATAAACAAAGCACAGTAAACCTGACAATGTAATAAAACATAAAAGTCAAGGGTAACTAAATGTCAGAATTAAGATATGATGGCAGAACGAAAATACACAATAAAGATAAATCTTATGAACTCACCTAGGAAAATACTTTCAGAATAAGTCACAAATAAAAATTCAACTTTCTGCAGAACTGAAGAAATGCTTCTAAAACAAAGTGTCTCAGATGGTTGAAAGGAAAAAGATAAATACACTGTAGCATGCCTATGAAAACACAAAATTATGTAGGGGCTATAATATCAGACAAGATTGAATTCACAGCAAAGAAATATTACATAAAACTAAGAGGGCATTGTATAATGACAAATGCTATAATTCACAGGAAGGTGCAATAATCACAAATACTTATCTACTAAATAGCATAGCGTAAAGATTCCTAAGGTAAAACTTCAACATATACAAAGATAAATGGATACACAGAATATAATAATAGATACACATGTGTCATCTTCTTCAAGTAGATCAAAATAAGTAAAAAGGGTTATTTCCTTTTTTGGTGAGTTATTTGAGTTCCTTGTAGATTCTGGATATTAACCATTTGTCAGATGCATAGTTTGCAAATATTTTTTTCTCATTCTATAGGTTGTCTGTTTACTCTGTTGACTGTTACAGAATGGCTATTATTAAAAAGTCAAAGTGGGCAGAGCCCACCGCAGAGCCACAAAGCCGCTGTAGCCAGACTGCTTCTCTAGATTCCTCCTTTCTGGCCAGGGCATCTCTGAAAGAAAGGCAGCACTCCCAGTCAGGGGCTTATAGATAAAACTCCCATCTCCCTGGGACAGAGCACCTGGGGGAAGGGGTGGCTGTGGGCGCAGCTTCAGCAGACTTAAATGTTCCTGCCTGCTGTCTATGAACAGAGCAGTGGATTTCCCAGCACAGCACTTGAGCTCTGCTAAGGGACAGACTGCCTCCTCAAGTGGGTCCCTGACCCCCATGCCTCCTGTCTGGGAGACACCTCCCAGCAAGGGTCAACAGACACCTCATAGAGGAGAGCTCTGGCTGGCATCTGGCAGGTGCCCCTCTGGGACAAAACCTCCAGAGGAAGGAACAGGGAGCAATCTTTGCTGTTCTGCAGCCTCCACTGGTGATACCCAGGAAAACAGGGTTTGGAGTAGACCTCCAGCAAACTTCAGCAGACCTGCAGCAGAGGGGCCTGACTGTTAGAAGGAAAACTAACAAACAGAAACCAATAGCATCAACATCAACAAAGAAGACATCCACACAGAAACCTCACTTGAAGGTCACCAACATCAAAAACCAAAGGTAGATAAATCCACAAAGATGAGGAAAAACCAGTGCAAAAAGGCTGAAAATTCCAAAAACTGGAACAACTCTTCTCCTCCAAAGGATCACAAGTCCTCACCAGCAAGGGAACAAAACTGGACGGAGAATGAGTTTGCCGAATTGACAGAAATAGGCTTCAGAAAGTACGTAATAACAAACTCCTCCAAGCTAAAGGAGCATGTTCTAACCCAATGCAAAGAAGCTAAGAACCTTGAAAAAAGGTTAGAGGAATTGCTAACTAGAATAACCAGCTTAGAGAAGACTATAAATGACCTGATGGAACTGCAAAACACAGCACGAGAACTTCATGAAGCATACACAAATATCAATAGCCAAATCAATCAAGAGGAACAAAGGATATCAGAGATTGAAGATCAACTCAATGAAATAAAGCATGAAGACAAGATTAGAGAAAAAAGAAAGAAAAGGAATGAATAAAGCCTCCAAGAAATATGGGACCATGTGTGATCATTAAAAAGTCAGGAAACAACAGGTGCTGGAGAGGATGTGGAGAAATAGAAACACTTTTACACTGTTGGTGGGACTGTAAAGTTCAACCATTGTGGAAGACAGTGTGGCGATTCCTCAGGGATCTAGAACTAGAAATACCATTTGACTCAGCCATCCCATTACTGGGTATATACCCAAAAGATTATAAATCATGCTGCTATAAAGACACATGCACACATATGTTTATTGTGGCACTATTCACAATAGCAAAGTCTTGGAACCAACCCAAATGTCCATCAATGATAGACTGGATTAAGAAAATGTGGCACATATACACCATGGAATACTATGCAGCCATAAAAAAGGATGAGTTCATGTCCTTTGTAGGGACATGGATGAAGCTGGAAACCATCATTCTCAGCAAACTATCACAAGGACAAAAAACCAAACACCACATGTTCTCACTCATAGGTGGGAATTGAACAATGAGACCACTTGGACACAGGAAGGGGAACATTACACACCGGGGCCTGTTGTGGAGTGGGAGGAGGGGGGAGGGATATCATTAGGAGATATACCTAATGTAAATGATGAGTTAATGGGTGCAGCACACCAACATGGCACATATATACATATGTAACAAACCTGCACATTGTACACATGTACTCTAGAACTTAAAGTATAATAAAAAAATTTAAAAAAATGGGACCATGTGAAAAGACCAAACCTACGTTTGATTGGTGTACTTGAAAGTTATGGGGAGAATGGAACCAAGTTGGAAAACACTCTTCAGGATATTATCCAAGAGAATTTAGCAAGACAGGCCAACATTCGAATTCAGGAAATACAGAGAACATCACAAAGATACTCGAGAATAGCAACCCCAAGACACATAATCATCAGATTCACCAAGGTTGAAATGAAGGAAAAAATGTTGAGGGCAGCCAGAGAGAAAGGTCGGATTACCCACAAAGGGAAGCCCATCAGACTAACAGCAGATCTCCCCACAGAAACCCTAAAAGGTAGAAGAGAGTGGGGGCCAATATTCAACATTCTTAAAGAAAAGAATTTTCAACCCAGAATCTCAAATCCAGCCAAACTAAACTTCATAAGTGAAGGAGAAATAAAATCCTTTACAGACAAGCAAATGCTGAGAGATTTTGTCACCACTAGGCCTGCCTTACAAGAGCTCCTGAAGGAAGCACTAAATACGGAAAGGAACAACTGGTACTAGCCACTGCAAAAACATCACCACTATGAAGAAACTGCATCAAGTAATGGGCAAAATAACCAGCTAGCATCATAATGACAGGATCAAATTCACACATAACAATATTAACCTTAAATGTAAATGGGCTAAATGCCCCAACTAAAAGACACAGACTGGCAAATGGGACAAAGAGTAGAGACCCATCAGTGTGCTGTATTCAGGAGACCCATCTCATGTGCAAAGGCACATATAGGCTCAAAATAAAGGGATAGAGGAATATTTACCAAGCAAATGGAAAGAAAGAAAAAACAGGGGTTGCAATCCTAGTCTCTGATGAAACAGCCTTTAAACCAACAAAGATCAAAAAAGACAAAGACAGGCATTACATAATGGTAAAGGGATCAATGCAACAAGAAGAGCTAACTATCCTAAATATATATGCACCCTATACAGGTGCACCCAGATTCATAAAGCATGTTCTTAGAGACCTACAAACAGACTTAGACTCTCACAAAATAATAGTGGGAGACTTTAACACCCCACTGTCAATATTAGACAGATCAATGAGACAGAAAATTAACAAGGATATTCAGGACTTGAACTCAGCTCTGGACCAAGTGGACCTAATAAACATCTACAGAACTCTCCAACCCAAATCAACAGAATATACATTCTTCTCAGCACCACATCGTACTTATTCTAAAATTGACCACATAATTAGAAGCAAAACACTTCTCAGCAAATGCAAAATAATGGAAATCATAACAAACAGTCTCTCAGACCACAATGCAATCAAATCAGAACTCAGATTAAGAAACTCACTCAAAACCGCACAACTACATGAAAACTGAACAACCTGCTCCTGAATGACCACTGGGTAAATAACGAAATGAAGGCAGAAATAAACAAGTTCTTTGAAACCAATGAGAACAAAGACACAACATACCAGAATCTCTGGGACACAGCTAAAGCAGTGTTTAGGGGGAAATTTATAGTGCTAAATGCCAACAGGAGAAAGCAGGAAAGATCTAAAAATTGACACCCTAACATCACGATTAAAGGAACTGGAGAAGCAAGAGCAAACACATTCAAAAACTAGCAGAAGACAAGAAATAACTAAGATCAGAGCAGAACTGAAGGAGATAGAGACACGAAAAGCCCTTCAAAAAATCAATGAATCCAGGAACTGGTTTTTTGAAAAGATTAACAAAATAGCTAGATGGTTAGCCAGACTAATGAAGAAAAGAGAGAAGAATCAAATAGACACAATAAAAAATGATAAAGAGGATATCACTACCGATCCCACAGAAATACAAACTACCATCAGAGAATACTATAAACACCTCTATGCAAATAAACTAGAAAATTTAGAAGAAATGAATAAATTCCTGTACATGTACACCCTCCCAAGACTAAACCAGGAAGAAGTCGAATCCCTCAATAGACCAATAACAAGTTCTGAAATTGAGGCAGTAATTAATAGCCTACCAACCAAAGAAAGCCCAGGACCAGATGGATTCACAGCTCAGTTCTAAAAGAGAAGCTGGTACCATTCCTTCTGAAACTATTCCCAACAATAGAAAAAGAGGGACTCCTCCCTAACTCATTTTATGAGGCCAGCATCATCCTGATACCAAAACCTGGCAAAGACACAACAAAAAAAGAAAATTTCAGGCGAATATCCCTGATGAACATTGATTTGAAAATCCTCAGTAAAATATTGGCAAACCGAATCCAGCAGCACATCAAAAAGCTTATCCACCATGATTAGGTTGGCTTCATCCTTGAGATGCAAGCTGGTTCAGTATATGCAAATCAATAAACGTAATTTATCACATAAACAGAACCAGTGACAAAAACCACATGATTATCTCAATAGATGCAGAAAGGCCTTCAATAAAATCTAACCACCCTTCATGCCAAAAACTCTTAATAAACTAGGTATTGATGGAACATATCTCTAAATAATAAGAGCTATTTATGACAAACCCACAGCCAATATCATGTTGAATGGGCAAAAGTTGGAAGCACTCCCTTTGAAAACCAGCACAACACCACTCATATTCCACATAGTATTGGAGGTTCTGGCCAGGGCAATCCGGCAAGAGAAAGAAATAAAGAGTATTCAAACAGGAAGAGAGGAAGTCACATTGTCTCTGTTTGCAGATGACATGATTGTATATTTAGAAAACCCCATCGTCTCAGCCCAAAGACTCCTTAAGCTGATAAGCAACTTCAGCTAAGTCTCAGGATACAAAATCAATGTGCAAAAATCACAAGCTTTCCTATACACCAATAATAGACAAACAGAAAGCCAAATCATAAGTAAACTCCCATTCACAATTGCTACAAAGAGAATGAAATACCTAGGAATCCAACTTACAAGGGATGTGAAGGACCTCTCCAAGGAGAACTTGAAACCATTGCTCAAGGAAATGAGCGGGCACAAACAAATAGAAAAACATTCCACGTTCATGGACAGGAAGAATCAATATCATGAAAATGGCCATACTGCCCAAAGTAATTTATAGATTCAGTGCTATTCCCATCATGCTACTATTGACTTTCTTCACAGAATTAGAAAAAAGTTACGTTAAATTTCATATGGAACCAAAAAAGAGGCCGCGTAGCCAAGACAATCTTAAGTAAAAAGAACAAAGCTGGAGGCATCATGCTACCTGACTTCAAACTATACAACAAGGCTACAGTAACCAAAACGGCATGGTACTGGTACCAAAACATATACATATATATACATATACAAAGCATATACATATATATACATATATACATATATGTACACATATATACACATATACACATATATACATATATGCACACATATATACATATATACACATATGTAAACATATACACATATATGCACACATATACACACATGTACACATATATACATATATGTACACACCTATATGTGTATACGGATACATATATGTACACATATGTATACAGATACATATATACATATGTATGTGTATATATATGTGTGTGTGTATATGTATACATGTACTCATATATACACATACAGAACAGATGCCTCAGAAATCATGCCACACATCTACAATCATCTGATCTTTGACAAACCTGACAAAAACAAACAATGGGGAAAGGATTCCCTATTTAATAAATGGCATTATGAAAACTGGCTAGCTGTCTGCAGAAAACTGAAACTGGAACCCTTCCTTACACGTTATACAAAAATTAACTCAAGATGGATTAAAGACTTAAATGTATGACCTAAAACTATAAAAACCCTAGAAGAAAACCTAGGCAATACCATTCAGGACATAGGCATCGGCAAAGACTTCATAACTAAAACACCAAAAGCATGGCAACAAAAGCCAAAATTGACAAATGGGATCTAATTAAACTAAAGAGTTTCTGCACAGCAGAAGAAACTATCATCATAGTGAAAAGGCAACCTACAGAATGGGAGAAAATTTTTGCAATCTATCCATCTGACAAAGGGCTAATATCCAAAATCTACAAGGAACTTAAACAAATTTACAAGAAAATAACAACCCCATCAAAAAGTGGGCAAACGATATGAACAGCCACTTCTCAGAAGAAGACATTTAATACAGCCAACAAACATATGAAAAAAAAAAGCTCATCATCACTGGTCATTAGAGAAATGCAAATCAAAACCACAGTAAGATACCGTCTCATGCCAGTTAGAATGATGATCATTAAAAAGTCAGGAAACAACAGATGCCAGAGAGGATGTGGAGAAATGGGAACACTTTTACACTGTTGGTGGGACTGTAAACTAGTTCAACCATTGTGGAAGACAGTGTGGTGATTCCTCAAGGATCTAGAACCAGAAATACCATTTGACCCAGCCATCCCATTACTGGATATCTACCCAAAGGATTATAAATCATTCTACTATAAAGACACAAGCACACATATGTTTATTGCGGCACTGTTCACAATAGCAAAGACTTGGAACCAATCCAAATGCCCATCAACGATAGACTGGATAAAGAAAATGTGGCACATATATACCATGGAATACTATGTAGCCAGAAAAAGGATGAGTTTATGTCCTTTGCAGGGACATGGATGAAGCTGGAAGCCATCATTCTCAGCAAACTAACACAGGAACAGAAAACCAAACACTATGTGTTCTCATTCGTAAGTGGGAGTTGAACAATGAGAACACATGGACACAAGGAGGGGAACATCATACACCGTGGCCTGTCAGGGGGTGGGGGGGTAGGGGAGAGATAGCATTAGGAGGAATACCTAATGTAGAGGATGGGTTGATGGGTGCAACAGACCACCATGGCACATGTATACCTATGTAACAAACCTGCACGTTCTACACATGTATCCCAGAACTTAAAGTATTTAAAAAAAAAAAGTCAAAAAACGCAGATGCTGGCAAGTATGCAGAGAAAAGGAAACGCTTATACTCTCTTGGTAGGAATGCAGATTAGTACAGTCTTTATGGAAAATAGCATGAAGATTTCTCAAAGAACTAAACAGAACTACTATTCAATTCAGCAATCCCACTACTGGGTATATATCCAAAAGGAAGCATATCATTATATCAAAAAGGTACCTGCCCCCGTATTTATAGCACAGCACTATCTATAATAGCAAAGAATCAACCCAAGTTTCCATCAGTGATAATTAGATAAAGGAAATGTGGCATACATATACCATGAAATACTACTGAGCCATAAAAAAAAATCATGTCTTCTGCAGCAACATGAATGGAACTACAGGCCATTATCTTAAGTGAAATAACTCAGAAACAAAGTCAAAATCTCATGTTCTCACTTGTAAGTAGAAGTTAAACAAAGGATAAACATGGACATCTAGAGTGGAATAATGGGCACTGGAGACTAAAAAAAGATGTAGAAGGTGAAGGTTGAAAAATTACCTATTGGTCATAATGTCCACTGTTCAGGTGATGAGTAGGCTAAAAACAGACTTTGCCATTAGGCAATACATACATGTAAGAAATCTGCACTTGTACCCCCTGTATCTATAAGAATAAAAGTATATTTTAAAAAAGAAAAGTGAAAAGATAAAATATTTAAAAATTAATAGAGTAGATATTATTGATATAAATTACACACCATACAGGGATTATGCCTTCTTTTTAAACACACATAGACTTTTTTGGGGAAAGTATTTTACTTCAGAATAAAAAATGAACAGCTTCCACACCGTTTGCTGCAAAGTACACAGTATTCACAAATACAATGCTGGTTATTTGAGGAAATGTATTCATACCTCAATTTCTCCTTCACTATTTTTCTTTTCAAAAGATCTGTTTACCAAGAAGAAACAGTACAGGAAAAATTATTTTTCCAATAAACTTACAAAAATCTAAAATTTCCAAAGGAATCAAGATTGACTTCCCACTACCACCACCTTAATATCATCACATCCTTATTGGGATGCTAATATTCACATCCAAAGCATACATTTACTTTCAACAATGAGGTCGCATCTTAAAAAAACTAGATCTCTGCAAGTATTCAGTGTCTGAAATAGACAGCTAATACTGGATTTAATATTATTTTATAAAAATAGTCTCCTTAGCAGTAAATGTAAGTCTGCACATTCACAATAGTCCTAGAAAATAAATACTGTAGTCATGTACAATATGTTATGACAAACTAGTTTCAAGAAACAAAAGTTTAACATCTTGCTAAAAATTCTGATCAGAATAAAATGAATACACATAGAACTTTTTAAGGAATGAACATTTATTAGGACATAAAAATCGTAATGCACTTCAAAACACAAGTTTTATTTATTTTATCCACAGTAAAATAAAATTAGTAATAAATACCTATATTATAAAAAATTTTAAAATGTTAGGAGCTAAATGAAAATTTTAATCTCTTTTACAACACTATCAGGTGTGAGAAGAAATCCAAACAACATACTAAAAACAATACATACTGAAACCCGTAGGAGGCAAAAAAAGCTGATCAGAGGAGAAATCAAATTTCAAAGAAAAACTGTCAAGAAGGAATAAGAACAAATTAAACATTCAAAATAAGAAATTGTAATCACCAATAAAATAAACTTGAGGAAATAAGAATTAAGAAACTAGTAAATAAAGTGTGAAATTCCTGAATAGCTACAAAAAAGAGTGAAATGAATGAATTTTAAAAATTGTCCTTTTTAAAAGGTTAATTAGATAGGTAAACCATTAACATAAGTTTTTAAATGGCAAGAGATGGAGAGAGCAAAAATATTTAAAATGAGAAATTAAGTTGAGAACCTTAGTGCAGATATTGAGGGGGAACTAAAATTTAAAATGTGTCTTTGCTTAACTTCATGCATATGGATTTTAAAAATCTAAAAAAAATGGTTGACATTTCTAGAAACTTAAATCACCAAAAGTGACTTCAAAAGGGATAGAAAATCTAGGGCATTTCTGAGAAATTATAAAAGTTGTTCAAAAGTTGCAGGCATCAGGCCCAGATTATGTTACACCTGAAGCCTACCCAAAATGTCAACGCAATGTTCAGAAAATTTCAATGCTATTGAAATGATTCTAGCAGAGATCGAAGAAAAACTTTTATTTTTTGTATGTACCCATCAAAATAATTATATCAAAACTTGACAGGATACTAAATGTGTGTGTATGTGAGTGTGTGTGTGTATGTGTGTGTGTATGTGTGTGTGTATGTGTGTGTATCAGTCATTTTGTGAATATTGATCCAAAATAATATATTAGCCAACAGAATCCAACATTGCTTTAAAAGAATATATCACAACCAAGACAAAAAATTATTAGAAAAATTACTAATATAATTTATGTTTCTATTATATCAGAAGAGAAAATTTATATTATTATGCCCAGAAAGGGTATGAAGGTATTTAAGTTCAAAATCCATTGTTGATTTTAAAAGACTCTTAATAAAACAATAATAAATAGATATTTTTAATATCCATCTAATTGACAGCCAAAACCTGCATTGTGCTAAGTGGTGAAACTACTCAAAATATTTTCAACAGGAGAAAGACAATGATGTCCACCATTACAATGATTACTTATCATTGCTTTAGAGGTTATAAATGTGGAATTGGAAAGGAAAAATAAATACAAAGGTTTGAAGAGATGACACAGAATTATCATTATTTACATATACGATTAAATTGTGCAGCTGGAAAACACCACAAACAATAAAATAACATTAATGCAAACAAACCAA
Source organism: Symphalangus syndactylus (assembly GCF_028878055.3). Lineage (NCBI taxonomy): Eukaryota > Metazoa > Chordata > Mammalia > Primates > Hylobatidae > Symphalangus > Symphalangus syndactylus. The sequence continues at coordinate 104,299,412 of NC_072425.2, forward strand.
TTATTTTCCTATGTATAAGTGAAAGTTACATTAAAATATAAAGGGATAAAGGTAGTATTTGTCATAGGAACAAAATGATAAAATGTAATACGAGTAAATTTAAGAAATGTTCAAGACATATATAAAGGGACTTTAAAAGAATGAGGGATAAAACAAGAATTGAAGAAATATAATGATACACCTTTTATTGGATAAGAAGACTCAATATTTTGAAGGCAGCAGATCTCTCTGTATTTACCTATACATTAATTTTATTCCAAGGAAATTACTTCACAGATAATTTTTAGAGTAGGCAGCAATTTAGAAACACATAAATTTCTGACGTGACATTAGTTCTACAAGGTACTAAATGTTATATTAATTAAAGCACACTTTTACTGGCACATAGAAACAAAACACAATAGACCAAATGAAGAGTTGAGATGTATACCAAAATCCTCATGGTGATGTGGCTTGTTATAAAAGAAGTATTTCAAATCCATGCCCAAACAAATTTACTTAATAACTAGTCATGAACAATTGCCTAGTCTTCTGGAAAAATAATGAATTAATTCTTACTCCAGATGGATTTATACCAAGATGAAATCAAATATCAGAGATTTAATCACTACAAAAGGAAATTCTAAAAGTACTGAAAGAAATTATGTGAGAATTTAAAAATTAATCTTGTAATGAGAGAAGCCTTTCTAAGCATGGCACAAAGCTTAGAAGCCATAAAAGATGATAAATTTGCCTACATAAAAATTAAACATTTTCTGCATAGCAATAGAATACTATAAATTCAATGGCACTGACGAAGCAGGAAGAATATTTGTAATATGCTATATATAATAAAGGGCTATCTTTCTTATTATATGAAGAATTCTTATGAATCAATTAGAAAAAATATTTTAAAACCAGTAAGGAAATGGGAGGATGACATGAGCAGGCAGTTTATAGAAAATAAGTTCAAACAACTTTTAATGAATTAAAGTTGAATAAAATAAAATGAAGACATTTTCAGCCTTGTCAACCATTAAAGAAATGTTTATTAAAATAACATAATATATAATTTAAACCTATCAGATTGACATACTAAAACATGCATGCCTGTATGATTGTATTTGCATATTATCCCTCCAGGGTGAATCATCTCAGATGTTAACAGTATTTGCCCTCTGTAAGGTAACCAGGGAACAAGGATGAGATGAGCATGTACTTTTTACAGCATACTATATTGTATGTTTAACTTTTTAAACTATGTGTGTATCACTTTTATAGAATAAAATAATATTTTAAAATATAAATTGAAGCCAGAAAAATTAAATAGATTAATTAATGTCACACAACAAACTGCCGATGCTTCATTAAAGCCTAGGACTATATGATTTGGACTAAAGTGCTATATGATTTGGACAAAAGGTATATTGTTGACATTTATTCGTATTATTCTTTCTAAGCTTTTGTCAGAGAATCCAACATGACAAGGATAATGTGTACATGAGCTATCTTGTGAAAAAGATCCGTGGGAACACTTGTCAAGAGGTTGATATTTTTATTTTCTGCACTGTTTTTTATTTTTGTATTTTACTAATAGAGATAGGAAACAACTTGTGACACCTTTGTTTTTAACAAGCATCTCTGACAGAGCTAGGGTTTTAAAAAGTCTTCTTTTTAAAGCTTTTTAAAGCCTTTTTTCATTGGTAAAATTAGTGCTGTGTATGTGAATAAGTGTGTGTAATCATTACTCAGGCTTCAGACTATTAAATTACAAAACCTAAATTGAGGGTAAGAGTATATCTTGTTCTGTTTGGTTGCAGTGAACTAAGGGACTCAAGGAATTTATCTCTGGAACATAAAAAGCATCTCTGTTGAAGCTGAACCAGAAAATTTACTTTTTTCTTCTTTTTCTTCTTTCTTCTTTTTTCAAATCACAGAATCCACTTACTAAAATTGTGCCTCACAGAGCATTGACCTTTAGACTATAATGGCTTCCTCTGGGCCATTACAACTTATAGGGCAATACCTTCTAATCTTCCAACCTACAAGTAAAGGTTATGAAGTTTTAGAGCACAAAGTACCTAACTCTTTGCTTGTAAATTCACTTTCTCCACCAAAATCCAAAACCATTAGCCTATTTTGGGGACTTTTAGTATATGGAATGACATTTTTTATAAACCAAATTTATCTTTGAGTAGAAAAGGGGATTTTAAAAAGGTATAATATTCTAGGATAATGGTTTGACTGAAACCCTAAAGGCCACCAGATAAGACCTCCTGCTCTGATGAGGATTCCTGGATTGTTCTCTGAGTTTGTAGGGAGAGGACTGGAGGACTAGGTTTTGTTTGGTGTAATCTATCTTTCTCTGTGAAAATGTACATCAAAATTTAAGTAATTAAGTAGTGAGAATATCACTAATTTTTTCTTCTGCTTGTATTTTCTAAAGTTCAAGTCAACAAACATATATTAATTATATTTAAAGTTTAAATGCAACTTTTTGTAAAATTTGGAAAATACAAACACAATAAGGATGAAAAATAGACTTACCATATAAATTTTTGTGGTTTTCTATCAATATTTTCTGTATAACATATATAAGCGCCTAAGTACTTTAAAAACTCCCAATAGCAGAGCCATCAAAAGGGTATAAGATTTTTCTGTCATGTTAAAATCCAGACATAGGGTGTCCAAGACTAGATAGTGGATCTGTTACATAAAGTACTTAGGAAATTGGGTCCCTTCCACCTTTTGGTTCCTCTGTGCATGATCCATTCTCACTTAATGATCCAAGAAAGAAGCCCCAGCCATCACATTCACTTTCTAGCCGGCAGGGTCAAGGAAACGGAAAAAAGAACGTGGCTCTTCCTTTTAACAAATAAACATACCACTTCCACTTACTTACTAATCTCCAGAACATGGTCATACGACTACACATCCTTTTGCAATGAGAGCTGGGAAATAATTTTTTTTTTTTTGTTTTTTTTTATGGCATTGCCAACTAAAAATCCCATCTTACGTTTTCGGCTTGCTAAATCCCATTGCTCCTATTAGTGGTGCTCATTCTTATACCACTGTTAACATAGGAGGTGTATTTTTGAGATTTTCTTTGTTCTACCCTGATTTATAAAATCGTAAGATGAAGATCAGCCTTAAGATAAAGACTTAGAAATAACGAGAAAAATTTTTAGAAGAATGTAAATCATCAAAATTGACTCAAAATGAAATAGAATATAATAAATAACTTCTAATAAGTTTAATTTATCTTTGTCTATTTATCACCAACTTTCCTATGTTCAAGAAAAGACTATCAGCCCAAACAGGGAAACTCTCTGATTTTAAATAATCTCTATTTTATATATACTGTCTCAGACACTAGAAAAAGGGGACTGTCACTCCACTCACTGCATGAGGCTAATAAAACCTGTATGCCAGAACTTGTGAAAGAGCATAACAAAGTAAAATCAGATTTGGAAGGCAGTTATGAATCTAACTGAAACTTATAAAATGTCAGAAAAAATATGAATTTTTTACTGAATTTATAGGCTAATCTGGGTGGATTTCTCTTTATATACAAGAAGGTGAGTATTAACGGTTTGAATTTTTGTTTGAAGTTTTTTCTCTTTCCATTTTTCCTTCTCCATTGTTTTGGGAGTTAACCATTCTGTATTTATTCATTTAATGATTACACGTGCTGTTCTAACACAGATGCCTAACAAACCTTAATGTTAATGAGTCCTGTCTTCTATCTTCGCGTAATATTCCATGGTCCGTCATTAAAATCACTGACTAGCATAAATCCTGAACCCTCTTGTCCCTGTCTGGTTTTAACAAACATCAACCCTGATAAATTCCAAATTGTTTTGTATTCCCCATGTACCTCTGTATAGTTGAATTTGGCTGGAGAAAAATATAGTCATATTGACTGGTCTCATTTTATATTTATGATTGTTAGCTTTAAGAGTGTTGTTTGTGCTGCCTGGCAGTCATGATACTTGCCATGACCATTTTCCTAGGTTACTATTTTATATTTTCTCCTTTTTTTCCCCAAACCTCCAGCACATCCCTCCCCATCCTCACTCTTAATAATGACTTTGCTTCCTATTTCACTGACGAAATAGAAGCAATCAGAATATACCTTCCCAAACCTCCTAATGCCACTCTACCCACCTCCTTGTATCTAGATTAACCTGTTTTTCTTTCTGTCATGAATGAATAGTTTGTTCTAAGGCCATCCTTTTGCACATCACCTCTTGTCTACTCAGGAACATTTCTCCAACAAATTTTCTCTCTCCCCAGCATCATCATTTCCCCCACCCATGACTGCATCATTTGAATCTTGACCCTCTTAATCAATTCTCTGTTTAGCAATCAGCATGCTGTCTATTAAATCAAAACATTTTACTCACACCTTATCATCTTCCAATGGCTTTCCTTCATACTTGGGATAGCATTCGAACTCCTTAACCTAGCTTGTAAAGTCCTCTAGTTTGGATGTACGAATGAAAGCTATTGGAGGATGATTTGCACTAAGTTTAGAAAAATCTACATCTATGGTAAATAAAACAACAGAGCCATGCATGGTGGCACTCACCTGGTCTGGCTCCTACCTATCTACTGAAACTCATCTTGCACCACACTCCCTCTGTTCACTATATTCTGGCACAGTGGCCTCCTGAAACTTACCAAACTTCTCCCCACCCTATGGCTTTATTCCAGTTTTTCTATCCACTTGTAAGGTTCTTTCTGTGATATTCATATGAGTGTCTCCCTTGAATATGGAAATTCATATATTGGCTCAAGGCCAAGTTCAGAGAGAAGTTTCCATTGACCATCCAATCCAAAGGAGGAAATCTCTATCATGTCTCATTATTTTTTAATTTTTAGTATAGCGCTTATCATACAGTGGGTGATAGAGTTTTTACATATTATTTGTCAAATTTTATCTCTCCCTGCTAAACTTTTACTCCATTATAGCATAAGTTTTCCGCTGCTATATATCCATACCATTGTATCCTTCGTACATAGAACAGTACTTTATATTAGACAGTCACAAAATATTAATGAATTAACAAATGATGAACGAATAACTGAATGGGAAGCCTTCTCATCTACTTCTAACAAATTCCAATAAAGGTTAGTCAACCTTCTCATTAAGACACAAGTTCCATTGCCTTGTTTTAACAAATTAATATGATTTTTAAATGTACACTGTATGTATTTTAAAGTCATTATGGCAAGAGAAAGATGGCTTTCCATTTAACTCTCTCTAAACTTTAACTCGACAAAATGAATTACATGTGGTCATTGGAATTATAATTAGTGGAATAATTAGATCCACATTTGATCATTACCGGACCTAGAATGTGTGTTCACTAAACAGCGAATAACCAGGTCTTCCTTATTCTGTGCTATAGTTGTAAAAAGAAACCAAAGGTAAGTGTTCTATCCCTTTTAGTGCATAATAATAATAATAATAATAATAATAATACAAATATTATAGATATATAATAATAGTTAGAAGGGTGGATTCCTGACTTTTCCACCTAGGTGTTACGGACAAAAAAGTAACTTGAGATATTGGGGCCACCACAGAGCTTTCTCCTTTTTACCCAGGGAAAGTAAGTCTCCACATATTTGTCACCTCTCCATCTATAACACATCTTTAATGGGTCACATTTTATATTCCCTTCAGCTGAGTATAGAAATGAGTAGTTATTTAAATCATTCCAAAGCTACTGTTAAGTGAAAATATTTAAATATGGAACAGATGTTCAAGTACTGAGGCAATGAAGATATTATTTAGGGCAGCTGAAAAGTAGATACAGGGGTAGGGACAATCAATTCATGATGCTCAGCACCTGCAGCCAAAGTGACTACAGTGAGAAGCAGCAGCAGGTTATAGCCGTCGAAGGTTTGGGAGCCTCTGCCATTTTGTGAGGGGACCAGGGCATCAGTCTAGAAAAATGATCATAAGCCTCTGTTTCTTTGCTGATGGGACAGGATGTCCATTAGAGCAGGAGGAATTTCTGGAGCAGCAGTTCCCTGAATCGTTCCTGAGAAGTGGTCCCAGAGATCCAGCTGGTGGAGAAGTAGGTGGGATTTCAACCTTCACCCCCTTTTCCATTGCTTCAACTGCAGTAGTTCTGCAGATTTCATTTGAAACAATAAATATTTTGTCATGTGGAACATTGCAAAATTATACTAATGATCTTGAATTAATATAAAAATATAGCTATGAAAGTTCTAATTTTCTTACAAAAAGAGTAATGGTAAGAGGGGTTTGCAGTAAGTTTAATAAAATCGACACCTACAGTAAATAAACCAGCAGAGCCAGGCACAGTGGCACACACGTGAAGTCTCAGCTACTGGGGAGACTGAGGTAGAAGGATGGCTTGAACCCAGAAGTTTGAGGCTATCCTTGGCAATATAGCAAGACCCTGTTTCTAAAAAAAATTAAATTAAATTAAACAGCACGTACTGGCTTAGGAACAGCAGCTAGATCAACTGAATAAGGAGTGCACAAATACTAAATATATATATGGGAATTTATTATATGATAGGGTGTTATTTAAAATCAAATGGAATATGATAAATTATTCAACATATTTGATATAGGAGCCCTATCACACAACTGCCATAGGGGTTAATAATTTAAATATAAAAAGCAAAATCCTATAAGCACATGATTAAAATACAATTTAAAAAAAACTTGAGACAGAAAATATTAGAAAGCTGATAGGAACATCAAAACCAGAAACCATAAAAGAAACAATTTTAACTATATAAAAAGTGGTTATCATATGACAAAAATATTAAAAGTGAGATTGAAAGACAACATGTAAAAAACATATTTGGAATATATAGGCCAACAAAGGTTGACATTCTTATCCTATCAAGTACTGTTAGTACTATAAAACAAAAAGCCAAACAGAAAAGTATACTAAAAGACATTAATTGTACTTTACTAAAGAAATTTAAATGGCCAATAAATTTATGAAAAAAGCCTAACTTATTAGCATTTAAAGCATATTTATTTTTAAAAATTTGGTTGATTAAAATGTATCATTTTGTCAAACACGTATAATAAATGGTATTCTAATACACTCTGGGTGACTTTGCAACTTGAGTGCAAACTCTGAGAAGGAGCAATTAATCAATATGTATCAGAAGTTAAAGTGTGCATACCTTTTGACCCAGATATTCTATTTCCAGGAACTTATTCGAAGGAAATGAATAATCAGATATATTTGAAAAAAATAAAGATGTTCATTGCAGAACTATTTATAATAGGAATCTGAAGCAACCTACGTGCCACATGTGGATTATTGTCCAGTGTATTATTCAGAATAAGCTAGATTATGCTGCCGTAACAAACAAATTCTGAAGTCATGGAGGTTTTACATCTAAAAGTTTTTTGGGTTTTTCTATTGAGTGTCTGGTGACCTCCTCAGGGCAGCACCTTCTTCAAGGTGTTTCTATCCCATAGCTCCAGCATTTCTGTATAATGCCACTGTAGCAGGACTTGCAAAGGCTTGTCACTGCCTCCATTTATAAGTGACATGCTTGTCACTGCCTCCACTTATAAGTGACATTTTCATTTAGAGCTAATTGGCCAGAGCTAGTTATTTGGCCCTGCCTAACTTAAGGGAACTAGGTTGTGTATCCTTCTCTGTGCCCAGGAAGAAGATAACAAGATATGGGTGAGCTCTAGTACTCTCTACAACATGTAGCCTTTAAAAGTGCTATAGATCTTTGTTTACTAACACAAAAGATTGTCCACAATACACTATGTAGAGAGAAAAACAAAACATGTTTTAATAATTCATTTGGGCCAGGTGCAGTGACTGACACCTATAATTCTAGCACTTTGGGTGGGTGGGTCGCTTGATCTCTGGATTTCAAGACCAGTCTGGGCAACATGGTGAAACCCCATCTCTACTAAAAATACAAAAAATTAGCCAGGTGTGGTGGTGCATGCCTGTATTCCCAGCTACCTGGGAGGCTGAGGTGGGAGGATCAACTGAGCCTGGGAGATAGAGGTTGGAATAGTCGAGATTGTGCCACTGCACTCCAGCCTGGGCCACAGAGTGAGGCCTTGTCTCAAAAAATAATTCAGTTGTTTAGGGGGTGGGAGTAAAAGCACAGGCAGGAAAAATATGCAAATATATATCTCTAGATAGAAATGGAAAAAAATATGAAAGAATTTATATACTAAAAAGTTATAGTGATTGTTTTTGAGTGATGGAATTATGGATACCTAAGTCTGTTTCACTAAAATTTAGATGTTAACGTGTGTATCCCTAAAGCATAGTAACTAGCACTGTGGATCACATCCCTAAAGCATAGTAGCTAGCTCTGTGGATCACATTAGAATTTACACTGCCCATTAACTATTCTGGCTCATTTAATCCTCTTAATAACTCTGACATAAAGATTTTATTATATCCATTTAAACTGAAAATCTAACTCAGAATTTAAGTGACTTACCCAATATTAGTCCATAAGCAGGGCTGCAAGGGTCTACCAACTCCAAATACCATGTGCCTTTTTTATTCTTTAATAAATGCAATAATTTATTGGATCCTTATGAAATGTTTTTCATTCCAGCAGACTAAGGCTTCCTGGATTCTTGCCATGCAGATCATGGTCTGAGTCTGAAGTTACTCAGATGTCTTTTTTAAACAAAATAAACAAATGTGCGGTTTAGGAAGACCTCCTTGCCTCTTTTATGTTTCTACCCACTTTTCACTTCATATTTATTCCCTGCCTTGTGAACTCCCTCTCTCCTTGCTTCTTTTCTGTCTTCGTAGACAGCTCTTTAAGAAACAAGTAGGCCATGCTCTTCATTCTCTTCTTTAACTTTACTGCAGCTCCTCTCCTGTCTGCCTGTACCCATTCCATTTGTTCCACCTTCTGTGCGCTGATCTAAGTTTACTACTTTGCTCAGCTGATTAAACTCATCCCAGGTTGACCTTTTGATGGTTTGGGACTCCCTCAGAATCTTTGCATATCGTAATCCGGCACCATAGCATGCATGCTTGTATTCTCACATGTGTAACACCCATTGGTTTACCCAACTAAACTTCTGGAAGGCAAAGACTGTATTCTCTGCCCTTTGCTTCTTTTCTGTTTCATAATGTGGCAGCCATAGACATGCATCAGCTGGTCTCCTTCAAGAGAAACTCCTGTAGGAAGTGTAGTTAAATGGTAGCAGCAGCTCCCACCCCTCTGAATGTACTACCACTTTCATGGTGAGGCCACACTTCCCCTGGGCTGCTCCCCACTAGTGATGAACATGGAAGAGTGCTGGTGCTGGACCATTCCTGTGGGATGTGGGACTCCTGCGAGGGGCAACCTCAACTCTGTGTACTAGCTTCTTGTGACTGCCATAACAAATTACTGCATATTAGGTGGCATAAAACAACAGAAATACGGTCTATCACACAGCTTTGGGGCCAGAAGTCTGAAATAAAGCTGTTGGCAGGGCTGGTTCCTTCCAGAGGCTCTGGGGGAGAATCCATGTCATGCTTCTTTCCTAGTTTCTGGTGGCTGCCAGCAGTCCTTGTTGATCCTTAGCTTATAACGGCAACATCTACCTCTGTCTTTACATGACCTCTGTGTGTCTGTAATTCTTTTTTTTTTTTTTTTTTTTTTTTTTTGAGACAGAGTCTCACTCCTCTTGCTCAGGCTAGAGTGCAGTGGCACTATCTTGGCTCACTGCAATCTCTGCCTCCCAGGTTCAAGCAATTCTCATGCCTCGGCCTCCCGAATGGCTGGGACTCCAGGTGCGCACCACCATGCCTGGCTAATTTTTGTATTTTTTAGTAGAGATAGTGTTTCACCATGTTGGCCAGGCTGGTCTTGAACTCCTGACCTCAAGTGATCCACCAGCCTTGGCCTCCCAAAGTGCTGGGATTACAAGTATGAGCCACTGCACCCGGCCTCTGTGTCTTCTTATAAAGACACTTATCATTTGATTTAGGGCCCACCTGGATAATACAGAATTATCTTGTCTTGAGAACCTTTATTATATCTGCAAAGCCCTTTTCCAAATAAGGTCGTATGCAAGGTCTTGGGTGAACATATCTTTAGGCGAATGGGTGGCGGGGGGTGGTGCACCATTCAACTATTATGCTCAGGGAATTTTGGTAAACGTGGCCAAAATGTCCTCAAAACTGTACTGTCGTCAAAGTCTTTCCTATCTAACCCTCTTCCCTCTCTCCTTTCACGTGGGTCAGACCTGCATTGTCTTAAGTGCTCTCCTGTATATTCCTACTTCCTTTCCTTTTATTCTTCATAAGCATTTCCTCAAATAAATCTCTTGCATGTCTATTTCTTCTTGGTGAGTGTTTCTCAGAGGACCTGAACTGATGCACATAGTATCGGTTGAATGCTTAATACCTGTTTCTGAATGAACATTAGTGCAAGGGTTTCTTCTTTCCATTACACTTCAAAACAGGAATAAACTGAATTTTGTAGACAATATCCTAATTTTCCTGCATCCTGGTTCTTCCTTTTTGATCACATAGGCCAATCATTCTTAATATTTTTCTACTTTCCCATGTGTCACACTCCTCAGACTGCTGTACAAAAGCAGAGAAGGCAGGGCATAGCGGATCCTGCCCCACTAGCTCAAACCCCTTCCTTTTGCCTTTCACTCAAGGAAGTGCAGCATAATAAAAAGACTTGGACAATCTGGAGCTACTCTAATTTATTTTTAAAAGCAAATAATTTGTAAATTTTGGACTGTTTTCTTATTGCTAGTTATAACTTCTTTCAACACACTTCCTAATGAATTCTGATATACCAGTACGTTGCAATATCACAGTTAAGAATATTGCTGTAAATACAAGAAAACACAGCCTACAAGAGTGTCCAACAGATGAGTGCAAATAATAAAATCATGCTTTATGAATGGAATCATAAATGATTTTGCAATCAAAATAATAAATGCAGTTCAGAAAATATTAATGCACTTCAGTTGGTAATTGCATTTGCCATTATCAAGTGCTCAGTAATATAGTACTTAGCTATTCTAAAGTCACTCAGGTATGTTAAACAATCAAACATGAGTCTGGGGAATAGCTTTGTTTAGCCTTTTTCAATTATAACCATGTATCATATTCAATGTTTTCTATATTAACTCTATGAGACAATAGTATTTTAAAGAATTGTATTACAACAGTTGTAATAGAACAGTTGCACTAAATGACTTTCCCTCACTATTTCTCAAACTTTCTGTACTATCTTGCTGAACTTATTTTAATGAATAAATTCAAATATTTAAACCCTAGACATTTTTATTAATGAAAACCTAATTTTTAATTGAAGAAAGTCCAGCTTCCAACAATCCCATGTTCTTTAAAATAGTGACCACTGACCACTATGACAGTAAATTCATGGCAAAAGTGTGAAACTCTCTATTTATAGATCAAACCATTAAGTAATACCATTTAGTTACATAGCTGAAATATTATTGTGCTTAGGTAAAAGCATTCTCATCAAACTAAAGCACTTTACAATGTAAAAATCTGGACCTGGTTTTATAATGCCACAATCGCACCCCACCCTGTCCATCTTTTTATTTGTTTTTAGGAAGAAAAAAGAACTAAATAAGAACATTTGGAAATGGCAGTCAAATTATATCTGGAAATACTTAAGGCAATAACACATGTGGCTTTAATGTGTAAAAGCATGTCTGACAAGGTATGACTCAGGTCCTAGAGCAGTGTACCTCCAAGACAATTCAAATATTAGCACCTTTAGAGTACAAAACTAAGATTTGTAAGATGGTGCTTTTAAGCGAGCCATCCTTTTGTGTGGAAAAATTCTGTCCCTGCTCATATTAAACTAAAGACAAAACTAAAGAACGCTTTTATGAAATTAGTGGGATTTAAGCCACTGCATGAACATAAGGGATCTGCCTCAAGGTAAGTTTCTGTTATTGGACATTCTTGATTGGATCATGAAAGTGCCCTAAAAATCTAAATGTCTGTCAAAGGCCCCAAGTCCTCCGCCTTTTTGGCAGGGGCTCTCAGCAGACATAGTGCTATGGCAAACACTCAAGTAGGGAAACCACTTCAGTTTGCCTGGGACTGAGGGGCTTCTTGAGATGTGAGACTACCAGTCCTAAAATTCGGACAGTCCCAGGCAAACCAGAAAGATTTGGTCACTCTACCAACCCTCATGTTCCTGGACCCCTCTTACTGCTTTTCCAGCAGTATATGTGGGATAGTATTCTCAAGGAAGATTTTGATTCAACTGGAGTGGATTACATCTTGCCAGCAAGACTCGTAACCCTGCCACTTGCCAAATATCAGGGGGAAAAAATTTCAGAGTTGCCACTTCTTCCCTAGACAGCCCAGGTGTCCTCTGTGACTATCAATACAGTACAAGTTCTGAACTCCTGCACTCCCTGTCTCAATTTCTGCCTCACCTCTTGCCCCAGGCACTGATGTGCTAAGGTTCTGAGTAAACCCCATGGGATTATGGAATTTGATCTGCTTCTGTTGCTGAGCACACATTTTATTTATCATGAGTCATTTGTTCACTTGTTCAGCTCAACAAATATTTGTTGATTGCTAAATATGCGGTAGGCACTCTTCTACTTGCTACAGATACTTTAACGGGCAAAACGGGGAAAGTACCTGTGCTCAAAGAGCTTGCATTTTAAAAAGGGAGAAATGGACAATTAAAAAAAAATAAAAGAACCAGATAGGTCAGTTGATCGTAAGTTCTCTAAATTCAGTAAAATTCAGTGATTTTCATTAACAATCACTAATAAGGCTGGGCGCGGTGGCTCACGCCTGTAATCCCAGCACTTTGGGAGGCCGAGGCGGGTGGATCACGAGGTCAGGAGATCGAGACCATCCTGGCTAACACGGTGAAACCCCGTCTCTACTAAAAAAAAAAAAAAAAAAAAATACAAAAAATTAGCCGGGCGTGGTAGCGGGCGCCTATAGTCCCAGCTACTTGGGAGGCTGAGGCAGGAGAATGGCGTGAACCCGGGAGGTGGAGCTTGCAGTGAGCCGGGATTGCGCCACTGCACTCCAGCCTGGGCGACAGAGCAAGACTCCGTCTCAAAAAAAAAAAAAAAGAACAATCACTAATAAGTAGCAGTCAGGTTCCCAGACATAGCTGTGGCTTTGGGAGCAAATAATACAGTTCTAAAGTAGAGTTTCTCAGACTTTAGTATACTTACAGATTTCCTGGGGATTTTGTTAAAATACAGATTCTGATTCAGTAGGCCTGGGGTGGGGCCATAGATTCTGTTTTCTAACAGGCTTGCAGATGATGTGTTACTCCAAGTCTGGGGACCATACTTTGCGTAGCAATGTTCTAAAGATATTAATAGGGAATTATGCTTGTAACGGAAAGCTCAAACTATTGGCTCCTCTTAGGAAAGATGGGCTCAGAATGGTCATTGCTCTAGGTCTCCTGGAGAATTCTGGATGTCAGAAGAGACTTGGGATTAAGAATCAAAAATCATGGAAACTCCTGTGAAAATAGGATGTTCTTTCAGAGAGCAGGAAAATCCAAAGCATATTATAACACCCCAACTAACTACAAACATTATGTTCAATTTTTTATTGTTCATATACTGGCATTTGCTACATTCAGACTTCATTTGGAATCTTAAATATCATACCTCATGTTTGAAAGTGAACCAAACACAACAATCCTTTTTTTTCTGCCCAGTGTACCTCCCCATCTCAACTTTGACCTAATACATCATTTCCAAATAGAATTTTTATAAACAACAGGATTCCAATGGTACAAATGGCCTGGTCACCAATCTTTACAGGACATGTCTTGCAAGAGGCAACTTAATTTGTGACCCACTTTTTAACTGAGCTGGGAGAAACAGCAGTAGAGTAGCAGTGAGTAAGCAAGAATCCTGTGTACAGGGAAGATCCGGGCCCAGTGCAGCTCATCTAGGTACCACTTTACAACTCCTATCATCACATCAGCAGAACCACAACAAGCTCTCTGTAAGCCAAAGGGGAAAGTGCCATTGTAAAACTGAAGACAGCTGCTTTCATAATAGAACTAATTGCACACTGCATCACAGAACCAAATTAGTGGTGAAAACAGTTATAAAAAACGACAGACAGTGAAACATGACTCACTTAGGAACTGCTGCCAGTCAGGCACATTGTCACTGGACACCGTTCAAAAACCCACACCTGCATTTTTTGAATAGTAAACATATAAGATGTAATTACCAGGAAAACATATGCCACTTTTCAAATGTGACAACACTACGTTTTTGCCTTTGGACCATGAATGGCATGGGACTAAACTGACCACAGTACTTATTCATTCCCAGGATTCTTCGCAGATAAAGCAAAGCATAATCAAAGCTTACAACCCCCTGTTCATACTTAAAAGACTATTGTTAGCCTAAGAAACTTTAAAGGATCTGTTTTGCTGACAGAGATTCCTAAATGTCCTCTAGACCATTAATCAAGGAAACATTCATCAACACTGGAGATATAAGAAGCATCAATTCTAAAATGCATATGCTTATATAGGCTCAGCTTAAAAATTCAAGCTGCAGTGGGTTGGGGTATCTTCCCTGGTTTCCCTCTCAGCTATACAGTAATTGCTGTCTCAATAACAAACAGGTGTTCAGAGAAGACTTCATCTGCTCTTGTAGCCTAAGCTCACATTTCTGCATTCTCAGCTGCAAACTGTATTAGAGAATTTGCAGGTTGCCCATGTGATACATATATATCCTCATGCCAGCTACAACCAAAAAGATGATGCTTTTTCCCTCATGATGGGTAGGTGGCTACCAGTGATGACAAACTCCTTGGCTTCTAACCAACTAGGTGTAGAATAATGACCACTGGGAAAATGTGCTTTAGGCTGAAGCATGACAGTTTATCTTTAAACAACAGCTCACACCCTCAATGCTGTTTTTAAATATTTAAATTGTGTTGAACAGCATTCATTCACAAATGAGTGAGTAGAATTTCATTCCAAAACAAATCACAGAATAAAACCTGTTCAATATCCTCATGAAGATCGTGCCTGTGGAATGTTCCAGCTTTGGCTAATGGAGCCCTGAAATTGCTGATGAATTGTAAAACTATATAGTGACTAATCCTTCTTTCTCCTGCTCAATTAATTCGTCAAACCTAAACATAAATCCAGAAATACTTGTGAGAACTCTGCTGGTTTTCCTCAACACCTAAGAGGTAGGTACTGAAAATGATCAGCATTTTCTTCATGTGAAAGATGTGGAGGATTATATAAATATTTTTCAAAGATTGTATTACTTCACAAGTTCTAGAGATGCTTGTGTAAGCAAAAGAAGGTATGTGACAATTGGTTTGAGAGTATGAGGAGTGTATATTCAGTTCAAGATGAGGAACTGTGTGTAGCATTTTTAAATTTTACTGTAATTCTTTACATATTTGCTTCCCCTCCGATGGTGAGTTCTTTAAAGGCAGGAATCATCTTATTCATCTTTGAATCTCCAACATTTAGCAGCAGGTGTCCGATCAGTCTTGGCAGTTGTTGGGTTCTCTTTATCTGAATTTGCCTCATTGATCGCTTCAAGATTCAACATGATTGGCAGATTTGGCTAAGAAGCAACCCCCTCCCCAAGAAATCAGAGCAAGATTCTTCTCAGAGAAACAGAGAAGCCTGCAGAGCAGCTGCTTAGCTTACAGGCTGATTCAAAGATGGGGTACAAATATGCAAGCAAATTAGGTTCTCAGGTCTCATTCTTCAGCACCATTTCTGAAGGAGGGAGGAAGAGAATCTTTTAGGCTCTTCAAACTCCTCAGCTGACAGCATTGTTATATCAACTATGGGAATGTAAGGTAGACAATCTGGATCCAAATCTTTTTTCAGCTATATCTATTGTCCAGACTCAAAATGTTAAGCTGGAAGACTTATAGCACAGGATAGAAACATCCATCCTATTGTTTGCATTTATCTGCATGGGCCAAATATGGACAGCCTTTGGAATGTGTATTAAATAGTGAAAATTCAGGGCTCTATGCATAACGCTAAAATAACTGGGATATATGTTTAAGAAACCTAGATTTTTCTGAAAATGTTGAGTATAAAACACTAAGGAATAAGTGTATTTGCCAAGCATTGAAAATCTTTCAGAAACCACGTTATCAGCATCTTGTTAGCAATACATAAAACTTAGTGCTAGCCAAGTGCTAACAAATAGTCTCTATGCTGGCAGCACACTAATTCCTCGGTCCTAAATTTTTTTTTCCCTCATATGGAATGTTTTAGCAAGTTGTTGAGTTTTACTACTTCAGCTTTAGGAACTGCTTTTCTCAAATCCTTTGGCGTTCTGGGCAGCTTGTGATTTCCTTCATTTAATCTTTCTGTGTCTCCCTCAAAAACTATGAACCATTACTGATCTTTAAATAAAATTAGCAAGAAAGTTAGAATACATGGGACAAAATTTTGAAATATCAGTTCAAAGAAAGAATAGCACGTGTACAGCTCCACAACCCCAGACCTGGGAGTCAGATTTTCTTCAGGATCATAACAAAAGCCCCAAATACCATGAGTGGAAGAACCTAAAAAGGGATGCATCCAATTCCTGATTCTTCTCAAATACAGAGGTTTCAGAGGGGTCAGGGAAGGCTTTACAAGAGAATGAGCCAATGGTAAGTTATGAAGAAGTGGTTGTGAGTAAGGGATCATAGATAAGCCTTTAAAAGACAGCTCGGGCCGGGCGCGGTGGCTCACGCTTGTAATCCCAGCACTTTGGGAGGCCGAGGCGGGCGGATCACGAGGTCAGGAGATCGAGACCACGGTGAAACCCCGTCTCTACTAAAAATACAAAAAATTAGCTGGGCGTGGTGGCGGGCGCCTGTAGTCCCAGCTACTCGGAGAGGCTGAGGCAGGAGAATGGCGTGAACCCGGGAGGCGGAGCTTGCAGTGAGCCGAGATTGCGCCACTGCCCTCCAGCCTGGGCGACAGAGCGAGACTCCGTCTCAAAAAAAAAAAAAAAAAAAAAAAAAAAAAAAAAAAAAAAAAAAAAAAAGACAGCTCACCCTTGAATAACAGGGGTTTTGAACTGCATGGGTTTACTTAAACTTGAATTTTCTTCTGCTTCTGCCGCCCCGAGACAGCAAGACCAAGGTCTCCTCTTCCTCTTCAGCTTACTCAACGTGAAGACAATGAGAATGAAGACCTTTGTGTTGACTCATTCCCGCTTAATGAATAGTAAATATATTTTCTCGTCTTTGTGATTTTCTTAATATCATTTTTTCTCTAGCTTAGTTTATTGTAAGAATATAGTATATTATACATATATAAAATATGTGTTAATCAAATGTTTATGTTATTGATAAGGCTTCTGATCAATAATAGGCTATTAGTAGCTAAGTTTTGGAAAGGTCAAAAGTTATGTGTGGATTTTCAACTGCAAGGAAGGTCAGTGCTCCTAAACCCCATGTTGTTTAAGTGTCAATTGTATGCTAATATTCACTAACATTAAACATTAAAGATAGTTTATAAGTAAGAGAGTACTCAATACTATTTTTAAAGAATTTATTAAACATCTATAATGAGAAAACAAAGATATGTTATTTAAGCAACAGCTTATTTCTCTATAGCACTTTATATTTATAATGTTCATCTGATCCTTATAAAAATCCTATTTAAAAAAGTGGGGTAGATATTAACAAATTTTACAGAGGTAGAAACATAGTAGATGCTCAGTGCTGCAACTGATGTGTCATAACTCTCTGTTATTGGAGATGAAAACTTTAAAAAATTGTTTATTTGGAACTGAGATGTTTATGTTAAACATATGCAAAATTTATAATACTAGAAATTATGAAATAAAGGACAGGCTAGCAAAAGTGGTTGTGGAATTGTGTTTTCCTAAAGGCCTTTAAAAACATTAAGAGATTTTCATTTTTCTGTGATGGTTTAACGCTGATGGGCTGATGAATCCACCTTAGCTAGGGATTGGCGCTCCATTGGCCCCTTCCAGAATTTAAACTAATTTGTAAAACTCAGGACTGGCTATATAATTTGTGGGACACTCCTACTTAAAAATTAAGAATTTCAAGATGGTGATCACAGAGCACTAAGCCAAGCATGGGGCCCAGTGTGAATGCACAGGTTGTGCCAGCTGGCCCTGGTAGCTTCTTAGCTAAATGAAGGGTTATGATCACAAATGCAAATCCAAAACAACGAAATATTACTGCTACCACCAAGCATGTGGATTTTCTGATTCATTGATTATATTCTGTTTCCCATCACGAGTCTGCATGTATTTGGTAGTCAATGCAACAAGGTTACTAAGAAATTCTAAAAAACAGAACAGAAACCTGATGAATCCAGAATATGGGAGCTAGGAGTACGTTATTTCCTTAGGTTAATGCTATGATGCATAGACCACTATATTTAGAAAAAAGTGACAATACAAAATTGAGAAAATTTTCAAATTCACATTGACAGAAAACAAGAAACAATGTAACTCGCATTTAAAGATTTATTGTTAATATATATATTTATTTTATAGACATCTTAAACATTGGACTAAATAGTAAACAGTTTCATATATATATTTATTTATTTATCTATCTGTTAGCATGTGCTTATGAATATATAGTTATCTCTCAGTATACGTGGGGGATTGGTTCTAGGAACCCCTGCAAATACCAAAATTCAAGGATACAAGAGCCTTATATCAAAGAGTAGTATTTGCATATAACCTATACATATCCTCTTGTATATGTTAAATCATCTTTAGATTGCTTATACTCCCAATAAAATATAAGTGTAAATAGTTGTTATACTGTATTGTTAGGGAATATGACACAAAAAAGTCTGTACATGTCCATAATTTGTTTTTTCAAATATTTTTGATCTGAGGTTGCTTGAATACACACATGTGGAACCCACAAATGTGGAGGGGTAACTGTACACACACACAAAAATCCATTTTCCATCCTCCACTCCCACCTCTCCACCTCATCTTAACATTGTATTGTAAGCATTTTTTTTTTTTTTTTTTTTTTTGAGACGGAGTCTCGCTCTGTCGCCCAGGCTGGAGTGCAGTGGCGCAATCTCGGCTCACTGCAAGCTCCGCCTCCTGGGTTCACGCCATTCTCCTGCCTCAGCCTCTCCGAGTAGCTGGGACTACAGGTGCCCGCCACCACGCCCGGCTAATTTTTTTGTATTTTTAGTAGAGACAGGGTTTCACCGTGGTCTCGATCTCCTGACCTCGTGATCCGCCCGCCTCGGTCTCCCAAAGTGCTGGGATTACAAGCGTGAGCCACCGCGCCCGGCCTTGTAAGCATTTTTATGTCATCATTGAAAACATAATTTTCAAAAGCTATATAACATTGCAACATAAAAATTAAATAAAAATTCATAAAAATTCAATCCTTTCCAAATTCTTGAAAATTTACATTGTAGGGTAATTTTGCCATTGTTTTATTCATTTGTTTTGCTCTCATAACAGTGGCATACAGATCTTTGTCCATATGAATAGACCTAACTTAAACAAAGAGTATTTGAGTTTATGGAGATCCTGATATATATATTATTCATTTTTCCCCCAAAATTTGTAGCAATTTAAACTCTCACAAACCATATATGAATGTCCCAGTTCCTACACCCTCATTATCATTAAATATTACCATGTGTGTTTTCTTTAATTTTGCCAATTTCAAAGATAAAAATAATGCTATCTACTTATTTAACAAAGCTTTTTATTAGTACTGAGATTAAATTATATCATTTTTATTCTCCATTTGCATGTTTTCTATTATGAATCATCAGTTCATGTCCTTTTTCCTATTTTAAAATCAAGATAATAGGGCTTTCACCCTAAAGACTCTGCCAAAATCCTGCGAGAGCTGATAAAAGACTTCAGTAAAGTTTCAGGATATAAAACCAATGTATAAAAAGCCAGCAGCATTTTTATACACCAGTAATATTCAAGCCAAGACCCAAATCAAGAATACAATACCATTAACAATAGCCATACAACCAAAATACCTAAGAATATATCTAACCAATAAGGTGATATATCTCTATAAGGACAACTACAAAACACTGCTAAACAAAATCATGGATGACACAAACAAATGGAAAAATATTGCATGCTCGTAGACTGGAAGAATCCGTATTGTTAAAATGGTCATACTGCCCAAATCAATTCATAGATTCAATGCTATTTTTATCAAACTACCAATGTAATTTTTCACAGAATTAGAAAAAATATTCTAAAATTCTTATGGAATCAAAAAAAAGAAAAAAAAAAAAAAGGACCCAAATGGCTACAGCAATCCTAAGCAAAAACGAAAAAGCCAGAGGTATCATGTTATTCAACTTCAAGCTACACTCTAAGGCTACAGCAACCCAAACAGCATGGTATTGGAAAAAAAAAAAAGACACATAGGCCAATGAAACAGAACAGAGAACCCGGAAATAAAGCCACACACCTATAGCCATCTGATTTTCAACAAAGTTGGCAAAAATAAGCAATGAGGCAAGGACTCACTATTCAGTAAATGGTGCTCGGATAGCTGGCTTAAGAATGAAACAGCACCTACCTTTCACCATATAAAAAAATTAGCTCAAGATGGATTGCAGGTTTAAATATAAAACTTCAAATGGTGAGAATTCCAGACAAAAACCTGGGAAACACCATTCTGGACATAGGCCTTGGGAAAGAAATGTCTAAGACCTCAAAAGCAATTGCAACAAAACAAAATTGGTAAGTGGGACCTAATTAAACTAAAGAGCTTCTGCACAACAAGAGAAACTATCAACAGAGTAAACAGACAACCTACAGAATGGAAGAAAGAAAATATTTGCAAATAATACATCCAGCAAAGGTGTAATATTCAGAATCTATAAGGAACTTAAACACTTCAGCAAAAACAAACAAACAAAACAAAACACATAATCCCATTAAAAAGTGGGCAAAAGATATGATCAGACACTTCTCAAAAGGAGACATACAAGCAGCAAACAATACAAAAAACGTTCAGCATCACTAACCATCAGAGGAAGGTAAATAAAAACCACTACGAGACATCACTGCACACCAGTCAGAATGGCAATTACTAAAAAGTCCAAAAACAACAGATGCTGGCGAGGCTGCAGAGAAAATGAAAAGCTTATACACTCTTGGTGGAAATGTAAATTAGTTCAGCCACTGTGGAAAGCAGTTTGGAGATTTCTTTCTCAAAGTACGTAAAGCAGAACTACCATTCAACCCAGCAATCCCATTACTGAATATGTACCCAAAGGAAAATAAATCATTCCACCAAAAAGACCCATGCACTCACATGTTCATAACAGCACTATTCACAGATAATAGCAGATATATGGAATCAATCTAAGGGCCCATCAATTGTGGATTAAAGAAAATGTGGTCCATATATGCCATGGAATACTACACAGCTATAAGAAAGAATGAAATCATGTCCTTTGCAGCAACCAGGATGCACCTGGAGGCCATTATCCTAAGTAAACTAACACAGGAACAGAAAACCAAATACTGTGTTTTCTCACTTATAAGTGGGAGCTAAACATTAGGTACTCATGGAATAAAGATGGCAATAATAGACACTGGGAACTACTAGGGGGTTGAAAACCTGCTATGCTCACTACCTGTGCTACAAGATCATCCGTACCTCAAACCTCAGCATCACACAATATGTCCATGTAACAAACCTGCAAATGTTCCCCCTGAATCTGAAATAAAAGTTGGAATTATTTTTAAAAGGTAACAGTGTTTTCTTATTGATTTACAAAGGTATCTTTATAGGTGAAGTTTAGCTATCACTATCTGTCACCTTGGTTATAAATATTTGTGTAAATTTGAAGTTTGCTTTTTGATCATATTTCAGGTTCAAGAATGTTTCATTTTTATAGGCATAATATTGATTATTTTCCTCTATTAATTTTATTATTAGAATGCCATTTTATATACTGAGATGAGTTGAATATTTATCTATTTTAATTTGTTTAATTTTTAAATACTTAATCATTTAATCATATGAAATTTATTTTTGTATATTGTGTGAACCGAACATTGTCTTGATTTCTTTTCCTTAAATATCCAATTTTCTCAACACTCAAATGCAGCCTAATTTTATTAATTGGTGATGTTTTCTTTGTCATAAAGTTTTCAAAAATAAATATTAGGTTGTTTTCAGAGTATTGAGTTTCATTCAGTTGATCTGCCGATTGATTCTCTATACTAGTGCTACTGTTTGTATTATTAGTTTTACAATGTTAAGAATTCTTTTTCAATTTTTTATATAAGTTGTAAATTTATCCTTCGTGATGATTTTTGAATTATTTTTATAAATTATTTTTATAAATTTATTATCTTTATAACCTATTTATATAATATAATTTATTAGGTTGATGCAAAAGTAATTGCAGGTTTTGCTGTTACTTTTATATGGCAAAAACCATAATTACTTTTGCACCAGCCTAATACTATAAAATTATTTTAATAAAATCTTAATGTATCAAGATTACATTAAGCCTATGAATTCATTTGGGAGAACTGTCTTAACATTTCATTTATTCAACAAGTATTTATTGAGCATGCATCATGAAACAGGTCCTGGTCTGAGTGCTGAGGTTGCAGCAATGAATCCAAAGTTTTTGCCCCAGGAGGCTTATTTCTGGCTTATCCAAGGATATTGCATCCTTTTCAACACATATTTTAAATCATATTTTATATATTTTAGTAAGGCTTTTGTTCAATGCAATAACTTTATGCATATGGATCCCATCATTTCCAGTTGGAAATAGAATTTCCAATTCTTCTAGATTTTTATACTGTGTTTGCTTTTAGCTTACCATTATATTTTAAGTGGCTCACTCAGTGATCTGGCATATTGTAGGAGCAACACAATAACAAAATCTTGTTGAGTGGATAAATTTCTACTTTCATTAAACATGTGAATGGAATTTTTTTCTTCAACTTGTTATTTCTGGTGTATATTATATTAGTTATCTATTGCTACATACCAAATTACTCCCAATAGCAGCTCAAAACAACATGTAAGTATTATTTCACACTTTTTGTGATTCAGGAATTGGCCATTGCTTACCCAGATTCTCTGCTTCATGCGCTTTCAAAACTCTATAATCAAGGTGTTAGCCCAGAGTCTGTGGTCTTAACTGAAGGTTCAACTGGGGAAGGATCCACTTGCAAGCTCATCCATACAGTTGTTGGCAGGATTCAGTTCCTTGAGGGCTGATGGCTACAGGTCATTCTGGGTATCTTGCCAGATTGGAACCTTGAACATGCTAGTTTGTTTTACCAAAGAAAACAAAAGGGAGTGCCTGCCAACATGAAGGAAACCACAATCTTATGTAGCAGTGTTAAGGGGATCATGGATTTTATTTATAGCCACCATAGCAGGTTCTCATATTGAAAATTTGAGAAAGATCCTTCATGGTTCTGACTAGAGAAGAGGAGTAATCATTGTGAAATATGACCAGCTTCTTAGCAAAGAACTACTGTCCAGGGGAAAAGACATTACCGCAGCTTTATCTCAGCTAAGGAAAGGGCATTTCTCCCATTCCAGTCCCCTCTAACCTTTCTGTCTCACCAAAAGGGGGAAGTGAGGTCAGAAGATAGAGCTATATTTTTCTGAAGTTCACAACTCAGAGACACATGCCTAAACAATGGGAGTGTATTGTAAGATGTTACAATGCTTCCCCTTCTCCACACTTCACCACCACATCAACAGGGCTCCAGTATAATAGTAGATTATAGCTGAAAGAGCTGCAAGACATAGATGCTCTTTGAGGAGCAGAACTTAGGGAAGCCCAAAGTCAAATGGGGAAAAAACAAGCACATTAGAGGAAGGTGAGTCCTTTTGCACCTATAGCTATAGAAAATTTTAAACACAATCCAACTTTTAGACAGATTAGCATAAATCCTCACACTGAAGGCCTATTTGCCTCCTGTTACCCAATACAATATGTCTGGTTTTCAGCAAAAATTTACAAAGCATATAAAGGGCAAACATAGTCTGAAGAGACAAAACAACCATCAGAATTAGGCTCAGACATGGCATAGCTTTTGGAATTAGGGTTGGGAATTTAAATTCAGACGGAATTGAAAATAGCTATGATTAATATGTTAAAGACCCTAATAGAAAAAGTAAACAACACTCAAGAATATTTGAGTAATGTAAGCAGAGAGACAGAAAGTCTAATAAAGAATCTAAAGAAATAAAAAAAACCATTAAAGAAATGATAAGTGTCTTTGATGGGCTTATAAGTACACTCAAAACAACTAAAGAAAGAGTCAGTGAGCCTGAAGAAAATAAGTCAATAGAAACATTCTAAATTGAAGTACAAAAAGAAACAAGAATTAAAGTTAAAAAAAGAAAGAAAACAGAATAGAACCCCAAAGAAATGTGGGAAAATTTCAAAAGGTATAATATCTCCATAATTGGAATACCAGAAGGAGAAGAAATTGAGGGCAGGGCAGAATAATTATCTGAAGTAATAATGGCTGAGAATTTTCCAAAATTAATGAGACACCAAACCACAGATCTAGGAAGTTCAGAGAACATCAACCAGGATAAATACAAAAAACAAACCAAAAAACCCAGAAAAGCAAACAAACGAACAAACAAAAAACCTGGGCATATCATAATCAACCTGCAGCAAAACAAGGACAAAGAAAAAACCCTGAAAGAAGCCAAAGTGGGGCAAGGAAGACACTGCACTACAGAGGAATAAGGACAAGTATTACTGCACGCTTCCCATTGAAAACCATGCAAGCAAAAACAGAGTGGAAGTAAACATTTAAAGTACTGAAAGAAAAAAAAAACACCAATCTAGAATTCCATATCCAGCAAAATTATCTTTTAAAAGTGAAGGAGAAATACTTTTTCAGGTAAGCAAGAACTGCGGCAATTAATCACCAGTAGACATACCCTGAAAAAAATGTTAAGACTTCTTCAGGAAGAAAGAAGTTAGAAAGTTGATTCTATATTCAGAAAACAGAAGTGTCAAAGTAAAAATAAATGAAGTAAAATCATTTACTTCTCTTATTTGTAATTGATCTAAAAAAAGTGTTCAAAGCAACAATGCTAACAATGCATTCGGTGATTATAACATACGCATAAGAGAAGTAAATGACAAGGGGCCATAGAGAGAAATTGAGAATAGTCTGTAATGAGACACCTATACTAATCATTAGTGGTGGTGTGATTTGAAAGTAAGTAGACTTATATTAGTTAAAAATGTATATTGTAAATTCTAGGGCAACTACTAACTTTTTAAAATAAAATTGATACAATAATATATGAAACAAAATGGAATTACATAAAATTCTAAGTTAAAACCAAGGAAGGCAGTAAAAGAGGGAGAATAAACCAAACGAAATGAAATAAATAGAAAAGTGTCTAGTATAGTAGATATTAATCCAACTGTACCAATAGTTACTTTAAATGTAACTGGTTTAAATACACTTAGTAAAAACAGAGATCGTTAAGAGTGTTTGAAAAATAAGACTCAGATATGTTGTCTATGAGAAATATACTTTAAATATAAAGTAAAAAATAGGTTAAAAATATAGAGATGGAGTAAGATATGCCACATTTAACTAATCAAAAGAAAGCTGAAGTAGTTATATTAATTTCAGACAAAGCTGACTTCAGAACAAAGAAGATCATGAGGGAGAAAGAGGAGCATTACATCATGAAAAATTTTTCAGTTCTCTAGGAAGATATAACAATCCTCGATGTGTATGTGCCTAGCAAAAGAACATCAAAGTACATGAGGCAAAACTAATAGAAGTGCAAGGAGAAACAGACAAATCTACTATTGTATTTGGAGACCTCACTACTCCTCTGTTAGTAATTGACAGGTCAAACAGGGAGAAAAATCAGTCTTGATCATGTGACCTGAACAGCAGGATCCATCAACTTGATTTCATTGATATCTATAGAATACTCCAACCAATAACAGCAGAATACACATTCTTCTCAAGATCACAAGGAACATTTACCAATAAATACCACATTTTGGGCCACAGAGAACTTAAAAGTATAGAAATCATAAAAAGTATGTTCTCATATCACAATAGAATAAAACTAGAAACCGGTAACAGAAAGATAGCTGGAAAACATTCCGCAAGTATTTAGAAATTAAATCACATACTTCTAAATAATACATGGGTCAAGGAAGTCTCAAGAGAAATTTTAAAACATTTTGAATTAAGTGAATATAAAATAACAGATGCTGGTGAGGTTGCAGAGAAAAGAGAATGCTTATACACTGTTGGTGGGAATGTAAATTAGTTCAACCATTGTGGAAAGCAGTGTGGTGATTCCTCAAAGAACTAAAAACAGAACTACCATTTGACCCGGAAATCCCACTCCTGGGTATGTACCCAGAGGAATATAAATTCTTCTACCATAAAGACATATGTGCTTGTATGTTCACTGCAGCACTATTCACAATAGCAAAGAAATGGAATCAACCTAAATGTCCATCAGTGGTAGACTGAATAAAGAAAATGCGGTACATGTATACCATAGAATACTAGACAGCCACAACAAAGTACAAAATCATGTCCTTTACAGCAACATGGATGTAGTTGGAAGCCATTATCCTAAGTAAATTAAAACAGGAACAGAAAACCGAATACCACATGTTATCACCTATGAGAGGGAGCTAAATAATGAGAACACATGGACGGAAAGAGGTGAACAACAGATACTGGGGAGGAAGGAAGGAGAGAGAGAGATTCAGAGAAAAAAAACTGTTGGGCACTATGCTTGTGATTAGTGCCTGGGTGATGAAATAATGTGTACACAAAATTCCCGAGTTATGAGTTTGCCTATATAACAAATCTGCACATGTATCCCTGAACCTAAAATAAAGTTAAAATATGTAATAAAAAAGAAAATTAAAATATAACATCAAAATTTGTAGGATGCAGTAAAAACAGTGCTTACAGGATATTTTATAGCATTAAATACATATACTCCAAAAGAAAAAAACACAAAGTTAACCATATGTCTTTTCCTTAAACATTTTTGCCTGTAAGAATGATTATATTCAACATACTGAAAAATTTAGTGGTCTAGGACACTAGACCATTGTAAAACAGGTGTTCTTAGTTTATTTAATGCAAAATTTTACAAATTTAACTTTACAGAGCTTTCTTATTAAGGTACACAAAATTTTAGAAATTTAGTGTATTTTTTGCCATACATGCAAATACAAAACATTTGTGTGCAGATGGCTACTTTGAAGTAAGTAGAAGATAATTTTTCTATGCAAACCACGGCATGGACTAGAACAGAAGGCCTCAATCTTTTTGGTCTTAGGACTCCTTTGCACTCTTACAAATTGTCAATAACTCCAAAGAACCCTCATTTATATGGGTTATATTTATTGGTATCTATTATATTAGAAATTAAAACAGAAATGTTAAAAAGATTTTTTTCTTAAAAAGCAGTAAGTATACATGTTAACATATTTTAACAAAAAGTAACAATATTTTCAAAAACAAACATTTAGTGAGAAGAGCGATATTTTATTTTTGTAAATCTCTTCAATTTCTGGCTTAATACAAGGTAAGTGGATTCTCACATCTGCTTCTGCATTCAATCTATTGTGATACATTGTTTTGATTGAAGTATATGAAGAAGACCCAGCCTCTAACAGTGAGAAAGAGTATTTAGTAACCTTTGTGGATAATTGTTATTCTGTGATACTACACCAAAACTCCACAAGTAGCAGTTTCTTAAAAGATAATTGCAATGCAGAATCTGAAACTATTATCAATGAATTTTCCTGTTCGTCATACCATTAACTTAAGATCAACTAGTCTGGGGGGGTGGAGCCAAGATGGCCGAATAGGAACAGCTCCGGTCTCCAGCTCCCAGCCCCAGCAACACAGAAGACGGGTGATTTCTGCATTTCTGCTTGAGGTACCGGTTTCATCTCACTAGGGAGTGCCTAACAGTGGGTTCAGGACAGTCGGTGAAGCGCACTGTGCACGAGCCGAAGCAGGGCGAGGCATTGCCTCACTCGGGAAGCGCAAGGGGTCAGGGAGTTCCCTTTCCTAGTCAAAGAAAGGGGAAACAGACGGCACTTGGAATATCGGGTCAGTCCCGTCCTAATACTGCGCTTTTCCAACGGGCCTGGAAAACGGCACACTAGGAGATTGTGTCCCGAACCTGGCTCGGAGGGTCCTATGCCCACAGAGTCTTGCTGATTGCTAGCACAGCAGTCTGAGATCACGCTGCAAGGCGGCAGCGAGGCTGGGGGAGGGGCGCCCGCCATTGCCCAGGCTTGCTTAAGTAAACAAAGCAGCCAGGAAGCTCGAACTGGGTGGAGCCCACCACAGCTCAAGGAGGCCTGCCTGCCTCTGTAGGCTCCACCTCTGGGGGCAGGGCACAGACAACCAAAAACTCAGCGAGAACCTCCACAGCCTTAAATGTCCCTGTCTGACTGACAGCTTTGAAGAGAGTAGTGGTTCTCCCAGAACGCAGCTGGAGATCTGAGAACGGACAGAATGCCTCCTAAAGTGGGTCCCTCACCCCTGAGCAGCCTAACTGGGAGGCACCCCCCCAGTAGGGACAGACTGACACCTCATTCAACCGGGTACTCCTCTGAGACAAAACTTTCAGAGGAACTATCAGACAGCTGAATTTGTGGTCTCACGAAAATCCGCTCTTCTGCAGCCACCGGTGCTGACACCCAGCCAAACAGGGTCTGGAGTGGACCTCTAGTAAACTCCAACAGACCTGCAGCTGAGGGTCTTGTCTGGTAGAAGGAAAATTAACAAACAAAAAGGACATCCACACCAAAAACCCATCTGTACATCACCATCATCGAAGACAAAAAGTAGACAAAACCACAAAGATGGGGAAAAAACAGACCAAAAAAACTGGAAACTCTAAAAAACAGAGCACCTCTCCTCCTCCAAAGGAACGCAGTTCCTCACCAGCAACGGAACAAAGCTGGATGGAGGATGACTTTGATGAGTTGAGAGAAGAAGGCTTCAGACGATCAAACCACTCTGAGCTACGAGAGGAAATTCAAAACAATAGCAAAGAAGTTAAAAACTTTGAAAAAAAATTAGAAGAATGGATAACTAGAATAACCAATGGAGAGAAGGGCATAAAGGAGATGATGGAGCTGAAAGCCAAGTTTCGAGAACTACGCAAAGAATGCAGAAGCCTCAGTAGCAGATGCGATCAACTGGAAGAAAGGGTATCGCTGATAGAAGATGAAATGAATGAAATGAAGAGAGAAGGGAAGTTTAGAGAAAAAAGAATACAAAGAAATGAACAAAGCCTCCAAGAAATTTGGGACTATGTGAAAAGACCAAACCTACGTCTGATTGGTGTACCTGAAAATGATGGGGAGAATGCAACCAAGTTGGAAAACACTCTGCAAGATATTATCCAGGAGAACTTCCCCAATCTAGCAAGGCAGGCCAGCATTCAGATTCAGGAATTACAGAGAACGCCACAAAGATACTCCTCGAGAAGGGCAACTCCAAGACACATAATTGTCAGATTCACCAAAGTTGAAATGAAGGAAAAAATGTTAAGGGCAGCCAGAGAGAAAGGTCGGGTTACCCACAAAGGGAAGCCCATCAGACTAGCAGCTGATCTCTCAGCAGAAACTCTACAAGCCAGAAGAGAGTGGGGGCCGATATTCAACATTCTTAAAGAAAAGAATTTTCAACCCAGAATTTCCTATCCCGCCAAACTAAGCTTCATAAGTCAAGGAGAAATAAAATACTTTACAGACAAGCAAACGCTGAGTGATTTTGTCACCACCAGGCCTGCCCTAAAAGAGCTCCTGAAGGAAGCACTAAACATGGAAAGGAACAACCGGTACCAGCCACTGCAAAAACACGCCAAATTGTAAAGACCATTGAGGCAAGGAAGAAACTATAGCAACTAACGAGCAAAATATCCAACGAACATCATAATGACGGGATCAGATTCACACATAACAATATTCACGTTAAATGTAAATGGGCTAAATGCTCCAATCAAAAGACACAGACTGGCAAACTGGATAAGGAGTCAGGACCCATCAGTGTGCTGTATTCAGGAAACCCATCTCACGTGCAGAGACACACATAGACTCAAAATAAAGGGATGGAGGAAGATCTATCAAGCAACTGGAAAACAAAAAAAGGCAGGGGTTGCAATCCTAGTCTCTGATAAAATAGACTTTAAACCAACAAAGATCAAAAGAGACAAAGAAGGCCATTACATAATGGTAAAGGGATCAATTCAACAAGAAGAGCTAACTATCCTAAATATATATGCACCCAACACAGGAGCACCCAGATTCATAAAGCAAGTCCTCAGTGACCTACAAAGGGACTTAAACTCCCACATAATAATAATGGGAGATTTTAACACCCCACTGTCAGCATTAGACAGATCAACGAGACAGAAAGTTAACAAGGATATCCAGGAATTGAACTCAGCTCTACATAAAGTGGACCTAATAGACATCTACAGAACTCTCCACCCCAAATCAACAGAATATACATTTTTTTCAGCACCACACCACACCTATTCCAAAATTGACCACATAGTTGGAAGTAAAGCTCTTCTCAGCAAATGTAAAAGAACAGAGATTATAACAAACTGTCTCTCAGACCACAGTGCAATCAAACTAGAACTCAGGATTAAGAAACTCAGTCAAAACCACTCAACTACATGGAAACTGAACAACCTGCTCCTGAATGACTATTGGGTACATAATGAAATGAAGGCAGAAATAAAGATGTTCTTTGAAACCAACGAGAACAAAGACACAACATACCAGAATCTCTGGGACACGTTCAAAGCAGTGTGTAGAGGGAAATTTATAGCACTAAATGCCCACAAGAGAAAGCAGGAAAGATCCAAAATTGACACCCTAACATCACAATTAAAAGAACTAGAAAAGCAAGAGCAAACACATTCAAAAGCTAGCAGAAGGCTAGAAATAACTAAAATCAGAGCAGAACTGAAGGAAATAGAGACACAAAAAACCCTTCAAAAAATTAATGAATCCAGGAGCTGGTTTTTTGAAAAGATCAACAAAATTGATGGACCGCTAGCAAGACTAATAAAGAAGAAAAGAGAGAAGAATCAAATAGATGCAATAAAAAACGAAAAAGGGGATATCACCACCGATCCCACAGAAATACAATCTACCATCAGAGAATACTACAAACACCTCTATGCAAATAAACTAGAAAATCTAGAAGAAATGGATAAATTCCTCGACAAATACACCCTCCCAAGACTAAACCAGGAAGAAGTTGAATCTCTGAATAGACCAATAACAGGTTCTGAAATTGTGGCAATAATCAATAGCTTACCAACCAAAAAGAGTCCAGGACCTGATGGATTCACAGCTGAATTCTACCAGAGGTACAAGGAGGAACTGGTACCATTCCTTCTGAAACTATTCCAATCGATAGAAAAAGAGGGAATCCTCCCTAACACATTTTACGAAGCCAGCATTGTCCTGATACAAAAACCTGGCAGAGACATAACCAAAAAAGAGAATTTCAGACCAATATCCGTGATGAACATTGATGCAAAATCCTCAATAAAATACTGGCAAACCGAATCCAGCAGCACATCAAAAAGCTTATCCACTATGATCAAGTGGGCTTCATCCCTGGGATGCAAGGCTGGTTCAACATATGCAAATCAATAAATGTAATACAGCATATAAACAGAACCAAAGACAAAAACCACATGATTATCTCAATAGATGCAGAAAAGGCCTTTGACAAAATTCAACAACCCTTCATGCTAAAAACTCTCAATAAATTAGGTATTGATGGGACGTATCTCAAAATAATAAGAGCTATCTACAACAAACCCACAGCCAATATCATACTGAATGGGCAAAAACTGGAAGCATTCCCTCTGAAAACTGGCACAAGACAGGGATGCCCTCTCTCACCGCTCCTATTCAACATAGTGCTGGAAGTTCTGGCCAGAGCAATCAGGCAGGAGAAGGAAATAAAGGGTATTCAATTAGGAAAAGAGGAAGTCAAATTGTCCCTGTTTGCAGATGACATGATTGTATATCTAGAAAACCCCATTGTCTCAGCCCAAAATCTCCTTAAGCTGATTAGCAACTTCAGCAAAGTCTCAGGATACAAAATTAATGTACAAAAATCACAAGCATTCTTGTACACCAATGACAGACAAACAGAGAGCCAAATCATGAGTGAACTCCCATTCACAATTGCTTCAAAGAGAATAAAATACCTAGGAATCCAACTTACAAGGGATGTGAAGGACCTCTTCAAGGAGAACTACAAACCACTGCTCAATGAAATAAAAGAGGATACAAACAAATGGAAGAACATTCCATGCTCATGGGTTGGAAGAATCAATATCGTGAAAATGGCCATACTGCCCAAGGTAATTTATAGATTCAATGCCATCCCCATCAAGCTACCAATGACTTTCTTCACAGAATTGGAAAAAACTACTTTAAAGTTCATATGGAACCAAAAAAGAGCCCGCATCGCCAAGTCAATCCTAAGCCAAAAGAACAAAGCTGGAGGCATCACGCTACCTGACTTCAAACTATACTACAAGGCTACAGTAACCAAAACAGCATGGTACTGGTACCACAACAGAGACATAGATCAATGGAACAGAACAGAGCCCTCAGAAATGATGCCGCATAGCTACAACTATCTGATCTTTGACAAACCTGACAAAAACAAGAAATGGGGAAAGGATTCCCTATTTAATAAATGGTGCTGGGAAAACTGGCTAGCCATATGTAGAAAGCTGAAACTGGATCCCTTCCTTACACCTTATACAAAAATTAATTCAAGATGGATTAAAGACTTATATGTTAGACCTAAAACCATTAAAATCCTACAAGAAAACCTAGGCAATACCATTCAGGACATAGGCGTGGGCAAGGACTTCATGTCTAAAACACCAAAAGCAATGGCAACAAAA
Organism: Symphalangus syndactylus; assembly: GCF_028878055.3. Taxonomy (NCBI): domain Eukaryota; kingdom Metazoa; phylum Chordata; class Mammalia; order Primates; family Hylobatidae; genus Symphalangus; species Symphalangus syndactylus. The sequence goes on from NC_072425.2 coordinate 104,332,360, forward strand.
GCCAAAATCGACAAATGGGATCTCATTAAACTAAAGAGCTTCTGCACAGCAAAAGAAACTATCATCAGAGTGAACAGGCAACCTACACAATGGGAGAAAATTTTTGCAACCTACTCATCTGACAAAGGGCTAATATCCAGAATCTACAATGAACTCAAACAAATTTACAAGAAAAAAACAAACAACCCCATCAAAAAGTGGGCAGAGGACATGAACAGACACTTCTCAAAAGAAGACATTTATGCAGCCAAAAAACACATGAAGAAATGCTCCTCATCACTGGCCATCAGAGAAATGCAAATCAAAACCACAGTGAGATACCATCTCACACCAGTTAGAATGGCCATCATTAAAAAATCAGGAAACAACAGGTGCTGGAGAGGATGTGGAGAAATAGGAACACTTTTACACTGTTGGTGGGACTGTAAACTAGTTCAACCATTGTGGAAGTCAGTGTGGCGATTCCTCAAGGATCTAGAACTAGAAATACCATTTGACCCAGCCATCCCATTACTGGGTATATACCCAAAGGACTATAAATCATGCTGCTTTAAAGACACATGCACACGTATGTTTATTGCGGCACTATTCACAATAGCAAAGAGTTGGAACCAACCCAAATATCCAACAACGATAGACTGGATTAAGAAAATGTGGCACATATACACCATGGAATACTATGCAGCCATAAAAAATGATGAGTTCGTGTCCTTTGTAGGGACATGGATGAAACTGGAAAACATCATTCTCAGTAAACTATCGCAAGGACAAAAAACCAAACACCGCATGTTCTCACTCATAGGTGGGAATTGAACAATGAGAACTCATGGACACAGGAAGGGGAACATCACGCTCCGGGGACTGTTGTGGGGTGGGGGGAGGGGGGAGGGACAGCATTAGGAGATACACCTAATGCTAAATGACGAGTTAATGGGTGCAGGAAATCAACATGGCACATGGATACATATGTAACAAACCTGCACATTGTGCACATGTACCCTAAAACCCTAAAGTATAATAAAAAAAAAAAAGTTAATTAAATAAATAAAAATTAAAATAAAAAAAAAAGAGAATACATTCTACAAATTTATAGCAAAATAAAAAAAAAAAAAAAAAAAAAAGATCAACTAGTCTGTTTTGCACTTTGAATGGACCTTTTACCCATGTCTGATTTTGTAACATCATGCATTGGTCATTTGGAAAATGTTGCTTCACTGAGTTAAATAGATTTTCCAAATGTTGACACATTTCATAAGGCAGTATCAACAGATCACATTCATTACTATCACACCAGTCTTATCAGAAAAGCCTTAAAGTATCAGGGAAGCTGTCAAGCTCACAGTGGCAGTTACAAATTTTCCAAAATTCTAAGTTTTGTTTCAAAGCTCAACTTTTTTTGTTGGCAACAAATACTGTCAGTTGTTTTCCTTGAAGTGACAAGTTCACTTTGTTCATTTTTGACAAAATGTCTGCCAAACACCTAAGTATAAATAACCTTAGTTTGTCAATCATTCTTTCAAGTAAAATGGTGTTCTACGAAAAGAAAACCCCAGCTATTTCAGCTCTCAACTCAGATATCTGCATAGATGTATATTGTACTTGAGTAAGCAGCAAAGTGCTTTATGTATACCTCTCATTTTGTTGCACTGAAGGGTCGGGATTTAATACAATTAATATTTTTTTACTGCTTCACCAGGACATTATTAAGTTACACTGGATTTTCTCCTGTGAGTACACAGTGATGACAATTAGGACTACTACACAGTTTGGTGCCACTGCCTTGATTCAAACTAAGGTACTGGCACTTGTAGCTATAACTGCTTTTGAACCATCAGTTCAAATGATGATGCGATGAAAAAGGCAGATAATATCTTAGTATTTTTATGAAAATACTTTTGAACCCATGGCGCCTTTGAAGTATCTTAGGGACCCCCAGAGGACTCCAGAGACTTTGAAAACTGCCCTGTAGGGACACCAAAGAAGGGAATAACAAATCCTTTGTCAGCGACATCCAGATAATTCAGCGCCTGCTGTTTCTGCTACCTTCACAAGCTTATGATGGATTTCTGAGGTAGCATCTGCAGCTGTGGTAGAATGGAGAAGCTAAGGAAGAAGTAACCATAATACACAAATATAAGACAGTCTAATTTAATTATAAAGAAGTGAACTAAATTAAACAGCCTAGAGATTCAGGGTCACCATACAGAACAGCAATTTTGCAGGTGACTCTTCTAGAAGGTAGTAGCAGGTAATGATCATCTTTGATGACTCTAGATGGATGGAGATGGTGGGAGGAGAGAATTGCTTTCTAGGGGGAATGTGGGAAGGGTCAACTAGCAATGGAGCCAAGGTCAGCATGGGTTTTGCCATTCCTGAATACACACAAAGCTAGTGGTTAATGACATTCTGGGGACAGTTTCATTTTGATGAAATAGGAGGAGAGCACATTTGAGCTGACGTGACAGTGTTAAGAATGTGGCTAGTTCAGATATGTGTGGTGTTGGGGGTCAGCTTGTTTTGTGCTTACAGTCATATTGCTGGGTGTATAAGAGATGGAAATTCCTCCCAGAAAGTGGTGAGTTAAAGGCAAGTGAAAATATTGTGCATTTCTGGATGTTTAAGGAGTCCATTAGAACAAGTAGTGATACCAATCTGTAGCGGAAATAAAAGTCTTTTCTTATTAGCAAGTGCAGTTCAGGAGATATTAACCAATACCACAGAGTCCTCCAGCCAGCTTTGATCCTCCTTAATTTTGTAGAGAAAAACATCTTCTAGGGTTTGAAGTCAAAGCAGAAGTGACTGTAAACAAAATTAAAAAGTCGGGTTTTCAGGCTGTATCTGTAATAAGCTTTCAGCTGAAATGAAATGTAATTAGCAAGTACGATAATGCATTTTGCTTCATTTAGCTCTTCAGTGGGTTTATAAACAAATTCTGTCAGTTAACTCATAAAGCAGATGCATCCACTACACCCTGGCTAAGCATGTTATGGAAGACAGCCTCATGCAGGTGCAAGAACTACAACAGGAAGATCTATTTATCAATTTACCAGTCAGGAATGTTGGCAACAATGAACATGCACCATTTTTAAATGTTCCCCAATGAAGAAGGTTAAGAAATGTAATATCTGAGGGCTTATGAAAGAAAAGCTGAGCAGCAACACTCAAATTCTCATAGTAAACATTGTTTATTTTGTAATGCTCCATGAAGACAACCTCAAATGTCATCTGGTGTCCAAGACAATACTGAATGCTTATTACTCTTACCAAACTGTTAGCAGTGACTGTGAGGTGGAATCAGAGGGTTTTTTTTTTTTTTTTTTCAAACTTTTCTGTGTCTTTTTATATTGCCTTGGCAATGTAAAAAATTAATTTGGGAAAAGTGAATAAAAACAGAACTTTGGGCTCATCTCAGAAAAGTTTTTTTAATACTAATGATTTTTTTAAAACATGTTTTAGCTTGTTTAGATTTAGAAAAATGAAAGCCTGTATTCTGCCACATACTGCCAGACCTTAAAGATATATTAATACAGCCCCTGTATCGAGGGGCTCAGAACTTAATGGGTGAGGCAAACAGAGGGTAGATCACTTACAATGTCCCAGGGAGGACTGAGCAGAGGCCATAGGATCCCAAGAAAAGGAAGACTAACTTTCTAGAAGAATTGAGGTAGTCTTCACAGAGCAGACGAAGACACTTCAATTAGATCTGTAAAAACACTTAATAGGGATAAAAATGAAAGTGATAAAAATATTGGGAACTAAATAGTACCTTGATTCTTATAGAGAAGGTGTTTAGTATTGCCATTCATAATATTTTCTAGAAATGCACATAGAAATTCTGAAATGTCTAGATTCTTGCCATATTAACTACCAGTAATAATAGGGTAAATGTTAAAATTTCTTTAACACTGAGCATCTACGTGTTCTGATCCTTGTCATGTATTCTTATTTTAACTCTTAGGAAGTTTTCTTTCAAAGATTGATAGACATATGAATAATTATTGTGCATTTCCTTTTTTTTTTTCCACACAGAGTCTCACTGTCGCCCAGGCTGGAGTGCAGTGACATGATGACAGCTCACTGCAGTCTTGACCTCCTGGGCCCACACAATCCTCCCACATCAGCCTTCTGAGTAGCTGGGAGGGACTACAGATGCACACCACCCTGCCTGACTAGTTTTTTGTTTAGTTTTGTTCTGTTTTTTGTTTTTGTATTTTTTATAGAGACAGGATCTCACCATGTTGCCCAGGCTGGTCTTGAACTCCTGGTCTCAAGCCATCCTCCTGCCTCAGCTTCCGAAAGTGCTGGGATTACAGGCGTGAGCCACTATACCTGGCCTGTTGTGCATTTTCAATCTAAAGCCATTAGCCTTGATCTCACTCAAAGAATCTTCATTCATATTTTTCCTATTAGAGCATAAATTTTCATATGTGCATTCCATATTTATAATTTTCAGAGTGCTTTCATGTTTATACAGTCATCTTTCTATCCCTTATGACTTACTTCATCCATAACAATATCTCCAACATGTCTTTTAGCTCTTAGAAACTAAAATCTCTAGAAGATAGTCTTTCTCCCTTCCCCTATAGCTAAATTCTATGATCCAGATCCAGATCCAGATTACGGCAACAGTTTTGATTGTTTTGGGCATGGCGCCTGACCAACTGTGTGTTAAATAAATGTTCCTTGTCTCTTCCTCTCATGATGCTTGTGTTCTTTAAGACCCAGCTCAACTTAGCAGAACAAAGAATCCCTTTTCCCCCACCCCAACCCACATGGATTGTTCTCTTAATTTTACGCAGTGTCAACTCTTCTCATGTACTCTTGCCTACTCCGTATCCTTCTCAGATGCTTTGAATCCACTCCTAGGCAACTTAAAGGCACTATAATGGATCAATGTTTTTTCAGCTCCATCAGAAGTTCTGGTGGAATCTTGCTTAGGAATGCTACACTGAATTGTTTTCTGGTCTTTGGCCACTAGAGAAAAGGAATCACTGGGAATGAGGCATCACTGGGACAGTTTATCCCTTGTGAGGACCCTGATGCCCCTGATACCTGAGGGACGTTTACTATGACTTCCAGGCAAATTCCTGGGGCTTGTGCTCCTTTTTGTTCCCAGCAGGTCCCAAACTATGAATGTGCTTCTCACGTTCTCTGGCAGACCTCTTACAACCACTTCCTGGGATCATAGCATTCACTCTGTTTTCCTGGACCTGTTTTCAGTTCCCAGGTTCCCTAGATGAGACCTCCATGGGGCCCTCACCTGTGGTGGATGTGGCCAAGCTCTGCTACTTTCAGGCATTGTTTTATGCTGTAGTGCACCTTGACCTCCACCATCAGCAGCTACTGTTTCACCATATCCCCTTAAGTTCCTGCTGATTCCCTCTCTGCTGCTTCCCTGCCACCACCAGCTGTCAATTGCCACCCACCTAGTCCAGACAAGCTATGGCCTTTCCTAGCAATCTTGCCCTTCCTCAGCACCAGGGGCTAGATCCACTGTAATCTTGGCCTTTCCTCATTGTCATGTTACAATGGTAACACCAGCTGGAGCCACGAAGAACCACCACCTAGAATCAGGTCTAAAATGAATCAAATTGTGTCATCCTCAGATATCCATGAATGCTAGTTGAGCGTTTTCCCATGAGTTAAGTAGCATCTTCTGAACACTGTTTCAGGAAGGAAGTTGTACAACTCTTTTTATGCTAGGAGCCAGGGATTCCCAGAGCTCCTCTACTGTAATTCAGAATGCATTAGTACCACAGTGAAAGCTCTTCCTTTACATATCACCAAGATAATTTTTAAGCCCAAAATGTGTATTTGTTTTTAGAAGAGGATCACAGTTACTATACATGAAAAACATTTTATTTGTATCTCCCCAACGATTGCTGAGGTGAGTGTAAAACACTTGGAAAACTATTTCTGTAAGGTGATGGTCTTTTTTAGAAATGAGACTTTTCTGTACTCCAAATAATTCTAAGTGAGAACCCTTCTTCAAGAACTACAATCTTTTTTTTTAATCAAGAGCTGAAGTAGTATGAGTGACATACATTTTATTCCTAATGCAAAAATTTTTGCCATACTTATGATAATTGAAATACCAGATTATTTTACATGAATATTTTTATGAGGAAGAGATAACTGATTTTTAGTTTGAGATGAAAATTAGAAGAGAAATGTTATTACAATATACAAAAGTACTTTGTAACTATGATCCAGCAAATAAATACACAATGGTATTATTAGTGGAAGTAGTTCCTAAATAAGCTACTTTTGATATGGTATGAAATTCAAGGAGGCCTTCATGGTAGGGAAAAAAGTGGATTTCAAATTGGCATTTTGTTTATGTTATAAATTAACATTTTTAATTTAAAAAATTAGGTTATACAATCTTTTATCCTTTCTTTTTTCTTTTGTCTTCTAAAAAGATTGGGAGGAGGGAAGGAATGTCTACAAGCCACTATATCCTGAAAACTTTTCTCATTATGCCGTGTTAGCCAAACCCTGGGACATGGAGTAAAAAAGTGATTTTGTGTCATAAGGGATGAGGTCAGTTATCTAATCACCATCCAATACACTTCATTCTTTCTTCCAAACCAAAATGAGTTGCAGGATAGACTGTATTGGCAATAGATGTTTCATTTGTGTTGCTAAAGTTTTTGAAATATATTTTGGGTAAATTGCATTAAATTTATTAGGTATGGGAATATATTTTAGAATACAATATCTAAGGTTATCAAATGGTATATATTTCAATGTTTAGTGCAGAAAGCCATGGTGGTAGGATGCTGCTGGTGGGTATAGGATGAGAAGACATCTCTCTCCTCCGTACTCTAGCACTTTAATGTGTATGTGCATCACATGGAGATCTTGATGACTGCAGATTCTGACTCAGTAGGTCTCAGATGGGTCTGAGATTCTGCATTTCTAACAAGCTCCCAGGTGATATGAATGCTGCTAGTCTAGGGACCACACCTAAAGTAGCAAGCCTAGATGTCAAAATTGTTTTATCTCAGATTTAGAAAGTGTCTTGCACAAATTTTGTAGGTTGTTTTTGAATCAAGATGGCACACCTGTCTGACGTATCTTACGACTAAGTTTTGCTCATTTCAGTCTTCTCAAATTTGTCCAGAATTATTGGGCAGGGTTGGGCATGGTGGGTAATGCCTATAATCCCAGCACTTTGGGAGGCTGAGGTGGGCAGATTGCTTGAGTCCAGGAATTCAAGGCCAGCCTGGGCAACATGGTGAAACCCAGTCGCTAGTAAAATTACAAAAATTAGCCAGGTGTGGTGGCATGCCTGTAGTCCCAGATACTTGGGAGGCTGATGTAGGAGGATTGCTTGAGCCTTGGAGGCAGAGGTTGAAGAGAGCTGAGCTCATGCCACTGTACTCCAGCCTGGGTGACAGAGTGAGACCCTGCCTCAAAACAAAACAACCCCACAAAATTATTGGGCAAATGAGCATACGTACAATTGGCAATTGAGGTTTAATAGCGTGAAGCCAATCTGACTGCACAAAACTTCTATACATATACCATAAATTGTCCCTGAGAGATTAAAAAGCAGTTCTGATTCCACTGGATTTGAACCTGGGAGTATGAGTTTTACAAATCAGCAAAATACAGAAACATCATCCTGCAAGGAGCTGATATCATGAACCATACATATTCCTATTGTGAGAATTACTGGAAAAAGCAGAAAGAAAACAAAAACGCTTTGTAGATTTTAATTATTTCCAAAGAGTAACAACAACAACAACAAAAAAGAACTCAGAACATGCCATCTGGGGATGTGGAATTTAGAACAAATTAGGTTTGCTTTCTAAGAATGGCACTCAGGAAAGAAACCAACAGCTAAGCAGGGTATAACCGAGAGCTAACAGTCTGCACATTTTGTTATCTCATGAAAAGCATAATTTACCAGTTGTGGCAATAATAACAATGATAACGATGTGAATTAATAAACTTGCTAGTGAAACCACCATTCAAATACACGTTGAGTAATTTAATTAGCCTTGGCTGCACTTTCTCTGTCAATCCCAAACTTACAGGGATTGAATTGTTAAGTACATTTTTCACTCTATGATTCTGAGAAGTTTATTTTTACCTGGCAAATTATTTTAAATGTGAGACAAAGCAGGGCTGCAGTGGTAAAATCACATAGGAAGCCCGTGTCTCTGTTCCCCAAGCCTGGGCCCTCGTTACCCGCACCCTGGTACACAAAAAGCTGGTGTAAATTTCAGATCCTGGGTCTGCTCTAAATCATGGGAACCAGAGAAATTAGAAGTGACACCGTTTACCCAGGGGCCTTTGCCGCAGAATATATTTTTTGGAACTTTTACATCAGTCTCAGAACTCACTGGCTTCATTAAGTCACGTGTCATTGTGTTAGGAAGGAAGGCAAGAACACGTTATTAGCTAGGGATTTTTTTCCCTTTCCCTCCACCATCCTCCTTTCTCATTTCACTTCATTGCATGTTTCCCTTCCCTCTCTTCCCCTTCAAGGTGTGCATTATACATCTTTCATCTCAGGGCTCTTTATGTACCAACCTGAGTTAACTTTCTTGGTGCACATACGAGGAAATAACGTTTCTTTATGTTCACAGAGTTTTGGAAGAGAACTCTGTGGCGCTGGTCGTGGGATGGTTTATGGGTCATCATTTTACTTCCCTGTTGGTATATTCTTGTCTTTCTTTTACCCATGTCTTCTTCCTTTCCTTTTAAAGCTTACATTTTTAGAGCAAGGGACAAAATCATGAGCAATAACTCTTTTTTTTTAAGGAGGAGGAGGATGACTGTCATTGAAACTCATATGTCTACTCGATAAACAAAAACTGTCCTAACCTCCCACAGAACACAAGCCCCAGGGGCTGGGAAGAACAAAGCCACCCTCTGAAAGGAGAAAGGAGAGGGGAGGGCTTGGGGGAGTCATGTGCAGCTTCTCATCACTGTGGCACCAGCCAGAGCCCACAAACCATTTTATCATCCTCTGGCCCCAAGAGATCAAGGAAGTCACTGTTTGGAAAGTTGCCTCCAAGGAAGTCTTTTGTTTGTCCTGGTGGCTTTCCCTGCCTTTTCCTAGGATACTCAGCATGGTCTGAGTCAAAGGAAGCTGCCAGGACCCTTCTTTTTCTTTCTGGTTTAGTTTGGGTGGTGGTCTTCATTGAACACTTCCTGACTTGTTTCTATGCCTCCCCCTCCCCTATGTAAATTGGGAATCTTTTACTGGTAGTTGGGAATAAGAAGAGACCCTTTTCTCTTTATATTGAGGACTCATTTCACCTCCAACTCAAAAGCAACTTTGTCTATTGTTTGCAGAAACTTTGCATACTCTTATGGTTTTGAAAATTAAAAAAATAATAATAAATGCTTTAGGCCTAAGGAGGTACCTGTGCCCACAGAACTGTTTTCTCACTGTCAAAAGTCATATCAATGTCTGAAAAATACACTTCACCTTAATATATAATGGTGAGTGATATTATTTTCTACATTGCTAGCAAAGAAATATTGTTTAAAAATAATAAAGTTTGACAGGTGTTGGTTTGAGGTCATGGGAATGGCTGCTAATAGGTATGAGGTTTCTTTTGGGGGTGATAAAAAGATTTTAAAATGAATTGAGGTCACGGCTGTGCAACCCTGTGAATATACTAGAATACATTGCATTGTGCACTTTACAGCAGTGGTCCCCAACCTTTTTGACACCAGGGACCAGTTTTGTGGAAGACCATGTTTCCATGGACTGGGGGATGGTTTCGGGATGAAACTGTTCCACCTCAGATCATCAGGCATTAGTTAAATTCTCATAAGAAGCGCACAACCTAGATCCCTTGCAAGTGTAGTTCACAATAGGGTTGGCGTTCCTATGAGGAGCTAATGCCCCTCTGATCTGACAGGAGGTAGAGCTCAGGCGGTAATTCTGGCTTGCCTGCTGCTGACCTCCTGTTATGCAGCCCAATTCCAGCCTGGGGCCAGGGGTGGAGACCCCTGCTTTATAGGATCACTTGGAGACCTTTTTAATTTTACTAAGGTCCAAGCCCTACCAAAGATCAAATGAAAAAGAGGTGAGAAGAGGCCATCAGTATGTTCTAAATATCCTCCTTCTTCTTAAAAATCTGAGTTGAACATTCAGATGGTTCAAAATCACAAAAATGTAAAAGAACTCACTTCCAGTCTTCTCTCTATCCGAGTTGTACCCGGCCTCCACTCTTATACAGAAGTAACCACTTTTATTAGTTTTTGTGAATCTGCAAGTGCACTCGCAAGTGCCTCAGGATCACTTGGAGGATTTGTTAAAACACAGACAGCTGGGTCCCATCCACAGAGTTTCCGATTCTTTAGGTCTGGTGCAGGGCCCAGAATTACATTTCTAACCAAAAAAAAAAAAAAAAAAAAAAGCCAGGACTAGACAAGATCAATGATGAGAATAAGAAAAGGGAGGGGTAATTGTTTATATAAGAGCCTGAGACTGGCAAGCAGAGAAGGCTTAAAGGAGCAGTGGGGATGAGGGTGGTTAAGGAAGATGTGTCTTCCTTAGACAAACTTGCAAAGGAAGGGCCAGAGTCAAGACATTCAGAGACTTGAGGCTGGAGAAGAATCAGCCACCAGTAGTGCACTGTTCAATATGGCAGCCACTAGCGGCCTGCAGCTGTTGAGCAATTGAAATATGGCTAATCTGATTGAGGACATATATTTTTAATTTAATTAAGTTTAATTAATTGAAATGAATATGGAAAAACTGATATTTCATTCAGTTAATGAAAAATTTTAAGTATGCTTTGAACAACTTGGTATAAATCTGTGTTTTCAACTGTAAGTTTTATGATATTTAAATACAGATCAAATAATTCCCATGAAAATCTAGTATCTGAATTAAGATGTTCTAGAAGTATAAAATATATTCAAGATGTTGAAAACCTAGCATGAAGTAAGATTGTAAAACATCTCATCAATAATTTTTATATTGACTACACAATGAAATAATAATTTTTTAATATAATGGGTTAAATATATTAATTAAATAAAAGTAATGTTATTAATCATATAAAAATAATTCCTGTTCATTTTTAATTTTTTAATGTACTTACTAGAAAATTTGAAATGATATATGAAATAATTATGTTTGTATTGGATAGCACTGATTTATACCTGTGGCATGGAATAGAGTAGCTATTAGCTATACGTTGCTATTTAAATTTAAGTTAATTAAAATAAAATAAAATAAAACATCCAGTACCTCAGTCTTACTAGCTACATTTTAAGTGTGCAATAGCTGTACATGCCTACTGGCTACCATATTGCATAATGCAAATATAAAACACTGACATCATCACAGGAGTTCTATTGAGCAGCTTTGGTCTATATCTTTTCAATGAATTAAGAGAAGAGGTCCTGTCCTAGGGGTGATGTTGAGAATTCAGAGGAGAGAAATAAAGGTATGAAATGGTGGATGTAGAAATGCTTCAGGGCATCTACAAGAGATGAGTAGAAGGATTGGAAGTGTAGCCAGAAAGCCCTCACAAAAGCGAGGCAGTTGAAGATTGACAGAGAGAGAGCACGGCAGCATGTCCAAAAAGTCTACATAAGAAGTGCCCTGTTTAATAGGCTAACCAGAAACTCCAGGTTAGGGAAGAAGAGGACATCAAACCCAAAAGGGGACAGAGGTGAAGCATATTGTGAACATCCAAGGGCAAAAATGAAGATCACAATGAAAACAACAAACAAAACATAGTTTGTTAAACGTAAGTGAGAAATGAAAGAGGGGTGAGATGCATCATCTGATAAGAGAAATAACAGGAGAAATGTTTAAGTTTGTGTCATTGGGGTGGAACCATTTCAAGGGATGATGGAGGCTAAGTTTTGACTACATCAGAGGGTAGCTGAGTTTGGAGTCGATAATGAAGGAGTCAGCATATTTGAATGTCAACAACATTCAACAGTTTCTGAGGATGTTAGCTGGTAGAAAAGATAGGGAGAAGACTGGGCAGGTGCTGAAGGTGGAAGAGTATTCAGGAGTTGGTGGGTGGCTGTGGTCAGGAAAGGGAAATGTTGAATAAGCTAATGGTCTGAACCCCAATAAAAGCTGTAAAGAGAGGAGAACGATTATCAGAGTGATGTGGGGAAGCAAGAAATATGCTGATTTACGACATTGCCCTGAACTTCCTTAGTAAAATGTAATCTTTCCTTCTTTTGAACCCTGGGGCACTTTGCACTCCTCAGGTAAAATTTTTATGCTTTGAACTGTGACTATTTATGTAGTAATCTAAGCCCCGCCTCTTACTCCTCTTCCCTACCAACTTCCCTGATCCCCAACCACTGCCTCCATCAGATACACCATATATACTCTCGTCAGACTGGAAGTCCTTTGAAAGTTGGAACAATGTTTTCCTCATTTATTCCAGTTTCTAGATCTCAATAAGTTTATGTCAAGCTAAGTTTGGTTGAGATTCTTGCAAGCAAAAATATATAGAGAGAGCCTGGATCTATAAGTTTAGGTGAAAATTAGAAGAACATCTATAGTGAAACATCACATAGCTCTGCCCTCTGTGTCTTCTTGTTCATTATTTTGTCAAAGATTTGAATGAAGACATCCTTAGGCAAATAACACAAAGCTGAGCCACAGTTCATCTTCACAGATTGTTAAGCAGAAGCAGCCTAGTGGCAACATGGAGGATGGATTCATGATAAAATGGGATCCAAGAAGAATGGTATCAGCACCTCAGTATCATTTAAACAACATCTCTCTCTTTTTTTTTTTTTTTTTTTTGAGATGGAGTTTCGCTCTTGTTGCCCAGGCTGGAGTGCAATGGTGTGATCTTGGCTCACTGCAACCTCCGCCTCCCAGGTTCAAGCAATTCTCCCACCTCAGCCCCTGGAGTAGCTGGGATTACAAGCATGCACCACCACATCCAGCTAACTTTTTTTTTTTTTTTTTTTGATATTTTTAGTAGAGACGGGGTTTCTCCATGTTGGTCAGGCTGGTCTCGAACTCCCGACCTCAGGTGATCTGCCTGCCTTGGCTTCCCAAAGTGCTGGGATTACAGGTGTGAGCCACCGTGCCTGACCCCAACAGCATCTTTTTTTTTTTTTTTTTTTTTTTTTGCACAAAGCACTGTGCTGAGCTCTGCATATGGACCTGGCACGGCAGTAGTCCCATGGTGGAGTGCTAATCATGCAATGTAGAACTATGAAGGCAAAAATGCAAAGCAGTAAATTTCAATGACCTGGTCCTCAGAACAGTGCCTACTAGTTGACTTGGGCAATCATTGTTAGAACAAACTAAAAGTTTAGGACACAAACAGCCAAATAGGAGAAGCTGACATTCATCTACATAAGGACAACAGTTTGAGCCCCGTGACTGATATTTTAATCCTTCAGCACCCAGAGGTCAGGGCTATATATGCCAGGAATGGATCAGTTACGCAAATATAATGGTAACATAGAGCATGTGCCTGGAGCAACATGTCAGTCTGTGTCATCTTGGATGTCCCAGGGACTACACGTGATGTATGCCAGGATATCCAAAATACTAACATTGACTTCCTCCTGACTGCCCTTAATATCCTTTTGAGGGTAATTAACAATTTGGCAAAATTGATTTTGAAAAGAGGGGAAACAAAGACAAAATTTTATTTACTTTTTTCTTTTCTTTCTCTAAGATCTGTTTCCCTCTGTACTCCTTACAGTTCAAGTTCATGCTGTAAATAATTGTGTCTCATTTTGTTCTTGAATTTGGGGTAACTCTATAGTGTAAGGGCCATCTGGACACATTTGTTGTGACTCTCCTATCTACATTTGCATAACCTGGACCATCAACGGGAAAATGCAGCCTGAATTCTGCACAGAGAATGGCAAATCCCAGGCAGTGAAATGGAAAAACTTAGTCGGCCCAGGGACGCCTCCATTTTGGGCTGCAAATTTGGATATTTGGAGCCAAATTCTCATTCCATGTGACTCCAGGGGAGCTTTGGTCAGCGTGTAATTCAGTGTGGGTTGGGAAACGAAAAGACAGAAGAACACGAAACTGCCAAGTTTGAGGCCCCATTACGCAGTTGTGATCTGACCGAAAATACGGTGCCGAGTTGTGTGTGGGTAACTCAGCCATAAAAAAGGCAGCTGTGGTCTTATTAGTCGTGAACTTGAGATCATTTTAGTAAAAGATGAATTGCCCCTAAATGATTGATCTGGTATTTGGAGGAAATGCTGTTCTCTGTGCTTCTCTCAAATGGAGAAACTAACCAGACGCTTGTCCCACACCCAGAATGGGTATTTGTGGTGTAGCTTGTACCATGGCCTGCTGGGGAATGATGACCTTGGACTGACAGTTCCCCTTTAAGTAGTAAACTTGTGTTTTTCATCTTAACACGATATGCCAGAGGCACTGAATAACAACCTACATCCTTTCACATACCACATGTCTGCTCCGGGTTTAAGCTGATAAAAGCTGGAGAGAGTGTGTTCTGAATGGCCTGACTGAGCCTGGAAATGGGGATATTCAATAAGAGATGGCAGGCCCTCCTTTTTTGCCCTGAGGCCCCCTCGAAGAAAATCATAGAGATGCTCTGTGAGCTTGGACTCAAAGTAGCTTAAAATTTCAAGCCAAGGGGAATGTCCCTCCCCTTTTTTTGTGAGATTTTGCAGCAAAATAACCTGTTTGCCTGAGATATTACATTTGTCAACTTTGGCACTGCATGAGAAGGTCTGACCTTGAGAATTACGGGGCTCTCGGGACAATCAGCCATGGAGGAGAAAAGCAAGCCGGTGGCTGGGATCAGTGGGCCAGACTCTCTCTGATAAGAACCCAGAAGGGGAGAGCCTGGGCATCGGGGAGGCCTGCCTACTAGCCTCTGTCTTCTCCTGAGTCACAGAAAAATCAAAACCTGGGAGCAGATGCTGGAACACAGACACCATACCCTTTTATTTCTGTTCCAGAAGAAATAGAGGTAGAGGAGGGATTTTCTTCCTATGCTGCCTCTTAACCTGTACCATGGTGCTAGATTTTCTTCTGAACCTTCTCCCTACCTGTTGGCCCTTCCAGCCTTAGTGGGGGACCAAGGAGAAGGAGGAAGAGACTAGAGAGTAACCCACCAGGATTGAGGTTATTTTGGTCTTGAAAATGCAGATTATTTTCAGGTGTGAACTAAAAGAAGTCAAGTGTTATATCAGCTATTTGGTGAGAATAAAAGTTTTGAGAATGTCTCCTCTTTGTATAGCATTTAATTACCTACCCAACAGTTTCTGCTGTTTCATCATTTGATTCTCACAAAAGTTCTATGAACTAGATCAAGCAGGTGTTATTCCCCAATTCTACAGATGAGAAAACTGAGCCCCCACCTGATTTTGTAGCCAGAAATCACAGAAATATGTGGCAGAGCAAGCGTGGTCTAGGAATTTTGTCATTCTACCCAGTTTCCTGCCAAAGTCTTATCTCATTGCAAAATAACACAATATGATGAGTGACCCTTGGCATACTCTGTCATCATATCTTCATCTGTACGTATGTATGTATGATCCTACTTCAGCTTTGGTCATCTCAGCTGGGATGATTATAACATCTTTCTTTTGGCTGCCTCAAACTTCCCCCCTTGCAATCCATCAAAATATTTTCCAGCAGGATCTTCTTGGCAGACCACTTTGGACTGAAGTGGGTTTCACTTCCCATGAGATAGGAGCTGAATTGCTAATTAAGAAGTCTATCAAGAGGCCCCTTCTTTCCCCTGTCTTCTTTCCTTGCAAGTACATGACTGTTAGGTGGTCCTTCTCACTCCATCACCAAATAAGCTTGCTCTTTTTAGTCTCTGCATGTGATCTGAAACTCTTGGAATAACCCTTACCTGGGTGGATAAGTGTGTACCTATACACATCTTTACCTTTTTGGCTAGCATAGGAAGGCTTTGAGATCTTTTCAGGACACTGGTTTTTGTTTCTTTTCATTTTGTCTTAAACACAGGAAACTTTCAAAATCTCAGCTATGTGGAGGGTCTCATCCTCATGGCTCCCTCTGCCTGGAGTGTTCTGTCTCCAGATATTAACATGGCTTGTTCCCTCACCTCCTTCGAGTCTTCACTCCAGCTTCATTCCTCAGTGATCCCTCTTCGTCATCACCAACCTATTTAAAAAATCTCAACCCACCCACTCCCACTTCCCATCCCCAATCCCACTTACCTTGATCTACCCTTTCTTTTTCCATAGTATGTATCCCCTCCTAAAATACTGTGTAATTTACTCATCTGGTCTGTCTGCTGTTTATTGGTCTGACTCTTCTTTTTAGAATTAAGTCCTAAGAGGAGAGGAAATTGGGTTTTTATTGTTCACTGATGTATCCTAAATGCCTAAAGCAATGCCTGGCAGAAAGTGCTAAAAAAAAAAAGTTTTGTTGAATCAATGAAATTTCAGTCCTTTGTAAATATTACCTCCCTTCTTCAACCTTCAAGATTGTTCCCATTCCTCTCTGCCAATCACTAGTTTCTTCACATGAGACCAATAATTATTTCCAGTGCATAAAAATCTAGGTGCCAGTTTTCATAGCTTGATAAAATGTGAAATGCTTCACCCCCTCCATCCTTTGTGACCCTTCTCCCTGCTCTCTATTTTCTGTCACAATAATTGCCAGCACATGTGTGTTACATGGAATGTTGTGTATAGGTCAGTAGATATCACTGGGTAAAAGCAAGGAAAAGAAAAGTTATTCAATGTTTGCAAGCATAAGGACAGAATCATTTGTGGTGGAGGTATTTGGATAATGGCAGCACATACTAGGCCATGCAGGCCATTGCATGTACAGTATTAGCTTGCAAACTTTCCCTTACCATATGAACCAGTTGTTAGGGGAATGATGGAGTGGGGGGATGATATAAAACATCACCTCATTTACTAAAGAACTGAATAATTCACAAAGAGATACATAGCTGCCAAGCTAATCAGAATAATGACACTGGTTCACTTGATCATTGCCTTCTCAGTAAGGCAGTCTGCTTGGGAAACTAAATTATGAACTGAAGGGCTGCATGATGTATATAAATTCAGAGAAAAGGAAATTGGTAGTGACTAACTGGCAGCAGTGATACCCCAACTCCAGTAATTAGAGATATGGACAGTGGACAAAATGGTCACATCAGTGGTCACAGTACCCTCAGCCTACACCTGCCACAGACACAGTGGCATAGGCTGTCAGCCTTAATTCTCTTGTTCTTGACTTAATGATAACATTATACTTTTGTTATACTCATCGCTCTTTCACTCATTCTTATTTTAATATGCACATGGACTTTACATATTAAAATTTCAGTTTATAAGTTTCCAGTTTATTATATACGTTGATTATATTTTATGCCCATTGCTAAGTGGTAATAATGGCAGAACCTTTCCACTCCAGCCCCGAATTTGAGTAAGAATAATATGGGGTGACTTTCCCTCAACACTATATCTTCAATACATGCATCCAATGCCATTGCCAATGGCATTAGAGAATGGATTACTACTACGATCTATACAGATTATGTAAACTGTGATTTGCCTCAACCACAGAATTCACCATTCTGGCACTAGCCTATACTGTGTGTTCTGTAATTTCTAATGCTATATCCATCCTATATGATAATTGTCCTTGTATCATCTGTCCTAATGCCTTCTGTCTCTTAAGCACAGTAAACGTTCTTATGTGTTTTAAAATGAATGAAAGTATGCCTCTCCATCTACATATATACCTGTGCATAGCCTAAGTGAGACATGAAAGGCAAGCATCATAAATGAAAAGACTAGCAGATTTGACTACTGTCAAATATACTAGAGACTGAAAAACAGTAATCTTATTATCTTAACATAATAAATGTTAACTAAACATACAACATATTGGCAGAATATATTTGCCACATATTTAACAGACCAAACTTAACACATATGGGAGGAAATATTCACCATGACTATTTGTTACTATCCCAAGCATACAAATATTTATGTTAATTTAAAAAAAGAGAGCTATCAGGGAACAGCAAAGTATGTAAGTTGGCAATTCTCAAAATAAGAACTTCAAATGTCCAGAAATATGAAAAGTTTCCCCATCTCGCTAGTGATTATAGACATATGTGCTAAAATTTTTAACACATATCTAACCTGAAAGATAAAGAATTTCATCACTTTTAAGAGTTCAACTATACATATGTTGAAAAGAATGTAGAGGAAGGGACAATCTCAAACTCCATGTCTAGAGTGTAATGGCAACATTTTTTAAAGTTTTCTTTTAGAGCAGTTTTATCTTTGCATCAAAATTGAGAGGAAGGTACAGAGATTTGTCATTTACCCTCTGTCCCCCAACAAGCATAGCATCCCCTTCTATCAATATCCTCCCACCAGAGTGGTACATTTGTTACAATTGATGAACCTACACTGACACTTTATCACTCAAAGTCTGTAGTATACATTAAGGCTCACTCTAGGTGTTGTACATTCTATGCATTTGGACAAATGTATTATGATATGTATCCACCATTACAGTATCATGGAAGAGTATTTTCACTGCCCTAAAAGTTCTCTGTGCTCCACCTATTTATCTCTTCCTCCCAGAGCTCCTACAAACCACTGATCTTTTTATTGTCTCCATGGTTTTACCTTTTCAAGAATGCCATATATAGTTGGAATCACACAGTATGTAAGCTTTTCAGTTTGGCTTCTTTCACTGGAAATATGCATTTATGTTTCTTCCACATCTTTTCATGGCTGGGTAGCTCATTTCTTTTTAGTACTGAATAATATTCCATTGTCTTTATATAACACAGTTTACTTATTCATTCACTTATTGAAGGACATCTTGGTTCCTTCCAAATTTTGGCAATTATGAATAAAGCTGCTATAAACATGTATGTGCATGTTCTATAAGTTTTCAACTCTAGATAAATACCAGAGTGTGATTACTGGATCCTATGGTAAGAGTATGTTTAGTTTTGTAAGAAAGCATTAAACTGTCTTCCAAAGTGGCTGTACCATTTTACATTTCCACCATCAATGAATGACAGTTCCTGGCTCTCCACACTCTCACCAGCATCTGATGTTGTCAGTGTTCTGCATTTTAGCTATTCTAATAGGTGTGTAGTAGTATCCTACTGTTGTTTTAATTTACACTTCCCTGGTAATATAAGAGGTGGAGAATCTGTTCATACGCTTATCTGCTATCTGAATACCCTCTTTATTGAGTTGTCTGTTTAGGTCTTTAGCCCATTTTTTAGTTAGGTTGTTTTCTGACTAACAGGTTTAAGAATTCTTTGTCTATTTTGGATAACACTCTTTTATCAGATGTATCTCTTAAAAACATATTTTCTCCTGGCCTGTGACTTGTCTTTTCATCGTTGAGACTGTCTTGCAGAGAAGAAATTTTTAATTCGAATGAAGTCCAACTTATCAGTTCTTTCTTTGTTGGATCATGCTTTTGGTGTCATATCTCTAAAGTCATTGGTTATCTAGATTTTTTCCTATGGTATCTTCTAGGAGTTTTATACTTTTGCACTTTCCATTTAGGTCTATAAATCCATTTTGAGTAATTTTTGTGACATATATAAGGCCTTTCTTTAGGTTTTTTTGTTTTGTTTTGTTTTAAAAAAGATTTTTGTATTATTATACTTTAAGTTCTAGGGTACATGTGCACAACATGCAGTTTTGTTACATAGGTATATGTGTGCCGTGTTGGTTTGCTGCACCCATCAACTCATCATTTACATTAGGTATTTCTCCTAATGCTATCCCTCCCCCAGTCCCTGACCCTGCAACAGGCCCCAGTGTGTGATGTTCCCTGCCCTGCGTCCCTGTGTTTTCATTGTTCGCTCCCACTTATGAGTGAGAACATGCAGTGTTTGGTTTTCTGTTCTTGTGATAGTTTGCTTACAATGATGGTTTCCAGCTTCATCCATGTCCCTGCAAAGGGCAGGAACTCATCCTTTTTTATGGCTGCATCATATTCCATGGTGTATATGTGCCACATTTTCTTAATCCAGTCTATCACTGATGGACATTTGGGTTGGTTCCAACTCTTTGTTATTGTGAATAGTGCCGCAGTAAACATACGTGTGCATGTGCCTTTATAGTAGCATGATTTATAATCCTTTGGGTATATACCCAGTAATGGGATCGCTGGATCAAATGGTATTTCTATTTCTAGATCCTTGAGGAATTGCCACACTGTCTTCCACAATGGTTGAACTATTTTACACTCCCACCAACCTTGTAAAAGTGTTCCTATTTCTCCACATCCTCTCCAGAATTTGTTGTTTCCTGACTTTTTAAGGATCAGCATTCTAATTGGCATGAGATGGTATCCCATTGTGGTTTTGATTTGCATTTCTCTGATGACCAGTGATGATGACCATATTTTCATATGTCCGTTGGCTGCATAAATGTCTTCTTTTGAGAAGTGTCTGTTCATATCCTTTGCCCATATGGACATCCTTTTTGCATGTGGATATCCAGTTGTTCCAGCACCATTTGTTGAAAGACTGTATTTTCTCCATTGTATTGACATTGCCCATTTGTCAAATATCAGTTGATTATATTTATGTGGGGCTCTTTCTGGGTTCCCTGTTCTTTTCCATCGATCTCTTCATACTCTTTCACCAGTACCATAGTGTCTTGATTACTTCAGCTTTATAATATGTCTTGAGGTTGGTAATATTTGCTCTCCGTCAATATTGTGTTGTGTATCCTGGGTCTTTTTGCCTTTCCATATAATTTTACAGTTTGTCAACATCCACAAAATAAGTTGCTGGGATTTTGATTGAGATTACATTGAAGGTATAGATCAGGTGAGAAAAACTGATATCTTGACAATAATTGAGTTTTCCTACCTATGAACATGGTATATCTCTTCATTTATTTAGAAAAATTTTTGTATTTCCTTCATCAGAGTTTTGTAGTTTTTCTCATATAAATCTTGTATATATTTTGTTAGATTTATACCTAACTGCTTCATTTTTGGAGGTCCTAACATAAATGGTATGATGTTTCTAATTTCAAATTTTACTTGTTCATTGCTGGTATATAGGAAAGTGACTGACTTTGGTATATCAACCTCACATCCTGCAACTTTGCTATAATCACTTATTATGGAGTTTTTTTGGTCAATTACTTAAGATTTTCTACAGAGACAATCATGTCATCTGTGAAGAAAGACAGTTTTATTTCTTCTTTCCCATCTGTATATCTTTTATTTCCTTTTCTTGTCTTGTTGCATTATCTAGAACTTCTAGTATGATGTTGAAAAGGTAGTTGCAGCTGGGTGTGGTAGCATGTGCCCATAGTCATGGCTACTTGGGAGCCTGAGATGGGAGGATTGCTTAACCCAGGAGTTCAAGGCTATCCTGGGCAACATAGCAAGACTCCATTTCTTACAATAAATAAATAAATAAAAAGGTAATTGCAACATCTTAAAGAACAATTTGACAATTTTTTTCAAGACGTTAAACACAAGTACACTTGACTTAGTAATTTCACTTCTATAATCTATCTTAGAGCAATACTCTCAGAAGAGCATAAGGATATTTGAATAAATATGTTTGTGGCAACATTGCTTGTAATAGTAAATTTTCTTTCTCCAAATGTATATCATGAATCATCTGATAATCTATAAAATAAAATCTATGTAGCCATTATAATGAAAGAGTAGATCTGTATGAATTGATATGGGAGTATGTCCACAATATATTTATTTAATGAAAAAAAGCAAGCTTCATAGTAGTATCCATTGTAACAATATTACTATAGTAATATTATGTAGTAATATCTATGGTATAATCTCATTTTTATAACAAATTTCTTTTTTGAGACAGAGTCTTGCTCTGCTGCCCAGGCTGGAGTTCAGTGGCATGCTCTCCACACACTGCAACCTCTGCCTCCTGGTTTCATGTGATTCTCCTGCCTCAGCCTCCCAAGTAACTGGGATTACAGGCGCACACCATCATGCCCAGCTGATTCTTGTATTTTTGGTAGAGATGGGGTTTCACTATGTTGGTCAGGCTAGTCTGGAACTCCTGACCTCAAGTGATCTGCCCGCCTCAGCCTCCTAAAATGCTGGGATTACAGGTGTGAGCCACCGCACCCAGCCTACATTCTTTACATACATATTAATAGATAAAAGACCTGGAAAGAAACATATCAACCCCCTAAAGCTATCAGATAAGGATAAAAGTTTCCCCTTTTATTTCTGTACTTTATACTTCCTTAGTGTTGGATTTTTAAATAGTAATCATATATTTTTTGTATGAGTTTCCTGGGGCTGCTGTAAGAAAGTACCACAAACTGGGTGGCTTAAGCAACAGAAATTTATTACCTCACATTTTCAAAGGTTAGACACCTGAAATCAGGGTGCTGTCAGGGTTGGTTCCTTCTTGGGGCTGTGAGAGACACTCCATTCCATGCCTCTCTCTTAACTGCCAGCAGCCTTAGGGATCCTTTGCTTGTTCAGGGTGTTCTCCTGGTGTCTTCCCATCCTCTTCCCTTGTTGTGTATCTGTCTCCGTATCCAAACTTCCCATTTCTATAAGGACACAGTTATATTGGACTGGCGCCCATCATAATAACCTCAACTTAACTCGATCATCTGCAAAGATCCTATTTCCAAATATTATCCAATTCACAGGTTCTGGGAATGAGGACTTCAGTATATGGGAGCGGCAGTATACTGCAATCCATGGTGTTAATTATGTAATGAAAGCAATTAAGAAAAGGTGGTTTATGCTCTTCACTCCTACATCAACTTCTTTGCCTCCCTTCTATGTTTCTGTTAATGCTTTCTTTGTAAATATCAAAATGTGAGCAGTCTTTCTGACTCTTCCTCTTGAACTTTCTCCTACCCAGTGGCCCCTCCCATCAGGTATAACAGACTTTTTATGCTTTTACACTAGTGACACTTGATCACAAACCCATGAGTGTACAAGACACATGGATTTGTATCAATAATAGTGGGAGTTTAGAGCCTCTGCTTCATTCCTAAGGATAGCAGTTCAAGAAATAATACATGCATTATAGCTCCTGTGAGAGCTTTACTCAAGCCCGTTTCCCTTTTCTCACTAATCCTTCATAATGCCCTAGTTTCATAATGTGATTTAGTGAATTAAACTTGGACAGCCAGAAATTATATAATTAATTACATTTGGCTTCAATTATATTGACTAATTGATCCAAGCCTGTTCACAGGCTACCTGCAACCAGAGGTGGAACAGGCAGGTGGTGAGGGCTCATTAGCTTAGTAGTTCGTGTGTGCTTGCTAATCTAATTTTAAGAATTGTTATAAATCTCAGATGGATCATACCATAAGTCAGAAGAGTCTCACTTCTTCCAAGCACCCCATGTTATATATGTTTCTCTTCATCAAGAGGCCTTTGTCATCTCACCTAGACTGCAGTCCCCAATGTCAGGCTCTCCCTACTCTATTCTCAAAACTCAATTCATTTTCCCGATATGGGCCTTAAATAATGGTGATCCTGGGCTGGGAGTGGTGACAGGAAGCAGTCGTGGGTACAGTAGAAATGGTTATGTGCCTCAGGAGCACAGTGTCCAAAAGCTGTGTCTTTTGATGAAATGGTTGCGAAAACTTAAGACTTTAAAGTCTGGCTAATCAAGATGTCCTCCCAGGAATGGCAGCAGCAGCACCTCAAAGGTTTTCAGAAATGTAGAATCTAAGGCTCCACCCCAGACTACTAAGTCAGAATCTCAAATTTAACAAGAATGTCAGGTGATTTGTATGCATTTTAAAATGTTGAGAAGCCCTGCTTTAAAGGAAGTTTTGTGAAAACAATGGTCAGTAAGTTCCACATGTAATGTTCACATCGGTGGACAGACTGTGCAACCCAGTGAGAAAGCAATAAAAGAGAATACTATTTATTAAAAAAAGTAATGTCCATTTTATGCACTTACTCTTCATGCTACCATCAATTTTAACCCCTTTTTTAAGTGCTCCTTGATGTAAGAACCTGGGTATCCTTTGGTTGTAATTACTCCTCTTTTCACAAACACTGTGTATTTCCCAAAAATCTTCAATATGACATTCTATATTGTATTCTGACCTAAATTTCTAGCCATATTTCCTCTTCCAATTTCTGTTATATACATCAGTCCAATAGGTGTGTTTGCTAATCCTTGGACAAACGCCATGCATTCTTCCTTATTGGACATACTAGCATAGACTTCTCACACTCTCCTCGTTCAGTGTCCATCTCCATGAAGACTTTTTATAATTCTTCAATCAAAAAGAATCTCTCTCGGAATCTTTATTAAATTGTATACCTCTCTTAAACTGATTATATTGTTTTTATGGCAGTCATTTTCTCTCCACTCGATTGGACTAGCACAGTGCCTAAATACTCAGCAGGTGATTAATAACAATTGGATAACTGACTGAATGAATGAATGAATCTGTGGTCAGGACATCACCAAATTATTCCTCGAGGACTGGTTAAGTTCTAAAAACTGTGATTCTATTTGTTTTCTAATTCCTGAGGTGGTAGTATTCATATAATCTCATCTCATATAACACTCTCAGGCAGTGATTAGAGTCTACCAAGGACATTTGCTTGAATCAAAACCAGAAGACAATGTCAGCCTTCCTCAGCCTACATCAAACCCAGACTGATGGTGGTTCCAGTGGCTGCAGGGGCAGCCAGGCCCTCTAGGAGAGGCAATCTCTTCATGACAGCCCTTCTAGCTTACACAGTTACTGAGGGTCAATCAGCTTTCAGGACATAATTTCATCCAAATAATCTTTTTAATCCAAAAAGATCCCAAAAGAGCATTGATGAGAAGAGATGCATATAGCTGCAGCCAGAGGATGAAATGCCCAAACTATTTGCAATGACCACCTGCAGAGATTCTCATTTGATCTTCAGAAATAGCGTTTTCAGGCATTAACTTCAAAAGCAGACTTTATTTTATAACATTATATCATGTTAATTTTACCTTCCCCAATATTGGCATGCTATGTGGTAATCCAGATTACACCAGATTGTACCAACTGTGATCCAACATACAGCTTCTTTTTTGAGATAGATTAGATTTGGTTTCCTTTGCTTAAGCAAGTACAGTCATGTGTTACATAACCGTGCTTTGGTCAGTGATGAACCACATACATGATGGTGGTCCCATAAGATTATAATACTGTCTTTTGACTGTACCTTTTCTATATTTAGATATATTTAGATACACAAATATATAACCATTGTGTTACAATTGCCTATAGTGTTCAGTATAGTAACATGCTGTACAGGTTTTTAGCCTAAGAGCAATAAGCTAATCATATAGCCTAGATGTGTAGTAGGTTATTGCATCTAGGTTTGTGTAAGTACACTATGTTTGCACAAGGACAAAATCACACACATTGCATTTCTCAGAACATATCCCCATTGTTAAGTGATACACGACTGTACTTCAAAGGTGATGCACCTATCAAGAAACTATTGTAATGTGAATATCAGTATCAGAAATAACTAAATCAGATTTCCTGTGGAAACCCAAGGGTGTATACAAGAGATTTAAATTTAAAGTGACTGATAAAATGTAGTTTAGTGATTTTTATTTTGGTAATTTATACATAACAAAAAATTTATCACTTTAAAGATTTTTTTTTTTTTTTGAGACGGAGTCTCACTCTATCGCCCAGGCTGGAGTGCAGTGGCGCAATTTCGGTTAAAGATTTTTAAAATACATCGTTCAGCAGTATTAAGTATATCACATTTTTGTGAAACCATCACTACCATCCATCTCCAGAACATTTTCATCTATTCCAGCTGAAACTATGTACTTATTAAAATGAATTTCTTGTTCCTCCCCTCCCTCAATCCCTGGCTACCACCATCCTACTTTCTGTCTCTATGAATTTGTCTTAGATTCTAGATACCTCATTTAAATGGAATAATACAATATTTGTCCTTTTGCGTGTGACTTATTTCACCTAGCATAATGTTGTCAAGGTCCATCCATGTTGTAGCATGCCCCAAAATTTTCTTCCGTTTTAAGGCTGAATAATATTCCATTGTATATATATGTCAGATTTTGTTTATCCACTTATCCATTCTTGGATACTTGGGTTGCTTCTACCTTTTGGCTACTGTGAATAATGCTGCTATGAACATAGATGTCCAAATTGTAGTTTAGGTTGTTGAGACAATCTAGCATTTTGAACATGAGGTCAATGCATTTGGAGAAGCACAAGCTATAGAGTTTATTCTTCCATTGATTCAGTGTCAAAATCCACATTGATGCTGATAACTCATCATACATCAAATAACTAATTCTGATAATCAATCCTCCAGTCTTTGTAAAAACTGGTGCTTATTAATGTGAAAATAAAATCTAAGCAATGTAAATGGGGATTTTGGCAATTTTACCTGAGCACAGATGATAATAAAGATTGCATCCCTTGACTGGTAGTGGTGGCTCACTCCTGTAATCTCAGCACTTTGAGAGGCCAAGGCAGGTGGATCACTTGAGGCCAGGAGTTTATCAGCCTGGCCAACCTGGAGAAACCCTGTCTCTACTAAAAAATACCAAAAAAAAAAAAAAAAATTAGCTGGACGTGGTGGTGCATGCCTGTAATCCCAGCTACTTGGGAGGCTGAGGCACGAGAATCACTTGAACCTGGGAGATGGAAGTTGCAGTGAGCCAAGATTGTGCCACTGCACTCCAGCCTGGGTGACAGAACAAGACTGTCAGAAAAAAAAAAAAAAAAAGGTTGTGTTTCTTATAGTAAAAATTGTCATTTAATTTAAAAATAGATTCAAAATCAAATCACTACACTTTTTCAAATCCCACCTGATTTAGAGTTATCAAGTAAAGATGTATTAGTGAATACATCTTTATTTAAAATAAATTTTTCCAGATTTTCCATGTGGCTTCCTGAAGATTCTCCACAGTAGCTCTACCTGGGAGCTTCCTCTTATATCTTGTAGTATTTGGAATGAGGGTGATTTTCTTTGACCACATTCTATATTGTATTTATCCACCTTATGCCACTAGCTCTGTAGCCAAAAAGTGAATATGGTATTAATGGGATGCAGTCCTATTGACAGTAATAACAGTGTGGATTGCTAACCACATGATAAGATCAAGATGCATATTTGAATTGGCTGTATTTATGTTCCAGATGCAAGATAATTATCTGACAGCAGAGGCAACATGATTTAATACATAAGGCCCAGGGCCAGGAATCGGGAAATCTGGGTTTTATTCTTGGCTTCATCACTTAGGCCATGTATACATGAGTGGAGTATTTTGTAATTGCACTGTTCTTGTTGACCCCAAACTGCTTCCTGCCCTGCCCTGCCACCAGAAGTGTTTTACTACATTGTTATGATATCATTGCCTCTCTTCTTTCCCTCTATTTCTCTTATCTTTCCTCATCTTCCCTATTTCTTAATAAATTGTACTAAATTTTTATCGTATGAGCAATACATAAATACATTTTATTATTTTTCAAAAACTTACAGAGAATATTGATTCCCCCTGAATCTCCACTTTTCTATTTCTAAGCAACTCTCATTCTCTTGTTCCTAATCTTGTTCTTTTTCCTAACTGCTTTTGTTTCATTGATTTTCTGATTGTAGAGACTCACCCCATTTCTACACTACCCTCTTTTTCATACCTACACCAGCTTGAGTTTCATATAAGATATTCCCAGTATAAAATATTCCTCTAAAATACACTAAGGCAAGGGGAGAAATATTTGAAGTGTGATAGAGAACACAAAAAGCAAACTAGGAAACAGAATGGAAAACAGAAGAGTCCCAGGGATTTGTGGGATTGGATTTTGGGTGAACTGAAAACTGCTCTCAATGCATCCCATCCTATCAAGTGGGTAGTTAGCAGAATTTTTATCTTGAGAATTCTGAGAGGCCCTCTCAAGGAAGCTTGCAATTTCCTCGAGAATCAGAGATCTTTGCATTTCTGGGTTGCTGTCATCCCCACTTTCAGCAAAGAGATGTCCAGGTTGATTTCACATCCATGGGGACACTCTTCTGCCTCATCTAACCTCACCAGGAGGAAGAGGATGGTAGGGAATGAAGAAGGTAAATCCACAATTAAAAGTGCCAGAAGACTAGGGGTACTAGCCATTATCCATAGCATTCCTCCCCCTTAGAAAGAGCATCGCTGAAGAGGCCCAGCATTGGGCTGAAAGGGACTAAGAATGGTCATCTTGCCTGGGTAAATCTTAATTTTTTCCTAGGTCGTGTTGGCAAAGAGGCTGAAAGGAGAAGGTTGGAGACTGGTTATGTTGGCCAGAATGTGCTGTTTGGGGTTGTGTTTTTTGTTCCTTTTCTGTTGCAGTAGTTATATGCTGAGTGATTCAGGATAGAGTTAGCATTTTTAATAATTTTTACAGCAATAAAATATTATTGGCAAAAATAAAGACCCATGTTTCCTTGACCTGAATACTGCCACAAAACTCAGGCAGTTTAGTAATTCTCAACTATATGGATATATATATACACACACATTTGAAAACATTATATATACTCTTTATCTTAAAAATGGAGCAGGCAGGTGGCTGAAAGCTTAATATTACTGCTTTGCCACATACCACATAGTTTAATAAGTCAAACTGCTTCCTGCATTTCATATATTCAGAGGCTTTCATACTTTTTCTGTTGTCTTTTCTTGTCTTTTCCTCTAATTTTTTTTAATAAAGAGATAAAGTATCACAGGTGTAATTATGTCCTTTAGGCATCATTCCCTGATCTCATTTCTTTCTCTTCCTATCTCTTTCCTAAGAGGTAACCAGTAGTCCAAAGTTGTGCATATTTCCTGTTCATGTTCTAAGTTTTAATTGCATCTGTGTGCATCCTGAACTAATATACAATACTGTTGAGTATTTTAAAATTTAGAAGTATTGATTTATTCCATATATATCTTTCTTAAATGTGCCCTTTGTACTCAACATTGTTCTTGAATTTTTATCAAATATTTGTACCACTTCTCAATACTTACAATTATATGTGCAAGTTCCTAATTCCCTTGTCATCCCTTCTATCTAATTGCAAATCCCCAAATGGGTAGGCTCTGTTTGACCTTGTGGAATTGTTGAAGATGCAGTTCTCAACAGCATCACTAGATGTTCTAAGTATATTAAATAAATTTAATAAGTGGGATCCATAACCTGATAATAGCATTTGTAATAACTTATAGGACTGGACCATCCTCTGACATTTAAATTTTGCAGTTTCCTTAGGTGACATTTTGAAGGTTTCTAAAAGTGAGTATAGAATATAATGATCATATAAAATTTGACATATATAATAACCAAGAAAAGGCTATAATATTTTAATTACATCACAGAAAAGATAGGTGTGTCTTATCATTTAAACAGTACTCCAAACATATTCTTACCAATTAATTTATTAGAATGTTAAAAGCCCATATCCAGACTTGGCTCAATCAATGAACACATCCAGAAGTAAGATTAATGTGTCCATATAAAATTTCCCCTGAAAAGAACCAGAGGTCTTTGGAGAAGTGGCTGATTCTGTGACAAGAAATATACAAGATGATCTGGGAACATCTTGTCCTATAGATTTCAAGTAAACTATCAAAAGACTTCTATGGTCATTTCAAAAGGACTCAGGAACCAAAATAAAAAGGCTCCAACTGACCAGAAATAGGATAAGTAACGCATCAATTCAGATAAAAACTGCAATGGATTAAAACTGATCAAATATGTTTAAATCCATGGTCACCTTTGGAGAATGCAAGCCAACTCATAATTTTGGAAATAGGTAAACAAACGGAAAGAATCAAATATTTATCTCAGCTTCCCTATATATTATATGCCAATGGGTAACTGCTATGGTCTCAATGTTTGTGTCCCCCTAGAATTCACAGGCTGAAATCCTAATTCCCAAGGTGATGGTATTAAGAGGAGAGGGTTTTGCAAGGTGGTTAGGTTAAGAAGCCTCTACCCTCAAGAGTTTGGATTAGTGCCCTTATAAGAGACCACAGAAAGACTCCTCTCCTTTTCTACCATGTGGACCCTCGCCAAACGTTGAATTTTCTGACACTCTCATCTTGGACTTCCCAGCCACCAGAAATGTGAGAAATCAATTTCTGTTGTTTATAATCCACCAAGTATATGGTATTTTGTTATAGCAGCCAAAACAGACTAAAGCAGCAACAAATTAGGAAATGCAAGAAAACAGCTCTTTGAATAAGTGTTATAGCTAATAAATAAAGAAGAGATGATAGAATTATAATAGTACTATTTTGCAACCTTTCATGAACTAATGGATTAACAATAGCTGCTAACATCTCACAAATAGAGATAACTCCTCATAAGGCCAGGCACAGTGGCTCATGGCTGTAGTCCCAACACTCTGGGAGGCTGAGGTGGGTGGATTATCTGAGGTCAGGAGTTCAAGATTAGCCTGGCCAACGTGGTGAAACCCTGTCTCTACTAAAAATAGAAAAAAATTAGCTGGGCGTGGTGGTGTGCATCTGTAATCCCAGCTACTTGGGAGGCTGAGGCAGAAGAATCTCTTCAACCTGGGAGGCAGAGGTTGCAGTGAGCTGAGATGGCACCACTGCACTCCAGCCTGGGGGACAGAGTGAGATTCTGTCTCAAAATAAATACATAAATAAATAAATAATAAATAAATAACTCCTGATAGAAATACAAACCACCACTTTGATGAAATAGCCTCAACAAACAAATCAAACTTAAATCCAAGAAAGCTCTAGATCCAGCTAATAATTTACAGGAAATACAGTCAGAAGAAAAGCATATGCAAGAAATATATTAAGCTACACCATGGAGATGCAACCAGCAAAACCCCAACTCAAGGAGATTCTATAGGAAAAACAACCTTGTATCTTCAACAAGTAAATTACAAGCAGAAAGAAAGGAGAGAGAATTCACAGATTAAAAGTGACTTCAGAAACATACCAAGAAATCATAACATGGAAACTTTACTTGAATTCTGATATAATCAAATGAACCATTAAAACGCTTTTATGACATTTATGAGATCATTGAAAATATGAACACTGTATGATGATATGAGGAATTGCTTGATATTTTTAGGTTTGAAAATGGTACTGTAGCTTTTCTTATAATTTGCATGATTTCTTATGTAAATAAGGTATTTATAAATGAATTAGTATATAGGTTTTGATTCAAGATAATAAGGAAAGGACATATGTTATACTTCAGTAACTAATTGATGAAATAATATGAGGAGAGGTATAGACGTAAATGAAATCAAATTGGCCATAACCTGGTAATTGTTGAATCAGTTCATGAGCACATAGGGATTTGTTATACTATTTTATATGTTTGAAATTTTCCATAATAAAAAGTTTTTGAAAAAACCTAACTGGGGAAAAATAAAGTGGGGAAGAGGAATTTAGACACCAAGCTTTGCTTAGGAGTCTCTGCTTGTAGTTTTTCTAAGACAAGAGTTGCACATTCTATAAGAAAAGGGGTCACTTTAGGAAAGGATATGATGTGAAAACCATAAAAATAAATTCCAGGAACTGTACTTGTTCAAACAACATACCTTTGATGTTTGGACCCCAGGGGGTGCTGACATGGACTTCAGAAAGTCTTCAAATTCCCTGAAGTTGTACTCAAGATATTCTCCATATGTGCATATTTCTAAGAAGAAAATGCAAAGCTTCATCAGACCCTTAAAGGGAACCCTTTCCTCCTGAACTTTTAAGAACTACTACCTGCAGCAGGGAAATGAAAACAGAAAGGATTTATACTCCTGGGTTCCATGGCCAACCCAATAGGAAGTGAGGAGCTGTGAGCACTGCAGGATCTCTGTGAACTGGATACTTGGGCAGTACCACAGTATCTGGGTTGTATCTGTGGTCAGTCATCCCTTACTCTTCTAGCTGAAGAAAAGGTCATGGTGAACCCTGACCCCAGGCACTTTACCAACAACTATTGTCAGAGCTCACACAGCTGTAACGGCAGCAATCCTCAGTTTAGGGAATTTTCAAGTCAGCACTTTCTGTTCAGAATATTTATTGGCCCTGGAATTTTCTAATGC
This sequence comes from Symphalangus syndactylus, assembly GCF_028878055.3. Taxonomy (NCBI): domain Eukaryota; kingdom Metazoa; phylum Chordata; class Mammalia; order Primates; family Hylobatidae; genus Symphalangus; species Symphalangus syndactylus. Next base: position 104,364,365 of record NC_072425.2, read on the forward strand.
TTCGTAAAGGCCCTGTCATTAAGGGTCCTTCTGATGCTGAAAATAAATGAGGCTAAGGTTTAGGAAACCCTGTGTTATTTCAGCACACCAGATATCTAAGAGAAGATGAAATAGAAACTTCCAGGGACATTGACTAGCTTCTCTCAATGATTTATTCGTCTCAGTGACTTATGCAATTCATGATATGCAGTCTCCGAGACAAAAACAAAAGTGGTGAGTTTTCCTAGACTAATCCTTTTTCTCCTACAAAAGGTAATCAGGGCTTTTTGCCTGCTGGGAAAAAAGTTGCAGTGGTGACTTGGGCAACCAGCAAGAAGAGGCTTTCAGAATAGCAAGCAGGTTTTTACTTTCAAGTCTGTGCTATTATATTCAAAAAGACAGAGTTCCAGAGCTCTCAGATGCCAAATGCTCATTGTTCATTAATAATAATAACTATAAAACAGAATAGCATATAGATTGATAGGTCCTTGGAGGTTATAATGGGGATCAAAGAGTTTAACAACTCACTAAATAGGCATGTTTTTAACAACTGAGCTGATCATAGCCATTTTGGAGAGCTTGCATATCTAAAGATAAGCTTATGCTTCTAGTAGAGAAATAATGACCAGTGTATTCTGTTGCTGACCATCCAGGGTTATTTTATTCAGCATTTGATCAATGCTTGGGTGTTAGAAGACCTTGCCAATCATTATTTAAGGGAATCAGCACTGCCGGGTCTTAGATTGGCCTGAAAAAGGGAGAGGCTCCTAGAGAAACTGAGAGATCCAAGCCATTTCTCAGACTGAAACAGAATTAATCACCTATTATAGAATGCCTCTTATGGTGAAGTTATATGACTGTCCACATGCATTTGGCCCCTACCTCAGAAGAAGATGGCCAGGGCCAAGCACAATGCCTTACATGTAGAAGGAACTCAAACATGTGTTGAATGAATTACTGCAGCGTATCAGTGAATTTGAGCATGAAATTGTTAGCTAGAGAAATTTTCTATTCTGGAATTTACTCTGTCTTCAGAAAATAAAGGAATGGAGAATGTATTATGCTATTTTGACATAACCCAAATAATAGTAGCTTGTGTTTTTGAACATTTACTGTAAATTGGGGAGTATTACAAACATTTTACATGTGTTAATTCTCACAAGTTTGTGAGATAGGTGTCATGATCCATTTTTACAAATAGAAAACTGAGGCACAGAGAATTAAATTTATATGCTGTATGTCTTATAACTGGTAAGTGGTACAGCCTGGAATCAAACCTAGTCTGACTGACTCCAGGATCTGCAGTCTTTACCAGTGTTCCAGACTGCCACTACCTATCCACAGCAAATGAACAAAGGCCTTGTTTAAAGATCTACATTACTCTGAGAGGATCTTACAAGGAAAATTTTCTGTGGGATAAAAATGCCATATACTACAGTGGTATAGAGCCTAGGCCCCAGAATCAGGATTTGATTTATGGCTCTACTAATGATCCTAAGCAGGTTAACCTCTCTAAGCTTACTTTAAACTGGAGATAATAGTACTTGCCTCAGAGAGCATTTCTGAAAATTAAATAAAATAGTCCACAGAGGATTGGATAAAAAAAATATGGCACAAGTACATCATGGACTACTATGCAGCCATTAAAAAGAATGAAATTTTGTCCTTTGCAGCAACATGAATGCAGTTGGAGGCCATTATCCTAAGTAAATTGACACAAGAACAGAAAACCAAATTCCACATGTTCTCACTTGTAAGTGGGAACTAAACATTGGGTACTCATGAATATAAAGATGGGTTATAACAATAGACACTTTGGACTACTAGAAGTGGGAGGGAGGGGGATGGTCAGGGTTGAAAAACTAACTATTGGGTACTACATTCAGTACCTGGGTGATGGGATTAATTGTACCCCAAACATCGGCATTATGCAAACCTGCACAAGTGCCACCTGAATCTAAAGTAAAAGTCGAAATTATTAAAAAATAATAATAATTCACATAAAGCACTTAGTATGTTTGGCACACATAATAATGAAAATACTAACATGTTTACTGAGCTATTATGTACTTACTAAACATCCAATAAATTTTAGTTAACATAGTTCAGTGTGCTCAATGACAGCTTGATGTCCACCACATTTGGATGGTTTTTAGTCTTTCCTAACATTAAGGCATGTATTTATCATCATTGAATTCAATAACTTCGTGGAGCAATCTTCATTAGCCTCAAGTTAATGATTAATCAAAAAAGATTGGGTTTTTTTTTGTGTGTGTGAAAGGTCTATATATTACTAAGATGCCCTAAATCAGAGAGTTGAAGAAGGCTAGCCAATTACATGTTGCTCAGATCCACTCCCTGCTAATTAGGAGTTAATATTACTAAAGGTCAGTGAGAAAACATTTTAAAACCTGCCTTGACCATTTATTTCCATATAGAGAAGTGGACTTAACATCAACTCTGGATGTCATCGTAACTTTCAGACCTACTGAGACTTCTGTGGCAAGGCAGGATGGAGAAAAGAGTAAACCAGGACTAGAGGGGACAGACTAGCTCTACCCACTAACTGAGAATCTTGGCCATTACTTAGACTGTGCACAGGGGTAACAGTGACCTTTGGTCTGATTCCAACTTGCCATGATATTCAAGAAGTCTGATCTCTGCCAAGAGCACCACAATAGTCTTTAGGCTACAGTAATATGTAAAGGTCAACTGATGGTAACATCTTGGTTCTTTGGGATTTCATTATAAGAGGCAGACTTTTTCACAAAAACCAATTGTAGCTAGGTATAAATCTGAGGCAAAAGGAGTAAGAACAAGATCCAGATTTTGAAGGAAAGATGTTAAGAGCTAGAAAGGTTTTCAGGACCACAGCCAAATGTAGTCCAGGTCTGGCAGGGAGCTGGAAGGAGTGAAATCCAGGAGCCAAGATGAAAATCTAACCTCCTCTCTGGGAACATGTGCTAGAGGATACGAGAAGAAGCTGCAGCAAAGATAATCATGAAGGGCTTTTTGAGAATTAAGTAGAAACTAAAGCAGTATAAGGAAGCATAGATAAGTTGGAATAGCAGTGGTGAAGACCTCAAATCCCTTCACGCACTAAAGCTGAGATCTCTAAATTGGAATCCATTTACGGAGTTCAGAGGTCCCCCTGGAATATGCACAAGATATTCTTAGGTGAACACATATGTGCAGTTTTCTGGGAGGAAAGTTCATAGCTTTCATCTGATTCTCAAAGTAGTTTGTCATCCAAAAAAATGTATGACGACTGGCCTGAGTGAAGTTCATATAGACTCGATTATTTGGTAGTTACATTCGTGAGACATATTTCCTTAACGTTTGAACTCATAAAAAAACACAGGTAGTAAGTAGTGAAATCACAGCATTTTCACAGGTTGCCGTTCTTCATATCCAAAGAGGACCCACTTGGTCCTGAGAGCCACCTGCCTTCGATGCGGCCACCAAAAGAGACTAAGGCCTGATCAGCAGGCCAGTGTCCCCTTTGCTGACACTGTATCCTCAAGACTGCCCTGGGTGTGTGGCTTCGCCTCTCTCTTTTTAGTCCAGGGTTGTTTATATCATGGAAACTAAAATTTATCTGTGGAAAGGGTTCTTAAACTCCTAATTGCAAAGGGGTGCCAGACTGACAAGGTTTCTCATGGTTCATGTAAAAATGAGAAGAGCAGGGAAAATTAAATGAATTTTCTTTCACAAAACTAAATCTATTCAATTTAAGTAACTATCCTTTATTCTGATAAGGACAAAAGATTATACCCCTACTAATTATTTGATGTTAAACAAAGTATGTGTTGATGGTGATATTTGATGGTGGTTTGTTCTTTGGTTTTTATTCTACTTGATCTATGTTGGTCTGCAATTTAAAACAGAACAAAAACAAAAACAAAAAACCTTTTTCTAGCCCATGAAACCCAAATTGTAGGAATTGGTTCCTGATATACTCAATAGAAATGCATCTAGCCTACAAGTGACTGCCACAATCCGATCAAATGTTTGTTTTTCCACTCTATGCCTAGTGACTACTCATGTGACTGATTTTCTGTGGTGGAGTTGGAACTAAAATAGGCACAACTGACTTGTTTGTTTATTTGTTAAGTAGATGCCTGGCTTAGACAATTAGGATAGCATCAGGACTTAGTAGTTCCATCTTTAACTTAGAATGTGCACAGCATCACATTTAGTAAATGCTCGTTGGAATAAAATTTACTCACTTTGTTCAAGACACATAAGGAACCCTCATGCAGTTCCCTCCTGCCCGCTGTGAGTCACATTCAGCCAACTGCCACCTGGCAGAGGGCTACTCACTTTCTGTGAGTGAAAAGTAGCTCTTATAAAGGGATGGAGTGTTACAGCAAGAATCTACTTATGAGAGTCTCAGTCTCAATTTTATTAATGACTTATTCTGTGACCTGAAATGGTCACTCAAATGGACTTTCTATCTTACTTGCAGGGAATGAAAAAGTGGCAAATTACTGTTGTTGCCTAATAGTCTTAGTATAAGGACATTAGGCTGAATTAGGTATGTAGGCATTATTCAGGAACAGAAATTTCTTGACATAACTATGGACTTCAAAAATTGTGAAGCTGAAATATTTTAATCTCAGGATAAACCCATTATTTAAGTTAAGGTACTTTTGAGAACAAATATGATTACTTCATTGATGTATTCACACCAGAGTATTAATACATTTTGCTTTTTGAAAAATCTATGTGCTTCATTCTTTATCAGTTGGATAGTGTCTATTATAGTTAAGGCTAGTCTATTAAATAATCTTTATATAAAATGACTTCATAGAAAACCTATTAAAATAAACGTCTTATACAGAAAAGTTATAATTGGACAGAAACTATTATTAAACTCATTTTCAAGAATGATTCTCTACAAGAAATACTTTGTATGACCTTTATGTAACCTTGTCAAGGTTACAGGGTTACTTGGACAAGTCAGGTAACATCTCCCTGCTCCTCGATGCTATAAATAAGAATAGAAGCTACCTCAAAGAATTAAATGTGGTAACACATGCATGTTAGCAGAGCAGGACACACAACAATCATTTGATAAACTTTAGCTAATATTATATTCTTCTTCTTATTGGCACACTTGAAGTATCAGTTGCAGAATACGTTAACAGCAAGAAAAAAGCTCTGAACAATCTTATATTGTATTGTTCTACCATTAAGTTGCAAGTTTCCCTCAATTCATCTCTATCGTATCTTCCTGAGAAAACAGCAGAATAGAAATAAGTTCAATCATTCTCCATCTCAAACCTTACAAGACTCTCAGAAAAACCTATCTGATCTCTAGCAAATCTATACCAACATGCACACATGCGTGTGTGTGCACACTTACACAGACACATGTGCACGTGCACACACACACACAAAATGACATGTCATTTTTAGTGAGATTCTCTATGAATTTCAATAAACATCTGTAGATAAGGTTCATTCTTTAGACTAAATTATATTTTATTGCAAACATTGCTATAAACAATAGGAATGTTGCTTAAAAGCATGAGCCTAGAAGGTGGGCCATGTGGTTTCAAGTTTCAGCTCTACAATGTACGATTATTTGTCTTTTCTAATCCTTGGCATCCTCATCTATAACACCTGCTTTATAGGAGAAAGGCTGTAGTTAAATGAGATGCTGCATGTAAAACACTCAGCACAGGGCCTGGCACCTTGTCACGTTTAAAATTCATTAAATTTTAGCTATTATTACTCTTCATTACAGATGTTCTATTTTTCATCTCTAAAAGTTCTATTTGGATCCTTTTTATATTTTCTATTTCTCTCTTCATCAGGCTTGTGTTTTCTCTAAAATTTTTAGCACATGGAGAACATAATAAGTGTTTGAAGTCCTCATCTGTTAGTTCCATCATCTGTTAGTTCCCTTATCTTTGTCATTTCCCAGTCTGGAAATACTTTGGTCATTAAACTGGTGCAATCGTAGGACTCACCTTGTTTGTTTCTCTTCTCTCAGGGATGAGAGTCCTGTGCTCCTTACTGTCCAATGTCTAAAAATTGCTGTTTTACATTTTTTGTCCAGTTTTCTAGTTGCTCAGGGTGGGAGGATAAATCCAGTCCACGTTACTCCGTCTTAGCCAGAAGTTGAAGTCTTTGGCTATTATTATATCTGAAAGCCAGTCTTAGTTATAAAGCAGTCCTCAGCTGTAAGACAGATTAAAATGAGTAACAAATGTGATACATTACAGACTGTACAGGTTTATGTCTGTGGTTATAGGATGTTATTAAATACATGTATCGATTTAAGCATGTACCATTTTATTTTTCTTTTTGTTTTTCACTTCTGAAAATATTTGGTTTTTGAATTCTTGACACTGGGCCAGTCTTTATGAAAAGCCACAAGTTAGGAAGCTTTTGTATAATTTAAAATCCTGCTTAAGGTATGATTAAGGCTTTTGTGAATGACTTGGTAAATTAAAATTTTCCCTAAAAGAAAAACATTTGATTTTTTTGTTTTTTTCTGAGCCATGCAATCTTCTGAATATTGAAAATTAGATTACTCTTGCATAAATACATTGCAACTGTAATTTAACAACCTAAGAAGTAAAGTATTAAGATCCTCCCAAGTGCAAGGTTTAATTTTTATTATGCAGAATCATACTAATATTAAGCATTATTACATTGTTCAACATTAGATGAATTTGTAGAAAGTGTGTGTATGACAGAGTGTGTGTGTGTGTGTGTGTACATCCTCCTGTGCATGTGTGTGTGTATAGGAGACCCAGGAAGAATATGCACACATGCCAGGGAGAATTAAGCTCAATTTCTTGCTTAAATAAATATTTCATACTTGTTAATAAGGTATTTAATCTTCAGGCTGAGAATTATAAATCCATGAAGGGAAATTGAGGAATTCAGACTTTAAAAAAATGCCCTTGAAATGAAATTTAATCACTGCATTTCGAGACATATAAAATATACTACAAAGTGTGAGATAGCTCTACAAAATTTTTATTACATAGAAATCGTTTAAATGAGAAACACCTCCTAGATTCACAAACTGTAGTATATATGTCAAATAAAAATTACTCTTAAATCTTACGTTTCCCCTTTGAGACATTTATTGTTCCTGGAGAAAGCAGTATTTTTTTTCTTATTCCTAAATCTGTCTTCTATTAAACTAGAGAGTTCTATAAATCAGTAATAACCTTTTAGATATCTACCTCTTCATAATTATGTCCTCCAAATCCAGGTAATTGTTTACATATTTTATACAGAAATAAATAGGAGAAAACATATGTTCCATTTGACGGGGGGGAGGTATAAAGATTTAGATTATTTTTCAGCATTTGTGAAGTTTGGCTTTACACTCTTTTATATTACATTTGAATAATTAATTTATTTCACACAGAGAAACAAACACATCAGATGATGCTATGCAGCTCTGAAGGAAGAACATGTATTGCCAGGTAGGAACTGATATGGATTGTATCAATATATGGCTTTCGTTAAATATAATCCTCTACATGAGTTAGTATACCTTGAGTGTACTATGACTATGATTTTAACTATCTAACAAGTTAAAATGAACGTTTGGTTTTAGTCAAATCGAGCTCTGGGTATTGTGATGCTTTTGCTGTATTTCTCAACAGGAAGTGGGTAAACTTCCAAACAAGAATGATCTCAGATTAAGAAACAACACCAGCATCTCGAAGGCTGTCTGTTTGTACAATGAAATGACAGCAAACAGAGAGGCCTGCGGCTGTTTTCCTAGATGCCTACTCTGGGTGCCAGCCATCTGTGTTCATTTAGGTGGTGTATGTGTGTGTAGGTAGGTGAAGGGAGGGGGAGAGGCAGATCTCAGGTTGCAGGTCTGAGTGTGGTCTCTGATACAGAATGAAATCTCTGCCTGGTGCCTCTCAAACAAGACCCTCATCTGCTGGTCTCTCCAGAGAAGTAATTTCACCAATACCAGCTGCAAGGGGTATGTTTTGTGTTTTCTTTATTCAAAGTGAAAGATGTTAAACAGAAATTTTCAGAAGCACTTTTGTTTGGAAGAGGGGAAAGGAAGATCGAGGAAACTGGAAAACATCCATGAAATTAGCCCTAAATCATGGCCAATACTGATCATTTCCTGACAAGCTGTCTGTCAACCAAGCCACAACAATAGTTTATTCAAGGCCCTCTGGTGCTGACAGTGATAGAGTATTGTTAATTAAATGTTGGTACAATGGTGGATATTTTTAAATTTTAACTTTCATAACTGCAGTAGTGGCTAGAACAGCACTTTACTATCAGGAGTCCTCAAAATACATTGCTAATGCCTCTCTTACAGATTGCATTAACAGGAATTAGAAGAATATCAGTTTAAAGTAAAGGCCCTGAGAGCTTATTTGACTCACCTAAGAGCAGTGAAAGAGAAGAGAACAGAAAGCAGACATGCCTTCAGTCATGTTAGCTCTAAATTTGGTATTTATTTGTGAAAAAGCCTATCTAAATACAATGTCTATAAATAGGAGATGGAAATGAGCTAATTTGGCTGCATGATTTTATTTATTCATTATCCATAACCAAAAAATTCTGGTTGTCTTTAGTTAATGTTATATTTCACAATATTTCTATGGCCTGAAATATCATTGGAATATTCTTCCAATGCTATTCTCCCACCCTCTCTCTTTCTCTCTTGCTCTCTCTTCACCCCCTTCTCTCTCATTATCTCTCTGAGTTTTTGTAGCTCTCACTTATCTGACCTTCTGTGACATATTCATAAAATTTCACAATATTTCTGTGGCCTGAAATATCATTAAAATATTCTTCCAATGCTATTCTCCCACCCTCTCTCTTTCCCTTTTGCTCTCTCTCCACCCCCTTCTCTCTCATTATCTCTCTGAGTTTTTGTAGCTCTCACTTATCTGACCTTCTGTGACATATTCTGTTCTTAAACTTGAATTGGTCAATGTTGTGATCCTAACACCCATGTCCTAATGTAAGAGGAGGGCATGCCAGATTCTGGGGTTAACTTTCTGGATGTCATGTCTGCTTACAGAAAAATGATTTGTATTCCCAACTTAGTGTCAAATTATGCATTTATGAAATTACTATAAGGTGTGAAACTGTCCCTCCTAAGCCCTTCTCAAGTAAAAAAAAAATCTTTTTATTAACGGGACCAAAAAGCTACTTTGAGAAAAGCTCCCAAACTTTACAGTAGTAAGAACATTTCAAATTTCTTAGAATGCTGTGTTTCTAGGATTTGATGTAATCAAAATGCTTAGGAGAAGAGCAGGAACACTTATTAAGTATTTCACATATTTTGAGAATTATTTAAAATGAGAAACAGACTCACCTGGGTAGCATTTTGCCTTGAAAATTCACTGGCCCGAGTTTGTACACCGCAATGCAAAAGATGCATAAGGAACTACTTAAGCTGAACTCTTTCTATTCTGTTATTTGACAACCACTATGAGAGATTTCCTCCTGGGTGTAAAGCAGTTTCTTCCTAAGGGCTCTGATAACTCTGTCTCCACCTTTTGCAATTTGTGTCTTCCTGTTACTCTGTCTTATTTCATGACCCAGCAAGCACATATCTATCCAGAATCTTAGGATTCCCATAAAAAGTACAGGACAAAAATCCTATACTCAAGAAGTTCAGCATGTGGTTAGGGGGGAGCAAAACTAATAAATGTAGGAAATAAATGGAGAATCTATATGTTTTGAAGAGCAATAGGAAATGGTTTTGTGAGATTAGGTGAGTAGAAAGCAATGGCATAGATTGGGGAAATAACTTGGCTTATAAGACTAATATTAAAGAGAGCCCTTGGAGTAGAGAAGAAGGCAAGGAAGATGTGTAAAATAGTGTTGCACAGATGAGAGGGAATCAATTAATTTACTACTTGAACTTAATGCCACTGTAGATTCTTGAGTGGGGAGTGACATGATGAAGGAAGTGTTTAGGAAAACCACTCCCACAATGATATTGGAGGTTTGGTAGGAAATGGTCTGGAAGCATGGAGCTGTATCAAGCAGCTGTTGGAGTGATCCACAGTGATCGGACCTGGGCTGAGGTTATGGCAGAGTTAATGAAAATAACCCAATCTTGAGGATACCTTGAAGAAATAAACAATGGTATATGACAGACTATAGGAGAAGGGCACTAGTAAATTGTCCAAGGTGGCATCATGATCTCAAGCTTGGAAAGCTGGAAGAACACTGGTATCACCCAGAGAAATGAGAAAGTTGGTAACTTGGATAGGAAATGCATTTTCAAAAAAATGTAAAATGTATTTGAGAGTATGGTAGCTTCAATTAACATTTTTATATATATTTTAAAAACATTCTAGGCCAGGCATCGTGGCTCACGCCTGTAATCCCAGGCCAAGGTGGGCAGATCACTTGAAGTCAGGAGTTCGAGACCAGCGGGGCCAACATGGTGAAACCCTGTCTCTACTAAAAATACAAAAATTAGTTGGGTATGTGGCTATAATCCCAACTACTTGGGAGGCTAAGGCATGCCAATCACTTGAACCCAGGAGGCGGAGGTTGCAGTGAGCCGAGATTGCGTTACTGCACTCCACACTCCAGCCTGGGTGGCAGAGTGAGACTCCATCTCAAAACAAATAAAACATTCTAATGCTCTAGCATTCCTACTTTTGAATATACACCACAAATAATTGAAAGTAGGGATTTGAACAGATATTTGTACATCCATGTTCACAGAGCAGCATGATTCACAATAGCCAAAAGATGGAAACAACCAAAATGTCCATTGAAGGATGAAGGAATGAACAAAATGGGGTGTACACACACACACACGTGCAAATATTATTCACCCTTAAAATGGAATGCGCCAGGCATAGTAGCTCACACCTATAATCCTAGTACTTTGGGAAGCCAAGGCTGGTGGATCGCTTGAGCCCAGGAGTTCAAGACCAGCCTGGCCAACATGGCGAAACCTTGTCTCTACAAAAAAAAAAATTACAAAAAATTAGCTGGGCATGGTGGCGCACACCTGTAGTCCCAGCCACTCAGAAGGCTGAGACAGGATGATCACTTGGGCCTGGGAGGCCAAGGCTCCAGTGAGCTATGAACACACCACTGCACTCCAGCCTGGGCAACAGAGTGAGACCCTGTCTCAAAATAAAAGAAAGGAATGAAGCCCTGATACATGCTAAAACATGGATGAAGCTTGAGGGAATTATACCAAGTAAAATAAGCCAGATACAAAAGGACAAATATTGTATGATTCCACTTATATGTGGTACCTGTAATAGTCAAATGCCTAGAGACAGGAAGTAGATGGAGTTTATCAGGGATTGCAGGGAGAGGGGAATGGAAAGTTATTGTTTAATGGGTACAGAGTTCAGTTTGGAAAGATGAAAGCATTCTAGAGAAGATGGTGGTGACAGTTGCAGAACAATGTGAAAGTATTTAATGCCACTGAAATGTATACTCAACAATGGCTAAAATGGTTAAGTTTATATTATGTATATTTCCAAATAGAAAAATGAATGTCATAAACAAAGACTGTGTAAACACTGAGGTCAAACCAAGTAAATGCTTCCAAGAAACAAGTGGAATCTGTACACCTGAATTCAAACATAGGACCTGCCACTCACTAGCTGTGTGCCTCTTTTTCTTGTCTGTAAAAAGGTGCAATGATGAGAACTAAAAGAAATAACATGTAGCACTCTTTTTGTACTTGGTAGGTGCTCCACAAATATTAGTTTTCTTTACAGTTAAAAAAAATTACTCTTCAATTTGAACTTTTTCCCTGGACAGAATTAGACTTCAGATATATCCCTGTGTATCTTGCATGCCAGAGAATAACTTCAAAGAAGAGGTACAGCAGCTGTCAGAGAGCAAAGACATGCCTCGCTCATGCAGGAAGGGCACCCCTTTCCTTATGCAAAGTCTAAAAATCAGGAAAACGCAGCAGTAAATATGAGGCTGCCTTTGACTGACAGCTTCCCTTCCTGCCTGTGCCTCTAGCCCAAATCCCAGAAACATCTGTCACATACACTTGACTGTGTTTGATTTTTATCTTAAAGAATCTTTACGACTAAATAAACTAATAAGATGTGAGAAAACTTCCAAGTTCTCAGAAAGCTGACAGTTTGCTCACAAATGCCCAGATGATTTCAGTCCTCTCAGTTCATTGATAGAGAAGGAGGTTCAAGGGAGAAGTAAGACATGTTGAAAAGCTACCACTGCCTCTGGTTAAGAAAGAAAACTGGAAATTATCATAACTATTAGCGTGTGGTTAGAAAGAATTTTTAAAATATCATAAATGTTATAAAAACACTTAGATATTTTCATAACTTCTAAACATTATCATGTTCCTGGTTAATATAAGAAGAATTTTTTTTATTAAAAAGGAGTCAAAGCCAGAATTCACTGATGAGAAAATACTTCTAACAATCTAAATAAGTAACCAAACCTCTCTCTTTAAAAGAAAAAAAGAGATACCTCTGTAAAGCAGATGCAGCAATGCAAAGCGAGATACATGAATGTAGACGTTCATTACATTTGTATAGCCCACATCAGTGTTCTTAAAAACTGCAAGTAATCTCAGAGATCCTGCGTGCTGGAGCTGAGACCAGAATCCAGGGCTCCTAATCCTGAGTTTAGTTTTATGTCCCACTGTATCCACTACCATTGCAGGGGGTCACAGAGTGGTCTTCAAAGAACCCCCCACAAACCACCCCCATATCCGATATTGGCATAACGGATCCAAAATAAAGCCATTTGGACAATTTTGATTGTGATCCTGAGATGCCACCTCATCCAAAATAAGCCTCACTCGCTCTGATTTCCAACTGACTGACAATCCACATCACACCTTCCAATGTGACCACATTTGGCTTGGGCTTGTGGCTTGCATGTTAGTCCACCCCCATACCGACCCCATGAATAATCACCTCTCCAACTGAAGTTCAGACAACAGGCATCCTGCCTCCTGCTTTATATTGCAGGCATTTTAAAGAGACACCCCTGTGGTCTTAATTCCTGGAAAACAATCATTTACACTGTACAAAACTTAAAACTCTAGGGAGGCAGTTAAGTAATTTAGCATTTTTGTTTCATGTGAAAATATTATTTCTAGTTCATAATGGGAAGTTCAAAAACATTGTTTCTTACCATTAAAAGCTCTCAAAAGTGTGTAATCTGGGCTCTTTATAGGTATGTTCCCTATAAAATGCCCTGAGGAACAGAATACAGGTCTTTCTACAAAGAAATACCTTCAATATCTTTTGTTGTTTGAGGAAAGGTCTTTAATTTAGAGTTGAATAGTCATACAGATAAACGCTTTAAAGTCCTTGAAATCTGCAGTTAGTTTAACAAGCTTTTAAGACAAATGAGGAGTGTTTTTCATCTGCTACGTTGTGATGACTGTGAATTGGAAGTAGACGGTATACAGGCTCATCCATTCAAGAAATTTTTTTTCATCCCATTCTGTTCCAGACTCTCCAAGGCAGTTGGACACACATGAATCTGGCCCTCAGGGATCGTACAGTCAAGTCAGGGTTCTGTACAGGATTGAATAGTGTCTCCTCACAATGCCCCTGCACAATTCATGTCCACCAAGAACCTCAGAATATGACTTTACTCAGAAATAGGGTCTTTGCAGATATAATTAAGGCGTAAATTAAGAAAAGGTCATACTGGATTAGGGTAAGACTTAAATCTAGTCATTGTCATCCATATGAAAAGAGGAGAGGGCGCACAGACATAGATACACACAGGCCGTGTGCATGTGAAGGTGGAGACAGAGACTGGAGTGATACAGTTACAAACCAAGGAAGGCCAAACACTGCTGGCCACAGCTGGAGCTACAAGCAGCTCCCCCCCAGGAGCCTTTGAGGGATGGTGGCCTGCCAACACTTTGACTTGGTACTTCCAGCCTCCAGAACTGTGAGAGAAGAGTTTGCTGTTGTTTTAAGCCACTCAGTTTGAGGTAATTTGGTACAGCAGCCCTAGAAAACTAATACAGGCTCCATCTTCAAACAGTCTGATTTAATTGGCCTGGGGTAAACTTGGGCATCAGTATTTTCATGAAAGCTCCCTAGGTGATTCTAATGTTTTAGACCCATCACTCTAGATTGGTGGCTGTCAAGGTCTTCATTAGCATCAGCATCAACTGGGAACTTACTACAAATGAAAATTGTCTGGCCCTACACAGGCTTCCCAAATTAAAAATTCTAGGGGTAGGGCCCAGCAATTTGTAGCTTAACGAGCACTCCAGGCCATTCTGATGCCATTAATGTTTGAGAACCATTGTTCTGGTTGATAGGGGATCCAGGGAGCAATGGAAAATAATCAGTGAGCAGGAATGGAGCAAAGCAATAGGCAGGCATATTTTAGAAAGTAAGGGAGGAGTGTTCATATGTTCTTCTGGCGGCACTGTGACAGTACCTCTGAAAATGTCAACATCATGCTTGGTGTTGCTTAGAGGTATGTGTCCAATCGATCATCTGCCAAGTGTGATTTTTGAAGACATACTGTTTTCAAATGTGCAGGCGGCCCTGACAATTTTGTTACTATTCAGGTCTATAGCCACCCAGACTCAATACATCAAGATTGTGTCTGGACGCACATCCCAGGAGGCAGAGAAGGAGGGCAATCTGAACACCTGAGATGAAAAACTTCATTGAGGCCAACTTCTTTTCACTTCAATTATTAGAAAACTGGCTCCCTTTGCCACTTCCTTCACCCACAGCCCAAAGAACAAAACAGGCCAATACATTTCATTTTGGCATGGAATTATGCTCTTTGCCAGAATCAAGCTATGTGAGGCTACAGTAACCACTAAGGATGGGGTAACTGGAAATTGTCCTCCTTGATGAAAAGCGTTGGTAAAATCCACATGGCTGGCAGTTGATAGAAAAGAAAATATTAGATGTTATTTTTTTCAGAGATGAATGGTTTCAGAATCCAATTTAAATATTTTTATTTGTTTGCTTGATTTTCATCCTTCTGACCTCAAGCCGAAATTCTTCCCTGGCAGCATTGACAACATTCTTTCTCAAGTTACTTGCATTGTAGTCACATATTCAGCTCAACTTTCTCTTATGCCTTTATGGCCCTACTATTGCATTGTCAACTTAAGGTACCATTTCCACAAGCATTAAGGTAAAAAGTACTAATTTTTCTTATAACTCTTTCTCTTACTCGATCTAGATGTAGAAACTACCTTGACAGAAAGAATTAACTTCTCATTTCTAAACAGTACAAGAGAAATTATTAAGTAGACCAAGTTTGTCTTTGAAGTCCCTTTCCCTTTCTTTTTGAGGTACTCATCCCACGCACCCAGTGCCCACAAGCAGACCCATGATTTCTCAGGACTCCCATCTAATGGGAGCAGTCCCCCATTTTTCAGATTTTTCTTCTTCCCTCATGCCTCATAGTACATTGATCTTGTGGATTAAGAAGACCATGCTCTCCCTTGCTTAACAATAGGGATGATGGGTTGAAGATTGCTATTTGTTAATTAGCTGAGGTTACCCTTACTAAAGTAATATTTTAACCCACATGAAGTACAGATATCTTCTTACAAGAAGAAATGTGAATGATAAGAACAGCAAGCTCTTGCAGACATAGCTTGGGGACATCTGCCTTGGAGTCCTTACAGAGTTGCCCCAACTGGTTCGTAGCTCATTGATGTCAAAATCAGCTAGTGTGTTTGTTAAATGAAATGTAGACTATTGCATTCCACCCTAGACCTTCTGAATCAGAGTCTCAGTGGTTGGCACTTGGGACTCTGAATGTTAACAACTCTCCTGATTATTTTTTGGTACACTGGAGATTGAGACTCTCTGGTGTCATGGAAAGATCCCCAGATTCAGAGTTGTTAGGCCTCATTTTTAATCTCATCTTCACCATGTACCATGTAGTCCTGGGCAAGTTGTGCCTCTAGTTTTGGGATTTAGTTCCTTTACTGTCAAATGCAGGCAAGAATACTTGCCATGTCCACCTTAGAGAATAGTCATAAGGCTCAAATGAGTTAAAGCCTCCAAACTGCCCTTTGTATTACAGGGTTGGCACTAGAGTGAGGTGAGTCGGCCACTCACCTTAGGGCACAAAATTAAAGGGGGTCCCAAAAAACCCATAATCAAGATAAATAATATTTTAATGCAATATTTTCAAATAAAAATTACTGCATAAAAGTCCATAATGATCAAAACATCAACACTTGCGATATTTTGGGTTAGTGTTACTAGTTTTTTTCCTTTGGCCTCAGACTCATAGGATAGCATGGCATTGTTACTAATATTTATTTTAAAATTTGATGTTGTGCTTACTGTAGATATTTTGCATTAACTTTGATTTTTAAAAAGTGCTTCCATCCAAATATTATTTTCTTGATTAACTGATTACTGTGTGATACCCCCTTAAAATTTGCACCTCAGGTTAGTAACTCACTGGTCTCTCCCTAGTCCCAGCCCTATAATCTAGAATAGGTTGTGCAGATGCATGTTGTCATTTTTACCAGGCTTGGACTCTCCCAGCGCCAACGTTTCCTCAAATAGTTGCATGCACACGTCAAAAAGCCCTGCTGGCATCCTAGCTAAATCCTGCCTGTTGAATGGTGGGAATGTGGTCCTAAGAACATAAGGCAGGCACAGGCATGCGCACAGTGCTTTTCAGGGGCCTTCCTTTCCCAGGGGCACAGAAGAAGAACTCTTCATTGGGATATTTGGTGTGAGAACCAGTGTAACTAGCGTAACTGGAAAATTTGCATTTGTTTAAGGAAGAACTCCTCCTGCAACCACATACCCATCCCAGAAAAGTTGGGATTTGCAAGTTGCCTCATGTGCAGCTTTTTATTTCAAAGGCTAGTATTATATACCAAGGTTACCAAGTCCCTTGTGCTGGAGGCAAGAATAAGTGACACCCAGGCTGGGTAGCTGGTAACCAGGGAGTGGAATGATTAAAAAGAGGCCTGAGGGTCGGGGAGAGGGGTGATCTGCTGAGCAGAAAGAAGCTCCTGCTCTTAAACTGCTTTTGGTTTCCCCACCTCACTCAAGGAGGCTGCTTAAAATCCAGTAATGAGAAGACACAGGGCCAGGTGGAATAGGTGCCCGCCTCCTCACCTCCTGCCAGCCTGAAAGGTCTAGGATAACACCTTCAACTTCTCTTATAGGACCCCAACATTTGTGCTGTGTTTGCTGTACAAGGAGGGAAAGTGGGAAGAAAGCATGGCATAAAAAGGGGGAGACCCGGCATGAGAAACCGAGCTCAGCGGGACAGAGGACCCTGGATCCATGAGAGTAAGCATCCGGCCTTCACAAAGCAACAGATAAACTTGGAGATGCCCAACTCCAGAGCTACAACAGAGTGAGCCTGGGTCTGCAGGTAAGCAGATGACAGCCACAGGAGGAAAAAAAAAAAAAAAAAAGGTAGAAAAAAATTAACTCTGTAAGTCTTTGACACCAGATACTAAAACTAAACACCAGCAACATTGTGACATTCTCAACCGTAATCTTTACACGTGATATTCTCCTTTCTTCCAATTCTTCCCTGGTCTATACATAATGATTTTTAGAATAAAGTGTTATACAGCTTATCACATATCAGAAAAACCTTGGTGGCTGTGGTAAGCTAAACAATGTCCCCCTCACCCCCCACAAAAAGTCCACATTATAATCCCTGTACACTGTGAACATGTTGGCTTACAGAGTGAAAGAGATTTTGCAGATGTGATTAAGAATGTAGAGATGGGAGGCCAGGCTTGGTGGCTCATGCCTGTAATCCCAGCACTTTGTGAGGCCAAGGCGGACAGATCACAAGTTCAGGAGTTCAAGACCAACCTGGCCAACATAGTGAAACCCCGTCTCTATTAAGAATACAGAAAATACAGGGCATGGTGGCATGCGCCTGTAGTCCCAGCTACTCAGGAGGCTGAGGTAGGATAATCACTTGAACCCAGGAGGCAAAGGTTGCAGTGAGTCGAGATCACGCCACTCTACTCCAGCCTGGGCAATAGAGTGAGACTCCACCTCAAAAAAAAAAAAAAAAAAAAAAAGAATGTAGAGATGGGAAGATTAGCTCGGTTTATATAGGTGGGCCCAAAGCAATCACAAGGGCCCTTATAAATGGAGGCAGGAGGCTCAGAGTGAGTAGGAGGAGTTGAGAAGATCAAAGCAAGAGGCTGGAGGGATTGAGGGAGGGGCTTCTAGGTGCTGAAAAAGTCAAGGAATCCCCTGAAGCCTTGAGACGGAATGCAGTCCTGCTAACACCCTTGTTTTAGGCTTCTGACCTCCAGAACTGTAAGAGAATCAATGTGCCTTGTTTTAAGCCACTAAATTTATGGAGATTTGTTACAGTAGCAATAGGAAACCAATATAGTTGGTAATGGGTTAACACTGGTCATTCTGACTTTTAAAAAATTTTGCCTAGACTTAATAAGCAATGACCTTGTCTTGCAAGTGATTTGGTGGCAAATGTTCAAAGCTGGCAAAACATTTACTTGCTGTGTATTTGGAGGACCTCAAAGTTTGTTTGAGCTGAACATGGTATAGTGCACAGGCCTGACACTTTGGCAGTACCCATGTCAGTGCTATATACTACGAGGCACTTAATAAATGCTTTTTGTCAGTCTCAACAGGAATAACAGCTGACTGTAGGATATGGTGTTCCCATTTCCACTAGGGTAAGACAATTTAGAAAGCTGGATTCCAGAGACTTGAATCATGAAATCTAATATTTACAGCTCCACCTCAAGAAAAAAGAAGTGGGCAAGGTAATGGAACAAATATATAAATGGATATAAATGGGTAACTTTTCTGTATGGTGAGAGGATTTTTAAGGCACCCAGTGATGCCAGTGAAATTGAGTCATTTGGAAGAGTTAGGATTTGGGAGGCACTTTTTGGTAAGTGAGTGGAATAACTTCTTGTCAATTCCATGCTGGCTTCTGTGTCTACTTGTGGCCGTGCCTTTTCTGTTCATAATGGTTATGGCACTGATGTGTTTATACTTTCCAGTGGAGTCTGAATCAACAAGGTTTATACACACACAGATAATTCAAATCCATAAAGCCATGCCTGTGATTCTCTTCAGGTATTTATTGACTTAGAGTGAGACACATGTAGCCACACTTAGCATTTTACCTTATGGTTTCTGGCTCTCTTCCCTGGTTCACATGAAGAGCTGCTCATTCATCTTCACAGTTAAGAGAGATGCCATAGTTTGATGTGCCTTTGAAAAAGAACTTCACTCTATAGAGAGTTAAAGTCATTGTGGTGAAGATGAAGTTGAAAACAGGCATATGATTTTCAGATTCCTTTCTGAGCAGCGACCACAGGCAGGAAGGAGAATGTACTCAGTGGCTACATGAGTACACTCTGTAGGGCATAACCTCTGGACCTATTCTGCCAGCGATTGCATCCCACATTGCCACTTACTAGCTATCTTTTTTTGGGGAACTTACTTAACATTGGTACCTCAGTTTTCTCATCTCTAAAATGGGGATGATTGGATCTATCCTATAGGGGTGTTGTGAAGACTGAATAAGTTAATATGCATGAAGTGTAATCAAATGATCCTGGCCCACAGCATTTATCATTCTTCTTCATAGGTCTCTGACTCTTCCTACTGCTCCACTGAGCCCCCCACCATCCTTGGTGCCAGCACTGTGAAGATTGTTCTTGCTTGCCTGTCTGCCATTCGGGTGACCTCTACAATCTGGCCCCAGCAGAAAGAACTTGCTAGCCGCATGTCAGTAGCAGAGATGGAAGTCTGGTCACATGGTGCCCACATCTATTGAAGTAAACATGCTGATACCAGAGATCCCTGGCTCTCTGTCTTCAAGGTACATGGTAGAACTATACTTCCTAGCTTTCTGTGTGGCTGGGTGGGTCACATGACAAGTTCAGACAGATGAATTATGATTAGAAGCATTTAATTGTTAATACATGTTCTAGTGCTCTTTCCTTCTGCCGTCACAACTGACAATGTTTCAGACAGTGACTTCTCCATCAGGCTGGCTCCAGAGTGAAAATAGAGCCCAGTAGAGTCCGTAGCTGATACAATATGGACATGTAGGGTGAGTGAGAAAATGCTTTTGTTGGGTTAAGCATCTGAGGTTGATGGTTTGTTGCTACTGCAGCACATCCTTACCTATCCTAACAAATATGATTATCATTGACTAACCTGACAACAGAAGAGTCTTTCCACTTCTGCTGTGATGAGGAACAGAGTTTTCCCTGTTGTATCTTAATATTAGATAGCAGCAGCCTCCGGAAATAGTTCTATCTCTACCACTTCTTGTGGCATAAAGCCAGCTACTAAATCTCTTCACGTTTCAGTTTTCCCTTTTAAAAGTAGGAGTAAATAAGACCTTTCTCATGGAGTTATTGATCAAATGAAATAATTAAATAACGAGTATTTAAATTTTAAATTTAAATGAAAATTCAAATGAAATAATGCCTATGAAGTATTTATTTAGTCCATAATATCCTCAGTAAACAGTAGTTAGCCTTACTAACACAAAGGAAATGGACAAAGCCATGTCATTTTCCAAAGCAGTTTCTAGGACCATATTATCTCTAAAAATCCCAACTTTCCGCTGTAAATTTGAGCTAATCCAGAACAGGCTAATCCATTGCAATGGCCTATTCATCCTTCTTCTTAGAGTTTAGCTATCAGTCATCCTGTTGCTGAGAACAAAGCCAGCCTGGTTGTTTGTAAGCAAACCTCTAGAGAGACAGAAACTGTCTTGTATGTCTTTGAATATCCTCTACTGCCTCTAACACTGTGCGTCGGCTATATTTCTGGATCTTTATTTAATTGTTTCGAATGCTTCTTATGTTTAATTTCTGCCATATCCATTAGGAAAACAACGTAATTCTTCCTCCAACACCGATGGTGTAAGCCTCCATGACCGGGCAACATTTGCCCCCACGTTTAAAGAATTTAGTTCTGTAAGGCTGGTTGACCCATCTGACAGGAATTCCTGCACCAAGTGGTCAGTCAGTGAAGATCTCTTTCCACTGGTAAATTTAGCAAGAAAGTAAGATACAAGACTGTATGTAAAGTATATTGTCCTATGTGAAATCAAGGGACAGAAAATAACTGGAAGGAAATATTCCAAAATATTGGCAGTAGTTTCTCCCGGAGAATGTGATGTATACACTTGGATGGGTGATATATCAAGAACTTTTCATAGATCTGGGCAAGAGATATTTTAGAGAGCTCCACATACCACAATCGCCCACAAATAAACGTATTAAAGAACACACAGATGCCTTTATCACTCAGGATGTGGCACTCAGACCTGGCCCAGCATGGTCTATAACACTTAACACCACTCTCATGACCATACTGTTCAGGTCCTAGGGAAGTGTCCCCCTGTATCTCTTCCCTGTATCCTTAAAAGAAAAGGTGACCTAATTTGAAAGTTGATAAAAATCAGGGATTATGCTGATGTTGCTTCAGAATTCTTGGAGGATGTAAGAGAAAAATAGTGCCGGGTTATGAGAAGAACAAAACTTACCAAATTCCTCCCTGAAGGTAACATAAATGCAATAGATTCTTTTACAACTAAGTGTCATTTCTCAATAATGCCAAGAATCCTTTTTCATGCTTCTCTTCTTGTTCACATTCCTGGTTCCCATGCTACTCAATTAACATAATATTCAGAAAAGTTGCAGATGGTGATTTAGGAACATTTTGTAATATTAACATTTCATATTACCCTTAAATTTGCATGCATGCATCATATGTGTATCATAGTACCAATTCTTTATATTGGTAACTAGGTGGACATAGAACATTTACATTGTGAATAGTGTTATCGCTATAAAAACAAGATTTAATTAAAATGTTAATATATGAAATGAAATTTTGGCATATATTAATTATAACTTGGATTTTACCTTTTAAAGTTAATAGATCATTTTGAATATTTTAAAAGACTTTTATAAAGATATAAAATAACTTAGGTTTTATTTTTCTATTAATTTATATATTCTCATTAAAATATGTTTAAATATACTTTGAATATAATTGCAATTTTTAAAGCCTTCAAAGAATTACAGTGAGTTGAAAACAAATTATGTAAACATACTGATTATAACAACAGAGTACTTTTTCTGAAATAAAGGCAAGAAAACTTAATTGATGGAACAAATACAAATTTATAAGTTATGTATACATTTTATTACTCATTCAACCATCACAACCCATAGACAGAAAAGCCAGATGTATGCAATAATAACTTTAGCAGACATTTTGCCAGCCCTCAGACATATAAAAACTGTAGCTTTACATATATCCTTTGCTTTTTGTCACTATGAGGGTATATTTGTCAAGGTAGGAGGATAAAATATATTTTATATAACAGTTTATAATAAAGAACTGAAATCCCCTCCAAGTGTCAGCTTCAACAATCCCCTTGGGTCTATTTGTTCAGACTGGAGTGTCCATCCAGTCTCCCATGCCAGACGAAATATAGATGAAAGCCCTGACTGTCCCCAAATGGCAGTGTCCCTGACCTCGTGGCAGGACAGAAAGAAGGCAGCCTGGAGGAAGTGACTGATTCACCATGAAACAGCAGTTTCACCAAAACAGAGACCTCCCAGCAGCTCCAGGCCAGAATTATAAAAAATTTTAAGAGCCAGTTCCACAGGAAGAGGGCCAATTATGTCCCCAGACTGACATGGTACAAAAGAATAGCAGAAAGATACAACCGTGGGGAAAATTGAGCCCCACAAATAATGTCTCTTGTGGTGAGTTTCCTTTAGTTTCCTCAGCCCCAACACTCAGATATGCTTAAGACAAAAAGTTCTTGAACTTGACAGACAGCTGAGAGCACCGATGGTCTCAAGAGCAGGGATTCTTTGGAAATGATAAGGTGCAAACACTGTCAAATGGCTACCTTTGCATTGAACTGCAGTCTCCAGCTATAAAGGCTGCCAGTACCAGCAGGGGCAAAGCTCTTAGCCATCCCTCAAAACACCAGGCTTCTGGTATCTGAGGGCTCCTGGACTTCCTAATGACAGAGGCCTAGGCAGCCCAGGTTTGGGATACGTTTTTTCGGAGGAATCTCCAGGCACGACACTCAGAGAAACAAGCAGCCAGTGAAGAAGGTTGTGTGGCCCCTGTTGGGAAGGTTACTAAGCAGGGGGACCCTAGGTGAAGACAGCTGGGCTTCTCTGTTTTTTTTTTTTTAACCGTCTTTCTCGGAGCTTAGCTGGACAAAGCCCTGCTGAAGCCAGAGGTGGGCCCATGGATGTGTATCTTCTTCTGGCACCGTGCTGCTGGGAGGCGTCTCCCTTGAGAGAAATTATAAATGTTCTGGGCTCCTCAGAATTCCAGGTTGTTTCTAAAGGCAGCAGTGCAACCTAAATGGATTCTCATGTAAAGCGCCCAGTCAGAAATTGATCTGGGAAGCTGGTGTTAATTCAAGACAGGATTACTGGATACTGAATGACTGAATGCTACTCAGACCTCACTGAGGGTTCACACATTTGAGAAAGCCTGGCATACTCTACCCTGACTTGCCATATGCACATATTCACAAAATGTCCAAGGTCTGATACTATCCGTGTTCAGGTTATTCATTGCTGCCCTCATTTATCAAATACTTATTTAGAGTATTTGATATCAAATATTTATTCAGTGCCTGAGGGTTAAAACACAGGAATGTGAAGAATCACAATATTCTTGAGCCCTTAGATTTTTTTAGGTGTTTAAACAAGGCCAGGTTCTTCTCTAGGTGGAATAAAGTAAAATTCAGTTTGATGGGGGACAGAGGGTCTAAACAACTTCTCTATGGCCTACGCCATTGAAAACACCAAAATTTGTATTCTAAATTTTAATATGGAAATGTGGTCTGGCCTGATTCTCTTCCTTGTGTTATTGCTTTAATCTAATCCTTCTGTGGCAGTAGTCCCCAGTGCAGAGGCTTGTACTAGTGGATGTGTTTGGGGAGTACATAGAGGGAGAAATGTGGGTGTTCTCTGTGTGTGTTCAAAGCTTTTGAAGTTAAAAAATCATACTCTCTACCCTGTGGCTTTTCCACTTACGAGACTTACTCAGACCTTGTGTATCCCTTCCTAGGCCTCTGCTCACATTTGACCCCCATGAAATGTCCTCCAGTCTCTGTCCAGCTCTGTTTCTTGCTCTTGGTGCCCTGTTTATACATCAAAAAACCAGTAAAGCTGCCCAGGAGTACTGATCTCTAATGCCAAGAATAAAAAATCACAATAAAATGTATAGCTAATTTTTCCTGTTTTTAACGTGCCAAGTACTTTACTTTCTGTTTCATTTTATATTCACAAGCTTTGCCATTGTTCTAATGAGGCGCTGAGGTCACGAGACTGGCCTGAGATCACATTGCTGGAATGCAGCAGATCTAGGATTCAAAACCAAATCTCTTTGACCCCCAAACCTGTGCTCTGAGTTAAAATGCCGTGTGGTCTCCTCTAAGCCCCTTTAACACTCACTGTCTCCTGTTATGTCCTCTTTTCCATTCCTAATATGATCCGTCTTCTGTTGTTAATACAGGCAGCCAGAATTTTGTTCCTTTTCAAAGTTTCTTCAGAGAACCAGTCTTAATTGTTGATCGATGTTTTCCATTTCATTAATTTTCAACCTGATCTTTTATTTCCTTTGACCTAGTTTCTTAAGACTTATTCTGCTGTTCCTGTTTTTAATTTCTCAAGTTTGATCAGTTCATTAATCTCTACCTTTCATCAATATGAGCACTCAGGTAATACATTTTCTTCTAAGTACAGCTTTTCTTCAAGTTTTGATATTTAGTCTTGTTAATCATTCGATTCCAAGTATCTTCCATTATATTAGTTCTATGATGCAGAAATTATTTGAGGAGTTTTTAAACTTACAAGTATGCATTTCTCTAACCTAATTGTAAGAGTATAGAATGTATGATACCAGACTTTTCTGTCCTAGCACATGGTCACTTTTCATAAATTTTCTGTGTGCTTGGAAAGAATGCATATTTGCCAGTTGTTGAGCAATGTTCTTATATAGATTCATTTTACCAAATGTGTTGGTGGTATTGTTTGGTTCTATATACTTTGCAATTTTTGTCTTTTGATCTTTTAATTACTGTAATAGAAATATGTATTAAATTTCTCACAATGGTGGTGAATTTAGCAACTTCTTGTAGTTTAACCAGAATTTCCTTTTGATGAAATAAATCTCTGTTTCTAAGTTGATATACACCTAGAATGGTTAAAGCTTCCCAGTGAATTACATCATTCATCATTATCCACCTCCTTAAAGTTTATTGTGTCTGATATTAATTACTTTCTCATCACCAGCTTTCTCTTAAGCAGTATTTTCCTAGTATATATTTTTGTTAACCTTTAATTTTAAACACTTCTGGTGGAATGTCTTCATATTTTAGGTGTCCCTTTAGGGAAAACATAACCAAACTGGATTTTATTTTTTAATTCAGTATGATAGTCGTTATCTTTTAACTAGAAGGTGTAACCTATTTACTCTTATTGTGAATTGTGATATATTTAGTCCATGTTATCATTTCTTCAGTCTTCTCATTTGGGCTTATTTGTTTTTTTCTGATCGTGTTCTTTTCTGCCTCAATTTAAAAATGTGTTCCATTTTATTTTTTCTATTAGTATAAAAATTATAAATTTGATTCCCATTCTTTAATGATTTTCTATAAATATTAACATTAATATTTAAGTCCATGTCTTTGCATTCTCTTGGAATACTAAGACTTTATAATGCTTTCATTATAATGATACCACCACTCCATAGACAAATAATATGCTATTTCTGCTTATTTTTTTAGCTCTACATGTTAAACATTTATTATTATTTTATACAGTTTCTATTTATTTAGATATACTGATATTTTTAACATTTATTCTTACATATTGGGGCTTTCCTTATGGGACCATATTCTTTCTTCCTAATGCACTTTTTCTAGAAGTTTCTTTAGTAAGATGTTGATGGTACATGGACAAAAAGAAAAGAACAACAGACACCAGGGCCTCCACCAGGTGGAGGACAGGAGGAGGTAAGGATCAAAAAACTAACTATCGGGTACTATGCTTATTACCTGGGTAACAAAAACATCTGTACACAAAACCCCAATGACATACAATTTACTATTATAACAAACCTGCACCTGTACCCCTCGACTTAAAATAAATGTTTAAATAAACAAATAAATAAAAAGATGTTGGTAGTAAGGTCTTTTTTTTTTTTTAATCTCAAAATGACTTTAATTCGACCTTGTTCAAAACAGGTGATTTTACTGGGTGTATAATTCTTTTCCTTTCTTTCTTCTTTTTTTTGTAGAGATGGGGTCTTGCTATGTTGCCCAGCCTGATCTTGAACTCCTGGCCTCAGTTGATCCTCCCCACTTGGCCTTCCAAGTGCTGGGATTATAGATGTGAGCCACTGTGCCCAGCCTACAGTTATTTTCTTTTAGAAATGTGTAGAAACATTCCACTCTCCTCTGGCCTCACTGTGCTCTAGAGAAGTCCTTGTATAAGTAATAGCAATAATAAGCAGTTAAAGCTTTTTTTATAGTGTTACAATGTGCCAGGGACTATTTTTGGCTATATTTATACACACTGTCATTTAATTTTCATGTCCATACTATGAAGAAGGTACTATTGTAGGTCGAGTATCCCTTATCCAAAATGCTTGGGACCTGAAGTGTTTTTGATTTCAGATATTTTCGGATTTGGGAATATTTACACTTACATAATGATATATTATTTCATTTATGTTCATTTAAGTTCATTTATGTTTCATATATACCTTATACAAATAGCCTGAAGGTAATTTTATACAATATTCTAAACAATTTTGTGCATGAAGTACATGAAACAAAGTTTTGACTGCATTTTGACTACAAGCCATCACATGAGGTCAGGTGTGGAAATTTTCCACTTCTGGTGCTCAAACAGCTTCTAATTTTTGAGTATTTCGAACTTTCGGCTTAGGGATGCTCAACTTGTATTGTTATTTCCATTTTATAGATGAGGAAACTCAGGCAATTAGTTCGTTAGTGATAGAGCCTAGATTTGAATCGAGGCAATCTGGCTTCAGAGTCTGTACTCTTAACCGTTACACTGGCAGCATTTCTGACTTATTTCAAGTAGAACTTTTAATTTTTACTTCTTAGGATCTGTGTAACTTCCCACATTTTATGTGACCTGTTATTCTACAGTTCTGGAAGATTATCAGACATTATCACTTCAGATATTGGCTTTTCTCTATCCTTTGTCTGAAATATCCAGTAGACATATGTGAAAACTTATTAATCCCTCATATTTTTCGCATTTCTAATCTTTGTCTAAGAAGCATAGTAGTCTCTTCAGTTGGAGTTTCTGTTGCATCATTTTTTCTTTTTTTTTTTTGTCCTAATTGGCTTAACCCTTTGCTTATCTAATTTAATTACTCTATTTTTAGTTCTAGAAATTGTATTTGGTTCATTTTAAAATTAGCTTGGTACTTTTTATAATCTTTTCTTGCTTGCTTGGTTATATTTTTAATGGTCTCTTTAATTTATTTAAGTGTATCTCATACAGTTATTTTTTATATTTCTCCAATAATTTTAATAGCTTTGGTCTTTATTGTTTCTGCTAACTTTCTAATGGTGGTTTCTTTCCTTGTATATGTTTTAATCTTGCATGTGTTTCCTGGAATGGTAATTCTTTTAGACCTAAGTTTGGGTGGGTTTCTTCAAACAGAGTTCACATTGACCTCCACTGTACCCCTGGAGGCACCTCCACATGTAGACCATTTTATAGTAAATTATCAGCTTGAACGGTATAAATAATGTTCCCAATCCACATGAAGGCAGGCTTCTGCTTGTGAAATTATATCTATTTATTATTTCCTCAACATAGGCCAGAGAAAAAGATAAACAAGTTTACTCACTTCCTTTCTCTAGTAGGTGGTCCCCACCATTCACTCAATTTTAAGGGGTCCAGGCTTTCTAAAATTGATATTGGATCATACTTCCCACCTTAGGCATGCACTTGACTTAGTCACTCATCCCTCACTGGAGCTCTTGAAAACCTAAGCTCTGGCTTCCAGAGCAACTACGTACTCTAGTGCTCCTTCCCCTCGCTGGATTTCTGCTTTCCTCCGAGGTTTTCTTTACAGTCTTGCCAACTCAGCTATGCCTTTAACATTACTTTTTAAAAAATATTGTATCCACCATATCTGATCATAACTTTTTAAGCTACCTACAAATACCATTATATCAGCAACAGAAACCAAGAGTTACAGTTTTTACTGTTCCTCGGCTACCTGTTTGCTATCCTATATTGTTTTCTTTTTGTCTTATGTCTCCACATCTTTTGAATAAGTGCTTCATGAGGAACATGCAAATAAAAATTTTACTTCTGCTCATACAAACATTTTTCAGTGATCTGTTTTTCTCTTCATTTTGATTGCTCAAAGATTCATGGACTTTTAAAATTCTAACCCAACATCCGGAATGTGAATGGTAATCTTATCTTCATAGACTCTCTATTTTAAACAATATTACACAAAATGTTGAATCTACTTTCTACCTCCTTAAACTCCGTTCTCCTCCAAGATATTTCTACTTTTAAATCTTCCACATTTTCCCAAAGCAATATCCCATAAAAATCAGCAGGTTTTTGCAACAATTGAAGAAAAAATATCTGACCAGAATTCCTAGTAAGACTTGGCAGAAATGATCTTCCCCTATAATTCATGTGTCCCAAAATTAAAAATCTTCCAGAAAGATTTTCAATGACCACTTGGACTTCTTTCTAGGAAGTTTTCAGAGGTTGTTATCCATAGAAGGGAAACAAGCAGGTTACTTATGGAGAAATTGCAAAGACTTCAATTTGATTTAACATCATAAAACCGGCCAGTGTCATGGATTCCCGTAGAGACTGGGACATCCCCCTACAGTTTACCCATATTATAATACTTCTGAAGTATTTCAGAGTCATCTGAACAGTATCTGTCAAATGTGAGACCACTTGACACTGGTCAGGTACTTTTTCTGCAGAAGCTGTATCACTTATTACAAATCAGTAAATTAGGGCCCCCAAACAGAGCACCAGAAAAGCCATTTGTACTTTGGGAAGATCATGGCAGATGGGAGGCAGGACTAGAATGCAGTTCCCACTCAGACAGACAGAGCAGCATGTGGAGGCTCGCCTCATGAACTTTTGTTCCAGAATAACTGCAGGAATAAATCAGGGAAGCCAAGAGAACCCACAGACCCTTTGAAGGAAACAGATTGCTCCTGCAGGACCCAGAAGATCCTCCAAATACTAACAGGTGCTGGCATCCATGGCTGAGAGACCCACAGAGAGTTCACATCACAGGACTCCGTGCAGATGACCCCCAGTACCAGCTCAGAGCCTGGTAGACTTGCTGGGTGGCTAGATCCAGAAGAGAGAGAACACTACAGCTTGGCTCTCAGGAAACCACATCCCTAGGACAAGAGTAGGGAGTACTACATCAAGGAAACACCCTGTGGGACAACAGAATCTGAACAACAGCCTTCAGCCTTAGACCTTCCCACTGACAGAGCCTACACAAATGAAAAGGAACGAGAAAACCAACTCTCGGTAATATGACAAAACAAGGTTCTTTAACACCCCTCAAAAATCACACTAGCTCACCAACAATGGATCCAAACCAAAAAGAAATCCCTAATTTACCTGGAAAACAATTCAAAAGGTTAGTTATTAAGCTAATCAAGGAGATACCAGAGAAAGATGAAGCCCAATTTAAGGAAGTCAAAAAAAGATACAAGAAATGAGGGGAGAAATTTTCAATAAAATAGATGGCATAAATGAAAAACAATCAAAACTTCAGGAAACAATGGATGCACTTATAGAAATGTAAAATGCTCTGGAAATTCTCAGCAGTAGAATAGAACAAGCAAAAGAAGGAACTTCAGAGCTCAAAGACAAGGTTTTTGCATTAACCCAATGCAACAAAGACAAACTAAAAAGAATAAGAAAATATGAACAAAGCCTTCAAGAAGTCTGGGATTATGTCAGATGACCAAACCTAAGAACAATTGGCATTCTTGAGGAAGAAGAGACATCTGAAAGTTTAGAAAATACATTTAGGAGAATAATTGAGGAAAACTTCCCCAGCCTTGCTAGAGACGTAGACATCCAAATAGAATAAGCTCAGAGAATACCTGGGAAATTCATTGCAAAAAGATCATCACCTAGGCACATTGTCATCAGGTTGTCTAAAGTCAAGACGAGGGAAAGAATCTTAAGAGCTGTGAGGCAAAAGCACCAGGTTACCTAAGAAGGAAAGCCTATCAGATTAACAGCAGATTTCTCAGCAGAAACCCTACAAGCTAGAAGGGAATGAAGCCCTATCTTCAACCTGTTTAAACAAAACAATTATCAGCCAAGAATTTTGTATCCAGTGAAACTAAGCTTCGCAAATGAAGGAAAGGTACAGTCTTTTTCAGACAAACAAATGCTAAGAGAATTTGCCACTACCAACCCAGCACTACAAGAACTGCCAAAAGAGCTCTAAATCTGGAAACAAATACTGGAAACACATCAAAACAGAACCTCTTTACAGCATAAATCTCATAGGACCTATAAAACAAAAATATAAAAACAAACAAATAACAACAACAACAAAAAGATATATGGGCAACAAATAGCACAATTAATGGAATGGTACCTCACATCTCAATACTAATATTGAATGTAGACAGCCTGAATGCTCCACTTAAAAGATGCAGAATTGCAGAATGGATAAGAATTCACCAACCAACTATCTGCTGCCTTCAAAAGACTCACCTAACACAAAAGAACTCACATAAACTTAAGGTAAAGGGGTGGAATAAGACCTTCCATGCAAATGGACACCAAAAGCCAGTGGGAGTAGCTATTCTTTTATTAGACAAAACAAGCATTAAAGCAACAGCAGTTAAAAAAGACAAAGAGTGAGATTATATATTGATAAAAGGCCTTGTCCAACAGGAAAATATCACAGTCCTAAATATATATGCACCTAACACTGGAGATCCCAAATTTATAAAACAATTACTAATAGACCTAAGAAATGAGATAGACAGCAACACAATAATAGTGTGGTACTTCAATACTCCATTGACAACACTAGATAGGTCATCAAGACAAAAAGTCAAAAAAGAAGCAATAGATTTAAAGTATACCCTGGAACAAATGGACTTAACAGACATTTACAGAACATTCTACCCAACAACTGCAGAATATACATTCTATTCATCAATACATAGGACTTTCTCCAAGATAGACCATATGATAGGCCACAAAACGAGCCTCAATAAGTTTAAGGAACTTGAAACTATATCAAGCACTCTCTCAGATCACAGTGGAATGAAACTGGAAATTAACCCCAAAAGGAACCCTCAAAACCATGCAAATACATGGAAATTAAATAACCTGCTCCTGAATGATCATTGGGTCAAAAATGGAAATTAAAAAATTCTTTGAACTGAACAACAATAGTGACACAATATATCAAGAGCTCTGGGATACAGCAAAGGCAGTACTAAAAGTAAAGTTTATAGCCCTAAATGCTTGCATCAAAAGTCTGAAAGAGCACAAACTGACAATCTAAGGTCATACCTTAAGGAACTAGAGAAACAAAAACAAAACAAAACAAAACAAAACCCAGCAGAAGACAGGAAATAACCAAGATCAGAGCAGAACTAAATGAAACTGAAACAAAAAATAAATAAATAAAATAAATGAAACAAAAAGCTGGTTTTTTAAAAATATAAAATTGATAGACCATTAGCAAGATTAACCAAGAAAAGAGAAAATCCAAATAAGCTCAATTAGAAATGAAATGGGATATATTACAAATGACATCACAAAAATACAAAAGATCACTCAAGGCTACTGTGACCACCTTTATGCACATAAACTAGAAAACCTGGAGGAGATGGATAAATTCCTAGGAAGATACAATCCTCCTAACTTAAATCAGAATTAGATACCCTGAACAGACCAATAACAAGCAGCAAGATTGAAATGGTAATTTAAAAACTACAAAGAAAAAAAAAGTCCAAGACCAGAAGGAATCACAGCAGGATTCTACCAGACATTCAAAGAAGAACTATTACCAATCCTATTGACACTATTACACAAGATAGAGAAAGAAGGAATCCTCCCTAAATCATTTTATGAAGCCAGTATCACCCTAATACCAAAACCAGGAAAGGAAATAACCAAAAAAGAAAACTACAGACCAATATCCCTGATGAACATAGATGCAAAAATCCTTAACAAAATACTAGCTAACTGAATCCAACAATATATCAAAAAGATAATCCACCATGATCAAGTGGGTTTCATACCAATAATGCAGGGATGGTTCAACCTATGCAACTCAATAAATGCGATACACCACATAAACAGAATTAAAAACAAAAATCATATGATCATCTCAATAGATGCAGAAAAAGCATTTGATAAAATCCAGCATCACTTTATGACTAAAGCTCTCAGCAAAATTGGCATACAAGGGACATACCTCAATGTAATAAAAGCCATCTATGACAAACCCACAGCCAACATAATACTGAATGGGGAAAAGTTGAAAGCATTCCCTCTGAGAAGTGGAACAAGACAAGGATACCCACTCTCACCACACCTCTTCAGCATACTATTGGATGTCCTAGCCAGAGCAATCAGACAAGAGAAAGAAATAAAGGGCAAGTCAAACTGTTGCTGGAAGAGAAAGTCAAACTGTCCCTGTTTGCTGATGATATGATTGTTTAACTAGAAAACCCTGAAGACTCCTCCAGAAAGCTCCTAGAACTGGCAAAAGAATTCACCAAAGTTTCCAGACACAAAATTAAGGTACACAAATCAGGAACTCTTCTATATGCCAACAGCGACCAATCTGAGAATCAAATAAAAAACTCAACTACTTTTACAATAGCTGCAAAAAAAAAAATAATAAAATACTTAGGAATATACCAAACCAAGGAGGTGAAAGACAAGGAAAACTAAAAATCACTCCTGAAGGAAATCATAGATGACAAAAACAAATGGAAACACATCCCATGCTCACAGATGAGTAGAATCAATGTTGTGAAAATGATCGTACTGCCAAAAGCAACCTACACATTCAACTCAATTTCCATCAAAATACCACCATCATTTTTCACAGAACTAGAAAAAACAATCCTAAAATTCATATGGAACCAAAAAAGAGCCCACGTAGACAAAGCAAGACTAAGCAAAAAGAACAAATCTGGAGTCATCACATTACCTGATTTCAAACTACTATAAGGCCATAGTCAACAAAACAGCATGGTACTGGTATAAAAATAGGCACATAGACCTATGGAACAAAATAAGAGAACCAAGAAATAACCCCAAATATTTACAGCTGGCTTATCTTCAAAAAAGCAAACAAAACATAAAGTGGGGAAAGGACACCCTATTCAACAAATGGTGCTGGGATAATTGACTAGCCACATGTAGGAGAATGAAACTGGATCCTCGTCTCTCACCTTATACAAAAATCAACTCAAGGTTGATCAAGGATTTAAATCTAAGACCTGAAACTATAAAAATTCTAGACAATAACATCGGAAAAACCCTTCTAGACATTGGCTTTGGCAAGGATTTCATGACCAAGAACGCAAAAGCAAATGCAACGGAAACAAAGATAAATAGTTGGGACTTAATTAAACTAAAGAGCTTTTGCATGGCAAAAGGAATAGTCAGCAAACTAAACAGACTACCCACAGAGTGGGAGAAAATCTTCACAATCTATACATCTGAAAAAGGACTAATATCCAGAATCTACAGTGAACTCAAACAAATTAGCAAGAAAAAAACAAACGATCCCATCAAAAATTGGGCTAAGGTGATGAATAGACAATTCTCAAAGGAAGATATATAAATGGCCAGCGTATGAAAAAATGCTCAACATCACTAATGATCAGGGAAATGCAAATCAAAACCACAATGCGATACCACCTTACTCCTGAAAGAATGGTCATAATTTAAAAATAATAATAATAATAGACATTGGTGTGGATGAGGTGAACAGGGAACACTTCTACACTGCTGGTGGGAATGTAAACTAGTACAACCACTATGGAAAACAGTGTGGAGATTCCTTAAAGAACTAAAAGTAGAACTACCATTTGATCCAGTAATCCCACTACTAGGTATCTACCCAGAGGAAAAGAAGTCATTATATGAAAAAGATACTTGCACATGCATGTTTATAACAGCATAGTTCTCAATTGCAAAAACATGGAACCAATCCAAATGTCCAATGAGTGGATAAATAAATGTGGTGTATATATATCTATAAAGTAAAAAGGGAGAGGAGGCTTCACTGAGTCCCAAAGGTCAAATGGGTCCAAATGGGAATATGGAGGGTAACGTGGGTGGAGGGCATGAAAGAACATAGGATATTCAGAAAATGCAAATTGTTCCATATGGCTTTGGCCAAAAAGACAGTGGAAAGCAATCAAGTCAAGAGCAGCTCTTGCTGGGCCTGGTGGCATGCACCTGTAATTCCAGCTACAGAGGAGGCTGAGGCAGGAGAATCACTTAAGGCCAGGAGGTTGAGGCCAGCCATGGCAACACAGCAACACCCTATCTCTAAAATAATATTTAAAAATTAGCCGGGCAGGGTGGCAACCACCTGTAGTTCTAACTACTTGGGAGGCTGAAGCTGAAGGATCGGTTGAGGTCAGGAGTTCGAGGTTACAGTGAGCTATGATTGCATGACTATGCAACAGCATTGGTAACAGAGTAAGACTCTGTCACTAAAAGCAAATTTTTTTTAAAAGAGAAGCTCTTTTAGGAAGCAGTAGAGACAGAAAAGCTTCTGGGGAGAATGGTTTGGAGAGTGAAGTAGAAAGACAAGATCTTAGAAAGGTAGACGAATACCTCAGCAAATGACTGTTGCAAAAAGAGCAAAAATGCAAAATATCTTGTGCCAAAGGCTTATTATTTAGACCAATACTTCCAAATATTACTGTGCGTACAATTTCACCTGGGGTCTTATTGAAATGAAGATTCTGATTCAGTAGGCATGGGATGAGCCTGAGATTCTGCATTTCTAACAAGCTCTCAAGTGATGCTGATGCTGCTGATCCATAGGCCACACTTTGAGTAGCAAGGGTTTAGAATGTATCATGGTTTGTCCCAAGTCATTTATGTGATTGTAAAGGTAGGCTCTCATCCCATCTTTGAAAATCCACCCCCTATTACTAATATTTTCAAAGAATCTGCTTTTAAAGCTTCATATAGGATGTTCCTTAACCTTTTATTGCATTTAAACCCTAGAATTAGATGAAAAGAAAACCAAATTTCATTCTTTCTTCTTCTTTCAGGATGAATATTCTTCTGGGATCTCATTTTCTCTTTTACCAAATACAGCATCTCTTCCAAAAGAATATTTTATAATTTGGTTCTTACATTTCGTGAACATTTTATGGATACACTATACAGTTCCTCTAATAAAGAAGTCCTATAACTCAGTAGATTATAAATTACTTGGAATCTGTAGCTAGATTTCAGAGAATTTTGTACCTCCCATAGTACCAAATATAGAGCTTTGTAACAGTGAATGCTCTTATCTGTCTATTGAATAATACATATATACTCTGCTGTTTCAAAAGAATTTCATGACTACATAGAAACTGATTGTACACATAATGTTTTTTCCTCATGTGCATGTAAATTTTGCATTTCAAAATACTGGGCTTCTTTCACTTCCAATGGGAGTTTTGCACACAGTCTATAAATCTTGCTGTTAAGAAATTTTCCTTCATTATCCTAAATTTATCTTAATTTCAATCCAATTAAAAACTGTTTACTAGAGTTTTCCCCTCATATAATTGAGCACAGTATAGTTGATTTTTTAACTGTAAACATACATCTGTGAATAATTCCTAAATGCCACAGTATATAGGAGATTCTGCAGCATAATGGAAGTAATTTATTTCCAAATTGCTCCCATTTCTCTTATGACTTGCTTGCAAAGCTTTATTAAAATCAAGTCCAGCAGGTATGACAAGAGGCTGACCTCGTTTCCTAAGCATTGTGCCTGCTGCCTGTGCAAAAGACTCCTAAGGCTTTTGCATAGCTCATAAATGCGTGTCTATCTCTGAAGCTATGTCTCTAGTTAGTGATCACAGCGAAGAATACCAGCAATACAGAGAAATGTTTAAAAGCATGGAATCCAGAGTAAGACTGCAGAGGTTCATCTGAACCTCTTTCTACCATTCATCTGTAAAGTTGAATAATAACAGGAGCTACTTCACAGGATCATTGTGAGGACCAAATGAGCTGATGCGCATTAAGAACGTGATTAGTAGTTATTAATATAATCAGTATTAAGGTAGTTTTTAATTCTTACCCACTTCTATAGCAGCCAATTTCCAGGCAATAGATAGAATTGCTACAGACTGTAAAAACTAAACACCATCTGCAAAAAGAGTATAGCAAACATAACATGGTCTGTCTGGTCATCTTCGTGGTCCAATGTGATTGGTCAGCCAATCAAATTCATCTTTCAGAAAAGAATCTTTTAATATTTCCTAAACCAGCTTATTGTTTTACTCTGTGTCTCAATAGACCTAGGTTTTCTATCGGACAATTTGAACAATGTGTCCATTGGATCTGATTCATCAAATTGGTATTGAACATCCACTGTGTGCAAGGTACTCAGCGATACCAACTTGATACCAAGATGTGTGGAAGATACAGCAATGAATATTTATTCAATAGCTATTAAATGCCTTTCTATATGCCAGGCACTGAGCTAGGTGATGATGATATAAAAGAAAGAAGGTACATACAGTTTCTGTCCTTGGGGACCTTCTAGTCTAGAGGGAAAAAATAAACCACAATTATAATGAAGTTTCAGTGCTGTGCCAGGGAAGGACAAAATGCTATGGGAAAGAAGAGCAAGATAAGCAGGAGGTCTAGGAAGGTGGCCAGGTGGAAGTGACCGTAAGTTGAGAACAAAGCATGAGTAGGAATTAGCCAGGTAAAGAGCTAGGAAGAGCACTAGGGAACAGCACAGGGAAATGCCCAGGCAAGCGAAGGCCCCACAGGCTTCCCTGAGAAAGCAGTAGGAGTTAAGTATGACTGCAGTGCAAGGTGTAGTGCAAGAGGGGGAATGAGGGAGAGATGCTGATAGCACCTGGTAAGCCATGGTAAGGAGCTGAGAATTTATCTCAAGGGCAGTGGAAATACACTAAAGGTTTTGGCAGGGGAATGAGATGATCAGATATACAGGCATTGTAAAAAAAATCACTCTGACTGCAGAGTAAGGAAGAATAGGTAAAGGGAGGGCTGGGAGCAAGACTTCAGTGAGGAAAGCCAAATCAATTGCTGTGAGGGCAAAAGCAAGAGCCAGAGATGGCCTGGACTCAGAGAGGGTCATGGAAATATAAAGAAGTGAAGGGGCTGGGCGCAGTGGTTCACGCTTGTAATTCCAGCACTTTGGGAGGCCAAGGTGGGCAGATCACCTAAAATCAGGAGTTTGAGACCAGCCTGGCCAACATAGTGAAACGTCTTCTCTACCAAAAATACAAAAATCAGCCGGGCATGGTGGTGGATGCCTGTAATCCCAGCTACTCAGGAGGCTGAGGCAGGAGAATTGTTTAAACCCAGGAGGTGGAGGTTGCAGTGAGCCAAGATCTTGTCATTGCACTGGGCGACAAGAGCGAGACCCTGTCTCAAAAAAAAAAGAAGGATTTCAAGAGATACTGAGAAGAGAGAATCAAGAACAGTCCATAACTGATGAGAAGTAGTGACTGTGGAAGAAGAAAGAATCAAAGATAACTTTGAGATGAGAAAGAGGACATGAAGTACACAACAGTACAGGGCCTCCTGGTCTCTGTTGTATGGAATAGGAGTTAGGACAGAATATGATCACTGACATAATAGAAATGCAAAAACGCAGGAGTGGCATGAGCAAATAAATCCTTAGGGATGAGGGGTTCAGAAACATCTTGAGAGGCATTGGAGTTGGTTAAGATTAGTGGGGACTGGTAGTTTAGAGATGCTGAAAGGATATTTCCATTCTCCAGTGATGTCAGTCCTATAGCTTGGATCCTTTTCAGTGGCCAGCGTCCTCAGGGCAGAAGAGGCTTTCAAGGAAAGGTACTTCCATCTGTTCATCAGGACCTGGAATTCCTGCCTGAAAACATCTGCGGCACCAAGTAACATTTCTCGAGCTGTAGATATTTGAGGTCATGTCCAGGTCTTTGACGGTTTGGGAATTACTGCTCTGAAAGAATACTTAGTGAAGGGCTTGCCAAAGGTATCAGTACAAATCACTTTCC
This sequence comes from Symphalangus syndactylus, assembly GCF_028878055.3. Classification (NCBI taxonomy): domain Eukaryota; kingdom Metazoa; phylum Chordata; class Mammalia; order Primates; family Hylobatidae; genus Symphalangus; species Symphalangus syndactylus. Next base: position 104,402,618 of record NC_072425.2, read on the forward strand.
CTACCCCCCTAAAGTTTCTTTCTTTTTAAAAGAGACAAAAGCCAAATTTTGATACAAATTTTTAAGAGTTTTCCATACCAGATTTTGAAGTGGATTTTGATGCAACATTAGACCTCAAAGAAACAGATACTGCTCTCAGCCTGGATTCTGAACACTGACCCTTTCTCCTTCAGCCCTACTAACCTTAGCCCCACAATCAGAGCTTTCAGCAGTGCTCTGAAGGCCCAGAGAGGAGTTATCCTGACTTAAATTGCCAACCCAGCACATGTGGGATATGTCTTTAACCACAAAATATGTTTTATTTAAGGTCTTTCCTCAATTGTGAAAACTTAAATTTAATAAGGATTGAAAAAGCCTATAAATCAAACACAATAAAATATTAAATTATGCACCTTACTCTAAGTGGGGTACATATATTTTATCATCGAAAGTGTGGGTCTGGACATTCTGGAAATTCTGGTTTCTTGGGCAGACTGGGAGTTGGAAAACAAAGCTGCATTAGTTTTCAATTTACAGAACATGATGTTAGTGATTACATTAACTTAATCTAATATTATTTCCCATATTTAAAGACAAAATGAGAACCTTGTGTTTAGATTGTTGTTGGCTTTAAAAAATATAAATGTGAATGTATGTGTGTGAGTGTGTATGTGTGTGCATACATAAAGAAATAAGGACCCGGCTGGCTTTCCATTTAATAGGCCACATTATTAGTACAGCTGCACATTCTGTGTCTCAGGGGATTAGAAACTCAGCCTAAAATCTCATTTAATTACAGAGCATTGACTACCATGGACCTCTTGCATCTGGACCCAGGAATAATAGAGAACATTTTCTCTGAATGGTTTGTAGTGTTCAGGATAGAAACACATGTAGTTCAATTTCTAACATTTGGTTAAAACGCAAAAAGCAAAAGTTCACAGATGGTTAGCTCAGCCTATTAAATAATTTTACCAAAATTCCTTGACTCTCTTTTTCTTTGGAGGCTTAAAAAGTGCAATTTCTTTCCCTTTCAGATGCAGAGGTGAAAGGGCACAAAATGACTTAGTTCATCTGTAAATGACCATAACAATAGTCCCTACCTCAGAAGTTATCATGGAGAGGAAGCCAGATAACGTGAGTGAAAGGACATCCCAAAATATCAAATGCTATTCAATGTTAATTAAACAGTATTATTATCATTACTTATTTACTCCTTTATTTATTTTTTAAAATAACCTTTTGAGCACCTACTAAGTACGAAGCACGGTTCTACATGAAGAAAATGTAGTTGTGAATATGGCAGACATGACTTCTGCTCTAATGCAATTTCCATTCTAGTGAGGCAGACAGATGAACAAATTAGATATTCCACAGAGAAATGTACTGTGAAAAATATGAAAGAGGATAATATGGTAGACAGTGGCTGTGGCATTTCTTTGGAACAATCCCTCTAAAAAAGTAACATTTGAGCTGGAGACTAAATGAATTAAATGATAAAAGCAAGCCAGCCATTAGAAGAACATTCCAGAGAGAAAGTAAAGCAAATGCAGCGGCCCTAAGCTGTGCTGGATTGAGGACAAGAGAGGACCACAGTGGCTCGGGGGCAGTGAGTGGGGAGAGACAGACAAGCTGAGACTTGAGGGAAGGCCTGTGGCCCAATAGGCAGGGCCAGCCTTGTAGGCCATGGCAGAAGCTGGACTAAATCCCAAGAGCTGTAAGAAGCCACTAGAGGATTTTAAGCAAGGAAGAGATAGATTCTGAGTTGTGTTTAAAATGAAAGTCACTCTGGCTCCTGTATGGAAAATGGATGAGTTGGGTGGTGGAGAGGAGAGTACCCAGAGTTGTAATAAAGACATGAATTAAGAGGCTATTACAATAGCTGAGGGGAGAGGAATGATGGCGGCAGTGGAGTGGTTGCAAGAAGACAGAAAAACAGGCAATCAAAGTAGAGGGGTCAAGCTGGAAGCTTCATAGATGACCTAGAGTTCCAGGCAGAAGTTCAGGGTAGACTTGTAAAAGTCATCAGCAAAGTATTGTAGTGACTGAATTGTCCAACCCATGGCTCACAGATTGCATGCAGCCCAGGATGGTTTTGAATGCGGCCCAACACAAATTCATAGACTTTCTTAAAACATTTTTTTTTTCGAGATGGAGATTCACTCTGTCACCTAGGCTGGAGTGCAGTGGCACAATTTCGGCTCACTGCAAACTTTGCCTCCCAGGTTCAAGCAATTCTCCTGCCTCAGCCTCCCAAGTAGCTGGGATTACAGGCATCTACCACCATGCCTGGCTAATTTTTGTATTTGTAGTAGATACAAGGTTTCACCGTGTTGGCCAGGCTGGTCTTGAACTCCTGACCTCAGGTGATCCACTCGCTTTGGCCTCCCAAAGTGCTGGGATTATAGGGAGCCACTGCGCCTGGCCAAAACATTATGAGATCTTTTTCCAATTTTCTTTTGGCTCATCGGCTATGGTTAGTGTTAGTGTATATTACGTGTGGCCGAAGACAATTCTTCTTCTTCCAGTGTGGCCCAGGGAAGCCAAAAGATTGGACACCCACGATTTGGAGGAAAACAGAGGAGGAAAATCCAGCAAAGGAGCAACCAACAAGAGGCAGGGAGAAATCTAGGAAAGTATGGTATAAGAGCCAAGAGAAGAAAGTGCTAAGGAGGGGCAGTTAAGAAGGAAGGAAGTGGTCAATGAGACAAGCGTAGTTGGAATGAAGAGGAAGATGAGTACCCAGAAGAGGTCATTGGATTTGGTAATGTAGAAATCATGGATGACCTTTAAAAGGAAACTAAACTCTAATTAAGGTGGGCTGGGAAAACACCTGAGGAATGTAGAAAACAATTTTAGACAACTCTTCTGCAAAGTTTTACTATGAAGTATCAAAGAAATGAAACATAGGTCAAAAGTATTCTTGTTAGAGGCATATGAAAAAATGCTCAACATCACTAATCATCTAAGAAATGCAAATTAAAACTACAATGAGCTATCATCTCATGACATTTAAAATGGCTTTTATCCAAAAGACAGGAAATAATGAATTCTGGCAAGGAAGTGGAGAAAAGAAAACCCCTGTGCACTATTGGTGGGACTTTTCCCACTTACTCATCAAAGATTGATGAGTACATCAACTTTGGAGAAAAGTATGAAGGTTCCTCAAAAAACTAAACATAGAACTACCCTATGTCCAGAAATCCCACTGCAGGGTATATACCCAAAAGAAAGAAAATCAGTATATCGAAGAGATATTTGCACCCTCATGTTTACTGCAGCACTATTCACAATAGCCAAGATATGGAATCAACACATGCCATCAACAAACAAGCAGATAAAGAAAATGTGGTACAAACATATACACAATGGAATATTATTTAGCCATAAAAGGAATAAAATCTTGTCATTCGCAACAACATGGATGGAACTGGAGGTCATTATGTTAAGTGAAATAAGCTAGACACAGAAAGATAAATATCACATATTCTCACTAATATGTGGGAGCTAAAAAATAATGAACTCATGCATATAGGGAATAGAATGATGATTAGCAGAGGCTAGAAAGGGGAGCAGGGAAGGAGGGAATAAAGATGAGATGGTTAATGGGTACAGAAATACATTTAGAGGAATGAGATCTAGTGTTCAGCAGCACAACAGAATGACTATGGTTAATAATAATCAATCATATATTTCAAAATAACTAAAAGAGTGGAATTAGAATGTTCGTAACACAAAGAAATGATAAATGCTTGAGGTGATAGATATCTCAATTACTCTAGTTTTGGGCTCAAGGAGTTCAAGGCTGCTGTGAACTCTTATTGTGCCACTGCACTCCAGCGAGAGTGACAGAGCAGAAGACCCTGTCACAAACAACGACAACAACAAAACTAGTCAATAACTTTGTTTTGTATTGCTTTGGTGTTTTCTACCTATACTATGCACAAAATAAAAATGGTTGGCTGACTCCCTTGGGAAACATTTCAACCGGAAGCATTAGGTGAAGTCACTAAATACTGGGTCATCTTGAAACTTATACATGTCACTGAAAAAATACAGTGTGGATATAGACAAATCAACAGTTTAAGTGAAAAGTAGAAACAACCCCCATGGCAATCCTAAACAGAGAATTTTTTAAGCATTCAATTTTATAAAAGAAAAACAGAGTAGCAGTTTTTTTTAGTTGTTAAGTCAGTTTCATCAGATACTCCTTCACCATACATTTAATTTCATCTAAAAAATTTGTCACCTAAGTGAGTATGGTAATTTTCTTAATCAAAATATAATAATGCCAAAGAAGTAGCTTGAATAATGATAGAATACAGTCCTTCATTTGTAGTTTTAGTCATATTTTATAAAGGGCCTATAGGAAGTACTCTAGGGAAAGGAAACCAACATTTTGCTTACTTACCATGTGCTAACCACTATACTTGATGCTATATTTACATTAACTTGCTTAGTACTCACTACTACCCTACAAGATATAACCTGTCTACAATTTAGAAATGAAAAGACTGGCTCAAAGTTTAATAAAACCAATTCAGGTTTACATAGTAATATTGGTGGAGTAGCAGATTTGACCTCAGGTCAGTCTGTCTAAAGGTGCTTCTCACTTCTTTACACTACCTATTTTACATACACAAGAGCAAGATAAGCAGACCATTTCCACCCCACACAAGGCTGAGTATCATAAGATACACTCCTGCACATGTCGAATCCTTTTGTAGAATTTTACACATTTGTTTAACGATAAATTCCTCCTTAGAATCTACAGTCTGTAGGCTCCGTGAGGTCAGATCCTCTCACTTACTACTTTATAAAACCTCTGTACTTTGCACATAGTACTTGCTCACATATCTATTAACTGATACCCTTTAAGGAGATTCATAATTTAAAGAAAATACCAGACAAATATACAGTGATTCAAGATCCACAAAGCAAGCTACTATCTGTCAGAAGACTCATGTCTTGAAAGGTAGCCTGCGTCTGATACAACTCTAAGGCAGATTTTGCCAGGTACATGAAGTTCAGCAAATTCTGTGCCTTTCATTCCTGTCAATCCTGGTCATGACCTCAAAATGTAAGCCTCTCCTGACAGCTGTCCTCTTCAGTCAATTTAGCTCCTTTGCACTTCCCCGCTTCTGACCCAATCCCAATTCCTCCTCTCCTTCGAAAGCATCACGTCACATAACCCTTTGAAACTTGTTTCAGCGTAAACAGACTTCCCTCTACTCTTAGCTGCTACATAGAACGCATGCTACACTTCCCACCTTACTGAAATTTGATGCATCTCCCAAGGGTACTGCTGTGGTGGCCCTCTCAAGGGCCATATTCCTATGCTCCATATTTTGTAGTTCTAAGAGGCGGGTCCTGTGTTCTTTTCACTCCCCAGTGCAGCTTTCAAATCAATATTTCCAAGTCCTAGAGTCTAAAAAAAAAGTTTGTTGCTTGAGAATAATGGCATTTACCATATCATTTCTTCCCCTTCAACTGTCAACCACCAACCACCTAGTCATGGTTTTAGTCAAAAATTTTGGCCCCTGAATCATAATACTTATCTCTACCTAAAGTCCCGTCCAGGTAACTATCTCAATCAATATCCATATGTGACATTTACCTACCTTATAAACCCCAGTCCACTTCCTCACCTACTCTCATACCTCAGACATTGCCATCATTCTCTAAAGTAATGAATGTCAGTGTGTCGCTGTCTAATAACAGGCTCTTTCCAGCTTTAACTCCCTCATTCCCACTATGCCTATCCTGGAACTTCAATTCTCTCCTTTCTCTCCATCCTTCTGTGTTCAGCCTAGACCTCATGATCCATCGTGTCATCCGTCTTTAACACTCTTCCCCACAATCTTGTCCCACATCCTTCTGTCACACTATCCTTGTAAAATCCTATCTTTAACTTCCATGATCTACTGGCTGATAATAGAGAATACACGTTCACAGTGCATCTTGGTGTCCCTTCACATTCTAGATCTTTAATTTTTGCTTGGTTTTCAGCATAACCTACAAATCCTTTATATATTCCTAGCCAGTTTTCTCTCCTTAAATAATAATTTCAAAACCCCATCAATCTTCTCAGGCAGCATGTTCAAAACCTATCTCTCTGTCAAGGCATTACCTCACTTTCTACTTCAGAAACAGTGAAGACATAAGCTATGAGACTTCCTTCAGTCCCCCACTCTCAGATCTATAACATTAGCTAAATCCACCCTTGTCCTTTTCACTTTTTCTGTCTCAGTGGAAGACTTGATCCTCCTGAAGCTAATCCTTAGACTTATGTTGTGGTGTCCATTTCCCAGATCCACAGAGATACAACTCTATCAATTATTCCTGTTTATCTTATCTCTTCAATCTCTCCCTCTCTGCTATTTTGTTCCAATTAGCATATACACACGCTTAAGTCTCTCAGTTGATCTTACATCCCTCTCTCTAGCCATGTGTCCCCCTCTGCTTCACAGTCAACTCTCAGAAAAAATGCTTATAGCCGTTCTGTCAATTTTACTTCCAACTAAGTTTTCTATTAATAACAAATACACTGCAACTACTCTTGCCAGCAACCTTGCTGCCATTCGGTGGGTGGGGTTCTGTACTTATCTTACTCAATCTCTTACAGATGTCTTCCTTCTTGAGACACTTTCTTCCTGAGACACTTTCTTCCACTGATTTTCTATAACATTACACTCTCCTGGTTTTCTTACTATATCTACCTTCTATCTTCCTCTAACTACGCTGTAGGTGTTGTTCTACTATAAGAACCCATTGTTGGCTATCTTCTCAATCTACATATTCTTGCTTAGTAATTTACCAATTCCTATAATATCTACCATCATCTATATCTGTTGTCCTTAAACTTTTTTGGGTCATGAACCCCTTTGAGAGTCTGATGAAAATTCTGGACCTTGTCCCTGAAAAATAAAAGGAATATACAACCATACTTTTTCCAGATAATTTTAGAATGTTCTTGGACCCTCTGAGGCTTATTAATGAACCTTTCAATAAGTATTTCCGATCCACTGTGCCAATAACTCCCAAAATTTATCTGCATTCATCCCTCTTGGGCAAGCCCTGAAAATTAAGCTGCCTGCTTGATATCTTTAATTGGAAATCTGTATTAGTCAGGGTTCTCTAGAGGAACAGAACTAGCAGGAGAGATATATATATACACACACACACATACATATATATATTTGTGTGTGTGTGTGTGTGTATATTTGGGAGGTTATTAAGTATTAACTTACATGATCACAAGGTCTCACAATAGGCTGTCTGCAAGCTTAGAAGAAAGGAGAGCCAGTCTGAGTCCCAAAACTGAAGAACTTGGAGTCCGATGTTTGAGGACATGAAGCATCCAGCATGGAAGAAAGATGTAGTCTGGGAGGCTAGGCCAATCTCGCCTTTTCACATTTTTCTACCTGCCTTATATTTGCTGGCAGCTGATTAGATTGTGCCCACCAGACACCAGATTAAGGGTGGATCTGCCTTCCCCAGCCCACTGACTCGAATGTTAATCTCCTTTGGCAACACCCTTACAGACACACTCAGGATCAATATTGTGCATCCTTCAGTCCAATCAAGTTGACACACAGTATTAACCATCACAAGTCTACCCCTTGTCAACTTGAACCCACACACATCTCCTGAGATCATAATCTTCAAATAAAGACTATAATAAGGTCATAATTACACCTAACATAATACAACTATCCTTCGTACAACTGGAAATGCACCAATCCCGAACTCAAATACTGTTATATAAAGTTAACAAGATTTAAATGCTGATATGAAGTTAATAAATCTTACATCACATGATAAAGGAAAAGGAAATAAAATGAAGATATTTTCTTAGTACACGTGTATACATACACAAACATGTTTTTTTGTTTTTTTTTTTGAGACGGAGTCTCGCTCTGTCACCCAGGCTGGAGTGCAGTGGCGCAGTCTCGGCTCCCTGCAAGCTCCACCTCCCGGGTTCACGCCATTCTCCTGCCTCAGCCTCTCCGAGTAGCTGGGACTACAGGCGCCTGCCACCACGCCCGGCTAATTTTTTTGTATTTTTAGTAGAGATGGGGTTTCACTGTGGTCTCGATCTCCTGACCTTGTGATCCACCTGCCTCGGCCTCCCAAAGTGCTGGGATTACAAGCTTGAGCCACTGCGCCTGGCCGTGTTTTTAACAAAATAAGGAAGAACTACTCATGAGAGTTACAGTCCTTATTTCTGCAGCTGGTCATGTGGCCATAGAGGGTATTGATGACTACCTTCTTCTACCACCCATTCTGTATTCCCTTTGCCTTCAGCAAGCACCTAAGCAGGTCATGGTTTTTTCCTGGTGGAGTGACCAAACCTTCATTTCTGAGGGGTCTGGACCATTTGTAATCCTGCCTGGATTGAGCTGTTGTAGTTTCCCATTGACCTTAATCACAAGACATGGTAATAATAAGAGACATCGTAACGGATCTTCTGTGTTCCACGCATCCTCTTCATTCCATTATGGAGTAGTAGACTGATTTCATCTGGATAGTCCAGATCAGTCACCCCAGCCAACACTATAACTCCTTTTTTAGCCCATTGGCTTAAAGGTAGGAGGAGCCCAAATGTCCAGGTGGCAATCTTAATTTCCAGTTTAATGGAATCGTTGTTGTGTCTCCTGGTGGCAGTGTTCCTCCCTCTGGAACAAAAACCTCTAGGCCAGCAGAATGTAATGTCATGGGAACAGGAAGCAAAAATTTTGCTAGTGGATCACTAGGGGTGATGGTGAGTGGTGACACTTCCATTTCCATCCCTTGATTCCTGAACCCGTGAATCCCGCCTATGGAAGAAATAGTATCACATAATGGACACTGGTTCAGAGTATACATGGCCTTCTGGAGAACTTTACCCATCCCTGCAAAGTATTGTCATCTAGTTGGCATTGTAATTGTGACTTCAGAAGGCCATTCCACCATTCTATCAATCCAGCTGCTTTAGGATGATGGGGAACATGGTAAGATCAGTGAATTTCACGAGCATGGGCCCACGGCTGCACTTCTTTAGCCATAAAGTTAGTGCCTTGTTCAGAGGCAAGGCTGTGTGGAATACCATGACAGTGTATATGGCATTCTGTGAGTCCACAGGTGGTAGTCTTGGCAGAAGCAGTGTGTGCAGGATAGGCAAACCCACATCCGGAGTAAGTGTCTATCCCACTGAGGAAAAACTTCTGCTTTTTTCATGATGGAAGAGGTCCGGTATAATCAACCTGCCACCAGGTAGCTGGCTGATCACCCCAAAGAATGGTGCCATATCGAGGGCTCAGGGTTGGTTTCTGCTGCTGGCAAATTGGGCACTCAGCGTGGCTGTAGCCAGATCAGCCTTGATGACTGGAAGTTCATGTTGCTGAGCCCATGCATAACCTCCATCCCTGCCACCATGGCCACTTTGTTAATGGGCCCATTGGGCGATGATGGGGTGGCTGGGGAAAGAGGCTGAGTGGTGTCCACAGAATGTGTCATCCTATCCACTTGATTACTAAAATCCTCCTCTTCTGAGGTCACCCATTGATGAGCATTCACATAGGATACAAGTATCTTCACAGTTTTTGACCACTCAGAGTGATCCATCCACATACCTCTTCCCCAAATTTCTTTGTCACCAATTTTACAATCATGCTTCTTCCAAGTCCCTGACCATCCAGCCAAACCATTGGCTACAGCCCATGAATCAGTTAATTGCACATCTGGTTATTTCTGCTTCCATGCAAAGTGCACAACCAGATGGACTGCTCAAAGTTCTGCCCACTGGGAAGATTTCCCTTCACCACTGTCCTTCAGGGATGTCCTAGAAAGGGGCTGTAGTGCTGCAGCTGTCCACTTTCGGGTGGTGCCTGCATATCGTGCAGAACCATCTGCGAACCAGGCCCTAGCCTTCTCTTCTTCTGTCAACTAATCATAGGGAACTCTCCATGAGGCCATCAGTGCAGGTTGGGAAAGAGAAGGCAGGGTGGCAGGAGTGGAGACCATGGGCATTTGAGCCACTTCCTCATGTAACTTACTTGTGCCTTCAGGACCTGCCCGAGCCTGATCACATATATACCACTACCATTTGATGATGGAATGCTGCTATGTGTGACCCACTTTATGGCTAGATGGGTCAGAAAGCACCCAATTCGTGATAGGCAGTTCAGGTCACATGGTGACTTGATGACCCATAGTCAAACATTCAGTTTCCACCAAAGCCCAGTAACAGGTGAAGAGCTGTCTCTCAAAAGGAGAGTAATTACCTGCAGAAGATGGCAGGGCCTTGCTCCAAAATCCTAAAGGTCTCCTCTGTGATTCACCTATGGGGGCCTGCCAAATGCTCCAAACAGCATCCCTATCTGCCACTGACACCTCGAGCACCAGTGGATCTGCTCGGTCATGTGGCCCAAGTGGCAGAGCAGCTTGTACAGCAGCCTGGACCTGTTGCAGAGCCTTCTACTGATCTGGACCCCACTCAAAACTGGCAGCCTTTGGGGTCACTCAGTAAACGGGCCAGAGTAACACACCCAAATGAAGGAAGTGTTCCCCCCAAAATCCAAATTGGCCCACTAGGCACTGTGCCTCTTTCTTGGTTGTAGGAGGGGCCAAATGCAGCAACTTATCCTTCACCTTAGAAGGAACATCTTGACAGACCCCACATCACTGGACCCCTAGAAATTTTACTGAACTAGAAGATCACTGGATTTTAGTTGGTGTTATTTCTCATCCACTGGCACACAAATGTATCACTAATAAGTCCAGTGTGTTTGCTACTTCTTGCTCACTAGATCCAATCAGCATAATGTCATCAATGTACTGGACCAGTGTGATATTTGGCAGAAGCGAAAAGTGATCAAGGTCTCTCTGAATAAGATTACCACACAACGCTGAAGAATTGATATACCGCTGAGGTAGGAGAGGAAAGGTATATTGCTGGTCTTGCCAGCTGAAGGCAAATTGCTTCTGGTGGGCCTTCTGGACAGGAATGGAGAAAAAAAACATTTGGAAAGTCAATGGCTGCACACCAGGTGTGAAGGGATGTGTTAATTTGCTCAAGCAATGAAACCGCATCTGGTACAGCAGCTACAATTGGAGTCACCACTTGGTTAAGCTTATGATAATCCACTTTCATTCTCCAAGATCCACCTGTCTTCTGCATAGGCCAAATGAAAGAGTTGAATGGGGATGTGGTGGGAATCACCACCCCTGCATCTTTCAGATCCTTGATAGTGGCACTAATCTCCACAGTCCCTCTAGGGATGCAATATTCTTTTTCATTTACTATTTTTCTAGGTAGAGACAGCTCTAACGGCTTCCATTTGGCCTATCCCACCATAATAGCCCTCATCCTTCCAGTAAGAAAGCCAATGTGGAGGTTCTGCCAGCTGCTAAGTATGTCTATGCCAATTATGCATTCTGGCACTGGGGAAATGACCACAGGATGAGTCTGGGGACACACTGGACACACTGTAAGTCAGACCTGGGCTAAAACTCCATTAATTACCTGACCTCCACAAGCCCTATTTTAACTGGAGGACCACAATGACATTTTGGGTCCCCTGGAATTAACATCAGCTGAGAATCAGTGTCTAGTAGTCCCCAAAATGTCTGATCATTTCCCTTTCCCCAGTGCACAGCTACCCTGGTAAAAGGCCAGAGGTCTCCTTGGGGAAGGATGGGAGAAAGATTCACTGCATAAATTGTCAGTAATGTAGTGGGGTCCTTCCTGAAGGGGACCTGGCCTCCCCTTCATTCAATGGGTTCTGGATCTGTAAACTGGCTCAAGTCTGGAAATTGATTGAGGGGCTGTGATTCTGTTTTTATAATCCAAATTAGTCTTTTGTCCATTCGACGTATAAGTTTTCTGCTTGTATAAATTAAGTAGAAATGCAGTAGGCTTCCTATCAATTTCACTTCTAGGAACCCTACGGTTAATTAGCCAGTGCCAGAGCTCTATATGAGTTAGACTATTCTGATTGCCACTTTACCTCTGCTGTCCATTATGGTAGCTACGCCCATCTTGCCTTTGACAGTTGAGTGCTGCCACTTGGCCCTTGCCACCATGGGATCCAATTATTCCCACTGTATATACATTTTGTAGTTGAATGACTGCAGTTCCTACCATTAGATGTGACATACAGAGAAGAGCAATTACAGGGCTCTTCAAAGATGCAGGTGCTGCCTTCACAAATCTATTTCGCAAGGCATTGGTCAAGGGCATATCTTCTGGACGATCCTCCCAGCTGGGATGAGTAGGTCTCAAGTGACTAATCAACTCCAACATCTCAATCTCCCTAAACCTTCGGATCCCTTCCTCTATATTAAACTAAGGGAGATCAGGCATTTCTAGCTCACTCACAGTGGGCCATCTTTTAATCCATATTTCAGCTAACCAAGCAAATAAACTATTATAACCTTTTTTAACTTCCTGAGCTGCAACATTAAAAGCAGAGTCTTTACTTAGAGGGCTCAAATCAACAAATTCAGCCTGATCCAACTCTATGTGCCTTCCACTATTATCCCATACCCTTAATATCCATTCCCATGCCTGTTCTCCAGATTTGTTTATATAAATTAAAAAGCTCAAACAGTTCTTTTTGAGTGTAGCGCATCTCCTCATGGGTCACACTCTCAACCTCACCTCTAGTTATAAGTCTAGAAGCAAACAGGGGCGTTGGGGGTGGCTCCTGAAGAGAATCAACATTATCTTGCCTGGCAACTGCCTCAGCAGAGGCCATCACTGTTGCCTCAGGCAGTGCAAAGTTTATCTCCTCAGACAAAGGTGGAAAGGCTGATGGCAGCATGGGTCGGGGAGGGGATGTTGCCACTACTGGGTATGGGGAAGCTGTTCCTTCTGGCAAAAAAAAGTACATCAGAGTTAACAAACTCAGTGTCCCCAGCTTCATCAGAGTCCTCCCACATGTTCCCATTCCAAGTTTCAGGGTCCTCTTTCTTTCCAATCAATGCCCTCTCTTTAACAGTAGACACCTGGCGAGGCTGTGCATGCATCTTTTGTTGCAGGTCAGCCACTCACATAATAAGAGCTTGTGTCTGTTTTTCCATAATTTCAGCCCTTTCTCTACAGGAGATAAGACTCTCACTCAGGGCACTCTTAGAGATTTCAGACTGCTTAGAGATTTGAGGTTCTGCTTCTGAACCTGGGAAACAGAATCCCTGAGTTCATCATTTTCTTTCATTACTTTGTCCACTGAACTTAGGAGCAATCAACCAGTTTCATTATGTTCCTTTGTTTTCCACATATAGTCAAAGGTATTGTGTATACAGTCACTAAACTCCTTTCAGTAGCGGTGGATCAGGAGTGTCAAAGGCATTTATTTTGCATAACTCTATAAACAGTTCACACCAAGGACTATCAGTATTCTCCACACTTTTAGAAGTAGACTCTTTAGCATTTGGGGGACTAATCATATTAAGCAGCCAACTCCAGAAACCCCAAAACAATGAAAGAACTCCATCCTTAATATTCTGTTCCTCTAGAACCACTCCTGGTACCAAAATCTGTATTATTCAGGGTTCCCTAGAGGGACAGAACTCATAGGATATATATATATCCTATTATATATTATATATTTATATATCCTATATATATTATGTGTGTGTGTGTGTGTGTGTATATATATATATATACATGGGAGTTAATTAAGGGACAGAACTAATAGGAGATATATATATAAACATAAAGAGGGGAGTTTAAGTATTAACTTACACCATCACAAGGTCCCACAATAGGCTGTCTGCAAGCTGAGGAGCCAGGAGAGCCAGTCTGAGTTCCAGAACCGAAGAATGTGCAGTCTGATGTTCAAGGGCAAGAAGAATCCAGCATGGGAGAGAGATGTAGGATGGGAGGCTAGGCCAGTCTTGCCTTTTCACATTTTTCTGCCTCTTTATATTTGCTGGCAGCTGATTAGATTGTGCCCACCAGACTCCAGATTAAGCGTGGGTCTGCCTTCCCCAGTCCACTGACTCAAATGTTAATCTCCTTTGGCAGCACCCTCCCAGACATACCCAGCATCAATATTGTCATCCTTCAATTTAATCAAGTTGACACTCAGTGTTAACCATTACATCCCACCAGCACTGCACATTAGACATGTCTAAAATCAATTTTCTTCTCACCCTAAATCTGACCCCTACAGATTTTATGTTCTTCAACAATATTATATGTTTTCTTTTATTGGATATTGTGCAATTCTTAAGTTTGTTCCCATTTTTATTTCTAGGCACTTACTGCTAGCATAGAATACAGGTATTTTTGTATATTTACCAAATATTAGGATATTATTAGATTTGACTACTCTTTTAGTATAGTTTCTTGGATTTTCTAAATATAAATTTAAATACTTCGCAGAAGGCTAGTTTATTTTTCTTTTCTAAAGTTTGCATTATTTAATTCTTGCCTTATTGCATTTGCTAATCTTGCTACAGAACATGTGAAATCAACAGCATTGGCATCATCTAGGAGCTCATTAAAAATTCAGAATCTTAGGTCTCATCCTCAAACACACTGAATCAGAATCTGCATTTCAGAAAGATCTCCAGACTAGTGACCAAGACAGCAGAATAGGAAGCACTGGATCTTCCTCCCCATCTGCCATGGACATACCAATTCAGCAACAATTCATAGACAAATTTCCCTTTTGAGAAGTTCAGAAACTAGTTAATAGGCTTCTGCACTTTAGGCAAGTGTAAAATCAGTCAAATTGAAGCCAGTAGGAAAATTTGAGATACACTCTTGCAATAATCCCTACCCCTGGCAGAGTACCATAGAATCTGGACAAAACCACCAAGCTTCCAAATTCTTCCCAAGGAGGGAAAGCGGTACACCATGTGTCCAATGTTCCAACTCTTCCAAGTGCTACCCAGAGAACTGGCTTTGTACTAGCCTGTCTTAAAGTGCTAATAGAATATGACATACTCTAGCTACCAAGGACCAGTGAGAACAGATAATGCAGTTTGGGCTAGTAGTCACCATAGCCACTCCACTCAGCTCACCACAGAGTAAGTAGACAAAAAATCCAGCTTGCAGCTTCTAATAGGGGAGGGAAAATTGTGCACCACACATGCAAATTTATCTTGAGTTTGTCTGAATTATTGACCTCAGTCTCACTTGTCACAGAGCACACTGATGACATACTCTAGGATGCCTAGGAACAACAAAGAACAAAAAAGTGGATTTGCAAAGAAATTTGAGAGCCCCCAGAATCTATGGCTGGGCTGATTGGTGAGTGTCCTCTCTAGTACAAGACCAGTCCATAAAGACTAAGAAAGGTGATTGTTTTGTCTAATGCACAAACACCGGTACAGAGGGTCAAGGAAAACGAAGGATCAGGTGAAGATATGCCAAACAAAGGAATAAGGTGCATCTCCAGAAATGGACTCTAATGAAATAGAAATATATAATTCATCTGACAGAATTCAAAAAAATTTAACGGTGCTCACCAAGTTCAGGAGAACAATGCATGAACAATGTGATAATTTCAGCAAAGACATTAAAAAAGAAAAAGACTTTAAAAACTACCAAGCAGGAATCACAGAGCTTAACAATACAATAACTGAAATAAAAAATTCACTAGAGGAGTTCAAGAGTAGACTAGATCAAACAGAAGAAAGAGTTCAAGAACTCCAAGATATGTCATTGGAAATTATTCTGTCCAAGGAACAAAAAGACAAAAGAATAAGAAAGAGTGAAGAAAGCCTAAGGGACTTAGGGGATATCATCATGTGGAACAATGTATGCATTTTGGGAGTCTGAAAAGAAGAAGAGAAAAAAAGGACCAGAAAATTTATTCAAAGACATAATGGCTGAAAGTTCCCCAAATCTGTGGAAGAATATGGACTTCCAGATCCAGGAAACCCAGAGGACCCAAATAAGATGAACCCAAAGAAATCCACACCACAGCATATTACAATCAAACTGTCAAAAGTCAAAGACAAGGGAACTACCATAAAACTATCAGCAGATTTTTCAGCAGAAACTTTGAAGACCAGAAGGAAGTGTGATAATATAGTCCAAGTGCTGAAAGAAAAAAAAAAAAAACTTACCAACCAAGAATACTATACACAACAAAACTCTGTTTCAAAAATGAAGGTGAGGGAGTCTCTCTGAATCTATTCTGGCTCAGGGACTGCCCAATTGGGAAAAAAAAAAAAAATGAAGGTGAGATAAAGACTTTTCCAGACAAACAAAAGTCGATGGAGTTAATCACCACTAAATTTGCCTTACAAGAAACACTAAAGAGATTTATTATTATTAATTTATTTTTACATTTTTAATTTTTTATTTTTAAAGAATAAATTTATTCTTTATTTTTAAGTTGAAAATAAAGAACACTGAACAGTAACATAATAGCTTAAGAAAGTCTAAAACTCATTAATAAAGCTAAATATATAGACAAATACAGATAATGTATTACTGTAATGGTGATGGGTAAATCACTTTGAAGTCTAATATAAAAGTTGTTAAAAGGACACATATGTAACAAACCTGCACATTGTGCACATGTACCCTAAAACCTAAAGTATAATAAAAAAAAAAAGAAAGAAAATAACTATGATTAAAAATATGTGTTATTGGGTACACAATACAAATAGATGTAAATTGTGACATTAAGAACATAAAGTGGAGGCTGGGTGCTGTGGCTCAGGCCTGTATTCCAAGCATTTTGGGAGGCCAAGGCAGGCAGATCACTTGAGGTCAGGAGTTCAAGACCAGCCTGGCCAACATGACCAGTATTGAGCTATACTTGCCTTCCAGCTATACTTGATCATGGTGTATGATTCATTTAATGTGTTGTTGGATTTTGTTTGCTAGTATTTTTTGAGGACATTTGCATCTGTATCCGTCAGAGATATTGGCCTGTAGTCTTCTTTTGTTATGATGTCTTCGTCTGGCTTTAGTATCAAGATAATGCTAGCCTCATAAAATGCTAGCCTATAGTCTTCTTTCATTATGATGTTTTTGTCTAGCTTTAGTATCAAGATAATGCTAGCCTCATAAAATAAGTTTAGAAATATTCCTTCCTCTTTAATTTTTTGGAAGAAATTGAGAAGGATTGGCATTAATTCTGCTTTAAATATTAGGTAGAATTCACCAGTGAAGCAATTTGGTCCTAGGCTTTTCTTTGTTGGTATTATTCATTCTATTTTTGTACTAGTTATAGGTATCTTTAGATTTTATTTTTATTAATGATCCAGCATTAGGTTGTATATTTCTAGGAATTTCTTTATTTTACCTAAGTTATCCTAAGACTGTTAGTGTATAATTGTCCATAGTAATTTCTTATGATGTTTTTAATTTTTGTAACATGAGTTGTAACGTCTCCACTTTTATTTCTGATTTTTTTTATTTGGGTCTTCACTCCTTTTTTCTTAGTTAGTCCAGCTAAATGTTTGTCAATGTTTATCTTTTCAAAAAATCACTTCCCTCTTAGTACTGTTTTTGCTACATCCCATAAGTTTTGGTATGTTGTAGTTTCATTTCTATTTGTCTCAAGATGTATTTTTTTAATTTTTAATTTTTAATTTTTTGAGATGGAGTTTTTGCTCTTGTAGCCCAGGCTGGAGTGCAATGGCACGATCTCAGCTCACTGCAACCTCTGCCTCCGGATCCAAGCTATTCTCTTGCCTTAGCCTATCTCTACTAAAAATATAAAACCCTGTCTCTACTAAAAATACAAAACAACTAGCTGGGCACCGTGGCGCACGCTTGTAATCCCAGCTACTCCAGAGGCTGAAGCCAGTGAATCACTTGAACCCAGGAGGGAGAGGTTGCAGTGGGCCGAGATCATACCACTGCACTCCAGCCTGGGTGACAAAGTGAGATCCTGTCTCCAAAAGTGGGGAGGTGGACATGCAAAAAAGAGTAGAATTTTTGTGTGCAATTAGGTTATCAGCTTAAAATAGGATATTACATAGATATTTTATGTAAGCCCCAGGGTGAACACACACACAAAATGTGTAGAAGTTTCACAAAAGAAGGCTGCATGCGGTGGCTCATGCCTGTAATCCCAGCACTTTGGGAGGCCAAGACGGGTGGATTACCTGAGGTCAGGAGTTTGAAACCAGCCTAGCCAACCTGGTGAAACCATGTCCCTACTAAATATAGAAAAAAAAATTAGCTGGGCATGGTGGCACACGCCTGTAATCCCAGCTATTTTGGAGGCTGAGGCAGGAGAATCGCTGAAACCCAGGAGGCAGAGATTGCAGTGAGCCGAGAACATGCCACTGCACTCCAACCTGTGCAACAGAGCGAGACTCCATCTCACACAAAACAAAACAAAAGAAAAAAACCCCAAAGACTTCACAAAAGAAAAAGGAATCAGAGTATATCAATAGAAAAATATCAACAAAACACAATGGAAGACAGTGAGAGAGGAAACAAGGGACATAAGAACTATAAGACAAATAGAAAATAATTTTAAAAATGGCAATACCAATAGTAAACCCTTCTATATAATGATTACTTTAAATAGAAACAGATTAAACTTTCTGGTCAAAAGACATAGAGTAACTGAATAGATTTAAAAATAAATAAGATCTAATTACATGCTGTCTACAAAAAACTCACCTTAGATTTAAGGACACACATAGGCTGAAAGTGAAGCAATGGAAAAGAAATATTCCACACAAATGACAACCAAAAGAAAGCAAAGGTGGCTATAATTATATCAGACAATAGAGACTTCAAGCAAAAGCCCTACCAAGGAAGACATTATAAAGTGATAAAAGGATCAATTCAAAGAGAAGATACAAGAATTATAAATATATATGCACCCAACATCAGAGCACCTAAATATATAAAGCAAACATTGACAGAAATGAAGGGAGAAACAGAGAGCAATACAATAATGATAGGAGATTTCAGTGCCCCCACTTTCAATAATGGTGCTATCAACCAGACAGAAAATCAAAGAAATAGTGGACTTGAACATTATATGCATTATGCATTATAAACCAAATGGACCTAACGGACATATACAGAACATTCCACCTAACAGCAACAGAGTATAAATTCTTCTTAAGTGTACATACAAAATTTTCAAGGATTACATATTAGGTCACAAAATAAGTCTTAACAAGTTTAAGAAGGTGAAAATCATACCAAGTATCTTTTCCAGGTACAATGGTATGACATTAGAAACCAACAGCAGAAAGCAAATTGGAAAATTTACAAATGTGTGTAAATTAAACAACAAACAGTGGATGAAAGAGGAAATCAAAAAGAAAATTTAAAAATATCCTGAGACAATGGCTGGGCGCAGTGACTCATGCCTGTAATCCCAACACTTTGGGAGGACAAGGCTGGTGGATCACTTGAGGTCAGGTGTTCAAGACCAACCTGGTCAACATGCTGAAACCCCATGTCTACTAAAAATACAAAAATTAGCCAGGTGTGGTGGTGGGCACCTGTAATCCCAGCTCTTCGGGAGGCTAAGGCAAAAGAATAGCTTGGATCCGGAGGCAGAGGTTGCAGTGAGCCGAGATCGTGCCATTGCACTCCAGCCTGGGCTACAAAAACTCCATCTCAAAAAATTAAAAATTAAAAAAATACATCTTGAGACAAATAGAAATGAAACTACAACATACCAAAACTTATGGGATGTAGCAAAAACAGTACTAAGAGGGAAGTGATTTTTTGAAAAGATAAACATTGACAAACATTTAGCTGGACTAACTAAGAAAAAAGGAGTGAAGACCCAAATAAAAAAAATCAGAAATAAAAGTGGAGACGTTACAACTCATGTTACAAAAATTAAAAACATCATAAGAAATTACTATGAACAATTATACACTAACAGTCTTAGGATAACTTAGGTAAAATAAAGAAATTCCTAGAAATATACAACCTAATGCTGGATCATTAATAAAAATAAAATCTAAAGAAACCTATAACTAGTATGAAAATAAAATGAATAATACCAACAAAGAAAAGCCTAGGACCAAATTGCTTCACTGGTGAATTCTACCTAATATTTAAAGCAGAATTAATGCCAATCCTTCTCAACTTCTTCCAAAAAATTAAAGAGGAAGGAATATTTCTAAACTTATTTTATGAGGCTAGCATTACCTTGATATTAAAGCCAGACAAAAACATCATAATGAAAGAAGACTATAGGCTAGCATTTTATGAGGCTAGCATTATCTTGATACTAAAGCCAGACGAAGACATCATAATGAAAGAAGACTACAGGCCAATATCTCTGACAGATATAGATGCAAATGTCCTCAAAAAATACTAGCAAACAAAATCCAACAACACATTAAATGAATCATACACCATGATCAAGTATAGCTGGAAGGCAAGTATAGCTCAATATATACAAAGCAATTAATGTAATACATCACATTAACAGAACAAAAAAATCATATCAACTCAATAGATGCAGAAAAAGCATTTGACAAAATTCATTCTTTCACAATATAAACTCTCAACAAATTAGTTACATAAGGAATATATCTCAATGTAATAAAGGCTATATATGACAAGCCCCCAGCTAATGTCATATTCAATGGTGAAAAACTGAAAGCTTTTCCTCCAAGATCAGGAACAAGGCAGGGATGCCCACTCTTGCCACTTCTATTCAACATAGTGCTGGAAGTCCTAGCCAGAGCAATCAGACAAGAAAATAAAATTCATCCAAATCAGAAAAGAAGAAGAAAAATTATCATTGTTTTCAGATGACATGATTTTATACATAGAAAATCCTAACTCCACATATGCACAAGAAAACTGGTAGTACTAATAAACAAATTTAGCAAAGTGGCAGGATACAAAATCAACATACAGAAGTCAGTTGCATTTCTATACACTGACAATGTATTATCCTAGAAGGAAATAAAGAAAGTACCCCTATTTACAATAGCATTAAAAAAAAAACTTAGGAATAAGCTTGACTAGTGAAGTGAAAAAAATTGTACACTGGAAACTACAAAATATTGATGAAAGAAAATAAAGAAGATACAAACAAATGGAAAGACATCTTATGTCATGGATTGGAAGACTTACTATTGTTAAAATGTCCATACTATCCAAAGTGATCTACAAATTCCATGCAATTCTTACAAGAGTCTCAATGGCATTTTAATAGAAATAGAAAAAATAATTATAAAATTCATATGGAAACACACAAGAACAAGAATAGCTAAAACAATCTTGACAAACAACAAAGTGGAATTCATCACACTTTCTCTTGATTATAAAATATATTACAAAGCAGTAGTAATTAAAACAGTATGGTACTAGAATGAAGACAGACATAATGGAACAGAATAGAGAGCAGAAATATGCATATCAACTGATCTTCAACAAGAGTGTTAGGAATACACAATGGAGAAAGTATAATCTCACATAAATGATGCTGGAAAAACAATATCCACGTGCAAGAGAATGAAATTGTACCCCTATTTTATGTCACATACAAAAACCAACTCAGAATGGATTAAAGACGTAAACACGAAATCTGAAGCTTACAGCTTCAGATTTCAAACTCCTAGAAAAAAACACATGGAAAAAACTTTATGACATTTGTCTTAGCAATGGTTTCATGAATATGACACCAAAAGAATAGGAAATAAAAATAAAAAGAGAAAAATGAAACTACATCAAACTCAAAAGCTTCTGCATAGTAAAAGAAACAACAGAATGAAAAGGCAACCTACAGAATGGGAAATAAATAATTTCCAAACCATATATTCCATAAGGGATTATTTTCCATAATATCCAAGGAATACCTACAACTCAAAAACAAACAAACAAAAAAAACAATTAAAAACAAGCTAAAGATTTGAACAGACACTTCTCCAAATGGTCAATAGGTATATGAAAAGATGCTCAAAGTCATGAATTATCAGGTAAATGCAAATCAAAACCACAAAGAGACATCACCTCACACCTGTTAGGATGGCTGTTATCACAGAAACGAAAGACAAGTGTTGGTAAGAATGTGAAGAAATTGAAGGCTTATACACTGTTGGCGGGAATAAAAAATGGTGCAACTCCATTTCTCCTTGACAAACTCTTAACTGTTTTCCATAGCAGTTGCATCATTTATCCAAAAGAACTGGATAAATCCTTTTCTGAGTGTTTATCCAAAAGAATTAAAATAATCATTCTTGAAGAAATATGAGCACCCCAGTTTCATCACAGCACTATTCATAATAGCCAAGACGTAGAAACAACCTAAATGTCCACCACAGGATGAATGAATCATGAAAGTTTGGCATATAAACACTGAATGTTATTTGGCTTTAAAAAAAGAAGGAAATCCTGTAATATGCAAGAAAATTGATGAAACTTGAGGACGTTATGCTAAGCAAGATAAACCAGTCACAGAAGGACAAAGCTGCATGACTCCACTCATACAAGATATCTAAAATAGTTCAACTCATAGAATCAGTCGTTTCCAGGGGCTTGGACAGAGGGGGAAAATGGAAATTGCTAATCACCAGGCATAAAGTTTCATTATGCAAAATGAATATGTTCTAGAGATGTGCTGTGCTCATTGTGCCTATATTGTACACTTAAAATTTTAAAAGGGTAGATCTCATGTTAATTTTTGTTACCAAAATAAAATTTACAAAATAAATTTTTTAAAAAATTAAAAAAAAAAAAGATCCCCAGAAGACTTATGTGTAAAGTTTGAGCAATGCTGCTATAAAATATTCAAGACGTTACTGAATAATAATGGCAATATTAGGTAGCAGTATCCATTTCCTGATTTTAATTGAAATAGACCATTTAAGTGATTTTAGTAAGCAATTTTTATAATAGCTTTTTCCATTGCTATCTTAGAATTCTTAAAGAATGACTATTTGTCTTCAAATTCTGTTATATATCTATATATGATAGTATAGTTTTCCTATTCTAATTTGATGGCATAACAATTAATTCACTATATCAACAAATGGTTCAACTCATGAAACCAACAAAAGTAAATGTATGTTTTCATATATTACTAGATCCTATTTTCTAATATTTTAATTTTTGCTTCTATATTCATAAGCAGTTAGTCTCCAGTTTTCTTCATTTGTTTGAGGTTTTAAAATTGTAGCTGGTTTTATAAAATAATTTGGGGAGATTTCCATCTTTGTCAGTAGTCTAGAACTGTGGTTGTCAATTAGTATGCACATTAGAATTGCCTGGCGAGTTTCAGGAAAATATTATTGTTTAGGTCTCACTCCTAGATATTCTGATTCAAATGATCTGGGGCTCACCAGAAAGACTATTTTTTTAATTAAGTTAAAACAAACAGGTGATTCTAATGGGTTTCTAAAATTGAGAAACACTGGTCTCAGTCTTTCATTGAATTTCAGTGAATCATTTAAATAACTTCAAAAGAATAAGTATAATTTTAACTATTAATATTACCTTGTCAATGGACACTAGTCACCTTCTCAATTTCATCTATGATAATTGTTCCATTAAAGTTTCCCATTTCTTTTTGAATTAATTTTAATAAACTTGTATCTTGTTCTTTATGAGGTTAACGACATTTTCTTCTATTCCTACTTTGCTGAGAATTTTTTTTTATCATGAATGAAGAATTTTCTCAAATACTTCTGCACCTATTGAGATGATGATTGGATTTTTCTTCTGTAGTCTGTTAATACGATTAATTATGTTGATGGATTGTGAAACACTGAACCAACCTCTCATTCCTAAGATAAGCCCCAGTCGATTGTGAAATATCCTTTTTGTATATTGCTGGATTCTATTTGTTTTTTTTATTAGTTTTTAATTTTTGTAGCTTTTAATGTTTCTTTTATGATATGATATAATTTGCTTGGACATTCTCTTATACTTTGCTGAGGAGGAGAAAACGGGAAATTTCATTCCCTACTGGTCATTCTTCACTTTCCTCCTCACACGTCTGCTGTTGTTTTACTTTTTAGATTCTTCACATAGTTGCTGATTTCATTGTTTTCTGCGGTCTACCTAGATTTTCCATTGTAATCAGTGGAAGAGATAGGCATG
Source organism: Symphalangus syndactylus (assembly GCF_028878055.3). Lineage (NCBI taxonomy): Eukaryota > Metazoa > Chordata > Mammalia > Primates > Hylobatidae > Symphalangus > Symphalangus syndactylus. Next base: position 104,426,592 of record NC_072425.2, read on the forward strand.
GCAAGCTTATTCCATCTTGATTGGCACCAGAAGTCTATCACTTTTGTTAGTGCTTTTTGCAAATAGCACATCCAATCTATTAGTTTGCTTCTGTCTGCTAACATAAAGATCATATTCTTGATTATATTTGTTCCATCTTTATGTCTGTTTATATTGCACTTTTTTGGTGTCTGTTTTATTTCTAATGTTTATTATTCCCTCCCCCTCTTATTTAGGAATGCTGCTGTAATTTTCCATTCATAAATATTCATTTTTCCTTTCCCAAAGGTCATAAGTGAGCATCTTTCATGTAACTATTACACAAAAAGTAGATATCAACTGTTTTCTCTCCAATAGTGCATCGGTCTTTCATTCCTTTACTCTTTCTCCAATAAGAAGGGCTTTTAAAGAACACATTTTCTATTCAACACACTTTCTCCATCTCACTATCCCAAATGAGACTTTTGTTATGCTTTAAGTTCCCTTCTATTTCTCTTGTTATATGCCTAGGTTTAACAAAAATTTAGTACTTTGTTTAATTCCAGACTAGCATCATCATCGTTATTATTATTTTGCAGTGCATGTACTTTACTCCAGGATCATTGTCCTAGCCCTGCATTATGTATGCTGGGATAGTGATTACGCATGTAGAGGAATGAATGCATTGGTAGATATTGCATGCCCCGTTGCTCCTATTTCCTTTACTTCATCTTTCCTTATCTTGAGTTTTCTGTTCTGATTAATGCGATTTTGGTTATAGTCTCTTCTCAGGTATTTTCCTTTGATTTGGTACAATAACATATTCAGTAATTCTTTGTATATTTGCAAACACTTTTGCACTCCTGTAGACGAATCTCAGAAACTCAATGAGCAGAAGAAGCCAGACACACAAATGAGGACATGCTGGATGATTCTATCTATAGAAGCTCCAGAACAAATAAAACCACTGTACGTGATAGAGGTTAGAATAACAGTTTTTGAAGCAGAACAAGAGAGCCTGATAGGATGCTGGAAATGTCTGTTTCTTGCTCTGTGTGGAGGTTACCTGTGTTTATACATAGGTAAAAATCATCAAGCTGTCAGCTTCGGGTTTTTGCACTTTACTGTATGTGAAATATACTTCTAAAAAGAGAAAGAGTCTTTAAAAGGGAAGAAAAATTAATAAATCAAGAGCCTAACTGGAAGAAAATTGAAAAAGAAGACCAAAAATAAGCCCTTCCTCTATTGAAAAGCATCAGAACAAAAACTGTTAAGAGTTCCAGCAAAACTCTCAGGAACGAATATATTTAATGCTACTTAAAATGTCCTAATTTTTAGGCCAGGCACAGTGGTTCATGCCTGTAACCCTAGCACTTTGGGAGACAGAGGCTGATGGATCACCTGAGGCCAGGAGTTCAAGACCAGCCTGGCCAGCATAGCAAAACCCCGTCTCTATTAAAAATAAATAAAAATAGGCGTAGTGGCCACCATCTGTAATCCCAGATACTTGTGAGGCTGAAGCATGAGAATCTCTTGAACCCGGGAGGCAGAGGTTGCAGTGAGCCGAGATCGAGATTGTGCCACTGCACTCCAGCCTGGGCAACAGAGTAAGACTCAGTCTCAAAAAAAAAAGAATAAAATATACTGATTTTTAGAAGTAGATATATGAAAAGTTTCCCAAATCATTCTACAACATAAAAAGGTGACTTCATATTTTTGGCCTGATTTTGGCCATAATATAGAAGTATCAAGTACCCAAATTCTTTTTTTTTTTTTCTTTTTGAGACGGAGTCTCACTCTGTCGCCCAGGCTGGAGTGCAGTGACATGATCTTGGCTGACTGCAGCCTCTGCCTCCCAGGTTCTAGGGATTCTCCTGCCTCAGCCTCCCAAGTAGCTAGAATTACAGGCGCACAACACCATGCCTGGCTAATTTTTGTATTTTCAGTAGAGATGGGTTTTCACCATGTTGGCCAGGCTGGTCTCGAGCTTCTGACCTCAAGTGATCTGCCTGCTCTGGCCTCTCAAAGTGCTGGGATTACAGACTCAAATAGACACACTTGAACTTGTTAGGAGACACCGAACTAGTCCTCTTTTTTTTTTTTTTTTTTGACAGAGTCTCACTCTGTTGCCCGGGCTGGACTACAGTGGTGTGATCTTGGCTCACTGCGACCTCAGCATCCCAGGTTTAAGCGATTCTCCTGCCTCAGCCTCCCGAGTAGCTGGGACTACAGGCACATGCCACCATGCCCGGCTAATTTTTGTATTTTTAGTAGAGACAGGTTTTCACTATGTTGGCCAGGCTGGTCTCGAATTCCTGACCTCAGGTGATCCACCCACCTCTGCCTCCCAAAGTGCAAATTAGCCCTCTTAATCCAGCCTTGCCTCCTTTTACTTTGGAGTGCTACAAGGAGGGAAAAACTGAAAAGGCAGCTAAACTTCCCCATCCCCACCCTGAAGACCTTCAACTACAGATTAAGCTTGATCTGGCAGAAGGGAAACAGATTCAAACAATTATGAATGTACATGGTTGACATTTATCCCGTGATCTCCAGTTATTTGGTCACCATGCAAACAAGTCAAGGATTCATGAAAAGATTTTTCAAATTAAAGTATATTCAAAAGCTAGAAATCCACTGGAAAGCATGACACAACCAAGTTCAGGCAGCTCTCTTACAGTGTATAAACGCGAATTTTCAGAAAGTTAAAAGTTAAACATTAAAAATTTTACTTTAAAGATCAGTGAGAACAATATCTGTTTATGTCAGTCCAGGTTACTCCTATGATACAAAAAGCATTTGCTATAACACGTTTATATTTCTCCACTAAAGGCCCACCTTTACTCTTTCTTTTTGACCTCTGTACAAATGAAACTTGTGAAGCAATCATTGCATCTGCTGGAGCTGGCAGTCTGTTTGCATTTCCATTCATCCCCTTGTTTCTGGGGGGTCCACATTCAGGCACAAAAAGAAAAAGCTAATAGAGCAGCAGGCCTTGGTCTGAAATCAGCACTTACAGTATCAGCCCACGTAGAAACAGATCTTTTTGTAAGGTTGAATAGGGCTGATAAAATAATAGATTGTCCTGCTGTGTGGAAGCCATGGGAATGCAGCTAATGGCACGCACACAGGTCCCAGGAACCCACCTAGGAGTTGCAGCAAGAAGCTTATGAAAAAGTAAGGTTTAAGCAAGGTGCTGTGGCTAAATTAACATAATATGTAAATGTGTATATGCTTGCGTCAGTAAGGCCTATGTGTATGTTGGGTCTTAACCATTAACACACACACTGGTTTGATATATCCAGCTTCTGTTTCAAGTTCTAGTACTGTCTAGCAATCTTTCTGGAAATATGCCCCACGTTTCAATCTACTCCTGCCAAGAGAACAGGCTCCCAGGGACATGGCAATGTGTATTCCATTAAAACCAATCAATTGTATTGTTAAACTATACAAATATTTCCATGCAATTTTCAAAAGAAATATAATTTTCTGAACAATATCACACAAATATCTTGAAACACACCACAGAAATCAAAACGTTCATTTGGAGTCCCCCAGTCCTTAGATTTCTGTCTGTGATTCCCAACTCATTCAGCATCTTAGGAACCAAGCAGGCATATTCTATAGCTAGAATATATCAGGGCAACTTCAGCCTTTTCCCTCCCCCAGGCAAAAGCCATCCTGTGCCTTTGGGCTCTATTCCTCATGTCCTAACAGACAGGAAAAAAAAAAAATGCACAGGGAATGGCTTTGGATTCAGGAGGTGAAGGTGGTGGCAAGAAGAGCTGGTAACTATGTAGTGAGTAACTCATCAGCAAAACTAAGGTGTGTGTGCATGTGTGTGTGTCAGAGACAGAGAGATAGAGACAAGAGGACACCTGCTTTAAAAGGAAAGAATAAGTAGTTCTTGGTAAGGTCTAAATGATAAATATGGCTTCACAGTAAAGCCAAGTCTGCACATGATATTTCTTTTTGTAAGACTTGTATCACCAAAACTTTTTTATTTTTATAAAGAATAGTGTCTTTTTTTTTTTTTAGAATATAAATCTTTGGGCTTACTAAGCTGAAAAGGGAGATTGCCCTTCTGAAGAGACTGGGGGAGGGCATTATACAGTGCTGCTCTCTCTATACCCCTGAAAAGGGAATTATGATTCTACTTTATTTCAAGGCCTTCCCAGAATAGAGGGCTATGTGTGCTTCTGGTCCCTGTGTAAAGAATTAGAAAACTAAAAAAAAAAATAGAATTAGAAAATTAGTAAACAATTCAACCCCTTAGAGCATCCATGTTAGGACCTGAAAGGATCACACACTGGAGTAGTTGAAGGGGCAGCCAGGGACAACCAGCAGCCCCTAAAGCCCTGCTGGGTGGCCATGTCACACAATCTGCCCATGAGCCAAAGGAACTTGAGTTTGTAGAGAGCTGAAGACAATAGGGCAGACTAAGCAGCCTTGGCCTTGCAACAAGAGCTGTGTGTCACATTCAACCTCCCCTTCCTCTGAAAGGCTTGGCAGCCTAGGGGACATGAAGGATACCAGTAGTCACTCTAGACATTTGGAGCTTGGCCGCTCTGCCCTATGTACCTCTTGTCTGGTGCATCAAAAATGTAGGGTTGAGGGAGAACCTCGATGTTAGAAGGCAATTTTCAGGTAGAAACAGGTGAGTAGAGTCTAAAACCCATGTAACTGTATGTTCTATCACTTTTCAGCTTGCTCTCTGAGGTGTACCTCCACTCTCACAATGCACCATGACCCAATTCAAATTCTGCTAGGGATGCTTCTAAGCCACATTGGTAGTACTACTTGTTAGTACTACTTCTGAGCCTCTTGAGCTGCCCACAGTAAGTATTCAATAAATATGCTTAAGAATACTATTCAGCCTCATGTTGGTTCTTACCTTTTCTTTGTAGCTACATCCTGTATCTCCATTAGGATTGCACACAGGGCCAACATATTACACTTCACATCTCTTACAGGTCCTTACAAAGCACCATACTCATAGTCTTCTGTAAAGACACTGAATCCTTAATGCTTGCCCGTACTGGCAATAGATGGGTAACATCTGTTGATGTTTACTTCACTTACATTATTCAATACAGTAGGGCCGTTTAAACTTTCAGCTGCCAACAATGACTATTAGTTTAACACACCAGCCCCCAGGTGGAATTAGCCTTCCTTAATCCTAGTGGATAGCTCCAAGAAACAGAATATGTGATCAATTTTATAGGACATTTTGATCACTTATATCCTGTTACTGATATTTACAATAGAAACATTACCAAAATATTGTCCAGTAAGTGAACACAATATTTTTTCTTATTCCTTGTATTTATCCATTTTTAAGGCCACTTGTTTATTTTGTTCTCTTTTCTGAAGTGTTTCTAAGGTAAAATAAAAGACATAACTCCTTTCAGGTGGTCTGTTTGGAATGAATTTTCCAAAGGGTAACCCAACAATGTGTGAGCTTTCCTAGGTAATATGGCTATCCACCACTTTAAGGAAATACAACATAAACAGATAAAGCAGTTAGCAGGTAATTACATGCATAAAAGAAAGATTTTCTGCTTCCAGGGGAGAATGAGTGCAAGCTCCCATGTTGCATTTGAACGTGAATTTTAACTGTTAAATTTTGATTTGTATGAAAGTTTTTGTAAAGAGAGACACATCTATAACACTAATTGCTCCTACACCAGGATTTAGAGTTGGGCCACACAGACTCCTTAACTGGCAGAAGATTTGCATTTCAAGGCCTTTTTGAAAATACCAACCCCACACTGAAAAACCTATATGAACAGCAATTAGAAAAACCAATCCTGCTATGAACATCATCTGCTAATTATAATGAGGAGGCCTAAGGGAGAATCTTCCAACCCTGGCCACTAATCCAGTCAGATTTCATCTGCATTTGAATGAGTGACATCAGACCTCTCTACAGCTGTGACCCATTGGGGTCGCCGGCCAATCAAAGACTCAGTACGCAGCTGGGCCTGGTCATTTGTTCTCTCAGATCTTATCAAGCTTGACTCCTTTTCCCATTAGAACTCTCCTTTCTCACTTTCAGTCTCAATTTTCCTCTACTCAAAAACACCCAGAATAGAAAGGAGCTTAAAGGTCTTCTAATCCACTGATTGTCAAAAGTGAGTTTTCTTCATAATCAAAGAATTCTTCCTTCAAGTTAAGGGTCACCCAGAAGCCTAAGAGATAAAAGAGTCATTTGGATGTGCTCTGGTCAGGGAGGTAATGGGGGCTAGCAGCCCACCTGGGCACTGACCTGCCCTTCCCAGTAAGGACTTTAAGATAGAAATTCTATTCCCTCCATATATGGATGAGGAATCTGGAGAGTGGACTGTTTTTCAATGGGGACATCCCTGGCATTTGTGGGCAGAAGCAGTCTTTACTACACAGGATCGGCCGATGCATAGTAGTCACTTAGCACCCCTGGCCCCCAGCTAAGTAACTGCAGTGCCCTCCTGTACAGGTGCTGACCGAATTCAGATACTGAGAGAGAGTAGTTCTGGTTCCACCTGGGCCAAGAATCATGTGATCTGGAGTGATTTGTCCAGGGTTAGTCAAAGGGCAGAGCCAGGATAAACCCAGGTTTCCTGATTCCCAGCCTAGCCCTTCTCTCCAACATGTGGACTTTTCTGCCAACTACCATGCTTTCCTCCCTCAGCCCTTTGGAGCTTTGTCATAACAGCCAGGACCTGGTCTAATGCAATTCTGCTTCTACTACTCTGAGGCTGCCACCTTACTCCTTCTATTGCTGTTCCTATTGTGAGACCCATGCAGGCTCTTCCGTCTGAGAACTGAGATTAATTTACCCACAGGGAAGACATCTCCAGCACTTTCTGTTTATGGCGAGCACAAATTTAACTCCAGGGCTATGACCAACGCAGTTTCTCAGTGAAATGTGATTTTTCAATTCACTAACTCCGACACACTAATTTTTTTTCTTCTTTCCAAATTGTATTGTTTGATTCTAGATCATCTAGATTCTGTATAACCATCTGTATAACCATGATTCTAGAAGATAAGTTCTTGGCTGCCATCCTGGTTGGATGCTAGAGAGATCTACGTTTGAGTCCTCCTCCTCCACTGATCAGCTATATGAACCTCTAAAAGAGACTTGGCTTTTCTGAGCCTCAGTTTCCTCATTTATAAACTGGGGAAAAAAGAAAACTTCCCTTGCAGGAAGGGAAGTTCCTTGTATGGATTAAATGCAATCATGCATGTATAGTACTTAGCACTAGCAATTGCTGTCACTGTTATTATTACCATCACCATTTCCTCACTTTAGTGTAATTTGTTGGAGTAAATTCCCCTAAGGTTCATAATGTTGTCACATGGAGGTGGCTGAGCGCCCCCATTCTAGATTCCATGTTCAGAGTTTCCCCTCAGCTTTCAGGCTTGCCCAGTAATATCGGTCAATTCTGGAAGAAAATGATAGATTCCCCTCTTCCTCCTCTGATAAGACGAGTAGACATCCCTGTGGTCGTCCAAGATATCTTATTTCCCACTGATAGAGGGGTTGGCAAATATCCAGACCTTTTAAAATGGGTTTTTACCAACAGTCTATCAAGTCTCCAGAGGAAACTATCATGTCTGAGACAGCCAGGATCCTTTATTACTGGCAAGTTTGATCTGTGTGGTTGAAATTACTTTTGACAAGAAAAAAACAGGCTCAAGTACAACGAAATCGTGAACCATCCACAGTGACCAATTTTCAAACTTCAAAATCCTCACTACTGCTTAATTATTACACACAAAAACAAATTTCCATGGAAATTTGATGTACATTTTTGTCTTTTGCATTCAGTACTGAAAAACCAAACAATTTCAAAAATCACAGCTATTAAGCCAAACTAAACCAAACACTTTGTTCTGAGACATTTGCCAAAAGTCGTTTCAGAGTACAATTTGCTTTGCTGAATCAATTAGTTTTTGCAAAGTTATATATGTGTAAAGCATTTGTTAGATGCCTGTTCAAAATCTATCAATGTGGTTAGTGTTTTAAATGATATATAAAGATGTTAAGTGTATATATGAAAAAGTACACTTTATTGAAAATAGTTAAGACCCAATAAATCATAACGAATTCAATATTAAATTCCATGTTGGGATTCTTTGGATAGATCAGATTCAGCAGCTCTTCTGTTTTGTTTTGTTTTGTTTTGTTGTTGAGACGGAGTCTCACTCTTTTCTCCCAGGCTGAAGTGCCTGGTGCCATCTCGGCTCACTGCAACCTCCACCTCCCGAGTTCAAGCGATTCTTCTGCCTCAGCCTCCTGAGTACCTGGGATTACAGGTGCCTGCCACCACACCCAGCTAATTTTTGTACTTTTAGTAGAGATGGGGTTTTGCCATGTTGGCCAGGCTGGTCTCGAACTCCTGACCTCAGGTGGTCCACCCGCCTCGGCTTCCCAAAGTGCTGGGATTACAGGCGTGAGCCGCAGCGCCTAGCCAGCAGCTTTTCTTAACAGAAAGCTTTTGTGTGTTTCTGAGGAAATTTTGCCCAAGGAAAGACTGCTGCAGATTCCCGAGCTACATTTCTTTGCTCTTTTTATTCTCAATGAAACAATAATTATTCAATTAATCTTGTCAACAAGTGGAGGCTGGTTTCATTTCAGTTGTTTACTAATTATTATTGGGTAGATCTTTAGATCCTTGAAAATGTTGTCCAATTGCCACAAACTACTAATGAAGCCAGGCTTGGTTAATTAGGGAATAAGAGCAATTAGCTTGTCAGCAGTTAATTCCGACAGTCCCTAGAGAAAGGCTACATTTAGGGATTCGTATCACAGGAGCTATTGACCTCTAAACCCTCCTCCTTTTCTGTCACTGCTGTTTAATGGAAAGTCACTTATTTTGTCAGGCTAATAACTGAGGTAATGAAGTATCCCATGGCTTCGGCTTGCAACTCTGTTTTTCTCTTGCTAATTTTAGAAAGTTTATAAATAGCTGAATGGGTCTATTTTGGACATCATTAAAAGAGGAAACCCAAGGTGGGACTTCACAGAATCCATTGAGGTCTGCTGACCACCCCCAAAGCTATCTGGAGCTCATTAGTCCACAGAGCTTTCTCTGCCGAAGAAAAGTTGGTTGTGAATTTTTTTTTTTACAACACTGTTAGGAGTCAAGGCAGTTTTGTTTAAAATTTTGATTTAATGGACAAGAGAGGATGATTTTGAAATGTGTTCTCTTGTTTCCATCTCTCCTGACAGAAACTGTCTTTTTAAAGCAATGGAAGAGGTAATTCATCTGTAGCCATTTGGTGGGGGATGGGGGGAGTGAGACTGAGATGGGAGTTATTAATCATAAAAGATCTTAGAGAAAGCTCTTAGGACAACCTGACAAGCTTGCCAACGAGTAATAATTTAAACCAAGGTCCTCTGATTGATTGTTCTAATCTTGGACCTCCCACTTTCAGTGGAAATTCTGTGTAGAGCATCCCCTCCACGTCTAGACTAGAGCTGAATCTGACCGGATTGAGATATTTCACTGGACCAATTTGCTGTTCCCTGTCTGCCCATTCTTAGAAAAGTCTAGGACAGAAAAGTACAAGCCCTGGATCTTGGAAGCCCAGTCACCAGGCCATGGTCTGTCTGCCACATGGCATGTTTCAGAGTTTTATTTACCTCACCTTCACTTTTCTCCTTGGGAATATTATAAAAAACTCCTCTATACTTAAGCCATGCTAGCAACTACATAGGATATAAAAAGAACATAAAAGTAGAAATGAAAATGGAGGCAACAAGTCCCATCTCATCATGGAGTTTTGCTGAAGTTGTCACCAATAGTAGAAGTAATGGTGTTGACCTCGTTGGCACTGAAAGGACCCAATATAGAGCATCCCTGCCTTCTTCCCCTGAGTTCAGAACCAAATGAAAAACAAGACAAAAAGCTAAGGTGAATGGGCGCCCATATCGCCTGTACTTTAAATTGGTAGAGTTCAACTCAGATTTTACTATACTCTCAGGGAAATTACCTCCATATTTTTAAGAAATCAAAATGTACCACTACCCGCCAAGTGTGGTGGCTCATACCTGTAGTCTCAGCACGTTGGGAGGCCAAGTCAGGAGGATCACTTGAGCCCAGAAGGTCGAGGCTGTAGTGAGCTGTGATCATGCCACTGCACTCCAACCTGGGCTACAGAGAAAGACTCTGTCTCAAAAAAAAAAAAAAGTAACTATATTAAACATCATATTAGAGAATGTGGCTTCTATCACAGGCTTCCTGATAGGACTTAGACCCCAGAATTAGAATTTACCCACTCAATGCCTGAACTGCTAGACCACATCTCGTGGGAAAACTGTCTGAACCAAGGAGCTAAGAAGATGTGCTCCAGCTGGTGGCTGCCTGCTGAAGAGAAAGGAGTTGACTTTGCGGGCCCAGCTTCTTTTTCCAAACTTAGTAACCAAATTAAGTCTCTCCTCCTCCAAGGAAGCATCCAGGATGGGGCAAGAATACAGGCATGTTCTCCAAGTAGAATTTCCTCCACTGTGATAGGCAAGAACTATGCCTCCTCACAGATGTTACAGACAAAAGCTTTCTATATAGTTACATTTTCAGTGATTCATTAAGAAATTAAGAGTCCAATAAAATCTGAATTAAACCTTATTAATTTTAAAATTAAAGCGATTAACTTTTGCATTGTCAATCACCAATCCATAAGGCAAATTAATCATTTCTATAGAATTCTTGAAGGATTATTTTAATTCTTAAGCAAATGCACTAATTTTAAGACCTTTCAAAGGAAAGTGGCCCTAAGTATCTATGGGGAATTGGTTCCAAGACATTCTGAGAATGCCAAAATCCAAAGATGCCCAATTCCTTATGTATAATGGTGTAGTATTTGCATATAACTAAGCACGTGCTCCCAAATACTTTAAATTATCTCTAGACTACCTAGAATACCAAATACAATGTAAATGCTATGTAAAAAGTTGTTATACTCTATTGTTTAGGGATTAATGATATGGAGAAAATCTATATACATCAGTACGGGTACAATTTCTTTTCCAAATAGTTTCGATCCTTAGTTAAGTCCGTGATACAGAACCTGGGACATGGGGGGCCTACTATAACACTCAAATGAAAAAGGATCATGCTAAAATATGACACTTTTAGCTGTTAAATTAGCTAAACATGCATATGTATTTTGTTATTACCAGGAGAGTGGAAATGATGCACAAAAGTCAGTTTTTAAATTTACTTCTCAATATGCACATGTTTTACCAACATGCCCTACCCTCAACTTGCTGATGAGTAAAGAAAGAATGAAAGGAAAAGGTACTGTGAGTTGCCCCATGTTTCCCTTTCCTTCTATGCTATTTTTAGCACAACTGATTGACTAATACAGGGCATTAATAAAACAAAAGATGTGACAAGGTTCCCTGGTCATGTGTTTCTTAGAACATTGCATTCTTCCTGTGTTTGAAACAAATTCTGGTTTGAACAGAAAATGTGGTCTTTTGAGACCGTTTGTATTCCCTACACACACACACACACACACACACACACACGAGTCCTGGATGTAGCATCCTCACCTTATACTTGCTTTGAGTCTTGCTGAATTCGCTTGTTTCATGGGTCCACCAGAATTCTGTGTGCCTGGGGCAGTGGGAATGCTATCTGCAGACGGGGCAGCTAGGAAGAATGGAGAAGCTATACTGCATGGATCTTCTATGCTCAGATGCAAGCTTTATTGTCCCATCATACTTTATGAAACACAAGTTCAAAGATAAAAATTCTTAAAAATTTACAAACAGAGGCAGCAGACCATGAGTGTGGGACACTTTTGAGCATGGGACCATGTGCAATGGCACAGGTCACATGCTTATGAAGATCACGTGCCCTGAATGACATAGGCCATATGCACATGAAGAAAGATCACATGCCCATGAAGCCAGCCCTGAGTAGAGGATAGGATTAGACCTGAGAAAGTTTGGGCCACAGATTAGCAGCAGGGAAGCCTGAGTTCTGGGGATAGCGAACAACTGAAAGAGAGGAGCAAGTGTTGAAACAAGCCCCCACACACAGCCTTTTTTTTTTTTTTTTGACATGGTCTCACTGTGTTGTTCAGGCTGGAGTGTAGTGGCATAATCTCAGCTCCTTGCAACCGCTGCCTTCCAGGCTCAAGTGATCCTCCCACATCAGCCTCCTGAATAACTGGGACTACAGGAACATGCCACGACACCTGACTAATTATTGTATTTTTTTGTAGAAATGGGGTTTCGACATGTTGCCCAGGCTGGTCTGGAACTCCTGGTCTCAGGAGATCTCCCCATTTGGGCCTCCCAAAGCCTAGGGACTACAGACATGAGCCACCACACCTGGCCAACTTCCTATTCTTATTTTAAGCAATTCCTCTCACTTTTGCCAGGATGTAAAAATATCAACAACAAATGGGCCTTGTACCAACAGAGCACCAGGCTACATGCAATTGCTAGTTACAGTATTAGGGATTATTTACCCCTCAATTAATACAAAAGAATTAAGTTGTTATTCAAGTTTTATGGACCCAATTTAGCCTTTGGGCTAAATTACCTTCCACTGAGCACAAAAGTATGTGAGTTTTTGCTACATTTTTATTAGCATCTGGCAACAACCAGTAAGATTAAATAAAAGTTTATTATAATTTTTCCAGTGATTCAGTAAAATTGGCATAAATATGCTGGTTTGGTAAATTAAACAGCTTTTAGGGTCCTTTAAACCCATTACATTTGTGATCATTTTAGTTTACAAAGTGTTATCACCTACAGAATTCCCATTTAACCCCCATCATAACCCTGTGAAGTAAGATAGGAAGACATTATATCCCTAAGTATGAGTGTGTTTACCGGGCCTGCCCTGCCAGGGTGCTGAATTGGGTTGCATGAACCTCCATTGCCCCCACAGCCCCAGCTGATTGGAAAGGTGGAAACACTTAATACAAAGGAAATCATAATATAAGCTAGACAATGTGCTGGTGTGACCAGACTATAAAAAACGAAAAGGGCCAATTGGATGTATCTCTCAGAGAGAGAGCACAATGTGTCCAATACAGACCTCCTAGTACAGATCAGACTGTTCACATTTCTCAAATAGACCTATTGAGAAATTTTCCTAAATTGTTTTGTTCTTAGTCTTCTCCATCTTAGTAAAAGGCATTTCCAGCCACTCATTTGCTCAGTAAAAGACCTAAGAATCATCCTCGTTCCTTCCTTTTCTCTCTCTGCTATCTCGGCAAGCTCTGCAAATTCTTTATATAGCTTTAGTCTATCTGCTTCTGCTCTTTCCCACTGACCACCTCTGGACCAGGCTATAATTATCTCTTGTCTAATTTTGCAGTAGCCTCAAACTAGTCTCCCTGCTTCCATTCTTGCCCCTTTGGTAATCCATTTTCTACACAATAGCCATTGTGAGCTTTATAGAATGTAAATCAAACCATGCCACTTACATACTTAAAGTGTTTCAGAGATTTTTCATAATGAAAAAACTCATTGCCCTGTCTTACAAAGCTCTGCATGATGTGGAATTTATATTCCTCTCTAAGCTACCTCATACCAATCCCTTTGGCTACACTGGCCTTTGTTAGCTCCTGGACCCATTAAGCTCTCCCCACCCCAGGGATCTTGCAATGCCTATCTTGAAATCATTTGGTGGGGACTAGCTTAAATATCACCTCCACATAGAAGCCTTCAGTGATCATGTTCCCAGAACGCCGCCAAAGTAATTCTCCACCCTGTTACTCTCTACCCGGCTCCCATTCATTCCCATCATAGAATGTACCAGAGTCTGTCTTATTTATGTCTCTGCTTGTTCATTGGCCATCTCTCTCCATCAAATGTAAGTTTCATGAGGATAGTGACCTTGTCTAAATTGTTTATTACTATAGCCCTAGCACAGAGAGTAGTTCGTGGCACATAATAGATATTAAATAATTTTTTCTTTAAATGAAGAATAGAGAGGAAGTCAAATAAATATATTAAAATTTTCAGATGTAGTGGAGATTGGGGCAACCGGAGAGACCATGGGGAAATAAAAATTATGCACATGTAAAGGAGAAAGGAGACAGGAACACAACTGCAGAAATAACCCCAAATCCGAGAAAGAATAAATACAGGCTCTAGGGCTACCTTCAGTGGGAACAATGTCCCAGTTCTAAATTCAGGATAGGTGTGTCCTGACAATAAACTCTTTTTGCCAGACACCAACCAAAGTTTCAAGTTTTTTTAATTAGAAAACTGAAGGTTATTCTGAAGCTTTGTCTTATGACAAGTCACTGTGAATGGGCATCCTAGATGACCTATCCAACCCTATGGCTGGCAAGAAAGACACAGTAAACAAACATGAAGATCATGTGGAATGGGTGAAGGATGGCATCCCCAATGAAGAGATGCACCAGATAAAAATGACAAGTCCTCTAAGATTACGCTACCATAGACCCCTCCCAAATGCCTTAGCATTCCCTGAACACACACACTCTTCTACATGACCAGGGCTTTGCACTTGGTCTCTGCCTCAAGTACTCTTCACTGTTAGCTGCCTAGTGTACTCAAAATGGGATGGTTACTCTCAAGGCCCTCCATGTATGCTTCAACAGTAGCCAACTCAGAGCCCTGTGTTCTTCATCTTTGTTTACATTTCTGTCTTTCTTGGTCAGACAGTGAAAGTCTGTTTTGGGAACAGTGAGCAGGTGCTCAACGCAATAGGTGCTCCACAAAGAAATGGGTACATGATTATTTTCAAAGTTCACACAGCTAATGACTCACAGGGCCAAAATTAGAATCCAGTGTCTTTCCCTTGGTTCATTCTTCAAATCTTGTGTGGCATTATAATCGTACAGATGGTTATGAAGAAAAGCTTTCCTGATGATCGCAGCAAAAGCCTTAGTTTGGGGATTAATGTTGAAGAAAAGCAAAACAATTCTCTACTGAATAAATAAATACAAAAGGCCTCACAATGTTCTACAAAAATAAATTGTATCATTGGAGTCGTGATAACTGAGGGAAATTTTCTATTTTTAAGTTCTTTTTACAACTCTTGAAACAGTCTGTATTCCAGGCAAATATTTACCCAACATGTACTTATTTAATGGCTACTGGATAGGAGACTCCCTGCACCAGCCACTGGGGACAAAAAGGTAAATAAGACATGTCCCCTCCCCTTGAGAAGATGTAATCAATAAAGGAGT
The DNA here is from genome assembly GCF_028878055.3 of Symphalangus syndactylus. Lineage (NCBI taxonomy): Eukaryota > Metazoa > Chordata > Mammalia > Primates > Hylobatidae > Symphalangus > Symphalangus syndactylus. The sequence goes on from NC_072425.2 coordinate 104,441,718, forward strand.
ACACAGCAGCCTACATGATCCTTTAAAATCGAGTAAATCACATCACTCTTGTGAAAACAAACAAACAAAAAACCTCAACTGGGTTTTCTATCTCATTCCTGGTAATCTCCAAAACCCTTCCTATGACTAAGAAGACCCTCCTAGCATAGCCTCCTTTACTTTTCTCACCTCATCTTCCACTACTCCAGTACTCCCAGGTTTCTGCCTCAGGCCTTTGAACTTTCCTTTCTCTACCTGAATTATTCTTCACCAAATATCCATAGTTCAATCCCTCATTTCTTTAGATCTCCCCTCAAATGCCTTCTTAGCTAAAAGGGCTTTCCTGTCCACACTGTCCACCACTCACCTCCCAACATCATTCTCTAACCCTTGTATATGGCTTCATTTTTCTTCAAGCATTACTACTAACTGATATTTTAGATTTAGGGGGTACATGTGCAGGTTTATTACATAGGTATATTGCATGATGCTAAGGTTTGTGGGTGTGAATTATTCCATCATCCAGGTAGTGAGCATAGTACGCAATAGGTAGCTTCAGCCGTTGCCCTTCTTCTTCTTTCCTCCCTCTAGTAGTCTCCAGTGTCTATTGTTCCCATTTTTGTGTCCATGTGTACCCACTGTTTAGCTCCCACTTATAAGTGAGAACATGTGGTATTTGGTTTTCTGTTTCTGTGTTAGTTCACTTAGGATAATGGCCTCCAGCTGCATCCATGTTGCTTCAAAGGGCATGATTTTGTACTTTTTGTACTTTTTAATGGCTGTGTAGTATTCCACTGTGTATATATACCACATTTTTTATCCAACCCACTGTTAATGGCCACCTAGGTTGATTCCATGTCTTTACTATTGCGTGTGAATACTGCTACGATGAACACACAAATGCATGTGTCTTTTTGGTAGAACAGTTTGTTTTCCTTTGGGTATATACCCAGTAATAGGATTGCTGGGTCAATTGGTAGTTCTAAGTTCTTTGAGAAATCTCCAAACTGCTTTCCACAGTGGCTGAACTAATTTACATTTCCACCAACAGTGTATACAAATTCCCTTTGCTGTTTTTTGACTTTTTAATAATAGTCACTCTGAATGGTGAAATGGTATCTCATTGTGGTTCTGATTTGCATTTCTCTGGTGATTAGTGATTATGAGCATTTTCATGTTTGATGGCTGCTTGTATGTCTTCTTTTGAAAAAATACCTGTACGTGTCTTTTGCCCAGTTTTTAATGGGGTTATGTAATTTTTGTTTGTTGAATTGTTTAGGCTCCTTATAGAGTCTGAATATTAGGCCTTTGTTGAATATATACTTTGCTCATATTTTCTCCCATTCTGTAGGTTGTCTGTTGACTGTTAATAGTTTCTTTTGCTGTGCAGAAGCTCTTTAGCTTAATTAAGTCCTATTTATCAATTTTTATTTTATTGCAATTGCTTTTGAAGACTTACTCATAATTTCTTTCCCAAGGCTCATGTCCAGAATTATGTTTCCTAGGTTTTCTTCTGGAATTCTTATAGTTTGAGGTCTTGCATTTAAACCTGTAATCCATCTTGTATATGGTGAAAGGCAGGGCCCAGTTTCATTCTTCTCTATATGGCTAGCCAGCTATCCCGGCACCATTTATTGAATAGGGAGTCCTTTCCCCATTGCTTATTCTTGTTGACTTTGCCAAAGATAGATAGCTTTAGGTGTGTGGCTTTATTTCTGGGTTTTTTATTCTGTTCCATTGGTCTGTGTGTCTATTTTTGTACCAGTACTATGCTGTTTTTGTTACTGTAGTCTTACAGTATAGTTTGAAGTCAGATTATGTGATGCCTACAGCTTTGTTCTTTTCACTTAGGATTTCATTGGCTATTCAGGCTCTTTTCTGGTTCCGTGTGAATTTTAAAATAATGTTTGTTAACTCTGTGAAAAATGATGATAGTTTGATAAGAATAGCACCGAATCTGTAGATTGATTTGAGCATTATGGCCATAATATAGTTTGGATATTGTCCCCCAAATCTCATATGAAAGTATAATCCACAATGCTGGAAACAGGGCCTGGTGGGAGGTGTTTGGGTCATGGGGGCAGATTTCTCATGGCTTGGTGCTGTCCTCATTATAGTGAGTGAATTCTCATGAGATCTGGTTGTTTAAAAGTGTGTGTAACCTCCCCCGCCTGTGTTGCTCTTGTTCTTGCCATATGACATGCCTGTTCCTGGTTTGCCTTCCACCATGAGTCAAATCTCTCTGAGGCCTCCCCAGAAGTCAAGGAGATGCTGGCACCATGCTTGTATAGCCTGCAGAACCATGAGCCAATTAAACTTCTTTTCTTTATAAACTACCCAGTCTCCAGTATTTCTAGACAGTAACACAAGAATGGCCTAACACTGGCCATTTTAATGATACTGATTCTCCCAATCTATAAGCATGGAGTGTTTTTCTATTTTTCTGTGATTTATTTCAACAGTGTTTTATAGTTCTCCTTGTAGAGACCTTTCGCTGCCTTGTGTAACCTCTCTTTCTCTGCCTCTATTTTTCTCTCTTACACACACACACACACTCTGTCACACACACACAAACACACACAAAATATAAGCTTCTTTAAACAAGAATGTGTGATTTTATCCATATTCAACAAGTGGTTGTTGAATGGCTTAATGAATGAATTAGTACATTTCATAAATACTTTATTGTAAACTTATCAAAATATACATAATTATGCAATTACAACAATTACTCTCTTAAACTGCACTGAAGATAGCTCTTACTGAGAACTAAATCTGGATGTTTAGGCTAGAATCTGCCCCTTGCTGAGGAGGCTGTTTCTTATTTCTAGAGAACCATTAGATACAAGACACTGGACCAGATATTGTGAAAGAAACAAATGTGGTTAAAGTAAGATGTAGACGTTAATAGAATTTTGATTTATTAGGAGAGATAAAATTTACACCTGATCATACAAATGTAGTCAAGTGGCAATTTGAAGACAGAGCATGTAATGAAGCCTCAGAAGAGAGAAAGAATCCCTTTTGGGAAGATCAGAGACTTAAAGGATACATTTATGTTTCAATTATGCATTGAAGAATAAGTAAATATGTGGAAAAGAAAATTGCCCACAAAAGAGATATAGAAAACAAAGCCATGAGACAATAGGAAAAAGTATAGTCTACCTTGAATAACACTAATGGGAGTAAAAGAGATACAGATGGAATGATCCACTGAGAACCCAGGAGCCAGTGAATATGCTCAACATTTGAAATTGTGGGAGGCAGGTGTGCAAGCTTGTGCTCAAATCCACACTGGGTCTCATGGACTAACCTTGAAACTGGTTCTTTAGCAAAATTAAAATATCAGTACTTCCTTCATAGAGTTCTAACAAAATAACATTTTGAAAAGCACTGCCACATATTATATTTCATTAATACTGTTTCTTCATTATTCAGAAGACATTGTCTAAATCATAGAAGAAATTTGGACAAATGAATGACACAACCAGAGCTTTTCCTTATTGACAAATTACCTAAAAGATCTGGTGTGATTTGGTTTTCCCTTTACCTGGTATTTCTGAAATGCCAAACTCAATTTCCTATTCCCCTACATGTCAACCATGTACATGATGTCAACATTAGCCTCTTCTTTATACATATGCCACAAGATGGAGTATCCAAACCTAAACATTCAAAATAGAAACCTGGAAAAGTTATGAGGTCATGGAGCCAGACAGCCTGGGTTGGATGCTGCCTTTTCCATGCAATAGTTGTGTGATCTTGTAATGTCATTGAACATCTCTGTGCCTAGTGGTTGATGCTATAAGAATTAAATAAGATAATGTATGTCAAGTACTTAACACAGACTTGACACATAGTAAATGCTTCATATATATTAGCTATTATGATCCCATTGAAGTTCTCTTAGATCCTAACCAGACAACGTATAAAAATTAGTAATTTAGCTTTCATCCTCTTTTTTTTAATAATATGCCATATTAAAATGGACCTTTAAAGAGTAATATGTACCTGACATTGAAGGAAATAAAAAATTGGATTTCATAAAGATTAAAAAACTTTCATATATCAAAGGACACCATCAAAAGAGTAAAAAGACTCCATACTACCCATAGTGAGCTACAGATTCAGGGCAATACCTATCAAAATACCAATGACATTCTTCATAGAAATAGAAAAAAAAATTCTAAGCTTCATGTGAAACCACAAAAGACCCTGAGTAGCCAAAACAATCTTGAGCAAAAGGAACAAAGCTGGAGGCATCACACTATGTGACTTCAAGATACACTACAAAACTATAGTAACCAAAACAGCATGGTTCTGGCATAAAAACAAACACATAACACATAGACTGACAGAACAGAATAGAAACCCAAAAATAAATCCATCCATTTACAGCCAACTGATTTTCAACAAAGGCTCCAAGAACACAAATTAAGGAAAAGACAGCGTCTTCAATAAATGGTGCTAAGAAAACTGAATATACAAATGCAAAAAAAAAAAAAAAAAAAGAAAAAGAAACTAGACCCCCATCTCTCACCATGTACAAAAAATCAACTCAAAATGGATTAAGGCTTAAATACAATACCTGAAATTATGAAACTACTATATGAAAATGTAAGGGAACTATTTCATGACATTAGTCTGGGCAAGGACTTTTTGGATAGAACTTCAAAAGCACAGACAACAAAAGCAAAAATAGACAAATGGGATTGCATCAAACTAAAAAGCTTCTGTACAGCAAATGAAACAACAGAGTGAAGAGACAATGTACAGAATGGGAGAAAATATTTGCAAACTATGCACCTGGCAAGGGGTTAATATCCAGAATACATAAGGAATTCAAACAACTTAATAGCAAAGAAACCAAATAATCCAATTTTAAAATGGGCAAAAGATTTGAATAGACATTTCTCAAAAGAAGTTATAGAATGGCCAACAAACATATACAAAATGCCCAACATCACTAATCATCAGGAAAATGCAAATCAAAATCACAGTGAAATACCACTTTGCACCCACTGGGACAGCTATAATTTCAAAAAATAAAAATAACAATTCCTCTTGTGGAGGTGGAGAAATTGAAACTTTTATATGTTGTGAGGGAATGCAACATGGTTCAGCTATTGTAGAAAACATTTTTGTGATTCCTTAAAACATGAAACATAGAATTATCATTTGACCTAGCATTTTCACTTCTGGGTATATATTGAAAAGAATTGAAAACTGCATACATGTACATGCATGTTCATAGGGGAACTTTTTAAAAAAGCCAAATTTCCATCAATTCATGAATGGGCAGGCAAAATGTGGTATATGCATACAGGGGAATATGACTCGCCAGAAAAAAATGAAGTGCTGATAGATACTACATCAATGAATCTATAAAGCATTATGTTAAATGAAAGAAGCCAGACACAAAAGATCACATATTGTATGATTCCATTTATGTGAAATATTATATATTCAGAATAAGTAAATTCGTAGCAACAGAAAGCAGATTGGTAGTTGCCAGCAACTGGTGAGGGGAGGGGAATGGGGAGCAACTGACAAATGGGTACGGGGTTTTCCTTTGGGGTAATTCCATCTAATGGAAATGTTTTAGAACTAGGTAAATGTGGCAGTTGCACAACACTGTGAAAATACTAAATGTCACTGTTCATTTTTAAATGGTAAATTTTATGTTATATGAATCTCATTTCAAAAAAAATGAAAACAAAATGATCATCTCCATAAGATATTAGCATTACAGCCTTTCCTAATTAATCTGTCCTATTTTACACTCTCACAGTATATGTTCCCGCCATCATGCCATGTTATTCCATGTGTTCTACTTTGTTTCAATACACATCTACTACAGAGGTCAGTAAACTATGTCCTGCAGGCCAAATTTGGCCCACTGCTTGTTTTTGTGTGGCCCACAAACTAAGAATTGTTTTTTACATTTTTAAATGGTTGAAAAAGATTAAAACAAGAATAATAGTTTGTGAGACATAAAAATAGTTTGACACTTAAGTTTCAGTGTCTATTCAGAAAGCTGTATTAGTTTATGGTTACTCTCATTCTCTTACAGCATACTGTCTACGATTGCTTTCATTCTACAATACCAGCTCTGAGTACAGAGATTACATGGTCTGCAAAGCAAAAAATATTCACCATCTGCCCCTTTACAAAAAATGTTGTTGACTCCTGATGTACTTGATCATAATAAGCTTCTAAGTAGAAGTAATCTCTCACAGCACCCAGCCTGATGATTTGTACATTCTAGAGAGCTGATAAATGTCTCTTGCATAAATACCTCTGTAAAATTTTTACTATTCAAATGCATGCCACAGGATTTCTGCTTCTATATGCTAATAAAATTGAAAGCACCAATTTCTTTGTATTTTTACAAAGTTTGACACCTCGTTTGATCTTTGGCACATGAATTCTACAAAAGACTTTTTTAAACAGAAACTCCAAGCTGCAATGAGAATACATCATACCGAAAAAGAGAAGTAATTTTATAGTCTTTTTAAAAATATGAAATAGATGCTTATGCTGAAATCTTGAAAATTACACTAATGTGCCATTCAAACTTTAAACGTCAGTACATAAAACTATGTTAGTTTTCTAGCACAAAAATAAACGAAGGATTAAAAAGTTCTGATCCCTAGCATTGCCTCTCTGGAGGATAAATTGAGAACTAGTGTGACATTAGTCTTTAAAAACTTCTAAAATTAATATTTAATTTATTAGGACAAACAATTCTATAATCCATTTTACAAAGTGAGTTACCACGTATGTTCAAGAAAATGTAGGTAACGATGTAAATACTAAACATTATTGGAGTAGATTGTGGAGAGAAAAGAGGCAAAAAAAAGAAACATAAAGACTAGGTTTTTATCTTGATTGTAAATGATAAATGATCCAGAATCTTGGTAAGACAAAAATGATACTAAGCAGCAATCACTTATGTTTCTTAAACTTTTTTTTTAGCAAAATTATTCTTTGACTCTTAATATTTTCATCATTACTTTTATTTCTCTGTTTTGCAAAGGAGATTGCCTGGGTTGCGTGGGACTGTCGGTATCATCGAGCAAGCAAGCAATCCAGTAAAATTGATGTCATGTGACGAGCACCCATTTGGAAGTCTGAAGATCTCAGCATGGAGCCAAGCCACCTTGGCCCTATTCTTAAACCTTTCATCATCCATGATGAAGAAGGTGACTATATGGTTTCTGAGATCCTTTCATTCTCATATTCTGGGAGTCTAAGTAATAAGTTTAATTCTGACATTTGTGATTGACTATTCAACAGATTTGAGTGAATCACATTTTTATAAATAATATATATATTAGGCTTTTGTATTTCTTCTTTCTCAAATATTCTATGTGTACCTACGAGTATAATAGCCCTGTATTAAATAGGGCAATATGAAAGAGTTTATGAAGGCTTAACGAGCTATATGAATGTACGTTGTTATTATGAAATAAAAATCATACGTTAGCGTTAAGGCCAGAAGGTCTTAGAGATCACCTTACATGACTTCATTTCACAGATGAGGAAACTGTGGTCCAGAGAGGTGAAGTGCTAGCGATTCAAAGATTCAACTTTTTCTATTATTCTATGTTATCCCATTTACAGTGAAGAATTGCATTCCAGGCCTGGTGCAGTGGTTCATACCTAATCCCAGCACTTTGGGAGGCCAAGGCAGGAGGATCACTTGAGGTCAGGAGTTTGAGACCAGCCTGACCAACATGGTGAAACCCCGTCTCCACTAAAAATACAAAAATTTGCCGGGCATGGTGCCCCAGGCCTGTAATCCCAGCTACTCAGGAGGCTGAGACAGGAGAATTGCTTGAACCCAGGAGGCAAAGGTTGCAGTGAGTCAAGATCATGCCACTGCACTCCAGCCTGGCCAGCAGGGCAAGATTCCATCTCAAAAAAAAAAAAGAATTGCATTCTAAAGTATTACTGTCCTTGCAACATTTGCCTATATTGGCTTTCTCAATTATAATTTATCTTTTTTATTCAAGAAGCAGTCTATTTTCTCACGCTCTTACTTTTGTATTCCCATGGCTTGATTTTAAGCTAGTTTCTATGTCTGCAAAACATTGCATTTTCTGATTGGGTTTATCAAACAATGATATCTAAGTAATATGTTTGTATTTCATCCAAGCATAAGAAGTATACAGCTCATTAGAATTTAGGGCTAATAATGTAAAATGAAGAAAAATAAACAAAGATAAAATAAGGGTAAATTGTTGCCTTATCTGGACAATTTTGATATCAGATTCCTCAAAATTATGGTTTTATAAAGAGACATAAATTAATTTATTAAATCATATCTTGTTAACCAGAAAATCAACAATAGTAGTAAGATACTTCTGGCAAAGTCCATTCATTCAGTCATTCAACAAACATTTATCAAGCCCTATAAATAGCAAGACCTTGTTGGAGACCCTAACTAAAAGGCACAGATTAATAAGTTCCTTCCTAGGAAGGAATTTAAGAAATAATAATAATAATTCATTGAGTCCTTACTGTGTGCCATGCCCTGTACAAAGTGTTTTATGTGAATGATCTCTTTTGATCTTCAAGACAATATGAGTTATATACCAGTATATTAATGTGAACTTTAAGTGAAATACAATATAAAGCATCTAGTACAGTGCCTAGAACATACTAGATTCTCACAAAATATTAATTTTCTTTTGGTCCCCCTTTTATTTCACAGCAAACATCATAATTTTTCCTTCTAGAAGATATATCCCAGAAAGTAGTGGATTTCCAGAGCTGAATGAATGATACAACCAAAAGAACCTGCTGGTTGAACATAAGAAATACCCCGACCCAAGGTAAGGCTTAGAGCAGTGGAATGAAGCTCAGCTAAAGGCAGGAATTGGACAGCCACCCATCTGAAGGCACTGGGGCCCAGAACACCCTGGAGATTATTGGAGGTGGGAAGTAAGCAGAGGCTCCACTATCAAAGGTTGGAGGAGAAGGGGTCTGGGCTCCTCTCAGTCATGTACAAGTTCCTGCAGTGGAGGGAAGCCCAGTTCCAAGAAACACAGTGAAGGAAGCGTGGGCAGAGGCACAAATAACAGATTGAATGCCCCAGCCTAGAGCCTTCAGAGTGTGGCTTCCAGAACCACAACAAACTCCAACAGACTTTCCACAGAGATGGGAAGGAAGTTGCTAGAACAAACACTATCCTGAAACTTGCCCCAAATCTGAACCTAATCAAACCCCAATGTTTTTTTGGGGTTAGAAAAAGCCTGGCTTAGCATTTTTAAAACAATATCTATTTGCCTTTTGTCTACCATTTGCAGCCAGAAGTGGAAGTTCTAAAAACCCATTAAAAACTTTGGGTTTTATTTTGTATTTATTTCTTTACTATATGCTTTGCCTGGCCAAAACCAGAAAATGCTGGAATGGCACAAGCTCATTCTCCTGAGATATCCAGATCAAAGTTGTTTGGAACTGCTTGGCGAAATATCTGAATTTTTCCATTCTTATCCAAACCAATGCCTCCAATCCCTTGCAATTTACTCATATGCGTCCACCTTCTCAAGTGTTCTGAGGCATTTCTTTCAGCACACACACTGGCCTTCAAAGGAGAACAAGAAACTGTGTGCTGGCAGAAGCTGTATTTTCAAGTTTACGCCTTCAATTCATTATCCAACAAAGAGAACAAGAACTTCTGGCAATTTTATCCACTCTATATATTCCATATGGAGTAAAGTATAGGAATAGCAATGTCAAAGACCCTCTTGCATAAAGATTTATTTGTTGGCAGTATATTTTACACTGCTAAATTACTATCCTCTCTCCTAAGTGTGGAATCCAGTTTGGCCAAGTAAAACTTTAAAGCAGCTCATACAATCCGACCAGCAAATTTACTGGGAAACTGGTCTTTTTCCTTTCATAGTGCCTTAGAGAAATGTCCCTGGGGGTGGGGGGTTAGCAAAACTTGCCCTATCAGATATGTTGTATTTTTGTTGCAGAATTCACAATTTACACTTATTTTCCATTGGTCATTCTTATTCTAAGTGGCCTTAATCCATAGATGTTACCTTTCAGGAACATATTAAGGGTATAATGCAGTGCATGCTACAGTGTTAATCTTGTCTTCATAAAAAGACTTCAATTTATCATCTATAGATTTCTTTTCCCGTGGTAATTTTAATCTTGATTTTTTTCCATGAGATACAAAACTAGAATTTGCCTCACAAAAAAACTCAACTCTTAAGAGAACTCTTCCACCTTTTCATTAAAATGAAGAAAATGTATGATGCTGCCTTACTCAAAGCTACTGAGAAAACATCCCAGTAATGCACCTCCTCACCTGTTACATGTTTTAGCCTCAGTTCCTATTTGGGTACTTGGGTACTTTTCAAGTATACCCTTGGCTATTTCTGGGTATGTATTTGAAACCATCTTCATTAGCATAATATTTTTCTAATGCCAAATGAAAAACATTTTTATGATCAGATAGATGAACTTCTAAGGTCAGCAAGCCTGTCTCAGTTTCTAATGTTTCCAAAATATACGAGTGATTCTTTAGCTTTATAAACCTCCACCTGCTTCTTTCTTTCATGTAATTTCGCCTTTGTTCAGTTATTTTGCACCACCCCTGGAGTGTTTTCAAATATATTTTAAACCCCCAAGCAACCCCATTTCAGCTGATTGACTTCAGAGAACTCTAATGCTGGCCAGGCATTTTGCTGCAACCCCATTTAGACTCAGCAGGAAGCGCAGATTTAAAAGGCAGATTACGTTTTTAGCTTTTTAAAAACTGCTTTATTAGAGAGGCTAAAAGCCACAGTGGTGGTAAGCTGAAATCTTTTGAAATACAAGCAACTTCAAGACATCTAGGGAGTAGCTCCTCACCCGTGGAGCTCCTCCCTTTGGGTTTCAATGGTGGCAGGGACCAGCTGGTTCCAAGTATTTTTCTTAAGGGTCCTTGTGGCTCCAACAACAGAATCCATAAAAGCACCAAGGAGGTTTCATTTAAAGGTCGGAGACCTTTGAAAATCAGCTCACCGAGGTTCCCGCCTCTGGACTTCTGGCAGGCCGTTTTGTGTGAAAGTGTTGTTACACACTGGCTTCTACTGAAATGGAGGGGCTGGCCAAGGGGCAATAGGTAGGGAACTATGATGAGGATGTGAAAGCCACTTACAGAAGAGGTGAGAATACCTGCAGGCCTCATTCCTATGACAGGCATCTGGGAGTCCCAAAAGATGGCTTAAAAAAAAAAATGGGTGGATGGATAGATAAGACAGACAGATAGATATAGATAGATGATAGATAGATAGATAGATAGATAGATAGATAGATAGATAGATAGACAGACAGGCAGAGGCCACAGTAGTGGCTACTACTTCACACACCGTCTTAAAACATGTGCTACTACTAATCAATGCATTCCTTCTCACACACTTGGGGTGTTGTTGGTATTATACCAAGAGCTGCTTATAGAGCAGTTGAGTGTTCCTGAAAAGAGGCTGGACATATTGAGATTTCTAGAAAGTCTATGAGATTCCATATGGAATCTCATTGTGTTCAGAGGTTTTGAGAGGAAATAAACACAACCGGATTTCAAGAATGTTCGTAGAAAACGTACGCTAAGACTATTTAAAGGCAAGGTTAAAACAGGATTAAGCCAGAGATCTAATTAATCATACTATGTAGACACAGGGCATATGTGCTGCCACGCACTCCCTCTGTGCCCAAAGAGAACATCAGAAACCAATTATAACTCACCTACCAAGCCCAGAACAGCCTTAGAATCTTTCTTGGCAGGCTGATGCCATCTGATGCCATCCTGGATTAAACAGAGGATAGCCCTAAAGATGTATATGGATCAGGATAGAACCCAACACAGCTGGACATGGTGGCTCATGCCTGTAATCCCAGCACTTTGGGAGGCTGAGACGGGCGGATCACCTGTGGTCAGGAGTTCGACACCAGCCTGGCCAACATGGTAAAACCCTCTCTCGACTAAAAATACAAAAATTAGCTGGGCGTAGTGGCGCACGCCTGTAGTCCCAGCTACTCAGGAAGCTGAGGCAGGAGAATCACTGGAACCAAGGAGGCAGAGGGTGCAGTGAGCCGAGATCACGCCATTGCACTCCAGCCTGGGTGACAGAGTGAGACTCTTTCTCAAAAAAATAATTAATTTATTAATTAATTTTTTTAAGAAAAGAACTCAACACAAATCCCCACAGGCAAGACAAACAGGTGGCAAAAGCAAGTGGAGCCAGCGGAATGGGAGCAGGAAGAATGTCAAGTGCATGCCCTACCAGAACAGGGCAGTAGGTGCTCAGCTTCAGAAGATGTTGTCCTGCAGGAATCGTGGGCTTGTATCACCAGATTTTTTAAGAGTAAATAGAACCAATTTTTTACTTGAAATCTCTTGATTTTTAAATGCTGGATCCAAAAAGAGGGGGAGAAATTAATGCCATGTAAGCCAAGCAAAATACATATGCGGAAAAAAATAAAAAGACATCTGCTTGTTAACGTAGCCTCCAGGCTTAGGAGAATTGAAGGAAGATTTCACTTTGCTCTTGTCTTGCCTGAACCACCTTGCCACTATCTGCAGCTTAAAAACAAAAGAAAACCATCTCACCAGGGCTTGCAGAGGGCATGTGACAAATTGCAGAAAATTATAGCCAACATTTTGTGGTTGCTGATCTTCCCTGGGTTACGCAGTAGCAGAGGCCTGAAAAAACAGGCAAACTTCAAAGATCAAAGTTTCCACGCTGCAGAGGGGACTTTTCAACCAGCTTGCTTTTGTCTAGTTCCTCCCAACCCCAACCCCTTTTTGTCAGTCACCAAGCAGTTGTCACAAAGTTCAGATTCTGACATTGTCAGAGGCTAATCATGCCTTTCACTCATAGCTTATTTCAGTATTCCAACCCTCTAGGTCTTGGTCTCTTTTTGGGCTGTTTACATACAATTTCCTCCTGGGTGGAGCTTTGTTTTTTCTTTCCTTCTTTTGGGGCTGTTGTTTTTTCTTAAAATAGGAGGTCATTCCAGGCAGAAATGTGTTTTCGCCTCTTTGCTTCCTCTATGGCTGGGACTGGGGCCCTTTTGGAAAGAAGGAAATTTCCACTTTGTTTACAAGGAGGGGTTGGTTTTCTTTGGATATCCCATTAATTTGCTGGGTAGGGAGTTTGATGTTCCTAGGATTATCTAAGGAAATCAGGAGAGGCATTTTAAAGGCCCTTCTGCATTTTTTTTTTTTATGTTACGCTCTTTGTTTTTCTGAGTCTTTTTCTCTAACTTGTTCACATTTTTCTAATGAATTTAAGCTTCCTATATGTCAGTCCTTGCGTTCCAGCTTTCGACCCTATTTTTTTTAGCTTTAGTTGTCAATCTGGTTATTTGACCAACATTCTGGACCAATTCCAGCATGAGTCACAGTTTTATACTTTTAAATGGAAAAGTAATGTTCCCCTTCTCTTTAAAATGCAGCCATGACCCATTGCCATTGCTGCAAAAGGCAGACTTGATTGTGCATGTCTTTCTCTACTGTATTCTCCCATCTTTATGGGCCACGTGTCAAGCAATTCATCACCCACATTGAATAATGTCAATAGGCACCCAGGTGGGAGTGAACTGTTCTAAGCCTCACTCAGAGTTTACCCTTGTCCTCTGGAAGAATGCATTCTAAGAAAACAGCATATTAACTGAAAAAAAAAGTTTCCAAAGCCAACAGAAGAAAATCCTTTAAGGCATATCTTGTGACGACTTTAGTAGGTTTGATGCCAGAGAAATGTTAAATAATTTATTCAAGACCACTCCCAATATGTGATTTATTTAAAGGGTCATGTTTACTAACATATCATATTAAAAGACCTCAATTAAGTGGAATTAAGAATCCCATTTCAGAGTTTGATTGTTTAGGACCATTCCATTTCATAAATGCTTATTGTTCATTCTAAACCGAGGAAGAAAGGTAAATAATGACAAATAAGGTCTATGGTAAAGATTGAGATCAGGAAAGGCTGTTTAGGATAGTGATTAGGACCATGTATTTGGAGCCAGGCATATGTGGGATGGGTACACATCAGCTAGTACCAATGGGTCTCAGGCAAGTTACTTACTATGTCTATTCTTCAATTTGCTCAGCTATAAAATAGAGATAATAACAGTACTTCTTTCATGGAGTTGTAAATGACTATGTTAAAGACCTAGTAAGTGTTCATTACAACCAACAACAGCAATAATTCCAACCTTCATAGGGCACTTTTATTATGCATGAGGTACTACCTTTACTTGAATAATTCTATGAAGTAGGTATCATTATTATTATCCTCATTTTACCCATAAGGAAATTGGAGACTCAGAGAAATTAAGTAACTTATCCGGGGTCACAGAGCTACTAAGTAACCAATCCAGGATTCCAACCTAAGTGAACTGGCATAGAGCCTGAGCCCTTAACCACTATGTAGCTTTTAACATCCTTTTAATGTGTAATGAGTCTTCCCTATTCCAAGTGTTTGTTGTTCTAAGGTCATTCTATCATTAACTCAACTTCCTATGTTGCCTATGACTGCCTATAGTGTTGTATACAGAGCAGAGATGCTGAAAATGGCAAATCTGTTAAAACAGTCTCTTTCTCTCTCTCTCTCACACACACACACACACACACACACACACACTTACATGGTTGTTTATTTACCCTCACTGTACCCTACCTGCTAAGTCAGAGGAGTAAATGATGGATATAAAATATACATTCTACAGTATAAAAAGAGGAAGGAGTTTCTAATTCATTTTTGCCTTTTAATTAACCAATAATTCGTTATTTAAAACTTCTCATTCCTCCTAGCATTCTGGTTAACTGATATTTTTTGTTATTTTATTCCTGCAATAAAATAAATACATGTGGTAGAAATTACAGTCAAATAGCTTCCATTCCAAAAGGTAAAAACTGCTCTAATTTATCTAGTTTAAGGAAGCAACAGTTTTAGAGTAAACTGTTGGTGAAATTCCAAGTAACATTTTTACTGTCCTGAGAAATGAAATTTGAAGAATTGGAAGGCGTAGGAGGCCATGACACCAGAGATGGAAATATAGAATGGGGCTAGCAGTTTGTCACAGTGATACATTCTGATAATCAAGAAGTTAAATGTCACAGGATATGTTTGCAAATCTATTATAATATACTGTGCTTATAAAATTACATAGAATATGCTGTGCTATAAATATCACTTATATTTTATTGTATATTTTATATATACTATATATATAATATGCTGTGCTATATATATCACTTATATTTTATTGTATATTTTATCACACATGACCTCATTTGATTTGCACAGGAGAAATAGTATTAGATGAGATAGGTGGTAGAAATAATATCAATCCATTTTATGTAGGAGGAAACTGAGGCTCAGAAAGCCAATGACTTGGCCTAGGTCACACAGCTTGCAGAGCCAAGGCTTACCATTTTTTGCTATTTCTACTAAGTCACAATTCTTACTGGCACTTTTGCTGAGCCTCCCTTGACAATTTCCTTAGACCAAGATGGCTATTCTCCAAGGGGTGGGAACCAGGAATGATTTTTGTAGGGAAAGGTCCAGAACAAGAGGTGGTAATGCATGGGTACACCTCTCCCAAATCACCTTAGAAGGCTAAGCAGGGATGCAGGAGAGGAGGTCTTTGGCAGGAGAAGGGAAAACTACAAAGTGCAAATGTCCCAACTTTCCCACATCTGGCCATGCTCATTCCACATTTTATTTTGTGTTAAAACTATTGGCTCTTGATTCAAATTGCAAGGGTTGAATCCTGGCGCCACTCTTCACTGAGCTCTTTTTGCCTCGTTTCCTTGTTGGTAGAATGGGATTCAAAACCATCCCAATTTTGCAGGATTGATGTGAGAATTAAACAAGAGAGAGCCGAACATGGTGGCTCATGCCTGTAATGCCAGCACTTTAGGAAGCTGAGGCAGGAGGATTGCTTCAGGCCAGGAGTTTGAGACCAGACTGGTCAACATAGTGAGATCCTGTCTCTTTTTTTTAAAACAAGAAATAAATAAGAATTAAATAAGAGAACCATGTAAAGGGCTTAGCATTCTAACTGACACATGGTAAGTACTTAATGAACATCAGCTATCATCATCACTATTTTTCATGCAGAGCTGTGAGTGGCAGAGCCAGTATTTGAACCCAGCCAACCCAATTCCAGAGACCAGTTTCTTAACCAAAATTCCTATTGTCTTTGGACCTTCTGTGTCTGTCTGTCTGGAACAAACTTCCCTTAGATATCCATCTGCACAGCTCTCTTTCCCTCTACATTCAGGCCTCTGCTCAAATATCACTTCCTCTGTATGACACTTCTTGGCTGCCTGATTAAAACGGTACTCTTTGTGACTCCCTATCCCTTTAATCTGCTTCATTTTTTTTCATAGCACTTATAGCAACCTAATACAATATTGAATGTTTATTTGATTTGTCATGGATTGCTTTCTCTACCACTAGGAAGCAAGCTCCATGAAGGCAGGGGCTTGGTTTGGCTCACATGTGTGGCTTTTTTGCCTAGAACATATTCAATTTTTTGTTGCATAAATGTATATACTGATGAGTAAAATATTCATTGACAGAGGCAACTAACATATAGAACCACTATCAACAGAGAAACCAAATAGGAATAAGATCTAGCTCCAACTCTAAAGAGACTTACACTTTAGCTAGGAAGGGGGTCTGGAAAGGTCATTAGAAACCCACCTAACTGTCATGACAGAGTATGCCGAGGTTGAATGAGGGGCACCAAACCTCTGCATGCTCCACCGTGAGTCTAATCTGCAGACTTATCCATCAAGTGAGTCTAACAGTCTATTCTTCCCTAATGAAATGTTCTAGAATCAAATATCAAATCAAACAATAGAATTTCAGAAAGCATTTTAAGAGAGTTTAAATGCTCAAGCCTCGCTATCTCTATGAAATCAGACATACTATTCCTTGGGAGGTGACATTCTCCAGAAGACTATGGAAATAGTATTTGTTTGGTGTAATCTGCTCCCGAAAGTAAACTAGGGAAGTAGATATTTTACAGTTGCTAAAGATCTTGAGAGATTGAAAAGCAAAACAGGCACTCAGTCTCATTAAGCCCAAACTACTGGACTGTGTCTCCTGGGTGAGTCATTAATCAATACCATTAAGTTATAATTCTTTGCCAAGCTAAGAAAACATGACCCAAACAGTAGTGAGCATTTCCTCCCCCTTACCACTTACCCCTAAATATGAAGAGCGATCTTCTAAAAACTTCAGTCTTCCTGAGATTAGCAGGTCTGCAAAATGTCCACTGGATTTGTCCAGAGAGAAAATCTGCCAAACGTGATGAAGTGAGAGAACACCACTTGATTCTGGCCACTCACACTCAAAGCTTTTTCCACCACCCGGATAAAGCAGTGCAGAGCTACACAGGATGACAAGACTGAAATGAAACAAATCATTTACAACATGATTTCTTGCTGAGCAGTGTTCTAAGCCATCCCATGGTGGATAGTGCCTAGCTAACACAGAACAGACCCTAGGCTCTTGAATGGAAAGTCCTTTTATATGACAAATAACACTGTGTGTGTACTGATGAGTGGCAACCACAGAAAAATGGTGCACTATAATGGAAACATCAATGGTTCCAGCAGAGGAAGACTGCACTGTTCTTCATCAGAGAAGCTCACCTTGATCTGGTATGATGGGCCTAAGGAATAACTAGCCACTGGGGCAGTCAAATCCACATTCACATAAAAGGCCATAGCAATGCCCAGTGTGACTTATTTAAAGGACAACACAAATGAACATAAATTATCAAGTGTCTAGAATATGCAACATTATGGGTTAGGGGTTAAAAAAATAAAGATGCACAAGACACATTTCTGCCATGAAGGAGGAGCAAAGTGCTGACTTAAACGTGACCTCATTTAATTTGATCCTTATAGAATCCAGTAGGGTAGACACAAAGTTTTATAAACCCCATTTTACAGATAAGGAAGCCAAGGCTCAAAGTGGTAAGTGATGTGCTCAAGTTTAATTTGAGTGAGCTCTGGAGCTGGAACTCAATCCCAAATCCTGGATTCTTACCACTATAAAACCTGCATCTGGCTCCATCTTTAGACAACAGAAAAAAGCAAAGCCTTCATTCAAACATATTCCTGAGATAAATTAGAATTTGCATGACATTTTTAAACTTTTAATCACCTCAGTATGTCGTTGCAACACCATTTAGCCTTCTTTCATTAAATCTTGATATGACCACATGACCAAAACAGGCAGATGATGACAGAACAGAAGCTCTGCTTTCACCAACAGAACAATCCAGGACTCAGGGATAGCAGGCTGCATCCAAAGTATTCACAGCTGAGGTAAATCTAAAACCTTTGCTCATTGGGGCATTCCAAGGCTTTTGGGGAAAAACATACCTCTTTCTCAAGTATTGATTGGCAACTTTTCTTCATCCAGATGATCCTGGTTTGACTGGATCACCAATAATGTTTTTTAGAGAATTGAAAATTTTATGAGCTTTCCCTCAAGATGGGCTCAAGGAATGCTTAACATAAAGGCACAAATATTATGGAGCTGGGGAAATTTAAAAAAGAAAACTGATAAAAAGAGTGATCCGGGTCCCAGGAAGATTAGAGGGTCTTTAAATTCTGATTTTGTTCGGGGTTGAACACTAAACAGAATTCATACATTGACTCTCTACAGTTTACAGTTGGGGCTATCTTTAACTTCCTTCACCTGGCTTTCTTTCTGTATGCTTTTATTACACTCACAGTTCAAATCTCATTTCCTGACATTGTTTATTATCGTCAGGTGTTGTGCCTTTATCATTACAGACATAGTAGCACTTTTATCTCTACCTCTATTTCTAATGAAACAACCTTTTTACACTATATTATTATACTTGTGTATATTTTTATATCACCTCTGAACTTAAAACTTCTTGAAGAGTTATCTGTAATAGAATATTATCTCTGACTAACCGGCATGAAGTCTCAAATTTGACAAGCATCCAGTTTATTGAATACAGAATTAATCTTTCTCTGGTTTCCACTGACCCCTCTATCTTCATCAGAGGACTTCTGTTGGACTTCAGTCCAGTCTGGTCTACAGAAGGTCCCTTTTTATCAGTTCTCTTTTTTTTCTTTCTCCAGCTCCATAATATTTGTGCCTTTATGTTAAGCATTCCTTGAGCCCATCTTGAGGGAAAGCTCATAAAATTTTCAATTCTCTCAAAAATGGTATTGGTGGTCCAGTCAAAACAGGATCATCTGGATAAAAAAAATTGCCAATCGACATTTGAGGCAGAGGTACCTTTTTGTCCCCAAAGCCTTGGAATGCCACGATGAGCAAAGGTTTTAGGTTTACCTCAGTCCTGAATCTTTGGATCTACCAGCAAATTAGGGACCCCTGTCAAAACACGCCTTAAAGAGAGAGATGGAAGTTGGGAAAGAGAGTAAGTCAGGAAATTCAACATCCTCATTTTATATATGAAAAATGGAAGCCCAAAATAGCAATGTAATTTACCCAAACTCACCCAGCTCTTGGTAAAAGACCCAGGACTAAAACCCAGGTGTCCTGCCTGCCAGTCCTCTGAGGTAACTTTTCTTTTTCCTCACCATCCCAAACTGCCTCTCCTAAAGAAAATAAGTCCTTCTGATATTTTAGTTCTTGTTTTTATTAAATTAGTTTGCATCCTTGGCTCCTTGTCCTGCCCTCATGTCTGGCCCAGAGTGCTGGGCCACTTGGAACTAGGGGTGTCAGTCCCCATGGCTCCAAGAGGTCACCATCAAGAGAGAAGTCACTTGTCTTACGTCTTTGGGCAACACCACCTTCCCTACTGAGACAAAAAGATGACCCTTGCGTTAAATCTGTCAGTCTTGAGTCCTTTGCTAACTGGCAGAGCTAAGAGATCATACCCAGGCTTATGTTGGTCAGGTAGAAACAAATGTGCCACCTATAGGTCAGGTGACATTATGATCATTCTAGCACCCTTTGATTTGTTAAGAATAAAATAGTTTTGTTGGAATCCTTTGTGGTTATGTTTGTATCGACCTCATCTTTTTCTAGTCTCACCTTCTTTTTTTTTTTTTTTTTTTTTTTTTTTTGCCTTCCTGGTGCCTCATATTTATTTAAGATGTGATTGAGGCCGGGCGCGGTGGCTCACGCCTGTAATCCCAGCACTTTGGGAAGCCGAGGCGGGCGGATCACGAGGTCAGGAGATCAAGACCATCCTGGCTAACACGGTGAAACCCCGTCTCTACTAAATATACAAAAAATTAGCCGGGCGTGGTGGCGGGCGCCTGTAGTCCCAGCTACTCGGAAGGCTGAGGCAGGAGAATGGCGTGAACCCGAGAGGCGGAGCTTGCAGTGAGCCGAGATTGCGCCACTGCACTCCAGCCTGGGCGACAGAGCGATACTTGGTCTCAAAAAAAAAAAAAAAAAGAAAAATGTGATTGAGGGATAGTACTTTAATTTTTTAAGCACCTAAAACACTTTATGTAAAAATAAAGAAATAAATTTATCAAATCCAATTTTTTGGAGCAAGTTGCAATGGAAAAAACCCTAGATATGAAATCAGATTAGAGTTCAAAAACACCCTCTCACCCGCTAACTTTTGCCGATGACTGAACTCTGAGTCTCAGAATGCTCATTTGTAAAATAGAGTTAACAATTCAACAACAGAGAGTAGGCTAGTTGAGTGAGAAGTCATTAAATGAGTCTGGTGTGATGCCTGTCATGGCACATAGGATCCCACTCCACGTTTGCTGAATCTGAACTCAGAGGATTTTCAGGATCATAAGAGCTTTGTTTACCACGGCTGCCCTCACTACTGCTCTGGTATCTCTTTTCTTGTACCATCAGCACTTTTCATAGTGTGCTACAGAAATGCCCAATTACGGTATCCTATTGGGGTTTTGATTTGCATTTCCCTCATGGCTAATAAGGGCATCTGTTCATGCATTTATTGTGCATGTGTTCTTTGGAGAACTGTCTTTTTATATCCTTTGCCCATTTTATCATCGGGTTTTCTTATTTTAGTTGAGTTGTAAGAGTTCTTTACATATTCTAGATTCAAGTCCCTTATCAGTTATATGACTTGCAAATTTTTCTTTCATTCTGCGTGTTGCCTTTTCACTTTCTAGGTGATGTCATTTGAAGCACAAAAGTTTCTCATTATAATGATGCCCAGTCATCAAATCTACTTTTTCCTTTGTTGCTTGTGTTTTTGTTTTCATATCTAAAAACCATTGTCTAATTCGAATTCGTAAGTATTTACCACTGCATTTTTTTCTAAGAGCTTACAGTTTTCACTCTTATGTTTAGATTTAATGATCCAGCTGGAGTTAATTTCTGTATGTGTTGTGAGGTAGGGATCCAGATTCATTCTTCTACCTGCAGATATGAAGTTGTTCCAGCATCATTTACTGAAAAAGACCATTTTTTCCCATTTTATTATATTTACACTCATGTTAAAAATTAAGTACTTTTTATAGCAACACATCAAGAAGCACATAATGCCTAATTGCCTCCCTTTTTGTATTAAAATTGATTCTATTCAAGTGTCAAAAACATAAAAGAAATCAAATTTAAATGAAATGAAAAGATATCATGGAGCATATTATGATACTGCTTATTACATATGCACATTTTAAAAACTGAGTAAGGTAAATTTATTCAGGAGAAATATATTAAATATTTGTCCAATTCAGGCAACCTTGCACTTAGGAGGGTATCAGCAGAACTTTGGACATCATCCAGAGGAAAACATTAAACAGCATGAATACAAAGCCTTTCAGCATGTACTAGAAAATAAACTTATCCTGAAGTTGAACACGGATAAGGTCCTAGATTTTTTTTCTTTTTTAGAAAGATCAAAATGTCAGTCTGAACAACAATTTTTTAAACTAAATAAAAGCAGCATTAATGTTTTTAAATGCAATTCAAAAACTATTAAAATGAGTAAGTTATCAGCAAGTACATGACCATAATCCATGTATTTTCTAACTATGTTCCTTCTACTTGTACATAGATTTCAGATCATGTGCAGTCCTATTATGAATTCTATTAATTCTTCCTTGCCTTGTGTTGTAAACATTTGCATTGATTTAAGTGGCTGCAGAATATTTCATCATGCTGCTGGCTGTTTAACTAACTCTCCTCCTAACTCTAGACATTGTTTGGAAGTTGAATTGAATTTTGTGATTAAGAGGTTGTTTTTCATAGCTCCTATAGTTTTAACTTCAAAATTCCTTTGCACTCCCAGTCCCAGTGACCATTTCAGTCACGCAGGGCATAGCAATGATGCATAAAAAAGAGACAGACAGGAGATAAGCGATTGAAACTGCTCTTGTTGGGCAGGGAGACAATGAGAAGCAGGGGAAGAACAAAGCAAACCAAAAAATCTGGTTTTAATATCTGCTTTCAGTTGTTGGACTGAATGATTATTTGGTTCCCTTATGTGAACTTATTTCACCAGCCAGTTATTCTAATTCTGTATTCCTTTTGGCCAGGTAGACATAGACTAAAAATACGTACAGAAAAGAATTCTGGACTTATTTTAATGTGTGCCTATCAGCATTTGGTTATTCCCCATCTTGCTCTAAAAAGAATTTAAAGCAACTCACCTTAGGGAGTTTTCTGAAAAACTTAAGGCCTTTAACAATGCAATTTTTTCTGCTTTTTTTCAGTTCCTAGAGCATTTCTGTCAGTTATACAAGTTAATTATGTTTCCTAGAATCTTATCTCATATTATAGATATATACTATTTTAATTCCTATTTGCTCTGCTCTCTATAGAAATCAGTTTGACATGAACAATTTCATATCAGCATTGAGGGATTATTACAAATGGGCTCACATGTGTCTTTGTTTTATCTCTTGTGTAATTACAACTTGGATGGAGCATTATTTGTTCAACCTTCTAAGGTCACAGACCAGTCTTTTCTGGTTTACATCTGTACTAATCAGCTAAGAAACAATGGGTCAAGCTATGAAAAAGCTAAATGTTGAAGATTGTTGAATGCAGGGCTTTACAGTAACATGCAACTACCTGGCCTTTGGAACACCAACTGTATAGGATTGAGAATAATACTGCAAATGTCCCTTTGTTCACTGCAATGTGAAATCATTCCATCTCAATGTTTGCTCAATAACCACATGCATTTTTGTTTTTGTCTTTTTGTCTCTTCATTTTAATATTTACTATGTGTAAAACTTCTGTATTCTGCACTGTGGCAGGGAGGTGTTCTGCAGATGGGAGGAAAAAGATGTAATTCCTAGCTAATATAAATCTTCGCACTTGCATGGAACTTTAGAACTGACAAACTGTTTTTCCACATGAGTGTACTTCTCTCAGTGTCAGAATGCTCAACCTAGTGAGGGAGATAGGACAGGAATGAGTATCCTGTTTTACAGGAATGAAACTGAGACTCAGAAATATTGTGACATATCCAAATCCATCAGACCTAGAAAAGTGAAAGACCTGGATATTCACATCCCTAATCCAACCTGCTTATCACCATTCATGGCTATAATGAAAATTTTTCACTAAATAATTTCTCCCTTTGAGGATTTTCTGTAATTCTTAGTTGCACACTAGTTTTACAACAATCCAAGTCAAGGAGAAATCTGTGTGTTTGTTAAAGGGCTTTTTTCTTTGATGTGCCTTTACTCTCCGTGGAATGCACCCAACAGTGAGTTTCCCCTGCCCTGAATAGCTCCTTTT
Organism: Symphalangus syndactylus; assembly: GCF_028878055.3. Taxonomy (NCBI): domain Eukaryota; kingdom Metazoa; phylum Chordata; class Mammalia; order Primates; family Hylobatidae; genus Symphalangus; species Symphalangus syndactylus. Next base: position 104,465,420 of record NC_072425.2, read on the forward strand.
ATTTAGTGAGATGGTACCTCATAGAGAGGGAGACTTCTCAAAGCAGCTAACAGATTGGGGCTTCCTAAACCACATCTTGAGGGACAAGAAACATTGCCCTCCCTGGCTGGTGGTAAAGCTTCAACAAGCCCAGGTGGCTTTTCTCTTGGGCTCCCATATTTCCGCTCTTTACTCCGCCAAAGTCCACATTCCTTTCCCTGTCACCACACACAGTTTGACCCCAGGCCAAGGTGGCAGCTTCCTCGGTCCCTTTGAGGCCACAGCCAGTGCTGCTCTGTAGACTCATTGGCAGTGGGCATCTGGGGACAGCTGCTGCCCGAGCCCTCCTGCAGCAGCCCATGCACCTTGCCTCACAATTGGCCTTGTGTTCTCCCAGGCTCCTGGGAGGAAGACCCATCCTGCTCAGCCCAGGCCTCCCACCAAGTGTGTTACTTGGGGCCCTCCACCAAAACAGGATGGTGGTTGAGTGTTGAGATTACCTGACCACCATTACCTCTTCCTTGTCTCCCAACTGCTTAATTCAGCCAAAGGTGTCAGGACCTCATCCCTGAGAGATTTGGGTTGTTGTTTTGTTTTCTTTTGTTTCCCAGAACAGGAAAAACATGAATATTTTCTTTTTTTTTTTTTTCCTATGCTTCTTTGAAAAGACATGAGGGGTGAGCCCCATGTGAAAAGATATTTTTGCATCTAGTTTGGGTGGGGGGGAAAAGGCTTTCCCCAAATGTCTGAGAACCTTTTCATTACAAAATACTGTGATGAACCACTAACGAGGAAGAAGGAGGCCATCAGCAGCAGGGCCAGAGTACAACAGCACCGTCTACTGGACAGAGGCTGAGTTTATTGATGGTGTTCCATGCAATGGCCATGAGGAAAATATGGCTAACACTCTGGGGCTAGGGTGCAGGGAGAAAAGCCATGAATGAGGACCTGGCCTTTTCTAAACGCAGTAAATCCGTGAGAGGCAACTGCTTTGTGGGACTGTTCACAAAACAAATTCTAGGCCTCGAGAGTTACTCTTTAAAAAAATTTCTAAAAATTTATCCCCTATACATCCATGCAACCCCCATCCATCTACTGTCATTTTTATGAGGCTGACCCCACCATCAACACTTATTAAACACCCTCTCACCTTGACACCCACACATTCATTCCTTTATTCATTCATTCAGCACCAGGCCCTGCGGTAGGCATTCAAGGTGTAATAAGAAGTAAGACCTAGCATCCTTGAGCCATTCTGTAGGCATCCAGGACTGGGCCTAGGCAGGAATTCCTGTTCCCAGTCTTTCTTTATCAACTTCCTGTCAGTTTTGTTCTTACTTTCAGTTCCCCTCTGAGCCCTGCTCTCTGCTAAGAGATAAGTGGGATATTGGGGTATCCATGTAAATTAGCCAGGCTCCTATATTAACCAGGTAAAATGTTTCTTATCCCATGTAAATTCAAACTCTTCAGTCCTTAAGATGGCTATTCAAGGATGATCCTAATGTTAAGATCTTTAGCCAATTTGACAGATACATGGAGGTCAAAGAGGAATGGGGTGTTGATGTATGTCCCTCAATCAATCATTATAGTTGGTAGCTGCCTTTTAAATACATATAAAAGGCCAGCTCTGGCCAACAGGTTAAAACACAATGAAAGCTTGAATTTCCTTAGGCATAATTATTTGGTATGAATGTATCTTTTTTATTTTCCATCATTAATGAATTGTAAAATGTATAGCCAAGCCTTTAAAATCAAGTAGGCCGCAGTAATATCACCAGGAAGAGAAAATAAATAATATTATTAAGGAACCAAGAGACCTCTCTGTGGCTGTTGGGAAAATTAAGGAAAGTAGAAACTGAGCCCTATGTATTCATTATTAGAACAAACATTCTCCTCAGTGGAGGTTATCGTCAGGATGACAGGTGATCCCTGCCCAGGGCTTTCTAACAGTCCGATGAGGCAAAGCCCAAAGTACAGTCACAAACTCAAGGGACTGAAAAAGTTTTTGGAATCCCCTCATTCATCTCTCTTTTTTAAACAAAGCCAAACCAACCCACACCAATTATACCAATCTCATCGTTTAAAATTGTCTAGGGAAATGAGTTTATATATTCTGTTATAGTCCCATCCTAGTAGTTAAAATATACACATCATCAAAAAGTTTTTTCTAATGCTAATTTAAAGCCCCAGATTAAACTTAAACCTGTATCCCAGGAGGTGGAGAAGGGGAGAGGAGGTGGAGTAAGGAGAGAGAGCAATAATTAATCAATTTCTTCCTTATAATAGCATGTGTTTTCTTGAAGCCCAAGTCTAATTCCATTTATAAATATTTCTTTCCCATTATAAGCAATTCCAGATTGATAAGTTGTTTGAAGTGAGCCATAGTCTCTTCAGTTTTTCATTAAATGTGTTAATAACTCACAGTGCATGTATCTACAGTCACAAAGCAGCTTCTTGGGCTTTATCTGTTGTCTTTTACATGTATTCAGTAGAGAATGATGGGTGGTTTGAATATTTGTGGGTAGCTATTCGTGAATATGTTTACTGACTTCCATCATTAAAAGAGTCACAAGTTTCAAGTTAAACTGGAAGTCCTTGGTTTATATTTCCAATTTCTGCAAAGCATATAAAATTTTGAGGTAATCACAGCAGTGTTTCTAGAAATAAGAAACAGTCACCCATGTATCTCAAACAGTGTTTATTACATAGAACAGTTTCTGCTGAAACTACCTCTACCATATTTCATAGAATTCGTTTTCCTCCTTGCCTGGAGTGTCTGTGTCCCAGAATCTGGAATAGCAACTCTGTCATCCATGCTGACTCCTGCCTGCAACCTTAACTTTTTAGAGATCAAAGTGGCCCGTTGTCTGTGCTGTCACCACAAGTGACAGGCCAGCCTTGTGCAGTGCTGTACATCAATTTTCAGTACAAAAATAATAGTACTTCTTCCTTAGCTGCTTGAGTAAAATCAAAGTGAGGGTCTTAAACAACTTAATTTCATCCTTCAGGGGCAAGTCATTCTTGAGCCTACTGTAACTGAAGAGGGATAGGTTGTGGTGTAATTGCTTCCTGCTTAACCATTTTACTGCTATACATCAATTTTACTCTACTTTTGTCTGTATCCAATCATATTTTCAAATATAGGTCATGTGAGTATTTAAGGCCCCCTAAAAATGGGATGGAGGAAATTATTCCCAATGAACAAGGATAAGGGATCTGTATTCCTTGAATTTTAAAATAGTCGTGAATCTTAGAAACCCACTATTCCAGCTGGGAATCCAATTACGTGGCTGTCTAAACATTTTTCTTCAAGGAGTCTTTCTAGTTAATAATTATTCTTTCAGAGCGTTCAGTTTGGGCCTTTACCAACAAAGACCAAGCATTTTAAAGTCAATAAGCAAGGATTTATAATAAGCCGTGCCATTCTGATTTCTAGTAGAACCCAAAACCCTCTCTGTATTTCCATGCCAGATAACACATTTTACTAATATAGATTGTACCAACCTTTCTGATGGCCAATATTAAAAATTTAAGTGTGTGTATAATTTGACTAAGGTGTTCACTTTAAGGAATATCGTCAATAGAAATTATTGGATGCATACACTAAAATATTTGCACATAGATGTTCATCACATTGTTGTTTATAAAAGTGAATCTTGGCTGGGTGCGGTGGCTCACACCTGTAACCCCAGCACTCTGGGAGGCCAAGGCAGGCGGATCACGAGGTCAAGAGATTGAGACCATCCTAGCCAACACAGTGAAACCCTGTCTCTACCAATAATATAAAAAAAAAATTAGCTGGGTGTGGTGGTACACACCTGTAGTCCCAGTTACTCTGAGACTGAGGCAGGAGAATCGCTTGAACCTGGGAGGCAGAGGTTGCAGTGAGCCGAGATAGCGCCACTGCACTCCAGCCTGGTGACAGAGTGAGACTCCGTCTCAAAAAAAAAACAAATTATAAAATCTATTTTTCTCTATGAATAATAATAATGTGTGTATTTTCACTATATATATATATAGTTACACAAGCTATGAAACCATTTTTTCAAATGTATGAGCCATTTTTTAACGGTTTTTTTTTTCTTTAGTAAAGTGAAAGCAAGTTTATTAAGGAGGTAAAGGAATAAATGAATGGCTACTCAATAGGCAAAGCAGCTCAAAAATGGTTTTCTATTACGGTAAAGAGAGTATATGCATAGAAAAAGCTTCAAAGAAATATGTCAAAATGTTAACAGCAGTTATTGGTGGCTAGGATTACAGGTGAATTTATCCTTCTACTTTATATGTTGTGTTTTTTTTAAATTTTGTCGTTTTGTTTTTTTCAGACAGAGTCTCGCCCTGTCACCCAGGCTGGAGTACAGTAGCATGATCTTGACTCATTGCAACCTCTGTCCCCTGGGTTCAAGCAATTCTCCTGCCTCAGCCTCTCTAGTAGCTGGGATTACAGGCATGCACTACCACGCCCTGCTGATTTTTGTATTTTTAGTAGAGACGGGGTTTTGCCAACCAGGCTGGTCTCCAACTCCTGACCTCAAGTGATCTGCATGCCTCAGCCTCCCAGAGTGTTCAGATCACAGGCCTGAGCCACCATGCCAGGCCTACTTTACATGTTATGTAATTTTTTCTGTAAGCATGTATATCTTTCATAGTTTTAAAGGGCTGTGTTTGGCCAGGCACTGAGGCTCACGTCTGTAATCCCAGAACTGGCCAAGATGGGTGGATCACTTGAGGCCAGGAGTTTGAGATCAGCCTGACTAAGATGGTGAAACCCTGTCTCTACTAAAAATACAAAAATTAGCCATATATGGTGGCACATACCTGTATTCCCAGCTACTCAGGAGGCTGAGATATGAGAATTGCTTGAACCCAGGAGGTGGAGATTGCAGTGAGCCAAGATCACGGCACTGCACTCCAGCCTGGGTGACAGAGTGAGACTCCGTCTCAAAACTAAATTAATTAATTAATTAATTAAATAAAGGGCTGTTTTTACTTGGAGGAAAAAGTAGCTCATAAATACCGAAAATATTTTGTTTTATCAGGGTTTTGTTTTCCTCAAAGGAAACTACTCATGTGAGGAAAAAATTCTATGCACAAAATGTAAATTTTATGTATCAAGAATGATTAAGAAATGGAGTATTATAGCTAACTAAGAGTAACGATACCGACTCTATGTGGGTATAAGGCAAGGTCACATCAAAAGGAACACTACAAAGTGGCTTTCATCCAAACTTTTAAGACCTATTTTTACTGACTGGACCAAAACCAAAAATAGGCATCTCTCAATCCAGCACAGTAGTCACTAACCTTCATTGCTTGGCTGTAAACATACGGAATTCCTCCACCCTCTTCTCACCCACAGACTCTCTCATATACAAAAACGACTTCAAGGACTAACCAGTGGTATTTATGCTGGGTTTCACAAAGTTGCTGACCAGACTTGTCAGCATAAGAAAGAGGGGCTGAGATCCCTCTCCTCTGGCTTTTTCATCCTAGAATGATACATAACATTTCTTTTGGAAGAAGGGTTGTATGGCAGCAAAAGCAAAGCTATGAGACACACCCTTCTTTTGCAAATGGGAAAACTGATGCCTAGAGACTAAATTACTTATTCACCAGGATGGAAATGCCAGGATCAGAATGTAGTTTCATGACACTTGCTCTGTTAGTTGCTGTTTACCCAGCACCATCCTGGATTCTCACAAGAAAGAACCCCTTTAGGACAAACAAAAGATCAGACCCAACGAAAGATGAATGTCCTTGTGCCCAATCTGAGCTATTCGTTTGCTGGCTGAAGAATAAGTGTGTGTTTTGTCTTCTTAAGGTTCTTATGGAAGGTAGCAAACCAAAATATAAAAGTCTTTAAAATATCTAATGCAAGACCTCTGAACAGCCATTGTGTTAAATGTCACAAGAGATTTTCATCTTAGTATTTAGTGGCTGGCAGGAGATGACTCAGTGCCGTGGAATCTAATTTTAAATTGTTTTTAAATAAATTTACGGGGTCCAATAGCATGTAACTTTGGAAGGTGACAAGGTGGCTTTGGAGATTTGAGAGTTTTTGAAGCCATATATCAAAGGTTGCCTTTGACAGTTATGGGGATTTATTTTGTTCCCTACTCCAATTGTTTCCAATAGCTCTCAACCATGCTTCCCTGTGCAGGAAAACTAAATTTGGAAGTCTTGCCATCTTTGCCTGCCTGGGACCTCAAAGTATTGAGCCCTGTATGCCTAGAAACTGCTCAAACATTCCTTTCTGGGGGCTGTCATTAAATCCCTGTTTTCTGGATGGAGATACTGAGGGTGCAACTATTGGTCAAGGTCACCCAGTAAGTCAGTGGCAAAGCTGGGAATACAACCCAGACTTTCTGACTCCCTTGCCCATCCCCTGACCATCAAACCACATGCTCTTGACCAGGATGAAACAGGCTTGTCTGTCTCAGCATTTAGAGTGAGCCGAGTAGAAGAAACTGCAATTTATCCATTTCCATTTCAAACTTTCATGTGTCTCTTATTTCATCAGCTAATAGGCACATTGCTCCAGATCATTCTTCACTCTAAAAAACTTATTTTTTACTAATTTGTCAAAGAAATGCTATCTTAATTTGGAAGAGCATGAGAAACCACTTTTTTTCCCCCATCATATCACATTGTGTAACACTGGCAGTGTGGCCACTTCAAAAACCCACAGAAGCTGCTTCCTTTGGTCTGCCGATGGCTGGTTCTTCTGCCAGCTCCTCCATGTGGCCTTCCTTGTATGGAGGTCGGGCGTCCCGTGGTTCCTGGCAAAGGAACATCCCACGGACAAGCCAGGGCCTTGACGTGGCTGTTCCTTCTCCTGCTCTTTTGAATGCTCCTTAACCACAAGAGAACTCGATTCTCCTGCCAGCTGTACCCCATATGCCACTTGAAATGTAGTCAGTGGTGACTGTCCAAAAGGGCGCCAGCCAGAGTCCAGAGCAACTTTAATAGGGACGAGGGAAAGGCAGTACAACCAGGTCTTGCCAGTGAGAACCATCTCCTGCCAACAACCACAAGGGGAGAGAAGGGTTTTTAATGCCCATGGGTAAACTGTCCCACTTTTTCTCATAGCCTATAAAGATGTTTCTCCCAGCATTTTATACCTGTCATGTTTGATCATAAATATTTCTTCCTCAAAATGAGCTAACTTGTTTACCCTGAAGGCCTGACTCTATTGGGGACAGCTTTCCAAACTCTGGGTTAGGGTGTTTGACCAGCTAGTTCCATCTGCTCTCCTGCTGCTGGCAGTTAGTCCTTGTGTTCTGCAATGACTTTGCTCCCTAAAGCTGTCAGTAGAAGCAGGGAGCAGCAGAGAAATGAAATCCAGGAGGGAGAGAGATGTGTTGTTATTGTGCTAACGAGGCTCCTCCTGTGAGTTTGTTAAATCTGCTCAGTCCAGGTCAAGCATGCCTTGGTCAGAAGAGTCACCTCTAATTTTAGTACTGCCTCACCAAGAAGTGCGGCCTTGCCCTCACTACGCCAGACACCTGTCCTCTCCCTGTGAGAGACTCTCAGGGCTAAGTGCATCCCCAGTGACACATAGGGTGGCCCCCAAAATCATTGTTCTAGTACTTAAAATTACAGACAGTTAAAAGGCGGTTCCTGCTTGTCTTTTCCATCACACATGGCTCCAAATGCATCATGTTATTCCATCCGTCAGCTCTTTCAGCCTGCACAAGCCATCAAGTGCTATGTACTCGTGAGAAGAAATACGTTTCCCTAATGTGACAGCACTGGAGGTACTCCAGGGAGAGTGACAGCTTAATTTTGTTTATTATTCACTCCGAGTTCTAAAGAAGTAAACTTCATTAACTTTTCCTATAAAATACAAAGACTCTATTATTTGCCTTATCCATAACATTAAACAAGAAAAAAAGACTTTGAGGTTTCCAACAAAGCAGGTTCTTTTTTCTTTTTTTTTTAAGTTTCTGTTGCTCTACCCAGATGATCTAGAGGGTGATATGCTTCTGTTGGCCTCTGACCTGTGATAGAAATGCCCAGGTCGGCAGCTCCATGCAATACTCAGCATCAACCTGTTTGCCCATCCATGTATATTTAATGGTCTTCCTGGCATCTTGACTATCAGGACAGACATGTAACAGCCCTGACTAACATTTTGTAGGCATGTATTTTCATTCACAGAGTAATAGAACTATGAAGATAGATGTCTCATTCCAAGCAGTCTCTCAACCAGCAAATAAGAGATCTAAAAATATAATGTGGCCCACGGCAGCCCTGACTTCAGTCACAGATGGGGCTGGAGAGATTGAAGCTCCATGAGTGAGGGCATCACAGTGAGGATGAATCAGCCTGGCCTTCCACCTTTCAAATCTGGTAGAAGAGCTTACAGACCCAGTTTACACCTGTGTCTTCCTGATTATCTAGATACATGGTGGAAATCTGCTCTTAGGATGAAAGATCATAAGGAAATGTACCTGAAAAAAATAATAATCAGAAAACTACTTTCAGTTTAAAAAATAGCTAGAAACTCATATCGAACCCCCAAATTCAATATTAAAGCAGATTGCCTTATTTTTATAACTTTTATTTTGCCAAAAAACAAGTGATCATGTGTATGATTGTTTCGGCAAGCACAAGTTCCAGCCTCTAACTGCTCTCAGAAATTAAACTGCTTTCAAAAAGAATAGCAGGCAAGACAATCCAAAAAAGGGGTGTTAAGGCCTTTTGAATTCATTAAAATTTATTTCAAGAATGATAAATCTTCAATGTATGTTAAATTGTATGTTAAACAGTCATCTTTTCTGCTTTATTTTGAGAGCAGCATTTGAAGATCTAAAAGTAAACAATGATGTGAAAGTTTCCTTCACAGGGCTTTCTTGTTCTCTTTCCCTCCTAATAAAATGGTGTTTATGGCTTAATATACAGAGTCGGAAAGGAAGAATGTAAGTAGGAAAGCAAAAAGAAAATCTACAGACTCCAGGAATTGAACTGTATTTGGAGGTTGAGCTTTAAAAAAAGGAAAACTTTGTTTTTTCATTTAATTTTAAAATTCTGATAAAATATGTATAACATAGTATTCATCATTTAAGCCATTCTTAAGTGTGCAATTTAGTACCATTAAATGGATTCATAATGTTATATAACCATCACCACTATCTATACCCAAAACCTTTTCATCATCCCCAACAAAACCTCTGTACTCATTATACAATAAACTCCCCCTTCCTTACTTCAAGCAGACCCTAACAACATTTATTCGACTTTCTTTCTCTGTGAATTTCACTTTTCTAGGTACCACATATAAATTGAAAGCATACAATACTCATCCTTCTATATCTGATTTATTTCTCTACGCATAATATTTTCAAAGTCCATCCGTGTTTTAGCATATATAAAAATTTCATTCCTAAAAAAGGAAAACTTTTATTTGTAAAGAATAAAAATTTTGATCTGTTTTTTTCTTATTTATAGCCCGTCTTGTCTGGAGTTTGTTATATCTCCATAGAGGGAAGCAGAGGTCTCTTTGGTCTTACCTGGCTTTTGTTAACTGACGATGGTCTTCTGAGTATGTGGAAGGCTTTCTCTATTGCCTGAGAAGCCCAAAGAGGTTCTGGGTTTTGTTTTTATTTTTCTTTCAGATCTTCTGGTATTGTAGACTGACAAACTCCTGTCTTGAAACCAAAGGACTGAAAATCTTACATTGAAGCACTTATGGTTAATCCCAAAAGCATTCTTTGTTTTTTTGGTCCCCGTTGACCTACATATTTGTTGTAATTTTCCCTCAGTTAAATTGGGGAGAGGTAAAATGTACAGGCAATGGGCATTTAGTACAACCTATGCTCGCAACTCCTGCCTTTTCAATCACATTTTTGTCCAGTGTTTCTCAACCTCATGGGGCCAAATGCTACCTTTTACAACAAATATTTTATTAAGCTCCATTTATTTATTCTTAAATGAAATTTACAGACAATATAACCTATAGACACCTATTAATTTTTAAGCCAAAAGAATGCTTTAAGCATAAAATAAATTTTAAAAAAAGAAAGTAATTTTTAGTAAAATAATATGTATTTCAATATGTAAATACTTAGAAATAACTACATTGGAAGACATAATGAAGCAGTCAAAAGCTGGCTTTAGATGACAAATTGCTTTTGAATTCAGCAACTACAAATACAAACCAAGATTTATGTGCTGTTTAGATGACTATATCCCTTGAACAATTGTCTAACAGTTATGCAAATTTCCAAAACAATGAACAACTTACTTTAAAAAAAAAAAGTTCTGAACAAAGTACAAAGTTTTATTCCTAGAAAATTTAGGGTGTATTAAAACTGTGTAATAAATACATTGTGTTTGCATGTAAAATGGAGTTAGGCTTTGAGTTTGAATAATTATACACCAGGTTTTCCAAATTCACAACTGCCCAGCTGGACATACAAAAGTCACATGGGACACAACAATTCTTCATGGCAAAGGACTATCCCAAACATGCATAATGTTGACCTCCCTGACACTTGCCCAGTAAATGTTAATGATAGCCCCCAATTAGAGTAATAATAAAAAATCTCATGAATTTTAAAAAATGAACAGAGGGGGATGTTTAAGTAGCCCAGTCTCTTTAGAGGTGGGAAGCCAGCAAATAATTCCAAGTGCCTCTAAGAACTCCGAAGCGTTTTGATGCACACTCTTTCCGGGGTGGATTCTGAAGAGACAGAGGCCCAGAGACTCTAACATGGAGGCTCCTCTGATGGTTGCAGTTTTTTGGGTGATTTTCTTGTATTCTTGCCCAGACTGTGGAACTGAGATCTTACTCTCTGCCTTCCTCTTGAGACACTTCATGCACCACCTATACCAAGCTCCCTAAATGTAGGAAAGTACATGAACAATTTGACTATGGTATGGTGGAAGCTCATGGTCTAAACATTCAAATTATGTCATTAAAGCTGCAAAAAAGGATTAAGCTCTGTCTTCCATTTCGTTTTTCCCTTCTAAGTTCACCCTTAATTGCAGCCTCCTGACCAAAGCTGCAAGTCTGGGCATAGCTCCCAAACTATAAAAAATCCAATAATTTCTTTCTATCTGTGTCTCCAATCCCACCTCTAGCCTGGTTCCATGTCCATAATGCTCTTCTTGAAATTGGCCTAAACCAAACCTACTGGCTTCCTGCATCCTGTGCCATAGTCACCTGGAATAGAGTTCTTCACTCTCTGAGAGTGCAGCCTCTCAATCACTCCTCGTGAGAGGCCAATCTCACCAAATTTCAAAAATGTGTTCTAAAAGAGCAGATTCCTTATATGCCTCCATAGGGTCTAAATTTTTTCTCCATCCCCCTTCACTTAAGTTATGTTCTAAGATCTTCAAGAAAACCCTGTAAAGTAGGTCAAGGAGTTGACATTTTATCAATGAGGTCATTGAGGTACAGAGAGATTTATTAATTTGCAAAAGTTACAGTTAGGGCCAGACATGATGGCTCACACCTGTAATACCAGCACTTTAGGAGGCCAAGGTGGGAGGATTGATAGAGGCCAGAATTTGGAGACCAGCCTGGGCAAAAAGTGAGACCCCATGTGTATTAGTCCATTATAGTCCCACATTGCTATAAAGAACTACCTGAGACCAGGTAGTTTATACAGAAATTAAGTTTAATTGGCCCACAGTTCCACAGGTTGTATAGGAAGCATGGCTTGGGGAGGACTCAGGAAACTTACAATCATGGCAGAAGATGAAGGGGAAGGAAGCATATCTTCACGTGGCCAGTAGGAGAGAGACAGCAAAGGCGGAAGTGCTATGCACTTTTAAACAACCAGATTTCATGAGAACTCACTGTCACAAGAACAGCAAAAGGGAAATCTGCCCCGTGATCCAATCACCTCCCACCAGGTCCCTCACCCAACACTGAGGATTACAATTCAACATGAGATTTGGGTGGGGACACAGAACCAAACAATATCATCATCTTTACCAAAACAAAACAAAGTGACACAGCTAATGAGTTGCACAACTAGGAAAATAACAGGTTTTCTGTTTGCTTATTTGTTTTTATTTTAAATTTTTTTACCCTTAATTCAGTAGGTTTTTCAGTAATCCATTTACTAACTCTATTAAAATAAAAATCTCTTTGGTGAACTAATTTATATTTACCATTTCCACACTCGACTGAGATTTAGCAAGTCTCTCAGAAAGGCTTCCTGCTTTTTTTTTTTTTTTTTTTGGCAATACAGTTGGAAAGTCCCTCATTTTCTGGTCTATCATCATATCCCCAGAAGTGTCTCTGCACCCAACATGGTTAAAAGTACCCTTCCTTTGACCTTTTCTAGCATTGTCATTTTTTCCGGATATAGGGAAACCAGAGTTGCCACATTAAGAGATATGTATGTCCTACATTTGAGCACATAAGTACCATAACATTTTCCCTTTTATTTCTGAAGCATATCAGAGGCAAAATAGCACTTTGGACTTGAGACCCCTTCCCCTACTCTGAAATCTTGCCAAATTTCAAGGCTTAGCTTGAATGCAGCCTCCTTCATTGTATTAGTTGATGTTCTCCAGAAAAACAGAACCAATAGGAAACTACACACACACACACACACACACACATACACATAAATTTATTATGAGAAATCTGCCCATGTGGTTATGGAGTCAGAATTTCCACGATCTGCCATCTGAAAGCTGAAGACTCATAAAAGCAAATGGTATAATTCCAGTCTGAGTCTGAAGCCCTGGGAAATAATGGCATAAGTTCTAGTTGAAGTCCAAAGTCCTAAAAACTAAAGGGGCAATGGTATAAGTTCCAGTCCAAGTCCAAAGACCTGAGAACCAGGAGGGCAGATGATGTAAGTCCCAGTCCAAAGACAGGAAAAGACTGATGCTACTGTCCCAGCTCATGCAGTCAGGTGCAGAGAGAGAGAATTATTCTTTCCTCTATATTTTTGCTCTACTCAGGCCTTCAACTGAAAATTTTAGTTAATTGCTCACAAATGTTTGCTTTATATTCATTCTTGTTTATTTATTTACTTTTAGGTTTTATCTTTTTTTTTTGAAACAGTTGGATTGAATGATATTTATTTATGTTGGGAAAGGCAATCTTCCTTAATCAAATTTATTTATTTATTTAAATGTTCATCTCTTCCAGAAACATCCTCATAGACACACCCAGACATGATGTTTAACCAGATATCTGTGCATCAGGTGGCCCACTCAAATTGACACATATAACTAACCATAGCATCTGTAAAGCCTTCTTTGAACCTCTAACATAATTCCTTTATTTTACCATAGCACATTTTCTAAAATCTGTTTAGCACTTATTTAATTCTGTAGGATATTATAGTTAATTGCTCACAAATGTTTGCTTTACATTCATTCTCATTTATTTTTATTTTTTATATTTTTAAATGTTCTTGAGACAGGGTCTTGCTCTGTCATCACCCAGGCTGGAGTGCAGTGGCTCAATCATGGCTCACTGATGCCTCAAACTCCTGGGCTTACACAATCCTCCTGCCTCAGCCTCCTGAGTAGCTGGGACTATAAGCATGTGCCATCATACCTAGATTTTTTTTTATTTTTATACAGACAGGGTCTCACTATGTTGCCCAGGCTGGTCTCGAACTCCTGGGCTCAAACAATCCTCCTGCCTCAGCCTCCTGAGTAGCTGGGACTATAAGCATGTACCATCATACCCAGATTTTTTTTTTATTTTTATACAGACAGGGTCTCACTATGTTGCCCAGGCTGGTCTCGAACTCCTGGGCTCAAGCAATCCTCCTGCCTCAGCCTTCTAAAGTGCTGGGATTACAGGTATGAGCCACCACTCCCAGCATTCATTCTTATTTATACGTAACACTAAGTTTCACTCATTTCTTTGCCCACAAGTGTTCCTGTATCCCATTACTTATTACTGAATTTATTTTTCTTCTTTCTGGAGTAAACTCTCTGTGAGAAGGTCTGGTAAATTTTTTAAGTCTTATATGTTTCCATTAAAAAACTTTTGGTTGCAAGTAACAGAGAAATCCATACTCAAATGTTTTTTAAAAGGCAGCTCCATGCACAAAGGTATCAAGTAAAGGAGAGGTCCTTTTCATCATCCCACCCTGCCATCCTCCACTTTTCTATTCTGCTCTGGGGTTAAGTCCTCTCTTGGCAATGGATGTCACAGTCCCAGGAATCACAGTCAGTCATGACAATGTCCAATGGAAGCAGACTCTGCTTCTTCTTCTCTTGATCTCTTTAAAGAAAAGAAGACTTTTTACATAAGCCTCTTGGCACACTTCTCACATCTATTTGGTCAGGACTAAGTGAACCAGCCCTTTCTATAACCAATTACTGTCAAAAGGAATGGGATTACTACAATTAGAGTAGCCTAATTAAGATTTACCCTTTATTGGGCCAGAAGGTGGGACAAATGCCACTATCAATTGGGGATATGGATTATGCGTGGTTGGTTGGAGAGCACTTGCACAAAAGGCTCTCCAGAATGCCCTTAGTCTCTACAGAGAGTTGTGCTTGAAACAGACAAAGCAGGCTGCAGCGTGGGTAGTGCCCTGGGACAGAGAGCTTGTGCTTGTACTGTGTTCGCATTTATGGGGAAGCTAGGGCAGCATGGAAATACTTAACCAGTCCTGTAGCAATAGGAGTTTCCCATCAGGGCAATGGCCTTGCTGGTGAGAATATGTGGAACTTGGACAGCAGCCATCGAGGGGAAGTTTGCTTTCCAGTTCTGGTGTCCCAAAAGACAAAGTTCCAAACAGCATACTCCCAAATGTTGAAATCTCAAAAGATCAAAATCTCTGAAGTCCAAACTTCCTAATGTCTTAAATCCAAGAAATCACTATCACAGAATAGTTGTCTCATGAAGGGCTAGCTCTTATGGACTTTCCAATTCCCCAAAATCTATCCTTGAAATGTGTTTTTTCCATAAGTCATATTTTCTCCTTAGTTTTTTTCTTTTTCTTTATTTTGTTTTTTTTCACTATTTTAAACTGTCAACACTATTTTTTACAATTTCTAATGCTCTGTATTTAATCTTCACATTATTTCCAATATTGGAACTATGAATTATGTAGAAACTTATAGAGAATTCTAATGTTTTATGCAATTTTTTTTGCAAATTTGACTTCATGAAAGTGTATTATCACAATGTTGACTTTGTGTGTAAACACTGTGTGTATATGTGAAAATGTTGAACCTTCCTCAATAAATGAAGCACTATTCTTTTTGTAAATCTTCAGTGAAAGAGAAAATTTCTCAAGATCTCAGCTCTTTGGATGACTGTATAGCCAGTGGTGACACATCATGATTTATGATCAATCGCATCAAAACACTTAGGTTGTTCATCAAGGTATTTCAGATGACTGCAGTTATAAAAGTGGGTGTACACAACTAGCACTATAGTGATATGTGTTTAGACATTTTCCTTTTTGGCCTATTTATGAATACAGTTTATCTGCTCATAACTGTTATACCCATGCAACTGTCATTGGTATATACCTGAGTGTTTATGCTTGCAAAATTATGTATGTTATTATTACCTATTTTATGGGGTAAAGTGGCCTATGAAGTGTTCTGACATGTTTTATATGTTTCTCAAATAAATCCCATTTTAAGAATGTAAATAAATATCTTTTTAATTTTTTTTAAAATTTTTTCCAGAATTATAGTTTGGGGATGTTTATTTTTCAGAATTTCAACATTCAAGGTTTTGGTGTTCAGAATTGTGTCTTTTAGATTAAAATCAACACCCACCTCATAGGTGTCCCTGGTGAGCCAGCCTGTTTGCTAGGATGCCTAAGGAAGTAGGGACCAAGTCGTGGGATGTGTGACCAAGTTTGTCTCGCCTCATCCCTGAATCACATGTACACCTCTATCAAAGAGGACTCTACCAGCAGCAGAGAATACTCATTTGACTGGACTATGGGGTGTAGTCTATACCATAAATTCTTGAAACCCTCACCATCTATGGCCAAATCTTTATTCTAAACTCAAAAGTTATTTTCCTTCAATATTGAAGATTTTGCTTCATTATCTGTTTTCATCCAGTATTGCCCATGAAAAATCTGTGGATTTTCAGTTTAATTATCTAGAGTAGCTTTTTAATTTTCTCTTTTCTTGAATGAGCCAAAATGTCATACATTTGTGTGCATTTGTGAAGTTGTTTCATTCTGTTTGGCACATAGTGTTAGCTTTCAATCTGAGAGCTCATTTCATTCTTCAGGTGTTATTTCTTTTATTTATTTAAGGATCTGCTTCATTATCTCTATTTTATTCCTCCAGACCCACCTTAGGTAACCACATACCATTAAAGAGACTTCAAAACATGCAGACATTTCATTCAGGTTTCTTAATTTATTTTGTATATTTATCATCTATTTATTCCTTTGTGCTCTATTCTATAAGAATAGAATACTTGAATACTTGGCCCCAATTTTTTTTTTTTTTTTTTTTTTTGAGACGGAGTCTCGCTCTGTCGCCCAGGCTGGAGTGCAGTGGCGCAATCTCGGCTCACTGCAAGCTCCGCCTCCTGGGTTCACGCCATTCTCCTGCCTCAGCCTCTCCGAGTAGCTGGGACTACAGGCGCCTGCCACCATGCCCAGCTAATTTTTTGTATTTTTTAGTAGAGACGGGGTTTCACCATGGTCTCGATCTCCTGACCTCGTGATCCGCCCACCTCGGCCTCCCAAAGTGCTGGGATTACAAGCGTGAGCCACCGCGCCCGGCCCCCAATTTCTAACTCACTACACTTAGCTCTTTAGTTTGACCTTTCTAGTGCTCACCCTAATATTGTTTTTTTTTTTTACTTTATTATTGAAATATAACATAAATACAGAAAAGTGCATGAACCCAAACTATACAGGTGAGTAAAGAATCACAAAGTAAGCCTGTATGGCGTCTCACACCTGTAATCCCAGCACTTTGGGAGGCCAAGGTGAGAGGATAACTTGAGTCCAAGAGTTTGAGACTGGCCTGGGCAACATAGCAAGACTCCATTCCAAACAACAACAACAAAAAAAATCATAAAGTGAACCCAGCTGTGAAACCCTCACAGCTGAAGAAAGAGGTCTGGGCCAGGAATGTTTTCTTTGCTCCATTAGAATATAGTGTACGTTTCTGATACGGCAACTTAGTGAAGTGAAAAAACAAAGAGAAAGTGGAAAGTACTACTAGAATCATCTTTAATTTAGTTTGCAATTAAGGCAAGTGCGCATTCCATAGGAGCAGACATTCTGGTCCTGAGACAAAGAGTTTGTTCAAATGACAGAACCCTGAGATCCTCTATTTCTACAAAGATCTAGTTCATTCTGATATTGCTGACAACATTCTTAATTATCTCCCTTCACTTGTATGATTACTTTCTTCACCCTTTTCCCTCTCTATCCTATCAGTTCATACTATTTTATGGAAAAACCCAATCAAGGGAATATTTTTCTGAAATGTCAACCTAAAAGTAAGAAGCTGAGACAAAATTAATACAGAGTTTTTTCAGGCTAAGGTTGAAGACTGCAGCCCTGGACACACTTTCAAATTGCTTTGGGGAGTCATCCAGAAAATAAAATAGAGGTTCAGTTTTAAGGAAAAAAGGACAAATCAGAAGAAGGGCGATTACAAAAGTCGTTTGTCAAAAATGTTTATTGGGACAAGGCAGGGCAAGATGGCTGAATAGAAGCCTCCACCAGTTGTTCTCTCCACAGGAACACCAAATTAAACAACTGTCTATGCAGAAAAGCACCCTCATAAGAATCAAAAATCAGGTGAGCAATCACAGTACCTGGTTTTAACTTCACATCTCTAAAAGAGGCACTGAAGAGGGTGGAAAAGAAAATCTTGAATTGTCGACACCATCCCTCCTCCATCCCCTGAGCAGCAGCCATGTGACACACAGAGAGAGAATCTGTATACTTGGGAGAGGGAGAATGCAGTGATTGTTGGATTTTGCATTGGAATGCAGTGCTGCCCACGCCAGCCAGAACTCAGTCTGCACCCATGGAGGAAGCATTGGGTCCAGCCTTAACCAAAAAAGAATCACCCATCCCAGTGGCTGGAACTTGAGTTTCGGCAAGCCTTGCCACTGTGGGCTGAAGTACTCCCGGGTCCTAAATAAACCTGAACAGCTGTCTATGCCACAAGGACTACAACTCCTAGGCAAGTCTTAGTGTTGTCCTGGGCTCAGAGCCAGTGGACTTGGAGGGTATGCAGCCTAGTGAGACACCAGCCAGGGTGGCTAAGGGAGTACTTGAGCCACCCCTCCCCCAATCCCAGGTAGTGCAGCTTGCAGCTCAAAAAGAGATCCCCTCAGGCCAGGCGCGGTGGCTCACGCTTGTAATCCCAGCACTTTGGAAGGCCGAGGCGGGCGGATCACGAGGTCAGGAGATCGAGACCACGGTGAAACCCCGTCTCTACTAAAAATACAAAAAAATTAGCCGGGCGTGGTGGCGGGCGCCTGTAGTCCCAGCTACTCAGAGAGGCTGAGGCAGGAGAATTGCTTGAACCTGGGAGGTGGAGCTTGCAGTGAGCCGAGATTGCGCCACTGCACTCCAGCCTGGGCCACAGAGAGAGACTCTGTCTCAAAAAAAAAAAAAAAAAAAAAAAGAGATCCCCTCCTTCCTCTTCAAGAGAATAGAAGGAAGGGCAAAGAGGTCTTTATCTTACAACTTAGATCCAAGCTCAGCCACAGTAGCATACAGCACTGGGCAGAGTCATAAGGCCCCCATTCTAGGCTCTAGCTCCCAGATAAAATTTCTAGATACACCCTGGGCCAGAAGGGAATCCACTGCCTTAAAGGAAATGACCAAGTCCTGGCAGGATTCATCACCTGCTGAGTAAAGAGCACTTGGACCCTGAATAATCAGCAATGGTAACCAGATATTACATGCCATGGGCCTTGGGTGAGACTCTGAGACATGTTGGCTTCACACGTGACCCAGCACATTTACGGCTGTGGTGGCTATGAGGAGAGACCCCTTCTGCTTGAGAAAAGCAGAGGGAAGAGTAAGGGGGACTTTTTCTTGAGCTTAGGTACGAGCTCAGTCACAGTGGAGAAGAGCATCAAGAGGGCTCTTGGGGTCCCCAGCTCTAGGCCTTGGCTCTTGGATGGATCTCTGGACCTACCCTGGGCAAGAAGCAAGCCCACTTCCCTAAAGGGTGAGTCCTGGGCTTGGCAACATTAATCCCAAGCTGACTAAACAGCCCTTGGGCCTTAAGTGAACATTGGTGTTACCCTGACAGTACTCCCTGTGGGCCTGTGGTCGTTGTAGAAACATGGATAGACTCCTCTGCCTGAGGAAAGGGGAAAGAAGAATGAGAAAGACTTTGGTGGTTTTGGTCCCAGCTTAGCTGCAGTAGAATACAGCACCAGGTAGGCTTCTAAGGATTCTGACTATAGGCCCTGGCCTCTGGACCGCATCTGTGGACCCGTCCCAGGTCTGGGGGAACTTGGGATGCTTAAAGGAAGGACATAAGCCTGACTGGCTCCACCACCTGCTGATTATAGAGCCCTAGGGCCTTGAGCGAACATAGGCAGTAGTGAGGTGGTGGTTACAGTGGGCCTTGGGCAAGGCCCAGTGCTATTCTGGCTTCAGGTCAAATCTAGTGCAGTCCCAGTGTTGGTGGCCACAGGAATGCTTGTGTCACCCCACCCCCAGCTCCAGGTGGCTCAAAGAAGAGAGAGAGACTTTGTTCATTTGGGAGAAACTAAGGGAAAAGAACAAGAGTCTCTGCCTGGTAATCTGTAACATTCTTGCAGATATTATCCAAGAGCACCAAGGTGGTACCTCTACGAGTCTGAAAAAACCACAGCATTACTGTGCTTGGGGGTGCCACTTAATGCAGATATGGTTGCAGTGAGCAAAAACTTAGATTGCCACACCCAAGTCTCTTAGAATACCTGGAAATCTTTCCCAAGAAGGACAGGTACAAATAAGCCCAAAGTGCAAAGGCTACAATAAATACCTAACTCTTAAATGCCAAACACAGATGAATATGCACAAGCTTCAAGACCTCCAGGAAAACATGGTCTCACCAAACAAACTGAATAAGGCATCAGGAACCAATCCTGGAGAGAAAGAGATATGTGAACTTTCAGATAGAGAATTCAAAATTTGAGGAATTCATATTTGAGGAAAGTCAAAAAATTCAAGATAATACAGAGAAGGAATTCAGAATCCTATCAGATAAATTTTAGATAGAAATGTAATTATTAAAAATAATCAGGCAGAAATTCTGGAGTTGAAAAATGCAGAAGAATGCATCAGACTTTTTTTGTTTGTTTTTGTTTTTTGAGGCAGAGTCTCACTCTTTGCTCAGGCTGGAGTGCAGTGGCATGATCTCAGCTCACTGCAACCTCTACCTCCTGGGTTCAAGCGATTCTCCTGCCTCAGCCTTCAAAGTAGCTGAGATTACAGACATGTGTCACAATGCCTGGATAATTTTTGTATTTCTAGTAGAGATGGGGTTTCACCATGTTGGCCAGGGTGGTCTCCAACTCCTGACCTCAGGTGATCCACCCAACTCAGCCTCCAAAAGTGCTAGGATTACAGGCGTGAGCCACCACACCCAGCCTAGAGTATCTTAATAGCAGAATTGATCAAGCAGAAGAAATAATTAGTAAACTTGAAGACAGGCTATTTGACAATTCACAGTCAGAGGAGACAAAAGAAAAAAGAATGAAAAAGAATAAAGCACACCTGCAAGATCTGGAAAACAGCCTCAAAAGGGCAAATCTAATAGTTACTGGCCTTTAAAAGGAGGTAGAGAGAGAGAGATAGAAGTAGAAAGCCTATTCTAAGTAATAATAACAGAAAATTTCCCAAACCTAGAGAAAGATATTAATATTCAAGTATAAGAAGGTTATAGAACGCTAGGCAGATTTAAACCAAAGAAGACTGCCTCAAGGCATTTAATCATTAAGCTCCCAAAGCCCAAGGATAAAGAAAGGATGCTAAAATCAACAAGAGAAAAGAAACAAATAACCCACAATGGAGCTCCAATACATCTGGCAGCAGACTTTTCAGTGGAAACCTTATAGGCTAGGAGAGAGTGGCATAACATATTTACAGTGCTAAAGGAAAAATGCTTTTATCCTGGAATAGTGTATCTAGTGAAAATATCCTTCAAAAATGAAGCAGAAATAAAGAAGACTTTCCCAGATAAACAAAAGCTGAGGGATTTCATCAACACCAGACCTGCCCTACAAGAAATGCTAAACAGAGTTCTTTAATCTGAAAAAAGGACATTAATGAGCAATAAAGAATCATTCAAAGGTAAAAAGATTCACTGGTAATACTAAGTACACAGAAAAACAAAGAATAGTATAACACTGATTGGTGTGTAAATGGCTCATATTTGAAGTAGAAAGATGAAAAGATGAATAACATTTAATAACTACAACTTTTTAAGACATAGGTCATACAATAAGATACAAATAGAAACAACAAAAAGTTAAAAAGCAGGGGTATGAAGTTAAAGTGTAGAGTTTTTATTAGTTTTTTCTTTGCTTATGCAATCAGTGCTAAGTTGTCATCAGTTTAAAATAATGAGATAAGATAATATTTGCAAGACACATGGTAACCTCAAATAAAAAAGAACACGCAATAAATACACAAAAAACAAAAAGCAAGAAATTAAACAACAACCTGAGAAAATCAGATCAGAAAATCACCTTCACTAAAAGGAAAACAGGAAGAAAAGAAAGAAGAAAGAGAAGACCACAAAACAACCAGAAAACAAATAACAAAATGGCAGGAGTAGTTCTTACTTATCATTAATAATATTGAATGTAAATGGACTAACTGGCCAATTAAAAGACACAGAGTGGCAGAATGGATTTTTAAAAAAGACCCAATGATCTGTTGCCTCCAAGAAACATATTTCACCTAAAAAGACACATATAGACTGAAACTAAAAAGATGGAAAAAGATATTCCATGCAAATGGAAACCAAAAGGGAGCAGGGGTAGCTATACTTATATCAGACAAAATAGATTTTAAGCCAAAAACTACACAAAGAGACAAAGAAGGTTATTATATAATGATAAAGTGGTCAGTTCAGCAAGAGGATATAACAGTTGTAAATATATATGCACCCAACAGGGAACACCCAGATATATAGAGCAAATATTATTAGAGCTAAAGAGAGAGGCCCCAATACAATTATAGCTGCAGACTTCAACACCCTACTTTCAGCATTGGACAGATCATTCAGACAGAAAAGCAACCAATAAACATTGTACTTAATCTACACCATAAACCAAATGGAACTAATAGATATTCACCAAACATTTCATCCAATGGCTGCAGAATACACATTCTTCTCAGTACATAGATCATTTTCAAGCATACGCCATATGTTAGACAATATAATCATTTCAATTGATACTGAAAAAGCATTTTATAAAATTTAACATCACTTCATGATAAAAACCCTCAAAACACTGGGGATAGAAGGAACATACCTCAAAATAATAAAAGCCATATATGATATATCCACAGCTAGTATTATATTTAATGGGGGAAAACTGAAAGCCTTTCCTCTAAGATCTGCAACACAAGGATGCCCACATTCACCACTATTATTCAACATATTACTGGAAGTCCTATCTAGAGCAATCAGACAAGAGAAAGAAATAAAGTGCATCCAAATTTGAAAGGAAGACATCAAATTATCCTTGATTGCAGAAGATATGATCTTACATTTGGAGAAACTTGAAGATTCTACCAAAAAACTATTACAACTGGTAAATTCAGTAAAGTTGCAGAATACCAAATAAACATACAAAAATCAGTAGCATTTGTATATGCCAACAGCAAACACTTCTGAAAAAGAAAATGACAAAGTAATCTCATGTACAAGTTACAAATAAAAGGCCAGGCGTGGCAGCTCACGCCTGTAATCCCAGCACTTTGGGAGGCTGAGGTGGGCAGATCAAATCAAAATGGATTAAATACTTAAATTTAAGATCTAAAACCATGAAACTACCGGAAGAAAACTTTGGTGAAAGTCTCCAGGACATGGGACTGGAGAAAGTCTCCAGGACATGGGACTGGAGAAAGTCTCCAGGACATGGGACTGGGCAAAGATTTCTTGAGCAATACCCCCACAAACACAGGCAACCAAAGCAAAAATGGACAAATGGGATCCCATCAAGTTCTGTATAGCAAAGGAAACAATCAACAACGTGAAGAGACAACCCACAGAATGGGAAAAAATATTTGCAAACTACCCATCTGGCAAGGGATTAATAACCAGAATATTTAAGGAGCTCAAACAACTCTAGAGGAAAAAAATCTAATAATCTGATTTAAAAATGAGAAAAAGATCTGAATAGACATTTCTCAAAAGAAGACATACGAATGGCAAGCAGATATAAGAAAAGATGCTCCACATTATTGATCATCAGAAAAACGCAAATCAAAACTACAATGAGATATTATCTTATCCTAGTAAAATGGCTTTTATCCAAAAGACAGGCTATAACAAATGCTGGCAAGGCTGTGGAGAAAAGGGCACCCTCGTATGCTGCTGGTGGGAATGTAAATTAGTACAACCACTGTAGAGAACAGTTCGGAGGTTCCTCAAAAAAATAAAATTAGAGCTACCATATGATCCACCAATCCCACTACTAGGTATATAAGCAAAATAAAGGAAATTAGTATATCAGAAAGATATCTGCACTCCCATGTTTATTGCAGCACTATTCACAACAGCCAAGATTCGGAAGCATCCCAAGTGTTTGCCAACAGACAAATGGATAAAGAAAATATGGTACATATATAGAATGGAATACTAAACAGCCATAAAAAATGAGATCCTGTCATTTTCAACAACATGGATGGAACTGTAGGTCATTATGTTAAGTTAAATAAGCCAGGCGCAGAAAAATAAATTTCACATGTTCCCACTTATCTGTGGAAGCTAAAAATTAAAACACTTGAACTCATGGAAATAGAGAATAAGACAGTTACCAGAGGATAGTAGGGTGGGGCAGGGGTGGGGGCCGAATGGGGAGGGAGGGGGCAGAAGAGAAGGAATGATTAATAGGTATAAAAAATAGAAAGAATGGACAAGATCTAATATTTGACAGTACAACAGGTTGATTATAGTCAATAATAATTTAATTGTATATTCTAAAATATCTAAAAGAGTATAATTGTACTGTTTGTAACACAATGGATAAATGCTTGAGGTGATGGATACCTCAATTACTCTGATGTGATTATTACACACTGTATTCCTACCTGTACTAAAATATCCCATATTCCCCACAAATGTATACACCTACTACGTACCCACAAAAACTAAAACTAAAAATATTAAAAAATTAAAAACAATTTTTTATTGGTTTATAAAAATGACATTGGTTAGTGATTGGCTGTGCAGTGGCAATTTTTAAAGTATGCTATGGAAAACAAGACCACAGGTGCCAAATTGCCATCCCTTTGACTTGAACCTTATGCTGTGAGACAGAGATGGAAAAGTCCTTCACCTGAATCTCTGGTCCTGAGGGAAAGGCAGAAAAAAGGCAGTTTTTTCCCTGCAACCCAAATCTCTTACCCACAAGATAAATACCAAAAACCTTTGTTCGAGAGAGAGTTTGAAAGAATAGCCCAAGTAAAGTCTAGACCTTTAATCAACGAGTGGAAGAATTAGGTCTGGAATTTTAGTAATATCCACCACTTTACATCTAATAATTTCTCTCAGAATAGGAAGAACACAAAGGTTTCGAAGGCTGACCAGGGGTCAAGTTCGGGAAAAATGTTAGAGGATGGGATGGGTTGTTGTGAATCTTGTTAACGGCACCAGAAATGTTGACCTAAAAGGAATAAGTTGAGGCAAAATTAATATGGAGAATTGGGCCACAGTTGAGGACTGCAGCCCAGAACACACTTCCAAGTTTCCTTGAGGGGGTGCTCCTGAGAACAAAATAGAGGCTTAAATTTTTAAAGAAAAAAGGACAATTAGAAACGTTATCAGGAATTCTCATTGGTTAACAGAAATAACATTGCTTCGTGATTGGATATATATTCTTACACGGTAAGGTATATGACATTATAGTTATTTAGCATCAGTCTAGAGCCTACATAGTAAGTGTCTTCAAGAGATAATTATTTGGCTCAAGGGAGAGTGAGATGTAACTGCTGTTACATTTTAAATGCCTTTCTGGGCCTAATAATTTAAAAGGGCTCACATTCTTCACATTAAAAGGTTTTTTTCCTTCTCAGAACCACACTCCTAGAAATCCAAGGGCTCTTTCCTGGCTTAAGCTCCGCCCTGAACACAGGGGTTGGGAAGGCTAAAAGGAAACGAATATTCCCACTCAGTAAGAGAGATATGAAAATGACAACTCTCCCTGGACCATCAAGTTAACTCAGCTAGCCTGCCTATTCTCAGGAGTGACCTGAGAGAGGATGGTAGACAGGTGTACTGTTCCCGAGCCTGCTGCTCTCAGTCAGTGTCATTCATTCTTATTGGGGACTGACTGCCTCAGAAGAGACTTCCAAAAGGAAAAAGATCTCAAGAAGTTGATCAAAATTTGCAGCACTCACGTGGGTCCTATGAAGTCTCAAAAAATATCTAGATTCTTCAATGACTGGAAAATTTTGTGATTAGTTCACTCTAAAAGATGCTTATTGAGTACCTCTCATTTGTTTTCATTTATTCAGCAAATATTTATTGGCCACCCACTCTGTAGCAGGCTCTGTTTTAGGAGCCATAGCAGATACGATAAGTAAGATAAGATCCTGCTTTGAAGGCAGTTCTCATTTATTTGGAAGGGAAAGGCATACAGAAATAATAAAAGCAAATAACAGAAAAGGGTATGTGCCCTATAGCAGTATAAACAAATGACATTGTGAGGGAGGGGTGAAAACAGAGAAATCCTACTCAGATTAGTAAACCAGGATGTCTTCATGGAAGATAGCATTTAACATGACCCTTGAGACTACACAGAAATTTGACAAAGATGGAGTAAGAAAGAGCATTCCAAGAGAGAAAACTGCATAAAGAACAGGGTAGTCTGAGCGCGGTGGCTCACACCTGTTATCCCAGCACTTTAGGAGGCCACGGAGGGCAGATCAGTCGAGGTCAGAAGCTCGAGACAAGCCTGGACAACATGGTGAAACCCCCTCTCTACCAAAAATACAAAAATTAGCCGGATGTGGTGACATACGCCTGTAGTCCCAGCTATTCAGGAGGCTGAGGCGGGCGAATCACTTGAAACCAGGAAGCAGAGGTTGTAGTGAGCCAATATCTCGCAACTGCACTCCAGCCTGGGTGACAGAGTGAGACTGTCTCAAAAAAAAAAAAAAAAAAAAAAAAAGAACAGAGTAGAACTAAGGCACATAAAGTAGTTGGGTGTGGCAGGAATGATAATAGAGACAAATAAGCAAAGCATGATTATTTAAGAAAAAAAAGGAGTTGGTCTATGTGCACCATACTTACAGATCACAACTCTAGCCAGTAGCTAGTGGAAGCTGTAACATCCAAAACAAGCTATTTTGTAGACTTCTGTAAGGTTCCTGAATAAATATAAATGATATTTTTGTTCATCCAGTTTAACCTGGGTCAAATGCTGTAAGCCAATGCAAAGTGCTAAGCTGAGCCCTTTCCTTAAGGAGTCTTCTTTTTAGCGGTTAGATTCGAGGAAACAAAAACATGCTGAGTTTTCCTAAATAAAAACATGGATAAGCTAAGGTAAACATTGATGATTAGGGTTAGTTCTGACTGAAAGGAATGTGGAAAGTTTGTGAAAAATACCCATTTAAATGGATTTTGAATCGGGGGACAGGGACTGGAGAAGATGGAAGTGGGAAGATCAAGGTCCTAGCTCAATTTTAATGGAAAAATCAGCACAGAGCTCCTGGAGGTGTGAGTGCTTCTGATTAACTTGCAATCTGACCACAGAAGCAATCTGACATAGCCAATTAACTGTGGATGTTAAATTAGCTTTTCATTAGCATTAATTGTTATGATGGATAGATAATTTATGAATTCTGAGGAATACTCCACACATTCAAACAAGGGCTTTATCTTTTAAAAGCATCATTATAACAAAAATAATATTATATGTGGCTACTATTCCCTCAATGTGGGGAAAGAAAGAGGGGGTTGTGGAAGGGTTTTGGAGAAGTGGATGATGACCTTGAGATCTAAAAGATAAGATATAGGGAGGCCACATAGAGAAGGAGGTATAGGGAGGATATCCCAAGCAGAGACAGCACCAAGCGAAGGGGGCAACAGGGAATTTAATGGAATCAAGAAATGCCAGTAGTTGTGAGGGGCTGTAGTACAGAAGGGTTAAAAGAGAGGAGTGACCATAATGATGTATGATCCACATCTTCTAACGACTCATATACCACATGAAGTTTAGCTCTTATCCTAAAGACAACGGAAGTCACCCAAGCATTTTATACAAGGAACGGACTTTCACTTTAGAAAAATCCCTCTGGCAGCTGGAAGAAAGGGAGATGAGTAATATGTAGGCAGATTGAAGGCAGAAAGACCAGTCCACATTCCAAGAGACGAGTTGGTGGCCAAAACATGGTGGGGGCCCCTAGCCGAGTGTATAACTAAGGCTTGTTCTGAAGAGCTGGAGAAAGAACTTACATTCAAACTGCCTGGTTATATCATTAAAGTCTCTCGCCACCCCTTGTTTGTCAGAACATTGCTTGAGCCAATTTTTTAAACCATAAGCCTGAGGAACAAGAATATCACGTACATTGAGGAAATTTTAATTTAACTTTCCTGAGAGCTGGAAACCAACTTCTTGCAAAGTTCAGCACATTCCTCAAAGCTGCTCTCACTTCCCTGCCTGGCTGAGTCAGGGAGGAAAAGGGCTTCGTTGCTAAGACAACTCCATCCAAGGCCTTCCACATTGCCTGCCCTCTGCTTAAACCCTCTGGGATTGCTTGGAAAATTACAGACCTAAATTATAAATGCCTCTTCTTCACTTATCTTTTCCAGAAACACCACTTAGATATCGCTTTCTAGCAACCATTTTATTTCTGTTACCAGTTTCACCACCCCAGACTCTCTCTTTCTAAGGAAACCTGGACTTTCCAGTCAAATTGGATTTTATTTTCTGAAATTTTCAGACTTCATTTGCTATTATCCTATTTGTTTGAAAACCATTCTAAGAAGTAGATAGGGAAAGAGAAAGGATGCTTCTGATCTAATATATTGCTCAAGTCTAAGTGCTATGAGGCATACAAGTACCAAATCTACACTCATTTCCTTGTTAAAACATATGACACCATATATTGAGTAATAGCAATATTATATACTAGCATCTGGATTTCAACAAAGTGTTTGGCAAAGTTTCAGGATAAGGAACAAGGTGAGGAAATGAGGACTGGATAAGGTTGTATGGTTAGCATGATTCAAATCTGACAGTATCCACAAGGTGTTGATTAATGAATTGCTGTCATATTGTGGGAAGGTTTCTAATTTTAACCCTTTCCTGTTCCTCAAATTTATAGTCACTTAGCAACATATGTGGGTTGGTTGTGCAAATGACCCAATTCATTTAGTGCAACGCTAGGCACTTAGCAATTGTTCAATAAATGTTTGTTGAGTTTAATGGAGAGGAAACTGTTGATACTTTATGTGACCAAATCACAATTGTAAATGAGTTCATTAGGCTGAAAGTCAAAATACAAATATGATGATACTGAAAATGGATAAGTGAATTTTGTTCTTTTGGACTCAAATAATCAATGGTACAACTATAGCAGTTGGGAAGCCCAATTTAACATATAAATTAAAACATGTCTTTAAAAAGTTAGCACTACAGGCTAAATATGAATTAATAGGCTGTTCCCTTCTCCTACAAAATTAATATAAGTTACAGAATGTCATGTGCTGATCAAGGGCAATCATAGCCTGTTGTTCTCTACACTGTTTAGATAACATCTGAAAACTGTGTTTCATGATAGGCACTGCATTTTAAGAGGATTATTAATAAAGAAACCATAATGCCAAAGGGATTCCTATAAGAAATGGGTGGAGATATTTGGATAATATGCCTAGGTTATTTTTAGAAACTTTTTTTTTTTTTTTTTGAGACAGGGTATTGCTCTGTCACCCAGGCTGGAGTGCAGTGGCACGATCTCGGCTCACTGCAACCTCTGCCTCCCAGATTCAAGTGAGTCTTCTGACTCAGCCTCCCAGGTAGCTGGGACTACAGGCATGCACTACCACACCCAGATAATTTTTCTATTTTTAGTAGAGACGGGATTTCACCATGTCAGACAGGCTGGCCTCAAACTCCTAACCTCAGATGATCCACCCACCTCAGCTTCCCAAAGTGATGGGATTACAAGTGTGAGTCTCCACATTGGGCCTATTTTTTAGAAACTTGAGCAGGAGTAGGGGTGGTAATGGGAGTCTTCATGATAGCTACCTCCACATATCCAAAAGCTATCATCTACAAGCAAGATTTATTCTTAGTAGCTCTAGCTTAGCTCGACTAAGCTAAGTTTAAATTAGCTTAACTAGGAGCTTGAAAAAAATAATGACAAGCAAATTTTTGGCTCTAGATAAGAAATATTTCTTTATCAAACAAAATGATTGACAAATGAAACAGTGACTACCCCAAAGTAATAGTAAAATGCAGATAATTTTTAAAGCAAATTGTTGCATGAAATAGTTTCATGGGTTTTTTTAATGTTTGTAAATTTATTAGGTAACCCCCACTCAACCAGAATAGGTTCAAAGCAACTCCTTAAAGTACTCCATATTTTGAGGTTCCATCCACCTCTAAGACTGTCTGATTGTGATCACAGTTGTGTTGCCAGAAAGCCAAGAACAAAACAGAGTTAAATCACTGTCCACCACTATCATCATGCAGACTAAGAGACATAGGGTTTAAGAAATATTAATTCAAGGCCAGGCGCTGTGGCTTATGCCTTTAATCTCTGCACTTTGGGAGGCCGAGGCGGGTGGATCACAAGGTCAGGAGTTTGAGACCAGCCTGACCAACACGGTGAAACCCCGTCTCCACTAAAAATACAAAAATTAGCTGGGTGTATAAAAGCGCCTGTAATCCCAGGTACTCAGGAGGCTGAGGTAGGAGAATAGCTTGAACCCAGGAGGCGGAGGCTGCAATGAGCTGAGATTGCACCACTGCACTCCAGCCTGGTCAAAGAGTGAGATTCCATCTCAAGAAAAATAAATAAATAAATAAATAAATATGAATTCAGTTGAATTCCACAAGTGTTTTGGATTTCTTCTTTTGTACTAGGCACTTGTAGTTACTGAATTTATAACTGAATAAGACATAGTACTTGGCCACAGGAAGTTTATAGTCTTACGTTGGAAAACGTCCTGAATAGATAACTTCAAGATGCTTTCTATAACAGTGCCTGCCATAGTTGGCACTTGTGTTAGTCTCTAATTGCTGCTGCAACAAATTACCAAAATTTAGCACCTTACAACAGCACAATTTTTTTTTTTAAATCTTGTTCTGTTGCCCAGGCTTGAGTGCAGTGGCATGATCATGGCTCACTGCAGCCTCGACCTCACAGGCACAGGCAAAGCTCCCACCTCAACCTCTTGGGTAGCTGTAACTATGGGTATGTGATACCATGCCCAGCTAATTTTTGTATTTTTTGTAGAGATGGGATTTCACGCTGTTGCCTGGGCCAGTCTTGAACGTCTGTCCTCACGCGATCCGCCAGCCTTGGCCTACCAAAGTGCTGGGATTATAGGCATGAGCCACTGCACCCGGCCAACAACACAAATTTATTATCTTATGATTTTTGGAGGACAGAAATCTGAAATGGCCACAGAGGTGGTATCTGTGAGTGAAGTGAGCCAGCTGGGACCTAGGGCAGGAGAAGGGCCCATGCCGTGTGTATGTGAGGAAGCTGCAACTGAGCTCCAGCCAGTTTTAGCCATGTAATATTTAGCCCAGTGTTGTTACATATTTCAATTTTTCAAGAGGAGCTGCAAATCTGGCTATTTATATATAAATAATCAAAAGCTTTAACACTGGCAACTCCTATCAAACACCTCTGTGGACCAATTTGGCCCATATTCTACTAGTTTGCAAACTCTAGTTAAAGACAAAGAAAAGACTTGGCTAATTAATCAATAGTTCTAAACCTGGAGTCTGGAATAGAATTCAGGAGTCTATGAATATGAATGGGAAAAAAGTGTCTTATTTTAATTTATAGAACATAATTTGTATATGTCTTCCTACAACTGTATATTTAAACATAGAAAATAAATACTATATCTTTATTTTACTAACCTCTAATAGAAATTTAGCATCTCCTTATTTATGAACATCAGTCATAGACCACAGTACTGTTGGGAATACCTGTAAATATCATCCATAGAAATCACAAGTATTTTCATATTACACTACAGTGTTGCAGTGTCTCAAAATGTCTTCTATGCTCATCATCACTTTGAAATGGGCAATTTGTAGATCTACTCTAGATCTTGTGTAATATACTAATGAAGAATCACATACAACACCATCATCATGGATTTGCTTTTATTTTAATATTTCGATAACTGTATTTCATCATATTTGGTTACCTTTGTAATGATATTTTATTTAACAAACTTAGAAGGATTATTCTGAGATTTCAATAGATGTCATAAGACTACAAAGGGATTCATAGTGCACATGCCTCTGTCTGTCTCTCTCTCTCTGTCTCACACAAACACACAGACACACACGCACATACAGACACACACAAACACATATATGCACCAACTCTTGAACCAACTG
The DNA here is from genome assembly GCF_028878055.3 of Symphalangus syndactylus. Classification (NCBI taxonomy): domain Eukaryota; kingdom Metazoa; phylum Chordata; class Mammalia; order Primates; family Hylobatidae; genus Symphalangus; species Symphalangus syndactylus. Next base: position 104,497,110 of record NC_072425.2, read on the forward strand.
AGGAGAATGAAGAAGAAAGCAAGACAAAAGACTCCTCAAAAATCTTTGATTAAATGTTTGTGTGTGGCTACCTGGCCCTTGTCAATCTGTAACTGTCACTGAGGCATTCTTATTAATTCTTTGAGCCTCTCAGGTGCTGTAGTTAAATCTAATTTCAGTGACTAGGAATAACTGAGCCTTGGTCAAAAACAGAAGCCTGCTGTTAAACTATATTATTAAAGTGGGCTACCCTAGGAAATGCATTTTATTCAGTAAGTAAGTCACACAGTAACTTAGGCTGTATAGCTAGAGATGCTGTTCTTTTGTTTGAGATCTTGCTGGGCTGCATAGTTAGAGATGCTGTTCTTTTGAGATCTTGCTGGGCTGAGGCGCTTCTGACGGCTTGCTCACCATCCCATTTAACCAAAGACTCTCTCTCTCTGCTGATGGATGATCACTGGTTTCTTTGCAGGTCTGGGAAATGTGTTTGGCTTGCTCCCTGATATGACATGCCTGCTCAGCTTGCTGGCTTTTGCAAAGTTTAGCTCAGTTGTGGGTTTTTCTTGCTTCCAGGAGACTTGGGTTGGCTTTTCACATTCCTAGGTCTCCTGTGTCTGAAAACCTTCAGTTTGGCTTTACAAATGATCCTATAATGTAACACTAGCTCCTGAATGGTAACGTAAGTTTGGTAATAATAATAAAATAGAAATAGGGAGCAATCAGAGATTATTAGCATGGGCATATGAATTAAGCCATATTGCAACAAATCTGTTTCAAGAGTAATAATCTTAGTTTGGACAGAATTGAATTCAAGACCTCAGCCTTGCTGGCATTTCCCACATCCACTTCCTCTAACTATGAAACTTTCCAGATATGTACTTGAATGATATGTGTTCCCAACTAGACTTCATATGGTCTTCTAAAAGAAAGTCTCCTCTCAACCTCTTTTTTCAAATGCCCTGATATTTTTTGAGTCCTAGGTAGCTGAATATCCTCTAAAGTTATATATAAGAAGGTCCCCATACCTCTATGGTCTCCAAGAACAGAGATTATTGTTTCTTTTGTTCATCAGGTATCTCTAGCCTGGCACATGAAAGATGTTCAAAAAATATTAGTTGGTTTAACAAATAAATGAATAAATGCAATATGAATAATTATAATTACAATTATAATACTTTCCTCAAAGATTATTGAAAGAATTATTTGAAAACATTCATGAACTTTTAAATCTCATGAAAGTGAATAAATTGGATTCACTAGTGCCATAAACCATGGTTAATTCCACACCTTCTCTTTATGTTATGTCCAATAAGAAGTGCAGAAAGCACATTTACACAACTCTAATCGTCTTTTGTTTATATAAAAACCTGTTTCTAAGCAAAATTATACAAGTGACATATTTCATGTTTGCTGCCATTCAAACCTCCTTTTGTCAGTGCTACTCTATTTTGAGGGGGTATCAATTTCCAGGGGCCCAAGGCCCTCAGAGAATCTTGTACATTTTACATAATTAGTTTTGAAGATTCTCTCATCCTTACTGCAGACACTGAGCATTTGCTACCATTGCCTCTTCATCATCACAACTTATCTTTCCTATCTTATATTTTTTTAATTTTTTATTTTTATTTTTTGAGACAGAGTCTCACTCTGTCACCCAGGCTGGAATGCAGTGGTGCGATCTCGGCTCACTGCAACCTCCACCTCCCAGGTTCAAGAGATTCTTCTGCCTCAGCCTCCCGAGTAGCTGGGGCTACAGGTGCACGCCACCACACCCAGTTAATTTTTGTATTTTTAGTAGAAATGGGGTTTCACCATATTGGCCAGGCTGGTCTCAAGTTCCTGACCTCATGATCCACCCACCTCGGTCTCCCAAAGTGCTGGGATTACAGGCATGAGCCACCATGCCCAGGCTCCTATCTTATATTCTTTCTCAGCATTAAAAAGCCAACCTTAAAACTTTGTGTATGTGGTCATGTTATCCGCGGGTTACTACTTAATGTGATATTTCCCGCGTGGTGTGTGTGTCTTTCATTAGGAGCAGCTACTTCAGCCCTCCTGGCAAAATAGCAGGAGAATATTGGCTCTTCCAAGAACACTTCATATGGTGCCACATTGGCAGCTACCTATTTTATCTGTGCATAAATCCTGCCCCAGTAACACACACTAAGGTGTTTCTCATCTGTGCTCTAAGTGGATGAGAAACTAGGTTCAGATGGTGAACTAGGAGACTCGGGCAAATTGCCTCCTCTCTCTCTGCCTTAGGTTCTTTACCTATAAATTGAAAAGTGGGAAAGGTAGTGCCCCAGATTTTCTCATCTTTTCTGCACCTAAAACAGTAATGATTCTGAGATTCACTGGAATATGCTTCATATAAAATAAACCAGGTTAAAAGGGAAATCCTTAAGAGATACTGCTGTTTTTCTCACACTTGCCATTAGACTCTTTATGATAATAGAATAATTTAGGAGCCAAAAGTATAATATATATTTTTTGCAGTACATAAGCTTTATGAAGACAACAAAGTGATTTTTGAAGAATGACCAGCCAGGCGCTGTGGCTAATGCCTGTAATCCCAACACTTTGAGAGGCTGAGGCAGGCAGATCACTTGAGACCAGCAATTTGAGACAAGCCTGAGCAATATGGCAGAACCCCATCTCTACAAAAAATTCTACAAAAAAATTAGCTGGGTGTAGCGGCATGTGCCTGTGATCCCAACTACTCCGGAGGCTGAGGTGAGAGGATCACTTCGGTAGGTAAGGTTGAGGCTGCAGTGAGCTGAGATCATGCCACCGCACACCAGGCTGGGTGACAGGGTGAGACTCTATTAAAAAAAAAAAAAATGAACAAATTCATTCTCCAAAGAGAACTGAAGAATACAAATTTTACCGAACTATACAGAATATATTCCACAGTGCATTCTGATTACTGCTTTTATTTCCTCTGCTTTCAGGATCTTGTGACACCTAGAATGATTCTTCAAGCCACTTATTCTTTGTGATAACACATTTCTATGGTAGATCCTAGTATATCTAGCCTGAGCTGAGTCTTCAGCCTTATCAGGACTATCATCTTCAATGTGAGAAACAAAGATCTAAATTTCCATTTTTTTGTGGAGGGATTACTTCCTAGTTGAGATTCTTTCAACATACAAAAGCGGGAACACCATGAAATTTTCTCTTAAAAAACATAAAATATGCCTGTTGCAAGATGCGATTGTAATGCTGTTATTCAATCAGTTTGTGTCCTGCATAGTGAAGGCACATGTACACAGATATGTTCATCAGGGTAAGGCTAAACTGCTGCATCAAAGAGGATCTCCCACAACCAAAGCTTACAGGCTTAAAGAAACAAATAAATTGACTTTTTGGTCATGTCCCAACCTGAGATACATGTTGCCAGATGGTACCTCTGCTGCATGCTGGCCATTTAGGAACCCAAGGTAAAGGTGGCTCACCTGTCCTCAATATCTGTTCCCTAGTAACAACCTAAATTCCACGTATGAGCTTAAAAATAGACCACAAGCTGGTAATTTTATCACTTTGTAGTTTAAAATGTGATCCATAAATCCTCTTACCTCTTCGCCATATACATTTGCCTCTCTTTTTAAAAAAATCATGGCATGGTGACTACTTTTATGCCATCATATGTAGTGGGTAAACTGTTGATAAAATGTAATACAATTCTCATTTTTTTTAGGTTCTATTGAGGGAATTAATGAATCTGAAGATTTCCTTGTATGGTATGTATGATTCTCCTGTTCGATAAAAGATGTCAAGGATTCATAATAAAGATCTAGGTTTTCTAACATCTTATTTGCCATTGTGTTGATACACCAATATCAGGCTGTTGTTTCTGCAGCAGTGACCAAACTTCAAAATATAAAGGAATGTGTTCTTTTGTGTTCTGTTTTTGTTGACACTGGATTTTTGTTCTGAACAAAAATAAAAACTTTTCTTTTTTTTGGTTAAGTAGAGACTTTGACCAAAAAGAAAACATAAAAAGACAACAATGTGTTGGTGTAAGCCCGGAGACAGTGGTGACTGTTTTTATTTTTATAGTGCATTATGAAAGACAGTTTTCTAAAAAGTTTGAAGGCAGCTAAGAATGAAATACTTTTAAAGATCTATGGCTCTTTTAAAGATATGACTTGGATGATCAGCATTCGTCTTTGAGCAATGAAAAGTAAGTCAGTTTATACAGTAGCATATTTACCGGCCTAGAAAAGAAAAAGGTATGCTATTCACATTCATAGAATCCAAGTTTCTTTTCGCCATGGAGAACCAAGATGTTTTATTGGTTCAAACTGTCACACAGTTTTTTCGCAGGGCTAGGTCTCTTGGGCAAGGAGTCCCACAGCAATTGAGCAAACACCCTGGAGTTATATGTAGCTCAAGACCACCACAAGGGTTGCTAGAGAGGGCAGGCCAACCACTCTGTGGGATCTGAGGAAGTGGCTTCTGAGAATTAGATGGTCTCAGGGGCATCAGAAGCCTGACTGTGCATGCCTGCCTTCAGCCTGGTGATAGGTCCCTGCTAGGGTGCTGAGGCTCCCAGATCAGCAAGGTCTCACAGTCCCCCAGCCCCAATCAGGTTAAGCCTGGGATCCCCTGCCATGCCCGGTCAGACAGCCAAGACACTGACACTCGACACTTGGCCCTACCTCCCAGAAAACTGCTTCTCAGGCCTCCCATGGCTGTCCCACAGTAGTTTTGGCCCAAATCATTTCCTGCTACATTTCCTTTCTTCATTGCTGTGTAGAGAAGTGTGACAGGGCATGAAAAATAGAACTGTGAGCCAGATAACACATTCTATTTGAAAGGAATGATCTGGTATCCTTCAATAAAAAATAATTGTGCTTGTAATATCAAATGTGTGGCTACAGACTTGCAAAAAACCCAAAAGACCACGGGATGGAGTGGTATAGTGGTAGAGAACGGAGAGACAAGAGATCAGAAACACCTGGGAAGAGAAGGTTCCTAATTAGAAGATGTGGCTTCAGTGTTCTTGAAGGCACTCAGCTATAGCCAAGGCCTGTCCATGACACAAAAGGGTGAGGTGAGGTTAGTGATACATATAATTTCTGCTTACATTAAGCCTATAAAATTAATTAGCCTAATTGGCTAATAATTAGTTTGTATTATTAAGGATGGTTAGAAACCAGTCTCATATCTTGTAGTATATCATTATTAACAGAAATATTTGTAAACTAAGATTACCATGTATATGAATGTATTATTAGTTCTAAATATTCTCGGAAGGTAATTTAATTGGAAAGCAGTCATTCTCTTCACTAGCATGTGCACTCATGTGCACACACAGAGCACTCAAGGAAGGACTGAAAAGAGAAAGACGAGTAAGGAAAAACAACTAAGGAAAAAGTAAAGCAGAATTGGAAATCAAAACAAAATTACATCTGAAATGATGTGATTAATAAAGTAGCCAAAGAAGGGCACTCAAATATCAAAGTAATACATGAACAGAGGCATTTTCCAAAACTCCAAGTAGAATAAGGGAATCATTTCACTGTACAACTACAACAATATACACGCAACTAGTCTTCCTTTCTAGTCATAACAAAAATTACTTGAAACATATACAGAATGAAGGAAAGAATTCCGGTTTTGATACTGAGAATTCAAGGAGAGAAAAGTTATTTTCTCCAAAGGCTGAAAATCTTATTTTTATATATATATAGTGTGAATATATATATATAAAATCAGTAGTTGCTGTATATATATACATATATATATACATACATATATATATATTCTGTGAGCATATACGTAAAATTCCTTTTATCTCTTTCATCTCGAGACCCTGAAATAATTTAATCTTCTTGCAAAGTTTCTTAAAAAGAGACTGTAAATGTTTACATTATTAAGCATGTATTTAATGGAGAAAAATGAACAAGAACAAAAATTTCAGCTGAGGTATTTTTGCCAAGAAAAGATCTCCAGAGTGAATTTTGTGACAGCTTGGAAAAAATAGAATAAGGTAGGTTCTGTGTAGAATAATGCTGTTTGGAAAATTATAACTGGATTTTAAATCCATTTTATGATAGTAACAAGTCACTTCAAGTTTTTCCTTACATGGTGTTAATTAAGCTACATAAAATCAGGTTCATAAAATAAACTTTTCTTCTTTCACAATAGAAGAATCAAGCAGTTATCACTTTAACCAAGTGATCAAATATATGATCCCCAGTAATGGAACACATTGTCATAATATGACTCTTGGTGTGATGGTATTGGAAGTACATAACATAATCTATATTGTATTTTCCCAAAAATGTTTAACCTAAATATTAGCACCAGAAAACAATCAAATCCAGATTGTGGAACATTCTCTGAAACAGATTGCTCTAACCCTTCAAAAATGTTAATGCCGTGAAAGATAAACAGGAGAGGGAACTATTCTAGATTAAAGGAAACTAAAGAGACATGACAACCATATGCAATGTGATATGTGTTGGATGTTTGTTCCCTCCAAATCTCATATTAAACTATAATCTCCCATGTTAGAGGCGGGGCCTAGTGGGAGGTGTTGGATCACAGGGGCGAATCCCTCATTAATGCCTTAGTGCCATTCTCATGATAATGAATAAGTTCTCTGAGTTTGTGTGAGACCTGGTTGTTTAAAAGAATATTTCTCTCTCTCTCTCTCTCTCTCTCTGTCTCTCTCTCTCTGTCTCTCTCCTGATCCTGCCATGTGATGTGCTGGCTCTCTCTTCACCTTCTGCCAGCATTGCAAGCTTCCTGAGCCCCTCACCAGAAGCAGTTGCTGACACTAGGCTTTGTATATAGCCTGTAGAACCATGAACCAATTCTAGTATATGGGTTTTCATTGTACTATTCTTTCAACTTCTCAGCATGTTTAAGATTGTTTAAGGACACTGGGTTATTAAATAGTAAATGAGGACTGTTTCTCTCTTGTTTTGTGGGGGAAGGGGAAGTTTCCTGTGAAGACCAAAAAACCTGCCAGACAAATTCCATTAAGAGCTGTAACACTCTGTGTTTCAGGTAATAAGTGAAGAAGGGACAATACGCTATCTCCATTTTGCAATTTCTACTATACTCTCATGGATCTAAGTGTTCAGCATCTCTGGTTATAAAATAGAAGATAATCAGATACTATATGCCTTTTAAAAAAATACACCATTACTATGAAGTAGTCTTGCCGAAAAAATCAAACCTAAAATGGACCAAAGACCTAGGTCAGTCATTTGCAAACATCAGTGGGATTAGGAGAACCCAAAAGGCTTGTTAAATCAGATTGCTGGACTGCAAGTCCAGAGTTTCTGATTAAATAGGTTTAGGGTAAAGTCCAATCATTTTCATTTCTAACAAGCGGGAGTGCTGAGGCTACACCCCATGACCATCTTTTGAAAGCAAATTTTCTAGATTAACCTGCTAATTTACAGAAACTCCAAAGGACAGAGAAACATGTTAAATAATACCATGGGGATGTTATCAACAAAACCAGACTGTGGGCAAGTCTAAAAGAAAAAAACAGTCTGTGTGTCTTAAATAAATAAATTGCAATTTAAATAAAGATGAAAGGGGAATATATAGGTTAAAAGAGATTTAGGCCAGGCCCCATGGCTCATGTCTGTAATCCCAGCACTTTGGGAGGCCGAGCAGGTGGATCACTTGAGCTCAGGAGTTCAAGACCGGCCTGGGCAGCACAGTGAAAACCTCTCTCTACAAATAAATACAAAAAAGTAGCAGGGCATGGTGGTATGCATAGATCACCTGAGCCCAGGAGGTCGAAGCTGCAGTGAGCCAAGATCATGCCACTACACTCCAACCTGGGCAACAGAGCAAGACTCTGCCTCAAAAAAAAAAAAAGAGAGAGAGAGAAAGAGATTTAAAAGATATGCCAATCAACTGCAATATGTAAAATTCTACTTAGATTCTTATTTAACATTACTTTTTAAAAGCGTATTTATTACATTTAAGAGAAAATTAGAACTTTGGCAATTGACTGGATGAATTATTACTTTTATAGATGTGTTAGTGGTATTTTTACTTTTTTGAAAGAGAGTTCTTCCAGCACTTTGGGAGGCCAAGGCAGGCAGATTGCTTGAGTCCAAGAGTTTGAGAGCAGCCTAGGCAACATGATGAAACCCTGTCTCTACAAAAAGTACAAAAATTAGCCGGGCATAGTGGTGCACACCTGTAGTCCCAGCTATTGGGGAGGCTGAGGCAGGAGAATCACTTGAGTCTGAGAGGCAGAGGTTGCAATGAGTTGGGATTGTGCCACTGCACTTCAGCCTCGGTGACAGAGTGAGACCCTGTCTCAAAAAAAGAAAAAATCCTTTTATGTTGATGTCAGCATGTCTTCCAGGCATATTCAAAGTACACATGTATGTGATGATTTCTTCATTATTTTGACATTTGAGATGTCGAAGTACTAAACCACCAAACACACACATAATCAGTATAAGTTCTATTTTAATCACAAGCAAAAATATCAAAAATGATTTCATCTAATTGTGAAAATATCATATATAAAGAATACATTATAATAATAGCAGCATTGGAGCCAGGTGCATAATGTCATGAGAAATCGTGTCCAGCTCATGAAATAAATATCCACAATCCTAGGTGGCAGAAAGAAATGTATTATCAATGTGTAGCTTAAAGAATAACAATAAAATAAAGACCTGTGCGTCCATCACCCAGCTTAAGAAATATAATATTATCAGTACCCCTAGAAGATCCTGAGGGCTCCATATAAATCACCTCCCCATCACTGCCCCTGGAAGTAACTACTATGCTGAAATTTGAGCTAACTATTCCTTTGCAGAACTACATGCCTTTACTACCTAACACTATAGTTTTATCTGTTTAGATACTTATATAAATAGAATAATACCATATGCATTTTTCTGTGTATTACTTATTGTTGCCGTTGTACAACCTTATATTTTTGAGATTCAGCCATAAAATGTATGCATCAGTAATCCCTCTATATTCACTGCCATATAGTATTAATTTGAACAGATATTCCAAGATTTATCAGTTTTTGTGTTGATGGATGTTTCATCTCTTCCTTTCCAAATTTTCAAATGTTCTATTTGATTGCACTATTACCTCCATTACAAAGTTACACTAGAATAGTGATGGAGATCAGTTCTTCCTGACTTCAGTGGAATGTTTCCCATTAATCATGATGCTGGTTTTTGGGCTGAAATATACATTTATATCATGGTTAAAAAAAGTATTCATATATTGCTATTTAATCGAGTGTTTTTGTCAAAAATGATTGCTGAGTTTTGGCAGGTGCCTGTTCAGCATTTACGGAGATGATGGTGTGATATTTCTCATTAGTTCTTCCAATTTAATAATTTTTTAATATAGAAGTGTCATTGATTCATGAAATGAATTCCCCTTGCTAATGATACTGGAATCTTAAAATTTGTTCCTAGAACTTATTTAGGAGTTTAGTATCAATATCTACACGTCAAATTGATCTGTAGGTCTTTTCTTTAAAACAATATGTCAGAATTTGGAATCAATGTCATCTTCATGTCATAAAAATAATTTGGAATAGTACTTTTTTAAATGCTGTGGGCTGTCTAAATAGCACTAATATTGTCTTCCCTTTAAAGACTTGGTATAACTTCTCATAGAAACAAATGGGCCCATAGCTTTTCTTTATTAATTTTCTCTGTTTCTTCTAAGGGGATCATTTTGTTTAGATTTGTCTATATCTTTTCTGATTTCAGTGTGGATATGCTATATTTTCTTAGCTAAAAGTTATTGTTGGCCAGATGCCATGGCTATGCCTGTGATCCCAACACTTTGAGATGCTGAGGCGGGAGGATCACTTGATCTAGGAGTTGCAGACAAGCCTGGGCAATATACAAAATCCCGTCTCTATGGAAAATACAAAAATTAGCCAGACATGGTGGCTGGTGTCTGTGGTCTTAGCTACTTGGGAGGCTGAGATGGGAGGATCGCTTGAGCCCAGGAGGTGGAGGGTGCAGTGAGCTGAGATTGAGCCACTGCATTCCAGCCTGGGTAACAGAACCAAAACCTGCCTCAAAAAAAGAAAAAAACAAAAAGTTTCTCTTCTCATTCAGATTGCCAAATATATTTTCACAGAGCTGAGTGAAGTTCTCATGAGTCTTCTAATTTCCTGTTTCTGTCTTTATTTCCCTATGATCATTTTTTTCTTTTATTTATTTGGGTTTGTTGTTGCTTTTTTAATTAGTTGACTTAGTGTTCTATCTATTTTATTGTTGTTTTAAGGAACGTTTTATATTTAGTTATTAGTATTATATTTCTATGTTCTAAATCACTAATTATTTTGTTATTAAATTCTTCCATTTGCATTGCTTAATTTTTATCTTTTTCATCCAGATGCTAAAACTTTATTAGTTTTTCACTTTTTTAATTCTAAGAAAATTATTTAGAGCTATTGAATTTTCCTCTAAATGTTGCTTTAGTTCTATCCCATATATATGGATATTTACTATTCCCATTTTTGTTCTTTTATAGAAGTTCTATGATACTAGTTTGTGCTTCTTTGTTAACCCAGTTGTTTAAAAGTGAACTTAAATTTTTTCATGAATTAATTTGTACTTTATAATTTTAGTCATTGTATTACATAATGTTGGTTGTATTATTTCTACATTTTGGAGTTTATTGAGTTTTTTAACTGACATAACAGTTACTTTTTTGTATATATTGAGAAAGCAACTAAAAAGGTAGATTTTATATTTTTGGAGTACAAATTTTGAGAAATACATGTGTATATATACCTTATCTATCCTATTAACAATGTTTCTTTTAGTTCTTTATATCTTTATTTGTGGTCCTTTTGATCTACATTGACTGCTTCTTCCCTTCCACACATGGCAGAAATGCTCCTCCCCACCCCTTTTAGGTTAAAGATAGCTATATTAATTGCTTTGCATGATGAAATGTAAGCAAAAGTAATGTTCATCACTTCCAGGTAGAAGCCTTTACAGGCTGATGCACAATTTATCATGTTCCCATTTGCTTGCCACAGTATCCAAAAGGGAACATTTCAAATGAAGGAGAAGCCATCAGCTTGCATCCCTCAGTAAAGAAGACATTGAAAACAGGTCCCTGCTGAACCATGATGGACATGTAGTATGAGCAAAAATTACGTCTTTGTTAGTTTAAGCTACTGAGATATAGGGAGTGTTTGTTATTTAGCAGAATAAACACAACCTACACTGCCCTATTATAGAAGTAAGAATGCAACAGTCTTCAAGTTAGATTGATTCAGCAGCCCAATGACATTTATCAAAGACTCCATTTTTCCACCATTCACTCTTGAGTTCAGCTTCCTGCTGATAACAAGAGATGCATCAGTTCTAGAACTCATATTCAGACAAGAAACAGCAAAATCAAGAAGAAAAAGCATTTTTTCTCCAATTTTCTCTTAGGAGCAGGGAAATTCCCTGATGTATTCCAGCAGATAGCCCTTTATACCTCATCAAGTAGAATTATGTCACATACCCATTTCTGAACCAATCACTGGGAAAGAGGATGGAATTTTCATGATTAACTTAATGATCTAGGATGAAATAGATGTTGGGGTGCTAACCTCAATGACTTCTACCAATAGCAAATAATATCTATGAGTATGTACACACATATGGAGGAGCTATTATTTTTAAATATTTTAATCACAATAAGAAATACACAATAGAAGCCAGGCATGGCCTGCACTTGTAGTCCCAGCAACTAAGGAGGCTGAGGTGGGAGGATCACTTGAGCCCAGGAGTTTGAGCCTACAGTGAGCTATGATCACACCACTGCACTCTAGCCTGGGCAACTGAGCAAGACTATCTAAAAAAATAATAACAAAAATAAAAATAAATTTTCTTTCTTTTTTTTTTTTTTTTTTGAGATGGAGTCTCGCTCTGTCACCCAGGCTGGAGTGCAGTGGCACAATCTCGGCTCACTGCAAGCTCAGCCTCCCAGGTTCACGTCTCCTGCCTCAGCCTCTCTGAGTAGCTGGGACTACAGGCGCCCGCCACCACGGCTCAGCTAATTTTTTGTAGTTTTTTAGTAGAGACGGTGTTTCACCGTGGTCTCGATCTCCTGACCTCATGATCCGCCCGCCTCGGCCTCCCAAAGTGCTGAGATTACAAGCGTGAGCCACCACGCCCGGCCCAAAAATAAATTTTCAAATAAAAAAAATTTAAATAATAAAAAATATAATTGCCTTGATAAATATAAGACATAATCTACATTTACCATTCCAGAGTCATTACTTTTCCCAAATTCTGAATTTAAAATTTTTTTAGTTTCCTTGGGGATAGTTTCTACATTTTGATTTGTATCTTTCTTTTTCTCTTTTTTCTATTTTATTATTATTATTATTATTTGAGACAGGGTCTCACTCTGTCACTCAGGCTGGAGTACAATGGCACAATCTTGACTCACTGCAACCTCTGCCTCCCTGGTTCAAGGGATTCTCCTGCCTCAGCCTCCCGATTAGCTAGGATTACAGGCACCTGCCACCACGCCCAGCTAATTTTTGTATTTTTAGTAGCGACAGGGTTTCACCATGTTGGTCAGACTGGTCTCGAACTCCTGACTTCAGGTGATCCACCCGCCTCAGCCTCCCAAAGTGCTGGGATTAAGGTGTGAGCCACCACACTTGGCCTGATTTGTATCTTTCTTATGTCTTTTATTTGTAATAATAGTCCCTTATATGTCATCAATAAAAACAGAGGAAAGGTTAGGCCGCGTGTGGTGGCTCACGCCTGTAATCCCAGCACTTTGGGAGGCCAAGGTGGGGAGATCACAAGGTCAGGAGATCGAGACCATCCTGGCTAACACTGTGAAACCCTGTCTCTACTAAAAAAAATACAAAAAATTAGCTGGGCGTGGTGGCGGACACCTGTAGTCCCAGCTACTCTGGAGGCTGAGGCAGGAGAATGGCGTGAACCCAGGAGGTGGAGCCTGCAGTGAGTCAAGATGGTGCCACTGCACTTCAGCCGGGGCGACAGAGTGAGACTCCATCTAAAAAAAAAAAAAAAAAACCAGAGGACAGGTTAAAATATGTAAAATTATAATCCAGAACAACCAATGACTGAAGTTTACTTGTAAATTGGCATGTATCTGAAAAAGCCATAAAATATCACTTTAACCAAGGTTTCCAAACTTTCTGACTGACAAGTCAGCCAAGTTTGGCTATTTTGTTTTACTTGGCTGAAATAAATGCTGAAATACTTGTTCTATCTAGACATCAATCAATTACCATGTATATTATCTCCTTGTCAAACACTGCTACTCCTGTTCTATTATGTACTTATTTATTACAAATGGTACATGATGTCATGATACTGAGTTATTTTCATAACTTAATGATCTTATATTACAATTTGCTTATAGGTAAAAATGTTTGTTTTATTATTTAAAGTACAATAAAGGTATTTAAATGCAATATCTTTTCATGTGGGTGATATATTTTTACTGACTAAAATGCAAATCAGAGTTTCCTAAGCATTTTAATGCACTAAATTTATATTAGAATCTAACGCTTAGGATAAATCAATCATTCCTAAACCATATTATAAGGTCTTTGGGGATAAAAATCAAGTCTTTCAAACCATATTATCTGGTACACCGATTAAGGCTCAAGAAATACTTATTGATAATATAATCTAATGAGAAATAGTCAAATTTTAAAAATTAATTACTTATTGAAATAGCAATCCGTACTCATAATTTTGAAAATGAAGCAAGTCAGTTTTCAGTCTGGCATATAAAAAGCTTGAAAATTGCTGCTCTAATAACAACAAAAATATGAACAAATCGAAAAATCAACAATTCTTAGATCTATAAGAAAATGAGGTCACAGGGAGAACCACTGCCTCTCAAGTTGGAGAAACCAACAGGTAAAACAGAAAATCACAACTTACTGGAGGAGAAACTCATGAGCTGAAACTTCCGTGGGAACCGGCACCATGGTAGGAAAATCTAAACTTTAATTGGCAAATTACTGGAGGCTTAGTGTGGACATATCTGAGAGATAAAGACTCCAGAGGGATTCAATCATCAGAGGGCACTTGAACTTTTGTAAGTTTTATCTCTTGGAGCTCTGTTAAGTTCTCATAATGAATAGTAAAAAAAAATCCATTTACGTTTCTGGCAAGAGCAGGGGACAATAAACAACTGCGGAATACGTCATTGTGTTCTGTTCTCAGTAAGACCTGTCTGGCCAGTGGCAGTGGCTCACATCTGTAATTCCAGCACTTTGGAAGGCCAAGGTGGGAGGATTGCTTGAGCCTAGGAGATCAAGACCAGCTTGGGCAATATAGAAAGATCTCATCTCTACAAAAAAATAAAAAATTAGCTGCACATGGTGATAAGCACCTGTAGTCCCAGTGACTTGGAAGGCTGAGGTGAGAGTATCATTTGAGCCCAGGAGGTCAAGGTTGCAGTGAGCCATAATGGCACTACTACACTCCAGCCTGGGCAACAGAGCAAAACCCTGTCTAAAAAAAAAAAAAAAAAAAAGCCCTGCCCTCAGGAGAAACCATTTAACCAGAGCCTAACCTGCTGGGGTTTTATCAGAGCCTAACTGATCTGGGCTGGGGAGGATCACTGGTGGAGGCTAACAGGCATGTGTGAAGTTCATAATTCAGAGGGCTAAGATTTAATCATGGGACTATACAATGCTTCCCTTCCTCCAAGACCTTAGCACCATGTTACTGGAGGCCTATTTACAGAAATTCCTTTTATTCAATACATTATGTACAGCTATCAAGAAATAATTACAAAACATACTAAAAGGCAAAAAAAAAAGACAGAGAAAGTATCAGAGCCAGACTGAGATATGGCAAGGATGTTGGAAGTATCAGATCAGGAATTCAAAACAGCAGGGATTAATATGCTAAGGACTCTAATGGACAAAGTAAACGGTATACAAGAACAAGAACAGATGGATTGTGTAAACAGAGACAGCAATGTTGTGAAGGAAATCAAAAAGTAATACTACAGAATAAAAACACTGTAACTGAAATGAAGAATGCCTTTGGTGGACTGATTAGTAGAATGAATACAGCTGAGGAAAGAATCTCTGCACTTGAGGATATCTCAATAGACCTCCAAAACATAAAAGCAAACAGAAAACATACTGGGAAAAAAAAACCCAGAATATAATATCCAAGCACTGTGGGACAACTATAAGAGGTGTAAATACATCTAATGGGATTACAGGGAGAAGAAAGAAAGAAACAGAAGAACAGACGACAAAGAATTTCCACCAAATTAATATCAGATACAAAACCACAAATCTAGAAGCCCAGGGAACACCAAGTAGAATAAATGTGAAAGAAAAGTACAAAACAAACAAACAAACAAAAACAACAAATAGGCACATCATTTTAAACTACAGAAAATCAAAGATAAAGAAAAAATACTGAAAGAAGCACAAGGGAAAATCATTACTTATGGAGGAGAAAAGAGAATTCCATCCAACTTTTCCTCAAATACCAAAAACAAACAAACAAACAAACAAACGGAAAACAGAAGAGAGTGAAGGTAGATATTTAAAATGTTGAGAGAAAAAACTACCAACTGTATTCTGTGAAATTATTCTTCAGAAGTGAAGGGGGAAATAAAGACTTTCTCAAATAATCAAAAACAGAGGGAATTTATTGCCAGTAGATCTGCTTTGCAAGAAATGCTAAAATTTATTCCCTTTTTTTTTTTTTTTTGAGACAGAGTCTCACTCTGTTGCCCAGACTGGAGTGCAGTGGGGCCATCTCAGCTCACTGCAACCTCCGGCTCCCAGGTTCAAGTGATTCTCCTGCCTCAGCCTCCCAAGTAGCTGGGATTACACCTGTGGGCCACCATGCCCAGCTACTTTTTTTGTGTATTTTTTTTAGTAGAGATGGGGTTTCACCATGTTAGCCAGGCTGGTCTCAAACTCTTGACCTCAGGTGATCCACCTGCCTCAGCCTCTCAGAGTGCTAGGATTACAGGCATGGCCACCACACCTGGCCAAAAGTAATTCTTTCTTTTTATGAGACAGAGTCTACCTCTGTTGCCCAGGCTGGAGTGCAGCAGCATGATCTCAGCTCACTGCAAGCTCTGCCTCCTGAGTTCACACCATTCTCCTGCCTCAGCCTTCCGAATAGCTGGGACTACAGGTGCCTGCCACCACGCCTTGCTAACTTTTTGTATTTTTAGTAGAGAAAGGGTTTCACCATGTTAGCCAGAAGGGTTTCAATCTCCTGACCACGTGACCCACCCGCCTCGGCCTCCCAAAGTGCTGGGATTGGGCCACTGTGCCTGGCCCAAAAGTAATTCTTAAAAATAAAACAGGCTTGGCATGGTGGCTCACACCTGTTATCCCAGTACTTTGTGGTGCTGAGGTAGGAGAATTGCTTCAGCTCAGGAGTTGAAGACTAGCCTGGGCAACATAGTGAGATTCTGTCTCAATTTAAGAAAGAAGGAAGGGGCTGGGTGTGGTGGCTCACACCTGGATTCCCAGCACTTTGGGAGGCCGAGGCGGGCGGATCACGAGGTCAGGAGATCGAGACCATGGTGAAACCCTGTCTTTACCAAAAAAAAAAAAAAACACAAAAAATCAGCCGGGCATGGTGGCAGGTGCCTGTAGTCCCAGCTACTTGGGAAGCTGAGGCAGGAGAATGTCTTGAACCCAGAAGGCGGAGCTTGCAGTGAGCCGAGATCGCGCCACTGCACTCCAGCCTGGGCGACAGAGCAAGACTCTATCTCAAAAAAAAAAAAAAAAAGAAGAAGAAAAAAGGAAGGAAGGAAAGAAGGAAGGAAGGAAGGAAGGAAGAAAATGATAAATGTCAGAAACTCGATCTACACGAAAAAGAAAAGCATTGGAAAAGAAACAAGTGAAGGTAAAATAAAAACTTTTATTTTTCTTATTTTTAATTGATCTAACAGATAAGAATTTTCTCTAATAATAGCAAAAATGTCTTCAATTATGTATACTTCTGCATATATATACATATATCTTTATTATACTCATGCAAAATGAATGACAGCAATGATACAAGGGAAGGGAGGAAAGAATTAGGATTATTTTGTTATTATAAGGCACTTACACAATCAGAGAAGCTGTAGAGTGTTATTTGAAAGTAGGCTTGGAGATATAAATACACATTTAGTTGTAAATTCATATTACAAACTCAGGGGCAACCACTAAAAAAAAGTAAAAAAAAAGAAGTATAACTAATATGCTAATAAAGGAGAGAAAGTGGGATTATACAAAATGCTCAATTAAAACCATAAAAGGCAGAAAAAGAGTGGAAGACAAAATAGAAACAAAGAACAAAGCCAACATATAGGAAATAGTAACAAATATGGTGGATATTAATTCAACTATATCAATAATCACTTCAAACATTAATCGCCTGAATACACTAATTAAAAGACAGAGATTGTCAAAGTGAATCAAGAAACAAGATTCGACTATATGTTGTCTACAAGAATCTCACTTTATTAAGTTACAATAGATGCTGGCATGAAAGCAGTGAAAAGGGAACACCTACACACTGTTAGTGGGAATGCAAATTAGTACAACCTCTATGGAAAACAGTATGAAGATTTCTCAAAGAAACCAAAAGTACATCTACCATTCAATCCAGCAATCCCATTACTGGGCATCCAAACAAAGGAAAAGGAGTCATTACATCAAAAAGACACCTGCATATGTATATTTATCACAGACAATTCACAACTGCAAAAATTTAGAACCAACCTGAGTGCACATCAACTGATGAGTAGATAAAGAAAATGTGGTGTATATGCACCACTGTAGAATAATACTCAGCCTTAAAAAAGAACAAAATAATGTCTTTGGAGCAACTTGGATAGAGCTGGAGGTCATATTCTAAGTGATGTAACTCAGGAATGAAAAACCAAATACCATATGTTCCCAGTTATGAGTAAGAGCTGAGCTATGGGTACAAAAGGTATACAGAGTGGTATAATGGTCACTGAAGATTCAGAAGAGGAGAGGGTGGGAGGGCCGTGAGGGATTAAAAAAACAACATATGGGGTACAATGTACACTACTTGGGTGATAGGTGCACTAAAATCTCAGACTTCACAACTACACAATTCATTTATGTAATCAAAAACCATGTGTATCCCAAAAGCTGTTGAATTATTATTATTATTTTTTTTTTGCCAGAGTCTTGCTCTGTCACCCAGGCGGGAGTGCAGTGGTGCCATCTCGGCTCACTGCAAGCTCCGCCTCCCAGATTCAGGCCATTCTCCTGCCTCAGCCTCCCAAGTAGCTGGGACTATAAGCGACTGCCACCACACCCGGCTAATTTTCTGTATGTTTTAGTAGAGACAGGGTTTCACCGTGTTAGCCAGGATGGTCTCAATCTCCTGACTTTGTGATCCGCCGGCCTTAGCCTCCCAAAGTGTTGGGATTACAGGCAAGAGCCACTGCGCCTGGCCGAAATTTTTTTGAATGTTAAAAATAAGATAAATAATAAATACAAAAATAAATAAATAAGAAACTCACTTTAAATAAAGACATATGTAGATTAAAAGAAAATGGATGGAGAAAGATGTATCATTCTAACAGTAATCCAAAGAAAGCAGAGTAGCTCCATTAATTTCAGATAGAGTAAACTTCAAGTCACAGAAATACATTGAGAATAAAGAGGTGCATTACATAATGATATAGAAGTCAATTCTTCAAGAAGACATAATAATCTTTAATGTGTATGTGCCTAACAACATTGCATCAAAATACTTGCATCAAAAACTGATAGAACTGCAAGAAGTGGATAAATCCACTGTTATCATTGGAGACTTCCACACTCCTCTATCAGAAATGGACAGATCCAACAGGCAGAAAATCAGTTAAGAACATAGTTGAATTCAACAATACAATCAATCAAGTGCATATAATGAACATCTATAGGCTATTTCATCCAACAACAGCAAAATGTACTTTTTTCAAGCTCACATGGAACATTCACCAAAATAGGCCATACTCCAGACCATAAAACACATCTTAACAAATTTAAAAAGATGGAAGTCATGCAATGTCTGCTCTCATACCAAAATGGAATTAAATGATAAATCAATAACAGAAAGCTGAAAAATCCCAAAATACTTGGAGATTAAGCAACATAACTCTAAATAACACGAGTCAAAGAAAACTCAAGAGAAAGTTAAAAAATACTTTGAACCAAATGAAAATGAAAACACGAATTATCAAAATTTTGTGGATGCAGTGAAAGTAGTACTTAGAGGAAAATTTATAGCATTGAATGCATATATTAGAAAAGAAGGAAGATCTAACATCAGTCACTCAATCTTCTACCTTACGAAACTAGAAAAGGAAATGTGGAATATATACACCATGGAATACCATGCAGCCATAAAAAAGGATGAGTTCATATCCTTTGCAGGGACATGGATGAAGCTGGAAATCATCATTCTCAGCAAACTATCACAAGGACAGAAAACCAAACACTGTATGTTCTCACTCATAGGTGGGAATTGAGCAATGAGAACACTTGGACACAGGGTGGGGAACACCAGGGCCTGTCAGGAGGTGGGAGGCTAGGGGAAGGATAGCATTAGGAGAATCACCTAATGTAAATGATGAGTTGATGGGTGCAGCAAACCAATATGGCACATGTATACCTATGTAACAAACCTGCACATGTGCACATGTACCCTAGAACTTAAAGTATAATAAAAAAATTTAAATACTCATAAATATTTGATGTGTGTATGCTAAACACAGAGCTGATCCACATAAAGATTTACATAAAGATGTTAAAAAATAATAATAATATTAACGCTTTATGTGTAATATTGTGTGGAAAAAAAAAGAAAAGGAGGAGCAAATTAATTCCAATGTAAGCAGAAGAATAAAAATTAGAGCAAAAATTGATAAACTTGAGAACAGGAAATTAATAGAGAAAACCAAGAAAACCAAAGCTTTTGCTTTGAAAAGATGATAAAATCAAATAGCCTCTCACCAGGCTAACTAAAAAACAAACAAACAAACAACAACAAAAATAAGACAGAATACAAGTAACTAATACCAAATTAGTAAGCCTCTACCCAAGTTAAGAAAAAAAAAACAGACGACACGAATTACTGTAATTCCTAGAGGGGATATCACTACAGATTCCACAGACATTAAACAGATAATAAAGAAATGCCATAAACAACTATGCCCACAAAACCTAGAAGAAATAAACCAAGTCCCTGAATGATACAATCTGCCAAAACTCACGTAAGAAGAAATAGAAACTCTGAATAGGCTATTTATTTTAAAAATTAAATTAATAATTAATAATGTTCCAAAACAGAAAGCACTAGTCTCAGATGGGTTCTTCTGTGAATTCCACAAAACATTTAAGAAAGAATTTATACCAACTTTGGACAATCTTTTTCAGAAGATAATAGCAGAGGCAATACTTCCAAACTCTTTCTATAAGGCCAGGTTTGCCCTAAACCAAAACCAGACATAGATATTACTAAAACAAAAAACTACAGATCAATATATCTCATGAATATAGATGCAAAATCCTCAACAAAATAGTAAATTTAATCCAACAATGTATAAGAAAATTATGCATCCTGACCAAGTAGGATTTATCCCAGGCATGTAATTCTGGATCAACTTTCAAAAATCAATTAATATAATCCAAAATATCAACAGGCAAAAATTACATGATTATATCAATAGATGCAAAAGAAGAATCTCACAAACTTCAACACCCATTCATAACAAAAATATTCAATTTTTGGAATGAGGAGGACTTCCTCAACTTGATACAGACAATCTGTAAAAAACCTTATTAAAAAATAAAAAAAAACCTACAGCTAACATTATACTTAATGGTGAGAAACTCAATGCTTTCCCACTAAGATCAAAATGTTCCTGCCTCACCACTGCTTTTTAACATTATACTAGAAGTATTAGCTAATGCAAGAAGATGTGGAAAAGTACACAGATTGAAGAGAAAATTATAAACATTCTTTCTTCACAGGTGACATGATTTGTTCATATAGAAAATCCAAAGGAATCAACCTACAACCTCCTGGAACTAGTAAGCCATTATAACCAGGTTACAGGATACAACATTAATACACAAAATTCAATTGCTGTGTTATAACAGCAGTGAACAAATAGAAACTGAAATTAAAAACACAATACCATATACATTAGCACACCAAAAATGAATTAGTTACATATAAATCTAACATAATATTTACAAGATATAGATGAGAGAACTACAAAATTCTGATGAAAGAAATCAAAGAAGAACTAAATAATTGTAAAGATATTCCATGTTCATGGATAGGAAGACTCAGTATTACTAAAATATCAGTTCTTTCCCATTTGATCTACAGATTCAATACAATCTCAATTAAAATCCTAGCAAGTTATTTTGTGGATATTAACAAACTAAATAATTACTACTAGTAACAAACTAAATGATTATGAAAATATCAGTTCTTTCCAATTTGATCTACAGATTCAGTACAATCTCAATTAAAATCCTAGCAAGTTATTTTGTGGATATTTACAAACTAATTCCAAAGTTTATGTGGAGCAGCAAAAGACCAAATAGCCACAAAATTGAAAAGCAGCAAAACTGAAAAACTGACACTGACTTCAACACTTACTACAAAGCTACAGTAATCAAGACAGTGTGGTATTGACAAAATAATAGACAAAATGGAACAGGATAGAGAGCCCAGAAGAAAAACCCACATAACTGTAGTCAACTGATCTTGGACAAAGGAGTAAAAGCAATACAATGCAGCAAAGATAGTCTTTTAACAAATAACGCTGGAACAAATGGACATACACATGAAAAATTGAATCTAGATACAGCCTTCACAAGACTTAACTCAAAATAGATCACAGATCTAAATGTAAAATGTAAAACTATAAGACTCCTAGAAGATAATCTAGGAGAAAATCTAGATCTCCTTGGATTTGGTGATGACTTTTTTGATGCAACGCCAAAAGCATGATCCATAAAAGAAAGAGAAGCTGAATTTTATTAAAATTTTAAAAATTTCTGCTTGCAAAGACACTGTCAAGAGAATGAAAAGACAAGTTATAGAGTAGGAGAAAATATTTGTGAAAGACATATAAAGAACTGTTATCTAAAACATATTAAGAACTCTTAAAATTCAGCAGTAATAACATAAACAAATGGATTAAAAAATGGGTCAAAGACCATAACAGACCCTTCATCTCACCAAAGATGAAATACAGATAGCAAATAAGCATATGAAAAGATTTTCCACATCATGTCATCAAGGAAATATGAATTACGACAACAATGAGTTATCACTACACATCTATTAGAATGGTCAAAATTCAAAACACTGAAAACCAAATGCTGGTGAGGATATGGAGCAACAGGAACTTTTATTCATTGCTGGTTAGAATGCAAGATGGTTAGGCTGGGTGCGGTGGCTCACGTCTGTAATCCTAGCACTTTGGGAGGCCAAGGTGGGCAGATTGCCTAAGCTCAGGAGTTCGAGACCAGCCTGGGCAACATGGTGAAACCCTGTCTCTACTAACATACAAAAAATTAGCCAGGCATGGCAGCGTGTGCCTGTAGTCCCAGCTACTTGGGAGGCTGAGGTAGGAGATTCGCTTGAATCCTGGAGGTGGAGGTTGCAGTGAGCCAAGATCATGCCACTGTACTTCAGCCTGGTGACAGAGCGAGACTCCATCTCAAAAAAAAAAAAAAAAGTAGGAGTAAGACTGTGTCTCCAAAAAATAAATAAATAAAATAAAGAATGCAAGATGGTTATGGCCACTTTGGAAGACAGGTTGTTATAAAACTAAACACCCTATGGTTTACCATATGATCCAGCGATCACACTCAATGGTATTTACCAAGGAGTTGAAAATATATGTCCACGCAAAAATCTGCACACAGATGTTTATAGCCACTTTATTCATAATTGGAAAAACTTGAAAGCAACCAAGGTGCCCCTCAGTAGGTGAAAGAATAAACTATGGTACATTTAGACAATGGAATATTATTCAGTGCTAAAAAGTAATGAGCTATTGAGCCTTGAAAAGACACAGAGGAAACTTAAATGCATTTTTCTAAGTGAAAGAAGTCAATCTGAAAAGCCTATATACTATATAATTCCAACTATATGTCATTCTCAAAAATGCAAAACTATGAAGACAGTTAAAAGATGAGTAATTGTCATGGGCCAGGAGGATAGGGAGAGATGAACAGGTGGGCACAGAGAATTTTTAGGACCATGAAAAT
The DNA here is from genome assembly GCF_028878055.3 of Symphalangus syndactylus. Lineage (NCBI taxonomy): Eukaryota > Metazoa > Chordata > Mammalia > Primates > Hylobatidae > Symphalangus > Symphalangus syndactylus. Next base: position 104,520,358 of record NC_072425.2, read on the forward strand.
ACTCTGTACAATGCAATAATGGTGGATACATGTCATTATTAATATGTACAAACCCATAGAATATATAATATCAAGAACGAGCCCTAATGTAAACTATTGACTTTGGGTGACAATGATATTAATGTAGGCTCATCAGTTGTAACAAATGTACCACTCTGGTGGGGATATTATAATAGGGATGTTATGCATGTATGAGAGGCAGGGAGTAAATGGGAAATCTCTGTACTTTCCTTTCAATTTTGCTTTGAATCCTAAACTGCTCAAAAGATAAAATATATTAAATAAAAATTATTTAAATGAGGCGACTATCACTATGGATACCTTGCATAGCCTTACAGAGATAATGTACGCATTCAGGTAAAAGCCATTTGCTTACAATGGGAACATAGTGTTTGCACTATGGTAAACACTTGGTAAAATATTTTAGAGATTATTTTGAAACTGCTTTTGCAGAAATTATAACAGGAAATTATAACAGTAAAAGAAATCTGACATGGCTGACTCCATCTTGTCTCAAGCCTCACAAGTTGGCTGTCTTTGCTCATTGCTGGGCATGAGCCAACCTAACTTTAGGAGAAATTTAGTTTATAGTTTAAATAATAGCCCTTCCCTCAAACTAAACTGTACTTGTAAAACTAACAAAAGGTCACCAAGTTAGCATGAGAGGGGCCTGAATTCTAAATCATTACCAGCCATTATTTGGAGGTTATAAGATTTGCAACTTCCCCAATTACTCTGGAAAATATCGTTATTGTAGATCCTAAGATTGGCCTTTCGAGATGTCTTTTCAGATTTTTGCATTTCTGACTACTGGACAACCCCACATGGACCTGCCAACCAGTCCCGAGTCTTCCACCAGGAACTGACTCAGCACAAGAGAACAGCTTCCACTCCCTATGATTTCATCTCAGTGCCAACCAATCAGCACTCCCAATTCACCGGCTCCCTACCTACCACATTATCCTGAAAAAATCTGATCCTCAAATTCTCAGGGAGTCTGATTTGAGTAATAATAAAGCTCTAGTCTCCCATACAGCCCCCTCTGCGTGAATTAAACTCTTTCTCTATTGCAATTGCCCTGTCTTGATAAATCGGCTCTGTCTGGGCAGTGGGCACAGAGATCCTGTTGTGGGGTTACAAACTGGAGAACCTGCTGGACAGTTACAATTTTCCATTAGTACATAAATCTTTTTAACATTTGCATTTTATTGTTTTGTATGAATGCACCTTAATATAATCTGTCTATTCCCTGCTCCATTTATGTGTATAGAAGTTATTTTCAGTGTTTGGTTAATATAAATAATGTTTAAATGAGCATCTACTTTTGCACACTTATGTAATTATATCTGTAGGATAAATTCTTAGAAGTGAAGAGTATGTTTCCATGAATTTACATATACCAATGATGTATAAGTCAGGCTTACCAACTTTAAGACATTATCCAGAGTATACATCCTCAAATAAATGGCTATAACTAAGAAATAAATGTTGAATTAACTTTGTCCTTGTATAAAAACACATCTCCGTTTTTAATTTACCACTTTTTAGGGTGAGTTTAACCAGTTGACATTAACACATAATGATTTATTCACAATTTTCTAAGCAATTTAATTAATTTTTAGGTTTTATAGATATTTCATAGACTTTCAAATACGAGAGCAAATGTCTGTTAAAAATAGCAGGAAAAAAGCTATCAGCAGGAATTTGTGAGCAAAAAGAGTAGTTTGAAAAATTATACTTTCCAAATTTTCTCCTATTTAGTTCAAGGCATATCTTATTCACAGTACCTTATCGTGTGTTAAAATATTTTATGGGTCCTTTGTGAAATACCAAAAGTTACTGAATATATGACTTATTTTTGCAAATCAAATGTTTCTTTAAAATTCAAAAAATTTTCAATGAGGTTTAATTAGGCAGAGAAGTGGTTCAGAACTCATTTGAAAACTTGCATGATAATTAGGAAACATCAAAGAATATTGTTATACTCTAAACTGTAAACAACCCTTAATGATTTCAAAAATTCCAAACATTATCCTACAGCACAGAGAACTGAAGCTTACTTTTTAAAGGCGAGTGTAGATTAAGCTAATGATTGACTCAATTCCTCTTCTCAACAAATAGTTTAATCAGAAACTGCATCTATCACTGCAAGGGTCAAAGTTCATGGGATTTTGGAGTTGGGAGAGACCTTAGGTATCTTCCTATCCAGCAGATGAGGAAACTGATTTAGCCAATGTCAGATTTGGTTACCAACAGACTGAATGTGGACACAGTTTTCCTGACTCTCCACCTGGGCATTCTCTACTATATATTGCTGTATCTGTATTAACATATATAAAAGCACTCACAACAGCATCTAATAATTTTAGCATGGCATTTTTTTATTGATATTTTAAAAATCTTTTATGTTGAATGGGTGTGGCAGCTCATGCCTGTAATCCCAGCATTTTGGGAGGCCGAGGCGGGTGGATCACAAACAAGGTCAGGAGTTCGAGACCAGCCTGGCCAACATAGTAAAACCCCATCTGTACTAAAAATACAAAAAAAAAATTAGCCAGGCCTGGTGGCAGACACCTGTAATCCCAGCTACTCTGGAGGCTGAGGCAGGAGACTCCCTGGAACCTGGGAGGTGGAAGTTGCAGTAAGCCAAGATCACACCATTGCACTCTAGCCTGGGTGACAGAGCAAGACTCCATCTCAAAAAAAAAAAAAATCTTTTATGTTGAGAATTTCTGTGATAAGTAATAGGGATACATCAATGGGGAAGAAAGTTTTTCTCTCATTCAGGAATCCATATTCTGGTGGGAAAACCATATTTCCATAATTAGACAATGTTCTAGAGAAGAATGGGACAGTCTGCTAGGATTGATTAGCCTTTCTCCTTGGCTTGTTGAGAGTGGTGGCATGTCCCATATATGTCATGACTGCCCTAAAGGAAACCTAAAGGAAAAAAAAAAAAACCTGAGTGCAGTGGCTCACACCTGTAATCCCAACACTTTGGGAGGCCAAGGCAGGCAGACCACCTGAGGTTAGAAGTTCAAGACCAGACTGGCCAACATGGCAAAACCCTGTTGAGAGACAGGACTAGCTATAATTCCTAGGCCGACTAAGAATTCCTAAGCCTAGCTGGGAAAGCTGATCACACCTACCTTTAAACATGGGGCTTGTAACTCAGCTCACACCCAACCAATCAGGTAGTAAAGAGGGCTCTCTAAAATACAAATTAGGCTAAAGCAGGAGGTAAAGAAATAGTCAAATCATGTATCACCTGAGAGTGCAGGGGGAGGGACAATGATCAGGATATAAACCCAGGCATCGGAGCAGGGAGTGGGCAACCCCCTTTGGGTCCCCTCCCATTGTATGGGAGCTCTGTTTTCACTCTATTAAATGTTGCAACTGCACACTCTTCTGGTCCGTGTTTATTAGGGCTCAAGCTGAGCTTTCGCTCACTGTCCACCACTGTTGTTTGCCGCCATCGCAGACCCGCCCCTGACTTCCACCCCTCTGGATCCGGTAGAGTGTCGGCTGTGTTTCTGATCCATCGAGGCACCCATTGCTGCTCCTGATCCGGCTAAAGGCTCGCCATTGTTCCTGCACGGCTAAGTGCCCAGGTTTGTCCCAATCGAGCTGAACACTGGTCTCTGGGTTCCATGGGTCTCTTCTGTGACCCACGGCTTCTAATATAGCTGTAACACTCGCCGCATGGCCCAAGGTTCCATTCCTTGGAATCCATGAGGCCAAGAACCCCAGGGAAGAGAACCAAAGGCTTGCCGCCATCTTGGGAGTGGCAGCCCCATCTTGGGAGTGGCCTGCCACCATCTTGGGAGCTCTAAGAACAAAGACCTGCCCATAACACCATCTCTACTAAAAGTAAAAAATTAGCCAGCCCTGGTGGCGGGAACCTGTAATCCAGCTACTCGGGAGGCTGAGGCAGGAGAATTGCTTGAACCCGGGAGGCAGAAGTTGCAGTGAGCTGAGATCACGCCACTGCACTCCAGCCTGGGTGGCAGAGCACAACTCTATCTAAAAAACAAACAAACAAAAACCCTGAGGCAAAATTAATGTAAGTAGATGGTTCATTTGGGCCAATTATTCAAATTGTCCTGAATGTACATTCTAATTAGCAGCAGTTACAAGTGGGTTTTTAAAAGAAAAAAGACCAGACATGGTAGCTCGTGCCTGTAATCCCAACACTTTGGGAGGCTGAGGCAGGAGTATCATTTGAGTTCAGGAGTTAGAGACCACCCTAGGCAACATGGTGAAACCCCATCCCTGCTAAAAATACAAAAATTAGCTGGGTGTGGTGGTATGCCTGTAGTCCCAGCTTCTGGAGGCTGAGGTGGGAGAATCTCCTGAGCCTGAGATGTGGAGGTTGCAGTGGTGCAGTTGTGGTGGCGCAGTTGCAGTGAGCACTGATGGTGCCACTGCACTCCAGCCTGGATGACACAGTGAGACCCTGTCTCAATATAAAAAAATAAATAAATACATAAATAAATAAATAAATAAATAAATGCAAGCAAAGAAGAGGCAGTTCCTAAGTTGTTCACCAAGAATTTACATTAAAATAACATAAGCTATTGATTGGTTACACATTGTGATATTCTTTGTATCACATGTCCCAGGAACATGAAGATAATGGGTGAGGCAGCTAGTCAGAAACAAAATGTCTTTAAATAATTGCCCCAGACATAGGTTGGGACGGGCATGACTGAAGTCCCATACCCAGGTCTCTCTAGGGCTGATACATTTTTCATACCTCACATATCTCTCTCTACTCTGAGCTATTTTTCTTTTCTCACATTTAAATTACAATGTTAATTTTTTACACTTTTTCTGCCCTTTATAAGTTTTGTTTTGTTTTGTTTGAGACAGAGTCTTGCTCTGTCGCCCAGGCTGGAGTGCAGTGGCACCATCTTGGCTCCCTGCAACCTCCACCTCCCGGGTTCAAGCTATTCTTGAGCCTCAGCCTCCTGAGTAGCTGAGATTATAGGCATGCACCACCATGCTTGGTTAATTTTTGTATCTTTAATAGAGACGGGGTTTCACCATGTTGGCCAGGCTGGTGTCAAACTCTTGACCTCGTGATCCGCCTGCTTCGGCCTCCCAAAGTGCTGGGATTACAGGCGTGAGCCACTGCGCCCGCCGCATAAGTTTTTAAAGCATGTATCCATTACTGTACCTGATCCTTGCAGTAACTAGCTAGGCTATATTATTGTCTCCATTTTTCAGTTCCGGAACACATAGCTCAAAAGGGTGACTTCCCCAATGTTTCACAACCAGGAAGAAGCTGTAGAACTGGAACTAGAATCCCAGGCTTCTGCCTTGAGTACGGTGAGTTTGTGATAATATTAATCAACTTGAATCTCTCAAGTCCCAAATATTTAGTTTTCTGGGAATTCTGAGGTCACTTTGGAAGGAGATCCTTCTGTGGAAGTTTGGGTAACCTAAATATTCAAATTATAGCATGCTTTCTTGGAAAAGGAAGATAGTAGCGCCCAAAAATTCCATGGAAGTGCTTGCGGCTGTTAGTGAACTGTGAGGATGGTATTTTGCTAGAAGCATGAAACCACAGTCCTCAGTTTGTTTGTTCCATTCCTTGTCATGGGGATAAGGAAACTTGAACATAAAATATCATTGAAATTAAATGAGTCTGGAAAGAAGCATACCAAAATATTACCAGTCTCTGGGTGGCTGAATTACAAGTTAATTTTATTTTCATTTTCTGCATTTTCCACATTTCCTATAATAATTGTGTTACTTTTATAATAAGAAATTATGCAATTCATCCGTATCTGTATATAATTCTCAGGCTATTCAAAAGAAAGAAGTTCAAACTTTCTTAAGCTTGATACTTGGACAGACACATACTAGGAACTGCCTCTGATAAATAAATGTTCTTTAAAAAAATTAGCCTGAGTTGGCTAAAGAATTCCTTCAGGCATTTGTACGTTCTTTTAACAAATAGTTATTGAGCACCTACTGTGTGCCAGGCAGTTTTAGGCACTTGGAACACAGCACTGAACAGAACAGATAAAAATTCTTGCCTCTGGACCTTTCACCCTAAAGGGGGAGATAGACCAAAGTAAAATAAAATTAAAAATCACCGTATGTATAATACAGTATGTTAAATAATGCTAAATGATTGGAAGAAAAATAAAGCAAGGAGGAATAGAGTGCTTGGAGGGTGGGGCATTTTGCATAGGGTATTCAGGGAAGACCTCAATAAGGAGGTGACCTGAAAGAGGTGAGATGTCAGCCCTGTGGGTTTCTGAAGGAAGAGAACTCCAGGTAGTGAGAGCAGCAAGTGCAAAGGCGTGAGGCAGGAGTGTGCCTAGCATGTTCTAGATAGAGCAAAGTGGCCAAGTCTGGAGGACTATGGGCAGCAGAAAGAGTAGGAGTTGCCACCAGCAGGCAAAGAACATGATCTGACTTATGTTTATGGATCATTTTCGCTACTGTGGTAGGGACAGATTAAAGACAGGCAAATAAGATGGTGCAGGAACACTTTTGTAGGGGCCTGTGGGCCGCAAGCTTGGAAATAAAAGGAAATCTTGAGTTCTTTGAAGGGAAATGGCAGACACCTAGCTAACCCTGGAAGTAAAGAAGCAACTTGATAAGCAAGGAGGTAATAGTAACCTAAAATAATAGCCAAGAAAGTTAGAGTCAGGAGAATTTTTATTCTCTTATAGAAACTAAAGATAATATCTTTTTTTCCTTACTTTCTTTCTTTTTTTTATAGAGACGAGGTCTCCCTGTGTTGCCCAGACTAGTCTCGAACTCCTGCATCTGCCCCCTTGGCCTCCAAAGGTGCTGGGATTACAGGTGTGAGCCACTATGTCTGGCCAAGATAACATCTTAAAAGATGTCCTGAGTTGTTTTTCAGAAACCTGGACCCCCACTGATATGGCCTAGCTCTGTGTCCCCACCCAAATCTCATCTCAAATTGTAATCCCCACGTGTTGAAGGAGAGGGGTGATTGGACCATGGGGGTGGTTCCCCCATGCTGTTCTTGTGATAGTGAGTGAATTCTCACGAGATCTGATGGTTCTATAAGTGTTTGGAAGTTCTTCCTTCATGCTTCTCTCTCCTGCCACCTTGTGAAGAAGGTACTTGCTTCCCCTTAGACTTCCACCATGATTGTAAATTTCCTGAGGCATCGCCAGTCATGTGAAACTGTGAGTCAGTTAAGCCTCTTTTCTTTTAAATCACCCAGTCTCCGGCAGTTCTTTATAGCGGTGTGAGAATGGACGAATACACCCTTCAAATGGATTCACTGGCAGGTAGACCTCAGATAAGAGAGAACTGAAGGCTGAACTCTGACCATTGTTCTTTGTTATTAAATTTCGTCCTGAGGGTCCTGGAGGGAATCACTCCCTCTCCTCAGCCTGAGCTAGTATTCTTTTCTGTTGATCCGAAATTTTTGAACAAAATTTCTCTTCCTTTACCAATTGTAAATCAGAAAAATCTTTGAATCGGTCTATGGCCTGTAAGCCTTCCCCCTTCAAGGTATCTTGCACTTTTAGGCCAAAACAAATGTATAAGCTCCATGTATTGATTTACAATTTTGCCTACAACTTCTGCTTTCTTGAATTTTACCTGTGCCTTTAAAACCTCTTACCTGTAAGCCAGGGGGAGGTCAAGATTTGGGCATTAGCTGCCTAGTCCTCCTTGCTTGGCACCCTGCAAATAAACACCTTTTTTTGTACTGCTGCAAACTCGGTGTGGATATTTGGTCTTGGCGTGCCAAGCAAGTGGGCCCCAGTTTGGTTCTATAACGCAAAGGCAGAAGCAGGGGAAAAACAGTGGGAGATTAGATATATATATATACGTCTATATATATATATACACACACACACACATATATATACATATATATACATATATACATATATATACATATATATACACATATATATACATATATACATATATACATATATACACACACACACACACACACACATATATATATATATATTTGAGACAGAGTCTCAATAGGCTGTAGTGAAGTGGTGTGATCATGGCTCACTGCAGTCTCAACCTCCTGGGCTCAAGTGATCCTGCCACCTTAGCCTCCTGAATAGCCTGGACTACAGGCATGTGCCACCACACCCAGCTAATTTTTGTATTTTTGGTAGAGATGGGGTTTTACCATGTTGCCCAGCCTGGTCTTGAACTCCTGAGCTCAAGCAGTCCTCACACTTTGGCCTCCCAAAGTGCTGGGCTTACAGGCGTGAGCCACTGCACCCGGTCACCTCTGGGTATATTTTTTTAAGATGGGGCTGCTTATGGATTGAAGGAGGGTTGTAATAGAAAGAGTCAGTAGTAACTCAAAAGTTTGTAACTGAGCAATTAAAAAATTGGGGTTGTCATATTCTTAGGAAGACTATGAGAAAAACAAATTTGAGGTGGACAGAATTTGGAGTTCATTTTTGGACATGCCAAGTTGAGCTGACTCTCCTCTATCAAAGTAGAAATGTTTATTTGACACTTGGATATACTCAGGAGTTCAAGGGAGTAGTGAGGTAAAGCTGGGACTTGTGAGCATGTAGATCGTATGTAAATCCATGAGACCAGATGGGAGCAACAAGAGCAAGTGAGAATACATAAGAGCAGAAATCCAAGGTTGACCCTGTGTCCCACCTACATATCGTGATCAGGGAAATGAGGATAACCACCAGACAAGATTATCTTGGAGGCCAAGTGGCAAGAGAAGTTATGATCTGTTGATGGTAAGTGAAATGCAGCTGAGAATGACTGTATTTGGGACCCATTATTTCCCAGAAAATTCTGAGTAGTGTTTGTTCCAAGGATTAACAGCCCATAACAACTGTGCCAGAGGAAAAGCATTTTAGAGGCCACAGTATAATAGAAAATGAAAGTTGGAAACATGAATTTGAGGGCCAGCTCCACCGCTTATTGGCTGTGTGATCTGGGGAAAGTCAATTAACCACATTAATCCTAGGTTCCTACATTGTAAGATGGAAGCAGTAGTAGCTGCCTCGTTCTGTTGCTAGGAGGAATAATGGAAATAAATCTTTATCACTGTTTCTCAAAACAATGGGCACTCAATAAATGTTAGCCTTATCTTTGTCATTAAACAGAATAGTTCTTGGTGTCAATGTAATGGATCGTTATAAGCATACTCTGTATTTTAAGTTCTATGAATTTGTTCCTTGGTAATCCAATTCTCTATTTTCACTTTTTCTAATTACTCAGGTACCAAATATGTGCCCCTTGCTAAATTTTTAACTTGTCTTCTCAAACTAAAAAATCCCAGACTGAAGAATATTTATAGACTAACTGGTCCATGTTCATCAAATTCTTTATGTCAAGAAAAGCTAAGGAGTTATTCCAGATTAAAGTTGAACAAAATGACATGAAAACTAAATACAGTATGTGATCCTGGACTGGATTCTATACCGTTGAGGGCAAAATGCTGTAAACACATAATGGGGACAATTGACAAAATTGGAATATAGATAACTAGGTTTGGAAAAACTTTTTTTCACATATATTTTATATGTTCTTTTACATATATAAGAAACTTTTCACAACAAAAACAGTAAACACAATAAGAGATGTCTATATGTCTGTATTCATATGGAAATGTATTGTTAAACGAAAAAAAGAAGTTGCAGACCTTTGAATTATGTGAACATCTTTGGGTAAAGAAATACATCACACACACACACACACACACACACACACACGTTATGTTTGGTCAATGTCTGAAAAGATACAAAATAAATTTAAACAGTGATTACCTCTGAGGATTCCAAATGTAATTTTCTTCTATAACTTTCTTGCCGGTTTGAAATGATTATTGCTGTTCTAATTTTAAATATATTTTAAGGTGGATAATAAAAGAAACTTAAAATCTAAGAACCAAATGACACTGTTAGAATTTGTGAGCCAGTAATGAGGGAGTAGGTTTTAAAGAGAGGAGTAGGGTAGTTTCACCTGCTGCAAATAGAAAGATAAGGAAAACTGGATTTCTACAGTCTTTGTCTGTCACCAAAGACCTCGTCGTTCAGGAAACAGAATTATGACTACGCATGGACAATGCAACTGTAATTTGGGACCTCACTGGACTTTGGATATTTAGGTAAATTAGTCTTAAAATTTCCTGGGCCTCTGCAAATCCAGAGTTTCCTCATGATTTCCGCTAATGTCTGGCCTTTGGATCCTGTTTTTCTCTGCATCTCCATCATCAGAAACCACCTTGTTTCTGCCTAGAGTCACTCTGCTGCTTTTCACAAGAAATCTCAACACACTCATGGTTCAGAATTGAGTAACTTAAGAAAAGAATCGAAGAGTAGTGGAAACACCTTCACTAAGCATTGTCAATCCCTCCACTGTTTCCCCCTCTCACATTCCACTGCCATCCAAAAATGTACCCTACCGCCCTATGATCTTGCAGTTGTGTGCACTCCTCAGATGTGTAGTCAAATTCTCTCCGCAGTTTCGTCTCTATTAGACCAGCTGGGCTAGATCAACTTCCCTGTCCCAGGACTCCCCACTTCCCTTGGAATTTTGATAAATAAAGTGCTCATCAATAAAAGCTGAAGATGATAAAATGCTCATCATAGATGATGTAAAGTGATAAAAAGATGACTAAAGTGCTCATCAAAAAATCCTCCCTACCCTTGGAATTATTTATTTATTTATTTTTATTTTTATTTTTTTTAGAGACAAAGTCTTGCTCTGCTGCTCAGGCTGGAGTGCAACAGCATGATCATAGCTCAAGTCCGCCAGGATTATAGGCAAGAGCCACTGCACCTGGCCTGCCCTTGGAATTCTGATGAATAAAGTGCTCATCAATAAAACTTTTCTTTACAAACCACAATCATGGTTTTTGGTTTTTTTAGACATGAATCTCACTGTGTTGCCCAGGCTGGTCTCAAACTCCTGGGCTCAAGCAATCCACCCACCTTGGCCTCCCAAAGTGCTAGGATTACAGGTGTGAGCCACCATGCCCAGCCAGACAAAATCATGATTTTTAAATGAAACATTCGATCAGGCACTTTTGTGGTAGGAAGTGGAACTGATTCATGGAAGCCATGCTTTAAGAATTGAGTTTGGGGTTACTTTCCCATGGAAAATTTTATAACTCACCCCCTTCTGCAGGCTGATCGTCTTTGGACACACATATTAGTTGAAATCACTCAAATAAGTATGGTGGTTTTAAAGATCTACGAAATACAGAACAGCAACAATAAATAACCGTGGCTAGAGATGAAGGTTACAGAGCCCAGCTGCCAGGCTTCAGTCCTGGATCCCCTAATTAATAATATTCTGTCACTCAGGGGCTTGCTAGATAAGAAGGGGAGAAGAATTACACATATGTCTTTGAGGATTGTGTGGAATATAGTTTATTTTCATATAAAAGAGAGTGTGTAAGGAAATAAGGGAAGTTTATAAGGATATCAATCAACAAAGATTAATATGTCTTCAAGTGAATTGCTGCCCTCACTTCTCATTCTTAAGTATTCCACATCTTTTTTCATTCTTTTCCCAGTTATAGTCATTGACCAAAACATTTGCATGTTTCTCACCAGACCAAAACCAAAAGTCATAAAGATCTTTAAGGACCTGTCTCAGTAGGCATCTTGCAGCTAATCAAAATCCAAGATGAAAGATAGTATCAGCCGAGCTTGGTGGCTCATGCCTGTAATCCCAACACTTTGGGAGGCCGAAGTCGGTGGATCACTTGAGATCAGGAGTTCGAGACCAGCCTGGCCAAAATGGTGAAATCCTGTCTGTAGTAAAAATACAAAAATTAGCCAGGCGTGGTGGCAGGTGCCTGGAATCCCAGCTACTCAGGAGGCTGAGGCAGCAGAATTGCTGGAACCTGGGAGGCAGAGGTTTCTGTGAGCCAAGTTTGTGCCACAGTACTCCAGCCTGGGCAACAGAGTGAGACTACGTCTCAAAAAAAAAAAAAGATAATATTCACCTCCAAGTTGACATCTGCCCTATCCATCGAATCTAGGGAACTTCTTGCCAATTGTAACAGGTAGAATAATAGGTAGAATGTTGCCCCAAAGATGTTCTCATCTAAATCCCTGAAACCTGTATGTCTGTTACTTTACATGGCAAAGGGACTTTGCAGATACGATGAGATTAAGTATCTTGAGATAATGGCTTGACTATTCTGGATAATCCAAGTGAGCCCAGTGGAATCATAAGGGTCCTCGTAAGTGATGGCAGGAGAGTAGGTGTCAAAGAGAGATTTGAGAATGCTGTACTGCTGGGCTTAAAAATAGAAGAAGGAACTTTGAGCCAAGGACTACAAGTGACCTCTAGAAGCTGAAAAGGCAAAGAAACAGATTCTCTCCTACGGAAGGTTCTCTGCCTATTGCATGAATCTGGTGAGAGAGAACCCTTGCACAAGTTAGGCAAAGCAGATTTATTACTCACAGATAAGCAGCAAGGATAAACAGAAGCCAAGGATCCATGACAAACTGGTACCCCAAGACTCAGGAAAGCTGCTTAAGGCAGATTGTCTTGTCTGCACATGCTTCCTGCTGTACTGCAGCTGAGGGACTCCAGTGGCGCCCCACCCTGGGTTTATATGCCCTGGGTGCCACTCAGCTCACTAAGCTCAAGCATTGTAGGACATCCTGTTCTAGGAGGAATGAGGACACACCCAGGTTGTTCTGGACATTTCTTCCTTATCTCAGGATGTTGTATTCTCAGCACAGTCTGCTTGAGAATTGCAAGTAAGAGAGGATTGTTGATTAGGCCGAGGTCATCTGGGGACCTGTCCTCCTGTACACTAGAGCCTCCCAGAAGGAACAGAACACTGCCTACATCTTCATTTTAGCCCAGCGAGATCCAGTTTGAACACTTCGGATTTTCAGAACTGCAAGGTAATACATGTGTGTTGTTTTAAGCTACTAAGATTTATTACAGCAACTGGAGGAAACTAATATATCAAGTCACCTATGATTTTCTTCTCATGCTAATCACTAGCTGAAATGCTGTTGTTCAATTTATTCATTAGTTTTCTCCTCACCACTGTATTCCATCCTCCAGGAATACAAGTTCCTCAAAATGAGGTGGACTCTCAGAGTGAGCCCCTTGCCTGTGACACCCGATACTCAATAAATACATGAATTTCTTTGTATTTACATGAGTGCATGAATTGCTAATAATGTTGCTGAAATTTTTTTAACATTAGTAAATGGCACCAGAGATCATGAATGAGTATTCATTAGGACTCTGTGTCAGGTAACATGGGAGATGCTGGGCTTTGAGAGAGGTATAAACGTAGGTCCTGACACCCAGGAGATCTCCATCCAGTAACACAGAGTAACGATGTCATATTGATTGTAATTCTGTATTAGGCCATTCTCACATTGCTGTAAAGAAATATCTGAGACTGGGTAATTTATAAAGAAAAGCGGTTTAATTGGCTAACGATTCTACAGGCTGTACAGGAAGCACAGGGCATCTGCTTCTGGGGAGACCTCAGGAAGCTTCCAATCATGGCAGAAGGCAAAGGGGGAGTAGGCACATCACATGGGGAAGTAGGAGCAAAAGAAAGAAAGTGGGAGGGGCCACACATTTTTAAAGGATCAGATCTCACAAGAACCCACTCCCCAGTTGCAAGGACAGAACGAAGAGAATGGTGTGAAACTATTCATGAGAAATCTATCCCCATGATCCAATCACCTCCCATCAGGCCCTGCCTCCATCGCTGGGGATTACAATTCAACATGCAATTTGGGTGGGGACACATATCCAAACTATATCAACTTCTGAGATTTTACTACATGTAAGATTGTTTTCGAGAAATCAAAATGCTAATTGAGTAGCAATGTTTTGGAAGTCAGTGTTATAGAAGGGAGGCACTGTGGGCTCAGTGGTTAACAGCAACAGTCTTGAACTCAGGAGCCTCAAAGTTGAGAATCCTGACTCTGCCACTACTTTGCCCCAGTGTGACCTGAGGTAGTGACTTAATTCCCACAGACCTTATTTCCTTATCAGTAAAATGGGGGCAAGGCGCAGTGGCTCACCCCTGTAATCCCAACACTTTGGGAGGCGAAGGCGGGTGGATCACCTGAGGTCAGGAGTTCAAGATCAGCTTAGCTAACGTGCCAAAACCCCATCTCTACCAAAAATACAAAAAATAGCCAGGCATGGTGGTGTGCACCTGTAATCCCAGTTACTCAGGAGGCTGAGGCAGCAGAATAACTTGAACCCGGGAGGCAGAGGTTGCAGTGAGCTGAGATCACACCACTGCACTCCAGCCTGGGAGACAGAGCAAGACTTCATCTCAAAAATAAATATAAATAAAATAAAATGGGGATAATGAGATCCATGCCACAAGATTGTGATAATTCAGTAATAAAATGTAGACAAGATACTTTAATGTAATACCCTGGCACAAAATAATAGCTCAATAAATGATAACACAGAATCTGATTCATTCCTCAATATGCAGAGGCAATTTTTCTGAAACTAAATGGTTTCCCAACTTTCCCTCACCAGGAACCACTGAAGCTGAGTTATCTTATTTTGAGGAGCCTCACTTCCCACATTCCCACTCCTTTCCCCATTCCCAAATTCATAATTTCTGCTTAGTGTTGAAATGGTGTGCCAAACCAGATTCTGTCAGCTAAGGTTTCCCTTTGCCTATTTTCCTTCAAAGGGTGGACCCCAGCCAGAAAAAGGGTTTTGGAGGTTAGCTAGGAGCCTCTCCAACTGAAAACGCAAATGTGGCTTTGGGGGCACCATAAAAAGGCAGAAATATAAGAACAAAATGATTCTTTCTTTGTGGTCAAAATGGATCAGCTACATTTGTTAGGACAATTTTGTTTGCCTATGTTCTTTTTTAAAAAACACTATACATTAGCATAAAATCTCTCATTGTTCATTTTCTACAACCGAATCTTTGTCAATACAGTATTTGCTGTTTTCTTTGCAACACCTCACTGCCAAGAAGATGGGAAAGGCAGTAATCCTATTTCTTACTGGTTAAATTGTGAAGTTATACATATATGCCAGATTTTACCTTTATTAACACATAAAATTGCTTTGTCTTATTTCTCTCCCATGTAACTTGACACACACAAATTACTTAATCTCATATTTTGAATACTCACTAGCTGATGGGAGGAATAATTAAGAATGATCAAGTCCACTGAGTCTTTGGGAGTTTAAATGGTGCATTATTACAATGTGGAAACAGATGTATCTCCTCTCCTTTGTTTCCCAAGGATTAAAAAAAAAAATTAGGTAGCAGCGGAAGTTGGAGCTATTGAATGGGGTTTATCATCTGTAATGTGCTCACATGCTGGAGTCTTTCAGAGAATCCAACCTTCCCATGGTACAAAGAATCCTTCCCACTGAGTGAAGGGTCTCAGCAAATATGGTGTCTCTCTCCAAATATGGCGGCTCTTCAGGAGTCTATAATAGGGTCATATTCCTTTTAGAGAGGTGGGAAATTCTAGGAGAGTAGTCAATGGAGTCATGCTTCAAAGGACAGAACCCTGGGAGGACTCATACGATTTCTAATTTATGGTAGCTGGGACTGCTGTTGACCACAGCATGTCCTGCCTGGGAGATCACAGTGACTACTGAGTCAGCCTTCTGGTGCCTGCGGAGACCCACATGGAACCTCGGTAGGCACAGTAGGCTGGATATAATTCCTGGGCTCTCATAAGGCAACAGAAGCCAACTTCAAACCCTTAAAAGAATTCAGGCTGTTTAACAGTAGGGATCTTCTAACAGAAGTGTGTGTATAAATGTCAGCCTCCCTCATGTAGAAATGTAAACCATAGTACATTTTGCCAAGTGAGTGTGTGAAGACTGGAATCTGTCCTATCTCAGCCTACTAAATTCAACTCAATTCATCATAACTATTTATTGAACGCCTTCTTTGTGTCTAGCTCTTTGCTTTACTCTGTAGTAAATACAAAAAGGAGGAATGAAGTCAGAAAGGTAGGCTATACAAAGTCTGTTTTGTATATGTGCTTTGATTTTTTCTTCTTAAACATTTCTCAGAGCAACCTTGAAAGGCTGTGCAGTTTAGATGAAAGGTCCAGCTTCATGTAGTGGAGAGTCAAAGTATTGACTTAAATAAGGTATAGATTTTTCTTTTTATAATCTAAGAGTCCAGAAGTGGTGGGGGGTCCGGGACTAGTATGATGGCCCTGCTCCAGGGACCCACACACTATCTGTTCCATTGCTCAGCCTTTGTGAGATGCTGCTTTCAGCCACACCATCCAAGATGGCACTCCCCCTACCCACAGTCCCTTCCCTTGCAAACATCACTTCTGCTCACAACCTGTTTGCATGGCCAAATCTTTCTGAGAAATAGAGGTTTTGTTATGGGCAGCTACATGTCCAGCTACATAGCAGAAATTCATTTATATGAAAGAAAAGAAAATGACCCAGATCTTGCAGAACATAGGTGATTATGATGTTCCCATTTTACAGTTAGGAAGCTGAGAATCATACAGCTTAAATAACCTTTCTAAGTTCCACAGACGTCACTACACTCCACTGCCTCTCTGTACTACAGTCCTATAGTTGCTTTAGGCTTTTGGCTGAGCTATTCCTGCCAGTATGAAGCCAATATGTGCATTTCTACAGTTAAGTTCTGTATCTTTTCTTTTCTCTTTCTTTTTCTCTTTCTTTCTTTCTTTCTTTTTCTTTCTTTTTTTCTCTCCTTCCTTCCTTTCTTTCTTTTCTCTTTCTTTCTCTCTCTTTCTTTCTTTCTCTTGCCTTTCTCTCTCTCTTTCTTTTATCCCTTTCTTTCTTTCCCTTTCTTTCTTTCCCTTCCTTCCTTCCTTCCTTCCTTCCTTCCTCCCTCCCTCCCTCCCTTCTTTCCTCCCTTCCCTTCCCCTTCCTCTTTCTTTCTTTCTTTCTTTCTTTCTTTCTTTCTTTCTTTCTTTCTTTCTTTCTTTCTTTCTTTCTTTTCTTTCTTTCTTTCTTTCTTTCTTCTTTCTTTCTTCTTTCTTTCGTCTGTCTGTCTTGCTCAGGTGCCCAGGCTGGAGTGCAGTGACACAATCATGGCCCACTGCAATCTCAACCTCCTGGGCTTACATGATCTTCCCATCTCAGCCTCCTAGGTAGCTACGACTACAGGTGTGTGCCACCTTGCCTGGCTAATTTTAAAATTTTTGTAGAGATGGTGTCTCCCTGTGTTTCTCAGGTTGGTCTCAAACTCCTGGGCTTAAGCGATCCTCCCATCTCAACTTCCCAAAGTGTTGAGATTACAGATGTGAGCTACTGCTCCTGGCTCATATCCTTTATAGAAGGGGAAACAAGGCTGTGATGAAAAACTATTTCAGGTAGAGAATTTAAAAAGCTTAAGAGCTCTCGCCGGGCGTGGTGGCTCATGCCTGTAATCCCAGCACTTTGGGAGGCCGAGGCAGGAGGATTACGAGGTCAGGAGATCAAGACCATCCTGGCTAACACAGTGAAACTCTGTCTCTACCAAAAATACAAAAAATTAGCCAGGCGTGGTGGCAGGCGCCTGTAGTCCCAGCTACTCAGGAGGCTGAGGCAGGAGAATGGCTTGAACCCAGGAGGCGGAGCTTGCAGTGAGCCAAGATCGCACCAGTGCACTCCAGCCTGGGCGACAGAGTGAGACTCCATCTCAAAAAAAAAAAAAAAAAAAAAGCTTAAGAGCTCTCACTTACCAAAATAATAGTAATATATAATAATAATAATATTCTGAGTAAGTGGAAAGCCCATGAACTATGGGGAGAAGTTCAGCAAACCAAGCGGAGAGGCTGCCAAGGTGGGTAAGGCTGCCTAGAAAAAGATCAAGGAATTGGCCCTCCATTGCTCTGCTTTCATACTGTCATCTCCACCACAGTCACTATCACAACTACTTACCTCTGCCATTGTAACATGAAAGTAGCAATAGAATACATAAGCAAATGGGTGTGGCTAGGTTGCAATAAAACTTTATGATCATTGCAATTTGATTTTCATATGATTTTTCACATTACAAAATAGTCGTTTAATTTTTTCAACGTTTAAAATGTAAAAATAACATTGAGCTCATAAGTCATTTAAAAGAAAATGGTGGATACATCTGTACAATGGAGTACTATTCAGCAATAAAAAGAAATAAATTCTTGATACAGGCAACAACTCGGACAGACCTCAAGGACATTAAGTTGAGTCAAAACACCCAATCTCAAAGGTCATATGCTGTTAGATTCCATTTACATAACATTCTCAAAATGATGAAATTATAGAGATGGAGAACAGATGAGTGGTTAGGGATCAGGCATGACTGGATATAGTGCATAGCTGTGACTATATAGAGGTAGCTTCGGGGAGATTTTGTGATAAGGGAATAGTTCTGCATCTCGATTGAGGTGGAGGCTGCGTGAATCTACACATGCGATAAAATGGCATAGATACAAACATATACTGTACCCATATGAATTTCCTGGCTTTGACACTGTACTATAATTATGTAAAATGTAACCACTGGGGAAAACTGGGTGAAGAGTACATGGCACCTTTCTGTACTATCTTTGCAACTTCATGTGAGTCTATAACCATTTCAAAATAAAAAGATGAAAAACAGTGGGTTAGATTTTGTTCCTAAGCTATATAGGTTTTGAACAATTGGAATAGGAAAATTACATTTGCAGTATACATAATAGGGAAAATTAATATGCAGAATAAAGAATATACAATTCAACAAGAAAATAACAACTTTTCTTTTCTTTTTCCTTTTTCTTTTTTTTTTTTTTTTTTTTAATGGAGTTTCACTCTTGTTGCCCAGGATGGAGTGCAATGGCGTGATCTCTGCTCACCACAACCTCCACCTCCCGGGTTCAAGCAGTTCTCTTGCCTCAGCCTCCGGAGTAGCTGGGATTATAGGCATGCGCCACCACACCCAGCTAATTTTATATTTTTAGTAGAGATGGGGTTTCCCCATGTTGGTCAGTCTGGTCTCAAACTCCCGACCTCAGGTGATCTGCCCACCTCGGACTCCCAAAGTGCTGGGATTACAGGCGTGGGTCACCATGCCCAGCCACAACCCATTTTTAAAAATGGATAAAGGATAAAGTAATTCACAGAGAAATATAGACAATAAAAATATTTTTAAAATTGCTAAACAGTACAGTAATAAAAAGTTAACTACAGCAAGCATTTTCCCACAGTAACAAAAACATATAAGATGAATATTGTCAAGTATTGACAACACTGTGGAGAAATGTATAGTGACAGACACTGTTGATAAGAGACTATATTGGTGAATTAACTTTAAAAGATAATTTGGTGGTTTATATAAAAAATTTGAGTAAGTCCACCATTCCATATCTCAGAATTTATTCTATGGATATACTTATACAGGATCACAAAGATATAAATGGAATGATGTTCACTGCTGTTTAGTTTTTTTTTTAAAAAAAAAGGTTTATTGAGGTTTAATTTACATAACATAACATTAGCTCATTTTAAGTATACAGGTCAATGACTTTCAGCAAATTTAGTCATACAATCCTTACCAAAATCCAATTTTAGAACATTTCATCAAAATGATCCTTCACGCCCACTTTCAGTCACTCCCTGTTCTCACCCCTAGCCCTAGGCAACCACTAATTTACTTTTGTCTGTATAGATTTGTAGTTTCTGGACATTTTATATAAGTAATACATTTTAGTTTTAATTGGGGTATGGCCAATACTCAGCATCATAAATCATCTTTCACTAATGCTCTAGTACCAGCTATGGATATGATTTAAAATCATGCTCAAATTTAGCTTTAAAATCAAGAATACAGCTTCAATAAGGAGGAGATTAGGGAATATTAAGTGGCATGTGATAGAAATTGATATTAATACATTTATATATATACTGACTTTATTCAGAATTTGATAAGCAAAATCAGTTGAACTTTGTCACAGAGTAATTCTGTGCAGCTGTTACATTTTTCCTCATCCGTAGGGGGATACAAAATTGATCTGTGCGTTTTCAAGGCAGGAGGCATTGGTACTTTGACAGAGTTCTATTCTGGCGACAGTATGCCTATTATGCCAAATGTCTAATGTACACCTAATGATTGTATTATACACAGAAAGCTGTTAGGCACTGATTACCAACTGCTGTTTATAATCTTTCGAATACATTTTTCTCATGCTGGAAGAAAATGATGGAAAAAAGTCACACGAGGGAGAAAATGGAAAAGAAAGTGATCCATAAACAATGGGGCTTCATATAGCTCTATGTGGCTACATCAAGCCTCATGTGTTTGAGAATCACTGACAAGTTTTAGGAGAATAATGAATTTTTAGGTTTAAAAGCAATAAAGCAAATAGTAGCCTCTGATTTAATATGTACCTAGGGGCCAGGGGTGTGGCAACACTTGATACTATGAGTCCAGTGCTGCTTGGGTCTAACGGCAACTGCTGGGCTGACTACACCCAGCCATAAATCATCAATCATCCTAATCAATGAGAGATCAGTTTTCCCATGGGGAAACTGCTGGTTTAAATGTTCAGGGCTGCTTTTTATGTTTGTTATCCAATTATGTTTTCAAATATTTTAGAGGTTCAGTAGAAAAGAAAATAAAGGGATTTGGTTCATTTGAGAATGGTAGGCACCAGGAAATTGAGCCACCCTGGTAGGAAATCAAGAAGGCATGGGATATTCCCAAATGGGACTAGATCCCAAAAGCACTACTTTCTTTCTATGTAGCATTAGAAGGCTACCATTTTGGAAGAAAAGTGGAAGGCAGTAAGAATAGATGAGTCGGTTCCTCAAAAACCTGAACACAGAATTACCACATCATCCTGAAATACCACTCCTAGGTGTATATATAAATACACCCAGAACAATTTAGAGCAGGGACTCAGATACTTGTACACCAATGTTCCTAGTGGCATTATTCTCAAAAACCAAAAGGTAGAAATAATCCTGGTGTTCGTCACCAGGCGAATTGATAACCAAAATGTAGTATATCCATACTATGAGATATTATTCATTCTTTTTGTTTTTTTAAAGAGCCGGGGTCTCAGTATGTTGCCCAAAGCTGGTCTTGAACTCCTGGGCTCAAGCAATCCTCTTGCTTCAGCCTCCCAAAGTGCTGGAGAAATACTATTCATCCTTAAAAATGAAGGAAATTCAGATACATCTACAACATGAATAAACCTCGAAAATATTATGCTGAGTGACATAAGCTAGACTTAAAAGGAAAAATATTATATGATTTCACTTACATAAGGACCTAGAATAGGCAAATTCAAAGAAGCGAACAATAGAATGGTAGTTAGCAGAGGCTGGAGAGTGGGAGGAATAGGTAGTTATTGTTTAATGGATACAGAGTTTCTGTTTGGGCTGATTAAAAAATTCCGGAAATGGATAGTGGTGATAGCTACATAATACTGTGAATGTATTTTTTTTCTTTAAGAATATGGAACACTTCATGAATTTACATGTCATCCTTGCACAGGGGCCATGCTAATCTTCTCTGCATCGTTCCAATTTTAGTGTATGTGCCGTCAAAGCGAGCACATGAATGTGTTTAATGTCACTGAAATGGCTAAAATGGAAACTTTCATGTTATGTATATTTTGCACATTTTTTTAAAAGGACAAAAAAAGCATAATTGGGCAATAGGAAGATATAACAACAAATGTTACAGTTAAACCTTTTGACAGCTGATAGTCCTGTTTTAACCTTCTCTGGGGTCTTAAGAAATTAGAATGCCAATTCTGGCCATTTATTTTCCTAGTGGGAGGAAGAAATGAGCTACTTTAACATTCTTTTTTTTTCTTTTTTTCTTTTATTTTTTTGAGAAAGGATCTCCTTCTGTTGCCCAGGCTGGAGTGCAGTGGTGCGATCTTGGCTCACTGCAAACTCCACCTTCCGGGCTCAAGTGATCCTCCCACCTCAGCCCCCTAAGTAGCTGGGACCACAGGTGCTACACCCAGCAAATTTTTCTATTTTTAGTAGAGACAGGGTTTCACCATGTTGCCCAGGCTGTTCTCAAACTCCTGAGCTCAAGTGACCCACCTGCCTCAGCCTCCCAAAGTGTGGGATTACAGGCATGAGCTACCGTGCCTGGCTCCTTTAACATTCTAGATTACAATTAATTTTTTCATTTATTGCTTCAATAAATAATTATTAAAGGCTTGCTATGTGCCAGGCACTGTTCCAGTTGTTAGTAAACAGAAAGAAAATGCTCTCCCCCAGCTTAGTGGAAGAGATATAATAAACAAAGAAATATTTATTTATTTATTCACTTATATTTTATTTTTAATAGAGATGGGGTCTTTATGTAGCCCAAGCTGGTCTCAAACTCTTGGGTTCAAAGGATCCTCCCAAAGTGCTGGTACTACTGCCAAATGTGGTGTGAACCACCACACTTGGCCATAAACAAGGAAAGCTTTAAATGAGCAAGATAATTTCTGATAGTGAAATGTCCCATGAAAAAAATAAAACAGAGTGACAGGAAGTGGGAGTGAAAGAGGGAAAGATGCTAGTTTTGAGAAGGAAATCGGAAATATCGAGACCAGAATGATGTGAAAGCAGCAGCAGGTCCCAGACCTAAAAGCGTGCATTTCTGTTAGAGGACACACTTACAAAAAGGCCTGATGGTGGGAAATAGATTGGCATTTTCAGGAAACAGAAAGAATGTTCTTGTGATGGATCACAGGGAGAAAAGAGAGACAGCCAGGAGATGAGAATGGAGAATTAGGGCACTATGTGCTATATTGAGGAGTGCCCAAAGGGAACTCACTGGAGGGCTTTAAGCAGTGTAGTGACATGATCCAATTTATGTTTTGAAAGGTAACCCTGGCAGCTGCATGGAGAATGGAATGACTGAGTTAAGAATGGAAGCATGGAAAACAGTTAGCATGGAGGTCAGGTTTGAGTCTAAGGCAGCAGTCCCCAACCCTTTTGGCACCAGGGACTGGTTTCATGGAAGACAATCTTTCCACAGCCTGGGGCCAGGGGTGGGCGGGCCAGGGGAGATAGTTTTGGGATAAAACTGTTCCACCTCAGATAATCAGGCATTAGATTCTCATAAGGAGCACTCAACCTAGATCCCTGACGTGTGCGGTTCACAATAGGGTTTCCGCTCTGTGAGAATTTAATGCCACTGCTGATCTGACAGGAGGCAGAGCTCAGGCAGTAATGCTCACCAGCTGCTCACCTCCTGCTGTGTGGCCTGGTTTCCAACAGGCCACGGACCAGTACCAATCCAAGGCCCAGGAGTTAAGGACCCCTAGTCTAATGCAATAGTGCAGGTGAGAGATGATAGTAGTTTGGAGCAGGGAAGTGGTGATGCTAATGGAAGGAAGTAGAAGAATTAATGGCAACTGAGAATAAAATGTGTCAGGGATATTTCAAAGCACTTTAAAATATCATTTTCTTTAATTTATAATCTGAATTATGACTGACACCCTACAGCTTTTTCATAGCATATCAGGTAGTTAATATTTGAAAGTAAGCATACACTTTCATAGGAAGAAAATAAATAATTGGGTATAGTAAATCTCCAAGGCTACGAGATCTCTTTGCTATACACTATTAATTATTAATTAATTTGTTTATTTACATTTTTTGAGATGAAGTCTCACTCTGTCGCCCAGGCTGGAGTGCAGTGGTGCAATCTTGGCTCACTGCAACCTCCACCTCCCAGGTTCAAGTGATTCTCCTGCCTCAGCCTCCCGAGTAGCTTGGATTACAGGCATCCACCACCACAGCTGGCTAATTTTTTGTATTTTTAGTAGAGACGGGGTTTCACCGTGTTGGTGAGTCTAGTCTCGAACTCCTGACCTCAGGTGATCCACTCTTCTTGGCATCCCAAAGTGCTAGGATTACTGGTGTGAACCACCGCACCTGGCCACTTGATTTATTTTTACATAACACGTTCACGTAACAATTTGCTATGCACTTTAACAGTTCAACACTAACCAGTGACAATTATATAAATGGCATACATAAGTTCTTAAGGAAATATTTGATGAAGAAGAGAATATGCCTAAATAATTAAATTCTTCTTCAAAGACTTCACCGTTATATTATTCATTCAAATGTGACAGAAGGTAATTCAGTTCCACATGTATTTTGTGTCCAGCTCTACATCAGGTGCTAAAGATGCAAAATTAGATAAGCAAGAGACTTTGATTACAAGGTCTACAGTCTTTGTGGATCATATTTTGTAATGATGATGATGATGATTCAAGGAAGCTTTTACAGGGCAGATTCCCTTTCCTTCTTTACTACAAGTAAGTCCCTTCATGTTTAGTTTAAAATGCTCTATTCTCAAAACAGTTGTAAGACAATTCATTCACAAATAAGTTTAGGAAGTGTGAATTTTAAAAATGTTAAAAGGATTTAACTCTATTGCAAAAATCTCAGTCTATATTAATGTGCAAAAGGAATGTAGCCTGCATACTTATTTAACATTGTAACTCTTTCTCAAGGCACTCCTTTAAACATTCACTTAAACAATGTCCTATAGGACCCAGTTTAGGAAATGTTACTTTACACAGTCTCTTTACCTTACCCTCTGCACCATTCCCCTTTTCCTTTGGGACATAATCCAGTCCCCTTCACTCCTTGACCCTTGTGTTAGGGTGTTTCTATTCTTAAGGCTATAGGAGATTCGTTCTTTTTCATGAGTTAGTTTTCTGCTTTTCTGCGAAAGCTTTGCTTCCTAGTAAATAGTTTCTGACTTTTACAAGTTAAATATGAGCTACTTGCTGGATTGGTCCATTCTTATTTTATTATTGGGCTTCAATAGACTCTCTTCTAGAAGCATATGCTGGATCTATCTCTGTAGGGTTAATATGACCAAGGAAATTCCCATATTTTTCTCCACACTGATTCATGAGGACCATAACCTTTCAGATCAAGAAAAATGTTCTATGGCACTACTCTCCAAACTTGTCTGTGTTTCCAAGTCATCTGAAGAGTTCTGCAATAACACAACTTTCCTGGCCCTATCCCGGGCCTAACAGAATCAGAAAAACATTCCAAAGTGATTCGAATGCAACTAGATCCTAGTCACTCAAATTCAGTTTTATTTCTCCTGCCTTAAATTTAGGAGTAGAGCTAAGTTTATAATAAAGTAACTAATATTTGCTTATTTTATAGATTTAAAAATGTTTTCTTAAATATCTCTAAAACCTCTGAGATGTAGGCTAGGCAGTTACTATAATTTCCATTTAATAAATGAAATCTAGCTGGGTGCGGCAGCTCACGCCTGTAATCCCAGCAATTTGGGAGGCTGAGGCAGGCAGATCATGAGGTCAGGAGCTCCAGACCATCCTGGCCAACACGGTGAAACCCCCGTCTTTACTAAAATGCAAAAAATTAGCCGGGCGTAGTGGCACACACTTGTAGTCCCACCTACTCGGGAGGCTGAGGCAGGGGAATCACTTGAACCTGGGAGGCGGAGGTTGCAGTGAGCCGAGATCGCGCCACTGCACTCCAGCCTGGCAACAGAGCAAAACTCCGTCTCAATAAATAAATAAATAAATCTAAATAAATGAAATGTATAAAATGTCTAAGAGCTCCTGACCAATAGCAATCAAGGCCAAGGTTCCTGACTTTAGTCTTCACAGTCTACCTGTGTCTAATGACAAGCAGTAACAGTAAGAAATGAAAAATGCTGTGATGAGGCAATGGAAGGAGCACAGAGGTATGATGACAGCACATGGCAAGGGCAGCCAACACAGTGTGGGGATAACCAGACAAGGCTTCCGACTCAAAGACTGAGTAGATATTAGACATTAGAGAAGATGTTCTCCAGGTTGGAATGATAAACATTTGAGAAAAACCAAGGCAAGATATTGAGAAAGAGTTTGTTTAAGAAACAGAAAGAGTTCAGAATGTCTAAAGCAGAGGCTCCAGAGAGGAAAGTGGCAAAAGATGAAGATGAAGTAGTAGACAGGAGCCAGGAAGCAGTGTTAAGATCTTGGAAATATATCTAAGGACAATGGGGAATTATTGAAAGATTCTGAGCAGAAGAGTGGCCTGATGAGGTTTAGTTTTAAGGGTTCACTTTGGGTGAAGGATGGAGAATGGTGTGCAGGAAAGTAAGGCTGGAGGTGAGGAAAACAGTTCAGAGACTCCATGTCAGAATTTCTTAGGAGAGGTGATCATAATTGCACTAGCACAGTGGTGGAGGTGGAGAGAAGAGATAGATGGTGGAGTCTACGCTCCTTGGGCAACGAGGTGGCTAGTGGCACCATTCATTGAGAAAGAGATCAATATGTGAGGAGCTGGTTGGGATGATGTCTAATTTGGACACATTGAAGTGTAAATCTCTATAAAGCAAATACTTAAATATTATGGGTCTGAAGTCCAGGAAGAGAGATAAGGAAAGCAGCAAAGACTTGAGAGTCAGACATGAATGCCATGGGGGTAGGTGAGATGAGAGTATGAGGAAACTGGGACCTAAGAGTAAAGATGTCATGGAGATAATATTATTGGAGCTGCGATCATAACCCAGGTCTTCTGACTGCTATTATATGGTCTTAGCAAAGAAACTAAAGAGAGAATCCCAGCATAATAGCTGAGAGCTCCGACTCAGAGAGCAGAAAGAGAGCAGTCTGAATGCCAACCTGGCCACATATAAGCTAAGTGATATTGGGCAAGTGATCTATTCTCTTTATGCCTTACTTTCTTAAGCTATAATGAGGAGGTAATAACAAGATCAGCCTCAAGGATGTTGTAAAGATTAACTGAGGAAGCATATCTAGGCCAGGCGTGGTGGTTTACAGCTGTAATTCCAGCACTTTGGAAAACCAAGGCTGGCAGATCACTTGAGGTCAGGAGTTCGAGACCAGACTGGCCAACATGGCAAAACCCCATCTCTAGTAAAAATAAAAAAATTATCTGGGCATGGTGACATGCACCTGTAATCCCAGCTACTAGGGAGGCTGAGGCATGAAAATGCTTGAACCTGGGAGGCAGAGGTTGCAGTGAGGAGGGATTGTGTCACTGCACTCCAGCCTGGGTGACCGAGTGAAATTGTGTCTCAAAAAATAAAAAAATGTTTTAAAAAAGAAAGCATATTTAAAACATCCAGTTTAGTGTCTGACATATAGTAGGGAATCAATAAATGGTAGTTCTTACTGTGATAATCAATAAACAAAAAGTTTCTTTGAAGATTCCTACCTATAGATCATGTTGGATAATATTGATTTTAATATTTTAAGTTAAACTTAGTTAACTTGTCACTTTTAATTTTTACTTAAAAGGTTAATATTAATTTACACAAATTGTTGCTTTTCCTTTAAGCAGTAGTTGTACTATCAGGGATTGTTTGACCAAACATCAAAGTTGATGTGGCCAGAGATACAATTTGTGTTCCATTTTAAAGTAGTTCTGCCTAAAGCTGGGAAAGACATAAGAACCACCAACAAAGTCACTCTTATTTACATTAGGGGCTACTGGTATTATATATAAAAATTATATATATGATGTGCAGGATAAAGTAAGGCTGGAGGTGAGGAGAACAGTTCAGAGACTCTGTGTCAGAATTTCTTAGGAGAGGTGATCATTCTTGCACTAGCACAGCATTATAAAAATGGTCAATTTCTCTATAAAGAGTTAAGTATCATGTTTGGAAGGAAAATTGCCTACAAGCATGGGCAGTACTGTTTAATCTCTCTTGGGGAAGAAATGTCCGATATAGAAAGAACATAATAAATATGCTAAGTTTATACAATATGTGCTCAGTGATAAATATTCTAAGCATGTACTTTGATAATTCTCTCATCAGAGCAGCCTTGTTACCCCCACCATCAGCAGATACTGATAATTAATCAACTGAAATGAATAAACAAATCTGTTATACATGAATGATGATTATGTCTCTTTCAGTTGTGAAGGCTTTTCATAACTTATTCATGCCAATGTTACGAAGACTTTTCCCTTAGGGAACAAAATTTCCTTTTGGGTGAGACCTCTTTTTATATTGTTTTTGGCAATCAGTGGTATTTCAGCCATATGCAGTGTCTGTAGATTATGGTAGAGAACATATGGGGGTTCTGGGGTATTCTTTCATTTCATTCCCAAGAGGGAGAGAGTAGGCCCCTTACTCTGTCTCATGTACACTTACAATCTTATTAGAAAAGCAGGGATGGTTTTCCCTGATCTGTGCTTATGGAAATGGACATAACGGCTATCTTTTCCAGATAAAAGCAGACAGCTCCACTGATAAACTGCTGTATAGGCTGCTTTGCAGACTATATATATATATACATAGACATTTACCACTATGATTAAGGAATAGGAAAAGAAAGTAGATATGCCAGGCAAGAACAGGTCTCAGGCTGGTCATGAAGAAAAGAGCATCCACCAAATAGACAAAATACGTGCTATACTCCAATTAGTTCCTAATACAGCAGTTATTCTTATATTAAAGATAATCATCCACAGATGTCTTGTAATTTTTTTTTTGCATCATATGTATAGAAGCTCGGATGGCCTTTACTCCAAATTATCTTATCAG
Source organism: Symphalangus syndactylus (assembly GCF_028878055.3). Lineage (NCBI taxonomy): Eukaryota > Metazoa > Chordata > Mammalia > Primates > Hylobatidae > Symphalangus > Symphalangus syndactylus. The sequence goes on from NC_072425.2 coordinate 104,548,814, forward strand.
GATGTTTACATAACAAATAGCCTTGGACACTCCTGAATAGGACAGCATTCTTAATGTCCACCATAAAAAATTCAGGTTCCCTATATTCAGAGTTCCTCTCCTGTGTTGTGACCTCCCGCATGTACAGGTAGCACCTGTTCTTCTTTCTGTCATCCTGTGGGAATTGGGGCTTGAAGAACCCAAGGTGATATTCTGGCTGTTGATATTGCTGTGAGTAATAAACTGTGCTTTGTCTCTGACCCAGGCATCTCATGTCTCATGTCCCCGTGAGCATCCAAGAAACTTGTGAGTTTGCAGCTATGTAGGTAGGGTAAAATCTCAGACCTCTTACAATTCTTAACACTAGATTTCAGTTTGTCTAATATTTGTTTTTAGTTATTTTAACATTTAATGTTCTTTAGCTTAAAAATTTGCCTTTATGGTTCATTTCTTCTAAAATGAAATTTAAGATAGAGAATAGACCTATAGTCAGTACAAAGGGAATATGTTTCTGAAAGTGATATTAAGAGCTAAGTAGTCATAACATGTTCTAAATTATCTACAGTATGGAAAATTAGAAAATTCTTGCCTATACTTAAATGGCAAAAATATAAAGAATGAAAAAAATGGAATAATATTTTCCTAAAGAGTCAACATAAAATTTCATAGTAGAAAGATAGCTTAAAAATCAGTTGCTTAAACTCTCTGCCTCCACTAAAAAAATAAGCCATCTGAGAACTAACTCACATTGAGTTCCTTTGCATTCTCCATAATGGCTTTTATAAACTTCTTCCACTTTCCTTAAAAACCCAGAACACATTTGGTGTACAAATGTATTCATCACATTTTACTTATGATAGATAAAAAATGATAAATGACTTAATCACTCATTCATTAGAGAATGGTTGAAGTGTGGGAAAATTCTTATGATATAATATTAGCTAGCCATTCATAATTATCTTGTTCAAGAATAATGATATAATAAAATACTTATGACATATTGTTAAGTGAAACTGTAAGAGCTAAGAATTGGATATTTCAGTAATAGAACATATCACTATAATACACATTCATGTCAATAAAGAAAATAACTAGAAAAATTACCTTAAAATATTAAATTAGGTATAACTGAGTTCTGGGAGTTCAGATAATTTTTATTTTTCTTCTTTGCTGTCTTCTTTCTGTGTTGCCAAAAGTCTTTTTAATCAGAAATTTTTAAAATTATCCCTTTTGCAATAAAACCAAAATTCTATACTTAAATAAGTAACTTACACTAAAGTGAAGAGGCTCAATCTTTGTTTAATCCACCATGTGGCTCATTTCAGCCTTTTCCTTTCCCATTTGTAACTCTCTTCTCCACCAGTGAGAAACTACACTGTGCAATGTAGTTTTGAAGGGTGGGGTGGGGTTATAGAATCTGATCTGCTCCCTCAGCCTCCTACTCCATCCTGCCCCTCCAACCCAATTCGTCATACCTGAGCCTCGTGTTAAGTCACATAACCTGAAAATCCCTACAATTTTTACCTCTGGTAATTCCAGTTAGTGCCCTGGCATTATAGAATGTTTCTTACCCTGCTGCCTAATGGTGCAATTGAATCCAAACTAGAGATAAATTAGGAAAAATGCTTTCTTGACTCACTCCCATCTCTATCAAGCTCCTCCTTTGCTATGTGAACTCCTCCACCCTCTCTCTCTCTCTACACACACACACACACACACACACACACCCCTCTAGCTCTAGATCAGCACCATCCAACAGCAAAATATTGTAAGCTGATAAGTAATTTAAGATTTTTCCAGTAGCCACATTAAAAATGTTAAAAGTGATGCAATTAATTTTAAGATATATTTTTTTAACCCAACATGTCTAAAATATTGCTGTTTCAAAATGCAGTCAATATAAATGTATTTAATGAGTTATTTTACATTCTTTTTTAATATTAATCTTTAAAATTCAATATTTGTTTTATGTTTTCAGCACAACTCAAATCACAGTGGCCACATTTCAAATGCTCAGTGGCCACATGTAGAGAGCAATTATAGTATTGGACAGGACGGTCTGGAGAAATATTTTCTCTTCACTACTTCTGTTCCATGTCCCCATAGCCTTGGACTTCTAAAAATGTGAATGCCTAGTGGTGGCTTTTTGAGCTGGCTCCACCAGAAGAACTGTTTACCATTAACCAAGGGCTTTGGGGAAAATTGCCTGTCACAGATTGTCACACCCAGAATGAGGGACATAGGTAACTTTTGTTGTTCTGCCACATGCAGCAGGCAGTCACCTACCTATCTGGCTTATGAGTCCAACCAGGGTAAACAGGACTGAGCAGAGGTCTGCCCCCTTATGAAAAGACACTTTGCAACTTCAGGGCAGGGCCATCCCTGTCCTTAATACATACCACCTTGCCCCCAAAGTGAATGACTTCCTATTCTACCTCATGCCTGAAGTTGGCTGGCTATCTAAGTGAATCAGGAGAAGAAAATAGAATGTTAGTTATTTATCTGAGCCTCTTCAAAATCAACTGCAGTCATTTCATTGGTGAAGAAACTGAGCTTTGGAGAGGAGAAATGATTTGCCCACAGTTAGACAGCTGCCAGAACTGGATTGGAACTAGAATCAGGTCAGTCCATTCCATCAAGTCTCAAGTCACTTCTGACAATGTTGACAGAGCTAATGATTCACGTCATTTACCAATAGAAAGTCACAGGACCTACTCCAGAAGTACAGGCCACTCACCTTCCCCACCTAGCCCCAGTCAGACTTTCCAATGTTGTCTCCTGACAGCAAAGCTAAGTAAACAACAAACCAAAAGTAATTACTCACTGTGATATGTGCTAAAAAGGTCAGAAATGGGATGCAGAGATAATGACAAGGAGGTTCCTGCTTTAGAAAGGGCGGTCAGAGAAGGTATTCTTGAGGACCTGAAGGATGAGAAAGATGATGTAGAGAGGGGCTGATGGGGCTCCAGGCTGAGGGGCTGGCAAGTGCAGAACCCCAGGGCCAGGAAGGGATTGGCCTGCTGAGGAACTGGAGGAACAGAAGTAAGGGACAGGAGGGCCTGAGAGGCAGCTGGGGCCACATTATGCGGAGTCTTGCAGAAGGGAGCTGGACATTCAGCTAGAATTTTCTTTCTTCTGTCTCTCTCTCTCTCTTTTTTTTTTTTTTTTTTTTTTTGAGATTCAGTCTCACTCTGCTGCCCAGGCTGGAGTGCAGTGGCGCAATCTCGGCTCACTGCAACCTCTGCCTCCTAGGTTCAAGCAATTCTCCAGCCTCAGCCTCCGGAGTAGCTGGGACTACAGGCCTGCACCACCATACCCAGCTAATTTTTGTATTTTTAGTAGAGACGGGCTTTTACCATGTTGGCCAGGCTGGCCTCAAACTCCTGACCTCAGCTGATTCGCTCACCTTGGCCTCCCAAAGTGCTGAGATTACAGGCGTGAGCCCCCGCACCTGGCCAGTCTCTTTATGTTTAATTTTTAATAAAAAATATGAAACGCTTTGTGGATTGCCTATCATCTTTGGGCAGGGGCCATGCTAATCTTCTCAGTATTATTCCAATTTTAGTATATGTGCTGCCAAAGCAAGCACCTTCTGTCTCTTTTGATATAATGGTGAGTTTCATTTCAATCTTAAATTTTGCTGTTTCAAGATCTTCTTTGTTGCATTGCAACCTAAAAAGAATTAGCTCTGCCACCTGCAAGAGTCGTTGGAGACTGGATGTGCTACCTCCATTTCTAGCAGTGGGTTCTTAATGGACTCAGGCAGTAGCAGCAGGAAATAAACGAATGTGCTGCAAAGGCTAGCAACCCTGAGGCTAGAGTTGTGATTGTATCCAACTGACAAACAAGTTCAGACATGAATAGTCTGGCCCAGTATCTTCCAATTGGAAAGCTACCGCTAACACTAATAGTTTGTTCTTAAATACTCAAGTGCTTTCATGTTCTCCACTTTTTCCGAGTTTAAATTTCCAGCTTCAAAAGTAGATTTTTCCACTTCTAAAATGGATCTATCTCCCTCCCTTTCTCTGCCCTCCTCCCCTTTCTGCTTTAGAAAGATCCTGGGAAAGCAAGCCTAGGTGTAAATGGTCTTCATCTGTGTAGCAGAATACTAGAAGGTTAGCTGGAAGGCATCTTAAGAAACAGTAGCTCTGACCTCATTCTAGTATTATTAGTAGAATTTATAATAGATTCCTATGTATCAGATGATTTATGTACATTTAATATCACAGCAACTTTGCAAAATGGATTTTTCTAAATCTCTGCTTAACAAATCAGAAGACTGAGGCTCAGAGAAGTTAATAACTGACAAAAGGTTGCATAGCCATAAATAGCAGAGGTGGGCCTCAAATAAAAATCTGTCTGATTTCTAATTCACCATGCTAGCTTAGGTTATTTAGACAGACAGAGATTGATGGGGAAATAATAAGAGCCAGTCTCTCTCTCTCTCTCTCTCTCTCTCCCTTTCTCTTTCTTTTAACATCATGATTAATTGTAAAGGAGAATACAAAAGAGAGAAATAATATTTGAATACAATGTTTTTTATAAAAACACAGGTCTCCTTCCTTAAACCAGTTTTGGTAAGATTATTTTACTTAACACTTAATTTCTTAAAATTTTGTAGGACTTGTGATAAAATTTCAGGAATTCTTACAAAAGGAACTGCTATACTTAAAAGAAATGTCCCTTGCTGTGAGATGGCCAGGGTCCAAGAGCTCACTGTGTACATCTCTGGCTGCTGCTCCTTCTTATTGGTCACATGATGGGCTGCTGAAGCACCTGCCCGTTCTGATATATGCCTCTGAGTGCACTGAGAAACCAGGGTGGCCTAAGCTTGATTTGTCACTGCCTTGAGTGGTATTGCTGGGCCCAGGGACCTTAGCCAGACTCGTAAACACAGACTTAGGCTTGGTGCAAGACCAAGGGGGATTCTGGTTCTGGGTCAAAGAAACTGGGTTTGACCTCTTTAAAGACTTTTGCTGCAATTCCCCTGAGGAGTCAGTTTTACTTTACTGGGCTCATATAGGACTGTGGTTAAACCAAATATTCTACTCAAAGAACTAATACTTCTCTAAGGTTTGCTATGGACATTGGCAACATTTTCAGGACAAGGTGTGTTAGGCAAAATAATGGCTTCCCAAATATGCCCACGTCCCAATCCCTGGAACCTATGAATATACTACATGGCAAAAGATAATTCAGATAGCAGATATATTTAAAGTTGCTAATTGTTACGGGTTGAATTTTGTCCTCCTAAAATTCCTATGTTGAAGTTCTAACCCCTCAGTACTTTGAAAGGTAACTGTATTTGGAGATAGAGTTTTCACAGAGATAATTAAGTTAAAATGAGGTCATTAAGATGGGTCTTAATCCAATATGACTGGTGTCCTTATATGCAAAGACTAGGACACAGATATGCACAGAGAGAAGACACAGGGAGAAGATGGCCATCTGCAAGCCCAGAAGAGAGGCCTCAGGAGGAAGCAACTCTGCTGACACTTGACCTCAGACTCCAGCCTCCAGAAATGTGAGACAGTGAATTTTTGTTGTGTAAGCCATCTGGTCTCTGGTATTTTATTTTGGCAGCTCTAGCAAACTAATACACAAGTCAACTGACCCTAACATTGAGAGGCTACCCTGGATTATCAGGGTGAGCCCAGTGCAATCACGTGGATCCTTAGATGTGGAAGAGGGAGGCAGAAAATGAGATGAGAGTGATGTGATATGAGAACTAGACTCTCTGCTGCTGGCTTTGAAGATGGAGAAAGTGGGTGAAGAACCAAGGAATGTAGATAGACTCTGGAAACTGAAAAGGGGAGGGAAAGGGATTCTCTCCTTGAACCTCCAGAAAGCAACACAGCCCTGCTCTGCTCTCAGGAACTAGCTTGTTTAAGCATTTGCTCTCAGAGCATTTTATCTCAAAGCTTTGGGGATTTGTTTTCAGTTACACTTTCCCAAGGTGTCTTATGTTTCCTCATCCTGACTCACTTCCTACCTCCCCTTCCTTCCCTCTTAACTCTAAAATGTTGGCACAGCTCTCTCCTTTGGATCTACTAAGAAGCTAGGTCATATTCATTTCTGATCTACCTTTACTCCCTTCTTAGGGAAGTCTTGTCATGTGTGATCTGACACTTGGCAGGATTCCAGACCCAAATGAATGCAACAGACAGCCTCTCTGTGTCCTTCAGTTGCAGAGTCTCAGTTGTAAGGTCAGAATTTGGGAGCTTCTTATTGACATGGTGCTCCTTTAGCTCTGTCACACCATGTCCTTTAACAGCCCTGGCATTACCTTTGCAAACTGCAATCCACACAAGGAATCATTATTGCAATCCGTAGTTAGTTGTCTAAAATTTCGAGTCAATGATGCGCTTGGCAAGCATTCTTGCTGGATATCCTTTCTAGGAATCTAATCTGGGGAGCATGCTGGTAGTAGTAATGGTGACTTTGTCTTCTTGTTTGTTTTAAATGAAGTTGAAGAGAATAAGATAGCTTAAGAGTATGGTCAAAGGGCATCTACAAGGCACAGGTATTCTGGAAAAGGTGAAAGCTCAGAGCGGGCCATGTTAGTCACTCTTCTGAACTCCCATGGCTTGGGCTCATGCTTAAGCTGTGTGCCTTGTTTGCATATAGCATTCCCCATGATTTGAGTTGGCTGCTTTCCCAGCCGACAAGGTTGGCATACGGTGCTATAAAACACAGGTGGCTTTGGGGCCTGTACTTGTTTCCCAGGGCAATTTTAACAGAGTACCACAAACTGGGTGCCCTCACACAACAGAAATTTATTCTCTAACAGTTTTGGAGGATAGAAGTCACAAACTGAGTTGTCAGCAGGGCCACGAACCCTCTGAGACTCTGGGTAGCATCCTTCCTTGCCTCCTGCTAACTTCTGGGGATGGTTGTTGATTCCTGGCATTCCTTGGCTTGCAGCTGCATCCGTCTAATCTCTGCCTTTGTTAACACATGGTACTCTCCCAGAGTATCTCTGTGTCTTCTTACAAAAACACCAGTTTATAATGGATTAAGGACCCAACCTACTGTAGTATGAAATCAACTAATTACAACTTTAATTTCCAAATAAAGTCACAATTGGAGGCTGGTATAGTTTGGCTATGTCCCCTCCCAAATCTCATTTTGAATCGTAGTTCCCATAATCCCCACATGTTGTGGGAGGGACCTGGTGGGAGGTAACTGAATCATGGGGGAGGTTACCCCCATGCTGCTGTTCTCATGATAATGAGTGATAATGAGTGAGTTCTCATGAGATCTGATGGTTTTATAACGGGCTTTTCCCCTTTGCTCAGCACTTCTCCTTTCTGCCGCACGTGAAGGACATGTTTGCTTCCCCTTCTGTTATGATTGTAAGTTTCCTGAGGCCTCTCCAGCCATGCTGAACTGTGAGTCAATGAAACCTCTTTCCTTTATAAATTACTCAGTCTTGGGTATGCCTTTATTAGTAGCATGAGAACAAACTAATACATAGGTACTGGGGGGTTAAGACTTTTGGATGACACCATTTAATCCATAACAGGGCCTTTTCAGTAAAAATTCAGTGCCAGCTACTGTTAATGGTAGGAAAGAGGGTAATCTGGGAATAGTGAAGAGGGACAAATATCAGGAGGGCACGTAAGCCTGTAATGATAAGAAAAAATGGAAGATGCCTAGCCAGTTCACACTTTATCTTCTTAGATGATGTTTCACATCATGCTATTATTTACAGGTGAAATGGAACCCAGGGAGCATCTTTGACTTCTTTATTTCTAGGTTCATGACAGTTTAACATTTTTAAAGTTTCATATTTTGAGGAATTCTAGAATGAAGAGGGGAGCTTAATCAACTAAGTATGACTCCAAATGTAAATTGAAATATACTTTTACAATATGTATCCATAGTGTGGTAGGTTTGGTAAACTGAATGATAGCCCCTCTAAATATGTCCATGTCCTGATCCTAATCCCTGGAGATTTTGAATGGTACTTCATGCAGTACAGACTTGGCAGATGTGATCAAATTAAGTATCTGGAGGTGGAGAGAGTACTTTGGATTATCTAGGTGGGCTCTAAATGCAATCACACATGTCCTTATAAAAAGGAGGTAGAGGAAGGTTACAGACAGACAGAAGAGGCCATGTGATAAAAGCAGAGTCAGAGATATGGTGCTATGCTCATTGACTCTGAAGGTGAAGAAGGGTGCCATGAGCCCTTAGACAAGACAAAGAAACATCATTCTCTGTAAAGCCTCTGAGAGAGAACAGTCCTGCTGCCACCTTGATTTTAGCCCCACAAGACTCACTTTGGACATCTGGCCTTCATAATGGTAAGAGAACAAATTTCTATTGTTTTAAGCTACCAAGTTTGTGGTAATTTGTTATGGCAGCCACAGGAAACTAACACAGAGTATAATTCATTATTTTAAATGCAAAAATATGGTCAGGGGGTGGTTCATGCCTATAATTTCTGCACTTTGGGAGGCCAAGGTGGGTGGATCGCTTGAGTCCAGTCGTTCAAGACCAGGCTGGGCAACCTGGCGAAACCCCATCTCTACCAAAAGATACAAAAATTAGCTGGTGGTGTGTGCCTGTGGTTGCAGCTACTTGGGAGGCTGAAATGGGAGGATCGACTGAGCCCCAGAGATCAAGGCTGCAGTGAGCTGAGATCACGCTACTGCACTCCAACCTGGGCAACAGTCTTAAAAATAAATACATAAACAAAATAGGCCAGGCACAATGACTCATGCCTGTAGTCCCAGCACTTTAGGAAGCTGAGGCAGGAGGATTGCTTGAGCCCAGGAGTCTGAGACCAGCCTGGGCAACATGGCAAAACCCCATCTCTACTAAAAATATAAATTTAGACAGGTATGGCAGCGCATGCCTGTGGTTCCAACTACTTGGGAGGCTGAAGTGAGAGGATCCTTTGAGCCCAAGAGGAGGAGGTTACAATGAGCTGAGATCATGCCACTGCACTCCAGCCTGGGCAACAGAGTGAGACCCTGTCTCAAGAAATACAAAAACAAAAAATAAAGTAAAATAAATATGTCTTGATACACACACATAAGCACAGCAAGACATGACAAAATACAGTAGAATGTTAACAATGGCTAACTCTATTGATAGGATTGTCAGTGATTTTTTTGGCCATTACTATGATTTTCTGAATTTTCAAAAATGTCAAGAAAAAGTATAATGGACTTGTGATTCTTTTTCTATTAAAAAAATTAATGGAATATTGTTCAACCTTGAAGAGGAAGGAAATTCTGACACACGCTATAACATGTATGAAGGTTAAGGACATTATGCTACAAAACACAAATACCATATGATTCCATTTATTAGGTACCTAGAGTAGTCAGATTTATAGGAGCAAAGTAGAATGGTGGTTGTCAGGGGGTTGGGAGATGGAGTGGTTGTTTAATGAGTACAGAGTTTCAGTTTTGCAAGATGAAAAGAGTTCTGGAGATCGGCTGCACAGCAATGTGAAAGTATTTCACTACTAAACTGTACATTTAAAAACGGTCAAGATGGTACATTTTATGTATATTTATTACATTAAAAATTTTTTATTTCATTTACATTATAAAAGGAGAGCTTTAGTGATGCCCTTAAAAATAAATATGTGGTACATGATGTAATTTTGTTCTTTACATGAGGTTGTATTTTCTCACCTCCTTTTACACTCCCCTTGTAGCAGCTGGGGCCATCCTCCACAGGAGCTTCAGACTTGTCCCCTTGTCATAATTTTCTCTAACAATTCTCCTGGTTTTCCTTTTGTCTTTTTTTTTTTTTTTTTTACTTTTTGCTGATCTTTCTTCTCTGCCTATGAACATGGTCAAGTCTTCCGGGCTTTGTTGAACCTTTTGAGAGTAGGTTAAATAGTTGCTTCTTTCTGTAATGCTTCTTTCTTAAGCTTCTACAACATAATTTGTATGTTGGACATACATTCTCCTTACAGACAGACTCACACACCTCAAAACACTCCTCTTGAATTACCAATCTCAGGTGTTTTTCCAGACACCCATACCACAAGTCTATGTGCAATATGGCACAACTCCCTTTTTCCCTCCCAACCCCACTAATTTTACCTTCTATATATTCCTCTAGTCCTAGCCCATCCCCAGCCTGTCTCGTCTGGATATCCTGGTAGTTCAGTTGGAAGCCATCCTCCATACTGCAAGCAGTGTTTTAGTCCATTTTGTGTTGCTGTAAGGGAATTCCTGAGACTAGAAGAACAGGACAGAAATGTGTTTCTCATAGTTCTAGACGCTAGGAAGTCCAAGATCAAAGTGCTGGCAGGTTATGGCCTGGTCTCTCTGCTTCCAAGATGGCTCTTTGAATACTGTGTCCTTCAAAGGTGAGGAATCCTATGTTCTTATATGGCAAAAGAACAGAAGAGCAAGAGAGAGTGAACCCACTCCCCAAATCTCTTTTTATGGCAGCATTAATCCATTTATGAGGGCAGAGCCCTTGTGATGAAAATACCTCCCCAAGGACCCAACCTTCCAACACTGATGCATTAGAGATTGTATCCAACACATCAAGTTTGGGGGGCACATTCAGACCATAGAGAGATCTTTCTATAACAAAAACCTAGCCATGCTGCTTCCTGACTTAAAACCCTTCACTTAAGGTGCATACCCTTCAGCAAGGCACCTAAGACCCACCATGACACAGCCCCTACCTGCTGGGCCAGACTCCTTCCACCAGTCCTGCCACTGCCCCAGTCCCATAGCTCAAGATCAAGTTACCTTTTGATATGGTTTGACCGTGTCACTACCCAAATCTCATCTTAAATTGTAGTTCCCATACTTCCCACATGTCATGGGAAGGACCCGGTGAGAGACAACGGAATCATGGGGGTGGTTACTCCTATGCTGTTCTTGTGATAGTGAGTTGATGGTTTTACAAGGGGCTTTCCCCCCTTTGCTTGGCACTCATTCTCTCTCCTGCGACCTGGTGAAGACGTGCCTTCCACCACAACTGTAAGTTTCCTGAGGCCTCCCAAACCATGCGAAACTGAGTCAATTAAATCTCTTTTTCTTTATAAATTACCTAGTCTCAGGTATTTCTTCATAGCAGCGTGAGAATTCTCAGTATTCTTATTGTGCCCTGGGAGCAGTCTGCTGCCTTAACAGGTTATACTGAAGTAAACATTTATGTGTCTCTTTCCCAATAGCCCTGAAGCTCTTTAACGGTTGGAACCAGCTCTTAAGTCATTTCGGGGTTTCCAGCACCAAGCACAGTGCCTAGCACATAGTAGGAAGGCACTCAGTCAATGTTAATGAATTAAACTGATTAGTAATAAGTGCTTTTTGCTGACATATTACATTCACAACCTACAATACATTAAAAGTCCTTTTCCCTGATCACCACTGTCTTATAAATTTTGATTACAAGGACAAAAGAATGAAATCTTTTGAAGAGGAATAAGGCCTGGAGGTCATATAAGCAAATTTTCATTAAAATGCTGGTTTATTTATTTTAGTAGGGCCTATTTGGGGGAAGTCTTTTGACCCCAGGCCTTTTGACTTCTACCGTTTTAACAGGTAGGGCTGAAATGGAGTAGTTCCATGAATGTACGTTCTGCACGACATTCACCTGTTGGGTTCTTAAGAGTTTACCGATTTTGATCTAAAAGTAGGCGTGCCAGCAATATTTACAATCTCGCCTTCTAAGTCAATGCTTTTGGATCAAAGTCTTTTTGGATCCAGTGTAAAGTGGAGCCCCTTCAAAGGGAACGCACAGGGGAAAAAAAATCCAGCAAAGTATGTGTCCTAGTGGAGTTCTCAACTTCCCCAGGCTGTGCACCATCTATCGTTACTTGCCCCTCCCATCGGTAGCCCCTGGTATCAGCAGAAGTCAGCAGCTTCCCTGGTGGGGCCGCCTGCCCACAGGCAATGGGCTTGCACACGGCCAAGGTACCTCTGCCCACGCCGCAGAGGCCGCCGCTGCTGGACAGCGCAGCGGGGCTCACGTGTCCCTGTCCCGCCGCTGCCCCGGGCTCTGAGCCCTCCCCGGCTGCAGGGCAGAGGCCGCTGGATCACGCGCACCCAGGCGGCCAAGGCTGGGCCCAGCCAATGGGCGGGCTGCATCCGCATGACCCGCGCCGGCGGGAGGGCGTGGGGAGGCAGGCCAGGCGCGCACGCTGCCGGGCCGTATCGCCGCCCCCGCCGCCGCCGCCGGGACTGGAAGTGAGCCGGCCGGGCCCCAAACGCCAGCCAGCCAGTGAGTGGGTCACGCAGTCGCCCGCAACCGGGGCGAATCATGGCGGCCGCCAAGGTAACCGCGGGCCCGAGGCCGGGGGGAGCGCGCCTGCCGGATCAGCCTGGGGGCGCGAGAAGCTCGGGCGCTCACGTGTCTGGGTTGGTGCCACAGGCGGAGCAAAATGGGGTGCCGGGCAGCCGTTCCACCTTGCAGCTGCGGGAGGGAGGGGGCCACTCCTCCCGGGCAGCACAGGCGGCCGGTGCAGAGACCGAGGCCCTACCTCGCAGCGGAAACTTTGCGGGCCGGACACTCCCACTTGGCCCGGGAGGGAAGTTGGTGCCTGACGGGGCTGAGCCAGGGCCCACGAGGAGGAGCGGCCGCGACTGGGGCCTGGTGCAACCTGGGCAGGCAAGCGCTGGCGGTCCTCTCGACCTTCCCAGTGCGCTCCTGCTCCTGACCCCGCTGGTTGTTGACTCCGGCTTCTTCCAGGGGCCACAGCCCGGGCTGAAGCCTGATCCTATTACGTTTCAAGGGCTCCGCCCTCCCGCGGGTAGGGAAGTCACTTTGACTTCCGTTTTGGAAACTGCCTGGGAGACTTGGCCTGCGCCTTTGTGAATAAAAAGTCCAGGGACTCTCCCCCTCCCCGTTTTCCCATCATTCCCATCTTCCCCCTCCCTCTCTCCATCTGACAACACTTAGATACCCGCCTCGGAGCATTTGAGAGGCTTCTTTTGGAAACGATGGAACAGATTGTCCTGGGAGCCTGTCACTCCTGTGAAGTTGTACTTGAAAGGGATTCTGTGTAATGTGAATCATTCACTAACCCAGAGGAAAGGCAACTCCAACACTTGACCTTTCCTCTTTCACCATTTCTTGAAACCTGGACACCATTTCATTCTCTTTGGACTGCATTTTAACTTCTCTGGTAGAATACCATATTTAGTCCCAATCACTTGAGTCATTTGGAATTTATTGCTTTTAATTTAAGTTCACGAAGGCAGCCCTCTAATCAAGCCTATACAACTTCTTAGCTCTTTTTAAGTGCAGTGAACTTAATATACCTAACATTTCAAACATTTGTCCTTAATCAAAACTCTGTGATAACCCTCAAGAGGAAAACATGGCCAACACATCATATTCCTATTTATTCAAGCAAACTAATCACATTTGCAATGGAAATTGTAAGCAGACAAATACATTTAAATGCTGTTCTATGACTTAAGTCTCTCCAGGCTCCCCAAATCCGTAGGCTTCTTCATGTTGTTAGTCTCTGTGGCCTAAGTGGCTTTTCTCTTTTCTGTAATTACTCTGAGTTTCATCCTTAGGAAAGTACTCTGGGTGTGTGGGCTCATACATGTGTGCATATAAACACCCAGGTGTGCGTGTGTATATCTATAACTTTTCACCAGTGTCTCTAAGCATCACTAGGATTCAATTTTGGAAGCTACCTTAACCCTTTCAAGCCCAATAGCCCTTGACCTTTTTTTTGCATTAAATTTGCATGCAACCAAGGTACAAGGCTTGGTATGAACTAATTCCCTAGAGTAGGTGGGACTAAGTACCCATTCTTTACTGTTAGTTTTGTATCTGCAGGTGATGTAAATACTTTATTAGGCGATAAGGTAATTGAGGAACATAAATTGAGATGTGTGCATAGAAATGGAGTATAAGGCTTGAGTAATATTAAGTAAAATAAGTGACCTGGTGCTGTGGCTCATGCCTGTAATCCCAGCACTTTGGGAGGCTGGGGTGGGTGGGTCAGTTGAGGCCAGGAGTTCGAGACCAGCCTGGCCAACGTAGCGAAACCCTGTCTTTACTAAAAATACAAAAAAGCTAGGTGTGATGGTGGGCACCTGTAATCCCAGCTACTCAGGATGCTGAGGCAGAAGAATCGCTTGAACTCAGAAGGCGGAGATTGCAGTGAGCCGAGATTGTGCCATTGCACTCCAGTCTCGGCAACAGAGCGAGACCCTGTCTCAAAAACAAAAAACAACAACAAAAAAAACATAAAGTAAGTGATATGGAAGTTAGTTCAACTCTTTGGTTGTACTTCTACATAATAGTAGAAGTATCACATTATCAAGGGCAGTTGATTTTTAGCTAAGTATTGAGTCAAGGAAAATGAAATGTTCATTTTTACTACTTGGGAGCTTGTGTTTTTGTTTATGTCTTCATTTGCACTCACCTCTTTCTGTGATATCTGATGGCTCACATTGTATATACTTATTTTGCAATCCAACAAGATTATAAAAATCAAGTCCAAGTAGATGGGAAAAACAGGACAAAGGGAAAGTAAGACAAAGCCAGGACTAAGGTTAGTGGAACACTATGTGCTTACTAGAGGTGATTGCATTTTCTCCCGCCAAAGCAAAGAGGAAATGATCAGTGAGGTCATTTACTTGGGAGAGAAGTCTCCTTATACTGTTCTCTGAGAGCAGTTTTTTTTTTTTTGAGATGGAGTCTTGCTCTGTCCCCAGGCTGGAGTGCAGTGGCGTGATCTTGGCTCACTGTAACCTCTGCCTTCTGGGTTCAAGTGATTCTTCTGCCTCAGCCTCCTAGATATCTGGGACTACAGGCACGTACCACCATGCCCAGCTAGTTTTTGTATTTTTAGTAGGCCAGCATCATGTTGGCCAGGCTGGTCTTGGATCTCTTGACCTCGTGATCTGCCTGCCTCAACCTCCCAAAATGCAGGGATTACAGGCGTGAGCCACCGCGCCTGGCCGAGCAGTTTCTTTTATATGCTGTGAGTGAACTGCATTTGAAACTACCTTGTGACCACAGATATATGTCTGTGGGTTACGTAAGGCCATTTCTTATCATGTCCTTCATTATAACTCAATGGCAGTGCAGTAAATGTGGCCTTAAAAGGTCCCTCAATGAAGCTGCTGGTCTAACTTATTCCAAGAATGTCCCTTATTGAGCTGCCTTTGGGCATCATCTTTATCGGTTGATTCTGTTGGCAGCCTGAGTTAAAGGCTGTGTTCCTTGCCTTTTCCCTGGAACATAGCTATTCTGTGTTGCCAGCTGAACACAGAGCCGTAGGAATAGGGTTGGCATTCCCTCTTAAAAGGTGAGGAGCCTGGATAGGAGAGGACTTCACCTCAATGGAGTGTTAGGAAATTGGGCTGAGACTCTGGGGACTCAGCAACTCTAGGAGAATTCCAACACTCACTGCACTCACTGTGACAAATTATTTGAATATTTAAGCAGATTTGATATTTTCTGGATAGATGTAGCCACAACTAGCAATTAGTTTTCTGATCTCCTCTTTTTTTCTTTGGTCTTTATACTTATTTAAATACAACTAATTATTCATGACCTTCCTTTAAATAGTTTTAATGGGGAGATGGAGAATCCAGTCTTTGGCTGCTTTTTATTTTGAATTTTGCCATGAAGATTACTAGTTAATGGTTCAATAAGTGTTTGTTTTCTTTCGTGAATGAACATTAATCTAAAACTCTTATTATTCTGAGATTAACTCAAAAAGTGTCCATTCTCTTGCTGCCTACTTTTGTAGGAATAATCCTTGTGGGTTCCCTTGTTAGATCTGCCTGTACTATTTGTGTTGTTTGAATATTTCTTTTAAACATTTCCCAAAACTGCCAGCTCCATAAAAAACAGTTTTAAAAGGTGGTAATTGAGAGGTCACCCTTTTCTTCATCTCTGCCCTTTTCTTGGTTAAAGGAGAGCTTTCTTCTTCGTCATTGGTTAAATTTATGCGTTACAAATGGTATAATTAAACTATATGAACCTACTAAAAGTTAGAATATGCTCCCTTGAGTTCAAACCTGTGAGATGTTCTGGGGTAAAACTGAACACAGACCAATAATTTGGGTGAAATTAGCCTAGAACTAAAAGAAGGAAATTTGGGGGCACATTAACGCATTAATAATAATGACAATTTGGTCTGTAGGACTAGTACACTTTGTATTGACTTTTCATTCTTGGATGAGTTGTTGCTGTGATCATTGATTCATTTATGTGTATTGTGTTCTTTCCAGTGTTGCAAATGGGACTAAACTGAGAATAGTAAAATGAATTGTTAGCTGGGCATGGTGGCACGCATCTGTGGTCCCAGCTACTTGGGAGGCTAAGGCAGGAGGATCACTTGAGCCCAGAAGGCAGAGGTTGCAGTGAGCTGAGATAGCACCACTGTACTCCAGCTTGGGTTACAGAACGAGATCCTGTCTCAAAAAAATAAAATAAGATAAAATAAAGTAAAATAAAATAATAAAATAAAATAAATGAAATGAATTGGACTCCATTTTGGTGTTCAAGAAAACCAAAACCATTCCAGGGGGCTAAGTTCTCTGATGGAAATGCCCTACTACAAGGTTTGTGGGAGCAGTAGGAGAAGAGCCCATTTCTGAGGAGGTGAGGGAAGTCTTCTGAAAAGTGCTAGTATTTCAGAAGGAATGGATGGGGAAGAGTAAAGATCCAATCCAGTGGCTGGAAACAAATGAAGGGCTGGGAGGTGAGAGCACAGGCTACATTTAGGTAACAGCAGGTAATAAAAGCTAAAAGCAGCTGACACTTACTGAGTGCTTACTAGATACCAAATTCAGTTCCAAATGTGTTTCCTTGTTGATTCATTTAAAATTCAGTTCCAAATGTGTTTCATTGTTGATTCATTTAATGCCTCAGCCTTTTGAGTTAGTTACTGTCATCCTTTTTTTATAGATGAAGGCTCTGAGATACCAAGAGGTGATGTTAGTGGCCTAAGATCTGATAAGTAGGGCCGGGCACGGTGGCTCACACCTGTAATCCCAGCACTTTGGGAGGCCGAGGCAGGTGAATCACCTCAGGTCAGGAGTTTGAGACCAGCCTGGCCAATCTGGCCCATCCCTACTAAAAATACAAAACAATTAGCCGGGCATGGTGGTGCATGCTTGTAATCTCAGCTGCTCGGGAGGCTGAGGTAGGGGAATTTGCTTCAACCTGGGAGGTGGAGGTTGCAGTGAGCTGAGGTCATGCCATTGCACTCCAGCCTGGGCGACAGAGCAAGACTCTGTCTCAAAAAATAAATAAAATAAAATAAAATAAAATAAAATAAAATAAAATATAGGCCGGGCGCAGTGGCTCATGCTTGTAATCCCAGCACTTTGGGAGGCCAAGGCGGGCGGATCATGAGGTCAGGAGATTGAGACCACGGTGAAACCCCGTCTCTACTAAAAATACAAAAAATTAGCCAGGCGTGGTGGCGGGCGCCTGTAGTCCCAGCTACTCGGAGAGGCTGAGGCAGGAGAATGGCGTGAACCCGGGAGGCGGAGCTTGCAGTGAGCCGAGATCGCGCCAATGCACTCCAGCCTGGGTGACAGAGCGAGACTCCGTCTCAAAAATAAAAAAATAAAAAATAAAATAAAATAAAATAAAATAAATAATATCTGATAATTAGGAAATTATTCAGCTGGGGTTCAGTCCTGCCAGTCTGGCTCCAGCAGCTGTGGCCTCACTCTGTCCACCATGTGTGCCTGGTAGTTTAGCGTGGTAGAGAGTAAAGTATATGGGAGAGTTGTGGGAGATGACTTAGGAGGGGGTAGGTGTCTCAGTGTAAAGCAGACTTTTATTTGAGAACTGCCTTACCTGGTGCTTATTGCATGCCAGGTACTTTTCCAAGAGCCTTACAAATAGTAACTCAATTAATTTTCTTAATTCTAAGAAGTAGGTGCTTTCTGTTTTTGACTTCGACTTACAGGTGAGAAAACTGAGTTAGGGGAGGTTAAGTAATTTCTCACGCTTGTACAACAAGTCAGTGCTACAGTCTTGATTTGAACCTTGCCAATGTGTCTTCAGAGTCTCTGCTCTTAACCTCTGCACTGCTCTCCCAGGCCTTACCAAGAGTTCCATTTGTGAAGGTGTATGTGTGAGAGTTCGCATGCCATCGGGTATGGATGTGTATATTTCCTGATCATCCCAGTCCAGTAGTTCTTATCTTAGAACACCTTTGTCACTCTGTATATGCTTCATTTCAGTGTTTATTAAGTGTATTTCTCATCTCTCCAACCAGATCGCAAATCCCTGCAGGACAGGAATTGTCATATACCTTTTATTTAATTGCTTTATTGAGATATAATTCAAGTACTATACAATTTACCCATTTAAAGCATATGATTTATTGGTTTTCAATATATCCACAGAGTTGTGTAACTGTCACCACTGTCATATACCTTTGTAGAAACTTTAATCCAGTTTCCATTAGGATTTGGACTATTATATATATATATATATATATTTGGGACAGGGTCTCACTCTGTCACCCAGGTGGAAGTGCAGTGGTGTGATTATTGCTCACTGTAGCCTAGACCTCCTGGATACAAGAGATCCTCCCACCTCAGCCTCCTGAGTAGCTAGGACCTCAGGCACACACTACCACACGCAGCTAATTAATTTTTTTTTTTTTTTTTAGAGACCGGGGTCTCGCTATGTTGCCCAGGCTTTGGGCTGTATTTTTAACCTCCATGTTTTCCACATTGTTCACCCATCACAAAACCCTCTTCAGAGGTTTGTCATTGAGGATAAAATATATTGAGGTTATTAAAGATATTCTTCAAATGGCA
The DNA here is from genome assembly GCF_028878055.3 of Symphalangus syndactylus. NCBI lineage: Eukaryota > Metazoa > Chordata > Mammalia > Primates > Hylobatidae > Symphalangus > Symphalangus syndactylus. The sequence continues at coordinate 104,567,542 of NC_072425.2, forward strand.
GGGTTTTTTTTCCCCAGGTAAAAACTCTACTAAGTATTTGGTGATATCATAATAAAACAAATCAGTTTTTGTGCTAGGAATAGAGGAAAGAAGGTTTGAGTTGTTTTTATGCTACCATGATGATGATGATTAAAACAAATATCTGTGGCTCCACTGTTTGGGTTTTAGGGGTTCTTAACTTGTTAGAGCTGGATGGCCTTGGAATTTATGTTAACACAATGATCTTTACTCTTTCCCTCCTCAGTCCTGTCCCCTTTTACCAGGAGAGTCCTAGAAATGGAGTCCCAGAAACATTTGTTATTGGTCCAAATTCCCATGAGTGCCTTTGCTTTTGGCACTGCTCTAGGCCAGTGATTCCCTGCACGTTGAAGTCTTCTGGACTGTTATAAAAAACTACTAATGCCTGGATCTCACTCCAGAGATCATGATTGAATTGCACTTGGGTATGGCCTGAGCCTCAGGATTTTTGAAAGCTTGACAACCACTGTTATTTTGGTGCACATTGCTTCAAGAGACCTGCTGGCTCCTTCTTGGAGTAAGAAAGGAATGCAGTGAGATTAAGTTAAAGTCCCTGGTGTGTCAGTTCAAAGGAGGGGTATGTAGGGGTTTCTCCAAATTTCTCTTCTTTCTTGACAGTTTTGTCTTAGTCCTGCCTGGTGTCCCCAGGGTGCTTAGGCATCAAGTTTATACAGTTTTGTGATAATCCTAGAATAGAGGTTTTAATCCCAAAATTGACTGAAAGCTCCATTTGTCTCCTGCAGAGTCTCAGTGGTTTTTTGTGATCAGAGAAGGTGCTGGAGGAGGGAAGCATTACAAAGAGTAAACCTGGTCTCAGAGCCCTCTCTTGAGCTAACCTCATCCAGGGCCGTGTGATGCCAGTGTTCCCTGGCTTAGGTCATACGGCTTTACAGCAAATATAGGGTTGGAAAGGTGTGGGGAGAGTTGAAAGGTGATGTGTAGTGTGAAAAAGTCAGGGAGCAGGTCTTTTTTGAATATTGGGTTCTTTTAGAAGATTGTCAGAGGAGCTCTGACTCCTCTGTGCTTTGGTCTCTTGGACCTTTAGTCCCATGACCAGTCTCTGCTTTTGATGAATTCTTAGACGGAACCATTCCTCCCTTTGTTCTCCACTATGTGTGAGGATTATCTATTATGGCATTCCTGCTGAGTGCTTCCTCCTCTCTGGTTGGCATTTGCTGCCTCATAAACACCTACATATTTCCTCATAAGACTCTGCGGGTTTGCCTTAGGGTGGACCTTGCAACAGAGGAATGTGTGACGCTGAGACGTGTTGGTTCTGCTTGGCGGTAAGGAGGGGGATATGCCTTTGTGTAGTGATACAATTCCTTTAGCAAAGTATTTAACAACTACTGAGCAAACCCTATTTTCATGGCCTGTTTAACCAGACAGACCCTCTAATTGGGTGAAATGAACTAAATTAAATGTCCTTCTAAAAGTCACCAGTTACCTCAGTTCTAAACCTGTTGGCTTGTCCTCATTTCTGGCCTCACATGACCCTGTGTCCTACCTTTCCTTTCTTGCCATCTGCTTTCATGATGTCCCCTCTCATTATTGGCCTCTAGCCTCTCATATTACCCCTTTATTCTCCTTTGCAAGCTGCTTCTTCTTCTTCTTCCTTCTTCTTCGTCCTTCATCCTTTCTCCTCCTTCTTCCTCCTTCTCCCTCCTTCTTTCTTCCTTCATCTTCTTTCTTCCCAGCAAAGATATATTTTTATTTTAGTGTTTAGCAGCATGACATATGCATATAGAATGATAGTACACTTTACCTTAGTCTTCAAAACAGAATGTACTAGTTTACCAATGAGGAATTTTGGCCAGAAATGTAGTGTTTTTCCCTTCCCTGTACAGGTCAGGTATATGTAGGTCCAGCACGAATGCTGCACCTTTTGAGAAGCATTACTTTAGCAAAAATCTAGAAATCTTTCACTTTTTCTGAATCTAACGAAGGGTCTTACTTTCTTTTTTTTTAAATTTACATTTTTAAAAATAATTTCAACATTTATTTTAGATTCCGGAGGTACATGTACAGATTTGTTACCTGGGTATATTGCATGATGCTGAGGCTTGGGGTACAGTTGACCCCATCACCCAGGTACTGAGCATAGTACCCAATAATTAGTTTTTCAACCCTTGTCCCCCTCCCTCCTCCTTCTAGTAGTCCCCAGTGTCTATTGTTGCCATCTTTGTGTTCATGAGTACCCATTGTTTAGCTCCCACTTATAAGTGAGAACATGTGATATTTGGTTTTCTGTTCCTGCATTAATTCACTTAGGATCATAGCCTCCAGCTGCATCCATGTTGTTGCAAAGGACATGATCTTGTTCTTTTTTATATCTGCAAGGTATTCCATGGTGGATATATACCACATTTTCTTTATGCAATTCACCATTGATGGGCACCTAGGTTGGTTTCCTGTCTTTGCTTCTATGAATAGTGTTGCGCTTTGTGGGCTTCTCTTCGTTCTGCCTGGACACCTGGAAGGTTAGTGTCCCCCAAGGCTGTGCCTGAGATCGTCTCCTCCCTCCAGTTCCTGCTGCAGTACCTGCCCCCTTAATGGGGATTGGCTCCTTGACACTCCTCAGCCTGGGTGGCTGTGTCAAGCTCTAGCCCTGCACTTTTAGCTGTTTAGTTTGAGCTGGAAAACTCAACTTGTCTGTCTCAAAGATATTTCAAACTCTGCTGACCTAGAACTTACCAGTTCTTATAACTGAATGCATCTTTTTGGTCATTCCTGACTTCAGCCTGCAGCTTCACTTTCCTAATAAAGTTTCTAGTTAGTTCAATTAAGTAGCTGTTATGGGCAGATAGGAGAGACACCATCGGCCTAAATTGGATGTGGGAAAAGAGGTGGATCAGTGAAACCCTTCTATGGCCATGGAGCATGTATGTCCTATCTTCTCTGTTCAAATTCAGGTCGTCTTTATTTTGTAGCTGTACCGTTGCTGTAGCTCCCACTGATCCCCTTGCCTTTGATCTCATCCCTATACCTTCCTCTCCATTCTGTCCAGACTGCCAAAGGACTTTTCTAAGATTGGCTCTTGTTGCCATGATAATAGCAGTACTGTGTTCATGGGTACAGTACTTAACAGCTTTAAAAAATGCAGTAGTGATGACTACTGTTTGTTAGTGCCTACACTGTGCTGGGCTTCCAAAAACAAGTAAGCTACTAGATTTGTTTTCAAGAAGCTCAAAGTCTTCAGGGATTAATATAACCAGATAATATAAAGACCCAAGCTTCATTATTTGATCTTTATAATCATCTACAAGGTAGCAGGGAAGGTGTTGATAACCTCATTTGTCAGATAAAGAAACCTAAGGCTCAAAAAGGTTATGCAAATAATAATAATAATATTAGCATATATTTATATAACACTTGTAAAAGCCAGACACTGTTCCAAGCACTTTATATCTACTAATGCAATCTTCATAACAATCCTATGACATGTAAGTGCTCTCAGCTTCATAATACACATTGAGAAACTCATCTGTACAGAGTAGTTAATTTCTTTGAGGTACAGAGAGATTACATAACTTGCCCAAGATCACATAGCTTGTAAATAGGAGAGCTATGATTTCAACACAGGCAGCCTGGCACCAGAGCCCAAGCACATAACCAGTGTGCTGCATTGCTCTCTTTAATTTACCTTGCTATGCAGTGTGGCTTCTGTTGCCTGCAGAATAAAATTTAAACTCTTTAGCCAGCTAAAATCTCCTTGGTCTTGGCTGCATTTTCAATACTTTTAATTTAATACTTTCCCAGTATTACCCCAGACTCATTCGATTTTCATATTCTTCACAGCAGTTTGTGAATGGGACATATCAACCTCGGTTCATATTTCTTGCCATAAAGCTATGGCAACAGGGTAGCAGGATAAAAGAGAGCCTGTTTATTTGTTTGTTTAACATAGAGGTCAGTCAGAGACAGAAATGTTTCTTTTCTTTTTTTTTTAGCCTTTGTCAGAAGGAAATACTTCTTTTCATTTCTCTGTATTGGTGGGCATATATATATATATTTGTCTGAGTTCTTCTCTTCGGTTTTCAGAAGGGGTTATGGTTCTATTTTCCCATTTCTTGAAGCCCCTGTAGGAATGCTAAAACCTATGTCCTAAGATTACAGTTTTTATAGTTGGTTTGTTCTAATCAATACTCAGATACAGTCCACACGTGGCTGGTTGATACGTCTTTTAAATCTTGTTAATCTATAGGTTTTCCTGCCCCCTTTTTAGTTGTTTCCTTGCAGTTTATTTGATGAGGGAATTGGGTCATCTTTCCTGTAATTTCCCACAATTTGGACTTTGCTGATTACATCTTTGTGGTGTTGCTTGGTCTCAGTATTTCCTGCAAGTGACAGTTTAATCTAAAAGCTTGATCAAGTTAGAGTCTTTTTTGGTTTTGGCTAGAATACTTCCTAGATGGTGCTTAGGGCTTCCCATCACATTGCTGGGTACTTGGTACTGGGTACTCACATGAGGAAGCACCTAATTCTTGGTTGTTTCTTGTGATATTACATTTTGGTCAGTGGTTTCAGATGTTGTCATCTTAAGTCCATCAGCTTTTTGCATAATCGTTTTAATTAGCTAACTTTAAATATTAACATTTGCCCTTCCTGGTGCGTTGAGTTAAAAGTGATTTTCATTATTTAGCCTCTCCGAGTAGCTGGGACTACAGGCGCCCGCCACCACGCCCGGCTAATTTTTTGTATTTTTTAGTAGAGATGGGGTTTCACCGTGGTCTCGATCTCCTTACACACTCTTATGTGTATGTATGCATATTAGGTATGTATGTATGTCTATATATGAGTATATATCATTGTTATAAAAAAAGGCAATTAAAATTCAATTGGATATTAATTAATGGCTTTAGAGTTTATGTTCGGGATGATGAAATGGGTAATGGTGATATAGAACATTGTGAATGTACTTAATACCACTGAATTGTATACTTAAAAATGGTTTCAATGATAAACTTTATGGTATGTATATTTTACCACAATGAAGACAAATTAATTGGAAAGGGATTGTAACACATTGAATTAAAAAAATCCAACACAACATAATGAGTGATAATTATTGCTCCCTAAAAGGAGCCAAAGTGAGATGGAGAGTAGACTGATAAAGCTTTCTTTACTGAAGAATGCTAGCTAATAAAGGTAGAAGCTATGCTAGAATTAGAAAAAGGAAAAAAAATTGACTTTGCCAACTGCAAGTAATAATTGATTCAGGCATGGATTGTCATTGGATGCTGAAGCCTTTCAGTAAAAGACTGTTGGAATTCCCATTGTCTCAATGCATCGCCTAGTAAATTACTTGCTGTTTACAGAGGGGAAAAAGTACCCTTACAATGGAGAAATCTGCTTCAACCAAGTGATCATCAGCAAATGGGATAAACTAGCATTATGTTACTGACTGATATTATGCAATGGGAAGTATACAACATGAACCTAAAAGTGTTCTTGCCAAAAATATTTAATCTGAATGTAATTGTGAGGAAACAATCAGACAAATCCAGAAAGTAGGACATGCCGCAAGACCTCTGGCTTGACTTCAAAAATGTCAGTGTTATGAATGAAGAAGGCTGGAATAAAGGCGACTCCCAAAGAGACCTGATGACCAGGTACAATGCTTGAGCCTGGATTAAAAACAAATAAAGAAAAGAATTGGAACAGCTGGAATATGGGGACCATATTAAAAGATACTGTATTAGTTTGCTAGGGCTGCCATAACAAAGTACCAGAGACTGGATGGCTTAAACAGCAGAAATTTATTTTTTCACAGTTCTGGAAGTTAAAAGTCTGAGATCGAGACCCCAGCAAGGTTGGTTTCTCCTGAGGCCTTCTCTCCTTGGCTTGTAGATGGGTGTCTTCATGTGGTTCCCTCTGTGTCTGTATCCTAATTTCTTCTTCGTATAAGGACACCAGTCTTATTGGATTAGGGTCCCGTTCAGCATCTCATTTTAACTTAATAACCTTTTCAAAGACCCTATCTTCATATATGGCCAGTCATCTTCCGAGGGGCTGGGGTTGGAACTTCAACATATGAATTAGGTGTGGGGGACACAGTTCAGCCCATAACAGTTATTGAATCATTAAAAATGGCTTAGGTGAGATAATGATGTCAAAGTTCTGAAGGGAAATGATCTTTGCTGCTGATTTATTTTGTGTTTCCTCCTAGATTTTAAACTCTTGAGGACAAGGACCTTCTCTGGACACAGATATGCCTCAGAGTAACTGTTGCATATCATTCAGACACTGCTGGTTGAATTGTCCATTTACTTGGCATGCCAACACATGGCAAAGTAAAGGGGGAAGGAGATTTTCTGCTGCATGTATGTGGTTTGTTGTAAACGTTTTTCTAATAACCCATTTGCTCAATCCCCTCCATCCCCCAACAAAGTAATATGATGAGAATTTGGAAATACTTGAGGAGTTGTGCATGGGTAATCGCCAGGTGAGCACGTGATGGAGAATCAGAACGTCAGAACAGACCTTGGCAGGGGTTGTGCTGTCCCCTTGGCAGGGGTTGTGCTGTCCCAAATCTCTATGACTGCTTCAAAAGGAGGCACCTAGAGAAACTCTCCCTTGCGATTAAAAAAGCCCAGGTACATTAGAGGGCAAAATTCCCAGCAGGTCCAAACAATGTGTTCCATTGCTGCTTGGAAATCAGCAATCAGGTGGCTTGAAGGACAAGAGGGTGATATCCTGTCTCTTCTTTGACTTTGTTGTGCCCACTGGCAAGGAGTTTCATTCACTTCTGAGAATTCACACACTCATTTTATTGCAGGCTGATATTGATTCTGAGTTTGAGGATGCCACCATCTTTTCATTGCCTCCCAGCTCAGTTCCAGAAGTGAAAGCTCAGTCCTAGATTCTTATTTCATGGTGGTTCATGGAGATTTCAGTTAATCCATTTGTGGTGTCCAACAGCAACTTGAGAAGAGCCTGGTCTTGACCTTTGCCCAATTTTCTATTGGTTTATTTGCTTTTTCACATTGATTTGTTCTAAGAGTGCTTGTAAATGAAGAACGTTGCCCCTTTGTCCTATCTATTGCAAATTTTGTTGTTGTTTTTCTTCTCAGTTGTTGTTTAACTGATTTATATTCACTTTTTAAATTGTTATGTCAAATATTTATCATTTTTTTCTTTATGGCTTCTGGATTATTTGGTTTCTGAGTTTGTCATGTTTGAAATCAGCTTCCCTACTTAATATTACACAAGAAACCACCTGTGTGTTTTTCTAGTGCTTTTTGGAATTCTCTCTCTCTCCTTTTAAAGATTAACTCTGATCCATCTGTAGTTCTTTTGGTATAAGATGAAAGGTAGGGAGCCAGTTTAATTTTTGTTGCTCAACCCCAGGAGTTCATGATCCTTCACTAGTGCCACATCATCAGCTAGAGAGACCTGCTGCTAATTCAGCCTGAATCTGCTGGTTCAGCCTTCAGAGGAAATCTGATTAGTTCAGAAAGCCAAGATCACCTCCCCGCAGGGCTCAGGTATCTGCTGCTGCCTCAATCAGCTAGGCTGCTCTGAATATGAAGAGTAACTGGGAAGCAAGGCGCTGCTAGATTGTCTCAAGTTGTGCTGTTTTCATTCAATCGTTATTCTCTTACTTTTAGCAGATGAGAAAACAAGAGGTCATGCTGCTGGTTAACAGTGGAGTCAGATTTTTGTTTTGTTTTGTTTTGTTTTTTGAGATGGAGTTTCACTCTCGTTGCCCAGGCTAGAGTGCAATGGCGCGATCTCTGCTCACTGCAACCTCTTGAACCCTGGTTCAAGTGATTCTCCTACCTCGGCCTCCAGAATAGCTGGGATTACAGGCATGTGCTACCGTGCCTGGCTAAATTTTTGTATTTTTAGTAGAGACGGAGTTTCTCCGTGGTGGTCAGGCTGGTCTTGAACTCCTGACCACAGGTGATCCGCTCGCCTCGGCCTCCCAAAGTGCTGGGATTACAGGCGTGAGCCACTGCGCCCAGCCGCAGTGGAGTCAGATTTAAATGTTCCATTGCAAAGCTCATGAAATAGGAAACATTCTATGAGGGGAATCTGGTTGGAGAATCCTGGAGGAAGAGGCATTTGACTTAGTCCTTGAAAGAACAGCATCATTTTTTAAACTTCTCATTATGGAAATTTCCCAAAAAGTATAAAACTGGAATAGTATAATTAACCCTCATCTCCCTATCTAGCCAGTAGTAATCATCAATTTACGGCCTCAGTATTGTTTCATTTATGCCATGCCCTCTTTCCTCCTTCCATCCCTACTTTTTTTTTTTTTTTAATTAAATTTTTATTTTTGGAGACAGGATGTTGCTCTGTCACCCAGGCTGGAGTGCAGTGGCGTGATTATGGCTCACTGCAGTCTCAACCAACAGTCCTCCCACCTCAGCCTCCTGAGTAGTTGGGACTACAGGCACATGCCACCATGCCTGGCTAATTCATCCCCACATGTTTTTCAAAGCAAACTCGGCCATCATATCTGTAAATATTTTATGTATCTCTAAACAAGATTTCTTCAAAGCACAATCACAATATCATTATTATACTTTAAAAAAATGTGATAATTCTTCAATATCTTCAAATAGGTGTTCTGTACACGTTGTACACATTTCCCATATTGTCTTAAAATTTTTAAAATAGTTGTTGAATTGTCATGTAAATAAGGTTCATGCATTACAATTGATGTGTCAATTTTCTTTTTTTTTTTTTTTTTTTGAATTGCAAAGCTACCTTTAATACTTTTAAGCCCCACAGGAATAAAAAACACTAGGAAGGGGAACCGCCTCACCCCAGGAGTGGCCCATAGGGAGAGAGGCTACCTGAGGGGAAGGAAGTACAAAAGGGACCCACTGCAGACACATGGCAAAGGGAAGCCTTCGGTGCTTGGACCTCTGGTCACTACGGGAGGAAACGCGAGTGTGGTGGGACTGGCTCCAGGCACACAAGTGAAGGGCAAGAGAGATTGGAGTGAAGCCACAAAGCTACTTGGGTTCCTCCTTCTTCTCATTTGCCTTTTTCTGCTTCTGCTGCATGATCTCCTGAGTCCCTGGGGGTAGAGATGATAGGGCACTAGGGAGGTATCAGAGGGCAAAAAGAAAATGCAGGAGGATGAAGGGCACAAAAGAGAAGATAGAAGTGGATGGGACTAAGCTCAACATTTGGCTGCTGTACTCGCATCCTAGGAGAACAAGAGAAAGAGAGCTGAGGCTCAAAAGGCAATCAGTCTCCATCCTGCAGTTGCCCAAGAGGTCAGAAGTCTGGCCACACAGGCCCAAGGCTCTCTATTCTTACACCAGTAAGAAGTTTGGGAGAAGGGAGGAGAACCGGGAACAGCAAGGCGGGTCAGAAGCACTGGGCTGTCATAACCACAGCTGTATCTGAAATGGGAAGCTCCCTGCCCTTGCCCTGAAGGTCAGACTGGGGGATGCTCAGAAATCAGACTGTGTCCTAATTTTCTTTTGATCTCTGGATTCTGTTGCCTGCTCAATCCTGTGCTTTCTTTTCCTCTGAAGGACAGTGTCACATAATGGCTTAAATCATAGATTTGCACTCAAATTAGGGCTCTGCCACTTGCTAACTGTGTGACTTGGGGAAGTTACTCAACCGCTCTGTGCCTCAGTTTCCCCATCTGTAAAATGGGCATAACAGTGTCTACTCCTAGGGGCTGTTGAGAGTGTCAGTGAGCTAATGTTTGCAAAGCGTTAGAGTCATGTCAAAAGTTGTGGAATAGGGCCCAGGAGGGCTCACTCAAGTGAGATGGTGTGTCGTCTTTGAGATGAGCCTCCAGCTGTGCAGAGAGCCCCTTTCCTTTTCCTTTTTGTTTCCTTCTGGTTCTTGACTGTGCTTCAGTTAGATGAGGTTGATACATAGCAGAATTTTGGACAGGTAAGGCATATTTAATGGAAGCAACTTCTTCATTGTCCTTTCATTTTTGGCTTCATCTTCCTCTATATTTACTAAATTAGCTCCTCTCTCTCAGAAGCGTTTAACTTTTTATGGCATTATCTGGGCTTCAACGACTTGTGATCTCCTAAGTAGAGCCTTTCAGCGCTTTATAAATACGTCATATACTTTTTATATTCCTTTGTTCCCCATCGGGAACATACATCCCAGTCTTCAGAACAGCACAATCAGTTTTTATTCATTTAAGGAGCAGTAGTAATTTGACACTTGCTAATATGTAACAAATTATATTGGGCGTGGTAATTACAATTGCAGCTGGTTCTTAATTATACTGTAACCTTGATGCTTACAAAAATTGAGACTGAATTCAGCATAAAATACTGGAGAATAATATTCTGCACTAGGCATTTCTGCCTTCTACTGAGCCATGGGCATTTATGAACCATAATGCCAAATTAAAAAGAATTTATTTTAAATTGGTTATGGTTACAATGTTGTCCAGTGGCTCGATTCTTAAAGGTAGCTTTAAAGTCCCCCTTTTTGCTTGCTAAACTCTGGGAATATCCTCCAGGTATTATAATTAGTGTCTAAATAACCTGAGCTCAGGGGTCATTTCTGGCTGTGTGATCTACTAGTATTCACTTAAGACTCTTTAGTACCTCAGCTTCGTTGTTTGAAAAATGGGGATATTACTCACTCTTCCCCTTAAAGAGTTTTAATGATATAGTATTTAAATGAAATAAGATATAAAGTCATTAGCATAATGCCTGGCATAGAGTTAAGGACCCAGTAAAAGTTAGCTGGTCATTGTTATGGTTATAATTAACAATAAATGATCCGGCTCCAAAGACCGCCTCTGTGACCCTCAACTTTAGCAGAATTAGTGTATTAATTCTCCTGCCACTCTGCCTTGTGATAGCATGTATCATCATACATTTTGTACCAACCACTTGTCGATAAGTCAGCTTTCCCTGCTTGGGGCAGGGTTTCTGATTTATTGGGTGTTTTCTGCTCGATGCCTGGCCTGGGCCTGGTACACTATAGCCTTCCCATAGGTGATTGTGTTGCATGGATAAGCAAGTAGAGCATCACCATCTAAGGAGTGGTTGTTAGCTGGTTGGTGGGGTAGTTTGGCCCCCAAGGGGATTTCTTTTAGCAACCTCTGGAGACAGTTTTTTGGTTGTCGCAGCTTGTTGGGGAAGGGGTTGCTACTCACATCTAGCGGGTAGAGGTCAGCTTAATAACAATAATAGTAAAATCCAGAACTAGTATGTTTCAGGCTCTTTTGGCATAACAGAACCCAGCTAAAACACCACCATTCATTCTTAACTTATACTCTGCCTCTTAATATCAGAATTTTAATGATGATGGCTTTATAGTTTGTTTGTCTACAACAAAGCAGAGTGAAATCTAACATACATCACAACCTACTGAATCCTTCTGATAAACATCTCTAGTGCCTCTGAAATGACTTGCTGGTGTGGTTACCCAGTGGGTTAACATTTGTGGTGTCTGATACTTTATAAGTCAACTGTTGAGTGAAATGAAGTTTTGCCAGCTGATTACATAGAAATGTTGTGGTTTGAAGAATGCTTAACAGGGCATCTTGTCTTTATACTAATTTATATTTCAGTAACTTTTTCCATAATGACTGCTCTTCATTTATTAGGTCTTAGGGAAACTGTAGGATGAAGGATGAGTGACTCAGTGGTTTCAATAAAAAATTATTTTCTTAAGTTTGAGATACCTTTTTCTTCTTCCCAAGTTAATGGTAACTGTGGTTTTAGGGAATTCCAAACCTTCTTTTGCAGTTACTGATTGTATTGGTCAGGGCTCACTTGCAGAGAACAGAATCTACTCTAGCTGGTTTAAGCAGAGAGAGATTTATTACAGGGTATTAAATGGCTTACACAACTTGTTGGGAAGGTGAAGAAACAGACTTGAGGTTGAGCTCTAAAGAATGATATCTAGAGTCTCAAGCAGAGCAGTCCACCAAGACAGCAGTGACCTCCTGTGCAGTCACAATGCTGCCTGCCAAGTAGAGAGTGTTTTAGGACCATGTGGTCACTGACATGGGAGGGCAGGGGGTTGCCACAGGAAAACTAGACCCTTCCAGCAATGGTTCTTGCTTGGCAGAAACAGCAGAAGGTAACCCCCAACTCCCAAACATTTGCCAAATCTCACTCAATTTCATCTAATTGATGGCACATAGGCTGCATAGCAGCAAGGGAGTCTGGGAATTGTAGTTTTAGCCTTCTAGTGTCTCTAGGATAGGAAGATAAAGAAGGAGGTGGGCCCCAGCTTCTAAGTGGTTAGATTACACCCAAGAATGCTTTTCTTTGGGATTCAGGACCACCTAATGCACTATTTCCTCAGTTTCAAAAGACTAAGCAGGACTGTTTCTCCTTCTGTCTCCCTTTCCTGCTTGTCACTGCATGCTTATTTACATCCACCCACCCACACACACACCCAGAAGCTTGCTTTTGATGAGCTACGTCTTTGAGTTTGTATTTCTCATCTAAGGCAAATATTTACTTTATGATGGTAGAATTTTCAGTGTAAGTCTGTGCTTGTCTTGGCTTTCAGATGTTTCAGGTTTGGGAGGGTGACTGGGGAAGTATTGCCGAGGAAGGGCTGTGCTGTACAGTTGGTGACGTAGCAGCTGATGTTAGGCCTTGGGTTCTAATGCAGTTGTTCTCAGCCCACCCACACATCGTAATTTCTTGAGGGAGCTCTAAAGATACCCATTCTAAAAATTCTTATTTGATTGACCTTTGGTATGGTTTGGGTTTTGTAAAATCTAACAGTACCTCAGGGGACTTGAATATGCAGCGAGGATTGAGAACCTAAGACTTGTAATCAGTACAGTAAAATTGGACATTATCTAAAGCTGTGGTTCTTAAACTTTAACTGCATCAGGGTCACCTGGAGGGCTTGTTAAATCATAGGGGATTGCTGGGCCTCACCCAGTTTCTGATTCTGTGGGTCTGGGATAGGCGTGATAATTTGTATTTTTAAAAGTTCCCAGGTGATGCTGATGGTCTCCACACTTTGAGAGCCATTGATCTGAAGAGAGTTGCCTATTTTCATTGTAAATGTCAGATTTTTACTGACCTGAAAGACTTTATTCTATATTCAGCACTTCCGGAGCATCTACTTTGTTTCCTGATCTTTGCCAGAGCTGGGGATGATCTGAGGAGTAAGGTGCCCTCACAGACATGGTGGTCTCATATCTCTAGAGCCTCCCAGTGAAAGAGAGCTTTGCTTTCCTTTGCATTTTATTTTTCAAATTAACATTTCTTATTTTCATGTAGGTTTTCTTATATTCTTCACCACCATCCTCTGTTAGATCTGACAACTATTTTGAATACACCATTCTGTACCACTGTGATTTGTTAATGAGCCCGCAACTGTGGCTTGATTCCATTGTAAGAAAGTCTGTTTAAAAAATATTCCTACAGGTAGGAATATCTTTTCTGGTGACCGCTTACCTATGGCTGCTCTAACTCATATTAGAATGAGAGTGAATTCATTTGTCCTGAAAGATAACTTTCTTATTCTTCTTGCCATGTTCTCCCCCACCCCCTGCCTTTTTAAAAACACTAGTTCTTGAAATTGTGTTATTGTTTTTCTTTTTATTTCTAGGATGTACCTACCTAGTATGTGTTTTGCAAACGCTGTTGATGACTTACACAATTATAACCAGTGTTTATCTTGTCAAAAAGTTTTACATATTCAGTGATTCTGAAATTTTGCTCCTGTGGAGCATAGACTCATTGAATCGACCTGAAATTTCCATACTAAAGTTAAATAATGATAGACTTTTCCCCGTTTATGGAAGAAACTATGCATAGAGTTTTTCTGTTCCAACATTGCCCCTTCCTGGGCCAGACATGGTGGCTCATTCTTGTAAACCCAGCACTTTGGGAGGCCAAGATGGAAGGATCACTTGAGGCCAGGAGTTTGAGACTAGCTTGAGCAACATAGTGAGACTGTCTCTACAAAAAAATTAAAAAATTAGTAGGGCCTAGTGACACATGCATTTAGCCTCAGCTACTCAGGAGGCTGAGGTGGGAGGATTGTTGAGCCCAGGAGTGTGAGGCTGCAGTGAGCCATGATCGCACCACTGCACTCCAGCCTGAGTGACACAGTGAGACCCCCAACGAAAAAAAAACCCACCAAAACCCTCTCTTTTTCCCTTAAATTTGGAATCAGAGTAAAATGTTATCAAATTTCAACAAAATTCTTTATCCTGTTAGCAAATAATATTTCATAGTAATCTGTAAAGGACCCCTTTCTTCTTAGTGATTTACTCTGTATGTTTGAAAACCAGTTACTTGATTTAAAATTCTTGATATAAAATTTTTGTTTTAATGTCAGAATCTATTCTTACAAATGCAAATTCAGAAGAAGAATGATAAAGAAAATCAGGCAGTTATAACAATAGTAGCTGTAAATATTTACATGCTATTAATATATGAGAAAAAAATGTAACAGTGAAATTAAGCCTTCTGGAAACAATCTAAAGTTTGGTGACTCTTCTAAACCCCAAGAATGAACTAAGTCTAATAATTCCAGACTTCTAAAGCCCAAGAATGAACTAAGTCTAATAATTCCAAGCTTATGTGATGCAAAGTATGCATGCTGAGCAGCTGTTCTGAATTGACTTTAAAAGGGTGGCTAGATTTCTGTGGCTTCCTTTTTCCAGCTCATAGAACTTCCTGGGTATTGGTTTTGCCACCAGGTAGAATTCATTGAAATACACCTTCAGAAAACTGGTACATCTCATTGTAACTTTGCATTGTCTTCAATTAAGTTGTGTAAGTGTTCTTCATTCATAGCAATGACACTTAAGAAGATAGGAATGGGAGGTAGCAGTATAAATGGAAATTCCAAACAGCCATACAGCATTTGACTGGTGAATAATAGATGGAATTACTGTAGAGATGAGGCCCAGGAGGCTGGTAGTAATTTTTCTGAATCCATCCCCTGTTGAACCATACTTATCTATCCTTAAATAGAATGTACCAGGACCTGAGCCAAATTTTAGTGGGCCTCAGAGAAATCTTGTGGTGATCATTAACCATTTGCTGTACCTGGAGCTCTGGGTTGGGTGTAGGGTAGCTGAGATAATGTTGAGTTAGGATGGCCACAATGTTTATTTAGCGGTTTGGTGAGTGTGTTTGAAGACCCATGAGTTTCTTTCTCTTCTCTTTTGCTAATTTCTCCCTTCTAAATTATGAGCCAGTTTACCCATCATTTAGATTTCTTAAGGAGTAAACATGGTAGAACATAAACATCTTTGGATAAATAATACAAATAGTAATAGATACCATTTATTGAGCACTTTAATTGTGTGGCCCTTTTGGTGCTAAGCACTTTGTGTAATTATCTCATATTACTTTTCTAGCTGTCTAGGACTCCCCGTTTTATAAATGAGGAAAGTGAGGCTGACAGATCAGGGCCTCCAAGTCACATGGCCAGTGAGTTTATGAGGGTGGTCCTGCTCCCTATTTGAGGATGATCTGACACTAAGGCCATGTTCTTTTTTTTTTAAATGAAGATGGGGTGTCACTATGTTGCCCAGGCTGGTCTCAAACTCCTGGGCTCAAGTGATCCTCCCACCTTGGCCTCCCAAAGTGCTGGGATTATAGGTATGAGCCACCATTCCTGTAAGATCATGTCCTTAATCACAGCATTGGACAGACACTACACACTGTTAGGAGAAATTGGGAGAGTTTTGATTTTTAGGCTTGTACTGTATTGCCGTCATGTACCACATAAGGATGTTTTCGTCAGTGAAGGACTGCATATATGATGGTGGCCCCATAAATTATAATGGAGCTGCCCTGTACAGGTGTTCCACTTTTTATCTTTTAAAACCATATTTTTACCATACCTTTTCTATGTTTAGATACTCGTTTTACAGTTGCCTACAGTACTCAGTATAGTAACATGCTGTATAGATTTATAGCCTAGGAGCAATAGGCTATCTCATTTGCCTAGGTATGTAGTAGGCTACACCATCTAGGTTTGTATAAGTACACTATATGATGTTCACACAGTGATGAAATCACTTAACAATTCATTTTTCAGAATGTTATCCTGTTGTTAAGTGATGCATGACTGTATTATATTGCCAGCTAATGTAAGTTATCATCTCTTTGAAGCTGCCTGTAATGTGGGTCTGTAGGAAGGCCACTGCGGTAAGAGATGGAGTATTTGGGATCTGATCTCAGCTCAGAAAACATTTAGAAATGTCAGCACAGATTGGCACTTAATCTGACTTTTTGGGGGAAATAATTGATGCTTTCTAAGCTTTGGTTTCCTCTTCTGTAAAATTAGGGCAGTAATATCCATCCTATCTGACTCTTGATTTGCAATGAGAATCCAATGAGATAATAGTCATGCTTAGAAAACTGTAAATGTTAGGCAACATGCTTTATAAGTGTTGGGCCATTCTCTTTATTTTGATTTGTGTTCTCTGCCCTAGACCCTGAGAGGGTTACAAAGTGAACACTTTTTTTTCCCCCTTTGAGGTGTAGTTCTGATGGGGAGCACTGAATATACATTTCAGGATCCTTAAGCAGATATGTGCTATGAGAATTTAGGGCAGGGGAAGTTCACTCTGAAATAGCATTGCCCAGGGAAGACCTTACAAAGTTCATGGCATAAAGAATTAATTCTATTTTAAAGGATGTGGTATTTAGAGACAGCAAGAATACTTCATTTTGTGGAAAATTTATTTTGCTTTTAAGAGGAAAACAGTTAAGAACTTAGGGTGCCATATGCTTTTGAAAAAAGTGTTATGCACTTCCATGAGATGTGGGACTCTTACCATCAAGGAGGGGATTTTTCTGCTCTTAAAGTGGAGGATGGAGGCATTTTTATGCTGTCCCATCTTCTCTTGTGTTTGTCCTACCCTACCTTTCTCAGAATAGAGACCTGAGAGGAGGGAGCCCTCTCTGAAGCTTTTAGGGCAGCAGAGCCATTCATCTTAGGTTAACTAGCAGTACATTTTCTTCTCCTCTATTAAACAGCAGAGAACACTTACTAATTCAGGATTTTTTAAAAGATTAAAAATTCATGGCAGGGTGCAGTAGCTCATGCCTGTAATCCCAGCGTTTTGGGAGTCAGAGGTGGGCAGATCACCTGAGGTCACGAGTTGGAGACCAGCCTGGCCAACATGATAAAACCCCATCTGTACTAAAAATAAAAAATTAGCAGGCCATGGTGGTGCATGCCTGTAATCCCAACTACTTGGGAGGCTGAGGCAGGGGAATCGTTTGAACCTGGGAGGCTGAGGTTGCAGTGAGCTGAGATTGCATCATTGCACTCCAGCCTGGGCAACAAGAGTGAAACTCCATCTCAAA
Source organism: Symphalangus syndactylus (assembly GCF_028878055.3). Taxonomy (NCBI): domain Eukaryota; kingdom Metazoa; phylum Chordata; class Mammalia; order Primates; family Hylobatidae; genus Symphalangus; species Symphalangus syndactylus. The sequence continues at coordinate 104,584,824 of NC_072425.2, forward strand.
AAAAGAAAAAAAGTATTACAAATTCTTAGAAATAGCCTTGGTGGTTACAAGCACTCAGCTGAAATGAAGAGTTATCAGTCTTGCTTTGGGAAACAAGGTGACCAACCATCTGGTTTCAGAAACACTACTCCCATTCTAGTGATTAGTTAATAAAATTATTCCTGACATCGGAGAGCCTAGGAGCTCAGGCAGTTCCATATTTAGAGACAGAGAACTCATTGTCCAAAGATCTCAGAACAGCCTTCGCTAGCTCACAGAAGGGATTTAGGACAATTTGCATAAGTCTCCCTGTGGATAGCAACATGGGTCCAGTGTTGGGTGGTTCCAGGAACCTCTCCTTGGCTTCATCATGGGGTGACTCTGTGCTTGGTGAGAACCCAGTCTCATGACGTTTTTTGCTAGCAGGATTGGGTGTTGGGACATTGAATAAACCCACTGTTTGGTTCCACATAAGGGCTCTTTTGTGTTGGCCTGGGGAAGCCATGTTCAAGTTTGTCTTGCTTTTCCCCAGCGATGTTTTTGGACTTTGTGGCCTGGAGAATTAAGCACAACACCCATTCTGAGCTAATCTGTCAATTTTTGCTCTTCAAAGGTAACCACAGCCACTTGTATTTCTAAAATATGTAGAATAATATCATACCTTTGGAGACTTATGATTTATTAATTAAAAACTGAGGAGAGGAGGAGAGGTTCTTTGGCATGCCCAGGTAGTGAGGTATACATGCCTGTTCATGGTGAAACAGTGAGTAGTAACTCCCTTGAGTTAATATGATTTCCCTAGTTCACTGACTTCTTTAAGAAATATGTTCTCTTGGCTGGGCATGATGGCTCACGCCTGTAATCTTAGCACTTTGGGAGGCTGAGGCGGGCAGATCACTTGAGGTCAGGAGTTTGAGACCAGCCTGGCCAACATGGTGAAACCCTATCTCTACTAAAAATACATAAATTAGCTGGGAGTGGTAGTACACGCCTGCAATCCCTGCTACTCAGAAGGCTGAGGCAGGAGAATTGTTTGAACCTGGGAGGCGGAGGTTGCAGTGAGCCGAGATTGCACCACTGCACTCCAGCCTGGGCAACAGAGAGAGACTCTGTCTCAAAAAAAAAAAAAAAAAAAAAAAGAAATATGTTCTCTTGCATAGTTGACAAACATTTGTATACTTAAATTCTCCTGTGAAAGGGCATGGTTTACACTGGATTATAAGTAAAAAATGCCAGGTGTTTGCAATGTTTCACCTTTTCTTTTTAAGAAATGATATACATTCAACATTAGCTATTAAGAGCTTTTGCTACTGGTTCCTTGCATCACATTTTATCATTTTAGAAGCTACATAAGGAGTCTAATTTAAAATGGGAAGGGGGCATAGTTTATGCACTGGGGCAACATGGTATTTAAGTACAAAAATGAAATGCACTGATTTTTAATCTGAGATTTATTTTCCTTTAGTCGGCTAGCTTGATTTCTCAGCTTTGTTGTAATAACATAAACATTTTTATGTTTATTTATAGGTGGCTTTAACCAAGAGAGCAGAGCCAGCTGAGCTTAGAACAATATTTTTGAAGGTCAGTATAAAGGAATGTATTTTGTTTCTCGTTTAATTTGTGTTCTATAACTTTTAAAGATGATTTTCAAACAGCTCTTTATTTCACTGTCGTATTTTAAAAAAATCCCAAAGTGTCAGCCCATCACGATGGCTCACGCCTGTAATCCCAGCACTTTGGGAGGCGGAGGCAGGCGGATCCCCTGAGGTCAGGAGTTTGAGACCAGCCTGGCCAACATGGTGAAACTCCATCTTTACTAAAAGTACAAAAACTAGCCAGGTGTGGTGGCACGTGCCTGTAATCCCGGCTACTCAGGAGGCTGAGGCGGGAGAATCGCTTGAACCTGGGAGGCGGAGGTTGCAGTGAGCTGAGATCGTGCCACTGCACTCCAGCCTGGGCGACAGAGCAAGACTGTCTCAAGAAAAAAAAAAAAGAAAATCCCAACATGTCTTAAGAGGGGAGAGCCTTACAAATACATCTGCTTTTTAAAATGTAGGCGACTGTGATGACAACATGGTTTATATTTTAATTTCTTTTATCTCATGTGGTGTAAGGTATGTGAATAAAAGCAGTTGCTGGAGTACTGAGTTTTGCAACCCATTTACCTTTCCAGGATTGACCCGTATAGCTTTTTCTCCTAGGAAGTTTAAAGCTCATTGTAAACATCTCAGTAATCCTTCACTCATCCATGGGACTATCCTGTCTCTCCCTGGTAGAAGCCTATTGTTGTTGTTATCATCATCATTATCATCACTTTATGATGATTGCGGTATCCTGAGAGGAGGCTCCAGTATGGATAATAGTGGATACTAGAGCACAACAGACACCATGGAAGTTTGTGTCTTATACTGGCATCTTACATTTCCACCTGTTTTGTGATAATGGGCAGTGAATGATTAATAGAATAAAAGTCTGTCTCAGGTTCCAGACACTGAAAAACCTTTATGTTATTCAGCGGAAATTAAAGTACTCAGAAAAGAAAAGGCCACTTTTGTAAGATCATATATATACACATATTTTTTATATATATATATATACACACACATATTATATATATATACACACATATTTTTTATATATATATATATATATATATATATATATATATATATATATATATATGTCTTTCTAAACATTATGAAAAGGCAGCTGAGTTGTATGGAAAGAGGACCAGGGTGTCAACTGAGAAATTTGATGTGTACTGAATATGGTGTAGAAAGGTATTAAATCTATGAGCCTCTCTTTCCTCATTACAATGTGTTGCTATTAAAACTAATTGAGACATAAAGGACTTTGGACATGGACAGGATATTTGATATTAAGGAATTGGTATTAATTGATGTTTAGGCTGATAATATTCTCATTATGGGAAATACAGAGTCTATGTTTTAGAGATATACACTGAAACATTTACAGATGAGACTACCATTTCTGAGATTTGCTTTTAAATAATCCAGTTTTGTTGGGTTGAGGAAAATGAGTAGGCAGTATGATGATAACTTTTGAAATTGGGAAATGGAATATTGGGTTTATTATACTGTTCTCTCTACTTTGTGTATGTTTGAAAAATTTTCTTTTCTTTTTTTTTTTTTTTTGAGACAGAGTTTCACTCCTGTTGCCCAGGCTGGAGTGCAGTGGCGCTTTCTCAGCTCACTGCAACCTCCACCTCTCGGGTTCAAGTGATTTTCAGGCTCCCGAGCAGCTGGGATTACAGGCATGTGCCACCACACCGGGCTAATTTTGTGTTTTTAGTAGAGACGGGGTTTCACCATTTTGATCAGGCTGGTTTTGAACTCCTGACCTCAGGTGATCTGCACGCCTTGGCTTCCCAAAGTGCTGGGATTACAGGTGTGAGCCACCACACCCGGCCTGAACATTTTCATAATAAAACATTTTTTAAAATTGTAACGATTCAGTGAGGTAACTTACATGAAAGGTGTCCTGCATCTGGTATGTGTTACATATTGATTCAGTAAATGCTTGAAATTAAGTAATGATTTAAGTAAAGGAGAAATAAAGACTCCAAAAGAAAATGAATTAAAAGCAGGGATAGTTTTGTGGCGAGGAAAAAAAAGGACACATTTGTAAGGAGATTTGGATTATACATAAAAAATCAGGATTCTGGACACCTGTAATCCCAGTGAGAGGCTGAGGCAGGAGGATGGCTTGAGTCTAGGAATTTGAGGCTTCAGTGAGCTATGAATGTGCCACCACACTCCAGCCTGGATGACAGAGTGAGACCCTGTCTCTTAAAAACAAAGCAAGATTCTTTATAAATTTGTTTTTAGCCCAGAAATACAGTGTAGAGTTACTTTTTTTGTTGTTGTTTTTTTTTTGTTTTTTTTGAGACGGAGTCTCACTGTGTCTCCCAGGCTGGAGTGCAGGTTGCTCTATATCAGCTCACTGCAACCTCCATCTCCCGGGTTCAAGTGATTCTCATGCCTCAGCCTTCCGAGTAGCTGGGATTATAGTCATGCACCACCATGCCTGGTTAATTTTTGTATTTTTATTTTATTATTATTTTTTCTTATACTTTAAGTTCTAGGGTACATGTGCACAACGTGCAGGTTTGTTACATGTGTATACATGAGCCATGTTGGTGTGCTGCACCCATTAACTCATCATTTACATTAGGTATATCTCCTAATGCTTTCCCTCCCCCCTCTCTCCACCCCACAACAGGCCCTGGTGTGTGATGTTCCCCTTCCTGTGTCCAAGTGTTCTCATTGTTCAATTCCCACCTATGAGTGAGAACATGTGGTGTTTGTTTTTTTGTTCTTGTGATAGTTTGCTGAGAATGATGGTTTCGAGCTTCATCCATGTGCCTGCAAAGGACATTAACTCATCCTTTTTTATGGCTGCATAGTATTCCATGGTGTATATGTGCCACATTTTCTTAATCCAGTCTATCATTGTTGGACATTTGGGTTAGTTCCAAGTCTTTGCTATTGTGAATAGTGCCGCAATAAACATACATGTGCATGTGCCTTTATAGCAGCATGATTTATATCCTTTGGGTATATACCCAGTAATGGGATTGCTGGGTCAAATGGTATTTCTACTTCTAGATCCTTGAGGAATCGCCACACTGTCTTTCACAATGGTTGAACTAGTTTACACTCCCACCAACAGTGTAAAAGTGTTCCTGTGTCTCCACATCCTCTCCAGCACCTGTTGTTTCCTGACTTTTTAATGATCATCATTCTAACTGGTGTGAGATGGTATCTCATTGTGGTTTTGATTTTCATTTCTCTGATGGCCAGTGATGATGAGCATTTTCTCATGTGTCTGTTGGCTGCATAAATGTCTTCTTTTGAGAAGTGTCTGTTCATATCCTTTGCCCACTTGTTGATAGGGTTGTTTGTTTTTTTCTTGTGAGTTTGTTTGAGTTCTTTGTAGGTTCTGGATATTAGCCCTTTGTCAGATGAGTAGATTGCAAAAATTTTCTCCCATTCTGTAGGTTGCCTGTTCACTCTGATGGTAGTTTCTTTTGCTGTGCAGAAGCTCTTTAGTTTAATTAGATCCCATTTGTCAATTTTGACTTTTGTTGCCATTGCTTTTGGTCTTTTAGACATGAAATCCTTGCCCATGCCTGTGTCCTGAATGGTATTGCCTAGGTTTTCTTCAAGGGTTTTTATGGTTTTAGGTCTAACATTTTAGTCTTTAATCCATCTTGAATTAATTTTTGTATAAGGTTTAAGGAAGGGATCCAGTTTCAGCTTTCTACATATGGCTAGCCAGTTTTCCCAGCACCATTTATTAAATAGGGAATCCTTTCCCCATTTCTTGTTTTTGTCAGGTTTGTCAAAGATCATATGATTGTAGATGTGTGGTATTATTTCTGAGGCCTCTGTTCTGTTCCATTGGTCTATATCTCTGTTTTGGTACCAGTACCATGCTGTTTTGGTTACTGTAGCTTTGTAGTATAGTTTGAAGTCAGGTAGCGTGATGCCTCCAGCTTTGTTCTTTTAGCTTAGGATTGACTTGCCAATGCGGGCTCTTTTTTGGTTCCATATGAACTTTAAAGTAGTTTTTTCCAATTCTGTGAAGAAAGTCATTGGTAGCTTGATGGGGATGGCATTGAATCTATAAATTACCTTGGGCAGTATGGCCATTTTCACGATATTGGTTCTTCCTATCCATAAGCATGGAATGTTCTTCCATTTGTTTGTATCCTCTTTTATTTCGTTGAGTAGTGGTTTGCAGTTCTCCTTGAAGAAGTCGTTCACATCCCTTGTAAGTTGGATTCCTAGGTATTTTATTCTCTTTGAAGCAATTGTGAATGGGAGTTCACTCATGATTTGGCTCACTGTTTGTCTGTTATTGGTGTATAAGAATGCTTGTGATTTTTGCACATTGATTTTGTATCCTGAGACTTTGCTGAAGTTGCTTATCAGCTTAAGGAGATTTGAGGCTGAGATGATGGAGTTTTCTAAATATACAGTCATGTCATCTGCAAACAGGACAATTTAACTTCCTCTTTTCCTAAATGAATACCCTTTATTTCTTTCTCCTGCCTGATTGCCCTGGCCAGGACTTCCAACACTATGTTGAATAGGAGTGGTGAGAGAGGGCATCCCTGTCTCATGCCAGCTTTCAAAGGATGCTTCCAGTTTTTGCCCATTTAGTATGATATTGGCTGTGGGTTTGTCATAGAAAGCTCTTATTATTTTGAGATACGTCCCATCTTTATCTAATTTATTGAGAGTTTTTAGCATGAAGGGCTGTTGAATTTTGTCAAAGGCCTTTTCTGCATCTATTGAGATAATCGTGTGGTTTTTGTCTTTGGTTCTGTTTATATGCTGGATTACATTTATTGCTTTTCATATGTTGAACCAGCCTTGCATCCCAGTGATGAAGCCCACTTGATCATGGTGGATAAGCTTTTTGATATGCTGCTGGATTCAGTTTGCCAGTATTTTATTGAGGATTTTTGCATCGATGTTCATCAGTGATATTGGTCTAAAATTCTCTTTTTTGGTTGTGTCTCTGCCAGGCTTTGGTATCAGGATGATGCTGGCCTCATAAAATGAGTTAGGGAGGATTCCCTCTTTTTCTGTTGATTGGAATAGTTTCAGAAGGAATGGTACCAGCTCCTCCTTGTACCTCTGGTAGAATTTGGCTGTGAATCTGTCTGGTCCTGGACTTTTTTTGGTTGGTAGGCTATTAATTATTGCTTCAATTTCAGATCCTGTTATTGATCTATTCAGGGATTCAACTTCTTCCTGCTTTAGTCTTGGGAGGGTGTATGTGTCGAGGAATTTATCCATTTCTTCTAGATTTTCTAGTTTATTTGCGTAGAGGTGTTAATAATATTCTCTGATGGTAGTTTGTATTTCTGTGGGATCAGTGATGATATTCCCTTTCTCATTTTTTATTGCGTCTATTTGATTCTTCTCCCTTTTCTTCTTTATTAATCTTGCTAGCGGTCTATCAATTTTGTTGATCTTTTCAAAAAACCATCTCCTGGATTCATTGATTTTTTGAAGGTTTTTTTGTGTCTCTATTTCCTTTAGTTCTGCTCTGATCTTAGTTTTTTCTTGCCTTCTGCTAGCTTTTGAATGTGTTTGCTCTTGCTTCTCTAGCTCTTTTAATTGTGATGTTAGGGTGTCAATTTTAGATGTTTCCTGCTTCTCTTGTGGGCATTTAGTGCTGTAGATTTCTCTCTACACACTACTTTAAATGTGTCCCAGAGATTCTGGTATGTTGTGTCTTTGTTCTCATTGGTTTCAAAGAACATTTTTATTTCTGCCTTAATTTCGTTATGTACCCAGTAGTCATTCAGGAGCAGGTTGTTCAGTTTCCATGTAGTTGAGCGGTTTTGAGTGAGTTTCTTAATCCTGAGTTCTAGTTTGATTGCACTGTGGTCTGAGAGACAGTTTGTTATAATTTCTGTTCTTTTACATTTGCTGAGGAGTACTTTACTTCCAACCATGTTGTCAGTTTTGGAGTAAGTGCCATGTGGTGCTGACAAGAATGTATATTCTGTTGATTTGGGGTGGAGAGTTCTGTAGATGTCTATTAGGTCTGCTTGGTGCAGAGCTGAGTTCAATTCCTGGATATCCTTGTTAACTTTCTGTCCCGTTGATCTGTCTAATGTTGACAGTGGGGTGTTAAAGTCTCCCGTTATTACTGTGTGGGAGTCTAAGTCTCTTTTTAGGTCTGGAAGGACTTGCTTTATGAATCTGGGTGCTCCTGTGTCGGGTGCATATATATTTAGGATAGTTAGCTCTTCTTGTTGAATTGATCTCTTTACCATTATGTAATGGCCTTCTTTGTCTCTTTTGATCTTTGTTGGTTTAAAGTCTGTTTTATCAGAGACTAAGATTGCAACCCCTGCCTTTTTTTTTTCCATTTGCTTGGTAGATCTTCCTCCATCCCTTTATTTTGAGCCTATATGTGTCTCTGCATGTGAGATGGGTTTCCTGAATATAGCACACTGATGGGTCTTGACTCTATCCAATTTGCCAGTCTGTGTCTTTTAATTGGAGCATTTAGACCATTTACATTTAAGGTTAATATTGTTATGTGTGAATTCGATCCTGTCTTTATGATGTTAGCTTGTTATTTTGCTTGTTAGTTGATGCAGTTTCTTCCTAGCATCAATGGTCTTTACAATTTGGTATGTTTTTGCAGTGGCTGGTACCAGTTTTTCCTTTCCATGTTTAGTGCTTCCTTCAGGAGCTCTTTTAGGGCAGACCTGATGGTGACAAAATCTCTCAGCATTTTCTTGTCTGTAAAGTATTTTATTTCTCCTTCCCTTATGAAGCTTAGTTTGGCTGGATATGAAATTCTGGGTTGAAAATTCTTTTCTTTAAGAATGTTGAATATTGGCCCCCACTCTCTTCTGGCTTGTACAGTTTCTGCTGAGAGATCAGCTGTTAGTCTGATGGGTTTCCCTTTGTGGGTAACCCGACCTTTCTCTCTGTCTGCCCTTAACATTTTTTCCTTCATTTCAACTTTGGTGAATCTGACAATTATGTGTCTTGGAGTTGCTCTTCTCGAGGAGTATCTTTGTGGTGTTCTCTGTATTTCCTGTATTTGAATGTTGGTTTGCCTGGCTAGGTTGGGGAAGTTCTCCTCGATAATATCCTGCAGAGTGTTTTCCAACTTGGTTCCATTCTCCCCGTCACTTTCAGATACACCAATCAGACGTAGATTTGGTCTTTTCACATAGTCCCATATTTCTTGGAGGCTTTGTTCGTTTCTTTTTACTCTTTTTTCTCTAAACTTCTCTTCTTGCTTCATTTCATTCATTTGATCTTCAATCACTGATACCTTTTCTTCCAGTTGATCGAATCTGCTACTGAAGCTTGTGCATTTGTCACGTAGTTCTCGTGCCATGGTTTTCAGCTCCATCAGGTCATTTAAGGACTTCTCTACACTGGTTATTCTAGTTAGCCTTTTGTCCAATCTTTTTTCAAGGTTTTTACCTTCTTTGCATTGGGTTTGAACGTCCTCCTTTAGCTCAGAGAAGTTTGGTCGTCTGAAGCCTTCTTCTCTCAAATCGTCAAAGTCATTCTCCATCCAGCTTTGTTCTGTTGCTGGCGAGGAGCTGCGTTCCTTTGGAGGGAGAGAGGCACTCTGATTTTTAGAATTCTCAGTTTTTCTGCTCTGTTTTTTTCCCCATCTTTGTGGTTTTATCTACCTTTGGTCTTTGATGATGGTGACGTACAGATGGGGTTTTGGTGTGGATGTCCTTTCTGTTTGTTAGTTTTCCTTCTAACAGTCAGGACCCTCAGCTACAGGTCTGTTGGAGTTTGCTGGAGGTCTGCACCAGACGCTGTTTGCCTGGGTATCAGCAGTGGAGGCTGCAGAACAGCGAATATTGCTGAACAGCAAATGTTGCTGCCTGATCATTCCTCTGGAACCTTCGTCTCAGAGGCGTACCTGGCTGTGTGAGGTGTCAATCTGCCCCTACTGGGGGGTGCCTCCCAGTTAGGCTACTCAGGGGTCAGGGTCCCAGTTGAGGAGGCAGTCTGTCTGTTCCCAGATCTCAAACTCCTTGCTGGGAGAACCACTACTCTCTTGAAAGCTGTCAGACAGGGACATTTAAGTCTGGTTTCTCCTGCCTTTTGTTCGGCTATGCTCTGCCCCCAGAGGTGGAGTCTACAGAGGACTCCTGGAGCTGTGGTGGGCTCTACCGAGTTCGAGCTTCCAGGCTGCTTTGTTTACTACTGAAGCCTCAGCAATGGAGGGCGCCCCTCCCCTAGCCTTGCTTCTGCCTTGCAGTTGGATCTCAGACTGCTGTGCTAGTGATGAGCGAGGCTCCGTGGGCTTGGGACCCTCTGAGTCAGGTGCAGGATATATTCTCCTGGTGTGCAGTTTGCTAAGACCATTGGAAAAGCGCAGTATTAGGGTGGGAGTGACCCGATTTTCCAGGTGCTGTCTGACACCCCTTCCCTTGGCTAGGAAAGGGAATTCCCTGACCCCTTGCACTTCCTGGGTGAGGCGATGACTCGCCCTGCTTCAGCTCATGCTCGGTGGGCTGCACCCACTGTTCTGCCCCCACTGTCCTATGAGCCCCAGTGAGGTGAACCCAGTACCTCAGTTGGAAATGCAGAAATTACCTGTCTTCTGCGTTGCTCACGCTGGGAGCTCTAGACTGGAGCTGTTCCTATTCGGCCATCTTGGAACCACCCACCAATTTTTGCATTTTTAGTAGAGACTGGTTTCACCATGCTGGCCAGACTGGTCTTGAACTCCAGACCTCAAGTGATCTGCCTGCTTTGGCTTCCTAAAGTGCTGGGATTACAGGCACGAGCCACCGTGTCCGGCCACAATACAGTATACAGTTTCTAAGTTGGAAAAGGATTCTGGAGGATGAAAGTCCAGAAAACAGAAAAGCATTTGTTCCTTACCTAAGCTGATCTCTATGGTTGTGCATGTTGGGACAACCATGATTGGAATGAGGTGTGTATGAGAGAACCAGAGAAGATCTTCATATGTGTGTTTAAGGTCTGTTGATATTGTAAAACTCCAGTGACAGAAATCTGAAACATCACTTGCAGAAGAGTAACTAAGTGGGCTGCCAAAGATCCTATCAAAATGGATAGTAGCTCATTAGCTTAAGCTGGTAAAGTAGTCATCATTCTTTGAACTGAGGACCTATCTGTTACTTCTGTTTTCTAAACAAGCAAGAGTGGTGGGCATCCTTCTGACAGGAAGTGGGAACACTGTAGAGGGTGTCTCAATAGATGGTGCATCTTAGAATTTCACTGGTTGGTATGATCCATTGATAAGACTCCACTTAAAGGCTGTGTCCACCTTTCGAGGAGGCCATATGGTCCCTGGAGAAGCTAGGCTGAGACCTTAGTTTGGAATGATGTATGTTTGTCAGCTGCTACATCCCCTTTCAGCAGCCAGCAGGACTATACTGGTGGATGGAGAGTCTAACTGATCAGGTAGACCTAGAGAGGGTGAGAATTCATGCAGAGTTCTGGAGAGACACCTGTGGTGTTTCTGTTTAAGTGCACTTGAAGGGTGAGGGTGGAATCTTTGGGATAGATGGGGAAGTACTCTCTTCCCTTCGGGTGGCTGGGACTATGTGACTTTTGAGTAACAGTTTGTGTGGCTTGGAGTCCTAAGAGATGACGTCGGGAGGACCATACCTGAAGAAAACAGCAGCCAGCAGTTTGTGAAAGGATTGTGGATCTGGCAAAAGTTCTGGTGATCTCATCAGGCCTGGATAGTGTGGTACCAACCCAAATCTGCCTTGGCTTAGCATGCTAAGGATGTCAGGTTTACCATTTATCACAGATGGTATTGTGGTGAGGGGAAGAACAGCAATGCGGGGACCGTGCCAGGCTGAGCTTCTTAGTTAATTATGGATCAGCAGTAAGCATTCTGTAAACCTGTCTACTTTGCTGATTTTCTATGACTTTTTCCTGACTTGACTTTCTTCCTAGTAAAAATTCTGTGTGAAATATCCCAACCTTCTCTCTGCTAACCTATGTAAAGAGAGGATTCTTCTGTAGCTTGGGAGGTGGAAGGGAGCTTCATTGCAGCCTTCACACCGGGTGTGATGGTAGCAGGAAAGTTGGCAGCTCTGTAGATCAGCGACAGCCAGTGGAACTAAGCCAGATAAGGAAAGAGGGCTCCTGGGGGATTAAAATGAGCCCAATTCTGCCCTTTTCATTTGTTTGAGAATTTAGAATTAGTTCCACTGTTTTTTTGAAGGTACCTAGATACAGTGTCAGGGACTGGGTATATATCAATGCATACGTCATGGCTCCTGTCCGTAAATATCAGAGTGAGAACTGTGTGTAAGTGTAAAAAACCCCAAAAGCTATGATATGATTGATAAGTAGTGTACTGCATTAATTAGCAGAAGATGGTGTGGTCTAATTATATCTTTCTATGGAGAGTCATTAAGTTATGGAGAGGTGGTAATGTTTGAATTGCACTCAAAGATGAGTAGGTAGAGAAGGGTTTGTTGGCAATGGAAGACCTTTTTAGGCAAAGAAAACAACACATGGAAAGTAAAGAGCTGTCAGAGTGCCACACGTGTGGAGGGAATGGCTAAACACTTGGGCTGGCTCAGGACACAGGGTCCTGAGTGGTGGTAGTCAGGGCAAGACTTGTTATAAAACATGCGGGGCTAAGGCATACGACAGATTTTTTTTTTTTTTTTTTTTGAGATGGAGTCTTACTCTGTCACCCAGGCTGGAGCACAGTGGTGCGATCTCCGCTCACTACAAGCTCCGCCTCCCCAGGTTCATGCCATTCTCCTGCCTCAGCCTCCCAAGTAGCTGGGACTACAGGCGCCTGCCACCATGCACAGCTAATTTTTTGCATTTTTAGTAGAGACGGGGTTTCACCGTGTTAGCCAGGATGATCTTGATCTCCTGACCTCATGATCCTCCTGCCTTGGCCTCCCAAAGTGCTGGGACTACAGGCATGAGCCACCGTGCCTGGCCAATGACAGATGTTTTCATATGGAGGATGTTCTTGTGGCAAGTGGCAGGTAATGTTTCATCTAGATGTAGAAGTTAAAGTCTAGGAAGTCAGTTTTGTTTCTAGCCTAACGACATGCATTTTTCTGTTTGCCTAGTGCTTTTGGTGTTGCTTCCTGTTAGTTTAAACAGATGTGTATTGAGTGTCTACCATTTAAATAAAACACCATGAAACTCTGTGGTGAGTGGGAGGTGCAAAAGATGTATAACAATGACCACTTCTTAAAGGAGCTCAGATTTTATATAAGAGACCAGATGGAGGCTGGGCGCGGTGGCTCACGCTTGTAATCCCAGCACTTTGGGAGGCCGAGGCGGGCGGATCACGAGGTCAGATCGAGACCACGATGAAACCCCATCTCTACTAAAAATACAAAAAATTAGCCAGGCGTGGAGGCGGGTGCCTGTAGTCCCAGCTACTCGGAGAGGCTGAGGCAGGAGAATGGCGTGAACCCGGGAGGCGGAGCTTGTAGTGAGCCGAGATTGCGCCACTGCACTCCAGCCTGGGTGACAGAGCGAGACTCCGTCTCAAAAAAAAAAAAAAAAAAAAAAAGACCAGATGGATAGGCATACAGGAGGTAACAAAGAATCTTAAAGTCGGCATACTCCAAGGGCCTGCGTTGTGGTTAAAGCAAATGCTGTAGGAGGTGGAAGGAGGGAGCAGCCCGCATTGTGGGGAGTGGTCAGGGAAGGCCCTTAGGAGAGAGAACTCAGGGAGTCTCAGGGACAAGTGGGAGAGGCGACAAGGAACACGTTTGAGGGAAGGCCTGGAGATGAGTCAGGGAGAAAACAGCCTCTCCAGGTTGAAGGAGTATTGTTCATCCTTTAAGTGTTTATTTAAATACAACTCTATGTCTCAAAGTATGCTGAATTTCACAGGGTGTGGGTGACAGGATTGGAAAGGTAATTGGGGGTTTGGAATTCCACTAAACAGTAGGAAGCATTCGAGGTTTTTTGATGAGGAGGTGGGTGTGAGATTTGATTGGTGCAGCAAGGCCACAAGTTAGGCAGCCTTAGGGTTGTGGCAGCAGGAGGAATGGAGAATGGCAAGATAGCGTCACTTTGAAAGAACATTTGATTAAGATGGCTGATTTTTTATAATGGATAAGAGAGAGCAGAGAGGAAATACAGCCTGAGTGCAGAAAGGTGCCAGTAATAAGAATAGAGAAAGTGAGAGGGAGCCAGTAGCTCCAGGGAGGAAAAGAGATGATGCATACTATTGTATTAGTAATAGAGAAAGTGAGAGGGAGCCAGTAGCTTCAGGGAGGAAAAGAGATGATGCATACTATTGTATTAGTAATAGAGAAAGTGAGAGGGAGCCAGTAGCTCCGGGGAGGAAAAGAGATGATGCGCACTATTGTATTAGTAATAGAGAAAGTGAGAGGGAGCCAGTAGCTTCAGGGAGGAAAAGAGATGATGCGTACTATTGTATTAGTAATAGAGAAACTGAGAGGGAGCCAGTAGCTTCAGGGAGGAAAAGAGATGATGCGTACTATTGTATTAGTAATAGAGAAAGTGAGAGGGAGCTAGTAGCTTTGGAGAGCAAAAGAGGTGATGCATACTATTGTATTAGTCTGTTCTAATGCTGCTAATAAAGGCATACCCAAGACTGGGTAATTTATCAGGCAAAGAGGTTTAATTGACTTACAGTTCCACATGGCTAGAGAGGCCTCACAATCATGGTGGAAGGCAAATGAGAAAGTCTCATCTTATATGGTGACAGGCAAGAGAGCTTGTGCAGGGGAACTCCCATTTATAAAACCATTAGATCTTGTGAAACGTATGGGGAGACCACACCCATGATTCAGTTATCTCCACCTGGCCCTGCCCTTGACATGTGGGGATTATTACAATTCAAGGTGAGATTTGGGCGGGGACACAGCCAAAACATGTCAACTGTTTAGAAGTATATAGTCTCAAGTAACTAAATCTCTGTAGTGAAAGATGGGAAAATTGGGGAAAAGGGCTGAATGAGAAACAGAAGACATATTACAGAGTAACATAGTGAATTACACTTGGATTTTTATAATTGTTCTGTCAACAAAAGCATGGTATCCACCTTTAAAATGTCTGTAGGCAAATTTTGAAAAACAGTTAATTCTTTTTTTGAAACTTTTTATCACATCAATTTTATATGCATTGAAAATTTAAAAGGCAGATATATACACAAAAGTAACTTGTGATCCTTGTGTAGGAAGAAGATGCAGATATTTATATATTTATTTATCTCTCAGTCTATGTGTCTCTCTGTATGTATATAATTTTTTTCCTTTAGGAGAAAAAAATACTGTTTTGTATCTAGTTTTTTCCCTTACCTGCTATGTTACAAATAGTTTTTCGTATAATTCAGTGTGCTTCTACTTTTTTTTATTTTTGTAAATTATTTTGTTTCTTCCATGATGATTTAGAGGAACTACTTTTGAACCAGTGCAAATATGTCATAAATAATATCTGGCCATCTTCTAACCAGTTGAATAATTTCTTGCACAGTAAGTTACCTCACATCTTTTGGTAAGCAATACATTAAATTTGATTAATAAAAACATTATACAATGAATTAGGACACAATTAAAATTTGCTTTAAATATTTCTTTGAGGGAGAGGACACCACATTCTGCTCAATGAAGAGAAACATTTTTACAATCCAGAGGTCTTTTTTTTTAACACCTATTATGGCATGAAGTCATAGGAAATAGTTTCCAGCAACGCAGGCTCCTTCCCGTGAGTTCTCACGAAGCATGCTCTGCGTGGAGCAGGCTGACACCAGGTACACCTTCTTTTTCTGATCATTTTTCTTCATGCATTTCAGAAAGCTATCTCAGCTCTTAGAGTGCTTAATGTGCCTAGCACACACATTGATTCTCTTGGCAAGAGTCTTGCCCTTAACTTGTTTGTTTACAACAGTGCCAACAGCATGCTGGGTGGCATTGTAGACTCCTCTACTTTTGCCATGGTAACACTTGTAAAGCATTCCTTTTTGAACAGTACTCATTCCCTTCATGTCTACAATATCACTTTTCTTATAGATTTGCATATATGTGGCCAAAGGAACAACTCCATGTTTTCTAAAAGGCTTAGAGAACATATATTGAGTGCCTCTCCTCTTTCCTTTTGTGTTCATCCCATTTTGGCGAATTACTGGAAGATGGTGGTTCCGGCTGAAAGGAAGCCTACTACAATATTTTTAATGCTGCATAATATTCCTACCTATGGCTGTTTCTGTTTTGCCCTAACTTATTGAACCACTATTTATTATTGAATATTTAGTTGTCTCCTGTGCTTTACTATCATAACAGCACTATAATGATAGTGTTGTACCTACATTTTTGCATATAGCTAGCATTACTTTCTTAGGATAAATTCCTAGAAGTGGCACCATTGTGTTAGAATGGGTTTACAATATATTAAGGCTTGTGATTCCTCTTGGTAGACTGCCTCTCATGAAGATTGTTTCAATATATATTTTGGGTGGGAACATGGAAGTGTTCATTTCCTACATTATATCAACTGAGATTATTATGAGTTTTTGTTG
The DNA here is from genome assembly GCF_028878055.3 of Symphalangus syndactylus. Classification (NCBI taxonomy): domain Eukaryota; kingdom Metazoa; phylum Chordata; class Mammalia; order Primates; family Hylobatidae; genus Symphalangus; species Symphalangus syndactylus. The sequence continues at coordinate 104,600,847 of NC_072425.2, forward strand.
CAGCAGCAACAAAAAAGACTTTATGCCAATCTGTTGAAAAATTGTATCTTATTTAAAATTTTCATTTTTAAATAAATAGAGCAATATATTTATTGGCCATTTATGTTTCTTAAATATGTTTTTAACTTTATTGTGACAATTTTCAGACATACAGAAAATAGTATAGTAAACACCCACATAACCACCATCTGATTTAAAGTAATACTTGTCATATTAGTTTATACATTTTTTTCTGATTTGTGTTAATGTAAATATAACTTAGCTATCACTATAATTCACCCTAAATAATTTAGCATAGAGCTTCAAATAATAAAAACAATCTCCCACACAGTCATAATACCATTGTGCACCTAATAAAGTTAATGGTAATTCCCTAATATAAAATACCCAATCCAGATGCAAATCCTTAATTATATATTGTGTTCCATCCCTATAACAGGGAATCAAAGTAAAGGATGGGCAGATGCAGTGACCTGTTGTGTGCACCATCTCAGTAGTTGGAAAAGAATGTAGGGGTGTCCTTCAGTCCCAGGATATGAGTGATTCATGACAAAATGGGCAGCTGGATGATTATGGTTCTACCCTGGCTCATTCACAGCTTGCAAACCATTATCAATTTACTGTGACTGATGGTGAGCAGGCCAGATAGAACCCTTGCCCTTGGGGAATGGGCATTTGTAGTGATAGGTTCCTTCTGGTTTCCTTTGTCATCTTCACTGGGTATGGTGGTATTTCTTGGTGATGACAATAAGTATTATACAAGGTTGCATGAGGAATCCTAAAACTCTTCCCATTTTGCAGGCGTATGTTTAATCATAATAAAACTCCTGAAAATTGCAAGGGAGGAAGTCTTCAGGTCACTAGTGAAAAATATTCCCAAAGAAGGATTAATGACATTTTAAAGATGTGGTGGATATAAGGATATAGTCCGTTCCCCCTATAGGGACCCTCTGCTCACTGCTGCAGGGAGAGCAGAGCTGCATTTATCACTACCCTCATACATATTTTTATTGTGGTCGGCCTCTGTCCATCAATCCTAAAGAGCAACCTTTGACATGTTTGCTTAAATCACAGAGCAGACTGCCCAGCCGTGGTGATGAGCTTGTTTTAAAAACTGGAGAAAACTATTTCTGTGCCCAGATTAACATGCTCTTATATTTAAGAAATGACTTCTTCATTACATCTAAAAAAATGAAGCTGATAATATCTCTCAGAGACTTCTAAAATGTAAACTGTTGAAATATAAATTGAATGCATACATCACAAATGTACAGCCATGAATACTCAGAAAGTGAGTAGGCCCATGTAACGAGCATCCCAGAGGCCCTCTGATGCCCCTTCTGATCAACACCCACCAAGGGTAACCAGTTGTCTGAATTCTGGTCACTGTATGTTAAAACTAACTGTATGTAAGTTTTGCCTGTTTATTTCACTTTGCGTGAATGGAATTATACGCTAGGTTTTCTTATGTTTCTCCTCTTTTACTCTTTATTTATAGGATTCGTCTGTTGTCATATGTAGTTGGGGTTAGTTTATTCTTTTTTTTTTTTTTTTTTGAGATGGAGTTTCGCACTTGTTGCCCAGGCTGGAGTGCAATGGGGCGGTCTCAGCTCACTCCAACTTCTGCCTCCCGGGTTCAAGTGATTCTCCTGCCTCAGCCTCCTGAGTAGCTGGGATTACAGGCCTATGCCACCATGCCTGGGTAATTTTTGTATTTTTAGTAGAGACTGGGTTTCACCATGTTGGCCAGGCTGGTCTCAAGTGCCTAGTCTCAGGTGATCCACCTGCCTTGGCTTCCCAAAGTGCTGGGATTACAGACATGAGATGCCGTGCCCAGCTGGAGTTAGTTTTTTCTTATTGCTGTGTTGTATTCCATTGTGTGAATTCACCGCAGGCCATTGATGTATCCTACTATTGGTTGACATTTGTGTTATTTTTAGTTTTTTGGATACTACAAATAATGCTGCTATGGGCATTTTCACATAGTTTTGGTGTATATGCACACTTCTGTTGGTGATATACTTCTGATTGAAATTGGTGGGCTTGTGGTTGTATGTTCAGCTATAGCAGATATTGCCCAGCATTTTTCTAAAATGGTTTACTCCTTTCTTCTCATACCATCAGTGTGTGAGAGTAACATTTGCTTCACATTTTTGCCATCACTTACTATTCTTTTTCGTTATCTTGGGGGTATGGCATGGTATTGCATTGTAGGTTTTTTGTTTTATGTTTTGAGACAGGGTCTCACTTTGTTGCCCAGGCTGGAGTATAGTGATGCAAACATGGCTCACTGCAGCCTCAATCTTTTGTGTTCAAGCAATTCTCCTGCCTCAGTCTCCCGAGTAGCTGGGACTACAGGTGCACGTTACCCTACCTGGTTAATTTTTTATTTTTTGTAGAGATGGAGTTCTGCCATCTTGCCCAGGCTGGTCTTGAACTCCTGGGCTCAAGCGATCTGCCCGCCTCGGCTTCCCAAAGTGCTGGGATTACAGGCATGAGTCAGTGTGCCCTGCCTTGCATTGTTTTATTTTGTATTTCAGTGGAATTTTTTTAGGGAGCAGCAACTTGATAATGATTCTAAAGGTCATTTGTGGAAAATCAAGGAGTGATCATGGCCAAAAAAATTTCAAAGAGTAAAATAATTCAACGTCTCTCTTAAACCTTTCATTCTTTTAAAAAAATATTTATTTGAACATGTTTCACTGGGAATTTGAGGACACAGCAGTAAAAAAGAGAGAAAAAAAGTTCTGTCCTAACAGAACTTTCCCTCTAGTTATACCAGGTAATCTTGCAAGAGTAGATGAGACAATTGAAAAGGATGGTCCTGAAACATTTCTGACTGCAGTGATGACAAGAGCTGTCATTCGGTCCCGGCATTCTCCCATGGAGTGTAGGTCAGCCTCAGAATACGTGTTGGCCCTAGGAAGCCTTTGCAGAACTGGTACTGCAGATGGAGCCATTTTGTCACACCTTTCCCTGGTGACCATATAATTAAGTATGTGATAAACATGGCATCCTAAAGACCTGGAAGAGAGAATGATTTGCTTTGTGTTCGTGGGACAACCAAGAGATTAAGTGGAAAAATTAAAGTTGGGGGATTCTTATCTTAGATCACACACAAAGGTAAAGTACTAATGTACTAAAACTTAAAGGTAAAAGATAAACCTACTTTAAAAAAACTCAGATAAACTCTCTGATATTTAGTCTTGAAACGAAGAAAGACTGGTGATATGGTTTGGCTGTGTCCCCACCCAAATTTCACCTTAAATTGTAGTAATCCCCACATTTAAAGGGTGGAGCCAGGTGGAGATCATTGAGTCGCTGGGGTGGTTTCCCTCATACTGTTCTCGTGGTAGTGAATAAGTCTCACGAGATCCGATGGTTTTATAAATGGGAGTTCCCCTGCACAAGCTCTCTTGCCTACCGCCATGTTAAGATGTGACTTTGCTCCTCATTCACCTTCCACCATGATTGTGAGGCCTCCCCAGCCATGTGGAACTGTGAGTCCATTAAACCTCTTTTTCTTTATAAATTACCCAGTTGCAGGTATGTCTTTATTAGCATTGTAAGAACAGACTAATACAACTAGTGTCTAAGCTTAGAAAAGTAATGGAAGAAATTTCAAAGGAGAAAAAAGTTCTATAGACTCAATTATATAAAAATATCAAACTGGAAAAATATTTGCAACAAATATAATAGACCAAGGTGAGTAAAGGGCATGTTCACACACTGTTGGTGGGAGTGTAAATTGGTACAATCTTTTCCGGAGAGCAGTGTGATAATAAGTACCGAGAGCCCAAAAGTTCCTCTCCTTTGACTCAACAATTTCTCTTCTGGGAGCTTAGCCTTTGAAAATTGCCAGGAATTTGGACAAATGTTATATACAAAGCTTACTATCTTAGCTTTATTTAAAAATACAAAAAACTGGAAATGTCTACTGGTAAGAGAAAAGTTAAATTGTATAGTAAAATAAATTATTCACTATCGGGGCAAACTTAGGTATAACTCGTAAGTCATAGGATTGTTGTAATTAGCAGTGATACTTCCTTTATATTTTCATCTTGTTTTGGCTCAATTAGCAAAATCAAAATATAATTCTTTACATGTCCAAAAAGCTGAATCAAGTGCAAACTGAAGAATAGTGGGATCACTGGGGCATCTTTGAGCCTTTCCCTTGTAGTGTGCTAAAAAATGTTAACTGTAAGACAATACTATAGAACATTTATTTAATATGAAGTACTTATTGTGTATAGGGCATTGTGCTAAGTATATGACATGATTATCTCATTTAAATATTTCTAGCATCAGTCTTATGAAGCTGTAATGTTGTTCTACTCATTTTACAAATGAGGAACCAGAGGTACCAAAAGCTTTAGTTACTTACCTGAGGCCATTCAAGCGGTAAGAGGCACAGTCCAGGCCCGTGGGATGCCAAAGCTTATTACTACTGAGTATCTGAGCAAAGCCTTAGTCTGCATTGGAATTAAAATGTAGAAATAACAAGTGACTTTTAAAAACAATTTTAAACAGGTTTAACTCAGATTAGAGAGAGAGGAGAGACACTGCCCTGGCACTTCACTGCACACCCTCCATCACTATGGCTACCAGTGTGGTTCTTGTCACCCAGCTAGGCTTGTTCTTGTAGATGCACTATCCTTGCCTCCCCAGTCCCCAAACCACTGCTTTGTCCCCAGGATCAAGAGGCCGTCTCCTGCTTCATAAGGACACCACATGATCCCATGTTGTTTCTCAGCATTTCTGCCCTTAGGGCTCCATGCAACAGAAATTAGTGGGCTCTCTCTTATCCAGGCTGGAGTGTATCACATTAAAGGCGAGACCTAGGAGAACACTGTGAGGAAGCGTTGTTTGCCACCTAATTCTTACTGAGCATTTCTGCATGGTAATGCTTTAGAATGGAGAGGACAGTAACTAGAGCAGCATTTACTGCCTCCCTCCGTAAGATTGCCCAAGATGACACGCACTTAGTAGTTTGCTGTCCAGCTTAGCTTGTTTGCCATCCTTTTTTGTATCATTGATGCTCTTAAAGCAGAAACGGGGCAAAGGAATTAGGTTGTTTGCCTCCATGACTTCGTAATTCCACTTTTTTCTTTTTTTAAAAAAAGCTATGTGCCTTTGCTAAAAAACAAGACGTAGTTTGTCTTTCCAAATTTCTATAAACCAGGGTTTCTGAACCTGGACACTGCCCACACTTTGGGCTGGAGAACCATCTGTTGCAGAGAGTCATCCTGTGTATCGTTAGATGTCTAGCATCATCCCTGGCCTCTACCTGCTGGAGCCAGTAGCACCCTTCCTCACATGTTATGACAATCTTAATTGCCATCAGATATTGCCAGGTGTCCCTGTGGGAAAACATTGCTCCCAGTTAAGTTTATAAACATAAAACTTGACTTGTTTTTTCTTTGAACTGTTGGGAGATAATGGTCATTGTGAAGCGTACATGATCATATCTGATATTTTATCGTTTGGATATTTTAAGCTTTTTCACATATCACTCTCATGATTATATACTTTTGAAAATCAAATATATAAAATATTGTTTTTCTTTTTTTTAAACAGTATGCAAGCATTGAGAAGAACGGTGAATTTTTCATGTCCCCCAATGACTTTGTCACTCAATACTTGAACATTTTTGGAGAAAGCCAGCCTAATCCAAAGACTGTGGAACTTTTAAGTGGAGTGGTGGATCAGACCAAAGATGGGTATGTTTATTTTTAATTATCTTATTTAATTCTTTTTGTTTGAAACAGCTTTCTTTTGCTCTAATGACCAGGAAGTCATTAAATGTATACCTTCCCATCTCTTAGGACCATTTTCTGTACTTACTACTATTATTATTACATTATTTGAGTAATAATGTATTTCCTTCAATCATTGTTTCAAGTTGGGGATTCAATATGTATATACTTGACTCTTTTAAAGAATGCTTAATCGTTTCAGAGAACTATTATTGTCAAAAAGGTGGTGATGTGCAGATATATGAGAGTATTTATATGCCTTTGGTATTTTTCAAGGCATCTGTAAAATTGTGAGTAAATGTACAACATAGCTCTATGAACGTTACTTTTCTATAATCTTTCTTTCTGATCAAATCGCCTTTAAAAATTCACATGTGATTCCAAAGCCCCAAGAAAGGCACTCTGCAAAAGCTAGAGGAAAGAAACTGTACCATATAGAATTAAATAGGACACGTTGCAGAATGCCTTTGGATTCTTTTTTTCCCTACCAGTCTTCTCTGCTTCCATTTTGTTGGAACTTTTTCCCCCGCTTCTTTTGAGGCAGAGTCTCACTCTGTTGCCCAGGCTGGAGTACAGTGGCCTGATCTTGGCTCAGTGTAACTTCCATCTCCCGGGTACAAGCTATCCTCTCACCTCAGCCTCCTGAGTAGATGGTACCAAAGGCATGCGCCACCATGCCCAGCTAATTTTTGTATTTTTTTGTAGAGACGGGATTTTGCCGTATTGCCCAGGCTGGTTTCAAACCCCTGGGCCCAAAGCCATCCACTTGCCTCAGCCTCCCAAAGTGTTGGGATTACAGGTGTAAGCCACTTCATCTGGCCTTCTGCTTACATTTTAAAAATGGGTTTTCCTTAAGCTGTATAGGATTGCAGTGGCTTTCACCATTAAACGCAGAATTTTGGACTCTGAACTCTTGCTAGTCAAACACCAATGTCTGCTAATAGCCAAAGTATAATGTACAAGAACTAACCTTCTCTAGGTAAACTGTAAAGGACCTTGCCTTCTTCTTTTTCTAGGTAAACTGTAGGAGACTTTGCTTCTGTCCCTGCTGCTTGCCAGCACCCTTTTGACAGATTGCAGTTACCTATCACTCTGAGGTGGAGTTCTCTAGCTCTGAATTTTCTCTATTTATTGGAATCTCCATGTGTCTGATTTTCCCACATGCAGCAGTTTGAGACATAACCCAAGTATAATGTCTTTATGTACTTCGAATACTCTCACTTTTCACTAGCACTTTCCTTTTCTTATTTATGCACTTGTCATCCCATTTTTTTTATTATACTTTAAGTTTTAGGGCACATGTGCACAATGTGCAGGTTAGTTACATGTGTATACATGTGCCATGTTTGTGTGCTGCACCCATCAACTCATCGTTTAACATTAGGTATATCTCCTAATGCTATCCCTCCCCCCTCCCCCCACCCCACAACAGGCCCCAGTTGATGTTGCCCTTCCTGTGTCCATTGTTCAATTCCCACCTATGAGTGAGAACATGCGGTGTTTGGTTTTTTGTCCTTGTGATAGTTTGCTGAGAATGATGGTTTCCAGCTTCATCTCTGTCCCTACAAAGGACGTGAACTCATCATTTTTTATGGCTGCATAGTATTCCATGGTGTATAGGTGCCACATTTTCTTAATCCAGTCTATCATCGTTGGACATTTGGGTTGGTTCCAAGTCTTTGCTATTGTGAATAGTGCTGCAATAAACATACATGTGCATGTGCCTTTATAGCAGCATGATTTATAATCCTTTGGGTCTATACCCAGTAATGGGATGGCTAGGTCAAATGGTATTTCTAGTTCTAGATCCCTGAGGAATCGCCACACTGACTTCCACAATGGTTGAACTAGTTTACAGTCCCACCAACAGTGTAAAAGTGTTCCTATTTCTCCACATCCTCTCCAGCACCTGTTGTTTCCTGACTTTTTAATGATCGCCATTCTAACTGAACTTCAAACCACTGCTCAATGAAATAAAAGAAGATACTAACAAATGGAAGAACATTCCATGCTCGTGGGTAGGAAGAATCAATATAGTGAAAATGGCCCTATAAGGTAATATATAGATTCAGTGCCATACCCGTCAAGCTACCAATGACTTTCTTCACAGAATTGGAAAAAACTACTTTAAAGTTCATATGGACCCAAAAAAGAGCCCACATTGCCAAGTCAATCCTAAGCCAAAAGAACAAAGCTGGAGGCATCACGCTACCTGACTTCAAACTATACTACAAAACTACAGTAACCAAAACAGCATGGTACTGGTACCAAAACAGAGATATAGACCAATGCAACAGAACAGAGCCCTCAGAAATAACGCTGCATATCTACAACCATTGATTTTTGACAAACCTGACAAAAACAAGAAATGGGGAAAGGATTCCTATTTAATAAATGGTGCTGGGAAAACTGGCTAGCCATAGGTAGAAAGCTGAAACTGGATCCCTTCCTTACACTTTATACAAAAATTAATTCAGGATGGATTAAAGACTTAAATGTTAGACCTAAAACCATAAAAACCCTAGAAGAAAACCTAGGCAATACCATTCAGGACACAGGCATGGGCAAGGACTTCATGTCTGAAACACCAAAAGCAATAGCAACAAAAGCCAAAATTGACAAATGGGATCTAATTAAACTAAAGAGCTTCTGCACAGCAAAAGAAACTACCATCAGAGTGAACAGGCAACCTACAGAATGGGAGAAAATTTTTGCAATCTACTCATCTGACAAAGGGCTAATATCCAGAATCTACAATGAACTCAAACAAATCTACAAGAAAAATACAAACAGCCCCATCAACAAGTGGGCAAAGGATATGAACAGACACTTCTCAAAAGAAGACATTTATGCAACCAAAAGACACATGAAAAAAATGCTCATCATCACTGGCCATCAGAGAAATGAAAATCAAAACCACAATGGGATACCTTTTTTTTTTTTTTTTAATGGAAAGAACCTCCTGTAAAATGAAGGCCTTGACGACTGGGAGGGAGCAGGCAGGGAATTAGGTGATCTACTTGTTGCAGTATTCTGGAGGATTGTTGGATTATGCCTTCTCTCTCTGTTCCAGTGGCAGAAGGTTTCCTTTTTAACCTTCTTACCTTTATTTTCTACCCTCACCCCAAGGTGGATTCTTTGCTTGGTAGGAAAATGTAATGTATGAGCAGGGTGGCACAGGAAAAGGCTGGGCTATATTTCACACTAGTTCATTTAAGCTGAAACTATGCAAAACATAGACTTATTCCAGCAAGCATTTTTCTGTGGAAAATCTGGTTGTTTTTTCACCCCCTAGAAGGGCTCATGGTTCAGAGTAAGTGTGACCAAGTTCACATGCAACATGGATTATCTGTCTTAATATTTGAGATCCGTTTTTTGTAATTTGGAAAAATTTTAAACTACAGAAAAAAAATTGTGAGCCACAAAAAACTTGAGAGAAGAATAGTGAGCACACAATCTATACCCTTCACCTAGATTGACTTTTTATTAACATTTTTACCATCTTTGTGCTCTCTTTGTACACACACATTTTCTACACACAAACACGTACACACATAATTTCTTTTTTTGGTTGTAACACTTAAGTATAAATTGTACACATCACAATATTTCAGCATTTATCTTCTGAGACTAAGAATATTCTCCTGCATAACCCCCCATGCTATTATCGCACTTAGGAGAATTAATGATCGTGTCAAATATCAGCTAATGTCTAGTCCATATTTAAATATACTGGAACTTTCAAGTATATTTGCAGATCTGGTTTCTTCACCTCCCTTCCCAACCTCAGATGGCTCTTTGCCTATTCTTGTTTCTTTCTTTTTTGTTTTTGATTGAAGATTATACTGCAGTTAGTTATGTCTCTTTTACTCTAAAACAGAACAGAAATATTACATTGTTTTTCATGATACTGACTTTTGAAATCCAGGCCAGTTATTTGGTTGAAGGTCCTGCATTCTGGACTTGTCTGATTGTTTCCTCATTGTCTGATTCAATTCAGGATAAATTCTGGGGCATAGGTTAGGAGCTATTCTATACTACCTATTGTATCTCCTCAGGAGGGATTGTGTCCAGGCGTTGGTGATGCTGTTTGATAAGTTGGTGAAGCTGGCATCCACCTGATATTTCCATTGTAAAGGCTCCATTTTGTTGTTATATGAGTAGATAATTTGTGGGATGATATGTCAAGATCACACGGATATTTTCTCCAGCAACCTTTCATCTAATGGTTTTAGCATCCTTGATGATTCTTTGCTGAACCAGTTATTCTATTGATGTTTAAAAGGTGGCGATTTTTCTAATTCTATAATTTCTCCTGTATTTATTGTCCAACATTCCTTGGTAAACAGAAACTTTCTTTCCTCTTCCCCCTTTTCTTTTTCTTTTAATCTTTTATATCAACATAAATTACTGGATTTGCATACTTTAATTCTGTATTATACTCCATTACCAGTATGCCCTTACATGCAAAGTGTCTCAGATCTGGTCAGTGGGAGGGCTGAGCTTCAAGCTGGCTTCTTATTCTCAGCTTTCAGATGCTCCTTGCTTTTGGCAAATTAGTTGTTCCAGGCTCACCTTGGACCGTTCCTGCCTTTGACCTGGAAATCACTTTTCCCCCCAACAAGAAGCTCTGATTCCTTTTATTTAGGAATGGTGCTTAGAAACAAAGCTTATCGTTACTAGGGTGTTACTGCCTCTCTGACTTTTCAGTGAAAAGAGCTGGGAAATATATAAACTTTAAAAAATTAAAAGTTCATAATGACATCTTTTAAATTTAACATTACAGGATTTTTCTTTGTTTTTTAAATTTTGTGTCTCTTTCTCTCTGTGAAAATTTTGGTTGCTACATACATTAATATGTTTATGGGCCTTTATTTGATAGAATTGGAAGACCTCTGAAGGTATAAGAAAGAGCAAAAATGTTTAAAAAATAAATGAATAAATAGGCTGAGCGTGGTGGCTTACGCCTGTAATCCCAGCACTTTGGGATGCCGAGGCAGGCAGATCATCTGAGGTCAGGAGTTCGAGACCAGCCTGGCCAACATGGTGAAACCCCATCTCTACTAAAAATACAAAAAAGTTAGCCAGGCATGGTGGCCGTTGCCTGTAATCCTAGCTACTCGGGAGGCTGAGGCAAGAGAATCACTTGAACCCAGGAGCTGGAGGCTGTGGTAAGCCAAGATCGCACCATTGCACTCCAGGCTGGGCGACAGAGCAAGACTCTGTCTCAAAAATAAATAAAATAAAATAAAATAAAATAAAATAAAATAAAATTGGAATACCTTCTGATGTACTTCGTGTTCTATTTTATCCCCCTTCCCATTAATAGACATGCTTTTTCTTTTTTTTAAACATAATCTCCAAAAATACAGCCTTACATTTATCAGATAACAACAATGTAACATATATTTTACATATATAGTATAACGTAATGTGTGTATTTTCTCTAAAGCTTGGACAGATTTGAAAGGCCGACTTTGTTTTCTTGGTTTTATCGATGAGATAACTGAAGCTCTTGGTATTTAAGCAGTTTGTAGCTAAAAGGTGCTCAGGCCTGTCAGGTTTTAAATTCCTTGGCCTTTTCAGTGTTCTGAGCTGCCTCTTCTCATAATCTCACAGTCCTCTTTTGCTTGACATTTTCTTTTAGAATTTGTATTATCTTAAATCTCAGTGTTTTACTGTGACACGGAAAATGTTAGATGGCCTTAATCCTTTGCCCTATAACGAACCTTTTAGTTGCAAAAACTGTGAACATCTCAGTTATTTTTTTCTTTTTATTTCTAGTTGGCTATAGTAGTTGTACATATTAGATACAGAGTGTTAGTTCAGTACATGTATATAATGTGTAATAATCAAATGAGAGTTTTATATGAATTTGCTGACTAAATTTAGTTAAATGTACTAAGAAGCATTTTCACAAAAGCCCAGGAATGGAAGCTGTATTTCGAATTCTGTTACTCACCTTAACAGGCTGAATAATGGCCACCCAAAGAGATCTAGTCCTAATCCCTGGAATTTGTAAATGTTACCTTATTTGGAAAAAGGGTCTTTGCAGATGTGATTATATCAAGAATTTTGAGATGAAGATATTACTCTGGATTGTTTAGGTGGGCTCTAAATTCCATCACAAATGTCATTAGAAGATAGAGGCAAAGGGAGAGTTGACACAAAAACAGGGAAGAGGAAGAGACAGGGTGACCACAGAAGTAGAGATTGGAGTGATGCAGCCATAAACTGAGGAATGCCTGGAGTCACCAGATGCTGGAAGAGGCGAGAAGGGATTTTCCGCAAGAGCCTTTGGAGAGTCTGTGGCCTTACTGAACTCTTGATTTAAGGCTTCTCATCCCTAGAACTGTGATAGAATAAATTTTATTGTGTTATTATGGGAATTTGTTTTATTTATTTATTTATATTTATATTTTATTTTATTTTTAGACAAAGGGTCTTGCTCTGTTGCCCAGGCTGATCTCAAATTCCTAGGCTCAGGCTATCCTCCTACTTTAGCTTCTGGAGTAGCAGGGATTACAGGCATGTGCCACTGAACTCAGGTATTTATATTTTCTCTTTTTTTTTTTTTTCTGGAGATGGAGTCTTGCTCTGTTGCCCAGGCTGGAGTGCAGTGGCACGATCTCAGATCATTGCAATCTCTGCCTCCTGGTTCAAGTGATTCTCCTGCCTCAGCCTCCTGAGTAGCTGGGATTACAGGGGTCCGCCACCATGCCCCACTAATTTTTGTATTTTTAGTAGAGACAGTGTTTTACCATGTTGGCCAGGCTGGTCTCGAACTTCTGATCTCAAGCAACCCACCTGCCTTGGCCTCCCAAAGTGCTGGGATTATAGGTGTGAGCCACTGCACCCAGCCCCAGCTATTTATATTTTCTAATTGACAAAAGTTGAATATATTTATGATATACAACATGATGTTTTGAAATATGTATACATTGTAGAATGGCTAAAGCAAGCTAATTAGCATGTCCATTACCTCATATACTAATTTCTTTTTGTATTGAGAACACTTAAAATCTACTCTTAGCAATTTTCAAGTATACAATATATGATTATTAAGTATAGTCAATATGTTGTACAATAGGTCTCTTGAGCTTACTCCTCTAACTAAAATTTTGTATTGTTGGACCAACATCACCCCAGGGCCTTTCCCCATACTGTCCCTTTCCCCCAAGCGAGGCCCTGGCAACCACCAGTCTGCTCTCTGTTTCTATGAGTTTGACTTTTTTAGATTCCATGTATAAGTGAGATCATGTAGTATTTGTCTTTCTGTGCCTGGCTTATTTCACTTAACATATTGTCCTTCAGGTTCATCCATATTGTCACAAGTGAGAGGATCTCCTTCTTTTTAAAGGCTTAATAGTATTCCATTGTGTGCATGTATCATATTTTCTTCATCCATTCATCTGTTATGGGCACTTGAGTTGATTGCATATCTTGGCTATTGTGAATAATGCTGTAGTGAACCTGGAAGTGCAGATGCCTTTTCCGTGTACCAGTTTTATTTTCCTGTTGTAATTTGTCACAGCGGCCCCAGGAAATGAATACACTCATGTAGCTGTTTTTTCCGGGACGTTAGAAAGCTTATAGTTGTGAAGAATTTTCTTTGCCAAGGGCCAGCCTGATCCAGAAAAAACCTTTTTCTAGTGGTAGTTTTGGCTTGATCCAGACATTTTCCAGGCAGAGACCCCTCTTGTCAACTGTCTCTGTGAGGGCATGGCTGCTTCCTAAAGACTTCACCTATGTGTGGGCTGGGGTGGAACTCTGGGCAGGGAATTTAAATGCCTGTGCACTTACGGCCTTAACACCTCCAGCTTGCTGAGAGAGAGATCCTGTTTTCTGTAGCACTCTTGTTTCTAGTGGAATGATGCGTGAGTGCCTTGGGTACGTACCTTGGTCAGCCTTCCGTGCTGGAGCTTCTCTCTGAACACTCTCCAGTCATTCAGCAGCTCTTTGGGAACCTCATCTCTGCGCTTAGCACAGTTGTGTATATTGAAGAGAACATGGTGAATGGAAAAAAACAAAGTGCTTGTTGCCCTCTTGGAGCTTCTAATTTAATGGAGCAGATAGGTATTCATCAGGGAGCCTGAAATAAATGTGAATTGATGTTGTGATACTGCTATGAAAGAGAGAGATGGTGTGAGTAACACCAAATAAGGGCTTCATTTGGACTAGGAAGTTGGGAAGACTTTCCATGAGTGACATCTGAGTTGCGGGAGTTGGAGGTGGGAGTACAGAGGACAGAAAGTTGCAGGCAGAGGGAACAGCAGTTGCAAAGGCCCTGTGTTTTGAAATGCAGAGGCTGGCATGCCTGGAGCATGGAAGTGCAGGGCATGGTGGTGGGAGAGGTGGGCTGTGCCCAGACTGTGTAGGGACTTGTACCTCATATTAAGGATTGGGGTTCTTTATCTTGAGAATGCTGGAGAGCCATCAAAAGCTAATTTGAATGAGGGGATTGGCATGATTTGCCTGTGTAACAGCATACTTGCTGTTAATACTCTGTTGTGTTTAGACCTCCCTGCATTCCACTGTTTTAATCTACTTAATGATGTGTTTAATCAATTTATGAAGTTCCGTAAGGGAGATGAGAGGAGACTTTGAGTGTCTAGGGCTGGAAGCCTTTTGTTTTTGGTGGGCCTTAATGAGTGAAGAGGGCTTGTCCCAGCATTTGAGGAGGAGGTGGGACTCTAAGGACTTCTCAGGGCCCAGATCTCCTTATTGTACCACATAACTGAACTATAGATTTGGTTGTGATTATTATTTTTTCATTCAAAATGAGAATAAAGCTTTGTATATCTTCTAAGTATAATTTTTATACATTGTTCACACAACTTACCTGTTAAGAGCAAGGTGAAAATTTTTCCTTTGATCTTTGCACACATTCTCTTTGTTTTTGTTACTGACTGTTATCTCGTTAAAGGGAGTCAAGGCTAAAAAACTGTCTTCACTTGTGACTGACCTTCTCACCTGGGAAGACCACATGGGACTAGAATAAGCTGGAGGTGTTGAGTGCCTGACTTACTGAGGGTTACGGGTACCAAGCACTGTCTGTGGGGTGGGCACCAGGTGGCTCAGGGATCCAGTTGGCTTGCTAGGGTCACATAGGAATTTACCACACATATGTCTTTCATCTCCAGTGTGGAACCTCTTTATACTCCATGTGCAAACAGAAGTTGGCACTTCTTTTGGAAAAGGGAACGTTAGATGTCTTAATTTGCTAGTGATGAGGCTGACAGATTCACCATACCACCTTGTCAGCCCCCTGCCACTTTGTTGTACCAAAATGACAGCTATATAATCAAACCCTTAAATTTTTTTTTTTTTTTTTTTGAGACAGAGTCTCAGGCTGGAGTGCAGTGGGATGATCTCAGCTCATTGCAACCTTCCCCTCCTGGGCTCAAGCAATTCTCCTGCTTCAGCCTCCCCAGTAGCTGCGATTACAGGCATGCACCACCACACCCGGCTAATTTTTGTATTTTTAGTAAAGATAGGTTCTCACCATGTTGGCCAGGCTTGTCTGGAATTCCTGATCTTAAGTGATCCACCTGCCTCAGCCCTCCCAAAGTGCTGGAATTACAGACATGAGCCACTATGCCCGGCCTCAGATAATTCCTTTCTGTTCAGAGTAAAGAGATTGAGTCCTGGGACAGTTCCTGTTTTGATGCATGAAGAATAAAGGCATCAAAGAAGAAAAGATGAAAAAGAAATCTAAAGTTTAGAAATGTGTGGCCTATATAAATAAAGCATGTTCTCTGCCTTTCCTATGTTTGCTATTCTTTTTCTGAGGAAAAAATATATGGCCTTTTAAAGATTTCACAAGGTGAAGGAGGATATAATAATGTTGATGATAAAATCATTTTTATATACCTGTTTTCATTTTGTGAGGCTGTCATGATGAAATCCAGGCCTTGGCCACATGCTGGGAGTTAATGAGGTTTACAATTGGCAATACTTAAAGAATATTAGGGTAATATATTTAAACATCAGCAGTTCACAGCCTGAAATGCTCATCATCTGTCAAGTTATAATACGGAATCAGTAAGGGGAGGTCTTTCAATTTGCTAATGAGGAAAGTTTTCTATACTATTAGGGCAGACATAGATTTCAGATAAACATCTAAAATTCATAAACTATAGAATTTAGCAAAAGCATCTCTTCAATTAAAAAGAAACCTTGATAATAATCAATAGCAGTCACCTGAGAAGCTTAGATTTTCGTCTTAGTCATCAGACTCCCAAATTAATCTACCAAAACAAAAAGCCTCATTAGCAGCTCTCATTGAATCAGTGTTATTTTTTCCTTTCTCTCAAGGTGTCTGATTAACCCCCTTTCTTTTTGCATTACTCACTTTGTGTTAATATTTGATGTCTGAAATCATGGGGCTGGTGGGGTGTGTGCAATGTGGTGGCTAGACACTGTCTATAAGCAGTAAATTAAAAAGAATTTTTAAAAAGGTTTGTATTATGTTGCTGATGTATTAGAAAATCTCTAGGAATGTCAGGTGCCTGGGTTTTCTTTTTCTTTTTAATTTCAGAAAGGGTTGATTGCTGATTGGGTGCTGATTTTGCTTCTCATTCATATGTACAGATAGCGCTCCTCCTCCTCTTACCCGGCTCCTCTTGCTTAAATCCAAGCCTTCTTTTGGAGAGTTTTATTGAAAAGGAAAGGTGAGAAATAAGGCCATAACTGGAGGGAAAAGGGAAGTTGAAGGAGGGTCTTTTCTAGGTGAATGCCCATGGGAAAGACTCCCTTGAGAGTAGATAACATTGACAATGTAGGAGAGAAAGGAAAGACATTCTGGAGCATTGTCTAGGAGGTTGGCCTCTTGTAAGAGCATGGAGAGTTCATCTACAACACCTGACCTCAAAGTGTAGCCAGTGGACTCCTGGAAGTCCCTGAGAACTTTTCAGAAGTCCAGGAGGTCAAAACTATTTGCACAATAGTAAAAGCATGATCTATCTTTTTCACCATGTTGATATTTGAGCTGATGTTTCTAAAAGCAATAGTGCATAAAACTTCTGGTGGCTTAACGGCAAATAAGGTTTTGTCTGAACATTGATGTCCCTCCAAAATTCATGTTGAAACCTAACCTGCATGGTGATAGTATGAAGAGGTAGAACTGGGGAGGTGATTAGGTCATGAGGGCTCTGCTCTCACAGATGGGATTAGTACCTTTGTGAAGGAGGCTTGAGGGAACCTGTTTGCCCCTTCTGCCATGTGAGGATGGAGCAAGAAGGCGCCATCTATGAAGGAGAAAGCCTTTACCAGACACCAGACCTGCTGCTGCCTTGGTCTTGGACTTCCCAACCCCCAGAACTGTGAGCAGTAAATTCTGTTACTTATAAATTACCAAGTACTAGGATATTTTGTTATAATAACCTGAACAGAATAAGACAGACACCAATCCAAACAGAGTAAGCAATCATTATTTTCTTCATTACACATTCATGATCATCATCATACTGATTCTGCTTCAGAATGTCCTTGAAGAAGCAGTCAAAATCATTGATTTTATTAAATCTTGCTCTTGATTACACAAGATTACATTTAAAAATTTTGAGTAACTAAATGGTAAGTGTGCATAAGGAACTCTTTAATGTAGTATGGTGGTTGTCTGAGGAAAAGTACTTGAGCAGTTGTTTTGAGTTGCTAGTTGAGCTAGTCTTCTACTAGGGGATATTTTTATTTGAAAGAATGACTTATTTGAAAGATTTAAAATTTTCATGTTTCATCTTCCTAATACTTAAAGACTTTGTGATGTCATTGGTGGTGATGTTAGTGAATGTGGCTTTTAAATATAGTTTAATGAAGTTTCCTAACATTTGGATGATTTGCATAATATAGAGAAACAATATTTTCCCAGCTGACCAGTGTGCATGGTGTTACAAAATTATGCATGGGTGAAAGATAGTTTGAAAAGTGGGTCACAGACCCATGAATGAGAGGAGAAAAGTTCACTGATACAGTTTCAGATTGCACATTGCCACTAGTCTTTAAGAAACTTTACTTGTTGGGATTTGGTGTTGTATCAAAGAAGAACATCCCCAGTTATCTAAAAAGGCCATTAAAATACTTCTTTCTTTTCTAACTATGAATCTGTGTGAGGCTGAAATCCTTTCATATTCTTCAACCAAAACAACATATTACAGCAGATTGAATGCAGCTGTTTTCCGTTAAAGTCAGACATTATTTAAGAGATTTGTAAAGATATAAAACTGCTTTTCTCACTAAATTTTCTGTTTTGGAAAATATAGTTCTTTGGCTGGGTGTGCTGGCTCATGCCTGTAATCCCAGCACTTTGGGAGGTTGAGGCAGGAGGATTGCTTGAGGCCAGGAGTTTGAGACCAGCCTGGCCAACATAGCAAGACCCTGTCTCTACAATTAAAAAAAAAGGTATAGTTCTTTTTCATACAAATGTATTTATATTACCATGTAATAGAGTTACTTTTTAATGAAATAAATATTTTCTAAATTTTCCAATTTTAATTTCTAGTACGGTAAATATGATAGCTATAATCCACATAAAAAGTTCTCTGGAGACCTCAACAATTTATAACTGTGTTAAGAGGCCCTGAGACCTAAAATTTTTGAGAAATGCTGAGCTAGAAGAGAAGGTAGAGACTAGGGTAGAGAGAGAGTGTAGATGCAGTGGTAAGATTTGGGGACAGGTTGTCTTTTGGTTTCTTTGATTTTTCTCCAGGAAATAGATGAGATGGAGGTGCAGGTTGAGGTATTGGCAGTTTGTGGAGAGAGATTTGTATACTACATAGTTATCTAGAAGTGGGAGGGTGAATGTGTGAGGAACAGCATGATGGCTGGACAGGACCCACTTGAGTGCTTACCTGAGGATTAATGGTCATGAAATTTAAAGTGAGACCAGTTAGTGTGGCTGTGTGTTTTTCAGATAAGGCCAGCTGTTCAGGCCCAGGTAGTAAGGGTTGGATGTAGCTAGGGTTGAGGTCATGGCCACTGAATAATCCAGAGTAGGTGAGGTTCCAGGGAGGTAGGTACAGGGGCGTGCAAGGGAGTAATTATGATGATAGAGTATAGATTTAGTCTGGGCAAGGAGCAAAGAGAGGACATTGGGTAGGACGCAATGAAGGATGGTGAGAAGGTGACATGCTTAATGAATTGTGAGTTTCAGCATGGTTGAAAGTTGTTGATCAGTTGGGATGTGTTTATGAGGGACTGAACAGGAAGACTAGAAGATAGTGGCCATAAAGTGAGATGCATGAAATTGAGAAAAAGGAGTTTTTGGTAATGGCAAGTAAAGTCTAGAGTGTGACCGTGGGAGTGAGTGGCTGAGGAAGGATGAAAGAAAGGCCATAGGAAGAGATGAGTTAATGTAATTGGAGGCCTTAGTGTTTGAAGGATCAGTATATTGAAGGATAAGTATATTGAAAATATTGAGAACTAAGATAGAAGTTGAGAGAGTGTCATCGAGCCAAAGGCTAAAATGCGGGGTGAGAGGGGAATCCAGGGTTATTAGGTCACAGAAACAAGAGGTATGCTGAGTGGTATAGTCAGCTGAAGTGAATATTTGAATGGATGGGGGTTAGGAAGGAGAATATGGGATCTACCCAACCTGCTTATAGGCCTGGTGCAACCTAGGACTGCAAGAGGAAAGCTCATCCCTACCTAAGAGGGGTCTACAGTGGAAGCAGTGTCCTCAAGGGACAGCCAGGTATTGGTTAGAGCAAGAAAGTGAAGAGAGATTTTATGGAAGGATTGAGGAGGAGATTTTGGTCACTGTACACTGAATTCTAGAGAACACAGTTGGAGGGTTTCTGGAAGATGGTGACAGAATAGGAAAAGTCCAGGGCCTCTCGGGGATTAGATGTGAGTGATAAAGGGTAACCTGGATGTCTGGGACTGTTGGTCAAGGCTGACATTCACAGAATAAAGAGAAGAATGCAGTTAGTCCTGGTAGACTCCAGATTGTGCCTGCTGGTTGATAGGGATCTTTGCAGAGAGGCAAGGAAGCTTGGAGAGGTGCAACTTTTATTACTTAAAGAACTTTTAAAATAAAAATATTTTGTGAGCAGTAGCTCTGCTGTTTTTTTTTCCTAGATGGTTGGACCAAAGGATGAAGGAAATGAATAGTTACTGAGCATATATAGGGTTCCATATCTGGTGCTAACAATTTCCACCTGTTTTCTTATTTAATCTTCATACAAGACGTTAAAATAAATATTTTTACTGCCCATATTACAAAGGGAGGTGGAGAATTAGAGAGGTTAAATAATTTGCTCAAAGTCATATAGCTAATGAGTGGTAGAACTAGCATTTGGACCCAGTTCTTTCTGGCTTGCGCCCAATCTGCTCTACCATGAAACTTTCTATGCGTAGAGAAGAATATTTAAAATTGAGCTTTGCATGAGAACTTTGCATGTCTTTGCTTAGAAGTTCTGATGGCCTTTGCAAGATTCTTTGCCCTTGAGACTAGTCATTTAGCCCTCATATTTGGCCAACATGAGTTGAACATAAAACCTCCATGAGAGCCTCTTTGTCACCCATACCCACACGTATGAAAAACTGGCCTTGCTTACCTCTTACTCTCTTTTTTAAACTGAGGAGTAGTTTTTGGAACACATTTCCCTTTTTTACTATTCTTGTATTGAACCTCGAGTTACCATTGCAAATCATATTCTCAGAATAAGAATAAGTATCGTTACTGGGCCAACTTAATACCAACAGTTCTTCCATATTCTTCCCAGCATATGATGCTGCTCAGT
The DNA here is from genome assembly GCF_028878055.3 of Symphalangus syndactylus. Classification (NCBI taxonomy): domain Eukaryota; kingdom Metazoa; phylum Chordata; class Mammalia; order Primates; family Hylobatidae; genus Symphalangus; species Symphalangus syndactylus. Next base: position 104,621,344 of record NC_072425.2, read on the forward strand.
GAATGCTTGAAAGAGCAAATACTGTTCCTTTCCTCTTTCCTTGTTTGGTGTTAGTGTAGAAAGATAAGCTGGATTAATTGTTTGGTTTGCTTGATCTACACTATAGGTGTTTAACACATAAATCTAAAATTTTAAAGGAAAGGAAATCAAATGTAAGCTCTGTTTCCTAGCTACTTGCAAATCTGCTTCTTTACCAATGTCAGAATTTAGAGGTACAGGATGTGGAGTTGCTTAAATTAAAACAGTCTTGTACTGAGCTATGAGGAATTCATGAAGCAAAACTGCTATAGTTTGAATGTGTCCTGAAAGTTCATGTGTTGGAAACTTAGTCTATTGCAACGGTGTTGGGAAGTGGGGACCTTTAAGAGATGAATATATTAATGCTTTTATCGCAGGCATGTGGTATGTGGGAGTGGGTTCTTTATCTCAGGAGTGGGTTTCTTATCAAAGGATGAGTTTGTCCTCTTCCCCCTCTCTTTCCCTTGCCCATGTGATGCCTTCCATCATGGGACAACCCAGCAAGAAAGCCCTCAATGTCAGTGCCTTGATCTTGGACTTCCAAATCCCAGAACAGTGAGGAAGTAAATTTTTAAAATGAATTACTCAGTCTCAGGTAATTCTGTTCTAGCAGCATAAAATGGACTAAGACAAAAATGTTAGGAGATGTAGTACCCAACTTTCCCATTGATTGTGGCATAATTGTGCCATGATTGTCAGTGAGTTGCTTCCTAGTAAATACAGTGAGATTCACAGATTTTAATGAAGGTTTTTGAGAGTAAAGTAAGACTTCTCTTGCAATCTGATGTAAAGGTTTTGAGATCTTCAGTCTGGAATAAGCAAAAGGTGAAAGAAGATAACTGATGAAAGAACTTAATTGTCAGAAATTTTAGAGTAACTTAGTCTCTGAAATAAATGATATATGGTAAGGTAAAATGGGCTTCTGCTACAAATCTGAGAGAACCTTGATACTTGAAAAATATAGATTAATTTCAGATTTGGTAACACATTTAACAAATATATATTGACACCAACTATGTGCCAGACACTGTTCTAAACAGTGTGCTTTTATATAGCAAACAGATAATGTAAACAAAAGATATATATATATATATCATGTATATATCACGTGATCTATATCACGTGATATATATATATGATATAGAGGTAGGTTGTTGTATTTATTAAAGTGCTATGGTTGATAAAGTGGTCAGGGAAGATCTCTCTGAAAAGTGACATTAGGGCAAAGACTTGAATGAAGGAGTAAGCCGTGGGAGACTCTAGGGATTGAGCCTTCTCAATAGAGAAGGATAGAGGGGATAACAGGTGCAAAGAGCCTGAGAGGGGAGGGTGCTTGGCATGTTTGAGAAGCAGCAAAGAGACCAGCTAGTAGAGAGGGTTGATAGGAGAGTGAAAGAAGTATAAAATGTATCCCAGGGCCAGGTTATGCAGATGTTGTAGAATTGTATTTTGAGAGTAGTAGAAGTCATTGGAGGGTTTTGAGCATGGGAATAGCATGATCTGCATTACATTTTGAAAGGTTTTGCCTGACTGATTTGAGAGAATGGGATGAAGTGGGTGACAGTGGGAGAAATGGAAATTAGGACTGTGCTACAGTAATCTGTGTAAAAGGTGATGGCAAGACTAGAGTTGAATGGTAAGAAGTGGTTGGATTTGGGATTTTATTGATGGATTAGATATGAAATATGGGGAATGGCAATATAAGCAAAGGAGATAGGGAATGTTGGGGGAAGAGTAGGTTTGGAAGCAAAATTAAGAGTTCTTTAGGACATTTGAATATTGACATCCCTGTTAAACATTCAATTAGAGAGGCAGGCTGTGAGATGTATGCTTAGAGATGAGAGTCAATGCAATTACTTATTTGGTCTGAGCCAATTCTCAGCATAACGAGTTGGTGCTGTTGTAACTTCAATGAGTTGTGTTTTGTAGGGTGGGGGAATTGGGGTCTTTTTTGTATTGATTATTATGAACTTACAGGTTTTAATATGTTTGTGTTTTAATTGCAATATCTCATCTTTGGCCAATAGAAACCCTTTTATATTATCTCTTTTGCCCTTTTTGATGTGATCCATTGATTTTTGGTAGCTTCCTTGTTTCTGGCAAAATAGGTTGTTATTTTATATATTTCCTGCCCCAAACCTGGAATCAGTTGCTCTTCTTGAAGTCCCGCCCCTTTTTTATTATTATATTTTAAGTTCTGGGATACATGTGCAGAAAGTGCAGGTTTGTTACATAGGTATACATGTGCCATGGTGGTTTGCTGCACCCATCAACCTGGCATCTACATTAGGTATTTCTCCTAATGCTATCCCTCCCCTTGCCCCCCAAACCCCCGACAGGCCCCAGTGTGTGATGTTTCCCTCCCTGTGCGCATGTGTTCTCATTGTTCAACTACCACTTATGAGTGCGAACATGCGGTGTTTGGTTTTCTGTTCCTATGTTAGTTTGCTGAGAATGGTGGTTTCCATCTTCATCCATGTCCCTGCAAAGGACATGAACTCATTCTCTCTTGTGGCTGCATAGTATTCCATGGTGTATACGTGCCACATTTTCTTTATCCAGTCTGTCATTGATGGGCATTTAGGTTGGTTCCAAGTCTTTGCTATTGTGAATAGTACTGCCATAAACATACGTGTGCATGTGTTTTTATAGCAGAATGATTTGTAATCCTTTGGGTATATACCCAGTAATGGGATTGCTAGGTCAAATGGTATTTCTAGTTCTAGATCCTTGAGGAATCACCACACTGACTTCCACAATGGTTGAAGTGATTTACACTCCCACAGGCAATGTAAAAGCATTCCTGTTTCTCCACATCCTCTCCAGCATCTGTTGTTTCCTGACTTTTAACGATCTCCATTCTAACTGGAGTGAGATGGTATCTCATTGTGGTGTTTATTTCCATTTCTCTAATGACCAGTGATGATGAGTTTTTTTTCATATGTTTGTTGGATGATAAATGTCTTTTTTTCAGAAGTGTTCTGTTCATATCCTTTACCCACTTTTTGATTGGGTTGTTTTTTTCTTGTAAATTTATTTAAGTTCCTTGTAGATTCTGGATATTAGTCCTTTGTCAGATGGATAAATTGCAGAATTTTTCTCCCATTCTGTAGGTTGCCTGTTCACTCTGATATAGTTTCTTTTGCTGTGCAGAAGCTCTTTAGTTTAATTAGATCCCATTTGTCAATTTTGGCTTTTGTTGCCATTGCTTTTGGTGTTTTAATCATGAAGTCTTTGCACATGCCTGTGTCTGAATGGTATTGCCTAGGTTTTCCTTCTAGGGTTTTTATGGTTTTATATCTTACATTTAAATCTTTACCATCTTGAGTTAATTTTTGTATAAGGTATAAGGAAGGGATCCAGTTTCAGTTTTCTGCATATGGCTAGCCAGTTTTCCCAACACCATTTATTAAATAGAGAATCCTTTCCCCATTTCTTGTTTTTGTCAGGTTTGTCAAAGATCAGATGGTTGTAGATGTGTGGTGTTATTTCTGAGGCTTCTGTTCTGTCCCATTGGTCTATATATCTGTTTTGGTACTAGTACCATGCTGTTTTGGTTGCTGTAGCCTTATAGTATAGTTTGAAGTCAGGTAGCGTGATGCCTCCAGCTTTGTTCTTGTTGCTTAGGATTGTGTTGGCTATACGGGCTCTTTTTTGATTCCATGTGAAATTTAAAGTAGTTTTTTCTAATTCTGCGAAGCAAGTCAATGGTAGCTTGATGGGAATAGCACTGAATCTATAAATTACTTTGGTCAGTGTGGCCATTTTCACGATATTGATTCTTCCTATCCATGAGCATGGAATGTTTTTCCATTTGTTTGTGTCCTCTCTTATTTTCTTGAGCAGTGGTTTGTAGTTCTCCTTGAAGAAGTCCTTCACATCCCTTGTAAGTTGTATTCCCAGGTATTTTATTCTTTTTGTAGCAATTGTGAATGGGAGTTTGCTCATGATTTGGCTGTTTGTCTTTTATTGGTGTATAGGAATGTTTGTGATTTTTGCACAATAATTTTGTATCCTGAGACTTTGTTGAAGTTGCTTATCAGCTTAAGGAGGTTTTGGGCTGAGACGATGGGGTTTTCTAAATATACAATCATGCCATGTGCAAACAGAGATTATTTGACTTCCTCTCTTCCATTTGAATACCCTTTATTTCTTTCTCTTGCCTGATTGCCCTGGCCAGAACTTCCAATACTATTTTGAATAGGAGTGGTGAGAGAGGGCATCCTTGTCTTGTGCCAGTTTTCAAAGGCAATGCTTCCAGCTTTTGCCCATTTAGTATGATATTGGCTGTCGGTTTGTCATAAATAGCTCTTATTCTTTTTGAGATACGTTCCATGAATACCTGGTTTATTGAGTGTTTTTAGCATGAAGGGATGTTGAATTTTATCAAAGGCCTTTTCTGCATCTATTGAGATAATCATGTGGTTTTTGTCATTGGTTCTGTTTATGTGATGGATTACGTTTATTGATTATCACGTGTGTTGAACCAGCCTTGCATCCCAGGGATGAAGCTTACTTGATTATGGTAGATAAGCTTTTTAATGTGCAGCTGGATTTGGTTTGCCAGTATTTTATTGAGGATTTTCATATAAATGTTCATCAGGGATATTGGCCTGCAATTTTCTTTTTTTGTTGTGTCTCTGCCAGATTTTGGTATTAGGATGATGCTAGCCTCATAAAATGAGTTAGGGAGGAATCCCTCTTTTTCTATTGTTTGGAATAGTTTCAGAAGGAATGGTACCAGCTCCTCTTTGTACCTCTGGTAGAATTTAGCTGTGAATCCATCTGGTCCTGGACTTTTTTTGGTTGTTAGGCTATTAATTACTGCCTCAATTTCAGAACTTGTTATTGGTCTATTCAGGGATTCAACCTCTTCCTAATTTAGTCTTGGGAGGATGTATGTGTCCAGGAATTTATCCATTTCTTCTAGATTTTCTAGTTTATTTGTGTGGAGGTGTTTATAATTTTCTCTGATGCTAGTTGGTATTTCTGTGGGATCAGTGGTGAGCTCCCCTTTTTCATTTTTTATTGCATCTATTTGATTCTTCTCTCTTCTTCATTAGTCTGGCTAGTGGTCTATCTATTTTGTTAATCTTTTCAAAAAACCAGCTCCTGAATTCATTGATTTTTTCTGAAGGGTTTTTTGTGTGTGTGTCTCCTTCAGTTCTGCTCTGATCTTAGTTATTTCTTGTCTTCTGCTAGCTTTTGAATGTGTTTGCTCTTGCTTCTCTAGTTCTTTTAATTGTGATGATTAGAGTGTCGATTTTAGATCTTTCCCGCTTTTTCCTATGGGCATTTAGTGCTATAAATTTCCCTCTAAACACTGCTTTAGCTGTGTCCCAGAGATTCTGGGACATTGTGTCTTTGTTCTCATTTGTTTCAAAGAACTTATTTATTTCTGCCTTAATTTCGTTATTTAGCCAGTAGTCATTCAGGAGCAGGTTGTTCAGTTTCCATGCAGCTGTGTGGTTTTGAGTGAGTTTCTTAATGCTGAGTTCTAATTTGATTGCACTGTGGTCTGAGAGACTGTTTGTTTTGATTTCCATTCTTTTACATTTGCTGAGGAGTGTTTTACTTCCAATTATGTGGTCGATTTTAGAATAAGTGCTATGTGGTGCTGAGAAGAAGGTATATTCTTTTGATTTGGGATGGAGAGTTCTATAGCTGTCTGTTAGTTCTGCTTGGTACAGAGCTGACTTCAAGTTCTGAATATCCTTGTTAATTTTCTGTCTCTTTGATCTGTCTAATATGGACAGTGGGGTGTTAAAATCTCCCACTATTATTGTGTGGGAGTCTGAGTCTCTTTGTAGGTCTCTAAGAACTTGCTTTATGAATCTGGGTACTCCTGTATTGGCTGCATATGTATTTAGGATAGCTAGCTCTTCTTGTCGGATTGATCCCTTTATCGTTATATAATGCCCTTCTTTGTCTTTTTTGATCTTTGTTGGTTTGAAATCTGTTTTATCAGAGACTAGGATTGTACCCCCTGGCTTTTTTTTGCTTTCCATTTGCTCGGTAAATATTCCTCCATCCTTTTATTTTGAGCCTGTGTGTCTTTGCATGTGAGATGGGTCACCTGAATATAGCACACTGATGGGTCTTGACTCTTCATCCCATTTGCCAGTCTGTGCCTTTGAATTGGGGCATTTAGCCCGTTTAAGGTTAATATTGTTATATGTGAATTTGATCCTGTTATTATGCTTGCCATTTATTTTGCCCATTAGTTGATGCAGTTTCTTCATAGTGTTGATGGTTTTTACATTTTGGTTTGTTTTTGCACGGCTAGTACTGGTTTTTCCTTTCTATATTTAGTGCTTCCTTCAGGAGCTCTTGTAAGGCCAGCCTGGTGGTGACGATATCCCTCAGCATTTGCTTGTCTGTAAAGTATTTTATTTCTCCTTCGCTTATGAAGCTTAGTTTGGCTGGATATGAAATTCTGGGTTGAAAATTCTTTTCTTTAAGAATGTTGAATATTGGCCCACACTCTCTTCTGGCTTTTAGGGTTTCTGCAGAGAGATCCACTGTTAGTCTGATGGGCTTCCCTTTGTGGGTAATCCGACCTTTCTTTCTGGAGCCCTTCTTTTTAGTAGGCAGTTGTATTTATAGACCACAATCTGGGGATTAGGTGTGCTTCCTTCTTTTGTGTTGTCACTACTTTGAGACCTTTTGTTTTTCTCTTCTCTTGATTTATTATTACTATTTTTAGTTAGGGTTTTGCCCTGTTGTCCAGGCTGAAGTCTAGTGGCACAATCATGGCTCAGTGCAGCCTCAACCTCCCAGCTCAAGTGGTCCTCCTGCTTCAGCCTCCGGAGTTGCTGGGACCACAAGAACACACCACCATGGCTGGCTAAATTTTTAAATTTTTTTGTAAAGATGGGGTTTCCCTGTGTTTCCCAGGTTGGTCTTGAACTTCTGGGCTCAAATGATCCCGCCGCATTGGCCTCCCAAAGTGCTGAAACTACAAGTGTGAGCTACCGCACCTAGCTGTTGCCTTTTCAATTCATTAGAGAAAAAGTTTTCCATTCATGCTGATATTTCAAATGTAAAGATAAATTGACACAGTTAAATCCAAAGTAATTTTATTTTTTTGATTTTTCTATCTCTGCTCTTTCATTGAAAATCCTGGTTACCACCAACATTCACAGTATTACATATTTGCCATGTGTAGGATATATCCAAAATAGTAACACCTTTATTGCTGCCAACAGTTAGGTACTGAAAGAAGTTTAAGATTTCTTTTCAGATCTGTTGTACTTAGACTGTGCTCCACAAACTATATATAGTTAAAATACTATATTCTAAAGTTATTGGAAAGAATTCATTTAATTCTGTGTGGTTTTGCCACCAACTTAATATATATAGGTAGGTTCATTTTTTCAGTTTATTTTCAATTTTTAGGGATTGCCTTTTTTATTTTCAACTTAATTTAATTTTTGAGTATGCAAAACATATGTTTCCCAAATCAAAACTATACAACAGAAGGAAGGTATGCTCAGGGAAGTCTGTCTTAACATGCCCATCCTTTTCACCCTGACTCTTCCTTCCTTTTTATAGGTCATTCTTTTTTGTATTAGTTTTTTGGTTTCTCTTCCCACAGGGTATTTTTTCCCCAAATATAAGTAAATTGATATGTGTATTTATGTTCATCTTTCCTTCCCCATTCGTATCCAAAAGGCAGCTCTATCAACTCAATATACTATATATACGCTCCTTTGAGGGAGTGTGTATGTTTGTGTATATATGTAGTATTTGTGCATGTGTACTAGGGTTTGCCCATGAAACAGATCCAATAGGGTATATATACACACACATATGTGGGTATATATGTATATTTATATAAAGAGAGACAAATACACATGTAAATATACATGTAAATAATAAATAAAGACATTTATTATAAGGACTTGTCTCACATGACTGTGGAGGCTGAGAATTCCCGGTATCAGCTGTCTGCAAGCTGGAGATGTGGGAAAGCCAATGGTGTAATTCAGTTTGAGTCTAAAAACCTGAGAACCAGGGAGCCAACGGTGTACTTCCCAGTCTGAGAGCAGGAGTAGATCCATGTTCCAGCTCTAACACTCGGGTGGAGAAAGCAAGTTATCCCTTTCTCCACCTTTTTGGTTTATTCAGGACCTCAGTGGATTGGATGTTGCCTACCACATTGAGAGGGCAATCTACTTTACCCAGACTGCCTATTTACATGCAAATCTCATCCAGAAACACCCATATAGACACACTCAGAAATAATGTTTAATCTGACTGCCACATGTTGCTATCGAGGTAACACATAAAATTAACCATCACAGCATTTGTGTAATATTAGTCTCCAGGGAAGACAGACAGACAGACATGCACACACACATATAGCACACACACACAGTTGCTTTTATCTCTTAGTCATATGTTTTGAAGATCATTCTATAAATATGCAAGGAAATCTTCCTCATTCCTTTTTATGGCTGCATAATGTAAGCGTATACATTTAAAATTATTTTTCCAGTTTATTCCAATATCTGTTAAAGTTTACAGACCAGTGCTTTTAAGGTTTACATTATTTGGGTCATCAGGATCTTTTCCCAAACCATTTTAGGGCTGTTTTCAAAGAGCAATGGACAAACCCTAATGATGAGATGAACTTTACTCTCAGAATACCATCTCACTCGCTCCTATGTTCTGCATTCCTTGCACCGAACACTTTCTATGCTGTCTGCTTGCCTGTCCACTCATACAGGAAAGGGCTTCGATGTTAAAGAGTCATTCCTATTCCTCCTGCTAACTGCTATCCTGATAACAGTGGGTCTTTTGCATGGGAAAAGCATTATATAGTGAAAGGATCACTGATAGTAGTCAAAAAACACATGTTACTAGGTCTCTTAAAATCTGTGGGATCTTAGACAAGTGACCTATCCCATGTGAGCCTGTTTTCTCATCTGATTAAATGGGGTTGTTACTTGCTCGGTGAATGCTTGTGTTGTCACCCAGTGAAATAAACTCCAGGGAAATTTAGTTAGCTTTCCCTTCTCAATTTACCTACAGATATTGTTCCAACATTCCTTGCTCCTCTCATTCCTTCCCTCCCTTATTCCTTCCCTCACCTCCTACTTTTCTTCCCCAATTCCTGGCATCTTTCCTGGTGGCAAACAGACCTTCCATGTGAAGAAAAACTCCTCATAATTGCACTTTCCTCTTCAGATTCTGCTTCATTTCTCTTCTTTCTGCAACACTCATCAAAAGCACTGTCTATTCTGGCCCTTACAATTAATTCGTCTGCCCATTCATTCTTTTTTGAGATGGAGTCTTGCTCTGTCACCCAGGCTGGAGTGCAGTGGCATGATCTCAGCTCACTGCAGCCTCCGCCTCCTGGGTTCAAGCGATTCTTCTGCCTCAGCCTCCTGGGTAGCTGGAATAACAGGAGCATGGCACCATGCCCAGGTAATTTTTGTATTTTTAGTAGAGACAGGGTTTCACCATGTTGTCCAGGCTGGTCTCAAACTCCTGGCCTCAAGTGATCCACCCACCTCTGCCTCCCAAAGTGCTGGGATTACAGGTGTGACCCACTGCACCCAGCCTGCCCATTCATTCTTGAATCCACTCTCCCCAAGTTTCCTCTGCTGCTCTACTATGCTCTAATCTGCCCTTGTTATGATCTTCACAGCAGAATCCAATGATAATATTAGTTCTCAGGTTAACACATTTGCCTCTTACCCCTTTTTGCAATACTACTTCATGTTCAGTACACCATGTTCCCTTGCATCCCTCAGACCTTACTGGTTCTCACATCTCTAGTTTTTCCTGACTACTTTTTGGGTGATCTTGTCCCATCTCATGGTGCTAAATACTTCATAACTTCTACTTTTATGTCTTCAGCCCTCTCCTCCCTGCTGCTTCTGTGAGATTCCATTTGCATACCTAATAGGCCCCTCAAACCTCACATGTCCTGACCTAGGCTCCTGAGCCTTCTCTCTCCAAGCATTCTTTCCTGTTGCTTGCTCAGTAGATTCTGTCTTGCAGTTGCTCAGGCCCCAAACTCTAGAGACATCCTTGCTTGCTTCTTTTCTTTCACACCTCTCTTCAAATCTTACATCCAGTCTACTTGGCCTCACTCTCAGTGTATGTATCGTCCTCTGCCCAATTTCTTGGAAAGGAGACAGTAGCAGCAACTGCTGTTCAGGCTTCATGACACCAGCAAGGATAATACAAAAAAAGGAAGATGCTGGAAAGTTGACCAAGAAAGAGACCCAGTAAATAAGTCTGGAGTCAAGTCCCTAAATAAGAAAAAATTCAAAGGCAAACTCTAAGACAAGCTCTGTTTTTGGTCTTGTTTCATAAAGTCATATAGAAAAAAATATATAAAGAAGTTTCCAACTGTGGTTCGTAACTGCTGTGGTCATCTGTGAAGGATTGATGACTTGAGGCTCTCTGACCAGGGTGTCCAATAAGAAGTGCTTAGTAAAAGACTCATCAGATTGGTTTCCAACACACAGCCCACATTCAGTCTATACCCAAAATAGCAAAGATGGTGCTACACCAACTGCTAGTGAAGATGCTTCAAATGGGCAGTAACATAGTAAATGTACACACCCCTGCAGGTCTGCTTCATTTTTATTTTCTTTGCAAGTACAGTTTCAAGAACAGTTTATTAAATAAAGCAAAAAAAAAAAGAAAAAGAAAAGAAAATAGTACAACTCAATTAGTTCACTCTATATCAATGCAAATTCAGATGTAATGCAACTGGTAATTGGTGTGTGGCTTCCAGTTGGCTAGTTCTGTAGAATCATTCCCACTGAGTGATCGAACACCCAATGACGTGACCCTGCATTTTACTTGATTTACTTTTTAAATATTCTACTCAGCATTATGGAGGATATTACTCCATATCCAGATGCAGGCATGACCATCTCTCACCTGGATTATTGTAGAACTTCTCACCAAATCTTCCTGTGCAGCCAGAGTGATTCTGTTAAAATCTGAGTTGGATTATGTCACTCTCTGGCTCACAACCCTTTATGACTCTCCATTTTCACTCAGAGTAAAAGCCAAAGCCCTTCTCGTGGCCAACAAGGCCTTGTGGTACTCTCTCCTTACGTTACCTCCCCAGCCCCTCACTTCATCTGCTGCTCTTTCCCTTAATTACTTTGTTCTGGTGACATTGGTCTTCTTGCCACACCTTGAACACGCGAGGTGCTTGGTCCCACCTAGAGGCCTTGTACTTCCTCTTCCCTCTGTAAGGCACTTCCCCTAAGAATCTCACTCACTTCCTTTAGGGTTTTCTCATGGTAGTTATCTTGTGTAATACATGTGGGTTTCATTAATTGTTTTTTTGTCTCCTCCTCTTTCCCACACACTTGACTGTAAGCTCCAGGAAAGCAGGGATTTTTGTCTGTTGTGTTCACTGCTGAGTCTGCAGATCCTAGAACATGGCTGGCACATAGTAGCACTCCATAAATATTTGTCTAATTTGAATGGATTGAACACATAATGTTCCATGCACATGTGAGGTATTATCCAGAAGAGGTGGGATTCTTAGATTTCTCTCTATGGTTCCTTCTTTGAATTTTTACATGTTAAAATCTCTTCTGTCATTTTTCTCCCAGGACCACTGTAATATTTTATGGAGCCTCTTTTTTTTTTTTTTTTTTTTGTAACAGGTCTAAAACTTTGAGCAAATCTTTTTTCTTCTCCTGTCTTCACTTTTCTCCTCCCCAAGTAGGCTGCTTCCACAGTATTTTGGGGTTGTTCTAGTTTTTGTAAACTTATTCCCAGGGATTCTTTGTGTCGAAAAAACCACCTATATATAGGATTAGATTCTCATATTTTTGAGAATCCTGCCCCATTCTTCAGCATCCTTATAAAGGACTGGACTCATGTCCCAAAGTGTTGGTGGATTCCAACCATTTGGCACGTCCTCACTCATTTATGGCTTATGGTCTGGTAAGTTAACTGCCTTCTGCAGTAGAGTTAAGTAAAGACAGCCATGTCACTGCACTTTTAGTGAATTTTGGCTGTTCACATTATTCCTCAAGTTATTTAGAATATAATTTTTTAGATTCACTGAGGATGTTGCATCTACTTGGGCAAAACCCTGAAAGCACCTAAGGATTTAGCTGAACATGTAATTCATATTGAAACCCACCTTCTCTTGCCTTATGATTTTCTGATTCAGTACTTTCTTCTAGAGTTTTTTCCTTTTTTTGAGACAGAGTCTCACTTTATCACCCAGGCTGGAGTGCAGTGGTGTGATCTCAGCTCACTGCAACCTCCGCCTCCTGGGTTCAAGCAATTCTCCTGCCTCACTCAGCCTCCTGATTAGCTGGGATCACAGGCGTGTGTCACCACACCTGGCTAATTTTTGTATTTTTGGTAGAGACGGGGTTTCACGATGTTGGCCAGGCTAGTCTCGAACTCCTGTTCTCAGGTGATTCGCCCACCTTAGCCTCCCAAGGTGCTGGGATTATAGGCGTGAGCCACCATGCCTGGTCTAGAGTTTTTTTTTTTTGCTAAGTTAAGAAATAAAGCAGTAAACAATTTCTGAAGGAAAAAGCATTAAAATATTGATGTTGCTTTTCTGCAATACTTATACTGAGAAAATGCAAGAGAGGCCGGGTGCGGTGGCTCAAGCCTGTAATCCCAGCACTTTGGGAGGCCGAGGCGGGCGGATCACGAGGTCAGGAGATCGAGACCATCCTGGCTAACACGGTGAAACCCTGTCTCTACTAAAAATACAAAAAATTAGCTGGGCGTGTTGGCGGGCGCCTGTAGTCCCAGCTACTCGGGAGGCTGAGGCAGGAGAATGGCGTGAACCCGGGAGGCGGAGCTTGCAGTAAGCCAAGATCGCGCCACTGCACTCCAGCCTGGGGGACAGAGCCAGACTCCGTCTCAAAAAAAAAAGAAAAAAAAAAAAAAAGAAAATGCAAGAGAGTCTCAAAAGTTGTGTAGCTTAATTTCCTCTTGCAAAAATATAAAGTACTCCCAACAGTTTCTAATTTTGATGCTTTTACAGTTACTGTTCTGTGTTGTAATGGCCTGCGTTTTTAAAAAGCTTGAAATTGTTAGGAGACCTTTAGACATAGAACTTGGTAAGAAGTGCAGAGACAGCATGGCATAGGATGGGGAAACATGCCAGATCACTTGGGACAGAAAATTTTTCTTAACTGCTTTTCAGCATTTATATAGGTTCTTCCATGAGCAAAATAAAATATGAACCTAAATAGAATGGGCTCAAACAGTCATAATAAATTCCTTTGGTTATTTTCGGAAAATCTATATTCACAGGTGGCCTGTGTTAATAGGTGAATTCATTGTATTTTGGTGTGGCTATTTGTATAACAAAACATGACTAAATATGAAAGATGCATATATCTTTTTCTTTACCAGATCTTGTGCCAGTTTTTAAGCAAGCAAATTATGTTCATGTAGTGAAATTTTAATCTGTATTGGGAATAGAGGTGGGAATAGTAGCATTCTGTTTATTGTGGATTTGGAGTAGAATCTAGAAATGCTACTTAATCAGAATATTGTAAGCAGAAATTACTTTTTACCTTTTTTACAAAAAATGGACATGAGAGCTCACTTTGTTGCCCAGGCTGGTCTCAAACTCCTGGGCTCAAGTGACCCTCCCACCTTAGCCTTCCGAGCAGCTGAGAACACAGGCACGTGCAATTGTGCCCGGCTTTAGAAATCACTTTTTATTTTAATTCTTATTTATAACATTTCATAAGGTATTAGACTACTTTTCCCAGTCACTACCATTTATACAATTTAGTTTTAATTTCTTAAAATTTTATTTGAAATTGTAGAATGTCTTAGATAATCATTCAGAATGTGAATTGTCATGGAGGTATCAGAGATGCAACTTAATTTCTCCTGATACCAGTATATCTTGAAAACGTTTTGCTTAAAGATTTATTTATCCTTGCTGTCAATTTGTTTCTTGTAATTTGCCTCATAGAAACATTCATTCAAAACAGAGTGCTGAAACCAAAATGGAATACACAATTAAAACCAAATAATTTTTTTCCTGCTAACTACTTCCCAGCCCCTGGACTGAACTCGTGATTGAGGTTCTATTTACTTTTGCAAACAGATGAATATTTTTGGAGCAGTGGAGGTAGGAGCGTGGTACCCAAGTCCAAGTTGCACCATTTTGTGTGGCTATTTCTTTCTTACTCTGCATTAGGAAACAGGTGCAAGAAAAAGAAAAAAAAATTCCACTTCATCATCATAGTAGTATCTGGAATCTCATTCCCCATAACCAAGAAGAACTCATTTATTCTTGGCCAACCTCTCTCTTTTGTTATTCTAAGTTGACTGTGGACAGCTTTGATGCTGACCTTTGAACTTCTGTGAGTCCCCCTGCCCTTGCTGCCAGGATTTTAGAATCTACCCTTCTCCTATACTAGGAGTGGTAAGAAAATAAATTGGGGTAGTAGTGCCATTTGATGATTCATTTTCTTTTTATATGTGTCTTCTAAAATTAACATTGACAATTTGGAGCCGCTTTATAATGTGGATAATAGAGGAAAAGCTGTGATTGCTTACAGGCTGAATTTAGGTTCATCTGAAATTATGATGTATCTCAGAAACATCATAATTCCTTGGTTTGGGAGTGGTAATAGGATTAGGACTGTTGAGACTGTAGAAAAAGCACATTGTTTTTCTTAGATGTGGATGCTTGTTTGGGGTGGTGTAGGCTGATGGAGAGTGAGACAGCGGCTACTCTTTTTTTTTTTTTTTTTTCCCCAGCTGCTACTCTTAATGCAGACATTGCTCTAGAACACCCTGTATAAACTGTATATTGCCACATCTAAACCATATAGTACTTCATTAAATTTTGAACATTTAAAATATTTTAACTTTATGAGACAACTATGTGGTGCATGTGTTAATTAGCTTGATTGTGATAATCATTTTTCAGTGTATATGTATATAAAAATAACACATTGTACACTTTAAATATATACAATTTTTGTCAATTATATGTCAATAAAGCTGTAAAAAAATTTTAGATAATGCACAATGGATCCCATACTTTGTATTTATTCCTATATACCTCGATTTTTAAGCACCTTATTCTTTAAGTTCATTTTGTTGCCGAATTTGAATGCATTCTCCCCAGTCCTTATTAAAGAGGGTGCAATAATCTTTCATCTGAGATACAATTGATGGAATTATTTTATAGGATCGAGTATGTCTTAAAACCTAACCTTTCTTTGCTTACATTGAATATTATGACCATAATATTATGAAATATTATTCTGAAACTTGGTCTGAGTTCTCTTATGTCATCAGAAATTTCTGCAAATTCAATCTGAAATCAACACATGGGCACTTTTTTTTTTTCTTTTTTATGGTCTTAAATACAGAAAATCATAATCTATTTTAAGCTTAGATAAATGATGGAACACTTGTTTACATGGGTAAAATGACTCTATCTAAGTAGTATATTGAAGTTCATGTTAATGTTTGCTATTTAATGACACCTAATGATATTCAATGAAGGGTTATGCTAAACCAGAGAGAAAATGTGTTACCCAGGCAACTGCCTCTGGCAGACTAGAGATTCAGGCATATGGCTCTATAGTACACATTATTTCAGCATCTTTAAGCATAAAGAACCACACATGTAATTGACTGTGAAAAATTACTGCTCAGTTACTGTATTGTATGGTCATAATAGAAGTAAATGAATACGTCATTGTTGTTGGAACAAGTCTGTTGGGAATCACTTGTAGACTCTACTATTTAAGAAGCAAAAATACAATAAGAAGAAAATAGCTGGTTTAATTAACATGTAAAAATTGGGTTAATTTGAATTCAGCTGGCACAGCAGATATTAATGTTGGCTTTTTTTTGTGATATTCTGGCTCAAGCCTGGGTATTTTTATTTCTTCTTGCCCACACCATGAATAATTTTATTTCTTAAAATGATAAGGCCTATTTCAGTCATTTAATTTTTGCTTTGCCAAGGGCTTTTATTACAGTCACATCAAGAGAGGTTTTGTGTATATCCAAAATGTAAGAATTATAGTTGAATGAAAGAAAATGCTAAAATGTTCCCGAGTAATTGATAATGTTTCTTAAAGAGGAATCAGTATAATTTTGATTTCATGTATTTTTTAAAAATTTCAGTTTACTGCCGATGTATTTTTATTTTTTTAACAGTGACAAAATTGATCAACGGCAGTTGCAAGAAAATAGCATGTTTGTTCTTGTCACTTTTTGTGTGCCGATGCTTATATGCCTTTTGTTTGTTTTAGAATATTGTTTTAATCATCATTACCTTGCTTCAGAGATTCAGAAAAACCTATTGAGAAAGGCATTGTGTTCCAATTAAAAAGTCACTTAGCTCAATCAATTTTTGGTATTTTAAAATGTTATTTGAGCTGAGAACAAACATAGGTAATGTGGGCATTGACTAAAAGTATGTATGGGAAAATTCTGTTCCTCGGGCTGTGCCTTCGGTACCCTGTAGGTACTTTTGTGCTTTTCAGCCCAAAATCAAGGGAACGATCATACTGGAGACTATGGTTAGAGAAGTGAAGGATTTGGCAGTGTGTGCCCTTGCATGCAGGCCAGTCTTTCTGTCCTTGGGTGCATTCAAAGTACTTGGTTATCCAGTGGTAATGAGAATAAACCAACATGCTACTTTATATAGTGTAGGCCAGTATATGCTAACTAACAAATTCATATGCCTGCTGGCTTTTCAGTTACTGATTTCTTATTTGTGGTTTCCCCATTATCCTTCTTCATTTGCCATTTTAATAACATTGAGACCTTTTTATCCAACCTTAATTAGTAGAACAAAGAAAGATTTAGGAAACCTAGATTTTTAAATCTGCTTTATTTGCCTTAATCAGTTTTCCATCATGGTTTACAATTACTTTTCCCTTTTTTCCTCAATGGTCTTTCTTTACCTCTTTTGATTTCCTCCTGCTTTGAAGGCAATACGTAATTTAAAATGAGGTGTTTATGGTGTTTTTTGTTTGTTTAAACTTAGTAGACTTTTCCTTTAAAAAGAAGTCTTTGGTAGATCTCAAAATATCCATGATGTAATTAAAATGCAGACTATTTGTCATGCACATTATTAAATTCTGCTCTCAGTGTTGGTAATTATACAAAATAGGAACAATGTAGTATAATAAGATAGCTTTTCGGGGTTTTTAAATGATGTCTACTAGTATTTAAGAAATAAAGGATATTTATCTAAAGAATTATGGAGATGGTGAATATGATTTGTCTCTAGTTTTAAAAGCTTGTAGTGGTTCTTTTCCTTGATGTAGTATCATCTTTTTAAGGATTGGCTATGATTGGAGCATTTTTATGACTTGAAGGTTAAAAGATGAGAGATTGAAGGAGGTGGCAAGGACACTGGGGCAGATTCTCCTCATCTCATTGGGCAATGGTTATTTTACAGGGAGGGAAAGAATAAATGGGGTATAGGAAGAGTAAAGACATTTTCTAGTGTTACTTGAATTAACTACGTACTAGCAAGTGAGAACTAGAAAAGGGATGAATCATACCTGTCAAATGTGCTTGATCCATCTTATAAGAAAGAGAATGTTGGGGGTATAAGAATACCCCAGTAAATCCCCCTGGTTGGCACAGTCAGCCTTGGGCAACTTGACTGCTGTTTGGAGTCAGCTGCAAGGCGATGGGCTGCCAAGTAGAGCTGGCAGTATGGACAGATCACTTACTGAGTTAAGCTCACAATTATGAGAGCATATATATATATATATATATATATATATATATGCTTTTGCCAATATGGAGGCAGTGATATATGCAGAGGTGATATTTATAGGCCAAATTCATGATGACAATACAGTAAAATTACCAATAAAAATCTTTAATAGGTTTTTAAAGCCAGGCTGTAGCCTGCTTGTTTGAACAATATTCAATCTGCCAGATTTCATTGGAGCCAATGAATTTAAATAGGCCCTTGGCAAACACTGCAGTGAGATTTGAACCAGAGTACATAGTAGAGCTGAAGAGCCCTGCTGGCCTCAGAACAGATGCACTCCAGGGAATGCCAAGGTCCTTTCTGGAGTCAGGGTGGGCACAGAATGGCTGCCTGTAACCTAAAATGGAAGAAAACAGGATTTTAGAATGAAAGGCATCCGAGAAAAGCACCTTTTATGGAACAAGAAAGGATATCTGTTCCAACTTGTCCGACAAGGTCATTCAGCCAGTTAGGCAAAGGTAAGACTAGGACTCGGCTTCTGTCCACCTTATTCCTGATGGTTTTAGAAGATTAGGTAATCGCCCCAGCTACTCGGAGAGGCTGAGGCAGGAGAATGGCGTGAACCCGGGAGGCGGAGCTTGCAGTGAGCAGAGATCGCACCACCGCACTCCAGCCTGGGTGAAAGAGCGAGACTCCGTCTCAAAAAAAAAAAAAAAAAAAAAAGAAGATTAGGTAATCGCTCATTGTCTCTTTTCAGATCAGATTGGAAACAATAGTCATGAATTTGCATAATTGGGGCCATGAGTCTTCGTTTGTGTGCTTGCTGACCATCAACTAGCATATTAAATAAAAATCTTTACTTAGGAGCACCCTCTTCATCTGCCTAACTGGTAGTTTTCATATCCTCAGTGACCTCCAAGCCTCAGAGTCTGTGCCTGTGACTGCCATAGCCCCTGCAGCCCCTGGCCACTGGGCCTCCTCTTGATGAGGAGGGGCTGACCAGCTCCTGGGCTTTAAAAACTGCTTGCTGTGACTTCCAGGACAGGACCCCCCCAGACCCCACATAATTAAGCCTTAACAGCCGTTTAGAAAATGTATCCCAGATTTGACTGCTCTTTGGTTCTCTTGCTACGACCCAGGTTTAGCCTACTGCAGCCGCTTCTAACTGGGCTCACTGCTTCACCCAGCGGCCCTTGCTCCACAGTGTCTTGAGTGTTCTTCGTAACCTTTCTAACTCTGAGGCGAGTCACATCACTCCCCTGCATAAAACCCTTCAACAGCAGCTGATTTCCCTAGGAATAAAATCCAGGCATCCTTTTATGCCTGGCACCTTCCTCATCCTTATCCCCTTTCCCTTCCCCTACCTTCTCTACTCTCCAGCTGCTCGAGGTCTCCCTGCCCCTTGGAACTTACCAAGGGTGGCCTGCTTTGGCGCGGGCACTGATGTTTCTCCTCACATCCCTGTCCTCCAACTCTTGGCCGCTGCTTTTCACCATTCAGATCTCAATACCTCCTCAACAGAGGCTTTTCCTGACCATTTTAGGCAAAGTAGCTTCATCTCCCAACCCCATTACTCTCCTGGAGTTGATTTTCAAGCCTGGCTATGTAGTACAATCACTTGAGAAGTTAAAAAAAAAAAAAAAACAATTGAGTGTTTAGGCCCTTCTACAGACCAATGAAATAGAATATCTGGGGCTGAGAAGCATGATTCCAAGGCATTGCTCTATTTTACCCTATGCAGTGGTTGTCTAATTCTGGAATTTTTATGTATGCATGTGCTCATCCTCCACCCACCTGCAAATGTGGTTCCCTGAGGACACAGATGTTGTCAATTTTGAGGTATCCTTAGTGCCTGGGGCATGGCTTATCATATAGTAGGAACAGGGTACACATTTGCTTTGTTATCAAAAAGGGTCAGACTCTGGGGCCAGCGTGGTGGCTCACACCTGTAATCCCAGCACTTTGGGAGGCCGAGGCGGGTGGATCGCCTCAGGTCAGGAGTTTGAGACCAACCTGGCCAACATGGTGAAACCCGTCTCTACTAAAAATACAAAAATTAGCCGGGAGTGGTGGCGCACACCTGTAATCCCCAGCTTCTCAGAAGGCTGAGGCAGGAGAATTGCTTGAACCCGGGAGGCAGAGGTTGCAGTGAGCCGAGATCACACCATTGCACTCCAGCCTGGGCAACAAGAGTGAGACTCCATCGCAAAAAAAAAAAAAAAAAAAAAAAGAGTCAGACTCTGTAAAATATTTGAAGAGATTTATTCTGAGCCAGGTATGAGTGACCATGGCCTGTGATACAAGCCCTCAGGAGATCCTGAGAACATGTGCCCAAGGTGGTCAGGGTGCAGCTTGGTTTTATACATTTTAGGGAGACATGAGACTTCAATCAATTACATTTAAGAAATAACATTGATTCTGTCCAGAAAGGTGGGACAACTCGAAGTGGGGCGAGGGCTTCCAGGTTATAGGTAGAGGTAAACATTTTCTGGTTGACAATTGGTTGGAGTTTACCTAAAGACCTGAGATTATTAGAAAGGAAATATCTGGGTTCAGATAAGGGATTGTAGAGACCAAAGTGTTCATTGTACAGATGAAGCCCTTAGGTAGCAGGCTTCAGAGAGAATAGATTGTGAATATTTCTTATCAGACTTAAGATATAATGAGGCATGTCCAACCGCCACTTCCCGTCATGGCCAGAAACAGTCTTTTAGGTTAAATTTGAAGAGTGCCTTGGCTAAGAAGGAAGTCCATTGAGGGGGTCTTAGAATTTTATTTTTGGTTTACAGCTTGGTTGCCCGAATGATATGTATTTGCAAGGAATATGGGCGGGAAAGAGAAGAGCTATAAAAGCCAAAAGCTATTAAAAGATGTTAAAAATCATGGAGACCAAAGCTTTTTGGATAAATTTGGATAAACTGGTGATCACAGGAGAGTCCAGTTCCAGATTTTTCTTAACACCCACATATACTAAAACATGGGTGGTCTGATGGTTAGAACTGTGATTTTGGAGTTAGATTTTACTTTCATCTCTGCCATTGACCCTGGACAATTGCTTGGCTTCTGTTGTAACACACAGAAGAGGTATAAGGAGAAGTTATTTTTGTGAAGTACTCTTGTGGTTAGGAACCTTCAGTAAAAGTGGTAATTGGATTTTGATGGTACATTGTCTACAATCAAACTTCCTGAAGTATGAACAGACCAATTCCTTATGTGCTGTTGCTTAAACTTTCGTAGCCACAGAGTTGGCCTGGAGATAGGAGCCAGGCAGGAGATGAAAGGGATCACATGGGGTCTAAGCCTCTGCTGAGTGAGAATAAGCAAGGACAGAGAGGAAGAGAAGAGCTGGAGGTTGTCTGTTAGTGTGATTCTTTCAGATCCTTCGTTTCTTTTTTCAATTTGTCTTCCTCTCCCCAGATCTGTTATATAGTCCTCCTGACACTAAGTTGAGGACTTTGCTATTTTGTTTCATACGAATTTTTATTTTTTTCTTACTATAAGAACAGTGCAGTATGTATATTATTGAAAGGATTAGAAAATATGGACAAGCAGAAAAAACATCTTAAATTTCTAACAATTTAACCACCTAGAGATGATATCCACTGTCAACACTTTGGTGTGCCTCCTTCAGACTTTGTGTGTGTGCAAAATATTATTGTCCATTTTTAAGAAACAAATCATTTTCTACACATCATTGTGTAAATGATTTTTTACTTACTACCATGGATTTGTTTATAACACTTTTAGTGGTTGGATAGTATCCTGCATATCAATGTTCTGTATTCAGTCCATCACATATTGTTGTATATTGAGGTTGTTTGTACTTTTTTCACCATTACCAGCTGTGCTGGGTAAATATCCCTGTAGATTAAAGTTTGCACCCATTTATAAATAATTTTTTAGGATAAACGCCTAGAAGTGCGATTGTGGTGGTCGAGGAGTAAAGAGGTGTTTTTTTGTTTTTGTTTTTTTCTAACTGCTTCTTGTGGAGCAGGGCTAACCCATAGGCTACCCAGAGTGGCCATAAAGACATCTTTGAGAGTCTTGCTGTGTTGTCAAATTGTCCTCTGGAGATGCTGCACTCCCAGCCCTTGGTATAAAGTGCCCTTCTTTCTTTCTTTCTCATTCAGGCTTTCCTAGCTCTTCCCTGGATTCTGCCATCGCATCTCCTCAACTCCGGTCTCTTCCCCTTAAGTTCATTTAACACTCCTCTGTCAGATTAAATGTTCTGATACACAAATTGATCACATTGCTAAAATTATCAGATCTTGTTCTACCATCACAGGACCTCATAATCAGGATGTGAGCAACTTTGTGGGGATTTTTCTTTCTTTTCTTTTCTTTTTTTTTTTTTTTTCTAGTAGATGGTGTCTCACTCTGTAGCCCAGGCTGGAGTGCAGTGGTGCAATCATAGCTCACCGCAGTCTTGAACTCCTGGACTCAAGTGATCCTCCTGCCTTGGCCTCCCAAAGTGCCGGAATTATAGACATGAGCTGCCACGCCCAACCCCGGAACTATATTTTCTGTTCTAGTTTTTCTCCAGCAAATATGCATTTCTTGTGATTCTTCATCTCTGGTCTTCCTTCGTTGGTTCCTGGCTTACCTTCTGCCCCTCCGGACTACCAGTTCTGGGGAGCAGAGATTGTGTCCCTGGAACTGCCCTCTGCCAAACATGTAGAATAGGCACTGAAGTCAAACTTCAGCTGGTGGACTCTCCTCCCCCATCTCCCATCTTTACTTGATCACATTTCACTTTTATTGCAAGACTGCACTCATGTTCACTGAACACATCTTCCTTCTGATGTCATGTGTTCCCAATTTCAGTAAGGCTTTCTCCATCTCCTTCCACTTAACATGACAGTAATCTTTCCCTCCTCTAAATTCATTGAGTCGTTTATTTCCAATTCTCTTATGTTACTTAACCCTTTTTCCATAATATCATAATTTTCAGTCTGTATTCTGTATTATATTTCAAATATCTCCAGGCTAACTGCTATCCCTTGTGAAGCTGGGGGAGCAGGGACCTAAAGTTATGCTACAGTGAAGAAGCACCATCATCATTTTGGTATATATCTTGTAGTACCTTTCCACATATGTGATAAATGATTAATATTTACATTGTGTAAGCATAGCATACAGATGCAATTCACTTTTCAACTCTTCCTTCTTTGGCCCAGTATTTTATAGTACTATGCAGTGCTTTGGCTATTTTATTATTACTTGGACTATAAAGGAGTTACAAAGTCTCTACTGTTATAAATGGCTTCCAGAAGGAGAACAGCAGCTCTAGTGCTTTGTAAAACAAAAATGACTTGCTTACAAAAAATATCCAGTAGCATCAGAACCATGAAATAGAGTAGTTAGAAACTTACCCTCCCCTAATCTCTGAGTGGTATAGGCCTGTGGAAATGTGACTTGTGCATTTGCTTTCATGTTAGCTGACCCATGTTCTACTATTAGTTCCTGCAGATGAGTGTGGTGGCAAATACTGTTCCTTAGATTCTAGTCGTAGAGTTAATCAGAGCTGCATGATTCATTTTAAAGAGAATCTAACATTGTCAAAGAAGTTCTGGGAGTTGCGGGGTGGAAAAGGAACTAAGTGAGTTCACCAGCCGGGTCTGAACTTGATTAAGCCTGAATTCTTTGTTGTAACTTATGTTAATGCTCATTAAATCTGTAAAGCAAGACGGAAGCACTGTTTGTCTATATATATATCATATATATATGATATATATATTATATACATCATATGTATATATGTATGATATATATTATATATAATATGTATATAAAATATAATTTATATTTTATATAAACATTTTTAGGTATCGTGCTGTAAAGTAATATAGTACTATATAATTATTCTCATGGCCTTCTAGTCAGATTACCTTGAAAATCCAAAATGATCTTGGTGAACAATAATACATTATGATTTCATGGTTCATCTATACACCTCCTGCATAGATGTATAATACTCATATCTAACAAGATTACCAATTACGTAACTTTTGGTATCAGTAACATGCCTAAAATACCAGAGTATTTATTGGCCATTCTCAGTTATGAAACGTTGACATTGCCAGACAAGGCTTTGTTCATACATATATATATTTTTTATATGTATATATAGTCATATATAAAATATATATTATATATATGCCTTTAAATATTATAAGCCTTGCATATGTATATGGTCTCCTATATATGCCTTTTTTTATATAAGCCTTTCATATATATATTAAGCCTGTCTTTATTCAGACTATGAAACCAAAAACATCCTTTTTCTAGATAACGCATAGTGTGATTCTGTTTAATGAACCTAATGTCTGTGAAGGGGTAATTAAGCAAATATGATTGTTTTCTGCCTCAACAAACTGCCAGCAAGTTCCCCTGGAGAGCAGCACTGTGTGGCTGTGTGGCTGTGGGTGCCTGCTTAGCAGGGTTGGGGGATGTGGGAGTCGTGGCAACTGCGAAGCAAAGGCCAGAAACACATTTGTCCTGTGTTCTGCTTCAGAAGTCTAGAGTGTGGCAGGCCTGCCGGTGATTACTTAAGGTCTTCTTTTATTAGAGCATGTCTTAAGAGGAAAAGGAAACATCTCTAAATGAAATGCTTGTGGGCACTTTTATTCACAGCTTTAAGTAACCTTTCTTTAAAAACTGCCAGATCTGTGTTTCCAATCTTGGCCTCTATATTAGTTTCCTCAGGCTGCTGTAACAAAGTACTCTACCGCAAACTGGGAAGCTTTAAAAAAAAAAAACAAAAAACAAATTAGTTGTCCCAAGTTCTGGAGGCTAGACATCCAAGGTGGAGGTTCAGCAGGGTTGGTTTCTTCTGAGGGCTGTGAGGGAGAATCTGTTCCGTGCTTCTTTCCTGTCTTCTGGTGGTGGGCGGGCAACCTTTGGTGTTCTTTGGCTTGAAGAAGCATCACCCTGATCTCTACCTTCATCTTTACTTGGTTTTGTCCTTGTGTGCATGTCTGTTTTTAAATTTCCCTCTTTTATAAAAAAGACTCCAGTCACATTGGATTAGGTGCCTGCCCCACTCCACTATGATCTCATCTCAACTGAACTGGTTCCATTTGCAGCCACCCTATTTCCAAATAAAGTCACATTCTGAGGTTCTAGGGGTTGGGGTTTTGGGGGATGGGGGACACAGTTCTGCCCATACCAGCATCTCTCTTGAGTCCATTGAGTATCTTTTGGCTTCTGGCTGGACACTGTACTACATGTCCCACTGGTACCTCAAACACAGTCACAGTTGGTTACATTCTCCCACAGGTCCCTTCTTTCCAATTTTTACCTTTTTTTCTTCTTTCTTCTTTATCTTTGGTGGTAGTATCATCATCCCACTCAGTTATCCAAGTTGGAAATGTTGGGAGCATCCTGGCCTGTTTCCTTGGTCTTGGCCTCCAACATCCAGTCCTAACCATATTTTATCATTTTCGCCTCCGCTGTGTTTCTCTAGCCTTTCTTCTGCTTCCATTCCTAGGGCTTCCACTCAGGTTTAGAACCCTGCGATCCCTGGCTGCCAGGCTGTCTCCCACATCTCATCTCTCCTTTAAAGTCATCTTCCACACCAGTTCTTTTTCTAAAACAGTTTTGAATGTGACATTTCTTAATCCAGAAACCTTGAGTGATTTTTAACTGTCTGAAAAAAAAGTCAAGATTCTGTTGCTTGGCCCTTAAGGTCCACCCCAGGTGGCTGGCATCTCGCTCATGCCAGTCTTTTGCTCCTCATGACCTGCTAGATGGAGAATTGGTAACTCCTACATGCTTCTCCAAATACAGCACATCCATTTTTTTTCATCTCTGTACTTTGCTTCTACAGTGTAGAATGTCCTCTCTATCCTTCCCTCCTCTCTCCATTGTCACCAAATCAAAGTGGTTCCATTTGCCTGCACACAATAGAAAGCCAAACACAAAGCACCAGTTTTTTGTAGCAAGAAAGTTTATTGCCAGGCAACTGAATAAGGTGACAGGAGTCAGGCTCAAGTTTGACTTTCTCTACCAGCCTTACAGCCATAGATTTAAGGGAGGGCTTCTGAGTGTGGAGTTTAGGTGCTGAACAGTGATTAGTGATTGGCTGAAAGGAAAGGGGGTTTGGAAAGTGTCTTGGGCATGCTGTTGCCCTTCCATGCTGCTTCATGGGTTGCACCTTTGGACAGTGGTGGCATTAGCTTGAACTGAGGGTGAGTTTTTGGCCTTCTAACATCAAAAGGTTACTCAACAGGGGAGGAAGTCTATTCTGCCCAGACTCCAGTCAGCTTATGTTGGTTCCAACCAGCCTCAGTCTGTCAGCCAATTTTGTGGCAAATAGAACTGTAACAAATGGTTTTCTTCTCTGCTGTCCTGCAAGACAAGCTCAATAAATTTTTGTTAGTTACCAAATTCTTTAATCCTGTGGGGCATGGTTTCACCATCTTCCCACAGCAGTTGGAATTCTACCCAGGTTAAATGGAAGCCAGGAGACCTGGTTTTCAGGCCAAAATGTCAGAAGCCAGTTGTTTTGCCTAACCCAGGTCATTAACTTTTTCCAGTTTCTGTTTCCTCACAAGTAAAATTAGGAGGTTGAAGTAGATAATCCCTGAGATCTTTTCAGCTTTAAAATTTGTTCTTCAAATACCATGCTGCCATGAAGCAGTCCCCAACTCTTCCAGGCAGAATAATTCACTCCTTTTATGCCCCTTAGTGCTTTATTTTTTCTTTTACAGTTAACTCTTAATTTCTAGTGGTTATGTGTGCTCATGACTATCTCCCCTTCCTCCAAACAGCTGGTGGTAAGCTCCTTGAGTTCAGCCAGGAATGTTTGACTCATATTTGCCCCCGTTCTTGCTTCGTACACAGAGAGTCTCGGTGAGAGAGACCTTAGTAGAGGATAAAATGTGCTCGGGAAGTACTCACCTATAACACATGCTCTTCCTGAGTGTTCCCAGGCATTGAGAAGGATGTGTTTTGGATGGTTAATGATACAGAGATATTATATTGAACACACTGAGTTTTTCCTTTCTTTGTAGCATTATTGTAACTGGGTGACATTCTGGGAAACAGCTAAATTCACTTTGTAACAGTTTTTATAAAAATGTGTGCTCTCTATAGGATGTTTAAAAGTAACTAAGTTTTCTGTAAAAGACATGAAAAGCATTCCTATTTTCTTCCTCCTTCTATATCCTCCGGAAACTTAGAGTATCTCAATGTGTCATTAAAGTATTTGGATACTTAAAATAGCAGTTGTTAAAAAATAAAATCTAGGAAAGCTTTTATGGACCCATTTCCTCTTTGGAAGTCAAAACATCCTTGGCCTCTCATGTTCTTCCTAAAGCTTAGATTTGACCCACATTTTGACCTTCAGAAAGTTAAAGTCACTCCTTTTTCCTAGAGAAGAATGACCAGGCCCTTTTCTTGCTTCAAGGCCACCTCTGGTCCTATATTTCTAATCTAATTTTACATTGTTCTTTAACGCACTCCACTGTCCAGACAAAATCTGTCACTCATCAGTTTCCCTGTATGCTCCTTAGCTTTCTTGCATTAGCCTTCTGCCTGAGGTGCCCTCTAGTCTACACCCATTACTGCATATCCAAGTTGTACTCATTTTTTAAGGCCTAGCTCAAATGCCATTTCTGCCACAAAGACTTTTGTTACCATACTAGTTCTTGTGTTATGATTTGTCCTTCCTCTATACACTAGTCTATTTCTAGACTAGTGCTATCTGCCTCACTAGACTAGAAGTCCCTTGGGGTCATGTTTCATGTGTCATTTATCTGTATTCCCCTTGTACTAGCCCTAGGTCAATTCACACGTGGTCAGTAAATACCAGTAGTGAATCAATATCTGTGAACCATTTTTTGCATGGTGTATAAGGGTACTAATGCATAACAAAGTTGCTCTATTTTGCTGTTAGGCAGTCACATCTTAGGCTAAAGTATCTGCACTTTTATTATAGAACCCAAAAACATGCCTGAAGGAAGACTGAAACATATATGATCCTGGATAAAACAGTTACATTTGAAATTATAGTGTATTTAGTGTGTAACTACATGGTCAATGCTGTCATGTCTTTTAGATTCTGTGCATTATTATTTCAGTCCACTATATGTAAAAGTAAATGCTAAATGTTTATAAATGTTTTCAGTTTGAATTTTATGTTTTGGCAGTGATACCTTATTTTTTCCCTCAGTGTATGTTTGTATATGCTTCTGTTTTCCACAAGCTACTGATTTTTGCTTTATGTTTGTTTTATGTTGCAGATTAATATCTTTTCAAGAATTTGTTGCCTTTGAATCTGTCCTGTGTGCTCCTGATGCTTTGTTTATGGTAGCCTTTCAGCTGTTTGACAAAGCTGGCAAAGGAGAAGTAACTTTTGGTAAGGAGCATGATTCTGTGCACATCTATGTAAGTGTGGACTTGTGTGAGCATTTTCTTTTTTTTTTTTCTAGGAACAAAATAAAGTGTATGGAAATGCTTTTAAGAAGATAGTATATCCCTTTTAGTAAAGATACTTCAATGTTTAGGAGCTCCAGTTCAAATGTCTTCCTATTTGAAAAAAACAAGTTTCTGGCTTAGTAGTTTTGATACTCTGATTTAGTTTTAAGGTGAGGGAGATGTGGCATGACTGTTTTCATAGAGTCATGGCATGTGAGAGCCAGACAGGACTTCTGTTTCTTCCCTGGACCATCAGTAGTGCTTTCCACTGATAGAACGAAGAAGTGAATAATCTGCCTATACACAGAAGTTACTTATGCACCCTGTACTTCTTGTCTTCACCTTGTTCCCATGGAGTAGTTTGCGGCCAGAGCCGCTGCACAAGATGGTGGTTCAGAATGGTACATGAAGGACCTTGTTCTAAACAACCCTCGCTCCCCCCACCCGACTGCTGTGCTGGCAGTGTCTGCTCTGCTGTGGCGTTATTTTGCAAGGCACAAACATCATCATGGGAATTAGCTACAAAGCTGCAGAAAACCCTGACATTTTTCAAGTACTTAGAAGAAAGGGAAGGCTTGGAAGTGGTGGGACAGTGGTAAGTTATTTTTTAAAAAACTGGCTACTAAGGACAGATTTAACAGAAAGTACCATGTTTCCCTCGGACTCTGTGGTGTCCAGCATATGTTGTCTCTGCATGCAAATCTGCAGTAGCATTGCTCATGAAGAATTTTGGAGCCCTTTAGGCATGTGGATTGTGCTTTCATGAGAGATGGCTTTAAAGATTAGGGAGAATGGGGCATGACTATTTTCATAGCGTCATAGAACGTGAGACCCAGACAGGACTTCTGCCTGTCTTGTGTTTGGCATGTGCCCATTTTAAGTGTCTTTATTCATAGTTTCCAATTCATTCAGACCTTTGGGACTTGTCTTATTTTATGTATTGTGGAAAACATACAGATATGGGAAAAATACAGGTGGTATAAGAGTGTTGCTTCAAGAATCAGATAAGCTTAGCCCCTTCAAGCTCTACTGCTGTTGTCTCTGAGCCAAATTAGTGATCCTCTCCAGTCCTCATGTATCTTACCAAGAAGTGAATATAATTAGATAAAGTATTGGTAAGATAGTATAATAGATTTATTGTGCCAACCCCCTTCATTCCATCATACTCATTTGAGATGACAGAATAAAAGGTTAAATCATCTTGAGCAAAGACAAAAAATTATATACTTGCCTGGTTTTGCTTCTAGAAGATCAGATGCTTTCCATTAATACTTCATGAGGATTATTTAATATTTACAGATCCTTAGAAGAAATTTATTTCCATCACCCAATTCCTCTTAGCACCACTGCAACCACAACTTTTTAATGGAATACCAATTTAAAAAAAGTCCCCATTTAAATCTTCAAGTAATGAGTAAGCAGCTAGCTCATGGTGTTATTGATTTACTCAGCGGAAGTGAGTTTGGTGACAGTGTTATGATAGCGTTTCCTGGGGATGAGCAGAGGAAAGCCTGTGAGTGTAAGCATGTTCAACATAGGTGTGTTCTGTCTTGTCCTCCTACTTTCCCCAGCAAGTCTGGATGTGAGGAATGGAAGAGAGCTCGATTTGAGATTAGAGGACTGAGAAATGGGCTTCAGGTAGTTCCTTGATGTAGATCCATCTTCCCTTCATGCGTGTGAAGTGGCAAGGGATATTGGCGACACCAGCTTTACCACTTGTCCTAGAAAGACATAGGGACTTCCACCATTGCAGAGGAAAGTGTGTCTGTTAGTGTGATTAGAAGAAAATGATAGTGAAGAAGCAGGATGTAGGAAACAAGAGCTGTCTTTGAATTGTAGAAGGCATAGTTGCATAAGGATTTTGTTTCTGCTTCTTACTAGCTAAAGGATAAGTCATTTCAACCCTCTGAGCTTTATTTTCCTCATCTCTAAAATTGGGGTAATAACTACCTTACAGGACTGTGTAAGGATTTAAAGATTCACTGCATAAAAGGCACTGTCTGGAAAACAAAGGCCTTTATACAAATAGTGATACTAAAAGAAATAGCCTAAAAGATTCTCTGTATTTTTTTTTTTCATTTTTGTTCTTTGGGAAGCCCTTTTTTTTTTTTTTTTAACGTAACTTCAGGGGTACATGTGCAGGTTTACTATATAGGCAAATTTGTGTCACAGGGATTTGCTGTACAAATTATTTCGTTACTCAGATATTAAACCTAGTACCCATTAGTTATTTTTCCTGATCCTCTCCCTCCTCCCACCCTCTACCCTCCACCCTCTGGTAGGCCCTAATGCCTGTTATTCCTCTCTGTGTCCCTGTGTTCTTATCACTTAGCTCCCACATATACGTGAGAATGTTTGGTTTTTGGTTTTCTGATCCCACATTACCCCATTGCTAAGGGTAATGGCCTCCAGCTCCATCCAAGTTCCTGTAGAGGACATGATCTCGTTGTTGTTGTTGTTGTTGTTGTTTTTAATGACTGCATAGTATTCCATGGTGTACATGTACCACATTTTCTTTATCCAGTCTATGATTAGTAGGCATTTAGGTTGATGCCATGTCTTTGCTATTGTGAATAGTGCTATAGTGAACATATGTGTGCATGTGTTTTTATGATAGAATGTTTATATTTCTTTGGGTATATACCCAGTAATGGGATTGTGGGTCGAAGGATAGTTCTGTTTTTAGGGCTTTGAGGAATCGCCACACTGTTTTCCCCAGTGGTTGAACTAATTTACACTCCCACCAGCATTTACACTCCCACCAGCAATGTATACATGTTCCTTTTTCTCTGCAACCTTGCTAGCACCAGCTATTTTTTGACTTTTTAATAGTAGCCATTCTGATTAGTGTGAGATGGTACCTCGTTGTAGTTTTGATTTGCATTTCCTTAATTACCAGTGATGCTGAGCCTTTTTCCATATGCTTCTTGGCCAGGCATATGTGTTCTTTTGAAAATGTCTGTTCATGTCGTTTGCCCACTTTTTTTTCTTTTCTTTTTTTTTTTTTTAAGACAGTCTCACTCTGTCACCCAGGCTGGAATGCAGTGGCGCGATCTCGGCTTAGTGCAACCTCCACCTCCTGGGTTCAAGCATTTCTCCTGTCTGAGTCTCTCGAGTGCCTGGGAGTACAGGCGCCCGCCACCACATCTGGCTAATTTTGTATTTTTAGTAGAGACAAAGTTTTACCATATTGGTCAGGATGGTCTCAAACTCCTGACCTCAGGTGATTCACCCGCCTTGGCCTCCCAAACTGCTGGAATTACAGGCGTGAGCCACCATGCCTGGCCTTTCCCCCACTTTTTAATGGAGTTGTTTTTTCCCTGTTAATTTAAGTTCCTTATAGTTAGTTGCTAGATATTAGACCTTTGTCAGATGCATAGTTTGCAAAAATTTTCTCCCATTCTTTAGGGTGTCTGTTTACTCTCTTAATAGTTGCTTTTGCTGTGCAGAATGCCCTTTAGTTAATTAGGTCCCATTTGTCAATTTTTGTTTTTATTGCAATTGCTTTTGGTGTCTTTGTCATGAAATCTTTGCCCATTCCACTCTCCAGAGTGGTATTGCCTAGGTTGTCTTCCAAGAATATAGTTTTGAGTTTTACACTTAAGTGTTGTTTGTGTTTTAGACGGACTCTTGCTCCGTTGCCCAGGCTGGAGTGCAGTGGTATGATCACGGCTCACTGCAACCTCTGCTTACCAGGCTCAAGTGATTATTGTGCCTCAGCCTCCCAAGTAGCTGGGAGTATAGGCATGCATCACCATGCCTGGCTGATTTTTGTATTTTTCAGTAGAGACAGGGTTTCACCATGTTGGCCAGGCTGGTCTCGAACTCTTGACCTCAAGTGATCCACCCACCTTGGCCTCCCAAAGTGTTGGGATTACAGGTGTGAACCGTCATGTCTGGGCACATTTAAGTCTTTAATCCATCTCGATTTATTTTTGTATATGGCTTAAGGAAGGAGTCCAGTTTCAGTCTTCTGCATATGGGTAGCCAATTAACCCAGCATCGTTTATTGAATACAGAATCCTTTCCCCATTGCTTGTTTTTGTCAACTTTCTTGAAGATCAGATAGTTGTAGGTGTACAGCCTTACTTCTGTTTATAAGTTTCTTGAGATATCAACAGGTATATGACAGGATGTTGGTATGACTGGTAAATTCTAGTTAATTTGTGATTCTGTATGTGAGGAGAAAAAAATTAAATGTTTCCATTTGTATTTTTAGCCTATTGTATGTGACAGTGATTTTTTAAAGTATACTTTGTTGAATGACAGCATACATGCAGAAGAATATACAAATGGTGTTAAGTGTACATCTTGTTGAACTTTTACATCTGGATCTGCTTACCACAAGCCAGATCAGAAAGAGGATGGTACCAGCAGTCTAGAGGTCTCATCCCAATCACTGTTCCCCAATCCAAATGGTAACAACTGACATTTATCACTATCAATTGGTTTTGCCTGTTTTTAAACTTAATTTAATTGGAACTATATAGAATGTACTCTTTTGGTCTGGCTTCCTTTGTTCATTTTATTTGTGAGATTAATCCATGTCGCATGTATTTTTTGTTTTTCTTCACTGTATTGAATTCCATTATGTGACTCTATCCTAATTTATTTATCCATTCTATTGTTGATAAACATTTTGGAACATTTTCATTTTGGCTAGTACAAGCAATGTGCTTTTGACATTGCTTTACGTATTTTTTGGTGTGTATAGACGTTTCTAGGAATAGACTTGCTGGGTCATAAAAAATATGTATATTTAGCTTCAGTAGAGCTTGCCAAAATGTTTCCCAAAGTGATGGTGTGTCTGGAATTGGTGGGTTCTTGGTCTCACTGACTTTGAGAATGAAGCTGCGGACCCTCACAGTGAGTGTTACAGTTCTTAAAGATGGTGTGTCCAGAGTTTGTTCCTTCTTATGTTCGGACCTGTTTGGAGTTTCTTCCTTCTGGTGGGTTTGTGGTCTTGCTGGCTTCAGGAGTGAAGCTGCAGACCTTTGCGGTGAGTGTTACAGCTCTTAAGGCGGCGCTTCTGGAGTTGTTCATTCCTCCCGTCCGGAGTTGTTCATCCCTCCCGGTGGGTTCGTGGTCTCACTGGCCTCAGGAGTGAAGCTGCAGACCTTTGTGGTGAGTGTTACAGCTCATAAAGGCGGTGCAGACCCAAAGAGTGAGCAGCAGCAAGATTTATTGTGAAGAGCAAAAGAAGAAAGTTTCCACAGCATGGAAGGGGACCCGAGGTTGCCACTGCTGGCTTGGGCAGCCTGCTTTTATTCCCTTATCTGCCCCACACGCATCCTGCTGATCGGTCCATTTTACAGAGAGCTGATTGGTCCGTTTTGACAGAGTGCTGATTGGTGCATTTACAATCCCTGAGCTAGACACAGAGTGGTGATTGGTGCATTTACAATCCTCTAGCTAGACATAAAAGTTCTCCAAGTGCCCACCAGATTAGCTAGATACAGAGTGCTGATTGGTGCATATACAATCCTCCAGCTAGACCTAAAAGTTCTCCGAGTCCCCACCCAACTCAGGAGCCCAGCTGGCTTCGCCTAGTAGATCCCGCACTGGGGTTGTGGTTGGAGCTGCCCATCAATCCCACGCCATGCGCCCGCACTCTTCAGCCCTTGGGCAGTCGGTGGGACCTGGGCACTGCGGAGCAGGGGGCAGCACCCGTTGGGGAGTCTCGGACCACACGGGAGCCCATGGTGGGTGGGGGGGCTCGGGCATGGTGAGCTGCAGGTCCTGAGCCCTGCCCTGCTGGGAGTCAGCTGAGGCCCGGTGAGAATTCGAGTGCAGTGCGGGTGGGCCAGGAGTGCTGGGGGACCCAGCGCACCCTCCGCAGCTGCTGGCATAGCTGCTAAGCCCCTCACTGCCCAGGGCCGGCGGTGCTGGCCATCCGCTCTGAGTGCAGGGCCTGTGGAGCCCGCGCCCACCCAGAACTCACACTGGCCCGCGAGCACCGTGGGCCGCCATGGTTCCCACCCACACCTCTATCTCCACACCTCCCTGCAAGCAGAGGGAGCCGGCACCGGCCTCGGCCAGCCCAGAGAGGGGCTCCCACAGTGCACAGCAGGCTGAAGGGCTTCTCAAGTGCGGCCAGAGTGGGCGCCAAGGCCGAGGAGGTGCTGAGAGCGAGCGAGGACTGCCAGCGCATTGTCACCTCTCAGTGGTACCAGTTAACACTCATACCATCATTGCATGATGGTTTTACTTCAGATCTTTGCTACTTGGTATCAACCATTTTTATTTTAGTGATATCTCACTGTGTAGCTTCAATGAGCATTTATTTCCCTGATTCCTAATGGGTTATACAACATTTTTCCATATTTATTGGCCATTTGGCAATCTTCTTCAGTCACATGCTTATTTTCTGGATACAAGACCTCTGAGGGTTATATGTTTCACAGATTCTTTACTCTGTGACTTGCACTGTTACTCATTTGAGTCTTGAGGAACATAAGTTTCTAATTTTAATGTAGTACAAATTATCAGCATTTTCTTTTGTGGATAGCTCTTTTTGTGTCCTGTTTAAAATATCTAGCCCAGGCACAGTGGTTCCCGCCTGTAATCCCAGCACTTTGGGAGGCCGAGGCGGGTGGATCACCTGAGGTCAGGCGTTCGAGACCAGCCTCTCCAATATAGTGAAACCCTGTCTCTACTAAAAATACAAAAATGAGCTGGCTGTGGTGGCAGCACCTGTAATCCCAGCTACTTAGGAGGCTGAAGCAGAAGAATCGCTTGAACCCAGGAGGCAAAGGTTACAGTGAGCCGACATCATGCCATTGCACTCCAGCCTGGGCGACAAGAGCGAAACTCTGTCTCAAAAAAGAAAAAAAAATCTTTGCTTTCCTCTGGGTCGGGAAAATATTTTCCTATGTTATCTTCCAGAAGTTTGTTTTCCTTTCAGATTTAAATTTTAATATTTCTAGAATTTGTTATATTTTTGCATGGTACTAAAGGTAAAAGTCAAGATTCTTCCCTGGCCCTCTTCCCTAAGGATATGTTGATCGCCCAGCACCATTTATTAAAAAGATGGTTCTTTATTGCACTGCAGTGGTACTACTATCATAAATCCAGTATGGGGCTGTATCTGAATGCTCTGTTCTTTTTACATAATTGTATATTCTCCGCTAATACTATACGATCTTAATTACTATAGCTTTATAAGTCATATCTGGTTAGGCTTTCAACTTTATTCTTTAAGATTATCTTGGCTATTCTTGGCCCTATTCACTATCAAAACAATTTTAGAGTAAGTCATTAATTTCCACAAACATCCTGCTGGGATTTCACATGCTATTGCCTTGAATATGTATAATATCTATATGTATATGTATAAATAAATGTTTTATTCCTTTAAGAATTTTTAAAGTTTTAAAATAAAAGTTTATTTAATAACAAGTGTTAGTCTGTCTATATCTCACTACTCTGGAAATTTTGAATTGATGAACACTACAAATTTTGAAAGAGAAAGGAACACATCTATGTTATTTGTTATCTAAAGATGCTAGTGCATGTTTACAATTTTGCAGATAGGACTACTGCCAAGGATGAATCAGTGCTAAGTGCCTCAGAAGGAAGGTAGTAGAAACATGAGCTGAATTTTATATTTGAGATAACAAATAAGCATTACCTTCTTAAAAGTTCATAAATATTTCAATAGATGTATTTTACTACATGTTGAATATAATACATTTAAAGAAACTTCAGAATTCTGTGAGTTGGAATGTTACCAATACTGTCAAATTTTGGTTACCATAGTGGATGGGAGGGGTGTTCAAAGGGAGTAAATCATGGTGGAAGACAAGCAGGGTAAGAAGAGGAAAGAGAAAATGATATTAATTGCCTAGTCGTTTGTAACCAAAGCAGAGAAATAATAAATAAGGGAATAAAGTATCATTATATTAATTATAAATCTGTGCTATTATGTGAGGAGACATTTACACAAATTTGTTTTTGAAATTTAAGGTCTTTTCTCTTTAAACTTAGTGTTTCGAAAGTGAACATAGTTTTCTTTTTCTTTCTTTTCGTTTTTACGGTGTTATTTTTTATACTAGATCGTGGGTGGCAAACTTTTTCTATAAGGGTAAGATAGTAAATGTGTTGGTGCAGTCCCTATGGAAAATAGTTATGGAGATTCCGACAAAAATTTACAAATAGAGGTACCATATGATCCACCAATCTCACTTCTGGATATTTATCCAAAAGAATTGAAATCAGGATCTCAAAGAGGTATCAGCACTCTCATGTTCATTGTAGCACTGTTCACAATAGCCAAATGTGGAAATGACCTAAATGCCCATCCACAGCTGAATGGGTAAAGAAAATTTATATACATGTAATAGAATATTATTCAACCATAAAGTCCTGCCATACATGACAACATGAATGAAACTTGAGGACACTACGAGTGAAATAAGCCAGCCACAGAAGACAAATACTACATGATTCCACTTACATGAGGCACCTGCAATAGGCAGATTCATAGAATCAAAGAGTGGTGGCTGCCAGGGGCTGTGAGGAGGGGGAATGGGGATTTACTAATCAGCTGGCATAAAGTTTTGGTTAAGCAAGATGAGTAAGTTCTAGAGATCTCCTGCACAACATTGTGCTGATAGTTAATGATATTATTTTGTACACTTAAAAATCTATTAAGGGTAGATTTCATTTTAAGTGTTTTTTTCCACCAAGAAAAAAAAAAAGATTTTATTTTATTTTTTTTGAAAGAGGTGAGGGAATTGGTCATATAGATATGGGAATGGAGGAGGGGAGACTGTCGCAGGCAGAAAATAATAGCCATTTCCCAGGTTCTAAGGGTGGAGTCCGTTTGATACATTTGAGGAACATTTTAGGGAGAGAGACTATAAACAAATACAAAAAATATGATGTCAGAATATCCTGTTTATATGTAAAGCAGGCTAAGTGGGTAGAAAGCATGGAAGCTATCTGAGCAGATCTAGAGGAGTGACCAAAGATGCGTTAATACTGAACTGGCATGATACAGGCTGTGTATTCCATGAAGGGTTGGAGCTGTGGGGGTCTGGAAGTGATGGCCACTTTGGAAGTGCCACAAACAGTGGAGGCTGGGAATAACAGAGGCCTGGACCGGAGTCATATCTGGAGACCCCACCTGGGCCATTCCTTTTTTTTTCTTTCTTTGTTTCTTTTTTCTTTCTTTTTTTTTTTTTTTGAAACAAGGTCTGTCACCCAGGCTGGAGTGATCTGGGCTCACTGCAGCCTCAACATCCCTGACTCAAGCGATCCTTCCACCTTAGTGTCCCAAGTAGCTGGGACTACAGGTGGCGCTACCATGTCCAGCTAACTTTATTTTTATTTTTGTAAAGATGAGTTTAACTATGTTGCCCAGGCTTATCTCAAACTCCTGGGCTCAAGCAATCCTCCCACCTTGGCTTCCCAAGATGCTAGGATTACAGGCATGAGCCACTGCACACTGGGCTATTCCTGAGAGCTAATCTGTATGACTTGGCTCCCGATTGGCCATGGGTGAGAGGAAGGGGGCCAAAGGAAAGGAAGAAGGACCAGGCGGTAGCTACTGGTCTTGTTCTGTTCCCAAGATACATGGTTTTACATA
The DNA here is from genome assembly GCF_028878055.3 of Symphalangus syndactylus. Classification (NCBI taxonomy): domain Eukaryota; kingdom Metazoa; phylum Chordata; class Mammalia; order Primates; family Hylobatidae; genus Symphalangus; species Symphalangus syndactylus. The sequence goes on from NC_072425.2 coordinate 104,659,050, forward strand.
ATCTCATGAGAGAAATAAGGTAACCATCATTTTTATTTTTAAATACATGCCAACCTCTGGGCTAAGTACTTTTGGTATAATTTATTATTTAATTATTGTAGCCTAGAAGGTCTATACTATTACAGTTCTCATTTTCTGAAGAGGAAATAGGCATGGGGAGGTTGAGTAAGTGGCCACAGTCATAGTGTTGCCTGTGGTGGAGCCGGGAGAACAGCCTGATCCTGGCTGACTGTTCTTCACTGTGCCACACTGCCTCCCTCTGGTGTTGATACTCATGCTTTTGGAGCGAGCCCACCATAATCCAGATGGGTGTCAGTTAGCCCATTGTGGTCTCAGTCTATATCAGACATTAAAAGGATTTAATATTTTTCATGAAGTAAAGAACAATAGGCAAATGCATTAGTTAAGATTTTATTTCACTATGGTGGAAAGTAATAAGAAAGAGAACGTACCTGGCTTAGAGTTACCAGTGTACATAGAAAGTTGCCTTGGTTCCAGCTATGTGGATAACTTGTTGAGATGCACACGATGTGAGTTTTACCCAGAAAAGCTTTATCTTTTGATACGAACAGACTTCTGACTGAGGGAGAGAATCACAGGATGATAGCGAAGGGTGAGGAGATGGTCTGTGCCCAGGTTGAGGATAGAGGGCAACCATAGTAGAGGAGACCCTTGATTGAGGGGTGCAGCTTAAGAGACCTGGGTACTTGGGAGGGTGGTTGTCAGGGCACCAATGACAGGGCCGGGCCCTTAAGCAAGAGTAATTATTTCATATGAGAAGCAATTAGGAGTCACCACAAGGTCTTCGGAGGACAGGGATAGGATCAGAATGATGCTTGGAAGAGATGATTTTTGTTGAGTTGACTAGAGTGGGGCAAAGCCAGGGGTACCGTGCCAGTGATCATTATTTAGGCTTCACAGTATCTATGTGAAGCCAGTGGATAGTCACCCCACTTTGTGAATGGAAGAGCTGAAAGTCAGGGTTTGGAAGGACTCACCTGGTGTGTGAGCAGGTTGGTACAGACATGTTGTGAGTGATAGTTTCTCAGACACTTTCCTGTTACTGTATTTCTTATTTAATGTTGTGGGGGGAGCAAAGCATTTCCATTGTGGGTTTTAAGAAAGAGTACCTGTGTGGATGTGTGGATGTGTTTAATGCAACTGTTGATCTGAACTATTTGGCATATATACCAGTGATTTATCTTATAATGCTAATTTAAGACATTACCTATTCCTACTTACTGGTATTTCTTAAGTTGTTGTACCACATTAATAGCCTAGCTCCACAGTAGCAGAGAGCTTGAATACTACCTTTTTTTTTTTTTTTTTTGGAGATGGAGTCTCGCTCTGTTGCTCAGGCTGGAGTGCAGTGGCACGATCTCAGCTCACTGCAAGCTCCGCCTCCTGGGTTCAAGCGATTCTCCTGCCTCAGCCTCCCGGGTAGCCGGGACTACAGACGCATGCCGCCATGCCCGGCTAATTTTTGTATTTTAGTAGAGATGGGGGTTTCACCATTGTTGCCCAGGCTGGTCTCGAACTCCTGAGCTCAGGCAATCCACCCGCCTCGGCCTCCCAAAGTGCTAGGATTACAGGCGTGAGCCACCGCGCCCAGCCGAGAGCTTGAATACCTACTCTTACCTGAGGAAAGTCACAATTAGACCCCCTGAAAATTCAAAGTATGTTCTATACAATATGAGTTTCTTAGGTTAAACTCCAAAATGTTTTCTTGCATTATGCTATTACATGTTTTTCTCTTCCTTGACTTTTTAAATTAATTTTTCAATACACTGAACAAGATTTCATGAAATATGTTTTATGTGCAATTTTAAAGTTATCCTTAATACCTGAATGTAACCCAATTTCATTACCAGTGTTGGTGGTAATAATGGTGTGTGCATGTTTATGTTCTGCAGTTTTTAATTAAACTTTAAAGTCAAGGGTTCTCAACTCTTTGCCTAGATAAGTATCAGGGAGTCTGTGAATGGCTATGGTTGTTTGTAATATTTCGTCCAAATAAGCATTTTTTTTTTTTTTTCCTGGAGAAAAATTGTGTAGGTTTTAGCAAATCTTGCAGAGGTCAGTGACCTGCCCTTTAAAGATAAAAGCTGCTTTTTATAGAGGGGCAGTTGAACTAGTAGACATATATCTTATTTAACACTTTTCCAGCATTGCTGTTAAAGACATTGATTGTAGAATAGTTTATGTATGACTTCAAAATGTAATGATAATCAGTTTTTGGATGCCTTTTGATTTTGGATATATGAAGAAACAAAATGTATCAGACAACCTATATATAATACAAGAGACAGATTGGAAAATACATTTTTCTGTAACTGAAGTAAATGTAGAGTAACTAACGAATTATTAAAAATACAAAAAGAGCCGGGCGTGGTGGCTCACACCTGTAATCCCAGCACTTTGAGAGGCTGAGGCGGGCGGATCACAAGGTCAAGAGATTGAGACCATCCTGGCCAACATGGTGAAACCCCGTCTCTACTAAAAATATAAAAATTAGCTGGGGATGGTGGCACGTGCCTGTAGTCCCAGCTACTCAGGAGGCTGACGCAGGAGAATCACTTGAACCCAGGAGGTGGAGGTTGCAGTGAGCCGAGATCGCGCCACTGCACTCCAGCCTGGTGACACAGCAATATTCTGTCTCAAAAATAAATAAACAAAATAAAATACAGAAAGAACTGTTTGGTTGGCTGGTTAGTGAGACCTCTGAAAGGGAATTGGTTCTGATTCTCATGAAGACCAAAATGGAAGAAACCAGTCTATACCCTGTGCCACATTGGGAGGCCTGGGCTGGCTCGCCACTGCAGCTCTGCCAGTTAGCACGGAGTCCAAAAGAAACTGGTGCAGTCTTGCCCTTTATTGGAAACTACAGTGACCTTTTGTCCTTTAATCTTCACTATTGAAATATATTGTAAGTTTAATTACTATAGAGAAGCGTTTCTTGTTTATGTTAATAAGTGGCATGTGGAAAAGGACTCTCCTAAGAGAGAATCATAAAGCCTAGAACTTTTAATTTATTAAGGCTCTGAGAAGTCCTGTGGAAAAAGAAATCTATTTAACTTTGTTGAAATTGTAGTTTAGCAAACTTACTATATTTGCACCGACTTTTCTCTTGTGTCTCTCCCACTAAACAAAACCCACAGAACCGGGGCGATTTCTAAGCTAGTTAATTCTTAATTCTAAGCGAGTCCTCAGTTAGTTAATTCTCTGACGTGGATGTAATTGGAGGGACCCTTTCTGAGTTCAAGTTAGATTGTGTCCAGGAACACCTGCTATGATGAAATTGGTGTGCTTTGGGAAAATGGGTAGGCTAGATGACATTAGGAAATGTGTGGAAACACCCACTCAGTCACTTTGATTCAGGCTGCAGAAAATGATGGGAGTTAAAAGTATGGAAATGAGAAGTTTCGAAGTTAAGCACTCAAATTTAATATTAAATATATAAAGCTAGATGAATGCTGGTATTGGATTGGAAGAAGGCAGACTTTACCCATCATTTTTAAGCTTGCTGGAAAGGAAGGTCATTTGTTACTGTCTTTGTAAAGGCACTTTGAAAACGAAATATTCAAAAAAATAGCTGAGGGGGAAGATGGTGAAGAATCAGAAGAAACGTTACTTGGGGAAAGTTCTTTATTAATATTGGTTCTGATTTTGCTGTTTCACAAAAATAATGTGTCATTTTGATGAAAGAAAAATATTGCCCTGCAGTAGATTTTATTTTATTTTATGAGAGGTGAAGAGGGGGCTGAGTATATTCTTTTATACATGCTTACATCCCAAATAGAGAGTAAGAATTTCGAATAAGAACAGTATGAGTTTTGAAAGTAAATAATCTCTATGTTGATAAGAATTGTGGCATGCCTGGGTACTGAGTATCTTTTCAGAGATCCTAGAGACTGTTCAGAAACTGTTCCAGTTCATTGGGTCAAAAATCCACTATTTACGAAAAGCTAAATACGGATTTGCACGATTGACCATAATGGCTTCAATTTTGAAAGATAGTAGTATCAGAGAGCACTTCCAGTTGGTGGGATAATTTAAGAATCGCCCATGCTCAAATGGCTAAAATATTGTACTTTTTGCTACTTCATCACTCCATTTTAAAAATAGAGAGGGGGAGAAAAGAAGGCAGACCTGTTGAGAAGGTGGAAGAATGTCAGTTGGAGAGTAAATCAAAATAACCATGTGAAGCCACTCCTTAGTTAACTACTGCCTGAAGGTTAACTGTTCCTTAGAAGCCTGTCAGAGAGTGGAGAGACTGGACTGGGGGCTGCTGTCCCTGTGCGTGCATGTGCACCTGTGTGTTAGTGTGTGCATCTGTGTGTGTATGTGCATGTTCATGTGCATGCATGATGAAGAGTGAAGAGAACTTGTGAATAGGAAAGAAGGTGTAGAGAACGGAAAGCTAACAGAAAATCCTAAAGCTTAGAGCCCTAGGAAAATTTGACTATTTTAAACTAACTGTACTGCTCATTTAAAAATAGGAAAATTATACCATTCTTCTTCTGGTATAAGAGAGAGATAAAAATACAGTTTTTCTAAATTGGAAAATTTGCTGTAATCTTACTGCTAATGACTGATTTCTTCCAACAGTTGCAAGGCAATTTTTGCTCTGATAGGTTGATAAAGGAAACAAAATCAAGAACATATTGGAAATTCTCAGAGAAAATTACAGTTTAGGTATATGTTGGGGGTGGATACTTAGACATTTTAATTGAAATAAAACAGTTTTATACTAATATGGGATCACTGTGGGTGTACATTTGTAGTACATCTGCTCTTGAAGCATTTAAGTAGGGTTAAATGTATGTTAATGCTTTTGCAAGAAAATTTTTGATAACATCCATCTAAGGAAACTAGCTTAGGAAATAGGTTTTTGAAAACAATATAGATATTATGTTTGCATTTAGAGAGTGAATTAGGACTCTGTAATGCTTTAAGAATTGTAAAACATTAGTTGTATTCTCTGGTGGTAATGAAAGTTAACAATAATTAACACACAACAGATGATTAAAGCAAGCTTACACATCTGGAGAGTGACCACAGTCTGCTGTATGCCTCTAAACACCATTTTAATTGACCTACTTTTGATATTATGAAAGGCTAATAATGATTTATTCTACCCAGTTGAAAATACTTTTTCTAGCAGATAATTGGAAACATCTCAGTTGGCCCCTCTGTTGATTTAGTTAGTGTGTGTGACAGATGGTTAATATCTTACGCTAAATATCTGCCAGCCTTAAGCCATTTTGTTATTGTTGTTGACTCACAGTCACTATGATGACTTAAACAGTGTATAAATCTTGAGAAATGGTAGATCCGTCAGATTATAGAGGAGGAGGGATTCTTATCAATGAGGCAGACCATGGGTTCTCATTGTAATAGTGTAGAATGTTGGTTAACTGTGGACTCTCTGGCTTTGTCTCAAATCTACTGGTTCAGAATTTTTGGGTGTGGGGCTTGGGAATGTGTTTCAAACAAGTTCTCCAAGGGAACATAGTTCATACTTCAAATGAACAATGGCTGAGTATAGTTTATGGCTTTCTTTCATGGATGAAGAAACAGGCCCAGAGGGGAAAAGGTGACTAGTTTCATAAGAATCACAACTTTGACTTCTGGCACTAGAAGGATAGGATTCTTTCCTGAATGCTACATGACCTTAACTCAGGCTAATTCTGTCCCTAAGTACAGAACTAAAAGAGTTTTAAATTAGCCCTAATTTTTACATACACCGATACCACATATGACTTTAGTGTAATATTTGGCTCAGCTTGGCTGTGTGTGTGCTTATTTTTGAGAGATACCTATCACCACTGTACCTACATGTTCAGAATAATAATAATAAAAAGTTTACAGGGGATTATAGAGAACTCAATTTTAATGTGAAGTACTTATGCACTACTTACTATGTTTTAATGGCAACCATTTTCCCCCTAGAAGTTTCTTGAGCGACTCTGAATTGTAGCCAGAATACTTCTTTCCTCTTCAGACCCTTAGCTGTGATTAATGTAAAAAGGCACTTGTCAAAAGGGTTTGAAATGGCAACCTTGATATTGGAGCATATGGCAGTAGAGATAGGTCTGCATCCACTTACTCCATTATGTTATTTAATGTACGAATTCAACAATTTGTCTTTTGCTCCCTGCTTAAAAGATGATGGCCATAGAAGCTGGTTGTTAACCATATCAGCAGGGTGGAATATTACTTCCCTTAGAGAAAAACCACAACTTTCTTTGAGGATTTAGCTTGCATTAGAAAAAGCATGAAACTGTTCAGAGATAAAGTGCTGGGCCGTTCAGCAGTCCTCTCTTTGCCTCCAAGAGGGGTTACTTTTATGTTTAACACAAACATCCCTTTTGCGTTTATTGTATTAATGGAATTTTTAAAATCCATGAGAAAGAGAGAGAGATTATGGTTTAGTGTTTGAAATAATATAGCTTGATGAATCTTTTTTATTTTAATGGGAAACTCTTTTTCATAGATATGCTGCTTCAAAAAGTGAATCTTTTAGAAATTAAAATGCATTAATTTAGTTATTCTGTATGGAAACAAAAACATGGAAAGTTAAAATTTGCATAAGTGAAGACCTTGATGATTTCAGATTATAGTGTGGTGGAGGTTAAGGAATAAGAATCCATAGAATTTGTAAAAACAAATTCAGTCTAACCACTTAATGGCATGTGCAAGTAATTTGCCAATTAAATATCTCTAGTGTCTGAAAGATCTTCAGAGAAAAGAGTGGAGGTTCTTAATCTTTCTTAATTTTATACTTTAAGAAACATAATAGAAAATTACTTAGTTTTTGATCACTTTTCATTCAAAATTCTAGTATATGAGCTCAAGAAAGGATGGATTTTAAATATTTGAGGAAAATTATTGCTTTTTGAGAAATTGAAAACTATGATACTTCCAAATCACACTGTGCTCATTTAAAAAATAGTATTTGTAAATATTTGGTGCCCAGATAATAATTTTCATTATAATTAAGACTTTACACTTTGGAGTTTTATGATTTTAATGGTCACCTACTATGTTTAGAACATTGTACTAGTCATGCTTAACTCCAGAACAACTGTCTAAGATAGATGTTTCCATTTTAAAGATTGAGCGAATTGAGTGAGAGTAAGTAATTTGCCCAGGTTTACTCATTAGTAAGAGGCAGATCTCTGACAGTTCTAGGTGTTTTTTTTTTTTTTTAAGAGAAAGCTTTGTTGAGATATAATTTACCCTTTTAAAGTATATAATTAAATGGTTTTTAATATATTCACAGATTTGTACAATTATCACCACATTCAATTGTAGAACATTTTCATCACCCCAACAAGAAACCTTGCACCGCACCTTAGCAGTCACCACTCCCTTCCATCGAGTCCCTCCATCCCCTGGCAATTGTTAATCTACTTTTTGTGTATATGAATTTGTCTATCCTAGACATTTCATATAAATGGAATCATAAAATGTGGGCTTTCATGATTGGCTTCTTTTACTTAGCATAATGTTTCCAAGGCTCATCCATGATGTAGCACATATGTTATTCCTTTTTATTGATAAATAATATTTCACTGTGTAGATATAGATAGGTCACATTTTGTTTATTAATCAGTTAACAGGCATAAGAGCTGTTCCCAGTGCTTGGCTATTATGAATAACGTTGCTGTGAACATTCATGTACGTGAGTTTGTATGGGCATATGTTTTCATTTCTCTTGAGTATATACCTGAGAGTGGAATTGCTGAGTCATATTATAATTCTATGTTGAACTTTTTGAGGAACTGCCAGACTGTTTTCCAAAGCGGCCACACCATTTTCTTTCTTTTTTTTTTTTTTAATTTTTATTTTTATTATTATACTTTAGGTTTTAGGGTGCATGTGCACAATGTGCAGGTTTGTTACATATGTATCCATGTGCCATGTTGATTTCCTGCACCCATTAACTCGTCATTTAGCATTAGGTATATCTCCTAATGCTGTCCCTCCCCCCTTCCCCCAACCCCACAACAGTCCCCGGAGTGTGATGTTCCCCTTCCTACAAATTTACAAGAAAAAAACAAACAACCCCATCAAAAAGTGGGCAAAGGACATGAACAGACACTTCTCAAAAGAAGACATTTATGCAGCCAAAAAACACATGAAGAAATGCTCATCATCACTGGCCATCAGAGAAATGCAAATCAAAACCACAGTGAGATACCATCTCACACCAGTTAGAATGGCCATCATTAAAAAATCAGGAAACAACAGGTGCTGGAGAGGATGTGGAGAAATAGGAACACTTTTACACTGTTGGTGGGACTGTAAACTAGTTCAACCGTTGTGGAAGTCAGTGTGGCGATTCCTCAGGGATCTAGAACTAGAAATACCATTTGACCCAGCCATCCCATTACTGGGTATATACCCAAAGGACTATAAATCATGCTGCTATAAAGACACATGCACACGTATGTTTATTGCGGCACTATTCACAATAGCAAAGAGTTGGAACCAACCCAAATGTCCAACAATGATAGACTGGATTAAGAAAATGTGGCACATATACCCCATGGAATACTATGCAGCCATAAAAAATGATGAGTTCATGTCCTTTGTAGGGACATGGATGAAACTGGAAAACATCATTCTCAGTAAACTATCGCAAGGACAAAAAACCGAACACTGCATGTTCTCACTCATAGGTGGGAATTGAACAATGAGAACTCATGGACACACCATTTTCTTAAATATATTCCCACCAGCAGTGTTTGAGGGTTGCAGTTCCTTCACATCCTCACCAGCACTTCTTATTATCTCTTTTTGATGATAACCATTGTAGCAGGGTGAAGTGATTATCTCATCGTGGTTTTGGTTTTCATCTCCCTGATGGCTAATGATGTTTAACATCTTTTCATGTGCCTCTTGGCAATTTTATGCTGCCCGTCTGGAGAAATGTCTATTCAGATCCTTTGCCCATTTTTAAATAGAATTATTTGTTCTTTTATTGTATTGTGAGTTCTGTGTGTATACTAGAGTCTCTTATCAGATATGTGACTTACAAAGTTTTTCTCCCAGTCTATAGGCTGTTTTATCTTTTTCTTTTCTTTTTCTCTCTCTTTTTTTTAAACTTTTTTATTTTAAGTTCAGAGATACATGTGCAGGTTCATTGTATAGGTAAACTCGTGTCATAGGGGTTTGTTGTACAAATTATTTCATCACTCAGATATTAAGCCTAGTACCCATTAGTTATTTTTCCTGATCCTCTCCCTCCTCCCACCCTTTACCCTCTGGTAGGCCCCAGTGTCTGTTGTTCTCCTCTGTGTCCATTTGTTCTCATCATTTAGGTCCCACTTAAAGTGAGAGCATGCAGTGTTTGGTTTTCTGTTCCTGCATTAGTTTGCTAATGATAACGGCCTCCAGCTCCATCGACGTTCCTGCAAAGGACATTATCTCATTCTTTTTTATGGCTGCATAGTACTCCACCATGTATATATACCACATTTTTTTTATACACTCTATCGTTGATGGGCATTTAGGTTGATTCCACCTCTTTGCTGTTGTAAATAATGCTGCAATGAATGTACACATGCATGTGTCTTTATAATAGAATGAAGTATATATGCCTTTGGATGTATACCCAGTAATGAGATTACTGGGTTGAATGGTGTTTCTGTTTTTAGGTATTTGAGGAATTGCCACACTGTATTCCACAATGGTTAAACTAATTTACACTCCCACCAACAGTATATAAGCGTTCCTTTTTCTCCACAACCTCATGGGCATCTGTTATTTTTTGACTTTTTAATAACCATTCTGAGTGGTGTGAGATTGTATCTCATTGTGTTTTAACACTTTTTTGTTTGTTTGTTTGTTTTTTGAGACAGTCTCTCTCTGTCGCCCAGGCTGGAATGGAATGGCATGATCTTGGCTCACTGCAACCTCTGCCTCACGGGTTCAAGCAGTTCTCCCTGCCTCAGCCTCCTGAGTAGCTAGGATTACAGGCGCATGCCACCATGCCTGGATAATTTTTGAATTTTTGTATTTTTAGTAGAGATGGGGTTTTGCCATGTTGCCCAGGCTGGTATCAAACTCCTGACCTCAGGTGATCCACCCGTCTCAGCCTCCCAAAGTGCTGGGATTACAGGCGTGAGCCACCAGGCTCAGCCATTTTAATACTTTCTTAATGGTATCCTTGGAGTACAAAGTTTTAAATTTCGATGAAGTACAATTTATTTTTTTTCTCTGTTGCTTGTAGTTTTGGTGTCAACTAAACCATTTCCTAATCCAACATCACAAAAATTATGTCTATATTTTTTTTCTAAAATTTTCTTGAAAATATGCCCATTGTTTTCTTCTAAAACTATTCACAGTTTTAAGTCTTGTAGTTAGGTCTTTGATCCATTATGAGTTAATTTTTGTATACAGGGTGAGATAGGAGCCCAATTTCATTATTTTGCATATGGATATTGTCCCTGCACCAGTTTTTTCTTATTGTCTGTTACCTTTCTTGGAAATCAATTGATTATAAATGTGAGGATTAATTTTTTTACTCTCAATTTCATTCTGTTGTTCTCTGTGTCTATCTTATACCAGTACTACATAGTCTTGATTACTCTAGCTTTGTAGTAAGCTTGAAATCCAAATTTGTGCCAGGCGTGGTGGATCACACCTATAATCCCAGCGCTTTGGGAGGCCAAGGTGGGTGGATCACGAGGTCAGGAGTTCGAGACCAGCCTGACCAACATGGTGAAACCCCGTCTCCACTAAAAATACAAAAATTAGCTGGGTGTATCAAAGCGCCTGTAATCCCAGGTACTCAGGAGGCTGAGGCAGGAGAATTGCTTGAACCTGGGAGGCAGAGGTTGCAGTGAGCCGAGATCGTGCCACTGTACTCCAGCCTGGGCAACAGAGCAAGACTCCATCAGTTCTTTTTCAAGATTGTTTTGGCTCTTCTGAATCGCTTGAATTTTCGTAATGGATTGTTGGATCAGTTTGCCAGTTTTTGCAAACAAGCCAGCTAGGATTTTGATAGGGATTACATTGAATCTATAGATCATTTTAGGGAGTATTGCCATTTTAAAATTAACTTTGGAGAGTTTTGCCATCTTAACGATATCAAGTCTTTTAATCCGTGAACATGGGATGCGTTTCTATTTATTTAGATTTTGTTTAGTTTCAACACTGTTTTGTAGTGTTTAGAGAATCAGTTTTGCACTTATTTTGTTAAATTTATTTCTAAGTATTTTATTGTTTTTGAGGCTACTGTAAATTGAGTTTTTTTTTTTTGCGATGGAGTCTCGCTCTGTAGCCCAGGCTGGAGTGCAGTGGCGCGATCTCCGCTCACTGCAAGCTCCGCCTCCCGGGTTCATGCCATTCTCCTGCCTCAGCCTCCCAAGTAGCTGGGATTACAGGTGCCCACCACCATGCCCGGCTAATTTTTGTATTTTTAGTAGAGATGGGGTTTCACCTCGTTGGCCAGGCTGGTCTCGAACTCCTGACCTCAAATGATCTGCCTGCCTGGGCCTCCCAAATGCTGGGATTATAGGCGTGGGCCACTGCACCTGACTGAGTTGTTTTTTAAATTTCATTTTTGGATTGCTTATTTCAAATATATAGCAATACAGTTGATATTTGTATGTTGATTTTTCTGTCTTCCAACCTTGCTAGACTTATTTATTAGTTCTAATAATTTTTTAGTGATTTCTTAGGACTTTTCTGTATATAAGATAATGCCATCTGTGACCCAACTTTTAAAGGTCTCAACTCTTTTCACTATAACCATACCGTGTAGAAATAGGTTGACTTTTTGAGGTTATCTTTAGGAAGGAAACAACTGCCACTTTGTAATTGTCTTCTCATGATATAAACAAATGCAGCAGACTTTTAAGATGGAAACTTTTGTGGTGAAAGCAAAGTTCCACAAATAAAAGGATCCTTGAGCTTATTTGGTGAGGTCTTACTTTAAATAATATCACTATTATTTGGTGATATTATGGGAACTACAGGCCTTCCAAACATAGCTTGTTTGGCACAGACTGAAATAACAGCAATTATACTTTATTTTAAAAAATAAGCATTCTAATTTGGCTTTACTTTTAGGAGGAGTGGCTGAACTAACAAAAATATGACTTTATATACCCAAAATATATACTAGTGCTACATGCACATTTTAATGCTAATTAATTTTGTTTCTTTGCTTATATGACCTCAACATGGGGAAAAGAGTTTAAGGCTTGTATTTTAGACCAGAAGAGACCTAATTCTAATTATTTTTACGTTTGAGATAGATCTAGCGGGTGGTTCTTATCTGAAAGTCTTCCACGACTGAGTTACGAGTTATTCTGAACCAAGTAAGCAACCAAAAAGGCTAAAATATTTTGGGTTTCTTCTTTCCTCTCCAGGACTGCAAGTTAGGTTTGGAATGGTAAGGGTTTGGTGAGAGGGCAACTCTAAGTTTGACTCCTGGAGTCTTTCATAGTAAAGCTCATGGAATTGCCCACGTGGGAGCCAGAGTATAGAGTAGAACTGGGCTTGAAAATCGCTTTGGATTTTCATTTCTGATTTTTAAGCTATAAAATGAGAGCGGAACTTGTTCCTCTTACCTCTCAGAGCCTTACAAGACATAGAGGAACCTTAAACAATCAAATGTTAAGTGAGAAAGCTATTTGTGCCTCCTAAAAGGAGAAAAGAATATTAACCTGACGTGGTATTATAATGTCTCCCAGAGTGAGGGAGAAATGCAAGGAACCCATAGTGATTATTGAGTTTATAGATGTTTCTATCATGAGTCTGCAGGAAAACGTAGAGACCAAACATTTCAGAAAATGAATGCCCCCAGGATGATTCATAGAGCAGGATGAAATATTCAGAAACTAATGAGTCTATAAAATATTTTTGGAGAAAATGTGTGAGTTTTCCAGAGGAACAAGATTTAATATTTTGTTTTAAAAGACTTTATTAGTCGTGAGATGAATAGAAATATTGGTAGGTTTCCTTTAATCTTTTGCATATCATTTGGCTCCTCCAATTAGAATGGCTTGGCAGTCGTATGATATTTGAGTACATAATCCTGCTAGGTAGGTCAAGAGAGTAAAAAGTAAATTTTGTAGAAATTATGCCTAGTGGTAAACAACTTAAGGCCTTTTTTTCCCTGCAGAGTCCCATGGCCAGCTGTTCTTTCAATAGCAAACTTTTCTTCACCATAAACATAGCATCATGCCCTGGGGGCTTTAAAATAATGTTTGCTACTGGCAGGTGATGCCAATGTCTGTGGCTACCTGGAGCAGGATCTATCATGTCTCAGTGATCCCAGGTGGCTTTGGTTCAAAGCACTGTAACTGGACCTTTGATTCACTTCAAAAGAAATGAACCTTTCTTCATGCTGTTGATCTCCATTGATAAGCTCCCTCAAAGGTCCCTCAAGGTGTAAATCCTTGACACCTTTCAGGGCCCAGATCATGGTTTATCTGCTCCAATAAGCTCTTCTCTCTTCTCTCCTTAAATCTCCATTTCCTTACCATGAGGCCACCCTGTGGTTTAGTGCTGATACAGTGTACTGTTTGAATCTGCTGTTGAATTATTTCTTATTTATTAGACTTGGATATAGCCTCTTACCTTTTACTACCCTTCCTCTTCCCACAGGACCTAGTACAGTGCTCCCAAGCTGTGCTACTTAGAAGGTTGATAGCTAGCTAGCTAAGCCCTGACATTCCTACAATAGCCAGCATATTGGAACAACCACAAAGCTAATAATGGGCCTACATCCTCAGGGTCATGTGGTTGATACACTGCCCAACTCCAGGAGGCACCAGTCACATGGACCATGAAGTGAGTGCCATCCACTGGAGTTGTGCAGCATGGGAGCCCTGAACGACCTAGGTCTACACATGATCTGTGTTTACACATTCCTGCATTACACTGCTTGGTCTGGAGAGTCTTCTCTACCTCCTTCCTTTTAAATTTTTATCCATTTCAATAAGAAGTTAAAAATTAGGAGTGAATCTAACCCTTCCATACTCCTAGATAATGCTTTCAGAATGAGGTCCTGGACCCTTGCATCAGGAAAACCTAGAATGCTGGCTAAAATGCAGTTTTTTCAGCCCCTCAACATGTTTAAATCAGTTTAGGACTGAGCCTGGGGATTTTGATAAACGATGTTGACTGATGATTTGTATGCAGTGCACTGAAGTGGTGAGAAATGACTGTTGAATAGTTTCTCAGCAACGGAAACTGTAGCGCCCCAAAGTGTTAATACCGCTGTCCTTAACCTGTTGCATTATCTATTGTAAACCTTTCCTGGCTCATTTAAATTCAGCAACTGCTTAGTGAGCAGTTGCTCTCTGCCTACCACTGTGCCAGCCATAGTGGTAGAATCAGATGTGAAGAATGGGGTCTTTGCTGTGAAGGGGCTAATAATCAATTAGGAAATAAAAGATGTGCAATAAATATGCATAAACACATTAATATGTGCATACATATGCATACTATATAATGATTTATATTACATCATATAGATATCTTTTATATACATCTAGTGTAGTATACTCTAGAAGATTTATAGAGAGATCTTTTTTCAAATCATTATTGGTAGTACAGGCCTATAGGATTGTCAGATTTTAGACCTGAGAGATATCTTAGGGATAATGTATAGCTCTATCCTGCAGAGCAGATTTCAGTACATCAGCCAGGCATTTCATAGAGACACACATGCAGTCTGTGGTATAGTCCAAAAAACTATAGCGTTTAGAGTTTCAGATTCAAATGTGAGCTCTAGTAAGCAGTAAATGGTAGTTACTTTAATCATAGATAAATAAGATTGTTGTTTATGGTGAGACACATTTTACATGCATTCACTAATTTTAGAAAAACCTACTTTCATGTATATTTATAATTTTAGACCATATAAATATAAAAATGGATAGTAAGTGCTTTAGCTTTATATACCAACTATTTAGTAAATACCTTCTGTTACTTTCTATGGGAAACAGAGATTGCAGGAGAGATCAAGAAGGGGAAAAATCTTATTTTTGACAATTATCCTATGATTGTTACGTTAAAACTTTATTTCACTGGAATGCTTGGCAGAAAGGAATCTTTAAGTTAACTGAGGATAAACCAGAAAACCATTTTTTCTTGCATATTATTTCTCTAAAATTTTATTCTAGTATAAAATTTTATTTACAGTGTGAATTTTTTTTCTTTCGGTCACATCTTTATCATTTGAACATTATTTTCATTAGATAATTTATTCATCTAGATTAGAAGGTTATGGGAGCCTTTATTAAAACTTTATTGGGCCTGCTTCCTACAGAGATACAGATGCTTACACCTGGAAAGGAGTCACAGATTATCTTGGTTAACATGTTTTGCAGTGAAGAAAGTCATGTTTTAAGATATTAAGGGACTTACAGCCATTAGAACAATACCTGGCACATGGTGAGTGCCCAAGAAATTTTAGCTGCTGTTAGTAGAATTTGAATCCAAGTCATTTGAATTTCAGTTTGGTGATTTCTTCTCAGAAATCTTCTTCTACTTAATTCCTTTTATTGACCCCTGGTCAGACTCGCTGAGAATCTTTTTTGTTTGTTTATTTTTCCTTTAAGCCCTAATTCTGGATTCACTTCATTTTCCTTACATCTTATCTCTTTTTTCCCTAAAAGTAAAGAAGACAGAATAAATTCAGTACTTGTACTTTAAAACTTTTATTGTCCTCATCAGGGCCAGTCTGAGGATTTCTGCCACCTTTTATAAAATTTTATAAAATTTATGCCCAGCATAATCCTGATTTTTACTGCCTTCTCTGTGCAAATACACACCTAACCTTATGCTAATGGTGGCACTACTATTTCTTCATGACAAGACTTTAAAAATTTCTGGAAACTTTAAAAACATGGAATAAAAACTGTGGGTATAATGGGGGTGGGAACAGGAAATTTGGGGGGGAACCATAGACACATATGCCAAAGGTTTTGGCACTTTTCAGAGGACTAAATAACTTTCTTCTTCTTTTTTTGTTTTAAATAGAAGCAAAAGAGAAAAAAGGTATCAAGCACAGTTTGCTCATAAAAATGAGCAGGTTTGGTAGATATATTTAAAGATGTGAAAGCCAGGAAAAATTATTAATATGCTAATAATTTGTATTTCCTCCACTCTCCAAACACATACTTTTATCAAGAGGAGGAGGCTAAAAATAAAAATATGAAGCTTTAGAAAAGTAAGGTTTTCATGTTTTTGTTTGTTTGTTTGTTTGTTTTTTCTCTGTCAGTCCTCTTACAGTTTTTCTGTAGAGGCTAAAAAGAGATCCTAAGCCAGGACCAGCATATTCAGTGGCCCATCTTAAATGGGATTATTTGAACAATCTGAGAACTCTTAGGTCAAGCCAAAAGAGTGCAGTAGAAAATCAAAGACTTGGGCTGCTGCTGGCTTTTCTCCCCATTTTCTTTGTCTTCACATGCAGCTCGATAAAGTGTTGGACTTTTTCAAGCACAGAAACACCCTGAGGGGTGTTAAATATGTGTGTCAAATTTTTTCCTAATGGATTTCTAAATCTTCCAAAAACTTTTAAATAACTTGTTAAAGGATATATGTAATGCTTGTATCGTGTGTGCGTGTATGTATGTATGTGTTTCCTGCCACTAAGATTGAATTCTGTCCTCTGTACCTAGAAAATAATCATTATTTATTGAAACAAAAACAAATGAGATGATAATAGTTTTAGCTTTCTACTTGGGTTTCCTACAGCCTTTAGGTTGTGTGTGTGTGTGTGTGACTTCTTGATTTTTCCCCCCAATTTATTTTATTTGGTGGGATTCTTGACCTTGATTTCTTAACTGATTCCTTGAGGATTCTTTTATTTCTGCCATAGTTTGTAATCTGTGTGTCTGTTTAAAATTGAATTACTTTTTTTAATAAGAAAAAGCGATATCCATTCAATAACAGATTTTATCAGAAAGAACCTCATTTACTTTGTTTTAATCAACCTGTCTTTTCTCTTTTCAGAGGATGTTAAGCAAGTTTTTGGACAGACCACAATTCATCAACATATTCCATTTAACTGGGATTCAGAATTTGTGCAACTACATTTTGGAAAAGAAAGAAAAAGACATCTGACATATGCGGAATTTACTCAGTTTTTATTGGTGGGTCTAGCTCTTAAAAAGTTAAAAGGGTATGGCCGGGTGTGGTGCCTCACGCCTGTAATCCCAGCACTTTGGGAGACCAAGGTGGGCGGATCACGAGGTCAGGAGATCGAGACCATCCTGGCCAACATGGTGAAACCCTGTCTCTACTAAAAATACAAAAAATTAGCCGGGCGTGGTGGCAGGCGCCTGTGGTCCCAGCTACTTGGGAGGCTGAGGCAGGAGAATGGTGTGAACTCAGGAGGTGGAGCTTGCAGTGAGCTGAGATTGCGCCACTGCACTCCAGCCTGGGCAACAGAGAGAGACTCCGTCTCAAAAAAAAAAAAAAAGTTAAAAGTGTAAATAAGTAAACCTGGAATCAAATTGTATGTAAAAGTCCTGATTGGAGTGTTGAACTGTGATTTACTTACTACATACTTTGCAGCCTGGCAAAACTGTCCCATTGAGAAGTATTTCTTTATTAATATGTTGAAGTCATAGAATTAAATGGGATTTCCACAGATTTATGTAGAACTCCTTCATGTTTAGAAGCAATACACATTGAGGCCCCGGGAAATCAAGTGATTTCCTCAAGGTCACTTAGGTCAGGAGGGGAAAAATTACAACTTAAAATTTTGGCTTGTGACTCGCTATGTTACTACTTACCGATATTTTGTTTTCCCCTGGAAATGGACAGATTTGTCTTCAGCTTCAGAATCATTTCATCTGACACCTTTTATAGATAAGACACTAGTTTCAAACTTGGCTACATATTGGAATCACCTGGAAGCTTTAAAAACTAATGTTGCCTCAGTCCCACCTCTAGAGATTAGATTTAATGCGGGCAAGGGGGAAGCCTGGGTATTTGGGGGCTATTTAAAGCTTCTTGGGTGGCCCTAATGGAGAACCAGTGTGCTAAGGGCACTTGTGCACTTTCTTCTGTGGGTTAACCGCTGTAGCAGTTGTCTACGTTTCTGGGGTGCACTTTCCCTAACCTAGTCCCTGCTGCCCTGCTGCTCTCGTGACCCCCTTCCCCCACCCATATGATCATATCATTGGGCCACTGATGATGCAAGGAGAAGAGTATTCACAAAATACGATTATAACTTAGTTTTCCTTCAGCAGCATTATTTAAAAATACTTTAAATACAACATTATCATTTAGTCACTCGAGGTCAATATCTATAGGCTATATAGATGTTTATGCATTTGCTTTGTTTCTAACAGTTACATTTTATTTATACTTTATTACATATGTTTAAAAAGACTCATGTAAGGGGACTCATTTGGTATGTTTACATTTTGGATCTTGAGGAAAATTTTCAATTCTTTGTTACTAGAAATGTCCTTAGTGAGTATCCTGGTGCCCCTGGCTTTTTCGTGTGTTCCAGACCTTGCCAGAGCCCTCTGGGGAGTGGTTGGAATCTTGTTCTGGGTGGAGGTGGAGGGTGCATGGGTTGTGGTGCTCACTTGGTAAAGATTTTGTGGTGTCCATTCTTAGCAACTAGCATTTGTGATAGGTTAACTTCAATAGGTGCTTCTCTTTTTCACTTTTAATGGTATTACTATGATTCATATAATTTGTCCTGCTGTCTAGTTTGCTTGTATTTTCCAGGCCTTTGGAAACATAAAACAAGATGCCCTAAACCTGCCTTTGTATTTTTTAAAAACAAAGCGTTAATGTCTGTGAATCCCTGTTTTCAGTTCTCTGTAAACATAAACCTACTTACATAACTCAGATGGAGAATGTAATGTGAGTTGCCGGATTTTTGCTGCTGTTTCCACAGGACGTTGTTGTGCTGTAGGAGGTGGTATTCATTTTGATGAGGAATAATTACAATAATGTTATTGAGACAAATGCCTCAAATTGACTTTATGGAACACAGCCTAATTAACTTTTAGTCTTAATGGGATGTTAGCAGTAGTGAGGATGATCGTCTTTCCTCCTCTAAGCAAGTGTCAATTATACTGAATTGAGTAGATTTTCAACTGCTCACAGCAGCCTCTAGGCCTTCCTCCAGATATGGGAAAGCCAGAGTCCAGGATTAAATAACTCGGGGATTATGGTTATGTTTCCAAACAATTTGTAAGGTGTTCACTTAAACTTGACTTCATTCTATAACGGTAAATGGAAACATCCCACAGTGTCCTGCGTGGGATGATTTTGTCTCTGTAGCCAGAATAGAAGTACTGAACTTTTACTAGATTACAATGGTTATAGTGGTTAATGATCTCAGTCAGGGCCTTGCTTTTGTGTCCTACTCCAGATCCGGACTTACAGGAATTAATGGATGGACCATGATAGGCTTTACCTGAATGCCAGTTTTA
The DNA here is from genome assembly GCF_028878055.3 of Symphalangus syndactylus. Taxonomy (NCBI): domain Eukaryota; kingdom Metazoa; phylum Chordata; class Mammalia; order Primates; family Hylobatidae; genus Symphalangus; species Symphalangus syndactylus. Next base: position 104,678,480 of record NC_072425.2, read on the forward strand.
ATGTCTACCATTGGGTTCCTTCCTTCCTTCCATTTCATATGTTTTGTTTCCTTCATTTGAACTCTTTTCTGAATGCAGGTAGAGCTTCAGACCTCTACTTCAGATACTTTGTTTGCTTCCTTTGGGCTCTTTCTGTATGCAGGTAACTTCTTAAAGATATTAGTGAATTTAATCTGCTGTGTTTCAGGCTTTTACTTTGTCAGGCAGGCATCCGCCTTTCTGCTCTAGGGCAGGACTCAGAAATAGGCACCAGCTCCCTGGCTGATGCCAAAGCTGTGAAGGCAGATGCTTGGTTGCTTGAAATATGAACGAGCTGCCACCATGCATGCTGCTACCTGTCACATGACGTGGAAGGGGAGCAGCTGTAGGGACAGCCAAAAAGTGCTTGTGATTTCAGGGAACTTGTATGGCATGTAGAGACAGCACTCCTCTATTCCACTGAGGGTCCCTAGAAGGTAGCTCAGGTTGGTTCCGGCCAGCACGTTACCTGTGCTTATGTATGTGTATACATGTGTGTGATTGGTGGGGCAGTGCAGTTCTCTGCAGCTCCTTTTTTTTTTTTTTTGTCATTTAGTAAATGTTTTACTATATGTAAGCAAGTGTGAGCTTCTTAGAAACCACCATGTGGCTGTGAGGATCTTACTTGGGTCATGTGTTTATCTGTGTAGAGTCTGGACAGGTCCCCACCCACTAAGGTGCTGGCAGTCCTGGGCATTGCTTACATGATGAGTTGCTATGTCCTTTTCTGTGCTTTGGTTGTAAAAGTCATAAAGTGGTGAATCAGTTTGATATTATTTGAGCTAAACTTGACTGATTTGTACTTTGCAAGTGGTAAATCAATTTGATATTATTTGAGCTAAACTTGACTGATTTGAACTTTGCATCTAGTAACATTGAAGCAAGTGGCAGGGATACAAAGCCTCCTTCCTGTAGTCTTCTTCCTCATTGGAATGGAAGGATTTCAGCAGGGAGTGGGGTCACATTTCTCTTACCCCATTATTTATACTGTTACATCTGTTGCTGCTATTTTTTAATGCCCAGTTAACTTCATCTCCATGTAACTTCATGAATGATGGTATGTGTGAATGTGAATACAGTTTTATATGTGGGTAAATATGTGTATTTTAAAATATTCTATAAACCTCTCCACATATGTCTACTCCCAGCTCCTAGAGCAAAGCTCTAATTTTATAGCCGCTAGTTTTAAAATAGATTTTAATATTCTTTGTATTTTAGAAAATATTTTGGAGAAATTTTTCTATTCTAACCTGATGGAACTGCAGTTGATAAATAGTAGTAACGGGCTTTGCGCGGAGGCTCATGCCTGTAATCCCAGCACTTTGGGAGGCCGAGGCGGGTGGATCACGAGGTCAGGAGTTCGAGACCATCCTGGCCAACATGGTGAAACCCCATCTCTACCAAAAATACAAAAAAATTAGCTGGGCGTAGTGGCGTGCGCCTGTAATCCCAGCTACTTGGGAGGCTGAGGTGGGAGAATCGCTGAACCCAGGAGGCAGAGGTTGCAGTGAGCCGAGATCAGGCCACTGCATTCCAGCCTGAGTGACAGAGCAAGACTCCGTCTCAAATAAATAAATAAATACATAGTATTAACCTAAAACTCGGTATTTTTTGTGTGTTGTGATGATTACTCATATTGGGCAAACCATCCAATTCAGCAAATATTTGCTGAGCATGTTGGGTTTGTCAAGAGGATTTGTGCAAAGGTTTGAAAGGTGCAGAGACTATAACTCTTGAGACACTCATAATGTGAAAATCTAGGAGTTGTATCTGGGTATATCCACCTGACGGTGCAAAAGGAGCAACTACAAGTAAGTATAAAATGTTTGCCCTATGAGTTTGTTGTTTTGTAGCAGAAACCCTTAAAGGTTTGTGGCATAAACCCTAATGGCAGGTATTCAGATCCTTTGCCAACTTTTGTTTTCCTTTTTCTTTTCTTTTCTTTTTTTTTTTTTTTTTTTTTTTTGAGACAGGGTCTCACTCTGTTACCCAGGCTAGAGTGCAGTGGTACATTAGTGTTCACTACGACTTTGAATGCCAGGGCTCAAGTGATCCACCCGCCTTGGCCTCTCAAAGTGCTGGGATAACAGGCATGAGCCACTGTGCCCAGACTGCTTTGCCAATTTTTTTATTGGGTGAATGTCATAGGCACTTGGGGGCACAGAATGAAAGGTTTCTAAAACTGAAAAGTTTTAACAGAAATGTCAAATTATTGTGTAGTCAGCACTGAGTCACTTTCAAAAAAGTTACAATAACTAATATCTGTATAATGTTTATAATTTACAAAGTGCTTTTAAATATTGTTTCTGATAATAGCATCCTCCCAGTACCCTAAAAGGTGATTATCATTATCACATATGCAAAATAATAAACCTACTCTATGGTAAAATTTTGCATTTACCAGTAGTTTTCCAGGGAAATGGCCCATAGCTTTCATTATGTTTCCAAAGAAGTATCCCAAAAGTGTGGTAAAGAGCAGCTGTTCTAGAGCTTAGCTTCTGCAGTCAGATGACAGGTGTGTGACAAATTCAAGAATACGATGCTGTTCCCACTCTATTGCACTTTCTCCAGGTCTAAGGCTATAGATAGCTATTTTCTGTTCCTAGAAGTTACCATGCATCTGAATGGCAGTACCCAGTCATGCATTGCTAAACGTCTAGCATTCCTGACCCCTACCCATTAATTGCCAGATGCGATCATCAATAAGTTCTTAGGGGTGCATTGTACTGTCATTTCCAGGTTTTTTTTGTTTGATACTGTTTTATAATCTTGGCTATCTATTTTACATGTAATTATTTTAATTTGAAAACAGTCTACACATAGGAGTTTCCACTGGTTCCAATCTCAGGATAGAAAAGTCTAGGATTACTACAAAATTTAATATTTCTGTTAACTAGAACAAGATTGTTATTAGCTACCTCTCATATAGCATTTTCTAGCTAAGAAAGTTCTTGTATTAATATTTGTCCTTACAGTGACCTTAGGTGTTAAGCTAAATAAGGCAGTTGGTGGTGTTTCCCTGTGTAAGCTGAGTGAACAAAAGCCTAAAGAAGTTTTCTGGATTTGTTCAAGATTAGACAGGTGGATTTGAAGTTGAAATTAATTTTTCTAAGTCTCTGGCAGTTTTTTTTTCCCCCAAGGTGCTTATTTAAAAATGCAGAGTCCCAGGCCTCTCCATCCACCTCCCCTCCCAAGAGTCAAATTTAGTAGTTCTGAATAGGGCCTAAGAAGCTGCCTTTCCAGTAAGCATCCTGAATTGCGATGCTCTGGATGGTTCAGGAACCATATTTTGGCAAACTTAGGTCGGGACTAGGCAACCCTGAATGTGTAAAGGTAAACAGCTCTTTATCCTAAGACTAATGGGAAGTCTGTCGAGGCAAACCTCATAAGATTTGTGCTTCAGAAGGATCACTCTACTATTGTGTGGTAAATCTGATGGAGAGGGACATGACCAAGGACAGGGAGACCAGTTGGTTACTTTTTAAGCCAAGAGTCAAACAACTGTGGTCTCAGTTGGATGGTAACAGTGATGGGCCAGAGTAAATGGAGTCAAGAGAACTTACAGGGATAGGCCAGACAAAGCTTCATGATTTAATGGGACAGGGACAGTCAAGGATTTGCAGAACTCAAGGTTGACTCCTGGGTTTTAGACTTGGGCTAGGAGGATGGTGGTGTTTCATTGAAATAGGGAGCACAAGAAGGAGAGGAGGTTTTAAGGAGGGGCTACAGAGTAGTGCTTTGTATGTAAGAGCTGTTCATGTGTATTGGTGTATTGGCTCTGCTGCCTCTTTTCAATTCTTTGGTGTTGAGATGATCTGTAGGAGCCCTACCTACGGCCCATGTATACTTGGGCTTTTTGAAGGAATTTTGTTCTGCACTTTATGTACCCAGGAAATTTCTTCTGTTTCCAGGGGTCATCCGCTTATTGCTCTAAAAGCATCATCCAGAAATTTGCAATGCTCTGAATTGGTGGAGAGGCCTGATTTTGAGGTTGTGGATTCCATTGGCTAGCCAAGAGACAGGATAGCTGACCTGATAGGGAATGAGGCTAAAAATCCTATCTAATATCTTCTCATCAAATAGAGTTTAAGAATGAGGTTACCTGACCCAACAGAGAGCTCTAATCACAAGGGCGTGAGTATTTTATCATAGTTTTACTCTGGTCCTCATTTTGTCAGAAGAGGATGATGAAACCCAAAGACATGAATTGTAGTAAATAGAACTAGGAATACAATCTGGGGATCAAAGCTGTGTCTGGCATCCCAGACTGCTCATTCATATTAGTAAGGATCCTTGTCCTCAGATCACAAGTCCCGTGATAACTTGGTTGGATGCCAAAGCATACCCATGCTAGTAATGCAACTGAACAATTTTGGTTCTTTTTAAGAAAGCAGATTGACCATTATTTTGGCTTCTTGGTCAGCACAGTGTAGAGGTCAGCCCACTTCTTTTCTGTGTAACATGAACATTTTGGTAATTTAGATCCTGAGCCCTAGAGAGTAGAACCCTAGAAGTCTGCTGCTCCCAGGTGTTGGTAGTTGCCACATGTCCCTCTACAAGCCAGAGATTCACTGCTGCTGGTCAGCTGTGGTCTTGGCTTTATACTCACCATCAGTTACGGTTTGCTACTCTATTTGTCGTAGCATCCTGGTGTAAGGCAACAATTTCAACACAAGAGGCTATAGGTGTTAAAAACAAAATTGCTACTACCCCCGCCCAACCACCACCAAACAAAACATACCTTCAACCATGGCAACCCCAAATTTCTAGCTTTAGAATTAATAAGCGATTTCATGTGTTCATAAAAAATAATCCCTTGTAGTAGAACTGGCTGAAGCCATAATTCTTTACAGATGAGTGGACAATTGAGAAGGTCCTTGCTTAGGTTTAGGTTTGAGTAATCTGAGCCATTTGCCCCTCCCTTTTGTCCCCCAACTTGTCTTGTCTGTATTAGTGAAAGTATCTAGACCATGAATTTTTTTTTTTTTTTTTTTTTTTTGAGACAGAGTCTCACTCTTGTCACCCACGCCGGAGTGCAATGGCGTGCTCTTGGCTCACTGCAACCTCCACCTCCCAGGTTCAAGTGATTCTCCTGCCTCAGCCTCTGGAGTAGCTGGGATTACAGGCTGCCCACCCCCATGCCCAGCGAATTTTTTGTATTTTTAGTAGAGACGGGGTTTCACCATGTTGGTCAGGCTGGTCTTGAACTCCTGACCTCAAGCAATCCACTCACCTCACCCTCCCAAAGTGCTGAGATTACAGGCATGAGCCACCGTGTCCAGCCCGACCATTAATTTTTAGTGGCCCAAGAACCCAGTTGTATTTTCATTTTCACTATGTGAATGCCTTTTATGTTGATTCTAAGTTGTATCTGGTGGGGTCTGTGATGTAGCTTTGGTATTGTTTCATAAACACAGCATCATCTGGTGTTCTCAAATGAACTAGTGAGTAGAGCACATTAGTGTTGTTTGCCTTCAACTCTTCCACTAGATGAGTTTCTGTTTTGTGTCCAAATGGAAGCCATTGCTAGTTTGGTGATGAGTAACTAGAGATGTGATCACTTGGACAGTAAGATGCAGGACACGTTCCAGCCACAGCACACACTTTCTACTCTCTGGGCAAAGGAAATCAGGATTCATTTTGCTGTTGTGTCTGTGGTGTTAGCTTGCTGTTTTGTTGAGCAGCCTGTTGTGCAGGGTTTTTACAGTAGCATCCTGGTAAAAATGAGCACTCTATACAGCATCTCCCCAGCTGTTACCCACTGTGAAGTTTAACATTAAATCAGAAGAGCAAGGAAATTGAGATGGAAAAGCTCTGTATTTCGTTTCTACCAAGGTGTTGCAGTGCATGCTGAGCCACATGTGACACTGCTTCCAAAGACCCTTTTAATTAAAGGCCTCACCCAGTGAATTGGGGATGGAATTTCACCCTGAACTCTGAAACTGACTGCATGGCCAAATGGGGATGGGAGGAGGTGCACATAGAACAAAATTAAGAATGGTAACTACTTATCTCTCTACCTATTTTATTGCTATGTTTCATTTTCACTTTGTTAAAAAATATGTGAATCTTCATTTTAATTAGAATGTTTTTCTTCGAATTAGCATAGATTATGAAAATAAAGTGGATATTTATATGCAAACTAGTATGCAGGTACTGATATGTGATGTAATATAGAAATTGTTTGGGCTAAATGTGATATGGTATTTTTTAGGCAAATCGTCTTTATACATTTTTGTTTCCTGTTTTGATAAACAATTAGCTGCATTTTGCCCAGAATTCTTCTATCACCATGTCTAAAAAGGAATTATTTTGAATCATTTCCTTATTAACTCTTTGCTTTTATTAATATTTTAGATTTTGTTAAAATTTCAAAACACAAAAATGCAAATTAACCTGGGTTCAGAAAATATATATATATATTTTTTGGCGTTTTTGGCTTTATAATATAAATCACCTGGATCTCTTGCTTGTTTTGAGGGGCTGGGTTTTTTGGGTTTTTTTGTTGTTGTTGTTGTTGTTCCTGATAAATTATTCTCAGGCTAAAGCACAAACTTGCATGTCTGAATAGAGATGGAGAGAATATTTTATATTCAAAATATACCTACCTGAAAATTGGAGATTATTAAGGAAATTACAGGCCTGGAACTACTAGAAGCACGAATGTTAGACCTAAAGTAGTGTAACCCCTATATATGTTTATTCTGTACAACTAGCAATTTTGAAGAGTTTGATTTTTTTTTCTACAGCAGTCTGAATGGGTGTGTTGAAGTAGTTGGAAACTGCTGCAATAAAAGCCTGTTCCATTAATCATCATGCACCAGAATAGAGGGAACAGAAAATAGTTCACTGGCACATATTAAAGAGAAATTGGGCCTCCTTTCATGTACTTGAGTGGAACTGCCTTAGAGATAGCTGCAGAACTCCTGCTCTTGGACCTTCTGGCCTTAGGTGATAGGAAGGGCCATTTGTCTTCAGTTGGTAACTGTTTTCGGCAGCAGCATTTAGTAAGCACCCATTGCCTGGTACTGTTAAGAGCTCTCTTTAGAGAGACACTTCATTTTCTCAGCTTTCTGGATTTGCTACAAGGTTTCAGGCCCTCTGTCTTATTTTCTTTACTCACTTATTTAGGTATCAGTTTGATTTTTGTTGTCTTCCTGCTCTTTGTATGCACTGTGGGATGATCTCACCTATTTCTACAATCATCTTTTTCTTCTTCTGGTTTTTGGTAGGTCCCCTCTAAAAGGAACAGTCTGTGTAGGCTAAGATCATGGCTCCAGAAGCTGACTGCCTGGATGCATATTCAGTTTCATCCTTGCCCGTGTCACCCTTGGCTCATTCTTACCTCATTTTTCCATCTTCAGAAGAGCGGTGATGGTAGGACCACCTCGGTTGTGGAGAGGATTCAAAGGGATGAAGCAGGGAAAACACAAAAGTCCCTGGGACATAGATGCACTTAATAACTGAGTAAACGTTCGCCTTGTGATGTTTTCTCTAAAATCCTGTTATCTGAATTTCCCAGATCTGTATTTCTACCTGTACCTCCAGCTTTCTTTTGTGCACCTCTTAACTTTTTGTTTATAACTGAAACTCATTTCATTCCAGGTTTTTCATCATGGTCAACCACCTCATCTCTTTCCCCTTAAGTATTTTCCTTTGTGGTAGAGTATCTTCCCCATCATTCAAAATGTAGATTTTTGAGATATATCTTCCTTCATTTATATATTCAAATCATCCTCAAAATTTTGTTAAAGTCTCTTTTCCTATTACCTGTCCAAATCTAGTTATGACCCCCTTACTTATGATTTTGCCTGAGGCAGCATAAGTTAATAGTTAATAATCTCAGTTTTAAAAGCTGACATCCCTTGCTTTGGATCTTAACTCTTCCACTTCTTAGTTGTGTGACTTTAGGCTAGTTACCTGACCTCTCTTCAGGTGCCTCTGTAAAATGAAGATAATAATCATTACTTCACAGAATTATTGTGAGGCTTAAGTGAAATGCTGTCTTTGAAGTTCTTGGCATAGCCCGTGGTCTATAGTGAGTGTTGAAGCATTCAGCTGTTGTCATCCTCCATCCTGGCTGATGTTCATTTTTCTGTTCCTGTGGCTAGTTCAGAATGATTGAGCAGAACCACTGTTTCATATTGCAAGAGACTTTAGAGGTTTTTAAACCTTTCACCTGGGCAAAAATCAAAGCCACTGTTTATTAAATGCCTGTCATGCATGACCTCTGGTTTTTACAACCCTGCACATTAGGTGGTGTTGTGCCTATTCTGTAGAAGAAAATCTGAGGCTCTAAGATGCAATCACCTGAGCTCTCCTGGGTAGCAGTGTCGTGACTTCTGTTTGCGCTCTACCCATGCCTGTTCCAGATTTCATATTGTCATCATAATGTATGGCTTCCATAACTCCCTCTATTAAAGATAAGGTAAAATTCTTGACATGTGTTCCTCAGCCTGTGGTTGAACACGTATTTCTGGTGTCAGGGAACCTGCTACTTTTCAAGGTAGCCCATTTTACTGCTGAATAGTTCTATAGGTTAAAGACTTCTGTGTACTGTGCTAAACTGTGACCCCTATAGCATCTCTCCATTTTTTCAAAAGAAATAGAGGGGCAGCCTAATAATTTTTTTACTTGATAGTCTTTTAACTTCTAAATATATGAATGTAATGATTACTGCCCATATTGTTCTCCCCTCCTCTGCAGATGACTCATTTACTTCTGATCCCCTTCATTTTAGAAATAAATATTATTTTGTATATGCTATATTTCATGCATACTAAAAGCTCTCTGTCTCTATTTTATCCCTTCTGAGTTCAGATCTAGGAGCTGTCAGTCTCCTGACAGCCCATAGTATACATTTAGATTTTCATTAAATAGCTTTTGAGGTGCAAATCAGGAGCTTCGATTTTAAGTCATTCTGCCATGAGTAGTGAGCCTGGTCATTTATTTCAAAGACCACACATTTCTTTCATATTTACGGAGTAACCTGTGTGTTAGCTCCCACTGGCCTCCTGATTTAATTTTTTCCTCCTTTGTCTCTTGGGGCTATGGGAAAGAGAGCAAAAAGGGAGTGAGGCCAGAAGGCCTTTTAGATTTGGTTTCTCTCCTCCTTGGTCTCTGCTACTATTGGTAAAACAATCCTGATGCTCTGGGTGTACAGAAGCCCTTTGCCTTAATGGAAAACTTTAGGGAATTTTATTATTTTTCCACAAAAATGGGCAACAGTAAAATCTAGAGCATTAAATGCAAATTGAGTTTTTATCTTTCCACAGCTGTTAAGATTTCTTAGTGTCAAATTTATCTTTTAATCAAATTCCTGACAATAGCTTTGTCTGAGGTTCCCCATGCAGTTAAGTGAAGTATTAGGAGCATGGGTAGATAGGGGGCTGAGGAGTAGAACTGCTGAGGCTTGAATTCCAGCTTTACTGCTTCCTGTCAGTGAGACTTTAGTTTGCTCAACTGCTATAGTGAAGTTAATAATAGTACCTACCTTATAGGCTTGCAGTAAGCATTCCATGAATTAATTCCTGTAAAATGCTTTACAGCAGTGCCTGCTGCATAATACATGCTTGCTAAGTGCTATTGCATGGTTGTCGTATTGGTTGAGGTCATGGTTTCATTTCTTCACCCGGAAGGAGAAACAGTCACGACATAAACAGATGATCTTCAGAAGGCAACCCACGTCTTCATAAAGTTGGAGAGCCACCTAACTGCATGTTTTCACTCTGTCCTGCTATTTAGAGAACTACATAGATCTAGCATCTTGTTCTGTGTGGAACTTATAATGCCCCCAATCTTTAAGAGCTGTTGGAAATGTATTCTCAAGTTGTTCATCATCAGGCTTAAAAGAACTTTCTTACTCCAACTTGAGGGGTCCCTGCTCGTAGATGTTTAATCATGGAAGCATGGGCACAGGATGTGTTGTGACACTGTCCTCATCACAGGTGTGTCCCCTGTCCTGCTATGTGAGCACCAGCCCCCACCTTGACATCCATTCCCAATCTGGAATTCTGGACAGGTTGGTCTTAGCATTGTGGCTTCCTGCTTTCTGAGGAGGTGGGGTTGCCAGAGAAAGCGGTGCCATTTTTGGTATAACTGAGGATCTCTAAGTTGAGTTATAAACTAGGGAAAATGGTAAATCGCTGAACATACCTTCTACGATTGTTGAGAGTAATCTTGGCTTATGTTAGCTTTAGCAGTGGGTCTGGTAATTCAAAGGAGACTGTTCATTTACTTTCAATTGAATATGTACTGTGGTCATTTTTCACTACAGGGTGTTTAACGGTTGATTTCTTCTTCCTGAATTGGAAGCACTCATATAGAGAACCTCCCTTTGTTCAGTAGCTCACAATTTATTCATTCAGTTGGTTTTACAGAATACTTTTCACTGATGAGAATCCTGTCATTTATTGAGCGCCTACTATATATCTAAAGCATTCTGCTGAGCTGCATGTATAAATGTAAATAGATGCTTACAGGACTTCAGCAGGTTTTACTGTCTTTTCCTTAGTAAGGTAGGTGTAAAGGCAGGAATGTGAATAACTGATTATGATGTAAGATCAAATAAGACAAGTCTTATAATTGATATTCAGACAGGGGGCCACCAGAAGGAACATCAGTTATTTCCAGTTATAAGGCCTGGTTATATTTGCCTAAGTGGTAGCATTTGAGCTAAGCTTAAAGGAAGTGGCAGGATTTCAGGAGCTGGAGAAAGGGGCAGCAGTCTACACTAGGTGGAAGGAGCGAAGTGGGCAAAAGCCCAGGTATGTAGCAGGTCTGGCAGGGGTGGGCATGGGTGACAGGAGATGAGGCAAAGAGTAGTTCCTCTGGGGGCTTGTATGCCTTGCTTCAGAGATGGGTCTGTATGATGAAGGGTCATTGGAGATTTCCATGGATGGAGAGGGAGTCACGTCTTTAATTCTGAAAAGCAACTTTTGATGTGTGCATGGTAGACCACAGAGGTCCAGACTGCAAGCCCAAGCTCCAGACTGACAGTCAGAACCACTGACTCTCAGTGATAATTCAGATGAGGTCTGAGGAAAGCCTGAACCAGTAGCATCAGGAACAAAAAGGAAAAGGTGCATTTGGGCAAACTTCCAAAGGCCTAAGGGACAGAATTTGGTAACTGGTTTACTCTGGGAGAAAGGAAGCTTGAACAATTCAGAATGACAGCTTTCTGGGCTAGGTGGCCAATAAAAGTACATGCCTAATAATTAAGCTGTGAACATAGAAGAGAGACCAGGTTTGAGCACTGTGTCGGGGGATCTACAATACGGGGTTAGTGATGTGTCATTCTACGGCCTTTACACGATACCCACGTGGATATATTCTCTAAACGGAAATTCTGGTCCAGCAGAAAGGAATGAGACTTGAATATGGGAGTTAAGCCTTAGCTTTTAAGAAATCCTTGAGGGCTTAAGAGAGAGAGCACTCTGTCTAGGAGAATAGAGTGAGAAGATGTGAGGCCAGAGGGCCAACAGATGCTTCCCATTTAAGGAGCCAGTGGTGGAGGCTCCAGAAAGATTGGGATCCCAAAAGAGGGCTTCAGCTGAGACAGGCTGGTTTGAAACTGGCAGATGGCTACAAATGAGGAGATTCTTTTAAATAGGATAAGAACTCTGATTCTTACTATTAAATGTTTTATCTTAAAATTTTTTAAATGTAGGCATTTTCAAACTGCAAAAGTAGAAGATTATAATGACCCATCATGCAACTGCTATTTGGCTTCCATTATTGCAAATGCTGTATTTCTTCTTTCATCTCCCTGCCTTTCTGGGGAAGGAAAGGAAGATCGAGTACTTTAAAGCAGTATCAGACTCATGTCATTTCCCTTACACTTTAGTTTGCACAAATTCATAAGGACAATTATTTTTTACGTAACTTGAATAAATATGATGCCATTATCTCACTAAATTTAAAAATTAATTCCTTAATATCATCTAAAAATACTCTATTATATTCAAATAATTTGAGTTTTTGAGAGCCCTATTGGTGTTCCTTTTTTTCTTTTTTTTTTTTTTTTGAGACAAGGTTTCACTCTGTCACTCAGGCTGGAGTGTGGCAGCATGATCTCAGCTCACTGCAACCTCCTCCTCCCCAGGCTCAGGTGATCCTCTCACCCCAGTCTCCGAAGTAGCTGGGACTACAGGCACGCACCTCCATGCCTGGCTAATTTTTTTTTTTTTTTTTTTTTGTAGAGATGGGGTTTTGCCATGTGGCCCAGGCTGGCCTGGAACTCCTAGGCTCAAGGATCCATCCACCTCAGCCTCCCCGTGTTGGGATTACAGGCATGAGCTACTGTGTCTGGCTGATGTTACTTTTTAATTGCATAGAAGTTAGCTGTCACTGCAAGGGCTCATTTGGGAAATGGGCAGAGTGTTGCAAGGAAGATAATGCTCTCTGCAGGAGAAATGCTCCTCCCATATGGTGCATAGTGAGTTTTGATGGGAGGCTGTTTTCTTTTGTGTACACACTTATCCCCTGGGAATAGCAACAGAGCTCTGTGATTGGACTTTCTGTCTCTAGATCATTTTAATTAAACATATGCAATGATACCATGACAGGTTTACCTCCCCTGATCCACATACCATCCAACTACTTGGAGCAGTAGTCCTTAATCAAGACATATGGCTCTATGCAGAGACATTTTTGATTGTTATGACCTTAGAGGGAAGGGGCTACTTGTATCTGGTGGGAAGAGAATAGGGGTACACACGACAGCCCTCCCATAAGAAAGACTTACCCTGTCCATAATGCCAATAATGGCAAGGCTGAGAAACCCTGTGTTGGAGAAATAGCAGAGAAGAACCACCACTCTTTTCTATCTATTGTTACATCATGTGTTTGTGTACCAGTTTGCAGTTAAGAATTTTTCTGTTTTCTTTGGAGAGAAGTTAAAGTGCCTGGCAGTGTTTTTCCTTAGATCATCTGCATCACCTAAGCTGGGTTTGGCCAGATCTTTGAACCTACCAAACTTCATTCTGGTTTTCATTTTCTTTGTGTTCATGGACTGTAGAGAGCACAGAAGTAATTGGGTTTCTTTGGGTAGCAGAGTAAGGTGGAGTACACTTTCTCAAGACATGTTCATTGGTCTGAGCAAAGTTCTCTCTCTTGGAAGGAGACAGTAGCTTGGTGGTGCTATTAGGCAGATGAGGGCTTGTTAGATCAAGATGTAAACTCTCTTTCTTCAGTCTGATTTTAAAATGAACTGTCATTTGTAGTAATTATTAAATGAGAAGCATAAATTAAGTATTTTACCTTCTTTATTTGTAGGAAATACAATTGGAGCATGCAAAGCAAGCCTTTGTGCAACGGGACAATGCTAGGACTGGGAGAGTCACAGCCATCGACTTCCGAGACATCATGGTCACCATCCGCCCCCATGTCTTGACTCCTTTTGTAGAAGAATGTCTAGTAGCTGTAAGTTGTAACTTGCCCTAATGAAGTGGTTTAACTCAGTAAATAAGGAATTATAAAAACAATTTTTATAAGTTATGTAGTATTTTTTTTCTGTTGCAAACACTAACATTTTAATGTGATCACATACATTACTAAATTCAAACAAAGAGTGTGTTTTGGCTAGTTTTAGTGGGTAGGTTAATTTGTTGTCTGGGTAATATGGAATATCTTCAAGAAATATATTAACTTTTTAAAGATAAAAGGAAAAACAGATTTGCGATCTCATGTTAATTTTGCTTTAGATTTTGAAGTATATCAAGTGCTGATTTTTGCTAATCATCTTAGATGCTCTAAGGCAAAAAAAAAAAAAATAGTGCACATGTATATCGTTTGTTAGAGTAGTTAGCACAACAGAAACTCCAAACCTTAGATTCCCTTTCACCGTGTGTGTCGAGGCCACAGAGGTACATGTGACAGCAGAGCTCTGCAGTTGTGTTTCATGGAGCCTCCCTCCTCCTGGTGTCAGCTGCTGTCCTTCCCTCATGGGCCCTGGGGATGTCCTGCAACATTCTGTGGTGGTGGTTCTTAAGCCCTGCTCGTGCAGCACCAGAATCACCACTAAAAACTATTAAAACTACAGATTCTGAGATCTCTTCTAGGCCTATCATACACCATTTATAGGCGATGAGGTCTTAGAATCTAATTTTGTAAAGCTTCTGGGTGATTTTGGTAATAACTCAGTTTTAGGACCAATACCCAGTGGTAACTCTTCTTTTGTTAATCCGAGGGAGAATACTGTTTTCACCATCATCTGAGTTTCCCACAATGCTTACCATAGGCAGGAACTCAGAGTAGTCTTTCAGTTTCCTTTCTTCCCCTGAGTGCTTAGTTCTAGAGACATGGCATTCCGACAAGGCCTTTTCCATTCTGGCACTGTGTTAATCTAACTCCTTTTCTTGGGCGCCCCCTTCTCTACTCCATACTAAACTTTCATGTCAGCTATTTTAAATGATTACTAAGTGAAGATTTATGTGGTTGTTACCTTGTAAAGAAGTGCTTTCCTAATAAAAATATTTTGCCTTGTTAGGGAAGGATAGAATTTGAAACTCCAAACTGAAGTCTCATTCATAATGGACATTCTGTCTGTTTCCCTTGTCCCCTGTGAAGAAATATGGTTTCTTAAAAATTCTGAATATCAGAATTTTTACTAGTCTTAACCCCCCATGAAAGTATATGGCATCTCATAATTTTACCATAATATGCTTGTTTGCTAGAAATCCCACCAATGTAAAGTCTGTACCTAAATGATTATTTATTACTGGTTATAAGTAACTTGACAAGTCTTGATATTAATGTTACATTGACCACTTTTCATAGTATGTTTGCATTGATATAATACAGTTTTTCATGCATAAGCACACACGTGTGTATATGTACTTATAGTTTTGCATGTTTAAGCCTTTAAGATTTGCTCATTAGATGAAATAAACCAACTTATAAAACATTTCCAATTGAAATTTGAACTCTAAATTACTACTAGTCCTGTTATAATCCTACACATGTATTTATTTAGTTTTCTAGGCGTTGTGTACGGAGAGTACAAGTTCTGGTCATGATTAGTTGCAGTTGCTTCTAAAAATCATTTATAGCTTTTTTTTAATGCAAAAGAAAAATACTTATAGTTAATTTCTTCTTGTACATGCATTTTTGATTACTTTCAAACTAGTATTAGATGTATGTACTTCTGAATCATCTATAAATCTTTTGTATATTTTTCTTCTCTCTTGTTTTCAATTTATTTGAGGCTGCTGGAGGTACCACATCCCATCAAGTTAGTTTCTCCTATTTTAATGGATTTAATTCGCTTCTTAACAACATGGAACTCATTAGAAAGATCTACAGCACTCTGGCTGGCACCAGGAAAGATGTTGAAGTGACTAAGGGTGAGTGAGAATATATCTGAATTCTTGCCTGCAAGTATTGTGGTGTATTATTATTAGAGTGAAGAAGGCAACTAGTACTTTATTATTTTTCTGTCCCATTGACACATATTAACCATATGATAACATGTGTGTTTTTCATCCTTTGATCAGACAAACAAAAGCAAACAAAACAATCTTCACCAAGTTTTAAACAAACTGGGCCCAGCTTGGTGACTCACGCCTGACATCCCAGCACTTTGGGAGGCCGAGGTGGGTGGATCACCTGAGATCAGGAGTTCGAGACCAGCCTGGCCAACAGAGTGAAACCCTGTCTCTACTAAAAATACAAACATTAGCCACTGTGGTGGTGGGCACCTATAATCCCAGCTACTCGGGAGGCTGAGGCAGAAGAATGGCTTGAACCTGGGAGGCGAAGGTTGCAGTGAGCCGAGATCACGCCACTGCACTCTAGCGTGGGCAACAAGAGCGAAACGCCATCCCATAAATAAATAAATAAATAAACTGAAGACAGCCTTTGAATAAGGAAAACATGTAAAGTTTCTTAAATATTTTCAAATCTTGCTGCAACTTGAGCTAAATTGGCAACCTCTAAGGAAGCCTTCAGATGTATATGAGGAATTCCATAAAGTTGTATTGGTGACAGTGTAAGTTGATCTGTAGGCTTGGAAAAGGATATTATCAGCATTGTAATGGGATTAAGAAATCAGAGCCGGTGCGGTGGCTCCCACCTGTAATCCCAGCACTTTGGGAGGCCGAGACAGGCAGATCTCCAATCCTGGCTTAACACGGTGAAACCCCGTCTCTACTAAAAATATATATATATATAAAAATTAGCAGGGTGTGGTGGCACACACCTGTAGTTCCAGCTCCTTGGGAGGCTGAGGCAGGGGAATCACTTGAACCCAAGAGTCGGAGGTTATAGTGAACCGAGATCGCACCACTGCACTCCAGCCTGGGCAACAGAGCAAGACTCTGTCTCAAAAAAAAAAAATATCAGAATTCCCTTGGGAAGTCCACAGCTTAATTAATATAACCACCTAAATTAATATAATTAATAATCCTAATTTAACCAGTTAATTAGATTAATATAACTTCCCCTCCTAGGACCTATGCATATGAAGTTTCATATATGATACCTTATTTTCTCTGATTGGCAATTTGAATAACATCAGATGACATCAAGCTTTTAAACTGTATGTTCAAGAACATATTCTGCACACGCTTTCCAAATGAATGCAAGAACTGGAAAAATTCTTACCTTATTTGGATTGACTTGAATTCTACAACTGATGATAATAATAAAGTGTTGTGATATTCACTCATTCCAGTGCCTTGAGTTAATGCTGAATTTAGTGGCTATTTCTTCTTGAATCTTTCCCTTTTAACTTTTCTTCCATACAGAGGAGTTTGTTCTGGCAGCTCAGAAATTTGGTCAGGTTACACCCATGGAAGTTGACATCTTGTTTCAGTTAGCAGATTTATATGAGCCGAGGGGGTAAGTTGGCTTTTTTTTTTTTTTTTTTGAATTAGCTTAATAAAAGGAGGTTAGGAGTTGGGGGTAAGAGGAGGGCAGCAATCAGGAGAAAAAGAAGCCAAACCAAAGGCTATACTGAAATATGAGAAATGAAAAAAGGAGTGTTTTTAAATTTTATAATGTAAATTGTAATAAATTGGTATATTTGTTGCTTGTGTTTGTTTTTCCCCTACAGACGTATGACCTTAGCAGACATTGAACGGATTGCTCCTCTGGAAGAGGGAACTCTGCCCTTTAACTTGGCTGAGGCCCAGAGGCAGGTGAGCAAAGAGGAGCAAACTTGCATTCTGGTGTTTCCCTAGCGGGATACCCCAACCCTGTTCCACTTGCAGTTGCCTTTGTGGCATTGGTATCTGACTTAACCATTTTTCTGTTTTGCACCAAAAATCTCAATAAATGTTAAAGGCTGTAAAGAGAAACTGCTTAGAAATGGTGTGATAAACAGATATTTGGCATTTGCTCATTTCTTGCTAAGGTGGAGTGATTTCCTAACTGCACCAGAAGCCTAACGCTCCGAAAACATGAAGGAGGTCTTTTCTCCTTCCTTCTTGAAGTCTCATGTTGAGAGATGTAGCGAAGGAATCCCGTGTTGGTATCACCGTGCCTGTCGGCAGCTGCATGTTGCTAAATGAAAGCCGTCTTTGCTCTGTGGAGCAGCCCTTCATCAGCGCATCGTCTAACTGCCATGCCTTCCGTTTTTCTGAATATCAAAATGAGATAATTTTGTTTAGTCTGGAGTTACAGTTTAAAGGCTTTCAGACCTATTTTCTCTGTGAAAGGATTCATAAGTTATGTGGAAACAATTTTAGGAATGCTAAATTTTATTTTATGGTTAACAGAAACCAAACTCTTGAAGTCGTGGGAGTCAGAAACTTAAGACATGGAACCTCCTCCTTTAACTCTTACCCAGCTTTCTGTAGATCAGGATTAGAGAAGAAAAGCCTTCATAGCATGTGTTAGTAAAATAAATGGTATTTGTAAAATAAATCCACTCACAGGCGAGTGTCGTTTTTAGAAAAATTTCTCCTTTTAGGCAGAGCCATCTCTGAATCCTGTGAGACTTCATAGTTTCTGGCATAGAGCTCTGGGTTTACACAGAGACGCCAGTGTGACCATAATGGGTTGCTGCGGGCTACACTTTTAGGACTGTCAGACCTTGAGCCAGGGCCCCCTTCCTTTAGCTCTTTCCCACCCAAATGTAGCGGTGAGTTTTGTGTGCAGCATGCAAGTCAAAGTAGTGGGTGTGTGCTCAGTAAATTCTAACGAGCACCTCTGGAAAACCAGCTGGCCTTGCTTAAAAGAGGAAGCCGATTTCTCTGAGTGTAGGAGAAAGAACTATAATCACGTGTAGAGGTGGAAGCAACACTGCTCTCCCTTCCCTTTGATTTTTAACACTGCTTAGGAGATGATTATCTCTTCGTCTGTATGCCACCAGCTATTGTAGAAATTTGGGGATTAAGAGAAGCAGAGAAGTTTTTTTTAGATCCCTCCTACTCTTCAGCTGGCAGCGGCTTCCCACAATTTTTCCTTTATGCTCTTTGCAGCTTCTGAGAGTTTATGATGGGTGCTTGTTGATACTGGCCATAAAGGGTTAGACCAGATTGATGAGATTTATAGCAGGAAATGATTGGCTGCCGCTTAGAGGTTTAGAGCAATTCACAATGGCCTTACCTGGAATAGGCTTTTTACTGCATGAACCCTAGTGGGCCCGACAAGTTCAAGCAAGGGAGGTCATCCACCTGTGTGGGCACAGCGCTGCCTGTCCAGCACTGTGCAGCACTTGTAGCATTTATCCTGGACAGAGGAGTGAAGGAGCAGAGTTTTGTCTCATTTCAAGAACATGCTACAGTGCTGGCTTTGGAAAAGTTAAATAAAAGTCTGGGATTTCATTTGTTTTTTAGGAGAGGAATTAATGGTGGTAGATCCCTCCTCCCCTGCCTATAATTTTCAGAGTATTTTCACTCATTATTTTGATGCCAGAACATTTCTAAGTATTGCATATTTATATCCCTGTAAATAAAATATTGCTTCTCTTTTGGATGCATCTGTCAAAATGAAGGTACTATTGATTTCCATCTATATAGGCCTGCAGTTGGAAACAACTCATAGAATTTGCAGAAGAAATGTTTTGTATCTTAAAGAGGCATATTTCTATGTAAAGCTATTTTCAGTTAAGTGACTTTGAAGGAGATTCCAAATGATCTCATTGTATTAGAATTGTGCTACATTGACAGCAACTAAAATTCAGTGGGTTGATAGCTGGGGTTGCTGATTATTTTCATTGTTCACTGATTTTAATTATCATGGATTCTGAAAAACAAATTTTATTGAATGTATGTATTCATTCAACAGGTATTTATTAAGCACTGACTATATGTCACCCTCATTTGACAACTCTCTGTGACATAAAATTACTATTTTATTTATGCAGACAGAGAAGTGCAACACTCTGAAATGTTCTGGTATCAAAAACACTGTAAGGATAATAGGTCAAAAGAACCAGAAAACAATGACTGACTGACCTGAAGTATGAATTTAGAAAAGATGGGCAAAAAAAGAGAAAAAGTAACAATCAACTGTAATACAGCCACCTAGTTTTAGCTACTGTAAATGTTTTGAGTATCTCTGGGTGGTAGGGAGGCAAAATGTTAGTATTAATTTTATATGCATATATATGTAAACATCTTACAAGCATTTTTAATAAAAAGTGACATCATTTTGTATATAGTCTTAAAAATTGTTTTTAAAAAAATTACCAGGAAATATGTCAAACATTTAAATAGGTAAAAAGAATCATATGACAAATACCTATCTACCTACCATGCTCTTTTTAGCCTGTGTTTTCTTTTATAATTCCTTGTGAACATTTAATATCAGATATTCTTTTACAGTATCATTTTGAATGATAGGCTTTTGTTTTAAAGTTATTATTTTTAAAGGCTATAGTCCTCCATTATTGGACATTTAGAATATTTCCCAAATTTTTGCTCTTTTTGTTTAAAGAGCAAAAATTTGGGAAATAATCGAAATTTCCAATAAGTACTACAAATGTTTTTTAAGTGCTACAATCTTGTAGCTTGTTGCATGCATGATTATCTTCTATCCTAACTTTTTTCTTTTTGAGACGGAGTTTCACTCCTCTTGCCCAGGCTGGAGTGCAGTGGTGCGATCTTGGCTCACTGCAACCTCCGCCTCCCAGGTTCAAGCGATTCTCCTGCCTCAGCCTCCCAAGTAGCTGAGATTACAGGCATGTGCCACCACATCTGGCTAATTTTTTATTTTTAGTAGAGACAGGGTTTCTCCATGGTGATCAGGCTGGTCTCGAACTCCTGACCTCAAGTGATCCACCCTCCTCGGCCTCCCAAAGTGCTGGGATTACAGGTGTGAGCCACTGCGCCCAGCCTATTCTAACTTCAGAGGTTATGTACATTTTAAGGGTTTGGGTGTATATTACTAAACATCTCTCTATTTATACTTGCTTTAATGGCAAATTTGAGAAGGCTTGTTATCAACTTTTGCCAGGCTGGGTATTGCCACTTAAAACAAAAACAAAAATACATACAAACCAAAAACCTGCCAATTTGATGAAAAATGATGTCTCATTGATGTTTTTATTTGTTTTATTTACTTTATTTTATTTTATTTTTTTTGAGACAGAATCTCTGTTGCCCAGGCTGGAGTGCAGTGGCACAATCTGGGCTCACTGCAAGCTTCACCTCGTGGGTTCATGCCATTCTCCTGCCTCAGCTTTCCAAGTAGCTGGGACTACAGGTGCCTGCTACCACGCCCAGCTAATTTTTTTTTTTTTTTTTTTTTCTATTTTTAGTAGAGACGGGGTTTCACCATGTTAGCCAGGATGGTCTCCATCTCATGACCTCGTGATCCACCCACCTCAGCCTCCCAAAGTGCTGGGATTACAGGCATGAGCCACCACACCCGGCCTATTTTTATTTTTGAGATAGAGTATTGCTCTGTTGCCCAGGCTGGAATGCAGTGGCGTGATCTCGGCTCACTGCAACCTCTGCCCCCTGGGCTCAAGTGATTCTCCCTCCTCAGCCTGAGTAGCTGAGACTACAGGCACATGCCACCATGCTGGGCTAATTTTTGTGTTATTTTATAGAGATGGGCTTTCGCCATGTTACCCAGGCTGGTCTCGAACTCCTGCGCTCAGGTGATCCGCCCGCCTCGGCCTCCCAAAGTGCTGGGATTACAGGCGTGAGCCACTGTGCCTGGCCTCAGTGATGTTTTTAAGTGCGCGTTTTTTTTAATGAGAATTTGAAAATAGGCTTATAACATCATTTTTGTCAAAGGATGGTTTTGATTATATTGAAATTTGATTTTAAACATTCATAGCACTAAACTTTTTATTAATAAGAACTTATGAAATCCATTCCTACTTTTTTCCTTGACATTTTAGTTGTATCATGGATTTAGAACCCAGTGAATAATGTTTAAAATTAATGTATGCTCATTTTTGTTTTATCTTGTTTTCTATCACCTGTTTTCCTGCTCTCTGATTCCTGTGCATGCAAAGCAGAAGGCCTCAGGCGATTCAGCTCGACCAGTTCTTCTACAAGTTGCAGAGTCGGCCTACAGGTTTGGTCTGGGTTCTGTTGCTGGAGGTTAGTCATGGATGAGAGCAAAATTTTCACTTTTATTATTCCTATTATCTTTCTCTGATTTTCCGTCTTGAAATGTTGAAGGACAAAGTCTTCTCTCGTCTTTCCCAATGCCAGTTATCAGTCTCTACCTATGAAGTAGGGCAAGAGCAAAGGGAACTCTTTTTCCCATACCTGCATGTGATCAGGGACTTACAAGTGGCATTTTCCTCTTATCTGCAGATCAGGCCTTCCAAAGACAGGTTACTAATGAGGTTGGGCTGTAGCAATGTGCCTTAATTTAAAATATCTATGACATCCTTTTATTAGGGAATACTTGAATGAAAACCCTCAATTGTTTATTAAAGATATAAGAAAGGTAGTACTGTTTTAAAATCTGTATTTAAAATTCAAAACACATTTCTTTTCTCAGTCTTTTCCTTGACTTTAACTACCTTCTCCTTTCTTCTGACCTATCTTACTTTCTTCTGAGATAATGATATTGTTTAATTTTAGCTGTTGGAGCCACTGCTGTGTATCCTATCGATCTTGTAAAAACTCGAATGCAGAACCAACGATCAACTGGCTCTTTTGTGGGAGAACTCATGTATAAAAACAGCTTTGACTGTTTTAAGAAAGTGCTACGCTATGAAGGCTTCTTTGGACTGTATAGAGGTTAGTGCCACACGCTCAATACCTGTTAGGTGAAATAATATTCAGAGGTTTGGTTTCTCATCTTAGTGCCTGACATGAATTAGCAAGACTGCATTAAAATGGAAATACAGCAGATTTTCAGTTATCCATGCTAATGGGAGTAGGCTAGAGGCATCTAGGGCTTGGCTAATCAAAACAGCCCATAATCTGAAAGTTATTTATAGTGCTCTGTTCTATGTTTTATTTCTTAAAATAATAAATTATTTTTTTTTTTTTTTGAGACGGAGTCTCGCTCTGTTGCCCAGGCTGGAGTGCAGTGGCGCGATCTCGGCTCACTGCAAGCTCCGCCTCCTGGGTTCACGCCATTCTCCTGCCTCAGCCTCTCCGAGTAGCTGGGACTACAGGCGCCCGCCACCACGCCCGGCTAATTTTTTGTATTTTTAGTAGAGATGGGGTTTCACCGTGGTCTCGATCTCCTGACCTCGTGATCCGCCCGCCTCGGCCTCCCAAAGTGCTGAATAAATTATTTTTATAAGCATCTTCCGTGAATTTTTGAAAGGCTCACATTGTTTGCATCCTTGAAGTACTCTATTCTCCAGCTAACAGGGAAAGGTATTCTGGGGCCAGGACAAAGCCTACTCAGGATTCATGATTTTCCTGGAATATACCACAAAAAAGATAACCAAGGGTTCAGTAGAGCTCTCTTTTGCTGCTTCATCCTGAATTAAAGTTGCCCCTTTTCTTCATCTGACTCTCAACCCAGTGGAGTTGATTCACACACCCCTCTAGCCAAGGTTTCCCCCAACTGAGACAGCCTGAAACAGGTAATCCTTCTGTCTCCACCTTTTTCTTTAACCATCTAAGGTTCATTAAGCAATGGAAGTAGTAGCAGAGAGTATGTCATCACTGATGGAAAGGATCCCACAGACCCTGACTGCTTTTCCACTGGCATTGGCCAAAGGAGACCTCTCAACTGTTCTTTTGGTGGTTGCCTTCTACGAGAAGGAAAAAGTGTTTCTGCATCAGTTAAAATACAGTATCACAAGGCAGTTCAAGCTCAGCTGCTTTATAATTTGGCAGCTGCAAAGCTGGCAGGGTCTTCCCTCCTCTCCCCTACTAGTGCTCTCTCTCGATGAAGAAAACAGTATTTAGTACTCTGCTGAGGTGGACAGTGAAACTGGCAGACATGGAAACCTGTGCCTCTGGGCCTCTTCTGCCATCTGCTGACTCTAGTCTTCAAATTAATTACCCCAGTTAAAAAAAAAAAAACAAAAAGGATAAACCTATCTTGAAACCTCTCACCTTAGAAGCAGAAAGTTTCAAACTCCGGAGAAGTTCCATTTTGCAGGTCCTATTGTGTAGGTAGATAGCCCCCATCAAAGGCCTTTTGATCTTTGCTCTGCCCTCTTTTCCTTATCCCCTGCCTCTTCTTACAATTTGGAAGGTCTTTGACCTCAGGTGATTGATGATGACCCTTTCAGGGTCACTGCCTTCTATTTGAAATACTTTTCTTCCCTGATGACAACAACTTTGCAAATGAAATGGCTTCCAAGTAGTACAAGGTTAATGTCACAGTTCCTATTTTGCAGTGAGTCAGGCAAAATTGACCCCCTTACCTGTCCATATGGGTGGTTTTTGGAAGGGAAATCACTTGAGTGTCAGGTCTGGGCAGACATCAGAGCATTGCTTCATAATTACTTTTTGGGCTTTTCTTGCTATTAGATTCAATGTCAAGGGTGCCTTTAGAATTGTAAGAACGCTTCCCAACACTGCTCAGTGTCTTTAATTTGCTTAAGTTGGTTTTTTATTTTGAGTCCCTTTTTCTCGATCTTTGACCATACCTGGCAGGTCTGATTTTTCGTTACATCTATATTTCCCTTTTGTAACCTGTACTGTTGGCAACTAGAAGTGTGCCTGAGTACTGAGTGCTGAGCTAATGTGAGCTATGCAAAGAGGCTTCCACTCTTGCCGTTTTCAGTTCTTTTATCTGTAAGATGGGAGTGACTGCTTTTAACTTCTCAGGGAAGGAGTAGTAAGTCAATATATTAGTTACAGACAGAGGCTCACTGTAAACACCCAAGTGGCAGCTCTTCACCATTTTCCTGGTTTAAAAATGGTCATTTATCTTTGGGTGCCCCGACCCTAAGGGCAAGAGACAGAGCTGTCTGTCAGGATGACGAGTAGAGTGTGAATATAAGATTATTTCTAGGAGTCACCTGTGTGCATTTCTTCCTGATGTCTTTTCTAGTAAACCATTTTAAAACAAAAGATTTACTGTAAATTTTTGTTTAATCCCATTCCGTAATTTGGATCATCTTGAGAGCAAAGAGATGACTGACAGTTCAGGTTAAAATAATAATGATACATAACTTTGCCCTGAAAATGACGTGTTCCTATTCTTGATTGGTCAAAGATCAGTTCTCTTTGGTTTCTTGTACATCATCAATAATTAATAATTGTATATAACTGCATATTTGTAAGTGCTTATTGGGTAAGAGAGAGATCAGATGAAAATGTAGGCAAGTCATGGGAAACCATTGTTGTTAATTTAAAAAATTACAATATAAGTAAAAAAGACCTGACATATTTCTGAGACTCAGTATTATCACCTTTATGTACAAAGTCAAATTATGAAATACCTATATGTGATTCTTTTTACATTTCTCATAAAATGTAACTTTATTTTAAAATTATATTATTCCAGAGGAAAACTGTTACTTTTAAATTAGGAAAATATAGTATTGCTGCTATTAATGCTTTCACCTAGCAATATTTGAGAAGGTATCAGAGTACATCTTTAATTTATACATGTTTTGAAATATTAAGCATAGTTTTTAGTATTACAGAATTTTGCTCAACATGTAATTTTTCTCTATCAAGGCCTATGTAATTGCTCATATTTCCTGAATGGGATAATTTGGGAATGTTGCAGTTGTAAGATCTCTCTCCTACTTTAAAATTACCTTTGTGTCTACTTCGAAAAAAAATTGGCATCTGGCCTCAAAGAAGGTGTTTTTGTAGCATGCGATGTTATTATGAGGTTAATAAATATCTCTTTTTCTTATAACAAGAATATCAGAAGCTGTTTTTGCATTTAAAAGCCTTTCCCTGTGGCGTTAGAATGAAGGTTATTTTAAAAGAACTCTTGTAGTGCTCCACCGCAACTTGTTTTGTTCTTTGCCTCCCCCGCAGCTGGCTGCATCAGAACAGTTGTGGAAGTTGCTTGGTAGTCATCAGAGAGTGCCTAGCAGTGCTCTTCAATAGAAATGTGCCTCAGAGAGTCATGAGAGGTGTGAATTGGTTAATTCCTGCTCTCCATGTATTGGTATAACTCCCTGTTTTCTTTATTTCCAAGAGCCTCTCTCCTATTTTTGTGTAAGTTTTAGTTGCTGGAAAAGAGCTCGTTAAAAATCCCATGAGTCTGGCTCTGCAAACCTTCTCTGCAATGCAAACTACTTTTTTCCTAACAAGAAAATGGCGAATTTTCCTATTTTTGTTGTTGTTGTTGTTGTTGTTGTTATTTCTGAAAATCCAACCCCCAGGCCAAGCCTGTCTGTATTAAGGGAAATCACACCTGAGATAATCCAGGTCTTCCTGAAGTCACTTGCAAAATTCTTTCTGTTTCCTCCCCAGTCTTCAGAGTGATTTAATGTGCTCAGGTATTTGAAATCCTTAATGAATTACCTGACAACTTGCATGGTTTGAATGACCGGCATAACCAAATGAGTCAGTCATTGGCCTGCTATAGATGTGGCATATTAAAGAACAACAGTTGATTGGGTAATCATCCATAATTAAATGCTCTTAATGTTCCAGGAATAAATAATTTCTGTTTTTAAACTTTGTTGCAGTCTTCTCCCTCAGATGTTTCAGGTGATGAGATGAGCAGCCTTAGACACTGGAAAATGTTTTGGGAGAATGTTGGGGAAAAAGATGTGTTAAGAGAAATACGGCCAGGTATGGTGGTTCACACCTGTAATCCCAGCACTTTGGGAGACCGAAGCGGGTGGATCACCTGAGGTCAGGAGTTCAAGACTAGCCTGGCCAACATGGCCAAACTCCTTCTCTACTAAAAGTACAAAAATTGGCTGGGCATAGTGGCGGGCCTGTAATCCCAGCTACAGGCTGAGGCAGGGGAGAATCGCTTGAACCCAGGAGGATGCAGTGATCTGAGATCATGCCATTGCACTCCCACCTAGGAGACAAGAGTGAAACTCTGTCTCAATTTAAAAAAAAAGAGAGAGAAATCAGGGTCTATCAAATACTTCTTAGAGGAAGATTTTTGTTTCTATTGATGGGAGAAACCCTAAAGAAAATCTCTCAGAAAGAGTAATTAGATCATTTTATGAATTAAACTTAATTTAGAGCAGTGCTTAACCTTTGAGGAAACTGGCAAAAAAAAAAAACAAAAAAAAAAAACATTTTTTAATCAGCCCATTGATCCGAGCTTGCAGAGTTGTAAATATTTCTATTTCAAGTTGTCTGTGCAGTACAAAGCAGTCATCTTCCATCCTGGAATGTTCTCAAGGTGACATCTAGAGGATGTTGTGGTGATATCTCAGGGAGTTATTGATACTTTTATATTGCAGAGGGAAGTTTTGGCAGGCAGCTAGTTTAAGCCAGGTCCCTTATCGTTGATGGTAGTATAAAAGGGAGTATCCAAATTCTTTAGAATCACAGTGAGATTCTTCATTCTTGCATAATTCATGTGGATAAAATAAACTTTAAAATTCTGGCACCAAAATAAAGTGATTGAAATTTCCATGACTGTTTTGCATTACTTAAGAACACATGCATCTTGGAACAAACCACAGTTAATCTGTGAACTGCACTCATGTCTATCCATGTCCACCAAAACTTTTAATGATTGCAAAATGGCTAGGTTTGAGTCTTTATTTTCTTGGCCAATTTCTGCACATTTTCATTTAGAGCATTAAGTTATAAAAAGATCAGAAGACATGTATTTGGTTATAGGAAGCCACATAAGAATGAGCAGAAGATTTCAACAGATCATGTGTTGGGTTAGCCAACCTCCAGATATCTACAGTGAGCTAACTTTAGTGAGCACAGGGCATTGTAATCTGAGACTAAGATGACACCCACTGGATCTAAGGTGGATGAGAGAATTGTTAGAGGCTTGAGAGTGCTACAGTAACAACTGATGACCTTAGAAAATTGGAAAAATATGACAAAAAGATAGATGAGTAGGTATCTTAGAGAAGAGGTTAATGAATGAATTAGTTCCACACCTCAAGAATGATAATTTATAACCAGCTACTGTTGCTGAGACTAAAACAAGGGAGATAGATTAAACTTCAGCAGGAGGGAAATAGTTTAGATGAAGAAAAGATAACCAGGATCTTGAACCTTCTCATGTACTACGGTGAAAAACTGCAGGAGTATCTGATCGTTTTCCCCAATTCTCTTTACTTCTAGAAAGCCCCAGAATAGAGGAGTTGAGGAACTGATTTTTTTCTAGACCATAATCATAATCACTGATTTTATGTTTTAACACTTTGTCTCCCAAAGGCATCCTGAGCCATAGCTAAGATAACAGACAGTGCTTGAAATTTTGAGTGTAAAACATTTAACCTAGATAAACTGGCATGTAAATCTTCATTTCTGCGTTTGTCCCTGGCTATTTCCCCAGCTCCACTGTACAGCCACCTTGGGGTAGCAGCCCAAAGAGCCTGTCAGAATTGGGTTGTAATGAAGGCTTTGAAAGGGGATAGTGTAGTTGGGAAGGTGGAAATGCCTCATGCCTAGGGGCAATCTGAGTCAAAAGCAGACAGACAAATGAGGAGGAGGAGGGAGGAAAGAATGCTTGAGCAAGTGAAGAGAGAAGGGCATGGCAACAGGAGCAGGAATAAAAGCTCTAAGGCAGGGCACACAAAGTGCTGATAGCTGCAGAATGAAGGTTAATCTGATATTGAAAGCAAAGGGGTTTCTCAGGGAAGATGGGGACAAGTGTTCTGGTTTCAATAGTGAGGTCAGAAGGGTAAGAATTTGACATCGGAGGGGTTGCCACCAGGTGGAAACTAGATAACACAACAGTGTGCTGGCTGTGGCTTCAGCTACAGGAATAGGGTGTCTTCTGGATTAATTTTTCCTGCCAAAGTTTACTGCTCATCTCTGCCCTGAATACCTTCTACCCTCTGTTAGATGCTCTCAGCTGTCTTTCTCCGGGTTGGGCTGGTCCCTGTCCCAGTTCTATGCTGAGATAGAACTAGTAACTACTGCCTTAGTTACCAAGTTTCTTCCTTGGTAGTGGCCCCTCCACCTCTGTGGTCCTGCTAGCGTTGCCCAGCGTGGTCCTTTGGCACCCTGGCCACTCTGGGTTACAGTAGCCGCTCAGCCTGGCTTCAGCCCACTCCTGACCCTGCGCCTTCTTCCCAGTGTATTCTTGCTCCCACTGGTGCACCAGGTTATAACCTACAGCTTGGCTCTGACATTCAGTGCCTTCGAGGTTTTAAGGAGTCTAATATTCACCATCTGTAGAGACGGGGGAAGCATGATGTGGATGCCTGCTACATGGGTACCATCCTTTTGTTGTGTAAAAGGGTCAGTCAGGGCCGGGTGCTGGCCCAGCCTGAGCTGAGGCCTAGAGAAAAGTTTCAGAACAGTCTAGTCGGGAAGAAATGCCTTTCCAGGGCAGAGGAGGAAGTTGGAGCAATAAGTCTGTTAGAGGAAACTGGATACCGCAGAGAATTAAGGAGCACAGAGCCCTAATTTGACAGTACTGGCAGGCCCGAATTCCACTCTGAGTGCTACTCCATAGTCGCTCAGAAGTTAGTGACTTTAAACAAGCTGCGTAGCCTCTCTGGATTCCAGTTTCCATGAAGGAGGAAGAGGAAGAATAAGTGATAGTGATGATGAAGGTCAACAACAACAACAAAAATCCATTTCTGTAGTCTTTACTGCCTGTACTTGGTACTGGTCTGAGGATTTTGTGAGTATTAACTCATTTCATCTTCACGACTGCCCCGTGAAAATGGCATCATGATTATTCCCATTTTACAGATGTGGAAACTAAGATACAAAGATATTAGGTAACTCGTCCACAATTACACAGCTAAGAAATAGCAAAGTCAGAATTGAAGCTCAGCAGCCTGGCCCCAGACCCCATGTTCCTAATCACTTGGCTCTTTTGTCACCTGGTAGAAATTACATTGTGGAAAGTTGCTTGTCAGCAGAGGTTAAGGATCATTTAAGTTTTTAACTAAAATATTTTATTTCAGCTTAATAACATAGTTGAAATGTGTTGTTTTGTCTGTGCTACTACTTTACCTTGCCCAAAGTATACAGGGCCCCTGGACACTTTCAGACCACATGTGCTGTCACTGCTTGGGGACAGCTGTTCTAAGATAGGCGTAATGTCATGGGCACAGCATGATACTCCTTAGCTAATGGTGGACCGTGAACATGATTCAGGCTGAATTGCCTCTTGCAAACAAAAGAAATCAGGGCTATGTATTGAAAAGATAGGTAGAAAGAAGCATTATGTCTTTTGGAATACATAATGTATGAGGTAAATAGTATCTGGTTCTTTGTACACTTATTCATATAATTACCAAAATAAACCAGTAGATAGTAATTAGCACCCTTGTTTTGCCAACGGGGAACCTAGAATTCAAAGAATAACTACCTAAGATCACTCAGTGTGAAAGATGCACAGACCTAGGATTCTAGCCCAGGTCTGTCCACCTCCAAAGCCCATGCCCTAGGTTGTTCATTTTGCTGCCAGCCCGTTGGAAATAGCCTAAAATCAGTTTAAATTAGGCCAGCAATATTAATGAGTTTCTTTCATAATCCCTTCCAACCCTGAAATTCCAGTTGTATTTCTAACAGGTTCTTAAGAATAGCATGCTAGCCCTCTAGTTGAACACAGTGGGCCCAGGAACCTCTTTTGGGGATGTCCTATGAAGCTTGAGTTGGAGACCCCTGATCTGGGCTTGGTCCCCACACCTCCAGCTCCTTGGTTTGCACAAGGGACTGGATTCAGAGGGGATAGTGTGATTTATATCTCCAACCCATGAAATGTGAAGACAAAATACTACATTAATACTGTACCCTGTAAATCTTTTCTCGCATTAGCAGCCTTCTGGTAGAGTCGAGTTGCCAAGGAAGCATTGCCATATGTGCTGATGGAGCTGAACTAAAAGGAGAAGATTGGAAAACTAACCACACTAATAAATTTCATTTGAGGCAGTTGGAAGATGGACTGCTGTTTTGACAAATTAGAAACAACACACACATCCATTCTCTGTTTCAAATGGTTAAAGTGAATTTCCAAGACCCAACAGAAACATCTTATATTAGAAACCTGATTTTTCTGCTGAGTTACCCAGATGTCAGATATATACGCACTTTGGACTTAAATGTGGTTGCGATGAAGTGCCTCACCTAGACTCCCTGCTTTAGGCATTACTGGGCCATGCTACCTCTCCTCCCTCTGAGGTCAAGGTACAAGGAGGGAGTTTGGAATTCCCACCTCTTTGACTTTTCATTGTTTCATAGATCATGACCTTCTTACAAAGAGCATTTACCCAAGACTAATGTTTTCAAGGCCCACATCTGTAGTGGGCCTCAGATTATAATCCAGTCACCTTCATTTTCCTGTTTAACCAGAGAAGATAGTCACTACAAGAATGGTTCTTATCAACAGCTTCTGTGAGTGCCAGCATCTGGCCTAGGTCTTAGGAATGGATTTGTGCTTTGGTTTTATTCCAAGTTGAAATTAATCTTTTAATATAAGGAAGCTCGGGGCCTCTAATGTATTACTTTAAACTCCTAGTTTCTCTAACTGCCTCAGGTCTCTGCTCTTGCAAAC
Source organism: Symphalangus syndactylus (assembly GCF_028878055.3). Taxonomy (NCBI): domain Eukaryota; kingdom Metazoa; phylum Chordata; class Mammalia; order Primates; family Hylobatidae; genus Symphalangus; species Symphalangus syndactylus. The sequence goes on from NC_072425.2 coordinate 104,709,458, forward strand.
TATCCTTCACCTGCCCCTAGAACTTTTTACTTTTTGAACTTTACTTTTTACCCTAAAAGCCACCCCATGCATCTACAGAATTTGATGCATGCTCCTTCGTGGGCCTGGGAGAGAAGTTGTGCAGCGTACCAGGTAAGATCGCAGGCTGGAGTCAGACAGCCTGGGTTGAACCCCGTTCCCCCATCAAACAGCTGAGCCACCATGGGCAGCTCCCTTAAAGTCGGCCTCAGTTTCTTCTTCAGTTGCTGTGGATAAAACAAAAGCCACTGTCTAAGTAAGGTGTTGTGTGGATTAAATGTGTTCATTCACATAAAACACACAGAGTAGTATGTGGATGTAGCAAGTGCTCCCCAAATATTGGCTGTTGTCATTATCACTACTATTAATAATAGTGTTATTTATTATCTGGTCTTCTGTGATCCAAGCACAGCCTCCAGTGCCCTGACTCCATGCCATGGCCTTAAGATGTTGGTGCCTTTGCACACCAACTGTTTCCTCTGCCTGGGTCACCTTGCCCTCCATTCTGCTCATTGTCTTATCCTTCCAGGGAACCTCTGCTCATCCTTGAAGTCCCAAGGCAAATATCTCCTCTTCTTTGATGTTTTTTCCCCTCCTGCAGGCAGAAGAACTGGTTCTCTCCACTGGGTTCTCATAGTCCTGTGATGCCCCTGGGGTCTGGTATGCAGCACCTGCTGTTGTTAGGTGTTTTGTCCCCCATCTGGCAGGTGGAGACAACTAGCATTCCCTTTCCCTCTAAACTCTGAATTTCTTAAGGGGGAGGCACCAGTCTCCCTGTGTTCATCCCAGTTCCTCTCAGTACCAGGCATTTGGTAAATGTTTGCTGAACAAATAGCTACTTGTTGCCTTCTTTGTAGTCCTAAATACAGGGTTTTCCCTTTTGTTTTTTGCCGTTCACAATGCATTACTAAATTTATGGTGAGAAGGATAAATTTCAGTAGTTTGAAAGGCTGGCTGAAGTGATTGTATCTAACACTGTAGTCATTAGGCTCTGTGGCCTGTTTTTTTATTAGTCGTTTAAAAAGATTGTCACAGGATAGTTATGGAGACAAGAGTTCATCATTTAAATCACAGTGCTTTCAACCCATCCACAATTTTGGTCTACAATTTAATGATGAGAAAAATACATCTAGCAAGTAAATATTTAACTAAACATTTTGGTACTTGACGTGAATACAGGGAGAAAGATGAAAATTTCAAATGTAAAGAGAGTTTAAACAGGTGTATGCCCACATATTACTAGTAGAAATTAATGTTTTATTAGGTAATAACCAAGCCTTCTCTTATTATGGATATCTTATTGAAAGATCAGTGAGTAAGTGTCATGAGTATAGTTTAGGAGAGAATGCCTGCTTTGGATAAGAATGCTTGCTTTGCCCAAATGGTTGCATATTCCCGTTTTTTCTCATATGCTGCCTCAGCTCATTTAGATTCTAAAGAGCACAGCCCCACTCAAGCTAGCAAGAGCTTAGGGGAGCTTTTGATAAACATTCACGCAAGAGAGAAAGAAGGTAGAAATCTCAGGGATCCAAGAGCAGGAGCTGCATTGGAGCCTGGCCTCAGTGGGACCCGAAGGTGATGGGGACGGGCGCTCCCACCTGTGTGCCTTTCATGGGCTATGTGCATTCTCTTTTTAGAGTCTCCATTCCTTTTGCTCCACATTCTCATCTGTCCACCAGTGCACTTCCTCTGCTTATTCATGGTTTCTGCTTCCTTGTGACATTAGCACACACATGGCTTCCAGTTGGCTGCTTTCCTTGCTCCACCCATGACATCTTTTCATCCTGTTGCTTCTGTGCTAACTTGTCCCCTCGTCTCTAAAGACTGTCAGTCATCCTCCTGGGGAAGGCATCGTAATTGGCGAGCTCCATTTTTGGTAGCAGGCTCAGGTTGCTGAACTCTTGATTTGCGAATCTTTCAGGTGTTTTACATTGTCCAGTCAGCTGTGACCCTGGGGATGAAGCAGGCTTAGATATTATAGTTGCTTAGTGAAGGGCTGCAAACTCAGGCCAGGTGAGATGGCTCACACCTGTAATCCCAACATGTTGGAAAGCCTAGGCAGGAGGATTGCTTGAGGCCAGGAATCTGAGACTGGTCTGGGCAACATAATAAGGGCTTGTCTCTTTGTTAAAAATAAAAAATGAGAAAAAACAAAAAGAAGCATTGCAAACTCAAATGCTGATAAGATCTAGGCAGGTTATATAAGTGAACAAATGCAGCTGGGTGTGAGATTCAGATACACATTTGCATATTAACACAGAGTTGAGTGGTGTATAAAGATACAGATTTTTTTAGTAAGATGGCTAAAGCTTCTATCCCAGTCTCACCACTTACCAGCTAGGTAACTTGGAACAAATTACTTTATCTCTCTATGCCTTGGTTTCCTCTCTATAGAGTGGTTATGAAGATTAAATGAGTTAATAAAGTTTGTAACATGGTACCTGGCATGTAATAAACATGATGCACTTTTAAAGAAAATTTTCATTAACATCACCATCCTTATCCTTGTTTAATTCCACAATGAAGGACTTTCTCCCATTTTTCCAAAAACATGAAGCTGTATTCATCTTTTTAGTTTTCCCCCTTTATAAGGCTATGAGCAAAGAAAAAATTTTATCAATTGTGACGGTATCAGTAGAGCAATAAAAATAGAAACTGGAGGCCGGGCGCAGTGGCTCACGCCTGTAATCCCGGCACTTTGGGAGGCCGAGGCAGGCGGATCACGAGGTCAGGAGATGGAGACCATCCTGGCTAACATGGTGAAACCCTATCTCTACTAAAAATACAAAAAATTAGCCGGGCGTGGTGGCGGGTGCCTATAGTCCCAGCTACTCGGGAGGCTGAGGCAGGAGAATGGCATGAACCCAGGAGATGTAGCTGGCAGTGAGCCCAAGATCATGCCACTGCACTGTAGCCTGGGCAAAAGAGACTCTGTCAAAAAAAAAAAAAAAATTCAAAATGGCACTTGTCCTCATTGAGGTACAGGCCTCAAAGCAGGGTGGGCACCACCTTGCATGGTTTCTGTCTGAAGGATGGAGCCTCATGCAATAGAGCAGATGGCTTGGATGTCAGAAAGAGGCCCGGGGTCAGTCAGTTCGGTCAGAACTGAGCCTATGAACTGACTGTTAGGTCAGTGTGTTCATTGATCTTTTTTTTTTTTTTTTTGAGGCAGAGTCTCACTCCATTGCCCGGTCTGGAGTGCAGTGGTGCAATCTCGGCTCACTGCAACCTCCACCTCCTGGGTTCAAGCAATTCTCCTGTCTTGGCCTCCCAACTAGCTGGGACTACAGGTGCCTGCCACCACACCCAGCTAATTTTTGTATTTTTAGTAGAGACAGGGTTTCACCTTGTTGGTCAGGCTGGTCTCGAACTCCTGACCTCAGGGTGATCCACCCTCCTCAGCCTCCCAAAGTGTTGGGATTACAGGCATTAGCCACCGTGCCTGGCCTCATTGATCTTTCTTACTAGGAGGTCAAATTATGTTTGAAACTTTTTGTTACTCAATAAAACACACCTATAGGTTGGATACATACGGCATTCAAGCTAGTGACCTCTCAGGCTGCTCCTTTAGGAAGAGAGTGTGGGCAGGGCTGGTCCCTCAGAAGAGGCTGTGAGTGGACCTTCTTACATAGATAAATTAGAAAATTGTACTTCCAATGAATAATAGTACCATGAACCTCTCTGAAAGTATGACACAGGGTGCAACATGCTCCTACCCTCAGGGTTAGCTTGTTGTGTGTTTTCAAGAAAAAACAATTGTGATTTAAATTTTTTTTCTTTAAGAAGAACAAATGAAAATGATGACATTTTTTAGTTCAGATACATAGCTCCACTAAATGTTCTAACTGCCTTCCCCAAAATTGGTCCTTGATTTAGAAAATCAAATGGTCCACTGATTTAGAAGGCAGAAGGGAAGGAGCAGACTTTGGGGGAATAATGAGATTTCCTATATCACTAATACTGTTGATTTACCCAATGTGCAAACGATCCAGAATGTGAGATGGAATGTACTTGGGCCTGATGCGGCTGTTAGAAGTTAGTACTTAAACATTCCATTTCAAATATTCTCATTAAGGGTAATAGCAGAAAATTGCAGCAGAGATTAAGCAGTTTTTAAGTAGTAATCCCCTCTGTAGAACTGTTGATTTGTTTAGTTAATGCTAATTTATTTAATATACTTCTACTTTTTGTTGATTTTTAGGTCTGTTGCCACAGTTATTGGGAGTTGCCCCAGAGAAGGCCATAAAACTTACAGTAAGTCTTTTGAGTTGGTGCTTCTTATTAAGGGATTTTGTACATACTCAAGAATCTAGCAGGTATTCTTATAGGAAACAGCAGGTTTGTTTGCTCAGAGGTGCTAGCTAATTTGAAAGCAGGGGAACTCACCACACACATTTTTTCATTATTCCCCATTTAGCAGTGGACATCCAAAAATGTGATAATAAACTTGAGAACTTTTGGTAGTTGCTGCCATCATTGTTGTCATCACAGCAGTAGCAGCTAAATTCCCTTCAGTATCTACCATATTAGGCACATGACATATATTACCTTTTACTGGTTTAATCTCAAGCAAAGCATGATCCACAGTTTACGGATAAGGAAACTGAGGCCTATCGGGCTTAAGTAGCCAACCTGTGTTCACACAAATCATGAGTGGGAGAACTAGAATTTAAAATCAGACTTGTCTGACTCCAGAGCATGTCTTTCTATTGCATCTGCTGTTTTTATAGGATTCATGGTTAGGGTGTGTTCTATAAAGCCAAATGTGCAGGGATCTGGGTTCTAGTTGAAGTTGATCCTTTATCAGATTATTTGCCCAGTGCCTGGCTCACATTTGACAGATGGTTGATATTCAGTTTAAGCGTTTGTGGAATATACAAATATTTGCATCACTAAGGCCATAAAGCCCCAGAAAGTAAAACTCTAGCTTTAGGTTGGGCTCTGTAGCTTTGGAGCCTGAAATTCTTCTTTTACCCTTTTATTATGTGACCTTGAGATAGCTAATCTTCTCTGGCCTATGTCTGCCAAAAAGATATGACTGTTTCTTAAAATTTCTTGTAGTATATACCATTTTGAGAATATTATATTAATTAATTAATGTAATTTATGTTCTTTGAGAATCCTTGAGGAATTTTTAGATACTGAATTTCTTCTAAGCTGAAAAAGTCTGCTCAGCCAAACTTATCTCCATGATGAGTACTGTTTTAGATTAATTCTTGTTAGAAGACTTGAAAGTGATTTTTAATCAAGCCTTATAAAACAGTTTTAAGTTGTAAGATATATGTTTTTATTTTGTCATTATTGTCAGTGTGTCTCCCTTCTTAAGCTATTCTAATTGCAGAACATATTTTTGGCTTTCATTTATCATTTAACTTTTCTCCTGAAACATCAGTGATGCATACATATTTTTCATTTTTTAAAACTGTATTATACTATTAAGAGTACTTCTCAAACTATTTTAAGATCTGTTAATTTGTGCAATTTATGATTACTCCAATAGACTGATAGAAAAAAATAGCATATATTGACAGATGCATATTTATAAGTGTTTAATGACTTTCTTTATGTTTTTCATCAGCTTCTATAAATATTTTTCTTCAAGGTGAACGATTTTGTGAGGGATAAATTTATGCACAAAGATGGTTCGGTCCCACTTGCAGCAGAAATTCTTGCTGGAGGCTGCGTAAGTACCTTTTGAAGATCTCTACATTGAAAAGACTTGTTTCACATATATATCACTACCATGGTCAACAGGTGTGGACTAAGGCTTCTGTTTAACCACAGATCCTGCACAAGGGCAGAGTCTACTAGGGCACCTCGGCTTTTCCTAGACAGGTGAACCATTCCAGAGGTGGAAGGGTAAATGTTTCTGATCTTACTGCTTGCTAAGTCATGCCTGTTAAATTCGTCATTGCTTATGGTTTGTTCTGCAACAGAAGTCATTTGTGGCAGAAGTGTTTGGCCTTTGAAAAATCTTTGCTAACCTTTTCTAAAGTTAATTTTTAGTACATTCTTTCCTCATGGCACCCTCTGCTGGGTCAGGCACTAAAACTTGTAGTTTGAAGTCAGCAACCATAGCTCTCTGCTTGGCTTTGCGTTGCAAGTGGCAGCAGCTGTTCAAGCTTCCACTGCTTTTGGGAGAACAATGCTAGGAAATAACTGGCTGAGTGTGCTCTGCATTGTCAAAAATGCTTGGAATGATTGTTTCCTTATATGGATGAACAACCTGCATCTTGTTCTGAAGCTCAGCAAAACATTGTGTCTCATTTTATCTCATGTACTGGTTTGTTCATGTGAATGTAAATACTTTAAGTAAATTAAACTCTTATACAAAGACTAGTGTTATTTAAAGATAAGATTGGTTAAATAACAGGCTTTGATCACTCAGGCAATACAATATTGGTATTTTTTTTTATCTGAACCTATTTCTTATAAAAAAGATTAAGTCACTTTTTTAAATTGGCTTACTCTGGGCAGGAAGTAGTATTCCTGAAGTAATTTTTTTTCTTGAAGAGCCTTGAGTTTAGACGTTGGGCAATATTTGTGTGGAAAGGGCTTATTGTCCTATCTAATGTTGAACGATGGTTTCTTAAATGTAGCAGGACCTAAGAAGTCCTAGCTCCTGGTATTCTTTAGAGATGGATGGAATTTGGCTACTGCCTGACTCTCTGTTTGATCACTGACCTGTCGGAGATGGCCAGGCAGGATCCCCTTGTTCTGTAACTTTAGGAGCGTTCAGGATGGAAAAAAGGAGCCTTTAATGTCCTAAATAAAAAGGGCACACAATAATAATCAAAGAGAATTTTAGAAGTTGCTCTTCTCCATAAGTACTCTCCATTTAAAACAACTCTATAGTTTCCATTTGAGTAGGCAGGTTTTCTAATTTTTGAATAGGTATATCCATAGGCTGTGCCTAGCCTAGTCCTTCAGGTTGTTGCAGGGCCCAGGATATAGCACGGCTTTTTGGTAGGTCAGGTGGGGTTGTTGTTTTTTTAAGTTACATTTTAAACTTTCTGAAAAGTTATGATTATAGATTTCTGTAAGAATTAAAATGTAAAATTAATTATGTGATACTACTCAAGATGTTGGCAATCATCATGGCATGGTGCCCAGAGGTTTATTTTCTTTTTAATGAAAGCATTTTGCCTGCACATACCTCTAGGTGCCAGGGAGATTGGTTGTGGCACGTATTTTCTAGGTGCCATCTGTAGGTGGTCTTGTTTTTGCATATGCGGCCGCCCATTTCAAACACAAAGCACATTGGCATCAGAAGTGGTGCCTAGTTATGTAAAGAGATGTAGCCCTTTTCAAACCTGATCTAAACACAGGCTTAAAATTGGAGCCACTTAGGCTTTACAGCTACTTAAAATATCTGTGAAATGAGGTTTGCCATCCTTCATCTCAAAGAGGTAGACAGTGGTCCTTAGCTTTTCAAGTCTTCTCCCTTGCCTTTTCCCCCCTCCAGTCACTACTTTAAGAAGTAGGAGTTTATTTTCAGGTAAGCAATCCTGTAGGTAGCAGACAACCCAGGTCCCTTTAGATCTCTGAGTAGATGAATGGATGGTTCCATCATTTTCTGTGTGTGCGCACATGCTTTTTTTTTTTTTTTTTCTTTAGACAGAGTTTCGCTCTGCCACCAGGCTGGAGTGCAGAGTGGCGTGATCTTGGCTCTTGGCTCACTGCAGCCTCCACCTCCCGGGTTCAAGTGATTCTTCTGCCTCAGCCTCCCGAGTAGCTGGGACTACAGGCACACACCACCATGCTCAGCTAACTTTTTTGCATTTTTAGTAGAGACTGGGTTTCACCATGTTGGCCAGGATGGTCTCAATCTCCTGACCTTGTGATCCGCCTGCCTTAGCCTCCCAAAATGCTGGGATTACAGGCATGGGGCCACCCCGCCCAGCCATGCATTTTTTAAGTAACAGCAGCATCTTTCTTTGCAGGCTTTGTCAAAGTTTTCTCTATAATTGGAGTCAGTCACACACCTTAGAGGGTTGTTCTGAGTTCTACAGCCTCATCTGTCCTATTGGGAATACAAAGGGTTTTGTAAGGTTGTGTCACATGAGTGGTTCCTCATCTTAGTTCATCCAAGCATTGCTAGGTGTTGACTTTTAAGTCCCTGGGGAGCTCACCTTGCTTCATTATTACTGAGAATTAGTTCACATGGCTGACTTTTGCACTTGTAACCAAAGCTGCTCATTTCTTTGAACAAGGCTTGTTCTGTTTTATGATCTGTTTTCTGCAAAAATGAGGAAAGTATGTAGGGAGATCTTTGTCTCATAACTTCATAGTGTTTAGTTAAACAGCCTGTTTTATCGTATATATATTTTTTAGAATGAAAGTGTTAGTAAATTTGGAGGGGAAAAATGATTGTCACTAAAAAGGAATAAAGTTTATCCCATTTCTTATTTATTATTTTTGGTATAATAATGCCTATAACTGAAGAGATTAAAAAATAATCTTCAGCTTCATTGATATATGTAAAAGGGCTAACTTTTATATCTAACTTTATTTTTAAACTCATTTTTTGCATTTGAGATTAGTTTTAGTTTAGAGCACTGTTAAAAAATTGACTTCAGTTTTCTGAGCATTTTTATAGATTCACACTTTAACAGTAGTGATACATTCAGCATGTTTTAAGACAAAACTCGATGCTGAGACTGGGGTTTACAAACTCTAAATCTGAAAGAATTCTTTGTGGTTTGTGTTTTCTCCATAAATTGGGTTTCTGCATTCTAAATTAGGCTTGTAGTTGTGGGAGTTCTGATGGAGACCTGGACCTTCAGTCTTCCCTGCATGAGGTATTTATATATGTATACCTTCTGGTTTTTTTCCATCTTTTCCCTTCTTAGATAAAAAACTTGGCGCCTTTAGAGGGATGTGATTGAGTATCTGTGTTAGTGACCGTGGAAACTCTCAGTCAGTGTGTCAGAAGACAGAGGTTCTGTTACCACTAGCCACTTCCAATTAGGTTCCCAATGATTCTGAAAATTGATATATTACCTCTGAATATATTGTTTTTATTGCTTTTTTGCTGTTACTTTAAGAAAAAATAATGTATGTAATGCAGTATGATCTGTAGGCTGCAGTGCTTCATTCAACAAAGTAAGTGTATGACTTTTATATATCTAATGTAATATGCATCTAGGTTGAAATCTTGAGGAGCCTGGGATCTTTAGCTTTTGATCCTTTGATCTTTAAAAAAAAAGTCACCAGGTAAGGAATACAAGTGGTGCAATGACTAGTTTCAAGGAAGGAATATAAATATGATGATTAATTTATTTGGCATGAAAATAAATCTAACATTACCAAGAAAGAAAGTCATAAAACTATGAACATCTGTCTTACAAAGCCATATTTAGTAAAAACTCTTTATATACCAATAGAAAGTAATAGTATTGTGTAGTAATTTTTGGAAAGACAAATTAACATGTTTTAAACTACGGTCCTTTAATAATGGGTCCAGGGTATTTTTTCATTGTGATGCACACATGTGTGTGCATGAGTGTGCATGTTGTAAATATAATTGGTGTTTATAGAAGTTTATATTCATTTTGAGTGGATTTTGAGTTGGAAAAACAATTTATATGCTTGTGTCACTGGTGCTAAAAGGGACTGGTGAGAGTAAAACTGTTGGGAAAACATGGAATGAAGAGTAATCTTAATTATACTCCCCTATAAATAAGTAGGACCCTAATGCTGTTTCCTGCCTGATTCCTACCATAATGGTGGTTCCCATATGCATGATGTTTTTATGCCAGTTTGTCCAGCCACATATCAAATACTGTTTTTAAGGCAAGTGCCACCTGACACTGGTGTTTTTCATTCTAAGCATGTCTCTCTACTTTTTATTACCTGTGAATATCCTAAGCAGTATAAATGTTTGTTTTTGAATGCTTCATCCTAACCCAGTGCTCTAGGAACAACTCATATGATTCCCAGATTGATGCCTTTGCATTTTTTCCCATTAGTGCAACTCATGTGCTTTGCTTATCAGAAAATAATAGTAAATGGGAGTATTACATTCAAAGTGTTGGAATGTGGCAGATACTGCGTATGTCTGTTACAGTTGTGTGGGTTTCTAGATGGACTTATGGTTGGAACAGTGTATTCATTTAACCAAGTTTTTGGTTACTTGGGGTTTCTCCATAGACAGCAGTCATTTCTTCAGTCTTATGATTTAAACTTATACATGATACTTAGTTTAAAAATGTTAACCCTCCCCACTGCCAGCATACACTCCTTATCTACCTGTCAGCCTGCCTTCCCGTCATCCCCCCCTTCTTCTCCTGCTGCCATGGTTCTTACCACCTTCAAACATTCTGTATAACTTACTTATTTTTCATGATTTTTGTTTATTTTCTGTCCCCTTCACGGTAGAGTACAAGTTCTGCAAGGGCAGGGATCTTTTTATTCATTGATGCATCCTGGGGACTGCAGGCATTGCATGGTAACCTGTAGACTCTTTGTAAATATTGGTTAAATGAAAGAATTTTAAAGCTAAAATCACTCAAAAGTGATCTTGTCAATCTTCACAGCCAATCAACGACAGATCTGATAATGGACTCATTTATATCTTTTCTTTAATGTTAGTCAAACCCCTTCCCATCATTAACAATAAAACTTATCACCTTTCTCTCCAAGCCATACTTAATGATAATTCCCAAATCACCAAGAATAGAAAGCATAGAGATGGAGATCATTTTACAAAGTGAAAGTGTTCCTTTTAAAACCTTGCCATTCTAATTTTTTAGAATTGCCAACAGGGATGATGCTTCTTTTTTGTGTGTGTGTGTGTATGTGTAAAGTTAATCCTTTTGAAAATCATAGCCATTTGTAGTAAAAATAATCACATCTAACAAGAGGCAGTCCAGTTTACTGGAAAGAACATGGGCTTTTAGTCAGTTTGGGGTCCCAAGGCCTTCACCTGCCAGATGTGAATCAAGGATTAGACAACTCAGTTGACTTCTCTGAGTTGCAGTTTTCTTGTCTATAAAATTTAGATAGCAACTTTCTCTTTCAGTTATCTATTGCTGTATAACAAACCCCTCCAAAACTTAGTGGTTTAAAACAATAATCTGTTCTTTTTCATTAATGCTGCCTCCTTCCCATGGTTTCTGTCTCTTTCCCATGGTTTCAGCTGGAGTAGTGAGGCAGCTAGAAGGTCCAAAATGTCCTCACACAAATGGCAATCAGCTTGGAGCTCAGCTGGAGCCATGGCTGGGGGGACAGGTTCTCCACATGGCATATCTGCGTGAGCTTCCTCACACTATAGTGTCAGACTTAAGAAGGTGAGTTCTGAGAGCAGAATAAGAAGCCAAGAAAAATCTCAGGCCCAGTTTTTGAGGTTATGCAACATTAATTTAGCCCCAATGTGTTTGTTAAAACAGGTTATAGGCCAGCCAGATTCAGTGCCAGGGAAAATAATCTACCTCTGAATGGGAGACGTGGCAGTGATGTTGCAGCCATCTTTAATGCACCACAGTTACCTTGCCTGATTGTGGGAAAAATTAGATAATATGTATGAAAGAATTAAATCATAAGTGCTAGTCTTCCTCCTCTTCTAGTGTCTACTTTTTAACTTCATATATATATATATATGTATATATATATATATATATAGAGAGAGAGAGAGAGAGAGAGAGGATTTTGTGAAAATGAATGTTTTAGTTTGGCTTTTTGGGTGGAGGGGAATGGAATAGGTGTATTGGAGTTTGGATATGGCTGTTGAGGACCTCAGCTACCTCAGGCGCTCCTGAAATCTCTGGTCTTCTTTGTGAACCTGCTTATTTGTCATTTCTCTGCTGATTGATTTCCTCTGCTGGGTAGCATAGCATCTTTTTTCTAGAAATGACTTTAATTTCATTCTGTGTCCACAGTGCATGCCAATCCCAGTTCTAAGGCTTTACTCCTAACAGGAATGATCTCAGTGTTTCTCCATCATTGAGGAGGAGAGGTGTTCTGATTATTGCTGCATAACAAATAATCTGAAAATTTAGTGGCTTCAAACAGATATTTATTATTATTCTCACTTGTGGTTCTGTGGATTGACGGGGCTCAGCCTGGGAGGGTTTGTACTTGGGATCCTTATATGGTTATGGGCTAGTGGCAGCTGGGGCCAGACTCATCTGAAGGGTCAACCGGGATAGATATCCAAGGTGGCTCACTCTTGTAACTGAACAGCTGGGGCTGTGCTCCAGAGCACCTGCTTGACTTCTCTGTGTAGCTTGGTCTTTTCAAACATTGACAGTTTGATTCTTAGAGGGAGCCTCCCAAGAGCAGGCATCTTAAGAGTCCTGGGCAGAAACAAGACTTCTTATGACCTGACCTTGAAGGTCACTGCCAGTGCATTCTGTTGGTCAGACAAGCCAGTTAGGCTGGTGCAGATTCAACAGGAGAGAAATTAGACTCTACATCGTAATAGGAATAATAGCAAAGGATGTTTCAACTACCACTGGAGGATTCAGTAAGCCGTGTTGTGGGCTGGGAACATCTTCATTGCCCTTCACCTTGTGAAGGTTTCATAGCCCATCTCATGCCTTCTCTGAGGGTCTGTTGCTGATCCTAGAACCCATTCATTCTCTAGATTGCTTCTGGTAGCAGGGGGCAGAAAATCACCAAAGTTGGAGATAATCAAATGAAGGTTTACTTTAAGGGTACCCATTAAATGAAATTGAAGGCTCTTGAGAATGGAGGCAGCATTAGGAACTGGCTACTCTCTCCATTTTCTCTACTTGGCCTTTGTCTCTCTCACAGTGACTTTGCATCCCTCTGCATATCTTTTGACTCTTCTAATCCATAACTTCTTCTCTTCCTGAAGAATTAGTGTTGACTTTCTCAAGAATTCCCTTCATGTTCTTGCCAGCCACCTAGCCTTTCTCTGCAGTAGGAGACAGCCTCTTTTCATCCCTTGCCCCAGCCCCAGCTAATTAGCTCAAGTTGTTCAGTTTTGTTTTGTTTTTCATTTAATTATTGAGAGAGGAAATCTGGTTGGCAAACCTCATCTTTGTGTGCCAGGCCATACATATGGCAGCCTTGAGTCATGGCGCCACCCAGATATTAATGACTTTGCTTAACATTTCCATTTGTTTCAACTATCTATAAGTGTCTTCAAACCTTTCTTGTACTGTTTTGTTTTTAGCTCTGAATTCTGTAAGTTTGCCCTGAATACTATTGTATATACTTTGGTCATAAAATATACTCAAAGTCACCATTCCTTATGATTGAACTTGAAACCCCTGAAGACTTCATACTCAATCATATCAAACCAGGAAGAAAATTTCCTCATATAATGAATACATATACTCTGACAATCAGAGCTAGTGAGACAGATTGCCTGAAGTGGATTTAAGTCTTACTTCGCGATCTTTTTCTTCCCAGGATTTCCTGTGGATACGTAGCCTCATAGTGTGGTTTTCTTAAGGTAGAATTTTTATTTCACTATGCAAATCTCTGCACATATCTTACCTATAAATGTAAGATGATGTGAGGCTTAATCATTAGGTTGAATTTTTATGAAGTCACTCTTGTGTGACATGTGAATTAATCAAGATACATTATGCATTATAGTGATGCTATAGCAATAATGTTAATTTTTTAATGCTTGTATATAGCCTTTTGTAGTTCAGTGAAAATTTAGTGATTATATTGTTTTCAAATGTTATTATTGTTATTATTTGAAATATTCCCTGGGAGAACTTTTTGCATACTCTCCCAAAATGTAAGACCATATCAAACATTTTCTTGATTTGTACTTAACACTTTATCCCTGCCTTCCATCTCCTCTTGACTTGGAGGGTTGGAGACTGTATCTGGTATTATATGACCTGCTGTCTTTGTCAACCATGGTCACTGCTTTGCCACTTGAGGAGATCTTCCTTCATAACTTCGTGCTGACAACTAATTGCATCTCACAGACCTTGAATAAATGGCTGAACTGAGACATCTATAAATATGGATGACAGGGCCTATGTCACACTGTTATAGCTGTGTGTCTAGCATTGTGTCTGACATATGGAAGAAACTGAAAAAAAAATCTGTTGAATGAATAAATGCTTGACTACAAGGTATTGGTCATAGATTTGGAAAGGAAGGGTAGTGACTCTGTATACCATGTTACTATTAATTTAGAGACTGATGGCCAGCAAAGAGGAATTAACTCCAAAAATTGGTGGGATAGTAGGGGTGCAGGAATTGAGGGAATAGCTGTAACCATGGCTAGGTGTCTACATATCCAGGATATTTCACAAGAAAGTATTCCATGATCACCCTGTAATAGAACCAACCTTTATAAGGCTCCTATTTATTTTATTTGACTTCATTTCTAAGAATGACAAATAAATAATCCCCAAATATATTCAGAATCTTAAGAACAGGATGAAGATAAACAACTTGGAGCATTTGGTATAGCTTATTTATTATGGCTTGTATTTTAAGTAGAAGAGACTTTGTTGAATGACTAACATGAAATTATGTCAGAGTCATGAAGTTGGGCAATGTGTTTTAATTTACTCCATCCACTGCTGTTTGCTGAATATCTCTTTTATCTGTGAGCTCTACATACAATAATAATAGTTGTGCTACATACAAATTATTTTCATGTCTCTGTTTAACATTGAGTTAGTAAGAAAGTAAATGGAAAATATGTTGAACCTTAGATTCCTTTACAAGTCTTTATTTTCTGATTTATTCAAATGTCAAACACTGTCATCACTTGTGTATTCATCTTAATGAAACAGAAATCACTAGACATTTATTACTATATGTCTTGTTTGTAATTACAATTTTGTTTGTGTCCAGATAATCATAGAAAAGAGGAGCTTTAAAAAAGGAGGAGCCAATTAATAGCCAAAAAAAAAAAAAAGTGCTAACCTCATGGCACTATCTAAATTTGCAGATTTCTGAAAAGCCAAGAGGCAGCTCCATCGGTGTTCTCAAAAAGTCCTCTAGGCAATGGGACTAAGGCATTGGTCTTGAATAGAGTTTCGCTGCTTGCCTACTCCAATGAGAGGTTCTTTCTCCAGATGATTTCAACTTGGACTGAGGGCAAAAATAAAAGAAATATCTGATGGTACTAAGGGCTTATGGGTGCTATAGATTGAATGTTTATTTTCCCCACAATTGCTATGTTTAAACCTAACTCCCAGTGTGATGCTATTAGAAGAGTGGGACCTTTGGGGGTGATTGGGTCATGAGGGTGGAGCCTACAAGTTGAGAT
This sequence comes from Symphalangus syndactylus, assembly GCF_028878055.3. Lineage (NCBI taxonomy): Eukaryota > Metazoa > Chordata > Mammalia > Primates > Hylobatidae > Symphalangus > Symphalangus syndactylus. The sequence goes on from NC_072425.2 coordinate 104,724,693, forward strand.
TAGTGCCCTTATAAAAGGGATCTCAGAGAGGTCCCCACTCCTTCCTCCATGTGAGGACACAGTGAGAAGACAACATCTGTGAGCCAGGAAGCAGCGCTCACCAGATTCCAACTGTGCCGGCACTGTGATCTCAGATTTCGAACCTCCAGAACTCTGAGAAATGAATTTATGTTGTTTATAAGCCACGTAGTCTGTGATACTTTGTTATAGAAACCCGAACAGACTAAGACAGTTAAGGATAGCCTCCCTGGCTAAGGGCTGCCTCCAGTGGCTCAGAAATGTCATCTTATTAGGGGAAAGTCCAACTCTCGTGCTAGACACTGGGCCAGCCAGATATTTCCTTTCTGTTTTTCTCCCTTTACCCTCTCTGGGAAAGTCTCAGAGTTGTTTGACTCAACACAGTTCAAATATTGGGCCATCTTTCTGGATTTCTAGTAAATAGGGAGGAGTTTGTTATGATAGGAAAATCTGAAGAAAGACTGGGTCATAGCTTTCATACAGTTAAGGTACTTTAGACATTGAAGGTCTGTAAATCATTAAACTATTCTGGTAGTAGTAGTCAGAATACACATGTATAACAGGCAGACCCCAAATGTTAACATATTTGACAGGCCTGTAACTTAATTGCTTTTTAATGTCAGTCAAATGGATTCCACTTTGGTTTCTTGGCCAGGCTTCTATGGGCCCATTAAAACCCCATGAAGCTGAAAACATGAAACTTAATATTTGTAAAACATGTAAACAGAATAGCCTTTTTCTGCCTCACCATGTGGTTAAGAAATTAGGACTAGGATATTTTCAGTTTGGTATCTTTCTCAGAATCCAATTAGAGTAAGAATCTATTTTATTATCTTTTCAATATTGTTAATAATCTAGTAACAGATTTTTCACTTAAGAGTTTTATTTTCATACCAAATCAAAAGAAAAAATATTCTGTATTGCTTTATGTTTAGAGATGTGCATTTAGTCAGACAGTCTAACTTAGTGTATTCGTTTGGTAGGACTGCCGTAACAAAATGCCTCATACTACAGAGTGGGAGGCTTAAACAACAGAGACTGGAAGTCCAAGGTTAAGGTGTTGGCAGTTTTGGTTTCTTCTGAGGCCTCTCTTCTTTTCTTGCAGGTGGCCGCCTTCTCACTGTGTCCTCACATGGTCATCCCTCAGTCCATGTGTTGTCTGTGTCTTAATCTCTAATTATAAGGACACCAGTCATATTGGATTAGGGCCCATCCATTTGACTTCATTTCTTCTTAATTACCTCTTAAAAGGCCGTAAGTCTAAATCCAGTCACATTCTGAGGTCCTGAGAGTTAGGACTTCAGTATGCAAATTTTGGAGAGATGCAATTCAGCCCTAATGCTAGGGTTTAAGAAAAGGTCTTTCTTTCAGTTTGTGAGGACTCAAGTTTCTGATTGCAGGAGGGTGATGATGTATCTTGTGAAGGCAGTGGGCCCAACACACTTCCCTTCAGAGCTGGACAGGGTGAGTGGCCTCCCAACCTCATGCCACCTCATCTTTGCTAGCTTCTTTGTGAGGTTGCTGAATGCCATCTTCAGCACTTGCGAACAGTTGTGGACAGCACTTGACTGCAGTTGGGCAATGTGTTTTAATTTACTCCATCCACTGCTATTTGCTGAATATCTCTATCTGTGAGCTCTACATACAATAATAATAGTTGTACTACATACAAATTATTTTCATGTCTGTTTAACATTGAGTTAGTAAGAAAGTAAATGGAAAATATGTTGAACCTTAGATTCCTTTACAAGTCTTTATTTTCTGATTTATTCAAATGTCAAACACTGTCATCACTTGTGTATTCATCTTAATGAAACATAAATCACTAGACATTTATTACTATATGTCTTGTTTGTAATTATAATTTTGTTTGTGTCCAGATAATCAAAATAATGTATTTGGGTTTAAGTAAAAGTCTATTCTATAACTTTATATTAATCTATTTTTGACACATGTAAGCACACATTTTAGAATGTCAGTGTGCAATTAGATATTCTTAGCACATGTCATTTGTGAAAAGCACTTTAAATCTAAGTACATTCAATTGAGCATAATTAAAATATCAAGATACATATTCTTCATATACATTTTGCCACTTAATTTTTTAAGTAGCTATAAGTATCTACCATGTGAATTCAAATTAAAGGAGGGTGATTAAATTACAGTTATATTTAATGCTTTTAGTTTAAAATATAGTTGAAATTGTGCTATATTAAAAAATATACTGCCATGTTTTCTGTGGACAGCAGACTGATGATGGGTTTAATTTTTTTTAATGCAAGACAATATTCTCTGAACATTCTCAAGACTGTTGACTAGAATGACTGGGGGTTGGGAGGCATAAGAAGGCTTGTATTTTTATCTAATGAGTTCTTTTCACTTGACTCCTGAAGTCTCAAGAAAATGTTCAGGAATACTATCCCATTTAATAAAGAAGCATTGGAGAAAGCCTTGTTTTGTTGATACAGATGAAAGGAAATGGATCATGGGGAAATACGAACTGGAGCTCCTGAACCCTTATCCTTTAGATAATGTATTTAGGCTACTGATATTTCCTATCATTGTGAAAATGAGCAGACAGCCTTGGTGAGTCAGTTTTAAGGCACATGTAACTGTTAAACCTACTTGTCCACAACTGTTGTACCTAAAGTATATTATCATTTTAGTGAAGGCCATTGTTCTTGGAGTACTTAGAGAAAATGGGGCTGTACATTAGAACTCTGGATTATGTTGCCTTTCTAAAATATTTGATTTCTTAAAATTCTGTTTGTTTGTTTGTTTGTTTTCCGAGATAGAGTCTTGTTCTGTCGCCCAGACCGGAGTGCAGTGGTGTAATCTTGGCTCACTGTAACCTCAGCCTCCTAGGTTCAAGCAATTCTCCTGCCTCAGCCTCCCAAGTGGCTAAGACTACAGGCACGCACCACCACGCCCAGCTAATTTTTGTATTTTTAGTAGAGAGATGATTTTGCCATGTTGGCCAGGCTGATCTCCATTTCCTGACCTCAAGTGATCTGCCTGCCTCAGCCTCCCAAAGTGCTGGGATTACAGGCGTGAGCCACCGCACCCAGCCCTTAAAATTCTGTTTTTAAAAAATAAATAGCTATATCACTTCCCTATGCCAAACCAGAAGTGTCAACAATGAAGTCATTATGTAACATGGCAAGAGGGATTCGGGTGGCAAAACCATAAGGAGGAGGAGAAGAAATCAAGCTTATAGATGCATGTAGACACTGAGTGAAAGATGCAGTGATAGGAACCACAGTTTGGTTTCTTTGCAGACTAGCCCATTTCAGAGAAGAGGGTATTAGAAGAAAAAACCTATAATTTTACTTTGAGCTGTGAAGACCATTTCACGTGAAAAAAAAAAAAAAAAAAACCAGATCATTTGGAAATAATGATGCTTTATATCAGTAGAACGCTGTGCGTTTGAGAAGCTTGGTGCTTGGACTTCATGCTGACATGGTTGTAGTCACAGTCCTATTGCCCTTTCTGGTTGCTCTCAGCACTCCTGGATGCAAAGGTGAATTTATGAAGATCATGGACTTCTGATACGAATTACAGCAGCCAAAACTGTCATATGGAAATGTGAACTTAAGATTATATTGGCAGATAGGTGAAGCACCCATTGCTCCTATCTTGAGACGACCATGCTATATTTAGACAAAATCAGTATAATTATTTTGTAAGCCTATTTGAATAAAATTAAAACTGTCACTAGTTATATATCTTTGAGCCTAAAATATTTCTCATGGCTGGGCATGGTGTATCATGCCTGTAATCCCAGCACTTTGGTGGGCCAAGGCAGGTGGATCACTTGAGGTCAGGAATTTGAAAACAGCCTGGCCAACATGGTGAAACACTGCCTGTACTAAAAATACAAAAATTTGGGAGGCTGAGGCGGGCGGGTCACGAGGTTAGGAGATCGAGACCATCCTGGCTAACACGGTGAAACCCCATCTCTACTAAAAACACAAAAAATTAGCCAGATGTGGTGGCGGGTGCCTATAATCCCAGCTACTCGGGAGGCTGAGGCAGGAGAATGGTGTGAACCTGGGAGGCAGAGCTTGCGGTGAGCCAAGATCATGCCACTGCACTCCAGCCAGGGTGACAGACGGAGATTCTGTCTCAAAAAAATTGGCTGGGTGTGGTGGCGAGCACCTGTAATCCCAGGTACTTGGGAGGTTGAGGCACGAGAATCTCTTGAACCTGGGAGGCGAAGGTTACAGTGAGCTGAGTTTGCACTACTGCACTCCAGCCTGGGCGACAGAACGAGACTGTGTCTCCAAAATAAATAAATAAATAAAATATTCCTCAAGGATTCAGATTTGGGGATTTTACTGTCCAGTAGCCTAGCTTTCTCATTATTGATTAATCTACGAAGAAAAATTTGATATATCTGATGAAAATCAGTTATATTGTACCTAGAAAAACATCTCTTCCATATTACTTGATGTATTTTAATGTCACTGAATCCATTGGTTAATCTTTACCTCTTAGAAGCTCTTAAAGTCACAGGAATTCTAGTTCATATGATCAGATTAACCAAAAATTCAGGCAGCTACTCTGTTCAAACAGGAAAGTAAAAACTGAAAATGAATTGTTTTATTGAATCTGCTTTTTCACAACAGACAACTAGGCATAATGGTTCTGAGCGTGGGTTAGAAATTGGGCAAGTCTGGGTTCACATTCTTTTACTACCTTGAAGAGAAGTCCCTTGCTTACATCTCATCTCTAGAAAGACGGGAATAATATAGCTTGTGTCAGCATGATTGGGGGAATGAAGGAGTTGATGTCTGTGAAGAGTTTAGCACAGTGCCTCCTACATCAGAAATGCTTGACACATGTCTGGCTCTTCTTCTCTAGGAAGGAGAGGAGGGGAGAAGAGAGAGTTTGCAGGGCCATAGTTATTCAAATAGTTATAGCTATCTCTTCTTTCTGGTCACACTGGTGGGTAATTTGTTCTTGAAAAGTGTCTCAAGATGACTGCTCCCACTTAGTAGCTGGAAAATCACATCCTTCCGGAAAGGGATCTAGAGGACAGACATGTGTGAAGTGTACATTGTTAGAGGGCTGACTGGAAATAATCAGTGCAGAGATCACTGTGGGCAGAGCCACAGCCTTCAGATCCCATAAAGGGCAGAATGATAGGAATAATCTACTGCATAGGAAAGCCAAAGAAAGGAAGGAGGACGAAAAGCACTCTGGAGAGGAAAGAATAATTGGGGTCCACTACTGGGATATCTTTCCCTCTGCTGGAAGATCCTTCATACATAATGAATCACAGTTTGGAAATGGAGCCTTTGAAAAAAAATCCTTGCACAACTGGTAAGAGAGAAGTCTCATACCAGCCACTGAATTTTTGCAGCAATTTGGGCCTCCCTCCACAAGTGTACTTTCAGACTCAAATTCCTCTAGCATCCAGGACCTCTTGATTAACTGTGTACTCTTGATAAAGAGAAAAAGATGAGACCTCTGGGAAGCAAGAATTGGTTGAAGCTGGGCCCGGTACAGTGGCTCACACCTGTCACCCCAGCACTTTGGGAGGCCAAGGTGGGTGGATCACTTGAGGCCAGGAGTTTGAGACCAGCCTGAGCAACATGGTGAAAACTCTCTCTACTAAAAATACAAAAAAACTAGCCAGGTGTGGTGGCGCACACCTGTAATCTCAGCTACTCAGGAGGCTGAGGCACGAGAATCTCTTGAACCCAGGAGGTGGAGGTTACATTGAGCCAAGATAGTGCCACTGCACTCCAGCCTGGGTGACAGAGAGAGACTCTGTCTAAAAAAAAAAAAAAAAAAAAAAATTTGATGCTGAAATGCATCAAAACCAGCCTGCTCGTCATCCTCTTTTAAAAGAAAAATATGAGTAAACCATAGCATTACTCATTAGGATGTTACCAGATATACGAGTTGGTCCGAGGGACTCCTAGCTACAAGTAGAAGGGGTCCACTCTACCATTGACTATGTGCAAAGTAGCACTTTTTATCTACCTTTTTAAGATACTCGGCCAGATGCAGTGGCTCACACCTGTAATCCCAGCACTCTGGGGGGCTGAGGCAGGCAGATCACCTGAGGTCAGGAGTTCAAGACCAGCCTGGCCAACATAGTGAAACCACGTCTCTACTAAAAATACAAAAATTAGCCAGACGTCATGGCATGCACCTGTAGTCCCAGCTACTTGGGAGGCTGAGGCCTGAGAATTGCTTGAACCCAGGAGACAGAGGTTGCAGTGAGCCAAGATCACATCACTACACTCCAGCCTGGGTAAGAGAGTGAGACTCTGTCTTAAAAAAAAAAAAAAAAAAAAAAAAAAAAAAAAGATACTCAGTGATTCTGTGACTCTGCATATTTGGATCTTTCCATTTATCTAGTCTTCTGCTAAACTTTAAAAATTTCTGACACTTTATAAATGTGTGTAAATGTGTACTGATATAAGATCCTCTACACGATTTTTTATTCAGAATATTCCTGTCTTCCAACATCTTCAGGAAACCCTGTTGGGGTTTTGTTTAGGAGGATTGCTTTGAATTTAGATTAACTTAGGAAAAAGTTATAATATTTGACTGTTATAATCATTTTTAGGAAAATTTGCATTTTAAATTTATAGCCCAAGTGACGTATTTGCAACATTGAATCTAATGATACTTACTTCTCTTACATTCAAATGTTTATGTGCCTTTAAAAAATACATTTTTTCTTCATTTTTGATCCTATACATTTCATGTTAAGTTATTCTTTATTAATGCCACTTGTAAAAGAATAAAAATATGTAAGATTTCTTTTGGTGTACCAGTTCCATTGTTCTCCTCTAATAAAGATACATAATGTTTTTGAATGTCAGGTCCCCTTTTGAAAAATGCTACAAAAAATTTGTTCACACTGGTGCTAGCATTCAATACTAATAGAGTGGGCAATAAAATGTTCCTCAGTTCCTGATAATAGCCTGGGTGAGAGTCCATGTGGCACTGAACTTAGTAATTTATCTTCTACAGTCGTGGGTGCACACAGTAACTCTTAATAGAGAACCCGCTCTGGTGCTGCCTGCAGCTCTGGCTCCCCTGCGACCAGGTGCAGGTATGCAGCCCAGTGCAGATGTGCAGCCCTCAGCCCTGTTTAAACACATGGCCACCTGCTGTACTTTCTAACCTGTTTTGAGTTGAGGAACAGAATGCGTGAGCCTATGAACTCACCTCTGTGGTCATCAGCTGCTTCATCTTCTCTTCTGTGTTACAGATCACAGTAACTTAGTCATAACTTCCTATGGAGAGCCAGAATATTATTTTACTATTGATTCCGAAGGGGTCTTTTGTTGCTGATGTGGTTTATGCATCAGAACTTTAGTTGTTCTTGTGCCAAATTCAATTCTGTTTGATTTTTTTTAATCTTCAAAGCATAAATAGTAAAGACAAGTATGATTTGTCAGTTTGTGCTCTGTAACAAATTTATTCCCCAACTCTGTATGTCACTAAAGCAAATCGAAACTCTTCATGTTCTACCTTTCACTCCTCCATTCAGAACTTGTACTGTTATGCATAAGCATAGCATAATTATCCCTAGTAGTTTTATCTTTTCACTCTTTCCCCTAGATATTTTCTCCTTAATTACCCTAAATGAATTGTCATTGTTTCTTTTTTTTTTTTTTCCCCCTCCCCCCACCCCACAACAGTCCCCGGAGCGTGATGTTCCCCTTCCTGTGTCCATGAGTTCTCATTGTTCAATTCCCACCTATGAGTGAGAACATGCGGTGTTTGGTTTTTTGTCCTTGCGATAGTTTACTGATTGCTCTCGTAAACTACTGTCATTTTCTCACTTTCCCTTCCCCTGTAAGTAGACTGCACAGCTCTCTCATTCCCCAGCATCCTCCTTCCAATCCTAGGTCACCCCATGTGCTGGACTTTGCCTCCCTGTGTCAGTAGACGTTGTTGGTCCTTTCGCCTTCTCACTTCTGGAAGCCCTGTTCTTAATTCTTGTGCCTGGATTGCTGTACCACCAGTGTACAGCAGAGGTTTTTCATCACTTCATGGTCTCTCACCACTTTCCATTTTTCTTCTTCATCCTCCCACCTTATCTAAGCCTCTGCCTTCAGTTATGTATGTGGGCTGATGCCCTCATCTGTGTCTCTCATCCCTCTTAACTCACCCTTCCACTGCCTTCTAAATGTGTCATTCGTCTTTCCAACACTTTGTTCCTATTACGCAGATGCAAAAACTTGGATCCTTTCTTTGAGCTTACCCACTCTTTTTGCCCTATATTCAGCAGCCAAACCCTGTTGGTCTCTGTTGCATCCATTACCCAGCCACCTCTACTCAGTATAGATATGATTGTTCTAATTCTGGCCTTTTATCACTCACCTAGTCGGCTAACACCCTAATTGTGATCCCTGCCTCAGGCTCTGCCTCCCTGATGAGCCCTCTCCCCTCTGCTGCTTAGGCATCTTCCCAAGGCATAGATAATGCTCAGACTTCTACAGCTCCTAAGCTGTGTTTACCAGCTCTCCTGCTGCTACATAGTAGCACAGACCATCTCCAAAATGCAGCCTGTTCTTCTAGGCAGCATCCTGGACCTTCCCTGAGTTGGCTCCAGCAATCTTATTTTCAGCCACCTTCTTTCATACCCCTTCTCCATGCCATCTAGAGCAAAAGGCTGCCATGATAAGAACTGTAAGTGTGCCGCTGGCATCCAGCCACTCAAGCTTGGAATCCAAGCTTCACCTTCCTAGCTACATGGCTCCAAGCATGTTAAATAGCCTCCTTTACTTTTTGTAGCCTCAGTTTCTTCACTGAAACCAGGATTTTATTCATTTATTTATTTTTATTGAGACAGAGTCTTGCTTTGTCACCCAGGCTGGAGTGCGATGGCACAATCTTGGTTCACTGCAACCTCCGCTGCCCGAGATCAAGTGATTCTCCTGCCTCAGCCTCTTGAGTAGCTGGGATTACAGGCACCTGCCACCATGTCTGCCTAATTTTTTTGTATTTTTAGTAGAAATGGGTTTTAGCCATGTTGGCCAGCCTGGTCTCAAACTCCTGACCTCAGGTGATCCACCTGCCTTGACCTCCCAAAGTGCCGGGATTACAGGCGTGAGCCACTGAACCTGACCTATTATTTATCTTATTACTTACCTTATAATATTATGAAGACCAAAAAACAATTTTTTTTTTTTTTTGAGACAGAATCTCACTCTGTCGCTCAGGCTGGAGTGCAGTGGCACAATCCTGGCTCACTGAAATTTCTGCCTCCCGAGTTCAAGTGATTCTCCTGCCTCAGCCTCCTGAGTAGCTGGGATTACAGGTGTGCGCCACCATGCCCAGCTAATTGTGTGTATTTAGTAGAGATGGGGTTTCACCATATTAGCCAGGCTGATCCTGAACTCCCAACCTCGGGTGATCCACCCGCTTTGGTCTCCCAAAGTGCTGGGATTATAGGTGTGAGCCACCACACCCTGCCCAAGAATTCTTATAGAACTCTTACCACAATCCCTGGTACTTAGTAAGCTAGAGGAGCCTTAATAAATGCTAGAGGATGATGATGTTGATCTCATCATAATTATCATCCTTATTAAAATTTCGCTTGACAGAAGTGATGCTGGGTATATTACCCATATAAGTGTGGTATGCCCTTGTCACTGTGCCTTTGTGCCTTTCTCTGCCTGGACTACCAAAATCCTAGTCACACTGTAGTCCCCAGCTAACATGTTACCTTCTCACTGGCTTAATCACCTCCCAGTCAGGAGAGCTCTTGCCCTCCTTTGAACTGTCATATCAGTTTGTCTGGACCTTGGCTCTTATAATATAATTATCTGTTCTCATGTTCTATTTTCTGTATTTATGAGGCATATAGTTATTGAACTCCATTGAAAATCCTTTCCTCTGCCTGCTGGCTATATAGCCCTCGGTACGTTGCTATATTAGTTTGCTAGTGCTACCAAAACAAAATACCACAAACTAGGTGGCTTAAACAACAGAAAATTTATATTCTCACATTTCTAGGGTCTGAAAGTTCAAGATGAAGGTGTTGACCGGGTTGGTTTCTTCTGAGGTCTCTCTCTTTGGCTTGTAGATGGCTGCTTTTTCCTTGTGTCTTCTCTTTGTGTCCTACATGTCTGTGTCTCAGTTTTCTTTTCTTATGACAAACCAGTTGGATGGGATTATGTCCCACCCTAAAGACCTCTTTTTAACTTAATTTCTCTTTTAAAGGCCCTGTTTCCAACTATAGTCACATTCTGAAATATTTGAGAGTTAGAACTTCAACTATGACTTTTGGTAGAACACAGTTCAGCCCGTAACAGTTGCTTTAATCTTTCTGTGCTTCGATTTCCTCTTATGTAAAATCTGCAAAAAGTACCTCTTGAGTGGACTGAAAATATGTAATATATGCAAAGCAACACCTTAATACCCCTTAATAGATGTTTAATGAATATTCATTACTTCTACCCTTACTACTTCAAGCTCCTTGAGAATGGGAATAAAGCATCTTGTGTCCTTGCAGTTCCTAGGACAAACTTTGAATTGCTTATAAATATTTGGTAAATGAAAAATCAAATAGCAGAAGTGAGTCTGTAATAATTGTATGCATTTATCTTTCTCTCTTAGATGGATCCAGATACTAGATGATAACTAAGATTTCAATAACAAAAAGTATACCAGGAAACATGTAGAAAAGTCAGTGTTACTGCTGTAAATATAATATGCCACACTGAGCCAGTTCAGTATGGAATATTTTCCCGTGTCCTACTTGCCACAGACTCCAGAAAGTCATAGGGAAATGATTTGTGACAAAATTGCACACACACAAAAAAACAGTATCTTCACACAGCCAGAGCTCTCAAGTGATGAGGGACTCAAAGACATTGTGTACAATAGGTGTTCCTGTCCGTTGTCTGCTGATTCAGCTATCTTTGATCTCTGTAAAAGAGGAACCATGGGTATGGTACTGTGAATGGATAATAGACCAGGAACTGGAAGAGCAGCAGGCAGTGTGCTGCTCAGTGATCAAGTCATGGAGAGACCGAGACACCATGCATCTGATGATAAGCATCTTCTCTTGGTGCCTTGGAGTCTCTCATTTCCTTCCAGTTTGACTCCAAAGGGCCTGTTTCATCTTCAGCACCTTTACAATGTGCCACTTTGAGTCTGTAGGTTCTTTCTTTCAGAGGCCACCACAGATAATGGGTACATCATTATGTTTTCTTGATATCACTACATTCTTTCTTCCCGGTGCATCTGCCTCCTGCAGCTCTCTGAAGTGGATTTGACTCCTTATCATCCCTAGTGATAACTAACTCTGTTTTAAAAGAATTGGTATCTGTTGGTTGGCTTGGAGTCAGGGAGTTGAGTGTAAGTTCTTGTTTTATTGTATATAATCCTAGCAACTTTTACCAGTGTTAGTAAAGATAAGAGATAATAAGACAATTCTGTACCTAAGAATTGTACGCTTTCATAACAGCACCATTTGGATATGTAGAAAGAGTTTATTGTGAGATCAGATGTAAAACAAATAAAAGTTATTCGTGAAATGATATGGAAGACTGGGATTAGAAACTGTGGCATTCAGGAAGCCAGTTAAGCTGATTCTCAGAATTGACAGAGATTCTAGAGATGGTGTAGTGCAGATGGTGTAGTGCAGGGATTCTCAGCCTCACTGCACATAATAATCTCATAGGAAAATTTTAACAAGGACAGATGCAGAAATTCTTATTAAACTGTCAGGACTGAAGTCCAGAGGTCACTATATTTTAAAAAGGTCTGCAAGTGATTGTAACATGCGTCTGTGGAGGAAAACATCAATGTAGGAGAAAAAGGGAAACAAACCAACTGGAGTAAAGGCTCTGTCTTGAGCACTGTGCTGGCTCCTGTACGTTCTCCATTTCTTTTTATCTTCATAGTAAGTGAGATGGTTTGACAAATAGGGAGACTGAAGCGCTGCCTTCATGGCACCAAGAGAAGATGCTTATCATCAGATGCATGGTGTCTGGGTCTCTCCATGACTTGATCACTGAGCAGCACACTGCCTGCCGCTCTTCCAATTCCTGGTCTATTATCCATTCATAGTACCATACCCATGGTTCCTCTTTTGCAGAGATCAAAGATAGCTGAATCGGCAGACAATGGACAGGAACACCTATTGTGCACAACTGCCTCCTTCCCTGCTGTTGACAGTGCTTGGATGAATATGCATTGTATGCCTCTTCTCTCTTCCAAGAAGACTGGTGTTCTCTGATTACTTTGCATTTTACCCTGGATAGAGATGGTCTTACCCTCTTTTGAGCTTCAAAAAATCAGCCTTCAGGCTAATTCCAACCTGGTGAATCTTTCTCAGCAATTCTACCCCCATAAAACACTCTTTACGTTTTAAATTTCTATTCATTTTTCTAACTATTTGTAAGATTTTCATATGAAGAGTTCTGGTTCAGAAACACAGAGAAAATCCTTACTATGCCTCTCACGTGGTTACTTGGCTAGGTGTGTTTCAACTCATCATTCTGCCAGCCGTAAATAGCTGAGTCCATATCACATGGGAAATGTAGGTGCAAATTCACAAAACACTCAAGGGCTGTAAACAACCAGGGGGTTGTTCTTCCCATGGACCTGCAGGTTGCAGCAGCAGCGTCTGAGCAAAACAGAGCTGTTCTGAGCAGTAGGGCAGGGAGCAGCACGTCTTTGTGTGGACCAGAACGCACAAGCCTCTGGGTGTATCATCTCACACTCTACTTCCTAGAGTAAGGCCCTTTCTTGGGCCTTTTAGTGAATCCAACCCAGGTTTGTATTTTGTGTTGTCTCCCCACCCAAAAAAAAATTCATTTGCACTTAAGGAAGAACAAGAGTGTCTTGATTAAGGTATCAAGTTGGTAAAAATGGAAAAACAATTTGATTTAGAGAGTTAATGAACATCTTTCTTTGATTCTTTTCGTTAACAGTACACATATTAGGTAAACTGTGTATAGGTGTTTATTTTTCTTTATGGAAGTAACACATGATCTATATAGAAAAAATTTCAAATACATTAAAAAAAAAAAAAAAGGAAAAAAAAGATATTTGTAATCCCACCACTTCAGAAGCACCACCTCGGTGTATTTCTTCTACATGGTGGTAGGGGATGGCGGGGGAAATGTGTACCAGTATTTTAAACATATGAGCATTTTTACTTAAAAGTATATATTGAACATTTTTCACTGTTGACTGCATAGTGTCTCCATGCATGAACCCATCCCTTACCATTAGATATTTATGTTGTTTCTAATTTTTCTTTCCTGCTTTTATAAATAGTACTTCAAAGGCCATCCTTGTAGCTAGTTCTAATTAGTACAGTATAGTTTGGATGATATAAAAATTTCATATATCTGTGACAAGGAATAACAAGTTGAAGTACAGTAAGAAAGAATGTAATTGCTTGTGATAAATATAGGCTTAGCTTCAAAATAGCTAGCTTAAAATTTCCCTTACATGTACTTTAAAGATTTCACTGATGATCTTGGAGGTGAGGTATCTAGCCATTGCTGGAATGAAATAACACACAATGTTCAAAGTTTGGTTGGTAATTGACTTAGTGCATATTTTTGCTACTTTCACATACCATTTATCTCATATGAAAAGAGCAATTCTGTACACAAGTAATACATAAATAAAAATTATAAGAATATGCAACTCCATAAAATGAGATTTGATCATCGATTTGAGTTTTTAAGAGAAAAAAATAACTTTCATCTAAGTTTACGTGTTCGCTGGCAGTTTTTGAATCATTGCCAGAATCATGAAATTCATCATTCAAGAGCCTCCTAGTCCCCCTTCTATTCTGTGTCTCCTCATTTGGATACGATCTGTGTCTCCTCATTTGGATACGAATGCTTTTTATTTTATTACTGCCTTTGTGCCCTTGGCTTTGAGTCCTGTGGTGGCAGTTGTTTGTGCTTCAAGGAGCATTTGTAATTTCAATGTGAGGACTTGGGGAGGTCAACAGAAATCTCTGGTCTTTGCCCTCCTTCAGCCTCCACATTAAGGACGTAGGGCTTCTTCCTAGACAGTAACTGTATTTTAATTCATACTTGTAATCCCTAACCATTTTGATTGATGGGACAAGGGCTGAAACTGCATCCTCTTAAGGACAGAATATTCTTATCCTTGAGAATAATCATTCATCTCTTCCTGACCCACCTTACCATTTCTTTGCTTTGATTCTAAATCTTTTTTGTTCTTTTTAGGCTGGAGGCTCCCAGGTGATTTTCACAAATCCTTTAGAAATCGTCAAGATCCGTTTGCAAGTGGCGGGAGAAATCACCACTGGTCCCCGAGTCAGTGCTCTGTCTGTCGTGCGGGACCTGGGGTTCTTTGGGATCTACAAGGTAACTTTTTTTTTTTAGTCATTTGTTTGATTACTTTCTCATCTCCTAATGTAGAAACTATTTCTTCAACATGAAATCCGTTTTTTTTTTGTTTTTTTTTTTTTTTTACATTTCTACACCTGGAGAAGATGTTCTACCCAAGCTGCAGAGGCACCTTCATGCCAGTTAGAAGGAGGTGCCCTGTCCTGCCATCTGCCAAAAAACTATCCTCATCAATACACAAATCTAGAATGACTATGATAGGAATCGTGCCCTCTAGAGTTGTTCAGTGCAGCTCTTTGCAGCAATACTGGCTAGAACTTTATTTGGATTTGTTATTGATACGCTGAGTTCAGTTCAAGGAGAAACCTGTATCATAATTTATTTTCTGATCCTATACATATGGTCCGATCCATGTTTTCTCTATATATATATGCCTTGTCTTATTATAAATCTTAATCATTTTTCATTTAGAAAATTTTTTCAGAATGATTACAAAACCAAACTTCTAGAGGATTCTTGAAATTTGTTATTCATACTGCTCTACCAAAAAGATATAATGGAATTTACTAGAACTGTCTGCCTATATGCCAACCTATAAGGCTTTATCGAACACAAAGTATACACAAGTTTTCAATGAAGAATTTTTAAAAAAAACATTTTATGCTAGCTTGACTAAGTAAACCTTTAGGGATATGGGAGAAAAATAAAATGTCTACTTAAGATAGTTTCATTTATTTACACAGAAATGTACACAGTCACATTATATAAAATTAATACTGCTTTGTTTCTATAAACACATATCAAGAAATATTAAAATTATTCATGAATTTTGAATCAGCGTCTTGATTTCCATTTAACCCACTTTTTAGGTCATCTGTTGGCATGGTTTTGCAGAATACATTGTCTTCATTTTTATCCCAAGCTTTGTAATTTGAAGCATTTTTTACTTTTATGTGTGATATGGTTCCTGCAAATTTTATCCCATAGACACATAATATTAAAACAGTCAATTTCTTTTTTCCTATTCCCAGTTAATTCTGAATGGATATAACTGGTGCCCATAATGTAACAACTTACTATACTGCTAGAGTAAGCTTGAAATGACTTGTTTTGACATTTGACACAGTATTTGTGAGATCCTCCTCCCAGAAATACTTTTTTACTCTTTTCTTTCTAACCTGAGTTTTGCAAGTGACCTCAGTAAACATCCAGAATTAGTAATAATTGTGACTGTCTCAGGAGAATCTGCCTTCCCCGAATGGTACTCTGATTCTCCAGGTCAAGTGATTGGAAAGAGTACTCCATGATCTGAGACTTTGTGAAGATCAAATATAAAGTGATGCCCTCTTTTCTGGGATTAATTTTAGCAGGGGAAAATTTTGCCTTATATTTAGGCATATGTGGTACTTAGGAATAAACCTGCTGATTTTTTAAGTAGAACTTAAAATGCTCAATCTGTGATTCCACAATGTAACACAATGTTCTATAGCTATTTTGCTTACCAATTTATTACCCAGCTGTAAAAAATAAACACTGTTGTCATGAGGCATAGCATTGATCAATTTGAAGAAAAATCATCTTTTCTAAATTTTTAGGCTCTTGCAGTCTGTAATATGATGTAGCAGCATGTCATTTTGACAAGATGCCAGGAGTCTTTCAATGGGTTGTCTGGTAAAAAGCACTTAGGTACTATGGCAGTGACTGTTATCGAAATGTCTACATGAGTAAAATGGTAGGAACTTGTTTGCTGATACAGAAACAGAGACTGTTAAACTACCTGCAAATGATACAATACTGGGACTTAGTGCTTTTCATCTTCACATTATTTAATAATCTTAATCCCCTTTAACACTTCTTGGAAGTAGTTGGTATCCTGATTTTGTAGTTCAGGTGAATAGAGGCTGCCAACCATGGTTTCTGAGCTGAAATTGAGGCTCAGAAGTTTCTTGTTTCCACTTTTGTGCTAAAATTGCTTTCCTGAAATGAGCAGGATTGCTCAAGTTTGAGCAAGAGAACTCTCCCATATGAAGTTAGTTTAATTACTAGTCTAGTAGTTTAATCTAGTTCAGAAGCATTCCACAGGGCTTGGTGCTCCCTTCCAAAATGCTGTTTTTGGTGTACTGGTAATTACCAAGAAAATCAGTAATGTTTTGAGCTTCTGGAACCTTGATTTTGTTGCAAGAAAGTGACCTAGTAATCTCTATCTTCCTGTATCAGCTCAGTATCAGCTACATTCAGAGACCGAGAGTCAGGATTTCATTCAGCAGATGTTGACCTCTGTGGTTTGGTCTCCTTTCAGTCTGATTAGCTCTTGTATTACAAGTCTAGTTGGTCCTCATTTATATTTTCCCACCATTCTGTCTTGGGCTTTGTTTCTTGTGAACCTCTCTTCTCCAGCCCCACCCCACTTCACCTTTACGTGGTCAGACATCACAGCAGGTTAAGATCCATCTTTCTAGGGAGCATCACAGCATTAGCATTGCTTTGTAGTTTAATGTGTTTTTGTTTCAGGATAGCACTTTTTAGTAATAAAGCTTTTCTGTTTCTAGTCCTGGTTGGCTAGAAAAATGCAAATGACTAGGAGTGACCTCACACAGTACTTTTAAACCTGGTATGTGTCCCTCCAGGTGGGTCTTTTAAAAAGAAGAACCACTGTCCTAGATTTAGTTGAGACAGGTAATCTTCCTCCTTCCCTCTGTTCTTTTGTTTGTGTTGTTAACATTACAATGCCAGACCCAAGAAGGGTGAGTGGTTGGCTCTGTCTGTGTGTTTAGGCCTGCTGAGCTTTAACCTTACCTAAATTGGAAAATCAGGCTTTCTGTTTTTCTTCTGTATTGACTTGCAAAATAAGCAAACTATTCTGACTTCCCAGTAAGTGGCAGTTAGAATACTTGCTTTAGAAATACATTTGCAACTGAAAAAAAAGTGGAAAACGGTAAACATTTTGCATTCCTAAAGTAAGAAATAGTTTAGCACAAATATAGTAAACAATGTAAATAAAGCCCCCCTCTAAAATGCTAACATTTAGAGAGATTTAGTTATAGCACAGAGGATGTAGGTGATCGAAGTGAAGGCAGCATAATTAATTGCCTTTGAAAGAGCTATTTGAATGTAATGTAGCTAAGAAAACAAATCTGCAATGTCTACTTTTTAAAAAGAATTATGAGAATGTATTTCCGTTTCCCTGCATAACTTCTGTTTTGTTGCATAAGCCCCTGGAGCATAAAAATAAAAGTCAAATAAACTTAACATAAAAAAGAAAGTTGTATCCATCTACTTTTGAACATTACCTTTTCCATATGAGCTGTCAGAGCATTAATGAGGGGACAAATTATACTTTAGGAATGGAATGAAACTTATCATTTAACAGTAAATGGCAGCACAGCTAATTAGGCCAAAATGATGCTTCATTAGGAAGCAGTGGAACCGTCCATGTCTCTTTTTGAGTACAAAACATGGTCAGTGAAGCAATGACGGCTGGGATCCATCAAGCACTGTTGAAAAGTTTTCAAATTCTATAATCACAAATTAAACCTTGACTCTACCTTGGAAGGTCACTTAGGAATATGGACTCTGTCTGCTGTGTTATAATCAAAGGCATTGGTTTTTTCCACTGCATTTGACAGTATTCAAATATATTTTTATCCATATACATAAATGTTGTATACATGTGTTCATCTATAATGTGTGTATAAATGATTCAATGGAGCTATTGTTCATAAACACAGAAAGCAAGTTATGATATATCAGTACATTCTTGTTTATTCTGCCAGTTATCTCAAAGAGAGATTGATTTTTTTAGTTTAAAAAGTAAAATATAATTTATAAAAATCAAGTAATTTAGAAAGGTGTATGAAGAAAAGTAAAATTATCTCTCTACCCTTTACTGCTCCATTCTCTTCAAAGGATAGCCACTGCTTAAGATTTTATATTAATATATCCTTAAAAAAAGAAAAACTTTCTGCTCAGATTAGTATTCTCTTTCAAAAATTTTACCAGTATCAGCATCAGAAAAGTATGTATGTTTTCAATAGCAAAGACATAGAATCACCCTAGGTTACCATTAACAAGAGATTGGATAAGGAAAATGTGGAAACTACACACAATAGAGTACTAGACAACCATAAAAAAGAACTAAATTATATCCTTTGCAGCAACATGGATGCAGCTGGAGGCCACTATCCTAAGCAAATCAATGCAGAAACAGAAAACCAGATATCACATTTTCACTTGTAAGTTGGAACTAAACCCTGGGTACACATGGGCACAAAGACACCAACAGGAGGAAGGGAAAGAGGAAAGGAGGAAAGAGCTGAAAAACTTCCTTTCAGGTACTCTGCTCAGTACCTAGCTGACAGGATTAATAGAAGCCCAAACCTCAGCATCACGCAATATATCCTTGTAGCAAACCTGTATATGTAACCCCTGAATCTAAAATTAAAATGAAAGGAGAATATTTTACTTTTCTTAAGTAAAATTGTGTTTTAACACAAATAGAATCTTTTCAAACACAATATATCTTAAAGCTCTTTCCTCATTTTATTTAATAACTATAAATTTTTTTGTTTAACTGTTTCCTGTTGATGAATATTTATGTTTCTAGTTTGAAGATATTACAAGCAATGCCATGGTGATTATCCCTATGTATATTTTGACATACTTTTTTGATTGTTTAGAAAAGATAAATTCCTAGCGTTGAAGTCGTTAGGTCAAAGGACATGTGCACTTTTTAGTGTTAATAGATTTTATCCAGTTTTATCAGTTTATCCCTTTTTTCTTAGTAACATGTAAGTACTCATAAGATTAATTCTTCAGTTTATCATCTTTTAAAAACTTGTATTAAAACCTAAAGTATAATAATAAAATAAAATAAAAGGAAACAAAAAGAAAAGATTGCTAAATTAAAAAAAAAAAACCAACTTGTATTTTTATGTGCTCACAGCCGGACCCGAAGGAAGCAATTGTTTAGTCTACTTTGAGGACACATTGCCATTCTAGTTTTCTGATACCCAGGGACATGCTGTGGTTTTACAACCAGCCTAGTGGTAGTTCTCACCCATCCATTTCTACTTTTATCCTTCATCTGAGCCTCTGTGAAAGCCTCTTCAGGGCTTTCTTTATTTTGACTCTTGACTCTCCTAAATCCACTGTTGCCACAGCAGCCATAGTGATCCCTTTAAAATGTAAATCATATTAATTCACTCACTCAACACACTCATTGAGAGCTTACTGTGTGCCAGGCACTGTTCCAGCCTTTAGGAGATGGCTGTTTAAAGCCAAGTCCCTGCTCACAGTATATTGGGTAGGACAGGGCAACTATCAAGGAAACAAAGATCAAAGATACGGCCGGGCATGGTGCCTTACGTCTGTAATCTTAGTATTTCAGGAGGCCAGGGCAATCTCTTAATGCCAGGAGTTCAAGACTAGCCTAGGCAAGACACCATCCCTACAAAAATAAATATAAGTTAGCAGGGCATGGTGGTGCACATCTGTAGTCCCAGCTATGTGGGAGACTGAGACGGGAGAATCACTTGAACCCAGGAGTTCGAGGCTGCGGTGAGCTATATGATTGTACTACCGCACTCTAGCCCTAGCAACAGAGTGAGACGCTGTGTCTAAAAAAAAAAAAAAAAAAAAAAAAAAAAAAGAAAGAAAGAAAGGAATACACAAAATGAATGTGACATCAGCTGGTGCTACCATGAAGAAAGAAGCTGATTTAAAAAATGAGCAAAGGACTTGAATAGATATTTCTCCAAAGAAGACATACCAATGGCCAACACGTATGTGAAAAAAGGATGTAAAAAATTTTCAACATCACTAATCATCAGGGAAATGCAAATCATAACTACAACGAGATAGCACTTCATACCTGTTAGGATAGCTATTATCAAAAAAACAAAAGATAAGCAATGGTGAGGTTGTGGAGAAATTGAAATCTTTGGTGGTAGGCCAGGCGCAGTGCCTCACGCCTGTAATCCCAGCACTGTGGGAGACCGAGGCGGGCAGATCACGAGGTCAGGATATCAAGACCATCCTGGCTAACATGGTGAAACCCTGTCTCTACTAAAAATGCAAAAAATTAGCTGGGCATGGTGGCACGTGCCTATAGTTCCAGCTACTTGGGAGGCTGGGGCAGGAGAATCGCTTGAACCCGGGAGGTAGAGGTTGCAGTGAGCTGAGATCGTGCCACTGCACTCCAGCCTGGGTGACAGAGGGAGACTCCGTCAAAAAAAAAAAAAAAAAAAAAAAAAAAAGGAGATCCTTGGTGGTAGAAATGTAAAGTGGTACAGTCTGTGGAAAGCAGGATGGAGTTTTCTCAAAAAGTTAAAATAGAACTACTATATGATCCAGCAATCCCACTTCTGGGTGTACATCCAGAAGAATAGAAATCAGATATCTGAAGGAGATATCTGGACTACCAGGTTCATTGCAACATTATTACAATAGACAAGCTATGAAACAACCCAAATGTCTATCAACAAAGGAATGAATAAAGAAAATATGGTATATTATAGCCTTAAAAAGGATGGATATCCTGCTTTTGCAATGAGATGGATAAGCCTGGAAGACATTATATTAAGTGAAATAAGGCAGTCACAGAACTTCAAATACTGCATGATTCTATTCATATGAGTTATCTAAGTGTACATTTCTTGATGTATGAGAGAGAGTGACCAAGTCTTTTCACAAATATACCAACATCAAAAATTGAAATAAGTAAATAAATAAATAAAAATGTTGTGCCTTACTCCTGATGGACTTTTATTCTGTCATTTAAGGAAGGATTTTTAGAAATTTAAGGAGAGGATATCAAGTATACCT
The DNA here is from genome assembly GCF_028878055.3 of Symphalangus syndactylus. Lineage (NCBI taxonomy): Eukaryota > Metazoa > Chordata > Mammalia > Primates > Hylobatidae > Symphalangus > Symphalangus syndactylus. The sequence goes on from NC_072425.2 coordinate 104,745,854, forward strand.
CAAGGAGTCAGGTTTTGTATCTAATGTGTGTGAACATTTGAAAAATACTACAGGTCATGTAATGTCCATAATCTCTGCTTAAAGGTTGTATTAGACAAAAACTGGAAAAAAAAAGAACTTTTAAAAAACAATTTCAAATTTTATTTTACATTGGAGGGAACATGTGCAGGTTTGTTGCACAGGTATATTGCATGATGCTGGGATTTGGGATATGAATGATTCAGTTACCCAGGTAGTGAGCATAGTACCCAACACTTAGTTTGAAAAAAAGTATTTTTCTTTTTACTAAACTTCTTGTCCCTGTGCTTCAGATGACTCATTGACTTGTCTGTAGAAAGAGGATAATAATCGTAGGATCGTTGTGTGGATTTACTAAAATAATGCATGTAAAGCATATAAGATAGAGTTGAGCACATAGTACACATGATGTGTTAGTTGTTATCAACTTTTCATTATTGAGTGTCAACTAAGGGATTCTTGCAGGAATACCTAGTTTCTTCCATATTATTCCAGTCCTGGGTAATTTCCAATGCTGTGTAGTCAATAACCTCTCTAGGCCAGGTCTTCTGCTTTGGACTTTAGAATAGCAAATTAAAAGGAGATGGCTTGAAAAATATTATTTTTATAAAACAATGCCCGGAAGAATTGAGTGTACTAAAGACACCAGAAAAAAAGGATTCCTTAAAGTAACAGCAAATGATCAATTTCTTTTAACCATTCTTTTATTCTTTCACCAAATGTATATTGAGTGCTAACACTATTAGATGCTAGAGTGCCAAAGATGTGTACAGTATCATTGCCTTAAAAGTGATCTACATTAAGGGGCAAGAGAAGAGAAACATATAGTTCTAGTGCTAGCACTTTGGGAGCGCAGGAGTTCAAGACCAGCCTGGGCAACATAGTGAGACCTCATCTCTACAAAAAAAATATATTTTTTAATTAGCTAGACATGGTGTCATGCACCTATAGTCCCAGCTACTTGGGAGGTTGAGGTGGGAAGATCACTTGAGCCCAGAAAGTCAAGGCTGCAGTGAGCCATGATTGCACCACTGCACTCTAACCTAAGTGATAGAGCAAGACTCTGTTTCAAAAAAAAAAAAAAGAAAAAGAAAAAAGTGCAACAAATTGCAGGTGTAGGATAATTGAAAATAATCCAGACTAGACACATCAGAGGAAAACTGCTGAACACCAGAGCTAGAGAGAAGCTCTTAAGTGGCCAGAGAATAAAAGTCAATTTGCCTTCAAAGGGGTAGCAGTTGAACTGACAGCTAACCTAAAAATGGCAACAGTGGAAGCCAGAAGACAGTTGAACGGGGGTGTCTTCAGTATGTGGAGGAAAAAAACCTTTCAACCTAGACTTGTATACCCTGTAAAAATTGCTTTTAAGAACAAGGGTAAAAATATTTTTTAGACTAGCAAAACTCAGAAGGTGTATCACCAGTAGAACCTTAACGAAGGAAATTCTAGAAAGTGATCCCAGGTGGAGATGTGACAGGAATGAATAGCAAAAAAGTGGTAAATGTTTAGTCTTGTTAAAAGTAAAACTTCAGCCAAATTAAGGGAGTTTAATTGCACAATGAATGATTCGTGAATCAGGCAGCCCCTAGAATCACAGCAGATTCAGAAAGACTCTAGTGCAGCCACGTGGTGGAAGCAAATTAATCAACAAAAAAGGGAAGTGACATACAGAAACTGGAAGTGAGGTACAGAAACAACTGGTTTGGTTACAGCTCAGTATTTGCCTTATTTGAACACAGTTTGAACACTGAGCAGTGTATGAGTGGTTGAAGTATGGCTGCTGGAATTGGCCAAGACTTAGCTGTTGTTACAGATGCATACTGCTAAGTCAGGTTTTCAGTCTTGTCTACGTATTAAGTTAGGTTGTAGTTTGCCCACAAGGACTCAGATATAGAAGTATGGAGTCCTTCTCAGGCCATATTTAGTTCACTTTAACAGTCTAAATAACACTGCCATAATTTAAATATACATATAATTTAAGCAATATTAAGCTATTTGAAATGCTTAATATTTGTGAAGCCAGAATTAAAGTGCATATTGATAAAATGGGGATACTTTTAAGTAGTCTAAAGTACAAATATTTCACAGAAGGAAGGAAAAGAAAGACTACAGTAAGTTCTGTATGCATGTTAAAACTGTCAGAGTAAACAGACTAGAAATAAACTTTACATCTTCTAAGCAGGTGATGAAGCAGAGGGAAGGGAGAAAAATGATGAGAGGAAGGCATGAAAGGAAAGGAAAGAATAATTGAAAAGGTCGGGGCTGGGTGCAGTGGCTCATGCCTGTAATCGCAGCACTTTGAGAGGCTGAGGCGGGCAGATCACAAGGTCAAAAGATCAAGACCATCCTGGCCAACATGTTGAAACCCCATCTCTACTAAAAATACAAAACTTTGCTGGGCATGGTGGCACATGCCTGTAGTCCTAGCTACTTGGGAGGCTGAGACAGGAGAATTGCTTGAACTAGAGGTAGAGGGTTGCAGTGAGCCAAGATTGCACCACTGCATTCCAGCACTGTCTCAAAAAATAATAATAATAAAGAAATAAAGAAAAGGTGGAACATGTTTTACAGATGAGCTTTGTGAAGATGACATGACTAGCAGCTTCAGGACTAAAATTCCATGTGATAACATTCCTCTGTACCATGTCTAGGGTTTTCAGTCCATCTCAGTGATGAGCATTGTTGATGGCAAAGCAATGTACAATACTAGAACAATAGAGAACTAGTACTGGCACAAGCAGCATTTCCTATAAGAAACCCAGAGTTGTCAAGATGATTTTGTTAGAATTGCAATGAAATTAAGGAGAACCCATATCCCTAAAGTCCCTGGACTACAGAAGCCAAGTTATGGTCATTGATATTTTATATTCAAATTGAAGTAATTTCCATGTTCACTGATATCAAGTCTTCAAATGTTGGCTGGCTATTTGGTTTTAACACAAGTGACACAATCACATAATAGGTCTTGGCACCATTGCTATTTCTCAGCAAGACACTGAAACTCACCCTCCTCAAATCTCAGCCATGTAGATGGGGTCTAACCGTCCTTTGACTGGGCTGGAGAGGCACTGCCAAGCTGTGTATCTAAGGGTTAACTTGCTTGGGGGAAGCCAAGAGGAATGCTAAGGGATCAAGTCATGACATGCTGTCCATTGTTTGTAGCTCCGGGATCAAAATATATAATTATACATGCCGAATAAATTCTAAACCTGTAAGGTAGGAAAAGAGGGCTGGGTGGCTCTGACGACAGGTGCCAGAAGCATTGAATAACCTTCTCAGACAAGGTGCACCACTGTTGTCTTGAATGCTGCAGGGTCCCCAGTCTGGCATTTTCCCCGTGCTAGACAATGTGCATTCACTGCTGGAGTCTCTGTTAAGCCTCCGTCTCCCAGACCTGCTGGCTCCTGGTGCCTGGCCCGACACAGAGGTGCCTTTGTGAGTGTAATTACCTTTCCTTGTATTAGAAATAGTCTGTTTAGAGCTGTGTTTGCAGGTACAGCTAGAATAAGTAGGAATTAGCATGCGAAAAGACCTGCCCTGGCCCTGACTTCTTTATCAGCACCATCCTTCAGGACTGGTTTTTTCCCCACTTTGGATTGATTGGGCAGGTGGTTTACCATCCAAGATGAAGAGTTTTAAAAGAAGAAAAAGAGACATCGGAAATTGCTGTGCATGTGCGACAGCAGGCGTGCGAGAGAAAGAGAGATACAAATCCTGTTGTGTTATATCTATTGACAGTTTCATGCCAGGCAGAGCTGGTAAAATAAACGTGAGTGGACGATCCTAGCAACTTGAGAACTGATTAAAGCTTCCTTGGGCTTTCAGCACAGTGTCCACATCAAAAAGGCATGAGAAGCAAAATAAATGATTCTTTTGCCGTGATGATGCTGCCGCCAGAATCTCTAAGCTTGTCTAATTGGCCTGTGTCAATTGTGGACTATTAACTTGAAGTTAAGTGAGGCCTACCCTTAAAGAAGCTTTTCTGGATCTTAAATAGAATGATGATGGAGAGACTTTAGCATGATATATAATTGGAATGGAGGCAGAGTTGATAATTAAACTAGATCTGAGTTTTTTTTCCAGTTTATAACATAGGTCTACCCTGAGATGATTTTTGTTGTCCCTGTCTGGATATTAGTGTGCCTTTTATTTAAAAAGAAAAACCCAATAGTTTCTCATCTTTAGAGAGATTAGATGATTGTATTTTGCATTTATTAATTTTCCCCAAGTGATTGTAGTATATACTGAGGAAATTCAGGACCAGTCAGAGAATGTTTTAAGGGCAGAGCCGCCTAGAAAACCAGTAAAAAAAAAAATAAAAAATAAAAATAAAATAAAAAACCCAAAGCAGGAAAATGTGGGGATTTTCTTATATGGCAGGAATGTTTAAATATTTTTTTTAAGTGGCACACCTTTGTAACTTATTAATTCTTAAATGGCCAAAGTAATATTTTTGTGTTGCTGATGCAGGCTCTAGGGCAGCATGGAATGTTTCCCTTTGTTATAAAGTTGCCTGTTCAGAATGGCTGATCACTTGGTAAAAATTATACTTGGGACAAGTAGAATTCAAGTCAAACAGGTTTATGTTTTGCTGTAGTACTGGAGAATGGGTGTTCACACAAAGTGAAGGATTTATCAAGGAATCCGGGAGAGAAACATTTTCACTCTTAGAACTTTTAAGTCTTTTTAACATCCTGCTTCCCTTTTCATTGTGCAAGAGCAACAGGTCAGTTATTGCCTAAGGCAGTCTTACAAATTGGCACCTGCCTTTATGCCTAAGACCTAAAGGAAGTGGTGGGGAAAAAAGAGGCCAGAGAAATTTAATAAGTCTGTGTCTTTCCTTGGGAATTGGGCTTTGATGCCTGGGGTGCAAGAGAGGTGAAGGGCCGCCTCCTGACGCAACTGGGAGAGGTATTTTCTGCAGAGAGACACCAGAGCAGGTGCTAGGAGAGGCAGGGAGACACAGCTGTCGGGTGAACACATTTGTGTCCCTTAATGTTTGTAATGCAGTGGATACCTTACAAGGACTTTCACACGTATTACTTCATTCATTCCTAAAGTTTCAGTTGTCCCAGTCACCTGAAGAAGGTGGCCTTTGCTATTTTTGACAGGTGAGGAAGTTTAAGAGCTTGATTTCTACAAGTGCTCTTCACATGGCTGGGGTGACAGGATGATCACACCAGGCGGAAGTTCTTTTGCTTCCTTGACTTCCATTTCTTCCTTTTTCTCAGGTAAACAGACACCAAAGACTTCTTGCATATCCTAACATTTGTTCTAGTCTGCGTAAACACTTTGACCACATTGCTTGATTCCTGGAAAATGAAATACAACCCATTTCTAGGCATTTTTCCTTTAGTGTTGCAATTCTACCCTTTCCTCAGAGTTTTATATATATATATATATATATATATATATAATTGTTTGTATGTTTGGTTTTTGATCAAGCCATTTTTCATCTCAGCCATGTAGAGTTGTTTTCCAACATCTCTTGAAGTACATCTCACATCTCTTGTAGATGCCTTTGTAATAGGGATACATGATTTACTGTCATGATTTCAGGAAAGGAAGAAGGAGGCTCTCAGAAGGTGGAACACTCAGTGGGTCCTTCTTCAGAAAATCCAACTGATTCTTCATGCGCCTTTACTCTTCCTTTGCTTCAGGGATGTTTATAATTTCGGGTCATGTCTTCCCATGGCCTTCTGATCATATTGAAGCCACATAGCACAAGACAGGTTAATCTGCTTCTCTTTCTCGCCTCGCCCCCTTTTTTTAAACTTTAATGTTTCAGTACAAAATTAGTGACTGTTTCCTTCTACATTTTGTTACATCCCCAACAAATAATATATCTTTGTTTGAAAAGCTAAAAGTGGCCAGGCGCAGTGGCTCAATGCCTGTAATCCCAGCACTTTGGGAGGCCAAAGCAGGTGAATCACCTGAGATCAGGAGTTGGAGACCAGCCTGCCCAACGTGGTGAAACCCCGTCTCTACTAAAAATACAAAAAATTAGCTGGGCATAGTGGCAGGCACCTGTAGTCCCAGCTACTCAGGAGGCTGAAGTAGCAGAATCGCTTGAACCAGGGAGGCGGAAGTTGCAGTGAGCTGAGATCACACCACTGCACTCCAGCCTGGGCAACTCGGGCAACAAAGCGAAACTCCATATCAAAAAAAAAAAAAACAACAACAAATGAAAGAAAAGCTAAAAGTTTGGTTTTAGTTTCTGATATATTTTTCCAAGAAATAATGTTCTTTTAATTTTTATTTTTTATTTATTTATGTTTTTTATTAAGATGGAGTCTTACTCTGTTGCCCTGGCTGGAGTGCAGTGGCGTGATCTCAGCTCACTACAACCTCCACCTCCTGGGTTCAAGCGATTCTTCTGCCTCAGCCTCCCGAGTAGCTGGGATTAAAGTGATCTTCATTTGAGTTGACTATTTGGTGTCTAATTTGAGTATCTTCTGGACTGAATCTACATGTGGATGAATAGCTAGCAACACTTACAAGAAGGCTTGGGGCAAAAAGGGAAAAGGAAGGAAAAACAGAAACTAAACGCTGATATTGTTACCCTTATACAATAACAGCCCGAATTATAACTTTTTAAAAAACTAGTTGTAAGAAAAGGATTGGATGTTACACACAATTATTAACATTATACTATATGTTTTCCCTTTGAAAGAGCTGGGAGAAGTGGAAAAAACTCTTAAGAGTCTTGAGTTTTGGACTTCTCTCTGGAACTACCTCCAGGGTGCCCTCTGAACAAGCCAAGGGCATAGCCCTCAGTAAATGCACAATTGATAGATTACCCATCCAGGACGATAGATTACCTGTCCAGGACGTTAGTTTGTACGTGCCTAAAATGAGTAGCTTGGGTGTGGTGGATATTGTGATTCTTAATTTTAATTAGACATCTAACACTTTGGGGGTGGAAAAGATACAGAAGCCTGAGCTTGTTGGCAGTACATGAGGTAGATGAGTGCTTCTCTGAATACCTGTACACACAGAGTGAACAGAGACATGCTTACACATCCATGGGTAAGTTGGCTGAGAAGAGCCAACATGACAGAATCCAGATTTCAAGCATTTGTTCTGGTTGGCAGGATGAGCCAAAGTAGGGTGCAACTTAATAGGATTAAATCTGATGTCCTGCCTGTGTTACTTGTGTGAGGCAACTAATTAAGTTATAGTAGACTTGAGTTAATGGTAATTCATATGAAAAAGACTAAGGGTTTTATTACCCACAAGCTCAGTTTGAGTCAGGAGTGAAATGTGGGTGTCAGGAAAATCAAGGCTATAGTAACAGATACGTACTGTTAAAGAACTTTGACAGTTTGGAGCATCAGACAGAAATACCCAAGATCCAGTATTACTAGGCCTCAGTAAATGTCACTGGGTGTGGCTAGATCTGTTGACTCTGGCTGGATTCATTATTTTCTTTTGGGAATCTCTGTATTTGGTGGAAATTTTTAGTTATTAGAAATCTGTTAAATAAATGGTATTAAATCATTACATGTTGAAAAGTGATGATTTCTTTCCCATTCACCCTACCCAAAACACAATATATGTGTTGTGGTTTTCATTATAATATATCATATTTCTGGGCACTCATCAATTCGTGGGGCCTCTGCATGGCATTATGTTGGCAACAGAAACTATTTGTTGAAGACTTTGCTGTAGGAACTGATTGTTCTACACACAGCTGTAAAATGTATCCAAATTATTGTGAATATTTCAGGCTTTAGAGCAGGCATTTATCAATGTTTCATAAACCCTGGGTGGCAGGTAAGTAAGTATATAAGAAAATTAGAAGGATCCACGAACCCCCAAAAAGATATAATTTTTTATGTATGTGTAATTTCTTTCTGGGAAACAGTCCAAACAGTACAAAAAGCAAACTCCTTTTCCCCCCACCTGTATAATTTGTCTACTTCCTAGTGTGTAAACAAAGAGGCATCTTGACTGCCGTTACCCATCTTTGGTGAAACCAGAGAACAGATCTTCCTTGAAATGCCAGTGACTTGCCACCAGTAGGGATTTAAAAGGATGTCACAGGCAGAGTTCCAAAAAGGTTTTAATTGAAGTCCTAGCATTAGAATAAATGAGAACTGCCCTTCTCCCCTCACAGCACACAACAAAACTAGTTTTTGTTTTAAAAACAAAGTTTAGATTTATTACTTGCAGAATTTGGGTTATTTTTTTCTGTTCCACTTTCAATGTGTGAGTACAAATTTGGTCTTCTCCAGGAATATTTTGTTCTGAGGTGAGTTCCAGAGAAGCTTGATCTCCTCAATGGGATATGTGTTTCATGTGGTTTTTCTTCCTTTGCAAATGTGCAGGGTGCCAAAGCATGCTTTCTGCGGGACATTCCTTTCTCGGCCATCTACTTTCCGTGCTATGCTCATGTGAAGGCTTCCTTTGCAAATGAAGATGGACAGGTTAGCCCAGGAAGCCTGCTCTTAGCTGGTGCCATAGCTGGTGAGTGTCCCCCATGGAGTTCTCTTACTTCCCTGACCCTTGCTGCCCCCATTCCCTAGCTGCATGCTACTACATTGAAATTTTTTTCCTGATAGTTCTTGACAGGGTATGTGTGAGTTCGCTAGAGATTGAAGAGCTACTGAAAAAAAAGGGAAAAAATTAATCTTCATTCTGGCAGATGAGATTATTAGACAAGCTTAATTTCTTAACTCTAGAAAAGGCTCATTAAATATTGGCTTATTTTGTGGTATTGTGGAACTCCAATTCAAGTTCCATATCATTTCATAGTCTCACTTCATAGCATAAGAATAACTGTTTAGCCGGAAGTTTTTAAAGATTTGAATACATTTGTCTTGAACATGTCTAAACAAAATAGTGCATAAAAGCCTGTCCAGAACTTAAACAATAGTTGGAGAAAAGAAATGTAGTAGAACCAGAAAAGACCTGGGCCAATTAGAGACACCTGTTTCCTCCCTGTGTTATGGGGGGATGGTGGTAATTAAATCACAGATGGAAATAACTATCTTCTTTTTTTCAGTGCTCCATTGAAAACATCGATAGAAAATAATTAGCCATTCCAGGGATCAGTTCACTTTTTGATGCTCCTTCTTGTCAAGGGTCCCTAAGAGCAGGAACAGTCTGGATTAGCTCTCCAAGTGGTGACATTTAATAAGTTAACAAACCCTAAGGCAGTCACAGGATGCCTGGATCCAAACATTTTTGATACCTGTGCTATTCTCATCAGATATGTAACTAGAGTCTCCATGCTTTTCTCAAAGATAGCATAAGAACAACTCCCAGCTTTGAGAAGTTGTTTGCTGTTTTGTGCACACCTCACCTACCCTGGCTGCAGCCTGGGGAGCCCCTGGATGCAGGAACCTGTGTAGCTCCTCCTTAATTCTTAGTTAATCCTTTTCCTTCAAAGGCGGTGATATTGGTATATGAGGCAGGGCTACTGTTTCCTGGCTGCTTAGAAACCTCAGTTGTGTTAGTAGCAGTGATACCACTGTATCTAGAGCAAGAGATCATGATTTCAGGACTTGAGTATAAAATTCCCAATTTTAATTCCAGCTTGACTCATGGTGGCCTATATGTAATTTCTTATATATCTGTAAATGAGAAAATGTTTTGAACCAAAGGGTTATAATTGATTTCAAATTATTTACTTGCAATAAGGTAGGACCTAATGAGAATAACTAAGTACCACTTATTAATGTGTGACCTTGAGCAAGTTACTTCACTTCTTGTAAGCTTTGGTTTCCTCAGCTATAAATGGAGATCACAACTGCATCTACTACAGAGGGTGTGTGAGGCTCAAGTGAGAGGATCCATGTGAAAGACTTGGCATAGTTCTTAGCTAAAATGCTCAATAACCATTTCCCAAGTGTTACATTGAATCCAAAAGAATCTGTCTGTAAATCACTCCAAAAAATAAGTTGTGAAATTAGAAGTTAAGTAGTAGAGCTCAGATCAAGGTCTAGGACTCTTTCCTAAGCCTCATTTTCCTCACACCATAAAAATACCATCTTTAACTCTTTTCTTGGAGAAGACAGGTACCCAGAAACGATTCTGTCTCTGGGGAGGTAATCCATTCTACCAGAGCTATAGAAATGACTGGTGAGATTTTGTTTCATTTAAGGCTTATTTTTCTCCTTTTTTTATGATTTTGAAAGTAATATTACTCATTATAAAATATTTGAAAAGTACTAGAACAGGCAAATAACAAAAATAGCATTCATTATTTCACTACTCTAATTGCTATTTAACATTTTTACTCATTTTTCCCATTCAGGTTTTTCACAGAGCTGTAATCACACCTTGTATAGATAGTTTTCACTTAAGGTTGTATCTTAAGCATTGTAACCCATCATGGCAAAGTAGTTAATGACATGTGCCTGTGGGGTCAGACTACCAAGGTTCAAATTCCAGTGTTTCTACTCTGTGTGAACCACACAAGTTATTCATTCCCTCTCTGCCATTTCTCCATCTGTATTTGGAGGTAAGAATAGTCTTACCTTAAAAGATTATTATGAGGATTAAGTGAATTAATAGATGTAAAGATTTAAAATAGTACCTGATATATAGTAAGTATTCAAAACTGTTCCATAATAGTAATTTTATTACATATTATTTAAAACTTTCTGAACATAGTTTCTAATTGCTGCATCTTATAGATTTCTCAGTTTTAGATACTTTAATTTTTTCCAAAAAATTTTAAATAGCTAGTAGTATGCTTTTCCCCTGTTTTGAATCAGTTATTTTTTTTTTTTTAAGAGAAATAGATTATCTGAAGTGAGTTTGTTGGTAAAAAGCATGGTTGTTTTTCGGCCACTGACCCATTATTCTTGAGAGTTTGAAGTAATTGACATCCCTATGGTGATGTTAGTTCAGTCCTCTTGCCATCCTGTTGTCTTTATAAATGCCTTCTGTATTCGTTATCTATTACTGCATGCCAAATTCCCTCAAAACTTAATCAGCTTAACACAACTAATATTTATTTTCTCACATTTTCTGTGAGTCAGGAAATAGGTGTGGGGTAGGAGCGGCTCACTCGGTGCCTCTGGCACCAGGTCTATCATGAAGTCGTAGTCACAATGGCAGCCAGGCTTGACTGACATTGGAGAAGCCACTTTCAAGATGGCTCAATGACATAGCTGTTGACAGGAGGCCTCAGTTCCTTGTCATGTGGGCCTCTCCATTGGTCAGCTTGGATACCCTCACAACATAGCAGCTAGATTCCCCAGAGCAAAGTCTGAGAGAGACAGAGAGAGAGCAAGCAAGGCAGAAGCTGCAGTGTCTTCTATGACCTCACCTCAAGATGATAGAGAAGCAGAGGCATGAATGTCACAAGGGTGCAGATCTTTGAGGGCCATTTTGGGAACTGGCTGCCACACTTACTATAGAGCATTGACTTTTATTATTATTATTATTATTATTATTATTATTATACTTTAAGTTCTGGGATACATGTGCAGAAGGTGCAGGTTTGTTACATAGTTATACAAGTGCCATGGTGGTTTGCTGCACCCATCAAGCCATCATCTAGGTTTTAAGCCCCGCATGCATTAGGTATTTGTCCTAAAGAGCATTGACTTTGCTATTATTATCCACCTTCCTCCTGATCCCCCGTTTCTGGTAAAATGGGAAAATACCGAGTTTGCCCTGTTGATTTTAGTCTTCAAAGAGTGAATAAGCTACAAAGCTTAATGGTCTTTGTGTATTCTACAAAACTATAAAAACTGTGTAATGTGAAGTAAGTTACTTTCTTAATTTAATAACAGATATCAGAAGCCAGTGGTCAATGTCATAGTTAGCATTCCAATTAAAGTTAGGAATAAGACAAGGATGTCTCTCTCATCTTTGTTATTCAGCCATATTTTGGAGGTTCCTGTCGGCATGGTAAAATAAAATAAAAGGCATAAATAAAAGAAGAAAGGAAGCAGTCATTATTTATAAATGATTATTTACCTGAAAATCAAAATTAAAATGTCTAACAAGTATATTACAATTAGGAAAAAAAAGATTAGTAATGCATTTTGTTATAAAATAAACATAAAAAATCTATATCCAGTGAGCAGGAGTGATGTCATGGGGTGAGCAGGGCTGAGTGTGGAACCTTGCTGAGATGCTCAGGCAGAGCTGAATTCAGTGTGGAGAAGGGCAAGACGACTTGTCAGAAGTGTGCCCCATGCAACCCCAAGAAGGGCAGTGAGCAAGCACAAATGTGCACTAATCCTGAATGGGCTGTTGGGTGGAGGACGGATCAGGCCCCCACATTCCCTTTGTGGTTGCCAAGAAGAGCAAAGGCATTTCTTAGGGAGAGGATACATGGTATTCAGAGAATCCCAGAAAGTATTTAATAGGAGAAAAGCTTCTTTCAAAATACAGAAATCCTCCTTTTTAGATGGAGTTTCAGGCAACTACAATGAATAATTGTTGGCCTCTAACTTATAAAACAAAAATGTCTCATAGCTATTTGTATGTGTACCATATTTAAATTGATCACATACATAAAATATTTTTTGCTGAACATCAGTCTATTATAAATAATATGGACCTGTGATTAAATGAATATGACCACGCTTTCTATGTTTAGGTAATAATTTCAATTATTCAGTAATGTTATCTCACTTTTTTCTTTCCAAAAATTTGATTAGCCTTGAGGTTAGATTGTTTTAGTAATATGTAGCTTTTTAGCAAAAGTGGTTATTGGTATCCTCACCTAGAGAATGTTGGGTTTTGGTGTTTTTGCTTTTGTTTTGTTCATGTATCTAGTTATAAACTGGGACTACATTTAAATACTGGAACATCTACTCCCTTATTTCACAAGATAGAACAAGACTAACCAGTATTTGAATTCATGTTCATTGGCCAAAGTACATCAGCTTTGTCAGAAAGTGAAGACCAAAGCAGGGATCCTGAAATTAAGAGATCAAATTCTAATTCTCTATAATTAACATAGTGCTTTATCATTAATGAAGGGCATTTCAATATGCCTTATGAATGATATCAAATAAAATATATCTAATACTACTCAAATTTTATAGAATGCTCTATCATACCAGATGATTTTTATCAGAGTGATAAGATAGAGGAACAAGTCAAACTGTAACGATGGTCTCACCTTTGAATTAACTAGCTTGAGATTAAGTTGTAATACAGAAATACCTTTAAAAGCTGTTCCAGTACACAGAAGTGGAAGTGTGTTATACATGTGTGATCATGATGCTTTTGCAAACGTTAGATTGTGATTATGAGAAAAGTACTGTTGGTACAAATTTGTTAATTATGTGGACATAAAGCTTAAGGTATAATAGTTTAAAACCAGTCCTTAAACCCTTAAAAAAAGTAATGAAGAAATTGAATTAAGACAATAGACTGAGCATATTCATCCATCTCTCCTATCTTCCCAAATACCTTAAAATGTCAGGAAATTCATTTTAAAAAAATTCTTTGTTGGCACTAGAAAATGCTAATCTGGCCCTCAGCAGAAAGGAAATAGCCATATTGACTCTGAAACTGGACTGAGAGATGCCACAGTCCAAAACAGCAAGAGAAACTACCTCTAATGCAAGAGCAGAACTGGAGAATGTTAACCTTTGAGTGAAGAATAGAATGCCTGGAGTGGAGGTGGAGGTTTTAGGGTAAATCATTAACATGAGTTAGGGAACTGTACTTTCTTCAGGATTGCCAGGCTTGGAGCTCTCTCCTGGTTTTCATATGGAGCTTCAGGAGACAGTTGTATCTAAGTTAAAAGCTCAGAGCTCAATTTTAAAGAAAGAGACCACCTCCCTAAAGAGGATAAATGTAAGGAATGGACAGAAAGCAGGGCAGGACTTAAGGTAATTCAAGACTTCTACCATAGATGCAGGAAAAAATAAAGTGGTGGCAGCTTTTCTCAAGAAGAATTAAGAATTTAAAATAAATTCTTCTACCCCCACAGTGAAGTTCCCTACATTTCAGCAGTTTGGAATGTCCACACCCTGCCAGCATATCCTAACCCCTTGCACCCAGTTACACAAAGCTCATAGACCCTCCCATTCAGGAGAGAGACCTGTGGGTGAAGCATACCTAGAATATGGTAGAAGTCACCCACAACATTTGTATATAATACTAATCAGCCTATCCTTTGAACTTGAATAATATCAACAGACAGCCAGAGATCCCCAGCTGTGAAGGAGCAACAAAGGAAGTGAACAGAAGAATTAGAGAGAAAACAGGCAATTCAGGGGACAGAAGACAACTTTTAAGAACTATAATTAATTAACATAATTAATTAGAGTCCTCAGAGAGATTTGAAAGAAATAATCAGTAAAGAAGCTTTCTTGAAAAGTAATAAAAGAACTGCCATAATTAAATATCAAGCGTTAGTTCTGAATGATATAATAGATATGATCAAAGACCAAATTTAGACATCTGGAAAATAAAGACATGCAAAAAAAAAAAAACCCTCTAGAATGTAATGTGTAGCAATAATATAGAGATAGAAGATGAGAGAAAATTTAAGATACAGGTAGAATTAATCTTGGAAATCTAACATCTGTTTCATAGGAGTTCCCTAGGGAAAAGTAATAAGGAAAAGGAGAATAGAAAATGAATCAATAGAAGATTGACTTCTCATCTTCTAATCTGTAATACTGGATACTTTCAAAATCCCAAGGAAAGGATGCCTTGAGTCGTAATTATGTTCCTGGTCACACTAACACTCAGGAGGGGGAGGGCAAAACTAAAGTTAGTTTTTCACATTCAAGGACTCAAAGCTTTCTTCCCCGCAGACCTTCTCTGAAGCAATTAAAAAGTGAATTTAAGGGCCCAGCGCGGTAGCTCATGCCTCCAGCACTTTGGGAGGCCGAGGTGGGCAGATTACCTGAGGTCAGGAGTTCGAGACCGGCCTGGTCAACATGGTGAAACCCTGTCTCTACTACTAAAAATACAAAAAATAGCCAGGCGTGCTGGTGCACACCTGTAATCCCATCTACTCAGGAGGCTGAGGCAGGAAAATCACTTGAGCCTGGGAGGCGGAGAATGCAGTTAGCCAAGATCGTGCCCAGCACCAGCCTGGGCATCAAGAGCAAAACTCTGTCTCAAAAAAAAAAGTGAATTTAAGAAGGAGGAAAATGTGGGATATATGAAACAGCAAATAGAAGTTAAACCTGTGGTAGGTCTCCATTATTACTGACTTTGGTATATGTATTCATGCAAGAATGGTTGGTTTTTGGGAGACTGACAAATGAAAGGAAGGACAAAAGTGCCAGTGCGCCAAAGTCCTCCCCTTGCTGGAGGATGCAAATGCTAATTAATTGCACCTGTTGTAAATGTAAACCTATATAACAAATGCATGTAACGTTTAAATATATTTAGTCAGGGAAGTGATGGGGATCAAAAGGGAAATAACTGGAAACAGAGAAAATAGCAAATATAGGATGGCAGAAATAAGCCTAATAGTCACAAGCACTGTAAGTGAATTCAGTACCCCTAGTAATAACAAACACTTTAAGATGAGTTTTGAAAGAAAATCTAGTCATATGAAGTTTCAGAAAACAGTGACATCGAAAGATTGAAAGACAGCTGATTGAAAAATATGTACCAGGCAAATATCAAGAATAAGCAAGTAGCAATATTAATGCCATACTGAATGGAATTCAGGGTTTTAAAAAAGCGTTCAGAAGCACACAGGCATATTTTATAAAAGATAAAATTCACTATGAAGATGCCATCAATTTCTATGTAATATCAATATATAATGTCATCTCTCAGCTTAAAAGTATGAAGAAAATGTGATATTTTCTCATACCTGATGAAAAACTTTATCACACTGCTTTTAGAAGCTGACATATTAAATAGATAATATAGATAGAGATGCAAAGGGGATTTGGAAAACAGCCTTGATCCAAAATAAATAGATATTAACCTTTGTATTCAATAAAAAGAAAAGCACTTTCCTTATAAATATAAATGGGATATTTATAAAAATTAACGATGACTTGTGCCCTAAAGCTGTATTTTGCCAGTCATGTTTTCTTTTTGTTGTAAATTATATTTTACTCTAGCTGGGCCCCCTTTGAAGACTTGTAATTTTTTAATTGGTTGAGACGTGCCCCAAGTTACTCCTGTCACGGAGGTGGTGGACGGCCCCTGGGTCTCTGTGTTTGTCTTGTCATTGAAGAATCAGGCAGGCTGCCAGTCCCTTTCCTGCTGAGGGACCTAGAGGAAGCATCTCTGTTTCCCAGTTTCCTCTTGCTCCCCTGTCTTTAGGAATAGAGAAAATTCAGACCACTTGATCAGCATTGTCTTAGCCGTTTGGAATCCAGAAGAGAGCAGGCAGATCTACCAGATGTCCCTGCCAACCCTGGCCCCCAAAATCAACAGCTCTCTGGTGGCCAAGTTCTTGCCAGTGTCTGCTGCTTTCCTGGCCTTGCTTTAGGGCAGCCTGGTGCAGTTCTCCAGGTTAACTTAGCAAATCCTCACACTGGAAATCTCCTGTCCACTAAGATGTCCAAAATTCCTTTTAGGCCTTACCAGATACCTGCTTAGGAGAAACTGGAGCTGACAATGGAGTTGATGGGAGTTATGTTCAAGTTGCCATATTCCAGCATTTGCCACAACTCCTATCAGTTTTGCCAGGCAACTTACTAGGTGGCATATACATTTCTTTTGACATTTTTGTATTCCACTAATCAGTGGCTTTCATACCTGCTCCCTCCACCCCCAGTACCTCTGTTTTCATAACAAAGAACAGTTTATGAAAATTACCCTAGCCAAAGGGAACTTTTTGCCCATTTTATTGCTTGTATGTCTTTCACAGTCACACTCTGACATGCCTGCCCACCATTGCAAGGCGGCTTTTATTGCATGTCTAAAGCAGGCTGTCTTGCTAAACTCTTTCTAAACCAGGAAGTAAAACAAAATCGGTGGTGTGAACACAGTGGGTTTCTAAGCATTTTTCTTGTTTCCTTCCATTATGTTGGAGTATAAATTCCTGGCCCAAAGTTAAAATAATTCCTACAAATGAATAGGAATTTCAGTATGACTTATCCAGTGAAGCACTGGATATAAAGTGAGCTTTTTGCATGCAGAATTGTGATGTATTTTATAAAACCTCTTGAGATTAATGTTTGAGGAGCTAGGTAAAGATGGAAGAGATACTCCTTCAGTAATATAAATGCAAGCATGCAGTATGCAGATTTACACGCCCCTTCCAACTCACTGTAACTTTAAAGCTGTCTGTTAGACGGATGAAATGTAGTTGTGAGCCAGACCATGTTGGTTTGGACAGAAATTCTTACAGAATTATTAAGCCTTAAAAAAAGCAAAGGAGATTTATGCATCTGCATTTGACCAATTTGGTTTGGAATAAGTTCATAATGGAAAAGTAATAAAACCATAAGAGACAGTGTCTTCTGAGTACAGTCTCGCTTTTAAAAAATCTAAACATGCACTGCCCTATTTTGGATACAGTGACTGTAGAAAAATTTCCCATTGGTAACTTTGGGAGGGTTTTCTGTTGTTGTTGTTGTTCCTTTTTCATTGATTATCAGCCAGTATAAATTTTAAGCTTTCTGTCAAATATTTTTCTGGAGATGTCAGTCTTAGGGAAAAGAAATCCTAAAGTGTTATCTGTAGGAGTCTCCTTCTCCCAGTTTCACCCCTCTCCCCAAAACCTCCACCTCCCACCCCCCAACACACACAGTGTTTTTTTAGCTATCAGTAAAGTCTTTTTCTGGTGTACCTGGAGAGGCTGGGGTTTGGAGAGTAGGGGTGGTTGAGTGTGTGAGAGAAAGCACCTCCTGTGACTGCCAGCAGCCACAGAAGACCCTGACGAGGAAGCGCATAACAAGCTTCACCTCTGAGAAATCGGACCTAATAACTTTGCAGGTTTTTTATTTCAACAGGAAAGAAAAAAAGAAAAGAAAGGAAAACCGCGTTCTCCACTTACTCTCAACCACTTGAAGTAGTGTTATTGATAAACAATTTCTGAAAAATATTTGAAGATTTAGGAATAGAAACAAAGAAAGCGAAGGCTGAGTGATTTGGGCAAGGGAAGGTGTGAGTCAGGTGGGGAGGAGTGTAGGAGCAGACATCTTGCACACAGGAGAGTCATGGTTGCGCTTCCCATAAAGGACAGCAAAATAGGCATTTTATTGAATCGGATTTTTAACTTTCTTTCCACGGCCAGCAGTTCAAAGCACAGTTATTTTTATATAGTGAGAATGTGACCAGACTGAGATGGTGTTGTGTCTCTCCTGCAGGTATGCCTGCGGCATCTTTAGTGACCCCTGCTGATGTTATCAAGACGAGATTACAGGTGGCTGCCCGGGCTGGCCAAACCACTTACAGCGGAGTGATAGACTGCTTTAGAAAGATACTGCGTGAAGAAGGACCGAAAGCTCTGTGGAAAGGAGCTGGTGGTATGGAAATAATTTGTTCTTAACTAACTCTTTGGTATCAGGTAAATTTTTTAAAAATCTAATTATATCTATGATTTCTCCATTTTTTTTAAAGCTCGTGTATTTCGATCCTCACCCCAGTTTGGTGTAACTTTGCTGACTTACGAATTGCTACAACGATGGTTCTACATTGATTTTGGAGGAGTGTAAGTATCATGCTAAATCTGCTGCTAAATTTTGGCTGCTGCTAATACTCTGTTGTCGTAGGGAAAGGTACATCAGTCTAGTCTCTATAATAAAATAGAAGAGATTTAGGGAAATGATGAAATTGTGTTAACAAGGTCATTTCCAAGGGGAGCATACAACTGATTAGAATGTATCAACTCCTTTACATTACATATTTGAACAGGTTTTGAATGTTATTTTTATCAAGTTAAAACAAAACAAACAAAAAATACAGCTTCTTACTCTGTTTTCTCTTCTTGTAGAAAACCTGTGGGATCAGAGCCAGTTCCTAAATCCAGGATCAACCTGCCTGCCCCAAATCCTGATCACATTGGGGGCTACAAACTGGCAGTTGCTACATTTGCAGGGATTGAAAACAAATTTGGACTTTACCTACCTCTCTTCAAGCCATCAGTATCTACCTCAAAGGCTATTGGTGGAGGCCCATAGGAAGATCAGCCCTGGGATAGTGCTGTCTTTTTGTGGGTACTGCAGTAAAGAACATCCCTCCTGGGAGTAAAGCAATGCTTCATCCCTTTTACGTCCATCTCTTGTTTAAATTCAAGTCCAGGCTTTTTTATCATGTGAAATCATTCATTTTCTGGGTGTTTTCTTAACCAGATCATTGTGAAATTATTCATAATTATTCTTTGGCCCTCTGCCCAGAAACCTTTGTTTGTATCTGAAAATTGATGGGATTTGGTCAACACTAACATGATTTGGGGAAAGGAGCAAGTCAGAATAGAAATTAGTACTCCCCTCCTTGAACTAGAATTGTAGTCCCAAAGAGGCTACTGTAAGGCAATCATGGTGCTCGGAGCAGTGTTTCGTGTGTGTTTTAAACTGGTAGGAAACTGGGTGCATATTTATAAAAATAAAAAACGCTGGGAGAAATGAAAAAATACATATCGAATATATTCAGCCTGGCTTCAAATTTTAAGCATGCACAAATTCTGTCTCTGGATTCTATTATGAAGCTTTTATGTGAAACATGTTTCTTTATAATGAAAACCACATTGGAGATGTTTAGTAATCATATTGTTACTGGTACCAAGACTACTAGGGAAATGCCTTTGTACTTTAGGAAAGTACTTTTGGCATTTTATTATACAGACAGAAAAAAACTGAGATGTAGCCCCTCTCCTGGAAGTGCTAATTTTGAAAAACTGCTCATATGATGTACATGTACTGATTACTGCCTATTTTAATAAACACTCTTGAAAAATGCATGTTGCCCTATTGCTGCCTGCCCTATTCTCCTCATCTCCCCATCATTGGCACCCACTTGCTTTTAAAATCCACTTTATCTTGAATTATGTAAGACAAATATGTTCTGACATAAGTATTTAATTCATGTTGCCTTGCTTAATGGTCGGAGGCGCATGAGTTTGTGAAGGTGGAAATAAACCATTTGTAAAGTGATTGAGTTGTTTGGTCTTGTGCATGTTGCATGGTGAGTGGCTACAGTAATTGTCATTACTGGCCTACATGTTATGTTTTGAGGGGAATTTTATTCATATTGGCGTGGATATATCCTCAGTATCTTTCAAGGTAATGTGTTCCCTCATTTTCATGGTTCAAAGTGAGTACAAGAAACTGTATTTAACCATAGATAAGCAAAGAACTAGCAAACTGACACCTTACTTCTAGTCATTCCAGCACTTTCGGCAGTTTATTGTTACGATGAAGGTCACATAGTTTTAGCAGAACTTAGCCATGAAAACTGGTATGAAATGGCAGTTGTATTTTCTAATCCAGTTTGACTCTTGCACACACCAAAACCATATACCACTATATCTAACATTGCTAATATTTGGCTAGCACTATAATGATTTGGGGAAAGAAGCTAGTCTTGAACAGAATTTAGGGCTATTCTTAGACCGTGATCATGCTTCCAAAGAGGCTACTAATTAATCTGTTGGCAGTCTGTATGAACATTTTGAATTTCCAAAGCTTTTCTCCATAGCAGACAGCCATTTGTCAGTCTGGTTCTGTAAGTCAACAGGCTGACATTTGAAGTTACAGTTTAAAATTGGAAAGAGTCAATACCCGCCATAAATGGCTGATTTTTTAGAGGGGGACGGTCAGGAGGGGAGTGAAGAGCTTTGTCTTCTTCACTAGAAAGAGGACAGATAACATACATGGCTCCTTCTGTGATTATTTGACAAAACCAAAGGGGAATCCCCTCCCCAAATTCAGTGTGATAAATGATAAATATCTGTATTATAATCTCAGAGACTAGTCACAGAACTCCAAATATATGTTAGAAATGTGGGTGGTGTTAGAACAAAACATGTCAACTTTGGTCATTTGAATGTGGAGAAAAGGCGCTGCATGTCTGCATTCCTTTTCTTCACTTGTTTGAGATTTTATGGCAGATCAAGTTTTCATGGTAAAAACACTGACCAAAAATCTCATAACTTGTCCATGGCCCTGCCTGCCTCTTAAAGAGTAGTTGCATTTAATGAGAGAGCATCCTGGCTTCACTTAGCCTTGCCAGTCGCTGAGAACAATTCTCTTTAGTGAATAAGAAGCCAGGGGCCCCAGGAAGCCAATGGAGGTAGAGCTACGTGTCTGTGTTTCCTTAAAATCCTTGCCTTATTCTGTTCAGGAATAGGCAGTGATGGGAGACTTTGAAGGAGGCCTAATTTCCCTCTGGGTTCTGCTCAGTGGGTGGTGTTACTGTGACATGCCCTGAACAGGACTGCAATCACTGTGTGGTGAAAACCACTGTAAAATTTGCTCTGGGTTTCCTTTCTTTCTGGTGACAGCACAATCCGTTGTCGTCGTCAGTGGTGTGGCTGTTGTCGGTGCCATGGGTCTTTTCCCTCTGTAGGGCTGAGGAACTGAAGGTGGTAACTCCCACATGCCTGCCTGCTTGCCTGCCCACCTGAGGGGGCCAGCCTCCTCTGCTCTGCCTGCCCCTAGTCTCCACTCTGCTCCTGGTCCACCACGTGATTCCTTGGTGGGGTGGGAGAGAGGTCTGACTTTCGTAGCAGCTTTTTTTTTTTTTTTTCAAGGAGGGGAAAAAATGTGAAGCTGACCACAAAGTGAACACACTGATTCTTGGGTTCCAGTCATGGCTGGGTTTCTTGAGGCTGGGTGGCATGCTGTCGCCAAGCTCCTGCTACACCTCGTAACCCACAACCATTTGCTGAGCTCCCTGGGGTTGCCTTAATCCCAGAAGCCAGGGTCGCACAGAGGAAAATAAGAATTCTGGCACAGAAAGGAGTCATTTAAGTGCTTATTGCATTTCAAGCTTTAGTTTCTACTTAGCTAAAATATTTACCATTGCTGGAAAACAATGTTTAAAATGTTGTGCTTATATGTTATTTAATGGCGTGGCCTATGTAAACCTCAGGATGCTTACATTTTGACAGTCTTCTGGAAATGTTTAACAGCACATAACCCAGTGAGTGGGGAATCAAAACGGGAACAAATGGTGCTTGAAACTGTTTGTAACCTCCTCCAACTAGGTATTCAGAATGCAGGTCATGCTGGAATGCTTCAGGTAGAGGGAGATCTCAAAAAAGAAATTTGATGAGTCCTGTCTTATGGCCCCATTTATCAACCTTCCAAATAAACTGTCCCTAAAAGTCATCCTGTGCCTTTTCCTGCAGAAGGCATACTTGTGGGGATGAATTTGTATCCTTGCCACTGAGCAAAATCCCATTTTCAATTCAGGGTAATCAAATGCTTTCAGGATGTGGATTTTTCCAAAGATTTTTAAGAGATGCGTTCCCTGGTCAGAGCAGTGAAATGTTCTTTCCACAAATGGTACTGCCCACAAAGGGGTGTGTGCCTTTTGTTTTACCTTTGGGGAATAACCTTCACCAAAGAGTTGTGTTATGTTAGGAAGACCATGGGGAGTCCATTGCTTCATTTTAATGTCTGAGGTATCTAACAGCATTGTCACCTCTGCCTTTTTTTTTTTTTTTTTTTTAGATGGAGTTTTGCTCTTGTTGCCCGGGCTGGAGTGCAATGGCGCAATCTCGGCTCACTTCAACCTCCACTTCCCAGGTTCATGTGATTCTCCTGCCTCAGCCTCCCAAGTAGCTGGGATTACAGGTATGTGCCACCACACCCGACTCATTATTTGTATTTTTAGTAGAGACAGAATTTTTCCATGTTGGTCAGGCTGATCTCGAACTCCGGACCTCAGGTGATCCACCTGGCTTGCCCTCCCAAAGTGCTGGGATTACAGGTGTGAGCCACTGCGCCCGGCCACCTCCATCTCTTAAAACAGTGGCAGTCTTCAGGTTGAAAGTCCAGATCAGGACCCATGATGGTTGGGATTGTGTCTCTGATTCTCATAGTAGAGGCTCCTAGTTATTATTTTGAAGGATGGATAAATGGATGAATTTTTGAGAAACACTCTTGAAAAATGCATGTTACCCTATTGCTGTCTACCCTATTCCCCTCATCTCCCCATCATTGGCACCCATTTGCTTTTAAAATTCACTTTATCTTGAATCATGTAAGACAAATATATTCTGACATAAGTATTTAATTTCATGGTGCCTTGCATAATGATCAGAGGCACATGAGTTTGTGAAGGTGGAAATAAACTATTTGTATTTTTTTCCCAATGAGTGATCTCCATTATCGTCCTACTTTATAGGCCTTTTCTATGGCTGGAGTTAAAAGCATAACTGAAAACAATCACAGTTTTATGTATTGATCACTTACTTTATAAGTCATAAATAAATATTTTATTAAAACAACTAGAGCTATTTAAAATTGGCTTTAGTTGAGTCAGGAATTGTCACATAAACTATATGATAAATTTAAATTCCCTGGTCTTGGTTAAAAATAAAGCTTTAAAAAAATCACATCCTCTGAGATGAGTTTTACATTCTAACATGAGTGGAAATGTATTAGTACAATAGTTGTTCTTATCAATGAACTTATTACTTGTTTACAGCTCACCTCTCTGTTTCTGAAGCTTTCCCTTCAAAGCTGCTGAAGACAGTGGCAACTCTCTTTTAAAAGGGTTTGTTTTTAGCTAATGCATTAATTGACTCCAAAAAGAGTCCAAATGGAACACTCTGCTTTCATCTGCTAGGGTAACCTAATAAAATAATGTTGTTTGCTTTTAGATTCCCGGCCGTTAAGGGGATTTTGCTCAAAGCAAAACCACAGTCCCGTCGAATAACTTTAGAAGGAAAATTAAGAAGACACAGTAATTGTGCTTGTCTGAGCCTCACTTCTCCTGAGTCACAGACACATCCCCAGCACACTGGTCTGGCCACTAAGGCTCCGGTGCCTACCGCTGCTTTGGAAAGGGCTCCGGCCCTTCAGAGGATGCTCCATTTTGCAGTGGAGCATTTCTTTAAGTGATTTTAAAGTGAACTCAAGATCCCAGAACAGACTAGTGCAAATGTGCTGCAGTCTATTCTATAAGATGGGGAAAGGGAAATACAGCTTGATGAAAAGAGCTGAAAACATTATTTGTTATCTTCTGTCATTCTCCTCCACCGTCCCTAGCTACTTATCCCAGCTCTTGCCCTGGTCTCTTATTGGGCAGCATTCAAATGAGAAAGGAGCACATAATTCAACTCCAATCCCAGATTTCTGTGGCCAATAAGGACTCATTAAATATGAGCTACTATGTGCCAGGCATGATCTCATTTAATCATCTTTATCACCCTCAAGGTAGGTACTGTTCTTTTCCCTGTGTTACAAATGAGGAAACCAAGACGGGTTCATCTTCTTGCCCAGTCTCTGAGCTAGCAAGTGATGGAGTTCAGATTTGAGTCCAAGTCTCATGGCATTCTGTCCTCCCTCGAAGGTTTCTCAACGAACTATATCAAAAATTCTTATGATAGTCTTTGCCCAGGATTTCTTATTGTCTCTATTCTCAGTATCAGATGTATCATTCTAGCTTAGAGTAGAAGGGAAGGGTGATCTCTGTTTATTTACCATAGTAAGTGCATTTGCTACCTCAAAGAATTCCAGGGCCTGAGGACCAGGTGAAGCCGGACAAGCCTTTTGAGATTCCTCTTAAAACTATTTTACAGTCTATTAAAGTCAGTAAAGAGAGGATTAAGGTAAACTTGAAGCATTTGCCCCACGGGCGTAAAATTGGAAGATAGTGTGGAAAAACTGGAGGTAAATTTACAAACTGTTATAGTGCAACGTGATATGATGCGAACTGAATTGGACCATCTTAAAAATCTCTTCTATAATTAGAAAATGCCGTTGTTCAACAAAAGTTGGAAATAATGGAAAACCAAGTTAAAAGTAAATATCTATGGGTACTTGGCCTCAAAGTGTGTCTGGAGGGAATGGAGACAGTTTACAGAATGTGGGATTTGCTGGAATTACTTTTGGACGTGAAATCCCCATCACCACTAATGGTGGAAAAGTCTTACTGTATTCCCAAGTTTTCTGCTACCCCTAAAGTGAAAGGAGAGGATACCTACCATTGCATTTGGCAGCTCTCTCTTCATTACATGAAGGAGGAAAGATAACTGAATGACCCACACCAAATATTCACAGCATATTCTTCCTGGGCAATATAAAAATAAAAACATTAAAATGTAAAATTCTTCCTCCATTCTCAAAAGAGTAGTATATTTCAGAGTATGAATTTCTGTTTTGAAGCAGAACTTACTTACGTAAATTCTAAGTAGTAAGACATGCTTTATCAGTTTGAAAATGTATGTCTCCTGACAGCTGCTTAATGTAAGAGGCTATTTTTTATAATAAACTCTTCATTCGGGCTACCTCCACTGCTATAAAAAGGCTTACCTGTTACAGTAAAATCAGAAAAATAAAAAGGTGGGGATAAAGAAAATTGAAGCAGGCATTTGTTTTTCTTCTGAAGACAGAAGTGAAGCCACTGTTTATTGAATTTTTTTTTCTTTTTTGCTATGAAAAGTGGAGATTTTTGTAGATTTTCAGTCTCAGCCTTTTTCCTCCCCACTATGCAGTACATGTATCTCGTTCTTCCTAATCAAAGAAGCAGGTCATACTTAACCTGAAATTTCGACTTACCCTTGACCGCTACTTATAAAGTAGGTGATTATTTATTTATTTTTTTAAACAGTTTGCCCATGTGAGAGTGCACGTAGAGAAACCAACTGTATTATTCCATTTTCATACAGCTATGAAGAAATACCTGAGACTGGGTAATTATAAAGAAAAAGAGGTTCCGTGGACTCACAGTTCCTCATGACAGAAGGCAAAGGAGGAGCAAAGGCACGTCTTACATGGAGGCAGGCAAGAGAGTGCGTGCAGGGGAACTGCCCTATATAAAACCATCAGATCTCCTGAGACTTATTCACTGTCTCGAGAATAGCATAGGAAAACTCGCCCCCATGATTCAGTTACTTCCCACTGGCTCCCTCCCACAACACACGGGGATTATGGGAGCTGCAATTCAAGGTGAGATTTGGCTGGGGACACAGCCAAACCATATCACTGACTATTCTGTCTCTTTGGTACTTGAAATTAAGCATGTCATTCTTTCCTTTTATTCAATTTAGAAAGTGTCTTTATTTGGTTTTAATGACTAAGCTTTCTGATACTACACATATCTGGCTAAATTATTAAAAGCGATAATGGCATTTGGCATAAGTTAAAAGTTATAACTGCCATCTTTTATTTCAAAACTGTTTTAAAATAAATTTAAAAAAAACAGCAATGTACCTTCAAAGCCCCAAAGTAAATATTAAAGAAATGCTTTGGCCTCTATTGGCATCCAATTCTAGTTTACTTCCTTCTGCCTTAAAAATTACACCTTTGAGGCCGGGCATGGTGGCTCATGCCTGTAATCCCAGCACTTTGGGAGGCCGAGGCAGGTGGATCACAAGGTCAGGAGATCGAGACCATCCTGGCTAATACTGTGAAACCCCGTCTCTACTAAAAATACAAAAAAAATTAGCTGGGCATGGTGGTGGGCACTTGTAGTCCCAGCTACTCAGGAGGAGGCTGGACGCAGTGGCTCCTGCCTGTAATCCTAGCACATTGGGAGGCCGAGGTGGGTGGATCACCTGAGGTCAGGAGTTCGAGGCCAGCCTGGCCAACATGGTGAAACCCTGTCTCTACTAAAACTACAAAAATTAGCTGGGTATGGCGGCAGACACCTATAATCCCAGCTAACTGGGAGGCGGAGGTTGCAGTGAGCCAAGATCACACCATTGCACTCCAGCCTGGGTGACAAGAGTGAGACTTCATCTCAAAAAAAAAAAATTATATATATATATATATATATATATATATACACACACACACACATACACACACACACATCTTTGGGAGATTTCTGCATCTGGCCATGATGGAATCATGGAGAAAACTAGAAAACTGGACAAAAGTATGCAATACAATACATAGAAAACTGGACAAAAGTATACAATATAATTTTTTTTCTTCTTTCTGTTTTTTTTAGAGATGGGGTCTCGCCATGTTGCCCAGGCTTGTCTTGAACTCTTGAGCACAGACAGTCCTCCCGCCTCAACCTCCCAAAGTGATGGAATTACAGGCCTGAGCCACTACACCTGGCCCTATAATACAATGTTTTCAATCACTGGATATGAGGCAAAATAAGACTGTGAACTCCAAGAGAAAGGAAAGAGGTGAGACCTACCATTGCCCCAGCTTACTGCCACAAAGCAGTTACCAACTATTGTGCAGAGAAGGAGAACCCAAACAGCCCAGCAGCAATCTCCCCAAATTAAAAAGATGGACATCAGAGAGGAGGAAGACCGTGATTGTTAGAATTTGTAAGACAAAATACCAAACAGAAGAGAGCTGCTTCTAGCTCTGGAGTTTTGCAGAGTTCTCAACTCTTTGGCCAAATATTGAGCTATTCATTTGTAAAAGGAAACTGTCTAAAGCTTGGGAAAGAATCGCTAAAGAGAAAGAAGCGGAAAAATTCTGGAGCTCACAAAGGGGAAATAGTTTGTATTTGAACCAGCCAGAGTGCAAGGTCCTCATAATACATAGAACATCAGGAAGAATCCTCAGAAGAGCGTCACAATATAAATAAGGCTAAATTCATCCTAAAATAAAAGTGACTCTGCTCTTCAAGCTTAAAAACAAGACTTGACAGGATCCAACTCATTCCAAGTAGCTTAACTGTCAGAACAAAATTAAGTACTATTTAAAAGAATACAACAAAATTGCATAACATACAATGCCAAATTTACAATGTCCAGGATCTAACAACAACAACAACAAAAATCACTATTCATAAAACGAAGATAGAAAATACAAACTGTAGCCAGGTGCGGTGGCTCAAGCCTGTAATCCAAGCACTTTGGGAGGCTGAGGTGGGTGGATCACTTGAGGTCAGGAGTCTGAGACGAGCCTGGCCAACATGGTGAAACCCCGACTCTACTAAAAATACAAAAATTAGCCAGGCGTCGTGGCAGGCACCTGTAGTCCCAGCTACTCGGGATGCTGAAGCAGGAAAACAGCTTGACCCCAGGAGGTGGAGGTTGCAGTGAGCAAGGATTGCACCACTGCACTCCACCTAGGCAACAGAGCAAAACTCTGTCAAAAAAAAAAAAAAGAAAGCAAGAAGAAAGAAAATAGAAAATATGAACTGTAGCAAAGTGAAAACCAACCAATAGAAACAGACCCCAAAATCAAATGTGATGGAACCAGCATCAAGACCATTAGGACAGCTATTATAAATAATCCATATAGTCAAGAAGGTAGGGGAAAATGTGATATGTAGAGAAATGAAAGATATAAAAGACACAAAGGAAATTTACAATCTCTGAGATGAAAACTGAGTGAGAATATAGTAGACACTGCAGAAATGAAGATTAGTAAACTTTAAGGCACAGCAAAGGAAATTTTGCAAAATGAAGCAGAAAAAGAAAAAATCGTTAAAAAATTTAAGGACAACATAAAGCAGTAATGTGTGTCTGTAGCCCAGAAAAAAGGAGAACAGAAAAAATATTTAAAGAAGTAATAGCTGAAATATTTCCAAATTTAAGAAAAACTATATACATACAAATCTATGAACCTCATTGCACCCCAAGAAAAACAAACCTAAAGAAAACTCCACCAAAGTACATCATAATGAAAATGATGAAAGCCAGTGATAAACAGAACATCTTAAAAGTAGCCAGAGGAGAAAGGACCTATAAACCTCCAGAGAAAGATGGTAAGAGAAGATTTTTAGTGGGAAAGTATACAAGGCAGAAAACAATGGGGTGATATCTTTAAGAAATGGAAAAAACAATGCCAACGAAGAGATACATACCTAGTAAAAATATGTTTCTTAAATGAAAGCAAAATAAGATGGAAAAAAGAGAATTCACATTGCTGATAAATTAAAGAACTGTTAACTATAGTTCATTAGGCAGAAGGAAATAATACCAGATATAAATGTAGATCTATACAAAGAAATGAAGAGTGATACAATGGGAAAAAATGGGTAAATTTTTAAAACAAATTTTTAAATTAGTTTTGGAATTTCTTTAAACAAATAATTGACTCTTTAAAGCAAAATCAATGGTTATATATTGTGAGGTTTATACCCTATGTAGTAAAATGCACAACAATAGCACAAAGAAGAAGAGAGAGAAATGGAAGCATAATATGAAAAGGTTCTTATACTATACATGAAGTGGTATACTATTATCTTAAGGTAAAGTGTTATAAGTAGAAAATATATGTTGTAAACCCCTAGAGCAAATGCTAGTAATGATAAGAATACAAAATAAATAAAACAGATTTGGCTAATAAGACATTAAAAATCTTAAAAATAAAAATCCAAGTGAAGACAGAGAAAGAGGTAAAAAGAACAAAGAACAGATAGGGCAAATAAAAAAAAGCAAGACAGTAGATGTACCTTACCATATTGGTAATTACATTAAATATAAATGGCCTAAACACCCTAATTAAAAGAAAAGATTATCAAATTAAATTTTAAAATGTAAGACACAACTATATGCTACCTAAAGAAACCAACTTTAAATGTAAAGACACAGATAAGTTGAAAGTAAATTGATGGAAAAAGCTATACTATCTAATCACAAAATTATAAATAAAAAGCTGGAGTTGGCGATACTGATATCAGTCAAAGTAGATTTAAGCAAAAGGATTATTACTAGGAATAAAGAGCAACATTTCATATTGATAAAAGGGTCAGTTCATCGCAAACACATGAAATCCTCAATGTGTAGGCACCTAATAACGAAGCTTCAGATACAGAAAACAAAAACTGATAGAACTGAAAGAACTAAAAAATATCCATGATTATACTTCCAGATTTCAGTACACGTCTCTCAGTAGTTGATATAACAAGTAGGCATAGCTGGGCACAGTGGCTCATGCGTGTAATCCCAGCACTTTGGGAGGCCAACACAGGAGGATTGCTTGACTCCAGGAGTTTTGAGACCAGCCTGGCAACATAGCAAGACCCTGTGTCCACAAAAAGAAAAAAAAGGTAGCAGAAAATCAGTACATATATAGAAGATTTGAACACATTTATCAAATAATAGACCTAATTCATATTTTTAGAACACTCCACCCTACAGCAGCAAAATACACATTCTTCTTAAGCACAAATAAAATTTCACCAAGGTAATCTATAATATGGGCCATAAAACTAGTCTCAATAAACTTAAAAAGGATTGGAATTATATACATTATATTCTTTGACTATAACAGAATCAAACTGGAAATAAATAACTGAAAGATCTTTGGAAATTCTCCGTATATTTGAAGAATAAACCATATACTTCTATACAACCTATAGGGAAAATAAGAAATCACAAGAAATATTAGGAAACATTCTGAACTGAATAAAAATGAAAACACAACATATACAAATGTATGCAATGAAGTTACAGTAGTGTTTAGAGAGAAATGTATACCATTAACTGCTTACATTAGAAAGATGAAAGGTCTCAAATCAATTGTCTAATTTTTCACCTTAACAAACTAGAAAAAGAAGAGCAAGTTAAACCTCAAAGATGCAAAAGATAAAAAATAATGAAAAGCAGAAGTCAACGAGATAGAAAGCAGGAAAATAATCAAGATAAACAATAAAATCAAAAATCTGATTCTTTGAAAAGATCAATAAAATTGGCAAATAAAAATCAGAAAAGGAGGGAAAAAACCCACATAATCATTATCAGGAATTAAAGCAGGGACAGCAGTACAGAGTCTACAGATTGTAAAGTGATGATAAGAGAATGTTATGCACAAATTTATGCCAATAAATGAAACAACATAGATGAAATAGATTCCTTGAAAGATATATCCTACCAAAGTCACTGAAGAAGAAAGAAACAATGTGAATGCTTGTATTTAAGTACTTGAATTCTTAGCTTAAAAATCTTTTTTTTTTTCTTTTTTGAGACAGAGTCTTACTCTGTCGCCAAGGCTGGAGTGCAGTGGTGCGATCTTGGCTCACTGCAACCTCCGCTTCTTGGGTTCAAGCAATTCTCTGCCTCAGCCTCCCAAGTAGCTGGGATTACAGGCACCTGCCACCACGCCTGGCTAATTTTTGTATTTTTAGTAGAGACAGGGTTTTACCATCTTGGCCAGGCTGGTCTTGAACTCCTGACCTCGTGATCCACCTGCCTCGGCCTCCTAAAGTGCTGGAATTACAGGTGTGAGCCACCGTGCCTGGCCTATACCCCAAAGAAAAATCCAAGCCTAGGTGCCTTCACTGTTGATTTCTACCAAATATTTTAAGAATAAGTAATGAAAATTCTGCAAAAATCTTAGAGAAAATGGAAGGCAGGGATTACTTCCCTAATTCATTTTATGAGGACAGCATTGCCACAGTATCAAAATCATATAAAGACATTGCAAGGAATACAAAACAAAACTCTAAAACAATATCCCTTTGTATGAAAAATGGAGAGAACTAAAAGATCAACTAGACAAATTCACAACTGTAGTTTGTATTTTAACATCACCTTCTCAATAATTGACAGAATGCATAGGAAATAAAAAAACGTTTATAGAACCATATAAGATCTGAAGAATTCATGTTCTATCTAAGTATGCATGGAATATTTAGCAAGTTGACCATATGCTAAGTCATAAAAGAAATGTTAATAAATTTAAAAGCATTTGAAATACAGGATATTTCATATTATATATGTTTTCTCACTAAGCAGAATCAAACTAGAAATGAGAACAAAGTTTTCTGGGAAACTTTCCAAATACTTGGAAGTTAAACAAAACACTTCTGAAAAACTCATAGGTCAAATAATATACCACAGTGGAAATTAGAAAATATTTTGAACAGAATAATAATAAACTCTGTTGCAAAATTTGTGGAATACAGTAAAAGCAGTACTAAGAGGGATTTTTTTTTCTTTTCTTTTCTTTTTTTTTTTTTTGAGACAGAGTTTCGCTCTTGTTGCCCAGGCTGGAGTGCAATGGCGTGATCTTGGCTCACTGCAACCTCCACCTCCAGGGTTGAAGCGATTCTCCTGCCTAAGCCTCCCAAGTAGCTGGGATTATAGGCGCCCGCCACCACACCTGGCTAATTTTTTGTATTTTTAGTAGAGACAGGGTTTCACCATGTTGGTCAGGCTGGTCTCAAAACTCCTGACCTCAAGTGATCCACCCGCCTCGGCCTCCCAAAGTGCTGGGATTACAGGTGTGAGCCACCATGCCCACCCTAAGAGGGATTTTTATAACTTCAAAGGCCTATATTAGAAAAAAGTGTTACATCAATGATCTAAGTTTCTACTTCAGGAGGGAAAAAAAGAGAGCAAATTAAGCCCAAAGTGGAAAGAAGAAAAAGTGAATAAACAATAAAGAAAACTGACAATTTAAAAAGCTGGTTCTTTGAACAAATTAATAAAATAACTCTCCTAGCAAGACCTTTTTTTAAAAAGAAAACATAATTAAGCAACATCAGGAACATAAAAAGAGATGTCATTATGATTCTATGTACATTAAAGGGTAATAAGAGAATAGTATGAACAACTTTATATGGATACATTTGACAAATGAAATGGATGCATTTCTTGAAAAATGCAACTTGTGAAAAACAACTTACCAAAATGGAACCAAAATGAAATAGAAAAACAGAATCGCCTGTTTCTATTAAATAAATGCACTTGTTACCAAAAACGTTTCTACAAATAAAACTCCAGGGCCAGATGGCTTCAGTAGTAAATTCTATCAAATATTTAAGAAAGAATACCAATATATATGCCTTCACAAAATAGAGGAGGTCAGAATACTTCCCAACTCCTCATGTGAGCATAATCATGTTACTAAAACCTGACAAAGACATTACAATAGAAAATTATAGATCAGTATTCACAAGGAACAATTATGGGAAAACCCTTAAGAAACTACTAGCAAATAAAGTCTAGTGATATGTTAAAAGACTAATACATGTTGACCAAACAATTTTATCTCAAGTTGGATTACCATTAAAAAATGTCAACCAGTATAATTCACATTATCAGAATAAAGGATAAAAATTATTTGACCATGTCAACAGATGCAGAAAAGAAGCATATGATAAAACTCAGCATCTGCTTATGATAAAGGCTTTCCTAGCTAATACTGTAAGGCAAAAAAAAAAAAAGAAAGAAAAAAGAAAAGAAAAGAAACAGGAAAAAAGATAAGGTTGGAAAATAAGAATTAAATTTTTCATTATTTTCAGATGGCATAATTGTGTATGTAGTAACCAATTATATCTAAAAAATCTATAAATAATAAGTATATTTAGCAAGGTTGCAAAGTATAACATCAATATACAAAACTAAACTGAATTTCTACAAACCAGTAAAAAGTTTTGTAAAAAACTTGAAAAATAATAACAATAATATTTACAATACCATAAAAAATTAGTTGTTTTCTAGGAATAAATTGAAAAAAAAATGTTTGCACAACCTATTGGTGAACTCTATTAAAGAAGACCCAATAAATACAAGTTATATCCTATTCTTGGATGGCATTGCCCCAAATATATAGATCCAGTGAAATTCCAGTCAAAATCCAAGCAGTATGTTTTTTTAAAAGAATTCCACAATCATTCTAAAATTCATGTGCAAACACAGAAGACCTAGAATAGTTAAAATAATCTTTCAAAATAAGTAACAAAGGGAGTACTTACACCACTTGATTTCGAGAATTCATATACAGCTATTGCAACCAAGACAGTGTGATATCATGTAAGAATAGATCAATCAATTAGTGAAACAGAATAGAGGACCCATAAATATGCCTATACATATATAGTCAATTGTCTTTCTACCAAGAATGCTAATTTAATTTAATGAACAAAAAGAAAAGAATCTCTTCAGAAAATATTGCCAAAACAGCTGGTTATCCATATGTTTAAAAAATAATGTTTACCATTACCTAATTCCGCACAGAAAAATTAATTTAAGAACCGTCATCGACCTAAAGGTAAAAGCTAAAACAATAAAATGTCCAAAAGAAAACATAAGACAGTATCTTTGTGACCTGTGGCAAATATTTACTAGAAGGTATGATATAATACTAAGTATAAAACATAAAAATGTATACAATGGACCTCAACAAAATTTAAAATTTTGCATATCAAAATATTATATTAAGGAAATGAAGTTCTAAAGCATATACTGGGAAAAATGTTTGTAACAAACATATCTGGCAAAGGAATTATATCCAGAATACATAAAGAACTCCTCTAAATTAATAATTTTTAAAAGCAGAATATATAAAGAAAACTCCTCTAAATTAATTTTTTAAAATATCTGATTAACAATAAAAATATATAATTTTAAAGTGGCCAAGATGTGGCCAAGATACTAGAAGGGATATTTTACAAAAAGAAGAAATAATATAATATTAAATGTGGCCAATAATCACATGAAAGGTGCTCAAAATCATTAGTCAGCAAGTATATGCAAACTAAAACCACAGCTAGATACCATTTCATACTCACCAAAATAGCTAAAATAAAAAGACCTACAATACCAAATATCAGAGAAGTTGTGGAGTCATTAAAATCCATATAGAGGCCTGGTGTGGTGGCTCACGCCTGTAATCCCAGCACTTGGGAGGCTGAAGGGGGCAGATCACGAGCTCAGGAGATCCAGACCATCCTTGCTAACACCGTAAAGCCCCATCTCTACTAAAAACACAAAAAATTAGCCAGGCATGGTGGCATATGCCTGTAATCCCAGCTACTCAGGAGGCTGAGGTAGGAGAATCGCTTGAACCTGGGAGGCGAAGGTTGCGGTGAGCCTAGATCATGCCATTGCACTCCAGCTTGGGCGACAGAGCGAGACTCCGTCTCAAAAAAAAAAAAAAAAAAAAAAAAAAAAAATCCATATAGAGCCTGTGGGCCACTATAAGGATTTTGACTTTTATTGCAAGTGAAGTGAAAGCCATTGGTATGCTTTGAATGGAGGAGTTAAATGTTCTGACAATATCACTCAGGTGGTTATATTGATAAGTGACTGAAGAGGTCAAAGGTGGACACAGGGAGACCAGTTAGGAGGTTGCTGCCAGAATCATGACAAAGATGATGATGGCTTGGGTTAGGTTGCTAATATGGGCATAAACTTACTTCTGGCCATCTCTTCTTTCACACAAAGGCGATAACTGGGTGCTCAACTCAGAGCTCCGTCCATTGAAAAGCCTTTTCCTCTTAACTGTTTTTCAAGGTTCATCCTGAATGTGATATAAAGTAGCTAGCTGTAATCCATTTACAACCTGTACCCACAAACTGAACTAACCCATATGTAAACCAGACTCTAACCTTTTCCTCTTCTTTCAGCTGCTCACACAGAACTCACCCTCCCCACACATGGCCATGTATGCAAGCATGGAGGAGGTGTACTGGTAAAATCCTGTTGGATGACAATGGGCTTCTGAGCTACTTGCTCATGCAGCTTACTTATGTTCAGAGCCTTCTGGTTCTGTATATCCCAATGCACAGTTTCTATCTTATAAGGGGTTTCTTTTAGGTCTATCCAACTTTATGACTTGGTAGAGCTGACGGGGCTCAACTTATAACAGACTGTTTGGATGTGTAGTTAAGTTTATATCCCATGGCGAACTTCATTTCTACCAGGATCCGCTAATATGCCATGTGCTGTTTTTGCTTCAGATGGCATGCCCTTCCTCTAGAATCCCATGGACCACTACTATAATTTTCCAACTGGGACTTGCCAAAAATTCTATACCACATCTTTTCCCACCATTGACACCACTAATATCATAGCATCTGCTGATTTTATGGCCCATGTAGCAGAGCTCTTAGCACTACAGTTTGACCTGCTGCAAAGTCGTTTCCCATTCTGAGCCTCACCCAAAGCTGTGCATGCCAATTAGTAGATGCACCAGAGCAGTATTCTTCGATATGGAATATGTTAATTTCAAAAACCAAAGAGGCTTACCAGGTGCTGTGCTTTCTTCTTTGTGGTGAGGGCTCTAAGCTTCAGCAGTTTGTATTTTACTTTGGAGGGGATAGCCCAGGGGAAGATTCCAAAAAGCTCCACTGAAGTAGCAGGTCCTTAAATCTTCCTTGAATTTATTTCCCACCCTATGGAGTGCATATATCTTACCAAGGCTTCTGGTACATTAGTTAATTCTTGCTTATTCTGCATAATCTGTGTGATACCATTGATGTAATGGATCAGTGTAACATTCTGTGGATGCTCAAGCTGTCTAGGCATCTTTGGAGTATTACAGAGGGAGAGAGATTAGCATGGCCCTGAGGCAAAATTGTAAATTAAAATAGTTCTTCCTCATGAGTGTAAACTGTTTCTGATCTTCTTTTTATAGGTGGAATGAAAAAGAATGCATTCATCCATCAATGGCCACATACCATGTACCAGAAGCCTTATTAATCTGTTCTAGGGATGACATCACATCTAGCACGGCAGCTGTGATCAGTGATATTACTTGGTTGAGCTTGCAGTACTTATCAGTTATTCTCCAAGATCCATTTAATTTATAAAGGGGGGCATACTGGGTTATTAAATAGATATAGGGAACACCACTCTATATCTTTTAGGCCTTTAAGAGTGGCACCAATCTCTACCATCCTCCTAGCTCTACCCTGAGATGTAATATTTTGTATTTGCTATCTTGGCAGGGGAAGATGCGAATGTGACAATTTCAGAGGTCTCCATTTGGCCCTCCCTTCTGTGAGAGCTCTTATCCCAGAGGCCAGGTACCTGATGTAAGTATATCAATTCTAATTGAACACTCAAGGATTGGAGGAATGACGGAATGACCCACTGTGTGTGTCCGTAAACCCAATGAGCCCACTGAGACCTAGACTTTAGTAAACACTCCATTACATTACCTTGTTGCTGTAAGCCACCACCCCAGTAACATTTCAGTGTGAACCCAGATAGTGTACCCAATAGTCTTCAAATGTTGATTTGTTTCTTTCTGCATTGTATGTTCACCTGAATAAATGCCCATAGGTCCTTTTGGGGAAGGACTGGGGAGATCATCACAATAGATGTTTGCAGTGGTGTCCTCCCTCCTGGTGTCCTCCCTCCTAGCAACCTCCTAGCAATCTTTAGTCAATGGGTTCTGGATTGGAAATCCGGCTCAGGACTGGACAGTGAGCAGAGGTATGTGGCTTTTTATTGAGGTAACAGTCTTCAGTCTCCTGCTTCTCCATTCTTCCCTCTATGTTTTTGGTCATAGAAGTTAAGCAACACCCTTTCGGCTGCCTGTCTATTTTGCCACTAGGAATGCCATGTTCTTTTAATTACTCCCACAACTTCCTATGGGTAAAGCCTTCTTGGCTGCTCTCTGATCTAGCTGGTCATTATGGCAGTTGTGGCTTCCTGACTTCTGGTGGTTAACTGCCACCACCTAGCCACTATTACTCCGGGATCTCATCATCCCCATGTATATTAGCAAGCCCCACTCTGTGCCTCTCCTACCATCAGCCCTGACCTACAAAGGAAAGCTACCGCTAAACATTCCAGAGATGCTAATGCCTCTCTCACCAGCTCATTGCAAATGGCTTTGAAGAGTGTGTACTCTAGGTGTTCCTATGTAACATAACCCTTGAGTGTGTCTTCTGAACTTAAATAATATATCTATTCTAACATATCCATTTCCTTCAACCTCTTCATTCCTTCCTGAACTATCTACCAGGGCAACTCAGGCATTTTCACTCTAGTGAATGTAGGCTACAGCTTTTTCAGACTTCAAAGAGTGACCCTATTCTTTAGGCTCCTTGCCAGAGTATAAAGTCATATAGCTTCCCTCTTCCTTACCACACACACACACACACACACCCCTCAAAGTCAATGAATTACTCCTTATCTAATCAACATTCTGGCTCCCTTGATCAAACACCTCAAAATCCAATCCCAGTGCTACTCCCCGGGGTCCTAACGGTACATACTAATTTTTGCAATTCTTTTGAGATATAGTTTCTTTGTTCTTTTATAAGGCCTAGGACATCCCTAGCCAGCTTAGGTGGGACAGCCATCAGACAGTGATGTTTGTCAGGCCTCAAGAAGGAGAGAGGGAAAGGGAGGAGAAGAAGGAAGGAAGAAGGAAGGAAGGAAGGAAAGAAAAGGAAGGAAGGAAGGAAGGAAGGAAGGAAGGAAGGAAGGAAGGAAGGAAGGACGGGAGAGAGGGAGGGAGGGAGGAAGGGAGGAAGGGAGGAAGAGAAGAAAGTTGGCTAGTCTTAGACTGAAGTACAGTTCTGAGAAAGTTTTAGCAATGCTGACATAAAGTCCTAGAGCCAAAGTTAATCTAAAGAAGTCTTATGTCTCCTAGATACAGGCCAGCCTTAGGATCTTTGCCATACTTAGTCTTGGGTGGCAAGAGCATGCAGGAAGCTTGACCTTGGTCAAACTTGGTGATGTGTTTCAAAGCAAGGCATCATAACTGTCATTCAACCATGTTCTCTGCAATAGGAAATCTGAAAGGCACATATTTCTGGCTACCACATTTCACCTGGTACTTCAGCTGGGGTGACTTAAATGGCTATGGACCGGCTGTGTATTTCTCTTATACATACATGACCACTCCATGGTCAGCTTCTGTGTGGCCTGGAAGTTTCAGGGTAGTTGTGCTTCTTACATAGTAGCTCAGGGACCAAGATTGATTGTGCCAAGAAACCTAGGTGGAGGATATACGTCTTCTTATAACCTTGCCATGGGCTGTGGACTGAATGTTTATGTTCATTCCCAAATTCATATGTTGAAGCTTAAATCTTCAATGTGGTAATTTTTGGAGGTGGGCCTTTGGGAGATAACTGGGTCATGAGGGTGGAGCCCACATAAATGTGATTAGTGCCCTTGTAAGTAATGACATGAAAGAGATCATCCCTCTCTCCTCACCATGTGAGGATTCAATGAGAAGACAGCCATCTGCAACCTAAGCAGATGGCCCTCACCAGATATCAGATCTGCCAGCATCTTGACCTTGGATTTCCCAGCTTTCAGAACTGTGAGAAATACAGTTCTGTTGCTTAAGCCACTCAGTCTGAATACCATAGTATTTTGTTATAGCACTCTGAATTAACTAAGACATCCTGGAAACCATGTAGCAGTCTGAATTAACTAAGACATAATGGAAACCATGTAGCATCACTTCCCAGTATTGTGTCAGTCACATAAGGTCAGCCCAGATTCAACATGGGATGGCCTGCACAAGAATTGGGAACTGCCTTGGCGACCAGCTACCACAGTGGGATATATAAGAGCACATGTTCTTGTAACATTTTATGTGCCTACTGTAAGTGACTCCGGCCTTTGTACTTTTCACATCATCACTCATTGAGTCATTCAATTTAGTCTATCATAATAATGCATGCATTTTGAATTTTTATTCTTAGGTACTTTACTGTATGTCTGTGAAACTTTTTTTCCCAGTACTTTTTATTCAAATGCTTTTAAACCTATTTCAGATACTCATTTGTTATCTATAAAATTTTTATTGTTTACAAAGGATTTCAATATCTAAATATTGTAGGCTACTTGGAGAAAAAGTATGACACTATTTTAAAAATAAAAGAAACTGTACA
Source organism: Symphalangus syndactylus (assembly GCF_028878055.3). Taxonomy (NCBI): domain Eukaryota; kingdom Metazoa; phylum Chordata; class Mammalia; order Primates; family Hylobatidae; genus Symphalangus; species Symphalangus syndactylus. Next base: position 104,785,400 of record NC_072425.2, read on the forward strand.
GTTCAAGGAATCCCTACCAACAAAGCCCCAATGGAAATTCCCTTCCTAAAAAGCCGAAAGCCTGTCTTCGAATGTTTTTCATGACTCAATCGCTATTTGTTTTCATTTTCCCTGGGCATAAAATGACCTTTTGAAAAAAAAGTTTATTGAAGTTGTTTAGAGACGTATTTCCTAGTCCAATAGTAATAAACATCATTTTCTGGTGTAAATTGTTTTTAAAAAGAAATGTGTAGGACATTTGGTATTTGTTCATCTTAACCTACCTTTCTTACTCCAACAACTGTCTTTGGGCAAGTGTGGCTTTGGTAAAGGTGAGAAGGAGGAGCTTTCCAAAAAAACCACACACATTCCCTCATAAAAATAAAACTAGGAGTCTTGGTTTAAGTCCAGCCAGGTTGGCTGCGCAAATAAATTCATGATCAGTCTTTAACATGGCTCTAATGTATCTCTCCCACCTCTTGTCACAGCAGAATTCCAGTCAAGTTTTCCCCAAGCAAAGGATTTACTCACACTGGTGCAGACCTGGTTTGAAACATTTTATTGGCAACATTGATGTCATATTTAGGAATCATAGACTTTTGTCAGACTGTGTTAGCTTCAATGACAAGTATTAGTGGTCAATGATATTTGAAATACTGTTAAAGTACCCAGAAATAATAGGCATTAAAATTCATTTCGTTCACTGCAACAAACCTCTAAAGATTTCATGTCTTCAGTGGAACTGGCATACTGTAATTGTTACTTGGAAATTAATGTAACCTCAACAGCAGCAGAGAGAATACAGTCCTCTCATTATGCACATGCTCTAGGATCGTTTATTTTAATGCTTTCAAATAAATACGTTCCATGCAGCACACTACAATAAATAAGGAGCAGCAATATTCTTCTAGTAAATCCATTCATAATGTGAGTCACCATGTAAAACACCACATCTCAAGTCTTTGGCCCTGTACCATAACATGAGGCACACCACATCTGCACCCAATCATATCTGGCTTCATATGGATTTAATAGGACTATGCCAGGAGTGCATGTAAGCACAAATTTAACCAGAGGTTTCCAGCTATTAAATACAGCTACTAAGTAGTTAAAAGGCAGCAACTTAACCCATAACCCCCCTCCCTTCATTTTTGAGACAGAAATATAAAGATAGAAATGCTGTGGTGAATTTTGGGTCAGTGGAAAGCATGTTGGGACACATTTAGAATACTTAGAGCAAAGCTGGCACAATATGGCACCCAAAATGTCACAGCAATACTGATACTGAATGGACACCGAATACAAGAGACTTGACTGCAGACGCTGAGCTCTAGGACACAAAGGTGGGGGCTGCAGTGGGGGTGGCTCATTTCCACTAGGCAGATAACTCAACAGTGCCTTCCTCCTCGCTATCAGCTCTGTTAGCACGAATCTCCACAAGGGTCCTGGCAAATCGGGTCCATTCATCATTGTGGGGAACTGCAAGCTGCAAAGCAAATCAGTGGAGAAATGATGAACAAGATATCTTTCATGTCTGAAAGCCCTGAAGCCTGAATGACTGTCCCTTTGCCCCCATACCCTCCAAAGCAGATGTTTTCCTTGGAATGTAAAGGAAAGCAAACATTCTTCTTTGGATCAAGCAGGGCCTGAGGTGTTGCTCTTAAACTACCAAGAGAACCATGTCACTCTTGGAAGCAAAAGCACTCACAGAATTTATAAAACTTTAAAAACCTACGTAAACTATACAATTACAGTAGCCACATTAAAGTGCTTTTAGTAATGACATTTTTCCATAAGAAGAGAAGACCAGACTTACAGTGAACACGCAAATAAAAACTGCATATAATGACCAAGATTTTCAAATAACTGTATATTTTATTCCTAGTCAATGGTATTAATCCTTTTTCTAAAGTGTTGCTGATGGGGCAGTATGAACGGCAAAAGAACAGCTTATATATACAAAGAAATATTCCTCCTATGAAATAGTACTTGTGCCTTTCCAGTAAGATTTATATGATGATAACTATGAATAATAGTAATAGTAGCTATTATTTACCAAGAGTTCTGTTCTAAGTACATTACATGCATTAACTCATTCATCATAACAATCCTATTGTGCCTCATATTCCTACATTAGAGGCACAGAAAGATTAAATAATCTTACCAAGGTTGCATAGCAAGCAAATATTGGTGTCAATGGAATGTGGTTCCAGTATGAGCATCCTTAGCCAGTATGCTATACTGATTCATCAAAAAGGGGGATTTATAAAATTTCCAAAGTATCTTCTGTGTACAATTCAGTGAGGAGGAAATTAATGCCTCCTCCAATGCAAAGTGAATGTATGAATTTTTGTTAGTCATTTTAAAGGATAATGATTTCTCCACATAGCATCCAAAAATAAATTGCTTAAAAATATAATGCAAGTATCTGGGATAGAAAAAAAAATTTGAGGATGAGAAACAGGATTTAGTAGAAGTCTGAATGCTTTTCACACAGAATAAAATTGATTTAGATTTTAGACGCATTTTCTTGGAGTTTTACGCTATAATATAGTGTAATTCACCTATAGGTACTAGTGCTACACTACACTATCCACATATTCATAAACATTAAGGACACACAGGCATCTCAATTAATATATTTTTTAATGAAAAAAGAGGAAGCAAATAAACCTAAGCTTTGAGATTGCTTCTACAGCTGGAAAATTTCTCACTACACAGAGCCAAATGATTAGAACTTAAATTTTTTATTACAAGGATAATATTCTCAAATACTATCTGTCCAAGAAAACTTATTGGAAAGTGGCAACTTCATTGTGCAAAGTATATCCTTAAATTAGTGTTCTGGTATTAAGGCTAAATGTTTCAAGAATATAATTCTGGAAATGATATAGAGGCAAGGAAAGTAAGTTCTTTGACTTATTTTGCGAAGTGCAGTACCAATAAGAATTCTTACTTAGTCACATGAATGAGTTTCTGAATGGTTAAATGCTGCTATAGTTATTGAAATGAATCCAAATTTCTTTGCAGGCAATAACACAAGTTCACAATAGTCCTGAATGATGCTGATACCCTTTTGCTCAGTCTGGTTTCCCTACTTTGGACTCTTTTCCTATATTCCATGATTCTTCATTTTTCTCTTCAATTTTAGAAAATACTGCACCTGGAAAACGAGGCCCCCAAAATGTACGATACAAAGAAGCTCACAAAAAACATAACCAACAAAGAGTTGGTATCACATTTATGTAAAAGAATAGGACCACTATTTCTTTTCCTTCTTCCAACCGCTGAGCAAGCCTTTCCAAAAATAACCATGAAACAAAAGCCCAAGAAGAGACAAAAGCCTAATCATGATAACACATTTATAACTTTTTCCCATATAAAGTAAGAATCAAGCTAAAGCTAAAATGCCCCATAACTTCATATAACTTTAAATATTGGAGAAAAAAATAGGTCTCAATAATACACAGTACATTGCTCATAAAGAACTGAGTTTGGTTCCCAAACATAAAGCTATATTATTAGTTAAAATGGTACAAATTTAAGTTAATATATTATGACCTATGCAATATTTTATTGATAGCAATGTGTAGAAACTATATACTATAACAATAAAATAGGTAAATGTATTTATATAGTTTCATGTAGTAGTCATGGCAAGACTGTTCACAAACGGCCCTAGTAAAGATTATGGAACATTAAGGTTTGAATAAATGTCTAGATACAGTTTAGAACAGAACTATCATTTACACTATATAAAATTGCACACCTCAAAAATTACATAACTAACTTCTCAAAAATGAGTTTTATCAAATTTAAATGTTTCTGTTAAATACACAAAACATAAGCCAGCAAGTGAACTACATGTGACTTTCTTCATGGGGGTGGGAGTAATAGTGCTGTAATACTAACACATGCCCTTAGAAATATAGATTCACCCTCACAAAAGTGTCACAGTAATCTAACACATCTTGTCCTCTTTTTGATCTGCTGAAGTTTCATTTAGATTGGCAAAATGTTTGAAGTTTTTTTAGGGATATTTGTTTTGCCAAGTCTTTTCCTCTTTATGGTATCATAATTTTCACAGAAATATTTATTTTCTTGGTTCACAAAAATTCTAGAGTAGAACATGATGAAAACACAATTCCTTCTAGAAACTTGAAATCAATTTATCTATCTCATCCTATTACACTTTTCATCTTGTTGACTGTAAAAATAACCCAAGGTGATTGTAATGCTAGATTTAGAAGGTGAACTGCAGACTGCCCCAATTTAGAATTAAATGTCACCAGCAGGAAGTACTTTAAGTATAATCTTAGCTTGAATGTGTGAATGTGTATTCACAGGCTGTTTCTACACCCAAAGTAATAATTTTTGGCATTAGAATTACTTGTAGGTAAGACCAAACAGGTGTCCTAACAAACGAGAGGGCCACTCTTTTCACTTTGCTGTTTCCATGACTGTAAACAGCATCCGTTTGGACAGAACTGCCCTTCCTACCCTTGGCAGTTCCTGGCTCTTCTCACCTGGTACTCTCTGATTAGAAACGGCTAGAAAGGAGGCTCAAGAACATAAATGTGTTTATGATTTTCTCTAGGAGATTTTTTAATCCAATACTATCTTAATCATTAAATAGGAAAAATCTTTGTTCATGTTTCTCACAGAACAGCCTGCTCTCATGTCCTACCTTGCATATAAATTTATTCAATACTCATTCAATAAGCATTGACTGAGTACCAATTATATGTCAGGCACTGTATTTGAATTAAAGATACAGTAGTGAATTATTTTGAAATATGATGACTATGAAATACAGACAAAAATTAATTATGTTTTTTGTAGGTCAAACTGTGTGAATACTGGCATTAAAAAAACTTCACTGACATTAAAAAATGAATAGCCTAAAATTTACCTTCCTTCAGTGACAACTGTAACATTTCCTGATATCTGTTGTGTGTCAAGCAAGTAACAGGGAGGCAAATGGCATGTTAATAACATTGCTTCAGCATCTCTTCAAGTTTCTATTAAGGCATTAAAGGCTAAATCTAGAGCATCACTATGGGTTTTTTTTCTCTGAGAATAATAGCTTAGAATAATTTCCAAACAATTTACGTTTGTGATAGGAAAAAAGATCATAAGTTATTTTGACCAATTAAAAATGTATAGTTAAATTAAGGGAACACCATTAAAAAAAAACTTCAAAAATTTCCCAGCATTGTTCTAGGTCAAAGTGGATCTGGAAACATTTTCTGCCTCCAGATTCATCTCTGATGAAGTCTGCATCATAGGTTAGGGATGACTCAGATATTCCAACTGCTTCATCGACTGAGTTCACCAACAGCCAGTCCATCTCCTGATTCAATGGCTGTTTTCTAATTTTTTGCTAAACATATAAAGCATTTTCATGCCAAAAGCACTTGAGGCTCAGATTCCTGAGATAATAAAATCTTAACTCTAAGAGAGATCACCTTTTATAGATATGATACAATCCTATTTTTATAGCCAATGAAGCTAAGGGCAAAAGTAGTTACTGAGGTAGCAATTTGGACATAAGAAAGAGGTAAAATGAACCTCAGATTTGGACAGGAGACTCAAGTCCTGTTCTCATCTTGGTTGCTGGCAATGGTCAGGCACTTACCCTCTCATTGCCTCAATTGTAAAATAAGGATGATGATATCTGACCCATTCATCAACAGAGATGTGGAGAGCATGAGAAAGGTAATCAAAGTAAAGAAAGTACTATGAGTTCATCATGGATTGTCATGCATTCTTTTTCTTTAAATTGTCAGTCAAATTGAACAGGCTCCCCAAAATGATACGTTTTGTGGCACGCATACCAATTTTACAGTATTTTTCTGTTTTATAAAAAAATTTCTTTAGGAATTAATTCTGATTGTTATGTGAGGATGTTAAAGCAGGGCGTAGACCTTTCTTTAACAGGTAGGAGAGGACAGTATAGGGAGCTAAATAATTTGCTAAAGACCACATAACTTTCACCTGTTAGTGTGGGGCAATCAAGACTCACCCCTTGAGAAACGCCAGCATTTCATGACAGAAGGGCAGGCAGGTAATGTGTTTTGAATCATCTGCTCAGAGATTCTAAAGATTGTTTTAAACCTTTAAGATTCTTGGAAGACAAAAGGTCAACAAGCAAAAGCAAAAGTGCAAAAGTTGTGGAAAAATTCATGAAAATGTATCGTTTTAGCCTCCCAGAGCCCCACCACCCAGGCTACCCCACTACTTCTCGGACCATGTCAGGGATCTGTCCCCTCCTCTCTGCCTGAGTGGACTGGAGGCTGCCTCTGAACCCGGTCCCACCTCACCCCTGAAAAACTTATCAGTCTAACCCTTGCTTGCCTTGCCCGGGTGTCCTGTATATCTAAAGGGAGGCACAGATTGTGGAGTAATAACATCTGACAATGGAGCCAGGGTTGACTTTTTTTCCGCTTCACCAGCCAGATCCTGGTTTCTTTCCCAGATTTGCCATTAACTTGCTGTATGTCTTTAGGGAATGTATGGTTTTAACACTTCTGATCTTTACTTCCTCATTTGTGTGAAATAAATTGTAAGATCCATCTTCTAGGACTGAATATTAAATAAAACAAAATAATGTAATAAGCTTAACACAGTGCTTGTACATTATAAACCCTGAATACATGATGTTGTTTTTCCTTCTTAATGTTTATTCCTTTCTTCCAATTTTTTTATTTTCTTGCTTTCTTTCCTCTTCTCTTTCTTCTTTTCACCTATTTAGAGCTGTACTTTTTTTTAGAAGTATACCTTATATTTTATCACATTTTATGTCTGAAATACTCACACAAATAATTTCCTAAGTAGTCAGGCTTTTAATAATAGCTAACTTTCATGAACGGGGGACAGGGAAAGAGTTCTTTCAAATCACAAGAAAAATTCTTTCAGAGTTGCTACTTTCCATTGTTTGTTTAAAAATCAAGTTTAAAATATAACTTTATTGTAACTAGACACATCCACACACATATGTAGACATGCACATACATATTTTTTATTTTTCACATGTGACTAATACATCCTAATCCAGCTATTCCCTTGTGGCACTTTCCATAGTGGGATTCTTCATTTTTACCTAAAGTTGTAAGGATTTGTAACTGCTGTACATGCTGTGAAAAAAAATCAAATGACTTTTTATAACCGGGGTTAAACATGCAAATATCATTCATGTGTTCCTTTTTATAATCACATGGCTAATAACTATTTTGAATAGTTCTCAGTCAAACCTTCCTCATTTTTTAGTAATTGCAGCTATAATAATTTTAAATAGCTGCATTATCTGCAGTAACTTTCACCATCCCAGTGCAATATTTTTCATAGTAAAAATATCTGTCTCAGGTATTGCTTACTTTAGTTTTCTTTTTTTTTTAAATCTTGCATAATTAAGACATTAGAAAAGCACTCTGATTTCAGTTGGTTTCTCAAATACATGAGGTATGGCCAACACATTAAGTGAGTAGGACTCTAGGTTTCAAGATAAATATTTCATGGATGTGTGGCTCATCAGCCGCTTTGTAATTTTTCAATTAAATGAAGTAATTTTAAAAAGTGTGTGAGACTATCATGTTAACCATTGATTTCCAAGAGATACACGACAATTCATCTCTATATTAATCTAAAAGTTAAAGTTTTCTGTTAAAAAGATATCTTACAGATTTCCTTTCACTTTAATACACATTATTTTTTAATGCATTTACAGAAAAAGTAGAAATGTATGTCTGCTTCCACAGAACGACTGCTAACCCCCTCTAAGCTCTGAAAGCCTTTTAAAAAGGACAATTATTAATGGCACCCAAATTCAGGAGATTGTTGACTTACTGGTATACAAATACACGTCTGTGTTCAGAGGAAGCCTATATTTTTTAGGACAATTCCCTTTACCACACACACAGATGGGAGCAAAGTGGGAGGTAATATGCAATGAAACAGCCACTGAACGACCAAGCATACCCGCTTCACATAAATACAGCCCCACTGTATTTAACTCCCGGGAGAGTCTAGCATCGCAGCTAACAATGGATGAAACCACGGACCAGAATTCCAAGCCAGAATGCAATATACAGAGGGTGTAAATATACTACAGTGTTCTACCACAAAAAGATATATGGTATGTAACTTATTTAGAGCAGTTTCAAAGAAGTCGACAAAGTAGGAGTTACATTAGTCTCTGTACAGCAGTCTGCTATTACCAGTCAATAGGTAAAAATTTCTGTAAAATTTAGCAACATTCTTACCTATGATGGTCAGATGGTATTTGATTATTTTTTAATTTCTTTTCATCTGGAAATCCCATCTAAGGGAACCCTCATCCACCCATGAAGCTTCAGACCTCTCTGCCAAAGGTCTCTTCCCTCGTTTCTTTAAAGGAGTGGTTTATTTTTACCGCATTTTTTTTAGAGTAACACTTTTTAAAAAATCCATTACCACCTAATTAAGGAAAGAGATAAAAGTAGGACATAAAAGTCAAAGTAAATAGTAACAAATGTGGGTCTCTATCAATTTCAATAAGCCAGCGAATATAGAAGGAAATATCCTTCTCCTTAAACACTATCTTAAGAAAGTAACATGTAAAATATTTTTCATGTTAAAATTTAGCATTATAGGAAGCAGGACAACAATTCTGAAGGTTTTACCTGTGGAAGAAAAACAACAACAACAACAAATAGCCGAAGAAAGAGTTAATTCACGAAGACCTAAAGATGAATAGTCTTGTTCACATTTGTATTAAAATCTTATCATCCTTCTTTCCTCAGAAATCTTTTAGCCTTATTTTTTTCCCTACTATTTGGAACAATCTATTTCTCTGCCCAAAAGATGGAGAAAATGCTAAAAATGCTGGTTGATGGGCAATAATGAAAAATAAACCTTCTAAACATGAATAATTTGTTCTTCCATAACACAAAGATCAAGAAAATGGTAGGAAAACGCAAAAGCATGTGCTACACAAGCTCATCTGTCATATTAGCTACTAAACACATATCCCTTCTTTTCTTGATATTATTAACTATAGGTTTTCTAATAAATTCTTAGCAACCGCTGCGTCTAAGCAGTTTTGACAAAAAGAAGGCTTATTGCTAAACACCTTAAAAACATTTACCAAGGTAATAAAAGAAATGTCATTCCCTCCTACTGAATGTTTGGGCATAAAAGAGGTATTTTTATAACGCAGTTCATGATTTACCATATCTATAGTGTCCAAAAAAAGCACAATGAAAAGGAAGCATTTTCCCAGTGGTTTGACAACTGTTTGAATCAACTGTTATGCTTTTATTACACTAGTGGCCAACTGCTCACTTTTAAAAGCACAGGAGGGGAGGGAAACTGGGGAAGAGATTGGAGGGAAGGATAAGCACTCTTTTCTAAAGATATTTTCTAAATATCCTTTTCCGTGCAACTACAGTTAAGTAATTTTTTTCCTGTGCATCAATCTGTAGCCAACTTGGAGGCTACATCCTGAATGTTCTAAAAAATTAAGTTTTCCTTTAATTTTTGCTCAAATTTTCACATGTGAATCATTCATTCACCCATCAAATATTTATTGTGTGCCTATTTTGTGCCAGGCACTTTGCTAGACTGGGTTATTGTGTTTTAATAGACAATCGTCAAATAACCACTTTGTGTACAATTCTGTGGATGAGGTCTTCCAAAGGTTAAAAAAAAAAATCTGAGGAATGTGATAATCAAGGGAGGGCTGACAATCTGAATTTTTTTTTAAGTCACAAGGGTAACTTTTTTTTTTTTAAATCATACTAGAAGGTGTTCACTTTCTTATTTATTTATTCACTTTAAAAATATTGGTTTATGTTAACTTTCTATCTAAGGGCCCTTAATGCTGAGACCAATACAAATAAAAAATTTAATCTGAATTGAGAAACTATTGGTTGGCTATTAGGAGAAAGAGCTTAGAAATGGGCCACTGTTTTATCTACTAGGTTAAAATTATGACATTGCTTTTACAATGTTAGCAGTTTGGATATTTCTTAAATGATAAGTAACTCATGCTTTAAAATTTAGAAGATGTTCTGATAGCTGACATTCTCAAAAATTCATGTAAGCTTTCCTTGAAAGTGAAATATAATGATTCATTCACTTCCTCACTTTTCAAGTCCAACCTACATGGTGTATAAATATTTACACAGGAAATGTGCATAAGCAGATATTTGATTATGTATTATATTTTAGATATGCCAACAGTAGCACACATACACATGTAAGAAACAACTCCATTCTATACAGGCCCGGGTTAATCTCGATTCACAGATGATTGGAGAGACTTCACATTTAGCTTTTAAAGCTGTGATTTGAGGCTACTGCTCTAAGCAGCAATTTTTCAAGATAAAATTTAGCAATTTTGAAATTATAGAACTAAACACAATTTTGTCAGCCATAAAAAAATTAACACTATAATTAACAACTGCTTCATAATCCAAACTGCCATTGAAGATGACAGTTTGAAACCACAGAAGAATCATGAAGATGATTAATTATACAAACTGGTTCTTCTTTCAGAAGGTTTATATTCATAGATCATTTATCACCAAAATGAGAATATATGAACTTCACTGAATTTTGCAAATTACTATACACACATTAATTTGCTGTTTATAATATTAGATATTAGAGCTTTCTTTTCATTGAGTCAACTACTCCATAATACATGAAGTCATAAGTATTTCTTATCAATTCAGAAAAAACATTTGCTTGAGAAGATATTAATCCTATAAGTCCATTTTCATATACTAATGCTACCTGAATAAGCATACTATTTATATAATAATTAGTTTAATCATGGTCTTTTACATATATAATTATCAAAGTGAAAGCCACAGCTATTACACATACTATAAGATGAATACTTACAACATTAATTGGAATTAATTGCGCCTTTTCTTTTTTAAATTAAGCACTTTTCCCAGAAGAAATAAAGTTAATACTAAAATTACAATCATAGATTTTACCCAAAATATTTAATTTCAAATACTTATAATTTGTTATGACAAATGAATTAATATATTATTTCGAAGTGGCTTATTTTATATAATTATATTTATTAGCATCCCAAATCTGCCCACACAAATATATCTTTGTGCCCCTTGACTTAATAGCACAGCATTGTGGCTGTAATACTAAAAATTCAAGGAAAAACTGAAAAATCCAGTTGAAAAGCTTGATGCTTTGTTCTTACGCCATCAACTGCTATCTAGATGTTACCGACAGAACCAGGTATTTGGATTTTCACATTTTATCTGGATGTTTGGTATCACTGGAAGAATTTACGCCTAAGTCCTTTCTTTCTCAAGGAGAGAAAATAAAAGGAAGTATTTCGTATCAGCTAAAGAAAATAATGTTTATCCACCTAAGAATAAGCCAGTACTTGCAAAGGCCTTCAAGAATCTAGGAAATTAAAGGCCACACTCATTTAATGAGAAACACAAGTGTTTCAGATGATCATACCTGGATCTCGCTAAGCTGAGACGAACTCTGCTCTTTTGGAGGCTGCAAAAACCCAGCCATGCAATCAGGTTTGCCTTGCTCAGGGGACAAAGGCATTCATAAAGCACAGTTATTAAAACTGGCTGATTGCAAATGCAGTTCTTTTTATTAAGGGACTCTTGTTTGAATTAACCTCCCAAATCTAAGTTTAACTTTTCAGTTTTGTGTTTTGTATGCCCACTTCCTCAAGGAGGAGAATTATTTATATTCAAGGCACAGGCTGCTTATGGAGAATTGATGTAGGCCCTGTATTACTGGAAAACATGAAGGAGTTCCACAAAGTAAACAATCATTGCCTAAGTGTGATCCCCTTAAAAATCATCATTGTGTTGTATTTATTTTGTGTTACTCAAACCCTTTTTAGCTCCCAGTACTTCCAGTTTATCAGATGCCACTACATCAAACTGCTGTTGAAAGCATAAAAAAATGACCCGTTGAATCTCTTTTCTTTTATTCTTATTCTTGCTGGCTATGAAACTATTTGAGGCACTTATTAACAGTTCTTACATGTAACACCTTGACCATCATTCTAAAATATATTGTGTAGGCCATTTTTCCTGTTAGGGTTACAAATAAACTTTTCTCTCCTGATTTTTCGTTTTGGCTTTAAAATATATTCAAATGGATTAAAATCATGTTTTACTTTTTTGGCAGTTTACATTTGATCTCTCACGTTAACCCATATCTTTATTTTCCAAGAATTTTTCAAAGCCCATATATCCAATGTCAAATGTATTATACTTATTGAAACTTGTAATGAAATGAATGCTATTCTTTTGGCCCCCAAAGAGTCATATCAAACAAGCTATTTGAAATGCTATCAAAGTTCAGAGTTCAAATTTAAAGATTTATGCATATTTTCTTAGGTAATTAGTGAATAGGATACCAAATTAATAAAGCTAGGATAAGATTTGTCCATCTCTCAAACCATGGTTTTTAAGTTGCCATTTTATTCTTCAAATCCTACTTTGAGCTGAAAATGATTCTGTAATTTTATCATTTGACTACTGTAAAATATAATCAGGGATTTGAAACCTGTGTGAATTTATCACAACTGAAAACAAAATCTTCCCTGGAAGAGGTTAATGGAAAAAGAAATAATAGGAGGTGGAAGATAAACTGCTTCTTTCAAAACTGGAGCTGCAAACAGCATTCTAACTAATTCAGATAAGCAGCAAACATAGTTGTTAGGGGATATTTATGACAGCTGCATCTGTGTGACAGCACTGAAGCCTTAACAATGGCGGCGGGCTTTCTATAAAACACATCTGCAAAAGAGACAGGTAGATAGGCTGGCTATCAATCATCAGGACATGTGAATAATTCTATACATACTGGCCTATGTGCTGTTGAAGTCAGCTCTATATACATAGAAAAGCTTGCTCTTCAGTAACGGAGACATGGCAATGAGTAGTTTTTATTTTTAATTCTTTAAAATGTGTGTTCATACATCATTTGAAAAAAAATCCAACAATAGCTCTCTTTTCAGGTATATTAATAGTTAATTTTTGACTTATTATCCTACCCATGTTTCATTTAATTGAATGGAATCCTTCCTATAATCCAAAACAAATAGATTGCAAGCCATAGTTTGGAGATTTCTCAAAACTTATTCAGAAGCTAGGCTTATTTTTAATTTTGAATCTCAGAAGATTTAAATGGTGCATGCAACCACTGTCTATGTAAGTAACTTTTGAAGGCACAAATAGAATAAAAATTATAGCCAAATAATAAAAAGGGGTCTTCTCTGAATCTCAGATTCAGATTCGCATAACTTCCATTTATGCTAATAGGAGTTCAGCACCTGCTCTGCAAAGAAAATAGACCCCTTTCTGTGAAAATAAATGTATACAGTGTATTTTCCAGATATAATGCTGAAACCAAGCAACCAAAAATGTGTGCTATATAAACACAGCATCATGTGACCTACCTGAAAACATTGCTGTTTTATATTTTACCTCTTGAGTCATAGGCTGTGGGATATTACTCATGTCTTTGTCATTTAAATGTAACAAAAAGAAAAAAAAGGGAGATGGGCAAACTCAGTCTGGTGATTTCAGTGAGCTCATACACAATCCTATGTTTACCCCTTCAGAAGTTCATAATAAATTGCATCGCTAAATCTGGATTCAAGCCACTGCTCTGCCATCATCTTAAAAGTCATAGAGGATAATTGTACATAGTAAGAGAAAGGCATGGTCATGGGGGCACTGAGCTGGGGCTCCCTGCAGCAGCTGCAGCCTCAGCTGGGACAGGAGATGAGGCAGATGACTGTCAGTGACTGGTGACACCAGAGTCCCTTTCTGCAATGCCCTAATCAGGGAGTGCCAGGGCTCACAGGAAGGCAAGTCTACCTGGGCTTGAATGGAGATGTTTCCATCAGTGCTCACAGCAGTCTCTCTTCAGGGAGTTCTCAACAATGGCGTGGACAGAGAAAACCTGTCCCACTCCACTCCAACTGGGGTAGGCATCTCAGAGATCTTTCCCAAAATTATATTATTAATATATTTTCAGGTAAAATTGTGATGTGATCAAAAGAGTGTTGTGGGAGGTGAACTGGGATCTCCAGTATGGCTTTAGCTTTACATGTACCTTGATGTTTATAATGTAGAGTCATGGCCCTTCTCATTAAACATTTTTAAATAGTTTTAAGAAACAGGTAATGAGGCAGGGCGCAGTGGCTCAAATCTGTAATCTCAGTACTTTGGGAGGCCGAGGCAGGTGGATCACCTGAGGTCAGGAGTTCAAGACCAGCCTGGCCAACATGGCGAAATCCTTTCTCTACTAAAAATATAAAAATTTGTTGGGTGTTGTGGCATGTGCCTGTAATCCCAGATACTCGGGAGGCTGAGGCAGGAGAATTGCTTGAACCCGGGAGGCAGAAGTGCACCATTGCACTCCAGCCTGGGCAAGAGCAAAACTCTGTCTCGAAAAAAAAAAAAAAAAAAAAAAAAAAGAGAAACACGTAATGAGAAGATTGTAGTGTGGCCATCCATTTAGCTACATTTCTAGAGATTTCTCTCTTCCTAATGATCTAGGTTAAGGCCCCCCCCCCTTTTTTTTTCTGATTTGCCTCATGAGTGGCATTAAGAGTAACACTCTAGTTGACAGGACTGGCTAGTTTGCAGGGTTCAGTGAAAAATGAAAATGTGGAGTTCCTCCTGGCAAATTTTTAACAATTTTAAGACAGTGACCCAGGCTCAGGGCTCCCCTAAGCACGGGGCCCTATGCAATTGCATAGGTCCTTTACTCTTCAAGACAGCCTCACTTGTGGAACAAGGTCTTGGCAAAAGCTAGCCTACAAGCCCCTCTTTTCTCCCCAGCCTAAAAGAAATCTCCTGAAATCAACACCGGGAGAATGAATGTGAGATGTCTTCCCACAGACATCTATTCAACGTACCGAGGAAAATAGACCAACACTGTGTGCTCTAAAAAAAGCTACCATCTACTTTTTAATACAGATTGTATTACAAAGCTTATCTAAAAGCATTTTGTCTTCTTTCTAGAAGATTCTACAAAGCAAGGTCTTCTATCTAAAGGCCAGCATGACCATGGTTACGAGTTTCGTTTTAATAGGGACCAGAGAACCAATTTTGAATATTGGTTAGTGGTGGCAGAGCCTACTGGCAATTTAGTCTTCAATGCCTTATTTGTTTCTTCTTAAATAGCTCTCTGCTCAACCACCCTCCCTGCAGTCAGTCATGCACCAGCCTTAGATCGGACCTCTAATTCCAAATGTGCCACCCTGCCATGAAGCATTCCATCTGGCCTTCCGCAGTTTAGGTGATTTGGAAGGCTGAGAAGGCACTTGTCTAGAGGGTGCACTTCTCTTTAAGCACAGTTATGTTCTGTCAGTTCTGGGCTGGTGAACGATCTTATAGTAATCACAGTAATGGCAGCATTTGCCCTTAAGGGATCTACCTCTTTCGGAAGTGGGCTGCAGCTAAGCCTGAGATGTAGGGAAGTCATTTTCCCTTTTAGTACATGGTGCCTCTACAGACTAGGTCTTCAGCGATTTAGAATAAAGCTTAGTGGTGACAAAGAGAAACACAAAAGTTCCCCTTCTACCCAAATAAATATAATTTATAAAAATACTTAGAAAAAAAACCACAGTCAAGGCAATTATTTTGTTAAGTCTGAGTTTTTCTGAGCTATAGATTGCTTTGTATATGATCAAACCATACCTAAAGAATTGTTCAAGTGTATAAGCTTATCCTGATTTTTGGTCATTCAGAGAAGGGCTAGAGATTGTAATATTACCTACTCTCAATAAAAGAGTATATCCTTTCTTTTTCTTGGTAGTGAATTTGTAGGGATAAACAACCCTACAAATTGTTTGGCCTATTATATGTCACAGAGATTTTTCTATAGCCTGTCTAGACTCCAGAAAATAGGCGAGACTGGCCTATAGTTGCAGACATTTCTATAGTCTGTAATATCACTTAGAAAAGTAAGGGCAATAACATAAAAATGAAAACCAGCCTGACCTGCCAATACGATAGTAGAAATATAACAACACTTTACAATTTAGAAATGATGATAGCATTCTGGAAAGAAATTTTAGCAGCCACATATCAGCCAAAGTAACTTTTGTAAAATCATATTTACTCGCAAAATATGTCATATGCAAGTAATTCTGTCCAAAAGCTATAAAATCACTTTTATTGCAGAAAATTCTGTATATATGTCATGTTGTGTTTCCTTATTGCATAGACAGTGTGTATGAATGTATGTGTGTGCCCATATATAGTGTGTGTATATATAATATTTAAGTCAAAATAAAGACTTTTCAAAAGGCCTTTTAAAATATAAAACAGATTGTTAAACTATTCTGTTTTTCAGTCCTTTTAGAATACAACAAAGAGGGGTAAAATAATATTGTATATAATCTTAAGTGAGTTAAGGGACATTATGTGTATGCAAAGGAGGTAGAGCAAAGAGTTTTTAAATTGTATCTGTTTTCTGCCATTGTATCTCTGAGCATGTCTTCATGTCTATTTCTCTCCCACAATTACACTTGTTATAAACAAAGGAAAGGAAAAGGAAGAAAGGAAGAAAAGAAAGAAAGAGAGAAAAGCCTTTTTTTTTTTTTTACATTCTCCTTTGCTCTTTTTTATTTTTTAGGAAGTGACCAATAAAGAATATCTGTTTTTGTTATTGTTGTTTAGTTTTACTTTGATGAGGGCCATGAGAAAGACACATTAAACATAAAGAATACTCATTTAAGAAAAACTACTGCTGTAACACTACTGGCGGTATTTCTGACTCAGAGGGTATTCTCTTTCCCAAAGACTCCAAACGATATCAATAGTCACCAGACCATTTGCATCTTCACCATTGGGGCCAATATTAACAGAGTTTTTGTCACTGTTGGAACTCAGCTTGTGGTGTCAGGAGTAGTCAAGGGGGTGTTAAATGAAATAGGTAACATGCAGTAAAAGCAAGAGATTGTTTTTTTTACTTAGAATTATGCATCCAGAATAGAAAACTCCCATTTCTAAAGTCATTCTGTTTTTGTCCCTGGCTGAATTTTAAAAAACACCATCTAGCTTGTTTCAACATAATCAACTATACCATATAGCAGTATATAATATGTCATCAAAAGTTCCATTGTAGAACAAACCATTTAGGATTGCCAAATTTATAGAATGCTGATTGATGAAACCATAAAGAACCCTTCTCAGTGTGATCAGCTAAACCCATCCACCAGGCACTCACAGAGTACTTTCTAGGTCTAGGATGCTATGCATACAAATGTGGTATATTTTCCCCCTGGAATGCAATGTTAGATTCATATTATGCCAAAATAGCATTACATAACACTCTTATTTTGTTTTGTTGAAAGTTCAATATTTTCTTTTTCTTTAAGGAAAAAGTTCTTTACTTCACCAGAAATGAAGGTTTTGGTTAACACTTTCTCATATAGCAAAAATAAACAGACTATCTTAAGTACAATCGATTGATAATGTAACATTAAATTAAGATCGTATACAAATTGAAGGAGATTTGTCTGAAATAAAAGATGTAGTTTTTTTTTTTCCTTTTTTACGTGCCATGATGTTCAGGAATACTTTGTGTATCATGTAATAAGACATACTAGAAAGGTGTATATCTCATATGATAAATTCGAAAACCACCAAGTGGCACAAAATTCTAATTAATCTCATTCTCAATTGGCTACACTTTAAAGAAAAATAGTATATATATTAATTCAACATACCAACCAAAACTTAACTTTTCAATTTTAGCATGATATATTTAGCAAACTTTTCTTTTTTTTTTTTGAGATGGAGTCTCTCTGCCACCCAGGCTGGAGTGCAGTGGTGCAATCTTGGCTCACTGCAACCTCTGCCTCCCAGATTCAAGTGGTTCTCCTGCCTCAGCCTCCTGAGTAGCTGGGATTACAGGTGCCTGCCACCACGCCCGGCTAATTTTTGTATTTTTAATAGAGACGGGATTTCACTACGTTGGCCAGGCTGGTCTCAAACTCCTGACCTCGTGATCCACCTGCCACGGCCTCCCAAAGTGCTGGGATTGCAGGCATGAGCCACCGCGCCCGGCCTCTAAACTTTTCATTCTCATGAAATTAGTGGGAAGTGCCACGCTCCATCACAGGATGATGGGGCATTCTACAGCACTCTAAAAGGAGCTTAGATCATTAACTTAAGTGTCCTGTGCATGGAGACAGAAGTTCAAATTAGGCCCTCAGGAAGTCTCGCCAAACTAGCGTTGAAGTCAATGGAAATTAGCAAGCACATTAGAGAGGGTCCTTGTGGCCTGCAAGGTCTTGCCAATAATTTCACTAGGTTTCTAAAGTAGATACACAAGTCAAAACAGTAACAACAACACAAACACACATGTACCTCTCCAACGTCATAGACCCAAATACGGCCTTCCGAGTCCCCAACAGCAACTTCTTTGCCAGCTTGGGCCCAACGAACACGGTTTAGGGCGGATGCCCCCTCAATGGCCACACTTGCTGTTGGAACCTGCCAAGGTTTACAACAGAATAAAAGAATCTCTGAATATGGATTTAAATATACAAATTTACAATAATACGTTTAACTGGATGAGTCACCAACTGCCTTCATGTGCATGAAGTAATATCCCTTGTGCCGGGGGGAAAAAGGGCTCATTGTTCTTAAATCATATGCTCCACTGAATTAAGGGGTAGAGGGAAGAGACACTTTAACAAAAAAGAAAAGGAGGGAGAGTTTTTTTACATAGTCACCGGGCAGTAAGTGGCATGAATATTTCTTTGGATTATGACAAGTGTACATCCAACAAAAAATACAGGAGCTAAATGGGAGCCTTCCCCATTGGGTCATAGTTTATGGACAGATGGAGAGAGAGAGATCTCAGGATTTACCAAGATTAAGGATACTAAAAAGCCAGAAAGCGGGTGTATGGTGGAATAAAAGTCATACTAATGTGAGTGTTCAAGGAAAAAGTAAACATATATATTGATCCCTCAAAACCTCATCAGGGAGGAGATGATCAGAAGAAGAAAGGGAAACGTAAAGTAAAAAAAATTTTCAAAAAACTCAAATTCTCTCTCTCTTTCTCTCTCTTTTGTTAAATCTGTCTTCCTCCCTCTCGCAGTACCGAAGTGTAATAAGCGATCCACAACTTTGGCACTGTCTCCAGGGTGACATCGTGATAGAATACAGCCACCCACTCATAGAAGATGCTTCATATCTCCTTTAATAAACACTTCAAATCTAAAAGCATTGATAATTATAACAATAATAATAATTAAAGTGAACTGGAGGTGCTGAAATGGAACCTGTAGTATTTGTTCCAAGAACCTCAGTATTTGGAAAGACTTTTTAGTGTGTCTACCTCTCTCCCATTATCAGTTGTGTAAAAGCTTGTCTTCAAGGTTAGAAGTTTATAATTGACATAAAGCTCAGATCTCTTGAGCCTTTTACAAGAATGTTGAATAGGAAATGACAACATGCCATTAAGAAAGGAAAAGGTAAATATTAAAACAAAAAGAAAAAATATGGTGAAAAGGGGGCCACTAGGATCATCTCATGCCACTGTTTAAGACCTGTGTCTAATAAACATGTCGCATTAGAATGGAAACACAACATGTACTGTGGCTTAGCACCACCGGCATTTTGTTATTCAGGGAATTGAAACCATCTGTTTATACGAAATTATTGACCCAATACCTATCTTTAAAATAGCAATAAAAACTCCATCATATATAAGAATCTATGTTTAAACTTAATCTTGAAATCAATAAAAATTCTTTCACTCGCTTAAATCACTGTATGTCAATTGTGAGCAAAAAAAAAAAAAAAAAAAAAGTCCCCGGCTCATTTATTTTTTAAAAATACACAATTTCTATAATAAAAGTACCTGCTGTGCAAGCTAGAGTCTGAATTTTTAACCAAATCTTTCAAAGGCTGAAACAATGTGAATTTAGATGGATCATAATTCTGTCAATACACTTTATTATTACTGTGCTGCCCAAAAAACAAATCTGTGATTCAACTATAGACTCTTCAAAGTTAATTTTTAATACTATAATTTAGAAGGTTCATACAGGATTCTTGCTTAATTCTATTACCTAATTCCATGAACAATCTGATATTGAACAGAATTAGGTAATCTATGAACAATCTTAAAAATAGAATAAAATGTTTAATCTTAATACGAATATAACAAAAAAATCACTGAAAATAAACTGACATTGTGACACATTTAAAATAATGCCTAATACATTTTCAAGAATTTTATTTGGAATATAAGTACTATAACAAGCTGAAACAATATTTTAAACATTTAAAAATAGTTTATTTTCATATATATTATAAATGATAGAAAATAATGATCACAGCCTGTATTATGTGCTAGAAAATTCATAAATGCATGAAGAAAATGACGAAATATATTTGCATTAATCTGATCAGTAATGACCTTTCAAAAGTTGATGAATAATAAAAAACAATTCATATGTTCTCTCTGTCTCTTATACTGTACTTTGTTTCACAAATATTTCCACAGTTTTCCTGGCTCAATCATTTTAATTGCAAAGGCAAGATTTATATATCAAATTATTACATTAAGCAGTAGAAATCAGAAATACTGAGGTGGGAAATATGAACTATCCTTGCATAGGAACAGCTGGAATAACCTGGTCCAAAAATGTAATAATAAGAACAACAACAAAACATACTGCTCTACTGATAATTCAGATTTTTTTAAGAAATCTAATTTTTAATCTGACAAATATTTGAAAAATCTTGTTCAACTTGCCAGAAGACAAAAATGATTTGAAGGTTTTAAAAAGTGTTCGGTTCATTACTGGATTTGAGCTGGACTCAATGTAGCTCTACTATTATTGTTAAAGCAGAATTATGTTTACCACAAAACTAAACAGTTTGCATGACCAATAATGATTTTTTAAAAATGTTTAGCTATGAAACTTTTATGTGGTTGTCTCTTGATACCTAGAGAAAGAGAAGGGAAAAAAATTACATTTATCAATGTTGAGACATTAGTTTCATTTTACCTAAAAAAAATTTAAAAGTAAAACAGTTACATAAAAATTATTAAGGAGTTTGTAGAACACTCACTCCCTTCATATGCACTGTAGTTGGGTATCACCTAAACATTATCTCAACTAAGCTGGATTTCTAATACAGCGATCTCCTAAGTCAATCAGGAAAATGTTGGTTTTTTTGGTTGCTTTAAATGAATGAATTTCTCCTAGCAAATAGAAGGAATATGATTTTAATAAACAGTGATGAAG
This sequence comes from Symphalangus syndactylus, assembly GCF_028878055.3. Classification (NCBI taxonomy): domain Eukaryota; kingdom Metazoa; phylum Chordata; class Mammalia; order Primates; family Hylobatidae; genus Symphalangus; species Symphalangus syndactylus. The sequence continues at coordinate 104,806,662 of NC_072425.2, forward strand.
ACTCTGGGAAACCCTTACAATGTAGGGTAATAACATGTTTCTATTAAAAACAATAATGTTATAAACATTTCAACATCCAAATGATGGGACATTTCACATACTCATGCCTTTTGATTATTTTCAAAGATGCTTCATTACATAACTCATTCTTGTCACAGAATTCTTGTAGCTAAAAGGAAAAATAGACTCAAATTGAAAGATTTTTAAAAGATAACTACTTGGCAGCAATTATAGGTGTACATACCCTTGAAGATACAACGACTCAATAATAACACCTGAAGAATATTTCCCTGACCCCTCCCACACACACACACACAAATACGAGGGAAGTATGCTCCTCCTCAGATCCTCCAGCTGTGGGCTTCCTAATTAAAAAGGCTGAGCTGTTTCCTGCTCAAAACACTTCAAAAGACCTTTCTGTTGTTCTCCACTTGACATAATAGTTTGCAGCACTTGTTCCTCTTACCTGTCCATTCTTATTTATAGAGAGCTTTCTTGAATCAGAAACCAAGAAGTGATGCGGAGACAATTTTATTTTATAAAGTTGAAGGACAATATTTATGTTAAAAAAAAATCCAAGTAGCTGAATTAGCAACTCAGTAATTTTGCGAGACTGGCAAAAAGGAACAATGCATGTGGCATAGTTTTTAAAACATAAATTTTTATAGCATAATTTAAAAACAGTATTTATTATTGGCTGCTTTTTAAAATAAATGGGTATTTTCACTTACTGTAAATGTGACATGTTAAAATCTCTTTTTTAAAAAATACTGAGTTTGATATTCATGTTCAAAGTTGGAGGCTGTTGTAAAAGTCTGCCTCTGAGTCTGATATCTTAGACAAGGAATATTTACCTTGGTACAAATCAAATGGATGAAAGATCTAAACATAAAATAGTCAACAGAATCGTCTTTTGTGGATTCAAAATAGAAATGGTACAAGTAGCAAACACTGACAAATAGCCCTTTTTAAAAGCCCAATCTAAAAATCGACGTCCACAAAAGCTTTCTTTTCCAAGTGTTTGCCTATAAAGTTATTTTAACACGGCTCTGACAAATGCCTGTGTGTCCTGTCCCATAGGGAAAGGTGTGAACGCATAACGTTTTGCTCTTTGCAAAAAAGGGTCGTTAATTGTCCGAGAGCAGCCACCGTTTAGGGATGAAGGGAGACTAAGTGATTTTTGGCCAATGCATCTGCCAATTCCCTTCAGGGTAGTCAAGAATGGGGGGCCGGCAGCCCTGCTGCAATTGGAAGGTCTGTCCAAAAAAGGCCGTTTTGGAGAAAGAGGGAGAGACTGCGAGTGGCCGACTGCGCCCCCCTCCCAGCCCTCCGGCCCGGGCGCCTGAGCCGCTCACCTCGGTGTCATTGTTGAGGTTCCAGAGGTCCAAGCGCCCCATCCCGTCCACGCAGGCAAAGAGCGCGGGATGCACGGGGGACCACATGACATCGTACACATAGTCTGCATTGTCTTCAAAGGAGTAGAGCGGCTTGTTGTGCTGTAAAGCAGAGAGACCGTGAAGACTTTGTGGCGCTGCTGCTGCCTCGGGCTGTCTAGAGAGCCTAATTAAAAACTTTGCACATTCACAAAGTGTCATAAAACTTCCCGAGATGAAAGTCCTCGAGAAGGTGAACCGGAGCTTTAATGTGACTAGAACTGTCCAGTGGCATAAATAAATACCGGGGGGAGAGGGGGCCTCTGAAGGGGCTGGGGGCTGGGACCGGGGGTGGGGAGGCGGTTTCAGACAGAGTCGTATGAGACATTCCAGACAGGTGGACCGGACTGCCCATTAGTTCGGAATTCTCGCCTGGCAACGCTTTGCGAGATGCTCGGAGCCTAAACCCAACCGTGGTCGCCCCGGCTCAGACCCGCGGGGATGTTCTGAAGCCCCGGCGGTCCCGACCGCCCCGAACCCTTTCATTGAAGGCAACCCCTGCCACCTCGTGGTCCTCGTCTGTAGCTGCAACAGCTGCTGCTACCTCCAGTCCAACTCTAGGCCAAATTCACATTTTCAGGGTTCTTTTGCAGAGAGGAATGCATACAAATATTTTAAAGAGGATTATTGCTCTTCCAGGAGGTAATCATTTCGCGATCCTACGCCTTTAGTCTCTTTGCATCGGGTCAGCTCACCCCAATCAGTTGAACTGGTGTGGCTCATTGAAGTGCCCCAGAACTTCTGTACAAAATGAACCTTATTCCTACATCACCTAGTGTTTTCAAAACCCCCAAAATTGACTTTCGGGTGTTGGGGTGTGTGTGTGGAAATGCGTTAACATACCCCTAGTGCATACAAATGCTTCCACTCCAGAGGGATACAATAAATTAAAATGGCACTCTTGATTTCCAGTGAATATTGTCACATCAAAATAGCACAGAAGTCAGAGGCAAGTTTGAAAGTACACCAGAAATAAAACGTAATTGGACTTCATGAATTATTCATTCCATCTGGCTTGTCTTATTCTAATTTCTGCATAATGGCTTTACTAATCCCTGATCAATTAATGTAAAATGAAATTTAAATGATAATGAAAGCCCTAGAGATAAAAGAAATTAAGTATTCTTATATCCTCTGACAGAAATCTAAACAATGGGAGTTTTTTTCCCCAATGTCTTCTTCATCCAGTCAGCTGTCTGTACTCTCTTCATGGGTTCCACTGAATGCCTGTACAGGTCAGAGTAATAAGATCAAGAAAAGATAACATACAATATGAACAATCAAATCCTTTCTGCACAGAATGTTTAAAGAATGTGTCTGTAGGGAATCGGCTCCAAATATTAGAGTGATCTCTCCAAGTGAACTGTTAGTTAATATAAAATGCACAAAATACCTCTGCCGAAATGAAAGTGAGAAAAAGCAGTGTGAAAACAATAAAACTTCTGTAACCTAAATATCACACAAAAATGTAATGTAGTAACTGTGAGTTCTCTTTCAATGGACCGTATTTCTTTGACATTTAAAAATCACCGCTTAGAACTGAATAAACTTTTTTTTTTTTTTTGAGACGGAGTCTCGCTCTGTCGCCCAGGCTGGAGTGCAGTGGCGCGATCTCGGCTCACTGCAAGCTCCGCCTCCCGGGTTCACGCCATTCTCCTGCCTCAGCCTCCCGAGTAGCTGGGACTACAGGCGCCCGCCACTGCGCCCGGCTAATTTTTTGTATTTTTAGTAGAGATGGGGTTTCACCGTGTTAACCAGGATGGTCTCGATCTCCTGACCTCGTGATCCGTCCGTCTTGGCCTCCCAAAGTGCTGGGATTACAGGCGTGAGCCACCGTGCCCGGCCCGAACAAACTTTTAACACATTAAAGCAACACAGAATATTTTAGATGGGCCACTATGTGGATAAAGTGAGATGTGTCTTATTTTTAATTCAAAAAATACCTGATGGAGGGTGTGATTTGAAAAGAATTATATGACGTTGAGATAACAACATGATCAACTGGACATTAGCCTTACAGTTTTTTAAATTTTACGATTCTATAATTCTTTTATGCCAAAGTATGTATTATATACCATGTTTGCAGTGTGATTTGAAGCCAAAATTATTTGCTTATTGGCTATTTCTGTAGCATCTTTCTTTCCCTCACTGTTTGGACTACATGATTCAAACTACTTTCTCCATAAAACCTAACTGTCCAATGACACCTGAAAATAGCATAATTGTATCATTTTTCCTTATTAATATTTTTTAAAAGGCAATGTGGAGTGGCTGCACCTTCACTGACTACTTGTAAATACTAAATTCTAACTCTCAGTAGAAGATTATTCCCACTGCAAATTCTTGATTTTATAGCTAGCCAGCCCATTATTTGTTAAAGAACACGAATAACAAATTTTTCTTAAAGTCAAAGGGTGTTAAAGATTTATATATGCTTTAAAAAGTCAATTGTCAGGATCCTCATCAACTCAGCTGATAGTATATCTGAGGGTATAGAGGTCTTCATATAGACAGACACATACAGACCTATACTAAACACGTAACACAATTGCAAATCTTTATTTTGATCAATTAAAAGACCATCCAGCTTTAAACAGTCATTTTCTAATGAACTGATACTATTTGATACATTAATTCTTTAATTATCCTGTAAATCTTTACTGTTTTATTTCCTTTTTTGTTTTAGTAGTTTCTTCTCTGAGAAATGTAACCAAAACTGTAGTATATTCTGGAGACTTCCCATTTTAAGTATCTGGAAATAACTGCTATTGTTCATGTTACCAAAACCCAGTTTCTTATATTTAATAGTATTGATTGAAATGCTATTGCCCTCTAGCCTTTCTCCAACCTCCTTATCACCCTTCGCCCCAAGACTGAGCGTTTTATTATAAAAGTCACTGTGCAATTAATTCTAGGCTACAGTACATGCGTGTTTGGGAGAAGGGAGGAAGGCTTGTATTTTCAAAGGCTCTGTTTAACATTGACAAATTCGCAGGTTGGGAAAGTCTTGATCAGGATTGATTGAACTTGTTATCAAAGTACCACGTAGGTTGACATCTATGAACCACTAATTGCCAAGTAAAGCACAAGCATAACCTATGGGCATAGGCAAATGTCACTTACAATAGTGCTCCTTGAATATTAGATGTGTTTTTTGATAAAGGGATTTTATTATTCTATTTTATTCAGGCTCAAAGGGTAATCTGAAGACCTGATTAAAAAAATCTGTCTCATATACAAAAGATTTTAAGGTAAACTCATGTATATCATAAAGTATTAGAACTGGTAAACTCATGTATATCATAAACTCATGTATATTTTGAAGTATTAAAATTTTCATAAAGAAGTTAAAAGCATGAGGTTCTAAAGATTTTGAATTTATGAGACATAAATTTCTGGATCCACAAACATGTTATAGCTTGCTTGTGCTTTACCACTTATTTTAGAATACTGCAAGTTTTGAAAAGGCTGGAGATGATGGGGGCAAATTTGACCAATAATTTTGAGAATAAATCTCATAATACTATTTGTACATATGAAAGCCACAGAAGCTTCATGATTTTAAAGATTTACTCTACAAAATTCTCAAGGCCAGTTAGTAAATGAAATATTGTTCCACAGCAAGTTACTGTAAAAAACATTTTTCAAAACAATCAAATTTCACTAGAAAAAAAACCCCTTAACCTGTGTTTCCTTTTCTATGTCATGTTCAGTATCAGCAAACTGTTAAAGAAAAGGGAAAAAGGAAAACTACACTGTTACACGGCCTACTGCACGTGTGGTACATGCCAATGAAATAAAGTTGTGACACCTTGTGCTTCCAGGGCTGTTACAATAATAGTAAAGTATCCAGGCACAGCCCAGCTTGATTTTAATACTCTGACTCAAACAGAGCAGAGAAGCAGGCTACCGGTCACCTCCCAGGCAGACATGAAGGGCAAGGGAGGGTAAATTGTTGGGTGTTCGTTGTGTACCTGACTCTATATGTACATTGTCTAATTTAATCCGCATAAAATCTCTGTAAAGTAGACGGTATTTACAGAAAAGAAAATTACAGTTCAGGAAAGTTAGTAACTTTCCCAAGGCCACAGAGATTGTTAAGCGGTAAAGCTGGACTTGGTTCTCAGGTTTTCCTAGTTGTTAAGCATATCCTCTATTTGCTGGGACTATATGGTCCTTCTATAAAACATAGCAATGATCTTCAGTTCTTATTTAAAAAAGACAATAGACCTGTTACCTCTATTCTTTACTCTCCAATTCAATCAATATTTACTAAGCACATACTATGTAACTTGTAGAAACAGTTTAAAAATAATGCAGTCAGATGCTTATTTCATTTCCTGAGTCTGTTGTTAATGATCCTAAGGATGTTATCCATATATTTGCAAGAGTCTTATCACCTTCTGATATGAACAGGAATCTTTTTCTCCTGAAAGCTAGAAAAAGTATAGGAATGGTCCTTTAGACAGTAGAGATGAACAGCACGCTACGCAGTGGAGAGTGGAAAAAAATGATATCAGAAGGCAAAGACCTGGTCCAGTTCACTGAAGGTTTGTATGACTCTGGGTGAGGGACTATAATTATATTATCTGAAAGATGGGAATAGCAAAGGTAGCATGGAGCAGAAAAGGTAATGGGAGAAACTGGAAAACTACAGACCTTGGGAAATTTAACTTAACATCCTTGGATCTTACTTTTCTCATCTTACAATGGAAAGCTGGAGCTACCGTCAAGGGCTCCTATTAGCTTTGTGATTCTATAACTCCTTTATTACGTGCTTTGTTACCCTGCGGTAAGGACAGAATGGAAAAAAGTACGTAAAAATATTTTCCAAAGGTAACTATTATCATTAAAGCCATCTTCCTTTATGTTTTGTGGAGTTCATATCACAGTGATTATTTCTTACTCTGTATTTCATGAAAACAGACATATAAAATGCACCAGGGTGGTTTTTAATGAAAAAGTTAAAATTATGGAAGTAATAATAAACTTCTTATTGATCAATTAGATAAGGAATAAAAATATTAAATTCACATAAGAGAGGCAAGTAGTGAAATCTGTTTAAAAAATGAAACTCACAGCATTCATCAATGTTTTACAATAAGACTTGATCTCTAGAATTGAGCTTTAGTTTTATAAATATATGTCTGAAAATGAATAGACCTGCAGATTTTCCTGATCAAGTCAACAAAATGATTTCACAAGAGGTGAGTTTCTATTTCTGATGTCAGATATGTGCCAAAGTTAAATCTAGAGAATATAATGGTTGTTTTCCTCTGTATTATTTACTTTTCTCTTATCACGCGCCTCTAGGCATCCCAATAGGATTTAGTGTTTTGGTGAATAGGAAGATTTGTGTTAAAATGTCTCCTAACACCTACAAATATTGTGGTTCTTGAGGCTGCATTTGTCTCTAAGTGACCCAAACCATGAAAATATCTTTTGGGTGGGTAGGTGGTAGGGGGTACCATGAGGGTCGGTAGGAAAAGGGGCATAAACTAACAGTAAAATTTCTAAGTTATAAATTCTGGAATAAAAGGAAAACTCATGGAATCTTACCTTAAAAACTACTTCCTGTTGGGAAAAATGATGACCAAAATAATAAACAATGAGTAATAAGAAAATGTCCTTCAAAAATTGTCATGTGGGTTCCTGTGAAGTAATTAAAATAAATAGCTAGCTAGTTCTTCCAGGAAACATTAAAATGTGAGACCACAATATCACTTTTAAAAAACCACCAAAGGACCCCAAAACTTCAGGCTCACACAAAAATGGATGCTTCCACCATAAAAAGAAAGTGCTTAAACAAACAAGTAAACCAAAACTCACAAACCAAACCAAACCAAACCAAAAAACCAACTCTCTTGGCCTAACGGAGGTGTTATGAATTTGGTACTATCACTGGGAAACTTTATTTGCAACTTAATTTGAGATCCTTCTAATGCACAAAAGTATCCTATATTTATCTTAACTTCTGTGGCTAATATTCAAACAATACTTATGATCTCTAAATGATATCTTGACCTGTTTGTATCATGGTCAGAAATTCAAAATTGGACATAAACAATTTTGGTGAACTATTCTCAACAGACTATGTATAGTGGTCTATTTGTTTTTTGTGTGCATTAACCAAAATTATGCAAGGACTTTAACCTGAATTAGTTAATATGAAACAATTTGAAAGAAGGTTATAGAAATTCAGGAATTCAGCATTTGCTTCTCTATAAATGTAGAGGTTTTGCTAAATAAGTACTGAAGCCACATGAAAGGTGTTCTTTGTTGCACTGCTTCCCTCTACTGCTTATTTGCATGGAAGAATCCTCCTAATCCAGGAGGCGCCACCAATAAAGAAGCTAATTATCCATATAAAAGAATGTATACATATTCACAGGTTTTGACTAGTATTTAGTGTTTAAAGCCATGGGAAAAAGCTACAAGCTTTGCTTAATTCATAAAAGGAGTGTTTCCCGCACTGGCACGATTTTCATGACTATCAGCTCCACCCAAGGTTCTCATTCAAAACTGGTGTTTTAATAGCACAAATCTATATAGAACCATTGTGAAAACAGTAAGCAAGCAAGGATGCTCTTTTGAATTACCTCTTACAGCCATTTCACCGCCTATGGCTCCACTGGCATTCTGGCTTCTTGCTTATTTGAGTCGAGGAGGGCAGAGAGAGTCACTATGTCTCCAAAACCAGGTTCAGCCAAGCTGACTCATTAGCAAAATTGAGGCAGCTGTTCTCTTGATTGCTATTCTCATTCTGGACTGATAGTCTCACTCTCTGAAAGATCATGTGGCAGTAAAGGAGGCAAGCAGGTTCAAAAGAGCCCCCCTTTGGTTGCTTTGCTCCAACTCTATTTTTACTATGGCTGAGTGGTTTCATGTCCAACATGGTATTATTTAGACAAAGAAGCATTCTGTACATCTACAATGGTGAAGTTGATTAGAGACTGCATTAGGAGGCTGGAGGGAAGAGGTGGACATTGGTATTAAGGATTAGGAGGGTGTACAGGGATGAGGATGGACTGGACCTAGAGGCAGCTAGATATGTGGTTGTATCAGTGCCTTGAAGCCTTGAAAAGTTAGAAGAATGAGCAAATAAAGTAGAATATGCAGGCTTGACTTATTTTGTTTATTTATTACTTATTTAATGTCAAATTGTGCAACCACATTTTACTAGTGGGTAAGTTAAGTAGCAAAATATTTTCACCCTCACTCTTAAACTGCCAACCTTTTACTCTAACATCTGGCTAACAACCCATTTCACCTATGTAAATAAATTAAATATACATATATACATATACACACAATTCTTAAAGAAAGACATAAAAATATCAGATATAAACTCAGATCTATGGATTACACTTTGATTCCCCCTTCATATTTATTTCTCAAATGCTCAGGTTAACATTTTCTAGTTTCCAAAGCTAATCTCACATTAGTGATCTCGCTACATTTAGTAACCACGACATTTAGAAGATTTTATGTTTTTCAAGAAATGTATACCCAAGTGCCCAGATTTATCCTATCAAACATGTCTAATAAAATATAATGGTAAAATTATCTAAACGTTTAATTCTACCTCTTGCATCAACAATTGACCATATATATAAAAGACACATTTTCAAACAGTCAAGGAGAGGTTTTTTATGTAGCTCTGCACTCCCACATCTCCCATTGTTAAATGTTATGTATTTTACATTATATCTAATATGAGTACAGATATTACTTGTATTTATTTTAATGGTGGAGAGAACCAGCATGGAGAATCACAAATAGCAGAAGTTCAACATATTTTGTTCAAATGTAAAATATATTTAATATGCTTCCTGCTTTGTAGCAGATTTGTTTGCCTTATTCTGTTTCACTAAAGCCAAATGGAAATCAATTTCTGTTCAAGAAACAAATATGCTCTAAATCTGAGGTGAGGTGATTCAGGACGCTGGAAGTGGCAGTGGGAAAATAGTCTAGTGTTAATTACGGGTCCTGGACAATTTGCAAGGTTGAGGTCACAGGAGGCTGGTCAAGATGGATCCACATTGGTTTGGTCCAAAAATAGCTACTTTGGGGATAAAGATGAGTTTTAATTTATCTTTCAACATTAGACTAAAATGTAGGTTAGGGCAGAAAGGTGGGGTGGGGATATCTTTGATCTCATAATTACGTAGATAGTCGTATTTGTTATTCTCATTCTCTCTCTTTCTCTCTAAGTGTGTGCGCTCTCTCTGCAACATTATTACTTAGGAGGAGGAGGTTGGGGCAGGTAACTCGTTTAGTATATCATTAAAATGAAAAGGAAAACATTTCCACTCTAGTTAAAGGAGCAACGGAAAGGATTCACCAAGTCCTTACTTGTTGGACAATGGAAAAGCCCAGTCAGCTGAATAAATTTCAAGTCTCAAAAGTGTTTATACTTTTATGAATTATTCACATGTCTGCATAAATATTTAACAGCCATAGGTATGTGCTGGTGGATGAATGTATGAAGGTTTGGGGGTGGGTAGGGTAGAGGTGGAGGTAAAAGGACAGGAAGTATGAACACAGGCCAAGTCTGGAGGTGACTTTATGATTACATTCTTGTGGTTTCTTTCAAAGTCAAACTATTCTCCCTGGGTGAGCTTTAAGAAGAAATCAAAAAAAAAAAAAAAAAAAAAAAGGAAAGAAAGAAAAGAATTTGATGACTGGCACAGGTAGTTTTATTGAAAGCCAATTTTAATGTTTGCCATCTTATGTTAGGAAAGGGGAATGAAAATGGGGATAAGGGAAGAAAAAAAATAAGTCAGACACCACCTGAACATTGTGTTTATTAGAAAGGCAGCCAGCAGGGCTTTGGGGTTGCGGGAAGAAAATGCACTCTGTTATCTGGTAAGTGTTACTGGCAGTAAACTATTGATTTTGTTAATCCTCTTGCCTGTTTTAAGTTTTGTGTCTAGATGCCGGTGACAGCTAAAACTTCAACTTTTTATTTTTATGACATTTTTCTTCTGATATTTTGAACATTTGCCAAAATGTTCAAAATATCAGAAGATGTTTATTTCTCCTGCCGATAGCAGAAATAAAGCACGCTAAAGTCCCTTTGTTAGAATGATGCCATTTTAGGAGATGTTTCTGTCTCAATTTAAAATAATCCAACTTACTTTAACAAAACGCATATTTCAGCAATGATTTATTAAGGACCTAACATATGCTTTCTTCTTTGGGTAATCAAAAGAAATACAAGACCTGATTTTGTTCTCAAGCACAAACAATCCAGGTAAGAGAATGAAAATTATGATATAATAAGAGAAGAATATTGCTTATTTGGGGATCTGTTTTCTTACTTTGTTCTAAAAGGATTTATGGAGTCTTACAAGTCAAATATACTGCAAAATTAAGAACAAACACACAACAGAGTTCTAAAGAAGGCAGGTAGAATACATAGCTATTACCAGGATCCTGAGATAAGCTGATTATTACAATATGGTTCTGAAACAGCTCTAAATTTCCTGATAACTAAGACAAAAGGGAAAACACAGCATATCACAAGGAGGTACCCAGATTTTTACCATCTGAAGAAAGGAAGAATATAAATTCCCCCTCAAAGACACAATTCTGGGAAAAACTCTGGGAGGAATTTACCGTGTCTGCAAATCACTGGAAAACATACTGGCTCTCTGCCTTGTTTATACCAAAGAAAGAGAACAAGTATGTAGCCAGGTGCTAAATTCTGTGGTACAGACGTTAGGTGCCAGAGGAATTTGAAGATTGGGGGTGGTAGTCTTGTGTTGGTGTTACCAGGGTCTGATGTGGTCAAGGACAGTATTATCTAGGACAGGTGAGGGAACCTGCCTTGAAAGATACATAGACTTTGACAGATGATAAGGAAAACAGTCAAGAAGAGCAAAGCAAAACATGCAAAAACCTGGCTAAGTCAGTATGGTATTCTCAGACGGATATAAAGATGAGAGGTGGGGACGGCCTGAGTGAACTCTGAGGATTTGTCCTAAGAAATAATGAAAACAAAATAATTTTGGTTTGGGTAGGGGAAAAGTGGGGTATGTTATGAAAAGTCATGGGTATATAGTTAAAACTTTTTGCTGCAATTAGCTATTAATGTATTAAATGTGCATTGATAAATGTGCTATGTGCTAAGCAGATTCAGAGATGTTTAACATTCACGAGAGTGTTTTCAGCTTTTCTAGTGCAGTCAACTGAATGACGAATACCATTAAATGAATAGAAAATAGAAAAAATAGAGAAATAGAGGAAGATCTGATCTGTATTTTAAACACAGTGCATTTGAGTCTCTGGTAGAGACACTTAGGTTCGGCTGACAGTGGAAGTGCAGGTCTGAAGTTGAAAGAGAGGGTGGGCTTGAAGTCCACACTAAAGAATCAGTCACAGGAGGTGCTGTGGGAGAGGAAAGAGCCAGGATGCTCGGCGCAGTGGCTCACGCCTGTAATCCCAGCACTTTGGGAGACCAAGGCGGGCAAATTGCTTGAGCCAAGGAGTTTGAGACCAGCCTGGGCAACATGGCGGAACCCTGTCTGTACAAAACAAACAAACAAACCAAAAATTTAGCCAGGCATGGTGATGAATGCCTGTAGTCCCAGCTATTTGGAAGGCTGAGGTGGGAGGATCAATTGAATCCTGGAGATAGAGTCTGCAGTAAGCCGTGATTATGCCACTGAACTCCAGCCTAAGCCACAGAGAGAGGCCCTGTCTCAAAAAAAAAGAAAGAAAGAAAAAAGAAAAGAGTGGAGAGGATGGAGAAGAAGGAGGACTATGGAGGAAATTTTGAACATTTGGGCTGAGAGAGTAGAGGAGAGAGAACCAGTGGAGAGGACCTAGACAAAGCATGGGAACATAACTGGGCTAGAGAGAGCTGCAGGAATGAGGGGTGGATGATACCAAGAAACCATCGAATGTAGCAATTAGGAATTCGTTGATGGCCTTAAACAGAGAAATGTTGGAAGATTAATACGGTTGGTTGAGAGTGGTTGGGAAATGTGGCAATGGTCCGTGTGGGTGCATGCTGATTCTTCAAGTGGTTTGCAAGCTAACCCAAATTTTAGGCCATGTTTGGGATATTTTAATCGAACCCATCTATCATCAACCACTAATATCTAAGCAGATCATAACACTACTACATGAGTGTGTGTCTAGGGCTGCCTTTTTTTTTTTTTTTTTTTTTTTTTTTGCCTTAAGACCACCCACTGTCCATTTAGATACACCGTCCTTGATTTTTTGGACCATTTCTTACTTGGCTTTGCGTCTCAAGCACTTGGCATACAATCTGGCAAATGGAAGGCAGATAAGATGGACTGTAATTAGGTGACGAACACAGCCTTGAGTTCAGTCCTATTCTGCCTGACACCTGTGAACAGAGCCTTCAGCCTTCCTCTGATGCTCTGGGCTTGGGCTTTCCTAGACTCCCCAGGACTGAACCTCTACTTTCTCAAATGGATTTTTGATTTGACATCCTCCTTGGGTTAACTATTGTGCTTCTAGCATGTTACCTTGGTTCAGAACCTTTCCCCTCACTTTGGTACCTTGAGATCTAACCTCTGATGAAGGTCACATTTGCTGCCCAGTCATGGCAAAGATTTCAGCATGTTTGAACACCATGGGAAAAGATCAGGAAACTGCTCCTGAGCAAGAAAGCTATATGAAAAATCGTAATGAAAAGTAGGCCGCTAGTGAGTTGGATAGTAGGAAATCTAGCCAGAAATTTCCTGTGGACCACAGGGACAAAGCAATGGAAATTAAATGTCTGATTAATTTTATCTCATTAAAAACAAATAAACTTATCCTTTGACTTAAAGCATCAGTATGGACCTGAAACACACAAATTTCAATTGGAGAGACACTGAGAGAGGGAAAGAGAGAGAGAGAGAAAGAGATAGACAGAGAGAGATGAATATATCTTTCCATTAAATATTCTGATATGTTTTGTCTGGAGAAGAACAATGATGCTTGGAAACAAGCACTGACTCTAAAGAAGCCTGAATCCAAACCAGCACCACAGGGCAACTAAATACCCTGCACCAGTCAGTAAATGTATTCTGAAGATAGTGATCAACGGTCTCTGCATTCAGCATCAGCCAAGCCACCTCTCACGCTAACCACATTGCATCAACTGTTCCCGCTACTTTCCCTCGACATCCATAGGTCCTTCAAGTTTCTGTTGCCTCTGGGGTTCAGCCTTGGAGAGACTGGAGCCCTTCAGTACTAGGATTAGGAGGTGGCGGTAGTGAAAGGCCTTATGGGAAGTTCATTATGGTTAACTCTTTATTTGTCCATAACCAAGGGTCAATTGTGATAATGAAATATCTTTAGCTCTTATGGGTGGAATTATCACCCTCTCCCTCCATCATCAAATTCATATGGTGATGTCCTAATCCCAGTACCTTGGAATATGAGACTGTTTGTGGAGGTAAGGTCTTTAAAGAAATAATTAAGATTAAACGAGGTTGTATGGGTAGGCTGTAATCCAGTATGACTGGTGTTCTTATAAAAAGAGGAGATTAGGACACAAACGTGTACAGAGGGAAGCCCATGTGAAGACACAGGGAGAAAGCAGCCACCTACAAGTCAAAGCGAGAGGCTTCAGAAGAAACCAACCCTGATGACACCTTGATTTATGAGAGGATGCATTTCTGTTGTTTAAACCAGGTTGTGGTAGTTTGTTATGGCAGCCCTAACAAACTAACATAACTCTCAAAGGAGAAGAGAAGGCAGACTTTTTTTTCCTCTTGGCCTCTAATGCACAGACACATGCGCACATTTCCCCACAATTCTGCACTTATGTAATTCCTCCAACAGTGCAATTTGAGAGAGACAGAAGGCAATTTCTGAGCAGCTATTTCTCTCCTTCCTAAACACATCCCTTTGCAATCAATGACTACGGCTCAACCATCAGCTATATTGTGCCTCCATTGAAAGAGGCAGGCTGCCTGTAATGAAAGAAAAAACATATATATATATAATACACACACACACACACACACACACATACACATATATTCCCCTTTCTGAAGACAGCAGAGCCTCTTTTCAACTTAGCTTTAAGTCATACTCATAGTTCTGTGATGTTCTTGATACCACTGGGACAAATATGGATGGAGAGTGGAATGCTAATACAAACAGGTCAAACCACCCCAGGGACACAACTCAGCTTGAACCAGAAATTATAATTCAGTTCAATCCAGTTAGTCAGTTCTGCCTTGAAGACAGCTACTTTTTCCTGAGACAGAAGTCTTCTGCACTGGAGTTTAAAGTTTCATTTGGTTTAATTTTGTCACCCTCTGCAGACTTCTTTTTATTTTAGAAATGGTGGCTACAGGGTGAGATGGGGAGTGAGTTGGGAGAGTCCTTAATCAGCTGCCTTCAGGGCTAATTACTGTTGAATAGGTTCCTGAGGCTGGAAAAATTTTGAAGAATTTTTGAATACATTTCTGCAGTTCTCTTCTCTTAACAATAGGATCTATCAAACAGCAAGGCGAAGGCTCTGTTTAAAAGCAAAGACAGAAGATCAGAAGAATATATCTGATTGCCAAAGTGACTAACTTATCTTTACACAGTATTAATGATGCTACAATAACCAATATCTATAGCCTGGTTTTGACAGTTTACTGCAAGGATTCCCATTGTTTAGAAAAAAAAAAAGAAAAAAAAACAAAAGAAGGAAAGTATTCTATTTTGCTAAATTTCCATTTGTTAACAAAATTCCCCATAAGCAAAACCAGAGGTCATTAGCAAACAACCAAAACATGCCTGTCTCCGGAAGAATACAGGAATACAGCTCCCTTCATCATTTAAAATACAGCTCTGCTGAAAACCCAAATCATGATAAATCCTTAACACGAAAAATTCAGTGCAGACTTGAAACCACCTGACTTTACTTTAGGTTTGTGCTCCTTAAAATTACCTAGAAAATACCGTCATCTTCTCTTTGTGCAGCTGGATGTGGGCCAGGGCCCTGGCTCCAGAGGCGAAGGGCAAAACTAAAAATCATGTCTCAACAGACCGCTCCACCCTCTCTCTCAAGTCCACTTGGCCTTGTGACAAAAAGTGAGGTCTAAAGCACATTCATCCAAGGCCTGGGTTTTTGGCTAAAACCCAAGACTCAAGACTCTTATAGGACAAACAAAAATGAAATCCAAAATGTTATCACCCCGCCTTACAAAGTCAAATGGGTTTAAATGGGTGAACTGCACATGCCAAATAGTCCACATTTGCAATTTAATAGGGAACCCATAGAACTTGATGAAAATGTGACTTTTTTATTCTGAGAAAGGTCATTAGCTGAGATTTTAAATTCCAAAGTGATTTTTGATAAATTGGAGTGTGTCTGTGTGTGTGTGTGTGTTTGTGTGTGTGTGTGAGAGAGGGAGAGGGAGAGAGGGAGGGAGGGAGGGAGGGAGAGAGAGACTCTTTTTCCATACCAAATCAAGCACTCTGGGGGTGAAGGGCTCACTACTGGGAAGTGGGAGGGTTCAGAGATTCCACTGTGGGAGCCTGCTTGCCTGGCATGACTGCCGCCCAACTCTGGGTAAGCCTCCTAATGCCCTTTATTCTCTTTCACTGAAAGCTCCAGTTTTAAGAACTCACTTTCCCCAATGCCCACCCACTCTGACACTCCCCACCCTCTCTTACGCTTTGGATGGGTGAGAGCCCGGAGAGACTGTCAAGTAATTTTTACCTCTTCCTGAGCTAGTGACAGGCTCAGTACAAACAGCTACATTGAGAAAGTACCTCCATGCTACAGATTCCACAGCCAACACTTTGACAAGACAGTCCAGGGCTATGAATACCACCATCTGATCCCACTGGGCAGATTCGTGCTGAAATGGCAGGACCAGGCGTTCCAAGTATGTTTTCCCCTTCGCTCCTTAATTAAAACCCTCTGTTCCAGCCAGTCGGCTGCATTCACCATCTCCTCCACACACTGAATGCATTCTGGTCTCCAAGGCTTTGTTCATGCTGCATTCTGCTCTTAGAGAATGTACTATTCTCTCTCCTCACAAAGAGTCTGATCTTGCCATCCAGATAAAGTCCTCCCTCACACCACAATCCCCTCTCAAACACTGACAGAACACATGGAGATGTCTCATTTTCTCCAGCCTCAGCCATTGTTTTCTGACTTCTTTTTCGGTGTTCCATTTTGGGGCTGCCTTGGTGTCTGTCTTACGCTGTTATAGTATTTAAATATACTCTTCCTTCATTACTGAAGTGTCATTGAGTTTTGCATGTAGAGCAAGGGTTTTATTTTTTTTTAGACTTTATTTTTTAGAGCAGTTTTAGGTTCACAGCAAAATTAAATAGAAAGTATACAGAGATTTCCCATATACTCCTTTCCCCCACGCATGCACAGCCTCCCCCATTGTAAATATCCCCTACCAGAGTGGTGCATTTGTTACAACTGATGGATCCACACTGACACATCATTGTCATCCAGACTCCATAGTTCACATCAGGGTTCACACATATGGTACATTCTATGGATTTGGACATATTTATCATGACATGTATCCACCATTATAGCGTCATACAGAATTCTTTCACTGCCCTAATAATCCTCTGTGAGAGCAAGGTTTTCAAACAATTTGCAGGGCTGTGGGTTTCCTTCTTGAGGGATTGTGGGGTATCTATGAGTTCTCTAATGGAAACATTTATTTTATGTTTTCCTTTAGGTGAGAGTCAAAAAAGCATGCTAGGGATCGCCTGCTTGCTGCTGCCTTATAACCATGTATGTCGGACTCCAGGCCTGCTGGAGTGTCTTTGCTACAGTCGTGACGGACTGGGGGGAAGAGACCACACCCAGGAACCATGAATATGTAATGATGGATTTGTGCCACAGGAGGTGGTTCTTGGAGCCATCACCCACACAGGGTCACGAAGGTGGCTGAACTGGGAAGAACCTGTACCAGGGAAGTCAGCCCGATAGTCACATTGTGAACAGAACTTTAGTTTCAGTGAAGCATCACTTGTCACATTAAGTTAATGTGATTCACTTAAATGGTATTGTTTGGGGGTAAATTTGATTTGTAAACTTTGGGGGAAGGCTGTAAAATTATCTAATAAGCTATAGCTCAAATATATTTTAAAACCCTCAGTGGCTTCTCATTACCCTTTAGAACAGAGTCTAAGCCACTTAGTAGGCCCAAAAGACCACACATTATCTGACCACTGATTAGCTTTTCAAGCTCATCTTCTGTCGGTTCAGTTTTTTGTTGTTGTTGTTGTTGCAAGCGTGAAGACCTCTGTCCTGTTCCTCACACAAACCAAGTCAAGCTTGCTCCTGATTCACAGACTTTAACACTTGCTCCCTCTGTCCTCCATCTTCACAGGGCTAACTACTTTTGAAGATTCGTATCTAATGAAGTGTCTCCTCCTCAGGGCAGACTGTCCTAGTCACCCACCTCAAATAGTTCTCCCCAACCCCCATCACTCTCCAGATCTGTTTCATTTTTTTTTTTGCAACATTCATTCCTATCTGAATATTTATTATATGAAATCAGTCCTCATTTTTCATGGATTCCATGGTTGCAAATTTTCTTACTTTCTGAAATTTATTTGTAACCCCAAAATAAGTATTCCTAGATCATTCAAGAATAAGCAAAGAGTGGCAAAAAGTTTGAGTCCCCTGATGTACCTGTTCCCAGCTCAGACAGAATAAGACTACACTCCTTTCTTGTTTCAGCTCTCATATTGTAAACGAATATCTTTTTTTTTTGTAGCTTATTTGGTGCCATGGTTTTTGCATTTTTTTTTTCGATTTCACTGTTTAGAATGGCCCCAAGCATAGTGCTGAAGTATTGTCTAGTGTTCCTAAGTGCCAGAAGGCTGTGATGTGCCCTACCGGAAAAATGCATGTGTTAAACAAGCTTCCTTCAGGCATGAGCTATTGGCTAAGGATCCAATGTCAATGAACCAACAATACATATTAAATCACGTGTCTTTAAACAGAAACACACATACAGCAAGATCATGTATTCATAGGTTGATGAAAATGTTGTAACCAGAAGCTCGTAGGAATCAAATCCAGTATCTCCCTCAGAAGCAATGGTTCATTTAGTATTTGTCAATTTAGCATTTGTGGCAACTTTATAGAATACAACTGTTGTACTTAACAAGAATTAACTGGCCGGGTACAGTGGCTCACCCCTGTAATCCTAGCACTTTCAGAGGCCGAGGCTGGTCGATCACCTGAGGTCGGGGGTTCCAGACCAGCCTGGCCAACATGGTGAAACCCTGTCTCCACCAAAAAAAAAAAAAAAAAAATTAGCCAGGCATGGTGGCACACTCAGGAGGCTGAGGCAGGAGAATGGCAAATTCCACCAGGAGGCGGAAGTTGCAGTGAGCTGAGATCGCACTGCTACATTCCAGTCTGGGTGACAGAGTGAGACTCCGTCTCAAAAAAAGATAATTAACTATATTTGTTTCTTTGGTTTCCACACTGTTTCTTCCCATCAGAATAAACAGTTAGTGAAGTCAGGGGGGTTTTGTCTGCCCTTGTCACTGTGATACTCCCAGTACCTGAACTATAGTAAGCTCTCAATAAATGGTCATGTATTGAATGAATAAGTATAAGGAATGTATAACTTGTTCTTTGTCTAGACGTATTTAAGTTACATTATAATGAAACTAACTTCAGGCAATACTAAAGGTGGACAAAATATCTCTTTTTAAAGAAGTTCTATTGATTACACAAGTTTGAGTAGTAAGATGTAGGATATGAACCTGTTGGCACCAGAGATCGTGTCACGTTTCTATTCTTACCAAAGTTAAAAACACAAAGCATGAATTTAAAAACACATTATGTTCTCCAGGAATGCTGGTTTAATGAATAAATAATTGACAAAATCTAACAAATCTAGTATTCTTTTGACTACAAGGATAGAGAAGGCAATATTTGCCCTTACTTCATGGTAGCATGTCAATTACATTTGCACTGTTATTCTTGCATGTTTTGCAATGATAACATGTTGGTTGCTGTGTAAACATTGTACATTTGATTGGACAGAAGAGGAAAGATCAATGGAGTGAAAAAAAGGTGATAAATGGAGAATAGAGTAGTCAGAGACATCAATAAGGAATGGACTGAGGTGTCTTTGTAGGTCCATGGGGGTCAGTTGTGTTTCAGTCACTAGGGTATCCAAATGAGGATGGAAATAAATTCACAATACATATAAAACCCCAGAGATTATCCTGTCCTATAATTGTTGCCAGAAATACGACTGCTGGCAGCTTAATTTAATTGATATGTAATTGGTCAATAAGACAATCAGCCTATACGACATATTAATCATTTAGTACCCTGACTGAGAGCTATGGAGAGTAAAGAATAGATGTAAAATATGATCACTGACCTTAAGAAGCTATAGCTTAGTGGAAAAGAGGGAAGCAATTAACACATAAATATAATAAAAAACATTCACATCATATTCAGGTATTAAATTTTCTGGTGTTGATTACAATTATTACAATAATTGTTTTCTGACTATAGGAGTGTTGCATTATTGAGCCAGAAAAAACCTGGTAGATATTTAGGCATCTGAGTCCACTACTAAATGGCATGTAAGAATAGGTGGACAGTTCAAAATATTAAACCATTTTATTTAACAGACCAAATTCTAACTGGCCCAATTACAATTAACATAAGATGGGAAAAATATGGGCCTAGAAAGATCTCTAAATCACTCCTTTTTTAGACATTTTTTTTTCTTTAACTTCTACTGTGAAAACTGGAATCTTCATTAGGACTCAGACTTAGAAAAGGCCCAGTTTCAACGATTCTGACTCGCACAGACTGAGCACACCCATTTCCAAAAGTTCGAATACTTTCCTCATTCTTCTCAACTTCTGATCTCTCCAGTTCCAGTCAAAACTCAGAAACTTTAAGGGGTTCAAATTAAGGCCACCTTGTTTAACAAGTTCTTTAATTCTCCCTGGAGTTCCTACACCCAGGAGCACCACACACTTCTTTGGTAACTCTACCTGCCCCTGGACCTTTATGTGCCTAGTTTATGAGACTAATGGTTAGACACCTGTCTAGAAGTGTGAAGAACCATGAAATGCAGGTGGAGGTGTTTGAAATGATTAAGAAAGCAAGTAATGCAATTATCAGTTAGTTTCCAGAGTTATGTTTTTCAGGACTACTATTCTTTTGGTATGCTTGGTTAAAAACCAATCCTGTATTTAGGTCACGCTGATAAACTTCACATGCCATATATGCAGCTCATTCGTGAAGAACAAATTAAAAAAGACCTTCCTACTACAGATGCTTGTTGACTTTAACTTTCTGCATATATATATATATATATATATACATACACACACTATATATATAGTAAATATACTATATGCATATGCTATATGCATATACTATATATACATATATACATATATATATATTATATATATATATAGAGAGAGAGAGAGAGAGAGAGAGAGAGAGAGTAAATCATGGAACTCCTGCCTTTGAGAAATGCCTGTTAGACTTCCACAGAATACAAACACTACTGTATGTTGTAGTATAAGGAAATGGCATAATGAAAAGTATATTTTGGGTAGATTATCTAAAAGGATTATGTAGGAAGAATGAGCATGGGGAGAGACCTACCTCAGAGAAACTGGTAATAATTTTGTCACAAACTTGATAAAGAAGATACAGTCTTTCTCTGCTGTTAAGGAACTCTTTTCCCAATAAATAGACTTTCTTGAGTGGAGCTGGAGGAGGTCATCCTTAGAGAAAAGCATGACCACTTTAATTTATTACAGATTGAGCTAAACATAAAATACTGTAAAGAAAATAAAGAATATCACACACAGGCACACACTCATAGAAACAAACACACTTCATTGTGATGGTCTGTGGATTGCTACCTTAAGAAAATGGTCCTAATAGCAGAAGACAGCAAAACTCAGCTCATGGACTGGCCTTTGTTAAAGGAGGGTGATTGAGGGGAAAAAAAATCAAACCAACCAGGCATAAATTAAATTCCATAGGTGAGTGGAAGCCAAGTGTCTCATGCATAACCCTCCTGGATTGGTGACCCGTCAAATCCCTTAATGTAGTTGGGTCTGGCAGAGAGGTAAAGAGGCACTCTGGTTTAAAAGTTAAGTTTTTAATCCTTAAGGAAGGTCCTAAGTGAGAAGGAAGCTGACAGATTATAAGAGACCTCCTCTCACTTTTGCCTTGGGCTTAGTTCAAGTCAATGAACCAGGGGACAGAAGAGAAAGCTATTTCACTCAATCACCAATTCCACAACATTCCTTTCCAGAAACTTCCACAAAGCTGGTGCATTTCCAATAATAAACACTGAGGCCTGGTTCCCTAGAATTTATGGGAGGGCCAGTTACTTCACTCTGGAAAGAAAAAGAGGAGTTTTTTTCTTAGTATATTTCAATATTTCTTTTACAACATCTATGTATTTCTTTACCTTGTTTCACAATTTAGTACATAATTACACTTTTTTTTAGAATAGGATATTGTTTTGTTCATCTTTATCCTGAGTCTAAATATGTTAGTTTTCTAGTATTACACAAAATATGGAATAAGTAGGATTTGCCCATTAGAAGTAATTACTACTTTATTATCAACATAGGACAAAACATATTGGAAGATTATTCTCATTCTTCTGGTTCTTTGTAAAGAATAACTATAATAAGAATTTTGTAGTGGAAAAATAAATATAATTATTTTTTGAAAACTATTCTTTTTTATTATACTTTTAGTTCTGGAATACATGTGCAGAACATGCAGGTTTGTTACATAGGTATACACATGCCATGGTGGTTTGCTGCACCCACCGACCCATCATCTACATTATATATTTCTCCTAATGCTCTCCCTCCTCTAACCCCCAAGACCCTGACAGACCCCAGTGTGTGATGTTCCCCTCCCTGTGTCCATATTTAATAAATGGTGTTGGGAAAACTAGCTAGCCATATGCAAAATACTGAAACTAGACCCCTTCCTTACACCTTATACAAAAATCAACTCGAGATGGATTAAAGATTTAAACATAAATCCTAAAACCATAAAAACCCTAGAAGAAAACCTAGGCAATACCATTCAGGACATAGGCATGGGCAAAGACTTCATGACTAAAACACCAAAAGCAATGGCAACAAAAGCCAAAATTAACAAATGAGATCTATTAAAACTAAAGAGCTTCTGCACAGCCAAAGAAACTATCATCAGAGTGAACAGGCAACCTACAGAATGGGAGAAAATTTTTGCAATCTATGCATCTGACAAAGGGCTAATATCCAGAATCTACAAGGAACTTAAACAAATTTACAAGAAAAAAACAACCCCATCAAGAAGTGGGCAAAGGATATGAACAGACACTTCTCAAAAGAAGACATTTAATACAGCCAACAAACATGAAAAAAAGCTCATCATCATTGGTCATTAGAGAAATGCAAATCAAAAGCACAATGAGATACCATCTCACATCAGTTAGAATGGAGATCATTAAAAAGTCAGGAAACAACAGATACTGGAGAAGAAGTGGAGAAATGAGAATGCTTTTACATTGTTGGTGGGAGTGTAAATTAGTTCAACCACTGGGGAAGACAGTGTGGCGATTCCTCAAGGATCTAGAACCAGAAATACCATTTGACCCAACCATCCCATTACTGGGTATATACCCAAAGGATTATAAATCATTCTACTATAAGACACATGCACACGTATGTTTATTGCAGCATTGTTCACAATAGCAAAGACTTGGAACCGACCCAAATGCTCATCAACGACAGACTGTATAAAGAAAATGTGGCACATATACACCATGGAATACTATGCAGCCATAAAACAGGATGAGTTCATTTCCTTTGCAGGGACCTGGATGAAGCTGGAAACCACCATTCTCAGCAAACCGACATAGGAACAGAAAATCAAATACCGCATGTTCTCACTCGTAAGTGGAAGTTGAACAATGAGAACATATGGACACAGAAAGGGGAACATCACACACCAGGGCCTGTTGCGGGGTGAGGGGCTAGGGGAGGGATAGCATTAGGAGAAATATCTAATGTAGATGACCGGTTGATGGGTGCAGCAAACCACCATGGCACGTGTATATAAGAAACCTATGGCACCTATGTAACAAACCTGCATATTCTGCACATGTATCCCAGAAGTATAATAAAAAAAGAAAAGCTTAAAAAATTAATTATATTTATTTTTCTACTACAAAATTCTTATTATATCTATTCTTTACAAAGTACCAGAAGAATGAGAATAATCTTCCAATATTTTTTGTCCCATGTTGATAAAGTAGTAAGTATTTCTAATGGGCAAATTCTATTCATGCCACATTGTGTGCAATACTAGCAAACTAACATATGTTAGACACGGGATAAAGACGAACAAAGCAATATCCTATTTTAAAAAAAAGTGTAAGTACGCACTAAATTGTGAAACAAGTTAAAGAAATACATAGATATCATAAAAGAAATATTAAAATATACTAAGATATGCCTACACATACTTTCCTGAGATCTAAGACAAATGAAAGTGCCTCTGTCTTTTTGTCTTGACACTTTTAAATCCCTTTCGAGAAGTCAAGACTTTGGAGAGCAGGTGTGAAAAGACTAATGGGGTTTTGGGTGAGGATTAGAAGTGCTAGTGACAGGAGTTTGTTGGAACCAAGAAGGATGAGGAAGGGAATATATATTTGGACCCCAAATTTAAAAACAGTTATAAGTTGATAAAAAGAAAAGCCAAACTGAAGATAAAATATAGAAGTCACTAAACATAAAGCTAGCAGAAAGGCCAGATGAGATAATTCTGCAGTGATCCATTCCAGATGAGGTCGTGTGGCAGTGTATTTACAGAAATACACTTAAAATTATGTGACATCAGTGGCATAATGCCAGTCACATGTGATTATTCAGTTAAATACAGCTACAATTATTATTATGACTGTCATAATCATAATTGGGCTTCGTCTGAAAACTTAGACGTAGTGAATTGGGAGGGGCAGTGCAATCATGAAGGATTGCAAAAGTAAATACTCCGGTCAATGAAGTTGCTATCATTTTATGAGGTGGAATTGTGAGAGTGTGCATTCATAATCCAATCAACTACTGTGGAGATAGGAGGGATGCATGGGATGTATCCAGGAGTTACTCTGGAACATAAATACTGCTGGTAATTTGATAGAGCAGTCATCAGAGGTAGGACATTACACTATTACTGTTCAAAATACTGAGGGGAAGGTAGGATGTCCTTACTGCCCGCCTTCAGTCTACATGACAACAGGCAAGAGGTGATGTGGCCCCACTTTCACATAAGCTGTCACCTTTGTCATCTTCAGAAGAAAGTCTACACTCCATCGCATGGCATCACAAGGCTGCCTTTTTGCCTTTTGTCATCTGATTCCATTTTGTCCCCAGAGCTGTCCTTTCATTATTCTCTTCCAGTCACCTTGTACCCACTGCTCCAGCCTCACTAAAGCACTTTAGCATCCAAATAACAACAGCAACAATTTCCATAATATTTAACGGTAATAGTAGTAATTATTACTATTGCTACATCTTTAATATTCTTACTCTATACTTACCATGGTTTTAACATCTTTACAACTATTCACTCATTTAATCTTCACAAGAACTTTATGAAATAGGAGGTATTTTAATCCCCATTTTAGAGATGACTAAACTGCAGCACAGAGAGGTTAAGTAACTTTTCTAAGTTCACACAGCTAGAGAGTACCAACTATCTCATGTGTCTGCGTTTTTGCATACTCTGTTCATTCTGCTTGAATGCCCTTTCCTTTCTCCCTTTACCTAACTAAATCTCCTTCAAACTTCTGCCTTCTTTTTTCAATGTTATGGTTTAAATATTTCCTAGAAGGATTTTTAAAGCTTAGCCTCATTTTCTAATTATTATATTTCTAAATTATGGCTACGAATTTTACTGCTCAAAACTACTGCTAACTAAATATTTGCTATAGTATGCTTTCAATGTACGTCTTCTTAAAAACCAGCATTTATTTATTCATGTATTAATTCAGTGATTTACTCAGTGCCTACCAGGTCCCAAGCACTATGCCTGGTAACGGGATACAGACAAAAAACACGGGGACTTACTCTCAAGGAGCTCACAGTCTTACAGGGAAAGGATGGCAATTCTATCCCAGTTGCAAACTCACTGTGATTCAAGAGATACATTTTTTTAATGATTGTATTATTTATAATATACCCAAACTTAACATTTATTGTAATACATAATCATTTTAATGAAGTTATTTAAAAAGTAATAACTAATGTTCGTCCTCAGGAAAAAATGTTTCTTGTCTCTTTTATTCATAAAATTCAAATTATTATTTTCTGGTAGCTGACAGGGAAAACAATCGGCTGAGACAGCCATCTTATATTTTAACCCCAGCAGAGGATGTAAAAGTGAAATAGGTAATACTTATTTATTGATTTCACAGTAGTTGCTTGAAAATTGAAGATTATCTTTCTAATTTGTGCAAAGTCATAATTCTCCAGTCACTTAGAAAATTTTATTCTCAGAGCAGAGTCATTGTTAAAAGATTAGAGGATTGAGATGCATGTTAACTGCTAGGAAAGGTTATACAATGTCTACAATGTCAAGATATATTCGGGGGAAGTCAGTGATTTCCATCAATCAAATGTGTATCACGAAAGGTTCTTAGATGACAGCACCCCAGGGTGGTGTCCAAAATCCACACCAAATACAAACACATGGGTTAAGTTAGGCCATATACCTGATCAGTTGACATAATGGAATTGAATTTTAAGACCCAAAAGTTGAGAGCAGAAAGGATTTAGAAGATAGATTCAATACAAATAGAAGAAACATAAGCCCATTGAAGTCTAAAGAAGGGGACAGACCTGGCAAATACATGAACAGTATCATGAACCTAAATCCTCCTGAAGTTGTACCAGGACCAAAATAAATATTAACCCAACGTTTAATTGGAATCCACTGAAACTTTTCAAACTGGAAGCATTGATAAAAAAAATCCAAAGACTCAGAACTTGTCTGGCCACTAAACTAAACTGCAGCACAGGAAAAAAAAAATTATCCAAAACCTCAGCAAACAGACAAGCTGAGTGGAATAATGAATGTCTTATCCAGCCAAGAGTACATACTTTATTTCTGAGCATCAGCTCCAGCATGTTTTGATGGATGGGAAATTTAATGTGTTAAGATACAGTAAAAGGTAAGAGCTGGTACTCAACAGAATTTATTCAGGCAATGCATTTTTAATACATTTTTTAAAGGATCAAAAAGGATAGACTAAAATATGTAGTTTTTTTTTTACTATAGTCTAAAGGCAGCCTCATTGAAAAAAGAATGTTCCAAGGGACTAATCAACATTATTAAAGCAGCAAAGTCATCAAAGAAAAGGAAAATGGCAAAATGACCCCTGGAACAGACAAGAAAGCAGGTCAGGACAACTTTTGAAGAAGCAGGTCTAGTGGCAATCATGGGGATAAATACAGGCTGTAGAGGGTGAAACTGCAGTTTGGTAGAAAAAGGCACAAGATAAACAGGATGGGAAAGGGGGAAAGGGTATTGTTTAGGAACTTAACACTCCCAAAATATGCAATATCATGTTTGTCCCACTTCAAAATCTCAACCTGTTCAATCCTCAAGGAAAGTTTAAATAAAACCATATAAAATTAATGGAAATATTAACTATTCAAATCACAAAGAGAATTGACAATGATTGCATTTTCTCTAAATATGCTTTTTCATTTAACTGCAGTATTTCTAAGATCCTATGTAGAGAAGTTTCATTTTAAATTTGGATCTTTAAAATCATCACTTCTCTCTTTCAGTATGTGAAGTGTTATTGTCTCTCTGGCAATCATTTAGCTATGCAAAGTGAATTCATATGGACTTCTCTATAGGCTTCAGGGTGAGATTCAATTTGCTCACTGTGCTAATTCCAGCATGACATTCCCCCTCGAATACAGAATTTCTTTTTAAATATTTTTTTTATTATGTTAGACATGTGAATTCTTGGGCAGTAGAGTGTACAAAATGCCTATTTCTGTTGCCAAATTTTCTTGTTGTTGAATTGTTTGCTTTTGATCTTTTTTGGTTATCTTTTTGAGCTACACTTTTTTTTTTTTTTTTTTTTTTTTTTGAGGCGGAGTCTCTGTCATCCAGGCTGGAGTGCAGCAGCTCACTACAACCTGTGCCTTCCAGGTTCAAGCAATTCTCCCACCTCAGGCTCCCGAGTAGCTGGAACTACAGGCATGAGCCACCATGCGTGGCTAATTTTTTGTATTTTTAGTAGGGACTGGGTTTCACCATGTTGGCCAGGCTGGTCTCGGACTCCTGAGCTCAGGTGATGTGCTCACCTCGGCTTCCCAAAGTGCTGGGATTACAGGTGTGAGCCACTGCGCCCCACCACTATACTGTATTTTATCAACAAAGTATTACATTGCAGACTTTTAAAAAATTTGATTTCATACTATTTCATAGTGTTGTTTCTTAGCACCAATTCTTTCTACGATTTGGCGGATTTTTCCTTATGTTATTTAATTAAAAGCTGAAGTGTGAGGCTATCACTAATCCTATTAAGACTCTATTATAAACTTCTTTGCCTTGTTTAAATGATAAGATGACTCCAAGTTACCCAATAAGTTTAAAGTAAAGATTACGAAGATAATCATTATTGTCAGAAGCGACTAAAATAATTACCCATCTCATATCTTTGTCCCTGCTACACTTCCATGAAAATTCTCATTGTCACTAAGATGGAAAAAGGCCAAAAAACTCCATTTCCAATATTTTCAAGAGAGCATTTTTTTTTTTACTTTGCCTCTTTTTTAAGATAAAGGTTATTTTCAGCCATAGTCCTGCAACATGTGGTTAGTAATTTTTTTTTTTTTTGAGACGGAGTCTTGCTCTGTCACCCAGGCTGGGGTGCAGTGGCACAATCTTGGCTCACTGCAAGCTCCACCTCCCAGGTTCATGCCATTCTCCTGCCTCAGCCTCCCGAGTAGCTGGGACTACAGGCACCCGCCACCATGCCCAGCTAATTTTTGTATTTTTAGTAGAGACGGGGTTTCACCATGTTAGCCGTGATGGTCTCCATCTCCTGACCTTGTGATCTGCCTGCCTCGGCCTCCCAAAATGCTGGGACTACAGGCATGAGCCACTGTGCCCGGCCTGTGATTAGTAATTTTAAGAGATGTGACTGCTTCCTTTAAATTTTACGTTCATTGAGATTAAGAAGAGGAGAAAGCCACTAGCCCATATTGTCAAGTTTCAAGCATAACTGTCTAGAACACCATAAAGGGTTAGAATTAATCTGGGGTTTCAAATACATTCACAGTACCAACCTCTGGCCAGAACATGTAGCATATTCATTATATGAGGAAACCTTGTTGGAGGTGGGACAATAGTTTTCATTCTCCTGTCTGAACCCTAAACCAGATCCCCAGTTCTCTAACACAACCCTGGGAGAAAGGAAGGATCCCTCAACATAGCTGAACTGCCCCACCAGCTCTGTAGGATGGGAAGTTTGAAATAGACCTTTACGGTGGTTTAGGGCATGGCTGTTTATATTTTAGCAACGTCTGTATTACTTGGAAGGCTTCTAAAACACAGATTGTTGTCTTCCATCCTCAGAGTTCTTGACAGAGAAGGTCTGGGGTGGGGCCCAGACGGTTTGCATCTCTAGTAAGCCCCAGGTAATGCTGTTGCTGCTGATCTGGGGCCACATTTTGAGAACACTGGCTTGGAAGAATTGTAAAGAAGTGGTGCATCTCCCAAACCTGGATCTGTTCACCTGCTCTAGTAATGGTGGGGACAGACTGTGGAGAGCTTTGAATGTCAGATTCAGGAGATTCCTGTAAGAAACTCAACAATGGCAATTTTATACAATTCTTGGCACTGTTCTTACCACCTCATAAAATTTAAATTAGATATCACCTATGAAATACATCTGTGCTATTTAGCCCTAGCTAAAATTTATGTCCTCAAATTTATGCAGTTCAGATATCTTCTGTAGTCAGGGCCCTGTCTCATCTCTTACAGGACCTGGTCTAATCCTCCTTCCTCTCCCTACCACATCCCAGTTCCCATCTTTGTTAACAGATAACTGCCTCTGACTCCACCGAGGAAATGGGGGACCCTCTCTTCTTTCCTCCTTCCCCCTCCACTTCCATGTAGCTAAACCTACCCGTAAGCCTTTTTTTAGTCTTACCAATATCCTGCCTCTTCTCCCTATCCTAAACCTGACATGGTCACTTGAAATAATCTTCCTCTGGTTTTTTCTTTTAATTTAATTTTTATTCCAATAACTTTTGGAATACAAGTCTCTTTTTGTTACATGGATGAATTATATAGTGGTGAATTCTGTTCCTCCATTTTTAAAACCATACACCTTTCATTGGCTCCTCTTCAGGCCGCAAATATACTCAGGTCTCTCAGAGAGTATAATAATAAAATCCTTCCTTGGCCTGGCTTTCCCTGCTAGTTGCCTCTCTATCTCCTTATGTTCACTGCCTCATGTCTGAAAGACTAGTCTATATTTTCTGTGTCTACTGTCTTCCCTTTTCACTCTGCAACCACTCACAATCTGTCTCCAGTGCTCCACTAAAATTGTTCTCACTGAGGTCCACGTGACCCTCTTCTTGCCGTGCCATCTGTGTATTTCTTGATATCTCTGGTGTTTAACAGCCTTTATCACATTCTTTAATGAGCATCCTGTTCTCACGCCTCAGCACCTGCAGCATCAGCAGGTCCAAGATTGCATTCATAGCCTCTTCATTTCATGTTCTATTATAATTTTCACCTTTGGAATAAATGATGGATCACTGTCATATCTATATTTCTAACTCACCCTTTGCCCCTGAGCTTCCGTATTATGCTGTCAATTGAATATTTGTGTACCTCCAAAATTAATATGTTGAAACTTGATCCCCACTGTGATAGTATTAAAAGGTGGGAACTTTAGGAGATGATTAGGTCATGAGGGCTCCACCCTCATGAATGGGATTAGTATCCTTATAAAGGAGGCTTCAAGGAGCCTGTTAGCCCCTTCTTCCATGTGAGGATGCAAGAAGAAAGCACCATCTATGAGGCAGCGAGCACTCACCAGACACCAAATCTACTGGCACCTTGATCTTGGACATACCAGCCTCCAGAAATGTGAGCAATAAAGACTGTTGTTTATAAGTTACCCACTCTAAGGTGTTTTGTTATAGAACCCTGAATGGACTAAGACAAATATATTCAATTACCTTGTGGGAATTTCCAGACACCTCAGTCTAAGCATGCCCAGACCGCTGATTTCCTACCTCTAACCCAAGCCCACTCCTCCCCTTGCATGTCTTGTCTCAGTCACTGGCACCACCATTCTTCACTCAGATGCTAACGGCAGAAATATCAGAATCATCACTGACTCCCGTCTCAAATCAGGTCTGCTGGTCACTGCATCTGGTTGATTTTATTTCTCAGATTGGTGTTCTCCTCTACAAGCTCACCGCCTAAATTCTGGCTCTCACCTGGATGACCAAACCAGACTTACAACTGGGTTTCTTGTCTCCAGGCTTAACACGATGGTGTGGAAAAGAACACAGTCTTTGGGGTCACCCAAACCTGAATTTGAATCCCAGTTTCCCCACTTATTCACTAAGCACATCAGGCAAGTTATTTAAGCTCTCTTGTGCCTATTTCCTCTTATATAAAATGGGATACTAACATCTACTCACAGGTTTATTGTGAGCATTTAATGAACTAATGTATTTCAAATATTTAGCACAATGCCTAGTACACAGTATGATCTCGATAAATGTTGATCTTGGCTCCCCACACAAATTCATCTTCCATAGTATTCCAAAGCAAACTCCTTAAAATCAAATTTTGATTAATTCCCTCCTAAAATGACTTGTCATCACCTAGAAAATAAAAATAAATCAGCACAATCAAGTATAGACCTATCTTTCCAGCCTCATTCCCTAAATGGATCCCAATCTTCCAGCCATTTGGATGAAAATGGCTGCTTGGACATTTGTTGACTCAGCTGCCTGGAATGCAGCCTGGTTCTCTGTTTGCCAGGTAAACCACTCCAACAAAGTTTCTGCCTCAATGTGGTCTTCCCTGACAGTGGTTAATGATGAAACTTGGTGCGGCAGGAGGTGCTGTGGGAGTAGAGGGAGGGTAATGTAATGTGTTTTAATTCCCTCTCCCTTCATGCTAACCTCATGGTGCTAGAATATGTAACGATTAGCATCCTCTTCTGAATCCTTGGCCCCTTTTATTCCATCTCCCCTTCCCATTCCCGGTGCGGTCTCAGAGTATTTTTTAGAAATCTCTATTAGTACTTATTTCACCAGAACAAATCACTCACTGCACTCTCCTTTCCTGATGTTCCTACAATTCCCCTGCCTCACATCTCTTATTCCATGATACATGCCTTTGCCTCCATCCTCAGCCTTCTCATGGGAAGCTAACTCTCCTGCCTGCCTCAGTGGAATCCTAGCTCTGCCCTAACCTCACCACCTCTTCTGCCATTTCCTCAGGTGGAAGCTGTTCATTATCATGTGTTCTATTTCAAGATAGTGAGAGGGTCAGCTTCTCACTTGCTCTTCAGGGCTATTTTACTGCTCCTTAGGCCTCCAGTAAAAAGTCCTATTTCTTTTAAGCTCAGGCCATCTGGCTGTATCATTCTCTACCTCTTTTGAGCTCTCCTCCTAATTCACTGAGGACCTTGGTACTGTGATCACTGTTTCCTTTTCCACCCCAGTCTAGCTATTTTCTGGCCCACTCCAAAGCCCACAGCACACCAGCACCTTGACCTTTCGTGACGTCCTCATTTGCAGTGAATTCTACCCCCACTAGACTTCAGCTATACACATGACCACATCCTTGACTTTTTAAAAAAATCACTTGGAATGATTTCAATTGTGAAATAACAAATCCAAACATCCCACTTTCTAACAGTAATAACTTATGTTACTAATTCTCTTATTCAATTACTTCCTTCATCCTTGTTCTTTGATCTTATAGCGGCATCCAATCCTTTTCTCCCTTTACTTTCTCCTGTTTTTATTTCCTTTCTGCTCCAGCTTAGCATCCTTAGCCAATAACATCAGATGCTTTCTTGTCCATATCTCCCGATTCCTTGATCTATTGTCCCTCCATCACACTCTGGTAAGGCTCCTGCCCCACATCCATCTAACTCTGCCCCCTCATTCATGCCCATATTTCCACTGCTGCCCTTTCTTGGAGGAAATCAGTCTTGAAGATTGAAGCTGCTAAAACATTCTAGTTTCTGACCACAACTGGACCCACCACACTGACCAGAGTCCATCTTTCATTCCCCAATCAGCTCTTCCTATTCTCCTCTGTGATCAGCTGAAATCTGCTCCCTTCAGTAGCTCCACTTCCCACTCAGCAGAGTATTTAACCCCCTACAGCATTAAGAAAATAGCCATCACAGGAGAGTTTGCTCTGCTTTCCTTCACTAACTCTACACACGGACACACACATGATCCCATCCTTACCTGCTCTTCTGTTACAACAGAAGAGATGTTGCTGCTCAGATTTAAAATTCACTTCCCTGTCCATGCTATGAATTCATGCATGGCAACATTTTCATAGCCCTTTCTCTACCTTACACTTACGGATTTTCTACTCTCCTTCACAGGCTCTTCCATAGCAGCAACAGCCTTGAGCTCTCTCTAATCTCAAGAAAAAAAAAAAAAGGAAAGAAAACATCTTGATTTTAATGCTTTCTTGCTTTCCACTCATTCTTTAATGTATTGTAATTTCTTGTCCCACCCTCAACAAACTCCAAAGACATTGCTTTTGCCATGGACACTAGTGGCTTCTGAGTTGCTAAATACAATGGTCATATTCCCGTCCTGATGTTTCTTCTCTGAAGTATTAGCCATTATTACTAATTGCTTTTTCTGCCTTTTAAAGGTTTATTATAGAAAATTTTAAACATATTCAGAGATAGACTAATATCAATCATCCAGCTTCAATAATTAGCAATCATGACCAATGTTAGTCACCTACATTCACAAGATCTCCCATTCCCAACTGCTTATTTTGAAGCAAATCACTAATATCATATAATTTCTTCTGTATTTTGATACACATCCCTAAAAGGTAACACCATTTAAAGTGAATCATAACAATTATTGGCCGGGCACAGTGCCTCATACCTGTAATCCCAGCACTTTGGGAGGCCGAGGCGGGTGGATCACGAGGTCAGGGGTTCGAGACCAGCCTGGCCAACATGGTGAAACCCCATCTCTACTAAAAACACAAAACTTAGCCAGTTGTGGTAGCGAGCACCTGTAATCGCCAGCTGCTCGTGAGGCTAAGGCAGGAGAATTGCTTGAACCGGAAGGTGGAGGTTGCAGTGAGCCGAGATGGTGCCACTGCACTCTAGTGTGGTCAACAGAGAGAGACTCCATTTCAAAATACAAAAAATTACTAAAAATTGTACTCCATAAATATCATCAAATTACTGTTAGTATTTGCATTTCCCTGGTACCTTTCTAAAGTTTTTCACCTGGTTGCTTGTTTGAATCAAGATCTATGTAAGATCCATATTTTAAGATCCACTGGAATGTCCCAAGTTTTGTTTTGTTCTGTTTTTTTTTTTTAATACATTGTTTCCACTTCCAATTTGCCCTTGAGGAAAAATTTTTGGTTTTGTTGCAGAAACTAAATCAGTTGTCCTGCAGACATGCCAGCAGTCTGGGTTTGGCTGATTGCATCCCTGTGGTGTTATTTAATGTTTTGCATCTGTATCTTCTAAATTCAGAGATCTGGAGGATTGATAAGATTCAGATTCAATTTTGGGTGTAAGCCTACTTCAAAGGTGGTATTGTGTATTTCTGTAATTATGAAAAAGGTTGTTTCTATTTTTACAATATTATCAGCAATAATCATTGCCTAGATTATGGTGTTTGCAAAATGGTGATTTTCAAATTCTGTCATTTCTTTCTTTCTTATTTTTTTGAGATGGAGTCTCACTCTGTCACCAGGTTGGAGTGCAATGGCACGATCTCAGTTCACTACAACCTCCGACTTCCTGGTTCAAGTGATTCTCCTGCCTCAGCCTCCTGAGCCTCCCTAGCAGCTGAGATTATAGGCACGCCCCACCACGCCCAGCTAATTTTTGTATTTTTAGTAAAGACAAGTATTCACTATGTTGGGCAGGATGGTCTTGATCTCCTGACCTCGTGATCCACCTGTCTCAGCCTCCCAAAGTGCTGGGATTACAGGTGTGAGGCACAGTCTCGGGCCCATTTTTTATTCCTATATTAGCTGGAATTCTGTAAAGAAAAAGTCCCCTCATCAATGATTTAGTAACCCTGAAATACAATTCATATAGAAAAGACAGACTAAATGTTTAATTCTTTCATTTACTCACTGGTTTTCAAAATAATGAGTTTGTTTACCTACTATTCTCCATAGGTGGCCAAAGAGGTTTTTTATTTGTTTGTTTTCTTCAGTATTGTTATGAACTCATGAATCTATTACTCTTATTGATGTTGTCTGGGCCAACAGAAGCTTACTCAACTTGGCTTCCAAGTCCTTTGAAAAAAACTTTGTAGTGTTTGGTATCATCTTTGCTTGTTATAATAAAATAATCTCAGTTTATTTTATAAATTTCCTGCTCCATGCTTAGAATCAGTAATTTCTTCTGGGATCCCTGGTTTCCTTGAGTGGAACCTGTATTTGGGGAGCACATTCTGGGCATCAAGAATGTCATTGCTATTGAACTGGTCACCGTTCCTAGATCTTTTTGGTGAACAGAGCAGTGAATATGTATTCTTTTATATTGAAAGATAATACTTCCCACTCAGATTCAGGATTACTACAGTATTGTTACTTATTTTTATATTGAAATAAGTAACAATTGAATTTTATATTGAAATAAGTAATAATTGAATTGTTACTTATTTTTATATTGAAAGATAATACTTCCCACTCACATTCAGGATTACTACAGAATTGTTACTTAACTGCATGCATCTGTATCTCCTTTCAATCAAGCTGATAATCTCAGTTCTCAATGACACCAACATAGTAATTTAACTTATGTTATGATACAAATACAATGGCCTCAGGATAGCAGTAGCAATATGACAACCAGCAATATGAGTACTAGAAGTAGTTTAGATTTTTTTTTGGTAGTTTAAAAAAATCCTTAAAATATATCCCTTTAGGAATGTATACCAAACATACAGGGTTTTAAAGTCACTTCAAATCATTCTTTCATGTAAGATTTTGCTACCAATTTGAACCATATTAAAGTTGATTCATGTTACTTTAAATTTTTTAGGAATCAATTTTTAAATTTATTTCATTTTCTTTTATAACTATTTAAGATATTTACATGGTTCCAAAATCAAATGTAAAAATAAGGTATATTCAAAGGAGTCTAGCTATTACTTTTTTCTTTTAGCTTCCTGTCTTGCTATAAGTAACTTTTTTGTTTATCCTTTCAACTTCTAAGTATATAAACAATGATAATATACTATTTGCACTTCTCTCCAGTTTGCCTCACTCATTTAAAAATGTATCTTAGGGATCACTTCATAATAGTACATAGAAGTCTTCTTCATTTTTTCTTATACCTGAATAATATTACTCTCTTGGGTGGAAGTACCATACTTTTGATTCACACAGCACTGTACTGATAGAGATTTTTGAGTTGTATTCATTCTTTTGCTATTCAAATAATCTTTCAGTGAATATTCTTCTCCATATGTCTTCTGTCTTATTTTTGCTGGTATATCTTTGGCATAGATTCCTAGAAGTGGAAATTGTTCTGTTAAAACATGTATTATTTTTAGATATTGTTAAATCCTCTTCCATAGTGTTGAGCCATTTTGCATTTCCAATGGCAATGTATGAGAATAGCTGGTTTCTTTCAGCCTCATCACAGAGTATGTTGCAAAACTTAGATTTTTGTCAATCTGATAGTTGGAAATATGTTTCTCAACTTGGTTTAATTTTAATTTCTCTTATAAATGAGGTTGTTATCTTTTCATATAGTTAAAAGCAAATTCTGTCCTCTTGACATGGTTTTTTCCATTAATACCCATGAAGCTGCAAAGAAAATTCTAATTTGTCTTCTATTTCCTGGGTTACTTTTTCATCTCCCTTTTCTAGTTCAGTTTCTCCCATTTATTTCCTAAGCATTGCTCTCCCTCCAGATTGCACGTTAGTGTTTCTTTTAAAATCCACTCCCGGGCCAGGTGTGGTGGCTCATGCTTGTAATACCAGCACTTTGGGAGGACAAGGCAGGCAGATCATTTAAGGTTGGGAGTTCAAGACCAGCCTGGCCAACATGGCGAAACTCCATCTCTACTAAAAATACAAAAATTAGCTGGGCATGGTGGTGTGTGCTGTGGAATCCCAGCTACTAGGGAGGTTGAGGCAGGAGAATCACTTGCACCTGGGAGGCAGAGGCTGCAGTGAGCCAAGATAGTGCCACTGCATTCCAGCCTGGGTGACAGAGTGAAACTATGTTTCAAAAAAAGAAAAAAAAAACTACTCATTTGTGAAGATCACTGCTATTCTAGTGCATACATTCTGTTCGGAGGTCTCTCTCTTCTTCTGACTCACATATCAAACTGCCTAATGGAGATCTTGAAATGCCTCTCCGGGGCACCTTTTTTTTAAAAAAAAATTTTTATTTTTACTTTTTTAAATTTTATTATTATTATACTTGAAGTTTTAGGGTACATGTGCACAATGTGCAGGTTTGTTAAATATGTATACATGTGCCATGTTGGTGTGCTGCACCCATTAACTTGTCATTTAGCATTAGGTATATCTCCTAATGCTATCCCTCCCCCCTTCCCTCACCCCCCCGCAGTCCCTGGTGCGTGATGTTCCCCTTCCTGTGTCCATGTGTTCTCATTGTTCAATTCCCACCTATGAGTGAGAATATGCAATGTTTGTTTTTTTGTCCTTGCGATAGTTTGCTGAGAATGATGGTTTCCAGTTTCATCCATGTCCCTACAAAGGACATGAACTCATCATTTTTTATGGCTGCATAGTATTCCATGGTGTATATGTGCCACATTTTCTTAATCCAGACTATCATTGTTGGACATTTAGGTTGGTTCCAAGTCTTCACTATTGTGAATAGTGCCACTATAAACATATGTGTGCATGTGTCTTTATAGCAGCATGATTTATAATCCTTTGGGTATATACCCAGTAATGGGATGGCTAGGTCAAATGGTATTTCTAGTTCTAGATTCCTGAGGAATCGCCACACTGACTTCCACAATGGTTGAACTAGTTTACAGTCCCACCAACAGTGTAAAAGTGTTCCTATTTCTCCACATCCTCTCCAGCACCTGTTGTTTCCTGACTTTTTAATGATGGCCAGTCTAAGTGGTGTGAGATGGTATCTCATTGTGGTTTTGATTTGCATTTCTCTGATGATCAGTGATGAGGAGCATTTTTTCATGTGTTTTTTGGCTGCATAAATGTCTTCTTTTGAGAAGTGTCTGTTCATATCCTTTGCCCACTTGTTGATGGTGTTGTTTGTTTTTTTCTTGTAAATTTGTTTGAGTTCATTGTAGATTCTGGATATTATCCCTTTGTCAGATGAGTAAGTTGCAAAAATTTTCTCCCATTCTATAGGTTGCCTGTTCACTCTGACGGTAGATTCTTTTGCTGTGCAGAAGCTCTTTAGTTTAATTAGATCCCATTTGTCAATTTTGGCTTTTGTTGCCATTGCTTTTAGTGTTTTAGACATGAAGTCCTTGCCCATGCCTATGTCCTGAATGGTATTGCCTAGGTTTTCTTCTAGGGTTTTTATGGTTTTAGGTCTAACTTTTAAGTCTTTAATCCATCTTGAATTAATTTTTGTATAAGGTGTAAGGAAGGGGTCCAGTTTCAGCTTTCTGCATATGGCTAGCCAGTTTTCTCTCCCAGGCACCTTTAGCTCAACATATGCAAAGCTCTGCCTCAGCATGTCCTTCCCCTGCTGTTCTCCAGTATAGTGAGTGCTACAACTCACCAGCTGCCCAGGTCATAAACCTGGGTTATCTGCTGATGACTCCCTCTCCTACCTTACTTCTATCAAATCAATCACCAATTTCTGTGGCTTTTATCTCTTAAATGGTTCTCAAATCCATTTATTTCTCTCCATCTCAGACTACTGGTTTAAGTCACTGTCATTTCTTTCCTAGATTACTGTGCCTTCCTTCCAAGTGGTCTCCGCTTTTCTTCTTGCTCTCAAGCATGGACAGAATTACTTATTTTATTTTATTTTATTTATTTTATTTTATTTTATTTTGAGATGGAGTCTGGCTCTGTCGCCCAGGCTGGAATGCAGTGGCCCAATCAAGGCTCACTGCAACCTCTGCCTGCCAGATTCAAGTGATTCTCCTGCCTCAGCCTCAAGAGTAGCTGGGACTACAGGCATGTACCACTATACATGGCTAATTTTTGTATTTTTAGTAGAAATGGGGCTTCACCATGTTGGCCAGGCTGGTCTCAAACTCCTGACCTCAAGCGATTCACCCACCTCGGCCTCCCAAAGTGCTGGGATTACAGATGTAAGCCACAGCTCCCAGCCAGAATTACCTTTTAAAACATAACATAGGGCCATTTACCAGCTTAAAAACCTACAATAGCTCAAAATAAAAATAAACAACCAATCAACGAACCAAACAAAAAAAAAAACCCAAGTCCCAAATCATATATTTCCATAGGTACATATGTAAGTAAGTAGATACCACCAAGCTCCAGAACATAGACATGAAACTGATAAAAGTTTACCTCTGGGGAGGGGACTGAGGTGCAGGCAGTGAAGGGGATGTTGTGGATGGGGTTGGGATTGGGGTTGGTAGAGGAGAACTGCAGCTTTATCATTATTTGAATTGTTTGAATTTTTTATGATTAGAGTGTTTTCAAGTATTACCTATATGTGTAAAAGTAAATTAAACGGACTTAACTAGCTCTAAGGTAGACTGGGCTCACCAGAAGGTATATGAATTCCCAATGCCAGGTTGCCTGGAAAAGGCTTTAGGGACAACTGTTTCCAGGGAATGAAAAACCATCCTCTGCCCTTATGTATTATCTGAGAATTTCAGTCAAGATATTCTTACCTTTGTGGTCCACAGTTTGACAGTCCAGTCAAATGATGATGTGACAAACAGGTGAGAAAAGTCGATTGGGCCCACTGCCATGTGGCAGTTAATTCCTGTCACTGGCCCTTGGTGACCTTCAAAGACCTCACCAATACCTGCTTTGCTGTAGGAAGAGCACACATGAGCAGAATTCCAGTAACCTCTGAAAAGCGATGATTGCTTAAAAACAAAACAAAACAAAAAAACCCTCAACTCTGCATGATTACTTTTCCATAATTTAGAACAACCATACACCACCAAAATGAAATCATTTTTACAGTTACCCTGAAAGAAATTGTTTGCAAATATGTTACCCTATTTTTGATTATTTAAAAACAATGTGGGGCAATGAAATCTTTTTAAAATACAGAATTTAATATCAATATTTATTATTTAATTCTTTTTGCGGAATTCCTCAAACCTATCATTGCTGATGCAGCTATTTTAATGGAAACAAATACACTTAGGTCTCTGAAGCTTTTATATTTATAAGACTATTTTATTCTTGAGATAGCATTTTGCATATGGTCTGCTTTATCTCATTTTGGGGAACCTATTGACTATAAAACTCCATCCATCCTTGAAGGAACAATCGTTTATTTTTTTTGAGGAAATTTCTTAAATTACGTTAACATAGCTAAAAATGTAACACTTTGTGGAAACCCTTGTCACCACAAAATAATGCACATAATTTAAATATAATATGGAGAAAATAATGTTTTCTCTTTACTGAAAACAGAAGAGAGATTTACAAATCCACTGTAAATCCCATATTGGCAGGTATCTTGTCTTTCTTGTTATCAAGTGTCTGGCATATAGTAAGTGCTCAATAAATACTTGTTGAATAAACTAGCTAAGAAAAAGAGACAAACTTACATCTCAGTCCTTTTATAAACAGAAGCACATTTGAGAAATAATGATAGACATTTAAAAAATTACACACAGACATATCTCGCTTATTTAACTAAGATGTTATTATTTGCGGCCCTCTATTATCACATAGTATTCTGCATGCAATCATATACAATTAGGAAGATGTGAGAAAACATACCAAAAATGTTATATTTAAAATATTCATGTGCATGAGGTTATAAATGTGACAAATATGTAGGAATTGTAGAATCCTAATATTATGTCACTAAGAATAAAAACGAGCTCAGTTATTAAAACATTTGGGCCTCTAGAGCACCAATAAATGTCAATGTGCTTAGCAAAATTTGGAATCATGAGCAAAGTGCGGCAGTGCGTGTTCCATGTAACAGGCACTCAAAAATTATGCCCAGTGAAACTGCTAAGAGCAGTTCCACACATGATCATTTAAATTTGTTCTAATGAACCCGAGGAACTGATCTTTGAAGTGGCCCCTGGTGAGACTCCACTTGCTCTTAACAGCATCCTGAAAGGGTTTATAGGGTGCAAAATGAGGACCTTGTTTAATTTATGGAAGTGGATTTGCACCTTCTCTATGTTAGGTGAAAAATAGCAATCCCCTGCTTCTCCCCCATAGACGTATACGACCCATTTAGAATGACTACAAAGCCAATGCCTGCTATGTTACAATTTTACTAAGGTCTGTATCTTATATTTCAGATGGATGGACGAATGTAAAAGCAAAATTAAGCTTGTTGTAAAAAGATTTGTGGTGCGTGCCATAGGGACCCTTCTTTTGAACCAAAGTGCATATTCTGATAGTGCTTAGAAGGTACAATAGCCACAGAACAAGAATGTTCATTATGTAAAATGTTATTCACTTTATAGCAATGAAAAAATTCTGGAAATT
This sequence comes from Symphalangus syndactylus, assembly GCF_028878055.3. Lineage (NCBI taxonomy): Eukaryota > Metazoa > Chordata > Mammalia > Primates > Hylobatidae > Symphalangus > Symphalangus syndactylus. The sequence continues at coordinate 104,847,993 of NC_072425.2, forward strand.
ATCGATGAATGTATTCTATAGCCTTCGTAGATAATTAAGGACCTAGGTAAAACCATGGGTTAAGTCAACTGAACCTATGCCCTGTTGATTCTAGTACACATACAGATAAAGCTGTGACTCCAGGTCTGGCCTACTATACTCTCTATGCCTCTCTTGCCACTTAAGACATTCTACTCATGTTCCACATATTTGCGTATTTATCTTTCTCACTGTCATCAGTTTTTTTGAAGAGAGAAACCAGGTTTACATGACGTCTGCAGGCCTTGCAGCACCTAACAATGCACTTTGCTCAAAGTAGGCATACAACAAATATGTTTATGAATGAATAACTTTATCAAATCTTTTTATGCTTTCATAAAGCTTTAATGTGTGGTTTTAGCCAGGTTTTATGAAGGGGGATCATTGGGAATGGACTGTGAGGCATATCTTCCTAAGTCATCTTTGAATCATGTGAGGGGGCAAATACTGCTTGTTTCTATGTGCAGAACAGCAGGGACATCACAGCTTGTATAGTTTGAATGGAAAAAGTCACATAGCTGAGCTATGGATGCTTGCCATTTCTACAAATCACAAAAACACAGGGATATGAACTTGGAACAATTTGTGGTTCTTCATTAAATCTTAATAGCCTGGGATGAGTACAAGAGATGAAAAAAAATCAATGGAATAAGAACTACTAAAGTAAAAAGACCAATTAAGCCCAGTGTGAACATAGTGACCCTTTCAAAAGACATGAGGCCACCTGTTACGTTTTGCATGCAATTTTACAATCTAGTCCAAACTATTGGATTCCACTTTATACTGACAACTCTTTCCCAGGGGCATTGTGAATCTCTCAGTTAAGGTAGAATTCTTATCACCTGGGAACTGCATGGTGGTTTGTGTGACTCACTCTGTTCTGACCCCTCTGACTGGGAGGAAGGCTTTTAAGGCACTTCTCTAGATTGTATGGATTACATTATATATAATTTCTTTATCCCCAATATATACTTTTAGCTCCTCACTTACTATGTCCTAGGTACTGTGCAGGAAATCAAAGATGAAATGGAAATAATGTAGTAAGAGAAAAATGGCAGATGAATGAATAAACTAAAATACGATTAATGCTATTATAGAAGCATAAGAAAAATATATGAAATTGTCAACTTGACAGCCTATAGTCCTATCCCACTTATTCTACTTTAATTTTCTCCATAGCACTTACCACCCTAAACTATATATTTACTTGCTTATTAGTATTTTACCCTCAACTAGAATATGAACTCTAGGTCTGTCTTGTTCTTTAATGTATCCTTTTGATGATGCCTGGCACATGGTAGCTTCTTAGTAAATATTCCTTGGAAGAGCGAATGAATAAAAGAACTGAAAATTCTATGGGACTTAAAGGTGGGAGTGGTTTTCTTTGCCCAAGGGTCAGAAAAGCTTTCACATGGAATGATGTGCTGGCTCTTGAATGATGAGGAGGAATTAACCAGGCTAAAAAGGGAGAAATGCTAGAGCTGGTAAAAGAAGTTGAGTATACAAACTCATTGAGGCATGGAGGGATAAGAAATATCTGGGGATTGTTATCTCTGATGGGCACATGGCTAGACCCTGAAGGTATGCAGAGATGCTGGGAAGGTGCAAGTGGTCTGTTATGATAGGCTCAGAAGCTTGAGCTTTTTTCCCTCAAGGCAGTGTGAACCACCACAGTCTTATGAACAGCTAATGACCAGAGCAGATGTAGCTCTTTAAGATAATGAAGACTTAAAGTTGTGCTTTCCATTTTTCCAGAGATGCTTTCTCATAATGCAAGGTGGTTAAAATCCAGAATGTGACAACAGACTTTCGGAAATGAAGAACATCTCATCAGTAAAGAAACAGAAAATCACCTTCCATGACGACAAGCCGTGTAGACTGTACCTTCCTCACTGCCAACCACGAAGTTATTGACGTCTCCCGTTGGGAAAGCCATTCCGGTAACAGCGACAGGCTTTGACTTATTGTACACCAGCTCCATGCTCTCCTACCAAAACACGGTGTGGTTACATTTCCATCTGTCAACTCCTTGCCATGCCAAAGATAGCACGGAAAAATCATTTGGCTAAATCGTCTGTTTGCTTTTCACACAGCGTTACAAAAGACCCCGGCTGTGCCAGAAACCATGCTTTACTGCCCCTGACATTCATGCTTCTGTGGATCTCTGGTTTCAGGCCGGCTGGATTTCATCAGCATGTGCTGCTGCTTCTTAAGTCAGGCAGAGATGACAGGTGAGAATTTTGAAACTAATGGTGCAGAAACTAAAGATAATACTGTAATGGTTACACTTGTCATCTCCAGGCTTTAATAAAACACACAATACCCTTGTATTTACAAACATTTTCAAAATCAATTGTTTGTGAGAATACACATGTATTAATATCAGATGTACTAAGCAAATTTGTCAAAGCAGGAGTATGTGTCCTCCATGAACAAAAACCAGAAAGTTGTCACTCAGGTCATAAAAACCAGATTCCAACAGGGACTAGATTTCATGCAGGGCAGCCATTGGGTGAATAGGCTATAAGCCTAAAAAGAACAATATTTAAATACATCTTTAAAATAGCAAATGGGAGTCTTTATTTTATAATATGATTTTTTTAAATTGAGAATTGAAGATTCCTAATCTTAAAAGATATACTGCTGAATTAAGTTTAATGACAGAAAGGAATAATCAATTATAACTAATATCTCTGAGTATTTTTGGCTATTTACATCAAATAGCCTATTTTGTGCATCTGAAATAATTTTTAAAAAATCATTCTGAGGTATCATATCATTATAGTTGCATGAGAGTTTAGTCTTTCTTGTGCAAATAAACGATTTCAGCCAAGAAGTCCATTAAATTGAAAGCACAAGCTAATAGTCTAAGCAGCACAGACCGATTCTGATCCTGTGATGTGTTCAAAGTTTGTGATATCCACACATAGGGTGCACATCAGCAACTGGGATAAAGGAGAGGATGCTGTGACTATGTCATACAGATAACTGGATCATCCAATGATCTACTTCATCACTAATATTAGCAGCAAGGAAGGAAAAGTCCCTTTACCCGTTTGGGAGAGAGAAAGACCAGGACAACTGTTGGATGCCCCTATTCCTCCCTGCCATCCATGGAAGCCATGTCACGAAATCCTCTATCTTTGTATAGACACAGGAGTCTGTGAGCATGCTAAAACTAATACAGATGGACTTAGAGCCACCATATGACTGGTTTTAACCTAAATAAATATGTGTAATGAGCAAAATGGGCGATTAAAAATTCCTAAGTAGATTGCTCTTATGTCTGTTTATAATCTTCAGGCTTTTAAAAGAAAACAAAACATTGCTGAGAATTTTAAGACAAAGCCATAAAATATCAATCCCTCCAGTCCTCTATAATGTTAAAGATCAGCAAAAATAGAGGAACTTCAATTGTAAGCAGCTTATTAGCACTCTCTCCTTTTTCTCTCTAAAATTATTTTTAAAAAACTTAGTATTCTTTACATCCGTATTTTGTGGAGGCTTAAAGGAGGTTGGTTCTTCACAGTTTCCATATTTCCTTTTGTGTGTATGCATGTGTGTGTGTATAATAATAATTATTATTATATTTTGAAGAGACAAAGCCTCACTCTGTCACCCAGACTGGAGTGCAGTGGTGTGATAATAGTTCACTGCAACCTCGAACTCCTGGGCTCAAGCAATCCTCCTGCCTGAGCCTTCCAAGGAACATGGACTACAGACATGTGCTAGCACACCCAGCTAATTTTTTAAGTTTTAGTAGAAAAAAGGTCTTGCTCTGTTGCCGAGGCTGGTCTTGAACTCCCAGGCTTAAATGATTCTCCCACCTCGGCCTCCCAAAGTGCTGGGATTACAAGTGTGAGCCACCGTGCCCTGTCTCTTTATGTACATTTTGAAACTTTAACTTCTTCTGAAATTGTGTGACAGACATTCTAGGGTTTTTATCCTGGGAAAGAATATGGGAATGTTAACATTGAGAATTTATCTCCTAGATATCGTTTTGCAGTTTTCTTCATGTTTCCTTACATTTTTGTCAAAGGCTATAACAATGACTTCTTCTCTGTTGTTTTTGGTTGGAGGATAGTGAATACTGTTTTTTCACACAAAGAAATATGGAAAAAGCGTGTGTGTATGTGTTCATGTGTGTATGCATATGTCTTGTGTGTTTGTCTACATACACATATCTTGCAAGTTGCATTTAGTTGCCTCCCTTTGACAGCCTCTCCCACTTCTATTCCTTTGTTTGGTTCCCATTGTTGCAACCAGTATTGGTTTGCAGACTTTGGAACTTTTTCGTTTTTGACTTCTCATTTACTGAGCAAGGAATGACAGGAGCCATACTAACAAACATTCCAGAGGGGAAAACAGATGGTTTCTTCATACACACAGGCTGTTGTCTAGGCTACGGATACAAGCAAGGGCTTGGATTTCTGTTTTGCTGGGTTACCTTCCCTCCAATGCAAGTACCCATAAGGGATTGCTCCAACCTCGTTTGTTCAACAATGCTGTAGGGTAAGTACAATTCATACCATAGGCAACTTCCATAATTACTATGATTTAGAATGGATTATTTCATTTTCACTTGAAACTGACCTAAGGATTAATGTATTACAATAATTACATGATTTGTGGTAAAGGAAATGGGTTTTGGCTTCAAGAGAAGATTGCTGAAAGCAAGCCCCACTCTTTCAAGTGCATCCATTGGTTTTAGCTCCTCTAGGATGTGAGGGTTTGGCTTTTAGGAACTATGTTCCATTAAGTAGGCATCTCTTTTAACCAGGATGGTGTTATGTGTAGGGAAAAACAAACCCACCTGTGGAGTTGAGAGCATGTCCAGGCTCCAGGAACACATTTTGCCATCAGTGGAGACAGTGATGAGGTTATGAGCATTCTGGGTCCCAACAACATTTACACAGTACACGGGATGCTGCAAAAACATAAAAAAGGAGGATCAGAGACATATCCAAGAGGAAATGCTTACATTTGAGTGTCAAACACATTACTCTAAAACAAGGATTAAAGAGTGACATAATCCTACTATAATACAAGCGTCAGGTCATTTGCTGCTTTTGATTTGAACCTGATTTCTTTCTAAAAGCTCTGGCAGCAACACATAATAGTGGAAATACTTACAAAGCTTCACCTTGCTCAGTCAGAATGCAATGCAGTGGAACAGAAGGAAGCTAGAACAAATGAGGTTTGATGGGGCAGAGGCAATGCAGGGAGGTAAATTTGAATTACTTGAATAAGTCTCCACCGCATAGTTTGGCTTCTAAGCTCAACAACAGTGATGGAAAAGGAGTCTTCAAAAGGGTAGAACTACTGACTTTTGGAAGGAATACATGTTACTAAATCTGGAGTTTAATGCATTATAGTCACAATGCCAAACATTTGTTAACATTCTTTATAAAAAGTGGTTAATATTCACAACCATTTTAATCTGGGGGAGAGATACTAGTGGTGAGATTATTGGCACAATGTACCTAGTGAGATAAAATTAGGTTCTTCTATGTTACTGCAAAATCTAGGATAATAATATATTTATTTTTCAAAATACCGTTTGCAGTAGTATAGGGGCTTAGATTTGGCCAGGGCATTGAGAAAGGTCATTTATACATCCCAGGAACCATACACAAGATGTTGTAACCCTCTGTCATACTCTAGTGGGTTATCCCACTCTGCAGAATTCTAAACGGTAGGCTAAAATCATTTGCAGCTGTGTATTAGACACTAAATGGAAGTTTACCATGAGCAGAACCTACAGCAATTTGGGTTAGATTTCAGGCAGTTCAGCCATCAGTGGCCAAACCACACTTACTTGGTGCTTCTTTGTGCAAATAGCTAACAGTATAAGTCTCACCCTTGGTGAGTTACTGTCCATAATACCTAGCCACAACTACAATGAAACAATATTTAATATTGGAAAGTTGATATTGTATAAAGGATGGTTCCCAAACTATTATTATCATATAAACTGCTGGTCAGAGGGAGTGGTAATAATCATCTAATGTAGCTACTCATCTGCTTCAACCAAGAGGTGGTCCAAACTCTGCTTAAACACCTTCCTTAAAGGGCAGCCAGTTTTCGCAGTATCCTGGGGGAGGTTTTTCTTCCACTAATGGGGATAAAGAAAGTTCAAGGAGATACTTTCAGTGCAGTGCCCTGTGGGACCAAACTAATCAAGTCAAAACAGTACAGCTTTTTGAATATTTATAGATAGTTGTTCCCTGTTACTCCTCTCCCTGCCAAATCTTTTCTTACCCAGACTGTCACTAATTCCTTCATCTGTTCCTTGGGTACCTGGTTTTCAAAACCTTCCCTATCCTGGTGAATCTCTTTTGAAAATGCTGTATTTTGTCTGATTCCTCTTCCAGTGAGGTTCTGAGAATAAAACAGAACTGTCTACCTATATTCTGACCAGCAGAATATAGAAACCTGGGTAGCATTGAATGATCACTTCTCATGTGATAAAAAAAATGCCTGCATTTAATGCATGCTAAGATTACATCTGCTCTTTTGACAATTGTATCACCTCTTTCCCCCATGCTGATGGACAGTCAGCTAAGTCCCTATGTCTTTCACACCATGTCCCTACTGAAACTTCCAAATGAATCAGCCTTAGTGGATCTGCACATAGTAAGTACAGCAGAGATCTGAAGCTAAATGTTATCCCAATCAGTTCTCTAAGTTATCAGGAGGGCTGATCGGTTGTGGGATTGTAGGCAACGCTCTTTCCCAAGTCTCTGGTGTATATAGAGCCCGAGGCAGTGTATTATCAAGCCCGGAGCCACACAGCATGCTAACCTCTGTGTGGAAATCAAATGGAAGATTGGATGTAACAAATTTTCACCTGAAAATGGTATAGACTTCGTAAAACTGAAGAATGGGAAGGCAGGGTCCAAATACTGTTATGAACCTGAAATCCATCTTGTTTTTCAACAAGAGTTCAGTGGGGCTTCTTTGATAACCACTGAGCATCAACACAAATCATTAAACACTAACACATTAAGACTCAGAAAGGTCCAAAAAAGAAAGAAAGCAAGTCTAGAAGAATGTGTAGAGCCATGTGCCCGGAGAAAGTGTGTGTGGCAGCCCCTCCCAGGCTTTAATCAGCACTACTGGCCTGTGCTTCCATGAGTAATAAAACTCGGTTTAAAAGAAAAAAGAGGTGTAATGAAACCAAAACAGAAGCAGACACTGGAGCATGCCTACACACACACACACACACACACACACACACAAACACACATACACACCCCTCTACCATTAAGGAAGAAGAAAGCTACAGTACACCTCATTTTTCCAGTATAGATGCCAGATTGTTTTTATTTACCTTGGAAATAAACTTACTGTGTGCCTCAGGGATTTTGTTTTACTTATGATTTCCTGTTGTCCCAAATGCATATGTGTGGTGGGTGTGAAAGGAAATTAGTGAGTAATCTGTGGTGGGCCTCTTTTTCCTTTTTGATCCTGGTACCAATCAGTCAGCCAATAGTGAAAGTTGAAAGACAGTCACAAAATTAACTGTTCACTTTTAGCTATAGATTAGAAAAAACAAACAAACAAAAAAATCCCCCACAAAAAAACAAAACAACAACAACAACAACAAAAAACAGCAAAAGAGAAAAGTGGACAAGTTTTTGTTTCTTTTTCCTTTCTTTTTTTTTTTTTTTTTTTTTTTGAGGAAATCTCCCTCTGTCGCCCAGGCTGCAGTGCAGTGGTAAAATCTTGGCACACTCCCACCTCTGCCTCCCGGCTTCAAGCGATTCTTATGTCTCAGCCTCCCAAGAAGCTAGGATTACAGGCGTGCACCACCACTCCCAGCTACTTTTTGTATTTTCAGTAGAGACAGCGTTTCTCCATGTTGGCCAGCCTGGTCTCGAACCCCTGGCCTCAAGTGATCCGCCTGTCTCGGCCTCCCAAAATGCTGGCATTAGAGGCGTGAGCCACCATGCCTGGCCTGTTTTATTTTCTAACAGACATAACATCAGTAAGTTTGATAATAATAGTATTTTAGTTGTGATGATCACACTCTAAGTTACTCGCAAAAGAAGTGTTAATTTTTTGGAAGAGCTCCTGGTTTTGAATTTTCCCCAAAAGCTTACTGCTAAATGTTCTAACATTTGGATTTACAATTTTGGAAATTTCAGAAGGTATGTTCAGAAATACACCAGCCATCCAAACAGGGCCAAGAATGGTTTCACATTACTTCACCAAACACCTGCATCAAGCCCGCCTTCTCCTGGGCCACAATTTTCTGTTATTAGTTTGGGGAAATGGGGTAGGCATGAGCAATTTCCCAAGATTCCCAAGAACTAGTTTCACCTGCATGTGTCTTTGGCCCCAGTCAATCAGAATTGGGGCTGACTTGGTATTTGTCACTTCCCATTGATAATCTTACAAGAGTAGGAGAATTTTCCTCCTCATGGACTTAGCTAAACAGCTGGCAGTCCTTTTTCATGCCAGAGTGCTTTTGAGGCCAGCATATGAAACAAATGCGGCAAGAACATTAAGGAAATTGAAAACAAGAGTAAAGCTGTATCCTTGGGCATAATTTGGGCATTTCAGAGAAAGAACATCAGTTACCCTGAGTGTCAAGGTAGCAAGGATTGATGGAGACACGCCTGTCTTCTCATTGCTCTGAACAATTGCTGTACACACCTGTCATTCTCTTAAAGGAAATGACAGAGTAGTTGTCTTATGAACACTATACTGAACCTCTTCTACTAAATTATGGGTAATGGTTTTGAGATGTTGACTTTTAACCCCAGGGATTAGATTGTCACTGTAGACTTTATGTTGAGACTTACACCACGCATTCCAGAATTTAAAGTCAAAGTACTCTCTCAAATCACAAATGGAAAAGGCTGGTTGGCAAAAGTCCCATATATCATCCCTTGATGTGAAATCCTTACTCTTCAGGATCTATTTGAAAATACGTGTTTCCACCTTATAATGTAAATGCATAGGGTTTCTTTGGGAAAATAATTGCACAGATGCCTCTTCCAAGGTTTGTCTTCACTGGTGGCCTTTGGGACAGCCAAGGAGATCCTCCCTACATGGTAGCACATGTAGGTTATTAAGAGACATCCCTAAAGCCAGTGATTCCTTCATCTACTTTTCACTCAACTTTTAGTTGGTCAGGATTCAATCATAATAAAATAGATCCTCCTAACTTGGCATTACTGAAAACATCCATACTTTTTTGAGTAGAGTTATTTTCTCTTTCAGGGCCTGGCGTCTCACAGGGATGTGGCAGAAATTTGCATTACCGTGTGTGCAGCAGCTGATAAGGGCGTCCGCTGCACTGGAGTCCTTCGATGACTGCGATTGTCCCAGAGGACAATCTGGCCCGAGTAAGTCCCACCAACCACCAAGTTAGGATGGAAACGGGCGAAGCAGACCGACATCACAGAGGACTGTCAGGGAAAAGGAGAGAGAGAGAGAGAGAGAGATGCAATGTGAAATGGTTGTAGGTGGCTTGTTTCTTCCTGAAGACAGTTCATCACATAAACTCAATACATCCTGGAAAACAATTTAAAGCTGGGACTGTAAAAGTGCATAGTTACTAAGAAATTTTGTACATAGGCACAGGACTTTCTTTGGAGAGGCTGACCAATGGTTACTCCTTGAAATCTGAAATTTGAAGTCCTGTCCATTTTATCAAATAGGCATGAAACCTATCTTAAGTACATCATTGTTTTGTGGTCTGTAAATCTTGCTTTATGGACATTTCCCATTTGTCACATAGAATTGCAACAGAACTAATATTAATTCTCCACTAAAGCCTTTACTAAGCAATTCTTTACTTTGAGAGTATGGCCACATCACGTTACACAATTTGCAGTGTTGGTAAAGGCAGAGTAATTCTAGCTTCAAAGGCTTTAAGATGAGGTCTTCTTTTTTGTTTTTCCCTTAATGTAGACTTCCAGGAAGTATACTGACCTCAGACTGATCCAATTGGCTCCTCCTAAAATTCCCTCACCTCCCATGGGCATTCTTCCTGACCTTAATTCTGCCCACTTCAGAAAATTCTTAATGTTATTCCTTGCCTATTTTAACAAACAACCAGAAATGGATCTCAGTCCAGCTCTGCCATGGTCTGTCATAGTCTGTCACAAATGTGGTTTCTGAAGCTCCATAAAAGACTACTGGGCAGTACATTTTCTAGGAAATTACCTAGCTGAGATAGAACCATAATGCACTTAAAGTCAGAGAAGTTACTGTTCTGCATCTGCTAAGTCCATTTTGATTCCTACAGTACTTTTCATATTTGCATTTATAAGCTAAAGTAATTGTTTTTAGTCAATATTTTTCATGCCTTAATTAAATTAAATGAAGTCACTGAGAACTTACCATGTATAAGGAAGGCACTGTACCAGGAATGGTAGGAATAAAAGGGTAGTCATTGCCCTCAGCAAATTTGTGCTCTGGGAAAGGGAACTAAAAAACACGGATGCAGATGAACATATGGGCTACCAGTCCATACGGTGCCTTTGTGGAAAACAGAAAAAGGTATCCTCTGCAGAAACACAGTCATATGGACAGGCGCATGCCTTGGCAAATGGAGAGTAAGATGGATTTTCATCCCCACGTGTCCCTTTGGCTTGACGTTCTTGTGCAGAGCACAACTTGCACACCCAAGTAGCAGCCTTGAATGTGATACATGCTATGACTAAATTGTAGGAGCATGTGGAGTGTGTGTGTGTGTCTCTGTGTGTGAGGGGGATAGATGAAAGAGGAAGATTTGTTTTAGTTAGGGAGCCCCCTAGGCTGGAAATGGTGAGATGGTTGGAAAGACCTCATGGAAGAGGATGAATCACACCTTGAAGTATATATGGAACATTCAAAGAGTGGAGAGAAGCAACAGGCATTCCTGAAGGATAGGATAATGAAGGAAAAGGACTAGAGGCAGCAAAATGAGACTTGTGAGCAGCTCATAGTCTTTTTTGGCTGGGAAGGGGCTTGCATGGAAGAATCAGATAGTAGGAAGTGTGACTAAGAGATTGCCTCGGCTAGACAGCAGAAAGCCTTGAATGACATTATTTGGAATTTTTTCTGTGGACAATGGTGAGAAATCACAACTTTTGGAGCAAATGAGTAAGAGGATCCAACGTCATAACTGATACACCAGCAAAGTAGTAACAAAAAAAACCCAAAACAAAAACCTATGGTCTCTTTTTGAGTAGTAAGCTAAACATCTATTAAAAAAAATAAAACAGAACAAGACAAAAAACAAGAAACCAAAGCCAGATCTCCTATCAGCTTAAGGCTTCCTAGTTAGAAACAGCCTCAGATACTCTGAGGGAGAATAAAGAATGTAGACTATTTTTCAATGTCATGTTTCCCTACTTTGAATGATTTTCAGTTTCAATTCCTTGAACATGATTCAATGGAGAACATGCTCATGCCCCAATCTGGTTTTCATAAAGTTCAAGAATAACTCTCAATAATGATACTGAATTAAAGAAAAAGAAAATAATGCTGGTTAGCTTCTTGTTTTACACATCCCACAGAAATGATTCTTAGCTTTCAATTGATGAAATTCTTATGTGGCTGGAACTATGTTGGAAACTTTTTTTAAAAGCTTCAGAAAGATTTAAAATTATCCAGGTGGTATCAACAATTGAATTTACCAAAGCTCAAATAGATATGGATAAAGGAATGTCATTCAATTTTTTAAAATGCAGAATTCAACCACTTGATTGCTTCTGTGTTTCAGCTAAATCCAAGCAAATATCCCCCCAAAGCTTGTGCTGTTTGTTGAGACTAAACCAGAGGAAAACCAGCAGTGGAGGTATTTCTATAAAACTGAAACACATAGTTGGCAATCAACTAGAACCCAACCCCATAGGGTGAGAACTCCAATACCTACTTGTTCATTCATTAATTTGTTCATTCTTCATTCATTCATTCATCCAACACTTATCACCAACAAAGGACTACTAAACCATTTCAAAAAATTTTAAATGTCACAAAAGCCCCCATCTCAAATTCAGAATTCTATTTAAATTTGATAAAAAGTCAAGTTAATGCTAAAAAAGAGTAACACCACCTTGCAGCACCAGAGTTCTGCCTCCAGAGTCTACTTTGTTTTGCTGGAAACCTATTTTTACAATATAACCATGAGGAAAAAGATTAGACTTTTTTTTTTCATTTTTTATTTGGAAGATGAGGTATAGTTATGTTTATCAATTTCACTTATATCTTAAGCTCAACATATTAATTACAATATATGTTATATGTATTACATGACATATATGTTAAAATATATACAGATATATTTATACTATGCACTATCGTTCATGTAAAAATGCTAACGTAGTAAGATCTCAATTGTCTAGATGTAAACTTGAGAATTCAGTCATTTCACAAGATGTCTTTACATACCCTGATGTAATGGTGGCCAACATTTGGATGAGTGAGTTAATTTTTTATTTTTCATCCAAAAGTTTACTTGCCTTGTCATTCTATAAGAATATATGCGTATAGATATATTTATAGTCTTAACTACAGTTTGGACAATGAGACCCCCTCTTTTAATTTGGAAAGTCTACATCAACAATCCTCAGAGTAAAAGGTCTTAGAAACCTTTTACTGTTGCAACCTCCTGCTGTTCACACAGCTACCTATCTAGTCATTGCTGTTGCTGCTGATTGTCATAGAATTTACTGACTGTGAGTAAAAAGAGCAAATGATATCATCCTGTCAATTACCTCTATTTGGTTAAAAGTAAAAAAGCATTTCAGAAAAATTGGTTGACACTACTAAAAAATGTGGGGTTTTTTTGTCCTTCATTTTTAACAGTACATTTTTCTGGAGATAAAATCTAAAAAACCATTATTAGTAACACCATTGTTGTTTTTAAAAATTTCATTACTTCCCTATGCAGTTGAAATTTTATATTAAGTTATTCAGTGTTATAATAAAGCATTATTAAACTAAGACTAATAAAATGCAGACAAACAAAACTAACTGGAAATAAGAAGTTTCCTTGCCTTGTTATTCTATAAGAATATATATGTGTATAGAGATATTTTTATAGTCTTAATTATTTCCTATTTTATTTTATTCCTTAAAATGTTAATGCCTTAGAATTACTTTGAAAAATAGTGTATGGCCTTTAAAAATTCAAATCAAGCTGGGTGCAGAGGCTCACACTTGTAATCTCAGAACTTTGGGAGGCCAAGGTGGGAGGATTAGTTGAACCTAGGAGTTCAAGACTAGCATGGGCAACATGGTGAAACCCCATCTCTACAAAATATTTAAAAAAGAAAAACCAATCAAGTAGTTTATGTGAGTGGAAAATAATTATAAAGTTGATGAGGATCTTTCAATAACGTTAACTAATCAAAGTAATCTTTCCTGATGCTACGGTTGAACTCTATTTTCACAAGGCTATTGATTTCATGGATGTGGCCATATTGTTGGTCAAATCAGAGGCTCAGAAACATGATGAGCTCATATGTAACAAGCCTGATGAAAAACTGGTAAGACTGACTGTCAATATTCCAACACGTATAACACAAAGACAGTGTTACATTAGGAACCACAATTTCTAAGAGGGCAAGCATCACATTTTGATTATTTGCACAATATGTTCCTCCCAAGTTCAGACAAGCAAAATTTTGAGACTATATTTTGAAGACCAAGCCATCTCTATTAACAATTTCCAATGTTTTTAGCAGATGCCTTAGTCCAGAGGCTCCTGAGAAAACGGTTTGTTTTTTAATCCTGAGCAGATGGCCCAGTTACTGGCCGCCCCTGCAAAGACAGACCACCTCCTTATCCATATAGCCACATGTTCACTTGCATGTGAACAAACAGAGTTTGTTAGCTGACCCACTAAACAGAGTTCCACCTCTTCATCATCTATTTAAAGAGAAGTCAGTTTATTTTACACCATTCACAGGGAATTCCACAGAGATGAGGGTGAGATTCAGCTTAGAATGTCTCCCTGCACTCACCGCACACCATCACTGCATTCAATTCAAGTTAGCCCAGACCCGTCTTTAAGTGGCTGTGGAGGCTGTTTTCTATTTTGTAGAGCTAATCCAGGCCAGCTTAGAGATGGTACTTCCCCTTAACCACAGACCCAGATGCCCAGGGTGAACAACCTTTGGTCATTCCTGGCTGGGAAGCTTACCCTCTAGGCTCCCATTTGATCTGGTTGCCTGTGACCTTCCGTGCGTGGCACTCTGCCCACTCCCCAGCCATCATGCCTGAGTGGGAGAAATAAGGGTTCTGCTCTCAAAAGCATCTCCTATTTCAAGTACCATCTCTTCTGGGGAGAGGATGGTCCTCCGGGAGGGACTGGTCATATTGTTGCCATATGCTGTTTAATGGTGGCTGACGTTTTAGTTGCCTAAAAACAAATGCTTCACTGTCAGAGGGCTTTGAGGCAGACAGATCAGATGCTTCTAGCTACTAGTGAACTAGTATGTATTTCTGCAAGTACCTAAGAAACCCACAAAGACATTTCTTTTGTTAATGGAAAAGTGTATTTGGAGAAGACTGCTGTTCAAAACCCCTCCTATAGGCAATCATGTAGCACCAGGCATTTGGCAACATGGAAGGTGTGAAGCTGGTCAAGACGACATGAGTCATGGGTCAGGCACTTAACTTTAATTGAGATTAAGGGAAAGGGTCTTTTTTTCTTTATATTATTATTATTATTATTATTATTATTATTATTATTATTATTATTGAGACAAGGTCTCGCTCTGTCACCCAGGCTGGAATGCAATGGCACAGTCACAGCTCACTGCAGCCTCGACCTCCCAGGCTCTAGTGATCCTCCTGCCTCAGCCTCTTGAGTAGCGGGATTACAGGCACATGCAACCACACGGAGGTAATTTTTTTTTAAATTTTTTTTTTTTTTTGTAGAGATGGGGTCTTGCTATGTTGCCATGGCTGGTCTCAAACTCCTGGGTTCAAGCAATCTTCCTGCCTCAACCTCCCAAAGTGCTGGCATTACAGGTACGAGCCAACATATCCAGCCTCTTTTTTCTTCTAAAACTCTCCCTTCGTCTCTCTAAGTCTCTGTCCTGGGGTGCACAGCCTATTCTTCTAAATTCTGAGAGGACTAAGCATCTATCAAAAGTTATCACCGCATTAATGTGGGGATGCCCTGGAGCAAAGGTTGAGTTAGTTACCTGCTCCTTCTTGACACTCTTTGTACTAAGAAATAAAAGGCAGCTGATTCTAAAATTTAATTTCCCATAGATTAGAAACCCATCATCCTGATAACCTTTCTTAGAATTCCTTGGAATTTTCATGGCTTTCAGTATTTAGACCCTGTCATGTGCCTTGTCCTGGCTTTTATGCTGAGAATACAAAGGTAGCATGCAAACCACAATGACATACCATTTAACATCCACTAGGTTGGCTATAATTTTTTAAAAATGGAAATAAGTGTTGGTGACGATGTGGAGAGATTGGAACACTCATTACAATGCTTGTGGGAATGTACAATGGTGCAGCCACTCTGGAGAACAGTCTGGCAGTTCCCCAAAAAGTTAAACATAGAATTATCTTATGTCCCACCAATTCCACTCCTTTTTTATTTATTTATATCCTAGGTATATACCCAGGATAATTGAAAAAATATGTCTACACAAAAACTTGTACAATAATGTCCACAGTGGCATTATTCATAATTGTTAAAAAGTGGAAACAACTCAAATGTCCCTCAACTGAGGAATGAATAAACGAAATGTGGTAAATCCATACAATGGAATGTTTGGCAATAAAAAGAATAAAGTACTGGTGCATGGTATAGCATGGATGAACCTTGAAATCATTATGCTAACTGAAACAACTCATAAAAGGCCACTTATTGTATGATTCCATTTACATAAAATGTCCAGAATAGGCAAGTCCATAGAGTCAGAAAGCCGAGTTGTGGTTACCTAGGGCTGGGCTTGGAAGGAATGAGGAATGACTACTAAATACAGGGTTTCTTTATGTGATGATAAAAATGTTCTGGAATTAGACAATGCTAATTGTCCAACTTTGTGAATATACTAAAAAAACACAAAATTGTGTTTTAAAAGGGTAAATTTGTGGTATGTAAAATATATTTTAATTGTTAAAAGTTTGCAGACATGTTTCTGACCTCATGAAACTTACCAACCTTATTTGTTATCTTCAAGACAACTGTGTCTGGACTGCTTGGATCGCTCTTTCCTCAAACAATTATTTCTCCCTCTTTCCTTCTTCCTGAGCATCATCTTCAGTTTCTACACCCTGAGAGGAAGGGAGGTAGAAAAGGAGGATTGGCAGACCCAGAATCCCAAGAACTGACTTTCTGCTCTGACACCCTACTAGCTGTGTGAATCCTTTAAGCCTTGTTTGTTTGCATATTTGAGGGACACATTTTCAAATTATTTCTTGTTTAAAATTGTGGTGAAATACTCATAACATAAAATTTGTTACCATCCTAACCATTTTCAGTTGTACGGTTCAGTGACATTAAACACATTCACATTGTTGTGCAACCATCACCATCATCCATCTCCAGAACCTTTTGATCTTCTCCAATTGAAACTTGGTACCCATTAAACACTAACTCCTCATTCCTCCCCCATCCCCATCCCTCATCACTCTTCACCAGGCTCTGGTAACCACCATTCTACTTGCTCTCTCTACAAATTTGACTACTTGAGGTACCTCATATAAATATTATCATATAATATTTATCCTTTTGTGATTGGCTATTTCACTTAGCATAATGTCCTCATGGTTTATTTATGTTGTAGCATGTGTCAAAATTTCTTTCCTTTTTAAGGCTGAATAATATTCCATTGTATGCATAAACTACATCTGGTTTTATCCATTCATTCATCAATGGACACTTTTTGGCTATTGTGAATAATGCTGCTAAGAATATGGGTGCACAACTAACTCTTTGAGATCCTGCTTTCAATTATTTTGGGTACATACCCGTACGTGGAAATGCTAGATCATAATGTAGTTCTATTTTTGATTTTTTGACAAACCATCACACTGTTTTCTACAGCAGTGATATGGTTTGACTGTGTGCCCACTCAAATCTCATCTTGAATTTCCACGTGTTGTGGGAGGGACCCAGTGGGAGGTGACTGGATCATGGGGGGCAGGTCTTTCCCATGGTGTTCTCATGGTGCTGGGTAGGTCTCACAAGATATGATGGTATTATAAGGGGAAGTTTCCCTGCACAAGCTTTTATTTTTATTTATTTATTTTTTTTGCCTGCTGCCATCCATGTAAGACATGACTTGCTCCTCCTTGCCTTCCACTATGATTGTGAGGCTTCCCCAACCACGTGGAACTGTAAGTCCATATTAAACCTCTTTCTTTTGTAAATTGCCCAGCCTTGAGTATATTTTTATTAGCATCATGAAAATGGACTAATGCAAGCAGCCACACCATTTTACATTCCACCCACAATACATAAGGGTTTCAATTTCTCCATGTCCCTCACCAACACTTGCTATTTTCTGTCTTTTTTTTTTTGGCTTTCTTTTTAGTACTAGCCATTCTAATGGATATGAGGCATCTAAGCCTTATTTTATTTTTGTTTTTGTTTTTTTATTTATAATAGGTGCATGACAGTTCTTGCCCTACCTATGGAAGAGGCATTTTCTTTGCCTATTTTCCCTGGGGCGGTTGGAAGATTTGAATTAGGTAATGTAGTTTGTAGACAGATAAACAATATATTCCCATATAGAATTAGAAATTACTACCTCCTGATTCAAAGAAACATCTCTAAACACTGTAAGTGGTCCAGAGGACTTCTCTTGCTCAACAAATCTTTCTCCAATAATTTCAGTAGTAATTCTTGGTCCTGTCCTGTTGATGGAGGTTGTCCTGATGATCTAGTAACACATGTTACTACATCATTTCTTATGTGGTTTAAGTATTTTAAGTCCTTATTGTTGACAGTTCTTTCACACCTTGAATTAGAGCTGGACTCTATTGATCTGTGATGTGACTTTACATCTAATTATTACTTATTCATCATTTATAGGTACCCTTCAGACTATTTTCTAAATCAGTACTACTCCAAATTCGCCTGTACCTTAGCATCAGTTGGGGGGCTTTAAAAAATCTCAAATGCTCAGGCCACATCCTATACCAATTTAGTCAGAATTTCTGGGGGTGCGCCTGGGGCATTAGTATTTTGCCGTCAAATGTGAAAAGTACAGTTTCAAATTAATGGTTCTTAAGCTTATCTGAATAAAAAAAAAAAAGCACTTGGAGAGTTCATTAAAAACCCACATTGGTTACCAGAGGCTGGAATAGAAGGACTGGGGAGATATTAGTCAAAGGATATAAAATTTCAGTTAGATAGGAGGAATACATTCAAGAGATCTACTGTACAACATGGTGACTACAGTTAACAACAATGTATTATATATTTAAAAATTGAAGAGAGTAGATTTTATGTGTTCTCACTACAAAAAATGATGTGTATATTAAATAGCTTGATTTAGCCCTTCCACAATGTACACATATCAAACAAAACATCTTGTTGTATACCATAGATATATACGATTTCGCTTGTTAATTAAAATAAAGAAACAAAAAACACAAACCCCTGAGTCTTCACTGTGATATACTTAATCAGAATTTCCAAGGTAGACATCTAGTGATCTGTGTGTTTAACAAACACATCTAGGTGCTTCATATCATGGAGAAAAATGGAAAACACAGTTCTAAAACAGTTAATTCACGGAGTATGACCCAATGTCATTGTGGGATAAGTTTCCTTCTGCATCAGTGTAGGTCTGGATATTTCCCTTATGGAATCGTGTGTCACTTTCACAACCAGCCCAACTGAGAAACTTATGATATGTCCCTCTGCTAGAATACCATTCCTTAATTTCCTTCAAGGTTATTTGCTAGTTTTTACATCTCTCCTTGTTTCTCCTCCCCACTGAAATAATTAGGCTCTTAGAAAATGATAAATAAAAATGAAATGAAGGTTTAGGTCCCAACTTCTCTTCAGCATCACTCTCCATGTAAACACTAGGAGTTTTCTTGTTTATTGTCAGGAACGCTAACGAGCATTATCACTGTCACCCCCGGCTACATGGCTATTTACTTGTGGCCAGCATTCCAAAATTTTTGTGAACTTACTAAATAAGTATCAAGCATATACTACACATCGCTGTATCAGTCTCTCTAGGTGGGTAATTTTGCCTATATTTTTTTTCGGATTAGGAAACCCAGGCTCAGAGAAGTAAGCCACTGGCTTAAGAACAAATTAATAGTAAGTGGCAAAGTACAGATTTGAACCACAGCTTGGCTGACTTTGACACCAATATACTGTGAAAACTTTCATCAGTTGAATGCAGGTGCCTTTTCTCTTTGAGACACGGGTCCCGCCTGAGCACCACATTTCTTACTTCCTCACCTCTGTGGGACTGGTAGTCATAGGCTAAGCCTCATGCATACTCAGATGGCAGAGAGGGCTTGTGGGCTCCCTGCCTGTTACAGTGGCCTTGGCAGTAAGTCTCTGACCTCTCTCCAGTTGGGTTTCTGCTGCTGGTGTAGAGATCGCTCACCTCACTCAGCTCCCAGCCTATCAGTTGCGACAGGTGATAACAGAGTTAATTAGTACCAATTGTGGTGATATTTACCATGAGGTGGGTACTTCCTGCTGGGAACTGATTGAGACCAATTAATCATTTCAGGAGAGTCTAATGAACAGCTAGCAGCTTGGAAACCATTTGGGTCACTCCTGACAAGCTCTGCATTGACTGTCACTTTGGGAGAAAATGCTTTGTTTCCATCTTGTCACTATATAACCAAAGGAAAAATGCCATTACAATCCAACAAGTTCTTTTGAAATTGAGTGTGTCTATTCCTCAAAATAATTATGTGAATTATTATTTATTATTATGAAAAGTGAATAGGGCCGCTATTGTGTGCTTTACCAAAAAAATGGAACTTCTTACTTACAGACATAAACACAGGACCTGAGGAACATTCTTCTGAACTCACATGATATGAAATAATATGTATACTTTTTTCACAGTTGTCTCATTGAGAGATAGAATCATCTTCGGCAAAATGGTCATATTTTGGAAATAAAAGGATGGCTTGCATTTAGGAAAAAGTTCAAAAATATCAATATCTGACAATAATGCTCGCTGAAGCATGTTCAGATCAAAGGTGGCTTTTTCAGTACTGACTGCCAACAGTTCACTAAAGTTTCTTGTCTCTTTTTTAGAAAATATAAAACTCAAGTTGCTAGGCCTAGACTGGAATAGCGATGTGGTACAAGGCGAAGGCAAACTTTGTTTTATTTATAGAGATAAAAAATAACAGGAAGAGATGAAGATGAATACATGGTTGCCTTTGTATGTTAAAAAGCAACAGTTTTCTTCAAATCAAATGTCTAAATCCTGCTTAATTAAGAGAAAGGAAGTTGATATTTGGATATAGTGTATGTTGACATCCACCTCTTTGATTTATGAAAGTATGAACTAGAGAGAACAGATTACTCAAGACAGAAGAAAGAGTTCCATTTTGATAGGAAAAAGTGTAGGCAGCATTAACTTCGGTGCTTGTTAAAACATGAAGGATTAGTAGCAAAAAGGGAGGGAAGACTTGTGAATGTCTCCAGTTTAGGATCTTCAGAAATGTTTGGGGTTTCTGAGAATGGCTCACCCAACCACATGAAAGTGACACTAAGGGAGTCAGCCACACGACTTCTCTAAATCCAGAGCTGGGACTGCTGTACGTTGACATCAGGCCATCTTACTTGAAGTGTAGCCACAAATTAAATTTATTTTTATTGAAAAAGTACTAAGTCCTTGCAAAGGGGGAAAATACAGCATTCAAAAATATGGTACTTCCTTCTCATTCTTGACAGAGCAAGCATGTAAAAAAAGAGCCAGGTTGTTAGTCTGTGTTCCCGTCCTGGGCCATATAAAAGAAGCAATAACGTTCATCAGCTACAGAATCCAAGAGAAGAATTCAGTTATCAGGCATTATTTTTTACCAGCACAATACAAAAAAATAAGCTAATCAGATTCAGAACTGTTGTATTGGCAAGAATGTCTAAAAACAATTGCATGATATGTGTGTCCTGCTTTGGACAATTTCTTTTTGAATTTGTAGGCATCAGGGTTTGTTCTTTGAGGAGGCTGAGAAAGAAAGAAAAAAATCCAGTCTGCATATGTCACTCAATCCCTTGCTGGTAAAATAAATCTACATTTGGAGCATCCACCCAAAGAGTCATGGACTAGCCCACATTAGATCATTACCAAGGCACTTAGGTCAGAAATTATAGGGAGACCATTAAAAAAAAAAAAAGAAAAAGAAAAAAAAAACCTAAAGTGTTCTACTATGCACAGTGTCTTCACATGGTTTTTCTGAATAACTGTGGTGGTTTTGCCAGCTGTGAAAGTACACAGAATCAGTTGGATCATTCTAAATTTAGCAAGAAAATAAAATAATTTGGCAAGAACAGGTCCTTCTTCATATTAAAACTATGTGGTGAATATAAACCTTGGGGAAGACAATAAGAAGTGAAGCCCTACACCCAACAAAGCAATGAGGCCAAAGGTAGAAACAGTCTTAGTGAAGATTTGTCTTTTTTTAATCTGCCTAGAATGACTTAGATATGCTTATGTCTAAGGCACAAAGATGAACCAGGTGACCTCTAGGACTATGTCTACCTTGGTGGTTCTATTGATAAACTGCTACTTTGAAGTACTAAAAAGAACTTGGAAAAACTGGATTTAAGTGCTTATTATAAGATATATGGAAGAGACAAGGGTAAACTTATGTTTTAAATTGTTAACCAATCCCAAATTTAACTGAGCCCTCAGTTTCTACACCATTGTCATGTCCACCGAAGAGTCTTTGAAGTTTTGCAAGAGACCCATAGACCGAGAATGGCTGCAGCACAGAAAAGACCAGAAATGTGTCCTTGTGGGTTCATTTCTAAGCTGAAGGCAATTCCCTCTTACCACAACATTTATGTGTACTTGGAAATTCAACAGACAAATGGGAATCAAATTCCCCAGAGTTCAGCCTGAGCTGGTTTTTAAAAGGACAAAATAACAAACCAAGAGATAAAGAAAAATATGTGAATAAAAATTCCGGGGGGATCAAATGATTAAATTTACAACACTTTAGGGATTTTTCTCAGTCCACAAGGGAAATACTATTTTCAATCATAAGACGTAGGATGTACACATTAAGGGGCATTTACATAGAGGCTGAAATTTCCAGTTCAGGAAAAAGAGTCTAGAGGCATATTAAAGACCATCTGTCTGTAGGATTCTATTCTGAACCATGTTCTTCATTGAATTTATATGGGAGATATTATGGGTCAGCTAGAATAAATGTGATAATAAATTCCTAAACATATGTTAGAGTACACCCAATGTATGTGTCAGTCAATTATCATAATAAAAAGCAACATTTTGCTTCACATAAATCTAAATTAAAATGCACAAGGGCAGTATTTTTTTCTTTTCTCTAAAAAAGAAAAAAATGATTTTATACAAAGAATAGGAATAGATTTCCCAGTAATTTGTGCTTTGTGCATAGACTTGTGATGATGAGTCTTTATCTTTGGAATTGTTGATTGGTGAGATTCACAAAGTGCCTGGTGCAATTCTCCAGGAGCTGAAAAAAAGGAAGGTGTTCAAAGATCCTGTGGAGCCAGGAATAATATGAAACCAGATAATGAAGAGTTAAGGAAAGCTTCTAAGCCTGCTAATGAACTCCATCCTGCCCTGGTAAGACCACCCTCCTTTTAAGTAAGAGGTAATTTAATATGCATCTGACTCAGTTGTGTTTGGGCTTCATCCAATCTATGAGTATCAGTGTGATAAATTATAATGAATTGTCTGCAGTACTTCACAAAGTGACTATAACAGACCTGAAAAACAAGATCCGTAGCTTGATTTTCCAGCTTCCTTTGAATATTTTCTGCCCTATTCCTGTCAGAACATTCCAAAACTTGAAAATATTTCTTACAGCTCCCCACACTGAAAGTTATGTGCTTTGAGCCCCATTTGATTAGATCTACAGTTGTTGGCTGTCTCTATTAAATTAAGCCCCACACTTGAATATGACACCAACAGTGAGACCAGCCAAATAATATAGCAAGAGAACTAACATGGCTCCTTTAGTTTCCAAAGGGTTTCTTTACATGTTAATTTCCCTTTGTAATCCACACGGTGTGCTGGGAAGTAGGTTAGTGAAAAGCACTGGGTTCCTATTTCAGATTCCAAAAAAGCAGCTGGAACCTTACATGTCTGCTGGGAGAAGGGGCAGAAACTGAAAAGGGAGTCAGGAGACTCATGTTCTGGAAAGGCTCTCTTTCTATAGCTGTGTCACTTTGTTCATGGGACTTAACTCCTTTAGGATGTAGTTTCTTCAATTAAGTGAAGGGCCACTGCCTGAGAGAACAGGCCATCTTCCCTTTCTTTAATGGCTGTAGGGAGTTCCAGCTCTTCAGAATGCAAAAGCATGACTCTATTCTACAGATGAGTCCTCCTAAGTAAAAAATGATTTGAATGTCATTAAGCTGTTTGTTTCCTGCTCTGGTCAGAGGACAGCAGCCCTTAGGGTAACACACAAAGATTGTGGGGAAGGGACAGGATGTGATTTTTTTCCCCTTCATCCTAATCATAGGATACAGATGCAGTGGAAAGATCCATGAACTGGTACTCAGACTGATTTTCTATGTGAAAATCATGTTAATTCTATTGGGCTTAATTTCTTCATGGGTACAATAAAATGGATCCTTTGGGGTTGGAAGCCTCAGAAGGGCAGGAGATGGGCTTCTTTTCTCTCTGTGTTGTTCTTTGTGACTAAGCCAGTTCCTAAGATTTGGTAGGCATTAGCATTAATTTGCTCTTGCTGCAGTAAGAAATTACCTGCTAATCCCAGCACATTGGGAGGCCAAGGCTGGAGGATCACTTGAGCCCAGGAGTTCAAGACCAGCCTGGGCAACATGGCAAAAACCTGTCCCTACAAAAAATACAAATTTAGCCAGGTGTGGTGGTACATGCCTGTAGTCCCAGCTACCTGGGAGACTGAGGCAAGAGGATCACTAGAGCCCAGAAGGTTGAGGCTTCAGTGAGCCGAGATCATGCCATTGCACTCCAGCCTGGGTGACAGAGCAAGACCCTGTCTCAAACAAAACAAAACAAAACAAAACAAAAACAAATTATGACACACTTAGTGGCTTAAAACAACACAAA
The DNA here is from genome assembly GCF_028878055.3 of Symphalangus syndactylus. Taxonomy (NCBI): domain Eukaryota; kingdom Metazoa; phylum Chordata; class Mammalia; order Primates; family Hylobatidae; genus Symphalangus; species Symphalangus syndactylus. The sequence goes on from NC_072425.2 coordinate 104,872,226, forward strand.
TTTATTATCTTACATCTCTGGAGGTTGGAAGGACTAAAATCGAGGGGTAGACAGTGCTACGTTTCTTTTTGGAGGGTCTAGGGGAGAATCAACTTCTTTGCCTTCTTTCCAACTTCTAGAGGCCACCCTCATTTCTTGCCTCATGCCACCTTTCACCCTCAAAGCCAGCAAGGGTTGGTAGAGTCTCTCTCTCACATCACACCTTCTGATTCTGCTTCCATCCTCACATCTCCTCTCTGTTCGACCCTCTTTGCCTCTCTCTCTCTCTTTCACTTATGAGATCCCTTGTGATTACATTGGGCTGACCCACATAATCCCGGATAACCTCCCCATTTCAAGATCCTTAATTTGTGAGATTTTGGGGTACCCATCACCTGAGCAGTGTACACTACACCCTATTTGTAGTCTTTTATCCCTCACTCCCATTCCACCCTTCCCCAAGTCACCACTAAGGAACTTACTCATGTAAACAAACACCACCTGTACCCTGATAACCTATGGAAAAAAATTTTAAAAAATAAAAGAAAAAAAGATCCTTAATTTAATCCTATTTGCGAAGTCCCTTTTGCCACTTGAGGTAACATTCACAGGTTCCTGGTATAAGAATAGAGATGTCTTTGGGTGGCCATTATTCTATCAGAGTGGTCAACAAATACTTGATAAACTTGTAAATATTTTGAGACAATGATAAATTAAGCACTTCAAAGTATATGTAAATTCAGAGGATTCCCACAGCTCATCACTAGCTAAAGTCATGGTCACATATATACTGTACACTCCCAGACAAAAAACCTTCATACTCACTCAAGCTCATGTTCACCTGAGTTTATGTTTTGGCTTTAAAAATGTACTCAAGTTCTATTTCACTTTCTTTCACCTGATAGAATATAATCTGTTGTAAGATTTTCCTAAAAAGGTTAATTTGAATTGTTTACTCCCATATTGAGACAGTTAAAGTTCCAGGCAGAATAGAGATTTAAAAGTCCTCTCTACTTCCTACCTCATACTAAACTCCTTTCCCAATTGCCATTTCAAACAGATCAACCAACAAAAAAGAGAGGATGGTAATCTTCAGACGGAAACAGAGACGCAAGGGGGATACTGTAGACCTACTAGCAAAAACCCAAACTCTGCTGTTATTTGCAACCCGTGAGTCATATACCCTCTTCTTTCAAAATAAGTCTTTCAAGTCTAAGTTACATTAGTGCGACTACTCTCTCAGTAGAGGTGCTACCAACCATCACATCAATCACAATCTATATACCTTCTATCAAAACTTTTTCAAATTTGTGATCATGGCATGAAAAAAATTTAACAATAAGCTTCCTGCCACTGTCCCCAACCCTCCTCCCACCAATGCAGATAAAATTTCAGGATAGTTTTGGCAGACCATAGGAACATATTTTCATTTTTTAAGTTTTTCAATTGTTTTGAAGCAGTTGACATTTTATGCTGATTGGTATGTGTCACTTGGGCAAACTTCTACCCGTTCTCTACCAGTACAATTACAGGGATCCCGTCTTATCTTTAAATTAACTGTAGCTTCAGAAAGACACGCCAACCTATTATACTTGCCCAATCCAGTTATACCAATGTATCATATATATAACTGGTGTCAAAGACTAATTAGGAATAATTGAAAGTTAATTGAACAGTACACTCAAGTATGCTGACAGAAAGATATGTCTTGAGAACTAGATCAACACACACCACCACTTCAAAATTTTCTATGTGAGGCCTTCTCTTCTTTTAAAATTGGCAATGATACCATATCAATGACAAAGTTCACAGATTTACTTACTGATGGACTGAAGTACAAATAGAATATTTCTGTGTGGGCTTGGAGGAAATAACTGCAAATTTCACAAGGTGAAAATTCTCCTGAGCAATTTTTCCTATAGTTCTAGTAGGTTATTTAATATTTGGTGCCTCCTTTGAGCACAGATAAATATCCTACAGTGGGTTTAACATAGCACATAACTCTCACTGAAGAATGTGAATTTCTATGGGAAAATCTAGTTCAAAGGCAAAAAACTCCTCTACTTTGTTTAACTTATTTTATTCCTTAGTTAATTCCACGTTCTTGAGCATGAGCCCTAAAATGAAAAGAAACTGGGCAAATTGGTACATATTAAGTATAGTTAATATCAAGAACTAGGGAAAGTAAGCACAAAATAAAAGTTGAATTCTAAATAACTAGACTACTTCCACAGTCAAGAAATGTCACCCCTTGGTGGCAATAACATCTTTCTTATGGCAAATGCAAGGTACTGTGGAAAGTTCTACTGTGTTTACATTTGTCAGGTCAAATACAGTGTTGAAGAAATTGGTAGAAAGGCAAAAAATAAAATAAAACTACCTTTTCCCAAGGCAGTCAGACCAGGAAGGCAATAAGAATTCAATTTTCCGGTATAATTTGAATAATGAACTCAGTTTTCCACTCCCCTTCCAAAATGTAGATAATGGCTGTAGCTAAGCTCAAAGTTGTCACGCATCTGGAAGACTATTTTAAAATACATTCAAAACGTTTTGATTACATGATGCCAAGCATCTGGCAATGCAAACTTCTTTAGGTGTTTTTCTTTGACAGATATTCAGCCCTGTATAGACAGTCATTGTGCTAGATTTTGAGCTACTCATTTTATTTGTACAACAACAAAAATATGTATGAAAAGGTAAGGCTTTCCTTATGATTTTGATTAGGTAGATTTAACGTAATGACATTAACAGAGTTGCCACTGATTCTTATATTACTTGAACCACCCTCTAGCTGGGCTCTCTCTCTACCCCCAAAAAGCCCTTCAGAGGCTTCTATTGGTCAGACCCTCCCCAGGAACAGTATTTCTCAAACAAACAGCATTCACTCACTTGTCTAAATAGTAACGGACTTTATTGGTTTCATTCCACGGCAAGGATAAGGAAAAGCGAGGCTTCTAGTTTTCCCTGCCTAATAAGAACCAGGCTTAGGAATACCTGTGGTTCACCAGCCATCCCCAAACATTTGCAGGATCTTGAGGTAGGAGGTAGGTATTCTTCATGTGAGGTCGCCTCCCTCCTAACGCGAGCTAGCTCGTACTTACAAAGCCCTTTTCCACAAACGAACCTAACCATTCCCGCCTCCACTCCACTGACTACCTTAAGTCAGGTGACACTGCAGGGGCTAGGGTGTTCTGGGTCAACCACGCAGTAGTTATTTGTTTTGTACCATGCATTCTACCTCAGATCACCTATTCTTGCTTTTGACCTAGTGGGGCAGGGACAGATTCCTCAAAGGCAAGGAACAGGTCGTATTTATCATTGTAGCTTCAGTACCCAGCACAGTGCTAGGTTCAATAAATATCTTGAATTGCTCTGAATAAAATGTCATCTGGGGAGGCCGAGACGGGGGGATCACCTGAGGTCGGGAGTTTGAGATCAGCCTAACCAACATGGAGAAACCTCATCTCTACTAAAAATACAAAATTAGCCGGGCGTGGTGGCTCATGCCTATAATCCCAGCTACTTGGGAGGCTGAGGCAGGAGAATCGCTTGAACCTAAGAGGCGGAGGTTGCGGTGAGCCGAGATGGTGCCACTGCACTCCAGCCTGGACAACAAGAGAGACAAACTCCGTCTTAAAAAAAAAAAAAAAAAGTCATCTGCCCCAGTGTTGAGGTAAACAGCATTACATTTCAAACTTGAAATATAATTAAACAGGTAGTCAGGTTTGAGTTTAAGCAGTGTTCACAGTGTAGAAGGCATGAATAGCAGATCGCTGGGAGAGGTCTGCAGAGCTCTATTTGCAAAAGGGTGCTACTGGAACAACAGAAAAGACTGTATTTGTCATGAACAAGTGGAGCATCCAGCCTGTGTGTTTAGACTTCCTTGAGACAAAGAATACACACTGTGGGGGAGAGAATTATTTTTGTCTCCTTCTTCATGGAATATGCCCTAACTCTGTTGGCTTCAGTTCTGGAAGGCCCAGGGCTACTCAGGGGTCTAGAGCATCATTAGCAACAATGGCACTGCAGCAATGGAAACCAGCACCTAGTGGTGGAGCTTGCTCTGGAGTGGGTGAGGCCAGCTCTCAGATGCTAATGGGGACAGGGCAGAGGGCAAGGCCTTGGGGCTTGAGCACTGGAGTCATTGCAAGCTGCTTTTAGCTTCATGGGCAGTCATTGGAACCTTATTCATGAACACATTTGCAATATCCTCTGAGAACTCCCAGGAAAAACGTGGGAGAATGTGAAGACCCCAGAGGGCCTAAGTTGCAAATGAGGTGAGGACCAGAGAAATATGTTTTACTCTGTTAATATGACTTCATTTAAAAACCAGTCTGCTGTGGCCTAGGAAAACCTGTATTTGATTGATTGCTAGATAGACAGATAAATAGATAGATAGATAGATGGAAAACAAATTTGATGTTATGAAGCAACAGAATATTTTTCCATCTTATATTTAATGGCATAATATATTGCTATTTAACTTTCAAATATATTTTAAATCAAGTATTTGAAGCAGGTTCATGACCCTCTGAGCAGAAAATACACCTAAGAAAAATGCAGAAAATCTCCTAAAGGGTTAATTGTTCCAAGGTGGAGAATATATTTAAATTCAAAATTCCTCATGAAAACCAGGCTTCTCTTTAGGTTTTTGCAAATAACAGCAATTGGTGGCTAATATTCTTAACCTTTAGTCAGTTTTCTGTTGATGAGAAATCAGAATCAGGGATTATTACTTTTCCAAAGAATGTTTAGACATCCTAGTGACATGATCACTATATGAAATATAATTCAAATTATCTCAGTTTAAACACTGACTTTGACAGTTAGTAAAATCATTTAATTTTTTACTATGGAAACTATTTTAATAATTGTAACCACTTTTTAGATTATATCAATTCTTTGAGATGAAGTACGACAGAGAAATGAAAATAATCTGTAAATTGAGCTCTGTTGCAAAAAGTGATTTTCATTCTTCAGTAGGGGTATTAACGGATAACCTTTCGAGTGCCTTTTTTTTTTTTTGTATTTCTCTTCTTCCTCTACCTCTCCTTTCTTATACAGCTCAAAGAAAATCTAGCTTATGAAAGCAGACTCTAGTTAATGATCCCCTTCCCTCTGCTCTCTCCCATTCTCTTTCATTCACATTCCCAACTTTGCATCTCTCTTCTCATTTTCCTTTTTTCTTTCCGGGGAATGACCACCTCAAAGGATTAATTCAGAACAGGCAGCAGAAAATGGTAACAAGAGTGGGCAAATCAGGATGTGGATTCAGAATCAAGAGGTATTTTAAAGGAGGAGAGTAACTCAAATTAAACATATGTTAAGAATATGGGTTTGTTGTTCATGGCATACCTGCTGCCTGTGATCCCACCCTGGTCAGATCAGCCTTCAAGGGCAGAAAATTCCCAAGTGGAATAATAAATACAGTGGCTGGAGGGTATATGGGTCTCAGCAGCTCTGACTTCACTGTAGGAACACGGGTGGTACTGACCTAGCTTAACCAGAGAAATGGATCATGGCCCCTCAGGCTCAGAGCCAGTGAGAATTCAGGCTCCAAATAAACAGGCTTTGGGCATATATAAATTCTAATATAGGTCTTGGCATTTATAATATGCTTTGCTTCAACTGATGTTGCCTGTTTCCCAAGGCGTCATCTTTCTTACTTTGATATGTGTGAACTAGGCAGTAAAAATCCATTAGTCTTCTTTTAAAAATGCTGTACAGAGGCTTAGAGTGTTTTTTCACTGGGTTGATCTGCCATCAACCTAAGGGTATGGCAAATTGTGTTATGCAGGTAACAATGAAAAGCCTTGCCCTACCTCTACACTTTCATTTCTCCTGATGTATCACATTTTGCAGCTCTTTGCTATCTCCAAATTTTGCACCCAAACATTATTGATATGAACTAGTCACACATACAGCTCACCAAGGGTTTTCATCAGGAACTATGTAGAATATAAAACAGGAACTATATTATTTACTTTCCCATTTCTATCCTCCCTTGCTTTAGAAGAGTTTTGAGGTGGAGAACAGTCATGTAATATATTTATGGCTTGAATACATTCCATTGGTAGGCAAGATTCAACACTGTTGGATCCCTCAGGATAAGTATCCATGATACAGATGTTGTTTAAGAATTAGTAAAGGTTTTTGAGAAAAAAATATTTTAAATTTAGTTTTGGAATAATACAGGTCTGAGAGGCTCACAGAGCCCATTTCCCATTTATTTTGACATTATTCCTGTAACACAAGTACTAGCTAACTAGTGAAATTTTAACAGAATAATAAAGGGTAATTTTTTTCTCTTTGCACTGTGTATGAAAAAAAGAGTACTTGTTAACTAAAAGAATAATGTGAAAAAATAGTTTCTAAGTCCTTCAATCTTTGTATTTGCTTTTGTTTTGCATTTTTTTATTGATGTCTCATAGTTTACATATTTTGGGGGTACATGCGATATTTTGATACACGTACACAATATGTAATGATCGAATCACAGTAGTATCAGTTTAGAGATATGATACACAAACAACCAAATATTCTTAACTCTTCATTAAAGCAGGCAGGTCCCAGATGTTTAATTACAAGTTTGAGTTATAACATAGCATTGGTGTTCTGTTTCACTTCTGTAACAATTTCCCAAATCAGCAGCTGTCATATCAGAGGACCTAATATAGTGAAAATTCCTATTTACACAAAGGATAGTTTGGAGACTGTGATGATTTGTTTTTCAAAAAGAATCATTTAATTCTCCTGATCTTCTTTAGTAAATCATATCTGATTTGAGAATTGGCCTTCTCTGTCCATGTTGTCCAAATTTGTGATGTTTTACAGAACTTGGCTCAAAATCCCTCATACAAAGAGAAGAACACATTGGAATGTTCTAAAGTCAGGAAATTCATGTAAAGCAGTTTTCAATATAGAAAAGTAATAATCCAGTGAAATCCTGTTCTGAAAATTAGCCAAATACAAATTTGACAAAGCACACAAGAGAAGATGCAATGAAACATGTAAGGGTCATCATGAGGAGTGTGACTGGGGAGAGGGGAGAAAGGCTCAGGTGGGGTTTTCTCTCCTCTGAGCACCTGCTCCAAGAGTGAAGTCTTTTCAACAATTTTTGTGGTGATAGGTTGGCATGGTGTCATTTACGCCTGTGATGAAGTGCCTGGATTCTCTTGAATGCTCACATCTTCCCATGCCAAGTCATCATCCATTCCCATTTATTTAAAAAATTATTAGATGAAACAACAAAATATATCTCCCATTACACATATTAAGTGGGGATATATGCAGAACTATTGATCAGTTATTAAGGTTGGCTAACACATTTTCTCCATGGTTAAAACAAAATGAAATCTACAGTTGAAATACTCACGAATCCACACAAATTCCTATGACAGGGACCTTCCTACTCTTCCTGCTCCCCCCTTGTTTTCTTCACACACATGTGTCCTTGCTGCCAGAGAAGCACATTTACTTTGATAGTGGAGCTCCTTTAGCCATTAAAAGCCACAGTTCTACTTTTTATATTTGGAAAAATGCTCAAAATGTGTTACTTCCAGGGGGAAGTAAATACTAGGCCACTTTGAGAGTCAAAGCCTAGCAACGGTGTTTTGAAAACTTCTGATTCTATTTTTGTAGAATCTTTGTCCCGTATTTTCCCTGTGTGGATTTTCTGAAAGGCTTGGGTCCTTGAGTGAGCATTCTTCTAGTGGCAATTTTAACATATCTGCCGAATGTTTTTATTTGTGCTGCTGGTAGGATACATGATAATATACATCATTAAATCAATACTGTCCCCATACGGCAGTTCTTTTCCAGGAGTTGTTTGCTGGCTGTCTAGCTGTGGAATCAGAGGATGGGATACTGTTGATTTCAGACATAAGGAAGGGGACAGTTGGAGCCAAGCTTTTAGTGATGAAGCCTTTTAGGGTCCTGGGGGAACTACTATACGTCTTGTGTCAGATAATACAATATGCAACATCACTGTTCACAAAGAGTGCCCACCCAAGATGAAAAATCACAGATAAGGCAAAATAATTTACTAAAATGTGGACTGGGAGCACTCTCTTTTAGAAAGTGTCTAGGAGGGAAAGCTAAATAAGCCAAAGGAAAAATTTGTGTGCAAGCTGCTTATCTGCTATTATTAGCAAGGTGAAGGGATCCTGGCAACACTTTGTGGTCTTTAAGGACATTTTGGCTTCTCTTGGCATGATGCTCTGGAATTATTTTTTCCACTTTTTCATGCTGTCTCTGTAACACAACCTCTTTACAGAGTATATCTCAGGAAATGACAATTGGCTGTCGAATCCCATACAAACTTATTGGATATGACAGCTTAAAGGAAGAAATATTCTGCAGAGAAGAAAGTTTTTATTTATAATCTTATATTTTAATCCTCTTTTTACTTTTTCTTGGTTAATTTTATTATTTCAATTAGATAATTTAAAAATCAACACATCACATACCAACCTCTCCTAAGAGCAATCATAAGATTTGATGATTTTTCTGATAGACAGGATAGGGTTTCAAATTTGCATTATTTTATCTACTGAATTAACTATGAATTCTAAACCAAACTAATGCTGCCATGTGTTTTTAAACATCTCTAATCTAAACCATCTGGAGAGGCCTGGTTTTGCAAAGGCATCCCTTTCAGGACACTGCGGATTTTGTCACTGCTTGAGGTTCTGGCAAACCACCAATGTTACTATAATTCTCTTTTGTGAAATATAGCTTTTGACTAGGATTTGAGAGTCTTGGTTGTGTGTGTGTGTGTGTGTGTGCATGCATTTATGTGAGCATGAGCACTTGGGTACAATTTTTGCTCCTGTTTTCTTTAGTTTTCAGAAGACCATATTTATCAGGAACATTTTAAAGAAATAAAGATTTTAATTTCAACTACTCAACATAACACTAGACAAAGTTATTGGAGAAGCAAAGATGTAATGCTGCATAACATAACTTATTGTTCATAGGTGCTGGAAATACTTTTTTAAAAACTCAAAAGGAAAAAAACATACCGGCTTTAGAGAACAAAAAACAGTGAAGTTATAAAATGATTATGGATACAATAATTTGTAGCATATAAGGCATAAACTCAATATATTTTCAGGGAGATTAGAGTTAAAAATTAGCGAAGATAAATCTTTCACCTAATAAAAGCAACATCTTGTTCAATGATTTGGCAAATAATGAACATACCATTTAAAAATAAACAATCGGATATAAAAACGGAAAAAGCAAAGTATAGATTATTTGTTACAACAAAGGTTAGAAAACTTCCCCGGGAAGTAAAGATAATTCCATTTGCAGAAATTCTCTACAATAGTAAATGCTTTCAAATAATTCCAAAAATTAAGTTTTGCTCAAAGTCACTGTCTAAAATGTATTAAAATAAGAATGTGACTCTTGGAGAATATGAGTCTCTGTATTTATTAATAACACAGTGTGTTCAAACAGCCCCATTCATCCAACAATATTAGGCAACTTAAAGACACACACAAATCAGAAAGTGTGGACCTAGTTTGCAGAGGAAGAAAAAGCTATATTTTTTAAAAATAGATGGTCTGGAGTCTAGAAGTGGTTCCATCCCTAGAATATAAACAAGACAAAGCAATGTACAAGTATCCCTCTCGGGGGTGGTAGTGGCCTCTCTCCACTCTTGGTGGGTACTCATCTGGCCTGGGGCAACTACAGCCCACTCCTGCCCCGTACTGGTTCCTTTCCTGAAAGGAGGGCCCCCATGCACATATCTCTGAGGGAGGGTGTTGCCCTTCTGAGACTTCTCCTTCCTTTCAGATCACCTGGTATTCTTTTAAACCTGCTCTTGCCTATATGAAAATGTTGTAGGATAAAGAAAATGCATAATCTGATAGTCCAGAGAATGGAAGCCCTACCAAAGGGGTCCTTGGGTCATATATGTCTCTAAGAGGGAGCTCTTAACAGATATGCTAAACTGATATTAAATGAAAGTAGAAAACATGGGTCAGCCCCATCATCCTTATTCTTGCTTCATAGCCTACAAAGTGTGTTAAGCATGGCAAATGGCCAGTTAGTCTCTAAATAATTCATTGTAGCCATGTGAGCTATGTAGGTACAAGAGGGTTCATTTATGAAGCTGGGGCGTGGGGCCATCAGTGTGAGTAGTCAAGCCAAGGAAGCCAATGCATCTGTACCTTGCATGTGGCAAAAGCACAATAACAGGATGATATTAAAGCCATACACACAGTATAACCTTATGGGTTATTAAAATGCTGAGCTCAGCCAGGCACAATGGCTCATGCCTGTAATCCCAGCATTTTGGAAGGCCGAGGCAGGAGGATCACAAGGTCAGGAGATCAAGACCAGCCTGGCCAACATGGTGAAATCCCGTCTCTACCAAAAAATACAAAAATTAGCTGGGCGTGATGATGTGCGCCTGTAATCCCAGCCACTTAGGAGGCTGAGGCAGGAGAATCGCTTGAACCTGGGAGTCTGAGGTTGCAGTGAGCTGAGATCGTGCCGCTGTACTCCAGCCTCATGACAGAGCGAGATTCTGTCTCAAAAAAAAATGCTGAGCTTATTTTGTACTTATTGGTAAGATGCCCTTCCCTACCTGCCCCCAGCACTCTCCTGCTGCCTGAATGAATTGGTACCTCCCTGGAGAACCCCTCAGTCACAACCCCCCATTCAGTAACTAAGGAGGGAGGTCACACCCATGCTATTTGGACAATACACAAAGATTGCTACATATTTTGAATTTCATTCTTGTATATTCAATAATAATTATTGCTGACATTCACTGGGTACTTACTATGGGCCTGACACTAAATACGTCACATTTATTTATTTATTGTAGTCTCATAACAACCGTTTGACTTGTTCAAGGTCACAGAGCTTCTAAGTGGTAGAATCCAAATTATAATTCCAGGCTGTGTGGACTTATAGCTCACTCTTAAACACTATGTACTTAACTTCCTCCCAGAACTCAGAAAATATCTCATCATCATTTAGTTAGGAAACAAATGATTAAATAGTCGGGACCAGAGAACTTTGGAATTGTCTCAGGTTCCCTCTATCAATTGGCATTTTAATATAAAGAACACACATATAAATTTGACCAATGTGAACAGGGCCCAGGCAATAGAAATAATTGAGAGGAGCCAGTCAGGTGATGGAAAATTAAGCATGGTTGGGATTGGGGAAAACTGGAGGGCTCTTGTGGAGAGGGTCTCACCTCCAGCCTATCATTGCTGTGAGGGCCTGGCCATGGTGAGTACCTCCAAAATAATTGTTGAATGAATGAACAAATGAATGGGTAAATGAATGAATCTAAGTTAGGTGAAATTTCTTCAGGAATATATCCTAGCAAGAAAAATAAAAATGCCAAGATTTAAGCTTCTTCCCACGTAACTATCATGCAATAATAGTAAAACAAACAGATGTAAAGAGAATACTTTTATCATTTCAAAGCAAGTTCACCAGTTACTATGGACTGAATCATACTTCCCCCCACCACGACCAAATTCATGTGTTGAAACCCTCACCCTCAATGTGACTGTATTTGGAAATAGGGACTAGAAGGAGGTAATGAAGGTTATGAGGTCATAACTGTAGGGACCTGATAGGATAGGATTAGTGTCCTTATAAGAGACATCAGAGAGCTCACTGTCTCCATCCACCATGTGAAGACACAGCAAGACGGTGGCGATCTGCAAGCCAAGAAGGGAGCTCTCACAGATTATATTATGTGTAAGGCTATACACACAATATAACCTTACCAGTTATTAAAATAATGATCTCATTTTAGCTCAGTATTTGCTGCCTCCTTGACTTGGACTTCTCAGACTCCAAAACAGTGAAAAATAAATTTCTGTTGTTTATAAACTGCCCAGTCAATGTTATTTTGTTGTAGCAGCCTGAGCAGACTAATATAACTATATTGTTTCTATTATCCTCATTATAATCTTAAGAGGTAGTTAGAATCCCATCCGTATTCAACCCAGACCCCTCAGAACACCCATCTTCCTGAGACCAAGGCTTCTCTCACCTCAGTGAATGGCTGGAGGTGGGTAGGTATTTAACAGAAGGGAGGGACAAGCCAGCAAACATGCTCATATTGCAATCTGGCTCTCACAGCACAGCATCCATAATTCCCAGGATAATTCCTGAATGAAGCACACTGGAGAAAGCCCGGTTCAGACAGTTGTAGCACAGTGGATGGGGAGAGAAGGGAAGGGCATTTAGGGAACTGGATAGAATCAGCAATGCTGGAGTTCTGTGTTGACAATATGTGTGCATATTAATGGGATGCAGCAAATGCTAGTAAGAGGCTAGTTTTTGTAATGATATGAAACTTTAGCTTGATCACTTGCAATGTGACATGGCAAGACAAATAAAACGATTTTAAAACAACTTGTTTAAAGGTGTATTCTCATGGCATCCTCTTCATCAAATAGCTCACTTGGTCCCTCGCATACTCCATGAGGTATAGAAATAATCTCCTTCATTGCTGTTTTCAGATGAGGAATCACGTAGAATACGATCTCTTTGCTAGAATCCACCTGATAATTCTAACTTCCCTAGATGTGTCCCAATGATCACTTCTGCTTCTTCACGAGTTGCTTTTTGGAGAAGACTCTCGAGGAGGGTAGATAAAGAATGAAAGCTGGAGAGGCAGGTTTTCTGCTTCCAGCTTCCTGGGCAAAGCAAAATGAACTTCCTGCTGTTTGATTTAATAAGAATCAGTGTCTAGCTCATCAGATCGGTCATTCTCAATTGGCAGAAAAGAAGTGTTTTGGGATGTCTGCATTTCATTTCGCCATGTACATTGATATCCCTTTATGTCTTTTCCGAAAGGCACAAAGTAGCAATGTTGTGGCACTATTTCTCTGGTCTGATCCATGTAAGTTGTATCTTTTATGTAAGAGTTTAATTTTACCTTGATATCAAAAGTAAGTTTAAATTTTCCATGATTTTATTCTTCAAAATGTGTATGATAATCAATGTAACACTGGTTGAGGTTTCCTCTTCTGTTTTCCCATCCTGAGGCACTTTGAATATCACATTTGAAAACTGTTTGGGTCTCACTCTGGTTTTCATATTCTTAGCCATGGAGTTCATTTGGCGATCATAAAGCACCTACTATGTGCTTTCATTTTGAATCCCAGGAATTCATACTAAATATGAAGCAGTAATTGTCAAAGAACTTTCTATTCTTTTATCTCTTTCTCTTTTTTTACCTGTAATAACCACTTCTTAGCCTAGCCAAGAGAAAAGCTTAGAAGATGCCCTTTTCTTTTTATCAGCTGGGCCATAAGCAAATTACTCTTCTTTTCATTTTAAAAAAAAATAAAAATCCTGAAGGCGATTCTAACACTTCTCCGGTCAAAATATACTTTACAAAATTAATGTCAATTAATTTATATCTTTGTGTCCACAGCTGTTTTGCAGATTTGGATTATAGACCACAATCTGGGTTGGAGGAGGGACAAAAATTGATGGAGGAAGAAATGAGGTTTACTGAAATAGACTTTACAATTGAACTAGAGACTAGAGACAGTCTTCTTTGCATGGGATCTGGAAACACAACAATAAAGCCCCATGACTCACCCAGGGTCACTCAGCAGTGTGGTCAGCTAGGAATGGAACTCCAAGTCCTAACTTTCTGTCCCTGTCCTAACCACCAGCCCACACTCCCTTCTCTGTTAGCATCACTCTTCACAGGTGAAACTCTCTTTGAGGTTAGCAGGAACCTCATACAGAATCAAACACTGGGCAGCTGAGGCCATATGCAGCAATGACATCTGTACCCTTTATAGAATCTTAATGGGAAGCGAAGCCCACGTAGGAATAAAGACTGAGGGCTTTAAACACTGACACAAATGAGGTTAGCTGATATTACCCCACTTCACATTCTGCTTTGCCCTGAAATAGTGAGGGTTTCAGGTCATTGTCAGTTTCAGGTCATTGTCAGATCCCCCTCTAAAAGAGATTGCCAAGAACAAAGAAACCAAATCAGGAAAAAGTAAAAGTAAAAATAAAATCCTCTGGCCAAGCTAAGACTCTAAACATAGCTTTTCCATTTACCTCAATGCAGATAATTCTAAGGTATATATTTCTGATTCTATTCATTCCATTTAAAAGAGAAAGACCATACCAGGGTAAGCAATGCAGGGTGGTCAGACACATAATCTAATGACAGTGTGTGGAAGCCACTACAGAAGACAGCAGGAGCACTGCCAGAGTGTGTTATGGGGCTGAGTGGCTGATTTCTATGCAGGGTCCACCAATATTTTCCAAGTATAGACAGCTTTTATTGAAATAAAAATAGAAAATGCAGGACCTGAGATCACACTAAAAATTCAGTTTAGTAAAGACACAAAAACTGCCCGTGACAGTAGAAGATAATTTTTGGCCTTGCTATCCATAACAGAGAGAAATGAAACTTTATACTAAAATCTTTTTATGAGCAGGCTAAAAGCTTGTCAGTCTTTACAAAACACCACGGAGCTGATGTCTGTTTCTTGTGCATTTGCTTTCCACTGACTGAAACAATGCTTCTCTGATCCATTGGTTTTGTTTACAATTATACACTTTTAAAAAATATGAAGAATCAGCAGAGATCAGCAGGAAATGAATAGCTAATGCAATTACTCCAAAATTATAAAAGTACATTCATCATAAGGTACTCTTGCTACTCTCTAGCTCTGCCCTTTTTCTAAGTAATGAATTGTCTAATTTTGAAATTATCAGAATATCACAGGAGAATGTGGAAGCACATTCAAACGACCTGATTTCCCTGACTTAGTGTCTCGAAAGGACCAGTTGTAATAAATAAGATTTAGCAAAGATCAGATAGAAGAAAAGTTACAGGTCAGTGATGAGGGTTTTAGTTTTTCCACATATATATTTTAATTCTGTGGGATCTCTAAATTTCCATTTAGGGTTAGAAGGTGGTGAAGATAGCCACGTCTAGAACCATGTCTAATCAATACCTTATAAGGGCATGTGGCCAAAAATATACCTTGAATGGGCTGTACAGCCTTTGCTATCAAGTCCCATGTCTGCCCACATTTTTAGAATGCAGCCTGGGTGATAGCATGATGTATGCGATAGAATAAGCCTCAGTTCCAGGATTGGCTCTACTGTTCACTAGCTGGGTAACCTCTAAAGTATAAAATCTCTCAACTGGAAAAAGAGAATAATAACATTTTTCCTACCTCCCTGTTGTACAGTCAATGAGATCATGAAGGCAGAAGTGTTGGGAAAATTTAAAATACAGAAACACGTAGATATTGCTACAGGTATTACACTTTAGTACAAAGGCAACCAAATTGCCTTTATTATGTTATCCGCCTACCTAACCTCCATCACTATTTCATCTAGGACTACTTCCCTGGCTGCTGAAAGTTTCCTGATTTGGTCTCCCAACAGTTCAGAAATACTAAATATCATAGCAATTTTGTTTTTCTTTGGCAGCCAGTGATATTTACCTGACCTTTATCCCAGCTTCATGAGTATCATCTGTATCAAAGTGCTGACTACAAGTTTTTGGAATCAACTATTTTACTCAGAATCTTTTGGTAACTCTGGTATGACTACCTTGTTACTATATTTAGGGTACCTCTTGCTTTTTTTTTTTTTTAAATCACGAGTGTATTTTCTTCTCAATGACATGTATTGGATCATTAAGGGAGAAACTAAAATAAAAAATGTTTGTTGGAGAAATGTTTAGTCAATGATCCCAAAGATACACACACACACATACACACACACACACACACAAGAATGCCCTTTTCAATTACTACTAGTATTAACTATTGTCATGTGGTAAAACAAGTAATTTACAGTTGATTCCAGAAACCTGTAGTCAGTTAATATAATTAAAATTTAAAAATCATGAAAAAGATCATACATATTGATTATAATAATGTATTATTGTTGGATTTTTAAAATCAAAGATATACTTTCTGTAATATCAAAATAATTTAAAAGGCACTGTTTTTCAAAAATGTGTTTCTCTTTATTTCTTAATCCTTACAGCATTTTCCTGGGAATTTGGCAAACCTTGTAAAACTGAACAAAATTAGGATTTTGTGCTTCTGTGTTTACAGAATGAACATATCAAGCTGACTTAAAAAAAAAAAGAAAAAGAAAAAGAAAGAACCGTTCTTATTTCAAAGGCTCAGAAAATAAAGGTTATTTACTATACAGACCTAGACTTCTTGTTAAGTTGTTTTTGAGATAGCAAATTAGAAAAACATGGCCAGAGTTAGAGGTTACTCAATCAGGTTGAGGCTGGGACTCTATTCCAGCAGCTCCTATTCCCCAAATTATATCTGATAATGCTCTAAAGTCTAAACATATTTTAGTTAAGAAAGATACTTGGCTCTTAGATAGAAAATGGCACTAAGCTTCCAAAAATCAACAGGTTTACCCACCCTCTTCAAATGATGTATTTGTATTCAGAGTAATCTGTCTCTCAGTACCTCTGAATTGTAACATTTGAGGAACTGCAATTTTGAGCTGAAATGTTTGTTTTTCATTTGCCTGTGCATAATCACAGGATAGGAGCATTAATAAAGGGGTTGGTGTATTGGCCTATGCTGAGGCCTATTATTTAGGCAGAGTCATGGCAACAGAGCAATGCAGAACGTGTACAAGGGTACCATAATTTCAGCCTGTATTGTGTCAAGTGGAAGAGAAGACATGTCTGCAGAGAGAAGGAATGAAAAATACAAACATATTTGAAATTATCTCTGCATTTTCAAACCAGAAACAGCGTCTATATTTCCCAGCAACTCAAGAAATACGAGTGGTAAGTCTTGCCCCGTGCCAGCTACAAAAGTATTATCTGTTAAGTAGTATGGCGCCCATAAACTTAAAATCAGCAAAATCCACTGAACTGCATTTCCAAGAGAGTAGGAGACTTGAAATGGTAGTGCTCTGAGGATGTCCACATGGGTGGGCAAGCATATGTTGCTTTTAAGCAGAGGAAGTGGTATACCACGATTTCTTCATAAGTGCGAGGTCTTTATAAACTCATCCTCATGGGGGCTGTTTTAAATAGAAAGAAAATGACACACAGTCCCCAACCAAGCTTCCTAACTGTTTGGGGAGGGTTGCCACTTTCCCAAAACATTAGGTTACTGTGGGGGAATTTTCCAAAATTGTCAACAATTTCATTTTTAAACTGAGTTCTTCCTCTCAGCATAAGACAGATGCAATACAGCACAAACTATATTTGGTCTAGCAGGAGATGTAAGTTATTTTTACTACGCTGACTCCTACCTGACAGTGGAAGACGTATTCTGGTGTGGTTTTCTTAAACTTCATGTTCCAAACCAAGGCCACTCCATCTGGTTCATGGGGAGCATCTTCATTGTTGTTGTAAGAAGCCACCATCAGCTCAGGGTACTAAATGGAAGAGGTCACAAGGATGAATTATGCTAAGATGACAACACAAGGAAAACTTTGTTATTCCTACGTACACGTGGTATACTACATAGCATAAATAGTGCTTTCTGTTATGTTGTGGCATACCTACTATCAGCTTACTGCTGCAACCTCCTGCGATCTTGTTTCTGCCTCCAACACTCTGTATGCACTTGTCGTACTCACCGGTAACTATCAAACTACAAACATCGCTTTACCTCTCTGTATTATTTGACACTTTGTGCTACTCCCTTCCTCTCCTGTACTGGCTTCCATTACATCTTTCTCTCCTGATTTTCTTCCCTGACTTCTCTTTTCAGTTCCTGCAGGTTCTCCTTCTATTACATATATTCCAAGGAGGGCTGTTCCCCCTGAGTAAAGTTCATCTACTCCAGTGGCTTTAATAAGCTTAACATGCTGGTAATTTTCAAATCTATATCTCTAGGCTTAATTTCTCTCTGAGATGCAGGTCTTTATATCTGACTGCCTACTGGGGATTTCTCAGGGCTGTCCATAGACCCATCAATTGCAACACATAGAAAAATGAGCTCATTGACTTCCACATGAAACCTACTGCTCGTCCATGTTCCCTATTTTAGGGTCTTGCACTAACATTCGCCTGGCCCAGGCCAGCCATTCTACATTTTTATTTATTTATTTATTTATTTTTTGAGATGGAGTCTCACTCTGTTGCCCAGGCTGGAGTGCAGTGGCGTGATCTCAGCTCACTACAAGCTCCGCCTCCGGGGTTCGTGCCATTCTCCTGCCTCAGCCTCCTGAGTAGTTGGGACTACAGGCACCCGCCACCACGCCTGGCTAATTTTTTGTATTTTTAATACAGACGGGGTTTCACCATGTTAGCCAGGATGGTCTCGATCTCCTGTCCTCGTGATCCACCAGCCTCGGCCTCCCAAAGTGCTGGGATTACAGGCGTGAGCCACCACGCCCAGCCCATTTATTTTTACTTCTTTCTCTCTCTCACTCCCATACACTAAATTTCCCTAATTCCTCAACACCTTTCAAATGAATATTTTCTTTCTATCTTTAAGGTCAGAGCCTGCTAAATTAATTTCTTATCTGGATGAAGGCAACAGCTTCATAAATGGCTTCCTATACTGACCTACTCCATTCTCCATCCTTCATCAGGAAGACTTTACAAAATATATATTAGGCTAAGTCATTCCTCAGCTTAAAATACTTTAATGGCTCATCATTACTTTCAAGGCAAAATGCAGGTCACAGAGGATCCTTAATAATCTGTCATTTTTTGCCTTTCCTGCTTACTCTCCTACAACCTTCCCTCTTTCTCCCCACCTCCCACACCCTATGACTCAGCCTCACTGGACTAGTTTTGAGGCAAACAGGTACATCTCTGTACCTATGAGTCTCATACTCACTCTCACTAGGATGACTCTTCTGTGTTGTTTACATAATTAACTCATCCTTTAAGACTCAACACAGGCATCAAGTCCTCCAGACAATCCTGACTTAAC
This sequence comes from Symphalangus syndactylus, assembly GCF_028878055.3. Lineage (NCBI taxonomy): Eukaryota > Metazoa > Chordata > Mammalia > Primates > Hylobatidae > Symphalangus > Symphalangus syndactylus. The sequence goes on from NC_072425.2 coordinate 104,891,116, forward strand.
CAACCACTTTCTTCCTTGCCTATTATCAGCTCCCTTAGTATTATGTGTCTGCCCTGCCAATTAAAGCACTTGTCAAATGCATTATAATTTTTTTTCTACACCTGTGTCTTTCACTAGATTGTAAGCTCTTTGAGAGTAGGGACTGGTTTTCGTTGACCTCTGAATCCAGGGTCAATTCCTAGCATATAATAAACTTGTGCCAAAATTTCTTTAATTATTTTAAATTTTTAATTTTAGTAATTTTGTGCTCAATAGAAAGGCTTTATATATCATCCTGTGTTGTCAAACAATGCTAATAATTAAAGGCTTAAATGCAAGAAACATAACCAGTAAAATAACAAGAAGGACTCTATAGTGATTCTAGGTATTAGAAAGACCTACTCACCCTACATAAACTCTGTCCTGAGTGTTACTAAATAAACTGAGGATAAATCTCATAGGAAGTACTTATGAGTTAGGACACATTTCATGAAAATGTCATTCCTACATAGGAGTCTCAAAAGGCAGCCCTATTAAAAATAGTATCAGGATTATAGCAGATCATATCGCTCTCTTCTTATAATTTAATTTTTTCCTCCTTTTTCATTATTCGATACATATATTTAATGGAAGATTGCCTTTATGAATTGGAACACGGATCTTTTTTTTCTATTAAAAATAACTACATCTAAGTCTTATTCATTCTTCCAGCAGCCTCAACTAAAGAAAGCTGCAGAGAGTTACAACGTGCTGGTTGTGCAGAGGAAGTATAAGCATACAGTGATACACAAGTCTGTGGCCACCAGGGGAAGTAATCACTCTTTATTAAAAAACGCTCCTCAGCGGATGAATCAAAGGCCTATTAAGAAAGGCCTTTGATTCAAAGCCCATTCAAAGAAACTAACATCCAGATAAACACAGACATCTCCAGACTGTCCATCTGAAGTTTAACTATGTCACATGTGAAAAGGCAACTCTATAAACATCAACACCACTACCACAGGGGCTAAGGAGCAGCCAGATGTTTCTGCAATAATATCACCCAGCTGGGTCTCATTGTTGGCACCCACTTGCAGCTTTTCTTTTTCCATTTAAAAATATTCAAAATTATTTAGCTTTAAAACTCCTTTAGAAAACAGGGAGTGCTTTAGTAAAATTACCAGTGAAATGCCATTGGCATAATTTCTATAACTGAGATCATAAGGCCTAAAGATACTGATTTAAATTTTATCTCATGCAAGTTTTTGGGATTTCAAGGTGCCTTCTAGTATGTCTTTTTCCACTGTTTGTTTGAACATGACTAGTCATATTTTCTTTTTCCAATAAAAAATCTCTAAACAATTATTTAATCTTAAATGTTGTTCAAAGTTATGTTTTTAAAGAGAATATAAAGAATTATGAAATTCATGATCATTTGGTTACTCATAGGGCTGAATTATCCTGTATTTACCCTAGGAGAATTTTACCTGGAAATTACCAGATATACTCTGAAGCCCATTTTTTTCTAACAAATAAATGAAACCTAGTTGGGGCGCAGTGGCTGAGGCCGGCAGAGGTTGAGACCTCCAACGCAGAAGTTGAGGCCTGCAGATCACTTGAGGTCAGGAGTTCGAGACCAGCCTTGCCAACATGGTGAAACCCCTTCTCTACTAAAAATACAAAAATTAGCCAGGCATGGTTGTGTGTGCCTGTAATCCCAGCTACTCGGGAGGCTGAGGCAGGAGAATCGCTTGAACCCAGGAGGTGAAGATTGCAGTGAGCTGAGAGTACACCACTGCACTCCAGGCTGTGTGACACAGTAAGACTCCGTCAAAAAAAAAAAAAAGAATCTAGCATTTACTGGAGAGGAAGGAACCATCATGTTTTAAGTGCCCGTTATGTACCAGACACTGATATGTTAATTCATTTGGTCCTCATAACCCTCTAAGGTAGGCAATGGTTTATTCATTTCCACAGACAAAGAAATGCAGAGTCCCGGGTTAAATAACATATTCCAAGCTATGTTGCTAATAAGTGATAAAGCAAGAACCCCACTTAAAGTCTGTTGGGCTTCAAAAGCCTTGTCCTTTCCTGTCCGCTGTGGCATGCCTCAAGTGTCCCCTATAAATGTGTAAGGCACCATGACAGGTAAAATATGTGACATGAATGCCCTGAATAATAGGCTCTTCTCTACAGGAACTTATCATTAGGTGGAGGGAGGTAAGACACGTGTAGAAATAACTACAAGACAAATACAAAAGCAGACCATGACAAGTGCTAAGACAGAGGCAGAAGCAAGGTTCTGTAGAAGCATAGGGCCAAGTATGCTGGCTCATGCCTGTAATCCCGGCACTTTGGGAGGCCGAGGAGGGTGGATCACCTGAGATCAGGAGTTCAAGACCAGCCTGGCTAACGTGGTGAAACCCCGTCTCTACTAAAAATACAAAAATTAACCAGCCCTGGTGGCTTGCTTCTGTAATCCCAGCTACTCCGGATGGGGAGGCACGAGAACGCCTGAACCCAGAAGGCAGAGGTTGCAGTAAGGGGAGATCATGCCACTGCACTCCAGCTAGGGCGACAGGGTGAGACTCCATCTCAAAATAAATAAATAAGCATGGAAGCTGGTGTGGGGTGTGGCAGGAAGAGAAATTGAAAGGGATTTCTGAGAAGAAATGAGACCTTGAGCCTTGTCAAGCGGGTAGGTTATTAGGACAGATGACAGTAGGGACAAGAGTCCAAAGACGGGTGCAGGAGACCCCTCCTGGTATCTGTCTGGTTCATCTGAATCTCTCTCTTTGGAGATTACCCCAGTAAACAGAAGCCTAACTTCCCAGGGATAGTTAATTAATTGCAGGGTTGATACTTGACCCAGCTGAGCCAATTGCGTTCTCTAACCAGAATATTGTAAACCTTGAACTGAGACACAGGACCCCGGAGCTGGCAAAGGGGTCTGGATAAGGACAGCAGCCTACTGGTGAGGTCCCTTAAGCTGCCCAGATTCCTACTATTTCTAAGTTTTAGTTCTTCATCTTTTTCATGAATTTCCTAACTACTATAATGGCTTCCCAGTAAATTCCTCTGTCTACTTAACCCAGCCAAAGATGAAGTCTTTTTGACCAATACAGTGAAGAAGAATAAGTCCAATAGACATCAGGTTGTAGTATTAATATGTGGCTAGGAGGCAGGCTATATCAAGCTGTATAAAAGAAGAAAGGCCTGGAAATGCCTCAGGGCATCATCATGGAAGTCACTGAGCACAGGCTAATGATTTTAGATTTTATTCTGGGGGACAATAGGAGTCATACTTTGCAACTAATGATAATACTGCTACTGCTCTTCTCACCACTATGTCACATTTATCAAGTACTTCTTATGCACCAGACACTTTTAAAATTATGTCCTTTATTTTTATTTTATTTTATTTTAAGACAGGGTCTTGATCTGTCTCCCAGCCTTGAATGCAGTGATGAGATCTTACCTCACTGCAACCTCTGCCTCCAGGCTCAAGCAATTCTCCCACCTCAGCCTCCCACATAGCTGGGGCTGCAGGCATGCACCACCATGCCTGGTCAATTTTTGTATTTTTTGTAGAGATGGGGTTTTGCCATGTTGCCCAGGCTGGTCTTGAACTCCTAGGCACAAGTGACCCTCCTGCCGTGGCCTCTCAAAGTGTTGGGATTACAGGTGTGAGCCACTGTGTCCAGCCAAAGTATCATTCCTTTATATGCATTAATTCATTTAACACTAACAATAAGTGTGTGAGCTAGGTATTATTATCATCATTTCATGAATGAAGAAACTTAAGCCAAGAGAAGTTAGGCAATTTGCCCAAGTTGATACAGAGTGTATAAGTAATCTTTACAAAGATTAATCTGGTAAAAGTGCTTATACTGACTTAACCTTATAGAGACTGACAGTAGAGAGACCAGTAAGACACTGTTTCCTAACCTAAGCAAGAAGTAGAGGGCATGACATAAAGTAGGTGTCAAATCCGTGTTCGTGGATTTGCACTGATGTCAATAGTAATCTTTTTGCTGTTGTAAATTTGATTGGATTTAGCAACTAACTGAGCTGCCAAAGATTACTCAGGTTTGCATCCTGGATGACTGCAGGAGTGGAAGATGCAATTTACATGTGAGAGGAGTGAGTATACATGGTGGGAGTAAGATCATGAGTCTGAGTTTGCACACATCTGAAAACTGTCACGTGGTATGTGATAGTATTATTGACTGACTGTGCTAAATAATGTTCATTGGGTGACAAAGTTGACATAATCCTTCAGCTTCCCAGATTTCTTCCAAGGAATGACGTTTGATGATATTTTGTAAATATTTCAAAGTTAAAGTGTTCTGGTTTAAGAAGCCCAGGAGATCAAAGCAAAGCTATGCTGAAACCTTATAATTTCTTCCTCTCCTCTCAGTTCTATTCTGTTACATTCAGTAACTCATCCTAGACATACATGCCACCACTACACACCAAGACTGTTCCTCTATCTCTCTTCTTTCTTAATATCATTGGATTGCATCTAAATTCATCAAAAAGTCTATCTAATAAGTATGTAATCCTGGTCCTTTGAACCCCACAAAAGTGTTGTGATGCAGGAGCTGAGGGTTCTAATGTCTTTTTCTTATGCCTCATGTACAATACATTTTTCAAAATTGCAGACTTCTTCCCCACAGCATAGGTGGGCAGGTCACACAAAAATAGGGGAAAATAAATGTGGTCTCTCCATGGTAGAGTTTCTGTTATTTCCAACTTCACTTCCTCCAACACAAACATCATGCAAGACCCTGTGTGGAAACACATCCACGGGCAATGTGGCCCATCACCTACTGAGGCAAGGCAGGGACCAGCCCCACCCCGTGCCTCCTCAGGGAGTGTTATCAGCTGACCCAGGAACAAGGTTGTAGTTGCCTTTCAGGAATGTGTCAGATAAAGTTCCTGTGTAATTCCCCGACTCTGAACAAGTGGACAAGCTGAGCTAAGTGTTTCCTCAGGCTTGGATCTGATTTCTGTGCACACACTCAAGCATGCTCAGAGACCACCCACACACTGGCGGAAAGCGGTTGGGCAAACCCTGCTTGTCTTAGTCTCTGCACGATCATGCACTGTGTGCTTTGTTGTTTGGATACAAAAAGGGATTCAAGAGGAGAGAACATTCACCCACTTTATGGCTGATGAGGGTCTAGTTATGGGGAATTACACCCCTCTTTTGTTCCCCTGTTCTCCAGTAGGATTAATTGGGACTTATCCATTTTATAGCTCTGTCTAGAACACCCTCTTCTCCCCTCCATTTGTCTAACTCCCAGTCTTCTGAGAAGCGCTGTCTGACCAGAGACAGATTCCAACCTCCACTGAACTTTGAGAGCACTTGTTATTTGCCCCATATCACTCTGCACCTTTACAAGCTCTTTTAGTTTCAGATCCAGAAGCTCTTTGTGAGAGGCAGTGGTTAAGAGCATATGCCATGGGATGCTAAAATACTTTGGTATAAATCGCCACTATACCACACCCTGGTTGAGTGATTTTCAGCAAGTTACTTAGCTTCTCTGAGCCTCAACTTCTTCAAATATGTCATGGAAATAGTAAGGGTGGCTGCCTCATATGATTGTTGTGAGGGGGAAATAAGAAATCCTTCACAGCAGCTGTCATGGTGCTTTGCATATAAGAAAAATAAATTAAAAGCTAGCTATGACTATTATTCCCAATAAAAGCATTGATAACAAGAAAGCAGAAACTGTGCCGTGCATAAGTGCTTAGGAATAATCATTCCTGCTTCTCTCGCTGTTCTTATGTCAGTGTTATTGCAGGAAGGAACATTGTTGTTAAGAATGTGGGCTCAGGCATCAGATGCTTAGGTTCAAATTCTGATGCCACCACACTAGGCTGTGTGCCTTTGCATATCACTTACCTACTCAGTGCCTGGTATATTGTCACCTAGTTGAGTTGGCCATTCAGCAAATTGGCTTTTGGTAAACTTGCCTGCTTTCACTCTGAATGCCACACTGATGGGCTTAGACTTCCTTTCTATGGGCAATGGGGAGTTTTGGTCTAGGGAATGAAAAGATCAGGTTTGTGGTTTTTTTTTTTTTTTGAGACAGAGTCTCACTGCATCACCCAGACTGGAGTGCAGTGGCACAATCTCGGCTCATGGCAACCTCTGCCTCTCAGGTTCAAGCAATTCTCCTACCTCAGCCTCCCGAGTAGCTGGGATTACAGGCATTTGCCACCACACTCGGCTAATTTTTGTATTTTTAGTAGAGAAGGGGTTTCACCATGTTATCCAGGCTGGTCTCAAACTCCAGACCTCAAGCAATCCACCCACCTTGGCTTCCCAAAGTGCTGGGATTACAGGCGTGAGCCACCACACCCAGCCGAGTGATCAGATTTTTATTTTAGAAAGATTGTTTGGGTAGATTTCTATAGGGGAAAACTGTAGGTGGACAAGCATGAGGGTAGAAATATCAGCTTGAAGGTTAAGAATAGTATTAGATGATGAATATATGAGTGGAGGCATGGGAAGTCTTGGTGACAGACTGGGTCTGGAAGACAAGAGGAAGTTGGCAATGTTGATGAAAGTTCTGCTTTAGGCTCTTGGGTATATTGTGGTGCCTTTAACATACAGATCATATAACAGGTAAAAAAGGATTTGGGATATATGAAAATAATGAGTTACTAATTCATTTAAGATTCTATGGGACACCTGGAATAGTGGCTCTGTCTGGTGTACAGAGTGAAATTCAGCAGGGAGATTGGGCGGGAGATATAAACAGGCTGTTCATGGTTGAATCCTTAGCAGTGGAAGAGATCTCCTGCAGAAAGCACATCAAGAAGAAGAGCAGGGGTTGAGAGCATAACCACAGGGACCTCAAGGATGGTTAGAGGAAAAAGAAATCCTGGAGAAGTCAGAAAACTAGGAGACAGTAGAGAGAAGTAGTGAGAATTCAATGGAAAGAGAATGTTTCTATAGGCACAAGGAAGCTGACTAAGCTGCTTAACAAAGAAAGGTCAGGACAGATGTGGGCTTAAAAATATCCACAGGATTTGACAAGTAGGAAATCAGTGGTAATCTTAATGGGGAAGTTTCATGGACAGAACAATTTGGCTTCTTGTTTGGTACCTAGAACATAGTAGGTACTCAATAAATACAAATAACTGAGTAGAGAATTGAAACTGAAACCTCAATAAAATGAGGGGGAAAAAAACCAACAGGCATAGAGAGGAAATTGTAGGCAAGTAAACAAATCTCTTATTTTTTTATACAAATGCCATGAGAACACAAGCCCAGTTTGTCCAAGCCCAGCAATAATTCTTACCTGGAGGGACCAGTCCATACAAGTGACCACTCGATGCTTGGACCAATGCTCATCATAGAACTGACGATTGAAAGAAAGATTGGCTCCAGCCTGAACATCCCTAGGAGGATTTAAACATCAGAGATAAATATGGAGCTCTTTCTCTATGCTGCTCATATAGAAGCACTGATATGGCAAAAGCCTGGCACACAATACTCTCTGAGGCCAAAATGTTAATCTAGACTACATACCCTGATCAAAATTAATGAACTAAAGATGGTCTTCTTTATGAAAAGCTCTTTCTAACCTGGCCTGGAAAGGGTTTCCATGTCATTCCAAGACTGTTATGAAATGTCAGATTTGTTTCAAGTTCCCATCTTGACCAGTCCCAAGCTTTCTCCAACCCTGGTTCCGGCCAGAACCTCTCCCTGAAAGGCTCTGGCCTGAAGCAGGGCTTATTAGAAATCTCTGCTATCAAGGGAGCACAGCACACCAGAGGATTCTTTGATATCGATACTACCTTATTGGTCCTTAGACCAGAAATTATATGCATGTTTTTATTTACTTGTAAATGCTGACCGGCTGTAGCAGTAGCCTTCTCACTCAATAGTAAGTGATAATTTCTACCATGAGACAGGCGTGGTAGACAGTGGAGGATTCACCAGATATGTTCCAGATACTTATCACTTCTTCCATGGACCAAAACAGCATCTGAGTCTAGGAGGATTACACTTTAGCCAGTGTTTACTTGGCTGACACTCAACTGGCCATAACACCTCCTTCAAGGAACTCAGTGCCGGTTATGCAGCTGCTCCACAAGCTGAGTATTTACATCGAGTAATGTTTGTTCTGGACCAGGAACTATGGGATCTGCATAAAAAGCTGCCTAAGTTGCTTGGGCTTTGGTTCAGAAATTCTTCTACACCCACCTTTCCTCTGTTCATTTGCTTCAACTGCTGGCTTGCACCCTGCATCACTTAACTTATATGGCTCTTGTTCAGACTGGGTGACCTGGCTTCCAACAAGTTATTTGGGCTCTAATTAGTAAACCTAATATGACATTTTTTTTTTCTGCTAACCCTTCCTCAGCTCCGCCATTGCAAACTCAGGATAGATAGATAGATAGATAGATAGATAGATAGATAGATAGATAGATAGATATAGATCTATATCTATCTATCTATCTATCTATCTATCTATCTATCTATCTATCTATCCACACACACACACACACACAAGTCCTGCCAGGAGCCTAGGATAATACTGAGCCAGGCACACAGAGGGAAATAGGACCAACAAAATCAAGAAAGTCATAGAAAAATGGCATTTCAAAAAAACACAAAGATTGTAGAGCATATATATTCAAAATATTGTTGTCTCTTCAAGGTAGTCTAAAGATGCTGCCTACTGTTGAGAACATGTACAGGACTCCCTTTTGAAATTGTTTTTCACGCCTCTGTTACATTCCCTTGAGCATCCTCAATGATGATAAGATACCATCCTTTAAGAATGTATTTGGATTTTAGAAATGGCAAAAAAAATCAGGCCTGATGAAAAAGGCAAGTGACCCTACCTTCACATATCATTCTTGGCCAAAAGAGATCTGTGGCTGAGAACAGCTATATTTATGTTTATAAGGCTCATATAGTCCCTCCTATTCTCCCCAGGACAATGGTTGACAGTCAGGGCCTTTTCCAATACCTATGCTACAGTCACAGATGAAGTCATTTAGGGACACTTGCTTTTATTGATTAGTTTTGTTTTGCCTGTAAATATATTCTTGCATATATTAATATGTTTCCTAAAAGGCATATACACATATGCATACTTTCATGGTACCAAAAAGAGGAAACATTTTCCAGTCTCTGTTCATCATTACCCACATCAGTTAACTTCTCCCACACCTCATGTTTATTTTCTTCAATTTCCTATTTGCTTGGACATCACGAATAAATCTAGTAGATACAACACAAATCTCCTTTGCTGCTTGAAAGAATGTTTTCTCAGAGGATAATGCATGTGACTCTGCCAGTCTCTATCACCTGGACTGTTCCCCAGATACCAAGTTCAAAAGCATTTCACAGAAGCACATGATAATTACAAGGAAGCTCTAAGCCAGAAGTTATCACCAAAGCCCATAGTCAAAGCTGTTCAACAAGATCAATTCCAAAATTTCACCCTCCTCTAATTTCTTAATTTGGAATTTTCCTAGTCAGAACATAAATAAATTTAGAATTAACAGATAACTTATGCTATTTTTTAAAGAATGCACACAAGAGACTAACCCATCTTTTTCCTCTAACTCTCGGCCGCTGTAGTCAAAAAAGATGTCGGAATCTTCAGCCAGGGCTCTTTCAATTACCCGTATTGTCCGGTCAAAAAAGATGAGAAATTCCTCTGAATGAAGGATCTGCTGTTTTTCTTCCTCTGTCAACTCTCTTGGAGGGGCTTTATTTATTTATTTTTTTGTAAAAGAGATTGTTAGGGAAGAAAAAAGGGACAATTAAAACTTATCAAGAGGAACCCAACTCTTGAGAGAGACTGCTTATCAAAGGCGTGGCAAGACACAGTGAAACAAATCATTGCTAACATTGATTCTAAATTATTTATAAATTCACACCAAAGGCTTCTGCAGATGTACCCACAAAAAGATTGCATATTTGGTCTAATTATTATTTTGAAGAGTTGAAGAAGATTACAAATAAAAATAGATTGGTGTGCTTTTAGCAATCAGTTCTAAATGTTTTTTTTTAACTTGAAAAACAGCTCAAATATGGCATAATAGATAGACTCACAAAACTATGTATTTATATATGCTATTGTACTATTGTCAAGCTGGCAGTATTAAATAATTAGGAACACTCTATAATATGATCCTCATAGTACCTTTCCTCTTTCTACTGAGTAAATTCATAAATTCATTTTATTTTAAATGGTTAGTTGGTAAGGCTGACTGATTGTTATATAGATTATATTCAAAAGCAGAAATATATCATTTCAAACCTGCTTTCACTCAAGACCTTCTGCTTTTAAACAAACACAAGGCACAAATACATGCTTCTATAAAACAACCCACAATTGTTTTTCTGCCTTACTTTTCTGGCATGATTAATCTTAATCTAACTAAATTTGAAGATAAAAAACGAGACAAAGAGATCAAATAACTAGTAGTATGTCATAGTTTCTGAAAGTGAGCTCACCTTAGAGTCACCATTTGGTTACATAAACCATTCTTTCAATTGCAAGTTTTACATAAAACCTTAGGGAAGGGATTAGGAACTCCCCAGACCAAAAAAAACCCTCAAGGGCAGAAACTGTCAGCTGAACCTTTGTGGTTCTTCAGGAACCCCAGTTCAACTCTGGTGGAGAGAGCCTTCAATAAACTTTTCGTTGGTTACTCTTTCAGTAAGTAGTACAGAAGCTCCTGAAGTTAAACTTACAGGAGGAGGGTAGTGCATCACAATCACAGGTGGAGCCTCTGGTGGAATCACTCACCTACAGGGTTTTCCAAGCACTTCCACAACAATCCTAATAACAAAATCGATTTCCACCTGGCCACATGGTCGGAAGAATCTTTTAGGTACTATCACCTGTAGCATAATATTTTATGAAAGTGTTACATAATTTGACTAATTGTATCTTGAAGCCTAAGAAATCTGTGGTGTCAAGAAGCCCTTCTACAGAGTCAAGTCATGGCAGTGGATCCAATGTTCATAACTTCTCCCTCTTTCTAGCCTCCCCTTCCCTGCGGCAGACCATGATGCAGGGGGTCTGGAGAAACACGAGAATCTCTATTTGTACAAGAAACTAGAATGATCCTGATGTAGTTGGTTCACACCTTAGGAAATGCTCTCCAGGTAATATTAGGGCAACACGTGATTCATCCATTATAGCAGAAGAATTTCTCCTAACACACCCCACCTCATAGTTTCTAGCAGCCCTAAATAAAATTAGAAATATTTCTTTGCTGTCTAGATCTCCAGAGCCCTAAATAGTCCAGTGTGTACTGGGACTTTCCAAGGACCCCATTAACTTCTACTGAGCAGTGCTGCTGAGATGCTAGTTTGTGAAATGCTGAATCAGGCAATATGCACACTCAGACTTAGGCTAGGTAGTGGGGAAACAGGTGGAGGTCATAAATAACACAAAGAACTCTATGAAACCAACCTGGAATCAAGCACCCTGCCATATGCTAGATTTGATTAGTTAATCAATGCACTGAAGCTCTTTGAGCAGTAGTTTTACCTATGAAATGGGGATGATACCTAAACTTTAAGTCTGGTTTAAGAATTAAAGCTAAATATGCTGGGCTTCAATAATTAGTAACGAAGTAGCAATTTACTAGTCTGCTTTCTAAAACTCCTGTAAATGAGATATTTGAATTATTTCACTCCAGAATATAATAAAACTACAAAATGGAACTAGGCAAAAGGGGAACAAACCCTACTAAGTCCATTTTGTTTTGGTTAATGCTGTTACATAAATGAATAAACCTGACTAAACAAGAATACTATAGGCCAAGAAGAATGTCTTATTCAAAAAGACTCACTTGGCCTTGGTCACTGTTAATAGATGCCTTGAGACACACTTGAAATTAAACAAAGAAGTAGGAATTTTTCTCCTTTATTTACTTTTTTAAGATATTAAAAAATCTTTCTAGTCTCTGTTTATCTTTTCAAGCCACTTCTATTTCACCTGTATCTTTCCTTACAGGTCCATTACCTTGAATAAAAAATAGTATCTATGCAATTTTCTGTAATTTTTTTCTTCCCTGTAGCTTATTGTCACTTTGATCTCAGCTTTCAAGACACACAACTTCTTCTCTAACAGAAACATAAATGGCTGATCAAAGTGTGCTTGCAGAGGCCAAGTTCAGGTAGGTGGAGCACTAGCCTCTCCAGATATTATGATTGACAATACAATATTTGGCTTGAAATTAAAATGCTACAGAAGCAAACAAAAGATACATTTTATATTAAGCTTTGATGTCAAACAGGGATCAAATGACATGATTTGTTAGCACAAAATAATCAGATGCATGTGCAGATGAGTACTTTTTAAAAGTCATAAACATATTCAACTTAATTAAATAGGGCCATAGTAATTTTTGATTAAATAAACAAAACCTCCCATACTTAAAGATCTTTAAATTGATAAGTGTTGTTCAATATCATGAAAACATAATGGAGTATCCAGGAACCACAACCAAAAGGTGTATTCAGAGATAAAAACCTCTCCAGGCATCATATTTCATGAAAGAAAATTGGTTGATTAATGGATTCCACAAAGTTCAAAATACAGAAATAAACAAATAGAGTCAGAATTGTTTTACTCTAAATTAGATGCCAAATGCCACCTCAAGTATCTGTTTCTACAGCTTTTCCCTATCCCTGGAACCTAATAAATTATTTTTAACAAGTTCATGGCATTAAAAGGTAGGAATTTAATAGCAAAGGGCATACCAAAACAAAATGTGGGCATGGATAATAGTTTTTCTTATGGATTAAGCAGAAAATACTATTATCGAAGATTTTTTTTCTTTGTTTTCACAACACAAAACATGGAGTGTTTCTGCCAAGAACTGGCAGCTAACAATACTTTATGCATTTAAAGAGCTCTTTAAGAAGAAGTAGATTCTACACTATGAAAAGTAGAATGCATGGATGTAACTTACATGTAATCCAAATGATAAGACAATTTTCAAAGTTACCAAAATTTAACCAGTTATACTGAACTTGAATAACATGTATGAAAGAAATTTTACTGAATACATGAAATTCAGAAGACAGCCTAATTCTACGAATTTGTGGCCTGCAAAATTAAAATAGAATTTCACTTAGGGTCCACTTTTTATTGTAGAAATGTTAATTTTTCTTATTTTTATATATGAAAATACTTTTAAATATATCTTTCAAGCGTGATTGTATCTCATTTGCTGTGTTTTCTTGACCTTTCCTGCTATCCTCAATGTATACTTTGTCAGTTTCTCTTTAATTAATTTATACTACTTTAAACTATATCTTTTGGGTTCTGCCTTCTTGTGATTTTTTTTCCCTCTATAAAAATGTACAATTTATAATGAAGTTGACAACTTATACTGAGTTTTTTAGTATCTCCTTTCTATGTTAAAAGATATTTTAAAAATATCTACTACAAACATGTCTTGACTTGTTTCAGCGATGTTGCTTTAAATTTCAATATAAAAATTATTCAAAAATATTTTTCAAGGATCTCTAACAGATAAAAAATAAATAAACCCATGTAGCCAGGAAAAACATTAGATTAAATAAGGACAGTGGCTCTCATGGGAATTTTACAGTGAAATCAGTTCATAAACAGCAGCAAGAAACCAAACCAAACTAAAAGTGAAGGACATCTTTCTGTGAAGTCAATGTGAGGTTTATGAGTTGATTTGTATTTACAAAAAAGTTAGGTCCCCAGTCGTGTTGTTTTGAATTTCTAAACATGAAGACACGAGGACACTGACATATAGAAGTTTTTCTAAACTTTGATTATAAGCTAAAATATACCTGCTTTTTTCCTACTCTATGGCAGAAAAAAGTGAAACTAATAAATCAAGACTGCATTTCTTTACTGTTTAATGCACTTTGATGTCACATGGGCAAAAATGTCAAAAGTTAGTGAGTACTGATTATTTTCCCCATGTCCCCCCTCACCACCTTTTTCTTCCTTTTCATTCCAAAAAAAAAAAAAAAGCCAGATTTCTCAAAAACGTGTTCCCTGGTTTGAAACTGTATGTCAAGTTTCAGCCCAGAGCAAATTTTTATGGCTGAGTAATAAATCCCTGAAACGCAGGGTTCATAATGGAAGTGCTGACACAGCCCTAACTACCATGCAGTCGTGTGAATGGCGCCACGATTATATCTGCTAGAGATTCTTTCAAAAGTTTGCAAAATACTGTCTTGCTTTAAAAAAAAAAAGCCAGAGTTTGATGCCAACATAAACATGCTTTTAACCCATTATGTGTTAATTTGCAGAAAAGCCATTAATGGAGAATAAGGCACACAGTGCAGCAGGAACAGGAAATGTTCTTTCAAACTTCTTTTTGACTTTTAACATGACTTTAATCAATTCCATGAAGCATGAGTAACAGTTAAAACTGAAGGGTGTTTTCGCTTGGAACTTAAGAAGGAGGTTGCTTTGCTTTGCTGGAGAGGACGACTTGGAGATTGGGGCTGGGGTGGTGGTGATGGGGAATCCATGCCAAGACACACAAAATATACTCTGGCTCCTTATCACCAGGTATATTTTAAGAATAGTTTGTAAAGGGTAAAGGAGTACTTTAATAGATCCTGACTTATTTTGTACCTCACCACACCTGTAATCATGATATTCTACTCACCAACTTTTTTTTTTTTTTTTATTATACTTTAGGGTTTTAGGGTACACGTGCATGGATGAAACTGGAAAACTTTTTTTTTAAAGACGTTTTTAGTATAAGTTTAAATGTGAGATCTCTTCGATCAAATTCATTTAGACTCTCAGAAAGAGTAAGCCTTGTGTCTTCTGTGGATGCCACTGTTAAAAAGGTGAATCTTCTCCTAAACCTTAGTCACACCCTAGAACTTGACAGCGATTGAACTTCCCAATGTCTGAGACCTAGCACAGTAACAGAAGTAAGACCTTTAATGATAGTTCTCCAACGAGTTTAAAGGACTTTGCTTGCATCTCTATTGAAAGTTCTACATTTTTTAAAGGTACTAGTTGGGGCCCCTGTAACCATGTTCTCATTTCAAAGCTATGGGCTATGGCAAAGCTGAGCACAGAGAGCTGGGGCCCCCAAGGGCATCCATCCTACCAGGGTAGAAACCAGTTATAGACCCAGGCACTGCAAGGCAAGACTACTAATGATAATTCAGCAAACTTTTATACAGCACTTACTTTGTGCCAAGTATTGTTCCATACTAGCCCTGTTGAGTTTTTTAAAAACCTGTTTGCCAGATGGGGAAACTGAGGCAAAAAAAGGTTAACTGAGTCTGTAGTGATCACTCAGCTAATAATTGACAGAGACAAGATTTGATCGCAGATAGTGTGGCTCCAGATGCTGTGCTTTTTCATTACTATCTTGCACAGGCTTTTAGATACCTGAGATTGCAAAAAACAAACCAAAACTAAACGCCCACACTCAGACACACTTCAAATGAGCCTCAATATGAAGTGATTTTTAATAATTTTCTAAAATTGTGGCTGGGTGCGGTGGCTCACGCCTATAATCCCAGCACTTTGGGAGGCTGAGGCGGGTGGATCACGAGGTCAGGAGTTCGAGACCAGCCTGGCCAGTATGATGAAACCCCGTCTCTACTACAAATACAAAAATTAGCCAGGCGTGGTGGCACGCACCTGTAATCTCAGCTACTCGGGATGCTAAGGCAGGAGAATAGCTTGAACCTGGGAGGCAGAGGTTGCAGTGAGCTGAGATCGTGTCGCTGCACTGCAGCCTGGGACAGAGCGAGACTCTGTCTTAAAAAAAAAAAATTGTCTCATTTAACTCCATATGATATGGATGTCATTTGTAATGGGCATTTGGGCTACTCTAATTTTCTCATGAGAGCACAAGGTGTTGAGATCAGTAGGTATCAATTCCTACAAAAGACCCCAGTGCTGAACATCTGCCACACTGTGCCAGAGCCACAACCATCTTTAAAATTTACAAATCAAATGAGCTTCTAGTCAGAGTTATATTGATCAATACTTGGGACACTCAGTAGGAAATATGGAAGAACCTTTTTAATCTACACAGTTCTCAGGTCCCACTCTTCATTTATTTGCCAGCAAGTAAGACAAATTCGAAATTCTCTTCTGTCTCCATGGGCCAAGAATCTCAAATTAATACAAAATTGGGTTTGTAAGGAAATGTCACCTGCAGCATTTCCTGTCTCTCCTTTTCTTTTTTCTTTCTTTCTACTTATAGGCACAGTGCTATCATGAGGAGGGCAACAGGGTAAAATGTACACTTTGGATTTAACTCTAAATCTTGGCTCATGTACTTGTACATTATTTATCCTTGGATAAAGTTTTAGACCTCTCTCTTCCTAGTTCTCTGGCTATAAAATAGGGGTAATAACCGTATCTGCTTCAAAATGACGTTGTAAAGAGTGAGCAATATCTGTGGAGTGCTTAGCAGAGAGCCAAGGGCATAGTGAGCCCTTAATAAATGTTAGTTATTATTATCACCAGAACATGTAAGAGGTTGTTCCTCCTTATACAGGCAGAGTTGCAGAAGAAAAATTTTAATAGCAGAGTTACTAGCGTTGATCATTATTAATGTTTCTATGTAGATCACATGAAAACACTTTAGAATTTATTGACAAAATAATTATATCTAGTCCTTTGCTTTACTGTTATCATTGGGAATATATGGTTCTGTGAACAAGATAACATGGCAATTGGTAACAAGTGTTACTGGAATTGCGACTACACTTGTTACTGAAATTGTGGACATTTTGCACTTTATTTGCTTTTATCAGTCAAGAAATAAACGACTCGTGCTTTGGAGATTACAGTTTATGTTGCTAAATGTAATGTATCGAACAATCATAGAAAATCTTCCATATAGGGGATGCAAATTCAATTTTTACTTAGCTCTATAGTCTCTTATATTAGTAAAGGCCAACAAAACAATAAAATGATTACTCAGTTTATTTTCCATACCATACCTTCCTTCACTTCCTGTTTTTTGTCCTGATTTTCCAGTTCTGAGTCCTGGCCAACTTTAGGTTCCACCATTTCCTCATCTTCCTCATCCTCTAGAAAAAAGAAGGAGAAAAATACAATATTTTCTTTCCTCCAAATCAAAGTCTTTGGTTGATAGTGGGAGGTAGGGGTAAAGGGTAAAGTTCCAATCATTTAGGGCAACATCTAAGTAAATCAGTCCACAATGAATGCCCAAGATAAATGTTCATGAATTTATGAATAAATTATCTCCAAAAGGGGCCTCTTTGAAAATTTCCCCAAGCTGTTGAGAAAACCACACTGAATGGGCACCTGTACATCCAGCTCCAGGCCCTCACCACATGGGATGTCTTGGAATTGCCTCCCTGACCTCTGAAGCTTCTTCGAAGATGGCCCAGGAACAGATTTTAAAATGTTTCCACCTGGAGCACATTTTCCACAGGGAACACCTGTTGTACAGATGACTCATTTCCAATTTAATTCTCACCAAATTAATTTGTTTTTGACCTACAGGAAAGGGTTAAATACAGGTCTGACCCCAGGTCAAATGCCATTGGCAAGTAAACAACCAAGGGAAGGGCCCCCAAAGTCAATGCCATTGGTCTGGGAGAAAACAAGTCAAAATGGTATTTACACATTCAGAGCAGTTCATGCATTAATGTGAATTTAATGAGACTAACAAGTCGACTGAGTTGGCTACCCCTGCCAGATGTTACAGTGCCCTTCCTGCCCTATGCAAATGTATGCTCATTTTTCCTCTTCTCTCAACTTGCCTTTCCTAGAGGCCCCTTCCATTATAGAGTGTTTGAAAGCATCAGGCACAGTGTAGAAGGTTTAGGGGAGTGTCAAGGTGTCACAAGAAAATCCAAATTATAGAAAATAAAATGATATAAAAAATTAAAATTTGCTTTCAGTCTTTAAATGTGGTATAGTACTCCATGTAGGTTATTGATTTCATTGGTTCAAATAGAGTTGACAAGAAATGACTTTGCTTCTCCCTCCACCCCATATATTCACTCATTCAACAAATATTTAGACCTTCTATAAAATCTCAAGCTCTGTAGATAGTCCCATTTCCATCACAATAAATCCTGAGATTTATCAACTCAAAATTTCAGCACCAATCACTTAGAATACATTATAAATGCATACTTAAATGCTCAAATACATAAGTAACTTACAAAATTCTAAGTAAGCAACTTACACAATTCTAAGTAAGCAACTTACAAAATTCTAACTAATATTAAGCAAGTGATTTGTGGTAGGAATATCAATTTTAAAAATATAGATATGTAAAATATAGCATTGCAATTTAGACATTAGAATTTTGAAAATATGAATTTTAATTGAAATATCATACTCTATAGGCATGCAGGTAGACTGTGGAGTGAAGCTCACTACTTTATAACCACACTATACATATATAAGAAAGGATGTAAAACATTTTAAAGAACTGTCATTTATTATTCACACAAACCTCCGAGGTCACAGTTATGAGATGAAAAGTCGCACTTAAAATTTTGAAAAGAACACTGTTATCTAGACTTTTAAACAAATAAATCTTTAAAAAGTTAAGTTATAAATAGCATATCTATGTCCTTATCCATATGTGAAGATATTAATGCTATCTCTTCACACACACATGCAAAATTCCACTTGGAAAGTCCTGATCAAAATATCCATCTCTACATGATGTATCTTCCTGACCCAAGGACTAAACACAAAGTCTAGTGAAGAACTAGCTAGAGAGAAGTTTCCTCTTTCAGTAATCCTTGGATGAAGAGGCAGTTTTCAAAAACCTCTCAGCTGTTGGTAAGTGGCTTCATTTCTGAACCTTCTGGAGACATTTAACAGATTCAGCAGCCATGCCCTGACACTTATTAAGTACAGGGCAAATACAACAAAAAACAAAGGTGATAAGGCCAGAACTATGGGTTGAACTGTGTCCCCAAAATTCGTATGTTGAAGTAATAAACCCCAGTACCTCAGAATGTAGTCTTATTTGAAAACAGGGTCACTGCAGATATAAGTAGTTCAAATGAGGTTATAATGGAGTAGGGCAGCTAAGCCAATATGACTGGTGCCATTATAAAAAGGGGAAATTGGACGCAGACACACACACAGGAAGAACACCACGTGGAGATGAAGGCAAAGATCGGCCTGATGCTTTTACAAGCCAAGGAACACCAAAGAGTGCCAGAAAACCACTGGAAGTTAGGAGAACAGATTCTTCCTCACAGTCCTCAGAAGGAACCAAGCCCACAGACTTCTTGATCTCAGATCCTAGCCTCTAGAACTGTGAGGCATTAAATTTCTGTTGTTTAAACAGCCAGTTTGTGGTATTTTGTTATGGCAAAACTTGAAAACTAATAAAGCCAGTAAGTGTATTTCCTTCTATAATCTTACAATCTAGTAGAAGCGATACAGGAGATATTCACTAATACTTAAGGCAGTGATGAGTGCATCACTTGTATAATCTAATTTATTTATCAGAACTTAGTACCATTAGCCCAGTTTTACAGATGAGGAGACAGAATAATTTCCCCCGAAGGAATTGCAACCACATCCCGCTTCAAGTTCTGTCTGGCTCTGCCTGTTTTGGGGTCTGTGATCTTTAACCACTATGCAAACTGCCTCCTGAACCACAGCATGATGTGCAATAGAAATGCCATGGAGAAAGGACTGAAATACAAGCAGCTGCAATGTTCTATTGCAAGGTAAGGAGGCTTTGCAGGGACTTTTCGAGGTGGACTTGCATGGCCTCAACATGGATTGTTCTTTCACATTCAGGAGGTGAACAAATACAAGTTGTAGCTGAGCAGTTATGTTTCTCACCCTTGAGAGCTGTACATAATGGATTATTTTATTTATCAGGTATGCTACAACCACATTCTGTTCTAATTTTCATTCTGGAATCCACTGCTTTGAGACCTGGCCGGCAATGCTTAATATGAAGTGTTAATTCCCCTAGCCAGAAAGATTCACAGCTTGGGTGAGAGCAACACCCTAAAGGAAGTATTTGATCTTGTTCCAGGCTGGAGTCCACCACTTGCTGGCCCCTGGGTTTTATCCAATTCATAGGAACTCTCTGAGCCCCCATTTCTCATCCGCTGGAGTGGGATAATAATCCTTCCTTAAAACACATTGTTGTTGTAAGAATAACTAAGTAAAATAACCAATACAAAATTGCTTTTTAAACCATCAAGGTCATTGGGAACATAGTTAGGCAGAAATCTTCAAAACAAACGTTGCCTTAGATTCTAACAAATATTGACTGAGCACTTACTATGTGCCAGGTGCTGGGCACACACCAGGGAACAAGACAGACAAAATAATCTCTTTGCTCAGGGAGCTTCCATTCCAGTGGAGAGAAACCAAAAACAAATAGAAAAACAAAATATATACTGTGTCAGACAAGTGCTATGGGGGAAAACACAAAATAGGAAAGAGAGATTAGGCATTCTGGTCAAGAGTAGGAGAGTCTCAATTTAAAACAGAGTGAAAAGGTCCACCAAGGCCACACTGAGGTGACACGTGAGCAAAAACTTGAAGGAGTTGAGGGAGTGAGTTGTGTGAAGACCTTGGAGGAAACAAGACTAATAACAAATAGATTCTTGCTTCTCAATCCATGGACCCGAGGGGAGTAATGGATCAAGGTCTGGATTCACTGATAGTTAGTTATACTGACTATAGATAATAACTGTGCGTTCATTAGAGCCATCTAGTTTGAGCACTTAAATCTTCTAGTTCTTAAAACTGAAAGCAGTTTTACCAAATGACTTTGAATTAGTCAGCTTAAATAGTAACAAGTTCTCATCTTTCACAGCTATAAGGGTGTTTATTTTAAACATTAATTCTCAGAAGAGTCAAAAAAGAAACACCATGACCAAAAGCGCCACTACGAGCTTATTGGGAAAATATTATTCTGTGAAGGGCTTGGCTATAAAAAGGACTAGGTTTGTGATACAACGTCTAGGTTTATGCATAGAAGCATGTGAGGAAATAGCAGGTTATCTCATTCCTCGAATGGAAAATCCTTCCCCAGAGAATATGTTTTTGATCAGTCTAAAAATATACACACAACAAATATGTATTGTGTTTATAGTATGTACAAAGTCCCATAATGAGAAACTGTGAAAAACAGAGAAATTTAAAAAATAGTACCTGCCCTTTTAAAGTGTCTACAAACCAGTTGTAGGTATTAATTTTTAGTGGCCACAGAATTCTTTGTCTATCAGCCTTTTAAACACATAAAGTAAGTTTTTCGGTGGATTTGCTAAGGAAATAAAACACAAGAGACTGGTTTGTTTCTCTGCATACTGATATGTTTGCCTTGCTCAGCAAAGAGAGTATATTTTTCTTTAAAACTCTGGTTTCCTTTCTGGTGCAATTGGAATTACTTCTGTTGAAACCATTTTCAAAACAGTTAAATAACTTTAAAGAAAAGGATTTATGTAGACCTGCTACAGACTACTGATATATGAGTTGTGCCACTAGTTCATACCCAGTTACGTTTCCTTTGAGATTGGAGGGAAAAAAATTACCACCCATGTATGGTTTCCCTTATCCAGGTCCACACAAGAAATTAAACTACTGGCAGAATTTAATTACCTGTCAATCCAAGGGTCTAATTCCTAAACAATGGCATCTTTTAGACACATTATTTTATTTAGTACCCATATTCTGCCGTCTCCAGTTGCCACATTCATTCCCCCTGGTTGGAAAAATCTTTGGTAACCACTGTCTTCCTCCCTTAAGATCTTCAGAGGTCTAAGAATGAGTAACTGCATATTATGCAGCAATCACAGATAACACACTCAGCACGAGGCTCGACCCTTTGCCTGAGCTCCAGAAGAGTTCGTTTCCTCCACTAGTCCATGGCTCTGAATGAAGCCGATGTAGACAGTTTTAGTATGCAGCAGTCCTCTACTCACTGACTTGTTCTGATAGCCTTACAAATGTGAGGTGTTTGAAAGGGAGTGCAGTGGAACATTTGTCAGTGTTTGGCAATACAGTATAACGCAAAACCCCTTTCTGTCTGGGGCATATTCCCTTTGCAGCAATTCCGGGTTGGTGATATGCTGGATTCTACTTTCCTCTCTCGAAGCCCAGGGGGAGAGAGTTTCCTGCTGTTCATCTCTTGGTGGCCAGGGCACAGACAGGATCTGGGGAATCAGACTGGTTACTCCTAACTCGGGCTTTGTCTTTGGATCCTTGGAGTCAGAGTTGAGAAAAATTTAGGATTCATTTTGGGGGAAAACGCAGTAGCAGCAGTGATGCCCAACATCCCGGCAAGATTGTTCCAGAGGCCCACTGTTCCAGAGTTCCCTCGGTCCCCACGCTTTTTCAAACCTGTTCCTTCTGCCTCCTGTTGATTCTGTGAGTACCAGATTTCCTTCCAATAAATCCCACTAGAGGCGTTGTCAGCACCAGATTTCCTTCCAGTAGGTCCCACCGGACATGATGCCTGCTGCATGCAACCAGAACCCTCAATGACACAAGGCGACCCTCTGTGAAGAGAGGGGTTTGTGTTTTATGAGGCCACTGGGTTCTTTCTTTCCTCAGCCCTCTTAGGGCTTGCAAAACCTTGGGATAAGAGGATCTGAGCTCCTGCCAGAGCCCTTGTTGCTCTGCTCCTGACGTTTCATGAGAGGACTGTGGCACCTCCATCTGCCACCTCAGGAAGACCGCTAAGGCTGGCTCGGGTGGAGAGTGAAGGCAGGGAGTGGAAAGGGCCATTTCACTCTATCCTTCTCAGCTCCAAAGGGCATCCTGCTGCTGCCCAGAGCGGGAGGCACAAAGCAATTACCACTTTGACTTTAAATTGAATGGGCCAATGACTGCAAGATGCACAATTATTTTATATACCACTGAGAAAGACGATTACTGCTATTAAACTACAACACATCATCAATTTTAATGTGAAAATTGTGAATGTTAGAAATGATCAAATACGTTGTGGCTTATGAAGTGAATAGAAACAAGCTTCCAAGATGTAAACTGGCAAGGACACAGAGGCAATTCTAAATCAAGCTTACTAGTGTACTATTATTGGAGAATAGACTTGGAGAGATATAAAGACCTGAGTTTTTCTGTTTTGTTTTGTTTGTTTGTTTGTTTGGATATGTTCTTTTCAACTTAAGAACAAACGCCCTAGCCACTTTTATATAATTCCATGTATGGATATTCAGATGGTGATTCTTCTTATAACATATTTTTAAATTTTTAATAGAAAAAGACTTAACCCCTTCAAGTTCTATTAAAGTTTTTAAAAATATATTGGAAGATATTCTTTGCAGTTCTGGCTTTGGTTTCATCTTTTCACATAATGCCTTTTGTCTCATTTTATCTTTTCTAATATTATATGCTCACTCTGGTTAGCTCTTACACCTGTATCTTCCACTATCACCTATAAGTTGATTTCTCCAGCCAAGATATCCCTTCTAGGCTCCAGACTCTGTAGTGGACATTACAACGTGATCGTCTCAGGGGCACCTCACAGTTGACATGTCCACAGCAGAGCTCTGACCTGCTTAATGGTGCCATGTTCATATGGAATCCCAGCTGGATACCTGAGCACTGCCCGCAATTCCCCTTTTCCATCAGGGACTAGCAACAGGGGGGTCTCAGTCCTGTCAATTCCACCTCCAGCATCTGTCTTGAATCTGCCTCTGTCTTTATAGCCCTTTATGATGCAGCTCCAGCAGCTTTAACTCTTCCTCTAAAATAGATTTGTGAATCCCTTCCATTATTCTGCCACCTACCTTGTAAATAACTCTACAATAACACATCTCATACCGTGTAAAATTAGTTTTTTGCATCTGTCTCTACAACCAGAGTAAATGTCCCTCAAAGACCTACTCTTCTTAATATTATCAACATTAAGTACTGAGACTGATAATGTGAAAACAGGAGACTGTTCTGGAAATTACTAATGGTACTACATCACGTAGGGCCTTGAATGGCAGAACAAGAAGTGTGGACTTACTCCTAAAGATCAGTATCCCACTTTAAATAAATATTAATCACATTCAGTCCATAAATATTATTAACAATTTCAAAAGAAATCCAAGGCACTGGTGATGCTAAATATGGCTTTTGAAGCCACACTTCTCTCTTCCCCGGCACACCCTTTGTACAGATTCGGATACATCTCTCTGGGGATGGCTTGACCCTCAATGAAAATCATTGCTGTTAATCTACCCTGCAGAGAAACTGGAGGTTTTAAAAAACACAAGAGTCAAATTCTGATTTTGTTTAAGGATATGGCAGCAATGTGGAGGCTGCAGGAGAGTGGCAAGACTGAAGCCAGGGCACAGTAAGAAGGTAGGCCATAGCCGTAGTCCAAGCAGCAGTTGAGAACCTGACTTTGGTCGGCGCAGTTGCCAGCGGGTGTGATGAATCAGACTGTGAATTTAGACATGTATTTGTACAGCAGACAGTGAGGGCTCTTGCACAGAACTCACTCAAGCCACCCTATCCTTGGACCAACTTTGGATACAGCTTGCCAACTTTGCCAGGAGTCCAGAGAGAGCCACCCTCCCAATATGTATCACAGCAGCCAAGATAAAGTATAACATGCACCACTGAATGCTTACACAAACCAAGGTGAGCGCCTCTACGCTTTAAAAATATGCAGGAAAGACATATTTTGTGGGATTTTCAGTAAGCACTTTGTTAAATATACTACATGCTAATATTGAAAAAACCTTCACTTTCTGGTCTAGAAAAATCTAGCCAGAGTAAAGAAAACATACATTTCTCATCATACAGAGCACTCCTGTTAACACTCTAGGCCACATCAGATCTCTCCTAAGGCTCTAACATGACAGTACTTGGAAAGTTTACTTCCTGAAGGAATGTCACCCAAGGCATTGCAAATGGGAGGAAATGAAAGAAAATATTCAAAATGAGAGGGGAAGTCAGAGAACAGTACTGTTTAAGCAGCTGTTTCTGAAACTTGTAAGAGCACTGATATGTAATATATGCATAGTAAATATGTATTGAATTGAGTTGACGTGGATCAGTCAGCTTGCATGGAAGGACAGAGATGAGGAAGAGATCAAGGACCTTCTCAGAGATACTCAGGTGGGAGTCTGTGGATACCTTCAGCAGTTTGATGTTTGGAGATAAGAAGGCTTGACTTATCTGTGTTTCCATACATTTTTCTTCTTAAAAACCTTTAATGGCTCCCTATTTCCTAGATTAGCTCAGCATTTAAGACGCACTACCATCTGACCCTAACTTAATTCTCCAGTATTGCTCAGAGCAGAGCAGCCTTTGACTCAACCGTGTGTAAAATAGGCCAAGTTTGTTGTCAGAACCCACCCCTCCACCATCTTCCTTATCTTCAGTCTTAGATCTTTCAGGCCCTTGTTATCTAAGATTTCTCAGAAAGTCATGGATCCACTGAAGAGAATAGTTGGATGAACTTACTCAAACTGATAGACTACATAATGGTAATCCAAATAAATTAACCTATAATGGCAAATTGAAGATTTTATGGGATGTGGGAAGGTGAGATATTTTGAAAGAGCACAGCCACTTCTCAAGTCAGTTCTCTTCTCTACATTCTCGTAAGCAGGGCCATCCCATTGCATAACTCCAGAAAGCAGCATTGCCATTATGGCCTGTGTGAATAGGGCCTCTTGAGGCATGTAAGACACAGACTTTATGGCCATCCTTGGCAGCCCTATATGTGTATCTGTCCACATATGCATGCACATGCCTACACACACACACACACAGCAAAAAATTCAAAACAATTGAAGATGCAATTCTTGGCTGCTTGGAAAATAAGGAGGGACTCCTCTGTTTTTCAGACTCAAATCCCTTCCACTATCTACTTCTGCAGAGATAGAGAATTCCATTCTCTATTCTTTTGCTTTCTCTATTAAGTCTTCCCAATGTGCAAATCCGCAGTTTCTTTTGGTGGGAAACTTGCTTGTGAAAAAGAAAATCAGAGTCACAGAGATAGAGATGTCATGATATTTAACTTTTAGGAGTGACTGTAGATCTGTCCCAAAGGAAGACACTCAAGGCCTTCACATACTAGAATTGTTATTGTGTTATGTTAACTAGTTTCAAAAAGAGTAAAATAAATAGAAACCATTTAGAAGCACTATTTTCGCTGTAAGGAAATTGTTCCTAAGGACAAAGTGGTACCTTCCATACCTAAGAGTCATCATCTCTGACTATTAATGTTAGAGCTGTTGTCACATCAATCACTGCATATGTAGGTCATCCCACTAATATTAGTACATGTTTTCTAGCATTCCTTTTATTAACAGGATCAAATCTTGTTAATTCTATCTCTTTGTATACCCTTCTTTTGCACATCTCCCTTTATTCTCTCCATTTCCCACCTCCTTTTCTTTTTTTTGGTTAAGGCCACCTTGGCTTTTTATGCAGCACCTAGTCATTGTTCCCTACCTCCAACCTCTTTCCACGCCTACTCTTGCTACAAACAACACTGTCTGATCAATCCTCTTCAAACAACTTGTTCATATCAATTTCCTGGTGGAAATATTTGATAGTTTCTATGACATGCAAACTAAAAGCTGAGTTCCTTGGCCTAGTCTTCAAGTCCTCTAAGGTCTGGCCCCAATATGTGTTTCCTGTTTAAATTTCCTCTACTGTGTTCACCCCCGCACACGCATGCACATACACACATGAATACTCCAGTCTGCCTGCACTAACACAGTGTCTGCTGCACAAATTTCCACATTCCATCTGTACCTTGGTTCATGCTTCCCCTCAGTCAGACTCTCTTCTTCCTTTCCTGTTACAAAATATGAGCACCTACTATGTGCTGGGTATATTCTACTTATTGGAGATGCAGCAGTGAACAAAACAGGCAAAAATTCCTGCCCTCATGGAGCTGGCATTCTAGCAGAAAGATGGAGAATAAACAAGATAAACAGTTGAAGTATATAGCAGGTTAGAGAGCTGAAAGCACTAATGACAAAAACACAGTGGTAGGTGTCACAATTTTACACAGAGAGCAAGGGAGGTCCTTACTGAGAGGTGGCATTTGGCAAAACACTCAAGGAAGTGAGGGATCAGGTTTTATGGACCCCTGTGGGAGAGAAACCTAGGCAAAGGAAACAAAAGCACAAGGGTAAGAGTGCACCTGGAGTGTCCAAGGCCTCCAATACTTTCTGATCTTCCCTACATGTAAATCCAGCTACACTGATGACCTGATTCTAAGAACCCCCCAGTTCCCCAAATTGTTCCTGCTCTACCTGTTGGAGGGATTTCTTCTTCGTTTAACCTCTCACAGCACTTCAGTTGGGTATCTCCTGCAACCTTTTCTTCATCCAATCAAAGAACAATTATGTTTAAGATTATGGTATTTATCATTCTCTAGCTATGATATATAAATTGTAAGTAGAACATACTTTTGTATATTTATGAGTTTTTTCCTCCCAAATTCTTGGGAGTAGGCTCCATTAATTATTCATATCTGTATGCCCCAATATGGGTGTCTAGTAAATATTTGGACTGTTTTAAATTTTAATAATTTCTAATTTCCCCAGTAGTTCTAAAAAGGACATTTTCTCAGTGGTTTCCCCAATGTTTCAGTTGGATCGTGAATCTCCTCACTCAGCATCAAAGTGTTTTCCTTCCCTTGATAACTAAGCCCCACCACCACTGACAGCAACTCTTGTCTACACTCACCCCGTGCCTCCCTGCACCCACTGTGAGGTTCACGGTCCTTTCTTGTTTGTTTCCTGTCCTAGTCACTGGTCACCAGGAACTTACTGACCACATATTGTGTGGTAAGATGTATTCCAGGCACTACAGAAAAACAGTAGCTATTGATTTATTGAATCTTCATGTCTATCAGTCTATTCACTCCTCATAATAACTCACTGAGGCAAACATGATGAGCTTTCTCTATATATGAGAAAACCGAGGCTTTAGAAAGGGAAGACGTTTCCACTAAGGTAAATGAGCTACACGCAGCAATAGAGTCAATAGTCAAACCCCTGTTTTTCCAACTCCCAAACCATTTCTATAGCTAAACAGTACCGAACAGTATAAAGAGAAAAGGGGAACTGTAATCTATATTTGTGGTTTTGGCCATCCAGAACCACCACCCCACTTCTTGGGATAACAGGCCCTCTATTATTCTTTGGTGGACACATTCTTCCTCTCTCCTCTAAGTAAATAACACTGAAGATTTAGAGGAAGACTTTGTATCTGAAGCAAATATTAATGAGACTATTTTTCTTTGTACTATCAGTAAAATGACCATATACATCTACCATAAATTGGGATACTTCTGAGAGAGAATGGAGGTACAATTAATAATTAAGCTGCAATGACAGGTGTGAATAAAGAGTGCCTGGGAAAACCAGATCTATGGTCATCCTGTCCATCAGTCCACCTCCTTTGGACTAGGTGACTGTCTTGGGAAATTCTGGATGTATCTCCTATTATAGAAGTAGACTCCTCTTTTCTATTGGACTGAGTGATTGTTCCAGCTAAACCAGAACACATAGTCACCCATGAGGAAAGTGAACTCCTCTCCTCTACTGGATTGGGTGTTGTATTGCTGTGGAACTGAAGCTGCCATGGCTTGCCACATGGAACATGAAAAAGAAGGAATAGATAAAGCAGGGCTAAGAGATGGATCATGATAGCAACTTGGAACCTAAATTGAGCAGTAGCTGAAGCTAGCATGACCCTAGTGCCTAGGGCCAATTTTTATTTATAAAAGCCAACAAACTTTCTTTCGGCATAAGTAATTTTGGGTTGATTCCTCAGTCACTTGCAATAAAAAGTGTGTGAGTGGTCAAGAACTAACAATGATCAAGTATCTTCTTTGTTATTTTTTTCTTGATAATCCCTTTCAGCATGCCCACCATCCTGCAAGGTATGTGGGGTTAAATACATGAGTTGCCATATTGCCGGGTTCAAATCCTGCAAGTGCTAGCATTTTCACATTTCTACAATTTAGAAATAATCATGGGTTATTTACTTAACCCTTGCCCCTCAGTTTCCTCTGCTGTAAATAACAGAACTACCCTCCTTGGATAATGGCGATACTTTAATCACTTTATACATTTAAAAACATTTTGTTATTATTGATGACAAAATTGAGGCTCAAAGAGGTTATATACATTGCTCAGACAACTACTAAATTACAAAGGCAGATTTTTGAACCCCAGTTTTTGAAGCTCCACATTCCATTCTGTTTCAACTGTGTCCACACTGGTGCCAAACTGCCTGAACTAGGCTGTGAAGGATGAAGATATGTTAATGGGTTTGGAGGTGAAAGTAAGCACGTCCAGTGGAAAGGAAAAGTTGTGGAAGTTGCAACAATATTTGGAGTACAGTTGAAAACAAAGCTGCCAGCTGTATCCTGTCAAACTGACTCCAGCTTCTTTATCCTTGCCTATTCCAGTTTCAGTTGCCTATTATAGTTTCAACATGGCCAGTCAGCTGCTTCACAATCCATGTGTAGGTATAGCCATCCTCTCATCTACTGCATGGAGTCTTCCTTGGAGAGTTTTGTGTTCCCCAGCACAAGACCATGCCATGTGTCCAGATCCATCTCATAATGCATGTGCTACCACTCTTTGGTTTGCTGACTCTACTTCAACTGAGCTAGCTTATTGGACATTTATTGACGTTGTCAAGAACTCACACCTCACAGCTTTTGCATTGGTATTCCCTGTACCTGGAACACTCTTTATCCAAATATTCATCTTTCTCCATGATGTCTTTAGGGTCCTTATTCAAATGTCACATCATCTGTGAGGCCTCCCCTCTTCCAACCCTAGTTAATATAGCAACATACCACCATCCGTTGTGCCCTGGCACATGGCACTTGTTTTCCCTTCACCTTCACTTGTTTTTTAATTGCATAGTACTGACTACTATCTGACCTTCTACATTTATTTATGCATGTATTTATTGTCTGTTCATATTTTAGTGGTGAGAATTGAATGAGAATTCTAGACACACTAGAATGAGAATTCCACAATAGCAAAGACTGTGTCTCTTCTTTGCCATATGCCTAGGAAAGGGCTGGCTATATGGGAGATGGCAATGAATGTTTGTTAGGTGATAATATGACTGCACAGGAGAATATCAAAAAAGCTGCTGTATCAAACTCTCCCCTCTCATCAATTCAATAGGCCAGCAGAGCAATGGCAGATTCTATGATGGAAATCAGGACACCCCCCTGCCCCATGCCCACCACCAACTTTGTCATAGATGCTTACAACCACACAGATCTGTTCCCTGAAATGGGAATTATCTATCTCTTTAGAATTCTTGTTCTCTAGAAAATGGAAATAAGATCTTCAGAGTGCTTTTTACTGATTCCCATTTCACCATTTTCTCATTCTAGTGTCCAATTCCCAGCCCAGGGAGAACTGATATATTTTCCATCTGGGAATTCATCAAAATTCATCACAGTCAGATTCTCAGGGAAGATCATTAGCACATTTGTTTGCTTTTTATCCTGGCATTAACAACTCTATTTGGGGCTAAATTATTTCCCCTGGTTTCAACGTCAAGTTTTCCCATTGGCTCAAATATGAAGTCTCTTGTCTGTCAGTGTAATAATTTTCTATTAATTATAAAAGAAGAAAGCTAGCAGTTTGAGAGTCTTAAGGGAAGCATTTGTCTAATCCAAGAAACTGATTTTCCAGTTACTTGGACTAAGTACAACTCTCAGTTGTGGTCAGATTTCAAAGTATCCCTTGTTTTTACTTTCTGGTCAGTCTAGACAGACATGGTTCTTTCCTTCGTTTTTCAAGCTGTTGAAACATCAGGTTGGTCAAAAGAATCTGAATCTCTAGAGAATAAACTAAGCAGCATTTCACCAGAGACTTCATAACTTTCTATTGACAATCCCTCCAAATAGTGAGCAATCCTCCCAACCTCAGTGGTGCTAGGAGAGATTTCACTTCAAAGGCTCAGTGTGAGTGTGAGAATGAAACTGTGGCAACAAAATAATGACCACTATTGTCCTATTCAGAATGGAAAATAGTCTATGGTTAGAGCATGCAGTCATGAATTTTTGCCTGTTCTCAGTCATTTCAGTTTCATGCTGGGTGTCCTCAATCCAACCTAAATTGCCCCCTTTAACAATAATTCTTCTATGCATTATAATTGAACACATGTTCTTCAAAACCTGGTATATTGAAGGCAGAGGCTAAACTTTATGATGGCCACACAAATGAATCAAGAAAGAAGCTTGAAGCCAAAGAATTTGGCATTCATGCAGGGAAACGACAAATGTATGTCAGTATCTTCATCAGAAGAGAGAACGCCTGGAGATGTGCTCTGAAAATTAAATAGGGGTGAGGTTAACAACTGGTGGAGATAGGACAAGGGGAGAGGGAAGAAAGGGAAGTGGATTTTTTATGGAGTTCAATTTGAGTTGGATTTTGAAGAATGGTGGGACCTAAATAAGGATGTAGAGAGGAGAATGCAGAGTTTCATTTCAGGAAGAGAAAGAAGCATGTACAAATACATAGCAGTGCAAAGATGTAAATAGCGAATGGCAGGTAGATCAGAGAGGAAATAATGGAAGGCCTGAAATGCCAAGATAAATACCAAGTTAAATAGAGTCGTTCACATTTGCTATTTGATCCACTCAACTCTGTTGAGAAGCAGCATTATAAGTCAATAGTGTTTCAACTGATGTCAAAAGAGGGTTCTAAGGATTCCTGGGTAATTAGCAGTGCCATGACCCAGGAAGATAGTTTCCCATCACACATTTTGTAGTAAGTAAATTATCTACCTATTTTTTTCCCCAGAGACAGCACAGGAAAGTATGGTCTTATTCACTACATTTTGTTATGTGGCATGTAAACAATAAGTTCTTCAGCTTCTTTAAGATCTACTTTATTACCTGTAAATGAGGGATGCTAATTTCTGTGCTCCTTACATAACAGAATTGTTGTGTGAAACAATGAGATAATGGATACAGAGCTGCTTTGTCAGTGGTAAAAGGCTATAAGGTGTTAGTTATTAAGGTGGGGTAATTGTGATAATAATTACTGCTTCTTGGTGTCCAATGGCCCACCCAGCCACAAAAATGTGCAAGGTAGGAAGAAAGTTATGCAATAGGAAAGAGAAGGAAGGTATTTCAGTTAGTAATAATCACAGCAACAAAGGGCTAGAAAGACCCACAGAAGCAGCTATCATTTAGTTGCAATAGGATTTGGGAATGAGGAACATAAAGCATCTAAACATAGTTCAAACAACAAAATATGAAATAAGGTTCCAAGTTGTGTGAGACAGTCTCCTAGTCCTGTTGAGACTAGAAAGAGGGTGTAAGCTATGGGTCATCAGAATGGGCAATCAGAAGGAGCTGGGCTTGCTGCAAGCATGAGCTTAGCTTTAAGGGCAGGTAAGGGTAGGATGAGCAGAGGAAAGGGCATTCCCAGCTACATCTTTTAGGTTAGATGCTCTGGGATCCCATCATGCTTCTCTCTTTAAAAGCCAATAAACATAGTGAATCAAATTGAGTACTGAATTTTATCTCTACTCTCAGCTGTCAGACCAATGTCTGGCCCCAAAACAGACTGCTTACTTGTGGGTTCAGCCAACCTGGGCACATCATGAAGGAGGGTGTGAAGTCAGGAGAGAGTGAGCACACATTCAAGGTCAAGGGAAGACAAACCATGTGGAGAAGGGAGCAAGGGAAGAGAATCGTGGAAAGGCAGGAAGCTAGATGGAAGCATGGAAGCTAGGCTAAGGCCTTCAGTTTTGATGGCACAGTGAGAGCAAGGAAACAACTAGATTTAAAATAAGTATGCTCTGGTAGCTATATACTCAACAGGCTACAGCTTTAGCCCTGGCTATTATGCAGTCTTCAGGTGGATGGACAGAGGAGAAAGGAAACAGAACCAGATTTGTGTTTTCTACCATATGTGCCAACCTCATCCTCTGTCCCTGGCCACTGTTTGAACCTTCAAGGTTTCAAAATATTACCTCTTACTATACAGGGAGGATTTGTATTCATCTTCTGCCATTCTATATTGTTCCCAGTGCCTTCACATAAATGAAAACAAACAGCTGAAAAAAACCCAGAGAGACAGTTATGGAAGTATTGTCATGAGATGGAAGGATCAAGTGTGCAAACCACATAGCATGTTGTTCAGCAAATTAAATAAAAAACTAGGTAAGTGGAAATTATTATTTTCTTCTTCTTTTCTCCATCCTCCTTCTCCACTTTCTCCTCCTTCTTAATTACCTTGGTTTGTTTTTTCACTGAATGGATGAGCCATTGCCATCCATGGAGTTGAAGGGCCCCTAAACTTGCACAGCCAGCTGATGGAAGAGCTCAGATTAGAAATCAGATCTGCTGACTCTCTCTCCAGTGCTCTCTCCACTACCCATGCTGTGGTAGCAATATAGTCATACAGACCAAGAGAAGCCCCAATTCCAATGAGATTTGAAGGAGAAATACGTCTAGGCAGAGGATTACCTGACACACTCTCAGCCAGCTTCACCTGTCGAGCATGCTACTACCTCATTTACTTATTCCCCTTCTAATCCAAATTTTTTGGTTTGCATGACGTCATTAGATTATACAAAGTTATTAAAGCTACCCTGTGGCTTCCAGCCAAGCCACTGTGGCCCATCAAATCCTCACTTCTGGAGCCCATGCTTGGCAGAGACATTTACAAGCATAACTATGCACCATTAAAATTTGAAGATTCTTTCTTGGAAAGGCTAATTAAATCAAATCACTCAAACAGGTCTAGACGATGCTGAACAGGGTTTATTATCTGGATTGGTGCCTACTCTGGTCCCACAGGCTTGGCTGCTTGTATCCATCTGCAAAGGAACTGCCTTACTTGCTCTGCACAGTATCAACTATTGTCCTTTTAAGGAGGAGTCAAACTTTCTGGATCCACATTATCCGCAGCTGTGAGGCCAACTGAGCGAAAGGATATTCCATGCTGACATACTTGAAACACCTCAAGTTTCTATCACTCCTCTTCCTTCTCTTTTACTTGGAAGTGGACAAATCAAGTTTGCCAACTAAGTGTTCTATACACTAGTAGGAAAACAAGAAAAACGAAGGCTGGTGGGCCTTTCTGGCCATTGCCTTCCTACACTGGTAGGTCATCCCTGTCTGTTGATGTCAGCATTCTGAAATAAAAATTGGGACATGCCATCTCCCTGCTTAAAATTTCAGCATTTGGCCGGGCGTGGTGGCTCAAGCCTGTAATCCCAGTACTTTGGGAGGCCGAGGCAGGCGGATCATCTAAGATTAGGAGTTTGAGACCAGCCTAGCCAACATGATGAAACTCCATCTCTACTAAAAATACAAAAATTAGCCAGGAGTGGTGGTGTCCGCCTGTAATCCCAGCTACTCGGGAGGCTGAGGAAGGTGAATAGCTTAAACCCAGGAGGCGGAGGTTGCAGTGAGCCGAAATAGCACCATTGCACTCTAGCCTGGGTGACTAGAGCGAAACTCCGTCTCAAAAAAACAAAACAAAACAAAACAAAACAAAACAAAAACATTCCAGCATTTTCTCATTTCACACACAACATAAAGGCCAAAGTCCCTAGCTTACAATATATGATCTCCTGTGATCTAACCTTTGCCTAGCTTTTTATCCTTACACTGCACAAGTCCGATTAGGGGAATCTATATTTCAACCATTTAATCTACATGCAGTTGCCCCAAGGAGGCAGTGTATTAAAATGGTTAGGAATACCAACTTTGCAGTTGGACTTCCTGGGCTTGGGGATGCTGCTAAATTGGCTAACATGTGTTAAGGACTTACTAGGTATTAAGCATTGTTCTTCTCAATGATTCTCTCATTGAATTCTTATAATAATATATGAGTAAGTTCTATTAATGGCACCATTTAACAGGTGAGGAAATCAAGGTTTAGCAAAGTTAAATGAGTCCAGGAAAGTTCATGTAGTTGGTAAAGAATAGAACTGGTATGTAAACCCAGGTCTAATTTAATTTTACAATTCAAGGTTTTAACCACTCCACCGTACAGTCTTATTGTTCTCTTCCCCAAACTAATCTTCTTCCTGGATCCTAACTTTGGGATTGAGAACCAGTCACTGTCATCTAAGCTAGAATCCTGGGATCTGTCAGAAATGTCTCCTCTATGTCAAGTCACCACATTCAATCAGTTTATAGATTTGACCTTCTTAATCTCTGAAAGATTTCCTTCTGCTTTCTCCTCCTTAACCTACTGGCATGGCCTTGATTTAGGTCTTTGTCAATTATCACATGAATTACTGCTGCTGCCTCCTAGCTTGCTGGTCTGAGCCCTTCCAATGTTGCTGGAAGAAGTTGCTAAAAGGCCCTGCGGTACCCCTGCTAAAATTCTGCCAGTGCATCTCCACTGTGCCTTCAGGCTCAGAACCCAAAGCTTTGCAAGATCTGCCTCTCACTCCCTACCCCAGCCCCACATGACGCCTTCACTCAAGCATTCATAGCCTCTCATAGATCTCTACATTGTGCCACTTCCTTCCTCTGAGCCTTTGTACCCACTGCCCCCTCTACCTGCAGTGTCCTTGATTTTGCTTCTTTATTCACTTAACTCCTATTCATCCTTCAAAGCATAGCTTCAAGTTTACCTCCCCAGAACATTTACCTGACCCCTCAGTTTGATTTAGCTGCTTCTCCTCTACGTAGACCAGCCCACCCATTTGTCATTTGTATGCCAAATGATAGCATTTGCTATGCTTAAAACTCCTCAAGGGCCATAATCATATTTTATTTCTTCCTTACTGGTCAAATGCCTGGAAAATAGTAGATACTCAATTTCTGCACATGGAATTAACAGACAAGTTCGTTAAGGCATATTTTGGGAGATAATCAATGTCAACTTTTTGTCAATGTATTCTGAATATGACTTATCTTCAGATTCTCTACAAGGCAAAAATTTGTTGATTAGCTTAGAAAATTCATGTTCAGAGATACAATTTTTGATTGATTTGTTTAGAACTCAACTGAGTGTCTCATACAAGTGGGTGCTTATACATACTTTCTGGTTACAACATAAAGTATACATTTCTTTTTCTTTTCTTTTTTTTAAGAGATTGGGTCTCACTCTGTCACCCAGGCCAGAGTATAGTGGCATGACCACAGCTCACTGCAGCCTTGATCTCCTGGGCTCAAGCCATCCTTCTTCCTCAGCTTTCCAGGCCAATGTTTTAAAAAAACATTTGTAGAGACAGAGTCTCACTGTGTTGCCTAGGCTGGTCTTGAACTCTTGACTTCAAATGATCCTCCCACCTCAGCCTCTTAAAATGCTAGGAGTACACTTGTCAGCTATTGCATCTGGCTGTAAAACATACCTTTCTTAATCATTTACCTTTCTTAATCATATAACTTTCTTAACCATAGAAGAAAGTTACTAGATTTTTCTGAGAAATAACGGCACATCTAGAATCCTTTGAGAGTCTTTCTATGGTTCTGGTTCTCAACCAGACATTTGGCAATGTTCAATCTGGAGATGTTCTGGTTGTCACATCTGTAGGTGGTTGCTACTGGTATCCCATGGGTAGAGGCCAGAGATGCTGCTAAACATCCTACAATGCACAGGACAGCTCTGGCAGCAAAGGCTTAACCAGCCCAAAATGCCAATAATGCCAAGATTAGGAAACTGTGACCTATGACATATACAACCACTCACTCACTGAAGACATACACCTGCAATTGTGATCAGCTGGATAACACTCAGCCTATACTTTCTCCCAGTGAAGGCTCTCATGAGTAGTGGTATTTCCTGTGAGTTTAAATGTGGCTTAAAGATCAAAGCCAGAAGGACAAGTTCTGTAATCTTGGGGATGGAGACCCTCACCCCTTTCAGAGCCTACTCCCGGGTGTGTCCTTTCTTGTAAATCCCACAATCAGCAAACACTTTCCTGCTGCAGATGTGCTTCCTGGCTCCGACTGCTTTTCACAACAACGGCTTCAGGCTGCAGGAGTCATTTCCCCAATCCTGACATCTCCAGTTCATGCAAGATCATCGGCTGCAAGAGCACCTGCATGTCTATAGGGCCAGAAATTCCTCCTTCTTCTGATGGATGGGCGCCCAATCAAGAACTTCTCAGACAAGACCAAGGGAGTGGGAGCTTCTGGAGGATGAACAACTCTGAAATCCTGCATTGATGAGCAAACAGCAGCAGCAGCAGCAGGAGGAGGAGGAGGAGGAGGAGGGGATAAAGATCTTGGACAATGTATTCATTTTGCAGGGAGGGGGATATTGACTTTAGGGGCAGTTTTGTGACACAAATAAATGGAGGGGTGGGGTGGGGTGGAGGAAGAAGATTGTTCTGAAATTCACTTTCCAAATACCAGGTTTACGAAAATGCCACTGATTCTGAATTTCTAAGCAGCAACTCGCAACTTCCTCTGACAGACAGATGTCTTACAGAAAGTTCCAATGAGTGCTGGGGAATTTCTGGTAGTAATATTTCACATAAGGAATATTTTAGCCTCATTTCATAGTGAAGTATTTTACAATCATTTATTCATTATATTGCCCCTATTGCAAACCAAGATTATGTTTTTAGAACAAAGAAATGTCAATAATTTGGAATCAGAGTTTCCTGATTATTCAACAAGCCATTGACCAAGCTGAAGTTTAATAAACTCAACATGTCCAGGGCTACACAACCACCAGATGAAGCAAAATAATGATGTCAAGGCAGTGATTTTGTATCATGTTAAATGAACTGAATGATGGATTTGATTATTAACTATGTTCTTAACTGCATCATGTAGTTCCAATAGCCAATTAAATGAAGACACATGCACACGTGTGTTTATTGCAGCACTATTCACAACAGCAAAGACTTGGAACCAACCCAAATGCCCATCAATGATAGACTGGATAAAGAAAATGTGGCACATATACACCATAGAATACCATGGAGCCATAAAAAAGAATGAGTTCATGTCATCTGCAGGGACATGAATGAAGCTGGAAACCATCATACTTAGCAAACTAACACAGGAACAGAAAACCAAACACTGCATGTTCTCACTCATAAGTGGGAGCTGAACAATGAGAACATATGGGCACAGGGAGGGGAACATCATACACTGGGGCCTGTCGGGGGTGGGGGGCAAGAGGAGGGATAGCATTAGGAGAAATACCTAGTGTAGATGACGGGTTGATGGGTGCAGCAAACAACCATGGCACATGTATACCAATGTAACAAACTTGCAATTCTGCACATGTATCCCAGAACTTAAAGTATAATTAAAAAAAAAAGGAAAAAGAAAAAGAAGGGTCTTATTGAGCACCTGTTGTGTTTAAGTCGAGTGAGATAGCAAAGGTGGCTAACTACAGCCACCTTCTCTGCAGAGCTCTGAGTTTAGTCAGAGAAGCTAGCAAATAAGCACTTAATACTATGTATTACTTACGTAGCAACTCCACATACACGTGCCACACAGCCTCTGGTCTCTGTGGGCTGAGTGCATTGAAATGTGGCCAGGTACCCAGGGATGAAACTGGAACATGGCTAGTAATACTCTTGTTACAGACTGTCAATCACATCACAGGAAAATCTCTTCTTTGTATGGAGATACAGTAAAGCATAACACTTTTCAATTCAAATACTGTAATACTCTGCAAATAGTAGCTACTTTTATACTAAAGCACAAACCTTCCAAACTTAGCCAAGTGTAATAAACAAGCACCATGTTACTCTCAGTAACAGGCACCTGTCCTCCCACTCTGGTCAAAGATCCCTAAGATAAAGAATGTTACATAAAAGTGGAGCCTGATGTATAGGAAAGAGCACCTGGCATTAACATCCTTAACATGCATTAAGAGTGAATGAGAAAACTACTGTAGGCTATGTTCACAGTCATGTCAAGTAATTATACATTTAATATAGCTTTTTCCTGAATTGAGCTTTTGTTCCTTGCATATAAGCTGGTCCTGTTTGAAATTTTTAGGTGAGCTGGTTAATGTGTTTCCGAAAGTGAACATTTTCATGCATCTTTGCTTCTCACCTCTCTGTGGTGAAGGGCAAGTTTATTTCTTGTTTTAAATTGCCACTACTTAGGAGGCTGGGTCAGGAGGATTGCCTGAGGCCAGGAGTTTGAAAACCAGCCTGGGCAACACAGCAAGACCCTGTCTCTAAAAATAAAGAATAAAATAAATTAAAAATTAAAAATTAGCTAGGTGTGTAGTCCCAGCTAACTCAGGAGTCTGAGATGGGAGAATTGCTTGCACTGAGGAGGTCAAGGCTGCAGCGAGCTATGACTGCATTTTTGTACTCCAGCATGGGTGACAGAGTGGGATCTTGTCTTTAAAAAAAAAATTAATAAAATAAATCAAAATTTCCAATCTGTTGCAAATTGTTTTAAAAATTATTTTTAATTGAAAAATGACAAAGTGTGTATTTTTATGGTGGGCAACATGATATTTTCGTACAAGTACACATTGTGGAATGACTAAACCAAGCTAATTCACATATCCATCACCTCACATACTTATCAAAACCAGCACAAATGCCTGGAAGTCATGGCAATGTTAAATGCCTATAAAAGTTTGTAAAGGCTTACTTTTGATTTCCTTATTTACTTCACTATAGACTGATAACTAATAGTTTGTGGACTGGACCCATTCCGGGGAGCACGTGTTGCATAGCACTGACATATGATATTCAAAAGACATATTAAAAGAAGGCAAAAAAGTCATTGTCCATATATCTTTTTTTTTTTTTTTGAGACAGAGTCTTGCTCTGTCGCCCAGGCTGGAGTGCAGTGGTGCGATCTCGGTTCACTGCAAGCTCCGCCTCCCAGGTTCACGCCATTCTCCTGCCTCAGCCTCCCGAGTAGCTGGGACTACAGGCGCCTGCCACCACGCCTGGCTAATTTTTTTGTATTTTTGTAGTAGAGATGGGGTTTCACTGTGTTAGCCAGGATGATCTCAATCTCCTGACCTCGTGATCCGCCTGCCTCAGACTCCCAAAGTCCTGGGATTAAGGCATGAGCCACCATGCCTGGCCCATTGTCCATATATCTTTAAACAAGAAGACATTTAACATAAAGTCAGAATATTAAAAATGGAAATATCATTGAGTTTTAGCATTCAGCTTTTATTGCTTATGCCCTTAAATGCCTGATCACTGTAAAAGTGATGAGTTGCCAAAGACCAAGAGATATTCTATAAACACTGTCTACACCAGCACTGCCCAAGAGAACTTTCTGTGTCAATGGAAATGCTCTGTGTTGTCCAATACAGTTGCATGAACCACACGTGGCAACTGGGCACTTGAAGTGAGGCTAGTGTAAATTGAGGACCTGGGTTTGAAATTTTATTTGACCTTAATTATCTTTAAATAGCCTCATGTGTCCAGTGGCTCCCATACTAGATAGTGTGGATCTAGCCAATTATGATAATAGGAGAAAGATTTTTAAATAACCAATTTTTAAAAACAGGTGACATGGGAAGTATTAAAACATGGAATTGCCTGTTTTGAGAATGACAGTGCTTTTGAATCCACAAGCCCTATACTCCCTTTTCCCTAATATCCCTCCCTCCCTCAATATCCCGGCCCTACCGCTGCCTTGGAGTTCATGTTTTCTTTCAGCATTCACAGGGCTGTTTCCAGAGCAGTGAATAACGACCAGAGAGCATGGGAACCCCTTTTCTTTGTAACAGCCCATATTAATGAGATCTCTGTTGCTCTCAAGACAGTCAGGGCCGTCTGGTCAAAGTGTTGAACCAAGGTGTTTGTGCCTGCATAGAATTAAGTCACAAGTAAAGCACTTATTTCTGACAGCAGATTTATAATAGGAAAATCTCAGCAGGAATGAAGAGTTGGAGACCCAGCCACAGGCTTTTCACAAACTTTGCCTTGATTTAGTGACTCAAACAACTAGCAAGAATGGCAAACTGCAGAGGTAATCCTATCATCTTTTCTCCAAGCAGCACTGTTCCATCTTCTTGGCTTCCTCACGCTGCTAACATGAATTCAAATCATCTGTGTTTAAAGTTAAACTCAGTGATTGACAGTTCTTTATAGTTTCAGTCCACATTGAAGATTATTCTAGATATCTATCAGTTATTACTACAAGCGCAGTATGATATTCAATACCTACAGTGAAAATTGTTTTTAACAATGTAATGTCTGATCTGTTTTGAAAGCGATTTTAAAATAAAGAACTAATCATAACCAGGTGGCAAAAATCTAAACACGTTTTGTTTTCTTTCTCTCTTTCTTTCCTCCTTTCCTTCTCTCTCAATAGGAGAAAGCAAATGTGGAGAGAAATGCTGTTCCACTTACATAAAAAGTTACAACTCAGTTTTTACAGCACCCATTTCTTTTTAAAAAGCCTCATAAAACTGAATAAGATGCTTACAGTAATTAAAATTTGGGAATTTTATTTCCAAAAGATGCTAGAGTTGCTTACAAAAACTGCTGGATGCCTTAGAGATTATGAAAATATGTTCTAAAGTGTGAAGGTGTGTGTGAAGGGACACTTGCCTGTTTTATTCTCTGTATATCCTGAGAACTAGAACAGCCAGGTACATACGAGATACAAAAGAAACATTTGCTGAACGAGTCACAAACTAGTTAAGATATAGACCTACCATTGTAATTCTTTACCATGCGAAATAAAAGCCATTAGCTATTCTGCCCAGCATAATCCTGCTCTATGGTCACCCCTGGAGTCTTGAGATCTAGTGAAAGCTGAGCTCTGCTGGACAGGCAGACCCTGAAGGTCTGAGGCAATCAGTCATTCCTTAAGCTCCACTCTGAATGCAGCCACACACTGAAGCAAGTCCAAAAATGAAGAAAGAGACACAGGGCAACACAATGCATAAAAGGACAGAGGAGGGACGAGGCAGAGGGAGCAGGATGGTAAAGTAAAAACACATTGAAGCTTTTTTTAAAGCGTATTATGTAGCACCTACAAATTTTATATCTCCATTTATACAAAAAGGTTTTTGCCTGGTACAGAAATAACATAGCGCTCACTTCAAAATAGACAGACTGTGGGAGGATGGCGTAAAAGCACTGAGCAGGGCCACGTGCACCCTTGGGCTTGTTGAAGATTTCAGTTTAGAACCTCCAGGTCAGGAAGTAAAAAGAGGTTACTTAGGTTTTGCTAGTAAAGTGGGGATAAAAGGAATGGGGAGGGGAGCCGCTGGGGATCCAATCTTGAATCTACGTCTTAGTCTTGATGAGGCACCTCTTGTTGCTGAGTTCCCAGTGGCATTTTCAAGATTTCTGTAATCACTAGTTGTCACTCTTTGCCATTAGTGAAGGGAGTTGCAAAGGGGAGGAAAGTATAAGCTAAAAAAATCTACCACCTTATGTCAGAAGTGATAAATGCATTAACAGTGACTTGGAACAAATCTGAGAGTCACAAGGATGAAAAGGTTTCATCATGAGGATGAATGGGTAATCTGGGGCGGGAAGGACTGGCTGTAAAACAGAATAAGAAGGCAGGGAAAGGAGGAAATGAAAGAGAGAAAGGAAAAATAAAAGGAAGGAAGAAAATAAGGGAGAAAATGATACGAAAGATTCTTATTCTCTATTGTAAGACTCATTCAGATAGAGCCCAGAGCAAGCATTTCAGAATCAATCAGGCGATCAGAGCCTTATTAAATACAAAGGTCCTTCTCTGTTTGTCAAGGTGGTTTTCTTTTCATCTGCAAATAATGAAACATACAAGATTCCGACAGACAGAGATTAAAAGGAATACGTTCCATGAGGCTGTGGAGAACCCCAGAGAAATGTATACAGAAAAGAAGCATCAGGACAGGTGCTTCCTGGCCTTGACTTGGCTGAGAGTCTGATGAAGTCTCCAAGGTGAGAAGCATGAATGAGCTTACACAAGAAACCATTCAGAAGTGCAGCTCTTCGCTGCATCAATACAACACAGAGAAAATCTGCTGTGTAGGCGTGCACTCGTCCTCCTTGAAAACAGATGG
This sequence comes from Symphalangus syndactylus, assembly GCF_028878055.3. Taxonomy (NCBI): domain Eukaryota; kingdom Metazoa; phylum Chordata; class Mammalia; order Primates; family Hylobatidae; genus Symphalangus; species Symphalangus syndactylus. The sequence continues at coordinate 104,933,975 of NC_072425.2, forward strand.
TGATACCGTTGTGTCATGGAAAATGTTTCTTTCTCATTTCATGAACTGGAGGCATTTGAAAAGCAGCTAAAGCATAAGTTTCAGATAGTGCCACAGAAAAGATATTTTAATCTTAATCTGTAATAGGTTGTATTGGATGTATTGTTTCAAGTGGTAACAGACAACTATAGGTAATGAAGAAAGAAAGAAAACAACAAAAGCCTTCTCAGGTCCCAAAAAACATTCAAAAGCTAAATCCAGAGAAAACTACCCCAAATTAGCCCTGAGTTGGGCCACCCCATGTTTTATCACGACTGTGAGAACATAAGCATGATTGCCTCTCCTGTAGCATATCCCAGGCTTCATAAATGCTGCCGATGACCTTTTAGGCTGTAAGGGTTTTGTAATAAGGAAGGCCAAAGCTATATTAAGGATGAGATGGGCTGAAGTCCTATTTTCTTCACCACAGATTTGGGGGTGAGCATAAGGAGGAGAGCTGGAGCCTCGCTGAAGAAATGTCAAATACACTGCTTAAAAAGAAAAATCAATTTCAATCATATCACACAACTTCTGGAACTGATGCTGTCTGCTGAGGAGAAAATAATGATAATAGTAAAAAGATATTTATGAAAACTTTAATGGTATAATCATTGACACCAAAATACACCTGTCTATTCTGTTCAACTCTGTTGCTTCTTGGCTCAAACAATTTCATTTTGAAGTGTTCTGAGACTAGTCTCAGGGAATAAGACTCAAGAAAACAGAGGGATGTTTCCCAATAGCTACAGAATTGTTCATATACCCTAATGCAGAGGTGATTCATAACTTTATTGTGTCATGATTATCCCATGTGTGGCTAATTTTTGTGATCTTTATTGTTGGGTATTTTATCAATATGCTTTTGTTGGTGCTTCTAAGATGATCCTGGCCCCAATTTTCACTTCCATTTTCTGAGTGTGACTGGAGTTGCCGATTTCCCAACTGACCACAGCATTGCTTCCCAATACTTTCCTTGTCTCTTGGACTGCATCTGACCTACCGACGCTCTGGTTAGGACTCTGAATTCAGTTTTATCAAATTCTGCCATGAGAGTTGCAGATGTCAGAACAGGACAAGGACAAAAGAAACTCAAGGTTCATTCATTGCCTTTCTGGCAATATAACTTCTTCTTTATAAAAGACTTAGTGGCACATATTGAACAGACAAATTATAATTAATCCACCTTTTTCATTGATTATCCCACACTAAAGCCCATTTTTGGTCTAAAGAGGACAAAATAAATGTGGATGGGTCAATACAAATCCATGAAAGTTCATGGAAAACGCAAGCAAGCAAACAAACAAAAACCAGACACCAAATCAACCAAACTGAGCCAAAACAAAACAAAACTTTCAAAACATGCCTGAAGAATGATGATAGTGACATCTTCATATTCAAAGGCTGGCAAATGTTCATGATTATATGTCGCTAGTGCTCTTTCAGTACAAGTCCTTGCAGAAATATGTCTCTCAGGGCCCTTGTGTTTTCGCAAGGCTCATTTTTCGCATTTCTTTCATGGAACACTTCTTTCTATAAGAGAAACGTTGAGTTGCCTGGGAGTGTGATAAATATTTGCCAAGTAAGGAAAAAGGAAATATTTCAAAGTGAATATGTCTAAAAATAAAAGATTTCTAATATACCAGTTAAAGCATTTTGTAGGTAAGATTACTGCAAGAAAAAAAAAAAGAAAGATGAGAGATTAATGGAAAACTAAAACTAGCCCAAGGCCCTTTATCAATCCTCAGACCAAAAGAAAAACTAACCATTGCACTATTTTTGTGGCTTTCTGGAAGACCTCTGTACATCTGGACTTCTACTGTTCAGGTCCACTTTGGTTGTGATGGATGTTGCTTTTTAAAGGAGGAGTAGTATTTAAATTAGATGAACAACATACATTTCCATCTCTTACATTTACCTGTTAATTACAGTTCCTGGCAGTAGTACAGAACAAGTACAAAACCTCTTAAATCCTCACTGATGAGAGCTCCATGCTGAATGACTTTCATCTCAGCATTTAAAGGAAATCCAGTCAGGCTAGTGAATATGTCACATCTAACAGTTCTAACAATCCCCCAGGATTTACTTTTTCCTTTTCCAACAATTTCAAGAATTTTTCTTGCAGGAAAGCAATTCCTCATTAAAAGCCAGCTACTCTGATGAGCCAGGCTTAAGTTAATGGTCACTGAGAGACAAACATTTAAATGTGCAGTAAATTCACTTTCCCCAAAGATGGGGTTTCCAAGAGGTGACTTACACATCACTTCCACCCACTCCTGACTGGCCCCGCCCAGGGCAGTAATGTGTCGCTTAGTGCTCCAAGGATGAGTACACTTGCATGGGAGAAAGTGTAAATTCCAAAAGGGATTTATGTGCATAGAACCAGACCCTCACCTGGATCTCCAGAGCTACATTTTATGACTAAGCACACATACAACACTTGCTTTTAGCACAAAGTCTTTAACCTTGCCCACAGTCTCCTTTTCGTTGACCTCATTTTGATCTATATTCGACCACCCTCCTTAATTTCTCCTTGAAGTCCAATTTTTTCCTAACTTTCATCATCATCGCCATCCCCTCTTGCTTGCCACGGGCCACATCCCCTCCTCTGCAGAGTGAAGTTGCAAAAGCAGAGTAAGATCTGGGACCTGGGAAGACTTGACCTGGGAAACTTTATGGTCTCAAAGGAAACCTCAGACGAATGTAAATGAAATTGCAACATCATCCTATAAACCTGACAAAGACACTAGGCATCTGGATAAAGCTAACTGCCTATCTGCTATTAAAGAATTGCTGAATTGGTAGCTTCACCAACCCCTACTTCTCATAAAATTTCCCCTCGGCACTCCTATTCATTCCACGTGCTCCAGTTTTGCAAAACCTGTAGCTGGGTCAAAGTATGCCTACTTGTTTTGGAAGAATATTAGGAAGTACTTATCTCAAAGAGTTGTTGGGGGAACTAGGTGAGTGAGTACATATAAAGTCCCCATATAATCCTTTATGTAGACTAAGCACTCAATAAATGTTAGCTTTGATATTATTTCTACCTATGTACAGCCCTGGAAGCAGCCCAAGGCAAGTTCTTCCGACTTACTTCCTTTCTGTTCTAAGGAATCAAAGGTGTCAACTCAAGAACCAATTAGTAAACCATTGAGGTTAACAAAGCCACTCCCACTGTGCCCACTACTGGATGTGTTCTTGGGACCTCAATAATGCAGCTTGAGTCCATACTGATAATAGATATAAGAATGGGTCTACTCAAGGACATTGACAAATGTGGACAACCCCTGTCTATTGTACACACTTTCAGGCAGGCCTAGAGTCCCTCCCAGATCTGCAGCTTCAACCTCACTTTCATGTTGTTATCCGGAGAATTCAGTGCCTGTCTTTGTCTGGGGTGCTGCCCAAAGCAAGTCTCACATACATGCACATGTCAGCTAAGGCCATCCTGCTTATTAAGATCAGTATACTATTGCCTTGAAACATCCAACGCCCTTGAAACACTTCTGAGGAACTCTAGGAGATGGAGGGATGGTCATGGCTGGTTCCTGCTTCCTTCCTCTGCTAAATTCTTACTCACCCACTGTTGGTCATGGGGCTTTGCATTGATTTCAGCTCTGTTTACCACAAAATAGAACTCAGCCCCTTTCCTTGGTTGCCACCAAAAAAAAAAAAAAAAAAAGCCACATACAAAGACCTGGTTTTTGACAGACTTTATTAAAAGTTTGAAAAGATAGAGAGAATTTACAATGCAACAAGGCAAACTCCTTAAAAATACTTAGTGGCCTTTTCTGTTCTTGAAAGCTTCTCAGCCACATGACCATAATGCTTGAAAAGGTGTTTTTCACCTCTTTTCTCTCAGCTATTCCTCTCAAGGGCAAACACCCACTCTGATCCTAAATTTCTCCCATTATTTTATGCAGAGCATTTCAGCTGCCTTAGCTCCTTTGCCTGTCTAAGCTTGGAAAAGAGGAAACTGGAGAGATGTCAGGGTTTAGAGGAGGGATGGAGAGAAATCTGCCCCACCCCTCGCTATGGGTGCATGCATTTCCCAAGGGTGGAGTGAGTAACACACATGGTCCTGAGCTATCCTGGGCATCTCCCACCCAAAAACCTGCCATTTCTAGGAGAAGGCCTCAGCAGCAGGATGCTCTGGGTAGACCAATGGTGGCAGGACTCAAGAAAGGTAAGTGGAGGTGGAAATAAGCTTCATAAAGTGGTTCATGAAATGTTTAACACAGGCAGGGGGGCTGCCTTAGTGTTTTCTGGAACACAATCTGGTAATCACCTTGGCCTTACTGTTCAAAAGGCACATTGCTGTCAAAGAAGAGAGACCATAATGACACAGACTAACACACACACCGACATGAGTTCATATTTACAGAAACACCAACGTGAGTAGATATTTACAGAAGAAATGCACCTAAGATTTTCACAGAACACTCACTGTGCTAGGTATTTTGCACACACTATTTTATTAAATCTTCACAAACTGTCCTTCATAGTACTATTATTATCCCCATTTTTACAACAGAGGAAATTGCAACTCAGAGAAGCTAGTTAACTTGAGCTGGCCCTTAAAATTACTAAAATTTCCACCTGCACCAGGACTTTTGCATCACTTCTGTTTGGATCCATTCCCTCCAGTAATCCAGAACTGTCTTCCTTGTCTTCTCCATGCTTTTGTCCTAACATCAGCAGACCAGGGCAGCCTTTGTATCCATCCTATGCCACAGAGCACTCTCCTCCCAACCAGCTGTCTGTCTCTTTTACTCCACTCCTTTTCTCCTCCATAGCACACACCACCATCTGTATCTACTTGTCTTCAATTTATTGCATTTCTTCCCCTGTCATTCAACCAAGATATAAGCTCTATCAGGGCAGGGACTGTACCTTGTTCACTACAGTGTTCTTAGCATCTAAGATAGGACTTGGCTCAGGGTATGCACTTAGTAGATATTTGTTCAATGCATGAATTAATCAATGAATGAACTGTAAGTGTATGGACTATGACTCTGTTCCACCCAAATTTATTTTAAAATGGTGCCCTCATACTCAATGAATGAGGCTCAGAGCCTAGGTGACTATTGCTTACATGTTTGAACATGTAATGGATTGCAAATGAGAAGAATCATACCTCTTTCTAGGGTGCTGATGAAGATTTTTGTGGAGGAGGTGGCATTTTTAGAGTTTAGTTATATTTATCTACATGTTTACTTCAGCACCTCATATCATCATGCTTATGTGCTTTTCCAAACACTCTAATTGAAGATTAAACAATCTAAATAGGTAGAAAGAACATCTTTTTGTCTTAAATAACATTCTTTCCATATATATTTTTAATTTAATTTTATTTTAAGTTCCCGGATACCTGTGGAGGATGTGCAGGTTTGTTACATAGTTAATCGTGTCATGGTGGTTTGCTGTACCTATCAAACCATCACCTAGGTATTAAGCCCCACATGCATTAGCTATTTATCCTGATGCTCTCCCTCGCTCTGACCCTCTGACAGACCCCAGTGTGTGTTGTTCCCATCCCTGCATCCATGTGTTCTCATTGTTCAGCTCCCATTTAGAAGTGAGAACATGCGGTATTTGGTTTTCTGTTCCTGTGTTAGTTTGGTGAGGATAATGGCTTCCAGCACCATCCATGTCCCTGCAAAGGACATGATCTTGTTCCTTTTATGGCTGCATAGTATTCCATGGGATGTCTGTACCATATTTTCTTTATTCAGTCTAGCATTGATGGGCATTTGGGTTGATTCCATGTCTTTGCTATTGTAAATAGTGCTGCAATGAACATATGTGTGCATGTATCTTTATAATAGAATATATCATTCCATATATTTGATGCATTGGTATGTTTTCTTTAAACAGCCACTCTACTAATTCTTCACTAAAAATAACCACAAAATAAACATCCACCTCATTAATCCTCCACTAGAAAAGATACATATATATATATATATATATATATATATATATATATATTTTGCATTATGTGCCAGTTGGATCATAAAATACCTGATGTTTAATGCTAAAAAAGTGAATGCTGTGAACTGAGTGTTTCAGAAACTTGTCCATTTCCCAAGAGCACTTTTTTTAAAAAACAAAGAAAAAACAAAATGAATGTATTATGTGAAGGTTATTCTGAAGTTAATTTATTATAAGACGGAACAGTTTCATATCACTTAGTTCTAAAGGAGTACTTTTTCTCTTTTATCAAGATTTAAGAATCACGACAAATATAAATTTAAATTGAAGGAATACTTATGCAAAATTAGGAATCTTGAGCAGAGATTGAAGATGCTATAAATTTAGTGGAAATGTTTTATTTAGAAGACTTTATTATTAAACTGCTCTTATAATTTACAATAAAATAGAACTATTTCTAGAGATAGTGAAATAGAAAATAAACATTAGTTTTTATTATAAAATTTTAGGGGCAAGTAATACTTCTTTTTTCCCCCTCTACCTCCAAATATATACAGTTTATTTTACAGTCATCTGTAGAGTGCCTAAAAATACACTACCATAAATGCATCTGATTAACATCACACTATCCTCAACACATTTGTATTAAGAAATGTTTTTTATTTATTAAAAATAAATAAGGTTATCCATTGCTAATATTTCTACTTGTGTCACTATTTCTGCTACTGCAAATATTCTTGCTACTACCACTACCACAACCAGTACCTACATCCCACCCCAATCACCACCATTAGCACTTAATAATTTACAAAAAGCTTTCAATACATGACCTTGTTACTTATTACATCTTTATAACAGACCTATGAGATTTCCATACATACCTCATGATCCGTATTACAGATGAGAAAAATGGGCAGAAAAAATCAATAACTTGGCCAAGGTGAAAAAGTAACAGAGCCATTATTTGAAGCTGGATCTATCTGATGCCAAGTTACCTCATCCAAAATGAGGATATTACAATAAAAAGATTCCAAAGCAATAAATTGCCATATGTGATTATCCTGCATTTTCCCTAACAGGTTAACACCTTCCCCTGCTCCCTGCCAATTTTTGTCTTGTCAATATGAAAAGAAATTCTTTATTGGATTACCTACAATGCAATGTAGTTGCAAGCAATTGACTTCTGTTTTTCGAGACTCAGAAACTTTATCAAGTTTACCACCATGGTGAATGTTATTATAACTTGAGAAATAGTTTATCAGATTAGCCTGCTAAATAAAGTATCAGTGAGCAAAGATATGCAACCAATTTGTTATGTGTAAGATACACTCATCTAGATAAAAATGCTCCTTGCCCTTCTGGGCTAATGCAAATGAGAGGAAAATCTCATTGACAGAATGGATAAGAAAACAAACTGCTAAGGTCTCAACAAGAGGGAATTGAGAAGCACCCCAAGTTTTGCACGCTTAAGGAAAGCCTCAGGCACCAAAAGGAAGAAGTGGGCCCAGGTAATAAGTAAAACTCCACTCACTGGAGGAGATGGGTACAATAAATTAGGGTATTATGTGTGTGAGTGTATATATATTATATATTATGGAGGTATACATATATAAGTATATATTACACACACATACACAAACATCAAGGTGTTGGCAATGTCTGGAGGAGAGCTGTGTTTATGGTTGGTTGTAAACTTTCTTCTTGTTTTTCTGTATGTATTTATTTCTTCTACATTAAAAATGGATTGTCATTGTAATAGGAAAAGGTAAAGTGTAATAATATTTTTGCATTTTTTTTGTTTTAATGTTTTTGGAACCATTTAGAATATTTCAGCTATAATGATGCTTCATCACTAGCAAATTCAGCAAACATCTCATAACTCAAGCACATTCTCCTACCAATCATAATACATTATTATACCAAGAAAATTAATGATAATACCCCAATATTCTCTAATATCTGATCTACATGCATATATCTACAGTTGTTTGCTAAATGTCTTTCATAGCTGCTTTTTTGAATGAAGATTAAATTAAGGTCCATACATCGAATTTGGAAACATTTTTTTAAATAAAAATTGTACATATTTGAGGTATACAATGTGACATTTTGATGTGCATCTACACTGCAGAGTGATTACTACAGTCAAGCTAATTAACATACCCATCACCTCACATAGTTAACCTATTTTGTCCATGTGGTGAGAACATGTAAGATCCACTATTAAAACAAATTTTAAGCATCCAATATACTATGGTTAACTATAGTCACTGTGGTGCACATTAGATCTCTAGAACTAATCCACCCTACATAACCGAAACTCTGTACCCTTTAACCAACATCTCCCCATGCTCCCCATACTCTGGCCCCTGGTCATTGACATTGCTTCTAGGAATTTAATTTTTATATATTCCACATATAAGTGAGATAAGGTAGTACTAAGGTAGTACTTTGCTTTCTGTGTCTAATTCCACTTAGCATAATGTCCTCAAATTTCATTCATGTTGCAAATTTCTTTTTTTTGTGATTGCTGAATAGTATTTGTGTGTGTGTGTGTGTGTGTGTGTGTGTGTGTGTGTGTGTGACATATTCTTTATCCATTCATTTGTTGACAAACAGGTTGTTTTCATATCTTGGCTATTGTGAATAATGCTACAATGAACTGTTACTTCTCTTTAGAATCTTTTAACCTAATACAGTCTTGTCCCCAATCATGTTCCCCACCTATTCCATACACACTTTAAAAAATGACATTCCCTTTTAGTAGACATTCACATTCTTATAGATTATTCCATATTCTGGCTATGTCTGATTGTTTTCTCCTGGAACAATCGTATTTTTAATTTCCAAACTATTGTCCTCTGCTTTTTCCACATCTTGTTCTTGTTTTCTGAATGTGAGATCATCTCATTACACAAAATATACTAATTACAGTACTGTTTTTTGGTAATTTTCTTCTGTTCCTTATATTTTTCCTCTAGAGATTTTTTTTCTTTTTTTCTCTTTTTCCAGTATATGTTTTTTAAACATAGCTTGTTTCACCTAAAAACCAGATACAGATGAAAAGCCATTCTGTGGTTGTTTCTATAAATCTGGGCACTATCTATGGCCAACTTCCCAGTCTATGGATATTCTAGGATCTTATTTTTAGTAAGAAGTGTTTAGATTATAGCTACTCTACTTGTGACTATCATCAATGCAAGTCCAGGGAAATGGTTCATTACTAACAACTTAGCTATCGTTTTGACATTAGGTTTCCCAATTATTTCCCTGTCCTTCCCAGCATATCAGCATGTATAGAATTGAACTCTTATGTGTTCTTTATTTTATAAGGCAAATACACATATTTCATTAATTTCTCAGTAACTACTTCTCTATAACAAATATTCTCTTGCAGACACACCATTCTTGAATTTAATATTTGTTGCCTATTTAGCAGTTGCATGAGAGTATTATGAGAAATGTGAGGTACGTGAGGTCACATCTGACTAGCTCCTTTAATGGAAAGAAATTATCTGTGTTACTGTATACTTCAGCTAAGACCAAAAAAACATGAAATTTCTCCACATCCTCACTAATACTTGTCTTTTAAAAATAATAACCATGCTAGCAGGTATGAGGCAATATCTCATTGTAGTTTTGATTTTCATTTCCCTGATAATTGTTGACATTGAACATGTTTGCATGTACTGGTTGGCCATTTGTATGTCCTTTTTGGAGAAATGTCTATTCAAATCTGTGGTCCATTTCTTAATCAGGGTATTAGTTTTTTTAAAAAAAACTTTTGAGTTGTAGGAGTTCTTTATATATTTTGGACATTAACCACTTATCAGATTTATGGTTTGCAAATACGTTCTCTCAATCTTTAGGTTGCTTTTTCACGCTGTTGATTGTTTTCTTTGCTGTGCATAAGCTTTTTAATTGGAGCCCTTGCACACTATTAGCAAGAATGCAAAATGATGCAGTCTTTATGGAAAATAGTTTGGCAGTTCCTCAAAAAATTAAAAATAAAATTGCTGTATGATCCAGCAATCACACTTTTCAGTATCCATCCAAAAGAGCTGCAACCATAATCTTGAAGTGTTATTAGTACTCCTATGTAAATTGAAACACTATTCACAATAGCCAAGATGTGGAAACAACCTAAATGTTCATTGACATTTGAATGGATAAAGAAAATGTGGTATATTCATGCCACGGAATACTATTCAGCCTTAAAAAGAAGAAAATTCTGCAATATGTGACATCATGAATGAACGTTGAGGATCTTATGCTAAGTGAAATATACCAGTCACAGAAAGACAAATACTGCATGATCCCACTTACCTGAGGTCTCTAAAATAGTTAAATTCATAGAATCAAAGAGCAGAATGGTGGTTAACAGGCTGAGGGGGAGGGGAAAATGGGAAGTTATTAATCAAAGGCATAACGTTTCAGTCAAGCAAGGTGAATAAGCTCTAGAGATCTGCTATACGACATTGTATCTATAGTTAATAATTTATGGTACAAATTTTTGTTGAGAGTAGATGTTATGTTGTGTTTCTAACACACACACACACACACAAAAGAAGAACAAAAAAGCCTCAGTGTTTTTTCTTAACTTTGAGATGCTACAAGTCATTTCTTTTTAAGCTGTAGTTTTGTGTATATTTATATTCTTATATTTTTATTTTGCTAGTACGAAAAAGGATTTGCAGTCTCAAGTGACAGTATGAGATGGCAATTTTAAAATTCAAGGAGAGGCAAGGAGAAGTCAGGCAGGGATTTTAAAACAAGTAAATTCCACCAGGTGGATAATACTTGTGATGACATTGGCAGTTAACCAGGTGAACTTAAAGTCTCTTCCAGTTCTGGGAGTTCTTTATTCTACGACTTTGGTGTTTTACAATGAGGAGTTGCCTTCATTCTCTGTTGATATGAAGCCAAGACAACAAACTAACAGTGTTTATGAGAAAGAACTATTTATTATACCATTTTATTTGTGGATATGTAACTGATTGGTTTTCAATGAGTTGTTTCAGTATTTTATATGTTCAGCCACAGGTTTACATAATGGAAGCCTTAAGAATTACTTGAATTACTAAGAAAAAATTCCCACTTATATGTTGATCGTGTTTTATTTCCTTGCTTTTCCTAACAAGGGCTGTAATTTGGGAAACAAAGCTTTTGTTTGTAATTTAACATGTGACCCCTAGTACCTAATAGTGTACCAGTATACCCTAGAGGAACTCCAGAAGTACTCAGTAACCATCTATTAACCTAAGAAAATGTCCAAAATTGTTTCATTTCTCCAAATCATTGAGGGGGACCATGGTTGGTTGTTTTCAGGCTGTTTTCCTGTCTCCATGTGGGTTTTAGACCAAGAAATTGAACAACAGTTTACTCTGGTCATTTTCTTCTTTATCTCTGTTCCAAGACCACCAGGCAATTATTGCTAGCACTTACACAAATACAATTATCAGTGGCAAAAATTTCTTCTATACTACTGTATAGAATGTGAACCGTGATTGTTCTCTAGGCTAATCTTTCATTGGCACCAATGGGTGATCCCAGACTGAATTTATGAATTAATAATAGGGAGCTCTAAGTGTCGGGTTTCATTTTATGTTACATCTTTTACCACCACCAGGCTCAAAATAAATCCTGCTAAGAATAGCCAAGGAGAAAAGGCTGTGGGTGGCATAACAAGGGCGACTGAAAGGCGGGTGTCTCAAAGGCAGGTGTCTCATTCACTTTAAGTGTTTACATAATTTTATGTGAAGTTTTTTTAAAAAAAAAAATGTGATTTTTGTACATTAATTTTGTATCCTGAGACTGCTGAAGTTGCTAATCAGCTTAAGGAGATTTTGGGCTGAGACAATGGGGTTTTCTAGATATACAATCATATCATCTGCAAACAGGGACAATTTGACTTCCTCTTTTCCTAATTGAATACCCTTTATTTCCTTCTCCTGCCTGATTGCTCTGGCCAGAACTTCCAGCACTATGTTGAATAGGAGCGGTGAGAGAGGGCATCCCTGCCTTGTGCCAGTTTTCAGAGGGAATGCTTCCAGTTTTTGCCCATTCAGTATGATATTGGCTGTGGGTTTGTTGTAGATAGCTCTTATTATTTTGAGATACGTCCCATCAATACCTAATTTATTGAGAGTTTTTAGCATGAAGGGTTGTTGAATTTTGTCAAAGGCCTTTTCTGCATCTATTGAGATAATCATGTGGTTTTTGTCTTTGGTTCTGTTTATATGCTGGATTACATTTATTGATTTGCGTATGTTGAACCAGCCTTGCATCCCAGGGATGAAGCCCACTTGATCATGGTGGATAAGCTTTTTGATGTGCTGCTGGATTCGGTTTGCCAGTATTTTATTGAGGATTTTTGCATCAATGTTCATCAAGGATATTGGTCTGAAATTCTCTTTTTTGGTTATGTCTCTGCCAGGTTTTGGTATCAGGACGATGCTGGCTTCGTAAAATGTGTTAGGGAGGATTCCCTCTTTTTCTATTGATTGGAATAGTTTCAGAAGGAATGGTACCAGTTCCTCCTTGTACCTCTGGTAGAATTCAGCTGTGAATCCATCAGGTCCTGGACTCTTTTTGGTTGGTAAGCTATTGATTATTGCCACAATTTCAGAACCTGTTATTGGTCTATTCAGAGATTCAACTTCTTCCTGGTTTAGTCTTGGGAGGGTGTATTTGTCGAGGAATTTATCCATTTCTTCTAGATTTTCTAGTTTATTTGCATAGAGGTGTTTGTAGTATTCTCTGATGGTAGATTGTATTTCTGTGGGATCGGTGGTGATATCCCCTTTTTCATTTTTTATTGCATCTATTTGTTTCTTCTCTCTTTTCTTCTTTATTAGTCTTGCTAGCGGTCCATCAATTTTGTTGATCTTTTCAAAAAACCAGCTCCTGGATTCATTAATTTTTTGAAGGGTTTTTTGTGTCTCTATTTCCTTCAGTTCTGCTCTGATTTTAGTTATTTCTAGCCTTCTGCTAGCTTTTGAATGTGTTTGCTCTTGCTTTTCTAGTTCTTTTAATTGGAAAACATCATTCTCAGTAAACTATCGCAAGGACAAAAAACCAAACACCGCATGTTCTCACTCATAGGTGGGAATTGAACAATGAGAACTCATGGACACAGAAAGGGGAACATCACACTCCGGGGACTGTTGTGGGGTGGGGGGAGGGGGGAGGGACAGCATTAGGAGATACACCTAATGCTAAATGACGAGTTAATGGGTGCAGGAAATCAACATGGCACATGGATACATATGTAACAAACCTGCACATTGTGCACATGTACTCTAAAACCCTAAAGTATAATAAAAAAAAAAAAAAAAAAATGTGTCACTGCCTTCAGTGCAGTGTCATGTCACCTCTGCAAGGGTTTGGATTCAAATGATGTGTCTATCATGAACAGAAATGCCAACATGTTTAAAAGCCATTTCTTCACGAAAATATAGGTTTTGCCAAAACCCACATTTGGTGCCATTTCTAAGCTACCAAAAATGTCAATTCATATGAGCATCAATTATTATTTTTGCTTTACAAGAAACAAAATTATTTCCTTACAGTTCTAGAAATTGTTAAGTTCCTGTATCTGATTAACCCTTTTGAGACACATCAATAGCTAAAATGGCTTCAGCTGAGGCTGTTTCCTTTCTAACGATATTTTAATACACATGAACAAACAGACTGGCATTGTTAGAGTCAGAATTTCAAACCGGCTGTGGATTCATTTGGACTTTTCTTTGCTGTGGTTGCTGAGACAATGACAGCTGGTATTTTATCACAAATGAAGCTACTCTAATATGAATTTTCATATTTAGAGATTACGTTTTTAAAAAGTATAAATAGAGATACTCTGTGCTGGGTGCTGTGGCTCACATCTGTAATCCCAGCACTTCGGGAGGCCAAGGTGGGAGAATCACTTGAGGACAGGATTTTGAGATCAGCCTGGGCAACATGGTGAGACCCCCATCTCTACTAAAACATTTAAAAATTAGCCAAGTGTGATGACACAAGCCTGCAGGCCCAGACACTCAGGAAGCTGAGGCAGGAGGATCACTTGAGCCTAGGAATTCAAGGCTGAAGTGAGCTATGATTGTGCCACTGTACTCAAGCCTGGGCAACAGAGTGAGACACTGTCTTCTCAAAAAAAAAAAAAAAAATTAAAAAATAAATAAAGATATTCTGACAAACTAGAAAACTTTAAAATGATGCACTACTGTAAGTCTTATGCCTTCTGAGTTGTAAAAATCAGGTATTTCAACTTTTAGCCCCTGGTTCTAGTGTCAGTGGACAAGCTAAGCCATGATCGAAACCTACTACTATCATCTCGAACAAATCACTTAACATTTGTGAGGCCTGGTGTCCTCATCTAAAAATGGAAAGGGTTCAATGTGATAATTGTGGAAGTTCCTAGAAGCTTGACATGTTCAGTGGTTTCATGTTTCTAATATACGCAGTGTGATCTTGACATTTTCTCAGGCGGGGTCAAGCTGACAAACACCCTACCCAAGGACACTTCTAATTCCTTCATATGTCCTTTAGGTAGACAGATTTTTCCATTCTGCTCAGGCCTTTTCCTAGAGTAGTCCCTGCCCAGCAATTAGAAGCATAAAATGTCCATTCTGAGTAATGCCCACTGTCATGTTTGAAGTCCCTGACCAAGTTAATTAACCCCTTTTTTCTTTATATTAGCCATGATTATCACATTAATTTCTCTGTTGTGAAAATGTGCCACCATAGTGTGTGTGTGATTTTCCAGTACTGGTAGGAGAAATAGAGATTTTTGCCAGTTTTTATTGCTGCATTCCTTTCAACAGTAAAAGCTGAAAATAAGCTACATAGTCACCAATAGGAGATGATAAAATAAGTTTAACTTTATCCTGCTATGGACAATATGTGACAGCTAAACAGAATGAGGTAGAGAGCAACATGTTTTGACATGAATGGCAAATCTTGAAGGTATTCTGTTAAATGGAAAAATAGGTATTGAGCAATATGTACTATATAATACCATTTATGTAAAAATAGACACTATTATACATATATAAATAGTAAATATAAAATTGCATATTGTGAAATCCTTTAAAACCTTTCAGACGTGTTGGAAACTAAGACGCTGGCAGCAAGTTAGACTGACAAGTAATTATGATTAAGGCCGCCACAATCAATAGTAAAATAACATTTAGCTGTATATTGGTTTAAATATAAATAAATGCAAACGAAAACGATCTAGAAAAGAGATCAACAAAATTTTTCTGTAAAGCGCTAGTCAGTAAACAATTCAGGCTTTGGGAGCCATGTGGTCTGTACTGCAGCTACACAGCTCAGCTGTTGCAGTGTGACAGCAGCCAGGGACAATATGTAAATAAATGGGCGTGGCTGTGTTTCAACAAAATTTTATTTACAAAAACGGGTAGGGAGCTGGATTGGCCTTTGGGTTAGAATTTGCTGACCTCTGAACTAGAACAATACAAACTAGTCTGATGAAAGGATTATCTATGTGGAACAAACTAGAACTGATGAGAAATAGTCAAGTGGAATTTTCTCTTTATCTGTATTGTTAGATTCTTTTAAGTTAAAAATGTAGTCATAGGCCGGACGCAGTGGCTCAAGCCTGTAATCCCAGCACTTTGGGAGGCCAAGTGGGCGGATCACTTGAGGCCAGGAGTTCGAGACCAGCCTGGCCAACATGGCGAAACCCCATCTCTACAAAAAATGCAAAAATTAGCTGGGTGTGGTGGTGCAAACCTGTAATTCCAGCTACTCAGGTGGCTGAGACACCAGAATTGCTTGAACCAGGAGGTGGAGTGGAAGTTGCAGTGAGCTGAGATTGTGCCACTGCACTCCAGTCTGGGCTACGAAGTGAGACTCTGTCTCCAAAAAAAAAAAAAAGTATTCATGAATTACTTCTATAATTAAAAACATATTTAAAAGATTAATTAAACTGATAATAAAAGAATAATTAGAAAATATTTCACCTGACATTTAATGCAGCAATACTCTGAATTAACCAGTTTTTCTACGATCTTCCCAATAAGCATCACATGAAGCAATCTTCCTTCCAGGAAAATGCCAGGGCTTTGTTCTCCAATTAGCTGTTCTGTGAACACTGAAATACTGTAGCCTAGAACCTACAGAGCTAACAGACAAGAAACACTGGGGGCAGAATCCCAGTCTGAAAAGCCTACGGAGCAACCAACCTCTCCAGTAAATGAGGACAAGCTACCCTGTTATGTTTCCTTTTTAAATATTTTTTTTACATCCAAAAAACACATTGCGAGGTAGTGAGGACTTTACGGACATCCTACCAAAACAGGCTGAATAATTCTGATATTGAAAACCAGCCTAGTTTTAATTAACTGCCAGGACTCAGCCACATCCTCAAGCTCCAGATAGCCAATAACAATCTTGTAATTTCTAAATGTGAACGCCACTCAGGTGGAGACCAAATAGTGAGGTTTCAGCTTCCCTCTTAAATTGTAAACATAAAATTTCAGATATCCATAGCAACCAGACCTCCCTCCACCTTAGACACCTTCTTCAAGAAAAGGGAGGAAAAAGCATTTTTGTGGTGGACGGTACGTAGACAGTTGCCCATTAAAACGATAACACTGAAATATAAATAGCCCAACCTTTTCATCATTTATTGACAAATGACTTACCAAACTGCTAGTGAAATCCTTTAAAAACCTCTCAGATATGCTGGAAATTAAGACACCAGCAACAAGTTAGATTGACAAGTAATTACAATTAATGCCACCCCAATCATTAGTAAAACACATTTAGCTATATATTTGTAGGCCAATATTTAATAGCAAAACAGAATTCTAAGAACACCACTGTGCCCAAAAGCTCTCTGATTTTTACCAATTTAGCAACCAGCCAGGCTAGAATAGAATAAAGATCACATGTTCTGGGAAAATGGGCTGTCCTGATTCTGAAAGATTGTGCTGGCTCTTGATATGGGGAGCCATCTGTCAATGCTCTTTGCAAAAAGTGAGAAATCAGGGCTACTTCTCTAGCATTCGTGAATCTAACCTTCTGTGCTGTCACCCTTTCCTTGGGAAATGTTTCTTAAGAGCCAGATGTTAGTATTCATTTCAGTTCACAAAAACAGTTACTTCCCAAGGTCTATCAGCAGCAGAATGGATAAATAATGGCATAGTCACACAGTGAAATAGTACATAGTCATGGTAGTGAATGAACTACATCTACATACAACAGCACGAATGCTTCTGAAACATAATGTGAAATGAAAGACGCTAGCCATGAATGCATATGTACCATATGATGACATTTGTAGAAAATTTAATAAGAGGCATAACTAATCTATGATGTAGTGGTTACCCTTGGGAGAGGAGAGACTGAATATGGACTTCTGGGTTTCTCCTTATATTCTCCTGATTCGTGATCTGAAGACTGGTTGCATGGTATGCTCATGTCAAAAATATCAAGTTGTACACTCCTGATTTGAGTACTTTTCTGCATGCTTTTATGCTTTCAAAAAATTTACAAGCAACAACAAACAACCCCAGTACAATGGTTAATGAGCAGCATACTTTCCAGGCTCTATGAAGGAAGTAGGAAAAATATGACAACTTTTAGCCTCCAGAAACTTATAGTCAAGTAGGAGAGATGAGTACAAAAAGCAAAACCATATTGCTTTATGTAATAAGGTTACATAAACATAAGTATTACATATTACAGTGTTAGGTAAAGGGAGTTCCAGGAGCAATTTCTTCTGCTGTCATTGTGAGTGAAGATCACAATAGGTGACACTCAGCCAACCTTTGAGGACTGAGTTCAATAAATACAGGGTGAAGGAAAGGGATATTCTAGGCATGGGCACCCTGGGAGGTTACGGCACTGCAGGATGGAAGAGCAGAAAATACTAGTGATAGAATATGAAAATCATCCACATCGTGTGGGCCTGGACAATTAAAACATGCTCATCTTTATGCATTTGTTAAGTACATCAGTTTTCCAAAGGATACTTTACTCGTATCCAGTTGCAGGACTCTTATCTTCGAACGAGGAGTATCTTGAACACTGTTGTATCAACTACGTAATACCAGTAAGTTTGGGGACGGAAGGGAGGGAGAAAGGAAAGGAGCCAGGCTCACATAGTAATACTCTTAACAAGCACAAGAAAACAGCAAGGACCACCACTTATGCTTCATAATTTATATGCATTGTCTGTTGCATTTCATCCTCACAATTCTAGGAGCTGGAGACTGTTATTATCTTCATTTGGTGGATGCCAAAACCGAGGCTTAGTGAAGCTCACTAACTGCCCATGGCCATATTAGCCAGTTGGAATCATTTCCCAGTAAAAAGTCTTTTAAAAGCCAGCTCTCAGGTAAAAGGCAACAGAGAACAGCCGCTGCTGGAACCTGGCAGCACTAACTCTGAAGCCCAGGTGACGAACACTGCACGTGGCGAACACTAAGTGCGCCCTTGGAATCTGGGGAGTGGGGTGGGGCACTGATACTCCCCCTGCAGCCTGTGTGGCAGTGGGAGCCCGTGCAGAGAGCAGGCTCTAGCCAGTTCCCAAGCCCACTACAGTCTGGGCTTCTTCAGCCACTCAGCTCCTTGCACTAACATGGGGGCTGATTCCTTCTCCAGGCACATTGTCACTTGGGGTCTTTAAAACTTACAGCACTCTGGAAAATGTGTTTTTTGAATAGAGATGTCTTTAAAAGGCACAGCAAATAAAGTAACTTAGATCTGAACCATATTGAGAAAATACCTGGAAGAGGTTATCTGGACACCAGAAATGAGGACTTGGCCTCCTTTTGCTGGAACTACAATTTAACAGCAAAGTCAGGGAAGTCACATCATTTCTACCAGGAAATATCTACAGAAATGGGTGCTATCCTGAAGGAGGAGGCAAGGCAGTATTAGCTGGGAGGCAGGAAGCTTTGTTTTGTAAGTCTGACTCTCCATTTTATTTGCCCTGGCTGTTCTTCCATAATGTAGGGTCTGATAGCAAACTGCTGAAACCAGGCCAAGTGTGGCTGGCAGGGCGCAGGCTTCCACGCCACACCACAACACAGCCCTCCTGCTATTTCAGGCCTTGGGTTCTGTGAAACAGACGCTACTACCCTCCATCCTGGGTTGTGTGAAATTACGCGGTGGTTTGGTGAAGTCAACAAATAACTAGCGTGAACCACATTTTGGGGAAATAAAAAAGCGGCTGGCATCAGTTCTGGTCTTCAGAAGGCAGTGAATAAGGACAGCTGTCCTCTGTTGCCTCTTATCTGAGAGCTGGATTTTAAAAGACTTTTTACTGGGAAATGATTTCAAACTAACAGTTAGATTTCAAAAATAAAAATAGTACGAAGAGTGTCTGTATGCCCTTTACCCCCATACTCAGCTGTTGTTAATGTTTTACGTTATCATTTGCTCAGCCATGCGCTCACTGTCTTCCCCATCCCCATACTTCTTCATGTATCTCCCAATTGAAGGGATACATTCTTCCATAACCCATAGAACGGTTATCAAGATCAATAAATTTAACATCTATATCGTATTTTTAACTCATCCACTATTCATATTCAGTTTTCTCAGTTAATTCCAATAATGGCCTTAAGTCCTAACACAAATACCACCTCTACTATGACCCCATCCCTAACACTTCCCTTTCCCTTGTGACGCTCCTGTAGCCCTTAGATTTGCCTCTCTTCTGACTATTGTTATGTTCTGCCTCTCATTGTATGGACGGTTACCTCCCCTACTAGACTGACAACTTTTTGAAGTTCAGGTAAGTATCTGTTGGATGACTTTCCAGGTGCATATATATAATATATTAGGGCTAACATAAATGGTTGCAGAGTTCATTAACTTGTATTAGATGCTTTAAGGGCTTCCATGATGTCATTTTTAAAAATGAATACTTTTTTCCCCTCTTTGTTTGGGAAGATTCACATGCTGGAATAAAATCATCTGTAAACAGAACTATTAAAAACTACAGCAGTCTTTGCTCATGAGGTCAGTTTGTTAAAATATTTTTACAAAAACTTCATTGTATTGTCATATATTTTGAGTACATAATTTGTTCGAAATTTGGATTACAATTCCAAAGCACCTTAACAAATGAAAAAAGTAGTTTGAACACACACTCCATATCTATCTGCTAAAGATTAAATTAAACACAATATGATATGGGAGGGATGACAAGTGCTGTCCATATTGAAAAAGAGTCTCAAGAGAGGGCAGGTGGATCATTATGATTATAAAAGAACAAGGTCAACAGTATAGCTATTAAGACAGTTAATAGGTAGAAGAGGTAGTCTGAATCACAGTGTGGTTCCTTCATATCCCTCACTTGTGTCTTATCCTTACTTTAAGTTTATGTACCTTTTATTCATCTAACCACATACAGAGAGATGAGGAAAATTTTAATGTCCTCGAAAACAGTTTTGGAAAACTGTCCATGAAGCCAAAGTTACTGTACCTTCTCAAAGGGAAAAAATAAATAGATCTAAAAATGAAAAACAAAACCCTTGCAATTCTAACATTCAGAAATAACCAACATTAATCATTTTTTGTAACCATTTCAGTCTTTTCTATGCATGTGTGTAAAATAGATATCATTTTATCAGTATCAAATCAGATTCACATACATTTTTGTAATGTATTTATTTTGTAACTTTTTTAACTTAAAGTGTATTATAAGCTGTCATTTAAAATGGCTAAATAGTACTTCACAGTATAAATGCATCTTAATTTATATAGCTAGTCTACCAGTAATAGTATTTCCAGATTTTTTATTTTGTGATATTATAAAGAATACTGAAATGAGCATTCTTATAGTCTAGTTAAATCTTTTCTCTCATCCTTAATTACTTCCTGCAGGAATAATTCCCAGAAATTGAATTGCTCGGTATGTACATTGTTTGAAATCTTATGATGATCAGTAAAACCAAGCTGCCTTTCAGCAAGATGAAGATGATTTTTAACTCCTGTAGCACTTTCCTCTGGAGCTGCTTAATGCATACCCTTGCCAACCCTGGGCATTATATTTGACAACTAAATATATGCAACAGGGCTCCTTGTTTAAATTTGGATTTCTTTAATTTAGGCATCAGGGTAAATATTAAGGAACTTTATTAGAAGTTTGTACTCTCCTTTTATGAGTTTGAGGCTACAGATATTTAAATGATAAAAAGAAAAACTAAAGAACACAAAATAATGTTTAAAGCATTATTTTAAATCCAGTAAAATGTAATTCAACTCCACATAATAAAACTGGCATAAGAAAGAAACAAGGAAGGTTTGTTCCAAGTTTAAGCACAAATGTCACTTGTGAACAAAGCTCTTACTCTGCATCTATGAAGGATCAGATCATTTTGTAAAGTGCCTGTCAAATTTTGGCTATTTTCTATTTTCTAGAGAGCTGAATGTTAAAAATCAATAGAAATGTTACAGCGTTTATGCCACCTTTAGAAGGGTTATACAGACTCATGCCCGCAACATTCAAAGCCATTTCTGTTTAGAATCTCGGGAAGGAACCTATTCCAAACTTCCAGAATCACAGCTGGCAGGCTATAATTTAGAGTTGCATACAGGATAATGTGTATTAGTCCATTACTAAGCTGTAAGTTGACACCAACCTTTGGAATTGCTTTCTCAGAGGAAATGTTGAAGAGCCAATGCCTCAATCATTTCCAACAGGGCTGGGAAAAACATTCAGACAACCCATTAGATCCTTTCATCTCACATTTTGATGATTTTCATCAAAAGGGAGGTGGAAAGGGGGTGATTAGACACAAATTTTCACTCTGGTGAACATCCAAACATGTACTTTTAAGCTCAAGACATTGATAACATATTGGCAAGTCTTGTCCCCACTTACATGAACCATCCCAGCCACCCAGAATATCCTAAGGGTAATGAACGAGCTTAGAGAGAGGGGATGGGATGGTGAGCAGATACTAAAGCAAATATTGCAACTCGTATTTTGACAAGCCAAAGTCATTTCTGTGAATACCAAGAGAAACCTTAAGTCACCGAGGATTAGGTTTGAGGTTTTCAGTTGCCAAAGTCTATGTTGTATTGCATTCTCCTTGTGAGATCAGAGGGCTGTCCTTGGGTGAGTCTGTGATTATAAAAGCTTTGGCTAAGGCCATCTAATAGTCACCTAAAAGACTCTAGGAGAGAGCCCACTTTTGACTAGGATAGATCAAAGATGTAACCTCCATTCCTGCCCATGCAGTTTATGGTATTTCTTTCACAAATCAGGATCAGACAGATACTCCGCCTTCAGCAGATTCCAAGTTGAACCATTGTGCTGTACTAGCTTTCCACGTCTTTGTTTTTGGATAAACAGAGCTTGATCTAATTCTCAGTCTCCCATCAAAATTAGCTGAAATTTAAGGAACACTCAGAATTGTTCTAATGAGCGACCTAATGTATTTCCACATTTCCCATTCTCATCAGAAGCAGAAAAATGCCATATCCTATCTAGCTCACTGCTGTCCGATGGAAATACAATGCAAGCCACATATGTAATTTAAAATTTTCTAGTGGCCACATTCAAAAAGCAAAAAGAAAAGATTAAAGTAATCTTAATAATATACTCTAATAACAACCCAACATATTATAATTTCAAAATATAACCGATATAAAAATTATTGATATATTTTCCATTCTTTTCACACTATCTTCAAAATCCAGTGTGTATGTAGTACTTACAGTACATCACAAGTTGGACTAGCCACATTTCAAATGCACAGTAGCACCATATGTCTAGTGGCTACTGTATTGGAAGGAACACGCATTTAGAAATTAAGATTTTAATCAGGACTACCAAAGCAATAGGACAATTTGAGATACAAAACACAGAAGATTGTATCTCAGAATCACTATGTTCATTTCATAAACCCAGCAGTGCAAAGAAACTTGGGAAGATGCTTTGTAAATCATCCATTCAGTGCCCATGTATGTTTTCCAATAGGTCGATGACATCACACTCCAATGGGGAAAACTGTTCTCAATAATGGCCCCAAAGTACAAAGCAATGACCCTCTCTTGTTTTTCCTTGGCAAATAATAGAGCTATAAAGAGGTGCCCAATATGAAGAACATACAAAATTCTTCCCATGCCTTGGTGTCACTTCCTGATAGCCATTATGCCTATTAAGTTCCATTAAGTAATTGTTATGAAGGACCTGAATTTTTAAAAATGTATTGGTAGATAATACTTCATTATAACCTTCCCTTTCACTCAAATGCCATTTGTACAATGATGTTATATAATTTCTGAATGGGTGCATCTTGTTTAAAGCAATGAAAAGAATGTTGAACAAATATTATGGGAAAGTTTAAATTGCTTTCCAATCAACATACTATTGTTTTAACTGTGTAGAGAGCATTTGCAAATAAGCTATAAAATGTTGTTATCCCACAAAAATAATTTTTTGAGTACAGTATTCCTACATGTAACACAACCTATAATTTAGTAATAATAATAATATTTTGCATGTGGATAGTACTTTACTATTTACAAAGCATGGTTTACACTGTTTCATTAAGCTTCACAAGAAATCTCGTAAGGCATTGATGGAAAATAAGCGAAATACAAGTTCTTTGTCACTGGCTTTCTTCCAACATTTTACTTCTTTTGGGCACTAAGACTATTTACAAGGTCAGTGTAGGGGGTCTCTCTGTTTTTTTTTAAAAATTACTATCAGTGACTCTTTCAGATTGCTTGCTTGATTAACTATGTCCTAATGGTCATTCGGTTTTCACATTAAGTCAGAGTTCTTGTCCTACCTTATTCTGGTCAAATAAATTCTACTAGCCAAAGCAATTCTCTTATCATCCAGTAAATTATAATTAAAGAAAATGGTGAGCTGAAGTCTTTACCCAAAGACTGATTTACCACATAAGTCACTTTACGTGTAGTCCTGGCTGGTGTGAGAACAGCTAAGCCTTGAAACAATCCCCCGTGCAACAAGAGAAAAGATATGAAAACAAAAGGTCCCTGAAGAAATTAAAACTCTGAATTAAAACAAATTTTAATTCAAATTAACTTTAATTTGAATTAAACATGCAAATATGACTTTAGAAACATCCTGAGAATAGGGTCAGGAGAGAAGTTTGATGAGAACTAATGAGCTAAAATACATCTTTAGAACTAAGGGTGCTCAAGACCAAAGAACTCAATTTCCATTTTTAGAAAAAAAAAATGGAGGCAAACTAAGAAGGACTGGAAGGCTTTGAAATGACACATAATAAAACAGTTCCACCTTTTAAAAGTATTTAAGCAGTTTTTTTCAAAACCTGGAGTCCTGGCTTGACCGGGGGCTGCTGCTTTTCCTTAGTGCCTAAACCTAAAAGTCAACAAGGAAAATCAGAGGGGACGTGTTTGTGCATGGGGTGAAAAAGATACCATTTGGCTAATTATATATCAGCTGCATATGTCCCAGCCCATTGTCTTACACATAAAAGTGTGGGGAAGTCTGGGTATCACAAAAATAGCCCTTCTCCCCCAGCATGGAAATAGGAAGGAATGAGAAGGACCCAAGCTTCATGTGTGGTTTTTACTTTCTCTTATGGTAAATGCCACACATGGAGTACAGAAAGAAAGGCAAACCGAGCAAAATAGGTTTTGGTTTCCTTAGTTAAACAGCTCAATATAGTTGGAAGTTCCCTCATGCCAAAGCAAGCTAACCAATCAGTCCTTCTCCAAAGAGTTTTGCCTTCTGTGTCCTACAGAAATACAAGGGTTACTCACTCTAGAGTAACGTTTAAAATATGTTTCCAAATATACTGAAGCATGTTTCAGAAGGTTTTTAAATTATTGAAAACACCTTTACACCCACTAATATTAAAAAAGAAAAGAAAAAAAAATCCTGAAGAAAAATGCGATTTGCCATTTGATTTGAATGAAGATTAAAAATATAACACAGCAGCTGTTTAATTTTGTGTCATTGAAATTCCAGTTTCGTATTTTTTAATTGCTACTATGAAAAATTCTTTGATTGCACTTGATGAAATTAAGTTTTGCCTTTTTAATGATTAAACATGGGAAAATTCAAGTGTGTTCTAGTTAACAATTTAAATTCTTGTGTATGTTTAAAAGATGAAGTAAAATCTACTAGGACATTATTTTGTCTCAAGGCTAGATACAATACTCAGTAATTGCACAAACCAGTTGCTCACTCAGTTCTTTCAAAATGACTAAACTATTCTTTCAAAGAATAAGACAGCAAGTATTTACTGGGTTAAAAGGAAACTGTAGGATCACAATGCTCACAACCATATTGCACAGGAGTCATTTTAAAGAGGAAAATGACATATTCATCATGAGTTGTGTGATAGTCTCATGAGTCACTGGTCAGTCAACACACTCATAAATGTGGTGCACATTTGACTCCCAGGATTTCATTTTGGAAGATGACCAGGGTGTTTGCAGACAAGAGAACAACTGAAGAACCCACTGGCTCCTCAAAGACCCCAAGATCACACAAGGAGTTTTGATGATGAAGCCCAGACCATGTGTTTCTTCCTGTAGGCAGAAAAGTCTGTCCCAGACTGTAGTTGAACACTAAGATGGAAACTGTGGAAAGAGCTAGACTTGGTCTGAAATAAATACAAAGGAAATAATGGATTGAAATTGGGGCTTGGGCCTCACACAAGGGCTCTCCCAGAAAATGTCTCCTTGTCCTCTAGATGTATGGCATATTTAGGAATCTGTAATATTTTTGAACTTTCAGTTATAATAACATACTCTTTATAGTCATGAAATAATGAAGCCCCCAAAATCTTGATAGGTTTATCAATATGCAGGGTAAATTTTACACATCTTATGAACAGTTCCAGTTTTTGGATGGAAAAGTCATTTCTTCACCTCAAAGGAAATTTATTGAACTTTCTTTTAAAAGTACTGGATTTACTAACGCAAGAAAATATAATGTCATGTCGATAAAGACTATAACAATCTTGGATGTATGAACATAGCTGTAACATTAATAGCAATTGTGCACAGAAAGGGGGAGACCATTTAATTGTTTCTAAACCATCAACTAAAAATTACACAATTCTTGACCGAATGTGAAAGCAGCCATCTACTACTAAGTTACTCAGAGAATCCTCCTCCAAGGATATTCATGACAATCCTAAAGATGGGGAATGAACTTTCTCATACTTTGGATCCTTAATAAACACTTTCTGTAAGATAGAATTATAAGTCTATTGATAAGCAAAGGCAACCATGGTATTCAGAGCTCTGGAAATGGCACCTATGGCAATAATAAATGTATATGATAGCAAACCTTGGAGAATCTGTTTTCTTTTGTCTAATTTAAACTCGTCTCTTAAAAATCAACCAAGATTTAAGAAAATAATGACTCTGAGATGTAGGAACAATATATGATAATAAGAATTATTTTTTTAAATGAACTTCTAATTTAACAATAGTTTTAGTGTAAAGAAAACTTGCGAAGGTAGTACAGTCTCCTCATGGACCCCTCACCCAGTGTTCCCTATTGTTCACATCATATGCTACCGCATCATTTGTCTCAACCAATACGGACACTCTCTAGAGTCCATTCTTTACTTACAATTCTTAATTTTTACCTAATGTCCTTCTTCTGTTCCAGGATCTTATCCAGGGTGCCACATTACATTTATTCATCATGTTTCCTTAGGTGCCACTAGACATTCCTTGTTTTTGATAACCTTGAGAATTTTTGGGAAAACAGGTCAGATATTTTCTCTGATATTCTGTTAGTGAAATTTGCGTGATGTTCTTCTCATGATTAGACGGGGTTTGTGGGTGTGGGTGAGAAAGGCTACAGAAGTAAAGTGCCATGCTCATCATCTATTCTAGAGGCACATGCTACTAACATGATGCGCCGCTGTTGATGTTGACTTTGATCGCCTGGCTGAAGCAGTGTCTGTCCAGTTCCAAGACCATAAGATTACTCTTTCCCCCGCTTTCCATATTGTGCTCCTTGGAAAGGAGTTGCTATGCACAACCCCACACTTCAGGTGTGGGGAGTTACGCTTCACCTCCTTGAAGATACAAAATCTACATAAATTATCTGAAATCATTCTGTATGGGAGATTTGTCTATTCTCTCTCTTTATATTTATTTATTACATCATTTATGTTTACTTTATTATGGACTCCTGGGCATGTATTTTCCAGTTTTGAGAATAATCCAGTAATATGCTATTCATTTCATTGCTCAAGTAGTTCCAGCTTTGACCACTGGGAACTCTTTCAGTTTGCTCCCAAAGATTACTTTTTAAGAAGTTAATACATCTTTCCTGTTCTCACTTCATATTTTTCCCCAAATTATATATGAGAAGAGCATGCCAATTTTCATGTTGATTTTGAGCTGTTTTAAATATCAAAAACAGATTTTTAAATTTGGTATGTGACAGCTCACACAGAGAGGACATCTTAGTTGGTGGACAATAAAATGTTTTCCCAGAGTCCAACTAGTCCTCTTAATTAAAACTATGAATTGTTGCAGCTTTTCTCATATGATGTCATAACTTTTTCTCTTTTACTTTGTTTTACATATTTACCTAGAAGTGGTCATGAAAATAAGCTGATTTTTAAATTATTTAGAAACATGAAGCCAAACATCAAACCTGATTAACTCTATGTTTGTGAAATTAATCTATATTTATGAAAATAGAATGGAAATCATATGGTATTTAGAGATAAAATTAGCATAGCATATTTCTAGCTAGCCAACCCAGAAATAACTTTTTTCCTAGTCTTTGGAAAAACCTCTAAGTCTGTAACATAGGGTCAGTAATAAAATATTATGTCTAGTTTTTTTTTGTTTTTTTTTTTTTTTGCGAAGGGGATAGTGTAACCTATGGAAAACATTATTCACATATTTCAGGAGAATTAATTGCTAATTTGCAAGAGTGCATAGCCCTATATGACTAAATAAAAATACACAGCAAAACTCTGGATTTATTACTGAGAAAATCATCAGCATGTTGTCATTCAACTGTCATTCCATAATATTTCTGAGTTGCCTACTCTGTACAAAAGGAACAACTTCTTCAGTGTCCCTCCCATCTTGTCCTCAAAGGCTAGAGTAAAAAACAGTTTCCTAAAACTGTTGAGCAGCACTCTTTTAAGAAGATCTCACAAGATTTAAGTTCTGATACACTGTCTATTAAAATGGAAAAGTCATGAATTCTGGGAAATCGAGGCTGTTCCCCAAATGATAATATTTATGATATTGTTTAAGGGAAAATAACAGGGGGCATGGTAAACAAAAATGCGTTCTAACAATGAAGAATTTCAAATAAGCAATGCAAAGGAAAATAGAGAAAACTCAGCTCTCTATAAATTTTCCCCTTAAGGCCTCAGCAACCTTCCATTCACCTCTAGGAAGTTAGTTCTTTCTTTTTCCAAAGGAATTTCTTCAGCCTGACTGCTTTTACAGGTGCCAACAGCAACAAAGCATCACAAAAAAAGGCAAATGCTAAATGACACACACATGCACACCCACACATGCACATGTGTGCACACAAAGACACACACACATACTTCTCTCCTTTTTACATCTATGTTTCCACAATTTCCCTCATGAACGAGAAGCTGTTTTGCCACCGCCAGGAAGGGTGGGGAGCCCCTTAGCCCTTCTTCCTTGGTTAGCAAGTGGGGAGGAGAAGAATAAGAGAAAGGAAATGGCTGAAAGGAAAACTACAGACCCACAGGAACACCACCACCAACAAAAAACCACACCAGGCAGTGATCACTAGTGGACACTTAGACCGAGAGGCAGGGAAATTATAATGTGGCCCATAAGGTGTGAAGTGGCATAAAGAAAGCCTGACTTCCTTATTTAATGTAATCAATCAAGATTAAATGGATTCTCCTGTACAACAGAAGAGTAAGGTTTTTTGCTCCCTCCACCAATTTGAAGACAGGGAAACGGAGGCAGAAAGGTCAGCTGACCTCCTGAAGGCCACCCAGCAAGCCTCAGCTTCTCTTTAAAATAAAGGTTTACTTTAGATACTCAAATAGACATTTTTAAATGTTGTTCAAATCCAAAAACCTCAACCACTGGTCCTCGTGTTTACAGTTCAGGATTATACAAATTTCCCTTGGTCCTCTGAGGCCTCATCTAAGAGACTTGATTGATGCTCTCCTGCAGCCCCAGGCCAAGGGGCAGAATGTTTCACGGAGAACACAGCCATTAGCTAATGGAAGACATTTTTCATCCTGTGGAAGGACAGCCGACTGCAGCCAGCTACAGGGCCGGCCAAAAGTGGCACCTACCAGCTATGAAGGACGGCGAGTGCCCAGTGCCCACAAGGTGAAGAAAAACCACATGAAGCAAAGTTCAGATCCACCGAGAACTTTATCACGATGCTGTTGGCACAAACTGACGCCATCACAAAGATGACTAGCAAATGCAATTCCCGTGGTATTTTTGATACTTTCTATTTCACCACAACGTCTTCAGCAACTTGTACTGTTTTTGAATGACTGAAGGGATTGGGGATGGGGTTCTGTAAATATACCTATATAAGTGGTGGGGGTTCCAGAATGTCTTAGGAGGAGGTGCTTAAGCATAGCATTTTCTTTGGAAGGGTACTCGGGAGAGCTTTGGCTAGAAAGTTCGACTTGACGCTGTATTTACATAGCAGTTTATAATATTTTATAAATATTGAGGGACTGTCAATAGTTCATCTCAAAGAATGGAGGTGCTGGAAGGGATATAAAAGGTCTTCCTCAGATCACCTCTCAGCACTGCCTGCCTGAAAGGAGAGAAAGCTTTTGAGTCTATAAAATCATGCCCCTCCCACCCGCTTCTCGCTACCGAAGCCACGGACACCCCGTCCCCAGTCCACAATCCAGAGGCCAAGGTCGCACAGATATTTTCTCGTCATTGCACCAGGTCAGGGGATAACTGGCAAGGCCGGCTGGAAAGTGAAAGTGTAAACAGGCTTTTATTTTCCCCTTCTTTTGGCTCTCCATGAATAGAACTTTCACATAAGAACCTCAAGCTGATGGAAAAATTAGATAATCACACCCGGTTGCCCTAAACTACCATACTCATCCTTACTGTAGGTCAGCTAAGGGCTCCGCAGAAGAGGGAAGAAACACTAATTGCCTGGTTTTATTGATGCCTTTGGGGAAACGAAATAGGAAAAGACACAAAGAAACAACTTTGATGAATTTAAGACAGTTTTCTCGTTCTGATTGCTTTGACTGAATTAAGATAATTTCCATGTTTTTGAAAGTGCTGAAATCAGGCTGAGTAGTTTTCTAAAAAGTAAGCCAGCAGCGCCCTCTACTGGCCATTTTCTGCAGCGTGCGGAATCCAACAGAGGACAAAGCGGCAAAACTGGGTTTAAGAGACAGGGAAATGTCCGAGGGAAGGCTGCGTATGTCAAGAAAACAATCAACGGTCACATAATAAAGGTCAGATGTGAAATCGTAGCTATTTCTCAATGGTCAGGTAAGTACTCTGTCATAAGATATATGAAAACTCGGCCCTTATATGGAAAACACAAAAAGAAAATGGAGAACAACTCAGATCTAATAGAATACAAATGTCTACTGATTATTCTATCGTTTTTATAAATAAACATATTCAAATATTAAACAAAATTTTCCCCTTTAGAGGAAACTGTTCAAATAAACATGGAGTGATATTTCTGAAACTCACATAATTTAGGCCAGTTTTTCCACTCAGATCCACACTCTGCTTACATACTCCAGTTTCAAATTTAAGGCGAAGAAAAGCTTGCCAATCAAAGGCTTTTATTGGCAATGGAAAATAAAGTTCCCTAAGCCCACAATGAACTGACTTTATATGGGAAATATTTGATTTTGAGAAACGTTTTTATACTTGAGAAAGATAATTTTTAGTCAGAAATATTTCCATCTGTGGCTAGTTTCTTTTAGATAAATATTTAAAATATGGGCACCAGTATGACTTCTAGATGTTCTTTGTTAAGCAGTTCAGACAGAATGGTATAGAGCTGGGTATATGTTCTTAGAGAAAAATCAAATCTCAAAGCTTCAAAACTCAACAGATTCTCAGAGTACTGATAACCAGGTATTTACTTGAAGGCAAATCAATCTCTTTCCAGGTTGGGGAGATCACTTTTTTGTTGTTGTTGAACAGATACGAATGAAAAGACTACCAAGCGCGGTTTCACTTTCTCTGCCTGTGAGCTGCAATGGGAAACCCTATTTATTGACACATCCCAATTTAAACAGAAGAAATAACCTAACCTAACTGAAAAGCAAACAACTAAAATTTTTTTTGTTAATATGGGAATTTAGATCGTATAAATGTATAGCCCATTTGAGTGAAAAGTGAAATTTTCTGATTTCATTTCATTGACGAGGAATTGCATTCTGTGAATTTTATGACTTTTATTTGACTGCAATTTGCCACAGAGTCCTGTAGACAGTAGCACTGAAAAAAACACATTAAATATAGTTAGAGTTTCTCACACATGTAGATTTATACAGTTTTATAGCTCCAAGTGAACAGGAGAATCATTTAATCTGACCCCACTCCATCAGGACATAACTCCTCTTGGTATTCAATAAATTGTTTAAAAAAATAGCTTTACCTGAAGTGTATAGAAATAAAACATAAATATGCTGCAATGATTTGGGTTTATAAAATACAAATTAAATAGAAAAATCAAAGCTCTGGAGATAGAGGTAAGTTCAAATCCCAGCAACCCATCTCTTTAGCTATGTGACTTTGTTCATGTTAGTCAAATCTTTCTGATCTCAGGCTCCTGATCTGTAAATAATTTTCAGGGTTGTATTGGAGATAATAATAATGCACAAACCTTCTGGAACAAAAGTGCTCAATGAATGATAGCTATTACTATAGTTAGTTATTATGTGTTTGTCCTCCTTGGCTGTCTTTGTGACCATACAAAAATGTCACGCTTTCTGAATTAGGAAGAGCTTAATTATCTAAGCAACATGAAGGAAATGCTGGCACATGAAATAGAGTTCATTCACTATGTCATTTAAGATATAACTGAGATCATTCATTTCAGGGTCAAGCAATGGATCTTGAGGGGCATAGAGTAGAAAATAAAATGCCACAAGATTTTTGCTTTAATCAAAAGTCTCATCTTAATTAAAAAGCAAACAAGTGATTCCATTTAAGAGAAGCACATGAGCAATTTCATTTGCTCAGTTTCCCTTTTAGCACATGACTTCCGATTACTCAAACAAGACTTTTGGAGGGAAAGGCCACGAGACCATGTGCCACAGATGGGCACAGGTGGCACCCAGCCGAGAGAATTCAGACTAGACCTCTGTAATGAATTTAAGGGATAACATGAATTAATGCAAACGCCAATTCCTCAAACGCAGACTTCATTCTCAAATTGCACACCAGTGGAGCCACTAATAAATTATTAGGTAGTTTCATTTTGAAATGCTTGTCCAACATTAACTAATTTGACCATATGATATTTTCAAAGGGATAATTATTATTCTCATCTTGCAGATGGGGAAATAAAGCAAGATGATCATCACATTTAAAAAGGAACATTATTTCATATTATGACTAATACCATATTCAGTTACCAATTTTATTAAAGGGTGAAAATATTTTGTCTGCATCAAAAAGACGACATGACTGACCCAATATGGGTAAGAAGTGTATTTTGAGCTTTCTTTTTAAATTATTTGCTCTCTTCCATAATCCACAACCAGCAGAAAGGATTTCAAGTGGCCTATAAAAATAACCATAATACAAAAGGATATAGTAAATAATCAGGAATGTTCTAATGAGGGGAAATAGTAGAGCCATGGACAAGAAAGCAGCCTCAACCTATTCAGCTGCTGGAAGTGGCTTAAAGCTTCCTAGTGAGTAAAGAAAATGAAAATAGTAATATGATTCATGGTGTCATAGATGAAATGTGCTTTGAATTGTTTTTCCAGGAGTAACAGGTCTGGTGCCCCATTCAGGCCTTCTTGCCTGGTACTTCCAATAAACCTATCAACCCAGTCCCTGCCTGGGTGAATGTATAGCTCTGGCCATGAAACAGGTCAAAGCTAAAAGGCTTGCAAACAGATCAAATGCACAATTCTGCCCAAGATCAGAGCTTCTCACCTGGTGTGCCACTAATGGGTCACAAGTGTGTTGTAAGCAACTGATATCCTCAGCCCTGGGATGAGGATGGGGCTACCTCCTTCATTTATCCCAGTGTTCCATGCAAATACTCTGATATTAATGCAAAAAGATTAGGAAGCACAACTACAGACAACTGAACTATTAAACCCATAGCATTATTAGTGAATAGAGACTAAAAATCAGACTCGTAATCCAAAAGACTGGCAAGGATGCCATTTCCCTAATTCTATGTGTTACCCATATGCATTAGTCCTTTCTCATGCTGTTAATAAAGACATACCTGAGACTAGGTAAGAGGTTTAATGGACTCACAGTTCCACATGGCTGGGAGGCCTCACAATCATGGAAGAAGGCAAAGGAGGAGCAAAGGCATGTCTTATGTGGCAGTAGGCAAGAGAGTGCATACAGGGGAACTGCCCTTTATAAAACCATCAGTTCTTGTGAGACTTATTCGCTATCACGAGAACAGCATGGGAAAACCTGCCCCTGTGATTCAATGACCTCCAACAGGGTCCCACCCATGACACCTTGGGTTTATGGGAGCTACAATTCACAATGAGATCTGGCTGGGGACACAGCCAAACCATATTACCATGTCCAGCTCTCTTTCATATGTGTGGCACCATGCCCCCACCTCTGCTCAAGAGCTCTGTTCTATTTTTACATCAGGACCACTTTGCTTGGCAAGGATCAGTTTATAAAATTTCAAGAGAACTAAAAAATAATATTTCTATATGAATCTGAAGAAGCAAACACATTAACATCTATTTTTTCCCACCCAGGATAGAACCATGAACTAGGCTCTGGCTCCTAAACAGAGGTGCAAGTAATGAAAGAGACACTAGCTCACCTTAAGCAAACAAGCCAAAGGAAAAGTCTACATAAAAATATTAACAGACTATTTTTGCCAATAGTGGTAGAGCATCAATCAAAGGGATTTAACTAGCTTGCTTTCTTTCTTTTTTTTAGCCAACTTGCAAAAGTTGGTTCTCATTTTGGGAACATGGGGGAGTAACTATTTCCAAGGATGCGTGAAACCAATCCACTGCCACAATACTAAGATACAGGAAGTCCATCTTGGTCTGTAGCCCACCAATCTCCTGCCTTTGAGGTGGTCCTCCCACTGTTTAGAAGCTGATTCAGACAAAGGCAGAGGAAGGACAGTCCTTGACCAGGGCTGGTGCTAATGAGACTCTAGACAATGGACACAAACAGATTGCCTTTCCTCCTCCAGCCTCCAAAGCTGCCTGGCATGTTGGTCAAAGAGGGGCAAGCCTGCATGTCTAGCTAGAACAGTTCCTTCTCTACTGCTAGAGAGGTGCCTCAATGGGTGTTCTTCTGGCAGGAGAACCTGCACATGATCAGAACACGATTTCTCATTATTAATTATTCACTCTATGTCCCTGCAAATCAAGGAGTGGGAAAGACCAGCTCTTCAACCTGAGCCACATGCACTGCACACCCTGAACAAGAGAGATTAAATGTATCAAAGGCAAATGTCCTCATACCATGGAGAACAGAACAAGCCAGAGAAACTCCTTCACTCCAGAACTGCCTTTCCTCTCCTTTCTTTGCATCAAGATGTTCAAGTGGGCTGGGCGCGATGGCTCAAGCCTGTAATCCCAGCACTTTGGGAGGCCAAAGCGGGCGGATCACCTGAGGTCAGGATTTTGAGACCAGCCTGGCCAACATAGTGAAACCCCCTCTCTACTAATAATACAAAAATTAGCCAGGTGTGGTGGCACATGCCTGTATCCCAGCTACTCAGGAGGCTGAGGCAGGAGGATCACTTCAACCTGGGAGGTGGAGGTTGCAGTGAGCTGAGATCACACCACTGCACTCCAGCCCAGGCAACAGAGCAAGACTCTTTCTCAAAAAAGAAAAAAAAAAATGATGTTCAAGTGATGAGTGAGTGCTAAACAAGGAGCCTTAAAAAGTTTGGATTACATGTTCACAAATTTGAGTGCTTGGGAATTCATCCTGCAGATTAGGGCATCCTTTATCATCTCTGAAATCTTACAGATAATCTGTAACTAGTTGCAGTGACCTTGAAACACTAGCTATACACATTTTTCTAATTTATCTTATTGATAGGATAGCTCCCTTTAAAGTAGTGGTTCTCAAGATGAGATCCTTAGACCAGCAGCAGCAGGTGCTGACCTGGGACCTCACCACACGTGCAACTCACAGACCTGACTTCAGACCTGCTGAACCAGAAGGTCAAAAGATGAGGCCCTGCAATCCGGTTTGAACAAGCCCCCCAGGTGATTGAGAAGCATGATCAAATTTGAGAATCACTGCCTTAGAGTATGTTATTTCCTGCTTCCCCAGTGTTTCAACTATTTCCTAAATGTAAGCTTGGGCCTCTATGTCCTTCATGGGCACATTTCCAATCAGCCGGTTCTCAGGAGGAGTGCTTGGTATTGTTCCTTCCCTCCTTGCTTTCCTTCTTCTCACCTCTGGTCAGCCTTTTTTGACCCTTAACTGAAGCAGAGAAGTACATACCACCACTGCCTTAGTGTCACCTGTGTCACCTCTGTGGGGTCTCTCCACCGGCCCCACTCCAATAACCTGCCTCATTCTCAGAATCTGAATGCCTTCCTCCTCTGGACTGGACTTCTCCTCACCATCATGGCTTACCTCCTGGCTTCAGATCACTTCACTTTGGTCACTGACAAGTTCGAACCTCCAAAACTGTGAAGTTTCCCTGGCTTCAAGACTACTGCTCTGTTCTAATTTTTGACAATTGTGGGAGTATCAAGCCTTGTTGGCCTATTTTTTTATACTGTGTCTGGAAACATCATCATAGCTGTTGGCAGAGTAGCCCAGCTATCCCCACACTTGAGTGAGAATGCCTCTTCAGAACTCTTCCAAGCTAACCTCCTAAAAAAGTCACACCTTCAAAGCGTAGCTTTTACCGTGCTAGCCTTTCTCCCCTCTCGTTTTTAAAAAATTCCAAATCTTTAATATTCACCATTACCCAAAAAAAAAATGATCATGGCAAACGTCATGATGATAAAGATGATGATGGCCAGTATCACAATGGCCAACCTCTATTACATGCTAGTCATGAGCAGCTGTGAGCTACATGTATGTATGATCTGATTTCATTTTCAAAACAACCCTGTGAGGGGTGCTATTGCCTCTAACAGGTGAGAAATCCGGGTACTTTCAAAGTTCATGTAACTAATTAGTGACAGCAATAGGACTTGAACCCAGTCTGTAACCTATAAATGTCCATAATTCTTGTACTGATTCCTATTCTTCTAATGCCTTGACAAGGCAGCCAAAGCCCAATACAACCTGATTCCCCATTACTCTCTGCTCTACTTACTGGCCCCAGCGCACCTGCCTCCAAACCCTTGCTAATGCCCAGGAGGCCCTCTCCTGTCCTTCAGCCTCTCTAAACCTTAATCCATGCCTCAGAGCCCAGCTCAAGACTTACCACTTTCAGGGATAAGTGTCCACTTTACACGGATTATACATGCATGGATGAAGGGCTAGGGCTGTCAGATAATATAACAGAAAATACAAAACTTCTGGCTCCTGGACACAGAAGTCCTGAATGCCAGTTAATCTGGGTGGGAGGAGGAACAGATGGGGGTAGCATTTAGGAAGCTGTATTATTTCAGGTGTGATGTAATAATGGCTAGAGTTAGAGTTTTAGCTCTGGGAGTGACATGAAATGTACAGGATCCAAGAAATATGAAGAAATAATTCACAGGCCTTAGGCGGGACTCAATATTGGGTGGAAATGAAAGGAGACAGAAGAATTCCGAGTCCTCCAATTCTGATAGGTCAAGCAAAGCAAGAGCAAAGCCTTCATCCTTACAGCATCCCTACTAGGGTGACAAGGTGGGGACGATGCAAGGAAAAGAGGCAGGGAGATTCTTGCAGTGGCCTAACAGTGGGGCCAGCTCTGCCACCAGTCTTCTGACCCAGGACCACCTCTGAAGTGCACTTGAATCAAGCGCAACCCCAAACTGACCACGTGAGAAAGAGAGAGAAAGACAGATGAAACAGGATGGAGAACAAGGCTCAGTCCAGGTAACACAGGTCTCAAAGCACCTAGCGAGGAGTTTGGACTGATTTCAAGAGCAACCAGATGCTGGGTCCCAAGTCTGTGGCTCGCATTGCCAAGGTCGAAGAGGCAAAGGTTAAAGAACTTGTCACACCAGGTGGGTTAAATGTATACTGTTGAGTTTTCTGTACATAAAAATAATTAAAATAATACATTTTTTCCTTAAAAAAAGAGCACCAGAAACCACGGAAGGGTTTTAAGCAAGAGGGTGATGTGATTTATTTATATTTTATAAAAGTCACTCCAGCTTCACCCTCCTTCCTTCTGCCAGGTGCTTCTCTTCCTCCTCCCTCTCTTCTTTCATGGCCCAGGATCCAATTCCTTCACATTCCAGGACAGCGGAGTGTAAGCAGGCCCAAGCCATGGCCCCTGAAACCCCGGCTGCAGTGCAATGTAGTCACACAGAAGATGCCCAATAAACACAGGTTTAAAAATGAATAGATACAAAATGGAATCTGGACACATTTTTGTTTTACATGTAATTTCCAACAACAAGGTTCTCACAGCAAAGATGTGGTTAGGAAACATCCTCGTTGCTGCTAGAGTTCGAAAAATATCCAAGTTGTATTTTCCATTCCCACCCCGCCCTCCCGCCCTCCAAGTTTCTCCAGAGTTTTCAGCTGGTTTTTTTTTTTTTTTTTTTTTTTTTCTGCTGTCTCATTACTGAGCTCCTCTTTCTCCTCCCCATGAACTTTTGTCCTGCCATTCTTTCCTTTTCAATTAGAACTGTCTTTATCCCAAGTCTCTCTTTGGTATTTCATCAGTCTTCACATCCTCCCTTTTTGGTCTGTTCCAGGAACAAACACAGTCTTTTTTCTTCAGACACTGTCTGGGAGAGCTGTGCCCAACTCTCTAATTTCCCCCCACTGCCGTCCCATAGTCCTCCCATCAACCGTACTCCCTGGCTTGTAATGCAGTTTATGTTTTGTCTTAAAAGTAGTCTTTTGTTTCTTTAGAGGTCAAGATCACATTTAACAAGGTACATTTTACTATGACTCTGGATATGATAATGTGGTGATGCCAGCTTTCCAGTGCTGCTCCACTGGGGATGCCCTGCCGAGCGCTCTGCTCTCCACGTATCTAAGCCTGCACACTTTCTTTTTTTTTCTTTTTTTTATTATTATACTTTAAGTTTTAGGATACATGTGCACAATGTGCAGGTTTGTTACATATGTATCCATGTGCCATGTTGGTGTGCTGCACCCATTAACTCGTCATTTAGCATAGCCCGCACACTTTCTAAACCAACCACTCGGGAGAATCACCAGGAGTCCTAGATTCCTGGGCTGCTTGTGAGCAATCAAGGAGGCTCTCCTGCATTTGGCTATGGATGAACCCCCACCCCTTGCCCCATCCAGACAGGCCAGATGACTGAATGCTAAATCCTACAGACTAGCTAGAAAATTGCTCAGGAAATCGGAGTTGAAGAGTTGTTCAGCCAGTAATATTAAGCCATTTGGTGTATTACTTCCTTCTGAAGGAGCATCATGAGTCATTCACTTTTTTATTATTATTGTTTTCTGGTACAAAAGGCTGCATTATTTTCCTCAAAACTCTTTTCATGGTCTCATCAATGGTGCCTACCAGTGTTTTTTTAAATCTTTGATATTTAGGGTATAACACAATAGATGTTAAATCTACAGATCGCTATTTAGGTGCCAAATGCTTGCTTATAGAACGAAATGTGGAAAAATAGCTCATTTGCAAAACTAGAGAGCTCCATGATAGGGTTCTATAAACAAATATTTTATTGTTTTATGAAACTAAGTTTATGATAGATACATTTTTATTAAACTCTATAAGTGCAGTCTCCTTGCATGGGTAGCCTCCATCTCCTCACATGGTTGTTTAACAAGGTTAAAAAGAGCATTTCATGATCTTCTTCCTTAAATAAGATACCCATAGGCTGCTTAACTAAATTTGCCAACACCTAAACACTATTTTGTGTTAGTTAAAATATGTTATAAAAAGTAAATAAAACAGTTAACAATTACAAAAATTTCCATCTGTCACATTTAGTTGAATTTACTTACATAATTTGCAAGTATTGTTTTCATTCTATTTATTTCTTGCTACTCATATTTTATTTTCAAAAAATAGAACTCAATTTGACAATGCTTTTCTACTTTTCCATGTAACTGATAATTCTGTTAAACAATATTTATTGAATGTTGAATATATATATGAAACATTTTCTGAGACCAAAAAAAAAAAAGTTGATTGAGACATTTATTCTCAAGTAGACTGCCCTGTGGTCTACTTGAGAACAAGGACCAAACGAACCGATACAGTCCTGGTGAAAGGCAGAGAATGAGGATGGGAAACTGAACTGAAGAGGCTATAGGAACTATTTGTGAGGAAATGAGTATTGGGCTTTCGCCAGCGGAATGGGTGGGGTTAGGGCTAGTTAAACAGCAGAGGGAATGTCACTGGAAGAGTAGGGAAGAGCAAGACCACAGGCACAGGGACAGGAATGTGATTTGACCATAGTGAAGAGTGAAGAGACCAACTGGCTGAGTCCAAGGGCTCCCATGTGCAAGTGAGAGGAGGTTAGGTTGACTGTGCACAGCTTTAAGTGCCAGACTATTCACCGGGAAGACAGAAGTCCTAAAGTTTCCCCCAAAATATAAAGGGTCATTCTGGCAATTATATGGTGGCTTATGAAAGCACGTGCTGTGTGACCTTAGCTCACTTTCAGGTGCTCACTTAAACTCATGACAGTAAGGCTGCTTCAAACATGAAAAAGCGGGGCAAGGATATATGCTCATATCCAAATATTTTTCCACTGTTTTGCATTACCTGAGAAGTGTGGGACAAGAAAAAGCAAGTAGCTCAGAGATCAACAGCTCTGTTTTTGACTGAGCTGCTGATTTCAAAGCGGATGTTCTGCAAGCAGCTCTCGGTAAGGAAGCTGAGAAAGCACAGCTGCTTGGAGAGCTTAAGTGGTTTAGCTTAATTCCTCTGTAAACTGTATTTTAAATGACTATGAAACCACATTTCTGTGACTGGTATTGTTTAAAGAGATGGAAGCCCAGCTAAAATCCTTTGGTTTTCTTTCATAAATATTCAGATTTATTCTAAGACTTTTCCTTCACAGTCTCTGAGAATCAGCCACTTGCAAGCAATGAAGACTGGGCTGCCCAATGTGTGTCCTGAGACCTCTGTTTGTCACAAGCATTTAATTTTCCTGGAGCTGTCGTAGACTGTACATTTTCAGGTTGCTTGATAATGGGGCTTTCTATAAATAAAAGAAGCAAGAGCAAATGTACTCCACCCTGATTTCCTCAAAGACAGATTCTCCCACCCCAGTAAATACAAGCATACAGCTTAAAGGTCTCTTTTTTGAATAACAAATATAGCAACTAAGTCTCAATCTTTTAATGAAAAAAAATTAAGGCTAATTCTAGGAATAAATGGAAGTGAAAGATAAGTCTTTCGCCGAGATCAAGGACTCACTGTGAGCACATGGTGGAAAATATGTAAAGGTGGTGTTTTAAAGACCCTCAGAAAAGTTTGATTAAAAAGCAAGAGCCACAGATGTATAAAAAAAAGGAAAAGGCATCAATAAGAATTAAGCCTCTCACTCTGTGACAAGTGATTGAGACCCTTTACATACATTATCTCATTTACTTTTTACGAATATCATATTCAGTGAATTCTGTTTCCACACTCCTAGATGCAGAAACCGTAGCTCAGGGGTTAAAAGTAACTTGCTCAAGGTCACAGTTATAAGTGGTGAAATAAGAATGCAAACCCAGGTCTCTTTGGCTCACAATAGTCCATGCTATATTCATTACACCACAATAAGGAGAAGGCTTCCAAAAATAACAGAAACTTCAAGAAATATATTTTACATATAATTGAAAAGGGCTACTGACTGAACATGTCTATCAGAAAACTTGAAATTGTTCTCTCTGTCTTTCCCAGAAAAAATACAGTTCATGCAGTAATCTGCAGTGCATCCTCACTGGGTCCTTCCCGTTGGGAAGCCCTGTTGCTAAGAAACATGCCCCCAAGAAGCATCCAAGCCAACTGGAGAGCTATAACACAGAGAGATAAAAAGATAGCTTATAAAGAACAGTATATCATTAATATTGAAATGAATGACCATAAAGACTACAAAGTGTTCTAGTTAAGATGAGAGAGAGCTACTTTTATATTGGGCTGATCAGTGGAGAGATCAAAGCAAAGGTGAGAGTGGGGCTTAATCTTGAAGGATGGGCAAAATTTTAATCTGCTCACAGTGTTGACAGGATAAGGAAATGCCACCTATAAAAAAAAAAAAAAAACCCAGACACAATGGGGCGTTAGCAGAAGTCCAGTCCCTATTTCTACCCAAAGAAAGACAAACCCCCTGGTGAACATCTCATGCAACAAAATGGAGGATAAACCCTTCAGCATAATGAGGGACCCCACATGAGTTTGAGGCATAGGTCAGGAAAGAAGAAGGGCAATATTAGCATGAGTCTTAGAATCTATAGTTGCTAAGCTTAGAGGAAAAATGACAGTGGCCTTTTTAAGAAAACGGGTGCAGATAATATGAGTCTGCAGCTGAGTAGGTCTACAACTCAAAGTATAGAACCTTGTTAGCACTCAAGTTTTGTATTCCTGGGAGCTATCCAGGGTACTGACCGATTCCATTCCGATCTCTCTGACCCAGTGGACCAAGGCTTGCCTTAGTGTTTCTGCACATGCAACATGGGAACCTCTTTATTTCATCCACTCTGAAACTACTGCTATTTATGACCTCAATTACTTTCCAAGCCAAAATGCACCTTGTCTGTTGCCTGTCACGGTTTATAATTCTAGGCCATCAATTTGGCTTCCAATTGGCATTCCAACAGGTAAAGAAAACAGTGGAGGCATTGTAGGTGAAAACAACACTTTAAACAAGGGTCGGAAACAATAAATTGACCCACTTGCTTAAACCAGAGAACTTATACAGGGAAACTGTAGAAATGTAGGGAACTTATACAGGGAAACCTGGAAATGTAGGCTGAAACTAGCTTGTGAAAAGTACTGATTTCAATGATAAGGAATTTTGACTTTTTGCATAGGCAGCTTCAGCATTCTGAAACCTTGAACAGAGATGTGACAAAAGGAATGTTGGGAAAATCAATATAGAAATATCATGCCAATGGGTCAGAGAGTAAAGAATCAAGTGGCAGGCAGATAGTCCAAAGAAGGAGCTAAAAGATTTTAGAACATACACTTTAACTGAAAATTCCTTTCAGAGATTTTGGATTTCAAGGAAAAAGTTCTCCAAGAATTCAAGATCACATTCCCTTCTGCTATTTATAGAAAGCTTATTATTGGGATGTCTGTATATATATATATATATATCTTTGTGTGTATGTGTGCTTGTGTATATGTGTATATATATATACACACACATATGTATACATACATATGTATTTTTACATATATATGTAAAATCTCCCCAATACTAACCAACATGCAAATCCTAAGAGAAGGTTCTATGATGTCCTGCATCTGCCATTGGCTGAAAATGTGTCTCTTCATCTCCCAGTCTCCAGTCTCCTCCCATTTTGTTATAAATAATCTGACCAATTTCTCAATGCTGAGTATCTGTCACTTCTCTTCTGCAGAATTAGCTAGGCAAAGCACATCACTTACGGCTTACTAGGGTGCATCTCCTTCTGTTCAGCAGCCCATCCAGCAGCTGCTCTGAGAGTCAGCTGCCTCCATCTTCCACAGATGAGCAGGGAAAGGGGAACTGGGGATCAAGGGCCTGAGGTCTGGCTAGGGTCCAGGTCCTTGGTAACAGTAGTCTGGAAGTAATGTCATGTGGATTCTGTGATGTGATGCCCTTGCACCATAATGCAGTTGCCAGATTTAGGGCAGTCTAAACCTCTCCATATACCCTAAAATAAAGGGCTAACCAAGCCCACTTATCAGCTGCCTAGTATCTATGCCTCCAGAAAAATAAGGCAAAACTGGACTAGAAATCTTTTGATCTAGCCATAAAATGTTGCCAAACTGTCAACACATTCTCAGGATACTGCTGCTCCTCTCCACCCACCTGTCTCTAGGCTCTCTTTGGGAGTTGCTTTCTGCTCTAAGCCAAGTTATCCCACAGCAGCATCCACTGCTTTCTAGCATTCAACTAAGTACACCCTACCAATGATGCACATTCTCATTCTTTGGAGTCTAACAGAGATTCAAATTCTGCTTCTAGTAATTATTGGTTGTACCCTCACACAGCTCCACAACCTCTGTAAGCCTCAGTTTCCTTACCTATCAAAGAGGAATGATTGAACTTTCCCCACAGAGTTGTTATAAGGATAAATTTAAATAAAAGATGCAAAGCACTTAGCAAGGCCTGGAAAATGGAAGCAT
Source organism: Symphalangus syndactylus (assembly GCF_028878055.3). NCBI lineage: Eukaryota > Metazoa > Chordata > Mammalia > Primates > Hylobatidae > Symphalangus > Symphalangus syndactylus. The sequence goes on from NC_072425.2 coordinate 104,977,482, forward strand.
TCAATAAACTATGAATTGTGCTGCTAATAAAATGATATATTTCTGTTCTTTGCAGAATATTCACATGACAGTTGGTTTTCCCACAAGCTGAAACATCTCAAACATTAAGTCTCCTCTCTGCCTCTTTGTGTGTGGGTCTATCTTTTAATCCAGCTCCATTTATTTTCTTCATTTTTACTTCTTCTGGGTTCCAGTCCTTGGCATGAATTACTGTCCAGCTAGAACTAGCTGTGACTAGCCTTGCTGCTCCCTGTTGGAGGCAGAAAAGGATGCTTCAGAAGATACAAGTTGCCACATCCTTAAAATGAACACTTCCCTAAACAAGTTGGAAGCATTTGGGTAAAATGGCACAAAACACTTTGGAGAAGCACAGTTTGTTCTCAGTGTGCAAAAGATGTAAAAACTAGGAGAAGGTTAATATGTTTTTATTTCCCACCTTCAATATACAGTACTTACTACTAAAATACTAACTATATTTAATCACCTCACATTTCACGTTTCTCCTTAGTGAGGGTAAAGATAGCAAAAAATACTTGCTACCAAGATTTGGCCGTGGAATACTGTAACATTTTGCACTCCAGATGAGGCTGCACCACTAGGCTATGTCATGTCCATTAACAATTGCACAAGGCTCAACTAAATTAATGAAGTTCCTGAGTCAGCCTGGAAACAGCCAGTGCTTTTTTAAAAACAAAAACACTGGACCAACTAGAAAGATAGCTTTCATACTGTTCTCCATGGAATAAGATGGGGGTAAAGTTTTCACACATGAATTAAACTAAACTGAAATAAGCTGGGCCATTGTTTTAATAAATTGAGGGAATGTGGCTGGCAATAATTAGAATGGCCTGAATAAAGAACACGTTGAACTCCCTACGTTGCGGGGAAAGCACTTGGAATATTTCATTAGGAGGAGGAGACAAGTGGATTTAAAACATATCATGTTTTTAGACGACTACGTTTCCCATGCATATGAGGCACAGTATAAATAATACTCTAAAAAATGCCATGTTCTTAAAATGCAATGGTTTCCCCAATATATAACATGAATGTAAACAAGATGTCTGTCAAGCATAGCCATAACATATTGCTTAACACAGCAAACTTGTAATATGCACCTATTATTCTTGCTTCTCTTAATGAAAGAATCTAAGGACACTGCATAAATTCTTCAACACATGTTTCACTTCTTCAGCTGCCTTGTGCTGTAGAACATCATGCTAACAAGAAGTGATGCTAACAAGAAGCTAAAACCAGTGTAGCAAATGGGGCATTTAAATATATATAAACATACTGGCATTCACAAAGAAAGGAGCTATTGGAGGCAACTAAATGGATCCCTAGACAGACATATTTTAGTTTAATATTCCCTGTATTTTTCTACATGCTAACTATTTCAGTTCTGCTCAATAGCAGGAAAAACATTCCACTGGAGAACAAGAAGTCAGCATGCAATTATCTCCTGGGCTCATATACCAAAAACAATTATTTTTTGAGAAAGGAAAAAGACAGCCTCTTGAATTTCACAAACTTTCTTTGGTCACTTTAGAGCCACCCTTAAATACCAATATTTGCAGACAGCAGCTAAAGAAACAAAGATTGCACTGCTTATACTAAACAACCCAACTGGCAGCTCATGTGGATTCAGAAAACCTGGATCATTTTATGCACTGGCCCACTAAAGTTGGAGAATCAGTTTCACATCTTACTCTCTTAAACATTTGTTCAGCATCACCAGGGAAATCAGTTCTTGTTGTTGATTGAGGCCAAACCTAAAAAGCAGTGATTTCTGGTGTGTCTTCAGAATAAAGAAATGGCTGGTCTTTTAGCCTAAATTATCCAGGTGTTTGGCCAACCCTTAAGCAGATGGCAGCCCTCATCTCACCATACTAGGCTTCATTCATCTGTTCACATCCTTTAGATTCCACAGCCTTCATCAATAAGCACTGTCAGTAGGCAATGCTGTTGCAGAGAATTGAACATTTTGAAAACGGCATTTTTGGTCAATTAAAGCAAGTTTCACATTAAAAGGAGCACTTGGGACCCTAAAAAGGCAATATATTGAAAATAGTTCAAGAGCCACACTTGGTTTGGACTGGAGGAGGATAAGTACAAGCTATTTTTAAAACAGAAAAGAAAAATAACCTGTTGAATTTACAGATTATTGGAAAAGATATTTGGTGTACACCCTGCTTCAGTCTGAAGATTACAGTGTAGCTCTCACTCATTTGTAATTATTCTTAAAAAGTAAAGGTAGCAAACAGATGCAATGATACATTCTACTAGACATGCAGAGAACTCTGTGCCTTTTACTACAGCCTGTACTATACCTCAGGCTCCAGGAAACCAGTCTGATCTTGGCCCAGATCTCACAGGCAGTCCAAGTTGGTCTGAACAGGTTCCAAAAGAACTGTGCTCCAACCTAACTGGGCACTAGTCAATGACTGTAGAGCATCATTTAAGCTGAAGGGGATAGTTATCTAGGCCTAAAATCAGCTGGAAACATACAGCTGCCATGTCAGCAGTCTGCCTTTGCCAGAGGCTCTGCCACACTTCGTTGGGATCCTTTGTCATTTCCATCCAAGCTGACATGGTTGCTTAAAAAGGAGGATCCCATGTTTGTTTGTTTGCCACACTTTATTTTTTCTTCTTCCTCTATATCCAAGAAACAACCAAATAAGAAGTTAAAGGATCTTTTAATATTTTCTTCTTATTCCATTTCAATTGGAGAAAATATTTCATTAAATACACTCAGCTTATTTAGAAGGAACAAAGTCTAAAATATTTGGTATTGTACAACTCATTCCCTATATGTTATTTAGAATGAAAATCTCATGAAACATACATGGTATGTTTCTTCTTAATAAAACTTTTTTATTCCATTTGTGCTAGGATTTTTTTGAGAAAGAGAGGATGAATGGCAAAGATTATATACCATAGAACTTTTCCAAGTAAACCAGGGCATCAAGAAAAGCCCAAGTCTGTTACAGGATCAAACCCTCGTATTTTCCCCAACTGATATTATTCAAAATGAGTTTTAATGGTGAGAGGATAGCTTCCATGGGGCAACCATTTTCCACATGGATTTCCAATTCCAAATCTCCTTAGCAATGACCTCAGCTTGACTCTAAATTTAACTATACACATCTAACCTCAAGTGCAGCTTCTCCAGCAAACCCCAGATAGTCCTTATTTTTCTTTCTAAAGCAATGTGTATATTATATCCAGGCCATGATGATGGTGATTATTATATTAATAAAGCTACTGTTCCCTGGAGATGTGGCTTTGTGGTTTCCAAAGAGCCTTCTACCCTAGCCAAGGAGGAGGCAAACACTCTCGCAATGGTTTGTGGCAAAGAATAGCAGAATGTCACAAGAAGGAAGTAAGAATTAAAGGGGAAGGGAAATTTGAAGAGAAATACAGCTAGGATTCCTTTCCAGTGGCATGCTGAGCACATGCTATGGAGCAGTGTTGAAAATGCAGTAGGATGGACCTCACTATCCATGGAGCCTCGGACACCCTCTACAGACAAGCTCCCCAAGCTGTGGCCAGAAAAGGCAGCAGAAATACACATGCAGACCCTTTCTGGGTCATCATCAGGGCAAACTCATGTGTCCCATGGAACAGATACCTCCTTGCATACAAAATACAGGCGAGCACCTACATGATAATAAGCATATTATTCACCACTATTTCTGCAAGATGCTCTAAAATCAGAGGCTTTGGAGAATAAGAAGGCAAAAGAGATACATACAGAGGTAGAATAGAAGTCAGATAACAATGGTAGAAGTTCCTGGAGAATATTCATAGAAAAGAATCAAATATTCAAAACTTACTTTAAAAGCAGAAAAAAATCTAGTGATGTAATTTTTCTTCCCCTCCGTGCTTTAAATATCCTAACATGCTGGAAACATTGAATGAAAATGGTGGTTTCTAACACACTCCACATGTAGGATTATCCTTACCTGTGATTTTAAATTAGTTCAGCTCACAACATGCCTGAAGGAGTGGTTCGCTCTCTCCACCAACTGCTGTTCTCCATCTCCATTTTTCAAGGATTCATTGACTCAAGCTAATAAATAAAAAGTGTCCAGGATGATTCTGATTTGGTGGAACCAACACATCAGACCTGGCCATCTGGAGTGAAATGTGCCTGGGATTCAATCTCAAGGGTGCCTAGTATGGGGAAAGGCTGACCTCTGACTTGAACATCATTTCAGCCCAAGAGTGACCAACAGAAGATTCAGATTTCATGGCCCATGGAGGCATCTCAGCATCAGTTTGTTTGTGGTTGTTTTTTAAAGCCCCTCTGGTGATTCTAATATATAAGCAGGGTCAGAAATCCTTATGCAGAGCAAGATTACTATGCTTGGAAACTCTCTGTCTCCAGATGTAACATGGTCCCTTCCTCATTGTTTTGACATTTTACAATTCTAGAGGGCTTCCTTCATTCACTTAATAAATATCAATTGAGTATCTACAATTTGTAAGGCACTGTCCTAGGTGGTGGGGGTAAGCAAAGTCTCAAAACAAAGTCTGAGACTTGTGGATTTCACATTTTTGAAATATTGAAAACAATATTTTACAAGTACTTGGAAAAAAATCAAAAACCCTACCTTTACTTGGTGACAAAACCAAAGCATTTTAAATGCCAGATCGAGTTTTCCATAAAGTATTATTTTTAAAAATGTCTTTGTGTTGTGGTTTATAGGATAGGTTGTTGTATTTTTTAAAAAAGAGATTCCCATTCCCATAATGAAATCTTCGAGTCTAATCACCAGGATAAGTAAAGATAGTCCTTATTGTCCAGGGCATTAAATTTAATTAACCTCTTCTTTAAGCTCATGAAAGCTTTTCTTTCACCTGCCTCAACTAGAAAACAGTCATTTTTAAAGAAGATGAACTCACAATCAAAAAGTAAATAAATAAATCCTCTGTGCAATGGATACACTGAGGAAAGTTAGTGATTCTTTCCTTTGCATAAAAAAGTAATTTTATGGATTTACTTTCAGATATAAAAATAAAACAACGAGGTAGAATTTAGATCTTTCCACTGCCTACTATTTTACCCACATCTGAATTTTTGTAGTTGTCTTTGCCACACATCTGTGAGCAAGTATCTACTAGAGCATATTTCAGAACCATTCATCCCATATACCCCCAATCACCCCAAGATGTTATATGTAAATAGCATATGGGGGAATAGAAGGGATGGAGAAATGGGCTTAAGAAATTAAACATTTTTAATCATGTTATCTAAACCAGGGTCAGATCAGAGTCTTGTTCAGAGATGCTTCACTAGTGAGCCTTGGAACAACAATCTAAATTCAATGGTGAGACAACTGGTTGAAAACTCTACGGGATTTCCTAAATTAACACAAAACCCAGAGGCCCCAGCAGGTGGCCAAGTTTGATATTCAAATCATTAACATTTGGCATGTGGAGTTTCCATTAGGACAAGTTTACCACATGACGGACAATCTGTGTAGATTTGCAGATGTGCTGTGCGTGGCCATCTAACCTGTGTGGAAAGAAAAATTCCCAGCAATCTCCACCTGACTATTGCTGAAGGCAATGTCCAATCAAAGTGCAGAGCTCAGAGAATAAATGAGTTGCTTTGACAGGAAATTCCAACAGCAATTTTAATTCTGATCAGGCTTCAGGAAATGGAAAGAATAAAAACACATCAATTATAGTGACAGGAAGTTTTAAATCACATGGCGAGCAGCTGCTGCCAAAAGATGTGTCTGCCAGCTTTGTTAAGGAGCCCGGTATTTTGGTGTGACCAAAATTTTACACCAAAATGTTACAGGCTGACATCACTCCCTAATTGCATGTTATCTCTCTACAAGGGTAAAGAAAATGACACGCTACTGAAAGCATATCATTATTGCAAAAAAAAAAAAAAAATCAACTCAACTATAAGGGTTTGGAACACATTTTAAAAAATGAGCACATACAAATATACTGCTCTGCACAGCAAGCAGATCTGCCTGCCAATTAAGTCGCAACCATACATGGCTGATTATAATCTTGTTTAATCAACACTCAGGGAGGACTACTCATTCCTCTTCATGACAAAGGGCTAAATTCTTCTTTCCTGCCCTCTAGGCCTCCTATTGAATAGGCTCTTTCTCTTTAAGATGTATTTCTTAATACTTTTAATCTAGATCCACAGGAAAGAATGCCAAAAAAAAAAAAAAAACATTGTCAATAGAGGACAAGTCAACACAGGATAGGCTACACCGTCTAGGGGGCAGGGAGAGAGGTGACTTTCTATATGGTGTATCAAACAGGCCCTACCTTCAAAAGAGTTTTAACTCAGAGTCACTCTAGACAAATTATAACATAAATTCATTTTCCTAGGATTTATAAAGTGCCTTTCTATAAAGTTCAAAGGGGGCTCAGGACTTTCTCTGGTTTGTTGCTTTTCCTGCTTCCTGCTTAGGAACCTGGGGATAGATGTTAATGACCATGTGCTCATAAACGACCCATGGAAGAGGTTATAACTCAATTTCTACTTTTCCTCACCCAATTAAAGGCTTCCCTTTTTCCTAAAATTCCATAGGCCCTGGCATATCCCTCCTTTCTTAGCTGATAAAATCCTGGTTTATCAACTTTCATTGATAAACTAGAGATAAATTTCTATGTTGGTCTTACAAGTTATAAGCAATGGCATCGAACAAGTATTTAAAAGTTATTTTCACTGTTCTCAGTCTAGCAGTGTTTACTAACATTTGACATATTTGGGGTTTTAGAAATTTAAAAACATGCCTTCAGTTGGATACAGAATAAATTTTACTTTTTAGCTTTCATATGGGGATAAATAAAACATAAACAGAATTGATGAGAAGGATCACGGATTGACATTCTAGGCTCCTGGAGGGTAGAAACAATATTTTAGAGTCATTTGTAATTCCCACAACACACAGCAACACCATGAAATAATAAGCAGCTTGGTTTCTGATTTCTCACTGGCCTTGCCTGTGTTTGTTTACAGGTGGCATAGTTTAGGGGAGAGTATGGGATTCTGAGTCGGACTGAGCTGTGTGTGAAACCAATTCTAAATGTTTAATAACTGTAACTTTAGGCAAACTTCTTACTCTCTTTTTGTCAGCTATCTTCTCTGAAAATGGGAATAGTAACAATACTTAACTCATAAAGTTGCTGAGGGGATTAAATGAAACACTGAATTTAAAGTAGTCAGTGTTAAGACTTGATATCTAGCAAATAGAAACATTAAGTAATATAAGCACACATTATTAGTAATGTTGGTGTTAATAATCCTCGTCAGTTTACCCTTTTGCCTCATATTTTGCCATGATGTTTAGGACGCTCTCAAGCTTGGCACATTTCCCCAAGAAGACCACCTTCCTTTAAGCTAAACTGACACCACCTTAGGATTTAGGGCTCAGGGCTCTTCACCAGGCAAGCCTGGGCAGATGGTGCTGCAGGGATGTTCTAGTCCCACCTGAAGCCTCTATATACTGTGTCTGGACTTGCCTAAGAAAGTGGCCATCAACAAGCAAGCTATTGCCAACCCTAGTTACTCTGTAGCAGCCCAGCTTCTGCTATAATTTGTCCAGCACCAAGACTTCATAGACTGAAGGCTAAATGCCTTCTGCCGGCTCTTCTCTCAGATAACTGCCCTAGGAGGGGAAAGCTGGAGAAGATGGTTTCTCTTGCCTCCCTCTCAAGCTGACTCTGAACTGAGGGTCCATCATCAGGGCTAGCAGACCCTGCTTTCACTCACCCCTAAGGTAATTAGTGGCATAAGACAGGATACTATTAGCTTGGTGCAAACATAATTGCAGTTTTTGCATTGTCGAAATTTGCTGTGTGATATTGGAATACATTCTTAAATAAATGTGGTTATGTTATACATCATTTTAATGGCCATTTCTCACTTTTTTTTTGCTAATGACTTATTACTTGCTGTTTATTTTATATTTATTTTAGACTACGGAAATGACGTTAGACAAATAGCAAATTCAAACGATTTTCTTATTCGAGATCAAAATGGGTCGTAAAGCAGTGGAGACAACTCACAACATCAACAACGCATTCGGCCCAGGAACTGCTAATGAATGTACAGTGCAGTGGTGGTTCAAGAAGTTTTCCAAAAGAGAGAAGAGACTTGAAGATGAGGAGTATAGTGGCCAGCCATTGGAAGTTGACAATGACCAACTGAGAGCAATCGTCAAAGCTGATCCTCGTACAACCACATGAGAAATGGCTGAAGAACTCAACATGGACCATTCTATGGTTGTTTGGCATTTGAAGCAAATTGGAAGAGTGAAAAAGCTTGATAAGTGGGTGCCTCATGAGCTAAGTGAAAATTGAAAATATTACCATTTTGAAGTGTCGTTTTCTCTTATTCTACTCAACAACAATGAACTATACTCCATCGGATTGTGACATGTGACGAAAAGTGAATTTTATACAACAACGAGCGATGACCAGCTCAGTGGTCAGACCAAGATGAAGTTCCAAAGCACTTCCCAAAGCCAAACTTGCACCAAAAAAGGGTCATGGTCACTGTTAGGTTGTCTGTTGCTGGTCTGATCCACTGCAGCTTTCTGAATACCGGTGAAACCATTACATCTGAGAAGTATGCTCAGCAAATCGATGAGATGCACCGAAAACTGCAATGCCTGCAGCCGGCACTGGTCAACAGAAAAGGCCCAATTCTTCTCCACAACAATGCCCAACCACACGTTGCACAACACACAATCAATGCTTCAAAAGTTGAACAAATTGGGCTAAGAAGTTTTGCCTCAACTGCCATATTCACCTGACCTCTCGCCAACCGACTTCTTCAAGCATCTTGACAACTTTTTACAGGGAAAATGTTTCCACAACCAGCAGGATGCAGAAAATGCTTTCCAAGAGTTCATTGAATCCCGAAGCACAGATTTTTATGCTACAGGAATAAACAAACTTATTTCCAGTTGGCAAAAATGTGTTGATTGTAATGGTTCCTATTTTAATTAATAAAGATGTGTTTGAGCCTAGTTATAATGATTTAAAATTTAAACTGTGATTACTTTTGCACCAACCTATTACTAACTAGAAGAATCTATGAAGAAATGGTTAATTCCTAAGTTTGAAAAGAAGATACACACGCTTACCCCCTATGCTTGCAGTGCTAATACAATAGACTAAATGTTTATGTCCCCCCAAATTCAGGAATTGAAATCCTAACCCCCAAGGTGAGGGTATTAGATGTTGGTCCTTTGGAAGATAACTGGGGATTGGTACTCTTATAAAGAGACCCTAGAGAGATCCCTTGCCCCTTCTATCATATCAGGAGACAGAGAAGATGCTTTCTATAAACTAGAAAGCCAGCTTTCACCAGGCGCCAAGTCTCCTGGAATCTTGATCTTGGACTTTCCAGCCTTCAGAATTGTGAGACACAAATTTCTGTTATTTATAAGCTATCCAGTTTATGCTGTCTCATTATAGCATTCTAGATGGACTACAGCAACTAATGATCTTGGATGTTCAAGGATGCTTTGCATGGGTGGATGAGGGAAGGGCAGGTATTTGCAATATCACTTGATAGTAGTATAATATCAACATGTTAAATAGTTATCAAATTTCTTCATAAGTAATAGCAGAGGCTTCATCAGAGATTCTCATTGTTTGGGAAAGAGTTATTGAGGAAACGAATACATTTTCACATCACTTCGAAATTTTCTTTCAGTCTTTCACAGGGCAGACTGCAAAGAGATTCCAAACTCAATTCTCCAAGTCCCAACCCAGTAAGCACACTCTAATGTTTCATTTAATATTTTTGTTTCCTGTTCTTTCCACTTGGCTTTGTTTGACGTCTGTCTATATTAACTATATTTTCCACTTACATTACTAGCTTTGGCAGCTCAAAGAAACAAACCTTTTGAGTCTGGCTGCATTATTCCTCAGTATTTCCTAGATCTCTAGGTTTTGCACCATCAGCAGTCTTTGATACCTAAATCTGCACACTTGGTAGTTGACATTCATGGAGTGCCAGCAAGATGATGGACCTTGTATAGGAACAGGAGTAAGGCACATGTTCTCAGCCAAGCAATTATGGGACTATAAAGCCCAGGCAACATTTCTTATTATATCCAATTTTAAGGAAGTTATTGGGAGTGGTGTTTAAGATTTGTCATTTTTAGATATTTAAAAAAGTCTAGACATTTGCAAGCCAAACTGTTTAACACCCAAAGAAACCCTTTAATATAGTATCATTTCTGCTATATAAATATCACATGCTTTCCTGTCCTTCCCTTCTCTGATTATGGAAACCCAGGGAAAAAATGAAGAAACACATGAACAGGACTTTCTTGAGTCACAGATCCATACTGCAAGTGCTAGTGAAAGCACTCCCTTATTTATATTTCTCAAACTGTCTTCACATAATAGTTGAATTTTTTGTCTGACTCCTCAACATCACAGCCCTTCAGGATGAATAAATGTGTGTTTCTTTGGAAATCAGCCTGTTGTGGGAGAGCTCCAAAACATGCTTGTGTTTGGTAGCTGAAACCAGGAAGCTATTTTTAACCCTCTCTTTTCAAAGCTTACTGTGCCAAAATATATAAAGACTTATTAAGAAACGAAGGAAAAAGAAAACAGATTTAAGAAAGGTTATGAGGAAAGAGTTTATGGCAGAATGTGCAATTTATTTATTACTTTATAATAAAAAGAAGGCAATTTTTTCAAGAGGCCATGGAGCCTGCCACTTTGAGCAAAACAAAAGCAAGTGATTGTGGATTTCATCTTCTGACTCACTCATGAAAATGGTATTGGGCCTCTTCATTTCCTCCCTCTATAAGATAGCATTTGTACTGCTAGTGTTATTTCCATCACTACTGCTAGGAGAAAATTCTTATAATAAAAATAGTTACAGGGCCAGGTGCGGTGGCTCACACCTGCAATCCCAGCACTTTGGGAGGCCAAGGTGGGCGGATTACCTGAGGTCAGGAGCTCGAGATCAGCCTGGCCAACATGATGAAACCCCATCTCTACTAAAAATACAAAAATTAGGCCAGGCATGGTGGCTTACACCTGTAATCTCAGCACTTTGGGAAGCTGAGGCAGGAGGATCATGAGGTCAGGAGATAGAGACCACCCTGGCTAACACAGTGAAACCCCATCTCTACTAAAAATACAAAAAAATTAGCCAGGCGTGGTGGCGGGCACCTGTAGTCCCAGCTACTTGGGAGGCTGAGGCAGGAGAATGGCGTGAACCCGGGAGGTGGAGCTTGCAGTGAGCCGAGATCACTGCCACTGCACTCCCGCCTGGGTGACAGAGCAAGACTCCGTCTCGGGGGAAAAAAATTAGCTGGGCATTGGTGGCGTGGGCCAGTGTGTGCTTTTAATCCCAGCTACTCAGGAGGTTGAGGCAGGAGAATCGCTTGAACCCAGGAGGTGGAGGTTGCAGTGGGCCAAGATCATGCCACTGCACTCCAGCCTGGATGACAGAGCAAGATTCTGTCTCAATTTAAAAAAAAAAAGAAAAAATTAGCTGAGCATGGTGGTGCATCACAGCTACTTAGGAGGCTGAGGCAGAAGAATCGCTGAAACCTGGGAGGCAGAGGTTGCAATGAGCCGAAATCGTGCTACTGCACTCCAGCCTGGGTGAAAGAGCAACAATCTGTCTCAAGAAGAAAAAAAAAGTTACAAAAACAAAATTTACCAGAACTTATAACTAAGATGTACCATGTAGGGGACAATAACCACTATAGGATACTTGAAATTGGGGGTCACCCACTGAAAGGCATCTAGAGACCAGGCAGGACAAATGGGTGAAGAAGGTGGATATGTGACCAAAGGAGGAGTGAGGATAGAGTACACACCCCAAATCATTTAACTTCAAATTGTGCAAACAGTGAGCAGAACAAATAAAACACACTCTTCACTCCCACTCTGCATCATGCCCCCTTTCCCCCAATTTATAACCCCTGTATATTTGGTATACCATTCATAAAGACACTGAATATGCAAGAACATTAAAACTCTCCCTAGGCCACACACTTCATTCTGTTCATATGGACTCTTCCTTTCCATGTAGCTCTCTTACTCTCCCACATTTGTGAACCAACCTGACACCAATAGTGTCCCCTGATTAAACATAAATTCAGGTGTCTCCTCCAAGCCCAGATGCCCAGAGACATCTACAAAGGCAAAAGTGGACATGAAGCAGAGGTTAAGAGTGCATTTTTCTCTGTTTGCTTCTCTTACTTTACTATCACTTTTGATTTTTACCCTTAGACCAAACGCAAAACTGTTGAATACATTTTCTAAATAGCTATTTTATTTTGAAGCCCACAATCTGTATTAGCTTGCTAGACCCATAACAGAGGACCACAGACTAGGGAGATCAAACATCAGAAATATATTTCTTCGTAGTCTAGGGGCTAGAAATCCAAGTGAAGGTGTCAGCAGGCTGGTTTCTTCTGAGTCCTCTTTCCTTGGCTTGTAGATGACCACCTTCTCCCTGTTTTTTCACATGGGCTTTCCTCTGTGTGTGCCTGGGTCCTAATTTCCCCTTCCTATAAGTACACTAGTCATATGTTGGATGAAGGCCCACTCTAATGACCTCATTTTAACTTAATTACTTCTTTAAGGACCCTATCTTTAAATACAGTCACATTCTGAGGTACTGGGGGTGAGGACTTCAGCATATGAAATTTGGGGGGATACACAATTCAGCACATCACATCCACTAAAAATCACTTGTAGGTTTACTTTCTGTTACATCATAGATTTTTTCTAATAAACTATGTTCAGGAAGAATTTTAGTAAACCAACAGTTTTCAAACGGGTGCCCAGACCAGAGAACCTGTTCGAAACGCAGATTTTAGGGATTCATCCCAAACCTTCTGAATCAGAAATTCCGAGGGTGGGGGCTGAGCAACCTAATTTTTATTTTTTATTTTTTTATTTTATTTTTTATTATTATACTTTAGGTTTTAGGGTACATGTGCACAACGTGCAGGTTTGTTACGTATGTATCCATGTGCCGTGTTGGTTTGCTGCACCCATTAACTCGTCATTTAGCATTAGGTATATCTCTAATGCTGTCCCTCCCCCCTCCCCGCAACCCACAACAGTCCCCGGAGTGTGATGTTCCCCTTCCTGCGTCCATGAGTTCTCATTGTTCAATTCCCACCTATGAGTGAGAACATGCGGTGTTTGGTTTTTTGTCCTTGCGATAGTTTACTGAGAATGATGTTTTCCAGTTTCATCCACGTCCCTACAAAGGACATGAACTCATCATTTTTTATGGCTGCACAGTATTCCATGGTGTATATGTGCCACATTTTCTTAATCCAGTCTATCGTTGTTGGGCATTTGGGTTGGTTCCAAGTCTTTGCTATTGTGAATAGTGCCGCAACAAACATACATGTGCATGTGTCTTTATGGCAGCATGATTTATAGTCCTTTGGGTATATACCCAGTAATGGGATGGCTGGGTCAAATGGTATTTCTAGTTCTAGATCCCTGAGGAATCACCACACTGACTTCCACAATGGTTGAACTAGTTTACAGTCCCACCAACAGTGTAAAATTGTTCCTATTTCTCCACATCCTCTCCAGCACCTGTTGTTTCCTGGCTTTTTAATGATCACCATTCTAACTGGTGTGAGATGGTATCTCATTGTGGTTTTGATTTGCATTTCTCTGATGGCCAGTGATGATGAGCATTGAACCAAAAAAGAGCCCGCATCACCAAGTCAATCCTAAGCCAAAAGAACAAAGCTGGAGGCATCACTCTACCTGACTTCAAACTATACTACAAGGCTACAGTAACCAAAACAGCATGGTACTGGTACCACAACAGAGACATAGATCAATGGAACAGAACAGAGCCCTCAGAAATAATGCCACATATCTACAACTATCTGATCTTTGACAAACCTGACAAAAACAAGCAATGGGGAAAGGATTCCCTATTTAATAAATGGTGCTGGGAAAACTGGCTAGCCATATGCAGAAAGCTGAAACTGGATCCCTTCCTTACACCTTATACAAAAATTAATTCAAGATGGATTAAAGACTTACATGTTAGACCTAAAACCATAAAAACCCTAGAAGAAAGCCTAGGCAATACCATTCAGGACATAGGCGTGGGCAAGGACTTCATGTCTAAAACACCAAAAGCAATGGCAACAAAAGCCAAAATTGACAAATGGGATCTAATTAAACTAAAGAGCTTCTGCACAGCAAAATAAACTACCATCAGAGTGAACAGGCAACTTACAGAATGGGAGAAAATTTTTGCAACCTACTCATCTGACAAAGGGCTAATATCCAGAACCTACAATGAACTCAAACAAATTTACAAGAAAAAAACAAACAACCCCATCAAAAAGTGGGCAAAGGACGTGAACAGACACTTCTCAAAAGAAGACATTTATGCAGCAACCTAATTTTTAACATACCTTTCTGGTGACGGCAGTGCACACTGAAGTGTGAGAACCTCTGAAATTAACCAAATGGCAATTTTAACATACTTTAAAGAGCATTTCATTAATTTAATTTTATTTATTTTTTAAACTTTTATTTTAGGTACAGTGGTGCATCTGAAGGTTTGTTATATGGGTAAATTTGTGTCACAGGGGTTTGTTGAACAGATTATTTTCTCACCCAGGTACTAAGCCTAGTACCCAATAGTTACTTTTTCTGATCCTCTCCCTTCCTCCTCCTCTCACCCTCCACCCTCAAGGAAGCCCCAGTATCTGTTGTTCTCCTCTATGTGTCCATGTGTTCTCATCACTTAAGTCACACTTAAAGTGAGAACATGTGGTATTTGCCTTTCTGTTCCTGCATTTTTGTTAAGGATAATGGCCTCCAGCTTCATCCATGTTCCCAGAAAGAACATAATCTCGTTCTTTTTATGGCTGCATAGTATTCCATGGTATATATGTACCACGTTTTCTTTATCCACTTTGCCACTGATGGGCATTGAGGTTGATTCCATGTATTTGCAATCGTGAATAGTGCTGCAATGAACATACACATGCATATGCCTTTATGGTAGAATGATTTATTACATTGGCTATATCAGTAAGCAGATTGAATGGTAGTTCTGTTTTTTGCTATTTCAGGAATTGCCACACTGCTTTCCACAACAGTTGAACTAATTCACACTCCCACCAACAATGTATACGCATTCTCTTTTATCCGCAACCTTGCCAGCATCTGTTAGTTTTTGATAATAATAGACACTCTGACTGGTGTGAGATGGTATCTCATTGTGATTTTGATTTGTATTTCTCTCATGATCAGTGATGTTGAGCTTTTTTTCATACGCTTATTGGCCACATGTATGTCTTCTTTTGAAAACTGTCTATTCATGTCCTTTGCCTACTTTTTAATGGGGTGTTGTTTTTGTTGTTGTTGTAAATTTGTTAAAGTTTTTTTTATAGATGCTGGATATTAGACCTTTGTCAGATGATGAATAGTTTGCAAATATTTTCTCCTATTCTGTAGGTTGTCTGTTTACTCTGTGGATGGTTTCTTTTGCCGTGCAGAAGCTCTTAAGTTTAATCCAATTTGTCAATTTTTGCTTTTGTTGCAATTATTTTTGGTATGAAAATGAAACCTTTGCCAGTTTCTATGTCCTGAATGGTATTGCCTAGGTTAACTTTCAGGGTTTTTATAGTTTTGTAATTTACATTTAAGTCTTTAATCCATCTTGAGTTGATTTTTGTGTATGGTGTAAAATAGGAGTCCATTTTCAGTCTTCTGCATATGATTAGCCAGTTCTCTCAGAACTATTTATTGAACAGGAAGTCATTTCTATAAGGAGTAATTTGAATGGAATAATGTGGTAGATTCTTTTTAAGGCAAAGAGTTCTTTTAAAAACGTGAGTAATCACCTTCTAATTTTTGTATTTTGAAAATTCTGAATTTTAATGCCAACCCTTTTTTATAAGGAGGAATATCAACATGTCATTTGATTAAGTCTGATGTTCACACTTTGCAACAATTTTGAGTATACAGCCATATATATGTGAATATATATACTGCTAACTCTTATCTGCAGCTTGCTAATTTCTACTAGGCTCACTAGGTAATATCTCCCATGTTCTATTTCAATTTATTCAGGTCAAACTCCAATTGCAGCTTCCTCCAATGACTTCTCCCAAGCATTTCTCATTCCTTGAAAGGAGATTCCCCCAGGCTGAACTGAGCAATGATCAAAATTCCTTGTGTCACGTTACTTCAGAATTACCAAAATTACAGATTTAAGTGGAAGTCCTTCCAGTTTTTTCCTCTTATATTCTAGAATTACAAATCAGTTCAATTGAGAAGACAGATGCTTTTCTGGCTATTTTGTGCCCAGAAGTAGAAAAATTACTTCTAACAGCCACTAAGTCATGTTTTGATTGTTGTTGTTTTAGTCCCAAATATTTCAGCAGCAAATAATGAAACTCAGAGGTGGCCTGCTGAAATGAATTTTATTCCTTTTGCAGACAAGCAGGCCTTTGGCAATTTTTTTGTCTAAGAAAAATCACATTTTGCTAAAATACTCACACAAAACACACACACATACACATACATATGAGCACTTTTCTCTGTGGTGGACAATGGTGGCAAAGACACCATGCATTTATCACCTAACCAAGATGGGAATTCACACTTTTTCTGAGCCAATAACAAAAGTACCTTTAATTTTGTTTCTCATTATTTTTTTTTAAAGACAGGGTCTCACTCTGTTGCCTAGGCTGGACTAAAATGGCATGATCATGGCTCACTGCAGCCTCAACCTCCTGGGCTCAAGTGATCCTCCCACCTCAGCCTCCCAAGTAGCTGGGACTACAGGCGTGCACTACCACGTTCAGCTAGATTTTTTGTACTTTTTGTGGAGATGGGGTTTGCCATGTTGGCCAGGCTTGTCTTGAACTCCTGGGCTCAAGCAATCTGCCCACCTTGGCCTCCTGAAGTGTTCGGATTACAGGTGTGAGCCGTCACTTCTGGCCTAATTTTATTTCTCATTTAAAAATATTTAATCGGGGTGGAGCCAAGATGGCCGAATAGGAACAGCTCCGGTCTCCAGCTCCCAGCCCGAGCGACACAGAAGATGGGTGATTTCTGCATTTCTGCTTGAGGTACCGGTTTCATCTCACTAGGGAGTGCCAAACAGTGGGTGCAGGACAGTCGGTGAAGCGCACTCTGCGCGAGCCGAAGCAGGGCGAGGCATTGCCTCACTCGGGAAGCGCAAGGGGTCAGGGAGTTCCCTTTCCTAGTCAAAGAAAGGGGTAATAGACAGCACCTGGAATATCGGGTCAGTCCCATCCTAATACTGCGCTTTTCCAACGGGCCTGGAAAACGGCACACTAGGAGATTGTGTCCTGCACCTGGCTCGGAGGGTCCTATGCCCACGGAGTCTCGCTGATTGCTAGCACAGCAGTCTGAGATCAAGCTGCAAGGTGGCAGCGAGGCTGGGGGAGGGGCGCCCGCCATTGCCCAGGCTTGCTTAGGTAAACAAAGCAACCAGGAAGCTCGAACTGGGTGGAGCCCACCACAGTTCAAGGAGGCCTGCCTGCCTCTGTAGGCTCCACCTCTGGGGGCAGGGCACAGACAAACACTCAGCAGGAACCTCCACAGACTTTAATGTCCCTGTCTGAATGACAGCTTTGAAGAGAGTAGTGGTTCTCCCAGCACGCAGCTGGAGATCTGAGAATGGACAGACTGCCTCCTAAAGTGGGTCCCTCATCCCTGAGCAGCCTAACTGGGAGGCACCCCCCGCAGTAGGGACAGACTGACACCTCATTCAGCCGGGTACTCCTCTGAGACAAAACTTCCAGAGGAACTATCAGACAGCTGAATTTGTGGTCTCACGAAAACCCGCTGCTCTGCAGCCACCGCTGCTGACACTCAGCCAAACAGGTCTGGAGTGGACCTCTAGTAAACTCCAACAGACCTGCAGCTGAGGATGCTGTCTGGTAGAAGGAAAACTAACAAACAGAAAGGACATCCACACCAAAAACCCATCTGTACATCACCATCATCAAAGACAAAAAGTAGATAAAACCACAAAGATGGGGAAAAAGCAGAGCAGAAAAACTGGAAACTCTAAAAAGCAGACCACCTCTCCTCGTCCAAAGGAGCGCAGTTCCTCACCAGCAGTGGAACAAAGCTGGATGGATGATGACCTTGACGAGTTGAGAGAAGAAGGCTTCAGACGATCAAACTACTCTGAGCTATGAGAGGAAATTCAAAACAAGAGCAAAGAAGTTAAAAACTTTGAAAAAAATTTAGAAGACTGGATAACTAGAATAACCAATGGAGAGAAGGGCTTAAAGGAGCTGATGGACCTGAAAGCCAAGTTTCGAGAACTACGCAAAGATTGCAGAAGCCTGAGTAGCAGATGCGATCAACTGGAAGAAAGGGTATCGCTGATGGAAGATGAAATGAATGAAATGAAGAGAGAAGGGAAGTTTAGAGAAGAAAGAATAAAAAGAAATGAACAAAGCCTCCAAGAAATTTGGGACTATGTGAAAAGACCAAACCTACGTCTGATTGGTGTACCTGAAAATGACGAGGAGAATGGAACCAAGTTGGAAAACACTCTGCAAGATATTATCCAGGAGAACTTCCCCAATCTACCAAGGCAGGCCAACATTCAGATTCAGGAAATACAGAGAACGCCACAAAGATACTCCTCGAGAAGAGCAACTCCAAGACACATAATTGTCAGATTCACCAAAGTTGAAATGAAGGAAAAAATGTTAAGGGCAGCCAGAGAGAAAGGTCGGGTTACCGACAAAGGGAAGCCCATCAGACTAACAGCTGATCTCTCGGCAGAAACTCTACAAGCCAGAAGAGAGTGGGGGCCGATATTCAACATTCTTAAAGAAAAGAATTTTCAACCCAGAATTTCATATCCAGCCAAACTAAGCTTCATAAGTGAAGGAGAAATAAAATACTTTACAGACAAGCAAACGCTGAGTGATTTTGTCACCACCAGGCCTGCCCTAAAAGAGCTCCTGAAGGAAGCACTAAACATGGAAAGGAACAACCGGTACCAGCCACTGCAAAAACACGCCAAATTGTAAAGACCATCGAGGCTAGGAAGAAACTGCAGCAACTAACGAGCAAAATAACCAACTAACATCATAATGACAGGACCAGATTCACACATAACAATATTAACGTTAAATGTAAATGGGCTAAATGCTCCAATTAAAAGACACAGACTGGCAAACTGGATAAGGAGTCAGGATCCATCAGTGTGCTGTATTCAGGAAACCCATCTCACGTGCAGAGACACACATAGACTCAAAATAAAGGGATGGAGGAAGATCTATCAAGCAACTGGAAAACAAAAAAAGGCAAGGGTTGCAATCCTAGTCTCTGATAAAATAGACTTTAAACCAACAAAGATCAAAAGAGACAAAGAAGGCCATTACATAATGGTAAAGGGATCAATTCAACAAGAAGAGCTAACTATCCTAAATATATATGCACCCAACACAGGAGCACCCAGATTCATAAAGCAAGTCCTGAGTGACCTACAAAGGGACTTAAACTCCCACACAATAATAATGGGAGATTTCAACACCCCACTGTCAACATTAGACAGATCAACGAGACAGACAGTTAACAAGGATATCCAGGAATTGAACTCAGCTCTACATAAAGTGGACCTATTAGACATCTATAGAACTCTCCACCCCAAATCAACAGAATATAGATTTTTTTCAGCACCACACCACACCTATTCCAAAATTGACCACATAGTTGGAAGTAAAGCTCTCCTCAGCAAATGTAAAAGAACAGAAATTATAACAAACTGTCTCTCAGACCACAGTGCAATCAAACTAGAACTCAGGATTAAGAAACTCAGTCAAAACCGCTCAACTACATGGAAACTGAACAACCTGCTCCTGAATGACTATTGGGTACATAATGAAATGAAGGCAGAAATAAAGATGTTCTTTGAAACCAACGAGAACAAAGACACAACATACCAGAATCTCTGGGACACGTTCAAAGCAGTGTGTAGAGGGAAATTTATAGCACTAAATGCCCACAAGAGAAAGCAGGAAAGATCCAAAATTGACACCCTAACATCACAATTAAAAGAACTAGAAAAGCAAGAGCAAACACATTCAAAAGCTAGCAGAAGGCTAGAAATAACTAAAATCAGAGCAGAACTGAAGGAAATAGAGACACAAAAAACCCTTCAAAAAATTAATGAATCCAGGAACTGGTTTTTTGAAAAGATCAACAAAATTGATAGACCGCTAGCAAGACTAATAAAGAAGAAAAGAGAGAAGAATCAAATAGATGCAATAAAAAATGAAAAAGGGGATATCACCACCAATCCCACAGAAATACAATCTACCATCAGAGAATACTACAAACACCTCTATGCAAATAAACTAGAAAATCTAGAAGAAATGGATAAATTCCTCGACAAATACACCCTCCCAAGACTAAATCAGGAAGAAGTTGAATCTCTGAATAGACCAATAACAGGTTCTGAAATTGTGGCAATAATCAATAGCTTACCAACCAAAAAGAGTCCAGGACCTGATGGATTCACAGCCGAATTCTACCAGAGGTACAAGGAGGAACTGGTACCATTCCTTCTGAAACTATTCCAATCAATAGAAAAAGAGGGAATCCTCCCTAACACATTTTATGAAGCCAGCATCATCCTGATACCAAAGCCTGGCAGAGACATAACCAAAAAAGAGAATTTCAGACCAATATCCTTGATGAACATTGATGCAAAAATCCTCAATAAAATACTGGCAAACCGAATCCAGCAGCACATCAAAAAGCTTATCCACCATAATCAAGTGGGCTTCATCCCTGGAATGCAAGGCTGGTTCAACATACGCAAATCAATAAATGTAATCCAGCATATAAACAGAACCAAAGACAAAAACCACATGATTATCTCAATAGATGCAGAAAAAGCCTTTGACAAAATTCAACAACCCTTCATGCTAAAAACTCTCAATAAATTAGGTATTGATGGGACATATCTCAAAATAATAAGAGCTATCTACGACAAACCCACAGCCAATATCATACTGAATGGGCAAAAACTGGAAGCATTCCCTCTGAAAACTGGCACAAGACAGGGATGCCGTGTCTCACTGCTCCTATTCAACATAGTGCTGGAAGTTCTGGCCAGAGCAATCAGGCAGGAGAAGGACATAAAGAGTATTCAGTTAGGAAAAGAGGAAGTCAAATTGTCCCTGTTTGCAGATGACATGATTGTATATCTAGAAAACCCCATTGTCTCAGCCCAAAATCTCCTTAAGCTGATCAGCAACTTCAGCAAAGTCTCAAGATACAAAATCAATGTACAAAAATCACAAGCATTCTTGTACACCAATAACAGACAAACAGAGAGCCAAATCATGAGTGAACTCCCATTCACAATTGCTTCAAAGAGAATAAAATACCTAGGAATCCAACTTACAAGGGATGTGAAGGACCTCTTCAAGGAGAACTACAAACCACTGCTCAATGAAATAAAAGAGGATACAAACAAATGGAAGAACATTCCATGCTCATGGGTTGGAAGAATCAATATCGTGAAAATGGCCATACTGCCCAAGGTAATTTATAGATTCAATGCCATCCCCATCAAGCTACCAATGACTTTCTTCACAGAATTGGAAAAAACTACTTTAAAGTTCATATGGAACCAAAAAAGAGCCCGCATCGCCAAGTCAATCCTAAGCCAAAAGAACAAAGCTGGAGGCATCACGCTACCTGACTTCAAACTATACTACAAGGCTACAGTAACCAAAACAGCATGGTACTGGTACCACAACAGAGACATAGATCAATGGAACAGAACAGAGCCCTCAGAAATGATGCCGCATAGCTACAACTATCTGATCTTTGACAAACCTGACAAAAGCAATGGGGAAAGGATTCCCTATTTAATAAATGGTGCTGGGAAAACTGGCTAGCCATATGTAGAAAGCTGAAACTGGATCCCTTCCTTACACCTTATACAAAAATTAATTCAAGATGGATTAAAGACTTAAATGTTAGACCTAAAACCATTAAAATCCTACAAGAAAACCTAGGCAATACCATTCAGGACATAGGCATGGGCAAGGACTTCATGTCTAAAACACCAAAAGCAATGGCAACAAAAGCCAAAATTGACAAATGGGATCTCATTAAACTAAAGAGCTTCTGCACAGCAAAAGAAACTACCATCAGAGTGAACAGGCAACCTACAGAATGGAAGAAAATTTTTGCAACCTACTCATCTGACAAAGGGTTAATATCCAGAATCTACAATGAACTCAAACAAATTTACAAGAAAAAAACAACCCCATCAAAAAGTGGGCAAAGGACATGAATAGACACTTCTCAGAAGAAGACATTTATGCAGCCAAAAAACACATGAAGAAATGCTCATCATCACTGGCCATCAGAGAAATGCAAATCAAAACCACAGTGAGATACCATCTCACACCAGTTAGAATGGCCATCATTAAAAAATCAGGAAACAACAGGTGCTGGAGAGGTTGTGGACAAATAGGAACAGTTTTACACTGTTGGTGGGACTGTAAACTAGTTCAACCATTGTGGAAGTCAGTGTGGTGATTCCTCAGGGATCTAGAACTAGAAATACCATTTGACCCAGCCATCCCATTACTGGGTATATACCCAAAGGACTATAAATCATGCTGCTATAAAGACACATGCACACGTATGTTTATTGAGGCACTATTCACAATAGCAAAGACTTGGAACCAACCCAAATGTCCAACAACAATAGACTGGATTAAGAAAATGTGGCACATATACACCATGGAATACTATGCAGCCATAAAAAATGATGAGTTCGTGTCCTTTGTAGGGACATGGATGAAATTGGAAAACATTATTCTCAGTAAACTATCGCAAGGACAAAAAACCAAACATCGCATGTTCTCACTCATAGGTGGGAATTGAACAATGAGAACTCATGGACACAGGAAGGGGAACATCACACTCTGGGGACTGTTGTGGGGTGGGGGGAGGGGGGAGGGACAGCATTAGGAGATATACCTAATGCTAAGTGATGAGTTAATGGGTGCATGAAATCAACATGGCACATGGATACATATGTAACAAACCTGCACATTGTGCACATGTACCCTAAAACCTAAAGTATAATAAAAAAAAAGCTAAAAAAAATTTTACTTAAGTCATTTTTATCCATTACAAAATCTAATATCTTTAAACAATATGCATGTTTTATTTTACTACTAAATTATGATTAATAAATAAACTATATCGAGATTAGATTTCCAAATTGACTTTGAAAAAAAAAAAAAAAAGAAGTACTGAATAACATGATGTGAAAAATAGTGAACTATCCCAGATTTCGTACTGTTGTTACAATAGTGATTCATGACAGTTGCTATTAAGGTGGGAGACAAAAAAATTCCCCAAGGCCATTTGATTCTCCTCTCAATTAACACAAATATATTAAATCTTTAATTTGTACACCAGTGCAATAATTAAAATATTTACATATATCTATCAGAATAGTAAATTATTAAAAATTGAATTATTTAGTTCTAGAGGGATAGGTATATACATTCACTATATAACTGACATCTTGTATTTTAACATTTTTCTGGTTTATGTGTTTAGCATTTAAATGGTATTGGAACTAGCAGTTTTGGGAAATTTTCACTATATATGTGTCAAAAACTTGTTCAGCCTCTGGGATACCACCATCTGATAAACTTCTGCTGATAGGCATTGATCCAGACACACAGTGAAATTTCAAATACCATGACTCTTCATCTTTTAAAGATAAATTTAAGAGCCATTGATGATGATTCAATATTGTTATTTTGTTAAATAATTAGAAAAATGTTGAATATAATTAAATAAGTGGAAGACAAAAAATAAAAAATAAAAAATAAAAAAATAAAAATATTTAATCATCCAAATGATAGGTGTTATTCTCGATTAGTCTTTAGAGTACTAACATTTTCATGAAGGCATTCAACCTAAATGGAGGTGAAGTGGCCTAAAATTATGGCAGAAAGAGAAATGGAAGGTTAGTGTCCAGTAAACAGAATCAAATCAAGGCCACTGTCACCACTGAGCACTGAGCCTGTGAAGATTCAGCTTGTAGGATAGTAGCTTTAACATGTTAATGAATCATAGATGGGTAACTTTGAGAATCTGATTAAAGCTATGGAAACTCTCCTGAAAATAACACACCCAAGCCCATACACTATTCTAAATACAATACCGGGGGGCTTGCAGGCTCTAAAATAAGCCTTCTCACTATTAGGGGATGGACCTTGGGCCCAGTCTTGAACTCAATTCAAGCATCATCAGAAATGGAGGATATTAACTCTTTTCTCCGAAGATCTGTGTAAAAATATTTTGCAACCTTGAAATACAGGTATTTAATTTTTTATTGAGCCTTTAGTATATCAAAAAATCTGCAAAATCTAGTCCTTGCTCATAGAGAAGGGTGATAGGAGGTAGTGATAGGAAATATAAATGATGTAAGAGGGGTAAAAACACATTTTTAAAGTTTAAATGAAAGAGATACTATGTTCAACTAAAAAGAGGAGGGAGAATTAAGAAAAGCTTCAAGGCATTGGAGAAACACTTTACAAGATGAAAATAATTTAAAATGTATAGTTGGCCAGAGAAGGTGAAAGGGGAGGAGAGAGAAAAGATCGTTCAGGAGAAAGGAAGGGCGTTAGTATAAAGTGTAGAGTCAGAAGAATGAAGTAGTTTTTAGAATCCTCTTTGATTAGATCAGTGATCTTCTCAATCCCGGCTGTGCTTTCTAATTACCTGGAGAGATTTTAAGACGCTACCCCAGACCATTAAATCAGAATCCCTGGGGTTCGTGAAACCCAGACATCTGTATATTTTTAAAGCTCCCTAGGTGACTCTAATATGCAGCCTGGATTGGGTGCATGTCAGAATGGACCAGAGCATAGAGACGGAACTGTGGAGAGCAGGAGATAAGACTGGCTGAATAGAGGACCTCCTATGCCCACGAGGCATCCTGCACTTAGCCAAGAATCCTGGAAAGTTTTTAGGCAGGGGTGACATGATCAGGGCTGTCTCTGAATTATTCTTTGTTGAAAACTGCCCTGTCATATACATTGAGCTCACACAGATTGAGTAAACAGAAACGAGGCATTGACTTTCTCTGCCATGTCTAGTTACCATGGAAATAGAATACCATCACTCATAAGGAAATGTTTCCAGTTTGTTCCCTGTGATCATTGCTGCTCCTTTCATATGTTCTCCAAATAAAACTGAAATGTCTTTTTGCCTATTGTGTTTCCATTGCCTGGAATTTTCTCAACTTTTTTTTCCACTTTGCTTCCTTGGTAAGGATTTGTGCAGTCAGACAAGTGGCATACTTGGTTAATTCACTAATGTCAAAATATTTTGAGAAAAAATTGTTGTCTTCTTAAGGAGATTGGCTGTCTGGTTTGAGGCAGAATGGCATCATGGGAAGAAACTTAAAGTCAGGAAGCACTGAGTGTGAATCCTGGCTTGGTTATTTGCTAGCAAGTTAAGTTCTCTGAGTCTTAATTTTTTTTTTTTTTTTTTTTTTTTTGGCGAGTGTGGGTTTTTTTGCTTGTTTGTTTTGTTTTGCTTTGTTTTTTGACACAGGTCTCACTCTGTCACCCAGGCTGGAGTGCAGTAGTGCCATCTCGGCTCTCTGCAACCTCCGCCTCCCCAGTTCAAGCAATCCTCCTGCCCCAGTGTCCCGAGTAGCTGGGACTACAGACATGACACCACGCTCAGGTAATTGTTGTATTTTTAGTAGAGACGGGGTTTCACCATGTTGGCCAGCCTGGTCTTGATTTCCTAGCCTCAAGTGATCTGCCTGCCTCGGCCTCCCAAAGTGTTGGGATTATAGGTGTGGGCCACTGTGTCCGGCCTGAGTCTTAGTTTCTTTATAAAATTGTAGAATAATACAATTTGTTTAGCATAGAAGTGAAGACTGTAGAGGAAATATGTAGATTGCACATTGTACTGGGCAAGTAATAGCTCAATAAAGGATAGCTGCTATGCTATTATTAAACAGTGTTACCCAGATCTTAAAAGTAGGATTTATAATATGACCTTTGGTAGTTTATTTTTTCTTCAGAGAGATTATTTGCATCTCCCAAAGTTAGAGGCCAAAAAACTAAGTGCAAGGAATGAAAATGTTGTGGGTTTTTAAAAATGTCTTTCTTTCTGATAATGACATTTTTGAAAGAGATACCACTACCTAAAACACTTTTGATTTTTTAAGAAGCTAAGATCAAGACCAGGCACAGTGGCTTACATCTGTAATCCTAGCACGTTGGGAGGCTAAGGCAGGAGGATTGCTTGAGGCCAGGAATTTGAAAAGAGCCTGGGCAATATAGTGAGACCCTGTCTCTACAAAAAATTAAAAAATTAGCTGGACATGGTGGCATGCACCTGTTTCCTCAGCTACATGGGAGCCTGAGGAGGGAGGATCCTTTGAACCCAGGAGGTTGAGCTTGCAGTGAGCTATGATCATGCCACTGGACTCCAGACTGGGCAACACAGCAAGACTCTGTCTCTTAGAAAAAACAAAATGAAGGGCAGGGCATAGTGGCTCATGTCTGTAATCCCAGCACTATGAGAGGATGAGGCGAATGGATCGCTTGAGGTCAGGCATTCGAGACCAGCCTGGCCAACATGGCAAAACCCCATCTCTGCTCAAAATACAAACAAACAAAAAATTAGCCAGGTGTGGTGGTGGGTGCCTGTATTCCCAGCTAATTGAGAGGCTGAGGCAGGAGAATCACTTGAACCTGGGAGGTGGAAGTTGCAGTGAGCCAAGATCACGCCACTGCACTCCAGCCTGAGCAATAGACTGAGACTCCATTTCAAAAAAAAAAAAAAAGAAGAAGAATAAACATCTCACAATAAGAATTCTAAAATGACATGCCATTCAGATCAGGAGAAAACACAGGGTTTCTAGAAATTAAAAGATATTTCTTAATTTTGAATCAATATATGGAATCTTTTATGGAAACATTAAGAAAGACATCTAGTTAGAATATGTGCAAATGGTAATTTTTAAGTTAAAATGCTTTGAGTACTTGTAATATACCATGTATTGTACTAAGCATCTTACATGAATTTTTTTTATATTGACTACATTTGATCTTCATGACAGCCCTATGAGGTAGATTAGCTTTTACTGAGGTTGAGGAGAAACAGAGAATACTGCTGTGTATGTAGCCTATAAGCTGTTGTCTCTATTATGCTTATTTTTTTTTTTTTGTCTTTTTTTTCTTCCTTTTTGTGGAGAACGGGGTCTTGCTATATTGCCCAGGCAGGTCTTGAACTCCTGGGCTCAAGCTATCCTCCCGCCTCTGCCTCCCTGAGAGCTAGGATTACAGGTGTGAGCCCTGTGCCCGGCCAAGCTGTTGTCTCTATTATCCTTCTAACTTTTCTTCATTGTTCATGCCTGTAGTTCATTTCATTGACTTCCTCTCAAGAAATCACAGCCTGAGATTCTCATGACCTTCCTTTATTTCACCTCTCTTCCCATGGAAAGTTCATTGTTTCCTTCCTTGCTCACTGGAAGGCTACAATGAGCTATGATCATGCCACTGGATTCCAGTCTGGGCAACACAGCAAGACTCTGTCTCTTAGAAAAAAAAAATGAAGGGCCAGGCATAGTGGTTCATGTCTGTAATCCTAGCATTTTGAGAGGCTGAGGTGAGCTCCTCCAATCTGAGCTCGTCTCTCTTACCTGTTAGTTTCCATGTCCTGGAAATTCTTCCTCATTTGTGCTGCATGTTTACCTGGAGCTTACTCCCTTCTGCTGAACCACTTCTTCTCTAACCATGTCCTGCTGGAGTCTACATCATTGCCAGACATTTTGTTGTGTACTTAATGAAGATGATGTAAAGACTGCATTTCTCAGTAGTGTCATTTCAGAAGACTGACTGTGGGGGAAAATGGGTCAAGACGACTTCCCTGCAGTTATCCTATCATTATCATCAAAGATTAATTTCCAGAATCAGAATTTGAGTCTATTCAGTCAAATGGCTTCATTGACTCCCTCTATAAAGTTTTATTGAACAACTTATTCTTTTAAAATATTCAAAAATGCAAAAAATCTTCATTTAAAAAAACATAAACTTCTATCACTGATATTTTCCAAGACTGTTTTAAACTGATGCTGAGAATCGTCTTTATGTATAATTCTTATTTCTTAGCGGAGAACCATTAAAACTAGTTGACCAAAGGAACTGATTTTAAGAGGAAATTCCACAATGGTCTTTTTTCATACTTCAAAGAATAATACATATTATTGGTATCCATATATCTTTCCTCAGATCTTCCAAACTGCTGCCAGATTTGAATTTCTTAAAAATCTCTCACTGTCAACATGTTGCTGGTGTTGAAATACAATCTATGTCTCTCACAGCTTCAACAAACATATTTAACACATTTATGCATACATTAGTTGGTGTAAACATGACTCACTTAAGTATAAAAGGTTTTTTAGAATTTTAAAATCTCACCACCATGTCATTCCACGGAAACTACCTTGGGGCTACTATGAAGGAGTTTCAAACCTCTCTCACATAAAACATCATTATACATTAGTAGAAACTCTATTCAGTCAAGAAGAATGGCATACTGACTGGAGGCAGTTCTATAAACCACATGCCGTTTTAATTAAATTCATTTAAAATGCTGTGTCTCTCAGTAGATTTGAGGGCAGATAGAACCACTTAACAATAGCCAAGATCTAATCCAATTTGTCAGAACTAATAATAATACAAATGCAATTTCTCACACAGGGACACATCCAAAAAGTTCACAAATGAGCAATTGTGAGGTCTTTTTAAAAAGTAATATTTATAAATTATTGCAAGATGTTACCAGCCTCAAACCATGGTTGCAATTTCTAATTCCAATGAGTTGATAAAAGGTGCTATTAATAAAAAGGCACATTTTGGGCAGCTGACATAACTAATTGATCAAGTAATTTGAGTAAAAATACAAGATTTCACTAGGAAACCCGGACAGGGATGAAATCACTCAATTTTCCAAAAGCCAGAAGGCCTTGAAAAAAGGGGAGACCACAGAACACTTTTATGCCTAACCAAAACCAAATAAAATGATCCCAATGTACAAATAGGCTTCAGATGATATAATGTGACGAGAGATTTCAACTATGTAGGCAAACCTTTCATTTTCTTACCCAAATATGCCAAGCCAAGGATTACCTAAATAGACGAGGGGAGAGTCCTATTTCCTCACCGTGTTGTCTCTGTAAGGGTGGAAAGGAAAACTTTTTCCCACCTCTTCAAATTTCGCTGTACCTCACTAATGTTCAATGTAACACTTGGATCTTAAGATCTGGGTTAAATTTAAGCAAAGTAATAGAAAATGGTCCCAGATGAACATGAATTTACCTAAGCTGACACTTCTAGTAATGATTACTGGAAGATGTGTTACTGCCAGCCCACCCAAGGATCTCTATAGCAGCCCAAATCACTACTTATTTAGAGCACCTGAAGATGATAGGGACACTAGTTCTGCTGGATGACTGCTGAAGTTACCACTCTGAACGAACTATGGATAGAGGGAAACAGATGCTCAAACTTCCTATCCAGGACTTTAAGAAATATGGTGCATCTCTTTGTCCTCTTCTTCTGGAGAAAATAGACACCTCCCGAAGCTCAACATGACTAAGAAGTACCCAGTTTTGGCAAGAACATTGTCTTGATCTACTTTATGAGGGGAAAATTGGTATCCATAAAACTTTTCTCAATCCTTCAGTAGCAAAACAATACCAATTATTGAAATAAAGTTCAAAGAAAAGCATTTTTCCAATTATTTTGTCATTTTATATTCACAATATCCTCTTGACAAAAAGGTTGACAGGAGATGTGAAATTTATGATCCTAAACAAAAGAAAATGGTTGCTCCAGGGAAAGAAGATGGTTTTGGAAATAGAGAACATACTGAAGGAAACAGGAAAGGATGGAAATTTTAAATGGTTCTGCTGAAGATAAAAAAATACGTATGAATATGGTGTCCTCAGCCAGAGCATATATCAAACAAATGGGAGCTATGAGGGTAGCAATGTGCAACACAAATCCCACCCCTGTGAACAGTAAATAAATTATAAACTCATACACATTTAACCATATTTTGTTTCTTACCTTGGAACTAATATTATCCAGAGAACTATTCGATGCATGACCATATGCCTGACCCAAACTGCTTACTTAATCAGGAAATGTGAATGGGCTGCCAGGGGCTGCCATATGACACTACAGAATAATCAGGTAGAGGGAATCAAAGGCTATTCTCACTTGCTTTGAGCCATCGGTTCAATCTTATTTCCCATTACCAGAAAAATAATTAGCCTGAACCTCCAGTATGCCACACTCATGGTGAAAACGAACACTTGCTCTATTGATCACAAGAAAACAAATGCCACACTACAAGTTTTGAGCTATTGAAAGAGATCATTTGTTCCCGAATAGTCCAAGAACTACCTTCCTTTAGGCAAAGGAAAGTTTTTCAGTCTGATATATTTTACTGCAACAAAATCATCTGAAGTGTTATCAAAACTGGAATGCTGTGCTAACGATTTTACAGAAAATCTTATTTCATGCTATGGCT
Organism: Symphalangus syndactylus; assembly: GCF_028878055.3. Lineage (NCBI taxonomy): Eukaryota > Metazoa > Chordata > Mammalia > Primates > Hylobatidae > Symphalangus > Symphalangus syndactylus. The sequence continues at coordinate 105,008,118 of NC_072425.2, forward strand.
TTATGGTAATAGTGATCAGGTTTTACTTTTTTTTTTTCTTTTTCCTTTTCAAATAAGTCATCAAGTATAGCAAGATTCCTGGCTCTCTTCCCTCACAAACCTACACAGTTAGTACCTTCACACACAGGCTCAGCATTGACACACATTCATAGAGAATTAAAAGGATTTCAGGGCTCAGCATCAAGGTGACTTTATTGCTGCTTCCACTCTGACCCTGTAATCCACTTCTACAAATGGGCTCTTTCCTTGTTCCTAGAATATAACCCTCTCCCTTCTGCCTAAGTTACTCTTTCTTGTGTAATTACCTATGGTCATTAATATTATCTTCAGTACTTTGATTTCTTCAGAACTGACATCTTGACATAATTTTCCTTCTACTGTTTGAGATTCTTAAGAGGACCAAATAAATAGCATCCAAATGAGAAACAAGGGAAAGATAAAAAATGGAGGGAGGCCAAAATAACATTTTCATTGTTGATAAAGAACGAGTGAAAATGCAGGTTATAGGAGGCTGAGATGGGTGGATCATGAGGGTCAGGAGTTCGAGACCAGCCTGGCCAATATGGTGAAACCCCATCTCTACTAAAAATACAAAAATTAGCCAGGCACGGTGGTGTGCACCTGTAATCCCAGCTACTCGGGAGGCTGAGGCAGGAGAATCGTTTGAACTCAGGAGGTGGAGGTTGCAGTGAGCTGAGATCACATCACTGTACTCCAGCCTGGGTGACAGAGCAAGACACTGTCTCAAAAAAAAAAAAAAAAAAAAAAAGGAAGAAAATGTAGGTTATGAAGAAAGCCAAATGGATCTGCTAATTGATTTTCCTGAAATAGGCAGACTTACCCACTCTCTCACAGGTAAGGCTGGACCTGACAGGCATCCTCTCTTGCATGTGACTTGAGTATGACTCATGGCACAGAGGAGAAGAAAGTAACTTGTAACCCCTACAGGTATGCTGGCTCCCCCAGGAAAAAACCTGGAGATGGCCTGAAACTGCCCAGGTCGTTTATTCAAACCTACCAATTGGATAAATGATTCCACCTCCTCTGGGGGTGGAGTATGCAGGGTAGAGTGGAGTGGTAAAGGGGTGGCAAGAAGCTAAGAGTATTCCACGAACGGACTTCACATTGGAAGAAACATCAGATGTGGACAGGAAGTGTGTTCAGTTGGTGGAATTCTCTCTTACCATGTGGGAGGACTGGGTTAGATTTCCAGGCAATGTACCAAGGTGTTGGGGTTTTGAAATAGTACCACTTTTTCCTGTCCAAGTTCTGAATTAATTGAAAAATAAGAACAGGAATAAAACAAATAAAGGCCAAACTATCATCATTACTAGAAATAAGGAATAGGTCGACAATTATAAGTTACTGTGAAAGTAAAACTGGACTTACTACTTCTTCCATCCAGATTCTAGATCTTGGGACAGCTCCTATATGGCAGAGCAAACACTTAACTCTAACTGGTCTGGGGAGAACGTTAGTATAAATAGACCAAATTCTTCATGCTTAGAACCATTGATAAGTTAGTTACATCCAATCAAAATATGTTGGACAATTACCTTCCTACAATTCTCTCTCTATTAGGAGGAGAAAAGAAAGGCATACAAGGTAGAAGTTTGAGGGAGGCTTGCTCTTTCTGGATACCAGAAAAAGGGAAGTAGGCATTCCTCTCTTAATGTACCCCCCATGAAGCCTAGGTCATATGGTTGAATTTCTAATGCCTTCAACTAGATATCCCAGATTTTGACCCTTAACTGTCTAAAATGTATGGAGGCCACACAGAGCTCTCCTGCCCTTATTTGCATGTCTTTGACTGGTTATTTGTTATGACTTTCTTTCTTGCTTTATGCCACAAGAGCTAAGCATGGCTCTCTTTTTACTGTTTGATCATTTTATCACTTACTTTACTTTTGCTGTTCCTCTCCCCATAATTACTTCTTCTTCAGTTCTCTAGTATCCCCAAAATATAAGACTCTTTTTCATTTAAGAGTTTTAATGCTAGTTACTATAGACTATAGGATTTCAGCAAAAAAAAGAACAACGGAGAACTTCTGTAAATAACAAAGTGCTCCCCCTCACCTTCTTTGTGCTGTTATTAGAAAATATATTACTTTTCTATAAGTTATAGGCTGAATAATACAATTATATGTATAGTGTTTTATATCATTGCTATTTAAATAAGTTAAGAGAAGGAAAAGAAAAAAGAAATATGTATGTATACTATCTTTTATAGTTACGTAGCTACCTCTACTTGAGCTCTTTGTTTTTCCCAATAGATTTGAATTACTCTCTGGGGTCAGTCACTTTCAGTCTGAATAACTTTCTTTTATATTTCTTGTAAGGTGGGTCTGTGACTACAAATTATCTCAATGATTATCTGTGAATGTTTTTATTTTACCTTCATTTTCGAAAGATAGCTTTGCTGGGTAGTGATTCTTGATTGATAGTTGTGTTTTTTTTTTTTCTTTTTTTCTTTGAGCACTAGGAATACACCACACCACTGTCTTCTGGTCATCATTATTTCTGATAAGAAGTCAGCAGTTTATCTTATTGAGGTTCTCTTGTAAGTGAAAATTCATTTCCTCCTGCTGCTTTCAGGATATTTTCCTTGTCTTTGGGTTTCAGCATTTGTACTATGCTGTGTCTGTGGAACTATTTGCTTTAATCTTACTTGGAGTTTAGAGCCTCTTAGGTTTATAGTTAAAGTTTTTCATCAAATTTGAGAAATTCTATTCCATTATTTATTTGAGTATTTTCTACTCCTTTTTCTTTGATCTATCCTTCTGGCATTCCTGTTACAGGTAGGCTGATTTGCTTAATGCTATCCCACATTTCTCTGAGGATCTCTTAGTTTTTCTTCATTGTTTATCCTTTCTCATCTTCAGACTGCATACTCCCTATCAATCTATCTTGAAGTTTGCTAATTCTTTTCTTCTATTAGTTCAATGTTTGTTTATGTGCCTTTAATGATTTTTTCACTTCAGTTTTTGTACTGAACTCTAGAATTTACATTTGGTTCTTTTTTTTTCCAAAAAATTTCTAGCTCTGTGTTGACATTCTCTACTTGGTGAAATATAGTAACCATACTTTCATTTACTTCATTAGTCTGGTTACTTTTAGTTCTTTGAAAAAACACATACACACATACACAACTTTGAAGTCTTTGTTAAATCCATCTAGTTGCTCTCACAGGCAGTTTCTGTTGCCTGCTTCCCTGCCTGTGTAGGGGTCAGACTTTCTGGTTTCTTTGCCTCATATTTCTTTTTTTAAGAAATTGACTTTGATAATATATTGTAGCAGCACTGGATACCAGTCCCCCCAACCCCCAGGTTTGTTATTGTTATTTGCTTGCTTATTTGTTTAGTGATTGGTTGGGCTATTTTGGTGAAGTCTCTTCTCCCCTGTCCTCCCATAGTGTGAATCCTCTCATACTGATCCTGGAAGGGCGCAGCCTTGGGCATGTGCATAGTTATCCTGCGGTAACAGGTTTTTGTAGTCTGTTTAGCAGTTCCTTTCTCTGATCACATCAACTGTTCAGTTTCACTAATTGCTGCCACTGAGTTCCATAATTGTTGCTCTATAGTTTTCAACACTGCCCTGGGGCACAAATTTCTCCACAGGTTGAAATGAGCCTGAATTTAATTTAAGTTTTCGAGACCAGTTTTTGAGATGTGTTGTGATCCCAGAAGGGCTCTTCTTAGCTGTCTGTTTTCCTGGTTCTGTCTGGTAAGCTAGCTATGTTTCAGTTTATCTACACATTTAGCGCTCCTACCAGTCTTTTCTTAATTGCTTTACACCACAATCTTGATTGTTTTGAGGATGCCCTTAGGCTTGAACACTGAAAATCATGTTAGCTCTTTTGAGAAGAGATTCTGAGCTCTCTGATTTTGACCTGCCTCTCTCCCTGGTCAAAATCTTTGCACCAAGATTCTGGAGCTGGGGGAGGGGACAATGGCATACTTCTTTCTGAGTGACACCTTGCTTTAGCAGCTGGCTGTGTGGGAGAGTGGGGTGCTGCTATTGCTTCCGGTCTACTTAGCTTGCTTTTCCCACCATGAAACCTCTGCTTTACACATGAGCCATGGTGAAGACAATTGGGGTCCCATGTTCTCAGCATGTTGAACCCAAGGTAAAATCTCCATCCCTCAAGTTAGTGTTGGGCTGAAAAAGGGAGTCCCCACCTTGTACTCACACTTGCTTGGAACTTATCTTCTGAAACAAGTAGCTGGGGCAGTATGAGAAATGCTAATGTCTTGCCTCTTCCAGGAAGATACAATAGCTCTCCAAGTGGGAGCTGGCAGGAGAGATAGCCCTGTGTTCTCTGCTGCATCCACCTGAAGTAGTTTCCTTAAAGCTGAATTGGGGGCAAGGAGGGAATGGAGTATGGTTCAAATACCATAGAATCTTCCTGTTTTTACCAAGTTGTAATTAGTTTTATTAGATAAATGTTTTTCTTTCTTTCTTTCTTTCTTTCTTTCTTTCTTTCTTTCTTTCTTTCTTTCTTTCTTTCTCTTTCTTTTTTACTTGCTATATGCTATTAGGACTGCTCCCAGATACTTTAAATAGTTGTGCGGTTTTGTTGTTGTTGTTTATCATTTTTACCCATTTTACTGGGAAGTAGATTCATGGAGCATCTCACATGCTCCATGTGCTCCATCTCTCGTGTCTACTTTATGCTGGAAGTGGAACCTTAGATGTTTCTTAAGTAAGTCAACATAGCAGTTGTTACTCTCTGGGGAATTAAAGGTTTGCTATGCCTTGTAATATTATTTAGTTCTGCTATTTCTTGACTGTGTCATTGATTATGAGAGGTAGGCAAAAACAATTTTTGTGTGTAGTGGGGCTTATATTTGAAAATTATTAATATGCTTTTCTGTTTGTCTTTGTGAATGTAATGATATTCACCCTAGTGTACCTAGGGCATTTATTTGCCAGTAGAGAGATTAGAATTGATATAGAATGAAAATAAAACAGCTAAGGTAAAACTCAGCTTCCATCTCAAAAAATTGAATTTTGTAATCCCACTGTAGTTTGAGGGCCAAGTTTAATTGAGGGAGAAAGGATATTCCGGTTTTTTTCCGTACCATTTAAAATATAAATAACTACCCAGATCACTCCTTCCGTCCAGAACAGTAAAACCTTGAGACTCCATGGTAGAATGAAGATATAAATTGAAAGAAGTTAAACAGGGGAATTTATTTCCAGATAGGAGCATTTCAGAAGAAGAGACAAAGTTTCAGATATATCTGGATTTTCACTTTCTGGGGGAAGCATTAGGAGAGGTGGAGTGTTAAACTAAGAGGAGGAATGAGCACAGGGTTCTTGAACCACACTCCTTTTTTGGGAATCTGAAAAGAGACCACCATGCAGTAGATCTTATTCACCATAGGCATCTGAGCCTCCCCGGGGGTGACTGGCATGATAAGACTGAGAGAAGAACAGGTGAGGACCTCCCTTAAATATTCTGAGGCATGGGCACTAAAGTGAGAGTCAGTATGCCAAGAGATCTGCTGTGGTGGATAAAAGCATGGCATGGGCTGAAGGTAGACCTCTAGGATGGAGAAAGGACAAGGCATCGGCTCAAGGTCTGGAGACCATGACAGCTGAGAGGAGACTAAATCATCAAGAGAGATAGCCAATGCTCCCTAGGAACATTGCCACACTAAGCCAAAAGGACAAATCACAAGTTCACCAGCTACACACTCTAACACAGGGTGCCAGTGCCCAGGTGGACAAAGGACATCATGCCAGAGGGCAACAGATGTCAGCCAGCATGCTGCCAGGGACTAGCACAAGGCCAGAGTCCCTCATCCTCCCTATCTCCACCAAGTCCATTAGATCATGTAAACCTCATCTTTCTTCCCTCTACAATTGGTCATGATCTCAGAGAGAGATGCAGATGAGAGGGGGACTCTATGAGTTTGGGCATTTCTACCCAAGATTAATGGAACATACTAACAGGGACTGTTTAAAAGATGTGAACTAAAGTTGTTTATTTTGTATATTTTCTCCGTGTCATCTAGTAGTATTATAAATGGCTGAAGATAAAATAAAGGAAGCATTCTCTCTGCACCTCTGATTTATAAGGTGAGTAAATTCTAGCAATGCTACAAGCGTAATAATGTATATGAGTGTGCTGAACACATAATAAATATTATTTTTCTCTTTACCTCCCTTTTTTTTCTTTTTCTTACACCAAAGTGGGCAGTTTTCCAATATATATTCTTGGCCACTTAGCATCCAAACGCCCATTGTTCTAAAAGGAAGGATATAAAAATAGATCAAAGTTGAGTCATAGCATCCCCAAATATTATGGGAAGCTGAACTGGGGCAGTTATTTCTCTGCCTTGTCCCTCACAGCCAACACAGGGGCATGTAAACTAGTCCTGGCTAATGGACTCCCTTGAGGGAACACTGTCAAGAGGCAGAGAGAGTTAGAGGTTTCCAAGCCAGCAGTGACTACAGAGTTTAAATTATGAGCCTAACAGAGAGTATCCAGTGACAGGAAGTCAGGAGGCTCAGGTCTTATAACCAGGAATGTTCACTGGTATGATCTTGCTGTGTTAGCTGCTTTCTTAGTCTGCTCAGGCTGCCATGAAAAATAGCATAAACTGGGTGGCTTAAACAAGGACAATTTATCTTCTCACAGTTCTGGAAGCTGGGAAGTCCAAGATCAAGGTGCCAGCCAGTTCATTTTCTGGTGAAAGCTCTCTTTCTGGCTCGCAGACAGCTGCCTTCTTGCTGTGTCCTCACATGGCCTTTCCTCGGTGAATGCACACACAGGGAGAAAGATCTCTCTCTCTCTCTATTCCTTTTCTAATAAGGCCACCAATTAGAGATCCTACCCTTATGACTTCATTTAACCTTAATTACCTCCTAAAAGCCCTATTTCCAAATATAGTCATATTAGGGGTTAAACTTTCAATATATGAATTGTGGGGATACACAATCCAGTCCATAGCAGCTACCTAATTTACTTTTTATTTCAAACCTAATGCTCTGGCTTTTTTTTTTTGTCAATTCTATCAAGTATCTCATATCTTCTCAACAAACCTTTTTTTCTGTTTAAATTTAATTAGAGTTAGTTTCTATTGTCAGCAACCACAAACTCAGTCTGGTACAGAAACTACCATCAGGAGATAGTCACGTGGGAAGCTGATGTTGGTTATCTGCCATAGCTGATGCTAAAGAAAATGAAAATTCAGTAAGAGTTCAGGAATGGGAATCTGTCAGCTGTAATAAATAGCTACATAATTTTTCTTCTATGGTGATCTTTAATGAAGTGTCCATTGAAAAGAAGGATTTAGGGGATCAAATTTTCATTGCTATTGAATAGTGTGAATGGCATGAAGAATTTAAAGACACTAGGGTGAGGTGGATACTTCTAATGGGACCGGACAGCTTTTAGAAATAGATGGCAGGTTGAAGTCTCTACATTTTAGATCTAGGCATAGACCTGCGGACTCTCTCTGCTTGTGATAAGTATCTACAAAAATGTCAAAGTCAAATGCAAAGTTTAAATTCTGTGGGTTTCTGAATAAGGTCTGTGGAATTGCTAGTGTCACCAGGTGACTTATGTGAAAGTGACAGCAATGATCAGGAAATAATGGGAAATTGAATGTAGGTAAGAATACGGAGGCCTGGGAGTACCTCCAAACCATATTCTACACTAAGCATTGCTCGACCTACCGCCTTTCTCTTTGCATCTTCATCATCCTACATCAGGGCTGAGCCAGTTCTCTATCTGTAGCCCTTGACAATCTCACCTTCAACATGGAGCATCATGTCAGCAGGACCCGGAGAGGAAGCTGTAGCTGGTACCTTTAAGACCTAGTTAAGACATTATGTAGGCCAGAGGATGGAGGAAAAATCTTTGAAAACATAAGGACTCACTACCTTAAGAAAGTCTCTATTGGTCAAGTCATCTGGTAAACTCCAAAGTATATGTGAATACCTTAATTCTCTAATATTAAGAGTTGAAATGCTTACTGGGTCATTCTGGGTTTTGCAGGCAACATGTTCAATGTTTGCACCTACTTATTCAATCCACTTACCCAGTGATTTGAAAGTTTTTACTTTCAAATGGCTATACTACTTGGAAATTATGGTCCAGATGACCCAATGGTGCCCCAAGTGTCTATGGCAAATCAAACAAATGTCCCTAAGAGATGAGTCTCAGGAGAGGTGCTTAGATTTTAGAATAATAATGTGGCCTCTTTATTGCATTACTACTCTCCCTTTGAGAGAGATGTCTTGGTTTGCTACTGGGCCTGAGTAGAGATTAAACCTGGACCCCAAGATACCAGGTGACTATCAAAACAAACTATGCATTATGTACCAGGTTGTAGAAATTTCCTCCTCCTTCCTCCAGTGTGGCTTGCATCTTTCCAGCAGATTAAAAAATTCTCATTCCCCCAGGGGGACCACAGTGAACTTGGTATTTCTAGAGACATCTGGCATTATCTTTGTCATTCAACGGCATTTCTTGGGTACTTAGGATAAGCTACGCACTTACTCACTATAATAAAGATGCAAAAGACTGGCTCCCTAAGCCCAGGACCTCATGGCTGGTACAGAAATGGGTTCATAATAGGCAACAGAGAGGCAGCCTTGGAGGGGACCATAATTTCTTTTTCCTTTCTTGCTACTTGGGAATAAAATTATGTGTCTAAAATATATTAGGGCAAAGGTATCCTTCTCTAAGTCAGTGTTGCCCATTCTTGGCCTTCTTTCCCTGCAGAGAAGGAAGGTATAACCTTGTTGAAAGAACAGTATTCATGGAGACTTTATACTTAAATCTTGCTTATTTATATCACTGTCTGGAGTGTTTCTCATAACAGATCATTATGATCAAAAATTAATACCTACTATGATGAGAATGTTCACTACAGTGCACAGTACAGAAAGGATGCTTAAGCTTGGGCAAATCCAAAGTACCTTCCCCTTCATTTTCAAAAGTAAAATGGGAATGTGTAAGAACTTGAATGCACTAGAATCCACTAGAGGCAGAACAAATCAATGCTCTGAGATCATTAGTTTGAATATCATTAAACTGTCCGCTGTCAAACAATGACAAAAAATAATCAGCATGTCTTCCTACATTATGGGCAACAGCAAGCCAAAGTGGATGTTATATATGCCAGAGCTTCAAATGTTAGCCACCCAAGAGCCTCATTGTGTCATAAAATTCAGTAGTTGTTTCCTGCCGCTGAAAGGCGCAGTTGTCATGAAAACATTGCCACGGCTCAAACCCCACAGTGGAGCCAGCCCACATCTGCCGCATGGTAGAACCTCATTGCCAACTGTCCACTGCTCCGCGCAGCTCTCCTGCCAACCACCTCCCCACAGCAGGTGAAAGTGAGCACCAGCACCCTCGATGGCCCGGCAGCCGGGCGACTGCCGGCAGCCAAGGGTCAAGGCATCATTGCCTGTGGTGAGCGGCAGTTTGCTGAACCCAAATCGAAAGGTTTTTCTGTCCAAATCCATCGGGGATTGCTTAAATGTCAAGAACTATGGTAGCTAGCTTTGGGTTCTGTATTGCGGAATCTGAACCATCTAAATGCCCTTCACCACAAAAAAGCTTGATGGATCTTGTGAACAAAACAGAAAGAACTTCTGCCAATAGCTGAGAAATAAATTCCCCCTTTCCTGCTGCTTGGACCACAGCATAATGAGGGCTCCCAAGCTCTCCTTGCAGTAATAAAATGGAATCTACAGCCTTTTCCTTTTGATGTGTTCCAGTTTAAAACTTTAGAGCTGATGCCTTTTCATCCTTAATTTATCTTCCCTTGTAAATATTTCTTTACCACTTCCAATATCTTAAGTACACATTTTAAAAAATAATTCACTCCTTCTCCTATTTCAGTTGTATAACTTTATGCTATGGGTCAAGTTTTGGGCTAAATAAACATGCCTCCAGCTACAGCTCTGCAAATACCTCTGGCAGCAAATTAAGTCAAATGTTTTGGTTGGGTGGTAAGGATGTTTTTTAACGATCTTCCTGTTCTTGTCTGGAGGCCCAAGTATAGACTAGGTGAACTCTCACAGGCTTTTCTAATTTTGTATTTTTTTTTATTTTCTTTCTTTCCCCCCTGCTAACTTTGTATTTTCAGCCACGTTAATATACAGGTCTCGTTTGTTGGGTTGGTTGGTTTAAAAGCTCACCACCAGAGGGTGCTACTTGTTTGCTTCTAAAATTCATTTCACTGGGGCTTGAAAAATGGAGGTCCTGCTACTAAAGAATTGTCCCCACAACAGCTCGTATAGGAAAGATTTTCAGAATGCCTGACAGCACCCCGGACTTCAAGGAATCTGATTCACTTTGCTTTTGGCGTTATTTATTTAGAACCAAAACTGAAAACCTGTAGCTTGCACAAACAAAAATGCACAGATTTTTATATTTCCTGTAAATCACTAAGGGGGAAATGCTAATCATTTTTACATTTCATAGCTTTTGTCCATACTTAACTACATAACAACAAGGAACCCAGAATTCCAACATCCTCTTCACCACACTGAAGAATAAAATAACATAAAGTAAAAAGAGTATTTGCTTTGCTATAACAACGTTAGCCTCTAACAATGAAACTTTCACTTATCCTATTTTCAAAATATATCTCCCTCTTCTGCTTTTGCATAATCTTGCTTTGATAAAGTTTTGAATTCTAGGAAGTATTTATCAACTTCAACTTCTCTCATGAGTGTATTTTTATGATTCTCTGATATCCGTATGTGACTTTTTCACTTGATATTTTTCTGGCATACACAAAGAAGGTATGGAGTTCAATTTCCATTCACCTATGTGGAGTTTGCATGGGAAAATACTTTTAAATTGTGGTCAGAAAATCTCATGTGTTGTCACCTCAATTGGCAAACCAAATCAGTGGTCAGCAAAGGTTTTCTGTAAAGGGCCAGGTTATAATAAAGATTTTAGGCTTTGTGAGCCATAAGGTCTCTTTCACAAGTACTCAACCCTGCCACTGCAGCAAGAAAGTAACCACAGATGTCAATGGTTGGATGTGGCTGTATTCTAACAACACCTTATTTCTAGGAACAGGTGGTGGGCTATAGTTTGCTAACCCATGTAAATGATGAATCTTAATGTATGCTTAAGATTCTTAATGTATGCTTAAGGTATTCTTATTGATAAAATTCAGCACTGTTTCTACTATATTGTTCTTTGATGATTTTTGTTCTCCTCACATGATTTCGATGTAGTGAGATAAACCTCTTTAGTTTATCTAATTTAAAGTTGCCAGGTCACTTGGAAGAGTATCACTGAGTTCCCTCTCCATAGCTTTCAAACTCAGAGGAGGCTTTGGCTTTCAGTGTCATTATGTTTGTATCCCATAAAGAGCTCTTATGGTAAGAGGAAATCAACAAGAAAGATGTTACTTCCCAGCGATTTCTCCAGAGATAATATGGAAAGTAAGCCAAAGACATAGTTTACCTTCAGACTGATGTGTGGCAAGAGGAGTCTGGGTCTCCTTTGAGTAGGACACTACTTCCCTTGGCAGGAAATCCACTTGGGTGACCTTTGACACGCCCAGTTTATGCAGTCTTCTTCTGTAAGTAACAAAGAATAAATGCTTAGAGAAGGGAGGCATTCCTTGTAGAAGAGCTATCAGTAATAAAAGAAAGCACTAAAACAAACAAACCACAAATACCCTCAGCTTCTGAGTGCAAGGGGCAGGATCATGAAGCAGAACTGGCTCTGGGCTGGAAGTCAGGACACGTGGGCTCTTGGCCCACGTTGGCCCTAATGGGCTGGGTGATGTCAGATAAGACCCTCAGCTTTCCTATCTGTAAAGTCTTGGTCCAGCTTACATGAGACCTCTTCCATTCTGAGCATCCCAGATTCTACTTGGTTAAAATTTATTGAGGGAACTTTCATTTGCAATACAGGATTCTAGTCTCTTAGGAAAGGAGAAAAGGAAAGTAATGCTTCTTAAATTTGAAAAAAAAAAAAAGAGAGGTGTGTTCCTTAGTGGTGTAACACATTCTCTATCATAGCAGTGAGGGGATTATATTTAAAGAATGAGTATAACACTTCTCATTTCTGCAGAATAGGAACTAACACAGATCAGCATGTGAATTTGCTTGAAAGACACATTGATATAGCACAGATGAGTGAAAGGGGGCACTGGGCTCAGAGTGATAAAGCCTTAGCACACCATTCCAGACCTAACCGTGACCATGTAAGAAACCATTTCTGAATATTTATGTAGCACTTGAAGGGTTTTCAGGGGTCGTTAGATTCATTACGTTACGTGCCTTTATGACACCTCTACGAAGTATGTGGATAAATGTTATAATCTCCATTTTAGAGATGAGGATAGTGAGATTCCGTTAAGAGATGTGCCCAAGTATATACAACTCGTAAATTGTAGAAGAAAGGTTATGAGTCTTGGTCTGTTGTTTTTCTACCAACTCAAACTCCTAACTAAGGTTCTTACTGGTGAGTTTTTGAGTTACTGCAAAAATCAGAAGTGCCTCCTAAGACACCCAGGAAGCATCCAGTCGTGGAGGTATAATAGTATCACCTGGTGGTTAAATACTTAACCCCTAGCCCCACCATTTACCAGTGTGTGTCTCATCTTGAACAAGTCACTAATCTCTCTGTGCCTCAGCTTCCTCATCTGTAAAATGGAGACAGAGGTACTTTCTAATTGTTATGGGTAAAGTCTATGTACCACATACACATAATGCATATGCCACATATATATTATGTAGTCATATGTACATAATTTACAAACATATATATTTTAAAATAGCTTCTGGAACATTGTTTTTAGTATATAGTTATCATATTATTAGTATTAGACATATTCTACTATATTTCTAAAAATTTCCAGGCATGGAGTGCGTGCGTCTCTGTGAGAGAAAAAGAAAAAAAGGTACACTATCCATTTAGCCAAAATCTTGCATTCCCTAGTTCTCTAGGAGCAACAGAAGTATACTCTATGCATATTATTGTCCTTAATTGTTACTAACGGATGGCACAGCCTTATTTCTTTTTCTTTAAATTATTATTAATAGAAATAAAGTGAGAAAATGCATGGCACAGTTAGGAATTTTCACATACAATTTCCCAAACACTGTAGGAAAACAAAAATTCTTCTTGTCTATGAGTTACTAACAGAATTGAGATGAGATCTAAGATGTGCTCAAAGTAGGTACAAGCAAATAAACAAACGCTGGTTAGAGGACAAGCCTCGCTGGCTGTCTCTGTGATCTAAGTGACCGTGACTGGAGCCCAGGCTCCACGCAGGCCTGGACCACACGGGCCTGTTTCACTGGGAGCTCTGGGCCACAGAATGCAAGAGAGTCCAGGCTGGGCCCAGGCTGAGCTTTGCACAAGTGACAAACCTTGCTCCCTTCTTCCACAGAAATGGAGAAAGCACATACCATGTATCAGAAACAAAATCACCAAATGAAGGAAAATCCTCAAAGTTTCAAAGTAAGACATTCAAGGTATTATTTTAAAACCTCCTTGGGTCAGAAAAGAATGTTTTCCTGCCTGAAATGGGTCTTTCTTGAAGCACCTAAAGAAGAAAACATGAAAAGACATCGCAGGACTGCTTGAGGCAAAGCCTCTCTGCTGCTTAGTAGCTCAGAGTGTCTTTCTGAGGCCCCAGTAGATCAGTCTTTATTATAAACAAGGAAGTGGAAAATAATCCACTTCAAATTGAGGCCACCCGAGCACAGAGAGGTCACCCTAAACCCTCAACTGCCCTGGGCACCTGCATGAGACCCAGGGAGCTCCAGCTCTGGTTAAGTGGTAGCTACATCTACAGGCAGGGATTCCAGGGCATCCTGCTAACATGACGTAAGCTGCAGCCCTATCTCATTTGGGACCAGCAACAGGTGCTGGGCAACAGGAGGCTGATGTGTAATTTGATACTCCACCATGGCGGACTGAAACCAGCAGGTGAGACCATACAGCACAATGGTGATGTCACGCACTCATTCTGAAACTGGGTTCATAGTTCTGCTTTGAACATACAGTTGAATGGTAGGAGAAAGCTTTGGACAAGTGACAAACTTCTCTAAGCCTCATGTTTCTTATCTGTAAAACGGGTACCTGTCATTGAATTGTGAGAACTGATGCTTATATAGCACTTAGTTTAGTGCCTGGTATATATCAAGTGGCTCTTGGCTCAAGCAGCTCTACTTACTTTATCTGTTCTGACGATTGTAATAATGTTTATATTTGTAAAAGAAAATCAGAGAAAGCAGATTTGGCAGTGTCCTAAATTAAAGATTCCTTAAGATAGTAGAGTTGAAGATGATCTCTGACAATAAAATGAGAATCATACTCCTAATTTCTTTATATGGGCACATGGATAGGACGTGGCTGCTTGGGAGAGTTCATTTGCTTTTCCTTAACTTCTTTTCCTTTGAAATGTCTGTTTTCAAAATGTAGGTGGAGTAAGTGTGCTTATCCCACTAAAACAAAACCTTTTCTTTTCTCAACAATCATTGAAAAGTTTCAACCAGTTTTTCACTGATGCTATGTTTGTGAGTTCAGGGTCCGACTTGTACCTAAGACATCAAAAATAAATAAAAGCTGAGTTGTCATCATTAGATTTTCCCAATGTACTGATCAGCTGACACACTGATAAGCTTGTGGTTCTTCTGGCTTGAGGGTGAATCTGTCTCAAATAATTTATAATTTTAAAGCAATTCCTTATAACACTTCTTAGAGGGTACTGGTAGGTTACTGTATCTTTCCATATGATCTCTGGATGGATGAAGCTGCATTTATATCAAATGCTTTTATTCTTTATGCCTATTTTGTTGCTGTTTCAGTAACCAGGGACTTACAATACGCCAAACACTTTTCATACATCATCTTATTTTATCCTCATTAAAATTTTATATCATATTCCAATTTTACAGATGAGAAAACTGAGGCTCAAGTGATGTTAAGAAATTTTCCAAAATCACAAAGCTAGTGACAGAATTGGGCTTTGGCTCTATGCAAGAGTAAGTCCCAGGGCCATGTACTTAAAAACTTTGAAACTGTACTTAAAAACCTTGCTTTCCTGCGTGTTCTCTAATGCCTTATGACCATCCACTCATTGAGGCACACTTCTTAAAACCTAATATAGTGGTCCAAGCACGTGTGATCATTTTATAAGCATGAGAAAGAATTCTTGAGAAGTAGCCCAGTTTAGATTGTTAGGACATAATGAAAGGATTATGTTTCTGAGTTAAGTACCATACAATCACTCCCAGCCCTAGCCAGTCCAGAAAGGATGACCAGAAGGTGTAGTCCCTTCATAGCAAAGACCTTTGGCTTAGGGATTTCTCTAAGTAAAACTAAGCAAAGGAGGAAGAGCAAGACGACACTGTGGCATTCATACCATTGCAGTTCCCGTGCCTTATAGTTAGGCTGCAGACTCTGTGCTGGCTCCTCAGTTCCGACTCTGTGCTACCTTTCCTGCCATCCCACCACCCCTCCTGCATAGCTCATGCCCTGATCACTGTACACCCAGATACTGCTGCCATAGCCCTTGGTACACGTCACTGTACAGTCATGTGTGGCTTCATGATGGGGATACCTTCTGAGAATTGCATGTTGGGCAATTCCGTCATTGTGCAAATATCACAGACTGTACTTACGCAAACCTAGATGGTATGGCCTACTATAGGGCTATAGTAGATGGGATAGCCCATTGCTCCTAGGCTAGATGGGATAGCCTATTGCTCCTAGAATACAACCCTGTACAGCATATTACTGTACTAAATACCGTAGGCAGTTGCAGCACAATGGTTATTTGTGTATCTAAGAACAGAAAAGGTACAGTAAGTATACAGTATTATAATCATATAGGACCACCATAATACACAGTGCGTCATTGACCAAAACATCATTACGTGACACATGACTGTATTCACTTCTTTTTCATGTCTGTCACCTATGACTAGACTGCAAAGATACTTATTTATCCCTTACTAATTTATGCTGTACCCTAGGCCTTAGTTTAGCGTCAGGTACAGAGCAGGCACTAAATAAATGTTTGACGCAGGAAGGTAGAGAGGAAAAATGGGAAGAGAAGGAGAAAAGGTAGAAACAATGTAGAAATATAAATTGAGACTCAAATTATGTATGTCCTGGCTGACATGGCATCATTTTAAAATCATGTGGTGTATTTTCACCTTGGTAAAATAAAAGGGTTTATTGAAACTTTAAAATTACTGAACTATAATGCTTTAAGTAACTGTGGGAAAACAAACATTCAATATCACCTATGCAGTACAATAAAGCCTCATATATTTGGATTAATTGTGCCAAGAGTAAACCAAAATTGGAGAAATCCTAGAGCAGAGATTCCCAAAGTGTGGTCCCTGACCCCACCAGCAGCAGTGCCACTTGGGAGACGGTTAGAAGGCAAATTCACAGTCCCCACCCCAACTCACTGAGTCAGAAATTTCAGGGTTGGGGTCTGGCAATCTGTTTTAGGAAGCTTGTCCACCTTCCCCCTTTCCCCGTAACCCCTTACTCTGGTGATTCTGATGCCTGCTAAACGTTGAGTGTCACTGGCTTAAAAATACTAGATAGAGTGGAGAGACGAAAACTTCATTGTTTAGGCAGACCTGTTTGAGCTTCCCCACCCTGCCATCAGATCACAGGCTATTCTAGAGGCTTTAGTGCCACTGAATAGGCTAGACGTCTTTGAACTTCATTATGAAGTTCTATGAGACAAGCCAGGTAAAAAGATGAGGGAAAAGGTGAGAAGAAGAGGGCTACAGAAAGTAGATTGCAGTATACGAAATATTAAGAAACTGGCTCAAGAATCTTTGCTAGATAAAAAACTAAAAAGTCAGACAGATGATTCCAGACTGGGCAGTGGAACCACAGATCCTTGACAAGCTGACTTGGTCTTGTCCTGAAGTGACATGGAGCCAACATCTCCCCAGAGCTAGGGTTTGACTTTCCCTTAAGAGTTTCTGTTCACCTTGTCCTGTCAACTTGGCTGAGAAAGCTGGCTGAGCAAAGCCATATTGCACGAAAGTTGAAATGTTTCTTCTGAAAAGAAAAATCAGGTCTTAATAAAGAATAAAAAAATAAAGCTACTTGAAGTTTGAGAAGGTTATTTGCCACTGCTCAAGGTGCAAAGATTTCCAATTTAACACTGGCATAGTCCAATCCATCCAGGTTCTGTCCATTTGTCCTTGATTGGACATTACGAATCACAAGAAGAAAACTACTCCATTGTATGAATCACTATCCCCATTCCCCTTTCCATTTCTGGTTCAATTGACACTTTGTCTATCCACTCACGATAAGGTTAGCATGGCTTTGCTAGCTACTTATAAAGTTGTATTATCCAAAAAAAGATGAAGCTCCAAGTGTGATGTAAGCATGATCTATGATAGCTACTAAAGCTGAAGAAAGTTAGGATTATACAAACTTACTCCCAAATAAAAGCATGAGAAACATGTACATTACCAATGGAATTCTAAAAAATATACTCTGTGGCTCTTCTCTCATTTCAAAGATAAAGGAAATTTTGAGAAAAACCCGAGTGATATTTTGGGATGTTATGAAAACTTTAAGTACTATTTTTAGTACTATGAAGAATAAATTTTTGCAAAGCATAGAGTTATCTACTAAGCTGCAATGCCCTGGCTTTCTCCACATGTTTTGAAAAGAGCTCCATTCCTTTCAGAACCATAAACAATGGGTCATTAGCTTCTGGAATCATTGCATCTACATCCTGAAATAAGAGGAGAGGCACTGTTTTGCGCCTACATGTGATGAAGGCCTAAAGAAAACCCACTAGATTTCAAAGAAACTTTCTAGTTACCTTGAAAAATAAAGGCCAAAAATCTAAATGGAAAAATAATTTTGACATGTCAAGGACTGGATGGGGAGCTGGTTATGAAAGGCACGGAGAAGCAGCAGAGGTGGTTGACCAGAGACTTAAGATCAAGGCTGCCTTAATTTTTTTGTTAAAATAAAGTTCACACAGTATGAAATTTCCTTATTTAAACTGTATAATTTAATGGTTATTAGTATATTCACAAAATTGTGCAACCATCACCACTATCTAATTACACAACCTTTTCGTTACCCTCTCAAAAATCCTGTGCTTACTGGCAGTCACTCCCCATTCCCACCTTGCCTAGCCCTTGACAACCACTAATAATATGTTTTCTACTTACTTTCAAATAAATGGAATAATAAAAGATGTAGCCTTTTTGTCTCACTATTTTTACTTAGTTTAATATTTTCAAGGTTCGACAATGTTGTAGCATGTATCATTATGTCATTCTTTTTTATTGATGGATAAGATTTCATTGTATGGTTATGCATTACTTTTAATCCATTCATCAGTTGTTAGACTTTTTGTTTGTTTCCACTTTGGGTTATTATGAATAATGCTGCTACAAACATTTGTATACACTTGGCCCTCTGAATCCAGGAGTTCCACACCTGCATATTCAACCAACTGCTGATCAAAAATGTTCAAAGATATAAAATATCACAATTTTTAAAAATGTAAATTTTAAAAAATACAGTATAACAACAATTTATATAACATTTACATTATATTAGGTATGATAAGTAATACAAAGATGTTTTAATTTATACAGGAGGATGTACATAGGTTATATGCAAATATTACACCAGTTTCTATAAAGTACTTGAGCATACTCAGGTTTTAGTAACTGGGAATGGAGGAATTCCTAGAACCAATCCCCCGAGGATATGGAGAGATAACTGTACACATTTTTGTGTAGACAGATAGTTTCAATTATCTTGAATACGTATCTAGGAGTGGAGCTGCTTGGTCACATGGTATGACCTGTCATTTGAGGACCTGTCAAATTATTTTCCAAAGTGTCTGTACCATTTTACATTCCCACTAGCAGTGTATTAGCATTCTAATTGCTTTACATCCTCCTCAACTTTTATTATCTGTTTATTTGATTATAGCATCCCAGTGAATATGAAGTGATATCTCACTTTGGTTTTGATTCATGTTTCTCTGATGGCTAATGATGTTGAGTATCTTTTTCTTGTGCTTACTGACCATTTGTATATCTTCTTTGGAGAACGTGCCTATTTGAATTTTTGTCCATTTTAAAATTGGGTTATTCATTTTTTTTAAATGGTTGAGTTGTAAGAAATGTTTATAATTGTGGATGTTAGAACTTTATCAAATATATGATTTGCAAATATTTTCATCCATTCTGTGGGCTGCCTTTTTACTTTCTTTATGGTGTATTTTGAAGTGCAAATATTTTCAATTTTAATAAAATCCAATATATCTATTTTTTCTTTGGTTGCTTGTGCTTTTGGCAATATCTCTAAAAAATCATTGCCTAACCCAAGGACACAAAGAGTTAAACCTATGTTTTCTCCTAAGAGTTTTATAGTTTTAGCTCTCAGATTTATATCTGTGTTCTATTTTGAGTTAATTTTTGTATATAATGTGAGGTAGGGGTCCAACTTCACTCTTTTGCCGGTGGATATCCAGTTTTCCTATGCTTAATTTTCTTAATGTTCAGAGATAAAATTGAACAGGGAAAAAGAGACAGGCTTCTGTCATGAATATTGATTTTCACTGATGCCACTTGCTCCAAGCAGGTGCTAAATCTGACAGACGAAGGATGGATTCAAGGAGAGAGACCCCATCACCTGCAAGCTTTCCAGGGGTTATGAAAGCTCTCAGAACACCTTCGCATGACTCCCACCACTAGCATGAGCATCACTAAAGTCCAGCTGAATCAGTTAGATACTATACAATTTACATTCGGATACTCTGATTTCTGACAACAATGAATTATATATAGCCAACTTGATGTTTCTGTGCTTCATATTTAAGAAAAGTAAAAAAAAATGCAAAAAGAGCTGTACTACTTCTTTGACTTATAAAGGAATATGACAGCATTGGAGAACTGGCTTCAGACAGCCAAAGTTCTAGGTAAGATGGCTGCTGTGAGAATTCCATAGATGTCACCAGCTAATCCTCAAATAAAGGCCCATATCAGAGAATGTTATACTTTTTGTGCATATTACAAATATTGGAAGGTAAAGCTGCAAGAGAGATCTACTCTGAGATTAGTTGAATATTTTGTTTTAGTATGAGACTGCAAGAACGTGTACCAAGAGACAGAAGAGCCAGAATTAAAATACATTTCAGGAATTGAAGAAATTCTTGAGATTCCATAAACTGTGAATCACAAATAACACTCAGCAATGGTCTCTGAATAGCAATCACAGTATAATAACTGGATATTATAATGCTGATGGTACATTGGTTAGATCTGGTGGCAGGAGAGGAGTATAGGTAGATAAGGTGGCAGAGGCAGGAGCTTGAATCAGAAGCCAGAGTGTGACACTCAGAAGCCAGGAAACCAAAAGGGGTCATTGCAATAATAGGCAGTTTCTAGAGCAGGAATGATTCCTGAAAGGCAAGCAGATAAAACCAGGAACAGATGTTGCTATGGTGTGAATGTGTCTCCTCCAAAATTTCTATTGAAATTTAAACCCCATTGTAGTATTAAAAGATGGGGGGTTTTTTGGAAAGTAATTACATCATGAAAGTTATTCCCTCATGAATTAATTAATGCCTGATGAAAGGGCTACAAGAAACTAGCTTAGGACCTTTTTGCCCGTCTGCCTTCTGCCATGTGAGGATACAGCATTTGCCCCTTTTGCCATGTGAGGGTGCAGCAATAAGGCCCTCACAAGACACCAAATGCCAGTACCTTGTTCTTGGACTTCCCAACCTTCAGAACTGTGAGAAATAAATCTATATTATTTATAAATTACCCAGCCTGTGATATTTAGTTATAACAGCACAAATGGACTAAGAAAGGTATTCTCAGAGACAAAGAATTATTTGGCCAGATGACAAAGTAGGTCAAGATCCCAAGGAATAAAAGAATATCTTCATATTCTTAGGCCAAAGATAAAATAATATCTATTAACTTTTATTCCTGCTATTCGCATCACCATATTTCGTCGTCAGATACGTTAAAGATGCTGCCATAGATTTTCCTAGTACTCTAAAATTCCTTCAGGTGAGTTTCTGAAAGATGAGCCCCTCAGAATGAGAGTGATAATGGTGCTATTTTCTTCCTTCTACAATATTTTTACGTGGGTGGGATACAGTTTCCTGGATGAATGGCAAAGGAACTACTTTGGTCAACATCATATAAGCAACTGCAAATGATGGGAAAAGCACTATGCCAGATCATTATGATAGAGAGAGAATAAGGAGATAGAATACACCAATCAAAAAGTAAATAGGAATAAAAGATAAGAGTGTAGTGGAGCAAAATGGCAGAATATGACTCTCCAGCAATTGTCCTCCCAGAGAAACATTAATTTGAATAACCATGCATGAAAATACCTTCATAAGAGCTAAGGAAAACAATGGAGCAATCATAGAACCTGGTTGTAGCACAATAATAAGAAAATACACATTGAAGAGGGCAAAAGGGACAGTTTTACATTACCCACATTACCAATGCCAGGTGGCACAGTATGAAGAGAGTTACTATCAACTGGGGAGAAGGAGCGGGAAGCAAGCACAAGACTTTTCCTTGGATCCCAACACCAGGCTCATTAAAGTAAAATCCAGCACCAGGCAGGGCCCCAATACCCCAGATGCCAGCCTGGTACTTGCAAACTGAGCCTACAGACCTGCCCCAGCACCAGGCAGGATCCTGTAGCCTCCAGCTTTATGCCTGCAAGGTGGACTCAGTCTCTGATTCACACCACTATAATGCAGACTTCAGCAGACTCAGATTCCAGACAGCTCTCAATGGCAGGAGATTCCAGACAGCTCTCAGCGGCAGGCAGGCTTCACTGCCAAGGGCTTCCAGCCTGCTGCAGCTGCCTCAGGCTTCATGCATACCCCAACACCACATCAGCCCCAGTGGACTGGGGCTTTGGAGCCATGCCAGATGGCCTGCCCAGAATCTCTGGGTAAGGTGAATGTGGAAGGGACTTACCAGACAAAGCTAGTCTGTGGAGACTGGAATAAGCACGTATATCCTTCAAATGCACAGACACTGATGCACGACCTTGAGAATCAAAAACAATCAGGCAAACATGACATTCCCAAAGGGTGAAAATAATGTGCCAGTGACTGACCCTACAGAAAAGGAGATATATGAACTGCCTGACAAAGAATTCAAAATAATTGTTTTGAGGATGCTTAGCAAACTTCAAGAAAATACAGAGAAACAATTCAATGAAATAAGGAAAACAATAAGTGACCAGAATAAGACATTTAACAGGGAGGCTGAAATGATTTTAAAAAACAAACAAAAATCCTGGAACTGAAAGATACAAAAACAAAATGAAAAATGGAACAGAGAACATCAACAGCAGAATTGATCAAGCAGAAGAACTTATGAACTTGAAGACAGGTAATTTGAAAATATAAGGAGAAATATAATAAATATATTAATGTAATATATAATAAATACATTAATATATTATACATTAATATATTAATTATATATTATATGTTAATATAATATATAATGTGATAAATATGTTATTAAAATAATAAATATAATAACAATATAATGTAAGGGAAAAAAGAATAAAAAGGAATAAAGAAAGCTTATGGGATTCATAGAATAGAATTAAAGGGTAAATTTTGAGTCTCAGGAGTTTAAGAAGGAGTAAAAAAGATAAAAGGGTAGAAAGCTTATTTAAAGAAATACTATCATGAACCACATAATGATGTGTTTTGGTCAACAATGCATCATATGTATGATGGTGGCCCCATAAGATTATTAGAGTTGAAAAATTCCTATAACTTAGTGACATCACAGCTGTTGTAATATCATAGTGCAGTACATTAGACATGTTTGTGGTGTTATTGGTGTTTACAAACCCACTGCATTGCCAGTCATATAAAAGTATAGCACATATAATTACGTACAGTATATATTTGATAATGATAATAAATGACTATATTGGTTTATGTATTTACCATACTTTTGATTATTTTAGAGTGTACTCTTTCTACTTGTTAAAAAATGTTTACTGTACAACAGGATGCAGTGTTATGCCAGCAGCAGCCGCATACATCTCATGATTACTATGTCTCATTAATGCATCATTTTCTCTTGTGCTTGACTTAATCTCAAGTTATTTTCATCATGGCCCCTAAGCATACAAAATCCACTGCTAATGTTACCAGTAAGAGGCCATATCAAGTGATTGACCTGGAAATAAAGTTAAAAGTAATTAAGGACTACAAAGGTGGAAAATCAGTTATGACTATTGCTCACTAGTCAGGCCTGTCCCTTTCAGCCGCAGCTATTATCTTAAAGAACAAGAACAAAGTGATGGAATCTGTTAAAGGATCTACTTCATTGAAGGCAACTAGACTAACAAATACTCAAGAAGGGCCTATATCAGATATGAAAAAATCTTCTAATGACCTGGATTGAAAACCAGGCATAGAATTGTATCCCTCTCAGGACCATAATGATCACAGCCAAAGCAAAAAGTTTGTGACATTGAAAGAAAAGGCTAGATGTGACTATGATGCTGAATTTACTGCTAGTCTAGGTAGTTTAAATGATTTAAGAATCTTTATTCACTACATAATGTGAAAGTGATGGGTGAGTCTGCAGGTGCTGATGTGAAGACAGTTGAAGAATTTTTAGAAACTCTGGATAAGCTGATTGTGGAGGAAAATTACTTGTCAGAGTAAATCTTCAGTATGGATGAAACCTCCCTATTGTGGAAACAATGCCTGAAAGGACTTACATCCATAAAAAGGCTAACTTAACATCACCTTTCAAGGCATTTAAGGACAGGATAACAGTCTTGCTTGGGGGCAATATTGCAGGCTACAAATTGAAACTCATTGTGTTCTTCACAGTGAGAACCCTAGAGTCTTCAATATCAATAAGCACACATTGCCAGTGTACTACAGGAACAATAAGAAGTCATGCATGACCCAGCTCCTCTTCCAAAGTGCTCTCCTGAATTGCAATGCCAACAAAATGAAAAATTCCTGTTTAGAGAATAACGTATCCGTCAAGACTTTATCATTAATAATGTTTCTGCACATACTCCTTTTATTGGTGATCTTCATCCCAAATAAAAGTGGTGTTTCTCCCTCAAAATACCACCTCTTTGATCCAACCAATGAATCAAAAAATTATAGCAGCTTTTGAGGCCTACTGCCTAATGAAGACCTTTACCCAAGCTATTGCTGCAACTAAAGAAGGCACTGAGAAGACACGGGTGCAATTCTGGAAGTATTACAACATCTACGACTGCGTCAAGAACCTTGCTTGGGCTTAGAGTTATGTCACCAAGGAGTGTATGAACGACATCGGGAAAACACTCAAGCGTCTTCTCTATGACATCAAAGGATTTGGTAAGGATGAAGAAGCTACAAATGTCAACAAGGCTATGGTTGAGATGGCAAACCAACTTTTTCTTTTTTTTTTCTGAGACGGACTCTCACTCTGTTGCCCAGGCTGGAGTGTACTGGTACGATCTTGGCTCATTGCAACCTCCACCCCCTGGATTCAAGCAGTTCTCCTGCCTCAGCCTCCCAAGTAGCTGAGATGACAGGCGGCTGCCACCATGCCCTGATAATTTTTGTATTTTTAGTAGAGATGGGGTTTCACCATCTTGGCCAGACTGGTCTTGAACTCCTGACCTCGTGATCCACCTACCTCGGCCTCCCAAAGTGCTGGGATTACAGGCGTGAGCCACCGCACCCAGCCAGCAAACCAAATTTAACCTGGGTTGGAATTAGGATGGCATGGAGGAATCCCTAGAGGTGATTCCCGAGGAACTGACTAATGAAGAGTTGTTAAACCTTAAACAGGAACACACAGCTGAAGAAGAAAATGAAAAGTGAAAAGTTTACAAAAATATTTTTCAGACCTCAACAGCAACCATAAAAATTTTGAAAATGAACCTTAACACCAAAATGTTTTCATTAACAGAAAGGAATGTCTGTAGTACATTATCTGCTTACAAGTGAATGTATGATGAAAAAAAGAAACTGCCATCGACATATTTCTGAAAAGTGTGACATTTCTAATGAAGAGCCTCAGCCAGGTCCTTCAGGAGGTATTCCAGAAGAAGACATTGTTATCATAGGATATTACAGCTTCATGTGTATTATTGACCCTGAAGACCATCCAGTGGGACAAAATGTGGAGGTGAAAGACAGTGATATTAATGACCCTCACACTGTGTATGCTTAGGCTAATGTGCATGTTTATGTCACAGTTCTTAACAAAAAAGTTTAAAAAGGAAAAAAAAGTTAAATAGAAAAATCTTACAGAATAGGAATATTAAAAAATATATTTTTGTACTGCTGTAGAATGTATTTGTGTTTTAAGCTAAATGTTATCACAAAAGAGTCAACAAGGTAAAAAGATTACAAAGTTTATGAAGTAAAAAAGTTACAGTAAACTGAGGTTAATTTACTATTGAAGAAAGGAAAAAATTATAAATTTAGTACAGGCTAAGTGTAGTATTTATAAAGTCTATGGTGTACAGTAATGTCCTAGACCTTCACATTCACTTGCCACTCACTCACTAACTAACCCAGAGCAACTTCCAGTCCTATAAGCTCCATTCATGGTAAGTTCCTATACAGGTATACCATTTTTTATCTTTCATACCATATTTTTACTGTACCTTTTCCATGTTTAGATACGGTTAAGATACACAGATATTTATCATTGTTCTACAACTGCCTATAGTATTCAATATAGTAACATGCCATACAGGTTTGTAGCCTAAGAGCAATAGGCTATACCCTATCGCCTAGGAGCATCATAGGGGATATATGCCATCAACGCTTGTGTAAGTACATTCTATGATGTTTTCTCAATGGCAAAAATCACCAAACAATGCATTTCTCAGAACATATCTCCATCATTGAGCAACACATGACTTTAACAGCAGAAAGCTTTCCAAATTCGGAGAAAAATGTAAATATCCAGGTACAGGACGATCAATGGTCTCCAGTCAGATTCAATCCAAACAAAGCTACCCAAAGTAATCTTGCAATCAAACTGTCAAAAACCAAAGACAAAGAGAGGATTCTGAAGATAGAAAGGGAAGCAAATAACATATAAAGGATTTTGAATATGACTAGCAGCAAATTTCTCAGCAGAAATTGTACAGATCAGGAGAGAGTGGGATGATATATTCAAAGTATGAAAGGGAAAAAAATCTGCGAACTAAGAACATTGTATCCAGCAAAACTGTCCTTCAGAAATGAAGTATAAATAAAGATTTTCCCAAACAAAAACTGAAGGAGTTCATCACCATCAGACCTGTTTTACAAGAAAAACTGAAGGGAGTTCTTCAAGCTGACAGAAAAGGATGCTAATGAAAATAAAATTAAGTTTAGCCTAAAGCTGTCTCCTTATATATTTTAAGTTCTGCCTAATGGTTCCTTCACACATAGTGAACAGCAACCTATCTGGATGTGTAAATAGACTGTAACCTACTCTTTGTACCTATCACCAAGCTTTGGCCAATAAAAGGTAGCCAACTGTTTATATTGTGTTCAATTGTGGCATGCTGAGCTGTAGCCAATTCATCTGTTTCTGTACCTCACTTCCATTTTCTGTATGTCACTTTTTTTTTTTTTTGTAAATCCTCTCCAATCATGCAGCAGCATAAAGTTGCTCTGAATCTATTCTGGTTCAGGGGCCTACCTGATTTGTGAACTGTTCTTTGCTCAATTAAACTGTATCAAATTTAATTTGTATAAAATTTTTATTTTAACACGAGTAACACAAAAACATCTGAAACTAAGAAACTCACTGTTAAAAGTGAGTTAAGTGCACAGTCAAATTCAGAATCATCTAATACTGCAATGGTGGTGTGAAAATCAGTAACATTTTTAACATGAAGGTTAAAAGACAAAACTATTAAAAATAACAAGAGAAACAATAATTTGTTAAGGGATATGCAATAAAAGAAAACACATATTGTGACACAGAGTCAAAATGTGGAAGGAGAGTGTAGTAGAAGTACAGAGTTTTCTTCTTGCAATCAAAATTCAGTTGTTATCACCTTAATATAATATAAAATATCTATACCTATGTTTGCTGTAAGCCTCATGGTAACCACAAAGCAAAAACCTACAGTAGATACACAAAAAATAAAAAGCATGAAATAAGAACATACCACCAGAGAAAATCACTTAACCACAAAGGAACACAGCAAGACAGGAAGAAAAGAACAGAGGGTCTACAAAACAAGTAAAAAATAATTAACAAAATGAGAGTAGAATATTTTTATCTATCAATTATTATCTTGAATATAAATGGATTAAATTCTCCAATCAAAAGACATAAGTGGCTGAATGGATAAAAAATACGCTGCCTACAAGAGACTCACTTCACTTGTAAGGACACACACAGACTGAAAGTGAAGAGATGAAAAAAAATATATTCCATGCAAATATAAACCAAAAGAGGGAGGAGTAGCTATATATGTTAGATATGTTAAAATAGACTTTGAGTCAAAATGTAAAAAGAGACAAAGAAGGTCATCATATAAGGATAAAGGGATCAATTCCACAGTTGTTATATCCATAACAATTCTAAATGTATATGGAACTAACATGGGAATATCTACATATAGAAAGCAAATATTAATAGATCTGAAGAGAGAGATAGGCCGCAATAAAATAATTGTAGGGGACATCAACATCCCACTATTGGCAGACAGAAAATCAATAAAGACACGTAAGGTTTAAATTACACAATAGACCAAATAGACCTAGCACACATAAATGGAACATTCCATCCATCCATCAGCTGTAGAATACACATTCTTCTCAACTGCACATGGAATATTTTCTAGAAAAGATCATTGTTAGGCCACAAAAAAAGTCTTAATAAATCTAACGTCTTATTTTATTTTGTGCTATTATAACAGAGTACCACAAACTGGCTAATTTATAATGAACAGCAATTTATTGGCTCACAGTTCTGGAGGCTGGGATGTCTAAGATTGAGGATCAAGGGACCAAATATGGCAAGAGCTTTCTTGCCATGTCATCCTCTGGTAGAAGGGCAAGAAGAGGGTAAGAGAGACGAAAGGGAGCTGAACTTGTCCTTTTATAAGGAATCCACTCTTATAATAACAAACCCATTCCCATGATAATGACATTTATCTATTCATGAAGGAAAGGCTCTCATGACCTAATGACCTCTTAAAGATCTCACTTCTTAACACTGTCACAATGGCAATTAAATTTCAACATGAGTTTAGGAGACAAACATTTAAACCATAGCATCTAAAAAGACTAAAATCTTATCAAGTATCTTTTCTGACCACAATGGTATAAAACTAGAAGTCAATAACAGAAGGAATTTCAGAAAATTCACAAATACATGAAAATTAAACAATACCCTGCTGAGCAACCAAAGGGTCAAAGAAGAAATTAAAAGAGAAATGTAAAAACTTCTTGAGACAAACAAAAATGGAAACACAACACACAAAAACTTATGGAATAAATGTTTATAGCAATAAATATCTACATCAAAAAAGAAGAAATTAAATAATCTAATGTTTCACCTTAAGGAACTAGAAAAACTAGAAGCTCAAAGTTAATAGAAGGAAATAAAAATTAGAGAAGAGACCGGGTGCAGTGGCTCATGCCTGTAATCCCAGCACTTCAGGAGGCCAAGGCGGGCGGATCACCTGAGGTCAGGAGTTCAAGACCAGCCTGGCCAAGATGGTGAAACCCCATCTCTACTAATAATACAAAAATCAGCTGGGTGTGGTGGCGGGCACCTGTAATCCTCGCTACTCGGGAGGCTGAGGCAGGAGAATCGCTTGAACCCAGGAGGCAGAGGTTGCAGTGAGCCAAGATTGTGCCACTACCTCCAGCCTGGGCAACAAAGTGAGACTCCATCTCAAAATAATAATAACAATAAATA
This sequence comes from Symphalangus syndactylus, assembly GCF_028878055.3. Classification (NCBI taxonomy): domain Eukaryota; kingdom Metazoa; phylum Chordata; class Mammalia; order Primates; family Hylobatidae; genus Symphalangus; species Symphalangus syndactylus. The sequence continues at coordinate 105,037,044 of NC_072425.2, forward strand.
AATTAGAGAAGAAAAATAAAGACTAGAAAAACAATACAAAAGATTGATGAAGAATTAATGTTTTTAAAAAGATAAACAAAATTGACAAACTTTTAGCTGGGCTAACTAAGGAAAAAAGAGAAGACTTAATAAATAAAATCAAAAATACAAAAGAAGATATTATAACTGGTAAAACATAAATACAAAGAATCATAAGGGAATATTATGAACAATTATATGACAACAAATAGAATAACCTAAAAGAAATGGATAAATTCCTTGACATCTACAATGTACCAAAAAATTAATTATGAAGAAACAGAAAATCAGAAGAGGCCAATAATGAGTAAGGAGATTGAATCAGTAATAAAGAAGTCTCCAATCAAAGAAAAGCCCAGGGCTTATTACCTTCACTGCTGAATTCTAACAAACATTTAAAGAAGAACTAATACCAATTTTTTCTCTGTTACAAAAAACTGAAGAGAGGGATACTTCCAGACTCATTTTATGAAGCCGGCATTACCTTGATACCAAAGCCAGATAAAAATGTTATTGAAAAAAGAAAACTGGCTGGGCGTGGTGGCTCACACCTGCAATCCCAGCACTTTGGGAAGGCAAGGCGGGTGGATCACCTAAGGTCGGGAGTTCGAGACTAGCGAGACCAACATGGAGAAACCCTGTCTCCGCTAAAAATACAAAATTAGCCGGGCATGGTGGCGCATGCCTCTAATCCCAGCTAGTCGGGAGGCTGAGGCAGGAGAATCACTTAAACCCAGGAGGCAGAGGTTGCAGTGAGCCGAGATCATGCCATTTCACACCAGCCCGGGCAACAAGAGTGAAACTCTGGTCTAAAAAAAAGAAAACTATAGTCAAATATCTCTGATGAACACAGATGCAAAAATCCTCAACAAAATACTAGCAAATCAAATTCAATAGCACACTATAAAGACCATTCACTATGATTAAGTGGGATTCATCCCAGAGATGCAAAGATAGTCCCATTTTTGTAAATCAATACAGTAGCCCCTCCTTATCCAAGGTTTTGCTTTCCATAGTTTCAGTTACCCACAGTCAACTGTGATCCAAAAATATTAAACATAAAATTCCAGAAATAAACAATTCATAAGTTGCAAATTGCACCCTATTCTGAATAGCATGATAAAATCTTGCGCTGTCCCACTTCATCCTGCCTGGGACATCAATCGTCCCTTTGTCCATCATATCCATGCTGTATATGCTACCCACAAATGAGTCCGTTAGTATTCATCTCAGTTATCAGATCAAATGTTGTGATATTGGCCAGGCATGGTGGCTCATGTCTGTAATCCCAACACTTTGGGAGGCCAAGGCTGGGGGATTGCTTGAGGCCAGGGGTTTGAGACCAGCCAGGGCAACAAAGTGAGACCTCTTCTGTTCAAAAAATCAAAAAATTAGCCAGGTGTGGAGGGTACACTGTGGTCCCAGCTGCACGGCAGGCTGAGGCAGGAGGATCGCAGGAGGTCTAGGTTGCAGTGAGCTGCATTCATAAACACTGTACTCTAGCCTGGGTGACAGAGTGAGACCCTGTCTCAAGAAAAAAAAAAGTTGTGATATTACAGTGCTTTTGTTCAAATAACCCTTATTTTACTTAATAATGGCCCCAAAGCACAAGAGTAGTGATGCTGGCAATTTGGTTATGTCAAAGAGAAACTGTAAAATGTTTCATTTATGTGAAAAGGTACACATTCTCAATAAGGAAAGAAGAAAAATCACATGGTGGGGCTGCTAAGTTCTATGGTAAGAATGAATCTTTTATCTGTGAAATTGTGTAGAAGGAAAAGGAAATCCATGCTAGTTTTGCTGACAGATCTTAAACTGCAAAAGTTATGGCCACAATGCATGACACATGCTTAGTTAAGATGGAAAAGGCATTACATTTGTGTGTGTGGCAGGGAAACATGAACAGAAACATGGTCTGACTGGTAATTGGACTCATACTATCCATGGTTTCAGGCATTCACTGACAGTCTTGAAACATATCCTCCACACAGAAGAGAGGACTACTATAAATGTACAAAAACTTTTATGATCATTTCAATAGATGCAAAAAAGCAGTTGGCAAGATTCAACACCCTTTCATGATAAAAACTCTAAATAAATTAGGTATAGAAGGAATGCACCTGCACATAAAAAGGCCATATATGACAAACCCACAGCAAACATCATACTCAATAGGGAAAAGTTGGAAGCTTTTCCTCAAAGATCTGGTACAAGGCAAAGATATGGACTTTTGCTACTTCTATTCAGCATAGTCCTGGAAGTCCTAGCAAAACAATTAGGCAAGAGAAAGAAACAAAAGGGATCCAATCTGAAAAGAATAAGTTAAATTGCTCCCATTTGCAGACAACATAATCTTCTATATAGAAAACCCTAAAGACTTCACTAAAAAATCTTCAGAAATAATAAACAAATGCAGTTAACTTATAGGATGCAAAGTCAATATACAAAAATTAGTAGCATTTCTATACACTAACAGTGAACTGAGTAAAAAATCAAGAAAACAATTTACAATAGAGACCAAAATAATACAGCACTTAAGAATAAATCTAACAAAGATAAAAGATCTCTGTACTGAAAACTATAAAATACTGATGAGAGAAATTGAAGAAGACACAAATAAATTGATAGATATTCCATGCTTATGGATTGGAAGAATTAATATTGTCAAAATGTCCATATTACTCAAAGTGACCTGCAAATTCTATGTAATCTCTATCAAAATACCAGTGAAATTTTTTACAGAACTAGAAAAAACAATCCTAAAATTCATATGAAACCACAAAAGACCCCAAATAGTTAAAGCAACATTGAGCAAAAAGAACAAAGCTGAAGGCATCACACTACCTGACTTCAAAATATACTACAAACCTTAAGTAATCAGAACAGCATGGTACTGGCATAAAAACATACATACAGACCAATGGAACAGAACTGAGAGCCCAGAAATAAATCTACACATTTACAGCCAACCAATTTTTTATGCAGGTGGCAAGAACACACTATAGGGAAAGAACAGTCTTTGCAACAAATGGTGTTGAAAAAACTGGATATCCACATGCAGAAGAATAAAATTAGACCTTTATCTTACACCATATCCAAAAAACTCCCTCAAAATTGATTAAAGACTCAATAGTAAAATACGAAACTACTATAAGAAAACCTAACAGGAAAGCTCCGTGACATTGTTCTGGACAAGGATTTTTGGGAAATGACCTCAAAAGCACATGTTGCAAAAGCAAAAACAGACAAATAGAGTTACATCAAACTAAAAAGCTTCTCCACAGAAAAAGAAACAATCAACAGAGTAAAGAGACAATGTACAAAATGGGAGAAAATATTTGCAAACTTACATCTGATTAAGGGATAATATCCAAAATATATAAGGAACTCAATTTAACAGCAAGAAAACAATAACCAGATTTTGAAATGGGCAAAGGATCTGAGTAGACATCTCTTTAAAGAAGACATACAGATGGTCAATGAGTATCTGAAAAAATGCTCAACATCATTAATCATCAGGGAAATGCAAATTAAAAACTACAATGAGCTATCACCTTATACATGTTAGAATGGCTATGATCAGAAGGACAAAAGACAGCAAATATTGGCAAGATTGTGGAGAAAAGGGAACCCTTGCACACAGTTGGTGGTAATGTACATTAGCATAGCCATTATGGCAAACAGTATAAATGTTACTCAAAAAATTAAAAATAGAACTTCCATATGATCCAGCAATCCCACTACTAGATAAATATCCAATGAAAATAAAATGAGCATGTCAGAGAGGTATTTGTACCCCCATGTTCACTGCAGCATCATTCACAATAGCCAAGATATGAAATCAACCTATGTGTTTATCAAAAGATGAATAGATAAGGAAAATGTGGCATAACAATGGAATACTATTCAGCCATAATAAAGACAATCCTGTCATTTGCAACGATACAGATGAAACAGGAGAGTATTTTGTTAAGTGAAATAAGCGAGGTACAGAACAAGTACTGTATGAGTTCATTCATGTCGAATCTTAAAAGGTTGATATCATAAAGTAGACAGCAGGAAGGTAAGGTTATCAGGGGCTGGGGCAGTTGAGGAGGGAAAGATGGGAGATGTTGGTCAAAGGATACAAAATTTCAGTTATACAGGAAAAGTAAGTTCAAGAGATCTATTGTATAACATGATGACTACAGGTAATAACAGTATACAGATGTTTCTGGACTTACAATTGGGTTTCATTCCAATAAACCCATTGTAAAGTAAAAAAAAAAACAAAACTGTAAGTCAAACACCAGTGTAAATCAGGGACCATTTGTATTGTGTTACTGAAAAATGGTAAGATGGTGGATGTTAAGTGTTCTCACCATAACCATGATAACTATGTGAGGTAATGCATATGCTAATTAGCTATATTTAGTTACTCCACAATGCATATATAATTCAATACATCATGTTGTACATGGTACATACAATTTTATTTGTAAATTAAAAAATAAAATTAAAAAAAGAAGAAAAGGTAGCATATAATAAGAGCCAACATCAGTGAGTCACATGAGTAAGGCAGGAGAGTATAATGGGTGGATTATTGTGGATAAGTGAAATAGAATTTCATAGAGAATAGAAGCTCTGTTGTGAATTTCAAGGATAGGCAGGAATCAGTTAAGTGGAAAGGAATGGGGACAACATCCTAGAGAGATCTCCTGGCATATACAAAGATCTGGAGACTAAATTCACATTTTATGTCTGAGAGACAAGGTTTTCAGAATAGAAGTTTTGATTTAAGAGCAAGAGGAGATAAATTTAGAGAGGTATATTGAGGCCAGATTAGTAGAGGGTTTTAAGTATCAGGTTAAAGAATTTGGACTTTCTGCTGTAGACAGTGAGGAATTATTAAAAGTTGCTGGGTAAGACATTGGCAGCTGCAAGACAACATTTAAAACATGTTTGTATAGAAACTATGTAAAAAAATAGAGTCTAAACCCTTCTCTGACAAATGAGGGGCCAATGTTAGGTGTGGAAAGTCACTGGACCTTAGAAGCTGAGTGTGGAGAAAATGGAATTGAGAAAGAATCTACAAGCAAACGGGGATGGTTGGGTAGGTTTAGGAACAAAACCGAATCCAGGATAAACAATTCAAAGGGAGCAGCCAGAGAAAAGATTTGTGATTGATGGTCTAACAAAGTGTGTAGATTTGGTCCAGGGTGATGAGAAAGCACTAAGTGGCAACAGCACTGGAATGGAAAGAATGCTGCAAATTGGAGACTTTGGAAAAGAATTTAGGGCAGATCTTAGTTTACTTGATATGGAGGGTGAAGAAAAGGAAACAAATTATAGATTATTTCAAAGGTTCGCACCTTGTAGGAAGAAAAGTGACTGGTGTAACTGGAAGACACAAAGAAATCTAGAGGAATACCTTTTCTTTGGGGTTAACAAAATGCATACTTGGTGGATGAGTTTGTGATAAGGGCTTTTCTGATCATAAGAAATGTAGGACCAAAGGTCAGAGAAGACAAAATTCAAAATGAGGACCTGGGAGCCACCCAATGGAGTCACAGAGAAAATGTTGGATCTATAGAAAAAGAGAATGTAGAAAGCTAATGGCACAGGAACTCATGTAATATGACAGACATTTTACAATGACAGAGTTAATTTGTTTTTCAACTACTGAATTCTAATGTAATGAGGTGTCAAGGTGTGACATCTGAAGGACTGATTCTTAGCGAGTTGGGTATGGGATACCACATGGAGGAATGGTGAGCATGGGGCACCACCCTGAGGACATGAACCTGGCCTTGTGGCCCCCTTCGTCACACACACACACACACACACACACACACACACACACACACACACAGAGATTTCTCATTTATGTTCAGAATGGGTGTTTTTCTCCAAGTACTGAGAAACAGCTTGATGTTTGACCCTTTCTGACTACCTCAAGAAGGATGAGCTTCCATTCTTCTATGTTCACATTTAAAAAATCATTTTAGGAAGTATTTATTTCATTTCCATGGTATTTGCTTCTTACTGTGCAGAGATATTAGTTTGGCAGCAAAAGCATTTTTCCTGAACAGAAGCAAATGTCAAGTCTGGCTCAATCAATAGGCACAACCAAAGGGTTAGCTTTGAATTTCATAACACAAGTAAATTTCTAGGATGAGAGAAGAATCAAAATAGTCACGATTATAATAGAACTTGGCAACACTGGAAAAGGTTCTGCTATTAAGGGCTCACTTTACAAAGGACATTAAAAGTTCAGAATAATAAGGACAGAAGTTACAGAAGTGAGTTTTCTCCAATAATATATAAAAATGACAATGATTATATTAAAAATTATATAGGAATGACCTTTTACTACCTTGATACTTATGAACAAGCTTCCATAGAATTTGTACCAACATAAAACTATAAAATTATAGAATTCTTCAAGTCACTGGTTACCAAAGTATAAGCACACCTCCTTAACAATTGGCCTACATCTTTCCGAAATTGAATGAAAAAGAAATATTGTTTTTTGAAAATCCAGTTGCTACTGTGGAATGGAAAATGCCCTATAATTGCTTACTCAAGATTCTTGAGGGCAGAGAACAAACATTTGGTGATAGAAGCTTCTCAAGAAATGTCTGGGGACAAATAAATGATTATTACAAATGGTGAGCAAAATGCTTCCTTCCTCTCTTGTGAAAAAATTTTGATTGGTTCTGTTAAAACCAATTTATAACAGTTCTTCATGGGTCAGAATATAAATCTATATTATAGATTCTGAAATCCATTTTGCTACTACATTTTGACACACCCACATATTACAAGATGCTGTTTCATATTTCAATTTCTGTGGAAAGTGTGATTGAATGTTACTGAAGAGGCAGAGGTTGTCAACTTGCTCAAAGAATTCAACAGGCATTATTCTCAAGAACATACCAGGCATTGTCACATGACAAACCTTGAAAATTAATTCAAATCAGATATCTAAACATAATGCATAAGAATATTTGACAAAGCTTGGAGAATAAGCCAAATGAAGGTCTTTCTTCATTAAAGGCTAATAGGGTTACATCTGTTCTGTTAGGCAAATGGCAAAAACTTTAAAATGTAAAAAGACCTCTAGAACTTTCCTAGTTAGATTTTCTATAATACCTACCACCATCTTGAGGATTATATGCTTCTCTCATTTCTTTATATAGTTGGTTTTACTTCTATTCTTGACAGACTGATCTCTTTATTTCACCATAGCAGTTTGGAATGGTGCCTGGTAGACTCGAGAGTAATACACATTCTCTCTTTCAGCCAAGAATGCAAAGAAGACAGTTTAGAGAAAGAAGAGGTCACCACCTACTAATGAAACCACCTTTGCAAAAATTATAACAGTGAGAAAATTATGACAGTGAAAGAGATCTGATCTGACCAAATCTCATCTTGCCTTTAACCTTCAAACTGTACTTGGTCATTCCTGGGCTTGGGCCAAACTACTTTGGAATAAATTTAGTTTATAATTTAAATGAAAATAGCCATTTCCCAAAATTATACTACTGTTATAAAACTAATGAAAGACCATCAGGTTAGGAAAATGAGAGGGGCCTGAATTCTGCTAAGATGTAGGGATAGTTAAACGATTACCAGCCATTATTCTGGAGGTCACAAGATTTGCAACTTCCCCAATTCACTATTGTACAATCTAAGATTGGCCTTTTAAAATGTCTTTTTTAGGCTTCTGCATTTCTGACAATCTAATGGCACTACCCAGACCCTGGACTCTTTGTTCCACCAGTCCATCCTGGGGGCCCCACCCAGAAAACAGACTCAGTGGTTGAGGACCATTTTCCACACCCCTATGATTGCACCCCCAATCAATCAGAAGCACCCATTCCTCTACCCACCCCCTGCCCGACCCACTAAACTATCTTTAAAACACCCTAGCCTCCGAATTTTGCAGAAGACTGTGTGAGTAGTAACTCTGTCTCCCATGTGGCATAGCAGGCCTTCATCAATTATATTCTTTATTGCAATGCCTTGGTCTCAGTGAACTGGTTTTGTCTGTGCAGCAGGTAGGAAGAATCCCTGGGCAAGTACATTAACAGTGTCTCTCAAACACTGAAAATAAAATCTAAGTTCTTTCTTCTGTGAAGGAACAGCCAAATCCTTGCTCACAGCTTCACGGTTTTCCTTCATTCTCTTTGCTTCCTAATATTTTTAAAAACTTTATCAAGAGTTTGATATACTAGTATGTAAAGGATATATAATCATGAGGCTTCTGAAGCCAATAAATATTCCATAAGGTACTAGGTTTAATAATTTGGAGTGAAGGGCCACAAAATACCCTCATTGCTCATTGATATCTACATAAAGTTGAGAATCTTTTCTTCTCTCCCAGCCCTGCTCTTCTTACGTTGTTCTCAGCCCATCTTCTGGAAGACTGGTAATCTTATGGGAACATTTGCATTTATGTTCTCTTCATAAGACACACCAAAAAACATTTTAAACATAATCCCTCCCTCAAATTTTCCCACTGCAGTTCCAATTTTCAATGACATATTTATTCATTTCCAAGCTATAGAAGTTCTTTCTCTCCTGTGATCCTTTAACTTACTCTTCTTATCCTGTTATTTCATATTTCCCTTTCAGTATCTTCAATTCACCTAATCTATTATAATGGCCTAAGAAAGAAAGCAAAGCATTTTTGGTACTTCCATATGTATTTGCCTGGTGAAAAGACAAGCTGAGTTGCACTTATTTTCTCATTTTATTTACAATTTTCTTGAAGTTATTTTTTTTTTTCTGAAAGCCATATTATCTCCCTTTTTTCTCTCTGCTGCCATTTGCTTTGCTAATCACATAGTTAACATACAAACCAGAATCAAGTGACACATTTGTGTTTCTGGCCAAAATGGTGTAATAGAGACCAAATTTACCCAGAAACCTGAAATTTAAAATATGTAATGCTGAATAAAAAAACTTACAGGCTACTAGAGGTCAGGCAATGAGGAACAGTGATACATGAGGGAGGGACACAAGCAAGAGGAGCCTTACAACTGCCCCAAGTTACAGCATTGAGAGAGTTTCCAGGCCATGGTGCAGGGAGGAAACTCAGGTGAAATCGAGCAGACTCTCTAAGTTGTAGCGACAGAGTTGAGAGTCCAGGGAGACCAGGCAGTTAGAATTCACAGGAAAATACAGCAGAGAGAAGAAATCTGCACAAAAGAAAACTCAGAAGTTTGCCTTTGAGAATTCAGCTCAGCATTGATCAGTACATTTATGTGAAGAAACTACCTGAGGCCAAGGAAAGAATGACCTGAAAACAATTACAGATAACAGTTCTGGGCATTTACACAGGAATAGGAATAGTTTCTGTTCACGGCAGTCAAACTGGAAAACCTTAAGATTTATGGGGCAATGTGTAGAACACATGTAAGGGACTTGCTTCAGTAGCAGGAATTAGCCCTAAGCTGAGCACTGCTCCTGTCCCAACTAAAAAATCTTAAAAGCAAGACCTTAAAAGATAAAACTTGGTCAAAGTTAATTTACTATATCTCAGAACAAATTACAAGAAAATTATAGAAATTCAAGTATCTGAAACCTAAAAAAAATTCACAATGTCTGATATAAATAAAAAATTACCAAACATGCAGGAGTACTTCAGCAATAAAACAGAATAGGAGGCTGAGAACTCTCACTCCACCCATAAAGCATCAAATAAACAGCTATACATGAATCGATATCCTCTGAGAAAAATACAGAAACTAATGGAGTGATTTCTGTATACTGGATGGCTGAGAAGATTCCCACTTCAGCACAGGTAATGTAATGCCCAAACTTGTTTTTTCCTTTATTCACCTAGCCTTGTTTCTCCCTTAGCTAAGAGAACCAGACAAACTCCATCTTGGCTCTTTCACTGGCAGCCCCTTCCTCAAGGATTTAACTTGTGCAAGCTGACTCCCAGCACATCCAAGAATGAAATTAACTGATAAGATACTGTGGCAAGCTATATCCACAGTCCCCAAGAATTCATCTGATTGATAACGCCCAAAGCCCCGCGTCTATAACCTTGTAATAGTCTTAAAGCCCCTGCACCTGGAACTGTTTACTTTCCTGTAACCATTTATCCCTTTAACTTTTTGACTACTTAACTTCTGTAAAATTGTTCTAACTAGACACCCCCCCTTCCTAAACCAAGGTATAAAAATTAATCAAGCCCCTTCCTCGGGGCCGAGAGAACTTTGTGCATTAGCCGTCTCTCGGTCACGGGCTAATAAAGGACTCTTAATTAGTCTCAAAGTGTGGCGTTTTCCTAACTCGCTCGGGTACAACAGTAAGAAAAGCTGAGACATATTCTCACTCTCAGCATAAACCCTACCTTCAGCCCAGCACTATAAAATTGGGGGGAACCTCCATCTCTCAGTTTCTCCCTGAGGAGTAAAGGGTTTGAACCATACACAGAGTACCCCAACTTTTAAAACCACTACCAGAGGAAATGACTCCTAACTTGCCTATCTCTGGAAGCCGATGGGGCCCAGCATTTATTAGACCCCTGGAATGGCAGAGAACAGAGGCAGCTTTAAACAGGCACTCAAGCATTTCCCATGCTTCTCCCCATTGGCTTAGCACACAGTAAGCAGGCGACAAAGCTCAGCTCCTAGCTTTTCCCTAGAAGGGGTTAGATTGCACATCAAAAGCCCTGACTTTTCCAGCTGCTGCCCAAGGGTCTGGCTTCTAACAAGCCTCTATCTGGAAGTCAACAGGGCAGGCAATTACTAGTCCCCAGGGAGTTTAAATGGGTATGTAGACACTTCCCACAGCTCCTTCCTCCAGCTCACTCTGGCAAAGAAACCAAACCTCTAGCTTCTTCCTGGAAGGAGTTGGACTACACAACAAATGCCCTGATTTTTTTCATCTGCTGCTTGGGAGTGTGGTTACTAACTCACCTAACTGGGGAGCTGATAGGGCCCAATATTCACTGGTCACTTGGAGTCTCCAGAGAACAAAGCAGTGGTTTTGAATGGCCTTGCAGGCTCTTCCCATGACTCCTCCTGCCAGCTCATTTTACCAAAATGCACAGTTCTCAGATTCTCCCTGGGAATCTGAGAGTGTAACCCTGGGAGGGGTTACACTATACATCTAGTACCTTGACTTTTCCAGCTGCTACCCATGGATCTGGCTTCTGACTTGCCTGTTTCTTGGAGCTAACAGGGCAGGCAGTCACTAGTCACTGGGAGTTTAAATGAATGTGAGGATACTTCCCATGGCTCCTCCCCACAAATCATTCCAGAAATAAAACTAAGCCTATAGCTTCTCCTTAGAAGAGCTTAAACTATCCATCTAGACCTTTAAATTTTCTAGTCGCTACCAGAGGGACTGGCCTCTAACTTGTCTGTTCCGAGAGCTGAAGGGCCTAGCATTTACTAGGCTCCCTAGAAGTGACAGAGAATAAAGCAATGATTTAAAACAGCCTGCAGTCTGAGTGAGCATACAGGCATTTGCCACAGTTCCTCTTCCTGGCTCAGTGCAGAGCAAGTGGGTGATAAACTCCAGTTCCCAGCTTCTTCCTGAGGACATTAATATGCATTAAGGACAGCTGGAGATGCATAAGGAGAGCTGGAATAAATTGATGCATTAGAACATGTACCTAATGCATCAATTATTCCAACTGCTACTCAAGAGACTGGCTCCAATCTTGCCAGTCTTAGGACTCTCTTAGGGTTTAGCATACTCTAGTACCCTGGTCCCACTAAGGAAACAGATGGCAGTTTGGAAGCACAAAGGATTAGGAAGCATCCAGAATCTCTTGCTAGCCTAATGGATGAAGATTGACTCTTACATGACATCAGTCTGTGAAGACTAAGAGAGGTGGTTGTTTTATAAAATGTGCAGAAACTAACACAAAGAATCAAAGAAAATGAAAATATGTTCCAAATAAAAGAACAAGATAAATCTTTAGAAACCTACCTTAATGAAATGGAGACATGTGATTTACCCAACAGAGAATTCAAAATGTTGATCATGAAGATGTTCACAATAGTTAGGAGAGAAATGCATGAACAATGTAAGAATCTTGACAAAGAGATAGAAAATATTTAAAAATACTAAATAGAAATAACAGACCTGAAGAATACAATAACTGAACTGAAAAATTCAATATGAGGTTTCAACAGCAGACTTGATTAAGCAGAAGAAAGGAGAAGCAAAGTCAAAGACAGCTCACTGGAAATCCTCTAGTCAGAGGAGCAAAAAGGAAAAAACAAGAATAAAAAACAGTGAAGATATATTAAGAGAATTACAGGGTAACATCAAGTGGACCAATATATGCATTATGAAACTCACAGAAGGAGAACCAGAAAACTCATTCAAAGAAATAATGGCTGAAAAATTCCCAAACCTGGGGAAGGAAATAAGACATCCAGATTCAGGAAGCCCAAAGAACACCAAGAACACCATATAAGATAATCCCAAAGATGCCCAAACCAAGGACATATTATAAATAAACTGTCAAAAGTTAAAAGCAAAGAAAGGATTTTGAAAACAAGAAAATGGCTACTTGCTATCTACTTGAGAACCCTCATAAGACTACGAGCCGATTTTTCAATAGAAATCATGCAGGCCAGAAGGGAGTGTGTGATATATTCAAAGTGCTGAAAGAAGAAAAAAAAACCTGCCAATCAAGAATACAATACCAGGCAAACCTGTCCTTCAAAAATGAAGGGGGTAATGAAGCCTTTCTCAGACAAACAAAAGCTAAGAGAGGTTACCATCACTAGTTCTGACATACAAAAAAATGCTAAAGAAAGTTCTTCAACTTGAAATGAAAGGATTCTCAACAGCAACACAAAAACATAAGAAAGTATAAAATCTGTTGTTAAAGGTAAATATATAGACAAAAACAGAAGACTGCATTGTTATAAAGGTGGTAGGTAAACAGCTTTTGGTTCAAATATAAAAGTAAAAAGACAAATGAATTAAAAATGACTATAACTAAATTATGTAAATGGACACATTCTAAACAGATATGAACTGCAACACCAATTGCACATAATGTGGGGGGAAATGAGATAAAAATGTAGAGTTTTTGTATGCAAGAGAAAATGCTATCAGCTCACTATAATAAATTTTATGTAAGTCCCATAATAACCACAAAGAAAATACCTATAGAAGTTACATAGAAGAAAAAGAGAAAGGAGGCTGGGTACAGTAGCTCACATCTGTAATCCTAGCACTTTGGGAGGCTGAGGTGGGTGGATCACCCGAGGTCAGGAGTTTGAGACTAGCCCGGCCAACATGGTGAAACTGCATCTCTACTAAAAATACAAAAATTAGCCAGGCATGGTGGCACATGCCTATAGTCCCAGGTACTTGGGAGGCTGAGGCAGGAGAATTGCTTGAACCTGGGAGGCAGAGGTTGCAGTGAGCCAAGATTACACCACTGCACTCCAGCCTGGGTGATAGAGCAAGACTCTGTCTCAAAAAATAAAAAGAAAAAGAGAAACGAAACAAAGCTTCTATTCAACATAATACTGGAAGTCTTAGCCAGATAAATTAGACAGAAAAATAAATACAAGTCATCCAAATAAGAAAGAAGTAAAATGTCTCTTTTTGTAGATGACATGACCTTGTATGTAGGAAACTTTATGGACTCCACAAAAATTAATGCAAAAATTAATAGTGTTTCTCTACCCCAACAATGAACTATCTGAAAAAGAAATCAAGAAAGCATTTCCACTAATAATAGCATCAGAAAGAAAAAAAATACTTAGATTTAACCAAGAAGGTAAAAAATCTCTACATAAAAGAACTATAAAGCATTTATGAAAAAAAATTGAAGACAAATAAATGAAAAGACATTGTATGTTCATGGATTACATAAAACAATATTATTAAAATGTCCATACTGCCTAGAGCAGTCTACAGATTCAATACAATCTCTACCAAAATTTAAATGATATTTTTCATAGAAATAGAAAAAAAATCTTAAAATTCATACGGAACCCCAAAAGACCTTGAATAACCAAAGCAATCTTGAGAAAGGTATTCTCAAGAGGTATCACACTTCTTGATTTCAAATTATACTACAAAACTATATTAATCAAAACAGTATGGAACTGTAACAAAAACAGGCATATAGGTCAGTGGGACAGAATGGAGATTCCAGAAATTAACCCACACATCTACAGTCAACTAATTTTCCACAATAGAGACAAGAATACAAAATGGAGAAATGATAGTCTCTTCAATTCATGGTGTTGGGAATACTAAATATCCATATTTGAAAGAATGAAATTGGATCTTTATATCACACACATACATGTACACACAAAAATAAACTCAAAATGGATAAAAGATATAAATGTAAGACCTGCAACTATACAACTCCTAAAACATAAGAAATCAGATTTTCAACATTGGCCTTGGCAATGATTTTTTAGATATGACACCAAAAGCACAGGCAACAAAGGCAAAAGTAGACAAACAGGACTACAGCAAGCTAAAAAGCTTCTGCACAATAAGAAAACAACCAATACAATGATAAGGCAATGTACAGAATGGAAGATAATATTTTAATCCATATTACTGATAAGGGGTTAATATCCAAAATTTATAAAGAACTGAAACAACTCAATAGCAAAATTACAAATTACCTGATTTAAAAATGCACAGAGGCCCTAAATAGACTTATCTCCAAAGAAGACATAAGATGACCAATATGTATATGAAAAAGTGTTCAACATCACTAATTATCAGAGAAATGCAAATCAAAACTATGATGAGATACAAAGGATCACTATTATTAAAAATAAAAAATAAGAAGTATTGGAAGGGATATTGAGAAAACAACCTAGTATACTGTTGGTAAGATTGTAAATTGGCATTGCCATTATGGAAAATAATATGGAAGTTCCTCAAAAAATTAAAACTAGAGCTACATATTATCTAACAGTCCCTTTTCTGGACATATATATCTAAAGGAAATAAAATTAGTATCTCAAAGAGATATCTGTCTCTGGCCTGGGAGGCAGAGGTTGCAGTGAGCTAAGATCGCACCACTGCACTCCAGCCTAGGTGATAGAGTGAGACTGTCTCAAAATAAAACAAAACAAAAAACCTCCTCCACAATAATATTCCAAACCCAAATGATTTCATAGGTGAATTGTATTCTACCAAACATTAAAATAATTGCTTAAAAATCAACATTATGTTAACAAAAGCATGATCAATAAAAGAACAAATTTGTAAACTGTTAATTAGTCAAAATTAAAATGGTTTGCTTTCTTAAAGACACTGTTAAGAAAATGAAAATGACAGGTCACAGACTGAGAGAAAATATTAACAAATTATATACCCCATAAAGCATTTTATCCAGAACATAGGAAGAACTTTCAAAATCAATTAAGAGAAAATAACCCAACTCAAAAACAATATATAAGACTAACAGATTTAAGCAGACATTTCATCAGAGAGGATACTCCTATGGCAAATAAGCAACTAAAGAGATATTCAACATTATTAGTCATTACGGAAATGCAAATTAAAACCACAACGAAATACCACTATACTCCTTTAATAATAGTTAACAAATTAATAATTTCTTTTAAAAAGCTCAAACTAAGTGTTGTCAAGAATGTGGAAAAATCAAGGCTCTCATAAACTGCTGGTGGGAATGTATAATGGTAAAACCACTTTGAAAACAGTTTGACCATTTCTTAAAAAGTTAAATGTGTATCTACTATATGATTCAACCATCAATACCTCTACTGGGAGGTATTTACCCAAAAGAAATGAAAGCATATGTGCATTAAAATATTTGTACATGAATGTTTATAGCAGTTCTATTTGTAATGGGCAAAAATTGTAAACAACCCAATGTATATAAAAAGTGACTGGATAAACAAACTGGTATATCCATACAATGAAATAAAAAGGATAGAGCTGTTTATATACACTTAACCTGAATGAATCTCAAAATAATACTTCTGAGTGAAGGAAGTCAGTCAAAGGAGTGCCTCCTGGATGATTTCATTTATATGATAATCTAGGAAATGCAAACTAAGGTATAGTGACAGAAAGCAGATCAGATGTTTGGGGGATAGGGAAGAACAGGAAGAAGCAAGAGTGTAGATTACAAAGGGGCACGAGGAAACTCTTCGGGATGATTAATGTGTTCACTATCTTGTGGTAATAATTTCATGGATGTGTATACATGTCAAAAACCATCAATTTGAATAGTTTAAATATGTGTAGTTTATTTAAAGCCAGTTATACTTCAGTAAAGGTGTTAAATTAAGTGACAGAGCAAGCTATGGACTATGATTATTCCCATGCCACAGCTCAAGAAGGTGAAATAAAACTCTCTAGAAAAATCTAGAAATTTTCATTAAGGCAATATTTCAAAGTGTAACATGGCTAAAATAATGTCATCTCTCAGAAATTCTCTGAAAATGCCTTCAAACTCTCTAAGATAAGCCACTCACTCACAGGCAGATGGCATTTAACCTAAAATGCAAATAGTCCTTCAACCTCCTTTTACACCTACAGTGGGCATTGAAATTGATAGAACCTCAGAGATACATGCCCAGGAATCTCAGAAATTCAAAATGAATAATAAATAAATAAATGCCTAGTTTGGGGTATATTGGTTTGTATTTAGAAAGTGAACAGAAAGTCTCCTATCTGCTCTCTCCTACGCACTGGTTTCACTCTCAAGTATAATGCAGCAGGTAAGGTGGGGCTACAGATATGCTATATCCCTAGAATAAGTCACAAGTTTTAATCTGCATAGTCAACATGAGTTTTTGCTTGGAAAACAGATATAAATGGGAAAATTCCAAACTATTCCACATCAGCAAGTGTAATTTAGCACTGCTGCAATCTGTCTAAAAATCTGTTAATTTAAGTGCATGGGGTAGTCTCTGCCAGTTCTCTCCCCTGCCTGTTTTTTTTAACACAATATAATTTTGAAGAATTGCATTCTGAAGTTCCCCTGAACTATAACTTACTATATATTCTCTGCTTTATTTAAGCCATATCTCTTGGTTATTTAAATAATACAAATTGAAATATAACATAAATGAACTATATAACTAAATAGCCAAGAATTTAGTAAGGTTAAAAAAGAAATAGTGCATAGGTTACCTAAATGTTAGGATATTTCCTTGGCTTAGTATTGTCATGAATCAGCTAAGAATTTTTGCATATACAAAGGGTCACAGGCAGATGGCATTTAACCTAATATGCAAATAGCCCTTCAACCTCCTTTTATACCTACAGTAGGCATTGAAACTGACAGAACCTCAGAGATACATGCCCAGGAATCTCAGGAATTCAAAATGAATAATAAGTAAATAAATGCCTGGTTTGGGATATGTTGGTTTATATTTAGAAAGAAAAGATAACGGTTCCATAAAATGTGGTTATGAAACTTGCTATTCACTTAGAGATATCCAGTGCTCTGTCAGTAAATGCTTAATAAATTACTTGTAGGAAAGGAGGCAATTTCTGTGGTGTAAATACTTCCACCGTGGCTGATTTCCAGCTGATTTAACTGAATGTGAAGTTGAGAAGAGAAATGTGCAGTCAGCTCTCCTGAGCTTGATGACCAGCTGATACAAGCACCCCACTGGAAATATCTCATGTGTGACTACGGCTAACTCCAATCCTACAGTGGAAATAAACTGAGTTTCTGGGATATGTCTGTGTGTTTTATTCAACTCCAAGTCTTCATCTCTGAAGTTTTCTTTTAACTTGTGATAATAAATTTCCATCTGAAAAAAATGATATTTAGGACATAGGAGACATTACTCAACATCAAGTATTTGAAATATCTTTAGATCAAGGTATTCAATTAATTTCCTCGTTTTTTTTTTAAACAGGAATCTTTAACTGTTCAAACTTAATTCAAATTAAGTGCTTATTGTGAGTTCCCCAAAAACTGAAAAGTAAAGAAACAAGCCACAATATTTTAATACTGATCTTAGACAAAAGTTAACCTAAGGCAACTTGTTAGTAAAGGGGAGGATGGTTATGATAAAGTCAAACATATCTCCCACTGCAGAACTTGTGTGCCCCACTTTTAAGTAGATGTGTGGGTTTATGTTTGATTTTTGTTTAGGGGAGTGTTGTTTTGCAATAATAGGAATTAATAAGGAGAAATCAAAAGCCATCTTTTTGTGGTGTTTTCCACAAAGAGAGACTTTCTTCAAAGCTTTATAAGGAAAACTAACAGAAGGAAACAAACTTATCAAACTAGAAGTTCAACAAAAGGGGAGAACACAAGAGCAACAACAGCTCCAGCATTTCAACACAACTGTAGCAAAGAAATAATAAAAGGAGTAACAAAAGAGCAGACATATACCCAAGTTCTGAGTCTGACTGCAGCTGGAGCACTGAGGGGTCTGTGTCCCACTGCAGGGTCCTAATTGTGCAGCACAAAGGAAAAAGAACACAGAGAATTAACAAAAGGGGAGGGCAACAAACCAAACCAAACTATGTCATTCATCAAGGCAAGAGCATATACAATACATACACAGAACACGTCCCCCCTCCATCCCCTCCACCCCCAGTGACTATCAAACAACAAGAGAAAGCGAGGAGCCATCCTTCCTGCAAACATCTGTTTAATATCGGGAGCTATGGCTGCTTTCATGAAAGAAAGTCGAGACCAAGTGTTCAAACTCCACACACACCCCTACCCTTTGTTTTGTTTTGTATTGAAGCCTCACTGATTTGAGCAAATAAACCACTGCATGTATCTCTGACACCCCAGAGCCCATCCACATCTGGGAACTCCAAGCATCTTCTACGTGGTGAAAAGAACTAAATGCAAGGGTGCAAATGGGTCAGGGCAGGGGTATGACTGCAGGGCCTGGTGAATAACTGGTTTCCTTGGATCAGGTACTACAAATATAATGCATTAGATCTTGAGACTCATGGATATTTTTATGCTTATTTAATATTGTACACCAAGATGGTCACCAACAATATCATTTCTCTCTAGGATGTCAGGGATTGATTATATCTTATATTTTTTAAACATTGCATAAGCAATAGCACAAAGTATCAATAGTTACCAAAGCATCCAATTTCCCTTGTTATTTCTCCTTCAAAATAAGAGGGGATAAATGGCTCTTCTATAAACACAGCACATGCCAGGACCTTTCTCAGCCAGGCTCTTTAAATATCCTGCACAGAACCGGTTACAGGTGAATCAGGCACGAGGTTATCTCAGAGGAAACTCATGGGCAGCACAAACTTTGGGATCAGGCATCTGTGATTCAAATCTTGCCTCTGTGACTTACCAGCTGTGTGACATTGAGCATGATGTTTAATAAGTTCTCAGCCCCTGCATCCTTTTGTTTACTCTGTGGCCTACAGAGCAGTAGCATCAGCATCTCTTGGGATTTTGTTGGAAATGCAGAAACTCACGTCCCACCCCAGACTTAGTGACTCCATATTACAGTTTAACAAGTTCCCCAGGTGATCCATGGGCACCCTTAATTTGAGAAGCCCTGCTCGGTTTCCTTGTCTGTAAATACTTACTGTAGCTTATATGATAACTTATGAACTGGCCTGCAGTGATCTTCCAAACTTCTCTTTAACCATTCATTCACTCACATGTCAACTCTTCATACTCCTTAATGTTCTTCCTTTAAACATCTGCATGGCTCATGACTTTGCTTCTTTTGTGTCTTGGCTTAAATGTTACCTCCTCAAAGAGGCTCCCCTGCTTCACCACCCGATCTCAGGTAGCACTTCCTTATCACTCTTCAGTTCCTTCCTTTCCCCTGCTTTATTTCCTTCATAGCACTCATCTTTACCTATGATTTTCTTGTATATGAGCTTATTTATTTTTGTTTGTTGTCTGACTTTGGACTTAAGCTTCATAATGGCAGGGGTGGCTACATCTCTAGAATATAGGGATA
Source organism: Symphalangus syndactylus (assembly GCF_028878055.3). NCBI lineage: Eukaryota > Metazoa > Chordata > Mammalia > Primates > Hylobatidae > Symphalangus > Symphalangus syndactylus. Next base: position 105,056,960 of record NC_072425.2, read on the forward strand.
TGCCTAGAACTGTATCGCGCGTATGTGCTTATATAATACGATGTCTGTTGAATGAATGAATCTTTTGCTGGTTTTCTACAAGGATTAAATGCAGGTATACCTATAAAGCACATAGTAACCATATGATAAGCAGCAGCTGCTTTTACTACTGCCACAACCACTCTATCTACTCTTAATGTTTCTTTGAGTCAATGCTCAACCTATTTGACAGATCGCATATTAACCCCTCCTGCAGAAGTAGCAGAATACGGATTCACAGCTTCCCTTCTATGCTCTGGCTGTGCTCTTGTCTTTTTACATAAAACCTCTGAAAGATTAAAACTGAAGTCCAGTGAGACACTAACTGGTGAGTGTTTCTTAGACCAGTGCTTCTCAAATTTTAATACACATACAGATACCCGGGAATATTGCTAAAATGCAGTCTGACTTAGTACGTGTGGGGGTGGCCCGAGACTCTGCATTTCAAACAAACTCCAGGAGATACAGATGCTGCTGCTCTGTGGAACACACTTTGAGCAGCAATGACTTGACTTAGATAAGTGGTTCTCAAACTTTCATGTTCATCAGAATGACCTGGAGAGCTTTAATAAGCTGATCCCCAACCCTAGAAATTCCGATTCAGTAGATCTGGAGTGGGGCCCTAGAATTTGTAGTTCTAACAAGTTTCCAGGTGATGTTTACAAGGCTAATCATGGGACCACCTTCGGAGAATGACAGAGCTAGACTATTGCTTTCAGCAGTCAGCATGCAGAAAGCATCACTGAAGCTCAAATATATTAGCATCTAAACTTCTGATTTGCTCAAGCCTGGACTCAGGCCCAGGCCACCCCTAGACCAATTAAGCCAGAATGTCTGGGGTGGGACCCACGCATCTGTATTTTTTAAAGCTTTCCAGGTGATTCTAATGTGCAGCCAGGGGTGAGAACCCCTGCTCTGAATTCATTCTCTGCTGAAGAAAATTAGCCATTCTTGCTTCTGGGCACTGATTCTTTAATCTCAGTTCAAATTGTGAAAGTAATGGAATATGTTAATATAATTCATACTTGCTGTTCACATATCTCTGGGAGTCAAATTTAAGAGCATTTCTTCTGCTGTAGACAAAAGAGCAGACTCTGGCTCTTGCTGATTGTAAGAAGCTTTCCTTGCAAGGAGTAGGATCAGCTATTTGACCTCCGTTTTCCTTGAGGTTTCTGATGGGCTGATTTTTAGTGAGCTTTCCCACTTCTCCCGGCAGCTCCCCAATGGTCTGGCTCTTCTGATACTTAATGGACCGATCACCTGAACTCACTATACCCTTAATAAGTATAAATAGTGATTCTATCAGAATCATCCACTTAAAAAGTCCACAGATTAGTACTAGGGAGTTTGCATTTACTCGGCCAGAAAAACAAAGGTAGGAATGTAACACCACAACAGCCTTGCCTCCTGGCACACCTATGTTATTCAGTAACAGAAATCATAGTTATCGTCAGTAGCAAGCTGTGCGGTAAAGGGTGAAGCCAAGGATGCTATCAAATGTGCCAGTTGTATTATCTTTTCATTTTTCCCATTATTACCTGTGGGGTGGTTCCTTTCAAGGAATATGCAAATATGCAAATTTTTTTGAAAGGAACTTAAAGCCAATATGCAAAATGGGCAAAGGTTGTTTGTATTTCCAGGGATAGCCTAGAAATATGTATTAAACATTCGCCGAATTCCTTCTGTATAAACTGTGTCGGACAGCTTCCCCGCAGATGGCAGTATTTTAGAGAGGACCACGCCTGGCCCCGGGTGGGAGGTCTGTGTCCTGGATATGGTTTCACTGTGTCATCAGGTGAATCTCCTTTTGTTCCCAGCAAATGAAGGTGCAGGCCTCAAGGCCCTTTAACATTCTTCTCTGCCTGATATTTTAAATCTAGGATGATTATCCAACTGTCTTTTAGCTTTCTCTTCTCCAGTTAGAATAATTTATTTAACCAATGAGCAGAGATCTTATTTTCCAGCCATTTTATCAAGTAATTGTATCCTTGAAAATAAAATGATGGTGATATAGAAATCACCCTGTTTACTATAATAATTGGTTCTATTTTTTAGTCATTTCTGGAATGGCTCAATCAATGCATGTGGAGGAGAGAAGATTTTGATAAGAACATTCATTTACTTATTCAAAAACCATCTATTAAGAACCTAAAATACAAAATACTGTAACAGAGGGTTAAAAAAATATTCAAGGAACCTACAGATCTTATGAGGAGATAAAACATATATAAATAGGCCTGTTGTGGTAACTCACGCCTGTAAGCCCAGCACTTTGGAAGGCCAAGGCAGGCAGATTGCTGAAGCCCAGGAGTTCCAAGACCAGCCTGGGCGACACGACGAAACTCTACATCTACAAAAAATACAGAAATTAGCCAGGTATGGTGGTGCTCGCTTGTGGTCGCAGCTACTCAGGAGGCTGAGGTGGGAGGACAGCTTGAGCCTGGGAAGTGGAGGTTGCAGTGAGCTGAGATCATGCCACTGCACTCCAGCCTGGGTGACAGAGTAAGACCCTGCCTCAAAAAAAAAAAAAAGGAAAAAAAAAGCCAAAACATATATATATATATAGTTTAGTAGAACAAGACTGAAAGTAAAACTTGCCATACTCCATTTGACCTGGACTTGGAGGCGGGGGTAGGAGTTGGGCCTAAATTCATTTTCCTCAGTGCTTAGTTTATTGGACTTAGGTGGCTGAGTTAGTTAACAATTTGTTGTGAGAACAATAATAACCAGGCAGACAAATATATAAGCCTGACAAAGTCTTCTCTCCTTGAAGCCCAGCTTCCTGGGAAGCCAGATGTCCAGCAGTATCTTTGGGAGTAGAGTAGGTGATGCTGAATGTTTAAATATGACAGCTTTCCCTACCCTGCAGTACCACATGTATGCTGAGGGACATGGAACTTGTGCTTAAGACTTTTACATTTTGGTAAAAGAAATGAGCCATATGAATATTTGTGCCTAATAATATACCGATAACATCTACAAGGAAGAAAGTAGCTTTCATCACTTGCTCAGAGACCGGCACAGTTTAAAGTTTGAATAAATATGAGCTGAAAATATTAATAAATGCCATAAGAAAGACAGATTAAGAATAGTGATTGTTATAATTTCCCTTCACTTAGTGTTTGCTCCGTGCCAGCCAGCCAGGCATTGGACTGCAGTTTCATCATCCTTTGGAAGTCACAGCAGGGAGACACAATTCCACTGAAAAGATTAGAGATTCCATTTGACCTGGTCTTGGAGGAGGGGGTAAGATTTGGGCCTAAATTCATTTTCCTCAGTGCTTAGTTTATTGGACTTAGGTGGCTGAGTTAGTCCACTAGGTCTTATAAGACTGCTATATTTTAGATGCCAACTTAGCAATTTGTTGTGAGAACAATAATAACCAGGCAGACAAATATATAAGCCTGACAAAGTCTTCTCTCCTTGAAGCCCAGCTTCCTGGGAAGCCAGATGTCCAGCAGTATCTTTGGGACTAGAGTAGGTGATGCTGAATGTTTAACTACGACAGCTTCCCCTGCCCTCCCCCACCATGACCTTATCTTTTCCCAAGACCAGACACCATCTTCACTGCTACCCAAGTCTCCCCTTTCTGGAATTCCTGGGATGACCAACCTAGCCCTTGTTGTTTGATACAATCTTTCTTTAACTACGTCAATTAAATTTCTGTCTAGTATTCCCCGCTGGGGAACCATTCTGGTGTTTGTTTGCTTATTTTTATGAGTTGCATTTGGCTGCCCTGATTAGTTTCAACTGATTTCTTAGGTTAACTTTCTGAGGGTCTGTCTAGGTGGGATCTCTGATCTCTGTTTCATAGGAGCCCTGTTATGTGTTCAGAGGCTAAATAACCCAATAATTCTGTACCTACTCTGGACTAACGGGCACTGTTACAGTTCTATGGTCCCAGGGTTGGATTGGCTGTTTTGGACATGCCAATTAAGGTCACATTTCCTAACTTCATTTCAAAATATAGAAGCTTCCCAACATGGAAAATACTCACTTATTTAACCTTGAACATATCAAAAACATTGTAGCCTCTGGCATCTTATCCAAAAAATGCCTACCATGTAGTAGTTATTTTATAATTTGTGGGTCAATTTTTTTCAATATTTTTAAAAAAGAATAGACAAACATCAAAATTCTTCAAACTATGTAAGAGACAAGCAGAATTTCATATTTCATATTTTAAACTTTGTACCAATTCATTACTTTCTAATTTCTTATAAAATTCTCCTTTCATTGGCTCAATTTTATTTGCTCAGTTTCAGTTTATGAGACAGAAAGAAGTGAAAATTTTAAAAAATCCTTGGCCATCTGTTGAAAGTGTAACATAGGAGTGAAAGACATAATGTCTGTGTTGCATATACCTTGCACTCTGATGAGTGGTTAATTTCTTCCCATTCAGCTTTTACCAACAACAAGTTGGTGGTTTCCATTCTTCTTTCCATCTTTATTAGACCTCAGAGCAGAAAGTCTTAGAATTATTTCCTAAAGAGTGTTTTTGTTCTTACCTTTTCTAGTCTTTGGCTATAAGAAAGAGATGTTTAATAAATATTTGGAAGGCAGTAGTTAACAAATTTCTCATTTATAATGCTAACACTCAATGTGGCTAAGGCACTCTCATACATTGTTGGCAGCATTTAAATTAGTAAAGTTCTTTGGGAAGTAATATATCAATATGTGGCAGGAACCATAAAAAATAGAATTACTCCTGGACTAGTTTTGCTCCCAGGACCTCAGCCTATGAAAATAAAACAGCATCAATAATAATAATAATAATAACAAAAAATGATAATGATGATTACAATGATGACGACAACCACCTCCAAATCATCAAATCCCATGGTCAGTTCTTGTTCCTTATCTTTGCTGTCTCTGATTTTGGTCACTAATGGCTCCTTCTTGGCATAGTCTTTCTTTTAGTTTTCTTGGCCCTGAAAATCTTTTTTCCTCCCTCTCTCACTGTGTTTTTGGCAGTACCCTTGCTCTTTCCATTCCAATAAAGACAGGCATTCTCCAACCAGGATTCTGTCTTCTCCCCTCACCTTTGTACTCTAACCCCAGGCAATCACATAGATGTCCATATATCTTCTGCAAAATAACCCCAAAGTCCTCATTACCATTGAGCTCTTCTCTGAGTATGCATATTTGAGAGCTGTAACTACACAGCAACATTTCCTTAGATTCAAATTAAATGTGTCAATTTACGTGTTCTTTAGAAGTAAGAAGAATCTTTATGTTCCTTGAAGGTCTAGTATAGTATCTGATAGACAATAAATTCTCAATTGTTGACTGAATGACTTGATGAATGAATGAACAAATGAATATTCTTTACCTGGCTTTTCTGTAGATGGGTGTGATGTGTGAGGGCAAGTTGATTCCAAAAGAAACAGTTTTTACTTTTTTATTAAAAAATGAAATAATAAATCAGGGCATGTCTGCCTAACTCCCTTAATATCCATCAAAGCATTTATGGAAAATTCAGTCTTACTCAGCGTGATGTCACTATATGGTCGCAGGAGAGTTTTCAGACTCACTTCCATACTGAAGAAGGAAAGCATATCTTATCTAATAAAAATGCTGACCACTGGCCGGGTATGATGGCTCACGCCTGTAATCCCAGCGCTTTGGGAGGCCGAGGCAGGAGGATCACTTGAGACCAGGAGTTCAAGACCAGCCTGAGCAACATAGCAAGATCCTGTCTCTATGAATATTATTTTTTTTAAATGCTCAACATATTGCTGATTTGTGGTGAAAAATAAAAGCAGTCCAGCCATCTTCTCTACCAAATTAACTTAGTAACTTTAATTAGTCCCTGAAACAACTGCACTGGAACTCAAATTTTCATGTTCTTCCTTTTCTCTCTAAGATGGAGAGAGAGCTCAAGGACAGAATACAGAGCTTTCCTGAGTCCCGCAGTTTCTCTGAGCTCTTGTTCCACATGTCTTCTCTGTCAAACAAATCACTAGTGATTAATCAGCCAGTGCAAACAGTTTGGGATTATGTAAGCATAGTGCCAAACAGAAAATATCTAGTCAATGCCATCGCTAAATATCTAATTTTTAAAATGCCGTTTCCAAAAGTAATACATGAAATAATAAGGACATTTTAAAATCCATCATATCACTCATCTGTCACATTCATTAAAGTGATGTTAATTAAGAAAGGATGGTATTTAAATAATGAGTTAATGTTTTACCTCCTGGCATCAATTTTTTCCTTACTTAGGACTGGCAATGATGATAAAGATTTTCTGATGTCGGAAATAAAAGTGGAACAGTGAAATACATACTTATATCAGGCTCTTTTTAAAAAGCATTTTTCTTAATTTATGGTGGGAGAATTTTCCATCTGTTGGCTAACACCTGAGCCCTAATATGGAGCTCCAGAGCGAGCCACACTAAGCCACATGGGAAGTCCATCTGAGCTGGATTCAATAAGAAATGTAGGACTTCCCATCATAGAACAAGAGCATGTTTTCCCAAAATCTTACACAGAAGTCCTGCTGTCAAGCAAGCAGTTTCTCTAGAAGAAAGCTCAGCTACCCCTTCCTAAAATAGATGCTTACTGTGTTACTATAACCATATGGATACATACAGTACACTTTGCCTGAAGACAATGATATCAAAAATTTTGAACTTATTGTGCTGCATAAAGAGAAAACCCTATAGTGTAAATCTTATTTTAATTAACAAAGAGACTGACTTTTAACCAACATTGAATTCGCAACTTCAGTCTCCCCAAAGTCCAACTAGCTGGTAGCATCCTGTCAATCTCTCTTTATATAGTGATACTTTAAATTTTTTTTGTATAAGCAAAATTGTAATAGTCTTATTAAATTTCCCCAATAATCTTGTATTATTTATTATACTTTTCACCTTTACTAATACTTCCTTTATGCCTTCCCTTTAGCCTCTGATTTATCAGAGCATCTTAGAAGTTGATGATGCTTTCACTCAAATGGGTCAAGTCCTTTGAGGCCTATGTAGTTCCAAAGAATCCTGCAGAATCTGACTGTGGATAAAGGTGAAGGTCCTAAGGATTTCCTTTGAGTATTACGTCCATGTGGCCCCAGAACACATTTTTGTTTCCTGAAGTCACTCAAAAAAAAAGCGGTAACTACAGGCAGGCAGGACAAGTTGCTCACAATGAATTACTGTAGCCCAAAAACAAGTATCTAAATTTTACCAAAGCTTTCTGTCAATAAGAAATTGAATAGTAACTATATGGAGGCCCAGTATTCAAGCTGAAGAGAGAACATTGAAGGAATCTGTCCCTTTGTCCCTGAATTCTAATCTGAAATTCACATGAAACTGAAAGCCTAAATGACTTTTAATCCATTCCCTTTGTACCATTGTTCTCCTGTGATGTGCTTCAGAAGACATTTCTCCACCTGCTGCATTTGCCGTACCCTTGGGAGGGGCCTCACCTCCCTAGAGAACAATCTATGAATATTAGGGTTTCGGGTTAAGAAATGCTGCTAATTGTGAGCACAGGCATCAATTTTAAATACACGGGATTTTACTGGGGCCAATTGGGGAAATTTGAAGATAGTGTTGATACTAGATACGGTGAAAATACATTGAAATATAAAAATACAGACACTTGATTGGAAAATCAGGTTCAACAGTTTTCACAGTAAGATGTCATTTATCATTATACATGATGACATACATATTATATAAAAGAATAAGCACTAAGGGGCTAAGAGTGCTGATCTCTGGTGGTGGAAACATGATGTATTTTGTTATTTTTGCTCATTTATATTTTCTAGTTGTATAAAATGCACAGGTGTTGTTTCTATAATAGTAAGAGATTTTTTAGGCTGGGCACAATGGGTCCTGCCTGTAATCTCAGCACTTTGGGAGAGGCAGGAGGATGCCACCACTTTGGGATGGAGAGGGAGGAGAATCATTTGAGGCCAGAAGTTCAAGACCAGCCTGGGGAATATAGCAAGACTGTCTCTACAAAAAAAAAAAAAAAAAAAAAAAATTAAATCAGCTGGGCGTGGTGGTATGCAACTGTACTCATAGCTATGCAGGAAGCTGAAGGGAGAAAATAGCTTGATCCCAGGAATTCGAGACTTCAGTGAGCTAAGATTGTGCCACCACTCCTGCCTGGGTGACAGAGAGACTTTGTCTTAAAAAAAAAAAAAAAAAAAAGATTTTAAAAATAAATGTTGGAGGAGGGCTTGGATGTCTTGATTGATTGGAAAGTAGAATTTAATGATGGTGTTAAGACCAAAGATGGTCAAAAAAAAAAAAAAGACAAAAAATTAATTCTATTACTACCCTCCATGACACTTCTCACCAAAGACAAACATCAGAAATCTCCCCTTCGGACTATTTTGTTAAGGATGTTATGCAATGGGTGTTATTATTGTGACAGGAAATTGCACAATATATTATCATGTTGAGAGATGTTTTAACTTTGAAAACATTTTCAACGTTTCCTTCCATTTGGGACAGGTGGTAGCCTACACCGTGGTGTCCAGCTGAACTTTATGAGGTCAATACACTTTCCTATACTTTTGCAGGCCAGTACACCTTCTAATTCAGCTCTGTCATTGAGAACCCTAAGGAATTACAACTAAACATGAGAAAAGTCCTAGTGCAAAGTCCCTTGTGAGCCATCCATGTGAATGAGAAGAATAAATGTTGGCTGAATGATTTTCACTTAGATCGATTCACTTCTGGTTGCTATCTGAAGGTTAGTGAGTAAGGAGTGGGCAACGCAGAATGTGGTCTGTAGGGGCATGGATTACAATCTGTCCTTTGCCTTGTCATATTTAATAGTTTTATATAATTACCTGGATAAAGATACAGGCAATGCTTACTAAAATTGAAAATGACACCAACATGTTCTATGAGAGGATCTAAAAAGATTTTTTCCCATCAGAAAAATGGCAAATTAAAATATGAAAAAATTATAATAATTGCTAAAACTCACATATAGTTAGTATACACCAGACTCCTTTCTGAGTACTTTATAGAACATTACTTTGTATAATCCCCACAATAACCCTATGGGGTAGGTTGTGTATCACTCATATCAACTACTGTTAGAGATTATGTAGCACAGAGGTATACGTTGTGGTAACTTGAATCAACCTGCCTAGGTAAAAACCTAGCACTGTAGCAAAACAACACTCTGTATGAACTTGAGAAAATTACTTATTCTCTCTGCACATCTCAGTGTCCTCACTGGTAAAAAGCAGAATTATATAGTTCATTCTACAAACTTATTTTTTTTAAATCTTGGATGCTATGTTGCCCAGGCTGATCTTGAACTCCTAGCCTCAAACAATCCTCCTGCCTCAGCCTCCCAAGTAGCTGGTATTACAGTTCTGAGCTACCACACCTCACTCAACAAACATTTATCAAATACCTACTACATGAGTATCACTTAGTCCCTACTTTCAAGGAATTCACCACTTTCTGAGGATGAGAGACATGTTCAACTAAACAAAAGCCCTTTTTCAGGGCTATAAAGTGCTAATGCTTCACTCTTATGTATAAAAAGTGTAAACTGTTTCAGATAAATATTCTTTACCATATTGAGAAAACATTTTCTATTCCTAATTTGCTACATTTTAAAATATAGGAATAAGTGTTTAAATTTCTTAAGTATAATTTAAGTACATACTGCAATGATTATTTTTCCTTCTTTGACCTTTTTGTATGCTAAATTATATGGTAAGACATTTTCCTATACTAAAATAACCTTGCATTTTTGAAACAATACTAATTAGCCATAGCATAGTATCCTCTTAATATGTTGGATTCCAGTTGCATACAGTATACCAAAGATTTTTTTCACTTATGTTTATAAGTAAAACTAACCCTTCAAACTAACCTTTTCAACAAGCTCTTAAAATCCAAGAGCATGTTGCTTGCCAGTATAATTAACTGAGCAATGATTAATTGATTCTACCAAAACTGATCAGGAGAAAGAAGATCAAACCAAAAATATAAGTTGTAAATGGGAAATGGGATATAACGATGGAAGCATAAATTGCAAAACAAATGGTGACACTTTAAGTGAAATTTTAAAAATTAAATCATTAGTATAACTGAAAACTTATATATTTCTACTCTCTACCCATTTTTTAAAATTTTCTCAACTGCTCTTAAAAATCATTAAGAGGTGGCTGAGTGCAGTGGCTCATGCCTATATTCCCAGCACTTTGGGAGGCCAAGGCAAAAGGATTGCTTAAGGCCAGGAGTTCCAGACAAGCCTGGGCAACATGGTGAGACTCCATCTCTACAAAAAGTAAAAATAAAAATTAGCTGTGCATAGTGGTACATGGCTGTAGTCCCAACTACTCAGGAGGCCGAGGCAGGAGGATTGCTTGAGCCCAGGAGTTTGAGGCTGCAGTGAGCTATAATTGCACTACTGTACTCCAGCCTGGGCAATGGAGCAAGATGGTCTCTTTAAAATTAAAAAAAAAAAAATCAATAAGAGGGATTTTTGTTAAAGCACTATTTTTACTTCTTCTCTATAATAAAGTACATTGAGTACGCCAATTTGCAGATTAACTAGTTACAAGGATTATAAGAAATGTTTGCTAATTTTGGCTTTCTAAAGAAAATTTTAGCTTTGGTTTGAAATTTTGGCAAATGAATGAGAGAATTTATATGTGCCTTTAGCTATGGCCAGATGTGTTAATTTAATTCTTGTTATCTTCTGAAAGATTTTCCATTTTTTGAAGAGTTCAAATTCCACACAAATAGGCAAATTTATGAGCATAGAGTTATATTCTTAAGAATAACTGAACTCTTTTCCCAGTCTCCTGTTTTATGAAGTGTTAAAGTTAATATAAATTGTTTTCAAAGATGTGTCTTCTACATAAAAAGACATTCAAAGTGGAATTTAAAAAAACTGAAATATAACATTCTCCTGCAATTTAACCTCCTATTTATTTTATTAAAGAAAAAAACATAAATTTGTGTGGAATTTTCCTAAGTTCAAAACAAGGGCAGAATTTACTAAGGCATTCCTAATGTGTTCTCCTCAAGCAAACTTTGTGCTCAGTTTTCCTGAAAACTAGCATTTTTCAATGCAAATTTTCTTGCATTTCTATGAAACCTGCACTTTGCAAGAGATTTACTAATTGATTCTAGTTACTCAGTCTTGCAAGAGCTTTCCTATAAAGAATTGAAGGTACTATTGTGTTGGGTAGGACTAGGCTGCACCTCTTCCAAAGTGATTCACAAAGTTAAAAAAAAATCACTTAAGAAGGAGAAAGAAATAAAGAGTAATATTCTCTGAGAAGAAATAATTGCTGTTGTCTCCAGAGTACTAACAGCATAGGTCAGCTTTCTTTAGAAAGTTTTCAAAAGGGCTCCTCAACTGTGAAGTCAGCAATAGAATTGAATGCTGCCAACTGCACCCTTGAAGCTAAGCAGTGATGACACGCACCATCATGGTACAGAAATGGTCAAATACATTAACTTAATGATAGGCCAATGGACCCCCCCTAAGAAATGTGATTATAGTGTGCCAGCTCTTGAATAAATGTTAGATCTTACACAACTGTGTTGCTATTACTTCCCCCCGCCAAAGACCTTTTGAAGTGTTCAAAGCAAAAGATGAGAGAAGACGTGGGCTGCCCCAAATCACAAAAGCGATTTGCTAAAATAAACCAGCTTTATGCCCTCAAAAACCTCTATCTTTCTTTTAAATTGAAAGCAGTGTCCACCGGTTTCCAAAGGGCCTATAAAAACAAAATATTCAAGTCTGAAGGACACCAACAGGCAGAAATAGACAAGGCAATTCCAGTCTTACATGTTGGTTTCAAAAGCAAAAAAACCCTACAGCTCAGGTCAATGCTAGATTATCTTCATGTCCAGATTTTCAGGTACCAAATTAACTACGCCTGCGTGGAAATAGTACACTTTCAGAAGAAAATGCTTATGCTAATACCTTAGGTGAAAAGAGAAAAATGCAAAATTTTATATCTTTGCCCCAGTGATACATATGGAGGCAAGAAATGCACACAGACAAGGACTGGAAAGGTATATAGACAAGCCAAAAGACTCACTTCTTAGAACAGCAGTGCTGTGGATGATTGTTTCCTCTTTTATTTAAAACTTGATTAAAGTATTTTACAATTTTTTTAAATTAAGAGTCAAAGCTAGAGTTCATAAATTGTCACAGGCCAAATCTGGCCCATAACTACTTGGAACAAAAGTCATTAACATTTAACATTCAGGAGATTATCACCTGAATATCTGAATTTGTAGCTTCTCAAGAAAAATTGGAAAATGCGGAAAAATTGGGTCCATCATCCCAGGTGAGCTCAACCAGCTTGGGCTATGAGGGGGCAATCTGGCCTTTAAGAATTGGGTGCAGTTGCCATACTCACATAAATTGCTGCCTGTGGACCCCAGCATGTGGGAACACTGGTCAAGACAGCTGGATTCAGAGAGTTACCGTGACTCCATCTACATTTATGAAACTCCTCCTTTCTTCTTTTTACATCTTTACCTTTTGGATACCTCTTCAGTGATTAAATTACAGAATGTCTATATCCACTTTCAGAAGTTACATAATCTGTGAGTCTACATAGTATAATACAAACTTGGCAATGAACTCACTAAACAGAAGCAGCCAATCCTGATACTACTACTACCAATGATAATACAATAAAAATACTTAGGTGACTGAGTTTTCAAATTAGTCAACTTTACTAAGCAAATAACACGCTTGAAAAATTAAATTTAGAATTAGAACATCTCAGTATTCTATTCACAAAGACTTTCATGGAAACCAAAACCCAAGTAGGATAAGAAGAAGCTGGATATATATTCAATTATCTACTAAATAATGAAAAGGCTTCTCCCTGCCTTTTTTAAGCCTAAGGTAATAGATATGTTTGTGTTCGTTAAGCAAGACACATGGTGCTAAATTAGCTCACTCAAAGAAGGATGATATATGTTGATCATTTCTAGTGTTCAAGATCATTGCTATGCCACTAAAAATGGCAAGCCACCATAAATTTAAACATAAAATGTCCAAGTACACATGCAGATACATGCACATTTCACCGTATTCTAAGTGTTGTTGTTGCTGTTTTTTTTTTTTTTAATTGACACCCATCATGGCCTTTTAAAGGGACAATTCTTACCTTGTTAATGGCCCCAGATCGCCTGAGTCTTGGCTTCCAGCTTCACTGGGAGTGCTCACTGATTTCGAGGAGGGAGACATAGGGGTTGGGACTAAATAATGAAAATAACAGGTATCCCATGTTAAAAAATGCAGCGGCTGCACTGGTGAAGAGCAGTGTCAGATAAATCAAAACAAATGGGCCCAAATTAAAGTGGTCGTATGGCCAGGAGACATTGAGATGGGATAAAGAAAAAAAAAAAAAAGGAAAGAAAAGGAAAAAAGTCCAGTGAATTTTTTATATTTTGGAAATTAAAATTTGAAATGATTTAGACAGAATTAACCTAGGGATTCTGAGGCCATGTCCACCCTAACAAAGTAAAATGAAGAATCAAAATAGCTATCCAGATAATTCAAGTCAAATATCTCTCTAACATGAACCACCCAGATAATTTTGATTCTTCACATTATTTTGTGAGTATAGATGTGACCTATTAAAAATAAAACAGGGTGTCTATGAAACTTTAAAAGGTTATTAAATCAGTGATTCTGAATAATTTTAAATGGTCAAGGACAGTCAGAAAAATCTGTTGTATGTCTGCATTTAGACAGAAACGTACTCTGTGGAATATAAGCTGTTTGCCACGAGAGCCTAAGTGACAGATAGAGAAAGGGTAAATGTTGAACCTGGTAATTAAAAAGTCTCTTTCAAAACAAAGAAAAATGCCAGGCTGCTTTATTTTTACATTTAATTAATAGTTGCATCCCATTGTACTGTTTACTGTCTTTGGGACTTGTTTTGCCTTGCCTCCAACAGCTCTAGAAGACACTGCCATGTGCATAGAAGTAAGCTGCCACTCTGAAGACAGGAGACAAGTTCAAAGATCAAGGTCAGCACAAGCTGAAAATCTGACAGCAAGCATAATAAAAGAAAAAAGCTAAAGCCAATGCAATTTTTTTTCCCTTTCCTTCAGATACAAGCCAAATGTCCTTCAGATAGAAGCTGCACCAAATAGCCAAGATGGCTCCAGGCCAGGCAATTCAATGGGTTCTCAATATCACATATGCCAAAGAAGCCATATGGATAGAAAGAAACTTCAGTATGTAAGTGTAGATTCCCATTTGGTTTCAATCATGTGCAATTTCCTTTTATTTACTTAATAGGGTAAAGGGCTTAACTATTTTACCCAAATCCTATAACACAATGGCAGATCTGTCGAGAGGCTAGGAATTTTCATGTGGTCCCACAATTAATTCACTGATTACTTACCCTCTGAGCTTACTCAGAGGGTAAGTTGGAGAGATGGCTGAAAAATGAAAACCAGGCCCTCGCCAGGGTCCCTTGGCAGTAATGCAGGGATACTTCAAAAGTTGGTCATGGTTTAGAGATGTTAATCTGTTTGTTCTTAAAGTTTAATAACTGGCTTTACATAGGGTAGGGGAGACTAGGACATACTATTAGTGCGTTTAACCAGTGTTCACATTGCAACATAATTTCAAAGGCTATTTTGAGGCACAAATATAATTGATTGCAATGTGTCTAACTCATATCAGATGTCAACTAAGTAGAAAAAAAAGTGTATCAGCTCCTAAGTAGAAAAGAAGGTCCATCAGTCAAATATAACATCCCCTAGGTTACATCTTCCACAACATAAAGAAATTAAACAAAAGAATCTAATCTTATTGGGGCTTATTATAGCATTGTTGAACATACTATTTTACCTATTAGAAGTTGAGATTGAGTATAAAATGCTTTTAAATAGTGTTTTAGTTTTGTATGTATTAAATCACATCCAGCAATACTTAATAATTTGTAAGCTTATTATATATTGTTCTTTTTCTTATTCACATTGACATAAACATTTGCCATTTTGTTGTACATGGGATAATTTTTATTCTTAGTTTAACTAACTATGGAAATAAATGGTAATTTATTTTAATATAAAGGTAAATTATGGAATTAACTTCAGAAGAAAGTATTCTAAACAAAAGACCTGAATACTGTATTTATTTTTATGTATCCTCTAAAAGGGTTTTTAACTATATTGGATATAATGTAGTTTTATAGACACCCTAGGATTAATCTTAAATGTATGGAAAACAAAAGGATAAAAGAAAAATAAAACTATTACATGAGAGATATATAGGTAAGTGACAGAATAAACAAAATATGCACAAGTTACCTTCAACACAAAGAAAACCAATAATTCAATATCCAAGCTTTAGTGATAAAATGAGGTCACAGACAATCAACTAGGAATGAATGAATTAGAGGAGGAGCATTGCAGTGAAAATGCCAATTAGTAATCAAATCAAAATACAATAAAGTCAAATTAATTTAAACTTGTTAATTGGCTGCTAGTCTGCCACCATTTTGTTTTCCTTCAAATTCTCACTGTGCCTTCTATTTTCATCATAGACTAACTCTATGCCTGTGGTAGTTATGAAATTCATAACCAGATCCACAGTATTTAGATTGGCAAAGAGACACTGGAATTCAGCAATGAAAATGCTGAATTTAACAATTATAAAATAATCTACTAGTAACACGGTGGAGAAGGTTGACCATCTAATCAGTCAGTAAGCCCCAAACTACTGACAATTCTACAACCTTTCCTCCCATCTGCTTCCAGCCCCCTCAATTCCAAAAACACATGCAACCTGAACCATAAGCCACAGAATGTCTTTAAAAATAAAAATTAAAAAAAGCTAAAGACTTAAAAGAATAGTAAACATTGGACATGGTATATCCCACGCAAGTTGATTTTGAGGAATAGTAACAGGAAGCACTTTTAAGTACCTAGAGGTGGCTCCGGTGAGATACCAATGCTTTGCAGCAAAGCCTCTGTCTCTCGTCGTTTGCGATCCAGATCAGAGTCGTCCTGAACGGGTTCTTTCTTCTGCTGCATATCAGCCTAGAAGTAGACGTCAGTAAGAAAAGTTAATAACATAACTAAATGTATGCTTTTCCTGGCTGAAACTAAAAATGATAAATGCATGGCAGTGAAGACAAGGCGAAAGCCCTAAATAGATATAATCACATGTATAAAAGATGAATAAACACCATAATTGCCCCATTTAATAATTACTGGCCCAGTACTTTCTCTTTTGGTTGAAGGCTTTTTCCTGCTTCTATCACGTGGGATGAAAGTTTCTCTCACAGGTTTTGGAAGAGAAAACATCAAGGCAAAGTATTTCTGGCTGGGGATATAATATAAAAAAAAAAAATTCTGTCTGTTTTTTTAGACTTCCTTGTCCCTTCTGGGATATCAGTTATTGATGACTGTGTGTTTGTAATATTCAGGCCCCATGTTTGGGACTGTGCAAACCAGGTATTGTTGGGATCTTGCTGAAAAGTAAACTATTTATGAAAATTTTTAACTAGAAAACACACTACTTGTATTGCTAAGACAAGTTTGCCATGGTTTAAAATAAACTGGGCTAAAATCTGTATTAAGGCATGTGATCAATATTGATATGTCTTGGTATTTTATTCTACTTTTCACAGGATTCCATTATATATACTAACTGGAAGAAGAAAATTATCATGTAGAAAATATAGTAAAACAAGTCATTTACAAGAAATTCCTTTCATAATTTCTGTCTAAAAACACATTATGTTTTTCATACTGGCCTCTTAATGTCAGATCCTATGCCCAGTTGGTGTTTTTACAGATTAATGACAAATTAAAATGCAGGTAAACAAGATCTGTGGTGGGATTCTAGGGGAAATTTAAAAATTCCAAGTCTCTTCTCTCTTTCATAATACAGTTATTTCTTAAGTTATCTGCCCCACATCTGAAACATGATAACATCATGTTGATGTGTAACTACCTCACAACAAAGCTTTGTGAGCTTACAGGAGTGAGGCTGTCTTAAAGCCTGTCAAAAAACATTTCATTATGAGACATACCTTCTTCCCCAAGGTAAGTTGGGTATGCTAACAAGTACTTACTTTCTTTGGGCATGTAGAATACATTTCAAAGCAAGTGAAGCATTAGCTACATTGTAGTATCTATAAACAGAAAGAGTTTATGCAACTTTTGACTTACTCCCAGAGGGTAACCTACACACTGATTATAAACTAAGTGCATCTTTGCACATGTCTCTGCGCTCAACAATTCTGTTATTATTAACTTTGAGCTAAAGCACTCATATTTTTGAAGTCTAGTTGTCATTAGAGGGAAAACTACCACTTGAAGGCCAATAAGGGCTTATAAGAGTCTTAGAGTATTTCAGACACTCTGCATAACCCAAAATTATGAAATGGCAGTTTAATCTCTTATCAGTGAAGATATCAAAGTTCATGTTCTTTTCCAATTTTAACATTTAAACTACTGAAACAAGTCCCAAAGTTTATGTATACAACAGAGGCAAAGACAGAACTAAGAAGAGAAAAAAGACGTTGCAGAGTGAGGATTTGTATCTACTACAGAATCCTACTATGTTTTAATGATTCAACAAGGAGTGATTTTGCAGTATTAGTAATTAAAAATCTTCAAGGTGCCTTTCTCAGCAAGTGATATTTCTGTTTGTGGAGAGTAATCACAGCTGAAACCCAGAGAGGATAATTGAAGAAAGAAAAATTTGTCAGCTGAGAATTGTCAATCACTTTCCCAAAGACATTTCCACATTTATTAGAGAAACATGTGAGAACAGGCCAGGAAAGCCCTGGCCATTCTACCTTGCAGCAATTCGGCAGAAAGCCAAGGACAGGATGAAACTTCAGGGTGGCCCCCACTGAGCTCACCTCATTGCATTAAAGCCAATTTTTCATGAAATTGGGCCAGTGTCTTAAATGGTGGCCACTATATTTATTTTAAAATCAGATTTCATCCATAATATCACAGCCAAGAAAGCAGTTGACATCCAAAAGAGCAAAGGGTGGTAATTTTACACAACATGGACACAGTTTTCAACTTGGGTGGTCCTAATTCACACTAACTTTCATATTCATGGCAAAAAAGGGCACTCAGTTTAGTATTAAAGAGCATTTCTTTTCTTTTTAATGTTAAATTTATTTGTTTTATTTAAAATATAAGCCTAAAGAAAGTTTATAAAAATCAAGGCTATTTAAAGCTATTTCTGATTCTCTATAAACAACACAAAACTAGAAAATCTTAAACTCGGGAGTCAGTGACAGTGGCCAGTCGATATCCCATGGATTCAGGATCTGAAGTTTCCAAAGAAATTTGCAGAATAGAACACCAGATGCTTGGAAAGGATGTCTGGGATGTGCCTCTCAAACCTGCCCTGACTAGTTCATATGTTCGTTTATTCACTCATTCATTCATTCATTTTATAACTTCTTTTTGAATGCCTACCATATGGTAAAACCTATATTAGACATTGACTCAATGATTGAAAAACAAACAACAACAACAACAACAACAACAACAAAAGCATATAGCCCTGACCTTGAAAGCTTGCAATCTATTAAGAGAAATAGACAAGTGAAGGGGAAAATATAATACCTTGTACTAAATGTTTTGATAATGTCAACGATAGGATGCAGAACTAACCTAGTTATGGGTAAAGAAAGGTATCAGAGGCAGCTTTCTGGAGAAAGTGACATTTGAGAGGAGAACGGAAAGACATGCAGTTAACAGCCAGGTGAAGGACAGCCAGGTAAAGTTAACAGCCAGGCAAAGGATGATAGGAAGAAGTAGGAGATCAGTGAAAGCAGAGGAAAGAGAACATCTTAAGCTCTCTGTCAAGAAAGAATGTAGTCCATCAGGGTATATGTAAGCAGCTGCATCTGACTGGAATGTGGATTTTAGGGAGAAACAAAATGGAGGCCAAAAGAGAGTCCCTTTATGCCTGTCCAGACTTCACGATCACTGCAAATTGGGGTAGGGGGTGGTGAAAGGATGACTTCAGGTTTCTGATCTGGAAAACTGGCTGGATGAGCCTTAGAGGTAGCCCCTTTTTAACTCCAGACTCCTTCATGTGATTGGAGATAAAGGGGGCCTGGCTCTAAGGCTTAGACCTCTGAAGCCCAGCTTCCCCATGTGAGAAAGGATCAGAATAGATTACTTCCAGATTCCTTTCAGCCACAAAATGCTCCAATCCCATGAAACTGGGGGCCTTGAATTTTAAGACCTTTCCAACAATGGGGCACTTTTATAAAATGGCCTCACCAGCAGAGATCCTAAAAATGTATGTGACCATTCTATGAAGCCCCATTCATCTACTCTGATAGCTGATCTCAGAAGCAGAATGACAGCTGTCTTTTACTGCTCTGGGATCTTCTCGAATCCTCTTGAATCTGTGAGGAAGACATCATTCCTTTCTCCATTTTACAGAAGAGGAAACGGGTTCAGAGAGGACCCATACCCACTCAGGGCCATTCTGTGAAGGGCAGATCCAGGCTTCCCAGCCATGTTCAACTCAAAAGCCCCTGTGCATAATCACTGTGTTTACTGTCTTCTGTCTTACAGCCTGGGCTGCTCAGAACAAACTAAGTCAGCACAGTTGCAGAGAGTGCATGGACAGAACCAAGGAAAGGCCTCTTTGAGGGGAGATGGGTGTGAAGGGAGAAGATTTCAAGCCAGGAGAGACATTACAGATGATGTGGTCCAACAGATCCCAAAATCTGACCCTGCTTCAGATCACTCAAATAAGAAACTTTGAGGATGGAAGACTCGGACTCTGTATTGCCATCTGACTCTGTAGAGCACAGTTCAGCTATCACAAGCTTCAATCACCAAGTCAGTTTCCGGAGCTTGCAGTGAGCCGAGATCGCGCCACTGAACTCCAGCCTGGGCGACAGAGCGAGACTCTGTCTCAAAAAAAAAAAAAAAAAAAAAAAAAAAAGAAATGAGGAAACTAGAACTTCATATGGTGTCAATTCCAGAACAAGGCAGCAGCCAGGAATGTCTAGAGTCCAGGTGTTCCACACCCTCCACTACCTGCAGCCTCCAACCTCCCAGGGCTCTTCTTGCTGTGAAACCAGCTAAATCCTCACCAGGCAAAAGTGCTTGGCTGTAGAATCAAAAGGGGAGCCTGCTTCCATCAGTCTAGTTTGCCCGTAATTTCCCCAAAATGTGTAAAATGAAAAAGATGAAGCAGACAGCATAATTTGGAACCAAATTTCCCATATCACATCACGTTTAGTGGTAATTTTATGACATTCAAGTTGGATATTAGAATGTCAGTTTAAAAGGAGACTGGTTATTAGTAAAGGATAACAGGTGCTTTAAAACTACAGTAAGTGTTGACATTTGAGGGAAAGGAAATATAATAACTTAATGCTTTTTTTGGCTTTGCATGGAAATGAATAGCCATTCCTTGTCAATTCTCACCTCTACTTCACTCAAAGACTGCATATGTAACAGCAAAGATCTCAAAGGGAAAAAACATTATATGTGATGTCAAGGACAAATAAATGATCACATCAATCAACACGTAATGGTATAGAGAGATGAGAGATGACAGAAGGCTAAAATGCAACTGCAATTATCTTTTACTTTGTTGGAAAATAATAATTGTTATAAATCTATTACCTTGGTCTCTCAGCCTTGTAATATGAAACAACACTTATTTATATTGTAAGGCATCAAAATAAATTTTCTTTTTCCTTACAGAAGAACCGCATAGGGAAGCAGCTCTGGTTTCTATACACAAAAGCATATCATACCACACGAAGTTTTCTTAGAAAGCTATTCAAAAATATCTTTGGTATTTGGTTTTTGTATAAGATGTGGGCTATTCCTACACTGCCACAACAAATTAGGGAACTAAAAATAAATTATTTGTTTGATTCACATAGTGGAAGAAAACATGATATGACAACAAGGCATTGAATTGGGATTATAGAATCCAAGATTCTAGGTCTAGAAAGCAGAAAAGCTACATTTTACCTCTGGGTCTCTGCTGCTTTGTTGGCATAAAGAGGGGCCTCAATGGAAAGTCTCTAAAATTTCAGCCAGATCTAACATGTAATAATTCTTTGTACTGTGCTATTCTAACTACCTTCTCACTAAGAGAAGAACAGCCTCCCCTCTACCAAACCTAAGATGCTTATTTATCATAAAAAAAAATGTATACCACTTTGGAAACAATAGAAATCCATTGGCATAGTTTTCTAATTTTCTCCTAAAATGTTCCTGCTGGTAGATATTTCAAAAAACCCTTTTCTTAAAACTAACACTTATTAAGTACTAACTATATTCTAGGTACTGCTAAGTGCAACCCTACAAAATAAATGCATTATTGTTCTCATATTAAAAATAGGAAACTGACGCACAGAAAGGTTAAGAAGTTTCTAACAATAACAAGATCACAGACCACCCTTAGAGTTCTGTTCAAGTCCGTGATAAGCCTGGAGTCTGCAGGCCTCTGGAGCCTCTGGACCAAATGTTATCCCCCATTTAGGTGATGGCTGACCAGCACATAGCAGAGGGCAACAGCTTTACCATGCGGAATAGGGAGATAATCATTTTATTCAGATATCATGAAAGGATTCTTTTAGGGAGTCCTATTTATCCATTCGACCAGCCCCTCAGAATCAAGTGATTTTCCTTTTTCCCCACAACACCCCAACACCCAGGATTTACCTCTTTCTTTTTCCTCTCCTCTTCCTTCCGTTTCTTCTCTTCTCTTATCTGTGCTAAGCGCTGCTTTTTGCGCTCCAGCTCAGCTTTTAAGTCACTTTTGTCAGACATGTTGGTTTCCTTGGAGAAAGAGAAAAAAAAGAAGTGAACATATATATAAATAACTTTTCTGTATATCATTGCAAAAATCATTTGAAAGAAAATGCAACTTAAAAATTTGACTTTTGGATGATCAACAAGAGGTTGTATTATTTAGCCTATGTGAAAGAAACGAATTAAGTTAGATCTGGTTTAAGGATATAAAATATTTCCCTTTTAGGTATATATATATAAATATCTGAAGAAATACAAGGTTATTATCTGGCCTAAGCAAGAATCGCAACTTCCAGATAAGCAACACATTTTCTATACAAGTTTCTTAACAAATAAACAAAAATAAATAAGAGAATCAAAAAAGAACCATCATCATGACTTCCAATTTAGATGATAATGGAGCAATTCATCCCTACACTGAGAAAAGAAAATAGGCTTTCATAAACCCTTAGAGACATACCCTGCTCAAATTTCTACGGACTCAATAAGCATTCCTCCACTGAGCTCGGACGCACGGAGATTTCATTTTGCCTAACATTATTTGCATCAGGGAAGACAGCCGCTGAAGACCTAACATGTTAATCTTCTTTCTCTGTAAAACTCCTGAAGTGTCACAGTTAATTTCATCTCCAACACAACCCTATTTCTATAAAACTTTCATTTGCATTCTGAATGTAATATTGCTTATTCTGGCACTTTCACTTTCCAAAGCAAAGGGTGTTTGTGAGCACATGAAATGGGAGATAACACTATGGCAAGTTCTTGGGAAAATTTATCCAAACAAGATTTAATTTTAATGTTAATCATGGTGACGATGCTGGTAGTGATGGTGCCAGTAACATTTTTAAATAAAATCAGTTTGAAGAAGACTCTTACTAATTATCAATGATTATATATTTGAGTCTTTTGTGCTCCCAACTGAAAACTAACAAAATGGAAACCTTGAGAAATGAAGAGCCGCCTTCGCCCAAATTTCTAAAATAATGGGGAAAAATGACTAACCATAAATGTCATGAGTATTCATTCGCATACTATTTGTATGCAACTAGGATAAATATATAATGTATCTTGAAGTAGATGACAGAGCAATGGAAGGCAAAAAAAAAATACCAAAGAATACAGAACAATGAAAAATTCTCATCTTTTTTGTCGTTGTCCCCAGAAGGTAATCATGAATCTGCAGTCACTCTAGGACACACTTTTGGACAAATACACAAGTTGGGAAATACACTGTGTTTCTACTAGACACATTTCTGCTCACAGTGTGACAGCAGAGATTTGTGAAATAATCAGAATGATTGCAATAACCAATCTCTGCCATTCATGATCATACTCTTCATTTTTCAATAAATATTTGCTGTATTTAATCTGTGCTAGGCAATTTATAATGAATAGGGCTACAAAGATAAGCAAAACCAGATTCTCTCCTTCAAAGAGCATATAGCTCAAATTTGTGGACATGCAGTGCGGATGGAGATGTTCTCTGAGATATTGGCTTATTGATTACTCAGTGCCAGGCCTTTGATATTCATTATCACATGCAATCATACCAATCCAAGTATACCAATATTATTATTAATTCCTTTTCATAATTAAGACAAAGGAGGTTCAGCAAGAACTGAGACTGCCTAGCCAATAGATGGCAGAACCTAAATTCAAGCTTGCCCGTGCTCTGACCTACTACATGTTTGTGATCCCCAGTGTACAAGTTCAGAGGAATACAGAGCAAAATGATAATCAAGGTTTGGTGGAGTATGCCAGGGGAAGCATTGAGGAATAGGTAAAATTGGGACTGGGTATTGAATGAGGTCAGAAACTAGCAACAGAAGGGCATATTTGGATGTGCGAAGACCTGTCAAAGAGGGAACTGACAGTGCAAGAGATGTGGATAAATTCAAGTCAAGAAACTGAAAGTTGAGGCCAGGTGTGGTGGTTCATACCTGTAACCCCAGTGCTTTGGGAGGCTGAGGCGGGAGGACAGCTTGAGGCCAAGAGTTCACGTTTACCGTGAGTTATAATCATGCACTGCACTCTAGCCTGGGTGGCAGAGTGAGACTCTGTTTTAAAAGAGAAAAAAGAAAAAAAAAGTTTAATTGATAAGAATGGATATGTTGAGGCAACCTGGAAAGCCTGGACAAAACAGAAAATTGACTTCTATTTGGTGTAATGGGTGATGGGAAATCGTAGCAGATTTTTGAAAAGAAAAGTGACAAAATAAAAATGGAATTTGCTTAAGCCTATTCTTGTCCCTGCCTGTATAACAGACTGGAGCAAAAACTAGAAATAAGGCAAGCTGCTGGGAAACTAATGCCAACTTCTCTCTGATTCAACTGTACCTGTACGGGGATGGTAGGCGAATGTGGAGACAGAAGTAGAGAATGTGCACTAGGAAGAGCACAGCCAAGAGGGACCAAGGAACTCTTAGTAGCCTTTAAATATGGAAGCAAAAGAGGAAGGTCCAGTAACAATTTGACTTTGAGAGGACAAAGGGGATGGCAGTGAAATTAGGAAGAAAAGGCAAAGAGGAAAATGGTGAAAAAACCTTGCAGCATGTATGTCATAATTTAGGTATCAGTGGGACTTCTGGGCAGAATGCACAAATACAACACTACAGATGGGGGGAGAAGTAGGATAGGGGACTGAAGTTGAGGAATAGAGTTTGGAGTCATCCCCCTACAAAGGGCTGTTGAAACAGGAGATGCAATTCAAAGTCTTAACAGAGCCAAGGGAGTAATTGAGCAAGCAGAGCCGTGACTGAGGGCCAGCCAGAGAGGAAATGCCCTGTCCACAGGAGGTAGCTCCAGCAGGTCTGACTGAGGGTCCACAAGGAGGGACACAGACCCATGAAGTTAGATCTTCTGATCTTTTTATTTCCAAGAGAAGTCGCAGAACTTCACAAAAGTGAAGTTTATCACTGAAATACAGGTTGCCAATAATTTTCAACACCAATGGGTAAAATTCCTGGCGGGAATTCCAGAAGTCATCTGAGAAGTTATAAACACCCTTGACCAATGAGGGTCCATCTAACTAGTGTGCTGGAAATTTTTTGGCAGTCAAAAATGAAATGTATGATCAGAAAAATCACTGTTAAAGCAATAACTGTTTCATTCTAAGCTGAAAGCAGCCAGGAGAATCTTCTTAGAAAATGTGAGTTTTCCCCTCCTCCACATTTCCCCAGCTTTTACTTGACCTTTCCCCAACATTTATTTACCTTTTTTCCAAATCATCAAAACTGTCTGGTGTAACTTCAGCAATATTTATGGTCATTAAGGAGCAAACCATAATATAAGAAAGTCTTGTATTTGTTATGATTTTCTTGCAAAGAATTTCAATCACAAAAGGGAAGTAAAATGTATTCTCAGAAAATTTCTCCAAAGTGCAAAGGCTTTCTTGCAAATAAAAAGTATGTCTTACAATGTTGATTATATAAGTTGGAATTCCCAGCCAGAGAGTAAATATTTTAAAAATAAACAACAAAAACATTGAGGGAACTTAAAAAAAAAAGATTATATTAGGTAGTGGTGATCCAAATAACGTAAGTCTTTAAATGCAGTAGGTTACAATGTTAGAAGACACAACTGTAAAGGACCTTCCATTTATTGATTTTTTGATCTATTCCAAAATAGATGCTTAACATCAACCCCTAGGAGAATAAGGAATCTCAAGAGAATGCCTCATAAAGGGTTTGGAAAGTACACATTATAGTGAATGAACGAGCCTTTACACATAGTAAAATGGCTTAAATAGTAGCATTAAATGCAGTGTCAGCACTGAACTCCACAGGATTTCGTGGGGGGCTTGCTAGTGTGACCCACTAAATCTCCCTGCGTATCAAAGAAAGCAAATCAAGGTGCAAAGCATGAGGGACATGAGTTATACAGATTCCTGTGGCTAATGCAGGTTATTGCCAAGGCAATTCTGATGCGCTCAGTCTAAGAAAATAAGAGTCAAAGCTACCTGCTGCTAATTATTGCTCATTTACTTCATACACATAAAAAGCTGGTCTCTCATTTACAAATGGCAAGGGATCAAGTGGGTAAATGAAACCCACCTCTGGGTATAGGGCTCCTCCCTGTCTGATCATCTGCATGTTCTACCACACACCAGCCAACTCTTGGCTTGACTCCACCCAGACTTAGGAGCAATCACAGCTCAGTCTCTCCCCAGCCCCATCCACTGCAATCAGTTGCACTTTTGCACCTCCTGCTCAGCATCCTCGGAGCAGAGTCCCATATTCAGAACTCTTTCTCCATCGGTGGCATCTCCCCTTCCTCACTCACTTTCACCCACCTTCGTTGCCAAATTCACGTCTTATCTCCCTCCACCCCCACATCACAGCCCTTGTTCTGCAAACCCTCCAACTTTACTATCACTGAACACAATCCCCATTTCACCCCTTGTCTTTCTTTGTCAAGCCAAGTTATATTCACACCAGAACAGACGTCTCAAAGTTCAAATCAGCTACTACATTTACCCTAGACTCCATACACAAATCCCTAGAGCCTGCTAGCTTTTTTTCAAATTTCAGCTCCCTACTACTGATTTCCCTTTTGTTCTTTGATTCACCCTTTATCCTCTGCTTAGTGTTGTCACTACAGCTCGTCTCCACTCATCCTCCCAAATGTCTGTTTTGATCACTTTGGCTTCAGCGCATCTCTGATCTAGTAAGCTGTCATTCTTCTGATCCAAACAAATGAGTCAATATAAGTAAAGAGCTAAACATTATGCCTGGCAAATACTAAACACCCAAGAAAAGTTGTTTCTCCTTCTCCTCCTTCTCCTCTTCCTTTTCTATTATTATTACCATTAGTTTACCCTGCCCACTCTTGCCCACATTACCAATTGCACCCTAATTCAATAACCGTGTCATCACTCAAAGTTCACTGCAATCATTTAAAAAGTGTTACCGTGAGAATTAATGAAAGACATGGGACATTACTGATTTAATAGCAATACATTTAAAGTAAGGAAATCCTATCTGTGTTCCTAGCCATTCTAAAACACTTCAGAGCAAGTAGTAGGAGCTTCTCTATCTAAATGGGTTATAAAATGGAAGGCATGTGGGAAAAGGGATGTTACTCAAAAAAAAAAAAAAAAAACTTTTAAAAAAATTAAGTGTAGTCATTTAGCTAAACAGTAAAAAAAAAAAAAACTCAATTTTTTCTTTTGAACATAAGAATTACATATCAAGCTGTCCCCAGCAGGCATCCCCTGTACCTTATCTACTTCCCCCAGAGGAGGGGTTAGTATATGAAGACATGGTTTCTTCTCTAGTTAGGAAGTTAGTTACAGGGAAGGTCTCTCCTGCTGTTCCATTATACAAATGGCTCATGGTACGGTCCTAAGTTTCTTTTTTTTTTCTAGGACAGAGTCTTGCTCTGTCACCCAGGCTGCAGTGCAGCGGCCCGATCTCGGCTCACTGTAACCTCCACCTCCTGGGTTCAAGCGATTCTCCTGCGTCAGCCTCCCGAGTAACTGGGACTACAGGTGCATGCTACTGGGCCCGGCTAATTTTTGTATTTTTTGATAGAGATGGGGTTTTGCCATGTTGGCCAGGCTGGTCTTGAACTCCTGACCTCAGGTGATCCTCCTGCCTGGGCCTTTGCTGGGGTTATAAGCGTGAGCCAGCACACCCGGCCCCTCAGTTTCAATAGAGGAAAAAATGGGGAGAGGAGGGAGGGAGGAAAACATGAGAGAAAGAAATGTGGCTACTGAGGAGGGAGGAAATAAAACTAAAATCAATTTCACATCTTCCCTTGCCTTGCCAGGTTCCCCTACATCTCCTTTACATTTCTTATGTCCGCACATAGCCATAGAGAAAGGAAAATGTCCAGCTTTTCTTGAACCCAACAATGAGCTCTATCACCTTCATTTTTATTTCTGCGCATATCATCACGGTATAGTTTGGTCCTATTTAGAACCAAGTGTCTAGCAGAGGAGATGCAAAGGGTTTAGTTCTGTTTACACAGCTGCTGAGTAACAGCACCTCCCAAGGCTTAGCTTTTGAACAATATAGATCTCTATTTCCTTTCGGTTGTCTAAGTTGGCAGCCGTTTGGGATTCCATTCCTAATGCTGGCATATGCAAATGTATTTTTAAGCTTAAAGTCGGAATCCTAGGAGGTTTAAATCATTGCCCAGCTGTTGCCAGACTTATTGAAAAAATCCCCAGAAATAAGTTCTCTTTTCCTGCCTGAAAACAATTGCTCTTGTCAGCTGTTCACTATCATGTATTGAACTTTTCATCTGCCACGGATACGTGTAAGAAATTTGATCTTTCACAGCCCCATTTCACCTGCTTAGTGTCTTATAAAATGCAGCTGCCTCTTTCCACTTGGATGGGAGGCCAAGGGATGATACAGACGACCACCATGAGCCCACTTTTACAGCTAGAGCTTAGTCAAAAAAAAGAGGGTGATAGACATCTCAGGAGGGAGTTGTCCGGTGAAAGGAGGGTTATTTTCTAAATTTTTACAGGCATCAGTACACTATGAAAACAAAATTTTAAATAAAATCCATCTTATAGTAGGACGATGCTCAGGACTGTTCTACTAATACCACAGAAGAGCAGTTCTCAAACATTTTTATCTCAGTACCCTGTTATACTCTTAAAAATTATCAAGGACTTCAAAGAGCTTTGGTTTATGTTTTTATGTAGGTTATCTATTAACATTAATCATGTTAAAAATCAAAACTGATAAGACCTTAAGTATTTAATAATTTATTTTAAAAATAACAACATACATGTTATTTATTAACATTTTGTGAAAAAAAAATACAATTTCCAAGACAAAAAAAATAGTAAGATAAGTGTAATTCTTTTACATTTTCACATATCTTTTTAACATCTGGTTTAATAGAAGTCAAATGCTTTCTTATAGCTGCTTCTGCATTCAATCTGTTGTGATATGTTATTTTAGTTAAAGTACATGAAGAAAATCTGGCCTCACACAGATATGTAATCTGAAAAAGGAGGAATATTTTAACAGCCTCTTCAGGTAATTGTGGATATTCTTCACTATTATACCAAAAGTCAATAAATAGCAGTTTCTTAAAGGTCAGCGGCAAGGTGAATATGAAACCATATCAATCAATGAACTTTTTGTACTCTGTTACATTAAAATCCATTGGTCTATCCTAAACGTTGAATCAATCTTTTACTCAGGTATGATTTTATAATGTCAATGAATAGGTTACTTGGAAAATATAAGTAACTGGAAAATAACAAATCATGCAGACCTTCCAAATGTTGACACATTATATTATATCTGAAAATCAAATTTAGTAACTTCATCACCAATCTTTTCGGAAGTCTTTAGGTGACATAAAACTGTCAAGCTCAAGATGGCCCAAAATTCAAATTTTTGCTTGAAAGCTCAAATTTTATCATTAGCAACAAATATTGTCAGTTGTGTTCTTGAAGTGACAAACTCACATCATTGATTTTTGAGAAAATGTCTACCAAATACTGAAGTCTGAATCACCCTAGCTTGTCAGTTGTTCATGTAAAAAATAGTGGTTTTTTTTTTAAGGCCGCTAGTTTAGCTCACAATTCAAATTATTGTACAAATGTTTTTCCTCAAGACAACTACTAAGTTGGTAGCAGAAGGCTTTGCGTGTTCCCATTTGTCACACAGTAAGACACATACCCAAGAGTAGACATTTAATGTAAATATTTTTTTTTCTGCTTTATGAAGGACATTCTTCAGTGAAACTGGGTTTTTTTTTAAAAAAATGTGCGTGTAGCAGTGAAATTTGGGCCACTACTAGTACAGTTTGGTGCCACTGCCTCAAATCACGTTAGAGTACCAGCAGTTTTACCCATGATTGCTTTTATACCATCACTGCAAATGTCAACAGAGTAGAAAAGACAGATAACATTTTAGTGTTATTATGAAAATAGCTTTGACCTTACAGATCCCTAATGTTTCTGGGGAATCCCTAGGGGTTCCCCAGCTTAGGTTAAGTCAACTGTGACTTAACCTAATTCTGATAAGATAGAGTTGATTCTAAAGCCTACAGAGACATTTACTGGACAAAATTTCGCTAAGTGTTTATATAAATAATCTAAACAGAGGGAGTTCAGGCTCTTTTTAGGAAAAGAAATAGTGAAAGACAGACTAACAAAATCACTAAGCATTAAAAATTCAAGTTAGAGTCAAAAATTCCACAAACTCTGATTTAAAAATACCTGGGAGATCTAAGACCTCTAGATACAGCATAAAGAAAACTAGAGTTAGCAGGAAAGCAAGGTCTTAAAGAAAAGGCCCTATAGAGCATGGTAGCATGCGCCTGTAATCCGAGCTACTCCGGAAGGCTGAGGCAGGAGAATCGCTTGAACCTGGGAGGCGAAGGTTGCCATGAACCAAGATCGCGCCATTGCACTCCAGCCTGAGCAACAAGAGTGAAACTCTGTCAAGAAAGAAAGAAGGAGAGAGAGAGTCCCCATAGAACAATGTGTGAAAGATTTCTCACTTGCCTAAGCCAGGTAAAAGGTAAGGAAGACTAACTGAGAAGCCAGTTTTCATTCCCCATTCTCCTTCTCCCCTCACTACATACACACACACACACACACACACACACACACACACAAATAGGCGTTAGCCTGGTTGCAAAGTGAAGTAAGACAGTTGTTAATGAACTATAGATTTATGTTTGTGTGATTTTTTTTATTCCTTTGTCCTAATTTTGCTGTAGGCTGCTTTATTTTTTGGTCTTAATTATATTTAATGTTACAAAAGAAAACAAAGGGTGATTTTTACAGACCTCAATTATATCTAGTAGGCTTCTTCATATCACTGAGGAGTTTGCAAACCATCATCTTTGTTCACAGAGGCATTTTCAATTCATTTTACTTTTTTAAATTTAACTTTTATTTTTAAGTTCAGGGGTACAAGTGCAGGTTTCTTATATAAATTTGTGACATCGGGGCTTGTTTTATGGATTATTTTATCCCCCAGGTATTAAGCCTAATTCCCACTAGTTATTTTTCTTGATCTTCTCCCTACTCCCACCCTCCACCCTTCAACAGGGCCCAGTGTGTATTGTTCCCCTCTATGTGTCTATGCCTTCTCTTCATTTAGCTCCCACTTATAAGCAAGAGCATCTGGTATTTGGTTTTCCATTCCTGCGTTAGTTTGCTAAGGATAATGGCCTCCAGCTCCATCCATGTTTCTGCAAAGGACATGATCTCATTCTTTTTTATGGCTGCATCATATTCCATGGCATACATATACCACATTTTCTTTATCCAGTCTACCATTAATGGGCATGTAGGTTGAGTCTCTGTTTTTGCTATTGTGAATAGCATTAATAGACTGCTTTAATAATTACAATTATACATGTTCATTTCAAAACAAGAACTTCAAGGATTATATAATCCAGTACCAGCATTTTACCCATAAATAGGGAAACAGATATACACATTTACAACCATTAAATGGACGAGTTCAAATGGAAATGTCAGACTTCCTCATTCTTGGGCACTTTCACTAAATAATGCTTTCCTTCCAGTGTTTACTTATTTAAGATTTTACTAATTTTAATCCAAAGAAAGCTCTTAAACAAAAAGCCGTTATGACGGATGCTGATCAGTCTACTTCCGGTCCAATCTTGCTATCCCTCTGTATCACCACCTGGTGGCATCACATGTAAATTGCATGAGAGAGCTGACACCAGAAGGAAAAGCTTTGCCTCTGAAATTCCCATACACCTCATCAAAGCCAATACTGGGTAGTCCCAAGCACTGCAGGAGTTTCATTTACATAGGAAGGACCTGTTTGTGGCTGTAAAGAACTACTATTTTGGAGGAAAAACTATCTCAATCCATACACACAGTTGAAACATTATGTTGATTTTTCTAGGTTCCTCTCAATTTTATTCATATTGGGTAAATTATTGACTAGGAAATTCAGAAATTTATCTAAAATTAAGCCTTTAGTATCACTCTTGCTGAATTTGTGAGATGTATTTAAGATTGTTGTGTCTACATATTGTCTCTAGTCCTATTTTCACTGTTTTATGATTCTGAGCTACCCAAATTGTACTACTTTAACTGTAACTTGAGCATTGGCAATTGCAGCACATTAAACAGGAGAGGCTCTCAAGCCCTCAGCACAGAGGCCCATTATGCTAGAGAGAAAAATCAATCCATAGGGTATCTGCCCTCTCATCTAGTTAACAGAGTAGAGATGAGAGCTCTTAAATCTTAAAGGACTCAAAAGCCACTGTCATCTTTGCCAAAAAGTTTGGAAATTTTTTGTT
This sequence comes from Symphalangus syndactylus, assembly GCF_028878055.3. Taxonomy (NCBI): domain Eukaryota; kingdom Metazoa; phylum Chordata; class Mammalia; order Primates; family Hylobatidae; genus Symphalangus; species Symphalangus syndactylus. Next base: position 105,088,992 of record NC_072425.2, read on the forward strand.
TAATTTCTGACCCCTATGGTGCATTCCAACAATTTAGAGATTCAATATGCTTCTCTTTGGAAAGGGAACTGTTCCCCAATTAACAGAATCAGCCATTCATTTCTTAGAGTATCTTCCTTCAAGAAACACTCAGATGATATCAAGAGTCCTTAGGAAATGAGAATCTCAAGTAGAATCCTTGAAAGAGTATAAAACTAAAGATGGAACAGTTTGGACAACTAGAGAGCAGTATTTTGGAATTGGGTCACTGGGAATTAGGGCAGAAGAGGAACCGGAAAACAGAATCAGAAGAAAGGAGATGGGAGCCCTCTAGGCACTGTCACAAGGATAACTACATGAAGAAAGAAGTAAGGCCTTGCAACAGGATCCTCAGGAAACATACAACCTTAGGTCAAAACAGATAGGAAAGATAAATCATATACTTAGACCAAGTATCAGGCAAAGAAGCCAAACAAAGAAAGCTAACATGACTGCACTTTATATAATAGGAAATTATGCATCTGTGCACCTAGAGGTTCTAAAACATTCATTGAGTAGAAAGGAGCTGCTCTGTCTCAAGCGGCACTCCCAAGGAGCACATGGAAAGGGGTGAATCCTCCATAGAGCATCACACAGCTTCCTTTGGAACTCACATGGTGGCTCTTCAGCATCACATTGGGCACATAGTAGGCACTGAGTAAACATTGCCTATTACATAAACGGGTTAAAGATGGCCCCTGGACATTGGTCCCTATGCCGTTTACTTCTTCACAGCAGGCTGGGACCATTAGCTCATAACCCACTGGCATAAAACACAAATTCTCACACATCCAATTGGTTAAAATGGAGTTCAAATAAGCATATTTTTAGCTTTTTAGACTCTGTGTGCAACCAACATCTGCTAGCCATAGATAATACAAACCCTGGGGCTATAGAAATAATTCTAAACTGCTGTTGCTCTTTGGAACTCTCTGACCCAGAGACTCCCCACCTTGCAGCTGAGCAACATCGCCTAGACCCATAGGCCCCATCTTCCATTCCCTTCTGCCATGGGAGTTCCCTTTTCCTCTTCCACTTCTGGGTGGTGGCCTCATGCTGCTGTCTTTGGGAGGTCTGCCGCGAGAGACTTCCTCTCATCCAGTCCTGTCCAAGTACCACCCAATAAAGCTGTTTTGTAATGCTGCCATCTTGTCTTTTCCTTGGTCAGCCCCAAATCCTTGAACTCACCACACCCCACAACCAATTTTCAAGTCCTCCCAATTTGACCACCTAATATTTACCAGCCTGCCCTCTCTGATCCATGTCCTTTCACATTGCATGAGGCCAGTCTTCATCATTGCTTCTGACAATTGCAATACTCTCCTAACTCATCTTCCTCTGCTAAACTTGCTCCCTGATGATACATCCTCCACCCAATATCAGGGTGAGCTTTCTATCACCAAATCTGATGGTAGTGTACCCATCAGATTTGGGTGACAGAACAGTGTTTAAAACACTGTTACAAAATATGTCCCAACTCCCTATCACGGGCACATGAGATGCTCTTATTTCCCACCTCTCCATCCATAAATCCTTCCACTCCCTGGTTCACGATTTACTGGCGCATACCAAGTGGGGTTTTTTTTGCCTTTGTACCTTTGCAAATTCCAGAAATGTTTTTCTCACCATGTTTAACCTGATGTCCCCTATTCATCTTTCTGTCTCAACTCGATCACATCCCCTCCAGAAAGCTTTCCTAGGGCATCCAGTGTAGAGGAGGAAAAATATCTTTTCCTTCTACTTATCTTAGGTTCATTGGCTGAGACTCCTGTAATGAAAGACAGATTAGAAGGAGAAAATCATAAAAATTTATTTAATGTAAGTTTTACATGGCATGGGAGGCTTCATAAGGAAATGAAGACCTAAAGAAACAGTTAAACCTGAATGCTTTTGTAGTAGGCTTCATGAAGAATGAAGAGTTGTGGGGAAAACATTGACTGGCCAAAACGAGTATTATCTAAGAATAGCAACTGGGGGAAGCATAGCCTGGCCTCTTCATCCAGATTCCTCTCTGTATCCTGTGTTTTCAGAGATAAGGATGCACCCTCCCTCTCACATGAGGGTCCTTTGACTTGCTTCAGAGAAGAGGAGGGGACAGTCAGAGAGACCTTCCTGCACATGCCATTTCTCAAATTCCTTCAGCTTAAAATATTCAATATGCCAAGGTGCCTTAGTTTGGGGTACCATGTCTAAACCCCAGCACAAGACTGGGTCATGCACCCCTCACCGGTGCTGTTAGAGTACCTTGCACATAGTTCTGCTGGAATATGTACAATAGTGCATGACTATACTCTGTTAATGTGATTTTTCTCCTCCTGTTAGACTTAAAGCTCTTAAGACAGGGGCCATGTCTAATTTACTTCTGTACCTGTAGTGCCTAGCACTGAGTGCTCAATAAATGTCTCTTGAATTGCTAAACAACTATTGGAGACATGTCCATATTGTGCATATTTTCACTAAAATTTTGAGAACTTTCCAATCATCAATAAATTGATTCAGCATACTATGCTTTTAAATGACCAAAATCAGAGAAATTTTTCCTCATTATGCAATAAATCTTTCTTCCCACAAGGGATGGCGGGGGAGAGTCACTGTCTCACTCATTAGTACAAATGTGCAAAAAACACATACTCCTAACATTGCCTCATCCATTCAACTATCTTTTACTAAATCACTACCATTATATATCTATTGATATAATTTTTCCTGCCTGATTTACATTTTTAATCTCTGTTTCCCGACTCTAAAAGGATTATTTAGCAAAATCCATGAATTTATAATTGACCATCTCTATTGTTTATCTCAATGAATAAATTCAGCAGTCTTGAATTTATTGCCCCAAATTCCTTGAGGATAAATTATCATGCTGATGGTTGGGCTTTCTCTTTAACAGTGATATAAAAATAATCTATGCTTTAGAACAGAGCCATCTTTTGCACTTGGAGCTGTTTTCTCTGAGTTGCTAAGATGATAAATGAATATGTCTAAAAATAAACTACTGTCAGGTAACCTGGCAGACTGATCTTTAAAATAACAGATAACAAGGAAATCTTTAGACATGACTAGCTTTAGCTTTGACTCTGAGTCCTTTGCCTGCTGTATTATAAAGGAGCCAGATTCTCTGTGCAACAAAGTTAAATCAAGACAACATGGGCCAGTAGGCCTGCCTGAAGTGGGCACTCTTTCTCGATAGAGGATGCAGGCAAATTTAAGCCATCCAGCTGTTTTTGCAACCCCCAAGTGAACACAAATTTAAACTATCATATTAAAGGAAATTTATGTCAAGATACATTAATCACAATGAAGGAATAATTTTAATTTCAACAATTAATTTAAATATTATTTAATTCAGATAATAAAGTAAAATTAGATTTTCCCAAAATCAATCAGCATTACACATGCTCACAAAAAATCAATTTATTCTAATCTTCAAAAACTATAAATTAAGAATATCTCCACATCTTAAGACCACTTAATTCTCTCTCAAATTTACTACAAAATACGTATGAATTTGTAATTAAGCCTACCTAATTTTAAGGACCACCAATCCCTGTTGGGGTCATGATGAGTGGAAAAGCACATGCAAAGAAGAGGCCTCTAAGGTAATACTCTATCTTCACAACCAAAGCAAACAACTTCGGCATGTGGAGATCCAGGATTCAAACCCAAATTCTCCACAGCACATGCTCTTAGCCACTTAGCCACTGCATAAGCCTGTAGTTATGTTTTTTCCATCTTCTCTTGCCCCACTCTGTTGGCCATATCACCTCTATTAATTTATTCTACTTATCTTGTATTCTTTCTTCGCCATAGTCACCCACTTCATGTCAGCAATTTTCCTTCTAATGTTTGTTCAACAGATGATAAAGAATATGACAGCCGAGGAAAACACAGAGTTACTAAAGATTCCATAAGCCCATGTAGTCTGTGGTTACCACCTTGCTCACAAGAAAGCAGTGAAAGAAGGTTTCCAAAGATCAGGTGACTCAACAAATCAGAATGGAGGAAGACCAGACTTGAGGAAGGCACAGGTGAGTGGTGCATTCCAGGCAGAGGGGGAAGCATGGACAAAGGTAGGAGGTAAGAATGACCAGTTTGTGGGACAAGCAATGAGATATGGATGGAACACTGAGTACAAAATGGGGTGGAGGAAGATGCAAATGGAAAGGCAGTCAGAGACCAGATTCCAAAGACTGAGTGACCAACCATCTTAGTTTGCACATAAATAAAAAAGGTACACAGGACACGGGATGTACAGTGCTAGAATCAGGAAAGTTCCAGGCAAACCTGGCCAAGCTGGTCACCCTATAGTCAAAAGTTGGCTGTGCCATGCTTTAAGGGAGTCTGAATTTCTCTGTACGCAGAAGGGAAACACAGAAGGATTTGAGCAAGCACAAGACAAGATAATTAATTCCTAGTGTGTAATTCACTCTACATCAGCCTTTTAAAACATGGGTTGCAACCCACTGGTGAGTTACAAAATCAAGTCAGTGGTCACAGCCAGCCATTTCTGTGATGTAACAGATTAGAATTATTAGAATGCACTGCACATGGTAAGAAACTTGTTTTGGATACACATACATACATTTACCGTTACATACACATATTATTTATAATTGTTACTTGCAGTTAAACTTTTGAAATATATTGAGCTACATCAATTCTTAAACTGAAAAATTTTTAATTCTAAATTTATCTCTACCTTTATCCTTTCTCAGCCAACATTTTGCATGTCATGACACCCACAGATCATGATGACATTTGCAAGGTATGTTAGGGTGAACAGAGAAAGGTGTTCACTACCACAGGAGACTTACCAGGCTCTGACTACCTTGAGTGCTGCCAAGAAATTAACATTGGGTATACCATGGAACCTGTAATCCATTCACAGAGCACTGGCAGGAAAGCTGTATCATAGAATGACCAAAGCAAACTCCACTCTATTTGTTTAAATCTACCAGACGATTAAAGAGAAAAAAAAAACATAAAATAAGTCCCTCAATACTCCAAAGTACAAACACATCAAAGGGGGTGTTCTTGAAAGATTAATCAACTTTTCCAGATACCTTACTATGCAGATAAGGTGTAGAAAATCAATACTACCTGAAATGCAGGACCTTCACATATTCCCTGCAGACCATGTCAACACAAATGCTAAATGCCGCTCTAGGATTTGGATATTTGCTATTTGCCCCATCAGCACAACCTTTATATTCCTTTTAGAAAGCAAATATTCATCTGAAAAGCTTGGCTGCAAATTCCCTACCCTGGCCCAGCACACAGCATTTTGTACACGAATGGATAACTCAGTGGTATGAAGCAGCATTCAGAGCAGATTTCTCAACCAGTTCTAAAAGGCTTAAACCCTTCTGATACTCATGTGTACTTTTTTAAATTCAAGACTTTTAAAAAAATGTAGCTAGAGTCGGTTTCAACCATCTGTCACTTTGAGTGAAAATAGGATGCAGGCATGTATACATTAGCTTTTAAAGAAAACCAATTCTGGAAGAAAGAATTAAAATGGAGGAAGAATTATATCTAAATTTTCAAGACCATGCATGCTAAGGAGTCACAAAATATCCAAAGTATGTAATAATTTACATGAATACATCTGTCTCCTTTTCTACCTGTCAGGTTGCCCCATATTCCAGAACATTCCTTTATTGAATGGTACTGCAATTATACCTTTCCCACCCAATCACAGCCTTGGGAAGTAGCAGAGTGGAGACATAAAAGTGATTTCTCCACCACCACATAATTAGTGGTAATCAACTGCAAAACCTATTACAATAGAAGGAGAATAGAGTCTTAAACCATACAAAAAAGGGGACGAAGTTTTCAGGTTTTTCCCCAGTGTGTGCCGGGAAAAGGCGTCCTGACCAACTGACATCACCCTGACCAACTCACATCACCCTTCCTGTGTGTCTGGTAGGAGAGTCACCTCAATGGCACCAGCACGCCACCTTGAAGCACTAGCTGTGACAACTGTTCCCTGGACTCTGGCTTCATGTGCATCCAGCTTTTGATCTTCTCCACTTCAAAGGCAACTGCTTTCAGCTACTCAGGCCAAAAGTCTTGGAGCCATCCCTGATTTCCCTTTCCATCAAACCCACATCCAATCTATCAGCAAATTATCTCTTCCTTCCAAACATTTCCAGGATCTGTCCACTTTTCACCACGTCCCCTGCTATCACCCTGTCAAAGCCACCATGATCTGTCATCCATATTTCTGCAAAACCCCCTAATGGGTCTCCTCATTTCTATCTTTGGCCTCCCTTGCAGCCCATTCCCACACAGCTGCTATAGTAATTCATTAAAACACAAGTCAAGTCATGTCACTTCTCTGCAAAAAGTTCTCCAATGGCTCCCATTTCAGAGTAAAAGCCAAATTCCTTGTAATAGCCTCCATGGCCCTACACAACACAATCCTGTTACTTTCCTGATCTCACCCCCAGAAATGCTGGCCTACTAACTGTTCCTCAAACACATCAGGTACACACCCACCTCAGGGTCTTTGCACCTCCTATTCCCTCTGCCTGTTAACGCATTTTCCCCTACATATCTGAATGGCTTGCTTCTTCAAGACTTAGTCCAAATTTCATCTCATTGAGGTCTTACTTGACCATTCTATTTAAAATAGCAAACTATTCCCCACCCACTGTCCCTGCATTGCCGTCTTTTCTGCTGCCTTAAGTTTTTCTTCATTATATATATTAGACTTAACATTTCAGTATTTTTTGTTGTTTGTCTCTCCTTTTAGACGTTAAGCTCCAATGAAGGCATAGATTTTGTCCGTATTGTTCACCGATGTATTGCCAATACTTAGTACAGTGACTGGTCAGAGTAGATAATATTTGTTGAATGAATGAACAAATATGGCTGCAAAAAATGTGTCTGAGTGAACTCCTTTCCCTGTTCCTAGCCTTATGTACTATAAAAACTGTCAACGCTCCATTGGCTTTAGGATTCCCCTAGATCTGTTTCCCCACCCTCCCTCTCAACTCTTTTGCTTTGTTTTGGTGCCCTCAATTGCCATATTATTGCCACACCTAGATTCTGCCTCCCTTCCCAGCCCTTTTGAATGTATTCACATAATTGGACCACCTGCTTGATTTTTCAATGCCCAGGTTACCTCTAGACTCAGCCTTTAAGATTATCCTTAATAACCTCACACTAGTCCTGTCCCAGCCATGCCTAGCCCATACCAAGGGCCCAGAAACTCAAGTTCTCAGCAGAGTTTGGAATACTGACCTATAAGCAAGGGCATTGTGATCCAGTGGGAAGTTAGGTTTCTCTTGGCAAAGTTAGTAAGTTGGCATTTTATGTTGGGGACCTAACATATAACATATACTTACATTGGGTTGCATGTTTGCCCATCAGTAAGTTGCTAGAGAATGTGGGCTACCTAAGAACAATCTAACATCTAGACTCTCAAAACTAAGATTCAGACCTTAATTCTGCCCATCTGTATAGCTAACTGCTGGTCCTGATCAGCTGCAATATGATAGCTGACTATAGGTAAGAACGTTGATGCTCAAGAGTGTCACCGAGTTATTTTCAGCACATGAGCGTGTACCCAAACACATGTCCATATACAGGCACATAACCCCAAACTCCTTTAGCAGATCAGAGCACATTTCTCCCCACTGCTCCAGTCCCTGCTACACAGTGACACTTTGCAGGAATGGAGTGGTGGGGCCAAGGGGAAGGAGGATGGGATGCTTTACCTTGATGGAAGGAAATGGGAGACTACCTTGGGTTTCTGAGCAAGGTCCTCCATATGTTTCTAAAGCAGGGAGAAGCACACTACTCAACCAAAATTTTTAATTTGCTAAGAGTCAGGAAGCCTAAGTAGTTGGCTCCACAATGCTAAATTTATCTTTATGTTAATTCGGTATAATGAGTCTTTTTACTGAGCCCCTACAAAGCACACAGTGCTGTTCTGGGTACTGTGGGGCTTACACAAATGATCAATATAGAGTCTGTCTCAAAAAGCATGTAATATGGGAGGGTCTGAAAACACTAACAACATTGCAGGGGAAATGGGATACATGCGTGACAAAGGTATAACATACTAAAGAGTGCTTGCAAGAACTGGAGCACAGAGGGGGTTCCTAAAGGAGGAGCAGTGAGAGCCAGACATTGACATGCGAGTAGGATGGGAACTGGGGATCATTTCCTATGGAAGTGGCCGATGTTTGGGGAATAGCACAGTTCAATGGGACTGTAGCATATGGTCGAATGGGTTCGAGGTAGCAGGGCGCAATGGGAAACAAGTTGGAAAGGGGAATGTTTGGTGCCACACTCTCAGGACATAACTGACCCACGGCTATTTTTTTCTGCCCTTTGGTCCTGCCCTGCTTCAGAAGAAAGTTATTTATTTTTAGAACATGTAAGAGTCTTGAAAAAAATGTCAAGAATTTCCATGTTAAACCAATTCAGTCTATTCAAATGTGCTAATCAAGGCAAACTACTGGAATTAACACTTTTTTTACATATCACACTTTTGCGGTATAGAATGAAAGAGTGAGAAATTAAGTGTTCAAAATAGATGCCTTAGCATTTGCAATACATACATTCTTTGCATAAGATACGCATTCAGGGTGAGAACGCTATACCCCTAGTAATCTCTCCATTTTCTGTTCCTCATACTGATATATATATATATATATATATATATATATATATATATATATATAGTTGCAATGAAGGCATAGATTTTTGTTAATTATATACAATATATATGTATATGGTATTGGGGGTTTCTGGCACATACCTTTGAAATGGCATATTTGTCTACCCTCTGTTTTTGGGAAGGAGGATCAGATTATAAAAACCATTAGAGTACATTAGGAGATTACTAAGTGAATGAATGAATAAAGGATTTGGTGAAAGAATGAGCCATCAAATGCATGGTGGCTTGGTCAATTTGGAATTAAGTTAGCAACATTTCTTGGTTTTTGCTTGTTTGTTTGTTTGTTTGTTTGAGATAGAGCCTCACTGTGTCACCCAGGCTGGAGTGCAGTGGTGCGATCTTGGCTCACTACCACCTCCGCCTTCCAGACTCAAGTGATCACCCCACCTCAGCCTCCCGAGTAGTTGGGACCACAGATGCGCACCACCATGCCTGGCTAATTTTTTGTATTTTTTGGTAGAGACGGGGTTTTACCATGTTGTCCAGGCTGGTCTTGAACTCCTGAACTCAGGCAATCTGCCCGCCTCAGCCTGGGATTACAGGCATGAGCCACTGCTCCAGACCTCTTATTTGTTTTTAATGGTTGTCACAGGCTGTTAAACTCCCTGAAGTTACTATAGCATTCCCATTGTCTGGCAGGAGGAATTTATAAATGTTTGTTGAAGGCACAAATGAATGAATGTTACAATTTAAACAGTCCCATGGGAAAGGAAGTAGGCAAAAGTTGTTACATTTTCCCAATTTGGCACCTGCCCCCTTGTTTACTCTGGCCCCAAGTGAATGGCAGAACCTGGCCAAAAGAAAGAATAATACAAAGTTCTGTCTCATTACAAAGGATCAGAGATTCTTAAATTTTGAGGAAAATTATGTAGAAATTACCAGAGCTTCTCTGACCTCTCACTGATAAGTCTGTTCACAGACAATGTTCACAGGAGGTGACATGCTTGAATTTCCCTAGGCATTGGGAACTCGCTACCTCACAGACAGCCCAGCCCATTTTTTGAACAGCTTCAACCAATCAAAGGTTCTCTATACATGGATATTAACTCTGTTTTTCACAAGAAGTTTGGGCTACAGCAGATAAGTGTCCTCATAACTATTTGCCAAAGACAGAGTCTTTATGCCCACCCCTTCGCCAGCTTACAGCCCACAAGCTCTGCAGCATCACCTCAAGTTGCCCCCACTTTACATTCCAGGAGTGGGTGGGGGAGGCAAAGAAAAAACAGAGGAGAGAGAAGGTGAGCATCTACCAAGATGAGCTTCACGGGCTCCCCTCCATCGTACCCAGACTCTAGCTTGTCAGTCCTTTGTTACGGCACTGGCCCCAAGCACATGGACCTTTTAACGTTCTGGAATCAAACAAGCAGAATGCCTCCATGATTCAGTCACAATTCATTTATACCACATTAAATTTTAATTTAATTTAACATGACTTTGAAGTGCTGGGGTGGGAACAGGAGAGTTAGGAAATGTACCCCCGATAGACCTGAATTACCAGATCTATCAGAATAGAAGCCACATTGACACTCTAGAGCTCTCTAGACTGTATGGTTGCCTCTCAGACCAGGGAAAATACTGACTGAACATCTGACCCTGAAACACTCCGATGATCCTAATTCAGGAAGGCAAGTCTTCCAGAATCCCAGGAATTACTAAGCCCACATCCATTTGGGGCCCAGACACACAAGAGGTGGTACATTTCAGGAAGTCAATGTTTGTATTAAGCATATCAAAATGATTCAAGGGGAAAAAATTAAATCCTGTAAGAAATGGAAAATTGAGTGGGATTTATTCTTTCAAACCACAGCGCAACACTAGGAAGTGGATACTATTATTATGAATCCTGTTTTACAGATGAAGAAAATTAGGTACAGGCAAGCAAAGTAACTTGTCAAGATTGCATAGCTAGTAAATGGTGAAACTCAGCTTTGAACCTTATTTCCAGAGGTCATGCTCTTATACTACCTCTTAACCATAATCACTGTTTTAATTTTTTCTGTGATCAAATCAGGTCCAAAAACAAAAGAGGAGGATGAAGGTAAAACATTAATTGAAATGTTTTTGTCTGGGTAACACTGATGTCTGGTCAGTCTGCAAATTGAAAGAAGTGATTATTCACTTAATTATTAATCACTACCCTTCTTTGAATCCACATTGTACTTTGTTATATCTCTGAGGCATTTATCCCATTTTAACATATGTGATAATCATTTGATATCTGATAACATATAACCACATTGTAGGTAATAAATTATTCTATTTTTCCCCCATTAGACATTGGCCCCTACGATCTGTACCTTTTTCATTTTCATGTGCCCACCAAGCACTCAGTCTCACTCATGGCTGGCATTCCATAAGTTCTAAATGAATATTCTTGACTAGAATTGAACAACTACTGAAGGAAGCTAATTTTCACCCCATATGTATTTCTTTTATTCATTATCAGTAAAATTTATATTTGTAAGCTCAGTTTTCTGGGAACCTGTTATTCCTTATGATATTAAAATCATGCAAATGCATTTTATATTTTAATGGGCATTCATTCAGGCATTAGTGATATGGACAGGAGGCAAGGAAATACTGGGTAGAAGAGGGTGGTTCCCAGGAAAGGCTCCACCCTCAAGCCTGGAAACCCACGGCCCTAAATGGGAACAGGCATTTCTGTTTTCATGCCCAAATGTCGCCTTTTCTAAAACCACTCTGGCCTGCCACGCCCCCATCCTGTACCCACAAAAACCCCAAACCTCAGGCTCCATGAGCAGAAGAGCGGCAGAGTGGCAGAAAGGAGCAGCAGAGAAGGAGAGAAGAGAAGGGACATCTGAACATCGAGAGGAGTTCGGCTGGGGAAGGTCAGAGAGGTGATTGGCCACAGGATGGCTAAACTCCAGGGGAAGATCATCTTCCCACTCCGTCCCCTTTCCAGCTCCCCATCCATCCCACTGAGAGCAACCTCCACCACTCAATAAAACCACTGTGTTCACCATCCTTCAAGTCCATGTGTGACCTGATTCTTCCTGGACGCCAGACAAGGATGCAGGTACCAAGAGGACAGGGTGTAAAAGGCTGTCACCCTATCTCTCCACAAACTGGTTTAATACTTAGCCATCAACGGACAATAACTGCTAAAAGAGCATTAATTATAATGCATCCCTCGATGCTACCATGGGGCTGGGGCCCAAAAGTGCTCATTCTGGCTCCTGCACCTGCCTGTCTGCATGCTCCCCATCCCATACAGGGTTTGAGCATGCAGTGGCTGAGCAAATGAGCAACACCGCTATTGCAAGTCCTGCAAAGGGCTCAAGGAACTCTCCCAATTCACTTGTAGAGTTGGTGGCTGAAACCACTACATATGTGGTTACATATCAGTCAGTGTCCCTAGGGGTGCCCCATAGAGACTGTAGTTATTAGCAGGAATAGGCAGACTTCATGTAAGTCCCTCCCTTCCATAGTCATTTGAGTTTATTACGAAAATTCCAGTTCCCCTCCCATAGGACTACACTTAAGGATGCCATTGTAGTCAGGAATGGCCACACAACTGCTTTTGGCTCATGAAACGTGAGTAGAGGTGTCATATGTCACTTCCAGGAGGTTTAATATGCAGTATGCAATTTACCACAGGGATTGTAGAAGTATATATCAAGATGAAGCCTCATACATCATGGGCCTCTGAGTGAACATGGTGAACACAGCCCCTTGTTGACCCACACTGGACATGTAACATGGCCAAGAAAATTTTTTTGTTGTGTTACTCCACTGAGGTTTGGCAGTTATTTGTTGTTGCAAGATGACACAGCCTAGCCTGATCAAATCCACTCCAATGAGTCAGAATTCTGGTTACTTTTCACCTTCCTTGACAGCACTGACATCTGCAAGCACCCCTCCTTTACCATCCCCATCTTAAAGTGCTGTGAAATGCCCCGTGAGGAGGGTGTAAAGAGTAAGAAAGTACTAAATGTCATTATTAACCACACAGTCTCCAGAGCATGTGCCCTGGTTAAAGCAACTTTCTGTATTTTCCTCCAGGGAGTTTAGAAAACACTTTTTCCATGTGCTGCCCAGATATGCCTTTCCGGCATTTGGGAAGGTAGCGGTGGTGTTGACAATGTTATAGGGTGATGTTTCCAGTACCCTAACCCATCGTCAAAAATAAACTTTTGCCCAATTTACTGAGAAAAATGGCTCAGTCAGGGCAGACTATACCAGGGAAAGGGAGCACTCAAAGAGAGTTTATCTTCCTCCTCCTCAACAATAGTTTTGTAACCAACTTTTCTATCTACTTTAAGGTCTCTAATTTATGGTCTTAGAATTTTTTGAACTCACATTTCTTCATTTTTAAAAACAAGGGACACTCAAGGGAAATGAGCACAGTACCCCCGGCTTTAAATTCTCTGGCATAAGATATGGGATTTCACCCTTGCTTGATATGCCAATTACTTTTCAGCAGCATTTGACAAATATTAAAAAGCTTAAAATAGGAGGCAAGAACATGTGTAAATATTCAAAACCCCAAATCTGGCCTTTTACAATGTCCCTGGGTGGTCCATATTTGCATTGGGAGATTTAGTTTGGCATTTTTAACTTACCCAAATAGATTCTAATTTTCCTCTGAGCCTGAAGGCATTAAAGAGGGAGGATCCTCTTTCCAAATCAGCTGTAACCTATACCTTCTGAAAGTGAACAAAGTCACACTTTTCAAGGAAACAGGCAGAGAAGGGTTTTTTGTTGTTGTTGTTATTCTTTCTTCCACAAAATACACACCAATTCCCACAACCTCTTGCTATATTGATACTATCGGGCAGATGGTGAAACAGGAGACGCACTGTAATTTTAAAAGGGAACATTGTGTCAAAACACACATTCCCCACAGGGCCTGCTTCCCTTTCCATCATCCAAACCCACCAAATGACATTCCACAAGCTGGTTCTGAGACAGTCTCAGGGTCATCCCCTGCACTCAGGCTCATTTTAACATTCAACAACTTGATAAACATTTAAAGGCTTCCACATGGTGTGCTGTAGGATCCAAAACTGCATTCAGAAAGAGGGGACTTCATTCCATTTCAATTAGTGAAGTCTTCATCTTGACAAAGAAATGGGTACTATTTCAGGTCAGAGTAGACAATCTAGCATGTATTCTAAAAGGGAAAGTGAGGCCAGGTGTGGTGGCTCACACCTGTAATCCCAGCACTTTGGGAGGCCAAGGCAGGTGGATCACGAGGTCAGGAGATCGAGACCATCCTGGCTAACACGGTGAAATCCCATCTCTACTAAACACACACACACACACACACACACACACACACACACAAATTAGCCAGGCGTGGTGGCGGGCTCCTGTAATCCCAGCTACTCGGGAGGCTCAGGCAGGAGAATAGCATGAACCCTGGAGGCAGAGCTTGCAGTGAGCCAAGATCGTGCCACTGCACTCCGGCCTGGGTGACAGAGCAAGACTCCGTCTCAAAAGAAAAAAAAAAAGGTGGGGAAAAGCGATTAAGTGATTGTAGGCAAGGGATGTATAATGTTGTGTCATCATTTATTCATTAGAATGAATGAATATTTCATTTATTCAATGAAAATATACTCATTACTTGGCTTCACTTTGGACATTAGAATAAAATATAAACCTGGTAAAGAATCAAAATGTCCCTTCTACCAGAAAGAAGCCAGTGTGCTGGACTGCTCATTGGACAGTGTCAGACCAAAGCCAGACCAAAAGGATTAGCCTAAGGGGTTCAAAAAGGAAAACACCAGATTCAAACCATGCTGCCTGTCATTTCTTCAATGAAATATTGTCCTCCTCAAGACTCCCCTTCCCCCAGCAGAAATGCTCTGCATGATCCTGATTCAGGAAAGCAAGGCTTCCAGGATTCTAGGCATTACCAAGCACACATTCATCTTGGGCACAGACACAAAATGGGCGCTACATTGCAGGAAGTGAATGTTTTTACTAAACACATTAAAATGCTCCAAGGGGAAGAAGAAGTCAGTCTTATAAGAAAAGGAAAATTAAGTAGGATTTATTCTGGCTAATATTTCAGGTCAACAAAAACTTGTTGAGTATTCACCATGTGTAAGGTTCTCTGCTGGAAGACACACTGATGTCTGAAGGAGCCTAAAGTCTAGGAGAAAGACGAACGTCAATGAGTAAATTTAAATCAAGACAATTTTCTGTTTTTAAAAAACAAAGCATACCTTTGGTTCAAAGGAAGGCAAGATCACACACATCCCAGATAAACTAGAGAGTGACATAATTGCTGTTTGATCATAAAAAGAATTATCCATGTATTTAGCATGTACCAGGCACTGGGGCCTGTACACTGATTGTCTGCAATCCTCACAATAACTTTGCAAGCCAGGCATCATTTTCCCCATTTTACAGATGAAGAAACTGAGGCTCACACAGGCAGTAAGTGGGATATCTGATCTCTTCTTCTCATTACTTTATGCTGCCTCCTAGATGCTCTTAGATGTGCTTTTTACTATCTTGTAAAGACCAAAAAAATTGACTTAAATTATTTAAACAGGGAAGATTTCAATGAGAAAACTAGAACTTCTAAAGCAGAGTTTCATAACCTCGGCATCATTGACATTTTGGGTCAGATAATTCTTTGTTGTGGAAGCTATCTTGTTCTTTGTGGCATGTTCAGCAGCAGTCCCAACCTCTACCCACTAGATGCCAGCCCTTTTCCCCAATTGAGATAATAAAAAATATCTCCAGACATTGTCAAATGTCCCCTGGAGAAGACAATTGCTCCTGGCTAAGAACAACTGATCTAAAAACTTGCTGGGGTCAGGTGCAATGGCTCACGCCTGTAATCCCAACACTTAGGAGACTGAGGCAGGAGGACTGCTGGAAGCCACAAGTTCAAGACCAGCCTGGGCAACACAGCAAGACTCCATCCCTACGAAAAAAAATTTTTTTAACTAGCTGGTGTGGTGGGACATGCCTGTAGTCCCAGTTACTTGCAAGGATGAGTTGGGAGAACTGCTTGAGCTCAAGAGTTGGAGTTGCAGTGAGTTATGATCATGCCACTGCACTCCAGCCTAAGCAACAGAGTAAGACCCTGTTTGTAAATAAATAAATAAACAAATAAAACTAAAAAGAAAAGAAAGCACTGGAATGAGCCCATCTTGTACTAAAAATCATTAAATAGAAGAAAGATAAAAAACAGCTATTCCCAGTCACCTCTACTTGAGAGCAGAAAATGGGACCAGCCTCTGTGCAGCTCCTTCTGGCCCTACTCACCTCTAATTTGAGTCCCATACACAAAAGGCAATGGGCCTGACTGCCAGTAGCTGTGCCACACTGACCCATAACACACAGCACCTGTGCTAGATAAATGTGCAATCTTCAGACTGGCATCTGCATACCCCTGGCCTCCACAGTGGCTTTCTAAAGAGCCTGCAGGCAAGGGAAAAGTTAATGGCATTAATTTCCAGAACCGCAGCTTCTGCCTGTATGCTTTCCTAAAACTGTCTACCGGAGAATGTGCCTGTGGTTGTAGAATTATTCAAGGCCTCTTTTTCCATCTCCATTTTCACAAAATGCCTTCTGCCATATTAAGGTTAAAGACAAATATAAACTAAACAAACAAACAAAACCCCAAGAAATCCCAAATCTTACTGTGGTGCTTAACTGCAAGATATAAAAACATCCCTTTGTGAAAAGAGCTTCTTCACATACATTTTAAATTGAAGCTGGTATTTAGATTTTAATTGGATTCAAAGAATGATGTCACGGTTTTATTTTTAACTGTCAAAGTTTACAACATTCTGAAAATCACATTAATTGTGATTCTACAAATTTATGATGAAAAGCATTAGATGTAACCTTAAATGTGGAGGTGATGGAGCTGCAGAATTTTTAAAAAATTCTTGAGGGATTATAAAAGAGAAAAAATAATGTTGGAAAAGCACTGAGTTAAAGCATAATGAAGCACACTGGAACGGTTACCAGGCAGGTCTGTTGATCAAGTACAATCGTCCTCTATAGTGCTTGAGATTCATTATTTTTATTATGAATACCCTCAACTCTGACCGAAATTTCTGCTTTGTGTGTTTGCCACATTGATGGCATTAGCTGTTCTGAACCCCCAAAATGAAACAGTGGGTTTTTCTATGCGATCATAGCAAGAATATAGGTAAGCGGAAAACTGTTAGAGCTTAAGTAATAATTTGGAAGCAAGAACAGCTGCTAAAGAGGATTTCAAGACTGGTATGAACTGAAAACTAAAGAGCACGTAAGTCATCTGGTAAGTAGTGGCCCTCCCAGGATTTAGGAGCAAGTCAGTGTTCCGGATCACGGCACAGCTGCTGTATCAGGGAAGCCTCAGAGGACAGAACAGCCTTAAATTCATCTTTGCAATGAATAAAGTTTTGATTTGCAGTTACCACTGCAAGATAGTTTTCAGGCTGTGTTAGGTGGGGGCTGCTGTGCATTTGGTACTCGGCAAGACACCTGGCAACGGGGGAAGCAAAAGTGTGGAGTTTCAACTCACCTTAAGTAAAGCAGGGCTTGCTTTTCTTCTGCCACTCTGGGAGACATACAACTTGTTGTTGTTGTTCCTTTGATAATATTTTAGGCTTTTCCTATCAGTGTGTGAACATATTTCTTGAGGGACTCTTAGTCCTGCCACAATAAAAAGCTACACTAAACATTACTTTTTTGGTGTCCCACACAGGCAGAGAAACAATGAGCTATGGTAGGAAGAGAAGAAACAGACTTTGGAATCAGGCCGACCTGCATTTCAAATCTAGCCCTTCCACTATCTGGCTCCATATGGCCTTGACCAAGTGACTTAATCCCTCCAAGCATCTCCTTGTTTGTCAAAGAAAACGAAAAATGTCCACCTTACAGGGATGTTGAGATGATTCAATGAACTAACACATCTATAAAGCAGTGATTATGCACAGGAGAGGTGCTCAATGAATGACAAGCCGAGCTAGGACTGCCTGCCACGCCCGGAGGCCTGACTCAGTTGCAGGCCTGACTCGGTGTCAGTTGATGTTTGCTATACCTGCCACCTGGGCTCCTGGTGAAATGCCAAAAAAATGTCCTGATAGCCAAGAACATTTTATTTTTGGCTGCCACTGGTAGGATAGTTTGGCTTTGTCTTCGATACACTTCAGCAGAGTGACCTCTGCTCCTCTCCCCTTTTTTAAACAGCATATATAAACCAGTGATTCTTCCAGTATTTTTAGTTAGCAATATCCCCTTTTTTTTCCCTAGAAAACTACATTTATGCACAAATGCATGAAAATTTGCATCAATTTTAGTGGGTTCAATGACCATCTGAAAATCATTCGTATGCCTCCCTTTTACAGTATCTATGGGTTTGTGTTTAAGAAGGTTCCTCCAACAAAGAATCAAGGATGTTTTATGAATATGTGAGCTCATGAGGATTAGCACCTAGGCAGTGGTATCTATGTTACAATGGAAACTTCACTCTAAGATTCTGGGGCCAGGCCTCACTCAGAGAGGAATCAAGGAACACAAGTCCAAGATATTGATGAAAAGTCTCTGTCAAGAGGAATAATTTTTTTTTTTTTTTTAAGACAGGGCCTTGCTCTGTCACCTAGGCTGGAGTGCAGTGGTGCAATCTTGTCTCATTGCAACCTCCGCCTCCTGGGCTCAAGTGATTGTCCTGTCTCAGCCTCCCGAGTAGCTGGGATTACAGTCACGAGCCTCCAGCCCGGTCTCTAACTCCTGGCCTCAAGTGATTGGTCTGCCTTGGCTTCCCAAAGTGCTGAGATTACAGATGTAAGCCACTGTGCCCAGTCAAGAGGAGTAACTTTTACATGGACCTGGTCAAGGGTTTATACATTGCAAAGAAGAAAAACAAGAGTTGAATTCATTTGAATTAACTCTCAAAACAAAAAAGTCAACTCTAGAAGTTCCTAGTCCCAGCAAAGTTCCCAAGAGAATATATGTTCTCACATGCTCTAGGGGATGTAGAAGCCACAAAGATTTCTAGTAAAAGAGATCCCTGATTAAGGTAGCAACTATTTACACAGCATTTGAGATCCACAAAGTATAATAGCTACTTTCATTAAGGAGACAAAAACAATACCATAATTTATTTTAAGGGGCCATGGGTCTACTTTGAGTGTGCATATATTATTCAGTTACCTATCAACTGGCAAAAAGTGCGGCTATACTTGTGGCTTTAAGAAAATAACAATGGATCACACTGAAATTGGAGAACAAACCTGAAAGAAACAGACATACACTGGCTTTTTTGTCTCTCACACAGCACAATAGCCAAAATGGATGGGTCCTAGTTTTAGAGTCTTTGGAGAGATCTCATTCGAATCCTACCTCTACCATTTATTAAATGATGTTGAGTATGTCATTTAACTCATTTAATTATTTGGAAAATATGGATAATAATGTCTACTTCATAGGATTAATATAAGAATTAAAATGAGATAACATAAGAGAAGAGCTTGGTATTCAATATATGAAAATTAACCAGTGTAATTGTTTTATAGTACAGAAGAGACAGGTTAAAACTCCTGGCCTGGAATCAGGCCTTGATTCAAATGCTGCCTTGCTCAACTTAGTAGCTGAGCAAAAGTTACTTGACAGCTTTGTGTCTTAGTTTCCTCATCTGTAAAACAGAATTACAAACAATATCTGCCTCATAAGATTTTTGTGATGTTTAAATAAGTTAACACCTGTGAAAGTATTTTAAAATGCAATGCCTGGTAAAGTGCTCAATATATTTTAGCTATTGTTATCAATCTTTGATTCAAGTGTAGGGAGAATAAAGTAATGAAGGAATATATTTGTTTGAAACAGATTTTGAAACAGATGCATGTGACCTTTTCATCTGATGCTATGTTGAACAACAAAGAAACTGGAGAAAATGGTAACAGGGTGAAGCCTGTGCACACTGTTTGTACTAAGAGGGGTACCTAGATTTCAGATTTGGCATGCATTTTACAAGACTGGTCTACGTCGCTGTTTTTATGGACAGAGCAGCACCCAGGCTGGATCCTTGACTCAGCACTGTCATCAAAGGCAAGGCTCATTTATTAAATGTAGACTCGGGAAGGAGTACTTTTGGAAGCAGAGGGATTGGGAAGAAAGATCTTAGAGCCTTCTCTGAGATATAAAACATGGTGACTGAAATGCCAAGTGACTTCTTCTTACTCTCTTCGAAGTTAGTCAGAAACTGAAGACCATGGACCACTACTTTAAGAACTCTGCCCCTTCTCCTGCGGGTCGAGTTTCTTTTCTCTGTTCATATCCCTACTGGTGATTTTACCTAAAGCTTTAACAGTTAAAACAATCATGCATGTTTTCAGTAACAAAGAGGGAGGAAAGGCTGGGGGTGGGGAAGGACTGCAAGCCAGCCCCTCCTCCTCGAGGACTGTGCACCAGGGGCTGCAGCATCTCAGAGGTCCAAAGAGGGAGGAGGCAAGTGCATTTGTATCTGAGGCCTGAGACAAGGAAGAAAAAGTAAAATGCTGAGATGCTGTGGGCCAGAAATAGGGCTAAGAGCTTGACAGGCTGGAAAATCCTGCATTCGACCCCCAACTGTATTCTAAAAACTTCCCAAGGATGGTGCTAGAGGTTTTAAGAGGAATGGGTCTTGGAGCACTGGATCCTCAGACCTAAACAAATATTTGAGAGTTGGTTCCTATGAAGAGAACATCTGGTAACTCAGTGGCAGGTGTTCAGATTTTATTTTATTGAGAAATATGATCAAAAGAGCTGAGTTAGGACCCCTTTTTCCACACCAAACCTTTTTGAACAAACCTGGCATTTTAAATAATTAGAGGTAGTATTACATTCTCACCAGTACCCTCAGCTTGCAAACTGCACTGAATATTCCCTTTTCACATTTACTAACACTGATCAACGTATATCTCTATAATTTCCACACTTAAAGTATGTACACAGACTGTTACCCATGTCCGTGTTAATATCAGGCATTGGGTTGTCACCTGCAGTTGCCTATGCCTTACTGTTAGCTATACTTTTTGCTAATCTGGAATGTTTGGAAGCAATTCTTCACAACTCTGAACTACAATAAGTCTACAATGCCCACTTGAAAGGCATTCCAAGCAAGAAAATGGCTGGCTACTTGTTCCTGCCCCTTACCTAGGATTAGTAGAAGCCAGAATAGCGAATATATTCCATCTTCTGCATGTTGTTGAGTCTCTGATCTCCTATGTAATTTCCTGTCCTGATCCTGGGCTTCTGTTTAATCTTATTAGCCAAGGTACAAGTCATGAGACTCCCGCACACTCAGTTCCCATCAGTGCTGCCAGGATCACTGGCCTTATGATGACGACGCACGGATTTATAAGGCCAGAGCGATTCCGAATAGGAGCCGGGGAAGGAGAGCCAGGCGGCCGTGAAGGTGTTTACCAAAACAACATCCCCCAGCCACACTTTTTCGCAGCAGAGAGAAACTGGCGTCTTCTCGCTTTGAAGTGTTTAATTAATGCCCTGCTGGAAGTGAATTCGCTCCCTCCGACTTGCAGGGTAGTGACAGCATCTAAGAGCTTTGCAGACAGCTCGAAATGTAATCAAACAGCATCCTTTCCCCTCCCTCTGCAGCTTTTCCCCTCCTCCAGGGTCAGTCAGCCGGTGGCCCAGAGGGGTGCAGATTTCAACGCCGCTCGCCCACTGCTCCCCTGGGGAAGACCGAGGCGGGGCGCACTGGGACGCCCCTCCCAGCCCACAAGGTGGGCGACCAGGTGGTGACACCACGACCCTTCCTTCTCTGCCCTAGTCTCGGCTCTGCCGAGAGGGGGGTACTACTGGGGGGCTTTGGCAGCCTTCGGGCTCAGCGGAGCACGCAGGAGCCTGGGCAGGGGGCCAAGACAAGGGTCCGGCTGCGGCTGCAGGGGCCTCGGCTCCAGCCTGGTCCCCAGCGCAGACGACACCGTGGTGGGGAGGGTTGGGGAGGGTTGAGGAGAGGTGCGGAGGCGGCGGTCCGGGGAGCGGCGACATCCCGCTCCAGTTTACCTGGACGCGCTCGGCAGCGGCGGAACTGGGCTCCCCGAGCCGGCGGCGGCTCCTGGGCGGCGGCAGCGTTGTTGAAGGCGGCTCCCGAAGGTGGCGGGGCCGGCGCGGGCAGGATGTGCTGTCTCACGCTGCGCCGGCCGCTCCGCTCGCGCTCCTCAGGGAGCAATCACTTCCTCTCTCCCAGAGCCTGACACTGACAGCTCCCCGGAGCACCTAGTCTGCGGGGCTCGCCCCGCCCCCTTCCCACGCCCTCCACGCCCGCGCCCCTCCTGCGGGAGGGCCTCCGCTCGGCGTCTGCCGCGCCCGGTCTCGCCAGGAGGGGGTGGTGCCGGTCCGGAGGCTAGTGGCGAGCAGGGGACCTGGAAAGGTCAATTCGTCTATCCCTCTGCCGTCGGCAGGACTTAGACCTAAGTTGCTGCGAAGAGAAGAGCTTCAATATTCTGGGAGCTCCCGCTGAAATGCCACCATTGAACAACTTTCACTCCCAGGCAACTACACTTCTTAAGGTCATTTAAATAGAAATAAAGAAAGCTCAGATCTACCTGTTGTACACAATGACTTATAAGTCTGATTGATCCCAATTTTCCTAGAAGAAAAAAGAATTAAGAGTGTGTGTGTGTGTGTGTGTGTGTGTGTGTGTGTGTGGTGTGTGTGTGTAGCTTGCCTTCACATTGCTTCTTAAAGTCTCAGCTTTTAAAAATCTGGGTAACTGGCCAGACGCGGTTGCTCACGCCTGTAATCCAAGCACTTGGGGAGGCCGAGGCGGGCGGATCACCTGAGGTCGAGAGTTGGGAGACCAGCCTGACCAACATGGAAAAACCCCATCTGTACTAAAAATACAAAATTAGCCAGGCGTGGTGGTGCATGCCTGTAATCCCAGCTACTCGGGAGGCTGAGGCAGGAGAATGGTTGAACCCGGGAGGCGGAGGTTGTGGTGAGCTGAAATCCCGCCACTGCACTCAAAGCCTGGGCAATAATAGCGAAACTCTGTCTCGGGGGGAAAACAAATCTGGGTAACTATTATTGGACTCTGCACAAAACAAGCTTGCCACAACAGCTGAGTTATAAGGCCAAAAAATTGAGTTTGGGATGTTAGGGGGTTTGGTATCATTTTATAGATAAGGTTTTCATCACATTTCTTGCACATCTGCGGGGTATTTTTACACATTAGAATGTAAATTAGTGGAGGGCAGGGACTCTATCTTGTTCACTGCTGTATTCTTAGTATCTAGAACAGCATTCGATATATAATGGGTACTCAGTAAATATTTATGAAGTTATTCACAAGTACTACAGTAATTTCAAAATAAATACAGATTCTAGTATGAATACAGCATGAATACATACTAATCTGTAAATGGCCATCCTTATTCTAATTTGGCCTCCCTGGCTAATCTACTGCGATCATAACTATGGCTAGAAATGAAGAGGTGAAATGTCTAGGTAGAAGGTATTCAAGGTATTCCAGAAGGAAAATTCTAGGAAATAAATATTTGCCACTACTGTGACTGAATATTTAATACATGTCAATTCTACACACATTTTTCTTTAACTTTTCTATAACATTATGTAGTACATATAATGAATACCATGCCCCCAGAAAAGGAACTTGAGTCAAAGAAGTTAACTCCCTTGCCCAAGTTCCATAACCACTGAGTGATCTAGCTGAGATTTGAATTCCCATTCATCTGCAGCTTGTACTTTAACTACTTTGTATTCCGGTCTTTCCAACATGGCATTGTTTTTGTTGTTGTTGTTGTTTTGTTTTGTTTGTTTTTTGTTTTTTTTTCTTTCTTTCTTTCTTTTGAGACAGAGTCTCCCTCTGTTGCCCAGGCTGGAATGCAATGGCACAGTCTCGGCTCACTGAAACCTCCACCTCCTGGGTTCAAGCGATTCTCCTTCCTCAGCCTCCTGAGTAGCTAAGATTACAGGTGCGCACCACCTACCCCAGCTAATTTTTGTATTTTTAGTAGAGATGGCATTTCTCCACATTGGCCAGGCTGGTCTCGAACTCCTGACCTCAAGTGATCTGCCTGCCTCAGCCTTCCAAAGTGCTGGGATTACAGGTGTGAGCCACCATGCCTGGCCTCAACATGGCATTGTTGAGTGCCCATGAAGTAGGAGGTGGGACTTAGACACTGGACCAAATTGAAGACTAGCTAAAACAGGGATGGGGTGGAGGCAGCTTTCCATAAGAGATGCTCACCAGTGTGCCATGTCAATTTACCATTGCCATGGCAAAACCCAGGAGTTACCACTCCCTTCCATGGCAATGACCCCATGACCCAGAAGTTACTACCCTTTCCCTAAAAATTCTGCATAAACTACCCCTTCATCTACAAGTAATTAAAGTAGGTATAAATATGACTGCAAAACTACCCTGAGCTGTTACTTTCTGCCTATGGGGTCGCCTTGCTCTGCAGGAACAGTCACAGAGCTGTAACACCGTCAGAGCTGTAACACTGCCACTTCAATAAAGCTGTATTTTTCAACCCTACCACTGGCTCACCCTTGAATTCTTTCCTGGGCAAAGCCAAGAATCTTTGCGAGCTAAGCTCCAATTTGGGGGCTCCCCTGTACCGCATCACACACAACCTGCAAAGCATTGTGCGTGGAGCTTCACATGATTTAAAAAAGAGAATATAATCCCTCTTCTTGA
This sequence comes from Symphalangus syndactylus, assembly GCF_028878055.3. Taxonomy (NCBI): domain Eukaryota; kingdom Metazoa; phylum Chordata; class Mammalia; order Primates; family Hylobatidae; genus Symphalangus; species Symphalangus syndactylus. The sequence goes on from NC_072425.2 coordinate 105,113,345, forward strand.
AGAGGTTAAAATCCAGTTGGAGGTGCAAGGATAGGTAAAGGCAACATAATTAAAGACAAACAATAAGGAAATAGCCAAAGCAGTACAATGGTGTGGGTGGATGAGATGGAAGGAGGAAATTAAAATTATGACAATAGATAATATTGAAATAGGTAGGGTTTTAGAGTAGAAATGAAGAGCAGAGAACATTTTCAGGCATTAACAAAGCTCCAAAGAAGAGAAAGAACAAAGTGTACTCAGCAAATAGTGAGTGGGCCAGCTTTTTGGATCATGACAGACTCATGGGAGAGCCAACTGGGGCCTTGAGAAGGGCTGTAGAGCAGATAATGGAGAATCATTAAAGGCCTTTGAGTAGAGAATTACACTTGGGAAGAGTCATCTGGGGCTATCTTTGGGTAGAGGATTGAACAAGCAAAAGCTTAAGAGACAAGTTTAAAGTTCATTCAAAGAATCCAGGTCAGGATTTAAAAGGCCTGAGTTTGCCAAGTTGTATTCATCAGAAATAGCCTGTAATGTATGCCCACAGCAAATTAAGCCCTCAATTTCAAAGTTAGTTATAATATTATCACTTCTCAGTATTTAACCAAAATAATTCAAAGTAGATATTTGCACATTCATGTTCAATGCAACATTATTCACAATAGCCAAGAGGTGGAAGCAACCCAAATGTTCATGAATAGATGAATAAGTAAAGAAAATTTGGAATATATATGCATACAGTAAAATTTTATATTTAAAAAAGAAGAAAATCCTGTCGCATGCTACAATGTGGATGAACTTGAAGGACACTATGGTAAGTGAAATAAGTCAGTTACAAAAAGTAAAATAGTGTATGATTCCATTCATATGAAGTATCTAAAGTAGTCAAAATTGTAGAAAAAGAAAATGCAGGCATACTACAGAGATATTGCGAGCTCAGTTTCACACTGAGAGGTGACAGCCTGCTGGCAGTCCTCACAGTCCTCACTCGCTCTCCGCGCCTCCTCTGCCTGGGCTCCCACTTTGGTGGCACTTGAGGAGCCCTTCAGCCCACTGCTGCACTGTGGGAGCCCCTTTCTGAGCTGGCCAAGGCAGGAGCTGGCTCCCTCAGCTTGCAGGTGGGTGTGGAGGGAGAGGCGCCAGCGGGAACCGGGGCGGCGCGCAGCACTTGCGGGCCAACTGGAGTTCCGGGTGGGCGTGGGCCTGGCGGCCCGGCACTCGGAGCGGCCGGCCCTGCCGGCCCTGGGCAATGAGGGGCTTGGCACCCGGGCCAGCGGCTGTGGAGGGTGTACTGGGTCCCCCAGCAATGCCAGCCCACCGGCGCTGTGCTCGATTTCTCACCGGGCCTTAGCTGCCTTCCCACGGGGCAGGGCTCGGGACCTGCAGCCCGCCATGCCTGAGCCTCCCACCCCCTCCATGGGCTCCTGTGCGGCCGAGCCTCCCCGACGAGCGCCACCCCCTGCTCCACCGCGCCCAGTCCCATCGACCACCCAAGGGCTGAGGAGTGCGAGCGCACAGCGCGGGACTCACAGGCAGCTCCACCTGCAGCCCTGGTGCAGGATCCACTGGGTGAAGCCAGCTGGGCTCCTGAGTCAGGTGGAGACGTGGAGAACCTTTATGTCTAGCTCAGGGATTGTAAACACACCAATCAGCACCCTGTGTCTAGCTCGAGGTTTGTGGATGCACCAATTGACACTCTGTGTCTGGCTGCTCTGGTGGGGCCTTGGACTGATCTGATGAGGACGTGGAGAACTTTTATGTCTAGCTCAGGGATGGTAAACGCACCAATCAGCGCCCTGTCAAAACAGACCACTTGGCTCTTACCAATCAGCAGAATGTGGGTGGGGCCAGATAAGAGAATAAAAGCAGGCTGCCTGAGCCAACAGCGGCAACTCGCTCGGGTCGCCTTCCACACTGTGGAAGCTTTGTTCTTTGGCTCTTTGTGATAAGTCTTGCTGCTGCTCACTCTTTGGGTCCACACTGCATTTATGAGCTGCAAGCCAGCGAGACCACAAGCCCACTGGGAGGAATGAACAACTCCAGATGCGCCGCCTTAAGAGCTTTAACACTCACCACAAAGGTCTGCAGCTTCACTCCTGAAGCCAGCAAGACCATGAGCCCACCGGGAGGAACGAACAACTCCAGATGCACCGCCTTAAGAGCTGTAACACTCACCGTGAAGGTCTGCAGCTTCACTCCTGAGCCAGCGAGACCACGAACCCACCAGAAGGAAGAAACTCTGAACATATCTGAACATCAGAAGGAACAAACTCCGGACACTCCGCCTTTAAGAACTGTAACACTCACCGCGAGGGTCCGCGGCTTCATTCTTGAAGTCAGTGAGACCAAGAACCCACTAATTCTGGACACACCACCACCAAGTGATAACAGTGAGTCATACACATTTTTTTTGTTTCCTGGTGTAAATAATAGTTACGTTTACACTATACTGAGGCCTATTAAGTATGCAATAGCATTATGTCTAAAACATATACATGCCTTAATTTAAAAATACTTTATTGCTAACAAATGCTAATAATCATTTGAGCCATCAGTGAGTCGCAATCTTTTTGCTGGGTCTTGCCTCAATGTTGATGGCTGTTGACTGATCAGGGTGGTTGTTGCTGAAGGTGGGGTAGCTGTGGTAATGTCTTAAAATAAGACAACAGTGATGTTTGCCTCATCCGTTGACTCTTCTTTTCATGGAAGATTTCTCTGTAGCATGTCATGCTCTTTGATAGCATTTAAACAAATTTATGGGCACATAGAAGGTATTTAGTATTTATGAGGTACAGGAGACATTTTGATACAGGCATACAGTGTGTGTTTGGTAGCCCTTTATCCACAGAACCTTCAAAACTGAAGTGAACTATGTCAAACCCTGCCACTGCTTTATCAAATAAGTTTATATAATATTCCAAATCCTTTGTCATCATTTCAACAATGTTCATAGTATTTTCACCAGCAGTAGGTCCCATCTCAGTATATCACTTTCTTTGCTCTTCCATAAGAAGCAACTCCTCATTCATTGAAGTTTTATTATGAGATTGCAGCAATTCAGTCACATCTTCAGACTCTACTTCTAATTCTAGTTCTCCTGCTATTTTTATTACATCTTCAGTGATTTCCTTTACTTAAGTTTTGAGCTCCTCAAAGTCATTCATGAGGGTTTGTATTAGTCCATCTGCATTGATATAAAGGAACCCCGGAGGCTGGGTAATTTATAAAGAAAAGAAGTTTACTGTGGCTCATGGTTCTGCAGGCTGTACAAGAAGCATGGTACTGGCATCTGCTTCTGGTGAGGGCCTCAGCAACCTTACAATTATGGCAGAAAGCAAAGGGGGAGCCGATGCATTACATGAATAGAGTGGGAGCAAGTGAGAGAAAGAAAGTGCCACACTCTTTTAAACAACCAGATCTCCTGTGAATTCAGAGTGAGAACTCACTCATTACCATGAGGAGGGCACCAAGCCATTCATAAAAGATCTGCTTTCATTATCTAAACACCTCCCACCCAGCCCTACCTCCAACATTGGAGATTACAATTTAACATGAGATTTAGAGGGGACAAATAAACAAACCATAACAGGGTTGGAATTAACTTCTTCCAAACTCCTGTTAATGTTGATACTTTGACATCCTCCCAGGAGTCACGAATGTTCTTAATGGCATCTAGAATGGTGAGCCCTTTCCAGAAAGTTTTCATCTTCCTTTGCCCAGACATATCAGAAGAATTCATAACTATGGCAGCTGTAGCCTTACAAAATATATTTCTTGTGTAATATAACTTGAAAGTCAAAATGACTCCTTGATCCATGGGCTGCAGAATGAATGTAGTGTTAGCAGGCATAAAAACAACATTAATCTCCTCATACATCTCATTGGAGCTCTTGGGTGACTAGGTACATTGTCAATAAGCAGTACATTTTGAAAAGAATCCTTTTTTCTGAGCAGTAGGTCTCAATAGTGGGATCAAAATATTCAGTGAATCATTGACCATGTACTGTCATCTAGGCTTAGTTATTCCACTTACACAGCATAGGCAGAGTAAATTTAGCATAACTCTAGGGACCTTAGTATTTTCAAACAGTAAATGAGCACTGGCTCCAATTTAAAGTCACCAGCTGCATTAACCCCTAACAAGAGAGGCATCCTGTCCTTTAAAGCTTTGAAGACAGGCATTGACTTCTCTCCAGCTGTAAAAGTTCTAGATGGCATCTTCTTCCAATACAATGCTGTTTGTCTACATTAAAAATCTGTTGTTTAGTATAGCCACCTTATCATTTATCTTTATAACTTCTGAATAACTTGCTGCAACTTATACTTTAGCACTTGCTGCTTCACCTTGCACTTTGATGGAGACGGCTTCTTTCCTCAAACCTCCTGAACCAACCTCTGCTAGTTTCCAACTTTTCTTCTGCAGCTTCCTCACCTCTCTCAGCCTTCGTAGGGCCTTGATCTGGATTGGGATAAAGGGGATGTTGTGGCTGGTCTGATTTTCTATCCAGACCACTAAAACTTTCTCCATATCAGCAATAAGCCTATTTCACTTCCTTGTCATTCTTGTATTTATTGGCATAGCACCATTAATTTCCTTTAAGAACTTTTCCTTTGCATTCACACTTGCCTATTTGGTGTAAAGAGGCCTAGCTTTCAGTCTCTTAGCTTTCAACATGGCTTCCTCACTAAAGTTAATCATTTCTAGCTTTTGATTTAAAGTGAGATATGTGACTCTTCCTTTCACTTGAACACTTAGATGCCACTGTAGCCTTATTAGTTCACCTAATTTCAATATTGTTGTGTCTCAGGAAATAGGAAGACCCAAGGAGAGGGAAAAACATAGTAGAATGACTGGTCAGTGGAACAGTTAGAATGCATACAATATTTATCGATTAAGTTCACCCTCTTTTGTGGGCATGGTTCATGGTACCCCAAAAGAATTGTAACAGCAAATATCACTGATAATATATCAATATAACATAAAATAATGGTGAAAAATTTTGAAAAATTGTGAAAATTTTTCAAATTATTAAATTTCTAAATGTGACACAAAGACACAAAGAAAGCACGTGTTTTTAGAAAAATGGCACCAATAGACTCCCTCAATGCAGGGTTGCCACTAACCTTCAATTTGTAGGGGAGAAAGCCAGTATATGGTAAGCACAATAAAATGAAGTATGCCTGTATAAAGGTAATTTCCAAGGACTGGGGGTAAAGGGATGGAGAAATTAGTGATTAATGGGTATAGAATTTCAGTTTTGCAAGGTGAAAAATTCTAGAGGTTTGTTGCACAACAATGTGAATGTACTTAAATTTACTGCACCATACACTTTAAAATGATTAAGTTGGTAAACTTAGTGTTATGTTTTTATGACAGTAAATAAGTTTTAAATTATTTTAATTTTTGTGTACACAGGCATGGTACAAATATTGACTATGGGCCTGGAAATGAATAAGAAATGGATATCCTCTATCTTCCAGAGGCTCAAAATCTAATGAAAACATACAATTACCTTTTAATACCAAGCAGACTAACAAAGGTACAATAATGGAAGATATTTGCCATGAAAGATTGAAAAAGGAAAAGTAAATTCCAATTAAGAATGCTTTCAGGCCGGGTGCAGTGGCTCATCCCAACACTTTGTGAGGCCAAGGTGGGCAGATCACGAGGTCAGGAGTTTGAGACCAGCCTGACCAAATGGTGAAACCCTGTCTTTACTAAAAATACAAAAATTAACCAGGCATGGTGGCGGGCACCTGTAATCCCAGCTACTCAGGAGGCTGAGGCAGGAGAATCACTTAAACCTGGGAAGCAGAGGTTGCAGTGAGTCATGATTGCACCACTGCACTCCAGCCTGGGCAACAGAGCGAGACTCCATCTCAAAAAAAAAAAAAAAAAAAATGCTTTCAGTTTTCAGTCTGGAATGGAAGGCCTTGTTGAAGAGATTCTGAGGGTGTGTGTATAATTAGATATGTTTCAACAAATGATGATGGTATTTGAGAATGGGGTTAGGGATCAAGCAGAAGAAGAGGCATATACTTCTCTCTCTTTTTTGATAGGCCTTATTTTTTGGAGCAGTTCTAGGTTTACAGAAAATTGAACAGAAAGTACAGAGAGTTCCCATACACTACCCTCTCTCTAACCCTCCTCCCTCTTAGTTTCCAGTATTATTAACATCTTGTATTAGTGTGGTATATTTGTTATAATTTATGCGCCATTATTGACACATTATTATTAACTAAGGTCCATGGTTTACATTAGGGTTCACAGTTTGTGTTGTACAGTTATATGAGTTTTTGACAAACACATAATATCGTTTATCCATCACTACAATAACACACACAACAGTTTCACTACCCTAGAAATCCTCTGTGCTCTACCCATTCGTCCCTCTCTTTCTCCTTTCGAACCTCTGGAATCTACTGATTTTTATACTGTCTCTGGAGGTTTGCCTTTTCCAGAATGTTACATGGTTGGAATCATATTGCATACCGTATAGTTGGTCCTGTGTATCCACAAGTTATGCATCCTCAGATTCAATCAACTGCTTATAGAAAATATTTGGGAAAAGTAATAACATAACAGTAAAAAAAGAATACCAAAAAACCCCACAGTATAACAACTATTTACATAGCATTTGCAATGTATTAGGTAAGTAATCTAGAGATGACTTAAAGTATAGTAATCACAGGGATACATCCTGAGACATGTATCTTTGGGCAACTTTATCAGTATGTGAATATCAGAGTGTAGTTCCACAAACCTAGGTAGTATAACCTACTACACACCTAGATTAGATGGTATAGCCTATTGCTCCTAGGTTGTGATACTGTAAACAGGCCAGGTGTGGTGGGTCACATCTGTATTTCCAATGCTTTCAAAGGCCAAGGCAGGAGGATTGCTTGAGGCCAGGAGTTTGAGATCAGCTTGGGCAACATAGCGAGAGCTCATCTCTACAAAAAACATTTAAAAATTAGCTGGGCAGAGTGGAGTACTATGATAGTACCAGCTACTCTGTTGGCTGAGGTAGGAGAATTACTTGAGCCCAGGAGTTGGAGGTTACTGTGAGCTATGAGTGTGCCACTGAAGCTACCTAGCTTTTGGGGTACAGGTGGTTTTTTTTTTTTTTTTTTTTTTTTTGAAACGGAGTCTCGCTCTCTCACCCAGGCTGGAATGCAGTGGCGCGATCTCGGCTTGCTGCAAGCTCTGCCTCCCGGGTTCACACCATTCTCCTGCCTCAGCCTCTCCGAGTAGCTGGGACTACAGGCGCCCGCCAGGTGGTTTTTATTTACATGGATGAAATGTACGGTGGTGAAGTCTGAGATTTTAGTGCACCCGTCACCCGAGTAGTGTACATTGTACCCTATATTGTGTTTTACTTCCTTCACTTCCCCTCCCACCATCTCCACTTCTGAATGACTTCAATGACCATTATACCATTCTGTATGCCTTTGAGTACCCATAGTTTAGCTCCCACTTATAAATGAGAACATATGGTATTTCATTTTCCATTCTTGAGTTACTACACTTACAGCAATGGCCCCTAGCTCCATCCAAGTTGCTGCAAAAGACATTATCTTGTTCCTTTTAATGGCTGACTAGTGTTCCATATTGTATATATACCATTTTTTTTACCCACTCATTGGTTGATGGGCACTTAGGTTGGTTCCATATCTTTGTAATTGTGAGTTATGCTGCAATAAACATACACATGCAGGTGTCTTTATATAATGACTTCTTTTGCTTTGGGCAAATACCCAGTAGTGGGATTACTGGATCTAATGGTAGGTCTACTTTTAGTTCTTTTAGAAATCTTCATACTGTTTTCCATAGAGGTCGTACTAATTTATATTCCCACTAACAGTATATAAGCATTCTCTTTTCACCATATCCATGCCCACATCTATCGTTTTTTTGATTTTTTAATAGTGGCCATTCTGACTGGGGTAAGATGGTATCTCATTGTGGTTTTATTTTGCATTTCCCTGATGATTAGTGATGTTGAGCATTTTTTCATGTGTTGGTTGGTCACTTGTATATCCTCTTTTGAGAACTGTCTATTAGTGTCATTTGCCTTTTGATGGCATCTTTTTTCTCGCTGATGTATTTGAATTTCTTGTTGATTCTAGATATTAGTCCTTTGACAGATGCATAGTTTGTAAATATTTTCTCTCATTCTGTGGGTTGTCTGTTTACTCTGATAATTTTTTTTCTGTGTGGAAGCTTTTTAGTTTAATTAGGTCCCATTTATTTATTTTCATTTTGTTGCATTTGCTTTTGGAGTCTTGGTCATAAATTCTTTCCCTAGGCCAATGTCCAGAAGAATTTTTTCTTGGCTTTCTTCTAGAATTTTTATGGCTTCAGGTCTTAGATTTAAGTCAAGATTAAACCACCTTGAGTTGATTTGTTTATGTGATGAGCAATAAGGATCCAGTTTAATTCTTCTACACGTGGCTATCGAGTTTTCCCAGCACCATTTATTGAGTAAGGTGTCCTTTCACCAATTTATGTTTCTGTATGCTTTGTCAAGGATCAGCTGGTTGTATTTGGCTTTATTTCTGGTTTTTCTCTTCTGTTCCATTGTTCTGTGTATCACTTTTATACCAGTACCATGCTGTTTTGGTTACTATAGCCTTGTAGTATAATTTGAAGTCAGGTAATGTGATGCCCCCAGCTTTGTTCTTTTTTCTTAGGATTGCTTTGGCTATTTTGGCCTTTTTTTCTGGTAACGTGAATTTTAGAATTTTTTTTCTAGTTCTGTGAAAAATGATGTTGGTATTTTGATAGGAATTGAATTGAATCTGTAGATTGCCTTGGGCAGTATGGTCATTTTCAACATAATGATCCTTCCAACCCATGAACATGGGATGTATTTCCATTTGTTTGTATCACCTGTGATCTCTGTCAGCAGTGTTTTATAGTTAGTCATATACAGAGCTTTCACCTCTTTGGTTAAGAATATTCCTAGAGTTTTTTTTTTTTTTTTTTTGCGGCTATTATAAAAGGGATTGAGTTCTTGATTTGATTCTCAGCTTGGTTGTTGGTGGTGTATAGCAGTGCTACTGATTTGTGTATATTGATTTTGTAACCAGAAACTTGATTGAATTCTTTTATCAAATCTAGAAGTCTTTTAGAGGAGTGTTCAGGATTTTCTAGGTATAGGATCATATCATTGGCAAACAGATAGTTTGACTTCCTCTTTTCCAATTTGGATGGGCTTTATTTCTTTCTCTTGCCTGAGTGATCTGGCTAGGATTTCCAGTACTTTGTTGAGTAGAAGTGATGAAGGTGGGCATCTTTGTCTTGTTCCAGTTTTCAAAGAGAATGCTTTCAATTTTTCCCCACTCAGTATAATGTTGGGTTTGCTATATATGGCTTTTATTATTTTGAGGTATATCCCTTTTATTCACAGTTTGTTGAGGGTTTTCATCATAAAGGGATACTAGATTTTATCAAATACATTTTTCTGCATCTACTGAGATGATCATATAATTTTTGTTTTCAATTCTGTTTATGAGGTGAATTACACTTATTGACTTGTGTATGTTGAACCATCCCTGCATCCCTGGGAGGAAATCCACTTGAACGTGGTTGGATTATCTTTTTGATGTGCTGTTGGGCTTGGTTTGCTAGTACTTTGTTGAGGATTTTTGCATCTATTTTCATCAGGGATATTGGTGTGTAGTTTACTTTGTTTGCTATGTCCTTTCCTGGCTTTGGTATCACAGTGGTACTGGCTTCATAGAATGAACCATACAGGACTTCCTCTTTCTCAATCTTTTGGAATCATTTCAGAAGAAATGATAACAATTCTTTGAATGCCAGGTAGAATTTGGTTGTGAATCCATTTGGTCCTGAGCTTTTTCTTGTCAGCAATTTTGCATTACTGATTCAATCTTACTTCATGTTATTGTTCTGTTAAGGATTTCTCTTTCTTCCTGATTCAAGCAGGAAGGAAGGAAGGGATACAACAAAGGAGGGTCGTATGTCTCCAGGAATTTATCCATTTCCTCTAGATTTTCTAGCTTGTGTACATTGAAGTGTTCATTGTAGTCTCTAATAATCTCTTATGTTTCTGTGGTTTTAGTTGTAATGTGTCCATTTTCATTTCTAATTGAGCGCATTTGAATATTTGCTCTTTTCTTGGTTGATCTAGCTAATGTTTTATTTATTCTTTATCTTTTCAAAGAACCAACTTTTTGTTTCATTATCCTTTGTATTTTTTTTGTTCCAATTTAATTTAGTTCTTCTTTGACCTTCGTTATTTCTTTTTGTCTGCTAGCTTTGGATTTGATTTGTTCTTGTTTCTCTAGTTCCTTGAGGTGTGACATTAGATTGTCAGTTTGTGATCTCTCAGACTTTCTGATGTAAGAATTTAGTGCTATAACCTTTCCTCTTAGCACTGCTTTCACTGTATCTCAGAGGTTTTGATAGCTTGTGCCACTGTTATCATTCATTTTAAAGAATTTTAAAATTTCCATGTTGATTTTATTGTTAACCCAAACGTCATCCAGGAACAGGTTAATTTCCATGTATTTGTATATTGTTGAAGGTTCCTTTTAGCGTTGTTAGTTTTATTCCACTGTGGTCTGAGAAAATATTTAATAAGGTTTTGATTTTTTAAAATCCATCACTATTTCTTGAAAAGACTATCTGAGGCATATATTTTTCCATTGATTTGATATTCGATTGGAGAAGTTTTAAAAGCACTATCATGTGGTGCTGGCCAATCTAGTTGTTTACAACTACACACCTCTAGTCTTACAACCCAAAGTGGCCTTTGCACTGGGTTGGGGAGTCGTGCATTAAAAATAGTTGATCTTGCTTTATTTAACAACCTGAAAAGTTCAATCTAAGCACATTTTGATTACATAAATTGATGTACAATGCTGATAATCTACAATTCTGTGATGAATCCTTGTGTATTATAAATAATTACCCACCAACTTGCATGTTAGATTTTCAAATACTAAATTTCCCATAAGTGATGGACACTTTGATGCAGTGAAAAGGGACATGAGAATGAGAAAGAGAGGAATTCTTCCATGCAAATTGACATATCTCAATCCTAGCATCAACCCCTTTACTCCTATAAGAAAGCATGTCAAATCTGAAATGCTATGTACCATCACCCAGTCTCAAGCCTACCTCAGAGACAAAAGCTACATTGAGGTTAAAATGAAAAGATCTTTGATAAGTTTTTTATAAAATATGTGCTAAGAGCTATTTACAAATTAAATACTGCTCACTGCAAATTTACCGATTTTACCTCTTAATCTAGTTATTGCTCTTAAAGTCAAAAGAAAAGCTCAAAGAAGAGGTTAAATAGCTATGACAAAATATGCTGGCCAAATTCCTAACTTACTAGCCAATAAGTGGTGCTTTAACACACACACACACACACACACACACAGTCTTCAGTTTTGAAAGAGGAAATTAAGAAATATCTATGTGGTTTTAGATTTTTCTAAATGCTTGTTAGATAATTTCCAAATACAACTCTAGTTATGCTATAACTACCTTTCTTTGTAATATAATTGTATTCTAATTACCCTATTTACATCCTTTTCACTTTTGCCTCCATATGTCTTCATCTTCTCTTCTCTCCCCTCATCCTTGTATTTCCTTCCAGCAGCTTTTCTTTCAAGGATAATGCTAAGCCAAAATGCATGTTTTTAACAATTGATAATAAAACACAACCAGGAAAATAACCTATGCAACAAAACCAAAAATCTTTACATCTTTGAAAAATCAATTTAAATACTTCAAATTCTTTATGTAGTTTTCAATTCACTTTTCATCACTGTCTAAATATAAACGTTTATTTTTCTGAGCTGTGAAATCAGTGTGTATAACTTTCTTTATGTTATACCTTGATACTTATTATTTCAAATTTATATTTCTAGAAATCAAATAAACCTAACTTGTCAAAAAATAAACCACAATTTTGGTACATTACTTCTCTAGATTATAGCCTAGAAACATACTTTATAGTTCTAGTAACTGCTCCTTGGAAAGATTAATCCTAATAGAAGAGTGATACACCTGTCTGCCATAGTTCTCCCAACACCTTTTTAAAAAGTGGAAAAGCATGTAAGTCATCTGCATTTATTTACAGATAATTTAACATATATATATATATAGGTACTGTGTATGTGCCTTTAGTCAGGAAGAATTTTTCTGTAGTGCCTCACTATTTGTTATTTCTTGTGAGCTAACTTTTAATGTCATTTGACTATTTGATAAGTGAAATCCAGATATGTCTGGTGTTTTAGAATATATATTTTATACATTATATGCTTCACTTAATTCTCTCCCTTCTTATGCTTGCTTCATTATAGAGTTAGACTTTAAGAAGAATTATAAGACAGCTTGTATAAAATAACAAACTGTATTTTCTAGCATTAAAGGAATTTATAAATCAGAGATATTACATAGGGGTTAAGAACTCAAGCTTTGGAGTCATGCATACCTGGGTTAAAACTAGTTCCTATGATTAACTAGCTGTGTGATTCTGTGCAAATTGCTTAAACTCTTTAAGCCTCAATATCTTTATTTGTAAAATCTGTATAATAGTGCCCATCTGTTGAGATTGTAATAAGAATTAAATGAAATTATGTTCATAAAGAACTTAATATAGTGATTGGCACCAAGTAAACTCTTAATGAATATTAGATATTGTTATTAGTATATAGGTGTGGATAGAAAAAAAGACTGAAAAGTTGCCCCAGAACATTAATGGTGGATATTTTGGGTGATTACACAATAAAATTTTTTCTTTTGAATGTAACCTTATTTTTAATGGCTCTATGATGAATATTTGTTATGTGTTCTAACACATCTGCCAGATACCCAGAATAGTTAAGTGACAGCAATAAGTCATTGAAAAACAACAGAAGTTTCTATTATAAGCTTTTTCCTTTTGAAAACTCCTCAAATATACACTAAATCTTATCAGTTGACAGTGGTTATGGTATTAGGAATGATAGTGGATATTAAGAACAATAAGCTTCGAATGGGTAAGGTGCTGCACCTCCTTGTTACAAGGCACACAAAGGATAAGGATGAAGCCAGAATGAATGATTATGATTGTGCCCTCTTTCTCTCTGGATAAATACCATGTATTGTGTTCTTCTCCTCCTGAACACTACATCCAGCACAGACCACTTAGGGCTCCACTGAGATGCAATAAGCCATAAAGAAATCCCTCCCCAGGGATCTTATAATAATATACTACAGTCTTCTCTGGAACTCATCTGGGGCAGTATAACCTCCAAGTATATCCTCCAGGGAGATGCTTTCCTGCTAATGATGAGGGGGTACAGCCAGGTCGCCAGTGGTGCCCTTGCCACCCCCAGTCCTTATTCTTCTACTTTTACTAGGTTTTAAGGTGAAATTCTTTGTGGAGGATGATTCAATTCACATTACTGACCAGATGATATTAAAAATATATGGCCTAATTGTAAAATATGTTTAAATAGTTTATGAGAGGCTATTGAAAGAAAGAGATCCTCTTTTCACTTAAGTTTTTATCATGAAAACCAATTTGCACACAAGGAAGCCTTTAATGTCCTAATGGTCTCATTTAAGAAAAGAACCATTTCTTTGCCTCTTGGATGTGTCTACCAAATTTTGAAAGATGTCCAAATTGATATTTTAGATTGGACCCTTTATTGTTGCAAATATATATGTATGTGTGTGTGAATTTTAATAGTGGTCTGAAGTTGATAAAGGATAATTCATAAATATTTTTAAAAATTTGTGTATTTCCATTTGTCATTGGTCTTGCAGTCACTTTTTGCTTTTCTTTTTTCAGCTTGCATAAAACTATTTAATACCAGTGAATAAATGATTGTTCAGAGTACTTTTAAAACTCAATTTTAATTTTTTATCTTTTGTTGGTGAATTTATAATTAAGTTTCTTTTTAACCAGACTGTTTTTTACTAAAATTTTCTTACCATATGGACTAAAAGTCATAGAAGATTAAATATCACAGGCTGTTTAAAACTGATATGCCTTTTATCACTTTGATCTTCTTAATATTCATCATTTTCAAGTTAAACTTCCCCTTTCGCCTACTAAAGGCTCATGTTGATGGAGATAAATTGCTGAACTGTTCAAATATTTTCTTAACATTCTAACTTGTCAAATATAAATAAGGTCATAGAGAATCATGTTAAATCGGGTGAATTATCATCAAGAGTCTAAAGTCTTTTTTTCTTTACAGTAAAAGAACTATAAATACAAATACATTTGTGTATTTTGAGAAAAATCATTTCTGAAACATTTCAGGTCAGCAAATTAGTAGAATCCAAGTTTCGTTCAACAAATCCAATGAGTATATTTTTTATTTTATTTCTATGATAGAGTGGAGGGGGAGAGAGAGATGGGGAGAGAGAGAGAGTGTCCTGGGAAGAAGATCCAAATAAACAGAAAACAAACAGAAAAGGGACAGGTAGTCAGGAAACTCTAAAATTAGCATAAATACTGATGAAGCACCTACTATATGCCAGACAACAGAGATACAGCTTTCTACTACTGCTAAGCTCTTCCTGGTGTATTAGAGACCATTATCGTTATTTCATGGTTGATACAGAGGAAAGCTGAGGCTCAGAGAGGTTAAGTGACTTGCTCAAAATTGCACAGGTGGTAACAAGTAAAGCCAGAACCTAACTTAGGTGTTTGATAAGAGAGCTCAAATGCTTCACTTGCTATACAACCATCATGGAACTTACTTTGGGGTTTTATCAGGTCTGCTAAAGCCAAGAAACAGAGCTGGGTTTCATGCACAAACTTATCAGAATTGTAATTTGGGCCACAATAAATATTTACTTGACCTCGGTCAAATTATTTTTTTTGTGCCTCAAGTTCTTCATTTGTAAAATGGGGATGTTACTACCTCACTAGATTGGCCTGAAAATTAAATGTGTTAGCACACAAGAAGCACGTAGAAAACATTCACATACACTGTGAGCACTATCATTAAATTTTGTGAAGCCTTTATTATTTAGAACTGTATTCTAATAGATTCTCATTTCACCAGGGGGTATTTTCTTTTAATTCTCTGTTTCTGATTTTGGAGGACGATAAGACAAAATAGTAACAGCTGTTCAGCTGTTAGTGTTAAAGGAAGAAAGCTGCACAAAAAGGCAGTGGAGAAACATAATTACTTCAAGAGACACTAAAAGGAAGAAAAAATAATAATATATAATATTCCATGTCGGAAGGAGTCTCTAAAAGCTACCCCATAGTAACACAAACACACATCTTGATAGCTGTCTCTCTAGAAATCAGGACCTGGGGCACTGACAGTAAAAACCAGCACATTAAACCCAAGACAATAAGTACAGCGAGGGGGTAAAATGAGCAGGACATAATGATACAATTACATCTTCAGAGTGCCCCCCGACACTCACTTTCAGCCATTTTCTCCCTGCCACCTACTCTTGGCCTGTATGATTAGCCTAGGTCTCTGACCTCCCACTAACCATGATTCTGTGCCTTTTGTATTTGTCCTCCCTCCTGTTGTTTCACTCCACCCACTGCACTGCATCCCCAGCCTCTGCTATATGCACTGGCCCTTTTTAAGACATTAGTCAGGCACCAATGTCGAAGTTTGTATTCCTACCAATGGTGGTCTTCAAAATTATACCAGCTCTGAATCTGAAACATGGTCAGACTCACAATGTTTATGGACTGCTTTGTAGCAGTGGGTGGTAAGGAAGAAAAGCATATCAGTTCTAGCAGCAAGCTGCCTGACAGTAGTTATGAATGATTAACAATTACAAAGCCAATGGAGAATGCAGTTTCTAGAGTCAGTGGAAACTACACTTGCTAAAAATGACCTCTTAGGATAGAGCTTCTTTTAACTTCAGTCTACACTTTTTTTTCAGTTTTCATTTTTTTTCATTTGTGTAATAACCTCTGGCCTTCTCTTTGTGGAAAGTTTTGACCTTTCCTAAATGGTGGAGGGGAGGGGCTTTTTTCTGTGAAGAAGTGAGAAAGAGAAAGTGTGTGTGTGTCTTCACACAAGCGCACACACATGCCCACACAAGTGCACCTGGTAGGTAGGAAGGTGCACCTGGGTAGGTAGGAAGATACTACCACTTTTAATACTTATTTTTGAGCAAATTTTTGAGACATCGGCCAAGTCACCTCCTCACTGAAGACACTACACTTCTTTAGTCACTTCCAGCAACAAGGTTATAAAATTTGATGGTTCTATGATTTGATAAGAATGGATATCATGAAATAGACTTTCCCAGACAAACAAAAGCTGAGGGAGTTCATCATTACTAGACCTGCCTTACAAGAAATACTAAAGGGAATTCTTCAAGCCAAGAAAAAAAGGTACTAATTAGTAATATACCACCATAGGAAACTATAAAAACAAGTAGAGTTGGCACTTTGTATCCATGAGTTCCACATTCATGGACACAACTAACTGTGGATCAACAATAGTTGGGGAAAAAAGCATCTGTACTGAGCATGAACAGATGTGTTTCTTTGCCATTATTCCCAAAATAATCAGTACAACAGCTATTTACATAGTGTTTACCTTGTATTACGTGTTATAAGTATTATAAGGATGATTTAAAGTATATGTGATGATGTTCATAGGTAATAAGCAAATAATATGCCATTTTTTGTAAGGAACTTGAGCATCCGTGGATTCTGATATCCACGGGGAGTCCTGAAAACCAATCCACCACAGATACTGAGGGACAGCTGTACACAGTCAAATTCAGAATACTCCAATATTTTAATGTTGGTATATAAATCATTTACATCTTTAGTATGAAGGTTAAAAGACAAAACTATTAAAATAATAATAAATATAACATTGAGGTACAAATAATTTGTTAAGGAATACACAATATAAAAAGATGTGTATTGTGACATCAAAAGCACAAAATCACAAAATGTGGAAGAGAATAGTAAGAGTGCAAAGTTTTCATATGCAAGAGATATTTACTTGTTATCAGCTTGAAATATCATAGATGAAAGGTATTTTATGTAAGCCTCATATAACCACGAAGCAAAAATCTATACTAGATACACAAAAGATAAAAAGTAAGGAATCAAAGCATACCATTAACAAAAAATCATCTAATCACAAAGGAAGACAGCAGAGAGGAAAAGAAGAACAAAGTATCTACAAAACAACCAGAAAACGATTCACAAAATGGCAGTAGGGAGTCCTTACCTATCAATAATTATCTTGAATGTAAATAGATTAAATTTTTTAAATCAAAATATATGCTGCCTATAAAAGACTCACATTACCTATAAGGACATACATAGATTTAAAGTGAAGGGATGGAAAAGGATATTGCATGCAAATGGAAACTGAAAGAGAATGAGATAGCTATACTGATCTCAATAAAAAGATTTTAAGTCAAAAACTGTAAAAAGAGACAAAGTCCATATATAATAAGATGGTCAATTCCTTGAGAAG
Source organism: Symphalangus syndactylus (assembly GCF_028878055.3). Classification (NCBI taxonomy): domain Eukaryota; kingdom Metazoa; phylum Chordata; class Mammalia; order Primates; family Hylobatidae; genus Symphalangus; species Symphalangus syndactylus. Next base: position 105,130,784 of record NC_072425.2, read on the forward strand.
ATAAAAAATTTCAAATATATATACATTCAACCAACATGCACCTAAATATAATATGCAAATATCTCTCTGAAGGGAGAGATAAGCTGCAATACAATAATAGGAGACCTCAGTACTCTACTTGCAACAATGGACAGATCATTCAGACAGAAAATCAATAAAGAAACATTGGACTTGAACTGTACTTTAGACCAAAAAGACCTAACAGACATATGCAGAACCTTCCATTGAACAGCAGTAGAATTCGTATTCTTCTAGGGCTCACACAAAACATTCTGCAGGATAGATTACATGTTAGGCCACAAAAATACTCTTAATAAATTTAAGAAGATTGAAATCATATCAAATATCTTTTCCAACTATAACAGATTAAGCTAAAAATTAGTAATAGGAAGAATTTCTGAAAATTCATAAATGCATAGAAATTAAACATGTTCTTGAACAACCAATGGGTCAAAGAAGAAACAAAAAGGGAAATTAAAGAAATATCTTCAGGCAAGTAAAAACGGAAACACAACTTACCAAACTTATGGATTGCAGCAAAAGCAATACTAAGAGGGAATTTATGGCAATAAATGTCTCCATCTAAAAAGAAGAAAGACCTCAAATAAACAACCTAACATTACACCTCAAATAATGAGAAAAAGAAGAACACACTAAGCCCAAAGTTAGTAGAAGGAAGTAAATAAAGATCGAGCCAGAAATAAATGAAATAGAGACTAGAAAAACAACAGAAAAGATCAATGAAACTAAAAGTTGCTTAAAAAAAAAAGACAAAATCAACAAATCTTTAACTAAACCAAGAGAAAAAGAGGACTCAAACAAGTAAAACCAGAAATTAAAGAGGACACATTACAACTGATACCACGGAAATACAAAGGACCATAAGATACTTCTATGAACAATTACACACCAATGAATTGGGTAACCTAGAAGAAATGGATAAATTTCTGGAAATATACCCTTTACCGAGACTGAATCACGAAGAAATAGAAAATCTGAGTAGACCAATAATTAGTAAGAAGATTGAATTAGTTATAAAAAGTATTCCATCAAGGCCAGGCACGGTGGCTCACGCCTGTAATCCCAGCACTTTGGGAGGCCGAGGCAGGCAGATCACGAGGTCAAGAGATGGAGACCATCCTGGCTAACATGGTGAAAACCCGTCTCTACTAAAAATACAAAAAAATTAGCTAGGCGTGGTGGCAGGCGCCTGTAGTCCCAGCTACTTGGGAGGCTGAGGCAGGAGAATGGCATGAACCCGGGAGGCAGAGCTTGCAGTGAGTTGAGATCGTGCCACCGCACTCCAGCCTGGGCTACAGAGTGAGACTCCGTCTCAAAAAAAAAAAAAAAAAAAAAAATTATTCCATCAAAAAGAAAGAAAGAAAAGAAAAAAAGCTCAGGACCTGATGGCTTTGCTGCTGAATTCTGCTGAACACTTAAAGAAATATTACTGACATTTCTGAAACTCTTTCAAAAAACTGAAGATGCATAAATATTTCCAAATTCATATTACAAGGCCAGGATTTCCCTGATACCAAAGCCAGACAAGGACATTACAAGAAAAGAAAATAGACCAACATCTCTAATAAACACAGATGCAAAACCCTCAACAAAATACTAGCAAACTGAATGCAAATGCCATAGCACATTTTAAAAATCATTCACCATGATCAACTGGGATTTACGGGATACAAGTATGCTTCAACAAACATACATCAATAAATGTGATATACCACATTAACTTAATGAAGAACAAACACTATATTATATCTCAATAAATACAGAAGAGTACCTGACAAATTCCACACCCTTTTGTGATATAAACTTAACATATTAGGTATAGAAGGAACGTACCTCAATGCAATAGAGACCATATATGACAAGCCCACAACTAACATCATACTCAACAGGTAAAAATTGAAAGTTTTTGCTGTAAGACCTGGTACAAAGCAGGGATATCCACTCTCATCACTTCTATTCAGTAAAGTACTGAGCAGCTGTGCAAGAGAAATATAGCCATCCCAAATGAAAAGAAAGAAGTTAAATTGTTTCTGTATACAGATGACATAATCTTACACATAAGAGACCCTAAAGACTCTAACAAAAAACTGACAGAACTAATAAAAGAATTCAGTAAAGTTGCAGGATACAAAATCAACATACAAAATGAGTAGCCGTTCTACATACTAACAATGAACTATTCAAAAAAGAAATAAAAAAACCCATTTACAAGAGCTACAAAATAAATAAATTACTTAGGAATAAGTATAACCAAGAAGATGAAATGCTGTACACTAAAAACTATAAAGCATTGATGAAAGAAATTAAAGAAGACATAAATAAATGGAAAGATATCTCATGTTCATAGATTGGAAGAGTTAATATTGTTAAAATGTCCATATTATCCAAAGTGATCTACAAATTCAATGTAATCTCTTTCAAAATTTCAATGACATTTTCACAGAAATAGAAGAACATAATCCTAAAATGTGTGTGGAATCATAAAAGATTCTGAATAGTTAAAGCTATCTTGAGCAAAAGGAACAAAACTGGAGGCATCACACTACTTTATTTCAAAATCTACTACAAAACTATAGTAACCAAAATAGCATGGTACAGGCATAAAAATAGACACGTGGACCAACAAAACAGAATAGAGAGCCTAGAAATAAATCCACAAATTTATGGCCAATTGATTTTCAACAAAGATGTCAAGAATGCACAGTGAGGAATGGACAGTCTCTTCAATAAATGGTGTTGGAAAAACTTTAAATTAGACTCTTCTCACACAATATGCAAAAATAGACTCAAAATGGATTAAAGATTTAAATAAATGCTGCTTATTAAATATATTTACTTATATATGTGTATTCATATGTACATGCACAATAAAATCAGTACGTTGAAGAAATATCAGCATTCTCATGTTCATTACAGCATTATTCACAATAGTCAACATATGGAAACAATGTAAATGTTCATCAGTGGATGAATGAGTAAAGAAAATGTGGCTTATATACACAATGGGATACAATTCATCCTTTAAAAAGAAAAAAATTCTGTCATTTGTTACCACATAGACGAATCTGAAGGACATTTTGCTAAATGAAATAAGCCAGACACAGAAAAACAAGTGGTGCATGATTTTACTTATATGCAGAATCTAAAAAAAGATGAACTCATACTAGCACAGATTAAAAAAAAAAATGATGGTTACTAGGGGCTGGAGGGATAGAGGAGGAGATTGCGGAGACGTTGCTCAAAGGGTAAAAAATTTCAGTTTATCAGGAGGATTACATTCGAGAGATCTAGAAGAGATCTACCATGTTTTACAACATGGTAACTATATTTAATAACAATTTCTCATATACTTAAAAATTGCTAAGGAAATAGATTTTTAAATGATTGCACTACAAAAATGGATAAGTATGTGAAGTAATACATTGGTTAATTAGCTTAATTAAACCATTTCATAGTATATACATATATCCAAACATCATGTTATGTACAATAAACATATACAATTTTCCTTTGTCATTTCAAATTTTTTTTAAAAAGAACTAACCTCATGATTCCAAGAGGTGCTAAGAAGCACTTCTATTCCATTTTGAACTGTGAAAATGATGATGCCTTTGTTAATTTGAAAAAAAAGAGTTAATCATTTAGGTTATTAATTTACTAAATGGAAAATCAGAAAAAAGTAAAACTCTCAAACCTGCCAAGTCACTCTACTTTTAATAAAATTTGCTTTATAAGCTTGGTCAAAGGTTGGAGCACTATAATCAAATGGTTCTAAAATACAGTGGATTAAAGGCAACAGAGGCACATTCCTCTCATGCTATATGGCCAAGGTGATCAGTCAGGCTAGTGGGCAACAGGGACCTGTGCTCAAGGTGTGCATTCCCTCAGGTTCCTTGCACCCTCTGGTTTTCTCAGAGCCCGGTCTTCCTATGTGTGGTAGGAGCTGGGTCACATGAAAGGAGTGTGCAAGCTCAGTGTCTTATCACCTAGATGTTGAAGCAGAACATGTCTCTTCTATACACACTTCACCAGGGAACTTGGTCATGTGACCACATATAGCTAAAAGAGGGGCCAGGAAACGTCATTTCTAGCAGAGCAGCCAGGACCCAGGTGCAAGTCTATCATACAGAAAGGGATCTGTGTTTTGATGGACAACTGGCTGTCTCTGCCACAATGTTTTAATTCCTAAATCTAGACTTTGGAAAAGTTGTAGATATTACTGATCCAAAAGTAGGGTCAATAACTTGTTTTAAAAATACAATAATAATGCTGAGTATAGAATGTAAGATGGCAGAAAGTTGATAAACACACAGTCTCATACGCTGTCAAGGGTATTAGTTATTTTTAGGAGATATTTAGTAATTAGTCTAATACAACATCTTTAATAGTGGAAGTAGGGGTGGTATAGTAAATTATTAAGCAAGTATTAAATAATTATTAACTGACTTGTTGTTCAGTTGACAAGCACACACACGAGTCTGATAGAATGTAAACAAATGTTCTTTATTTCAGATTAAGCCATATCTTCCAACACTAAATGAATCTAGAGGAGTGTAGGGATTTGGAAGTGGCACCTTTGCTCCCTTCAGTTTGTCCTCACAGCTACTTGGTATATGTGTGTCCTTTTATCCAGGCTGACAAGACTATCCCAAATGTCCAAGCCTTAGTCAGCCTTGAGGGAAAAATCTTCCTTCTTCTTTCCTCAGTCAAGAATGTGTAATTTTTTCTTTTTCATCCCTTTGCCCAGAATCTGGCTCCTTTTCCTTAATCTGCAGATTGTTATTCATTTGGGGCAAATGGAATCTGCATGAAAACTCAATACCTTCATACTGCCATATTGACCTCATTTAGCGTAACTTTTGTCAGGGTTCTGCTAAAAAGACAAAGAAGAAAAAAAGCCCCTTTTCCTTCTCAGCCTGAAGCCCTACTCAAGGCTAAGAAATAAGTGGGTGAGGGATGAGGGAGGGCAGGATGTGCGGTGAGCCCCATAGACTCATCCCGCTCATCACAGGTCAGATAAGATCTTGGTTAGATTTCCCTCTACCCTGTGCAGATAACTGTTCTTTGGTCCTCTGCTTCAGAATCTGGACCACCCACTCATCTCTAACAACACCACACCTTCTTCTTAGTGCTTTTTCTCATCACACTGATTAAGTTCACCACGCTTAAATTTTACCAGCTTGAAATTTAAATCTGTGCAAGTGGCCTGGTCTCCTCCCCTTCTTAGGGCGGTAGTTACACCATCCTTATCCAAGGTTGAGGATTCCTGGGCTCCCATGTCACTTTCCTCTTTCTCTTCTTGATCATTCATCTCCAATTTCTCCTCGCAGAGAGGAGGGGGCTCTTTCTCTGCCCCACGCGAAGTATATGAATTCTGTCATGGGTCCTGGTGTCAGTGTCCTGAAGCCAGGTGTTTCCCCTCCTTATCGTCTCCTTAGGAGCACAAACCTTCACCACAACAGACCACACCTCAGTATTTGGTGACATGGCTTCTAATTTGTCTATGACAGGGTTCTCTCCTAGCAGTCAGTTACGTTATGCCTAGCTGAGCTCTTGACAGTTTTGGGGTGACTATGTATTTGATTTTCAGTCTCATGGTCCTACAGCAGCAGGCAAACTTTAAGATTTTTCAAGTTTTCTTTCAGTGTGGTTATACTATTTACAGGAATGAATCTAGGGAAATAGATTCTTAATGGCACTGTTTTTGTGGATTAGAAAATATATTTATGTGTTTGTCTTTTTTATCCGAATGACGAAATACTAGAGATTTTTGAATAATGGTCTCTTTTGGATAATGAAGTTTAGCCCTACATTTTTTTTGATAGTCCATAAATTAGAAGATAGTCTAAATGATTTCAGTTCTTTAAATGTATTGACATTTGTTTAGTGGCCCAGTGTATGGTGTATCCTTGTGAATTCCACACTACTTCCAAATAATATATATTCTGCTATTGTTGGTTGTAGTATTGTATAAATATCAATTAGATTATGTTCATTGTTAATGTGGTTCAAACCTTCTATATTCTTACTGATTTTTTGTATAATTCCTCCTTCAATTATTGTAATCTCCAACTACAATTTTGAATGTGTCTGTTTCTCCATTCAATATGATCAATTTTTGCTTCATGGATTTTGAGCTTAAGTGCTTGCATATTAATTATTATTATAAATTATTAGTGAATTTATTTATCATTATGAAATGCCCCTTTTTATTCATAGTAATATTCAGTGTTCTGGATTATTATTTATCTTACATTAATATAGCTACTCCAGCTTACTTGTGATTAATATTTGCATCATAAATCTAGCCTTTTGCTTTTAAGTGACACGTCTTTATATCTAAAGTAAGATACTGTAAGAAAATAAAATTACAGACCAATATATTTTATTAACATAGAAACAAGATTCCTTTAAAAAATATTTGCAAGTGGAATCAAGCAATCTGTAAAGATGATGCATCATAAATAAGTTGGGTTTATCTCAGGAATAGAAAGTCGGTTTAACATTTAAAAGTCAATGACTATAATTCATCATATTAACAAACTGTAAAAGAAATACTATATGATCTTTCTAAAAGGTAAAGAAAAGCATTTCACAAAAAATTCTACACTCATTCATAATAAAAACACTCAAAATAGTAATAGAGGGAAACTTCCTTCAACCTGATAAAGGGCATCTGTGAAAAATCTGTAGTTAACATCATATTTAATACTGAAAGACTGAATGCCTTCCTCATAATGTCAGAATGGCTTCTATCACCATTTCTATTTAATATTATACTGAAGGTCCTAGCCAGTGCAATAAGACTTAAACAAAATAAAAGGCAAAGAGATTGGAACAGAAAAATTGTCTTTACTTGCAGAAAACATGATTGCCTATGAATCATCACCTAAAGAATCTACAAAAAAAAAGCCTACTAGGACTAATACATGAGTTTAGTGGTGTCACAGGTACAAGGTCAATATACAAAAGTCAACTCTATTTCTATATATTAATAATAGTAATGAACAATTAGAAATAAAAGCAAATGTAGTGCCATATATAATAGCATCAACAAACCTGGAATATTTAAATATACATTTAGCAAAGTATGTTTATAAACTGTATACTAAAAATTACACAGCATTGCTGAGAGGAATTAAAGATGGCCTAAATAGATAACTATTTTGTAAAGATTGCAAAGGATCCAGAATAATAGAAGCAATTTTGAAAAAGAACAATGTTGGAAGACTTACTTCACTTGAATTCATGACATAAAATAAAGTTACAGTAATGAAAATATGATATTGGTGTATGGATAGCTTCAATTAAGAGAACAGAATAGAGAGCAGAAGTAAACCCACAAATATATGGACAATTGATTTTTGACAACATTGTCAAAGTAACTTCATAGAGAAAAAAATTCTTGTTAATAAACTGTGATAGATCAATTGAATATCCTTATGAAGAAAATAAATGAATCCCAACCTTTATTGCACACTGTATAAAAAATAACTGGAAATTGAATATGGACCTAGAAATAAGCAATAACACATAAAACTTCAAGATACTTTGATTAGCATATGTCTTAAAGAAAATAAGTTGATAATTAATTACTTTCGCAGAAAGAAAACTCCTGGTTCAGATGGTTTAATTGGTGAATTCTATCAAATTTTAAGGAAGAGGCAGAAGCAATTTTAAGCAATGTCTTTCTAAAAGTAGAGAAGAACAGAGCATGAGATAACCAGTTAGTTACACATCATCTTCCCAAAAGGTAGTAGCACTAAGAGAGTAAAAATGAAAACCATGGAGTGAGTTAAGATATTTACAACACATACAACAGATAAAAGGCTCTTGTTCAATATAGAAAGATGTTTGACAAGGAAAAGACAACAACAACAACAAAAATGGTCAAAAGACTCAAATGAGCATTTCCCAACTAGGATATCCAAATGCTCTTCAACATGAAAATCTGTTCAATTCAGTAGTCTTCAAAGTAAAGCCATAGTAAAATAACATTACTTACCACCAGAACGGCTGAAACAGACTGAAAATAACAAATGCAGTCCTGTGCTGCCTTTTGATGTTTGCATGTACAATGATGATTCCACCAGATTATAACACCCTATTTTTACTATATCTCTTCTATGTTTAGATACACATATACTTAACATTGTCTTGCAATTGCCTGCAGTATTCAGTACAGTAATACGCTGCACAGGTTTGTAGCCTAGGAGCAGTAGGCTGTACCATATAACCTAGATGTGTAGTAGTAGGCTATATTATCTAGGTTTGTGTACATACATTCTGTGATGTTCACACAATAACAAAATCACCTAACAATGCATTTCTCAGAATGTATCCCCATTGTTAAGCATCACATGACCAGATAGGTGAACAAGCAAACAAGAATGCTTGTCATTACCAATGAAAGTGTTAATTGATACAAACACTTTGGAAAACTGGCACTGTTTATTAAAACTCACTATGTTTATCTTATGACCCATCAATTTCCCTTCTAAATGTATATGTAACAGAAATGTAGGTACTTGGGCACCAAAGTCATATGCAAGAATGTTCATAGTAGCATTATTTATAATAGTTTGTAATAGCTCCAAACTAGAAATAACCCAAATGTCCGAAAACCATAGAAACGCTAAATGATCTTTGGCATAGCCGTAGAAAGAACTACTACACAGCCATACAAATAAATGAAATACACTATCTATGACAACATAGATTAACATAGCAAACAACAAGCAAAAGAAAAAAGACACAAAGTAATATATGATGTATAAATACTTTATATAAAGTTAAAAGAAATAAGCAAATCTATCCTATGATGATAGAAGTGAGAATAGCAGTTACCTTTTGGGAGAAGAAAAAAGTTAGTGATTAAAAGCCAGCTTCTGAAATGATGAGTAATGTTTTCTTCCTTTCTTTTTTCTTCCCCAAACAATATATATTTAATTTTTAAAAATTTTAATATTTTATAATTCCAACTTCTAGTTTCAGGGGATACATGTGCAGGTTTGTTACATGGGTATATTACATGATGCTGAGGTTTGGGGTACAAATGATTCCATCACCCAGGTAATGAGCATAGTAGCCAGTGGTTAGCCTCTCTCTCCCTTTCCCCCAGTTGTCTCCAGTGTCTATTGTTGCCATCTTTATGCCCATGAATACCCAATGTTTAGTTCCCACTTATAGGTGAGAACATGTGGTATTTGGTTTTCTGTTCCTCTGTTAATTCACTTAAGAAAATGGCCTCCAGCTTCATCCATGTTGCTGCAAAGAATATGATTTTATTCTCTTTTATGGTTACATGGTATTCTATCATGTTTATGTACCAGGTTTTCTTTATCCAGTCAACAATTGATGGGCACCTAAATGGCTTCCATGTCTTTGCTACTGTGAATAATGCTGCAATAAACTTAGGTGTGCATATGTGTTTTTGGTAGAATAATGTATTTTCTTTGGGTGTATACCCAGTAATGGAATTTCTGGGTCAAATGGTAGTTCTAAGCTCTTTAAGAAATCTCCATACTGCTTTCCACAGAAGCTAAACTAATTTACATTTACACCAGCAGTGTGTAAGTGTTCCCTTTTCTCTGCAGCCTCAACAGCATCAATTGTTTTTTGACTTTTTCATAATAGCCATTCTGATTGGTGTGAGATAGTTTTGATTTTCATTTTTCTGGTGATTAGTTATGTTGAGTATTTTTCATGTTTGTTGGATGCTTATATACCTATGTTTGAGAAGTATCTGCTCATGTCTTTTGCTCACTTTTTAATGGGGTCATTTGGTTTTTGTTTGTTGAATTATTTAAGTTCCTTGTAGACTCTGGATATTAGATATTTGTTGGATACATAGTTTATAATATTTTCTCCCATTCTGCAGGTTGTTTACTCTGTTGATAGTTTCTGTTGTTGTGCAGAAACTTTAATTTAATTATGTCCCATTTGTCAATTTTTGATTTTGTTGCAATTGCTTTTGAGGACTTAGTCACAAATTATTTCCCCTGGCCAATGTCCAGAATGGTGTTTCTTAGGTTTTAGGTTTTCTTCTAGGACTCTTATAGTTTGAGATCTTATATTTAAATTTTTAATCCATCTTGAATTAATTTTTGTATATGGTGAAAGGCAGGTGTATTAGTCGTTTCTCACACTGCTGTGAAATACCTCCTGAGACTGCGTCATTTATGAAGAAAAGAGGTTTAATTGATTCACAGTTCCGTATGGCTGAGGAGGCCTCAGGAAACTTACAATTATGGTGGAAGGGGAAGAGGCACATCTTACATGGCATCAGGCAAGAGAGAGCATGTGTAGGAAGTGAAGGGAGAAGAGATCGTTGTAAAACCATCAGATCTCGTGAGAACTCACTCACTATCACAAGAATATCATGGGAGAAACCACCCTCATGATCCAGTCATCTCCCAGCAGGTCTCTCCCTCAACACCTGGGGTTACAATTCAAGATGAGAATTTGGGTGGGGACACGAAGCCTAACCATATCAGTAAGGGTCCAGTTTCATTATTCTGTATATGGCTAGGCAGCTATTCCAGCACCAATTATTGAATAGAGGGTCCTTTTGCCATTGCTTATTTTTGTTGACTTTGTCAAAGATCCAGTGGAAGTAGCTGTGTGACTTTATTTCTGGATTCTCTATTCTGTCTCTTTGGCATGTGTCTATGTTTGTACTAGTACCGTGCTGTTTTGGTTACTGTAGCCTTATAGTATAGCTTGAAGGTGGGTAATGTGAGGCCTCCAGTTCTTTTCTTTTTGCTTAGGGTTGCTTTCGCTATTTGGGCTCTTTTTTATTACCATATAATTTTTAGATTAGTTTTTTCTAATTTTGTGAAAAACGTCATTGATAGTTTGATAGGAATAGCATTGAATCTGTAGATTGCTTTGGGCAGTATGGTCATTTTAATGTTATTGATTCTTCCAATCCTTGAGCATGGGAGTTTTTTCATTTCTTTGTGTCATCTATGATTTCCTTCAGCAGTGTTGTATAGTTATCCTTATAGAAATATTTCACCTCCTTGATTAGATGTATTCCTAGGTATTTTGTGTGTGTGTGTGTGTGTGGCTACTGTAAATGGGATTGTGTCCTTGATTCTTGATTTAGCTCTGAGCTTGAATGTTATTGGTGTATAGAAATGCTACTGATTTTTGGACATTGATACTGTATCCTGAAACTTTACCAGAATTATCAGTTCTGGGAGCCTTTTGCTGGAGTCTTTAGGGTTTTCTAGGTATACAATTGTATAATCAGTGAATAAAGATAGTTTGACTTCTTCTTTTCGTATTTTGATACCTTACATTTCTTTCTCTTGCCTGATTGCTCTGGCTATATGGATTTTAATTTTAACTCTGTTTACATGGTAAATCACATTAATTAATTTGCATTTATTGAATCAACCTTGCATCTCTGGAATGAAACCAATTTGATCATGCTGAATTAACTTTTTGATGTGCTGCTGGATTCAGTTTGCTAGCATTTTTTTGAGGTTTTTTGCATCTATATTCATCAAGAATATTGGCCTATAGTTTTTTTTGTTGTGGCTTTGCCAGGTTTTGGTATCAGGGCAATGCAGGCTTTGTATAATGAGTTAGGAAAGAGTCCCTCTTCCTCAATTTTCTGAAATAGCTTCAGTAGGATTGGCACCAGCTCTTCTTTGTATGTCTAATATAATTTGGCTGTAAATCCATCCGGTCCAAGGCTTTTTTGTTCAAGTTTTTTATTACTGATTTAATTTCAGAACTCGACATTGGTCTGTTTAGGGTTTTGATCTCTTCCTGATTCAATCTTGGGAGGTTGCGTTTCCAGGAACATATCTATTTCCTTTAGATTTTCTAGTTTGTATACATAGAGGTGTTCATAATAGTCTCTGAGAATCTTTTGTATTTCTGTGGCATTGGTTGTCATGTCACCTTTGTCATTTCAGATTGTGATAATTTGGATCTTCTCTCTTTTTTTCTTTGTTAATCTAGCTAGTTGTCTATGGACCCAGGCAAGCTGTCTTGCTTACCCTCTCAAAAAACCAACTTTTGGTTTCATCGATTCTTTGTATGGATTTTGGGGTCTCGGTTTCATTCAGTTCTGCTCTGATTTTAGTTATTTGTTTTCTTCTGCTAGTTTTGAAGTTAGTTTGTTCTTGTTTTTCTGATTCCTCTAAATGTGACATTAGATTATTTGTTTGAGCTCTTCCTAACTTTTTGAGCTAGGTGTTTATTGCTATAAAGTTTCCTCCTAGCACTGCTTTTGATGCACCCCAGAGATTTTGGTATGCTGTGTCCCTCCTTTCAGTTATTTCAAAGAACCTTTTGATTTCTGCTTTAATTTCATTATTTACCTCAGAGTAATTCAGCAGCAAGTTGTTTAATTTCCATGTCATTGTATGGTTTTGGGAGATCATCTCAGTATTGATTTCTATTTTTATTTTTACTCTACTCTGGTTTGAGAGTATGGTTGGTATGAGTTCTATTTTTTTAAAGTTTATTGACATTTGCTTTGTGGCTGAGAATGTTACTGATCTTGGAGTATGTTCCAGGTGCAGGCAAGAAGAATGTACGTTCTGTGGTTGATGGTGTTTCCTATAGATGGCTATTAGATCCAATTGGTCAAGTGTCTAATTCAAGTACAGAATTTGTTTTCTGCCTTAATGATCTGTCTAACACTGTTCGTGGGGTGTTGAAGTCTCCAGCTATTATTGTGTGGTATTTAAAACTTTTTTCATAGGTCTAGAAGTGATTGTATTATGAATCTGCATGCTCTAATGTTGGATGTATATATTTAGAATAGTTAAGACTTCTTGTTGAATTGAACCCTTTCTAATTACATAATGCCCTTCTTTGTCCTATTTACTGTTATTGGTTTAAAATCTGCTTCATCTGATATAAGAATAGTGACCCATCGGCCGGGCGCAGGGGCTCACTCCTATAATCCCAGCACTTTGGGAGGCCGAGGTGGGCGGATCACCTGAGGTCGGGATCAGCCTGACCAACATGGAGAAACCCTGTCTCTACTAAAAATACAAAAAATTAGCTGGGCATGGTGGTCCATGCCTGTAATTCCAGCCTCTTGGGAGGCTGAGGCAGGATAATCACTTGAACTCAGGATGCGGAGGTTGCGGTGAGCCAAGATTGTGCCATTGCACTCCAGCCTGGGCAACAAGAGTGAAACTCTGTCTCAGAAATAAATAACAAAATAAATAAAAAATAAAGAATAGTGACCCATTATGTATTTTTTTGTTTATCATTTGCTTGCTAGATCTTTCTCCAGCCCTTTACTTTGAGCTTATGGGTGTGAGAGATGGGTCTGTCAAAGACAGTAGATGAATGGCTCTTGTTTTTGTCTGACTTGCAACCCTTTGCCTTTAAGTGCAATCTTTTGCCTTACATTTAAGGCTAATGTGAGGTCTTGATCCTATCGTGAAGTTATTACTTGGTTGTTTTGTAATTTCTATTGTGTGGTTGCTTTAAAGTGTCTGTGGGCTGTGTACTTAATTGTGTTTTTGTGGTAGCAGGTATTGTTCTTTTGTTTCCATATTTAGTACTACCTTAAGGATCTCTTATAAGGCCAGTTTACTGGAAACAAATTTCCTTAGCACTTGCTTGTCTGGCAAAAGATTGTGTTTCTCCTTTGCTTATGAAGCTTATTTCAGTGGGATATGAAATTCTTGGGATCTCCATTCTTTAAAAATGCTGAAAATGGGCCCCCAGTCTCTCCTGGCTCGCAAGGTTTCTGCTGAGAAGTCCACTCTTAGCTTGATGAGGCTCCCTTTGTACATGATCTGGCCTTTTTCTGCAGCTGCGTTTAAGATTTTTTTATTTAGTGTTGACATTGGACATTCTGGTGACTATATGCCTTGGAGATGTTCATTTTGTGTAGATCTGGCAGGTGTTCCCTGGATTTCTGGTATCTGGATGTCTACCTCTTGAGCAAGATTAGAGAAATTTTCTTGAATTATTCCCTTAAATTTGTTTTCAAGGTTATCTATTTTTTCACTTTCTCTCTCAGGAATGTCAATAATTTGTAGGTTTTCTTGCTTTACATAATCCCACATTTCTCAAGACATTATTCATTTTTCCTAATTCTTTCTTTTTATTTTTGTCTGACTTGGTTAGTTCAAAAGACCAGTCTTTAAGGAGTGAAATTCTTTCTTCTGCTTGCTTTAGTCTATTGATAAAGCTATTAATTTTGCTTTAAAATTCCTTATGCAGGTTTTTCAATTCCAGAAGCTCTGGCTGGCTTCTTTTTAAGGTGTTTATTGCTTCCTTAATTTCCTGGATTGACTTAGAAATTTCTTTGTGTAGATTTTCCATCAGGTCTTGGGTCTCATTGAGCTTCTTTGCAATCCATGTTTTGAATTTTTTATTTGTCATTTCTAAGTTTCTATTTTGGTTAGGGACCATTGCTGGAGAGGTAGTGTAATCCTTTGGTGTTGTCACTATATTCATGTATTTCATAGTGCCAGAATTTTTATGCTGATTTCTTCTCATCTGGAGATGCTGGCATTTCTAATTGTTGTAATTATTTTCTTGTGGGTAGGATATTTTCTTTTGCTTTCTTTCCTATATTATTGTGGAGGGTGTTCTTCTTTCCCTTTCCCTTTTCCCCTCTCCCTGGGGGATATGAATGTAGAATATGTTGGGCAAGGTCTTTTGCCTTCACTTCTATAGCCCTATGCGTTTCTTTCAGCATATTTTATATTGAGCTGTGCAGTTTGACCTACAAGCCAGTAGATGATTCTTACAGGTAACAGCTGGCTGCAGTCAATGTGGCTGGGTATATACTGGATCTTTGTTTACCAGGAGAGGCTCTCTGTTGCCTCAGGCAATGGACTGAACTATGGAGTACACAGTGGTGTGAGCTCCCTGCTCAGCCCCAGGAAGGTAGGGGGAAAGATGGCTGAGGATAGACTGGGCAGGCCCACCTACAAGTCCCTTGATGGCAGGCACAAACACCAGTTCTGAGGGAGAATTCAGTGCATAGCCACCAAGCACCCAGAAGTGTGCCTTGGCATGGAGCTGGGAAAGCTCCTTGGCCCCAAGTTCACTGCGCAGGAAGGAGGTGCAACCTAAACTCCTAATCTAGTGGGTGCTCCAGAAGCCCAAAGATCAGCCTGGGCATGGACTGTCGAGGAACCTATTGCACCACAATCTCTACACAGGAAGGGTGGTGCAGCCCAGGCTGCTAATCAAAGTTAGTCAGTGCTCTGACTGCCTGGGGATCTGCCTGGGTGTGGTGTAGAGAGGGCCTTACTGCACCATGATCTTTGTGCAGGAAGTAGGGGTGACTTAGGCTGCTGGACCAGGCAAGTGGGTGCTCCTACTATACAGAGATCTGCCTGAGTGTGCAATTGAGAAGTGCTCCCTGCATGCTGATCACTGCACAAGAAGGCTGGGGTGAGTCAGGATGCCAGTCTGGGCAAGCAGGTGCTCCAAATGCCTGAAGATCTACCAGCATGTGCAGTGGAGAGGGCCCTGCTGCGCCATATTTGTTGGCTGACTCAGGCTGCTGAACCAGGACAGCAGGTGCTTCTACTGCCTGGAGATCTGCCTGGGTGTGCAGCTGAGAGGTGCCCCCTACATGCCAATCTCTGCACAGGAAGGGTGGAGTGACTGGTGCTGGTTGAGCAGGTGCTCTAAATGTCATGAGTTCCGCCTAGGCATAGAGTGGAGAGGGCCTGCTTTACCCTGATCTCTTCACAGAAAGGGTGGGGTGACTGAGGCTGCTGGTCCAGGAAAGTAGGTACTCTAAATTCCTGGAGTTCTGCCTAGGAGTGGATCAGAGAGGGCCCCACTGCACCACAATCTCAGGAGAGCAGGCTGGGGCACCCAGCAATGACACATGCAGAACAGTGCCAGGTTGTCAAGCTGGCCCCAGCTGCAAGTCTCATCAGCCAGAAGAAACCACAGCTGTAGCAGCTCTCCTCCTGTCCCAGGCTTGCAATTAGGGAGAGTGTGCAATTCCAGCCATACTGCTAAGGTATTTTCCACAATTATGGCTTTGGAGGTCCCTACTCTCCTCAAGAGCAAGCCTTCTAGTCTTTGGCCTGAGAATAAAATGCCTGCAGAGCCACACTTCTGGGTCATCAAAGAATGGCTGACTTTATATGCACCCAGATTAAAACTGGCATCCTGTACTTGGTCCCAGTTCTGGGAAAATGCCTGCAGCATTTCCCGGTGTCTTTCCCTCACAGCATGTCCAAGACTTTCCCCAAATTACCTCAAGGGCTTGGGAGAAACAAAGTGCTATCCCTAGGCCTGGGTTGTTTGGATCTCCAATAGAATGGTGAGTCACAGAGGGAGGCTCTCTGCCTCTCTCACATACTGAGGCTTCACTCACTTTTATCACCTAGATGCCACCACAGGGCTAAATGCCCACATACTCTTCCCTGGGATCTGGGATGTCCTTAATGATTCTGGTGGATTCCCATATTCCTTCTTGAATTAAAGTTCACAGAGAGATTTGGAATGAGTAGGTGGAGCAAGATGGCCAAATCATCCAGCAATCATCCCTCCCACAAGAACACCAAATTGAACAGCTATGCACACAAAAACCACCTTCATAAGAATCAAAACACCAGGTGAGCAATCACAGTGCCTGGTTTTAACATCATATTGAGGAAAGATGCACTGAGAGGGTAGGAAAGACACTCTTGAAATGCCTATCCACCCCTCCCCAATCACCTGGCAGCAGCTATATAGTATGGAGAGAAAATTTGTGCCCTTGGGGGAAGGAGAACCCAGTGGTTGTGGGACTTCGTATTGCAACTCAAATTCCTCTGTCACGGAGGAAAGCAGCATGGGGCAGAATTCAGCCAGCACCCACAAGGGAGCATTCAGATCAGCCTTACCCCAGAGGCAAGTCACCTGTTTTAGTGGTCAGAACCCGAGTTTCAGCAGGCCCTTCCACCATGGGCTAAAGTGCTCTGAGGTCCTAAATAAACTTCAAAGGCAGTCTAGGCAACGAGGACTCCAATTCCTGGCTAAGTCCTGGTTGGTGCTGTGTTGGGCTGGGCTCAAAGCCAGAGGATTTGGGGTACACACAACCTAGTGAGATATCAGCTGGGGTGGCCAAGGGAGTGCTGTTGTCACCCCTTTCCCAACCCTGGGTAGCTTAGCTCACAACTCTGGGAGAGACTCCTTCCCTCTGCTTGAATAGAGGAGAAGGGAAAGTAAAGAGGACTTTGCTTGTAGCTGGGGTATGAATTCAGCCACAGTGGAGTAGGGCACCCCAAATCCTCTGGCTCCTGGGTTCTCAATTCTAGGCCTTGGCTCCTGGATGGCATTTCTGGACTTGCCCTAGGCCAGAGCAGAGCCCACTGCCCTGAAGGAAGAGACCTAGGCCTGGCAGCATTCACCACAAGCAGACCGAAGAGCCCTTGAGGCTTGAATGAACATCAGCAGTAGCCAGGCAGTACTTGCTGTGAGCCTGGGGTGGTGGTACCATGGGGAGAGACTCCTCTGCTTGAGGAAGAGGGAGGAAAGAGGGAAAAATACTTTGTCTTGCAGCTTGGGTGCTAGCTCAGCCACAGTAGAATAGAGCACCAGTTAGATTCTTAAGATTTCGCCCTCCAGGCCCTGGCTCCCAGACCAGTATCTCTGAACCTGTATGGGGCTAGAGCAACTCACTGCACTGAAGGGGGAAGAACACAAGCTTGGTTGGATTTGCCACTGATGACTGCAGAGCCCTTGGGCCTTGAGTGAACATAAGTGGTAACCAGGCAGTGATGACAGCGGGCTTTGGGTGAGACCCAGAGCTGCCATACAATCCAGCAATCCCACTCCTAGGTATATACCCAAAAGAAAGGAAATCAGTCTATCTAAAAAATATATGCACTCCCATGTTAATTACAGCACTATTCACAATAGCCAAGATTTGGAGACAACCTAAGTGTCCATCAACAGACAAATGGGCCAGGCACAGTGGCTCACCTCTGTAATCCCAGCACTTTGGGAAGCCAAGGGGAGCAGATTGCTTGAGCCCAGGTATTTGGAGTTAGCCTGGGCAACATAGTGAGACCCCATCTCTAAAAAAAAACTTAAAAATTAAAAAAATTAGCCAGGCATGGTGGCATGAGAAGCATGGTTTTAGCTTCTCAGCAGGCTGATGTAGGAGGATTGCTTGAGCCTGGAAGTTTGAAGCTTCTGTGAGCCATGAACATGCCTAGGGGACAGAGTGAGACCCTGTCTGAAAAACAAACAAAAAGCCAAACAGATGAATGGAGAAAGAAAATGTGGTACATATACACAATGGAGTACTATTTAGCTATTAAAAGGAATGAGATTTTGTTATTTGCAACATGGATGGAAGACATTATGTTATGTTAAATAAGCCAAGCACAGAAAGACAAACTTCACATGCCCTCATTTATTTGTGGAAGCTCAAAATTAAAACAATTGAACTGATGGAGATAGAGAGTAGAATGATGATTACTAGAGGCTGGGAAAGGTGGGGTTGGGGGAAGTGGGGATGGTTAATAGGCAAAAGAATATCGCTGGAATGAATAAGATCTAGTATTTGACAGCACAACAAGGTGACTGCAGTCAACAGTAATTTATCGTACATGTAAAAATAACTAAAAGAGTATAATTGGATTCTTTATAGCACAAAAAAGTATAAGTGCTTGAGGTGACGGATACCTCACTGACCCTGATGTGATTATTCTGCATTTTATGCCTGTATCAAAATATCTCATGTACCTCCAATATATATACACCTACTATGTACCCACAAAAAATAAAAAGCTCAAAAGTTGAGCTTTATGCACTATCTTGCTATTTCCACATGTCTGAGGCACACTAAAAGCCTCTAACCCACCATCTGGATATGCTCAAATATAGTTGAAAGAATATACAGACACTTGCCTTTATATAGCTTCTATCATATAGTTGCCATCAGAATTTTTCCTCTGTCAGTTTCTCTCCTGTGTATATAAGATGAAATCACAAATAGCTTCCTCACTGATGGCAGTCTGGTCAGCCTTCAGGCAAGGGCAAGGAGAGCTGCTGGGTTCTCCTCAGAGTCTGGCGATCTCCACTCCAGTACAGCTGAGGTGCCATTTTTATGGTGGAGAGGGAAACTTTCTTTACAGAATTTTTTTCAATGTCACCATGTCACTGGACTCAGGACCTTCCAGATTCGATTCCCTCCCATTTGGTGCTCTCTGTCTGCTCCCTCCTCTTCCTACTCCACTGAATCCAAAACTCATAATGTTGTAATTATTGATCTGGGTAGTGGTTACACAAGAGTGTTTACGTTGTGATGATTTATTGAGTTCTGCCCTTATGGTCTGTGCAATTCTCTGTATACATTTTTAAAGTGTAAAATGAAAATATAAAATTGTTAGCAGTTGCTAATTATGGTGGTGAGAACATATGTGTTTGTCATATTATCCTTTGTACTTTTCTATAGCTTTTAAAGTTGCCAAAAGGAAAATTAAAACTCTCTTTCTATATATATTTCCAGATATATGTGGATAACATTTTAGGAAAATATAATTTTTATATGACCTTTGTAGCAATAAAAATATAAACAGCCCATATGCCTTAGAAGAAACAGAGACATTTTCAAAGTGCCCTCACAAAGAAAGCATCCACCCCAGATGATTCCTCCAGAAAATTTCACAAAATGTTGAAGATTAGATAGTCCCAATACCACCTAAACTACCATTGAACATAGAAAAGTAAGTAAACTTTTACCTTCTTAATGAAGTAAGTATAATGGGTGATAACTAAGCCTCTTACATATTGTCTACTTTTTTATTAGTGTCCTGAATATATTAAGTCCTTGAACATAAATTAATTGTAATTTTCAATTCCCTGTCTGATAATCCTTTTTTAAAAAAAAAGCTTTAAAATTGACAGATAAAATTGAA
Source organism: Symphalangus syndactylus (assembly GCF_028878055.3). Classification (NCBI taxonomy): domain Eukaryota; kingdom Metazoa; phylum Chordata; class Mammalia; order Primates; family Hylobatidae; genus Symphalangus; species Symphalangus syndactylus. The sequence goes on from NC_072425.2 coordinate 105,150,676, forward strand.
TGTATCTACCTCATAGAACATGATGTTTTAAATTATATATACATTGTGAAATGACTAAATATAGCTAATTAACATATATGCATTATGTTACATAGTTATTATTTTTGTGGTGAGAACACTTTACATCCACTCACAGCATTTTTCAAGAATGCAATATATTGTTAAGTGTAGTCAGTATGTTGTACAATAAAGCTCTTGAATTTATTCCTCCTATCTAACTAAAATTTTGTATCCTTTGACCAATTCTGTGTTCTCACCCCACCCCAAGTCTGATAATTCTAACATCTGTGTCATAGCTGAGTCTGGTTCTAATGAATGCTTGTCACTGCCACTGTGATTTTTTTCTTGCTTTTTGTCATGCCTTATAATTTTCTTTGGAAAGCTAGACATGTTGTATTGGGTTATAGGATCTGGAGTAAACTGACCTTCAGTGTGTGGATTTGTGTTCATCTGGCTAGGAGTTGAGCTATATTTAATGTTTTCTGTAGCTATAGGTGCCAGAGACTTTGAGTTCCTTCAGTTTCCTCGTTTTTGTATTCCCTCTTCACTTTGGGCTTCCCAAAGTAGTCTTCCTCAGAAAGTCTGTGTCTTGTAGCTCCTAACAATTGCAGTCTGCTGTTATTCTACCTCAGCCCTGTTGGTAGGGTGGTAACATGTAGGGAGGGGAAGTCTTCTATAATCTTATAATTAAATCTCAGTCTTTTAGTGGATGTGTGTCTCAAAGCTATGACTTTCACAAGTACTTCTCTAGTGGTACGGCTTATTTTTTCCCTCTGCTCCTTAATTCCTTCTCTGGCTATGATGTTCTCAGTTTATTTCCCTGAAGCCCAGCCCCCTTAGGTAAGGCAAGAAGGCTGAAGGAAGAATGCCCTTTTCTTTTTTTTTTTTTTTTTTTTTTTGTTTTCTTTTTTCTTTTATTATTTTTTTAAAGAATAGTCAAGTACAGTAGTGAGAAGGGGAGAAAAAGTGGAGTAAATTTGGTCTGGGCCGGGTGTGGTGGCCTACAATTTTAGCACTTTGGGAGGCCAAGGCAGGTGGATCGCCGGAGCTCAGGAGTTTGAGACTAGCCTAGACAACATGGTGAAACCCCATCTCTACTAAAATACAAAAAATTCGCTGGGCATGGTGGTCCATGCCTGTAATCCCAGCTACTCAGGAGGCTGAGGCAGCAGAATCACTTGAATCCAGCAGCGGAGGTTGCAGTGAGCCTAGATGGCACCACTGCACTCTAGCATGGGTGACACAGCAAGACTCTGTCTCCAGAAAAATAAAATAAAAAAAAAAAGTTTGGTCTGTAACTGACTGTGAACAATCAATTGAGATAACTTATTACCTTCAGACAAGCTGCTGTGGTTTTTAAATTATTGATAATTTTATCCTCCAAATATTTATATAAGAATTATAACATTATTGGCAAGGTGCAGTAGCTCACACCTGTTATCGCAGCACTTTGGGAGGCCAAGGTGGGCGGACAGCTTAAGGCCAGGAGTTGGAGACCAGCCTGGGCAACATGGCAAAATCCTGACTCTACAAAAATACAAAAATTAGCCAGGCGTGGTGGCACACACCTGTAGTCCCAGTTACTCGGGAGGCTGAGGTGGGAGGATCTCATGAGCCCGAGGAGATAGAGACTGCAGTGAGTCATGATCACCCCACTGCACTCCAGCCTGTGAGACAAAGTAAGACACTGTCTCAGACGAAAAAAAATTATAAGAATTATAGTGCTATTGATGTACACTTTGTTACTATTTTTTATTCCACCTTATTGAGGTATAATTGAAAAAAATTGTATATATTTACAATGTGATAGTTTGATATATGTATACATTGTAAAATGATTATAGTCAAGCTATTAGCATACCCATCACCTCATATAATTATCTTTTTATGTGATGAGAACATTTAAGATCTACTGTCTTAGCAGTTTTCAAGCATACGATTCATTATTATTAATCACAGTTACATGCTGTACAATAGATCTCTAGAATGTATTAATCCTGTCTAAGAGAAATTATACCTTTTTTTTTTTTTTTTTTTTTTTTATTATACTTTAGGGTTTTAGGGTACATGTGCACAATGTGCAGGTTTGTTACATATGTATCCATGTGCCATGTTGATTTCCTGCACCCATTAATTCGTCATTTAGCATTAGGTGTATCTCCTAATGCTGTCCCTCCCCCCTCCCCCCACCCCACAACAGTCCCCGGAGCGTGATGTTCCCCTTCCTGTGTCCATGAGTTCTCATTGTTCAATTCCCACCTATGAGTGAGAACATGCGGTGTTTGGTTTTTTGTCCTTGCGATAGTTTACTGAGAATGATGTTTTCCAGTTTCATCCATGTCCCTACAAAGGACACGAACTCATCATTTTTTATGGCTGCATAGTATTCCATGGTGTATATGTGCCACATTTTCTTAATCCAGTCTATCGTTGTTGGACATTTGGGTTGGTTCCAACTCTTTGCTATTGTGAATAGTGCCGCAATAAACATACGTGCGCATGTGTCTTTATAGCAGCATGATTTATAGTCCTTTGGGTATATACCCAGTAATGGGATGGCTGGGTCAAATGGTATTTCTAGTTCGAGATCCCTGACGAATCGCCACACTGACTTCCACAATGGTTGAACTAGTTTACAGTCCCACCAACAGTGTAAAAGTGTTCCTATTTCTCCACATCCTCTCCAGCACCTGTTGTTTCCTGATTTTTTAATGATGGCCATTCTAACTGGTGTGAGATGGTATCTCACTGTGGTTTTGATTTGCATTTCTCTGATGAAGAATGCCCTTTTCTTAGATGGGATGAGGCTCTGGCAAATTCTCTCCTCTGCAGAGTCTATCTTCTGTTGGGGAAGCACGCGAGATTAATTCACAATGAAGAGGATCTTTCTTGGATCTTCACTATGAGAACCTGATGAAGTTCTGGAGGTAAAACCAATGACAGTGTGGGTCACCCCCTAAGACTTTGGCCCCCAAGAGATTTTCACTATCACACTAGTCCACACTCAGCCTCTAGCAATGAGTCAAAATTACCATTTAAGTGTTCCTGACTTTAACGGCCTCTGCTTCACCTAAGCAGATCTCAGCTGTGTCTCCCCAGATATACTTGTCTCTCCAGAGACAAGTGGTCTTCACTCCAGGTAGGTCCAGGAAAAGTCATTAATTTCCAGTGTGTCCAATTTTTTTTCTTAAGAATGGGAGTGACAACTTCCACGCTCTTTACATGGTATAGCTAAACCAGAAGTCTCAGAAAGTTATGATAGAAATCTGCAAAATCAACCTCAACGCACAAGAAAGGAAATAAGAAAAATAAGGGCAGAAATTAATGAAGCAGACAATGACTCTCTGACAACTAAAATAAACAAAAAAGGTGGTTGGTTGAAAATTGATAACATCTACTAAGACTAATCAATAAAAGGGAGAAGGCACAAATATAAGAGTATCAGAGCTGGAAAAGGTGGCATCACTGGAGATTTTCAAGGCAATATAACAGTAAATAAGACTGCATCAACATATTAGAAACAATTTTATGCCAATACATATGAACATATAGAAGATACGACCATACTTCTATTAAATACGACTTAACAAAATGGACAGGAGAAATAGATATCTAAACAGACCTACATGGTTAAATATTTACAATTTCTATAATGCAAACTAAATATTAAAGAAACTAAATCACTAATATAAAACCTTCCCCACAAAGAAAACTCCAAACTCTGACAGATACTTAAACAAGTTCTGTTTTTAAAAAGTAAATAATAAATAGCTTCAATATTTTATAAGTTTTTTTCAGTAAGGTGCAATTATAGGAGGAAGAATGCATGTCAGATATTGGGCAGCCAGTGGCATGGACAGGATGGACATTTGACAGTCATCTTTGGTTGCCCAGCAAATAGATCCCATTTATATTGTTAAAAACCAAACAAGACTGGGCGCAGTGGCTCATGCCTGTAATCCCAGCACTTTGGAAGGCTGAAGTGGGAGGATTGCTTAAGCCTGGAGTTTGAGACCAGCCTGGGCAACACAGAGAAACTCAAAAAACAGAAAATAGTTAGCCTGGCATGGTGGCGCTCACCTATGGTGTCAGCTACTCAGGAGGCTGAGGTGAGGGGATCACTTGGGCCCCGGAGTTTAAGGCTGCAGTGAGCTGTGTTTGCACCACTGCACTCCAGCCTAGGCAACAGAGTGAGACCCTCATCTCTAAAAAAATTTAAAAATTAAAATAATAAATAAAAACAAAACACCACAGCACGAGTGTTTGTGAGAAGCAGAAATTTAATCTCACTATGAAAATTTAAAAGACACCAGATGTTCTTCTGCTTAACTGGGATTTTGAATGCGGAAGAAGAAACATGAAAACACAGAGAAAGTTAGAGATAGTTCATGGTGGTGGAGTCAATATGGCACCAGGCACTGCAGTGGGATTCTAACAGATATTCCTGTGGCACAACAGTGGATATGCTATCTGCTTCCCATACTCCCTGGAATCTCCCCATTATCTGAGCTAAGGTCTTTAACTTTCCTGTCAAACCTGTGAGCTGCATAATAGCATTGTAATACATTCGTTTTCTGGTTAGTTTAGCCAGAGTTCAATGGTACAATCATCATACATATCCTTAGTACCCGGAGGTGATACAGCTGAGAAAGTATTAGCTCTTTCCACAACCCATTTATGAGGCATTACAGTACCTTCTAGAAATCCTCATTAGTTAGCGTTAGTTTCTGCCATTTCTGGAGCAAGGATCTGCCCTTTAGAGAAGACTCATTTTTTCCTTACTTGAAGCCTCCACTATTTTCTGTCACCTTGAATCTTTCCACTGGGCTCTTTGCCAGACTTCCACTCTCATGTGGAATGACTGTGAAAGTTTTAGGTTACATAACCGATGGCTGCTGATAGGTAGTACAGCCTTCAGGATGTAAGTCTTTTTCATCCCAAATGACAAGAGATTTGAGACTGGTAATGCAATGAAACGTTGACATTTCTGTTTCTCAGGCCTGACCAATCATAAATGCAAAGATCATAGTTTTTAGAGTTGCTATCCATTGCTGCCTATTTATGCTCAATTTAGCAGTGGTAAAGACACTAGTGAGGGTTTTATATTTGTCTATACTATCAGGTCGGTGCAAAAGTAATTGCGATTTTTGCCATTACTTTTAATGGCAAATTTTTAATGGCAAAGTTACTGGCATTAACTTTTAATGGCAAAAACTGCAATTACTTTTACATAAACCTAATATAAAAGAGTACTGCATTTCATATAAACCTGAAAATTTAACCCACATGTCCTTTTTGACAGCTAAGAATTTTAATTTATGATCTCATTGTCAGACTGAATCAACCTAACTGAAGTTATGGGCTCCTTTACTTGGGGGTGCTCCTGTTATGATACCACTTCAAGCCTTCCAAGTTGAAATTTATGTGAAACATTATGAGGGCTGAGAAAATCCGATATCCAACACGAGTTCTCAGCATGTTGCTCACAGGTTTCTTCCCACCTCTCTCTTTCTTAAAGGATCCATAGGACTTCAACATTCTAACCTCAGAAATATTTCCAGGCTGTGGGCTCATCCCCTGTTGAGACACAATATGTTCCTCATATGTCACAAAGTTGCAGCAGTGCCAATGCTTACAAGGTCAGTTCCAACCCTGCCTTCTTTAGTAGTCTATATACTCTACTCTCCAATGTCCTTCTGAGCATATCATTACTTCCAAACATTTCATTTCTTTCTGCTGCTGAGGGACCTTGGAAATATCCTGAGTCACTGTCTAAGACTGGAAAAATCCTACCAGGCATGGTATCTTTCTTCTCATTATTATCTGTATTCATGAGTGGCTGACAACAAACACATATAACACCACTGATTCTAATCCGACAATCTAAATTGTGTTTTCAATATTCTAAATTAAAAGTACAATTTGCTAGTTAAACTTTTGTTCAGTTCATGATAGGTAAAAAAAAAAACCCTAATTTTTCCAGAGTTCATTCATACCATGATGATCAACTATACCTAAGGGCTCTAAGACATGATTTTTCTGGCCTTAATTAATAATTTTTAAATATGGTCTCCAAAATAATTTATCTCAGGATGATTTTTTTTCCAATCTTTTTACTTTTTTGAGCCAGAGTCTCACTGTGTTGCCCAGGCAGGAGTGCAGTGGCACAATCCCGGCTCACTGTAGCTTCGACCTTCCAGGCTCAAGCAATCCTCCTACCTCAGCCTCCCAGGTAGCTAGGACTACAGGCACACACCACCATTCCTGGCTGGTTTATTTTATTTTAGTTTTATTTTTTGTAGAGATGGGGCCTTCCTATGTTGCCCAGGCTAGTCCTGAATTCCTGGGCTCAAGCAAACCTCCAGCCGTGGCCCCCACAAAGTGTTGGGGTTACAGGCATGAATCACCATGCCTGACCCTTTTTTCTTTTCATTTCTTTTTAGTTGACAAATAATGATTGTATATATTTATTGGGTAAATATTTTTATTTCAACATTTATTTTAGATTCAGAGGGTATATTGCAGGTTTTTCATATGAGTATATTGTGTGACACTGAGATTTTTGGGGTACAAATTATTCCATCACTGAAGCAGTGAACATAGTACATTGGGTAAAATTTGATGTTATGCTACATATACACTTTGTGGAGTGATTAAATCAGACTAATTAACAAATCCACCAGCTCACTTATTTATTATTTCATTGTGGTGAGAACATTTACAATTTTTTTTATTTTAACAATTTTGAAATATACAATATATTAACATTAACTATATTTCACCATACTGTGTAATAGATCACTGGAATTTATTTGTCCTGTCTAACTGAAAACTTTGTATCCTTTGACTAACATCTCTCCTTTCCCTATCTACTCTCCTTCCACACTTACCGCCTGGGAACCATCATTCTACTCTCTATCTCTATGAGACCAACTTCTATAGATTTCACATATAAATGAGTTCGTATAGTGTTTGTCTTTCTATGCCTGATTTTTTTCATTTAGCATAATGTCCTCTACATTCATCTATGTTGTCACAAATGACAGAATTTCCTTTTTTTTAAATGAAATAGTGAATAGTATTCCATTGTGTATATACACCACATTTTAAAAATCAGTTTGCCATTGATAGACACTTAGATTGATTTCATATCTTAGCTATTGTGAATAATGTTGCAATGCTCATGAAAGTACAGGTATCTCTTTCACATACTTATTTCAATTCCTTTGGATATATACTCAAAATGATTTTCCAAAATGTATTCCCTATTGTTTTGCCCCTTCTGCAAAGTCATAAACCTTTTCTCCTAGATTATTGGTTTACCTTTTGTAATTCACTACGTGCTTTGGGCCCTGAGGAATCACCAAGAACACATTAAACTAATGTTGGAACCTCCTCCCCAGCTTCCCAGCTTCTATCTCACCTTCCGGACAAGGGGCACTAGTACACAAAGCATGTTCTGAGATTATGGCTGGCAACCATAAGAGGCTAACACGCAATTACACCTGTCTTGACCTAGGTTTCTCAAATAGCAGAGACTGAGAAAAAAGCTCATGTGCCAATATCTTATTAAAGAGTGTGATCCATGGAGCAAGCACGAGAAACAATGGTAGTGAAGCAGGGAAGGCCAGAACAATGATGTGTTAAGAAGTTGGCTGTCCATATGTGTGACTGGTTGCTTAATCCCGTGGGATCACTGAAATTATGAAATTTATCATAATCTAATCTAACTTAAAAATAAATATTGAATTCTTAGGGCATATGTTTTCTGACCACAATGATATTAAATTAAAACTCAATAACAAAAAAATGGAAACAACTCAGATGTCATTCAGTGGGTAAATGGCTGAGCAAACTGCAGCACATTCATACCATGAAATACTATTCAGCAGTAAAATGAAACAAATTATTGGTACACACAACAGCTCAGCTGAATCTCTAGATAATTACACTGAGTCAGAAAAAAAATCTCCAATTTTACATTCCATGTGATTCAATTTATGTAGTGTTCTTAAAAGAACAAAATTATAGAAATGGAAAACAGATTAGTGGGCGCCAGGGGATAAAGCATCTGGGAGTTCAGGAGAAATTAATGTGACTATAAGAAAGCAACACGAGGGATCCTTGTGATGATAGAAATCTTCCGTAACTTGACTGTATGAATGTCAATGTTTTGGTTGCGACATTGTACTATAGTTATATTAGGTATTATCATTGGGGGATAAAAGGTACATAGTATCTCTCTGTATTTCTTTACACCTGTCTATGGATCTACAATTATCTCAAAAGAAAAAATGTTCAATTTTTAAGATGAAAGAAGAGCCCTGTCCACAATTTATATGATTATCATTATTCCAGTATCATTCAAGTGCCATAAGCAGAGTGTAATCTATGATCTTATTTGCCACCTGTATCTCACTCCATCAAACCACAGGTGAGAACTTCGGTAATTGAAATGCCAGAGGTTATGCCATGCTGCTGCATGACTTCAAGAATGGGTCCCTTATGGCCATCTGACTTGTGAGCAAACCAGTTTCAGAATCCCATCCTGAAGGCCTACCCTAAAGGTCCACTACAAGTACTATAGACGGGTTACCCAAAATGCAGAGTCTGAGATAAAGCTCAAACTCCAACACTATTGGGAGCTATGATCTAGGAAGCAAAGGTAAGAGATAGTGAAAGCAAAGCAGGAAAGGGTAGAAAGCTAATACAAAGATGAGTTATCAAGTTGGCTACCACCATGGATGACTGGTTATGTTATAGTTAGAATTCTAAAGATCTCCCCAAGATACTCATCACCTGGTTATTTAACCAAACACAAATATAGGCACTACTATGAAAGGGCTTTGCAGATGTAATTAAGGTGACTAAAAAGGGCCTTTGCAGATGTAATTAAGGTGACTAAAATAGGGAGATTATCTAGAATTAATAGATGAGCCCAATCTAATCACATATGCTCTTAGAGGCAGAGAACTTCCCTAACTGGAGACAAGAGCAGTCTTGGAGACATGGCATGGATTCTTTCAGCAACACAAATGAGCTTGGAATTGGATTCTCCTTAGAGCATTCAGCAAAGAATCTAGGCCAGCATATACTTTGACTTTGGTCTTCTGAAACCCAGAGCAGAGAAGCCCATCAAGCCAACCTAGACTTGTGACCTAAAGTACTGGAGATAAAAAATTTGCATTATTCTAAGTCACTAAGTTTGTGGCAATTTGTTACAGCAGCAATAGAAAATGAATACAGCTTGATGCCTAAAAGCAACTCAGGACTGTACATCCAGGGAAAGAAAGGAGGGAAAATATACTCATTGACTCTCATCTCACGTTAGGGAAGGTTATTGCACAGGGCAATAACTGCCTAGATTATTCAGGGTTCTCCAGAGAACACACCACACGCGCACACACACACACACACACACTCACACACACACATATCTCTAGGTAGACAGAGAGAGAGAGAGAGAGATTTATTTTAAGGAATTGACTCAGGCAATTGTGGAAGCTGGAAAGTCCAAAATCCCAGTGAAGACTTAATGCTTCAGTTTGAGTCCAAAGTTTATCTGCTGGCAGAATTCCCTCTTTTATGGGGGAGGTTAGTCTTTTTCTATTAAGGTCTTCAACTGATTGGATGATACCCTCCCTCATTATGGAAGGCAATCTCCTTTATTCAAAGTCTACAGATTTAAATGCTAACCTTATCTCAAACAGTATCTTCACAGAAACAGAATTTTACAATGTGTGACAAGATATCTGGACACTATGGCCTAGGCAAGTTAACGCGTATGTATAATTAACCATCACACTGACCTACATTTTTGAGTTATACATACGTGAGTGCTCAGCAGTTTCGCATCCAGTTTACTATGAAAATAGATCAATAAAACAAAAGCCTTGGGCAGGAAATAATCCAGTGTGAGGGGCAGGCCTGAGGCAAAGTGCTGCCAGGCTGCACATAAAGAAGCTGGCCAAAATGCAAGGTTGTTTTCATGCTCATCCCATAAAAAGAAAGACCAAGGAGCAGAGAAAGGAACAGCTTCATTTTTCTGGATCCCAGACCTACAGCACATCCAGCTGTGACTCTAATTTGCACAAAGGCAGCATATGTGCTAGCAGCAGTCCCACTGAGGTGGCATAATGAAGGTCAGTGGGGTCAAGAAGGCGAGAGTTGTCTGAGAGAATTAGCAAGAGAGATACCAGAGTAATAAGGCTGATGGAACATGGCAGAAGAGAAACCTGAGGCAAGAGGTGCCATCTTTTGGCCTTGGTGTGAAGTAGAAAATAAAGATAATCATAAAAGGTGATCTCCTTAAAGAGAGTGACTGCTTGTAGCCTGGGATGCTTTCTTCCACCACATCCATTTCTCTCTATGGATGAGTTGTGAGGTTGGGCAGATTCCCTAGGCACTCTGAGGCATTTACTTTCTTGTTTTACTTTGAATCTCAGGGTGTTCCATTCTGAGAGGTTATTTTCCTCTCTTCTTTGACACAACCTCACACATCTACATCCAGACCCATGGACTGGGTCCTGAAATTCGGAAATCCCCAGGCTAAAGGGACAATATCTTTGGAAGATAGATTGTCCTCTCCTGTGTGGCAGTGGGAGGCACTGCATGGCTTCCCATCCTGAACCCCACCCTCATCTGAAGAATCACAGGGCACCAACCCTCAAGTACTGCTAACTCCCTGTGTCTTCTCTCATTTGCTATCCTAGATCTACCACTTACTGGCTGGGTGATCTCGGGCCAACTGTCTGACATTCCCTTGCCTTTTTCTCTTCATCTATAAAATGATGATAATAAAAACGCATACAGTCAGGCATTGTTTAATGATGAGGATACATTCTGAAGAGAAATGCATCGCCAGGTGACTTAGTCATTGTGCAAACATCATAGAGTGTACTTACACAAACTGCAATGGTACCTACTAATAGGTATAGCCTATTACACACTTAGGCTGTATGGTAGAGCCTATTGCTTCTCACCTACAAACCTATAAAGCATGTTACTGTACTGAATACTGTAGGCAATTGTAATACAATGGTAAGTATTTGTGTATCTAAACATAGAAAAGGTACAGTAAAAATACAGTAAAAATCATATGGGACTACCATCCTATATGCGGTCTGACATTGACAGAATGTTGTTATGCAGTGCTTGACTATACTTTATAGAATTGTGGTTTAGCTTAAATGGGCTAATATAAGAAAAGTGTGGGGAACAGTGCCAGACCAGGGATTAAAATCAACCTAAAATATAGAGTACTGATTAAATGAATTATAATTTGGCCATAAAATAAAATACCATGCAGTTGTTTAAAAATAAAGAGTTATAAGATATATTAATGTTGAGAAGTTGCAAAACAGCTTGTATAATATCTGTGTAGAACAATATGGCAAAGCAATATATATTTATATTTGGTTGTATATGCATAAAATTACTTAGGGAAGATACACAAGAAACTAATAATAGTAGTTTTTCTATTTGTGTCATAAAAACTTGGCAAATGGGTAACAGTGGTAGAAGAGTTTTTCCCACTGTATATTTTTATATGTTTTGAATTAAGAACCATATAAATGTATTATCTACTCAAAAATAGATCAAATACTTTAAAAACAAAATACAAAAGAAAAGAAGAATTCTAATTAATTATTGGATCTAGGAAACTCTAAATCCATATGTGAGGGTCATGATCCTGAAATGTAGGTTTCATACAGTAGATGATTAGGCTTCTTTCCTTTTTAAGAATTTCTGATCAATTGCAGTCCTGAGCCATGAATGCCTGAGCGCTCAGGAGACTTATCGCATGGCAAGGGTGGCACCTGCAGGACAAACTGAGAATTTGTTGGTTTATTTGCTGAGCAGAAGAGCACTATACCTGGAACATAGCTGGAGGTGGGTAATCATGGATTTCCCATTAGAGTTGTTAGACAAAGAAGTTCCATAAACACTGATAGAACTACTGCAAGCAAAGGTATGCTTCATTTAGGGCATCCAGGAAAAGTGCTTCCCACTTACTAGTTGTATTTTTCAGTAAAGGCATTTAATAGCCTCTGGAACATGATTCTTTCAGGTGTGAAATATGGATCATAAAGCCCATTTTTTAGAGTTGTATGGATTTGAAATGAAGTATTTGAAGTTCATCATCCAGCTCCTAGCACACTCCCCAAGTTCAGTAACTACTAGCCATTAGTATTGTTAATGGCCTCTGTCTGCCCACTGCTTCTGTTTTAGCCAGATACTCAGCTTGGTACAAATCAGCCCCTTGACCACCTTCCAGATGAAATCCAGTCACCCCATGAATGACATGATTTTTGAGGTTATACTTCAGAGTCATGCAGAAGGGTCACCTGAGCAGTCATCAGAATACCTTCCAGGGCCCTTCTCCCTTGTTGCATTCAGCTTCTGAGACTCTTATGTCCTTGCTCCAAGGCTTTCCCTGACTTGTCAACTCCCTGTCTGCGCCCATTCTCTGACTTCTTACTTATTCAGAGCAATGTCTCTCTCCCACTTCTGTCAAATGAAAAAACACACCTGGACCTAAGTCAGCAGCGACTTTATTCAAAAAGACTATTGCAATAGGAAGAGGAGAACTATTGAAATCAATGGAGAAAATGCTTAACTGTAAGATCTATGTGCCTCTCAATGGGATCAGGCAGAAAGGGTTTTTGTTTTATAAGGAAAAGTAAACCAGGCTACAAAGAACTAGGAGTAGGGGAGTAGGACAAGCAGGTGTCATGATCAGAGAGATGAGCTGGAAGTATCATTCTTTGAGGTCCAGAGGGATTGTTATATGGATTTGTTCCAAATTCCAATGCTTGCTTAACCTCCCAGGGGACAAAGTTTAGAGGTCTGCAGGAAGGAGAGAAGCCTGACTAAACTTTCCTTGGTCATAGTAAGTTAGCAGCACTTTGCTCAGTTGATCAAGTCAGAAAATCTTATGATATAGAAAGTTGGTCAGTGGGGAAAACAGTTCAGCTATTATATCTTTTATGAGATGAAAAATGGGAATATGGAGAACTTGTGTCTTGTCATAGGTAAGCAAGGGAGTCTTATCTAAGTTTGGGGAAGGGTAATTCTCTGCAGTAAGCTTTTTTCTGGAACTCTGGAGGATGGGGGCGGTTCTCAGCTGTTGTAGTGTTCTAGGAACACTTGGATCATGAAGAGTTCAAAATCATCATTTCTAAAGTAGCACCTTACACTACACCTCCAACTACTGGTTGTTTGGAGCCATTTACTTTCATTCTCTGCCTCTGTTTCTTCACTTCTTTATATCTAGGAAAAAATAATTACTAAATTAATTATGCATTTTTAAACTAACTGACAGCAAGAGGAATTTATCTTTACAATTATAGAAAGTTGCACACATCAGAATGTATTTCTTTTTCTTTTTTTTTTTTTTTTTGTTTTGTTTTTCTGAGATAGAGTCTCACTCTGTTGCCCAGGCTGGAGTGCGGTGGTGCGATCTTGGCTCACTGCAACCTCCACCCTCTGGGTTCAAAAGATTCTCCTGCCTCAGCCTCCTGAGTAGCTGGGATTACAGGCTCCTGCCACGGCCCCTGGCTAATTTTTGTATTTTTAGTAGAGACGGGGTTTCACCATCTAGGCCAGGCTGGTCTTGAACTCCTGACCTCATGATCCAGCTGCCTCGGCCTCCCAAAGTGCTGGGATTACAGGTGTGAGCCACTGTGCCCAGCTGGGAGAATATATTTCTTAAAAAGAACATTCTTGTATAGAACCATAGTAATATTATCCCCCAAAATTAATGTTATGGTATTTTCTAATGTCCAGTCCACATTCTAACTTTTCTATCATAATTGTCCTCCAAATGACTTTTATTGTTTTATTCTCCCTCTTGAAACAATAAACAATCTAAGTTCACACATTGCATTTGGGTTTTATGTCTGTTCAGCTTCCTTGGATTTTGCTACTCAAAGTGTGATCCATGAATCAATATTATCAACACCAAGTGGAAATTGGTTTGAAATGCAGAATTTGAGGCCCTGCCCCAAGCCTACTGAATCAAAATCAACTTTTGAACCAAATCTCAAGGTGATCTCTGTGCACTTTAAGGACAGAAGAACGTGGCTCTTGCACTTTGTTCCCACATTTTCCCCCAGGATACTGAATTTTTGGAAAGTTGAGAACAGTCATCTTTTTTTTCACAACTACTTTTACAGTCACTTACCTGAATATAAAAGTCACTTACATCCATTTTTGGACATTTGGAAAATGGTGATTTTATATTCTACTTTGTTTTTCTGTTTCTGGGTGTGCTTTAGTATCTTTAAAACATCCTTTTCCTTTTTTCTCATTTTTTCTTTTGGTCATGTAGGTAATATATAAGTACTGCTCAAAGAAAAACCTTAGCCAGATTAAACTTGACAGAGTTTAACTGGCCAAAAAGCGATTTGAGAATCAGGCAGCCTCAGGAGCTAGAGTAGGCTCAGAGACTCCAGGGCAACCATGTGGTGGAAGAAGATTTATAGACAGGTAAAGGAAAAGTGAGATACAGAAACAGTCGGATTGATTATAGCTCAGCGTTTACCTTATTTGAACACAGTTTGAACGATTGGTCCCCTTTGATTGGCCAAAACTCAGTGATTGGCACAAGGGTAGGTTACAGTCTCCATTTAAGTTATAGTTTACTATATACAGAAAAACCTTTAGGCTGAACTTAAGATATGTAAGGAGAAGCATTAGACTACACTTGATTTAATAGTACATTTTTATTGTAAAACTTTAAATAATTTCGAAATCTACAAAGAAAAGTCTGCAGCCTTCTTTATGTTTTTTTTTTTTTTTATCACTTTTATTCCCGTTTTCAGAGGTAACTACTGTTGACTGATTGATACTTATCTGTATCATCCAGGATTCGGTGAAAGAAGCAGAATCATGATAAGAATTATGCAAAGAAGAATTTGTTTTAGTAGGAATTAGATCTTACAAAAATGTGGGCAGTACTGGAGAAGCAAAAGTCTGGAAGATGAGTCAGATAGCAAAGTCCCTAGCCAGAGTGCCTAGGAGCAGTGGTGTAGGCAAGCCAAGCCCTGGGCTTGCACGGAAATTTGACCAGCCAGGCATGTTCAACTAGCAAAGCAGGATCAAGAACAGGAGCTCGTGTGGAAGGCTATGCATGGGAAGCTATTACCTCTGCATAACCACCTCTCTGTGGATCCATAGCCAAGCATCTTTTGATCAGCTGTGGCTGCTATTGGCTATCAGGGCAAGACATAAGAAAGAGCAGATAGACATGGAGGTTTGACCCATTGGCCATCACCATATCCAACCACAGTGACCTTCTGAGAGTAATGGCTGCTCTTTTGCTTCTGCCTTCCAAACCTTATATAAGTTCCCTCATGGCCAACTCTAACCTGGATTGAAAAAGAAAGCACAGGCCGGGCGTGGTGGCTCACGCCTGTAATCCCAGCACTTTGGGAGGCCGAGGCAGGCAGATCATGAGGTCAGGAGATCGATACCATCCTAGCTAACATGGTGAAACCCGTCTCTACTAAAAAATACAAAGAATTAGCCGGGCATGGTGGCGGGCGCCTTAGTCCCAGCTACTGGGGAGGCTGAGGCAAGGGAATGGCATGAACCCAGGAGGTGGAGGTTGCAGTGAGCCGAGATGCGCCACTGCACTCCAGCCTGGGCGACAGAGCGAGACTCCGTCTCAAAAAAAAAAAAAAAAAAAAAACCCAGCACTGCCTCCTACCCAGCCTGAATGAGTCTATATGGATGTGCATTCTTTATAGAAATGAAATCACACTGCGATTTTTTTTACCACTTTCATAAAGTCTAGGTCAGTTAGTACGTATTACATATGAAACAATTCCCTCTTTTCACATTTGCATCTCCTTAAGGTATCATTTTCAAACCATTGGTGGTATCCCTTCGTGGTTCATGGACTTAATTAGTGTGTCAAAAGCACCACTAAAAGGATAGACTAGAATAGGAAATATAAAAGTGTCATATCCCTCTGTAAGGATAACTATTGCTCTGTCAAATGTTTGTTTTAGTTAAATATGTATGCGCTGTGGACACAGCCTGAAATATATATCTTACTGAAGGGAACAGCAGTTAAGAAAAACATTGCCTTTGAATGTTTTTTCTTCTTTCTTTCATCTTCCTCTTTGTTTCATCCAATCTCCCCTAACCCTGTTTTTGTTTGGTTGTTTATTTTGATGTATAACCAGCATTTGGAAAAGAATAGAGCAATATCTGGGGCTAATGGTTTTTGAACTAAAGGAATGAGAGAGAAACAACTAAATTCACCTTTTGTAAATAAAAAAAAACAAAAAAAAACCCAGAAATAATATGTCTTATACATCACTAGTCCAAAGTTGCTAGTGAGCCCTAGAGTAAGATTCTTCTTCAGTAACCCGAAAGAGAGCAAATATGACCAGAAAATCATACGATGCAGAAAGTGCAAAAAAAAAAAAAATCTCTTTGGACAATGTTGAATCTTACAAGAGATGGATAGATTTCATTTCTGAACTTCCACCACCAACAGTAAAACATACATTGATTTGTTTGGTAATGGAGACCCCTAGAGAGCGCATGTCAGAATTGCAGCAAAACGTTTCTTTTTAAGCACTAACTTTAGTTGACATCATAGATTTTTGGAACAGTAAATGGACCTGAGAGATTCTTGAATTCTGTATACGTGGATCTTCCTAAGACTTAATCGTCACCTCTTACATGCCAAGAAGTTTTATAAATAATGTCTAATTTAATTTTGACAACAATCTTGTCAAGTAGATACTGTCACTTTTGTTTGCGTGTGGGTAAATAAACGATGACTCCGAAAGTAAAGTGGCATGTCTAAAAGCTGAAAGCTAGAAAGCAGAAGAACCAAGTCAGGACTCCAGATTCCCAGGCCAGTGGTTGTTCTAATATATTACAATATTGAAACAGTACAAGTTTTAAGCGATGAGGATTTAGATATCATTTAGCCCATGCCCTTCATTCCTTACCAGGAAAAAATGACACGCAGAAAAAAGAGAAAAGTATTGGGGATCACATAGCTAGTAAAGAATAGAACCTAGGTACTATTCACGATTCTTGGTTCTCAATCTCCCCCTCATACTGTATGAGACTAAATATATTCTACTTAATAGTACTGTAGAAATACTCTTATTTCCAGCAATATGACAGAAGAAAGAAAAAGGGAAGAGAAAAAGAAAAAATATACACATACTTTTAAGGGAAAAAAACACAAAAATTCTAGACAAAATAATTAAAAACAAACTTTTACTTTCCTAAAAAAAATTCTTAAATTTGCAAGTTGAAAATTTTAAAGTTAAGGTAGAAGGGTAGCAAAAAAATTCAGAAGACAAAAAGTAGAGAACAAGGTAATCAAGGTGAGGAATTTCAGAAGCTATAGACTACTCAAAGGGCATCTACATTTTATCTGGTGGCCTCACAGGACATCAGAGCAAGAAGCAAACCTTCAGGCCTCCATAAGACTAAAATCATATAGGATACCACTGCATAAAACTGGGATGCCAATAGGGTAAAACCCTTAGTTGGAAAGGTGAACCAAAAAATTAAAGTTAGGCTGGGCACGGTGGTTCATGACTGTAATCCCAGCACTTTGAGAGACCAAGGTAGGAGAATCACTTGAGGCCAGGAGTTTGAGACCAGCCTGGGCAATATAGTGGAATCCTGTTGCCACAAACAATTTAAAAAGTAGTCATTCATAGTGGCACATATCTGGAGTCCCAGCTAAGTGGGAGGCTGAGGCTGGACTATTGCTTGAGCTCAGGAGTTCAAGAACAGCCTGGGAAACACAGCAAGACCCCATCTCTACTAAAAATAATTAGGCCGAGTACAGTGGCTCACGTCTGTAATCCCAGCTCTTTGGGAGTCCGAGAAGGGTCATGGATCATTTGAGGTCTGGAGTTTGAAACCAGCCTGACCAACAAGGTGAAACCCTGTCTCTACTAAAAAAACAAAAAATAAAAAGCAAAAATAAAAATTACCCAGGCATGGTGGTGCATGCCTGTCATCCCAGCTACTTGGGAGGCTAAGGCAGGAGAATTGCTTGAACCTGGGAGGCGGAGCTGGCAGTGAGCCGAGATTGCACCACTGCACTCCAGCCTGGGCGACAGAGCGAGACTCTGTCTCCAAAAAAAAAAAAAACAGTACTAATAATAATTAGCTGGCCATGGTGGCATGTGCCTGTAGTCCCAGCTTCTTGGGAGCCTGAGGCAGGAGGATCACTTGAGCCTAGAAGTTTAAGGTACCAGTAAGCTATGATCACCACTGTACTCCAGCCTGGGTGACAAAGAAAGACCTTATTTCTAATAATAATGATAATCATAATAAAGTTACTCTACAAATGGGAATCGTAAATATTGCCCTTCTCAAACTTGGTGCTGGGTTGGGAGAAGAATGAGTTGTCTCCCATGGGAATTTTGTGTGAGCACTTTTTTTAGTTAGGTTTATTAAGGCATGATTTCTATGGAGTAAAATTCACTCTTTTTAGTATATAGTTTTTTGAATTTTGGCACATGCCTACGCTCATATAACCACAACCTTAATCAAGATGTAGAACAGTTCCTTCATCCCTCATACTTCCCCTGTGCCTCTTAGTAGTCAAACCTTCCTCCTACCCCCAGCCTCTGCAACCACTGATTTTTCTGTCCAGAGAGTTTTGCCTTTTCAAGAATGTCATGTAAATGGAATCATGCAATGGAATGTAGTCTTTTGAGACAGGCTTCTTTCATTTAGCATAATGCCTTTGAGATACAACAGTGCCATTGTGTGTATCAAGAAGTTTTTTCCTCTATATAACACTGAGTAATATCCCATTGTATGGATTTAGCATCCTTTGATTATCCACTCACATGTTGCAGGTGTATTGTAAATTTTACAAACTTCGTATTTTGCCGATGCGTGAACATCCTCAAATAGGCTATAGTGCTCCACCCAGGTGATCACGTGCACTTGTGTAAGGCTGGCCCTTGACACAAATTCCCCTTCTTGCCCTTCCTTGACTGTTGCCTAGTGATATTCAAACACTCAAATTGCCTCCTGCCTTTTGCTTGTGTACTATGCTCTGACCCTCAATAAAGGCAGTTGCCCATGGCCCTCTCTGACTCTGCCTCTCTGTCTCTGTCTGTCTGTCTGTCTCTCTGTCTGTTTCTCTTTGTGTTTCTCCTGCTTGAATAAGCCCACTCCCTGGGAGCTCTCCCATATGGCACCCTGTGTAGTGTGCCAAGACTCCTGTCTCTAGGATCTGTGAATATAATAAATCCATTAATTTCATGTGCCTCTCTGTCATTTCTGCAGCTGTGTTGGAGTGATCTTTAAAGACTCCGTCAAAGGGGCTAACCCCTGCATTTAAAACACAGAAGGATATTTGGGTTGTTTTCAGGTTGCAGTGATTACAAATAAAGCTGTTATAAACATTCACGAATTGTTTTTCTGTGAGCATAGGGGTAGGATCATAGGGTGGTATAATAAGTATATATTTAATTTTATAAGAAACTAGCTAAAATGTTTTCCAATGTGGCTATGCCATTTCACATTTCTACCAGCAATGATGAGAGCTCAAGTTATTTCCTCATCAGCACTTGCTATTGTCAGTTTTTGACATTTTAGCCACTGGATGTCAAAGATCTCTTCATGTGCTTTTCTTCTAACCGTATGTCTCTTTGGTAAGGTGCCCGCTCAAGTCTTTTAATCATTTTTAATTGAGGAAGCTTATTTGTTATTGGCTTTTGAGAGTTCTGATTATATGTGCTTTTTAGCTTCAAGTTTTTATTTTGAGATAATTATAGATTCTTATGTAGTTATTTAAAAGAAGTAGAAGGCAGGGCGCGGTGGCTCAAGCCTGTAATCCCAGCGCTTTGGGAGGCTGAGGTGGGCAGATCACTTGAGGTCCGGAGTTTAAGACCAGCCTGGCCAACATGATAAAACCCCATCTCTACTAAAAATATAAAAATTAGCTGGGCATGGTGGCACGCACCTACAATCCCAGCTACTAGGGAGACTGAGGCAGGAGACTCGCTTGAACCCGGGAGGCAGAGGTTGCAGTGAGCCGAGATCGTACCACTGCACTCCAGCTTGGGCAACAGAGCAAGACTCAAAAAAAAAGAGAGAGAGAGAGATCCTATGTGTCTCTTTACTCAATTCCCCATAATTATAATATGTTGCCAAGCTATAGTACACTATAGCAACTAGGATATTGACACTGATACAGTAAAAAAACATTTCTATCAACAAAAGGATCTCTATGTTGCCCTTTTGTAACCACACCCACTTTCTCTACCTGTACTCTCTTCCCAACCTCTATTAACATTATACAATACTAAATAGACTTCAGAGCAAAGAACATTAATAGAGACAGAAAGGGATAGCTACCTAATGATAAAAAGGTCAATCCTCCAAGAAGATTTAACAATGCTAAATGAGTATTCCCCAAACAACAGAGCTGAAAAATAAATGTTGACATCTATAGATTGTTGTTTTTTCATACAATTTGATATCTTCTTGACTCTTCCACGACAAGGGATTTTCTGTTTAAACCTGAATATATTCATAGAGCAACTCCCTGTGTGGTCTCCACTAACACTGCTGTGGAGTTGACCTTGTTAGTAGCGGGCAATGTGAAAGGCCTGACTCTCCACTAGGCCTCTTTGTTCATCAACTCAGTGGAGGAAAGAAAGAGATTTCTTTTTACTAACAGGCAGGAGTGGAAGTCTAGACCTCCCCTTAGCCTCCACCGACACCATGGTGGGATGGGGGGATTCATTACAAGCTGGCAAACGTGAAAGTTCTGGCTTCTTGTTTGGTCTCTTCTGACACCACCTCCGTTTTCATGTTGGTGCTTCATTACAGCCTTACCAAGGTGGAAGTGGAGGCTCCCACTCGGCCTTTACTGGCGTTGGTAGCAGTGGGGTTACAGTACTCTTGTGTGGTGTTTGGTTGGAGTAGAGTAGTTATTGTCTAAAAGCTTCACATCTTGCCAGGTTGCTCCTTTTTTAGTACTTGGCTAGAGAGAGCAGGCTTTTGTCATGGCTATTTTTACCTGCTCCAACTCAAGTTTCTGGCTTGCCAGTTTCCTTATCTCCAAGTATGTGATAGATAAGGCAAAAAGAAAACTCAGGGAACTCACTATTGTGTTGTTCCTTAGGTCCCAAGATCTTTAGCTGGTCTGCCTTCTTCTTTCCACCTTTTAGAGTATTCTTATGTTTGTCTTCTACATAATGTCCAGGATTTTTAGTTATACATATTGGAAGGATAGAAGAAAGTAGTCTACTCTATCTTAGTGGAAGTGGAAGTGATTATCTGCATTTTGCAAAATTTTCTCCCAATATGTGACTTGTGTTTTCATGTGTTTAGCCATGCCTTTTGGAGAGCAGATTTTTTAAACAACTTCATTGAGGTATAAGTGACATACAGTAAAGTGGCCATATTTAAATCAACAATTTGAAAACTTTTGATATCTGTATAGACCTATTAAACATCATCACAATAAAGAAAGTGAACATATTCATCTCCAGAAATGTCTCATTCTTCTTTTTAACTCCTCCATCCCTCCTACTGTTATCTGTTCTCCTACTCCTACCTTCCCTCCCATCCCCAAGCAACCACTGTTACTATAGACTACACAATCTACTATAAATTGCACTGCTATAAATATATACTATCACTATAGATTGCTTTGCATTTTCTGAAATTTTATGTAAATTAAATTATATAGTGCACACTCTTTACTGCCTTTTTTCATTAAACATGATTATTTTGCAATATATCAATGTCATTCCATGTACCAATAATTCATTTTGTTTTACTGCTTAGTACTATTTCATTGTATAGGTATGTTACAATTTATTTATCCATTCACTTATTGATAAACATTTGGTTTGGCTTTCATTCTTAGGTTATTACAAACAAAGCTACTGTGAACATTCATGTAGAAGTCTTTGTATAAGCATATATTTCTTTTGTCTTGGGTAAATAACCAATTATGGTGTGGCTGGATTACATGGGAGGTGAATGTTTAGCATTTTCAGACACTGTCATACACTTTCAAAATCCCCACCAGCCCTGTGTGAGTTTCAGTTCCTCCACTTAATTAACAACACTTGATTTAAATGACCTTCTTAATTTCAGTCAATTTGATAGGTTTGCAGTGAAATCTTATTATGACTTTGACTATGACTAATGATGAACATCCATTAATGTTCTAATTTATCATCCATGTATCATCATTGGTAAAATTTCTGTAAAATTATTTTGTTCATTTTTTATTAGGCTCACTTGTTTCTTATTGTTGAGTTTTCGAGTTGTTTACATATTCTGGATACAAGTCTTTTATCAGATATATGTTTTGCAAATATTTTCTTCCACTCTGTGGCTTGTTTTCTCATTCTCTTAGCTATTTTCTAAAGAGTAAATGTTTTTAATTCATGGAACATAATTTATTAGAGTATTCTTTCATGAATTGTGCTTTTGGTGTCGTATCTAAGAAAATTTTGTCTAATCCAAGATCATGTAGATGTTCTTCTATCTTTTCTTTTGGTAGTGGTATAGTTTTAAGTTTTACCTTTAGGTCCATGATCCCTTTTAATTTTTGCATATGTGTGAGGTGTGGATTCAAGGTCATATTTTTGCATATGAACAGTCAGCCAACTCTCTCAATATCATTTGTTAGAATGTCTATCTTTTCTCCACTGCATTGCCTTTGTATCTTTATAAAGATAAAAAACAAAAATAAAACATCAGTTGTCCATATTATGTGGGTTTATTTCTGGACTTTCTATATCAGGGGTTGGCAAACTATGACCTGTCCACCAGGTCTTATCAGCTGCCTCTATTTTTAATGCCCATGGACTAAAAATGCCTTTTACATTTTTAAATGGCTACATTTCAAGTGATTATGTAAAATACCTATCTAACAGGCTCAATTTTGTTTCCTGGTCACAAAGCCTAAAGACTGATTATATGGCTCTTTAAGAAAAGTTTGCAACTCTTGCATTACATTGTTTCATGAATCTATTTATCTACCTTTACACAAGTGCTAATTTGATTATTGTAGATTTATAGTAATTCTTGAAGTCAGGTAATACTATCCCTTTTGAACAGCCAAATTTTCAAATTTTAATGAGGTTAAATTAATTAAATTTTCATCTTACAGATGGTGCTTTTGGTATAGTATGTAAAAAGACCCTTACCAAACTCAAGAGCACAAAGGTTTTAGCTAATCTTTTATTTTAGGCATTGTATCATTTTAGGTCTTACGTTTAGGTCTGCAATCCATTTTGAGTTAATGTTGTATGTGGTGCACAGTATAGGTATGTGGTGCACAGTATAGGTAAAAGTTCTTTTTCCCCCCCTCTCTACATTTTAGCCAGTACCATTGGCTAAAATGACTGCTTTCTCCATTGAATTGTCTTGAAATCTGTCAAAAATCTGTTGAACCTATATGTCTTGGTGTATTCCTTGATTCCCTATTTTGTTCCAATAATCAATAATGCGCCAATCCTTTTTTTAAAAATAATACCCTATTCTGTTGATCACTAGAGTTTTATAAGTCTTGAAATCAGATAGTGTGAATCTTCTGAATTTAGTTCTTATTCAAAAATGTTTTGACTATTCTAGATCCATTGCTTTTCCATATAAATTTTAGATCAGCTTGTGGATTTCTATGCAAAAAAAAAATAATTTGGTGGGATTTTGATTGGCATTGTCTTGAATCTATAGATAAATTAAGAGTGTATTTACATCTTAATGACACTGAGTCTTCTAATTCACGAACACTATATATTTATTTATTTAGTTCCCTTTTGATTTCTTTCGTCAGCGTTTTGTAGTTTTTAGCACACAAACCCAGCACCTATTTTGTTAGATTTATACCTATGTATTTCATGTTATTGATGGTACTATAAATTACACTCTTTTTGTGAAGTTCAATTTTTAACTGTTCATTGAAGGTATGCATAAATACAACAGATTTTTGTGTATTGATCCATATCTTGCCACCTTGCTAAACTGACATATTAGTTCTAGTAGTGAATGTGTAGGTTTTCCATATTGTTTGATAATAGAGACAGTTTTCTTTTTTTATTTTTAATCTGTGTGGTTTTTGCTTCTTTTTTTTTTATCATCGTATTGGATAGAATCTTCAGTACAATGATTAATAGTGAGAGTGAATATCCTTATTTATTGCTCCACTAGCAGATGTAAAGCATTGATTCTTTCACTTTATTAAGTATGATATCAGCTGTAGAGTTTTGTAATAGATGATTTTAATCAGTTTAAGAAAGTTTCTTTTAATTTTTAATTTGTTGAAAGTTTCTATTATTGATAGATAATACATTTTGTTAAATGTTTTTGTAGCTATGAAGATAACCAAGTTTTGTTTCTTTTTTAATCAGTTGATAAGTTTAATTACATTAATTGATTTTTGTTTTAAAAATTGAAGATTTTTTCCAATTGGAAACAAAATGAAATTTTTTAAGTTGAAAATTTGAACCAGCATTCCTGATATAGACCCTAATTCATTATAATATATTAGCCTTTTTATGTATTGATAGATTCAGTTAGGTAATATTTTAGGATAAGAATTTATATCTATATTCATGAGGGATATTGTTTTATAGTTTTTTTAAGTTTTTCAAATGTATTTTTTTTATCAGTGTAATGCTTAACTAATAAAATGAGTTTGTTAACTGTCTCTTTTTCTGTTTTTCTGAGTTTCTGTAGAACTGGTTTTATTTGTTCCTTAAATGTGTAGTAGAATTTGCAATTAAAGTCATCACTGTGTGAAGTTTACTTTGTTCAAAGATTTTTAAAAAGAAATTTAATTACTTTAATCGGTATAGGACAATTTGGATTACATTTTCTGCTGGGATTACTGATGTGAGCCACCATGTCCAACCCTGTCTTTATATTTAAATTGGGAAATTTTTAAAGAACATATGATTGGGTCTTATTTGTTTGTTTGTTTTGTCCACTCCAACAATTTTTGACTTTTAATTGGTTTATTTAAACCACATTTAAAGTGATGAGCTATATAGTTGTATTAATATCCACTGTGTTTGTAACTACTGTCTGTTCATTACATTTGTTCTTTGTTTCTTTTTTGTTTTCCTCTTTTTCTGTTGCCATTCATCCCTTAAAACATTGCTGTCATTCATTTCATGTATCCATATACTATAGTCACACAGTAATTGTTACTATTTTCAGTTTAAACAGTTATTTATTTGATTAATTTATTTATCAATAGCTATTTATTTGATCAATTCATTTATTTCTTCTTCAGTGGTCTTTCTTTCTTTCTTCATGTAGATAAGAGTTTTTTTCCTATATCATTTTCCTTCTCTCTGAACTACTTTTTAAAAACATTTCTTGCAGGGAAAGTCTGCTGTTGATTAATTTCCTCAGTTTTTATTTGTATGAGAATATTTTTATTTCTCTTTCACTTTTGAAAGATAATTTTGTCAGATATAATTTTATATTAGTGAAGATTTTTCTTTCAACACTTTAAATATTTGACTCGACTCTCCTTGCTTGCATAGTTTCTGATGGGAAGTCTGATGTAATTTTCATCATTGTTTCTTTTTAGGTAAGTTGTATTTTCCTTCTCTGGCTTTCTTCAAGATTTTCTCCTTGTCTTTGGTCTCCTGTAGTTTTAACATGATATTCCTAGGTAAAGATTTTTGGTATTTATACTGTTTGGTGTTCTTTGAACTTCCTGAATCTGTGATTTGATGCCTGACACTAATTTTGGAAAATTCTCAGTCATTATTACTTCAAATATTTATTCTGCTTGGTTCTTATTTTCTTTTCCTTCTGGTATTCCAGTTATGCATGTATTATGCCTTTTGAAGTTGTCTCACATTTCTTGGATGAGTTTTTCTGTTTTTTTTTAAACTATTATTATTTTTTCTCTTTGCCTTTCTGCTTGGGAATCTGTATTGGCATATCTTCAAGTTCACTAATTCTTTTCTTGGCCATATCCAGTCTACTGGTGAGCTCATAACAGGCATTCTGTATTTCTGTTGCAGTGTTCTTTAAATTTATTTATTGCATTTCCATTTGATTCTTTTTTAGATTACCTGTCTGCTTATATTATGTATTTACTCTTAAATTTTGTCTTTCTTCCATTAGATTCATTCCTATATTAATCATAGCGATATTAAATTATCTGATAATTCTAAAATCTGTGACATATCTGAGTCTGGTCTTACACTTACTTCGTTTCTTCAGATTATGTTTGTTTCTGGCCATTAAGCATTACTTGCAAGTTAAAAAAAAATCCAGACAAGATGTATCAATTAATAGGAACTAAGGTAAAAAGGCCTTTGTTATGAGAGTTTATGCTAATCTGGCTAGGTGTTGGCTACGTGTAATGTTTCCTGTACATGGCTTCAATTTCCTCTACAGTCCTTTTTGTGTTATTGTTGTTATTCCATTGTTGTCTTTGGGTTTCCATTTAAAGCTTCTTCAGCTGTGATCCACTGTTATAGTGGAATCCCATTGACGTGGTAGTAAAGTGTGCAAGGAAGAAACACATTCTATAATCCTATGATTAAATTTCAGTCTTTAATGAACCTGTGTCTCTGGGCTATGACCCATTTTCCTCCCTCACATGAGACAAGAGGGCTAGAGAGGACTGGAGTTGGGTAATTTCCTCCAAGCTGAAGAGGCTCTAATAAAGTGTTTTCCCCTAGTGAATAAGACTTTGTTACAGAGAATGCTCTGGGCATATCTCAAAATGGTTACATTTTCCCTCCCCCTTCTAGAAATGTGAGAGCTCTTTCTTGGCTTCTCACTGTGAGAAACTGATGGGATTCCTGGAAACAAAACCTATGAAAATGTGGAGTATCCCCAGTACTGTGTCGCCCCCCAAAATCCATCACTCTCATGCTAATCTACATTCTGCCTTCAGCAATTCATCAAAGTTACCATATAAGTGTTCTTATCAGTTTTCAGCTCAAGTAGTTCCTGTTCTAGGTAAATTCATTTCATCTGTGATTCTCTGCATTCACCTGTCTCTCCAGATGTTGGTGTGGCAGTATGCCCTACAAAGCAATTCTCTGATGGATTCAATAAAAATCAGTGGTTTTCAATTTATTCACTTATTTTGTTCTTGTAAGGGGAGTAGTGGTAACTTCTAAGTTATCTACATATTGGAGTTGAAACCAGAAATTTTTATTTTATTTTATATATCCTATAAACTCACATTGCTACTATATTTGTTTATAGATGAATAATAATCGTTTAGAGCAGTTAAATAAAATCAAAGATATCTTTTATATTTATCCTTATTTTATACATTAATGGAGTTGTTCACTTCTTTGTGTAAACCCAATTTTCTGCTCGCTAACATATTCCTTCTGCCTTAAGATTTTCTTCATCATTTTTTTTTTAGATGGATTCTCACTCTGTCACCAGGCTGCAGTGCAGAAGCACAATCTCGGCTCACTGCAACCTCTGCCTCCCGGGTTCAAGCAATTCTCCTGCCTCAGCCTCCCGAGTAGCTGGGACTACAGGCGCCCACCACCACACCTGGCTAATTTTTGTATTTTTAGTAGAGACGGGGTTTCACCATGTTGGCCAGGATAGTCTCGATCTCTTGACCTTGTGATCCACTCGCCTTGGCCTCCCAAAGTGCAGGTGTGAGCCACCGTGCCTGGCGATTTTCTTCATCATTTCTCATCATGCTGTGCTGCTGTTAATAAATTCTCGCAATTTTTGTTTTGCTAAATAAACGGTCATCATTTCTCATTCATTTTGAGATTTTTGCTGGGCTTAGGATTTTTAAATTGATAGGTATGTTTCTTTCTCAACATCTTAATGATGTCACTCCATTGTTTTCTGGCTTGCATATTTCTGATAATTCATCTGCTATAATTTTTATATTTTTTATGTTTACATGTAATGTGCCTTTAAAAAATCTGTATTCTGTTAAGATTTGCTTTTATCTTGGTTCAGCAGTTTAAACACGATGAAGTAGACACATTTCACTGTATTTCTTCCACTATCTGAAGGTTGTTGAATGTGGGCCCCTCATCCCCTCTGGCTAGTAGGGTTTCTGCTGAAAAGCCTGCTATAGACTTTTGGACTTCTATGGACTTTTTAGCCTGATGGAATTCCCTTAGGTGACCTGCCCTGTCTCTCTAGCAGCCTTTAATATTTTTTCTTTCATTTCAATCTTGGAAAATCTGACGATGAAATAATTACATGTCTTGGGTATTAAATTTTTGTGTAGTATCTTGCAAGGGTTCTCTTTATTTCCTGAATTTGGGTGTTGGATTCTCTACTGAGGCTGGGGAAGTTTTCATGGATAACATCCTGAAATGTGTTTTCCAAATTGCTTGCTTTCTCCCCCTGTCTTTTAGGAGCACTAATGGTCCATAGATTTAGCCTCTACATAATCCCATATTTCATGGAGGTTTTGTTCATTCATTTTCATTCTTTTTTTTTTTTAATTATCTGATTGTCTTACTTTAGAGAGCCAGTCTTCAAGCTCTGAGATTCTTTCCTCAGCTTGATCTATTCTGCTGTTAATACTTGTGATAATATTGTGTCTGGAGTTGGTTCCTTCTGGTGGGTTTGTGGTCTCGCTGACTTCAAGAGTGAAGCCGCAGACCTTTGTGGTGAGTGTTACAGCCCTTCAAGATGGCACGGACCCAAAGAATAAGCAGTAACAAGATTTATTGTGAAGAGCAAAAGAACAAAGCTTCCACAGCATGGAAGGGGACCTGAGCAGGTTGCCATTTCTGGCTGGGGTGGCCAGCTTTTATTCCCTTGTCTGCTCCCATGTTCCATTTCTGTCCTATCAGAATGCCCTTTTTTCAATCCTTCTTGTGATTGGCTACTTTTAGGATCCTGCTGATTGGTGTGTTTTACAGAGTGCTGATTGGTGCATTTTACAGAGCACTGATTGGTGCGTTTTACAATCCTCTTGCTAGCTACAGAGTGCTGATTGGTGCATTTTACAGAGCACTGATTGGTGCATTTTACAATCCTCTTGCTAGCTACAGAGCGCTGATTGGTGTGTTTTTACAGAGCACTGATCGGTGCATTTTACAATCCTCTTGCTAGCTACAGAGAACTGATTGGTGCATTTTACAATCCTAGCTACAGAGTGCTGATTGGTGTGTTTTACAATCCTCTTGCTAGACAGAAAAGTTCTCCCACTCCCCACTTGACCCAGGAAGTCCAGCTGGCTTCACCTCTCAATATTATGAAATTCTTATAGTGTGTTTTTTAGCTCTATCAGCTCATATAGTTTATTTTTCATACTGGCTGTTTAATCTGTTAGCTCCCATGTTATTTTATTTTTATTCTTAGCTTCCTTGAATTTTGTTTCAAAGTTCTACTGAATCTCAATGATCTTCACTCCTATCTATATTCGGAATTCTATTTCTGTCATTTCAGCCATCCCAGCCTGGTTAAGAACCCTTGTTGGAGAACTAGTGTGCTTGTTTGGAGAACAGAAGACACTCTGGGCATTTGACTTGCCAGAGTTCTTGTGCTGGTTCCTTCTCATGTCTGTGTGTGCATGTTCCTTTAACTGTGGTATAAATTGAGTACAGTCAGTAGGCTTCCTTTTTGCACGTTCCCAGAGGGCTGAAGCTTTGTGCAGAGTCTTTATTTGTAGCTGACTTCTTGCCTCTGGTTTTACAAGGGGACAGGTTACCAAAGTATTTTTCAGTGTTGAAGTTTTAGAGTGTGATCCACTAGGTGGCACTTAAGTGTAATGGTCAGTAGATGGGGTCTTGTTCGTCATACGGGTCCTCTATATTACCTCACAGCTACAGCCATGCTCCCTCTCACAGCTGAAAAAGATACTTTATACACAAAGTCCTGGGCAGATCCTCAAGTGACTCATGCAGGATTATCAACAAAGTAACAGTTTTAGGTACTGAACTGCAATGGAAAACCAACCAGGTTTCAGACTGGGTTATGGGTAGCACACAATAGTGCAGATGAGAATATCATTACAAAGACTTTGAACAATAATTTCATACTTGAACTACAACTCACAAAAGTAGGCCATAAAATGTATGCTAAACCTAAGTAGCTGAAATAACTGCTAAAAAAAAAAAAAAAGGAAAACTAACTAGGAACCTTGTCTCATCACATAATGTAACAAATGTCTAGAAAATAAGAGAACATTACTCATTGTACAAAAACAAGGAAAATGTGAAATTGAAAGAGAAAAGACAATCAGCAAATGCCAACACCAAGATGACATGAATTTTGAAATTACCTGCCAAGGATGTTAAAGCAACTATTATAAAAATTAGTAGTTAGATACATTCTTGAAACAAATTTTTAAAGTGAAAAGTCTCAACAAACAAATATAAGATAAACAGAAAATCAGATGGAAAATTTAGAACTGAAAAATTCAATAACCTAAATGAAAAATTCACTGGATAGGCTCAATAAGAAAATGGAAATGACAGGGGAAATAATAAACTTGAATATAGATCAATAAATATTATTCAATCTGAGCAATGGAAAAAAGATGATTGGGAAAAGAATGAATAGAACCTCAGATAACTCAGACAATAACATAAAATTTAACATTTGTGTCATCAGAGTCACAGAAGAAAAAGAAAAAGTGTGTATGGCAGAAAACTCAAGAAAAAAATAATAATGGTGGAAAAACTTTCCAAATCAGCTAAAACAAATAAACTATAGATTTAAGAAGCTGAGTGAACCAAAAATAAGACAAACCCAAAAAAGTAAATTTTTAGAGACATCATAATTAAACCTCTGAGAACTGAAGACAAAGTCCTGAAAGATCCAGAGAAAGCCCTGAAAGATCCATGACAGATTGCTTATAGGAAAAAAGCATTTCCTGTAACAGTGGAATTGTCATCCAAAACCACAAAGGTCAGAATGAAGTAGCAAAATATTTTCCAATTGCTGGAAGAGAAGACCTATCAACCCAGAATTCCATACCCAACAAAAATATCTTTCAGGAATGAAAGTGAAATAAAGATATTTTTACTAAACTACTTAGCATGGTTCATTTCAAATAAACCACCTAACATTATACTTCAAGGAACTAGAAAAACAAGAACACACTAAACCCAAAATAAGTACAAGGAAATAAACAATAAAGATCAGAGCATAAACCAACAAAATAGTGACTAAAATACAAAATATCAATGAAATGAGGAATTTATTTTTTGAAAAGATAAAATTGACAAACTGCTACCTAAAAAAATGAAAAAAATGTTGTCAGTAAGGCTAACCTAGAAGAATTGCTAAAGAAAAGTATTCCAACAGAAAGAAAATAATAATTGAAAGAAACCTAAAACATCAAGAATAAATATGGAGCAATGGAACAGGTAAATGTAATAAGATATCATTTTCCTTATGAGTTTTAAAAATTATATTAGTCAAAAAATATATTAGTTGGAAGCAAAATTTTTAAATTATCTAATGTGGTTCTCAATGTATATAGAGAAAATATTTGGGAAATTTATATTACAAAGGGAGGAGGGAAAAGAGACCTAAATGATGATAAGGTTTTGACTTTATTACTTGCAGTGGTAAAATGTCAATACTAGTGGGCTACAATAAATTACATATGTATATTGAAATACCAAGGGTCACTACTTAAAATACTACATTAAGAAATATTCTCAATGACATCATAAGTATATCAAAATGGAATACTAAAAAAATGTCTAGGTAACCCACAGGGAAGCAGAAAATAGAGAAATGAAATAAGAAGAGAAGATGGAAACAAATAATAAAATGGCAGACTTAAGTCCTAATACATCAATAATTACAGTAAATGTAAATACCCAATTAAAAGACACATTTTAGCAGAGTGAACAAAAACTATGACAAACTATATGCTGCTAACAGGAAATTAATGTTACATGTAATTATATAGTTAGGTTAAAAGTACATGATGTAAAAATACACTATTCAAACAGTAATAAAGAAAAATGAGAGTATCTATCTTAAGTCAAATAGATTTCAGAGGAAAGAAAAGATATATAGTTAACAAAAGGGTTAATCCACCGACGAAGACATCGCAATTTTCAGTGTGTACACAGCAAACAATCAAGCTGCAAAATATATGAAGGAAAAACTGACAGAACTTAAAAAAAGACAAAGTTATAATATAGAGTAAATTTTATTTATAATTTGTTATTCTTTCAAGTAACCAATAGAAATAATGGACAGAAAATCTGAAAAGTTATAGTAGAATTGAAAAATACTACCAATCAATGGGATCTAATTACGATTTATAAAACACTCTACCAAACAACAGCAGAATACAAATTCTTTTCAACTGCATATAGAATATTCACCAATACCACATCCTTAGTCTTTAAAACAGCATTCAACAAATTCAAAAGAATTGAAATCATACAAAATATGTTCTCTAACCACAATGGAATCAAACTAGTAATCTATTAGAAAGATAATAGAAATATCTTCAAACACTTAAAAATTTAACCACACACATTTACATAATCCACAGGTCAGAGAAGAACTCTAAATGGAAATAAAATATTACATTAAATAGAAGAAAAATGAAAATACAACATATGTGAGATGCAGCTAAGCAGTGCTTGGAAGGAAATTTTTAGCACTAAATGCTAATATTAGAAAATAAGAAAAATTTAAAATTAAAAAATTTAGCTTCCTCCTCAGGAAGATAGAACAGAAGGGAAAGATTAACTCAAAGCAGCAAAAGAAAGGAAATAATTTGGAGACTAGAAATAAATGGAACTGAAAATAGAAAAACAATAAGAGTGATGTCAATAAGATGACTGACTAGAGTTACCTAACACTTATCCCTCCCACAATAAATGACAGAAACAACAACAAGAAAAATACTTCAACTGGAAAACTGCAATTAGAAAAGTCTGAAGGAAAACTCTGGAATACAGCAAGGGATTCACAGAAACCCTGTGAAGCACAATGAAAGTTTAAAATTCACTGGTAGAGGTAAATTCAAAATCAAAGTTAGAACCAGTAGAGGTAAATTTACTACCAAACTCAGGATAGCACTAATGTAAAGATAGTATATAATCTTTCAAATCTCTAGTACAAATGTTAAAATGGTTGATGAAATCTATAGTTACAATAAGATGTTAAAGAACACACTGTATTAAAAAATATAAATCAGGGCTACAAAATTATAAATTGCATGTGGAGGGCAAAAGTCTAGAGTATTTGTATACGACCAAAGTTAAGTTGTCAACTTATAAATAATATTCCGCATAAACAAGAACTGAAAGAGAGCAGGAGTAGCAATACTTATGCCAGATAAAATAGATTTCAAGCCAAAAACTTAGAAAAAAGAGATAAAAAGACCATTACATCGTGATAAAGGGGTTAATTTGGGAAGGGGTTATGACAATTTTAAATATATATGCACCCTACCCCAGAGCACCCAGATATATAAAGCAAATATTATAAGATCTAAAGGAAGAAATAGACAGTAACTCCAAATAGATTAAAGACTTAAGTGTAAGACCTAAAAGTATAAAACTACTAGAAGAAAACATTAGGGGAATGTTTTATGACATCAGTCTAGGAAATGATTTTTATATAAGAACACAAACAGAGGCAACAAAAGCAAAAATAGACAAGTGGGATTACATCAAACTAAAAAGCTTCTGCACAACAAAGGAAATAATCAACAAAGTGACTAATGAGAGAAAATACCAGCAAACTATGCATCTGACAAAGGGCAAATGTCCAGAACGTATTAGAAACTCAAACAACTCAATCGCAAAAAAATAAGTACTCCAGTTTAAAAATGGAGAAAGGACTTCAATAGATATATCAAAAGAAGACATACAAATGGCCAAAGAGTACATGAAAAAATGCTCAAAATCACTCATCATCAGGGAAATGCGAATCAAAAGCTGCAATGAGATAGCAGCTCACAACTATTATAATGGCTAGTAACAAAAAGACGAAAAATAACAAATGCTACCATGAATATGGAAAAAAGGGAACCTTTACACATACGCTGTTGATGGGAATGTAAACTGTCATAGCCATTATGAAAAACAGCATGGAGTTTCCTCAAAAAATTAAAAATAGAGCTGCCATATGATCCAGCACTTCTACTATTGGGTATTTATTCAAAGGAAATAAAATCAGTATGACAAAGGATATCTGCACTTCTATGTTATTGCACTATTGACAATAGCCACAATATGGAATCAACCTAAGTGTCCGTCAACATACAAATTAATACAGTCTGATATATATACACAATAGAACATTATTCAGGCATGGAAAAATAAAATCCTGTCTTTTTTGGCAACATGGATGAACCTGAAGGACATTGTTAAGTAAAATAAGCCAGGCACAGAAAGACAAATACCACATGATCACACTCCTTTGTGGAGTCCAAAACAGCTTATCTCATAGAAATAGAGTAGAATAATGGGTTGCCAGAGGCTGGGGAGTGTGGGGAACTGGGGAGGGGAAAGAGAGGTCAGTCAACAGATACAAAATTACAGTTAGGTAAGAGAAATAAGTTAGAGTATTCTATAGCATAGTAGAGTGACTACAGTAAACTATATTATAGTGTACATTTCAAAATAACTAGAAGACAGAATCCTGAATATTCTCACCACAAAGAAATGATAAAAGTTTGAGTTGATGAATATGCTAAATACCATGATTTAATCATTATACAATGTGTCCAAACATTATGCTGTACCCCACAGATGTATATAATTATTATGTGTCAATTAAAAACAAAAGAATAATTTTAAAAAGAAAATAGAAAAAACAGTAGATAAAATTCATCTATAAACCAAAAGCTCGTTGCTTGAAAAAGATTGATGAAATTGATAGACCTCTAACAAAACTGACAGAGAAGAAGAGAAAGAAGACACATATTACCAATATCAGGGGGAAAAGGGGAATATCACAACAAAATCTGTAGATATAAAAAGATATTAAGGGAACACTACCATCAACTATACACACATAAATTTGACCACTTAGATGAAATGAATCAATTTCTGCAAAACTGCAACCTAACAAATTTCACCAAAGGTGAAACAGATAATCTAAACAGTCCCGTAACTATCAAATAAGTTAACTTTGAAAATAAATACTACAAAGAAAAATCCCCAAGATGGTTTCACTGGACAATTCTCATAAACATTTAAACAAAAATTACCTGAATTCTATGCATTCTTCTTTCAGAAAATAGAAGAAAGCACCTCCTAACTCATGTTATGAAGCTAATAATACCTTAAACCAAAATCAGCAAAGACAGTACAAAATAAAACTACAGACACAAAAAATTCAACAAAATATTAGTAAATCATATCCAGCAATACATATGTAAATAATTATGTATCACAACTAAGTAGGATTCATTCCAGAAATATAAAGGTGTTTTAATACTTGAAGATCAATGTAATTCAACATATACAGGTTATGAAGACAAACCACACAATCATACAAATTTGCATAGAAAAAGCATTAAAAATATTCAACACCCTTTCATGATGAAACTCAGAAAACCAGGAATAGACAGGAACCTCCTCAACCTCATAGAAAGCATCTACAAAAGCCTACAGCGAACATCGTGCTTAATGGTGAAAGACTGAATATGTCTCCTCTAAAATTAGAACAATGAAAGGAGGTCTACTGTCACCATCCCTTCAACACAGTGTTGGAAGTTGTAGGCACTGCAATAAGGCAAGAAAAGGATATAAAAAACATATAGACAGTAAAGGAAAAAATAAAATGGTCTCGTTTTCATATGGCACAATTGTCTACATCAGATATCAGCAAGCTTTTCTGTGAAGGACCAGATAGTAAATACTTAGCTTTGTAGCAATGTGGTGTCTGTCACAAGTATTCATTTCTGTTTTTGTAGCATAAAAACAGCCATAGACGAAATATAAATATGCATGTTCTTATGAAAGTTAACAAAGAGAGTGGCCTGAATTTGTCCCACAACCCATAGTTTGCAAACTCTCTAGTGTACATTAAAGAAAATCCCCAAAAGTTAAAAAGAAATCTCTTGAACTAATAAATGAGTTTATCAGGGTCACAGGATCTGATATGGTTTGGGTGCATCCTTAAAGAAATCCCTTGAACTAATAAATGAGTTTGTCAGGGTCACAGGATCTGATACGGTTTGGGTGCATCCTTATCCAAATCTCATGCTCAATTGTAATCCTCAATGTTAGAGGCAGGGCCTGGTGGGAGGTGATTGGATCATGGGGGTGGAGTTCTCATAAGTGGTTTAGCACCATCTCCCACTTGGTACTGTATGGTGAGTGAGCTCTTACGAGATCTGGTTGTTTAAAAGTGTGTGACACTACCCCCTTCTCTCTCTCTTCCTCCTACTCCAGCCATGTAAGACACCTGCTCCCACTTTGCCTTCCACCATGAGTAAAAGTTTCTTGAAGCCTCCCCAGAAGCCTGTACTGCTTGGTTTTCACATTGTTATTAAAAAATGTCAGAGACTGGGTAGTTTATAATTGGTTCATGGTTCTGCACACTGTACAGGATTCTTGATCAAGAAATCAATAATACTCCCATAGACTAGCAACTAACATTGAAAACCAAAACTTAAAAAACAAGACCAATTAAAATCACTAAAAAAATTTAACTATTAGGCGTCTGTCTTAGAAAACATTTACAGGACTGTATGCTGCCAAGTACAAAATGCTGATGAAATAAATAACAGAAGCAGCACAATAAAATGGAGAGACACACTATTCACATAAATTGAAAGACTTACCCTAGTAAAAATGTCAATTCTTCCTAAATGTATGTATAGATTTACTGCAATTCATATCAAAATCTTCATAATATTTTTGTAGATATAATCTAGGTTAATATAAAATTAATGTAAAATAGCAAATAAACTACAGTAGGCTAAATATTTTTGAAAAGTAATAAAGTTCGAGAAATCAGGCCACCTTGGTCTAAGACTTACTATATAGCTACATTAATCAAGACAGTATCATGGAGAGAAAGACACATAGATCAATGGAGCAGAACAAAGAACCTAGAAAGAGATCCCTTAAAGATATGGCCAACAGATTTTGATAAAAATGCGAAAGCAATCAATAAAGGAAAGGTGACATTTTCAATACATGGCACTGGAAAAATTGGACATTCACAGCCAGAAAAATGAGCTATGACCTAAACCTCACACCTTATGTAAATGAACTATAAGTCTACATGTAAATGAACTATAAATCTACATGTAAATGAACTATAAGTCTACATGTAAAACATAAATTTATAATACTTATATGGGAAACATTGTAGAAAAAAAATCTTTGTGACTTGGGTCTAAGAGATCTTAGATGTGATACCAAAGGCATAATCTATGAAAGAAAATTTGATAAATTGGACTTAATCAGACTTAAACGCTTCTGCTCTGTGAAATACTTCATTAAGAGGATAAAAACACAAGCCACAGACTGCGAAAGCGTTTTTGCAAATCACCGATAAGGCAATGGCATTATAAAGAACTCCCCAAGTTTAACAACAGAAAAACCAAACACCACAATAAAAAAAAAGTAAAAGACTGAAGCAGACATATAAACAAACAAGGAATGCAGATTGTAAATAAAAGCACATATAGAAATGTACAACATCATATATTGGTTATGAACACAGTTATGCTGAGCAAAATAAGCCAATATTAAGGAGTTACTTACTGTATGATTTAATTTACGTAACACTCTTGATATGACAAAATTATAGAGATGGAGAAGAAATCAGTGATTGTCAGAGTTAGGGAGGTGGGTGGGCAAAGAGGATCTGACTGTAATAAGGTAGCGTGAGGGAGGGTCTTTGTGATGATGGAACAGACCCATATCTTGTGGTGGTAGCTGTGTGAATCCATACAAGTGATAAAATCTCTTAAAACTATGTACATGTAAAAAATCAGTTCAGGTAAAAACTGGTGGAATCAAGTAAGGTGCGTAGGCTAATCAACAGGATTTGATTTTGGTAATGTGCTAGTACATGTAAGATATTAGAACTGGGAGGAGTTGAAGAAAGGGTACATGGAACATGTTTGTACTATTTTTGCAATTTCTTGTAAGTCTATAATTATTTCAAAAAGTTGTTAAAAAGGAACCATTGGACTGCCATTCCTCTGCCACCTCAATGACAATTCTATGCCAGTGAATTTGAAAACCTAAGTAAAACAGGC
Source organism: Symphalangus syndactylus (assembly GCF_028878055.3). NCBI lineage: Eukaryota > Metazoa > Chordata > Mammalia > Primates > Hylobatidae > Symphalangus > Symphalangus syndactylus. The sequence goes on from NC_072425.2 coordinate 105,188,834, forward strand.
AAATTTCCAGAAAAATATTACTTAACTGAAACTGACTGAATAAGAAAAAGGAAATGTAAATAGTTCATATGTACACGTTAAATAAATGATTCAAAATTATAATAAAATTTCCCCCATTCACACCACCAGATAAATTCTACAAAGCTTTCAAGAATAAACTAGTCAAGAGAATAGATAGGACACATCACAATCCAATGTGAGTAATGTCACTGGTGTCAGTTTTGCCTCTTCAATAGAAATATATACTACGAAATTGATTTTATTTTCTCCAATGTCCTATTATTTTCTTTTATCAGGTCTGTTTCAGTTACTCATTTGGAATTTGGTGTTAAAGATACTTCACGTTCTGGGAAGACAACTGGCTTATCCTAGGCCTCATTTTACCAGGACTCCTACAGAAATGCTTTCTCCTAACAGTTTAAATTTTTGTTTTCATTTCGTTTATGCATACTCAGGCATTTTTCCTGAAATTATTGACATTTATGATTCTGTATGTAATAATGCTATTATAACATTATTTGCACAATTACATTTTAAGAGATAATATAGGGAAAATGTGATCAGGAAAGATAAAAGAATGCCAAGTTTCTAGTTTGGAGCTCTGGGTTTTGTCTCTGTGGTCTAAGCTTATCCTTACTGTTTTTGATAGTAACAGTCCATTCCTTTTTTCCCTTTGTTGGAATAGCAGAAGTTCTTTACTTTTGGGCTGCATGAAAGCCATTTATCCCTATGTGGTCTACTATTCTGTCTCATGGGGCTTACCTATTCTTAAGATGGTTCTATCTATTCTTTTCATGTCTAGAATAAGCAGAAGTTCTTCTTTTTCTTTCTTTTCTTTTCTATTAGGTTCTTTGGTATGTCCTCAACTCCCCTATCTTCCCCACCAGCTCCTTTTTTTTTTTTTTTTTTTTGGTCTATTTCTTTTAGTTCCACTCTAGTACCAAATAATCTTCTCCACATTTTTCAGTAGTCTAATAACAGTGTCCTTACCATGTTTATCTCAACTGGGACATCATTACATCCCACCTGTATTTTTAGTTGCTCTTATAATTGTAGTTGGTTCTGGGGACATCCTGCCTTATAAGTGTACTAACCTTAATTACACTTACATAAACAACAATTCATCTTATATGTGTGCATTATGCCCATGCTCTTTCTCCCAGTTTTATCAGTATTGTTTTACTTTTCTGAAATCTTTCCACAGTTTAGCTGTTAAGCTCTTGTTTGGATTTTACCATCTAATTTTCCACCCTGCAAATATCCACTTCAGATATTGGCTGAATAATTCACTGATACTTTCAGATATTGAAATAATGACTATCTTTTGTCTGTGACTTGTATGTTGTCTGAATTCCACCCCTTCCTTTGCTTTTTAATGTTAGTGTGGTAGTGTCAAGGAACATGATATCCATATATCCATTTATTGCCATGTGGTTTCTAATTCTCCAGCTTGATATCTGAATTCTTTAGCAATATTTTGTAATTAATACTATTGTGTATTATATATTTGCCATATTTTGTATTTATTATTCTGTGGTTGAACCTATTTTATGCTTGCTATAGCATAGATTTTTTTTTAGTAATCATGACGGGTCACTCTCTGTAAATCCTGTCATATGGATTGTTGAAATCTCCCACTAGAGTGTTAATTGATGGGCCCAGAACTCCCTGGGTCATTATATTCATCAAAATATTTATGATATGCAGCACCATCTGTTGGAAACAGAGGTTTATTTCTTCTCTTTTTTCCTAATTCTGTCTAGATCCTCCACTGTTTCAAATCATAATTATCACATCCTTTACTGTCTAGTTTTCTCTTATCCATTTGGCCTAAGCATCTTGGGAGTAGCAAATCAACTCACCTTCTATTTTAGGTTTAAACATAACTGTGTATATTTCTAATATCTATTTGTTTACTTTTAAAAATCATGTCTGCTTAGTCTGTTACACTAGTAAATATTCCTTTACTGAGTTACAATATCTTTTAAATTTATTCGTGGTTTAAGATTACTAATGAATTTCTTTCAGTTCTTGATTTCAAATTCTATTTTGCTTTAGTCTTATACACATACAGGAGCATATCATTCTAAAAACATGATGCTGTGCACATATACGTAAAGCTAACAGAGATTCAGAAGAACATTTACATTCTGAAGGTGCAAAAAGGTCAGGCTCAAGCTTAATAACAGTCCCGGAGGAGAAAATGTCATGTCATTATGTGGATAAATACATTTTATTATCAGGTGCAAAAAAATGTATAAATATAATTTGTGATATTTTTCCTGGAAAATGAAATAGACAAATCAAGAGTTTCAAAAAATGGTCCCAAATTATGAGTTCAGTGAGGAGTGGAGAGATGCGGCTGTACTAGTTTGATATTAAAAGATGCAAGGAATCTAAATTAGGCTTGGTGTGAGGAGCTTGTTTGTAGAAAAGTGAATAAAAGGTGATAATGCATCATAGTGGGGTGGGGTTGAAACAGTGAGTCTATGGGGAGAGTGCAGTAATATCAAAGGATACATTAAATGGCAAAAATGCACTGGTTAAAGATTACCGAGAACCAGCTGTGTGCCAGGCTCCAAATTCAGCAGGTTACATGTACTCGCTCTCATATCACACCAACTCTGCAAAATGGGCAGGGTTGTGCATATTTACACATGAAGAAACTCATGTTTCAGAGATACTATTTTTCATTTACCTAAAACAGCAGAGAGAAAACATGAAGCCAAGTGTTTGAGGCTCTGAAACTACATTTATCTCACCACTCTGCTCTATGGTTAGAATATTTCATCATTCATTATTTAAACATTTCTGCTCAGCTATTTCATTGAAGACTCACCAGCCCCTCCCTCTAATGCATATTTTTTAGGGGAAAAAAAAAACTGAATCCAGCAAGCAAAATTTCTCAGTTTATCCTGCAGGTGCCACTATAACCGTATAATATATCTTTCTAGCTCTTCAACTCTGATTTCTCAGGGCTGCCATAGACCAGAAATTCTAGAAGATAGAAGAAGGCAATTTATGTAGCTGACAGTTCATTTTGATAAATCTATGCATATGTTTACAGCTCTGTAGCTTCTATATATATGTAATAATTGCATTTTTCTTTTTGTAAAAATTCTAAACCTTTGAATAGAGAATATTTACATGATTCAAAAAATAGAAAGTATAAAAAGACATATAATAAATAATCTCCCTTTCACTACCAAGTACCCTTGTCTGTCTAGTTCTTATTTGTGACCTCAAAACAGATGACCACAGTTAGTCACCTCTTGTATCATTCCAGAGTGTGTGTGTATGTATATATACACACACATTTATATATATAGACACATATTTATATATATAAATACTTGTTACTGCTTCATTTGATTACACAAATGGCAGCATATTATACAGACTATTCTGTACTTTTTTTTACTTAAAAATATACATTAGAGATTTCTATATCAGTGCATAAAAAGGGTTTCTTTATATTTTTACACAACTGCATGGGATTCCGTTGTATGAATGTACAACAATTCATTTAGATAGTTCCCTGTTGATGAGCATTTAGGTTGATTTCAAGGTGCTTGCTACTTTCTGCTTACCAACTCCATTAACGTAATATCAATATAATAAACCTATGAGTCAAACACTCTGATTATTACCAGGTCCCTGTGAGTCATTAAAACAATCACTCCCATTTTATCTCTGATGGTAAAGCAGAGCCACTTGGCATCTACCTTTCTAGGATCTTATTATTCCCATGAAATCAGACCCTATTTCAGGGCAACGTATCTATCATTATCATGTGCCTACTAAATCTGGCTTTTAAGATAGAACTTTTTAAGGCACTTTTTAATAAATAAAGGATGATGAATAAAATATCTTCTGATCTCTCTTGCTAGTTATAATTGGGTGTGGGAGGTGGCTATGCAACCTGCATATATAGAGATCTACTCAGCATTTCCATATTCACAAGTCTTTGAACTCCGCTATGTACAGCTTACTCGAAAAATTCCAGCCTCATAGCCTCATTAGCTGTAGGTCACCAGTGCCCAGGCTTCAGTTAATCACAGCCAGGTGCTCCAGCCAACACATTAAACTATGAATCCTCTGTGAGCAACTCTATCTATAAATGTGGCCGGATAGCATCTTATGTTTCATCTAACACATTTAGAAGCATTGCCTTTGTACACTCCCTAGGCCCCTACCAATAAAAGTGGACAACATGTCTCAACTCATTCAGAATGCTTTTTATCTCCTCCCAGAGCCAGCCTCACACTCTCCCTTTGGACTTGGCTGGTATTTAACTCTTACTGTGGATCTGAAGGTAAATGAGGGTTGGTGAGGCTGTGTTGGGGAGGATTGATTCCCCTTGTGAGAGAATTGCTCTAGGTTAAGTCAACAAAAGAAATTTATGTAAAGGAAATCAAAATCCCTTGGAAAAGGGATGGTCTTCTTACCTAGGCAAGGAAGATACAGGGAGATTTCAGGGTTCAAGACTCACAGTCTTGCATGGTTAACCAACTGTTTCTACTCCAAGTCTCAGAATCCCACTCCTTATTAACTAGTGCCTTCATTGGCACATGATACCTGGAGATGTTGAACATTTGAATGCTGCCGCTTCTCTGCATCACATACAGTCAGTCCTCAGGCCTAATATTTAGTCATGTCTGCACTCTACAAATAAGAATTATTTTAATATCACCATTGAAGCTTTTTGATTCTCTCCTCGTTCTCTACATTGGAAGTTCAAGTCTTCAGGCTTTTATTTCCTTTCTATAGCTCTCTAAGGTCATTAGGAGTAGCCAGACGACAAACTGCAATGACCACATGTTGCCATAGCTATTAAGAGCTATAGTCATTTTGTGTCCGGAATTAGTGGGTTCTTGGTCTCACTGACTTCACCAATATTAAGCCACGGACCCTCGCGGTGAGTGTTACAGCTCTTAAGGTGGCACGTCTGGAGTTTGTTCCGTCTGATGTTCGGATGTGTTCGGAGTTTCTTCCTTCTGGTGGGTTCGTGGTCTCACTGGCTCAGGAGTGAAGCTGCAGACCTTCGCGGTGAGTGTTATAGCTCTTAAGGTGGCGTGTCCGGAGTTGTTCGTTCCTCCCGGTGGGTTCGTGGTCTCGCTGGCTCAGGAGTGAAGCTGCAGACCTCCGTGGTGAGCGTTACAGCTCATAAAAGCAGTGTGGACCCAAAGAGTGAGCAGCAGCAAGATTTATTGCAAAGAGCGAAAGAACAAAGCTTCCACAGTGTGGAAGGCGACCCGAGCGGGTTGCCAGTGCTGGCTCGGGCACCCTGCTTTTATTCTCTTATCTGGCCCCACCCACGTCCTGTTGATTGGTAGAGCCGAGTGGTCTGTTTTGACAGGGTGCTGACTGGTACGTTTACCATCCCTGAACTAGACATAAAAGTTCTCCACGTCTCCATCTGATCAGTTAGATACGGAGTATCCACACAAAAGTTCTCCAAGGCCCCACCAGAGCAGCCAGACACAGAGTGTCGATTGGTGCATCCACAAACCTCGAGCTAGACACAGGGTGCTGATTGGTGTGTTTACAATCCCTGAGCTAGACATAAAGGTTCTCCACATCTCCACCAGACTCAGGAGCCCAGCTGGCTTCACCCAGTGGATCCCGCACCGGGGCAGCAGGTGGAGCTGCCCGCCAGTCTCGAGCCGCGCGCTCGCATTCCTCAGCCCTCAGGTGGTTGATGGGACTGGGCGCTGTGGAGCACGGGGTGGCGCTCGTCGGGGAGGCTCCGGCGGCACAGGAGCCCATGGAGCGGGTGGGAGGCTCAGGCATGGCGGGCTGCAGGTCCCGAGCCCTGCCCCATGGGAAGGCAGCTAAGGTCCGGTGAGAACAGTGCCGGTGGGTCGGCACTGCTGGGGGACCCAGTACACCCTCCGCAGCCGCTGGCCTGGGTGCTAAGCCTCTCATTGCCCGGGGCCAGGCAGGGCTGGCCGGCTGCTCCGAGTGCAGAGCCCGCCAAGCCCACGCCCACCCGGAACTCCAGCCGGCCCGGAAGCGCTGCGCACAGCCCCGGTTCCCGCTCGCGCCTCGCGCCTCTCCCTCCACACCTCCCTGCGAGCTGAGGGAGCCGGCTCCCGCCTTGGCCAGCCCAAAAAGGGGCTCCCACAGTGCAGTGGTGGGCTGAAGGGCTCCTCAAGTGCCACCAAAGTGGGAGCCCAGGCAGAGGAGGCGCTGAGAGCAAGCGAGAGCTGTGAGGACTGCCAGCACGATGTCACCTCTCAATTTGATCATGCCTTGCCATTCACTTCTACTGCATCCCACACCAATGATAACGTGAGTAATTATAATATTGCTGCATACTACAGAGTACACTAGAGGATGCTGTGTGGTGCACTCAGCAGAGGTCACCTCCTGGACCAAACGCATGGCAGAAAAGGACCAAACACATGGCAGAAAAGAATGGAAATGAGGCGGGGAGGCCAAGGGAGAATAACCAGCACACTGGTCTTTCTCTTGTGCAAGGATGTATGTACAATAAATTCATAGAAGTGGACTCTTTGGATGAAAGAGTAGATGCATTTGTAATTTTTATAGAATTTTCAAACTTTGCCCCATAAGGGTTCTATTATAGCAGGTTATACTTCCTCCAATCCTGTGTGTGACTGTCTTCTGCCCCACAGCTTGTCCACCGGTGTTACCAAATGTTTTGGACTTTTATCAATATGAGAAGTGAAAAATGTTATCTGTGTAGTTTCATCTTGCATTTCTTTTTTCTATGATGGGGTATGACAGCTTTCACATAAATTCAGTTACAAGTGGTAGAAAATGCAGCTCAATTGGTTTAAGAATAGAAATAAATATTCAGATAAAATAAAGTCAGTAGGTGCATTTGGAGACATGCCTCAATCCAAGAACACAAAGATCTCATCAAACCTGGCTCTGCTCCAGTCTCTGTCTCCGTTTCTCTCTCTCTGTCTTTCTCCCCACCTTCCCCACCTCCAGGAAGTACCAGGCTTTCATTCTTATAGCTTCAACTTGGGCAGAAAGTCCTAGGCCTGACTCTAACTGACTTCAGTTTTCTCATGTACCTATCCCTGAATCATCACTATAGAGTGGGGAGGTACAGCTGTGTTTGTCCAGGCCTGAGTCACAGGAACAGCACATCCTTCTACCCATATATACATGTTCAGAAGTGCCCATGTCAATATAGTGCAGCTACGCTACTCAAAATAAAAACTGTGCTCATCCACGTCTCAGAGGGAGGTGAGGTGAACAACCCCAAACTCGTAAATAAAATTGTTGTCACTCTAAGTCCAGAATCTTTGGGTGACGAATATTTTTCTTGGTCCTAATGTGGCTTCTCATAGTCCAGCAAACTATGATTAAATGAAAACCGCAATTCACATTACACACTTAACAGGGAAAGATGATCACAATTGAAGTAAAGGCTTTCATTTGGTTTTCCAGAGTTGAGGTGAGCTATTTTGTCATATGACTTTAGCCACCCTGGAAGTTTCTCTCCTGTCCTTTACCTTCCATGGCCCATTTAAAGTGAGGACTTTCAGAAGGATGCCCCTTCCATGGACTGCATCTGTTCAACATCTCATTTCCTGAGTGAGTGGGTTTGGGGACCTGGAATTGCCTCAGGGATTGAGCAATTGAAGGCTACTCTTTGTCAGGTTTAGAGTTTCTCTGGCAAAGAAACTCCCTTCAAAAGTTAAGAGACAACAGTCCTTTAAGGTGAGTTTTATTGTCCTCATTTTATAGGTGTAGCCTCTAAGCTCAGTCATGTTAAGTGGTTTTTGCCTAAATCCACAAAGCTGGGGAGTGACAAAGCCAACATATGTTACCAGAGTCTACCTTTACCTCTCTGTTCCACATTGATTCTCTGTGTGCCTTATATAAAAATAGTTTTGTTTACAATGTCTCCATTATTTTTAGTAAAACTTTTACATCTAGCAACTCTAAATGGAAAATTCATGCTCAATACCTGCCCTTTCCATGCCCTGCTGATTTCCTCTGCCAGTAAGCAAACAATACAAAAAAAAAAAAAAAAAAAAAAAAACAGGAAAAATTCTCACTTTGTCCTGCAGGTGCCACCCTCATCATAGAACATCTATTTCCAGCTTTATAGCACACATCTCTCAGGGCTGCAATAGACCAGATATTCATAGAAAATGGAAGAAGCTGGTTCATTCAGCTTACGCATTTCACTGCCTGGATCAATAAGGTTGATGCATTTTTTTGTTTGTTTGTTTGTTTTAACTGCCTGTTGTTTCACTGACTCCTCCGCCCCACAAAAAAAGCACCAAGAAACAAGCCGAAACATTTCCGTTTGTCCTGTAGGTGCCACTGTAACCATGGGATATTTCTTTACAGATCTGCAACTGGTTCTCTCAAGGGTGGAAAAGATTAGAAATTCTAGAAGATGGAGTCTAGTCTACACACAATTCAAACTTAAGGACCCCTCACACCCTGCTCCTGGGTTTAGAGTTCCCTAGCTCCAACATAGAAGTGAAATCTTTTTCCCTGGAATTTTTTCACTGCCTGTTTTTTAATTGTTCTGTAGCTTGTAGGTCCTAGTGAGAAAATTTAAAAATTTATATTCATTTAGTTTTTGAATAAGTAATGTTTTCATATGGCTCAAAAACAAATTAAAATGATAAAAAGAATACGCTAAAAAATTTCCCCTTTACCTATTCCATATCAAAGGTTAGCAAAGCTATTAGTTTCTTTTGTACTTCCAGAGACCATTTTATGCACATACAAACAAATATTTTAAAAGCAACTTTTTATTTTGCATGATAATGTACTATAACACCTTTTTTTCTGTCATAATTATTCCATATAATACTATATCTTGGAAATCCTGTATATCAGTACATAAAAGTTCCTCTTTGCCCCCACCTCTCTAGCTTTGGAGTATTCCAGTTTATGGATACACCAAAATTTATTTACCCAGTTCTCTATTGATGAACATGTAAGTTGATTGTTTTGCCATTTAAAATAATACTGAAATGAGCAGTTTTGTATAGGGTCCATTTTGCATGTGTGTCAATATAGCTAAATATATCTGAGAATTCCTGCTGAATTCCTCTGCCAGTCAGAAAAAAATAATGAAAAAACAAAAATTCTCACTTTGTCGTGCATCTGAGGATACATGTATTTGTCATGTTTATGGGCATTTTCAAATTGCCCTTCACAGGGCTTGTACCAGCTTATGCTCCTGGCAGCCATGTAAAAATTGTCTATTTCCCAAAAGCTTGGCCAACACAGTATGTTTTGAATTTTGGCCAATCAATCTGAGAGTAAAAAAACAAAAAAGTTGTATCAGTTGTTTTCTTATTATGAGTTTGAGCATCTTTTGGTTTAAGAGCCATTTGATTTAGAACTGTTTTGATTGCAAGCAATAGAAAGCCGCAGTCTACCTGGCTCAAGCAAGAAGATGTTTGTTTTCTCATCACTGAAAGGCCTAGAGGTAGATGTAGAATTTCCAATGGGCCTTACTCCAAAGGCTTAAATGTCACCCCCGACTGTGGTTTCTCTTTCGCGCTCTAGCTCTCGCTCTCACTCTCACTCTCTCACTCTCACTCTCACTCCAGCTCCCTCTGTCTTGGCCCTGTCCTTAGACAGGCTCTTTTCCCCTTAATTCTCACAGCTCCAATCTCAGCAGAGAGATCTTGCTTACCCTGAGTCTCTCTGACCTGAATTGAACAGGATGCAGTGTTCTGACTGGCCAGGTCTGAGTCATACAACCACTTCTGGAGCCGGAGATAGAGCCAAAATCACTCAAACTAGGTGAGTTGAGAGATGTGAGAGATGTGGATTCCAGGTGTCCAACAGAAGATCAAAGTGACATTATATGAAGAAAGACAACTAATTGCTGGCTTGGCTAACAGCAGAGGTTTTAGCTGTAATCCACACCTTCAACAACACACTGTGCCTTCTACTCTCACATGTCCCTTCAAAAACGCCAGTGCCTACCTAATGAAGCCATAATTAGATACCATGGAAAGTGCACTTTCCTCTTCTCAGACGGAGACCACACAAAGACTTATCTAGTTATTGCTCCAAGTCCAGGATTTCTGGGTGATTCTTCTTAGTCAGGCCCTGGTGTGGTGGTTCCTTCTGGCTCAGCAAACTATGGCTCCAATATAACCATAAATGCAATACATGAAGGGATAGAGAAAGAATAGGATAATTACCAAAAAAAAATCATCCATTTGATAAGGAAGAGAATGGGAAACAGCAAAAAGTAGTCTCTGGTGTGTAGCAATTCCTGTGATGTGCAGGACTGGAAACACAAAGTATCCTCACCTGGAGGTGATGTGAGCTCCTTAGCCAATCTGGCTGCCCTGATGAGTTCTCCGGAAGGATCTCCTTTGTCCCTTATCTTCCGTGGCCCCGATGAACTCTGAGTGATGTAGCCCACAGGTTTGGAGGCCTCCTCTGTGGGCCACATCTCTTTAGCAGCTCACTTCCTGCTGGGATAGGTTTGGGGCATTTAGGATTGTCTTAAGGGTTGAGTACTCACAGGCCGTTGTTTGCCAGGTTTGGAGTTTCTCTGGCAAAATAAGTCTCTTAAAACACTGAGGCATTAACCTGTAATATAGATAGCATATTTCATATATTTCAAGTAGACACTATGACTCAGAAATGTTAAGTTCCTTTACCTAAAGCCATACAACAGGGGTATAACAAAGAGCAGGTGACAAAGCCACAATGTTTGTAATCAGGGGTGTTTAGCTCTAAGGTCTAAGCTTCTAATATGCTGGTATAAAAATTATGTTTGCAGTAACTAGCAACTGTCACCTCCTTATCTATGTCCTCCTAAACTTTGACTCCCCCTGCTCCACAAAAAACCACCAAGAAACAAGCTGAAACATCTCCATTTGTCCTGTAGGTGCCACTGTAACCCTGGTATATTTCTTGATCAGCTCTGCAACTGGTTCTCTCAAGGCTGGAAAGGATTAGAAATTCTAAAAGATGGAGTCTAGTCTACACACAATTCAAACTAAAGACCCCTCACATCCCGCCCCTGGGTTTAGAGTTCCATAGCTCCAACATAGAAGTGAAATCTTTCCCCTGGAATTGTATTTCATTTTTGAATAGGTTATGCAGTTACAGAGTTCAAAAATTCAAATGTGCAAAAAGATCTTCATTGAAAAAGGCTTCCTTTATCTCTGTCCCTTTTCTACCAATTTCCTCTAGTAGCCTTTGCCATGCTATTTCACTTTTTGTATATTCTTCCAGAGATTTTAGTGCAACTGCAACTAAATAGGAACATAGATTCCTTCTCCCACTCCTTTAAGCATAAATTACAGCAAGTTCTTCATATTCTTTTCCTGTATTTTTCTAAACAGCTATATATTATACAGAACTTTCCATTATCAGTTTCTAAAAATTTTTTTATTCCTTTTAATGGATTCAGAGTTTTCCACCATGTAAATGAAATCACTTCTTCAGTGATGAACGTTTGATGCTTATTGTTTGTTCTTGGAACAATGCTGAATAACCTTGTACATGCCTCATTTCACGGGATTGAGTATATATCTGTGGGACAAATGACACAAAAGCATAATTGCCGGGTCGAAAGGTACATATATTTGCATCTTAACAAATATGTTTAATTTGCCTGCTTCAGGGGTTGTTAAACTGCTCATCAGTAAAATATGAGAACGCCTATTTCTCCACAGCTTGGCCAATATAATGTGTTATCAATTTTAATTTAACTTTTTGCCGATATAATAGGTAGAAAATGTCATCTCATTTTTAATTTCTACTTTTATTATGAGTGAGGATGAGCGGCTTTTAGTATGCACCATTAGATATGGTTAGAAGTTTTTTTCAATTACAAGTAAATCACCTCAATTTAGCTTTAGAAAAAGAAAGTTATTGTCCTTACAACAGAAAAATCAGAGGTAAATTCAGGGCTTCCAATATGCCATCAAAGGATTCAAACAATGCCATTGAAGTGTGCACGTCCTTTCTCTCCTCTCTCCCTTCACTCTTTCTCTCTCCTGCTCCCTCTGCATTCTCCATTCACTTGCTGGACTGGGAAGCTTCTAGATTGCATCCTCATAGCTCCTTCCTTGGGCTGTATTTCTTTAGCATCTCATTTCCTATTGATGCAGGTTTGGGGTTGTCTCTGACATTGAGCAATCACAAGACCATTTTGGCGGCAAGGTTGGTATTCCATAAGTGACACAATTCACTTAAAATTTATTAGGCAAACTGTGATAGGGTAGATATTATCATCCACAATTTACAAGGGTAGAAACTATGGCTTGTAATAAATGTAAGTGCCTTTGCCTAAAGCTACCCAGACAGTAAATTATAGGAACAGGATTTGTATCCAGCTGTATCTGATGGTAAATCTATGGTGATGGTCAAAACACTTGTCCAACAACTCCAATAGAAAACCAATCATTACACCTCTATCCATACGCCACCTCCACCTCTCTGAAAAATAAAAATAAAAAAAAGAAACATAAGATTCTCACTGTGCCCTGTAGGTGCCACTGTTGCCATGGGATAACTCTTTTCAGCACTGCAGCACTGAGCTGACATTCTAGAAGATGGAAGAAAGCCCGCTCATCCAATTTATGCAGCTGACATTTCAGCACCAGCAATCCATATATGACTTAGAACTCCACAACCTCACTCTATTGTTATTGTATTTTGTTGTTTAAATATATATATATGTGTGTGTGTATATATATATTTAAATATATATGTATGTATGTGTGTATATATATACATATATATATATATAATTGTTGTGAAGAGTTTATGTGGTTCCCAAGATTTGAAAATACAAGGTATACAGTGAAAAAAATCCCCCTCCCAAACCCATGTTCCACCTCCACCCCATGGGTAACGATACTTCTCAGTTTATTTTCTATCTTTACTGAGATATTCATACACATATAAGCAAATATGAAAAGACATTTCCTTTCTTTCTGTTTTTACACAAATATTTTACACAAACATTTGCACTTTTAAAAATTTCTCCTAACATATCTTGAAAGTATGTCCATATTTAGACAAAAAGAAATTCCTCATTCTTTTTTACAGCTCCACGTATTCCCCTGTATGATAATTTTTCATTTATCCAGGCCCTTGTTGATAGACTTTTAGACTGATATATTTTACTATTACAGATAATACTCTAAGGAGTACGTATTACTTTATTTCACATGTAAGAGTATATCTGCAGAATAAATCCTAGAAATGAAATTGCTGAGCAAAAAGGTAAATGCATTTGAATTTTGACAAACGTTTCCAAATTACTCATCATATGTATTGTACCATTTTAACACTCCCACCAACAAAGTATCATAATTCCTATTTTGTCACAAGTTACACAAAAAATGAGTTATCAATATATTGGATATTTGCAAATCTGATTGTTGAAACCTGGTGTGTCCGTGTGGTTTTATTTTTATTTCTTGTTTTCTAAGTGAGGTTATGCATTGTTTCATTTATTAAAGAACCATTGCATTTAGCTGAGATTTTTCCACTTACAAGGGTTAGAATACCACTCATAGTGACTGAATCAAAGAGAGGAAATTCATTTTTCACATAACTGGACATGCATGTACTTTGATTTCAAGGTCAAGGATCAGAGTTAGGATTAGAATTTTCCTAAGGAAAATTAGAGTTGTATAACATAAAGGAAAATGAATGAGTACCAAGATGGGTACCCAGCATCTACATGTATCTTTCTCCCTATACATACATCTCAAAAAGTGCTCATGTCTACAGAAAAATTGTAAAATCATTTACTCCTTATCTAGAGGGAGGCAACCTAGTGTTTATTACTTCAAATCTGGAATATCTAAGTGACATGCATTCTTGCTTATATCTAGACTTGGTTTCTCATGGCTCAGCAATTTATAATACATCATAACATTAATCATCCTCAATCAATATACAAACTATTAATTGATAAAGGATAATATAAGTGCCATAAAAACTCCACTATAAGCACAGAAAATGGGAAACACAACAGTGCTGCCTAGAACACAGTCCATGTCATGTCTTAGAGTTCCTTAGCAATATAATCTGGCCCTTCTGGTTTTGTTCTCTGGAAAATTTTTCTTTGAAATGGTCTGTGTTTGGCTGTGACTTCCAGCTGCCCACTTCCTGTCGTGTGAGTTTGGGGGACCTGGGATTGCCTAAGGTTTGAACATCCCTGACTTACCAAAGCTCTGAGTTATAAAGAGATAACTTTAGTATGCTAGACATTTAAAGGAAAGCAATATTGTCTACATTTTACAAATGAGGAAACGAAGGCTTGGAAATATTAGGAATCTTAGCCCATGGTCATAAAGATATGAGTGACAAGAACAGTGTCAGAATCCAGGTATATTTCCTTCTTTCAGCATACTGTCATCCCAATGTGCTCTCTACAAATTGGCTTTGTTGGTAGTGCTTATATTGGTAATTATCAAAACTTTCATTTCTAGCAACAGGAAGCGGAAACCCATGGTCACAACTCCCAACCATGTTTTCTAAACTCTCGTCTTTAAAGGGGAACCAAAGTAATGAAACTTCTCAATTTGTCCTGTAGGGGATACTTTAATCATGGAATATCTCTTTTGAGCACTACAGCCCTGATCTTTCAAAGCTGCAATAGATCAGAAATTCTAGAAGGCAAAGAAGTTTGATGCGTCAATGTACGCAGCCAACAGGTCAGTGCCAGGATCTCTACACATGTGTTTAGTGATTTATCATTATAATAAATCAGTTAGGACTCTGTTACTTTCTTTAAAATAAATTTATTGGATTTTCAAAAATAAGGAATATATTTAAATGACTCCAAAATTAAAAAGAATAAGGGAATGTTCAGTGAAAACAAAAACAAAAAGCTCCTTTTCAACCTTGTCTCATCTGGTAAGTCCTCATGCCTGCTTCCCAAATATGTAAACCACTCATTATTTTCTTGCATGTCCTTCCAGAGATTGACATATATATGAATAAATATTTTCTGTCCCCTTCCTTTTCTACAAATGGTAGCACAAAATTAATTGATTCACCAAACAACATATATTAGAGTATTCCACCATGTGGTTGTACCATACTTCATTTAACCAGTCTCTCTTGATGGACAGTTAGGCTCATTTATATCTTTTATTGTTATAAACAATACTATAATGAATAGCCTCATACATTTATCATTTTTCACATGTATAAGTATATTTGTAGAAGAAATTTCTAGAAGTAGAATTCCTGGGTTTAGTCCATGAATTTTTTATTTTAATAAATATTACCACATTGCCCTTAATAAACATTGCAAACAACTTATATTTCATCAACAGTGTATGAGGGTACCCACTTTCTCACAGCTTGGCCAACATAGCCAGTTATTGAACATTTAGATTTTTTCAAATCAGATAGGTGAAAATGGTATCTCTTTTCATTTTAATTTGTTTCTCTTGTTTTGAGCAAGATCAAGCAACTTTTCATAAGTTGATAAGAGACAACTGAAAAAGTCAGAGGACTTTTACAATTGCAAGTGTCTGAAAACCAAACACTATCAGGCTTAAAGAAAAACTGGTAATTTTTAATAAGTTTATGTAGATATTTTATGAACACTTAGCTTCCAGATTTCTGGGGCCTTGCCTCTAGGTCATGAAAATCTCCAGAAAGCAACTATGGTCAGTCTCTCCCTTTACCCCTGTGCTAAGGGACAGTGATACCTTCTTGGTCTGGGGGCTGTTGTTTTCCCTCCCAGATGCTGACTCATTACTACGTGTGATTGTGGGGCAAGCAGCTCATATGGAGGTGTGGGGATGATCTACTTACAAGACTAATTCCTCTTAGAATAGATTTTTTTTTTAATTTAACTTTTATTTTAAGTTTAGGAGTACATATGCAGCTCTGCCATATAGGCAGACTTGTGCCATGGGGGTCTGCTGCACAGACCACTTTGTCACCCAGGTATCATGCCCAATACCCAGCAGTTATCTTTCCTGATCCTCTCCCTCCTCCCACACTCCACCTCCCAACAGGCCCCAGTGTGTGTTGCTTCCCTGTGTGTCCATGTGTTCTCATCATTTAGCTCCCACTTATAAGTGAGAACATGCAGTATTTGCTTTTCTATTCCTGCGTTAGGATAGATTTTTCTATCCATTTGGTTGTCTTTCCTCAACCTATAGTGCAAACTCCTCACAGAGTTCAGCCCCAGTTCCAGTTCAAGATGGTTGCCATAGTCACCTTGTTACCCTCAAGAGGGAGCGTTTTTCTCCTTCATCTGAATCCAGTGGAAGCAGGATCTTCACTGAAATTTCTTTGCCCTCTCTGTTCTATTCCCTAAAATCTGGTCTTTATTTTTTCCTTTTCAGTCAACATTTCTGTAACACTCATCTCTCCCTCTTCCACCCTCGATAGTCTTGTATTCCTTTTTAACATTACCACAACATACGTTTGTCTTCATGCACCTGTTATTGAATGGACACAACCTTGTCCATTCATTTGCTTTACTCTAGCTTTTATAGGCACCTGTCTCTGAGACCTAGAGTTAATCTGCGTAATTCGAAGAAAGGAAGCACAAGTAAAGCCGTACTTTCAAATTCCAAATTTAAATCGGGAGAAGAAAAAATATTTCAGAGTTTAATGCTTTGCCCACATGATGCCAAACTAACTGTTCAAGAAGGAAATTGCTGTCCTTCCAATGAATTCAGTTTTTTTTTATTAAATTGGTTTAATTGACCAAATGTTTTGCTTTTAGATGAACATAGTTTCAGCCTGCTGTTTTGTGAGCTTGTTAGAGGCCACAGGTTGATTGGAAAAGCCAGGAAATCCCAATGATAACCTAGAAAACATTTCAAAGTATCAGAGGAGTCTACTGTAAATGTCGTCTTTATTATAGCCTCTTCACAAAGCATCTGTGTGTAGAATTTGTACATATTAATGTGGAAAGAACAAGAGCTTTGGAGCCAGCAAACCTACATCAAACTTAGCCTCAGTCTCATTTTTTTTGCTTTGATGCTTAGAAAATTATTAAACCTCTCTGAGCTTATCGATATATAATAAAATAATTAAGGATCTATTTCCCAATCACTAAACATTTAATCTACCATGATGTAAGCTCCATGATATTTGAAGCATAGTAGGTAGCCAGTAATATGTGTTGTAGTGCCAACTATACCCCCAGACATTGTGTAAATGCCTATGTATCCAAGTGGTGATCAAGACAGAGCTCCCTACACACAGGGAAGATTTAAAACTATTTGGTGAACTGGACAAAAAGGAAGGACATTTCAGTGTAGTTATGGGTGGGTACATGGAGGAACATATGAATTTGGGAAACTACACACAGTTCCCTATACCTATACAGTAGCATGGGATGGAGAGGAATGGTGAGCCATGAGTTTGAGGAGATAAGACAGGGAAATGTCAGGCAGCATCTGCTGGTCAGGCAAAGGCCTTTGGCTTCCATCCCAAAGCTAAGGGGGAACCCCTGAAGGATCTGAGACAAAGAAGTGACATAACTGGATGCATGTTTTTAAATGTTCAGTCCAGCTGCAGTGTGGAGGAAGAACTGGGAGGAAGCAAGACTCTGGAGAAACTTGTACAGGCAAGAAATAATGGTAGCCTCAACCAGGAAATGGCAATGGAGATGAAAAGAAGTGAATGAATGTGAGAGATATTAAAATGTTGAAACTGAGTGTAATGATTGATTAGACAGGGAAACTTAGAGGAATTGGAGAGGAATCTGAAATTTCTAGCTCTTACAACTATGTAGATATTAGTACTATTCTAATAAACACAAGATGAACAAGAATTTTTTAGATGAGTGGGAAGAAATAATGAAAAATATAGTGC
Organism: Symphalangus syndactylus; assembly: GCF_028878055.3. Taxonomy (NCBI): domain Eukaryota; kingdom Metazoa; phylum Chordata; class Mammalia; order Primates; family Hylobatidae; genus Symphalangus; species Symphalangus syndactylus. Next base: position 105,206,627 of record NC_072425.2, read on the forward strand.
ATATGATCTTCATGAGATATTAATGACATATCGGAGTTGTCTAATTGGTTGTTACATATATGGGTCATACTTAACAGAGAGAGCTGAGAGATACTAGTTTGAAAATCATCAGCATGTAAATGCTAACTGAAACCAGAAGTAGATGAGATTGGTCAAGGTGAATGTGCAGAGCAGGAAATAAGAGTCTAGACTCTGCAATGGTCTTCCACCGAGCAATCCTTAGGGCTATGATTGTGAACCCTGGTTGGATGCTAGAATCACAAGGAGCTTTTCAAGAATAGTCATGCCAGGACCCCATCACAGACTAATGACATCAGAACTCTGGGACTGAGACCCAGGCATCAGTATTTTTTCCAAAGCTTCCAGGTGATCATGGTTAAACTCTGACTTAAGGAGTAAAGACAAAAGAGAGTTTGGATAAAAATCCAGGTAATGGCTGGGTACAGTGGCTCACGCCTGTAATCACAGCACTTTGGGAGGCTGAGGTGGGTGGATCACTTGAGATCAGAAGTTCGAGACCAACCTGGAACCAGTATCGTGAAACCCCATCTCTACTCAAAATACCAAAATTAGCCAGGCATGGTGGCAGGCACCTGTAATCCTAGCTACTCAGGAGGCTGAGACAGAAGAATCCCTTGAACCTGGGAGGCGGAGGTTGCAGTGAGCCAAGATCTTGCCACTACACTCCAGCCTGGGCAACAGAGCAAGACTCCGTCTCAAATATATATATATATATATATATATATATATATATATGTATATATATATATATATCTCCAGGTAATGTGGTGTCATGGAAGTCCAAAGGAAAGAGTGTTTGAAACAAAAGGAGTTGTCAATGGTTTTATGTGCTTTGAGGAGTGGCAAAAAATATCACTGATAACTTGAACAGTATTGGGAGTGGGGAAAGTGAAGGAGGATTGGCAGATTGCGATCGAATATTAGTTAGGATTTTGATACTAACAGCCTCCAAAAGAATTGCTTAAATAAGACAGAAATATATTTCTCATTCAAGTCCTAGAAGCCTAGGGATGTTGGTTCAGTCTGGAATGGCACTCCATTGTTTCCATTACCTAAGGTTTTCCATCGTGTTCCCATGTCATGTGTGGCTTCCATTCCAAATTTAATTTATGGTCCAAGTTGGCTGGTGGCATTTGAGCATTTCATCCACATTCCACCAGAAGAAACGAGATAAGAAACAAGAAGGTTATACTCTCTCCATTTAAGATAATTTCTCGGAAGATACACATATCATTTCCATTAGCATCCCAACAATCAGAACCTAGAGACATGGGCACACAGAACTGGAAGGGAAGCTAGAAAATGGTCTTTACTCAAGTGCCTTCACAGTCTTTAGAGTCTTTACAGTCAGGTGCCTGGCTAAATGCTAGGGTATTATTACCATGAAAAAGAGGAAGACTTGATAGGGGGCAACAGCTAATGATCTCTTTAAGAAGTGGGTTGAGAAATAAAGGGAGCAAAATAGAAATAGAATATAAGAAAGTCTTTGAAGATGTTTGGCTTTGTAGAGGAAAAGAGCATAAATCATTTACTACCTGGAGATAAGAGGTTATAGGGCAGTTTTTAAAAATGACTTGAATGTTGATTTAGAATGGGAGAGATTTAAATGTTTAGATGTGGTTGAGAGGATCCAGCAGAGAAAGTAGGTTTGCATTTAGGGAAAACACAGGAACATTTGAAGAAACCACGTACCCGAACAGGCAAGGAAGGGCACCTTTTTTGTTGCTGTTTTTTTTTAGCAGAGCTTCTCAAACTTGAATTATGTTGTTAAAAAGCAGATTCTGGGCCGGGCGCGGTGGCTCACACCTGTAATACCAGCACCTTGGGAGGCCGAGGCGGGCGGATCACGATGTCAGGAGATCGAGACCATCCTGGCTAACACGGTGAAACCTCGTCTCTACTAAAAATACAAAGAGTTAGCTGGGCGCGGTGGTGGGTGCCTGTAGTCCCAGCTACTTGGGAGGCTGAGGCGGGAGAATGGCGTGAACCAGGGAGGCGGAGCTTGCAGTGAGCCGAGATAGCTCCACTGCACTCCGGCGTGGGCAAAAGAGCGAGACTCCGTCTCAAAAAAAAAAAAAAGCAGATTCTGACTCAGTAGGTCTACGTGGGTCCGAAGTTCTGAAGTTCTGCATTTCCAAGAAGTTTCCAGGTGATGGTAATGCTGCTGTTCCTAACTCACATGTTGGAAGGATTAAATCTAGGTAGGAGAATGGGTGGGTAATGAGGCTGGGTGTAGATCAGCTATGTTGTAGGGAGGACAGAAGGAAGTTGAGGGTCCTACCTAAAGGCCTTCTTTCCCTTAGTAAAGTACTATTTAAGTTTACTTACCAAGAATTAGGAGAGAGGCTATACAGTAGGAGATTTCAGGAGAATGGAGAAAGTTTGTAGTAGCTCTGGGGTAAAGAGTGGGAAGAGATGGCTTGAGAAATACAGGATGGCCAGTGTTGAGGGCTTAAATGGGGCACAGACTGCATACTGGCAGTGAAATCAGTCTGCATGCCCTATGGTTTTCTGTAATAGTCCTCAGCAGCCCAGGTGTAGAAACATAGAAGATGGATTGTCTTGAGAAATAAATTTTATTTCATTTGGTGAATATCCAGCACCATGCCTGGTACCTAGTAGCACACCAAAATGTTAACACTCACTTCTCCAGTGGAAATCATAGAAGATATGTAATATTAAGTTGGTGCAAAAGTAATTGCCAAAGCCACAATTACTTTTGCACCAACCTAATAATAGGACTTTGGCAAAAACTGTAATTACTTTGGCAAAACCGCAATTACTTTTCCATCAACCTAATAATAGGACTAACTGTCAGGGCCTCCCAGCTGACCTTTTACTTATATCTCATCTTTGTGGGCATCACCCAAACCAATCTGCCTGTTACCTGCTAATTTTCCCCTATCTCTATGCAATGTTTTCCAACTTTGCTAGGCCTACAAATAATCTAGAGTAGTTGTTAAAGACAGATTTTAGCTACATCCAGAGATTCCTGCTCAGTAGATTTGGGGGTGAAGTTCACTTGTATGTGATTTTAAAAACAGTCTAAATGATCCCAATGCAGTTGGTCCATAGATGGCACTTTGAGAAATAACTCTTCTCAGTCAGGCATCTTTGCAATGAAACATCCCATCACCTCTGCTATTCTATTTGGGATACCTGGAATTCCTCTTTGTGCTCATTGTTTACTTTAAATCAGTTTAATACTAATTTATTCCAAGAATCCTTAGCTATTAATTTTACTCCATATTTATTAGAGAATGAAGAATGGAGCACACTTCTTCAGCATTTTTATAGAGATGCCTATATGATTATATGCATGGTGTTATCCTGTGCCCGCTTGTTATGTCACATAACATTATTTCTATTTTCCAGTCCTCCATCACTACTTTAGACTGTGATCCCTCTAAATTCAGGAATCTTATCTCTGACTAGCATGGTGTTTAGCCCTGAAAGTTACCCTGAAACTATATGCTGAGCTAATAGATAGGTGAACAAATATGAGAGTGCATGGAGAATCAAGAAACAGAAAAATTGATGGGAATACTAAAAGCAAGCAGTGTAGTGGAAAACAAAGATATGATAAAAAGAATAAAGTAAAATAAAAAACCAGGATTTCACGGGAAGAGAATCATTAGAGCCTAGAGGACAATGTGAGTGAATTAATCACAAATAGTTTTAAGAAACATGAGGAAACGAGTCTGCAGGCAATTTGAAATAGACTCTTAAGTACCTGACAAACCTGAGAAAAATAGGTAGGGAAGAAATCAGTGCATTGAAACCCAACACAACTTCAATGTACCATCCCTTTTCAATCACTTGGAAGGAAAATGATGTGTTTAGTACATCCTCCTTCTTCATGTTTAGATCTTTAAATAGGGTATTTGGATTCACAGACTGTAGCCTCCTCAGATTGTCTCTTCTCCCAGCACGCTGCCGTGCTTTTTAAATGACACCAGACTTCCAAGCAAGATTGACTGTAAATTTGAAAAGGTTATATGTGATGTAATGAATAACACATGCTACCCCCTCGAGCGTATCTCCAGAAGGGCACATACCTAGGATCCTGTGTGCTGTCATGACTCAGAAAAGATTGGAAGGGAATCTTGCTGGGCAAGCTGAAAGAAAGTTTCCTATTATGCTCATTTAATAAACTGCCTTATCTTTAGTTCATTCACTTTATGAACACACAATTATTAAGAACCAACTATTTTTGGCATTCCATAAATGTTTGTGAATAAATGTGTGGATGAATGGATATTATATGCAAGTCAGAGTGAAAGATTCTATGAGGATATTAAGATAACACAAACGGGAACTACTCTTAGTAGAGATTACAACCTAGTAAGGAAATCAAGACATAAAAGACACTTTCTAAGGAAAAAAGTGGTAAGTCCTATCACAGAGTATACATATTGCTCTGAGAATAGAGAATACAAGGGAAAAGGGGTTATTTCAAATGGTGTTGGAAAAGGACTTTTGCAAGAAGTTGTGTTTGAGTTGAACTTTGAAGGATCTGGACATGTGGAATCCAGGAAAGTTTACCTGGGGCAAAGAGCAGGAAGTGAACTGTGTTGAGATGTGTGGAAAATGGAGAAGAGTTTTATTTGGATCAGATGTGGAGTTTATGAAGGACAACACTGGGCAACAATGAGAGTTTGCATGGAGATCTTTTAAAGTTTTAGATTCATAACGTAGCCCAGGATGGTTAACTGCTAATATTTATTGAATGATTACTCTGGTCAAGGCATAGTGTAATCACATAAATTATCTCAACTAAGGTTCACAATAATCCCATACATAGGTCCATGAAGTCCTACTTATCCAAATATAATTGGTGTTGGGAAAGGCTAGGTTAAAAAAAATCCCATTTGAAACAGAAACCTTGATTTCATAGTAAATTGTGTGTTTGTGGTTGTGGGTTGGAGGTGGGGAGAGTTTGATTAGAACATATCTTTTAAAAATGATTAACATTATAACACACATTTATTTTATCTTACATCAGCAATACATACACACACATTGTAACTACAACTTGTGCTAGTTCTTAAAATGAACAAAGAATGATTCAAATGGATGTTTTTGGGGGGAACACACATTTTTCCAAGAAAATTACATGATTGCATAATACAATATTCTTTAGGTTTGTATTTTTTAAAAGATCATAAAGAGGAAGTTTTTAACAAGATCATAAAAAATTCTGATCTTTATTTTCATGAAGAACTCAAATTGTGATTTTCCAAAATTTGAGTTCTTCATTATTTTCCTCGGAACTCCAATGTGAAATTTAGTCTCCTTTGAAATGCCTATCATGTCATTGCTTTGGTCAATTGTTTTTTTCATGAAGTGACTTTGTGTGTGATTCAGATACTTCTCCACTTCTAATGAGTTTGTGACACCTTGTGTTAGTTGCTCTGTTCACATTTTTGTTTTACATTCATTTTAATTATATTCTTAATGATCATTACCATTTTCACAAAATGCAGTTTCCAGTGTTGGACAGTCAGAGTCTGATCAAAGCAGACATTGCTAGGCACAGTCAAGGCGCTTGAGTGGGGAATTCAATTGAAGTGGTCAATTCATGAGTCAAGATTTTCAAATTATGACACATTTTATTATTTTTATTTTCCTATAAAAGCTTGGCCAATAAATACTTGGATGATGAGAGCTCCCTGTGTTTTATGATTCCCATGTTACAGATTGGAAAACTTAAAGGCCCAGGAAAGTCAAACAATGTGCTCACCACCACATGTCTCGTAAGTGATAGAATCAGAATTCCAAAGCAGCTTGACTTTTGTGGGTAACCACTAAGCAGTGTAGGGGGTGGGTCAAGTGCCACTAGTTGTCCATTAGGGATAAATCAAGGCTTCAAATTTACAAAACACTAGAAGCTCATCTTTCCTATATTGCATGCTAACTTCTAAGTGTTATTTTTCTCCTAACGTTAATATTAGACAGAGAGATTCTTTTTCTTTTTTATAAATCAGTATAAACTCTCATTTTTTAAAAATTTTCTATTTCCATAGGCTCTTAATTCTCAATCTGTGTTTTTCCTAATATTTGTCATCAATGCATTTAAAGATTGGTTAGCTTAAACTCACAAGTTTTGATATAACAGTCTCTTCATTGACCCATAAATTATTTTGAAGTATGTTTTTAAATTTCTAAACAGAAGGATTAGTACTTTTTGACAATTATTTTTCATCTTTTTGCATTGTGATTTGAGAATATCATCTGCATGATGTAGTCTCTAAATCCACTGGTGTTTGTCAAGGTTTGTTTTGGAACCATTATATGGTCAATTTTTGTAAATGATGTGCATGTGTCTAAAAAGAATGTGTATTCTTTAACTCTTGGGTATGGGATTCTTCTATAAGTAAATTAGATCAAACTCGTTAATTTTTCTGAAATATATTTCAAATATTTACTATTTTTGTTTGCTTTATTCATTAATTATGGAAATAATTATATTAAAGACACAACATAATCAAGGATTTGTCAATATTTCATTGTAATTTAATCAATGTTTTATTATTTTAGGTTTATTATTATTATTATTAATAATATTTTGAGGCAGAGTCTTACCCTGTTGCCCAGGCTAGAGTACAGTGGCGTGATCTTGGCTCACTGCAACCCCCGCCTCTCGCGTTCAAGTGATTCTCATGCCTTGCTTGGCCTCCTGGGTAGCTGGGATTACAGATGTGGGCCAACATGCCCAGCTACTTAGGTTTATTGTTTTTAAGTTTAGAATTTTTGTATCTTGTGTGCTTTTTTTCCTAATAAATGTATTTTAAATTTTATTTAAAGACATTTTGTCAGGTGAATTGTAGCTATACCAGCTTTCTTTTGGTTATTGTTTTCTTGGAATAATTTTTCTCTCACTTTTTTTTCTGTGTTGTACTTTAAGTGTATTTTTATAAGCAGCAGAGCTGTTAAAAATTCATTTGAATATGTTCTTTTAATTTTTGAGTTTAGTTTATTTACATTTATTATGATTATGAATATATTTGGATTGATTTCTACCCTCTTCTTTCTATTTAGCATACTTTTTTCCTTCTTTTTAGGATTCTATTTAATTGACAGTTTTTTAATCCATCAACTGTCTGTGATTTAAAGGTTATGTATTCTATTTCTCTTCCTTTAGTAGTGTTTTAAACTTTTAACGTGAATTGTCAACATAACAATGCCTAAAGTAAATCAATATTTTACCTTTTTTCTGACAATTAAAAGGATTTTAAAATACTTTAATTCCAAACTTGATTTTTTTAACTTTCTATTCTTTTCTAGTGTTTTCACTCCATCCTTTTTTTATATTTTCAAATCTGTCTATTGTCATTGCAATGCTTAGATAGACACCAATGTTTATAAGTGTGGTTGCTCATCACTGCTTCTTTTATCCCACTCCTTCATGAATTTTATTACCTTTTTTATGGAGCACATCATTTACTAGTTCTCTTTAGCAAGGGTCTTTGAGTAAAAAAGTTTTTAGTCATTGTTTCAAACAGGTTCTTAAATAACAATTTAGCTGAGTATAAACTAGATTGATAGTTACTTTTCCTTAGCCCTTTAAATACATTATTTCACTGCTTTCTCCTCTCTATTTTTGCTATTGAAAAGTTTTTTGTTTTTGTGTAATAGTTGTGGCTCTCTTAGTTAAGTAACTTCTGTGTTTGCTTTTAAGATTTTAAGCTCCACAACTTCACTGTGATGTATTTAGGTGTAGATTTATTTTTATTTATCCTTCTTGAAAATGATGTGGTTCTTGATTTGATGAATTCATATATTTTGCCACTTCTGGAAAAATATTACAAGAATTTTCAAGACTATATCTCTCCCATTTTTTCTATTCTGTTCTTTTGGACTGCCTATTAGGGGTGCGGGGACCTTCTAATTCTACCTTCCATGTTTCTTAAATCTTAATCAATTTCCCTTTCTCCATGTCACAATTTCCCAGTGCAATACACTGTCTAATATCCCCAGGTAGAGCTTTCAGTTCATCAGTTATTTAGCTGCCTAATCTATTCTTTGTCAATTTAAAATTTTTTATCTGCTGTTGTTTTTCCTGTTCTCCTTTTTCCAATGTGCAAAGCACATTTCTCTTTTTTTCATATTTTCTTATTCCTTTTTAGCGTTTCAGTTCTTTCACGTCTTACTTATTTTAAGCATACTTCTGTTATATTCTGCTTCAGATTGTCATCATATTATCTCAAGCTTTAGGTTGTAATTCTGCTGTTTTTACTCACTGTCACTGTGGCGAATGCCTTCCTTGTATGGTTTGTAATTTTTGCCATGAGCTCTCTTCTTTAGCTTATTTTTTTCTACTCGAATTCCTTCTGGCCTGCATGTGAGAGTGTCCCTCCAGAGTGTTTGGTTTCAGTCAGGAGCTTGGGGTATTATTGGCCTAGGGATTAATATAACAATTTTATATTAATTTCTCAACCTGGGATTGAAAGTTTAACCTACTTGAGTAGACTAAATTCAAGCTCTAAACCTATTTGAGGCACAGATCTGTGGTATTAAATTATCAGGGGTAACTCTTTGCTTCGATTTCTTCACCCAGAACCCTGGCAGAAACAAATAAATTTATCTGTTGTCTCTTTTTGCTAGAGATCAAATTTATTTCTTAGTCCACTCTTAAAGTGTAATACTTTCAGGGCATCAGCTTTATGTGGCAAACTTGGGTCTGCTCAGCTGCCATAACAAAATACCATGAACCCAGTGGCTTAAAAAACAAGACATTTATTTTCTCACAGTTCTGAATGCTGGAAGTCTAAGAGCAGGATGCCAGCATAATATGGTTCTGGTGAGGGCTCTTTTTTTGCTTGTAGACTCTTCCTTCTCACTATGTCCTCACATGGTGGAGAGAACTAGAGAGCAAGTTCACCAGTGTCTCTTTTTATAAGGGCCCTAATCCTACCATAAGGGCCCTAATCCTGTCATAAGGGCCCCACCCTCATATCCTCAGGTAACCCTAATTACTTTGGGAAAAGAGGTCCCATCTCAAAATACTATTACACTGGCGGTTAGGGCTCCAGCATAGGGATTTGAGTGGAGGGACACAAATATTTAGGTCATAACAGGCCCAATCTGTCATCTACTGTCCTTTTGTGGGTGTTAAAGCCAGGCTTCTAGTTTACCAAGAGAAAGGCCCTCAGTCTCGCCCCACACCCTATTACAGCATCAGGTTGAACCCTTAGTGAACCAACTGTCCAGCATGTCTAGGGTTTTTCAGGTCTTCTAATGTTACCTTATTGCTGGAAACAGAAGCCTCTCAGATTCAGCTTTCACCTCTGGTTTGTGTGACTTAAACATGTCTTTTGATTTTCCATTCCTTTCCTATTAAAAAGGGATGAAGTACACCAGTGTAATTTTCATTCATCTCATACAGTAATTCTGAGAAAGAGCAATTAGAGATAGCAATATGTTGCAAATTAAAAATGTTAAACATAGCAAAAGCAAATAGAGATTCTCTAATAATGCATTTTAATTATAATGCATTGATGTAACACATTTTATCTGAGGATATTAAAGTATATTACAACTACATTAGAATTCCTTGAAGAGACCATGAATGTTTCCAACCCAGCAACCACAGAACAATTAGAGGCCATTTGGGATTTGATTGTAAATTAATTATTATTGACTCCCTTTTTAAAGATTATAATACAATTCCTGGAGTGTTATACCATTGGTGAAGAGAAGGTTATTTTTCTCAGAACATGTGTTGAGTAATCAGAATGGCTGATTTCAAAGATGCATTCTACAGGGTGAACAGTTCAAAGGTAAGTGAAAAGGAGCTAAATATACAAATAGTCTTGATTGGAGGCAGTATAAGCATTGAGAATGGATGACCCAGGAGTCTCTTTATTGTCTTGCTATAGTCCCATGATTTGGGGACATATTATAATTTCCCAGTGTCTTTTCTCTTTTTCTTCAGAAATAAAGTAAAAAAGATTAGTTGAAAATATTTGCTATTAAACATGAGGTCAAACCTAGTGTAGTTATCACCTGGAGGAGTAGGCGAATGGAAAAACTAAGTTGACTTTCTTCGTAATTTACAAGTAGCAGAGTCTGTTTGGGGCCTCCAATGCATGGTAAAGTTTATCCTTCAAAGACAACTAACAATCATGGAATCAAACTGACTTCCATGGTATCCCCCAGAAGAAGAATCAGTTCAAACTGAAGCCAGACCTCCCTTCAGAAACATGTAATGCTTGATATTAAGGATTTATTTACAAAATTCAATCTGGGAAAGAAGATGATACCAAACATTAGGGCTAGCTTGTTAAAGCTCCCGGGCATTCTTCCTGCTAGTATTTAAGGAGTGTAAGTACCTAGGAATAATATTCAGGCAACTTATATGGCCATAATAACTGCTACAATATGGAAAGACTACCACTCCATACACTAATCAATTTCCAATCTTAGCTCTAATGTAACTCATCTGATTTGACCACAACTTGCAATGGTTTGATTTGCTGTACAGTTTGGTTTGGTGTTTCAGACCCTAGTGTTTCAGATCCCAGACTTCACCCTGACCCTAAAAAGCAACTAGACTGAGTATTCAAGTGCCTGGCCACTCAGACCCTTTTTGGTATCCCCACACTATAACCAGAGTGTGTTCTCATAAGATAGTGAGATATCATTGATTACATTTTTTGCATATTGTCCTAGCCTGAGCCTGCAGACCCAAATCAAACCAAGGCCTCCAGGTTCCAACCTCTAGTGTTTCCAATATATGTATCTCAACAATCTGATTTTATGAGGGCTCCATGCTTTGTTTGAAAGGTTCATTTTGACTTCCTATATTGCTAACCATAATGCTACATGTGATCTATTTCACTTGATCCTAGAGTTTTTGATTTCTTAGATTCAATATACAAGTAAATCAATATTCAAGTATTTTGCACGCTGACATAATCTTATCAACTTTTTAATCTTACCACTATTATTCCATGAGAGAAAGAGCAAGACATAAATTGTAATAAAAACACTTAAAGAACTTACCATATGAAAAACTCACTATGTTGTCTTTGCCTTTTTCATTTTGCCAAGGACTAGAGATAAATTAACCACAGAGTGGGAGTGATCAGTGGCATTTGCTAACCTGCACTGTACTCCATACACTAACCAATTTCCAAGCTTAGCCCTGATGAAACTCTGCTTTAACCACAACTCCCAGTTGTTTGATTTACTGCGCAGTTTGGTGTTTCAGATCCTGGACTTCACCCTAACCCTAAAGTATCAAATGAAGACAGACTTAGCATTAGCCATGTCCTTTCACTTCCTCCCACACTGCTAGAGGTGAGCCTGAGCCCTGCAATTCTAAACATTTACATTTGCTTCTCGGTCCCAAGGCTGGCCCAGAACCCATGTTTTATAGTCTATCTTTTTCTCCTTTCCATGTAACATGTACATTTATTTTCATGTGTATTATCTAATAATATTGGAGTTTTCCTGGCAACATGAATTGCTCCAATAAGAATATGCAACTACGTAATCAGACCTTGATACCAGGGAAGATAGTCAATACCTTTCCTATGGAAAATTGTTTTCTGGCTTTGAATAAAAGTATCTGCAAGGACCTTTCATCTCTATACTCAACTACATCAAAGAAGGAGTGCTTTTGATGCATATTATAAAACTACAGAAAAGGGTTTTATCTGACATTTGATAATTGTACCAAACTATGTGTGGAAGAAAGAAAACGCTTCAGCAGCAAAATAGAAAGGCATAATTAATTACACTATTAGGAGCTGTTACAACATGAAACAAACAGCATAATATTATAAGAAGATTCAGCTAATAATGTCTTTCTGACATGAATAAAATTAGTTGTTTTCATCTGTGTTGTGAACTTTCTGATTCATTTTAGCCCTGTGTATTATTCTATTACAACATGATGATTCTCATTATGCTTCCCCAAGCCTATCAACAGATAGAGCCTAGATTCTAATTATCTCTATATTTAGTCAAAATAGTCAGGCTTCATCTGTTTCCAGAACAGTTAATGTATTTGGCTCATTACTCTGAAATCACTGAGTACAATTTAGCTCACGGAAAACGCATCCAGCATTAGCTTATGTAAGGAACATAAAGGTCCACTGCGTGATGATTTTATACTTTCTCTATTGCAGTGAGTCAGGATATAATAGCTACTACTGTTGATCACTAACTATGTACCAGACACTATGCTCACCTTTTATATGCATTATTTATTTAGTTCTTACAGCAGCAAGTTATTATTCTCACTGTACCTATTTAGAAGCTTACCTAGAGTTATGCACCTAGGAAGTGTCAGAGACAGGACAGTCTGATTTTAAAGCCTGACACTGTAACCACTCTGCTGTAGGACATACTTGATTACCCAGATTCAAACTTTAAGTCTGATATTTATTCAAAGCACAACTGTGTCCCTAAAGAGATGGACTCTAGTGCCTCAACCCTGACATGAGACTGCTTTGAATGTGAAGATGGCCTTCCTTTTAATTATTTCTCCAAGAGGATTAGTCCCCTGTTGAAAATCTTTGAATGACTTTCCACTGGTCTTGTATAAAAATCCCAGTCTATGAGTTCCTGGGCACTTGGACTGATTTCCATTCCAGGATGCTTTATTTACTCTGGTTCAATCACTATGGCTTTCTACAGTTCCTCCAATACTCCACACTATTTCCTTCTTTGGAACTTTCTCCCATCTTCTACCCTCTGACTCAGACATTTTTTCTGCTTCTACTTATACCTCCAGACCCAGTTAAATTTATTTCTAAAGAGGCCTTCCTTCCTCGAGTTGATTCTAGCCCCTCTCAGCTGCAGATCACCCATCCAGTGATCCAATAGAAGCCCTCCCAGAAATTAGAGGGAAGCCACATCTGTCAGCCACCTGGTAACAGGCCCACTGTCTGCAAACCCGGAAGTGGACTGTCATCCCATGCCAGCTTCACAGAAAAAGTCACTGGTGTTTTTGGGATCATAAAATCCTAATGCTGAAGTCAACAAACTTTGTACTCTTTCTATAACAATTAGACATTAACTGTTATTTTACAGGAATAAATGGTTAAAAGGGGGCTAACAAGGGAGAAATTACCTGTTTAAAATCTATTTCAAATTGTATACTCTCCGTAAAAATTTAGCTATTTTCATTACAAAGATAACTCATGCTTATTATGAAAATTTTAGAAACACTGAAAAACATAAGCAAATCACTCAACTTCCAAAAATTTCGAGAAAATCTTAGGTAACATATGGTGTATTTCCTTTCAGTCTTTTTGCCAGGTACTTTTTAAACATAGTTGTGACAAATTTGTATCACACAAGATTGATTACAATTTTTAAACTTTATCTTTTATTATTTATAGAAGTATGCATGAAATTATAAAATATTGGGGAAAATAGAAAAAATAAATTTAAAAAGTGAATATAACCACATATATCACTACCCACAGATAACTACTATTAATATTTTGGCATATGTTCTTGTAGTCTTTTTCTAGGATATTTTCTTCAGTTGTATTATAACATAGATAGTGATTTTATAGCAGAGTTAACATAGCAATATTTACAGATCCTAGAATGTTGCAGAATAATTTCTAAGGGCTAACAGTTTTCTATTTCAGTTCACTTTAGTTTACACACAAAGCTCAATAGAATAAAGCACTCTATAGTACAAAGCATTATTTTGTATTATTATACTTTAAGTTCTGGGTTACATGTGCAGAACGTGCAGCATCGCTACTAGGTGTACATGTGCCATGGTGGTTTGCTGCACCCATCAAACAGGCGTCTACATTAGGTATTTCTACTAATGTTATCCCTCCCCTAGTCCCTCACCCCTCACAGGCCCTAGTGTGTGATGTTCCCCTCCCACTGTCCATATGTTCTCATTGTTCAATTCCCACTTACGAGTGAGAACATGTGGTGTCTGGTTTTCTGATCTTGTGATAGTTTGATGAGAATAATGGTTTCCAGCTTCATCCATGTCCCTGCAAAGGACATTAACTCATCCTTTTTTATGGCTGCATAGTATTCCATGATGTATATGTGCTACATTTTCTTAATCCAGTCTATCACTGATGGACATTTGGGTTGCTTCCAAGTCTTTGCTATTGTGAATAGTGCCGCAATAAACATACGTGTGCATGTGTCTTTATAGTAGAATGATTTATAATCCTTTGGGTATATGCCCAGTAATGGGATTGCTGGGTCAAATTATATTTCTAGTTCTATATCCTTGAGGAATCGCCACACTGTCTTCCACAATGGTTGAACTAATTTACAGTCCAACCAACAATGTAAAAGCGTTCCTATTTTTCCACAACCTCTCCAGCATCTGTTGTTTCCTGACTTTAATGATCGCCATTCTAACTGGCGTGAGATGGTATCTCATTGTGGTTTTGATTTGCGTTTCTCTAATGACCAGTGATGATGAGCATTTTTTCATATGTCTGATGGCTGCATAAATGTCTTCTTTTGAGAAGTGTGTTCATATCATTTGACCATTTTTTGATGGGGTTGTTTGCTTTTCTCTTGTAAATTTGTTTTAAGTTCTTTGTAGATTCTGGATATTAGCCCTTTGTCAAATGGATAGATTGCAAAAATAGTCTCCCATTATGTAGGTTGCCTGTTCGCTCTGATGATAGTTCCTTTTGCTGTGCAGAAGCTCTTTAGTTTAATTAGATCCCATTTGTCTATTTTGGCTTTTGTTGCCATTGCTTTTGGTGTTTTAGACATGAAGTCTTTGATCATGCCTATTTCCTGAATGATATTGCCCAGGTTTTCTTCTAGGATTTTTATGGTCATAGGTCTTATGTTTAAGTCTTTGATCCATCTTGAGTTGATTTTTGTATAAGGTGTAAGGAAGGGGTCCAGTTTCAGTTTTCTGCATATAGCTAGCCAGTTTTCCCAACACCATTTATTAAATAGGGAATTTTTCCCCATTGCTTCTGTGTGTCAGGTTTGTCAAATATCAGATGGTGGTAGATGTGTGGTGTTATTTCTGATGCCTCCGTTCTGTTCCATTGGTCTATATATCTGTTTTGAGTACCATTTAATTGAAACTTTTTTTATTGATTTCACGTGTGGGCTAATACACAAGATCAGACTGTCAAATCAGGCTCACTCAGAGAGTTCTCATACAGTCACAAGCCTTATTAAAAATTTCAGGTCATGGTCAGTCAAGAGGCATGGACAAAGCAAAGTTTGGGACATCAAAGGGGTCCTTTTCCCCACATCAGACATGTATTCTGTGATAACAATAACAGAGGTTTTAGATAAGGCTTTTCAGGTTTACCTCACATAGCAGGAAAAGTGCTTAAGTTATAAACATCTCCACGGTACACTCCAGAGAGTTGTGTAACATGTGATCTTCTTTAGGGAATCATGTGTCATAAATCTGTAAATTCTGGGCTCATTTACTAAGTAATACTTAGCAAGGATGTCCTGCCATACATCACTAATTCGTATCATTAGATAAGAATCTTTCCTTTTAGCAAATATTAGTCTATTTACCTGGAGTTCCAGGTGGCAGAGATTAGACTGGGTTAATCTGCCTTTTTATTCCCTCCTCCAAGGTAATTCCTCCCACCACCCTCAAAGAAAGTGAATGGATCACAGACCAGCTGTTAAAATGCTTTCATTCTCAATGAGCAATAAGGAAAAACAGTATGGAAGTTTCTCAAATTAAAAATAGAACTACCATATAATCTAGTGGTTTCATTACTGGCTATATATACAAAGGAAATGAAATCAGTATGTCAAAGAGATATCTGCTCCCATGTTTATCCCAGCATTATTCACAATAGCCAATATATGCAATCAATCTAAATGGCCATGTACAGATGAACAGATAAAGAAAATACGATATATGTATCTCCAATAAAATATCATTTCATAAAACAGAATGAAATTCTGTCATTTGTGGCAACTGATAAACCTGAGGAACATTATGTTAAGTAAAATAGCAAGTCACAGAATGATAAATACCGTTTGATTTCACTCATATGTGGAATCTAAAAAAGTTGATTTCATAGAAGTAGACAGTAGAATAGTGGTTACTAGAGGCAGGAGAGGGAAGAGGTGAGGGCGGGACCAGGAAAGGGTGGTCAATGAGTGCAAAGTTATAGTTAGACAGGAAGAATAAGTTCTGGTGTTCTCTTACACATAAGGGTGACTGTATATATTTCAAGAGCCAGAACAAAAAATTTTGACTGTAATCACCACAAAGAAATGGTAAGTGTTTAAAGTGATGGATATGGTAATTACTCTGATTTGATCATCATATAATGTATAAATGCACTGAAACATCACATTGTACCCTATAAATATGTATAATAATGTGTCAATTACAAATTTTAAAACTAATTTAAAATTTTAAAAATATAATAAAGCAATATCACAATAAAGAGAGTCACAAATATTTTGGTTTCCTAGTGTATATAAAAGTTATGTTTACACTATACTTAGTCTATTAATTCTATAAAGTGTATTATATCTAAAAATGTACATATTTTAATTTAAAAATATTTTATTGCTAAAAAGTGCTAATGATCATCTGAGCCTTCAGTAAGTTGTAGTTGTTTTGCTGGTGGAAGGTCTTACTTCAATGTTGATGGCTGGAAACTGATCAAGGTGGTTGTTTGCTGAAGGTTGCGGTGGCTGTGGCAATTTCTTTTTTTTTTTTTTTTTTTTTTTTTTGAGACGGAGTCTCGCTGTCGCCCAGGCTGGAGTGCAGTGGCGCGATCTCGGCTCACTGCAAGCTCCGCCTCCCGGGTTCACGCCATTCTCCTGCCTCAGCCTCCCGTGTAGCTGGGACTACAGGCGCCCGCCACCGCGCCCAGCTAATTTTTTGTATTTTTAGTAGAGACGGGGTTTCACCGTGGTCTCGATCTCCTGACCTCGTGATCCACCTGCCTTGGCCTCCCAAAGTGCTGGGATTACAGGCGTGAGCCACCGCGCCCGGCAATTTCTTGAAATAAGACAACAGTGAAATTTGCCTCATCCATTGACTCTTTCTTCCATGAAGGCTTCTCTGTAGCATGTGATGCTGTTTGATAGCATTTGACTCACAGTAGAACTCCTTCAAAATTGGAGTCAGTCTTCTCAAACACTGTTGCTCCTTTATCAACCTAAATCTATACAATATTCTAAATATTTTGTCATTTAAACAGTGCTCACTGTATCTTCATTAGGATTAGATTCCATTTTAAGAAACCACTCTCTCTGTTCATCCATAAGAAGCAACTCTTCATTCGTTAAATTTTATCATGAGATTGAGCAATTCAGTCATATCTTCAGGCTCCACTTCTAATTTAAGTGGCTATACCAATTTTCCTTCACAGAAGTAGTAAATGGAATTCCTGTTGCTTCACATCCTCACCAGTATTTGGTGTTTTTAGTGCTTTGAATCTGCTTACTTTTTAACTGGGTTGTTCATTTTCTTATTAATGAGTTTCAAGAGTCTGTGCATTTAGTTAATCGTTATTATACTTTCTATTCCTAAAAGTTATATTTTACTGTCTTAAAAATTGGCTGTGTAATTTTTTACAGTTTCCTATTTGCAGATATTTTCAAGCTTTTCCTTTGTTAAACTTATAGAATATAATTATTTAAAAATATTTGCTGACAATTCTTATCTATGTTGTCTTATGGCTTTATTTCTGCCACTTCTCACTCATGGTAGCTTGTTTTCTTGTGTGCTTTGTCCATTTTTGACTGTGTGCTGGAAATTGTCCTTGAAAAATTATTTGTGGAGAATCTTTGAGGCCTCAAATAGAGATACCTTCTTTCAGAAAGCATTAGTATTTATATTAATGACAGAAGCTAGAGGCATTACTAGCCTATGACCAATTTAGACTAAAATTAAACTACATTCATGGCTTAAT
Organism: Symphalangus syndactylus; assembly: GCF_028878055.3. Lineage (NCBI taxonomy): Eukaryota > Metazoa > Chordata > Mammalia > Primates > Hylobatidae > Symphalangus > Symphalangus syndactylus. Next base: position 105,224,524 of record NC_072425.2, read on the forward strand.
ATTTTTGGAACTACTTAGGTGATGTGAATAGGACTGCACACCTTCACAATGACTAGTTTATAAATACAGATTCTAAGGGAAAGATTTTATTTCCCTTCTTTGCTTAGCACAAATACAGTCACCTGGGTTATTTTGGGTGGTGGGGGTGATGAGTCCACCTCTTTTCATCCTTATCATAATAGTGTGGCTATTTGGAATCTCAGCTTAATGTGGGAGGGATCCTATTTAACGCTCCCATTTCAGCATGCCCTGGGACTTGATGTCAGAATCAAAGTTCACAGTTGCAGAAACTGACAAATGCTGTGGGAGACAATGGCACTGCATCTGTGGGTCCCCTTTTCTTCACAGGCTTCATAATTCCATACTCTCTTATCAGTTCTTTGATGTCTTCAAGTTTTTAAAATTATTTGATCCAGAATTTTTAGTTATGAAAGGTATTTATATTTGATACAGAATGCTTAGTTCTGTGAGGGGTTGGTCCCAACCTACCGGTTTGCTTTAGCCTCAAATGGAAGTGTCCCTTGTGGTCTTCTGAATCTTCTAGCCCTTCCATATCCTTTACCCTCCGTTCACCCTGAAAAGTTGTTATTGTTCAGATTTCTGACCATGGCATACTTTTTCATTTGAATATTTACTCCCTTGGTTTGCTGACAGCCACTGGCATGGGCTAACTTATCATCTCTGAGCTACACTTTTCCTTGTGGATGTATTTGCCTGCATCTCATTGAACTCAGTATTTTCTTAAAGCAGCTTCTCCTTTTGTCATACTCATCTATGAAACAGCACCATTTTCCCAGGCATCATTCTCAACATGTAGAGTCATATGAAGAGTTGTTCTTCATGCTGTGTAATCGTGCCTAACAGTGCTTCTCTCACAGGACTCATGTCCACCAATCTTGTCAGCTCTCATCTGAGCCCCCACCGCCTTCTGCCTGGCTCCCTTCTCTGTGATCTTCCACCTTTGGTCTATTCTGAGCATTGCCTCCATCATTGACCTCCCTTTTTCAGAAACCCTCCATGAATTCACGTGGCTCAATAGAAAAAACCCAGACTCCTTAACCAGTTGTCACTTCTGCCCTACATCATCTACCCTGATGCTTTCTTTCAGGTTTGTAGCCCACACCACACAGGCATCAGGCCAACTTAACAACTTGCAAATTTCTGAACACTTTGTATTTTTCCTACCTCTATACTCTTGTACATTCCATTTATGTTCTGGAAGAGTCTCCCTACTGAATCTTCCTTGAAATATAATCATGCTAAATCATGCCAAATTCTAAATGTCACTTCCTGCAAAAAAAGTATTTCTTCTTCATCTTAGCCTTCTTTTATTTTTTAAAACAGATATTATTGTGTGCATTTCAGTTTCACAACATGATGTTACGGGATACATATAGATTGTAAAATAGTTACTATAGTGAAGCAAATTAACATATCTTATCATCTCACATAGTTACTTTTTTGTGACAAGAGCAGCTAAAATCTACTTATTTTTAAAAGTTCTTAATACAATACAATTTTGTTAACTATAGTCCTCGTGTTGTACATTAAATCACAATAGTCAATGTATGAAAACAACTTAAGTGGCCATCAATGGGCAAGTAGACTAAGAAAATGTGATATATACATAAACACAATGGAATATTATTCAGCCTTAAAAAATATGAAATACATATACACAGTGGAATATTATTCAGCTTTAAAAATGAAGGAGAACCTACCACTTGCCATTCACCATATGAATGAAGTTGGAGTGCGTTATTTGAAGTGAAATAAGCCACAAACAGAAAGAAAAAGATCACATGATCTCACTTAAATGTGGAATCTTAAAAAAAAAAAAAGATAGGGAGATATAAGTCACACAGTACAAAGTAGCTGCTATCTAATCTTCCTTTTCACAAAATAGTAGATTTATAGGTCAAAAGTGTTTACACATTGGCAATTTCATGAGTCAACCTAAAACCTAGTTCTCTGCATAAAATTAACATGTGGCTAATAAATATTCATTTAAATGTGTGAATTGACATTTTGAGAAAAATAAGCAATGCAGTCCAACAATGAAAGAAGGCCTAGCTTAGTACTTTCAAATTAAGAAGTATTAAAACTGTATCTCTCTAAATGTATGAGGAATCATATATCATATGTATGCATGTGTGTATATATTTTATATATATAATATATATAATTGCCCAAGGAAATTAGAAAGCACTGTGAGTACAGTGCAGAGAAGAATAAGGACAGCGAAAGTAGCAGTTACCAATGCTTGAAAGTAGCAATTACCAATTGCTTGCAGCTCACATATGTTTCATAAAGCTGGATGTCAACTGATAACCTGTACATACACCCGAATGTACTTTGAATTAATTGACTGCAAGGGAGTCTTTAAGAACAAAGTGCTATTATTGGAACGATACTATTGAAACATCATGTGATAATTGGAAAATAAAGTCAGGGACTGCAATTTAACTTAAAAATCGAAGGAAATTCATTTAAGTGCTCTCTTGACATTTCACTTCTTGCTAAAATCTACTTTTAAAAGCCAAATTAACCAGATTGTCCATTAACATTGATCACATTAGCTAGATAATTGTCAAAGCTCCATTTTACTTATGCCATTTGGATACAGCATAATATGAAAATAAGGACAATGTACCTTGATGCATAACACACACTATCCACGTAACTTATTTTACAATCTTTTAAAAGTGATCCTCTCTGCCTGAGCCTTGATTCAACTATGTGCCTACTATTTTACATTACGTAAGCATGCAACAGAGCCATTAGCAAAGACTTCTCTGATGTCATAAAAGGAGTGCTGCTGCCTTGCCTTGTAACAGTGTACCCTCTTATGTAGCCACGGACACAGTTCATAAATAAATATGAATGAGACTCTGCCAAGATTGCCTTAATAGTACCAGTAATAAAAGATCCTGAACTGGAAGGCAAAGTCCACCTTCCTTTGCTGAATTGGCTACTTCAGTTTACCCAGTTGTCCTGTGACTGAGGTCTTTATCACCAGGGAAACGAAGAATGTACTTTGAGGTCAAAGCAAATCTTCTGCAACCTTCCCTGTAAAAATAAAATGAGTACATTTTGTACCACCTGCATAACAGGAATAAATAATAACTGAAAAGATGTATACAATTTTGATACTTTACCCAATGAACTGATACACATCCAACGACAGGAGTCCTAAGTTTTGACAAAATGTGTTTTAATAAATATGGGGATTTTTTTACTTTGTGTGGCATTCTGGTTTATTTCTTTTTCATTTGCTCAAGATTGTGTGTGTTTGTTATACCATTGGTGGAGAGATTCTAGAATCTCCTCTATTTCAAACCAGAAGAACTCTCAGATATATAGTTAATGGATATCCAGGATATTTGCCATGTCGTATATGCTTTTAAAGCATGTTTGCTGAGGGAAAATAAAATCACTGAATCAAAGCCCTGAGTTTGATTCACAACTATTACTAACAAGGTATATAATCTTGAACACGTTTTTTAGCCTATTTTTAAAAATCTAGTTTCTCTTTCTAAAAATTAAAATGAGATTCTGCCCTTCTATTTTATTAAGATGTCGTGAGGATTAAAGTATATTTCATTAAAACCCTTTATAAATTGCAACATAGCATTCGTATATCAGGTATTGCTGTTAATTTCTTTTACAGAAATGTTGCAAGACTTTTCCTTAGTTTAGCTAAAGACTGGGTTCTTGTCTGTCCCATGGCCATAAAAATTGAGACTCGAAACCATCGTTCTCAGCAAACTATCACAAGGACAGAAAACCAAACACCGCGTGTTCTCACTCATAGGTGGGAACTGAACAATGAGAACACTTGGACACGGGGTGGGGGAACATCACACACCGGGGCCTGTCGTGGGGTGAGGGGATGGGGGACAGACAGCATTAGGAGAAATAGCTAATGTAAATAATGAATTGATGGGTGCAGCAAGGCAACATGGCACATGTATACCTATGTAACAAACCTGCACTTTGTGCACATGTACCCTAGAACTTAAAGTATACTAAAAAATAAATAATGTAGACTCACAGAAGGTTTAAAGGGTGAGCAAAGCAGGGTTTTATTGGGTGAAAAGGCGGGGAAAGCGGGGGTGAACACGACCTTAAGGCCAGAGTCCCCTGCTAGAGCGCTTCCCCCCGCCATTGGAATACCAGGTTCCACACAGGAAGAGGCGGGGCCGGGCTCCTCCCCGCTGCAAAGGGTGTGAACCTCCCGAGGCTCCACCTCAGTGGGCAGGCTGGTTGGAGTTTTTCCAGGGTCTCCCTTTCACCTGGCTGTCTCAGAAAGATACAAATATAGTGAGAATAAAGAATACTTTGGCAACTATCAGTGTTATGCATCCCTTAATAACAGGTTGGTTTTATTTCCCGAATTACTTTCTGTTGCTGTTCTGCTACTACATTATTCAGACCATTAAAGGAGGATTGTGCATAGTGTGAACAGAGTTATGTATGGCCTCTTCTGTAATGCAAGTGGGATCTCTGTTCCCTGATTGCAGCATTATAACCTCTCATTATAGCATGCACTATAAATCATCTTGTGCACAGGAGGCAGGATTGGATCTTCGGGTAATTTGTGAATAGTGACACTCTTTACAGCAAGGTTATCCTCTGTTTTTGGCGTGATGGGGAGAGTTTCCAGAATACATGACACTACACCTTCATTAGACAGTTAGATATAATGATTACTGAAAAATCGATTTCTATTCCATGGAGCAGCTTCTAAAAGGGGCACAGTGAGGAAGCTACACATCGAACAAAATAGCAGACTAAGAAGCATAGACACCAAGCCAACTAATAATAAAATAACAATATCTTACACTTCATTAACACTTTTTTGGTACCCCCCCCTAAAAAAAAGCACAAACAAAACCCATAGACTTCTCATGTATGATTTTATTTGATCTTCACAACAATCTCATGGAGTAAGCAGGCAAATTATGCTTAACTGCCATTTCTACAGATATTTGGAGGGGTTAAGTGACTTGAGCAAGTTCACAGAAATTTTCTCATTCCTCCTATAGTTCTTTTTTTTAAGTTTTATTATTATTATACTTTAAGTTTTAGGGTACATGTGCACAATGTGCAGGTTTGTTACATATGTATACATGTGCCATGTTGCTGTGCTGCACCCATTAAGTCGTCATTTAGCATTAGGTATATCTCCTAATGCTATCCTATAGTTCTTTTTCTAATATTTCTCACTATGCAAAAAGGCAGACAAAAAACATTCCACTAATTATGTTGCTTTATAAAATCTTTGTCTTACTATCTCAAATGAAGCTAGAGACTAGGTTAAGAGAATGTGAAGTGAAAGAAGAAAACACCAAAATAAGTTTCTTCAAACTGCATAAAATTGTGATGTATTAGGTTTACACATAGTGTTTTGAAATAGCCATCTAAGATCAGTGTGTAGCATTCATTTGAAATTTTTTGTAATTAAAATAATTTTTTTTGAGACGGAGTCTTGCTCTGTTGCCCAGGCTGGAGTGCAGTGGCGTAATCTCAGCTCACTGTGACCTCCACCTCCTGGGTTCAAGCGATTCTCCTGCCTCAGCCTCCTGAGTAGCTGGGAATCCAGGCGTGCACCACCACACCCAGCTAATTTTTGTATTTTTAGTAGAGACGGGGTTTCACCATGTTGGCCAAGCTGGTCTCGAGCTCCTGACCTCGTGATCCACCCTCCTCGGCCTCCCAAAGTGCTGGGATTACAGGCGTGAGCCACTGCACCCAGCCTAAAATAGTTTTTGAAAATAAATTTACTATAACTTTTGTGTAAGCACTTTAAGATGCATTGAAATGAAACGTATCAACTGATTTTCAGAAACTATTTTCCAGTGATCTTCATGGCTCTGACCACATGGCCATTCATCCTCAAATGTCATATACTTGTGCTGTTTTCATACCACTCACACCAAAGAAATAAATGATAAATACATGCATGCATGGCTGAATGCCTGTTCAGAATTTAGAATTTGTCAGATAATTTTATAGGTTCTTTAATAAAAATTATATCTCTTGTGGTCTGAGGAGACCTTAGGTTTTTCAAGAGAGAAAGTCATCTTCAATTAGGGGCCTGTAAATTTTGGTAAACAGTAGATTGAAAATGTGAAATAGAAGAAAATTCAATGAATGAGGATAATATAATCTATAACTGTGGGACTCCCAAAATTAGACTGTGAGTTGCTGGATGGATGGTAGGTTTTTAATCAGTCTCTGTTCTTTCCTCAACTGGCAGGGAATAGGTGCTGGGTAATTATTTGGGGAATTGTTGGTTAGATGGATGGATGGATTGATGGATAAATTAAAGGTAGCACTCCCTCCAGTAAAATTTCATACAGAAACCACATTTTAAATTTATCTTGCACTTTTGAGCTCAAAATAAGCCCTGTGAGCAAGTCTTGGGCAAAACAGTCAAAAACTAACATTCTTTTTTACTTTATTTTTTCTTTGCCTTCCTGACTCTGACCTCTGGAAAAGCACCAAGTAACAAAGTTGCAAGTGTTAATTGCAGTGTCATTTTATACAAATCCTCATGACATAGACAAGATAGACATTATAATCAACCTCCTTTCAAAGACTAGGAAGCCAATGCTCAAAGAAAGGAGTGCAGGCAAAATTTTTATCCAAGCCACCTGAATATACATTCTGGATCTTTCCTGTCAAATGTTCTCTGCAATCTCATGGTCCTAGAATCACACTCTCAGATCTCTAGCAATTAATCCTCCAGTGGTTACATAATAAGTCATGATAGATACTCGAATATAATGCTTCCAAGAGGTACTTAAAAATCTAGAAAAATGATAAAGCAATAAAAAAGTAACTTTAGAATCCAAAGGAGTGAAATTATAAAAGTCAAAGGACAAACTGCAGGGGTTGACATGTTTGGCCAGAACCCTACCCTCTGCTCCTCTTAAGTTACATTCTCAGAAGTACTTTGTTAATTAATTAATGTATTCATGCAGGAGGGAAAAGAGATAAAAACAAAACATGATTTTATTTCTTTGTTACTGTCACTTATAGCTTCTTATTCTGACCCTGCAGAGATGTTCTTTATAATGTTTTCAATAACACTTAATTGCAGCAGGGCTTAATACAACAAAATAACATTTCTTCAGGTATTTTTTTTTGCTTGTTTGTAAGTATATTCTGATTTGAATTAAAGTTTTGCCTGGAAAGTGTGAACTATTTCAAATTTCAATATTTTCTATATCTTTTGAGAGTGTTGCCTATAAAGGGCACTTGGAAAATGTTTGAACTTATTTTTGTATTCTTTTGTTTCTTGCCTACTAGTCTTTCGTTCCATTTTTCTTTACCCACACTGAAAGTTATTCTGACTTCAAACTTGAGTTTGGATTGTGAAATCCTCAGGTAATACTAGGTGTTGTGTTAGTTAATAAATAATATTTATTTAGTGTAGGAGTTATCTGCACTAAAAAGGAGGTCTAAGAAATTGAGAAACGTTTGAAAAGTGTGTTTTAACCAATAATATGAGACACGCTTACAGATAACTTTCTAGTCTTGCACTCATCTCTTTTGTCTTTGTAACAGGTGACATAACTAGGTGGTTGACAAAAATGACATCACAAATTGGTTGAGAAAACCAATCATCCTAGTGGCTCTTAATATTACAATATCTCTCCCAGAATCTCAGTTTCATGATTGCACACATGGCTTGAGATCAAGTAGAGCAATCTGAGTTTCTCCTATGTCTGTGCAAATCATCCTTGTGAGTATGAACTAAATCTCAAAGCTTATTCTCAAGCATGTGCGTGCGTACATACACACGAAGCAATGCAGTAATGAGTTTTCTTGAATTTTATTTATAACAAATTAAACTTCTTTTCCTAGTCCTCTTTCCTCTTCAAAGGGCCATGTATGTAATTCAGTAGCTTATTAACTTAGACAGGAAAAAAATACATTATTATTTTCATTAACCTCTATATATTATATATATATAGAAAAAATATAATTATTTTCATTAACCTCTAATTTAGAGGTTAATGAAACATTAACATGTCCTTCTATTATGAATGTAGGCAACAAATTTGTGTCATTTTTATGAATCAAAAAAATAGACATTTTCATATTATATCCATTTTTGGTAGGTATATTAAAATATTATTTGAATTTTTCTACCCCCAAATCATAGATGTTTTCTACCCCCAAATCATAGATGTTATGAAATCTATTTCTAGATCTTGTTATTTAACGTGCTCATTAAAAAGTACATATATTGGCCAGATGAAGTGGTTCACACCTGCAATCCTAGCACTTTGGAAGGCGGAGGTGGGCAGGTTGCTTGAGCACAGGAGTTTGGGACCAGCCTGGGCAACACAGTAAGATTCTGTCTCTAAATATGTACATATATATTTACAAAAATTAGCCAGGCGTGGTGGCATGTGACTATAGTCCCAGCTTCTTTGGAGGCTGAGGCAGGAGGATCTCTTGAGCCTGGAAGGCAGAGGCTGCAGTGAGCTGTGATCATGCCACTGCACTCCAGCCTGGGCAACAGAGCGAGACTCTGTCTCAAAAAAAAAAAAGAAAATTCAGATTAGTGGTTCCTTCTGGGGAGGAAAATAGCAGTAACGTGGGGCTTTAACTGTATCTATAATGTTTCAGTTCCTAAAAAAGTCTAAATCATGCTAAACTTTGATACAGTTGGGTGGTGGGCACCTAAGTGTTGGCCATATTTTTATCTATGCCTCATTGTGTGTTGGAACTATTTTATTTTTTTAAATATTATGCCTATTTCCCACTAAATGCAACAGCTTGAACACATGCTGTTATATCTTCTGCCTCCCCAAAGCTGTCTAATAATGAACAAGAAGAGATATAAACTACTAGGACAAAGAAGCAAGAGACAAGATATTAGCAGATAAAGCACTCACAAAATTTTTTTTAAAAAGTGAATGGACAAATGGTGACTGGATTATTAGGCCAAGGAAAGCAGAAAATATAAACCTTCAAGAGAAAGGAAGAGTATTGGTATGGGCTAATTAGTGTTCCCTCAAAATGTATATGTTGAAGCTCTGACCCCCAGTACCTCAGAATGTGACAGTATTTGGAGACAGGGACTTAAAGGAAGTGATTAAGTAAAAAAGATCCCACTAGGGTGGGCCGTAATCCAATCTGGCGGGCATCCTTATAAGAAGAGGAATTCTAGACACACAGAGAGACACCAAGATGCATACACACAAAGGAAAGACCATGTGGGAACACAGTGAGAAGGGGGCCATCTGCAGACTTAGGAGAGAGGCTTTGGGAGAAATCAAGCTTATCAACACCTCAGTCTTGGACTTCTAGCTTCCAGAGCTCTGAGAAATAAATGTCTTGGATAAGCCATGCAGTCTGTGGTATTTTGTTATGGCAGCCCTAGCAAGCGAATCCAAGCATCAATAAGAAGCAAACCATTTTGCATTACAGAATCTCTCCAAAGCTTGGTAACCAGGGATACCACAACCTTCACACATCCTGGTGTGGTGGACTGAACACAGAAGAACTGGTTCAAGGATTATATAAGACAGAGGTGCACACTGGAAGAGGAAATAAAGGAGGCTTTAAAGAAATATCACCAAGAGAAAAGATGAACCTACGGAGCAGCTGATGTGTTTGCCACATTTAGAAGAGTTTTACAGTTTAGTCAGGGAAAAGGTATGACTGAATTAATAATAGGTGCATAGAAAACTAAGCCCCCCAAAGACAATTATTAACCTCACAGAAAGAAAATCGAGAAAGGAAAAGTAATCACAAGATAGCATATGGTTCAGCTGTTACAATATTTACACATACATTAAAATGTATCCTCCCCAAACAGTCATGTTTTTGCTTAATCATCCTAAGTGAAGTTCTACTAGTGAATAAGCCCATACCCTCATACAGTACCTCAAATTCTCCATCAGCTTTTTAGCACGTTTTTCCTAAATATGTATAGGATCATCTAATATTTGATGGAAATCTCTACTATGAAAAGTTATACGCAAAAACTCTACACTGTACTTCACATCTATACACAAGAACCCAACTATAATTAATATGACTAAAGATTTCAGAGAAACTATTAATCCGTCAAATAAGAAAAAGATCCTATAAAAAGAAGCACTTAACACATAAAAAAGAAGCTATAGAAATTCCAAAAAGACAAAGAGAAAAAGAAGTTTTAAAAATCTCAATAGGAGACTTGCAGTATAAAGATTATTATTATTATTTTTTTTTTGAGACAGAGTCTCACTCTGTCACCCAGGCTGGAGTGCAGTGGCATGATCTTGGCACACTGCAACCTCCACCTCCCAGGTTCAAGCGATTCTTCTGCCTCAGCCTCCTGAGTAGCTGGGCTTAGAGGCACCCGCCACCACGCCTGGCTAATTTTTTGTATTTTCAGTAGGGATGGGGTTTGACCATGTTAGGCAGGCTGGTCTCAAACTCCTGACCTCAGTTGATCCACCCATCTCGGCCTCCCAAAGTGTTGGGATTAGAAGCGTGAGCCACTGCACCTGGCAAAAGATGATTATCTTCTAAAAAGACAAATTTAAAAAGATGAAGAGGTAGTAAATAGACAGAAAAGAGAACTAGGGGATCAATCCATAAGATCCAAACTTCAATGACTACAAATGTCACAATGAGAGAATAGAGAAAAAGGAGAGAGGAAAGACACTATCAAAGAAATAAGAAAATTTCCAAAAGTCAAACTGAAAAGACTTATCCTGAACAATGGATGAAAAATAGATCTATATTCAGGGATATACCATGAAATGTTAGAACATGTGGTTAAAGAGAATATTCTCCAAACCATGAGAGAGAAAAGCAAGAATGAAGAAGAGAGAAGATCTAGGAAACAGAGGAATTGCATAGGAGAAAGATGAATGGAAGTTCAGGATGGTGTAAAAGAAAGTTTCTGAAGAATTGTGTGGATGGCAAGAGATGCACATTGGAAGAGGAAGAAAAGGAGGCTTTAAAGAAACATCACCAGGCCTGGCGCAATGGCTCACGCCTGTAATCCCAGCACTTCAGGAGGCCGAGGCGGGTGGATCAGCTGAGGTCAGGAGTTCGAGACCAGCCTGACCAACATGGTGAGACCTTGTCTCTAATAAATACAAAAAATTAGCCTGGCCTGGTGGCACATGCCTGTAATCCCAGCTACTTGGGAGGCTGAAGCAGGAGAATCTCCCAGGAACCCAGGAGGCGGAGGTTGCAGTGAGCCGCAATTGGGCCATTGCACTTCAGCCTGGGCAACAAGAGCGAAACTCTGTCTCAAAAAAAAAAAAAAAAGAAAGAAAGAAAGAATAAAAGAAAAAGAAACATCACCAAGAGAAAAGATGAACCTACAGAGCAGTTGATATGTTTGCCATATTTAGAAGAGTTTTAAAGTTCACTCAGAGAAAATGTGTGATTGAATTAATAATAGGTGCATAGAAAACTAAGCCCCCAAAAAGACATTATTAACCTCACAGAAAAAAAATAAAGAAAAAGTAATTACATGCTAGCATATGATTCAGCTGTTACAATATTTACATATACATTAAAATGTAAATATTGAGCAATGATCTAACCAAAATTAATATACAACCAAAGTAGGAGGTGGAGAAAGTGAAGAGGGAAGGACAATAACACAGGTAAATTCTCATCTTCCTTTGCAGGAAGGCGGTGTGTAATGTCTAAATTTGAAAAAATAAAAACAACCATATGTAAGCATTTTTAAATAAATACCATCGATTGTAAGTGAATGGCAGAATAAAGTTGGTAACTATGGAAAGGTTTTCTTTCAACAGGAAGAGTCAAGAATGGCTTCATGGAGGAAGTGTCTTAGTCAAATTTCTTCTTGTTGCAAGAAACAATTTTACCTTACTTTCATAAGGGAAAAAAGGGGTTTTTCAATTGCAACAAAACCAAATATTGTCAAATGAGACCTAATTAAATTAAAGAGCTTCTGCACAGCAAAACAAACTATTAACAGAGTAAACAGACAACCTACAGAAAGGGAGAAAATATTTGCAAGCTATGCATCCAACAAAGGTCAAATATCCAGAATCTATAAGGAATTTAAACAAATTGACCAGCAAGAAACAAACTCCATTAAAAAATAAGCAAAGGACTTGAACAGGCAGTGTTCAAGAAGACATACACGTGCCTAACAAGCATATGACAAAATGCTTCACATCACTAATCATTAGAGAAATCCAAATTAAAGCCACAATGAGCTACCATCTCACACCAGTCAGAATGGCCACTATTAAAAAATCAAAAAAATAACATGCTGTCAAGGTTGCACAGAAAAGGGAACACTTAACACCGCTGGTGGGAATGGAAATTAGCTCACCCACTGTGGAAAACAATGTAGTGATTTCTCAAAGAACTTAAAACAGAAATACCATACAACCCAGGAATCCCATCATTGGTTATATATCCAAAGAAATAGAAATAATTTTATCATAAAGACACATGCATGTTTATGCTCACTGCAGCACTATTAACAATAGCAAAGACATGGGACCAACCTAAATACCCATCAAATGGATAAAGAAAATGTGGTACATATACACCATGGATACTACACAGCCATGAAAAAGAACAAGGTCATGTCCTTTGCAGCAACATGGATGGTGCTGGAGGCTATTATCCTAAGTGAACTAACAGGAACAGAAAACCAAATATCTCATGTTCTCACTTATAAATGGGGGGTAAACACTGAGTATACATGGACACAAAGGAAGAAACAACAGACAATGGGGCCTACTTGAGGGTGGAGAAAGGGAGGAGGAAGAGGATCGAAAAACAACCTACTGGGTACTATGCTTACTACCTGGGTGATGAAGTAATCTGCACATCAAACCCTTGTGACATGCAATTTACCTATATAAAAAACCTACACACGTACCCGTGAACCTAAAATAAAACTTTAAAAAGTCTGTGTTTGGAAGGGGGCTTTTAATTTAAGGCTATCAGGGTAGTTCTTGAAACTTAAATTTAGAAGGTACACCTGAGCCTAATGAGGAACTGGGACCAGGAATCTGGTGCCAAATGGAACAAAGGTTACTATATATAGCCCTTCAGAGTCACAAGATATATGGCCTTTGCTTTTTAATGGCTTTCTCAGCTTCTGAGTCCACATGGGCCAAACATAATTTCTGCAGAATGGCATCCTCAACTTCAAAGCCAACATCATCTAGGTCAGAGGGGAACCATCAGAGACTCACCAAATTTCTGAGTCCCAGTTCCAGTTACCAGAAGAGAGGATCTGAGGTATCAACTTTGGTCAGGTGTCAATTTTGGTTAGATTTGCCCCGGTAGGGATAGAGGGGTTGTGTATAACAAGCAAAGCAGCAGAAGCCTTTACTATGAGCAGAGAGTGAAAGGTGGTGCCCACAGAAGGAGGGGCACAGGCTAAGCAGAAATCCTAATAGGTGTCCATTATATATTTTTAAAAGAAATGTGTTTTGATCAAGGGAGGTATGAGAAAATAATTCCAGGCAGAGGAAAGCAAGCAAGCACAGGTCTTGCCTGAATAGCAATATATGATTCCATTTAGCTAGCAGAGGGGAAGTGGGGAGTGCAATATAAAATAAGGTTAGAAACATAGATTCTGTGACCTTCAGACCTAATCCCCATCCTTCATTTTTGCTCCTTGGTTTGAAGCAGCCAGCGTTCTGTTTGTGCTTTTCCGATGGTTGGTATGTTTTGTACTGGTAGGTTGCTTAGGATTTGGAAGCCAACCTGTTAAGACCTGTCTCCAAAAGCTTATGGAGGTAATGTACGAACAGGTTTATATGAGCATCCAGTCTCCTAAAACTGTACAAGGGAACATTTAATATCCTAAATCTTCAATTAAACTGGTTTCATAATCATTTTTCCTACTGGAGTTCAACCCAAAGTTTTACTTAAGAAATGTTGAAAGTACTTGTAAGAGAAAAATTAATTTTTCAGTGTCCAGTATGATATCAAATCTCAAATACCATTGCTTGACAGATGAAATGGTTTTATAAGAAAGTAGAAAAATTTCCTGAAAAAATGTCAGAGTAAAAAATATATCGACTCTTTGACAGAACTAATAAAATTGACAAACATCTCTGAAGATAAATTTTGAAAAGGTGTGAAGTCACTAGTAAACAATATTAGGAATTAAAAAATCAATGGTGCTTCAAAGATTAAAATGATAATAAGGTATTATGAACAACTTTATGTGATACATATAAAGACTCATATGAAATAAATAAATCTCTAAAAAAATTTTACTTAGCAAAATTTACTTAGGAGGACATAGAAAAGTACAGTCTTATAATCATAAAAGAAATAGAATCTGAAGTTAAAAATCTTCTCACAGAAAAGCCAGATCTAGTCAGCGTTGCCAGCAATTTACAGCAAATAAGGAGAAGAAATAAGTCTGCAAATATTCAAGAAAAAAAATTCAAATCTCACACAAATTCTTTCGGAATGTAGAAAAGTGGGAATATCCCTAGTTTACCTTATTAGGCTACTTTAACTTTGATACAAAACCCAACAAAATGTGAGAATGGAATCATAAATTGCAGATCAATCTTATGTACATAGATATGACAATCCTATGCAGAAATAATAACATAATACAGAAGTGTGTGTGTGTGTGTGTGTGTGTGTGTGTTTGTGTGTGTAAGATAATGCTTCATTTGCTGATCCCAGGAGAGCAAGTTTGATTTTACATAAGAAAGAAATTATTGTATATCGCCCTATTAATAGAATAAAAGAGAAAATTATGTAATCATTTCAATAGATATAGAAAAGGCAATTGATAAAATTCCCCATCTTTTACTAAATGAAAAGAAAATAAGCTAGAAATAAAACAAAACTTCCCTAAACTGACAAAGAGTACCGACAGGAAACCTACAACTAACATCGTATTTAATGGTGAAATATTGAAAGTATTCTCTTTGAGATTAGTAACAAAACAAGGCATCTACTAGCACCACTTGTATAATATTGTGCTGGAGGTATTAGGCAATAATGAGAACTGGAAAGAAAGAAAAATCTGACATTTTTTTGGAGGTGATCTGTGTATTAAAATTCAAAAGACCCTACAAATACATTTCTGAAATTAATAAGATATGTTAGCACAATTCCAGGGTATAAAAATCAATATACAAAAATAAATTTCAACAAACAGAAAATGCAATTTTTAAAAGATATTTTAAAAACATCAAAATTCTAAAATGTCTATAAATAAATATAACATAATTTTTCAAGAGCTTTATAAAGGAAAGTATAAAGCTTTTCTTTATAGAGCAAAGAAAACCTTGAAAACAGATATAATCATCATATATAGACAAGAAGACTTGACCTCATAGAAGCACCGATTCTTCTATCATTGATAGGCAATTTCAAAGATATTCCTATTAAAATCTCAACCGGAGCTTTGTGGTGCTTGATAAGCTGATTTCAAACATTTATATGAAAAAGGAAACAGCCAAGATGAAGAAGAAAAAGGAGTACTTTCTTTATCACATACTTAGCAGCATGATAAAGCCATAATAATTAAGAAAGAGGGGTGTTTTCAAGTTTCTACCGAAACAGACTGGAAAGCCCAGAAACAGATCTACTTACGGGCCTTTGATATACGACAGAAGGTGTGTAGCAAGTCACTAAAGAAAGAATAGACTTCGTGGCACACTTGAGTATCCACAGGTGAAAAAATAAAAATGTCTCCCTATTATACACCATATATAAAAACCAGTTCCATTAAATTAAAGTCTTAGATGAGAACTGCAGTGCTAACAATATAGAAGAATATCTTTATGATCACCATATAAGGAGGGATGTCTTGGAATCCACAAAGTCACAAAGGAAAAGTGAAATTCTACCATTTCATTCAAAACATATGAAGATAATTAAAAGAAATACACAAACTGGGAAAAGAGATTTTTAACATATAAAACTGATAAACTATGAATATCCAAAATATGTACCAAAAAAACCACAAACAAAATACTCTCCTGCAAATCAGTTAGAAAGAAAAAACAATCCAATAAAAAGGGAAAAATCTTGAAAAAGAACTTCACAGATGAATAATCTTAGGTGGAAACAAACATATGAAAAGATGCTCAGCTTTGTTAGAAATTATGAAATGTAAATTCAAACTACAGTGAGATAATATCACACTCACAAAACTGATGAAAATTAAAGTCTGGCAGCATTGCATGCTGATGAGGATGTGGGAAAAGAATGGATTTTATACCGCTGAAAGGAGTATCGGTAATTGCTGCAACCACTTTAGAACGGCTTGTCATTTTCTAATAAAATTGAAAATGTGTATCACCATGACCCGTATTCCATCCTGGATACACGTGCACTTATGCACCAAGAGAAATACCCAAGAATGTACATAGTAGCACTGTTTCTTATCTCCACAAATTCTAAACAAACCAAATGCTCATCAGCAATAGAATAGATAAATAGTTTGTGTTTTACTGCAATGGATTAGTATGCTTAGTAAAATTTAATGAATTTCAGATACAACAAAGCAACAAAAAAATTTGAAAAAAATACACACTGTATGATTTCATTTCTACAAAGTCGATATGTTCTTTAGAGATTCAAGGAAAAAGTAATGTTACTACGAAATGAAATAAAATTATAAACGCAAAATGCTGGATGGTAGTTATCTGAGAAAGAAAGTGGGAGAGGATGAGACAGCCACACACAGAAACTTCAAAGTTCTTGGTAATGTTCTTTTTCTTGCCAGGAGTAAGTAAGGGGATGTTCGCTGTATTTAGTCTTTACATGTTATACCTATTCCATACATATTTTATAATTACTATTTCATTTTCTAACATTTTTAAAATTGTTTAAGCATATCGAGCACAGTAACAACTTTTCAACCTTCGACAGTAGCACCGTATAAGGGAGTCTATGCCCAGGTCCAACAATTTAACCAGCTAAGGCTGGTGGCTACAAAATCCCAAACACAGAGATAGATGCAATGGAGCCTGTCATGCCCAGTCACCTCATCTAATTTCTCTTGTTCCAATTCTTCTTTTGCCAGCGCATCCCCAATTATAAATTTAACATCCCACGTAGACTTTCCCACAGGGAGAGAAGGTACCGATCAGCACACATGAGTCACCAGAGAGCTTGATAGCTCCATTCCTCACTGTAATTTAAAGCTGGCATTCTGGCTGATATTTCAAGTTCTGTAAGCATCCTCAGGGACAATCTATGCCTGGCGAAGAGAAGATGGAAAGATGAATCATTCCAAGGACAAGTGGAGGGAGAAGCTGAAAAGGAGGCAGAACCTCCAAAGGGAAGAAAGTGTCATACAAAGCCACAGCATTCAGATAAAGTAACAAGGGATCATATTATAGGGGCACTTCAACCGGTTGCAGGCTGAAAAGTGAGTGTTTACAAAAGCAAAAATTCACCTTAAAACGTAGGAAGTGCTGTAGTGGAAGACAGTGTCGTGTAGTGGAAAGAACAAGGTTTTTGATCTTGACTAAAATATTGGCTTCCTCACTCATGAGATCCCTGAGTCTCAGTACATTTACCTGTAAATAAAGATAACACTGGGGTGATTAAAGATGATACACTGCAGCTATTCTCAAAGGAAGGCAGTTTGGTGAAGTAGAGGAACCTGGGTTTTGACACCAGACCCAGCCTAATTCTGACTCCTCTACCTTCTGGTTATATAGTGGATCCTAGATTCATTTTTAACATCTATAAAATGGGGTAATTTGATCTACCTTGGAAATGTCATGAGGTTTAGCGATAATTAGCCCGATATTAACACTTAGGAAATGCTCAACAGAGGTGAGATAATATTACTATCACTGGATGTTGATTAGCTATTTAAAGATTAAGATCAGAAATGACAAGTACATGGAGCCAGAGCGATGCTGGCTCCACAGAGAGATGCTGGCTCCACAGAGAGATGCTGGGACAAGGAGAAGGTGTAGTCACAGTGATAAGCCACAGAGACAGCAGTCAATAGCCAGGCAGGGCTGATTGTGGTTAAAGTAAGGAGGAGGCACCAAGCAGGAAAGAAATTGGCCTCAGATTAGTCTGGCCATGGGCATCAGCAACTCAGACATGGGGACTTCTGACCAAGGACAGATTTCTATTCACTGAAAAGGAGAGTAAGAAGCTGTACTGCCAGCTTCAGTCCTAAAGAAACTTGGGTGGCAGGTGGGTAATCAAGATAAGGACTAACCCAGATGTAGTTGAAAGGCAGATGTCATGGAGACTTAGATGCTGGAGCTTGGCATAAGTCAAAGTATTCAGCAAAAGGCCACAAGATTACAGCTAATCTGATCAGACACAGAACTGGGTTTGGCTCCTTAAATATTCTTACCAGGCTGAAGTAACCATTTTCTCCTGTGAGAAAGAAACGTCCAGGAGCTCTTAGCCGACTCGCGGTACAATGTCTTAGGAACCCCTGCTGGTAAGGGGATGGAACATTGCTTAACCTTGGGCTATAGTACACAGAGCACACAAAAAAGTTACATGAGATGGCATGCTGGAAAGAAGCCACACACTATCTACTCATACCATGCAGACCAAGGCCAGGCAGAGTCCTAAGCATGAGTATATAAAACAGATTTTATACCTGGGGTAATAGCTGTACAAACAAATGGCATTTTGCAGGGTGTGTGGGGGCTTGAGAAATAACATGTGGACGGGAACAAAGTCACAGAATTTGCTTGGCATCACTATACATG
Source organism: Symphalangus syndactylus (assembly GCF_028878055.3). Lineage (NCBI taxonomy): Eukaryota > Metazoa > Chordata > Mammalia > Primates > Hylobatidae > Symphalangus > Symphalangus syndactylus. Next base: position 105,243,225 of record NC_072425.2, read on the forward strand.
TGTCTACAAGTCTCAGTTGCAACCATGAAGAGGCTTTATCTGCAATAATCCAAGCAGATCTCATCTTCAGAACCACAGAGTGGCAATAAGGGCCCATAGTAGAGCTGGTGCCCAAACATGCTCCAATCCCAAATCCACACCCCTTAGCCTGTGCCAGTTCTCTAGCTCTCAGGAATGGCAGAGCAAAATGCTATTTGCAAAGATGTCTGCCTCTGAGTTTCTGGCTACAGTGAATACACGTTTGGTGCATGAAGAATAAAAATCAATTTCCTAAAAGAGCTATGAATACAAAAAGTGTGTCATCATTTCTCTGAATAGTTTCATAAGTATGGTCAGCTTGGAAAATACCTTTGAAGGAAATACAATTGCATTTCATGAATGGAAAACTAATGCAGTTTTAGAATAACTCTTTCAAGATAGTTTTTATTCCAGCTCACCTCACATTGAGGACCTTAGAAGTGTTCAAATACATCCTGCAATATGGTGAAACCCCGTCCCTACTAAAAATACAAAAATTAGCCTGGCATGGTGGTGGGCGCCTGTAGTCCCAGCTACTCAGGAGGCTGAGGCAGGAGAATAGCTTGAACCCAGGAGTCAAAGGTTTCCGTGAGCCGACATCGTGCCACTGAACTCCAGCCTGGGCGACAGAGTGAGACTGTCTCAAAAAAAAAAAAAAAAAGAAGTGCTCAAATACAGTAAATATTTGCTTGCACTATTTAGGGTTTACTCTATTGTCCTAATTAATTTCAGCATGTGCATTATGTTTTGGGATACAGTTTGTCACTTGGCTTAAATAAAGAGCACTTAGATTTTACATTTGGTAGGAGGTGAGTTTCTTCCCCTCTCACGCATAATCTCTCTTACCAATCATCAGCACTGCCTAAATGTCACCTGGATGCTCTTGGGCATTAACAACAAACGACTGTTTTTGTCCAAATGTCTTCCACCAATTTAAGAAGAAATAAGTCCCCTCAAATTCTATCTCCTACATCAAGGGTTTCATTCCATTTTAAGTTAGAGTAAGGAGCAAACTCTTAGGGGAAATAACTAGACTCTCTAATCCCAATATAAAAGTTTTAATGTCCTAGTTCATAACTCAAGTCTTTCCATTAATAATCCTGTTCTGTGATTCTTTTATTCATCCTTTCTTTTACCTGGTTAAATATTCAATTCTATTTATTCCACTGCATATGGCATCTTCAAGTCATATGATTCATCATTAAAGTCATCATAATTAGAATTTCTGGTGCTTGATTATCTCCATTACCCTAGGGAAAAAAAACTAAAAAAGTTCCTTATGTCCTTCTGTTCTAGCTGAGAGATGAATTTAAATATTTTTCCACAAGCATTGGCTTCTGTGGCCACTTGAAACCTGCATGTTGTGCACATGTACCCTAGAACTTAAAGTATAATGAAAAATAAATAAATAAAAATAAATTTAAAAAAAAAGAAATCCTACTAACATTTCTCTGGAAGCTTCCTTAGGCTTCAAACTTAAGCTAGCTTGAAGCCTATTTTGGAGAATTGGACTTTAGTTTATATATAAAGAAAATAAAATTTTTAAAAAGTCCACACACTGGAGGTATATTCTGAATGAGTGGCAAAATTTATCACTTTTATTCGGGAAGCTTTGTTTCTGGGTCTTATTGTTATTCTGTTAAAGAAACAGCCTCTGGGCTAGTTTGGAAGAAAGAGATTGAGAAAAAGCAGGCGTTAAATTGTGTTATATAATAAAGTAACAGGGATTCTTGATTTGTCCTGGCAACCAGAGGGAAAGCAAGTATTAGAGACCCCAGGAAATATGAAGGAAGTGAGAAGACGGGAAGTTTAAGTCCCCAGAAACCTGAGACATTTGGGGTTGAAAAGAAAGATGACCCCTAGCGGATTCCCCTGCATAGGGGCTGGCCAAATCCTTCAGGAATAGAAGTAGAAAATGTGGACCTGCCCAAAGCTACATAGCATGAATAACGTGGCTAAAATTAGATGTGTAACTAGAATATTGGAGACTTGGAGATCTACAGATTGTGTATAATATACAGTTCTCTTTTTTCTTCTTTAAAAAGTAAGTATCATTTCACCTTCTAACAATATTTATGTAGAAAATTATCATTGCCATACTCTTGATAGGTCATTCTCTTCAATTCAAAGAAAACCAAAGCAAAGAATTGGTTATTCTCTGCCAGTCCAAATCATAGCAGAAATGTTTAGACACTGACAAAAGAATCTTATTCTATTTTACGTCTCTGAGTGGTATCTAAACATTCCTGTGAAAGAGTACATATAGAGTAGGTCATGTTGGTTTCTGGCTACCCCATTAGCCACAGTCCTCCTGTACCTCCCTTCCATCAAAGAGGACACAGGCATGACCCTCTATTATCCAGGTGACATAAAATGAGATTGAATTTAAGGAATACCATAACTCACACCCTCATAAACATTGGGCCCTTTGCTGCTGAGTTCAGCATCACTGGGCTGAATTATTCTCAATACTAGACTCCTGACAGTCACAGTGAGTAATTAGAACTGGGTCGTGAGAGGCAGTGGACTCCTCTTGTTTCTGTTTCTCTTCCTCTGAGCTCACCTGTCACTACAGACATTGCTACAGCCAGCTCCTCTGCTCACCTCATGTGAGCTTCACCACTTTTCTCTCACTTTCTGACCTTGGTAGTTTTTCTGCTACCACCTTGAAGGACCCCTTGAGACCCTGCCACACTCCCACACTTGTGTAGCCTGGAAGTGCAAGCGAGTTAATGCCAGAGGGCAAGTCTTCATCAATGGAGAATGGGAGCCGGTGGATAAATGCCCCCACTCATCCCCTGGATGGTCCACTCTGAGGCATAGACTACACTGATTATAAGAGTGTCAGCTGCCCACAACAGTGACTAATTCAAGAATGCAGCCTTGTGCTGGCTTTGTCACTGTCTCTGCTTCACTCGCCACTGTCCTCCACTTCAATTCCTGGGATCTCTTCCTCAGATGAAGTCTGTAAAAAAGTTTTTGCTTTTTGAGAATACCAGACCATGCAAACCATATTCTAACTGGTGAAGCGTGAGTCACTTTTGTTAAAAAAAATAATTTGACTGTTATTTTGTTATGCTTATTTTACAGTCTCTCCCTCAAGAAATCCATAAAAACAAATATATGGCATGATAAATTGTCCTTTACACCTCTTCATTGCCTGAAAGAAAATATTGTCATGTAGATAAATTTCATCTCGAATTAATTGGCTTCATGTTTGCATTTTTAAAAATAATCTATAGATGTTCGATATTTCCACTTGGTTTTATGGTTGACAATTTAAACAGAACATTCCAACTTATCTTTTAATTAATTTAACTTTAGATCTGGCTTTACATTCATTCCTGTTTAATATATTAGCTTATTTTTACACTTGGCCCTTGTTTTTTTAAGAATTCTATGAGATGATTTTGATAGAACCTGATGTCAAGCTTCCCAGAATTGTCCCTGCCCTCTTGGAAATTCTGGTCATTTATGCATGTCCTGTCCTCATTATGCTTTAAAACAAAAAGGAGGCATCTGAGATGCCTCAGTAAAATCAAGACAGGTTTCCTGTCTGTGGTTGCTTCCTGGTTTCTGGGAGTCCATGGAAATGGGAGTTGGAGTCCATGGAAATAGGTTAGCAATTATGCTATTCCTTCAGTGGCCATTTGTGGCGAGGGCCTTGCAAATAGGTAACAAATATATATGTGTGTATATATATATATATATATATATATATATATACACACATATATATGTATATACATATATATATGTAATATCCCAAAGGTTAGTATTAGAATATTGCCCCTGCCCATCTGACCTGTGAAAGCAAGTGTTTCTGTACCTGTTTCATCACTTCACCGTTGTGCACTCCCACCTTCATCATTCAGCAGCTGTCTCTATTCTCATCCCATTACTGCACCTAGGATATATTTTCAATGTGGTGCTAGATACCACCTGCCCAGAGACCTGACTACCACAATCTTTTACTTAGCTAGGGGCGTCTAGGCAGAGAGACAAAGGGTGTAAAGGGATGGTTTGTTTCACAGGGCTGTGGAAAAGTCACCTTTTGTCACCTACAACCATTTGTTTTTTCTTTGAAAGAATGTCTTAGTGCCTGGAGAGGACTCCTTAGTAACATGAAGAAAGGATAGGTCCTCATGGTTTTTTTTTTTGTTGTTGTTGTTCTAATAACCCACTCACCTTTTAGTACAGTCTTGAAAGTTCAAGCCTAGTGCTCTATAACTTGCTGTCTAATGCTTTTGTAATGTAAAGTAACTTTTACATGATTCCAAAGGAAAAGGAAGAGGCCCCTTTAAGAATACGTCACCTTAATAAATAAATGTTTGGATTTTTGCATTTATTCTTTATTTTAATCTAGATGAATGCTTAATTCCTGTGATAACTTGTGATCGGTTAACCCATTACTTCCTGTAAGTGAGTTAGGAGCATACTTCTAACTGTGATCAAGTGGATGTTACCTGGTTCTGCTTTGATAAAAGCTGTTCAGAGCCAAGTAGCAGTGATGATTTAAGATTGAATCAGTAGTAGGCCACAGTGACCTCTAAAACGAAGTAATGAGTCATTAATGGTCTTAGGAAAATTTTGATAAGGTTACTTATATTCTTTAGTTGTGGTAAAGAGTAAAGGACAATCCTTGAACACACTGTGAAAGTCCTGTGGCATCTCAGAAATGAGAAAAATTAAAGTGCTTCCCTAGAAAGAAAAGCATGTATATCAGTAAGTGAGGCTTATAGCCATTTCTCACTGACAAAGGAAATAATTGCTGTTTGACGTATTCATAGCCTTTAATCTAAATCTCAGTGTTGGAAATTTTTCTGTAAGATCATCTAAAAAGCTATGTAAATAAAAAAAACTTGCACCTTTATTTATAATAGCAAGATGTTAGAAACATCCTGAATAGCACATTACGTGGTTATTGGTTAGATAAATTACAATACATTAATTTAATAGAATAGTGTGCAGAAAAGGAATTTTGTGCAGAAAATATTGTAAAGACCACTCAGCTATTATTCAACATGGAAAACATTGATGATATCTTACTAAAAGACAAGGTTTCTCAACCCCAGCACCACTGACATTTTGGGCCAGATTCTACTAGTTGGTGTTGGGGGACTGTTTTGTGTATTATAAGATGTGAGCTGCATCACTGGTTTCTACCCACTTGATGTCAGTAGCACCATCACCCCAGCTGTGACAACCAAAAATGTCTCCAGATGTTGCCAAAAGTCCTGAGCTATGGGTGGAGATGATCAAAATGACACTGGTTGAGAATCACTGTTAAGGGGAAAATTGAACTACAAATCTCCTTCTATATTATGATTACATGTAAGAGGAATTAAGCATTCATCTAGATTAAAATAAAGAATAAATGCAAAAATCTAAACATTTATTTATTAAGGTGATAGGCTTTTGAATTATTTTCTTTTTATAAATTCTCAGTGAGTAGAAATTTGTAGGGAAAAAATATCAGAATTGGAGTCAGGACATTATAATTGTATTATTTTTTGCAATAAAGATAAATGGTTTGGTTAAAGGAAAAGTATAAATTAGTACATTGTTTTCTTACCTCTAGTCCTAGAAAAGCCTGCCCATTAGCCTTCATTCACCTAAAACAAATTCCACAATTTACTTTCTAGCAGTTTCTCACTTACAGAGTTATGATAATTGAAATGTGTTTAGCTTTGTACCACTTGTCTTTCTCAGTGATGGAAGGTCAATATATTAGTTTGCTAGGATTTCAGTAACAAAGTACTGCGTACCGGCTGGCTTAAACAACAGGAATTTACTGCCCCACAGTCCTAGAGTCTAGAAGTCCAGAATGAAAGTATTGGCTGGGTTGTTTCTCTCCTTGGCTTGTAAATGGCTGTCTTCCTGTTTCCATGGCCTTCTCCCTGTATCTTTGCATAGTCCCCACTTTGTCTTCTAATTTCTCTTTTTCTAAATAGAGATACCTAATGTCATATTACATTAGGGCCAACCCTAATGACTTCATTTCCACTTGGTTACCTCTATAAAGACTGTATCTCTGAATAAGATCATTTTCTGAAGTACTGGGGAGTGGGGTTGCTGGCGGAGTTAGGACTTCAGCACATGGGTTTTGGTGGATGCAATTCAGCCCATCACAGATCCTCAGAATGAACAGGAGAAGCTCTTTCTAACTGAACACAAAGCCCTGGAAATTCTGATATAAGCTTCACACATTTCTCACAAATGGACTGGTGTCCATCTTCTTCCCCTCTCTGTCCGCTTCTTAAAGGAGTGGCATGTCTTGAGAAGCCACTGATACTGATTAGAATTTGTGATACCTCTCAGAGGGTATTGGGACAAAGCCAGGAGCCACTGGTCTTGGGCAATGTTTTAATAACCTGGATAATAAATATTTCACGTAGTAGTCAAATGAGCTTTTTTTCCTCCATATATCAACTACATGTGGGTGAACAGCTGAAAGTAACATTCCTTTTATGGCTTAAGAGACAACATGTAGAAAATGTAAGTGCAGTGGCCATGGGATGAATTTCTTTTTGTAAAATGGCATTCTCTGAAGTTTCAATTTCATATGAATAATTCCCAGAGTTCTAAATGTTGTTTATTTGATGTGGAGAAACCAGCCATGAATTCTGGCTTATTTGCAATCTAAAATGATTTAAGGAAAGTGGTCTTTCCTGCTCTAAGCCTTAAGACTTCACCATATTCTAGAATAAGGTCAAACAGAAGGCATAAATTAAGCTTTCTATGGGTTATATGGACCCAGGCTCAAATGTTGATGTTAAACTGAGACCATTTCACAGAGATTCTTGTGTGCATATTAAATGACTTGGATTTGAGCAATTATCTTATTTAGTAGTATTGGGACCTTTTATAAACAACTCAGATATTGAAGGGTGCCTATATGCCTGTGTTCATCTATGCTCTTTCCATATCAGCCAAGTGAAAACCTAGACCCAGAATTCACCTCTTTCCCAGATTTCCATGAGAATTCCAACAACTACAAATATATATTTGGAGTTTGTACACACACTGAGGCTTCAGGAATTACCAGGAGCCCAGAGCACAATATTCTGCCAATTCTCTAAGCCTCTTTTCTCCTACATTCTTCTCTTGCTTCTTCCTTTCTCTATTGTCTCCACCCTACACACCTATCAAAGCCACTTTATCTCCTCAGCAGTAATGTCAATTTCTCTTCTCACTTCATGCATAACATAAATTACAGAATATCAAATTATTTCCTCAAGTGAATGCACTGCTTTTCTTAAGAACAATCAGAAGAATAAACTTTTCTCTATTCTATTATGCACGTAGCTACAGATAACTTAACTTGTCTAAAGAATATAGTGAAAATCCTCCGATAAGAAGGACTTGGATATAACATAATTACCAATGATTTTCATCTTCTGATCAACCCCATTCTCAACCAAAGCAAACTAAAGTTTATTTGAGTGGGAGGAAAAGAAGGCGAAGCCAGAAGAGGAAATGGCAAACAATCTCAAACCATCTTTGGGAGCAGGGATTGGGAAATGGATGTTTGAATCCTGAATATTCCCCCTGGCTCCATCTGGTCAACTGACCGGGAGAGACGAGACATGTCCAACCTCAGCAGAACCTGGGCAGATGTGGATGGCACACTTGGACCCAGGAACTTCCCGCATTCATCATGCAACAAAGTGACTCCATGTCTTACATAGCTGAATTTTTAGGCCTAATTTATTATGTTATGGTGGGGTTGTATGTCAATATGGAATTATTTGTGAGACCCTTTACTATGCCATCTTATTGTATTCCCAAAATAACTACCAACTTAACAGTAAAAAAAGAAAGAAAGAAAAACAGATAGTTCTGAACAAAGTGAGAGACTCAACAAATGAGTAATAAGAGTCAGGACTCCTAGCAGTTTTTCTGATGGCAACTATACTAATTTTTCCTGGACAACATGCCTCATTCACCATGAGACCTCATCAAGACTAGATAACAGAAACTTACTTTCTCTCCAAAACACTTATTTGGACTGGTACTCACTTAGTTATCTCGTGTTTCATCTGGCCTGTGTCCACATGTTTTAGAAAGGATATGGTTCTATGCCTGAATATTGGTGGCCCTCCAATTGCAAGCTGGGTCTGAACCAGGCCAAAACATCTTGGCAGTTTGGTGAATTCAAAAGCAAGGAGTCATTTCAGTTAAATAAATAGGATGAGTAATTTTATCTCATTCCCACTCATCCCCCCCAGTGAAATTTTGTATCCCCACTGGGATAAAAAAAAATTGAAAAGTTTAAAGTGGGAACAAACTGGCTTTATAGTGATGCACTGGCTAAGATGTCTAGTAATAATAGAAGAATAACAATAGCAAAAGCTTCCATTTACTGATGCTCACTATATTCTAGGCACTGCGGTAAACACATAAAATTTGATCTTTGTTAGAAACAATTTTATAAATCAATTTTTGTCTTTTTTAATAAATGAAGAATTTTGTCATGAAGACAAAGTAGCTAACTTTAAAACTCTAGGCTTTGATCGCTACTACCTGTTCGAATGTAAACAATTATGACTGAAACTCCCAGTAGTGCTGTCAAATAGAAGAACAAGAACCAGAAGAAATGACCATGATATTTGATTTAGCATTTGCTTTTTAAATACACATTGCAGCAGGGTGCGGTGGCTCACGCCTGTAATCCCAGCACTTTGGGAGGCCGAGGCAGGTGGATCACTTGAGGTCAGGATTTCGAGACCAGGCTGGCCAACATAGTGAAACCCCATCTCTATTAAAAATACAAAAATTAGCCGGGCATAGTGGCATGCACCTGTAGTTCCAGCTACTCAGGAGGCTGAGACAGGAGAATTGCTTGAACCCAGGAGGCAGAGGTTGCAGTGAGCTGAGATTGCACCACTGCACTCCAGCCTGGGACAGAGTGAAACTCTGTCTCAAAAAAAAAAAAAAAAAAAAAAAAATATATATATATATATATATATATATATATATATATATATATAAAATATGCGCACACACACACATTGCAACATTTATTTTCTCCATTCACTTACCTTGTGGGTGTAAGTTAATGTTTGTGATCTAGTATTGTGAAATGGCTACTTCCCACATGACAGAAAATCCTCCTAGGCCTTACAGGAAACACCCTGTATACAGCCAGGGGCAGATTTCTCCATGCTAATCCAGTAGTGATTTGCCCATGTTTATGGCATAGCTTTGTCTCTACTCTCACAAGTAACTTCAACATGTCTTCTAGACAATTAAGGATGTTGCAGCAGTTTCTGTTTTTAAAGTTCCTGCAGCAGTATCCTTGGTTGAAGACTTTTCTATTATTTAAGTTTAGAGCTGTGTCATCTTGTGGTATGAGCCCAAGGGGAATTTGGGGACCAGAGCAAAAAGAGGGGGCATCAGAAAATAGATTGATTGTAATTTGGCATTTTTCATGATACACAGTCTGGGTTTGAATCTCCTTTCTGCCTTTTATTACCTGTGTGACCTGAGATATTATCACTTGTTATTTTTCTCATCTTTAAAATGAAGACAAGAACAGTGTCTGTTTCACGGGGTTGGTGTGACCCAGCAGGGAGAGAAGATGTGTAAATATGTTAGCACAGTACCTGGCCCATAACCAGAGTTGAATAAACACTAGTTATTATGATAGAAACTCTTCCCTCTGTCATGTCTTAGGAATATACAACTTTGGCCAAGTCTCTTAACTGCTCTAATCTCTGATTCTTCTCTAATCTGTAAAATGAAAGAAATAGATTAGTCTAGATGTACTATAAAATCTTTTTCAGCTCTAATTTTCTACGAATCAAAATCATTCTGTACTTTAACAGCAGAAATAGTCCTCACCAAATACCCTACAAACTCTTCTACATTTTTCAGCATTGTAATTAGGTTGGAACTGCATAACTAGTTCTGGCCAATGGAAATGTGAGTGTGCATGACGTGCTACTGTGAGTCCAAGGCAGTTATAAGCCAGTGTGAATTCACCACAATTCTCTTCTCTCTCTCTCTCATTGGTGATATTGGAGGCAAAGAATTTTGAGATACTATTGTTGCAATGTAGAAGCAGCCTGCATCTCTGAGAAACGATTGGAGTAAATCTGTCTGGCCTTCATTCGACTGTAATAAGACAGGAAATAATTATTTGTTGTGTTAAGCAAGTGAGATTTTGAAGTTGACTGTCAAAGCAGCCAGCAGTTACTTCTCCTGACTTGTACAGTATTCAAGCTCCTCCATACTCCATATCTCAATTTTTTATGAAGGTCATTTTTTAAAAAAACAAAGAACCTGTTTGTTCTTTGTTTTTTAGTGATTCCTAGGGGATCTAGGAATGCAAGAATCTAGGAATCACTAGAAACTAAAGAACCAAGGAGCACGAGTACTTGCATTTCAATAATTTGGTCTGCTGACTACAAACTTCCTGGTTCCTAGGGGAATCACTAAAAAACAGGGGAGAGGGTGAAGAAAAGAAAACGTAAAGAAAGTTTAACATGTGGCCTGAGAGGCATGCATGAAAAACATGGAAGAGGCTAAGAAGCCAACCAGGGCATTGTTTTAGTGTAGCTCCAGGATTTTCTGATATTTTCTAGATGCTACCCTCTTTCCCACTACCTTGGTTCCAGGTTTATTTCACGGTACTCTCAGGAAGTGTTATGTCACTGGGCATTGTAAAATTCTTGAAGCCGAATTAATTTTATTATAGTTACACTAATTATCAGAAGAAAAACACTTCACACCAGGGATAAAATGGAAAGGCATGCCATATCTGACTCCCTTACATCATAGGATTGTTGTAAAAACCAAAATAGATACCAGAGATGGAAAACTGTGAAATGCTATGTATTAAGATGAGGTAGATGATGTGATGATAGAATAAGAAGTATATTGCAAAGGCACTAGAACTCATGAAAGACATAGGTTGCCTATGTCAGATATTCAGACTCTTTAGGGAAGGGAAGGGAAGGGAAGAGACATGAAAATCAAAATGCAAAGCATGGTTAGAGATTTACATAGAAACATAGAAACTACAGAGTACTTCTTATTTCCCTAACTATTCTCTTTCTTTAAAAAAAAGTTACTAAACTTAATCTATCATGAAAAGAAAGAAACACCTTCTTCAAAATAATTGAAATTATGAGAGCAGTGAGAATGGTCTTTCTAAGCAGCTACATGTTTGTACATCTCTGTTTAGCATAAAGTGGAATTCTTTGAGTTTCCATCTATATTTTCTTACTTAAGAAACTAAGCTTAGTAGGCGTATATTGATGACATTTAAAAAATAATTATTGACTTAAATGTGAATTTCAAAAACAAGTAAATACTAGTGATTCAGCTCTCTGTGTCATTTATAAGATGGATTTGTCTAAATCATTAATGAGTAGGATGAAATGTCAGAAGAGAGACCACTGCAGCATCACAAACAAGATAGATAAAAACATCAGAGGGTGACTATTGACCTAATCCAAACAAATTATCTCCTGGTTCCATTGGTTGTTGCCAAGTCTCAGCAAAGTACTTAGGGTAAACATAGCACGAGAGTGGAAAGGGGTCTGCTTGTCTTTCTGTTTGTGATTGTTCAAGCGAATGAATGATAGAAATGTGAGCTGATCTCTGCCAACTGCACGGAAGTCATCAGATAATTGACGTCAATGCTATAAATGTTCTAGGCCCTTACAAGATAAAAGGAAAAGTAACACTGTGACTTGGAAAGAGAACAAGGCATTGAGGTAATAGATTAGGTCACTGAGGCAGAACTAAGACTTTACTGCACCAACAGTCACCATTTAATGATGCCTCCTTGGACCTCCAGAGAGTGAGTTTTCTCAATCATATGAGAACTTGGTGTATAAGATGAAAAGGCACTTAGCAGTACTGCATCATATCCAAACAGCAATGATCCACATGTTCTCTGAGCCTTTGAGCTCAGTACATTGTGTAATTTACAGGAGACTTGCTATTCCAAACTCTGGCCAACAGTTGGCCATTTCATCTCATATTGATATACTGAATAGACTATGATAGAAAAAAAAGAGACAAAACCCATTTTAATAGTTGTCAGTGACTATAGATTTTTTTTTTTTGAGACAGGGTCTTGCTCTGTTGCCCAGGCTAGAGTACAGTGATACTATCATTGCTCATTGCAGGACTCAGGTTAAATGTAACTAACTGCCAAATGGATTCCATGATATCGATACACTAAATAGCTTTTTGGCTTTTCACCCAGTGTCTAGCAACCAGTGGAGGAATTACTACCAACAGGGATAGAGGACAGGGAAAGGGAGTGAGAGGAGTGAAGTGTAAGAGCTGGAGAATAGAGGGAGAAGGTAAAGAACCAAGGAGCACCAGTACTTGCATTTCAATAATTTGGTCTGCTGACTACAAACTTCCTGAGTGGAGGAGGGAAGGCTTGTAGCAAGTTAGACATACCTCTCTCTCCAGACAAACACCAAACACACACACACACACACACACCACATACACACTCAAAGAACATTTAGAAAGTATCTCAGCTTGGCCAGGCGCAGTGGCTCACACCTGTAATCCCAGCACTTTGGGAGGCCGAGGTGATTGGATTACCTGTGGTCAGGAGTTCAAGACGAGCCTGGCCAACACCTACAATCCCAGCTACTCAGGAGGCTGAGACAGGAGAATTGCTTGAACCCAGGAGGCAGAGGTTGCAGTGAGCCAAGATGGCGCCATTGCACTCCAGCCTGGGCAACAAAAGTGAAACTCCGTCTCAAAAAAAAAAAAAAAAAGAAAGTATCTCAGCTCTATCTATAGCAAACTCAATCTTTTCAAGCCAGAAAAAGATTCTCGTAGACTAAGACCTCAAATCTGTTCAATATCAGATTTGATCATATTGCTTGATACTTTGATGTGAAATATAGGATGATTGGATAGGACTCAGTTGCATTTCCACTATACCCAACATACTTACAATTTCTTTGCTTACCATTTTTTGTTAAGTCCATAGATTTTTCTGGATTTAATTTCCTTCCTGCTGAATTACATCAATCAGTAGTTCATAAAGCAACGATCCATTAACAGTGAAACTTTTTAGATTTCTTTCTTATTTTATTTTATTTTGTTTTTTTTGAGATAAAGTCTTGCTTTGTCACCCAGGCCGCAGTGCAGTGGCGCAAGCTCGGCTCACCACAACCTCTGCCTCCCAGGTTCAAGCGATTCTCCTGCCTCACCCTCCTGAGTAGCTGGGATCACAGGTGTGTGCCACCGTGCCTGGCTAATTTTTGTATTTGCAGTAAAGATGGGGTTTCATCGTGTTGGCCAGGCTGGTATGGAATTCCTAACCTCAGGTGATCCACCCACCTCGGCCTCCCAAAGTGCTGGGATTACAGACATGAGCCACTGCACCCGGCCAACTTTTTAGATTTCTTTGCCTTTATTTTAATTATTCAATGGTAGGTTAGATGGATATAGAGTTTTTAGGTAAAAGTTTATTTCCCTCAGCACTTTAAAAATGTTTCACTGTTTTTGGCATCCATTGTCACTGAACGAAAATTTTTTTAATCTAAATATTCCTTTAAAAGCAACATAATTTTTCTCTCAGCATTTGTGGTGGTTTTTTTGTTTATTTTTGTTTTTGTTTTTTTTTGGTCTATTGTGGGATATCAATCTGAACTCCTTCAGTCTGGGGCTTTTGATCTCTCCTAAATTATGGAAAATAATTAGCCATGGTCTTTGTAAATATCTTCTTTTTCCCATATGTTATATTCCTTATTTTTGGAACTCCACTAGACACAAGCCAGAGCTTCTCAAACTGTATTTCTCTTTCATATTCTCTATTTCTTGGTGTTTTTGTACTGAATTCAGAGTGATTTTTCTCAGGTTAATCTTCCAATTCATTAATTTATTCTTTGATGTATATAGTCTACTGCCAATACATTATGGATCTTTTTGATAGAAGTTTTATTAAAATATAATTCATATACCATACATATCATTCATTTAAATCCTATAAGTCAATGGTTTTTAGCACATTCTGAGTTGTGCAAGCATCACCACAATTTTAGAGCATTTTCATCATGCCATAAACATCCATATTCTTTTTAGCTATCCTCTCAAATCCTCCCAGCCCGAGGTAACTATCAATCTACTTCTGTTTCTTTGGATTTGATTTTCCAGACATTTCATATGACTGGAATTATACCATATACGGTCATTTGTGCCTAGCTTCTTTCATTTAATAAAATGTTTTCAACATTTATCCACATTGTGTGTATGATGTATCAGTACTTCATTCCTTTATATTGCCCAATAATATTCCATTGTATGGCTATACCACATATTTTTTATCCACTCATCAGCTGATATTTTTACTTTTGGCTGCTATAAATAATGCTGCTACAATTATTCATGTACAACCTTTTTGTTTGGATATATATTCTCATTTCTTATGAATAGGATTGCTGGATCATAAGATAACTGTATGTTCAACTTTTTGAGGAAATTCAGGATGTTTTCCAAAGTGGCTGTACTATTTTGCATTCTACCAGCAGTATATAATGGTCCTAATTTCTTCACATCCTCACCAATACTTATAATTATTTATTTTTATTATAGTCATCCTAATGAATGTAAAGTGGTGTCTCATTGTGGTTTTGACTTGCCATTTGTATATATTCTTTGGAAAAATGTCTTTTCAGATCCTTTACCATTTTTTAAATTGTACTGTTTGTATCTTTATTATTGAGTTGTGAGAGTTCTTTACATATTCTGAATACAGTGCCTTATTAGATATGACTTGCAAATATTTTCTCTCACTAAGTAAGTTATCTTTTCACTTTCTTGATGGTGCCCTCTGCAGCACAAAAGTTTGTTTTGATTAAGTCAATTATTTTATTTTTTCTTTTGTTATTTGTGCTTTTGGTGACATATTTAAGGTGTCATTGCCAAATCCAAGGTAAAGAAGATTTATGCCTATATTTTCTTCTAAGAGGGTTAGAGGTTTTGCTCTTACATTTAAGTCTATAATCCACTTTTACTTAATTTTTATATACCATGTGAAGTGTGGGTCCAACTTCAATTTTTGCTGGCAGATAACTAGTTGTACCACTATTATTTATTGAAAAGACTATCCCTTCCCCTATTTGTTTTAGCAGTTGTCAAGAGTCAATTGACTGTCAATGTGAGAATTTATTTTTAGACTGTAAATTCTAGTCCATTGATCCACATGTCCACCCTTCTTGCAGTACCACACTGTCTTGATTATTGTAGCTTTATACGAAGTTTTGAAATTGGAAAGCATTAGTCCTCCAAATTTGCTCAGTTTCAAGATTATGTTAGCTATTCTGGCTTTCTTCAATTTTTTAAATGAATTTTAAAGTCAGCTTGTCAGTTTTTGCAAAGAAACCAGATGGAGTATTCAAAGGAACTGTGTTAAATCTATAAGCCAATTTGGGGACTATTGCCATTTTATCAATGTTAAGTCTTCTGATCCATGTACATAGGATGTCTTTTCACTTGTTTCAGTCTTCATTGTTTTCAACAACATCTTTTTAGGCTTCAGGGTAGCTTAAGTTTTGCTAATTTCGTTCATTTTTTCGGAACCACCTCAATTTCATTGATTTTTCTGTATTTTTAAATTCTCTATTTCATTCATTTCTGTCCTAATCTTTACTGTATCATTTCTTATTCTTGCTTTAGGGTTAGTTTGCCTTTGTTTTGCAGTGTCTTAAAGTGGAAGGTGAGGTGATTGACTTGTAATATTTATTCTGTTTTAATATAGCCTTTAGCTGTATCCCATAAGTTTTGGTAGGTGGTATCTTCATTTTCATTTATATATAAGTATTTTCTAATTTTCTCTTTTATTTCCTATTTAACCCATTGTTTTTTAGGAGTGTGTTGTTTAACTTCCACACAATCGTAGATTTCCTCAATTTCTTTCTCTTGTTGGTCTCTAACTCATTATGGTTGGAGAATGTACTTGGTATGATTGCAATTCTTTCTAATTTAATGAGACCTGTCTTATAACTAGCATATTGTCTATCTTTGATAATGTTCCATATGAACTTGAGAAAAGTATATATTCTGTTGTTGCATAGAATGTTCTGCAGATATCTGTTAGGTCTGGTTGGTTTATAGTGTTCAAATCAACCTTGTTGATCTTCTACCTATAATCGTATATATATAAAAGTATATATTCTGTTGTTGTTGTATAGAATGTTCTACAGATATCTGTTAGGTCTGGCTGGTTTATAGTGTTCAAATCAACCTTGTTGATCTTCTACCTATAATCTTCTACCTATAATCGTGACTGCCAAATCACAAAACTTCTTAAACAAACTTCAAATTATAGCTTTTCCTAAAAGATATCTTGTGAAGATAGTTGTGAAAAAGAATTTTTTCACAACTCAGTCTAATGAATGAAAATAAGCCAAATCCTAAACTCATACTATTAGAAGGTTGATTATTGATTCAAACCATCCTAGACCTTCAAGGTCAGGCACCTACTGCATAAGTTGGTTTATGTATATACAAATCCAGAATCCAAAGTCTGAGAGGAAGACTAAAAAATGTCACCCTCTGACAGTGCTCCTCATCAAAATCACCACATAGTGAAATCAGGTAGTCTCCTGCAGAGCTAGCCTTCACTCTTTCTCCTTCAAGTGAGTTTGTGAGCCACTCCACTAATCAGACTAAGGTGCATCCACATCTAACTAAAGGACTGGAGAACTTACTCAAAATCTTTTCGCCACAAATGTAACTGTTTTTAAAATTTTACTTCATCTGTGCCTCCCATGTCAGTGGAATCTTCAAATGATTTTGTCTACCAAACAAACTGCATATGTATTAAGCAATAAACAATTTGTTCTGCCTGTATTATCGCTATTTTTTGGTCATTGTTAATCCAGATCACAAATGATTTATTAGCAGCAAAGTTTATGGTAGTAGTATTATGAAATCACATAAGTGGTTATCAAGATTGTAAGATTACTAATAAACAAGATTAAGTAATAATCTCATCCCTTAGAACATAGAACTATTGATTGCTCAATATTGGCCAACATGGAGGCAGGATTCCACCTGTTAAAGTCAAACACCATAACTCCTTGACGTGTGCTCAAAGAGTTACTTATGGCTCAATGCTCTTGTCTCAGGAATTCCTATGATATCATCAATGGCCAAATTAAATTAAAGCAACCTGGTCTTAGTAAAAGGGGAAAGACACACTGTTTAGAAGCTCTTATCATCTCCATGGTTCCCAAACTGGGTGCCAAGGCACTCTATATTACCTCAACAAATTCATAAGGACAGTACAAGATATTTTAAATTTTCTAGGAAAACATAACAACATCTCTCAGATACCATATAAATTATTACTATTAAGTCATTTGAATGTAAATATTTAATCAACAGAACTGTTAGGAATGTCTTTGGGCCTGGGAACACCATGAAAAAATTACTGAATTATTGTGACCTGAGAAAATTTGCAGCCTCTGAATTATTTATTTTAGTTTTCCCCTACAGCCTTATTAAGAATAGTGGGATGGATTTTATTAGGCTTTGTGAAATATTAAAAGGCGCTCCAATAACTTTTCTGGCCTTGTGAGCCCCAAGTTGGTAACTGGTGGACTAAGTTGTCACCAAAATCTCATCAATATAATAAAAACCTGTGTTACTGATAAGTGCATTCTTCATGGTGATATCATCAAGGCAATACAGCACCTCCTGCTCGTGGCCATATTTCCCAAAAAAAGCTTTTCTAGAGGTAGAGAATGAGCAAAGAGAGCAATTAACTTGTTGTGTCACATTTGGAGAGACAGGTCCTTCTTTCTGCAAAAACTGGCTAAGTATCTACTGTGTGCCAAACACAGGTTTACAAAACAAGCAAGCCCTGCCTAACATTCTAAAATCTAAATGCCTACTATAATGCCAGGTAGTAGTAAATGTCAAGAGGAAAAATAAAACAGATCGATAGCGTCCACGGAGTGACGTATGTTGGTTTGAACAGAATTGTCAGGGAAAGCTTTCAATGAGACTCCAATGAAAAGGGAAAGAGCCAGTTAAATACAGTTTTTTGTCCCCAAGGGTAGCGGGGTGAAAGATGCAAAACTGTCTCAATTTCTCTTTATAATATCAACACAAATTTATTTTAAAAAAACTACTTTTCATCAAGCACATTCACATAGATGCACATCTTAGCTTCACAAAACCCAATGAAGCTGGTATTCTTGTCATCATTACCTTCATTTTTGAGCTGAGGAAACTAAAGTACAGAAGACTAGGCAGGTGACCCCTAGTCTCTCAGCCAGCTGTAAATGGAGGTAGAATAGAACTCCAGGCCCCCATCTCCAAGTCTGGGCCCCTTACCAGCAGCTACAGAAGAAAATGCACAACTACTGTCCTCTCAATATGAAGAATACAGCCTGAGCCTCTATGGCATAATATGACATACAATGAATTCCCCTTTTGGTTTAGAAAGCATGACTTGCCTACATTGTTAAGGGGGAAAAACCTCTTGAAGAATCTCTCTTTGACCATATTGAACAAAGAAAAGAAATGTTTGAGTAACCTTGGCCTCTGGTATGTGCGCTCCCAGCATCCTCCTGCCTGATGTTCCATGGCTCTGCAGAGCACAGGAGACCTCATTAGCTGTCTTTAAGCTCTTGCTAACTTCTTCCCTTCTTCCCTCCTCTCCCCTCCCTCTCTCCCTCCCTCCCTCCTTCCCTCCCTCCTTCCCTCCCTCCTTCCCTCCCTCCTTCCCTCCCTCCTTCCCTCCCTCCTTCCCTCCTTCCACCAAATGCTTATTGAAAGTTCACAATGCATCATCCACTATTCTGGGTTCTTACTATCCAGCACTAAATAAAAAAGACATGGCACCTGCCAACTTGGAGTTTACAGAATAACAAACTACAGTCATTTGTAAACAAAAAAATCCCAAGTCTGATAAATATTAAATGCTTATGCAGCAAACCTGGACCAAATTGAGAGAGAAATGTTTAATCAATGAATCAATGTTTGAATGAATAAAGAAATAAAGAGATGAATTGACTGGCCTTTCAGATTTTATATAGCAGGATGATTATACCTTTCATCCAATTCCCATTCTCTATTCCTATATTGGTGGGAGTGAAAAATGTTGAGGAAGAATCAGGCACAGTCTGTCAGTCAAAAAACTTCATAGGAAAATCAATTAAGTAGCTCAAAATCATTTCTGTACTTTCAAGGAGAAAAGAAAGCAGCTGCCTGATGATATTTTTTAATTGAATGCAGAAGCTATTACCTACAAGAACCTTTAATTTATTCTTAACCAGTCAATCGAAAACAATTTAAGCAAAGCAAAATCTGTTTTCTTCTAAGTTGCAACTGAGCTGAGAGTTGTCATTGCCAAGTTTCACCCAGTGTGAATTTCAGCAGCTGAATCACAAACACCAGTAAAAGAAACCCTTTTCTAGAGTGCCAGCAGGACTGCTTTAACCAAACTTATGCTACTAGGCAACAATCTAAGAAAACCAATATTCTATTGTTAGTTAATCATCTAAAAGGCTAGAGAGGAAATTACAGAAAGAAACAATCTCTAAATAGTTCCCCCATTACCCTTATTCTGAATCTTCCCTTATCCACAGTGAACATAGAAGTTTCAGAAATCCCAAATTTCATAAATGTGGAGAAATTGAGGGATTGCTTCCATAAAGGAATGAGCTTAGCAGTTCCATGCAAAGGTTTTACCCTCATATAGTAAATCGCAAATGTAGTGAGAGAAAGTGACACAGATGGAAGGCTGAAGTGGTGGGAGCCACAAGCCCCAAATTGATGTCAATGCCATCAGCCACAAGGCAATCTGGTCCCTCTGCTGGTTCATTCATTCATCAATTACAGATGAACAAGACAGAAAAGCATACAGTCTTATGTGGGGGTCATATGAGAAATAGGTAATAAACAAACAAACAAGATAATTAATGATAATTGCGCCTTGAAGAAAATTCCCACAGTTACACGGTAAAGAGTAACTTGGGAGCCTTATCAATTAGGTGGTCAGGAAAGGTCTCTCAGAGTGTTCTTCTGGTGTAAAGTTTAACATGTTATAAGTGTTCTGTGTTCTTTTTAAATTGGGACTCACCATTGCCCTGTCATATTAGCTGATGTAGATTTCCCAACAACCAGAAGCTTACTCTCTTTTCCAGCCGACTCATGTTGAGTCTGTGGAAAGGTAAGGGGGGAAGGGAATGGGAGGAAGTCTTAACATGATGGCTGAAATGAGCCAACACAAGAATACAAGGAGAAAATTCACTGCTTCTCTTTGACCATGGAGCAGGCAAAGATGCACTAGGAAGGCTTTTTAAAAGGCAAGCAAGAACATTAAAGAAAAAATTAGACTTCATCAGAATTAAAAGCTTCTGCTTATCAAAAGATACCATTAAGAAGTAAAAAGTCAAACCACAGACTGGGATAAAATATCTAATCTATATCCAAATACTCTATATGCATATATATGTGTGGTGTGTGTATGTATATGTGTGTGCATATATGTATATATTCATGTCTGTGTATATGCATATATGTATGTGTATCATATATAGTTAGATACATGTAGGTAAATAAAGAACTCTCACATATTAATAATAAAAAGACACAGGAGGCTGAAGTGGGAGGAGTTTAAAGCTAGAGTGAGCCATGATCATACTACTCTGCTCCAGCCTGGGTGACAGAATGAGACTCTGTCTCTGTAAATAAACAAATAAATAAATAAATCAATACAATACAATACAATTTAAAAATAGACAAAAATTTGAACAGGAACTTCACAAAAAGGGATATATAAATGGTCAATAAGCACATGAAAAATGTTCATTATGAATCATCTAAGTTACCAGTTAAACCCACAGTGAAGTATTTCTTCACACCCACTAGAATGGCTAACATTTAAAAGACTGACCAAACCAAGCGTTGACATGGATGTGAAAAAACTAACTATCATACACTGCTGGTGCACACCCAAAAACTTATACATAAATGTTCATAGAAGCTTTATTTATAATAGCTAAAAATGAGAAACAGTCTTATGGCCCATCACAAGTTAATGGATAAACAAGTTGTGTTATATCCATACAGTGGAATACTACTCAGCAATAAAATGATGAACCACCAATACATAGAACATGGATGAATCAGAAAAACATGCAAAGAGGCTACTCAGGAGGTTGAGGGGGGAGGATTACTTGAGCCCAGGACTTTGAGGATACAGTGAGCCATAATCACGCCACTGCACTCCAGTGAGACTCTGTCTCTAAACAAATAAACAAACAAAAGTTTCAGACACAAAAGTACATTGTATGGCACCACTTATATAAAATTCTAGAAATAAGGAAATACAATCTACCATGACAAAAAGACCATTCATTGCCTGGACCAGAGATTCGGAGAGGATTAACTGCAAAGGGGCATGAGAGAATTTTGCAGGGTGATGGAAATGTTCTAAATCATAACTATGGTGTTAGTCACGGAGATGTATACATTTGTCAAAACTCATAAAAATGTACATTTTAAAGGATCACATTTTATCATATGTAAATAATAATAAAACTGATTTTAAGTCAATAAGTTGATTTTTTAAACTGGCTTATTCCAAGAAATAGTCTTAATATTTGCTCACAGCACTGTTACATGTGTGTCATTCATTAGATCAAAATTGGAGATTAGAAAGCTAGGCTGATAACCGTAGTCCCAAAATATCTACTGACACAGTTTTACCAAATTTACCATACCAGTGTTGAAAGATGCTCTATGAGAAAAGAAGTCTCTGTGGTCCAGTTGATTGTAGAAAGACTGAATATTCTATCTATAGAGTCTATATATTCTTAGATATTTATATACCTAAATTTTTTTCAATTTTTAAAAAGCATCTTTAAAATTTTTTAGCATATTTTTAAAAATGTATAAGCTATCATCAATTCTTACAAAGAAGAAGATAGGTGTGGGAAATTAAAAAGATGGCTATGAGTTCTTATTTTTAAGTCTTATTGTAAGTGCAGGGGCACATGTGCAGTTTGTTATATAAGTAAACTTGTGTCATAGGGGTTTGTTGTACAGATTATTTTGTCACCCACGTATTAAGCCTTGTACCCATTAGTTATTTTTCCTGATTCTCTCCCTCCTCCCACCCTCCACCCTCTGATAGGCCCCAGTATGTGTTGTCCCCCTCTATATGCCCATATGTTTGCATCATTTAGCTACCACTTATAAGTGAGAATGTGCAATATCTAGTTTTCTGTTCCTGCATTAGTTTGCTAAAGATAATGGCCTCCAGCTCCATCCATGTCCCTGCAAAGGATATGATCTCATTCTTTTTTATAGCTACATAGTATTCCGTGGTTTATATGTGCCACATTGTCTTTATCCAGTATATCGCTGATGGGCATTTAGGTTGATTCCATGTCTTTGCTATTGTGAATAGTGCTGCAATGAACATATGTATGTATGTGTCTTCACAGTAGAATGATTTACATTCCCTTGGTATATACTCAGTAATGGGATTGCTGAGTTGAATGGTATTGCTGTTTTAGGTCTTTGAGAAATTGCCACACTGTCTTCCACAATGGTTGAACTAATTTACATTCCCACCAACAATGTACAAGCATTCCTTTTTCCCCCTGAATCCTCCCCAGCATCTGTTACTTTTTGACTTTTTCATAATAGCCATGCTGACTGGTGTGAGATGGTATCTCATTGTGGTTTTGATCTGCATTTCTCTAATGATCAGTGACATTGAGCATTTTCTCATATGATTGTTGGCTGCATCTATGTCTTTTGAAAAGTGTCTGTTTCTGTCCTTTGCTCATTTTTTAATGGGGTTGTTTTTCTTGTAAATTTGTTTATGTTCCTTATAAATGCTGGATATTAGACCTTTGTCAGATGCATAGTTTGCAAAAATTGTCTCCCATTCCGTAGGTTGCCTGATCACTCTGTTGATAGTTTCTTTTGCTGTGCAGCAGCTCTTTAGATCTACCAAGTTTTGCTTTTGTTGCAATTGCTATTGGCATCTTTGTCATGAAATCTTTGCTCATATCTATGTCCTGAATGGTATTACCTGGGTTGTCTTCCAGGGTTTTTTATACTTTGGGGTTTTACATTTAAGTCCTCAATCCATCTTGAGTTAATTTTGGTGTATGGTATAAGAAAGGGGTCTAGTTTCACTCGTCTGTATATGGCTAGCCAGTTATCCCAGCACCATTTATTGAATAGGGAGTCCTTTCCCCATTGCTTGTTTTTGTCAGGCTTGTTGAAGATCAGATAGTTGTAGGTGTGGCCTTATTTCTGGGTTCTTTATTTTATTCCATTGTTCTATGGGTCTGTTTTTGTACCAGTACCATGCTGTTGTTACCGTAGCCCTGTAGTATAGTTTGAAGTCATATAGTGTGATGCCTCCAGCTTTGTTCTTTTTGCTTAGGATTGCTTTGGCTATTTGGGCTCTTTTTGGTTCCATATTAATTTTAAAATAGTTTTTCTGGATCTGCAAAGAATCTCAATTGTAGTTTAATTGGAATAGTATTTGATCTATAAATCACTTTAGTCAGTATGGTCATTTTTACAATATTGATTCTTCCTATTCACGATCATGGAATGTTTCTTCATTTGTCTGTGTCATCTCTGATTTCCTGGAGCAGTGTTTTGTAGTTCTCCCAGTAGAAATCTTTTTCCTCCCTAGTTAGCTGTATTCCTAGGCTTATTCTTTTTGTGGCAGTTGTGAATGGGCTTCTGTTCCTGATTTGACTCTTGGCTTGACTGCTGTTGGTGTATAGGAATGCTAGTGATTTTTGCACATTGATTTTTGTATCCTGAGGCTTTGCTAAAGTTGTTTGTCAGCTTAAGAAGCTTTTGGGCTAAGACTATGGGGTTTTCTAAATATAAGATCATGTCATCTGCAAACAGGGATAGTTTGACTTCCTCTCTTCCTATTTGGATGCCCGTTATTTACTTTTCTTGCCTGATTGCCCAGGCCAGGACTTCTAATACTACATTGAATATGAGTGGTTAGAAAGGGTTCCTTGTCTTGTGCTCATTTTCAAGGGGAATGTTTCCAGCTTTTGCCCATTCAGTATGATGTTGGCTGTGGGTTTGTCATAGACAGTTCTTTTTATTTTGAGCTGTGTTCCTCCAATATCTACTTTATTGAGAGCCTTTAACCTAAATGGATATTGAATTTCATAGAAAGTCTTTTCTGCACCTATTGAGATAACTGTGTGGTGGTTTTTTGTCTGTTTGTTTGTTTGTTTTAGACGGAGTTTCGCTCTGGTTGCCCAGACTGGAGTGCAGTGGCACAATCTTGGCTCACCACAACCTCCACCTCCCAGGTTCAAGTGATTCTCCTGCCTCAGCCCCCTGAGTAGCTGGGGCTACAGGTGTGCGCCATCACACCTAGCTCATTTTTGTATTTTTAGTAGAGATGGGGTTTCACCATGTTGGCCGGGCTGGTCGTGAACTCCTGACCTCAGGTGATCCACTCACCTTGACTCCCAAAGTGCTGGGTTACAGGCATGAGCCTCCATGCCCAGCCCCATGTGGGGCTTTGATTCTGCTTATGTGATGAATCACATTTATTGATTTGCATATGTCGAACCAACGTTGCATCTCAGGGATAAAGCCCACTTGATCATGGTGGATAGCCTTTTAGATATGCTGCTGGATTTGGTTTGCCAGTATTTTGTTGAGAATTTTTGCATTGATGTTCATCAAAAATATTGGTCTGAAGTTTTCTTTTTTTGGTGTATCTTTCTCAGATTTTGGTATCAGGATGTTGGTGGCCTTGTAGAACAAGTTAGGAAGGAATTCCTTGTCCTCAATTTTTTGGAATAGTTTCAGTAGGAATGGTATCAGCTCTTTCTTTGTACATCTGATAGAATTCAGCTGTGAATCTGTCTGGTCCCAGGTTTTGTTTTGTTTTTTTGTTTTGTTTTGTTTTTTGTTTTTTTTTTGGTTGGTAGGCTATTTATTACTGACTCAATTTCAGAGCTCACTATTGGTCTGTTTGGAGACCAATTTCTTCCTGGTTCTGTCTTGGGAGGGTGAATGGGTCCAGGAATTTATCCACTTCTAGATTTTCTAGTTTATGTGCATAGAGGTGTTCATAATAGTCTCTGATGGTTGTATTTCTGTGGGGTCAGTGGTAATATCCCTCTCATCATTTCTGATTGTTTTCATTTGAATCTTCTTTCTTTTCTTCTTTATTAGTCTAGCTAGCAGTTTATTCTATTTTTTTTTTTCAAAAACTAGATCCTGGATTTGTTAATTGTTGAAAGATTTTTTGTGTTTCTGTCTCTTTCAGTTAAGCTCTAATTTTGGTTATTTCTTGTCTTCTGCTAGCTTTGGGATTTGTTTGCTCTTGGTTCTCTAGTTCTTTTAGTTGTGATGTTAGGTTGTTAACTTGAGATCTTTCTAACTTTTTGATGTGGGCATTTAGTGCTACAAATTTTCCTCTTAACACTGCCTTATCTGTGTCCCAGAGATTCTAGTATGTTGTATATTTGTTCTCATTAGTTTCAAAGAACTTCTAGATTTCTTCCTTAATTTCATTATTTACCTAAAAGTAAATCAGGAGCAGGTTATTCAATTTCCATGTAATTATATGGTTTTGAGTGAATTTCTTAGTCTTGATTTCTGATTTGATTGCACTGTGGTCTGAAAGATTGTTATGATTTCAGTTCTTTTGCATTTGCTGAGGAGCATTTTACTTCTGATTATGTGATCAACTTTAGAGTATATGCCATGTGGCAATGAGAAGAATGTATATTATGTTGTTTTGGGATGGAGAGTTCTGTAGATATCTATTAGATCCATTTGATCCAGTGCTTAGTTCAGGTACTGAATATCTTTGTTAATTTTCTGTTTTGATAATCTCTTTAATATTTTTAGTGAGGTGTTAAATTCTCCCACTATTATTGTGTGGGAGTACAATTCTCTTTGAAGGTCTCTAAACACTTGCTTTATTAATCTGGGTGCTCCTGTTGGGTGCATATATGTTTAGGATAGTTAGATCTTCTTGTTGAATTGAACCATTTACCATTATGTAATGCCCTTTTTTTGTCTTTTTGGATGTTTGTTGGTTTAAAGTCTGTTTTGTCAGAAACTGGGATTGCAACCCCTGCTTTCTTTTGTTTTCCATTTGCTTGGTAGATTTTTCTTCATCTCTTTATTTTGAGCCTATGTGTGTCACTGCATGTGAGATGCATCTCTTGAAGACAGCATACCAATGGGTCTTGGTTCGTTATCCAGCTTGCCACACTCTGTTTTTCACTTGGGGGCATTTAGCCCATTTACATTCAAGGTTAGTATTGATGTCTGTGGATTTGATCCTGTCAGCATAGTGTTAGCTGGTTATTTTGCAGACTTGTATGTGTGGATGCTTTATAGTGTCACTGGCCTGTGTACTTCAGTGTGTTTTTTAGTGGCTGGTAATAGTCTTTCCTTTCCATATTTAGTGCTTCCTTCAGGAGCTTTTGCAGGGCAGGTCTGGTCGTATCAAATTTGTTCAGCATTTGCTTGTCTGCAAATGATCTTATTTCTCCTTTGTTTATGAAGCTTAGTTTGGCTAGATATGAAATTCTGGGATGGAATTTGTTTTCCTTAAGAAGGTTGAAGATTGGCCTCTGATTTCTTCAGACTTGTAGAGTTTCTGCTGAGAGGTCCACTGTTAGTCTGATGGGCTTCCCTTTGTAGGTAACTAACCTTTCTCTCTTGCTGCCTTTAATATTTTTTTTTACTTCGATCTTGAAGAATTTGATGATTATGTATCTTTTGGATCATTTTGTTGTGAAGTATCTTACTGGGGTTCTCTGAATTTCTGAATTTGAATGTTGGCCTCTCAAGCTAGGCTGGGGACGTTCTCATGGATAATATCCTGAAATATGCCTTCCAAGTTGGTTCTATTCTCCCCATCTCCTTCAGGGACACAAGTGAGTTTTAGATTTGGTCTCTTTACTCAGTCTCTTTAGTGAGTCTATTTCTAAGAGCTTTTGTTCTTTCCTTTTTTTCTTTTTTCTCTATTCTTGTCTGATTGTCTTATTTCAGAAAGCCATTCTTAAGCTCTTGGATTCATTCATCCACTTGTTATATTCCATTATTAATAGTTGTGATTGCATTATGAAATTCTTGTATTATATTTTTTGACTCTATCAAGCCAGTTACAGTCTTTTCTATACTATCTGTTATTGTCTGTCAGCTCTGGCATTGTTTTATCATGATTTTTCACTTCCTTGCATTGGGTTTCAACATACTCCTGTAGCTCTATGATCTTCATTCTTATCCATATTCTGAATTCTATTTCTGTCATTTTGGCCATCTCAGCTCAGTTCAGAACCTTTGCTGGAGAGGTGATGTGGCTGTTTGCAGGAAAGAGGGCACTCCGGTTTTTTGAGTTTTCCGTTTTCCTGTGCTGACTCTTTCTCATCTTTGTGAGCTTATCTATCTTCAATCTTGGATGTTGCTGACCTTTGGATGTTTTTTTTTCTTTTATCCTATTTGATGATTTGATGACCTTGAGGGTTTGACTATAATATAAGGTGGATTCCACCACCTGGCTTTGTTTCTGGGAGATTTTAGAAGGTCAGCATTCAGCTCTCAACTCCTTGACTGCATATTGTAATTTTGGGGAACTTGTATTGGGCCCCATCTGTTCTCTGACTCCTTGAGGTTTGGAATCCACTGTACTGGGGGAGCCAAGGTGCAACAGCTGTTGCAGAATGCTAGTGGGTGCTGGAGTGCCTGCCTCCCTGCAGGTGCTTACCATAGTAGCAGAGGCAAAGCAGCTAGGGGAACTGGGGGAAGCCCTGCTGGAGACTGTCTTGCTGAAGGTGGTGTTGGCTCAGTGATGGGGTGCTGGTGGGCACAGGTCAGGCCTTCTCTTGTCCCATGAGCAAAAGTGATGGCTCTTGCCAAGCTTTCTTACTTATTTCATCAAGGAGTGCCTAGTAGAACACAGTTTGGGAAATTCTAAATTAGTTTATGAATGTCAATCTGGAGGGAAGTTTCCAACTCAATTCTACTTTGTTTTTAATCATCAATATATATTTTAAGTCTCAAAAAGGCTGATTTAATATGTAGCATTTTTCACATGTATTTGAGCATAGTATTATTTTTTCAGCAGCATTTTACAAATTGCTATTCTATTATATTTTCTTCCAGAAACAGTTTTCTATGGTTTGTCCTATCCTTAAAAACAACTTGTTCAAATGGCAAAAATGGAATTTTCAAATTTTCAGATAACACAAACTAGTTTTGAAAACAAAGTTGGTCAATATGAATTTGAATTCATTAAGATCCGGACAGGCAAGATTAATGAGATATAAAAAACTTTTATTGGCTTTGAAAAATCAATTAGTTAAGTGTATATGTTTTTCGAGGGACAGGGAAAACCAGGCATTGGAGTTTTAGTTGACAATAAACTCAACCAAAAGTATAATGTTGCTGCATCAAAAGCCAGTTCACTTCTAGTGTACACTATTAAGAGAATCATGTCAAAAACAGTAAGAACAAAGAGAATGTAGCTAAGTACCATTGTAAATCTACAAAATGCTGGAAGGTCTGGGGATGATATCAAAGGAAATGGGTGAAAAGTTTGGAGAAAAGAATACACAGGCATAATGGTACTGGCCTCCAAATATGTGGGAGAAATTTCATGGAATGTAATTCAAGCATCTTAATTGCCAGCTTCTAGGCCTATTTCTTAAAGCTGTGGTTGTATCTAACTAGAGCTATCTTATTCAAATGGGAAATTTATTCACAAAATCCACAAGTGGCGGGTGGATAAGGCTTAGCAAAATGAAGGGAACTCTGAGACAGGGCAGCCAGAAGCCCAGCAGGGCCACACACAGGAGCCATATGGTCCCCACCACTACCTTCCTCCAGTGTCACAAGTGATGAATGACCAGACCTGCCCTCAGGTTCTTGCAGTTGCAGCACTCACTTAAAATTCAAATCTGATCAAGGAGTTGGATCAGGTCGGGTGTCTGGCTCTGGCTATAGGAGGGAATGAAGAAAAGAGAGATCCTAGCATCTTTTATGGGAGGTAAACACTTCCTCTTCCAAGACAAAACACAACAGGGGTGTTCCCAAAAGGAAATTGGGGCACAACTTGGAAGCTAGAAGTTTGGCTATGAGATAGCCAAAATTACTGAATGTTAGATGAAGAAACTAGAAGGGGCTAAATTCAAGTTCTTCCAGAGAGCAGAACTAGAAAAAAATGAGACAGGCAGCGTGAAGTCAATGTTTTAGCACAAAGAAATAATAACAATTCTTTCTGCACCATGAGGAAATAAAGTTCCTTACTAGACAGAGAGCACTGTGTCACCTGAAGTATCCCAGCAGGAATGAGAAGGCTGTTGGTTTGGGATGCTGTAAGGATGTCCCACTTGGAGAATGAGTTTATGCTAAATAAACTCTAATCAAAGATACTTCCTCAATAAGGGAAATGCAACAATTATTCAGACTCATTCTGTGAGAATTTTTAAATCAATAATTAGCAACCAAGGAGATTTGAAAAGTGGAATGCACCCTAGAGGTTATCTCGAACAATAAAATTTTTGTCATTATGGAAGCTGAGATGTAAGGAGATGAAATAATTTTCCCCCAAGGGCTTTCAGTGAGTAAATATCAAAAGAAATGTAAAACAGGATTCCTATGTCCCCAACTCATACTTCTCTGCTACAAAATACTGCTTCTTTTTTTAAACTGAATAGTTGCACTTAGTGATGGGTCCAGATTTGGTGGGTTCTTGGTCTCACTGACTTCAAGAATGAAGCCACGGACCCTCGCGGTGAGTGTTACAGCTCTTAAGGTGGCACGTCTGGAGTTTGTTCCTTCTGATGTTCGGATGTGTTCAGAGTTTCTTCCTTCTGGTGCGTTCGTGGTCTCGCTGGCTCAGGAGTGAAGCTGCAGACCTGCGCAGTGAGTGTTACAGCTCATAAAAGCAGTGTGGACCCAAAGAGTGAGCAGTAGCAAGATTTATTGCAAAGAGTGAAAGAACACAGCTTCCACAGTGCGGAAGGGGACCCGAGCGGGTTGTCACTGCTGGTTCGGGCAACCTGCTTTTATTCTCTTATCTGGCCCCACCCATGTCCTGCTGATTGGTAGAGCCAAGTGGTCTGTTTTGACAGGGCGCTGATTGGTGCATTTACAATCCCTGAGCTAGACATAAAGGTTCTCCACGTCCCCATCAGATCAGTTAGATACAGAGTATCAACATAAAGGCTCTCCAAGGCCCCACAAGAGCAGCTAGATACAGAGTGTCAATTGGTGCATTCACAAACCTCAAGCTAGACACAGGGTGCTGATTGATGTGTTTAAAACCTTGAGCTAGATACAGAGTGCTGACTGGTGTATTTGCAATCCCTGAGCTAGACATAAAGGTTCTCCAAGGCCCCACCAGAGCAGCTAGATACAGAGTGTCGATTGGTGCATTCACAGACCCTGAGCTAGACACAGGGTGCTGATTGGTGTGTTTACAAACCTTGAGCTAGATACAGAGTGCCGATTGGTGTATTTACAATCCCTGAGCTAGACATAAAGGTTCTCCACATCTCCACCAGACTCAGAAGCCCAGCTGGCTTCACCCAGTGGATCCCGCACCAGGGCTGCAGGTGGAGCTGCCTGCCAGTCCTGCGCCATGTGCCCGCACTCCTCAGCCCTTGGGTGGTCAATGGGACTGGGGACCGTGGAGCAGGGGGTGGCGCTCGTCGGGGAGGCTCAGGCTGCTCAAGAGCCCATGGAGGGGGTGGGAGGCTCAGGCATGGCGGGCTGCAGGTCCCCAGCCGTGCCCCACGGGAATGCAGCTAAGGTCTGGTGAGAAATCGAGCACGGCGCTGGTGGGCTGGCACTGCTAGGGGACCAGTACACCCTCTGCAGCCGCTGGCCTGGGTGCCAAGTCCCTAACTGCCTGGGGCCGGCAGGGCCGGCCGGCTGCTCCCAGTGCAGGGCCCGCCAAGCCCACGCCCACCCGGAACTCCAGCTGGCCCGCAAGTGCCACGCTCAGACCCGGTTCCCGCTGGCGCCTCTCCCTCCACACCTCCCTGCAAGCTGAGGGAGCCAGCTCCGGTCTTGGCCAGCCCAGAAAGGGGCTCCCACAGTGCAGCGGTGGGCTGAAAGGCTCCTCAAGTGCCGCCAAAGTGGGAGCCCAGGCAGAGGAGGTGCCAAGAGCGAGCGAGGGCTGTGAGGACTGCCAGCATGCTGTCACCTCTCAGTGATAGATGTATAAAACTTAGAAAAACTAGAAAGAAATCTCCAAGTCTATACATTGTTAACAGAATGATCCTGAACACAGGAAAGCGTAGTCGTATGGGGGAGGGGGATGTGGCCAAAGGGGGAGAAGGAGACAAGACAAAAAATTCATTCAAACCAAAATGAATTTATTTTTCTGATATGGCCTCTAAATTACCAACATGTCCTTTGTTTTGATGCTAACCTTTTCTGGTAATTAAAATTTGGGTGTTAAAGAAAAAACAATGCCTTTAAGTACTAGCAAGACGTCAGGAAAATGTCACTGGGAAGGCAAATTATTTTCATCTGCTTAGTAAACTTTGATTGATGAAAAATCAATACTTCACCAATTCTTCTTGCAGGTGTTGTTTGTCTGATATGTCTCCTGTGTCATCTGGATACAACAGTTTAAACAGTATTTTAATGAGAAAAATCGCCTATGGCTGACCTGGAACTGCCTCAAATGAATTTGTAGCTGATAAGATGTTTGCTTGAAATGTTCTTTGGAGGACAAATCCATTATTCGTTGCCACCTTTTCCAAGGTTCATGGAGAAATTAGCTTAACTATTCCTTGCCAGAAGAAAGCAAATGTTCCTTTTTTGAGAAAGAAGGGCAAATGCTATTATTCACTGGGTTTGAGCAATTCTTTCATAAATCAGCATACTGAAGTTGGTGGATTATACCATTAGACACCTTTTTCTGAAAGATAGAGTACATTATATTAATTCTTCTTCCTCAATGTAGAGGCAGAAGAAAAATAAGAGTTTCCTTAAAGGCTGTGTCCAAATATTGAGATAAAATGTAGAAATCTCAGTCATTCAGAGATGTCCTAAATATGTCTAATATCTCTGCGGCCTCCTATCTCCTTTCAAATTGATGTAGAGTATAGATTTTCCAATTGCATCCTGAAATACCATATCTGTTAGCAGCCAAGGAAGGATTAGCATAACTCAGAAGCACTCATTTAGAAGAAAATCAAAAGAAAAATAAGAAAGAAGAAGAAAGGACACGGAAAAATAGGCCATCCAAAAATTAAAGCCTTGCACCATTACTGTCCTCTTCATACAATTTCTGGGTTCTTTCTCATAATAACTTAATGGTCCTCTATGCTGTTGCTCAGCTGCTCCAGTGGGAATGCCCCATCCTCTCAGAGCACAAAACCTACCATCTAGCTGATTCTAGACGTTTTCATGACAGCCTGTTTACCACCCCATAATCCCAAAGTTAAGAGAGGCTATCACAGCTCCTTCTTAGCTAGCTCAGTTTTCTTTGAATGAAGTTTACACCAAACAAGTTTTCATCCAGCCTTGTGAGCAACCAAAGTCTTTCTCGCTTGAATTAATTTACCTTTGGGGGTTGGTAAATGGAATTTATTTACCTTTATTTAGATTCCCGATGTTTCAAGAGGGAATGCTTGTGAGGAACTAACTCTGGAAACCATCTGAGAGGAACACTGTTTGCACAGCACTTTTCAAAATAATAGCATGGCAGGCTTCCCAGTTCACAGCCACAACATCCTGTGGAATCAGCTGAGCTGTTTTTTTGTTTTTGTTTTTTTTTTTTTTTGAGACGGAGTCTCGCTCTGTCGCCCAGGCTGGAGTGCAGTGGTGCAATCTCGGCTCACTGCAAGCTCCGCCTCCCGGGTTCACGCCATTCTCCTGCCTCAGCCTCTCCGAGTAGCTGGGACTTCAGGCGCCTGCCACCACGCCTGGCTAATTTTTTGTATTTTTTAGTAGAGACAGGGTTTCACTGTGGTCTCGATCTCCTGACCTCGTGATCCGCCCGCCTCGGCCTCCCAAAGTGCTGGGATTACAAGCGTGAGCCACCGCGCCCAGCCCTCAGCTGAGCTTTTTAAAAAGCTAACAACCAGTTTGAATTTGAGCAATTATTTGGGGGTTCAAGGAAGCAAAGCTTTTGTTCTTAAAATCTAGAACAGTGGTCTTCTTACATCATCATTCAGATAGCCCTGAAACAAAAGTTTGACACCAAAAAAAAAAAAAACTGCACTTAACACAAACATGCTTTTTTCCCTTGATTCTATTTCATTTTAATGTTGTGACTCATTAAACTGGTTTCATGATCCACTAATTAGTTACAACCCACAATCTAAAAAGCACTTGTCTAGAACCTGGAGAAGTTCTCTGCTGACCTGGAGTCACTTCAAACACCATGTTTTAAAGATTTCAAAGCAATGTTGCACATTAAACTACCTGAAGATTAGGAATCATTGTTCTAGAGCAACTGATAAGAAAACCTACAGGTTTCTTTATTGAAATACACTTTTGAAAAGAATCTCTCCTGGCAAAGTTATTTTAAATAATATAAATGTAGCAGGAAGTAGGCTGTTGATCAGTTTGCCATACTCAGTACAGGGTGATCTATGAAGTACTTTGCAATCTGTTTTTTCCACTTGAGCAGCAGAATTCCTAACAGCCAGGAGACCCAAGCAGCTGAGCCTCGTGCAAGAACACAGTGTCAGATCAGGGCTATGATAGAGCCGCCTTGGTCTCACCGACGTTTCCCCTAATGAGCTCTATTTCCATGAACAGAAACTAGATGCCTGGGAGCTGAGGCATGGAAAGTTATTGCTGCTCGGCAGCAGTGACCCTTCACCTACTAAACTTCCCCTTGTTGACTCCGCAGCCAGGCAGTCCCGCCCAGGCTGTGGGTGTGGGACTGACCTTTCACCCACTTAGCCTGCTCGAGAGAGCCCCAGCATCTGCTTAGCTTCCACAGGTCAGCTGCTTCTTCCTTCCAATACGATGTCGGTAAAAATTGTGCATAGCAGAAAGTAACTTTGTTTTTTCCCTAGGGCATTAATTTATAGGTTTCATTTCTTATTTAAAAATAAAAATAAACAATCCCTCACTCCCTTTGCTCCAATACACAGTGCATTTCGAGAAGCCTATTTGAAAGAAGAAGTGAGAGAACCCTAGTGTGCAAGGGGTGGAATAAAGAACAAAAAAGAGGACCCTTAACCCTTCCTATTTGTACTTCCTTTTGAGATTCTGCACTGTTGAAACATGGTCAGGCAGGCCTGCTTTCCTCGATCAAGAACACAACCACGTTGCCCAAACTCAGCATTTGTCAGGCCCTCGAGTTATTTTCAAAATGGGAAGCTAAAGGGGGAAAGAAGTATGTGTCTGTGCGATTATTGTTAAAGTTGCAGGCAGTCTCGTTTTCTCTCTGGCAAAGTCTAACTGATACTCAAGAGGACATCAGGTAAAATCAATTTTGTTCAAGAAACAAACGGTTGAGTTTCCAGCATCTGTTTAGTTTGTTTTTGCACTCAACTGTTTCACACAGTTGCCTGGTTTTGGCCAACAGAGCAAATAGGTATTCTTCTAAAGTTTCAGAAAGACAATTTAAAAAAAAAAAAACTTATGCTTCTAAATCCCCAGAAGAGTGTGACAAGGATTTCTGTTTAAACTGAGATTTAGAGAACCCATGTTTCCTACTAGCTATATGACTGGTGACTTAACTC
Source organism: Symphalangus syndactylus (assembly GCF_028878055.3). Lineage (NCBI taxonomy): Eukaryota > Metazoa > Chordata > Mammalia > Primates > Hylobatidae > Symphalangus > Symphalangus syndactylus. Next base: position 105,277,934 of record NC_072425.2, read on the forward strand.
TTCTGCCTGTTTTTCCTCTGCAATTGAAAATGTTGGATTAAATGAATGGTTTTCATGTTTTCCATTGACAGTCTCACTAAAGGACAGTTCTTCCAAATGGAATGGGGAGGGTGGAGGTAGGGTGCTGCTGCAGGGCAGAACACCCCACCAGCAGCTGCGTGGGCCCCCAGCCCAGTAGCAACAGGGGTTGCATCTCCCAAACATAATTCACTGATCCACTGATCTCTGGAGCCCTGTGTTGGGACGAATCCCAAGGCCACATCAGATCACACAGGAGAAGATGTTATGATCCATCATTACTGGTGGCAGCCAAGTTGGAGAGGGAAGGACTAAACGGTGGCAGCCAAGTTGGAGAGGGAAGGACTAACCACTTGCATAACATGTAATTGCTTAAACTAGTATTTTCAAACAAATGCAGAAATTTCAGTATGACATCTGGGTATCTGTCCTTTTACTGCCAAACATGTAATGTACAATGCATTGCTCATACCAATAAGCCAGTGCACATAAATTGCAAGTAGTAAGTAATATTAGTATAACTGACTGAATTTTCCCATTTTTACCTAGACAGTGAATGCAATGGTGATACAGCTTTGACTGCCCCTGCACTGGGTTAAGCAACAAAATCACAAAAGAAAGTGACCTCTAAAATTTGTCTTTCAGATGACCTGGTGCTTGATTGTGCTCCTTTTATTATCTGAAACCCCAAAAAAATTAGTCTAAGGCAGCCAATCAGTGCTACGCAAACCAAGGCTGGAACTTAGCAAAGCCTGGAGTTTTCCAAGTAAAATAATTCTATTTGAACTCTGTGTGTGTAGTAGAGGATACAGGAAAAAGAAAGGTCCTATTCAGTGATAATCTCAGGAAATTCATGCAATGATCAGCCATCAGAGGAAAGGAACAGGTCACAAAACTGTAAGCAAAGTTTCATGTTCAGTATTAGTCCACAGAAGACAATGAGCAGGAATAGTAAGGGAGAAAGCTGATTGCAGGCTCTTCAGGTTTTGAGTCTCCAAGCCTCTTGGTATGCTCGAGCTTGTGAGGAATAGAAGGCAGGAAGTTCTTGTGCCATGGTTTTCAGCTCCATCAGGTCATTTAAGGTCTTCTCTACCATCAGAGTGAACAGGCAACCTACAGAATAGGAGAAAATTTTTGCAATCTACCCATCTGACAAAGGGCTAATATTCAGAATCTACAAAGAACTTAAACAAATTTACAAGAAAAAAATCAAACAACTCCATCAAAAAGTGGGTGAAGGATATGAACAGACACTTCTCAAAAGAAGACATTTATGCAGCCAACAGACACATGAAAAAATGCTCATCATCACTGGCCATCAGAGAAATGCAAATCAAAACCACAGTGAGATACCATCTCACACCAGTTAGAATGGTGATCATTAAAAAGTCAGGAAATGACAGGTGCTGGAGAGGATGTGGAGAAATAGGAACACTTTTACACTTTTGGTGGGAGTGTAAACTAGTTCAACCATTGTGGAAGACAGTATGGTAATGTGTCCGGAATTGGTGGGTTCTTGGTCTCACTGACTTCAAGAATGAAGCCACAGACCCTTGTGGTGAGTGTTACAGTTCATAAAGGTGATGTGTCCGGAGTTTGTTCCTTCCGATGTTTGGACATGTTTGGAGTTTCTTCCTTCTGGTGGGTTCGTGGTCTCGCTGGCTTCAGGAGTGAAGCTGCAGACCTTCACGGTGAGTGTTACAGCTCTTAAGGCAGCGCATCTGGAGTTGTTCATTCCTCCCGTCCAGAGTTGTTCATTCCTCCCGCTGGGTCCGTGGTCTCGCTGGCCTCACGAGTGAAGCTGGAGACCTTCGTGGTGAGTGTTACAGCTCATAAACGCAGTGCAGACCCAAAGAGCGAGCAGCAGCAAGATTTATTGCAAAGAGCAAAAGAACAAAGCTTCTGGCCGGGCGCGGTGGCTCACGCTTGTAATCCTAGCACTTTGGGAGGCCGAGGCAGGCGGATCACGAGGTCAGGAGATCGAGACCATGGTGAAACCCCGTCTCTACTAAAAATACAAAAAATTAGCCGGGCGTGGTGGCGGGCGCCTGTAGTCCCAGCTACTCAGAGAGGCTGAGGCAGGAGAATGGCGTGAACCCGGGAGGCGGGGCTTGCAGTGAGCCGAGATTGCGCCACTGCACTCCAGCCTGGGCAACAGAGCGAGACTCCATCTCAAAAAAAAAAAAAAAGAACAAAGCTTCCACAGTGTGGAAGTGGACCCGAGCAGGTGGCCACTGCTAGCTCAGGCAGCCTGTTTTTATTCCCTTATCTGGCCCCACCCACATCCTGCTGATTGGTCCATTTTACAGGGAGCTGATTGGTCCATTTTGACAGGGTGCTGATTGGTGCATTTACAATCCCTGAGCTAGACACAAAAGTTCTCCAAGTCCCCACTAGATTAGCTAGACACAGAGCACTGATTGGTGCATTTACAAACCTTGAGCTAGACACAGGGTGATGATTGGTGTATTTACAATCCCTTAGCTAGACATAAGGGTTCCCCAACTCCCCACCAGATTAGCCAGATACAAAGTGCTGATTGATGCATTCACAAACCTTGAGCTAGACACAGAGTGCTGACTGGTGCATTTACAAACCTTGAGCTAGACACAGAGTGCTGATTGGTGTATCTACAATCCCTTAGCTAGACATAAAGGTTCTCCAAGTCCCCACTAGACTCAGGAGCCCAGCTGGCTTCACCTAGTGGATCCTGCACAGGGGCCGCAGGCAGAGCTGCCTGCCAGTCCCGCACCATGTGCCCACACTCCTCAGCCCTTGGGCGGTCGATGGACCAGGCACTGCAGAGCAGGGGGTGATGCTTGTCAGGGGACCCAGCGCACCCTCTGCATCTGCTGGCCCAGGTGCTAAGCCCCTCACTGCCTGGGGCTGGCGGCGCAAACCGCCGCTCCAAGTGCGGGACACGCTGTGCCCACACCCACCCAGAACTCACGCTGGCCCATGAGAGCTGCATGCAGCCCCGGTTCCCGCCCATGCCTCTCCCTCCACCCCTCCCTGCAAGCAGAGGGAGCCGGCTCTGACCTCGGCCAGCCCAGAGAGGGGCTCCCATAGTGCAGCGGCAGGCTGAAGGGCTCCTCAAGCACGGCCAGAGTGGGCACCGAGGCCAAGGAGGCACTGAGAGCGAGTGAGGGCTGCCAGCATACTGTCACTTCTCAGCAATTCCTCAAGGATCTAGAACTAGAAATACCACTTGACCCAGCCATCCCATTACTGGGTATATACCCAAATAATTATGAATCATGCTACTATAAAGATAAGTGCACACATGTTTATTGAGGCACTATTCACAATAGCAAAGACTTGGAACCAACCCAAATATCCATCAATGATAGACTGGATTAAGAAAATGTGGCACATATACACCATGGAATACTATGCAGCCATAAAAAAGGATGAGTTCATGTCCTTTGTAGGGACATGGATGAAGCTGGAAGCCATCATTCTGAGCAAACTGTTGCAAGGGCAGAAAACCAAACATCGCATGTTCTCGCTCCTAGGTGGGAATCGAACAATGAGAACACATGGACACAGGGTGGGGAACATCACACACTGGGGCCTGTCGTGGGCTGGGGGGAGGGGAAAGGGATAGCATTAGGAGAAATACCTAATGTAAATGATGAGTTAATGGGTGCAGCACACCAACATGGCACATGTATACATATGTAACAAACCTGCACGTTGTGCACATGTACCCTAGAACTTAAAGTATAATTTCAAAAAATAAAAAAAGAAATAGAAGGCAGGAGGGCTGCTGACCCATTTGCTGGTCCCAATTTTGCCTTCCAAGTCAGTGAAAAGCCTATTTTGGACAAATATTTGGCAACTTCCTCTGTCTATTCTCTTGCTACATCTATTTTCATTTCAACTTTTGGAATAACATTTATTTTCTTTACAATTAAGAAGTAACACTTATTTCATGGCTTAACATTTGAAAACTCATTTAAAATGCAAATATAAATACTGGTAATTCCATTGCCCAAAAATAACCACTATGGATAATCTAATATATTTTCCTTATGCATAAATTTGTGTATACGTTTGTGCATATATTTAAAATATTAACCACGTGTGTTTTCCACCAATATTTCTTATAATCTCAAGATCCTCTCCCCAATTTGGGCAGCTGGACCATAACTTACAGAAGGAGCCAAAAATACTTATACAAGTTTTGAGAAATCTGCTTTACTGAGGAATTGAGATATAGGTTTTCCTTTTTCTCAGATCCACAAAACCTATATATGGTTTCTGTGATGCACCCACTAACCCCCTTTTGGGGCTCATCTGGGCTATTATCAAGTCTCCTCCAGTTTTTATTCTCTTCTGCACCCCTATAACCTGAGAGTCTCTTCTAGTTCAAGAGGCAATCGTGAGAAACCTGATGTGATTTATTGTAGTTTCACTATGCTACAAATCCCCTCAAGGACTTAACTTTTGAGACTCATTCCCTATGCCAAGACCTTAAAAATAGCAGGAATAGAAATGGCTTCATGAGGGATTTAGGCAGACAGGCCTGTGACAGCCTTGTAGAGTTTCCTGTAGCCCAATGTGTTACAGTCCCAACAGAGGGGGCACTAAGGTAGATGGGGTATGAGACTATGGTTCAGTATATTTCAGGTACAAAAAAATGGAATGCTGTCCTTGGATCCAAGAACAACCAGAGGCCACAAAGAGAGCCAGGCACAGATGGGGTCTTTTGGATGGGAATGAGACCTGATGGAGTGGCAATCTGCACGAACCAATAATCTAGGAATAAATTTGATAGGAATCATCTCAATGGAAGCTACCATGGCTACTTGTCTACTTTCCCTGATAACTTGGGCCTATATACACTCCTGGGAAAATAGATGCCACTCCAGGGGAAAAGAACAATAAAATCCCACATTAACCAAAAGGTCTTTAATAGACATTATACTGACTTACAGGAAATCAAAAGAAAAGAAAATATCAACACGTGTACACTTGACATTTATGAATTGAAATTTGTAACCGCTCTCTACATGTAGAATTTTTTTTTTTTTTTAGATGGAGTCTCGCTCTGTCAGCCAGGCTGGGGTGCAGTGGTGCGATCTTGGCTCACTGCAACCTCCGCCCCCTGGGTTTAAGCAATTCTCTGCCTCAGCCTCCCGAGTAGCTGGGATTATAGGCGCATGCCACCTCGCCCAGCTAATTTGTGTATTTTTAGTAGAGACGGAGTTTCACCATCTTGGCCATGCTGGTCTTGAACTCCTGACCTCGTGATACACCTTTCTCGGCCTCCCAAAGTGCTGGGATTACAGGCATGAGCCACCGCGTCAGGCCATATATTTAGAATGGTTTTAACTAAGGCTTAGTAGGTTTAACTAGAGTAGTTTTAATTAGATTTGCCAAGTGAGTGTAACAGAGAGAGAGAGAGAGTGTGTTAAGGGTTTTCCCAAGAGCCTAATTATAATGTTGGTTCATGGAGTCCATGCTGGATAAGAGGGGAAGAAAAGACATAAGAAGAATGAAGGAAAGTAAAATGGTAACCTCAATGAGATCAGAAAAGGCTAAGAGGTATAGGAAGCAGTATTGGGTATGGAAAGCTTTCGGACTATGAGATCTGTGATAGAAAAGGGGGCATGGAAAGCAGAATTGAGCAGGGACAGAGATGCCAATCTGACAAAGTCTCAGCTTGGGTCTCCAGACAAAGAATTCCCATCAGAGGGATCCTACATTGAGGAAAAATGGCCAGGCCCTTCTAGATGCTCCTCCATCACTGTGGGGGCTGCCTGAGAAGGGCGTGGCCTCAGCTCAAATGCTGTCTGGATCCCAAAGTTTCTGCAGCTGAAGGCTGTTAGCTAATTTCGTTCCTTGCAACTAACGGCAAGCACTTCCTTAAAAGAAATCTCAGGGCAGACCTCAAAGCTGCTGCAAAAATCTATGTCATTCATTATAAGCTGCATAGTGTAGTGCATGGGTGTATCATTTATTTACACTATGGATTATTGGCTAAACAAGTTATTTTTCAATTTTTGTTTTTACAGGTAATGCTACAATGAACAATCTTGTACATATATCTTTATTCTATGTCAGTAAACGTGTAGGATAAGTTGCCAGAAGTGAAATGGCTGAGACATGGGGTAGCTATCTTTAAAATTTCTATAGATTCTGCCAATTGCCTTCCAACAAAAATTTGCCAATTTCACCCCCACAAATAATGTAGGAGAGTGTTCATTTCCCCAGGCCTTGCCAAGGAGATATTACCAACCTTTTCTTTATTTGCCAGTCTAATGTTAGAACAATGGTAGCTTAATATCTTTTTACTTTTTATTTTCCTATTCACTCATTAGTTTGAGCATGCTTTTATATGCATAGTACACATTTGTTTTCCTTCTTCAGTTATTTTTTCATTTCCTTTATTCACCTTTCCTTACTATTTTATAAAAGCAAACATCAAACACAATTGAGAAATTCCTTGCAGGGGGAAAAAGAACGCTTAACCTATATTTGAAACTGATGCAAAATTCTTCTCTTTCCACAAAAAGTCAAGATGTGCTAGCTTCAGGATTTGCTTTCTTTTCTTTCCAGATAACACTGGAGCCACAAGTGCGAAAAGAAGAATGAACCCATTTGCTATGATGTAGGAAAAGATTTTGGCCTTGATAAGTAAAAGGAGGCCAAGAATGAAACAAAGAGCTGCCCCAGAAGTGCACAGAAAAAAGGTAAGATATAGCTTTAGGCTGATAGGTGAGGGGAGCCTTGTATCTCACCCATCTATCTTCACCTCTCAGCAAAGGCTTAATAGCCTTTAAGTTCTCATCTTCCCTTCATGGTAATTAGTCATGACTCTCCTATGGTTTCTCATTAACTCAAAGTGTTCCCAAACAAACCAGTCACTTGCACTACTGGTCCTTCCTTAGTCAACCTATCCTTTTCTCCTGACGCTTTTGACTTCCCTGCTTCTATCAATAAAATCACCTCCTCCCAGCGGCACAGGTTTAGAATATTAGAGAACTTTAAAAAATTATTCATTATCAGATTTGACAAAGCCTAGAGATACTACCAACAAATGGCTCTTTTCGTTCCCTCTCCTCACTGCTCCAACACCTTTCTTCTTTGTCTGCCTGTGAATGTCTGCTTCACCTTTATAAGTCAGATGACCTATGACTTCCTCCAAGGAAGCCTCCCTTGGCTGCTGCTTGTCCCCCCAGTACACATATCGTATATGCAACATTCTATTTTTTAGATTATTTTCATGTCTGTCTCCCATCTTTGAAGACAAACTATGCCTTCTTCATCTTTATGTCCTCAGCATCAATCACAGTGCCTAGTACCTAGTAGGTGTTCAATAAAGTTTAGTAAAATTATTTAACTGTTAACAAATTTGAACAGAAAACACATTGCTCCCTGATTCAACAGTTCCCTGCTGCTTACTCTAGATATCTCATAGTCCCCATACTAGCATTTCAGGCTTTCATGAGATAACTGAATCTTCCTTTCCCTCTGCCCTTAGGTACTCTAGACAGCAGCCAGATGAAACTAGTCATTATTTCTCCAATGTATCTCTAGCTTCTACATCTGTGCTTTTACTCAGTCTTGGACATTTTTCCCCACTGTGTACCAATTATTTGCCAAAATCTTGCTCATCTTTCTACAGCCATCCCAAATGCCAGTTCTAGTAGCATTTCCTGATCCCCAACATAGCTCTTCCTACAAACACCCCAGATCACCCTTAACATATCCACTGTCTGACACCATCACTGTTACTACCAATACCACCACAACCAGCATTGCCCATGGTGTGAACCTTTCTTATGGGCTGTTTTTTAAATGCATTTAATTATAGCATTTTACCCTGAGGATTAAATGAAAATCTAATAAATTAAAAAATAGTTATTGTTTTCCATCATCCACTAATAATCTGAGGTGCATGAGAGCAGACACTTTGCACCCATCAGGGCACCTAGTCCAGCTCCTGGCACCTAGTATCCTCTAGGTTAACAGTAACTATAAGAAACATCAGAGACCAAATTGTGAGTTAGATCCTGCTTTTCCCAATAGCTTCACCAATATGCTTTCACTGGTATTCCCTCTCGTCCCCAATAGAAGCTCATTCCATTTCTTTTAATTGTCATTTACCCAAGAAGACCTTCCTTGACCACCAAATCTAAGGTAGTTCCAGCCTATTACACTCTTCACAGTCATTTTCTTCTTAGCCCCCTTGTCCTATCTTAATGTATAGGCTTATTGTCCATATGCTTTTGCAATGCCAATTTCTCCCACAAGTCTATCATCTCCATGAGGGAATAGATCATGACCGGATGGTTCCCTACTGAAACAGCCATCTCTTAAATAATCATTTGTCTATTACGTATTCTGTAGATATATTCTCCAAGTCTGCTATTCATATTTTAACTTTAATATTCTATGGTCAAGTCTGTTAATTTTTCCATCATGTCTTTGGAGTTCCTGTTACGGGCATTTTAAATTGCTTCCTTGGAATATGATCCTGAGGTGGAAAAATTGTACAGACTTCCCTTTAAGGGATCTGATAGATTTTATCAAATTGGCCATCCCCCACCCTCTGCAAAAAGTGTGACTTGCATTCTCAAAGTTCTACCAGTGGCCTTTTGTTATTAGATTTTTTCCAGGCAAGCCGGACAGAATTTATTTAATGCTAGGTAAGGCGCCACTGGAAATTTTAGGAACCAGGTATCTCAAGCAGGGATGTTCAGCATTGTATGCAAGGGAACAACTCCGATTACTTCTTCTATTCCTTAGCATTAATCATTTAATAGTCTTCTCATGGTTTACTTTTACTCAAATGAATGCATGGATTTGTCATACCCGTTGCCCCCAGATAATATTTTTGCTTCACCTCTGTCCCAACTGGATCACCTCCAATATTTGTGTTCAACCTGAGAAGAGAAGTGCCACTCTTTTCCCAGGTCACTCTCTAATCATAGTAATACATAGCATCTTAGCCAACTGGGTAAACAACTTGACCTGACCTTTCTAGGCCAGCTATTATGAATACTGCCAATGATAATAACAGTTCCCATCATACAGAAATGACACAGAAGAATGCAATGCACCGTAAGAGTAACTTCATAAATATTATTAGAAGGGATGACATAGAGACAAAATTTTGGCGATCTCAGTTCACATTTAGCCCTAGGTAATCTCTGTGAACATCATATGATTTCACCTGATCTTTAATCAACCCACAGCACATAAAGTAATAGTACTGGGTAAGCTAGGCTGGGCAGTCAATGTACTTAGGGACATGGTACTTTCCTAAATTAGACCTACCTGTAATGCATAATTTCCATTGCCTTTCCTCTGAAAACCAGAGTATAATTCTTTGTAATATACATTTTTGCCTATTCCAGGTTCCACATACAGTGAGAAAAGCAAATGCATGCTTTACTTTTACTTATGTTCTTGGGACCCAATCTTAAGAAAAAGAAGGGATTTTTACCTTAAATTTACTTGCTTCATCAAAGAGAGTCTTATTTAGTTTTTTGGCTGCTTGAACACATTTCGTTGCTGCATCAAGCTATGCAAATATTTAATAAAGGATTCCAAGTACAAAAATATAAATAATAGTGGCATCAAAACCTGTCTACAAGTGGAGATGCAATTTGGAACTTGCCCATATTCCCACAACTGTTTCAGCTTAATATAAGTGCTTGAGCTGTTGTGTTTTTGGTTTTTTTGTTTTTCTGTACCACCCAAGTGCAACTGCTAGAGTCTATACTTGGATCATCCCTTAATATTCTCTGAGAACCCAGGCCCCATCCTCTTCATTGGAAGATCATGAACATTGCATGTCTTCACATAGCTGTTTCTCAAAGCTCTGAAAAAAATATTTGGTCATAACAGGAAGTCTCAAATTCTTGACCATCTATAGGTAATGTATAGACAATGGGAGAAATAGTAGGAGAGCTAATATGGTGCCTCCACAAAGGCCACATATCTGACAAAGGGTTCGCCAGGACTGTTTCAGATCCCTCGTAATGGTGTTGATTTTAGAGAAGCAAAATTGATACCTATTAGACATCCAAATGGAGAAACCAAATAGGCAATTGAATAGAAGAATCTGGCTCTTGGAAGAAAGTTTGTGCTAGAGATAGAATTGGAAATCTGTCCTGTGATTTAATGCAGTCTCCTAGACGAAGAGGGCAAAGGATGACAACAGAGCCTAGGATCACTCATGACTTTCAGAGTTGCCCGTTCTGCTTATAAATGCAGGGCAGGCTGGGCGCAATGGCTCACTCCTGTAATCCCAGCACTTTGGGAGACCGAGGTGGGTGGATCACTTGAGGTCAGGAGTTTGAGACCTACCTGGCCAACATGGCGAAACCCCATCTTCACTAAAAATAGAAAAAATTAGCTGAGTGTGGTGGCATGTGCCTGTAATCCCAGCTATTCGGGAGACTGAGGCAGCAGAATCGCTTGAACCTGGGAGGCAGAGGTTGCAGTGAGCCGAGATGGCGCCACCGCACTCCAGCCTGGGAGACAAAGTGTGACTCTATGTCAATAAAGTAATTAATTAATTAATTAAAATAAAATAAACGCAGGGGGAGGAGGCCAAAAGGGGTCTTTTATAACAAACTATCATTTTTAACACCTCATAAATTCCCATTCTATTACATTTGCAACCAACTCTATTACTCCCAACTTTCCCAAACACGGTGGCTTCATTCCATAGTCCTTTTAGAGTGTCCGGAGAGGAAAAGGAGGTTAGTATGACAGGGTAATGTGTCTCAACCACTGTCATTAATTTAATAAATATTGAGTAGTGAAAAAGTAGGAATCACAAAGATGCATCAGACAGGATCCCTACCCTGATCTCTTTCAGGAAAGGGGGAAGTCAGAGAGGGATAATATAAAAACATAAATAGCTATAGAATAATACCATGAAAGACCAAGGCCTTATTTGGAAGAAGTGGGGAGAAGTAATCAAGGAAGACCTCTTGCAGCAGACAGCTTGTGCCAGACATTTGAGGGTAGAATGGAATGTCTTAGGTAAAGATTTGGAGTAAGACATTTCGTACAGGGCAGAGTGAACAAATTCTCTGATCACAGCAAAAGGTGAGGCAAACTGACAAATTGATCCCTTTTTAATTTTGTTTTTAATTAACAGAACTAAACAACGGAAAGAATGTGTTGCCGGAGAAGAACGAATTGATGGCCTTTTATTACCACAGGAAAAAGTAAATGTATCTGGGCAGCCCCTCAAGTCTCAACAAAAGGAACGTACAGTTCCTGCCATGTGCCAGTCTCTTCTGAAGAAAAGGGGGCGGTGGGGGTGGGGGCGGGAGCGCAGGTCTTTAGGTTGTTTATTCCTTTCTCTCTGTCCAGTGGCAGAGAAGCCCATACTTTTGAACGCAGCTTGTTGGCTACTGTAAAAGCCCTGCTCTGAGCAAGGACCAATGAGCGCTCGGAGCCCAAACTCTTGGAAACAGTTTGCGGCCAGGAGTACTTGACATTGAGACAGCCTCCGAGTTGTAAACAAGGACGAGCCTGGGCGGGACCCCAGCCCACGCGACTCGGAGCCCTGTCCCAAGAGGCTAATCTTAAGCCCACGTTGCCCCAGATACCTGCTTCTGCTTCCTCTTCCCTGTTCTTCCCACCCTTTTCCCATCACAGCCGCGGGCACCGGTGCCAGGGCACTCCGTGGTCACCGTGCCAGGCCATTCTGTGGGGACCGCGGCCGGAGGGGCGGGGCCCATAGTTCTTTCTCTGATCTGGTTGGCGCGGCCTGGAGTTCAGGACGCGTTTCCAAGTTCCAGTGACTCCTCCTGTTTGGGACTCGGGGGGAGAGTGCGGGGAGACAAATAAAACCTCGGGCGGCGGCGGCTGGTGGGAAGACTTGAACTTGAGTCTCGACCCACTGCATCTGCGACTCGCTGCCCAGACTTTTCACTCCGCGGCACCCTCAAACCCCAGCCCAGGCCGGGGCGCACGAGCCAGCCAGCGCACCTGCAGTCCTCGCCCGGACGCGCCGCGCCCCCTCGGAACCAGGCTCTGCTCCGAGCAGCCTTCGCTTCTCAAGCCAGCCACAGTCCCTGCCAGACCGGGTGGGCGTCAAGATGAAGGCGGCCCGCTTCGTGCTGCGCAGCGCTGGCTCGCTCAGCGGCGCGGGCATGGTGCCCCGAGAGGTGGAGCATTTCTCGCGCTACAGCCCGTCCCCGCTGTCCATGAAGCAGCTACTGGACTTTGGTGAGAGGGGACACAGGGCCCAAGCTGGGTCCTAGGGATGGGGAACTGCCTTAACTTTCAGCCTCAGGAGAGGGAGGGCTAGACTCAAGCTAAAACAACTAGGGTTCACTTTGCTGATGAGCCCTGGAGCCTCGACGCCAGCACACTTTTCCTTTTCCTAGATTTGGTTACTTTCTGACAGGGGTGCCTCCAGGTCAAGGCTACCTGCAAGCCTGCCGACACTGGATGGTTTGACTTCATCTGCACACTCTTCTTTCTGACCGCTCTTCCAGTCAAAATACTTTTTGCTTTCGGTCACCGTTTAACAATGGACTGGAAACTTTATCCCCTCTTTCACAGCATAGTACTGCTTGGAGAAGTTTCTGAATGGTATTAAATAGCCTCAAGTTAATAGATTTTATTCCTTAGCCACCCGGCATCCTTCCACAGGGTACATCTCTCTGCATTCCTAACAGATTTCTTTGTCTCTTTATCATTATAGCTTTCCATATATTTGCATTATTGCTGAAAATATTTACCCATTTGTTGCAGTAATCTTATAAGGAAGATTTCAGGGGTTTAAATGTGATGTCACTACTCTGGAAATATCACAGCTCCCACTCCAGCCTCTTATCCCCCATCTCCAATTTCATGTCCCCACTCATTAAAGGATGTTGTGTTGTTGACATTGTGTTGTGACCGAATCCTGCAGTCTTTTATAAATTCTAAGAACTGTGGGATATTCTTACTTCTTGGAAGTGAATCCTCTTCAAAAAGAGAAGACAATAGTTCTCCTATATTTGTCACTTTTTAAAAGAAAGAAGGAAAGACGAAAGGAAAGGAAGATAGGAAGAAGGGAATTAGTCAATTAAGAAGACAATCGCCCCTGAATTATTGATTAACAGTAACCCAACTGAGAGTGAAATATAATTTTATAATATATGTGTGTTCAATATTTGATAGTTAATGCTATTTAGATATATCATTTAGACACACTTTTTCTCAAAACTGAATTGATTTCATTTATTATAGGTTCAGAAAATGCATGTGAAAGAACTTCTTTTGCATTTTTGCGACAAGAATTGCCTGTGAGGCTCGCCAACATTCTGAAGGAAATTGATATCCTCCCGACCCAATTAGTAAATACCTCTTCAGTGCAATTGGTTAAAAGCTGGTAAGTGGTGAACCATATTGAAATATCTAGTTTTGAAACAGTTACCCGGGTATGAATTCTTATACTGTGTTAACATCATAATTGGAAAACAGGTGATCTGAACGGTAACTACAATGTAAGAATTTTAAAATTAATTTAGGGTAAGTTATCATTAGAGAAGTTATAAAACTATAAACAGACATTTTTACCCTGAAAAAGTAGATTACTTTATAATAAAATTCTGAGTTCTAGGAAAAATTTGAAAAAAATTGGCATGCAATTTTAATCTTCAATTATAGAAGAGCACTTTCAATAATAAAAGAGTTTGATATTGCAAAAGAAATTCTATGCCTAGAAAACAATTCAAATGACTACTATTTAGGGAAGGCCTAATCTTTGTAACTTACAAAGTGATTGACAGAGTGGGCTCTGGGTTCAAATCCTGCCTCTGTCACTTCTAGTTGTGGAATCCTTGGCAAGTGTCTTAAACGCTTTATGCCTTTGAGTTATTATTCCCATCTGTTATTAAGGAGAGTAAAGTATATGCCTCAGAGGGATGTTTGAGTGTAATGAAATGAGATAATCCATAAAAAAAGAAAAAAAAAAAACACTTAGGACAGCACCTGGCACACAGCCAGCAGTCAGTAAGTGTCAGTTGTTGTCATCTCATTTTATAAATGAAGATACTGATGCTTAGAGAAGGTAGGTAACCCAAAACGGCAAATTTTTGGATCACAGAAGCAGGATATGCACAGGTAGCAGACATGCATGAGAGCCTTATCTTAATCCACTGACTGCACAGCCTTTTGTTCATTAATTCAAGAAATGCATGTATTATATACCTATAAGACAATTACAATCTAAAACATATATTCAATCTGTAGTATTTACTATTGCAGTCAAGACTTACACTCTTCTATGAATGAATGTAGTAGAAAAAAATAAAAAGCTTTATAAAAAAGTTGTTTCTAAGTATTATTGCTAGAAAAAAAGAAAATATTGAATACTGACCTGAAATAGTTAAAGAAACATTTTGCATTAAATTTTAAGTTTGAAAGTCAAGGATTAAAAGTTATAGCATTTTTAATTTATATTATTTTCCAAATGTTCTGGAGGAAAGTTTTAAGTTTGAACATAATGCTTACTTTCTCTTTTCAAATTATTTGAAAAAGGTATTCTATTTTCAGCCATTTGTATCTGACTATTAATTTTAAAACTTAAAGCATACCTGTTTCTTTACAGGTATATACAGAGCCTGATGGATTTGGTGGAATTCCATGAGAAAAGCCCAGATGACCAGAAAGCATTATCAGAGTAAGCTCTACACATTAGAACAAGTGTTTAAAACTTTTGTTCTTTCCAGACAGATTCCTAAGATATTTTTAGACCTAAATTAAAGGAATTCAGCTCTGAATAATAAATCACTACCCTCTTACACATGACAAGTTTTGGCTTGTTGGTTTTTCAGAAGTGAAGAAATATGGCATTGAAAATGATGCTGAGTGTGAAGAAATGTAGAGGACTCATTTTTGTTCCCCCGGGGAGACCTATTTTTACTATAAATTTACTCCAATGATTACATGTGCAGGAGGATTTATCATTACATAATTTTAATACATTTCAGTGTCATTGGAGATTAAACGTTTTCTTTCAGAGTAACTGATAGTTTCTAGCTACCTAAATAAGGATCTTTTCTAAATCTGACAAGAAATTTTGAAAGTTTTTTCACAATGGCATTCTAGAGTCATCTCTAGAATGATGATATTAGATATTAATCATTATTTTATAAAGAGAAGACTTAATGAATACATCTGATGAATGCATTGGTTATAAGGCTAATAGTGTTACATATAAGCTAGAAACAAAATGAGTCTGTTTGTGAAATTATCTCCTCTACTCTAGTGGAAGAATCTGTAGTGAGATTACTAATAAAGGACTAACGTTTTATCATTTGATTTGTTCAGATGGGTAATGCAAAAAGAACTTTAGCCTTCTGTGAAGTAACCTTAGGAGTATAAGTGAATGCAATGTATTTGAACTTTTACTAACCATAAATATTATGGCTTAGCTTTGTAGATACACTCATCAAAGTTCGAAATAGACACCATAATGTAGTCCCTACAATGGCACAAGGAATCATAGAGTATAAAGATGCCTGTACAGTTGACCCAGTCACCAATCAAAATCTTCAATATTTCTTGGATCGATTTTACATGAACCGTATTTCTACTCGGATGCTGATGAACCAGCACAGTAAGTTAGCTCATCATGATCATGGTGTATAGACATGGATGTAGAATATAAGCCATACTATAACTAGATGTTTCACTAATCAGTGGGTCACATTCTCAGTGATAGTACTAATCATTATCCTGAATTTTATAACAATAATTTTTGTTTTTATTTTTCAACAGTTCTTATATTTAGTGACTCACAGACAGGAAACCCAAGCCACATTGGAAGCATTGATCCTAACTGTGATGTGGTAGCAGTGGTCCAAGGTACGTTCTGTATTTCTGCATTTCCCTTATTGAAAATGTACAATATATGATTGACATATCTATAATTGAGGTGACTCTGTGAATGAATTTATATTCACAGAGTGTTCCATTTATTTTATAAATGTTATCTTCAAGGTCCTTTGCTTTTGAGAGTCAGTAGTATAAACATTCCTTTAAAATATTATTTAAAAATCCAAATATAGGTGTCTAACATGCCATATTTTATGTGTTTTATTTAGTCTCTGAAGTGCACATATTGCTAAAACTGCAATGCAAACACTGTCTTAATTTTTCTTCAATAAAATATTAAAATATATTTTTATATACATAAACCTGTACTTTAGTGAATATTTTAGATTAGGGTAATACAGACACTGAAGATTATTTGAGAACTGTACTTGGCATAAATTCATTTCATTGTTATAAAAAACAACTTCCATTCCAGATGCCTTTGAGTGTTCAAGGATGCTCTGTGATCAGTATTATTTAACATCTCCAGAATTAAAGCTTACACAAGTGAATGGTAAGTTATAAGTAAAATATATTTTAATGTATGGAAAATTCTGTATTCTCCTAACATGATTGCTTTTTGTAAATATAAAGCAACTTCTATGTTCATTTTTTCTCTTGCCTAAAGTTTGTACGCATTTTTTTTGAATACAAGGTTCTCTTTAACTGTCTCAACTGGAAGTCTCCAATTCTGCCTATTCAGTTGCTAACGAGGATTCATAAAGAAGAATGTTTAAAAAAAAATATGGGATTAAAGTACCAACTACGTTCCAATATCTTAGATCAAAGAAAGATTACTTCCTATGGAATATGAGGGATAAGGAGACCAGAAGTAGGGAGGATATAGCAGTGGAAATATCCTCTTATAAGACCTGGAAACAAAAATACTTCAAATTTCACTGTAAGAAATAAGCCAGTGACAGATACTGATTCCACTTGTATGAGATGTCTAAAATGGTCACACTCACAGAAGCAGAGTAGAATGGTAGTTGTCAGGGGCTGTGAGGAAGGGGAAAATGGGGAGTTGCTATCCAACAGATACAAAGTTTCAGTTATGCAACATGAATAAATCCTAGAGTTCTGCTGTTCAACATAGTGCTTATAGTTAAGGGGGACATTGTATTGTACACTTAACATTTTGTTAAAAGGGTAGATCTCATGTTAAATGTCTTCACCCCAATACAAAAAAAATTGCACTATTGTTTTATACTACTGTTTTGGAAGCAGAACATACTTCAAAAAGCTTCAGCTCAGCTGGGTTCAGTGGCATACACCTGTAATCCCAGCATTTTGAAAGGCTGAGGTGGGAGGTTTGCCTGAGCCCAGGAGTTCAAGACCAGCCTGGGCAATAAAGGGAGACACTGTCTCTACAAAAATTAGCCAGGCACGGTGGCACACACGTGTAGTCCCAGCTGCTCAGGCGGCTGAGGTGAGACGATCACTTGAGACCAGGAAGTCAAGGCTGCAGTGAGCCATGATTCTCCCACTGCACTCCAGCCCAGGTGACAGAGCGAGACCCTGTCTCAGACAAACAAACAAACAAACAAAATTTCAGTTCTGACAAGGTCTTCCCATACTTTCTGAATGACTGATGTGACTATATGATGAATGAAAGGCACCATTTTCACCCCTTCCCATTCTGTTCTGGTAAATAGCTGCATCTTAAAACAATACAGTGTACTTAAATTGGAATTACTTTCTCTTTTCTATTTAAAGTACACATCTTTCTCAAGTAATATTTATACAGGAACAGTTTTTGTTTATGGTGACAGTTAAAATCAAGTTGCTCAAAGAGTAGCCTAACAGATTAGGGACAAGCAAATGTAAATAAACACTAAACTAAAAGTAGAAGAGCAAATAAAGAATGGAACGTATCTCTGAGCATAAACAGGGTTGTTGCATAATACTTGTAGATAAACTGCTCCAACTGTTGGACAAAATAAAGAGGAGATTGTGCCAGACCTTGTGTTTTCCAATTCAAACTTTGCCAAGGCCTGGAAAGCTGAAGAATAATACTTTTATTTTTCTTTTCTTTTTTTTTCTAATTTTATTTTACTTTTTATTTTTCTTTCCAAAAAGCATTAAGAAGTTTTTGTTTGTCTGTTTCCTTTATCCTCTTGGTAAAATTTAAGCATATTTAGCAATATAAGATGTAATGTTTGGGTGATACAAAAAACAAGAGAAATCAGGTGTGTTATTTTACTGAGCATTAAAAATATGAAAATTATAGTTAGCATTAATTTCAATATTATGCTATAAACAGTTTTCTCCCTTCTGTCTTAAAATACATATTTTGACTCTGGAATTGTCCAGTACAAAAATGTTGAAAATAGAAATAATCCACAAAATCTAATTTATAGCACTGTTCTTCCACATTTACCCAACTTCATACATTTGTGGAGAAATAGAAAAATTAATCATATGGAGCAAGATGGTTCATGCCTGTCATCCCAGCAGTTTGGGAGGCTAAGGCTGGAGGATCGCTTGAGGCCAGGAATTTAAGACTAGCGTGGACAACATAGTGACACCCCATCTCTACAAAAAAAAACAATTAACAAAAGAGCATTATGTAGCAACTACAATAACATTTTGAATATAAGCCAGTAATATTTACTGTTTAAGTGGGAAGGTTCTAGGGCAGGATTTGGGGATGGGGAAGGTAGAGAATATGCCAACCCTCTTGAAGTCTAAAATGTTAATCACATGAATGTGGTGGTTTATTTTAGTAAAGCATTTGTGTACAAATTCTTAATGAATTTTATTTTTCTAGGAAAATTTCCAGACCAACCAATTCACATCGTGTATGTTCCTTCTCACCTCCATCATATGCTCTTTGAACTATTTAAGGTATGATACTTCACAATAATTGAAATTTTACCTTTTAAAAAGGTTTAACAGTTATATTTTTATCTCCTTTATTATTCGCCACAAAACAGAAGCCTCAATATCTTTTCCCAAGAATGCTTCTAGTTCTCCTAAGAGAAAGAAACTATACAGTCAATGTTTGACGAAGTACATGTAGCTCATTGTAGTATCAACACATATTTGAGAACGCATCATACAATTCATGATGTATCAGTGCTTTACAGCCAAGAGGAAGTTCCTATTATTTTTTCAGGTGTCCATCAAAGAACTAGTCATTTATTCATTCATTAAGAGAGGTCATGGGGTGAATGTGTTTCAGTGAACGAGGCCTTGTTACCTCCACGCCCACAGGCTGGTCCAACTCCAAACTCAGCGGTTCAGGTCCAGAATTCCTGTAGGTGGTATGGCTCCATTCAGAGTCCAGAATGTGTTAAGAGCACAGTCAGTAGTTCCTTCAATCATCTACTTTAAAGTGCATATGAATCACCTGGGGACTTTGTTAAAGTGAAAATTTTGATTCAGGAAGTCTAGAGTGGGGCCTGAGATTCTCAATTTTGAATAAGCTAAGGGGTGATGCTGCTGATCCACAATGCACACTTTGCCTAGCAGGCCTGTAGAGTTGTGCTTCTCAAACTGTAATATGCATTAGAATCGCCTGTAGGGCATGTTAAAACACAGATTCTTGGGCTCCACCCCAGAGATTCTGATTCTTCAGGTCTGAGAATGTGCATTTCTATCAAGCTCTCAAAGGATACAGTTGTTACTGGTCTGAGGCAGCCAGGTGCTAAGAATCAAATCCTTTCATGTGTCTTAAGATCAAGTTGAATTAAGATCAAATTGAACTTGAACCAAAAAATAGACAAACACCTTAAGCTTTTTGATGCTTCCCAAGAGTCCCCTGAATTGGAGAGAAGGAAGCCTAAAAAAGAGAAATCTGGCTCTAATTCTGACATAACTCTTTCCAGAACTTCCTGTTTACTAACTTATTCTAATGTTACTGCTGTGAGGTATTGATTGTACTACAAACATCTGATCCACTTTATTTTCACTCCAGCTAATGACTAGAACTTAATATTATATAAAAACTGGAAAGCAGAAAGTAGATAGGTGGTGAGAAAGGAAAATGGATTAAGAAAACCAAGACTGTATCTGTATGAGATTCAGCCAATAGACTGAAAACATCTTTTAGTTTGTTCTGTGTTAAAGGACAAAAGATACTTTTTCATTGATTTGATTTATTTTTAAGTTGAATGATCCAACTCATAGAGTTATTTTGCCATCATTGGTAAAAGTTAGATGATAATCAAATGCAAATTGAAATTTAATTTAGAATTATTGACTGTCCTTTTAAATAGTAACCACATTTTCACAGCAAGTTTTATAAAAGCCAATAAATCGGTTCAATGATTCACTGTTCATTTGTTATGTAATAGTCTTCGGTGCTTGAATGTAAAATGTAATGGAAAGAGAAAAGGAGAGCTAGGAAATGCACTATAAAAACCAATTTCTACATTTAAATTAAGCTTACAAAGAAGAACTTGACAGCTAGCAGAATTGTTTTTCTATTAGACATTACTCCCAGGAGCTATATCACATAGTAAATGAATATTTTTCATTATATATCCTACATGACACATTCATAAATGGCTATTTACAAAGCTGTTTTACTACTAACTTAAAAAAATAGGAACTTTGAATTACCCTCTGTGCTACTTTTATTTTAAACATAAAAAAAAAAACAGTTATTTATTGTCCCTCATTCCTCTGCCATTGAATTCCTTATGGTTTGGTTTCCTTAGAATGCAATGCGGGCAACAGTTGAACACCAGGAAAATCAGCCTTCCCTTACACCAATTGAGGTTATTGTTGTCTTGGGAAAAGAAGACCTTACCATTAAGGTAACCATTCTCTGTTTTTCTTTTGGGTATCTCTTGAGACAATTAAATAGGGTCAATAGTAATAAAGCTCTCTGCTTTTTGCAATAGATAACAGTCATATATGCCAGGTGATTTTTAAATGAAGGAAAGCCATTTTTATTTAGACAAATGCACATTGTTTTTAATGTGTGGCTCTGATGACTTGTTTGTTTTAGATTTCAGACAGAGGAGGTGGTGTTCCCCTGAGAATTATTGACCGCCTCTTTAGTTATACATACTCCACTGCACCAACTCCTGTGATGGATAATTCCCGGAATGCTCCTTTGGTAAGAACAATTATATGGCTAAATTAATCTCAGCCACCTAGTTCTAGTAGAGCAAGGATTGCAAGGGATTATTTAGACAAGTTCATCAATGAAGTAAAATTAGACATGAGGGATATAAGAATGAATGATAAAGCAAGCTAAAAATGGTGAAACAAGGGGTGTCTGATTGGAAGTAGAAGATATTTATTAAGGTTCTGGGACATTAGTATCAGTGAGGACAGTAATTTCTTACTTGTTTGTATTTCAGTGATCACGTACACTTCTTTACCTGATAATATCTCTCTTCTCTAGGCTGGTTTTGGTTACGGCTTGCCAATTTCTCGTCTGTATGCCAAGTACTTTCAAGGAGATCTGAATCTCTACTCTTTATCAGGATATGGAACAGATGCTATCATCTACTTAAAGGTATCCCTTGAATTCAATAGCAAAATCCTATTTCTAAAACCATTGCTCCTTTTACAGCCCTGACTGCTATGGTCCAGAGTTAATTCCCCAAACTGAGTTAATGCAAATAATGACCACAGGTCATTCTATTCTCTTTCTGGGTGTGTGTACATTATTTAATATGATAACTAACCAAAGAGGAAGCTGCGCCACACTACCTGCCTCAAGTGAAGCAAAATTGTTTCCTAGGAAGTGTTAATACATTACCAAAGTTTCAGAATGAGGACATGCTCATGTGAATTTTTTAAGGCAACTCCTTTTGGCATCTGTGAGAGTAGCTGTGCTTTTGTTTTACTTAGATTTGTGGGAAATATATGCTAATAATGTTCCAACCTGAAAAAATAACATATCGAGATACTCAAGACCTTAAGCTGACCTTGTTAGAAATCCTGGGAAAGGAAAGCTGACTGTTCGAAAGCTGTCAGTGGGGTGCCAGACATTCACTGTTTGAACTTAAAAACTTGGTGCATGTTGGCTGGGCACAGTGGCTCACGCTTGTAATCCCAGCACTTTGGGAGGCCAAGGCGGGTGGATCACAAGTTCAGTGGTTCTAGACCAGCCTGGCCAACACAATGAAACCCCATCTCTACTGAAAATACAAAAATTAGCTGGGTGTGGTGGCAGGTGCCTGTAACCCCAGCTACTTGGGAGGCTGAGGCAAGAGAATCGCTTGAGCCCGGGAGGCAGAGGTTGCAGTGAGCCGAGATCGTGCCCCTGCACTCCAGCTTAGGCAACAGAGCTAGACTCCGTCTCAAAAAAAAAAAAAAAAAAACAACTTGGTGCATGTTTTCCTGTTTCTGGTAAAGCCTCAATTTCTTTGTTAAGATCACTGTCTTGATTCTGTTCATTTGCCGACTATTTCAACTGAAAATATATTTATAGATATTAGCAACTAAAACATTAAACTTTCAGGCTCCCATTTTTTGCACTGGAATTACTTGCCAAATGGCCTTTGACCATCTGAAATAGTTAATGTATTCATTTCTTAAATGAGCAAAAGTCTTCAAACTATTGAGAAAGAGCAACAGCCTGAGTGCAGGCACCAGTGTGCTGTTATTACGGTATCAATTAAATGAATGTATTTGAATATTTGTTTACTTACCTCTGAATGTATTTTGAATAATAACTTCAGGTGCAAATTATGCCATGCATAATTTCTTTGGTCTCATGTTTTTTCCCCCCTTTTCTTTTAGGCTTTGTCTTCTGAGTCTATAGAAAAACTTCCAGTTTTTAACAAGTCAGCCTTCAAACATTATCAGATGAGCTCTGAGGCTGATGACTGGTGTATCCCAAGCAGGGAACCAAAGAACCTGGCAAGAGAAGTGGCCATGTGAAGAGGGACACTCAGGACACTTTATGGGATCAAAGTGGGTCTGCACCAGTGCTGCTTCCTGAATGTTTGTGTGTGAACCCTTGTTTCTTCCAAAACAAATGACAGCAACGAAAACTCCTTAATCAGAACACTGATCCAATGAGGAATGGAGCTTGTTTCTGTGACCCAGGAGAACTTAGTGCAAGACTACAGGAGTTAACAGATGGTCAGCTCCTTATTTTTTAATGTAGAATAACTCATGAGTTTATATCAAATCCCAAAGAAATAAGCCTCAGTTTTCCATCTGTTTTTGATAAGAAGAATGAGAAGGGGAGTGAGTGTGAAGATGGTGGTTAGCAATTTCAATAGACTGATATTTTAGGCCTCTTGTTCACATCAAAAGATATTGGTGTCAGAATACCAGCATTTTCCTGCCATGCAAAGGATTAAAACTTGGTTTACATTATGTGGTTAGAAATATATGTAAATGTACATTTTGAACATATTTATGTGCTCTGGAAGGAAATGCTGGTGACTAAAATAAGGTTTACTCTGAAAGAGGAGGAATTTTATTCAAAGAATTCAAACATTTTATTCAAATGTTTCAAAATTCAAAACATTGTATTCAAAGTTGCAGTGAAGGCATCAATTTATGTAAAAACTCAGAAGGAAGGCTCCTCTGATAAAAACACAGCTCCTTTATTATGCTGCTTTTCCTGTTCACTTTACACACTAAGTTAAACACTTATTGTCAGGTGCCTAGTCTTGAGTGAATTGTTAGATGTGCACTGAACTCGGGATGTTGGGGATTGGAGAGAGAGAATTGCCAAAGTAACAGCAAAAATATCTCTTACTTTGCTTTGTTTATAAATAAATCAGTAGATTGGAAAAACTAGTGTTAGGGAAAGAAATCACACGTTCAGAGCCTAACTCAGTAGGAAGGGCTTTTCTCTATCCTGAAATGATGGTAATCCAAAGGCATCCATTTTCCAGGCTTAAAAAATATATTTTTGATATATTTAATTATATTTTCTACACTCCAGCATTAATATGTCTGTTTAAAAATTTCTAATTCTCAAATGGCTCAAGAACATTAGAATTCAAGTACCTTTTAGAGTAATTTTTTTAAGCAAATAGCCTGGACATAAGAGATTCTCATGCTAGCATGCTTTCATTTGTGAATTGTTGTGACTGAGAGCTAATGAATGACATCTGAAATGCATATGGTATTTCTGGGAGAGTTAAGGTATAATGTGAAGGTTGGCAGGCCAGTCGCGCTGATTACTCTTAGAGAAGAAGGAACGGAAAAATGAAAGAAGGCAGGAAGGAAAGAAAGGATATAGGAAGAGAGGGAAGCAGAAGGCAGGCACTTTTCTATTTTCCCCACCAATTATTTCAAAAAAAATCTATATTTTCATGGCTATGTCGTTGGCAAGAGGAAGAACTGGTGTTTTGAAAGCAGTATGGATTCTTTAAATGACTCTCACTCTTACAAGATAGTAGGCTTTTATGAGATAAACTTACCTGTGTCAATTAACATTTAAACTGGCATATAGAAAAAAAGGAGGATTTTTCTGCATTGTGAAATGATCAGTATGGTTTATATGCTGAATTTGACATTTGTGTGTAATTTCATGGTGGCCTAGTGTTGTGGTGCTTCTGGTAATGGTAATAGAAGCTCAACTATTTTTTTGTGGATTTCAGATTTTATTGTCAGAAGTCCTAGACAGTGACATTTCTTAATGGTAGGAGTCCAGCTCATGCATTTCTGATTATACAAAACAGTTTGCAGTAGGTTATTTGTCATTTCAGTTTTTTACTGAAATTTGAGCTAAACATTTTTACATGTAAATACTTGTATTTACCAAAGATTTAAATCAGTTGATTAATTAATTAACTCAAATACTGTGAACTATCTTTAAAACACTAGAAGAAAGAAATGTTAGTATCTCAATTACACCAACTGTGCAAATGAACTTTGATAAAAAAGAAATAATCTACATTTGTATTTGTGAAATCTGGGGAAGAGCTTTAGGATTCTAGTAGATGGATACTGAATACTCAGGCCCACTTAAATTATTAATGTATACATTGTGTTTTTGTCTTTATGCTATGTACAGAGAAATGTGATAATTTTTTATAATAAATATTTTTTATGATGATAAAAGACATTGTCTTTTAAAGTTCTTTTCTCAGTTTACCTCACGGTACTAAGAATTTGAGTTAAGATAACACAGTACAATGGTGTGTTTGCCTACAAATTTGTATTCAATAATCATTTTTGCAATGCATATGTTTCTGCATATTTCTGGAAATTTAAAGTTTCATTTTATGTCTGTGTTTGCATACAAACAGTGGAGTACCAAAATAATTATCTAGATAGCTTAGGTTCCCAATGACTTCTGGATTAAATGTCAGAGTAATAATAAGGTGGAAATAGGATAGAAATTACTAAGTTAAATTGTGGTATGTATTATCTTTGCTCTCTTTAGTGCTTTTCTTTACTTTTTAAATCCTACTTTATCATTAGACAACATCCTTTGCCCACCTTCCTAATGCCCTTACTGGCAAGGTTCTACAAATAGGGGGCTGGGGTGGAAAGGAGGGAAGGGAAGCAGGAAAATAGATTAGAATTAAATGATAATAGTGGAAGGACTTTGCCATAACTAAATTATAAATCTTGTCAAAATAATCATATTTGAATCAAAAATGCCGTCAGCCTAAGTCATTAGACCCTAAGAAATCTATAGTAAGTTTGACATTTTACTGAAAAACCTTTAGTGAGGTTGACAATGAGACTCTCCATTTCCTTGACTGCCTTCATTTCTTCCACTTCTGTTGAGGAAGCACTGCACCATGTGTAGCTAAGAGGAGCATGCACCTGCACACACGCACAAGATCTAGCTGTACAGTTTCCTTGGACCAAGCTGCCAGGGAAGTAGGGAGTTAGTGCACTCCACAGTCTGAGAACCTTCACTCGTGTTCTCTTAACTGTAAAACCTTGAATCCTACAACTCTCCATGTCTGCACACATGTATCTTTTTGACTCAAGTCAATATGTATACTCCAAAGGAAACTAATTTTCAACTTCAATCAAGTGGGCCGAATTTCCACCAAAACTATCTTTAGACCATTTCTCTCAAATTCCACATTTGGCTAGGAATAGTGTTTTATCTCAACTACCAATACATGTGCAAAGAAAGAGACAGAGATCATGTGAGCTAGTAACCTGGACATCAACCTTGATAATTCCTTTATTCTCCTACTATACTTTCAGGGATGCACTTGCATTTAGATGTATACCAACACTGAAAATGTGTGTGAAATCTCCTGATCATCTTGGTCTGTCCTGGTGGAAGAATTAAGAGACTTTTATAATTTCATAGGAGCCTATATAAGAAGTCACTAAGCCCTACTATGAACACCTAGAGCAGTAGGGTTCTATCTTCATTAGCATTCCATCCACAGATGTCTTTTTTTTTTTTAACAGTTATCCCTTTTTTATCTTATATCACAGTTACTTAGGCACTTAATAAACATTCACTGCCTAAATACATAAATGAACACATGAATAAACTTCTGGCCATAGAACAGTATCCCTGCATTTAAGGATAGGTTGGAACTCTGTGTTAAGTAATAGTACATCAAATTTTATAAGATCTCATGCTGGAAGACATATTCAGTAAGTTTTATAATATTGCAGACACTCTGAGATATGTTTCCAAACCAATTAAACTGCAACTCATTTTTGTTTAAATGTCACCTTCCATTGGTGGCCTTTGGCTATGAAATTATTACATATATCAAAAGAAATTAAATAATGGCTAACGTTATCACTAATAAGGAAATTTCTTGAGCAAATGGGCCAGGGCTTCAGATTTTATGAATATTCTTTCTTTGTGTTTACCTTGGACTCAGATGAAAACGTATTACCATCCATACATCATGGCTCCTTAATGGAAATGAGTAACTGTCTTTTGATGAGATTTTTCAGTTCCTACCCAAGTGCAAATAAACATTAAAAGCCACTCAAAACCAGCAGAAATGTCAGTAGCCTTGAAAACATGTTGAATCTACTAAATGATGTGAAAATGATGTGAGCTGTCTTAATAATAAATCCAGCAACAAAATAATAAAGCTTATCAACGAATCATGAGACATCATTTTCATGTTTACTGCTACCATTAATGTAATGGAAATTACACATGACTGGTTGTAAAATAATGCAATATAGCTAGAAATTATTTATTAGGATACTGTTTTCCATAAATGTAAAAGGATGCTTTAATATCTAAGACAAATAGTCTATTGAATGGTAAAATCTCAAGTTTTTATCCATTTCATATAGCTATGTTCTTTATTATGTTTCTACCCAAATATAGACAGGTAGATAGAGTTATACATAGATATTTGGTAGAATTGCCCTTGATTCAATCTTTTTCTTTTAAGTTCATTTTTAAAGATAATGATTTTTTAATTATAAATTTATTCTTAAAAACAGAAATAAACTTTAAAACAAAAATATTTCATCATGTTCTTATGCAATTCTCTTTACCTATTTGAGTTTCAATCTTCTCTTCTACCTAAATGGGTCTTGTACAAGAAAGGCATGCCAAATTCTAAAGTCTCTGAATGTAAGTTTTCTAGTAATTCTTTACTAAATACCCTGCCTCCAATCTCTCTTCAGTCTACCTGCACTATAATGCCAGATTCATTCTCCTAAACCAGCCTTCTCATAATATTACTGCCAACCTCAAAATCCCTTACTGGCTTCCCAGGGCCTAAGAATCCGAAATGTATATGATAGTTACAGTTTTATGCACTTCAACCTTACAATTTATATCTTCCATTACTGAACCATTCAGAATACTATTTTCTGAACATGTAACAAACATGTTTCTTTTTGCTCGTTGGAAATATGCCTACCTGAAATACCCTTCCTCTGTGCTGCTTTTTACAATCTCCTGGGCCCACATTAAAGCTGACTTTCATGGACTGGGCATGCCAACATCTTGTAAACTCTCACGTGGTCAGGACAATTTTAGTACTTATAATTGCTAGGGGTGCTAGTTACATGTTATAGATAGGTATAAAGTCCAGAAGCCCAACTAGATTGTATGTTCCCTGCAATCTAGGACCATGAGTTATACATACCTAGGTGAAGACCACGACATTAAGCCTGTCTTGCGTATAGCAGATACCAAAAAGCATTTCTTGATTGATATGTTTTTGATGAGTTGGCAAGACAGAGAAAAGCAATGGAATAATCTCTAATTGAGCAGTTTATTCTACTGACTTAAGACCAATGCCACCCATCTTAATACTTCTTAATGGCCCTCAGCATTTCTTTTTCAATCTGGGAAGGATTTATGCTTGTTTCCAGATGGATCATGGCTGTAACATATACACACAATAATTTAAACCTTTTATTTCAGGCTTAATACAAGGTCTTTGCCCTCAAGGAGTTTAGCATCCTATTAAAAATTTGAAGAGTCAAGATACAAACACATAAGAACTTAAATTGTGACCAAGGATTTTTATAACACTCCAAGGCAATGAGAAGATACCATAATACTATATATATATATATATATATATATATACACACACACACACACACACCTATATATATACCTATATATACATACCTATATATACATACCTATATATATACCTATATATATACATACCTATATATATACCTATATATATACATACCTATATATATACCTATATATATATACACACACACACATACCTATATATATATATACACACATACCTATATATATATATAGACATATATATAGAACAAGTGAGCCAGATAAATGCACTCACGTGAATTACTATAAAAAATTTAAAGAAAGAAAAGTGATTTCAGACTAAAGTGACTAGGTGAAAAGAAGACAATTTATGTACGGAAAATGGAAAGAAGAACTTTGAAGAAAGTATCTGGGGAGAAAGTTGGAAAGGTAAATGGGAGTTCAACTGAAGATAGTTTGAATGTCTGAATGTGGCACCTGGGGTATCAAGGAGATAATAGAATGGTAAAAAAATACAAACAGCCCTGTTGAGTAAACTCTCAAGACCACGTATTTTGTTGTCAGTTCGTTTACAAAATACAGTGTAGCAATTAGTACAACTTTCTGAAATGAGAATGTAATATTCAGATAACTAAAAAGAGCATTGATATATGTTGATTGATGAGTTGAAACAATGGATTTGCACCCAAGTATTGTAGTTATCAGACATGTAGACTCTGGAGCTGGACTGCCTAGCTTTCCACCCCAGCTCTGCCACTTCATAGCTATTGGGAGTTACATAATTTCTCTCTTCCTCAGTTTTCTGATCTGTAAAATGGGAGTAGTATTATAGCCTCTTCCTCGTAGGGGTGTCATGAAAATTAAAATGAGTTCATATACATAAAGTATTTATAACAGTCCTTGGCACATAAGAAATATTATATACATGGCTGGGCACGATAACTCGCGCCTGTAATCCTAGCACTTTGGGAGGCCAAGGTGGGTGGATTACCTGAGGTCAGGAGTTCAAGACCAACCTAGCCAGCATGGTGAAACCCTGTCTCTACTAAAAATACAAAAAATTATCTGGGTGTGGTGGCTGGCACCTGTAATCCCAGCTACTCAGGAGGCTGAGACAGGAGAATCGCTTGAACCTGGGAGGTGGAGGTTGCAGTGAGTGAGGTCATGCCATTGCACTCTAGCCTGGGCAACAAGAGCAAAACTCTGTCTCAAAAGACAAAAAAAAAAAAAAAGAAAGAAAAAATATATACATATTAGCTATTTCATCAATAATGCTATTTAAGCATTAGAGACTGGATCCATATATTGTTCTTAAACAAATGAGTTGGTTGCAATAAAAATAAAGTATGATCTTTAAGATATGAAGTCACACAGTGTAAGCATGCAATGTATCAGTGATAGTAACAAATTTGTTCTAATACACCCTATTGCTTGTTTGTGACTCTTGGGTTCAGTTTTTAGGTCAAAGTATGGTCTGTGACCTGAAACTGCTGAGCAAGGCTGAAATCTATTGAGACAGGATCAAACCGAGACCTTGGCCTCTTCAGTAATGCTATCCAACCAAAACCTGGGTGGATAGTGGTGCCATGTGTTACCTAATGAGATTAACTCTTTTAGGTCCCTTTGAGAGCACTGCAAAGCTGCACCTCCCTGAACACAGAGGAGAAGCTGGCTCACTACACATTATAAATATATACCTAGACAGCCTAACACAGCACTTAGCCCAGAGCGCACTCTCAATAATTGTTTGTCTAGCGGATGAAAGGAGGCTTAAGCCGTTAAAGTAACAATTAGGCTTCAGTTGTTCCCTAGGGAGCCTCTTTCCCCTTCTAAATATCATATTTCATCTTGTGAAAGTAGGACCTTCGAATGATAACAAAAGCAAAAAAACAAAGTTCTTTAAAAGCTTTGAAAACAGTACCCCGGCTTGTTAGAAAGTAGAGAATATTTTCTTACTTTTTTTCTTAGAATATCTGACAGTAGTTCTTTGTAACTAAAAATATACCTTGCATGCCGGGCGCGGTGGCTCACGCCTGTAATCCCAGCACTTTGGGAGGCCGAGGCGGGCGGATCACAAGGTCAGGAGATCGAGACCATCCTGGCTAACACGGTGAAACCCCCGTCTCTACTAAAAAAAATACAAAAAATTAGCCGGGCGTCGTGGCAGGCGCCTGTAGTCCCAGCTACTCGGGAGGCTGAGGAAGAAGAATTGCTTGAACCCAGGAGGTGGAGGTTGCAGTGAGCCGAGATCGCGCCACTGCGCTCCAGCCTGGGCGACAGAGTGAGACTCGTCTCAAAAAAAAAAAAAAAAAAAAAGAAAGAAAGAAAAAGAAAAATAGAAAAAGAAAAAGAAATTAATACTTTTTTTTTTATCACAACAACCCATTATGTTAACCCCTATGTACAAATTGACTCCTTTTATTCTCACAATAACTGTGTATTATTATCCTACCCCATGTTACAGATCGGACACTGAGCCACAAAGAAGTCGAATAAACTGGCCCTATCAAGGGGCAGAGCTGGGATTGGGGAACTAAGGCACTATATACTCCAGAGCCTTTGCTCTGTAGAAACAGTCCTTCTTCAAGGAATGCACCCAGGACAGCACCAAGGCAGCGGAATGCCCGAGGCCATGCAAATAAGTAACCCATGACTAGTCTCCAGGGGAGAGGAACACCCACACTGGCCTCATCAGACTTGACCCAATTCCACCAGCTTTAGGTCGCTGGAATTCTTCAGACAAATATTTTAAGAAAGCCCTACCTACTTGCAGAGCCATCAGCAGCTTTGGGTTGTTAGATCAGCTCCCACATTCTACTGAATGACATTTACCTATTCTTCAGGCACTAAGACAATTCACTTACCTGTTCAACCAGCCATTAACAAAGATTTAAGTACCACATGCTGCCAGGCACTAGGAACTCCATAACGAATTACAAGGATTCCTAAGCCCAAGGGCATTGTAGCCTATTTGTGAACATAAAAATTCAATTTACAAATACTGTTGTTTTAATATCTATATTTATTCATGATTCTGAGAATACAAACATGATTTCTGGGGCAGGGACAAATTATTTGTACTTACTTATATTAATAATGGCATCAGCTCCCCTTACCCTAACTTCCCCCCATTATAAGGTAATGCAATAAAAACCAGATGTCACCTTATACTTGCCGGGGTCTGTACTATAGGTAAAGAATCCCATAAGAATCTGAGAGTTTTTATAGAAGAGGGACACTTATCTCCCTGCTCCCCTTCTGAGACAGAGAAAGAAGCCTTTGCTTCCTAATGTACACAAACTCTCTTTTGAGAGAGCATAGGAAGGATCCTGGGTTCTAACCCTTCAGCATGTAAGTAAATGTCTATAGGGGAATATAAGACAAGTTTCTCCTTGTTTTACAACCCCTGGATTGTCTTCACGCTCCAACTTTTCTCATGTCTTCTCATCACCCCTTGAAATAGAAGCATATCTGTAGGGAGGCAAGTCTCTTACTATCTTATTCAGTTATCTTTAAGTTTCAAGGCTTGTCCTTGAATCCAAATCCCAGTAAAATTTGCCCCAAAATCCCTAACCATGCAGAGACATGAAAACACCCATGCTTCTTTACTTCCTTCTGGTATTTGGTCTTCAGAAAGGTTCTCCAAGAGGAAAAGATGGCAATACCTTCCCCAGGACAACGAGTATGCCCAGCTTTGGTTACATTCCTTTTTCTGAATCAACCAATGTCAGTGTAAAGGAGAAAAACCAAAAACATCTTTTTCCTTGACCATCTTAGATTCACTGGCTGGGGCCCTGCAGATTGGACTGACAAACGACAAATTAACAAGATAAAAACAGAGGGTTTTTTTTGTTTTTTTTTTTGTTTTTTTTTTTGAGACGGAGTCTCGCTCTGTTACCCAGGCTGGAGTGCAGTGGCGCAATCTCGGCTCACTGCAAGCTCCGCCTCTCGGGTTCACGCCATTCTCCTGCCTCAGCCTCTCCCAGTAGCTGGGACTACAGGCACCCGCCACCACGCCCAGCTAATTTTTTGTATTTTTAGTAGAGACGGGGTTTCACCGTGGTCTCGATCTCTTGACCTCGTGATCCGCCCGCCTCAGCCTCCCAAAGTGCTGGGATTACAAGCGTGAGCCACCGTGCCTGGCCTATCAATGGGTTTTGATGATCAAATTTAAGTTTTGAAGATAGCACTCTGGCTGCACCACGTGGAAAAAATTGGAGCTGGGTTGGAGTAGGCAGGATGAGCACTAGGAGTTCTGTTTGGTGTTTGTGATGACTGAATATAGTAACCTGAGATAGGATGGTAGTGATAAATATGGGGGGAGATGAAGGATTCAGTGGCCGGTTCGAGTTAAAATTGAAAAGCACCTAAGATTAGGAGGAAGGCTAGGATGTTTACTCCTACCACCATGATTTGATAATTGTGTTATATGTTCTAATCAGTATAATGAATCACAAAAAAGAAAAAAGGGCATACAGATTGGAAAAGAAGAAGTAAACCTGTCTTTCTTCACAGACAATGTGATCATATATATAGAAAACCCTACGGAATCTACAAAAAAAGTTGCAGGAAACAACAGATGCGTTTAACAATGTTGTAAGTACAAAATCGCCATATAAAAATCAATCATATTTCTATATTCTAGCAATGAGCAATTGGAAATCATAATTTTTAAATCAAATACCATTTGGGTAGCATCAAAAACACAAAATACTGGATAAAATTGGTGAAAGATCTGTACACTGAAAACTACAAAACATTGCTGAGAGTAAATAAAGATGATGCAAATAAATCAAGATATATTATATTTATAGACCAAAGGACTCATTATTTTTTTAAAAATCAATTCTCTTCAACTTACACTTTTGATTCAGTGCAATCCTAATCAAAATCCCAGTAGGCTTGTCAGTGAACATTGACAGACTCATTCTACAATTCCTGTGGAAATATAAAAGATATAGAAGAGCCAAAACAAATTTGAAACAGGAGAACATAGTTGAAAGACTAATAGTATCTGACTTCAAGATTTATTATAGAGCTGTAGTAATCAAGACCATGTGGTTTTGGCATCGAGACAAAAAAATCAATTGGTGAGAATTGAATTCAGAAATAAACCCACACATATATAGACAATTGATTTTTGACAAAGGTGCAAAAGCAATTCAACAAAGGAAGGATAGTTTTGTCAGCAAATGAGCTAGGTACAATTGAATATCCATATGGGAAAAAAACTACACTTCAGTCTTAACATATACAAAAATTAACTCCAAATAGATCAGTAACCTAAGTGTAAATCTAGAACTATAAAACGTCTAGGAGAAAACATAAAAGTCTTTGCATTCTTAGATTAGAAAAGATTTCTTAGACATGCCACAAAAGCATGATGTATTGTAAAAAAAAAAAATGATAGATTTCATCAAAATTGTAAATTTATGCTCTTTAAAAGCCACTATAAAAAGACAAGCTACAGTCTGGAAAAATATTTGTGTATTATATATATGTTAAAGGAATTCTACACAAAATATATAGAAAGTTTTCAAAGCTCAATAAGAAAACATATAATCCAGTTTTTAAAAGTCAGCCAAAAATTTGATTAGACACTTCATAAATGAAGATATGTGGATGGCAAATAATTTTATGAAAATATGTTCAACATTATTAGTCATTAGGGAAGCACAAATAAAAAATAGGGAGTACCACTACATACGTATTTGAATGACTAAAACTTGAAAGCCTGACTATACCACTTGCTGGCAAGGATGTGGAGCAACTGGAACTCTGATATACTACTGGTGGGAATATACAATCACTTAAGAAAAATAGTCTGGTAGTTTTTTTTTTTTAAAGTTAAATATACATCTACTACATATTCCAGTTTTTCCAGATATCCAGAAGAAGAAAAAATAATATAGCTATACAAAGATTATATGTGAATGTTTATAGTATTTTTTTCCAATAGTATCCCAAAGTAGGAATCAACTGAATTGCCCAACAACTGGTGGATAGATAAACACATTTTTATGTATCTGTATGATGACATATGACTCAGCAATGAAGAGAAAAATAATCGATATACACAATTCAAGGATGAATCTCAAACTAATTATACTGAGTGAAGAAGCTAGAACAAAGAAAAGTGTATACTTTGTGGTTCCATTTATATAAAATTCTAGAAAATGAAAATTAATCTTTGGTGAGAGAAGCTGATCCATCAGTGGTTGATGTGATGGTGGGGGAAAAGTGGATGGGAGGGAATAAAAAGGAGTATGAGGAATTTGGGGGGTTGTAGAAACATTCATTTTCTTGATTGTTGTGATGGTTATATAAACATATCAAATTTACACCTTAAATATGTACAGTTTATCTTATGTCAATTTTTAAAGTATGTGTTCCAAACATTTATTTGAAAGGACTTGGTGACTGACTGGATATGCTTGGTAAATAGAAATAAACTATCAAGAATGATTCCCAGGGTTCTGGTGTAGACACTCATACACCAGTTTTGGTGTTTTGGCAGCTAGGATGCCTCGTGGGGGTGCTTTGCGTTGAGTCATTGCTGCAGCACTCTACAGACAGGTGGAAAGAGGGCTATTGAAATTGAATGTTTGTTGATTATGCTCCATTGTATGCCCAGGAAGGACTGTGGGAGATGCAAAGGAAGCTTAAAAATCACAACGCAGGCCAGGCGCGGTGCCTCACGCCTGTAATCCCTGCACTTTGGGAGGCCGAGGCAGGCGGATCACGAGCTTAGGAGATCAAGACCATCCTGGCTAACACAGTGAAACCCCGTCTCTACTGAAAATACAAAAAATTAGCCGGGCGTGGTGTGTGGCGCCTGTATTCCCAGCTACTCGGGAGGCTGAGGCAGGAGAATGGCGTGAACCCAGGAGGCGGAGTTTGCAGTGAGTGGAGATCTCGCCACTGCACTCCAGCCTGGGCGACGGAGCGAGACTCCGTCTCAAAAAAACAAACAAACAAACAAAAAATCACAACACAGTTTATATGTTCATTAAAAAAAGAAACACTATAAAATGGTATTTAGGCAAGTCTTAGACAGTGTCACCCTAAATAACAAGAATAAGAAAATGGCCTAGGAGTGGTGGCTCATGCCTTTAATCCCAGCACTTTGGAAGGCCTAAGTGGGAGGATCATTTGAGCCAGGAGTTTTGAGACCAGCCTGGGCAACACAGCAAGATCTTATCTCTAAAAAACAAATGAAAAAATAAATAAATAAATAAAAATTAGCTGGGCATGGTGGCATGAGCCAGTGGTTCCAGCTACTTGGGAGGCTGAGGTGAGAAGATTGCTTGAGCCCAGGAGGCCAAGGCTGCAGTGAGCTGTGATCATACCACTGCACTCTAGCCTGGGAAACAGAGCAAGACCCTATCAAAAAAAAAAAAAAAAAAGTGGATGGATAATGTAGGTTACGGTCATTGGGGAGCTTCTTAGAAGAAAGTAGAATTTGTGGTGACTTTTAAAGAAGTTTAGATGCTGCTAAGAGAAAAAATATACATACATAGACATCAGAAAAGGAAAAACGCGCAAGTGAAAGTCCCAGGGTCAGAATATGCATGAAATGTGTGTGTGTATGTGTGTGTGTGTGTGTGTGTGCATGTTTTATATACAAACCCATATGTGTTGCAGTTGACAGGGATAGAGAAAGGCAGTAAGGTAATAACAAAGATTATTATAGGGAAATGTGAAATAGAATGTGGGATAGGTAGGATGGAGGCAGATTATCAAGGGTCTTGAAAAGTGTAGACATGATCTGAAACACCATAAGTCATTATTGATTTTGACCAACAAGCTGAATGATCAAAGTAGCATTTGATAAAAATTAGAACTGCATTTGTGTACAGCATAGCCTAGAGAGGAGACAGGCAATTTTCTAGCTCTATAAAAGCGCCTTTGAAAGTCAAAACATTTTTAAAAATCTCTATAGAGCTAAACTGAAGAATTCCCAACCACATGTCATTTTCTTTCTTTCTTCTCAAAGCAATGTTAATGTGATAAGCAAAATAGTTTCACCATGTCTTCATACTTTCTTTTATAAAAGTGTTAAATAACTGCTATGCTTTTTAATCTAAGGAGCTGAGGCACAAGGACTGGAACTTCTACCTAGAAATTTTATTGTGGGAAAATTTCCTGTGAAAATGTATACCACTTATTTTCA
Source organism: Symphalangus syndactylus (assembly GCF_028878055.3). Taxonomy (NCBI): domain Eukaryota; kingdom Metazoa; phylum Chordata; class Mammalia; order Primates; family Hylobatidae; genus Symphalangus; species Symphalangus syndactylus. The sequence goes on from NC_072425.2 coordinate 105,314,338, forward strand.
CTTGATGTGTAAAAAATTCATTTCCAGGCCGGGCGCGGAGGCTCACGCCTGTAATCCCAGCACTTTGGGAGCCGAGGCGGGCGGATTACGAGGTCGGGAGATTGAGATCATCCCGGCTAACACGGTGAAACCCCGTCTCTACTAAAAATACAAAAAATTAGACGGGCGTGGTGGTGGGCGTCTGTAGTCCCAGCTACTCGGGAGGCTGAGGCAGGAGAGTGGTGTGAACCCGGGAGCCCGAGCTGGCAGTGAGCCGAGATCGCGCCACTGCACTCCAGCCTGGGCGACAGAGCTAGACTCTGTCAAAGAAAAAAAAAGTTCATTTCCAGTTTGGTGATTTAAATCTTAACGTGGAGAAATTGATGAGAGATCTTCCCCCAAAATTCAAATAACTGAAAGTTGAAAGGTAGAACCTTTAAGATTAGAGGAACTAGTGTTATTTTGTGAAGAGTAGAATAACTCAAAACTTTTATCCCCAATAGACATAGATTTATCTTAAGGTTTATCTTATCACATAGTTCTTCTCTCTACCAAAAATAATGCAAGAACAAACACATTAGTTTTGAACTATGGTTTCAAAGAGAACTCAAAAAAGGATTTTCTTATGGAAAGTGATAACCTGGGACAGATTATTAAGAAATATTATTGCACTTTCTAAAAGAGTTTTGCTAAGACTGTGGAGGTCCAATTTGAGTTTAGGTGAGAAACATGTTATATGCAGACGAAGCAGAGGTCTAGGGAAATTTGGGTTATGAATTTGAGTTTTATTTTTTTATTTATTTTTATTTTATATGGATAATTTTTATTTCTAATTGGCAAAGTGAAAAATTGTATATATGTATGGTGTATAACATGATGTTTTGATATATGTAGACACAGTGGGACAATTAAATCAAATTAATATATCTGTCACTTCTGCATATATTTATCATTTTTGATGATGAGAACATTTAAATCTACTCTCTTAGCAACTTTCAAGTGTACAATATTATTAACTATAGTCACATGGTGTACTCTAGTTCACCAGATCTTATTCCTCCGGTCTATTTGAAACTTTGTAGTCTTTGACCGTAACTCCCCATTCCCTGCTCCCACCCTCAGCCCCAGTCCCTGGCAACCACCATTCTACCCTCTACTTCTATGAGTTAAACTTTTTTAAATTGCCCATGTAAGTGAGATCATACAGTATTTGTCCTTCTGTGCCTGGTTTTTTTCACTTAGCTTGTTGCAGATGACAGGATTTCCTCCTTTTTAAGGCAAAATGGTATTCCATTATATTATGTATACCACATTTTCTTTATTCATTCATCAGTTGATTCCCTATCTTGGCTATTGCAAGTAATGTTGCAATGAATATGGGAATGCAGATATCTTTTTACCATACTGATTTCATTTCCTTTGGATACATACTCAGAGGTGAGATTGCTGGATCATATGGTAGTCCTATTTTTAATTTTTTGAGGAACCTCCATACTATTTTCCATAAGGCTATACTAAGGTGCATTTCCACCAACTGCGTGCAAGGGTTCTCTTTTCTCCACATTTTTGCAAATGCTTATCTTAGAGAGGTGAGGTGATAGATATCTAATTGTGGTTTTAATTTGCATTTCTCCAATGATTAGTGATGTTGAGCACCTCTTCATATACCTGTTGGCCTTTCATACATTCTGTTTGGAGAAATGTCTCTTCAGATCTTTTGCCCATTTTTAACTTTTCTTTTTTTTTTTTTTTTGCTGTTCACATGTTTGAATTTCTTATATATTTCGGATATTAGTTCCTTATTTCATGTATGATTTACATATATTTTCTCCCATTGCATAGGTTTTCTCTTCACTCTGTTGATTGCTTCTTTAGCTTTGAAGCTTTTTTTTGTTTGATATAATTCCATTTGTCTATTTTTGCTTTTGCTGCCTGTGCTTTTGGGGTCATATCCAAAAAATCCAAGACCAATGTCAATGTCTCTAGGTTTTATTCTAATAGTTTTACAGTTTCTGGTCTTACATTTAAGTCTTTAATCCATTTTATGTTGATTTTTGTATATGGGATGAAATAAGGGTCCAATTTCATTCTTCTGCATGTGAATATCAAGTTTTTCCAGCACCATTTATTGAAGAGACTGTCCTTTCCCAATTGTATGATCTTGGCACTTTTGTTGAAGATCAGTTAACTGTAAATGGGTGAATTTATTTCTGGGCTCTCTGTTCAATTTCATTGGTCCATATTTCTGTTTTTCTGCCAGTACCATGTTGTTTTGATTGCTATAGCTTTGCAGTACATTTTGAAATCAAATAGTGTAATGCTTCCAGCTTTGTTCTTTTTGTTTAAGATTGTTTTGGCTATTTGATGTCTTTCATGTTTTCATATAAATTTTAGATTTTTTTCTATTTCTGTGAAAAATGTCGTTGGAATCTTGATAGAAATTGCATTGAATCTGTATATTACTTTGCATAGTATAGACATGTTTACAATATACTTTTTGATTTTTACATGTGAGAGACACTCAAATTCCAGGGCATGACTGGAAGTCAGATAAGGCAGGCAACAAAAAAAATATATTCTGCCGGGCGCGGTGGCTCACGCTTGTAATCCCAGCACTTTGGGAGGCCGAGGCGGGCGGATCACGAGGTCAGGAGATCGAGACCAAGGTGAAACCCCGTCTCTACTAAAAATACAAAAAAATTAGCCGGGCGTGGTGGCGGACGCCTGTAGTCCCAGCTACTCGGAGAGGCTGAGGCAGGAGAATGGAGTGAACCTGGGAGGCGGAGCTTGCAGTGAGCAGAGATCGCACCACTGTACTCCAGCCTGGGTGAAAGAGCGAGACTCCGTCTCAAAAAAAAAAAAATATATATATATATATTCTGCAACATGAAGCCAGGTGTGATGAACTTTGTTCAGGTGTAAGGACCCACAGTAAGAGGAAGACACAATTTTGAAAGTTTGAAATGTATTCTGTCATTCAGATTTGTTTCCTATCTCAGTTCCTACTGAAAATTTTTTTTTTTTTTTTTTTTTTTTTTTTTTTTTTTTTTTTTTGAGACAGAGTCTCGCTCTGTCGCCCAGGCTGGAGTGCAGTGGCGCGATCTCGGCTCACTGCAAGCTCCGCCTCCCAGGTTCACGCCATTCTCCTGCCTCAGCCTCCTGAGTAGCTGGGACTACAGGCGCCCGCCACTGCGCCCGGCTAATTTTTTGTATTTTTAGTAGAGACGGGGTTTCACCGTGGTCTCGATCTCCTGACCTCGTGATCCGCCCGCCTCTGCCTCCCAAAGTGCTGGGATTACAGGCTTGAGCCACCGCGCCCGGCCGAAAATATTTTTTAAAGGTCAATATTTTGAAAAATACTGCTTAAGCTTTTAAGCACTGCTTTTCATGCTGCAATGCTTAAGAACTCCTCTCTCAGAATGTAATCATGGGGGTCCTCCTCCACTGTATTAGTTTCTAGGGACTGCTGTAAGAAAGCACAAATTGGGTGGCTTAAACAACAGAACTGTATTGTTCTGAGAGTTTGGAGTCCAAAATTAAAGTATGAGAGAAGTTGATTCTTTCTGGGGCCTGTGAAGGAGAATGTCTTCCATCTCTCTCTCTCTTAGCATCAGGAGCCTCAGGAGTTCCTTCACTTGTCGACGGTGCTCTCCCTGTGTATTCACACCATCTTCTCTTCCTTCTGTTTCTACTCTATCTTATATGAACCCAGTCATATTAGATTAAGGCCCACCCCAATGACCTCATCTTAACTTGATCATCTATAAAGACCTTATTTCCAAATAGGGTGACAATCACATGTCCTGGAGAGTAGGACTTCAATATCTTTTTTGGGAGGTTCAATTCAACCCATAACACCCACCATCATCAACCTTATCACACACCATAACACAACTTTGGTATCAAGAGAGTTCCAGTGCTTTTGAGTTGAAGCACATCAGGGCATGGAGACAGTGTAAGGTGAGATGAGAAAAAAGGAACTATTGGTAACAAATTCAAATTGTTAAAAACCTTGGTGGATTCAGCCAGGATATCTGTGGACTATTAAAGCCAACCAGTTTGAAAAGCGTGCATTAAATTTTACCTAAGTCTACTAGACCTAAAATACTACAAATGCTACTTTGTTATTTTTCTTATAATGTTTCCATTTTCCTCAAAAGACTTAGATGTGGCTTTTTGAAATCCTTTTTTAAAATACAATTTCATAAAATTGGTCTTAATTTAGCATAATATTTTGTTTATCTTGAAAAAGAAGGCGGTTGCTTTGAAAGATAATATCATTAAAGCTTTCATTTTTCTTTTTCATCCCCAAAAGAGAAAGAAAAAATCACCATTTCAAAAATCAAAAACCTGCTACTAGGAATATACTGTGATTAAACCTAATTTATAGGAAGCAACCAACAGCAAGGAAAATATTTCACTCCCTAGAAAGTTTTGGAAAACCTCATATACTTACATAAAGGAAAATTCCTAGAACTTAGCCCATTTCCCTTTTGCCAGAAAAATTTTAAAAAGGCACTAGGAGTTGACACTGACCTTGTTAATAGAGAACCAAAGTTCCTTTAAAGAAAGGTTTGCTTTGTACACAGCTGAGAAGTACAGGAGCCAATAACAAAATCTAGATATTCTTCCACTCTGTGTTGCCTCACTACTTAAACTGGTCACATATTCAACAACCATGCTCACTTACAGAGTAAATCTCTGACGAGGGTAAGTTCTTTAGTCCTTCTTATTTATACCAGTTAGGAACGCTTTCCGCAGCAAATAACAAAGTAAATTAATAATAACATAAATAGATAGGGTTGTTTCTGTTTTCTTTTTTGCTTTGTTTTTACAAAATCTGAACTCTGGATACAGAGTTCATGACATAAGTAGTGACTTAATCTTGTCACTAGGAATTGGGTTTTTCTATTCTTCCTCTCTGCCATGCTCAGTAAGTTGACTTTTTGTCCTTGTTTTTATGATTTCATGATTTCAAGACGGCTGTCATAGCACCAAGCATCCTGTCTGTGTGCAGGCTGAAAGAAGGGATCACAGGAGCCAATAAGCTATCTTTATCATCCCTGTCTGTTTTATTAGGGAACAAAGACTTTCTCATAAGCCTCTACTTTAACCCCATTTTGGTCAGATCTCAGTCATGTGATCACCCTCAGCTATAAACAAAAATGAAAAATTAAATATATGGCAAAGGAACATAAGATCATCATGATTTTCTTAGGACTAAAAACACTACAACATAACCAAATGGTGGCTCTGTAAACAAAGGAGAATGGGGAAATGGCTGTCAGGTAGACAGAGTCTGCCAGAACCACATTGAGGGTATATTAGAAGGCTTTTAGAGAATCCTTAAACAGTAACCCATCACTGAGGCTGAAGTAACAACAAAAAGATGATTAAAACAATTAGCTACAAGAACATATAAGAAGAAAACAGAGACTGTTTACCACTTTGGGAAGCTCAAGAAAAACCATTGGATAAAATGGTTTAAAATCAGAGCCCTTTATTAGAACAAGAAACATTGACTAAATTAATAACCCATATAACATAAATTAAAAACTCATATAATAATATCACTAATATGGACACAAATAAGTATTTGCTGATCCTCAACGGACATTGTCCATAATATATTTAAGTGCTGAATGCAATCATTTCAACAAGTGTCCTTATGAATAATTTTACAGCATCTAGAACATGACATTGGAAACTCTAATGTGCTTAAAAATCACCTGGCAATGTCAAAATGCAGATATTGATTCAGTAAGTCTAGGGTGGGGCCTAAGACTGAGTTTCTAACAATTTCCTGGGTAATATGAATGTTGCTGATGATACTTAAAATAGTACGGATGTAGAAAACAGTTCATATCTTCTAATTATTTCAGCATAGCCAATATCAGTTTACTTTGGGTTGAGATTTCTGCAAATAACTATCCTTGCTTTTGGTGAGAAATATCAAGACTGGTCACTGGAATGTTATTAAAAAGCCTCTTTGATAATTGATTACTTCAAATATCACCTTTGCTTCTTTCACATAGTGTCAGTCTTAAGTTACCAGTCTTAAGTAATTTTTCCTCTTAAAGTTATTGAAAGAAAACCCATTTCTACCGTAACCTTAAATGCCTTCTAAGGACACAGAATTCTTCAAAGGGAAACACTTTTTATTCTGTTGAGCCCTTTGATAGGTCTAGCTTTAAGGTTTTAGTCAAAAACCATTTAGATGTAAACCAGTTATTTAATGTTTCTGGGTCTATTACCTTCCGCACACCTTCAGATAAAATATGAAATTAGGTTTAAGTTGTTATTTACTTATCTAACTGCAGCTTCTTGAAAATAACCTTTTACTTACCTGCTAGGCAGAGCTAGAACTGGGGGAGAGGAGGTCACATGATGCAATAAGGGATCAAGGTTTACCAGAAGGACATCAGAAGTTATGCAGAGTCCACGAGCTGATGCAGCAATCTAACATTTACCTGCTTACAGTGTGCAGGGATACAGAAGGCTTTCCCTTGAAAACAATAAATGTCTAAAATCAAAAGCTGCATCTTTCCTTATTTTTAGGTGATAAAGTCCTTAACATGGAGCATGTTTTGTTGAAGTTCTCTAAATGTTTAATGATGACTGGGAAGTTAATTTCATTTGGATACCTTCAGGGTTCTCCTGTATTCTTCATACATGGTATCTATATGAATGTGTGCTGAGAGGAACAATCAGATTTAATAATTGTGGATACTGAGTTGCCCACCATCTAAGAGCCAGAATTAATATCTCTACTCTCCATTTAGCTATTTCTATGTCTATTTTTATATTTCTTTCTTTCCACCCCCCACCCAGACTTCTCCTGCAAACCTTTAAAATATAGTCATTTCCTCAGAATAGAATCCACTCTAGCTGGTTTAGGCAAAAGGGATTAATTTTTTTTTTCACACAGCATTAAAAGGTTTACAAATCACTTGAGAGATAAACAGTCTCTAGGTTGAGCATGCAGGAGAAATGTCCCAAGCCACAAGACACAACTGGGCACCCCTGAGACCAGTTGACTCTGCCATGATAGGAAGTACCATAGTGGCTGCTGGCCACTTACCCAGCAGCTACTACCATCACAGCTCATGCTTCTCTCCCCACTTCCTTCAGTTATAAATTCAGTTCTCATGAATACATCTCTTTGGTAGAACCTGAATCATATTCAGAACTCTAATTTCATTGAAGTCTGAAAAGTGTTAGTTTTAGCTTTCCAGGCTCAGCTGTTTAGGAAGAAAGTTGAGATGACAACTGAATAGGTAAAACTACAGGATCAGCCATAATAAGCACAAGGAAATGGGCACACATTTCAAATTCATTCAAATCAGGCTATGGAATCCTAGCTTTTGGCCATTCCTAGAATGTCACTCCAATACTACATACACTAAGTTACACATTTGTTGAGGCCTCACTGCTTCTAGACATGCTGTTTTTCACCATCCGTTTTCCTCACTCTTCCAGACCTATCTTGTACATTTCCTCAGATCCTCCTGGGCCTCATCTACCCTCAACCCCAGACTGTTGCTTGCCCAGAGTCCTGATCAGAGGAGCTCAGCAATGGTTGATTGACTCATGCCATTCCAGTGGTCATAAAACTCAGAAGACTCAGCATCTCTCACCCTGGTTTTTGCAGCCTTCCCTGCAAATCCTGGGGAGAAAAAGCCAGGCTTTGACATGGCCTCCACACCTCTCATCACAGCAGAAACCGCAGCAGCTCCAGTAACTAAGTCGGAGTTAGTTACTAACCCAGCAGCTGTCTGGAGGGAAGATGTGCAAGTTAACACTTTGTTAGGTCAAGTAGGCATGAGAAACAGGAGATGGAAAGAAGCCAGTAGATAGATTGTTCACCCTTCTTTCCACCAAAGAATTTTTTTAAGGTGCCGTGAATTCATGAATCTCTCTGGAGATGTTCAGTGTAACTGAGTAACCATTTAAATTTCCTATAACCAGAGCTCACTAACATGACTTATTGTTTCCTATCCTTCCTTTTTTGTCACACTTGCTTCTCTGGACTTGTACTCTACAATAAAGCATGTGCTCATAAGATTAACCTCAGAATCTTTTCTTAAGAACCCAAGCTAAGATACCACCTTTGCAGAGACCACTCCCTCAACGTGGAGTGACAGTTCCTCTTCATCAGCCCACAGCCAACTTCTCTTCAAGAATCTGTCTCAAGATATTCCCTTGCAAAGGAGCCCATACTTCACTAATTATTTCATTATCTCTTGGCTTACCTCCTTCGCTGTGTTTTTCTGAATATTTTTGTGATCATATTAACTTGTGCTTTTCTTCACATAGTTTGCACATATTATGCATGATTTTCCCCCATCCTCGAGCTGGTCAGAACATAGACTTTTTTTTAACCATATATTTTCTCAGTTGCACTTATGCAAAGGCTCTACAACAAGAGAGTGCCCAATGTGAATACAGTTATGGAGGTATCCACCCACCCTCCAGGTTCTGCCTTACTTCAGTCAGCATTTTTTGCAAGCATGCTTTGCCTTCCTGATGCAGCTGCAGGCTTTCCAAGGCCAGTCTGCTATACCTCTCTCCCGGGGCCCTGTCCCACAGTCACAATTATTCTCCTCATCCTTGTGCATAGTTCTCTTTCCACTGCTCCAGCCTAGGGAAAAAAAAAAGGAAACAAAGAAAAACACTTGTTCTGGGTCCTGTTCTTGATTGCCTGGCTGATAAGTGATTTATGCCCAGTTATTAATGACTAAAAGGGTAACTCCCAGGGCAATATTCATATATTTAAGGACATCCTATGAACAGGTGCCTTAAACCAAAGTGAGCTTACTCTAAAAAGTGTAGTTTAATGGAGGAGAACCTTCTGAGCAAGATAATTTTAATTAATAATTGCACCATAAATTTTCAACATTCTAGAACTCTAGTAGATCATACTACAGACTCTTATGTACCCAAACGCCAATATTTTGTGGGTGTGATATCATCATTTTAACATTTTTAAAACCTGAGACATGAATTATTTATGCTTTGAGAAGTACCAGAGAGTTAAACCCAGCATTAAAAGAGAGACCTTACGATCTCTCAAGGCCTCTGAGCTAGAAAGCGAAGATGACTGGGACAGTAACCCAAATTTTCCCAGATTAAATTCACCCTAGTTCTACTTTCGGAAAGAAGGTATTTAAAAAAAAAAAAAAAAAAGTTTTCCCTGAATATTTAATGAAATAGGACCTCCTTAAAAGAGTATTATAATGAAAAAGGATTCCGTCTTACTCTCAATATAAGGCTGCCTCCAATGGGGTGAGATTGATAGCTAAAACAGTCAGTGTTTAGTGGTAGAAGCTCTTGCCTGTCTGATGGATTTGTTTTGTTCCAAAAAAGGCTATTTCACAGCAAAAGCTAAGAAGCAGGCATCCAGTAAGCTGACTTCTGCGCCTTAATAACAAAAACTACAGTTGTCAATAAAGATATTGTAGTCTTTAATACAATAAAAATAAAAATTTCTAAAAGATCATCTTTATACTATCACAAAGAGATGGAATTATTTGTAAATAAAAGTTCCAGAGGAAGATATTTGGACTTAGTTGCTTTTTGTCTCTTCACTATTTTTCTGTCTATTTTAAATTATGGAAAGTGTTTCTAGTGGCCAGAAGAATATGCCCCAAAATGAGGCTCACCATCAGAGATAACACCATTGATACACGTTGTTCTTAAGACCATATTTGCCAGAAAATCCAATTTAATTCATTTTCAATTTTCAGGATTCGTTTTCTTCATTTTATGCAATGTTTATTTTATATACTTTTTTATTGCTTTTTATCCTAATTCAAATTATAATGATAATACATGGTTAATGTTTACATTTTGAAATTTAAGTTATAGTCAATAATGTAATATTTAATTTAAATGATTTTTTAAATTTTTCTGAATTCTGAACGGTTTTTAAACAATGGGTGTTAAAATGAGTATTTATATACATCATGAGATACATACGAAAATACCAATATTGGGATTTTGCTCCAATAGTGTTATCATGACTTTCGATGGATCATCTCAATACTGCTGCATAAATGATCACCAACCTTGGTCAAATGTGCAAATGAATGTTGACTTCACTATTTCTGGCGTCCTTTTGACTTTCCCAATGACTTCCTTCTGAACAACAGTACCCTATGTCTTCTTAGGGGTGTCTTCTGACTCTGCAACCTTGGAAACAGGACAACAGCTATTCCTTAAGCTTCAGCTATGTGCCTAGCACTTTGTGACATGTTTTCTATAATCATCTATTAACTCTTCACAATAACTCGATGTGGTCCTTGTCAAAGTCCCTATTTTACAGGTGAGGCAATGGATGCTGCATGGGGCTGGAAAACACATAAAATATCACATTACTGGGAGCCTCTCTGGGTCCCCTGGCTCCAAAGCCAGTGTCCTCTGTCTTCTACTTCACCACATCTCGTCTCCTCCTTGTGTTATAAGCGTGTAGAAATTACTTTGTTCTCAAACCAGCACAAGACACTTTGATTTTAATAACAAAGTATTTTTCTAGTAATTAAATAATATTTTATCTTAACCAAATTGGAAATGAGACTAGATGATTAGATGACCTTTATAATCTCCTCAATCCTTGGTGGGTAAAGTGTGACTGTCCATAAAAGGTCAAAGAAAGCAAATGCCCAGCACAGCAAAAGGCTTATGGTCAAGTAACACAGAAAAACGTCCCTTCATGGGGGAAATGAAGACTTGAAGGCATAATAAGGGCATTATGCTTTATCTAAAGCAAAAATACAAATTGAATATCTTATTCGCTCTTTGATAGCAAAACATATGTAGACATTTTCTGAACATTTATTCTCTCTAGGTGACTAGAATAATATCTACCATTTGTGGAGCACTAACTACTTGTCTAAACACCTTGCATTTGTCAGCAATTTATTGAAAACTGTGAACTCAGCAGGATTCAAACCTGAGAAGGTTTTGTCTCCTATTGTGGTTGTAACATGCTCTGTCGAATCTCCCTTTCCCAAGACTTCATGGCTTCTCCAGTAAATGCCAATTTTGTGACCTTTTTAGGTTGGAAAAGATGCAATCCAGTGACATCCACTTCAGTTTCTTGTCCAATTCAAATGTCCATCTTCTCCCCAGGACACAGTGGCAGGGAGAGGAGGCTACCCTTAACTCTTTCCCCTCCCTCTTGCATTTTCTGAGCCCTTTCTATGTTGAGGAAGAAGAGAGAATTCTCAAAAGGCAGCAGAAATGTTTTGCTTACCAGTTGTTGTTACGACCTCTGTCCTCCATGTATGAGGCAGTCTCTTCATTGCACAACCTCCTTTCATAGGAAATCGGCTCCTGTAGACCTCTTCCAGTCTCCTTAGTTTCCTACATAACTCACCTTACAGGCTTTTGCTGCTGGGGTCTCTTCTCTTGGTAAGTCACAGTCTAGGATGAACTTGCTTCACAATAGTTCAAGCCTGGTACCTTTGTCATATCTACTTGACATACGAAAGACTCATGCATCTTTTTTCTACCAGACAATGGGAGTGTGCCTCATTGCCCTATTGCTCATTTTCTCTGTCTTGAGTTCTGTCCCTATATTCTTTCCTACTGCTGGAGTAAGCAAAAAGAATACTACAGATCCATGACATGAGTAGGTATCCAACTGAAAAATGAGATTTCAGGCTCAACTTATTGCAGGCATCCCCCAATCATTAAAAATGTTTTCCTTGGAATACTCCATTGGATTATGCATAAGGAGCACTGAGAAAGAGTAAAAGGAAAAGACACAGAACCCTTTCTGAAGCTGAAGATTTACAATTCAATAGTCCCCTCAAGATTAGTGAGTACAGTGGTAAGCGGAGTAGCAGAACGAATTTGCCTCTTAATGACTGGTGTTTACCAATCATCTATTTGTCCCCTAATTTTCACCTATTTGTCTCTAACTCTGGAGCCAAGTAGACAATTATGAGACAAAAAAAAATTCCACTTAGTGTACTATGACACACAACTCTGAAAGATAGGCATTGTTATGCCTTAGGGAAGTAGATTGCAAATAATAATTACTATTACTTTTTGAGGGCAGGAGAATTTCCATCGCCTCACAGAGTGCTTGGCCTATATAGGGCTCAATAAATATTTATTAAATGACTACACAGAGTGAATGAATAGCTCAAGGTCATGCTTAGGAAATGGTGACCTGGAGTTCAAATCCTTTTCTTTTTTACCATCAATATCTCTCTAAACAAAATGTCATCCTAACACTAATGCTGATTAAAGTCATAGTGGTGTCATATAAGAGTTTCTTCAGTCTAACTCAGTCACACCTTTCAGTCAAATAACTCATTTCTCTCCCCATATTGGAATCCAGTCCTGGGATGGTTCTACACACATGTGAAACCAATTAGCAGGTCCTAAGCCTAGAATGACCTTATTGTGCCCGAGTTTGACATCCTATATTTTGCAGTTGCATATGGTTGGTGAAATCTCTCCATGGCAAAATCCCTGACATTCACAAGTATTAGTTTCCCCTGAGCTTTTCTATTTTCAGTTGTTTAATAAACAATAAGGATCTGTGTGACATTTATCATCTGTTAATTGCCATAGGTTCTCAAATTCAGTCATATAAAGGCTGGTTGGTTATTTTAGGGACTTTAAACAAAAAGTATTGGATGGATGGATGGATGGATGGATGGATGGATGGATGGATGGATGGAATGGACTAAATACCTACATTTCAGGGAATTGATACCTTATGAATTCATCTTGATTAATGGTAATTTCACAAGCCAAAAAAGCAGTTGAGTCTCAGAAACTTGGAGAACTATTCAAACAGCTTTAAAACAAAAAGCTGTACCCTATATAAATACAAGGGATATGTGAATAACTCATTTAAAGTGTTTTATTTAAAAACTGGTCAGGCGCAGTGGCTCATGCTTGTAATCCCAGCATTTAGGGAGGCCAAGCCGGGTGGATCTCCTGAGGTCAGGAGTTTGAGACCAGCCTGGCCAATAAGGCAAAACCGTGTGTCTACTAAAAATTCAAAAATTAGCTTGACATGGTGGCATGTGCCTGTAGTCCCAGCTACTCGGGAGGCTGAGGCAGGGGAATTGCTTGAACCTGGTAGTTGGAAGTTGTAGTGAGCCAAGATCACGCCATTGCACTCCAGCCTGGGTGACAAAAGCGAGACTTTTATTTAAAAATGCATGGTTGATTCTTCCCAGTATTATTATAGAGGAAAAAACATGGTAAATATTTAATTTTAGAGCTGGGCCAAGTTGAAGACACCAAGGATTTAAGAAAACTTTGGGGAAGGGGTTGGAAAGACATCTTGTACATCAAAGAGAAGAGTCAAGATTTTCCTCAACATTGCCTGCACTGACTGAATTTCAAGTAACCTTTGCCATCCTTGCTGAAGCTAAAGCAGAGGGCTAACGAGGAACAGCAGCAACTCAGACTCTTCCTGGGCAAATGGACAAAGTTGTTGACTATTTTCCTTGGGTTCTACCTCAAAGATCCACGGCCTGAGTCTCTGAGAAGCAAAACAAATGCAAGCAGAAAGAATATATTTGCATTTGGGTTTGGACAACAAGATTACAGGTGCCCAAAGAGGTATGGCAAGCTCCAGCAATAATTTTTCAACTGATCAAGAGATTGAGAAGTGCAGGGAAACAGTTTCAGGCTTGCTTTAGAAGGCTAGAGAAGCACAGAGGAGCAGTAACAACTCAGCACCACACAGTGTCCCCTTCCGAGGCAGGAGAGAGGCCTTGCTTGTCTATTCTTGGCACTGATCAGACTCTCTTATAAGTTTCTGGCAACCTCCCAGAGAGAACGGCATGTTCCCTGCTGAGTGTATAAAGGGCTTGGAAAACATGTTTGTGTGTGCAACCCTGTGGGCAGGGCCTGGCTTAGTCGCTCTGTGTCACATACTTCCTCTCTGGAGTGTCAGGAGGCAGGCTTTGACTTTTAGACCTGCTGTGCAAGTCTTCAGAAGCTAAGATAGTCCCCAGGTCCGGTCTGGGTACGTTGCTGTGTTTCCATTATCATGGAAGAGACAAATTTTTAGGGAACCTGGATGTTCCTGTAAACCATGGTTCATAAAGTATTCTGTTGCAATGAGTAAATACAGGTTGGATTTCAGCTAACCTCCTATTATGGTCACAAAGCCTTCCTTTGGAAACTTGCACCTGTTTTCCCCAGTGAGATTTGGTCAGGCATGATTACTCACCCTGTGGGAACTAAGATAACACAGATTAACACCAGTGCTCCTTGCTGCCATCTTGGAGCTAGTGACTCACTCCCTGCTCGTCAAACTCCCTTTTCAGAACAGTGAAATTTGAGCAGAAGGAAGGATTAGTCAGCTTGGCCTGACAAGCCCCTAATGAAGCTCCTAGGGTTTCCAGTAAACAGAAAAGGGGTCTTTAGAGAAATTGTGAGCTCCTAGACCCTCTGGGCAGGCAACCTAGGTCCACCTGTCAGATTCTAATAACAAACAGCAACCAAAATATTGTACAGTAGCTTAAAAACAGACTGTAAGGTTTCATCATTACAGACCTGTTCTTGTGAACAAGGTAAATCCATTTTAAAAATGGAGTCTCGGCTGGGCGCGGTGGCTCACGCCTATAATCCCAGCACTTTGGGAACCTAAGGTGGGCGGATCACAAGGTCAGGAGATCGAGACCATCCTGGCGAACACGGTGAAACCCCGTCTCTACTAAAAATATAAAAAAATTAGCCGGGCATGATGGCGAGCACCTGTAGTCCCAGCTACTAAGGAGGCTGAGGCAGGAGAATGGCGTGAACCCGGGAGGCGGAGCTTGCAGTGAGCGGAGATCGCACCACTGCACTCCAGCCTGGGTGACAGGGCGAGACTCTGTCTCAAAAAAAAAAAAAAAAAAATGGAGTCTCCCATGGAACTTTCTGGAATCGAATCTAGTGAAATTCCTCCGTCTTCCAATATTTCAGGCACTTTAACCACTTTCTTAATATGGTCTTGCACTGTAGTTACCAAGTGCACTCTCTTTCTATATCCTCATCCTCCCGTAACTCTCTCCTAAGTGTCAGGGATTTACTGGACATCCCCATCCTGCTATCCCATAAGCCCCTCAAAATCAACATCTCCAAAGTTAATTTTGTCATAAGAAACAAGATAGCATAATGGTTTAAAAACAAAGCAAAACACACAGGCATTGGTATGCAAGTGATTGAGTTTGAATCCTGCCTCCACCTCTAATTACCTGTGAGTCCTAGGCAATTGCATAACCTGTCTATACTACAGTTTAATCGTCTCTCAAAATAAAAATAATAGTATTTTCCTCATAGGGTTGTAGTAAGAATTAAATAAATTAAAGCATGCAAAGGAATTAGCGTCATTATATTTTCCATGTCAGGTTTGCTATAAATAAGAGTTTAAAAATGAATGAAGCAACACAGTTAATGCTTAATCTAATACTTAGTCAAGCTACTGGTAACAAAAAACTCAAAACATGAAGTACAGATTTCAGAAGTCCAGATTTCAGCAGCAATTTTGATAATTAGTAACTAGACCTTGAGTGAGTAACATAACTTTTCCAGTCCTCATTTCCTCATAGTCAAAATAGGGATGGCACTAATAGCTACCAACTGTGGGGTGTTGACTATGTGTTAGGTACCATACTTTATAAGCATTACAAATAATAACACAAAAGTGTAATAATCATTTTGGAATAATCACTGATAGACAATATAACATTCATTCATTCTTAAAACAGTATACACTGAGTGACTATTAAATGCTAGGAGTTGAGATACAAAGGGAACAAATGACAAACCATTCCAACAGACAGTTCACCGAAGAAGATACACAAATAGCAAATAAGCAAGTGAAAAACTGTTTAACATCATTAGCCCTCAGAGAAATACAAATGAAAAGACTTATCACTATTCACCTATCAGAATGGCTAAAATTAAAAAGACTTACATCACCAACTATTGACAAGAATGACAGCAACTGGAACTCTCATATTGCTGGTAGAAGTGCAAACATGTACATCACTTTGGAAAACAGTTTGGTACTTTCTTGTAAAATTAAAGTGGCTGACCTTGAATTTCACTTCTAGACATTTGCCCAAGGGAAATGGAAACATGCCCAAAAAAAGATTTGAGCAAGAGTGTTTATAGCATATTCGTCCATTGTATTAGTCAAGGCTCTCCAAAGAAACAGAACCGGTAGGTTATATATACATAGAAAGAGAGAGAAAAAATATGTTAAGAAATTGGCTCACATGATTATAGGGACTAACAAGTTTGAAATCTGCAGGGAAAGCCAGCAGGCTGGAGACCCAAGGAAGAGTTAATGTTTCAGTCATGAATCTGAAGACAATCTGGAGGCAGAATTCCCACTTTCTCAGGGGACCTCAGTCTTTTTCTTGTAAGGCATTCAACTGATGGGATGAGAACAAACCCCATATTATGGAGAGTGATCTGCTTTACTCAAAACCTATTAACTTAAATGTTTGTTACTTCTAAAAAATATTTCCACAGCAACATCTAAACTGATGTTCGACCACATATCTGGATACACATAGCCTAGCCAAGTTAACACACAAAACTAACCCTCACATCTATTATTACTCTAAGCTGGAAATAACCCAAATCTTCATCGCTAGGAGAATGGATAAATATTTATTTTGGTATAGTCACAGGATGGAACACGATTAAGCAATAAAGAAGTATAAACTACTAATATATGCAAAATATGGATGAATCTCCAAAATACTATGTTAAGAGAATGAAGCCAAACACATAAGAATATATGCTGTATAATTCTGTTTTTGTGAAGTTCAAAACCAAGTAAACCTAATCCATGATGATAGAAACAGTACAGTGGTTGCCTGTGGTAGACAGGAATTTACCAGAAAGAGACAAAAGAACACATGAAGATATTCTGTGATAATAAATGTATCCTTCCTTCCTTCCTTCCTCCCTCCCTCCCTCTCTCTTCTTTCTTTCTTTCCTTCCCTCCTTCCTTCCTTCCTTCCTTCCTTCCTTCCTTCCTTCCTTCCTTCCTTCCTTTTCTCTTTCTTTCTTTCTTTCTTTCTTTCTTTCTTTCTTTCTTTCTTTCTTTCTTTCTTTCTTTCTTCTTTCTTTCTTTCTTTCTTTCTTTCTTTCTTTCTTCTTTCTTTCTTTCTTTCTTTCCTTCTTTCTTCTTTCTTTCTTTCTTTTTTTTTCTCTTTCCCTCTGTGGCCCAGGCTGCAATCTACTCGGCTCCCTGCTGCCCGCCACGCGGACTGCCTGGGACTGCCAGCGCGCGCCACCGCTGCCTGCTTTTTCTCCTTTGGCTGCAGGCACGCGTTCGCCATCTTGGCCATGCTGGTCGCCAGCTCCTGACGCCGAGTGCTCTGCCCGCCTCAGCCTCCCGAGGTACTGGGACTGCAGACGGAGTCTCGCTCACCCGGTGCTCGGTGTTACCTGGGCTGGAGTGCGGTGACGTGGTCTGGCCTCGCGGCAGCCTCCGCCTCCCAGCCGCCTGCCTTGGCCTACCAGGGTGATGGGATTGCAGCCCCTGCCCGGCCGCCGCCCCGACTGGGAGGTGAGGAGCGCCTCTGCCCGGCCACCCATCGTCTGGGAAGTGAGGAGCGCCTCGGCCCGGCCGCCCCGTCTGGGAAGTGAGGAGCGCCTCTGCCCGGCCACCCACCGTCTGGGAAGTGAGGAGCGCCTCTGCCCGGCCACCCATCGTCTGGGAAGTGAGGAGCGCCTCTGCCCTGCCGCCCCGTCTCGGAAGTGAGGAGCGCCTCTGCCCAGCCACCCACCGTCTGGGAAGTGAGGAGCGCCTCTGCCCGGCCACCCACCGTCTGGGAAGTGAGGAGCGCCTCTGCCCGGCCACCCACCGTCTGGGAAGTGAGGAGCGCCTCTGCCCGGCCACCCACCGTCTGGGAAGTGAGGAGCGCCTCTGCCCGACCACCCACCGTCTGGGAAGTGAGGAGCACTTCTGCCCGGCCACCCATCGTCTGGGAAGTGAGGAGCGCCTCTGCCCGGCCACCCATCGTCTGGGAAGTGAGGAGCGCCTCTGCCCGGCCACCCATCCTCTGGGAAGTGAGGAGCACCTCTGCCCGGCCGCCCCGTCTGGGAAGTGAGGAGCGCCTCTGCCCGGCCACCCATCGTCTGGGAAGTGAGGAGCGCCTCTGCCCGGCCGCCCCGTCTGGGAGGAAGTGAGGAGAGCCTCTGCCTGGCCACCCCATCTGGGAAGTGAGGAGCGCCTCTGCCCGGCCACCCACCGTCTGGGAAGTGAGGAGCGCCTCTGCCCGGCCACCCACCGTCTGGGAAGTGAGGAGCGCCTCTGCCCGGCCGCCCCGTCCGGGAAGAAGTGAGGAGCGCCTCTGCCCGGCCGCCCCGTCCGGGAAGAAGTGAGGAGCGCCTCTGCCCGGCCGCCCCGTCCGGGAAGAAGTGAGGAGTGCCTCTGCCCGGCCACCCACTGTCTGGGAAGTGAGGAGCGCCTCTGCCCGGCCGCCCCGTCTCGGAAGAGAGGAGCGCCTCTGCCCGGCCACCCACCGTCTGGGAAGTGAGGAGCGCCTCTGCCCGGCCGCCCCGTCCGGGAAGAAGTGAGGAGCGCCTCTGCCCGGCCGCCCCTTCCGGGAAGAAGTGAGGAGCGCCTCTGCCCGGCCACCCACCGTCTGGGAAGTGAGGAGCGCCTCTGCCCGGCCACCCACCGTCTGGGAAGTGAGGAGCGCCTCTGCCCGGCCGCCCCGTCGGGAAGAAGTGAGGAGCGCCTCTGCCCGGCCGCCCCGTCCGGGAAGAAGTGAGGAGCGCCTCTGCCCGGCCGCCCCGTCCGGGAAGAAGTGAGGAGCGCCTCTGCCCGGCCGCCCCGTCTCGGAAGTGAGGAGCGCCTCTGCCCGGCCGCCCCGTCTCGCCACCCACCGTCTGGGAAGTGAGGAGCGCCTCTGCCCGGCCGCCCCGTCTCGGAAGTGAGGAGCGCCTCTGCCCGGCCACCTACCGTCTGGGAAGTGAGGAGCACCTCTGCCCGACCACCCACCGTCTGGGAAGTGAGGAGCGCTTCTGCCCGGCCACCCACCGTCTGGGAAGTGAGGAGCGCCTCTGCCCGGCCACCCACCGTCTGGGAAGTGAGGAGCGCCTCTGCCCGGCCACCCACCGTCTGGGAAGTGAGGAGCGCCTCTGCCCGGCCACCCACCGTCTGGGAAGTGAGGAGCGCCTCTGCCCGGCCACCCACCGTCTGGGAAGTGAGGAGCGCCTCTGCCCGACCACCCACCGTCTGGGAAGTGAGGAGCACTTCTGCCCGGCCACCCATCGTCTGGGAAGTGAGGAGCGCCTCTGCCCGGCCACCCATCGTCTGGGAAGTGAGGAGCGCCTCTGCCCGGCCACCCATCCTCTGGGAAGTGAGGAGCACCTCTGCCCGGCCGCCCCGTCTGGGAAGTGAGGAGCGCCTCTGCCCGGCCACCCATCGTCTGGGAAGTGAGGAGCGCCTCTGCCCGGCCGCCCCGTCTGGGAGGAAGTGAGGAGAGCCTCTGCCTGGCCACCCCATCTGGGAAGTGAGGAGCGCCTCTGCCCGGCCACCCACCGTCTGGGAAGTGAGGAGCGCCTCTGCCCGGCCACCCACCGTCTGGGAAGTGAGGAGCGCCTCTGCCCGGCCGCCCCGTCCGGGAAGAAGTGAGGAGCGCCTCTGCCCGGCCGCCCCGTCCGGGAAGAAGTGAGGAGCGCCTCTGCCCGGCCGCCCCGTCCGGGAAGAAGTGAGGAGTGCCTCTGCCCGGCCACCCACTGTCTGGGAAGTGAGGAGCGCCTCTGCCCGGCCGCCCCGTCTCGGAAGAGAGGAGCGCCTCTGCCCGGCCACCCACCGTCTGGGAAGTGAGGAGCGCCTCTGCCCGGCCGCCCCGTCCGGGAAGAAGTGAGGAGCGCCTCTGCCCGGCCGCCCCTTCCGGGAAGAAGTGAGGAGCGCCTCTGCCCGGCCACCCACCGTCTGGGAAGTGAGGAGCGCCTCTGCCCGGCCACCCACCGTCTGGGAAGTGAGGAGCGCCTCTGCCCGGCCGCCCCGTCGGGAAGAAGTGAGGAGCGCCTCTGCCCGGCCGCCCCGTCCGGGAAGAAGTGAGGAGCGCCTCTGCCCGGCCGCCCCGTCCGGGAAGAAGTGAGGAGCGCCTCTGCCCGGCCGCCCCGTCTCGGAAGTGAGGAGCGCCTCTGCCCGGCCGCCCCGTCTCGCCACCCACCGTCTGGGAAGTGAGGAGCGCCTCTGCCCGGCCGCCCCGTCTCGGAAGTGAGGAGCGCCTCTGCCCGGCCACCTACCGTCTGGGAAGTGAGGAGCACCTCTGCCCGACCACCCACCGTCTGGGAAGTGAGGAGCGCTTCTGCCCGGCCACCCATCGTCTGGGAAGTGAGGAGCGCCTCTGCCCGGCCACCCATCCTCTGGGAAGTGAGGAGCGCCTCTGCCCGGCCGCCCCGTCTGGGAAGTGAGGAGTGCCTCTGCCCGGCCACCCATCCTCTGGGAAGTGAGGAGCGCCTCTGCCCGGCCACCCACCGTCTGGGAAGTGAGGAGCGCCTCTGCCCGGCCACCCATCGTCTGGGAAGTGAGGAGCGCCTCTGCCCGGCCGCCCCGTCTGGGAGGAAGTGAGGAGAGCCTCTGCCCAGCCACCCCGTCTGGGAAGTGAGGAGCGCCTCTGCCCAGCCACCCACCGTCTGGGAAGTGAGGAGCGCCTCTGCCCGGCCACCCACCGTCTGGGAAGTGAGGAGCGCCTCTGCCCGGCCACCCATCCTCTGGGAAGTGAGGAGCGCCTCTGCCCGGCCGCCCCGTCTGGGAAGTGAGGAGTGCCTCTGCCCGGCCACCCATCCTCTGGGAAGTGAGGAGCGCCTCTGCCCGGCCGCCCCGTCTGGGAAGTGAGGAGCACCTCTGCCCGGCCACCCATCGTCTGGGAAGTGAGGAGCGCCTCTGCCCGGCCGCCCCGTCTGGGAGGAAGTGAGGAGAGCCTCTGCCCAGCCACCCCGTCTGGGAAGTGAGGAGCGCCTCTGCCCAGCCACCCACCGTCTGGGAAGTGAGGAGCGCCTCTGCCCGGCCACCCACCGTCTGGGAAGTGAGGAGCGCCTCTGCCCGGCCGCCCCGTCCGGGAAGAAGTGAGGAGCGCCTCTGCCCGGCCGCCCCGTCCGGGAAGAAGTGAGGAGCGCCTCTGCCCGGCCGCCCCGTCCGGGAAGAAGTGAGGAGCGCCTCTGCCCGGGCGCCCCGTCCGGGAAGAAGTGAGGAGCGCCTCTGTCCGGCCGCCCCGTCCGGGAAGAAGTGAGGAGCTCCTCTGCCCGGCCGCCCCGTCCGGGAAGAAGTGAGGAGCGCCTCTGCCCGGCCTCCCATCGTCTGGGAAGTGAGGAGCACCTCTGCCCGGCTACCCATCGTCTGGGAAGTGAGGAGTGCCTCGGCCCGGCCGCCCCATCTGGGAAGTGAGGAGCGCCTCTGCCCTGCCACCCCGTCTGGGAGGAAGTGAGGAATGCCTCTGCCCGGCCACCCCGTCTGGGAAGAAGTGAGGAGCGCCTCTGCCCGGCCGCCCCGTCTGGGAAGAAGTGAGGAGGGCCTCTGCCTGGCCGCCCCGTCTGGGAAGAAGTGAGGAGTGCCTCTGCCCGGCCGCCCCGTCTGGGAAGAAGTGAGGAGCGCCTCTGCCCGGCCGCCCCGTCTGGGAAGTGAGGAGCACCTCTGCCCGGCCGCCCCGTCTGGGAAGAAGTGAGGAGCGCCTCTGCCCGGCCGCCCCGTCTGGGAAGTGAGGAGAGCCTCTGCCCTGCCACCCATTGTCTGGGAAGTGAGGAGCGCCTCTGCCCGGCCACCCATCGTCTGGGAAGTGAGGAGCGCCTCTGCCCGGCCGCCCCGTCTGGGAAGTGAGGAGCGCCTCTGCCGGGCCACCCATCGTCTGGGAAGTGAGGAGCGCCTCTGCCCGGCCACCTATCGTCTGGGAAGAAGTGAGGAGCGTCTCTGCCTGGCCGCCCCATCTGGGAGGTCTACCGCGGAGGCCAGAAGCAATGTGGGGGCTGGACGTGGTGGCTCACGCCTGTGGTCCCGGCACTCTGGGGGGCGAGGCGGGTTGATCACTTCGGGCTAGGAGTTCGAGACCAGTCTGGCCAACTTGGCGAAACATGAAAAATACAACAGACAAACCAACCAACCAACTCAGTGACAACAAAACAGGTCTACCCTGGAGTCATACTCTAATTTTTTCTATTTTCCTCCCTTTCTGATTCTTTATCCCACTTTCTTTTTCTTCCTCTTCCTTCTACCTCTTCTTTGTCAAATAGAGGATTGAGTTATTATCACCGAAAAAATAAATAAATAAATAAATAAATGTATTGTTTACCTTGATTAGAGTGTTGATTACAAGGGTATATACATTTGTAAACATTCATACGATTATCCATTTTAAAGTTGTGTATTTCACTATTGGTAAATTTTCCTTAATCTTTTAAAAAACTGGAGAGTTTGCAGTTCCTTCTTTTAAGGAGGTTACAGCCTGGTGGTAGAGACTGGCAGACAGGCATTTACAACATAGCATAAGTGAGATACTTAACCTAATTTGCCTATTAAAGCTTTTAAAAGGGGACATGGGAAATTGGAGTGGTATTTTTGAAAGCACCCCAGGTATCTGAATGTGCAGACTCATCAGTTTCCCAATGAAGGCCAAGACTTTGCCATTATTCACCTTTGAATCCACAGCAGGTACAGAGTCCAGCTTAATAAATATTTGTTGAATAAATGGCAAAATTCTATGCTTCTCCTGGCCAAAGAAAACCAAAAGTGAAATCCTGTGCCAGCAGCCCTGCCTTCTAATTCCATCCAGCTTTTTATTTACATAATTCGAGACCAAGAGCCTATGAGAGGATTGAGAATGAAATCCAAGGATGACAAATATATTTCACCTTGCCTATCAACTCTAAGCAATTGGAAGTAACAGTCCTTACACTGTACTAAGAAGAACTCTGCGGCTGAGTCTGAGCTCAAAAGGAGAGAATATTTTGGTTGGTTATTATTGTCTGCCGTAGGTGTAAAAAATAACACACACCACTTTTGCCATCCCTGAAGAGCTCAAATTCAAGCACCACATAATATCGAAATAAGATACGGACACAGCATATGTTCAGTGAGTCAACCTTGCTCCAACGCAGAAAAAAAAAATTTAAGAATTATTGGAAACTAAATCAAATGTCTACACATTGAAAGAGGGCCCGTATTAATTTATTTAGATGCAGCCCATGTCTACAAATGGGCAGATTTCCTTCAGTGGGCTGCAACTGGAATATCACTGAATATCTATTCATATGCTCACATATTTTTGTTAGATATGTGTATGTCTAACCATCTGTGGAATGTGCAGGGTCTACAAGTCAGTCACTTACAGAAATCTAGAACTCAAGCAGAATGGGACTATAATAATAATTACAATTTATTAAAAGTTAACCAAGTGCCTGACATTGTACTAAACAATTATTGCTCCTAGTTACAAAGGTGGGAACTGGGCCTCAGAAAATATTAAGTGGCAGGGAGGAGTTCCAACTCTGGCATGTCTGATTCTATGCATTACTCTGTATGGCTACCTATTCAGCTATATTATCTCAATAACTAATTCTTTAATGATTTTCCAGAAGGAAGCAACTCTGCGACCATACTGGTGGAGATGTCTGACCATGTGCAAAAGTACATGGGACACCTGTGACCCAGATGGCATGATTAGGCTTCTCTGGCATTGCCTGGGATGGGCAGAAACATGCATGTCTCATTTTGGAGGCTTTTCATCCTGTCTCTTTGGTAGTTTTTGATCCTAGCTTGGTCCTGATCTCTCACCTGTAATCTATTGCTAGAAAGAAAACAAACGCTATTCTTGCCAGTTGTTGACAGTCCCTAAGAATATATCAACATTTACTCTACATAAGTACATGCTCACACTGAGATCCTAGCCACGAAGAAGCAAAACAAAAACAAAAACAAAACCACACCATCAGGGAATGAGAACAAGAAACAATAAGGGAAGGGAGAAAAGGAGAGAATGTGAAAGAGACAGAAAGAAAAAAGAGGGAGGAAGAAAGAAAGAAGGGAAATTGAATGAATGGAATTACTAATGAAATTGTCTATTTCAGTGCTACACAGAGAGAAACTAACTGCAATGTTGTTTTTTCCTTCCAGATTATGTAACCACAGGACAGAAACCTATGGTTCTAAAATCATTTCCTGATACCCAGATCTCTTTCCAATGAAGGGAAGAGCAAAATTCTTTGAAACTGTAACCAGGAGATTAAAGAAAGGTGCCATAGAATACCTATTTACCTTTCTTGATGTTTCTGGTTTAATTTTCTTCAAAACGGCCTTTAGAAATGCAAGCTGTCTGTAATTCCATAGCTGTGATTCACGGCAGGGAGAAAATTATCCTACAGTGCCTCCTTCGGGCCAAACTGCCAGGAGCAGTGAACCCTTAACAAAACAGCTTGGGACAGTTTGTTTCAGAGAGTGAGTCTGTACCACGGGAAAATCATTGCAGTTAAAATGCAATAAAAAGAAAAGAAAAGAAAACAAAACAAAACAAAAACAAAAAGCTGGGTCTTTGGCCTGTGCAGATAAATGTCTTAGAAACCCTGCCATATCTGGCTGGGCACAGTGGCTCACACCTGTAATCCCAGCACTTTGGGAGGCCGAGACAGGTGGATCACAGGAGTTTGAGACCAGCCTGGTCAGCATAGTGAAACCCCCTGTCTATCAAAAAATAGAAAAATTAGCTGGGTGTGATGGCATGCACCTGTAATCCCAGCTACTTGGGAGGCTGAGGTGACAGAATCCCTTGAACCTGGGAGGCGGAGGTTGCAGTGAGCTGAGATTGTGCCACTGCCCTCCAGCCTAAGCAACAGAGTGAGACCCCATCTCAAAAAAATTAAAATAAAATAAATAAAAATAAATAAATTTCCCCAAAGAGTCTTGAATGTCAAGTAGTTAATCACCATTTCCTAAATAAAGACATTGACACTTGAGTTAAGAAACTGACCCAAGTTCACAAAGATATTAAATGGAACAATCAAGATTAAAACTCAAGCCATTGGATTCCAAAGTCCATATATTTTTCTTTGTGCCACACTGCAGTGCTAATTGGAGTAAACAGTTTTCAGCTTCTTTGTATTTTTGTCATAGACTTAACCAGATGTTGCTTAGGAACAATTTGCTGATGCCTGTGTTTTCCTTGATGGATCATCCTAAGAGACCTTTTGTTGTCCATCTGACTTAAGCAGTATTTGGAGTCCTGGGATCCCTGGAAGACTATAATGATGTCAGTGCTTCAGTGAATAATTCAGCAGTTGAACACTGCCATGTTGAGAAGTATAAGCAGTCCTAGACCTCCAAATTTTACTCTGTTCTGTCATTTTCTGATGCCCTGGAAGAAACATTTCTTTCTTTTTTTAATGCAATTTTTAAAATCTTTAGCTTTTGATAAAAAGAAAAAGTAAGGCTATCATCCCCTTTGTTGCTTAAGAGTAAATTATTCCATATGATTGGAGTGTTTTACATGAGAAGGGAGGGTTAATTAGTGTCATTTTTACAGGATCAGATTGTATTTGGGGGTAGCATGGAAGAAAAGAGTAATGATAAAGGCAATTACCTGGTATTAAACATCATGACGATGCTCTGAAAATGATGAATACCCTGTAAATGTTACATGGTTGTATCATAATTGTTACTGCTATAAAAATTATAAGGTTGGAAAAAGTATAATTATGATGATAATAATATTCATTGATTCCCCATGGTGCTTCCCCACTCTTTGAAACATTTCATAATTTCATCCCACTCAGCTCTTCCAACCTCATCCTCTGCTCCCCACACAAAACAAATGTTCATCTACGTGCATCAAGTTACTCTAACTGACTGGTGGATACTCAGTGTATACTCCAGCTCTCACCCTTTGTCAGGGATACTCACTTTTAAATTCCCTCCCAAATCCCAGGGCCTTACTGTTACCCAAACTATTACCTAAACCCCACCCCTCTTCAGGTCACAGATCAAGTCCACCTGCCTTCCCTGGTCCATAGTGGCTTCTATCTGCCCTCAACTCCAATAGCACTTACCCTCCCGACCACCGCCCAGGCTGTCACGGACTTGTCACAGTGTTTTTTGTGTGTGCATCAGTCAGATCCCTAGAGGAAATGGAGGACACACTCAGTAGGGGTGACTGAAAAGAATCTAATCAAGGGCTGTCTGTGGAAGTGTAGGTAGGGAGCCAGGAAGGGCCCCAGTCTTCTGCCAATCTTCCCATGGACTGAAGCCTCTAGGAAACCAGGTGACAGGGAGTCAGTTGATACAGTCTGTGAAAGTCATTCTGCCAAGACCCAGAGCAGGGTAGAGAGAGGATCCTTGTTTAGAGAATGGGCAGCTCATTTTGTATGTCTTGCTTCCTAAATCAAATTGTTCGTAATCTATATTGGTTCCCACCACTTGTCAGTCAAATACTGACTTTTAGCTTCTACCACATTTGGAACAGGACAAGGAGTGAATGTTTGCCTTTGTGCCTCTCAGCAGGTGTGTCTCGGCTCCTGGATCTTGAGAAGGACCTCAGTAGCTACCTTCTACATCTGAGGCTGCCTTACACACCCCAGCATGATAGCAGTTTTGTTCATTTTTCTCTGCTTAATAAGCACTGAAAACTAATCCAGGCTGTCTTTAAGAAATACAAGGTGGCTATTTTATTTCCATAACTGGATTCAGCATATATTTGCATAGTGGTTATCCAATATCGTTGAGACATAGCTCTTTCTGAGAAAACAGAAAACCAATTAGTAAAGAAGAAATTTAAGTTCACTTAAACCACTTAGTGTCACTTTTTTGAAAAGAAAAACAACAACAGCTGGCCAGGCACGGTGGCTCACACCTGTAATCCCAGCACTTTGGGAGGCCAAGGTGGGTGGATCATTTGAGGTCAGGAGTTCGAGACCATCCTGGCCAACATGGTGAAACCCTGCCTCTACTAAAAATACAAAAATTAGCCAGGCATGGTGGCAGGTGCCTGTAGTCCCAGCTACTTGGGAGGCTGAGGCAGGAGAATCGCTTGAACCAGGGAGGTGGAGATTGCAATGAGCCGAGGTCGTGCCATGGCACTCCAGCTTGGGTAACAGAGCAAGACTCTGTCTCAAAACAAATAAACAAACAAACAAACAACAACAAAAAAAAACCACTTTTGGGGGATGTTTTTGCACACATTGTTTTTCATTCATGGCAGATATGATCAAACATGAACAAAGCAACTTATCACTGAAATGCAGGTTTTGAAAATCCTTTCTGATGGACCAAATGGCTCAGTTAGACAGCACCTCATTTTAAAAAAAAACTGTGTAGTTTTTATCCTTATTTCTAAATAAAAACAAATAAACCAAAACCTTGAGCTACTAAAAATGAATCTTTTTTTTTTTTTTTTTTGAGACGGAGTCTCGCTCTGTCGCCCAGGCTGGAGTGCAGTGGCACAATCTCGGCTCACTGCAAGCTCTGCTTCCCGGGTTCACACCATTCTCCTGCCTCAGCCTCTCCAAGTATCAAGGACTACAGGCGCCCGCCACCACGCCCGGCTAATTTTTTTGTATTTTTAGTAGAGAGACGGGGTTTCACCGTGGTCTCAATCTCCTGACCTCGTGATCCGCCCGCCTCGGCCTCCCAAAGTGCTGGGATTACAAGCGTGAGCCACCACGCCCGGCCTAAAAATGAATCTTAAAGTGACTTGGTAACAACACTCTCTTCTTCTTCCCACATTTATCAGAGAACTACACAGGTAGCATACCGAATAAAGTCTTTTTTTTTTTTTTTTTTTTTTTACAGTCAAGGTCTCACTGTGTTGCCTAGGTTAGAATACAGTGGTGTGATCATAGGTCACTGTAAACTTGAAGTCGTGGGCTCAAGTGATTTTCCTGCCTCAGCCTCCGGAGGAGCTGGGACTACAGGCGTGTGCCACGACACCCAGCTAAGAGAATAAATTCTTGCATGTGAAAAAATAAATGAATGAAATTATTCTACCCTCTGCTCATTTATTCTGATACCCAGTGACCCTCCCTGCTAGGGATCTCATTGCTAATCTATGTCCTGCTACAAAATTCATCTCCTCCTTCTCTTTCCCCCACTGAAGATGGAAACAGCTGCGAAATCAGCTCCGTACATGATACATTTTCAAGTGACTAAATTTTTCCATAGTCAAATAGATCATTGCATCTATTTTACTACTTACAAAAATGCAAAGATGCAAAAATTAATTGGTTGGCATGTTTACTAATCCCCCACTCAGTGGAGAATTTCTATCCCTACTCTCTATCTCAAAAAAGCCCAAGAAGGTCAGGGACCTGGTTTGTCTTGTTCCCCCGTGGATTCCCAGCTGTCATCAAAGTCCTGACACAGTACAAGCTCACCCAACTGTTCCCAAAGTGAATAGAAATCTACAATGTATCACCTGCAGCTACAGCTTCACTCTAAGGATATTCTACTCCACTGGTGGGAGCCTATCTCTACAATATAATGATTATGACAAAAGCAAGGACATTAATAATAATAAAATGCTACTGAGTGTCATGGTCTGCTCTACATGTTTTAATCTGTTAATAACTTAACCCTCAAAACAGTCCTATAAAAGTCCTATGAAATAGGCACCATGACTATTCTCATTTTACAAATGAGAAAACTGAGGCGTGGAGCAGGTGTGTCATTTTCCCTATATTATGAGTCAGATAAAGAGGGGACCCAGACAGATAGCATCAGAGCCAAACTTCCAAACATCTAACTGTAGTGCATCTGCTTTATCCTCCTGAAGAAAGTAACAGGAATTCCTTCCAGATACTAGCTGTGGTTGTTTGTGTTTCAAAGAAAATGGGTGAATAGTTGAATTCATTTTTAAAAGTTTGGAAAGTGTACCAACTTAGAACTTTGTAAGTTCTTCACACACCAACAATCAGATGAGTAATAAAAACATGAGGCTCAGCTGTCTTTTCCAACATTGATAACCCACTGCAAATGGTTTGTTACTTTTCTTATCCCTACAATCATCATTCGACTACTGTGTTTTTATCAGAACCCACTGGGTTTGGAATAGAAGGACAAAGTAGAGACATAACACTCGATGATTAAAAAATAGAACAGAAGTGTGTCTAGTTCCTAAGAAGGAGAGAAAACGAGATAGGTGATATTTCCCTCATATCTAAGATTCTTCCTCTCATGTAAGTTTCAGAAGAGAGATATTTTTTTCAAGATAGTAGATCCTATTTACAGAAAGTTTTCTAAGAAAGTAACAAAGGTGTCATGAGGATATAATTTCCTCTGTTGCTTTGCCCAGGGTTTAGTGGACAGTGAGAATGAAGGAAAATGAAAAACCCCAGGAGGACAGAGATGGTGAGAGGCAGAGGAGAATGATTCAGTACAATTTCTTTATTATTATTGAAACACACTTGTTCTTACAGCAAGAGGCTGCATTGTATTTGTGTTCTGGCCACACTTATCCTTTACTTTCTTTTGAAAACATTATTTATTTACAGGTACAATCCCTGATTCTCTTTTTTTTTTAACTGTTGATAAAAGCAATGAAATGTGTAGAGTTCTTCAGTGTCATTGCTGAAAAGTCAAAGCTGGGTTAGGAAAAAGAGTCTTATTGGTAAGTAAACAACTCACAAAGATGAAAGGAGACAGAAGAGCTTTATTTAAGTTCTCTAAATAAAAGCTCAAAGATAAGGAAAAATCACTTTAATTCCACCAATGAAAAATTACAAACAAGTAGCCATGTATTCTACACTAGATGAACATAAGTGTTTAAGCACAAGCAAGGTGAATAAGAAAAGTTTTCATTTCCCTGGGCGAGGAACATCTTCTCCCTTTGTCCTCAACATCAGTTTTACTTGCCCCAAGTCAGTGCATCACAAGCTTTTCTGCTAGAATACTCCTTAAGATGCAGGGCAGCAAGCAATCCTCCGATTGTTCCAGGGTGTGATCTTGTTTTACTTTGTTAATTATTACTATTTTAAGATTTCAATAGTTTTGGGGGTACAGGTGGTTTTTGGTTACACGGATAAATTCTTTAGTTGTGAATTTTGAGATTTTAGTGCACCTATCACTGGAGCAGCGTACACTGTACGCAATATATAGTCTTTTATCCCTCACCCCACTCTCAAGCTTCCCCTTGCAAGTCCCCATAGTCCATTATATCACTCTGGATGTCTTTGCATCCTCATCGCTTAGCTCCCACTTATAAGTGAGAACATATGGTATTTCACTTTCCATTCCTGAGTTACTTCACTTAGAATAATGGCCTCCAGCTCCATCCAAGTTGCTGCAAAAGACATCATTTCATTCTGTTTTAGGATGTGTTCTAATACCACTTGCTGCAAGCAAACTATTTTTGAAGGATCAAGCTTTATGTGAATAATTCATACAAATTCAGCATTCTATTCCATGATATAGATCTTGTTTTAGTACAAAATATCTCCACCAAAATATCTGAGTAAAACTGATACTTAAAAGAGATTATTGTATCCACCTGTGACTTTTCCTACACAGCCCTGGGAGTAAGACAATCCCAGTTCAGAAGCACAGTCTCAACTGAGATTAACCAGTTAGGTGATCGCCAGTTACATTAAATGATAACCTATTGGAATATCTGACATCATCTCTATTCAACACTCCAGCATCCAAAGTTAAATATGATGGAGAACCACACACATAAAAGAAACCTGCTCACAACTGACAGATTTGTTTGCAATTTACTTCTGCTTTAACCTCTAAAAAATGATGCTAAGAGCAATGAGCTTATCTAAAAGTGATTAGCAAGAACAAAAAAAAAAAGTGAAGCAAAATTGACCTCATAAACCACAAGGCCCAGAGCTTAATCACTTACATTTCTCTTTCTGCAATCCACTAACTAGCAAGCCTGATTAACACACTAATCTTCCCAAGTTTCTCAAACTTTTACCATTTTCAAAAAGTCTCTCTATTTACTTTTTGTAGCCCACTGTCACTAGCAAAGTGCTCCTTATCTCTTAGCTACAATGCTATGAAATGTCAGTCTGCTACATAAAAAGACCGAAGTAATCAACTAGGTCCACTCACACACTTTCTTTCCCCCATTTTCCTATGCTTCCTTGTCACATGCACTGGAGCCATTGAGTGTGCAATATTTTTCTCAAGGAGTCTGGGAAAGTATTAATAGTAACCAAGAAACCATAACAAAATGACACACTATCTAGAAAAAACCTTAAAAATACCCTAACAAGAGCAGGAGATCCTTCTACTTTACATAACCCCTTCGCTCTTTATCTTCATGCTTAAAAGAAAACTCACACTTCATGTCAGAAACACAACTTTGAAAGATAAGCATTAAAAATGAGTCTGCACCTGTACTCTTGCCCCGTCACTTTATATTGCAGTTAGCTGTGTGTATGCCTGGATCCTCTGCTAAATGGTGAGATCCTGGAAGGCAGGAGTCACACGGGACTCATCTTTGCATCTCCAGTCTCTGGCTCAATGATGTCCGGTTCAAATGTCCATTCTTGACTATTAACTGGACTGATGTTTCTTTCTCATTTCTAATTTGACTCCAAGATCTCCTTGTTTTGACTATGCTCATATGCCTTCATCACTGAAATAAACTTGAGTAGCTTGGTTTGGGGGGTAGGAGTTTGCAAAACTAGCAACAGTAATTACTGCTAAGGGGTAATGGGGGAAGACACCAAGTTTAAGAGGCCAATTGCAAAGCCTGCTATATGGCCATTTGAATGAAAATGTAAACATATTACCGATAAGGCACAGAATTATATTGGTTGGAAGAAAACCTGGGTCCCATTTCAGATGAGATAAGATATGAGAAATTTTACAAAAATATTTCAGGTACTTAGTAAGAACACTATACATATTAGTTATTATTGTTCTATCAGTACATTCTGAATACATCCTTGTCTTTGAAAATTCCTTAACTTTACTTCTTGTTTATTTCCCCATACCATGATATTCTAGGATTAATGACAGTGTTTGTAAAGTGTTTTGAAATCCCTGAAGTGTTATAATCAATCCAAGTCCATTTTATTTATGCAAACTGTGTCTACCTAGCGAGTCCACTTAAATACCTAGGATTGGGAACTGCTGTCTCATAAGGCTTAATAAATAATTCCCTCTGGCTCTAAAAGCAAGTACTTTTTCAATGACAATGGGAGGGAAAGCAAAGGAATTGCTCTATGGCATCTGTTGTGTAACGTTCTTCTAATGGCACATCTCGATAAATGCATGAGAGTCCTTGGAGAGTTACAGCACACAGTAAAGAGAGAGTGGTAAAAATCCCAGTATTTCTGAAAAGGAAGGCAAGAGAAATTAAAGTTAGCAAGGCCCCACAGTTTACATCAATAAAAATCAGCAATCCTGCAGCTAACCTCTACACATAATGGCAGCTTCCTAGGGTCTCTATTGGTGAGGCAAAAATTAAACGCAATATTGAAATGGGAGCAGTGAGGCGGTGGTATACAAGGAAAGGGGAGGGGAATAACACTCTACAATTCAGAACCCAGGAGATAAGATAAAATATGCATGTGTGAACTGCCTGGACGAATCTAAACCAAAATAGCAATTTTAAACACATTATGTTCTTGGTGTGATGCATATACTCAGATATTTAATGGAAGTGAAGGATTAATTCAGCTCACTCAAGTTAGATGACTTTTAAAAGTAACACAGCCAATAAGTAGCAGAATAAGATTACACCTAAGCCACAGACCTCCAAGCCCAGTGAACTTTGCACCCTGTGCCTGATACCTCTCCATGTGTTAGAGACAGACTTTGACATCTAAAACCAAGAACCAAGGGTGTTCAGCGGGAAGGACTGGTGTACATTGATAGCAAAGTTTGAAAGTCTACAAGTGAGAACTTGACTCTGCCAATGGCTTTCTGTAGGACCCAAGACAGGGTTTTTAAAACTCTTTCCTGCATAATAGTCACTTCACGATATTTAAAAGTAAATGAAATAATCTACACAAAACGCTTTAATATTCTGGTAAAAATGCTATATGAGCAATCCCAAATGTTATCATTTAACTCATCTAAATTAATTAGAAGAAAGGAAAACTGCCACCTTTGTATACTTAATTCAACTTGCCCTTAAATGGAGGAATTCCCCAAGGCACTCCTTAATGCCACATATTTGATGGAAATATTAACTCTCAAACCTGCATTTTATAACCCTTTGTCTCATTGCATTTGAGTACGCTTTAAAGGCATCCTCAAAACCAACTTTTTTATTAGAATTTTCTGTACTTTTAGAGCAGTCTGGAAGTACTTGATAGTGAAAACTATCGGAAGGGAATCGATTGTTTACCTCCAAGTCATCATCGGGGATAGCTCTTCTCCACTTTGTGTTCCATCTGATGTGTTCATAGGCATTGACTACAACTTCAATTGCTTTAGGACAAGAATGGCAGGCCTGTATCACCTGCAGAGGAAGCACAGAGTTTCATTTCTTTGATGCACATATATGGTTCATTCATTCTGCTCACAGAGACATCAAGAATTCACAGACCAGTGGGCATGGTAGCATGTGCCTGTAATCCCAGCTACTTGGGAGACTGAGGCAGGAGGATTGCTTGAGCCCAAGAGTTCAAAGCTATCTCGGGCAACATATCAAGACCCTATCCATAAAAAAAACCAAAACCCACAGACCTATTAAGCTCCCTGGAATGCCAAAACGATTTTGAGAAGTCTCACGCCTTTGAGTATTCCAATACACTGCCACCATGGCAAATAGATAGATTAATAAAATCAAACCAATTTCTTTCACCTTCCAAGAGCAAGTGAAAAAGAGGCACTAACAAAGAAGATGAGAACTGAAGAATTACTTTGCCTTTGTACATAACTGAAGCAATTTTGAGACAGACTGGACACAGAATACATTTCCAGCTGCCTGGGAAACTCTTCCAGCTCTACAGAACATTTTATCAAAAAATTCAATGTTAGTCAATCAACTTAGATTCACTGGTGACCACAAGGTAAAGTAAACTACAGAGTAACATGCAAGCTGAGCCAAGTTATCTTCCCAGTCCAATACCTGCAGAGGGCTGGTGTCATGTACTAAACCACACTTATTGGCATTTTACCTTTCATTAACAAATAAAAGATGACATGAAATTCAGTTAGCTCTTAGCACACTCTGTTTAACAGTTTATTGACCAACCAAAAATATTTGAAAGCTGAGTCAAGGTGGCCAGAATTTCCTTCAGGAGATAGAAAGATTTAGCTTTAACATTTAGATTAAACTACATGGATGTTTATACACTTAACCAACTTTTGGTGTGGCCAGTAAAAGGCATTCCTGACTCCCAGTTTAATCATCTTTCTTTCCATTGCCACCAGACAAGCAGCTCCAGCCACAGATCTGCTCTTCTAAATTTTCTCATCATGAGTTTCATATCAGTCCCATTTTTCCCATGAAACTTCGGAGAACATAAATCAACCTCTCTGAGGGGTCCTCCTAAAGCCCCTTTCACTTGGTGTTAGGTGAGGAGGAAGCCCATCCTTCACCATTAGAAGAGAGGCATGCCTCTGTACTTAAACAACTTTCTCCAAAGGCATTTCTTCCTAATTCCCCAGACCATATCAACCTCAACCTATTATTGTTGAACAAAAGATCATAAAACTGACTTTCTCTCCATAGGGAAATGTGATGCTCGACAACCTTCCTCATAGGTGATCTAGCATTGCCTTTTTCAGTGTAGGGTGG
The DNA here is from genome assembly GCF_028878055.3 of Symphalangus syndactylus. Taxonomy (NCBI): domain Eukaryota; kingdom Metazoa; phylum Chordata; class Mammalia; order Primates; family Hylobatidae; genus Symphalangus; species Symphalangus syndactylus. The sequence continues at coordinate 105,348,996 of NC_072425.2, forward strand.
TAAAGACTAATGTCTTGGGATCACAGATAAAACAGAGACAGAAAGGTTATGATCTTAATACCCAACTAAGTAAGAGTGTGCGCACGTGTGTGCATGTGCATGTGTGTGTGTGACTCTGTCTGTGTGTGTTGACAGTAAAGAGGCCAGCCTGGATGGAGTCAGGGCAGGGCTAAATGTCAGAGCTGGTAAGATGAAGCCAGCTGGCAGCACACCCGGAAGTCAGTCTGAAGAGCTTGGGATTGACTTGACAGGCAACAAGAGGCTATTATACACTCTTAACAAGAAGGGATGATATTCAACCTATCCATTCCATTAATAAGCCTTTATTGAGCACTGGGTTTAGTACTATGACAGTAATTCTGGGAGATTTATGACCTGTTTTTTGTCTTTAAGGAGTTTACAACCTAGTTGAAGAGGAAAGACACAAATAATTTCAAAGAGTTAGAGAGCAATATAAGTCAGTAAATAATAAAAGACTAACATAAAGTTCATCAAGTGCTCCTTGAGCACCATCAGCAACCCACAGAGGAGAAGACAAGTGCATCAAGGGCAGAGAGCGGAGGGGAGGCTAATGGGAAGTGTACCAACTGGCTCCTAGGCTGGTGACAGCACTTGTGCTGGGAAGGAAGAGTGGCTGAAGCTGGGAGAAGGAACAAATATAGGGCTTAATACTAATCAGATAGGAGGAGGAAAGAATACAACTTGAAAGCCAGAGATAGAGGACAAACAGAGTTGCCACTGATTGACAGAAATGAGGAACATACTAAGCTAGGATGGACAGATAATGAGGAGGAGGATAGTTCATCTTTTTTTTTTTTAGATGGAGTTTTACTCTTTTAGCCCAGGCTGGAGTGCAGTGATGCAGTCTCAGCTCACTGCAACCTCCACCTCCTGGGTTCAAGCGATTCTCCTGCCTCACCTCCCAAGTAGCTGGGATTACAAATCATGCCACAACTCCTGACTAATTTTTGCATTTTTAGCAGAGATGAGGTTTCACCATGTTGATCAGGCTGGTGTTGAACTTCTGACCTTCAGTAATCCGCCCGCCTAGGCATCTGAAAGTGCTGGGATTACAGGTGTAAGCCATCGCGCCTGGCCATTCATGTCAGAAAAAATGTACACAATAGATGCTGCCATGAGAAGGCTAAGATGGAGTTATTATGTGTCATCAAAGTATGTGCTGGCTAAAGCCATGAAGTTCAGTGACACTCCAAATGGGTATAAATGGAAAAGATAGAGGATCATTACCTACAGCTTCAGAAATCCTAATAGGCATGAGAGAAGAATAAAGGAAAATAATAGCTACCATTTTTTGAGGTCTTACTATATGCAAGGGACTGTGTTAAATCTTCATATACTTTAACTTGCTCAGCTATTGAACAATCCTATGAGGTTGGTCCTATAATCATCCCCATTTCAGAGATTTAAGACCAAAGGCTGAGAAAATTTAACCTCTGGGTCTTTTAGCTAGGAAATGGTAGAGTCAGGATTTAAACTCAAGTCTGCATGACTCCAAAGTCAAAAGAAAACCAGACATGTCAGAGTGAAAGATACCAAATGAAGAAAGCATTCAAAGTGAGGTTATCAAGGGGGTCGTGAAGATCAAGAGATGAAGACAGATTAAATACTAGCAGATTGAATTAGAAGGTCAAGTCACTGGGAGTTGGGTGGACTGAAACAGGTAAGGAACAGATTGTGGGGGATAACTAAAGGATAAATGAAAAGTTGTAGCTAGGGCTGGCCTGTCCTCATCTTTAAGACCCTTGGTGTCACAGCATGAAGAGTGTTAGAGGCCCAATAAGTAATTTTCCCTTTTTAGTGTAGGACCCATTAAAAAATGAAATAAAGATGACAATCAGAGATCAGAATATCATCTTCATTACTGATAAAATAGATTACGTATGTTTAGTTAGGGGGCCATATACAGCTTCTAACATTCTACTCCCAAACTGAATTTATACCCCAAAATTGCAGTCCTCTTCCTGGCAGACAGAATTTATTACTGGAAGCTTGCCACATAAATGAACAAAGAATTCAAGGATCCTCTAGACCTAAGGTTGAGCAAGCTAACCCAATTCCTCCTCCCAACTCATCAATCTGTTAAGTGAAGTGAGAAGGCTGGGGACAGAGATTAGTGGGAGTTTTATTTTATCAGCATTTTCCTCATGAAAACATAAGACAAAGGAAACATGAGACAGCAGACTGGTGTGGACCCCAAAGGCAGAAACCACAGTCTCCTTTTGACCTTGCCAGCCCAGAAAACAGAGGATGTTCAGTAAGCTCACCTTGATAAGTCTCTGGCATCTCTATTCTCCCTTCATGGAGGAACAATTAGACAAAAAAGTTATTTCTACTGCAGTGACTACTGGAGAGAGATTTAGACACCTCATCTCATCATCCAGCCCCCAAAAGCATGGATTAATACACAATCTATTAAAAAAGAGATTCAAGGTAAGTCTCCCTGCCTCTCTTCTCATCCAAACGTCATCTGTAAGCCACTTCAGCAGAAACATTCTCAAGCTACTTCCACTCTTATATATTAATATATATGTGTTCAGAAAGGTACTTAGTGATCAAAGAGAACTGCCTAGCTTCATATACAGCATTGTTCAATGGCAGAAATCATCCTTACCTCTCCTAAACCCTCGTGTTACCTTTTCCTCCTCTAGAAAAATATCTTTCTTGCCCTACAAGAAAACCCAATCTTGGCTCCCTGGGGTGTCACTTTCTTCTGAATTATGCTGGGAGAAAAAAAATCAAATGTCCTTTTGTACCCTGTAAAGCAATTGCAAACCCTATAATTCTTTTTTCCCCTGCTTATGTAATTTACACACTGGCTTTCAGTGAAATACACCCTCTACATATTTGCTTTGTATTTGGAAGAAAGCATCTTCAGCTCTGACCTTGTTCCTTGTAAATAAGGAAACTGAATTCCCCATCCACACAAGAACGAATCACTTTATCTTCTGGATAAATGAGTCAGTCACTTACTTGTCGTAAAGATGACTTTCTCTTTGGAAAGTCGGGCTGTGGAGTAGTTATTCTAAATCACTTTGAAGCATCTGCATAGTAAATTGAATAGTTTTTCTTTACTTTTCCTTTGGAGGGGGGCCAGCTCTCCTACATAGTCCGTTGAGCAGCAACAAAAATGTTTGTAATACCAGCCATCTACCAGTAGCCAACTCTATACTAAATCTCTTTAGCATACAGCCAAACTAAAGGAACTCAAAGGAGCAAAACAACTGAATAAGAAAATGCTAACCATGGACAAAGTTGGTTGGAACACACAATTGTATGCCTACTTTACAGGTTGGTGGAGCCACCAAGAAAAGCCAGCAGGGGAGATGCTTATGCTGGACCAAGAGCACATGTTGAGAGGAGGAGAAAAGTAAACACTAGGGTTGAATGCCACTACTCGAGTCCACAGCAAGTTTCAGAATACAACTCAACGTTTAGTCTCTGGGCAGGGACTCACACACATACTGTCTCTCCTGGATGGGAAGACTGCTATAGTAAACCAGGCTCAGGAGCACCAATTCTCCTGCTCAACACATGTGTAAGAATAATAATAGTCATAGCCATCATTTGTTTAATGGTTACCATGCCCATGGCACCGTGCTAACCACTTTTCAAATACTATCTCATTTAATTATCAAAACAACCTTACAAGAAGGCTATTACTATTCATGGATAAAGTGATAGAGTATGTTTCTCTTCATGCCCTCTGTCCCTGTCCATCCTTTTCCCTGGAAGGAAAGTAGTCTTTGAATGACAATATGCAGAAAATTATGCTTTGTGAAGTGAGCCGTATTACAGAGGTAGACGTTTTTGTCTTCTAGAGGTAACATCATGAAGAATGACCAGCCCTTAGCAGATGTAGGTAAGAAAAAAAGATGGAAGTAAACAAAGAGAGAGATGTGTATAGATGTGGGAGAGGACTGAAGGGAGGAACTGGGAAAGAGACTCTGCAAGGACTGAAAGAAGTCCAAGAGAAAGAGGAAAGAAATGTTTGGCACTAGCCTCTGGGCTTTGAGCATATTTGTGATGTGCTATGAGTAGGAATAACTTGCTTCTGGGGAAGGACTGAGTCTGCATATTACTGCCAAGGCATAAATTCAGGGTATACTCATTCAACAGGGGAAGAAACTGAGGCCCAGAAACTTTCAGCAGTTTATTTAATCACACTCTCAGGTAAGTGACAGAATCCAAGTCTGACCCCAAAGTCCATAATTCTCACTATCTTCACTATTTCCACTGTGAGTCGAAGCTACCCTCATCTCTCATCTAAATTATTGCAACTTTGCCGGCCCCCCACTCAGAGTTATTCTCTGAAAGGCAGTCAAAAGGATCATTTTAGAATATAAATCAGACTTTTATTTTTCTCAACTCAAAATCTTTCAGTGACTTCCTCTCTCATGCAGAGTATAAGACCAAGAACATTCCCACCGTTTACAAGGCGACGTATATGGTCTGCAAACAACCCACATATATACCTCTTGGATTTATCTTCCCCTTGCTTACTCCACTTCAGCCACTGTGGCTTCCTTGCTCTCCCTCAAACATGCTTAGCCTCTCCTACCTCAGGACCCTCGCACCTGCTTTTCCTTATGCCTGGAATGCTCTCCCCACCTCCCCATCAGGTATTTTCATGGCTTGTTCCTTCACATCGTTATTTTTTCTTTTCTTTCCTTTTTTTTTTTGGAGATGGAGTCTTGTTCTGTCACCAAGGGTGGAGTGCAGTGGCACGATCTCAGCTCGCTGCAACCTCCACCTCCCGGGTTCAAGCCATTCTCCTGCCTCAGCCTCCTGAGTAGCTGGGACTACAGGCGCACGCCACCACGCCTAGCTAATTTTTTGTATTTTAGTAGAGAGAGGGGTTCACTGTGTTGCCCAGGCTGTCCTCGAACTCCTGAACTCAGGCATTCTGCCCGCCTCGGCCTCCCGAAGTGCTAGGATTACAGGCATGAGCCACTGCGCCCGGCCCCCACATCCTTATTTTTTCTAATCAACTTAAAGTAGCACACATAATCTGGCATTCCCTTTTTTTTTTTTTTTTTTTTTTTGCCCTGCTTTTTCTCCATAGCACCTAACACATCAGAGTATATTTATTTGGTTGTTGTTTTGTTTGTTTTCTGTCTCCCACTAGAAAGTCTCTTTCATGAAGGCCTTTGGTTCATTGTTCTGCCTCCAGCAAATAGGACAGTACCTGACACTTCGGAGGTGTTTAGTAAATATTTGTTAAATAAACAAATGAGTGAACTTGACACTTACTCTGTGTGACTTTACGAAAATATATTAACACTATTAGCTTTAGCTTAATCGCCTTTTAAATGTGAGTAATGCCAGTGCCTACCTCAGAGTCTATTATAAAAATAAAATGAAATAGTCTGTATAAAACCTATTTAGAGCTCAACACAGGACAGTTACTGTAACATTATTCTTATTCTATTCCTCATCTTAATCATTTGTAGTTCTCTAAAAAACTTTTGGAAAATTCAAGACATTCTGGGCTTTATATATAATTTTTAAAAAAGAATTAGCTAATCTTCCATTAACATCCTGATAACCAAGAGAAAATTCCGTATTGAGATCACAGGATTGCTGAACCCATCAAATCTTCATTTGAAAGTTCTCTGGTTTGTCCATCTGGAGTTTGCCCTGACTGAATGCACTACCCTTAAATTCTCTAGTAGAACTTTTCTTCTAACTAAGCCTCACACTGCAGGACTTCAGACGAGTTCCTGACATTTTACCCGGGTAAGAGGTAGAACTTAAGCTGTGAATTCAGAAAAACATCTGTTAATTTGCTTTCTGTGGCCTAATTAGTCAGCTGTTGTATACTTCAAACTCTTCTTGTTGTTAATTAAATGTTTAGAGTAAGGGGGAATCCTAAGTGTAGTATTATTTGATTTATTTTCAGGTAAAATGCATTTTGGCCTCCAAATTAATTACCAGCAATAAAACTATGCAAAATTCACTCTCTTCCATATTTCTGTAGCACTCATTATTCTTCTACCTTATCATTTACCACAGCATATTAAAATTACCCCTTTATTTGCTTGTCTCATCTGCTAGATTCTAAGCTTCTTGAGGATAGGTCCCATGTCTTAGTCATATCAATACTGGTAGCAACTGGTCCCTACGAGCCTGTTTGAGATTATGAATGTTGTTAAGAAAAACTGTGCAGTGTGATATCATAAGAATAGATGCTGGAACCAAAGTATCTAAGGTTGAATCCTGGCACTGGCACTGTGGGAGCTCAGGTAAGTTACTTAACTGTGCCTCAGTTTCCTCCTCCGTAGAATAGGGACAATAATAATATGTACCTTGTATGATTGTTGTAAGAATGAAATGAAAGCATACAAAATGCTTATAACAGTGTGGCTATTTATTATATACAATAAATATGATTTTTAGTATTTAATAAATGTTAGCTTTCATTAAACTGGAAAATCGGGTGGACTTTTCGTGGCTACAAGCTAATTTCAAAGCAGGCTGAGTCATCTTTAGATCAGTCATTCTGTTTAAAAGATGGCAAATGTATGCCTGTCTAACACTATTCACCTTTCTGGTAGACTTAGCTCAGTCCCCCAGGAAGCCACCAGTGCACTGGTGTTCACACAAGGCATAACAAATTGTTTGCTACTCTTGTTCTCATTCTAGCTCTCACACCCAATTTCAAGCAAACCTAGACTAGGATGAGATGAGGAGACAGCTAGGATTAGGTATGTAATGGAAGGTCAAAGAGGATCAGAGGTAGTTAGCCCAGGACTCAAGCCTCAAGCAAGCTTGAGTTACTTGGAGATTTCAGACAGGGCTGCCATTTGAGTCTTCCTCAACCTGCCGACCACTGGGCAGAGCCTCACCTTGTGGAACTGTGGAGGGTATATTCGGGCCGCCCCATGGTTCAACAGGAGCTGGTAGCAGATCTCAGGCTGGGCAGCAGGGCGCACGGAGGTGACCTTCAGCACGTACTGGATAGCAGCACAGCCGTTGATATCCATGAGATTGGCTTCGGCGCCAGCTTCCAGCATCATGTGCATGAGCACGTGGTCACAGTTCCAGGCTGCCTTGTGGAGGGGAGATTTAAAGTCGTCATCCCGGGCATTGACTTCGGCTTTGTAGTCAAGCAGCATGCGGCAGACGAGGTGGTGATCCGTGCTGTACTCCTGCTCCTTAAAGCGGAGGGCCCAGTAGGCGGCGATGGCCAGGGGGGTCTCCATGTGGGCATTCACGCTGTCCACTACGGCCCCGTGTTCCACGTAGAAGGCCACCAGCTCCGAAAGGCCGAAGTGGGCAGCCGTGTGCAAGGGCGTCTCCTCATCTTGGTTGTTAGTCTTCATGTTCACATTCGCTCCTATAAAGGGAAATTGAGGAAGACAATTATTTAACCATGTTTTATCATTATTCCTAAGGTTCATTAAACAAGACTTTTCTCACTCCTTCTCTTTTAACTTCCGACTGCCATATATTAATCCCAACCCTCAACCCCTTTGCCCCCAGGCTCCCTTCCTGGGCCTCGTGGAAGCCATTCCCTTGAAGCAACAGTGCCATCTCCTGGACAACCAGCAAAGGTACCCAGGGGAGGAGAAGGAAGGATTTGTGCCAGAATGCTGGCGCCTTGCTGAATTTCATTTCTTACTCCCAGGTGAATTTGGAAATACCAAGAGATTTCTACAACTAAATCTTTTTAATCAATATAACAATGATATTTGCTAATATCATTAAAAGCAAATGTTATGTCACAACATTTGACTCTTTAAAAACCAACTGTTTTGAATATTCTACAAAATAATACTTTTCTTCTCTTTCATAGCAGATGAACCTAAAAGTTTGATGCAAGTAAACTTTAGTAGTATGGAAATTTCCCATCCCTTTGACTGAAATTGCAGTATTAGGGCTGCCCAAGTCTGTGAGGCTTTCTTGGAACACAGCACCACCACAACCACATATGCTTGTGCATGCACACACACACATACACATACACACACACGCATGACTTTAGTCACCAAACTAGCCTAAAGGTTATATTTTTCATCAAAAGGGGCAGAAGCTGGTATAGTAGAAATATTCATTGAAAGAGAGAAAATGATTCAGAGACTGCAAAATGTTTGATTTATGGTTGACAAAGGATGTTAGAAATAGGAATTTTTTGTATTTGGAAAGCTCCTTAGAATTACTTAATCCAACCCACTTATTTAACAGACTAGAAAAATTAAGTGAATTTTGTTTTTCTAATTCGAAATGTTAAGTGTGAGAGTGGTCAACTCAAGAAGCTGAAATTTTCTTTCTCAGCCTAATTTAATGAGGTGAACCAAATGACCCTTAGGGGGCCAACTCTAATATCAACGCTACTGGAATTTTTTATAGCTACTTCAAATATAAGTCTGTAGAGACTTACTATTATTGTTATTATTATGCTAGTAACTAGTATTTATTAAGCACTTAACCATGTGCAACATTCTGGGCTAAATGCTTTTCATATACTGCCTCATTGAATCTTCCAAATAATCCTTTGCAGTAGGTGCAGTTTTTATCCTAATTTTACGGATGAAGAAATTTGTACTCAGAGAGGTTAATAATTGGCCAAAAGTACAACCAGCTAGTTGTTGTCACAGGTGCAACTAGCTGGGGCCGGTGTCACAGGTGGTAAAGTAATTTACCAAGACAGTTGTAGGTAAAGGAAGGCAGATTTATTAGACAAAGTATGAAAATACATTGCAAGGTTGCAACTGGCAGCACAGCAGAGAAGGGGTTGTGTAGAGGCAGGGTACAACTGGAGTGAAGTTTTATAGGGTTGTGCTGGAGGGAGCTGCTGTGCTGAAGGAGGTCATTGTGCCCACAGTACAAGGTCATTGTGCCAGGAAGAAGTCATTGCTTGTGATTTCCCATTTCTCAGAACAATTGTTCATTGTTCTTCCCCACCTGGGGCTCTCTCCCACTGGGGACCCCCTTCCTCATTGTTGAACCAAGGTTTGAAAACAGCCTGGCTTTGAAATTCCTTATCAGTGTTCTGTTCCACCTCATATTACTTTTCTGAAGGAAAATTTTTCTGTAGTTTACTCTCTTTTACTATATGAAAATCAGAAAGTAGTAGAAAGATAACATTGTATTTTGTTAGCTTTAAAAAAAATCCGTTCACCATGTATTGTTCCTTTATGCCCTTATTTATGGCATCTCCTGATCATATGGAACATATTTGAGAAAGCCAAAACTCCTACAAGCATGCTCAATATCCTATACAAACTCAGTCCCCAAGGAAGGTACCTACGAGTACATTGCTCTGTAAACTCTAAGACTGTATTTCTAACTTGTAGAAGGCAGAATTGTAACCAAAGATGGTCTTTCACGAAGCCATCTGTGTTTATCAGTATTCTGCCTAGAGAAGTTCTGGGTCAGGTCTTATTTCAGGTCAGCTCGTCTTTGCTCTGGAGTGAAATGGAATGAATGAGAATGTCTTCGCAGAAGCCATGTGCAGGGTCACTTCAGATGCTGGAGAGTTTCCAGTAAGGAAGAGAATCAACGGTCAGGATGAAATTCTTACAGGCCAACTTGGAACAAACCACATCCTTTATTTTTTAATGTACTTGGACATTTACGATTGATCTTTGACCTGTTGGTGCAACTAGATATGCTACCTGGTTTCCTCTTCTGAATAGGAGTTCCTTATTTTTATACTTGAATTGTGTGGCCAGTGTAACTTTTCCAGGAAATATACAAAGTACAATTATTTGGCTACTTTTTTATTTTAGATTTTGTGATTTATTCAATAAATTAGAGACCAGAAACATCAACTCCTGGAAACTTTGAAATACATTTTTAATGTGAAAATACAGTGTATTAGTTTCCAAGAGCTGCCCTAACAAAATACCACACACTGGGTAGCTTAAAACAACCGAAATTTATTTTCCCACACCTCTGGAGACTGGAAGTCCAAAATTAAAGTGTCTAGGGTTGGTTTCTTCCAAAGACTTTGGAGGAGAATCTGCCTCAGAACTCTCTCCTACCTTCTGGTGATGGCTGGCAGTCCTTGGCTTGTAGACCTATCACTCCAGTCTCTGCCTTCACCTTCACATGGCATTCTCTCTGTGTCTCTGTGTTGTAGGAAAATCGGGGTTCTTGTCACATGACCAAGGTAATTTAGGCACGCAGACACTTTGAAGGGTGAGGGGTTACAGAATTTATTCGGCAAAAAGGAAAAAGACTGTCAGCAAAGTGAGACAGGTTTCTGTTAACAGGCCCCCATCTCACAGACTCAATCCCAGGTTACCACCCAGGAAAAGGAGAGGCCAGGCTGCTGCCCACTGCAAACAGCATGAACTTCCATAGCTCCATCCCATTCTCCCAGTGCGCAGGCTGGTTAGAGGGTCTCTGGGGACCCCATTGTACTTGGCTGTCTCATTTGTGTCTCCACATGGTCATCTTCTTATAAGAACACCGGTCATACTGCAATAGGGAACAACCTTACTCTGGTATGATTTTAACATAACTTAAGTAATTACATCTGCAGCAACCTTATTTCCAAATAAATTCACGTGCTGAAGTATTGGAGATTGGAACTTGAACGTATCTTTGTGTGTGTGTGTTTTGGAGGGTGGCGCACAATTCAACCCATAACACGTAACATACATTACATAGTATATAAAATATATATGTACAGTTTTTTTAATTATTGTAAAGCCATCACCACCTAATCACATCCTTGGTCAAGAAATTAGACACTCTTAGCCCCAGAAAATCCTTCCATTTTCCAATTTTTGAAATTTGAATAAATGGAATCATAAACACAAATTCTTTTGACTTGCTTCTTTCACTCAACATTGTATTGGTGAAAATAATCTGTCTTGTGCTGTTTAGTTCTCATTTGTTCATTTTATTATGTCTGTCTTTTAGCACGAGTAATCCACAATTTATCCATTCAACTGGGGATGGGCATTGCCCGTGTCAGGCTATCCCAAGCACTGATGCCATGGGCATTCTTGCACATTCTTGTACGCTGGTGCTCACATGCAGGGGTTTCTCTGGGCTCTACATCTATGAGTGGAATTGCAGGGTCACTGGTATGCATACCTTCAACTTCATTAAGTACTGTCAAATAGCAGTTGTACCAGCTTACACTCCGATAAGCCATGGGTGAGGGTTTCTCATTGTACTACATCCTTGTCAGCATTGGTATTTTCTGTCTATTTAATTTTAGCCAATTTGTTGGTTGCAGAGTGATATCTCATTGCATTTGAATGGTTTCCCTAATTACCAATGAAGTTAGACACGTTAATATTTTTACTGACCAACAGTGCTTTTATATTACTCTTATAAGCATTTCCATGTTATTATATAGTCATTTTAAACATAATTTAAAATAACTACATACTCCTTAGGGTAAGTTTACCCTACTGCGCTGATTTTTTCCAAAATTTTGATCTTAAAATTAATGCTACATTAATAATTTTATATGTAAATTTTAGGATTATTTCCTTGGAATAAATTCCCCCAAAATAGAATTATTAAGCTGAAACATTTGAACTACGTTAAGAGTCTTTATTAATAACTACCAAAAGTTATATTTTTATCTCTCTCTGTGATGCATAAGACTACTTACTTCACTAACCAGTATATTATACATTTAAAGAGAAATTCTTGCAAAAGAAAGTCTTATTTTTTAAAATCCAAATTCATTTGATTATTAGAGTTTAGACACTTTCTCTGTAATTATTAACTAATGGTATTTCTTTTTTAGTTAATTGTCCAAATTTAGTTCATTGTCTCTTTATTAGGTGAAATCGTTCTGCTTTGTTTGCACTTTTATGAGCTCTTCATCAAGATATAAGCTTATGCTATCATAATTGCTATAAACATTGTAACCAGTTTGATGTTTCCTAAACACAGTGATGTTAACTTTCGATTGTCAAGTTTTCCCTTGCCTTTTCCTTTGTACCAGAATGTCCTACTCCTTTCGGAAGTTGCATAACAATCTCGATTACTTATAATCTAGTTTTTATAAATGTTAAAAAAATGTTTAAAATTTGATTCGTCTGGCTTTTATTTTGGTGTACACATCCATTTAGGAAGAACTGACATTCTTACAGTGTGGAGTCCTTCCATGCAGACATATAATCTGTTTCTCTAAAAAGTTTTCTTTACATTTCTATAAACTATATAAAATTTGTAGCAGTTTTCGTTCTAAGTGGGCACATTGTTTCTGGGGTAAAGTGACTTTTAATGGGAGAAGTTCCTTCTTGAACCTTTTAATTTATGCAAGAGGGTCTCCAGAACTAGTCTAGAATTATAGTAAATGAGACAGATAAAAAATTGAATTTTCTCTGCATGATAAAGAAGGAATTTTCAGATTTCATCTGTGGGCAAAAGAAACACTGGTTTGTGTGCACTGAGAATGGGATGAACAGGACAGATAGGATAAGAATTTCAGCAAAGAAGATGGAGACCCCTTCCTGTCCTGACGGTCTTGATTTCTTGAAGAGCCTTTGTGTGGAAAGAGACTGGTACTAAATGGGAGCACCAACTCAGATAAGTGCTTCCCAACCCTTCCAGACACTTCCTATGCTGCAGTGTAAGCCATAGAGAGTATCATCTACACATAATCTTTTAAAAATAAATATAACTCCCTGGCTAACATGTAGAGGCAAATTTATGATTGTTACAAATAATATAAATAAACTACAGTGATGTAGTGTGAAATTCAATATGTTAATATTTAGGAAAGATTATCCTAAATGATATAATGAAGTATGATTTGCTTGAACCCATGTGTAGAATCTGAACAGCTACATATTCGAACTGATAGAGGTGTTTTATATTGTAATTCAAATACCACGAGCATCATTGCCATCATGAATGGTATTCCAAAATAAAAAAAATTATTGGTAAAGTTCTAATAAACCAAAGTTCAGCCTCACCTTGATTTATACCACAGCTGCATTTAAATGCAGCTATAGTTATTTAAAATGCTATAGTTATTTAAAAACTCAAAATTATTTTGTGTTTATATATAAAAGAACTCTGTTGTGTTACTGCATCTAAATATCTATTATTACATCAGCGCCAAATCTAAGACTTTAATGAATTATGAAATAGTCAAACATAGAGAAAATTCCAGAAAATATTGACACCTGTATACCATACCCATATTTGACTGAATTTAATTATTGCCATATTTGCTTTAGTTTTCTTCTGTCCTATGGGTTTTACAGAAAACTCTAGCCATTTTCTTTCTTCTTCCTCCCATGTTTTTTTCCACCACAGAGATAACTACTATTCTAAAATTGATGCTTGTCATTGCTTGGTAAATTTTTGTTCTTTTTACTATTTATATGTGTATCCATTTAAAAATATACTATTATTTTGTGTTTTAAAAGCCATATACATTGTATCTCACTTTTGCAACCTATTTTTATCCATCACAACATGTCTTTGAATAGAGAACTTTTTTTTTTAATTTCAACTGCTGAACAGAATTATCTTGTATAAATCACAGTTTAGCTATTCCTTTACGAAGGATGGTAAAGTTGTTTTAGCTTTTACCCAATAGTAAATATCTTTCAAATTGTGCAGTAGTTACTTGAGAGGAAGAAATAGAATTACTGGGAAGTAATGTATGAACATTTTCAACCATATTAAATTATATTCATCAGTGTATATATCAATGTATATGTCCATCAGTAGAGTTTAAAGGTTCAAAATCATTTCCAACATTTGATACTCTCAAACTTCTTAGTGTTTGCCAATTAAATGGTATTTTGATTTAATTTGCATTCTCCTGATTACCAGTAAAGTGTATTCTCATATGTTTACAGGCCACAGAATCTCACTTATAAGAATTTTCTCTTCATAGCTTCCGCCCATTTTTCACTGGGTTGTGCTTTTCTTATTTATTTTTCATAATAAAGGTCATATTCAAAAAGGGAACATTTCTTTATATATTGAAAACATAATCAGAATATATAAAGATCTACTATGAAGGAAATGATAAAATTTTTATTGAAGGCAAAAGACTCAATAAACGGAAAGTTTTACTATGTTCGTAAATAGAAAGACTCATTATTGTAAAGATGGCAATTATTTCAGAATTAATCTATAAATTCAATGCAATTCAAACATTTTTCCCCACAAAATTTGCAGAGTAAAGAGCAAAAATAACAAATCAATTTTGGAAAAGTGAAGTAAAAAGAATGAAAAAGAAAAATTTTTTTAAATTAAAAAAGAATAAGATGGAAAGAAAAGACAGTGAATAAGGGGTACTTACCCCACCAAATATCAAAGCAAACTAATTAAAATAATGTGGTGTTGATGCACAAACAGAAAACTGGACCAATGAAATAGAATGTAAAGCCTAGAAACAGACCTACCTACAGAAAGCATCTGTAATGACAGGTGTGGCCATGGATAAATAATGGACTATTAATAAAGGTATTGGAACCAAAGACTAGCAATGTTATGAAAGCACAGATTTCATCTCTAGTGTGTGTGGATGGGAATGGGGGGTGGGGAGTGGGAGTGTGTGTTTAATTTCAGATAAATTAAAAGCAAATGAAAAGCTAAATAATAAGCTTCTAAGATAAAGATGTAGAAGTAGGGATTGGAAAAGAACGGGCAATACTCTGTATTCAGTCACTATGGTTCCAGAATATCCTTTCAACTTATTTACTTTTGATGGGCACGTTTTTAGCCAAGCCTTCTATTAGATCTGAAACAACAGAGCATTGTTTTTTATTTCTTCCACCAGTTGAGCTTGTTTGTGTACTTTCCAATAAACCTGAGTTTGTAGACAGGATGTTAATTGTTTTCACTTTGTTCAGTCTCTTAGTTGGCTGGAAGAGTTGGAGAGATCAGCTGAACAGCTGTTAATGGTATACTTTGTTTCTGCTCCCTTTGTCCGTAACTTCCTTAAAGATTCTGCAATGCAGTACCCACCACCGTGTCAGAGACACATGTGCCCCTGTTGGGGGAACACTTTCAAAATTCAGAATTCAAATTATTCCTTGACTCAGGGATATAGCATATCATTGAATATAATGCCCCAGCACTGAAATTTAATATTTTATTAAAGGTTTTTCTGGGCTTAGATGTTTTCATTAATTTTACCAAACTGAACCTACCCATTTCATCTCCAAACAAAGGCATGTTTTTTGATGAAGATTTTTTTTCTTCTACTGTTTTGAAACATTGCCCGTATTCAAAAAGAAAACATCTCTTTATGTATTGAAAACTATAAAATCATTTTTGCTTAAAATATTCACGACCCGCCAATTATCAAGTAAGTTAAAGTCAATGAAAAAAAAATCCCCTCTTAAAATTTTTAACTCCAGTCCTCAAATGCATGACTTAAAACATAATAAATCACTAATGGCTGCCTTTTTAACATCACCTTAAAAAATTACACTTTTCTTAGAAAAGGTATTAAGACAGGTCAGAAAGACCATGGAGAAAATATTATCATGGTTTGTTAGTAAGGATTTGAGAAGGAATTTTGTTCCATTTACTATAACTTCAGGTAGAAGTTCAGAATCCTCATTAGTTGTTTATTTTATCTGAGATGTTTGATCCTTGTTGGTTTACACTTGCTCTCATCACCTTGACCTGCACCTGCCTCAGTACAAAACCCTTCTGGGCTGGTATAGGCTTCTGTGCAGATAAAGAACAGCACATTTGTCATGCATTCTTTTATGAAAATATTAATTGTGTCTGCTATTTTTTGAGCACTCACCAAGAGTTTCACATATGTTGTCTTGCTTACTTTTCACAGCACGAATTATTTAGAAACATCTATTATTCAAAGGTTAGGTCCCTTTTATTCTTTTCAGGGCTTTTCATTTTCTGCGTGTTCTGGAATTATTTCTCAAGTCTGCTTCTTTTTCAAGGATGCAATTTTGTACAGTGTCGAGTATGTTATGAACTGTCACCAAAGCATATTTTCAGTTGGCTGCTTTTTTCTAGTTTCAATTTTGCCCTTTCAGTCTACATTCTATGGCAAATATATTCTCTTGTGTCTTCGATAGTCTTGTCTCAAATGAAATCTTAAATGAAATACCATTTCCTTTAAGTTCTCATTTATCTAATACTCACATTCTCTAGAGTCTGGGGTTCAGAACTACCTTCTTCCAGAGCAACAAGAACCATTAATTCCTCACCTGTGCACCTCATTCTTTAAGATTTATGTCGTCCAGTGAAATTACTCTTTATTTCTTCTTATCTATAATCTTACTAACTCCCAGTGACTCTCCCATTTTCCCTGAAGGCACAGGTATCTGGCTCAAGTCTTCCTTTTATCTCTGTCCTGACGTCACCCTGCGAAACCTTTGTGGATGGCCCATCCAACACACTTGCACTCACAATTCTAAACCTTCTGGGGCAAATTGTATGGCAATGATAAAAAAATCTCATTGGTCGTTCCTGCAATGAATGACCTGTTAAAGATTTGTTCATCATCTTGTTGGACTCAGTCTGAGTTAGTGGTTCCAGTTGCCCAGTTTCATCTCCATCTTACCTTTATCTAGGTATCTAGGTCATTCAACTCTTTCTTGAGTGCCAATATAGTCTAATTTTTTTCCTTAGGTTAGGATTTCATCAGAATAAACTTAATTATGCTGTTGTAAAGACACTCATATTTCAGTGGCTTAGAGCAACAGAAGGTTATTTCTCACTGTCACATAGTGCACTGCAGTTCCAAGGGGCAACTCAGAATCAAGGCCCTCCATTTGATTCCTCAGGGCTCCAAGCTGCCTCGGTCTTATGGCTTCGCCATCTCTCTCTGAGGCTTGCCCCACTATTACAATACCATGGGGAGAAGAAGACTTTAAAAATACCTCATGGACTTTTCATTGTCTAAGCCTGGAAGCCACTCTCATTTCTTTTGTTCATATGTCATTAGCTAGAAGAGACATATGCCTGCTGAACTTCAAGTGGACTAGAAAGTGTGGTCTTCCATGAGCCTGGAGTGGAAGAGAACTAGATATTGGTGAAAACTAGTTATTTCTACCATTGCTGAATTGAGTTTCTGTGGGTTTTGGTAAAACAAACAGAAAATGCTGACTAATTCGCATCTTTACCTTCTCTATCCTTTTAGGGGAAGTAGGGTCTCTCTTCCAATTTAAGACCAACACCTTCCTCTTTGCAATTGATCATACACCCAGCAGTAGAACGTTGCTCCTCAAGTTATTTATCTCTATTATTTACCCAACATCTCCATTCCCATGGACTCTTTGCCCTCATATTCTCAGCATACTTAAGCTTTTGCAACTCTTTTCTCCCTTTTAGCTAACCTCCAATTTCTTTCAATTGCTTTTTGTTTGAACTCCTTGAAAAGGTGGCCTCTGTTTTCTGCATTCACTGTCTCACCACCCATACACTCCTGAGTCCATCAAACCTTGCCTCCGTCCCCACACTCCACTGGAACTGCTCAGATGAAGATCACTAGTGGCCTGTAATTGATTATCTACATTTTTCAACCTTCCATTTAATGGTATTGATGACTCATTTCTTGAAATTCTTTGGGTTTGTTTTTGTTTTTGTTTTTGTTTTCAGTTTCCTTGGGTGTGCTTTCTTCTCCCTCTCTGAAAACAAAGTCTGTGATGATTTTTCTGTGATTTCCTTTCTTCCCACTCCCTAAATTTTTGCTTCACTTTGGGCATCATCATTTGCTCCTTGCACTTCCTATTATACATAACTTCCTTGAGCAATCAAAACTACTATTTTCTCTTTATCTGTGAACAGACAGGTCCCCAAATTCTATCATCATATATATATATAATAAAAGACTCGTGTCTAGCATACATAAAGAACTATTAAAACTAGACCTGGCATGGTGGCTCACATCTGTAGTCCCAGCATTTGGGGAGTCTGAGGCAGGAGGATTGCCTGAGCACAGGAATTTGAGGTTACAGTGAGCTATGATGGCTCCACTGCACCTCAGCCTGGGCAACAGAATGAGAACCTGTCTCTAACAATAACAACAACAAAAATAGAACTATTACAACTCAATAGAAAAAGCCAAATAACTCAATTTAAAAATGGATAAAGCATATAAACAGACATTTCTACAAGAATAAACCACGCAAATGATCATTAACACAGGGATAGGAAACACTTTCATTCTGGACATGGAAAGCTTGAGAGGATAACTAAACATCCAGTGGAGACAGATTATATATAGTTGGATAGATGAGTCTGGAGTTCAGAGCAGAGGCTCAAGCTAGAGATACCAAGCTGAAAGTGAACACCATTTGATGACATTTGAAGTCACAGAAGCAGATGGGATCACACAGGTTTGAGTTCAGATGGAGAAAAGGGCCTCTTAGGCTGAGCCCTAGGACATGCAAATATTTAAACACAGAAAAGAGTAACAGATCCAGCAAATACGACTGAACAAAGACCAGTGAAGGAATAGGAAAACAGCTCGGCTTTATAAATGCTTATTAAACCAAACTTTTTGACACTTGGTCTGCTCCCATAACAAGTTTCTTCTTCTTTAACAGCTACTTGTATTTTTTAAGCTACATTGAAAACAGGAAGCAAATATCACAAACTATTTCCCCTGTCTCCTGAAGCAAATCTTTTTCATATCAAAGCTTATCTGCCAACTCCACAGAATATTGCTTCTCATCCTTTGGGAGACACATTTTTTTCATTGAACCCATGTTTATTTATCATTTTGTTTATTTTTAATTTACTCAACCTTAAAGAAAAGATATCTTTCTAGACATGCTATTGGAGAATAACCAAGATGCAGACACTGAACTCAGTCACCCTGTATTTATTTTATTTTTTATCTTTTTAATTCCAAAAAACCATTGATTAAAATTTTGCAAAGTAACCATTGATAAGACTGAATAACTCAGACTTTGGAATATGTACCATTACTGTATTATTTTGCACTAATCTGTTGGGCTCATGAAATCAGACCATATATTATGGTCAGAAAGGTGTTTTCACTGAAGGAAATAAATGCTGCTATTATCATTCAACTGAAAAAGAGGTTAACCCTGAGGAAGATTGATTTTTTTAGAGGGTACAAGTTTGGATAAAGTGATAAGGACTGCTTCCTCCACTCAGGGACAAAATTCCGTCTGTTCTGGACTCAAAGGCAAGAGGAGGCCTGGACCAGCCCTGGGGTAGAGGTGAATGGCCCTGGCTCATGGAGGCAGGACTGGAGTGAAACAGGGAGATGACATGGCATGAAGGAGAGTGGTACCAATAGGGCATTGGGTTATCAGAAGCCAATTGTATCAGAAGGAATTCGTCAAGCAACAGTGAGCCTACTTTTTTGAGTGGCAGCAACAGCAGCAAAAGCAAGGGTGATGATGCCCATCTCTGGAGCAGCCAGCATCTTTGATAATAAGTAAGGAGTCCTTTAGTCCAGGGGGAACACCAGGGTTTATTCTACAACCCGTGCCTTACAGAAAGAGCAACTGCAGCTGAGCACAGTGGCTCATGCCTGTAGTCCCAGCACTTTGGGAGGCCAAGGTTCGGGGGGATCACAAGGTCAAGAGATTGAGACCATCCTGGCCAACATGGGGAAACCCCGTCTCTACGCAAAACACAAAAATTAGTTGGGCTTGGTGGCACATGCCTATAATCCCAGCTACTCAGGAGGCTGAGGCAGGAGAATCACTTGAACACAGGATGCAGAGGTTGCAGTGAGCAGAGATCGCACCACTGCACTCCAACCTGGCGACAGAATGAGACTGTGTCTGAAAAGAAAAAAAAAGAGAGAAGAAGAAGAAGAAGAAGAAAGAAAGAAAGAAAGAAAGAAAGAAAGAAAGAAAGAAAGAAAGAAAGAAGAAAGAAAGAAAAGAAAGAAAGAAAGAAAGAGAAAGAGAAAGAAAGAAGAAAGAAAGAAAGAAAGAAAGAAAGAAAGAAAGAAAGAAAGAAAGAAGAAAGAAAGAAAGAAAGAAGAAAGAAAGAAAGAAAAACAATTGCTTGGACAGAGGTTGTCTCTGCTGGGAATTCATATGAGGAAGGAGTACCTTGAAGAAACAAGATTCCCTGCTAACAAGTATGTGGAGGACCACAGTTGTTAAACACAGGGGTACCTAGGTGTGATACTGTCTATGTCACCAGCTAGGAAACTAGAGCTATGGCTACATAAAGATTTAGAACAGCCCCTTAGGTGAATTGAAGAGGGAAGTTTTTTCTCCAGTTCCATTTGTGCCTTTATCTCAGTCCATCATCTCCTTCGGTCTCATAGAGGCCAAGTCCCCTTCACACTTTGGATGGAATTAAGCAAAAGCCTTCACAATTTTTGTCTGTTTCTTGCAGAAAGGCCATTTCAGAATTATCTTCCTCTGCGTAGTTAGGGTGAGGCTCCCTCTGTGCTGGGCCAGAATATTTTCATGGATCCAGGTTGCACTTCTTAGTACCATCTTCTTCACTGAGAAAGGGTAAGACAGGTAGTGACTAATCATCTGAGAGTATCTTTTCGAATACCTGACAGGTTGCATGCCTGTCAGAATGATGAATTTAAAGGGAAGGAGAATTTGTGTACCCTGAAGCGAGACACTGAACATGTCAGTCAGCCTCTTCCTCTAACTCTTGGAGGGGTTGTCTGTCCATTTTGTTTAAGAGGGACATCCAAATTCATTCCCTTTTATGATGTAATTAATAGAAATTTCACCAATCTTTGGTTTATAATTTGTTCATATATTTAGTTTACACAGCTATTGCTAAAGGGCTTTGGTAAGTTTTTCTGTATTTTTATAGATGATTTAATAGTAGGCAGGGAACGGTGTATTAGAGGTGTATATGGTCTGTGCTTATCTAGAAGGATTGTACGCGGCAAAGTTACAGTGTCGGTGAGACAGAAATTCAAGTAATCAACAAGGAAGCCCAGACTGAGTAGAGAAAAAACTGATGTTAAGAGAGGATGAGAGACCTGTATACAAAAAGGGGCAAGGAACTGGAGTCATGAAGATATTAAAGAATTGGTGCAGTGTAACTGAGACAGAATGATGGAAAGATAAGAAGAGAAAATACTGGAGGGCCATAAAGGGCCAAGGATGAGATCATGTGAGTGCATAGCTGACCTGGAGTGAAATGAAGATCGTTAGAATTGTGGAGGTCCAGGAGTTGTGAGGGTGATTTTGGACTGGTAATTTATGCCAGCATCGAAATCCTTCGTGGATGATGGCAGAATTAGATAAATGGGCCAGAATTGAGAGACAGATGACCAAGTCCTCAAAAGGAAATCACTTACATTATAGCAGATAGTAATGCCTAGGATGCCTAGGATGGGTAGGTGAGAGTCCTAGCTTCTTATTGCTGCTGTCACAAGTTACCACAAACCGGGCAGCTGAAAACAATACAAATTGATTATTTACAGTTATGCAGGTCAGAAGTCTGATACAAGTCTCAGTGGATGTAATGGTTAATTTTATGTATCAACTTGGCTGGGCCATGCTGCTTAGCTATTTGGTCAAACAATATTCTGGATGTTTTTGTGATGTTTTTCGGGATGAGATTCACGTGTAAATCAGCAAACTTTGAGTTAAAAACAGATTGTTCTCCTTAATGTGGGTGGGCTTCATCCATTCCGTTGAAAGTCTTAATAGAATGAAGACTGACCTCCCACAAGCAAGGAAGAGCTCTGGCAACAGACTGTATCTATTCCCTAGGTCTCCAGCCTACTGGCCTTCCCTCCAGATTTCAGACTTGCACCTCCACATTGCATGAGCCAATTCCTTAAAATAATCATTCCTTCTCTCCGAACACACACACACACACACACACACACACACACACACACACACACACACACACATTCTATTGGCTCGATTTCTAACAAATACCCTGACAGTGGGCTAAGATTGAAGTCAACCAGAATATATAGAAGAGTCCATTTCCTTACCTTTTCCAGCTTGTAGAGGCTTCCCACATTTCGTGACCATGGCCTCCTTCCTCCATCTTCAAAGCTAACAATGGTGGGTAGAATCTCTTATACATCCTATCTCTCTGACCTTCCTTCTATAGCCACATTTCCTCTAACTATAGCCAAAAAAGGTCCTCTGATTTTAAAGAGACAGGACCAACATGGATAATCCAAGATAATCTTCTCATCTCAAAGTTCTTAATTTAATCACATCTGCAAAGTGCTTTTTTTTGCCATATCAAGTAACATGTAATCACAGGCCCCAGGGATGAGGACTTAGACATCTTTGGAGGGTCATTTTTCTGCCTAACACAGTGATAGAATCTGCCCTCAGAAGAGAAGCTGGAAAGAAGACTGATGTACACAGGGCTAAATGGAGTTCTTGCTGCACCAAATGTGAGTTCCCCTTCTATCTATAGGCCCTAATTTCATTCTTCTAAGCCAGCATTACCCAAAGTCTGCTCTGTGGCATATTAGTATTGCAAGATGGATTAAAAATAAAAGCTCTGTGGTTAAATAAATGTGTAGATTTTATGTGCCTTTGTATCTTTATAATTCACATTAGCATATGAAAGATTCTGAGAAGTTTATGATGAGGAAGTCTGTCCAGTTTAACATGGGTTTTCCAGGACTTATTTTTCCAAGGAATTCTCTTTTTGAAACACCTATTAACAGCTCCAGCATCATTGCTTAATACAGTGGACTTTGGGAAAAGCATTTCTAGACAACACAGAGATACCTTCACAGGTCCAGGAATGGGGGAAAAGAGCCTTACATAATCCATAAAGCCTTGCTGGAGTTCCCTAGAATCAACTTGAATTATCCACAGCCCCATTTAGTAGGTGAGGGCTAAGATTCAAAGAAGTTAAATTTTGCCCTCATGAATGGAATAGTCAAGGTCTGAACCCAGTCCGTCTTACTCTAGAACCTTCACTTTTAAGCACTGTACTTGAGTTCCTCTTTTCATATCAAGCCATGTTCGAGCCTCCTGGCCAGCCCTTGGTTGAACACCACCCCTGGTCTAATAGGCTACAGCATGGGAGGATCAAGTGTTATAGAAGATAGCAACCTGTGCTTCCCCTTCATCAGGGGCTGGGAGCAAGGCAGTTATAGAAGAAGCTGAGGGAGCGGCAGGTTTGCTGACTGACATATAGAGTCTACAGTGGAGATGAGATTCACAGAATAAGGCACAAACAGCAAAGTCCCTCAGGGCAGTCGCAAGACTAATTTACATTACCGGCAGGACTCTAAGTAGCAAAGGGAAGGCAGCACCACCTAGTGGACAAAACGACAGCTCTGTATTGAGGTCACTGCAGTCAAAACCTGGTTTCACTATTAAGCAATGTCTCAAGCTCAGTGTTTTAATCTGCAAATTAGGATAACAGTCTTAACCTCATAGGATAGTTGTGAGGATTAGTGAAAGCATAGACAAAGTGCCAAGCATGCAAAATAAATGCTATATCTAGCTGTTGTTATTATTTTATTATTTTATTTTTTTAAGACGGAGTTTTGCTCTTGTTGCCCAAGCTGGAGTGCAATGGCGCAATCTCGGCTCACCGCAACCTCGGCCTCCCAGGTTCAAGCGATTCTCCTGCCTCAGCCTCCCAAGTAGCTGTGATTACAGGGTTATTATTAAGTCCAAGCCGATCTTTCTTCACGGCTCTTCCTCCTGCCCCCACCCAGGTTAATTCAACTATGCTTGTAAGAAGTTCACGTACTTCCTACTCTTACCACCCAGGTCTTTGGTTGGTGTGGCCCTCTTAATTTAAGAGTGTTGCTGAGGGCTGCCAGAATTCTGAGGCCGCAAGAAAACAAAGCAAAGGGGGCTGGAGTGATTTGCTTTCAGCGGACTCCCTAACTGGGCCTTCCCTGCAGCATTCACTTCTTGGTGGCTCTCGGTAGGGGCTGGCTGCCAACAAAATGTTTTGTCTTGGAAAAGAGAGGGGTCCACCGTTATTCTGTCCCCATTAGCTTTCTAATTAGTAAAAACTTCAAGCAGCTGGCATGTGCTTGATTCTTAGCATCCATTTGTGAGCTTTAATCATTTCCCCTATTTGTATGTTTTCTTGGTTAGCTTAATGGAAAAACCTTCTAAAATTGTTTATATTATCTTCCATAAGTTATTACTTACAGAGATGACATTTCTGTCTGTAAGTCTGATATCTTTTGCTAAATGGATATTTAAAATGTTCAGAGGATAATAAGATCCAGGCTCCCCTAAGTAAGAAACAAATTAAGGTGCTGATAGAAAATAAATAAAGAAGTACAGGCCTAAGGAAATTTCATCCTTCAATTTCCGGTTTCAGATGCTTCCAGTTATAAAACAAAGATAACACATCCAGACTGAAAACTCAGAACAGAAGACACATATGGTTTTTGATTGTAGAATTTAAAGAGATTAGGTCAGAGAAGGAAACCTATAATGCTAACAGGTGGGAAAGAAGGCTGTGATTACTACTTTTCCTCTGAAGATGCGCTTGGGAATCACCTGTCTGCAGTAAGCAACCCAAACTTGAGAAAATTGACCTAAAATTGTCGTATAGGTGAGACCAAAACAATTAGTGTTTGGAGAAAAATAGAAAAATGTTAACATCTAAGTTTAGTGACAGGGATATTTAACATATGCCTAGTTATTTCTATTATTTTAAACCTTGCTATATTACATTGTTGGAGGTAGAAATTAGAAATTGATCAAAGTGTTGCTTTTAATTAAAGAGTTTAATTTTAAGGAAAATGAATTAATGGATTTTCAATATATCTTTTTCAATCACTTATCTACACCCTTGTTGGAGCAAATCCAGAAACCAAAATAAAGGCATGATACTTAAAAGGAAAGAATCAGTTTCTGTGTTGAGAGTGTGCTTTGCAACTCCAATTCTTCATGTTAGGAAACGACAGAATGGGGATAAACAATTGCCTTGATGGGACTCATTTTGGAAGAAACATCGACAGTTTTTCATGTCTTTTAATTAAACACACTTCTAATATACCCAGCTGCCTTCTCATCTTTTTTTAAGGAAAGCCTTTAAAAAATCTTAGGATAGTTAATTTTTTAAGCTAATAGGATTCTGATATAGCATTTAAGCTTCTCTTTTAGATATTAAGTGTCACCTTAGCACAGTCTTTTCTCCTAATTTTTTAATTAGCCAAATGTCACAGAAGGATAAGCATTATTCAGTTTCCAGCAAGACACAGTGGGATCTGCTTGAATCTGACAATTTGATCTGCTTGAATCTGACAAGCTTTGTGAACTGAGGCCTGATTCAACTTATCTGAGTCT
This sequence comes from Symphalangus syndactylus, assembly GCF_028878055.3. Classification (NCBI taxonomy): domain Eukaryota; kingdom Metazoa; phylum Chordata; class Mammalia; order Primates; family Hylobatidae; genus Symphalangus; species Symphalangus syndactylus. The sequence goes on from NC_072425.2 coordinate 105,374,153, forward strand.
CTGATTCCTCATTTTTTAAATAAGGAGAATAATGTGCAACCTCACATGGTTGTTGCAAGGATTAAATGAAACATTTTATTTTCAAGTACCTGACATAGCCACATCATAGATGCTTAATATATATTATTTTCCTTTCAGTTTTCCCCTTCATATGCATATATACTGGCAGCATCAATTTCCTTTATATGTAGCGCCGATGCTGTTAACTTTATTAAGCTAGATTTTTCCATTAAGCATTTATCCTTATTCATTAGCTAGGAGGACTGACCCACAAAGATATTAAATTATTTACTCAAGTTTAATGAATGAAATTGAAAACCCTTTTCCTCTGCTTAACATGAATGTGCCCTTTTCAGTATGCAGAGCTTTGTTGCATTTATTCAGAAGCTATTGCTAAGTGCTTAGTTTGGAACAGAGGATTAATGAGCCCGGAGACATGGCGTTGGTCACCATGGCAACCAAACTAGCTTTGCTGTGTTCCAAGCTCAAACAACGGACGTGGGATGCTTAACTCTGGCCTGTGGCATATAGCTGGGTGTTCTTTTTCATATATCTGACTCCCCATTGCTCCTTCCAATTACTCCCTAATTCTCGTGGAAAGATAAATAAAAAGAACACCCCTACTTCTTTAGGGCTTTGCTTTTTCAGCTATACCACCTAATCTCCTTCCCGAATATAATTATCTTCCCATCTGTTTCTTAAGATTTTGCACCTAACTCACATTACTCCTCTCCTCAAAAATTCCTGACATTATTCTGGGGGTCTTTAATACCGCATGAATGACCCACCCAATCTCCTGGTCTCCCCGTTTCTGAATCTCATTCACTTCAGTGACTTTCTCCTACTCTGACTTGATGACTCCAACCCACAGTCATACCTGGACTAAGTCATTATCTGAAATTTATCTGTCTCCAGAAATCACTGATTCACATATCCAATTCTCTGCCCACAATCTTCTATCTTTGCATCTTGCTTGTTCAGTGTCCACTATAACCATTCTTGGACTCCATCAGATCCCTCTCTGTGTTCTCTTTGTCCATTAAATGTTCCTTTCTTCTCTCCTTCTCTATCCAGCTTAGTTCCATATTTTATCATTTTAATAACTCTTTTGCTGGAACTTTAAATTCCCTTCATCTCTTCACAGCATCTATCTGGGGCCATTATGAATTACCCTAACCCTGCGTGAGCCCAATTATCTGCTGTCTCAGTGCCTGCACCCAAGCAGCTGAGTGCTGTGTGGCAAAAACCACCTGTGCCACCTGTGCAAGACTAGTACCATCATAAAGTCAAACATCAAAACTCAATTGGACCCTCCAGACTGCTCGGAAACCCAATGTTTCTCTGTTTGACTTACTTTCCCCTTCTCTGTAATTCCCTATAATAATTATTCTCTATAATTATAGAAAATATATTCTCTCTAACAATTATTTCAAACCTCTTTTTTCCTCAAATCTTTTATACTTCTTCTCTTTTCACTCTCAACTCTCTTCACTTTTTACTTTACATAAAAAATGCCCTTCAAAGGAAAGCTTCCTTAAAGCCTTCCCACCACACACATCAACTCTCATTCTCTCCTTCTCTGCCTCTGGCTATGATAGAACAGAGGTTCTCCTCTCCAAAGTCAATCCTTTTACCTGCTCTGGATCTCATTTCCCAAACTCCTCAGAATCCTCACACCAAAAATTATCCCTCCTCTCTTCTTTGTCTTCAATCTCTGCCCTACTGGTGTATCTTTCCATGAGTTTTTTAAATGCTCAGGTTTCTATCATCTAAAATAAAAAAAAAAAATGTTCAGGCCCATTTTCCTCTTCATCTACCTTCTCATCTCCTCTTCACAAATACTCCTTAAAAGGCTTGTTCACACTTTCAGACACCCTCCGTTTTAGTTCTCAATCCCCCCCGCTCTGAATTCTGCATCCATTGCTCAACTGATTGGTATAATCTTCAGTTCCGTCCATGGCACTAAATCCAATAGCAGCTGTTTAACTCTCAACTTACTGGATCTCTCCGTAGTATTTAACACTTCTGACTTCTCCCTCCTTCCTGATATACTCTCTTCATAAGGGAAAGAAGCAACGTGTACAACTGAGCATGATTTTACTGGTAATGATCATGAAATTGCTCTGGTTCAACCGCACTCTTTTCCCTAGTGCTAGAACTTGTTGTCAACTGAACACTCAATAAATTTTTAACAATCAACACCCAATATGTACTATGCACTGGGCTCTGCCAAGCAAAACAGTCTCTGCTCTCCTGAAACTTATGGTTTAGTGAGGGAGGCAGATACTAATCAAAGAATTCAACAAATAAAATGTAAGTGCCACAAAGGAAAGCTACAATGTGCTATGAGAATACAGAACATAGCATAGGGACCTAATTGAGTTTAAAGGAATTAAGGAAGACTGATCCTCAGAAGTGAAGTCTGAACTAAGTCCTTGCACAGGAGTAGAAGTTTGCTCAGGAAAGAAGAGGAGCAGAGCATTCTAGATAGCAGGTATGCTATATTTGCATCCCCAGCCTTTTCCCCTAACTTAGCACCTGGAAAAAATGGCATTTAGGTCTTGACTCTCTAGAAAAAAAGGCAGTTAGATTTTTCTTCGGAGAATCTGACCAATCTCAAGAAAAAAAAATTCATAAGAGACTATGTCAGAGATTCCTCAGATGAAAGGTCCAGCCAGATACTCTACAGAAAAAAAAAAAAAAAAAAAAAAAAAAAAAAAAAAAAAAAAAAAAAAAAAAACCTCTATGTAGATAATTAGATTCCGAATCAGCTTTTAGTGACTCGGATCTTAAATATAGGCAGATAGCCAAAGATTATAAGACATCGAAGTAAAACCTCTAATATAGTTGAGAGAGACAATAAAAACAGAGAAAAACAACCTAGAAAAGATCTCCCAGAAAGTAGAGAATAAAAAAACGTAAAATAGGAGAGATGAGACAATACAAGAAAATTAGAGAAACAGTCCAGGGAGGTTCGATATCCAAATAAGAGTAATTCAAGAAAGAGAGCATATAGAAAGCAGAAGAAAAGAACTCATGCAGGAAATAATTCAGGAACATTTTTCGGAACTGATAGAGAAGCATTTTGGAATTGAATGGACTCAGTACAAAGGATGAAGATAAACCTACCAAGGCAGTTCATTGTGAAATTTTAGAACATCAAAGACCAAGAAAAAAAGAATCTAAATTCCCCAAATAGGAAGATAATAATTCACACAAAAAAATGAAGATGTAAATGGCTTTCAATTTTCCAGCTGCAGTACTGGAAACTAGAAGGCAATGGGGCAGTGCCTTCACCATGCTAAAAGAAAATGTTTATGAATCTAGAATTCTACTCTAAGTCGGGGGTAGAATCCATGCACTGGGGTGCATGTATAGTCTCATGCAACCTTTCTCAAAAATGTACCAGAAGACATATCTAACCCAAACAGGCAACACACCAAGATTTAGGAAGACTTGTGGTCCAGAAAGCAGGGGAGAGGAAAAGGGTGTCCCTGGGATGGTAGGGAATGGGGATCCCAGGATGACAGTGGTTCACCAGATGCACATCAACCTGAACCTAGTTGGAGCAGGTCTGAAGACTCCAGAAGGAACTTTTTCAAGAAAATAACATTGATAAAATACCCACTGAGTTTAAATATTTCAGAAAAGATTAAAACTATTGTCTGACCAGGTGCCTCACACCTATAATTCCAGAACTTTGTAGGCCTAGGCAGGAGGATCACTTGAGGCCAGGAGTTGGAGACTAGCCTCATCAACATAGCAAGACCCTGTCTCTACTAAAAATAATTTTTTAAAAATTAGCCAGGCATGGCCCATGCGCCTGTAGTCTCAGCTACTTGGGAGGCTGAGGTGGGAGGATTGCTTGAGCCTGGGAAGTCAAACCTGCAGTGAGCGATGGTCATGCCACTGCATTCTAGCTTGGGTGACAGAGTGAAACCCTGTCTCTAAAAATAAATAAAATAAAAAAATAAAATAAAATAAAATAAAATAAAAATATTGGCAAAAGCTTTGAGGTTAAATAGCAATGAGTATGTAGAAAATTAAGCAAAAGAATGAAATAAGACAGTTTTCTACAGAGATAACAAACATTGCACAAAAAAAGAAGCTATCATAGTTGACCACGAGCCTCATAGTTATAATATAACTCCATCATAAGGGACAGGGAATGAATAAGTACTTGGGGGGAGAGACACGGATAGGGGAAAAGGAGCCAGATCCTCATTTTCCATTCGAATAAATCAATAGATTCTCATAAAGCTGCTTCTGTTGCTACTTATTCTTTTCCACTTTTATGGATAAATAAATGATATTTACTTAGTAATTTGGAGCTAAATATCAAACTAATCAGCTCAAGGAAGTAAAAGTGGTTGCCTCTGAAGAAGGAATAATCTAGTACTACATTTTTCATAGTAAACCTTGAATATGGTATCTTCTTAATGTCTTTTAAAAAATTTTCATGGCCGGGCGCGGTGGCTCACGCTTGTAATCCCAGCATTTTGGGAGGCCGAGGCAGGCGGATCACGAGGTCAAGAGATCGAGACCACGGTGAAACCCCATCTCTACTAAAAATACAAAAAATTAGCCGGGCGCGGTGGCGGGCGCCTGTAGTCCCAGCTACTCGGAGAGGCTGAGGCAGGAGAATGGCGTGAACCCGGGAGGCGGAGCTTGCAGTGAGCCGAGATTGCGCCACTGCACTCCAGCCTGGGCGACAGAGCGAGACTCCGTCTCAGAAAAAAAAAAAAAAAAAAAAAATTTTCATATTTCTTCCACCTCTTTTGCTAAATATATTTTCTAGGCCCCTTAAATTTCTTGTGATATTATAAATATATCTTTTCTTACATTACAATTTCTAGCTGCTTATTTCTGGTATACAGAAATGCAATTAATTTTTGTATATTGATCTTAAATGCACTACCTCTGCTGAACTCAGTTACTAGTTGTAACCATTTAATTGTAGATTTTCTTGGATTTTCTATGTAGACAAACATCCTGTTTTAAGTAATGGCCATTTTGCTTCCTTCTTTTCAATCATCATACATTATTTATTTTTCTCTTCTCTTTGTGCCAGTTAGGACCTCCAGGACAGGGCTAAAGAGACTGTGATGAGAGCAGAAAAGTTGTTTCATTCGTGATTCTAAAGAGATACTTCTACAATTTCACCACTAAATAGACTATCAACTTGAAAGCACTGCTTAAGGTTGTGTTTCCTGAAGTGTGGTATGATTTTTCGTGGAACATTCTTTATGGGACTGGAGTAATTGCTGACTGACTGAGTGTGAGATAGGGACTGCAAACTCATTTCAAGTTCACTCACTCAGAGCAGAATGATTGGAGGCAAGGCTTCTGGAAAAAGCAGTGACCAGAAGACACGGCCTTTTAGAGTCATTTTCTGCCATCTGAGAACAGAGGGTCTCTGAGCAGATGGAGGTCAAGAATTTAATTGCCTTTTATTTACTGTTACTGTTACCCTCAATGTATGTCAAGGGATTTTGGGTTACAATTTTTACAGTAATATCAAGTTTCCTTTAAAATTGAATTTAATAAGTAACATCAATTTGATGAGAACATTAAATTCATATTGTACAGGTGGTACTCACAATACAGCAGATGTGGCAAAAATCCTCACGGTAGTTTGCAAATGACTAACATGGTCAGATTTATGCTATTACAACGTGTAACACAGAAGCTGAAAAGATGGAACGCGGTGAGGTGTTAAGAGCAGCGTCTGTCCAGCAGGCATATCTATTTCGGATTAAAATGAAGGCCAGTGACATCTTGCCTTACCATGTTCCACTTCATTGACCAGGGAATTTCCTAACATGTGAGTGACTTGTGTCACTGTCACATAAAGTAGCAGGGAACAGTCTTTTAAAAGGCATGGTCCCCTTTACATTGCCCCCATGTTACATTCTGCTAAGGAACATTTGAATTTTTATGGCTTTCCTGCAGTAACAAATTTTCCTCCTACTGTCAGGATTTGCTTCATGCAGAGTAAAGCGGGCAGCTTTCATTTTCCTCTTACGAATGAAATAGGTAGAAATAATATGCTGCTTAGCAGCCACCTAAACCTGCCCTGACTCTCTTTATTCATAGGGAAATGCAGGATTCAAGGAGAGGATGTTTTTCACCAAGGTAAATAAGCCTTCTCAACTGATGAACACTATTTTACTAATACCAAAGGCAACAAAGGCCAGGAGATGGGGGCATTAAGTAGAAAGGCAAACAGAAAAATAGCAGACAAAATCCAGCATGGGGACAAAGCAGGCTCTGCAACACTGAAAAAATAGGGGAAAATCCTTTAAGAGAAAATTGGATGCAATTTTTTTGCCTCAATTAGCCTTTTCCACAAAGAGCCCTTTTCCACAAAGAGCCCATTAAATAGCAAATGAAATTACATCGGTTTTCAGTTGCCATGGCATTGGTTCTTCCTCTAATGGACTTCCCTGGTTCTGAGCTTAATGTTAGCCTGACATATTTTCCATGTCTATATGTTGTCTCAATTCCCTCTGTCCAGCTACAAAGTGATGTATTTGAGTTCTCCCCCAGAGTATCTATGACATAATCTAAGAGAGAGAAAATTTAGCCTTTGGCTATATCTCTAGAGACTGAGAGGGTAAAACTGATGAAGAGCAGCATTTCATTAACCATGAACCACACAGTTTTCATTTATTAGGTGGCACTGGGTCCCCATCCATGCACTCAGGGCTTCTGGAGCCATTCCCAGATCTGTCAGTAATCTCAGTAACTCTTTATTGAGCACTTTCTATGTGCCAAGCGCTGTCCAAGAAGCTGAGGCATAAAAATGCAAAGGAAAGAAAACAAAATGCTCACAGTCTTTTAGTTTCCAGGTTAGAAGACCTACCTGCAAAACACTTACTTTCTCCTTTTATTTCTTCATCCATAAGATGGGTTGAAATTTTACCCAATGATCTGATTCACAGGTTTGATTCTTATTTATATATCTGCCACTGCCACACTTTAAAAAATTATTCTAGCAGCAAGAATCTAAAATAATAGATTTGCCTTTTTGAAATTGCTTAGCTACGGTTAAACATTCATTATGATATCAAGTTTGACTCTGATATTTTAAATATTATTTTGATATGCATAGTCACATATAATTTTTAGAAAAATACATCTATACAGTCCATACTGTCCCATAAGCTGCTTTTTACAATCTTCCCATGTGAACGGACATTCTTTTAAACATCATTTTAAATATATTCATGGTATGGCGGAAACGACATGAAATTTTCTATTAGATATGTAAGTGTTTTTCAGTTTTTCAGTAATATAAATGACTCTCTGAGGGCAAACAGGAATCAGGCAATTTTTTGAGACTCTAAATACATTTAAAAATTAAAAGTGCCTGTCTATATATTTTCAATTGTGGTACATTTTAAATGTTTTTCTTAACCAATCAAAACTTCCAAGACAAAAATATGAGGTAAAATAAGTAAAATATACTCTAACTGCATTATTCTGAAAACTCTTACAGAATTAGGAGAAAGTCTGTAATTTCTAGTGTACTGCAGGTCATGTGACCAAGCACAATTCTAAGTTACATGATCAGTGTCTTTCTTTTTCTTTCTCCCCAGTTATCTCTTTGACTTTAGGTATAACCTAGTTCAGAGATAACATCTAAAGTCTCAATTTGAGGCCCTAAGTAAATGACAGCCCTGGGTAAAAAGGTCCCCTGCCTAGAACTGGTCACTAATCCTAGAGGTGAAATTTCTAAGTTACAAGAAAGTTTTAAGCTTTTGATATGTGTTATGAATTTGCCCCCGCAGGCTGGTACCTATTTACATTCTATTAAGCGTGTGTAAGAGCACTTCCCTATGTATTTGTCACATATGTATTATCTTTCGTATGCTTATTAATGTAATAAACAACAACAAAATATCTAATTGTTATTTTAATTGACATGTTACTGATTACCAATGAAGGCTATCATTATGTCATATATTTATTTGCTGTTTATTTGATTATTCTTTTTTTTCCCTTAAATATTCCTGTTCTTGGTCATTTTGTTCTTTTTCTTTTTTTAACCACTTTCTCTCTCTCTTTTTTTTTTTTTAGTTGTTAGCCTCATTACTTTAATTGAAAAACTTCTGTATATAATAAGCCCTTTGTCATATAGTCTCAAATACTTTCCCCAGTTTTACGATTGCCTTTTAATTTTATGGTGTTTGCCCTACTGAAGTTGAACATTTTTGCTTTCTCTAATTTATCTTTATTTTCTTTGTGAATTCGGCCTTTGATGACATGGCTTGAAAGAGTAAGTGGATCTTTAATGGACTTCTATTCTCTCTCCTTGATTGTTATGAGCCTAATTCATTAGTGTCAGCCTACAAGCATTGCCCAAGCTTCCCCCTACCTCTTTCTTCCTTCTCATCTCTAGGTAGTCTCCCTCTGTTGACAGGAACAAAAGAGATGGGGAATAACTGTACCGGCTGGGAAAGGTGACACCTCTAGGGAGTGAAAGGTTTAGCCACTCTGTCAGTTTGTGGTTGATGAAGTCACATGAAAAGGCGGCAATGTAAAAAGTTAACAAAGTTTCAGTTACATCGGATAATGAATAAGTTCTGAAGATCTAATGTACGGCAGGATGACTATAGTTAGTAACACTGCATTGTTTACTGGAAATTTGTTGAAAGTAGATCTTAAGTGTTCTTATTTATGATTAAGATGAAAAGATGGAACGCGGTGAGGTAGTAAGAGCAGCGTCTGTCCAGCAGGCATATCTATTTCGGATTAAAATGAAGGCCAGTGACATCTTGCCTTACCATGTTCCACTTCATTGACCAGGGAATTTCCTAATATGTGGGTGACTTGTGTCACTGTCACATAAAGTAGCAGGGAACAGTCTTTTAAAAGGCATGGTCCCCTTTACATTGCCCCCATGCTACATTCTGCTAAGAAACATTTGAATTTTTATGGCTTTCCTGCAGTAACAAATTTTCCTCCTACTGTCAGGATTTGCTTCATGCAGAGTAAAGCGGGCAGCTTTCATTTTCATTTCATTATTACAAAAAGTAAGACAAAAAATATTTTAATTTAAAAGTTAATGATTAAATTAATACATAACTTCTAAAATTCCTAAAACTTTTAAAAAGCTTGCATGTTTAAACTAATTAAATTTAAAAATCAATAAAGATAAAAACTAAATCTAAACATAAATGAATGAGTAAATGTGAAGAGTGGTGATGGCCACACATAGAAAATGTGGGTAAGCTCCAAATTATGCCTAATCTTGTCCCAGTAGCTTCCTTCCTAAGGGGGAGGCTGCAAAAGCGAAGAAGAGCACGATTGCTGGAGGGAGGTCACAGGCCAGTATTATCTACAGTTGGAGATCAGAGGAAAACCTTGTGTGCCAAAGGAAGTGATTCATAGAAATAACAGTTGAAGATGCATGAGACAGGATAACTGAAAGGTTCCAGTCTTTCAGAAGTTGAGATGAGATGAAGTCCAGAGAATTTGGGATACATCCTCATTTTTAACAGGTGAACCAAAGAAGAAGGAGAATATGCTGGGCTGAATTTTTTCTTCCCCTTCATTTCCACAGGTTGAAAAGATCATGGCTTTTTTTTTTCGGAGACAGATCTTGCTCTGTCACACAGGCTGGTGTGCAACGGTCCAATAATAGCTCACAGCAGCCAGCCTCAAACTCCTGAGCTCAAGCAATTCTCCTGCCTCAGCCTTCCGAGTAGCTAGGACTACAGATGCACCACCATGCCTGGTTAATTTATTTTTCCCTTAGTAAAGATGTGGTCTCATTATGTTGCCCAGTCTGATCTCAAACTCCTGGCCTCAAGTGGTCCTCCTGCCTCAGCCTCCCCAAAGTTCTGGGATTACAAGCATAAGCCACGGCTCCTAGCCACATGGCATCTTTTATAAGTCCAGTAATCCTACTACATTTCTCTAGTAAGCTTCTTCTCCCACTTTTTTTCTCCCGAACTTCTCATTCGTTCTCCATTCTTATCAAAATGTCTATGCTTTCTGCTCTCCTCTCATTTTTTGGCTGGTGACTTTGACACAGTGTTGAGTGGAAAAACCATCAGAACTCCCTCATCTTAGCACCATCAAATCTATAAATATTCTGGCATTTAAAACCATCTTTTACTTTGTCCCATTTCTTAAAAATGAGGATGCTCCCAGCTACTTGGGAGGCTGAGGCAGGAGAATGGCGTGAACCCGGGAGGCAGAGCTTGCAGTGAGCCGAGATCATGCCACTACACTCCAGCCCAGGCAACAAAACGAGACTCCATCTCAAAAAAAATAAATAAATAATAAAAATAAAAATAAAAGAGGATGTATCCCATAGTCTCTGGATTTAATCTCATCTCAACTTCTGAAAGACTTTCAGTTATCCTGTCTCGTACATCTTCAACTGTTTTCTTTCTATGAATCATTTCCTTTAGCACACAAGCCTTTTCTTTGATCTCCAACTGTAGGTAATTCTTGCCTGTGACCTCCCTCCAGCCCCCTCCAGCAATCATGCCCTTCTTATGTTCACTTCTGCAGCCTCACTTCTTTTTAACAATTGTTAACAATTGTTTACCTGTGACATCTCTGATTTCTTACCACCCATTTGCACTTTATACCATTCAAATCTGGCTTTTAACATTGTTTCACCAAAACTATTTTTGTCAGTGATAACTCTGTCACCTAATCTAATGAACATCTAATTAACCCTGTGTAGCTATCACTATAGCTGGCCACTCTCTGCTTCTGGAACCTACTACCTCTTTCTTTGTCCTTGTGTTGCCAAAATACTCTTTGTTTTCTCCAATTTTACTTATCAGTATATCTTACTCTCCTTTATTGGTTTCTCCCCATCCTTCTAACATTGAAATGTTAGAATTCATTGGGGCTTTTTCATAGATTCACTTTTCTCTATATAGACTTTTTATCCAGGTGATTCCATTGATTTCCTTGGCTTCAAATACAATCTATAGACCAACAATTCTGAAATTATAGCTTTAGTCCAGGGCTCTGTTCTGGAATCTATACTTTTATATAAAGTGCATCCTTGACATTTTCACTGAAGTTTCAAAGATATATCAAAACTCTCATACTTAAAACTGATCTAGGAAGACTCACTCTATCTGATTTCTGACTTGACACAAACCTATGGCAATCAAGTCAGTGGAGCATTAGGGAAAAAAAATAAAAAGATATATAGGTCAATGGAATAGGCTGGAGTCCAGAAATAAACCCATACATATATTGCCAATTGATTTTTGACAAAAATACTAAGGCAGTTTGATGGTGAAAGAATATTCTTTTCAACAAATGGTATTGAAACAATTGGGCATCCATATAAAAAAAGAAGAACCTAACCCATAACTTATACCGTATAAAAAAATTAACTCAAAATGAATCCTACACCTAAAAGTAAAATCTGACATGACAAAACCTCCAGAAATAAACATAGGAAACAAATTTTGTTGCTAGGAGGCAAAAAATTGATAAATTGAATTTATCAGAATTAAATACTTCTTCTCTTTGAAAGATACTGTTAGGAAAATGAAAAGAAAAGCCACAGAATGAAGAAAACTACGTGCAAACTATGTATCTGATAAATGACTAGTATTCAGAATATATATCAAGAACTCTCTCAAATCAATAAGAATACAGGCAACCGATTTTTTTAAAGGAGCAAAAGTTACAGACATTTCACCAAAGTAAATAATATACAGATGGCAAATCAATACATGAAAACATGTTCAACATCCTTAGTCATCAGGGAAATTCAAATTAAAACAATGAGATACCATTACAAACATATTAGAATGGCTAACATTCTAATGATCTACCCTCCAGTAGAGGGACATTTAGAATGTTAGCCAATATGTTAGCTATTCTAATTTGTTTGTAATGATTGCAAACTGATGTTGCCCACGCTGATCTCAAACTCCTAGACCCAAGCAGTTCTCCCACCTTGGCCTCCCAAAATACTGATACTATAGGTGTGAGCCACCTTGCCCAGCCTAATTTTTTTTATCTCACATTATCAAGTTCTGCCAAGCAACTGGCATTCTCATACATTGCTGACAGAAATACGAAATGATAGAACTACTTTGGAAAAGAGTGTTGCAGTTTCTTATAAATTTACCACACAGCCATCATCCCACTCCTAGGTATTTACATAAGAGAAATAAAAACGTCCACATAAAAACCTGTATGCAAATGTTTATGTCAGCCTTCCTTTGAAAACTGACAAAACCTAAGGACATTCCAAATGTCCCTCTACTGGGGGGTAGATCAATTTTGTTATGTGTATACAATGGAATACTACTCAGCAATAAAAAGGTCTAATTTATTGGTCCATGCAACCACATGGATGGATCTCAAATGTATTATGCTAAGTGGGAGAAACCAGACTCAGAAGCCTACATATTTTATATTTTAATGTATATGACATTCTGAAAACAGGCAAAATTATAGGGACAGAAAACATCAGTGGTTGTCTATAGATGTAGAGGGGGAGAGGACTAATTACAAAAGGCGTCAGGAAACTTTTTAAGATGATTGGCATGATAGTTTGACAAAAATAGTATTTCTCAAAATGTTAAATTGTACTGTTAATTTTACTGAGTGAAAATTATACCTCCATAAACTGACTTTTTAAAAAATGGATTTAATGATTATCCCTACATAGGTGCCTCTTCCTCAAGTTTCTTTATCTCAAAAAATGGCATCACTATCTGCCTATTTTCTAAAACCTGAAACCTGGTAATGATACTTGGGGCTTCCTTTTTCCTTCATACACCACCCACAATTCTACTTCGAAAATGTATTGCAAACCCATCTCCTAAACTTCCTATCTGAGCTTGCCCCTAGCGCAAGCCACCATCTTCTCTCACCTAGACTATTACGATAGCTTCCCTACTGGTCTCCCTGCTTCCGTTCTTGTTCACCTCCAATCTATTTTCTGCATAACTCCAGAATAATGACTTTAAAGGAAAATTAAATGATGTCACTGTCTTACTGAAAACTTTCTTGTGGCTCTATTTCAGAGCCCTACACTTTGACCCTCGAAGGCCCTGTAGGATCTAACACATCTAATGTCATCTTGTGACACTCCCCTCTACCCTCTTGTCCTTCCCACCCTACCCCATAGCCATGATACTCTGGTCATAGTAGCCCTTTTCTATCTGTTTAATATTCCAAGTTTTATTGCTCTCTTAGCAATTTTGCTCAAGCTATTTCCTATAGCTAGACCCCTCTTCCTCTCAGCTTTCTTTTTTAATGTCTATCTCCTTCCCATTTGTTTTTTGTTTGTTTGTTTTTGTTTTTTGTTTTGAGACAGGGTCTCACTCTGTCAGTCAGACTGGAGTGCAATGGCATAATCACAATCACTGCAGCCTTGAGCTCTTGGGATCAAGTGACCCTCCTGCCTCAGTCTCCTGAGTAGCTGGGACCACAGGTGCATGCCACCATGCCCGGCTAATTTTTTTTACTTTTTGTAGAGATGGGGTCTCCCTATGTTGCCCAGACTGGTCTCGAACTCATGGGCTCAAGTGATCCTCCCATCTTAGCCTCCAAAAGTTCTGGTACCACAAGGATGAGTCACAGCACCTGGCCCTCCTTTTCATTATTAAAGTTTCAGCCTACCTAGCATAATATCCTTAGAGAAGCCTTTACACATTTTATAGTAATTCACTTCTGACATTCTCATTCATAACTCCTGTTTTCTCCTTCACAACACTTTCCCAACTTATAATTATATATTTATGAATTTATTTTGTTAATATTTATCTCCCCTATTAGAATATACTTCCTTTGAGGGCAGGAGTATTTTCTCTTTTTCATTTACTTAGTGCATTACCTGGAGCTAAATAATATTTGTTAATAGGAGCTAAATAAATATTTGTTAAGTAAATGAGTAAATGAATGAACTTCCTGCTATTAGATAATAATAATAAGATTTTAATGTGATCATCACTGAATTACCTGAATCAACAGAACTATGTATTTTTTAGGGGCTTCTGTACTAGGCATAATTGCATCTTTATGCTTACTACATCACCTGAGGTAGGTAGGGGTCACAAAGTCTTGAAACCATGAGTGTACAAGAAGACAACAATGTTGGCCACCCAGAAAGGCTTACCTCTCCAAACCAATTGCTTGGCACAGAGAATGGAACTTGGAGTTGTACAAAAGTGCAAAGCTGTGTGTCCACTTAAGGAGTAGCAATTGAGCTTTGCCCCACGATCACAGAGGATCTTAACACAATCCACATTGGCCATTTCACAAGCCACGTGAAGAGGGGTTTTCCCATTGGGTCTACAGTTGATTGTAGCATTGTGGTCCAGTAGCACCAGAAGACATTCCACATGACCAAACAAGACAGAGAGATGCAGGCCTGTGGCCCAGGAAGACTTCAATTTATAGCTAGGCAACCAGTAACCTGGAAAAAAAAAAAAAAAAAAAAAAGGAAAAGGAAAGAAAGTTTAACTTCTTGACCTAGGCTTTCTCCCTGTTTTGTGAGGATTTTTACAAGTATTTTATTTTGGCCACATTTATAAAAGTGGGGTGGAGAGGGGATGACAGAGGTTTTAAACTAACAGCTAATGGGTCTGCAGGCGTTTTGTTTCATAGCCTATTCTGATGTTCATCAGGGGAACAGGCTTTCTCAAGCTCTCACTGTCTCTACTATTTCTTATTACTGTGTCTTGTTCCTTTATTTACTTTACCTTTCTAGGTCTTGAAGGCATTTAAGTTTGGGATCTTCGTTTATGTAATTGTATTTTATTTTGCACGCTGAGTTATTTGAGATGCTTCAAGGATTTTTTTTTAAAAAAACTTTCAATCATTGAGAGTTTGTCTTGAATGATTCCAAGGCTGTCAGTTGCAAGCTTGTAATTTTTATTCTATCCAAAATTTTTTTCCTATAGTTGTTGTCAATCCAACATATGAATGTATTTAATCTTTTTTAAAAAATTATCACTCCAAGATTTTATTTGCCTGCCTGTTGATTTATGCAATATCGCTTTCCAAAGACGAATTTAAGGCAACTCTCAACTTTCACACACTTAAAGATTTCTCAAACGATTTATAACATAAGGGCAAAATTAAAAAGTAGGAAAATAAAAATGTCAAAAGTAAGACAAATGCATACACAAAATATAAACTGTATCCTATACCCTAAAATGGCGTTGCAAATTTGCCTTTGAATTTCCTAGCAGCCAAAATAAACAGGAAAATAAGACATGTTGCATAATTAACTATGTCTACAATCCATATATAAATGAATTGGGCAGGGGAAGCATAGATGGGCCTAGAACTGAGATCTTCAATAATTTTTCCCATTGGATTTTGGAAATGTGCATTCTTTCTCTCTGCCTCTCTCTCTCTCTTTTCTCCCACTGATCTCTGACTTCGATACGCTGAGCTGGTCTTTTTTCTATAAATCTCCAAACTATTGCCACATTTGGCAAGCTATAACTATGATGACTTTATAAACCTTCTTTCTATGTCAGTGCCAATAGCCATAGCATTTAAGCTTTTATGAATGGAGAATGGAAAATAGGTACAGAAAGAAAAAATACTGAGGGCAAGAAGATGAAGAGATAGTTCTTCAACAGTCACAGTGTAGAAGTTACTAGGGCTGAAACAACAAAATAAATTTTAACATGGATAAATCAGAAGTTTGCTTATAGATTATAAAAATTCCACTTATAAGTACAAAGTAAGCAGAATATGATTTAATGGTCATTTATTTGAGAAACAACCCAGGGATTTGAGCTGTAATCTCAAAATAAGCCAACAGTGGGATGGTGCTGCCAAAAAACTAATACAATCTGAAACTACATTAATAAAAGCGTAGTGCCCAGAACAAGAGAAGTAAACGTTGTATTCTTCACTGATTAGATAAGGTCATAAGAAATCTAGAGTATTACGATTACTACTGGACGTTGCCCCTTACAAGAAATGATGAACTACTAGTGGGTGCTCTGAGGATGATGACAACATTAAAAGTGGGCCTGGTGATCAGGTATTAAATTTCTCTCATTTAAGTGAAAAACACTAGAGACATGCCACTCCTGGGTGTTTATCCTATAAGCGTAAACACCCATGTGAAATGTCCTAAAGGACCACTGTATTGCACAACTCCACAAAAAACACCATTCGCATTGTACTCTGTGAAATGTGCTCCTGGACTTAGGAATCTTGCCAACCTGGTCTACATACAAGAACATGCACTACACTACAGCATTGTTCGAATGGTTAAACAACCTCCATGTTAATTGATAGGAGACTGCTTAAATAAATTATGATACATCCATCCAATCAAATACTATACAACCATTTAAAAAAGGAGCAGTTCTATATAGACTGAAATGGAAAGATCTCAAGATATATTACTGAGTGACAGAAGCAGAGAGCCAAACAGTGTACAAACTATGCTATCATATGCAAATGTATTTGTATACACTGAGAACACGAAACTGGTTATAGTGGTGGCCTCCAAGAAGAACTCGGGGGTTGGGGGATCAGGACAGACGTGCACTTGTTCTTGTTACTTCTAAATTTAGTATCCTTTGCATGTATTGCTTTTTAACAAAAATAAATAAAATTAAAATAACCTATTGTCTCTCTGTCCAGAAGGGAAAGAATAATTTAATTTAAAGAAGCTATTTACAAGGTTGTGCACAGTGATTAATCCCACAGGAATGAATGAACTCAACCCAAAGTTTGTCTTTCTGCACTGTATCCTCCAACCTAGCTACACACACACACACACACACACACACACACAACTTTAATCCCTTTTTTACTCCATTCAGAATTCTAGAGCCATCTTGCTTTCTCTCCCTCCCACCTTTCCCTTTATCCAAATCTACTCTTTAAAAAGAAATCCAGTTATTTCACATTAAGGTCTAATGGACTGAGGATTGTTTAAAGTATGATCACTCTCAGGATTATCTGAATTTATGGAAGAATCTATATTCAGCCAATAGAATTAAATTCTAAGATATTAATTTGAGATTCCAGACACTGGGAAGAGATGGTGTTGGATTATATGGACTTTCCATGGCAAAACTAAGTAGTGTCATAGACAGTCTGAGCTGGGGAGTATCAACTCCACGCCTCGTGTGTATGTGTGTGCAAATTGATATGCACACACAATGTATGTACATATAGATTCATTTATACATTTCTATTGAGTTATGTACATTGAATCTCTGTTCCAAGCAGAGTTCCTAAGCTGTATGTCTTGCAGCTTGCTTTTGATGATGAATGAATCACATTAACTTCAATACTTAATCAGTCATTTTAATACTCAAATTTCCTCAAAAAGCAACTGGCAAAAACAGTCTTTTCTAACTGCCTAAGAAGTTTGTTCCAGGTCTGAAAACCAGGATGTGTTTTGCCTGCTGATTAACAGCAAAAATTAGGCAGCTCTCTGTGACAACTGATTGGAAATTTGCGCCTGCTCTGCAATGGGAAGAAAAATGATCCCAGAAAGGAAGCAGCAGAGAGCTGATTAAGAAAACACCATTTTGATGTAAAATCCAAGAAACACAGAATGTTAGCACTGGAGGGAAGATTATCCAGTCCAAGCCTTTCCTTTTCCAGATGAGAAAACTGCCACTTTTTCAGCCTGCTAGAGCCATGAGTCGCCTGCCTCAATCCAAACTCATGGACTCAGAATACCCGCAATGCAGTTTCCATCTGTCTTTGTCTTTGTGGAAGCCGAATAGAATTACCTCCAAGCCTGTTTCACAAATCACAAGGAAAGGAAGAAGATCCTCAATTCATCTGTAATATTTCGCATCTCTGATATGGAAATGCATTTGCTAGTTGAATTTTTTTCCTCCTCCTAACTTCCAGGTACTACCTAAAGAATCTATCCTGTTCATGTATTATGTGAATCAGTCATCCTTGGCCTCTCAGTCAGTTTCTTCTGCATCTCCTGTAATCATAAACATTAACTGGTCAATCAGGCTCACAGGTCCTGGAATTCAGTCAACTCCCAGAATGGAGCTGTGGTTACAACTCACCTCTCCTAAGATAGGAATATGTGTAGGTAGGTGATAACAAGACACCTTAGCTGCTGCCCCTGGGGAGCTGAAGTGGAGAAATGGGAAGAGGACAGATTGCAGGCTATAGCTTAGGGTATACTGAAGTGTATCTGGAAGCTGTGTTGCAAAACTTTGGTGGTAATGTGGGGTGAGGGATTTTTGAATAATTCAGCCCTGAGCATACCAGGAAAGCCTGCTGCTTTGAGCAGAGAAAAGAGCAGCCCCTGGCAAAAGGGCCATCAACGTACAATCATCACTTTAAAATGAGGCTGGGCCTACAGGTCACTGTGTAGCAAGTGTGGAAGTAAATACACTTACTGTCATGGAGGACCAAACCCCAGGTAAAGCTATCTTCAAAAACCACAGATGAGGCTGTGCCTGTTCACAATCTTCTGCTGATGCTGATATGTCAAGAGATCAGAATTTGTCCCCCAAAATATAACCACCAATGATCACAGCATGCTAGAAACACAATTAACTGATCAGGCATATTCATTTTTTACACACTCCCTTCTTCCCACAGCAAAATTTTCCTAGTGCTTCGAAACCTAGAATGTGATTTATTCCTAGTATTTGTCTTTCAAAAGCCCCCCTCTGCTCACCTCTGCAGATTTCAGGCTGCCCTTTTACTATGTGTTTAGACTTCACAAAGGACAGAGGTGAGGCAGAACCGGGGAACCAAGCCCATGGGAGCTGGGGGTGGGAGGTGAAGCAGAGGCTGCCTCCCTCTAATGTAAACCACTCACACGCTACCCCATGTCTAAAGTCTGTGTGCAGTGACAGCTCCTTGCAGAAGAGTTCTGTTTGAATAAGAAGCTCCACTAAGAAGAAAAGAAAAATACAGATTATTTCCCCTATGTACAAAACCCACAGGAACTCCCAAATACAGGCCATGCCCATGTGGCTTTGACTATGATACATAATCTGTTTACACAGTTTCACCTTCATAATGTGATTAATTATCTGCATGCCGGAATCTGAACTTAGAGAGGGTCTTGTCAAAGCTTCCATTTTACAAATGAAGATAATTAGTCTGGAAGAGGTTAAGTAGTATAAAGTGTTCATGTTCATATAACAAGTACCCACAGAATCAACTCTAACTCTCAAACTCCATTGCCCCCAAATCTTTAAATAGCCATCTATGATCCAAAGGCTACATGCAGTTTACCTCCAAACTGGTATCACTTGTAGCTAAAAGTTCTAAAGGAATTTTAGAAGTTTTATCCCCGAAAAGAAAATATGCAGACTAATCTTGTGTGTGTGTGCGCGCGCGTGTGTGTGTTTAATTTAAATCTGAAACCAAAGAGATATGCCCCAATAGCTGAGTAGAAAGCTGCCTAGAAATATAGCAAGGAGCAAAGTGTTCGGGCCTTCTTTTGGAAGAGGGGATTGGTTCTGCTTCAGCGTTTGGAGAGGATGCACACATTTCTGGTAAACCTTCAGCTAAGCCTGGGCTCTGCAACAGTTATCAACTATAACGTTATCTGAGTCAAAAGAACCCCACACACGAGAAGCCTCTGTTATTACAGCCAAAGGTTACACACACTGCTCGTGGCTGGATTAGCAGACATTTGCTCTGCCTGTGTCCACGTATTTACACAGTCCTGAAGGATTACAGACTGAAGCACAATTCTTGGCTATTTTTTAATAGCTAATATTTTCCAGATAACTCAAAGTTCCCCTGGGAAGGGGGGATAAAAGCAAGTTTGAAGTGTAAAATGTAAAAGAAAAAAGTTTGAACATCAAAGAAAGGAAAAGAACCCTAGGATGGAAATGGGAAAGCAGGAGAGTGAATTTCTGGCAAAGAGGAAAATTAGGTGATAAAGAAATTATCCATTCAGAGAGTGGAAATAAGAGCTTTCACGATATTTGGATATAAGTTGCTACTTAGTAAAGTAGATAGAGTACCTGCCAGAAAGTTTTTTAAGTGAAATCATTCACTGGTTATTTTAATTAAAAATATGACTACCAACCAAGGAATCAGTGGCTATGGGCCATAAATGAAGTACTTAAAGTGCATTACCCTGATTAATAAAAGGACTCTGATTAATCTTGCTGACTAGGGAATTTCCCACCAAAGAGATAAATATGAAATTCTGCCTGTATCATTTATGAGCCAAAGCTTATACATCTGAAGGAAGATCAAGTTGGTAAAGCCTTTGGAAACAGTTTTATGGACAGTCCTTCATGTTTCCAGTATGGAGGTCACCAGTGAAAACCAATAGAAGGGACCTTTGTGTTTTCTTTAAAGATTTCTTCTGTGCTTGACTTCACTCTAAATACTCAGTGGTTGGCTCATAATAAATGTTATATCACTGACAGCCCTTGACTTTCAATGACTTATTGCATTTGGCAGTTGGAAAGTTATTCTTTATGTTTTCTTTGTATCATTTTTATTTTAAAGTGATCATCTGGTAAACGCAATTTTTGCTTACTTGTTTTTGCTTTTAAGACCCATTATCTCCGCCATTCCCAGGGAGGTCTCTCAAATGCCAAGCAGCACATTTTAAATGTTTGCTTTACAAAATGTGAGAAAAGTTTCTTTAAATTAATAAAACATTATTTCATCTGAA
Source organism: Symphalangus syndactylus (assembly GCF_028878055.3). Classification (NCBI taxonomy): domain Eukaryota; kingdom Metazoa; phylum Chordata; class Mammalia; order Primates; family Hylobatidae; genus Symphalangus; species Symphalangus syndactylus. The sequence goes on from NC_072425.2 coordinate 105,394,764, forward strand.
GATTTTACTATGAAGCTTAAAATAACTTAGAAAAGTAAAGTGAGAGCTCTCTAACTTTAAGAATCATGATTAGGTGCTGGAGAAAGACAGGATCCACAGTTTGAACACGAACTCTGGAGGCTGGCTTCTAAATCTGTTCTCTGTCAAACTGGTAAGAGAAGCTACTCAATGAGATGGGCCCAGTGCTACAGAGGAAAGCAGAAATGAGCTTCCAGACTTATTTGTAATCCAATAGCTTTATTCTGTCTTCCTCACAAAATACACACTTCATATTTGCTTATGAGCTAAACTTTTGATTACTGTTATGCCCAATAGATTGTAAATTTGGGAAGCACTATTTAGATTTTAGGTGATTTATTTGCCAGCAGAGTTCTGAGTTCCCTTCTCAAAAATTATACACTGACTTTCATATAGGCTTAGATACACTATATTTAGGGATAAAATTTAGTTACTTCTTAAATCCTATAAAAATGCTGTATGTTCTAAATAAATAAGAATGGTTTAGAATTGATTGTACTAGTTTTCATTTTCTATAGGACTATCAAATGTTGAATATAGAATTTTAGTATTGATTACACAAGGAAATTAAAGAGTAGCGTGAGATTTTTATAGGTTTTGTGCATTGTCTTTCTTATTAAGCCAAAAATAACTGAAACCTGAAGATTCCCACACTTTAAAAGTAAACACGAATGTTCTGTTTCCTCATCTGGATGCTGGTTACATAGGTTTGTTATTTTGTGAAAAGTAATCAAGCTGCACACTTATTTATGCACTTCTGTGGATAGCTTTTCAAAAGTGCTTTAAAAAAATCAAAGAGCAGTATGCAGCAGTTCAACAGCGTCCAACGTCCAAAACTTCTTTGATTTAATAAAGTCTCACAAACTTTAATCCAGCCACATACCTTTTAAGGCCACACAGAAATGGGTCCTGTTCCTTTGAACTATTTAGACAAGAACTAACTAACCACTGTAGACTGCTCAGCTCCACGCTGTTGCCTGACAATGACTTTATGACTTAAGAAATTGATATAACCACTTAGATCTACTAGCAGCTAGGTTTCTATTTATCATTTCCATTCCTAACTTTCCATTCCTAAGTTTAAAAGGATCGATGACAAGGCTGAAAGCATGTGAAACAAATTGGAAGAAATTTCTTTTTTTTTTTTTTTGAGACGGAGTCTCGCTCTGTCGCCCAGGCTGGAGTGCAGTGGCGCGATCTCGGCTCACTGCAAGCTCCGCCTCACGGGTTCACGCCATTCTCCTGCCTCAGCATCCGGAGTAGCTGGGACTACAGGCGCCCGCCACCACGCCCGGCTAATTTTTTGTGTTTTTAGTAGAGATAGGGTTTCACCGTGTTAGCCAGGATGGTCTCGATCTCCTGACCTCGTGATCCGCCCACCTTGGCCTCTCAAAGTGCTGGGATTACAGGCATGAGCCACCACGCCCGGCCTGAAGAAACTTTTAAGAAAGATGATGTTTTAACCTGGGTTTAAGACTAAAGAGACAGGTCCTTGTGCCCATATTCATATTAAACAGAGTAGTGGAGTAGTGTGTTTCTTTCTACACATGTGTGCACAGACACAAATTTCCTGCATAAACCCTAAAAGTAAGACCACGAATTTTACTAGTTCTGTGCAAACATCCACCTGGCATACATAAGAAAGGAACTGTTCTTTTCCTTTTCCAGAGGGTGTAATTTGCTATCTCCCTAATTGAAAGCTACATCCCACAGTCCTAACACTATGAAAACACCTCAATTCGTGTGAATGAAAATTTAGCTCCATGAGGACCATAGGAGTCAGCTCATATTGACAAGAAGAATTTAAAATTTATTTTCTTTTCTTTCACGGGTGATGACACCGGTGGAAGCAGGAGAACCAACCCCACCCCTCCCCTCCACTTCCCTAGAGCCTGCACCTAAAACTTGGTTTCTTATATCCTCAGAAACTTCACACAATCTGTGCAAATTGGCTTGCTCAGGAGATGAGAGAAGACAGTCTTTGCAACTCAGGGTCAAATAACTTACCCACTGACCTAAACCTGAGTTCTTTCACCCTAGGCACAAATATAAGCTTTTTAAAAACACCTTAAAAATTAGTTTAGCATTCAGACATTCTATCACTGAACAAAGTTATAAGATGAAAGCAATCTAATTATATAGTATACAAATTTTCTTTCTAACAGACCCCGTAAACTTTTGAAAAAATAGATCCCTTCTTTGTCTTCCCATCAAAATATTAATGCCATTAATGCCAAAATATTATAAAGCCCTTGAGTAAAAATCATAAACACAGTAGCTAGCCTCAACTCTTCTATATGTCCCTCAGAACTGACAATCAGAGGACAGTAAATTAATGAAGAAATATATACTGTACCATTAGCATTTGTATCTGGAAATGTATTATACTGACGATTTATAGATGGCCAGAAATCATCTTTAAACATTAAAATAATGACTGTCTCTAAATGCTATACACAAGACCTTAGCATCTATGTTGTATTAAACATTAGTGACGTTGAGCAGCATGTTTGCAGTATGCTCACTAGATGATCTAACTACTCACATTCCCCCCATTAACCAGTTGATTTGGGAAATCAGAATCAGTGGAACTCTAATTTATTTCTGATTTATTAAGCATGGGTTCCAGAAATTTCCTTGCTAAAAAAAATTGTTCTAATTTTTGTTTTCCTTAGGTCTTTATAAGGCAGGTATTCTGTATTAAACACATCTACAATTTTGAACAATTATTGTAGTCCAGGAAAAAAGTTAACTTTTTGGTTTTGCTGAATTCAGCTTTTGTGCCTGAACTGAAAACTCATTAAAACGATGAAGACCATGAAAGTGCCTGTGGCACTGCTTTATCCATTTATTAACCCTCCAAATGCTGGGGAGATTCCTCTTTTTCATCCACATGGACGTAGAGAGGACATATCTTTAAGTAGCTGTTAATGGAGAATTAGCAGCCTGTTCTTAAACCAGGTACATTGTCTAAGATAGGGTTTCAACAATCTGCTTAGCCATAATCTAAAAATGTTTTCTTCCTTCTATATCATCATAGTCAGAAGAAAAGTTAAAAACGGAGAGTGCATTGCTAAAAATGATTGTCTGGGATTTCAAGTCCTAGGCCCAAGGGTGGGAAAAGAAAAGGAGAGACACAACTTATACATATATATCAGCCCACGATGTGTTTTAGTTCAAAAAGAAAGAAAATATCAATTTAGAAATATTTTTAAATGAATACTTAAAGAAACAATAAAAGCTACTGTTTAGAGTGGATAACTGACACTGTGCATTAAAAAAAAACATTTTCTACCAGTTCTACAATAACACCTATTTGTTTTTACCTTGTTTATAAGATGCCAAAACCATATTCTCATCTTCGACTTCAAAAACAGTGTCCACATCTATTTGCCTTTGGATTAAAATAGCCTTCAATCTTCCGAAGTCATTGGACTTTAGCGCCTCAAGGAAATTTCTCTTAACTAACTTGGCAGCTCCAGATTTAGTGACAGGGGCAGTGGTGCCGTCCATCCTTCCTCTCCCTCTGGAAGCTTTGTTGTGATTTATCAAGAGAACAGCGCCGAGCAAACAGGCGCATGCTGGAGAGTCCACAAACTGTCGGCTAATTTTATCCCAAAGTTATGCTGATCCGTTCTATTTATATAGGGATCATTTCAAACTTCAAAATATCCTTCTTGGCTGTCACTACATTTTCAGGTCCTTTAAACTGGTTATATATTAACTGATCCATTCAGTTATATATAGTGTCAATATGAAGGAAAGCCCCCATGATACATTTCCAAGCATGAAATGTCACAATTATTTCTTATATGATCAAAGTAGTAACATAAGATTTAAAAGCTCCTAATGCTCTTTTTTTCCCCTCAATAAAAACATCTGGTGCCTGGCTGGAGATCCAGCGTCTTGCTCTGACTAGCCAATATCCAAAAATGAAAATCTGTTACAGTTGTTGATACATTTGCTTCTAAAAACCTGTAATAATTTTGCAGTATGAGCTTGTAAAATCAACCATGGTCATACATATTTGAAGACAAACAGGAGGTTTTCAAGTGACCTAGACTTGAAACATTTTAATATGAAAATCCGGGAGGGGAGGGGATGGGGAGACGGTCGGTCGGGGGCAGGGACTCTTTTCGGTAAAAAAGAAACTGAAGAGATAAAACAGCTAAATGCAACATGTGAATGAACTTTATTGAATCCTGTTTTTTAGTCAGCTAGAAAAGACAGTATTGGGACAATTGTGGAACTATAAATGTGGACTAGATATTACTTGACAATATAGAAGTGTAATGATAAATGTATTGTGGTTATGTAGAAAAATATTCTTACTTTAAGTGATATATTAAGGGATAAATTGTCATGATGTCTAAAACTTCTTTAAAAATAGCTCAGAAATGCAGACAGATAGATGTGTGTGTATGTGTATATACATATATATACTTATATACACATATATATACATACATATGAACACATATACATATATACATATATACACACACATATATATGTATGTGTAAATAGAAACAGAGAGATAGCAAGTGTGGCAAAAACTTAAAGAGTTGGTGAATCTAGTAAGGGATATATTGGTGTCCATTAGATTATTCTTTCAGCTTTTCTGTAAGTTTTAAATTTTTCAAATAAAAAGTTGGAGAGAAAAGTATATACTTAATTTTTCTTACATAAAATCATTAAAAATTAGGAAAATTATAATAGCAAGTACTAAAGAGAATGCAAATAAATTGCATTTTTATATGTCGTGTGTTGAAGTCAAAACTAGTGCAAATTTCCTGCAGAATAATTAAAAACATGAATTTTTAAAAACTTACAATGATACTATTTGATTCTTAGAATTTACTTAGGTATGTAAATGATGCAAATCACAACATAATTTTAAACTTATTTTATTGATGTGTAATATAAATGCAAGAAATTGACAAGTTATAGGTATACAGCTTGTCAAATTTTCAGTGAACAAACTCATGTAACCAACACTGAGGTTAAACGATAGACTAGTTCAAGTTTACCTGAAGCCCCTGTATGTCCTCTTCCAATCAAAACACCTGCCTCAAAGAGATAACAATACATCTTAACTTCTAATACTGTAGATTAGTTTTGTTTGTTATTTTATTTTGAGACAGGGTCTCACTCTGTCACCCAGACTGGAGTGCAGTGGTGTGATCTGGGCTCACTGCAACCTTTGCCTCTCAGGCTCAAGCCATCCTCCCACCTCAGCCTCTGGAGTAGTTAGGACTATAGGCACGCAACCAGCACACCTGGTTAAATTTTGTATGTTTTTTTGAAGAGACAGGGTTTTGCCACGTTTCCCAGGTTGATCTCTGACTCCTAAGTTTAAGTGAACCTCCTGCCTCGGCCATCCAAAGCGCTGGGATTACAGGCATGAGCCACCATGCCTGCCAATTTTTTTTTTTTTTTACGTTTTAATGTTAAACATTTTACAATTTTTGAAAATTTTAAATTATATAATTTTTGAAAAATAGCAACAACAAAAAGAGCCATATATGGAAATACTTCCTCAACCAAGGGATTGGCTCCCAGCTGACTCTCTGTGACACACTGCTTTTGTTGAAATTGCATTGGCATTTTTAGGGAGCAGTTTGCAAGTCTGTTTTATGCTATTGTTATGATTCTTTCCACAAATACCCATCGAGTATCTACCATTTGTCAGACACTTATTCTGGGCACTGCAGATACAGCAGTGAACAAACACAAAAATCCCTGCCCGTATGTAACTTAGCTCACTAACAGATTTAAGTGGTGACGGGAATCCCTAGATCGCCTCCATTTCCTATACACTAGAATTTGTCACAAAGTTGCAAATATACTAAATTTCATACAAAAATAATATAATTTGTTTACATCTAATCATTTGATCTGACCCCCATTATGGGTCTCCCCACCAAACTTAGTGGCAAAAAGAAGGACAATTTAATTTTGGTCCAACCTGATGTGTTAATCTGATCCAAATATTTAGCAGTCTCTTTAGGTAAATGATCAGTCTCTTTGAATAAAATTCTCTGTGTTTGAGAGTTCAGGCTTTCCCTCTCAGAGAGCTTCAGGGAATATGGGATACACGGAGGAACAATATTCACAATGCCAATATTTAACAACTGGTATTAACTAGAAGAGACTTTTGTCATAAATTACCAGTATGGCCAGACCACGTGTATCAAGTGAATAGCAGTAAGCAGTAAGAGTGCAGCTTACGAGACCTCATGGTGACTGAAAGACAAGGGGATCCTCAGATGGAGTCATTGTCCTCTGGACCCTCCCTGATATCTCTGTGGCAGAATGGGTCCTCACTTACTTGGTCCTATCTGGCTACTGGAGTGTGTGATTCTGGTCATTTGACTACAGTTTTGATGCTCTCAAACACTGCAGCCCATCGGCTGACAAGGACGATGAAGACCAAGTCATCTTCTATTGTGCCACCTTCTTGCCATGTTCTTGGGGCCAGAATAGACATGAACCTAAGCTAAGGAATGGAGTTTCCAAGGGGTCTACATTCTCTCTAATGCTGAACTGCTAACCTCAGCGTCCTCGAACTTCCTCAGGCATATCTGGTTGTTTCTAAACCACCCCCCATCCCATCAAAGTTCAACCCCGGAAGAAGTGTGTGAGGAGGGCTGAGTATGTGCCATCTGACCCCTGGATCAGGCTATATATCCTCTCATAATCCATCAAGACTTCTAGCCTTCTGAGCTACAAGGGTCCAGTTGGACTATTTACCGCCTCTCTAGCTTTTCTTTTTCTCCCTACGTCAGCAAGCCTATTGATCTCCCTCCAGAGGTGGAACGGTTATCATCTTTGCCTTGTGAAAGAAACCCTATGACGTGAGTCCTTCAGGCATGGTCCTTGAAATGCTAAATAATGAGATAAGGTGATTTAGAAATATCCTCATTTCCTAATGCTTGAGTCTCACAATGGCTGTCTTTCTAAGTGTCTGCATTGAGAATTAAAGCTGATCAGTGGACAGATTGTCCTTCAGTCCTTTCCTCGGGTTGGCAAACTTCAAAACTTGGCCCTCAAGGTCGAAGGCCACAGGGAACATGACTTCAGAATGAAATTTTAAAGCATTGCTTTAATATCTGGATACAAATTTAAAATTTTAGCCTAAAGAGATGGCTATAATTTTTCCCACAGAAGCTATTTCAGTCTTATCCCATAGCTATATAAATAAATACTATATCTAAACTTGGTGGAATAATCCAAGAAAACAAACAAAGCAAATTTTCATTTAAAAAATGTATCAAGTTGAAAATGTTATCTATATAATTCTGCTAAAAATCAATTGATCAATTTACCCGAGCAGCAAAGGATAAAACTTACAGATTATTTGCACGTACAAAGCAAATAGCAGCTTAATTAAATTGCCCATCAAAGTCCTTCTAACAGAGGAAGCAACGCCACCAATGCTAATAGTAGGTTTGAGACCTGCCTCCACCATCCAAGCCACCACTTCAAGTCACTTCAGGAGGTCAAATTACACAGTGGTCATGCTTCACACTGTCTAGTCAGGCCTGTCAGAAATTCCTGTCTCCTCAGCTCTTAAAAATGAAAACTCTCCATCCTATAAGATAAGCTTTTTATTACTGTTTCATGACATGTCCAGAACAGTGTCCTTTGCTCTTGAAATAGTATGAAGACCTTTCTGACATGGCAATGGTGTGGCAAGTGGCCCATAAGACCGTGGTGTACTCTCTGGGGACCCATGGCTGAGACAGCAGGCACAAAGTCCCAGCTGCTTGTCTGTGTACAACATAATCTGTCTACTTGGAGTATCTTCTCTAGAACACAAATAGCTCCTTGGTTTATCATGGCATTTAAACATGAATTTGATGCTACTAAGCCACAATCACTTATCAAATGCAACCATAGGGAAGAAATTTGAAGCCAGCTAGAATTGGAAACTAGAATTTCTGTGGCAACAGAACCCCTTGGGACTCCTGACTTTCTCAGCAGCTGAATTAGGATGTCCTTGCTATTACAGAAATGGATGATTAGGTGGTCTGACATCCCTTTCTTCTCATCTGTTATACTTCTCTAATATGTAGCATCTTACTTATTACACGTCATCTTGTTGGGTTTTTTTTTTCCTTTTTTTTTGCTATTCTTTTATATGTTAGGGTTAATGCTTAGCATAAAGATGCCTTTGTTTGTAAGTAACACCGGCAACTGGAACTGAACCAGTAAAGATTTATTGGTTCCTATAATGGAAAATACCAGTTGTAGTGTTTGGGTTTCAGCAGAGGTCTGATCCAGAAGTTCTCGATGTCAACAAGGCTCTTCCAGGCAGGAGGTATTATTTGTGGTAAAATTTTAATTGTTATTTTTATTTCTAGTTTACAGATCAGGTAAGCTAAGAATCAAAGACTATAAATGAATTATACAAGGTCAGATAGCAAATAAGCAGCAGATATAACACTCAAGCCTAGATCTTGAGACTCCCAACCAATGTTCCTATTGCTCAAATGGATTTTTATATGGTTTTTTTCAGGTTAATTAGATATTCTATTTGATCACTGAGTAATCTAGTAAGAAATCAGCTCACATTTAGCCCTTCGTTCAATAAATATTTTTTGGGAACTTACTATGAGCCAGACACTGTATTAGTTATCTTTTGCTGCACAGCAAATAACCTCAAAATGTACTGGCTTAAAGCAACAGTCATCATTTATTATCTCTCATGGTTTCTGTGGATCAGGACACAGTGGGAAAGGCTTGTCTCTTCTCTATGATGTCTGTGGCCTCAAACTAAAGACACAAAGGTTGGGGGTTAGACAATCCCCTTTAAAAGTGGCTCAGTCACTTAGCTAACAAGTTGATGCTGGTTATATGATTTGTGTCCGTGTAGTTCTCCCCATTGGCTGCTTGAGTATCCTCACAACATGGTAACTGGTTTCTCCCAGAATGAAAGATCCAAGAAAGCCAGCTGGAAGCTGCAACATCTTTTATGACCTAACCTAGGAAGTCATATACCACTACTTCTATCATATCCTATGGTCACACTGACTAGCCCCGATTCAGTGTGAGAGAGGATTTTGTTAAAGGTGTGAAAACCAGGAAGTGAGAATCAATGGGGTCCATCTTAGCTACCACCTGTACTTTTTCTAAGTACTGCAGATACACAAAGAAAACATGTTAAAATCTTTACCTTTATGGAGCTTTTATACCAGTGGAGGGGCTACAAGGGAACAGACAAAAAAACAGACCGTAAGATACATAGGTTGTCACATGGTAATATGTGCTACCAAGAAAAGTAAACTGGGTAAGGTCTAGGATTGCAGCCACACCACAAGCCACCCTTGTATAGATCAGAACAAGGTGTGCTCCTGTGGACCAAGAAGTAAGTAAAGTCTCCTCCACTTCCAGGTTGGTCCTGGGAAGGTGTTATGGCCCTGGAAAGCACTGCAAATTCAAATAAATGGTCAGAGAAGTATTCACTTGCCTTGAACAAAAACTTGAATTGTGGGAATGAGCTATGCTGATATTTAGGGAAAGAGATTTCTAGGCCATGGGAGCAGTAGATTCTAAGACCCTGAGACAAGAAACAGGAAGGGACAGCAGGAAGCCATCCTATTCAGATGCCTGCACCTCTTTTCAGATATTTTTGAAGCTCAATGAAGCTTAGGAGTAGAACTGATGAATATGCATTTATTTCCTTTCTTCTACTTCTTGAACCCAAGTCCAATTCTCTCAAAGCTAAACCCACAACAGCATCCTCATTATCTGCTGTGTTTTAGGCCTGATACATAGCAGGTTCTCCAAAATGGCTTATAATTGATGATAGTTTTGTTTGTTCCGTAGACAAGCAATAAAGTGCATATTTTATCAGTGGATATTCAATATTTAACAGAAAAAAGTGGGGCAAACACACAAAAAATTTTCAAACCACGTTAGGATTTCAGTGATCTATTCCCAGAGGCCATCTTGATTTGGGGGCATGGCCACAATATTATAATAAAGAGCCAGCAAGCTAGTACAATTAAATCTATACTTTTATAACAATACAGATCAATTCTGTGGACTAAGCATACTATTTCATAAGAATAATTACCAGGCTTGTAAAAATCATATGAAACAACGTATATAAACGTACTTTTCATATTGTGAAGCATTATAGGAGAGTTACATATTATTATTGTTGTTCATATCAGTAGACTAACAGAACATCACAGTTTTTCCTGAGAAATACTAAGTGGTGTTACGGTGAAAGACCGTCAGACTGAGACACCTGGATCGTATTCCCAGCTCTGGTGGTCATAAGCTGTGTGTTTCAAATAATTCAAAATACCTCTCAGTGACTTCTTTTCCTGTAAGTAAAATGAGACCTACTAGACACACTCCTCAGCGTTTAGGGCTTTTTTCTCCCTTATGGAACACAGTGTCCTGGACATTGGCAAAGATTAACACCGTTTTGCAAGGGCAGAAGACCTTGCTGAGATTTTTTGAAAGTCTTCCCTGTGGAAGCCATGTTACGGGCTGCCCTTGTCCACAGACTGATTCAGGTTCTGTCTTCAAGCAGTGGGGGGCGCTGGAAGAACTGCTAAGATGCTTCAGCTCTAAAGTTCGGCGTATTTATTCTCAATCGTAATTACATACTGGGAGCATGTGTGTTTAACATAAAATCTGTTCAACAATCCCCACAAATGGCAGAAATGATTGCTTTGTAAACGGGAGGGTCCAAAGTCCTACGCAAGCACATCTTCGCTTGGAACTCTATTTGTGGCCTGGCATCCCTCTCTTTGGAATGCTGAAGTGATTATTTAGCCCCTACTGCCCACTTCTTGGATCCCATATCAGCGAACAAACCAGCTGCCTTTCATGTAAGAGTATTTAAACTGAATCCATAGCTAATTACCCTGAGTGTTTCCGGAGAATCTTGGTCACTGGCAGGATGCTAGACTGTTCCCTTTCAGCGACTCTCTTTACAGGTGGTGGATGTCAGAATGGCTGGATTGACATAAGCAGTAACCAAGCACTGGCTCACCTTAATTTTGACAGACTATTCATTTCATGTCATCTTTGACTGAAAAACAAGGTTTCTTGAGATCAAACATTCCTGCCCCACAGAGGGGGCATTAGCTCTGTGTTCCAGGTCTCCTAGCAACTGACCTGCATTTACACGCCGTCCAGCACAGTTTAAACATCAACACCAGCTTGTATTTCCATCCCTCACCCAGTTACACACTTCACAACATCAACTCGAGGGAATAATTTACCATAATTTTGTCTCATCAGAACATTAGCCTCACAGCTATACTCTAGGCAGCATTTGCATTCTCTTTTTACTTTTGACAAATTTATGATGCAGAGGTGCAGTAAGAGAAAAAAATTATCCTTCCCTTTTAAGGGGTAAAGAAATTGGACTGTCCTCTGAATTGTCTTTTGTAACATTCTTTTTACACCCACAATTGTCAGAAGCCAATAAGTTGTTTACCAACTGCAAAGATTCATCAGTTTTATTTTATGCTATGGAAGTATCTAATTCATGAAAACTGAGCTGGAGCAATCCTCAATACAACACCAAAACTATGGGACCTTGCAGGAAAAAAAAAATTGCACAACAAATTATGCAGACAAAGCTGTAGTTAGGAACGGGAAAGAGGAGTAGAGAGAAAGGGGGCACATATTTTCAGAAAACCATAGAAAAATAGTATACCTAAAGAGAAACAACACTCTTGCTTTTTAAAAGAACTTAATTTTGCTTGTAGAATCACAGAATTATAGCAAAAAGAAAAAAAAGGTTCTTGTTAAGGGTATCAAATCTTCTCATTTAAGAAAAAAAGTACTGAGGCCATCTCACTTACATGTTTGCACAAAATTGCATAATTAATTAGTCGCAAAGCAAAGTCTCCAACCTAATGTCAAGCTTCATACTTTAGTTTTTGAACTACACAACGCTGCCTCTCTGTAGTTTTCTATAGTTTTGCATCTCCTCTCCCTAAACTGACAGTGTAAAGAAAAAATAAGCAGCCACACTAGTGTATATAAGAAAAGCATTCCACTCTTTTTACAGTAGATAAGTTTGTGAAAACTTGACAAATTTATAAAATGAGCAATGTTCAATTATTATTTTATATATTTTTTGATGTGATAACTATATACTTGAGAAATTCAAAAGGTGACGTAGAGTTGATCCTTTGGCAAACATTTTAAGGATGCCATTTCAGAAAGGTATTAACAAACACAGCTTCAAATAACGAAGCACATTTTAAAGCCACAAACATTTTTCTAGAGAATCAAAATTAAAACCGTGCTGCTAGTTGTCTTTTAGGGACTGTGTTAACACGTCAGGCCACATGATGGCAGTGTTCCTTGATAAATGAACCCGGAGGAACAGCTGCAGTATCCTGGGGGGAAAAAAATCCGAGCCAATGCGGATAAAACATGATCCAGATTAAACCACAAATGTGGATTTTGAAAATTTTGTTTTAATCCACGTAAACCATATCTTTCCTGATCATATTTTCCTACAATGAATTTCTCTACTGAGAATTTGCTATGGGTTTATGATTTCATAAAATGAATTTCAATATGTATCTAACAAATATATAAATTAAACATTGTTTGGAGGAGGAGTGTGTTGCCCCTTTATTGTTTGTTTTTGCTACAGTGGTATTAAGAAGAACATTCAAAATAATAAGCTAACTATGTTTCGTACCATGTGTCTCCAGATTCTTTACAGACCGTTGTCTTATGAGTCTCTGTCTTTGGGTGTGGGAAAGCAAGACAAGCTTGCTTCTCATGCTCACAATTTTTCTCCTAGGCTGAAAATATTCCCTATAAGACCAGAGTGTGATTTCCTGAGTCCTTTCTAAAAAGGCGTGAAGCCACAGATGGAGGTTAAAGCAGCAGCTACTGTCAGTCAAGGCCCCAGGCAAGACTGTGAAATCAAAGATTTGTTCCCGTTTCCCAGCCCTGGTCTTTTCTAGTGTCTGTAGCTGCCCCTTGATTGCTCCAGGGGGTAAAAGAACTAGGCTTGTCCTCTAGGTCTTCCTTCTATTTCTTGATTTCTCATAGGTGAATTTTCTATTTTAAACATGGGCTGTGAGCTTTCTATAAATCTTTTTTTTTTTTTAAATATAAAAAAGAATGTCAGTCACCTGCAAGAGAATATTTTGGGACAAGCATGCAATACACACCTACCTCACACAGCTAACAGCCTTGGCTGAAAGCTATCTGATGACTCTGGGCTGGGCTGGGCTGGAAGCGTTGCCACTGCATACCACAATTTGAACACTATTGACTGAATTATTATTAGGTGTCTGACACTGTGATAGGTGTAGTAGGGACCGATAGATGTGTAGGATTCAGCCCCAATCTCAAGAACTTATAGACGAATGAAATTAGACCATACTGGTTATACAATAAGGCAGACCAGAATCTATGGTGCAAGAAATATGAAACACAGGGGGCTGGCATTATAAAAAGGAAAGTTTGAGGAATCAAGAAAGATTTCACAGAGGAAATGGTATTTGAAATAGGATCTTGGGATCTTGATACATAGAGACCGAGAAGTTCAGGTGACTTCATTTCTTTGTTTACACTGTGATGCAATTTAGGAAGGCACTCCCATAAATCTTAACTAATTAAAGATTCTTCACAATCTTGCCAGCTCATGGCAAGGATTAGAGATGGGGGAGAGAATGGCCATCCAATTTTACTAAAAGATAAAGAATATGAGCAGGAAAAATAGAAGATGACACTGGAATACATGATTTGGTTTTATAAAGACAGAAGACCTTGAATGCAAGTAGAGCAATTCAGCTATTAAATAAATTCAAGGCTGGGCATGGTGGCTCATGCCTGTAATCTCAGCACTTTGGGAAGCTGAGGTGGGTGGATCACCTGAGATCAGGAGTTTGAGACCAGCCTGGCCAACATGGTGAAACCCCGTCTCTACTACAAATACAAAACTTAGCTGGGTGTGGTGGCACGCACATGTAGTCCCAGCTACTCGGGAGGCTGAGGCAGGAGAATTGCTTGAACCTGGGAAGTGGAGGTTGCAGTGAGCCAAGATTGAGCCACTGCACTCCAGCCTGGGTGACAAAGCCAGCCTCCATCTCAAAAAATAATTAATTAATTAAATTCAACCTGCAATGGAGTCACTGACCACTGCCAATATTCTGGGTTGTGATTTTACTTCTAAATTCTACATCCAGGTGGGCATGGGGAGGGACTATGTAAAGAAGGAGGGTCATTGGCTATAGTGTAGTGAGTGTATAGTATATGACCCTACTCTGTTCTATTGACAGCCTGGATTATGACAGCACTTCTCAAATTTTTTGGTACTTCAGAGTCCTCTGGAGGGCTTGTTACAACACAGACTGCTGGGTCACACCTGACAGAGTCTGAGTGAGATCTGAGTTCTTGTTAAATGCCAGTGTTGCTGGTCTAGGCACTATACATAAAAAACAGCTTGTCTATAGACTCTACAGAACATTTGCCAGGTTATAGAAAGCCACCTCGTCCTAAGGATCATACTGCAAAAGTATCTCCTGCATCCCTTCTCCTTAATTACTGTTTCTAAATCTCAATGATCAGTAACATTAGATAATTTTTACCTTAGCTACACGCCTATTTGGGGTAAAACCATTTTACTGTTGAAAACACGGTATGCATAATGATATAAAAACTAATTTTTAGATGAGGCGTGCTGACTCATGCCATAATTCCAGCACTTTGGAAGGCTGAGGCAGGACTGCTTGAGCCCCAAGAGTTCATGACCAGCCTAGACAACATGGTGACACCCATCTCTAAAAAAATTTTTTTTAAAATTAGCCTGCCATGGTGGCATGTGCCTGTACTTTCAGCTACTCAGGAGGCTGAGGTAGAAGGATTGCTTGAGCCCAGGAGGTTAAGGCTGCAGTGAGCTGTGATTGCACCACTGCACTCCAGCCTGGATGACAGAATGAGACCCTGTCTCAAAAAGAAAAACAAAAACTAAGTTTTAAAATAGGATTTTAAACTGCACATTCTGCAATCATAACCAGGTGTCCAGTTGTAGGGGGCTAGAATAACTTAAAATGTTAAGAGATATGTACAAAAACAGAGATATAAAAAAAAACAAACTGATAAGTGAGCAAGATCCCTTTTGGTAACTTTTGTTTCTTTAAAAAATCAAAGCACACAAGTTATTATCAACCGCTACAGTCCATGTATATCCTATTTTTATATTTGACCTCCCCAAAAGGAAAATATAAATAGCCAAGAAAAATAAATGTGTAAAATGGCAGAGACGATTATTAAACTGAATTTTCAAGAAAAGGAAAAGACTAAGGTTCAGCACACGTATGCGCTAATGTGAAGTCAGAAAAGTCTTTCGACCTGATTTAACGTGATCTTCATGTGATCTATAGTCTGGGCCAGATCAAGTATGGATGCGCCCCAACTTTTAGCAAATACCACACATAAAAATCTAGCTTTACAGAAAAGATCGAGATTCATTGAATGTTAAGGCTAAAAGAGTTCTGGAGGTAACTTACGGCTTTATTTTCAGTTAAGGAAGGTGAAGCCTAAAGATTAAGAAATGTCCCCAAAGCCATCCAGTTCCTTCTTTCCATCCCCCCTCTGACCTAACTCCACAGCCAGTGAGTAAATCCTCTTCCTTGCTCTCACTTTCCACACCATTCATGGGTAAAGACCACAGGGCGGCATTTGCTTAAACCGGGCCTGAGTCCCTGGCCATTGTTCCCCATCTGTTGGTTCTGTCTCTCCAGCAATGATTGCAAATGCCTCAAAACAGGAACCGCTTCTTCAATCCTCTCCTGAATTCCCTATGGTTATGTGAAGAGGCTGATTATTCCGTTGATTAAAAAAAAAAAAGGAATCTCCAAATTACAAAAGCATTCACAATGGCATCTGTATTCTATAGGCTCTTTCAGGTTGCAAGAGCAAGGGAGACCAATCGTGCTTCCCTCATTAATGGGGGTTTATTGTAAGGAGAAACAGTACGAGGCCTAGCAGCTGCACACCCAGCCAGGCTCCGCTGGGAACTCATCACTGCTTGTTATTGTCCTGGATAAACCTGTGGCTCTCACAGCTAGGCAGCTGCTCTCCTGACTTAACTGCTTACCCTCTCTGTGTCTTGGGTCCTTCACGTCTAAAATGGAGATAATAATAATACCTCATTGGGTTCTTGTGAGGATTAACTAAGTTGACATGTGTAAAGCCCTTACAAGGGTATCTAGGGCATAGTAAATGCTAGAAGATGTTAGCTATCATGATTAATTCAGTGCAACCCGACAGGTCTCCTTGAATGGGAAAGCTCTGACTCCTCTGACGGATAGAGGTGAGAAATTCCCTTTTTGTCTTCTTTGAGAATTTGACTTTTTTTTCTCTCCTAGTTTCTGAGCATTGGGATCATTACTTCCCTGGTGGAGAAAATCAGCTCACTGCCTGTCCCTTCAGAAAAGACATTAGGAGCTACCGCCTCCATGGAAACTTGCCACTGGTGAGCAATCATTTATTCTACTGCCAAACTGCTGAAGCATCAAGAGAGGAAATAGAGGATTTAGCGGTTTGGCTTCTTTGTACTGAGACAGTTTGATTTTTCTCTACAAGTTTTGGCAAATCTTAACTATAGCATGCCTAAATTATGCAAACACCGTGGGACAGGAAGTGCACGTTTCTGGGTGGACCAGAGCTGAAATGTTATAGATAGACCTGTGTTGCTCCTGAGGAGTGCTCCTTGGGGCTAGCTGCAAATCTAGCTGAGGTTAACCGTGTTTTATCATACTGCAAAGAAGCTCCCTTGTAGTTAACCCTGCTGTGGAATTCACAGCCTGTCCTGAGCCTTTTTGCTTGAGGCTATGCACGTGGACCTTGGCAGAGCATCATTAAAACCCCTATTAGTGAGAGTAGACTGCTTTTCCCTGTGAGGAAAAGTATTACATTGCAGTAAAATGCAAATCAACTAACAGGCAACTGCAGATTTATAGCACTGCAATTCCACAGGAATCACAGGGAGATAGAACCTTGTTTCCCCCAGCAGATTGGAGTTACTAGTGTCTACAAATTGCTCAGAATTCCACACAGGACCAGGTACATAATTTGCAGGGCCCAGTGCAAAATGTTCCAATATTATTGAGATTTGTTTAAATAGTATTGAGATTTTCAAGATGGCGGCAACAGATCATTCGTCTAAGCCATCTGGTCATTCTGAACACAGGGTCCTGTGCTACTGCCCAGATTCTATGTGTCATTGAAAAATGGCACTTTCAATTTTGGACACATCATATGGCCTTTGGGGAAAGAATATGAGTGCAGATATAAACCTTGTTAACCCAATTCCTTCAGCCTGGGGACACCCACACATTGGTAGATAATCAAAATGGCATGAGCTACTGAGCCCCCACCTAGTGACATTATTGATATTGTAAGTCCCCTCCCACCACCACACACACCCACTCACCTCCTTTTGCTGTGAGTATGAGGACGCTCACACTCCTCCTCTGATCCTTATGTTTTTTTGCTTTGTATTCAGTAAGAAATTGAATAGCACAATACTTAAGAGTATAGACACAATACTTAAGAGTATAGACTCAATACTACTAGTAGTTGTGCACCCTTGGGCAAGTTATTTAACCTCTGTGTGGCAAGGTTTCTTCATCTGTTAAAAAAAGCAGATAATAATGGTACCTGCCTAAGAAAGCACAGTGTTAGCACACATAAAATACATAGCATTGTGCCTGGCACATGTCAAATGCTCTGGAGGTGTTAGCTGATATTAACCTGCTACCTTTGCCCCAGCTGCAGTCAACTCCGCTGTTGCCACCACTTCTGTCCTCTAAAGTCCTAATGTTCATGTAATGGCATTCCTTTATGAGAAAAGGGCATTAGGCCAGGACCTCAGGTTAATTAAGGGCCAAAATTAGACAATTATTGTTTATTTCCAAATGAGTTCAGATACATACAGTCACAGAAGTACACTGACAGTGTTGGAAGAGCCTTCAACTCTCATACAAATGTGATTGCTAATAAGTGTAAACATTTTAACTACAACAGAAACCTATTTTGACATGTCTTCATTTTAAAATATACCTGGAGCCTGGAAAAATAGAGGTGGCCTTCTTAGCAGTGTGGAAGGTCCCTGAAGCAACCACTCTTGATCATCCTCATTTTTCCTTTAATCATAAGAGCAAGAACAGAATTCACATTGTTTTGCAAATGAGGAAGCCTGCAGGAAAGAGGACAATAGCAATGGCCCTGGAGCTCTGGGGAAGCAAACCTGACTCAGACACCAACTCTGTTTTCCATGGGGCAAGCCACATCATTTGAAGGGGACGTGTGTCTATTTTTCTGTAGAACCCACTTCATAATGAGGGTCCTCCCTAGGTCGTGGTGCTGCTGGCAATTGTGCAGGATATGGACATTAGAAAACACACTTAGAAATGAGCCAAGGGGACAGAAAAATGAGAGACATTTTGAGGAAGCCAACAAGAACAAAATCAATATGGCATCAACTAAATCATTTCAGGCATCAAGGATGACTGAAAATGGAAATATGGAATAAAGTAGGAGTTGAATTTAGGGCTCTGAAGGAAAACAAAGTAAAAGTTAAAACTTACTTTGTAAACAGGGAACCACCCTGAGAGTTATTATGTTAATTTCTTTCTCTTCTTTGGTGGTGGCTTAAAAGAATTTTGAATAAAACATGTAAGTATCTTTCCTAATGGGGGGAGAAAAAAAACCCTACCTTTCATTTCAAATGAGTTAATGGATGGGACAGTGCCTTGAAAAGTCCTATTATGAAACCAGCCAGAGCATTATCAGCCTTTCTTCTTAGATTCAGTCGCCACAGCTGCCAGGCCTGTCCAAAGAGCAAACAGGAAATGAGAAAGGATCTGACACCACAGCTTCAGAGAGTTCTTACCGACCTCCTGGAGGTGTGGGGGTGGACAGAGAATCTTGAGCAAATATGTGTACTTTCCGCTTTATTGATAAAAATATACTTTTATTGCACAAGATTTATCAAAGTGGCCCTGTCTACAAGTGTTTGTTCATTATTTTAAAACATTTTTAATGTAAAAATTGCATTTCATTTGCTTAGATCTATGGATTAGGAGTTTTTTTTAAAGAAAGGGTAAAAGTTCCTTTTGCAGCAAATGATCAAAGAGAGCTGATTTCCTCCCATAGCTGTTCCTTCAGGTGTTTTTTATTCTGAAAGGTTATTTTCCTCTTCTTTTCAAAATGGTGCTCAGAATGAAAAGGCAATCTGTATTTAAATGTTTGCTTTATATTTCCTTTGTTATTCAAGAAATTGTGTGTGCCCAGACATTTAGTGTTCACATTACACTTATAAGAAAACTGGAACAAGTACTCTGAAATTGTATATCTGTAATTTGGGAGAAGGTGTTTAAATTTAAAGAATAAAACTTTTTCCAGGAAGAGGCTCTATGCACGGTATCAGGATGGGGCTACTCCATTCAGAATCTGTTGCCATGGTGACCGACCTGGGAGCCTCGTAGGCTCTGTACAGGAGGCATGTGTGGTAATTATATAAGCTGAAGTGCTGTTGAATAACCCCAGGAAGGCAGGACTGCCACAGTGCAATTTCTCGGAAACCACTATTTAAAAATTCATACATCATAATGCCCTCTTCTTTTATATGAAAATCCACCATTTAAGTATTTTTCTTACATCAATCTGATAAGACTGATATAATGGAAAATAGAACTTACTAAATTCTGAGCATATAAAGTATGCCAAATGAGCTGCGTTATATGCTAACGAATTTATTTCCAATAATTTTATTTTTTATGAATGAGCAATGAACCAACAATTAAATGCATTACTGTTGTTCTCATAATAAGCCATGTGTGACTTACTCCTTTTCTTTAATATGTAATATATAATAATTATAAAAGTATAAGCAGGCAATTGATTGAAACAATAAATCAATGCCATTTTTAATTGAATAAACAAGTTAAATTGGTTAAGCATGAAGTGCAATCAATACATATTTTCCGATAAAAAATGGAAAATTTTCTCATTCCTGTTCACATTTAACATTTCACATTGTCACATGTAGGTCACAGGCCACACTTGTAGGAGATAGATCATTACCTGACACATAGGAAATTGGTTTCTGGTGATGATGTAATGTTATTCTTTCATTCAACAAATAGTTATTGAATGAGGAAAACTAAATGTTTGATCTTAGCAAGTCTTTTTGCTTCCTCAGGCCTTCAGTTTCCTCATCTGAGGGCCTTTTGACCTCAAAAATTCTATCGTTCCAGAACTCACAAGATAAAATTGTCTGCATGTCAGTTGTTTTATAATTTTACTTTGAAGCAACAGAACAACTGTTATGTACTGAGTGTATTCTAGCACTGTGACAGACATTTAACTTATATTACCTGTAGCACTGTAAGGTAGACACTGCTTTCCCATTTAACAAATGAAGACACAACTTATATAATTTAAATCTACCCAGCTCCAAACAAATGGAATGAACTTTGTATTGCCCCCATGCTGCCCATACACTGGTGAAGAAACTTCAACTCTCTTACAGATAAATTATTTTTTGTACTGATAAAGAAATGGAAAGTATGATTGTACAGCATGTCAAAAATTCTAAGAGCACTGATTTTTTAAAATTGTTAAAGAACCCTGGAATCAAAGCAACAAAAGACTAAATTGAACTGTCACAAAATAGGGATTTCCAGATTCATCCAAAGGCAATAAGATGCAGAAAGTGGACGCTACTTATTGTAAGAACAATGCTAAAAACTTGGACATGCGTTTAGTGCTCATTAGTACCCACTTACGTCTAGTCATACACAAGTGATTAATCATGGCTCTATGTCTGATCAATTGAATTTTGTACAAAATTAAATGACGGTTAAAAATAATCATTGTAATGAGCACTTAAAATGACAGATATGACTTATTGCAGGGTTTCTTCATTAACTTGAGTGTTTTTCCTACTACTCTTCTGAAAGTGCTTTCTCTCTCCTTGTATTTGAAGATGTGGCTGATAATGATGTTACCATTCAGGTGTCCACATTTATTTGTGAAACCATTGTGCATTCCACAAGCTCCCTCCATTACATGCGTGGTCTTCTGTTCAGTGGTATTATATACTTTTTACTGAATTAGTACTGGCCCTTTCCTGTTCTGTTCATAGAAGAGGACCGCCTTCACATGCTTTACAAGTCAATGAATGCAATTTCTGCCTCTTTATCTTGGAGACTTTTTTGCCTCAAGTCTCAATGTTATACCCCATCTTGGTTTTTGTTGTGTAAAAGAGTGGACTGATGACAGATTTCATTTCCCAGAATTTATTATCTATTGTGTATGTTGCAGTTCATTCACAATGACTCCATCTGCATTTAGTTTGAATGGGGCCCCCCCAACCCAATTTAATAAAAAAATAATGAGGCCACTCAAAGCTCATAGATGTGTCAGCACTATGAAAAGGCTCTATAATCAATGCAAATGTGATGTTTTCCTGCTTTGTGGAGCACAGAGGTTTGACACCCATCTCTTTTGCTGGATCAAATCAGGCTCCCTCTTTGCTTTGAGAATCTAATGAAAGGTATGGGCTCTCTTCTTCCCTCAAAAAAAAATGTATGTGGCTGCATAATTTATTGAAATGTTAATTGGTGAGTTGTTTCATGCTGGAGTTTTCCTCTCTCCTGCTCCAAGAATGTGGTCAAGCCTCTTGAGATGTGAACGGTGCCCCTAAGGTTGTGCAGAGCATAGACTACGAATCCATTTATGTGAGCCCCGCTGGAAAGTTCAGGAACCTTTGTACTGCCCACAGGTGGGGCTAGGAGAGTATCAGCAATGACTCAGCTTAGATTTTCTCCCATCCAAGACACAACGGTGGCTTGAGATCAAGTTAAATTTGATTTAAAATGTATTAAGTAATATGATGTTTTTGCACGTGTGTAGGTGTAAGTTCACATCTTCTGTATAGGTCTATAAACACATACATACACACACACACACACACACAATTTTACAATGTTTCTGAGGACTTGTGATCTCTGTCCTCTAGCATACCCTATCCCATTCCCTGAGGCCAATAGTAAGAAATTTAACATTTATCGAGTGCTTACTACTGAGTTTTCTTTTTTTCCCCACACCCCACCCATCCACTACTGAGCTTTCACAAAAAGTAATTCATCTATTTTCGTGAAAAGGAATAAGGGTTCAGAAATTAAGTAACTTCCTCAGGGTCACACAAGCTGTGTTGGTGGAGTCAGGATTTGTATCCAGATATGAAGAGGGTAGCAGTAGGCTATATTATTGCCACAAAAACCACTGCCTCTAACATTAATAAATGCTGTATTAATGGATGCATGTATTTTTGTTGAAATTAGTATTTCTTTGCATATGATTTTATATTCTCAATAAGCATGATTTGTTAAATGAGATTTAAGTAACTTAATGTTTACATTTGGTAAGCTGTTTACATATATATAAGTTCACAGAAAAAAATCATTCTTTATCTTGTGGTTCTAGACAAATAACTTATTGTTGGCTGATATGGTTTGGCTGTGTCCCCACCCAAATCTCATCTTGAATTGTAGCTCCCATAATCCCCATGTGTCATGGGAGGGACCCAGTGGGAGGTAATTGAATCATAGGTGCAGGTTTTTCCATGCTGTTCTCATGATAGTGAATAAGTCCCACAAGATCTGATAGTTTTATAAAGAGAGTTCCCCTGCACATGCTCTCTTGCCTGCTTCCATGTAAGACTTGCCTTTGCTCTTCCTTTGCCTTCTGCCATGATTGTGAGGCCTCCCCAGCCATGTGGAATTGTTAGTCCATTAAGCCTCTTTTTCTTTATAAATTACCCAGTCTTGGGTATTTCTTCATAGCAGTATGAAAATGGACTAATACATTGGCAATAAACATAAAATGTCTTCTTTTTTTAATTTGTATAAATTGAGTTCTTTATAAGTTAAGGGTGGTAAGATAAAAATGTCTTCCTTTGCACAACCATAGTATTTTGAACATATTTCACTGTTGTTTTTGGATTCCATAAATTTATGTTTACAAATATCCATTTTCCCTAACTAGACTTAGGACTCCTCGAGACTGGATTTGGTTTCTTTCATTTTTCTTAGCTTCCTAAAAATATACTTGAGTAGTCCATAAATCTAAACTTGGTCATAATGTACCCATTCCCTACACAGTGATCAGGCACTATAAACATTCTATCATGTTAAAGGGCCCCTGCTGTATGCCCTCACCTTTAAACCCAACTCCCCATCACACCACCTCACCTCTTAGAACTGCGTAGCTTTGACTGGCTATTTTATCTCTTGAAACTCCAAAATCTTTATAAGTAGAATAGGGATGATAAGAATACTGATGACATGAGATTGTTGTATGAATTATATAAAAAGCAGGGGACATTAAATACTTGGCATAACCGAGGTGGCTAGATAGCTCAGTTGATTAAAACATGGTGGTAATACTTGGTATAGGGCCTAGGACATAAGAGTCCAGTAAATGGCAGCTTATTATCATACTTAAATTGCACTATTCTAATTGTGAAGACTTGCATTCAGTTGTCTTTTTGTTTGTTTGTTTGTTTCAGAAACAGCATATCATTATGTTGCCTAGGCTGGAGTACAGTGGTTATTCATAGTTGTAATTATAGTGCACTGCAGCCTTGAACTCCTGGGCTCAAGCAGTCCTCTTACCCCAATCTCCCGAGTAGCTAGGACTACAGGTGAGTGCCACTGCACCTGGCCTTGGTTGTCTTCAAAAGCAAACAAGCATGGTGGGAGGATCACTTGAGGCCAGGAGTTCAAGACCAGCCTGGGCAACATAGTGAGACCCTACCTCTAAAAAAGTTTTTAAAAGTTAGCCAGGCATAGTGCCATGTGCCTGTAGTCCCAGCCACTCAGGAGGCTAAGGAGGGAGGATTGCTTGAGGCCCGGAGTTCAAGGCTGCAGTGAGATATGACCATGCCACCACACTCCAGCCTGGGCAGCAGAGCAAGACCCTGTGTCAGAAAATTTTTTTTTAAGTGAACAAGATCATGAGTCTGGGATGATTCCTCTAGATTTCTAAATTCTTCTTTTGCACTACCATAGTATTTTGAACATATTTCTCTGTCATTTTTTAGATTACATAGAAATTATTTTTACTTATATACATTTTCCCTAACTAAACTGAGCATATCATATTGATCTTTGACATCTCAGTATCTAGCCTGGGAGCCAGAGGCTCCAGAGGATGCCATTTATATTATATTTCTTATAAGTAGCATCCACACCAGCCCCAGTTGTGCCTTGCTGGACTCTGGGTAAGCCTAGAATAAAATATGGCTATAATAAGGATAATTCTGTATGTTGAAATGCTAGGTATAAAGTCATATTTGGAGAGAAATAGAAAAGAGCCAAGTGTGTTATTTTCAACTATTTCATCCTGTAGTATTAATCTTTTCCTAATTCTTCTGAGGTGTCATTTAATTTTCCCCTATAACAGAAAATTCAGAAGGTAGCAGTATTCCTAAAGATATCCAGCCATAAAGTAGTCTAAAGATTTTGTTAAATGTTCTTTATAGGATTTCATTTAGAATTTTATATTGAGAAAAATAACTTATTGTTGTCAATAAACATAAAATGTCTTACCTTTCTCTAGTTTGTAGAAATTGAGATATTTGTAAGTCAAGATTGGTAACATAAAAATGTCTTCCAAGCTGGTGCACAGAACTTCTGTACCAGTCATTTAAATGAGTTCTCAATGCATTTAAAAGAATCTCGATTTCATTCAACCTTACTATTGATGTGTCTCATGGGGAAAAAGGTTAACTGTAACAAAATAGTCAGACTTGAGGGAAGGTTTCAGGAGGATAAAATTAAAAGTGTTAAAAATGTAAAAGATAAATCAAGCTTTTCACTTTAGAACAGAATATAATTCAGGCTAGACTAATTTTAAATTTATGATAATTTCATTAACTGCAGAGAAGCTGCCTTAATCCAATCTGTGAAAGAGTAGTTTGCTAATTAATAATTACAAAATATGGGCAATGTTTAAGGATTATTTTCAAGCACTATTTGCATTTGTTGTTTTCAAGCATCATTTACTCACAAGCTGCTAATTGTCACTTTAATTTATTTATCAATCTAGGTCTAACAGAATCTCTAGTAATGTTTTACTAGTCATCCCCAATGTTATTGTAATTACTGAAAAATTATATAAATGTATGTATTTTCAAATAATGTAATTCAGAATTTTTAAAGTAATTAAACTTCACCTAATGGTGTAGGCTAAGTGTTAGTTTTCAACTTACTCAAAAAGATTTAACAGACAATTTCTAAGTTCATATTCTCAACTGTATAGTCAAGGATGAAGAAAGTAAATAAACAAATTCGTCTTAGAAATTTATTAGAAAATTGGAAAATGACTGTTGGAAACCTATCAGAATGATTTCTTTTTTACTAAGCTACAAAAGTTTTATCTATCTGTCTAAAACTCACAATCATCAGATAAAATAATTTGTCTCAACTACTTAATGCACTAGGGCATCTTTTCCACTTTAGTTAAAATCCTTACATCTCCGCAGCTGTCATAATTTATTTTTCTTTCTCAAGCTGTCCATGTTCACTTCGGTGGCAAAATGATAACTTATAGTAATTATTCTAACAGATGATTAGATTGAAGACAACTTGTATAAATCCAGGAGTGCTTTTCAAAATGATTCAATTCTTTCTATTTCAAAAGTAATATGGAGGTCACAGTATTAGTCTGTTCTCACACTGCTATAAAGAAATACCTGAGACTAGGTAATTTATAAAGTAAAGAGGTTTAATTGGCTCACAGTTCCACAGGCTGCACAGGAAGCATGGCTGGAGAGGCCTCAGGAAACTTACGATCATGGTGGAGGGGGAAGGGGAAGTGAGCACATCTTCACATGGCCAGAGCAGGAGGAAGGGAGAGAGAAAGGGGCTGCTACACACTTTTAAACAACCAGATTTTGTAAGAACTCTACCACAAGAGCAGCACTAAAGGGATGGTGCTAAACCATTAGAAACTGCCCCCATGAACCAATCACCTCCAACCAGGCCCAACCTCCAACATTGGGGATTACAATTGAACATGACATTTGGGTGGGAACACAGATTCAAACCGTATCAATCACAGATCCTCCAGTGTTCCTCTTAAATCTGTGACAAATCTTAGAAGTTCTCCTGGCTGGGCACAGAGGCTCATGCCTGTAATCCCAGCACTTTGGGAAGCAGAGGCAGGAGGGTCGCTTGAGGCCAGGAGGTAACAAGCAGCCTGGGCAACATAGCAAGACCTCCTCTCTACAAAAATTTAAAAAACAGGCCAGGTGTGGTGGTGTGCACTTTTGGGCCCTACTGAGGCAAGAGGATTGCTTGAGCCCAGGAGTTTAAGGTTCCAGTGAGCTATGATCATGCCACTGTACTCCACCCAAGGTGACAGAGCAAGACCTTGTCTCTTAAAAAAAAAAAAAAAAAAAAAAAAAAGACAAGAACTTGTCTCTTAAGGAAAAGAAAAAAAAAAGTCTCCCTGAGACTTCCCTTTTTTCTCTTTTCTCTGGGTTTCCCTTAGGATTCTCACCTAAATTTTTTTCCTTTCTCCTTCTCATTCACCTTTTGTATAATCTCAACTATTGCTATGGAGTTAACCATTATAATAGTTCCCAAATCAATAGCTGTCTAATTTCTCACAAGCAGCTCAATCCAATAGCTCAATTTGTGTTTGTGGTATGTCTTTATATATGCAAAACCAGAATAATCCCAGTTTTAGTTATTCAAATGATAATACTAGTTGATGCATACATTTTTGCTAAAATTAGTATTTTTTGCATATAATTTCAGAATTATCAGTAAGCATGATTTGTTAAATGAGTTCCATGTTATGTAAGCCTTTTACGTATAAATAAGGTCACTGGAAAAACATTCATTATCTTCTCGTTCTAGATGACTGACTAGGCCCATGTAGAAATCTCTTGTTTTAATACTAAATAACTAGAAATAACAGAAAGATAAGCCATTTGAAAATTTACTGTCACAGAGGTAAAATTTTTTTTAAGGGAAGTAAATATGAAGGGGGGAACCTGCTAAAATATAAATAGGTGCTATAACAAGATGTCTTAGAAAAAAAACAAAGAACTTTTTTTAATAAAAGAGCATAAATAAGAACAAGCTATGACAAAGGGGGCTGCTGTGGAGATTTCTGGTTTCAGATAAGATGGAGTAAACACATTCCATTTTATTCCTCCCACTGATCACAGGAAAGAATCCTGGACCAAAAATATGTGTATTTATATCACAGAGAAGACTTTGAAAGGAGGAACTAACAAGGTAAAATGGCTAGAAACCTCAGAACTTGAGAAACAACCTGGAGGTAAGCTTCCTGAGTATTTTGTTGCCTCATAAATACCTTGGCCTGGGTGCTAGAGAAGGCCACTATATTAGTCCATTCTCATGCTGCTATGAAGAAATACCCAAGACTGGGTAATTTATAAAGAAAAGAGGGTCAATTGACTAACAGTTCCACATGGCTCGGGAGGCCTCAGGAAACTTACAATCATGGCAGAAGGAGAAGGAAACATGTCCTTCTTCACATGGCAGCGGGAGAGAGAAATGCCAACCAAAAAGGGGAAAAGCCCCTTTTAAGCCCCACTTAGTTGATGGTTTTAACATCAGATCTTGTGAGAACACACTCACTATTACAAGAACAGCATGAGGATCACCCCCATGATTCAAGTACCTCCCACCAGCTTCCTTCCATGACATGTGGGGTTTATGAGAACTACAATTCAAGATGAAATTTGAGTGGGGACAGAAGCAAACCATATCATTCCACCCTGGTCCCTCCCAAATCTCATGTACTCACATTTCATAACACAGTCATGCCCTTCCAACAGTCCCCAAAGTCTTAAATCATTCCAGCATTACCTCAAAAGTCTGCAATCCAAAGTCTCATCTGAAACAAGGCAAGTCTCTTCTGCCTATAAGCCTGTTAAATCAAAAGCAAGTTAGTTACTTCATAGATACAATGGGGGTATAGGCATTGGGTAAATACACTCATTCCAAATGGGAGAAATTGGCCAAAACACAGGGGCTACAGGCCCCATGCAAGTCCAAAATCCAGTAGGGCAGTCGTTAAATCTTAACGTTCCAAAATGATCTCCTTTGACTCCATGTTTACATCCAGGGCACGCTGATGCAAGAGGTGGGCCTTCACAGCCTTAGGCAGCTTCACCTCTGTGGCTTTGCAGGGTACAACTTCCATCCTGGCTGTTTTCATGGGCTGGCATTGAGTGTCTGTGGCTTTTCCAGGCACACAGTGCAAGCTGTCAGCAGATCTATCATTCTGGAGTCTGGAGGATAGTGGCCCTCTTCTCACAGATCCACTAGGCAGTGCCCCAGTGGGGACTCTGTGTGAGGTCTCCACCCCCACATTTCCCTTTTGCACTGCCCTAGCAGATGTTCTCCATGAGGACTTTGCCCCTGCAGCACACCTCTGCCTGGACATCCTCCACATGTAAGCTGCCAAGGCTTGGGGCTTGCACCCTCTGAAGCAACGGCCTGAGCTGTACATTGGCCCCTATTAGCCATGGCTGGAGCTGCAGCAGCTGGGATGCAGGGCACCATGTCTCTAAGCTGCATAGAGCATGGGGGCCCTGGACTCAGCCCAGGAAACCATTTTTCCCTCCCAGGCCTCTGGGCCTGTGATGAGAGGGGCTACTTCGAAGGTCTCTGACATACCCTGGGGACATTTTGCCCATTGTCTCAGTGATTAACATTTGGCTCCTTATTACTTGTGCAAGTTTCTGCAGGTGGCTTGCATTTCTCCCCAGAAAATGGGTTTTTCTTTTCTACTGTATTGTAAAGCTGCAAATTTTCCAAACTTTTATGATCTGCTTCCTCTTGAATGCTTTGCCACTTAGAAATTTCTTCCGCCAGATACCCTAAATCATCTCTCTCAAGTTCAAAGCTCCACAGATCTCTAGGACAAGGGCAAAATGCTGCCAGTCTCTTTGCATAGGAAGAATCACCTTTATTTCAGTTCCCAAGTTCCTCATGTCCATCTGAGGCCACCTCAGCCTAGACTTCATTGTCCATATCACTATCAGCATTTTGGTCAAAGCCATTCACCAAATCTCTAAGAAGTTCCAAACTTTCCCACATTTTCCTGTCTTCTGAGCCCTCCAAGTTGCTAGGAAGTTCCAAACTTTCCCACATTTTCCTGTCTTCTTCTGAGCCCTCCAAACTGTTCCAGCCTCTTCCTGTTACCCAGTTCTGAAGTCGCTTTCACATTTTGAGGTATCTTTACAGCAGCATCCCACTCTCTGTGGTACCAATTTACTGTACAAGTCCATTCTCATGCTACTGTGAAGAAATACCCAAGGCTGGGTAATTTATAAAGGAAAGAGGTTCAATTGACCTACAATTCCACATGGCTGGGGGAGGCCTCAGGAAACTTACAATCATGGTGGACAAATACATCCTTCTTCACAAGGTATCAGGAGAGAGGAGTGCCAAGCAAAAGAGGGAAAAGCCCCTTATAAAACCATCAGCTCTCATGAGAACTCACCATCACGAGAACAACATAAGGGTAATCGCCCCCATGATTCAATTACCTCCCACTGGGTCCCTCTCACAACATGTGGGGATTATGAGAACTACAATTCAAAATGAGATTTGGGTGGGACACAGCTAAACCATATCAGCCACAATCTAGAAACACCAGGAGTCACTGACAGAAAATAGCTCCCAAGAAAAGTCAGCTTTCTCTAGCCAGAGGATGAGGAAAGAAGCAGCCCAAAGACAGAAACCCTTTAATCATATCTGCCTGTTCTTTGGGTGAATACCAAGCAAACACCATATGTCTCCCCCACCACAATGGCACTGCAGTGGCAGAACCAGTGGGCAGAGCATCGTATTCTGCCCTGCCCTTCATAGTAACAAGAAGGTGCTCCTTCCTCCAGGGTCTGTGGGCAGAACTCTGACTTCTACATGTCCTTTGATGGAATGGGCAGGACTCCTCCCTGCATAATCTTTGGGAATAACTTTGACTTCAACCCTTTTCCTGGAGCTGAAAGAAAGATGCTGCTTGCCCACAGAGTCTATGTGTAGAGCTCTGACTTATAATCCCCGCTTCAGTAATGTGGAGGTAACCATCACCAGCTGAATCAGGAGGTAAAATCTTGTCTTCTAAAGTCTTCCATGTAGTAAAGAGTGGCACCCCTCCAACTATCCAGCTAGTGCTAAAAGACTATGGGATGCAGTGCTGTCATCTGGGTAACACAGAAATGGAGGAGATCAGAAGTGTAGCATGGTAAAGTCTTACTAAATTAGGCTAATATTTGCACTACAACTCACAAAAAGAGTGTCAGGATACGCATTTTGAACCTCGATAGCTTGCTAAAGTAGAATATTTAATAGGAACCAGAGTCTTAAAACAATATTCAAAATGTCCAGGATACATTCCAAATTACTGGTCATACCAAGAACTAAGAAAATCTAAATTCAAATGAGAAAAGATGATCAATAGATGCTAATGCTAAGATGACACAGATATTGTAATTGTCTGAATGTGATTTTCAAGAAGCTGTCAAAAAGTGTTTTAACAAGCAATTATGAAAACTTGGAACAAATGAAAAAATAAAAAATATCATCAAAGAAATAGAAGATGTGGTCGGGCATGGTGGCTCATGCCTATAATCCTAACACTTTGTGAAGCCAAGGCAGGAGGATCATTTGAGTTCTGGAGTTTAAGATGAGCCTTGGCAACATAGTGAGACCTCGTCTCTATACAATTTTTAAAAAATTAGCCAGATATGGTGGCATGTGTCTGTAGTCTCAGATACCTGGGAGGCTGAAGGTGGGAGGACTGCTTCAGCCTGGGAGTCAGAGGCTACAGTGAGCTATGATTGCACCACTGCACTCCAGCCTGGATGACATATGCAAGACCATGTCACAAAAAAAAGAAAAAAAATATAAAGAAGAATAAAATGTAAATTTTATAACTGAAAAATGTAATAATCTAAATTTAAACACATTTACTAGGTGGGCACAATAGCAGACTAGAAATGGCCAGGAAAGAATCAGTGAACCTGGGAGCCTCTCTGAACATATCCTGGTTTTGGGGCTGCCCAATGGAAAAAAAAAAAAAGAATCAATGAACTTTAAGACAAACAGGAAGTGTTCAATTTTAAAAAACAGAAAGAAAATAAATTGAGCCCTATACACCAATGAGATAATAACAATTCATCTAACATTTTGTGTCATCAAAGTTCTAGAAGAAGGGAAAAAAGAATGCAAGACTGAAAAATACTTAAAGAAATAATGGCTAAAAATTTCCTAAATGTGATGAAAGACACAAACTTACATATTCCAGAAGCTGAGAAAACCCCAAACACAGTGAACTCAAAGAGATCAACAGCCAAATACATCACTGTCAAAATTGTGAAAACTTAAGACAAAAGAAAAAATCTTGAAAGCAGTTAGAAGAAAATGACAATACCTACAGGGCAACAATAATTCAAATAATAGCAGATTACTCATCAGAAATCACAGGGCCAGAGGAAGTGGTACAACATTTTTAAGTGATGAAAGAAAAGAATCATCAACCCGGAATTCTATATCCAGTGAAAATATCCTTCAAGAATAAGAAGAATCAATACATTTGAAGACTTAAAGCAACAAAACAACAACTAAGGGTATTTATCACTGGCAGAATAAAAGAATAGCTAGAAGAAATTATTTGTACAGAAAGAAAATGATAACAGAACTAAGAACTTAGTTCTGTTGCAACTAAGAACATCAGATATGAAGAAAGATGTAAAGAATAAATATAAGTTTAATAAATAATTTTTTCCTTGTGATTTAAAAAATGAGTTTAATAGTTAAAAGCAAAACTTATAATAATGTCTGCTTTGGTTCTCAATGAATGTAGAATATTTTCAGACAACTATAAAGGGAGAGAGTAAAATGACCTAAATGGTGGTGATGCATCCATATCCCACTGGAAGTAGTAAAATCTTGATAGTAGTAGACTATTAATTGTAACCCCTAGAACAATGGCTTAAAAAAAACTGTGAAGCAACACACTCAAGAGTTATATTGCAGATAAATCAGAAAACTAAAGTAGTTCTCAAGTAGCCCACAAGAAGACTGGAAAGGAGAAACAGAGAAATAAATAAAAACAGAAGAAACAAACAAAATAAGTTAAAAAATGGCATCCATTAATTATAAAATATTAATCATTACCTTAAATCTAAATGGTCCATAAACACCAATTAAAAGACAACAATTGACAAAAGGATTTTTAAAAAATGACCAACTATATGCTGTCTACACAACTCACTTTAAACATAACATATAGGTATGTTAGAGGTAAAAGGAATAGAAAAAGTTATATCATGCGAACAACTAATCAAAAGAAAGTTGAAGAGGCTATGTTAATACTAGATGAAGTGGACTTCAGAACAAAGAAAATCACCAGGGACAAAACAAGGCATTACATAATGATAAAAGGGTCAACTCACCAACAGAATATAACAGTCTTAAATGTATATGTACCAACACACACAGAGCTTCAAAATACATGAAGCAAAAACTCACAGGAATGAAAGGATAAATAAACAAATCTACAATTATAGTTGAGGACTTCAACAACCCTTTGCTAAAAATTGGTAGAAACACTAGACAAAATGTCAGCAAGGACTTAAAAGAATTGAACAATATCAATTAATAAAATCTAATCGATATTCATAAGAACGCTTCACCCAACAACAGCAGAATACACATTCTTTTTAAGTATGCATGAGATATTCACAAGATTCCAGGTCTTAGATTATAAAATAAACCTTAACAAATTCAAAATAATTGAGATCATAAAAAGTATATTCTCTGATCATAATGGAATCAAACCAGAATACAACAATAGAAAGATATCAGAAAAGTCTCCAAACACTTGAAAATCAAGCACCCTATGTCTAAATAATTTACATGTCAAAGAGAAAGAGGTTAGGGAAAGGGGAGATGAGAGGATGGTGGGTTGGTTATAAAAGGGCAACACAAGGGTTCTTTGTGGTATTGGAACTGTTCGGTATCTTGACTGTGATAGTGGATACATGAACCTACAAAGGTGACAAAATTGTTTAATATTTAATATACACACACACACAAGTACACATGCAAATGAGTACAAGTAAAACCAGGAAAATCTACATAATATCAATGGGTTTTATTAATGTCAATATCATGCTTGTAAAATTATACTATGCTTTTGTAGAATATTATCACTGGGGGGAATCTGGGCAAAGTATATAAGGGCTGTATCTCTCTGTATTATTTCTTAATCACTGCATGTAAATCTGTGGGATGTAGCTAAAGCACTGCTTAAGGGAGATTTATAGCAATAAAAAGCTCATCCTTTAACCCAAGTTGCCACTAATTTTTTGCTCAGAAAGCTTTGGCTGCAAAACCGTGAAAATATTAGCTGTATTAGTTGTATTCTAGACAAATAGATCATAGATTTAAATGTGAAATGTAAAATGATACAACTTTTAGAAGAAAACAGGTGAAACTTTTGGCGATCTAGGGTTAGGTGACCAGTTAGACATGACATCAAAGGCATGAGTCATAAAATAAATAATGAATTATAGTAGGTCAAAATTTAAAATGTTTGTCTGCAAAATACACTACAAAGAGGATGAAAAAACAAGCCAAACACTGGGAGAAAATATTTGGAAATTATATATCCAATAAAGCCCTCGAATCCAGAATACGTAAAGAAAATTCTAAACTCAACGGTGACCCAAACAAGCCAATTAGTAATTGTGTAATTAGAAGGATGTGAACAGGCACTTAACCAAAGGAGATATGTGGGTGGCAAAAAAATACATCAAAAGCTATTTAACAGCATTATTATATTGGGCAGAATAATGGTCTCCAAAAGATTTCCACCTCTTAGTTCCTGGAGCCTGTGAATATGTTGTCTTACTTACCAAAAGGGACTTTGGAGATGGGATTGAGGTTAAGATGATCCCAGTCTAATCATATGAGTCCTTAAAAGGTGACAACTTTTCCTGGCTGCAGTCAGACATATGTGAAAATAGAAGGGTCACAGAGATGTGATATTGCTGGCTTTGAAGATGGAAGAAGGGGAGCCACAAAGCAAGGAATGCTGAGAGCCTCTAGAAACTAGAAAAGGCAAGGAAAGATTTTCCCCTACATACTCCAGAAATAAACACAGCCCTGCCTATGCTGTGATATCATCCGAGTGAGACTTGTATCAGACTTCTGACCTACAGAACTGTAAAATAATACATTTGTGCTCCTTTAAACTGCTAAAGTTGTGGTAATTTGTTATTGCAGAAATACAAAACTAACTCAAATACAACCATGATGAGATACTACTACATGCCTATTAGAATAGCTAAAATAAAAATTACTGACAGTTCCAAACACTGGAGAGGATGCAGAGAAACTGAATCTTCATAAATTGCTGGTAAGAATGTAAAATTATACACTATGAGAAATAGTTTTGCAGTTTCTTAAAAAGACTAAACATGCAACAATCACAAGACCCAGCAAGTACACTCCTGGGCATTTATCCTAGAGAAATGAAAACAAATGTTTACACAAAAACTTACAAAGAATGTTTATAACAGCTTTATTTGGAATAGTTGCAAACTGGAAACAATCCAAATGTCCTTCAATGGATAAACAAACTGTGGTATATTCGTACTATGGAATTCTTCTCAGCAATGAATAGAAACAAAATATAAATATATGCAACAACTTGGATGGATCTCAAGAATATTATTCTGAGCAGAGAAAGTCAATCTCAAGGGAGTTAAAGACTCCCTTGAGATTCCATTTGCATAACATTCTCAAAGTGACAAACTAAGGGTACGGAGAACAGATCAGTGGTTTCCAGTGGTTACAGTAGGGGGAAATGTGTGACTATTAAGGAGTAACATGAAGAACTTTATTTGCTTCGATGGAACAGTTCTGTATCCTAGTTGTGGTAATAGTTATTTGAATCTATATGATAAAATGTTATAGCACTGTCTCCCCGTAAAAGCATATCCAGCATTATACATAATACCCAAAAAGTAGAAACAACCCAAATATCCATCAGCTGATGAATGGATACCCAAATGTGGTATATCAATACAATTAAATGTTATTTGACAACTTAAAAAATTGTGCATCCATATTGTGTATGAAAAGAAAAAGAAAAAAATGAAGTACTGATATGTGTTACAACATGGATGAAAACATTAGGCAAATCTATGGAGACAGAAGGTAAATTAGCAATTGCCTAGGGCTAGATGGTGTGGAATCAAGACTAACCACTAGTGGGTGCTGGTCTTCTTTTGGAGTTGATGAAAATGTTCTAAAATTAAATTGTATTGATGATTGCACAACTCTGTGAATATACTAAAAATTATTGAATCATACACTTTAAATGGATGAATTCAGTGGTATATGAATTGTTTGGCATGTGTATATGAATCATATCTCAATAAGGCAGGGGTTTTTTTAAGAGAATGTATATAAAAATTGATGGAGAGCCAGGTGCAGTGGCATATGCCTGCAGTCTCAGCTACTCAGAAGACTGAGGTGGGAGGATTCATTGAGCCCAGGAATTCAAGTCCAGCCTGGGCAATATAGTGAAAACCTCATCTGGAAAAAAAAAAAAGGAAAGAGAAAAGAGAGAGGAGGGGAGGATAGGGGAGGAGGGGGGAGGATAGTAGAGGGGGAGGAGAGGGGAGGATAGTGGAGGGGAAGGGAGGCGAAGGGAGGCGAAGGGAGGTGAAGGGAGGAGAAGGGAGGGGAGGAGAGGGGAAGGAAGAAAAGGGAAGAATAAGGGAAGAGAGGAAAAAAGCGTTAAAGGGAAGAAGGGAAGGGAGAAACTCTGGTGGAACCTGAATAAAGTCTGTACCTGGGCTGGGTGCGGTGGCTCATGCCTGTAATCCCAGCACTTTGGGAAGCCGAGGCAGGCAGATTGCTTGAGGCCAGGGATTTGAGACAAGCTTGGCCAACGTGGCAAAACCCCATCTCTACTAAAAATACAAAAATTAACCAGGTATGGTGGTGCACTCCTGTAATCCCAGCTATTCGAGATGTCGAGGCATGAGAATCGCTTGAACCCGGGAGGCAGATGTTGCAGTGAGCTGAGATTGCGCTACTGCACTCCAAACTGGGCAAGAGTGAAACTCTGCCTTGGAAAAAAAAAAAAAAAAAAATGTCTGTACCTGAATTAATAGTATTTTACCAACATGAGTTTTCTGGAGAGTACGTAGAAATTCTCTGTACTATTTTGCTGCTTCCTGCAAATCTTAAGCTATATCAAAATAAAAACGTTATTTTTAAGAAAATGGTACTGCTTCATGCACATAAGTAAAGGATATTTGAAGTAGGATGGAAACTTGGAGCCTTAGGGCAGTGAACAGAAAGATAGTGTGGTTATTAGAGTAGGAACAGACAAGTAGGTCAACCGCCCCATGCTTCCTTCTGCATAAAGCAACAAGCAAAAGTGGTACCTGCCTTTAGGCAGCAGTAACAAATGTAGGGGCCTCAATTGGAAAGGAAGGACTAGGGCCTTTAGAATAATGGTCACTGTCAGGACAATGAGGAGTATCTAGCCCAGAGACTAGCTATAGGTACACTCCAACCAGCAGCCTATTCTGCCTCTCCCCAAAAGCAGCTAGCGGCAGTCTGCTGGTCCACTCCAGCATGACTTTAAGAGTTTCTTCCATAAGCAGACTGGAGTGATTAGATTGAGCTTTCTTAGGATGGCCTGGCAGGGCCTCCCAAATACAAAAATGCGCACATGAATAATTGAGGCAAGCCATCATCATGAGAGAGAGGCACCAAATATGGAAGAATGAACACAAAAAGAAAGTTAATAGAGTAGGCAGCACTGGACTTTAGAAACACCATCATCACTTCATTCAACACATATTTCTTGAGCCTCTCTAATGTGTACCGGACACTCTTAATTTTGAGGGACACTGCAGTAAACAAAACAGGTAAGGTCTCTACCATCACGGACATTGCAATTTACTGATTGAGACAGGCAATGAAAAAATAAGCAAAACAAAATATCTGTAGGCAAAAAGTATTTTGGACAAAAATAAAGCACGGTAAGTAATGGGTGGGGGAAAGAGAATACATATGAGGATATGAAGTGCCACTTTGGGTAAGGTAGCCAGGGAATCCCTCTCTGCTGAGGAAATGAATGTTAAACAGAGACCTGAATAATGTGCCAGAGCAAGCTCCTATCATCCGGGGGAGACCACGGCAGCAAGGCTAGGAACAAGTGTATGTACTTAGAGGCTTTGAAATGTTGACAACAGCAGGGAGGCCAAAATGTTTGGAGCAGAATTGGAATGAGGGAAAAAGGTCAGAGAATGCACAGGGGGCCCTGTCATATAGGCCATTCTAGGCCATTAGATTTTTTATTTTATTCTAATTTAGGCCATTCTAGGCCATTAGACTTTTGATTTTATTCTAAGTTTAATTAATACAGTATGTTCCAAGAGACACAAGAGAGTATTTTCACCAGCAATTCTTTTAAAGGAATCAACTAGCAGGCTGGGCACGGTGGCTTATGCCTGTGTAATCCCAGCACTTTGGGAGGCCGAGGCGGGTGGATTACCTGAGGTTGGGAGTTCAAGACCCACCTGGCTAACATGATGAAACCCCATCTCTATCACAAAATTAGCTGGGTGTGGTGGCAGTTGCCTGTAATCCCAGCTACTGGGGAGGCTGAGGCAGGAGAATCACTTGAAGCCGGGAGGCAGAGGTTGCAGTGAGCCGGGATGGAGCCATTGCACTCCAGCCTGGGCAACAGAGTGAGACTCCATCTCAAAAAAAAACAAACAAAAACAACAACAACAACAAAAAAAAACAACCAGCAATCATGCAAAGTAAAGGTTTCATTTTTGAAATGAATCATTCAGTAGATGAGTAGAATAGCAGATGGGACACCAAAAAAAGAGCAAATTAGTGAGCTGTACAGAAAAAAAAAAAACATTTTCTCAGAATACAGGGCACTCACAAGAAAAAGATGTAAAGGAAGAAAAGGAAGACTTAAATGACCCATCCAGGAGATGCAAATTTATTTAATACAAGTGTTGAAAGAGACTATTAGAAAAGTCCATTTAGGAAAAATGAAGATGGAGCAATAATATTCAAAACAATATAAATATAAACATACGCTTGAATTTTCATTACAAACTTTAATTTATAGGAAACAGAAAAAAACTCCGTTATCTAATAAAGATACAAATACTTATCAAATACCCATTCATTATAATATTTGGTCATATACTATACCACAAAAGAAATCTCAACATTTTCAGAGAACAGTCATGATACCAATCATGGTTTTGGACCTTATTGCAATAAAATTTAAAACAAATAAATAGATTCCTTTTTTATATTCCATGAATTTATAAATAAAAAAAATTCTAAATAGTTTGAGTTAACAAAATCAAATGCCATTTTACATCCACCAGAATGGAAAAGGGAAAAAAAAGACAATACCAAGTATTAAAGAGTGTGGAGGGGCCTGGTGCAGTGGCTCATGCCTGTAATCCCAGCACTTTGGGAAGCCAAGCCGGGCAGATCACAAGATCAGAAGTTTGAGACCAGTCTGGCCAACATGGTGAAACCCCGTCTCTACTAAAAATACAAAAATTAGCCGGATGTGGTGGTGTGCACCTGTAATCCCAGCTACTCAGGAGGCTGAGGCAGGAGAATCGTGTGAACCTGGCAGGCAGAGGTTGCAGTGAGCCGAGATCGCACCATTTCACTACAGCCCAGGCAACAGTGTGAGACTCCGTCTAAAAAAAAAAAAAAAAAGTGTGGAGGGCAATAGGAATTCTCATAAGCTGCTGATAGGAATTCTCATAAGCTGCTGATGGGAATATAAGTTAGCACACCCTTTTTTATTTTTATTTTTTTCATAGAGACAGGGTCTTGCTCTGTTATCCAGGCTGGAATGCAATGGTGCAATCACAGCTTACTGCAGCCTCAACCTCCTGGGCTCAAGTGATCCTCCTGCCTTAGCCTCCCAGTAGCTGGGACTACAGGCACGTGCCACCAAACCCAGCTTTGTGTGTGTATGTGTGGAGATGGGTGGGTCTCACTATGTTTCCCAGGCTGCTCTTGAACTTGTGGGCTCAAGTGATCCTTCCACCTCGGCCTTCCAAAGTGCTGGGATTAGAGGTGTGGGCCACGGGGTCTAGCCAGCACAGCCATTTCAAAGAACAATTTAATATTATCTAGTATAGTTGGAGATGATTGTACCCTAGACTTACTTTTAGGTATACATCCTAGGAACTCTTGGTAAAGAAGCAAATGGACACTTGAATAAAAATATTCCTTAAGGTATTGTTTCTAATAATAAAAGTATAAAATCTGCTTAAAGGTAAGTCAGCAGCTAAGCAGATTAATAAAGTAACTTCATAGAAAGCAAATACTGTATGGCCTATATATATATCAACCTAAAAATAGTGAAATCTCACCAAGTTAGATACACTGTAACACTTACTTAAAGATTATAAACAAAAAACAATATAGTGCATTATCTATTAATAAATTCACAGAATAATACATATAAATTCTGGAAAATGATTACCTTGGGAGGGAGGGGGAAATGGAATGGAGTAGTTTAGAGGGGACTTCAATTGTATCTATATTTTATTAATTTAAACACTGGGGTGGGAACAAACATTTTAGAATGTAAGCTTCTCTCAAGGCTATTGACTGAATAGCTAAATCCACCTTTACAAAGACTTTAGTATTGGTATCTGAATACAGTAGTTCCCCCTTATACGTTGGGGATATATTCCAAAACCCCCAGTGGATGCCTGAAACCTTGCATAGTACTAAACACAATTGCTGTTCCTTGCAATATGTTTCTTTTCATGTCTTCTACCCACAAATTTAATACCTTTTCCATCTTAACTAAGCACTTACATCACACACTGTGGTCATAATTTTCCAGGTTTGAGGTGCAACAGCAAAACCAGCATGAATTTCTCTTTCCTTCTTCACAATTTCATGGATAGAAGATTTTTTCTTAGTGTAGATCTTAGCGACCTCAGCATATAGTTTTCTTTTGTCCTTAAGTTGAGACCTTCAACATTTTCACATAAAGAAAGCAGTTTACAGCATCTGTTTGGCATAACCAAATTGCTAGATCACTACCCTTGCACTTTGAGGCCATTATTAAGTAAACTAAGGGTTCCTTGAAAACAAGTACCATGTTCCCACCACAGTTGATGTGAGAACTGAAAAGGTTACTAGGTGGATAAGGGGCAGGTAGCATATACAATGTGGATAGGCTGAACCAAGGGGTGAGTCACATCCCAGGCAGGATGGAGCAGGACAGCTCGAGATTCCGTGATGCTACTCAGCATGATGCACAATTTAAAACTTATGAATTGTTTATTTATTTATTTATTTGTAAGATCTTGCTCTATCACCCAGGCTGGAATGCAGTGGCACAATCATAGCTCACTGCAGCCTCAAACTCCTGGCTCAAGCAATCCTCCCATCTCAGCCTCCTGAGTAGCTGGGACTACAGGTGCATGCTCCCACACCTGGCTAAGACTTTTTTGTAAAGATGAGGGTCTTGCTTTGTTGCCCAGGCAGGTCTCAAAGTCCTGGCTTCAAGCAAACGTCTTTTCTCGACCTCCCAAAATGCTGGCATTCCAAGCATGACCCACGGCACCCAGCAAAATGTTCAGAATTTTTAAACATCTGAATCATTATATATCAAAATTTACAGGATGCAGCTAAAGCCATATTTAAAAAATTTTTAACTCAAGAAACTGAAAATTAATGAACCAAGATTCAACTCAAAAAATAGACAAAAAAACTAGAATAAACCCAAAGAGAATAGAAAGGAACGTCAAAGCCTAAGAGGAAAATTTAATGACTTAAAACAAAAGAGAACCAGAGATGATCAACAAGCAAAACTTAATTATTTGAAAAATATTTTATTATTATTTATTTATTTTAGAGCTCAATCTCACAAGATTGAAGAATCTTTTAAAGTAGATAAACCTTTGGTCATACTGGTGAAGGAAACAAGAGAGAAGATAAAAGTAAACAGTAGCAGTCAAAAAATGGAACGAGGCCAGGCGCAGTGGCTCACACCTGTAATCCAGCACTTTGGGAGGCTGAGGCGGGCAGGTCACTTGAGACCAGCCTGGCCAACATGGTAAAACCCTGTCCCTACCAAAAATACAAAAAATTAGCTGGGCATGGTGACATGCACCTATAATCCCAGCTACTCAGGAGGCTGAGGCAGGAGAATCGCTTGAACCAGGGAGGCAGGGGTTGCAGTGAGCAGAGATTGCGCCACTGCACTCCAGCCTGGATGACAGGCGAGACTCCGTCAAAAAAAAAAAAAAAAAAAAAAAAGGAACGAAACTATAGATACGGTGAGCAGTTTTTAAAATTAGAAAATAAACTAGCTGGGTGTGGTGGTGTGCACCTGTGGTCTCAGCTGGAGGCTGAGGAGGGGATATCACTTGGGCCTGGGAAGTTGAGACTGCAATGAGCTGTGATCAAGCCACTGCACTCCAGCCTGGGTGACAGAGTGAGACCCTGTCTCGATAAAATGAAAAACAAAAGGAAAAGAAAAATTAGAAAATAATATAAGCAATTTCAAACCAATAAACTTAAAAACCTAGAGAAAATGGACAATTTTTCAGAAAATATTATTTTTTACTAAAAAAGACGTAAAGACTAGAATAGATAAGTAACCATTAAAGAAAATAAAGCCGACCAGGTGCAGTGGCTCATGCCTGTAATCCCAGCACTTTGGGAGGCCAAGGTGAGTGGATCACCTGAGGTCAGGAGTTCGAGACCAGCCTGCCTAACATGGCGAAACCCCGTCTCTACTAAAAATACAAAAAATTAGCTGGGCATGGTGACGTGCACCTGTAATCCCAGCTACTTGGGAGGCTGAGGCAGAATTGCTTGAACCCAGGAGGTGGAGGGTGCAGTGAGCCGAGATCACACCACTGCACTCCAGCCTGGGCGACAAGAGAGAAACTCTGTCTCAAGAAAAAGAAAAAAGAAAAGAAAGCCATAATCAAATCCCCATCCAACACAAGATATGAGGTCCAGATCTGCAAGGCTCAAGGAAAATTACCTATAAATTTTTCCACAAAATCAAAGAGAAGAAAAGATAAACGGTTATTTTATAAAGATAATATAATCTCGAAACAGAAACAAGGCAAATACTGCCCAAGAAATAAAATTAAGAGGCCAATCTCACTTAAGAAAATAGAGATGGATTCTTATCTCTATTAACGTTATATGCCAAGATTATTCACTATTAAAAAAAACTATATATGTAATTTACCATGCTAGGTTAAAGGTACAGCAATATGATCATGCCAAATAATGTAAGTAAAACTTGGGGCAGAAT
The DNA here is from genome assembly GCF_028878055.3 of Symphalangus syndactylus. Taxonomy (NCBI): domain Eukaryota; kingdom Metazoa; phylum Chordata; class Mammalia; order Primates; family Hylobatidae; genus Symphalangus; species Symphalangus syndactylus. The sequence goes on from NC_072425.2 coordinate 105,437,226, forward strand.
TCAACATTTATTTACATTTTTTATTTTATTTTTTAGGTAAAATAAAGAAACTTACTTATTAATGTGTCCCGGGAGACATCAGTAAGCGAATGTGAAAAACTCCGGAAAAGGGAAGAAGTTGAGCAAGGGTGTGATTTCATGTTAAGTCCCAGCCTCAGCCTGACCCTAGGGGAACTCTGGAGCATAAACTACTCTTAAGAGTATACTCTTCCTGGAGGTAAGGAAGCTGGACTTTTGGACTCCCAAAGCGGTCAGTCTCTGGCCTCAGGCCAAGGGAAGTGGTAGAGTAGGGCAGAAGGTCTGATGGCCAAAGGAGACATAAAACTCCCAGACACTGCTGGCCCTCCAGAGGGGCTGAACTGACTCCAGTCCAGGTCAGATGTCATCTTTTAATTGCAAAGTGCTTAGCTGGGGACTGAGCCCACGGAGGTGTTAAAAGATACCTACGAGGATCTGGGTGGCAAGCCAGCTTCCATCACAAGCTCCATGTCCAATACTGCCTGCTCCCCGCTGGTATTATGGGTCTTTCATCACGTTCTGTTGCAAGAAGAAATCAGTAATATCTTTGGAAGTCCTGAGGTTCGCTTTTCATCATCAAGAGACACACCATCTTCTCCTAGTAAGTAGAAGTGGGTGTCTCTGGAATGCCTCTGTAAGATTTAGCAGCCATCCTAGTGGAAGATGACCTGGACCATTTGAAAGCTGCACAGGGCCTTTAGTTCAGTGATTTTCTGAGACAGGCATTGGCAGACAGATGTGGCAAGTAGATTTCTAGAGGCCAGACATTTCATAGAATCTATCTAGGTATTCCTAAAGTCCATCATTTGGCCAAGCGCAGTGGCTCACACCTCTAATCTCAGCACTTTGGGAGCTCAAGGTGGGAGGATCGCTTGAGTTCAAGAGTTCAAGACCAGCCTGGGCAACATAGTGAGACCTTGTCATTACAAAATAAAAAAAATTAGCCAGGCATGGTAGCACACGCCTGTACTCCCAGCTACTTGGAAGGTTAAGGTAAGAGGATTGCTTGAGTTGAGGCTGCAGTGAGCAATGACAACACCACTGCATTCCAGCCTGAGCAACAGAACAAGACCCTGTCTCAAAAATAAGTAAGTAAATACATAAATAAAAAATTTTTAAAGTCCATCATCCTCTTCCTTGGTCTTTGGCTGGATTTTCACAGAAGAATTAAGCCAGAAGTTCTCAAAAGTCCAGGAATCATTTGTTCAGTATTTAGTTTAGTGGTGTCTTCATGTATTCATTCTCTAATGCTCTTCCTTTCTTTATGTAGATCTGAGTTTCTTACCTATATCATTTTCCTTCTCTCTAAAGAACTTTTTTTAACATTTCTTGCAAGGAAGGTCTACTAGCAACAAATTCTCCCCTTTTAGCTTTTTTGAGAAAGTCTTTATTTCTCTTTCACTTTTGAAAGACAATTTTACAAGGTACAGAATTCTAGGTTGGTAGGTTTCTTTTTCTTACCCCTTTAAATATTTCACTCTATTCTTGCTTGCGTGGTTTCTGAGGAAAAGTCATGTAACCCTTATCTTTGCTCTTCTATAGGTAAGGTATTCTTTTCCCCTCTAGCTTTTCCTTTTCAAGATTTTTTCTTTATCTTTGTTTTCTGAAGTTTAAATATGAAATGGCTAGGTATATATATATAGCCTATATACATATATATATATATACACACATATATATAGGCTATATATATACACACATATATATAGGCTATATGCATATATAGGCTATATATATACACACATATATATAGGCTATATGCATATATAGGCTATATATATACACACATATATATAGGCTATATACATATATAGGTATATATATATAGGCTATATACATATATATATATATTTAGGCTTTTATCCAGCTTGGTGTCCTCTGAGCTTTCTGAACTGGTGATTTAGTGTCTGATATTAATTTGGTAAAATTCTCAGTCATTTATAGCTTCAAATATTATTTCTGTTCCTTTCTCACTTCTGATATTACCATTACGCATATTTTACACCTTTTGTAGTTGTCCCACAGTTTTTGGATACTCTGTGTTTTTCCCCCAGTTTCATTTTCCTTTGCAATTTCAGTGTTGGTTGTTTTCATTGTCATATACTCACACTCAGAGATTCTTTTCCCAGCTGTGTCCATTCTACCAACATGCTCATCAAAGACATTCTTCATTACTGTTACAGTGTTTTTGATCTCTGGCATTTCTTTTTGATTCTTCCTTATAGTTCCATTTCTATGCTTACACTATCCATTTGTTCTTTCATGTTGTCTGTTTTTTCCCATTAAAGCCCTTAGCATATTAATCATAGCTTTTAAAAAATTTCTCCTCTTATAATTTCAATGCTCCTGCCATATTTGACTCCAGGTGTGATGCTTGTTCAGTCTCTTCAAACTACATTTTTTGCCTTTTAGCGTGTCTTGTAATTTTTGGTTGAAAGGTGTACATGAGGAACTGGGTAAGAGGAACTGTGGTAAATAGGCCTTTGCTGATATGGTGGTAAGGTGTTGGGGGCGGAAAATGGTTTTACAGTCTGAGTCTTTATGTGAGCCTGTGCACTTAACCAGCGCTTCTCAGTTTTTCCCCCAACTTAGGTAGAATGGGATGACTAGACTAGAGCTGTCACCGGGTATTTTTCTTCCTTAAGGTAGGTTAGGCTCTAATGAAACCCTAGTAGGTTAGGTTTTCATGAAATAGTTTCTTCTGAGGTCACACCTTCTTAAGAAGAGTAGAATGCAATGAAGTATTTCAGAATGGTTCCTTTTTCCCTCCCTCTACCAAAAGCAGGAGAGGATTTTTCTCTGATACTCACTATGAAGACTTGTCAGAGCTCCTGGAAGTAAAATTCACAAAAGCATGGGAATCTCCCTATGACTGGCTTTCCCTGGGGTTCGTAAACTCTCAGACTTGACCAAACTGCACCACCAGCAATTGTAATTCAGGTGTTCCTTCCCTGGCATTGGATGGTCTGGAGATTTCTGCTCTTGGGTTTCTGCTCCTGTAAGTTGTGGTGATTCTTCATAGTTGCCTATTTCTCTAATTTGGGGGGTGGTAGATTGCCCCGTGACCTGACTTCTCTGATGGATCTAAGAAGAGTTGCTGATTTTTCAGTTTGTTCATATTTTTATTAATACTTGTTGTTAGAACACAGTGGCAACTTCTAAGCTTATATGCCCTATACTTTATCTTTTTAAATAGTCTTAGCATAGTAAGTGTATAAGGAAACTTCTTTAACTTGAAAAAAGGTATCTATCAAAAACTTAGGCCAGGCTTGGTGGTGCACACCTGTAATCCCAAGACTTCGAAAGGCCAAGATGGGAGGATTGCTTGAGGCCAGGAGCTTGAGACCAGACTGGGGAACATAAGGAGAGCCCATCTTTCCAAAAACAAACAAACAAAAAAAATTAGCCTGGCATGGTGGCACACACATATGGTCCCAGTTTGAGCCCCAGAGGTTGAGTCTGCAGTGAGCTATAATTGTGCCACTGCACTCCAGCCCGAGCAAGAGAGCAAGACCTCATCTCAAAACAAAACAAAACAAACACAAAAAAAATTTTTTAACTGCATTTAATGAAAGAACTTCAAAAACATTCCAGTTAAAATAATTGTTTCTCTTTTTACTAATATTCAATGTATCTTGGAGAGCTTAGTAATGCAGAAAAAAAAGGAATACAGATATAAATACTGGAAAAGGAGAAAGAAAACTGTCTTTATTTACAGAAAATATTATTTTCTACTAGAAAATACAAAGGAATAAACTAACAAACTCTTCAAAGTACAAAGAGAGTTCAGTAAGGCTGTAAGATACAAGATCAGTTTTTCAAATAATGTATTTATATATTAGCAAAACCAAAGTAGAAAATACAAATTTTAAAGTATCCCTTTCACATAAGCAACAAAATCATAAAGCATTTAGAAATGAAATTGATTTCAATTATATGTAGGCCAGGCACAGCATCTCACACCTGTAATCCCAGAACTTTGGGAGGCCAAGGCAGGAAGATCACTTGAGGCCAGGAGTTTGAGAGCAGCCTGAGCAACAAGTGAGATCTCATCTCTACAAAAAAAAAAAAAAATTCTTTTAAATTAAAAATATATATATGAGTAAGATGTTTCTGGAGAAACTATGAAACTTGGTTGAAAGACATAAAAAAGACTTGAATAAATGTGGTTATATTTAATATTTTATTAGAAGTCCTAACCAAGGAAAAGAGATAGAGAAAACTAAGTATAAATTATATAAAGAAAGATTTAGAATTGGTCTTCTTGCAGTAAATAATATTGATTGCTCAAGAAATTAAAGTGAATCCAAGAAGACACTGGCAAGATGTTTTCTTGGATTTTCAGCAACAGAGCCTAGATGTATAATTTACATGTAAAAATTAATATCTTTTCTATATTATATTGGTTAGTTACCAGTCAGAATATATATCAGAAAAAAAGTTACTTCCTATTTGTAGTGTCCCCCTGAAATTCACGTTAACCCAGAACCTCAAAATGTGACTTTATTGGGAAATAGAGTCTTTGCACATGTAATTATTTAAGGATCTCAAGATAAAATCATCCTGGATTTAGGATAAGCCCTAAATCCAGTGACTGGCATCTCTACAGGAGAAAGACATGAAAATTTTAGGGACACAGGGAGGAAGGCCATGTGAAGATGAAGGCAGAGATTGGAGTTATGCAGCCACAAACCAAGGAATATGAGGAGCCAGCAGAAACTGAACAGGGCAAGGAAGAATCCACTTCTAGAGCCACTGGAGGGAGTGTAGCCCTATCTATACCTTGATTTTTAACCTTTGGCCTTCAGAACTATGATAAAATAAATCTCTGTTCTTTTAAGCCACTGATTTTGTGGTAATTTTGTTGTTTTGAGACAGGGTCTCATTCTATTACCCAGGCTGGAGTGTAGTAGCACAATCACGGCTCACTGCAGCCTCAAACTCCTGGGCTCAAGCAATTCTCCTGTCTCAGCCACCTGAATAGCTGGGACTACAAGCATGAACAATCATACCTGGCTAATAGTTTTATTTTGTAGAGACAGGGATCTCACATTGTTGCCCAGTCTGGGCTCGAACTCCTGGGCTCAAGCAATCCTCCAGCCTTGGCTTCTCAAAGAGTTGGGATTATAGGTGTGAGCCACCATGCCTGGCCTGTGGTAATTTTTTATGTCAGCCCTGGGAAACCAATATGCCATGATATCACAAAAAAACTATAAATTACCTAGGAATAAATAAATATGCACAATCTTTGTCAAAAAAATAACATTTTTTACATAAGGACAAAAAGAAGAACTAAATAAATGAAAAAATACCAAGTCCAAGGATGGGAACATCCACCATTTAAAAAAATGTCAATTCTCCAAAAATTAATCTATAAATTCAGTGTACACCATGTCTAAGGTCAAAATGATTTTTCATACTTTTACCTGGTGATTATAAAATTTTATGAAACTGTATATTTTTCAGAATAACCAAGATTTAAAACAAAATTGGGCTAGAACAATAAACTCATTCAACCTAATGTGAAGTTGTATTATAAATCTACAGTGATTAAAGTAGTGAGTTATTGATACAATAAGTAAAACAGCTCAATACCAAAAGGGACAAAAATTCCAGAAACAGATCCATGAATAGATAAGAAAGCCAATTGCAGAATTACAAATGGCAAATGAATATCCAAAAAGTTACTTAGCTTCACAAGAATTCAGAAGAATGCAAATAAAAAGGAAAATAAAATACTCTTTTTTAATGCAAGTCTGGCAAAATATAAAATTTTTAAATCATATCTACGTGTAAGAATGAGGGGAAGAGCTATTTTCATATTGCTTATGTATTAAATTTGTATAACTACTCTGGAGAGCAATTGGCAGTACAGTCATTGATTAGAAATAATATGTGCACCCCAGCAAATCTAATTCTAAGCATTTATTCTATAGAAACACGTGTACTGTTGTACAAGAAACCACATCCAGGATTATTTATTGAAGAATTATTTATGGTAGCAAAAATTAGAAACAATCTGAATGACTATTCATATAAGAATGTAAACTAAATAGGGAATCCTTTCCCCATTTCTTGTTTTTGTCAGGTCAGGTTTTTGTCTTGCTTTTGTCATTGTCAAAGATCAGATAGTTGTAGATATGCGGCATCATTTCTGAGGGCTCTGTTCTGTTCCATTGATCTATGTCCCTGTTGTGGTACCAGTACCATGCTGTTTTGGTTACTGTAGCCTTGTAGTATAGTTTGAAGTCAGGTAGCGTGATGCCTCCAGCTTTGTTCTTTTGGCTTAGGATTGACTTGGCGATGTGGGCTCTTTTTTGGTTCCATATGAACTTTAAAGTAGTTTTTTCCAATTCTGTGAAGAAAGTCATTGGTAGCTTGATGGGGATGGCATTGAATCTATAAATTACCTTGGGCAGTATGGCCATTTTCACGATATTGATTCTTCCAACCCATGAGTATGATGGAATGTTCTTCCATTTGTTTGTATCCTCTTTTATTTCATTGAGCAGTGGTTTGTAGTTCTCCTTGAAGAGGTCCTTCACATCCCTTGTAAGTTGGATTCCTAGGTATTTTATTCTCTTTGAAGCAATTGTGAATGGGAGTTCACTCATGATTTGGCTCTCTGTTTGTCTGTGATTGGTGTACAAGAATGCTTGTGATTTTTGTACATTGATTTTGTATCTTGAGACTTTGCTGAAGTTGCTAATCAGCTTAAGGAGATTTTGGGCTGAGATGATTGGGTTTTCTAGATATACAATCATGTCATCTGCAAACAGGGACAATTTGACTTCCTCTTTTCCTAATTGAATACCTTTTATTTCCTTCTCCTGCCTGATTGCCCTGGCCAGAACTTCCAGCACTATGTTGAATAGGAGTGGTGAGAGAGGGCATCGCTGTCCTGTGCCAGTTTTCAAAGGGAATGCTTTCAGTTTTTGCCCATTGAGTATGATATTGGCTGTGGGTTTGTCATAGATAGCTCTTATTATTTTGAGATACATCCCATCAATACCTAATTTATTGAGAGTTTTTAGCATGAAGGGTTGTTGAATTTTGTCAAAGGCCTTTTCTGCATCTATTGAGATAATCATGTGGTTTTTGTCTTTGTTTCTGTTTATATGCTGGATTACATTTAATAAATGGTGCTGGGAAAACTGGCTAGCCATATGTAGAAAGCTGAAACTGGATCCCTTCCTTACACCTTATACAAAAATTAATTCAAGATGGATTAAAGACTTAAATGTTAGACCTAAAACCATTAAAATCCTACAAGAAAACCTAGGCAATACCATTCAGGACATAGGCGTGGGCAAGGACTTCATGTCTAAAACACCAAAAGCAATGGCAACAAAAGCCAAAATCGACAAATGGGATCTAATTAAACTCAAGAGCTTCTGCACAGCAAAAGAAACTACCATCAGAGTGAACAGGCAACCTACAGAATGGGAGAAAATTTTTGCAACCTACTCATCTGACAAAGGGCTAATATCCAGAATCTACAATGAACTCAAACAAATTTACAAGAAAAAAACAAACAACCCCATCAAAAATGGGCAAAGGACATGAACAGACACTTCTCAAAAGAAGACATTTATGCAGCCAAAAAACACATGAAGAAATGCTCATCATCCCTGGCCATCAGAGAAATGCAAATCAAAACCACAGTGAGATACCATCTCACACCAGTTAGAATGGCCATCATCAAAAAATCAGGAAACAACAGGTGCTGGAGAGGATGTGGAGAAATAGGAACACTTTTACACTGTTGGTGGGACTGTAAACTAGTTCAACCATTGTGGAAGTCAGTGTCGGGATTCCTCAGGGATCTAGAACTAGAAATACCATTTGACCCAGCCATCCCATTACTGGGTATATACCCAAAGAACTATAAATCATGCTGCTATAAAGACACATGCACATGTATGTTTATTGTGGCACTATTCACAATAGCAAAGAGTTGGAATCAACCCACATGTCCAACAATGATAGACTGGATTAAGAAAATGTGGCACATATACACCATGGAATACTATGCAGCCATAAAAAATGATGAGTTCATGTCCTTTGTAGGGACATGGATGAAACAGGAAAACATCATTCTCAGTAAACTATCGCAAGGACAAAAAACCAAACACCGCATGTTCTCGCTCATAGGTGGGAATTGAACAATGAGAACTCATGGACACAGGAAGGGGAACATTACACTCCGGGGACTGTTGTGGGGTGGTGGGAGGGGGGAGGGACAGCATTAGGAGATATACCTAATTCTAAATGACGAATTAATGGGTGCAGCAAACCAACATGGCACATGGATACATATGTAACAAACCTGCACATTGTGCACATGTACCCTAAAACCTGAAGTATAATAATAATAATAAAAAAGAATGTAAACTATAAGATACACCTATAATATTTTATCAGTAAAATAAACTATGGTACATCCATGCAATGAAATATTATGCATCAAAAAATAAAGTACTATTAATACTCAATAATACTTTATTATATTTATATATTATATTAATAAAGTACTTTAATAATACTACTTAATCAAAGAACAAAGTACCATTAAAGTACTTTGTACTATTAAGTAAAATACCGAATACTCAAGTTTTAATATTTAGTATTAGTATTTTAAAGTACTATTAAATACAAATATAGTACTATTATGCATCAAAGAATAAAATACTAATAAAGAATTAGAACCAACAAGGATAGTATGCATAGGTGACCACATGCTCAGAGATAATACTTAAATATTTATAAGAGTTTTATAGGGCCTTAATGATAGACAGTATTGATAGTATAATAAAAGAGTTCAGGTAGGTTTTATGCAAGTTCAAAAGTCTTAATGGTTAGATGGAAATATATTTACTTTAAAATTTTTTTTGAAACAGGGTCTCACTCTGTCACCCAGGCTAATGTGCAGTGGTATAATCATGGCTCACTGCAGCCTCCACCTCCCAAGGTCCAAGCAATCTTCCTACCTTGGCCTCCTGAGTAGCTGGGACCGCAGGTATGCACCACCATGCCCAGCTAATTTTTAAATTATTTGTAGAGATGGCGTTTCGTGTGCTGCCCAGCCTGTTCTCAAACTTCTGAACTTTAGTGATCTTCCCTCCTTGGCCTCCCATAGCACTGGCATTATAGGTGTGAGCTACTGCTCCTGGCCAGATTTTCTTATTTTAGCCATAGAAACACAAAATTTAATCAAGTGATGTTGCCAACTGGGTGAAGAGTTCACATTCTGGCCGGGCGCGGTGGCTCACGCTTGTAATCCCAGCACTTTGGGAGGCCGAGGCGGGCGGATCACGAGGTCAGGAGATCGAGACCACGGTGAAACCCCGTCTCTACTAAAAAAAAAATACAAAAAATTAACCAGGCGTGGTGGCGGGCGCCTGTAGTCCCAGCTACTCGGAGAGGCTGAGGCAGGAGAATGGCGTGAACCCGGGAGGCGGAGCTTGCAGTGAGCCGAGATTGCGCCACTGCACTCCAGCCTGGGTGACAGAGCAAGACTCCGTCTCAAAAAAAAAAAAAAAAAAAGAGTTCACATTCTAACCTGATTTAAATTGTGAGTAACTGTGATGATCAGTTTTATATGTCAACTTGGTTAGGGCAGTGTGCTCAGATAGTTGGTCAAATGTTATTCTGGATGTTTCTGTGAAGGTGTTTTTTGGATAAGATTAACACTGAAATTCGTGGAGTTTAAGTAAAGCAAATTACTCTTCATAATTTAGGTAGGCCTCATCCAATCAACTGAAGGTCTTAATGGAACAAAGACTGACCTTTCCCAAGAGACAAGGAATGATGATGGCAGACTGCCTTTAGATTGAGACGGTACCTCTTCCCTGAGTCACCAGCCTGCAAGCCTTCCTTGCAGATTTTGGACTTACAAAGCCTCTGTAATTGCATGAGCAAGGTCTTTAAAATAAATGTCTCTTTCTATGTATAAATACTCTGTTACTTCTGTTTCTCTAGATAACCCAGTGCAGTGATGATATGGCTAAAATCCAGAGATAAAAGATAGGTATGTGGCTAGCTCACTCTTGAGACTGGTGCATATCATCATGGTCACAGTGGTTCACTCATATAACAGTTTATATTCTCTGTTTGCTAGGAAACACCATCAAGCAAAGAAAGCAACCTCAAAATTATATAGCAAAATAAGCTCAAAAATCATGTGAGATAACATAAGTTTTCTTTAGTAGGTAAGCATTTTTCAACCCCAAGAATATTTGAAATTAAGTGTATAAATGTCAAGATAAGTCTGTATTATCCATAATTTAGTATTAAGAATTTTATACATATTTATTTTCTATATAATTGTAATTATTTAGATTTGGTCTAGTAGAAGAATAGCTTATTTGAACAACAGTCTTGTGATTCTAATTTTAAATGTATTGTTAAGTAATGTATTTAGACTTGTGATTTTAATTTAGTATCTTTTCTTTATAAACATTAATGGAACATTAAGAAAACTTAAGAATCACCCCTTTGGCCAGGCTTGGGGACTCATGCCTGTAATCTCAGCACATTGGGAGGTTAAGGTGAGAGAATCACTTGATCCCAGGAGTTCAAGACCAGCCTGGGCAATATAGTGAGACCTCGTCTCTACAAATACAAAAAAATTAGCCAGGCTTGGTGGCACGTGCCTGTAGTCCCACCTACTCAGGAGACTGAGGTGGGAGGACTATTTGATTTTTTTAGCTCAGGAGGTCGAGGCTACAGTGAGCTGTGATTGCACCACTTTACTTCAGCCTGGGCAACAGAGAGAAAGACCTTGTTTCAAAAAAAAAAATCATCATCATCACTTTAATTTATTTGATATATGAGTTATTTAAGTACTCAAAAAGTTTTGTTAAATCACACAATGTACAGCTTAAAAAGGAAAAAGAATATGTCAGTTTTTGTGAATACAGCTTGACTTAAAGAAGTCTAGGTAACTACATTTATAAATTGGACTTAACATTAATCAAAGACTCTTACAAGTGATTGTTAAAATTTGGTTTCATAGCCTATACCTTTAATAAGCTACTAATTTTTAAAACCGAAGATAACCTTTGAAAAGTATTTTCTTTTTTTAATTTTTATTTTGAGACAGTTTCATTCTGTCACCCAGGCTGGAGTGCAGTGGCATGATCTTGGCTCACTGCAATATCTGCCTCCTGGGTTCAAGCAATTCCCCTGATTCAGCCTCCCGAGGCATGTAGCTGGGATTACAGGCATGCACCACCACATCCGGCTAATTTTTATATTTTTAGTACAGACAGGGTTTCACCATGTTGGCCAAGCTAGCCTCAAACTCCTGACCTCAGGTGATCTGCCTGCCTTGGCCTCCCAAAGTGTTGGGATTACAGGTGTGAGTCACTGCACCTGGCTGGTAGAGTATTTTCTATGGCAAAAAAAATCATGCTTGGGGCACCAAAAAATTAGTTGACAATATTGCTGAATACACACACACACACACACACAATAGTACCATATGTTTCTACAGGAACATATTTTTTTTAATTACACATATGAAAATAAGAGTATGATAATAAGTAAGAAAATAAGATGATAGATAGGAATACATCTTAAGCTGAAAATAGTGTTTTCTCCTAGAAGAAAGCCAGGGAGACTATAATTTTACCAGTAACCTTTGAATATTTTGCAATGCAAGAGCATTCATGTATTGCTTGTGTATGGAAAAATAAAGAAAGCACTTTATCAAGTTATGTGTACCTATTTTGGGTTCAATAATCTGGGTCAACATACTTCTGACTCTCTATCTTGTCTCAAAATGAGTCTGTGTCAAGGGGGTTAACCTTGCTCTTTTTATTAGCAACAGAAAGCTAATCTAGCATTACAGTTTCCAACCACCTTTCTGCTTGAGGAGCTTCACATAACGGGCAAAACTAAAAGGTACAAACTAGATTCGGAATGCAATTTTGGCACTAATGTTGAGAATTTAGTTTTATTTGATAATATGACTGTGGCAAGGAGTGAAACATCTTATAATGGTTTAGGGAATATTAATGAGAGAAGCAAAAAAGCATGCTTGAAAAGGGACACTAGGGTGGGAAGCTATTGTCAATAGAGACCATATTTTCCAAATATAGCCAGGAGAAAACACTTGTTATTTTCAAAGAACTAAAGGTAGAAATCTTCTTGAGGAACTAAGACTCTTGTTTGTTTGCTATATGTTGGTGCAAAAGTAATTGGGGTTCTTGCCATTACTTTTAATGGCAAAAGAACATGCAGGCAGGTTCCGTGTGAAATAATAGCCTTTAAGGCATGGTCTAGAAGAGAAGGCAGAACAGAGAGAAAGCTGAAATCCTTGGCATAAACCTTTCATCCTAGGGCAAAACTGGGAGGATCCTAATAGTGAAGCTGAGTGTTCTTTTTTAGAGACGGAGTCTCACTCTTGCCCAGGCTGGAGTACAATGGCGCAATCTCAGCCCACTGCAAACTCTGCCTCCTGAGTTCAAGCAATTCTCCTGCCTCAGTCTCCCAAGTAGCTGGAATTACAGGCATGTGCCTCCACGCCTGGCTAATTTTGTATTTTTAGTAGAGACAGGGTTTTGCCATGTTGGTCAGGCTGGTCTCGAACTCCTGACCTCATGTGATCCACCTGCCTTGGCCTCCCAAAGTGCTGGGATTACAGGCATGATCCTTTTAAAATTATCCTTTTTGATTTTGTCTTGAAGAAAAAATATAGGCAAAATAAAGTGGCATTACTAGAGCTTGTATACAAAGGTTTGTGGAAGATGGAATATTTAATTAAAATTATAGCTACCTGTTGAAAACCTGTGCTTACAAAATTCTATTAGGTTGTAAAATCATGAGGTTTTAATTTTATTTATTATTATTTTTCCTTAAGAAATAGATCAGTGATGCATATTGTCTTCCTTGATAATGCTTTAGTAATTATTTGTTAGGATTACTACCTTGTTGAATTTTTTTTTTTTTTTTGAGATAGGCTCTCACTCTGTCAACCAGGCTGGAGTGCAGTGGCATGAACACAGCTCACTACAGCCTTGACCTCCCATCTGGGCTCAAGTTATCCTCTCACCTAAGCCTCCTGAGTAGCTGGATCTACAGGCACGTACAACCACACCCGGCTAATTTTTTTTTTTTTTTTTTGGTAGAGACAGGGTCTCGCAATGTTGCCCAGGCTGGTCTCAAACTCCTGGGCTCAAGTGGTCCTCCTGTTTTAGCATCCCAAAGTGCTGGGACTACAGGCATGAGCCACTGCGCCCTGCTCCTTGCTGAAATTCTGTGTGAAAACTTGCCCAGCACAGGAGACGGCCCCACTCCGAGCTGGAAACCAGAGCTTGTTGCTGAAAGTTCTGATCCAACCTTCCTTTTTTCCCATGTGTTAAGCCTCAGAAGAACAAGAATCTCAGGCTTTCCAGGTGAGACACCCAACGGCTGAGCAGAGCTGAACTCTGCAGGACCCTCCAGGTGAGCATCAGCTCTCCTCTCCATGGCCCACCAGTGTCTCAGGGTGGCTGCAACCAAGATCATTTATTTTTCCACATAGTCAGGATGTTAGGTACAATTAATCAAGCAAAGACCAATTGGGATTATTTACAGAGAACAATTTTCAGTGCTTTTCTGGAACAATAAGTAAATGGAAAGGATTTTGATTTTGCCCTTTGGAGACAAAGAGGGGAAGAAAGGTGCTGGAGAAATGGATTGAACACAAGGTTTCAGTGAGGATACAAATCCAAACCATGTCAGTATACTTACAGTGTACTATCTCCAGAATTTTACTAAAAACCCATATTATAAAGAATCAGCACAGGCTGGGTGCGGTGGCTCACTCCTGTAATCCCAGCACTTTGGGAGGCCGAGGTGGGCAGATCACATGAGGTCGGGAGTTCGAGACCAGCCTGACCAACATGGAGAAAGCCTGTCTCTACTAAAAATACAAAATTAGCCGAGTGTGGTGGCGCATGCCTGTAAACTCAGCTACTTAGGAGGCTGAGATGGGAGAATTGCTTGAACCTGGGAGGTGGAGGTTGCAGTGAGCCAAGATCGCACCATTGCACACCAGCCTGGGCAACAAGAGCAAAACTCCAACTCAAAAAAAAAAAAAGAATCACCCAGCACTTTGGGAGGCCGAGGTGGGCGGATCACGAGGTCAGGAAATCAAGACCATCCTGGCTAACATGGTAAAACCCTGTCTCTACTAAAAAATACAAAAAATTAGCCAGGTGTGGTGGTGGACGCCTGTAGTCCCAGCTACTCAGGAGGCTGAGGAAGGAGAATGGCGTGAACCCAGGAGGCGGAGCTTGCAGTGAGCCGAGATAGCGCCACTGCATTCCAGCCTGGGCGACAGAGTGAGACTCCACCTCAAAAAATAAAAAAGGATCAGCACTGGACAAAGTAGAATAAAATGGAGTATGTGTGTAGTGAGAGGCAATAGTTCTCGCAGTCAGACATCAAAGCAGGGTCAAAAAGTTTCAAACATGGAGTACAAGAGGGAATGAGCTAAAAAAAATAAGAGGTGGTGATTGGAAGATGAGATCTTAAAATTGTGATTTTGGAGGTGTTGTCATTACCAGTAATGGAAAAGTCTTCAAGTATAACCACAGGAGTAGGTGTCACAGTGGAGTAGAGACAAGGTCATAAGAGAGGAGATTATGGAACTGAAAAGTTAGGTATAAAAAGGTGACACATGGATGCCAAAATCACCAGGAATTTTGATGGTGTGTTATAAAAGAGAATGACTGTAAGCCAGGAGTTAGAACCTTTTGGAACAGGTGGGAAAATGTCCTGGCATTGGGGGTCAGTAGATAACATGAAAGTTGAAGAGACTATTTAGAGATATTGTGAATATAAGGGATTTTGCTAATGATTGACTATGATTTCCAGGGGACATAAGGAAGGAGTTTGGGGAGTTGGGGGTGAATTGGGAGATGGGGAAAAGTACCCAACCACATAGGGAAGAGAATCTGGAAGATGAGGGTTGCTGGGGAGCCGCAACTTCTTTTGGGGACTGAAGAAATCTAGATCAAGGAGTACCACAAATATTGGAAGTGAGGCAGTAAGCGCTGAAGAAGAGAGCGATCTTGCCAGAAGCACACTCCAGGGCTTGCTAGTCACTCCTGCTGCTGGGGGTGTAGAGGCCAGGAGAGGGGCTGTCTTATGTCAAGCAAAACTAACTGGAGATTTCTTTCCAACCTCCTATCCCCATCCTCTTCTTCCAGTTGGTTTCCAGGCTCTGTGGAGGGATAGCAAATAAGGTTTCATTCTTCATAGACACAGAATGACTGCCTGGAGCCAGTATGAAGAATTTCAAGGTCATATATGCAGATTCAGGGGAAAGAGAAAAGGGCACCTTTATGTCAGCATCTGCTTTCCTTGGTTTAAGGTGATCCCTAAAGCTCAAATCAATTTCTAATTCTCCATTGTATTTCCCCACCTTTCCCCGCCTCCTAGCCACCTGCATACTGATAAAGCTCTTAGGAATTCTACTTACACCACTTCAGGCTACAGCCTCAAATCTTCCTGTAAGTCATTTACTCAGATTGCTACACTCTCGGTTAATGATTCCCAAGTCTCTATCTCCAGACAAGATCTCATTCCTGAGCAGCAGAAACTTGGCTGCAAATGTTTACTGCGCCTTGAGCACATCAAATGTGCTATGTCGCAGGCCGTACTCACATTTTGTCCTGTCCCTGCCACCCCAAACTGTTCCTCCCCCATCCCAGTTAATATGCCCCCATTCACTCATTTCCTTCCACATTTTTTCTCTTTTTTAAAAAACTCTAATCCCATAACAGATTAAACCCACATTTAAAAAAAAAAAAAAAAAAAAAAGAGTCTCATTATGTTGCTGAAACTGGACTGGAACTCCTGGGCTCAAGTGATCCTCCCAGCTCAGCCTGCAGAAGAGTCTCTGCCCACCCCCATTTTATTAGCCATTTCTATCCATTCAACCTTCAAAATTCCTTAAATCTGTTCCTCTCCACCATCCCCATACCTCTGCCTTGTACACATCTGTATCTTCTCTTGAATAGACTCCAGCCCACCTTCTCAATATCCCCAGAGCCATCGTAGTGACCTTTGAAAACACAAATGTGCCTCCCTTCCTAGAAAGTCATTAGTGGTTTTACATCATACACAGGATAGAGATCAAAGTCCTGAGCCCGTTACAACATTGCATGTTTGTCCAACTGCCTAGACTCTGACCGCCACCAAGGCAGGGAAGGTCTGCCTCCATTATCTTTGAATTCCCAGTAACTGCTTGGATACACAGAATATCATCAATATTAAGTGAATTACTATAAGCAGGCAGAGGAAAAGTATAAAAAGCAACCTAGTTTTAAACTGTCCCTCATGCAAGTTTATATGATGTAATTTTCTACAGCTCTCACTACCAGCTCATCCATCTCTGCTCTGACCATGAATAGCAAAGAAATGGGAATCATTTTTTATTTGACAATTAACAAAAGACATATCAAGGTGGGTATGTGGTCTCAGTATAAATTTTTTTATATTGGGTCCTGACCCTACCATTTCCAGGTGTATAACCCTGGGTCAGAGACTTAATCTCTGGCCTCAATTTCATCACTTATGAATTGGGGATAATAATAGTACCTAATTCAAATGGTTGTTAAATGAGGTAGTGTGTGGAATAAGAAGTGCTCAATAAATTATACCTGCAGTTGTTACTTCAGCGGACCCCTTCATTAAGCCTTTTCCATCAAGCCTTCTAAAAGGAGTAGAACGTATGGTTCATTCATGGAGAACTACAAACAATGCTGCTTTGGACAATGGAAAACATGCATGCATTTCCTAGAAGAGGATGTAACATGTCTACTTTTTCCATAGAGTTCAGCCCATCCAAAGTCAGCCTCACATGGAAGTTGGGGAGTTTTTGTATCTTTCTCTCCCTGCTCCCCTCTTCTCTCCCAGTGTTTTCTCCCTCTCTGTCCTCTTCCCCAGGGTTCAGTAGCTCCTGGAAGAGAGGCAGCAAAGCCTACAGCTCTCCAAATAAATAGGCTTGGGTCTCATGGGGATGGGCAAGCCAACTGGCCTAGACTTGAAGTTTACAAAGAGCCCTAAATGTTGACTTTCAACATTATCTCAGAATTCATTTATTCATACATCATAAAGATACATTGACACAACTGAAAACACTCATTCATTTTAAACTTGAGTTCCATGACTAGACCACTCTTCCTATAGTAAACCAGGAATAAATATTTTTTAGGAATTGCAAATTTGTTTTGTAACTAGAACATCACATTGTATTTTTATCTCTGTTTATTAATTTGACATCTACAAACAAGTTAATATCATTCAACTTATTATTTGAAGATGTTAATTTGTTGAACATAAATATTAAAAAAAAACTTTGTTTCTGTTAGGGCATTTCTTCACTTTTTAGTATGTTGGAATTCTCAGAAAATGGCCTGGCTGTGGGGAGGTTTCCTTTACTCTTTGAGAAGCCATGGAGTGAGGCATCTATAAGGCAAATCTTTCTTTTCTGATAATAACCATCTTTGATAGCATCCTTTCAATGCATTTTTGCTCCCTTTTTAAAACAGAGGTAAGGAGAGGAAGGGATAAAAGGAATATAGTGGGCCCAACTCCCTGTCACATATTATATAAAATTACAATAATCACGAGTCACGTATTTCACAAATTACTCTGAGCGTTACAATTAAGAATACACTGCATGGGAATTGAACAATGAGAACTCATGGACACAGGAAGGGGAACATCACGCTCCGGGGACTGTTGTGGGGTGGGGGGAGGGGGGAGGGACAGCATTAGGATACACCTAATGCTAAATGACGAGTTAATGGGTGCAGGAAATCAACATGGCACATGGATACATATGTAACAAACCTGCACATTGTGCACATGTACCCTAAAACCCTAAAGTATAATAAAAAAAAAATAAAAATAAAAAAAATAAAAAAAAAAAAAGAATACACTGCAAAGAACTTTAAAGAGTTAAAAGTACAATTATGAAAGGCAGTGTGCTCCAGGGACCATTTTCAATCTGTGAACTCTTTGTTTCTGGTCCATGGCTAGTTAAGTATAAAAAATTGAAAGTAAGCATTTAGAAACTGTTACAGAAATTTGACAAAGTAATTTTATGTCTGTTGAACCAAATAATAAAAGATTTGGGCTTGTATTTTGTATTTCTGGTTTTTTTACTTCCAGTAAGTCATTTTCATTGTATTTTACAAAGGCCAAGAAAAACCTGTCCTTCACTGCACATAGTTTGAGAAGCATTGATAAAAGGTATTATTATTTCTGAAATTTTGCTTAAAAACCACTTAATAACCACTAAATAAGTCCGAAGTCATTATCTGAGAAACACCGTTTCATGCCAAGTATAAGGAGTTGCCAGCACACAAGCAAGTTCCAGAACAAGTTTGTTTTGTATTGAGTAACTTGGTTATTTGGTAGTCAGAAACCACTTTCCCCAGGAAACAAACATAAACCAGGGGTTATGTTCTTGGTGTAGCCTATACATCCTAGTTATCTCAAAAGACAGCTAAACTATACTATACAATGTAATAACCACTATAACATTCTTACAATGGTTTCTGATTTCCAAATTAGAAAATATGCCTCATCTCTATCCCCATGTGAGGAATGACAGTTCCAGCCCTAGCATGGTGGTGGGGCTGGGGGTAAAGATTGATACTACTTCTGCAAAAGTTGCTTCAACTGCAACATTCAGAAAGAGAAAGAATATGGGGGTAGAAGATTCCTCACACAGATTATTGGGGGAACTCACTGGTCATGTTAATAAAGTTAAAATAAGGTTTCTGTTTCTCTTGATTCTCTGAGGGTGAGCTTAGGTAGGTTTTGGTGGACTTGAAAGTCCTAGCTCATTATCACAAATGCTTCCATGCTAAATCCCAAGGCCTTGTTCCTCCTGACCACTCAGCACCAAGATGGCAAATAAGTTTCATCCTGAACTGAAATCTGTTCCCTAGCTCAGGGATTCTTATTTCTCTTTTGTTGTTGTTTTAAAAAATTGTGAGGACAAGTCTGGGTGTGATGAGACACTTTGCCAAAATCAATTAGTGACGCCTACCATGGGCCAGGGAAGAAAGGAAAGTCAGCACAAAAGCTGGTTTTGGTTGTTGTTGTTTTTGCTATCCTGAGACTAGCCTAAAAGATGTAGACCTCCCACCCTTTAATGTCACCTGAAACCAGGTTGGAGAACATGACTATTAAGAACATGACTTTTTTCTCTTTTTAAAAAATTGGGAATAGCAAAAGGGAAATAGACATAGAGAATAGGATATACCTGGATATTCTTATTTGCCATCTATGTGGTTTCCTCATTTTGCGGAACCTGTGGAAAGACACGGTAGCCTGGCTCCTGACCCGGAATCCATGAGGCATAGTTGTACGTACTTCCCTTGGGGCCTAAGAGATTAAGAGAGAAGCCCAGACAATAGTCCAAGGCCCTCTGCTTTAGGTCTTTCTTCTAAATTCGGATTCTTTAATTTTTTTTTGTTAATTTTAATTTTTTTTTTTTTTTTTTTTGTAGAGATGGTTTCTCCCTATGTTGCCCACGATGGTCTTGAACTCCCCACCTCATGTGATCCTCCCACCTGGGCCTTTCAAAGTGCTGAGATTATAGGCAAGAGCTACCTTGTCAGGCCTAAATTCTGATTTTGTATCTGAGGCTCTTCTCTTCCTCAATAACTGACACCAAAAATAGTCCTAGAAAGGAGATTCCACCCTTCTCTAAACAGTCATAGCCTTAGCCTATGTCAGAGTTCTTAACCCAGTGGTCCATTGATAGTTCAGAGGAATTAATGAACTTGGATAAGAAAAAAAAATCTTGATTTCAAATGGAATTTAGCTTTTTCTTCAATTACAAAACTAGCAGACAAACCTCAGAAGCATTTGCAGTACTCGTGACTGTTACTAATGGAAATAACAGTTATTTTCATTATTTCATTACAGTTGTTTTCAGTATCATGAAAGAACATTTGCGCTCCTCTTCATTTAAAAGAGTGTTGCTAGATCTTGTTATTTAATATGTTAAATAATGTTGCACACATTACATTACCACATTACTATAGTAAAAAATTATGTTTTAGATATTTTAACAATTACATTTCAATTGTTGACCTTTAATTTTAAAGCTAAGGCAAAATTAATGTAAGTAGAGAGTTTATTTGGGCCAAGTTTGAGTACTGCAACCCAGAAGCATAGATTCAAGTTTCCCTAAATATACACTCTGATTAGCAGCAGTTACACATAGATTTTTAAGGGGAAGGAAGAGGCAGTTCCTAAATTCTTGCGTTAAAATAACATAAGCTGTGGATTGGTTATACTTTGTTCTTTGTATCATAAATTCCAGGAATATGAAGATAATGGGTGGGACAGCTACTCAGGAACAAAATGTCTTTAAACAACTGTCCCCGGGCATGGGTATTGGGGTGTGACTGAAGTCCCATACTCATGTCGCTCTGGGCCTGATAAATTTTGCCTACCTCACAGAGCTCAGACTGCTCTCAGCTATTTTTTTTTCCTTATAATGTAATTGATTTTCTTTGTAATCTATACATTTTATTCATTTATTTAAAATTTTTTTTTCTTTTCTTTCTTTTTTTCATGAATTGCACAGGAGAAAATCTATGCATTTTATTGTAAGCGTTTATAAACATTATTCTGAAAAGTTATCTACAGGCTCACCACTGCCAGAAGGGTCCACGACACAAAAAAGGTAATGCCTCACCGGCTTTCAAAGGACAACTTTTTACTTCTCTTTCTACCATCCAGTATAATCCAATATCCCTTAGGACGAAGCAGAGATACACACACAGAGGCAGAGAGAGGTGTTTTTTGTTTCTTTCTTTTTTGTTTTTTTTTTTTTGGTGAGAGGCAGGTGGGAAATTGGCATCCACTTTTATTTACTGGTTCTTTATAAAACTGATATTTGTTGAAAATTGTCAAGTGTGACCATTTCTGCCTACATATTGTAGGGTGGCAATTAAATACTGAAAACCATTAGAAGCTTATTTCAGATGTACTCATTTATTGTAATGGTATCAATCTTGATGGGTAAGTTTCATTTTATACTTTTAAAATTGTATTTTAAATTATTCATGTTACGGTTGTTAGAGTAAAAAAGGAAAAGAAAAAAACTACACTTCTTCCCTTTGAGTTTGGATGAAAAAGACGTGTCTAAGTCCTTAAGTCTGTAGTCTAGAAGTATTAATAGAGGCTGGGCATGGTGACTCATTCCTGTAATTCTAGCACTTTGGGAGGCTGAGGCAGGAGGATGGCTTGAGTCCAGGAGTTTGAGACCAACCTGGGCAACACAGCAAGACTCGGTCTCCACACATACACACACACACACACACACACACACACACAACTTACACACACTTAGCTAGGTGTAATGGTGCGTGCCTGCGGTCCCAGCCACTTAGGAGGCTGAGGCTGGAGGGTCCCTTGAGTCCGGGAGGTCCAGACTGCAGCGAGCTATGATTGTGCCAATGCACTCCAGCCTAGGCAACACAGAGAGACCCTGTTAAAAAAAAAAAAAAGTATTACGAGGCACAGGATGTTTATTTATTTGCAACTACGTCCTGTTATAAAAAGTAGTGATTCCAACGTGAAATATTTACAAGACACATCCCATTACTTTCCTTCCCTTGGCCACCGACCCCCACCCCCAAAAGCTGCTTTCTATGTAAGTTTCCCACTGGAATAGCGAGTGAGAAATGTGTTTGAAGACTAGGGAAACGAGAAAGGTATGCGGGCTGCTAGAGGGTTTCGGGTGGGTTGTTTGAAAAAGGAAGTGAAGGAATTCAAAGTTTCACGTCATGAGCCTAAAGTAAGGCGTGTCCGGGCCGTCCCGAAGGTGTTTAGGGAAATAGGTTTCTGCGGACAAAGACCAGGGCCAAGCCCAGGGCGGAGCCTCCGCGGCCCCGGCGCAGGGACTCGGCCTAGCCGGAGGACGGGGCGGAGCGCGGCCGGCACCGTCGAGCCGGCAAGATGGCACCGCCCACGGAGCTGCTGGCCAGGCCGGAGCGAGGCAGCGCGCCCGGCTCCCGCGCCATGCGGCGGCTGGTGGCTGTGGGCTTGCTGGGGATCGCGCTGGCGCTCCTGGGTGAGAGGCTCCTGGCACTCAGGTAGGTGGGACTCCCGCGCGCCCCTCCTCGGCGGTCCACAGGCTGGGGGTGGCCGCGTGGTGCGGGGAGGGCGCAGGCTGGGGGAGGGATTCCTGCGGGACCTGGCCCTGCGGCCGGGGGTGGAGAATTTTTGATTGCTGTCCCTCACCCAGCTAGTTGAACCCCCATCACCCCGACTCTCCGCTTCTAGTGAAAAAACTAGCAAAGTTTGGAGTGAATCGCGACACTTTCTTGAAAGTTTATAAGCCCTTGCTGCTAACAAAGTTCTCTTCTGCTTAGGCTGACAAGAGAATGCTTTGCAATTACTCAAGGGCCAAACCAGTGGTTTAAATCGAAAACAAAACTACTTATGCATTGAAACCTTAATTGTGAAGATTTATTTCAGGTCATTGGTGCTGTTTCTCCTTGTTGCCCAAACCAGACCCGTCTTTAATAAGTTGTTCTCCACCCGTTTCTGCATAGTTTGAGAAACTCTTCAGCTGTAGATCAAACACACTTGAAATATTCAGCTACTGTTCTTACTTCCTATTTATTCACCAGGGAAGCCTGAAGCCAGAATGCCAGACAGTGCAGACACTATTCCATCTCGTATTTTAGTTTTAATGAAAATCTCTGGTAGGTAGACATCATAGTTTATAAATTACCAACTCAAAGTTTGTTTTGTATTTTATTTTTTGTAGAGATGGGGTCTTGCTGTATTGCCCCGGCTGTTCCCTAACTCTTGCACTCAAGCAGTCCTCCAGCCTAGGCCTCCCGAGAGTGCTGGGATTACAGGTGTGAGCTGTTCTGCCCTGCCTCAACCAAAATTTTATAGGCCTCATGCAAACGAGTTCCAGAAATACTGAGCACCTGCTATGTGTAATGTTCTCTCTTAGGCTCCTGTAGTAGAGTACGACCCTTATGGAGTTTAATACAGGGGAAGAGAGAATTAAAATACAGTAAATGTATAAATTAGGATGTCCTAAAGGTTACAGACACAGACGAACCCCATAGGCTTAAAGAGGAAAGATTACATCCCCTGAAGGTGGAGTTCCAGAGGGAGGAAGAGACATTCGACCTGACCTTGAAGTGTGGGTGCAACACATATGGGCATGAAGGGGCCCATGTCAAATGTATAGTGCAGCAGGAGCAGAGGGGCTAAGGTGGGAAGTTGGAAGACTAGCAAATGGGCCAATTTGAAGGGAGCATAAAGTCTGGAGTTGAGAATAGTAGGGTGGTGGGAAGGATAGGTTTTGAGGCCATTAAATATAAGTTGAAAAATGGGGCCCCACTTTGATAGGCCCAATAGTCTTTCAAAAGGGAAATATTGGTGGGTTTTGCTTTTCAACAAGAGCTTAATATGACTAGTTGTGTTTTATAGAGATAAGCCTGGAAGGGGGGATTGGAGTAGAGCAATGGTTTTCTGTATATTAGAATCTCCTGGAGGGCTGGTGTCTGAGTGGCACCACTGAAGATTCTGATTCAGCTGGTCTGGATCAGAATCTACAGCTCACACCTGTAATCCCAGCACTGTGGGAGGCCTAAGCCGGAGGATTGCTTGAGCCCAGGAGTTAGTGACAGGCCTGGGCAACATAGCAAGATCCCACCTCTACAAAATGAATAAATAAATAAATAAAAAATTTTGAATTGGTAATTTATAAACTATGGTGTCTACCTACCAGAGATTTTTCATTATAACTAAAATGTGATATGGATTAATGTACTGTTTGGCAAGCTGGCTTCAGGGTTCCCAGGTAAATAGATAAATAAGGAAGTACATAATGTAAGAACAGTGGCTGACAGTAGCAGTGGCATTTATTTTTAAAAACACTCCTGATAATTCTAATGAGCAGTCAAGGTTGAGAACTACTAGAATAGAGAGCAGACATGGGGTAACTGGTTAAGGTATTGCAGTAGGTCAGAGAGGATAACAGGGACCCAAACTCTGGAACCCCAGGGATGAGGGAGAAGTCAAAGGTGCTATCAGAGTTTGTGCCACAGCTCCATTGTCTCATGGTTGTAGTTTCATCTTCTGATAAAGCAGTGCAAAGAGGAAGCGTGTGGTGGCTGAGATGGGAGTGAGAGTTGAGGAAAGAACGCTTATGGGTAGGAAATGGACATGTTGACCCTAATTTTCATGTTAGGTAATGCCCATTGTGCTCTACAGAACATTCATGAGTTGGATGACTTTGTATATGATCTGTCCTGCTCTCCATTTCAAAGGCAAGACCACCAAAATTCACAAGCTTATTATGTTGTCACTAATGTGTAAGCCACCAGTTTTTCTGCAAGTTGGAAGTTTTCTCAACAGTCAAATTTTCCCCCTTCTCACTAATCTTAAGGTTTTAAAGTTATAGCTGCAAATCTAAAAAAAATGTAAAAGTAAATAAAACTTATTGACAGAATGCACCTGATAGTTTATTTACAGGTTTTTGTTTGTTTGGTTTTTGTTTTTCTTTTTTATTTTGACACAAGGTCTTGCTCTGCCACCCAAGCCAGAGTACAGTGGTACATCAAAGCTCACTGCAACCTCAAACTCCTAGACACAAGCAGTCCTCCCTCCTCAGCCTCCTGAGTAGCTGGGACTACAGATGCATGCTACCATGCCCAGCTAATATTTTTATTTCTTGTAGAGACGGGGTCTCACTTTGTTGCCCAGGCTAATCTCAAACTCCCGGCCTCAAGTGATGCTCCTGCCTCGGCCTCCCAAAGTGGTAGGATTATACGCATGAGCCACCACCCTTGGCCTACTTTACAATTTGATGCACCTTTTCTTTACGTGACTGTGATGTACTTTATTGGGCAGTGACTTTATAAAGTGGTAACTTTATTGGATATGTGGAGCCCCAAATGGGCTGACGTGAGAATGTTGGGGTAGGTGGTGGGTGGCTGGATTTAGCAAAGAAAAATGTAGGCTACCCAGTTAACTTTGAATTTCACATAGATTTTTTTTAGTATAAGCATGAAATACTTATACCATACTTTTAGCATTAAGCGTGGAATTTGGGACATAATTATACTAAAATATCATTCATTGTTTATCTCAAATTAAAATATAACTGGGTACCCTGTATTTTATCATATGGTCGAGTGCCTTCTGTCAGAATTTGGTGACCCTTAGAGTCTATTTTAAAAAGGAGCAGGTTTGGCCGGACACAGTGGCTCACGTCTGTAATCCCAGCACTTTGGGAGGCTGAGGCGGGCAGATCACTAGAGGTCAGGAGTTCAAGACCAGCCTGGCCAACATGGTGAAACCCCGTCTCTAATAAAAATACAAAAATTAGCCAGGTGTGGTGGTGCATCCCTGTAATCCCAACTACTTGGGAGGCTGAGTCAGGAGAATTGCTTGAACCCCAGAGGTAGAGGTTGCAGTGAGCCAAGATTGAGCCACTGCACTCCAGCCTGGACAACAGAGCAAGACTCCCTCAAAAACAAGAAAAAAAGCATGTTCCCACCTCCCCATAAGGAAAGGCTCTTCAGAGGAAGTTGAAGGGATAGAGGCTTTATGTTTGATTTTTGCTTTAATCTGATGCCTACTGTTTGATTATTCAATATTTAGAGATGGTACTTTGGCAATCAAGTTATTTCTCTCCCCAGGTTGCCCACTTCAATTTTTAGTATAAGGATGTCCCAGAGGAATAAATGTCATCAATGTTGTCTTTCTTTGTCTGAACTGTAACTGGGATTCCACACCCTCCTTTTACACCCCTCCCTAGTTGAGCAATAAAGGGAAAAATAACAGTATACAAATATTCCCAGACCATTTCCTGGTGTCAAGGTACACAGCCGTGGATGAATCATGAGGCTTGAGTGCATCAGAGACCTAAGCGTGAGAAGGAACCCCCAGAGTACCCATGTGAATGTTCTCCTTGCTGCCTGGCACCTTTTATGACAATTCCCACAAGAAGCTATGTGGTCTCTTTCTACTTCTGAAGGAGCAGCCTTTTTCCCTTGTTTTTTTTTTTTAAACCACCATCCTTTAAATCATTTATTAGGTGACTCTTGTGTGCTGGTCAGTGTGTCAAAAGTGTAAAAACTTCTTTATTTTTAAATCTATCTTTTCAAAAATGTTTTCTTTCCTTTTTTTCTTTTCTTCAAGGCAGGGTCTTGCTCTGCCACCCAGGCTGGAGTGCAGCAGCACAATCATAGCTCATTGTAACCCAGAACACCTGGGCTCAAGCGGTCCTCCCACCTCAGCCTCCTAAGCAGTGAGGACTATAGGCATGCCCCACTACACCTGGCTAATTAAAAAAATATGGCCGGGCACAGTGGCTCATTACTATAATCCCAGCACTTTGGGAGGCTGAGGCGGGTGGATACCTGAGGTTGGGAGTTCAAGACCAGCCTGACCAACATGGTGAAACCCCATCTCTACTAAAAATACAAAATTAGCCAGGCATGGTGGCACATGCCTGTAATCCCACCTACTCAGGAGACTGAGGCAGGAGAATCACTTGAACCCGGGAGGCGGACGTTGCAGTGAGCCATTGCACTCCAGCCTGGCGACAGAGTGAGACTCTGTCTCAAAAAAAAAAAAAAAAATTTTTTTTTGTAGAGATGGGGGTCTTGCTGTGTTGCCCAGGCTGATCTCAAACTTCTAGCCACAAGTGATCCTACCGCATCAACTTCCCAAAGCACTGGGATTATGGGTGTGAGCTACTGAGCCCTGCCAAATTTCTGTATATTAAACCAAAATGTACATTTACTGATATTTGGAAAGAAAGTTCTTTTATGCCTTCATCCAGTCTTCATAGATATCTTCCGTTTTACTTTGTAACTGTAAATACTGAGGTTGGAGAGGTTAACTAGTTAGTTCAACAGAATAATATAATTATTGAATAATATAATTAATGAATAATTAGTGCTGAATCTGTCCCCTCAGCCAGGTCTCCTGATTCCAAATACAGTTTGCCCCAGCTCCCCACAGTCTTCTAGCTTCTCTGCCAGTGGAGCAAATTTTCCCTAGGTTTACAGGCCTAAGCACAAATTCTTAGTTACTTAGTGCAAGTATTGCCAGAGCCCAAGGGGTGAATTCCAAAGGGTTTTTACAAGGCTGTACATAAAAGATAAAGCCCTGACTTGTATATCACTTGCACATAGGAGATAAAGCCCCAGCAGTTGTATGTCAATTCAAAAGCAGAGAAGTATGGCACAAAGAAACTCCTGATAGTAACACTGTGTTCCCACTTTGCTTAGGGGCATATTGGCACCATAGCATGGTGCACCCTTACTGCTACCTGCCATGAGGCCAAATAATAGCTAGTAGCCCCTGGTCTCATTCTACTCTGGATGGGTACTGCTGTTTCCTGAATGAAAGACACTGAGATTGATTTCATGCTAATGACTGTTAGTAAAGAGTTCATGCTTTCTATTCACTATAGCAAAGACTTGGAACCAACCCAAATGTCCATCAATGATAGACTGGATTAAGAAAACATGGCACGGCCGGGCACGGTGGCTCACGCTTGTAATCCCAGCACTTTGGGAGGCCGAGGCGGGCGGATCACGAGGTCAGGAGATCGAGACCATGGTGAAACCCCGTCTCTACTAAAAATACAAAAAATTAGCCAGGCGTGGTGGTGGGTGCCTGTAGTCCCAGCTACTCGGAGAGGCTGAGGCAGGAGAATGGCGTGAACTCGGGAGGTGGAGCTTGCAGTGAGCCAAGATTGCGCCACTGCACTCCAGCCTGGGTGACAGAGCAAGACTCGGTCTCAAAAAAAAAAAAAAAAAAGAAAACATGGCACATATACACCATGGAATATTATGCAGCCATAAAAAAGGATGAGTTCATGTCCTTTGTAGGGACATGGATGAAGCTGGAAACCATCATTCTTAGCAAACTATCGCAAGGACAGAAAACCAAACACCACGTGTTATCGCTCATAGGTGGGAATTGAACAATGAGAACACTTGGATACAGAGTGGGGAACATCACACACCGGGGCCTCTTGTGAGGTAGGGGGACGGGGGAGGGATAGCATTAGGAGATATTCCTGATGTAAATGACGAGTTAATGGGTGCAGCACACCAACATGGCACATGCATACATATGTAACAAATCTGCCCATTGTGCACATGTACCCTAGAACTTAAAGTATAATAAAAAAAAAAAGTTCATGCTTTGTGGACAGGTAGCCTGAGTTCATTCATAGCTCTACTATTTACCTGAAACCTTGGACTAATTATTTCACTTTTCTGTGCCCCAGTGTTCTAATCTGTAGGATGGGGTACTACCTGCTCCACAGTGGGACTATGAGAATGCTTAAAATAATGCCAGGCACACAGTCAGCTCAATAAATGTCATCTATGTAGACAATGAAATTCAAGTGTAATTCCTTAAACCTTTGTGCCATACATCCCTTTGGCAGTCTGGTGAAGCCTTCATTCCTTCTCAGCATCATGTTTTTAAATGAGTAAAATAAAATATATAGGATTACAAAGGAAGCCAATTATATTTAAATACTGCTACCAAGCTATTTTAAAATCTGTGATATAATACGCTATTTTAATTAAACCCTTAAGTGGATCTAGAGGTAGGTAAATGTCAAACAGAAGGTATTTTGAAGTTGCGATGAATGTAAATGGCACTTTGAGCTATCTACAACTGAAATGCGATAGAAAAGTATAATTTCTATTAGTGACAGTCACAAATACTACTAATAGTATTGTGGTTTGTTGCTTACACTCGTCATCAAAGGAAATAATTTGAGTTAAAGGTTTAAATAAAGATGTATTTTTCCCCCATCCTAGTTCATGGATCCCTGAATTCTACCCATGGATTCCTTGGTCACTGGACTCCATAGGGGTCACTTGGGGAATGATTGTGACACCAATGAAGGAAGCCAGTGGATACTGTTTGCTGTATTATACCTACCATAGGCTCATGATGAGGAAATAATAAAATAACTGTAATGAAAAAGAAAGGGAAACAAAAGGAACCTAAAACAGAGAAGGCAAATAGCTTTCCTTTTGAGTGTCAATTTTAACAGACTCCCTGTGGTTGCGAAAAAATGTGTCTGAGGCTGGCTCTGGGTTAAAGGGAGAGTGCTGTTATTGATTAGCGGTTCCTGCATGACAGCAGAATGGCAATAGCCATGCATCTCTGACCTAGCACAGTCATAAGCATGTTATAAAGTATTAGGGAACAAATAGGCTCTAGCAAAAGTAAAGAGTGTTCCTCCTCTCATATCATCACTTATATGTGTTTATACCATTTATGTTGTACTTTTTTACATGAATACTTTTAGGTTTATTAATCTAATCCAGAAAGGTTTGTATAGCTTTCTCTATATTGAGAGAAATATGTGTATTTCTTAAATACACAAACTTCTTAAATCTGATGCCAGTGAGGATTGCTTCCAGCCACAAGTAACATACATCAGATTAATAGTAGTTCATTCAAAGACGGATTTATTTTCCTCACATGACAAACACCTCTGTAGGTGACCCAATATAGAGCTTGCTCGTTGAGCTGGTGATTATATCAAGGAACTGGGTTCTTCATATATTTTCATTCTTTGATCTCTCCCTATTGACTTTATAGCTGTATCTTTCTCAAGGATGCAGAATGGCTGCCGCAGTCTCAAGCACTGTGTGTGTGTTCAAATCATGAAGAAAGGAGATTGAGTGATGCTAGCTAGCTCTCTTCTCATGACTCTCCTTTGTATCAGAACACAGTGTCTTTCCCCAAAACCTGGGTCATATGATTACACCTCAATACAGGGGAATCTGGGAAAGCAAATATTTGCTTTGCCCACCACTACAATAGAAACAGCAAGGGAGAAAGAAAGGGGGTTGAGCATGGCATTAATTTTGTCAGCCACCAGGGTCTGCCACCCAGAAAACAGAAGTCCACTAACAAGCAGGGAACTGATTGTTCTGCCAGGGAAAAAGTCTGGCAGTTTCCTACTGAAGAAATTTGGAAGTCTTGATGGTCCAGGAAGGATAGAAGCAAAACCTTCATTTTCTTTTATCAAAAAGGAAAGCCAAGAAAAAAATTAGTTAAGTAGAAGTTATGCATAACCCTCGTGTAACTCTTCCATGTTAATAGCAGGTAAGCTGCATATGAAAACATGATATTGTACAAGAAAACTAGTTGACGAAGATTGCCCTATTTTGCATCAATTACTTATGCAAACCTAAGTTGACTCTGAAACAGAATCATATTAAAGCCCATATTAAACTTTTCAAACAATCAGAATGTGTTACTTTGAACAGATTTTATTTAATTCAAAGAGATTATCTTTGAAAAAGGTAGATGGTAAACATCGTTATCCCTATTTTTGTATAGTCAAATAGACATAGTATAGTAAGTTGTGTAAATTTGACATCCAAACCAATGCATGATACTAAAACTTGGTGTACAAACAGCAGTTATAACCTATTGCTTTGTATCTGCATCTGTTTCTGGAGTCATATAACATTAGTAGAATCTTGGAGGTGTTTTAGGCTCATCCTTATTTTATCCATAAAGAAGACTGACACCTATAGAGATTAACTGACCTGCCAAGGGTCATGGCAGTTTCACTGCTAAGACAAGAACACAGATCCCCTTACTTCTTTCTGAGAAAAGTACAAAGTAGTTTAAAGCAAAAGCTTCCCTGCTTCCAGCACTTCTGGCTAAGTTGTACCTTGGGAAAATTGTTTTGACTGATTCAATTTTCTCATCTTTAAAACTGGAATAATGCTACCTAATTTATAGTGTTGTTTGAAGAATTAAATGAATGCGTGGAGGTAAATCACTTAGAACAGCGGTAAATTATACCTGTTTTTATTATTTATTTCCTTTGACCACCCACGATTATCATCAGTGTCATCCTCATCATCACAATTAAGATTACTACCACATTAGGCTACATAAACTTTTTTTTTCTCTCTTTGTTTTATAATTTCAATTTTATTTTAGATTCAAGGGGTACATGTGCAGGTTTTACATGGATATATTGTGTGATGCTGAGGTTTGGGGAACAATTGATGCCATCACCCAGGTAGTGAGCATAGTACCCTATAGTTTTTCAGCCCTCGTCCACTTCTCTCCCTTCCCCTTCTAGTAGTCCCCAGTGCCTACCATCGTCATCTTTATGTTCATGTGCACCATTGTTTAGTTCCCAGTTAAAGTGAGAACATGTAGTATTTGGTTTTCTAGCTTATTTTTCCTTTCTTAAATCACTTCTGTGACACGTAGGCCATGAGATTTATTGTATTTTTTAATGCTTTATTTAAAAATTTGTATTATACATTTAATGCATTTTTTATTATATTTAAATATTTATTTTTACTTTTTGCCTTGTTGCTATATTGTTTCAAAAAATTTAACATTATTTGAGTTACATGATTTCAAATACATACTGATTAACATTTTAATTAGAAACTTTATGTATGATATGAATTGCCAAAATGTGTAGTTGGTACAACCTATGAGTCCTTCTGGGTTATCTAGAAGAAACTGGTAGCCTGCCCCATACTCTAGAAGCCTTCCCCAGTGTCTAGACCTCAGAAGCTGTCAGGGATATGCACAGGAGAAGGACACATGGCAAATAGCTATTTTGTCTCTTAAATGTATGGTATGTGGGAACCACTGAAAAATGTAAAGTTTCTACAAGGTTCTATTTTTATTATTTATGGCTCTAGAGAACAGAGAAGGTGAAAAATGTGAGAGAGAAGGGAAAAGCCAATAGTATGTGGCCTTCAAAACAAAAGATCCCACAGATACTGCCCCAAACTGCTTCCTGGCCCTCTAGAGTGGAGAGGGAGGGGGAAGACAGCCTATTAGAGTTCAACATTCTCTTATTATTTCCTCCTTTTAATTTTCTGGGTATACAACAGCAAATAGTTTTGCTAAAGTAGTTACAAAACTAGTTGGTGTTCTCCAACCTTCCTATTCCAATACATACTGTCATGGATGGGTACACTAAAATCTCAGAATTCACTGCTGTATCACTCATCCATGTAACCAAAAACCACTTGTACCCCCAAAAGCTATTGAAATAAGATAAACAAATTCTTATTTAAAAAAATACTGTCATAGGGATGCTACGTTCTTTTCTTTTTTGTTAGTAACTATTTGTGGGATGTCTTTGGTGTGTCAGGCTCTGAGCAATGCCGTTTTCTCTTGGCTTCTTTGCAGTCTCTGTGTGAGGCTTACAGTCATTTTTCACTGTTTGACTCTTCAGAAGGAAGACAGGGCTTCTGGTTCTACATCTGGAACTCTTTTCCCACAACACCAACACTGAGAAATGTGACGTGGTGCTCTGTTTACATTTGCATAGGAACTTGCATTATAAGTTTTATTTGTTGAGTTATTGGCTTTTTTTTTTTAAATAACCCACATCAGTATATAGAACTTTGCAATAGGCATTTTTGTTTTAACTTCATTTCTGGTGCAGTTTTATGTTCCTACCCTTGTTTTTCTATTTTCTCTTTCATCTGCTTTAGACTTACACTGTGTTTTATGTATTGCTGTAAGCCTCTTTAAACCCTTTCTAAAACAAAGCAGGGAATACATAAACAAATAGATTTTTTTTTTTTTTTTTTTTAACAGAAATCGACTTAAAGCCTCCAGAGAAGTAGAATCTGTAGACCTTCCAAACTGCCACCTGATTAAAGGAATCGGTATGTACATGAAAATGCTTGTTGGGCACATTGCATTTTTTGGCCATTAACATTAAAACACTCATTAATGGCATTTTAGCATGAAATTACTGCTTTTCAGTGGGTAAATCACATTAGATCAACAAAAACCTCTTTAGTCAACCTCTTGATCTCATGCACCCTGTATTTATTCTTCTTTCCTACCCTCTATTAGTTTAGCATTTGATTTCTTGCTTGTTTTGTGACTTCTCTGAACTATTTTTGTCAAGTCTGTATTGTTTGTCAGGTATGGCCACTGCAGTCTGTTCTGTGAGCCTTGTGGTCAGCTACTGAAGGAAGCTTTATGTAGGCAGTGACAGCGTTTACCCTGCTCACTACTCTATAACTAGGATCTGATCTTATGGCTAACATGTAACTGACCAATATGGTTTGGTTGTGTCCCCACCCAAATCTCATCTTGAATTGAGGTTCCCATAATCCCCATGTGTCGTGGGAGGGACCCAATGAGAGGTCATTGAATCATGAGGTGGTTACCCTGTGCTGCTGTTCTCGTGATAATGAATGAGTTCTCATGAGATCTGATGGTTTTATAAGGGCTTTTCCCCTTTTGCTCGGCACTTCTCCTTGCTGCCGCCATGTGAAGAAGGGTGTGTTTTCTTCCCCTTCCACCAAGATTGTAAGTTTCCTGAGGCCTCCCCAGCCACACGGAACTGTGAGTCAATTAAACCTCTTTCCTTTATAAATTACCCGGTCTCAGGTATGTCTTTATTAGCAGCCTGAGAACGGACTAATGTACCGGCACTTCACAATATGTATTGTAAAAACTCGTTTTTATTTTCTTTTCTAAGCTATGACTGCAGAGGGGGAGTCTCCCTCTTCCCTTGACTTTATGTAGGATGTATTGTGGAGTCTGAGTCTTTGAGGAGGGGTTCCTAAGAGCAAGCCCCAGTTTTGCTATAGAAAGGAGGGATCTGTCCAGATTCTTCTCCAGCACTGAGGGTCTCTCTGGTGTGTTTGCAGTTTTTCTCCAAGGTAGAGTCCGTGTCTTGCTGTCTTTTATCCTTTATCATCTAAGTACATGTCCCTAGTACATAATAGACTAGTAGTTAGTAACTATTGTTAAATTATCAATGAACAGTAAATATTGGCTTTCCTTTTTTTTTAATTTTAATTTTTTTTTTTTTTTTTGAGAGGTGGCCTCACTTTGTCACCCAGGCCAGAATGCAGTAGCGCAATCTTGGCTCACTGCAGCCCTGATCTCCTGGGCTCAAGCGATCCTCCCGCCTCATCCTCCCAGGTAGCTGAGACTACAGGCACATGCCACCACTCATGGCTAGTTTTTTATTTTTGTAGAGATAGGGTCTCGTTATGTTGTCCAGGCTGGTCTTGAACTCCTGGCCTCAAGCAATCCTCCCAACTTGGTCTCCCAAAGTGCTGAGATTACAGGCATGAGGCACTGAGCCCAGCCAATATTGGCTTTCCTTAGATATGGTTCATGGTATGATTAGAAACAAAAAGAATTAGAAGTCAAAACACCTAGTTTCTAGTTCTGTTCTGCCACAATGTAACCTTAGGCAAAGTTGGTTTTTGTATTTGTCACCTATAATGATGAGTTTGTGATTAGACTAATGGTTTTTAGACTTTAAAAAGCCTGGGACCATTTATTTATAATCTTACTCTGAGAGCCACAGTGTGGAAATAACTAGACTGTCATTGAGTCCCTTCTAGTCCTTTACAACAACATCCTTCTCTAGAGGTAGGAGAGACAATTTAATATTTTGTTTTACTCTTTAGAAATTAAAACTCAGGTTACATGGAAATGTTCTCCTCTCCGAATAGGTAACATTGTTAAAAAAGTTTTGAGTGTCCTTCCATCTTTTTCTTTTTATGAATACTCCTGTACATAATTTTTAAAAACATAAATGGGGTCAAATTATGCATAATATTTCAAAACTAGCTTTTTGTACTTAATACTAGGTTTTGGAAACTTATGTTTGTACATAGAGTTATCTTTTCTTCACAACTGCACAGTATTTTTTGTGCAAAGTTCATATAAACAGTGTATGTGCAAACAATGTAGAAAGATATAAAATGGAAAGTAAATAAAAATCAAAATCTCCCATCAAACTCTTCATCACCCCCAACAGAAATAACCCCAAGGATAAAGCTTCCTTTTTGATCTTTCCTGATAGTTTCAGTGCATATGCAAACAAATATATTGACTCTTTTTTCGCAAATAGAATTTTAGTGTAAATATTTCACAACCTTCTTCATTCCTAAAACAGTGTGAGCAGCTTTCCACATCAGCATAGTTACTTTGTTCTTTTTAATATTTTCACATTCCATGATTTATTTAACCAGTCCCCTTTTAATGTACATTTGGGTTGTTACAGTTTTTTGCAACTATGAACAAATCAGTGAACATCATTGCTGTTACGTTTGTGTGTCTGTAGAATACATCCTTAACAATGGGATTGTTGTTCCCTTAGAATATGTGTTTAAAGTTTTGACAGTCATTGCTAAATTGCTCTCAATTTGGCAACAGTAATAAACTCAGTACCTCATAGTTGTAACCACATTCACTCCAGACAGGGTTCTCAGCACTCTTTTAGTAAAAATAAACCATCAGTTGACAGTGCAACCTTCACAGTTTCTCTACAAATACCTTGCTTGCCTCCCTTTCTTTTTTTCTTCTTTTAAATCCACTTCCTCAGGTTGATCTGCCTCTCATTCCTTAGGCCTCTGTTTCCTATGTGTTCTTTCTCCTTTTTTTCATTGATACTTTTGTATTTCCCCAGTTCTACCTCCCCTCCCCTAGACTGGTTGGCTGTTCTGGAATTTCCCTTCTTTCTTTCAATTGCCCAAACACTTAGTGGGAGGAGACAAACTCATATCAAATAGCAGATTGACTCCATCTGTGCTGGATCATGCAGACAGTTCAAGAGTCCCAAGTAACTTAGCAGCTTCATCTTGCCTTCCAGCTGCAATCAAGAGGAGCCCTCTCAGAACTGGTCACTCAGCAAAAGCCAGATGGCATTAGTAAAAGATGTTGGGCAAGGTTGGGAGTTTGGGCCAGTCATCTCTTAGGTTACTTTTGCTGCTGAGTTAATAATTGTCACATTATTAAACAGCCCTTGGCCCTGGGAAGCCCACCTTCTGTGAATACAAGTCTCAGAGTAGACAATAGGGCACAACCAGCCATGTTACATGACAGACTGCCAAGTGCATTCCTCTTACAACTCACTGGCATGGAGCGCTCCTCAGAGAAAAACAAGCCCAGCAACATTTATATTCTGAACAGGCATCTGTCTATGTTTGTGACCTTTATGTTGTGATGTGTGTGAGCTGCTGTCTGGAATTGGAAAGAATGAGGAAATATGTCACCTATGGCCCCTCTTGTGAAGTGTTAAATGCCTCTGAGGCACTTCAAAAGGCAACAGAGCGGAGAGGATGAGTGATTAGAAGCACATTTGGGATACATTTTTAGATCTAATTAGAATTGTGCTTTTTTTTTCTTTTTTGATTTTGCCCTGTGGTTAGCACACACCATATGAACGTTTGTCGAATGCTACGTTAGTGATGCATAATGGTTAATAATAACTTGTGGTTATATATCTTTAACAACAGTTGCTTATTCACAGGTCTTTGATAATAAGGAATAACAATGTGCTGGACACACATTTCTATACAGGCAAAAGCGACTTTTTATGATAGAGAGGGCTGTTTCTTATTTTCTGTTTTGAAAACAGTAGTAGCTATGCACTTGAGGCCAACTAATCCCTCTAAGAGGTGAACCCTCCTTCCCCCTTGCCCTTGATTTCCATCAACACACACATACATATGCACACACTACAGTGCTTCAGTCACCATCACTGGAAGTGAACTATGTGCAACTTTTGGGTGCTTTATATATATCATATCATATTGTGTCTGTTTTAATAAATCATAGTTATTGACTACATATCTACAGGATGTGTGCCTTCTGTGGGTCAGAAAGTAAGTTCACTATTTAGTCCTTTTTAAAAATTCCTTCCCGATCTATCTTATAGACAGAAACTAAGCTTTTATACACCCAAGATTTGGCAGATTAACATCTGCATATTAAAATGTCAAGAGGTAGTTAACTTTATTTGAGGCTTAAAAGTTAAAAAATCTTATTTTCTAAATGTCTGGCCTTCAAAATTTGAATGGACAGTCTTTCTCAAGATAACTAACAATTTTATGCACTTGGCAGTCAAGACCTTTACAATAACTGCTGCTTGGGAGATTGGGAGAAAAAACGCATTAAAGTTTGTGGCCCTTATAATCAAGTACTTTACAGTCTACTGATGGGAGAAAAGGAAAACAAAACAAAACAAAACAAAAAACCACTGTGAGATATAGATATGTCTTTTCTTTTTCTAACAGATAAGTACCTGAGGCTCAAGGAGGTTAAGCAACTTTTGCAAATTCACTTTCCAATATAGTGTCTTTTCCCAGGGGGATTAATGTATATACTTGATGAGTGAACCAGAAAAGTAGAAAATAATATGTTACATTACATATGGGATGCTCTATTGGGTATAGTAAAGGATGCATTGCTGTTATAAAATTATAGTCACTTAGAGAAGAGATGTTTATTTTTATTTTTCTCTCGTCAGTCTTAAGGTAAGCGAATGGCCTAGGGTAGTTAGGTGACTGTGTTCCATATGGTCATTCAGGGACAAATGCTGATAAAGCAACACAGCTATCTTCATCTAAGACTAGAACTCTGCTTGTTGCCATTTCCCAGCAGGAAGGGGTTGAAAGAAAATTTATATAGACTTTTTTTCTACCCAGTAGTTGCATATATATTGTATTCTCACATCCTATTGACCTAAACTTAGATATATGGCCACATCTGTCAGCCAGAAAGGGTGGGAAATGTTATCTATAACTATGTTGCTACATGCCTATTGCTAAAAAGGCTAAAAAGGAAGAAGGGGAACGTGGATGCTGGTGAACACTTGGCCACCTCTGACACAGATAATTGCTAAAGCAATAAGAAGAGATAGAAATTAAATGTGCTAAGCTAGGAGACTTTATAAAGAAAGGGTTTGTCATGCTACGCTGTGCCATTCATGCGTTTTTGCTCATGCTGTTCCTTGTGCCTGGAAATTCTCCCTCTAATTCCCCTGAGCAGTGGATGCGATGGATACCCTCCCCAGATCCCCCCCCAACTTCCCTGAGGGTTGGCTACCAAAAACTCTGAGTGCACCCAGGGAGCTAAGTCCTCCTGCCTACAGGCAATAACGGACTGACACGGGGCAGATTAAAAGAAATAAGGGACACATCAATCAATTGAAATGTGTGGGACCTTACCTGGACTCTGAATTAAACAAACTGTAAATTTTTTAAAGCTACACCTTTTAAAAACGATTGGCTATTTGAACACTAACTAGATATTTGATGATATTGAGGAATTATTGTGAATTTTTAGTGTAATAATGATATTGTGGTTTGTATAAATATATTTAGGGATAATATGATGCCTGAGATTTGCTTTAAAATGACACAGGATGAAGATAAGTGGTAGGGCTGCAAGGGAAACAAGACTGGCCATGAGCTGATAACTGTTGAAGGTGGGTACTGGGTATATAAGGGTTCACCACACCGTTCTCTTGATTTGTGTCTATTTCCCATAATAAAAAGTTTAAAGAGAGAGAACCGATGAAGGGGAGGGAGAGAGTCAAGCACACAATAAGAGTGACAAAACAGTGCCATATCAGCCCACAGTATTAAGTTTTCACATATTTACATAAATATCACCTGGAATGCAATATTGAAATTAATGTATATCACTAGAATAAAAAAAGTAAAGATTTATTAAATTTGTTTTGAAATTAAGTTGAAATACGAAAAAGACAGAAAAGGTTTTGAAAGAGGTTTTAAAGAAAAGTGCCAGATATTCATTGGTAAAGATGTTGGTGAGAGGCTTGGAAGCAAAACTTCACGGGAAAAAGACAACATATGGAATGGACCACAATTGAATTTACAAGTGAAGTGGCTTTACAGAGGAATCAGGGGATGTTTCTGAGAGAGGAAATTCATTAAATTCTAACTTGAATATTTTCTGTTTGCTTTTAAGTCAGACCAAAGGCTTTGAGTCCCAGCTTCCCAGTTCGTGACCTTGAGCAATTGCTTAACTTTTCCAAATCCTCCATAGTCTCACTCTAAAATAAAAGATAATCATACTGCCTCTTAGTATTATGAAATCGTATGAGATACTGTATGCAGGGTATTTACAAGGAGCCTGGTGCTTGGTGTACCTAATGTATGTTAGTTATTATTATTAAATTAGAGGAGCAAAAATTTCTCTGGCATTGACTGCTCTTGACATAATCACACCAAAGAGGGGATATGCGATGATAAAACCTTCCTGTAGTAGTGGCTATAGAAATGATGACGGGGAGACGATCTGGAAAATATTCCAAAGAAGGCTACAGATAGATACATTTTTTCCATTGGAATTAGGCAATGGAGTTAAACAGAAGTTACAATATGGTTGAAATAAATGTATTTTTTTAAAAAAGATTTCTCTTTCCTTAATTATTAAAAAATATACAATTTTGTAGAAAATTTTAAACAAAGTATAAAGAAAAAATAAAAATCATTCATAATCCTATCAAAGAAGCATTGTTAATTTTTTCTATATATCCTCTTTTTCCATGTGTGTAAGCATTGTATACTTGGAAATTAAATTTTCTAAAATAATTTTCGGGAAAAACAAATTTTAATTAATTGAGTGTCTGCTAAATAGGACTGAAAAGCAAAACCTGGACTAGAATTCTCTCTCTCTCGGTGTGTGTGTGTTTGTGTGTGTGTGTGTGTGTGTTCATGTGTATGTGCTGTGTATACATGTGTATGTGGTGTAGCGTTCCCCTGATTCTTAACTTATTACCAGTGGACAACCACCATGGAACTAGAGTCTTCGTTCTTAACCTTTTTGGGGGAATCACAGTCTCTTTTTTGAATATGATGAAAATCAAGGACCGTTTTTACAGAAACGTTCTCATCTGTGCATACATGAGACATTTGGCATTGCATAGAATTTCCGAGGGTTCACAGATACGTTGAAGCCCAAAAGTGATCCATGGACCCCAGATTGAGAACCCCTCCACTATGCCATGCTTAAGCTTATTTCCATGTATCTTCTTTCTGAGGAACAGGCAGATGGGTCATCTTTACAATGTGAAGTTCTTGGCATTTTTATTTTGTTTTGTTTTTCTGCACTACGATGGAGCAAGCAACACTGGAGGCAACTGGCTAAATGCAAACTCATGAAGCAAGACCAAAATGGCTGGATAGATAGATGCTGTTTGGTTTTGACAACCTAGAAATAATATTGAAGAAATCCTATGGAGAAGTCTTAAAGAGGAAGATTGGATTTTGTAGACTCAAAGAATGTGTCATGGTTTGGCTTAATCTAAGCCATTTTTATTCTTCTTTTCTTGTGTTTGGGTCTATTATCTGTCTGTAGAATTTATACAGTGAGACTGCTGGGAAAGTCTTCTGTCTAATTATTTGCTGTGCTGTGTGGAGTGTACTGCAGACAATCAATAAACAATCAATAGTAATTGTAGCCTGCCTCAGAGACAGGAGTTAGAAGCTTCAACTGGCGTAGGTGCATGGTATTTTTCATTAATTTTCTTCTGCTAGTTTTTTTTCTCTAATTTAAAGCCTAAATTTAAAGATTAAATAGAAAAGCTTTCTTTGCTGATGAGAACAAGTAGGCACTGTTTTTAAAAGAAGGAATATATAATCCCAGGTGTTTTACCTCTGTTAATGAGAAAGATGTCTGTTTGCTTCAGATTGAATGAGCAAGGAAGAGGACAAGGATATTTGCATGGTTAAATGCCTATGAGCCCTTCCTTCAGAAAGTAATATTCCCCTGATGTCAATTACTTTTATACGGACATCTGGATGTTTATCATGAGAGTGTACAGATGTCAACTTTTTCTGTATTATAGCTGGAAATGTGGTGATAACTTGACTTTGATTTGAGTAAACATAAAATATCTAACATTTAAAGTCAGAAGTTCACTTCAGGAAGGGGTTTAAACTGACATTTATTAAAAAGAATGGTTCCTTGGAAAAAACATCAGAACCATCCCTAAAGATACAGTCACTCTGATAAAGTAAACAGAGTCCCAGTTATGCTCTATGTAACAAATAACAGAACTTGAACATGACATTTATCTGTTCCTTAAACTTACAGAAGCTGGCTCTGAAGATATTGACATACTTCCCAATGGTCTGGCTTTTTTTAGTGTGGTGAGTGTCTTCTTCCTTCCCCAAATTCAGCAGAGGAGATACAAGGGTATTTGATGAGGGCTGCAGAACAGTAAGTTGCTCTTAAAATTCATTTTCCAAAATGCATTCTGAAGAAAAGAGAGGTCAAACAGGATCTTGGAAAACTTCCTCCAGCTTTTCTAAACGTAGAGATGAAGACTCTTTGCCCTTTGAGATAGTGTTCTTTATTTCCCCACTGCATTGCACTAAAATATTCCAATGCAATCTGTGTTTTGTTTTGTTTTTCCTTTTTTAATTTTTTTTTATTTTTTGAGACGGAGTCTTGTTCTGGTTGCCCCAGCTGGAGTGCAGTGGCACGATCTCAGCTCACTGCAACCTCCGCCTCCCGGGTTCAAGCAATTCTTTTGCCTCAGCCTCCCGAGTAGCTGGGATTACAGGCGCCCGCCACCATGCCCGGCTAATTTTTGTATTTTTGGTAGAGACGGGGTTTCACCAAGTTGGCCAGGCTGGTCTCAAACACCTGACCTCATGTGATCTCCGCCTCAGCCTCCCAAAGTGCTGGCATTACGGGAGTGAGCCACCACGCCCAGCGCAATCTGTGTTTTAAATGTGCATTATTAAAAGGGATGTTTGAGGTCTTACTGTGGATACTGAATACTAACATTATACTATTTTAAATATAGCATCTACTCATCTTTCTATTGCATATTCAACTTGAAGCAAATATTCTTGCCATTATTATTTATTTTCAAATATTATACCAACCTTGCCCTTTTGCTTTCTTTCTTTTTTCCCCCGAATAGCCAATCACAAGTGGAAAGTCATTGAGTTTATTTACAGCCTTCATTTTGCCTTGATTCTTGTAAGCTGAAAAACAATATCCTTTCTGGGTATACAATAGAAAGACTTTAAAAACAATTGACTTGTGAATATTGTTGAAACTAGCTTGTAACAATATCCATTCTAATTGGAAATCCAGATAAGGGGACAGATCAGGAGGTTCTGACCACTTACCTCCCTGGCTTGAGCAGACATAGGAGTTCTTGGCATCTTCATAGGTCCAGTTTTTCTGGAGGAAGAAGTAACCAACTCTGAAGCCTGACTGTAATTATTCTATTTCCTCTCAACATCCATTATTTTCAGGCTCTGAGACTCAAGAGGGATGTGAAATACTGGGAGATACTTCGAAGGGAGTCACCACACTAATAAAATAGTTATTAAACTTATGAGAAAGGTGAGAGAACTCAGCTTGGAGTAGAATGAGAATTAGAATACTCTTCAGCTTCCTGATGGTTTTTATGTGAAAGACAGTGAGCAGCTGGTTATTACCACTGAGGAAATAAAGAAATACTACGGCTTTAGTAGAAACACCAATATATATATTTAATTTTAAAAATAAGGTTTTAAAAGGAAGGTTTTATTTAATTGCCTACACAGAATGAATAAAGTGATATTTATAGTAGGACTCTGGGTTTGTTTAGGAGCACATGCTTGCACATGTGTGGCTTAGGAAAAACCACTGGGACCACTAGTCCAAAATATTCATAAGTAAAGATGCAAACATTCTGAATAAAGTAGAAGGCAGTTGCATTGATTTTTTTATTTGTTTATTTGTGCTTTTTGTTGTTGTTTTGCAAGGATGTGTTCTTGGAGATTTTTATAATCTAGAAGTCACCTATTTCAATATTTCTCTCCAGCCCCCATAGTAATAAATCCGAAGTAGGAGGGATGAGGTCTCCAAGCACATAAATCTACAGCCATTTTAGCTTGGGGGCATATTATAGTTACAAAGATCTTATAGCCATGTCAGTAGAACTTTTTCTGCTTTTCTTCTGTTACCCTCCTTTGCTTATTTGACTTTTTTTAAAATTTAGAAACATTCCCAGTCTCTAATAAAACCCAGAGTGTACTCTCTTCTACATAAAGGGGTCCTACATTGTGGAGGTTATTCATTCTTCTGCCTAGCTTTTTAGCTCATCTAACCCAACCTATTTTACAGTTATGGGTTGAGGGTCACCTCAAAACTAATGTCACACTTCATGAAGAATTGGATGACATAGAATAAAATATAAAAAATGTAAACAATGTGAGTGTGCTTAACACCACTGAACTGTACACTTAAAAATGATGAAAGTGATGAATATTATATGTATTTTATCACAATTAAAATACATTTTTAAAAAGAGAAAAAATACTTAAATAAATAAGGAGTGCGAACATAACCATGACTAGTTATCACCATCTGATAGTGCTTCCTTTGCATGTAAATCATGCTTTTGTTTTGGGGACATTCATAAAGAATAGAGATTATTAAGAACTGAAGTGGCACTGCCATGTAACAATAGCATAATTCCAGTTTGTTCTGCTTACCAGGCCTGCCCTCCATGAAAATATACAATTGTAGATAATCTTTTTTAATTGGAGAGATTTCCTCTTATGTCGAATTTTATACATAAAGTAAGACTTTTTTATTGTGCGCCTAAATTTGTGTAAATATGACTGCATCGTATTAGTAAACTGAATTAGGTAGTGCATTCACATAAAATTTAACATCACCAAGAAGGCTTTACCTTAAGAATGTAATGATGAATCACCATTTTAGATAGACTGATAGGTAATTTATTAACTGATTTAAAAGAGAAAAGACCTAGATCATCTCAGTGAGTACCAAAAAAGCATTTAATAAAATTCAATACTCATTCCTAAAGTTCCAAGCAAACTAGAAAGATAAGGAAAATTCCCAAAAAACTACAGCAAACATCATTCTTGATGGTGAAGCATTGGCTGCATTTGCGTTAATGTTCAGAACAGGAAGAAAATACCCAACAATACCACAAACATCAGTAATCTACTAGAGTTCTTAGTAATTTAGTAAAATGAGGAAAAAGAAATGTGAGATAGAAAAGAAAAAGACA
This sequence comes from Symphalangus syndactylus, assembly GCF_028878055.3. Lineage (NCBI taxonomy): Eukaryota > Metazoa > Chordata > Mammalia > Primates > Hylobatidae > Symphalangus > Symphalangus syndactylus. The sequence continues at coordinate 105,481,120 of NC_072425.2, forward strand.
AAACTGTCATTAGAGACAGTAGGGACTGGCTCAGTTGCCCAGGCTGGTGTGCAGTAGTGCAATCATAGCTCACTGCAGCCTGGACTCCTAAACTCCTGTGCTCAAGAGGTCCTTCCGCCTCAGCCTTCCGAGTAGCTAGGACTACAAGTGCTCACCACAACACTCAGCTATTTTTTTTTTTTTTTGTAGAGACAGGGTCTTGCTATGTTGCCCAGGCTGATCTCAAACTGCTGGCCTCAAGCAATCCTCCCATGTCAGCCTCCCAAAGTGCTGGGATTATAGACATGAGCCACCAGGCCCGACCTAAAGCTGTAGTAATTTAAAAAGTGTTATATTGGCACAGGAATAGACATGAGACATTAAAAGAACAAAACAGAGAGTCCCTAAATAGACCAATATGTAAATGTCAGAGATCTAGCACATGATAAAGGTGACATTTTGAATCAGTGGGAGAAGGATGGACTGTATGCCAGGCACTGTTCCAGACACTGGGATCTAGCAGTGAACAAATTTCCACAGTCAGTATGTAGATGTCACTTTTCTCCACCCTCAGCTCTCCCTGGAATCACCTAGTCCACCAACCTTCTGATTACCCTCTGAAGAGAATAAATCCCTGATCTTCTGTATCAACTAAACAAAATCAGTTATTTTCAGGCTTTCAGTATTCCACCTCCCCGTTATTATTTTTTCTGTTATCTTTTCTCTGTTTTTTGAGTTTTTGTGGCTTTATGCCACTACTTTAACAACAATCTCTATTTATCCTTCATGTACAGTTCTCATGTTCATCCATAAAAATACTTAAGCTTTTGTATTTAACATTTTTCACCATTTTGGAAAGGGTTTAAAATTCCCAGGACTCCACAGCTTTGCACCAGATAAGCCTGGAGGAATACTAATGATGGATCTAAAAGAAGAAAAACCAAGGGCACGGGAATTAAGAATCAGCCGTGGGTTTGATTTGGCCTCATTCAATCCACATGGCATCAGCACTTTCATAGACAACGGTAAGAGCCAATGGGCTACCAACGTGTGATGGTTCACAAAGGACTGTGAAAAATAGATTCAGATCATATTTATAGGAAGAGAAGAACAATTAACTCATGAGTGATTTCTGTATTCTTCATTACAAAGAACTTGTTCATTTGCCTCCTCAGCTGGCAGTAAGTTATGCTACATTTTGAAATTCCTAACAGGTAACACCTGAAAGAATGTTTAGATTTCATAATCTTTTCATATACCTATGATCATTGCATTTAAAAAAGAACTGTATTTTTGAATTAAAGTAGAAACAGATTATGCATGAATTCTGTATATGGAGTAGGAAACACTTTCTTAAAGGTCAGGGAACCAGTGATCAGAAATAACACCAGACAGACAGCAATAGGAAAGACAGAGAATGATCTGTTAGGTCGTCTAACAGCTCATACATGCAACCTTTCCTTGCCCACGGTATTTAAATGTCAGTGCCTGCCCAGAGGTCCCGTGGTTATGTCTTGTAAATTAACTCTGTTCTTTCAATTCTTTAGATGACACAGTTTATCTCTTTGTTGTAAACCACCCAGAATTCAAGAATACAGTGGAAATTTTTAAATTTGAAGAAGCAGAAAATTCTCTGTTGCATCTGAAAACAGTCAAACATGAGCTTCTTCCAAGGTACTTCCTCATTTTCTTCCTTCTCTAATTTATCCCCAGCATTTTCAAACAATCCCCATGGTGGGTTGTCCTGTCATCTTTTATAAGCGCTAATGTATTATTAGCTAATATGTAAGAGCTAAAGAGCTTATATTTCCTTATTTATAAATGTGTGTGTATAGTTTCCTTATAAACCAGGGCGAGCTTGGCATATGAAAGTTGATGTCACTCATTAATACTATTCACTGTTCTATGCGGACTCCTTTGAGAAATGATGAAGTGCCCGACTACAGGGTGATGCTCTTCAGGCCCATCTTGAGGGTAGAAGGCAAACCCTAACATTTTTTTCCTGCTGTCACCCTCCATCTTAGATGACTCATCACCCAGATGGGTGTCTTGCCAAGGAAGAGTGGCCTGTTTTTTATTGGGTTTGTATGCTTTGCATGGGATTTTATACCAATAGCTTTCATAGGGTTAGTGATGGTTGCATGCTAGTAATCCCACAGAATTAGAGCCACTCAAGTTGAGAGTGAGTCGTTACACTTCAAGAACATAAAGCTGGTTGAAAAGGTGGCTAAAAGAGAATCATGTGTACCCCCACCCCCAGTTCAGTGTGTATTAGCCTACTGCTTCTTTTAGTTTAAACTTGATGAATATTTTTAATTTCTAATGAAATTTTATTTCTAATGAAATTAAAAATATTGCCTATCTAGGGCCTATCTATGCCTATCTAGGGCATAAGCATGTCACTTCCAATCATTCCTTCCAAAAATGCACTGATAAAAAAAAAATAGGAGCATAAATACCATCCAAGCATTATGGTGCTCTTTCAGAAAAAGGAGACCTACCTTCCCTGTAGCTCTATATTTTTCATTTAGCAAAGAATAAAGCAGCTCTTTCAGAAATTTTTGTATAGAGTAATTGGAATTTAAATTTAATAACACCCTCACCTAACTGGTCTTAAAATTGAAATTGTTTTTAGCATATAAATCTCTCATCTGAAGCATTATACTATGGCAATTTTATCATCCATCTCTCTGCAAGTGTTTATTGAGTGCCTGTTCATTCTCGGCATGTCAGTTTTGTGAGGCAGGTAGAAATTGAACAGTCAACCTTAGTTTGACTAATAACTAAGCAAGGGAAATTAGAAAAATCCAGGAACTGAGTAAATGGAAGCTAGGTAAAATGTTACTGACTGCCTAACCAGCTCACCAGCCAATCAGGCTCTCTCCAGCTCTGTACTGTGGACAGCTCTGTCCTTACGTATAATTGTTAAACCCTACATTTCTTGCTGTCAAAAAACAGGCCCTGATGTCACTAAGTTCTTTCTTCTCTTATGGTAATCCTGCCATAATTGCTAAATGACCTGTGTTCAGATTACCTGGTACCATACAAAATTGTTCTCTGGCAACAATATTATAGTATAGTGTATATGACTATAGTCATGTGATTTTAGCTCGTCTTTTCCTCTTACCAAAAATTTAAAGCACATGTTGCGTAAATCTTATGAGTACTTAATATGGAGACCAACAGGCCTTTTATTTCCTCTCACATGCTATTTTTCTTTTTCAGTGTGAATGACATCACAGCTGTTGGACCAGCACATTTCTATGCCACAAATGACCACTACTTCTCTGATCCTTTCTTAAAGTATTTAGAAACATACTTGAACTTACACTGGGCAAATGTTGTTTACTACAGTCCAAATGAAGTTAAAGTGGTAGCAGAAGGATTTGATTCAGCAAATGGGATCAATATTTCACCTGATAATAAGTATGGCCCCTTATAGAATATCTTCATTTTTCTTCAGTTGTGGTGCTGGCCAAATTCTTTGCTTTCTTTGTCAATGTGAAAATAATTTTCTTGATATTTATGGTATATTATACATATATGTAGATACACTATATATATAATTATATATAGTTTGTATATATATTTACATATACTTAGTCACATGTAAGTATTTATATGCAAATACAATACCATATTTAAATATACTATATAATATGATAATATATATTTACATATAATATATAAAGTTTGGAATACATCATTCTCAAATTTAATTTTATAAATACAAATTTTAAAGTGTGATCATACTGATGCATACATATTGAAGTAACAGGTATTTCCTTTTAAATGTATTATTTTTATTGGCTATACATTATTCCATTATAAGGATGATCTTAAACTAATTTAACCAATTCTCTATTGATGGATATGTGTATGGGGGTGGGGAGTTCTACATAAAAAATATTTTATACTTCTTATTTACCATGGAATTTTAAACAAGTTTTTTTTTTTTTTTTTAAAGAAAAAGTCCCTAAGAGAGTTTTTTGTTTTGTTTTGTTTTTTTGGAGATGGAGTCTCACTCCGTTGCCCAGGCTGGAGTGCAATGGCGTGATCTCAGCTCACTGCAACCTCCGCCTCCTGGGTTCAAGCGATTCTCCTGCCTCAGCCTCCCGAGTAGCTGGGATTACAGGCATGCACCACCATGCCTGGCTAATTTTGTATTTTTAGTAGAGATGAGGTTTCTCCATGTTGATCAGGCTAGTCTTGAACCTCCGACCTCAGGTGATCCTCCCACCTCAGCCCCCCAAAGTGCTTGGATTACAGGCATAAGCCACCATACCCGGCCCTAAGAGAGTATTATAACATAATGGATAAACTTGCAGATTTTGGACTCATACAGGCCTGGGTTCAAATGCCACCCAGGGCACTGGCTAAATGGTTCTATGAGCTACTTTTCTGTAGAACAGACCCCTGGAAATAGAACTATTTGCTCAAACAGTGTGATTCTTTTAAATGTTAACTTTAATAGATATTGCCAAATTGTCCTCCAAAATTATCTCATTATTTTTATATGCACAGCCACAACCTATAAGAGAAGATATTAAATTCTTGATTAGCTTTCTTATCTACTGCCTCAGCACACTGGAAAATTTAAACTACAACAAATACAACATAAAATAAATTTGGCACTCCTTGACAACTAAATGCCCTTATTTTTGTAATCCAATTTCTCTTCCTTTCTTGTTGACTATAGAAAAAGAACGTAGAATCATTTAATTTAAATTGTCTCTAACTAACCTGATCCAACCTCTGTAGCCAAATCTGTTTTTCACTCTTATATTTCCATTATGAGAGTCAAACGTTCCAGTCACCCAAGCTAACAAAAAAATAACAATAATGAAAAGGGAGAATCAGCTTTTACTCCTCTTTCACCATTCCTATCCAGCCTGTAGGCAGGTCCTGTTGGTTCTACCTGTGCCTCCTTCCTCTACCCCCAAACTCCTTTCCCTTTGAGTGAGACCTGCCTAGTTTAGGTTCTCATCCTCTTTGACTAGCATATGAGACTTTCTTCCAATTTGTTTTCTGTCTACTTGGATTTTTTGCACTCTTGCCAATTTTGTCTTTCTATGTCTATTAGCCTTGAAGGGCTCCCCAAAGAGGGAACTCTGCCTTCCTCACCTTTGACTCCTTATGCCAGCACAGTGCCAGGCACAAAGCAAATGCTCAGGAATTGTGGAACAGAACTGACCATTTGTTGCCACTCTATTATTCTAAGATTTCAGTGGAATCCAATTGCTTATCCAATCAAGGCAGGGTAAAGGGTTGGACTTTGTAATGCTCAGGAATTGGGGAACAGAACTGACCATTTGTTGCCACTTTATTATTCTAAGATTTCAGTGGAATCCAATTGCTTATCAAATCAAGGCAGGGTAAAGGGTTGGACTTTGTTTAACAGGCCAGCTCCAACCTCCCTTTTCTACTGTTTCCATGCTTTCTATGCTTTAGACAAAGAACTCATTGTTTTAAACATTCCTTCCTCTGTGATTCTGCTCTTGTGCTTGCTTCTGCCTGGGAAGTGCCTCCTCTGTCCTCATCTCCTCAATCCTCATCTCTCTTTACATAGCCACTGCAGATGCCCCTTCCTTGGTGAGCCTTTCTGTGTCCTCGGAAGTTAGCTATTTCTAGACCTGAACTATTTCTCATGCTTATTAGGTGTTTAATGTGTACAAACCAGTGAGATTGTTCCAACACACTATAAACTTTCAAGGAGACAGGCTGTGTCTTCTTCATGTTTATATCTGCTACAACACTGAGTTCATGGCTTTTCACACATAATTGCTCAATAGAACAGGTGCCATGGAACAGTCAATTCAATGAGTAAAATTACCTCAAAATAGTCCGTTAATTCACTTACGTTTGACGTAGACAGATTATTCTGAGTTGATACTTATCTCTTACTCTTAAAATTCTCTATGTATTAATAAATATTTTATTGAATATTAAGGAATAATCATTATTTTAATAAGATGTTCTTTACCATATATTTCTATATGTACATGATACTTAGAAATATCAAATTATACTGTGGAATGTAAAAGGTTTTCTTGTGAAGCCAAGCGTTTGTTTTATTGTCATTTCAGTGGCAAATATGGACTTCATATTCAAAATGATTTTCTATATTATTTTTCCTTACAAGCTTTTTGAAAAACAATTTAATAATTCCATGATTGTTGTAGCACCACTGAATTGATTCTGAAAGCTTACTTTTTTTTTTTTTTTTTTTTTTTTTTTATGAGACGGAGTCTTGCTTTTTAAATAAAAATTGACCTTTATCAAGCATTCCATGAGGGCCCATGATTGATTAACTTCTTGGCAGGTTATTAAGACTTATTCTTTCATACTGTATTAATGAAGCTTTATATTGGCATGGAGCTCTAACCACTGTGTCCTTTCTGCAAAGGTATATCTATGTTGCTGACATATTGGCTCATGAAATTCATGTTTTGGAAAAACACCCTAATATGAATTTAACTCAATTGAAGGTAAAATATTTATTTTTACATATAGACAGTAATCTATTATGCTTTGCAATGACACAGTTTTTCTATAAGAGTACCACACGTAGAACAAAATATGGATGCCAATGTAGCTATTCTGGGTTTTTAAATACTCCCTACAACTAGAGAAAGCTCCTGTTTCCAGCGATCACAAGGACTGACCATGATTACATGCAGCAGCAGGTTGAGAGTGATATTTGCATCACATTTAGGGCCCATTCCATGAAGTATTGATGGCAGTGGAAGAATTCCAATAAGAATTTTCACAATTGAAATCACTAATAGATGCATTCTCAAATGAAGATTTATGCACAGTGTCAGCTCTTTCAATAATAAATGAAGGTAGAAATTGGGTTCCACACCATTATTATTTTCTTCCTACTCAACAACACATATTTTAGGTTAAGAATTTCCTATCTTGCTTTGATTGAGTTCCTTGAGCTAAATGATCATTGTGCATCTTTTAAGGGAAAAGGAGTTCAGTTTTTAAGAGAGATTTTTAGAGAGACTGATTATCATCCTAACTTTCTTAATTTCAGGGAAGAAGAAAAGTGGCTCCAAAGTAGTTTTTAATACATTCCTTTTAAGCAATATTGGTGTTAGAAGGTGGAAGCAGGGCGATGTGTAATTTCCTCACATGCATAGAGGCAGGAAGGTTACCTCTAAATTATTTAATCAAGTTTCTCATGTCATTTAGATATTGACTATTTCTCATTTGGAAGGTACTTGAGCTGGATACACTGGTGGATAATTTATCTATTGATCCTTCCTCTGGGGACATCTGGGTAGGCTGTCATCCTAATGGCCAGAAGCTCTTCGTGTATGACCCGAACAATCCTCCCTCGTCAGAGGTTTTTATATTTTTCGTTTTTCAAACTTAATTATTCAAGTCCTTTTGAACTAATAATACAATAAATTGTCACAGGGATGATTTGTTTATTTATTTTAAAGCAATAATATAATAAACTTATGTCGTGGTTTTGTAATTGCTTTAAGCCAATAATTGGCAGAATGTTACATTGTTCAAATACTTTAAGAAAGGTAATCTTTTGATGTATTAAATTATGGTGGAAACTAGTCAAAAGGCATTTTTATAAAGACATGTGCCCTTCTTGGGTGGTATACTGGCAATTTTTAAAATATCTGATTTATTGTCAGCTCACCACATGATGTGATATTTGTTCATGTTGAAGTAGTGTGAAAGTAGGCACATTAGTATGAAAGTATTTCTATTAAAGCTGAATTGCTATAATAACACTAAATCCTGTGTTGGCATGGAATAACTAGATGGTTTTAAGAAAGTACTTTCTTTGAAGATTGGAGAAAGTACTTTAATTTAAACATTAAAAAGATTGGTAACTGCTATTTTCAACAGCATGTCCCCTTAATCAGTGTGTCATTGTGGAAAACAGGGCTTATTGATGATTGAGTGACATGCATGTACGGTGGTCTTATATTAATACTTTGTATCCCCTGAATAGGTTCTCCGCATCCAGAACATTCTATCTGAGAAGCCTGCAGTGACTACAGTTTATGCCAACAATGGGTCTGTTCTCCAAGGAAGTTCTGTAGCCTCAGTGTATGATGGGAAGCTGCTCATAGGCACTTTATACCACAGAGCCTTGTATTGTGAACTTTAAATTGTACTTTTGGCATGAAAGTGCGATAACTTAACAATTAATTTTCTATGAATTGCTAATTCTGAGGAAATTTAACCAGCATCATTGACCCAGAAATGTATGGCATGTGTAGTTAATTTTATTCCAGTAAGGAATGGCCCTTTTAGTCCTTAGAGCACTTTTAACAAAAAAGGAAAATGAACAGGTTCTTTAAAATGCCAAGCAAGGGAGAGAAAAGAAAGCTGCTTTCGAATAAAGTGAATACATTTTGCACAAAACAAGCCTCACCTTTGCCTTCCAACTGCCAGAACATGGATTCCACTGAAATAGAGTGAATTATATTTCCTTAAAATGTGAGTGACCTCAGTTCTGGCACTGTGACCACTATGGCTGTTTAGAACTACTGATAATAACGTATTTTGATGTTTTGTACTTACATCTTTGTTTACCATTAAAAAGTTGGAGTTATATTAAAGACTAACTAAAATCCCAGTTTTGTCTGTGTTTAATTCTCAAGGCATATGGCTAGGAGAAATGGGAAAGCAGCTGCTTCCTTATGGAGTTTGGATAAGCAGTCATGGCCGTATTTCTCTTGTGGAAAGCTGAAAGTGAATGGACTCTTAATTTGAAACAACAACAACAAAAATCAATGAAATATCGAAACTCAAATTCCCAGTTCCTAAGGAGGTTTCCATCAGCTCTCTTCCTTAATGGGAGTCCACTTTAGATACAAAGAGGAAATAAGGGTTTCGACAGGAAGGTCTTGCCACCTCCTCATTGAACAGAACTGTGAACTAAAGCCAGGAGAATGAAATCAGTTGTCCGTGACCACATGGTTAAGCAGCAGCAATGCTAGGATCAGGGCTGCATGCCCAGCTCACAGAGGGAGAGTTTTTCTGCTCACTGTACCTCCTATAAAATCATCATAAGCCCTAGAGAGAGACTTTCATGTGTTTCTTTCCGTTGTAATTTATCAAAGCACTTTACTTCACTTCTCATACTTTTTACCTATCATCATCATGAAAATATTTGTCAGTTAATTACAATATGCCAAACAATGCACTGAAAGTATTACATTCGTTATCTTATTTAATCCTAATTGCAGCCTGGAGTAAGTATTGATATTATATCACTGTTAACATTTCACAGATAGTCTATTTCTGATGCCAGAGCCTGTACTGCTAATCACTACATGATGCTACTGCCATAGAACGAACTAGTATTTTGTTACTCTTTTTCCTAATGTATACAGTTTCTTCGTGTTTTGTAGATATGTTTGAGTTCTACTTTTAGATGGATCATTTAATGGATTTTAAATTTCAGTAGTATTCTTAAATTTGGGCTGTATCCATTTGGCCTATGTTGTTATTTATATATTTAAATAGTTTGTTACATATTGTATTGGATTTATTTCATGCTAAAATAATTATTTTCTTTTTTGTTTACATTGTCCATGGGAAAATGCTAAGTCACAGATGAATATAGCAAGATTAAATATTGCAGACCTAGGGATCCAAATGAAGAACTAGATGTTTTAGATTTTATGAGATTATATCAGACTACCTAAAAAGCTACATTTATAAAAAGTACTGGAATACAGTAGGCATAAAACAATCTTGGTTTCTATTGCATTTATTACAAATTTTAGAACGAAACCATGTCCTTCACAGCAACATGGATGCAGCTGGAGGTCATCCTAAGCAAATTAATGCAAGAACAGAAAACCAAATATTGCATGTCCTCACTTACAAGTGGGAGCTAAACACAATACACATAGACAAAGATGGGAACAACAGACACTGGGGACCACTAGACAGGAGGGAGAATGAGGCTATGGGCTGAAAAACTATCGGGTACTATGCTCATCACTTGGGTGACAGGACCATCCATATCCCAAACCTCAGCATCATGCAGTATACCCAGATAACAACTCTACACCTGTACTCTTTCACTACCCCCTCAGAAAATACTGGGGAGTACAATTTGCTGGATCATATGGTAGAAGTATGTTTAATTTTGAAGGAAACTGCCAAACTATTCCAAGTGGCTACACTGTTTTGCATTTGCACCAAGCAGTGAATGAGAGTTCCTATTACTCCACACCCTGGCCAGCATTTGGTGTTGTCAGTATTTTAGGTTATACTATTATGAAGTGGTATCTCATTTTGATTTCCAATTCCCTGATGACATAAAATGTTGAACATTATTATGCTTGTTTGCTATCTGTATGTCTTCTCTGATAAGGTGACCGTTTATACCATTGGCCCATTTTAAAATCTTTTGTTGTTGTTTTCATATTAAGTTTTAAGAGTGCTTTGAATATTTGGAATAACAATCTTTTGTTAGGTATGTCTCTTGCAAATATTTTCTCCCAGTCTGTTGCTTGTCTTCTCATTCTCTCGACAGTGTGTTCTGCAGAGGATATTTATTTTTAAAAACAAAATCAGGGCACCTCTATAAGATAATATAGTCACTTCAAATGATACTGCAGAATATTAGCATAGACATGTACTCACAGTGTATTTTGAATAAAGCATGCAAGTATTTAAAAAAAATTTATTTGGACAAAAGTATATGTAAGTTAATAAGAACATGTATGGCCAGCCACGGTGGCTCACGCCTGTAATCCCAGCACTTTGGGAGGTTGAGGTGGGCGGATCACCTGAGGTCGGGAGTTTGAGACCAGCCTGACCAACGTGGAGAAACCCTGTCTCTACTAAAAATACAAAAATTAGCCGGGCGTGGTGGTGCATGCCTGTAATCCCAGCTACTCGGGAGGCTGAGGTAGGAGAATCCTTTGAACCCGGGAGGCAGAGGTAGGTTGCGGTGAGCCAAGATAACACCACTGCACTCCAGCCTGGGCAACAAGAGTGAAACTCTGTCTCAAACAACAACAACAACAACAAAAAAGCACATGTATTATTTATCTTAGAAATTAAAAAATGAATAATCTCTGATTTTTGGCTTCTCTCGACCATGAGGAATTCTATCAAACTCAGTATATTGTGCACTTATTTATGGTGTCCTCTCTCTGATCTTATACTGAGCTGAACAATTGAAAACAACTGAGACTGTAATTGGGATATGACACCATGAGGTGAATATAGGTCTTACAGGTGTCTGAGTATGTGTTAATTCTTTTTACTCCAAGATTCCATTTAGTGACAATAATTGTTTTTTACTTTTTACAAAATCTCAGCTCTTTTATAACAAATGTGAACATGAATACTTAATACAAGGAGTAAGAAAGATTAAATATAAGCTATAATACAGTATTTTTTTCATGTTGCATATGGATTAATCCTTAATTGCAACTCATATAAAGCTGATTCTTTTCTCTGGACTTTGATTTGCTCAGTTTGAATCCTATCTTGGAGTCACAGCCAACCTAGGCTAGTGAATATCTACTCTACTCAGCAAAGCAATGAAAAAGTAATAGAAGTAACCCACCGCCACACCAGCCACTTCTACCTTTCTGTGGCTACTTGTAATTTTCATTACTCACACTGTTTTCCAGGGAAGGATTTCTGGGTGTGAGAGAAGCAGCTGGGTGGGAGAATCCCAGTAGCATTCTCTCTTAGCTTTCTGCTCCTGTTTTTCAGCACTTTTCTTCTACTGTGTTTTAATTTTCATTCTCTTTTTATGAGTTTAAGTACACTTTGAGATATTTAAGGAGATCTGTATTTATTTTTCTGTGAACTTTTTTTTTCCCTCAAGGATGTTGGCCTTTTTCTATGAATTTCTAGGAGTTCTTCATGTGTAAAGGAGGGAATTATTTTTCCAGTTCATAACTAAATCATCCGTTATGCAATTCTTGACAGGGATTGAAAACATCAGGAAATGATGTTTTCCATTAGAAGAGAAAGCAGTACAGATATTTTCAAACTTTTAAAATCGTGTAACCTGGTTGTCCCATCATAGGCAGTATTGAGTGCAGAAGACATTACTCAGACCTTTCTTAAGAAAGGGCTAATGTAAAAAATACATTTATTACATGAATTGATTCAAGGCCTGAAAATGATGATTAGGATAAACATGACTTTTGTCACTCCACTTTGAAGAAAACTCTCCAGATTTCTCCTATAATATAAAATGGAAATCACGGCTTTAAATGGACCCTCTGAGGCTGGGCACAGTGGCTCACACTTGTAATCCCAGCATTTTGGGAGGCTGAGGCAGGAGGATTGATTGAGCCCAGGAGTTCCTGACCAGCCTGGGCAACATAGCGAGACCCCCATCTCTATGTTTAAAAAAAAAAAAACTTAAAAAAAAATTACTACAGCTTTATATATAAGATATATGGTGGCACTTGCTGTAGTCCCAGGTACATGAGAGGCTGAGGTGGGTGGATCACATGAGCCTGGGAAGTAGAGGCTGCAGTGAGCCATGATCACACCACTGCACTCAAGCCTGGGCAGCAGAGTGAGACCATTTCTCTAAAAATTGTTTAAAAATGAATTCCCTGTTTTTCTATTCATGTTGCTTCTGTTTCTTGGTCCCTATATCCATAAATACAGCCCTCTTGAGCAGATTCTCCAAGCCTAGACACCTTTCATTTCTCCCTCTCCCTCACTGCCCCTTTGCTCATATCCAACCAATTGCCAGTCCCTCCACCTAAATATTTCTCAAATCCATACAATTCTAAGAACTTTGAGAAACAATCTCCTCACCTTCTCCAATCACCCTCACATATCTCACCCAGAAAGGCTTCTAACTATCTCCTAGCCTCCAGGAAAGGTAAGTGCTCCACCTGCTCCATAATCCACTCTCATCATTGTGGAGCAATGTTTCTAAAACACCTGCCAAAACATGTTACTTCCAGTGGCTTCCCAATGCCCCTTAGAATATAATTCAAGTTTCTTAACTTGGCCTACAATCTGCCTTCCTCTCCAGATTCAATTCTCACCATCTTCTCCCAATTCTTTAAGCTCAGTGATTCTCAAAGCATGGTCCCTGGGCCAGCAGCATCAGCATCACCTGCAAACTTGTTAGAGATGCAAATTCTCAAGCCCCACCCAAAATCTAACAAATCCGAAACACTGGGTCTAGGACTCAGCAATCTCTCTTTTAAGGAGCCCTCCAGGTGATTCTTAGGCCTGCTGAAGTTTGAGAACCACTGCTGTATCCATACTGGACTATTTCTGTTCCAGTTCCCCTACTTGTGGATGCCCTGACCTCTTTCTGTGAACCTCACCACCCTTTCTCCACTTAATTAATTCCTTCTCCTTGTCATACAATCTGACAAGTTCATGTTGAATCAAGTAATGTCATATGTTGAGTCTACCTTGAGATGTGTTCCAAACTAGAGTCGCTGAGGGGCTACCAGATATTGATGAAAAATCCCCTGAAGACAGTTAAAGTGGAAGATAAATCTGGAAAGAATCTTCCTGGCAAAGTGTGGCCTCTCAAGGATCCCCCCATTCACTTGGTGCTTACATAGTGAAATGTGAGTCTGCTGGAACCCTGGTGCTCATCCTGCTAAATACACTCAGCGCAGATGATTCCTAGCACACTGCAGGTTGCACCTGAAGTCCTGAGTGGGGGCACCTTCCCCATGGTGAGTTGCAGGAAGTCACCAAACAAGGTATCAGACTTTCACTACCTGACTTCATTATTAGGTGCATCTTCAGAATGAAATTGAGAATTTTATTTAAATTCAGATATACCTAAATATTTAAGTATAAATTAAAAATAATAAATTTTCTAAATAATAGAAGTCATTTCTTCAAATAATACAAATGTCTGGTCCTCTAGCTTTTCTCTCTCCTGAGCAGCACTAGACACATTAATGACATGTAGTCATACCCAGGTTTTAAACAGTGGTTTCTATGGCTTAGGACAATGTTTCCTAATGTTCTAAAATCCATATCGTCTTTTTAAAAAACAGCTTTATTGCAATATAATCGTAATCTCTTCTGCTTTGTTGCTCTTTTTCTCTATCACCACCTCTTTTTCTTGGCAAGATTCACTGATACAATCTTTTTAAACTAAAAATGTAGCAATTGTAAACATGATCAAGATATAAAGTTTGAAAATTTGAAACATTACAGAGGGTCGTACAGTAAAAGCAAAGTCTCCTTCCATACTCACTGACCTCCCCACTCTCCATGACCCCAATCTTCTGCTCTCAAAGTAACTACTCTTCAGTTTATGTCTAGCTTGTTTATACACACACACACACACACACACACACACACACACACACACATATGTGGATATGTAATTCTCCTAATTTTATACCTTAGAATTATACCACATGTATATTCTGCATCCCCCTTAATGGCATTTTGATTATCAATGGTGTCAGACTCCCTAGATTGATATACAGTATTGTGTTACTTACTGTTTAAACGTATAGCATTGAATTTGGTCTACATTAGCTCTTTGAAAGCCCCACTATACATGTAAGGAAAGAAGGGTCCAAAGGTGGTGATAAGTGATTTCAAAAGATTAAAGGGCCAACTACAAATGGAATTGGATCTTGAATTTAGGCCTTTTGAATTTATTTGTCCTGCTCTTTCAAAGTCAACAAACCCCTTTTACAATACTGATGTACCTGTGGCCTCTTGACCAAGTCAATTTGGCCTATTGCCAAGAGCAGATTTAGATGGTGGCACTCGATACAGTGGCCTCCAAAGTTTGGAATTCTTTAATGCTAATTTACCATGCTGGGGATTTGAATTACTGATAATGGTGTTCAAATAAAAACTAACCTCCTCTAGGGTTTAAAGTTAATGTACACACACACACACACAGACTCTTCTGCCTAAAGTGAAGAATTTTTAAACAAATTATAGCTAATACAGAACTTCAATCAATTGCCCAAGAATACGCTTCTTTCTTTACCCCCTTCTTCATGGTATGCTGCAAACACAGTGATAAGGAACATGAGCTCTAGAGTCACCTGATCTGAGTCCAGATGGAGGCACTGACACTTCTTAGTTATGTAACCTTAAGTGAATTATTACTTTACCTCTCTAAGCCTCAAAGCCTCACTTTCCTTCTTTTTAGTCCCATCAAACTTGCAGCAAGCAATTCACTTTACTTCTTTGTAGGTAAGGTTAATAAGAAGTAATGTGAAAAGGCATGCAAACGCTGAGTGAAATAATAATATGACTATTATTATTTCATTATCCACTCCATTTATTTTTATTCTTCTAATTTTTCTTTCTCCCAAGTCCATATTTTACATCCATCCATCTAATCATATTTATTGAGCCATTATTAAGCACAAAGTTCTGTGGATGGCACAGGAAAACCCAGTGATCAATGCGATGGAGTCCTTCCCTCAGGAGCCTACAATCTCAAGCAAAGTTCAGAATGAATTAGTGGTTAATCTTTACTGGCTTCATAAAACGTTATCAAGCACAGTGCAGAGCACTTGACACTCATTATCACATTTAATTTTAAGCTACCTATGAGGTGGACGCTGTTTTACAGAAGAGGAATCTGTAGCTTAATAAAGCGGAGTACCTTATGTAAGCTGGATCCAAACCCAGGCAGCCTGACTCCCAAACCCTGCAAGCATGTCTACATCACACCCCAGGCCCCTCAGCTCTGTGAGCCCTCCTGACTTTGATTCCTCCTCTGCTTGCACTCTTTTAACATTAGGCATCTTAACAGGAACTCTATACAATTCAAGACGTTACACTGTCCTTTTAATACAACCCTTCTTCCATAGCTTTTCTAGAGGCAGCATGGTAGAGGCAGCTCAGTTAAGGGCTCAGATTTTGGAGACTGCTGCTTGACAGCTGCGTGACCTACAGCAAGCCACATAAGCAATCTGTGCTGCAGGTCTCACCTGTAAAATTGGGGTAAAGCTACCCACACTCCAGAGATTGTGTTGATAATTAAATGCGTTAACATAGGTAAAGGTGTCAGCACAGGCAAAGCACACAGTCAGTACTGCATAAGCGGTGGGCTTCATTATTCATCCTGTAATTACGTATTCATACTAGAATCACGTATCCCATAGGTCAGGGACCACCTTTTCTTTTCTTAATACCCCCAGGATTGGCAAATCTTGCTCTCTCAACAAATAGTTTACTCGGTGGAACCCAGCAGAACTAATATTTCTTTCTGTCCGTAAATAAAAATAGATCATGCTTGAAGATGCTACTTTGCCCGAACTCCTCAAGTCTTCCCCCATCTTCAGTTCCTCCCCCTCCAACCTGGTCTTCGTCAAGAGAGGGGAAAGCGCATTTCTTGCCTGGCAGGAACTCAAGACCTAGAAGAAAGAGGGCCTATCCTGCCAAGGAAACGACCTTCCCCTTCCTCGCCTCTGCTCCTCTTCCCGTTTCCTATGTCTTTTCCTTCTTTTCTCCTGGTGTTTCCTTCTCCTGTTAACTGTGGGGACAGACACAGATATTCACATGTCCGTCTGGGCAGCACACTCCGAGGTAAGGCACGAAGGTCAGGAGACAGGTTCCTGTGCCCCAAATTCTGGAGAAGATGAGTTAAAGGTCTTCGCTTCGATTACCTTCGCCCTTCCCGTGTCTCGGGAGCAATTCAGTGTCGCCTCACGTCTTGCCTTGCAGAAGTCCGGAGTTCCGGCCCTGAACTGGAGCTCCGGTTTCCCCCTCAGGCCATCTGAGGAACTGAGGTAGGATTTCGCGGGTGTTAGGAGCAAACTCCCACCACAACTCGGTCCCGGGCTCCCTCTCCGTTGAGCCTTGACTTCTGCCCAAAAAACAAGGAATCGTGTGCGTGAAGGTGGCCTTGAACCCGGGCGGTGGGGCTGGGCGGGACTCGTCAGCGCCCTGCTGCCGCACCCGGGCCGCTCACCTGAGTGGGAGGCGTGCGCGGGCGGGGCCGAGCGGGCCCCAATCCTTAGGCGAGGCAGGAACCGCCCGCCACGCCCCCGGGAGCTCTCGGCGCCGCGCAGTCCCCGCTGGGCACCCCGAGACCATGGGGAAGCTCGTGGCGCTGGTCCTGCTGGGGGTCGGCCTGTCCTTAGTCGGGGAGATGTTCCTGGCGTTTAGGTGAGTGGCATCTTGACGCGGCGTCTTCGACTCTCTTTCTCTCCTCTTCCAAGTGAGGTCAGGGGCTGCCTGGCGCCCCCTTCCTAGCGGGTAGGAAAGAGCAACTTTGGAATCTCACTCCTCCGTCGCACCCAGCAAACCGCCCCTTGAGACTCGCTTATGGGGAAAGTGAGCTACTTGAGTTTCCAAAGACTGCCGAGCCGAATTACTCCCATTTATTTTTTGAAGGTTATGATCCCCCACTTTGCTTTCTGAAGGTCATGACCCCCTTTTACTTTGTGAACGTGATGACCCCTTTCCCAGCTCGCCCTCAACATTCTGCTTGGGAAAAAAGGACGTCCATTGGAAACGCTGGACTTGGGAGAGAGGATCAGGCTACCAGTTGGATGTTTATGGCTGACTGAGACATTGCCCAGATCTAGCTAACCACACAGAAGTACTGGATTATGGAACCTATCCTAGATTTTAAGAGCTGGCCAGACAGCAGGGCAAGCCAGCTGAAACCTGCAGGCGGTAACTGGCATTTTGTAGGCATTTGACCTTTTGAAGTGGAAGATACAATGGTGATAGCCAGCCTAGAAATGTCTCAGGAAAAGTCAATACTGGGCTAGAAAGAAGAACCTTTAAGTGATAATAATATACATTCATGAGTGGATCGAAAGCCTCTGCTTGCTCTCAGTTGTCTTTGAGTGTTTATGTATTTCTCTTAGTAGAAGCTGGTCTTCTCAGAGGATCACGTCTAGAATCTGTTGAGGTGCCTGGTGCCTATTAGTAATACTTCCAGTTTGAGAGTTTTATTGTTACATTTGCTCCCAGTGCGACCACATGGAGAATCATAAAATAATAGTAATAATAATAAAGTAGATCTAAGGGTATTTTTTAAATAAATGACTGTAAGATAAGTATTGAGTCTTCCTGAATATACCTTAATAAAAATTTTAAATTATCCCTGATATTAGAAGAATGTGGAAACATTCCATTTCACTCTGGAAACAAGAAAATTGTGTTGAAAAATAAATCGGCCAATTGTTTAAATTGTGGTTGGTTTAATGAATTTACATACTTGCGGAGTAAGTCAGCGTAAAATTTAAAAATTAAAGCAAAAGTGATAGAGTTTGACAATTAGGAGACCCTGTTGAATTTTGGGAAAGCAGTCTGGAAGGAAAAGTTCAAAGGGCAAGACTGTAGGGGATTAAGTGCAGATTTATAACAGATGATACTTCAGAAAATTAAGTAGAGCTATTTTGTGCATTTAAATTAATAATATTGTTCAGTTACTCATACTATTAAATAATGTCTTTTATTTGGGCAGCAGAATGTTTTCCATGTTGAATCATATTATATAGTTTTCAGCAATAATTGGGTAAGGTTAGCTGATATAGGTAAAATACCCACATAATGTCTACATTATGTAAATAAACATAAAAAGAGGTACCTACTTACTTGTTATGTCATTCATAAATTATGATAAAGATAGTTAACCAACATGAAGATGATTGAAGTCCACATTTAAACGTACATTTTGAATGCTGTGCCTTGACTTCCAGGGTTGGGTTTTATCTTCTACAGAGAAAGGATGAATGCCTCTCGAGAAGTGGAGCCAGTAGAACCTGAAAACTGTCGCCTTATTGAGGAACTTGGTATGTATGTGACAGTACCAAGAGGAGCCAGCACACCTTCTCTACCAGCTCATTTAATTACCTGTCACTGCTTAAGCCCTCCCAGTGGGACATCTGCCCCGTCCACTCTGCCCCATGCAAGGTCTTCAGGGGTGTGCTAAATGACATTCTTTGTGGGTTTTTCTCAGCACATTTCCTTACTGACATCTCTCCACATTACCTAAAGAATGTCATTGATCACACCCTGGTTTTCCCCTCACTGAATGCTTCTCCTTTCCCATCTGTGGTATTTCACTCTCCTCCTTGTCCTCTGTTACATTTCTTTTTTTTTTTTTTTTGCTTCCTTTCTTCTTTCCTTCCTCCCTCCCTTTCCTTATTGTCATTCCTGGCTTCAAGTGTTATTTTTTTTCAAACAATATGACGTAGCCCCTCCCCTCAAGAACCTCACAGCAGGCTGGGCACAGTGGCTCACACCTGTAATCCCAGCACTTGGGAGGCCGAGGGGGAGGAATCATGAGGTCAGGAGATCGAGACCATCCTGGCCAACATAGTGAAACCCCATCTCTGCTAAAAATACAACAATTAGCCGGGCATGGTGGTGGCGCGTGCCTGTAATCCCAGCTACTCGGAAGGCTGAGGCAGGAGAATCACTTGAACCAGGGAATCATCATCGGAGGTTGCAGTGAGCCGAGATTGCGCCATTGCACTCCAGCCTGGCAGCAGAGCGAGACTTTGTCTTAAAAAAAATAATAAATAAAGGAACCTCACAACCTACCTACCTTCTTTTAAAAAAATTCATCAAAAATCCACGGCCCAGTCCCTAACCTTTCAAACTGCAGCCCTTCTTTTTTAGTCAGTTAAAGGGTAGCCGCACCTCAAACTCTCCCTAACCTGAAATCTATTTTACATTTCTGTCGTTTTCTGCCTCATCCTCCCACCCACAACCAGCTCTGCTTCTAGACTTTTCCTATGTATGGTACCCCCATTCTCAAAAGATTCAGTTCAAAATCCAGGAACCATTGTTCCCCGCTTGTCCCTCATGCTTCTACGTGAGACATGGGCTAATCTCACCTACTAGTTAATGCCACAACTGCTTATTTGGGCTCCACAGCTCCAATTCTTCCTGACATTGCTGACAGAAAAATAAAATAAAATCAGGCTAGATTGTGTTCCCTGTTCTGGGAATATGTTCTTTCACTTTCTCACCTTTGCTTATGAAATTCCCTCCAAACTTACTGATTCCTCTGTCTCTGCTTACTGAAATCAGCTGCAAAATTCATCTCCTTCCTCTGAACTCTCACAGCACTCTGAAGCTCCGATTCACTTATGACACCTGCCACCTGCCTTATATTATAGCTAGCAGTGTTCTCTCTTTCACTATCAGATTGTAAACTCCCTAGGGCCAATAACTGTGACTTATTTATTAGAATGTGATGAGATAGCTTATTTTGGGATATGATGTTCTATTTTATTGCTACATTTAAAAATACAGAAAAAGTACCCTTTTGATTTGAGTTTTCTGCCTTTTTTTGCCTCTCAATTTCTAAAAAATAAAGTAATCTGAACCTTGCACTCCCTAGTCTTAGAGGTGATTTGTGCTAGCAGCTGGAAAGCAGAAGAAACTGAAGAAACTGCCTTTCCTGAATTGTTTTTAAAAACTGAGCCCCTTCAAGGGATTCTGGTGGAGAAGGGATATGAATATGTGGATATCTTTGAATAATGGGGACCCTTATCCCACTGGCTGACAGCATTCTGGGAGAGGAGCAGGACCTCAGAAGGAATGGTTGCAACGTATCTTTAGGGACGCTGGACCCTGTGTTCCAGCTAAGGTAAAGACCTTGTGTCAATGCATGACATGGAAGTAGCAGAATTGTCTAAATTAAAGGGGCAAGTAACTTTGGCAATGAATAATTCGATGATACGTAGTGTAGAATGAATGCCAGTGGCCTTTCCAAATCATTCTGCTTAGGTTTAGAACCCACCACCTAAAATGATTTCATAACCCTAACAGAGAAACCCAGTAATGACTCAGATTGGATTTTCCATCAACTTAGTGAAATGGGATATCAGAGTGATTTAATTTGATTTTAAAAATAAGGAAATGTGACATTTACTCATTTGTTTACTGTTTTGTGGTGTAGTAGTATTCATATTCACTATACAAATAACTGTCAAAATATATAAGCCTGCAAATAATTAAGAGGTATAATTAGACTAGATGATTGGTAAGGTCTAGTCTGACTCGAATTGTATCACTCAACTAGAGTTGAGAAGGTAAAATTAGAGTTAATATTGTAAGTCTTAGGTCAATGTTCTGATTATCCAAATATTTTGAAGAAAGTGACTTAAATAGTTGGAAGCAGGCTGGGAGCAGAAGAAAGAAATGCCATGTTACTTCTCATGTCTATTGGCATATGTTTGGTGAACTAAACAAGTTAGAATGATGATGGGTCATGTGTCAGTAGGACAATACTGATATATATCTTTTGAAAAAGCTGCTTTATCAAAGGCCTGGTGACTATGAGCAGCCTGTTGAGTCCTTTACGAACGTCTACATCATCCTCATAACCAATTTGTAAAGTGGATGCTGCTATCTATGCTTTGCAGATTAGGAAATTGACATACAGAAGAATTAAGTTGCTTGCCCAATGGTCTGGAACTAGGGGGTGATGGGCTTAGCTTATGAGCCAAGATCGTTTCCTTCTATGCCTTTGTACTCTCGGTTGTGTAACATTACCTTTCTGATCTACTGACAACACATTTTTTATTTTGGAAGCTTCAGGAAAGTATTGCAACAGTGGAAAACAGAAAATCTGAGATGCAAACAGCTGAAATATCACTAGATATATGTTAATCAAAACAAGGCAAACTAGATATTTAAATTAAGATAATGGATAAGATAATATTCAAAAGTCACAACTAGTTGAGGAGTAGAGGCTTAATAAAGCCCTGAAAAGCTGCTGAAGGATTTTAGGTAGGGTACAGTAGGCTGTAACAGAGCTGGAGAAAAATTCTTACTTGTGTTTTCAAGACCCAGACTTTTGAGGTTTATTTTATTGGTGGAAGAAACCCTTATTTTGTTTTTCTTCTCCAGTATTTTTTTCTGGGAAGAGAAGTTGAAAGGTGAAATATATCTTTCTCTGGAAATCGTATCTCATAGATCTTTTTGTGTTACGTTCATCTTTTTTTCCAAGGCTTTGAGGGTCAAGGATTGTTTTAACCAGGACGTTATCTGGCTGCCCTTGGCATCTAATCAAAGCTGCACTTGAAATATGAATACTTCAGTAGGGCTTTCACTGAGCAGGATTATCGAGTAGGTGGCTTCTGTATTTAATACCTACGTACCTTCCCTTCCACTCCTTTCCATTCTATAGCTTCCCATGTCTCCAGTATATGCTTCTACTCCATAATAGTTTCCATGTGTTTTCTTAGCTGGCTATCAGAAACTTCTCTCCAAGATGTGAAGTGACGATAATAAAATTAACTGATAGTAATGCTTTGATGTGATCCTTTATCAGAGTGCTTGTAGGGGATGACTGGAGAAATGAAGAAAAGAGTAAAGAAATGAAGTTATGCCAAGTAGCAGTAGGGTTGGCAGGCTAAGAAGCAGTCGGCACCTATTCATAAGACTGATTTTAGACTTAGCTGTGGGGTTTTAATGATAGTTGTGCATAGGCTAATAAGTGTGTGGGAAAGACTCAGAGGAAGGTATCCTGGGGGCTTTTGCTCCCACAGGTGCCATTGTTGCTGAGATGCATGGGGCCTGTCATGCAGGCACAGTGTAGGTGGGAAGGAGCGGTGGTGATACTGTGCAATCTTGTGTGGTAATTCTTTTCCACTGCTGAGTGCAAAGCACCAGCTTTTCCATGCTCTGGATGGAGCAAGTAAATAAAGACAGGCACAACACGTCTGAAAAATGCCCACTCTGTTTTAGGTGAGTTATTGAAGTAGGTTTATGCTGTCAGAGGAGACATGTAAAATTGTGTTTGGAAGAGAAGAGGAGCCAAACACAATTCAGGATATCTTGGACTCAGAAATCATCACCCACTTTTCAATAGTTTAAGCTGAATACAAGACAAAGTTCAAAAAACAAAAAGTGTTTATTTCTTTTTTGAACCAGCCAGCTTCATTAAGAGCTTCTGCAGTGAAAAGGAAGTATTATGTTGGGTATAAGGATACAACACTGAATAAAACCCAGTCCTTGCCTTCAGAAAGCAGACCATCTAGTAGGAAATTAACAAGTAAACAGAAGGGTGCAGCTCAGTATGAGAAAGATCATGTAGACATAGTCATAGATAACCATATTATACATAAAATGGATGCTGAAACCAGGAAAGTTTGCATAGGTTGAGAAGGTGGCCCCGAAACTCCGGGAGCCTGTGGCCTTGGCCAAGTAGAGGTAAGATTAGGATGGGGAAGGTCTGAGTGTTGCAAGGAGAAAGGAACATATGCACAGATGTGCTGGTGAATGAGTCTGGCCCATTTCACAAACTACTCACAGCACAGTAGTAAGTACCACAGCATAGCTGCAATGTAGAGTGGAGTGTGGGGCCACAATAACTGAGACTGGAGCCAAGATGTTTGGGACCTAGACCAAAGAGCTTGGGATTTATACTGCCAGCCCTAGTGGGCCTCTGGGAGGTTTTAAGCAGGAGGGTAACAAGGTCAACCTTAAATTTTAAAATATGACTCTCAGCAGTGCAGAGAATGGGTCCAGGGAAGCAAAGCTGAGTTATTGGGAAACTATTGTAGAAATCCAAGAGGAAGTCCTAGAGCTTGAATGACTGGTGATCAGTTGGATTTGGAAATTAAGGAAAAGGAATGCATCAAAGATAACTCCAAGCTTCCTGCTCTGGGTGTTTGTGGAATGGGGGCACCATTCATTGAAGTAGGAATATAGGAAATGGAGCAGATTCGAAGGAGAAACATTCCGATCAGTTTGGGACCTGTGGAATATAAGAAATAAAAGACCCAGGTAGAAATGTCCAACCTGCAGGTTAATACAAAGGTCTGGAACTTGGAAGAAAGCTTTGGGCTTGATTTAGAGATTGGGGATTCAAGAGCATCCAGGTGGAAACTGAAGCCATCTGCCATGACCCATGTGGGACTAGAGTGCGTCATCTGGGGAAAATGAGTGCTCTGCCATGAGAAAGAGCCATGGTCAGACAGATCCTGGAAAATATCCACCTTTAGGACAGAGATGGGAATGAGATTAAGGTACAAGGAAACCAAGAAGAGAGTGCAGAGAGGAAGGAGAAACACCAGAAAAGTAACCAACCAGTATTCAATGCAATTTTTTAAATGGCTTTATTCAGTTTGCTGGATTCTTCTGATGTCTATGCCATTTCATGTGGAAATAGCTATCGAGGTACCATATATAGGTAAATCTTGATTAACTGCAATGCCTAGGAAATGGGAAGTTCTGGTTAATTTGATTTTCATATTTCTAGGTGGGGATTACTTTCAACCTTCAGTATACTGAATAAAATAAACTCTTTCTCAACTTCTAAGTGCCTATTGTTCACCATTTTATTGATTTCAGTTTGCATCTTCTTTGACTTTGCTGCAATTTTCTTTTTCATATTTTCCCCTATACTTCCCCCATTGCCTTTTAACATTCTAGTAACCCAGTACCCTAGGCAGCCATTTCCCCACATGTTCCAATAACTATGACTGTGTAGCAAACCACCCCAAAACTTAATGACTTAAAACAACCACCATTATTTTGCTCAAGAATGTGCAATTTTGACAGGGCACAGTGTAGGCAGTCCACTCTGTTTCATTTACGTCAGCTAAAGTGACTCACAGGTTGGGAACTAGAGTCATCTCTAGCTCCTATGGCCTGAGCTAAAGATAATGCTGACTTTCCACTTTGGGTGATCCCTCTGTACTCTTTCCTCTGTAGTTTTACAATAGCCAGACTTTTTACATTTTGATCCAGAGTTCCCAAGGTGCATGTCTTAAGAAATAGAGAGACAGCCAGTGGCAGCTATGACTATGACTTAGCCTTGGATGTTATGTGGCATTGCATTTATCTTATTCTATTTGTCAAGGCAGTTACAAAGTTCTACCCAGCTTCAACAGGGGAGAATATAGACTTTACCTCTTGCTGGAGGAGTCTGAACATCACATTTTAAGAACAAATGGCTGTGGTACATATTGGTTTTGATGTATTTGTAGAATATAGTTTGCCACACTAGATAACCATTGCCTTCAATCTCACTTCTGTCTACTCGGAACCACGTCATATGCAGATCTCAGTTCCTACTAGAAGCCATGACAGCTCCTTTTTCATCTTGTCCTCAGTCAAAACTTACTTATTATATGTCTCTTTCCATAGAAAAAAATGCTGAAAACTAGCTCTTACTGAGAAAAAAGATCTAACTAAACTTTCATATTAATACTCAGTAATCTTTCATATTCATTTATACTCATTAATTTATGACTTAATAATTTCCCAATATGATTGTATAATATAGTGTTTTAGGCTTTATGTTGGAAGAGAAGGAATGCTTGGCAGAGAGGCCTGTAATAAAAGACCTTCACGATTATGACTTTCCAGATTTTATCACTGAGTCTATAGAGCAGCCTTCTATGGGGGATAAAGCTGAATCTCTCAGGACATGCCCTGTAAATTGTTACTTAAAGAGTAAATCTAGGATATGAGTTTATTTTCTAGGTATTTGCCTTTTTCTCCTGAAAATGGGGTTCTAAAAAAGGATTTAATATTTGAGGAGTCTGACTCAAGCTTTACTATAGAGTAGCATGCCTGTGAGATTCCCCAAAGTTAATATAGTTTCCCAAGTAAATAGTTGAACAAGTCAACAATTTCTAAAAGAAGTTTCCAAAAGATATTTGTAGTTTGGACTGTGAGATGTATTTTTTAAGCCTTTGTATATGCATTTTTCTGATTCTACCCTTCTTTTGCAGAAAATGGCTCTGAAGATATTGATATACTTCCTAGTGGGCTGGCTTTTATCTCCAGTGTGAGTATTTTCCATGCTTCTCTGATGCTCACGTCAATAGCTGTATAGACAGTGCATTAATATTGTCCTCTGGAGCTGCCAGATGGATCCCTATGCTCTCATCCCACCTTTGGGTAAACCAGTCAACTAAAAAAGCCAAAACAGGATTTTGGAGGGCTAATTAGAACACCACAGGAATGCCCAGCTTTGACTGCCTCATGGTGGGCAAGTCCCTGTGGGTAGTGACGTACTCAGTAGGGTCTTGATAAATGTGTATTGATTTCCACTCGATTCCTAGGCTAGTCTCCAGTTCTGTCCTATTGCTATCCATTCTCATCATTGCCCTATTTGACTGGGCTTCCACTCTGGTAGTCATCTTCCCACTAACTGGTATTCCTCTCACCATGTCTGCCTTTATTTGGAGCTCTGCAAATGTTTGTGGATCGAATATTAACCGTGTTACTCGATTTAAAACTCTAAGCACTTTCCATCTTGGGTTCCCTGCCATTCTTAACAAGTCTTTCAAAGAGAAATAGAGAAGAGACTGCATTTTAATTCCCAATACTGTCTTCACAGGAATAATCAAGAAGTTACACCAGGTACAGCATTTCGGTAAACAAAAAAATGTGTATTTATGAGATGTTGAAAATTTTCATATATTAATATTTGTTAAATCAATTGCATTTTGGAATGGGGATATGATTTTGAAAAAGTATATTTACCACATTTTCAATGTGAATTCTGATTGCTGGAATTGGATGTCTAATATTCCATTTGGGGCAATAAAATACCACCAAAGAACATGGATTTTGAATTTAAATATTTTTGGCCAAAAAAGGGGTACATATAATAACTGTGGCCTGAATTTATAAATTCATAAGTACATACAGTAGAATAGAGTGAGGCTCTCATTTGGACCTTAAACTGCTGCTGGTGTCACTGCTGGAACTGGTGCTAGTCTGTGTGGGCAAGATTTTATTTCTTTATTTTTCCTTCAAAATCAAGGATAAAACAAAATGGTCTAGAAAAGCTTTTTCCTTGTTGACTTAAATTTTCTATTGTCAGTTTAGTGTTTTTTTTATTATACTTTAAGTTCTAGGGTACATGTGCACAACGTGCAGGTTTGTTCCATAGTTATACATGTGCCATGCTGGTTTCCTATACCCATTAACTTGTCATTTACATTAGGTATTTCTCCTAACGCTATCCCTCCCCCAGCCTGCCATACCCTGACAGGCCCCAGTGTGTGATGTTCCCTGCCCTGTGTTCATGTGTTCTCATTGTTCAACTCCCACTTATGAGTGAAAACATGCGGTGTCTGGTTTTCTGTCCTTGTGATAGTTTGCTGAGATGGTAGTTTTCAGTTTCATCCATGTGCCTGCAAAGGACATGAACTCATCCTTTTTTATGGCTGCATAGTATTCCATGGTGTATATGTGACACATTTTCTTAATCCAGTCTATCACTGATGGACATTTGGGTTGGTTCCAAGTCATTACTATTGTGAATAGTGCTGCAATAAACATACATGTGCATGTGTCTTTATAGTAGCATGATTTATAATCCTTTGGGTATATACCCAGTAATGGGATTGCTGGGTCAAGTGGTATTTCTAGTTCTAGACCCTTGAGGAACTGCCACACTGTCTTCCACAATGGTTGAACTAATTTACACTCCCACCAACAGTGTAAAAGCGTTCCTATTTCTCCACATCTTCTCCACCATCTGTTGTTTCCTGACTTTTTAATGATCGCCATTCTAACTGGCGTGAGATGGTATCTCATTGTGGTTTTCATTTACATTTCTCTGATGACCAGTGATGATGAGCATTTATTCATGTCTGTTGACTGCATAAATGTCTTCTTTTGAGAAGTGTCAGTTCATATTCTTTGCCCACTTTTTGATGGGGTTGTTTGTTTTTTTCTTGTAAATTTGTTTAAGTTCCTTGTAGATTCTGGATATTAGCCCTTTGTCAGATGGGTAGATTGCAAAAATTTTCTCCCATTCCGTAGGCTGCTTGTTCACTCTGATGATAGTTTCTTTTGCTGGGCAGAAGCTCTTTAGTTAAATTAGATCCCATTTGTGAATTTTGGTTTTTGTTGCCATTGCTTTTGGTGTTTTAGTCATGAAGTCTTTGCCCATGCCTATGTCCTGAATGGTATTGCCTAGGTTTTCTTATAGGGTTTTTATGGTTTTAGGTCTTACATTTAAGTCTTTAATCCATCTTGAATTAATTTTTGTATAAGCGTGAGGAAGGGATCCAGTTTCGGCTTTCTACATATGGCTAGCCAGTTTTCCCAGCACCATTTATTACATAGGGTATAATTTTCCCATTGCTTGTTTTTGTCAGGTTTGTCAAAGATCAGATAGTTGTAGATGTGTGGTGTTTTTTATGAGGCCTGTGTTCTGTTCCATAGGTCTATATATCTGTTTTGGTACCAGTACCATGCTGTTTTGGTTACTGTAGCCTTGTAGTATAGCTTGAAGTCAGGTAGCATGATACCTCCAGCTTTGTTCTTTTTGCTTAGGATTGTCTTGGCTTTGCGGGCCCTTATTTGATTCCATATGAACTTTAAAGTAGTTTTTTCCAATTCTGTGAAGAAAGTCATTGGTAGCTTGATGGGAATGGCATTGAATCTATAAATTACCCTAAGCAGTATGGCCATTTTCATGATATTGATTCTTCCTGTCCATGAGCATGGAATGTTCTTCCATTTGTTTGTGTCCTCTTTTATTTTGTTGAGCAGTGGTTTGTAGTTCTCCTTGAAGAGGTCCTTCACATCCCTTGTAAGTTGGATTCCCAGGTATTTTATTCTCTTTACAGTAATTGTGAATGGGAGTTCACTCATGGTTGGCTCTCTGTTTGTCTATTATTGGTGTCTAGGAATGCTTGTGACTTTTGCACATTGATTTTTTTATCCTGAGACTTTGCTGAAGTTGCTTATCAGCTTAAGGAGATTTGAGGCTCAGACAATGGGATTTTCTAAATATACAATCATGTCGTCTGCAAACAGAGACAATTTGCCATCCTCTTTTCCTAATTGAATACGCTTTATTTCTTTCTCTTGCCCGATTGCCCTGGCCAGAATTTCCAACACTATGTTGAATAGGAGTGGTGAGAGAGGGCATCCTTGTCTTGTGCCGGTTTTCAAAGAGAACACTTCCAGTTTTTGCCTATTCAGTATGATATTGGCTATGGATTTGTCATAAATAGCTCTTATTATTTTGAGATATGTTCTATCAATAACTAGTTTATTGAGAGTTTTTAGCATGAAGCGCTGTTGAATTTTGTCAAAGGCCTTTTCTGCATCTATTGAGATAATCATGTGTTTTTTGTCATTGGTTCTGTTTATGTGATGGATTACCTTTATTGATTTGTGTATGTTGAACCAGCCTTGCATCCTAGGGATGAAGCCGACTTGATCATGGTGGGTAAGCTTTTTGATGTGTTGCTGGATTCGGTTTGCCAGTATTTTTTTGAGGGAGGATTTTCGCATCAATGTTCATCAGGGATATTGGCCTAAAATTCTCTTTTTTTGTTGTGTCTCTGCCAGGCTTTGGTATCAGGATGATGCTAGCCTCATAAAATGAGTTAGAGAGGATTCCCTCTTTTTCTATTGATTGGAATAGTTTCAGAAGGAATGGTACCAGCTCCTCTTTGTACCTCTGGTAGAATTTGTGAATCCGTCTGGTCCTGGACTTTCATTGGTTGGTAGGCTATTAATTATTGCCTCAATTTCAGAGCCTGTTATTGGTCTATTCAGAGATTCAACTTTTTCCTGGTTTAATCCTGGGAGGGTGGATGTGTCTAGGAATTTATCCATTTCTTTTAAATTTTCTAGTTTATTTGTGTAGAGCTGTTTTTAGTATTCTCTGATGGTAATTTGTATTTCTGTGGGATAAGTGGTGATATCCCCTTTATCATTTTTTATTGCATCTATTTGATTCATCTCTCATTTCTTCTTTATTAGTCTTGCTAGTGGTCTATTTGTTGATTTTTTCAAAAAAGCAGCTCCTGGATTCATTGATTTTTGGAAGGGGTTTTCATGTATCTATCTCCTTCAGTTCTGCTCTGATCTTAGTTATTTATTGCCCTCTGGTAGCTTTTGAATTTGTTTGCTCTTGCTTCTGTAGTTCTTTTAATTGTGAATAACCAGATAGCATCATGATGATGGATCAAATTCACACATAAGAATGCTAACCTGAAATGTAAATGGGCTAGGTGACAATTTTAGATCTTTCCTGCTTCCTCTTATGGGCATTTAGTGCTATAAATTTCCCTCTACACACTGCTTTAAATGTGTTCCAGAGATTCTGGTACATTGTGTCTTTGATGTCATTGATGTCAAAGAAAATCTTTATTTCTGCCTTCATTTCGTTATTTACCCAGTAGTCATTCAGGAACAGGTTGTTCAGTTTCCATGTAGTTGTGTAGTTTTGAGTGAGTTTCTTAATCTGGAGTTCTAATTTGATTGTACTGTGGTCTGAGAGACAGTTTGTGCTTTCTGTTCTTTTGCATTTGCTAAGGAATGTTAACTTCCAATTATGTGGTCAATTTTAGAATAAGTGCAATGTGGTGCTGAGAAGAATGTATATTCTGTTGATTTTGGCTGAAGAGTTCTGTGTGTGTCTATTAGATCTTCTTGGCCCAGAGCTGAGTTCAAGTCCTGGATATCCTTATTAACCTTCTGTCTCGTTCATCTGTCTAATATTGGCAGTGGGGTGTTAAAGTCTCCCATTAGTATTGTGTGGGAGTCTAAGTCTCTTGGCAGGTCTCTAAGGACTTGCTTTATGAATCTGGGTGCTCCTGTATTGGGTGCATATACATTTAGGATAGTTAGCTCTTCTTGTTGAATTGATCCCTCTACCATTATGTAATGGCCTTCTTTGTCTCTTTTGATCTTTGTTGGTTTAAAGTCTATTTTATCAGAGACTAGGATTGCAAAGCCTGCCTTTTTTTGTTTTCCATTTGCTTGATAGATCTTCCTCCATCCCTTTATTTTGAGTCTATGTGTGTCTCTGCACATGAGATGGGTTTCCTGCATACAGCACACTGATGGGTCTTGACTCTTTATCCAATTTGCCAGTCTGTGTCTTTTAATGAGAGCATTTAGCCCACTTACATTTAAGGTTAATATTGTTATGTGTGAATTTGATCCTGTCAATCCTGTCATTATGATGTTAGCTGGTTATTTTGCTCATTAGTTGATGCAGTTTCTTCCTAGCCTCAATGGTCTTTACAATTTGTCATGTTTTTGCAGTGGCTGGTACTGGTTGTTCCTTTCCATGTTTAGTGCTTCCTTCAGGAGCTCTTGTAGGGCAGGCCTGGTGGTGACCAAATCTCTCAGCATTTGCTTGTCTGTAAAGTATTTTATTTCTCCTTCACTTATGAATCTTAGTTTGGCTGGATATGAAATTCTGTGTTGAAAATTCTTTTCTTTAAGAACGTTGAATATTGGCCCCCACTCTCTTCTGGTTTGTAGAGTTTCTACTGAGAGATCAGATGTCAGTCTGATGGGCTTCCCTTTGTGGGTAACCTGACCTTTCTCTCTGGCTGCCCTTAACATTTTTTCCTTCATTTCAACCTTGGTGAGTCTGACAATTATGTGTCTTGGAGTTGCTCTTCTCGAGGAATATCTTTGTGGCATTCTTTGTATTTCCTGAATTTGAATGTTGGCCTGCCTTGCTAGGTTGGGGAAGTTCTCCTGGATAATATCCTGCAGAGTGTTTTCCAACTTGGTTCCATTCTCCCTGTCACTTTCAGGTACACCAATCAAACGTAGATTTGGTCTTTTCACATAGTCCCGTATTTCTTAGAGGCTTTGTTCATTTCTTTTTATTCTTTTTTCTCTAAACTTCTCTTCTTGCTTCATTTTATTCATTTGATCTTCAATCACTGTTACTCTTTCTTCCACTTGATCGAATTGGCTACTGAAGCTTGTGCATTAGTCATGTAGTTCTCATGCCATGGTTTACAGCTCCATCAGGTCCTTTAAGGACTTCTCTGCATTGGTTATTCTAGTTAGCCATTTGTCTAATCTTTTTTCAAGGTTTTTAACTTCTTTGCCATGGGTTCGAACTTCCTCCTTTAGCTCGGAGAAGTTTGATTGTCGGAAACCTTCTTCTCTCAACTTGTCAAAGTCATTTTCTGTCCAGCTTTGTTCCATTGCTGGTGAGGGGCTGCATTCCTTTGGAGGAGGAGAGGCACCCTGATTTTTAGAATTTTCAGTTTTTCTGTTCTGTTTTTTCCCATCTTTGTGGTTTTATCTACCTTTGGTCTTTGATGATACTGACGTAGAGATGGGATTTTGGTGTGGATGTCCTTTCTGTTTGTTAGTTTTCCTTCTAAGAGTCAGGACCCTCATCTGCAGGTCTGTTGGAGTTTGCTGGAGGTCCACTCCAGACCCTGTTTGCCTGGGTATCAGCAGCAGAGGCTGCAGAACAGTGCATATTGCTGAACAGCAAATGTTGCTGTCTGATTGTTCCTCTAGAGGTTTCATCTCAGAGGGGTGCTTGGCCATGTGAGATGTCAGTCTGCGCCTACTGGGGTGTGCCTCCCAGTTAGGCTACTTGGGAGTCAGGGACCCACTTGAGGAGGCAGTCTGCCCCTTCTCAGATCACCAGCTGCGTGCTGGGAGAACCACTACTCTCTTCAAAGCTGTCAGACAGGGACATTTTCTGCAGAGGTTTCTGCTGCCTTTTGTTCGGCTATGCCCTGCCCCCAGAGGTGGAGTCTACAGAGGCAGGCAGGCATCCTTGAGCTGCAGTGGGCTCCACCCAGTTCGAGCTTCCTGGCCACTTTGTTTACCTACTCAAGCCTCAGCAATTGCAGGCACCCCTCCCCCAGCCTCACTGCTCCCTTGCAGTTTGATCTCAAACTGCTGTGCTAGCAATGAACAAGGCTCTGTGGGCATGGGACCCTCCGAGCCAGGTGCGGAATATAATCTCTTGGTGTGCTGTTTGCTAAGACCATTGGAAAAGTGCAGTATTAGGGTGGGAGTGACCCGATTTTCCAGGTGCCGTCTGTCACAGCTTTGCTTGGCTATGAAAGGGAATTCCCTGACCCCTTGCACTTCCCTGCTGAGGTGATGCCTTGCCCTGCTTCGGCTCACACTTGGTGTGCTGCACCAACTGTCCTGCACCCACTCTCTGACAAGCCCCAGTGAGATGAACCCGGTACCTCAGTTGGAAATGCAGAAATCACCAGTCTTCTGCGTCACTCACACTGGGAGCTGTAGACTGGAGCTGTTCCTATTCGGCCATCTTGGATGGATGCATGTATATTTAGGATAGTTAGCTCTTCTTGTTGAATTGTTCCCTTTACCATTATGTAATGGCCTTCTTTGTCTCTTTTGATCTTTGTTAGTTTAAAGTCTGTTTTATCAGAGACCAGGATTGCAACTCCTGCTTTTTTTTTTTTTTTTTTTTGGTTTTTATTTGCTTTGTAGATCTGCCTCCATCCCTTTATTTTGAGCCTATGTGTATCTTAGCACATGAGATGGGTCTCCTGAATACAGCACACAGATGGGTCTTGACTCTATCCAATTTGCCAGTCTGTGTCTTTTAATTGGGGCATTTAGCCCATTTACATTTAAGGTTAATATTGTTATGTGTGAATTTGGCCCTGTCATTATGATGTTAGCTGGTTATTTTGCCCATTAATTTATGCAGTTTCTTCCTAGCATTGATGGTCTTTACAATGTGGCATGTTTTTGCAGTGGCTGGTACCAGTTGTTCCTTTCCATGTTTAGTGCTTCCTTCAGGAGCTCTTGTAAGGCAGGCCTGGCAGTGACAGAATCTCTCAGCATTTGTTGTCTGTAAAGGATTTTATTTCTCCTTCACTTATGAAGCTTAGTTTGGCTGGATATGAAATTCTGGGTTGAAAATTCTTTTCTTTAAGAATGTTGAATATTGGCCCCCACTCTCTTCTGGCTTGTAGGATTTGTGCTGAGAGATCTGCTGTTAGTCTGATGGGCTTCCTTTTGTGGGTAACCCAGCCTTTCTCTCTGGCTGCCTTTAACATTTTTTCCTTCATTTCAACCTTGGTGAATCTGACAATTATATGTCTTGGAGTTGCTCTTCTCAAGGAGTATCTTTGTGATGTTCTCTTTATTTCCTGAATTTGAATGTTGGCCTGACTTGCTAGGTTGGGGAAGTTCTCCTGGATAATATCCTGAAGAGTGTTTTCTAACTTGGATCCATTCTCCCTGTCACCTTCAGGAACACCAATCGAACGTAGATTTGGTCTTTTCACAGAGTCCCATATTTCTTGGAGGCTTTGTTCGTTTTTTTTCACTCTTCTCTAATCTTGTCATCTCACTTTATTTCATTAATTTGATCTTCAATCACTTATATCCTTTCTTCCACTTGATCAAATTGGCTATTGAAGCTTGTGCATGCATCAGGAAGTTCTCGTGCCATGGTTTTCAGCTCCATCAGGTTGTTTAAGGTCTTCTCTACACTGTTTATTCTAGTTATCCATTTGTCTAACCTTTTTTCAAGGTTTTCAGCTTCCTTGCGATGGGTTAGAACATGCTCCTTTAGCTCGGAGAAGTTTGTTATTACTGACCTTCTGAAGCCTACTTCTGTCAACTCATCACACTCATTCTTCATCCAGTTTTGTTTCTTTGCTGGCAAGGAGCTGTGATTCTTTGGAGAAGAGGCACTCTGGTTTTTGGAATTTTCAGCTTTTCTGCTCTGGTTTCTCCCCATCTTTGTGGTTTTATCTACCTTTGGTCTTTGATGTTGGTGACCTACAGATGGGGTTTTGGTGTAGATGTGCTCTTTGTTGATGTTGATGCTATTCCTTTCTGTTTGTTAGTTTTCCTTCTAACAGTCAGGCCCCTCAGCTGCAGGTCTGTTGGAGTTTGCTGGAGGTCCACTCCAGACCCTGTTTGCCTGGGTATCACCAGTGGAGGCTGCAGAACAGCAAATATTGCTGCCTGATTTTTCTTCTGGAAGCTTTGTCCCAGAGGGGCATCCGCCTGTATGAGGTGTCTGTCAGCCCCTACTGGGAGGTGTCTCCCAGTCAGGCTACATGGGTGTCAGAGACCCACTTGAGGAGGCAGTCTGTCTGTTCTCAGAGCTCAAATGCCATGCTGGGAGAACTACTGCTCTCTTCAGAGCTGTCAGACAGGGACGTTTAGGTCTGCTGAAGCTGTCTGCTGCCTTTTGTTCTGATTTGCCCTGCCCACAGAGGTGGAATCTACAGCAAGGCAGTAGGCCTTGCTGAGTTGTGGTGGGCTCTGCCCAGTTCAAGCTTCCCGGCCTCTTTGTTTACACTGTGAGCACAAAACCGCCTACTCAAGCCTCAGCAATGGTGGACGCCCCTCCCCCTGCCAAGCTGCAGCATTGCAGGTTGATCTCAGACTGCTGTGCTAGCAGTGAGCAAGGCTCAGTGGGCGTAGGACCCACTGAGCCAGACACGGGAGGGAATTTCCTGGTCTGCTGGTTGCGAAGGCTGTGGGAAAAGCACAGTATTTGGGCAGGAGTGTACTGTTCCTCCAGGTACAGACTGTCACGGCTTCCTTTGGCTAGGAAAGGGAAATCCCCTGACCCCTTGCACTTCCTGGGTGAGGCGACACCGTGCCCCACTTTGGCTTTCCCTCCATGGGCTGCACCCACTGTCCAACCAGTCTCAATGAGATGGACCAGGTACTCAGTTGGAAATGCAGAAATCACCTGTCTTCTGTGTTGATCTCGCTGGGAGCTGCAGACTGGAGCTGTTCCTATTCTGCCATCTTAGAAGCCTCCTTTCAGTTTAAATTTTCAATGTTATGCCAAATACACCACTAAAAGTGATTATTCTATAGCTAGGAGATTTATTTGCTGTTGTGAAATAATGTTTGTCCTTCCTACTGTATGTTTTCTTTTCTTTTTGTTTAATTTTCACTGGAACTAAAAGTTCTGAATCATTGCTATACAGGAAGTATATATTTTCATCACAAATAATTTTATGAGAAATGTTAACATGAAGCTTTAAATACTGGATCTCCTTTTGTAAATGAACAAACAACTTATAGGATAAGGATTATGTTGTTTGCTTGTTTGTAATCATTCTGCACTATAATAAATTCAGGACCTTGTTCTTTTGGTTTCTCCTTTTACCCTTTTTTGCCATCCTAGAAGATGTTTGGAAGTTGCTGATTTGGAGAATAATTCTGTGCAGTAGATATTTCTAGTCTATTTAGGGATGACAAACAGGATATTTTCTTCCCTGCCTTGGGACTTGACATGCTTCTCTTTGACTCCAAGATTACTCCCTTCTTCACACTTTGCCAGCTAACTCCCACTTCTTTGTGAGGGTTCATTGTGGTGGCACTTTACTTCCTCAGGAGAGTCTTCCCTGGCACTCTCTTGTGGGGTGAGGTGCCTCTTCAATGTTCCCTCTTGAATATTCCCTCACATCCTCTGAGTTTAGGCTGTTATAAACCACACCATACTTATGTGCTTGCTCTAGGTTTCAAGATCCTTGAACTCAAGACTTTGGAGCATGTATTGACATGTCCAACACTGAACATACTACCAGGCATTTGCAAGTCCTCGAATATTTACTGAGTACATGTGGTGGTGGATGAGGATAGTGGAAGAGTTCATTGATTGTCCACATATACCTGTAGTTTGTTGGGAAAAATAAGATTCCTGCATGTCTAGATGATGATTTTCATCACTTTCACCAGTGAATGGTATGAAAAGAATTGCTTACAGTCATTAACACACAGTTGGTTTGCTGCCACAAATTCCTACCTAACTGCTTTACACAGAAAACTAGGTGAATGTGAAGCCATTTATCAGAAGTGTTTCTTTGATCATCACACTTAATCTAGACCAAGCTTGTTTGCAGTGCCCTGCCCTTATCTATCTATCAGATTATTTTATTTCTGTAACATCCAGTCTTTCCACTAGCTGGCTATGCTCCACCTTTCTCCAAGCTACCAAGGTACTTGCCATTGTGTTCTGTCTTGAGCTGCCTTCCTGAGCAATATTGTTTACTTCCAAACCTTTCTGTATGTGTGGCAGAGAGAGTCTGAACAATAAATGATCTGAGTGATTTAGGCAAATCACTCTTCTAGGCCTCATTTCCCTCATGTGAAAGGGAAGATGTGAGATTAGATGCCCCTAATATATTTATATATATATAATTATTATATATTTTTTATTTTTAACGTGTGTGTGTATATATATATACATACATATACACACACATACATATATATATATATATATATGTACACACATACATATATACATAAAATTTTTTCTCCAGTACTACTATTATCTGAGCCATTGAGCTTGGTGATAAATTGATTATGGGGAAAAGAGTGGATTGAAAATTGAATTTTATGGTCTGATGTTGGGGAGCATAGTGATGTCCTTAACTGAGAAGAATAGATATAAATGAGAGGATGGATTCGAGGGGAGAATGTTGATTTTGGTTTTGACTAGTTGATTTTGAGCTGCCCTTTGGGAGGAAGTTGGGAATGCAAGCTAGAGTTACAGAGTTACAAATTAATGTGCAGACTTGAAAGTCCTTGATATAAAGGAAATACCTGAATCTTTATGTATAAGATCTGCAAGGAAAGAGCATAGAGTGAGAGGGGAGGAGGGATCGATAAAAACAGAAGGAGGCAGAAATCCAAGAGTCAGGAAGAGGAGCAAGATTTCTATCTGGGAACTCTACTTTTGACGTTTTGATAAGAAAGAAGAAGGTATACTGTAGTGTCGAATGCCACAGAGAAGCAGATTAGAAGTAGAAAAGTTATCAAAATAAAGTAATTTGGAGACCATTTATATGATCTTTATAAGGGTATTTCTACAAACTGGTGGGAGTAGAATACTAACTTCAGGGAATTGAGAGTTGGAGCAGTTTACATTAGGCAATAAGATCAGGTGATGTTTCTAAGAAATTTGATGGTGAGGGGAAGAGAGATAAATGCATATATGAAGAGGCAGTAAAGTTAGGAAAATATTTATTTCAAGGAAGGAAACCTTGTAATTTTTTAGGCCAAAGAAGAAGCTGTTATGAAAAATGAGTGGTAAAGCAACAGAGAGAGGGTGTAATCTCTAGAGACAGACCCTAGAGAACAGGAAACCAAGAAAGCAGGTAAAGGATTTAACCTAAGAACAGAGGAGGGACATTTCTTACTTGAGGAAAGAGAGAGAAAGAAAGAGAATGAATAAAACTGAAGAAGAATTACTGGGACAGAAAGGAAAGAATTATAGGAAATTCATGTTAAATGACATGACATTTTCAGAGACGTAGTAAGTAAAGTCATCCACTCATAATAAAGAGGAAGAAAGGATGGGCTCTAGAACAGTGGTCCCAGACTTTTGGGCACCAGGGACCAGTTTCGTGGAAGACGATTTTTTCCACAGATCGTGGAGGGGGAGTGGGGAATGGTCAAGATAAAACTGTTCTACCTCAGATCATCAGGCATTAGATTCTCATAAGGAGCATCCAACCTAGATCACTTGCAGGCTCAGTTC
Source organism: Symphalangus syndactylus (assembly GCF_028878055.3). NCBI lineage: Eukaryota > Metazoa > Chordata > Mammalia > Primates > Hylobatidae > Symphalangus > Symphalangus syndactylus. Next base: position 105,519,272 of record NC_072425.2, read on the forward strand.
ACAATAGGGTTTGCACTCCTATGAGAATCTAATGCCACTGCTGATCTTACAGAAGGTGGAGCTAAGGTGGTAATGCTCACTCACCCGCAGCTCACCTCCTGTTGTTCCTTGTAAGGCCCAGTTCCTTATAGGCTACGGACCGGTACCAGTCTATGGCACAGGGGTTGGGGACCCCTACTCTAGAAGATAATGAAATAAACTTAGAAGTGAGACATGAGGAAATCCAATAGATTGCCTATCATAATGAGCAAAAAAAATCAATAAACAGTACTAAATGTCTGGCTGAAGTTGGGGTGGTGACTTTGTTGTGGAGTTTTTCAACCTGATTTTAGACTTGCCCTATATAAGAGCTAGACTAAGGCAAAGGGAGTTGAAACAGAATGTGATAAGGAAGCAAAGGGTGTAGCTATTGATGACGACAGAATTATGATCTGGAAGCAGAAGTTTGTGGCTAGGGACATGCCAATCCCTTCTCCAGATGTGCTGACTTAAGGAGAATAAAGAGGGAACAGTGCCTCCTCTGATGAGCTTCTGTAGTGCCAGTGTTGTCTGGGAAAAGCCAGGTTTCCCCCAGATAACATTGGGACATACGATTTGGGCATAGAAGGACTGTTCAAAAAAAGTTTGAAGATATAGCTGGGGTTGTTCAGAAAAGATTGACTACCTCAAGAGGGCTCAGTGGAAGAGCCAGTAATAGTATTATAAGTGTATGTGTACGTGTGTGTAGAAAGGACAGGGAGAGGGAAAGAGGCAGAAAGACAAGGTGAAATAGGAAAGAGAGAATTGTAATAGACTATAAAAGAAGATAAAGTTAGCAGAGAAGATATAAAGTTATTGATATTGATATATATCCAGTGATAGATAGGGGACATGGAGAGGAAGTGGACTGTTTTGTAACTGGTGTAGAATAAACCAACCCCAAGGTTTGTCACAGTGGACTCAGATGCAGCAAAGGCTTCATGCATTCAGGATGCCTATTGTTGATTGATAGCTACCTGATCCTAATAGTAGAAAGGACCACTGTCCAAGTTACTGGAATAAACTTTTTGTGATATTTGAGTAAAGCATTCATGTCAGAATTTTCAGACATACTTATAGGAGCAAAATAGGTCAAAAATAGTCAACTATATAAGACTGGTATCCTTATGTTAATTCTTAGCCAGCTATACTGTTTGCCACTACATGATATAATCATTGTAGGAATGGGAAGGATACAATTAAACTGTACACCCCTTCCCTCTGCTTTGAAGAAGGTTAGTTATAGAATACCAGGACCAGAAATAATCTTACCATCATGTATTTGAACTTCTTCATTTTATAGATGAGGAATGTGAGGTACAGGCATGTGAAGGGATTCACACAAAGTAACAGCCTAGTTTCTTCTGTTATATTTTTTGGCTTAACTCCTTTTCTCTAAATTAAATACTCTTCCTTATCTTGAATATGGTTCTTTCTGTGTTCATAACCAATGTTTAGATGACATCAGTAACATCCCAGATCAGATCATGGAAACAGCTGACAGAGTGAAAAATCCCAGAAATCTAAATGAAATTTAGAACTTTGAACATTTTTATTTGGCTTTGAGATTTTAAATTCCATATGAAAATATTGTTTTGATATGTATATGTGTGCACACTTGTTCTTTATTTTTAAAAGGGATTAAAATATCCAAGCTTGCCAAACTTTGCACCAGATGAACCAGGAAAAATCTTCTTGATGGATCTGAATGAACAAAACCCAAGGGCACAAGCACTAGAAATCAGTGGTGGATTTGACAAAGAATTATTTAATCCACATGGGATCAGTATTTTCATCGACAAAGGTAAAGCCTGTATGTTTAGGGATAAGGGGGAAATGAGGGAAAAAGAAACCATTTATCTCCAGCCCCTCAATATTTATGTAACAGGAAGAGAGAAGATGCTATTTTACCATACAGATATGTTTTTGTAAAATGATAAGTAGGTATAAAACATTGTAAACATTGCATTAAAGAAGGAACGCTAGTATTTTTGGCCCTATGTGGCCTCCTCCTCTTCCTTCTATCCACTTGTCTTCTTGTTTGACTGTCACAGTTTGAATACTGTTCTCAGAAATCTAACATACAAACTAAAGGCCGTTTAGTTTAGTTGTCACTAAAGACAACTGTGAGACGTTACAACATAACATAAAGGGGAAAAAAAAAACAAATTAGACTCATCAAAGTTAAAAGCTTTTGTGCTTCAAAAGACACCATCAAGACAGTGAAAAACAACCCAAAGAATGAGAGATAGTATTTGTAAATCATATATTAGATGAGAGACTTGTATTCAGACAATATAAATAATTCTTACAACTTAACAACAAAACACAAATAACATAATTTAAAAATGGACAAAGTACCTACCCAGATAGACATTTCTCCTAAGATACACAAAGGCCTGTAAGCACATGAAAGATGTTTATCATCCTTAGTCATTAGGAAACTACAGATCAAAACCAGAATGAGATACTATTTCACACCCACTAGGATGGTGATAATTAAAAAGACAGACAATAACAAATGTTGGCAAGGATGTAGAAAAATTGGAACCCTCATACTTTGCCAGTGGGATTGTGAAATAATGTAACCACTTTGGGAAGCAGTTTTGCATTTCCTCAACATGTTAAACATAGAGTTACCACACAATCCAGCAATTCTGCACCTTGGTGTATGCTCAAGAGAATTGAAAACATATCCATGCAAAAACCTGTACACAAATGTTCATAGCAGCATTACTCCTAATACAAAAGGTGGAAATAACCCAAATGTCTATCAACTGATGCATTCATCAACAAAATGTGATAGGTATTTATACAATAGAACACTATTTGGCAATAAAAAGAAATGAACTACTCATGCATGCTATAATATGGATGAAGCTTGTAAATATTATGCCAACTGAAGGAATTTGGTCACTAAAAGCCACACATTATGTGATTCCATTTAATTGAAGTGTCCAGAATAGGTGAATTTGCAGACAGAAAAATTGTTGGCAGGAGCCAGGGAAGTGGGGAAGGAGGAATGACAGCTGATGAGTAGGTGATTTCTTTTTGGGTGATGAAAATATTCTGGAACTAGCTAGTGGTTGTGGTTGCACAATTCTGTGAATATACTAAAACCCACTGAAGTTTACATTTTAAAAGTCTGAATTCAATGGTGTGTGAATTATATCTCAAAAATATATTATAAAAACATAACAGTTATTAATATACCATGTATGCTTTAAAAACAATAGTTTCCAATATTATTTTTGACTTGTTCACAGTTTATAATTTCAAACATTTAATTTTAAAATATTTTGGGGTCTATACAGCATGAAGAAAAGTAAGAACAGGGAAACCTCACTAACAGTAACCACATGAAAGCAGGGCCAAATTGAAGTGCTAGAATTCCATGAAATCTTATATACACTTTTATTTGCTTAGCAAGCTCTGCTTTAAAAGATAATTGAATCTAACAATTTTTCATTGGTTTATAGTATACAAACTATTTTCATATATAATGGTGTCTTTACTTCTCGAAATAAAATCCTGGACCCAACGTTGACACTTCCTCTCCCTGGCCCTTTTGATCAACTCATTATAATGTTTTGTTTAATGTATCTCTCCAGTCTGAAATATCTGTCCACCTCTCCCCATCCTCACTGCCACCAGCAGTTCAAGGCCCCAGCATGCCTTCCCTGATTCTGCATGGGCCCCCAACTGTACCTTCCTTCTCATACCACCTCAATTCATTGTCATAGTAAGGATTACTTTTTATGCAAATCTGATTATGTCCCTCTTTTCATCAAATTTTCCATATTGTTCTGCCACTCTGAGGATAAACCCCAAATCTCCAGAATGGTCTGGGTTCCTGGGTGCTTCCCCTGTACCTTCTGGCATCTGTATGCTCTCCAGTTTCACTGGAAACCATTCTCCCCCAGACTCTCTGGACAAGCCATACTGGATTTCTTTTCATTCGATGAAGTGTCTCATGCCTCAGGATCTTTACATCTGCTGTTCCCTCTGCCTGGAATGTCCTTCTGCCACTTCTGGCTCACTCTTTGTCATCATTGAAGCCTCAGCTTAAATATCATCTTCTCAGGGAAACCTTCCTACCATCTTGTTCCAATTTGTGTACCTTTCTATATTTCTTCTCAATGTACCTCGTTTTCAAAAGCATTCATTACAGTGGTAACTAATTTTTTTTTTGAGATGAAGTTTTGCTCGTCACCCAAGCTGGAGTGCAGTGGCACGATCTCAGCTCACTGCAACTTCTGCCTCCCGGGTTCAAGAGATTCTCCTGCCTCAGCCTTCCAAGTAGCTGGGATTACAGGCATGCGCCACCATGCCCGGCTAATTTTTTGTATTTTTAGTAGAGACAGGGTTTCACCATGTTGGCCAGGCTGGTCTCGAACTCCTGACCGCAGGTGATTCACCTGCCTTGGCCTTCCAAAGTGTTAGGATTACAGGTGTGAGCCACCACTCCCAGCCTACAGTAGTAACTATTTTTTTTAAATGTTAAAGGATAGCAATTTTCTTTCCCTCTCCTGCTCTTGCTCTATAGCAATTTCCTAAACTTAACTGTTACTCTTCAAATGAATGACACTCTATGAAGAACGTGTCTCCCCACTGTAGTATTCTTTGTTTTAATTTATTTAATAATTTTTCCTCCTTGTTTTCCTCTCTCAAATATAATCACCATAAAAGCATATGTGATTGGTCCATTGCTGGATTCTGAGAGTCTAGAACAGTATCTGATGCACAGTAGGTACTCTATGAACACATATTAAATGAATAAATAAACGAACCCTATAGGACAGGCAGAGCACATAGTAATATTCAACTTTATAGATGGATACAATAAAGTTTAGAGGAATGCAGTGAAGTGTGACTTCACTTCTCCAATTAGTAAATGGCCGATCCATAACTCAGACAGAGGAGGTCTCACTTCTAATCCTGTGTCTTTTACTAAGGTGAGATTAGGACTCTATTTAAATAATTTTAAAACCACAACTGTTTTGCCTGACACTGTACAAGACATAAGATTCTTCATTGGAGATGGTATAATAAGTGATTAGATTTACCTGAAACTATTTCATTGCATGGGATCGTATTAGAGGTAGAGGTGGAGGTGGGTTTGGGGCTTTTTTCTTTCGTTTTTTTTTGTTTTTGTTTTTTTGTTTTTGTTTTTGAGATGGGACATGTTTACACAATAACACTCAGTCATATAATCAGGCTTCCATAAGTTGAGTATATTATGATTCACAGCTTATCTTATTTGTCATCTCCCTTAATTATGTATTTAATTCATAAGGCCAAAATATTACACATAGAAATAGAGATGGAGTGAGGAGATGGAGAAGAAAAGTATTCTCACTAAGTATATCTTATTTGGAAAGGGGGGATTCAGTAGATGCACTAGAAGAAATGAAATCAGGACAGCACATGTGATTGTTCACTATTGTGTCTAGCAAAAGACTGAAGGTCTGTGTTGGGGCTGAAATCCAACCCATGTTCTGTTTGCCAAGCCCTGAGCCTTGGAACAGAGCTGGATCAGACCAGAAGGAAGATTTCCTCTGTGAGCGAGCACCTTTCCTTAATTTGCATCAAAGTGCCCAGTGTGTTTCAGAGGTCCTGGTTATGAATTTTGCATCTCAGGGTTCGGGCTTGTTCCATCACATGCTTAAAAACTACATTTGGGAAAGGAGTAGGGAAGATGAATACAGATCAAGTTCTACAGTGGGAGGATAGGGCCAGACCCTTTAAAACTCCAGAGCTCATCAAACCTAGAACTCCTGGTAAGTCAGAAGACAGCACTCTCAGAGGCCAAATTACTACCCTCAATCTTGTTCACAGCAGTTCACATTCCAATTGAAATGGGTGGGTGACATTTCTGAGGTGGGTACTACCTGGAATTAGTTGGTTTGTTTTATCTTGCATTCATATTTACATGCCATGTCCATTGAGCTCACTAAATATTGTTATGTTGGCTTGTGTCAGAAATTCATTGTCTAGCTGGGAAATGTTGCTTATTTTAAGGTGTTTACACTGCCCTGACATTCACTGAGCTTCTGTTGTAATGTAGATAATTATTGCACACACACAGCATCTCAGCAAAGTTTTGTTTGCTTGCACTCACTTCTCTTGCTGAAGGGCCATCTGGGGAAACCACATCCCTGTTTATGCATCATTATACTTCTGTAGGCTCCTGTTAGACAGGATGTGCCTATAAGGGTGAAGTGACTATCGCAAAACGTCTTGGTTCTGCCACTTTGTGGTGATAAAATTGCTGATGGGTCATTCACCTCCTGAGCTTCAATTTCCTCAACTAAATCTGGATTCTGGCATTTGTCTGACTTACCTATCATGTAGACTGTGAGATGCAACATGTATGAAGAAAATTTTTGGAAGTGAACAAGTTTTAAAACAAGTCTAATATTAGTTGTGATAGAGGTAACTTTCCTGGAAATTTTTTTCATGTAGATAATACTGTGTATATTTATGTTGTGAATCATCCCCACATGAAGTCCACTGTGGAGATATTTAAATTTGAGGAACAACAACGTTCTCTGGTATACCTGAAAACTATAAAACATGAACTTCTTAAAAGGTACGGAATGAAAGTATTGTGCGGTTCTATTTACTTTGCACCTCTGCTGTGTGCTTTGTTTTCTTTGGTTCAGTAGGCTTTCTTAAACTTTTGTTTTGAAATCGTTTTAGATTTTTTTCTAAAGCTTTCTAATGATTCCCATGGTGACTCTTCCCAGCACCTCACTAGAAATTGCCATGTTACGTATTGAATATGCCTATATTTTCCAGCATTTTGAAAGCATTTTAATCCTATAAAGGTGCTCAGTTAGATTCCCAGCTCTAATTCCATCCTCTTTACCACAGCAACTCAATACCTACTATCCATCTCTGTTTAAACACCTACACCCTTTTCTGGTTGTCCTGGTAGGTTGTGTTCTGTGAGCCTCACCCACTGGGTGTTATAACCAACCTCCAGATGAGCCACTTCTTTGTTTAATTACAGCTTTAAAGTAGAATTTTTTAAAAACCCGTGGGCACTTATAAGTTAAGCATTGACTATGTGCCAGGCACTATGCCAGAATACTTAATTTAATTTAATTCTCACAAAGCCTTTAATAATAGGCATGGGTAAACTAAGACTTAGAGAAAGTTTGGGTTAGGTAACTTGCCCAAGTTACACAATTTGTAAGTGGCAGAAACAGGGTATAAACCTAGATTCATCTGAATTCAAAGCTGAGCTCTCAATTGCAATGAACATCTTTCTTAGGACGTTCATTAAAATAACAGGCTTTTCAGTGGAGAGGCTGCCTGTTTAAAGGCTGTAGCAAACAATAAAGAATTCATCTTTTATCAAATGGACTTACCACTAAAAAACTGGCTCCAAAACAGTATACTGTTTCATGGGATAGAAGAATAGGAAAAGAAAAGAAAGTTCATCTTCTTTCCTTTGCTCTCTTTCTCAACATCATATATTAATTTCTCCCCACAGAATATGGAGGAAACAAATGCAGAGCGTAGAAGTAAGAGAAGTTGAAGTTATTGAACTCTGCTCCTAATGCACTGTACAGAGTTCTGAGGCCATAGTGGAGAACAGGACTTCCACAGGGTTGCTGGGAAACTGTGGAGAAGTCACTTAATTGGTGCCTCAATTTCTTGAGCAAAATGGGGATTCTCATTTGCCTGACTTACCTAACTAGTGGATTGTGAGGATCAACTGCATTGCATAGGATCTCACAGGAAGAGTCTCCCAGCAAGTGCAGCCTGAGGGCACACCTGATATGTGGCCACTTCATTAGGGAGTACAATCCCAGGAAGCAGACTTGAGAAACCAGTGTGAGGCAAGGAAGGGAGAATGTTGTGGGTTGAATTTTGTGTCCCCCTGCCCTCCCTGCCCCACCACCCCACCAAAAAATATGTTAAAATCCCAACCACCACTTCCTCAGAAGGCGACACTATTTGGAAATTGAGTCATTGCGGATCTAATTAGTAAAGATAAAATCATGCTGAAATAGAGTACCCTTAATGCAGTAGAACTGGTGTCCTTGCAAGAAGACAGGCAGATATACAGGCAGAATATTATGTGAAGATGGATACTGACATTGGAGTGATGTATCTACAAGCCAAGGAATGCCTGGGCCTACTGGAATGCCTTGCTGAAAGAGTGAAGGAAGGATCCTTCCCTAGAACCTTCAGAGAGACCATGACCCTACCAACAACATGGTTTTGGATTCCTAGCCTCCAAAACTGCGAGGCAATACATTTCTGGTGTTTAAGCCACTGAGTTTGTGGTTCTTTGCTGTTCCAGCCCTAGGAAACACATACAGTGAGGGAGGTACAGCAAAGGCATCATTAAGCCAACCACTGCTAAGTGCAACTGACTGCTTGAAATCATGGGCTTATCCTCCAGTAATCAACGTAAGCTGCATCTCAGGACAATCTGGTCAAGGAGAAAAAGGGAGAAGGGTTTATCCACCAGCTCCATCTCCTATTAGTCAAAGGTTTGCCTCAAGAGGCCTTCATTTTCCCACATTTTTGGTGGTTGTGCATGTGCAAGTCTAGTTTTGTGGTATCCTATGACTCAATGCCAACATGAAGTCTGGAAGTGGGAGGCAAGAGGCCCACAGTAGGCATGAGCTGAGACACTGCCAGGCTGCCCCTGTGGGAAGTACATCAGACCTGTGCAGAACTGGTTGAAATAGCAGCAGCTGGAACAAGGTAGGTGAGGCCATGAGGATCTAAAGAGGAGCCTGAGGGTACACTGGCACAGGCATTGATAAGCACTTACAAGGGGGCATAACAGAGAGCTACAGAAACAAATTGTGAGGCAGTTTAACCTAATTTATGGTGTCAGGCAATACTTTTTGGAGTAAGGAATGCTTAAGCTGAGATACAAAAGGTGAGTAGCCCAGTGACCTTGGGAAAGTCATTATATGTCAAAACCTCAAAGTATTTCCTGATTCACCCAAATTTTCCTCCCTAAAATTTAATCTAAAAATGTTTAAGCATTATTTTTTCAAGTCATTTTTTTTTCTTTTCAAAAATAAAAATGACTTTATTGTTCTTACGGATTGTAAGAATAAGACTTGCTCCATTTTAAAATGTCAATGATATTGAAGAACGTAAGAAAGAATATCACCCATAATTCCATCTACTCAGAGAAAATATAAAGGTCCAGATGAACTGGGTTATGCTATGATAACAGGACAGCAAAACCCTAACATCTTGGTGGCTCAGAACTGCCAAGGTTTGTTTTGTTTTCTCATGCATGCTATGTATCCAGTGTAGGTGATTTAGGGACTCAGTTTCATATAATCCTCATTAAGGGCCCTAGGAGGACTACAGTCTCTGTCATCATAAAAGTTGCTCATTACTGTGGAAACATGAGGGAAACATGGTGAAACAAGCACTGGTTCTTAAAATCTTCCATCCACAAGCCACTCACCTCATTTCATTTCATTTCATTGGCCAAAGCAAGTCACATGGCTGTGCCTAACTGCAAGGGGATGGGGAAGTGTAATTCCTGAAGAAGGATAACCATAGCTATCAGTGAACTGCACTACAACTGTCACAGATAACTATGATCAACATTTACAAGTCAACAGATTTTGGAGTTTGAGATTTATTTGTGAATTTATTTTTTTTCACTGATTTCTGTGAAAGAGAAGAGTAAGAAAATAACAAATGGCTAAAGAAAACCCATCAGGGCAATGCAGGATCATGATTTTCTGTGGAATTCCTTAATCCATACTAGTTCATGTATCCTTTCTCAAATTGTTGAACATATTAGTCTATGTAGAGATAAGTGATTTTGACAAGGATAAAGGATATTTAAATATCTCATGGGTCTCTTTTTCCACCTCTCTTTCACTTTAGTGTGAATGACATTGTGGTTCTTGGACCAGAACAGTTCTATGCCACCAGAGACCACTATTTTACCAACTCCTTCCTGTCATTTTTTGAGATGATCTTGGATCTTTGCTGGACTTACGTTCTTCTCTACAGCCCAAGGGAGGTTAAAGTGGTGGCCAAAGGATTTTGTAGTGCCAATGGGATCACAGTCTCAGCAGACCAGAAGTAAGCTCTTTTATATATTTTTCTATCCTTTGCCCTTGACATTTTGGTGGACTCCTTTCCTTACGAGGAAGTTACTTCCTTACTTAGGCTTATATAGTGAATATATGTGTGGAGGGATCAGTTGTGGCCAGGGTTCACACTAAATCTGTGATCCTAAGCAATCCATTTGTTTCCTTGGACTTTAGGTTCTTCCCAGTTAAAGGAGGGATGTGGACTTAAGGATATAAGGACCTCATTCCAAATTTTTACATAACTCTTGAAACACACTTTCCGAACACACTACAAAGGAAGATAAATGAGCAATACCTCTGCCCCTTATGAGACTACGAAGTATTTGACCACTTATGCTAAGTTCAGTTACACAAAAGCTCTTAGGAGAGAGGGAAGGCTACCTTAGATTGGGCATAGGGATTGTATAAGTTTCAGACTTACTGACTTACAACAGCAGACCATTCAGTGAGAAAACACTATTTTAAACAGCATGAAATTTTATGAGAAAACACTTTTAAAAAGTGTTTAAAAATTGAAGGTTTTTTAATAAACAGAATTACCTTGAATATTAACATGTATATTTGAGATAATGAACAGAGATGATCCCTGTAGAAAACACCTCTCAGTGTCCTTCCTCTTTTAAAATATTGTGATTGAGCTTTATGGTCATTTGATACTTCTTTTCAAGCACTAGTTTTTAGAAGTATATACACTTTTGGCCTTATAAGAGATCCACTTACCTTCATTCAATTTAAGGAAAAAGTTGTGACTTCGAAGTAATAAGATTGAGCCTATATATGTCATCTAGAAACACCAGTTTCATTATGGTCATAACTCATATTCAAAGCCTGTTTAAAGCACTTCAAGAATATTAAAAATACTACTCCATTATCTTCTTTTACTGTGGTTTAGAAATGGATTGCAGTGGTACTTTCAAGGAGTGTTCATTTTTATACCTCTTCTCCAAAATAAAAGTGAGTGTTGTCTCTCATTACCACATGCTTAAGTGTAAATGTCATTTACTTCAAAGGTATGTCTATGTAGCTGATGTAGCAGCTAAGAACATTCACATAATGGAAAAACATGATAACTGGGATTTAAGTCAACTGAAGGTAAGAGTACCCTGTCTGGCCCACACAATCTGACTTCTTACCTTAGTCCCATACTTGACCCAGGAATGTGCCCCTTGAATGAGGAAAACATGGCTATTTGAGAGCAATGCCAGTGAGATTATGCATGCATTTCTAAAATACAGAAGCAGAGCCCCCTAAAAATACCAATTTTAGGTGCCAGAAGGAGCTGTAGGGGTTGTGGGGATGAATAGGGAAGAAAGCGAGGAATCATTGAGACAATGCCTTCACTACTCCCTCTTTGTTGTAAGGTGATACAGTTGGGCACCTTTGTGGATAACCTGACTGTCGATCCTGCCACAGGAGACATTTTGGCAGGATGCCATCCTAATCTTATGAAGCTGCTGAACTATAACCCTGAGGCCCCTCCAGGATCAGAAGTAAGTTCCTATACCTCTCTGAGCTCACAGGCAAAGCTGCAAGAACAAATTTGTTGGGTTGACTTGGGAGAATTTAAGCCAGTCATATTTGGTGTTATAGAACTAAAGAAATTTTACGTATGAGAAAAGTAAAGTTTTTGACAGGTAGGGAGATAATGTTCGTTAACTCTTTTAGGCCACCATTAACTTTTCAATAACTCTTGCTATTGGGAATAATGGAAAAACATAAGCTAGCAATTATTCTTATTGACCCATATTGCCATATCATATTTCCAATCAGGAGATAGTCTCTGAGCAGGTCTTGCAGTTAGACAAAGAGAGAGTTGTATATGGTACCATCTTCTTTCACGCTGTCCAACATGAAGCTCAGATTAAAGGATTTAAATAACTGTCACCTCAAAATAAAATGAGTTTTTGCCTGTAAGTTCTAACATATATGATGGTGTTGAAAATTGTCTTATTTTCAAGATATCATTTGTGTTATTTTAAAATATCTCTTCTAAAACAATAGCATAATCCATTGAATTTTCTACATTAAAAACATTATAAGATAACTGCATTTTCTGTGGCATTAAGGTTAACAATTTAAAAATCTTTAGTGAATTTATATATAGCTATAAATTCTAGGCACACATACTCAGAGATTTATTCACAAAAATTTATTGAGTACCTATAATGTGTCAGACATTGTTCTTATGTTTAGGGTATATCAGAAAAAATATACAGAGATCCTTGATCTTAAGAAAGGGGGACAAACAATGAACAATAAGCATAAGAAATAAGTAAATTACATAGTAACTTTGAAGATGGCAAATTCTATGGGAAAAAAATCTCAGCAGAGTAAAGGGGATCAGGATTACTATATGCAGGAGGATGAGCAGGTCCTACTACTAAAGTCAGAGATCAGGGTAGGCCTCATTGAGAAAGTACAATTTGAAAAAAATTAAAATGTGTGAATCAACATTTGGGGATTTGGGAAACTGAAATTCAAATTCAAACCCAGTAATTGGCCTAGTGGGTAAATTAGGACATACAGTTATTTCTACTTCCAATATTGCTGTTTTTCAGTTAAAAATATGATTATTTCTTTTTTTGTTAATGTATTAGTCACAGCTTCTTAAAAAGAACACAAGAAATGTAAAAAGAAACAAAAGTCCAACCTAAGCCTAGAACCAGAATTGTTACCCTAAACTAGGAAGCAATCCTTGCCTCAGATATGTACCCCTAAGAGTGATAGACAAAACTTTCCTTTAAAAGCCCAACCACAATGTCTGCCTTAAGGAAATGAAATATGATACATAGGATTATTGGAAAATTGTTTAGGATCTTTTTCATAGCTCTATTTTCAAGTTGAATTATTTTTAAAATTTTAGATAAGACTTTTTGTCACAATTACTGACACCCTTTAATTTCGGTTTAATCTCATGTTTTCTACATGAAATCAAAGCTTAAGTATTTTTGTGTAACAAACCTGAGATGAAGGATCTCCCTTAAGATAAAAAAAGAACAAACTCTATTCTAATAAGAGATATCAATATAGACTCGTAACTCATAAATTTCTAATTGTTTTCCTTTAATTCCAAAATAAAAATTTAATTTTATTTTGTTTGTGTGAACTTCATCCAGCCTATTTGGAAGCCTGAGTGCTTAAATATATACTGATTAGCAAAGTTAAGTGTATTAATCCTGGGATCAATAACAGTACTAGGCAGTGATGTGTCAGATGAAATTCCAAAGTAGTATCCATTATTTATGCTTTCTAGCAATTTTGCAGATGTGAAGGGGCTCCAGCTGTGATGACTGCCATCCCATCAGTTACCAGGTTGGGTTGGCTGGATAACTGGGTGTTTCTTCATTATTTTGTCTTGTTTCTCTCCCCATACTGTAATCTCAAAGGCAAGATTCTTCCCACAGAGGGAGGACCACTGTGGTGGTCAAGAGGGAGGATCCTCTTGAAAACTAAAGGATCCTCAAGAGGGAGGATCCACTTGAGAACTAAATAAGAGCATCTTATCTCCTTCTATAAGGGATGCCTGCACTAAAAAAAATTGTGTAAGTCATCCCTGAGGAATTTGGCTAATGTCAGAAAGCCAGTTCACTTTGGTGCATAGATATCTTTATGACATAGTACTTTCATCAGAAGATGAACTATTTATTGAAGATATACAGATTTTAGCTTCTGATTTCTGAAAAATAGATTCATCCTAGAATGTTTGGGAAGGACAACATCATGAAACAGCTGTTTACTCACATAATATACTAATAAACAATCTTTTCTTGACAGGTACTTCGCATCCAGAATGTTTTGTCTGAGAAGCCCAGGGTGAGCACCGTGTATGCCAACAATGGTTCTGTGCTTCAGGGCACCTCCGTGGCTTCCGTGTACCATGGGAAAATTCTCATAGGCACCGTATTTCACAAAACTCTGTACTGTGAGCTCTAGACTCCAGATAGTAAAAAAAAAAAAAAAAAAAAAAAAAAAAAAAAATCTACGTATTTGCTAAAAGTAAACTGATAATTGTATGATAAGTGGAACTGTAAGTAAATAGCAAACACCAACCAGTGAGTGTGACTTTTCTTATGGATAGAAGTAAAGGAGCAGACAGAGATTCCATGATAGCCATCAAATTGCAAGTCAGGTTGATGACAGTCCAACAAGAAGCCAAACTTTACAGATCTTTGTTAGCAGCCCCAATATTCTTTCTACAATAAAACATGTGGACTATGTCCAGTGAGGTCTCTAACTCACCTAGAGGTCCTTGGTAACTGGGTCCAAGTTTCCTCCTACAGTTTTGACATTCTGGGTCTCCTACAGTCCAGACCAAGAGAAAAGCTAATGTTCAAGTATTTACAACCCCTGTTCTCTCCCCCAAGTTGTGCTGGGCACAGACAGTTAATTAAGTGTTCCAGTCTGCAGATAAAGAATTAGCATCATGTGATTGCCCAAAGCCCTTAGAACTTGCATTCTCCCAGGGTACCAACACATAGGAAATTGGGTTCTGAGAGATCTGACAGTTGGGCCTCAGAGGCTACCTTAGGGCAGGGGGTGCTTATCTGTAATAGGCCCTTATTTGTATTGATGCTTGTATCTGAAGTACAGTTGGCCCTCTGTAACTTCAAGTTCTACATCCATGGATTCAACCAACCAGAGATTGAAAATATTTGGAAAAAAATGGATGGTTCCATCTGTACTGAACATGTACAGACTTTTTTTGGTCATTAATCCCTAAACAACACAGTATAACACGTATTTACATAATATTTACATGATATTAGGTATTATAAGTGATCTAGAGATTACCTACATAGAGGAATGAACACAGGTTGTATGCAAATACTATGCCATTTTATATCAGGGATTTGAGCATCCATGGATGTTGGTACCCATCAGAGTCCTGGAATCAATCCTCCATGGTTATTGAGGGACAACTGTTTTGCTAACATGCTGGGCTCTGAATCTTAGATGAAGCCTTAAGGCAGTTATCTTTGACTGCCTTTAGCTTGCTCTTCTGGTTTATTCAATAAACACTTATTAAGCAACCTCCAGTAAATTTGGCCCTAAGGAATCTGAAATGAGTAGAATGGTTCCGGCCTAATGTCCTATCTTAAAGACCAACCTTAAACTTAATTTGATGAGAATGAATAAAAGTGTCCTTTTTTGGTCCAAAACCAGTACAACCTTTAGCAAACAAACCATTAATGAAAGAGCACCCAAGCACCTCCCTTCCCTTTTTGTGACTTTTATTCAGGAGTGGTTGGTTGATGCTTTTTCTCTTTTGGGGAGACCACTTTATATCCAAAAGAACATTGCTCAGTTTTGTGTAGGTTTGCTGACAAGTTTTGCAGGGTAAAATTCTCCTTTTTTCCCCTTGTAACCCATTGTGATTTTGACTATAAGACTGTAGTTTTCATTGCTTCAAAGAGGAATAAACATTCAGCAGAATGCTATAGTCAGTTATTAGATTTTAAATTTCAAAAGCCTAGCTATCAAGAGAACACAGAATAAAAAAGAAATTAAAGACATAATTTAAGAAAATAAGTAGAGTCAGTTTTGAAGAATATAATAGTCTTTGTTTTAGTTCCTAGCCCTCATACTTATTATATTATAATGTTTAACAGACTAGGGGAGAATAAAGAGAGATAGGAAAAGACAAAGATAATTTAGATACTGGTGAGTTCCAGAGAATTGATCCTGCTCTGACTTCTCCTCAGGCCAAGTTAGAAAGGCTGGGGGATAAAACCCCTCAGGAAATTTGGGTGATCTGATTGCTGAGGGACTAATGTGTCCTTTCCCTGGGAGGGGCTGGGAAAGTCACAAAGCCCTAGGGATTCTCTGTGCTCAGCCTGATGAAAAAACAGAGAAGAAATGCTAGTGTGATTTACTGGGGATGGCATCACACCTACACTTGAACTTGGCACAGAAGCAAATTCCCACGTGCCCAGAGGGCTATGGGGGTTAGCAGAGAAAGAACTGATAGACTTAAAAAGGTCTTGCTGTCAGGAAAAAGAAAATAAGTAGTCATCTGATTCAAATGAAGACCGAAGTTTAGACAGTGACATCAAAGACCAGCTGTCTCCCATGATGCTTTAGCTCTCCCTCCTGGATTTTAGACAAAAC
This sequence comes from Symphalangus syndactylus, assembly GCF_028878055.3. Taxonomy (NCBI): domain Eukaryota; kingdom Metazoa; phylum Chordata; class Mammalia; order Primates; family Hylobatidae; genus Symphalangus; species Symphalangus syndactylus. Next base: position 105,535,495 of record NC_072425.2, read on the forward strand.
TCCCAGGATTGGGAGGGGGCTTTGGAATTGCCTTATACATTGATTTGTGCTTCCAAACAATGTGTGGGGACTCAAAAATAAAATTACATGAGGCTGTGGAAAAAATAAATTCTGATACACTTCATGGTTTTAGCTTTTTCAGAATTGGAACAGGATAGAGTGGAAAGGACTTAGTCTTTTGCTAATGGACATGTGATTAGTATCTTTTATTGCTTGTTCTGTGGCTAAGACCAATGGACTATTAAGTTGGCTCTCTCCTGGAAATGCCAGTGGAAGATCCAGCATAATCTCTTTTACACTTCACCCCTGCACTTGCTCCAAATAGGTCCCTCTCAACCTTCAGCTACTGGGATCCCCTCACTCAGTGTGTCCTCTCTTTAGGATAGGCCCTGGCAAGATGGTTGAAGCTTGGATTCCTCCTGGAGTAGGCAATTTACCCATTCTTTCCAAAGGATAGGGTTGTTGATTGTCCCACTATCATTCTCTCTTTGCCTTGTCATCTCCCTTCAATAAGTTTTTTCTCCTCTTCATAGGGAGGCACAGGTTTACCAACAGGCCTGCAGCCTAGACAGTTATCTCAACCAATTTTCCCTTTGCATAAGCACTCCCAATCTTTATGTGATTATCTTGAGCCTCTTCCCTCACTTGGCTTGGGAAGGAGAAGAATCGCTCCTCACAATAAATGCTACATTTTGGTAATTCATTCTCTTCTCTTCCCCAGTCTTTCTGCTTAATTATCAGAGACATGAATTGGGAATACAAGGGTGAGGGTTGGGGTAGATGAACTCTTCCAGGAGCCACAAACAAGCTTTGGTTGTGATATTTGACTTCAAGTATTTTCAGCTATTTTCAGAATGTGGGGTACTTGGTGCTTTGTTGTTTTTATCTTTGAGCCCTTCGATGCTGATTCTATAATCACAGAAAAATTCTCATTTTATATTCCTTTGGCATCAAACAGGTTTTAGTTTCAGGTAGCAGAAACCACTCTATCTAGTTTTTGGGGAAAGTGATCAAATGCAGGAACCAACGCTTCACAAAATGCTGGAGTATTTCCTTTGGGTTTGGAAATAAGACAAAGATTCTCTATTTTACCATGACTGTTGTTTAACATAGGATTGGAAATCCTGACCAATGCTATAAGATAAGAAAAAGAAATAGGCTGGGCACGGTGGCTGACACTTGTAATCCCAGCACTTTGGGAGGCTAAAGAGGGCAGATTGCTTAAGTCTAGGAGCTCCACACCAGTCTGGGCAACTTGGCAAAATCCCATCTCTACTAAAAATACAAAAAATTAACCAGCATGGCGGCACATTCTTGTAGTCCCAGCTACTTGGGAGGCTGAGGTGGGAGGATCACTTGATCCCAGAAGGTCAAGGCTGCAGTGAGCTGTGATCACACCACTGCACTCCAGTCTGGGCAACAGAGAGAGACCCTCACTTAAAAAATGAAAGAAAAAGAAATAAGAACTGTAAGAATTGTAAGGGAAGAAATAGAACTATTATTGTTTGTAGATTACATAATCATCTACTTGAAAATAAAACAATAGAACCAAGAGATATACCATTAGGATACTCAACAGTGTTGCCTGATACAAGCTAAATAATAATATTTAATAGCAATGACAATTATGAATTTGAATCAAAGAGAAGATAGCACTCACAATAGCAAGAAAATCTATACAGCATCTAATAAATAAATATGTTAACTGGCCGGGCGCGGTGGCTCACGCCTGTAATCCCAACACTTTGGGAGGCCGAGGCGGGTGGATCACGAGGTGAGGAGATCAAGACCATCCTGGCTAACACGGTGAAACCCCGTCTCTACTAAATATACAAAAAATTAGCTGGGCGTAGTGGCAGGCGACTGTATTCCCAGCTACTCAGAAGGCTGAGGCAGGAGAATGGCGTGAACCCAAGGGGCGGAGCTTGCAGTGAGCAGAGATCACGCCACTGCACTCCAGCCGGGGTGACAGAGCGCGACTCCGTCTCAAAAAAAAAAAAAAATGTTAACCACGAGTACACAAGACCTCTATGGAGAAAATGTTCAAACTCTAATAAAAGATCTAAAAAATATTTTGAATATGTAGATACATATTCTAGGCTCCTGGATAAGGTGAACTTATAAGGATATAAATTCTCTCCAAATTAATCAATAAATTCAAAGTCTAGTAGAATTTTTTTAAATAAATGGCATAAACTTATTTATATCTTAAAGGGACAACTTTGATTTCTAGCAATACAACAGGCTAAATAATTCAGAACAAAATAGTCTAATATAAACAAAAAAAGATAACAGATAAAATATTTTTGAAAGCATCAAATATCTCACAAGATAATATGGAATCAGCAAATAATAATTTAAAGGAAAGCAGAAATCCAGAAAGATAAGCAGGATTGAATTTGGTCTTGTCCTGAGGGCATCTTAACTGATTTATCTTGTGCTTTGGGTATTAATGTCTCAGAGGGCAAGGGGAACAGAAGCCAAATCCCAGTTCATCCTAAAGTGGAGTCTAATAAGGGACCAACGCCTATAAAACCAAAACCCTCTGACCCCAAAGGGCTAAATATTCATCTAAGGTTGAAGTAAATATAAATCCATTCAATATTTCGACTCCCAGAAACCTAAAAAGAAAATTGTCTTGGGACTGAGAAAAGTAAAATAAATACATTTAATGTTGCTGATTAATTTAATATTGCTGAAATAAATTCAAGATTGTTGTTGATATCCATCTGCTTATCATCACTCAGATTTTGAGCCAAATTCCCACCAATTGAATGGAAAAAAAAAAAACTCAAGCTGTAAATTTAGTATAAAGTCACACCATATTTGTTGTATATTTACTTACCTGGCAGAAACAAACACATATCCTCTCTGGATTTTATCCTAGATCTTAAGAAACCTAACAAATAATTATAGAAGCAATGAGCAACAAATCACAGTAAATAAATAAATAAATAAATAACCGGAGAAACAAAAGCCAGTAGAAACAAGTGATGGCAGAAACAGACTTGCAGAGACCCCAAATACAGAAATGATCAAATAGAGACTCAATAACTATACTTACAGAGTTTAAAGAAATAAAAGACAATTTTAAACCCAGGGTACAGTAAATTGTATAAAAAAATTGCAACAGATTTGAAAAATATAAAATTGAACTTTCAGAAATGAAAGTCTAGTAATAGAAATTTAAAACTTAATAAGTAGCCAGGAAACATTTTATTATTGAGGTATAGCAGCTTAAAAATTGTTCAAATATACATTTATAAAGGCTCTCACAATCTGAGGGAAACATTTTCCACTGTTTAATTTCAAAGCACACAAAAAGTGTTACTCCATTGGAAAGGCTATGAGGATGGCTTCTAATCTTCAGGACTCAAATGCCTTGGGATAGTCACTCAAAGCCTTCTTTTTTTTTTTTTGAGACAGGATTTCTCTCTGTCACCCAGGCTGGAGCGCAATGGTGTGATCATGGCTCACTGCAGCCTTGACCTCCTGGGCTTAAGCAATCCCTCCACCTGAGTAGCTGGGACTGCAGGCGTGCACCACCACACCCAGCTAATTTTTTTTTAATAGATAGGGTTTCCCCACATTGCCCAGGCTGGTCTCAAACCCCTCCTAGGCTCAAGCAATCTACTTGCCTCAGCCTCCCAAAGTGCTGGGATTACAGGCATCAGCCACTGCATCTGGCCCCACACAAAGCCTCTAAATACACCCTCTAAAGGTAGATGACTAGTGAGGTCATGTAGCTTGTAAATAAACACAGGCCAAAACATGCTCAGGCTCAGATAAAGTCATGGGTTATGTGATGCACGTGGCTAGTTATTGGAAAGGGCGAAAGGGACCTGAATTCATTCTTAAGTTTTTGAGGTCAGTTTTTAGGAAACAGTGTGGGGTTGTGTCAAGGACATTAGGGAGCCAAAAAAAAAAAAAAAAAGAAAGAAAAGAAAATGAGAGAGAGAAACAAAAACCTTTAATGGGTGAATTTAACAGGAAATGAAGCAGATCTGAAGAGATAATTAATGAAATGAAAAATAGTTCATGGGAGATTATATTCAGTATAACACAGAGAAACTGAGAGATGGAAACTCTAAAAAAGACATGGAGGCTAAAAGTGAGAAGATCTAGCATAGGACGAATTGGATCCCCACAAGGAAAGGAAAAAAAGAAAAGAGTTGGGTAGAGAAAATATTTTAATCATGCTGAGACTTAGAAATTCATACCTAGCCATATCTTGGTGAAAGTGCAGAGTATCAAACACAAAGACTTTAAAAGGAGCCAAGGGTGGGAAGAACTATACTGTTCAATCAAAATAGACTTTGATGGTAAAAGTATTACCATGGATAGAAGGGACCACCCAGAAGATAGAGTGATTTTAAGTGTACATGTTCCTTCTAATACAACCTTAAAATATACAAAGCAAAAATTTGCTGAACTACTACAAGAAAAATACAAACAGTCATACTGTCATCATGGTTGATTTTAACTTGCATTCATTTTTTATTGGTAGAACTAGCAAATTTTTAAAAAAAGATTAGTGAGAACAGAGAGCACCTAAAATACACAATTAGGAAACTTAACCTAATAGGATTATATAGAACCTTGTGCCAAGTAGTTGCAGATACACATTATTTCAAGCTCACAAGGAGCATCTACAAAAATTGACTATATACCTGGCTATCAAGCGAGTCTTGATAATAGTATATATTGTCTGACTACAATGCAATTAAGCTTAGACTCAATTTTTTAAAAACCTAGAAAGTTTGCATGTTGAAAAATTATGTAACATTTCTAAATAATCCGTGGGTCAAAAAAGAAAAAGAAGTAAAATGGAAATGAAAGCGATTTTAATGGAATAATAAAAAATTTCCAGCAGATAAAATCTTATAGGAAACAGCTAAAATTAAATTTAAGCAAAATTTATACTCTTAAATGAATACATTAGAAAAGAAGAAAGACTGATATTAAAGAGGTAATATCCTTTTGTTGATAGAAAAAAACAGCAAAGTAAGACCAAAGAAAGTTCAAGAAGGGAAATAGTAAACATCAGAGCAAAAACTAACATAGTAGATAGCTCTAGGATTGTTAGCAGTGGTGGATCCATATGGGTCTGCAGCAACTTGATTCTTGCCTCCTCAAAGGAAATAATTTACCTAAGGGGTATAAGGTAGAGTGAGAGACCAAGGCAAGTTTTTGAACAGGAATGAGAGTTTATTCCTGTGAATGAGAGAGCAGGAGTGAAAGGAAAGAAAGTATACTTGGAAGAGGGCCAAGCACGAAACTTAAGAGATCCAAGTGCCTCATCCAACCCTTCACTTGGGGTTTTTATACATTGGCATGGTTCTGAGGTTTGCATCTCTCCTTCCTTGATTTTTCCTTAAGGTGGGATTTCCACGTGTGCAGTGGCCTGCCAGCACTTGGGAGGGGCTGCATATGCAATGTGTTTACTGAAGTTTTGTGTGTGCTCACTTGAGGCATTTTTCCCTTACCAGTTGAGCATTCCTAGAGGAAGGTCATATACCAATTAAACTCCACCATTTTGCCTCTTACTGTGCATGCTCAGGCCCACTCACCCAACCCCTGAGACCTTATCGGGAAGCTGCTGATTATGTTTCAGGTGTTTTCTATCTGTGGGGAGCCTGCCTGTCCCTGGCATCAGCTGCAACCAATTACTATTTTAGTGAGACAGCTTAACAATCACCTGGCCATCACCTGATCATCTGATGGTTGCCTGAGTTTCACGGAAGCAGCGGCAGGGTGGGTGCCTCTTTTGCCCCGTTCATGTCTGCCAAACTACCTACTCTAACATCCCCGACCCAATTCTTTGGGAAAATGGATAAAGGTCAGTCTTCCGTAACTGCTTCCTGCTGACAGAAGGACAGTGATGATTGTTCTGTGGGTCTTGGCGTCTTGCTGTCAGGGCAGGGTGGCTTTGTGAGTTGGTGAAAGTGGTATCCAGCAAGGTCCAAGGGAGACAGGGGCAGGATTTTGCTTCTTTCATGTCTCACTGATGGGCAGTCTAGTGGTCCTCTGTAGAAGGGTGACTCTTGAATATTGAGACGATGGTATCTCTCACTGAGGAACATCTGAAGCTTGATGGCCTGAAGGTGTGAGGAGACAAATCAGGTTGCTAGATTTAGAAGACATGGCCCAAAACGGAGCAAAAGTAGGAGACTAACAAGTGGGCCTAAAAGGGGAATAACTCAGGAGAAGCATTTCCAGCTCCCTTCCCAATCTAACCAGCCCTAAGAGGCTTGTTCCAGTAAACTTGAGGCTTAATTTAGGAGTTGTCTGATATTGTACTTTCCCCGATTGATTGACCCATAAGCAACATTTTTCATCTGAGGCTAAACAAATTTCTCTCTGTGCTGCGGTTTCTGTGCTGCCGTTAACTTATCTAACTCCTGATAACTTTGGAGGACTATAGCTGCTAAAGAGTCAATTTGTTCTTGCACAGTTAAGGTTTTAGCCATGGCATCAATGTTCTTGGCTATTTCCCTTGAAGGCTGGCTATGGGTCAAGGAGTCTTTTGTGATTCTAGCAATTCTGGTTCCCATACTGGCTATAATACCAAGTCCTGTGAGAAGGAGAATTAATTGAATAGCCCTCCCCATCCTGGAAAAGATGGAATGCCTGTAGATTGGTGCTGGAAGAGAGAGATTGCCAGGGACTATGAAGATGTCTAGGGATGCATAGCCTATGGTACAAGTTCCAGTCCAGTCAGTGGGGAGGCACTGGTGAACTGGCAGGCCACAAATATAGTAAGTTCCTTGGGTTTTAAGATAAGTAGAGATGTAAAAATGAAACAAGGGGGTGAGGACAGCTCCAAGAAATGCCAAGGCTGCCAACACACCCAGGTAGCTGGTGGCTATAGTCATGCCTGCTAAGACTTATGTGCATGGGCTTTGGTTCTGTTTAGTTCCCTTGGTTTTATTTTCCTAAAAAAGAGAATTTTGAGTCTGGTCCAATAGAACCCATTCTTCTGTAGAACTGAAATTGGTAATTTGCAGGCATTGGTTGTGTCAGCAGGCCGGAACCAGAAATTTTGAATACTGCAGGAGCTTGGGTGTCCCTGGCAAAACTGGGTGGATTTATCCAGCAAAGTTCCCATAGGAAAGGTAATATTTGAAGGTTTGGGGAATCTTGTGTGATGGTAGAATTAGTTGTGGGTGTACGTTTGGCAAGTTCGTTGGTTAGGATCTACAGTGAGAGTAAGATTGCTAACTGTACTGGAAAGAGCCCCAACATCCATTCCATTTTTCTTATTGGCCATAACGCAAATAGGGGCTAGTCCCATTAAAGTGATATTAGAAAAGATGGATCCAAAATTGGGAGGTTCTTTGCAGATATCAAGGAAATCTTGCTTTACTTTTGCAAGAAGGCTATTTGCAGGCCCAAACATCTCTGATTAACCTCCCATTGATAGAAAATATGCAGTTCTGCCTTTATACTTGTCCAATCTCTTGGTGAGGCTGAATAAGCTCTCCCTGCTGTTTTAGCAGAAGAGCTGGTACATAAGCAGCAATTGGTGGAGTAAGGGGATCCTGTGCTTTGGAGCAGTTACTGAGCTTTTTCCAATAATGGGAAATCAGGATGGTAGTGTCCTGCTAGTAAATGGGTGAGACTGAGAACCAACAGGAGCAGGCCCATAGCAACCTAAGGTGACTGTGAAGAGAGAAACTGGTCACAAAGAAAGCTGCCACTGGAATGCCTAGTGGTGTACAAGTTAGGGTTAAAATAGTGATAATAATCAGAGCAATTGCGAGTAAGATTTCTAATATTAAGATCATCTTACTCTGAAGAGAAAGGATGTTGAGGGGCATTACTTATCTTTTCACTTAAAGAGGAATCACAGATTTTCCAGTGCCTCGCAAGTGTGTTCTGGAGCTGAGGGCATTGCTTCCAGATCTGGTGTTTTGGAGCCTGTCCATGGCTTCACTCAGGTATGATGTATCCAACTGACAATCTCTGATACTTTAATGGCTCTAAGGGTGAAGAGGCCCCTTCAGACTGCAGTTAGTTGGGAATTCAGAGTTCCATCCCTCCAAGCTTTAATGAGAACTAGTGAGCCTGGAGGATACAGAGGCTGGTATTTTTCCCCTTCTGATTTTGGCTTTCTTTGTAATCAAAATTCCTGGAAAGCCTGTTGGAAACCTGCTAAAGAAGAGGCACAGTAGGTGATTTTGGCAGTTTTTTCATCTAGCATTAAGTCTGAATATAGGAATGGCCTACCATATAAGGCCTCAAAGGAGATTAATTGCAAGGGAGTCTGAGGGGCAATATGGATCCAAAGGAGGACTAACAGTAAGAGGTCCACCCATGGCTGTGCTGTTTTCTGACAGAGTTTATTGAGTATGTGTTCGAGGGTTTCTTTAGTTCTTTCCACTTTTCCTGAAGATTGTGATCACCAGGCAAAGTGAAGGTACATTTATGCCTACTAAGGGCCCTACTAACCTGTTGACTTACTTGGGAAATAAAGGATGGACCATTGTCACTTTGCAATGCCCTGGGTAGCTCAAACCAGGAAATGCGTTCCTTTAAGAGGAATTTAGTTACCTCCTGTGCCTTCTCAGGCTTTGTGGAGCAGGCTTCTACCCATTTTGTGAAGGTATCTACACAGACCAAGAGGTACTTATACCTGAAGTCTGCAGGGAGATAAGTGAAGTCCATTTGCCAGTCCTCCCCAGGGTAGGTACCTCTCCTCTGGATTGGACTTATTAATGGAGGGGGCTTCCCTCTCTGGGAATTATTTATGGTACATAGGGTATAGGCTTGACAAACCTGTTGAATAGTTTTGTTTAGTCCCTTCCCACTGAACACTTATTTACAAATTTGTCCTAGACTGTCCTTTGCAAGGTGGCAGAAGCTGTAAAAACTCTTAATGACTTTCCATTGGGAGGTTCCATTTTTGGACCCATCTTTTCTAATATCACTTTAATGGGAATAGCCCCATTTGCATTATGGCCAAGAAGAAAAATGGAATAGATGTAGGGGCTCTTCCCAGTACAGTTTGCAGTGTGACTCTCACTGTAGACCCTAACCAACAGACTTACCAAACACACCCACAACCAATTCTGCCATCAACCAAGATTCCCCACACTTTTCCCCATCTACCTGCCAATTTCTTCATCTCTCCTCCAATTTCTCCATCTACCTCCCGATGGAAAGGTTTTCACTGGGAGGCTTTCCACTGGGAGGTAGATGGAAAAAGTCTTCCAATCTGTACCATCCATTGGTTTCTTCTTTATACCCATGTTGGGTGGCCCAATCTATTTCTTCCTTAGTGTATTGGAGAAAGGGCAGTTCACTGGGGAGAGAGAGGAACAAGTCTCCCATAAAGGTATCATTTGACATGGCTGCCTCTTCATCGTTTTTGTCAGCTAACCTATTTCCCCATGTAGTTTCATAGGAGCCCCTGTGATGTCCTTCACAGTGCACAACTGCCACTTCCTGGGGCAAATGAACAGCCTCCAGTAGCTCTAAGATTTGAGGCCCATACTTAATAGGAGCATCCTGAGCTGTTAGGTACCCTCTTTCCTTCCAGATAGCCATGTGGGCATGAAGCACCAAGAAGACATATTTGGAATCTGTATAGATGGTTATTCTTTTTCTTTCCCCTAGTTTTAGGGCTCTGGTTACTGTGATGAATTCAGCTAGTTTCACTGAGGTCCCTGGGGACAGAGCTTTAGTCTCTACAACCTGGTGATGGGACTCTATAGCATACCCTACATATCTAGTTCCATCCCTGACAAAACTACTGCCATCTGAAAACCATATTTTATCTGGATTATCTATGGGCTGATCCTTTAAGTTTTCCCAGCTGGCATAAATTTTGTTAAGAATCTCACAGCATGAATATGTTGAGTTATCATCTCCTGGTAGTGGCAGTAAGAGGGCTGGGTTAATGGTGGAACACTGCTCAACTGTTACCTGTGGGTTTTCCAACAACAAGACTTGGTACTTTAGCATTGTGTTGTCAGTGAGCCATTATGGTCCTTTTAAATTCAATAAAGGGTCTATTTGGTGGGACATTAGGAGCCAGATTGATTGTCCCATTGTGATATTGAAGGCCTCCTCGAGAAGAAGGGCTACTGTACCCACTACCTTGAGGCAATGTGGCCATCATTGTGCTGCTGGGTCTAGGTTCTTTGAAAAGTAATCTACAACATGTTTGGCTGGCCCAAAGGTTTGAGTTAGAACTCCTAGTGCTATACCTTGCCTTTTCAGTGATGAAAAACTGAAATGTTTTGGTTAGTATGGGTAACTCAAGGGCTGGGGCTTGTGAGAGGGCAGTTTTTAACTGCCTAAAGGCTTGCTCCTGATTCTTTTCCGAGAGATTGAGTCCCTATTAGTCCCTTCTTTTAAAGCCTGATATAAGGATTTAATAATTCCACCACATTCCAGTATCCAAAGTCTGCAATATCTTGTGATCCCCAGAAAAGCTCAAAATTGCTTTTGGGTGGTTGGAGTAAGTATTCTAAGGATTGCCTGTATCTATTCTGCAGAAAGCTTGTGTGATTATCCCCAGGTATTGGACTGCTTGTCTTAATAGCTGTGTCTTGGCCTTGGAAATCTTGTACCTTCTGTCTGCAAGGAAATTTAGATGCTGGATTCCTAACTCTCTTGTTGGGGAGCAGATTAACAGGTCATCCACATACTGTAGGAGATCCCCTCCCACATAAAGACTTAGGTCCTGCAAATATCTAGCCAAGGCTTGCCCAAGTCTTTGCTATTGTGAATAGTGCCGCAATAAACATACGTGTGCATGTGTCTTTATAGCAGCATGATTTATACTCCTTTAGGTATATACCCAGTAATGGCTGGGTCAAATGATATTTCTAGTTCTAGATCCCTGAGGAATGGCCACACTGACTTCCACAATGGTTGAACTAGTTTACAGTCCCACCAACAGTGTAAAAGTGTTCCTATTTCCTCCACATCCTCTCCAGCACCTGTTGTTTCCTGACTTTTTAATGATCGCCATTCTAACTGGTGTGAGATGGTATCTCATTGTGGTTTTGGTTTGCAGTTCTCTGATGGCCAGTGATGATGAGCATTTTTTCATGTGTGTTTTGGCTGCATAAATGCCTTCTTTTGAGAAGTGTCTGTTCATGTCCTTCACCCACTTTTTGATGGGGTTGTTTGTTTTTTTCTTGTAAATTTGTTTGAGTTCATTGTAGATTCTGGATATTAGCCCTTTGTCAGATGAGTAGGTTGTGAAAATTTTCTCGCATTTTGTAGGTTGCCTGTTCACTCTGATGGTCGTTTCTCTTGCTGTGCAGAAACTCTTTAGTTTAATTAGATCCCATTTGTGAATTTTGGCTTTTGTTGCCATTGCTTTTGGTGTTTTAGACATGAAGTCCTTTCCCATGCCTATGTCCTGAATGGTATTGCCTAGGTTTTCTTCTAGGGTTTTTATGGTTTTAGGTCTAACATGTAAGTCTTTAATCCATCTTGAATTAATTTTTGTATAAGGTATAAGGAAGGGATCCAGTTTCAGCTTTCTACATATGGCTAGCCAGTTTTCCCAGCACCATTTATTAAATAGGGAATCCTTTTCCCATTGCTTGTTTTTGTCAGGTTTGTCAAAGATCAGATAGTTGTACATATGTGGCATTATTTCTGAGGGCTCTGTTCTGATCCATTGATCTATGTCCCTGTTGTGGTACCAGTACCATGCTGTTTTGGTTACTGTAGCCTTGTAGTATAGTTTGAAGTCAGGTAGCGTGATGCCTCCAGCTTTGTTCTTTTGGCTTAGGATTGACTTGGCGATGTGGACTCTTTTTTGGTTCTGTATGAACTTTAAAGTAGTTTTTTCCAATTCTGTGAAGAAAGTCATTGGTAGCTTGATGGGGATGGCATTGAATCTATAAATTACCTTGGGCAGTATGGCCGTTTTCACGATATTGATTCTTCCAACACATGAGCATGGAATGTTCTTCCATTTGTTTGTATCCTCTTTTATTTCATTGAGCAGTGGTTTGTAGTTCTCCTTGAAGAGGTCTTTCACGTCTCTTGTAAGTTGGATTCCTAGGTATTTGATTGTCTTTGAAGCAATTGTGAATGGGAGTTCACTCATGATTTGGCTCTCTGTTTGTCTGTGATTGGTGTACAAGAATGCTTGTGATTTTTGTACATTGATTTTGTATCCTGAGACTTTGCTGAAGTTGCTAATCAGCTTAAGGAGATTTTGGGCTGAGACAATGGGGTTTTCTAGATATACAATCATATCATCTGCAAACAGGGACAATTTGACTTCCTCTTTTCCTAATTGAATACCCTTTATTTCCTTCTCCTGCCTGATTGCCCCGGCCAGAACTTCTAGCACTATGTTGAATAGGAGTGGTGAGAGAGGGCATCCCTGTCTTGTGCCAGTTTTCAGAGGGAATGCTTCCAGTTTTTGCCCATTCAATATGATATTGGCTGTGGGTTTGTCATAGATAGCTCTTATTATTTTGAGATACGTCTCATCGATACCTAATTTATTGAGAGTTTTTAGCATGAAGGGTTGTTGAATTTTGTCAAAGGCCTTTTCTGCGTCTATTGAGATAATCATGTGGTTTTTGTCTTTGGTTCTGTTTATATGCTGGATTACATTTCTTGATTTGCGTATGTTGAACCAGCCTTGCATCCCAGGGATGAAGCCCACTTGATCATGGTGGATAAGCTTTTTGATGTGCTGCTGGATTCGGTTTGCCAGTATTTTATTGAGGATTTTTGCATCAATGTTCATCAAGGATATTGGTCTGAAATTCTCTTTTTTTGTTGTGTCTCTGCCAGGCTTTGGTATCAGGATGATGCTGGCCTCATAAAATATGTTAGGGAGGATTCCCTCTTTTTCTATCGATTGGAATAGTTTCAGAAGGAATGGTACCAGTTTCTCCTTGTACCTCTGGTAGAATTCGGCTGTGAATCCATCAGGTCCTGGACTCTTTTTGGTTGGTAAGCTATTGATTATTGCCACAATTTCAGAGCCTGTTATTGGTCTATTCAGAGATTCAACTTCTTCCTGGTTTAGTCTTGGGAGGGTGTATTTGTTGAGGAATTTATCCATTTCTTCTAGATTTTCTAGTTTATTTGCATAGTGGTGTTTGTAGTATTCTCTGATGGTAGATTGTATTTCTGTGGGATAAGTGGTGATATCCCCTTTATCATTTTTTATTGCGTCTATTTGATTCTTCTCTCTTTTCTTCTTTATTAGTCTTGCTAGCGGTCTATCAATTTCATTGATCTTTTCAAAAAACCAGCTCCTGGATTCATTAATTTTTTGAAGGGTTTTTTGTGTTTCTATTTCCTTCAGTTCTCCTCTGATTTTAGTTATTTCTTGCCTTCTGCTAGCTTTTGAATGTGTTTGCTCTTGCTTTTTTTGTTCTTTTTAGCATTGGTAAGAATATTAAAAGAGTTACTATATATAACATTTAGAGTTAATGTATGTTATATGACAATGCTATAGAAGTATCTGCTAATTTTTTTAGAACATTTATATTCTCTTTCACATAAGAGATCTCAGATAATTATTCCAAATCAGTGTGAAAATTCTGATACTTCAGGGGACTGAGAACATTCCATTGAGTTGCTTACACTCTATGGGGCATTGTCATTAGCATCCTGATCAAAAGTCGCTCACCATCACATCAGATTCCAGCCATGGAAAGAAGAAAGAGAGTATGAGAAGACACATCAAATATCTTTGGGCCCAATTTGGAAATGGCACAAACTACCTCCCCTGACATTCTATTAATAAGAGAATAGTTACACAATTATAGCTAAGTGAAGGAAGCTGGAAACTTTAGTTTAGCTGGTGGTGTGGTTTAGCTGTGTCCCCACCCAAATCTCATCTTGAATTGTAATCCCTGTAATTCCCAAGTGTCGAGGAAAGGATCAGTGGGAGGTGATTGGCTCATGGGGGCAGTTTCCCCCATGCTGTTCTTGTGACAGTGTGTGAGTTCTCATGAGATCTGATGGTTTTATAAGGCAGTTTTCTCTGCTCTTGTTCACACTCTCTCCTGCTGTCTTGTGAAGAAGGTGCCTGCTTCCCCCTCTGCCATAATTGTAAGTTTCCTGAGGCTTCCCCAGCCATGCAGAACTGTGAGTCAATTAAACCTCTTCCCTTTATAAATTACCCAGTCTTGGGTCTTTCTTTCTTTTCTTTCCTTTCTTTCCCTTTCTTTTCCTTCCTTCCTTCCATTCATTCATTCATTCATTCATTTTGAGACAGAGTCTCACTCTGTCGCCCAGACTGGAGTGCACGGGTGCGATCTCAGCTCACTGCAAACTCTGCCTCCCGGGATCAAGCAATTCTCCTGCCTCAGCCTCCCGAGTAGCTGGGATTACAGGCGCACACCACCACACCCGGCTAATTTTTGTATATTTAGTAGAGACAGGGTTTTACCACTTTTGGCCAGGCTAGTCTTGAACTCCTGACTTCAGGTGATCTGCCCACCTTGACTTCCCAAACTGTTGGGATTACAAACGTGAGCCACTGTGCCCAGCCTCAGGTATGTCTTTATAGCAGTGTGAGAATAGACTAATACAGCTGGGTAGCCTCTTGCCCAGAAAGGAAGAATTTTGGTAGACAGTTAGTACATTCTACCACAGTTCCTTAAACTGACTCGAAAAGAGCTTGGAATGTATTATAATTCTATAACTATTGAGGAAATTAAGTTAGTGAAATAGTGTAAAATATCGTTATATTAAAAGAAACTAAAAAATCAAAACAATGAAAGGTGTATAAACATTGAAATGGATAAATATAGTAGATTCATACAATGAAATATAGACAGCAATTTATCCCACAACTAGAGATACATGCTAACAACATGTATGCATTTTACAAATAATGTTGAGCTAAAGAAAACAAAAACAATTCACGTAGTATGATTTTGTTGTGGGGGAATTCCAAAAGAAGCAAAATCAAACAATGTTGTTTGAAGATGCATGCCTAGGAGGTTAAACTAGAGAGAATAGAAAGGTGATGATTATCATAAGAGTTAGGACATTTGTTGCTTCAGGGAAAGCAGTCAAGGGAAGGTACAGGGGAGGCTTCTGGGTTGTTAGTAATATTATATTTTAACTTGGATGGTGATTTACACTGGTGTTTGTTTTATAACTGTCCTATAGAAGGATATATGTATTTTATACACTCTCAGGTATATATGATATATGTCACTATTTTCTAATGGATATGAGAGAGCAAAGTCAGCTTCAAAAAATAAAAGGCAAGGGTAGGCCTAATAATAAATTAGTTTAGTATTTGTGCAAGAAAAAACAAATAGACCAATTGAACAGAAGAGAGACCTCAGAAAACTACATATTTATATATATGGAATTGATATAAGATAAAGTTAGCCGCACCAGTCAATAGGGAAAGGATGTTTTGTTTAGGAGATGGTATTGGGAGAATTGTCTCACTCTAAGGAAACAAAACTATATCTTATCCAACATCTCTAGATAACTACCTAAGAAAGGTGGACTCTGGATGGGTTAAAGATCTTAAGGTGAAGGATAACTTTTAGTTAATAGAAAACAATAAAGGAGAGTATCTTTATGACCTAAAGAAAGGGAAGAACTTCTGAAACAAAATTTAAAAAGCATTAACCCTAAGACTAAAAAACCTGATTGAATTTGAATAATCAAAATTAAGGATTTCCACTCCTTGAAAAACACCATGGCAAAGATAAACTGACAAAGTATTAGTAAGTAGACTATATTAGGAACTCTTAAAAATAACGAAGTGGGGATAATAACCCCAAGGAATAACAGACAAATGGTGTGAAGAAGCAATTTACAGAAGAGGGGGAAAAATGACACACATGAAAGATGCTCAGAATCCTAGTAATCAGAGACATGCCAATTGAAGCAGCCCTTTTAAATTACTTTATACCTATTAGACTAGCAAAAAATTAAAAGGCTTGATATTGTCAAGTGTTGATGAGGAGGCGGGGATGTAGGGGACCTTATGCATCATTGATGGGAGAGTAGATAGTTGTACTTGTGACAGGTAAGATCCAGAGCTCAAGGAACCACAAGAACTGTAGGCTCCAGAACCACTCCTGCAGCCACAGGCCTCCCTGAAAAATAGATGCTTGCAATATTGCCTCTTTCCTCAATTATTTCTAAATTTTAGTTTTGCTCAAGTCCTGGCTAACTTAGACACAAAATTACATCCTATACTCTGGCTTCAAGGCAGTTGAAGGAATATAGCCTTTAGTTTCTACCTCTGCAGGGCAGGTATGCACACTAGAAGAGTGAGGTCCAACCCCCCAGTTGGGGTTCAGGCACTGGTATTTTATAAAAACTCCATACATTATTCTAATGTATGAGCCAATATTTAAAAACACTGCACCAAAAGGATGTTGGAAAAGAGCTTGAAGGTCCTGATTTAGTGTCCTCACTACACATCACAGAAGTAAGACCTAGGTGCACACTAAGTATTATTGACGTGTTCATGTTTCATTGTCACAATACAGCAGAAATTTGTCTACAGCAAGAAAACAAATCATTTACTTTTTGCCGAAGCTCATTTTTGTTGTGCAATGAGATTTTCTAGAAAAGTGATTCACTAGAAATGTAAATGACCATATTAGCACAGCCAAGAGCAAGTCATCCAACTGAGGGAAACCAAGAAGAATGTCCTTAAGCAGAAGCAGAGAATGTAATGAAAATTTTTAACATATTCAGTTTCATATTCTAACAGATGTAGCAGAAAAAGCTCAGTCCTTTAGGGATGACTTTGGGAAATGGTGAATGAATAGATATCACATACTTGTGTTCATCAAGCTCTAGGCTTTGCATACCAGAGGAGTTCTGTGGTTTCTGACAGCTAGCTGGTGAATCACATAAACCATAGAATGTAATTGATTCTATCAAGAAGTAAAATCAAATGAAGTATAGATGGAGCATTCCATGGACTGTTATCAATTTTCTCTAGAGAAAAAAAGAATTGGCTTCTGCCATGAATCTGAAGATTGTCTGTGGGTAAAATGAAATGGAAAATAAATTGTTCATGAATGAATTCTAGAAAAGCCCACTGGTATTCAGAGAGAGAGAAAGTAAATATCTATATAGAAATTTTGGGAATAATAAAGTCAGATGTGCCCTATACTATTAATAGGTTTAAACATTTTGATCATTTCCCTATCTTTATCTTGCTTTACTCACTACTTTCCAGGACTTTTCCTATCAGGCACTGCCAATAAATCATGTGCTTCTGAATTCCTCTGTCTCCCATTCTAGGGAACCAGACAGACATCAAACATGTATCTAAGTTGCCCAAGACAGGAGCCAGATACTCACTTTATCAGCCTTTGTGGTACACTGGACAACTGTTTTCCAAATATTCCATTTCTCTTCTTGCTGTGCCACCCTCAGTGGGCTGAGTATACATCCCTGTGTTATTAAACTCAGGAATGGCCATGTGACTTAGTTTGGCCAATGAAATACACAGATAGAAGTAACACAGTAGAAGTAACACAGATCACTTTCAGATAGAAATTTTAAGAGCCACTGTAGTTCACTGTGTCTCTTTTCTCTTTGCCCCCAGACTGGTAATGTTTTAGATATGGTTGGCTCTGCCAGACTGGACCCTGGATTAGTGATGATCAGAAGCAGAGCCAGAGCTAACTTGCAATGGACAAGTAGCATGAGCAATAAATGTTAAACATAAACAGCAAACCATTGTTGTTATGAGCCTCTGTTGCAGCATGCTGCAGTAGTTCATTCTTTTTCATTTACTGTGTATGGTATTTCATTGTGTGAATATTTCACAATTTTTCCATTCCACTATTGATAGACACTTATGTTTATCCAAGTTTTTGTACATTATGAATAAACTGCAATGAATTTTCTTGTAAAATGTATTTAAATGCATTTATGTAAACATTTCTTTTTACTATATAGAATTGGAATTACTGATTAATAAAGCACATATATGTGCAGCTTTTGCAAGTACTGTCAAGCAGTTTTCCAAAGTGGTTGTAGCAGCATACTCCTTCACAAATAATGTTGGAGAGTTCTAGTTGCTTCATTTCTTTGCCAACACTTAATAGTATTAGTTTTTCTTCTTTAACTTTTAACTATTTGGATTGTTATGTAAGAATATCTCATTGTGGTTTTATTTGCATTTCTTAGATGACTAATGGAGTTGAACACTTTGTCTTATGGTTGTTGGCCAATTGGAATCCTTGTTTGTGCAGTGAATATTTAACATTTTGTTCGTTTAAGAAATGAGGTTGACATTATTTTTCTTATTGATTTGTAGGTATGAATCCTTTGTGCATACATGTATTGAAAATATATTCTATTTTTTGGAGTCTTTTTCTTAATCACTTCTGTTGATGAACAGAAAGCCTGCAATTTTAATGAAATCTAACATCAATATTTTTGTTTATGAATGTTGCTTTGAATATCCTCCTTTAAAAATCTTTATGTACCCCAAAATTATGAAATATGCTTCCTTGTGATCTTATAAAATATTTATAGTTATTTTTCACATTTAGATTTTTCATCCACCTGGAATATATTTTTGGTTGTCCTGTGAGTAGGAATCAAGATTCATTTTGGCCATATGTATATCCAATCTATACAGCATCATTTTATTGAAAAGAAAATCTTTTCTCCACTCATTGCAGCAGCACTTTATCATAAATAAGGTAACCATGTATGTGTTGGTCTACATCTGGACCTTTTTTTTTTTTTTGAGATGGAGTTTCACTCTTGTTGCCCAGGCTGGAGTGCAGTGGCACCATCTTGTCTCAGTGCAACCTCTGCCTTCTGGTTTCAGGCGATTCTCTGGCCTCAGCCTCCCGAGTAGCTGGGATTACAGGCGCCCACCACCATGCCCAGCTGATTTTTGTATTTTTAGTAGAGATGGGGTTTCATCATGTTGGCCAAGCTTGTCTCGAACTCCCGACCTTGTGATCCACCCACCTTGGCCTCCCAAAGTCCTGGGATTACAGGCGTGAGCCACCACGCCTGGCCTATATCTGGACTTTTTGTTCTGTTCCGTTGGATTATTTGTCAATCATTGCACAAAATCAGAGTGTTTTAATTATAATAGATTTATAATAAACCTTGATTTTTGGTAATCCCCCAAATTTGTTCTTCCTCAAAATTTTTTATGGATATTCTTAACTCTTCATATTTTCACTTAAATTTAGAGCCAGATTGCCAATTTGTACAAAATCTTTCTAGGATTTGTGTTGGAATTTTATTGAGCTCCTTGTAGATCAATGTGGGGAGAATGTACATCATTAAATTGCCACATTTCCAAGATCTGAAGTTGGTATATGTGTCTCTTTAAATGTTTAGTTTCTGTTAGTGAAGTTGTAGATTTTCGTGTAGAGATTTTGAACATCTGTTACATCCTAAGAGTTTAGTAGTTCTGATGCTCTTGTAGATAATATCTTCTTAAAATTTCATTTTCTAATTGTTTGTTACTACACAAGAACAAATGATTCTGTATACTGACTCTATAGCTAGGTACCTTTGTAAATTTATGTTTTTATTTTAATAGTTTATCTGTAGAGTCTTTTGTATTATCTACATACCAAGCACGTTGTCTGTAAATAATGAGTGTTCTAGATCTTCTTTTCCAGGCTTGACATCTCCTCTTTCTTTTTCTTACCTTTAGTTTAATATTGGGCATAAGGGATAATCACGAATATCTTTGTTTCTTTCTCAGTCACCAGGGAAAGCTTTCAAATTCTCATCGAGTGTGAAAATTGCTGTAACTTTTTCTCTTTGGCAAATATTCTTCACCTGATTAAGAAATTTGCATTCTCTTTCTAGTTTACTAAAAATGTTTTTAATTGTAAATGAGTGTTGGATTTTTAAAATACTTTTTCTGCATCTATTGAGATCATTTTTCCCCTTTATTCTGTTAATTATATGTTGACTTAAAACTTCAAGCCAAACTCCCATATGATTTATAAACCTTACTTGATTATGATATTATTATGTTTTTATAATTGTGGACTTAGTTGACTAATATTTTAAGATATTAATGTCCATGTTCATAATAAAGATTGGCCTGTAATTTTAATTTCCCTTTTTTGTAATTAATTGTCAGGTTTTAGTATCAAGGTTATATTCACCTGGTGAAAGAGTTGAGAGTTATTTCTTCTTTTTTTATTCTCTAAAAGTTAAGTAAAATTTAGCATGTTTTCTTCCTTAAGTGTTTGGAATAATTCACTTATGAAGCTACCTGGGACTAAAGATTTCTTTTTTTTTTTTTTTTTTTTTTTTTTTTTTTTTTTTTTTTTTTTTTTTTTTATTTTTTTTTTTTATTATACTTTAGGGTTTTAGGGTACATGTGCACAATGTGCAGGTTTGTTACATATGTATCCATGTGCCATGTTGATTTCCTGCACCCATTAATTCGTCATTTAGCATTAGGTGTATCTCCTAATGCTGTCCCTCCCCCCTCCCCCCACCCCACAACAGTCCCCGGAGCGTGATGTTCCCCTTCCTGTGTCCATGAGTTCTCATTGTTCAATTCCCACCTATGAGTGAGAACATGCGGTGTTTGGTTTTTTGTCCTTGCGATAGTTTACTGAGAATGATGTTTTCCAGTTTCATCCATGTCCCTACAAAGGACACGAACTCATCATTTTTTATGGCTGCATAGTATTCCATGGTGTATATGTGCCACATTTTCTTAATCCAGTCTATCGTTGTTGGACATTTGGGTTGGTTCCAACTCTTTGCTATTGTGAATAGTGCCGCAATAAACATATGTGTGCATGTGTCTTTATAGCAGCATGATTTATAGTCCTTTGGGTATATACCCAGTAATGGGATGGCTGGGTCAAATGGTATTTCTAGTTCTAGATCCCTGAGGAATCGCCACACTGACTTCCACAATGGTTGAACTAGTTTACAGTCCCACCAACAGTGTAAAAGTGTTCCTATTTCTCCACATCCTCTCCAGCACCTGTTGTTTCCTGATTTTTTAATGATGGCCATTCTAACTGGTGTGAGATGGTATCTCACTGTGGTTTTGATTTGCATTTCTCTGATGGCCAGTGATGAGGAGCATTTCTTCATGTGTTTTTTGGCTGCATAAATGTCTTCTTTTGAGAAGTGTCTGTTCATGTCCTCTGCCCACTTTTTGATGGGGTTGTTTGTTTTTTTCTTGTAAATTTGTTTGAGTTCATTGTAGATTCTGGATATTAGCCCTTTGTCAGATGAGTAGGTTGCAAAAATTTTCTCCCATTGTGTAGGTTGCCTGTTCACTCTGATGATAGTTTCTTTTGCTGTGCAGAAGCTCTTTAGTTTAATGAGATCCCATTTGTCGATTTTGGCTTTTGTTGCCATTGCTTTTGGTGTTTTAGACATGAAGTCCTTGCCCACGCCTATGTCCTGAATGGTATTGCCTAGGTTTTCTTGTAGGATTTTAATGGTTTTAGGTCTAACATATAAGTCTTTAATCCATCTTGAATTAATTTTTGTATAAGGTGTAAGGAAGGGATCCAGTTGCAGCTTTCTACATATGGCTAGCCAGTTTTCCCAGCACCATTTATTGAATAGGGAATCCTTTCCCCATTTCTTGTTTTTGTCAGGTTTGTCGAAGATCAGATAGTTGTAGCTATGCGGCATCATTTCTGAGGGCTCTGTTCTGTTCCATTGATCTATGTCTCTGTTGTGGTACCAGTACCATGCTGTTTTGGTTACTGTAGCCTTGTAGTATAGTTTAAAGTCAGGTAGCGTGATGCCTCCAGCTTTGTTCTTTTGGCTTAGGATTGACTTGGCGATGCGGGCTCTTTTTTGGTTCCATATGAACTTTAAAGTAGTTTTTTCCAATTCTGTGAAGAACGTCATTGGTAGCTTGATGGGGATGGCATTGAATCTATAAATTACCTTGGGCAGTATGGCCATTTTCACAATATTGATTCTTCCAACCCATGAGCATGGAATGTTCTTCCATTTGTTTGTATCCTCTTTTATTTCATTGAGCAGTGGTTTGTAGTTCTCCTTGAAGAGGTCCTTCACATCCCTTGTAAGTTGGATTCCTAGGTATTTTATTCTCTTTGAAGCAATTGTGAATGGGAGTTCACTCATGATTTGGCTCTCTGTTTGTCTGTTATTGGTGTACAAGAATGCTTGTGATTTTTGTACATTAATTTTGTATCCTGAGACTTTGCTGAAGTTGCTAATCAGCTTAAGGAGATTTTGGGCTGAGACAATGGGGTTTTCTAGATATACAATCATGTCATCTGCAAACAGGGACAATTTGACTTCCTCTTTTCCTAATTGAATACCCTTTATTTCCTTCTCCTGCCTGATTGCTCTGGCCAGAACTTCCAGCACTATGTTGAATAGTAGCGGTGAGAGAGGGCATCCCTGTCTTGTGCCAGTTTTCAGAGGGAATGCTTCCAGTTTTTGCCCATTCAGTATGATATTGGCTGTGGGTTTGTTGTAGATAGCTCTTATTATTTTGAGATACGTCCCATCAATACCTAATTTATTGAGAGTTTTTAGCATGAAGGGTTGTTGAATTTTGTCAAAGGCCTTTTCTGCATCTATTGAGATAATCATGTGGTTTTTGTCTTTGGTTCTGTTTATATGCTGGATTACATTTATTGATTTGCGTATGTTGAACCAGCCTTGCATCCCAGGGATGAAGCCCACTTGATCATGGTGGATAAGCTTTTTGATGTGCTGCTGGATTCGGTTTGCCAGTATTTTATTGAGGATTTTTGCATCAATGTTCATCAAGGATATTGGTCTGAAATTCTCTTTTTTGGTTATGTCTCTGCCAGGTTTTGGTATTAGGATGATGCTGGCTTCGTAAAATGTGTTAGGGAGGATTCCCTCTTTTTCTATCGATTGGAATAGTTTCAGAAGGAATGGTACCAGTTCCTCCTTGTACCTCTGGTAGAATTCAGCTGTGAATCCATCAGGTCCTGGACTCTTTTTGGTTGGTAAGCTATTGATTATTGCCACAATTTCAGAACCTGTTATTGGTCTATTCAGAGATTCAACTTCTTCCTGGTTTAGTCTTGGGAGGGTGTATTTGTCGAGGAATTTATCCATTTCTTCCAGATTTTCTAGTTTATTTGCATAGAGGTGTTTGTAGTATTCTCTGATGGTAGATTGTATTTCTGTGGGATCGGTGGTGATATCCCCTTTTTCGTTTTTTATTGCATCTATTTGATTCTTCTCTCTTTTCTTCTTTATTAGTCTTGCTAGCGGTCCATCAATTTTGTTGATCTTTTCAAAAAACCAGCTCCTGGATTCATTAATTTTTTGAAGGGTTTTTTGTGTCTCTATTTCCTTCAGTTCTGCTCTGATTTTAGTTATTTCTAGCCTTCTGCTAGCTTTTGAATGTGTTTGCTCTTGCTTTTCTAGTTCTTTTAATTGTGATGTTAGGGTGTCAATTTTGGATCTTTCCTGCTTTCTCTTGTGGGCATTTAGTGCTATAAATTTTCCTCTACACACTGCTTTGAATGTGTCCCAGAGATTCTGGTATGTTGTGTCTTTGTTCTCGTTGGTTTCAAAGAACATCTTTATTTCTGCCTTCATTTCATTATGTACCCAATAGTCATTCAGGAGCAGGTTGTTCAGTTTCCATGTAGTTGAGCGGTTTTGACTGAGTTTCTTAATCCTGAGTTCTAGTTTGATTGCACTGTGGTCTGAGAGACAGTTTGTTATAATCTCTGTTCTTTTACATTTGCTGAGAAGAGCTTTACTTCCAACTATGTGGTCAATTTTGGAATAGGTGTGGTGTGGTGCTGAAAAAAATGTATATTCTGTTGATTTGGGGTGGAGAGTTCTGTAGATGTCTATTAGGTCCACTTTGTGTAGAGCTGAGTTCAATTCCTGGATATCCTTGTTAACTTTCTGTCTCGTTGATCTGTCTAATGTTGACAGTGGGGTGTTAAAATCTCCCATTATTATTGTGTGGGAGTTTAAGTCCCTTTGTAGGTCACTGAGGACTTGCTTTATGAATCTGGGTGCTCCTGTGTTGGGTGCATATATATTTAGGATAGTTAGCTCTTCTTGTTGAATTGATCCCTGGACTAAAGATTTCTTTAAGGGGGATTTTAAAGTATAGATTACATTTATTTAAAAAATATAGAAATATTGAGATTAAATGTTTCTTCTTGTGTATGCTTTGATAAATTTAGCAATTCATTCTTTTCATTTAAATTTGCAAATTTAGTGGAATAAAGTAGTTCATAATATCCTCTTGTTACATATTTAGGATCTGCGATAATATCCTCTTTATTTCTCACGTTTTGTTTTCTTTCTCATTTTCTTTCTGTCAGTCTTACCACAGTTTTATATCTTTCATTAGTCTTTTCAATAATCAACTTTTGAATGTTTTGTCTTAAGTTTTTATTGTAGTAAATTTCACATAGTATAAAATTCATCATTTAACCATTCAATGACATACAATTCAATGGCATTAAGTATGGTCACAATATTGTGCAACCATCACCATGATCTTGTGCCAGGATATTTTTCACCATCTCAGAAGGAAACCCATATTCATTAAGTAGTTATTCCCCATCCTCCTCTACCCTGCAGTTCCTGACAACTACTAATCTGCTTTCTGTCTTTATGGATTTGCCTTTTCTGTCTATTTCATATAAATGGAATCCTATAATATGCTGCCTTTTGTGTTTGGCTTCTTTCACTTAGCATAATGATTTCAAGGTGCACCTATGTTGTGGCATGTATTAGGACTTTATTCTTTTTTGTGACTGAATGACACTTCATACAATGGATAGTCTCTCTTCGAGTTTGTTTTTTATTTCATTGATTGCTGGTTTTATCTTCATTTCCATCCTTCTCTTTTCTTTGGGTTTTTAAGCGTTTTGAGATGCGTGCTTAGACAATTGAAGTGAAGTGACATAGTTCTGTTAGCTTTCCCTTTCTATACTTTCAGGTTCTGTTTTTAGGTGCACATCAGTTTTGGATTGCCCATATCTAGACATACAAAATTAGGGCTCCTACACTTCCTAACTAGATGACTTTGTATGAATGGGGATAATCATATTGATCCTCTCTCCTTGTCCAGGGTCTTGTGAGAGAATGTAAGGTAAAAGCATTTTGTAAACTAACTTCTAGACTTGGATAGTACCTTGTACTTTGCACTGCCATTGCTTTATATCTGCATAGTGGTTTCACAGGTTTTTAAAAATTTAATACAGCAAATCCACAGGAATTATCTCCATTTTACAGATGTTATTTCTGCTACTATAGAATTTTCAGGAAGTGACCATGAATTTAGTATTTAAAGCCCAGGGTTTTTTTTGTTTTTTTTCTTCCAGCTTTACTATAGCTGCCTCATGCAGAATGGTATTATTGGCATTCTTAGAACATTGGAATTTCACACTTTCAGAAACTTGAGAACATTGCAACAACTGCCAACAGGGCTCAAAATCCTCTGCAGATGAACAACACCAAGTGGTACAGTCACCCAATCAATCCTTTTGCACTTCTACAAAATTAAGCTCGGCAAATTTGGCTCTGGCTTTCTACCAATTCATTGACAGTTTTTATGACTACTCCGTGAATTAGGCTTTTTGTGGGAAAATAAAAGAATGGGTTGATGTGATTGTTACCAAATATATTTAGGAAGAAGTATTTGAACATGTGCAAATAAATACTTAGCACATGAGGACCAAGGGAGGAAAGGAAAGGGATTCTAATAGTCAAGGTGAGATCTGAGTTTTTTCATAAATTTGCTTTTTAAATGTTTGGTTATACATTTCTGGTGATAAAAAAATTCTAAGTTGAAAACACCTTCATAATTTCTCATAACATTTAAAATCTTCACATTGCATGGACTCATACTCTTGTTTGCACATTTTAACATGTGTGAAATAGGAAATTATTGTATAAGTAATAGTATCTTAGAATTGTGTTATAGATTAATTATAGTTTTTCTTTTTTAGTAGTACATAAAATAAAAGAATAATAGTAAGATAGTTATGTATTTAACATTGATGGCATTACAGCAAATAAAATATGGAACATTAAAGTATTCCAGAGGATTCTGTAATAACTTTTAAACATTCATTCATTCATTCATGTATTCAACAATATTTATTGAGCACCTAGATTTTGTTAGGTGCTGTACCAGGTGTTAGAGCTATAATAACAAGCAAGGCATTTTTACACAGGCTTCTGGTCTAGTGAGAAAAACAGTACCGTAATAAAGTATCAACAATACAGAGTGGCAGGAATAATAAAGAAGCAGCATGGTGCAATGAGACATATGAGAAGGGTATCCAAGATTTAGACATCAGGAAAAACTAGTAGAAATAAATTGCAAACAGGTGCCTGAAGGAGCAGGTAGGATTTGATCATGTTAAGAATGGGGAGTAGTATTCACACCCTCTTGTAATTCCTTCACCTTGAGAGAACAGAATGAATACAACATGGTAAAAATGATATGTCACTTTGAAAATTAGGTTACAAAGAGATGGTGACTTCCATCTTGCTTGTTAAAATGAGATCACAGCCCTGGCCAATGCCTGGGCTATGACCTTGGGAAAGACACTGAGGCAGAGGCACCAGGTAAGTTGTAGTCATAATGCTGGCCCACAAAAAGTGAGAGGTGATAAGTGTTTGTTGTTATAAGCTGATACATTTCAGGCTTGTTTGTTACACGATGGTAGATAACTAATACATCTGTAGGGAAGCAGGGTGGACATAGGTATGAGAGGCATGAGAGGGATTGCAAATAGGCATGAAGAAATTTGGAGGCAAATGATATATTTATAACCTTGATGCCTGTGATGGCTTCATGGGTGAGTATATATGTCAAAACTTATTAATTTATATATATTGACTTATATATTGAATTATAAACATATATAATTATATTTATATATTATAAATGTGTGCAGTTTATTGTGTATAAATTATATATCAATAAAGATGTTTGTTTTTTAAAATGGAGAATAAAAAGCTTATGGAAAGACAGCGTTTCAGGCAAAAGAGCAAATGAAAACAAAAGCCCAGAGCAAGAGCTCCAGAGACAGCAGACCATTTCAAAGTGTGCATTGACTTGCAAAACCTTTGCTCTTGGATTTGAAAGAGATAAGTAGGTTAGGGGAAGGAAGGAGGACAAGATTGGTTGTGAAAAGAGGGAAAAGAGAACAAATAGTCAGAGACTTCAAACAAATACCATGGATTTTTGTGCAAGAAAGACCACTTGTGTTCTTTAAGGCCCATAGGACAACTGGGTCAGAAAAGGAGAGAGTGGCATCTCTAGTCTACTCCCAAACCATCTTTCACTCCCTGCTCCTCCTGCCTCCTTTATCCCCAACCCCTTGCCACTCATTTATACTTTCCTTCCCTTTACAAATATTTGAGCATTTACTATGTGCCAGAAACTGTTCTAGGAGTTGGAGAGAAGGTAGTTAGCAAGTTAAGGTCTGTGACCTCTAAAAGTTTACATGCTAGTAGGGGAAGGCAGGTGGCATTAAGTAGGAAGATGATTTCCTATGGAGTGCTGTGAAGACAGTGGTGATAAAGTCCTTAACAACAGGTATGGCACAGCGTCAATCAGTCAGTTCAGTACCAGCTGAACAAAACACTATTTGGAAGAAGAATCCTAGAGACCCTACTATGCCAGGAAATAATACCTTGGTTGCTAGATCATGGTAAAGTGAGGGAGGATTCCAGGGAAGAGAGAATGGTCAGTATTGTGGAGGACCTCTTGGAGGGTCTGAGGAAGTGGTTATTTACCAACCACTGTAGAAATATGTCATTATTCTAATAACGAGTAATTCTGTGCTGGAGCTAACCATTTGATATCAGCACTGAGGTCTTAGTAACTGGTGCAGAGAGAGGGTTCAGGAGAAGAGAGTATGGAGGAAGCCTACTCTAGATGGTAATATTGGGAAAGTCCTCTCAGAAGAAGTGACATTTAAGCTATGACCTGAATGAAAAGAAAGAGAAATGCAAGGGGCAGTTAAGTCAGGGGGATGGGAAGAGGATTCTAGCCAAAGAATAGCAAAGACAATGATGGTGAAGTGCAATAAACTTGGTGTGTGTACCGAGTGGTACAAAAGCTAATGTTGCTGCCATGTTATGCTGAGTGAATTATAAGAAATTAGGCCAGATGATAAGCACAGCCCAGATCTTGTGGGGCCTTTCAGGCCACAATAAGAAAATAAAATGAGAAGCCAGAAGAGGGAGGATTTTAAGCATGGAAATGATATAATCCGATTTACATTTTTAAAGGATTACATGGGCCTTGATAAGAAGAATGAATTTGTGGGGAGGGTGATTAGGGAGAGAACAGTGGAGAATCTGTTCTAGCCTGGAGATGATAGCAGCCTGAACCAGAGTCATGGCAGTGGAAATGGGGAAAATTGGGTTGATTCAAGATTATTTGAAAGTTGTGGTGGTTTCAAAGGGAGATCTATACATTCTTTGATATGTGGGCTAGGCCGTTTTTACACTGCTATAAACACCTGAGGCTGGGTAATTTATATAAAAAAAGTTTTAATTGGTTCATGGTTCTGTAGGCTGTACAGGAAGCATGGTGTCAACATCTGCTTAGGTTCTGATGAGGACCTCAGGAAGCTTAAAATCATGGGGGAAGGTGGTGGGCATCACCAGCATGTCACATGGCAAGAGAGGGAGTGGGGGTGGGGGGAGGTGCTATAGTCTTTTAAACAACCAGATCTCAAGTGAACTCAGAGCAAGAGAACTCACTCATTACCATGAGGATGGCACCAAGACAATTCAGAGGGATCCGCCACCATGACCCAACCCCTCCCACCAGGTCCCACCTCCACCATTGGGGATCACATTTCAGCATGAGATTTAGAGGGGACAAACATCCAAACCATATCAATATGCCTCAAGGCATATGGAGGGGAGCCTCAAAAGGTGAAGTTTAATTCTTCTCCCCTTGAATGTAAACTGGAGTTAGTAGTTTGCATCTAACAAACAGAACATGACAGAAGTTAGGGGATGTCATTTCAGAAGTTAGGTTAATAAAAGATTGTGGCATCCATTTTGGAGGCATGCCATCTCACTCTTTCAGATTGCTCATTCTAGTGAAAGTCAGCTACCTTGTTCTGTTGTAGTTCTGTAGAGGGGCCCATATATCAAGGGGCTGAAGTCTCTCAAGAGCTGTGTGAGTAATCTTTGAAGCTGATCTCACCTCCTCCACCCACTCCAGTTGAGCCTTCAGATAAGATGGCAATTCACACTGACAGCTCAGCTGCTAACTCATGAGAGACCTTGAGCCAGAGGTACCTAGC
Organism: Symphalangus syndactylus; assembly: GCF_028878055.3. Lineage (NCBI taxonomy): Eukaryota > Metazoa > Chordata > Mammalia > Primates > Hylobatidae > Symphalangus > Symphalangus syndactylus. The sequence continues at coordinate 105,564,726 of NC_072425.2, forward strand.
TGTGCCATGCCTGAATTCCTGACCCACAGAAATGATGAGATAATAAATGTTTGTTGTTTTTAATGGTGAGACTTTGGTATAATTTGTTATGCAGCATATGATGACTAATACAGAATAGAGCCTATAGGACTGACTGATCTGTTTGGTGCAAGAGAGTGTCAGGAAAAGAGATGGATAAAAGAAGATATATAGATTTTGGACTTGAGCAACTGGATGGTAGTGGTGCCATTTATTGAAGTGTGAGTTTGGGCAGGGGGTATTAAGAGTTTTCCTTTGGACACATTTTGAAAAGATTATTAGACACCCCAGTGGGCATGTCAACCAGGTAGCCTGCTGGGCCCTGCCCAAATTCCTTATGCACTGTTTATGAGCATAAGAAAATGATTGTTTGGTTTAGCAGCTAAGCTTGTGAAATATCTCCAATCTTCCATTCTTGCCTTAACCCATTCTAATATGGTTTGTGTTCTTTTGACTTGTGTAGAATTTGTTCTTATTAAACCACCCATTGTATCCATGTTATCAAATTCAGTAGTTACTTCTCTGCCATAAGCATATTCAATTCATAGCCACATTGGACACAGATCATCACTCCCCCTCTTTTTGAATACTCTTCTCTTTTGGATTCATTGGTTCTACTCTCTTAGGTAGCTTCTTCTGCTCTACCTGGTATTAACCAGGGTGGCTTAGCCAGTGGTATTCAGTTGGTGGCCAGGCTGTGGTGGCTTGGCTTGTCTAATAGCCCACTTCATTCATTTCTGCTTCCTTGGTGCCGATGGTTAGGAGGTTGGCTTCTACTGACCACTTTCCCTCTCCATATGTTCACAGCCTTTCATGTGGATGCTCCAGTGGAGTGGTCAGCAGAGAGAGAGGGCAGTAGTTACAATGTGAGGCCAAAGAAGCTTCCCCCCATAAAACTAAAGGTGATAAGTAAAGCATGTTGGTATTGGCTGGTGATATTCCAGAAGAGATGAAAGGACAGATATTGCAGAAGAGAGAAGGTATAACTGGGACCAAAAGCCTTCAGAAGGAAAGAGACATGGAGCAAATCATTCACAGTAACAGCAGACAGCAGAGAGGAGAGACATGGTTGTACAGAGGCACCTCCTTTGGGTCTTTACTCAAATGCCCCCTTATCAGTGAGGCCTTCCCTGACTGCCTGTTCTTAAGCAGAGGGTATTCCTTATCCCCTTTCTTGCCTTATGTGTTTTCTCCATAACATGTGTGCATATCCATAACACACATGCATCACCTAGAGCATTATATATGCCTTAGTGACATGTTTTGCTGATTTCTCAATTGACTCCCCCCATTGGAACGAACGTAAGCTTGAGGAAGACGTTTTGTCGTGTTCTGTAGCATCTAGAACAGCACCTGGTACATAGTAGGTACTCAATAAATGTCAACTGCATGAGGAAATGGATGAGCTGTGTGGGGGATGTACTTGAGTGAACTCTAAAGTCAGAGTGGTGTTGAGAGAAAGATGCTTGAAATCCAGATGTTGGAAGGTGACACAGAGTAGTAGCCTGGTGAGAACAGTTAGATCTTAGGGGTTCCTACTACAGCCCTCCGTTCCGCACCCTTTTGGCAGTCACCATGATCAAGCTACTGAATCTCTCTGAGCCTCAAGGACCGGGATAGCACAAAGTGAGTGCTCACCAAAGCTTGACTGTCCTTTCCCATGGCAATTTGCTTCAGCTTGTTTGATTTCCCCTCCCCGACCGGACTAGGCACTTATTCTCGGTCTTCTCTCTTTACAGTTGGAAGGAACAAAATGGGGCGTTTGGCTTAAAGTGCTCAGCTCCGGCGGTGGGAGCTGACCGCAAGCCGCGCCTTCTGTGCACCTGGTCCGCCCAGCTAGCTGCGGACCCGGCGGGGAGGGGCGGGACGGGCCAATCGGCGCTGCTCCAGCGGGGCTGCGGCTGCAGGCAGGCAGAGCCTCCTAGCCCGTCGGCGTCTGTGCCCATCGATCCCTTCGTCTATCCCCGACCATGGCGAAGCTGATTGCGCTCACTCTCTTGGGGATGGGACTGGCACTCTTCAGGAACCACCAGTCTTCTTACCAGTAAGTTGGGTTGCGGTGAGGGCTGCAGCCTTCGTCCTACTCACTCCCTGCCAGCTCCACGAGCCCCCAGAGAGTTGGGTCCAGGCTGTTAACAGAACATTTACAAGCAGGTGCTAGATGCACACTCTGCGGGGGTTTCATAAATGTTTGTCCAGCCGTCAAGCGTCACTTGAAAACAAACTCTTGCTCATGGCCTGAGACATGGGATAAGGAGGCAATTGCCAGGGGTGTGAGTGCCCAGGTTGTCAACATACACGAATTAATTTTTCATGAAGATTTGTGTGCCCTGGCTACAGAACCCCCAGGCCGGGGGTTCTCCTGATATTTTGTGTATTAGAGAAAGGAGCCCCCGTTGCTTCTGCGCCTTGACTGCCTGGCCATGGCAAACCTTTCAGGCTTGAAGATTCTCAAATTGAGGCTACTGAGGGCCACAGCAAAACTGCATGTGGACCCGAGCAGGTGGGAGCTAACGTGTGCTGTGATGGCTCGCTTCAGTGGGGGCAGGCCGGGAAGAGGGAACCCTGGAGCCAGCATCTGATGTCCTGGGGTTTAGCTCTGCCCCGTGAGTATGGGATTTTGGGCAAATCACTTTACATCTCTAAACTTAGCTGCTTCAGTTAACTGGAAATGGTAATACACACTGCCTGCGACAGAGTAGCTATTCAATAAATGTTAGTTCTCTGCTTCCCTTTAAAGTATTTAATAAAGGGTTAAGTGCTATACAAGGGAGGTGGGGATATTTTAAGAATGTATCAAAAGTTTCATAACTTTTAACAGGAGTTCAAAGTCTAGAGATCATCCTAGTCTCTAAGGCTTAGTCAACAATGCCTTATTTACTTTAAAGTAAAACCTAATAAAAATTAAATATAAAAAATTATATGAGCTTATGGACTAATTAGAAGCTTACATGCAGAATGGGTTTTTACTATTTATTGTGGAGGTTTTTCTAATTTTTTTAAGTTACAGAGTGCAGAAAAAAAGTAAGAAGCAGTTGATATTCATGGCTTTTAAATCATGTAAAAATTACAGTTTGTGAGTTTTTATTAATCACAGTGCTGGTGGCTGCCAAAGGAGATTATAGGTATAGATAAAAATATATAGATAAAGGATGGGTTGCTGAACCTCCTGGAGTGGCCCAGACAGAGGAAGGAGGGGAAATTGTACCCACTGTTGGAAACCCCTAAAACCTAGCTACTCAACTGGGTCTGGGGACCAGATGCCTGAGCGTCACCTAGGGGCTCCCTGCACATGCAGAATCTCAAGCCCTGCCCCACACTATTGAATCAGAACCAGCGTCACTGAACAAACTCCCTGGGGGATTAGAGATAATGAATCTGCCCCAGGGAGAGAAGGCAAGAGATGACATCACGAGGCCTGCATCAGGAGCAAGCCAAATCCCCAGGGTAGATGCATCCTTTTTTCCTCAGACTTGGAGTGTATGTGTGTGGGGCTCACAGGAAGCTATATATGTGTGGGCTGGAGGGAACTTAAGGAAGCACACAAGGGATGCCTCAAGAGACTTCTGAGTTTCCCAGGTGGGAGCAGCACAGAGAAAAGAACTGAGAGAGTTCCCCTAGACCACGAGTCTCCCACCCACGAGTCTCCCACCTTTGTAGTCGGCTGTATATGCCGCACAAATCCATGGAATGCCTTGGATGATGGTAGAAACAGCTCCCCTCCCCTACCCCAACTTGGGCTATGGAATGTTGCAGCATCTGTATGACAACTTCCTTGTCCCTACATTGCCAATTGCAATACGTGAGTCCACTGAGTTTCCCTTCTCAGAAGGAAACCACAAAGCTAACGTTGGGCCTCTCAATGCATTTCTGCCATTCCATGCTTACTGTAGGCAACACACAGTTGTGGGAAGAGAGTAGTGGTGGATTCCTGATGACCTGGATTAGATCTCATTTCTGCAACTTTCAAGTTATTTTACCACTTTATTCCAGAAAAGTTCCAGCCTGTTTCTCCACCCGAAAATTAGGGGATAATAATACATATTACAGCATATATATATATATATATATATATATGCATATATTATATTTATATTTACATAAAACATATAAATAAAACTAAGTATATATATGTATATAAATCAGGCATATAGCAGGTGTCCTGTAAATGTTAGCTTTTATAGCTGTCATATGTGATCTCAAAAATCGAGAGTGATACTTGAATATGTATTATAATCATACCTCATTGAAAGTCTGAGATAAGGACAAATAATCCTCCAACCCTCCAGTCTCCTCTATGAATGCAACCAACACCATCTTCTCAGTCCGATGTACTTGCCTAGTATCTCCACAAAACACTTCAGTGGACATCTGCAGAGTACCTTCTCTTTGCAAATGTTGTGTTTCTGCTGGAGGTTATAGGAATGAATAGGATGCAGTATTCACTCAGCAATTTTAAAGTCTACTGGGAGCAAAAGAACAAAAACTGACAGCTGTGAAACTGACAACTATGACAATTATGGTAAGAAAGTTGACAGACGTATATGTGAAGGTTCCTGGGGGTAAACTAAGGAGTTATTAATCCCAGCGCAGAAGACTGGAGAAGCTACAAAGCATCATGAGTAGGGGTCTTCCCAGTGGGTAACGGGCTTAAGAGCATTCTAGGTGAAGGGAAAAGTGTGAGCAAATAAAAAGAGGTTTGAAAGAGATACAGGAAAGAGTCCTTAGTATCATGACACCTAATTTCAAATCCCAACTCTACCCTCTTAAATAAGAAACCACGTGCAAATTACTCAGCCTCTCAGTGCCTCCATTTCCTTACCTACAAAACAGGGTAAACATTCATCTTTTTCTCAAAGGTGGCTAAAAAGATTAAATGAGGAAGTATGTGTGAGAGCCCTTATTGGGGGTTGGCACATAGTAGTCCATGAAAAGGAATTTGAATGAATGAGGCATGTGTAGTAGCAGAAAATAGACTGATAAGAGTGAATTTGGCCCCAAGAAGATATTGAGAATGGATACGGATTTCTTAATGCCTAGGCAAAGATCTCTGCTTTCTTCTGCAAGCAGCCAGCATGTATTTTCACTGAATACTTCTGCTTTGGTTTGGATGTTTGTCCTCTCCAAACCTCATATTTGATCTCCAATGTTGGAGGTGGGGCCCAATGGGAGGTGTTTGGGTCATGAAGATGGATCCCTCATGAATAGATTAATACCTTCCTTGGGAGTGAGTGAATTCTCACTCTATTCATTTCGAGAGAGCTGGTTGATTGAAAAGAGCCTGCTACCTCTCCCCTCTCTTACATCCTCCCTCATCCCATGATCTCTGCGAGTACTGGCTCCTCTTCATCTTCTGCCATGAGTGGAAGCAGCCAGAGCCCCTCACCAGATGCAGATACCCAATCTTGAACTTTCTAACCATCCAGAATCATAAGCCAAATAAACCTTTTTTCTTTATCAGTTGCTCAGCCTCAAATGTTCCTTTACAGCAACACAAAGCAGACTCAGACAAGTTCACAGCAAAGGCTGTATGGTTTCTGCACAGAGTTCAGAGTCTAGTGAATCAGGGATATATCTCAGACATTGACCCTTATCTCTTAGTCCCAGAACATTTGGACTTAAGCCTTTGACAAGATATTTCCTAATAAATTGAAAATGAGGTAGAAAAAATATGAGTTGGATGATAATAACATAGATGGGTAAATTTTCAGGTGCATCTTCCAGCTTTTAAGCAGTATTCTCTGTAGATTTTGCCTGGTCAGAGAGCTAAATGTGAGCTTTGTGTTCATACTTGAATTCCAATCCCTACTCAGCCACTTTATAACTCTGTGGCCTTAGAAAGCCACTTAACCTTGGTCAACTATAACTTAGGGAAAATAACACCTCACAGAGGTGTTTAAGGATTAAACGAGGGCATATACAGTACCTGAACTGTAGTAGCAATGATTATCCTGTTGAGATATGACGTGTTTGGGCCACAAATTGGAACCCAAATCAACAGGTGCTGACTTAATGCCTCCTTGCCCGCCCCAGGCTCCCTTTAACTGTGATTATTCTACCTTTTCCAGGCTAGAGATCATCTTCTATGAGAAAGAAGCCTGAATTAGAATAGGAGCTGACCAGTTCTGCCTTTCTCCATCTTTTGTGAACCCATATGTCTAGTGACCCTTGTGAGTCAGGCAGCGTGAGTATTCTTCCCGTGTGGTTTTGAGTCTAAGAAAAGTGAATTTGACTATCCTTGGTGTTTTTCACAAGTCTTGGCCCATTCAGTGATTTTATGTCCTTGAATCTCTCCTTCCATGCCAGTCTTTGTGTAGTCCTCGGTTATGACCATCACCCTTAACATCTTGTACCTGCCCTTTGGTTCCTTGAGGGCATGCTACAAATATTCACTACACTTTCCCTAGACCAGAGTTTTTTCAAATGGTGGCTAACAAAGTCAATTTAGTAAATAACTACCAACATTTTAAAATAAATGAAACAGAATTGAACAGAAAAGTTAGGAATGTATCACACAGATTAGGACGAGTATTGTTTTGTGAAGCTTGATTCAGATGTGTATACGTATGTTTGTGCATGTGCTGGGCGTTCGCACCATATAAAATACTTTTCCTAGTGTGAGTCTCTGTCTGAAAAGTTTGTAAGCCGCTGCTTTATCACTTCCCCTTTTATTTCCTTATTGTGAATATTTGCAATGATAATGTCAGATTTCCATTTTGGAAATACCTTTCCATTTCTTAGGTTATGGGACAGATTCCAACTTTCCTTGGAAGCCTGTTTTCTAAGTTCACATCTATCAATTAGGAAACCACAGTCTCCTCACTGTCCAAACCTTCATCATCTATTCATTCATCTCTGTGTTTCTAGTACCTAGACTGGTGGCTCTTTACTCTGGTTGTGCGTTGGGACAAACTGTGGCACTTTTACAAAGCAGTTTACTAAGAGGTACTCCTTGCCTCTTAGGTCAGATTTTCTTAGAGAGTGAAAATGATAGCCAGTGGCCTGATGGTAGGAATGTGCTCATTTTTTTCTGAATGAATAAATGAAAGATCAATCGCCCCCAAATTCGTATCATTCGTAAAATTCTTACCACATCGGTAAGAATTTTATCTAGCGTGTCTGTTCCCCCTGTAGCCCATCTTCCTCCTGTGAGTACAAGTAAATTTCTTAGCCTATCTGAAGCCAAATAAGATTTTTAGGGATATTTGGATAATTGTCACTACTTGCTATGACAATACTGTATCATTAGTTCTCAAAAAAAAAAAAAAGTTTATTGTTTAAATCTCTTGGTTGTGCTAATGTCGTCTGTTTCTTTCAAATGCAGCATCAGTAGCTTCGCTCTGCTCAGGCAGCCGGCTGGTACTTCCCTCTCACATCTGTTCATTTTTCCTTTGTCCTTTACGCAGACGTTTTCCATGGTGTTTATGCACTCATATCTAACAAGTCGCTCCTGTATGTGTGTGTGAGTGCACCTGTGTGTATTAAATGCCTTTTTACATGCAGGCCTTGTATATGATTTTTTGAAGTTACAAATCCTTTCAACGTACCTGTATTTTTCAAGCACTACATCACAAAGCAGATGCCCAGTCCAGGCTGTGGAGTCAGATTGGGCAGATGAGTAGGAGGCTGCCCATCTGTCAGCAACTCTAAAACATCAATGGAATAAACTGGAACCGTGTTGCCATTTACCCGGACTTTCCACCTAGCAGTCCTTACACACTGATGAAATTGCTCCTGCTCCTGCCAAAGTACACAGAGCCCTGGAGAGGATATTATGTATCTCTCATGTGTACCTATCCACCTCTGCTAAATAAAAACTAAATATTGTACGCAGAGTTCCCCACTTGTCTTGCCCTGGCCTTGCCTGGAAAAATTGCAGGAAAAACTCTGGAGTTGAAACTCAGGCAAAGTACAGTGAAGGAGAACTTTGTGGGCTGCCTACCTTTGCAACTTAATTATAATTTCTGAATAGTTTTGTGTGTGTTTTATTTCTTTCTCCCCCACAGAACACGACTTAATGCTCTCCGAGAGGTACAACCCGTAGAACTTCCTAACTGTAATTTAGTTAAAGGAATCGGTATGTATGTGAGAGGAAGAAGGGTCTCATTTGAACTTCCGGTATTTTTTTGCTCTTTGTGTGATTAATGTGCCTGTTTAATTCTGTCCAAAAATAAAATTTTTAATCAGGAGAGTCAGTGGTAGTTAATGATAAGTACCATGTTGTTTGACATTTGACTTCACCAACATATTGCCAAGGTGTTGGCAGTTTTGGTTGTTTGTTTTTGTTTGATCAATAGAGCAAAAAAAAAAAAAAAAGAAAAATAGAATAATGTTTAATTCCATGGTAATCTAACCTGAGGAGATGGCAGAAGAAGGGAGGGAGAGCCAGATAAAGCAGTGAATAAAGGTAACTTTTTTTAGAAAGGCTCTGACAGGACTTTGCAATTACCACAAGGCTTCTCCTTATGCGTCTCTCTTTTGATATTGGAGAGGAAAATTTTTTCCAGAAGCTCTCAGCAGATTTCCCCTTAGATCTTATTTGTCAGAGCTGTAGGACATGCTGGTGCCCTAGCTGCAAAGGATGCTGGGAAAGTAATTATCGAGCCTCCAATGTGGGAGGCAGACCCTGTCAGCAAAGATAAAAGGGTAGGAGAATAGCAGCTGGGAGGCAACCAACAAGGAGAGTCCCTGGGCTCAACTCTCCAGCTGGTTCCAACCAACCAGCTTTGTTATTTGAGGACAATCGGTTTGAGATCATGCTTTTGTGTGCTTTGGGTGTTTCTTTTATTTTTTTTCTCTGTTCTTTTAGAATTATTCATCTCAGTTGATTAAGGCTCAGGAGGCTAGACCAGATGACTTAGTACCACTAAATTTCACTAGATATCTTATGGTGCAATTGTTTTCTAGAAAAATGTGATATTGATATCAAATATCACTGGGTTTTTGAAAAGCAAACTTTCCACTAAGTGTATAAATACCTATCAAATAGTTCATTTTTCTCTAGATAAATTGAAATGTTAAAAATTTACACGTACTTAAAGTATAACTTGAAGATAGTCATATTTAACTGATGTTTATAATTAGTAGTAAAAATTCATATTCTTGATCACCTAAAATGTATCCCCACGTTAACTCAACTATCTGGAATTTGCTTATATCTTCAATAGGCTTTCCAAGGGTTTAACTGATTTGGAACTATTAAGTATCAACATATATTTGTAATTTGCCTTGTATCTTTAGAAAACAACAAGTTCTTTTCAAATAATCATGGCTTTTGTATATTTTGTGAATTTCCATGAACTTTAAAAGGATTCAGTCTTTGAGGAAAAAGCTCTAGTCCATCAATTTAAAACAAATATACTAAGTGTAAATTTTAATTAAACTTGTTAATGATATTAATATATTTTCAATTCCCATATAATCGCATTCATCAATTTGAATAAATGAAAGAATGAATTATTCTGAACCTATTAAAGAAGAGTAATATATAGCCCCAGTTTTAAGTGAGGTGTGATGAAGAAATGGATCCACTTCCTGAAATAATATGAAGCAACCTGTACTTTCTGTTCTCTTTTCTGGCAGAAACTGGCTCTGAAGACTTGGAGATACTGCCTAATGGACTGGCTTTCATTAGCTCTGTGAGTGTTTTCTTTCACTTTTCTGTGTTCTAGAAAGTTTGCTAGGACTGGCAGTTTAAGTCTTTCACTTAGGCTTTCTGTATACCCATGCCCACTTTCAAATAAAATGAACAGTCATGTTTTAAAAGACAAATTGTGTATGCATTTACACTTGTGCTATAATTATGATCATGCGTGTTCTATGCATATTTGTGTTCTTCGGTCTACACTGAACCATATTACCTTAGCTTCTATTGCAGCAATTTTTTTGTGAGTTCAGTGTATTCAAGAATTGTTTTCCCCTCAATTGTCTATTCCCTAAGCACTTAGAATTGCCATATTCAAATATTTGCTAAATTAAATATACATTTAATGTATACTACTTCACATGTCATTTCAACTTTCACATTTTTAAACAAATTTCAGAATAAGCCCTTTAATTTAAAATTGTTGATAGGTCCCAATTCCCAATTCCCAAGCTTTGAAGAGAGAATCCACCATATTTGCTGAAACTCTTCTGCATATAGATCGCTATGGTAGCTGATATAGTGCAAAACAAAAGAAGTCCACCATCTGGCCTAGAGATCATTACATAACAGAGTTGATAGGAAACGATAGATAATCATCCAGCCACTTAAAAACCTTTGCTACCCCTTGTAATTTATTTAGTCCAGTTTTCTCTTACAAAGATGGTAGACTAGTCATCCTGCAAAGCAATGTCTTGCAAACTTTCTTGAGCAACATAAGGCGTATTTCAAGCAAAATCTTATATGGGAACACAATATATAAAACAAGAGCTTTGTTGTTTTGATTGAAGGCTAAGAAAGGAGTAGTTCCTCTGGCCCACTAAACCTCTGTCTTTGAGATGCTTCCAAGGACCTACCAGGGAACAGTTTAAAAGCCATAAGCAATATTCTCTCTGTATTCGTTGCTTATATCATTGAAGACTATTATTAATTGCCTCTTTGGTCTGCTCTTCCATTTTTGATCTTTCTCATGGGCTGGAAGCTGTAGTGTGGTGCACATATGACTTTGCTGCAGGGGATGAAAGGGTTTGTGTGGGGTGGTCTAGTGGAGCATGTGGCTTCCAGAAGACTTCTCCTGGGGACCCATCACACAAGCTAACTAAGAGGCTTCCTATGTGGCCATCTGGCTAACCCTGTGGTTTGGAGCAGTCAACACGAACCCATGGGCCATGCAGCGCCTCTATTAGCATTTGAAGTACTGGTATTGTGCTTGATTTTTCTCCTCCATGGTTTATAAGGGATTAAAATATCCTGGAATAAAGAGCTTCAACCCCAACTGTCCTGGAAAAATACTTCTGATGGACCTGAATGAAGAAAATCCAACAGTGTTGGAATTGGGGATCACTGGAAGTAAATTTGATTTATCTTCATTTAACCCTCATGGGATTAGCACATTCACAGATGAAGGTAACAATATTTACTATTTATTAAAATCAAAACCAAACTTAAAACAGAAACAGAAAAACATGCCAATAAATGAATTATTTTTTCTCATCCAAACAAGGCAAAATCATGAATAATGTTCTTACTCTGGGTTTTAAACTTACCCTCTATGTTAATTGAACTTTATAGTAAAACCACTTAAATACTTGAGAATGCTAAAATATTTAAGATTTGTAAAGCACCTAATTTTGTAAAATACTAACATTCACATTATCCCTATAATTACCATAATAATAATATCCAGCCCTGATCATTACAGCTTTTCCGTTTTAAACAATTTTCAAGACTCAGGCATTTACAGGAACAGATTTTTCTAACCCAAGGCATCTGTAACCTATAGGTCCAGTGACAGAAAGTCACCATGGTCAGCTTTCTGCCAGTCCCATCACCTTCAATGCCTCCTGTCTGCTGGTTCCTCTGTTCTGTGTTCAAAATGCTCTTCTGCATGTTGGTCCCTTTCGTCATAACTTGGTGTCATCCTTTATGTCTTTACCCCATTTCTCCCTTTCTATTTGCTGTCACTTCATTGTCTCTGTATTAATTTTCAGCCCCAGTTGCACAATGGTACCACCTGAAGAGTTTAAAAAGACTTGATGCCCAGCCCCCAGCTCGACAGATTCCAATTCCATTAGTCTGAGGGAGGCCTGGATCACAGTACTTGTTAAAAGTTGTTCAGTTGATAAAAATACCAGGCTAGGGTTAAGAACCACGTTTATACCCATTACCTCCATTTCATCATCAGATGATCCCTCATTCAGTTCTTCTTCTGGACTTTCCCCACTGTGGATGGCTAAAATTGCTACCTTGAGAATCATCAGTGATGTTCCTATTAACAAATCTCCTCTCTTCCCTTCCTCCCTCTCCTTCTTTCCCTCTTCCTTCCTTCCTTCCTTCACCTCCTTTTGTTTTTTGTTTTGTTTTTGAGATGGAGTCTCGCTCTCTGCCAGGCTGGAGTGCAGTGGCACAATCTTGGCTCACTGAAACCTCCACCTCCCGGGTTCAAGCAATTCTCCTGTCTCAGCCTCCTGAGTAGCGGAGACCACAGGTGGTCTAATTTTTCATATTTTAGTAGAGATGGGGGTTTCACCATGTTGCCCAGGCTGGTCTCGAACTCCTGAGCTCAGGAAATCCTCCCACCTCGGCCTCCCAAAGTGCTGGGATTACAGGTGTGAGTCACCGCGCTCAGCCTCCTTCACCTCCTTTTATGCTGTTCACCATTTTCTCATTCACAAAACTTGCTCTTCCCTTATACTGCAGTGCACCTAGCTGTTCCGGTTCTCATCCTACTACAGGTTTTCTCCCCAATTCATTGTTTTGTCACTCATTGCTACTTCCCTGAGCACTACCCCAGAGGTTTGATCTTTTACTTCCTCTATATTTTCTCTATTTTAGAACTTTCAAACCAGTGTCACGCTGCCTGCTTTCTAGGAGGACATCCCCAAATAGGGGTATTATTATTATTATTCTTTTCATTAGCCCTTCACTTTTAATGCCGCAGGTGCTTACTAGACACTTCTATTTGGATTCCTTTCCTATAGACACTTTAAACTCAAAATGTTGAAAATGATTTTCCATCCTTTTATATTTCCTTCTCTTCCCCATGTGAGACACACACACACACATATATACATATATATATATATATATATATATATATATATATATATCCCTTTCAATGGACTCTCCACTCATCCACCCATTCATCACCATTATGTTTTATTTAAAAAAAAAAAAATATATATATATATATAATATATATATATATTTTGAGACGGAGTCTCACTCTGTCGCCCAGGCTGGAGTGCAGTGGCGCGATCTCGGCTCACTGCAAGCTCCGCCTCCCGGGTTCACGCCATTCTCCTGCCTCAGCCTCCCCAGTAGCTGGGACTACAGGCGCCCGCCACGACGCCCGGCTAATTTTTTTGTATTTTTAGTAGAGACGGGGTTTCACCGTGTTAGCTAGGATGGTCTCGATCTCCTGACCTCTTGATCCACCCGCCTCGGCCTCCCAAAGTGCTGGGATTACAGGCGTGAGCCACCGCGCCCGGCCTTTAAAAATATTTTTAAGTGCAAAGAAATATAGTGTTTGATGTGTGGATACTTTTTAAAATAAAAATGAGGTAATATTACACAACTCCTTCTATAAATTGCTTCTGCATTAAACACTACATCATGGACTCCTTTATATACAGCACATTTGCAGCTGCTTTGCCAAGGCGATTCGGGATTCAGTTGTGTGGGAGCACCATAATATAGCTCATCTGCTAGCAAATATTTAGGTTGTTCCCACCTTTATGCTCATTGCAAACAATGCCAAAATAAACTTTCTCGCACATGTATTTTCTGTGACTATATCCTTAGGATACATTTCTAGAAGTAGAATCCACCGCACAAAATGTGAATTCAGGTTTTAATCCTCACTTGAATTTGATTTCCAGCATCCTCCTTCCTCAGCTGTATTTAGGGCCTTTGGATTCTTCCTGTCAAATGCCTCTCATGACCTTTCCTGCCTTTTATTGCCAGTGGCATCCTCTTGGTCCAGTCCTTTCTCTCCACATTGCTGGATTACTGCTGTAGCCTCAGCTCATGTTACTCCTTGGTTCAAATCCCCCAGTGAGCAAAGCTTGGATCTTCACCTTAAGCCCTAACAAGACTGATTCTGGCTCCCTGTGGCTTCAGCCCTCTCACTCTCCCACTCTCTCTTGCCTTCACTCTGCTCCCAGCACAGCCTCACAATTAAGTGAATATGTCCAGGAAGTTCTGCCCCTGGGCCTTTGCACACTTTCTCCCCTCAGCCTGGAATGCTCTTTCCCTAGATATCCACATTATTCGTTCTCTTATTTCACTTAGATTTTTGCTCTAACATCCCCTCATCAGAGAGAACATGCCTGACTCCCGTGAAGATAGTACTTCATTACTCTCTATTCTTTTATCCTGTTGTATGTTTCCTTTGTAGCATTTAACACCAACTGAAATAAATTAAACACTTGTTTGCTGAATGGGATAATGAAAATCATCTTAGCAGCTTTCTCTGTTCAAATCTTCTCAATTCAACCTGCCAAAATTTGCATCTTAACATGGTGAAACCCCATCTCTACTAAAAACACAAAAATTAGCCAGGCATGGTGGTGGGTGCCTGTAATCCTAGCTACTTTGGAGGCTGAGGCAGGAGAATCACTTGAACCTGGGAGGCGGAGGTTGCAGTGAGCCGAGATGGCGCCATTGCACTCCAGCCTGGGCAACAAGAGTGAAACTCCATCTCAAAAACAAAACAAAACAAAACAAAAACGCCAATATAATCATGTCAGAGGTTTCAAAAGACCTACTCTTTCTTAAGGCAAAGATCATAATCTAACTTTCACTTGCCAACTCTGATCACACATTCTTGACCGCTTAGACTGGTCGCCTTTGTGTTCTTAAAGTCGCACTGACCCAAGGAAGCTGCTTCTGTTTGTTTGCTACTATTTCTCAGATGTTCTTCTATGGAATTTATCATCTCATACTGTGTAAATTACACCTGATCACACCTTCTCGTATTGGGAGTTCCCATGGTTTTTATCCCTTTCATTGCAACTGTGCATCTCGTGGAGACCATTTGAACTGGAAAACTTAAAGGGTTCTTTGGAGTTTTAGTGTCAGTGATACTCATTCTTGAGAATTTTTTTTTCTCCTGTGGAGTTTTGAGTTTTCAGAGACTGTCACTGGTTCTTCCTTGAGCCACTTTTGTTTGGAACAGGAGCAATCACAAATGCTTCTCTCTACAAAGAGATGAAAATATTCCATCTGTCTGACATCCTAACTACTAGCTGGAGGTGGGTTGAAATTGGTTTTTGGAGACAGGGCTGATGGTGAGAGCTCAGTTAATGTTTCGTTTTTGTTTTTAATCTCCTCTCAGATAATGCCATGTACCTCCTGGTGGTGAACCATCCAGATGCCAAGTCCACGGTGGAGTTGTTTAAATTTCAAGAAGAAGAAAAATCGCTTTTGCATCTAAAAACCATCAGACATAAACTTCTGCCTAAGTACTGAGATATATCACATTTCTATTTTCCTTTAGCTGTAGTGGATAGTTAATCCACTTTTAGTTTTTCCTTTGGCCAGAGTAGGTATGGCTGTTCAACTCTCATTTCTAATGATCACAAACTCCTCCACATGCTCTTCTGAAGAACCTTTTGAGGACTCAAGCCCCTCAGAGATGGCCCATTCTTTTCCTCTCTTGTTTCCTGAGCTGGTTGGACGCTGGCTCCTGGCCTCAGGATCTCCATTCAAGTTATTACCAGGAAAAAAATCCTTCTCTTCTTCAGAACAAGACTTAGTATTTCAAACCCAAACAGCCTTCATAGATAAATTTGACATCATGAGCTTATTTATTTATATTAAAAAGTAGACTCTTAGAATTTCCACGAATTAGAAACACAGACCCAAGAGGAGACCCTGAATCAAGTGCATCTAAGACCTCCTTATACTGCCTCCGCTGCTGTTTGATTGCACAAAATTTATGCAATAGCAGATATGTGGTAACACTCAATTCCACCCTAGGCATCTTGTTCACGTAACATATGGTGAAATAAAACACTCAACGATCTCCAATCTCAGTCAACTTCCTCACATGCCCTATGAAGATTTGGCTTGTAAGGCCAGTGATGGATTTAGGAGAGCAATCTAACACTATCTTCTGAAACACTTACCTCCAACTGATTACGATTTTCTAGAATCCCAACCTATTTTTATATAATTTATGTATAACATTTGACTACCTCCATATTTGTAAATCTAGATTGATACTCTTTGCAGGTACCTAGCTAAGGGGCTGGTATATAGTGTGCACTCTGTGTTACCAGGACCCCTTCCTCTTCTTTCTTATCTGGTGGTTTGAGGATGAGGAAAATGAGATTGGAGAGAAATTGAGTTACTGGATGAGGGCCAATCAACTCACTAGTGGCCAAGTAGAAACCCCAGCTCAGGTCATCTTCTGCCCCACCAAGATGAGTAAAAGTTCAAAGAACAGCTTTTGGTGGAAGAGTTTATTCATGCATTCATTTAACAAATATATTTTGGAGAGAGAATAAGGTCACTGAGTGGAGAATGTGAAGAACACCAAGATTTAAAGTAGAGAAAAGTATGCAGAATGGAGAAGCTGGTCAAATGATAACACTAATAAATGAGCTTTCTCTGTAAGTCAGGTGCTACACTAACTAATTCAAACAGATTATTTTATTGATGTTTTACAAATACCTTCTGAATTAGGTGTTATTATTATATCCATTTTGGATTTTTAAAAGTTGAGGCCTGGACGAATTGTTAAGTTTCCCCAGATGACATCATCAGTAAATGGTGCAGCTGTGATTCTAATCCTGGTAACATGAGTTCAGAGCTAGTGCTTTAAACCGCTACAAAATAGTGAAAAAAATTATGCGTTTTAACATTTAATCTTGGAAATCTCAGGTTTGTCTAAGTTACCGGGTTGGAGTATTTTTTTCTTGAGCCAGTTGCAAAAATATTGGTCTTAGGCAGCATAGGAGACTGAAAATAACCACGGTGCCATAATTAACTAGAGTTCTGCTCTCTCAACCCAAGGATTAGC
The DNA here is from genome assembly GCF_028878055.3 of Symphalangus syndactylus. Lineage (NCBI taxonomy): Eukaryota > Metazoa > Chordata > Mammalia > Primates > Hylobatidae > Symphalangus > Symphalangus syndactylus. The sequence continues at coordinate 105,581,414 of NC_072425.2, forward strand.
TGTGTGAATTTTCTTCTTTGTATTTTATGGTTGTTTATAACATTAATATTCCAATAACTAAATCTATTATAATTTAAACCTGTTACTATTCATATATCACAACTGTTATTATTGGTCGTTTACTGTATGCCAGGCATGGTGTGAAGGCCTTTGCATTCATTATTTCATTTTATTCTTACTCTAGCCTTTCAAGGTATACAGAGAAAACAGAGGTTCAGAATAGTGGCTCAAAATTTAGTGACAATGCTGTGGCCCCACAAGCAAGCAGTGTCAGGATTCAGATGATGTCCATCAGATTTCAAAGCTATTACTCTATTACCCTTTAAAAATTTGTTATTTATTTATTTATTTTACTACACCTGGGGGTAGTAAATTTTCAGCAATAAAAAGCTATTGCTCTAAACCATTCCACTTTGCTCTTTTCTGTGAAAAACAGACAAATGATAGTCCAGCATACTAATTTCAGAAATTTAAAAAAGAGAGAGTAAAATCAGATTGCAGATTTATGCCTGGAGCCCGTCCAGACTAATCCTAAGTTCTGAGACCTTTCTTTTTTTCATGTTGTAATAGTGGCTAGCATTGACTGAGGGTTTATTGAATGTCATACTCCCTGCAAAGCACACAACAGGCATTGTCTCATTGTAATTCCCACTGCAACTCCACAAATTAAGATCCTGACCCTTAGTCTTCTACTAATGAGCTGTATGATTTTGAGAATATCCTTTAACCTCTCTTTACAGATGAGAAAACTGAGGCTCTGCATGCCTGTCTAACTTGCCTGAGAGCTCAGAGCTGCGTCAGAGCTGATGCGCTGGCCATGACGCCCTCTGCAATAGAGCAGAGATAATTTTCTCCCAGATCATGCTCTGGGGAACTTCTATCACCTCAATCAGCAAAGAATGACTCACTTATGTGTTCACTATTGTACCTATTAAAGCAGAAAAATAGACTCATATATCTTACATTTTCAGTAACAGAGAATCCTAATCAGAAAGGAAAAAAAAAAAGAAGCCATAGCATTCTATTTCTGAGCATTCTTGTTCATGGACATTTCATTCAGTTTAGAATCACGAAATCTTAAGGCTGGAAGATCAACCAGTCTATCATCCTGCTTTCACAGATAAGGAAACTGAGGTCCTGACATGTGAAAAGATTGATTTTTCTTAGATCACACAGCTAACAGTAGCAGAGCTTTAACTAAAATGCAAGTATCCAGGCTGCTGGTTCAGCATTTTTTCAATTTCTTATGGGAGTTAGTTCTATGTGAGCACAGATATGTGAGCACATTTTTGCCCTGACACTGATTTCTGGCCTAATTTAATTTCTACTGAATTTAGTGTGTTTACACACAGACACACACAGATACACACACACACACACACACGACGTAACATTATTTTAAGATACATATAATAGGATTTTTATGTTACAGTGCTGTAATCACCTCCTCAGATTTCTTAGACCAATGATTGTCTTTAAGGATTGTATTGGCAGGACTAATTTCATATTAATTCTGTTCCATTATAGCGAGCATGAAGGCTCCATGCCATATCTTGATTTTAGGAATAGACAGTGAGGAATGCCAATTAATAATCCTGTAATGTTCAATACCTTCACCTTATATACTATGTGTGTATGTTTTAATTGCAGTTTGAATGATATTGTTGCTGTGGGACCTGAGCACTTTTATGCCACAAATGATCACTATTTTCTTGACCCCTACTTACGATCCTGGGAGGTGTATTTGGGTTTAGCGTGGTCGTATGTTGTTTACTATAGTCCAAGTGAAGTTCGAGTGGTGGCAGAAGGATTTGATTTTGCTAATGGAATCAACGTTTCACCTGATGGCAAGTATGTGAACTGTCTGAAATGTAGTGGATTTACTCAGATTCTCAGGAGAGATCTTGGAATATATTCTTTTTTTAAGTAATATGATACATTTTAACATGTTACCCTAGTGAGATAAAATTAGGAAAAATGTAAAATGTCTTAATTTTTCAGGGGGTGAAATGATCAAATCAAAAATTTCATTGTGAAGGCATACTGGCTTTATTTCCTTTTTGGAAAGAAAGTACATCTTAAGAGGGGGAACTGTGATGAAGATTTAGTATGTCTGAATAGCTTTGCTTTGAGTAAAGATGTGAGTGTATAATGAGATGAATAGTATGCAGGTATATGTCAGTAGTGAAGGTTTATGACAAGATAAAGAATTTGTACCAAAATGTAAATCAAGGCAATACTTCCTTCATCAAGAAAGTATTACTGTGAAAAACAAGTCAGTTTAACTAAGCAGTGTGCTTAATGATGTATTTGATTTATAATGTTATCTCATGGTGAGCTACAACAAACAATTTGCAAACCAACATTGGTCTGGAGACTGCATTTTGGATAGCATTGGTATATACATGAAATATCTATATTCATCCATACATATGCCCTTTCTCATCTTGTGTCATCATCAAGGATTTCAGAGTCAGTAACATATGCTTAGAAAAAGCAACAGGGGCCAGGTGTGGTGGCTCATGCCTGTAATCCTAGCACTTCGGGAGGCCAAGGTGGATGGATCACCTGAGGTCATAGACCATCCTGGCCATCATGGCGAAACCCCATCTCTACTAAAAATACAAAAATTAGCCAGGCGTGGTGGCGCACTCCTGTAATCCCAGCTACCAGGGAGGCCAGGCAGGAGAATTGCTTGAACCTGGGAGGTGGAGGTTGCAGTGAGCTGAGATTGCACCACTGCATTCCAGCCTGGGTGACAGAGCAAGACTCTGTTTTTTTTTTTAAAAAAAAAGAAAGAAAGGAAAGAAAGGAAGGAAGGAAGGAAAGAAAAGAGAAAGAAAAAGAAAGAAAGAAAGAAAGAAAGTAAGTTAAAGAAAGAAAGAAAGAAAGTTAAAGAAAGAAAGAGAAAGAGAGAAAAAAGAAAAAGCAAGCAAGCAAGCCAGAGCAACAGGGACAGGGACAGCTTTTAATTATTCATATCATAGACCAGTTTTTGAAAATAGAAGATAATTGAGCAGTAATTTTTTTTTGTTGTTGGGGGGATGCACAGTGCTTAGACTAACCCCAGATCTTTGTGGGGTATGACTAAAGCCACAGGGTCAGGACCACACTCAGGGCAGAAGAGGAGGAAGACTTCTCTCAATCCAGGCCAAGCAGCTTTTCTTCTCTTATATTTTCTCTGGATTAAAACAAGGGGCTGTTGTCCAAGGGCTTTCCTGCAACTTTCCTGAGAGAGAACTCACTATCCCCTGAAATGCAGAACCTGGGGCTTGACACTAAATTGACAAACCAAAAGAGAAACACTGTAGTGCATTTCACTCCCAGATACTAAAAGTTGGTGTTAGGGCTAAGTTCCTTCCGTACTGATAAGGACAACTATGTCCCCTCCTTCAGAAACAACTTTTCAGAGATTAAACCCCTCTGTGCACTGTAAACTCACTGAGTTCTTTCAGAATTTAGTGTGTTTGAGATGGGTTCCATTTTCCATTCCTTAAGCAAAGTTCTTCCCGATGAATCGTTATTACAACTTCATCTTAATCTCTCAAATTGTGTTACTTCTAGTACTTTGATGTAGCTCTTTCTTCTTTGAAGGTATGTCTATATAGCTGAATTGCTGGCTCATAAGATTCATGTGTATGAAAAGCATGCTAATTGGACTTTAACTCCATTGAAGGTAAGATGTATTAACACTGTAAGTTTGCAGAGTGATAATTAGATTCTAATTGATTTGTGAAATTAAATGTGAAGAAAAAAGGACTGCTTAATTGGAGTGGGTGAGAACCAATTTTTCACTCCTTTATTAAGAGTCATTAGCATGGTTATGTGTTTGTTGTTCATTTTTACTCAACTGCAGAGTGGCAAACAGCAAACCCCACCTCTCACCCGTGAACCTTGCATTCTTTCTGCTGTAGCAAATTTTAAGCTTCGCATTGTGTTCCCAGATCCTCCTTCCATCCCTCCTTTCCTGCCTTTCTTCCTTCCTTTCTCCTGTTCTCCCTCTCCTCCGCCTTCCTTCCCTCTCCTCCCCTTCTTTCTCTTTTTTCCTCTGCGTTGATGGAACAGCCAAGAAATAGCCTCCAATTTTACTTCATGCAGGGCTGCTCTCCGCAATGTTTATGAAGTCCACGCTCTCACGATGGCTGCCAGGTGACCTGGCTGCCCCTCACCTCTCTGCCTTTACCTCCAACCATTGTGTCCCTGCCCCACGTCTCCTGCCACTGTCTCAGAACGGGGCACCATACCCTCTGCTAGGAGGAGAAACCTTCCTTCAGATCTCCATGACCCTCTCCTTCATCTCCTTTCATTTTTACTAAAACGTCACCTCGGTCTTCGAAACCTGGAACTGCTCCCTCCCCCTACATATTTTCCCTCGCCCTTCCTGCTTTATTTTTCCATTCAGCGTGTATTGCTAACATATACTATATATTTTATTCATCCCCTTTATTACCTGATTCCCCAACTAGGGTGTAAGCTCCACCAGGACAGGCTGTTTTTCTATTTGCTTCTGGTACAATTCGCATTGCCTAGCTGGCACTTAACAAATACTTGTTAAATTACTGTGGTGGGGCTGGGCATGCTTCAGGGGTTCACCTCCTGCCCCCACCAATTCTGGTCGTCTGAAGGTTGGTGTCAAAAGGGGTGAAAACACAAAGGAGAGGAGAAAGAGACCAAGAGCAAACTAGAGCCCTAAGAAAGCAGCCCTCTACCTCCGAAAAACAACAAGACGGTGCTTTCCTGCCATAAACGCCCACTGCAGGAAGCACTGTCAGCGCCAATTGTATGACTGTTCCTGTCAGCACATCCGAGAGACTGTCATGAGGGGCCTCACTCAGAGAAAATTACCTTAAAGCAACATCAAATGTAACATCGTGTTTGACATTAAAAATCACTGGCAGGGCTAGTTTGGTATTAGGTCAAGTAAAATGGAATTTCACACGCTCGTACTGGCTGAGGGAATAAAAAGCAAGCTGCGGTTTTAACAATAGGTATTTCTGTAAAACGAAAGTTAAAGAATTTCATGAGAATAGAACCCAATGTAACATACATTCACCACAGAATGTCAAGGCTCTGCTCTCACCAGGGCGAGACTGAGGGCGAGGCCAATTTCAGCAACAGACCGTGCCTGTCTCCCATCATGAAAACCCCAAAAAGGTTATCCATCAATTGTCACATTATTCATTCTTTTGAAAGACTGTATTAATTAATATCAGTTAATTAATGCCCGAGAGTGCCAAGTAATTTGATAAACTAGCTGAGGCTAATCTTAAATTTGTGATGAGGTGTGGATGGGTTTATGTCCAATCGGATATTATTCAGCCTTAAAAAGGAATGAAGTTCTTAGCCGGGTGCAGTGGCTCACACCTGTAATCCCAGCACTTTGGGAGGCTGAGGTGGGTGGATCACGAGGTCAAGAGTTCAAGACCAGCCTGGCCAACATGGTGAAACCCCATTTTTACTAAAGATACAAAAAAATTAGCCAGGCATGGTGGCACATGCCTATAATCCCAGCTACCTGGGAGACTGAGGCAGGAGAATCACTTGAACCCGGGAGGCAGAGGTTGCAGTGAGCTGAGATTGCACCATTGCACTCCAGCCTGGGCAACAAGAGCAAAATTCCATCTCAAAAAAAAAAAAAAAAAAAAAAAAAAAAATGAAGTTCTGATACCTGCTACAACATGGATGAGCCTTGAAAACATGATGCTAAATGACATAAGCCAGCCACAAAAGGATAAATATTGTATGATTTACTAATAGGAAGTACCTAAAACAGGCAAATTCATGGAGACAGAAAATAGAATAGAATGGTGATTACTAGGAACTTGTGGGAGAGAAGGGTACAGGATTTCTATTTGGGGCTGATTGAAAGTTCTGGAGAGAGATGATGATAATGGTTACACAACATTGTGAATATACTTAATGCCACTGTGTTTTACACTTAAAAATGGTTAAAATGTCAAATTTTATATATATTTTACTACGATAGAAATAATTCTCTCCTCTCTCCAAAAAAGATTCCAGGACTTAGTCAATGAATTAGTCACACTTCAATGAACCTCAATTCGCAAAAACCTGGAATATTTGTTAACAGAGAATACTCTGTTTTCCCCAAAGAGAATAATTTATTATGTTTTCTTGACCAAGGAATGCGAATTTTTCCAGTTGCCTTTATGGGAGTGTGAGATGTGATACGCAGGGGTCTTGCCGTGAGTTAGCATGGAGAGGAATTATTTATTTGCAAGGCAAATAGTTCATTGCTGGACTCAGAACAGGCTCCCTGCTGGACTGTCAGCACTTCCATGGCATGAGCTGTGTCTGCTGGGTACCTGGTGCTCTCCAGGTGCTGCGTTCCTTGCAGACCTCATGTAGGAGCTCAGAAATTGCGTGTTGAATGAATGGGACCCCAGGTTTCTGTGTCCTTCTCCCACTCTCACTCTCATCTCAGTAGGTTTCATCTGCCATGGAATTCACCAATTGGCTGTACTGCTTCCAAAGATAAGAGCAAAGCCCTGAAACAAACATTTTCCTCATTTAAAGACATTATGGTATCAGAGTGGTGTGCTGATACTGGGATGGACAGGGGTTTAGGGATGGAGAAAGCATGGAGCCACCTGCCTTGCCTGTCTCTGGGGTAAGAAAGACTGATGGCTCTGCATGGTGGCGAGATTGAGGCTCTGCCATGATGCTTGAGCCCTCTAATCCCTCCTTGGGCATGTGAAGAACAGCTCTCATTTTGAGTAGGAGGCACAGGGAAATGTTGGTTTTCTGCAGCTGTCTGCTCATTCCCTGGCTTTTGCAATGAGTCATGACCAGTTATTTACAGGTTCTCTGGGCACTGAGGTATGCTGGCCTCTGAGGTACATGGTAGATATTATTTCTCCAACTGAGAATTAGAGGTAAACGAATAGATGGGATTTCTCCCCGGTAGAAGGCAGCCAAGATGATGAATGGTGGAATTAAGAATCATTGGTATTATTTATGATCCTTGTAGAGAGCCTCGACAGCAATCTGTGCAGTCATCAAATGCTTGCAACTTATATTTAGAGAATAAACAGCAGAAGAACAGGGAATTGAATAACATCAGGAAACTAAAGAACAAACTTTCCCTCAACTACAAAGCAAAAATGAGACCCTGGGTGATCATTTCTTCTCTGGCTGCACAGCCTATGATTAGCCATTAAAGAGTCCACGTTTCATTGATGTTCTTCTGAGAAAGAATCTACATTTCCTGGTTGTTTTCTGAATGCTTTTTAAAATATCATTAGCACATGCCATTTTAGAAGGAGCTGTTAGGTGCTGCACTGAAAACTTCTTTTTTTCAGTTTTAGGTCCATGCACAGATGTTGGTACAAATGATTTTGTCTAACTTTTAACAGTCTTTCTTGGCTTTCAGTATCTCCCCCCTGCCCAATTCTGCCCTGGAAATTGACAAAATACTAGCATAGATGAAGGTCAGAGGAATTTTGTGAGTCCTATTGAAATGGGGCGGAATTGTATCCTTGGAAGCAGCAGCGTGGTGACCAAGGACAAGAGGCAACTTTTCTCTGATATATTTTGCTCCATCACAATTGTGTTTTACTTTATGTCTTGTTCTTTTCTTGTTTTTAATCTCTTAAGTCCCTCGACTTTAATACCCTCGTGGATAACATATCTGTGGATCCTGAGACAGGAGACCTTTGGGTCGGATGCCATCCCAATGGCATGAAAATCTTCTTCTATGACTCAGAGAATCCTCCTGCATCGGAGGTAAGTTTTAAAAATGAACCAGATAAGTGACTTTATTCCCAGCTACTGTTTTTTCAGTTGAAAACATAATTCTCAATTCTTTTTTTTTTTTTTTTTTTGAGGCAGAGTCTTGCTCTGTCGCCCAGGCTGGAGTGCAGTGGTGCGATCTCAGCTCATTGCAAGCTCCGCCTCCCAGATTCACATCATTCTCTTGCCTCAGCTTCCCAAGTAGCTGGGACCACAGGCACCTGCCCCCACGCCCGGCTAATTTTTTGTATTTTTTTTTTTTTAAGTAGAGACAGGGTTTCAACCTGTTGGCCAGGATGGTCTTGATCTCCTGACCTTGTGATCCACCCACGTCGGCCTCCCAAAGTGCTGGGATTACAGGCGTGAGCCACCGTGCCCGGCCAATTCTCAATTCTATGTGCACATAAAAGGGGGGACGTAGATAGATGATCCAAATGATCAGAAATGGAGGCTTTTGGAGGTGCTTTAGTCAGAGTCTAGGCAAGAACCACATGGCACACTTAAACTGGATAATTTGAGGGGAGTTTAATCAAAGGACTATATACAAAATGTGTGGACACAGTGTAGGGTAATCAACAGAGGATAATGCAGTACCCCAGGGCTAGCAAGGGAGGGAGGAAGTGAATACCAGAGGCCAGAACAGGTAGACGGTGGTGGGTGGAGAGGGTTGCCTGAGAGGAACTTGGCCTCTGGTTAAGGGATCCTCAAAGAACATAATGATGCCATACTGCTATGGTTTAATCATTCATTTGTTACATGCCTTCCTATTCAACTCCCCCTTCCTGTGTGGTGGTATACGCACAGGTACATGCAATGGACCAGTCCTGGAGCACATTGGCCAGCCTCTCTAGATCTTCCTGCAGGTGGCAAGATAAATAGCTGGAATTATTCTGGCATAGAAGATCTCATCTTCCACCTTAGTTGCAGTACTCAAAGGTCCCATTTTTTGTCCATGGTCTTTATTCAGTGAACTATTTTGGGTATAAATAAGAATTTGCAACCTACTTCAATATAGGTATTTGCACATTTACTGAGTTTTCAGTATCTACTAAGGATACTTATTATTTACATCATATATATGATATCATTTTGACATATTGTCTACTGCTGTGTATTGTTAAAGCTCAGTCTTAAGAGTCCATTTCACCTGCCCAACAGGAAAAAAAAAGTGTTAAAGCCCATATCTCTTTGGTTAAAAAAAAAAAATCCAAATGTATATTTCCATTTACCTTATGGCTCTCTTACCTTTTATCTCTAGGTTTACAGGACAATTGTGATCATGTTTAATGGCAATCCTTTGTGCCTTTTGCTAGTTTTTAGCTATTAGGGTTGCTGAATGGTACGTTTAATAGAATTGAAGAAATGTATGCTGTGGAGTGTTCAGTGCTCAGAACTGAGCAGAATGTTAGATTCTAATTTGTTCTTGCTTGTTAGCTCATTTAGTAATCTTGGGTCATTTGCTATAGCATGGACTTGGTTTGTTGTTCTGGAAAAAATACTTCATTTCTAATGATTGATCTGCAAAGGAATAGCAAAAAGTAATAACAATTCATTATCTAATGCACTGCCCCTAGAAGAGTGATTTAGTTTTATTAACAAGAAGCTTAGCTAAGCCAAGGTGTACCATCAACTATTTCCCTGTAACTACTACATGTTAATGCTATGGCAATTTCCTAAGACATCTGTCTTTGGTGCCAGCTATTTTTAAGAGGTCATTTTGAACGTTCCCATAGACCCTTTTATATCCATGCAGTGGCCTTCACAGTCTGCCACATTTGTGATGTAGATATCCTTTCTGCAAGTCATTATGTATTATCATAAAGGCTTAATAATAGAAAGTTAGAGTTGAAGGGGAATTTAGAGATAATCTAGTCCCACCCATTTCATTCTACAGATGAGAAACAAATGTCAGTGGAAGATCCAAGACATGACCCAGGTCTCCCACCTCAGTGTAGTGCTTTTCATACTAAGTTGAATCACATGCGATTGCTATTTTTGACAGCCAGAATGATCAAATATTGGCTATTTCATATGGTTGGCTTAACATGATACTACACTGTTATTAATGATACAATCACATTTCTCCTCAATTAAGTGAAGGAAACTGTTACAAAATCTTATACATTTAGAGACAGGAGGTTAAGTTCAGAACGCATGAGTATGGTACAGAGATGTTTTTTGAGGGCCAAAATTTTTTTTCTTCTTTGTCTGCATTTTAAAAACCAGGAATTAAGTGTAAACATCCAGTTCCCTGGCTTACCTGAAAATACATGAAAACAGACCTTAATTACTGCATGGCAACAGTTTGGCTATTGCTGAGTGTATTAGTCAATGTTCCCTAGAGGGACAGAACTAATAGGATAGATAGATATATATATATATATGTAAAGGGGGGTTTATTAAGTATTAACTTACCTGATCACAAGGTCCCCCAGTAGGCTGTCTGCAAGTCTGAAGAGCAAGGAGAGCCAGCCTGAGTCTCAAAACTGAAGAATTTGGAGTCTGATGTTTGAGGGCAGGAAGCATCAGCATGGGAGAAAGATGTAGGCTGGGAGGCTAGGCCAGTCTCCCCTCTTCATGTTTTTCTGCCTGCTTTATATTTGCTGGCAGCTGATTAGATTGTGCCCACCCAGATTAAGGGTGGGTCTGCCTTCCCCAGCCCACTGACTCAAATGTTAATCTCCTTTGGCAACACCCTCACAGACATACCCAGGATCAATACTTTGCATCCTTCAATCCAATCAAGTTGACTGTCAGTATTAACCATCATACTGAGTAACTGCTTCCTCCCTCCACATTGACTGAAATCCCCACTGCTCCCTAATGTCCCACATCCAGGATGCGCTGCTCATTTGCATTTCCTGCCTCGTCCCTGTAGGTCTAGATACTCTCCACCTCTGCTAAAGATCACTTGAGATCAGTACCCACCTGTTCCCAAATGAGGAAACAGGTGTGTTAAGTGTAATTTTGGAACAAAATAGGATTTATCTCATTGTATAAGATTATATGGCTTCTTATGGAGGATAACCCTATTCTGCATGATTATTTTAAGTGACAACAAAAATATTAACCCAATGTTATTTCTTCCACAGGTGCTTCGAATCCAGAACATTCTAACAGAAGAACCTAAAGTGACACAGGTTTACGCAGAAAATGGCACAGTGTTGCAAGGCAGTACAGTTGCCTCTGTGTACAAAGGGAAACTGCTGATCGGCACAGTGTTTCACAAAGCTCTCTACTGTGAGCTCTAACAGACCGATTTGCACCCATGTCATAGAAACTGAGGCCATTATTTCAACCGCTTGCCATATTCCAAGGACCTAGTGTTCTTAGCTGAACAATGAATGCTGACCCTAAATACGGACATCATGAAGCATCAAAGCACTGTTTAACTGGGAGCGATATGATGTGTAGGGCTTTTTTTGAGAATACACTATCAAATCAGTCTTGGAATACTTGAAAACCTCATTTACCGTAAAAATCCTTCTCACTAAAATGGATAAATCAGTTATGTCAATTGTCAGATATTAAATAACAGTGTGTGACCCCAAAAGTACTTACCCTAAAACATGAGTTGCCTGAAAGCACATGTGTGTATTGCTGCCTTGCCATGTCTTGTTCAGAAGACACAGGGGAGCAGGGTTAGCTCACATGTCTTTAGAACTCCAGTACTCACCCAGGGACTCCAGTTCACAGGCCAGAAAACATATGCATTATGAAGGTCCCCTCTACTCCACACACATAGTAAGTCTGACTATGGCAGTCAGACTTACTCCCATTTTCCCTTCGATATATGACTTTCTCAGTAAACATTAGCCTGAATTATTCCAACTCCCCTTGTACTCTTGCTTTTTCAATTCTCCTGTTGCAATGACACATAGGAAAATCTTAAAATTCTTGGGAGTGTTGTCACACCTGAAAATTATGAGTCTCTATAATCTTGGCACAAATTGTACATTAGAGTGTCTTTGACTTGGTGAAAGGAAGTTTGTTCACTTTGATGATTGGATACAGAATGAATCCCATAATTGACTCGGGCAAAGCTACAAGAAGTGTCCCCAAAGACTACACTGTTGTTGAGGTGGTGGTAGTGCTGGTGGGTTTTTGTTTAATATTTAAACTTGTTGTGGGGGCTGAAAAGAAAAAAATAGAAAGGTAAACAAACAAATAGAAAAGATCAACAACAACCCCTTTGGCTATCTTCTGAGACATGACTAGGAAGAAAACATGACTTTACCATTTTGTTATAGAGGCTGATATATAAAGATTACCCACCTTCATTTATTTGTTTTTCTGTTTTGAAGGTATAACCTTCATGATGAATTACTTCTTTGGGGTGTTAAGGCAGTGACTTTAGAAACAAATTTCTTGTTTTTGTTTTGTTTTTGAGACCGAATCTCACTCTGTTGCCCAGGCTGGAGTGCAGTGGTGCGATCTCGGCTCACTGCAACCTCTGCCTCCCAGGTTCAAGAGATTCTTGTGCCTCAGTCTCCCGGGTAGCTGGGACTACATGCGCACACCACCATGCCCGGCTAATTTTTGTATTTTTAGTAGAGACAGGGTTTCACCATGTTGGCCAGGCTGGGCTTGAACACCTGACCTCAGGTGATCCACCTGCCTTGGCCTTCCAAAGTGCTGGGATTACAGGTGTGAGCCACCACACCCAGCCAGAAATGACGTTTTTCTAGGGCACTTGTTATGATGATAGTCTGGCATTTCGGGAAAAATGTTTTGCCAATAAATTGAGAACCACCAACAGTTTAAGAATCACTGACTTGAAGTAATAAACAGCAACATTTTGTCTGGGTCAAAAAACCACTTTCTTCACAGCAAGATTGGAGTTAGTCATGATTCCAGTGACATAATATCCTGTGCCCTACAAGGGCTCAATTCTTCTGAGATGCTGCTCACAGCCCAGGATGCTGGGTTCTCTGAAAGACTGTCTTGAAATTATCAATGAGTGTGATGCTTAGGAACACCCCCAACATATTTCATTATTTAGAAAGAATCTCCTGGGTAGTTGTTAGGCTCCCTAACATCTTCAATAAAATGACCACATTCTGTTCTTTCCTGTTCTTGATAGAATAAGCAAATTCCACTGAAGAAACAAAAGCCTATCCAATTTGACACAGCACATACTGAAGAGCACTCAAAAACGGACATGCCTTGGTTAGAAATTTCATAACATACATTGTGAAAAAGAGGGAAACACCTTAATTCATGTATTCTGTGATTCCCAGATCTAAATTTTCGCACTGACATAGGTTTAGTCACATATAAATTATAGTTTGCATGTGTGAGAATGAATGAAATTAATAGCCCTCACTTGTTATATCCAAGTCTTCTGAATTTTTAAGGCTTTAGAAAGAATATTGTTTAAAATAACCCCATACTCTACTCTATGATGGTCTCGATTCTTTCTTAGCTTGCCCCTCGCTGTATGAGACTGACTACTTAATGGATTTGTCACAGAGGTTTTCCTGGCTGAGAGATGATATCAGAGACTTTGACGGTGAAGCAGCGACAGGGGAACAAAATGATGGGCGAGGAAGCATCGAGTGCGGGCTTTGCTCTTTTAACTTTATGCCCAGTTCCATAATTGTGCTTTCAAATGTAATTTCTAGCTGCCAATTTACACTTTACCATGGTTAAAACTTATTTTTAGTTTCATTTCCATGAAAAATGTGCACTTTGCTCTTGATTGACAGATATGCTTTGACAGTTGATACAGGTTTACCCAGTCAAGGCTTGTTTTAGTTGAAGGTGAAAATGGAAGAGGGAAAAAAAATTGCTTCAACAGACCTCAGTATTTCTCTTTTTATTGCATTCGTTGTCTAACAACAATAATACTCATTGGCAAGAAATTTATTTACACTAACAAATTAAATTTAATCACAGGTATTGTTAGATTGGTCAGAAACCAAAGGACCACTGTGATATTTTGCTTGAATGCCTCTGAAAACCAAAGAGTAAGGAATGTCATTTGAAACTTTTTGAACAATCTATAGAGAAGTACATCTTAACCAAGCACAAGAGAACAATTCAGACGTGGCACTATTGTCTCTTCCATGCAAATGATCAGACATCAAAATGTACAAATTAAAAGCTTAGGTAACATGCTATCCATACTTATCAGACTTAAAATTATTTTCAAACAATTCTTGTTCTTTACTGATATACAAAGAAAGCTGAAAAGAAATCAACTTCTTACAGTGGAATAGAATTTATTCTCTTTTATTTTCAGCTGCCCAGTTTTGTCAGTAAGATGTAGCAGGTGTACAAGTGGTTGCGACACCATTAAAAAATATAAAAGCAGTAGTTATGGTATTAAATAATGTCGAAGAAAACATATACATATATATTTAAGGAATTTCACTAAGCACTAACTAAATTTCATGTTGTTGGGAGGTGTTATCTGGCTGGAGTGCCTAATTCTTTTTAAGGTAATTTAATTATTTCTTGCCAATTGTTCTTTCATAAATGAATGATTACATCCTTAACAGAAAACCCGGGTGTATAAATAATACAGCTGAAAGAAACAGAAGTGTACACCTTCCAACAACATACACTCCCAACCACTTGTGTTGTTTTTGGCAACAACCAAAATGCCATCACTTGCACAAAAAGTAAATAAATGATCATATGATGGCAACATTCATCATAAGAGAGCCAGTAGGCAGTGACTTTAGGCATCACAGCCACCAATTATGTCACTTTAGAATTGTGAGCAAATTCACAAGAACACACAGTGCAATTTTTAGCCAAGAAAACTGCAGTCTGCAGTTGAAAATGCCCAAAGCTGCATAAATTTCTTCTGAGCTCCAACTCAGCAATATGCAATCTTGACATCAAAGCATTAGCCAAATATTTGAGGAAATTTTCTTACTAAAATACCAAGTATCTGATAAATCAATTTTACCAAAATATATAAACATATAGAAGGATAAGTGCATTTAGTAGAAATACTTACAATAAAAAAATCTCTTAAAATCTATGAGCCATTCAATGTATACACAACACAAGAAGTGGCAATAAGGCTATGATTACAGCTCCAGGTCCTGACTGACCTCACCGAGTTCCATACACAATATATTTTTTAATGCCATGTGATTGTAGTGTGTGTGCACGTGTAAGGTGGGAGTTATATTCACACATATGTAGTTCTGAACACCTACACAAACGGCATGCACATTGTTGAGAAGTTGTCTGTTCTCTTATTCCATACATCTTACTCACTGTTGAATCCCTAGCAGTTTTGGGGTTGGGTTAGGGTCAAGCATAGGAAATCATCATATTTCTTTCCTTCTCCACTCTTGATCTGGAATCAGGTCACAGACTGTGCTGGGTCCACACGCTTACATATGTGAACCTTCAAGTAACTACCGTTCCCTCAATAGGCCCACATAGACATCACACACAAGCAAACAAGGACCCTCTGTCTACCATAAATAGAACTTGAAGCTTTCACTTTCCAGGAGAAGCTGATCTGTCGGCTTTCTCTTTGCCCCTCCAATATCTTAGTTGGGCCTATTCTATGCTGCTACTTCAAGTTACTCAAATGTGTTTTGTCTGGTGTTATTTTTTTCTCCAGTGTTTTGGACCAAGACTAGATTTCCTGAGACTTTAAATACGCAAGACAAATGCAAACAAAATCTGCCAACATACCCAGGCTGCTTTTCAGGAGTGAATCACTGAAGCACATTTGGATTTCCTATAACACTACTTTCTTTTGGGAATGTACAGCCCTCCCCCAGCTCCCACCCCCCATCATAATGTAATCCATTCTAACAGAAAATATGGATGTTTTGGCTGGGGGTGGTGGCACATGCCTGTAGTCCCAGCTACTTGGGAAGCTGAAGCAGAAGGACCACTTGAGCCCAGGAGTTTTAGGCTGCAGTAAGACATGATGGCACCACTGCAGTCCAGTCTGGGTGACAGATGACAGAAAAAAAAAAAAAAAGAAAATATGGACATTTTATTTCTGGAGTTTCTCCTTAAATGCTTAGCTTTAGAATAGTGCACAGGTACATCCTTGATAAAAAGTAAATTTGAAAAGATAGAAAAGGACTGTGCTTTTCTCTTCCATTTTACCTTTTCATTCTAAGACCACGAAGGTCTTTGCATTAAGTAGGTGACGTGAACCCTAGTGACCACTGCCCACCAAAATGCCCCTCATCTCCGGCTCTGTCAGGAGTACCTTTAGTTACTCAAATGCAAATATCTCAGTGTAATGATGGGGCTACAACATATCCAAAGTATAGATGGTTCTCTCAGGGTTGCTGGGGCAGCTTCCTTTAGAATCCTCTAGAACACTGTTGTTAAAACACTGGATCTCCTCTTGAAGTTTAGTCTGCATAACCTTTAACACTTAAACATGAATCAGAGTATCTATATAAATGCAAATTTTCATTTCCCTTTTATAAAATGCAATTTTCAAGCACATGTTAATTCTGGTGCATAACGAACCCAGACAAGTCTGTCTTAAGCACAAACTCTAATGGCCAAGGTGCTGCTAGATCAAACCACCTGTGACCATTTTTGTAGCTTGGGACTGGGATATTTTAAGATTTCAGGCTAGGGATGACTACAGGGTCACAGATAGTGGCAAAGGTAAATCTGGCTCCTCATTTTCCCTCTTGCCACTTTGTTTCCAACAAAAATGGAGCAAAAGGTGACAGTCCCATTTTGTGCCAGTTGAAAGCTGAGTTTGGCTTTAGTATCTATCATACTGCAATCATGAACTGCTGTGGGTTAAAAAAGCTTGTGATGTTGAGGGTGTGAAATCAATGTCAATCCCAGCTAAAGGATGAAAGTCACAGAACAGCTTTATTGTCATGAAACTAAAGGGGGACTTCATCAGGAGTGTTAGAATGGATGAAATGAGGTTTTTTCCCTAACTTAACATTCTGCAGTAAATTCCTGATTCAGGTAAAAAGAATGAGATTAGTATTACATAAACTGTGAGTTACTTGAAGGGAGATGGTCTTAAACAAAGTAATCTGTTACAAAACTAACATCCTTTAATGGGAAACCCTGACCCAGATACAGCTCATACAATGCTTTCTGTCTGCAGCTTGGCCTCCTCACCACACATTCCCTCCCAATAAAGCATAACCTATACCCCAAAACACTTTTGGCTATTGTTAGAATCATACTGAGCTCTCCTTTAGGGAATACAGTCCATAACAAGCAGATATTCTCTTTTTGTTCATTTTCTGATAATAAAAAACTGCAAAGTTTTTAAGGTTGATGAAATAACAATTCTGTGTTAAATTGTAAGGACACTGAAAACCACTAGCATTAAAGTAGGAATTGTGCAAGACACTGGAGCCTTGATTAGGTATCATGCACTACAGTCAATAAAAGAAATAATAGGAAAACAAAATGTGCACACGATCTGAGGCCTTTCACTTTGCTTTCATACCCTTAATCAGTTTACATCTTATGCTTTGTGGGGCAATCAAACCAAATGACTTTTACAATTTCATCCGTTTTAAGTGGTAATGTTAAAATAACTCATTTAGGCCTAAAATTACTATAATTTAACTTAAAAAAATCAAAATACTTATAATACTAAATGATTTAAAGTATTAAGAATTTGATTTATAACATTGTCAGTTGGACATTTATCTAAACATTCAATATACAAAGTTATAAAGAACAATACTTCTAAGACATTTAAGAAAATGCAATATAATAGATCATAAATTAGGTGCAAAACCAAGACACAGACATTTCCAGTATATACATCCATTTTCAAAGATTACCAAAGTGTAAACATAACTTAAGATAATCATCTTTCTATTTCTACTCTTGAATATAGTGGAACTTCCAGTCTGATCCAGGTCACTTTTTTCCAAAAGATAAGCAAAAATGGCAAAAATTTACAATAGCCAGCACTAATATTACCAGATTTTTACTAATTTAGTGTTTTAGTATTTGAAAAGTTTTGCCAAATTGTATCACTCATTAATAGTGGCTTCTTATTTCTCATGATGTTAATAAATAACAAAGCACCAGACATCTCAAGACATTAATAGAGTATCCAATATGGCAGTTTCATTATCATACCCCTAATGAAGACAGACAGAAGAACATAATGGTGACTTTGATAACTGTAAAACACAATGTTACTTCACGTCAACGTTTCTGAGGACTGAATGAATGGTCTGTACCTAATGACAAAAGCGCTGACGCATAACCAACAATACTCTGGCAATGAAAAGAAAACAGGCCTTGGGGGCAAAACAGAATTAAAAGTGTCTAGTTTAGATAATTTCTGAATTCAGATTTTCAGATAAGAAAAAAATCACACTGTTATTAAAATACAAGATGGGGCTACAAGGGAGTTCCCTTAATCTGTTACACTCAAAAGCCTTGCCCAGGCTTTAAATATGGAATACTTCTACTGGAAGATACGATGATGCTGGGAACAGAGCAGAGATACCCATAAAGTAAAAGAAGTACAATAGTGTCCAAGAATTCATGTGGCCTCAAGTCTTATTCTGAAACTTGTCCTTTGGAAAGTGGACAACCTCATTTTTAGAGTCAACGCAGCAAAGAGAACCAGACACATGAGCATAAAACCAAAACCCCCATCACATGAAATTTCCCAAAACGAGTTTATTTTCTCCTCCTTCTGCCCCAGTCTCCTGCACTTGACTTAGTTTGGTGAAATATGGAAATCCTTAATACTGGCTTAAAATTAGTATAAGTTCCTCCACTACTAAAGTGTATCCTATGCACTGCCTTAAACAAACTTTTTCTGTAAAATTGGAAATCTTTGAAGTATGGAAAGGAATGGCTCAGAAAAACCATTCAAAATCTCTCTAAAATGTTAACTGACAGTTCTTCTTTATAGGAACATTCTTTGTACTCAAAAACATTGGTTCTCTGGTTGAATGTTATTCAAATCTAAATTTCCTCTAACTGGTATTTCTATTTTTCTTAAAAGTACATTTGTTAAAACACTAACTGAGCCCACCTGGGAAATCTTGAGTAGAAAATATGTGATGAGTTCCTGATTGTGACATAGGCAGGCTGAAGACCAGCCAGAATGTTCCCCAGGAGAGGAAACCTGAAAACGGTGGTTTCCTTAAAAATCAATTTCCTGTTCAATTTCTTGGGTTGGGTGGGGGGAAGAGGAACTGTGTTGTGTTTGCCAGTGTTGCTGAAATGATGAACACACAGCAGTAGCAAGGTCAACAGATCCCAATATCCCATGGCTGCATTAATGTCTGATTTTTTTCTTTCTTGTTCAGCTATATCTAGAGGATAAATATTACCCTCAGAACCCCAAGGTAATACCCACATCCACATTCTTAAGGCTTTTGCTTTTTTCAGTGGTTAACAAATAGCTATAATTTCTTTTCTTTCTTTTTGATGCCTAGCAAGCAGAATGACTTGCTTGCCTTTTCCCTTAGTAGGTAACTACAGAGCAGACCACCCATGTTTCCACAGCGGGGTGGTCTTACTGTCCAGACTGAGAATTAAGAGCGAATCTTTCCCACAAATTGGAGTAGGTGTTGCAGCCCTAGAAGTTAAGTACTGGTCTCAGATCTCATGGCAGGGTGCTCTCTGCCATGCAGACATGTGCAATTGCCATTTCAGGATCCCACACTGAAAATTCACGGTGCTCCATCAACAACACCAGGGTGTGTCATGCTCTTGTTGGGTGGGGTCACACTAGTTCTCCAAGTGACAAAACACACCCAACACAACACAAGATGTTGGTAAGTTAGAGAAGAGCAAAACACAGCTACTTAAATGAAATCTCTGATTTCTTAATAAACCAAAAGTGGCTTGGGATTATTTCAGTAGTTAAAATTAAGAGTGCATTCTATTGCAGAAAAGGCAGTTATTCAACACACAGTTCCTCAGCCGGCCTAGAGCCGCATTACCCTTATCATTTAGTTTCTTTTTCATCCTCTGGAGGAGAGCAGGGCAGGAAGAGGTGGGGACTTCTCTTGGAGCATCTCCATCACCTGTAAGAGGGTATGTGTTACTGCTCACCAGCACCCTCGGCTGTAGTTGATGTCATCTTTTCTGTCTTTTTGGACTTCCTCTGCATTTGCTCTTGTTCCTTTCTCCTTAGCTTTTCTCTTTGTTTTTCCATTTTCTCTTGGGCCTTCCGAGCCTTCTCTAGAGACATCTTCATTTCCTTGAGTTTCTTTTTGACCACTGCTCGGTCCTGGGATGCTGTCATTCCAAGAGCCTAAGAAAGAAACACACACACAAACTGAATTTGAAAACCAATGAGCCCTCTGATGATGTTAATATACCATATGTCCAAGTTTGTAAACTAATTCAAACATAGAAGAGGTAAGAACAGAGGAAGAACTAGTTATATTTGCTAAAAACCAACATACTGGGGGCTACCCTTTATTTTTTCTTTTGTTCTTTGAAGTCCCTTGCAAAGTATACCCTAAAGCTCATTAATTAAATGCTTTCCAAATTAGTAATTAATGGGTGAATGAATGGAAAAAGGGCACAATTCTACTTCTCCAACCTTTGGGCTGTAGACATTTACAGGTAAAGGTATTGCTAAACTCATCAATATTTTCAAAGCATAGGAGTGAGCACCTGCTGTCACAGAGGGCTCCAAGAAGGGCAAGAAGAATTGAAATGGCTTCCTTTCTGCCAATGTTTTCATTACAATGAGAACCAAAAATGTCTTTGGGGCCAGAATGCTCGTGTCAGCATGACTAGCCATTCTTTCCCTGTAGGCAGACCTATAAAGGAAGCTTGATTATAATGAGGAGGTTGCTCGATGAACTTAGAATTCAGAATAAGGGGAGTTGCTTATGTACTTTAAATGTTTCGTGACCTTCAGAATCAACAGCGGGATGCATCTATCTATCTCCCCAACAGGGACAGCCTTGTCAATGGGGCCTTCATATTCACAAGCTATTGATTGATCTCTAACCTTTTCAAGACTGTCAAGAGATACTCATCTGCCCGTCAGCCCAGCAGGGGGCTGAGGCGGGGGTGGGGCTTGGAGGTACATGGAGTTGGCTGTAAGCTCCTTTTTCCCTTTCCCAAAGGGATGGATGCCACCTTGGTCTCTAAGAGAGATGGACTGGACAAGTGGAAATGAAAGTGCCATGGAGGGGAGGGAAGATGTGTATACATATTTGGGGAAAAAACTTCTGGGGAGAACATCATCCCAGTTTGGGAGTGGTGTGTAAGGAAGAGTGGAGGTGAAGGAGAAATGAACAAGGAAAAGAAGATTCGTGGATCTGGGTCTCAATTCTAATGTGATGAAAAAGTCCACAGTGGCCATTATTAAAACTCATACTACATCAGATGTAAGGAGAGTTAATATATGGACCATGTGTTGCCAGGTGGAAGCAATGGAGTGGGTCCCTCGCTCTCCTAATCAGCAGCCCACCATTTGATTTAGAACTCCTGATGGACTTTCTGAGACTTCATTTACTACTCAGAAAGAATTCAACATCCTTTCTGCTGAATGTTGATGAGAATTACCTCTCAGATATGCAGAATGCTCTTATCTAATGAAAACATTTTAGGTGATATGAGTAATACAAATTATACCTGGTAACCTAAGACAGACATATAATTCTTTACCTTAAGTTTATTTCCATCCAACTGCAGGAGCTGCTCTCCAGTGATGTTTTGGGCACTGAATTCAGATACATACTGCTCCAGATTTAGGCTCATTAACCAGTGAGAAACCTGCTGCACACTCCATTCCTGAACGGCCCGATTCTGACACTGACTGTGTTTGGGAGACTGTCCATCATCAAGGATCTGAGATAGGAATGTCACGTAGTGTTAAAGGACCAAGATACTATGGCTCATATTATGCTATCAAAAGGAATTTCTTAACCTATGAGAGCCACATTTATGTTTAAACCAAAATATGATAAGCTAATGGTTCTAGTGGTGTTAGAAAAAATACTTATTACCTATATGTTTTTATGTTTTTGGAAGTTTTAGAAATTCCCCTTAATAAAAAAGCACCATTACTAATGTAGGAAGTTTAATATTGAAGAAAATATACTAATGTTGCAAGCTTTTACATCAAAACAGTCTGGACAGATTATAAGATGTAGAAAATAAATATTTCATAAATCTCTATATGCAATGCATCATTTATCCTCTAATAGACATTGGAATTTTGTAAAAATATATTAACAAATACTGAGGTATCTTTCACTTGGGAGGGGAGAGCATTAAGCTCTCAAGCCTTCTTAGGGGAAGTTTCACAACCATTATTTCATTCGAGCAGCAAGCAAACTGTGAGGAAGGTAGGGCAGATAATACCCACCATTACTTTCAAGAAATGAGGAAACGGCTGGGCATGGTGGCTCACATCTGTAATCCCAGCACTTTGGGAGGCTGAAGTGGGTGGATCACTTGAGGCCAGGAGTTCGAGATCAGCCTGGCCAACATATTGAAACCCACTGTCTACTAAAAATACAAAAATTAGCCAGTGTGGTGGCGCATGCCTGTAATCCCAGTTATTTGAGAGGCTGAGGCAGGAGAATTGCTTGAACCCAGGAGGTGGAGGTTGCAGTGAACCAAGATTATGCCACTGCACTCCAGCCTGGGCAACAGAGTGAGACTGTCTTAAAAAAAAAAAAAAAGAAACGAGGAAACTGAGGCTGAGAAAGTCTATGTGATCTGTCCAAGATCACACAGTTAGTAAGTGGTAGAGCTCAATAGTTAGGAGTTTATTCCAAATTTCTGGCTCTGTCCACTGCAGAATATTCTTTTTAATAGTACAAAGGGACAGGTTGGTTCCTAGACCCACTAAGCTGACAGGAGATGAAGTTGATGATAGGTCTTGGAGGAAAGACAGGAGTCACCTTGGTGACCCACACAGGGAACACAGAAGAAGGGATGGGGTAAGCTGAGATGAAGGCAAAGGAGAGGAAGAAGAATGGACCATGTCAATGTAATGGTGATGGGAGATAAATCAAGGAACTCTGGAGGTGCAATGCGGAGATCCTCTTAACTTAGGAACATCTTTTAAACTAAGATATGACAAGGGCAGAGAGTAAAGCTATTTAACACAAGGAGACCCTTCCCTACAGAGGAAGGTATTCTTGTATTGTCTGATTTTTCAGTCATCTCCAAAGAGAGAAAAAGCACATTCAAACAATAGCACACAAGCCACCACTCACAGCCCACTGAGAGCTCACCTCGTCATCTATCATATCCAGGCTCTGAGTGAGGTAGCAATAAAAGAATCAAGAAGAAAAGTGTTACAGAAACAGGAGACACAACATATATAGTACATAATTTAATAAAATTAAAATTGCACCAAGCTTGAAGAATACGGGCAGAAAAGCTTACAAGAAAAAAAAAAGTTTTATGAATAAAAAATCATGTTAGAAAGAAACAGTAAGAACAAATATTTAGAGCAAAAATATCTTTATTTATGGTACCTTCTGTCCTCCACCCATTTTTCAAGGAACTAAATCACTAACCTCATTTCCTGACTCTCTTGTACACATTTATCTCCTGATAATTTGTAGCAATACTAATTTTGACCCTTGTTTTTAAATAAATGGTTCTGACGCTATTTTCCCTCTTTATCAAAACGATTGATTCTCAATCAGAGACCTCACCCTAATCAGAGGCAGTATCAGAATCCTGGGGTGAGGGTGGTTGTCAGGGGAGGCAAGGGAAAAAAGGAAGGAGTAATTAGTAAACTTCTATGTGATTTCTGAGCTGTTCCCCCATGTTTAACTCTGCACTGCCCAGCCTCCCCATAATGTGTGTTTACATATACGTGTAAAAGGGGCCCCTGGAAAGCTTAAGAACAAGACTTTGCTTTTGTGTTGAGAAAAGGAGGGAAAGAAATCATGAAGACTTCATATTAAATATAAACCATAGTCCTGATGATTTCTATGCAAGATCTACCCTAAAAACATTTTCCTGGTGATGGTTCATGGGTAAAATGTCAGAATTGACAAAGCAGTTCTGTCATAGTGCCATGGAAGTACCTCATCTGATGACAGTGCTAAGGACTGAGAGAGCCCTGGTGTTTTAGGTTCTGCTCCTAAGCCGCTGAGGTCTGCTGAACTGGTACTGCTGGGACTGAAGTCATCATTGAAGGTAAAATTCTGTAAAAATAAATGAAGCTCAGTGTTAAATGAGTGCAGTGAGTGAGCAAGAGGTAGGTGTGTCTACAAGCTCTAAAAAGGCTCTTTTAAACAATCTTAGCAGAAATTCATGTATGATTTGGTGATGACCTTCAATGGGGCAGCGGTTGAGAATGCTGCACCTTGTGTGGTTGAGGAAATTCTGGGTGCTTTCTCCATGTGATGAAAGGATAGATGTTTTAGAGAGACAATTCTTCAATCGCTCTTCAAGGGTACAGAATTCATTATCCTCTGCAACTGCTCAGAGGAATAATATTAATAAGCCTATCTTTTTTGACCCTAATCGTGATGAGTAACAGTGTAAGTAAAAATACAAGATGGTGTGGAGAGGCTGAGTTATTAGGAACAGATGGCAATTCATATTAGAAAGGTAGCTAGAGCACCCCCTGGGAAGGATCGCTTATTGTTGACCGTGATAAATACTATGAGAAATGGCAGATCCTCTCCTGGATGTACCCTTCAAGATGATGAGTTCTGGGGGAGGTCACAGCCTGACAATACACTAGAAGTTACATGCTGAAATACAACTCTCTCACAGCACCAGCAGAGCATCAGAGAGGCTGCCACACAGCACAGAGACAGGTTTCCAAATAATCACCTGGGGGTTGGGGAGGTGGGAGCGTGTAAATAAAACTTCCCCAGAACTTCATTAAAATGTTCAGTGGATGTGAAAATCAAACAACAATGACTATGTAGCTGCACTTGTAAAAACATTTTTAACCAAATCTGGAGTCTCTACAGTGCAAGCTAATGGCAGAATTCTTCGAATAGCATTTAGATGCCTCAGATGCAATAGCGAAAACGTTTCAAGACCAAAGTGATGTGCTGCTGTTAAAACTTCTTTTGCTAGTAATTCTAAAATGGCTGGATTTCCAGGAACTCTAAGCACTTGACCAACACCATCTTGTTTCTATTCCATTTCCTTAGGAATTGGATTGGACTGTTAGTTTTCCACTAGGTTCTCTTATACTGGGTTTAGTTGGTTACCAAAAATAAATACCATGCCAGAGGCTGGAGAATTCAGTACCAAACAAACTCCAAAGTTTGCTAAAACTTCAGAAAACAAGTCCAGGTTAGAGCACATGGAGCTGGGCCAGCAGAACATTTAAGCGGCAGGACATTTAACATGAACATTACCATTTGGTACCCCAGTCAAAACCCTTTGAGCTGTTGAAAAGATTTAAATTGAAACTGAAAAGAATTAAATTCAAGTA
The DNA here is from genome assembly GCF_028878055.3 of Symphalangus syndactylus. Classification (NCBI taxonomy): domain Eukaryota; kingdom Metazoa; phylum Chordata; class Mammalia; order Primates; family Hylobatidae; genus Symphalangus; species Symphalangus syndactylus. Next base: position 105,606,513 of record NC_072425.2, read on the forward strand.
ACATTAATCACGTTTCTGTTTGAGAAAGAAAAGCGAACACAGATAAAAGGAGACCAAACAACGTGTGAAAGTCAGCCACCATACGTGTTTCAATAAAATGTTAGATAAGTTTGCAGTGTCATGCTGGAAATAACCATCATGCATTTAAAAACAAGGAACACCCATGCATATATTTCCTAATTCTGTTAAAGAACTTTGGTGATAGAATTACACAGCAGTTGTTCAACACAGAAGTTTGTTATTAAAAGAAGAAATAAGTAAGGATGCTATGTCATCATTGGTTTGTTTTAAAGAGTTTCACTTAGATGTACTGAACACATATTCAGTCCCAAATTTATTTGCTTTTCAGTAAATCTTGAGAAGCACAGTGAAATAGTTTAGTAATGTAATTTAAAGTAGAATACTGGGTAAACAGATCTATCATTCTGTTCTATGATTCAAATGCATCTTTCCCAGCATGGCTTAACTGTCAAACTGAGATTAAATAGCAATATGTGAAGAGATAGGCAAATCAAAGAGTAATGTACAATCTACGATGAAACAGTATTAAAGAAGGTGATGGTTAAATGAGGCTTTCTTTTCCCCACATAAGAAATACCATGCAATGTTTATTGCAGTGTTATTACATTGGTTTCTTGGATCCAGACTACAGACATAAGTTGAGAATGCCTTCCAAAGATTGAAGAAGAGGAGAGATTTGGGTTTCTCTTGTTTGCTTTTGTAATCCATGTGTTTTCTACCTTGGACCCCTTTTTATTTGAAATTAGAGTCTCAGGAGAAGGCTGAAGGGAACTTGTAGGTGCAGGCAGGTTCCTGAAGGAATAGGATCCTTTCCGGCTGTCATTAAACCATGAGAAAGGCATGCAAGGGGAACGAGTGGAAGTCTGAGCTGTTGAATGTGGCTTGGGTGTCCAGTTTTCCAGTCTGCCTCTGAAGATCCTGTTTTGTGAAAAGAATGGGTGTGTTAGATAAAGAAAGGGCAGTTAAAAGACCTACTGAACCAAAGGACTCTGAATATAGTTTGAAGTAACAATTTGAGAAACTGTTCTATTCAACAGAGTAAAAAGTTTGCACTTTTGACTACAACACTAATCTTAATAGTTACCTTTTTGCCTCTAAATGGATTCTGTGACAATGATCAACATTTTCGTATTGCTATTGCCATGGTGAATTTTTATAAAACGTGCCTAATAAGTGTACATAGATGAATTATAATCAAGGAGGGGCACAGTCTTTTAGGAACTGCTATTAGGTTAATCATCAATGCATTCCCTTTATCTGGGTGACATGCTTCACGGCTAGGGACATTAGCTCATAAGCAGCATTCTTTCCTGTCTTCCTCTGGACTTGTGTTCCCAAGGGTCTGAGACTTAAGAAAATGATATATTTAAATAACTTTGAAATTTCAGGGTTCATAATACTTTAGGTGGAACACATAGCTTATTGGTTTTTCACCAGAATCTTAGTGCCTTTTCACAGGAGGCGTAGGAGATCTGAAGTCCTCATCTCCCACTTGGAGGGCCAGGGTTTACCACCTCCTAAGTACATGGTCTCAGGCCTTCTCTCGGCTTTCAGTTCTCCATCTGTAAAAGGTGGATATTTTTATGTATCTCATGTGTGTTTATTAAGAATTAAGTGAGATAATATGTGAAAGTGCTTAAAAATTGTCAATAGTCTATGTTTATTGTTTAACATTTAAAGGATTCGAAGGCATTTGAAGAACACAGTTTGAAAACAGATTTTTTTTGTCTTAATGTAGGTTCTTTCATATCTGTAATTATCTTTTGGTTAAGAGAAAAAATGACTATCAGAAACCAAAGTAGGAACGGGCAGCAGTTTATGTGCATCTTGGAAGAGGTCAGCCTTGCCATTTGATGGAATGCCTATTATTTGATAGCTGCTGATACCACGATAACACAGAGATTCCCTTTCAATTTAAAGTGCCTGGACACTACAGCCAGACAACTTCTGTCCCACCACATGTATACTGAATTTCAGTCTTCTTACATCTCATTTCAAATACATTTTGAAATATATTTCCAGTTTATATAAATAGTATAACACTTAACAATTCCCATTTATTTCCAAATATTGTGAGAATTGAATGGGACATAAATGTAAAAGCATCGTGTAAACTGTAAAGCAAGATACAAATGTAAAGGGATTATAAGACTGATAACTAAAGAGAATGAAGAATTCAGTGAAGTTCTGATAAAATATTGAGATCAGCATGCTGGGGGAACCAGATGTCATCCTACACATGGTCTACACTCTAGGTGAGGAACTCCAAAAACATGAATCTGGTTGATTATATAGGAGAGGGAAAGCTGTCCCCTCTGCAGCCTCTGGGGAGGGTGGAGGGAGAAATCTTATCTCCTTAATGTAAATTCAACTTGGGAAGGATCTTGGGCTCTGACCCTTTGGAATGTAAACATGTGTCTCCAGGGAAAGATATGACTAGTGGCTCCAGCTTTACAACTCTAGGAATGTCTCCATGGAGATGGTCTCATTCCCCTCTTCCACTTAGCCTCCTTAAAATGTAACCACATTACCTCTGCAGAGGTCAATCTCTCTGGAGTTCTATCTATGCACCCACAATTCAACTTTTGTTTTCTTTTTTTGAGACAGGGTCTCGCTCTGTAACCCAGGCTAGAGTGCAGTGGCACAATCATGGCTCCCTGCAGCCTGGACCTCCTGGGCTCAAGCAATCTTCATACCTCAGCTTCCAGAGTAGCTAGGACTTATAGGCATGTGCCACCGTGCCTGGCTAACTTTCTTATTTTTTGTAGAGATAGGGGTTTATCATGCTATTGAACTCCTGCCTTGGCCTCCCAAAGTGCTGAGATTACAGGTGTGAATCACCACACTCAGCCTCATAATTTATTTTCTGAGTCTTGTTTTTTAGCTTAGGTTCCACATTCTAGTAAAAATGCCTAGAAAGCTCTAGCTGTGCAGAAACATATAAATATTTTCTCTGTAGTCCCATACTTTTATAATTGGGTATCTCTGAGGAAAAACTGGACCTGACGATCATTATTCCCTCTGGTTATAGATGTCTGAATCAAGGGAATTTTTAAAAGAGTTCATCCACAATTTGCAATAAAATATAGTAGTGCTTAAATATATGGATTTTTTTTACAGTTTATAAATAGGCCATGATTAATGACAGCATGACAATGTTGTCCTACTCCCAGTGAACAGTCTTTGTAACAATGCTTTTAGAACAATCACTATTACCTTTAAAAGCAAATAGGGAGAAAATAAGAATTGTTTTCTACTTGTGGTCATTCCATTGCTTTATTTGAAAAGGACTTTTGGTAGTCCAAATCCTGTCCAAGCAACATTTGAAAAGAAAAACATCTGAAGGTCACATCTAATTAAACTCTTTCACAACATTTTCACTGTCGGAAAAATATTCAAGACTAATAATTCCACATGGACCTGTGTATCCAGCACTGAGGAGGGTCTTGAGGCCATGTGGTTCTTACATGTGCGGTGAAGGAGATCATGGAAGCTGGGCCTCTGGTGATACCCAGAGGCTTTCTTTCCCTAGCTTTGCACACCAAGTAATAGGAAGGAGGAAGAGCCAGACAGAAGGCAACGAGAGGCCACTTCTGAGACGACACCTACATCTCTACAGTGGCAAACCACCAGATTCAGGGATATTTTGAAGAATATTTTTCAGTTTCCCATGAGGCTTGGCTGTGCCCCTGCTGAAGCTGTATCCTGTATCTCTCATTCCTCTATGAGTATCTGTGATTTTAAAACCCCATGAACTGATGTAACCCCTGGGTACTTGTTAGTATCCTTAAAGAACTGAACAGTCAGTGGTATGCTTTCATTTCTTGGACCTAAAGAACATTCATTTAAAAAACGAAATTTTTACTTTAAAATTACAGACCTATCAGCTTAGAAGACATGCTTTCTAAAATAAATGTCAATTTCCTTCTGAATAAATTGAACTCTTGGGCCCATAATAGAAGCAGAAAGGGTTTGGCAGCAGTTATTCTATGTTGACCACTCTTATAGTCTATTTCACTTTGTGGAGAAATCCATTAGGAATAACCTAAAATCCTTCTTTCCTTTCTTATTTGCTTCCTCCCTCCCTTTCTTCTTCTCCTTCTCCTTCCTTCCTTTTCTTTCCTTTTCACCTTCCTTTCTCCCCAAAATCGAGATTGGTAGAAATGAACTCTTGATGAATCTGAAAATAATTTTTCCAGTGGATCAAAATAGGTAGATAGTCTATATTCCCTTCACCTTCTTTTTTAGCTATAATTTAATGGCTTGGTATCATTTTTGGAAAAAAGAGAATCATAAGTCACTCCTAGGAACTGGGAGAAAGAATGGCTTCAAATTCAGTTTTCATAATCCAAAGATACCATTTCAGAGGTAGCTGTTTCCTGGCATTTAAATGGTTTATGTAATATCTCTTATAAGTAATGAACTCATTTACATATATCTTGAATCCAGTGTATCCTGGGGCTGGCATCCCAAAATTAAATTGCCAGCTAAACATTCCAAGGTGATCTTTGTTGTTGTCATTTTAACTTTGAATACAGGTGTGTGAAGTATTCAGCATCTAACTGGATGTCATCAAAATATCATTAAGAGTTCAGAAACTGCCAGAACAGATGAAGTATAAAATAAATACAGAATTTAAGCCAGGAGTAAAAGAAGTTAATTGAAGAAAATTAGCTGCAACCAGAGGAAGAGTTGCAGACTTGTATTTACCTAAATCGAATGAAGTAATTCTAAAGGTTCTAACATCCACCAAGGAGTTTGAGGTTGTAAAGCTAGCCTCATCTAAATGGGATCTAGAGACCCTAATGGATAACAGCTGTGAGAAACATGGCCATCTAAAGCTCAGGGAAAACCCCCGCCCCCTACTCAGACATATCCTGCTCCCAGATCCTGAGTTCTGATCTAAATTTCTAATCAATAATAGTTCATCTGAGATGGTCACTGTGGTGTTCAACTTTGAATCATTTGAGATGGTGAAACTGTTCCCTTAATGAGTCTTCCCCATACTGAAAAGGTTTAAAATGAAATAGAAGAGGATCATGTAAATAAAATCCACACTATCAAAATATAAATGCTAAGTTTAAGAATAACAGATATATTGCTTAGGTGTTTAAGAACATTTGTATGAATAGAAATCTGAAAGAGAAATGTGTCCACTGATTCTATCTTAAAATGTTAAACTCATTTTAATGTTCTAAACTCATTTTAAATTTGAGTTTTTAACACACACAATATATTAAGCACTTTGATAACTATATTGGGATGTTCAGAGTCACTACAGTTAAACAGTAACTTATTAGATTTTCAAGAGCTTTTTTAAGTATGGAAAAGTGTTTGCCTGTTAAGAACGTAAGTTTGTCAGGCTTCAGGCATTTGAAATACTGTACTTAAAAAGAAAACTGAATATTAAATTGATAAATGCAGCTAAAAATGGGCTAGACAGTTATGGGGAATAAGTCCAATCTACTAGGGCTAAGCTGACATTCAAAGGTCTCCCTGAAAATGACTACATTCACCGGGCCAGGCTTAGGCAGAGATGAGGTGTTTTTCAACTCACACACACATGCTCATCTCCATCAATACTTCTAAAAGGTATGTTTCCAGCCAGCTCAGATGATTCTTAAGCAGGGGTTTTGCTCTTACTCAGCAACAGGGGCAGAGTGGACCCTCCAGGTACTTGTCATAGGATATAATTTCAAACTCACTGTCATGCCATGATTTATCTAAAGCCTCTTTGAGAGAAATAGCCTATGAAGGACAGCCTGAAGTATAATCCATATAGCCCATTCATTCTTCAAGATATGACAAAAGTCATCCTTGGATGAACAAGACTGCCAGTAAAATACACAAGAAGAATGTCATTTTGTATCCTTCCCATCAAACCTGCTTTAATAAACAATGATAACAATAGACATTTTTATTTAAGGATTTGAAATGTACTTAAATGTGACCATCTTAATCCTCCTAATAACATGAAGAGGTATATGAGGGGCGGGTGTGTGTGAGTGTGTCTATGTCTCCATTTTACAGACGAGAAAACTGAGGTACAGAAAGGTTAAGTAACCTGTCCAAGAAGTAAGTGGCAGAGTTGAGATTTCAACCCAGGCTTTTAACCATATTAACATTGTGTTTTTGGCTTTCACTGGACGGTCACTCTTATACTTACTATGAAGATGTTATTGAAGATGTTGTATTTTAAGTAACAATTTTACTTACTTTTTAATCTAACTTTTCCCTATTCAATTTACTTTTTAATAAATTATACTGTTAGGCCGGGCGCGGTGGCTCACGCTTGTAATCCCAGCACTTTGGGAGGCTGAGGCAGGCGGATCACGAGGTCAGGAGATCGAGACCATGGTGAAACCCCGTCTCTACTAAAAATACAAAAAATTAGCCAGGCGTGGTGGCGGGCGCCTGTAGTCCCAGCTACTCGGAGAGGCTGAGGCAGGAGAATGGTGTGAACCCGGGAGGTGGAGCTTGCAGTGAGCGAAGATCACGCCACTGCACTCCAGCCTGGGTGACAGAGCGAGACTCCGTCTCAAAAAAAATAAATAAATAAATAAAAATAAAAATAAATAAATAAATAAATTATACTGTTGTAGCATATGTACTTTTGTATGTAAACAAATTATTTTGGAATAACGAGGAGTAGAATATAAATAAGTAAGAAAATAAACAATAAATGAATATGTGCTCACTCATAGACCAACTGAATAATGGGATAGAAATTAAAGGAAGATTTGTTTTTCATGGAATCCTATAGAACAACACTATCCAAAAGAAATATAAATGAACCACATTGTAAACTAAAATTTTCTAGTAGCACCATGGAAAAAAAAGAGGTAAAATAATTTTAACAATAATACATTTTATTTACCCTCCAAACCCAAAATATTATTTTGACATGTAATCAATATTATAAAATTATTAAGATATTTTATTTTCTTTTTGTTCATACTAAGTCTTTGAGTCCAGCATTTATTATTCTCCTACACATATCCCAATATAGACTAGTCTTATCTGACTAGAGGCAACCATACTGGACAGTGTACGCAGAGGTGAATGGGAAGTCAGAGCCATGCAGTGTTAGCCCAATCCACTTACTTTTTGGCAGGAAACCAAGGTCCCAGGAATTCAGAGACTTGCCTAATGGAAAAGTAAGGACTACTACCTTGGATTCCAGCTCAGTGTTGTTTCTGTTGTTCACACTTTCTACTTGAATGCAAATTCATTTCCATAGAAGAGTGCCATCTCCTTTCCTTATCATTTTCTCAACATACTATCACCTAGCCCCATCTGAGATACACATATCTCACAGAGTTTTCCATTCCATGACTACACTGGAAACTTATCTACAGAGCTCCAAAGTAGATGCTCTACTGACATCAGTGGCTACTTACTCCAGAATATAGAATAGGATTTTATTTTACCCTTTGGTATATATTTTAAGGGGTGAACAAGCTCTGACAACTAAATGTTTCCTGCTTTTGTTATCTGCTATGCTGCCTGTTTAAAATCAGAATGTTGGCTGGGTGTAGTGGCTCGTGCCTATAATCCCAGCACTTTGGGAAGCTGAGGTGGAAGAACTGCTTGAGCCCAGGAGTTCAACAACAGCCTGGGCAATATAGCAAGACCCCACCTCTACAATTTTTTTTTTAAGCTGGACATAGTGGCACACACCTGTTGTCCCAGCTACTCCGAAGGCTGAGCTGCGAGGATCACTTGAGCCCAGGAGGTCAAGGCTGCAATGAGCTGTGAGTGTGCCACAGTACTCCAGCCTGGGCACCAGAGTGAGACACTGTCTCAAACAAACAAACAAACAAAAAGACAATGCCACTGAGCACATATTTGAAAAGGGATGGAACCAAATCATATTTCTTTGTTGGGTTTGTTTATTATTAGCCTCATCCATTTTCTCTAGTTGTCTCATGTTGCACATGTATCTGAGTCATTATGTAACCACAGAAACACAAGGTAAACTCTTTATAGAGAGGAAAAAACTAAAACCAAGACCAAATAGTGAAAGTCTTGCCTCTTTAAAATCTAACAGCCATAGGTTATAGCTGACCAATTATCTTATCAGAATCTTAGCCTAATAAGAATTGGATGAAATGCTTCAAAAGGATAACAGTACTCAGTCCAAGGATCCTTCCCTCCTTTTTCTGAGGAAGTCTCCCAGGGGTGGTGAGTGTATTCCCAGTTGCCCACTACAATCATAGTGCGACCCTGCAGCTGATGGTGCTTACAGCTCACAGACTTTCAGGACCCTGAGAATCCAACTCAGTTGCATTAAGCTCCTAATGGGAAGCAATTCTGTTCTTCCTGGGATAGGTTTTATAAGGTTCTGTACCCATTATCAATCTATACAGAAGAATACAGCTGTCAATAGATTAGTGTTAACCAATTACTATGACAGCTCGAAATTTTTTTTCTTGCAAGAGAAAAGTATCCTTCTTCTTTCCTTGTTCTTCTATTTCAATTATATGAATTCCTTTCCATCCTGCCAAAATTCTACTATAATTACAAATAATTATAAAACTATGATTTTTTTTTTTTGGATATGCCAATGTCATAACAAGGTTTGAGGGGGGCCATCTCACACATGCCTGTGAACACTCAGTCATCACACTTAGGAACTACAAAAGATCAAAATCATGATTCTAATTAGAAACTAGTTTGTAGTGTGGGTATGTGTACAATAATTTCTGACTGCTGAATCAGGGAGACTCCAGAGTTTTGAAAATACAGTGGTGGCGAGGCAACCAATCTAGAAGTCTAGCTGTGGGTTCAAAGCAGGCATCGGCTGTGGTGAAGCAGTGTGCTGATGGCCACCTGCCCTTGACAAGCTGTGGTTTTGCCTATAGTGAGGTGGGTGGGCACTCACCAACACAATCAAGATTGGCTTGACTTTCATTTGTGATTTATACAAGGAGGTGATCATCTCTGGCTACTATGGCAAAATTCCATCAAACACCCTCCCCCTTTCTGGCTGCAGGTGCTTACATCCCTCTCAGGTGGTGCCTCAGATGAGAGGGAGTGACTGTCTTCAAAGCCCAGAGACCAAAGGAAGGACAGTGTCATTTTCAGTATCTGAGTTTCTCTCCCATCGTGTATTTATGCATCTCTTCCTCCCTTAAACGGTTTCATTACTTGTTTTTTTCCCTGAGTATGTTTGATTTTTTTTTCTATTCTTAATTTTAACACACAAAGTGGACCATTCTCACTCCCAAACCACACAAAGTTAAACTACTTTCAAGTTGCATACAGCCTCAGATTTACCTTTATTTTCCTAAGACTGTTGTCCTCATTATGAGAGCACTCTACCCTTTTCCAATGTACAGTATAAAGGAAAGCCACACTAACAAAGATAATTAATTTGGGAATTCTCTCTCCTCATCTCCCGCCCATTATGCTCCTTTAATGCTCCTTTAATTCCAAGAAGAAGGTACAATTTCTCACCAAGGTGTATGTCAGAAAAGAGAAAGAAGAAAAGTAAACAGCAGTGGACAACCTATGAAGTGGAGAAGTGGTCCCTGCATGATTTTATAGTCTTTTATTTTTAGTGTGTTTCTTCCTTAGTCTATGATATTGAGATTATTTCCAAATTTCATAAAGAAATTTAAGCATCATTAGATGCATAAGTAACTGAAGGTGGCATAGTATGTTGGAAAAACATCTATATAGGAGGAGCAAGCCCCAGGTTGACATTAACTGCCTACTGCATAACCCTGGGAAAATCAATTAAATTCTATGAAGGTAAAGCTCTTCATCAATAAAGTATGGTATTATTATCTATTCTTCCAATCTTTTTTTTTTTTTTTTTTTTTTTTTTGAGACGGAGTCTCGCTCTATCGCCCAGGAGTGAAGTGGTGCGATCTTGGCTCACTCAAACCTCCGCCTCCCAGGTTCAAGCAATTCTCCTGCCTCAGCCTCCCGAGTAGCTGGGATTACAGGTGTGTGCCACCATGCCTGGCTAATTTTTGTATTTTTGGTAGAGACGGGGTTTTGCCACGTTGGCCAGGCTGGTCTCAAACTCCTGACCTCAGGTGATCCACCCGCCTTTGCCTCCCAAAGTGCTGGGATTACAGGTGTGAGCCACCGAGCCCAGCCATCCTCTCAATCCTATAAGGATCAAATGAAATGATAAATATAAAACTACTTTGTAACTTGCAAATAATAATAAGGTAATAGTAATGGCAATAGCAGCAAATTGTTATCTTTATTATTCTTGAATACCTCCTACATGCCGAGTATCATTTTAAATGTTTCACGTGAAAACTTATTGAATCCTTACACTGACCTTATGTAAAAGGTACTGTTATTACTCTCATTTCACATGAGGAAATGAAGGCACAGAGGGTAACTCACTTGTCCAAGATTTAAAAGTTATAAGTAGGAGAGCCATGATTCAAATCCAGGCAGTTGGGCTTCAGAGTCTGATGCTTTACTGACTCCCTATACAAATCTCAGCTTAAAATTATATAATCTCAGAAAAAAACTGGGAAAATTTGACAACATGCTGTTCAAAGCTCACTCTTTATGGGAAGGTCTTTATTGAAGACTAAGCATAGTTGATAGTGCCACAAAATCAATTACATAGCCAAGTGCAGCAAAAGATCGTGGTCACTCCTACATACATGTGGACAAGACAATCTTGAATGTCAACAAGGTACTTAAATGCAAAATGATTATCCTTTTAGACTTTATACAATGCACTAGCATTGTGGGTAGCCAGGCAAAAAATCTGAAGTATCACATAAATATATCTGATATTTCTGAAGTATCACATAGATATATTTGTGCTGAATTTAGATAAACACTTATTGAAATGGTTCATGTGGCCATAATTCTGCAATTAAGAACCAATGGATATGCCCAAGGCTAGATGGAGGCTATAATTGGAGTAAGACCAATATAAACTAATTGTGCAATTTTTCTTCCATCTCAATTCTTGGCATATCACTTTAGCTCAAAGATACTGACCACTGATTTTGGTTAACAATAGAAGAGGGGCCCAGAAAGTTTAGGTATAGAAATACATGTGTTCTTAATCACACAACCGTACCTGCTACCTGCAGAAAACCTACTGGCTTCTTTTTCTTTTTCTTTCCACTTCTTTCCCTTGTTGGAATTCCTTCGCAAAGGTGCCCTATAATGACAGTATGCAGTCAGAAAGGGGAAGTTGAAATTTTCTCTTTCAATCCTCCTTTTACAGAGGGCTTTCTTTTTACATCATGAAGTGCTTACCCCAGATCCACAAACTTCCGCTTAATTTTTCCTCCTTGCACCGCCAATGAACTGGATGCCCTTAGTGATCTGGGATCTTTGGCATTATCTAGGATATACACATTTGTGAAAAAGATCAATTATTATTATTTTTAAAGCCATAATTCAAAAGCCAATGCATTTCTGAATCTAAGGGCTTTGCCTAAGTTCCTAATTGTAAAATAAATAATCAATGCCTTCTTATACGACCTAGGAGACAATAGTTACATTGAGGAACTCTCAGTTAAGCAGGGGAGGTCCTCTATAGGACAGAGGCTCAACATCCATCACAAAGAGTTTTATCTTCAACTGCATGGGAATGAACAAGGGAGAATAAACACTATCAAATCATCCTCTGCATTCAAAGTAGGGACCAACATGACTTTTGTTCCTTCTCTGGCTCCAAATTCTTGGCTTCAAGTGCCTGGGCGCTGTCCTCCATTCCTTTCTTGCCTTGGGGTTGTAGTGCCTTCTAACAGGAACCTAGCCCACTTCTCCCATATTTCCAAAGCCCAGCGCAGAATATCACCTCTGAGAGTCTGGGAGATTTAAGTCAGAGTCAAAGTTTTCTTCTCTGGCTCTGCTTTGCTAATGGCCTGTGGCCAGTCCTGGGACAGAGGAGAGGGGGACATGGGGGAGACTCCTTAAACAGGGGCTCAGCTACAAAACATTTATATCTTTGAAAGGGCCTTCTTAATAGTTAGGTTAGAGCATAACTTGGCTGGTTCCCCTTAATGTGAAAGATGCCAAAATCTCCTGTGTTCAGAGCAGACTGATCTTTGCCTCTTTGAGGTTTGCTAGGACTCTCAAAGGTAGCAGCTGCTGGGGAATGGGGACCCTCAAAATGATACCAAAAGCCAATAGGAAGACAGGCTTCGCAAATGGAGTTCAATGTCAAGGTGGGAACCAATTCCACTGGTGGCACTTGTTCCATCTCAGACAGGGTAGACAACTCGTATGGCTCTACCCAAACTACTCAGCAGAGGGTACTGATCGGTATCATGTTTCAGCATATCCAATTAGCTCAGATGATTAACAAATGCTGTTTTAAATTTGATGTTTTTTATGTGTGAAACTCTTCCTCCCCAGTTCTCTGCTGGTATCTGTTTTTCTGTCTCTTATCTTTTAAAATGTGTTTTAAATTTCTAGGAACTTTCTAGTATGGAAGGCAAAGAGAATGGCCCTCTTAAAAAAGTGTTCAATTAACTTTGCAGGTTAATGTTGCTCATGATTTTTGTTTACTTCAAGAGAAATTTCTAAACACACATCGACATACACCTTTAAAAAACATGAAGTACACACACAGTTAATAGATAGCAGTCTAGGTTCAAAGCTCTCAAGCAGCACAGGACACTGACAAATACTCCAAGTGTTTTTAGCAATGAGCTTTTCATATTTTTAGTTAATGATACTTAGATTACAATAAGCAACTCACTGAAATGTACATAATGAAATACAAGAGTCAGAAATATGTCTGTATCAAAAATCCACTTCAAGCCTCAAATATTTATTATGCATATTTGCATCATTACGCTTTGGGTAACTGAATTGTCACAGATGTGACATAATCACATAAAAAAATCCATAGACATAGACATGGCACAAACACCTTCTAAGGTGATTTTACTAATGGATTTTTTTTTTTTTAAAGCAAGATTTAAATTTTCTTAATAGAAGCTGAAGAAAAGAAAGTGTCAAATTCTTCCAGATCAATCCTAAAGCAACTCTTAATGGCTAGGACTATGCAAAGTTAAAAGGAGACTGCCTAATTATTTCCTGAATTAGAGGTAGCTGGGAGATGTTATAATGAGTGCTGAGAAGACCAGCTGAGGCAATGTACACGAAAACACTCTGTAACCTATGAGTGTTGCAGTTATTTGGATATCTCGTGACTAAAAGCCTGATTCTGCCTAGCACAGAGCCTGGTGCTAGGCAACCTTACATCTTTATCTCACGCATTTGCCAAAGTGTGTTCCCAGGAACACTGAAATGAATGCTTCCATAAGGCTGACGAGGTTAAGAATAAGGAATAATGTACTTTCCCATTTAAAATTGATCAAATCCATCTTTAATGCACACTAGAACTTCTAGTCTGCATAAAATCCAACATTAGATTGGTATGATTTCAGGAAAAAAGAAACATACATTTTGTTTATTTAGCTCTATGTAAGACTTCTGTTAGGCTTTTTAAAATCTCTCCAATACTACCTTTGTGACCAATTATACATCTGAGCCCCCAGATTGGGTGCCTCAACTTAAGCTGTGGCAACCTGGTTTTCATTTTCAAATAATAAATGATCTCCTGATTGCCATATCCTAAGGTCTTTTACTGGACTGCATCTCCTTAATCTCACTGTAATAAGATACTTGACTATCTCTTCCTTTATAATGGGGACTCCCAAATCTACCTGGCAGCCCTGACCTCTCTCTTGCGCTCATGACCTCCTCTGTTAAAAAAATGAGTTAATCCTATTTCCCCCATCATGTTCCTGCTTTCCTATTTTCTGTTAATGACAAGACCATATGTTCTGAGGCGTGAAGCCCATGATAGTTTTGCCTCACTTTCTTACCTGTTACCTAGTCAATGTATGTCTCAAGGGTCCTTGAATCATTCTTTCCTGTCATTGTCTACTGCTCCTCTTTAGAGGGCACCACCTCACAGGGTCTCCTAACTCAGCTTCTCCATACCTGGTGGTGTCTTTTCCTTTTTATTCCTCTGGTCAAACTTCTTGTGGTTTCCTAGTAATATGGCAAGTTATCTAAGATGTTTAAATTCTAAAGCTATATACTTAACCTACCTGCTCACTTCTGTGTGTAACTACTCCACGCTGCATAAGCGAACTGCTTCAGCCAGGCTGGGATAGCCTTGTTCCTTTAAATCACATGATATGTGCCTGTCTCTGTTAATGACATCACTTTACCCTCTATTCCCTCCTTACCTACCCTTTTTTTCCCTTAAGTGCTTTGACAGCTATTCTAGTTGTACTTCCTTGGACAGGTTTTGTTTACCAACCTCAGCTGGATGCAACCTCTCTCTCTTCTGAGCATTGATATAATTGTACTCTATCTATACTTGCAGAGGCCCAATGCCTTTAATAAGCAATAAATCCTGTAAAGCTTTAAAAAAGCCAGTTTCTATTTACTAGGACATTAATTCAATGTTTTGAATTAATGTCCTAGTAAATTTTTGAACACTATTTTTGAACACATGTTCTGGGTCAAATAATGTGTTATTAACCACAAAAAAATTAGAATAACAATCCCTAGTAATTGTGAGTAGAAAATTGATAGTGTTCAATGTACTTTATTTAAACTTGACTGAACAAAGGCCCATGCTATGTAAGCCTCAGGACCAAAACTTTAGTATTAGGTTGTTTATGTAACAGGAATGAGGAAAATATTTTCATGCCTTCTACTGGCATATAACCTGTTTTACAAATCTCTAGAAAAAAATCTTTTACTTCCTCTAATTTGATATTCAGTTAGATGCTTATCATTTAGCCAGTCATAATGGGACTTTTCCATCCTAATTTCCACTGATGTCCCTCAGATATGAAAAAGAATGATTTGTAAATGTGGTATTGACACAATTCAGAAAATGGCCAACTCCTGTTAGGGTAACCAGAGCCTTATCCTTAAGCCTGCAATCAAACATGGCTGTAATTAATCATCTTTGTGGTAACTTGATAGACCAAAAGTAAAGGTATATTATAACACTTTTTAAAAATTCTAGATAAATGGCAACCAACGATGAAGCCATTTTCAGAGTTTATCCAGCAATTTTGAGTATAAGAAAATATACTTCTAGACCAGGCATCAGGAAGCTTTCTTTACCTTTCAGGGGCCACAGAGTAAAATATTTTAGGTTTGTGAGATACACAGTCTCTGTCACAATGACTCAACTCTGCTACTGTAGCATGAAAATAGATAGTATGTAAGTAAAAAAGTGTGACTGTACTCCCATAAGACTTCATTTACAAAAGCAGGTGGAGACTACATTTGGTTGATTATCCCTCTTCTAGAAGATCTGCACTGGTTACATGGAGAGGTATATTAGCAATTCATCCAAGAACATTATTAAGTATCAATTATATGCCTGTGTTACTTTGATCTTCGTCTTTTTTCCTATGACTACGTTAATGTTTACTGAAACTCTGGGCTGCTATTCCACAAAATCGCTCTATATTTTTTCTATATGACTATGTAGTGTTTTTTTCTTTATGACTATGTTAGTGTTTGTTGAAACTCTGGGCTGCCCCACTCCCCTGAAGAACTCCCTTGAGCAGTAAACTTGTAGAGAGCAGAAGAGATAAAAATACTGCAGCCGGGCGCGGTGGCTCACGCTTGTAATCCCAGCACTTTGGGAGGCCGAGGCGGGTGGATCACAAGGTCAGGAGATCGAGACCACGGTGAAACCCCGTCTCTATTAAAAATACAAAAAAATTAGCCAGGCATGGTGGCGGGCGCCTGTAGTCCCAGCTACTCGAAGAGGCTGAGGCAGGAGAATGGTGTGAACCCAAGAGGCGGAGCTTGCAGTGAGCCGAGATTGCACCACTGCACACTCCAGCCTGGGCGACAGAGCGAGACTCCGTCTCAAAAAAAAAAAAAAAAAAAAAAAAAATACTGAACCAGGTAGGAAAAGATAAAACTAAATTAAAGAAAAATACATGGAGGGGTTGTTTCTCTTATTCTATAATATAAAAAGAAATTGATATTAATTATTAGCTATGAGAAGACAAATGACTTATGATTATGAGAAAAAGTCATTTTTATACTGTACAAGCTGAGGTGTCATAAAGTCAGAAAAAGAAATTAACAATACCTTTTTCTTGTAATATTTTCTTGTTGGTGGTTTGGTGATGGCAAGGAGATTCTTCCATATCATGATCAGACTTTGAAGTAGAAAACAGTGAAGTGTCTCCCCACATAGAGGAGAGAGGCCCCATTTCTGGGTCCAGTGGTTCTTCTTGAAATTCAGCTATGTGGTCAGACGAGAAGGGCACATTGCTATCCACCGGGGTGAGGGGTGGAACACCAGAATCTGATTCTGGAGAAGAAGTTCTCAAACCCTTAGGTGGAAGTAATTTGGTAATATGCATGTGGTTATAGAAACTGTTTGATGGCTGTTGGTATAAGAGATTATAAGGAAGGTTATGCCACTGAGTATCAGTTCTATGCAATACTTACTTTGAAATAAGACCAACCTTTTATTAGTGAATCCCCATGAAAACCAGTTTTTGTTGATTTACAGATAAGAATGCATAGTTCATAACAATTCACCATATTAACATTGTCACTAATACATATACCTAAGACCTACAGAAACAATTACTTGTACGTTCATTATTTCCCACTAAGTAAAACCAATAGCTGAATATCAAAAGCACCATCATGAAATATGACAATACGGATAATGCTCTTGGTTAGTTCATTGAATGAATAGACAAAATATTTTGAATTACAACAATATAAAGAATTCAGGAGACAAAGATGTGAACTATTCTAGCTGCTTCCAGCTAGGACATAGACTCTGGTTGCAAAAAAATCATAATCTTCAATAAGCTGTAGGAACAATGATATACTCCAACAGTACAAATCAGAAAACGGTCAAGGGTGCTCACCTTTCTCTCTAGACTGTCCTCCCCATCTGTGGAACTAACACTATCATACAGTCTTGTCCTAGAGGGCCTCTGGCGTCTGTTCTTCACAGAGAGCTGGGCTCGAGTTTTCAGTGCTTTTGAATCCAGGCGCTCTGTCTCTGGGACTGCTTCATTCAAGTCTAAGAATATTGAAAGATAATCAGTGAGAGAAACCTTTGGAGAGAATTGATGAAGAGACCACAGACACTGATAAAATCTCAAGGTAACCAGTAACATCAGGTAAGGATCAGGTGAACACCATGACAGCCTGTAACCAAGAAATAACCAAGAAATCAGTGGGGCTTAGGAGAAATATACAAAGTCAAAGGAAGAAACCAACGCTAAAGATGATGAAGGCACTATAAAAATCTAACATCCGAAAAGCATACAACCTTCCTGCAACATAATTATAAAAATCACTAATTTGTATTTACTATTTATGTGTATGCATGTTGGGAAGTTAGATGACCAAAGATATAGAGGAAAGTATATTAAAAGTTGAGAGATCTTAGAAACCAAGGGAAAAAAACCTACAAAAGTCAGGTTTCCAGTTCAACTACAGGCAACAGAAGGTAACTATCAGAAATTTACTGTAGCAAAATTTACTAGTAGTCTTCAGGTACTATATCATTTTCATTTTAATATATAATTTTCAACCCAAAACAGTTTCTGAAAATCTACCTTGTTCCTTTTTGAACCCTGTAGAAAGACCAGTGAGGAATTTACCTAATAAGCAAATTTACGGTAGCTGGGGAAATGAAACAAGGTCTGGCTACACAAATGAAGAAACAAACAGTTAAAAAATCATAAGTACTTAGTTTACTAGTATTGTGGATGGAGTAGGATAAACATTTCCTTTTCTTTCATTAACATCTAACTTTGTATTACAAGTTATTTGTATGTGCCTCTGACTCATCTCTGTGAATACCTTCTCTCCCCACCAGAAACAACACTGATTTTTGAAGAGTAAATATTTAAGTCTTTAAATAAAAAGGCTAAAAGAAAAAGAGAGTAAAGTGGGACACAAAGAAAATGAACTATTAACAGCAAAGGCCACAGAGAGAATTCAATTAGTCCTCTTTAGCCTGGCTCTTACTACCTTTAATTTTGCTACCTAGATTTTAAGTTAGGACCCCAAAGTTAACATTCTAAAGGAAAGGTACCCATTAACATACCTGGATATTGGCTAAGGAAAAGTACTCTCTGGTGGAACTTATTTGAAATACGACTACTCCTTTCATTTGCATATGTAATCACTCCTTAGAAATAAAGGAGTTTGATCATTAATCCTATTTTATCTCTTCAGAGTGGCAGTCATTAGCTGAAGTCATGTTCAAGGAATTAATAATTGAGTGCAAATAACTGAGTTGCAGAAAATTATGTACTTGTATTAACAGAATAAACAATTTCTTATAATATTATTAGCTCAGGCAATTCCTTTTTACAGCATTATTCTAGATGTGCTCTAAATATGCTATACTACAAAACCAAAGCAAGGAAGCACCTCAGTTTGTGTCTCTTGCCTATGAAACCTAGCACTTAGTATATGGCTCTAACAAACAAAATTATCTACATTTTTGCCCAGGAGATACATCCATTGAATGACAATATTTAGAGAAGGTTTTGACTTTTCATTTCCTATATTTGAATGAAGAATGAATACTCAGAAAATTCAGACCATTCAGGTACTTATAAAGAACAGCTAAATATTTTCTAATTAGCAGTCTCTTTACTTTTTACATGTCAGGGGAGAAAAAATAATTCCTTGATCACTTTAATTTCCTCCTTCCGATAAAATCTATATTTGTAACTGCCCATTAAGAGTTCATTAGTTGTGATAACTGGGAGAGAGTCAACCTTATAAGCTCTTGTTTACATATAAAACATGGAACACTACATAGATGAAAGCTATAATATAATTAGAAACATTGTATGTAGTACATGCACGTTTTATGCCTTATCTAGCTCATATTTGGATTGTATGCTCTATAATACAAATCATGCCACATACTCTATCTCATTTGTTCATTACAACAGCCCCATGAGATAGATACCAATCAAGTATTTTTTTTCTCTCCTGAAGCTCAGAGAACTTGAGTAGCATGCCCTCATTTACATAACTAATTAATGCGCTACCATGATTGCTCTAGTGTCTTGATTTCCAGGCTACTAGGCTATCCACTATGATTTAGCTAGTGTTGATAAACCTCCCAATGCAAGATTTTAATGCCATTAGAGTTTGGTGTTTTGGGTTATAAAATCATATATGACGTGACTAGTCTAGGAAACTCATTTCTCCAATAGGCTACATCTAAAATATTATAATTAATCTTCCGTATATGTTGGATAACATGATAAAAAAAAAGGATGACATGTTGAAAAGTATAGAATAAATTACTTCCTGGATGATTTTTTATTTTGGTCTGGTTGGTTTAATAACAGCTTTGGCTACTAAGTGACAAAAAGACAAAAAGAGTCTCACTCCACTTTTGTAAACATGGTTCCTTTTGCAGTAGAATGCTGGCCCTGAGGACCTGGTATGGAACCCAATATCCAGGACTACAATAGGTACTCCATCAATGGGAGCTGAACAAATATAAGTGTGAGAAAATCAGAACTACTTATTAGCAGGTTTTAATAGTGCAGAAAATTTACTCTGGGACTCCTGGCTCTATTACTATTCAGTAATTTGCCTAGTGCCTGTGTCAGACAACCCAAAAATGGCAATCTGGTGTATCTGCTTTAACAATAGCTGACTAGGTGCAAACTGCTTGAGAACACACATAAAATTGTAACTATTAATGATGCCGTTAGCTGGAATCTAAAAAGTTGTGCCTTATATCCAGTACCTAAGTGGCCAACAACACATTGTATGCAGTTAACAATTTTTGAAGGTCTGAAAGCAAATATCACAGAGCTACTTTATTGCGGTGATTCATGGATTACAAATCAGTAATTTATATTCCATTCTAAAAATAATTTTTTAAAAGAACCAGAAAAATAGGATGGAGTTGAAAACTTTCGACTTAATAGCATTTACACCAGAAGGAAGCTGGAAGGAATACTGTCCACAAGAAGCACCTACCAAAGACACTGCATGTAATATGTCCCCCTTAATAATATTTGAGGACACGTGTGTACACGGAAGGAAAATGCATACAAGATTTATGCTGCTGGGTAACTAGAAGGGTGACTGACCATCATATGCTATCTTTTTCCATCATGTAATACAAAAATCCTAATATTAAACTCAAAATAACCTTGGGATTCTGGTCCCAGCTTATTTCTCATATAAGAAAACTGAGGCTCAAAGAAGGTCAATTTGTGTATTAACTTGCACCACACAGTTAATCTGTGACAGAGAGTGAATAGAGCTCAGGCTTCGGAAGCCTATTCTCCTTCTGGAAGGTCAATCTCAAGTCTGGAAGTAAACTTCACACTCTTCTGCCTTCTTTGAATCCTCTTTTTGGTCTTACTTTATGTTCCCAACAGAAGTACATGTCAAGGGCTAACTTTGCAAACTTGCAGAAGCATATAGCATCAGAGGAAACAAAAACCCCCAACACTGAGGGATTTTTTTTGGCTTTACATATATCCAAGAATAAAATTCTTACAAAGAAAAATAGCTGTCAGTTTTGTGGATGGCAGTGTGGCAGGGGAAATCCAACTGGCTCAGTGTTTCTAAGTTACGTGCTGCTAGATGTAAAGGCTTAAGTGGCCATTTCTCTCATTGTCATTCATTCTCTACAGATATTTTAGTCAATAATATCACACTGCTTTCATAAGCCCAAGACCTCAGTTCTTTCTCTTCCTCTTTTCTCCAGCGTGCCTTGTTCTGTTGTCCATAAGGGTCAGCGGAAAATTTCCTTTTCCTCCTCTGCTTTCTTATCTTTCATTTTTTTCAGACCCTCCAGTCTCTGAAATAGCCTACCTCTGACTCAATGCAGCTAGAAATACAGAACAGGAGAAGACTGAGGTGAATCAATAAATACAGACAGATAAATGCACAGAAGATATGAAGTAGCCAATGACAGAGCAGTTTTGAGTGAGACAGACTCCACCTCTATACCTGCATTTTAAGACTATTTTCAACACTGCTACAAATTGGATCCTTTAAAAGAATTTAATGGATTTGATGATTTTAGCAGCTGTTATGAAAAATGTTCTATGAAATTAGGATGTTATATATCATATTACACAGAGACCAGTTCCCTACAGTAATGCTGTGAGTCATAGTTTTTTTCGCTAGATTGACGTTATTTTTGACGTAAATGGAATGCTGCCCACAGATCAGATACAGGCAGCGAGGGAACGAGGGGAATGGAGAAGCATAACAACGGGGTCTGCTCCGCACAGTGCCGTGCACTAACCCACTCAGAAACAGCCATACCTCATGCCATCACACTGCCTCACCTGTGCTATTACCAACGGAGGTGCTGAGCATCATGAGGCACTTGGTGGCATTTTAAAACTTGAACAGTATCTGCATATCATTTGCAGCCACTGCAAGTTCATAAAAGGTGGGCCCGCTGGGGTTTGGGTTAATAGATAATTGCCTTCAGGAGGTAAGTTTATGTATCTCAGAGAGGCAGTATAAAACAGTTACCACAAGAGTAGACCTGGAGTTGTTCCTTGAATAGAATTCAGAACAAGCGGCTGTCCCATTAAATTGGGCAATTTATCTAACCTCTGTCCCTCAGGATCCTCAACTGCAAAACAGTCATGATAACAAAACATAATAACTGTATTGCTATGAAGATTATATATGCATTAATAGATATAAAAGTGCTTAGAAGAGTGGTATGTAATAAGCACTCAATAAATATCTTTATAAAGAGATTAGCAAGATATTAAGTGGGTAAAGCAAGTTGCAGAACAACATGTACACTCATTTAAAATATTTAGAAAACATTAACGCAAAATACATTTTCTAGTGGTAAACATATGCATATAGTTGCATAGAAAAACTGGAAAGAGGCCAGGTACAGTTGCTCATGCCATGCCTGTAATCTCAGCACTTTGGGAGGCCGAGGTAGGCAGATCATGAGGTCAGGAGTTCAACAACATGGTGAAACCCTGTCTCTACTAAAAATACAAAAATTAGCCAGGTGTGATGGCGTGCACCTGTAATCCCAGCTACTCAGGAGGCGGAGACAGGAGAATCACTTGAACTCAGGAGGCAGGTTGCAGTGAGCCGAGATCGGGCCACTGCACTCCAGCATGGGTGACAAGAGCAAGACTCCGTCTCAAAAAAAAAAAAAAAGAAAAAAGCAACAACAACAAAAAAACTGGAAAGATATACTTCCTACCGATACAGTGGTTACTTACAAAGAAGATATTAGATTAGGGGATGTTGGTCAAAGGGTACTTTAATCTTATTTGTAATGTTAAAAAATTTGGTATTATATTTTATATTATATAATTGTTTACATTTATGTATTACTTGCATAGTTAAAATTAATAAAAATAGAGAAAAACATATATCTAGTATATTTTCTCTTAAAGGCATCTTAATTCTATTTTAATTTAATTAGATCTGGTGTCCTAGGACTTAGTATCTCCACATGTTGATACGAGCCCAGGGAACTTTGTCAAAATCTGCATGACTATCAGTCTTCCCCATGAGAGGAAGGCTGCTCTTTCATTATATCTTTGGTGATTGTCTGCCTGACTTGCTTGCTACCTTACTAACTGCCAGATAATTTGGCCTAAGGTCTATGGCTTAGCTTTTAGTTATTACTTCATTTTAGTATTGTATGGGGAAGATGTACTGAATTAGACATGGTTATGGAGGAAGGGTATCTTTCAACAGTTCCAGAAAAAGCAGAAGATTATTGCTATCTTCTAATCTTCTAACTAGGTCTGAACTTTTGTTGTATGAGGTATACATTTAATTTGCTAATCGTTGAAAGAATATTAAGAAATTTCTTTTTTAGTTTTTTTTGTCAATACATGCAATCTCAAAACTATCTGTACAGCCTTCAAAATGTAAGTTGATTATTTGTTAGTGTAGTGCTTCTCTGGTGCAATCTGGCATCTAATATAGCCTTCTTCAGTTTATGATCAGCCTACACTCCTGTTCTCAGTGGGCGGAGAGGCTTAAATTCTGTTATCCATATCTCAGAAACAACTCTTCAGTAATACCGCTAGACTACCTAGAAAGGCAGTGACTACCAGTCAGAAAAAACTACAGGAAATGTCCTAACTGCTATCAAATATCATTTGAAACACTTTTAAGAGTTGCTTGATTCTAGACTATGAAAGGATATGGAATTTAGATTTAGACCACAGGGAAAGGCATTTAAATATCTCAGGGTTCTTTCAGTGTCAGATGTCATTAGATTCTGATGGAAAAGAGATCTGCATAACCTGAAAGCCAGGGAAATACAAAAATCTAATCAAATGACAAACTGGTTGGGGACTGCAGGCATCTATGAGTAGAACTATGATATCATGTGGATAAGTTGGGTCATGGGAGATAGGATATGTGAATGTCTTTTTCTTGACATTGATATTGTAGTGTCTTTGACATGGCAACAATAAGCAAGATTCTGTGTTTTCACTCACGGTTGCCTACAAGAATCTAAAGAGTTTCTCAATCAAAATCTATGGATATTAGGTAACCCCAAGCATGCTAAGTAGGCACCCTCCCATTACATATTGTGATACAATAGCATCCTTGATTAGTACAGGAAGAATTCAGATTGTATGCCTCTTACAGAAAGTAAACTCAGTTACCTGAGATAATAGTTATTTCCCTAAAAAGGAAAGCATCTTTCAATCATGGGAAGATTTTGTTATGTAAAGCATTAGAAAATGTAAGAAAACTTAAGGTTCACAATCCTTGGAAGTAATATAATAGATGTGTAATATAATAGATGTGTAATATAACAGATGTGTAAGAATTTTTTAAGTACTTGCAAAGACTGTCAGTCTCCTAGTAATAGTACTTAAATAGAAAATGGAATATATCAAATTTGTAAATGTATTGTTAAATTTTTATTGGTGTTTCATTAGTTAAGCTTGGAAATAGTTTGTAATAAAGTTTGTAAATAAACTAAATATTAAAAATCCCTTAACAGTGACTTTCAACAAACTAAAAAATTTAAAGAATTAGGTTTTTGATAATGTAACTTGAGTATATCAAACATTAACTTAAAACCAAAAATTAATACCTGAATGACTTTTTCAATGTTCAAAAAAAACACTTAGTGTCATCAAAAACTCACAAGCGACAGTCTTTTTTTGTATACCTATGTTCTAATGTTTCTTTAGTTTCCTTGTAAGTGGATTTATTCCTTAAAGGTCTTAGACATGATTACTGTATAGTATTAAAACAGAATTATTTCATGTCTACTTAAAGGAACTCAGTCATAACCTGATGGACCTTGATACTCTAATTACTGAAATAATATGGTTGGCACAATTTTCAGAACCATACACAGAGCAGAATTTTCTGGTACTAAATAACTTTTCATCTGTCCAGTTTTAACTTTACAGATACTTCAACCTCTGTGACTGGTCGTGTTTCCCTCTTGGCTATTAGATATTTCATGTGAATACTGTGACCCATCTTGAAAACAATGTAGGAGCCCAGGGCAACACGTCATATACAAACCACACTGGGTAGCATCTTCTCCTTCATACTTTTAGATCCCTCTACCCTGATATCCTAGCCTACTCAATTTTATCTTAGCATAGCTATATGGTTATTATTTAATCTATAATTAGAATTTCATGGTGAACCAGGAGAACCAGACCATAATATCATATACATATCATGGTGAATCAGACCATATGTCAATATAAGAAGTAATTTGGAATACAGTAGTCTTCTGAAGTTTCCTTGAAAAGAAATTACTCACATTTGGGTTGAAATGATCTTTACTTATAAAAGATCATAATGTATCTTGTTCTATTAAAAGCAAGTAAAATTCAAAAGCCAAAATAAAGTAGCCCACTTTTCCTAAAATGAACAGAAAATTACTAAGTTAAAGCTCATTCTGACAAAGTAACATTGTGTTTCCTCTTAAAGCAACTTTTTTTTTTTTTTTTTTTTTTTTTTGAGTCAGAGTCTTGCTCTGTCCCAGGCTGGAGTGTAGGGGCACCATCTTGGCTCACTGCAACCTCCGCCTCCCGGGTTCAGGTGATTCTCCCACCTCAGCCTGAGTAGATGGGATGACAGGTGCCCACCACGAGGCCCAGCTAATTTTTGTATTATTAGTAGAGACAGAGTTTCCCCATGTTGGCCAGGCTGGTCTTGAACTCCTGACCTCAGGCGATCCACCCACCTTGGCCTCCCAAAGTGCTGGGAAGACAGGCATGAGCCACCGTGCCTGGCCTAGATATCTCCCAGTACTATTTTATAACTCAGTATGACTGAAGGGTCTGGTGGGTTCTACAAACTTATGAAGATGCAGTGAGAAATATGAATGAAGCAGAGCTGTCAATTTGCAACTGAGTACCTCCTTTAGAATGTCTGATTTGGCACCAAAAGTTTTAATCGTTTACAAGTAGTCAGATTCAAAACTTGCACAAAACTAGACAGGCAATTTAGGTGCTTTGCTTTTTAAGTAAGAGGACAGATTTTGGCCTTAATGGTATGCCAGAAAATAATCAATAAATATTGATTTCTCATTCACTTGGCTTGTTCATTAAAATTTCCCATAGTGATTTAACAGGAATGTTCACCCTTTAATTAGTGCAATTCAATATTTCTGGTCAAAATTATTTATTGGGGATTAAACAAAATTGAAAACAAGTTTTCAGGAAAAATGCAAATTGTGAAAGTTTACCACATTATATCTGTATGCATAATTTTTTTTTTGTTTTTTAAAAGGCTGAATCTACTCTAGAATTCCCTAGTCTCCAATTTAGAACAAAACAGTGTGACAGCATGAAATAATTACCTCATTGCTCTGTATCTAATGCTCTTGTATGAGACTCTCCTGATAATGCAGTGCAAGCATTCACTTTTCTTTTAATGACTTTCCATTTAATAAATTCTGGCTTTAATCATGCCTTTAACCTTATTTTAAAATTCTAGGTTCCAATGCTAAAAGAGAATGCTTAATGTACTCTCAAACTCTATCAGGAAATAAAGCAGACATGGTGGTAGGGGTCTGGCCTGGCCTCAAATCCACAGGTATCTGAAAAGAGCTGCTAATTTTGATGGCTCAAGAGAAAGGCAAAAAGGGCAAAGAAAATGATTTCTTGGAGGAGTCCAATGACCTTAGGAACACCCTTACGGATATAAATGTCTGGCTGATGCTATCCTTTTTTATTTTCTTACTAAACCTTAAACTAATATATATTTTTTAGCTTAAAAAATCTTTTGTGGTTTTCTTATTCTTACCTTTTAATTATTTTAAAGTTTCTAGTCTAAAACATTTATATAAAAATGTATACCATATATGTAAGTCATATGAAAAAAGAAAAAAGACAACCATGTACCTCCATCAAGCCTAAACTATAAAATTATTACTTTTGAAGCCCTCTCTGTTCTCTATTTCTAGTTGTAACCCCTGCATTTTCTTCTAGTTATTCCATAAATTTATCCCTAAAGAATGTATTGATTAGTTTTTCTTGCTTTTAAACTTCAGATGCATGATAGTGAATTGTATATAATATTCTGCAAATTGTTTTTTAGTTAGTTGGTTTGTTTGTTCAACATTATGTTGAGAGGTGTGACTAAAATTAATTAACTTTTTACTGCAGCTATACAAACAATGCTACATGGAATGTTTTTGAATATGCCTTTTGGTATACACTAACAAGAGTGTCTGGAGGATATATATACACATCGAAGTAAATTTGCCAGGCCACAGGATTTTCACATCTTCTACTTTAATGAATAATGCCAAATTATTTTAATGAAACAGTTTTATGAATTTTCCTGTTTTTCCATGTGCTGGCTATCACATTTTACTGTGAAACTTTATCTTTGCCAATTGTTTGATTTTTGCTAGTAAACATTTGTCTATGTTTACTAACGTTTAGGTTCCTGCTTTTGTGAACTTCTTATGCGTTTTGCCCATTTTTCTACTATGTTGGTTGTGTTTTTCTGATGATTTATGTGAGTTCTTAATTTACTGTGGACAACAATATTTTTTTCTTAGTTATATGTGCTACAAATACCCTCTTCAATTTTTGGCTTCTTTTTCCATGTACTTTATAATGTGTTTTAATGATCAGATTTTCTTAATATTACTGTGGTCAAATTTATCCAACCTTTTTACGATTTGGAATTTTTGTGAACAGGCAACCTACAGAATGGGAGAAAATTTTTGCAATCTACTCATCTGACAAAGGGCTAATATCCAGAATCTACAATGAACTCAAACAAATTTACAAGAAAAAAACAAACAACCTCATCAAAAAGTGGGCAAAGGATATGAACAGACACTTCTCAAAAGAAGACATTTATGCAGCCAAAAGACACATGAAAAAATGCTCATCATCACTGGCCATCAGAGAAATGCAAATCAAAACCACAATGAGATATCATCTCATATCACATCAGTTAGAATGGCGATCATTAAAAAGTCAGGAAACAACAGGTGCTGGAGAGGATGTGGAGA
Source organism: Symphalangus syndactylus (assembly GCF_028878055.3). Taxonomy (NCBI): domain Eukaryota; kingdom Metazoa; phylum Chordata; class Mammalia; order Primates; family Hylobatidae; genus Symphalangus; species Symphalangus syndactylus. The sequence goes on from NC_072425.2 coordinate 105,634,018, forward strand.
AATAGGACCGCTTTTACACTGTTGGTGGGAGTGTAAATTAGTTCAACCACTGTGGAAGTCAGTGTGGAGATTCCTCAGAGATCTAGAACTAGAAATACCATTTGACCCAGCCATCCCATTACTGGGTATATACCCAAAGGATTATAAATCATGCTGCTATAAAGACACATGCACACGTATGTTTATTGTAGCACTATTCACAATAGCAAAGACTTGGAACCAAGCCAAATGTCCAACAATGATAGACTGGATTAAGAAAATGTGGCACATATATACCATGGAATACTATGCAGCCATAAAAAATGATGAGTTCATGTCCTTTGTAGGGACATGGATGAAGCTGGAAACCATCATTCTCAGCAAACTATCGCAAGGACAAAAAACCAAACACTGCATGTTCTCACTCATATGTGGGAATTGAACAATGAGAACACATGGACACAGGAAGGGGAACATCACACACAGGGGCCTGTTGTGGGGTGGGGGAAGCGGGGAGGGATAGCATTAGGAGATATACCTAATGTTAAATGATGAGTTAATGGGTGCAGCACAGCAACAGGGCACATGTATACATATGTAACAAACCTGCACATTGTGCACATGTACCCTAAAACTTAAAGTATAATAAAAAAAAAAGAAATCATATGAAATCCTACATTTTCTTCTAAGAGTGTTAAGTATCGTCTTTCAAATTTGAGACTGTAGTCCATTTGGAACTTATTTCATGAATAATGTGAGGTAGAATCCAATTCATTTTTTCCATATGGATGGTCAATTTTCCTAGCACCATTTATTAGTCCATCTTTTACCCACAGAACTGCAGTGTCTGCTCTGTATTATTCTCAAACTGACATAAATGTGTCAGTCTGCTTCTGGACTCTGTATTCTGCATACTAGACCACTTGACAATTGCTGGGACTATACCACATGGTCTTAATCACTTTTACTTCATAATGAATCTCAGTATCTAGAAGAACAAGTTCCTCATCTTGTTCTTCCTCAGGAGAACCTGGCCCTATTCTGGGCCAAGCCATTCATCCATATACATTTTAGAAACAACTTACCAAATTCTAAAGAAGTTAAAAGTCCTGTTTGAATCCTAATTGAAACTGCATGGGATATATAGATTAATTTTGCATAAAAGCATTTTTATAATATTGAGGCTTCCTTTCTCTTTCAATTTATGCAAGTCTTCTTTCATGTCTTTCCATGGGTCTTGAGATCTTTTGTTAAATTCATCACTGACTGCCTCATACACGGTTTTTGCTATTTTTATGGTATATTTTAGAAAATTACATTTTGTTTGTTGGAAATGATTGATGTCTGATGCTTCTTAAATCCATCTACCCTGTTAATTCTTATAACATCTAATAATCAGAAGACTCTTGAGTTTTTTAATGTATTCAATTTTATTATCAGTGAATAATGAAAATTTTGATTATTTTCATTCCTTAAATCTTTGATTTCTTTTGCTTATCTGGTAGTACTTGCTAGGACATCTAGGACAACACTGAATAGAAGCAGTAGTAATACACTTAGTGATGAAATATTAAAAGCATTCTTAATTTTAAAGGAAATTATTGAGTATAACATTTTTCCACTTCATATAATGTGTGACAGAGACTTTTGTTAGCCTCACAATATCAAGTTATGGAAGTTCCTCCATATTTTTAGTTTGATAAAACTTTTAAACTTGAAAAGGTATTAAACTTCATTAAATGTTTGTCTTCATCCATTGAAATAATTATATGTATTTTTCCCCTAGTTAATGTGTTAATTATATGAGTAGGTATTCTAATGTTAAAACAATTTTGTATTGTTTACACAGACTCAAGTTAGTCATATTATATATATTTTAATTACATTTCTGGATTCAGGTTGCTAATATTAACAGGATATTTAACAGTTTTCAATGTCACTTTTTTTTTTTTTTTTTTGAGACAGGATCTTGCTCTATCACTCAGGCTGGAGTATATTTTTTTCTTGCTCAGTTCTCATTAGAGCTAAGGAACAGTAAGTAACTAAGCGAACAAAGTATAAAATGCTTTATATAACCCTCCTTGTTCACACTTTTGGGAAGATAACATGCAGTATTACCTAACTGGTGGTCCACTCACTGAGTAGGTAGGTGTGAGAATGAAATGAAGCAGCACTTGGTAGCAATATTAAAACGTCACAGAAATCCTTGAATTACATTTACAAACCTACAAGTGACTAAGTTCCTGTTATGCCTCAAAACTGTGAATGGGTCACAATGCTTACAAAATTATGTACAAACCCTTCTGCAGTCAAAGCCCACTTCTACTCCAAGAACACACTATGCCATTTCAAATGGCTCTACCTTTTTAACATAAAGACTATGAATCAGAAAAAAAATTATGCTAATGTCATTCAATTTTCTCTTCTTTGAACTCCCTCTCATCTTTTGAGATGCTTATATAGTTCCTTAAATTCTATTTATTTGTCTCCTACCAAACTTTTCCTCTTTCATCCTTGATCCCACAAATCATATACCTTGCAGTATAATCAGCAGGACCTAGTACTTTCTTTCTGCCTAGTAGCCACTCTTTCTCTTACAAGTCAGTGTACCACCTAAGGCCTGCCTGGAAGCAGGTTTTCAGTGTTCAAAACAATTTTTTGAATGATATCATACTTACTCCTGATCTCTCATGGTAGAATAGTCGGAAATATGCCTTCATAGGTAACTTCCACCTACTGGCCCTAGTCTTTCTTTCAGTATCTCTGTGGGATATGCATAATCCTTTAGCAAACCAGCCTTCAAAATATTTGAAGCTGCAAATGGTATCAACATAAGGATCCTGGAATATCTAGAAGCTCAGATTGTATTGCTTCTGTGACTTTTCTAGGAAATCCAATAAAACTAACATTACAAGCTTTTAGCCTACTAAGATCACTCTAACATAGCTATTCTCTGTTTTTATCCTAATCCTGGCATTATTTAGGCACTAAGAAATGACAAGCATGAAACATAGCAGCAGGGCATAATTATCATTTTTCCTCTCCTGGAACACAAGGAAAATACTTGACCAGCACATTGATATAAACTAGAATGGATTTGGGGTCTGTTATGGCTCTTGGTGGAAAAAAATTTGTTACATCTGCTTTATGTAATCATGATAAGAAAAAAGTGTTACAATATATGAAATAACAAATTTGTATTGATGATTGTTATCAAAATTTTAATAATACTTGAGTTGGCTTAGGTTTTAGTGAGAAACATACAAATGGTGGTCAAACGTAATTTTAAATTTGTGCTAAATTTCTGTATGGTTTGGAAAAGGTTTTACTCCTCAAAAATTTATAATTCAATATTGAGAGTCACATCATTGTGGATGAACTTGAGTACGCATGAAGAAACAGCTGCTCAGAGGCCCTTCCTTCCTTCCTCCTTAGCTTGCCTTCCCTTCCTTTTACTATTTCATTCTGACCGTTTTCATTGACCTACACTTGATCATTCTTTTGCCTCATGAGCTACCTCAATGCCTAAAAACATGCTAAACCACTCATCCTACCACTCCAGTGCCTGAAAAGCAAATCAGAATTGGACAGTCGGTAGAAGGTCGGCAGGATAACACTTGCATCTAGGAACTTTGGGAACTATTGGAAGTGCTATACCTCTCCTGGTACAAAACGTTGGTGGTGGATTTTTAAATGTGGAATGGCCTATGTTAGGTCTGCAGCCTTACTTTCCTTTCTAAACCTCTAGTATTTCAGCATTCCCTAGCAACAGAAGCAAGGGATCAATTTAGAAAAGTGCTTTCCAGAGCATTCCTACCTAGCTACTGACCAAGCCATTTTAGTTTATGTGATCAAGCAATTGAAATTCAAAGAGATTTATCACTGACTGTCCTCACAGCAAAACTGGAAGAGCACTTGATATGTATGCTACTAATGTCTGCGATGACTGATTCTACCTCTACTGCATAAGCATGGATTGGTTTCAGTAAGAATTAGTAGTCTCCACATCTCACTGTGAACCGACAGTGTTGCTAGGGAAACTGATAATTATGTGGCAAAATGGAGGGTGTAGAATAGAAAAAGGGTTCAGAAGAAATGTAAGGTTTTGATCCAAATCAGCATGTTAATAGTATAGTGTGTTGATCTTCTGCAGTCATATAATTTAATAAAGACCATTAATTATATGTTTGACAAGATACAGATTTCTAAACTGAAAGAAATGAATAGAAACGAAAAGCTACTAGATACTGCTCATACTTTGTGTATGCCACAGCAGGAATATGTATTTATTATATATAAACTATAATTTTTTAAAAATTAAAATATTCAAAAAGGTAAAAAATTTGGTTTGATTCTTGATGTTCTTCTTTAGATATCAATCTTATAGTGTTCCAGGTATAAAAATTATAATTCCATAAGCGCTCAAATAAATTACTTTTTTGGCTTCAATGACTAAACCATAGAGTCTCAAAACAGGCCATAAAGTGGTGAAGAAGGAAATACTACTTTTAAAATAATATGCACAGTAATATCAACCCAGAGAAGCTAAATACTCTTCCCGAAGTCACACAGCTCCTCACTTAGTGGTAATGCTAATGCTAAATCCTCCTCCTTCAGCTGCCTAAGAGGCACTATTTATAAATTACATCCTATTTAGGGAAAACCCATTAGAAGGATATAAACCCAGTGAATGGATTCAAATCTCTAGATATCATTTTAATTTTAAATGAAGATTTCTAATACTTTCCATTTTTAATGGCTAAGAGTTTAGTTCTAAAAGTTCATGATAGGATATAAACACTTGCTTATCAGGAAAACTTCACTGGAGACATTGTAATATGTGAGAAAGATCATGAAAAAACTAAAAAGCCCATTATAACAGGGTTTTACTGCACGTCAAAGTGTTGTCTCTGAGTTGTTGGTCCTGTCATGACAACCCTGCTGCACCACATTCTTTTATTTTCATTTTCCAGGGACTACTACGTATATATTTAAAAAGATGAAGCCACACATTCCTGTGTATTTATCTTTATAATTATTATGTGTTTTCTAATTTGCAAATATACCACAGATATTAAAACAGTCATTCATGTTCATACAGGTACAATCTAAGAATGGTATCTGTGTAAGAACATAAGTTATTTATTTATGGTTGGTGTATGAATGAAGATAATCATTTATAATACAAAATGTTTCCAGTGTTTTGGTCTTATTTGGTCTTTGACGTGAAAGACCCAAGAAGTGTACACAGTACACCATGGTAAAAGCACAAAACTATATGGACTTCGTTAACTACATGAATCTCAAGTGCTGAAAGCAGCAGTCTGCCTTCTGATATTATGAAAAGGATCTTTATTCTAGTGACTTAAACATTCTAAAGCTTGGCTGGGTGTGGCAGCTCATGCCTGTAATCCTAGCACTCTAGGAAGCCAAGGCAGGCGGATCACCTGAGGTCAGGAGTTTGAGACCAGCCTGGCCAACAAGGCAAAAGCCCACCTCTACTAAAAATACAAAAATTAGCCAGGCGTGGTGGCACATGCCTATAGTCACAGCTTCTGGGGAGGCTGAGGCATGAGAATCGCTTGAACCTGGGAGGTGAAGGTTGTAGTGAGCTGAGATTGCACCACTGTACTCCAGCCTGGATGACAGAATGAGACTCTCAAAAAAAAAAAAAAACAAAAAAAAAGACTAAACCTTAGTCATTAACACGTAAGTAGTGTAGTTCATCCTAGATAGGATGAACTACAATTTGTAAGGCAGTTTATTAAATCTATCAATTTTATGATGATTTTAAAATAGTATTTGGCTTGTCTTTAGTTGGGATTTGTTAATTCTACATATTAAAGTATTTATTTTTGATAAGACGAGCTAAAATGATTGACTCCTATTTTGATAAGCCTTTTCTTCTTTCCCATAGTAGGAACGTATTTCCAACTTTTAAATCTCTGGGTCAGAAAAAGAAAAATAAAAGGCCAAATTACACAGTCATCAAAAATGATTTTTGTGGTTGGGTTAAACAAACCTTGACTTAGGCCATCTTGGCAAGATGTTTGCTTGACATCCAAGTTCTCCATGGTATCCCCTTTAGACATTTCACCAAGAGATGTTCTTCTCTCAAAGATGTTGTTATTATTGTTAACTTGAGTCCCATTTTGCTTTAGTAGCCTGAATACCTCAGCTTCCAAATCTCTAATCTAGGAAAAACAAATCCATTCATAAAACTCTAAACCAGCACTCCCCTCCAAGTACAGCAAAACCATCTTATTATTTAGTGTCTTAGGGAACACAACTCACCCGCACTTGGAGGCCTTGCACTTCCACAAGATGAGCTTTTTCCAAATCTTCTATTTTCTTTCTTTCTGCTTCCTGTCTTTTGATGAAATCAAGCTCTCTTAAGAAGAAAATAATAGTTCTGATTATATCATACACTCAATAAATGAAAGTTCTTATCTGAAACAATAAACTGCATAGTAGGAAAAGCAACTGAACAGTTATTTAAATGGACAACATTCAATCAGTTAGAGGAAAAAGTATAGTAATGAAAGAAACTAAAACATCTTTAATGGGTCACAAGGCAAAGAAAAATGATTTGATTCTGCTTACTATAATTTTCTTTTGTAGCTCCTGATTCTAGAACACCCATACATATTTAGATAGGAACGACTGCACTAATACCCACGTTGGGTAATTTAGTGGAGATGATAATTACTTGTCAGGTAGAAATAATTCCATTTTTCCAATGTCATAAGCATAGTATAGTAAACTGATGTAACTAGATAAGAGTTCAAAAAAGACAATTGTAAGATTTCTATGAATAACAGTGAAGAGGGGGCTGGGTGGGTCAGAAACATCGAGAGGGGCACTCACTTATAGACCTAAGGATAATATAGGGAGAAGAGAAATAGCTCCAATTTGAAAACCTGGAATAGAATATGCAAATTTAGCAAAATTTACTATAAAATTATTTCACGAAAAAGAGTTTGGCAAATAGTTAAAACAGTGATGTATTGAATTTATAGTCACAGAGAATAATTACTCCCCTTTTAACAAGAAACTTTTGATAGCAATCTCTTTTAAATATTAAAAACATTCTTTCCATAATAGGAAATTACAGAAATATGGTTATTCTTACATATATGCTTAGCTTCTGAGGCTTGGCATGGAAGACCAGAAAAGGTACTGGTACTACTTATTTGTTCTAACTAGCCAGAAGTAACTGATGAAAAAAATCTAGTAAAAATCTCCGTGGTCAGTCTCCGTGACATTACACCAAGATCCAAGAGATGGAAGCAAAGGAGCAGTAGCTCAGAAACAGCTGTTGAAAATCAAAAGCAGACTGTGGTAATGGTCTCTCTCCCTGCAGTGAACGCAGGCCCTCCTGATTCTCTCAACAGCTGAGAAATGCAGAGTGGCAGGGCAGGGGGCCTTGCTAGTCGATATGTGCACTGTCTGCAGTGGGAAATTCTGTAGTTACTGATCTAAGAATAGAGAGGAGCAGCCTGATTCAGGCCCCAGCTGCGGCTTGCGTGCTCCACATCAAATAGTCAGTCATTCTGCATGACTTTCAGCTGGGCTTCTTGCTTCTAAATCACAGAGGTGTTTCAAAAAGAATAAAGAAATTCAGATGTTTTAACAGTTATAAACAACGATTAATTATCAAAAATAGCAAAGAGGCCCTGGTAGCCAAAAACTATAAAATATACAAAATATAATCTCATGAAAAAGCGATAGAAGTGACTTCCAAAACTTAATGTGTATTTATGCTGTAACTATGCTCCTGGATAGGAAAGATATCTCTAAGGTCATCTTTTCTATTCCACTAGATATTACAAAATTATTGGACATAAACCTTCTTTAGACAAACATAACTATTCTTTAGTCATTAGAAGCTGCTTACTTTTGTTGAAAATCCTTGATCAACTTCTTTGCCTTGTTGTATTTCTTTTCCAAGGCCTGATACTGGCTTTGAGTCTCTTTGAGATGTTCATTCACTGTGTGGCATAACGTTTGGGCCTCAATCCAGTAGCTTTCCAACTTCAACATTCTTTCCTTATTCTCTTCTATGTTTTGTTGGAGTTGGGTTTTTTCTAGTTCCCACCTCACTTTCTCATTTTCTGCTGCCTGCAGCTGGAGAAAGCAAATGTCAAGGCAAAGATAATTTGGCCACTTTTGTAGCAAAAATCTCTCATTTTTATAGCATGTTGTAGATCAAGTTCTATTATCATAAACAATCACTGAAACCACTTGAGATGAGAAAAGCAGGTATTATTTTTATAATTCCATAGATGATAAAATGGAAGCCTTGAAAAGCGAAACGATTTGTCCAAGGTCACACATTTGATAAGTGATAAAACATGGACTGAATTCCACCTCACATGATATTTCCATCACACCATGTGATCTGAAATTCTGTGAGCAGTAAAAGATGTTTCAGAGTTTGATATATCCAACGAATGTCAACATGTTTTGAGAGTTTTTAAAAAATATATAATTACATATAAAAAATTAACTAAAAAGGGAGTGGAGAGGCCAGGGAGGAGAGAGGAGTTAGAAGCACAGTATGGCTTAATGGTTAAGAGGGGGGTCTCTGGAGTCGTTCAGCATGGATTTGAATCCCAGTTCTGCCATTATTGGCCATTAAACCTTAGACATGTAATTGAAGTTCTCCAAGACTCAATTATATCATCCATACAACAGAATTGTGATATAACACATCAGTATGCTTGAAATAGCTCCTTGGGTATAAGAATCATCTGATAAACATTAACCACTTTCACTCTGCTTTTAACCCTTTTGATGATCTTATTTCATTCTTTATTTCAAGGAACATGAACATATTCTATAGCTCATTATTTTACATGTAGTGTAATGAATTTCTCAAGCTTTATAAACCTCAATTCCCACAGAAATATAAAAGATAGTGTAAGTAAAAATATAAATTTTTGCTTGGTTAATTTAATTCCCTCCCACGGAACAGAAAGCCATAACCAGCTTGTTGTTTTTCTGCTTCTAGGGACTCTTAGGAATAGATAGTAAACTAGTCTAATACCCTCATTTCTACAGAAATCCAAGACTGATCATTTAGGTGAGGGCTCAAAAGTCATTCCCAATAACTCTCTGGCCTTCAAACTGGTACTTTATCTACTTTATATGCCTTCTTTAAAGTTCAAAAGGATGCAAAGTCATTATAAACTATCAATGTTCAAAATCACATAGCACTTAGCAAAAGTAAACATGTATTTATATACACACACATCTATGTTTTTGCAAATATTTTTAACAAAACACATTTGCAAAACAGTTTACAAAGTTAGCAGCCAAAACAATTTCCAGGTTAGGAATTCTATTATCAAAATGAATAATAAAGAATCATAATAAAGTGCTAATCTGTGGATATTACATGCCAATATAATGATGAAAAAATATATAATGCTAATTTATAGTATTTTCTAAGTTAAATGTCTATAGTCTAATACATAAGCGCCATTAAAACATTTACAATCAAAGGGAAAAAGAGATCTTTTTAAAACAACAATTTAAAAAATCTTCAATTCTTTCTATGTCAAGAGACAATAACAATTTTAAACAGGAATAGGTTATTTACTGCATCTTTTATTAAGCAATGTTTTGTATGAAGTTGCTTATTTAGCAACGGCTACTAATTTAAAATTATTATTCACAGAGCTGGACTAACACCGTGAATGATGTATAGACGTAGTTTGACTAAAGAGCTGCAGAGTGAATTAGCTGAGAATAGAATCTAACCAAAATAGCCTTGCTAATTCATCTCCATCCAAAACACATGGAGAAACCAAAACAAGTGTTCAATGTGAACAACAAAAGAGATCATTAGTGGTAGTGGTGGTGGTGGTTGGGGGAGGTAATTATGTTTTAATTTTTAAAAGACCACAGAAACAATAAAGAATATTTCTTTAAAAGTAATTTAAAATATATTTTTAAATCTTTGAAATTGTATAGTTGATAAAACTGAACAAAATTGCTAGAATTGTGTCTCATACAAGTGCCTTAAAGTTTGTCAATGAAAATATATAGACTAATAATACATACTCCCTTTTATCAAGATCTTTTCTCCCCCACAAATTTAAATTATGTGAACCAAACAACTAAAAATTTCCAGTAGTACCTGGCACTTAAATTATGCATGCATGTATTAAGTTTATAAGATTTAATTATTAGAAATTGTTTATAAAACATTGATGTGCTATACTAAATTTGTTCCTACAAATGATTAAATCTATTTATAATAAGGTAAGTAAAGGGGAGATACAGTAGCTTTGCTTAAGAAATTAGTAATCAAAACATACTTTGCATGCTTGAACCATTAAAAATATTACTTTTTAAGGAAATCTCAGAGGACACATGTGCAAATACATAAATACATATATCTAAAATATTGTGTTATTTGCACTGAGGGGGATGTGGGTGTTTGCTCTCACTGGCAGGTTTGTCTATGGGCCTGACAGTGAAAATCAATCTATCACATTTGTATTCTTTCAAATATACAGGGACAAATCCTTTAGTCCTAGGATTGAATTTATTCATAGTATCTGAAGTTTAAAAAGTAAAATTCAAACACCATGTTTCGGTGCTTACCTTGGTCTTCAATTTTTGAATCTCTGCTTCTGTAACTGCATGTTTGATTTGCAACTGAAAATTGAAAAGAAAGAAAAAATCTGAACTAAGAAAGTGTATCTATATTTGTAAAGCCTCAGCAGCTACAAGAATGCCTTATTACATAGTAAAAGGCCTAGAAAAGTGCTGCAGTGCAGCAAGTTGTAAATTAAAGTGTCTACTGTGTGAAATGACACTGGATGCAAACTAATTAAACACAGTTTATGGTCTATACTCCCTAACATCAGATTAGGTTACCTATTTAATTGCTCAGGGACCAAGAGAAGAAAACACTTTTTACTGCCCTCTTTGCAGCTCTTCCTTTATGATTTGGGTGTCAAGGAACTGTTTCCTTGCTAAGTCTAGCTAACTGAACAGCATAAGCAGGCAAGTGAGCTGGTAGTGTGATTTTATTCCAAACCTGCAAGTGTGAAGATTTATTCCAAATCTGCAAGAAAGGTGGCGCTATGGTCCTGTGAGTTGCAAGCACATTCTGATCAGCAGCTCCACTGCAAAGGGAGAGAGGAGGAGGACTGCAGTTGCACGGGGAAATCTCTGATATATATATATTTTTTCTTTTAATTGCAGGAAAGGTACAGATCCAGATTTCTGTCCTCCAAAAGATCTGCTCCTTTTGAAGACTCAGACCCCCAACAGCTTCTGCTACAGCTTATTAGCATAAGAGTCACAGTTTACATTTGTTTTGCTTGTCCCTCCTCCCTGCTTTGTTTTCTTTGTAACGGAAGAAGGAACTGAACGAATCATTTGTTTCCTTAGGGGATCAATAAATACTCCCAAATTTAAGAAAAACAACGTATGGGTTCACAATTTCTTGTCTGAAATCCTTGGGGCCAGATGTTTTTGGAAGTCAGCATTCTTCCAACTTCAGAAAGGTAGTTACGATGTATCTTCTACAAATTGCTTATTATTCACAGCAGGGTCTTTGGAGGCACTCTATAGTCAAACACATGAATTATTTTTGCCACCAAACATGAATATTCCCACTAAGAGAGGTACATAAAGACTGTAAGTAGCATCCTGTTAGGTCAGGTTGTACCACTAAATTAGTTTGACACAAAATTACAAAAAAGACTGGGAGCGTTTTGGATTTCAGACTGTACATGAGGGACCATAAACTTTTACTATTACTGTAATCAAGTAAGGCTAAGAGGTTTTCTTATCAGAAGTGAGTGAGTCTGACAGGACAGAAATGTGGAGTTTTCAGACTAGCAATGTGAACCTGTGGAGACCACAGCACCTCATAAACCTCAGCCCTCTCTTGGGTTTGCAACCTATATTCCCTTGGGTTTTTACCAAGTTCATGGGGACACATGGGAAGGATGATAAAGGGAAGATGGAAGAACCAAGGACAGGTCTATTCGACCCCCTTGGATGCCAGTGGCTAACTGCCCAGAACCTGAGGGTTCCTAAGTTCCTTGTAAAGTGTTCCCTCCTGTTATGCAAAAGGCATGAGGTCTGCACTGCCACTGCTCTTGTTACTGCTCTTGGTGCTGAGAGGTGACTTTGAAACTTTTCAGTTTGATTCTGCCCCACTCACACTGCTTACATTCTTCCTGACCTGGTCACTCTGGCCATCTTGCTGGTGTGGCTATTGCTCCTTGCACCCTCACTGGCTCCTAGGGGCTTCTATGCTTGAACAGTTTCTAGAGTAGGACCCTATGCGGAAATGTTATTTTTATAAGGCACAAAATCTGGCTCTTTTAGTTTCTTACCACAGCACAAGTGGTACAATTCTTACTTACCTGCCTTTAGCAGATGATCAGAGTATTAGTGCACCTGGCAAGGAATCTAATCACAAGTTTTCTCAATGACTAGATTGGAAGAAGGTATAAAGACACAACAGTGCTGCTTGGAAATCCCTGCAATTCCCTACCCCTTCACTGATGAGGTCTATACTCATCCTAAGTCCTAGTCTGGATGGATCTTTTGGAATCCTGACAACACCAGGCTAGCCAGTCAGATAGGCTTGAATGCCCAGTGGATACTCCAACTGTAGGCTCTTCTGAACTCATTTTAGGCACGGGAAGACTAAAGATTGGAGAAGACAGCCAACCTGGTCTTGTCCTCACAGTGAATCACCATTAAAACCAGAACTAAAACCTGGATCTTCTCGTTGTGATCCATTGCCATTTTCCTTCGAAAATAAGGATGAATTCGATAGGCGTTCGTTGAAGAGTTGCTATGTGCAGGATGCTGTGAAAATAACTTTTTCTCCCTCTAATAAATGTTAGGGCTAATCTCCCCCACCAGTATAAACTAATAACGTAAAAAAGGGCAAACGTACTTAGACATTAGACACATTATTTATATATAAATCTACAAAAACAAATAACGTATATGCACACAAACATATGTGGCTCTGTGCTAAGGCATCCAGAAAATCCATACACTTAGGTGATTTTAGAGGATTTGCAATCGCTATTGACAAGATCTACTTCTTGTTCTTTCAACCATGTGTCAAGCATGAAGAGTAGTTAACTTAGACTGCTTGAATTCATCTCTGGCCTACTCTATGGAGCATTAGAAAACTACTTAACCTCTTTTATTTCACTTTCCTTGCCTGTAAAATTCAGTTCCTTATAAGTCATAACCTTCCTTATTGGATGATTAAGTGATATAACCCATATAAAGCACTTAGCACAGTGGCTAGCATATAGTACATCCTCAATAAACTCAGCCAGGACCAAGAAAGAATGATCTGAAGAACTCAAATATGATTACCCCAGCTTCACCTCTCAGTTACATGTGCTAACTGCTGTAAAATGTCACACCTGAAGTAAAATGAACACCTCTGATTCAATTTAAAGAGAAGCAAGAAATCAAAAGGGCAGATTTCATAGTGAACACTGCACTATGGGCAAGTGACAGATTTTATTAACTCCTGGTAGGGTAACCAAGCACATGGCATGCAGCTTGTTGGCATTTTGGACTTTTCTTTTCTCAGATCACTGTGTCTTCTATAAGCTGCTTCTCTGGGCCTCAGTTTCCCATATGAAAAATGCTAGATGTGAGGAACTCCAAGGGCCCTTTCACATACAACAGGTGTGAGTGACATTTATGAAACAAAGAACCTGAAGGTAGTTGTCAAGGTTGCAGAGTTTAGAAATTCTTGTCCTGAGACAATATTTTCCTTCTTGTGAATAAATACACTAGATTAATCCACAAATTGTGGGACAAACCCAGGTAAAACTGTGAAACAGCCCATGTTGATCTATTCTACCCTTCCCATCTCACCAAAAATGGGTAACAGGAGGGAACTGAACTAATTAGCAGTGAGGTGAGAACAACTGCTGAAAGTTTGGAGTGTTACTAAGTATAGCTAAATTCTTTACGTATAGGAAAGCAGAATGAATTGTGTAAATTCACACATTATTCAGAATGGACAAGATTTTCTTAGTACACGTAAGGCCTAAAATTAAAAATATGTGATTATTTTAATTCTGTATGTACATTAAGAGAATTTCTACAAATTCATCACTTTTGACAAGAAAAGCATCAAAATACACTAACTGAACCCTTTCACTTTATATAGTATGGACCTGTGTCTAGTGAGCTTACCTTGGAAGGCTATCAGGTGCCAAAGCCAGGTTTTAGAAATCCCAGCCCATGGTTCTTTCCACTAATACTAAATTGCTTACATTTGTAGGCCCCTTTATTTTTAATCATCTCCCTTTATCATTGCAAATGACTGGGGGAGGCAGGGCAGGTGTTGTGAACCTCATGGTTCAGATGAGGAAAGAGGCTCAGGGAAGTCACACACCTTTTCAAGTTCCCACTAGTAACAGGTGGTGGAGTGGAAACAAAACCAGATTTGACTCTTCCTGCCTCTGTTCCTCCCTTAACCATGTATCTAACTGAACCAGTTGCTTTGGGATATATTTTTCATTTAATCTTCCCCCAAACCCCAAGGCATATGTCATCATCATAACCTCTCAGATGAGAAGTTATTACTCCAACTGGAAACCATGGATCACTTCTGGTAGTCTCTGAGCATTCTGACACTGAATGCAAAATGGTGCTCAGTCAGCTGCTGTTATTATTAATGAAGCTTAGAAAGTACACCTCCACCTCCCTTAATAATCAATCGGCCTTTAGTGACTGAGACTACGTGCTAGGTACTATGCTAATCACTGAGGATACATGAACATGACATAGAATCTACTTTCAAGATACTTCAGGGAGATTAATAAAAACACCTTGTAGGAATTCTCCAGATCACCCTGTGACAAAGGTCAGAGGCAACCTGCTGCTGGATGGCTTGTTTAGTCTTTTGTTCCTATAGCCAGATCAGATGTCATGTGTCTTTGGCCTGTTTGTCCAGACGTGGACCCTACTTTCCAAGCAAAGTGAGCAAGATGGACCCAAGATATCTCCATTTCATGAGGAAAAGAAAACTGCTTTTCACAGGGATGAAGGACCTTGACAAACGAAGCATAGTTGGTAAAAGGTTGAGTTTTCTTATTCTAGAGCAGTTCCCTTTCCACATGTTTAAGAGATTTATGTCAAGAATCAATAACCTTTTCAAAGTACAGGTCCAAGAGTTTGCAAGAATGGTCAGGCAGGCTGACTGCAGGGATAGAAGGTCAACAGGGTTGGTTAATAGAAATAGAGCCTGAGATGCCTGTTGGAGTTTCTGGGCTTCAGAGAAGCTAGGTTTGGAGAAAAGACTTGGGATTAGGAGGGCATAAATAAAAAGAAAAGGTTAAGGACTGCAGGTCAAAGCCTTTTAACTTACAAGACCATCTTTTTCATCTCTTCTGTCATCTTTAATACGAAAGCCATAGATATGCACCTCAGGATTTCAGCACAAATAAACATACACATTCCTATGAGAACAGGAGCTTTCATTTAACATTCTGAAGGTGTACCTGCTGTGTATAATTTTTTTTTTCAAAAAGATGAATACAGAACATGCACTCATATTACTGGATCGATATAATCCAAATATAACTATGCTAGAAATAGAAACATCCTTTACACAGAAACTTAAATAGTGAGACTGAACTTTTGCCCTCTCTCTACTTACCCTGTGAGAGCATGGAAACATTTTTCTTTAAAAAGTGAAAAATATCTTTGCAGGAAATGTTTTAAGAGAGCTCTAGTTCTAGAAATATTACAATCAGATAGGAGCAACATTTTCTGCTGTTGCTTTACAAAAGCAAATCAATAACTAATATTTCCATAGAACTTTATAAAATGCTTTCTAGATTGGGATCTAAATTTTTAGTTATCTTTCTGAGTATTTGAATGATGTATGTCTCACCTACAACAATGTGGCTTCACAAAAGAAATCAAAACTGTTTTCAACTACATTTTGGTGTTAAGATGAAGCTTTGCCACATTTCTTTGTAATTTCTGCTGAAAAATTTACATATGGTATCTATCCAGTATTAACAAAAGTGTTTTACTTAGGGAATAATGTATGCAAAATAAACTAAAACTGGCTGACTTAACAATATCACAATCTAATCTGAATGGTAACACTAATTGCAGCATATGTAGCATAGGGTGAGATTCTCTAACAAGGTCACTCCCTAAGTAGGTACTCATAAACTTGTTATTAATGATGCTGCTGCTGGATGTAGTTGATGGCCTGCAATTACAGCTGTTTTTTTAAATAAGTAACTGTTTGCTATTAAGTAGGCAGCAATTTATAGCTTCCCTACATGGTAGTGGAAACTTCCATAAAGATAACTTAATGTTATCATCCCATGCATTTTTATAACTTTTCTAGATTCTTTTTCATAGAATTAAATAAATAAAATAAACCAACTTTTAGACTCCAGTTTTTCTTAAAGAGAAATGTCGAATTTTTTTTAATTGTTGCAATTGCTGTGACTCCTGAGGAGGAATGGCAAGGGAGAAATTGCACAGTCAGTTTAAATGGCACCTGGCTAACAGTTCCTGAGCCAGCCTCGCCGTACCTTCCATTAAACTGCCAGTGAAATCACATTAAAAACAGAAAAACTCATAATCAAAAATGAACACCACAACTAAAAACAACAGTTCATAGAATATAAAAGAGTCATGAAGTTGAATTAAGAAAAATCTATCCAAGATCCCCTCTGACATCAGGCAGACACTTTGTACCACCCTCACTGATGACTTGAGATCCATTCTGTCCCAAGCAAAAAGTGGACAACCCCTACTGTCTTGCCCAGGAATGGGGCCTCAAACTGGGCTCTCTAACTTCCTCAGTATTCCATATTTGCTCAGAAAGTGACTGTTAGGGGGAAATGCAGGAAGGTGGCTGATGCATGGCACACTGCATACTTTCAGCTGCAGACCTATACAGACAGGGGTGGCTTCAGTAAGTGCCTTGGTAGTAGTGAAGACTGGAAATTACCTTTTTTATCTCTTTAACTTAGAGAACTGTGTGGCAATACTTGGGAGTATCTCACCTTAGTACAGAGAATTGCCTTAGATGTCAGACTGCTAGAAAACAGCAACTGGGCTGGAAACGAGGCACCTAAATATCCCTCCTGATCTAAGTCTAGAAATGAGATTCATAATCAAAAAGTGAATAATTACTGACTAACCAATTACTAAAAGATTTTTGTCTCATTTCAAGATAAGGAAAGAAAAAACAGGCCACCTTAGGTCTATTAACAAATACTGCAAATCAAGGTAAAGAAAATATCAACTTGAACACACAAGTAAACTTGTGAAAATGATGTATCCCATAAGTAAAAAAATATTTTAAGATCACTTTTTGAAATTCTAGGATGAAGAGAAAGTAAAGAAAAGCGAGAAAGAATGAAGAGTAAGAAAACTAAACATTTAATAAGAGAATTAAGTCATGTTAGAAGTGATAAAAAGCATAAATGAATTTGAATTTAAAAGCATATTTAATTACAATTAAACTGTACACTTAAAATGCTAAAGACAGTAAACTATACATGCATATTTTACCCAATAAAAATTAACATAAAGCATAATTAATGCTACAAAAAATAAAATCACTGATATGACAAATTTAAGAAACAATCTCAGAAACAGAAAAAAAGACAAATAAAATTAAACCGTAAAAAACGTAATAGATACTGATGACAGTGTTTCTAGAAAAAAAAACAGAAATAGAATAAAAACTGAAGGAAACATTAACGAACTAAAATGAAAACAAAAACAGAGCAATGAAAGCAAATTAAAAAGAAAAATAATCAATGAAAGAAGGCCTACTTCAATAAATTGTGCTAAAAATTTTTAAAGTACAAGGTGAAAACAATACAAGCATCCAAATGCAAGCTTTATGTTAGACTTTTCCTTTAAAACACGCTTAAAACAATAAAACTTGCCCTACCACTTTTTCAGGGAAAAAGTTCGTAAATGAATTAGAATGTCATTCTCAGTATGGGAAGCTCATGGAAACTATATCCTCCACAAATACTTAACAAATTACTTAAAGATATACTCTAAGAATGAGAAAAAATTGGGTCAGGCGCAGTGGCTCACACTTGTAATCCCAGCACTTTGGGAGGCCGAGGCAGGCGGATCACGAGGTCAGGAGATCGAGACCATGGTGAAACCCTGTCTCTACTAAAAATACAAAAAATTAGCCGGGCGTGGTGGCGGGCGCCTGTAGTCCCAGCTACTCAGGAGGCTGAGGCAGGAGAATGGCGTAAACCCGGGAGGCGGAGCTTGCAGTGAGCCGAGATTGCACCACTGCACTCCAGCTGGGTGACAGAGCAAGACTCTGTCTCAAAAAAAAAAAAAAAAAGAATGAGAAAAAATTCAGAATATAAGAATGAAGAAATTATTCTTTAAAAGGAACAATAGTGGATACTGATTAACCTGAGAGTATAACTATCTGTTGTAAATATCATTAGAAAACTAATCAAAAACTTAAGTTTTTAAAAAATGTAACAATTATATTTTAATAATCTCGCTTAGAACCCAAGATTGTATCAAAATCTTCCATATGAAACATTCAAATTATTTGAATTCAAATTATATTTTGTTCTTAATTTTTAATTTTTAAATTAAATTTTAATTTCATTTTTAATATTTTAATGTTCATTTTGTACTTAAATTTTTAAACACTTTTCAAAAACTTAAAGACAAGTCTTAGTAAAAGCCAATAAACATAAAAGAAACATATAGCATAAAATAAGGTGGGAACACCTATACCTTGCATAATTATAATTATAAACTTAAATTGGTTAAATTTTCTTAGTAAAAAATACATATTCCAATATTATATTTTTATTTATTTATTTTGAGACAAGGTCTCACTCTCTTGCAAAGACTGGGGTGCAATGGCACAATCACCACTCAACTGAAGCCTCTACCTCCCAGGCTAAGGTGATCCTCCCACCTCAGCCCTCTGAGTAGCTGGAACCACAGGTGATTATTTTAAAACTACTATAAAACAAAGTGCTACAATTAGGTTTATGTTAAAAATAGGTACACACTTATACACTGGTGTTCATTCAGCAACTGCAAACAAAAGTAGCAGTAAGAATATTAACATCAAAGTATACTTAAAGGTTGATAAATCTTGAAGTCCTATGTTATGTACTTTCAACATGCCATCAGCATAGATAACCAAAGCTGTAAGACACAAAATACAACAATGAGGTATAATTTCGGTATATATAATTCTCAATTTCCTAGATTAAGTAAGGAAAAATGAATACGGATCCAGAAGGTCTAAAACACATCATGTCACTTTTACCAAAAACACCCATATTAGTCTACAATAAAAGCATCACATTCAAAAAAACAAAAACTCGAAAAGACACTATTATCTGGCCTCAATGTAATAAAACATTAAATAGATTAAAAAGTTACAAATTAAAAAGTTTCCTCAATTGTTCAAGTCAAAGAGAAAATGAAAGTAAAAATAAAAAATATAGACTATTTATGAAGTGACGAAAATGAGAAGTATGCACGTTGAAACGAGATGTGGCCAAAGGCATAATAAGAGACAGGTTCATAATTTTAACAGCTCTCATATTTAAACAATCAAGTATGACAATAAATTCAGCATTGGTTGCAAGAAGTTAGAATATGAGTAATCAAACATTCCTAAGAGAAATAGGATGATGGAATAAATAAAAATACAAAGTTAGGGAGGGGGAAAGTGCCAGTACAGTACAACATAGCAAACTAACATGAGCTATTCCCTGTCTCTCTTGAATTCAACTTTGGAGACGCCAAAAAAGAAAAATAGACTTTGTATGGGCTTCAGGGTCTTATTCATCAATTAATAAAACAGCTGATGAGAAACTCATACAGAACACAAGTATTTGCAGATGTCTTTGGAAAACTGAGGATCTGAAGCAGGAGAGTACAGTAACCAGGAACGGGGGCCAGCAATTTAATCTTTAGTCTTTTCCACATAACCTGGGTAAGCCTGTATCTGGAGGTACATCAGGGATAGCCTATTTCAGGCCCTGAAGCTTAGACCTCCTAGACACTAACTTATTATCCTTTGGTGCCTTTGGTAGAAACCTTTGGTGTAATGTGGTAGGTAAGCTGCAGCACCAGAGATAATAGTGAATTAACACTAGGGCAGCACCAGAATCCCATTACAGTTGGATAGAAAGAAGTACAGGTGAGCTGAAACTAACTATTTTGTAAAAAATATACTTAAAAATGTATGTAACTAAAACTCCTGAAATACAAAAAGTTGGCAACAAGAGGAGAGGTAGAGGATGGTATGCTATGGGTATTATTTTGTTAAACGATAAAGACATAGATATTGATCTGCTTTCTATATTGCCAGGAAAAAATAACCTAAGACTAAGTCAAAATAAGTCATATATATAAGTTATACATATAAGTTATACAAATGTATAACTTTTAAGCAGCAGATGAAAATTTGACGTACCTAATGGCAAGTAGGTAGAAAGACTTAAAAAAGAAACAAGAAGAAAGCATGGACATTGTAAAATATGAAATAAGGTGGCATACATAAGTTCTAATATTAAAGTTATTAAGGTAAATGTAAATACATTGAACTCACGAACTAACTGAAAAATACTCCCAGAGTATTATAAAAGTAAGATGTAGAAATAGGTTGCCTAAAGGAAACATTTAAACAAAAGAATACAGAATGGTTGAAAATAAAGAGATGGAAAAAATAGACACTGTGAAACAAATATAAAGCAAAAGAAAGCCAGAGTTAATTTTTTATTACGAGACAAAATATAATTTGGGACAAAGTGCACCATAAGGGACAAGAGAGATGTTATAAATAAAGAAGTTGTAATAATCCTCAACATATATGCAGTTAACAACAAAGATGTAAAATATCTAAAACTACCACTGGTAGGATTACAGGAAGAAATTAAATGATGGTAACTGGTGATTTTAATATACGCTTTTTCAGATTTGGTAGATCAAGTAGACAAAATATAAGCCACAGTATAGAAAAAATGTGTATATGTGTTTGTATGATTAATCTTATTTATATATAAAAAAATATGGCTGGGCATGGTGGCTCATGCCTGTAATCCTAGCACTTTGGCAGGCCAAGGTGGGCGGATCACCTGAGGTCAGGAGTTTGAGAATAGCCTGGCCAACATGGCGAAACCACATCTCTACTAAAAATACAAAAATTAGCTGGGTGTGGTGGCACGTGCTTGTAATCCCAGCTACTTGGGAGGCTGAAGTAGGAGAATCACTTGAACCTGGGAGGCGGAGGTTGCAGTGAACTGAGATGGCACCACTGCTCTCCAGCCTGGGAGACAGAGTGAGACTCCATCTCAAAAAGAAACAAAAAACCATAAAAAAAAAAAAAAAAAAAAAAAATATATATATATATATACACACATACACACACACAAACTTCACACCTAAACATGGAACAAGGGTGCTTTTTACATACATGAGGAATATTAAATAAAAACTGTTTATGTATCAAGCTATTAATATAAAATATCTAAAAAATTCTACACAATAGCTATTATATGGAATATGTTTTCTGATCAGAGTGCAATAAAGTTGCAACCCATAATACAATATAGCAAAATAAAGTTCTATATGTCTGGAAAGTGAATAAAACCACTATATCATTCTTTTGTTAAAAAGAAAATTGCAAGAAAAAATACATATAAATAACAATGGCATTCTACATGTAAAAAATTGTGACATATAGTTAAAGCAATATTCAGAAAAAAAATCAGTACAGGTGTCAGAATGTAAGAATTATTAAAAATAAATAAACTAAGTGCAATTGATCAACAAGGAAGAAAAAAAGAAGAAAGAAAAAAGAAATATTGGTCTTTGGTTTTTTTCTTTTTTTTAATCAAAGAAGAAACAATTAGGAACTAAAAAGCTAGAAGGACAGATAAAATTCTACAAAAAAACCTAAAAAAGTAAAAATATTCAAATAAAGAGAAGAAAGAATATAAAAAGGATAACTACTTATAAATATAAAATACTTCAATACTTAAAAATTATTTTATAAAAATATAAGTTAATAAGTATAATAGCCTAAAGGAAATATCTAAATTTCTTGAAAAATGCAAAATATCAGAATTGTCCCTCTGAAATTGAAAACTTGAACAGAGTAATAGTTATTATGAAAGGTACTTAAAATATTCCTCCACTAATGCACAGATGGCTTATATAAGGTTGGTGCAAAAGTAATTGTGGTTTTTTGCCATTACCTTTAATATGGTGAATTAAAAGCTGAATAATAACAAACTTCCAGGAACAGAACTTTCTATCTTATCTACATCAAGTCTCTTTTATAAAAGTAATTTCTGAAAATAAAAAAATATGGAAAAACTTCCTAATTTATATTGAAGCAAATATAATCTTTGTGGCAGTTAATTTTTTTGTTGTTGTTATAATAGGTTTTTGGGGAACAGGTGGTGTTTGGTTACATTAAAAAATTCTTCAGTGGTGATTTCTGAGGTTTTGGTAAACTCATCACCTGAGCAGTGTACACTGTACCCAATGTGTAGTCTTTAATCTCTTGCCACCCCACCTTTTCACTCGAGTCCCCAAAGTCCAACGTATCACTCATGCCTTTGTGTCCCCAAAGCTTAGCTCCCACATTTAAGTGAGAACATACAATGTTTGGTTTTCCATTCCTGAGTTACTTCACTTAGAATAATAGTCTCCAATTCCATCCAGGTTGCTGTGAATGCCATTATTTCTTTCCTTTTTATGGCTGAGTAGTATTCCATGGTACATATAAACAACATTTTCTTTATCCACTCATTGATTGATGGGTATTTGGGCTGGTTCCATATTTTTGCAAATGCAAATTGTGCTGCTATAAACATGTATGTGCAAGTATCTTTTCCGTACAATAAGTTATTTTCCACTGGATCAAATGATAGATCTACTTTTAGTTCTTTAAGGAATCTCCACACTGTTTTCCATAGTGGTTGTACTAGTTTACATTCCCACCCACAGTGAAAAGTGTTCCCTTGTCACCACATCCATGCCAACAACTGTTATTTTTTGATTATAGCCATTCTTGCAGGAGTGAGGTGGTATCACATTGTGATTTTGATTTACATTTCCCTGATAATTAGTGATGTTGAGCATTTTTCCATATGTTTGTTGGTCATTTATCTTTTTTTGAGAATTGTCTATTCGTTCATGTCCTTAGCCCACTTTTTGATGGGATTGTTTGTTTTGTCTTGCTGATTTGTTTGAGTTCTTTGTGGATTCTGGATATTCATTCTTTGTCAGATGTATAGATGGCAAAGACTTTCTCCCAGTCCGTGGATTGTCTGTTTACTCTGCTGATTGTTTCTTTCGCTGAACAGACGCTTTTTAGTTTAATTATGTCCCATCTATTTACCTTTGTTTTTGTTGCATTTGCTTTTGGATTCTTGGTCATGAACTCTTTGCCTAAGCCAGTGTCTAGAAGAGTTTTTCTGATGTTATCTTCTAGAATGCTTATGGTTTCAGATCTTAAAGTCTTTGATCCATCTTGAGTTGATTTTTGTGTAAGTTGAGAGATGAGCATCCAGTTTCAGTCTTCTACATCTGGCTTGCCAATTATCCCAGCACCATTTGTTAATAGTGTGTCCTTTCCCCACTTTATGTTTTTGTTTGCTTTGTCGAACATCAGTTGGCTGTAAATATTTGGGTTTATTTCTGGGTTCTCTATTCTGCTCCATTGGTCTATGTACTTAATTTTATACCAGTACCATGCTATATTGGTGACTTATAGTATAGTTTGAAGTTGGGTAATGTGATGCCTCCAAATTTGTTCTTTTTGCTTAGTCTTCCTTTGGCTATGTGGGCTCTTTTTTGGTCCCATATGAATTTTAGTCCTGAATGGTACTGTGAAGAATGATGGTGGTATTTTGATGGGAATTGCATGGAATTTGTAGACTGCTTTTTGCAATATCGTCATTTTCACAATATTGATTCTACCCATCCATGAGCATGGAATGTGTTTCCATTTGTTTGTGTCATCTATGATTTCTTTCAGCAGTGTTTTGTAGTTTTCCTTATAGAGGTATTTTACCTTCTTGGTTAGGTATATTCCTAAGTATTTTATTTTTCTTTGCAGCTATTGTGAAAGGCGTTGAGTTCTTGATCCGATTCTCAGCTTGGTTGCTGTTGGTGTATAGCAGAGCTACTGATTTGTGTACATTAATTTTGTATCCTGAAACTTTGCTGAATTCATTTATCAGTTCTAGGAACTTTTTGGATGAGTCTTTAGGGTTTTCTAGGTATACAATCATATCAACAGCAAACAGTGACAGTTTGGCTTCCTCTTTACTGATTTGGATGCTCTCTCTCTCTTTACTGATTTGGATGCTCTTTTCTTCTCTCTTCTCTTCTCTTCTTTCTTTTTCTTGTTTGCTCTGGCTAGGACTTCCAGTACTATGTTGAATAGAAGTACTAAAAGTGGGCATCCTTGTCTTGTTCCAGTTTTCATGGGGAATGCTTTCAACTTGTCCTCGCTCAGTATAATGTTGCTTGTGGGTCTGTCATAGATGGCTTTTATTACCTTGAGGTATGTCTCTTCTATGACTATTTTGCTGATGGTTTTCATCATAAAGGGATGCTGGATTCTGTCAAATGCTTTTGCTGCATCTATTGAGATGACCGTGTGATTTTTAAATTTTAATTCTGTTTATGTGATGTATCACATTTATTGACTTGCATATGTTAAATCATTCCTGCATCCCTGGTATGAAACCCACTTGATCATGGTAGGTTATCTTTTTGATATACTGCTGGATTCAGTTCACTAGTATTTTGTTGAGAATTTTTGCACCCATGTTCATCAGAGATGTTGGTCTGTAGTTTTCTTTTTTTGTTATGTCCTTTCCTGGTTTGGGTATTAGGGTGATACCAGTTTCATAGAATGATTTAGGAAGGATTCCCTCTTTCTCTGTCTTTTGGAAAAGTGTCAATAGGATTGGTACCAATTCTTCTTTGAATGTCTGACAGAATTCAGCTGTGAATGTGTATGGTCCTGGACTATTTTTGTTGGCAATTTTTTACATTATTTTTTCTTTTTTTTATTATACTTTAAGTTCTGGGATACATGTGCAGAACATGCAGTTTTGTTACATATGTATACATGTGCCATGGTAGGCTGCTGCACCCATCAACCTGTCATCTACATTAGGTATTTCTAATGCTATCCCTCTCCTTGTCCCCCACCCCCGACAGGCCCCGGTGTGTTGACGTTCCCCTCCCCGTGCCCATATCTTCTCATTGTTCAACTCCCACTTATGAGTGAGAACATGTGGTGTTTGGTTTTCTGTTCCTGTGTTAATTTGCTGAGAATGATGGTTTCCAGCTTCACCCATGTCCCTGCAAAGGACATTAACTCATCCTTTTTTATGACTGCATAGTATTCCATGGTGTATATGTGCCATATTTTCTTTATCCAGTCTATCATTGACGGACATTTGAGTTGGTTCCAAGTCTTTGCTATTGTGAATAGTGCTGCAATAAACATACGTGTGCATGTGTCTTTAAAGTAGAATGATTTATAATCCTTTGGGTATATACCCAGTAAAGGGATTGCTGGGTCAAATGGTATTTCTGGTTCTAGATCCTTGAGGAATCGCCACACTGTCTTCCACAATGGTTGAACTAATTTACACTCCCACAAACAGTGTAAAAGCATTCCTATTTCTCCACATCCTCTCCAGCATCCTGGAGATGGATCCTGACTTTTTAATGATGGTCATTCTAACTGGTATGAGATAGTATCTCATTGTCGTTTTGATTCACATTTCTCTAATGACCAGTGATGATGAGCTTTTTTTCATATGTTTGTTGGCCACATAAATTTCTTGTTTTGAAAAGTGTCTGTTCATATCCTTAGCCTGCTTTTCGATGGGGTTGTTTTTTTCTTGTAAATTTGTTTAAGTTCCTTGTAGATTCTGGATATTAGCCCTTTGTCAGATGGATAGATTGCAAAAATTTTCTCCCATTCTGTAGGTTGCTTGTTCACTCTGATAATAGTTTCTTTTGCTATGCAGAAGCTCTTTAGATTAATTAGATCCCATTTGTCAACTTTGGCTTTTGTTGCTATTGCTTTTTGTGTTTTAGTCATGAAGTCTTTGCCCATGCTTGTGTCCTGAATGGTATTGCCTAGGTTTTCTTCTAGGGTTTTTATGGTTTTAGATGTTACGTTTAAGTCTTTAATCCATCTTGAAATAATTTTTGTATAAGGTGTAAGGAAGGGGTCCAGTTTCAGTTTTCTGCATATGGCTAGCCAGTTTTCCTAACACTATTTATTAAACAGGGAATCCTTTCCTCACTGTTGGCAATTCTTTTTTAATTACCATTTCAATCTCTCTGCCTGCTATTGGTCTGTTCAGAGATTTTTATATCTTCCTGGTTTAATCTAGGATGATTGTATATTTCCAGGAATTTAAACATCTCCTCTAGATTTTCTAGTTTATGCATGTAAAGGTGTTCACAGTAGCCTTGAACGATCTTTTCTATTTCTGTGGTATCAGCTGTAATATCTTCTGTTTCATTTGTAACTGAGCTTATCTGGATCTCTCTCTTCTTTTCTTGGTTAATCTCGCTAGAGATCTATCAATTTTATTTATCTTTTCAAAGAACCAGCTTTTTATTTCATTTATCTTTTGTATTTGTTTGTTTCAATTTGATTTAGTTTTGCTCTGATCTTCATTATTTCTTTTCTTCTGCTGGGTTTGGGTTTGGATTGTTCTTGTTTCTTCAGTTCTGTGAAGTGGCACCTTAGATTGTCAGTTTGTGCCCTTTCAGACTTTTTGATGTAGGTATTTAATGCTATAAACTATCCTCTTAGCACTGCTTTTGCTGTATCCCAGAGGTTTTGACAGGTTGTGTCACTACTATTGTATAGTTCAAATAATTTTTAAATTTCCATCTTGATTGTTGACCCAACAATCATTCAGGAGCAAAGTTATTTAATTACCATGTATTTGCATTGTTTTGAGGGTGTCTTTCAGAGTTGATTTCCAATTTTATTCCACTGTGGTCTTAGAGAACTTGAGATAATTTCAATTTTCTTAAATTTACTGAGACTTGTTTTGTGGCCTATCATTGTGGAGAGCCAAATTCACATTCCCATGCATTGGCAAAGCCTGCAGACAGGGAAGTAGGTGGGATGGCAAAGACCACCACTGAAGATCCTGTTATGGGTAGCTTCCTGTTCTTACCAGATCAGTGAAGCGCTGTGAATGGCTTCTCATAGTTAATGGTTAGCACAGGGCAGACTGCGGAGGCCGCATCAAAGGAAGACAAAAATAGTTATTGTCTGGACTGTCAACCCCTGGCATGTATAAAAGCACTGAATAAACCAGAGCTTGTCGGCGCTTCCCTATCAGGGAACCGTCCCTCCTAATCCCGCTTTTCTGTGTCTTTCTTTCACCATTCTTCTCACTACTTCTCGGTGCATCCCTGAATAACCCCTGCGGCCGGACTGCAAGATATCACATAAGGTCTATCTTGGAGAATGTTCCATGTACCGATGAATAGAATGTATATTCTGCAATTGTTGGGTAGAATGTTCCACAAATATCTGTGAAGTCCATTTGTTGTAGGGTATAGTTTAAGCCTATTGTTTCTTTGTTGACTTTCTGTCTTGATGACCTACCTGTCTAGTGCTGACAGTAGAGTATGAAAGTCCCCCACTATTATTGTGTTGCCATCTATCTCATTTCTTAGGTCTAACAGTAATAAATTTCAGAGCTCCAGTGTTAGCTGCAAATATAGTTAGAATTGTAATATCTTCTTGTTGGACTAGTCCTTTTATCATTATATAATTTCTCTCTTTGTCTTTTTTTAACTGCTGTTGCTTTAGTTTGTTTTGTCTAAGAATAGCTACTCCTACTTGCTTTTGGTATCCATTTGCATACAATATCTTTTTCCACCTCTTTACCTTAAGTTTATGTGAGTCCTTATGTGTTAGGTGAGTTTCCTGAAGACAGCAGAAACTTGGTTGGTGAATTCTTATCCATTCTGCCATTCTGTATCTTTTAGGTGGAGCATTTAGGCCATTTACATTCAATGTTAGTATTGACATGTGAGGTACTATTCTACTCATTGTGCTATTTATTGCTTGAATACCTTTTTTTTTCTATTGTGTTATTGTTATAAAGGTCCTGTGAGATTTATGCTTGAAGAAGGTTCTATTTTGGTGTATTTCGAGGATTTGTTTCTCTTTCTTTTGGGGAGGTTTTCCTCAATTATTCCCTCAAATATGTTTTCCAAACTTTTAGATTACTCTCCTTCCTCAGGAACACTAATTATTTTTAGTTTGGACATTTAACATAGTCCCAAACTTCCTGGAGGCTTTACTCATTTTTTAAAATTCTTTTTTATTTGTCTTTGGTGGACTGGGTTAATTTGAAAGCCTTGTCTTCAAGCTCTGAAGTTCTTTCTTCTGCCTGTTCGATTCTTCTGCTGAGACTTTCCAGTGCATTTTGCATTTCTGTGTGTCCTTGATTTCCAGAAGTTGTGACTGGTTTTTATTTATGCTATCTATTTCACTGAAAAACTTTCTTTCATTTCCTGTATTATATTTTTGATGTCTTTAAGTTGGACTTCACCTTCCTCTGGTGCCTCCTTGATTAGCTTAATAATTGACCTTCTAAAATATTTTTCTGGCAATTCAGAGATTTCATCTTGGTTTGGATCCACTGCTGGCTAACTGGTATGATCTTTTGGGGGTGTTAAAGAACCTTGTTTTGTCATATTACCAGAATTGTTTTTCTGGTTCCTTCTCATTTGGATAGACTACATCAGAGGGAAGATCTGGGATTCAAGGGCTACTGTTCAGATTCTTTTGTCCCACAGTGTGCTGCCTTGATTTGGTGTTCTCTCCCTTCCCCTACAAATGGGGCTTCCTGAGAGCTGAAATGTAGTGATTATTTTTGCTCTTCTGGGTCTAGCCACCCAGTAGAGCTACCAGGCTCTGCGCTGGTACTTGGGAATATCTGCAAAGAGTACTGTGATGTGATCCATCTTCAGGTCTTGTAGCCATGGATACCAGCACCTGCTTTGATGGAGGTAGCAGGGGAGTGAAGTGGACTCTGCAGTGTCCTTGGTAGTATTTTTGTTCAGTGTGCTGGTCTTGTATTGGCTGGATTCCAGCCAGGAGGTGGCACTTTCAAGAGCACATGAGCTGGGGTCCTATAGGGAGGATGCGAATTTGCCCTAGGGACACCTGGCCAAGTATTCAGATTTCTCAGGCAGTCAGCAGGGCCATAGAGCTCCCAAGAGATTATAACCTTTGTCTTCAGCTACCAGGGTGGGTAGAGTAAGACTACCAGGTTGGGGGAGGGACAGGAGTGTCTTAGCTCAGTCTCTCCTTTGGTGGGGCTTGCTATGGCTGCTGTGGGGGAGGAGGTTGTGGTTCCCAGTCCAGTGGAGTTATATTCCCAGGGGGATTATGGCTGCCTCTGATGAGTCATATACGTCACCAGGGAAGTAGGGGAAAGCCGGCAATCATAGGCCTCACTCTGCTCCCACGCAGCCCAGAGTCCTGAAGCCCAGTCTCACTCCCACCGTGCCCTCCACAACAGCACCAAGTCTATTTCCAGGCAGCTTATGACCAGGGCTGAGAACTCACCCTAAACCACGAGCTTCCCTATTGAGAAAGCAAGGAGACTCACAGTTTTTTGGTGTTTTAGGGAGCCTGCAGTGGTGATCCAGTTCCTTCAAACAGTCTGTGGATTCTCTTGGCTTTCCTGGTATTTTCCTACGGTAGTTCTTGGGGCAAAAGTTCACGATGTGAGTCTCCACACGCTGTTCTGTCCATCCAAGCAGAAGCTGCAAGCAGTCCTGCCTCCTACCTGCCATCTTAATCCTCCCAGTTTTTGTTTTATTTGAGACAGGGTCTTGTGTGGTTCTGTCACCCAGGCTGGAGTGCAGTGGCAACCTTCATTGCTCACTGTAACTTTGAACTCCTGAGCTCAAGCCATTTTCCCACCTCAGCGTCCCAAAGAACTAAGATTATAGATGTGAGCCACCATGACTAGCCATGTGGCAGCTTTTATTTAACCCACTCCAGTAATATGTTGTTACTTATAGCTGGATACTTAAGTGACTTATATATGTATGTGACTTACATAATGAATAAAGGGCACTATAAAATTTTAGGGAGGATGAGAAAAAAGGCTTGAATTAAATATATTCCATGAACTTGGATTAAAAGATTCAATGTGATTTTTAAAATGCCAGTTCTCTAGAAATTTACTAGTTTAACATAATTACAACAAAAAATGCAGAGTATTTTTCAAGGGTATTTATAAAGTGATTCAAATATTTTCTTGAATAAGTTGAAAAATAAAGGCATTTTTGAAGAGAAAAGTTGGAATGATGTGACTTAGCCCATCAATATTGATGTATATTCTAATAATATTGCACTGAAGAGAAATGAGAAGATGGAGCAGACTATGAAGCCATAAACAGTTCAGAAGGTAAAGGCACAAATTCTTTAGATAATAATGTTGGCCCTCCCACCGAAGGGAAATTGGTAAATGAGCATTTAATAAAAGGGCTAGCCAACTTTTTTGGCTATTTGGAAACATTAAATCGGGTACATGTCTTATATCATACAACAAATTCCAGTATATGTTTGACACCATTCATTCCCTAAATATTTCACCACTAACTATATGCCAAGAATTGTACAAAGACTGAGGACACGATAATAAGCAAAAACATGGGAGCTTCGAGTTTAGCAGGAAGATAGATACAAAACAGGCCCAAAGTACGACTGATTGAGATAATGTCAGTCTAATGTATTTTGCCCGAGTAGTAAAATACATACTTTTGCTTAAAATAATTAAGACAATCCTGTAACATGAAACTTTGTAAAGACTCTAATACAATATGACCTTTCACACTCACCCCAAGTTTTGTGGATAATCCTGTGAAAAGTGCCCAGTGCTATATAATACTTGGACATGTATATTAATCACATAGAGAAATTTAAGACTATGATAGTGACAGTGTACAAGATACAAATGTCACAAAAGAGTGCCACACAGGTGATACACAGGGGCAATATTCTGAAGAAATGAATATATTAATGTTAAATGTAAAACAAAAGAGGATAAAATAATTGTTAAGTGGAACGATGTGATATTGCCCATTACTGAGGTGAGGATGAAATTCCAATTCTTAGAAACCAAAACTAAAATAAAGTTACAGATCTGGTTACTCGAGCTAAAAATAAATCAGCCACATTACACAGAATGAGTCCAGATCACACAGCAGTCTACACCAGGGTCAGCAATATTTCTCAGTAAAGGGCCAGAAAGCAAATAATTTAGGATTTGCAGGCCATACAGTCTCTAATGCAACTACTCAACTTTGCTGTTGTAGTATGTTATCAGCCACAAACAATAAAGAGATGGGCATACTTATGTTCAAATAAAACTTTATTTATAAAAAGTAGGTCAGATTTGGACAATGTATCATAATTTGCTAACCCCTGGTCTAGATCACTCTACACAATGGTGCATGCTTAAAACAACATTTATGGAACTTTGAGTCCTTGGCTTAATTTTGAAAATGGAAGATATAACTTTCCATATATTATCTATGCCCTGTAGGCTCTTCACCTTCCATAAAAGAATGTGGACCCCTCTTCCAGCTCAATTATCTACCAAAGACTAGGGGTCATACTCACCTGGCAAAATGAAAGAGCTGTATTATAGGCTTTTGCCAGGGAATACTACTTTGATCTCACTGCCTTCAATATTTGTTAAAGTTGGGTTGTGATTTAAAATATTCTTAGAGAACAAGTCATCTACCTACTTTTCTTGATAACTTATATTCTTTGACCAAATAAGGGCTGCAGAGAAACAGGTAACTAGATTACACCTCTTCCTCCCACTCAGCCACTTTCTGCAGAATTTTTCTTTTTCTGCATTGCTCTGTGGTTTGAAGATACCAGTTAATTTAGAAAGTCTTTAGAAGAAATTAGCAAGTTGTAAATAATGACACATTTCTCTTCAATGATGGAGGATACTCTTCCAAAACAATGAAGGATAAACTGCTTTGGGACCTATTAATCACTGTTTCTGTTTTACACGTGTCATGGTTCTGAGAAGTTACTTTGGAAGAAGAGTTATCCACATTTCCTCCCCCAGGGTTCTATTCTTGGCCCTTCTCTGAGAGCACATTGCCTCAGGAGTCTGACCTCTTCAAACTCTGAGATGCATCACCATACTCCCTTGCCTGGGTTTGGAAGCATCAGCAGAAAAGGAAAGCAGAGTCAGGGTATATTCTTACCCTTGCCCCAACAATGCAGCTTTTACCAGTGGCTGCATCTTATAAAGCTGCGGATGTTGATGGTAACAGCCTCCTGCTGTTGCCAGTCCCTGTGCACTTCACCACCCCTTGTTAGTACTATTAACTCTGTTCAAAGTCTGTGTATTAAACTCTGTTCAAGTAAACCCTTTGGGTATGCCATCTGATGCTTATTAGAAACCTATTTCATGAACAGAAAGACAAAAAGAGCCTTTTTCGGAAATCCCTGCCTTAAGAGAAAAGCTTATCACTAGGTACCAAAACTTCTGTAAAACTGAAAAAATATAACTTAAACATCATAAAACTGCACATTTAAGTTACTGCTTGAAATTATGGGCTACAGGTATGTCAGTATGACAAATAAGCATTTAAATCAATGATTGTGGAATGAGATCTACTTAATTCTATTTGAAATTCAATGAGACTCAAGACAACCTGTTATTAAAAAGCTTTGATTTGCAAACTGATTATTCTTAATATATAGTTTGAACAGAAATATATACTTAATGAAATGGACAGGCATAGAGAAATATTTTGCAGCTTAGTGGCATACCTCTTTGAACTTGTGACTGAGCTTGCTTGTGTCCAGGTCTGATGGGGAAAACATGTCCTCATTCTCAGGCAGCTCAAAGACTTCAATGGCCATGTCGCTGCCAGGAAGGACAGGTCCTACCTCATCTTCTTCTTCATCTGTGGCATATTCTCCTGTCTGAAAGGAAGGGGATTTCAGAAATCCAGCTGTCCTTACCCCAGGTGGAGGTGAGTTATTTGAAAATATTTTATAAAAGACAAGTAAGACATGTACCCAAATGGTAAAAGTGTAAGTAGGTTTTTCAGCCAAGCATGCCTCATGCAGCCAATGTTATAAACAAATGTTAGTTTAAAGATCCAAAGTGACAAACCTATGCCATATACAAGTGTATTTCTAAAAATCTACTAGTATCAGTGGCATCTTTAATATAGAAGCAAGAGTCGTTTTTTCAATCTGAGTATTTGATTATTTACCAAATAAAATTATGTTGCTGAGGGAAATAAGTCACTTCTTTAAATTCTCTTTGTGAATATGCCACCCAATACTGGGAGCAAGGAAGAGGGAAGGGGAGTTTAACGAATCACAGAGTTGGAACGGACCTTAATTAAGCCTTGCAAAGGTTTAGCTGATTAATTCTCCTAAGCTTTAGAGTTCAAACAGTTCTGTTTTGCTTGCTTGTTAATTATTGTGGTGAACTAGTGAGCTAAAGAATAAACCAAAGGTTTCTAACTTGCAGCCTGCACCAAGTGTATTGTTCTGCCTGCCTAGCACATTTATAAATCTGAGTATTCTGTCAATGTGAGAAAAATGTTTCACATAAAGTTTTAGATTTCCAGCTTTCCTTGAGAAAGCCAAACATCCGTTAATATAGGCATATTGGGACATGATAACAATTGGCCAGTTAGCAGTGGTTGCCCCTTTTAGAAGAGTTATATGCTTTCTAATACCCCACAATTTTTCTAATGCCATATAGTTCCATGTTGTTAGCTTCACTCCTTTGTAATACCCACCTGTCCCTGTAGGTATCTGAGTTCCTGACCTCTGGAATAAACGTTCCTCTTTGCCACTAACTTCCTTAACTTTATTAGAAAGTAGATCCTCTCCTGGCAGCATCAAGCTATGATACTGTAATTCAAAATAATTGTTTGAAATCTATACCTTATGATATAATTTAGATAAATCCCTGACAGGGTTAAAAAGACAAAGTTCATTGAACTCATCCCTGTTCCTTCAGGTAGCACGTTATCTAACACATAAAACAGAGACAGGAATTCATATTGCCTTTAAAAAACTCTCAAGAACAAGTGTACTGAATGATCTATTCCTTTGATTAAATAGGCTCAGCATCTGATTGCTGTTTTTTTTTCTTTTGATTCTGTATTATATTTTTCCTGCCAAAGCAGGAACCCCTCGCTTCCCCTTTCCCCCCACCTATGTTTGCACATGAAGGAAATCTGGTCCTTAATCCCAATCTAATAATTCCCAGTGTCTGAAAGACCATTATTAAATTGTCTTCAGATTTCTCTTTTTCAAATAAAATAATTCTAGTTGCCTCAAAGGTAATTTGCTGTAATTGTCTTTGTGGTTGTGCTCTGATTTCTCTCCAACTTTTCCACGTTTCTCTAAATTGCAGAGCCTGAAAGTAGACACAGTTTCTAGTAAGGAATTTGAAGGTCATCGACCACTCTACCTCCCCACACAGAGGCTATTATCATGGAGAACTTGACATTGGTGGCATCTGTGTACAGAAGTAAGCTCAGAATATTCCATACGGAGCAATGATTTTCCAAACTGGTTACAGGTTAGCTGGAAACTTTACTTTCCCCAAATATAATCACAGGTGATTTGACTGAAAGGAAAAGAGGTTGGTGGCCTCCAGTTTGATCCTATGTATCTCGTGAGTACCTGGAACTCTAGATCTCTGTAGAAATCAGTCTGAAAATGTCTAAACTATAAATACCAATTCAAGTGTCTTTGCCATTGGCAGGTGAAGGTAGTTGAAGAATGGGAGCTGGTTGGTCAGATAGCTTGTACTTATTTATTAGCACAATGAGATCCTACAAATCTTAAAAAACTCTAATTCCAGATTTGGCTTTTTTCTTCTTTTGTATTCTTGAATTAATTCATCTCCTGTTCACACATTTTTCTAGAACCAACAAATACTTGGTAAATTCCAGTGAAGTTAATTAATAGGAATGCAGCAAGACTGGCAAGTAAATAATCTCAAGATACCTTGCTGAAAATTTTTCATATAGAGGTATAAAACTGTGTACTTGTTTTTAACCCTATCATTGCAACTGGCAGCAAAACCCAAGCCTTTATTATGAAGGCTTAACCCAGGTATATAGAATTCACTATATACAGCATTGAATGACTCAAGAAACTCTTATGCTAAATTTAAAGTATGACTAAGCCATAACAATGTGGCACGTTTTAAACATGAGTTGAAATGAACAATTTGATTTCCTTTTGCTAGCTTGAAAATAAATACTTGTTCACTATATGTGAGAGAATTAATATAAATATGTGCCTAGGATGGGACCTGACATATAACAGGATCTCAGCAAATATTTTTAAAAGAATAAATCCAAGAATGCCAATGCATTAACTTGGTAATACACAGAATTTCCTAAGGAGATTTTCAATATCAAGAAAATGAACTGTGGTCACTTGTTAAGAAGGCAGTAGTATATTATACTAACAACCTTACTGTGAATAACAGGATTAGGGTATGCACAACATATGCAATTCTTATCTCTAAGTATAGTTGCACTTTGTCATCCATATACACTTTAATTATGAAAATTATCTTACTAAATATAAGTTGTTAAGCGTTCTTCTTGATTCTTTTGTGGACTTTGCTAGTATCCTCTCCTTCCCAATACCCAAATTACTTGCAGTACTGTTAAAATTCTTATCACTCATTTCATCTTTTCATTTACTAATGCCTCCTTTCTCCAATCAGCCTTATAAGCATCCTGAGGACAAAGATGTCTTTTGCTGTCTTGATTCTACTTATTACTTATTATGGGCTAAGGATGGCATGTTTAAAACATTATGTTATAATTCTCTCTTGTGGATCATTTGCCATTCCAACCTTAAACAGGCTTTAGGATAAATGATACATTTACTACAGAATCTCATAAATACCTGGAAATAAAAAAGTTACACTTAGTGGACTAAGAAAAATAGGCTCTTCGAATATTTTATCTTTATTGAAAATGGAAATGATTTTTGTGGTTATACTGCAAATAAAATAAGTAACATGGAATGTGTCAGCAGAATGTTGTAAACCTCAAAATTAGATTGGATTAAATCTGCCATTTACAAAGGAAGATGAACAATGTTGTACCAAAAAAACCCAAAACCAACAAAACCCAAAATTACTACAACAAAGTATTTCCATTGGTATCTAGCTCTATTTCTGTTCAAATTAAAAATCTTTCAGGTAACCAGAGACTCTTGAAATTCTTTGTCCTAACACGCAAATCCACTTCAAATGTGGCAGTAACAGTTTTTTGGGTAAAAACCTGACAGAGATAGTAAATTTTCCGTTTCATGTCTTTACCTACCTTTTTGATTAATATATGATATTTTTAGTAGCCACACACAAAGGGGAAAAAAATGAAGAGCAATACTTTTGCAACTTACTGTGTGCCCAGCATTGGACATTCCTCAACAACTATGGGATATGGGTGTTACCATACTATCTTAATTTGAGGAAACTGAGATGCAGAGACCATACCTAAGGTCAATTAATTAAGTTGTTGAAGCTACATGCAACATATTTCAAAGCCCATGCTCCTTCTTCTATGCTATGATGCTTCCAGTCTACAGAAACTAAAGTTCTGCAGAAAAAAAAAAAGTTGGGAATATATTTTTTAATGATCCCATCCCCAAACCTGGGTGGATAACCCTGTTGTATTGAAATTCACCTTCCATGGCTTTAAACATTATCACTGAATTCACTTTGAAGACTTGCACCTCCGTATAGTGGGCTCCAAAGTTCTTGTCCTCTTCTCTTCTCTCATAATATACTTACCCTGGGCAAGAATATAGAATTCCCCTTTGAAAGAATCGGGAGCAGTACTGGTGGGGTTAATCGCCATACAGACAGGAATCACTGACAAAGGAACACATACACATACGCATACCATTTTATGTTAACTTAAATCACAGAAGTATTCATTTATTTGCTCATCTTTTAATTGGAAGGCCAAGTCTTCCTCTTGGCTTATGGGTCTGCTGACTGACATTTTATGCACTCTTCTATAAACTACAACCATAACATATAGTGCATGAAATTATTGTAGCATCTTTAAAACAGATGAAAAAGATCCTTCCAAGGCAAAATGAATGCAAAATTTCTCCAGAATTTTATGGTTTTCCCCTGTCTTTTATATTTCCTTCTCATACCTAATTTTCTTGAGCTGCCAGTCTTTATTAAATCTTCCCAAAGCATTGTATTTAGTTTTCATAGATACAACAACTTCCTTTACACACATATTACATCACTTAGTATTTTATAAAATAATTATAATAACAAGTACAACCAACAGGTTGTGTCTCTTGGTAAACATATAACTTTTGACTAGTGAGAGATGTATGTAGACATACGTATGGGACACTCATGAGAGCTATAGATATCAGTGTAGGTTTTGCAGAAGGAACAGTGAGTATCTGTTATATTGGCGAGTTGGTTAAGTGGGGATCAATGAAAGAATTTTGGTTTTGAAGTCACGTAGACCTGTGTTCAAGTCCTGGCCCTGAGACATTGGGAATTAGCGTCTATATCTAAGCTTTAATCTTTTCATCTATAAAGTAAGGACAAAACAGTTCCTTAGCATAAGAAAGTTGTCATAAGATTAAGTTAGATGGTGTCTATGTATTTAACACAAGGTCTAGCACATGGTAGGTGCTCAAAATGAGTGACTGCTATTTGTTGCTGCTGCTGGTGTCAATATTGCAATAGCAACATGCTGACAATTTTCTAATCTGTATCTTGTAACCATGCTTGCTAAACTTTGGTCTCATAAATGTAAGTTCCTGGAAGACCTCAATACATGAATCTTTTATAAGCAAATTAGTCATTTCTGAAGTAAAATGTTTCCTTTCCTCTATATATACCTGTTCCTCTACTTATATTCCCAGTTTGGGGTAGGCACCAGCTTCTACCCAAGCCCAAGAAAACTTCCATGCCTCTGTCCTCCTCACTTACTGGCCCCAACCTGCCCCAGGGATTCAAGATGAATAACCGTGTACATGAGAACATCCTGTGAAGCTGCTGCCCTTAAGACTTTCCTAATTCACTCCTTTATGCTCCCACTGTGTGGCTGACATCACTCATAATGCTTTGATGTTTCTATATCTGCCTTCTCTCATCAACTTCTTTCATCTGAACATTCCTAGAGAGTGCTACAATTTATCCCTGCAATCCCGGTGTGGCTTATACATTGCTTGGCATATAGTGGGCACTAAACAAATGTTTGCTGAATAAATTCAGATAGTTGTAGCCACATCTGCATAGCACAGTAGAGCCTGATTTTCCTGTTAATCTCAGCTTTCCAGGATGAAATATAGTGAAACACAGCTGCAGCTGGGGCCTAAATGACCCTTCTGGGGATTTTCTCTTGTTGTTAGGTTCAACCATTAGCAGTAATTTTTGCTGTAGCAATGTTTGCTCTGGTAAATTCAGGGAAACTAAATGGTGCTAATCACAAAAATAGCCTTAATTATGCAGTTTTTGTTGGAATTTGTTTACTGGATTTGAATTTGGTGCTATGTACTTTCAGACGCACTTCTGTGAGAGAATAGAGGAGAGCTGCTTCTTCCCTGGAGGAGAAAAACCTCAAACTCACATTTTAATGTTTAAAATTCCTAAATCTGCACCAACCATCCAGAAGCCTTTTGGCAAAAACATCCCTCTCTCTGCCAAGGCATCTCGCTTTCCATTTTTTTGTCAGTGACTTCTGTGTGTCCTAGTTTTATAATATTAGTACACTTAGCCTCTTTGAATGTTGTTTCCTCATCTATAAAATGGGAATAACAGCAACTTCTTCGTTTAAAGACGTTGTTATGAGAATTCATTGTAGTGATATGAAAGAGTTAACCACAGTGCCTAGAATATGCTAATTGACTGCATGAGACGTTATGATTATGATTGTTTTCACCATCCCTTATTTCTCCAGGACAACACCCATAAACTAATGCAACAAAAAAAGCATTTGGGGTTGGAGAGATGAGGGCCAGAAGAGAGAAAAATCCTAATGTTCCAGTTGCATAACAGTAAGCAAGTCATTTAGTTTGTATCTTTTGTGGTCTCTTCTATAAAATGGTGTAAAAGATACCAATCTCATAGGATATTGAGAGGATTCAAAGAAATGAAATATGCAAAATATCCAACATGATGCCTGGCCCAGCATACATATTTATTTTTTCTCCCACTTATCAACTCACTCAAAATTTTCTTTTCAATCTTTTGTTATCAGAATATTTCCTGATTTTACCTGAAAGTGACAGGGAGAATGGAATCAAGTTGGAAAACACTCTGCAGGATATTATCTAGGAGAACTTCCCCAACCTAGCAAGGTAGGCCAACATTCAAATTCAGGAAATACAGAGAATGCCACAAAGATACTTCTCGAGAAGAGCAACTCCAAAACACATAATTGTCAGATTCACCAAAGTTGAAATGAAGGAAAAAATATTAAGGGCAGCCAGAGAGAAAGGTCAGGTTACCCACAAAGGGAAGCCCATCAGACTGACAGCTGATCTCTCAGCAGAAACTCTACAAGCCAGAAGAGAGTGGGGGCCAATATTCAGCATTCTTAAAGAAAAGAATTTTCAACCCAGAATTTCATATCCAGCCAAACTAAGCTTCATAAGTAAAGGAGAAATAAAATACTTTATAGACAAGCAAATGCTGAGAGATTTGGTCACCACCAGGCCTGCCCTACAAGAGCTCCTGAAGGAAGCACTAAACATGGAAAGGAACAACCAGTACCAGCCACTGCAAAAACATGACAAATTGTAAAGACCATTGAGGCTAGGAAGAAACTGCATCAACTAATGAGCAAAATAACCAGCTAACGTAATAATGAGAGGATCAAATTCACAAATAACAATATTAACGTTAAAAGTAAATGGGTTAAATGCTCCAATTAAAAGACACAGACTGGCAAATTGGATAAAGAGTCAAGACCCATCAATGTGCTGTATTCAGGAAACCCATCTCATGTGCAGAGACACACATAGGCTCAAAATAAAGGGATGGAGGAAGATCTACCAAGCAAAAGGAAAACAAAAAAAGGCAGGGGTTGCAATCCTAGTCTCTGATAAAATAGACTTTAAACCAGCAAAGATCAAAAGAGACAAAGAAGGCCATTACATAATGGTAAAGGGATCAATTCAACAAGAAGAGCTAACTACCGTAAATATATATGCACGCAATATAGGAGCACCCAGATTCATAAAGCAAGTGCTTAGAGATCTATGAAGAGACTTAGACCCCCGCACAATAATAATGGGAGATTTTAACACCCCACTGTCAACATTAGACAGATCA
Organism: Symphalangus syndactylus; assembly: GCF_028878055.3. Lineage (NCBI taxonomy): Eukaryota > Metazoa > Chordata > Mammalia > Primates > Hylobatidae > Symphalangus > Symphalangus syndactylus. The sequence continues at coordinate 105,674,445 of NC_072425.2, forward strand.
ACGAGACAGAAAGTTAACAAGGATACCCAGGAATTGAACTCAGCTCTGCACCAAGCAGACCTAATAGACATCTACAGAACTCTCCACCCCAAATCAACAGAATATACATTCTTCTCAGCACCACATCGCACTTATTCCAAAATTGACCACATAGTTGGAAGTAAAGCACTCCTCAGCAAATGTAAAAGAACAGAAATTATAACAAACTGTCTCTCAGACCACAGTGCAATCAAACTAGAACTCAGGATTAAGAAACTCACTCAAAACCACTCAACTACATGGAAACTGAACAACCTGTTCCTGAATGACTACTGGGTACGTAACGAAGTGAAGGCAGAAATAATGATGTTCTTTGAAACCAATGAGAAAAAAAGACACTACATACCAGAATCTCTAGGACACATTTAAAGCAGCGTGTAGAAGGAAATTTATTGCACTAAATGCCCACAAGAGAAAGCAGGAAAGATCTAAAATTGACACCCTAACATCACAATTAAAATAACTAGAAAAGCAAGAGCAAACACATTCAAAAGCTAGCAGAAGGCAAGAAATAACTAAGATCAGAGCAGAACTGAATGAGATAGAGACACAAAATCCCTTCAAAAAATCAATGAATCCAGAAGCTGGTTTTTTGAAAAGATCAACAAAATTGATAGACTGCTAGCAAGACTAATAAAGAAGAAAAGAGGGAAGAATCAAATAGATGCAATTAGAAATGATAAAGAGGATATCACCACCGATCCCACAGAAATAAAAACTACCATCAGAGAATACTATAAACACCTCTACACAAATAAACTAGAAAATCTAGACGAAATGGATAAATTCCTGGACACAAGCACTCTCCTAAGACTAAACCAGGAAGAATTTGAATCCCTGAATAGACCAATAACAGGCTCTAAAATTGAGGCAATAATTAAGAGCCTACCAACCAAAAAAAGTCCAGGACCAGACGGATTCACAGCCAAATTCTACCAGAGGTACAAGGAGGAGCTGGTACCATTCCTTCTGAAACTATTCCAATCAATAGAAAAAGACGGAATCCTCCCTAACTCATTTTATGAGGCCAGCATCATCCTGATACCAAAGCCTGGCAGAGACTCAACAAAAAGAGAGAATTTTAGACCAATATCCCTGATGAACATCGATGTGAATATCCTCAATAAAATACTGGCAAACTGAATCCAGCAGCACATCAAAAAGCTTATCCACCATGGTCAAGTTGGCTTCATCCTCGGGATGCAAGGCTGGTTCATTATATGCAAATCAATAAACGTAATCCAGCACGTAAACAGAACCAAAGACAAAAACCACATGATTATCTCAATAGATGCAGAAAAGGCCTTGACAAAATTCAACAGCCCTTCATGCTAAAAAATTCTCAATAAATTAGGTATTGATGGGACATATCTCAAAATAATAAAAGCTATTTACGACAAACCTACAGCCAATATCATACTGAATGGCCCAAAACTGGAAGCATTCCCTTTGAAAACTGGCACAAGACAGGGATGCCCTCTCTCACCACTCCTATTCAACATAGTGTTGGAAGTTCTTGCCAGGGCAATCAGTCAGGAGAAAGAAATAAAGGGTATTCAATTAGGAAAAGAGGAAGTTAAATTGTCCTGTTTGCAGATGACATGATTGTACATTTAGAAAACCCCATCGTCTCAGCCCCAAATCTCCTTAAGCTGATAAACAACTTGAGAGAAGTCTCAGGATACAAAATCAATGTGCAAAAATTACAAGCATTCTTATACACCAATAACAGACAAACAGAGAGCCAAATAATGAGTGAACTCCCTTTCACAATTGCTTCAAAGAGAATAAAATACCTAGGAATCCCAACTTACAAGAGATGTGAAGGACCTCCCCAAGGAGAACTACAAACCACTGCTCAACGAAATAAAAGAGGTCACAAACAAATGGAAGAACATTCCATGCTCATGGATAGGAAGAATCAATATCATGAAAATGGCCATACTGCCCAAGGTAATTTATAGATTCAATGCCATCCCCATCAAGTTACCAATGACTTTCTTCACAGAATTGAAAAAAAACTACTCTAACGTTCATATGGAACCAAAAAAGAGCCTGCATTGCCAAGACAATCCTAAGCCAAAAGAACAAAGCTGGAGGCATCATGCTACCTGACTTCAAACTATACTACAAGGCTACAGTAACCAAAACAGCATGGTACTGGTACCAAAACAGAGATACAGACCAATGGAACAGAACAGAGCCCTCAGAAATAATACCACACATCTACAACCATCTGACCTTTGATAAACCTGACAAAAACAAGAAATGGGGAAAGGATTCCCTATTTAATAAATGGTGCTGGGAAAACTGGCTAGCCATATGTAGAAAGCTGAAACTGGATCCCTTCCTTATACCTTATACAAAAATTCATTCAAGATGGATTAAAGACTTAAATGTTAGACCTAAAGCCATAAAAACCCTAGAAGAAAACCTAGGCAATACCATTCAGGACATAGGCATGGGCAAGCACTTCATGTCTAATACACCAAAAGCAATGGCAACAGAAGCCGAAATTGACAAATGGGATCTAATTAAACTAAAGAGCTTCTGCACAGCAAAAGAAACTACCATCAGAGTGAACAGGCAACCTACAGAATGGGAGAAAATTTTTGCAATCTACTCCTCTGACAAAGGGCTAATATCCAGAATCTACAAAGAACTCAAACAAGTTTACAAGAAAAAAACAAACAATCTCATCAAAAAGTGGGCAAAGGATATGAACAGACACTTCTCAAAAGAAGACATTTATGCAGCCAACAGACACATGAAAAAATGCTCATCATCACTGGCCATCAGAAAAATGCAAATCAAAACCACAATGAGATACCATCTCACACCAGTTAGAATGGCGATCATTAAAAAGTCAGGAAATAACAGGTGCTGGAGAGGATGTGAAGAAATAGGAACACTTTTACACTGTTGGTGGGACGGTAAACTAGTTCAACCATTGTGGAAGACAGTGTGGTGATTCCTCAAGGATCTAGAACTAGAAATACTATTTGACCCAGCAATCCCATTACTGGGTATATGCCCAAAGGATTATAAATCATGCTGCTATAAAGGCACATGCACACGTATGTTTATTGTGGCACAATAGCAAAGACTTGGAACCAACCCCAATGTCCATCAATGATAAACTGGGTTAAGAAAATGTGACACATATACACCATGGAATACTATGCAGTCATAAAAAAGGATGAGTTCGTGTCCTTTGTTGGGATATGGATGAAGCTGGAAACCATCATTCTCAGCAAACAGTTGCAAGAACAAAAAACCAAACACCACATGTTCTCACTCACAGGTGGGAATTGAACAATGAGAACACTTGGACACAGGAAAGGGAACATCACACACCGGGGCCTGTTGTGGGGTGGGGGGAGGGGGGTGGGAAAGCATTAGGAGATATACCCAATGTAAATGACGAGTTAATGGGTGCAGCACACCAACATGGCACAAGTATACATATGTAACAAACCTGCATGTTGTGCACACGTACCCTAGAACTTAAAGTTTATATATATATATAAAAAGAATATTTCCTGATTTTTCACTCCATTCTCACTGTCTAGTCACCAAGTCAAGAAACATCTAAAATCCTTCTCTAGATTACTCATATGGCCTCTGTGTTCCTTGCCTTCAGGCTCTCACCTTGTCAGGTCATTGGTAATATTGCTGAAAAATTATTCTTCCTAAAATTTTGACCCGAAAAATTATTTGCCAATAAAATATTTTCCAACAACTCAAATCCATTCTTTAGTTTTTATCTCCTTCCTTTTAGAAAGCATACTCCAGAAGCTGGGACTCTATTTCTTACTACAGGAGGCAGACTCCAAAATGACCCCAGTGACCTTGCTTTCTGGGTGTTCATGCTCTTGTATAATCCCTTCCCACTGAGTGAGGGCTGAACGACAGATTTCCAACAACCAGAATACAACAAAAGTAATGGAATGCCACTTCTCAGATTAGTTGAAAAAAAAAAAGACTGTGATTTGTGTCTCTTTTGTCCTCTTGCTCTCTCTCTCTCAGCCCTCACTATTGGGAAGCAAGTTGCCATCTTATGAGCAGGGAGAGGCCCACATCCCAAGGAGCTGATGTTTCTGGCCAACAGCCAGTGAGGACCTGAGGCCTGCCAAGTCACATAAGGGAGCCTGGAAGTGGGTCTTCTCAGTCCTGCCAACAGCTGTGAGTGAGCTTGGATGCAGATCCTCTCCCAGTGGAGCATTTGGATGACCACAGCTCTGGCTAACACCTTACTTACAGCCTTGGGAGAGACTGAGTCAGAGGCATCCAGCTAAATTGACCCACAGACACGGTAATGTACAAATATTTCTTCTTTTAAGTTGCTAAGTTTAGGTGTTAATTTGTAATGCAGCAAATAGAAGAGGGATGCTGCCAAAACAAATACAGAAAAAAACAGGGAAGTGGCTTGGAAACAGGCAGTGGGCGAAGGCTAGAAGGATTCTGAAGAGTGTATTGGAGCAAGCCTAAATTGCACTGCACAGATTGTGAGTGGAAACTGGAAGGGAGAGTGCTTGTTATGTAGTGACACAAAGCTTAGCAACATTATCACCTTCTCTAATGAGAAAGTAGGAAGTGTTCCTTGTGAACAGGGTGATCTGGCTAAGTAGACTTCTAAACACAGTGGTGAAGGTGCTGCCTGATTTCTTCTTGCTGCTTGTAGTAAAATGTAAAAATAATAGAGTTCAGTTGCGAGTACTGTTAAATAGAAAGGAATTCTTTCTGTTTAAACAGAAACTTGATGTTTTTCAAAGCCTTAAAATTAAGTCTAAAATTAAGAAATGGCTTCCAAACAGAGTTCAAATCCAGGGAACTGCCAGAAGAATGTGGTTTAAAAATGAAGCAGAATGTATAACCAGGCTGGGTGTGGAGGCTCACACCTGTAATCCCAACACTTTGGAAGGCTGAGGTGGGTGGATCACTTGAGGTCAGGAGTTTGAGACCAGCCTGGCCAACATGGTGAAACCTTATTTCTACTAAAACAAACAAAATACAAAATTAGCTAGGAATGGTGGCACTGGCTTGTAATCCCAGCTACTCGGGAGGCTGAGGCATGAGAAATGCTTGAACCCGTAAGGCAGAGGTTGCAGTCAGCCAAGATTGCATCAATGTGCTCCAGTCTAGGCAACAGAGCAAAACTCTGTCTCCAGAAAAAAAAAAAAAAAAAAAAGAGAAAGAAAGATAGTATAACTAATAAAATCTTGTTAAGAATTCTGCCCTTAGGAAATTCAAATTTTTGAATAACAAGTGATAAACAAACCTCTCACTGCCCTAATGGGACATACTATCTCCCAATGATATCAGCACCATTGGAAAGATCATCTGAAACATAGGCTGCTGGTGCTGCTGCTGCTCAAAAAACAAGCAGAGAAGGGAGAACCCATGGAGGAATTGTCTCCAAACAACGTCCATCCTCATTTCTACACAGTCTTGGCTTGAGGTGAATTTTCCCCGAGTATAGCATTCCCTTGGCCACACTGATCAATGTGACCAAGAGTGGCAAGGACCAAAGCCATTCAGTCTATCTCAGAGCATATGATTAATACTACTATCAATAGGATTCCAAGCAGCAGAATTAGTCTAACTTGCAGCATTGATAACAACTATATTCCCTAGGCTCCCAGACCCAATTGGTTAAAGAAATCCCATAAACCATCAGGATATACCTTAGAAACCCAGGACTTTCTCCTTAAGCTTCTGTATTGACCTTTCCACTTGGCTTAAGGTATTAAACCAGGTACAGCAGGATCAATAATTACACAGACTCAAACCTTGGCATACAAGGAGGGAGTCTAGGGGTTAGAGCAATTCTACTGTACAGAAAAACCCTGGCCAAAAGGTTGAGGCCGACATGACTGCCTTCCAAGACTGAGGTGGTACCAATAATCACATTACCTAAAATCAGGAACCATTTTCATAAGATCTTAACTGATTAAATGACTTTAATCATAAGGACAATTGCCCGTAGGGCTCATACAAATAATAAGTTAGTTATCCCTCAGGAAAGCTCCCTTTAGTAACTAAGAGTAGCCTCATTTTGGAGGGATCTCTATAATCATCTGAAGGCTACATGATCTAATGGTTGTCTTTCTTTAAATACATATATATATATTTTTAAATTCTTTAAAATATCCTAAAGAAAAGATTACATTTTTTCTTTTTTTTTTAAGAAAAGACTTCTTACAAAGGTCTTTCTTTGGTGATGGATATCCCAAGTAAACGGATTTGATCATTACAAATTAAATGAATATATTAAATTGTCACATGTATCCTGAAATGATGTATATCTTATGCATCAATAAAACTATTTTTAACAGAATCACCTGGAGATCCTATTAACCTGCAGATTCTGATTCTATTTTTAAAAGCCTTTCTTTAAATACATTTAAATATATAAAAATACCTCTAAGGTGCAGCTATATGAGCAGTTCAAAGAATGTGACCAGTTGCCAAAATTTGCTTCCACTGTTTGCCATCCCAAACTTTTTTTTAATTGATTGATTAGAGACAGGGACTCATTCTGTCACCCAGGCTGGAGTGTAATGGCACAATCATAGCTCACTGCAGCTTCAAACTTCTGGGCTCAAGTGATCTTCTCACCTCAGCTTCCCATGTAGTTAGGACTATAGGCATGCAGCACTGCCATGCTGGGCTTTTACAAAATTATTTTTTAGAGACAGATCTTGCTATGTTGCCCAGGCTGATCTTGAACTCCTGGCCCCAAGTTATTCTCCCACCTCAACCTCCCAAAGTATTGGAATTACAGGTGTGAGCCACCACTCCCAACCCTATCTATCCCAAACTTTAATATGCCAGTGTGTAATTTTAGGAGTGACAGACCCAACAAGTCAGTCGCAACAGACCCAGAGTTAGTAAAAATATAACAAGCTTCATCAAGGGGAGTATTGGCCAGTGATATAAATGGACTTGTGTGCTGCCTATTGAGCAGAGTGGCCATGTCCATTCTGGTGTCTGCATAACCAGTGCTGAGACTGAAAAACCAGAAGACAACACTGAACAACTTGGCAGAACTATCAGTGAACCAACACCAGGGATTTAAAGAAAATCTATGAATTGAAGACATCACCACGCCAAACTCCCCGTTTCAGGAGGCAGAGAGACAAAGTTTTAATCAAACAGAAGGCTACCACTTGTAGACAGGCTGGCAGCTTTCTGGAATCTGTCATTTCTATTTGACAAACAATGTTGAACCCTTCCAATCTTGTTGGTCATGAGTTCAAGTTGATCCATCTCAAACTGAGAATATCAGGCCAGAGGTATTGTCTGTCCATGGGTCAGACATTCAATTTCTTTTTATTATTATTTTTAATGTGTTTCTTTTTATATTTTAAGTTCTGGGATACATGTGCAGAACATGCAGGTTTGTTACATAGGTATGCATGTGCCATGGTGGTTTGCTGCACCCATCAACCCATCAACCCATCATCTACATTAGGTATTTCTCCTAATGCTATCCCTCCCCTAGCCCTCCACCCCCGATGGGCCCCAGGGTGTGATATTCTCCTCCCTGCGTCTGTGTGTTCTCACTGATCAACTCACACTTATGAGTGAGAACACGCGGTGTTTGGTTTTCTGTTCCTGTGTTAATTTGCTAAGAATGATGGTTTCCAGCTTCAACCATGTCCCTGCAAAGGACATTAACTCATCCTTTTTTATGACTGTGTGGTACTGCATGGTATATATGTGCCACATTTTTTTTATCCAGTCTATCATTGATGGGCATTTGGGTTGGTTCCAAGTCTTTGCTATTGTGAATAGTGCTGCAATAAACATATGTGTGCATGTGTCTTTACAGTAGAACGATTTATAATCCTTTGGGTATATACCCAGTAATTGGATTGCTGGGTCAAATGGTGGCATGTGCCTGTAGTCCCAGCTACTCAGGAGGCTGAGGCAGGAGAATCACTTGAACCGGGGTGGCGGAGGTTGCAGTGAGCTGAGATCATGCCACTGCACTCCAGCCTGGATGACAGAGCAAGACTCTGTCTCAAAAAAAAAAAAAAAAAAAAAAATTTTTTTGAACATACCCTTTATTGCCACAGCTGCTTGTGCTACAGAAAATAAACAAAAACAACAAAAATCTCCTTGCAAATAAAAATAGAAACCAGAAATATCAAGTTCATTTTTATTTTGTATGCCTTAAAATTGTGATGATTCTTTTACACTATGGTTATTGGATCTTTTGACAGGTTGCCTTGAAAAGGATTTAAATTTTTTACCATATATATTTACTATTTCCACAGCAAAATAAGCTGCTTGTGAGTATAAAATATATTCACCATGTCTTAATATTCTTAATTCAATTCCACTTAATACATTTACCCACTTATAAAGAGAGAAATGCTATTGTATTTAAGTCCCTGATAAATATATTCTATATGAGAAGGGAACCAGTGATCTCTTTTCCCACTGAGATCCTGAACTAAACAGTCGACAGACCAAAGTAGACCTCTATAATTCAAATGTCACACTGCAAATTCAAACTGGCAGTCTTCCTTGAGTTTCATTTTACTTGCCAAGAGAACAATGAAGCACTTATTCTGATGCCAGTAGAACTGTGGGAAGAGACTAAGAGATTTGTATTTCCCTGAATTTTCCTCTATAGAAGAGGGCAGCTATGAGAGACTGAAGAGACATGTTATCATTATTTTAGTAATTCTATAATTGTACAAGTAATTGAATCTTGAAAAATATGGTGTTTACATAAAAATTGATTCATATAATTGCAAAAATGCTATCAGATCATCAAATAGAGCCAGAAATTACAGTTACATCATTTAAAGTACAAAAAGAAAGTAAAACCAACAAAAATGTCATTGGTGGTATTACATGGATTATGGTATTACATAGATTAGTGATAAACATAGTCTCAATCTTACAGTCTCCTTCCAGGGAGAACAATCCTAATCCTTTCCTCACATGGCTGTCTTGTGGTTTGTGGCAGCCATTCCTTCTTGCAAAGTGCTTGCAATACCAGGACTCAAAGATCTTTACTGCAAGATTCCTGGCATCTTTACACTGGACCACTCCAATACTGATTGCATCTAACCGCTTCCCACAAACATCCGCAGGTGACACCCTTGCAAGCCATATTCAGATTCAGTAGGTCTGAGGCTGGGTGGATAAATCAGTATTTTTAAAGAAGTACCATGATATTCTCATACTGAAGCAAGTTGAAGACACAGAGTTTTAAGCCATTTTATAAGTCCTCAGAGAGCAGGAACTATGTCATATTCATTTTATATCCACATAATCACATAACTGCAAAATACATTATACACAGCTGATTTTAAATTATGTTAAATACTGAGTTGACATAAAGCCTATTCAATTAATAAATTTAAAAAATAATGAATAATTATATAACCACCACCAATAAACTGACAACTTATTTCAGGAAAAGGAACAGAACCACTCATTTTCATTGAAGTCCTCCGTGTGTGCCTCCTTGATTCCGTTTCAGTTGCTTACTCTTCTGGAGTAATTCTGCTGAATTTTATCAGTTTTTTTTTTCTTTTTTTTTTAGTTTTGCTATATTTTTATATCCAAACATTGTGTCATTTTGACATGATTTTATGCTTTATATAAATGGAATAATATTGTGTGTATTTTTCTGTGCCTTTTTGCTTTTAATCCTGCGCTCCTAAGATTCCAGCAGTTGTTGTGGGTTGCTAAATCAACATACGATTTCATTGTATGACTATACGATAATATATTTATCCATTCTCTTGTTGATAGAGATGTCAGATATACTCGATTTTTTTTTACTACTACAAGAACAATATTATACATGTCTTATGGCTCACGTATATGAATTTTACTAGGGTGGTTAACAAAAAATATAATTGTTTAGTCAACTTTATTAGATAATGCCAAATTATTTTTCAAAATGGTTGGGCTTATTTATTTTCCTATGTGCAGAGAATAAGAGTTTCCCTTACTCCATATCCTCACTGAAACTTAAAATATCTGATGTAAATCAATGCAGTGGGTGTAAAGTAGTATTTTATTTTGGTTTTTAATTTTCACTTGCTGATTGCTAATATATTTGGACATCATCTGGTACGGAGATTTCCTCTTCTAAGACATACCTGTTCAAGCCAATGGCCCACTGTAGTCTTTCCTTACTGCCTCATAGAAGTACTTTTTATATACAGTCATGTACCATATAACGACATTTTGGTCAGTGCTGGGTCTTACATATGACAGTGGTCCCGTAAGATTATAATGGAGCTGAAAAGCTGTCATAATGTCATAGCACAATACATTACTCATGTTTTTGGTGATACTAGTGTAAACAAACGTACTGTGCAGCCAGTTTTATAAAAGTATAGTGCATACAATTATGTACAGTACATACTTGATAATAAACAGCTATGTTAGTCGTTTATGTATTTACTATGCTTTTTACTGTTATTTTAGAGTGTAGTCCTTCTACTTATAAAAAAAAGACTAACTATAAAGGTGGTATTCCAGAAGAAGGCATTGTTATCATGGGAGATCACAGCTCCATGTATGTTATTGCCCCTGAGACCCACCAGCGACACAGGACATGGAGGTAGAAGATATCGATGATTCTAACCTTGTGTAGGCCAAGGCTAATGTGTATGTTTGTGTCTTCGTTTTTAACAAGAAGATTTAAAAAGTAAAAAATTAAAAATAGGAAAAAGCTTACTGAACAAAGATAAAATTTTTTGTACAGCTATACAGTGTATGTTTTAAGCTAAGTGTTATTACAAAAAAAGAGTCAAAAAGTTTTAAAAAATCTAAGTTTATAAAATAAAAAAGTTAGAGTAAGCTAAGGTTAATTTATTTTTGAAGAAAGAAAATATTTTTAAATAAACTTATTGTAGCTTAAATGTATAGTGTTTATAAAGTCTGCAATAGTGTAATGTCCTAGTGTTCACACTTACTCACTGACTCAGCCAGAGCAACTTCCAGTCCTGCAAGCACCATTCATGGTAAGTGGCCTACACGAGTGTACCATTTTTTATGTTTTATACCATATTCTTACTGTACGTTTTCCACGCTTAGATACACAAATACCATTGTGTTAAAATTGCCTACAGTATTCAGTACAATAACATGCTGTACAGGTTTTGTGCCTAGGATAAATAGGCTGTAACATCTAGCCTAGGTGTGTAGTAGGCTATACTATCTAGGTTTGGGTAAGTACAGTCTATAACGTTCACATGATGATGAAATTGCCTAAAAGCACATTTCTCAGAATTTATCCCCACCATTAAGCAACATGTTACTGTAATTTACTTTTGGTTATTTATTTTTTAAACATTTTATTCCAGTGTATGGTTTGTCTTTTCACTTTCTTAAAAGTATTCTTTAAATGAACAGAAGTTAAGTTTTAATGTTGTCAGTTTTCTTAGTGGCTCATTTAAGAAACATTTATTTTTATTTATTTATTTTTGAGACGGAGTCTCGCTCTGTGGCCCAGGCTGGAGTGCTGTGGTGTGATCTTGGCTCGCTGCAAGCTGCGCCTCCCAGGTTCACACCATTCTCCTGCCTCAGCCTCCCGAGTGGCTGGGACTACAGGCGCCCGCCACAACGCCCGGCTAATTTTTTGCATTTTTAGTAAAGACGGGATTTCACCGTGTTAGCCAGGATGGTTTCAATCTCCTGACCTCGTGATCCACCCGCCTCGGCCTCCCAAAGTCCTGGGATTACAAGCATAAGCCACCGCACCCAGCTATAAGAAACATTTCTAAAAACTGAGGTCATAAAGGTATTCTTCTACGCTATCTTCCAAATTTTATATTTTTGCTTTTCACATTTGAGTAGTCATTCCACTTGAGATGGAATTTTGGCTATGGATTATATGGGGGCTCAACTTCACTATATTCTCTTTATTGAAGAGCCAAACATTTCTCAACTCTTCTAGAGTGTAATCTATGTCATAAATCAGGTTTTTGTATATCTAAAGTGCTGTTTCTGGGCTCCCTGACCAACTTGCCCATTCTTTTGCCCCAAAGTATAAATTTACTAAAGTTTAATAATAATTATTTCCATTTAAAAGCATGTGAAATGCCATGGTTATTTCTCATGTATTGCCTTTTCATGTATATTTTAGCAACAGCTTATCAAATTGCATTTAAAAATCTTTTGAAATTATTTTTACTAGAATTGCACTGAATCAACAGTTACTGAATCTTCCAATCCATGAACAAGGTTTCTTTGCCCTATTTTATACACTTTCTTTAGTATATCTCAATACAATTTTATTTTTCTCTATGAGGTCTTCCCTATCATTTATGTCTTGAAGTCTTGTGAATGGTAACTTATAAATTATGTTTTCTCCTGGTTTGCAGACATATTGAAATAGATGTTTTATTTTACATTAATTATGTATTTAGCAAAGTTGCTATAATTTTATACTATTTCTAATAACTTATCTATTGGTACTTTTTGAGATTTTTTAAATAGACAATCTCATCATATGTGAATAACAGTTTCATTTCTTCCTTTACAGTTTCTTTAATTTCTTTTACTTGCCTTCCAGTACAATGTCAAATATAAAAAGTGACAGATTTTCCAATGTTAAACCATACTTGCATTCCTGGCTAAACCCAACCTAGCTATGATATATTATCTCTTTTATATGTTGCTTCATATGGTTTGCTAATATTTTGTTTAGGACTTTTTTTCATTGGTTTTATGAATGGGATGGACCTACAAGTTTTCTTTCTCATCATTGTTAGCTTTTGGTACCAAAGTTATGTTTTATTACTTCATACATCTCACACTCTCAAAGTTTTACTGCATTCCTGGTATCAAAGTTGTACTACTTTTGTTTTTCTGTCTTCTGGAATAAGTTATATGCAATTGGAGATATTTGTTCTAGTTTGGTATAATTGATAATAAAATGATTTTGACATATTTATTTTCTTTCTTCTTTCTCTTCTTTTGCTTTTCCTCCCTCCCTTTCTTCTATTTTCTGCTGTTTTTTACTCATGGTGCTTTATTTCCCTGTGAACTTTGTACCTTGAAACCGTCAACTCATATTTCTCGAAACTTTAACTTTTTTTGTTTGAGTAAAGATGAATGCCCAAGGAAAGATATGCTTTTTTTTCTTCTGAAAAGTAACATAAATTAAGGCTACTTGTGATCATAATTTCTTAGAAAAGTTTTTTTGGCTTTTCCACTCATCACCCAAGGTTTGACACTGGCAATTTTCTATGCAGTCCCTGGGGTGATAGATTTATTTTCACCTTACGGAAAGGTGTAGTCCATGGGGTTCCAGCTTTATGATGAAGTTTCCTAATTAGGCATCCCATATCAGGTGGACCCTGGGTTTTGTCTACTATAACTCAAAGCAATACCAATTACAGTATCATCATAACATTTAAGCATTAACGATAATTATGACATTATGATGAGTGAAAGAAGCAGTTCAAGAAAAGTATGTTCTGCTTTTATTGTAATTACATTCTAGAATTAAGTATGTCGTGCTTTTATTCTAATTACATTCTAGAATTGGAGATATTAACTTAGTTTCAAAAAGCAGACTGAATAGTTGTCTCAGGCTGAGAGTGACCACAAAGTTCCATAAGGTAACTATTTGAGGTAATAAAAATGTCTTATATGTTGATTATGGTGGTGGTTACTCATCAAACCATTAACTTAAATACACTTAAAATTTGTGCATTTATTGTATGTAAATTATTACTCATTAAAGTTGATATTTAAATGGGGCTATGTAATGATAACAAATAAAATTATACATTTAAGATCTGTGCATTTCATTCTATATCAAATTTATCTCAATAAATCCATTAAAAAATCCCTTTAGGAACTGAAACTTCAGAAATCAATTAGAGTTTTTAATATCTTTTATCAAGCCTGGCAAAACTCCATGATAAAGCAGCTTTACCATCTCAGTCCTTGGCCACATCACCATTCAGTTTTTAATGCAGATGGAAATGTACTTCCGTGATAGAAAATATGTTTCTATGATTTAAGGCTATTGCTAAGTGAATGCATTGGGAAGGAGATAAGGACATATATGCAGTATTGTAATTTAGGCCATTTTGACTATTCTGTTTCAACTGTAGGTTTATTCAGTTATGACTAAAAAGAAGGCATGTTACTGTGAGTCACCAGGTTGCTATTTTGATAGTCCCAAAGGTTTTCAAGGGCTAAAATATGCACATTCATTTTTTTTCTGGTTTTACATGAAGAAGATTGTGGTTTAGTGTGATAGAGATAGGGTCTTCTTGCAAATTCATGGACTCTCAAGACAATTAAAATGTTGTAGCAAGCAAAAGCCCATTGAAACCTGTCATTGAAGAGATTACAGGCTAATGGGGGGAATTTATGGATAAATAATGATAGAAAGAGATACACACAGTGCTACTGACACACTTTTAAAAGACCGCTAGCCCAGCAATGCTTTGTGAAGGAGATGAAACTGAAATGGAACCCTGAAAGGTGCACAGGATTAAGCTGACATACAAGGGCAACAGAGTCAGTGTACTAGACACCATAAAAGGTAGAGGAAACAAAAGGCATAGAAAATCCAGGGGATCCCGATGGCCCCTGGGAAAGTAAGTCTGTTTCCCAGGCATCCATCTCTCACTATGTCTTTTAGCATTTTAGAACCTTTTGGTAAATTATTCAACTAATAAAATATATGTTTTTAAAGTCAGAAAAATACTGTCATTTGTAGTAGTTTCTACGACATCTCTTTAACATTGCAAACTCTGTGTTTCATCATTGTAATATTGAATTGTTCTAGCATAGTTTCTAGGGAGTACAAAGTCTACACTTTCAGAGAAATTTAATTACATGGAAGAATTTGATAAAGTTTATTTGGTATTTCGTATCTAGCTCATAAGTAAATAACATCACAATGTGGCAGTGGGAAGGAAAATATATTCAAATCATCTGCATCATAATTTTTTTAAATCAAAGAAAATGAGCTACAAAAAGATGGCATTGTTTAGATGAAGGTTCCTATCCTAACCTGTATCTCCCCTTTACCCATCTTTCTGTCTGTACACAGTGTATTAAGAAATAACATCTCCATATATGAAGACTATTTCTAGAGAGAATCTTTCAAGTACAGGAGGATGTCTAACCCGTGGGATCAGAGTGAGTGAGTGTATGTGTGTGTGTGTGTGGGGGGGGCGTGTGTGAGGTGTGTGTAGTGTGTGCATGTGTGGTGTGTGTGGGTATGTGTGGTGTGTGCGTGTCGTGTGTGGGTATGTGGTGTGTGTGTGGTGTGGGGGTGTGAGGTGTGTATGTATTTGTGTGTGTGGTGTGTGAGGGTGGTGTTTGTCGTGTGTGTGGTGTGTGTGTGGGTATGTGTGGTGTGTGTGGTTGTGTGTGTGTGTGTGTGTATGTGTGGTGTGTGTGGTGTGAGTGTGGTGTGAGTGTGGTGTGTGTGTGTGGTGTGTGTGGTGTGTGTGGGTATGTGTGGTGTGAGTGTGGTGTGTGTGTGTGTGTGTGGTATGTGTGGTGTGTGTGGGTATGTGTGGTGTGAGTGTGGTGTGTGTGTGTGGTGTGTGTGGTGTGTGTGGGTATGTGTGGTGTGAGTGTGGTGTGAGTGTGGTGTGAGTGTGGTGTGTGTGTGTGAAGCATGTGTATACACTACTTAGGCCAGTGCACATATGGATAGGGTCTTAAATGGAATATTTTCCAAGCACCTTGTGATTCTTGGCTTCGGTGACAATGACCATTGCTATAGATTTGGGGATCATAAAACAAAGGATATAATTAAATTTAATGATTTTAGACATTAGACCAAATTGGAGTCTGTGAACAGGCTGTTAAATATATTTCTTTTATTCTTCAGGCTCCTCTAATTGCCATAAATCAGCCTGCCTTTTACATACACTCAACCTCCATTTTTAAGCACCACTATCTATATTAACAGCAACTAAACATAACGAGAATTATTTTATTATTTAAAGTACAGTATCATTTTAGATATTTTGATATGTCTACCATATAAATCATACAACTAAATACTACTATAATTTAAAGACATATTTAGTGTTTTGAAAAATCAAGAATTTTGTATCAAAAGATTATTTTCTAAAAAAGTACTGGATTTACAGACAGTATAAATCACTATGTGCATTATTACTGTGTAAACATCATACAGACCTGCTGTTGGACATTTGTTTTTTCCATTTAATTTGAATCACAAGATATTTAAAGTGTTAGTAGTTTAAAATATCCATGGCTAAATATTAAGAAGTGAGTCTAAATTGCAGAACCTATACCTAAAATATATGCTATGTTTCAGAATTAAATGTTTTTTGAATGATTATTTTCAAACTATTATTCAATGCACAAAACACATCACTCTAGAGAAGTTCTTCAGAACATATAGATAGTTAATAAGACACAAAGAATATTTAATTTTACATATGAAGCAGGAAAGTACAGGTAAGCATTACTTTAAACCAAAAAACAAACCTTAAGAAAATAGTTGTTATTGTTATTGCAGTTGCCAGACATTCCTTGCAATCCAGCCACAGTGTTCTAAAATGGTTGACAAAAAATATTAAAGAAGGCTTAACCCCCACCACAGAGAGCAGCCTGATAAAGGATAGAAAACCACTGAGTCCCAGCGCTGACTGTAATACACACTGTTAAGTATTAAGACAATATTGCTGCATGTTGGTAAAAAATGCCCCCACTCTTAGTTTCTCAGTATTATAGATACAGTATAAAGTCTATTTACATTATTATATTCACATTATCAAAAGGCCAACCATAATAATTGCAATCTCTTGTTTACACACAGAAGCTGTTTCCAACTAGGAATGGCAAACAGTATGAGTCAAACTTAATGTTATCCCTCTAACACTTTTTATAACATAAATATTATATTCTTGTATACCTTTTAATACTTATGCAAACCAAAGCTTCCATTATATTTTTGTCTCTAATTATTACATGCTAACACAAGCAATAAAAAACCATACCCACGTGGGCAGCTACTCTAAACTGTATTCAATACTTTAAAAGATTCTAAAAAAAAAGTTGCTATAATATTGTTATAATGATATTAATTTCCAGTAATGAAAACAAATTATGAAAGAAAGATTAAATTATATTTTAGGGGCTTCAGTATATGAAAGGGCTTCAGTTTCTGGAGTGATGATTAACCTTCTTATGAACCACTGCCTAAGGAGACTTAGAAATGCTATCTATAGCTAAGACTTTACAATGTAATAAATATTGTATCTTAAAAGAATATTTAAGGAAGTCAAATAATCATAATTTTTAAAGTGCAATACTTTATTTTAATTTCAATGACCATACCTATTTTCTAACTCAAAAGTGGAATATAGCACCAGTTCATACTGTATTTCCAGTCTAAGCCTGCAGCATTTCAAACCACATAATGCTCTTAAATAAAAAATACTCATAATATATACACACTACACAAAATATATACCATAATTACATCATCTCACTACTAAAAGGCTACACACTGATAGTGGTGGAGTATGACAAGAGATTAAATGTTATTAAAAAGTTAAATTCTAGTTGAAAAATTTATCATATCCCCCGAGTGTCATGAAATAGTGTTGATTGTCTGAGAGATTTATTGAAATCCTCCATGGCAACCTTTCAGATTGTTAAAAAAAGAAAAGAAAGAGAAAGAAAGAAAGAAAAACAAGTGATCAATACTTCTATTAAACAGAAATTAAATCATGAATCACAGATATATTCAGATATACATTTAAAATTTTTCAATTGTTCAAATATTCATCTCCCTCTTCTTAAATAGGATCTTCCTTTTTATTCTACAGCTTTTAGGCAGAGCCATTTAAAAATTTTTTTTAATCAGAATGTTTAACAGAGAGTAAACAAAAACAGGGATGCAAATTAAAATAAAATTGGCTGTTTGCTTATTTTAAACCCTTCTAAAGATGTGGAGGAAGAAAAAGCAGAAAAAGCAGAAATTTCAATAGTTTGAAAATTATCTACATAGCTTAAATTCTACTAGAGTATGACTTATAATTTCCTAAAGCATTGAAACAGATATGTCTAAGCATAAGCAATATATTGTAAGGTAATCTTCCTCAATATAGTTTTTAGAGCTCCACTGTAGATTTATAATTTCAGAATCTATTTCTCCCATTGTGATGTTTTCCATGTAGTGAATGCAAGCAAGCAAATACCCTCTGTCAATGTGACAAGTTACAACCAACTTTGGATGATTTGATCAAAAACAGAAGCTATCTGTCCTTCAGCAGAAAATGCTGACTAAGAGCTGGCTCTGTAAATCAGTTGGATGAACTTGGTTGCTCTGTATCTAATTGGAGGTTTTCCTGGCTGGTGCAGGGAATGTCACAGGGGATATTGTCAAATAAAAATAACTCTAACTTTGAAATCACAAGATGATTCTATAAATCATAAAAGTAAAAAACTAAGTGACTGATTAACAAAGATATATTAAACAATAAATTGTTCAATTATATATGAAATTAACTCAATTATTCAAGAAGCATTTATCCATTAGATATCAAATATTTGTTCTTCTCATTTCCTTTATGCCTCTTGGACATTTTATTCTTCATCCACAAAAGAAGACAGAAAGTAAATAGAAAATGGGGAAAAAGCACTCAAATCAATCCATTTAATAATTTTTTTAGCATTAGAAAAAAGAATTTGAAGCAAGTGATAATTTGAAGTTTTAACATTGGAGCGGATTTTCACTATTTGTACAGCTTTCATCTCTCCTATGCACTGAAAATTAACAGTTGGTTTTAGCTAGGCATGTTTTGGTGAGGCAGTGTGTAACACAAGAAAGGGAAAAAACCCAAGTCACAGAGGAGGATGAGAGATAGATACAAAGGAGAAGTCTCCTTGACTTTTTTCCATAAAGTGAGTTACTTGGAGTAACATAGCAAGCACCTCGTTTTTACTTCTACAACTTGCAGAAAGAAAAAACAGTTTAACTTAAAGCTAAACTAATTAAAAAAAAATTTGAGCACTCAATTATTCTTCCCTTTAAACTCTATAAAGATGATTCTTATCGACTGTTGCATAGAGAAAATAATTATCCAAAGACTTGATTTCCCTATTATTAGGAATACAGAACAAAGAATCATAGAACCTAAACTCCATCACCCCAAACAGTAATTCTCTTAACATCTTTTGTTACCCAGTTATTCTGTGTCTGCAGGAGTGTTCTGTACATGCTACTCAAAAACAGCAAAGTGTGTTGCAAAGAGTCCAGGCTTTGGAGCCAGCAAGACTTTATTCCAATTTCAACTCTGCCAGCTACTGGATGTACCACTAGAAAAAACCTCAGTTGCTGCATTTCTAGGAAAAAAAAGAAAATCTCTTCTGGCTGCATTAAAGATTAAATGAGATCATGTAGGAAAGACACCTTGCAAAGTGCCTGCCACCGAATATTTATTTAATTTCCTTGCCCCTGAAAATATCTGCTCAGGTGATAACTCTGATTACTTTACAAAAACAGGCAAACAAAAAAATTATATTAGCAATCTTCCATTTAAGATGTGATACATTCCTAAGTATAAATGTCAAGTAAAAACTATTCCTTTTCCATCTATTCAAATTATCAAGTTAAAGAAAAATCTGGGCCAGGTGGGGTGGCTCACACCTGTAATCCCAGCACTTTGGGAGGCTGAGGCAGGAGGATTGCTTGAGGCCAGAAGTTCAAGACAGGCCTGGACAACATAGTGAGACCTCATCTATGAAAAAAAAAAATTTTTTTTTTTTTAATTAGCAGGATGTGGTTCTGTGTGCCTACAGCCCCAGCTACTCAGGAGGCTGAGGCAAGGCAGGAGGTTGGCTTGAGCCCAAGAGCTCGAGGATATAGTGAGCTATGCTTGCACCACTGCACTCCAGTCTGGGTGGCAGAGCAAGACCCTGTGTCTTTAAAAAAAAAAAAAAAAAGCAAAATCTTATATCAACTTTTGGGGATGAAAGTGATCAGCGCCTCAATATACCTGCAGAAAATGTGTGGTCTGTGATCTAAATGTTTTACTTGGAGTGCCTTGAAAATGTGACTATTTTCTTTCTTTGCCCCCTCTGCTTGTTAGACTTGATGTCTTATTTCATATTCATGAAACATTAGAAGCTGGAAGGAATTTTGTGATCTAGCGCAATCCCTGTGTTTTCAGGCCAAAGACACCAAGGCACATAGACTAGAAAGCCTGGCCATGTCCTCTTCCACCACTTGATGTCACTGTACTCCCTAGAACCTAAGACCAAAAATCCTAGCACAGTGAGGAGGCAAAAATCAAACCTGCAGAGAATGATTCTACAATCTCAGAATAAGCTTGCAGCCAAAGCAAATCGGTGTCTCTGATAAAATACAAAAATACTAATGTAGAGAATTGAAAACCAGGTAAGACACAAGTTCAAAATATTCGAGGAAATCCCTTTTTTACTTTGAAAATTCAAGAGAACATTTTTCACACAAAATATCTCAGTGTAATGAAAATATACTTGCCATTTCAAATGGACTCACCAAGTAAGAAAATAAATTAAATCAAGTTCTAAGAGTCTAATTCATTCATTTAAAGGATTTCTAATGTATTATTCTTTGATCAAAAGTTAACGGATATACCACCTCTAATTTTCTGCTATAAGTGGAGAATATATCCTCATTATACCACATATTCATGAGATCTTAATATACATTGGGATTAAAACATCTCAGATTAAAAATATGTGAAAATATTTGAATGTCTGTTTATTAATCTCTATATCCTGGCTAGAAAGCAAAATTCTGAAAAATTATATATTCAGATAAGAAGGGGTTGAATACATGAAGTTTCACTGTGGTTATATTAGCTGGAATGAAGAATATTTGTTTTATCTGAATATGTACTAGTTTATGGAGTATAAAAATACTACAATTAAATTGTTGATGGATCTTTTGACACACCATTATGAAACATATGAATGTTTAAACATGTTTATAATAAAGCATGTTGTCCCATTATATCAATGTACATTTCAATGACATTAGAAATAGACCAGCATCTGTATTATATTACAGCACACAAGGGTTCTGGAGAGCCGTTTTCACTTGGGGGTTAGCTTCTATTCATTTACTTAATCTTTTACAGAAAGCAGGATGTAAAATTATTCCAATATGTATCTGCTCTATGGAACATGTGCTAGTGGAAAGCTTTGTTCTGCATTATGTTAGCACAAATCATAGTGAGCAGATCCAAAGAACTTTCTCTTCCTGGGGGAAAAAAACACTGGAAACACTCAGCAATCTTTAGTACTTTTCTATGTATATTTGTTCGTGTATGGGTGTGTTTACCGATTTTTTGGAAAAGCATTACATACTATTGTAGAACATTTGGAAAAGATTGAAAAAATATAAAGCAGAGAGAGAAAATCACCCAATTCCACCAATAAAGACAGACATTATTCACATTTTTGTGTTTTTATCCTTTTCTGTTTCTATGACTTCCTTTATAATAGTGCAAAAGATAGGACTTATTTGTGTCCACAGTCTTCACACTGTAAACAGGAACCATGACTTGATTCTTAAGCGTCTATCAGATGCGAGTAGTATTTCTTTTCTAAGGTAGAATTTTAGTTCAATGTGGATACACCTTCCTCAACAAACTGCATAAAACCTGTCATACTGTTATACAGTAGAGAGAGTTTCATGAATTAGAAAATGTGGGAAAAAGAATCTTTGCAAGCACTACTGACCTCATCATCGTCGGCATCATACTGGGCATAGTGCTGTTCCAGCAGCTCTCTCTGGCGCCTCTCCTGTTCCAGTGTCTGGCTTATCAACTGGGCAACCTCACTCACTTGTCCTGGTTTTTCCCGCCCAATAACAAATCTGTGGAAAGGTTAACAAAGACTAATATTTAAGACTCTCCAACAAAAAGGAGTGCTAAGAAAAGTAAGCAGGTTTGATCTCAGCAGGGTCCATCAAGCCTCAAGAAAGTAATATCACCTACGTACTTCAAAATGCTTTTCTTGGGTGAGAAGGAAGCTTAGATGTGCAATTAAAGTGATTTTTAGGGACACAGCTCATAAAGGAAAAGAAGTAAGGACCATAAAAATTACCATTTTAAGAGAAGATGTAATATATGTAACCCATTCTGCAGTACTTCACACATTTTTGATGCCATACAAAACGGAAGCAAGCTCGTAATTTCCTGTACCATTGAACTCAAGAAGCATTTGTATAACTATAACAAAAATTACTTCAAAAACATTTTGAGGGACAGGCTCAGTGGCTCAAGCCTATAATCCCAACACCTTGGGAGGCCAAGGTGGGTGGATCACCTGAGGTCAGGAGTTCGAGAGCAGCCTGGCCAAGAACACAAAATCCTGTCTACTAAAAATACAAAAATTAGCCGGGCATGGTGGCGCGCACCTGTAGTCCCAGCTACTCTGGAGGCTGAGGCAGGAGAATCGCTTGAACCCGAGAGGCAGAGGTTGCAGCGAGCCAAGATGGTACCACTGCACTCCAGACTGGGTGACAGAGACTGTCTCAAACCAACAACAACAACAAACATTTTGATGTATAGCATAACTTAGGTGGCTAAATATATAACTTTGGAAATAAGAGAAAGGGAAAACTTAGTGTTTTTTTGTTTTTAAAATGAAAAACTGTAATAACAAGAGGTGGTGAATTAATTCACTTCCTTTGGGGGAAAAGATAGTATGAGAAGGGGAGTGGTTCAATAAATAAGGGGAGGAAAGGAAAATTTGTTATTAATGCCTGTAAAAAAAGCCTAAAGAGAAAAACAAGGAAGATATTTCCTTATTGCAAGCTACAGTCACTTATGGTATATTCTTGCCAACATAATGTGTTGTGCTCAACAATTTAATATTCATTTTTTAACATCTTTTCACACTACTATGTTTCTGTTTTTCTAAAAATACAAATAATGTGTCTCTAGGACGTAGTTTCTAAGTATTATCATTATTTTAACATGAATCTTTGTTTAAATCTTGTTTCTACATTTAATTGATGCTTTCCTCCGATTAATGTACATTGCTGTCTTCGATAAATTTTAAATGAAATATACCACAATTTTTCTGCACAATACACTAAAGGTCAAAATTTTCACACTTGGATGTTAGTAATTAATTGCCTTTTAATAAATACTTTTATATAGTTTCAAGCAAGACTTACTTTGAAATTATCTTTAAGTGTTCACTTATCTTTTGCATTATTTTCCTTTGGAAATCAAGTATTAATAGAATTTATAAATACTATCTTTTTCATCTTTATTCAGGTACAATTTACACACAATAAAATACACGCATTTTAAATGTACAGTTCAATAACTGTGATACATATGTAAACATGTAATTACCACACCGATGAAGATACAGAACATTTCCATCAACCCAAACTATTCCCTTATAATCCTTTCCAGTAAGTCATCTTCATCCTGGGCCTATATTAATCTTTTCTAGAGTTCTATAAAAATAGAATTTTAGAGTGTCTAGCTTGTTTGGCTCACCTCAATGATTTGGAGGTTTATCCATGTTGCTGTAAGTATCAGTTATTTGCTCCTTTTTATCACTAAATAGTTTTCCATTGTATTGAATATACCACATTTAGATTATCTATTTTTCTACTGATAGGCATTTGGGTTGATATTATAAAGAAAGTTACTATAAACATTTGTGAACAAGTCTTTATGTGAACATAAGTTTTCATTTCCTTTAGACAAATAATGGAATTGATGAGTCATATGGTAAATGTATAATTAACTTATAAAGAAATTGTCAAATTGTTTTTCGAAGTAATAGTATCATTTCATATTCCCACTAGCAATGCATAAAAGCTGTAGTTGCTTTGCATCCTCATCAACATGTAGTACTGTCTTTAAAAATTTTGGCCATTCTAGTAGGTATCTAGTGGTATTTCATAATGTTTTTAATTTCCATTGCCCTGATGACTAATGATATTACCTTTTCATGCACTTATTGACTATTCATGTATCTTCTCCAGTGAAATATCTTTTCAACTGTTTCACCCATAACTGAAAATTGGGTTGTCTATTATTGAGTTATAATTGTTCTTTATAGACAAAAATACACACACACACACACACACGTATGTGTGTATTTTATTTTTAAAACAGAGTATTGCTCTGTCACCCATGCTGGAGTGCAGTGACATGATCACAGTTCACTGTATCCTCTAACTCCTGGGCTCAAGCAATTCTCCTGCCTCAGCCTTCTGAGTAGCTGAGGTAACAAGCATGTGCCCCACGCCTGGCAAAGCTCATTTTATAATTCTTTGTAGAGATGACATCTCATCGTTTTTCCCAGGCTGTTCTTGAACTCTTGGCCTCAAGTGATCCTCTCACTTTGGCCCCCTCCAAAGTGCTGGGATTACAGGCATGAGCCACTGCACCTGGCCCTTTATATATTCTTGACACATATCCTTGTCCATGTATGTTCAATACACATATACAAACATACACACACAATATACATGTATGTGTTTATGCATTTAGTTGATTAACTTGTCCCAGTCTGTGGCTTGTTTTTTCATTTTTTAAATTGTATCTCTCAAGGAAGTCTAATTTATCACTTTGTTATAAAAATTCATGCTGGACACGGTGGCTCATTCCTGTAATCCCAGCACTTTGGGAGGCCAAAGTGGGAGGAATGTTTGAACCTAGGAGTTCAAGATCAGCCTGAGCAACACAATGAGACCCATCTCTTAAAAAAAAAAAAAAAAAAGCCAGGTGTGGTGGCATGCACCTGTAGTTTTAGCTACTTGAGAGGCTGAAGTGGGAAGACTGCTTGACCCCAGGAGGTCAAGGCTGCAGTGAGCCATGATTGCACCAATGCCCTCCAGACTGGGTGACAAAGCAAGACCCTGTCTCAAGAAAAAAAAAAAAAAAAAAATTTGATAGCTTTTGCTCCCTATCTAAAAAGCCTCTGCCTGATTTAAGATTGCTAAGATTTTCTCCTATTTTTCTCCTTAAAGTGTTTATGTTTTGCTTTTAGACTAGGTCTATGATATCTTGTAAATTAATTTCCATGTATGAAGTGTGGTAAGGGTGGAGTTTCCTTTTGTATTTCTAAATGGATAATGAATAGTTTCAACATCATATGCTAATAACACACTTCTCTGATTACTATATAAAAAGTATTTAGGTGGTGTGAGTTTTCTAACTCTGTATCAATTGTTTTTCCTCTGCAATTCTATATAAATTTTACAATCAGCTTGTCAATTTCTAAAACAAAGCCCATTGGGTTTAATTTAGAATTGCTTTGAATTCTAAATTAATTTGTGGAGAACTGATATCTTAGCAAAATTGACTTATCTGATCCCTGAACATGGTGTATCTCTGTATTCATTCAGATTTTTACTTTCTCTCAATAATATACTATGGTTTTCAGTATATAGGTCTTAAAAAATTGTTTGTTAAATTTACCTCTAAGTATTTCTCTTTTTTTTTTGGTATTGTAAGTGATACTGGCTTTTAAATTTCTGTTTCTGGTTATTTGCTTTTAAAGTATAGACATATAATTGATCTTTGAATACTGGCCTTGTATTCTGCGACCTTGCTAAACTCATTTATTAATCCTAGTAGCTTTTTGTAGATTTCCTAGAATCTTTTGATATATAATATCACATCCACTATGAAGAAATACGTATTTTACTTCTTCCTTTCCTATCTGTCTATTTATTTGTCTATGTATTTATTGCCTGAATGCCCTGGCTAAAACTTCCAACATATATTAAAAAGAAGGTGTAAGAGTAGACATCCTCGCTTTGTTCACTGCTGATCTATAATTCTAGAATATGAGTTCTAGATTGCCTAGAGATACACAGAATAATTTTATTTAGCAATATTAGGTTTTTATAGTTAAAGATACATAAAGTCTTTAACGTGCTAAACGAATCCATAGACATATAATGACTACCTTGAATTCATTACATTTTTGGTAAATTTTTAAATGTCAGAAATTATGTCTAATCATACAAATATAAAGCAATTCAGAAGCTTATATCCTAGAATGGTAATTTTAGAAAAGCCTAGATTGACCTTTTATCTTTACTTAAATGCATCATAGAGTAGCATTTGAGAGAGTATCGCTTACTACAAAGTTGACAGGAAATTGAGGGTAGCAGTTAATGTATAAAATGCATATAAATTGAAAACAGCAGCCAAGCTCAAGGTAAAAGGTAAATTAGAATTCAGATTAATTTAAGCCATAAATTCTTTAAACTTATTCGAGAATGTTGTCTTCAGATCTTTTAGTTTAACAGTTTTTCTAATAGGAATAAAGTTCATTTTCTCTGAAAGACAAGTGCTACTCAAATTACAATTCAGGGAGAAAGAAAAATGATTTCAGAAATTATCTGCTAGCCAAAGATTAGAAACTACTGCTGCTATTTCCAGAGGTGAATGAAGGTGTCTTAAGAAAGACCCTGTGAGAGATTTTAAAGCAGAAAATTATGTTTAAATAGTTCAGATTATAACAGATTATATAATAAATTAGTCATTTATCACAATAAATCAAAACTCTAATATAATTTGCAAATTTCTTCCTATCCTCAAAAAAATATCCCTAATTCCAAACCAGAATTATCTGTGAAGCTAAAATTAAAAAGAATAAATGCATTTATAATAGAAGTTTGAGAGGAAATAAGAATTGTTCCATACTGCATAAGAAACTTGCATTTTAAATCATGAAGGCACAGTTGTTCCAAATCACAGCTTCGCTTTCTCAATTTGCCCTACAATTTAACATAATTTGCTATTTGTCCAATATTGTTTTGTATTCAAAATCACTCTACAGTCTTATGAAATAGAAATGATTTATAATTGCACATAAGACAGACAATTCATCTCATGAAATATACTCACTTTTAAAAGTGTAATGTTAAAGTACATATATCTCTTCATTCAGGCAGCTATTTTGAGCAGTGTTATAGCACCCAGATCCACACATCTTTAAAGCTTTGTAATCCAATAAATTTAAAGCACAGATTTGCAATAATAGAATGTCATCCTGATAAGTACGATCCAGATGGAAAGCACACAGAAGTGGAACCAAACAACAGTCCCCTGCCTCATTTTCCTCATGTGGAGATCAGTATATAACCTCATGTGCCTGAAGGAGTGATAAAAGAATAAGATGTGGCACATACATGAAAGAACTTGATGTTATTATGATGAAACTGATAAAATCTCCCATATTGAAAAATCTGTAACATTCAAATTACCTTCCTATACGTTCTTAAGTGTCTGGTCTATTTTAAGCTGTCTTTATAAATATGTCCTGTAAGATTATGTATGGAACTAGCATAAAGAGAATTCAGCAGAAAATGTAAAATTTAAAGTAAGGCTATTATTTCAGTTATGAATTCAGAGTATGGGTATGCTATGATAGTACAACTTAAGAGTTAAAATGGTAAGTAAAAGGGACAACCAACTTTGATGGGACAAATCCACCAAACTATAAATACCACTTACTGATTCTGTGACCTTGGATGTATTAATATTTCTAAGCCTTAGTTTCCACATTTGTAAAATGAGTATACTAACCAGAATAAATATTATATAACCCATACAAAAACTAAGTACCTGGTGCTTAGTGAGTGTTTAATAAATGTACACTGTTGTTTTAATCTAGACAAGGCCAAATGCATTTAAAAGTACCTCCTATAGATTGATCTGAAACTTTGGTGGCAACATCAACAGATAATGTATCATCTTTTCACTAGTTAAGCAAAGAACATTAAATTGAAAAGAAAATAGAGATGCCATTTCCTATCTATCCAGTTAATAATAAAATAATAAATTAAAATAACAAAATTTAATAGTGCTGAGGCCATGGTGAAACTGCATATTTATACATTACTTATTGATTACAATGCACACTGTAACAATATCTTTGCTGGGTAATCTCAGAGCAGGTAATAAACATGATGAAATGATGAAAGAAAAGTACTTACTGTACACACTGTCCCAATTCCCTTTTATTTCATCACAGTATTGAAAATAGAGTTGATTTTTTATGAGTCAACCGTAAGAAAAGGATAAAATCTTTAATCTCAGATGTGCTCTGAAAACCAAAATTTCTGTTGCCACTGAAATATTAAAGTATAAATCTACATAATCACTTTAATTGAATTTTTAAAACCTTCAAAAATATAACAATAGTCAGCAATAATCAGTCCTAAATATGTGTGACCAAATCAATTGATATTTCTGCACAACTATGATTCATATCTTATACATTATCTCAAACTGAAATGACAACATGTGTTGAATCAGCCTGTTTTTAAACTTAAATTTTCTTTAAGATAATATTTTCTCTTGTCACATTCTAAATCTTTTTCTTTGCTTCAACAAACAAAAATAATGTGTGATAGTAAAATAGCGTGATCTTTTTATCTTTTAGCTATAAAGAATAAGTTAACAGAAACAAAATCTAATGAATTAAATTAAAAATTAAGTATTTTTTCTAAGCTTATCATTGCCAAATAATGCAATACCAAAACTAAAATCTACAATTAAGGTTTATGTTTTTAGCATGGCTTTTTATTGTGTTAAACAAAATTACCTTGGACAAAATTACCACTATATAAAAGGAATAAATACTAGTGTTCTATACCATTGTGGGATGACTCTAGTTAACAATAATATATTACACAGTTTCAAATAGCTAGAAGGAGGACATTGAATGTTCCCAACATAAAGAAATGATAATGTTTGAGATCATAGATGTGCTAATTACCATGATATGATCACTATACATTATAAATCAAAACACAATTATGTACCACTTCAATATATGTAATCGTTGTCAATTAAAAATTTTTATCCTGTTTTAATGTGCATTATTTCACTAAGAACTGCCCTCTCTCCCCTTCATGCTGAGATACAATAAGTCAAGGCAGACACATCAGTTATTCCTTTCTTTTCAATTTATTATCAGGCCAAGAAATATCCATGTACTGTTCTTTGGAGTTTAGGTATCTAGATTACGTGGGATTCATTTCTTTATTTGGTAAGCTGTCAAACACAAGTTAAACAACAATTAAACTGTATTTATGACTTACTAAATTGAAGTCATAAAGATCCTACATGTTCCATGTAAATGATGAGAGATTATAAAAACGATGATTTACGAATTCCTTAGTTTTCAGATGTAGTTGTTTTAATAAAATTTATATACTAGTCAAAAATGGCACTTATTTAATGCTGAAATTTAAAAACTCTCAATGTGGAATTAAGTTTCAGTAAAAATGAAAAAGCTGATTGTGGAATCAAGACGGCAGACAGGAGACAGGGCTGACATGCAGCTCCCACTTGGACAGACAGAACAATGTGTGGGGACTCACAATGTGGACTTTTAATCCAGGAACCACCACAGGAATGTACCAGGAAAACTAAAAGAATTCACAGATGCTTTGAAAGAAGTGGCAGGCCACTGCAAGTTCTGAAAGACAGGCCAGAAACTCTGGGGCTCTCTTGAAAGTGCCACCTCCTGGATGGAGGCCGACCAACTTAGGACATTATAGCAACTCATGACAGAACAATCCTGCTCCAAGGAGGGAGAAGACAACAGCTAATTTCACTGCCTGCAAAATCCCAGCAAACCAGTGGTCCTCAGTGTGTCCACGTGACAACTTTACTGCTGGCATAACCAGCATTCAAGAAAGCCAGCATCTTCAACGTGTCTAAAACCAATGACTCTCACACAGTCTATTTCATAGCCCTGCCAACTCCACCAGAGCAGGTACTGGTATCCATGGCTGGCAGACCTGAAGAAGGATCATATCACAGGACTCTTTACAGACATTTCCCAGCACTAACACAGAGCCTAGTAACCCTGCTAGGTGTCTAAACCCAGAGGAGCAATAACAGTCACTGAAGTCTGGCTTGCAGGAAGTCCCATCCCTAGGGAAAGAAGAAATGTGACACATCAAGGGATCACCCATGGGACAAAAGAATCTGAACAGCAGCCCTTGAGTTCCAGATTTTTCCACTGAAACAGGTTACTCAAATGAGAAGGAATCGGAAAAGTAATTCTGGTAATGTGGCAAAACAAGATTCTATAACATGCGCAAAGGATCCAAACCAAGAAGAAATCTCTGATTTGCCAGATAAAGAATTCAGAAGGTTGATTACTAAACTACTCAAGTAGATACCAGAGAAAGATGAAAACCAACTTAAAGAAATTAAGGAAAAAATACAGTATATGGATGAAAAATGCTCCAGAAAGACAGACACCATAAAGAAAAACAATTACAACTTCTGGAAATGAAGTACACACTTAGAGAAATAAAAAATGTGCTGGAAAATTTCGACAATAAAATTGAGTGAGTAGAAGAAAGAACTTCAGAGCTGAAAGTCAAGGTCTTTAAATTAACCCAATCAGACAAAGAATTTTTTAAAAGTAAACAAACCCTCCAAAAAATTTAGGATTATGTTAAACAGCCAAACCTAAGAATAACTAGTGTTCCTGAGGAGGAAGAGGATCCAAATACAGTGAAGCTCAAAGAACACCTGGGAAATACATCGCAAAAAGATGATCACCAGCAAAAAGATCATCACCCTGGCACATAGCCATCAGGTTATCTAAGGAAAGAATCTTAAGAGCTGTGAGGCAAAAGCAAGTGGTAACCTAAAGGAACATAAAGTGGTAACATAAAGGAAAACCTACCAGATTAACAGCAGAGTTTTCAGCAGAAACCCTACAAGCCAAAAGGGATTAGGGTCCTAACTTTAGCATCCTCAAACAAAATAATTACAAACCAAGAACTCTGTATCCAGCAAAACTAAGCTTCAAAATGGAGGGATAAAGGATTTTTCAAAGAAATAAATGCTGAGAGAATTCATCACCACCACACTAGCACTACAAGAATCTTGAAACAAACCCTTGAAATGCACCAAAACTGAACCTTCTTGAAGCATAAATCTTATGGGGCCTATAAAACAATAACACAATGAAGAAAAAACAAAGTATTCTTTGGGAGGTTGAGGCAGATGGATCACTAGATCAGGAATTCAAGACCAGCCTTGCCAAGATGGTAAATCCCTATCTCTACTAAAACTACAAAAATTATCCAGGTGCAGTGACAGGCGCCTGTAATCCCAGCTACTCAGGAGGCTGAGGAAGGAGAATCACTTGAACTCAGGTGGCAGAGGTTACAGTGAGCTGAGATTGCACCACTGCACTCCAGCCTGGGCGACAGAGTGAGATTCTGTCTCAAAAAAACAAAACAAAACACAACACACACACAAAACAAAAACAAAAACAAACAAACACAGTATTCAGGCAATAACTAGTGTGATGAATAAAACAGTACCTCACATCCCAATACTAATACTGAGTGTAAATAACCTAAATCCTCCACTTAAAAGATACAGAATTGTAGAGTGGATTAAAAATCCACCAACCAAGTATATGCTGTCTTCAAGAGACTTACCTAAGGCATAAGGATTCACATAAACTTAGGGTAAAGGGGTGGAAAAAGATATTTCATGTAAATGGAAACAAAAAGCAAGCAGGAATAGCCATTCTTTTTTTTTTTTTTGAGACAGAGTCTTGCTCTGTCGCCCAGGCTGGAGTGCAGTGGCGCAATATTGGCTCACTGCAAGCTCCGCCTCCCGGGTTCACACCATTCTCCTGCGTCAGCCTCTCTGAGTAGCTGGGACTACAGGCACCTGCCACCACACCTGGCTAATTTTTTGTATTTTTAGTAGAGACGGGGTTTCACCATGGTCTCAATCTCCTGACCTCGTGATCCGCCCGCCTCGGCCTCCCAAAGTGCTGGGATTACAAGCGTGAGCCACTGCGCCCGGCAGAATAGCCATTCTTATATCAGACCAAACAGACTTTAAAGCAACAACAGTTAAAAAAGACAAAGAGGGAAATCATGCAATGATGAAAGGACTAGTCCAACAGGAAAATATCACAATCCTAAATATATATGTACCTAATGCAGCACTCCCAAATTTATAAAACAATTATTACTAGATACAAGAAATGAGATAGATGGCAAGCCAATAACAGGAGACTTCAATACTCACCTGACAGCACTAGACAGGTCATTAAGAGAGAAAGGCAACAAAATAATGGACTGCAAATGGACTTAACAGATATTTAGAGAACATTCTACCCAACAACTGCAGAGTATACATTCTTTTCATCAGCACATGGAAAATTCTCCAAGATAGACCAATAAACTAATAAATTAAACAAGTCTCAATAAATTAAGGAAAATCAAAATTATATCCAGTGCCCTCTCAGACCACAGGGGGAATAAAACTGGAAATCGACTCAAAAAAAAAAAAAAAAAAAAAACCCTCAAAATTAAACAAATACAGGC
This sequence comes from Symphalangus syndactylus, assembly GCF_028878055.3. Taxonomy (NCBI): domain Eukaryota; kingdom Metazoa; phylum Chordata; class Mammalia; order Primates; family Hylobatidae; genus Symphalangus; species Symphalangus syndactylus. The sequence goes on from NC_072425.2 coordinate 105,706,843, forward strand.
AAATAAAATAATCTGGTCCTGAATGATCTTTGGGTCAACAATGAAATCAAGATAGAAATTTAAACATTCTTTGAACTAAACAATAATAGTGACACAACATATTAAAACTTCTAGGACACAGCAAAAGCAGTCCTAGGAGGAAAGTTCATAGCATTAACTGCCTACATCAAAAAGTCCAACAGAGCACAAACAGACAATCTAAGGACACAACTCAAGGAACTAGAGAAAGAACAAACTAAATCCAAACCCAACAGAAGAAAAGAACCAACATTAGAGCAGAACTAAATGAAATTGAAACAAACAACAACAAATACAAAAAATCAATGAAATAAAAAGCTAGTTATTCGAAAAGATACACAAAATTGATAGACCATTAGTGCAACTAACCAAGAAGAGAAAAGATCCAAATAAGCTCAATTAGAAATGAAATGGGAGATATTGCAACCAATACCACAGAAATACAAAAGATCATTCAAGGCTACTATAAACACCATTATGCATGAATCTAGAAAATCTAGAGGAAATGGATAAATTCCTGAAAATATACAACCCTCCTAGATTAAATCAGGAAGAAATGAAAACTCTGATCAGATCAATAATGAGTAGTAAGATTGAAATAGTAATTTTAAAAACTGCCAACAACAACAACAACAAAAGTCTAGGACCAGAAGGATTCACAGATGAATTCTGTCAGGTGTTTAAAGAAGAATTGGTACCAACCTTTCTGAAACTATTCCAAAAGATAGAGAAGAAGTGAATCCTCCCTAAATCATCATATAAAGCCAGTATCACCCTAATACCAGAACCAGGAAAGGACAGAACAAAAAAAGAAAACTACAGACCAACATTCCTCATGAACATAGATGCAAAAATCCTCAATAAAATACTAGCAAACCAAATCCAGCAGCATATCAAAAAGATAATCCACCATGATCAAGTGAGCTTCAAACCAGAGATGCAGGGATGATTTAATATATACAAGTCAATAAATGAGACTTGTATAAACAGAATTAAAAACAAAATCATATGGTCAACAGATGCAGGAAAAGCACTGACAAAATCCAGCATCCCTTTACAATTAAAACCCTCAGCAAAATTGGCATAAAAGAGACATACCTTAAGGTAATAAAAGCCATCTATGACAAACCCACAGACAACATTACACCGAATGGGGAAAAGTTGAAAGCATTCCTCCTGAGAACTAGAACAAGAAAAAGATGCCCACTTTGACCACTTCTGTTCAACATAGTACTGAAAAGTTCTAGCCACAGCAATCAGACAAAAGAAATAAATAAAGGGTATCCAAATTGGTAAAGAGGAAGTCAAACTGTCGCTGTTTGTGGATGATATGATCGTTTACCTAGAAAACACTAAATACTCATTCAAAAAGCTCCTGGATCTGACAAATAAGTTCAGTAAAATTTCAGGATGCAAAATGAATGTACACAAGTCAGTAGCACTGCTGTACACCAATATCGACGAAGCTGAGAATCAAATCAAGAACTCAACCTCTTTGACAACAGCTCCTCACCCTCCCAAAAAAATATTTAGGGAGTTTTGAAAGATCTCTACAAGGAAAACTACAAAACGTTGCTGAAAGAAATCATAGATGGCACAAATGAATGGAAACACATCCCATGCTCACAGATTGGTAGAATCAATATTGTGAAAATGACAATACTGCCAAAAGCAATCTACAAATTCAATGCAATTCCTATCAAAACACTATCATCATTCTTCACAGAGCTAGAAAAAAAAATCCTAAATATTTCTATGGGACAAAAATGAGCCTGCATAGCCAAAGCAAGAGTAAGCAAAAAGAACAAATCTGGAGGCATCACATTACCTGACTTCAAACCATACTACATGGCTATACCAAAACAGCATGGTACTGGTATAAAAATAGGCATGTAGAAAAAAGGAACAAGAATACAGAAATAAAGCCAAATAGTTACAGCCAACTGATGTTTGACAAAGCAAACAAAAACATAAAGTGGGGAAAGGATACCCTATTCAACAAAAGGTGTTGGGGTAATTGGAAAGCCACATGTAGAAGAATGAAACTGCATCCTCACCTCTCACCTTATACAAAAATCAATTCGAGATGGATCAAAGACTTAAATCTAAGATCTGAAACCATAAAAATTCTAGATAACACTGGAAAAAACTCTTCTAGACATTGGCTTAGGCAAAGAGTTCATGACCAAGAATCCAAAAGCAAATGCAACAAAAACAAAGATAAATAGATGGGACCTAATTAAACTAAAAAGCTTCTGCACAGCAAAGAATGTTCAGCAGAGTAAACAGGCAACCCAAAGAGTGGGAGAAAATCTTTGCCATCTATACATCTGACACAGGACTAATACCCAGAATCTATAGAGAACTCCAATCAGTAAGACAAAAAACAAAAAACAAAAAAAACCCCTCATCAAAAAGTGGGCTAAGGACATGAACAGACAGTTCTCAAAGAAGATATACAAGTGGCTAACAAATATATGAAAAAATGCTCAACATCACTAATGATCAGGGAAATGCAAACCAAAACCACAGTGTGATACCACCTTCCTCCTGCAAGAATGGCTATAATTAAAAGACAAAAACATAGATGTTGGCATGGATGTGGTGAAAAGGGAACACTTTTACATGGCTGGTGGGAATGTAATCTAGTACAACCACTATGGAAAACAGTATGGAGTTTCCTTAAAAACTTAAAAGTAAAACTACCATTTGACCTAGCAATTTAACTACCGGGTAGCTACACAGACAAAAAAAAAGTCATTATATGAAAAAGACACCCACACACTTATGTTTATTGCAGCAGAATTCTCAATTGCAAAAAGACAGAACACCCTAAATGCCATCTATCAATGAGTGGATAAGGAAAATGTGGTACATATATATACAGCATGGAATACTACTGAGCTATAAAAAGGAAGAAAATAATGACATTTGCAGCAACCTGGATGGAGTTGGAGACCATTATTCTAAGTGAAGTAACTCAGTAATGAAAAACCAAACATCATAACATCATATATTCTCACTTATATGTGGGAGCTAAGCTATGAAGATGCAAAGGCATAAAAATGATATAATGGACTATGGGGACTGGGAGGAAAGTTTAAGAGTGGGATGAGGGATAACAGACTACACGCTGGGAACAGTGTACACTGCTTGGGTGATAGGTGCACCAAAATCTCAGAAATCACCACTGAAGAACTTTTTCATGCAACCAAACACCACCTGTTCCCCCAAAACTACTGAAATAAATAAACAAATAAAATGAAATAATTTTTTAAATGAAAAAGCTACACCAGGATATAGTTACCAGTTCTTATATAACAAATAATTTCATTCAAACAAATATTTATTGTATGTACATTTAATACCTGAAACATATATCTCTAAAAAATAAAAACAGATGCACACAACTTATACTTGAATATTGGGATACCCTCGTGAGTTATGGGTCACAAGATCCTAGAGTGTTTTAGAAAAGCACAGTGCCTAATTGTTTCTGTTTGTTTATATTACATGGCCTTTCTCTGAATTTGATAGCTTTTTAATATTTAACTTGATTTCGATGAGCATGTAGTGGTAAATTTAACTCCAGCCACTTTCACTAGTTTGCTGACAGTAGTTAAAAATCCTAGACAACCAAGCTCTTGCTCCTTATTTGTAACTGCATATTCTTACATATTTTTCCTTTCTATATTGAGAGCTAGATTAATATACCTTACTACATACTTAACATTAAAAAATTTAAAAATTCATCTATGAAGATGATTGCTTTTGAAAGCTGGATCTGGCCACTGCACTCCAGCCTGGGTGACATGGTGAGACTCCATTTAAAAATAAAATAAAATAAAATAAAATAAAAAATTTTTAGAATAAAGAAAGCTGGATCTGAAATATTTAATTATAGGCATTAGTTCTTTGAAATGAATTTTCTATCTAACCCAATACTAATTATAAGAATATTTTTGGCTGGGCGCTGTGGCTCACGCCTGTAATTAGCACTTTGGGAGCCCTAGGCGGGTGGATCACAAAGTCAAAAGATCGAGACCATCCTGGCCAACATGGTGAAACCCCGTCTCTACTAAAAATACAAAAGAGCCGGGTGTGGTGGTGCATGCCTGTAGTCCCAGCTACTCGGGAGGCTGAGGCAGGAGAATCATTTGAACCCGGGAGGCGGAGGTTGCAGTGAGCCAAGATTGTGCCACTGCATTCCAGCCTGGGCAACAGAGCAAGACTCTGTCTCAAAAAAAAAAAAAAAAGAATATTTTCGCCAGGCCGGGTGACTCATGCCTGTAATCCCAGCACTTTGGGAGGCCAAGGTGAGCAGATCACTTCAGGTTAGAAGTTTGAGACCAGCCTGGCAAACATGGTGAAACCCCATCTTTACTAAAAATACAAAAAAATTAGCCAGGCATGGTGGTGAGTGCCTGTGATCCCAGCTACTTGGGAGGGTGAGGCAGGAGAATCACTTGAACCTGGGAGGCAGAGGCTGCAGTGAGCCGAGATCGCGCCACTGCACTCTAGCCTGGGTAACACAGAGAGACCCTATCTCAAAAAAAAAAAAAAAAAAAAAAAAAAAAAAAGTATTTTTCTATGCTATATTTCATTGTGAACAAAAAGTTGAATTCTTAAAAAAAAAAAAAACATTGCCTAACACATGCTACTTCAAGAACTACACACTATTTAGTAGGTATAAACTTAATATATTTTCCAAAAATACTACATCCCTTCCAGGAATAACATTTCTCTGCTTAGTAGTTAGCCTTGATGTCTTAGGTTTAAATATTAATGTGTATGAACATTAAAAAGGTAGTTTGCAAAATGTTAATCTGTATATAGTGACACCAGAAAATGTCTCATCAAGCCAAAATCTCATTTAATTAGTTTTTTTGAAATCCTTGCTAGTTTTACTCTTTCTCTCAACAGTGGTTGTTGGCCATTCTTATATATTCAACATTAAGGAGCTCTAATATCCATGATCCAAAATCCATCGTAGTTGCTTCTCTCATCTTAGGGCAAGGGGTAGTCTTAGGAGTAAGTACAAAATCCACAATGGTGGATGATTTCCATGAATATGAAAATTCCCTCACTGCCCTCCACTGCATGTAACACTTTGTTATTCAAAATCACAAAACTAAAAGCTCTGATAAAAAGTGAAATTCTCAATTGCCCCTGGTACTATAGTGGCAACAAAAACAATGAAATGATATAAATATAGTAAAAACATTTCAAGGTTTATTGCATTTCAAATGGAAATGATCTTAAGTAAATATAAAAGAAACAAAAGCTTCCATGTATAGAAATTACACATCCAGGTGTATATCCAAATATAAACGTGTATATCTATGAAAAAACTCACGTGTCATTTATATTTTATTTTGAGACAGGGTCTCACTCTGTTGCCCAGGCTGGAGTGCAGTCGTGCAATCATTGCTCACCGCAGCCTTGAACTCCTGGTCTCAAGCAACCCTCTTGCCTTGGCTCCCAAGTGTTGGGATTACAGGTGTGAGTCACTGCACCTAGCCTATATATATTATTTTTTTATTTTTCAGAGTTTATTGGGGTACAGGTGGTGTTTGGTTACATAAGTCCTTTAGTGATTTGTGAGATTTTGGTGCACCCATCACCCAGAAGTATACACTGCACCCTATTTATAGTCTTTTATCCCTTGCCACACCAACCTTCCCAAGTCCCCAAAGTCCATTGTATCATTCTTATGCCTTTGCATCCTCATAGCTTAGCTCCCACATATCAGTGAGAACATACAATGTTTGGTTTTCTGTTTCTGAGTTACTTCACTTAGTATAAGTCTCCAATCTCATCCAGGTTGCTGTGAATACCATTAATTCATTCCTTTATATGGTTGAGTAGTATTCTATCATATATGTATATACATATGATGGAATATATACATATTCCATATATATGTGATGGAATATATATATATTCTATATATATGTGATGGAATATATATATATTCTATATATATGTGTGACAGAATATATATTCTATATATATGTGACTATATATATTCTATATTCTCTCTATTCTATATATATGATGGAATATATATATTCTCTATATATATTCTCTCTATATATTCCATATATATTCTACATATACTATATATATTCTATACATATATTCTATATATATTCTCTCTATATATTCTATATATATTCTCTCTATATATTCTATATATATTCTCTCTATAGATTCTATACATATGATGGAATATATATATTCTCTATATACTATATATTCTATATAATGTCTCTATATATTCTATATATATATATATATAGAATATATATAGGATATACACATATATCACAGTTTCTTTATCGACTCGTTGATTGATGGGCATTTGGGTTGGCTCCATGATGTTGCAGTTGTGAACTGTGTTCCTATAAAAGTGTGTGTGCAAGTATCTTTATCATGTAATGACTTCTTTTCCTCTGGGTAGATATCCAGTAGTGGGACTGCTATATCAAATGGTAGTTCTACTTTTAGTTCTTTAAGAAATCTCCACACTGTTTTCCATAGTGGTTGTACGAGTTTACATTCCCACCACAGTGTAGAAGTGTTCCATGATCACTGCATCCACGTCAACATCTGTTTTTTTTTATTCTTTGATTATGCCCAATACTTGCAGGAGTAAGGTGGTATCACATTGTGGTTTTGATTTGCATTTCCCTGATTATTAGTGATGTTGAGCATTTTTTCATGATTGTTGGCCATTTGTATATCTTCTTTTGAGAACTGTCTGTTTATGTCCTTAGCCCACTTTTTGATGGGATTTTTTTTTCTTGCTGATTTGTTTGAGATCGTTGTAGATTCTGGATATTAGTCCTATGTCAGATGTGTAGCTGGCAAAGATTTTCTCCCACTCTGTGGGTTGTCTGTTTACTCTGCTGACTGTGACTTTGGCTGTGCAAAATCTCTTTAGTTTAATTAAGTCACAGCTATTTATCTTCGTTTTTATTGCATATACTTTTGGGTTCTTGGTCATGAAACCCAAAACTGCCTAAGCCAATGTCTAGAAGGGTTTTTCCAATGTTATTTTCTAGAATTTTTATACTTTTGGCTCTTAGATTTAAGTCCTTAATCCATCTTGAGTTGATTTTTGTATAAGGTGAGAGATGAGGATCCAGTTTCATTCTCCTACAGGTAGCCAGCTAACCTGTATCCCAGCACCATTTGTTGAAAAGGGTGTCCAATCCCCATTTTATGTTTTTGTTTGCTTTGTCGAAAATCAGTAGGCTGTATTTGGGTTTATTCCTGGGTTCTCTATCCTGTTCCATTGGTCTATATGTCTATTTTTAATACCAGTACCATGCTGTTTTGGTGACTATGGCCTTATAGTATAGTTTGAAGTCAGGTAATGTGATGGCTCCAGATTTGTTCTTTTTGCTTAGTCTTGCTTTGGCTATATAGGCTTTTTTGGTTCCATATGAATTTTAGAATTGTTTTTTCCTAATTCTGTGAAGAATGATGGTGGTATTTTGATGTGAATTGCATTGAATTTGAGATTGCTTTTGTCAGTATGGTCATTTTCACAATATTGATTCTACCTATCAATGAGCATGGGATGTGTTTCCATTTGTTTGTGTCATCTATGATTTCTTTCAGTTTTTGTAGTTTTCCTTGTAGAGGTCTTTCCCCTTCCTGGTTAGGCATATTCCTAAGTATTTTTTTTTTTTTTTTTTGCAGCTATTGTAAAAGGGGTTGAGTTCTTGACTTGATATTCCACTTTGTTGCTACTGGTATATAGAAGAGATACTGATTTGTGTATATTAATTTTGTGTCCAGAAACTTTGCTGAATTCTTTTATCAGTTCTAGGAGCTTTCTGGAGGAGTCTTTAGGGTTTTTGAAGTAAATGATCATATTATCAGCAAACAGTGACACTTTGACTTCCTCTTTATGGATTTGGATGCCCTTTATTTCTCCTCTCTGATTGCCCTGGCTAGGACTTCCAGTACTATGTTGAAGGGGAGTGGTGAGAGTGGGCATCCTTGTCTTGTTCCAGTTCTCAGAAGGAATGCTTTCAACTTCTCCCCATTGAGTATTATGATGGCTGTGGGTTTGTCATAGATGGCTTTTATTACATTGAGTTATGTCCCTTGTATGCCAGTGTTGCTGGGAGTTTTAATTATAAAGGAATGCTGGAGTCTGTTGAATGCTTTTTCTGCATCTATCGAGATGATCTTGTAATTTTTGTTTTTAATTCTGTTTATGTAGTGTATCACATCTATTCACTTATGTATGTTAAACCATCCCTGCATCCCTAGTATGAAACCCACTTGATCATGGTGGATTGCCTTTTTGATATGCTGTTGGATTTGGATAGCTAGCATTTTGTTAAGGATTTTGGCATCTATGTTCATTAGAGATATTGGTCTGCAGTGTTTTTTGGTTATGTCCTTTTCTGGTTTTGATATTAGGGTGATGCCAGCTTCATAGAATGATTTAGGGAGGGTTCCCTCTTTCTCTATCTGGAATTGTGTCAATAGGATTGGAACCAATTCTTCTTTGAATGTCTGACAGAATTCTGCTGTGAATCTGTCTAGTCCTGACATTTCTTTGTTGGTAATTTTTAAATTACCATTTCAATCTCGCTGCTTGTTATTGGAGTGTTCAGGGTATCTAATTCTTCTTGATTTAAGCTAGGAGGGTTGTATCTTACAAGGAATTTATCCATCTCTTCTAGGTTTTCTAGTGTATGCACATAAAGTTTTTCATAGTAGCCTTGAATGATGTTTTGTATTTCTGTGGTGTCAGTTATAATAGCTCCCGTTTTGTTTCTTATTGAGGTTATTTGGATTTTCTCTCTTCTTTTCTTGGTTAATGTTGCTAATGGTCTATCAATTTTATTTATCTTTTCAAAGAACCAACTTTTCATTTATCTTTTGTATTTTTTTCTGTTTCAATTTCATTTAGTTCTGCTCTGATCTTGGTTATTTCCTTTCTTTTGCTGGGTTTGGGTTTGGTTTGTTCTTGTTTCTCTAGTTCCCTGAGGTGTGACCTTAGATTATCAGTTTGTGCTCTTTCAGTCTTTTTGATGTAGGTGTTTAGGGCCATGAACTCTCCTCTTAGCACCACCTTTGCTGCATTCCAGAAGTTTTGATAAGTTGTGTCACTATTGTCATTCAGTTTGAAGAATTTTTAAATTTTCATCTTGATTTCATTTTTGACCCAATGATCATTCAGGAGCAGGTTATTTAATTTCCATGTATTTGCATGGTTTTGAAGGTTTATTTTGGAGTTGATTTCCAGCTTTATTACACTGTGGTCAGAAAGAGTGCTTGACATAATTTCAATTTTCTTAAATTTATTGAGGCTCATTTTGTGGTCTATCACCTGGTCTATCTTGGAGAAAGTTCCACGCACTGTTGAATGGAATGTATATTCTGTGGCTTTGGATGGAATGTTCTGTATATATCTGTTAAGTCTGTTTGTTCCAAGGTATAGTTTAAATCCATTGTTTCTTTGTTGACTTTCAGTCTTGATGACCTGTCTAGTGCTGTCAGTGGAGTGCTGAAGTCCCCCACTATTATTGTGTTGTTGTCTATCTCATTTCTTAGGTCTAGTAGTAATTGTTATATAAATTTGGGAACTCCACTTTTAGGTGTGCGGATCCCAAATATGTTTAGGATTGTGATATTTTCCTGTTGGACAAAGCTTTTTACCATTATATAATGTCCCTCTTTGTCTTTTTTAAATTGCTGTTGCTTTAAAGTTTTGTCTCATATAAGAACAGCTACTCCTTCTCACTTTTGGTGTCCATTCGCATGAAATGCCTTTTTCTGCTTCTTTAAGTTTATGTGAGTCTTTATGTGTTAGGTGAGTCTCTTGAAGGCAGCAGATAGTTGGTTGGTGAATTCTTACCCATTCTGCTGTTCTGTTTCTTTTAAGTGGAGCATTTAGGCCATTTACATTCAATGTTAGTATTGAGATGTGTGAGGTACCATTCCATACATCATGCTATTTGTTGCCTGTGTACCCTGGTTTTTGTTTGTTTTTTAACTTGTATTTTTGTTTTATTGGTCCTGTGAGATTTATGCTTTAATGACATTTTGTTCTGATGCGTTTCCATGATTTGTTTCAAGATTTAGAGCTTCTTTTAGCAGTTCTTGTAGTGGTGGCTTGTTAGTGGTGAATTCTCTCAGCATTTGTTTGTCTGAAAAAGATTGTATCTTTCCTTCATATTTGATGCTTAGTTTCACTGGACACAAAATTCTCGGGTGATCATTGTTTTGTTTCAAGAGGCTCAAGATTGGGCCCCAGTCCCTTCTAGCTTGTAGGGTTTCTGCTGAGAAGTCTGCCATTAATCTGATAGGTTTTGCCTTACAGGTTACCTGGTGCTTTTGTCTCACAGCTCTTAAGATTCTTTCCTTCATCTTAACTTTACTTAACCTGATGACAATGCGCCTAGGTGATAATCTTTTTGCAATGAATTTCCCAGGTGTTCTTTCTGTTTCTTGTATTTTGATGTCTAGGTCTCTAGCAAGGCCTGTGAAGTTTTCCTCAATTATTCCCCCAAATATGTTGTCCAAAGGTTTAGATTTGTCTTCTTCCTCAGGAACGCTGATTATTCTTAGGTTTGGTGGATTAACATAATCCCAGACTTCTTGGAGGCTTTGTTCATATTTTCTTATTCTTCTTTCTTTGTCTTTGTTGGATTGGGTTAATTCAAAGATCTTATCTTCAAGCTCTGAATTTCTTTCTTCTGCTTGTTCAATTCTATTGCTGAGATTTTCCAGAGCACTTTGCATTTCTATAAGTGTGTCCAGTGTTTTGTGAAGTTTTGGGGTTTTTTTATTTATACTATCTATTTCATTGAATATTCCTTCACTTCGTGTATCTTTTTTTTTTTTTTTTTTATTTCCTTGCACTAAGTTTTGCCTTTCTCTGGTAGCTCCCTGATTAGCTTAATAACTAATCTGAATTCTTTTTCAGGTAAATCAGGGATTTCTTCTTGGTTTGGATCCACTGTTGGTGAGCTACTGTGATTTTTTTTCCTGGGGGGAGTGGCGGTGTTAAAGAGCCTTGTTTTGTCATATTACCAGAGTTGGTTTTCTGGTTCCTTCTCATTTGGGTAGCCTCTGTCAGAGGAAAGGTCTAAGGCTGAAGGCTGTTGTTCAGATTCTTTTGTGCCATGGGTGCTCCCTTGATGTAGTACTCTCCCTCTTTTCCTACAGATATGGCTTCCTGACAGTGAAGTTGTAGTTACTGTTATCTCTCTTCTGGATCTAGCCACCTAGCAAATCCACTAGGCTCTGGGCTGGTACTGGGGGTTGTGTGCACAGAGTCCTGTGATGTGAACCGTCTATGGGTCTCTCAGCCATGCATACCAGCAAAATATCTGGAGTGTCTCCTGGGTCCTGCAGGAGAAATCTGCTTCTTTCTGAGGGTCTGTGGGTCCTCTCGGGTTTTCTGATTATTCCTGCAGTCGTTATGAAGCTAAAATTCATGATGAGAGCCTACACATGCTGCTCTGTCTGTCCAAGTCAGAGCTGCAATCTAGTCCTGCCTCCTGTCGGCCATGATCCCAGCCTATATTTTCTTTTATGTATTTTAACCTTTTCCAAAAAAGATAAATATTTAAGACCCTCAGATTAATTATTTTCTATTGTTATAATTCCTAGAAAATTATGACCATCAGAAGTTATACGTTTCCCTGTCAAAGTCATTAAATCCATATGCTAGGGATAAAAGTAAAATGAATGCCTAGTTATTGATCATGGGTAGCAGATACTTTCTTGAAAGCATTTAAAGTTTAATGTGAATGACACTGAAGAGCAAACATATAAATCATTGAAAATTTCTTCAAATTGAAACAAAATCTCTGTCTTATATCAAACTTTGCCAAATTGCTGACAGTACTAGAATGATTGTCTGGAGTTGAAAAAAAAAAAACTAATCCTTTTTCCAGAGTTCACTCTTTCAAATGCTTTATAATTATTACCATGTCTTTTAGGTTTTTTTTTTAAGGCAAAGGGTTATAGAATATTTTAACTTTTATATACAGAAGGAAAACAGTTATACCTCTCACCATCCTGGTCAATCTTTCCTAAATAGTCTCAAGTTTTTCAGGATTAAGTTGGTTATGCAATATAAATTAAATTATATTGTGGTATAGCATTAATCTATTTGCCCATCGTCTGTCTGCCTGACCAACCATCCCTCCACATCCATCCATCCATCCATCCATCCAACTAGTTATTGATCCCTACTATGATAGGCTGCCTCTAACATAGACCCAAGTGATCCTTCACTCCTTATATTTAAGTCTGAATGTAATTATCTACCCTTGCATGTAGGCTGCACGTATTAACTCACTTTTATCAAATAAAATACAGAGCTGACAGGATGTCATTTCAGATTTTAGGTTTAAAAAGATGGCAGATTCCATCTTGGGCACTCTCTTGTATGACTCTTTGGAGAAGACAGTTTTCATGTTGTGAGAGGCCTGGCAGAAGGGCCCAAATGAGTTCGCTGGGAAATGGATCACAGAAACCATGAGGTAATAAAAGTTAGTTGTTTCAGGTCACTGAATTTTATAGTAATATGTTATACAGCAATAGGTATACCAACTATGCCAGTGGTCAACAAGACAGGCAAGGTCGTGTTTATAGGTGTAGACTCAAGAAACATGAGTTTTCAAAAATTATGTTGCAAATTCATGTTTGAGAAAAAAATTAGATGCAAAAAGTTATACAGAAAATATTATTTTCTGGTAAAAAGTCAATAATAATATTTTAAAAATAAAAGTACACAGCACCATAAAATCTAGAGATTGCTAAGGAAATTCACATTGATTACATCTGCCTTTGTTAAACAGATACAATCCTTTTCACATCACTATCAACAACAATCAATTTGTATGGTGCTTTTCAAGCTAACAATAGCTATTATCTCACATTTTAAAATTCAGTTTTACTGAGTTCAATCTATATACGTTAAAGTTGATCAAATTTAAGTTGTATAATCTGAGTAGTTTTGATAAATGTATACATAGCTGTGTAATAAGCACAGTAATCACAATATAGAACATTTTCATCACCTCAAAAATGGTCTTTCCTTCTTGTTTGCAGAAAATTCCCTCCCGTCATTTGTGATTCTAAGCAATCATAGATCTGCTATTACCACAGTTTTGTATTTTCCAGAATTTTATACAAATGTATTCAAGCAGTATACAGGCTATTGGCTTCTGGCTTCTTTTACTTAGTATAATGGTTTTGAGAGTCATACACGGTATTGAAAGGATTGGTAGTTTGTTCCTTCATATCACTGAGAAATATTTCACTATATGGGATATAATACAATTTGTATAACCATTTATCAGTTAATGAACACCTGAGTTGTTTCCAGTTTTTAGTTATTATGAAAAAGCTGCTATGAATATGCAAGTATGAGTCTTTATATAAATATATGTTTTTATTGTTCTTGAGTAAATAGCTAGGTGTGGAATTGCTGGCTGGTATAAGTGTATGCCTAACTTTGTAAAAACCTACCAGACTGTTCTGCAAAGTGGTTGTGCTATTTTGCATTCCGATCAGCAAATAAATGTGAACCTCAGTCCATATGCTTGTCAATGCATAGTGGTATCACTCTTTTTATTTTCAGCCTTTTTAACAGGTGTACAGTAGAACCTCATTGCAGATTTAATTTACCAGCCCCTAATAATTAACAACGTTAAGCAGCATTTCATGTTTAATGGTATATCTCCTTTGGTGAACTGTCTCTTTAAGTGATTTGTATATTTTAATAGGATTTGCACATTTAAAAACTCCATTATATAGTTGTTACAATAATCTTATTGAATTACGAAGAGTTCTTTATCAGAAAATTGTTTTACAGATATTCATTCTGTGGCTTGTTTTTCCATTTTCTTAAGGGTATTTTGTAACAAATGTTTTAAATTTTGATGCAGTTTATCATTATTTCCTTTTACACTTTTTGCTTTTGTGCCCTAAAAAAATTTTTAAATTGTTAAATTACATTAAAAATTGTTTTTCATTCATTTAGAGGGTATATATGCAGATTTGTTACATGGATATATTGCGTAGTGGTGGGGTTTGAGCTTCTAGCATACTCATCACCTTAACAATGAACATTGTGCCCAACAGGTAATTTTTCAACATTTATCCTCCTCCAGTCCTCTTCTTTTAGAGTCCCCAGTGTATATTACCTACAGCGTTTCCCTCTGTATGTCCATGGACACCCATGTTTAGCTCCCATTTATATACGAGAATATGAGGTATTTGGTTTTCTATTCCTGAGTTATTTCACTAAATCTAAAATTACAAAGATTTTTGCCTGTTTTCTAGAAATCGTAGTGTTCTAGCTGCTGCAATTAGGGTTGTGATCAGTTCTAAGTTAATTTTTATATATACTGTGAGATGAAGGTCAAGGCATTTTTTGGTTTGTTTTTTGTTTTCAATGAGACTATTTAATTTTTTCAGCTCCATTTGTTAACTATAATTTCCTCCACTGAATTACCTTGGTACCTTTATAAAAAAAAAATCAATTCTTTATATCTGCGCAGGTCTGCACTGCAAATTTCTATTCTGATCCATTAATCTATATTACTATTCTTATACCTCAACCGGATTGCCTTGATTAGTGATGCTTTCAGGCAAGGAAAGTCCTCCAAATTTTTTTTTAACAATAACATCAAATCATGAGTGAACTCCCATTCACAATTGCTTCAAAGAGAATAAAATACCTAGGAATCCAACTTACAAGGGATGTGAAGGACCTCTTCAAGGAGAACTACAAACCACTGCTCAATGAAATAAAAGAAGATACAAACAAATGGAAGAACATTCCATGCTCATGGGTTGGAAGAATCAATATCATGAAAATGGCCATACTGCCCAAGGTAATTTATAGATTCAATGCCATCCCCATCAAGCTACCAATGACTTCACAGAAATGGAAAAAACTACTTTAAAGTTCATATGGAACCAAAAAAGAGCCCGCATCGCCAAGTCAATCCTAAGCCAAAAGAACAAAGCTGGAGGCATCACGCTACCTGACTTCAAACTATACTACAAGGCTACAGTAACCAAAACAGCATGGTACTGGTACCACAACAGAGACATAGATCAATGAAACAGAACAGAGCCCTCAGAAATGATGCCGCATAGCTACAACTATCTGATCTTTGACAAACCTGACAAAAACAAGAAATGGGGAAAGGATTCCCTATTTAATAAATGGTGCTGGGAAAACTGGCTAGCCATATGTAGAAAGCTGAAACTGGATCCCTTCCTTACACCTTATACAAAAATTAATTCAAGATGGATTAAAGACTTACATGTTAGACCTAAAACCATTAAAATCCTACAAGAAAACCTAGGCAATATCATTCAGGACATAGGCGTGGGCAAGGATGTCATGTCTAAAACACCAAAAGCAATGGCAACAAAAGCCAAAATTGACAAATGGGATCTAATTAAACTAAAGAGCTTCTGCACAGCAAAAGAAACTACCATCAGAGTGAACAGGCAACCTACAGAATGGGAGAAAATTTTTGCAACCTACTCATCTGACAAAGGGCTAATATCCAGAATCTACAACAAACTCAAACAAATTTACAAGAAAAAAACAAACAACCCCATCAAAAAGTGGGCAAAGGGCATGAACAGACGCTTCTCAAAAGAAGACATTTATGCAGCCAAAAAACACATGAAAAAATGCTCATCATCACTGGCCATCAGAGAAATGCAAATCAAAACCACAGTGAGATACCATCTCACACCAGTTAGAATGGCCATCATTAAAAAGTCAGGAAACAACAGGTGCTGGAGAGGATGTGGAGAAATAGGAACACTTTTACACTGTTGGTGGGACTGTAAACTAGTTCAACCATTGTGGAAGTCAGTGTGGTGATTCCTCAGGGATCTAGAACTAGAAATACCATTTGACCCAGCCATCCCATTACTGGGTATAGACCCAAAGGACTATAAATCATGCTGCTATAAAGACACATGCACACATATGTTTATTGCGGCACTATTCACAATAGCAAAGAGTTGGAACCAACCCAAATGTCCAACAACGATAGACTGGATTAAGAAAATGTGGCACATATACACCATGGAATACTATGCAGCCATAAAAAATGATGAGTTCATGTCCTTTGTAGGGACATGGATGAAACTGGAAAACATCATTCTCAGTAAACTATCGCAAGGACAAAAAACCAAACACCGCATGTTCTCACTCATAGGTGGGAATTAAACAATGAGAACTCATGGACACAGGAAGGGGAACATCACACTCTGGGGACTGTTGTAGGGTGGGGGGAGGGGGGAGGGACAGCATTAGGAGATATACCTAATGCTAAATGACGAGTTAATGGGTGCAGCAAAACAACATGGCACATGGATACATATGTAACAAACCTGCACATTGTGCACATGTACCCTAAAACCTAAAGTATAATAATAAAAAAATAAAAAAATAAAGAAAATAAAAAAATAAAAATAAATAACATCTACAAAATAATCTTCAAAATTTTTACTAGGTTTATGTTTAATCTACAGACTAATTTAGGGAAAATTGAAATCTTAACAATATTGAGTATTATAATACATTGAACATGGTCTACTTCTTCCCTCATTTAAGTTGTCTTTACATTCTGTCAGCAATATTTTGTTGTTTTAAGTGTGGAAGTCTGCAATATATTGTTAGATCTACCTTTAAGTATTTAATATTTTGGACACTGTCATCAATGTTATTTTCAATCTGAATTTTCAATTATTCATGTTGATAGTATATAGACTCTGATTTTGGCACATCAACTTCATCTTCTGTAACATGATTGGACAACTTCATCTTCTGTAACATGATTGGACTCAGTTATCAGTTCAAGTAGCATCTTTTGTAGATACTTTAGGATTTTCTTCATAGTCATCTGTGTATAAATGATCACGTTGCCTGTGAATAAAGAGTTTTACTTCCTCCTTTTCATTCTATGGGCTTTCCATTAGTTATTGCTGTCTCAGTGAACCAGCTACGGCCTCTGGCACAATCTTGAATAGAAGTGGTGAGGGTAGAGATATTTGCATTGTTCTTAATACCAAGAGAAAAGTGTTAGGTCTTTCACCATTAAGAATTGTAGGCTTCACTAAGATCTTATTTATCTCATTGAGGAAGTTCCCTTCTATTTCAAGTTTCCTGAGAGCTTTTTTAAAACATCTACATCTGTTGAGAAGAACAAATGACTTTTACCTTAATCCTATCAGTATGAAAAATTCCATGGGTTGATTTATAAACATTAAATCAACCATACATTCAAACAATAAATGTCACCTGGCTATTGGATTTATAATCCAATTTGGATTTCTGTATCTACATTCATGAGGAATATTGGTTTGTGATAGTTTGTATTTTAATGCCTTTTAAAAATTATACTATCATAGTAACATTGGCTTCATAAAAGTAGTTGAGAAGTATACCATCTTCTATGTTCTGAAAGAGTATATGTTGAATTGGTATTATTTATCCATCTAATGCTTGCTAAGATTCACCAGTGAAACAAACAATTTTCTTTTTAAGAGGATCTTAAATCTAAACTCATCTTCATGTATACACATAAACAATTTTTTCTTGAGTGAACTTTGGTAATTTTTCATAGCACTGTCTTCCAAAAAATTTAAACCATTTAGTCTAACTTGTTGTATTCACTGGCATAAAGTTCTTCATAATATTGGTTAATCCTTAAAATATCTGTGGAATATGTAATTACACCTTCTCATTCTAACTTGTCTTTGTTCTTTTTATATCAAACAAGTCTGACTAAAGATTTACTAACTTTATTTATGTTTTCAAAACTGACTTTTAAAATTTATTTTGTCTAGTATCAATATAACCACACTAGTGCTCTTTTGATTAATGGTAGCATGATCATTTTTTTCTATCCTGTTACTTTTAACCTATTTGAGACTTACTTTCTAAAAATCTAATATGACAATCTCTGCCTTTAAATTGGTCATTAGACCATTTACATTTAAGAAATTCCTGATAAGTTTGGGTTTAAAGCTACCATTGTGCTGTTAGTTTTCTATACATCTCTTCACTTTTTGTTCCCCGTGCTCTTTTTCTTTCTTTTTTGCATTTTTTGGATAAAGTACTTTTATAATTATGTTTTATCCTTGTTGTATAACTCTTTATTGGTATAACTCTTTGCTGGGGTTTCTTCAGTGTTTATTTATGTCTTATAGCATACCTCTTCAATTTATTTGTCTGTCTCCAAGTAGTATAATACTACTTCATGCACAGCATAATCACCTTACAAAAGTATACTTCCATATTGTCACAAAAGCCAACATGCTGTTGTTCTAAATTTTACTTCTCGATGTTATAAATCTCAAACAACACAGTCATGTCCTTTGTTTTAAAAAGTTAATAATCCTTTAAATAATTTTTTAAAAAATGAAGTAGCCTATATTTACCCACATAATTTCTATTTCTTTTCATTTCCTGGTGTAAGTCTAGAATTTCATTTTATATTATTTACATTATTAAAGACTTCCCTTAACATTTCTTATAATAGCATTCTCCAGGTAATGAATTGTTTTAGCTTCTGTATAGAAGAAAGTCTTCATTTCATCTTCAATTTTGAAAGCTATTTTCTTGAGGATAAAATTCCAATTTTTCTTTCAAAACTTTTAAATTATTATTCACTTTCCTTGGTGATATATTATTTCTATTGCAAAGTCTACTGTATTCTTACCTTTGGTTCACTGTACACAATATGTCTTTCTTCTCAGAATGCTTTTATAATTTTCTTCTTTACTACTGATTTCAAGTATTTTGATTATGATGTCTCTTCATGTAGTTTTCCTCATATTCCTTCTGTTTGGGATTTCTTAAATGTCTTGGATCTGTGATATTATAAATCTTAAAAATTTCATCAAATCTGAAAAATTTTCAGCCATTATCTCTTCAGTTATCTTTTCTAGCACCTCTCTCATTCCAATCCGAGATTCCAAAAGTGTATATTAGTAGTTTATAATTATGCCACAGCCTCTTGAAGTTCTGTTCATCCTTTCCTGTCTTTTATTTCTGTGTTTAAATTTTGATATTTTCTATTGTAGTATGTCTTAAAATTAACTAATTTTTTCTTCTGCATATTTGAATCTGTTATCCCATCCAATGTACATTTCATAACACATATGTTTCATTTTAGAAGTTGGAGTGGAACCTTCTTTTTATCTTTTCTGTATCTACTTATCATACTCAGCCCTTTTGCTACCTTATTGTATTTTTGAAATCTAATTATAATAACTATTTTAATGTTTTCATCTACTGCTTTTATTTCTAACATTGCTGTATCTGTTTCAATTAATTTTTCCACTGATTGTGGCTCATATTTTCCTCATTCTTTGCAAGCCCAGAAATTGTTGATTGCATGCCAGATATAAAGATATTTTTTGTAATACAATAAGTATTCTTGAGTATTCCTCTGGGACAATTAAAGTACTAAAAAACAAACCTTTTTGAGGCTTGCTTTTAAGGCTTTTGAATGTGGGATCAGAGCTACATTTAGTTTGAGGGTAACTTCTATTAATTTTTAAAATTTTTTATTGATATAAACATTTGTACATATTTATGGGATAAAAGTGACATTTTCTTACATGCTATACTGTATAATGACCAAATCAGGGTATCTGGAGTGTTCATTACCTCTACTATTTATCATTTCTATGTGCTGGGAACATTTCAAGTGCTCTGTTCTAGCTATTTTGTAATATACATACATTGTTATTAACTTTCTGCTACTGAACATTAAATCTTATTCCTTCTAAGGACTGTATTTTTGTACATTTTAACCAACCTCTCTTCATCCGCCCACCCACACCCCCACACTCTTCCCAGCCTCTGGTAACTATCATTCTACTCTCTACCTCTATAAGATCAACATTTTTAGCTCCTATATAGGACTAAGAACATGTCATAGTTGTCTTTCTGTGTCTGGCTTATTTCAGTTAACATAATGACCTCCAGTTCCCATCCATGTTGCTACAAATGACATGATTTCACCTTTTTTATGGCAAAATAGTATTTCACTGTGTATATATACCATTTAAAAAAAATCCATTCATCCTTTGATGGACACTTAGGTAGGTTGATTCCATATCACTGCTATTGTGAATAGTACTGCAATAAACACTGAGATGCTGCCATCTCTTTGATATACTGATTTCTTTTCTTTAAATAAACACTTAGTAGCAGGACTGCTGGATCATTTGGTAGTTCTATTTTTAGTTTTTTGAGAAGTCTCCTTACTGTTTCCCCTAATGACTATATTAACTTATATCCCCAGCAGTGGTGTGTAAGAGTTCCTTTTTCTCCACATCTTTGTCAGCATCTGTTACCTTTTGTCTCTTTAGTAACAGCCATTCTAATTGGGGTAAGCAGATATCTTAGTATAGTTTTATTTTGCATTTCTCTGATGATTAGTGATGTTGAGCACCTTCGCACATATCAGTCATTTCTATGTCTTATTTTGAGAAATGTCTATTCGTATCCTTTGCCCACTTTTTAATGAGACGATTTTTGTCTTTTTACTATTGCTTTGTTTGAGTTCCTTTAATATTCTAGGTATCAGAATCTTGTTGAATAAATAGTTTATAAATATTTTCTCCCATTCAACAGGCTATCTCTTCACTCTGTTGTTTCCTTTGCTGTGCAGAAGTCTTTTAGATTAATATAGTCCCATTTATCTATTTTTTTATTATTGCCTGTGCTTCTGAGGTCTTAGCCATAAAGTAGTTGCCTAGACCAATGTCCTGAAGTGTTTCCTCTATGCTTCCTTCTAGTTGTTTTGCAGATGTGGGGCTTACATTTCAGTCTTTAATCCATATTGAGTTGATTTTTATATATAGTGAGGGATAAGGGTCCGGTTTCATTCTCCTGCAAATAGATAAGCAATTTTCCCAGCACGATTTATTGAAGAGGGTGCCCTTTCCCCAGTGTATGTTCTTGGTGTCTTCGTCAAAAATCAGTTGGCCATAAAGGTGTGAATTTGTTTCTGGGTCCTCCATTCTGTTTTATTGGTCTATGTTTCTGTTTTTATACCAATATCTTGCTGTTCTGGTTACTAAAGCCTTGTGATACATTTTGAAGTCAGGTAATGTGATGCCTCTAACTTTGTTCTTTTTGCACAGAATCACTTTGGTATTTGAGCCCTATTTGGTTTCTTACACATTTTAGGATTTTTTTTTTCTATTTCTGTGAAAAATGACATTGATATTTAGACAGCGATTGTACTGAATCAGTAGACTGCTCTGGGGAGTGTGGTCATTTTAACAATGTTAATTCTTCTAATCCATGAGCATGGGCTCTTTGTTTTGTTTGTGTCTTCTTCAATTTCTTTCATCAGTGTTTGTAGTTTTCCTTGTGGAGGTCTTTCATCTCCTTGGTTAAGTTTATTCCTAGGTATTTTTTTTTAACTATTGTAAATTTGGTTGTCTTCTTGTGTTCTTTCTCAGCTAGTTCATTATTTTTGTATAGAAACAGCACTTATTTTCTGTATGCTGATTTTGTAACCTGTGACTAACTTTACTGAATTTGTTTTATCAGATCTAAGAGTTTTCTGGTGGAGTCTTCAAATTTTTCTAGATATAAGATCACATCATCTGAAAAGAGGGACTGTTTGACATTCTCTTTTCTTATTCAGATGCCTTTTATTTCTTTCTCTTGCCTGATTACTCTGGCTAGGACTTCCAGTACTATGTTGAATAGGAATGGTGAAAGTGGGCATTCTTGTCTTGTTCCAGCTCTTAGAGAAAAGGCTTTCAGCTTTTCCCCACTCAATACAATGTTAGCTGTGAGTTTGTCATATGTGGCCTTTATTATGTTGAGGTATTGATATGGTTTGGCTGTGTACCCACCCAAATCTCATCTTCAATTGTTACTCCCACAATTCCCACATGTCATGGGAGGAACCTGGTGGGAAGTGATTGAATTATGGGGACAGGTCTTTCCTGCACTGTTCTTGTGATAATGAATGGGTCTCATGAGATAAGACGGTTTTAAAAATGGGAGTTTCCCTACATAAGCTCTCTCTCTTTGCCTGCTGTCATCCATGTAAGATGTGACTTGCTCCTCCTTGCCTTCCACCATGATTGTGAGGCCTCCCCAGCCACATGGAACTGTAAGTTGACTAAATCTTTTTCTTTTGTAAAATGCCCAGTCTCAGGTATGTCTTTATCAGCAGCGTGAAAATGGACTAATACAGGTTTTTTCCTTCTATGCATGCTTTGTTGAGGGTTTTCGTCATGAAGGGATACTGAGTTTTATCAAATGTTTTTTCCGCATCTACTGAGATGATCAGATGGTTTTTGTCCTTCATTCTGTTGATGTGATGTAGCATATTTTATTGATTTGCCTATGTTGAGCCATTCTTGTATCCCTGGGATAAATCCCACTTAATCATGGTGTATTATCTTTTTGATGTACTGTTGGACTTGGTTTGCTAGTATTTCGCTGAGGATTTTTGCCTCTGTGTTCATTGGGAACATTGGCCTGCAGTTTTCCTTTTGGTTGTGTCCTTATCTCCTTTTGGTATCAGGGTAATGCTTGCCTCATAGAAAGAATCAGGGAGAAGTCCCTCTGCTTCAATTTTTTGGAATAGTTTGAGGAGAATTGGTGTTAGTTCTTGTTTGAAAGGTTGCTAGAATTTGGCATTTAAGCCATCCGGTCCTGGACTTTTCTTTGTTGGGAGAATTTTTATTACTGATTCAATCTTGTTACTCATTATTGGTCTGTTCCAGTTTTCTATTTCTTCCTGATTCAATCTTGGTAGGCTACATATATGTATCCAGAAATTTATCCAGTTTGTCTAAGTTTTCTAGTTTGTTTAACTTGCTTTATTTTTAACAGTTCTTCCTTTAGCTTATCTATCTTCTCATAAATTTTACTTATATATAGCAAAAAGCAGCTAGTGACACTTTCGACAATGGCTTGAAATCTTATGAGTTAAATGTCCCAGTCAATATTCTACTTTCCATATTACTAGAGGTAAGTTTTGTTAAATTTTCTGTTATTACATAATGAAGATCCTCTTTCTTCTAATTTTCTTTTTTTTTTTTTTTTTGGAAATGGAGTTTCACTCTTGTTGCTCAGGCTGGAGTGCAATGGCGCATCTCGGCTTACTGCAACCTCTGCCTCCCAGGTTCAAGTGATTCTCCTGCCTCAGCCTCCCAAGTAGCTGGGATTACAGGCATGTGCCACCACGCCTGGCTAAGTTTGTATATTTTTAGTAGAGACAGGGTTTTACCACGTTGGCCAGGCTGGTCTCGAACTCCTGACCTCAGATGATCCACCTGCCTCGGCTTCCCAAAATGTTGGGATTCCAGGCATGAGCCACCTCGCCTGGCCCAATCTTCAATAACATTTATAGCTTTCTTCTTTAAGCCCTCACCAGCCTCCTCCTCACAGACCATCAGTTTTCTCCCAGCAATCACTGTAAGATCTCTTTGGTTTTTACTAACACTCTCCTCATAGTCCTTCCAGCCTCACTAACAGTCCAGTCCCAAAGCTACTCCCACATTTTCAGTTTTTGTTCAACTGCAGCCCACATTCAGGTACCAAAATATGTGTAAGTTGTAGCTACTGATACAAATTACCCCAAAACTTATAAACAGTTACTATCTTCCATAGTTTCTGTGAGTCAAGAATTCAAGGAAGGCTTGTCTGTTCAATTGTGGCTTGGTGATTCTCACAAAATTCAACCAGTTGTTAGCTGAAGCTGCAGGCATCTGAACGCTTTACTAAGGCTGGAAGATCTTCAAAGGTGCCTCCCCACATGGCTGGTTAAGTTAGTGCTGGCTGCTGGTAGGCCCAACGTCTTCCCTGTGTGGGCATCTTCAAAAGGGTATTTGAAAGCATTCTTGATATGGCAGCTACATTTCCCTAAAATTGGTGATCCGAAAGAGCAGGGTGAAAGCCACAGTGCCTTTTATAACCTAGCCTCAAAAGTCACAGATCATTACTTTCATATTCAAATTATCATATAGACTAGACAGGAATTGATACAGTAGAAAACCCAAAAGAGAGTCAATAACCAGGCAGAGAGGATCAGAAGAGGATCAGTAAATGAATGCTATGTAGAAAACATGGTAATTGAGATAGAGTGAATTGGAGTTTGGACAACATAAATATGAGAAAAGCTCATTCATTGAAGAATTAATATTTGAACTGAGACTTGATAAGGTGGAAGCAGCCAATCGTACGTCATGTGATAAGGAGTTTTTTGGGGAAGGGGGCAAAGCAAGAAAGTGGGGCAGAAGACAGGGAATGGCACAAATAAAGGATAATACTTGGAGTATATTAAATTTGATGTTCCTTTTAGAATGCCATATGAAGATGTCAAGTAGGAAGCTGGATATACTATTCTTAAGCTCCGGGCAGAGAGAATGGAGCTAGAAATAAAAACAGAAAATAGAGAATAAAGCATGGAACAGTTAAAATAGGCCATGCCTGGAAAAAAAAATGGTAATCTGGAAGAGAAAATTAAAGAAACTCTTATAACATACTAGCAAAAATTCAAACAGATGGAGATCCTGAGAGAAAATAAGATTCTAGAGGATATGCCCAGAAAATCTAAGCGCTATTTAATACTGGTTTGAGAAGAGAGGCCAAACACAATGCAGAAGAAATAAAGCAAATAACCAAAGCATAATAGAAACTTTCCGAAATCCAAGTCTTCAGATTGAATCCCAAGCAGAATTTCCCAAAACCAAATAAACAAACACAGATCTAGTTACAGTGTGATAAAAATTAAAAAAACCCAATTATAAGAGAAAAAAATCCAAAAGAAGGGGTAACAAAGTAAATACTATAAAGGATTACAAATCATATTAACATGAAACTTTTCATTACCAATTGTAAATATTAATAGACAATGGAGGTAAATGGAAATTAAAGCAAGCAGATTCCACTATAAACCTGTTTGAATAGTCAAAATCCAAAACACTGACAACAAATGCTGGCAAGGATGTGGAGCAATAGGAACTCTCACTCATTGCTGACAGGAATACAAAATGGTATAGCCAGTTTGAAGATGGGTTGATGGTTTCTTACAAAACTAAACATACACTTACCACATGATATAGCAATTATGCTCCATGCTTGGTATTTACCCAGTAGAGTAGAAAACTTATGTCCACACAAAAACCTGGACATGGGGCCAGGCGCAGTGGCTCACACCTGTGATCTTAGCACTTTGGGAGGCTAAGGTGGGCGGATTACCTGAGGTCAGGAGTTCAAGACCAGCCTGGCAACAGGGCAAAACCCCGTCTCTACTAAAAATACAAAATTAGCTGGATGTGGTGGCGGATGGCTGTAATCCAGGTACTTGCGAGGCTGAGGCAGGAGAATTGCTTGAACCCAGGAGGCAGAGATTGCAGTGAGTTGAGATTGCGCCACTGCACTCCAGCCTGCGTGACAGAGCAAGACTCTGTCTCAAAAAACAACAACAAAACAAAACAAAACAAAACAAAAAAAACCCTACACGTGGAAGTTTATACAGGCTGAGCATCCCACATCAAAATATCTGAAATCCAAAATGTTCAGAACACTCAAAACTTTTTGACCACTGACATGACACTCAAAGGAAATATTCATTAGACCATTTCAGATTTTGAATTTTCACATTAGGGAGGCTCAACTACTAAGTATATAATGCAAATATTTTAATATGCCAAAAAAAAATCTGAAATCGGAAACACTTCTGGTTCCAAGCATTTAACATAAGGGATACTCAACCTGTACTAGAGTTAAGCAGAATAAGGTCAATTTCTTTTTCCATGATAGCCCTTCATTTACTTGAAAACTGTAATTATGTCCTTCCATGAGAGTAATGATGAACAGAGCAGACTGAGGAAGCGAGAATGTGAAATCAGATAGACCAGTTAAGAAGACATTTGAAGACTTCTGAAATTTGTACAAGGCTGAAAATAATAACACAAGATTATGCAGTCAACGGAGGGGAAAAAAGGGATGGCTATGGCTTCATGTAACTACAAATTATTTTCCAACTGAGAAATGTTCTTATGAGTTGAATGTATATCTTACCTATTTCATTTTAAAATTTACTTTAAAGTCTAATGGACAGCTTCAAAACCAAGTTCTATACTGACACGGGAAAGTGCTGTCTTAAGAACACACAGTGATCTTCAAAAAGACAATCACATTTACTGAATGGACCCACCCACACAACTCAGAGAGCACCACACAGTTTTGCAATTATTTTACATACTTTTCTCAGGACTGTGGATATTCTAGAAACATCAACATAGCGCCCACAGAAGTAGTTTAGGTAATATTCCTTAAGGCATCCCTTTAGCATTAGAGGATGATTTAAAGTTGAAAAAGCCTAAAGTCTAAAACTTAAATTCATGCTTTGGCAAAATAAAACATACTGCAATAATATCCTAATGTTACTGTTTATATAGCAATGTTAACCCATTAATATTTTCAGAATAAATGGAAGTTTCATTTTGATAATGAGAGCACCCAACCATTTTCATCATTACACATACTAAATAATGTTTCCTTAATGTTTCTTACACAAGATGTATGGAAAAGTGTATGATATAAGCAATACTGAAGATAAATAAGTAACCTATAAGCAAAAAAAGACCTGATTTCAAACCTTGACTTCAACTAGCTCTAAACTGCCTTCTTACTTGTTTTCCAGTATACAATATTCACAATCCCAAGGTTGAATATAAATTTCAAGGTCCCAAAAAAACTGCACCCTAAGTGCATTAAGTTGGAAAAGTTATAATTCATCAAACATTGGTCATGGCTGATTCCTTAAAATAATATATACATTTAAAAAATATACTTATCTTTATTCAACCTGACTGTCTAAAAAACACACAACATTGAATATATGTATAATCATTTCAAGTATTGTATAACTGTTTTCCTTTAAAAGATTTGGGACCTAATTCATATTTATTGAGGTTATAACTAGAAATTATATCTTCCTGGAAACCACAGTATTTTAGAAAGATACGAAGACAAGCACACATACAAATACTATGATTTGTAATTTTAAATTCCATTTTCACGAACTAATTATAATAAAGGTGAAAATATTTAAAACTAAAAGCAAAGTTTTACTATTCAGGTAAAATTGTCATTGTAATTACATTTATTTGCAGGTTAAACTATAGAAAATTAAAATTCAGCTAAAGTAACAACATGGTGTATGTTAGAAGGCACGAATTTACCTGACATTGCCCTTGGTGTTTCTGAGAACAGTTGCTGCAAAATTCTGTGTCACACCCACCAAGCTGATTCCATCCACTTCCACAATCTGGTCATTGACTTGTATTCTTCAGAAAGAGGAAAAAATTACCCACAATTAATTTATGTAATAATCATTTCCAACAAATCAGTTGACAAAATATGTGATTTTTAGGATACTCTTTTTGATCCAAAATCTATCTTTTACATACAGTCAGTCTTGCTTTCTGTTATCAGTGGGTTCCACATTTGTGGATTCAACAAATTGTGGATATAAAATATTTTGAAAAAATAGAAAAAGTAATACAATAAAAAGTACAAATTAAAAAACTTAACTACACAGCATTTGCATTGTATTACATATTAGAAGTACTCCAGAGACAATTTAAACTATTCGAAAGATGTGCACAGGTTATATGCAAATACTATCTCTACACTATACTGTAAGAGACTTGAGCAGTCGCAGATTTTGGTATCCACTGAGCTCTTACAAAGAATCACCTGTGGATTCCCAGGGATGACTATAGAAGCTCTAGATCTTAGTCAAATACTTAATGTTTTTTTTTTTATCTTTTTTTTTTTATTATTATACTTTAGGTTTTAGGGTACATGTGCACAATGTGCAGGTTTGTTACATATGTATCCATGTGCCGTGTTGGTTTGCTGCACCCATTAACTTGTCATTTAGCATTAGGTATATCTCCTAATGCTGTCCCTCCCCCGTACCCCCAACCCACAACAGTCCCCGGAGTGTGATGTTCCCCTTCCTGTGTCCATGAGTTCTCATTGTTCAGTTCCCACCTATGCGTGAGAACATGTGATGTTTGGTTTTTTGTCCTTGCGATAGTTTACTGAGAATGATGTTTTCCAGTTTCATCCATGTCCCTACAAAGGACATGAACTCATCATTTTTTATGGCTGCATAGTATTCCATGGTGTATATGTGCCACATTTTCTTAATCCAGTCTATCGTTGTTGGTCATTTGGGTTGGTTCCAACTCTTTGCTATTGTGAATAGTGCCGCAACAAACATACGTGTGCATGTGTCTTTATAGCAGCATGATTTATAGTCCTTTGGGTCTATACCCAGTAATGGGATGGCTGGGTCAAATGGTATTTCTAGTTCTAGATCCCTGAGGAATCGCCACACTGACTTCCACAATGGTTGAACTAGTTTATAGTCTCACCAACAGTGTAAAAGTGTTCCTATTTCCCCACATCCTCTCCAGCACCTGTTGTTTCCTGACTTTTTAATGATTGCCATTCTAACTGGTGTGAGATGGTATCTCATTGTGGTTTTGATTTGCATTTCTCTGATGGCCAGTGATGATGAGCATTTTGTCATGTGTTTTTTGGCTGCATAAATGTCTTCTTTTGAGAAGTGTCTGTTCATGTCCTTCACCCACTTTTTGATGGGGTTGTTTCTTTTTTTCTTGTAAATTTGTTTGAGTTCGTTGTAGATTCTGGATATTAGCCCTTTGTCAGATGAGTAGGTTGCAAAAATTTTCTCCCATTCTGTAGGTTGCCTGTTCACTCTGATGGTAGTTTCTTTTGCTGTGCAGAAGCTCTTTAGTTTAATTAGATCCCATTTGTCAATTTTGGCTTTTGTTGCCATTGCTTTTGGTGTTTTAGACATGAAGTCCTTGCGCCCACGCCTATGTCCTGAATGGTACTGCCTAGGCTTTCTTCTAGGGTTTTTATGGTTTTAGGTCTAACATGTAAGTCTTTAATCCATCTTGAATTAATTTTTGTGGAGAGCTGAGTTCAATTCCTGGATATCCTTGTTAACTTTCTGTCTCGTTGATCTGTCTAATGTTGATAGTGGGGTGTTAAAATCTCCCATTATTATTGTGTAGGAGTTTAAGTCCCTTTATGTTTTAAAAAGACTATTTCCATTAAAAACTGGGCAAAAGACACAAACAGACATTTCTCAAAAGAAGACATACAAATGGCCAACAAACATAAAAAATGCTCCACTTCACTAATCATCAGAGAAATGCAAATCAAAACTGCAGTGAGTTACCATCTCACACCAGTCAGAATGGCTATTACTAAAAAGTTAAAAAAAAAAAGAAAAACAGATGCTGGGGAGAATGTGGAGAAGAGGGAATGCTTATCCACTACTGGGAGGAATATAAATTAGTTCAGCCACTGTGGAAAGCAGTTTAAAGATTTCTCAAAGAACTTAAAGTAGAGCTACCATGTGATCCAGTAATCCCATTACTGGGTATATATTCAAAAGAAAATAAACCTTTCTACCAAAATGATACATGCATGTTCACTGCAGCACTGTTCACAACAGCAAAGACATGGAATCAACCTAAATGTCCACAAATGGTGGATGAGATAAAGAAATTGTGGTAGATATACACTATGGAATACTATGTAGCCACAAAAAAGAATGAAATCATGCCCTTTACAGCAACATGGATACATCTGGAGGCCATTAACCTAAGCAAACTAACACAGGAACAGAAAACCAAATACCGCACATTCTCACTTATAAGTGTAAGTTAAACACTGGGAACTCATGGACCTAAAGATGGCAACAATAGAAACTGGGGACTACTAGAGGGGAAAGGAAGAGAGGGAAGCAAGGGCTGAAAAACGAAATATTGGGTGCTATGCCTGGTACCCAGGTGACAGGATCATTCATATCCCAAACCTCAGCCTCACACAAGATACTCAGGTAACAAATCTGCACATGTACTCCCGGAATCAAAAATACAAGTTGAAAAAAAAAAAATAAAGACTGTTTTAAAGAATAGAAACAAGTAATACTAAATGGAGACATTCAGTTTACCAAACATCCATATTCCTATCACAAAAATTGTAACTGCAAATGACATATTTACATATTTATATCATTTTTGTCCTTAATAACTGTACATAAAACCTAAGATCCAGATGAAATATGCTTTGGGCCTAATACCTAGTCTCACAACACATCTATCTTCCCTAAGGAAAAACTTAACCAGGAATTACAGGGAATTCTTCCTATTCAAGGTATATACTTCAAATATGTAATGCTCATTCATGTGCATCTGTATACTTACATATACATACAAGTGTTTGTGTGTGTGTTCATACTTATGTTTATGAGCAGTGTATGTATTGATACTGTTTGTTGTATAATACTTTTACATTTCTATATATATTTTGTATAAATCATTTTTATTCTTCATAATGAAATACTTCAAACATAAGAAATGTAGTCAAATAGATAATAAACTTTCATGTACCCAATACCCACCTTTATAAAATCCTAGCATTGTGCTATATTTGAGTCATATTTTTTCTTTCTTTCTTTTTTTTTTTTTTTTTTTTTTTTTGTTTTGAGACAGTGTCTCCCTCTGTCACCGAGGCTGGAGTGCAGTGGTGTGATGTCGGCACACTACAACCTCCGCCTCCCGGGTTCAAGAGATTCTCCTGCCTCAGCCTCCTGAGTAGCTGGGATTACAGGCGTGCATCACCAAGCCCGGCTAATGTTTTTTGTATTTTTAGTAGAGATGGGGTTTCATCATGTTGGTCAGGCTGGTCTTGAACTCCTGACCTTGTGATCTTCCCGCCTCGGCCTCCCAAAATGCTGGGATTACAGGTGTGAGCCACCACGGTCAGCCTGAGTAATATTTTTTCTAAAGAAACACATTACAGAAAAGTTGAAGCCCATTTATTATTTGTCTCTAGTTTTATTCCCTTCATTGCTTATACAGAGGTAATCACCATACTAATTAGATGACGGGTTGACAGGTATAGCAAACTACCATGGCACATGTATACCTATGTAACAAACCTGCGCGTTCTGCACATGTACCCCAGAACTTAAAGTATAATACTAATAATAATAATAAAAGAGTAAAGTGTTTGACCTTTCTGCGGATTTTTTGAAACAGGATCTATATATATGCATGAATAGGCATAATTTACATACAATCGTTTATTTTCAAAAATTATGACGTATACCTCTCTTTCTGCAACTTAGTTTGCTTCATTCAGCATTACATTTGAGATTTAACCATGACTATTATAACTGTAATTCTACCTAATTTATTTTAACAACTATATAGTATCATCTTTTATCAATATGCCAAAATGTATTTACTCATTTTGCAGCTGGACATTGTGTTTTTTTCCATTTTAGCTATAATAAAATATTGCTGTAATAGTCAACTTCATACATGCCTCCTTATGCACATGAATGAGTTTTCTCCAGGATATATACCCAGAAATAAAATTCCTGAGTCAAAGAAAAGAATATAAGCATTTTCAATTTTATTAGACATTAACAAATCTCCATGCCCTCAGGAATACTTGGTATGCTCAGATCCTTTAAGTACTGCCAATCATACAGGTGTAAAAAGATATTACAATGTGATTTCAATTGCATTTCCCTGATTACTAGTGTGGGTAAACATTTTTTCATATGTCTGTAAGTCACCTGTCTACTTCCACAAATTGTCAAGTCATTTCTTTTACCCATTTGTTACACTGTTGTGGTTGGGTTGAGTGACTTTTCTTATTAACTTAAATGAGATGTCTTTACATATCTTGTATATTAATATTTCCTTAAACATATTGCAAATACTTTCACCCTATCTGTAACTTGTCTTTTTATATATCTTTGAAACATTGTGGTTTAGAGGAAAATAATTTTCTAAAGTATATCCACATTTGTAAGTAGGTATTTTTTTGTGTTTTGTTTAAGAAGTACTTTTCTGCCCAAAGTTTATAAAAAGATTCTATATTTTCTTCCTTTTTTTGGGAGGTGGGGGATGGGGTCTCACTATGTTGCCTAGGCTGCTCTCAAACTCCTCGTCTCAAGTGATCCTCCTGCCTTGGCCTCCCAAAGTGCTAGGATCACAGCTGTGAGCCACCGCTTTGGGCCTATGTTTTCTTTAAAATGCATTAACATTCTGATTTTCTGTATTTAGGTAGTTATCCACCTGGAAATTTTCTAAAACTATATGTGTTGGCAATCTAATTTTATTTTTTTTCAAATGTATACGCAACTGGCCAAACAACATTTAATAGAATCCATTTTCCCCCCAGAGTTAAGTAGTGCAATATATGTCAAGTTTTCAAATGTGCATCATAATGTTTGTAGGTTCCCTATAGGTTCTACTTATCTCTTTGTTTATCCTTGCATCAATGCTACATTGTCTTAGCTAATAAAGCTTTATAACTAGTTTTCGCATTTCGTAGGGCAATTCTCCTAAAATGGTTCATTTTCTTCAAATTTGTCTGAGTCATTCTTGATCCTTTGCTCTTTCCAATTAGTTTTGGGCTTATTTACCAAGTAATATGAAAATATTTGTTGGAGTTTTAATGAAATCATATTGATTTTAAAGATTCCCTTGGGGAGAACTGACAACTTTATCATACTGACTTTTCCCTTCAAAGAAAATGTGAGTGTTACCATAAGCACCCCTGGGTAACAGTGGCATAAATCACATTTTGATCCCAAATATTAAGAAAAGTTATTCAAAGCTTGGAAATGAGGTCAAAAGTAGGGCAACATATTCTTTCAATGTCATATGAATGCATTAACAGATCCACATAAGGATAATTAAGGGAAATGTACTTATTTGATTCACTGTTTACTACTGATTAAAGATCCTAGTTATAGCAGCAGCCACTCCAGACGGCCTGCTGCTGCCATCACACCGACTGCAGCAGGGAGGTGCCGCCGAGGATACATGCTCCATGGAGCTCCAGGCAGCAGGGGACATGCGTAAGCCCTTCTCCTTCTGAGGTGGGGTGGGAACTCCCCGGGTGCAGCTGCAGCTGCCCAAATCGCAGCTGCAGACCTGGGCCTCTGGCTCCACGGAGGAGGCAGGAGCCTCATCCTCCTGGGAAGGGCTGCAGGTGCCCGAGCTGTGGCTGCAGAATGGAGCTTCCCTGTACTTTTGGGGGACCAGGAGCGGGCAGGAGCCCCACTCCCCTAGGGTCACAGCAGCAGCCCATATTGCGGCTGCAGACCCAGGTATCCCTGCACTCTGGGGGGAGGGGGTGGAGGTGAGAAGGCCCCCCTGCCCCTGCAGGCTCAGAAGTGCCTGCTCCCGCTGCTTGGCTTCTCCCTGCTGTGGGCACCTGCTCCCATCTTGGAGCAAATCGGGGTCAAGCCCATGTGCCATGAACAGCAGGGGGAGGCAGACAGATACCTGGGCAGAAGGGGGCAGATTCCTGAGGGAAGGCCTGAAGCCTGGGGACAGGACTGCCAGTCCTGCTGATTTGGAGGGCAAACTCGTGGTGGTTTTTCTTGGATCTGCCCATGGCTGCCCATGGACCAATCAGCGTGCACTTCCCCTCTATTAGGCCTATAAAAGCCCCAGGCTCAGCCAGAGCAGAGCAGATGATGGATGACCAGCTGCAGAGAAGAGCTACCCTTTCTGCTGACAGCAGATGTCCCAACAACCAGCAGAAGAGAGGAGCTACCCATTCTAGGGCCTCTTCTCTGCTGAGAGCTTCAGAAACCTGCGGAGACATTGAGACTACCAGCTGCAGAGTAGAACAATCCACTCCAGGGCCGCCTCTCTGCTGACAGCTAAGAGGACAATGAGATGACCTGCCTGGTAGGAGGAGCTTCTCTCTCCAGGGTCTCCTTTCTGCTAGGAGCTGAACACTCACTGAACACCCTGGCTGTGGAAAGGAGCTACCCTCTGCAGGTCTCCTTTGTGCTGTTCTATTGCTCAGTAAAGCTCCCCTTCATCTTGCTCATCCTCCACTTGGCTCTGTACTTCATTCTTCCTAGTTGCAGGACAAGAACTCGGGACCTACCAAATGGCAGAGCTAAAAGAGCTATAACACAGGACTGAAACATGCCCCCTGCTTGCCACATTGAGGGCAAAGAGGAGAGAAGATCTGTGCCTTCTCAGGCAGCCCAGACCTGGGAGCTCCCTGAGCCAGGGCTGTGACTCCCTCTTTGGGGTCCTGTGGTGCCTAGTATCTCCAAGTTTCCAGGTGCCACTGCATTTCCCAGTGCCAGCTGAGGAAGCTGCCTGCAGTGCACCTGGTCTGGCCACAGCCTCATAGAGAGTCAGTGTCTGTGCCAGCACCTGTAACTGCCCACCCCACTGCAGCAGCTGGCATGTCTGATTGCACATTGGCTGAACCCCATGCTCCCTCACACACTCCTTGCCACTCCATGCCTGACTTGCCCTTTGACAGGTATGGGATCCAGGCTAGTAGCGTGAGCCAAGTAAAGCCCGCCAGGCCATGTAGGTACAACAAACCCAGCGGGCCTAAGCAAGACTTGGGCAAAGACATCACCAGCCAGAAAAGCAATATCCCAAGAATCTTGTGACACTAGGCATAGTGAAGTTCTTTATTAATTTGTAGATTTCTATCTTGGAAAATTCTACTATTTTCAACTATTAAAAAAGATAATCCCCAAAATAATGCTTTGTCATGTAAAACATTAAATCAATTGTATGTAACTTAGCTATATTATTCTAACATAAAATTCATTAACTTGTCTTTAAGAAACTAGTTCCTAAAATGCACTTTGAACCACATTTATAATCTCACTAGTCCTCTAAATTAGGAAGTGGAATAAAATATTTGATATATTTTCTTTTTATATTCACAAAAGTCACCATTTAAATTCTTTAAATATTAACATGTTATACTTTTGGAGGATCCACTGAGACACTAAAGTGGGTTCATAAAGCCAACCAAACTGTGATAGCACAGAAATGTACTTCAGGAGCTGTTTAGGAGGAGGGATTTCTTTTCTTTCTCCTCAAAGTGATTCTCAAAAAGCAATAGAGTCCTGGTGCAGTGGCTCATGCCTACAATCAAGCACTTTGGGAGGCCAAGGTGGGAGAATTGTTTGAGTCCAGGAGTTCAAGATCAGCACAGGCAACATAGCGAGACCTCATCTCTACAAAAAATATAGAAATTAGCCAGGTGTGCTGGCATGTGCTGTGCTTTTTGTCCAGCTACTTGGGAGGCTGAAGTGGAGAGATTGCTTGAAACTGGGAGGTCAAGACTGAAGTAAACTATGATCCTGCCACTATACTCCTACATGGGGGAAAGAGCAAGTCTCTGTCTCAAAAAAAAAAAAAAAAAAGGCAATAGAACCACTGTAAGTTGGCTTTTTTCTTTAAATTTTGAATTTTTCATTTTCTTTTCTAGTTCTTCACCATTTTGGTTCTGGATATAGTTTCCACTAGAAGATGATAATGATGATAATGATAATCCCCATGCATAGCATTAATAATTGGGAATGTAATTTTATAATCTGAACTTTAGAGACCTCTGTTAAGATTAAAGGGATTTCTTGTCCTTCATATGAGACATGACAAGGAATGAGAGTTGCCATTTTTTTAATTCTTTCTCTATTTGTTCATCCAAATAATTTCATAAAACATTTTATCACTCCTAGAAGGGAAAATAATTCTTTGAAATCTTGAACAGTGAATTTTGGTGTTTCCTTGATTACTTAACCTGTTGCAGAGATTGTATAATTAAAGCTACAATTTTCTCTGTGTTGCTATAACTCAGAAGTCATCGTCTCTCATTCTGTATGAAGTATTTTCCTAAGAAGAGTATTAATAAATAAAATTTAGAAGTCTCTGAATTTTAAGGAGCTAAGATATAATTGGTTTACATAGTATAAGAAGTTCATGAATCTATAGTAATATCTAAAGAAAACTTGAAATGTACTACTAATTTAGGGAAAAAATTCTTCTTAAAGGATCTGCTAACAGCTTAGAAAGATTTTAA
Organism: Symphalangus syndactylus; assembly: GCF_028878055.3. Classification (NCBI taxonomy): domain Eukaryota; kingdom Metazoa; phylum Chordata; class Mammalia; order Primates; family Hylobatidae; genus Symphalangus; species Symphalangus syndactylus. The sequence continues at coordinate 105,742,865 of NC_072425.2, forward strand.
TTTATGAATCTAAATTCATGTAATAAAAGTGAATCTTTGTAGACTATGTGTTAAGCCACAAAACAAGCCTCAACAAATTTTTAAAAAATGAAACACATCAACTATCTATAAATCATGCTGCTATAAAGACACATGCACACGTATGTTTATTGCGGCACTATTCACAATAGCAAAGACTTGGAACCAACCCAAATGTCCAACAACGATAGACTGGATTAAGAAAATGTGGCACATATACACCATGGAATACTATGCAACCATAAAAAATGATGAGTTCATGTCCTTTGTAGGGACATGGATGAAACTGGAAATCATCATTCTCAGTAAACTATCGCAAGGACAAAAAGACCAAACACCGCATGTTCTCACTCATAGGTGGGAATTGAACAATGAGAACACATGGACACAGGAAGCGGAACATCACACTCCGGGGACTGTTGTGGGGTGAGGGGAGGGATAGCATTAGGAGATACACCTAATGCTAAATGACAAGTTAATGGGTGCAGCACACCAACATGGCACATGGATACATATGTAACAAACCTGCACATTGTGCACATGTACCCTAAAACTTAAAGTATAACAATAATAAAATAAAAAAAAAAAACAGAAAAGAAAAAAGAAAGGAAAAGAAAAAGAAAAAAAAAATGAAATCACATCAACTATCTTCTCAGACCACAATGGAATATAACTAAAAACCAGTAATAAGAGAAACTTTAAAAAAAAATGTACAAATACAAGAAAATTTAAAACTATGCTCCTGAACAAACACTGGATCAATGATGACATTAAGCAGCAAATATAAAAATTTATTGAAACAAATGAAAATGGAAACACAACTTATCAAAACCTATGGTAGATAGCAAATGCAGTGCTAAGAGGAAAGTTGATACCCATAAACTACTACATAAAAAAAATACAAAAAAAAACCACAACTAAAAATTAGTAGAAGGAAACATATAATAAAAACTAGAATTAAACAAAATGGACACTAAAAAAGCAACCAAGAAAAGGATAAGATCAAAATAAACAAAATCAGAAACAGAAACAGAAAACAGACATTACAACTAATACCACAGAAATACAAAAGTTCATCAAAGACTATTATAAGCAACTAAATCCTAATGAATTGGAAAGTTGGAGGAAATGGATAAATTTCTGGATACACATATATAGCCTACTGAGAGTGAATCAGGAAGAAATAAAAAACTGGAACAGATCAATAATAAGTAATGAGATTTATTCAGTAATAAAGTCTCCCAACAAAGAAATGTCCAGGACCGGATGGCTTCAATGCCAAATTATACCAAACTTTCAAGCAAGAACTAATAACAATTCTCCTCATTTGATGCATGTAAGAAAATATCACATGTACCCCATAAATATGTACCAATATAAGGTAGCAATTAAAAACCGTTTAAAAATTTAAAGCTAAAAACTGATTCTTTGGACAAATCAGATTGATTTAAAAATTTTTTTCTGAAATACATAGCTGTGTTTTCTCCATAATTTTGTATGGATGTTGAGTTTCTGTTTTCAGAAAAGACTAGTTAACCTGAACTTCTTAAAATTCTGATAATAGTGTATCGATCAGATAAGCTAATGATATCCATACCTAAAGTTTAAAATGATAAAAAAGTAAAACTGTTCGACTGAACTGAATCTTGATTCTAACAATGTTTTATATCAATAATTACATTTTTTAGAGCGTCCACTTAAATGTGATTTCTAAGATTCTTGTGTACTTATCTTCAAGATCTTGAATAGCAAGCATAGCACTTATAATATTCAACTCTACTTCTTACCTTAAAATGTCACGATGTTACCATGATTTTATATCATGTTAATGAATGTGCTCATTCTTGTCACTTGATGAAGACATAAATATAATGTATGTGAGGCTGGGTGCACAGTGGCTCATAAGTGTAATCCCAGCATTTTGGGAGGCTGAGGTGAGTGGATTGTTTGAGGTCAGGAGTTTGAGACGAGCCTGGCCAATATGGTGAAACCCTACCTCTATTAAAAATAAAAAAATTAGCCGGATATGGTGGCAGATGCCTGTAGTCTCAGCTACTTGGGAGGCTGAGGCAGGAGAATCGGTTTGAACCCAGGAGGTGAAGGTTGCAGTGAGCTGAGATAGTGCCACTGCACTCCAGCCTGGAGGACAGAGTGAGACTCTGTCTCTGTCTCAAAGAGAAAAAAAAAAGGGTGTGGCTGTAGAGAATAATATTTCCTAGTCACCTAAATTGGTTGTGCATGATAGTCAATTATTATCAAGTTCCTATCTACCAGAGAAGGGTAAATAGAAGTTAATTAACAATGGTAATGTGGGTAACTGAGTCTATTTTAGCAGGGATAGTTTTAAGAAAAAGTCTAACTATATAGGTGATGTAATAGGATGTTTATTTTTCAAGAAAAAGGACAGAAGTTTAGTTCTCAGATAAAGTGAAAGGTTGCTCTAGAATTAAAAAGAAACAAAGTGAGGACAAAAACTTGAGCATACATAGTGAGGTGAGGAAGGTTTAAATAAGAATTTTTATTTGCCTTGATTTATAACATATGGGACAAAACGGAAGCTATAAATGGGTTAAAAATTTGACACAATTCACTCAGCTTTGAAAGCCTTACAATATAAATTAGAAAAAAGAATGCATGGATCTTTACTGTAAAATATTAACAATGTAAATATAGAATAGATTACATATTAAAATAACAATTTATCTGGAATTATTTAGTATTCTCTTATTAAGGGATTTTAAGAGATTATGCTTCTCATCAGAATGATTTTCAGGCTAGGCCCAGTGGCTCACTTCTGTAATCCCAGCACTGTGGGAAGCCAAGGCGGGTGGATCACGAGGTCAAGGGATGGAGACCATCCTGGCCAACATGGTGAAACCCCGTTTCTACTAAAAATACAAAAATTAGCCCTGTGTGGTGGCACGCACCTGTAGTCCCAGCTACTCGGGAAGGTGAGGCAGGAGAATTGCTTGAACCTGGGAGGTGGAGGTTGCAGTGAGCCGAGATTGCGCTACTGCATTCCAGCCTGGTGACAGAGTAAGACTCGGTCTCAAAAAAAAAAAAAAGATTCTCAGTACTATGCATTGACTTTATCATTTCCTTTATTAATGTAAAAAATAAAAAACTTATAAATATGCAAAGCTTCCTACGGTAACATTACCCTTCTCCTACCTGTTTTGGAAATTAATAAACTTTCCTTTTGTAGAGTATTTTTATGTTCAGAACAAAATTAAGTGAGAAATTTGGAGAGTTTCTCTATAGATACTGTCTGCACACATGCACAGTCTCCCCCATCAACCCATCAACATCTTACATGATAGTGGTTCACATATTACAGAAAAAAAAAAAACCTTTAAAGACACATCATTATTGTTCAAAGCCCATAAATGACATAAGCATTCACTCTTGGTATTGCACATTCTATGGGTTTTGACAAATGTATGATGGATGACATGTATCCACCATTACAGTATCATACAGAATGGTTTCATTGCTCTAAAAAAAATCCTCTGTGCTCCACCTATTCATCCCTCCCTCCCACCAAATCCCTGGCAAACAATGATCTTTTTACTATCTCCAAAGTTTTGCATATGCAAGAAAGTCAGATAATAGGAATTATAAAGTATGTAGGCTTTTCACATTAGCTTCCTTCATTTATTGATATGCATTCTTCCATGTCTTCCCATGGCTTGACAGCTCATTTCTTTTTAGCACTGAATAATATTCCAATGTCTGGATGTACCACACTTTTTACATTCACCCAGTGTAGGACATCCTGGTGGCTTCCAAACTGGAGTAGTTATAAATAAAACTGCTATAAACATCTATGTGTAACTTTTTGTGTGGACAAAAGTTTTCAGCTGGGTCAGATCATGACAGTGTGCTTATTTTCATTAAAGAACTGTCAATCTGTCCCCCAGAGTGGCTGTACCATTTTGCATTCCCACTAGCAATGAATGAGGCACCTTATTGCTCTACATCCTTGTCAGCATTTGTTGTCAGTGTTTTGAATTTTAGCTATTGTAACAGGTATATAGTGGTATCTCATTATTATTGTAAATAGCAATTCTCTCATAACATGATATTAAACAACTTCTCATATGCTTACTTGTTTTCTGTATATCTTCTTTGGTGAAATGTATGATCAGGTCTTTTGAGCATTTTAAAATCAAGTTATAGTTTTCTTATTATTTAGGTTTAAGAGCTTTTTGTATATTTTAAATAACAGTCCTTTATTAGTTTTATTTGTTTTAAATATTTTGTCCTAGTCTATAGCTTCTCTTCTCATTCTGTTGACACTACTTATCACAAAACACAAGTTTTTGATTTAAAAGAAGTCCAGCTTATCAATTCTTTCTTTCATAGATTATGCCTTTGGTGTTGTTTCTAAAAAGTCTTTGCCAGCTGGATGCGGTGGCTGATACCTGTATTCCCAGCACTTTGGGAGGCCCAGACAGGCAGATGACAAGGTCAGGAGTTTGAGATCAGCATGGCCAATACGGTGAAACTCCGTCTCTACTAAAAATACAAAAAAATTAGCCAGGCACGGTGGCACACTCCTATAATCCCAGCTACTCAGGAGGATGAGGCAGGAGAATTGCTTGAACTTGGGAGGCGGAGGTTGCAGTGAGCCGAGATTGTGCCACTGCACTCCAGCCTGGGCGACACAGCAAGACTCTGTCTCAAAAATAAAAAATAAAAAGTCATTGCCATACCTAAGCTTACCTAGATATTCTGTGTTGTCATTTAGGAGTTTTGCTTTTGCATTTTACATTTAGGTCTGTAATTCATTTTGAGTTAATTACTGTGAAGGGTGTAAGGTACTTCCTTCAGATTTTTTTTTTTTGCAGGGGGATGTCCAGTTATTCCAGTACAATTTGTTGAAAAGACTGTCTATTCTCTAATGTATTGCTTTTGCTCCTTTGCAAGGTTCAGTTGAGTATATTTATGTGGGTCTATTTCTGGGCTTGCTGTTCTGTTCCACTGATCTCTTTCTCTGTTCTTTTACCAGTACCACACAGTCTTGATTACTGAAGCTTTACAGTAAGTCTTGAAGTCAACTAATGTCACTCCTCAAACTTTGTTATTTTCCTTAAATATTAAGTTGGCCATTTTGTGTCTTTTGTATTTCCATATAAACTTTAGAATCAATTTGTTGATATACACAAATTAACTTGCTGAAATTTGGATTGAAATTTCATTGAATCTTTAGATTAAGTAGGGAAGAACTGACATCTTCTTATCCATGAATGTAGAATATCTTACCATTTATTAATTATTTGATACCTTTGATCACAGTTTTGTAGTTTTCCTCATACAGACTTTAGATTTTATTAGGTTTATACCTAAGTATTTCATTTTTAGGGGTGCTAACAGAAATGAATTTTAATATGTTTTTAATTTCCAATTCTACTTGCTCATTGCTGTTATATAGGAAAATGAATGACTTTTGTATAATAAGCTTGTATTCTGAAACCTTGCTAGAATTGCTTATCAATTTTCAGAGGTTTTTTCCTCTATTTCTGAACTGTTATACATAGACAAGGATGTCATTGTGATCAAAGACTTTTACTTTTTCCTTCCAAATCTGTGTATTGTTCATTTATTTTTCTTATCCTACTGCATTAGCTAGAAAACAACTGTAAGAAAGGATATCATTGTCTAGTTCCTAATCTTAGCAGGACAGTTTTTTAGTTTCTCACTATTAAATACAATGTTACCTCTAGGTGTTTTGTAGGTATTTTTTTTCAAGTTGAGAAAATTCTGCTCTACTCCTAGTATACTTAGAGCTTTTCTCATAAACGGATGATTTTTGTCAAATGCTTTTTTCTGCATCTACTGATATAATCATGTTATTTTTCTTCTTTAGCCTGTAGATGTGATGGACTATATTCATTGACTTTTGAATGTTGAACCAGCCTTGTATACCTGGGATACATCCCACCTGGTCCCTGTATATAATTCCTTTTATATGTTGCTGGACTCGATTTGTTAATATTTTATTGATATATATTTGCATATATCAATATACATATTGATATATATTTGTTTTTGCATTTATGTTCATGAGAGATATTATAGTTTACTTTTCTTGTAACGTTTTGTCTGATTTTGGTATTAGAGTTCTGATGGCCTCATAGAATGGAACACGAAGTATTATCTTTGCTTTTATATTCTGGAAGAGATAGGAGAGGATTGGTATACTTTCTTCCTTAAGTGTTGGGTAGAATTCACCAGTAAATCCACCTGGCCCTGAGTTGCTCTCTCTTTTTGAAGGTTGTTAATTTTTTTTTTTTTTTTTTTTTTGTATTTTTAGAGAATTGGGGTTTTACCGCATTGGCCAGGTTGGCAATAAACTCCTGGCTTCAAGTGATCTGCCCATCTCGGCCTCCCAAAGTGCTGAGTTTATAGGCATGAGCCGCTGTGCCCAGCTGGTTGTTAAATATTGATTCAATTTCTCTACTAGATATAGGCCTATTCAGATTGCCTATTCTTGTAAAGTTTTGACAGATTTACACCTTGGAAAAAATTGGTCTATTTCATCTTGGTTGTCAAACTTGTGGGCACAGAGGTGCTCATAATATTCTTTTATTGTCCTTTTAGTGCCCATGCCATCCACAGTGAATTGTCTTCTCTCGTTTTTTAATATTACTAATTTGTGTCATATCTCTTTTTTTCTTAGCCTGGTTAGAGGCTTATCAAAAATACTGATCTTTGCTAAGAACCAGCTTTTGGTGTTACTGACTTTCTCTGCTGATTTCCTGTTTTCAATTTCACTGAATTCTGCCCTAATTTTTATTATTTCTTTTGTTCTCCTTACTTTGGATTTAATTTCCTCTCCTTTTTATAGTTTCCTAATGAAGATGCTTAGATGGCTGATTTTAGATCTTTCTTCTTTTCTAATACATATGCATTCAATAATGTAAATTTCCCTCAAAGCGCTGCTTTTACAGCATCCCAAAATTTTTAACATGATCTATTTTCATTTTCAATGAGGTCAAAATACTTTCTAAAAAAAAAAAAGAAAATTTCAGGCCAATATCCCTGATGAACATCGATGCAGAAATCCTCAATAAAATACTGGCAAACCAGATCCAGCAGCACATCAAAAAGGTTATCCACCATGATCAGGTTGGCTTCATCCCTGGGATGCAAGGCTGGTTCAACATACACAAATCAATAAATGTAATCCATCACATAAGTAGAACCAAGGACAAAAACCACATGATTATCTCAATAGATGAAGAAAAGGCCTTCGATAAAATTCAACACCCCTTCATGATAAAAACACTCAATAAACTAGGTATTGATGGCACATCTCTCAAAATAATAAGAACTATTTATGACAAACCCATAGCCAATATCATACCAGATGGGCAAAAGCTGCAAGCATTCCCTTTAAAAACCGACACAAGACAAGGATGCCCTCTCTCCCCACTCCTATTCAACATAGTGTTGGAAGTTCTGGCCAGGGCATCAGGCAAGAGAAAGAAATAAAGGATACTCAATTAGGAAAAAAAGGAAGTCAAATTATCTCTGATTGCAGATGACATGATTGTATATTTAGAAAACCCCATGATCTCAGCCCAAAATCTCCTTAAGCTGATAAGCAACTTCAGCAAAGTCTCAGGATACAAAATCAATGTGCAAAAATCACAAGCATTCCTATACACCAATAACAGACAAACAGAGAGCCAAATCATGATTGAACTCCCATTCACGATTGCTACAAGGAGAATAAAATACCTAGGAATACACCTTACAAGGGATGTGGAGGAACTCTTCAAGGAGAAAAACAAACGACTGCCCAAGGAAATAAGAGAGGACACAAACAAATGGAAAAACATTCCATGTTCATGGATAGGAAGAATCAGTATCATGAAAATGGCTACACTGTCCAAAGTAATTTACAGATTCAATGCTATTCCCATCAAGCTACCATTGACTTTCTTCATAGAATTTGAAAATCTACTTTAAATTTCATGTGAAACCAAAAAAGAGCCCATATAGCCAAGACAATCCTAAGCAAAAACAACAAAGCTGAAGGCATCATGTTACCTGACTTCAAATTATACTACAAGGCTGCAGTAACCAAAACAGCAAGGTACTGGTAGCAAAACAGATATATAGGCCAATGGAACACAACAGAGGCCTCAGAAATACCACCACACATATACAATCATCTGATCTTTGACAAACCTGACAAAAACAACCAATGGGGAAAGGATTTCCTATTTAATAAATGGTGTTGAGAAAACTAGCTAGCCATATGCAGAAAATTGAAACTGGACCCCTTCCTTACACCTTATACAAAAATCAACTCAAGATGGATTAAAGATTTAAATGTAAGACCTAAAACCATAAAAACACTAGAAGAAAACCTAGGCAATATGATTCAGGACATAGGCATGAGCAAAGACTTCATGACTAAAACACCAAAAGCAATGACAAGAAAAGCCAAAATTCACAAATGGGATCTAATTAAACTAAAGAGCTTCTGCACAGCAGAAGAAACTATCATCAGAGTGAACAGGCAACCTACAGAATGGGAGAAAATTTTTGCAATCTATCCATCTGACAAAGGGCTAATATCCAGAATCTACAAAGAACTTAAATTTTCAAGAAAAAAACAAACAACCCCATCAAAAAGTGGGCAAAGGATATGAACAGGCACTTTCCAAAAGAAGACATTTATGTGGCCACAAAACTTATGAAAACAAGCTTATCATCACTGGTCATTAGAGAAATGCAAATCAAAACCACAAAGAGATACCATCTCACGCCAGTAAGAATGGCAATCATTAAAAAGTCGGGAAACAACAGATGCTGGAGCAGATGTGGAGAAATAGGAATGCTTTTACACTGTTGGTGGGAACATAAATTTGTTCAACCATTGTGGAAGACAGTGTGGAGATTCCTCAAGGATCTAGAACTAGAAATACCATTTGACCTAGCAATCCCATTACTTGGTATATACTCAAAGGATATAAATCATTCTACTATAAAGACACATGCACACATATGTTTATTGCAGCACTATTCACAACAGCAAATACTTGGAACCAACCCAAATGCCCGTCAATGATAGACTGGATAAAGAAAATGTGGCATATATACACCATGGAATACTATGCAGCCATGAAAAAGGATGAGTTAATGTCCTTTGCAGGGACATGGATGAAGCTGGAAACCATCATTCTCAGCAAACTAACACAGGAACAGAAAACCAAACACCACATGTTCTCACTCGTAAGTGGAGGTTGAACAATGAGAACATATGGGCACAGGGAGGGGAACATCACACACCAGGGCCTGATGGTGGTGAGATTACAGGTGTGAGCTGCCATGCCCAGCAATTTCTGTCTTTTAGTAGATGCATGTAAACCACTGACATTCAGAGTGATTAACTGATGTACTTAAACCACTGACATTCAAAAGTAACAAATATTGACTAATATCTACAATATTTGGTACTTTTTTTCTATTTGTTGCCTTTGTACTTTGTTCCAACTTTTGTCTTCAATTCTTTTTCTGCCGTTTGTGGTTTTAACTTTTAATGAATCTTGAAGACTGAATTTTGGGGCTGGTTTCCCATGCTCATTCTCATGCTTATTTGCATCCCTTAAACTTTAATATAGTTGGTCTGAGCCACTAATAATATATTCACTGCAGACAGCATCAGTGATAAAAAGGTGAGAAGGTACTCTTTTCTGTTTTATCTTAGCTCTTCTACTTGTAAATATTAGGTGATCTCCTCTAAAGAAGTGGCATTGTATTATTTCCCTGAATGCTTGAAATGTTTATTACATATTTAGATTTAGGATAGCTAGTACGGACATTTCTACAATATTCTTCCATTCCATGAACACGAGGTATCTTTCCATTTATTTGTATCTTCTTCAATTTTTTTCACCAATGTATTACAGTTTTCAGTGTGCATATCTTTCACTTCCTCAGTTAAATATATTACAAACTATTTTATTATTTTTGATGCTATTGCAAATGGGATTGTTTTCTTAATTTCTTTTTCAGATAGTTCAGTTAGTGTGTAAAATACAGCTGATTTTTGTATGTTGTCCACTCAGTAAAGTTGATCCTGCAAGTTTGCTGAATTTATTTATTAATTCTAACAAATTTTGGTGCATGCCTTAGCATTTTCTTTAATCAGGTCATGTCATCTACAACAGGAATAGTTTACCTTCTTCCCTTCCAGTTTGGATGCCTTTTACTTCTTTTTCTTGCCTAATTATTAGGCTAGGACTCCAGTACTATGTTGATAAGTGGCAAGAGTATCTGTGTCTTATCCCTGATCTTATAGGTAATGTTTCCAATTTTTCATCATTAGTATGACGTTAGCTGTGGGCTTGTCATATGTGGACTTTATTGTGCCGTGGTATATTCCATAATAGGAAACAACATAGAGGTTCCTCAAAAATTAAACTAGAACTACCACATGATCCAGCAATCTACTTCTGGGAATATATCCAAAGGAAATAAAATCACTATGTGGAATCACTATTTTCCATGTTCATTGCAGCATTATACACAATAGCCAAAATATGAAAAAAAAAAACCCAAGTGTCTGTCGATGGATAAATGGATAAAGAAAATGTGATTTTACACACGCACACACGATAAAGTATTATTCAGCCTTAAAAAAGGAAATCTTGTTATTTGCAGTAACACGGATGAATTTGGAAGACATTATGCTAAGTGAAATAAGTCAGACAGACAAATTCTGCATGATCTCATATATATGTGGCATCTCAAAAAGTCAAACACACAGAAACAGAGTAGAAGGCTGGTTATCAAGGGTTGGGGGGAGGTTTGTCAAAGAGTAGGAACTTTCTGTTGTAAGATGAATAAATTCTGGAGACCAAAATGTATAGCATAGTGAGTATAGTTAACAATAACATATTGTGTACTTATAATTCACTAGGACAGTAGACCTTAAATGTTCTCATCACACACAAAATTAACTATGTGAGCTGATGAATATGTTAATTAGCTTGATGAATATGTTAATGATGCACTCATTTCACAATGTATATGCATGTCAAAATATCGCAATTTTTACTTGTTAATTATACTTCAATAAGCCTGAAAAAAAATAAAAACAAATTAAAAATTAAAAGACGATTTGGGACAAGAAGTAGAACTAGGAAATGTCAAATAAAATATTAGCTAATTCACATGACCAGACCTGCCTCTATCATACTTGCTAGATAATAATTCCCAGGAAGTACCAGCCCAGGTAATAATGTATTAGCTCTTAGCCTCCTACTAAGCCAAAACTCCTTTCTCACAGGGGCCTCTGCCAGGGGTTTCATAAGGAGGAAAACTGAATGTTAGGATTTAGGCACTACTGACTCAGTAGGGTAAATACCAATAAAATCACCTCTAATATCCTTGTAACCAAAATAACAAATTGGCTTAGAAATACCCGAAAGCAGAGTTCCTCTAACCATCTATATCAGAATTACCTGGGGGTACGTGTTTAAAATACAGTAGGCCCCACTCTGAGAGCAGATCTCACCAATCGGTATAATAAGTCTGAGATCTATGGTCTTATGATATCTAAGAGGTTTTAAGTAGAAAAAAAGAAAAAAATAGTAATATTTGTCTTCTAGCAAGGCAGAATGGTCAGGCAGCTATGGAATGCCAATAAAGACTAAACCAGACCAAAAACAAGAGATGATACCTGAAAATCACAGATGACACCAGAAAGCTAAGCAACTAATAGGAAGATATGACAGTTCATTAGAAACTGATTATAAAAAGCCAGAGTGTCCAGAGCTGTACATTGGAATAATATGGGCAGCTATATAAAATACAAGTAACTTGGTCTAACCCTAATGTGCTAAATCAAATTCAACAAAGAGGGCCAGGACTCTAATCTTCAGAGAATTCCTTGGGATATTCAAGGATACTTCATAGCTGGGAAGACTTACAGGAGACTCCTCTGTTCCTAAATTCATTTTACACAGTCCAGTTAGTATGAAATATTAACATAAAATTAAGTCATTGGATAAAAGAGAAGGAATGATTATAATGGAAATATAAATAATATATATTAGATAACACATAATATATACAAAATGCATACTGAAGACATAATAATTTAGCTTTGTCTCTTTATACGTATCGCTCAACAAACTTCACTGGTTTAGGTCCATACATTTTCACAATGGTACTTCCTCTAATTCATCTCATTATCATTGGCTCTATGTGTTCCTCAAATCCATTCTGCATGTCACTCATTAAAAAAATTAATTTTGTTCATATAATAAACACTTATATTTATGATCAACAGATTTTCAACAAGGATGCCAAGATCATTCAATGGAGAAAGACTAGTCTTTTCAAAAAATGATGCTAGAAAACTAAATATTCACATGGAAAAGAATGAAGCTATGAATATATCCCTTCCTCACACCTTATACAAAATTAACTAAAACGGATCATAGACCTAAATATAAGAAAGACTAAAAACTACAAAACTCTTAGAGGAAGACGAACGAGTAAATCTTTATGATCTCAGAATATGTAAAGTCTTCTAGCATATGAGATCAAAGTACAAGTGACAAAAAAACTAGATAAATTGAACTTCATCAAAATTAAAATATTTTATGTTTCTAAGGAAACCACCAAGAAAGTGAAAAGGCAACTCACAAGTTAAAAGAAAATGTTTACATATTATGTATCTCATAAGAAACTTCTGTCCAGAATATCATAAAAAACTCTAACTCAATAATAAAACAACCCAATTTTAAAATGGGGAAAGAATCTGAATATTCATTTATCCAAAGTAGATATGAAAATGGCCAATAAGCACATGAAAAAAGTGTTCAACATCATTAGCCACCAGGGAAATGCAAACCAAAACTAACATGAAATACTTCATAACCACTCAATAATCAAAGAGATAAAAAGAAAGTGTTCATGAGGATGTAAAGAAATTGGAACCCTCATACATTGCTTGTGAATAGGTAAAATGACTCAGCTGCTTATGAAACCACTCTAGTAGTTACTCAAAAGGCTAAACAGTTATTATATGACGCAGAAACTCTACCACTAGATATATTCCCAAGAGAAATGAAAATATGTCCACACAAAAACTATCACATGAATGTTCATTGCAGCATTATTCATATGAGCCCAAAAGTGAAAACAACCCAAATATCCATCAACTAGTATCAGAGTGAATAAACTAAATGTGGTATTATCAAGTCAATGGAATATTATTTTACAATAAAAATGAATTAAGTACTGATAAATGCTACAACATGAATGAACCTTGAAAACGTTTTACTAGTTAAAAAAAAAAAAAAAGCCAGTCACAAAAGACCACATATTGTATTTCATTTACATGAAATGGCCAGGAGAGCCAAATGTGTAGAGACAGAAAGTAGATTTCTGCCTATGGCAGAGAAGGGAGAGGAGAGCTGGGGGGAAAGGAAAGTGACTGTTAATGGATTTGGGGTTTCTTTTTGAGAGGTAAAAATATTGGATGGTAAAAATTCTAAAATGAATTGTGATGGTTATATAACTCTTGAATATTCACAAAACCACTGAATTGTACACTTTAAATGAGTAAACTATATGGTATGTGAATTATATATCAATAAAGGTGTAAAAAATAAATCTTAGAGGACAATTTTATCTGAAACACCATCAGCTTCATCATTCCAATAAAATATATTTCTAATCACTTGGCCTAGTGTTCAAGTTTCTACAGCATTGGGTCTTCACCTGATTCTGGTATTTTCATCCTAAATTATCATTCTTGACATTTAAATTTTTTTATTATCTGTCTCTTATCTGACTTCACCTTACCCTTATTTCACCATGCATAAGACTGAAATACTTTACCCATAGAAAATAGGAATGTTGGTTAAGTTTGAGAATATTTTATTGCTTATTGTGGTGGTTTCATTAAAACTAATTAAGGCTGGGAGTGGTGGCTCAAGCCTGTAATCCCAGCACTTTGGGAGGGCAGGACAGGCGGGTTGCTTAAGCCCAGGAGTTCGAGACCAGACTGGGCAACATGGCGAAACCCCATCTTTAAAAAAAAAAAAAAAAAATTAGCCAGGCGTGGCAGTGTGCGCCAGTGGACCCAGTTACTCTGGAGGCTGAGGTGGGAGGATTGCTTGAGCTTTGGAGGCAGAGGGTTTCAGTGAGCCAAGACTGTGCCACTGCACTCCAGCCTGGGTGACAGAGTGAAACTCTGTCTCAAAAAAATAAAAATAAAAACTAAAAGTACTCTCATCTCCTGGCCAGTTGTGGTGGGTCATGCCGGTAATCCCAGCACTTTAGGAGCCTCAGACAGGTAGACCACTTGGGACCAGGAATTCAAGACCAGCCTGGCCAACATGGCAAAACCCCATCTATACTAAAAATACAAAAAAATTAGCTGGGCACAATGGCATGCCTGTAGTCCCAGCTACTTGGGAGGCTGAGGCAAAAGAATCACTTGAACCCAGGAGGCAAAGGCTGTAGTGAGCCAAGATTATGCCACTACAGTCCAACCTGGGCAACAGAACAAGACACTGTGTCAAAAAAATAAAATGAAATAAGCAATTATAATTCATTGAAAATTAATTAATGGATTAAATATTATAGTGGATTAAAAATTCTAGAATACTGTATATATGCCTTCTCCCACTTGATCCATGTGGTTAGAGGGACAGAGGCTCTATTATCCCATACAGTAGGTCCAGAATCACTTTTTCCCTTTGTTAGTCATTCTTCCCAGAAACTTGGAAAACCATGGCCTTCTCTAGTTCTCTCTAGCTTACGCTCCACTCCCCTACAGTGGAAAAATGAATGGAGCTACAACCACCTACTTCTACTTTCATTTCTTCTTTTCTTTCTAGCAAGTAGCAAGAGCTGGGTTCACTTTGAGCTACTTAGCCATCTCTCCTATTTTCTTCCAGTATAGCCTCTTTCTACTTTTCCTCTAGCTCTAAGTAGTAACGCCTTTGGTAGAAATGTGGTAGTAATATTAAAGATTTGCTTTAAAGGAAAAGAAAAAACATAAAGTCTTCTAGCTAATTCCAGACTCATCTAGTTTAAATACTCTGCCAGATTAAGCTTACTCATGATGAGGATGGGAGTCAAACTTCAGGGATTTTTTTCTTTTTTTTAAATGTTTTCCTTTATGTAATGTACACGAAACAATGAACTACAGCTCCCACATGAGGGAATATAATGAAAGCTGAAATTCAGTCTTCATTCTAGCTGTCAGGCCATACACCAATAAGACTGCAACTTTCCAGAAAAGGCATGTTTTTCCAAATTTGCAAAAAAGTACTCTACGAATTAGCAGTGTCCCTACCTTACTGGATAAGATAGTCTAGGGCACTGGTTCCCAAACTGCCTCACTGCAACAGAATAACATGAAGCAATTTTGAAAATTACAGATTCCTGAAGTTGCACCTTCTGCAAAAGTCTCATTCAGAAGACATGAGGCAAAAGCACAAAATAGAAATTTGAGTTGTGATATGGTTTGGCTTTGTGTCCCTACCCTAATCTTATCTTAAATTGTAATCTCATAATCCTCACATGTTGTGGGAGGGATCCGTTAGGAGGTAATTGAATCATGGGGCTGGTTTTCCTCCATACTGTTCTCGTGATAGTGAGGGAGTTCTCACGAGATCAGGTGGTTTTATAAGGGGCTTCCCCCTTCGCTCCTCTGCACTCATTCTCTCTTGTGCTGCCCTGTGAAGAGGTGCCTTCTGCCATGACTGTAAGTTTCCTGAGGCCTCCCCAGCCATGCTGAACTGTGAGTCAATTAAACCTCTTTCGTTTATCAATTACCCAGCCTTGGGTATTTCTTCACAGCAGTGTGAGAATGGACTAATATAAGTTGTTTCCTGATTTTGTCTATTATGAATAAAGTTGTCATTCACATGCAAGACTTTATGTAGACATATGTTTTCATTTCTATTGGAAAATATCTTGGAGTGGAATTGCTGGATCAAAAAGTTAAGTGTATATTTAACTTTAAAAAAAACTTCCAAACTGCTTTCCTAAGTGGCAGTGAAATTCTGCATTCCCACCAGCCATAAGGGAGTGTTTCACTTCTCTGCATCCATGTCAGCACTTTATATTGTTAGTCTTCTTATCTTTAGCCATTCTACTAGGTGTGCAGTAATACTCATTAAAGTTTAATTTGCATTGCTATTACATTGAATATATTTTCACATATTATTGGCCAGTCGTAAGTTTTCCACTTTGAAGTGGCTGTTGAATCTTCTGTCCATATTTTAAAAATTCAGTGGTTATTCTTCTTGTTGTTATTAGTGTTCTTCATATTCTGGATACAAGTTCTCATATATATTTGAAAATATTTTGCCCTCGTCTATGTCTTTGCTTTTCAGTTCTTAACTGTGTTTCTCAAAGAACGAAAGTTTGGATATAATGAAGTTCAACTTCTCAGTTTTTTCTTTCATGGTTCGTACTTTGTGTCCTGTCTCAGAAATCTTTGTTTAACATGATTTTGTAAAGATTTTCACCTCTGTATACTTTTAGAGGTTTTATAATATTAGACCTATGTCCAGATCTACAATTAATTTTGAATTAACTTTGTATATGGTGTGGAATAGGGTTTGTGGTCCAATTTTTTATTTCTCCATATGGGTATCTAATTGTTCTAGCACTTTGTTGAAAAGGCTATACTTTTTCCAATGGAATTGTCATGGTACTTTTATTGAAAGTCAGCTGGCCGGACACGGTGGCTCATGCCTGTAATTCCAGCACTTTAGGAGGCTAAGGGGGGTGGATCACAAGGTCAGGAGATCGAGACCATCCTGGCTAACACGGTGAAACCCCATCTCTATTAAAAATACAAAAAATTAGCTGGGCGTGGTGGCGGGCACCTTTAGTCCCAGCTACTCGGGAAGCTGAGGCAGGAGAATGGAGTGAACGTGGGAGGCGGGGTTCACAGTGAGCCGAGATCGCGCCACTGCCCTCCAGCCTGGGTGACAAAGCAAGACTCCGTCTCAAAAAAAAGAAAAAGAAAGTCAACTGACTATATGTTTTCATCTATTCCTGACTTTTTTTCTATTACATTGATCTATATTTCTATACCAATACTGTCCTGATCATTGAAGCCTTATAGCAAGTCTTGAAAAACCAAATAAGGTCAGTCCTCTAACTTCGTTCTTCTTTTTCAGAATTGTTATTCTTGGTCCTTTGCATTTCCATATGCATTTTAGAAAAATCTTGTCAATTTCTCCAAAAACAACAAGAACAACAAAAAACCTGCTAGAGTTTTGATTGGGATTTCTTTGACTCTACAGATCAATACGGGGAAATTTCACATCTGAAAGACAGTGAGCCTTCTGTTCTATAAACATCATGTATGTTTCCATTTATTTACCTGCCAAATATCCTATTGCCATCAACCCTTAATTTCACTTCAACAGGACTTGATTTTTTTCCAGCAACATCCTCACATTAAAAGCTTTAAGGCAAGCCACACTCTGAAAAGACTTGAATCATTTTTTTTTTTTTTTTGAGTTCATGTCCTTTGTAGGGACATGGATGAAGCTGGAAACCATCATTCTCAGCAAACTATCACAAGCACAAAAAACCAAACACCGCATGTTCTTACTCATAGGTGGGAACTGAACAATGAGAACACTTGGACACAGGAAGGGGAATATCACACACTGGGGTCTGTTGTGGGGTTAGGGGAGGGGGGAGGGATAGCATTAGGAGATATACCTAATGTAAATGATGAGTTAATGGGTGCAGCACACCAACATGGCACATGGATACATATGTAACAAACCTGCACGTTGTGCACATGTACCCTAGAACTTAAAGTATAATAAAAATATATATTAAAAAAAAGACTTGCATCTTTTATGAAACTTTGCCCATAAGTCCCTTCTCTACCCTTTCAAAAGTCTTTTCTTGAAGGTCCAGCTCAAATAACTTCTCTTTGAAGTTATCTGCTTATCCAAGCTTATGATCTTTTCCATTCTTTGAACCTCTTCTATATCATTGAATACCTCAAACTAACATTACATATTACCAGCTATTGTTTGGTATTTCTTGATGTATAAGGTCTCTTTAAGCAGACAGATTGCAAACTTCTTGGGTCTTATAGCTAAACCCAGAGCAATAAATATGTTTTCCTAATCTTATTAAGTCATTTTAGGAAAAGGAAGAATTACTTTTATTTGTGGTTTTATTTTCTGGATGGAACAAAAGTTAGGATGTCAAATATCAGGAAAGTATTTCTGATGCATACTTGTTGATGAGACTTAAAAGAAGCAATTATCCTGCTGAGTTCTCCATCATTATGTATATGCCATTCTCTTTCCTACAATCACATATTCTCCTAGCCAATCATCATTTAAAATGTTATTTTCTCAGACTATCTAGAAAACATCTTTCCTGACTAAATGTTACATGACCTTAACACCATTTATAACTTTATATCTTTGTGCATGTTTATATACGACTTGCATCATTTTATTTATTTATGATTTTAATTTTGAAACAAGGTCTTGATATGTTGTCCAGGCTGGTCTCAAACTCCTGGGATCAAGCAATCCTCCCACCTTGGCCTCCCTGGTAGCTCAGACTATAGGTGCATGTCACTGTGCCCAACCATATAATTTAATATTTAGTTGTACTGCTTTATAAAAGTTATTATGTTGTGTAAAGATGTGTTAAGGGCAGAGACTTTGTGTTATAAGTTGATTCTAGACTACCTTAAAGCATGAAACTATGCCTTTTATTTCTTTTTAACTTATACATAAAATAAAATAGAATGCTATGGATTAACATGTGCTCAATATATTCTTTGATAGCAATAATTCATCAATGTTTCTGAGTGACAAATGACTACAAATGGCCATCCTGCCAAGCAATTTTCATGGCACTACAAGTTGGCCGACTTAGGGACATATACAGAAGATAAAGGCAAGAAGAAATTCTTTATCTTTCAAATATTTAATTTAAAATATACTTTGTATTTTGAAAGCCAAATTGAAGTTGAGCTATGGCATTTGAAGGACGAACAGAGTTGGCTTTCCAGCAAAAAAAAAAGAAAAGTAAAGCTGAAAGCTTTATCTCTCAAACAGAAAGATAATCACTGTCATACTTTCATGAAGTGAAAGGATTAATAATGCAACTTTAATAAGGCAAGAGCACTTGAGAAGGCAAATATTTTTTTAAAGGGCAAAAATTTAAGAGTAAGAGGAATACTAAATAATAGATTATAAAAAAACTTTGAAAACAAGGTTTTTTTAAAAAAACAAATATGTACAGAGCTAGTATTTACTGGGAAGAAAAAAATAAAAGCAAAATACAGGTTTGTACAATATCAACAGAACGATCAGAAATGAAAGAAAACTAAGATGATAATTGCCTTAATGGGTAAAAATAAAGAAAGAACAAACTAGATCAAAAAAGGTCTGAAAATAAGCATCCTGTCAATTCTGATAAAATGCAATGAAACAAGTACAACTGAAGGGACTAAGTAATCTAATCAGAAGAAAGATAGCAAAAATGCTGGAAAAATATAATTAGGGAAAATAATATGCTTGCTTCATTGGTTTGGTTGAATAATCCAGTTAGCAATTTAGCAAAAATAATTTGATCCTGACTATAGCAAAAGGACAGAGAGTTACTGGGATACAAATTTAAATAAGATATGGTCTCTGTTTGAGGATACCATACACATACACAAATATACACATGTACACATACATGTAAATATGTGTATATGCATATACAGGATATGTGTTGCAGGCATTAGAGACACAGGAGTGTGATAAGCTATAAAAAAATACTATAAGTGTGCTAAGAAAGGTATGAATAAAATAGGTTGATGTTAAGAGGAGGGGCTGCTGTCTCTTTAAAGTGAAGATAAAATAAAATGAGAGCAACAAGAAGACTGAGAATAGATGGATTCAGAAGTCACAGTGTTTTTCCAAATAATGAAAGTCATCAGCCCTAATGTATAATACTGTTTTTTTAAAAAAGTAAATGGCAGTATGACCCTCACAAAGACTAGAGATTATTGAAAAGTGCCTTTAGGAAAAGTAATAGAACAAACATTAAAAACTAAAGTTATAAGGAAATTTGCCAAGAAAAAAAATTGATTCCTGAAACTGGAATCATTCCACTCACAAATGTGCTTGCATACTTATCAAGAGTCTAACATAGGCCGGGCACAGCGGCTCATGCCTGTAATCCCAACACTTTGGGGGGCCAAGGCGGGTGGATCACCTGAGGTCGGGAGTTTGAGACCAGCTTGACCAAGATGAAGAAACCCCGTCTCTACTAAAAACACAAAACTAGCTTGGCGTAGCGGTACATGCCGTAATCCCAGCTACTCAGGAGGCTGAGGCAGGAGAATCATTTGAACCCGGGAGGCGGAGGTTGTGGTGAGCCTAGATCACGCCATTGCACTCTAGACTGGGTAACAAGAGTGAATACATGTGCAGAACGTGCAGGTTTGTTATACAGGTATACATGTGTTATGGTGGTTTGCTGCACCCATCAACCCTCATCTAGGTTTTAAGCCCAGCATGTATTAGGTATTTATCCTAACGTTCTCCCTCCCCTTGACCCCCACCAACCAACAGGCCCCGGTGTGTGATGTTTGCCTCCCTGTGTCCACGTATTCTCATTGTTCAACTCCCACTTATGAGTGAGAACATGCGGTGTTTGGTTTTCTGTTCCTGTATTAGTTTGCTGAGAACAATGGCTTCCAGCTTCATCCATGTCCCTGCAAAGGACATGAACTCATTCTTTTTTCATGGCTGCATAGTATTCCATGGTGCATATGTGCCACATTTTCTTTATCCAGTCTATCATTGATGGGCATTTGGATTGGTTTCAAGTCTTTGCTATTGTAAATAGTGCTGCAATAAACATATGTGTTTTTAAAGCATTTAAAATTTAATGCACCTAGGGCTGAGTGTTGTGGCTCACACCTTAATCTCAGAACTTTGGGAGGCTGAGGCAGGAGGATGGTTTGAGGCCAGGAGTTCAAGACCAGCCTGGGAAACATGGTGAAAACCTGCCTCTACTAAAAATATAAAAATCAGCCAGGCATGGTGGTGTGCACATGTGGTCCCAACTACTTGGGAGCAGGAGAATTGCTTGAACCTGGGAGGTGGATGTTGCAGTGAGCCAAGATCATGCCACTACACTCCAGCCTGGGTGACAGGGCAAGACTCTGTCTCCAAATAAATAAATAAATAAATAAATCAAATAAAATACAATGCACCTTGACATGGTCTTCTGGTCCTATGAATTCATTTCAAAGAATGATGCACAATAATTTTTATGTAAAAATGCTTACCTCACCAATATCTTGAAACAACATACTCGTAAAACAATATGTAAATGATGTGCATATATATATATATATAAAATATGACAGCATAATATATCCTTAAAGTCTGATACAAAAACTGACATGATATAAAGTAATATATTATTTAAGTATAAGCACTAGAGTCAGATATCCTAGGTATACAGGCAGGCTCTGATACTTATTTGCTATGAATGACAGCATAAGGAGGCAGACAAATTCCTAGGCAGACAGGGACAGGTCCCAGGTGAAACCCGATCTACAAGCCAAAAACAGTTTAAAGCCTGAAAACTGAGCTACCAGTCCATAGAGCCCGTGACTGGAATGAGAACTTCCTTGATGCCTTTTAACCAATTGAATTGTGCTTTTTCCAGGCACACCCGTGGACCAATCAGCATGCACTCTCCTATTATGAGCCCATAAAAACCCTGGACTCAGCCTCGCAGAGGGCTACCTGCTCTTGGGTCCCTTCTCTGCTGAGAGATCTCCTTCTGTCGCTCAATATAATTCTTCTCTGCCCTCCTCAGTCTCTGGTGTCTGAGTATCTAATTCATGTTGGTCATGGCACAAGAACCCAGAATTTGCCACTCTGCAGGCAGCAGGAGCAAATGATCTGTAACACGAAGAATGTGTAACATTTCTTGGGGATCTCAGACCTTGGGACTCTCTGGGTGAGAGCTGTAACAGCACTTGGGGCTCAACAGTTCCTGGCATCTCTGAGTTTTCGGGTGTCACCACATTCCCCTTGTCTACATGCCAGCACCCAAGACCGAAGCAGATTGCTGCACACCCAGCCCAGCCATAGACTGAGTGCGGATCCTGTGGCAGGTGCAGCATCCAGACTGGGGCGCAAGCCAAGTACAGCCTGCAGTGGGCGGGTGAGCAGCGTGCACCTAGTGAGCCTGAGCAAAGAGGCATCAGCCACAGAGATTTCCAGCCAGTGAAGCGGCACCGAAGGGGTCGTGTAACACCGGAATCCTCCCTCCTGCTCACCAAACTATGGGGGAAAAAGAGCTGCTGGGTGTGTTTCTCATCCACCACTGAACTACAAAAGCCATGACAGTTGGTTCAACATATACAAATCAATAAATGTGATTCACCACATAAACGTAATTAAAAACAAAAACCATACGATCTTCTCAGACAGGGAAAAATTTTAGATAAAATCTAATATCGCTTCATGATGAAAACCTCAAGAAACTAGGCACAAAGAAACATACCTCAAAATAATAAAACCAATCTATGATAAACCCACAGAAAACATTAGGCTGAATGAGCAAAAATCTGGCAGCATTCCCCTTAAAAACTGGAAAAAGATAAGGGTGCCCACTCTCATTACTCCTATTCAACATAGTACTGGGAGTTCTAGCCAGAGCCATAAGGTAAGAGAAAGAAATAAGACATCCAAATAAGAAAAGAAGAAGTCAAACTATCTTCATGGACAATATAATTCTATACCTAGAAAGCCCTAAAGTCTCCACCAAAAAGCTTCTGAAACTGATAAACAACTTCAAGAAAGTTTTAGGAGACAAAATCAATGCACAAAAATCAGTAGCATTTCTATATATCAATACCATTCATGTTGAAAGCTAAAGCAAGAAAAAAAATTCCATTTACAATAACACACACACAAAATGAAATGCCTAGGAATACATCTAACAAGGAAAGTGAAAGATATCTATAAGAAGAACTATAAAACACTACTAAAAGAAATTATAGATGACAACAACAAATGGAAAAGCATTCCATGCTCATGGATTGGAAGAATCAGTATCAGCAAAATGGCCATACTGCCCAAAGCAATCTGCAAATTCAACACTATTCCTATCAAACTACCAATGTCATTTTTCACGGAACGAGAAAAAATATATAAAATTAAAAATTCAGGTAGATTCCAGCACCTACCTCCTGAAAGACAAAAAAAAAAAAAAAGTTAAAATTCATATAGAACCCAAAAAGAGCTGAAATAGCCAAAGCAATCCTAAGCAAAAAGAACAAAGCAGGAGGCATCATGTTGCCCAACCTCAAACTATACTCTAATGCTACAGTAATTAAAACAGCACACTACTGGTACAAACACAGACATATAAACCAATGGAACAGAATAGAGAACCCAGAAATAATGCCCCATACCATTCTGCTTTCATGCTGCTGATTAAGACATATCAAAGATTGGGTAATTTATACAGGAAAAAGGTTTATTGGACTTACAGTTCCACATGGCTGGGGAGGCCTCACAATCATTACGGAAGGTGAAAGGCACATCTCACATGGCAGCAGACAAGAGAACAGCTTCTGCAGGGAAACTCCCCTTTTTAAAACCACCATTATCTCGTGAGACTCATTCACTATCACGACAACAGCACATAAAAGACCCGTTCCCATAATTCTATCACCTCCTAGCAGGTTCCTCCCATGATGTGGGAATTGTGGGAGTTACAATTCAAGAGGAGAGTTGGGTGGGGACACACCCAAACCATATCATTCCACCCCAGCCCCTGCCAAATCACATGTCCCGACATTTCAAAACCAATTACACCTTCCAAACAGTCCCCCATAGTCTTATTTCAGCATTAACTCAAAAGTCCACAGTTCAACATCTCATCTGAGACAAGGCAAGTCCCTTCCACCTATGAGCCTGTAAAATCTAAAGCAAGTTAGATAGTAGATACAATGGGGGTACAGGCATTGATTAAATACTGCTGTTCCAAATGGAAGAAACTTGCCAAAACCAAGAGGCTACAGGCCCCAGGCAAGTCTCAAATCCAGCAGGGCAGTCAAATCTTAAAGTTCCAAAATGATCTCCTTTGACTCCATGTCTCACATCCAGGTCACATGATATAAGAGGTGGGTTCCTGTGGTCTTGGGAAGCTCCACCCCTGTGGTTCTGTAGGGTACAGCCTCCCTCCCACTTGCTTTCATGGGCTGGTGTTAAGTGTCTGTGGCTTTTCCAGGCATAGAGTGCAAGCTGTCAGTGGATGTACCCATCTGAGGTCTAGAGGACGGTGGCCCTCTTCTCATAGCTCCACTAGGCAGTGCCCCAGTAGGAATTCTGTGTGGGGGCTCCGACCCCACATTTCCCTTCCGCACTGCTCTATCAGAGACTCTCCATGAGAGCCCCACCCCTGCAGCAAGCTTCTGCCTGGGTATCTGGGCATTTCCATATGTCCTCTGAAATCTAGGCAAAGGTTCTCAAACCCCAATTCTTGACTTTTTGCGCACTCGTAGGCTCAACACCATATGGAAGCTGCCAAGGCTTGGGGCTTGCACCCTCTGAAGCCACAGCCCAAGTGCTATCTTGGCCCCTTTCAGCCAAGGCTGGAACAGCTGGGAAACAGGGCACCAAGTCCCTAGAGTGCAAGCAGCATGGGGACCCTAGGACCAGCCCACGAAACCACTTTTCCTCCTAGGCCTCCCAGCCTGTGATGGGAGGGGCTGCCTTGAAGACCTCTGATATGCCCTGGAGACATTTTTCCCATTGTCTTGGGTATTAACACTCAGCTACTTGTTACTTGTGCAAATTTCTGCAGCTGATTTAAATTTCACCTCAGGAAATGGGATTTTCTTTTCTATCTCATTGTCAGGCTGCAAATTTTCCAAACTTTTATTCTGTTTCCCTTTTGAAACTGAATGCCTTTAACAGTACCTAAGTCACTTCTTGAAGGCTTTGCTGCTTAGAAATTTCTTATGCCAGATATCCTACATCATCTCTCTCAAGTTCAAAGTTCCACAGATCTCTAGGGTAGGGGCAAAATGACACCAGTCTCTTTGCTAAAACATAACAAGAGTCACCTTTGCTCCAGTTCCCAACAAGTTCCTCATCTCCATCTGAGAACACCTCAGCCTGGACCTTATTGTTCATATCACTATCAGCATTTTGGTCAAAGCCATTCAACAAGTCTCTAGGAAGTTCCAAATTTTCCCACATTTTCCTGTCTTCTTCTGAGCCCTCCAAACTGTTCCAACCTCTGCCTGTTGTCCAGTTCCAAAGTCGCTTCCACATTTTCAGGTGTCTTTTCAGCAATACCCCACTTTACTGGTACCAGCTTACTGCATTAGTCTGTTTTCACACTGCTGATAAAGACATACCTGAGACTGGGTAATTTATACAGGAAAAAGGTTTATTGGACTTATAGTTCCATGTGGGTGGGGAGGCCTCACATCCATGGCAGAAGGTGAATGACACATCTCACATGGTGGCAGACAAGAGAAGAGCTTGTGCAGAGAATCTCTCCTTTTTAAAATCATCAGATCTCATGAGACTCATTCACTATCACAAGAACAATGTAGGAATAACCCACCCCCAAAATTCAATCACCTCCCACCAGGTTTCTCCCACAACATCTGGGAATTGTGGGACTTACAATTCAAGACGAGATTTGGGTGGGGACACAGCCAAACTCTATCACCCACAGATATCTAATCTTTGACAAAATTGACAAAAATAAGCAATGGAGAAAGGACTCCCTATGCAATAAATAGTGCCAGGATAGCTAACTAGTCATGCTCAGAAGAATGCAACTGGACCCCTAGCTTTCACTGTATATAAAAAATTAATGCCAGATGGATTAAAGATTTAAACGTAAGACCTCGAACTATAAGAATCATAGAAGAAAATCTAGGAAACACCATTCAGGACATTGGCCTTGGGAAAGAATTTATGACCAAGTCTTCTAAAGAAATTGCAACAAAAGGCCGGGCATGGTGGCTCATGCCTGTAAGCCCAGCACTTTGGGAGGCCGAGGCAGGTGGATCACCTGAGGTCAGGAGTTCGAGACCAGTCTGACCAACATGGTGAAACCCTGTCTCTACTAAAAATACAAAAATTAGCCAGGCGTGGTGGCATGTGCCTGTAATTCCAGCTACTCAGAAGGCTGAGGCAGGAGAATCGCTTGAACCCAGGGGGCAGAGGTTACAGTGAGCCAAGACCGCACCATTGCACTCTAGCCTGGGCAACAAAAGCGAAACTCCATCTCAAAACAAACAAACAAACAAATGAACAAAAAACAAAACAGAAAAGAAAAATTGGTGAGTGGGACCTAATTAAACTAAAGAGATTCTGCATAGCAAAATAAATTATCAACAGAGTAAACAGACAAGCTACAGAATGGGAGAAAATATTTGCAAACTATGCATCTGACAAAAGTCGAATACCCAGAATCTATAAAGAACTTAAACAATTGAACAAGCGAAAAACAAATAACCCAATTTAAAAATGGGCAAAAGACATAAACAGCACTTCTCAATAAAGGCATACAAGCAGCCAACAAACATATTAAAAAATGATCCATATCACTAATCATCAGGGAAATGCAAATCAAAACCTCAATGAGATATCATTTTACACCAATCAGTATGGCTATTACTAAAAAGTCAAAACAACAGATGCTGGTGAGGCTGTGGAGAAAAGGGAATGCTTATATGCTGTTGGTGGGCATGCAAATTAGTTCAGTCACTGTGGCAAGCAGTTTAAATATTTCTCAAAGAACACAAAAGTACCATTCAATCCAGCAATCCCATTACTGGGTAGATATCCAAAAGAAAACAAATCATTTTACCAGAAAGACACATGCACTTACATGTTCACTGCAAACCTATTAACGACAGCAAAGACACAGAACCAACCTAGGTGTCCACTAACAGTGGACTAGACAGAGAAAAATGTGGCACATATGCACCATAGAATACTATACACCTATAAAAAAGAATGAAATCATGTCCTTTACAGCAACAAGGATGCAACTGGAGGCCATCATCCTAAGCAAACTAATGCAGTAACAGAAAACCAAATATTGCATATTCTCACTTATAAGTGGGAGCTAAATACTGGGTAATCATGGACATAAAGATGGCAACAAGTGAAACTGGGAACTAATAGAGGGGAGGGCAAGAGAGGGAGGCAAGGATTGAAAAATTAACTACTGGGTACTATGATCAGTACCTGGGTGATGAGACCATTCATACCCCACACTTTAGCATGACACAATGTACCCAGTTAACAAAAGTGCACATATACCTCCTGAATCTAAAATAAAAGTTAAAAAAAAAAAAAGAAAAAAAGGACAGAAGAGATACAAGATGCAAAGTATTCCATCCAACAGAAACAGTAACAATAGACTTTTGGCTGGATTTGCTCTTTGCATTCAGAGATCAGAGATCAATGTGAAAAAGAGGAATCCTATGACTAAAATACTGATTCTACATTGTTCTTCCTGCCTACCTTAATACTGAAAACATTAAGGGGGACAAAGAAAGCTTCATGCTATTTGATTATTATTTTCGTCAAAAGGGTGTCCATTTAAATTTTTTTCTCATTTCAAAGTGATACATTCATTAAAGAAAAAATTTGAAAATCTGATAATTAAAAAAATGAGGAAATAAAAACCATCTTTAACGTTTTTAAAAAGAGTGAGCGAGGGAGGGAGGAAGAGAAGTGGAGTTCTGTGGAGTTTGCTATATAAGGGGCTTTTCAATTTACCTTTTTATGCAGGTAAACTGTGATGATTAAGGTGGAGATAAGTTCAAGAAACTAAAAATGAGGAGAAGAGGAAAGACAGGTAAAGAGGATTGGGTGAGAGATGAGGGGAATAATGGATGAAAAAGGCAGCAGTTCAGGTTTATTCCCACTATAGACTGCTCCTACTACTCCCTAGAACATGAGTCAGCAGAGTATTAAATACAAAAATGGTTACTGTGAAGGGAAAAGTTTTCTGCTGTCTAACATCCAATTTGTTTGTATCCTTTATCTCATGAGAAGACAACTTTTAGATGCAACCTCACAGAACAGTAACACCGATAATCTCTCTTAAATCTTAGCTGTAATGAAAAGCACAGAAAAGACAAGGGAAGACTCTCAGTGGTTAAAAACAAAAGAATACCTAGACAGAGCTCTGTATCAGACCATCCCAGACTACAAAGAATAACCAGTTCTACAGATTATCTAAACTTTTCAAAACTTTCCAGGATAGCGGAGGAAATAGCCTGTTTCCCCTGGAAATACTGTCGACTGGAATGGAATTTATGGGAACATACCTGGCTAGTTTGTAAAAACCATCTCATCCTGGCCAGTTCCTCAATAGTTTCCATGTGCTTACCATAAACAAAAGTGCACAACACTACTGCTCTTCAGTCTCACTATGATATTGCTGAGATCCTGCAATTCTTAATCTCAAAACCAGAATCAATAGGGATAAGGCTAATGAAAATACATAAATTGGATTATTCTAGGGTTTGTTTAATGTTACTGGATAGTCACTTATTGACACAATGTTTCTGGGAAGGGAAAAAAAATAACCCTACCTCACGGGGCTTTTGTCAACAAAGCCACCAAAGAAGAATGACAGGGAGACCAGCTGGAGCAACATTAATGAACTTTGGTTAACAGAGATCTTCCTCAAAATGCTAGATACTGAAGTTTTAAATGTATGTGAAAATTGTGAAAATACATATCAAAGCAGTAACAGCCCAAATCTAAGGGGTGAATAGGCAAAATATTTTATTAGAAGACTAACATGAGAGTGTGTGCACAGAGAGGAAACCATTGAATAGGGGACCACGACAGATTCAATTAAAACAAGTTTCCATCCAGGGCTCTCTTAGGCTGGAGGGTACTTCAGGCAAGGATGGGTCCTAAGAGGGGGTGAGTTTGCTGCAGGATAAGCAAAAGAACAGGACTCTTTAATCTACTGTATATGTTGGTATTACCCAAAAGATGGGAAAAAAAAAAAAACAATTAAAATCATTTAAAAACCGAACTTGAATGAGGATAAACTACATAGAACCTTAATTTCGTATGTGGTATCTCTTCCAATAAAATTGAAAAGGACACTGATTGAAAATGATGATGAGCAAAAGCTTGTGAAACAAAAACAGGACCCAAAAACAAAGTGGGTCCAAAATGGATTTTTAATTTGCCTCTAATTTAGCACGGCATTATTAACATCCTTTGTCAGTTACCATCCATGTGATTTACTCTACAATTCAGCATTTTGAATTGTTTTTATGAAACTAATTTTGCTTTATGGAATCATGAATGAGGACTGGAAAATCATTAGTGTGTGAAAGTGTCCTGTGTGCAATCCCAAAAATTACATTTATGACAACAAAAACTAATAGTCAATATATTTAATATTATTTTACTAAAAATTTAGAAATGAAACAGGAAATAGAAATGGCTGTCATGTCATTCAACTAAATTATAAGCCACTCTGTAAAAGGCAGGTAGCACAAAAACAAAACAGAGAAAAATGATAAGCCCAAGTAAAGGTTTCAAAAGTGACTAAAAGCCCCGCACTGTGGCACTCGCTTATACTCCTAGTTACTTGGGAGGCTGAGGTGGGGAGTTCACTTGAGCCCAAGAGTTTGAGGTCAGCCTGGGCAACATAGTGAGACCTCGCCTCTAAAAATAAAAAATAAAAATAAAAAGTGACTAAAGCACAAGGATTCACTCATTCAACAAATATTTATTGAGCACCCTGTAAGTTTAAAGCATCATAGGAGAAAGTACACACATGAAAAGCTTGACAAAAGAAAATTTTGAATGTAAGAGATAATATCAAAGAATAAGGAAGGGTCAAAACTTTTTAACTATACTGGATAAACTCAGGAGGATAAATATCCACGGCAAATTTTTTAAAGTACTCAAAATGTGGTGAGAGTTTACAAACCATTTAAGCAGGAATACAAACGATCACAATGAAAAGACTTCTTGTGGGGGCAGGAAGGAGGGATGAGGGGGAGAAAAAAACTTTCTATATATATATGTCTGCTCATTTAACATTCCTTGAAGGAGGTATGACTCAATCTGAGATTAAATTGAAATACATTTTCTTCAATAGAAAGAGTTATTAAGAATCTAAAGCAAACTACAAAACAATAATACAGAATCTTATCCTTTCAAGGCTAAAAGGAACTACCTTAGAGAACATCTAACCCAGAACTTTAATTCTGTCAATAAAGGAGGTCTGACAAGTAATTTCCTCAGGGTGAAAATCTTATCATTTTTAGTTTTAATTCAGAAACTATACACAAGTGGTATATATTGTCTACAAAATTAGATATTCTATATCGCCAAAATTTTAAAACACCCATACACTAGAGCCATTCAACACTTTTGTATATATTAATTTTAGGCTTTTTAAGAAAGACAATGACTGAGAGATAAGGACAAAAAGGAACAAAGAGGGAGAAAAGAAGAAATAGAATATACACCCTACACAAGAATGGCATCATATTAATCACACTATTTTGTAAATCCTTAATGGAATATTTTTCTATATCAGTAAGTGTATATAACTTAAAATGTATTATTGACTAAAGCAACTGCACTTTTGTATGTTGATACCTTTTAAATAGTAAACATTAGTAAACAGTAAACACTGTGCAAATGAACATACCAGCAGTGGTGGAAATAATAATTTAAAAGATATAAATCATTGTAAGTGTAATAATAATTTTATTTTCTCATTTTCTCATACCTACACACATATGCACATATACAACCACCCTCAATTTTCTTATTAATAAACAAGAAAATGTATTGATTATAAGAACTCCAAAGTTTCTCTGACCTCTAAAATTTTGATTCTGTACTTACGTTGTACACCTTTAATAGTTTTCCATGAGCCTTCTCCCATAATAACTATTTTTTTATTAAGTTTCAAGCTTACTCTTACTTGGTTCAAGAACAGTTTCATATATATGAATAGCACTATGGAAAGTTATTCACACAAACTTAGTTAATGCTTATTCACACAAACTTAGTTAATGCTTACCACAACCCGCAATGTAGATAACATGAAAATTAAGTAATTTGTTGAATATCCCCAGATGATAAGTAGAGGGAATGGAATGAAGGCTCCTAGTTATATTATCTTCAAGATTCTGTCCATTACATCATATCAAGTTTTTTTTTGTTTTTTGTTTTTGAGACTGAGTCTCATTCTGTCCCCCAGGCTGGAGCTCAATGGCACAATCTTGGCTTACTGCCACCTCTACCTCCCAGATTCAAGCGATTCTCCTGCCTCAGTCTCCGGGGTAGCTGGGATTAGAGGCACCCACTACCACGCCCAGCTAATTTTTGTATTTTTAGTAGAGATAGGGTTTCACCATGTTGGCCAGGCTGGTTTCGAACTCCGGACCTCAGGTGATCCACCCGCCTCAGCCTCCCAAAGTGCTAGAATTACAAACATGAGCCACCTCGCCTGGCCCAAGTTGCAAGCCTTAATATATTCACTGAGGCATTTATTCAGCACCTGTTATAACAACAACAGGATTAGTATACTAGGAAAATATTTAAAAAGACTGAGGAAATAAATGTACACTGGGACTGGTAAAGCAGAGTTCTAATGTAGTTATAAATAATGAAACTATGTAGAAGAATAAATAATTAGTAAATAGGTTAATAGAAAGCAAACCTAATTTTAAAATGATTGAGGGAAAAATAAATATGTCTATGTTTAGAACAACGGGAACTGGTTAACTACTAAATGCAAAATTTTACTTTTCTTTCTTTTTTTTTTTCAGGACACCTGTTACATGGCTATTAATGCAAAATATTCTGACTTTTTCTTCTTTTAATGAAGTTGTACTTTGGTTTGGCTTTCTGGATGGTTCATAACAATTAAGCATGTTTGAATACTAACTGTAGCATTATTTCCCATGATCTTAAAATTTTCACCAAACTTAATAAGAAATGAGGTATATTTTACAAACAAGTTTTAGCTCTCTTGGAAGAAAGGTGGTAAATTAATAACTGGAAATACTACTACCATTATATATAATTTATTAAAGGGGCAAAGAGGTTATTTCCTTAACTATTCTGGAAAGGAGGATGACTGTTAATAAGTTAATTTAAGACACAAGATAGTCATATTCCACATTCTTTGTTTTAAATGTAGTCAGCTAAATGATCACTCAAAAGACTTATTTCAAACCTTCTCTATGCAAAGCATTATACTAAGTGCTATAGGAATACAAACAAGGCTACTGACTAAGATGTTATCCCTAACCTCATGGAAAAGAAGATATAAGGTGTGGTTTTGTATTTACATAAATCAATTTAGCTCTCTTTGAGAACTATCTGTGGGTATCTGTATGCATTTTTAGGATTAAAACAGAAACAATGGGCCAGGCACGGTGGCTCGCACCCGTAATCCTAGCACTTTGGGAGGCCAAGGCAGGTGGATCGCTTGAGGTCAGGAGTTCGAGGCCACCCTGAGCAACATGGTGTAACCCCGTCTCTACTAAAAATACAAAAATTAGCTGGGCGTGGTGGTCCACGCCTGTGGTCCCAGCTACTCAGAAGGCTGTGGCAGAAGAATCACTTGAACCTGGGAAGCAGAGGCTGCAGTAAGCAGAGATCATGCCACTGTACCCCAGCTTAGGCAACACAACGAGATGCCATCTGAAAAAAAAAAAAAAAAATGTTGTTCTGGGTCTCCTCACAGATTCACAAATTCTTTCCAACATGCTTTATTATTTCCTGATAAGATGGTCAAAAGATACATACTTAAACATAAAAAAATTTAAAGCTATTCATTAAATGTACATAAAACAACATAATAATTCTTTGAATTTAGCAGTTGTATATTTGGGTCTACTTTTATTATATTGCCAACTGCTATGGTTTGAATGTTATATGTTGAAAACAATCCTTAATGCAACAGTGTTGAGAGGTGAGACCTTTAAAAGGTGATTAGGTCATAGGGCACTGGCCTCACAAATAGATTAATGTCCTTATCGTGGAAGTGGATTTATTTCTTTGAGAGTGGGTTTGTTATAAAAGCAAGTTTTGCCCCTTCTGGCTCTCTCTCACTTGGCCTTTGCACCTTTTGCCATGGGATGACTCACCTGGAGGGTCCTCATCAGATGTGGCCCCTTAATCTTGGACTTCCCAGCCTCCAGAACCATGAGCCATATTAATTTCTGTTCATTATAAATTACCCAGTCTCAGGTATTCTGCCATAGCAGCACAAAACAAACTAAGACACCACCTTCTGCTTCTAGCCCCAAACTGATATATCAGAGCCAAGTATGAGGGTTAATCAAAATCTTGGCCTAAGATAGATAGATAGATAGATAGATAGATAGATAGATAGATAGACAGACAGACAGACAGACAGACAGATAGATAGCTTGAGATTACGAAAGCTAAGACAAAACAGTGATTATCTGGATGCTCTGCTGTCTACTAGAATTATCCAAGGTGCAGACTGCCAGACCCCTCTACTGGAGATTTTAATTCTACAGGTTTAGGTGCACCCAAGAACCTGTGTTGTTACATAAATATATTTGGAGGAACACTGACCTTCAGAATTACCATCAATACAGAATTAGAGTCCCTAATTTACCATCTACATGTGTCATTTTTTAAGATGCCAGAACTATTATCATTTCTTTAAATATTTCTGAAGTGAAACTATGTGCTGACCTCCACAGCACACATTCTCAACTATATATACCCATGTTTCTGCCCACTTCCCACCAGATAGATGAATGGATAAAGACAGGTATAGACTGATAGATCTGCCCACTCGTTTACCTAATATATATTAAAGAAAGCAGATATTTTGCCTGCATATCAGAAAATAATTCAAGTGTTTCAAGATTTTCACATCTGAGAAACCTGAAATTCTGTCCTAAAAAATCAACAAACAAAAGCAAAAAGCTACAACTGAAGGAAACTTCCAGGAAAGTTCTCTAAAGATTTTAAGTTATTAACAACAGTCCTTAATTTACCTGCCATCCCGTTGAGCCGCACCACCTTCTGTTACTGTCTTGACGAATATTCCCAGCTTTTCAAGTCCAGCATCTGCTCCAACACCCATTCCAATAATACTTATACCAAGACCATCCTCATCTATTAAAAAGAAAAAAAGCGGGGAGGTGAAACAACTTAAGTTTTACACTAGTCTGCAGTTAGCTGGTGAGACCTATTTGCTGTTTCTAATTTTATTTTTCCTTATGGATAGGACAATAACATGCTTGCCTTAGCAGAATTCTTTTCTAAGCTATGCAGTAAGGGTATCTAATGAGATCCTCCAAAAGGCTCATGCGTTTAGCTTCATTTTACTACTACTGTTGGTAA
The DNA here is from genome assembly GCF_028878055.3 of Symphalangus syndactylus. Lineage (NCBI taxonomy): Eukaryota > Metazoa > Chordata > Mammalia > Primates > Hylobatidae > Symphalangus > Symphalangus syndactylus. Next base: position 105,777,313 of record NC_072425.2, read on the forward strand.
TTCACTGTGGTCTCAAGAAAAGGTAACAACTTGGTTATTGAATAGTCACTCTGCCTTAAAACCTAGATTCTCTAAATAATGCAATGAATTATTTTAGGCGTAAGAGTACACATATTCAAACATATAATTTTAAATAAATGTGATCATAACATATCTGGAATTCCTCCTTCATTTATATGGTCTTTTCTTCTTTACTTGTTTATAAGATAGCACATGTGGCTGGGCGTGGTGGCTCATGCTAGTAATCCCAGAACTTTGGGAGGCTGAGGCAGGTGGATGGCTTGAGGCCAGGAGTTCAAGACCAGCCTGGCAACATAGTGAAAGCCTGTCTCTACTAAAAATACATAAAGTTAGCCGGGTGTGGTAGCAGGCACTTGTAGTCCCAGCTACTCAGGAGGCTGAGGCAGGAGAATCGTTTGAACCCGGGAGGCAGAGGTTGCGGTGAGCCAAGATTGTGTCATTGCACTCCACCCTGGGTGACAAAGCGAGACTCCATCTCAAAAAAAAAAAAAAAAAAAAAAAAAGATAGTATATTTGAGTACTTTCCTCTGTGCTTCTATACCCAAGAATATATACTCATCAACAACTATAATATATACATACATATACTTAGACATATATGAATGTATATATATGTATATATATATATGTATATATAGCTTGTTTTTCCTTCTTATTTGCTTACACAAATGAGATTACACCTACTTCTCTTTACTGCTTACTTTTTAAAACCAATGAAGCGCCTGGGCACAGTGGCTCATGTCTGTAATCCCATCACTTTGGGAGGCTAAGGTGGGAGAATCCCTTGAGACCAGGAGTTCAAGACCAGCCTGGGCAACAGGGTGAAACCCTGTCTCTACTACAAATAGAAAAATTAGCTGGGCATGGTGAGGCACACCTGTAGTCCCACCTGTTTGGGGGCTGAGGTGGGAGGATCACCTGAGCCTGAGAGGCAGAGATTGCAGTGAGCTGAAATCATGCCACTGTGTTCCACCATGGGCAACACAGCAAGACCCTGTCTAAAAAAAAGATATGTCATGGATATGAATGTCCTCAGTGTCCACAGCTCTAAATTATTTCTAATGACTGAATAATATTTCATGGTGAGATGGTATCATAATGTATCCAACCATTCTGTATTCACAGGCACTCATTTTTATTTCCATTTTACTGGTCCTATGAACAATACTGTGTGACAGTTTTTTTTTTAATTCACTTACAAATCACATGTTTATCCATATTTCCATTTGTCCTTTCTGTGAATATATAAAAGATACACTATTTTGCATGCCACATGTTTTAGTTAAAGTTCAAGGTTATTTTCTGATAGCCTCAAAGTCTTTGTAATCATGCTTTACTAGCAGCCTAAAAATACTAACTAATCAACAGTGATGGATTATTAAAGAAATACTGGTCCATATACTCAACAGAATGACACTTTTAAAAGACTTTTCAGCAATAACCTTTACTTAAGCATTTTTTCTGTTTTTCTTTCTTTTTTTTTCTTTTTTTTTTTTGTTTGAGACAAGGTCTCACTCTGTTGATCAGGCTGGAGTGCAGTGGCGCCATAATGCTCACTGCAGCCTCAACCTCTTGGGTTCTGGTGATCCTCCCACCTCAGCCTCCGAGGTGCTGGGACTATAGGCATGTGCCACCACATCTGGGTAATTTTTTGCATTTTTTTTTTTTTTTTTTTTTTGTACAGACAGCGTTTCACCATGTTGCCCAGGCTGGTCTCAACCTCCTGGGCTCAAGCAATCTCCTGCCTCAGCCTCCCAAAGTGCTGGTATTATGGATATGAGTCACCACGCCCAGCCAGGATTCTTGTAATTAGTGTTCTTTGGATGAAGGTTCATCTCATTCATTATTACTCGTCCAACTTATGCCTGAAGTATTTCCAAGTACACCTGACAATCTTACATCTTTATGCTACGTATGTTTTAAAATATGTCACTTGGCAAAAGTGTGATTTGTTTGCTCAGTTGGATGCTAAAGGAATCTTTACAGTGTTTCCCCTGGATGAGCTGCCTGATGCAAACCCCAGCTGAAGGCACTTCCACATTGATTCTAAGCATAGGTATCTCTTTAGTGTAAAAACTTTAATGTTGACTAACATAAATAATCTCTGAAGACTTTCCTCATTCATTACATTTATTAAGTTTATATACATGTGATTTCTATTTATTCAAATTGTTTCTCTGGTATAAAGACTGATTTCATCAAGAGGATTTACCTTGTTAAAGACTTTTCTACATTCATTATAGTTTTAAAATTTCGCCACAGAATGAGATTTTTTGTGTACATGAAGGTTAGATGTGTACTGAAGGCTCTCCCACACTGGTTACATGCATAGGGTTTTCCTCTCTCCCACCATGAATTCTCTTGTGTGTATAAGGTTAGCGGATGGCTGAATTCTTATTCACATTCATCACATTCATAGGGTTTCTCAAGAAAATGAATTTTTTTCATACTGATGAAGGATGAATGATTGCTGAAAGCCTTCCCATAGTGTTCACATCCATGTAAGTTTTTCCCCTCAGTGTATTGCTCTTGTGTTGTTTAAGAGATGATCTATGTAGCCTCTTTCACACAGAAAAATACCATAGAATTTCTCTCCTGTATGAAATCTCTGGTGTATATATGTATTAGTATTCTGGCTGAATTCTTGCTCACTTTCATTATACTCACAGGGTTTCTCTTCATTATAACTTATCACTTGTCAAGCCAATGTAGAGCTGTGAGTCAAACTTTCCCATACTCATTACTGTACAAAAGGCTCCTCTCAAATGTGAAATCTCCATTAAATAATTTCTTCCTGCAACTATCTTGAGTGAAAATTACTTCTTGGTTTCTAAATCCATTTTCTCTGCCTAGACTCAGGTCTTGGTAGAATTCTCTTTCTTCCTTCCATTGCTCCTCTCATTGCTTTTAACTGGAAAATTACTCAGATTTGCAGAGCTGAAAATACAGTTGCAGAAAAAGCAATAATAACTCAAGCCATCCTCAATTCTAATGCAAATTACTTACAAGGACAACGTGATGTCTGCAGGGCAATACAAGAAAGAGCACAATCAACCCGCAGAGACCGATGTTCTCCAGCATCTTATTTATGTACAGCTTTCTCTAAGATGAGTGAAGTCTGGAACCTCATCCTTAAAGGCCACTTATTATTCCTGTGGCTGACCCATCGAGAACCCAGCTGCACCCTGTCTTCCTCTCTATACGTTCCTAGGGACAGGCAAAGCACTAAGGCAAAACAGCCATAAAATGATGGCAAAGACAGTGGGACTATGTTATTATGGAAGACACTATTGTCATACTATGGAGCCCAAAGCTTATTTTCTAACTTCTGGTTTCCCATTTTGGTTAAGACTCTCCTGCCACAAGCCTAGATGATATATGCAGTCATTTAAATTTTCTTTACGACATCTTTAATATGTTATTATTTAACCCATGTAGAGTTATTTATTTTTACCTATGCTATAATGAAGGTATGCAACTTTAGATTCTTCCAGATAGATGCTCAGTTATGCCAGAACAATTTATAAAGCACACAATTACTTCTAAGCTGAAATATCATGTGTGTCATATATTAAATTCTCACGGATACTAACATCTTTTTCTAGATTTTCTATTTTGTTACACTGATCAATTGCCATTTGAATACAATTTGTTCTGATTACAAAAGCTTTACATTATATTTAGATATTTGGTAAATTAAGTCACTCATATTATTTTTCATACTTAAGTCTGTATTTCTCCAGACTTACATTTTACCAAAAAAACTTAATACTGTTTTTTGCAATTCTCCTCTCCCAACCCAACTTTGTTGACAGTTCTATTTGGAGCCTTCTTGTCCAAGAATATGGTTTGTCTTTCAATTTGCTTTCAAATAGAAATGTCTTTCAAAAAGATGTTATTATTTTATTTAGATAAATTCCATGTTTTTCTCAGTAATAAATATTTTGTTGTTTTGGTGCTACCATAAATAAAATATTTTTCCCATTTTCATTTCTAAATTCTTAATGTGACTACATGGAAAAAAATTGATTTTTATACGTATCTTGAATGTAACCTCTTCCTCCACAAATTATCTTACCAAATCTAATATTGAATCAATTTGGTTTTCTAGATAGATATGGATATGAATATATCAGCAAAAGATGATGCTTTTCATCTTTTATTTGCTGGTTTTTATACTGGTCATTTCATTTAAAGGGCATTACAAATTTGATTTCTGGTTTTAATTAAAATATCTTTAGTGTTTACTCAATTTAGAATTAGAATTCTCTGTTTGTAGGTATTGTAAATTTATAGTTTGCATAAATTTAGGCAGCTTCCATCATGTGCTAATTTAGTCTTTCTTTAAAGTGGTAAATGTTACCAAATTGACATCTTTTCATATCAACTCGACATGAAATTTAAAAAATTTAAGGGCTTTTCCTTTAAATTTTATGTGGATAAATCTCTGAATAATGAACCACTCTGTATCCTTGTATCTAAAACCCCATTTGATCCTAATGAGTCTTTCTTTCTCTTTTTTTTTTTTTTTTTTTTTTTTTTTGAGACAGAGTCTTGTTCTATCACCCAGGCTGGAGTGCAGTGGTGTGATCTCGGCTCACTGCAACCTCCACCTCCCAGGTTCAAGCAATTCTCCTGCCTCAGCCTCCCAAGTAGCTGGGACTACAGGCATGTGCCACCACACCGGGCTAATTTTTTTTTATTTTTAGTAGAGATGAGGTTTCACGTGTTAGCCAGGATGGTCTCAGCCACCTGATTTTGTGATCCGCCCATCTCAGCCTCCCAAAGTGCTGGGATTACAGGCATGAGCCACCACACTTGGCCTTTTCTCTTTAACTATTTCTATATTTGATATTTTATTTCATTTAGCATTTTAAAATATATATTCATAATTGTAGTTGCACTACAGCAATCTTTTTTGTAGCACATTAGTTTTGCGTGTAAACTTATATGGTATTTCAATTAAATGAAGAGTTTTCCTTTATTATTTATGATCTAAAATAGTTTAACACTGGCTTTATGCATTCTTTAAAGGTACAATAGAATCATCTGGTTCTGATGACATTTTAATGTTTTATCTGTAGTTGTCATTCTAGTTTCTTCTATAGCAATTAGTCTATTTTACTAAAGTTGATTCTGGTAATTCAAATTTTGTTAGGACATAAATTATTTCTGGGCATTCACCGCATTTGACAAAGAAATGCAGTGACTGACTGATCTTTTCTAGTAGCACTATATATTTGTCTTCCATTCCTAATTTGCATAAATTTACCTTCAATTTTCTCCACTCAGTATTATGATTGATATATTTTATAGATGTATTCAATGAAAAGGATTTGTATTATCTTATTTTACTAGATTTTCCTATGTTATTAATATTGTTTTTACATATACTACTCTTCCTTGCTAGTTTGTTTGATTTATTTGGTTTACTTTTTCTGATTTCTAAGACAGGTCCGTTTTTTGCTTTTTAAAGTTTTTTATTTTAAAGAAAGAAATCAAGGATATAGCTTTTCTTCTGAGTAAAGGTTTTGCTGTGTGCTACAGACTCTTTAAGTTTAATCCTTTCCAAGATGGTTTGGGATATGAGTTTTAATTTTCTCTTCAATCAAACATCTACCTAGGAATGTATTATGTAATTTCCAAATTCTCATATTAAAGGAACCTTTAAAATTTTTCCAAAAGATAAAACTTTTTCTTTTAAAATACAGCTTGAAATAGAGTTCATTATATTAACCCACTCCTTGATTTTTTTTTCTGTCCATAAATCTGTCCAGTTCTGAAAGAAACATATTGAAATCTCCAATAATTGTATTTGATTTGGTTACCTTCTAGTTTAATTTTTAGTATAAAACATGGCAACATACAAATGAGTTTAAGAAAATATTTATCTACAAAACATTATGTTTAAAGAATAAAAATAAAACAAACATCCATGTACAAAGACACAGAATATTACCGACATCATAAAAGCCACTATATATCCCTCCCTGACACAGCAACTCTTTCCTCAGTGACCATTATACTAAACATTGTGTTAATCATTCCCTACTTTTTAATACTACTTTTTAAAAACTGCTCATTTGTGTATCCCAAAACAATATGCTATTTAATTTTCTTGGTTTGAAATGTAAGTAAATGCAATTGTATCACAGTAAATGGCTTCTTCTGTGGTTTGCTATTTTTACTTTCCCTCGATAGCATGTTAAGAATCATACATACTGCTGCATGAACTGTGGCACCTCCATTTTCACTGCTGAGTAATATTTTATTGCCTAGATATGCTACAATTTATAGACCCTTTCTACCATTGATGAATATTTGGATTGTTCTTGTTTTTTTGCTACTACTAAAATAAGCAATATGATGGCCCAGCTGTGTTTGTATGGCCCATGAGCTAAGAATGGCTTTTACATTTAAAAATGTATGAAAAATGTAAGCATTACTCTTTAATTCAGTTTAACTCCAAATGAAAGTTTCTTTTAACAGGAGTAATCCATCAGTCATGTTTGGTGTAATATGACTAGTATTCTTCATACTTTTTCATTTAAGCAATTGTATGTTTAATACTTAATAGTTTTCACCTCTTTTTTCCTTGCCCTTGCTGTTTTGAACAAGCTGCTCTTTGTTTCACTCCCTCCCTGCTAAATTGGACAGTGAATTACTCAGATAAAGTACGTAGGCAATGTGTTCTTTAAATCCTTAGATAGCAGCAGATGTCTTTCTTTCACCAGGATAGGTAAATGCTTTCTGGGATGGATATGGAATTCTTGGATCACCATCCTTTTTACCCTCAGTGGCATGTAAAATTATTTCTACATCTCCCTGCTTCCAGTGTTACAGTCTGATGCTAGTCTAATTATTTTGCCTTTGCAAGTATCTTTGCTTGTTTGTTTGGTTGGGTATTTTTTGGTCTGGAATTTTTTAAGATTTTTCACTTTATCTTTGAATATCAGGATTTTTTCCCAGGCTATGCCTAAGTGTGGGATCAGTTTGGGGTTATTCAGCCCTCTCACTCGCAAATGGATAAGCTCTTCCTAATATAAGCCTCAGATCTTTTTTTTTAAGGACAAGAAATTTTTCTTCTATGATTATTATTAGTCTGTCCTTCTCCATTGTCGTTTTTCTCTTCTGTTGCCTACAACTTATATATTGGGACTCTTTCATGATTTTTCTTGGATTTTTGCTCTGTCATTTGAGAATTCTTTTTGGAACATCTCTTAAACATCATCTTCTAGATCGCCAACTTAAGTCTCAACAATAACTATCCTTTTCAATTCTTCCAGTGAAATTTTTCATTTCAAAATCAAGTAATTTGTTCTTGTTGCTAAGTTGCTCGAGAATGTCTTTTTTTAAATCTTTATAAATTCAGGGGAGTACATGTGCAGGTGTGCTATATGGATATATTACATAGTGGTGAGGTTTGGGCTTTTAGTGTAACCTTTACCTGAATAGTTCACATTGTACGCAAGTGGTTATTTGTCAAGCCCCATCCCCCTCCCACCCTTGTAAACTTCTGGAGTCCGCAGTGTCTATTACTCTGCTCTATATGTTGATGTGTACCCATTGTTTAGCTCTCACTTATAAGTGAGAACATGCAGCAAATAATTTTGTGTTTCTGAGTTATTTCATATAGGGATAACAGCCTCCAGCTCCAACCATGTTGCTGCAAAAGGCATGATTTCATTCTTTCTTATAGCTGCACAGTAGTCCATAGTGTATATATGCCCCATTTTCTTTATCCAGTCATCTATTGATGAATACTTAGGTTGATTCTATGACTTTGCTATTTCCAAGACTATTTCCATTGAATAGTACTCTGTTAAACATACAAGTCTCTTTTTGATATCATTTCTTTTCCTTTGGGTAGATATTCAGTAGTGGGAGTGCTTGGTCAAATGATAGTTCTATTTTCAATTATTTGAGAAATCTCCACACTTTTTCCCAGAGATTGTACTGATTTACATTCCCCCCAACAGTATCTAAACATTTCCTTTTCTCTGCATCCTTACCAACATCTGCTGTTTTTGACTTATTAATAATAGCCATTCTGACTGGTGTGAGATGGTGTCTTATTGTGGTTTTGATTTCCATTTCTCTGATGATTAGTGATGTGGAGTGTTTTTCCATGTTTGTTGGCTACTTGTAAGTCTTCTTTTAAGAAATATCTGTTCATGTCCTTTGCCCTCTTATTAATGGGTTTCTTTTTGTTGTTGTTGTTGTTGAGTATTTGAGTTCCTCATAGATTCTGAATATTAGTCCTTTGCTAGAGGCATAATTTGCAAATGTCTTTTTTTAAGCCATGCTTGAATATCCTTGGGTAGGTTTTTGTTTCTTTTTTTTTCTTGTTATTCAAGTTATCATCTGTTTGTTCTACTCTTTTTTTTTTTCAAAGCTCTCTCAGAGGTGTTATTTCTCTGTTCACTGAGTGACAGTTCAGTTCTTGGGTGTCCATCTTACATCTTACCTGGCAATCTCTGATCCCACGAGTTAGCAGTTACTACAGCAGGCAGGGTGTCATTCCAGGGAGAGAAATCAGAAGGAAGCCTTTCTGCTCCCTCTTCTCCCTGCTCTCTTTCAACCTTTTCCCCTCAGAGGGGGAGAGGATGTAACCCTACTATTTAAGTTTCCTTGGATTCTACTGCCTTCGTTAAAAATCTCCATAATTTTCCAATTATCCACCAAAACAAAAGAAAGCAACCATCTGCCCCAAGCTCTCATATACCAGTTCTTTCTGGGCTCTCAGCTGTAGCAGCCCTTTCCAGGAATACCAACAAAGCATTAGGCCTCACTCATACCTCCCTGATCCTAACCATCATCCCAGCCAGCTAAGATAGATGGGTTTCAGCTGGGAGTAAAACTTTCAATCCACCATCTACTCAGAATCCATATCAACTATTTTTGAAACTTAATAAATAAGATCTTCTGTTAGAATTAAAATTTTATCCAATCCTTAGAAAAAAAGGCTACATTCTGGAAAAATAATTCTGTATTATTAACATAGCAACATAATGATATTAACACTGTAGCACTCACAAACCTTTCTCTAGCTCCACTGGGAAAAGTTCCAGCTTTTCTACACGTTTTTCAAGTTCATACTCAGCTGAAGCAGCCACAGGATCAACTTCATCATTTCTCCTGTCATAGTCTTCATTGGAGTATGTGTTGAAAACCTGTAGTAAGAGGCCAACAAGATGATAATATAGGAAAAAAAAAACTGCCAGGTATGCAAAACTATGTAAGTTTAAACATTCATGTGACGAATTTCTTCTAAACAACTGTTTTGTCTTTAAAATCAATTGAGATGTTAAGAAAAGGAAAATTGAGTCAGTATAAAAGTAACTTACTAATTTTTAAAATGTGTAAGTGATAGTACCACTTTTAATCATTTAAGAGACAAAGTAGCCACAGAACACATTATGTGAATAGCAATATTTATCACCTTTTATAGAATCAGAATGAACTATATTAGCTGGAACGCTCTGCTGTTTCCCAATAAAACTAAGGTAAACCATCTTGAAGCTACCTAAGCAAATACCTACACTGAACCTGTTTCGTGGTATGACCTATACTAGCCCTGAAGTAGCAGTGTGTCAGTATTATAATGCTGTCTCAATCATAGGATCACTGAACCTGACCTCCTTTCTCACACTGTCCTGGGCTCTTGTTTGTCATCCCTCATTTTACTTGCATATACATTTAAATTAAATTCTCATTGAAACTTTCTATGAAATTATTATGAAAATATCGCTCAAGGGCTGTACAGCAAACAGGATATTGAAGCTGTTTATTTCTTACCTACATCATTTAAAAGACAACTAAATGTGGCCTTCACATATAGCCATAAGAAACTTGGTTGTCCTAATTTCTGCTGAAATGTTTATCTTAAAAGGAACTGAAGTAGTTGTCCAATCCCTCTCTTAATAAAGGAAAAAAATATATGAAAGAAATAAATGTATAATTCATCAAGTCCAATTAATATACATAAAAAACACTGGCATTTTCAATAAAATTCAATAATTATTATGCATCTAAAGAAACTGTGTTCCCCCCAAAATCGTAAAATCTAGGATTAGCTTTTAAAATAATATTTATAAAAAGATACAGTAAAAACAGAAGGCAGAACAGAAGGCCAAAGACTAAAGAAATTATGTCTATTTCCTACAAAGCTGGCCCTGCTGTTCTATGGACGCTTTACATTTGTATTATTGGAAAACAAGTAATTCCTATATTCTATATATGGTAACCTATAAACCAAGAACACATATGCATATATAGAAGCAGATATAATGTGGCTCCTAATGGTATATGCTTCTTAATAGTGTCATTTGTAGGATTTGTACCTGAGTGGGTACTGTTTTCTTCCTGACTTTCAACATGTTTTCATAGCCTTGTGCCACTTGGATCCCTATTTGGTCTCTACCATGTTTCTCCACCATAGTAAGCCTTACTGCATCAAAATGCACATTTCCATAGTATAGGATTGGTGCTTTTATTTATCTTTTCATAATATTTCATAAATATTAGCATGTTTCCCATGCTAATATTTTTCTTTTTCTTTTCTTCTTCTTTTTTTTTTTTCATTGAGATAGGGTCTTGCTCTGCACTCCAAGCTGGAGTGCAGTGGTAGGCTCACTGTAGCTTTTGCTTTCTGAGCTCAAGTAATTCTCCCACTGTAGCCTCCTGAGTAGCTAGGATTACAGGCACATGCCATCATACTCAGCTAATTTTTAAAATTTTTTTTGTAGAGGCGAGGTCTCACTATATTGCCCACGCTGGTCTTGAATTCCCAGGCTCAAGCAATCCTCCTATCTTGGCCTCCCAAAGTGCTGGGATTACCAGCTTAAGCTACTATGCCCGGCCTAATATTCTTCTTAAATAGTCATACTTATAACTTTCTCTTAGACAGCTCTTTTGATCTTTCACTTCCTTTTATATTTTTAGTAATCACTTATTCACATTTATTCATTCAACAATATTTTACAGTTCTAAACTCATGCATGACATTGTGCTAGGCACTGGAGAAGGAATAGTTTCTAGTAGCTTACAGTTTAGGAAGGACACAGAAATCAAAATAAGCACCTACAAAATAATGTGGTAACTGATATAAAAGCAGCATATACCAACTATTTTTTTTATTTTCCTGAGAAAGTAAAGAATTTTGTGAAGACAAAGATATTTGACTTGAGTCTTGAAGAATAAACAGAAATTCACATATTTGAGTGCAGACGAGAAGGAATGTATATTTCAAATATAAGACTCTAGACCAAAATATGTATACACACACATAAACATTATCTATAGTTTTCTGGAAAACATTGAAAGTTGAGTGTACTGCAATGGAAAATGCCTATAGGAGCAAGCTTTAAACACAAAATAACAGTTAGCTGGGCCTGGGTCTCTTGCGTCCTGGAAATCACTGGCAGATATGACTGGAAATTATTCATTAATATTTACCACTTCTCTACTTCTGCTAATAGGTCCAGGTTTATGAATGCAAAACAATGGTTTAAACAGTATTCATTCTGGAACATTGTTCAATTTCACTAGTACTAGTAAGTAAATAAATATGTATGTGTATGCCTATATATAAAGTAAGCATGAAAGAACTGTTTCAAATAAATAACTCCTTCCCACCTTTTTTTTTTCCCAGGATCCCAAACACTCTGATATCAGAATGTTCTTCCCTATTCAGGCTAGTTTATAAAGTTCATTTGAGGGTATTCTGAAATTAAATAAAACAAACCTCAAACAGTAAGACTGCATATTGGAAAATAATACTGTGTATAATTTTTGAGACATCTAGCAATCAGATGACTATGCCATCATTTCATTCTTTAATCCCAGCATTTTGGGAGGCCGAGGTGGGCAGATCATGAGGTCAGGAGATCCAGACTGTCCTCGCTAACACGGTGAAACCCCATCTCTACTAAAAATACAAAAAATTAGCCGGGCGTGGTGCCGGGCGCCTGTAGTCCTAGCTACTAGGGAGGCTGAAGCAGGAGAATGGCATAAACTCGGGAGGTGGAGATTGCAGTGAACTATCGCGCCACTGCACTCCAGCCTGGGTGACAGAGCGAGACTCAGTCTCAAAAAAAAAAAAAAAAAAAAAAAAAAAGAAAAGAAAAGAAAAGAAAAAGAAAATAATGTAATACACTCTTCATCTTCAGCTTACTTATAGGCTTGTAAATTAAGTAGGCATGCAGAAAACACTGCAAATTATTGAAAAAGAAAAGCCAGAAGTCGTTATTTGCAAATTAAACAACTGATTACTTGGAAAATTCAAGAGCTTTAACAGAAAAAGTATTAGAACTAATAAGAGTTCAGTAAAGCGATATAACTTTTAAAACTCAATACCTATATACAAAAACAACTTAGAAAATACAACAAAATGATCAAAACAATAAAATACTTAGTAATTACCAACCATAAATGTACAAGCATTTTTCTCTATATAAAACTAAGTGCTGAGTACAAAAAGCCCCGAAGAAAGTGCAAAGCCATATTATTTTCCTGGATGAAAATCCTTAATATTATAAAGACATCCACATTTCTAAATAACTGTAAATATCAGTTTACCCTAAGTTAATTTATGAATTCAGGGCAATAAAAAATAAAATCCTATCTACATTTTTCATGAAAACTAACAAGCAGTTTGAAAAAGAATAAGGGTAGAATCAGGCCCTAGTGGATATCAAAACACATAATAAAACTTCACTTATTAAGGCAATATGGTTTGAGCTCTGGGATAGATTCATTTTTATATCCTATTCTGTTCCACTCCTCTTTTCTATTCAAATTAGAGTGGTCTATTTAATAAATTATAAAAAGAATTAGATACCTATCTGAAAAAATTCCTATTTATATCACGAAGAAAAATACAATTCAGAACAAAAATATATACACATATAAAAAGTGCCAAAAGAAAATTTGGGACAATGTTCAGCTAACAGGTTAGAAAGAAATTCACAGATCCTAGAAGTTCTAAAGGAAATAAATAATTTGATTAAAAACAAAGCCCAAAAACTTCTAGGCAATAAAATATACCATAATGAAGTTATAAGAAAAGTCACAGATTAGGAGAAAGTATGACCAAATATTAAGATGAATCGTGAATATTCCTAATATATAAAGGGCTTTATCAACTCAAACAATTGCATGTATAAGTAGGTAAAGGAAATTGAGAATTGAACAAAGAAGAAATACTAATGTCCAATAAATGATGTAAAGATGCTCAGCTTTATTAAAAATTAAGCAAATGCAAATTAAAACAAGGAGATACTATGCATTCATCCATAAGAATAGATTTTTTTAAAAGACTACCACATCCAGGCAGGGCACGGTGGCTCACGCCTGTAATCCCAGCATTTTGTGAGATCTAGGAGGGCGGATCACTTGAGGACAGGGGCTTGAAACCAGTCTGGCCAACATGGCGAAACCCCATCTCTACTAAAAATACAACAATTAACTGGGCGTAGTGGCGTGCACCTCGGGAGGCTGTGGCAGAATTGCTTGAACCTGGGAGGCAGAGGTTGCAGTGAGCTAAAATCATGCCATTGCACTCAAGCCTGGGTGACATAATGAGACTTAAAAAAAAAAAAAAGACTACAACATCCAGTGTTTGTAAGGATATAGAAAAAAAGGTTACTTTTGAAGAGGAAAGCATAATTAGAAAGTAGTTATCAGTATTTTAAATGTAAATGTCTTTTACATGTCACATTTAAGTGTTTACAGAAATACTTGCAAATGTGTACAAAGATGTATTTCGAAAGAAGTTCATTAAAGCACCATCTATAATAGCCCAAAGCAGGAAATTGCCTAATTGTCCACCAGTAGAGAAAATGGCCTGCTAAATTATGATATATACAAATATGTAATTCAATGCAGTGATTGAAGAGATGTATATCTCTCTACTGACATGGAAGACCCTGAGATACATATATCGTTAAGCCAAAGAGCATGGTGCAGATAAAGAGAAAGATATTCCCAATTCATATGATCTCCAATTGGTATGGTCCCAATTTTAACCTAATTTAAAGCCCCCTAAATTCCTTAGCTATGTAGCACTTGCCAAGTTGTAAAACCATGCTAAGGCGCAGTCTCCTTATTTACAAAATGGTTTTTATAATAATGCCTATCCCCATAAGAGTATTATGAAAATAAAATGAAATAGTCCATGTAATTATGCTTGGTTCAATGGGGGGAGAGGAAAAGCTTTCCCAGGGTAATATGAGGGATAATATTTCCCCTGATACCTACTACCCATATCATACTCTCTTTTTTTAAATTAAATTTAAAAACATTTTTAATAGAGATTGGGGTCTCACCATATTGCACAGGCTGGTCTTGATCTCTTGGCCTCAAACGATCCTTCCACCTTGGTCTCCCAAAGTACTGGGATTATAGGCATGAGCCCAGCCTCATACTCTCTTTCATAAACATGTTTTGAATATATCACCCACTAGGATGTTTAATGCCCTTTAAGCAAAAATCTGCATAACTGACTTAGTATTAGAACATAGATTAGGCTGCCAAAATCCCCACCTATGTCCAGAGCAATGCACTGTCATTACACAATGACTCATGGCCTGCTAGGCTTTCTGTGTTTTCTCTGACCAGGAAGCCCTTTCATCTACATGATCTTGATTCTTTCCATTTTCTTATAATAGTTCTATTATTTTTATTTTATTAACCTTAATTGCTCTACAAAAATATGGATAATTAATCAAATAATAATCAGAGCATGACTCCTCCTGGTATTCCAGCAACACAAAAAACTCTAAAGGCCAACAGCATCCTGGGCCCTAATGTTCAACACCAACAAGATATATGTATTTTTGTAGTTCAAGCTACCTTCACATTGTTCCTGTTTCATTTCACTGAGAAAAGTAAACAAAGGATGTTTAAATTTAAGACTTCTTGTTTCAGAGCCAACAAGCAATATTCTGGTTTCTCGATCAAAGGAAACAAAACAAGACCTCATCCACTGCTTCACAGCAGAGACAGGCTTTCAGTGGTAACAAGTTTACAAACACGGTTAGCAAGGACATTTCTGAACGAACAACTCAAGGCTATGAAAAGCAAATAAAGTAAAAATTAGCTTATTTTAAGATTTCAACTAGAATCATTATCTTATATACATTTTCAGTAGCTTGAACCACAACACTTTTTCAAAACAGCAGCAATACATTTTCAACAATAAGAAAAAAACTTATTTCCTTCACTTCTTTATGACACATTTTCTTTAATCAATGCAGGCCTAAATAAATTCAGCATATTCTATAAATACTGACTGGAAGGAATCTCCCACAATGCTTCCACAAGGTCTCAGTTCAGGCTATGGTCCAGGTTCTGTAAAATCTTCCTGACACATCAAAGATGAAAAATGTTCCAGGTCCTAGCACGCTGAGTTTCAGATGATGGCTTGGCAAAGTGTGCTCCTGGAGATAAGCCAAACATTCACGTGCTTCCACAAACAGGCTACACTCATCACAAGCTTCCTTGGCAGAACCCTGACTCACCTTCACATGATTTCAGTGGCTCTGCAAAATAAGCTCTAAATTGAAACTAACAATAAGCATGGAGAAGATAGCCACATATTAACATTCCAAAAACCAATTTGGCAATCCTCACAAAGGAGGATTCTAATAGCTTTAGAGCAATGTACAATCTCAACTTTCCTTTTCTTCTCCCAAATTAAGGTTAGTTCACTGATCGACAATAGGTAGAATTATCTAGTGTATTGATTGTCCAGTGTGTGCCCGGGAGTATGTTAGGTGCTTGATGCAAAATGAAGTAAGCCAAACTGGAGTTTGTAATCATCAGACAATTTAGGGTAAACACTGGTAGTCTCCAAAGATCTACACAGTTGAGGGCTTTAGTCTACTCCTCTACAATCTTATAACATAAGGAGTATGTTACAATGAAAATAAATTTCAAACTAAATTCTCCTCATGTAAAAACATTGCTTAACTAGAAGGTGCAAAAAACAGACTCATAGGCATATCTCATAAAACTCTAAAATCCCAGATTTCTGTCCTTAAAGTCATTTTGAAAAGTAGCCTGTGTGAAAGCTTTACTTAAAGCAGTTGCAACTACATTCTACAGTAGGATACATTTAACCTTCTAAGTGGATCACTCACCAGAATCCTACATACCACAAAACAGGATCAAATGGAGTACTAGTTAGGTATTACTCCAAAAGCTGTTAATTTGCAAGCCTCGCCTGACCCAAAGTCTAGTTACATAAAATATTTCTAAGGCTAACCCCTGTATCTTCAACATCATTCATTTCACCAATTATTTGTAGCATACTTAACGTTAATACATTGTCTTGTATAGATTTAAAGTACCAATATCTGGATGCAGGCTTCTAATCAGCGTCTTTCAAATAATAACTTACTAATCCTAGTGTGTGGACTCATGATTGAAATACCTAGAAAGCTAACTAAAGGTTCTTAAAACAAAGTTACTCCCATAAATATTATGTTATATATGCTAAAGTACTTTAAATTATAGACAATATAGCACTTTACACAAATTATCTCTCTTTACCAACCAATCTAGGGAGCAAGGCAGAAAAGGGTAAAGAGAGTTTCCACGGTTTTCCATATTTTTACATGAGAAGTTCAGAGGACAACACACATGCTATATATAAGACAAAGTCTATTAGGACAAAAAGTACATTTCACTAATTGTAAGCCTAGTGTTTTAATGGATTACTAAAGAACAAGAAGTTGGGCTGGGCGCGGTGGCTCACGCCTGTAATCCCAGCACTTTGGGAGGCTGAGGCGGGCGGATCATGAGGTCAGGAGATCTAGACCATCCTGGCTAACACGGTGAAACCCCGTCTCTACTAAAAATACAAAAAAATTAGCCGGGCATGGTGGCAGGCGCCTGTAGTCCCAGCTACGCGGGAGACTGAGGCAGGAGAATGGCATGAACCTGGGAGGCGGAGCTTGCAGTGAGCCAAGATCGCACCACGGCACTCCAGACTGCAGCCTGGGCAACAGAGCGAAACTGTCTCAAAAAAAAAAAAAAGAAGTGAAAAAAAGAAACATACTCTACATAATGGGAGGTAGAGAGCACGCTAGTTCAAATGGCAACACAAGGAAGCCTACCTTTGTCAAGGTTTTCCAGAAAAATAGAATTAATATCTTTATATGTGTTTTTTATATATACTATATATATTTATATTAAAATTGATTCATTTTAAGGAATTGTCTCATATGACAGTAGGGATTAGCAAATCCAAAATCTGCAGGGTAGGCCTGCAGGCCAGAGACCCAGGAAAGAACTAATGTTGCAGTTCAAGTCCAAAGACAGTCTGCTGGCAGAATCCCCTCTTCTCTGATAGAAGTCAGTCTTCTTCTATGAAGGTCCTCAATGAATTTGATGAGGCCAATCCACATTAAGGAAGGTAATCCGCTTTAGCCGACTGCTTTAAATGCTCATCTCATCTAAAAGACACTTCATAGACTCTAGAATAATGTTTACCCACATATCTGGGTACTGTGGCCTACCAGTGTTGATCCATAAAATGAGTCATCACAAAGTCCTTCAAACAGATATTCTCTGGCTGCAAAACTGAACTTTTTGGTATTTGACAAGGATAGGCAGGAATATGACTTCCTTACAAGTAAGTAGAAATAAGACCACAGATTTACAACACCTACAAGTTACAGAGACACTTTTGGCAAGTTAAAGCATTTCATAAGGATAATATCATTATTTCCATACTTAAACTCTTAGCTTAGAAAAGAAAAAGCCAACCTAGCTAGGACTGCGGTAGGAAAGAATACTGAGGGGAAACTGCATGGGGCCCACATGTAAGGCAGTGGTCAATGAGAACTTGTGCTGCCACACTCTGTGGGCTTGGCCAACTCACTGGGCCTTTCTGAGCTCAGGCTTTTATGTGCAAGAAGGTAGGATCAATTCTGATACTGAGGCTACTGGATTCTAGGGTCAATCGCGACTCTGAAACTAATCAAAATTCTTATCACTATGTGCCTCTCTGATGACAAGTCTTCAACTATTCACACCTACATTTGATGGTAAGTTAACTAAAAGCATGAATTCTAAGTTGTAGCTTATTTATAGCAAGTTATCTGTTCCACATTTTTTAATATTGCCACATAAATACACAATCCTATAGAGCATTT
The DNA here is from genome assembly GCF_028878055.3 of Symphalangus syndactylus. Taxonomy (NCBI): domain Eukaryota; kingdom Metazoa; phylum Chordata; class Mammalia; order Primates; family Hylobatidae; genus Symphalangus; species Symphalangus syndactylus. Next base: position 105,795,495 of record NC_072425.2, read on the forward strand.
GAGGAATGGATCCTCTGGGACCCATATTTCTATCTAGATGATATTATTATGTTTTTTAGACAGTTAAGCTTTTAGTTAATTTTACCACTCTGCTAGTTTCATTCTCATATCTAAATCATCTAATAGGCATTATAAATGCCAAACCAAAACATTTAGTTTACTGCCCTCCACTAAATATAGGTCAGCAAGGCAGCTGAAACCCCTCTACCCAGGTAAAAGATAATATCCATAAGCTACTTTTGCAAGGAGAGGTTTCTGAGGGATACCCCATTTGAGAGCATTAACAGGCCGGATGCTCTCCTTCACAACCACAAATCCACATAATGACTCAAACTCTGAATTCAGCAGTTAATGTAAAAAAAGGAGAAAAAGGAAATGTAAAGATTAATACATGTAAAAATCATAAAAGTAAGTTTTTTCTTGCAAAACTACGGGAAAAAAAGAGAAAGTAAACATCAATTTATATTTGTTCATATAAATAGTAAGCTCACTTCTGTAATCCATGTGAGCTAGCCCAAAGAAAGGTAAACTAGTCTATCTATGAAGATGTTAGTGCTGCTAAGCAGTATTTCCAGTTCTCCTTCTGGGTACAAAGGGTATTTTCTTTCTTTACCCTTTGTCGCCTTGGGGTGGCGCTATGTAAGTAATTCTCGCCAATGAGTTCTGGGCAGTGGTGGTGTGTGTCACTTCTCGACTGAGCCATTTTACTACGGAGGCAAGACCTTTCAGTGTTTTTTTCTTCTTGTATTTCTGGAATCTGGAAAGTATGTATGATGGAAACGGACCCTCTACAAGTTTAAGTACCTTAGTGACTATACTGAATACAAGGAGCTTCCCTTTGACCTAACATGGACATGTAACATCAGTGAGAAATAAACATCTGTTAGAAGATATTAGGATCATTTAGAAGTGCAATATAAACTAGCCTATGTTAACCAGGCTACCATCTAAAAGAATCACTTGCTCACTATTACTATGGATTGCAAAGATCCTATCTTGGTTTAAAAACACAAGATTTGGGGCCAAGAGATTAATATAACTAAGAACCTTTCACCTCATTTTAAGTGAAAACATTAATGACAATAAATCACACAAAGAACCTGGGGATGTGTCAAAAGCATTAATCTCAAGTCAAGGCCCTATTGTCTGTTCTTCTGCTCTAAGCCCAGTTCCAAAAGCCTAGGGGCCTCAGGAAGGGGACTGAATACCACCTTCCATCCTAGGTGGTCCGAGATCTTCTTCCCAGCTTTTCCTCACACAAGGCTGTGGGAACCTAGGCATGGCTGCTTATAGTGGCATCCATCATATCTTCCATATTACCTACCTCTCATGTATTTCTTCCCTTATGCAATACAAAGAGGGATAGTTTTCAGAACCAGTTCTTATCTAAGGACAAAAGAAGGCGTGAGCAAAATAATCTTCAGAAGTATGTGGTAAAGATACTGGAAAACACAACTTACGCTGCTTACTAAGTCCTCTCAATTCATATCTCCATAGTATTCTTCTTACCTTATTTGGAGTAAATTGTATCCCCAACATATTCATATTCAAACATATACAAAAGTCCATGATAAAATCAAGTATGTATTTTTGTCTTATCAATAGCACCAACTACCTCAAATACAGAGGATGCAAACTCTTTAAAATTTTAAATTATTTATTATTATTTTTAATAGAGACGGGGTCTTGCTATGTTGCCCAGGCTGGTCTCAAACTCCCGGGGTCAAACAATCCTCCCACCTGCACCTCCCAAAGTGCTGGGATTACAGGCATGAGCCACCATGACTCCTCAAATTTAAAATAGCTACAGTTGACTTTGTGGAAAGTTTTATATATACATACATGCACACACATACACACACATGCATACACACACATATATAAGTAAAATATATATGTAACACATACATGAAAAGTTAAATTTTCATATATATGAAGATTTTTAGTGAAATAATGTTTCAAGATAAGTAGAGTTTTATTAAAGTCACACATATAGAAATATTAATGAAATAAGATTAAATCTCTTGCTTTTGACAACATAGAATTCAATCATAATTGGTACCATTTATTGGCAAATATGTGTTGTTAAAATACTTGAAAATTATTTTTTTATTTTAATTTTCATTTTTATTCTAGTGAGACTGAACACTTTCAAACAATGGTTGGTCTTTTTTCCATCTTCTATTTATGACTTACTGGTTACTATACATTATTTTTCATTGATTTTTAATAAATTTTAATGTATAGTATTGCCTAGAAAAGCCTTAAAAATAAGTTCTCCCTGTAAAAATAGTTTATGCCATTAAAGTAATCAGGGAAAAAAAGTTCTTCATAAATGTAAACTTAGCTCATCCTGAATTTGGACAAATTCTAAGACAATTAAATCTAAATTAGCAAGTTTTTTAACAGAGAACTGGGAAATTCCACTGATGTTCATGTTTTCCTCAGTATTTTTCAATTTATTGTAAACAAACATATCCATGAGAAATTAGCAATGTTCTCTTTCAGTTCAGCCAGAGTTTTAAACTGGAGACATATGTTTTGCTAACTGACAACTGGTGGCCAGCATGAAATAAACTGGTGGCCTTGGTCCAGTTTCCACTGGACAGGTGTCCTCATCACAGAAACATTTAACTAATTAACCCAATTGGCACCCATTTGGGGGCAGTGGACAGTCTCCTAGGTGGAATAACTTATTCTTCATTCCAAGAAGTAAATACTCTTTTACAGATGCAGCAAGTTAAGTTAGTAAATCAATTTTTGTTCTAGCATGTGTCTCAGCAGTTGGTCCTTCCTGCTTCTTTTACTACAACTGCCAGCACTGTGTTTCTAAAAGCCCATGGAGGAAAATTAGTCTAAATTGTCTAAATAAGAAAACAGATGGAGAGGACCAATACGAGGTGTATGTGTGTGCACACGCAGTGAGATTACAGAGGGGAAATGGGGATAAGGGGACGCCAGGCACACCAAAGAGGGTTTGAGAGCTTCTCTTGAGTGTGAAAATGGAAAGTGAGACTTTTAAGCTTCTCCAGTACAGAAGTTTACACTCTCCCATGAAAATCCCCCAGGGGTGACTAGACCTCTGAATGGAAGGGAGAGTGGGGTAAAGAGCATCATGAAAAGCAAACACTAAACTCTGAGGTCTTGAGTACCTTGGGAAGAGTACCTCAAGCCCCAAATTCTACCTGGAATGAAACAGCCTTGAAAGGAACTTAACTGTTCATTCAAGGAGGTCATCAGAAACAACTGTGGGCTAAAGTGAAAGGGGCTCTCAACCCAAGGACCTCTGTAAAACTCCCAGGAACCGTACATACATTTACCCAGGGTAGTGGAAGAGAATGCCAAAACACGGATGAGGCCAAACAAGTGGGTGAGGATCTTAAGAAGGTTAACATTAGTGCAGAGGAAAAAAGGAATGTGATATAAAGTGGTGGGCAAACTAAAATGGATTCCTACTCTTTACATAAAAAAGGTTGATGACCAGGCTCTTCACAGTACTATGATGGTCTTTTTTTTTTACATTTATTTTTTATTTATTTATTTTTATTCAGTCTCCATAGAGACTGCCAAAAAATGTTAATGCCGACTGTATTGTAAGTCCTCACGGTGGGATATTGGGAAAAGTCTTCAATTAGCTATAATCACACCTAGGATAAACCTCATTTGCTGCAATACTGCCACTGCACAAAGCTATGGTGATCCTTCCATATGTCAACATGACTAGGCTACATTTCCCAGTTATTTAATCAAACATTAATCCAAGTGTCACTTTGAAGGTATTCTGTAGATGTGATTAAAGTTCAAAATCGTTGACTTTAAGTAAGGGAAATTATCCTAAATAATCTGGGTGGGCCTGATTGAATCAGTTGAAAGTCCTGAAGAACAGAGCTGAAGTTTCCTGAAGATAAAAGAAATTCTGCCTGTGACAGCAGCTTCAACTTATGCTTGAGGCTTCCAGCCTCCCATCTTCACTGCCTGCCCTACAGATTTCAGACCTTCATAGCCAGACTCAACATGTGCATAAACCAATTCCTTATGGTAAATCTCTTAAAATGTTATCTTCTACTGGCGGTGCTTCTTTGGTTGACCCTGACGGATACACCAACAATTCAACTCTTCCTCACAGAAAAGGTACAGTAATTTAGAGCAGTAGTTTGCAAAGTGCTGACTGTGACCTAAGGAGGTTGTGAATCAATCTAATAGGTCATGAAGAGCACTGAGAAAAATAAAATTAAAAAGGATAGAATAGAAAAACATCAGCATTCATTATAAGTAGTAAGAGGACATATTATACTTCAAAACTTTTGGTTTCAAATATACACATACATATACACATATGTATGTATCATATCTCGATATGAAATGGTTTTGATTTAGAGACTAAAAGAACAGTAGCACTTAAGAAATAGTGAAAAAGTCAAAGCAGGAAATACAGGTTTCTCAGACTACTGAGCCTGTGAATGCTGACTGCAGATACAGAAATTACACTTCATACTTTCTCTCTGTTTTGAGCCATTGATTCTTACTTCAAATCCTTATTAAGCACCAGCTCACTGGTTGGCACTATGCTCAGTATTGAAAATACCTTATGATGCTAGGCACGGTGGCTCACACCTGTAATCCCAGCACTTTGGGAGGCCGATGTGGGCAGATCACCTGAGATCAGGAGTTCCGGACCAGCCCGGCCAACATGGTGAAACCCCTTCTCTACTAAAAATACAAAAAAATTAGCTGGGCGTGGTGGCAGGCACCTGTAATCCCAGCTACTCAGGAGGCTGAGGCAGGAGAATCGCTTCAATCTAGGAGGCAGTTGCAGTGAGACAAGATCACACCACTGCACTCCAGACTGGGTGACAGGAGGAAAAAGGAAAAAAAAATACTTTATTAATCTCAAACCTGTCATTGTAACCAACATAAGGGCCATAATAAAGGGATGTGGGCCATGCTATGGGAGCACACAGTAGAGACATCTAAACCTACCTGGGAAGAAAGGTGAGCAAGAAAGGATTTCCCAAGTGGCCTCGAAAGCAAAGACTTCAGCCTGCAATGGTTAGAGTGAGCAAACAAGGCGGGGTGGGGGTAGTATGTGTGGAAGGCATTCTGAGAGGAAGAGTAGCGTCTGCAAGGTAGGAGTAAGACAGAAGAACCCAATAACAGGACAGGAAGTAAGCCAACATGGCCAAGGCTACATACAGCAGTGAATGAACGGGAAGAGATGGTACAAAAATAGGTAGGGGAGCTCTGGGACACAGTTTTTGTGAGTAAAAACCACATGCCATGCAGAGTCCCTAAAAGCATTTGTCTTTCAGAGAATGGGAGTTTACAAAGAAGATTAGAGAGAACCAGCACTAAAAAGAAAGAAGCCAGGAGCTCTAGGAAACCTCTATCTTCAGTCCTTTTGGAGGACTCAGTGGGAGTCTAGGCCCTCTCAGAATACTAAGAGATTTTTCTCCAAGTGATCCTGGTGAGGGGGGGCCAGTCATTTGTGCAACAGAAGAAGGAAGGCAAGAATATGATTGCACCGTCCTTGCAACAAGAGCAAAAAGAGGAAAGGCAGCATCAATCTCAGAAGACCATGAGCAAACCAAGGTCCTGAGAACTAAAGTTCCTCCTGCAGAGTCAGTCAGGCAAAGAGGAACACATGAGGGAGAATGACAGCAACAAAAGCCCTTCCTTTGCCAAATACATGTTACATTTGTAGGGTGAAATTATGTAAAATACATGCATTGTAAAGGCCTATCTAAAATCCTGTATTTCTACAGTGTGCTGGTCTCATATAAAGAGAATTCATACTTGAGGTTTAGCACTATCTCTAAGAGTCAAATAATAAAACAAAGGTTGACAATTTTCTACAATCTCAAACAGCTTCAAATGCTGACCAGAAGTTTAAAAAAACTGTTTTAGCAAGGATTTCTAGCACTGAGACCTACACAGTACAACCAAAAATTTTAATTTCTGTAAAGGTCAACAGTAAAATATGCTTAATTTTTAAACTCTTCAAGCAGAGGCCAGACATCACATGGTGGGAAGAAAAACATTCAAAACAAGACTGAAGCACAAACAACTAATTGTTAGGGAATGCATATATACATGAGGACACTGATGCTGTGGTACAAGGCTGAGCTTGTAAACCTAAGACTAGACTCACAAAAAATCTTTACTGCATTCTGGGCAGCTGTGATCCATATTAAAAAATAATCATGTTACCCTTAAAAAGCAGGAAAGACTCCATTTCCTTATAAACAGATTGTCCCTTTCATTTAGACTTCTCCAAGAACTGCAGTCAAATGTAATTGACCAATTGTGGATCATGACTGAAAATGTCAATATACAGCTAAATCTACAAATGGTATCTGTCTCATGTTCCCCTTACTTATTGGAAAAACTCAGAGGGTGGAAATCCTTTACAGGAAACAAGATAATCAACTACCTTTGTTAAAACATGTCGAGGACAGTGTTATCTCATTATTCTTAGTGTTTTTGAAGTAAAAGCTGCCACCACTTCCGCTAGTATAGGATTAATGGTCAAATTTGGGGATCACTGACCTTGAATCACACTAACTTTGACCTCATATATCTTTTAATAGAACTGATGGTTTTGTAAATATGCTTCTTAAATCAGTTGTCACCACAGCCTCAGAAACCGTCCACATAAAAGAACACACTAGAAAAACTGGTAATTTTTTAATTAAAATAAATAGGTGAATGCTCTGTAAGCAAAAAAGAAAATGCAGCAATCATCTGCACCTCCTACCTGGGTTCCTGATTCTGTGTAGACAGTTCATATTTCTGGACCAGTCAGATGCCTCGATAGCACCTCAGATTTAAAGTACCCCAAAGCAAAATTATAGTGTCTCCCATCCTGTCTTCTGTAAGGTTTCTCATGTTTGAGGACAACGGGATCCTTTTGGCCACATGGGCTTGAAAGGACAGTCAATCACACAACAAAACTTCCTCTTCTCCTGCTACACACCCACATGAAATCAATAAAAATCCCCTTTTGTTCCTTTTCTTTTTGAGACGGAGTCTCCCTCTGTCGCCCAGGCTGGAGTGCAGTGGCGTGATCTCAGCTCATTGCAACCTCTGCCTCCCAGGTTCAAGCGATTCTCCTGCCTCAGCCTCCCAAGTAGCTGGGATTACAGGCGCATGCCACCATGCCCGGCTAATTTTTGTATTTTTAGTAGAGACGGAATTTCACCATGTTGGCCAGGCTGGTCTCAAACTCCTGACCTCAAATGATCCACCTGCCTTGGCCTCCCAAAGTGTTGGGATTACAGGTGTGAGCCACCATGCCCAACCTGTTTCTATCTTTAAAAGGATTCTTGTTCTACTCACTCCTTCCTATTCCCTCTGCACACTAAGATTCCTAATAAGTTATCCTGCAACTTATGATACACCACATCTAGATGCCATTCCTAAAGCATGGCTCTAATCACATCACTGTGGGTCAGGAAACAGCACTGGAAGACAGGATGGAGTGGAGTGACAGAGGAGAGAGAATGAATTTATGAATGATTTTACATTTCTTTTATATACCTTTTTGTACTTTCCAAATTCTGTATAATGAGCAAGTATTACTTTCTAATGGAGATGGAGAAGGGCACAAAAAATCCTCCTAAGTTTCTCCATATTACCTGGAGAATATAGTTCAAACATGCAGAAAGACATCCAAAGTCCTCTAAGATCTGGCTCCAGCATACATGGCCTGTCTTCACTTACCACTACTCTTCCTTTCACTCATCCTATCATCCAAAAATTGTTATGATTTTGTTATATGTTTGCTAAGCTTTCTTTCATATTTTTGGTCTCTCCTATAGATTTATTACATTATGCTATATATTGTATTTATCTGTGATCACAGTTTTTATTCAAATAAATCAGCTGCTTTGGAGTGAGGCAGAGTCTTATCTTTCTATCACTTAATGTTCACAGTACAATGTTTTAGAAGCAATGTGTCTTTAATAATTGTCAGTGAAACATATAAGGTTGGTACCTTAAATCAGAACCACTTCTGAACAAAAGAAAAGTGACCTGTGAGAGGCAAAAACTCACAAAAGGATAATAATAAAATTTATAACTTCAAAACAAAGAAATCTTATGCACAGTTCAGGCTGTCTTCTAGAAGACATGACTTAATAACATATATTTAATGATTATTTATGTCAGGAATCAAGTATTACCAAAAAAGGAACATTTGTTAATATTACCAAAATTAATTTTTGTATCATATGGTAGACAATATAAAAGAAGACTTCTCTCCTTTTTATGGGTTAGGTTGTTCCTGGCAAAAAATTTTATAATGTTTCCATTTTTTGATCATTTTAATGTGACTAAGTAGAAAATCTAGTTTGGAAGAACTCATAATTTACTTTTTAAATGTATTTTGAAATGCTAAAATAAAATTGTATTAGAAATGGTACAGTCAAGGGTAATTAGCTTTACTGTTGTGGATGAAAGTGTATTATTTGGGTTCTCAGGCTGAAATACAGAGCTGGCAGGAAGATTTAAAATGCTTACAAGTATTTCAATTGTTGCTGGAGAATGTATTTAAATATGTAAATATATAAAAGTGGTTGGCTCCCTTTGCAGCCTTGAGTGCAGCACCTATCTTTAGGTGATGTAGGGTCAATTAGGGCTTTAATGTCCCACAACTGTGGCAGATTTGCTGATTAAAATATAGCAGTCACTTTTACAGTTTTGCATTCTGGTCATGGTGGTCTATCCTGAGAAAGTCCATCTGTTGGTGCCTGTCCTCTCCCAAGCCAAAAACAAAACAGAACAGAACAAAACAGAACAAAACAAAACAAAACATCATCGCATGTATAAGAACTCAAGTCTGCCAAAACCTGTTGGCATGGCATGTCATCTCCACCTGCCATATTGATATCAGGAAGGTAAATACATATGCCATATGTCTTAAAGAAAAGTGTAGTTGTACTCAAATGTCCATTTGCTTCTTACAAGTCACCCTGACATAGACAAAGCAATTATAGCAACACAGTTTAATACAGGAGAGAATTAAGCCTCACTCTCTCACTTTGGAAGAAACCAAAACCTCTTCCAAATTATAGGTCTCAATTTCTTTTTTTTTTTTTTTTTTTTTTTTTTTTTTTTTTGAGACGGAGTCTCGCTCTGTCGCCCAGGCTGGAGTGCAGTGGCGCGATCTCGGCTCACTGCAAGCTCCGCCTCCCGGGTTCACGCCATTCTCCTGCCTCAGCCTCTCCGAGTAGCTGGACTACAGGCGCCCGCCACCACGCCCGGCTAATTTTTTGTATTTTTAGTAGAGACGGGGTTTCACCGTGGTCTCGATCTCCTGACCTCGTGATCCGCCCGCCTCGGCCTCCCAAAGTGCTGGGATTACAAGCGTGAGCCACCGCGCCCGGCCTCTCAATTTCTTGAATATATTGGAACGTCCCTATGACAATATCCTCCAACATTAGATGACTATCCTCTTGTCTAGAACACCTGTAATCCTTTCGTACATATATCCTGCCTTTCATTTGTTAATGCTATTTTCTTGTTTAAATCTGCCATCTTCAGCACAGGACTAGTGTCTTACTTCCGTTGTATCTCCAAAATTTGGCATTGTGCCTGACAGAGGATCTACTCAACAGGTGCTTACAGGGAGACTGCCTGATAAAAGCAGTTCTTTTGGAAGTTCTGTAACTCCCTTTAATATGTACTTCATTCATTCATTCAAACAGCTGTTAAGATTTCAGATAAGCTGGCAACATGAGCAAAGGAATCTTTTTCACTGTCTGCTCCACCCTGCTGGCTTCCACTGAAAGCACTGGTATTTAGGGCATCCAAGATTCTGGCAGCAGCTAAAGTTGGCATAAAAACGCAACACAGAGAACTAGTCTTTAACCAAAAAAAAAAAAAAAAAGCATGTAGTATAAGATACAGAGAAGAAAAAGCTGCTCCTCTGATGGCTGGGCCTGTTCCAATGCTGGCTCTCTTTCCACTCCTTTCTCACTATATATAATGTAAAAGTATATCCATCAGCCGTCATCATAAGAATTGAAAAGATTTCAACAGTGACTATTGGGTGGTCAGTGAGATTGTACCCACTCTGTTTACAGGCAAATAGCAGACTTGAATGGCGTTTTCCTTCAATTCTGTTCAAAAATGCCTAAAGAGAGAAATGACAGGTAGGTGATAATGAGGAGGTGAGGAAAAGGAGAAGTGTAGCTACCATCAAGTGATTCTTCTGGGATAGGTGTCTCGTTTAAATCTCATAATCATCTTTTTTGGCAGATCAGTCAACTTCAGGCTCACAGATAACAGAGAGTTGGCCCAAAGACACACAGAAAATACGTAAGTGACAACGAAATGAATTAAAAATCCATGCTTTTCTCTCCTTGCCACACAGCTTTAATTTAAAAAAAAAAAAAAGCATTATTAATGCACCAAATGCCAAAACTAAAATAAGCACCCCTACATAGAATAAACAACACATGCCCCGCCCCCACAACTGCAAAGGGCCATAAATTGAAGGGGGTAGAGATTCAAACTTACTAGTAACTAAAGAAATGCAAATTAAATTACATAAGTAATTTCTCATCTACAAAGATTTAAGGCTGGTCATGGTGGCTCTCGCCTGTAATCCCAGCACTTTGGGAGGCCAAGACCGGCAGATCACTTGAGGTCAGGAGTTCAAGACCAGCCTCGCCAACATAGCAAAACCCAATCTCTACTAAAAATACAAAAATTAGCCAGGCGTGGTGTCATGTGCTTATAATCCCAGCTACTCGGGATACTGAGGCAGAGGAATCACTTGAACTCAGTAGGCAGGGGTTGCAGTGAGGCGAGATTGTGCTACTGCACTCCCGCCTGGGTGACAGAGCAAGACTCTGTCTCAAAAAAAAAAAAAAAAAAAAAGACTTAAAACAAGGCAAAGAGACAGACCAACTCACTCTAATACACTGTGAATAAAATTTTAACAGGCATAACTTTCTGGAGGACAAAAATATTGAAAACTTTAGTATCAGCTGACCCAATAGATTCTAACAGTTTAATGAAATCACAGATATACAGAAATATTTCTGCACACTGACATTAATCACAACATTACTTTAAAAAGTAAAAAAAATCAAGTCCAACAGAACTTAAAGAAGAAAATAAAAATTTAAAAGAGGAAAAACTTGGAAGCAATCTAAATGTCAAAAAGGAAGGGTTAAGAAAGTGGTACATTGATATGACGGAATATGCTGATTCTTATAGATGTATCCTAAAAATCATGCTCTATAAGGTTATTCAGTGACACAGAAAATATTCAAATATTTGGTATGTGAAAAGATTATAAAACTACATCAGTATGTACATACATGATCCCAATTATGTAAATATATATAGACATCATAATTTCTGGATGCTAAGATTATGAATGATTTTTTTTTCTTTTTCTTTTTTTGAGATGGAGTCTTACTCTGTTGCTGAGACTGGAGTGCAGTGGGGTGATCTCGGCTTACTGTAACCCCTGGCTCCTGGGTTCAAGCGAGTCTCCTGCCTTAGCCTCCCAAGTAGCTGGGATTATATGCACACACCACCACACCTGGCTAATTTGTGCATTTTTAGTAGAGATGGTGTTTCACTATGTTGACCAGGCTGGTCAGAAACTCCAGACCTCAGGTGATCTGCCTACCTTGGCCTCCAAAGTGCTGAGATTACAGGCTTGAGCCATCATGCCTGGCTGATTATTTTCTTTATAGTTTTCTGGATTATTAAAATATAGAGCTTTGGTAAATGTTATCTTAAAAACGTTCATTACAAAACCATGAATGATCAATGGGCATAAGTCTTTCCATACACTATAAAAGCAAATTTGTTTATATATTAACTTAAAATATATTTTAACAGCACTTTCAGTGTTCATTTACATAGTGATAACTGATGTTTACAATGATGAGCCTATGATACAAAAAGACCTTGTATTCTATAAATTTCAAATGCAAAGTAAAATCAGGTTGCTTTTTTTTAATGAAATAAGCTTGTATTTGCCAGGCAGTAAAATGAAACTATGCTTTGCAGTTAAGCTGTCATTGACCCCTCAAAAAAATGATTAGTGAGTGTTGACCTTAAATACTAAAAACCACCAAAGACTTCATCCTCAATAACAAAGGGAATCTAAGATCTCACTTCCCATTTAAGACAGCTTAGTTACTGGGACACTTTGATTTTAATTCTCAGACTATGTTATAGGAAAGTCCACTGTACTTTATTTTCTTTCAGACATTTGGCTGAGGGTGTGGAAAACTACTGCTCATGCTGAGAAACATAATAATAATAATAATACCATGCTTCAGTTGAAATTTTCTGAGCTTAGTTCACAATGGCTTTTTTAGTATGTGTGTTTGTGTGGAATAATCTGTCATCATATGACAACAGAAGAATTAGTTCTCTGAGTTACATCTATAGATGGTTCTAGCATATTGATTAGTCTAAAGAATAAAACTTTATGCAAAACTCAGTAATATTATGTTAGTTTAATTCAGAAAAAAATGAGCTTCTAAAACATACAGTTGCAGAATGTTATAACCCAATGCGATCTGAGCAATTACCTAAGTAGGGATGGAAAGAACCACAAGGCATGGGACGCCACTCCCTGTGGTGGATTATTCAGGTGAAGAATGTGAGGCAAGTGCAGCCATCTTCCCAGAATCTCCAAAGCAGTTAACTATGAGATCACTTTAAGGGAAGGGCAAAAGAAACGTATTTGCCATATCTGGTCTAATCTTATTTTAGATTCAAGGAAAGAAGTACACATTCACACAGCTATTCAAAGCTTATGTTAGCAAAAAATTCCAGATACAGAGTATTCTTGATATATCTACCTTGCATTCTTTCAGAATGGTTCTCTATAAAAAAGACAAGCAGCAAAATGAGCCCTTTCATATGAAAAGAGATGTGAGCCCTCTTGCATTCCAATTTGGATGCTGCAGTTATACCTCACATATAAATTGTATGCATTAAAAAGCATTTGAAAAGAAATGTGTAAAAGTGGTAGTAGTCACTGTAAAGTAGCTAGAATACTAATTTGCTTTATTGTGTTTAAGATTCTCATATTTTGGTTTTCTATACAAGAAAACAGAAATGAGAAATTTCACTTAATTTTCTATTGGAAAAGCAATGCATTAGCATTCCTACTTATAAATAGACGTCGGCATGGTGACTCAGAAGATCTGCTCTTCCACTCGTGTTATCTTAAGTAAGTTGACCTTTTTAGGCCCACATCTTCCTCATCTGTAAAAATGAGGGGAGTTAAGTAAATGATCTCCAAGATCACGTTCAGCTTTGAAATTCCAAAACTGTACCTACAATAAATCTATCTGAGAGTAGCAAATTATCACTGCATTAATGTTTTCCAGTCTCAGCAGTAAATACTGACTAAAAGACAAGGAATCACCTTTTCCCAGCTTTATTTTTCAAGGGAAGAGATACCCATTAGTGTATGCCTCCAGGTCCTCCCTCTTACTCACATCACCCAGGCAAAAGTGATTTACTTGTCTGGCTGGTCCCTTAGGTACAAGAAACTGGGCCTGTGTAACAACCTCCTACCTAGTATTTAACTGGGTACTTTGATCTCTACAGCTCTAACTTTTGTCTTACTTCTCAAGTAGTTCAGAATTAGTCAGAGAAAAGAAATATTGTTCGAGTAGCTGGGACTACAGGCTACTGGGAGAGGCTGAGGCAGGAGAATGGCGTGAACCCGGGAGGCGGAGCTTGCAGTGAGCTGAGATTGCACCACTGCACTCCAGCCTGGGCAACAGAGCAAGACTCTGTCTCAAAAAAAAAAAAAAAAAAAAAAAAAAAAAAAAAAAAAAAAGAAATATTGTTCAATAGGCTTCTCAAACTTCCAACTTCCAAAACAATATTCAGTTAACACAAGCATTTGCAATCACGGGTGTGATTTTTCCTCTACTATCTTTAAAATGCCCTGATTGCATGATGGTTTTCCCAGTGCCACGAACTTCAGTGAAACTTTCCAAATTCAACATGAGAAAGCACATAATACAGAACACCATGGTCCTTTAAAAAAAGAAAAATGGAGTCTCCTATAAGGGTACCACTATATATTTTAAATCAGAGGTTGAGGTCCAATATATTCCACCTTCTTTAAAAACTTGAGTTTCTTTCCTCTTCTCCCAGGTGATGAATGCTCTTCTCATTGATAAATTATGTTGACTATTACATCCCAATTCTCAGCTACTACTCAAGTACCACTCTAATCATACCAAATTGTTTATTAGGATTCTACTCTGATTAAAGAGCCAACATTTCTTTTTCTTACTTTCAATTTTTAAACCCCCCAAGAGCTTCTTATAAGCCACAGAATAAAGCTCAAACAATATAGTGTATCTTGCAAGATATCATTTTTTTAAATTCTTATTTCCCATCTTCTCTCTGACACACTCTTATTGGTAGCTCCAGAAATCTCAAGATCTCAAGCTACTTAAAATGAACAGAATTCCCTTTCATGATTCCTTTTTTTTTTTTTTTGAGATGGAGTCTCACTCTGTCACCTAGGCTGGAGTGCAGTGGCACGATCTCGGCTCACTGCAACCTCTGCCGCCAGGTTCAAGAGATTTTCCTGTCCCTGCCTCCTGAGTAGCTGGGATTACAGGCGCCTGCCACCGCACCCATCTAATTTTTGTAGTTTTAGTAGAGACAAGGTTTCACCATCTTGGCTAGGCTGGTCTTGAACTCCTGACCTCGTGATCTACTCGCCTCGACCTCCCAAAGTGCTGGGATTAAAGGCGTGAGCCAGTGGCGCCCAGCCCATGATTCCTCTTATCCATCCAAAAAACTACTTATCCTTCAAGGTTAAATGTAGACATCTATCCTTTTACTATCAATATTTCATCATATTTCACTTTTTCCCCATCAGAGGGAGTTCTTCAAGCATTATGCCCATGACCCAGCAAAAACAATGACCCATATTAGAGATTCCATACTACTATGAATGAAGAAAATTTACTTTATTTGTAGTTTAAAATTATAGAGACTAATATTTCTAGTAAGCTACAATTCTTAAAACTGAAGTATTTATCTTTATATAAAACATTGAGACTATTTGATTAGAGAAAGAGAAATCTAAAACAGGTTAGCAATTCTCATGAGATAAAAGTAAACATCTGAGTGCTATACACTCATATCTAAATTATGTTTATTTCTGTGTCTTAAAGAGTGAGAAACGATTACAGAAGGCAGATTCACAATCATAGCACAACTACAGTAAGTGTGTTAGGTGGCTTCTCAGAATGAAATTACCATAATTTGAACTCTCAGTAAAATGGGTCAGCCTTATGCTTTTGGCTTTCTCTTTTTTTTTTTAGAAAATCCATCTTTTATTTACTTGTCTTATTTTCTGAGACAGTGTCTCACTATGTTGCTCAGGCTGGTCTCAAACTCCGGGGCTTGAGAGAGCCTCCGTCCTCAGCCTCCCAAAGTGCTAGGATTACAGGTGTGAGCCACTTGCTCCCAACCTAAACTCTCTTTTCTGAACCAAAATAGCATTTTCATGAATTTCACTGACTTCTTGTCTAAACTAGCAACCACTTTATAAGTTATGTTCACTAACTTCCTTGATGTGATTTTCACTTGATCTTGGGCTAAATTTCAAATATGAGTACTACATGCCCCCTTTTGAGTCTCCAAATTTTAGTATACATAATTTATTAGTGAAGTGCAGTAGAAAAGAATAAAAGTAAACAAAAGAGTGCTTGGCCTAGTGCAGCAAAACTAGGAGTAGGTTTTAAGAAAAACCTTTATTCCCTGTTTCCCCATTCTAGAATTTAGAACTGACTACAAAGGTTAGTAATCAACAAAATCTATAGTTGTAAATGTTGCAAAGAAATTCAAGATATTTTGGCAATAAAAAGGCAACACACTAAAACATCATTTGCCAAGTTAAGATTCTTCCCCAAATCTTTTTCAGGTAAAACGCTTATTTATATTTGTGTCAAAAATTATGACACAATCACCCTGTTTTGATTTAAACTACCTATAAAATACGTGTTAAGAGATAAAAATTCTAAACTAAAATTCCTTAATGTTTTGTTATAAAAATAAAAACCAACTCTACAATGTGTAGAGCAATATGTACTACAGTCTATTTTAAAACTATGCTAACATAAGATGTTAACAATTGAGGAAACTGGGTGTGGAGTATATAGGAATTCTCTGTACTATCTTTGCAGGTTTCCTACAAATTTAGAACTATTTTAAATTTTAATATTATTTTGGAAAAAATTTGGGGGAGAGGAATTGGTTACTTACATAAAATAAATTTAATAAAAGAAAAAAACACATTAAATTATATCCCTACCTCACATCATACAGAAAATAAATTCCAAGTGGATTAGCATATTAAAGACAAACTGAAAAGCAAACTCTTAAAACCTTTAGATGAAATTACACAAGAAAATGTTTATGGTCTTAGGAAGATTTTTAAAACAGAAAGAAATCAAATATTAACCATTACGATAGTATTAAAATTTAAAACTCCTATATTATAAGGAAACATACACCAAGTCAAAATACAAGTTATAAACTGAGAGAATATACTAATAAAATGGTATTCACAATATATTTTTGAGCTGGGTGCAGTGGTTCATGCCTGTAAGTAATCTCAGCACTTTGGGAGGCCAAGGCAGGTGGATCACTTGAGGTCAGGAGTTGGAGACCAGCCTGGCCAACATGGTGAAACCCCGTCACTACTAAAAATACAAAAATTAGCCAGGCATTGTGGTGAGCGTCTGTAATCCCAGCTACTTGGGAAGCTGAGGCAGGAGAATTGCTTGAACCTGGCAGGCGGAGGTTGCAGTGAGCCAAGATCGTGCCACTGTACTCCAGCCTGGGTGACAGAGCAAGACTCAAAAAAAAACAAAACAAATTTTTTTTCTTTTTTGCTGAGCACAGTGGCTCATGCCTATAATCCTAGCACTTTGAGAGGCCGAGATGGGAGAATCGCTTAAGTCCAGAAGTTTGGATTAGCCTGGGCGACACAGTGGGATCTCATCTCTTGTTTTCCTTTCTTTATGAGACAGCTCTCAAATTCATATAAATAAGAGAAATAAAAATCAAACAAAAAAATGGGGGTAAGATATAAACACATCATTCACAGAAAAGGAAAATCTAATGGTTAATAAACACATGACATAGGGTCCTACTTTACTAGTAATCGGCAATATAAATTAAAACAATGAATTCCATTTTACATCCATTAGGCCGAGTATGGGTGAGAATGTGGAAAAACAGGAACTAGTAAATCATGTGAGGGTGGGTATGGGCCAATGATAAGTAATGTGACAACAGACACTAACAGTAAAGATATATATACGAACCTAAAACCTGGCTAGTTCACACGGAGACACACAACACAGAGAAACACTTGCTCATGTGCCTATGTAAACGCGCACAAGGATACTCACTGAAGCATGGTCTGCAATGGTGATGAATTATAAACAATCTTAATGTCCATAACAAGAAAATGATTACAAATTCTGTACTATTCACACAATAGAATACATGTACTAACTACATAGATTACAACTAAGTGGGCTATGGCTCATGTATCAATAAAGACACATCTCAAAATACAAAAATTCAACAAAGAGTATATTTATCTGACACCATTTATAACAAGTACAATATGTTTTAAAAGAATATAAAATGCTTGGTAACTAAAAGCACCAAATTCAAAAGAGTGATTACTTCTGGGAAGGGCTACAAAACGATTTTATATTAGGGAGTGAACACTGTGGAAATCTAAGTCTGTAATATTATATTTCTTTAAATAGAAAAATACAAAGCAAGCATGAAAAAAAATTAAAATTTTACAAAGCTAAATGGTGGGTACCCAAGTTGTCATACTATATGTTCTATGTTCAAAATCCTTTATAATAAAAATGTGTTTAGATAAAACTTGGCAAAAATAATTTCTTAGTGATGTTTAGCCTATTTTTTCAAGATTTCACTACTAAAGTTAATTTTTATTTCATCATGTCCTTCTAAGTTCTCTGTCCTTAGGTATATAATCCTTATGTAAATAGCAACAGACTGACTTCTCTGTCTACATCCAATAACTCAGAATTTTTTCCCTAAACTTTTCTTTCAACATAGGCATTAAATTTTGTGTTAGCTCACTGATAACACATTGTTCTTTTCTATTTTAATAAACTGATGCCTATGGCGTATACCTGCTACCTAAGTATGAACAATTTTTTAAGAACTTTAAAAAGATGTCTTTGCCTTGTTTTCTAGCATACAATATTCCTGATAAGAAATCTGCTGTCGTCTTTATTTTTATTCCTTTCTGTGCAATGTTCCCTTTGTCTCTGGCTACTTTCAAAATTTCTCATATTCACTGATTTTAAGCAATGTGATTATGATTGCAACTTGGTGTAGTTTTCATTTTTCTTGTGGTTGGGTTCATTGAACTCCTTGGATCTGTGAACTTAGTGTTTTCATCAAATTCAGAAATTTTTCAGCATTATTTCTTCAAATATTTTTTCATCCCTCATCTACTTTTTGGAACCCAATTACAAATAAATTTCTTGCTGCTGTTTGTTATTGTGGAGGTGGTTGAGATTGTTTGTTTAGAGACTTCTACACTAAAGTCTATATTCCCTGTGGTATGGAGCCTCTGAAATCTCTGCTTGATTAGCTTAGCAGTTAGCTAAGCTGGAATGACCTGGAACCACCTGGAACCACTATGTTTCCTAGCCTTTGCAGCAGAGCTCTGAAGTGTTAAGGTACACTTTTGACAAAGTTCAAGACATGCTACCCCAAAATATGGCACCTTGGAAGTCGAGGAAACAGCAGAAGCAAGAGGCCACTTGCACCTTCCCCTCCTCACATTTTTCCCTGAAACACGCCATAGGACCTAGGTTACTGTGTAACCTTCTCCCTCCCTTCTCCCTTGAAGAACGTAATGTGACAAGCTTCTTGCCCTATACCAGGGGGCAAGGAATCTCACACAGGGACAAGAAGAAGAATCTGAAAAAATAGACATTGCCAAGTTCCCCTTGTTCATTATGATTAGATCATACCCTTTTGTCCTCCAATCACAGTTCTGCATGACTGTCCATAAAAATACACAGATTTACCTGTTTCTCTGGGTCTTCATTCCTGAAGGCTCCTATATCACATAAAATATTGCTAAATATATATGCTTTTCTCTTGTTAATATGTCTTTTGTTATGGGACTACATCCATGAACCTTGCAATGGATGAGAAAAGAAATCCCAGCTGGGCACGGTGGCTCACGCCTGTAATCCTAACACTTTGGGAGGCCGAGGTGGGTGGATCATGAGGTCAGGAGATCAAGACCATCCTGGCTAACACAGTGAAACCCCGTCTCTACTAAAAATACAAAAAATTAGCCGGGCGTGGTGGTGAGCGCCTGTAGTCCCAGCTACTTGGGAGGCTGAGGCAGGAGAATGGCGTGAACCTGGGAGGCGGAGCTTGTAGTGAGCCGAGTTCGCCTGGGCAACAGAGCGAGACTCCATCTCAAAAAAAAAAAAAAAAAACAAAGAAATCCCTTCCACCCTACACTTTTTTTTTTTTTTAAGAGACAGGATCACCCAGGCTGGAGTGCAATGGCATGATCATAGCTCACTGTAGCCTCAAACTCCAGGGCTCAAGCCATCCTCCCACCTCAGCCTCCCAGGTAGCTGGAATTATAGGCACACGCCCCCATGCCATGCTCATTTTAAATTTTTTTGTAGAGACAGTGTCTCACTATGTTGCCCAGGCTGGTCTCCCACTCCAAGCCTCTAGCAGTTCTCCTGACTTGGCCTCCCAAAGTGCTGGGATTACAGCAATCAGCCATTATACCAGGTCTCTACCCTCTACACTTTCAATATGCACCAGGCAGCAGACAACTCTGCCTTAGCCTCCACTTCTGGCTTAGACAGAGCTTCAAGGTCAGCCTAAGGTGAGAGTTTAGGGCCTTCTTAGGTATTTTCCGAGCATGCTCACAGCTCTACACATGCATGTAAGTCTTCTAAATTCCAAGAATGTGTCAGAGCTTCCTTCAAACGTCATATGAACATCTAATTCCCCAGCTTCTCCTATTAAGATTTTTGGTTAATCCTATTTTTTGTTTTAACTGCTATCTACCAGTAAGACAGCAGAAACGTAAAGCAAGTATTTATGACAAACACCCGTCTTTCACACCTCCCCCCCCCAAAAAAAAAACCTGTTAGCACTGAGTTGGGTCAAATAAAAATAATCTTTGTGAGTGGGGTTATCCAGACAATCACCATACAGGTCAAATAATGACAATTCGATGAAAATGGGATTTCTAAGGCAATCCAATACTATAAGCCCCCTGAAGTGGCTGCCAAGGTGGTGGTTTTCATCGTGATTTTAGGCTGTTGGTTTCAAGGCTATCATGGCACTGGGAAGTTTGTTGGGGGCAGGGGAGAAGGTAAAGGTAATAGAGCAAATTAAAATCCCACTAAATTTGCTGTTCTTACAGAGCTTATTATGGTCATTTTCTTAAATGCTTCATAATTGTAGCAAGACTTTGGTTAATTTCCAAAATTCTGAAAAAAGGTGACTGACCATTTTGTCAGTATTGCTTTTATGAAAAGGAGGATTTCCAGAGTGCCTTATCCCACCATTCCCGCTGATGTCACTACATATTTGGCCACTTAAGTTATCTCACGGTTTACTAATGCACCTTTCAGGGAGTTCTTCCCCAGTCATTTTTATTCTGTTTCATTTTGGAAAGTTTCTACAGCTGTATCTTAAATTTCACTTACCTTCATTTGTTCACTGTCTAATGCATAGTTAATTCCATCCAGTACATTTTTCATCTCATTTTTCATTATAGTGCTTATCCCTAGAAGTTTGATTTGGATCTTTTTCATAGTTTCCATATCTCTTCCTAATACGTTTTTCTCTAGCACCTCAAAACATATGGAACACAGTTAAAATAACTATTTTAATATTCTTGTATACTAATTATTCCATTTATGTCATTGCAGGGTCAATTTTGATTGATTTTTCTCTTTGTTATGCTCTTTTTAAAGTCTCTGCCTCTTTGCAAGCCTGGAAATTTCTGAATGAATGTCAAATATTGTGAATTTTACCCTGTTACTGCTGGCTATTTTTGTGTTTCTACAAATATCCTTAAGCTTTTTTTTCTGGGATATGGTTAAATTACATGGAAAGTTTGATCCATTCAGGTCTTGATTTTAAGCTTTGTTAGGAATAGATGAAGTTGCATACCCTTCTGAATTAATTGATTCTAGTCTTATTCTTTGTCTTTGAGCTTTTTCTCAACTCTTTGTAAACTATAGTTAACAGGCAGATATGTAAATTGACCTGCCTGATAATGTTTTAATTGACATCTTACCCCATATGGAAAAATAGTTTTGTTCCATTTGCAAGTCATCTGGACATTTCTTTATCTCATATAAATCTCTGCTGTTTTGACTTTCTCTGAACCTGTTATAACATCTACTTGGTTCTATAGGAAAATATGACTGTAGGAGACCAGAATGCCACCCCAAACAAAACATGCCTCTTTTGCATATTGATTATTTTGAGAAACGGCAGACACATTAGAAGCTCTAAAAACAGAGTAGAAGATACTGTTTTATAAGGGAAACTTAGATCTATGAAGAAAAGCTCCATTTATAAGAGTATCTCCCGCTTTGTGGAAGGAAATGAAGAATTACTAAATCATAACAGACTCTTATCAATGGAGAAGGCACTGACTCAAATCTGCATAACAAACCTTACTCTTCACCATGCTTTTCCTGCTCACCTCCCCACAAGTGGCCTCACACACATCTTTCTTCGTTTTTAGCTGAAGATGTTATTTAAATCTGAATCCTAGCTACCTCGTTGAGATTTACCATTATTTCTTACATACCTCCCTTGTATACAAGAGGTGTACATATTAATAAACTTTGTTTGTTTTTTCTTGTTAATCTGTCTTTGTTATTGGGGGGGCAGCTAACAATGCAGAGGATATAGGAAAAATTATTTTTTCTTCCTCTACAGTTCCCTCATATTATACTACGAAAAGAAATCCTTTAACGTGCATTCATTCTTAAATCTGTATAAGATATAATTTTCCTTTTTCTTAAAAACTATCTTTTAACTCAGTAAAATAACAAAAGTCAAAAAGATAAGGGGGAAGTCAAGGGAAAAAAAATGGAAGTAAACTAAGATCCTCATATTCAATAACATGTTGGTAAAAGTCTACTAATTTTTAAAAATCACAGATTATATAAGTTAACTGTTTGAAGATCACTACTTAAGTGAAAGTAACAAAGACACAGACCACAAAGCAAAAACCAGAAAACAAAGTGATTATTAGAAACAAAAAAATATAAAAAGAAGTTGATATAATTAAGAGCAAACATTTATCTCATAACAATCATTGCTTACTGAAGTCAGACATTTGAGGGAAAGAAAATTTTAGACTAAATTAAAAATCAAAAGCCAACTCTATATTTACACAAACAGCTTATTTTGAATAAAGCCCTTCTAAAAGGTTAAAAGTAAAATGGCATTATTTGAAAGGAATCATTCTGTGAAATAAGACAAGAAAAAAATAATAAAAGGTATAAACATTGGAATGAAAGCATAAACATTGGAAAGAAAAGGATAAAACTATAATTTGCAAAGGATATAACTAAAAAATAAACTGGAAAAGATTAGCAGTATAACTAAGAAGTCAGGTTACAAAACTAGTAAACATAACCTAAATCCATTTTCATATATATACAATAATGAGAGAAAATAAAATGAAAGAAAATATCTCATTTCTGATTATCTCAGGAATTAAGTTCTATTTAAGGTATTAAGTCCTACTGAACTCAGAAACTCCAATGGATTCTCACAAAATAATGAACAAATATTATTTTTATTTTGAAATATGATAAAAAAGTTTACATTTGCTTGGAAAAAGTACACACTAACAAACTAAAAATTTTTGAATAAAAATAGTATTGGGGGAGAGCAGCTAGATATAAGAGAAAATTTAAAGTTTTGTAAACATACAATAATTGTTATTACTAGTGTAGGAGTAGACAGATTGATGAAACAGAGAGTCCAGAAAGATACAAATTCAAATATATAAAACTTTAGTTTATGAGATATAAAATATTTGAAAATAATGAAGAGAAGACAGATTATACAATAAATGGTATTAGGAAATTATGCTAACCTTATGAAGAAAAATAAAGCTAGATCCTCACCTAATTACTTTCACCATGTGAGTCTGTGAAGGGAATCAGAGTAGGCCATTGCAAAATATGCCACTTTAGACTAAGAACTGTGTTGAACTAAAGGCAATTGTTCTGTGACCTGCAACATTCTGTCTAAAACTAGGACATAGGCTGAGTGTGGTGGCTCACACCTCTAATCCCAGCACTTTCGGAGGCCAAGGTGGGAGGATCACTTCAGCCCAGGAATTTGAGACTAGACTGGGCAACAGAGTGAGACCCCATCTGTATGAAAAATAAACACAAAACCAGGACATAAATTTCCTTTTGTAAAGATGACATATTTTTCCATTTGTGAAGGTGTTCTCCTCTTCCATATCAGAAAGACAACCTCTAATCTGCAAAACAAACCTTAGTAAACAACTCTTAATTACTATACATTTTCTAGTTACTTTCCCACAAGTTACCCATTGCTCTGCCCCACAGAAGCCCCAAACCCCTTTCCTTTCTCTAGCTACCTCTCCATACATTTCTTTTTGAGACGGAGTCTCGCTCTGTCACCCAGGCTGGAGTGCAGTGGCGTGATCTCAGCACACTGCAACCTCTGACTCCCAGGTTCACACCACTCTCCTGCCTCAGCCTCCTGAGTAGCTGGGAATATAGGCACCCACCACCACACCCGGCTAATTTTTTTTTGTATTTTTAGTAGAGATGGGGTTTCACTGTGTTAGCCAGGATGGTCTCGATCTCCTGACATCGTGATCCACCTGCCTCAGCCTCCCAAAGTGCTGGGATTATAGGCGTGAGCCACCGCGCCCAGCCTACTTCTCCATACTTTATCACCTTTTGTTAAGTTGGTATATAAGCCCCAAATTCTAACCACCTCCCTGAGTCACATTTTGTCGTGAACTCCCATGCCGATGTATTAAGTGAACATTTTTCTTCCTGTTAATGTCTTTAGTTTGATTCCTGGGTTCTAGACTCTGAACTTAAGAGGGCAGAAGATGACTTTTTTTCCTCCCCTACATTTTTAGTAGATCTAAGATTTAAAGGTAAAAATAAAATTACAAGAGGATCTAGGAACAGATTAGTGAGTCTTTTTAAATGTGATCCGATGTTGGCAAAGATCTTTTGTAGAATGACATAATACTCAGAAGCAATAACAAAATAACAAATATAAGAATCTGAAAACATAAAAACTGGAACAATCTATATGACTATAAAGGAAAAGAAGTCAATAATAAACTGAGAAAATCATTCATGGCACAAATGAACTAGCTAATGGTTATTTTACAACGAACTGTTCTTTCAAAAGCAATATGAAAAACATTGATAAACCAATAGAAAAATGAACCAATTACATGGAAATGTAGTTCATGAGAAAAAAATACAAATGTCTCCAAAATATAAATATTCAACTCCACTTACAATATAACTTAAAATAAAAATTAGCATTCATCACCGATCATATTAGCAAAACTTAAAAATTCAGTAATACTAGTATTGGAGAGAGTAGGAGGAGAAAAGCAATCTCACAAATTTGAAGGACAATTTAGCAACACCCACGGAAACTTAAAATATGTAGTCGTTGGGCCGGGCATGATGAATCATGCCTGTAATCCCAGCACTTTGGGAGGCCGAGACGGATGGATCACCCGGGGTTGGGAGTTTGAGACCAGCCTGACCAACATGGAGAAACCCCATCTCTACTAAAAATACAAAATTAGCCGGGCGTGGTGGCGCATGTCTGTAATCCCAGCTACTCGGGAGGCTGAGGCAGGAGAATCACTTGAACCTGGGAGGCAGAGGTTGGGGTGAGCCCAGATCGCACCATTGCACTCCAGCCTGGGCAACAAGAGAGAAACTCCGTCTCAAAACAAAACAAAAAAAGCAATGTAGTCTTTGACACAGGAATTCTACTTCTAGGACTTCATCCTATATATTTACTTCACATGTACAAAATCCTAATAATAAAGACAGTCTTTGCAGCATTGTTTCAATAATATAAAATAGGGACATAACACAATGGCTTGTAATGGGGGATCAATAAGTTATAGTAATATTAAGATGGGATAGTCTAAAAATATTAGAATAAATTTATATTCCCTTACATAAAAAGGTAACAGCTAAATACAATGACTCTATTTTGCCAATAACTAAGTACTTTTCATACACAAACTTACTGAAAGCTCACATCAACTCTATGAGATAGACATTTGTATTGTTCACCACGCTAAGCATGAGGAAACTGAGACACATTAAGATGTAAAATAACTTTCCCAAGATGTCATACATAGTAAATGTGGGAATTGGGGTTCAATTAGAAGCAGCATAGCTGAAGATACTGTGCTTCTAACCTCATTCATCATTCTTACAACATATCTTAAAATGAAAATTCATGTTGCCTCATAGTGTGTGTGAGTGTGAACATGCTTGTATAATATTGTTTGTTTACAGAAGTTATGGGCTGGGTTCCATGGCTTATGCCTATAATCTCAGCACTTTGGGAGGCTGAGGCAGGAGGATTGCTTGAGCTCAGGGGTTAAAGACCAGCCTAGGCAACACAGCAAGACTGTCTCTACCAAAAAAGCAAAAAAACAGTATTTATTTATGTATATATGTATTCATATATGCATCTAAAATTTCTAGAAGATTA
The DNA here is from genome assembly GCF_028878055.3 of Symphalangus syndactylus. NCBI lineage: Eukaryota > Metazoa > Chordata > Mammalia > Primates > Hylobatidae > Symphalangus > Symphalangus syndactylus. Next base: position 105,821,340 of record NC_072425.2, read on the forward strand.
CAAAGAATATTTATCAGTAGTTCTTCTGGTGTGTGAGCCTTGACAAAAAAAAAAAAAACATTTCTTTCAGGTAATTGCATTGAATAATGGTGCAAAATCAAAAGATACTGATTGTGTAGCAATTAGGTAAAAAAATACAACAATTGGGATAAGCATCAATTAATTTTAGAGAAAGGTAGCTGCAAATGTTTTATTAAGTTATAAAAGAGACAGTCAAAATCATTAAAAAGCAAGCCCTTGGCAAGAAGTCTTTCAAGAAAGTAAGTTCTAAAACAACTACACCAGAGTCAAATCCAAACTTACTCTTATGCTATGTTCTATATATTCCAGTAGCTTTACATGTAGCTATAATTAAAACAATATAAATTCATAATATAAACTCTGAAATATAAAAGTAGGCCAGGTGGTGTGGCTCATGCCTGTAATCCCAGCACTTTGGGAGACCAAGGCAGGTGGATCACCTGAGGTCAGGAGTTTGAGACCAGCCTGGCCAATATGGTGAAACCCTGTCTCTACAAAAAATACAAAAATTAGCTGGGTGTGGTGGCGGATGCCTATAATCCCAGAAACTCAGGAGGCTAAGGCAGGAGAATCGCTTGAACTCAGGAGGCGGAGCTTACAGTGAGCCGAGATTGCGCCACTGCACTCCAGCCTGGGCAAGAGAGTGAGACTCTGTCTCAAAATAATAATAATAATATTATTATTATATATTATATTATATATTATATATTATATCATATAATTATATATTATATACTATTATATTACATATAATAGTATATAATATAATATATAATTATATAAACAATATAAATATATATAATTATATACACAATATAAATATATATAATTATATACACAATATAATATATATAATTATATACACAATATAAATATATAATTATATAATATATTACATAATATTATGTATTATATATTATATAATATTATGTAATATATTATATAATAATATATAATACATAATATTATATAAAATTATATAATATATATTATTTTTATAATATATAATATTATATATTATATAATATATATTATATTATATATCCTTATATAATATTATTATAGATTTAGTAAGGCAAAAGCTATGTGTATTATACAAATATGAGTTTATAATAAATAAGAAAATAAAAAGAACAGTTTCCCTTTAAAAAGAAGTAAGTAATAAAAGAGAAGTTTGGTTAATATATTATGGATTTAACATGAATATACATATTTCTTTTATAATAAACCTAGTTAATAAAATAGAATTAGTTCATTTAAATTAAACATGATATTATGGTTCATTTATGTAATATAACAGTAAGCAGGCATTAAAATTATACCACAGAACAATATTTAATAAAACGGACTGCTCTTTTAAATATGATAGAAAGTAGGTAAAAGACTACAAAAAGGTAGATAAAATATGATCCTTTAGAAAATAAAAGCATATGTCTTCATAGGGAAATAGCCTGGAAATCCAATTTCAAATCGTAATAGTGTCATAATTAACATTGGGTAATGGAGCTACAAAAAAAGTTTATTTCTGTATTTTCTAAAATAAACATGCTTTTATATTAAAATAATTATCTTAATGTATTTCAAAATGTAACATTAAATAATATTTAAATTTTACTAAGCATATTCTTTCCTTTACAATAAAACATTTTCTTTTAATTTTAAAACTACTAGATAATCAGCTATTCAAAATGACCCCAGATAGCTAACATTTTTGTAGATTCTATTTTGTGACATTTAAAAGAAATAAAAGTGGAAGGTAAGTTGAGCTAAGCTTTTCACATTCCTATTTTGCCATGCATCCACAGTACTCCTAGAACTGCCACATAAAAAAATTCAACTAGATACTGTATCTAGGAAAAGTAAAATTTAAAAACTAAAACATTTCCAAAGATCTGGTACTATTATACCTTTGCAAGGAACTCCCGAAATAGATTATTCTGTATTACATGGCCTCAATATCACCCTAGTGAGCTTGTTTCCTAGTTTCTCTCACTATATTACAAATACTTCTGTCCCACTGCTAACTCACAACAAAGAGGATGGGCTTAGTTATTCTCTAAATCCATTTTTTAAAAAATCACTAACATACTTAAAATTTCCTATAATGAGATATTGCCTGCTAATTCTGACAGACACCGTAATAGCATGAAACCATTTCTAAGTATGATGACTTAGTTTTATGAGCCCTGAATACATGTGAATCAAGTGACAATCTTTAGTGTACAGTTACAATTGAAAACCACCTTCCAGTTTGAGATGAAAAATAAATAAATGTCCCTGTCTCCTCTTTTTCCCCTTGATATTCTCACAAAAAATATTCCTCAATTTTTTTAGCCAATTAACATTATCTTGATCATCTGAGGCCTGCCTCTCTTGGTGTTTAAAGTCTCAAAGTAGAAGCCATTGTTCACTAATATGCTCTTTCTGTATGATAGAATATATATAATGACTTCATAATGCTCTTGAAGGAACAAAGATACTAAATACCTGTAAAGTAGAATTAGATAATGACTCTAAAATGGGGAAATTGAAAGCATAATCTGACAAAATGCTCCAAATAATCACAAAAAGTCTCATTATGATCCTGAACTTAGAATTTTACAAGTATGTGAATTCTGACAAAATAGTCTTATTTCATAAGCAAAAACACCACATATATATATACACCAGAGATTTAAATAATTGAAATTTAAATTTTAGTATTAGTCATTTAAGTGGGGTGCTCTGTATAGTCCTATGAAATAGAAAACAAACAAAAAAAGCTGTTTGTTTTCCTTCCTTGATCACTGGTTTTCAGTAATTGCCTAAATTTGCTTTCACTAAATAATTTCAAGGGAAACTATTACAAGGTCATGGTGATCTATGTTTACTCAAGCAATTATTTCAACATCTCTTTCTTAAGATGTATCTCCATTCAACAATTTTTTTTCAAACATAATTAGGCCAGGAACCACCTCCAATTAACATAGAAATTTTTCCATGACATACAGGAAAAGAAAGCAGGCTTACAAGGGTGAGGTTACATATATGATGTTTACCCACTTGGGAATGATTTCTAGACAAAATCAGGTGCCACTGGAATGTTACATCAAGGTTCACACAGAAAACCAAGTAAGCCAATAGCCTGGAAACCTGTGATATGCACAGATTTTCTGTAAGTAGGGCTAGGAAATGTCTTTCTTGCAATAACATAATAGTTGCACCCACAAAGGGAATCACATGTATTTTTTTAAAATGCTTGAAGACAATAAGAAATAGAAGGGAATTTTATGGTTGTAGGCTCAAAGAGTAAGAAGAGATCATTTTACCGTGTGCTAACAACATGAACAGCATATAGTAGTATTTCCTACATTGACAACATGAAGCTAAAGGACCCCAACACGTATAGTAAGATGTAATGGTTCACTTTACTCTCTTCCACCTTGGCTGTCTCTTCGCTTGGTCTCTGACAAGAACATTCTCATGAAAAAGAAAAACAAGTCCTTACAAACATAAAGGGCTTTCAAGAAATGGCAGGCACCTAACAAGAAAAAAACAGCATATAGGTGGAGAACCCTCACTGCTACTAATCTAACTTCACGTGTCAACACTGAAAAGAACACAAGCTGACTGGGGAGCAAGTAACTGCAAACAAATACAATGGTTGGGGCATATTAATATTTATTAATATGTATATACATAACCTCCACTGGGGTACCCGTGGAGTGTCTCAACAGTGTCCTGATTTTTCCTTTCTTCTCTCTCTCCCAAAAGTACTTCAAACCCAACCTATACTCCTCCTTCCCTCTCCTTCCATTTTAACTGCCCTCCCTTCTGAATGTAGTCTATCTAAAGTGTAGCCCTACTTCCTTTACTAGTATTAATATTTTTCCAAAAGACTATAATTACAGAAGTTTAAAAGCCAAACATTTAGGTTTGTTATATAACAAAGAGTAATCCTCCACCCTCCCTCTCCACATTTCTGATTCTTGTCCTCCATCCCTCCTTTGAGGCAGTCATACACACACTATCCTCCTCACATGTTGGGAAAATCATTAGGTAGACAGCCCGTCATATCCATGAGTTCTGCAGACAGCTGCATTTGTACTGAGCATGTACAGGCTTTTTTTCTTGTCATTATTCCTTAAACAATATACTATAACAACCATTTACATAGCATTTACAATGCATGAGGTATTATTAGTAATCTAGAGATGGTTTAAAGTAGACAGGAGGACGTGTGTGGGTTATATGCAAATACTATGCCATTTTAGGAGACTGATTTGGGTAGTAATAAACTCCGGTCTCCTGCACAGCCGGCTCTGCATGAATTACCCTTTCTCTATTGTAATTCCCCTGTCTTGAGAAATCTGCTCTGCCTAAGCAGTGGGCAAGGTAAACTCATTGGGTGGTTACAAAAGCAAGCACCTGACTGCTGGGCCTAGGTCCCCTCTTCACCATCTCCCCTCAAGTGTGTAGGCTAGCATCTTCTTCTAGCCTTCCTTGGTCCTGCGGCCCACTATCCACAGGGATGCTGAGAGCATAAGCTCAATTTTTGAACGGTGGTAGACATGACTAGGGAGGGGATGCCAGAGACCTGAGTTTGGGGCTGGCTCTGACATTTTCTACCTATAAACTTAAGGCTCTCTGACCCTCAGTTTCTTCATCAGTAAAAGAGCCATAAAACTAACCCAGGCTATTTGGAAGTTAAGATGAATGTCACTTTTGTTTTTTGTGTTTTGTTTGTTTTGCTTTTTTTTTTTTTTTCTTTTTTTGAGACAGAGTCTTGCTCTGTCACCCAGGCTAGAGTGTAATGGTGCGATCCCGGCTCACCGCAATCTCCACCTCCCAGGTTCAAGCACTTCTCCTGCCTCAGCCTCCCAAGTAGCTGGGACTACAAGCATGTGCCACCACGCCCAGCTAATTTTTGTATTTTTAGTAGAGATGCGCTTTCACCATGTTGGCCAGGCTGCTCTCAAACTCCTGATCTCAAATGATCTGCCCGCCTCGGCCTCCCAAAGTGCTGGGATTACAGGCGTGAGCCACCACGCCTGGCCGAATGTCACTTCTTGTCTCCCAATTCTTGCTAACAGTCATTACTTCTTAATAGGCTGAGGTTTGCAATATTTTAGGAGTTTGCTGGAGGGCTAGGCCACATATCCAGTTTTTTTTGTTTGTTTTTTTCTTTTAGCAACAAGGATGTTTATTTCACCTGGGTGCAGGCGAGCTGAGTCCGAAAAGAGAGTTAGCAAAGGGAGATAAGGGTGGGGCTGTTTTATAGTTTGACTGTAATTTTCCACATATCCAGTTTTAACCAGGATCTAGCCAGATAGCCAGTTCTGAGGCCTAGATAGAAATTTGGTCCTTTCTGGAATTGCTTTTACTGAACTTCCATTTGTAGCTGACCAGTAGTTACCTGGGTATACACAGGTGTCTTACTGAAGCTGTAGACCACCTGATTGGGCACTGCTGTATTTATGAGCTTCTTGGAGAAGTTCTCTCAAACCTCAGCACTTGGAAAAGAAAAAAAAGAAAACTTTGCCATACAGGAGTTGAGCATCCATGGATTTTGGTATCCGTGGGGAATCCTGGAAGCAATCCCCCACAGATACCGAGCGATGACTGTGTTACTATTATCATAAAAGTTGTTTATACCTGAGCTACTTCATGTATATAAGTATCTCTTCTTTCTCACACAAATTTTTGTTAACTATAAAGTTATAAACTGTCTTTGTTTTTTGAATAACTTTTTGGTGTACATTCACTAATTCAGCCCTAGACATTCCAAAAGGACTACAAAACTTCCTTCCCGCCAGTGTATTGCCTCAGATAGTATATTAGCTTCGTGCTTGTTTGTTTTCCTTAGACACCGTCCTGGAGTCTTCTGACTGTTTTAATCTGGACTATAAACTCTCTAGGCACTGAGCCAACTATTAGCCTAAACTTCACAGTCAATGTGGGAATTCCCTTCACATCTCTCTGCTGGATCCCATTTCCTGGATTCCACATTTTCCTTTTTCATTTATTAATTCCCTGAATTTCATGGTACACAACTCCAGTAGCTTTCTGAGAAACATCAGACAAAACGTATCTTTAAGACACTGTATGTATAAAAATATCTTTATTCTACTCATGCGTATGATTGATAATTTTGGTATAGAATTATAAGATGAAAATTACTTTTCCTCAAATTTTTAAGACATTGCTGTTTTCACCTTTCTTTGTTATAACAGAGAAATCCGATACCATCCAGATTTCCCAACCATTAACGTGGCCTGTTGTTTCCCCTGAAAGTTTACAAGTTCTTATCTCTGGTGCATGAGAATTTCTAAATGACATGTCTTAGTGAAAATTCCTTTCTTCTTTATTGCACATTTAATAAGGCTTTCTATCTCAATATTCACTTATGTCTAGCTCTAGGACAATCTCAGTATTACTTGCTTGATAATTTCACTTCCTTTTCCTCTGTTCTCTAAGTTTCTGTGTATTAGTTGGATGTTGGACCTCCTGGATTGATTATCTTCTATTGTCTAATTTTTCTCTCCTATTCTCCATATCTACTATTTCTACTTCATTGGGAAATTCTCCTAATTTTATCTTCAAAAATGTAGAAATCTTAAAATGTCCACTCTCCTCTTAATGTCCTTTTGTCCTCTGAATATCACTTTATTAGAAAACTTTATCCCTGCTACATATAGTATCTTCTTTTCTATTAATTATAACATTTTTAAAGTTTACTTCTTCCTACATTATCTCCATTCTCTTCTACTCCCATTTTTCCTTTGGGTTATCTTACATGTTTGGCCCTACATACTTAATTCTTTAAGAGTGCTAAAATATTAGTTTGCTAGAGCTGCCATAACAAAATACCACAGTCTGGATGACTTAAACAGAAACTTATATTCTCACAGTTACACAGGCTGGAAGTGCAAGAGTGCAAGATCAAGGTGTTGGCAGGTTAGATTTCTTCTGAGGCCTCTCTCCTAGGCTTGCGGTCTAGTCACCTTTTGTATCCACACAGTCTTTCCTCTGTGCAAATACCCCTAGTATGTCCAAATTTCCTCTTCTTATAAGGACGCCAGTCAGATTGTATGACAGGCAATCCAAAAGGCCTCATTTTAACTTCACCAACTGTGTCCAAATTCAGTCACATTCTGAGGTGCTGGGGTTTGGGGCTTTAACACATGAACTTGGGGGTAGGGAGACAATTTGGACCATAACAATACATTTCTATAAAGTTGATTGGAGTACTGTGCCCTTGCCTAGGTTTATTAACTAGTGAATCTCTTTGTAGCTTGAAAAAGTAGTGACCACATGAGCCAGTGCTTATTTCTCATCTCTACATGGAAAAGCCTATTTTTTTCCTTGAATTTTAGACTACCTAGATGTTATCAATCTCAGCTCTCTAGTAGGTTAAAAAAATTGAAATTGTGTAGATTATCTGTCTTTATCCTTATTGTTATGTGGGAGTGATATTCACTATGGGAGTGACATTCTTTCTGGCTTTTCACATCCCAGGATAAAGTACAACCAAGCTGTGCACTCAAATTAAATCACTACTTTGGTCTGTGCAGAAGATGGATGTTTCTTAAGAATAACAGCAGTTTATTGTCAGCTTAATCCAGTGATGACTCCAATCACAACAGACAATTCCATTTTCTTGGAATAAGTCATCAAAGCCCCTGAAAACAGGCATGCACCTAACAATCTTGAAAATTCCTTTTTTAAAAAAAGTAAACTTTAAGTCATCCAAAGCAATTTTAAATCACCATACTTACTAAGATGTATATATCTAGAATAATTCTGAACTAGCTAATCTAGAAAAAGGAGAAAAATTAAAAGTGAATTAAAAATGAAAGCAACTTGGGACGAGGTGCAGTGGCTCACGCCTGTAATCCCAGTACTTTGGGAGGCCCATGGGAGGATTGCTTGGGGCCAGGAGTTCGAGACCAGCCTGGGCATCACAGCAAGACTATGTCTCTATGCAAAACTTTAAAAATTCACCATGTGTGGTGGTGCATGCCTGTAGTCACAGCTACTCAGGAGGCTGATGTGGGAAAATTGTTTGAGCCCAGGAGGTCGAGGCTGCAGTGAGCTATGAGCATGCCACTGCACCCTAGCCTCAGTGATAGAGTGAGACCATGTCTGAAAGAAAAAATAAATAAATAAAAAATAAAAACACTTGGGCTCCAGTTTCATTTCCACAACACATTAGGCAGGTCAACAGTGGTAAGTCACTTACTTAATCTGTCAGAATCGTAGTTTTTCAACTACAGAGCAAATTCATTATGAACCTGAAGTACTATAAAAATTTTACAAGACATTATACAAATGTGGTTAATTTCATTATTTAAATCAAAGATGTTATAGTAAAGTCATTTTAATACGTTATACCACATCAAAAGTTCTCATTAATTCTCCAGATTCTGCAAGCATTTAAATGACTACACAGGTTATTCCATAATTTACAATTTTGGGCAAAACTACTTGTAGTCAATTCTCATTATTCGTGGATTTCGATATTTGAAAAGTTGCCCACTTGCTAAAACTTATTTGTAACCTCAAATCTGTAGGGCTTTTTTGGCATTTGCTGACATGTCAGAGTGATAAAAACTTTGAGTTGCCCAATGGGCACATTCCCAGCTGAGGTCAAATAAGGTGCACTTTTCCTTCATTTTTCAGCTCTTATTCTGTAAGCAAATGTCCTTTCTTCACTCCACTTAGTGCCATACTTTTTGTATGTTTGTGCTTTTTGTTGGTGATTTTGCTGTTGAGAATACCCCCTATGCATAGTGCCAAAGTGCTGTCTAGTGTTCCTAAGTACAAGAAGGTTGTGATGTGCCTTATGGAGAAAATACTCGTGATGTGCCTTATAGAGAAAATATTTGTATCAAATAAGCTTCATTCAGGCATGAGCTATAGTAGTATACTAGCCATGAGTTCAATGTTAATGAATCAAAAATGTACATTAAAGTGTCTTTAAAAAGAAACACACATGAAACAAGGTTATATAATGATTTACTGATGAAAATGTGACCAGAGGCTGGCAGGGACCTAATGCTGTATTTTGCAAACAGCAATGGTTCTATATTGACTGATTCAGTGTTTTCTGTGACTTTACAGAACTTAAATAATAGCAAATAACAGTACTACAGCTAAAATGATATAAGAAACTCTTCTGCATGTACAGAGTTAAACAATTTAAGATGTCTTAGTTAACTATTACCAAGATAAGTGGATCTCAAAAGTCCTCATTTTTATAGGAAATTTATAAGGCTCTCTTTACTAACTTGAAATGAATTAACATGGTAAAACCTACCCCCACACATAATTTCAAAACAAATATTATGCCCTGAGTAATATAAAGAAAAAATAAGACTATAGTTTGTGTTAAATAATGTATTTCATTATGAATACGTCTCAGACTCAACTACGTTAGAAAACACATCCCCACAAATTTCCGCAACTCTCCTTATGAGAATCATCCACATCCATTTGGCCCTTTTGCAGTTTCAAGAAAACTGATTATAGTGTACAAGTGCAGGCCAAAGTAGCATCCAATACGCAAACCTATCACATCCAAATTTCATCACATACACATGTAAGAATCTGCAGCAAATGAGAAGATATAGGTAAGATGCACCTTTATTTTATTTAAAATTTTTTTAAAAAAAAAGTTTTGCTCTGTTGCCCAGGCTGGAGTACAGTAGCACAATCACAGCTCACTGCAGCCTTGATCGCCTGGGCTCAAGTGATTCTCTCGTCTCAAACTCCCAAGTAGCTGGGATAACAGGCATGTGCTGCCACACCGAGCTAATTTTTTTAATTTTTTGTAGAGATGGGGTCTAACTATGATGCCCAGGCTGATCTTAAACTGCTGGGCTCAAGCAATCCTCCTGCCTCAGCCTCCCATTAAATTGCTGGTATTACAGATGTGAGCCATTCCCTCCACCAAATGTACCTTTAATTGAGTAAGGCACATATACAGGGTCACACAAGATTAGTTTGTGACATGAAACATTCCTACAATAAATAAAGGAATTGTTTTCTCTTTCATCAAAATACTCTATTAGTGATATTTTTCTCCAGTCATTCCCTTGAGTCCTCTCAGACTTACAGCCCACCAACTCCCTGCCAAGAAATCACATCAATACTGGTCTGCATAAAAGTTTACATGGCTCAGATAAATGTTTTTCCTCTTTTTCACATTAGACTTTCAGCTCTGCTTCATCACAACAACACTCTATTTGACCAGTCAATTTCCAATGGAAGTTTATTTTAACAATATTTGCAGGACTGCAGCTGCAACCCTGGAGTCCCCCATCTGCCATCTAACACCCACAGCCGCTACTGCTACCAAGCAACACGCCTCCTTTTATAATAGAAGAAACATGGATATGTAAGTGCTCTATGGCAGCAAAGCCTGTTCTGGATATTTTTCTTTTAAAACATAGCAGAAAAATGTGGGGCAGGGTAAAGAAAAAGTATAGTTTTATAATCATACTTAGGGCAACTAAACTGAAAGGAGAAAAAAAAATCCCCCTTGGCCGGGCACGGTGGCTCACGCCTGTAATCCCAGCACTTTGGGAGGCTGAGGCAGGCAGATCACCCGAGGTCAGGAGTTTAAGACTGGCCTGGCCAACATGGCAAAACCCCGTTTCTACTAAAAATACAAAAATAAGCCAGGTGTGGTGGCACACACCTGTAGTCCCAGCTGCTCAGGAGGCTGAGGGTGCAGTGAGCTGAGACTGCACCACTGTACTCCAGCCTGGGTGACAGAGTGAGACTCCATCTAAAAAAAAAAAAAATCCCTTATCTATGGAGCTGAACTACTTCCACTTGAAGGAGAAAGAAAGACCTGCACAGGACATTTTGGGTTCTCTTTCACACTGATGCATAGGGAATTTGGGAAGTTAATGCCCTTCTTATGCCATCTCAAATGTGAACTGTCATGTGACTTCATAAAAGCAAGGGTAAGTGTGAATCTGAAGACACTGGTTTCCAAAACTTTACAATAATGAACAGTCTCAGGCAGATTGCTCCACTCACCCTCAAGGGCCACCTAATGCATGCTCCTGACTGCAAGCACCCTGCCAGCTGTGCAGAGGAGTCACTCCTCCATCTTCAACATCGACACAATTGCCAAAGGAAAATAAGAACAGAAACAATTACCAGAGGATGCAAGTTAAAGAAATTCTCTTCAATTAAACTGCCTGAGTGGTTTAATTTAAAAAGAATTTGGGGCCCTAATATAACATCTTGTCAGGGTCATACAAGTTTGTTCAAGTCACTAAGATATTTTCAGCAAATTATATCTTCATTAGCCTAATATCTCACTTTTATTTTAAAAACCATTAATTCACAAGCCATTTTCAGGAATATTGCTGTGTGTTAATAAAGTTTTATTGTATCTTGGGTAAGACCAACATTACTCTGTATTATGTTGCAAACACAGACAAAGCGATGGCTCTTTATTTTCATTCATTCATTCATTCATTCATTCATTCATTCATTCGACACAGGGTCTCATTCTGTCACCCAGCTGGAGGGCAGTGGCACAATCATGGCTCACTACAGCCATGACCTCCTGGGCTCAAGCAATCCTCCCACCTCAACCTCCCAAGTAGCTGGGACCACAGGTGTGCCCCACCACATCTGACTAGTTTCTGTATTCTTTGTAGAGATGGAGTCTCCCTACGTTGCCCAGGCTGGTCTCAAACTTCTGGGCTCAAGCAATTTGCCCGCCTTGGACTCCTAAAGTGCTGGGGTAACAGGCATGAGCCACCGCATCCAGCACCATAGCTCTCTACACATCATTCAAAGAATGATAACAAGTTATATTGTAAAGACCTATGGTATTGTTAAAGAATTATTTTATAAGTGATAGCATTCCAAACTGCAATTAGAATATCACTTACAAAAATTTTGCCTATTCACTTAACATTTTTATAGATGTTAGCTCATACATGTATTTTTAAACTTCCTATAGATTTCCATAGAGAACTTCATATGGGTGACATAATATTGAGTCCCAGTACAAGCCCAGGAAGGCAAGAAGTCCAGAAAATCCCAGGTGTTTTGTTTTTGATTATCTGGACTTAGGAGTCCCTTTATAACACAAATGATTTTCTTAAATTCCATGTTATTATGGGATTCTGTTGTAATCAATTTATACACGCACATACAGGGTCAGAGGTAATGTTCTATTTATGTACTCCACCAACAGTCCATATCACAGTCACAATACGCTGGCTCGCAACTTTCCTGGGTCATCTACCCCTTAAACTAGCACTAGCTCCCATGGTAACCTTTGTACATTCATAGTGTGAGGCCTTGTCTGGAGACTGTATAGTCAGGTTATATGCATGTGAATTTGCTGCCACATGGCATAAGCATATTTTATTAAAATCTTTTCTAAATTGGAATATAAATCCCTATAGCCAATCAGGTGATACTGCCCACCCCTCTGACAACCTGACTCAATAAGGTTTGGGTCAAGTAAAAGTGCCAACTTCTTACGGCTGCAAAACCATATCTAGATGATGTCAGCATCTAAATCCAGTTGTAACTTATGGGGGAAAGTTTGGAGTCTTCAGACCTTATATTTTCAACTGTGCTATCTAACTAACCAAGACTGATTCCATCATCTAATTTATATAAACAGCAGACCTCAGTTTACAGTCCTACTCATAAAAGACCCTCTTATTTGGCACTGGTGAAGGAGGCATTGCCTGGGTGATGGATCATGGTCACTTCACCTTCCTTTTACATATCTACTCTTTATTAGTTCATTCCAAGTTCAAATCCTAACCTGTACCTTAATCCCCGGTTCCATAAAGTTGATTTATACAAATCCCCAAATCTGTCCCACCCCCTTGCTAAAGCATGGCTGACTCAAGCTTCCACTGTTGGAGAGGTCCGCACAGGATGTTCAGTCAACTCAGACACTTACTTGTCAGCCTCTCAAAACTGTGTGGCAAGAACCTGGATACCTTAGATTTCAGTTTCCTAAGTGAGTCTCAGCCTATGAAAGGCAGGGCTATAGCTCCATTAGATTGAAGGCACTATGGCACTTACAAAGCTGGTGTTTCAGAGTCAGACAACCTCTGCTGTGTGGGAGAACTGGGTATGGGGTAGACTTCAGAGAATCACCAGTCTATTTCCAGGAGTGTTTTCACTTCCAGGACTGCTGCCAAGTTGTCTGCTCAGTCTCTCTCAGCCTGTATCTTCTCCTGCACCTTAACCCCTCCCAACATCTGAGGCAAAACACCTCAACCACACATTTTTCAGAGTCCTTGATGTTCCTGTCTCCCCTCCAAGTCTTGCAAAACAAAAGCAAAAGGGGTGAAACAAAGTCTAGATCAGAATCCAAGGTTTCCACAGTCCCAAAATGATGCAGTACACATTAGGAATGAAGGAACCTAAATAAAATTCAAGTTTAGGTGGTAGAGTATTGAGCTACAAAGTTCCTTTATAGGGACTAATACATCACAAAATTTTTGTCCTTCAAAGTCACACTCAGCATACATACATTCTGTTATGCTCAACCTCATACAAACTGCTTATGCTCCAGAAATAACAGATACAGAAAAACGAAGTAATAAAATATGAACTTTAGGACTACCTTTCATGCTCAGGCTAGTCTATTTTGGGACATATGTTTAACATTAAACTGATCATACAGTCAGATGCACTGACTCAAGGCCTTCTAAAGTCTGGGCTGAGAATCTTCAACCTATTACTACTTTGTTATTCTCTTGTATGGTTAGCCTCTATAAAATATGAATAAATAAAAAGTGGGGTTTTCACAGGACTAAAAAGCTATTAAAAGAGTTCTCTGAGATTTTGTAAAAAGAAATATAAAGGTATACACGAGAAACTAGTAAGAATGGCTGTTATAATCAATGAGAAAGGGGTAGAAGACATTTGGGATGACTGGTAAAATAAATCTTAGCCTATACCTTTTAATAAAATTTATGTTTTTTAACCATGAAATTATAATACCTACAAAAGTAAAGATAAAATAGTGAAAAATAGTTAGCATGGTAATTGGAAATGGAAAAAAAAACACATGGAGATGATACATGAATAACTGAAGTTTGAAAATTACCACTTTGAGGCTGGGTGTGGTGGCTCATGCCTGTAATCCCAACACTTTGGGAGGCCAAGGTGGGTAGATCACTGGAGGTCAGGAGTTCAAGACCAGCCTGGCCAGCATGGTGAAACCCTGTCTCCACTAAAAATACAAAAATTAGCTGGATGTGGTGGCACACGCCTATAATCCCAACTATTTGGGAGGCTGAGGCAGAAGAATCGCTTGAACCAGGGAGTCAGAGATTGCAGTGAGCTGAGATCATGCCACTGCACCCTAGCCTGGGTGACAGAGTGAGACTCCATCTCAAAAAAAAAAAAAAAAAACTAAAGCTTTGATGTAAAAACCTTCTTCCTACTCCAGCCCACTCCACCCCCAATCCCACTCCCATCCCTTTTCTTTCCTTTGCTAAAGCCAATTTTCTTGTATCATTTTTCTTGACCTCTTACAATAGCTTCAGCACATTTGATTATTCCCTTCTGGAAACCTTCCTTTGGCCTGATAGTCATGACATATCTTTCTCGTCTTCTTCCTGCCTCTCTAGCAACTAGTCTACAATCTCCCTTTCAGACCCTTTCTCCTTTAACCAGACACTAAAGACTGTACTTCCTGAGGACTCCACAGCCCTCTTCTCTTCTCAGTTTACATTCTCCCCTTTAGTCTCATTTACTTGGTTCAAATTACAACAAAGAAGCTGCCACTATTAAAGCATCTTCGGCCCAGATATACATCTTCTTGTGTGTAATTTTGTTTTGTTTTGTTTTGTTTTTTCCAGGAAAAACATATTGAAATTCCTTGCATTCTCTATCTTACCCAGGTATTACATCTAATACCTAGTAATGGATCTGTAAATAGTCCAGTTAACAATTTTAATTTAGCCTAAGCCATTATTTTTTACTTATAAATTCAACTAAACAATCTAACTAAAGGTAGAACTTTTGGGAGGTCAATCTACAAAGGAACAAAAGACCAATCCTTACAGTATTATTTAGGATGATTATTTATAGTACTCATTCACAGGGCCACTTCTGACTTACTGAATCAGACTCTCCAGTTACAAACTTCAGAATATGTGTTCCCCAATGTTCTACAAGAATTTCTAGTACTCCGGTTTATAACCATTTGTCTACATATCTCTCTAATTGACAAATATGATCATTCCAATTATTTAGAACAAAGGTCTCCCCAATTCCTGATCTATTACCCATACCTAAAGTTCAAACTGAGAAGAAAATGGATTATTAGAGAGGAAGTAAGTGAAACAAATTTAAGAACGTTCATTCAATATAATGAATTCCTCTTCAATACTATACTGAAAGGGCATAGGAAGAAGGAGTCAGGTGGATTCTATTACACTGAAAATTATCCCAAGTAGAAAGCTGGGTAAGTGCAAGGAATAAAAATGAGTAAGAATAGGGTTATTAACAAATGAGATCTGAGAGGCATTTAAAAAATTAAACAGAGATATGGTTTCCCAAGTTTTAGAGGTTGTATAAGCTGTCTATAATCATTTCTTTAATGTACCTAAATTCATCTGCTAGTTCTTTGTGGGGCAAATGCCTTGAGTTCATGGAGTAGACCCAAATTAAATCTCTCTACCATAACCATAATTTCTTTTAAACCATTCTAGAGATGTAGACTATTTCACATCTGCACTAAATGAGAAACAAACCATCAGCTTTTGATGTCACATTAAAAACAAGGTAGTTACTACTAAAATGTAGCACTCTGGCTGTATGACTTATTTAATTACTGTGGAGACAATTTAAATTTTCCCCCTTTTCTTTTCTTTATTATTTGCTTTTTCTCCATGTTCAGAGGAAAAAATCAAGTTCATATAACTACAATTTGTGGCATATCTAAAACAGCTGTGGTTGAATGATATAGTATTTGAAATCCCCCAAATTATGTGAGTTCGAAGACTGTGAACTTCTTGGGAACAAACAACAGCAGAAAAAAAGAAAAGGAAAAAAAGACAACTCAGCATGAAAGCCAAACATATTCCCTAATGAGGCTTCTGATGAAGTCATAAATTCCTCTTTTTCTTTTCTAAGTGAAGTCTCCAAAGAATACATTTGTCATGGAGAGAGAGATCAAAATTCAACAATTTTTAAAGCAGTAAGTCACATTAATAACTTAATCTATTCTTATATATAACTTGAAGTTGTCTAACAAAGTTTAGTGAAGGTGTGTCTGACAATTTTTAAAAACTGGTCTGGCAGAATGACATAATTAATGTCCAAACATAAATATTCATTTAGATTTTGGCCTTTTCAAGATTCAATCATTTTTTCTTAGGAGCTTCTCCTAAAGCAAATACCTGCAAAAATATACTAGTTAAAATATTTCATTTAAACAGATCAGTGATAACTTTCATGAGTTGAATGCATATTACATACAGCTGTAAATGCCATTAGTATTACTTCAGGCAAACTTGACTATCACAAAGCAACTTCTGGGAATGTGGTTAAATGATGCATGCAATATTTTCAAACTGAAAAATACTGCAAAATCATATGGCAGGGGAAAAAACTCGTATGGCAAGGAAAGCCTGTTATTTTGTGACACCATAAGATTACCATGGTTAATAAGAATGCAACACTTCATTAACCTCAAACCACTGTGAGCCCCAGGGTTGGAAGTAACCAGTATTACAAGAAAAAATATATCTGCTATGCTGCTCAAAGTAATCCGGTGTTATACTGAAATTATCTTTGCATGACGATAAACCAGTATATTGATCTGTTGGGTGGCAGGGTGAATACCACATAAATCCCATGTCTATAAACTTGTTCCTGAATAATGAAAGATTACAAGAAAAATACCAAATTCATTGAACTTTTGTCATTCCAATTTAATTGTTTAGATGAGAACTTCTTGGACCATTAAAGTTCTTTAGCACACAAATCCATAGGTATCAAGTGTGCCCATGATAAGAAATGTCAGCCTTTAGGAAATATAAAATATGCA
Organism: Symphalangus syndactylus; assembly: GCF_028878055.3. Taxonomy (NCBI): domain Eukaryota; kingdom Metazoa; phylum Chordata; class Mammalia; order Primates; family Hylobatidae; genus Symphalangus; species Symphalangus syndactylus. The sequence goes on from NC_072425.2 coordinate 105,838,402, forward strand.
TGCAATTTTAACAAGTAAAAGTGAGAAATTAATATTACTAATAGTATATGCAAGTAAAGAAGTATGAGACATGAGTCTTGCCTTCTGAAAGCTTTTGAAATTTTTATAATGAAAACATATTTATATACAACAGTTAAATAACAATACAAGTTAGTAAATAACTGGATTAATACTTATTTGGGGTTGCTCTGTATTGATTAGCAATGCTTATTAGTATACTATTCTGGCACATGGGAGGTTCTCAGTAGGTAGAAGCTCAAATAGGTATGCAATGGTTTATGTGAGAGAAAATAAGAACAAGAAATTCTTAACGTATGTTAAGGTCAAACTTAGAGTGTATTGTCAGGAAACGCTTCCTAGAGTTCAATGTACTTGAGCAAAAGGGCATTCTGGGGTAGAATGAGAGACAAAAGAAAAAGACAGAAATGAGTGTACTAATAAGAAACCGAGATGTACATGATGCAGAATTAACATGTTATGACTACAGTCAAAGGCTAGGCTTAAAAATATGGATATTATCAAATAAGCTATGGGGATCACCAAAGGTTATTGGCAAACATCACTTTTAAAGAAGATTAACCTGTCTTTGGTGAGCTCAATGGAGAAGAGAAAACAAACATGTTAAATGTTATCATAGCAATCTAGAAAAAATTGATGACACTAGGGGTGGGTGTTAAGTAGTGGTAATAAAAACTGAAACTGGAGATGTTTCCAAGGAAGAATTAACAGGACTTGCAAACTTAACTCCATGTCAAGAACAAAAGAATGGGTAGAGTTAAGAATTTTGAAGTTTTCAACAGAAAACTTCAGTCCTAGAGTTCTCAACAGAAATGGGGAGGTTGGAAAATAGCAATATTTTAACTGGGGAGAGGAATGGAAAATATATAATAAATACTTCTAGTTATAAAATGCCCCCTAACACTCTGCACAGTCCTTTCCCAAACATTTATTTTATGCTAATAGTGGCAAAATGGGCAATGCACATATTATCTCCACTTAACAGATTTGGAAATAGAAGTATCAAGGAGGGAAGGACAGTCAGTGAATGCTTAATCCAATAAATAGATTTGTCTCCCTCCTATACCAAGGTTCTTTTTCCTAAAATAACTTTGTTTTTAACACCATGACATATAATTCATCAGGAATTGATCACATAAGTTAAAATAGTTAACTTGCTTTTATTTATTCAACGAACATTTTTGAACATTACAAATAGGCCCTGTGCTAAGCACTGGAAGTAGGGTAATGAATGAGATCAACACAGTCCCCACTTTCCATTTTATGAAGAAACAAGTAAACAAATATAAAACAAAAATTTTCAAATAGTATTCAATGCTATGAAAAACAAATGTCAATGTGCTGGGAAGAAGAGCTCATCTGGGGGCAAGTACAAACCTAGACCAGTCAAGAAAAAGAAAAAGGTCAGATCTGGAAGATGGAAAAAACCAGCAGTTAGTGTGGCAGGGACAAGCAGGGACCAGGGAGCCAGGACGCATAGGGCCTTATAGCTCCGGTAACCACACCTTCTAATTCACCTAGGACAGGACTGGGCACACCTGTGCTCCAGGTACAATCAGTAATAGCACTTCCTTTTACTCTCAAAAGAGTTCTAATTTCAATGATAAATTAAATGGTCACCCTAGTTCCAGACAATGTATGGTAAGGATATAGAATTAAATCCAAAATATAGGCCAAGCATGGTGGCTCACGCCTGTAATCCCAGCACTTTGGGAGGCCAAGGCAGATGGATCATTTGAGCTCAGGAGTTCGAGACCAGCCTGACCAACATGGTGAAACCCCGTCTCTACTAAAAATACAAAAAAAAAAAAAAAATTAGCTGGGCGTGGTGGTGGGCGCCTGTAATCTCAGCTACTCAGGAGGCCAAGGCAGGAGAATAGCTTGAACCCAGAAGGCAGAGGTTGCAGTGAGCCGAGATTGTGCCACTGCACTCCCTCTCAAAAAAAAAAAAAAAAAAAATCACAGTGGGGAACCACGGGAGGAAGCCATAGTGGACTAATCTAGTATTATCAATGTATCTATTCTAAAATGTCATGCTTCTCTGTATACTCAACATAAATTATCTATGTATACTTATTTTAGCTGATTTAACATTTCTTTCTTTTTAGGCTAAACGTTGTTTTGTGATTGCCCTTCAGATCTTTTCTATCTTCAGCAGACCTGTATGAGCTGAACTCTCTATACTTCTAGAGAGCAACGTATAATGAATTTTGTTAGGGAGCTTTCCAAAGCATGCAGTTCTCTTTCTCCAAGCTACTGCCTACTGCCCAAATAGACCAAAGTTTGGTGAGGTCAGTAGAAACCTAAATTAGGGAAGATCCTAGGGGGCCTACTTTACAGACCACCACATACAGCAATGTGACAAGTGCCTCACAAACAGATTCTGTATTAGCTGCCATCCTTCTCTTTAGGATTAGGAATCCAAGTTGTAAGCACCCTCTCCAAAAAGTGAGTATTGGACTCCACTTTCATCCCCCTCTCCCATCATAGTTCAAAAGTAAAATTACATCTAAGAATAGGCTTTCTACGCAGTTTCCAATATTATTATTCCTGTTATCTAGTATTTTTATTTTTATTGGTGTTAAGAAACTTACTTAAAATCTTATTGCATTTTGCTGCAATACTTCTTTCATGTACATGAACGAAATTTCCCCAGAGCCAATTGTATCGTGGGAAAATTATAGATAAACTTTCTTAGTGTGAGGTTCAAGTTCCACATTCACTCTATTCTCTGTTCCCTCTGCTTTGTAAAAAACTGACAAGCACATACCAACACCTTACTGATGAAAGCCATAACCCATTTCTATTACATTCCTTCAGATTTGATTTTGTGAAAACTTTAATCACTTTATTTGCTTTTCTTTTAACAATGAGTTTCTTCACATCCATCTCAATACAGAGAGACCCTAACTGTGAACAACATTTTAATGAAACTTCCCCTGAATGAGGATGGAGGGAAGTCGTCCCACCAATGCTACTATTAATACAAAGAAATGAAACAGGCTCCATGAAGGCGGCATGCTTTATCACACAGGAAGATTGTTTTGGGGCCTTAGTCAATAATGGCCTGGAAGAAGGGGAGACTAGAGGCATGCAGAGAATCCCAGGCTTTTGAGCTTTTCCAGGGTAGAAATGATGAGAGCATGATATAAAGCAGACACAATGACAAGAGAAATGAGCAGAGGTAAAAGAGATATTGCAGACTTAGAATTGATGGCACTTGGCAACTGACCGGACACATAAGGTGAGGGAAACAGAACATTGAAAATGACTCCAAGATTGCTGTCCTAAGTTCCTGACTATTGGTTAGTGCCAATAACTAAAACTGGGAACACAGAAGAAAAATCTGGCTTTGGAGAGAAGATGAGGAACTGACAAGGCCCTCCCATTTAGAGATATCCAGCAGGAAGAAGAAAATTTAATGACTTAATATTATAAAATTGTATGACATAAATTCTTACGCATGTCCATATCCTTACCTACTTCTAAAATTAAAATGCCTACAATTCAACACATCTGTCACGAAAGTCAGTATCTTCTCCTATAGCCTGCTTTCTTGCTTGTATTTCTTATCTTGAAGGATGGCAACACAATCCACGGGGCTCCCCAGCCAGAAACCTGGGTATGATTCTTAACTCCTCCTTTTCAACCATTAGATACCTGCCACCTTCTAACTAACTCTTCAATCTTTCCACTTTTCTCCATTCCCTCTATCACAGTCTTGCTTCAGGCCATCATAATCTCTTATATGAACTACTAAAATAGCTTCTTATCTTGCCTTCTTTGTCATTCTTGCTTTTTACCAATTAACAAGTTTGGCAAAACAATCTTCCTAAATTTCAAGCCAGTTCATAGTCTCCCTGATATTAAGCCCATTACTGACTGATTATTATTTCCTTACAGTAAAGAGAGGCAATGACTATAAAATTCATCTGGGCCAGGCACAGTGGCTCATGCCTATAATCCCAGCACTATGAGAGGCCAAAACAGGTGAATCACTTGAGGTCAGGAATTCAAGACCAACCTGGCCAACATGGCGAAACCCCATCTCTACTAAAAATACAAAAGTTAGCTGGGCATGGTGGTGTGCACCTGTAATCCCAGCTACTCAGTAAGCTGAGGCAGGAGAATCACTTGAACCCTGGAGGAGGAGGTTGCAGTGAGCTGAGATCACACCACTGCACTGCAGCCTGAGTGAGAGAGAGACTCCATCTCAAAAAAAAAAAATTAAAATTAAAAAAAAAAATTTAATGCATCTGGTTCTGTAGATGTTCAATAAACAGTGATGGCCATGGATAACTTTTTTTGTTGTTTTGGCATAAAGGATCTTTTGTAATTGAGTTTCTAAATACCTCTCCAGTTTTATCTTCTAACTCTGAATGGTATGTTCCAATAGTAGCAAACCGTGTAACCCTAGAAAATAGTACACTTTTTCATACCTCAGTAAATTTATACATACTATTTCCTCTTTCTGAAATGACATGTATAAAGATACCAATTTTTCCCAATTAAATATATAGATTCAACATAATCCCAATCAAAATCTCAGAAAGTTATTTTGTGGATATTGATAAACTGGTTCTAAAGTTTATATGGAGAAACAAAAGACCCAGAATAACTAACACAATACTGAAGGAAAAGAACAAAGTTGGAGGACCAACACTACCTAACTTCAAGACTTACTATAAAACTACAGTAATCAAGACAGTGAGGTACTGGTGAAAGAAGACAAACAGATCAATTGTACACGATATCCTAGAAACATACCCATATAAATATGCTCAACTGATCTTTGACAAAGGAGCAAAGACAATACAATGGAGAAAAGACAGTCTTTTCAACAAATTGTCCTGGAATAACTGGACATCCCTATTCAAAAAAAAAAAAAAAGAATCAAGAAAAGAAAGAACCAAGACACAGACCATAACCCTTCCCAAGAATTAACTAAAAATGAATCATAGACTTAAATGTAAAAATGTAAGATGAAAAACTATAAAACTCCTAGAAGATAATGTAGGAGAAAATCTAGATAACTCTGGGTAGTGATGACTTTTTAGATACAACACAAATGCACAAACCATGAAAGAAATAATAGATAAGCTGGACTTATTAAAATTTACTTGTGTCAATAAACAAGTTTGACACTAATGGGACCCCCATTTAGAGACATCCAGCAGGAAGAAGAAAGTTTAATGATGCAATATTATAAAATTCTATGATACAAATGCTTAAAAATGTCTATATCCTTACCTACTTATAAGATTAAAATGCCTTAAATTCAACACATTTATAATGAAACTATCTTCTCCTATAGCCTGCTTTCTTGCTTGTATTTATTTCTTTTGAGATGGAGTTTCACTCTTGTTGCCCAGGCTGGAGTGCAATGGCACAATCTTGGCTCACTGCAACCTCCACCTCCCAGGTTCAAGCAATTCTCCTGCCTCGCCTCCCATGTAGCTGGAATTACAAGCATGCATCACCATGCCCAGCTAATTTTGTATTTTTATTAGAGACAGGATATCACCACATTGGTCAGGCTGGTTTGGAACTCTTGACCTCAAGTGATCCACCTGCCTCGGACTCCCAAAGTGCTGGGATTATAGGTGTGAGCCACCAAGCCCAGCCTCTTGTTTGTATTTCTTATCTTGAAGGATGGCAGATGTGCCTATCACAAGATGTATCAGATAAAGGAGTGTTATGTAAAGTAATTTAAAAATTCATAAAAGCCAACAATAACAAAACAATCAATGTGATTAAACAGATATATCTCACCAATGAAGATATACACATGGTACATAAGTAGATGAAAAGATGCTCCACGTATGTTATTAGGGAACTGCAAATTAAAACAACAACATGATACCCATTACATGTATTAGAATAGCCAAAATCCAAAATACTAACAATACCGAATGCTGCTAAGGACGTGATACAACAGGAGCTCTCATCATTGCTGGTACAGCCACTTTGGAAGACAGTTTGGCAATTTTGTACAAAACTAAATATACTCTAACCATACAATCCAGCAATCACACTCCTTGGTATTTATCCAGATGAACTGAAAAATTATGTGCACACAAAAATCTGCACACAGACATTTATACCAGCTTATTCATAATTGTCAAAACTTGAAGGCACCCATAGGCGAATGGATAAACTGTAGTATACTCAGAAAATGGAATATTAATCAGAGCTAAAAAGAAATGATCTATCAAGCCACGAAAAGACAGGGAGGAAATTGAGATGCATTTTAAGTGAAAGAAGTCAATCTGGAAAGGTTGTATACTACAAAATTCCAACTATAGTACATTCTGAAAAGGGCAAAACTAGTGAGACAGTAAGAACGTTAGCGATTGGCAGGAGGAAGGGATTAATTGGCAGAGCACAGTAGATTTTTAAGGCCATAAAATAATACCATAGTACACGATGTGGATATATGTCATTATACATTTATCAAAACCCATGAAAAATACAACAGTGAACCCCAATGTAAACTATGGACTTTAGGTGACAACGTGTCAAAGTAGTGTCACTGATTGCAACAAATGTACCACAGTAAGGCAGGATCTTGACAGTAGGGGAGGCTGGGAAGGAGCCAGGGTGTGTTTGGGGCCTCTCTTTACTGTCTGCTCAATCTTACTATGAACCTAAAACTGCTCTAAAAAGTAAAGCCTATTTTTAAAAGTACGTGGGGTCCTCTTTTTTTTAACCAATCTATTCCCAAATTAGTTGTTTATCCCCTGGAGGTAAAAATTGACCTTTCTTCTCCAAAATAAACAAATTGGAACAATTCCTTCTAATCTTAATCCCTGAAATTAAAATTTTTAATTTATGGAGTTTGGAAGTGACTGTTGATGAAGTTTATTCCACATGTGACCTTCTACATACTCCTATGCATACCTCTTTCCAGCATGGTGTGAGTTTGGGATGCTACAACCAAGCACCCAGTGGTCACACAAACCGAAGTATGATGGGCCAGCGTCTGACCAGACTTCTCCCTGTGCTTGTTTGTGTTTGTTTTACTCTCTTTTGCATTATTTTTCAACTGTTCAATACATTGTAGAACATGATTTTGAAATGCCCAAGTCATTTTTACTTCTCAGTATTTGTAAATTTATAGACATAACTGAAATAATTTCAAATAACAGATATACTTATATAAAGGTTGTATCAATAAAAACACAGTAATTAAAAATAATAGCTGTCATAGGGCCGGGCATGGTGGCTCAGGTCTGTAATCCCAGCACTTTGGGAGGCTGAGGTGGGCGGATCACGAGGTCAGGAGTTTGAGACCAGCCTGACTGGCATAGTGAAACCCCGTCTCTACTAAAAAAATACAAAAAATTAGCTCGGCATGGTGGCGGGCACCTGTAATCCCAGCTACTTGGGAGGTTGAGGCAGAAGAATAGATTGAACCCAGGAGGTGAAGGCTGCAGTGAGCCGAGATTGTGCCATTGCACTCCAGTCCAGGCAACAGAGTGAGACTCTGTCTCAAAAAAAAAAAAAAAAAAACGCTGTCATGGTTAAAAAAAAAATACCAGTATATACTTTAATTTCTCCAGAAAATTTACCCTTAACTACTCAAGCCAATTACTTGCTTTTCCAAGACACTGCTATGATAATATTTCTATTATTGTACTCATCATATAGTATTTGCTTATCTTTCATATCCAAACTTCTCAGATTACTTCTTTGAGGCTAAGTATGATCCTATTTATCTTAAAACTTTGTTATGTAACTTTTTGTTGAATGAATACTTAAAAATGATGAATGAATTACAAGAAGCCATAAATTAGACTTAATAGATGCTAACTATTAAGGGGCAAATGCTCTCAATTTTTGTCATCCTAGTGAACAAGAAATAAATATCAATATTTGTACTATAGGCAGTTTTATGTTAGACTTTATGTACTACCATTTAATGTACATTTCATTTTACATAAAATTAGATGAGTAATTAAAAATATAATGAAGTTCTCTTATTCTGTTAACAGCTATTCCCAAAATAAATATTCTACTTGGGAAAGTATAAAGTCTTACTCTAGTTTAATAATACAAATAAAACTGAATTCTGTCTAAGGAAAAACAGGAAAGATTTATTAACCAGCATGTTTTTATACTTATAGTCTGTTCTATCTGTTCAGCCTACAGCATACATTTTTGTAAAAACTTCAAACACTTTCTATATGGAGTACTTCCAACTGCAAAGGCCTAATAGAAAAAGCTACCCCAAGAATGTGTCCCCTTTACGTCTGTGCCTCATACCACAATGCAAAAGATAAACTGGTCCCCAATGAATCACTCTCTATAACTGGCAAAAGTTATTTCAAATTTAAATGGAAAATTTAAGGCCATTAAATAATCTGGTGAGATCAAGAAAATTCTTCAAAATCTCCTTCTTCAGTTTCAGCAAAGCTACCACCTGACAAAAAGTGTACTCAGTCTTTTTGGGCTCAACAAGCATGTCAGCTAGGCCACTCAACTATATTTACAACAAAGCAGTATCAGAAACATTCTTTACTGTGAATAAACAATAAGCTCATTCGAAACAGACAGAAAAAGATCCTGGAGAATTGAAGCCATTATGTCTCAAAAAGTGAATTTCTAAAAAGAAAGGTTTCTAGCAAGTTAGAAAATGATAGATTTTGTCACTGAAGACTGAAACTGTATTGATGGCTCTCTATAACTGGCATAGTACACATCAACTAAAAAATGTACTCTAAAGCATTTGTGCCAAAACACTGCTTAATAGTCCCTGCTGATAAAATTTATTCATTTATACTATAAAAGTAAAAAGCCATTCGAAATAATAAAAACAGATGGCATGCTGACTTTAATCTTGGGGCCAGAACCACCATAACGCCCTTAGCGGTAAATATGAAGCAAATCCCACCTGCTGCCAACTATGGTGTGTGTTACACAGAACCTGGAGAGCTCTAACTGGTCCCTCTCTGCTCTCCTGAATTACTCCATTGTTGAAATCAACAAATCCAGGAGAGAGCCCAGCACCACAACCAAGACATACAAAAAGCTTTCAATTACAAACACCACAATAGATTTAGCTTAGTGGTCACAGTTGGCTGCAAACCGTTTCTCTGAGAAGGAAAAAGAAGACTTTATCTACCAAGGTGGTTATAAACATTAAAGAATAATTTTGGAATGCAGGGTCAAGAAGACCAGAATGTGTGCTTTTCATTTAAGGATTCATGAGCTTTTATTACTGGTCTAATTTAATCAAAGATAACGCATTATTTAGAAACAAGCAATTGAAAGCTGGTATGAAAAAGAAGGAAGTGAGAAATCAGTAGCAAATAAGTAGCAGCTAATGTCCCCATATCTAAAATGCATGACAGAGAATTCCCTGGGCTCAATCCAAGTATTACCCATGCAGGCCTCTATCTCTTCTTAAAAAGTATCTTCTTAGAAAATGTGCATATTAAGAAAGAATTTAAATACAACAGAAAAGAAAAATAAGAGCTTCATATGATGTTCCACAATTCCGTGTTATCAAATAGCAGAGTCCGAAAGGTTTTAGGCAATGCCAAAGGCCATCGGGTTATCTGCTTTTAGAAAATACAGTATCTGAAACATTTAATAGAAACACTACCTAATCTTGACCGGGTATGGTGGCTCATGCTGGTAATCACAGCCTTTTGGTAGACTGAGGCAGGTGGATCACTTGAAGTCCAAGACCAAGAACTTGAAGTTAAAGACCAGCCTGGTCAACATGGTGAAACCCCGTCTGCACTAAAAATACAAAAATTAGCCGGGCGTGGTGGTACATATCTGTAATCCCAGCTACTCAGGAGGCTGAGGCAGGAGAACTGCTTGAACCCAGGAGTCAGAGGTTGCAGAGAACCGAGATTGTGCCACTGCACTCCAGCCTGGGCAGCAGAGCAAGACTCTTGTCTCAAAAAAAAAAAAAAAAAAAAGAAATACTACCTAATCTTAATGATACTCAACACCAATAATTCCACAGCCTTCTTTAGTAGCCTGGTATGTGTTTAATAACCCGTTAAATTCAGAAATTATAATTAACTATTTTCTGTTGCTCCATTATAAGCCCACTTTCTCCATTTGATTTTTGTTGCATCAATATATTACAGTAGGTAGTTAGGCATGAGCAGGGCAGGAGAGGGCTCCCCTCGCCCACTAGGAATGTCAGGCAACCATGAGGTGATGGTTCCACAGTTGACACACCACTTCTCTAAAAATGACCATTGGTCACAGGCGCCAAAAAAGAGGCAATTTCACAATAGATAAAAACACTTGAAATTGGTAACGGGCAGCTCAGGAACCGGGCAAGCAGGCTTGAGCATGTGCATTAAGAGACAAAATGGCAGAGTATGACCTTCCGGGGCATTCCACTGGCAAAGGGAAGAAAGCCTGAGGTGAGCATGCGTACAACTTCTTAAACACACTGCGCATGCTCACCTCCCAAGCGTTAGCAGGCCACTGCGCATGCGGGCAGCCCACCCTAAGAGATGGGAAAAGGTAAACAAGACCCTGTAAGGATGCCAACATATAAAACTCCAAATCAAAAGGTCATACGCCACCACTGACCTCCAAAGTGCCCGATTAGGTCTCTTCCAAGTGTACTTTACTTTGTTTCCTGCTCTAAAGCATTTTAATAAACTTCCACTCCTGCTCGGAAACTTGCCTTGGTCTCTTTTTCCACTGTATGCCCCTCAGTAGAATTATTTCTTTTTAGGAAGCAAGAATTGAGGTTGCCATAGACTCGTATGGATTTGCTGCCAGTAACTCGGATATTTGCCACCCCTAACAAATATATTATTTCATATGCTTGAAGGAGTTAAAAGGAGTTAATAATTTACCTAATTTTCTAAGGACAAAATGAAGACCCAAGCCTTTTCAACTCTAGTCCTAGAACCCATTTTCTATTATTTTCATCATTTTTATTGCCCTTTACTGAAACCACTTAAATTTTTAAAACCAAACCTATTCCACTAACAAAAACTGGGTCAAACTATGTCAAAATCAAACACTGAGGTCAGGCACAGTGGCTCACTCTGTAAATCCCAGCACTTTGAGAGGCTGAAGAGGGAGGATCACTTGAGCCCAGGCATTCCAGACCAGGTTGGACCACATAGTGAGACACCCCCATCAATACACACACACACACAAATATATATATATATATATATTTTTTTTTTAAATTAGCTGGGTGCAGTGGCTCACACCTCTAATCTCAACATTTTGGGAGGTAGAGTTGGAAGATTTGCTTGAGCCCAGGAGTTTGAGGCTGCAGTGAGGTTTGATTGTGTCACTTAACTCCAGTCTGCATGACAGAGCAAGACTGTCTCAAAAAAAAAAAAAAAAAAACCCCGAAAACATTGTTAATAATATCAGCTTATTGATTGTATAGTCCCTTACTTTTCAAGACATTTTCAGCTTTTTTCTTTTAGACTCATTAGACCCTTTCAAGTTAAAAACAGAAACTTGAGATAATATTCCTGATCTAGCAAATGATACTGCATGGGCAAAAATGCTCATATTTTTTTCTTTTAAACTTCAATTACTTACATAAAGCAGAGGAAACACAGGGGGAAAAGAGTATAAAGAGCCACAGTTAAGGTGAAGGAGGAGAAAGTAGAGGGAAGTCCCTTCAGGTGGCTCATTCTTTTTAGTAAACAGGTGAGAATGATGGATAAAGTGTGGCTTTCAAGACCTGAGGCAAGAGGAAGCAGTTAGAACAGCTACTGGCAGACCCCCTCCAGAAATAAAGGACAAACAACTAAAACACTGTAACTGCCTCATTTCCCGTTCACCTAGCCTAAGGCTTCTTTTGATTTTTCTCTTTTTCAGTTGAGTTTTGAAGCAGTCTCCAATGTATTGTTCTGCTTCTGCGGTAAGAGGTTTTTAAATCTTGATCAAACTAAGGAGTGATCCACTAATCTTATTTCTGATATTAATGTACTTTAAACCCTAAGAAAATTAATGAACAAGAGGCTTAGGTATTTCAGGACAGAACTGGAAGAATCAGAGTAGAAAACAAATGGCATGCAGCAGCCAGTAAGAGGAAAGTTAAGACTGGGTCTAGAGATGATGTTTTAACAGTTTATCGTTAGAGGAATTCGATGTTAGAATTCCGTAAATGTTGCCAGCTAGTGACTATCTGGGCCCAGTGGCACAGGCAGTAAGGAAATTTAACAAGACAATAGTAGATAAAGAAAAGCAGATTTATTAGAGAAAGTATGAAAATATGTTGTAAGACAGGCAGCACAGCAGAGAAGGGGCTGTCCGCAAAGATGCAGGGGCTGGAGGGAAGTTTTACAGGGTCATGCTAGAGGGGATACCTGGAGAACGAGGTCACTGTGCCTGCAGAAGTAGGTCGAGATCACTATGCCCTTGTGTTGTTTGTGATTAGCCATCTCTCAGAACAGTTGTTCACTGTTCTTCCCCATCTGGGGCCCTTCTTCCTTGTTGCTTACTTATCAGGACTCCACACAAAACATCATGTACAAATTTTTATTCATTTGTGTTGTATGTTATTACGGTCAAAAATATTTTAATTTTATAGAAAGCACAAGCAATGGTATTTAGTGGAATGTGCCTGTTTTTTCTCACACAGTTATTCAAGGCAGATATGTCTTACCACTCTACTTGTATTATCCTACTAAGGCACCACTAATTACCCCATAGCATAGGCATACCTCAAGTAAAAGAAAACTCAAGGGGAATTTAAGTCTCTCTAGAACTTAATTTGAAATCTCATTCCCTTAAGTGATGGAAATATCACAAAAGAATAATGTAAGTTTAAAGAAGGTAAAAAAGAAAAGACCTAATTTAGCAGCCTCATTTTTTATATATGCTACAGGGACTGCACAGTAGCAAATTTTCCGTATGTCTCTTACCTGTGTGGAGAAAACATTTTAAAAATATGGTTCTAAGTTAATGAAATTGTGTAGCAAATGGAGTACCTAAAATCTATCTTAAAGGAACTTTTTTTTTTTTTAACAAAAATGTGCTTTTAGATGTACCAGAAAGATAAAATTTCAAAGTGAGAGTTATCAGCTAAACTCTGTTTATTTCAATGTGTGGATTATTTCAAAAAATGAAATTTATTTTAACATGTAGATGATACTAAAACCATTGTATTTTGTCAGCTTGATGATATCTTTCACCTTTTCTTGAGCATAAAAATAACCTGTTGACTAAATTCAACATCAACAAGAAGTTTTACTTTAGATCAAGACATCATGAAGTCCTCATTAATATACACCTGTGAAGAACAGGTGTGTTGAACAGAAAGATATTTTGCATAATAAAACTGACACACTGTCAACAGCCTAAATGTATAATAAATGAATCATGTGTATGGTTTATTTTTCAAGGCATCATAAATGAAGTACAACTTTACCAAAATTTGGTATTTTCACTTGATGAGATGAAAACGGTATAGATGCCTTCATGCAAAAACAAGGTCATAAGATAGCATTCTTAAATTCATTTGATATAAAAAGTTCTACATCTAAACAGACATGTCATCTGACTCTCCTAATAAAACATATCAGTTTTAAAAAATAGTAGCATAAGTAGGAATTTTAGGTTTTGTAGACAAAATTTCAGAAAAAGACCCATTGCACTGCACATGATGCATGGGTATCATGTATTCCGTAAATGCTTATTCTTCCCTGTCTACTCACAACTCCACACCTCCTGAAAAAGGGAATATTTTTGGTACCATCTTAAATGCTTACATGTAGGTCTATTTCACGCACAAGTAGACTAGGAACTCCCTGAGGGCAGTAAAAGCACACCTGGCTACCTGCCTTCCCTGACATCACCTTCCCAAGTAAAACCTATTGCCCACAGGCCTCGAGATGGATGGTAGGACCCTCTCCCCACCAGTGAGTGAAGCATAGAAATAATGTCCCATTCCCAAGGATTTACTACATTACTGGCCATGTATTTTGACCTCTAATTAAATAAAGGTGCCATGTAAAGTGTTGTAACTTCTCACCACCCAGTGTGCAAATAGATCTCAAATTTATCCTGCCAGCACAGGTTCTGGAAGTCTCACTAAAAAAATTTTCAGGAAATAATGAAATTTTAAATTATAATAACAAGTAAAATAATATATAGTAATAATGTATAATTAATATTTTTGATGTGCCATAAGTCACTTCAAAGTGATATAGTACTCCTTAAGGACATGTCAATAAATATTCAATTATTCCTATTTCAGAAAAGCATGAGATTTCTAGTTATGAGAAACTACAAATAAAAGGAAACAGAATGAAGCACAGCCTTTGCAATAGGAACATTAACATGTATACATTCATATTTTAGAGTGACAATTGGATAAATATAAATAATATTTAGGGAGGCTATAGAAAAGCTGCACAAAAATTCATAAGAAATGAAAACACATTCTTCTTAAATTTGTCAAACAATCCTACACTTACATTGTCAAGATGAAATATAACAACAAATGAAATAAAACTGAGCTCTCTGGAAGACTTTAAATTCTACCAATGCAAGTTTCCAGAAACATGATTAAAATCTTTTTTTCTCCTGAGATTAAGAGCGGAAAGGTTTTTCCTCCTATTTTTCTGCATGACAGTCTTTGCAGATTATAAACAGATGCAGGGGATCATTCTGAAAACCTTGGAGAAGAAATCAGCATTTTGAGATTCATCTACTAATGTATGTCATAACCTCATATGCAGCTGGCCTATTCTCCATGCTCATTATAACTAAGATGACCTTAGTCATGCATTTCCCTCCTGTTCCCTTTCCCAAACGTTCATGTTCTTCCTTCAATCGCAGCATTTCCCAAACTGTACTCTGCAAAACATTAGAGACCCAGGAGATACTAAGTGGATATTTCTGTCAAATAAATTTGGAAAATATTTCATGGGGTATCTCCTCTCAGAAATCACAAACTATAGTTTGGGGCAGAATAAGAAGGCCCTTGAAAGACAGGCTAAAGAGGTAGATTTTATTCTGGAGGCCAATGTGAGAACTGTAGAGGATTTTCAGCAGGGAGAGAGAGGATTAATCTCTCATGGAGAATGCATATTATGCTGGGAGGGCAGTATTGGGAAAAAAAATTAAACAGATCATCAAAATAATCATGCAAGACAAGCCAGTAACTGTAAAATTCGAGAGTAGATTAAACAATTTCTTCAGAGAATGAAAAGTGCCTAGTGAAACCCAGATGTGGCACAAGGGAAAGGATGGAGATAAAGATGGCCTAAGTTCTCTATGATCACTATTTTCTCAGTAAAACAGAAAGCAAAATAACCTAAGGGAGAAGATACAAATTTCAAGAAATGACAGGAAAATAACAAAGGTCAAATTCTGAGTCACCTCCTGTGGGCAACAGGAGTATGTCCTGTATTATTATTGTTAAAATAATATCCTGTATTATTTTTAATTTTGTTTTTTGTAGAAACAAGGTTTCCCTATATTGCCCAGGCTGGTCTCAAAGGATGCTGGCTGCTTATAAGTAAAATAACTCGTTAACATCATCATGCATGGAGCCATTACTGACTCAGCCATGCTATCTTTTCCTCCTCTGAATCCCTTATAGCACTTTTTTTTGGTACCTCCCTAGGATACTTTAAAATCTGTGTTGTATTTTTACTTATACACTTTTTTTTACTTTCTTCTACTAGATTTTAGTTATTTGACTGGGGGAGAGAGAGAAGTTATTAGGTCTTATTTATCCTGTATTATCTTTCATAAAACATGCCATATGGGAGGTGTTTTAAACATCCATGTGAAATTGAAGGTATAATTACATGTCATAAAATATATGCAACCTTGCTTCAAAATCCACCTTTCTGATCCTCGTTCCTCTATAGGATAGATGTATTTTCCACTGTCTCTCTTATTTCAAGATCTTCTCCATCTTTGATTTTTGGCAGTTTGAATATGATGTGCCCAGGTGTGGGCTGTTGGTATTTGGTTTTTGTTTGTTTTGATATTTATGCTACCTGGTATTCTCTGAGCTTCCTGTGTTTGTGGGTTTCTATCTGTCATTAATTTTAGAAAGTTGTTAGCCATTATCACTTCAAATATTTTTCTCCTTTATCTCTTTCTTCTCCTGTTATTCCAATTATGGGTATGTCACACCTTTAAAAATTGATCCACAGTTCTTAGATGCTCTATTCTGATTTTTTTTCCTTCATTCCTTTTTTCCCTTACATTTCAATTTGGGAAGCTTCTATTGACCTATTTTCAAACTTACTTATTCTTTCCTCATCCTTATCAAATCTACTGATACACTGAAGGCATTCTTCATTTCTGTTACAGTGTCTTTGATTTCTAGCATTTCCTTTTAATACTTTTTTTTTTTCAGATGTAGTCTCCCTCTGTCGCCCAGGCTGGAGTACAGTGGCATGATCTTGGCTCACTGCAACCTCTGCCTCCCAGATTCAAGCAATTCTCCTGCCTCAGCCTCCAGAGTAGCTGGGATTATAGGCACACACCACCACACCCAACTAAAAAGTAGAGACGGGGTTTCACCATGTTGGCCAGCCTAGTCTCGAACTCCTGACCTCAAGTGATCTGCCTGCCTCAGCCTCCCAAAGTGCTGGGTTACAGGCATGACCACTGTGCCTGGCCTCCTTTTAATTTTTTATTCGAGTTTTCAACTCCATTCTTACATAGCCCATCTGTGCTTGCATGTTGTCTACTTCTTAAATTAGAGCCCTTAATATATTAATCAGTTATTTTAAACTGCCTGTCTTATAATTCCAACCTCTGTGTCATCTGTGATTAGGGCTCTGATGATGGCTTTGTCTCTTCAGACTGTTTTTTCTTGCCTTTGGCATGCCTTGTATGTTTTTGTTGAAAGTGGACATGTTGTAATGGGAAATAGGAATGAGGTACATGGGCTTTTGGTATGTTCTGCTGGCTATGTGTTGGGCTGTCTAATGTTTGCTGTAGGGTGCTAGAGGTATAAAATTCCTCCAGTGCCCTTGTTTTCATCTTCCTTTTTAACTATGGGTTTCTTTAAGTACTCTTCCTCAGAGGGAATTTGTGTCTTGAAGTTCTTTCAGCTGTCATCTGCTGTTATTAAACTGGAGATGTGCCAGTGTGATAGTGAAATGGGGGCAAGGAGTAGCATTCAATAATCTCTGATTAAACTAAACCTCTGTTTAATCAGAGATTACAGAACGTCTTTTAGTGAGCCTTTGTCTCTAGCCTGTGACCTTTACAAGTTTTTTCATGAATTGTTTTTTCCAATTCCTTCAGAGAAGCAAGAAGGCTACAGGGCCCAGGCAGTAATGTCCTACACCCATGGCTCCAGCACAAGGCTCTGATACAGTCTTTCACCCTGGAGTGCGGACATTTTATAAAAAAAGGCTCTGGGTACATTTTAGGATGATTACTTGTCCACTTCTCCCACCAGGGCCATGAGGGAATCATTCTCAGATCATCTGTGAGAAACTGGTGGGGTTCCTTATAGGTAAAGCCCATGAACACTGGTGGGGAGGTAGGTAGGAGTTTCTAAGTCATGCCCTGCTGAATACTTAGCCTTCAGCAATTTATCAAAATTGCCATTTAAAGTGTTCCTACCAGTTTATGACTCTAGCAGCCTCTTCTCCAGGTAAACAGATCTTGGCTGAGACTCTCTGGATGCACCTGTCTCCAGATTTCAGGGAGGGGGTTTGCTCTGTAACCTCAATTCTCTGATGGTCCAAGAAAAGTCACTGGTTTTTCAGTTTGTCCAGTTTTTTCTTGTTCTAACAATGTGAATAATAACATCTTTTTTTTTTTTTTTTTTAAGACATGGTCTTGTTTTGTCACCCAGGCTGGAGTGCAATGACACAATTACAGCTCACTACAGCCTCAAACTCCTGGGCTCAAGCAACCTTCCTACCTCAGCCTTCTGGGTAGCTGGAACTATAGGCACATGCCACCACACTTAGCTTTTTTTTTTTTTTTTTAATTTTTTTGTAGAACAAGGTTTCCCTATATTGCCCAGGCTGGTCTCAAACTCCTGGGTTCAAACAATCCTCCTGCCTTGGCCTCCCAAAGTGTTGGGATTATAGGTGTAAGCCACTACACCTAGCCAAGCCAAGATTAACAACTTCCTTGATCTTAAAATGTCAGAGCTGAAACTGGGAGACTCAATATCTAATTTTTATATTAATCCAGTGTTAAAGTGCATGTGTGCACGCACGCGCGTGCGCACACACACACACACACGGCATTCTTTCAGATTTGTATTCTCAACAAGGGCTAAGGAAAGAAAATGTATGAATAGAGCATATTCAAAGGTGCTAATGATAGAGAGCAACTTAAGGATATTACAATAGTGCAAACCTGGTACTTACAGTAAGAAGATTCAGCCATGAACCCTTCAGATGTACTAAGTTGATTATTTAACTCCTCTAATCCTAATTCATTAAAATAGATATGAAATCACTTTTGGTCATAACACATGTGGTCCTAATAATTATTATCATAACTCCAGGTGACATTTTCATTTTAAAATAACAGGCCAAGAGTGACAATGCTTTATATTTATGAATGTAATCACTAATTTAAAAATTTCAGAAAACAAGGAGAATCAATATTCTTTGTATAGTTATCTCAATTTTTTTCAGTTAAAGAAAAGCAGATACATTTATATATAAAATTTCCATTACTAATAATGGAAATTTTCAAACATATACAAAAACAGAGAAAAATAATGGACCACTATATGCTCATAATCGATTCTCAATAATTATCAACATTTCTGCCATGAAGTCTCATCTCTCCCTCCCCCTCTTTTTTTTCCAGAGTACTTTAAAGCAAATCCCAGACAACATGCGAATACTTCAGTATGTATCTCTACAGGATAGAAAAGTCCCTCCACTGGATACAGTGACTTTGCTCTCACCCCCTTTGGAGGAGAAGTGAACTACTTTTCCTGTGTACGAATGACAGCAGCATGTTTTCACCACTAGTGTTGCCATTTGGAAACTTAAGCATGAATGGAAGAGTGAGTGTGAGTGGTGAGAAATCAAATTGATGAACTGAGTTGGATAGTGTGTATGGATTCTCTTATCTGTCCTCCTACCCTCAGTCTAGATCACTGGAGAGGTCAATAATAAAACATTTCTCTTGCAGTTCAAATTCTGGATGAGAATTCGCTTCTGCAAATTAGAAGCAATTCATCTAAGATAATGAACACAGAAGCAAAGCAGAAGCCATTTTCCCACATCCTTTCAACTGTTTTAACTGCAAACAAAGACAAAGAAATGCAAGGTACTAGCAGTGCTTTTTGTGGCACTTTCCAATTTTCTGGGTATCAAGAGGCAATTGTGACTATGGCATTAGCAGTGTAACTCTGGCTTCCTGATTACTGGATTGCAGCAAGAAGAGTATATTCATAATTCACAGTTGCAGCAACCATATTAGCTATAATTGGCTCTTGGGTGGATCATTTCTGTACTCCCTAAAGTCATTCCAGCAAGAACAGCCTAGAACTCAGATCTTCTAACTATTCTATAAGCATCAAATTCTCTTGTATTAAATATCTTCCTGTTTTAAATAAATGTAATTTTTGTTTCCTGGACTAAATCCTGACTCACACACTATTTGATATATCTGTGTGTCTGTGGAACTAATACTAAAGTTTCATGAAAATCCACTTTTTATGTGTGATACATTAATTTTTCTATTTTACTTGTCCTATTTATAATTCTCTTAAGTTTATAGTCACTCTTAAATTTCCATGCTATTCTATGTCTATTCATTAAATAAAATGCTAATTGCAATGTTTTAAAATCTACTTCATGACCCACCAATGGGTTGCAAGCTTCAGTTAAAAGACACTGCTTACAGCATGATCTTATTAAGAGAGCTGAAGTATATTGCAGAATATCACAACTGCATTACTTATTTTTTATTCCATCCTGGTCTTCATGATAGACAATCGAAGCTTTTCCAGCTATCATCTTATTGGCCTCTACCTAAATCGGAGACAGCATTCAGGCAAGTCTCCACATAGCTAAAAATGTTTTCAACAAATAAGCAAAAATGGAGAACAGAAAATAATAATAAGAAAATCGTATGACTGACATTAAGGTTTTGGGGAAAACTGCTCTTGATCTAAAAAGAATGCAAGGTTTTTTTATAAAACCACTTTCTGAAAGCTTTCATTGACCAGACTTGATTTTGTTATTAAAACATACCTCCAGAAACCATATGCAGTTGATTTTTTTCCTCCATCTACTTATTAGTCAAATAGAAATAAATCTAATATGGACCAAAAGAACTTTTAAAAACTAAACATCCTTAAATCTTGTTATATGAATAGTGAACTATATTCAGATTTTGGTTCTTGATTCCAAAACCAATAAAATCACAGCAAAATGTTAAATGAATCCACAGATCTCAGAGGATAACAGATCATAAAACTCCCACAGATTTGGCAAGGTGGCAGTCACTGACAGAAGGAGAAAAGATATATAAATATAAGCTAAAATTTCACATTTTTTCCTATGCTAAAAAATTGAGCTCTATGTAAAATGTGGAGTATTTAAATATAAAACGTTTTTCTATTTTAACAAATACATAGCATTAATGAGTACTATATTCATGCATTGTATGTTCTCTTTACTATAGGAAAAATATTTTTAATTAATTTGAATCATTAATTGAAGCTCAGCAGGCTTAAACTTGGATTCTAATGTTTTGAATAGAAATCTGAAAAATGTAGTACCCTCTTTTACGCCTAATAAAACAGAATAAAGTGAACATTAATTAGTCTTTTGATGCTTCAGATTTCTCATTATCATAATCAATTACCATCCCCACGCTGAAATACTGCACTGAGCTCAGAAGTTATTGATATGTGGCAAAATATTATAGTGAAAACATCATGGACATTGGTGTTAAACACAGCCTGGTTCAGATCATGGTACTCACAACTTTCTAGCCTTGTGATATTGTGCAAATTAATTAACATCCCTGCATTTAGGTCTCATCTGCTATAGAACAGAAATCATAATGCTCTACTCTTAAGGTTGTTAAAAAGATTAAACAAAAATATAGGCAAGAAAATAAAGTATTTTTTCTTGCTATTAACACTATAAAATCAAGTATCTCTTACTTCTCAAACTAGAATATTCCATAATTCTGAATAATTGATACAAATGTACAAATAATTGGTAAATGGGGCACTACTGTATTTGTAGACTCAAATACCATAAACTTTTAGAGTTCAAAGGACAAAATACGGCTGGGTGTGGTGGCTCATGCCTGTAATCCCAGCACTTTGGGAGGCTGAGGCTGGCAGACCAGTTGAAGTCAGGAGCTCGAGACCAGCCAGACCAACATGGTGAAACCCTGTGTCTAATAAAAATGCGAAAATTAGCTGGCTGTAATTCCAGCTACTCGGGAGGCTGAGGCAGGAGAATCACCTGAACTTGAGAGACAGAGGTTGTAGTCTCAAAAAAGAAACAAAGGACAAAATAAGATGTGTGAGAAATTTACACCTTAATTTTAAATATATTTAGAATAAATGCTATGGTATTGCTTAGAATATTTTTAAAATTAATGCTGTATTTTAAAAATGTTATTATGTTTATTGATATTATATAGATATAACTAATTTTTATTTTAATCTTGTATACCAGAAATCTTGCTAAATGGGACTATATCTAGCAAAGCACATACAAAAACCTCTAAACATAACTTCATAAAATGTTACTGAGACATTTAAAAAGACCTGGATAAATGAAAATATATACTATTTATATGGATTGAAGAGTAAACATAAAGATGACAGTTTTCTCCAAATTACTATGGACTCAATGTTATCCCAGTCTAAATTCACAAAAAAAGTTTCCGTGGAAATTGACTGATTCTCAAATTTATATGCAAACGCAAAAGGCCAAGAATAAAAAACAAGGCAATTTTGAAGAAGAATGTGTAAGAACTTCATGAGATATGAAGATTTGTTATAAATAAATAGCAATTAAGATAGTGCAGCATTGGTATATAGCATCACAAAAACAAAAGACAAATGGGACAGACCAGAAAAACCTAGAAACAGACCCATACATATATGAATCACTGATTTAAGACAAAACTGGCACACTTCCTAGAAGTAGAAAAAGGACAGACTTTTCAATGACAATGTTGAGACCACTAGATGTCCATATGGAAAAAAAAATGGAATTGGATCCTTCTCTGACACACACAAAAATCAACTTCAGGTAAGTTTTCAGGACAATGTGAACACAAGCAAAATATAAAGCTTTTAGGATACAGGAGAAAAATCTTCATGACCTTGAGGTGGGAAAGATTTCTAAAACGACACACAAAAAGCACTAACCATCAAGGAAATAACTGATAAATTTGGCTAAATTGAAAAAAAAAACTTTTGCTCAACAGAAAACATAATGAAGAGTTAAGACATGGTGCAGAATGAGACAGGACACTGTGACCCATAGAAGCAACTAAGTTTCCAGTCAAACTACATATAGAAATTGTACAAACTGATAAGAAAAGATAGCCCACTAGAATGAAAAATAGACAAAGGACTTGAACACATACTTAAAAATAAAAAATTAGGCCGGGTGCAGTGGCTCACGCCTGTAATCCCAGCACTTTGGGAGGCCGAGGAGGGTGGATCACGAGGTCAGGAGATCGAGACCATCCTGGCTAACACAGTGAAAACCCGTCTCTACTGAAATAAATAAATAAATAAATAAATAATTAGCCAGGCATGGTGGCAGGCGCCTGTAGTTCCACCTACTTGGGAGGCTGAGGCAGGAGAATGGCGTGAATCCAGGAGGCAAAGTTTGCAGTGAGCCAAGATTACGCCACTACACTCCAGCCCAGGCGACTGAGCAAGACTCCATCTCAAAATAAAAAAAAAAAAAATTAAAAATTAAAGAGTAAGGTATACTACTACTATTTAGGAATGCATTAAATAATATTATTTTAAAGGTAACAGAATGACTACTGTTAAATCAGGAACAGTGGTTATCTCCAAGAATTAGAGACTTCTGAGGTGAAGACAATATTCTACTTCTTAATGTAGGAGGTGGTTTATATAGGTGTTTATTTTATAATTACGCATAATTATATACAATATAAGACTGTTTTACACACTTTTGTATATATTTTGTAATAAAGCAGACTGTCTTAATTGTACTAAAAGAACTCAGTGGCAATTTTCCAGACAACACAGGCTATATAGCCCAAAATAAAGATTCTCCTGAAAAATGGAACTTCTAGATTCAGATTTTCCCCATTTTGTTGTTCTAGAGTCAGACTCACCATTGTGGGTA
The DNA here is from genome assembly GCF_028878055.3 of Symphalangus syndactylus. Taxonomy (NCBI): domain Eukaryota; kingdom Metazoa; phylum Chordata; class Mammalia; order Primates; family Hylobatidae; genus Symphalangus; species Symphalangus syndactylus. The sequence continues at coordinate 105,861,690 of NC_072425.2, forward strand.
GAATATAATAAGATATATTGCTTTCTCCAGAGAAGGTTACAGGGAAGTGGGGGCATTGGTCTAGAAATTGACCAGCTAAAGCTGAAGAAATAAGCTTTAGATAAGGGTAGATTTGGGGGAAAGGATTCAATTAGTTTTACTATTCCTACCCTTAGTTTGATGAGTAAATCTTCCTGAACAGTGAGCTTGCTCCTCTAGATCTCAGCTTCTCATTCAATTTAAAAAAAAAGATTATGCCTTAGTAAAAACACAAGTATCAAGTTTTCTCTCTCTGTGACATGTTTTCATAAAATGCATTTTGAGAAATCGTCCATGAACCTGCACAATCTATTAACTCTCACCATAATTTTATGCAACCAAGAGAAGCACGGATGGATACGTTTGGCTAGCTACACAGGAATGGTGATAAACTGCATCTTTGACATCCACCAGCATGACGAGTGAAATAAGATCTAAAACAAGGAAATTCTGGGACTCAGTTTCCCCAAATTTCAAACAGAAACAATAAAATCCATGCTACATATCTCAAAGGCTATATATCATAATGGTTACCAAAGTGATTTGAAGCAGACAGATTATAAAATAGACCATCACTTCTGAATACAGATAGGGTACAGTAGAAATAATAGGAAACAGAAATCCAAGGTTTTGCCTCAGGCATTTACTAGCTGAGTGACTGACTGACTACAGATGAGTTGGACCAGTCAGGCTGAAATAATTTAAGGTTACCTTCCCATTTCCATAATTACATATGAATTAGTCCTTCAAAAACTATACACTATTTAAGGCTCTATATTGTCTTTTCTTTTCTTTTTTTTTTTTTTCTGTAACTGAATCACCAAATCTCGCTCTGTTGCTCAGGCTGGAGTGCAGTGATGCAATCTTAGCTCCCTGAAGCCTCCGCCTCCCAGGTTCAAGTGATTCGCCTGCCTCAGCCTCCCGAGTACCTGGGATTACAGGTGTACGCCACCAGGCCTAGTTAATTTTGATATTTTTAGTAGAAACGGCATTTCACCATGTTGGCCAGGCTGGTCTTGAACTCCTGACCTAAGGTGATCCCACCCACCTGAAACTCCCAAAGTACGCGGATTACAGGCATTAGCCACTGTGCCTAGCCAGTTTCTATAACACTGACTTTACAGCAAAGATTTTATTAAAGATCCAATATTATGCCCAAGATAAATTAAAATTATCACTTTATGAAAGGATTCCAAATAGGGTTTCTTTAAGTAATTTTCCCAGAACTTATATTTTTACTTATTAGAGGTAACACTTTCTTTTTTTTTTTTTTTTTTTTTTTTTTGAGATGGAGTCTCGCTCTGTTGCCCAGGCTGGAGTGCAGTGGTGCAATCTAGGCTCACTGCAAGCTCCACCTCCCGGGTTCACGCCATTCTCCTGCCTCAGCCTCTCCGAGTAGCTGGGACTACAGGTGCCCGCCACCACACCCGGCTAATTTTTTGTATTTTTAGTAGAGACGGGGTTTCACCATGGTCTCGATCTCCTGACCTCGTGATCCACCCGCCTCGGCCTCCCAAAGTGCTGGGATTACAAGTGTGAGCCACCGCGCCCAGCCAGAGGTAACACTTTCTGTATACCTTCCTAAAAATGTTAGAAATTTAATGTTATATCTAAGTTATACATTCAACTGCCAGTGTTAGGAATTAAATGTTATATTAAGTTATTCCTTCAACTGTCCCCTACAAATGATTCAAGTAAACAAAAGGAAGAATAAGTTTCCATAAGACAAAATTGAAAACCAGTATTATGAACCCAGTTTTGGGTAGACACATTCAGGTAAACGCAAGGTTGACATTCAATAGTCACACATGGGTTTCTGCCCTACTTGGCCATCAGTTGCTGTTTAATAGAGGGCCCAACTACCCCTTTCCCACACGAGGTTCCCAGTCTCCTCTCCCAGAATCCCTGAATAAGCCACCTGCCCTAAATTCCCCACAACTCCACAACTAAAGAGCGAAACCCCAGGAGGAAAGGGCAGGCCCAGTATGCTGTTCCAGTCCTGAATCCTTGGTGCCTATGCCACATAGGTTGTTAAATATTTGGAATATCACCCTTGGGTAAATGCTATGTGGGTGAAATATACTTTATGCCTTCTAAAGGAAGAGTAAGAGATTTAGTGGATCTGACTTCAAACTTTTTATCTCTTTGGTTGAGTCGATCAAATTACTGGCAGCTTTATGCATGTAGGTAGGCAACGTTGCTCCCTGTTCTTTTTGGGGTTACCACCTCTTTTTTCTTTGTTGTCATTATAATGGTAAGAACTTCAGAGCTAACACTTGGATAGGAAAACTCAGTCCAAAATATTTGCCTCTAGGAAATCAGACATCTAAAAGTATATGTCAGTCTCTTTGCCTGATCTCAATCTGTGCAAAATTAAAAAAAAAATTAAAAGATTACAAAAATGTTTTTCAACAAAACATATCAAAATGTACAGTTTCTCTCTACAGTCTCAGAGGAACTTAACGGAATAGTAACTACTAGCTATCTAGAACACCACCAAATGCCAAAGAGACTGTCAGTTTGATTCAACTTGCTAATGAAAGTGAACTAAGATAACATTTGAATGATGTTTTTAAAAAGCATTTTACTAAACACTTGTTTACTTATTAAAAATCTTTCTAAATATTTCTCATTTGGATCTGACCAGCTACATTGTGATATATGTTATTAATACTATTTCACAGATGAGGATATTGATGCTCTCAGACATTTGCCCAATATTACTCTGCTGTTAATTAAGAGATGGCACGGTGCACAGCAAAAGAAGCCTAAGAAGTACCCTAGAGAAACTTAAAATTCTAACCAAAGGACAAGCTCAAAGGGCTAAAATAGAGTTAGCGATGAGATATCTATCTTTGGAATCTCTCTTGCACTGTCATTACCATATTCATCCCACTGCAAAGGCCAAGAGCCCTAGTACCTGCAACAGCCATGATGCTCAAGTTAAGCCTGCTGTCACTTTAAAACAATAACATGTAAACTTAGTAAATGTACCAATCATTTAGTAAAGTAAATGCCAACTAAAATGGCAATGTATGTCAGTTTTGATTCACTAAGATATGCATCAGAAATATGAAATCAAACACATGTCTAAAATAATTTTCCAAAAAGCCAATAATGAGTATCATAGGAAAGACATGCTTCAAAATAAAATTTTCTTCCCTGGGATTTATTAGATAAAATTCCCATTTAAAAATTAATTACAATAATTCCAGCAGTAGCGTGATATAAGTCTCCTATCCCTAATAGTTCTTTATCAAACTTATTAAGGGGAAAAATCACTTTACAACACACAAGTTGTCTTCTGTAATTACTTAAGACTAAACAGACCTTCTGGGCTCCCTTCATTCACTGATGGTTAAACAGTTGAGTAATATTTTAATATACATTCTATCTAATTGCACAGAATTTTAACATCATAAGCTATTGCCTGGAATCAATTATCTCAATCACAATTTCTCTAATTGTTTTTCCAAACATTTTTTCTAAATCAAAATCTGGTCTACTTCCAATGGACTCAAAACTTGCTTACAGTTCCAGGACACAAAAATTTCCATTAAGTTAGGACTTACTACACAACAATAATAACAATAATAATAATACATTTCAATTCATGTTTTCATACCATCTTTTAAAAAGTAGCTTGGCCTCCCATAAAACTCTTCCTCACCCTATGAAAAAGATTTGTGACAGAACAGTGTGAAGAAGCAAAGTATTTGGTGCAAAGAATATACGCAGCCTCTGTATGTTAACATTTATCAATGCTACAGTGTCTAGGATATAGTCTAGCGCCTACACTCCAAAAGGCAAAAATTATTAAATGAAGCTCTTCAAACAGAAAGGCTCAGATGTGACATATGCACCAAAAACAGGAGTTCTATTTTCCTTGGCTTTAAAAAAAAAAAATCACTTCTGAGAATTTCTTCTGAGACCAATCTGCAGATAGACTTTTCACACTGACCTCCTTGTTTGTCCAAGCAGGTCTAAAGAGTGAAACCACAAGGTTCAGTCAGTTAAGCTATCTTCCTGCTTCAGGCTCCACTCAAAGCAGACTATTATGTCAATGCAGTCCTGCTACAGGCAACTTCTGTAGGTGTTTCATTTCTGTCACCAGGGAACATCTGTCTATGGAATTTGTTTGTATTTATTAAACAGGATGTTCTTTATGTAACAAGCATAATAGAGTAAAACTTACATGCACATTTTAAGAACTTTAAAATTCATAAAAACTACTCTTTGAAAAACTTCCTCACTCATGCTCCACATTCTATTCAGCCAAGTGAACACACATTATTGCCTCTAGCCCTAAAATGTTACCTAATATTTATTCCATCACACGATTTCTAATAACACTTACCTAGATTACATGTTAATATATGCAATTACATGAACAATATATTAATAAAATGTGTTGTGTTAATTTTTAAATTTCCCTTCAGCAGAACATTTGAGATTGCTATTCTAAATTGTTCCAAATATATAGTAAGCAATATGAATTCATTTTTATGAAAGAAAATTTCATATTTCTCATATTTCATTTATACCCCTGATTAGAAATACCAGCTATTCTAGGCTGAGTTTTCATCTTTGGGCAGCTGCTTTCTGTTTGTCCAACTTTGCATAACTAGATTGATCTAAAATCATCAAAATATTCTCTAAAAGGATTACACACGAATTGTATGATTAAATATACTTGATTTCTCTACAGTATTATCTTCTGAGGTGATTCCGAATCCTAAAAGACTCATTTATCCATAATCACAATACAGAATTTTAGTGACAGAAGAACCTTTGGTGATATGATATAGCCCTAAATTTATGGTTGAGAAAAGTGAGGCCAAATAAAATGAAAATAATTTTATGTTATCTTGAAAACTAATATATGTCACTCAACAGACTTAAAGTAAATACACAGGCAGGTCATTCATGAAGCCACAGCACAAAAAAACAAAATACGGGGAGGGAGCCAAGATGGCCGAATAGGAACAGCTCCGGTCTACAGCTCCTAGCGTGAGCGACGCAGAAGATGGGTGATTTCTGCATTTCCATCTGAGGTACCGCGTTCATCTCACTAGGGAGTGCCAGACAGTGGTAGCAGGACAGTGGGTGCAGCGCACCGTGCGCCAGCTGAAGCAGGGTGAGGCATTGCCACACTCGGGAAGCGCAAGGGGTCAGGGAGTTCCCTTTCCTGGTCAAAGAAAGGGGTGACAGACAGCACCTGGAACATCAGGTCACTCTCACCCTAATACTGTGCTTTTCTGATGGGCTTAAAAAATGGCACACCAGGAGATTATATCCCACACCTGGCTCAAAGGGTCCTATGCCCACAGAGTCTCACCGATTGCTAGCACAGCAGTCTGAGATCAAACTGCAAAGCGGCAGCGAGGCTGGGGGAGGGGTGCCCGCCATTGCCCAGGCTTGCTTAGGTAAACAGAGCAGCCGGGAAGCTCCAACTCAGTGGAGCCCACCACAGCTCAAAGTGGCCTGCCTGCCTCTGTAGGCTCCACCTCTAGGGGCAGGACACAGACAAACAAAAAGACAGCAGTAACCTCTGCAGACTTAAATGTCCCTGTCTGACAGCTTTGAAGAGAGTAGTGGTTCTCCCAGCACACAGCTGGAGATCTGAGAATGGGCAGACTGCCTCCTCAAGTGGGTCCCTGACCCCTGACCCCCGAGCAACCTAACTGGGAGGAACCCCCAAGTAGGGGCAGACTGACACCTCACACAGCCAGGTACTCCTCTGAGACACAACTTCCAGAGGAACTATCAGACAATCAGACAGCAGCATTTGCGGTTCACGAAAATCCGCTGTTCTGCAGCCACCACTGCTGATACCCAGGCAAATAGGGTCTGGAGTGGACCTCTAGTAAATGCCAACAGACCTGCAGCTGAGGGTCCTGTCTGTTAGAAGGAAAACTAACAAACAGAAAGGACATCCACACCAGGAACCCATCTGTACATCACCATCATCAAAGACCAAAAGTAGATAAAACCACAAAGATGGGGAAAAAACAGAGCAGAAAAACTGGAAATTCTAAAAAGCAGAGCACCTCTCCTCCTCCAAAGCAATGCAGTTCCTCACCAGCAACGGAACAAAGCTGGACGGAGAATGACTTTGACGAGTTGAGAGAAGAAGGCTTCAGACGCTCAAACTACTCCAAGCTACAGGAGGAAATTCAAACCAAACACAAAGAAGTTAAAAACTTTGAAAAAAATTTAGAAGAATGTATAACTAGAATAACCAATACAGAGAAGTGCTTAAAGGAGCTGATGGAGCTGAAAGCCAAGGCTAGAGAACTACGTGAAGAATGCAGAAGCCTCAGCAGCCAATGCAATCAACTGGAAGAAAGGGTATCAGTGATGGAACATGAAATGAATGAAATGAAGCGAGAAGGGAAGTTTAGAGAAAAAATAATAAAAAGAAACGAACAAAGCCTCCAAGAAATATGGGACTATGTGAAAAGACCAAATCTACGTCTGATTGGTGTACCCGAAAGTGATGGGGAGAATGGAACCAAGTTGGAAAACACTCTGCAGGATATTATCCAGGACAACTTCCCCAATCTAGCAAGGCAGGCCAACACCCAGATTCAGGAAATACAGAGAACGCCACAAAGATACTCCTCGAGAAGAGCAACTCAAGACACATAATTGAGACAGAGCGCGGGGTGGAGCCAAGATGGCCGAATAGGAACAGCTCCAGTCTCCAGCTCCCAGCCCCAGCGACACAGAAGACGGGTGATTTCTGCATTTCTGCTTGAGGTACCGGTTTCATCTCACTAGGGAGTGCCTAACAGTGGGTGCAGGACAGTCGGTGAAGCGCACTGTGCGCGAGCCGAAGCAGGGCGAGGCATTGCCTCACTCGGGAAGCGCAAGGGGTCAGGGAGTTCCCTTTCCTAGTCAAAGAAAGGGAAAACAGACGGCACCTGGAATATCGGGTCAGTCCCGTCCTAATACTGCGCTTTTCCAACGGGCCTGGAAAACGGCACACTAGGAGATTGTGTCCCGCACCTGGCTCGGAGGGTCCTATGCCCACGGAGTCTCGCTGATTGCTAGCACAGCAGTCTGAGATCAAGCTGCAAGGCGGCAACGAGGCTGGGGGAGGGGCGCCCGCCATTGCCCAGGCTTGCTTAGGTAAACAAAGCAGCCAGGAAGCTCGAACTGGGTGGAGCCCACCACAGCTCAAGGAGGCCCGCCTGCCTCTGTAGGCTCCACCTCTGGGGGCAGGGCACAGACAACCAAAAACTCAGCGAGAACCTCCACAGCCTTAAATGTCCCTGTCTGACTGACAGCTTTGAAGAGAGTAGTGGTTCTCCCAGCACGCAGCTGGAGATCTGAGAACGGACAGACTGCCTCCTAAAGTGGGTCCCTCACCCCTGAGCAGCCTAACTGGGAGGCACCCCCCCAGTGGGACAGACTGACACCTCATTCAACCGGGTACTCCTCCGAGACAAAACTTTCAGAGGAACTATCAGACAGCTGAATTTGTGGTCTCACGAAAATCCGCTGTTCTGCAGCCACCGGTGCTGACACCCAGCCAAACAGGGTCTGGAGTGGACCTCTAGTAAACTCCAACAGACCTGCAGCTGAGGGTCTTGTCTGGTAGAAGGAAAATTAACAAACAGAAAGGACATCCACACCAAAAACCCATCTGTACATCACCATCATCGAAGACAAAAAGTAGACAAAACCACAAAGATGGGGAAAAAACAGACCAAAAAAACTGGAAACTCTAAAAAACAGAGCACCTCTCCTCCTCCAAAGGAACGCAGTTCCTCACCAGTAATGGAACAAAGCTGGATGGAGGATGACTTTGATGAGTTGAGAGAAGAAGGCTTCAGACGATCAAACTACTCTGAGCTACGAGAGGAAATTCAAAACAATAGCAAAGAAGTTAAAAACTTTGAAAAAAAATTAGAAGAATGGATAACTAGAATAACCAATGGAGAGAAGGGCTTAAAGGAGATGATGGAGCTGAAAGCCAAGTTTCGAGAACTACGCGAAGAATGCAGAAGCCTCAGTAGCAGATGCGATCAACTGGAAGAAAGGGTATCGCTGATAGAAGATGAAATGAATGAAATGAAGAGAGAAGGGAAGTTTAGAGAAAAAAGAATAAAAAGAAATGAACAAAGCCTCCAAGAAATTTGGGACTATGTGAAAAGACCAAACCTACGTCTGATTGGTGTACCTGAAAATGATGGGGAGAATGGAACCAAGTTGGAAAACACTCTGCAAGATATTATCCAGGAGAACTTCCCCAATCTAGCAAGGCAGGCCAGCATTCAGATTCAGGAAATACAGAGAACGCCACAAAGATACTCCTCGAGAAGGGCAACTCCAAGACACATAATTGTCAGATTCACCAAAGTGGAAATGAAGGAAAAAATGTTAAGGGCAGCCAGAGAGAAAGGTCGGGTTACCCACAAAGGGAAGCCCATCAGACTAACAGCTGATCTCTCAGCAGAAACTCTACAAGCCAGAAGAGAGTGGGGGCCGATATTCAACATTCTTAAAGAAAAGAATTTTCAACCCAGAATTTCCTATCCCGCCAAACTAAGCTTCACAAGTGAAGGAGAAATAAAATACTTTACAGACAAGCAAACGCTGAGTGATTTTGTCACCACCAGGCCTGCCCTAAAAGAGCTCCTGAAGGAAGCACTAAACATGGAAAGGAACAACCGGTACCAGCCCCTGCAAAAACATGCCAAATTGTAAAGACCATCGAGGCTAGGAAGAAACTATAGCAACTAACGAGCAAAATAACCAACTAACATCATAATGACAGGATCAGATTCACACATAACAATATTCACGTTAAATGTAAATGGGCTAAATGCTCCAATCAAAAGACACAGACTGGCAAACTGGATAAGGAGTCAGGACCCATCAGTGTGCTGTATTCAGGAAACCCATCTCACGTGCAGAGACACACATAGACTCAAAATAAAGGGATGGAGGAAGATCTATCAAGCAACTGGAAAACAAAAAAAGGCAGGGGTTGCAATCCTAGTCTCTGATAAAATAGACTTTAAACCAACAAAGATCAAAAGAGACAAAGAAGGCCATTATATAATGGTAAAGGGATCAATTCAACAAGAAGAGCTAACTATCCTAAATATATATGCACCCAACACAGGAGCACCCAGATTCATAAAGCAAGTCCTCAGTGACCTACAAAGGGACTTAAACTCCCACACAATAATAATGGGAGATTTTAACACCCCACTGTCAGCATTAGACAGATCAACGAGACAGAAAGTTAACAAGGATATCCAGGAATTGAACTCAGCTCTACATAAAGTGGACCTAATAGACATCTACAGAACTCTCCACCCCAAATCAACAGAATATACATTTTTTTCAGCACCACACCAAACCTATTCCAAAATTGACCACATAGTTGGAAGTAAAGCTCTTCTCAGCAAATGTAAAAGAACAGAGATTATAACAAACTGTCTCTCAGACCACAGTGCAATCAAACTAGAACTCAGGATTAAGAAACTCAGTCAAAACCGCTCAACTACATGGAAACTGAACAACCTGCTCCTGAATGACTATTGGGTACATAATGAAATGAAGGCAGAAATAAAGATGTTCTTTGAAACCAACGAGAACAAAGACACAACATACCAGAATCTCTGGGACACGTTCAAAGCAGTGTGTAGAGGGAAATTTATAGCACTAAATGCCCACAAGAGAAAGCAGGAAAGATCCAAAATTGACACCCTAACATCACAATTAAAAGAACTAGAAAAGCAAGAGCAAACACATTCAAAAGCTAGCAGAAGGCTAGAAATAACTAAAATCAGAGCAGAACTGAAGGAAATAGAGACACAAAAAACCCTTCAAAAAATTAATGAATCTAGGAGCTGGTTTTTTGAAAAGATCAACAAAATTGATGGACCGCTAGCAAGACTAATAAAGAAGAAAAGAGAGAAGAATCAAATAGATGCAATAAAAAACGAAAAAGGGGATATCACCACCGATCCCACAGAAATACAATCTACCATCAGAGAATACTACAAACACCTCTATGCAAATAAACTAGAAAATCTGGAAGAAATGGATAAATTCCTCGACAAATACACCCTCCCAAGACTAAACCAGGAAGAAGTTGAATCTCTGAATAGACCAATAACAGGTTCTGAAATTGTGGCAATAATCAATAGCTTACCAACCAAAAAGAGTCCAGGACCTGATGGATTCACAGCTGAATTCTACCAGAGGTACAAGGAGGAACTGGTACCATTCCTTCTGAAACTATTCCAATCGATAGAAAAAGAGGGAATCCTCCCTAACACATTTTACGAAGCCAGCATCGTCCTGATACCAAAACCTGGCAGAGACATAACCAAAAAAGAGAATTTCAGACCAATATCCTTGATGAACATTGATGCAAAAATCCTCAATAAAATACTGGCAAACCGAATCCAGCAGCACATCAAAAAGCTTATCCACCATGATCAAGTGGGCTTCATCCCTGGGATGCAAGGCTGGTTCAACATACGCAAATCAATAAATGTAATCCAGCATATAAACAGAACCAAAGACAAAAACCACATGATTATCTCAATAGATGCAGAAAAGGCCTTTGACAAAATTCAACAACCCTTCATGCTAAAAACTCTCAATAAATTAGGTATTGATGGGACGTATCTCAAAATAATAAGAGCTATCTACAACAAACCCACAGCCAATATCATACTGAATGGGCAAAAACTGGAAGCATTCCCTCTGAAAACTGGCACAAGACAGGGATGCCCTCTCTCACCGCTACTATTCAACATAGTGCTGGAAGTTCTGGCCAGAGCAATCAGGCAGGAGAAGGAAATAAAGGGTATTCAATTAGGAAAAGAGGAAGTCAAATTGTCCCTGTTTGCAGATGACATGATTGTATATCTAGAAAACCCCATTGTCTCAGCCCAAAATCTCCTTAAGCTGATTAGCAACTTCAGCAAAGTCTCAGGATACAAAATTAATGTACAAAAATCACAAGCATTCTTGTACACCAATAACAGACAAACAGAGAGCCAAATCATGAGTGAACTCCCATTCACAATTGCTTCAAAGAGAATAAAATACCTAGGAATCCAACTTACCAGGGATGTGAAGGACCTCTTCAAGGAGAACTACAAACCACTGCTCAATGAAATAAAAGAGGATACAAACAAATGGAAGAACATTCCATGCTCATGGGTTGGAAGAATCAATATCGTGAAAATGGCCATACTGCCCAAGGTAATTTATAGATTCAATGCCATCCCCATCAAGCTACCAATGACTTTCTTCACAGAATTGGAAAAAACTACTTTAAAGTTCATATGGAACCAAAAAAGAGCCCGCATCGCCAAGTCAATCCTAAGCCAAAAGAACAAAGCTGGAGGCATCACGCTACCTGACTTTAAACTATACTACAAGGCTACAGTAACCAAAACAGCATGGTACTGGTACCACAACAGAGACATAGATCAATGGAACAGAACAGAGCCCTCAGAAATGATGCCGCATAGCTACAACTATCTGATCTTTGACAAACCTGACAAAAACAAGAAATGGGGAAAGGATTCCCTATTTAATAAATGGTGCTGGGAAAACTGGCTAGCCATATGTAGAAAGCTGCAACTGGATCCCTTCCTTACACCTTATACCAAAATTAATTCAAGATGGATTAAAGACTTATATGTTAGACCTAAAACCATTAAAATCCTACAAGAAAACATAGGCAATACCATTCAGGACATAGGCGTGGGCAAGGACTTCATGTCTAAAACACCAAAAGCAATGGCAACAAAAGCCAAAATCGACAAATGGGATCTCATTAAACTAAAGAGCTTCTGCACAGCAAAAGAAACTATCATCAGAGTGAACAGGCAACCTACACAATGGGAGAAAATTTTTGCAACCTACTCATCTGACAAAGGGCTAATATCCAGAATCTACAATGAACTCAAACAAATTTACAAGAAAAAAACAAACAACCCCATCAAAAAGTGGGCAGAGGACATGAACAGACACTTCTCAAAAGAAGACATTTATGCAGCCAAAAAACACACGAAGAAATGCTCCTCATCACTGGCCATCAGAGAAATGCAAATCAAAACTACAGTGAGATACCATCTCACACCAGTTAGAATGGCCATCATTAAAAAATCAGGAAACAACAGGTGCTGGAGAGGATGTGGAGAAATAGGAACACTTTTACACTGTTGGTGGGACTGTAAACTAGTTCAACCATTGTGGAAGTCAGTGTGGCGATTCCTCAGGGATCTCGAACTAGAAATAGCATTTGACCGAGCCATCCCATTACTGGGTATATACCCAAAGGACTATAAATCATGCTGCTATAAAGACACATGCACACGTATGTTTATTGCGGCACTATTCACAATAGCAAAGAGTTGAAACCAACCCAAATGTCCAACAACGATAGACTGGATTAAGAAAATGTGGCACATATACACCATGGAATACTATGCAGCCATAAAAAATGATGAGTTCGTGTCCTTTGTAGGGACATGGATGAAACTGGAAAACATCATTCTCAGTAAACTATCGCAAGGACAAAAAACCAAACACCGCATGTTCTCACTCATAGGTGGGAATTGAACAATGAGAACTCATGGACACAGGAAGGGGAACATCACGCTCCGGGGACTGTTGTGGGGTGGGGGGAGGGGGGAGGGACAGCATTAGGAGATACACCTAATGCTAAATGACGAATTAATGGGTGCAGGAAATCAACATGGCACATGGATACATATGTAACAAACCTGCACATTGTGCACATGTACCCTAAAACCCTAAAGTATAATAAAGAAAAAAAAAAAAAAAAAAAGAACTGAGACAGAGCGAGACTCTGTCTTTGTGTGCTGTAAAAAAAAAAAAAAAAAAAAAAAAAGACACATAATTGTCAGATTCACCAAAGTTGAAATGAAGGAAAAAATGATAAGAGCAGCCAGAGAGAAAGGTCGGGTTACCCACAAAGGGAAGCCCATCAGACTAACAGCTGATCTCTCGGCAGAAACTCTACAAGCCAGAAGACAGTGGGGGCCAATATTGAACATTCTTAAAGAAAAGAATTTTCAACCCAGAATTTCATATCCAACCAAGCTAAGCTTCATAAGTGAAGGAGAAATAAAATACTTCACAAACAAACAAATGCTGAGAGATTTTGTCACCACCAGGCCTGCCCTAAAAGAGCTCCTGAAGGAAGCACTAAACATGGAAAGGAACAACCAGTACCAGCCACTGCAAAATCATGCCAAACTGTAAAGACCATCGAGGCTAGGAAGAAACTGCATCACTAACGAGCAAAATAACCAGCTAACATCATAATGACAGGATAAAATTCACACATAACAATATTAACTTTAAATGTAAATGGACTAAATGCTCCAATTAAAAGACACAGACTGGCAAATTGCATAAACAGTCAAGACCCATCACTGTGCTCTATTCAGGAAACCCATCTCATGTGCAGAGACACACATAGGCTCAAAATAAAAGGATGGAGGAAGATCTACCAAGCAAATGGAAAACAAAAAAAGGCAGGGGTTGCAATCCTAGTCTCTGATAAAACAGACTTTAAACCAACAAAGATCAAAAGAGACAAAGAAGGCCATTACATAATGGTAAAGGGATCAATTCAACAAGAAGACCTAACTATCCTAAACATATATGCACCCAATACAGGAGCATCCAGATTCATAAGGCAAGCCCTTAGTGACCTACAAAGAGACTTAGACTCCCACACAATAATAAAAGGGGAGACTTTAACACCCCACTGTCAACATTAGACAGATCAAAAAGACAGAAAGTTAACAAGGATACCCAGGAATTGAACTCAGCTCTGCATCAAGCGGATCTAATAGACATCTACAGAACTCTCCACCCCAAATCAACAGAATATACATTTTTTTCAGCACCACACCACACCTATTCCAAAATTGACCACATAGTTGGAAGTAAAGCTCTCCTCAGCAAATGTAAAAGAATAAAAATTATAACAAACTGTCTCTCAGACCACAGTGCAATCAAACTAGAACTCAGGATTAAGAAACTCACTCAAAACCACTCAACTACATGGCAACTGAACAACCTGCTCCTGAATGACTACTGGGTACATAACGAAATGAAGGCAGAATTAAAGATGTTCTTTGAAACCAGCGAGAACAAAGACACAACATACCAGAATCTCTGGGACTCATTCAAAGCAGTGTGTAGAGGGAAATTTATAGCACTAAATGCCCACAAGAGAAAGCAGGAAAGATCCAAAATTGACACCCTAACATCACAATTAAAGGAACTAGAAAAGCAAGAGCAAACACATTCAAAAGCTAGCAGAAGGCTAGAAATAACTAAAATCAGAGCAGAACTGAAGGAAATAGAGACACAAAAAACCCTTCAAAAAATTAATCCAGGAGCTGGTTTTTTGAAAAGATCAACAAAATTGATAGACCGCTAGCAAGACTAACAAAGAAGAAAAGAGAGAAGAATCAAATAGATGCAATAAAAAAAGAAAAAGGGGATATCACCACCGATCCCACAGAAATACAAACTACCATCAGAGAATACTACAAACACCTCTATGCAAATAAACTAGAAAATCTAGAAGAAATGGATGAATTACTCGACACACACACCCTCCCAAGACTAAACAAGGAAGAAGCTGAATCTCTGAATAGACTAATAACAGGCTCTGAAATTGTAGCAATAATCAATAGCTTACCAACCAAAAAGAGTCCAGGACCAGATGGATTCACAGTTGAATTCTACCACAGATACAAGGAGGAACTGGTACCATTCCTTCTGAAACTATTCCAATCGACAGAAAAAGAGGGAATCCTCCCTAACTCATTTTATGAGGCCAGCATCATCCTGATACCAAAGCCAGGCAGAGACACAACCAAAAAAGAGAATTTTATACCAATATCCTTGATGAACATTGATGCAAAAATCCTCAACAAAATACTGGCAAACCAAATCCAACAACACATCAAAAAGCTTGTCCACCATGATCAAGTGGGCTTCATCCCTGGGATGCAAGGCTGGTTCAACATATGCAAATCAATAAATGTAATGCAGCATATAAACAGAACCAAAGACAAAAACCACATGATTATCTCAATAGACGCAGAAAAGGCCTTTGACAAAATTCAACAACCCTTCATGCTAAAAACTCTCAATAAATTAGGTATTGATGGGACGTTATCTCAAAATAATAAGAGCTATCTATGACAAACCCGCAGCCAACATCATACTGAATGGGCAAAAACTGGAAGTATTCCCTCTGAAAACTGTCACAAGACAGGGATGCCCTCTCTCACCGCTCCTATTCAACATAGTGTTGGAAGTTCTGGCCAGGGCAATTACGCAGGAGAAGGAAATAAAGGGTATTCAATTAGGAAAAGAGGAAGTCAAATTGTCCCTGTTTGCAGATGACATGATTGTATATCTGGAAAACCCCACTGTCTCAGCCGAAAATCTCCTTAAGCTGATAAGCAACTTCAGCAAAATCTCAGGATACAAAATCAATGTACAAAAATCACAAGCATTCTTACACACCAATCACAGACAAACAGAGAGCCAAATCATGAGTGAACTCCCATTCACAATTGCTTCAAAGAGAATAAAATACCTAGGAATCTAACTTACAAGGGACGTGAAGGACCTCTTCAAGGAGAACTACAAACCACTGCTCAATGAAATAAAAGAGGATACAAACAAATAGAAGAATATTCTGTGCTCACGGGTTGGAAGAATCAATATTGTGAAAATGGCCATACTGCCCAAGGTAATTTATAGATTCAATGCCATCCCCATCAAGCTACCAATGAATTTCTTCACAGAATTGGAAAAAACTACTTTAAAGTTCATATGGAACCAAAAAAGAGCCCACATCGCCAAGTCAATCCTAAGCCAAAAGATCAAAGCTGGAGGCATCATGCTACCCGACTTCAAACCATACTACAAGGCTACAGTAACCAAAACAGCATGGTACTGGTACCAAAACAGAGATACAGATCAATGGAACAGAACAGAGCCCTCAGAAATAATGCCGCATATCTACAACTATCTGATCTTTGACAAACCTGACAAAAACAAGCAATGGGGAAAGGATTCCCTATTTAATAAATGGTGCTGAAAAAACTGGCTAGCCATATGTAGAAAGCTGAAACTGGATCCCTTCCTTATACCTTATACAAAAATTCATTCAAGATGGATTAAAGACTTACATGTTAGACCTAAAACCATAAAAACCCTAGAAGAAAAGCTAGGCTATTCAGGACATAGGCATGGGCAAGGACTTCATGTCTAAAACACCAAAAGCAATGGCAGCAAAAGCAGAAATTGACAAATGGGATCTAATTAAACTAAAGAGCTTCTGCACAGCAGAAGAAACTACCATCAGAGTGAACAGACAACCTACAAAATGGGAGAAAATTTTCACAACCTACTCACCTGACAAAGGGCTAATATCCAGAATCTACAATGAACTCAAACAAATTTATAAGAAAAAAATAAACAACCCCATCAACAAGTGGGCGAAGGATATGAACAGACACTTCTCAAAAGAAGACATTTATGCAGCCAAAAGACACATGAAAAAATGCTTATCATCACTGGCCATCAGAGAAATGCAAATCAAAACCACAATGAGATACCATCTCACACCAGTTAGAATGGCGATCATTAAAAAGTCAGGACTCAACAGGTGCTGGAGAGGATGTGGAGAAATAGGAACACTTTTACACTGTTGGTGGGACTGTAAACTAGTTCAACCATTATGGAAGTCAGTGTGGCCATTCCTCAGGGATCTAGAACCAGAAATAGCATTTGACCCAGCCATCCCATTACTGGGTATCGACCCAAAGGACTATAAATCATGCTGCTATAAAGACACATGCACACGTATGTTTATTGCGGCATTATTCACAATAGCAAAGAGTTGGAACCAACCCAAATGTCCAACAACAATAGACTGGATTAAGAAAATGTGGCACATATACACCATGGAATACTCTGCAGCCATAAAAAATGATGAGTTCATGTCCTTTGTAGGGGCATGAATGAAACTGGAAATCATCATTCGCAGTACATGGATGAAACTGAAAATCATCATTCTCAGTAAACTATCACAAGGACAAAAAACCAAACACTGCATGTTCTCACTCATAGGTGGGAACTGAACAATGAGAACACATGGACACAGGCAGGGGAACATCACACTCCTGGGACTGCTGTGGGGTGGGGGGATGGAGGAGGGATAGCATTAGGAGATATACGTAATGCTAAATTACGAGTTAATGGGTGCAGCACACCAACATGGCACATGTATACATATGTAACAAACCTGCACACTGTGCACATGTACCCTAAAACTTAAAGTATAATAATAATAAAATAAAATAAAATAAAATAAAATAAAATAAAATAAAATAAAATAAAATAAATGAGTCTTTATAAAAAATGAAAAAAAAAAACAAAATACGTAAATCAAATACCGTCACATGAGGCATGCAGCATAAAAAGGTTTTGGTTGACAACAGACCACAAAAATGAGGGTGGTCCCACAAGATTATAATACCATACAGTAATTTTACTGTACCTCTTCTATGTTTAGATATATTTAACTATACAAATACTTACCATTGTGATACAACTGCCAACAGTATTCAGTACAGTAACATGTTGCACATGTTTGTTGCTAAGAGCAATAGACTATACCATATAGCCTAGGTGTGTAGTAGGCTATATCATTTAGGTTTAAATAAAGTCCATGATGTTTGCACAACAACAAAATCGCCTTGAAGCATCTCTTAGAACGTATCCCTGTCACTAAGTGACACTTGACTATAAAAATGTAGCTCTTTTCAAGGGAGGTTGGCAAGATAGCTGAATAGGAACAGCTCCGGTCTGCAGTACCCAATGAGATCAACGGAGAAGGTGGGTGATTTCTGCATTTCCAACTGAGGTACACAGTTCATCTCATGGGGACTGGTTAGACAGTGGGTGCAGCCCACGTAGGGTGAGCTGAAGCAGGGTGGGGCATCGCCTCACTCGGGAAGTGCAAGAGGTCAGGAAACTCCCTCCCATAGCCAAGGGAAGCCATGAGGGACTGTGCTGTGAGGAATGGTGCATTCTGGCCCAGATACTACACTTTTCCCACGGTCTTTGCAACCTTTAGACCAGGAGATTCCCTCAGGTGCCTATGCCACCAGGGCCCTGGGTTTCAAGCACAAAACTGGGTGGCTGTTAAGCACAAAACTGGGTGGCTGTTTAGGCAGACACCAAGCTAGCTGCAGGAGTATTTTTTCATACCCCGGTGGCACTGTAATGCCAGCACGACAGAACCATTCACTCACTTGGAAAGGGGGCTGAAGTCAGGGAGCCAAGTGGTCTAGCTCAGCAGATCCCACCCCTATGGAGCCCAGAAAGATAAGATCCACTGGCTTGAAATTCTCGCTACCAGCACAGCAGTCTGAAGTGGAACTGGGACACTCAAACTTGGTGGGGGGAGGGGTGTCCACCATTGCTGAGGCTTGAGTATGTGGTTTTCCCCTCACAGTGTAAACAAAGCAAAGGGGAAGTTCCAACTGGGCAGAGCCCTCCACACCTCAGCAAAACCACTGTAGCCAGACTGCCTCTCCAGATTCCTACATTCTGGGCAGGGCATCTCTGAAAAACAGGCAGCAACCCCAGTCAGGGGCTTAAAAATAAAACCCCCATCTCCCTGGGACGGAGCACCTCAGGGAAGGGGCAACTGTGGGTGCAGCTTCAGCAAATTTAAACGTCCCTGCCTGCCAGCTCTGAAGAGAGCAGCAGATCTCCCGGCACAGTGTTTGAGTTCCACTAAGTGTCAGACTAGACCACCTCCTCAAGTAGGTCGCTGACACCTGTGTCTTCTGACTGGGAAACACCTCACAGCAGGGGCCAATAGACACCTCATACAGGAGAGCTCCGGCTGGCATCTGGAGGGCGCCCCTCTGGGACGAAGCTTCCAGAGCAAGGAACAGGCAGCAATCTTTGCTGATCTGCAGCCTCTGCTGGTGATACCCAGGTAAACTGGGTCTGGAGTAGACTCCCAGCAAACTCCAGCAGACCTGCAGTAGAGGGGCCTGTTAGAAGGAAAACTAACAAACAGAAACAAATAGCATCAACATCAACAAAAAGGATGTGCACACAGAAACCCCATCTGAAGGTCACCAACATCAAAAACCAAAGGTAGATAAATCCACGAAGATCAGAAGAAACCAACGGGAAAAGGCTGAAAATTCCAAAAACCTTCCTCCAAAGGATCACAACTCCTTGCCAGCAAGAAAACAAAACTGGATGGAGAATGAGTTTGACAAACTGACAGAAATAGGCTTCAGAAGGTGGGTAATAACAAACTCCTCCGAGCTAAAGGAACATGTTCTAACCCAATTCAAGGAAGCTAAGAACCTTGATAAAAGGATAGAGGAATTTGCTAACTAGAATAACCAGTTTAGAGAAGAACATAAATGACCTGATGGAGCTGAAAAGCAAAGCCCAAGAATTTTGTGAAGCATACACAAGTATCAATAGCCAAATCGATCAAACGGAAGAAAGGGTATTAGAGATTGAAGATCGACTTAATGAAATAAGGCATGAAGACAATATTAGAGAAAAAAGAATGAAAAGGAATGAAAAAGCCTCCAAGAAATATGGTACTATGTGAAAAGACCAAATCTATAGTTGATTGGTGTACCTGAAAGTGACAGGGAGAATGGAACCAAGTCGGAAAACACTCTTCAGGATATTATCCAGGAGAACTTGCCCAAGCTAGCAAGACAGGCCAACATTTAAATTGAGGAAATACAGAGAACACTAAAAAGTTACTCCTCAAGAAGAGCAACTGCAAGACACATAATCGTCAGATTCACCAAGGTTGAAATAAAGGAAAAAATGTTAAGGGCAGCCAGAGAGAAACGTCGGGTTACCCACAAAGGGAAGCCCATCAGGCTAACAGTGAATCTCTCTGCAAAAACCCTACAAGCCAGAAGAGATTGGGGGCCAATATTCAACATTCTTAAAGAAAAGAATTTTCGCCAGGCACGGTGGTTCACACCTGTAATTCCAGCACTTTGGGAGGCTGAGGAGGGCGGATCATGAGGTCAGGAGTTCAAGAACAGCCTGGCCAACATGGTGAAACCCCGTCTCTACTAAAAATACAAAAATTAGCCAGACATGGTGGTGAGCAACTGCAATCTCAACTACTCAGGAGGCTGAGGCAGGAGAATTGCTTGATCCCAGGAGACAGAGGTTACAGTGAGCTGAGATCATGCCATTGCACTCCAGCCAGGTGACAGGGAGACTCATCTCAAAAAAAAAAAAAAAAAAAAAAGGATTTTCAACCCAGAATTCCATACCCAGCCAAACTAAGCTTCATATGTGAAGGAGAAATAAAATCCTTCACAGACAAGCAAAGGCTGAGAGATTTTTGTCACCACCAGGCCTGCCTTACAGGAGCTCCTGAAGGAAGCACTAAACTTGGAAAGGAATAATCGGTACCAGCCACTGCAAAAGCATACCAAATTACAAGGCCTATTGACACAAGGAAGAAACTGCATCAACTAATGGGCAAAATAACCAGCCAGCATCATAATGACAGTATCAAATTCACACATAACAATATTAACCTTAAATGTAAATGGTCTAAATGCCCCAATTAAAAGACACAGACTGGCAAATTGGATAAAGGCTCAAAACCTATCGGTGTGCTGTATTCAGGAGACCTATCTCATGTGCTAAGACACACATAGGCTCAAAATAAAGGGATGAAGAAATATTTACCAAGCAAATGGAAAAGAAAAAAAAGCAGAGGTTGCAATCCCACTCTATGAGAAAACAGACTTTAAACCAACAAAGATCAAATGACACAAAGAAGGGCATTATATAATGGTAAAGCGATCAATGCAACAAGAAGACCTAACTATCCTAAATATACATGCACCCACTACAGGAGCACCCAGATTCATATAGCAAGTTCTTAGAGACCTACAAAGAGATTTAGATTCCCACACAATAATAGTGGGAGACTTTAACACCCCACTGTCAATATTAGACACATCAAGGAGGCAGAAAATTAACAACGATATTCAGGACTTGAACTGAGCTCTAGTCCAAGCAACCTAATAGATATCCACAGAACTCTCCACCCCAAATCAACAGAATATACATTCTTCTGAGCACCACATCACACTTACTCTAAAATTGAAGACATAATTGGAAATAAAACACTCCTCAGCAAATGCAAAAGAATGGAAATCTTAACAGTCTCTCAGATCACAGTGCAATCAAATTAGAACTCAGGATTAAGAAACTCACTCAAAACCACACAACTACATGGAAACTGAACAACCTGCTACTAAATGACTACTGGGTAAACAAAGAAATTAGGGAAGAAATCAATTTCTTTGAAACCAATGAAAACAAAGACACAACATACCAGAATTTCTGGGACATGGCTAAAGCAGTGTTTTGAGAGAAACTTATAGCACTAAATGTCCACAAAAGAAAGCAGGAAAGATCTAAAATCGACACCCTAACATCACAATTAAAAGAACTAGAGAAGGCTGGGCATGGTGGCTCACGCCTGTAATCCCAACACTTTGGGAGGCCGAGGTGGGCTGATCACGGGGTCAGGAGATTGAGACCCTCCTGGCTAAGACGGTGAAACTCCATCTCTAATAAAAATACAAAAAAATTAGCCGAGTGTGGTGATGGGCACCTGTAGTCCCAGCTACTCGGGAGGGAGGCAGGACAATGGCGTGAAACCAGGAGGCAGAGCTTGCAGTGAGCCGAGATCATGCCACTGCACTCCAGCCTGGGTGACAGAGCGAGACTCCGTCTCAAACAAAAAAAAAAAAAAAAAAAAAAGAACTAGAGAAGCAACAGGCAAATAAATTCAAAAGCTAGCAGAAGACGAGAAATACCTAATATCAGAGTAGAACTGAAGGAGATAGAGACATGAAAAACCATTCAAAAAAATCAATGAATCCAGGAGCTGCTTTTTTGAAAAGATCAACAAAATAGACCACTAGCCAGACTAATAAAGAAGAGAGAAGAATCAAATAGATGCAATTAGAAATGATAAAGGGGATATCACCACTGATCCCAAAGAAATACAAACTACCATCAGAGAATACTATAAACACCTCTACGAAAATAAACTAGAAAATCTAGAAGAAATGAATAAATTCCTCAACACATACACCCCCCAAGTCTAAACAAGGAAGAATTCGAATCACTGAATAGATAACAAGTTCTAAAATTGAGGCAGTAATTAACAGCCTACCAACCAAAAAAAGTCCAGGACCAGACGCATTCATAGTCAAATTCTACCAGAGGTACAAAGAGGAGCTGGTACCATTCCTTCTGAAACTATTCCAAACAATAGAAAAAGAGGGAATTCTCCCAAACTCATTTTATGAGGCCAGCATCATCCTGATACCAAAACCTGGCAGAGACACAATAAAAAAAGAAAATTTCAGGCCAATATTCCTGATGAACATTGATGTGAAAATCCTCAATAAAATACTGGCAAACCAAATCCAGCAGCACATCAAAAAGCTTATCTACCACGATCAAGTCAGCTTCATCCCTGGGATGCAAGGCTGGTTCAACATACACAAATCAATAAATGTAATCCATCACATAAACAGAACCAATGAAAAAAACCACATAATTACCTCAGTAGATGCAGAAAAGGCCTTCAATAAAACTCAACACCCCTTCATGCTAAAAACTCTCAATAAACTAGATATTGATGGCACATATCTCAAAATAAGAACAGCTATTTGTGACAAACCCACAGACAATATCATACTGAATGGGCAAAAACTGGAAGCATTCCCTTTGAAAACTAGCACAAGACAAAGATGCCCTCTCTTACCACTCCTATTCAATATAGTATTGGAAGTTCTGGCCAGGGCAGTTGGGCAAGAGAAAGAAATAAAGGATATTTAAATAGGAATAGAGGAAGTCAAATTGTCTCTATTTGCAGATGACATAATTGTATATTGTATATTTACAAACCCCATCATCTCAGCTCCAAATCTCCTTAAGCTGATAAGCAACTTGAGCAGTCTCAGGATAAAAAAATCAAGTTGCAAAAATCACAAGCATTCCTATACATCAATAATAGACAAACAGAGAGGCAAATCATGAGTGAACTCCCATTCACAATTGCTACAAAGAGAATAAAATACCTAGGAATATAACTTACAAGGGATGTGAAGGACCTCTTCAAGGAGAACTACAAACCACTGCTCAAGGAAATAAGAGAGGACACACAGAAATGGAAAACATTCCATGCTCATGGATAGGAAGAATCAGTATTGTGAAAATGGCCATACTGCCCAAACTAATTTAAATATTCAATGCTATTCCCATCAAGCTACCATTGACTTTCTTCACAGAATTAGGAAAAAACTACTTTAAATTTCATATGGAACCAAAAAACAGCCCGCATAGCCAAGACAATCCTAAGCAAAATGAACAAAGCTGGAGGCATCAAGCTACCTAACTTCAAACTACACTACAAGGCTACAGTAACAAAAACAGCCTGGTACTGGTACCAAAGCAGATATATAGACCAATGGAACAGAAAAGAGGACTCAGAAATAACACCACACATCTACAACCATCTGATCTTTGACAAACCTCACAAAAACAACCAATGGGGAAAGGATTCCATATTTAATAAATGGTGTTGGGAAAACTGGCTAGCCATATGCAAAAAACTGAAACTGGACCCCTTCCTTACATCTTATACAAAAATTAACTCAAGATGGATTAAAGACTTAAACATAAGACCTAAAACCATAAAAACCCTAGAAGGAAACCTAGGCAATACCACTCAGGACACAGGCATGGGCAAAGACTTCATGACTAAAACACCAAAAGTAATGGCAACAAAAGCCAAAATTGACAAATGGGATCTAATTAAACTAAAGAGCTTCTTTAAAGCAAAAGAAACTATCATCAGAGTGACAGGCAACCTCAGAATGGGAGAAAATTTTTGCAATCTAACCATCTGACAAAGGGCTAATATCCAGAATCTACAAAGAACTTAAACAAATTTATAAGAAAAAAACCAAACAACCCCAACAAAAAGTGAGCGAAAAATATGAACACTTTTCAAAAGAAGACATGCTCATCATCACTACTCATTAGAGAAATGCAAATCAAAACCACAATGAGATACCATCTCACACCAGTTAGAATGGCGATCATTAAAATGTCAGGAAACAACAGATACTCAAGAGGATGTGGAGAAATAGGAATGCTTTTACACTACTTGTGGGAGTGTAAATTAGTTCAACCATTGTGGAAGACACTGTGGCGATTCCTCAAGGATCTAGAACCAGAAATACCATTTGACTCAGCAATCCCATTACTGGGTATATACCCAAAGGATTATAAATCATTCTACTATAAAGACACATGCACATGTATGTTTACTGCAGCACTGTTCACAATAGCAAAGGCTTGGAACCAACCCAAATGCCCATCAATGATAGACTGGATAAAGAAAATGTGACACATATACACCATGGAGTACTCTGCAGCCATAAAAAAGGATAAGTTCATGTTATTTGCAGGGACATGGATGAAGCTGAAAACCATCATTCTCAGCAAACTAACACAAGAACAGAAAACCAAACACTACATGTTCTCACTCATAAGTGGGAGCTGAACAATGAGAACACATGGACACAAGAAGGGGAATATAACACACCAGGGCCTGTCTGGGGGACAGGATGGGGGCCAGTGGCTAGGGGAGGGATAGCAGTATGAGAAATATCTAATGTAGATGACGGGTTGATGGGTGCAGCAAACCAACATGGCACATGTATACCTATGTAACAAACCTGCATGTGCTGCACATGTACCCTGGAACTTAAAGTATAATACAAATAAATAAACAAATAACAGCAAAAATGTAGCTCTTTTCTATGATAAAGCTGAACTTACAAATTGAATATTCTAAAAAATAATAAAATATTTAATGTATACCTTCGTTTTAAATTTTATTGACATTTGATTCACAATGACCTGGATATGTAAACTGTACAATTTGATGATTTCTGGCCTATGTATTCCCATGAAACCATCACTACACTTAAGATAACGAACATTTCTACCAGACCCTTTACAATCCATCTCTCACTGTACCCTGTTTCCAGGTAACATTGATCTGCTTTATGTCACTACAGGTTCATTGCACTTTCTAGAACTGTATATAAGTAGAATTATATAATAAATATTTTTCTATTGGTCTGGCTTCTTTAAGGATAATTATTTTGAAATTCATCAATGATGATGATGATGATGATGATGATGATAATGATATAGCCATTTGTTCCTTTTGACTGCTGAGTCCACTGTTTGGGTATAATATAGTTTGTTTCTCCATTCACCTGTTGATGGATATTGGGTTGTTTCCAGTTTTCGCTATTGCAAATGTAACTGCTATCAACATTCATGTACAAATCTGTGTATGGGCACATGTTTTCATTTCTCTTGTATAAATAACTAGGAGTGGAATGGCTGGTTTGGGCAGCGGGGTGGGGGGATGCTTAATGCTTCAAGCAGTTGCCAAACTGTTTACCATTTTACGTTTACTTCAGCGATATATATAATTTCCAGTTGTTCCACATGCTCGCCATCCTAATGGGTGTAGAGTAAGATAAAATTGTGATTTCACTTTGCACTTCTCTGATAACAACCTATGCTAATCATCTTTTTATGGTTTATCGATTATTCATGTATTTTCTTTTATCAAGTATCAGTTCAAAAATTTTGCCCACTATTTTAAAATTGGATTGTCTTGTTATTATTAAATGGAAAGAGTACTTTATATATTCTGGACACAAGTCCTTTGTCTGATATATGTTTTGGAAATGTTTTCTTCAATTCTTGCTTTTTTGTGATGTGACCTTACTGTGTCATGCCCCAAGGGTGAAGATTTTAAGTTCTATGTTATTTTATTTATTTATTTATTTTAATTGAGACTGAGTCTCGCTCTATCGCCCAGGCTGGAGTGCAGTGTCGCGATCTGGGCTCACTGCAACCTCCACCTCATGGGTGCAATCGATTCTTGTGCCTCAGCCTCCCGAGTAGCTGGGATTACAGGCACCTGCCACCACACCCACTAATTTTTGTACTTTCAGTAGAGATGGGGTTTCACCATGTTAGCCAGGCTGGTCTTGAACTCCTAACCTCAAGTGATCTGCCTGCCTTGGCCTCCCAAAGTGCTAGGATTACAGGCGTGAGCCACCACGCCCAGCCTATTTTTTCTAAGTAGTATAGTTTAAGTTTTACATGTTGGTCTATGATCCAATCAAATTTTTATGTCTGTTATGAAGTTAAGGGTTAATGTTAATTGTTTTCCAGATGGATATCCAGTTAATATGGTGCCATTTCTGAAAAGATTTTCCTTTTCCCTTTTAATTACCTTGGTACTGTCAAGAACTATGAAGGGTCTGAGATTTTACCCTACTTGCAAGCTACAAGTTAGCCTGCAATGGCTTCCCTCACACTGGCAGAAGACCCAAGACACCTGAATCAGAAACAAAGCACCTTATTACTCTCAGCATGTCAGGAAGTAAGAACTTCATGTTTGCATTGGTTCTCCTTACCCACCAATGCCCACAGGGAAATGCAGAAGCAAGGTCAGATGAAGGCTGGCACACAGCGGGTCAGTGTCACAACTGAGGAACCATAAACTTAGCAAACTCTCACTCTTACGCAGTGGCTGCTGGCAACCCTACCCAGGCTTTGCCTAAGTTGAAGACATTATGCTTACTATCGTGGTCAGAAAACAAATCCAGTTCCTCCCTCCTGTTAGTGCTTGAGGGAAAATGTCATGGAAAGCAAGATACTAGTCATACTTAAAAGTGATTTTAGCTAGGATTTCTTTGTGGAAAATATTCCCAAAGATTGTGTTGTCACCAGGCCAAGCGACATGAGCCTTGGTGATGTCATCTGCCATCTTGGCCTCTTCCAACACATTTTCTAGTGATACAGGAGAAACATATATCCCAGATTTCTGCAGCAGAAGATGATAACGAGAGCCTTCTTGGACATTTAATGATTGTTGGCAAGAAATGTGCTGCTCATCTGGGCCTGAGTAAGGGTTACTGAATGAATGGTGGTGAATGAAGGTTCAGATGGTGGACAGTCTGTCTATCATGTTCATCTTCATGTTCTTGGGGTCAGCAGATGAATCGGCCTCCTGGTTAAGCATGTTTTGGGGATAATTTTCCCTTCTCTAGGCAATGATTAAGTTTGCACGTCCCAATATGTTAAATAGTACATTTATTTTTACCTGTGTATGGAGAGATTCAGGAAATAATTTTTGAAACCTTTAAAACCCATACATAGTAAGTTATTGTTGCATGGCTAAAAATAAAAGAAAACAAATCCAGACTCTTCTCCCAGAGAAAGGCACTATCTCAATCTCCCAAGCAAGTTTACTATACAAACGTCTTTGGAAAGATAGTCTAGAACAAACATGCCAATGCATCTTGCTCAAAAGATGTGTAGAAATGTCACAGAACCACAAGAATTTGTCTTAGAACAGGTACATCTATTAAAAAAGTCAATTGATCATATATGTGTGGGCCTATTTTTAGATTCTCTATCGTGTATAATTTCATCATACCAAAATGTGTTGAGTATTGTAGCCTTATATTAGTTCTTCAAATCAGTTAGGATAAGTCCTCCAACCTTCTTTTTTTAAAACTTCTTTGGCTATTCCAGGTCCTTTTTAACTTCCACATAGTTTTTATAATCAGCTTCTCAGTTTCTACCCTCCTATCCTATTGGCAATATTTTGTATTTTTCAGTGTAGGGGTCTTAGACATCTTTTGTTTTGTTTATACCTAAGTATTTTATGATTTTTGGTGCTATTATAAATGAGATTCTTTTAAAATTCATTTTCCAACAGAACGCTGTTAGGATAAATGAATGCACCAATTTTAGTATATTAACCTTGTAGTTTGCAATCATGAAGATTCACTTACTAGTTCTAGTAGTTGTTTTATAGGGTTCCTAAAATATTTTTATGTAATAATCATAACATCTGTAAACAGTAACAGTATTATTTCTCATTTCCCCATCTTTATTCCTTTCATTTCTTTTACTTGTTATATTTCAGTTTCCCAGAGGGTACCACAAACTGCTTGGTTTAAAACAACAAAAATTTATTATCTTGCAGTTCTAGAGGCTAGAAGTCCAAAATTAAGGTGTTACTGGGCCATGCTCCCTCCAAAGCCTCTAGGAAAAAATCCTTCCCTCTTCTAGCTTCTGGTTGTCCTAGAAGTTCCTTGGCTTGAGGGAATATAATTCCAGTATCTGTCTCCATTTTCATATGGCTGTCTTCCCACTGCGTCTCTTCTCTTCTAATGACACCAGTCATATTGGATTAGGACCCACCCTAAATCAGCATGGCCTCATTTTAACTTGATTACATTGCAAAGACCCTATTTCTAGATAAGAATACATTCAAAGGTACCAGAGGTTAGGACTTCAACATAACTTTTTGAAGTACATGATTCAACCCATAACACATACCTTATTACAATGGCTAGGACCTCCATTACAATGCTGAATGGAAGTGGGCGAAAGTAGGCATCCTTGTCTTGTTCTTATTCTCAGGGGAATAAGATTCTCTCTTTCACCATTAAATATGAGTTACAGATTCTTCCTAGGTGTGCAGAGTTTGAAGAATTTCCTAATTTTTCTTTAATAGATGGATTATTGTCACAGGCCTTAAATGCATCTACCAAAATAATAATGGGATTCATTTCTTTTTTTAATTATACTGATTGACTTTAGAATGTTAAATAAACCTTGTTTTCTCAGAATACCTTCTACTTAGGCATGTATTATCCTTTTATATATTACTACATTTGATTTACTAATATTCTGTTAAGATTCTTGCATTTACATTCATGATAGATTTTTGTCTATAATTACCAGCTTTTCAATGTTTTTATCCGGTTTTGGCAATTTTCAAACTTTTCAAAACATTTCTTTATTTCATCTCGTTGTCAAATTTGTGGCATAAGACTGTTGCTGTATTCTCTAATTATCCTTTTAATGTCTGTAGTACTATTATATATCCCCCTTTTCATTCCTGATGTTGATAATTTTTTTTCTTCATCTATCTGTCTCTAGCCCCCATGATTTCCAATGAGAAATCTGTGGTCATTTAAGTCATTATTCCATTGCATATGACAAGTAATTTTTCTCTGTTTTAAGACTTTATTTTCATCTGTGGTTTCAGCAGCTTGATTACAATCTATCTAGGCAAGATTTTCTTTCTTATTCTTTAGAGACAGGGTCTTAGGTCTTACTATTGCCCAAGCTGAAGTGCAGTAGCGCAATCTTGGTTCACTGTAACCTTGAACTCCTAGGTTCAAAAGATCTTCTTGCCTCAGTCTCCTGAGTAGCTAGGCCTACAGGCACATACCATCACGCCTGCCCTAATTTTTTTATTTTTTGTAGAGGCAGGGGTCTCACCATGTTGCCCAGGATGTTATTAAACTCCTGGCCTCAAGTAATCCTCCCACCTTAGCCTCCCAAAGTACTGGGATTACAGACATGAGCCACCATAAATCACCTAGATTTTCTTTGTACTTATCCTAACTGGTGTTCACTGACCTTCTTGAATCATTAAATGTGACTTTCTCTTCATTTACAAGACTTTTCACCCATTATTTCTTCAAAGATATTTTCCTTGTCAGTCTCTCTTTCTGAGAGTCTAATTATATTAACATCATAAATTTTGATATTATTCAGCAGGTCCATGAAACACTGTTCGTTTTTTCTCCATCTTTTATCTCTATTTTTCAGACACAATAATTTCTAATGATCTATCTTCTAGTTCACTGACACTTTCCTCTGTTATATCTATTCTATTATTGAGCCTATCCAGTGAGACTTCATTCAGAATTCTATATCCAGTGAAAATAATCCTTAGAAATGAAGGCAAAATAAAGACATATTTGATAAAGCTTCTTATCATTCTGTGTAGACATTAAGTTGTGGCAATGATAAACAGCATTACACACTGTAGATTTTTAAATATAGATAGATCAACATAGAAACAGATATACATGTATATGTGTGTGTGTGTGTGTGTGTGTGTGTGTGTGTGTGTATATATAAAATTTGTGTGTGTACATATATATTTTATGTTTGCCCACTAAAAGCAACTAGAAGCAATGATACTCCATTATAAATTTTCACATGAAGTGCCCAGGTCTTGGTTTCTAAAAATCATATTCAAATAAAAGAAACTATAGCTCCTTGGAAAAATGGATTATTCCTAGACAGGAAGAGATCCATATACAATGAGTCTAGAACATCTTTTTGTGCCACAGAATAAAGAAGAATTCAAGGAATCATGGAGATTTTCCAACAGGAAACAGAAACCATCCAGAAAAGGTTCCAATAGGCCAAATCCGGGATAATTTGAGCAAAACACTAAACCACAGTAATGGATTTTAACTCATAGATTAAGATAAGAATCCATGAGTCCATGCTAATATAAATAAATAAGTCAGTAAGCAAGTGAGAGAGAAACGAAAGTTCTTCCTTACAGTACAATGACAATTAGTAAATACAGAAGTGACAGAATGAGAAAAATCATTTTACAACTATCATAGTAATGCTTTTTTTAAAGCAGTAATGCTTCAGTCATGCAAGAATCAACAGGTGCTAAAACTAGTGCATTTAACTTTGATGAGAAACAGATATTTACAAAGTCTCAAAGTATTTTCACACAAGATATTTATTAAAGGATAAAATAATAACTTCATAGGGGACAAACTGGCAAAGTGGAGAAACCACCTTAACAAAATGATCAAAGTTAATATAATCAATAACTGGACAAATCTTTATAATGTGTCTCCAGATCTGATGCACTGAAAACAAAAACACTTCCACAGTATTCCTGCCAAGACTGCATAAATTGAAAGCTAATCATGAGGAAAGAGCAGATAAACCCAAGCTTATGAACATTTTATCAATTAACTGGCCTACACATTTCAAAATATGTCAAATCATAAATGACGAAGAAAAAATAAGGAACTCTTCCAAATTAAGGGAGACATGATGTCTAAATGTAATTAATGTCTAAGTCTAGATCAGATTCTAAATCAGATTTCTTTTGTTTTCCCATAAAGGACATTACTGGGTCAATGGGTCTAATTTGAATAAAGGATACAGATTAAATAAATAAAAGTACTGTATCAATGTTAAGTTCCTGACTTTGATCAATGCATTATGGTTGTTTTAGACCATGTTCCTGATTTTAGGAAATGCATACTTCAGTATTTGGGGATAAAAACATAATCATGACTGTAACTTTATCTCAAATAGTTCAAAAAGAGAAAAGAAGAAGGCAGAGAAAACAACTATGATAAAATGCTTCCATTTTTCATTTGGGAAATCTGGGTTATGAGTACATGAGAATTATCTGTAATTCTTCCTACAATCTTTCTTTAAATCTGAAATTATTTCAAAAAAAAAGTTAGAAAAGTAAAGAGAAAATGCTAAAAACTTGTTGATCAGGTGAAAGGTTTGAGAAGGGCTGCGATATTAATAATTTTTAAATCACTTCTACCTTTCAAATGTGAACTGAAAAATTTCTTTTTGCACTGGTAGCAAACCAAACTAGATAATTTCTTAATTAATAAGCACAAGCACTAATTATTTCCAAATGAATGAAAAAAGTATATGTTACTAAACTGGGGATCAAAATCTGTCCCACTACAACAGCAGTCAGGTAGGAGTCTCTTCAATGACTACACAGAAAAGATTTGGTGAAATTTGCAGAAAAATATGTATTCCTACTTGTATATCATCTTATGCTGGTTTAGTTTTTAAACATTTGGATAACCCTCTGCTTGCTAGTACTAGACTAATGCAATCAGCAGGGAGAGAGAAAATTATATAATAAAAAATGATAGTCCATGGAACAAAAACTATTTAAGGAATATGAATGAAGGAAGGAAACCACTGAACTGTGTAAACGGATGGGAAGAATATACAGTAATTAAAAGTTGACTAAACTTTACCATACTGAATTAAGGTTACGAATGTCTAGGAATTATATTCCCATATCCCTGTATACACATATCAGTAAAACAATGAGACTGCCCTATCGGTAAACCCCTATCCTTCAAATAAAACCATCAGTTGATTAATTTCTTATGCAGTGAAAATGACAAAGGCTCACAAGATTAAAAATGGTCAAGTGGCATGGGTAGTGAGTCTGTATGTATCATGAAGCCTGTTACAATTCCAATACCAACCTCTTTCCCAATTCATACTTTCAGGAATAATATGAATTCAAGGGGGTCCCCGAAAAAAACAAAAACTTCCCAACTATTCAATAAATCCTACTACATATACAAAAAAAATGGAAGGGGCCAGAGAAGTCATCCCATCCCGCTAGTAAATTAATCCCCTCTTTACAATAATAATCTAGACAAATTGCCATTTAGCTTGACGGGGAAAGGACTCACTTTGTGAAGGCAGCCCAATCAATCCATATTGAGTGATTCCAACTTTTCACATCATTACATATTCATGTAATCTACTTCCCTAAAATTTCTATATACTCAGTGATCCTAGTCCTGCCTTTCATAAGAAGGCAGAATAATTTTATGCTCATTGCCAGAAATCTTTTCTCCAGATCAGGTTCCCTAGAATTGAGAAGTCCTTCTCTAGACCTCTCATGCATTCCCTCCAAATAAAGCATCTCTTCCTAAAAGCATGATCTTGTTCATTTATGGATATCCAATTATTCCTTAATATATAAAGTGTAGAATGAAAAAATACTCCAAAGGTATCCTAAAGAGCAGACAAAAGAGTACAGGTTTGATATGGTTAGGATCTGTGTCCCTGCCTAAACATCATGTGAAACTGTAATCCCCCATGTTGGAGGTGGGGCCTGGTGGGAGGTGATTGGATCATGGGGCTGATTTCTCATGAATGGTTTAGCACTATTCCCCTAGTGCTGTTCTCATAATAGAGTTCTCAAGGTATCTGGTTGTTTAAAAGTCTGTAGCACCTCCCCTCCCACTTCCTCCTACTCTGGCCATGTAAGTTGAGCCTGCTTCCTCTTCACCTTTCGCCATGACTGTAAGTTTCCTGAGGTCTTCCCAGGAGCAGAAGCCGCTATGCTTCCTGTACAGCCTGTAGAACCATGAGCCAATTAAACCACTTTTCTTTATAAATTACTCAGTCTCAGGTATTTCTTTCTTTTTTTTTTTTTTCTTCTGTTAGTCACAGTAGTTTTTTTTTTTATTGGTTATTTTTTTTTTTATTTTTTATTTTTTATTATACCTTAGGTTTTAGGGTACATGTGCACAATGTGCAGGTTTGTTACATATGTATCCATGTGCCATGTTGATTTCCTGCACCCATTAACTCGTCATTTAGCATTAGGTATATCTCCTAATGCTGTCCCTCCCCCCTACCCCCACCCCACAACAGTCCCCAGAGTGTGATGTTCCCCTTCCTGTGTCCATGAGTTCTCATTGTTCAATTCCCACCTATGAGTGAGAACATGCGGTGTTTGGTTTTTTGTCCTTGCGATAGTTTACTGAGAATGATGTTTTCCAATTTCATCCATGTCCCTACAAAGGACATGAACTCATCATTTTTTATGGCTGCATAGTATTCCATGGTGTATATGTGCCACATTTTCTTAATCCAGTCTATTGTTGTTGGACATTTGGGTTGGTTCCAACTCTTTGCTATTGTGAATAGTGCTGCAATAAACATACGTGTGCATGTGTCTTTAGAGCAGCATGATTTATAGTCCTTTGGGTATATACCCAGTAATGGGATGGCTGGGTCAAATGGTATTTCTAGTTCTAGATCCCTGAGGAATCGCCACACTGACTTCCATAATGGTTGAACTAGTTTACAGTCCCACCAACAGTGTAAAAGTGTTCCTATTTCTCCACATCCTCTCCAGCACCTGATTTTTTAATGATGTCCATTCTAACTGGTGTGAGATGGTATCTCACTGTGGTTTTGATTTGCATTTCTCTGATGGCCAGTGATGATGAGCATTTCTTCATGTGTTTTTTGGCTGCATAAATGTCTTCTTTTGAGAAGTGTCTGTTCATGTCCTTTGCCCACTTTTTGATGGGGTTGTTTGTTTTTTTCTTGTAAATTTGTTTGAGTTCATTGTAGATTCTGGATATTAGCCCTTTGTCAGATGAGTAGGTTGCAAAAATTTTGTCCCATTCTGTAGGTTGCCTGTTCACTCTGATGGTAGTTTCTTTTGCTGTGCAGAAGCTCTTTAGTTTAATTAGATCCCATTTGTCAATTTTGGCTTTTGTTGCCATTGCTTTTGGTGTTTTAGACATGAAGTCCTTGCCCACGCCTATGGCCTGAATGGTATTGCCTAGGTTTTCTTGTAGGATTTTAATGGTTTTAGGTCTAACATTTAAGTCTTTAATCCATCTTGAATTAATTTTTGTATAAGGTGTAAGGAAGGGATCCAGTTGCAGCTTTCTACATATGGCTAGCCAGTTTTCCCAGCACCATTTATTAAATAGGGAATCCTTTCCCCATTGCTTGTTTTTGTCAGGTTTGTCAAAGATCAGATAGTTGTAGATATGCGGCATCATTTCTGAGGGCTCTGTTCTGTTCCATTGATCTATGTCTCTGCTGTGGTACCAGTACCATGCTGTTTTGGTTACTGTAGCCTTGTAGTATAGCTTGAAGTCAGGTAGCGTGATGCCTCCAGCTTTGTTCTTTGGCTTAGGATTGACTTGGCGATGCGGGCTCTTTTTTGGTTCCATATGAACTTTAAAGTAGTTTTTTCCAATTCTGTGAAGAAAGTCATTGGTAGCTTGATGGGGATGGCATTGAATCTATAAATTACCTTGGGCAGTATGGCCATTTTCACGATATTGATTCTTCCAACCCATGAGCATGGAATGTTCTTCCATTTGTTTGTATCCTCTTTTATTTCATTGAGCAGTGGTTTGTAGTTCTCCTTGAAGAGGTCCTTCACATCCCTTGTAAGTTGGATTCCTAGGTATTTTATTCTCTTTGAAGCAATTGTGAATGGGAGTTCACTCATGATTTGGCTCTCTGTTTGTCTGTGATTGGTGTACAAGAATGCTTGTGATTTTTGTACATTGATTTTGTATCCTGAGACTTTGCTGAAGTTGCTAATCAGCTTAAGGAGATTTTGGGCTGAGACAATGGGGTTTTCTAGATATACAATCATGTCATCTGCAAACAGGGACAATTTGACTTCCTCTTTTCCTAATTGAATACCCTTTATTTCCTTCTCCTGCCTGATTGCTCTGGCCAGAACTCCCAACACTATGTTGAATAGGAGCGGTGAGAGAGGGCATCCCTGTCTTGTGACAGTTTTCAGAGGGAATGCTTCCAGTTTTTGCCCATTCAGTATGATATTGGCTGTGGGTTTGTCATAGATAGCTCTTATTATTTTGAGATACATCCCATCAATACCTAATTTATTGAGAGTTTTTAGCATGAAGGGTTGTTGAATTTTGTCAAAGGCCTTTTCTGCATCTATTGAGATAATCATGTGGTTTTTGTCTTTGGTTCTGTTTATATGCTGGATTACATTTCTTGATTTGCATATGTTGAACCAGCCTTGCATCCCAGGGATGAAGCCCACTTGATTATGGTGGATAAGCTTTTTGATGTGCTGCTGGATTCGGTTTGCCAGTATTTTATTGAGGATTTTTGCATCAATGTTCATCAAGGATATTGGTCTGAAATTCTCTTTTTTGGTTATGTCTCTGCCAGGCTTTGGTATCAGGACGATGCTCGCTTCATAAAATGTGTTAGGGAGGATTCCCTCTTTTTCTATCTATTGGAATAGTTTCAGAAGGAATGGTACCAGTTCCTCCTTGTACTTCTGGTAGAATTCAGCTGTGAATCCATCAGGTCCTGGACTCTTTTTGGTTGGTAAGCTATTGATTATTGCCACAATTTCAGAACCCAGTCTCAGGTATTTCTTTATAGCAGTGCAAGAACTAATACCAGGGGCCTCTTGGAAACTATTTAGAAACTATTGACTACTATAGTCCATTATTATTTTGACAGTTTTACCAGCTTTATCATATTGTTGGCTCATACAAAACATGCAGTCAACTAAACCTTTCTGCATTGTTTCCTTGAAATTAAGTGAATATTTTATATATCATTAATGCAGACATATATATTTATTTACATTAAATATCATTTGCCATGACATAGCACGTCAGTCCACTGAGATAATGTTAAATTCCTATTTCTCTACTCAACATATTAGCTATTCCTTTCAACTTTTCATGCCCTAAAAATTTATTTTGTGTACCTTCATCTAAGTCATTCATAAGAAATGTGGAGCAGATTTCAAGAGCTCCCTTTCCAAGCTGCTGCTGATTCATCCAAACCACTCTCTTTTGGAAGCTTTGGTCATCCAACCATGAAGAATTTCAACTGAAAGTTGTTCTCTCTAGTAGAGTAGTTTTTAAATGCCAGTCTTCATAATTCCTGATTAGTAGTAAATGTGTGATTAATAAATTTTAACTGAAGAAAGTGAAAAATATTAAGAAATCAGAAGAGCAGAAAAGGAATCGCTTACAGAGAAAATAAGGATAAAAGGATAAGACCACATATATGGTGATTACTTTTGAAACATTATCTTAGGTTTTAACTTGATTGTTCAGTTTGAAGAAAATCACAGAAATAAATAGCATCATTATTTCCCCCTACAATCAGTAGCTCATAGAACAGGGCACAGTCTGCCAAGATTCCCTTATAAAAAGAAACTCTGAGAAAGACTAAGCAAGCCAAAATTTTTCAGATGCTTTTACTGTAAGATAATCTAAAAATCAACCTTGTGAAAGAAAGCTCTATTGTAATTCCACATTTGGAAGAATAAAATTAATTTTGGTATGTTTAATTCAGATATTAATGTTTGCATGATTCTCATTTTAAATATAACATAATATTTAGCATGAGGCATTTTGGATGTAATATGCTGATATGAAAAATATATTTAAAGAAAGGCTGAATTCTGAAAGGCAACACTGTTACCTTAAACTTAGGCCAAGTGTAAAGAGATTATATTGAAAGAGAAAAGTTTTCTCTCAGACTGCATTCTGTCAGGCAGAATGCAATTTATCATTTTTACCTACTTTCTACGTGCAATACCAACATCAGTGGTACTTGTATATCTTTATGAACAGTAACATCTGCAACTAAATGCAGAACACCAATATAAGAATACTGTTCCCCTAACACAGCCTCCTGTTTATCTTTAAATTTTAAAACATTATCCATTATAGCAATAGTACCTGGTTCAAATAGTTATAATTTTCAAAAAGAGTAGTATATAGAATTTTTTAAAACTATATACTTTGATTATATATTTTGGGGTAAACTAAAGGTGAAGGCAAAAAGGAAAAAAACTGCCTGAAGGCCTACTAACCACATAAGGGACTACTCCGTCTTGCTAACATACACTTTCAATATTGAGTAACTAACTACGCTAGAAGACACAGACTTCAACTAAATTCATTATGAGTAGAATTCAGTGACAGAAATCAAAAAGACCAAGTAAAATTTAAAGAATGAATTTCCTTTCATTTAAAAGCAGAGATAATTGTCAAACTTGTAAAGAAAAATAGAAGTTCCGAAATCAGACTGCATTTAAAGGAAGCTATTTTGTTTTTTTTTTTTTTTTTCTTGAGGTAGAGTCTCACTCTGTTACCCAGGCTGGAGTGCAGTGGCACAATCACAGCTCATGGCAGCCCTGACCTCCCGGACTCAAGCAATCCTTCCACCTCAGCCTCCAGAGCAGCTAGGACTACAGGTGTGTGCCACCATGCCCAGCTATTTTTAGTAGTAGTAGTAGTAGTAGCAGTAGTAGTAGTAGTAGTAGTAGTAGTAGTAGTAGTAGTAGTAGTAGTTAGTAGAGACAGTGTCTCACTGTGTTGCTCAGGCTGGCCTCAAACTCCTAAGCTCAAGTGATCCTCCTGCCTCAGCCCCCTAAAGTGCTGGGATTACAGGCGTAAGCCACAGCATCCAGCCAGTATGAAATTTAATATATAGGCAAACGCTCTTTGATATTAACATTTCTGGAACTGTGAATAGTTTGCACCCTCTGAATAGTACATACAGTACCAGAAATGCTAAGATCTCTAGCATGGAAAGGCTCTTAATAGAACACATCATTCATTAAATAATTTAATACTAAGTTCCATTTTTATTATAATCAAATATTTGCTACTGTTCAAGCCTGTAAAACCTGAGGAACTATTTTCCCTATGTGGCAAGGAACACTACTTTCCTGCTAAGCCATTCTGCCCCTGTCCTCCTCTTTACCTGGCTGGATATGCTGTGTGTACTATTCCTGCCTCTTTACATCCAAGTAACCAGAATTCACTTCATCACTCTATGAATATATATTTATTCCTTTCATTTCAACTGGCTGTCAGTAATTCCAAGCTCCTAGTTGCTTGGCTAACAACATTAAGCCCTAACTGCTCAAACTGCTGAAGCACAAGTTCTGACAGAATTGTACAACTCCCAGTATTCTTGAAAATCCAAAGGAGCACTTGTAAGAGTCCAGTGATTGCTCCTGACCTCTACTTTTCATTACAAGTCATCAGGATGCATCCCTGATGGGTATAGAGAAGTGCTAATCAAAGCTGGAACTCAAAACTTCCCTACTACCTAGCCACTGGTAGCATTAGGAAGCAGCCACATCTTGATGGCCAAGATATAAGAATCCCAGCACACCTGGATGCTAGAGAAAAATGCTATCATCCCTATCAAGAGAGTAGGCAGCAACTTCTTTCTTTAAAGAAAGAGTCTTTTTTTTTAAATCTTTTTTCTTCATTATGCTTTAAGTTCTAGGGTACATGTGCACAATGTGCAGGTTTGTTACATATGTATCCATGTGCCATGTTGGTGTGCTGCACCCATTAACTCCTCATTTACATTAGGTATATCTCCTAATGCTATCCCTTCCTGCCTCCCCCACCCCATGACAGGCCCCGGTGTGTGATGTTCCCCTTCCTGTGTCCAAGTGTTTCCATTGTTCAATTCCCACCTATGCGTGAGAACATGCGATGTTTGGTTTTCTGTCCTTGCGATAGTTTGCTGAGAATGATGGTTTCCAGCTTCATCCATGTCCTTACAAAGGACATGAACTCAACCTTTTTTATGGCTGCATAGTATTCCATGGTGTATATGTGCCACATTTTCTTAATCCAGTCTATCACTGATGGACATTTGGGTTGGTTCCAAGTCTTTGCTATTGTGAGTAGTGCCACAATAAACATACGTGTGCATGTGTCTTTATAGTAGCATGATTTATAATCCTTTGGGTATATACCCAAAACTCCACTCTCTCTCATTCTTCAATGGGGTAGGTGTGACCATGAAACCAAGTTCTCACCAAATAAGAACAAATAGAACATGAGCAGAATTTAAATATCCCACTTCCAGACCACTGCTTTTAGGAAAGCAGTGGTACTCCTTTTACACGTTTACCTCTTCTACCAGAGGACAACAGTGAAGCTTACAATGTACATGGTGATCCCATTAGATAGAAGGAGCTTCAGTTCCTGAAAGAATATCCAACAAACCTGAAGCAGTAAGAACTATCATGTGAGCAGGAAATAAACTTTACTGAACTGAGCCATTAAAGTGTGGATTTGTTACTGCAACTTAGCCTACTCTTTAAAACAGAATCCCACAATAAGGCTGATTCCTTCATCTATTGTTCCTCTTGGCAAATAGGGATAAATCTATAAGGAGTCTCTCTAATGCATTTTAAAGCTTCATATATATCTGTATGCCGATTGTAGGGAGATTTCAAGTAGGTTTTTCCCCCTAAAAACCCCTTTTATGAATCAGATAACAGAAATGTTCAAATGGAGTAGAAGAGTACCATCAAACTACAACCCACCAAAGGCATCTGATTCTCAGCTGAGCTTAGCTGACCATATTTATCATGTGATTTGCTCCTTACCATAAAACCATAAAATAGACATTATTTCAATTTTACAGAAGAAAAAACTGAAGCTTAGTTTGTCTGTGTGTTTGTTTATTTATTTGAGATGGAGTCTCACTCTGTCCCCCAGGCTGGAGTGCAATGGCGTAAACTCAGCTCACTGCAACCTCCACCTCCCAGGTTCAAGCAATTCTCCTGCCTCAGCCTCCTGAGTAGCTAGGACTACAGGAGCACGCCACCATGCTAGGATAATTTTGTATTTTTAGTAGAGACGAGGTTTTACCATGTTGGTCAGGCTGGTCTTGAACTCCCGACCTCAGGCAATCTGCCCGCCTTGGCCTCCCAAAGTGCTGGGATTACAGGCGTGAGCCACCACGCCTGGCAAAGCTTCGTTTCTATAACTTTGTAACAGCCACATATGGAATACTAAGGATAGTATTTAAAATCGATCCAACAGATACCTAAAGCTAACTCTTATTTATACTATACATGGATTATACAACATTTCCTCTCCAGGTTTTTACATATTTGTTGATACATACAGGCTATAACATAAAAATTACCATTTCAATACAAGATAATCAGGCCTTAAAATAAAGTTACTATTTCAATTAAGTAAAAATTACTGGGTTCTTATACATAATAACACAATTGAGGAGAAATATGTATGGGAAATGAGAGAATACAAACACAAAAGACCTTCTTGCCCTACAGCAGTGGTTCTCAACTGCAGATTTTGCCCTCCAGAGGACATTCAAGCAACGTCATCTTAAAGACATTTTTATTTGTCACAAATTGTGTGAGGAGGTACCACTGGCATCTATTGGGGTGAGGCTGGGAACACTGCTAAACATCCTACAATGCACAGGACAGTCTCCCATGACAAAGAATTATCTGGGTTAAATGTCAATAGCATCAAAAATATCTCCCTAGAATAATTTACAATCTATGGCAAAACTCTGTACTCCAATGAGGCACCTAAAATTTAAGACGGCCATTCAAAAATTTATTATGGCCAGGCACAGTGGCTCACGCCTGTAATCCCAGCACTTTGGGAGGCTGAGGCGGGCGGATCGCCTGAGGTCGGGAGTTCAAGACCAGCCTGACCAACATGGTAAAACCTCGTCTCTACTAAAAATACAAAATTATCCTAGCATGGTGGCATGCTCCTGTAGTCCTAGCTACTCAGGAGGCTGAGGCAGGAGAATTGCTTGAACCTGGGAGGTGGAGGTTGCGATGAGCCAAGATCACACCATTGCACTCCAGCCTGGGCAATAAGCGTGAAACTCCGTCTCTCAAAAAAAAAAAAAAAAATTATTATGGCCATTCAATGAAAAAAGATCAGGCAGGGGAAGGAGACAATGGTAAGACAACTGAATTGCTTAACAGGCTATTAGCAAATAAACCCTGACTCATCTCCAGCAGACCATATCAGAAATGAGACGGGTAAGGGATATGGCAAAGTACTCTTTATAAATGTAGTAAATTTTATTTTTTCTCAATAGTTTACCAGAAGGTATTATCCTACTAAATAAAATGTTAATTTCCTGTGTTGCAGAAATATATAATAGGTCATGCACTTTATATTTAGGATCTTCCTGTCAAAAAATCAAAGGCCTAGCCAAATATCTTCTTACATAAACAAGCACTAAAAATGTTCTTGGCCAGGCAAGGTGGTTCACGCCTGTAATCCCAGCACTTTGGGAGGCTGAGGCAGGTGGATCACCTGAGTTCGAGACCAGCCTGGCCAACATGGTAAAACCCTGTCTCTATTAAAAATAACAAAAATCAGCTGGGCGTAGTGATGCATGCCTATAATCCCAGCTACTCGGGAAGCTGAAGCAGGAGAATCACTTGAACCTGGGAGGCGGAGGTTACAGTGAGCTGAGATCACGTGGCTTCACTACAGCCTGGGCAAAAGAGTGAAACTCCATCTCAAATAAATAAATAAATAAATAAGTTCTTAAGATCTCAATTTATTTTAATCCTTACGAAAGCTGCAAATTGAAGCAAGTAGTTCAGATTTTGTGGAAGGATTCTTGGCAAAAATTAACAAATAAGGCTACAGAGAGAACATTAAGACATTTAAAAACTTAATAAAAATATCCTACCATCAAAATACCACTAAGGTTTCTACAAAATTGAAATCTATAAGGAAGATGCTAAAAATAAGTGTAGATTACTTCTAAGATACTTTCCACTTCTAAAAATTATATGACTCTTCTCATCAATTGTTTTTGTATCTTTAGAATAGAATAATAATTTATGTCTGGTAACAAGGGAAAGGCTAATTAATTTTTCTATTGGCATCTGTCCAATGGAGAAAAAGAATTCACAAAAATTGTGAAGTGGTAAGGTTCGTAGCACTTATTTATATAGGCTACTATAAATATAGCCAGAACATTTTTCTAAACCAAAGATCTTAAAGAAATGCTATATTAACTTTCTTGGCAGGTGCTGACCATAACCAGATGCTAGTATATATCACTTTTAAAACATATAAATGATCCTAAAATGATCTGAAAATTGAACTTTTGAAAACGAAATTAGGTTTAAATTC
Organism: Symphalangus syndactylus; assembly: GCF_028878055.3. NCBI lineage: Eukaryota > Metazoa > Chordata > Mammalia > Primates > Hylobatidae > Symphalangus > Symphalangus syndactylus. The sequence continues at coordinate 105,904,316 of NC_072425.2, forward strand.
ACAAGGTGAGTTTGTAATTTAAAACCATTCTGTGGATTTTCTTTTTTACATATTTAAGTGTTTTGAAATGTGGATAAATCTGTGCGATTCTGAATAGGTTTCTTAATGCATTTTATATCTGTGATTATATGCCTTGAAACTTCTAAAAATTTTCTTTAAACTTTTTTAAAAAGTTTATTATAAGACAAAAGTTCAACAATAATGTTCAAGTCATTAGTTTTTTTAAACTGTTATTCTCTATAAAATGAATTCATAAAGTATTCACAAATCCTCAGTTTACTGAGTGCCCTGAATAAACAATAAATTGTTACCATATTTAGCCCTGTGGAGAAAACTAAAAAGAGATTATATCATATAATTACAAAGTGAAATAACAAGTGGAAAAATGAAAAAATTAAAAAGTAAATAAATCACTTCATCAAAATTAAAATCATTTACCTTTCATCAGGAAAACAACAGTGAGCAAAACAAAATCCCTGCCCACGTGGTGCATAGTCTAGCAGCCTGGCACCCAACCAACAAAATGCCAATTCTAACAGCTTATAAACAAAAGTACATAGTTTTTCCATGAAAAATTACTTCCATTATCTCTGTTCTAGGATAATCAGAAATCTTTACTCAAGTCAGCAAGAGAAAAATATATTAAAATCCTCTTTTCCACAGGGAAACATTCGACAGATCTTTGTTAAGATATGGACTGTAGTCTGTGGGAAGGAATCATCATTTGTAGTGTGTCCCTCCCCTTCACCGTGACAACGTGCAGCAGCAAAGCTGGATGAAGTGCGTGTACCCGTCTGTCATCAGGAGTATATTTAACCAATGACTACAGGACAGCAACATCCAACAGGTCACCAGTCATACCACAGTATACGGTATCTACTCCCAGTCATATCCAGTCATATCCATTCCATTATTGAGCCTATCCAGTAAGCTTGTATTCTATGCATGAGTATGCTGGATTAGCCCTCTAAAAAAGGTTCATTTAGGCATGTAGTATCCAGAATTGATGTTAATAAGACATTCCTATTCTTTTCAGAGTCTTTAAGCAGCTCCATATACATGGAACTCATTCATTAAGTCAGTACTCATAGATTAGTTAATTTAAAAATGTATAATTATGTTGATTATAGCAGAAATGGGATAGTGACAAAGTAAGCTTTCTTTAAAGATTTTTAAACATGTCTCACAGACTTAAAAGAGGCAAAATGTAACATAGGTGTCTCCTCTTTTCCTCTCTTTCCAATAGCTTTTTTTTGGCCATCATACTGTTTTAAAATAAATTTCTTTACAAAATAACCAGTGATTGTGCTGTCACAGCTTAGCCAAAAAGCACAAAGGAATGCTTTCACATATCTTTAGTTTGACGTGATACACAAATCTGCTCCATTCATATATTTTTATGACAGATTACCTGATACTCCTGGCACAGTAATGTTTTTCCTAAAATGCTAAAAAAGCAGGAGATGCTCAACTTTTTACTCAAAGTCAAGCAGAAGAAGAGAAGTTAAAACAATCTATCATTCCCTTCTCTCCTGACAAGAAATGCCACCACACTGTAACATCCAAGAACTTTACTTCCAGTACTGCACACTGGCCCATGTGTTCTGGTACAAAGGGTGCAAAATCCAAGCCTTCACCTGCTCCCTACCTTGATCTTTTAGAATAAGCACAGATGGGTAGCTAATCTACAGTTCCCTCCTTTTCTTCCTCTTTCCTTTTCTGATTCCATATGAAGATAGAAAGTTCAACTGTGTGTTTCTAAGGCAGTGGTTTTCAATTCTGACTACACATTAGAATTACCTAAGGAATCCAATTAACCATGCCTAGGCCCTCACCCAGACCAACAATAAATCAGAATCTCTGGGGTTAAGATCACACTGGTAATTTTAAGAAGCTCCCAGGTGATTGTAAAGAGTAGCCAGGGTTGAGAACCAGCATTGTAGGTCAAACAAATTACTAAGTATTTGATCTACGTTTGGGATTGAAAGTTACCTCTCCCTACTTTAAACTATTTCTGCAAAAAGTTACATAAATATTAAAACTAGGGTTATATTTTTGTTCCCTCATTAGAGACTTTTCAGAATAAAGGAACATCCCCTTAACAATCTCATTTTTATACTCTACATGGTAGACTTTAGTTTCTAAATGATCTTACTTGGAATCAACAAGGAAGCATTTTTTTCCCAAGGTACAGACTAACAAGTTGAGTTACCATGTTTTCTAACAACTAACAGAACCCGGAAATTTTATTTCCTTGTTTATTTTGGAGATAAGCATGGACTACATTTTATGCATGACTCTTCATATTAATGGAGACGTGTAAGAATAATTATTCAAGTTTTTCCTAATAGGCTTGAATCTGACGACTGAAAACAAGAGATGACTGTTTTCTTTAGCAACTAAGAATGACACTTTACTAAAATTACTTATTAAAGAATCCTAAAGAAAAGAAAGACACAATCACCTGCTTTTTAAAAAGGCAATTTTCTGATTTATTCTTACATACTTTAAGACTTATCCTTTACAAGTGTCTTATGGGACTTTTTCATAAGTTATGATGACACTGGCAACTCTCCAATCAGCAGGACTCAGGATCAGGTTCCCATACTCACATCCTCTGGGTCCTACTGCAGTGTAACCATCCAAGGAGTAATGAGGCTGGCCCTCCCTTTTATAGTCATAGCTATTACAGACATCATGGATAGAATGTAAATACAGAGTAAATTCAGATGAACACTTACATCACAGTTTAAGGACACCTAAAGAGAGTAAACTATGTACGGGTAAGTTAGACACCTATACTGTGCCATCCAATTAACTAATCTCAGCTTGAAGACAAATCATGATTTCTTCCTGACTCTACACTGTTCTGTTTTTGCCTAGGAGATGATAGTTCCTCTTTTACTTTACTTTCCTGCTAAATCATTCTACTTCCAATTTTAGGCCAGGTAATATTTTTCAATTCTGTATATTTTCCTTTAACTCTGGGTTCCAAGCTCACAAATGCAACCTCACGTCTAAATTGCTCTCCTCACCTCCCTAAAAGGAATCCCTAATTTGACTTTCCTCTGACTTTAGGCGCCAAGCACCTTTCTCAGGTCCCCTGAACTTATTCCCATCTTCACGTGTCCTACCTGGAGACACCCACCTCAGCTACCTCTCAACTCTTCCTTCTTATAACTTACAGGTCTTGGATAAACTCTCAGATTGCGCATGATCCTGACTTCTCCTTCCAAGCCCTTCTTAAATGAAATATAGTTCATATCAACATATGAGACCTTCAGTGTATGAATAAATCCTAATCCATATTATAATTTTTGTAGTAATAGTCATGTACTTAAAATATCACACTCATTATTTTTAATAATATGTTTTTGAACAGTGTGGAATGGCCTCTTCACCACTGGGGGTTAGTAAGTTTCAGTATGAAAGGTAATTTTCACTCCCACAAAGGTATTTTGAAGGGCTAGCTATTTCCCTCCTAATAGACCAACATTAGTGTTTACCATAGATGACGCCACTTTTTAATTGCTGGAGAGAGAGCACTTATTACAAAGTTCTGGTTTCTAAAAAGCATGGCTTGTGACACTCACACAAACACTAAAACATTTCAAAGAATTTTGTCAGTGATTAACTTTTTGAGTAGAAACACCTGAATTAAAGCATCTGAGGAAGAACTCTATGGTTTCCCTTGTGTTTTTTTTTCTTTGTTTGTTTTTCTGTATTTCAAATATGCCTCTGGAAAGTGACAGTTTAATATCAGATTTTAATAAATGGCTTTGTCTTCAATACATTTAGAAAACTTCTAATGTAGCTCCAGCTTTCAGAGGGCTGCAAATAGTAACTCTGAACTGATTAACAAAAAATACTAATCAAAATGATGGGAAATATGGAAAATGAAAAATAACTGGTTAGATTGGACTCACAAATCAAAATAAAATTTGTGTTTCAACTGGGTTTGATGTTGCAAAAGTCACACTAAGCATCATTTTATTCTCCTCATACAGGATAACATTGTGAGAGTCACATGGCAATTGGATCTCTTAAGATTTTCAGAACATACTTCTTAGTGTATTATATGACTCACAGGCTCTCGTTTACCATAAAGATTTAATACCTTTGGACTTTGAACTTTTTTGCCTTTATATATAATTGTACGCTTATCACCATCATGGTTATGCAACATGAGAGAGGAAAAGACCATTGAAAAGCTTCAACTTTTCTGTCAACAAGGCAAAGCGTTTTTTTGCTGTTGTTGTTTGTTTGTATGTTTTACTTTCAATAGCTCAACTGAATAGCTACATAAAGAAATGTTACTTATCATGCAAGCCAAGTCCTTATTTATAACAGCCTTCCCTGAATTCAAGTACAAGTATACCTCCAAATCCAAACAATACAGGTCCCCAGAGACATGTGAATTCTAGACCAGCCTTCTACCAGTCAAAATTCTTAACTATAAAACATCAAATTACCACAGCAGTAATGACAGATCTGGGAATCACTGTTTTCTCACCATCTGCTTATATGACAAACAAATTATTAAATGAGGATGTTAAGACACAGGGCTCTAGACAAGATAATTACAATTACAATTTTTAAAAGATCAGAATCAACCTTTGAAATGATATTTTCCCACTAAATACAGTGATTTCCTTTTCATTCTCTTTAATCAAAATTGCAAGTCAATTCTGAGTTAACTAAAGCAAATAGATTTATCTATCCTTTTTTGAAACAGAATATTCAGAGATAGTGTAGAATCAGCAAAAAGAACAATGACCCTGGAATCCTAACCCTGCAACTTAACTGTCTCTTGGAGAGAGACAATTAGCCTATCTGCATCATTTACCTCATCTGTTTACCTACTTTACAAAGAAGTTGAGGGAGCAAACAAAATAATATGCATAAAAATCCTTCCTAAATGCCCTATCTTTTATCAATATAAGATAAATCAGTCAAAAACTACAAATTATATTTCCAATAGGTAGGAAATTTTCACCTGGAAAAAGGAAAAAAATAAAGGAAAAAGAACTCAAATTACGTAGGCTATAGTAAGAGTACATGAAAAAGCATCAATTACTACATAAAATAAGATTTGTTTTAAAAAAATCAAACTACTAAGTACCAATGTTAGGAAATGGCTACTAATATACATCATAGAGATGTAAACATACGTGTATGTGAAATGTACATGCAAAAATCCACATGAAATCAACAGCCATGAAAGAATAGTTTTCTTGAGATCTGTTAGGCCTGTCATGTGCACACACTGCAATGCAATATAACAGATTTATTGTCTCATTCTACAAACACTTCCTGAACACCTGTATCATGTATGAAGCATTATTTTGAGTGTTTAGGACACAAGGATGGGTATGAAAAATTTTGCCGCACTACTTACAAAAGAACTACATCAGAACTGCATGATGAATCTTAATTTAAATAAGGTATCTTGGCTGGGTGCAGTGGCTCATGCCTGTAATCCCAGAACTATGGGAGGCTGAGGCGAGCAGATCAGTTGAGGTCAGGATTTCAAGAACAGCCCGGTCAACATGGTGAAACCCTATCTCTACTAAAAATACAAAAAATTAGCTGGGCGTGGTGGCAGGCACCTGTAATCCCATCTACTTAGAAGGCTGAGGCATAAGAATCGCTTGAACCCGGCAGGCAGAGGTTGCCATGAGCTGAGATCGTGCCACTGCACTCCAGCCTGGGCAACAGAGTGAGACTCCATCTAAATACATACATACATAAATAAATAAATTAATTAATTAATTAAAAAAATAAGGTATCTCAGCTGGTTTTGGTAGTGATCCTATTCTTCTTGTGCTAAAAAGTAATGCAACTCAAACAGTTGCACATTATCAACCATTTCTTAGGAGATGTTCTGTTGATTTTATTGGGCTTAGTTCATCTGTTCATTGGATGAATATTCATTGAGTCCCTAGTAGCCAGCCACTACAGATGCATCTCAAAGGAAACCTTTCTAAGACTATCTGAGAACACATGTATAACTAAATTATTTGGTGTTTTCTGTTGATTTTCTTTAAGTAAGAAGAAAATGAATTAATAGAATAGCAGCAACATAATTCTTCAATATTAAAGTCTAGCTATAACCAGTAGACTGAAGAGATGAACCTAGTGCTGTATCTATCCTGCCTGTCCACCTCTCATCCATCTAGAGTGGCTGTCCCATTTCTATACCATAGGCCATATTGATGAAGCAGTGACTGAACACAGGACAGCTTTCAGCAAGAATTAAACTGTAGCTCTTAGATTCGGACTGCAGACTGCCCATAAAGAAGATTTCTGCCAAGTAACACAGTGCAAGCTGTTGACATTCATTCCCTGCTTCCTTCGATATGAAAACTTCCCCAACAATTCAAAGTCACAATCAATGATATACTATTTAAGAGTTCAAAGTACATCATTCATCACAATATAGTCCAAGTAGTTTCTAGGAGATTAAATGAAATAAACACAACAATTGAAGAGGAACAAGGAATAAAACAAGATGGATGGCAGGGGCTCACACCTGTAATCACAGGACTTTGGGAAGCCAAGCGGGGAGAATCACTTGAGCCCAGGAGTTCAAGATCAGCCTGGCAGCATGGTGAGACCCTGTCTCTACTAAAAATTTGCCAGGCATAGTGGCTTATATCTGTAGTCCCCGCTACTTGGGAGGCTGAGATGGAAGGACCACTTGAGTCCCAAGGTCAAGGATGCAGTGAGCCATGGTTACAATACTGCACCCCAGCCTGGGTAACAGAGTAAGATTCTGTCTCAAAAACAAACAAAAAAACACCAAGAAGTAGGTAGCCATCTTCATACAGTTTTTGTAAAATGGACAAGCAGAAATCTTACATACTGAAGTGTGAGAAAACAGAATAAACCAAATGTTGGACTGGATTTAATATAAACTATTCCAAGATTGTTTAAACAGCTAGAAGTTACAACAGAGCCCATGTGGACTCAATGCGCCATACAAAGATTAATAGGAAATGGAGTTCTCAAGAATCTCATGCTGAAACAGCTCAAAATCAAAGAGACCTTTAAAAAAAAAATCAAGCTAAGAAAAATAAGACACTGAGTTAGGATATAAGAGGTCTTATTTCAAATGCTAGAAAAACTCATATAAGCCAGACAGTTTAAGATTCATTACTTTAAGACAAAACATTTGACCCTTCTACAAGTTAGTTTCCTCCTGTAAAATGAGAGGGGTAAATAGTTCACAGGTTTTCAGATTTTATTTTTGGGAGTACCAGATTGCTTTGGAGTTAGGTAGAGACCAACAGAGCTATAAACCTAATTTAAATGAGAGCAAATGAAGTTTTAATTATTTTCTATATTGGGGTCCTGTGTAGAATTTCATTTTTTAAAAAAGGAGGGAGGAGGGCTCTACTTCTGTGAAGAGCTACTCACTAAACAAGAAAAATAAACAATCTCAGGTTATATTTATTCAAAGTCACAATTAAAATATATTCTTCTATTAAAAACAGAAACCATTCCACTTCTGCCATGATGGAATAAGTAAAATTGTCCATACCTTCTCACTGTAAGCTACTAGAAAACTGGGGAAAAAAAATTTTTTTTCAAACATTGAGACAACAGGCAGCCCAGAACTATGATCCATGAGTGAAGGAAAAAAAAACTAAGTAAATCCCTTTTCCATAAGACCCTTTCCATAACAGTGCAGGCTAGGAATCCCAAGTAGATCACAGCAGTCTCACTCAGTTGAGGAGTTAAAAATAAGACTCTAGGGAGACTGAAGAGGCCAGAGTTTATAGGACTGAGTACTAGTGAGTTCAGAGCTTGGCAGAGAAAACTCCAGAAATCTTTACAGAGGCACCTTAAGCGAATAGCTAACTACTAAGTTACAGTTACACATATACACGGAGGAGAAAATTCTATGAGACTGGGTGACCTACTACTGGGGAGCTGCAAGCTAAATAATTCCCAGTGGTCTCACTGGGCTGCAAGATGCTTGAGTTCTGACAGACATGAATAGAGAGACTCAAACACCCTAAACACTGAGCAGAGTGTTACATCTTAGTAGGAGAGCTACCCTGCCTCCACAGGGGTATCACCAGACCCACTATAACGAAGTTTTGATAAAAGCCTCAAAAAATGAAGCTAAACCACAGTAGCTTTGATACCATTCAAAACAAATTTCAAAAAATTTAAAAGATGATAATAAAATCTAGACAATAGTATAATAGTCATAACATCCAACATCCAATAAAAAATTTTAGATATGAATTTTAAAATGTGATTCATAAATGGGTGAAAAAAAAGAGACTAGAACAGACCCAAAAATATAAGAAATAATAAACTTAGCAGACCACGGCAGACCACGGAAATGTTAAAACAACTAACATGAATAGGCTCAAATATTTACAACAAAATATGAATATGATTAAAAAAATGGTAGACATATAAAAGAAAATGGAACTTTTAGAGACCAAAAACATACAGAGTATCTGGCCAGGTGTGGTGGCTCACGCCTGTAATCCCAACACTTTGGGAGGCCGAGGCAGGTGGATCACCTGAGGTCAAGAGTTTGAGACCAGCCTGACCAACATGGTGAAACCCCGTGTCTCTACCAAATACAAAAAATTAGCCAGGCGTGGTAGTGCATGCCTGTAATCCCAGTTACTTGGGCGGCTGAGGCAGGGGAATTGCTTGAACCCAGGAGGTGGAGGTTGCAGTGAGTTGCAGTTATGCCATTGCACTCCAGCCTGGGCAACAAGAGCAAAAACTCCATCTCAAAAATAAATAAATATAGAGTATCTGAACTGAAAAATAAAAATTACAGTAAATTTTAACACACTGCAATACAAACTAACAAAAATGGAAGAGTGAGAAAAAATGGACTGCAAAAAATTAATACAGCCTAAGTAGCCTATAATAGTAAACAAGTGACATATGTGTACTTTGAATCCAAGAATAAGAGAAAAGAAGGTCACAAAAGGCATTTGAGGAAATAATGGCCAATAATTTCCCAAATTTTTATGAAAACAATAACTCACAGATGCTCAAGTAAGATATGCATAATGAAAACCACACCAAAGCCACATCAATATCACATTAGTAAAAACAGCAAAAAAGAGAAAATCTTAACTCATCTGTAGGAGTTCTTTAAAAAGTCTAAAGAGGACTTTTTTTGTCAGATGCATACATAACAAATATTTTCTCCTAGTATCTAGTTTTCTTATCCATTTATTAACAGTGACTTTTTATAAAAAGGTTTTAATTTTTATCATGTTCAATTTATCAACGTCTTTTATGCACATTTTCTATGTCCTGTATAATAAATCATTTCTTATCTTCAGGACATGAAAATATTCTGTTTTTTTCCTAGAGATGTTAAAGTTTCAGCCACCTATTTAGGTCTACAATTCATCACATATTAACTTTCGTATAGCATAAGTTAGAGGTCAAGGTACATTTTTTTCCCCAAGATATATCCAGTCCTTCCACCAGACTGGAAAACACTGTAATTTATGGAGCAATAGACTGGGTATTCAGAAGGACTTTGTCTCATTAGTGAAGTAATTATGAGCCATGGACCAGATGCTGTTCTTGTACTGCTCAAAACTTTTTAAAGCAAGATCCAAAAGGATAAAATTATTTCTACATAACTTAAGTGCATCCCAGAAAAAAACTCAAGAATATAGAAATACAAAAATATCTAGTACTCAATAAGGTAATTTTCAGAATGGTATCCAATCATAGTCTCAGAAATGTAAAGAAGCAAGAAAGTTTGAACAATAATGCTGAGAAAAATCAATTCATTGAAATCAATATAGAATGGACACAATGGGCACAAATTTTAGAAATGGTAAATATGGACATAAAACCATCATTATAACTGTATCATAGAGTCAAAAATTAAGTAGAGGTATGGGAGATAGTAAAGAAGACTCAAGCTTCTAGAAGTGAAAATTATAATGTCTAAGATAAAAAATATACTGAATAAGATTAACAGTAGAGTATAGAAATTGCAGAAGAAAAGTGTAGTAAATTTAAGACATAACGGAAACTATCCAAAATGAGACACACACGAAAAAGAAATTTATAATAAAAAAATTAAAAGAGCATCAAGTGAAATATGGGACAAGTTCAAGCAACCTAACATATGTGTGATTTGAGTCCCCGAAGGAAAAGAAAAAGAAGGGAAAGAAAACATTAGGGGGAAAAAATGGCCAAATTTTTCCAAGTTTTATAAAAACTCTAAACTCATAGATCCAAGAAGCTCAACAAAACCCAAGCATGAGAAACATGGAGAAAAAGGCACCAAGGCATATCATAACCAAATTACTCAAAATCAGCAATAAAGGGGAACTCTTAGGAGCAGCCAAAGTTGAGGATGAGAGGTCATTTCTCTTGAAACACAATGCTAGCAAGAAAATAATGCAGCAACTTCTTTAAAGTAATGAACCCAGCACTTTGGGAGGCCGAGGTGGGCGAATCACAAGGTCAGGAGATCGAGACCATCCTGGCTAACACGGTGAAACTCCGTCTCTACTAAAAAATATACAAAAAATTAGCCGGGCGTAGTGGCGGCTGCCTGTAGTCCCAGCTACTTGGGAGGCTGAGGCAGGAGAATGGCGTGAACCCGGGAGGCGGGGCTTGCAGTGAGTCGAGATGGCGCCACTGCACTCCAGCCTGGGCGACACAGCGAGACTCCCGTCTCAAAAAATAAAAATAAATAAAAAAATAAAGTAATGAAAAAAATATCAACTTAGAATTGTATAATCAGTAAAAATATCTTCAAAAATAAAGGCAAGAAAAATACTTTTTTTCAGATACATAAAAGCTGGAAGAATTCATCACTACATTAGCAAACTGCATTAAACAGTATGTTGAAAGGATAATATATTATGACCATGTGAGTTTTATCCCAGAAATGCAAATTTGGCTTACCTTGAAAAACCAATTCGGGTTTTGTGGGTTTTTTTTTTTTTTTTTTTTTTGAGACAGAGTCTCGCTTGGTCGCCAGGCTAGAGTGTGGTGGCGCGATGTCAACTCTGCAACCTCTGCCTCCCAGGTTCAAGCGATTCTCCTGCCTCAGCCTCCCAAGTAGCTGGAACTACAATTGCCCAGCTAATTTTTGTATTTTTAGTAAAGACGGGGTTTCACCATGTTGGCCAGGATGGTCTCAATCTCTTGACCTCGTGATCTCTTGACCTCATGATCCACCTGTCTCAGCCTCCCAAAGTGCTGGGATTACAGGCGTGAGCCACCACGCCTGCCCAGCAATTAGTTTTTTAAAAAATTTATGTAATTAGCCAAATTAATAACTTAAAAATCTAACATTTATTCCTGATAAAAACTCTCTATTTAACAAAAAATAGAAAGGAACTTCCTCAACTTGATAAAGAGTACATTTTTTAAAAATCCAGCTAACATCTTACTTAATGGTGAAAGACTCAGTGTTTTCCTTTTCAGGGCTCAGAACATGATATCCTAAAATATGGCATCTTGGCATGAACACAAAGATCACTCTGATCTTCTCCCACCCTTTTTTCCTGGGGCCATAAAAAGAAGTCTCCCCACCTTCTCCCCTGAAGACCCTATGGGACTGGTGTCCTGCCCTACACCCAGCGGGAAGGAATGAAGACACAGAGGAATCTGAACAAACAGGCCTTTCTAAGTTTCCTCTACGATCCCAATAGATCATGCCTTTCAGTCCAATCATACTTCTACATGACTATTTATTTTTCCATCGCACCAATGCAAAAAAAAAAATACACAGTTTTCCCTGGGTCTTTTAAGTCTTCATTTCTGAGGGCTTTTGTGTCAGATAAAACTTCGGTTAAATAAATGTGTTACGCTTCTCTCTTGTCAGTCTGTCTTTTGTTATGGGATGTCAGCCATAAACCTTGTAATGGGCAAGGAAAAGATACTTCTTTTTCTCCCCTACATCCCTACAATCAGGAATAAGACACGGATGTCTGCTTCACCATTTTTATCCAACATTCAGTTGGAGGCTTTAGCCAGTTCAGTAACTCAAGCAAAGAGAAAAGGAAGATGTAAAAGTATCTTTATTCACAGATGACATGATAGTCTGGGTAAAAAATCTGACAAAATTTGCAAGCTACTGCTACTAATAGAGTCTAGTAAAAGATATAAAATAAAAGTATTTTTAAAACCCACTGCATTTCTAGATACTAGCACCGAAAATTGAAATTTTAAAAATTGCCATCTACATTAGCAGCAAAAATAGGAAATATTTAGGAATAAACCCAGCAAAAAAAAAGTGTGTAAGATATGTACACTAGAAACTAGAAAGCACTGCTGAGAGAAATTAAAGAGACCTATACAAACAGAGCTATAGCTTGTTCACAAAAACTCAATATTGCTAAGATGCCAGTTCTCCCCAAATTGATTCATAGATTCCAAACAATACAAATCAAAATACCAGCAGGCGCTTTTGTATAAATTGACAAGCTAATTCTAAAATTCATATACAAATGAAAATACTTAGAGGAGCCAAACAACTGGAAAAGAACATAGTTCAAAGGCTAATTGTTCCTGCTTTTAAGGATTATTTATTAAGCTACCATAACACAATGTGGTACTGGCATCAACACAAGACAAATATATCAATGGAACAGAATAGAGCACCCAGAAATATATAAAACACATAAAATAGAGCACCCACACATATATAAAAAACTGATTTTTGACAAGCAATTCTGTAGAAAAAGGATGGTCTTTTTGAAAAAAGGTACAGGAACAACTGGATATCCAGATGCAAAAAAGAAAAAAAAACCATACACATACTAATCCATACCTCTCAACATACATAAAATTAACTCAAAATATACCACATACTTAAAAGTAAAACTAAAACTACAAAAATCTAGAAGATAAAGTAGAATATATTTGTGACCTTGGATTAACCAAAGATTTCTTAGATATGACACCAAAAGATGATCCATGAAAGAAAAACTTGCTAAAGCGGACTTCAACAAAATATTCAGAATAAATATATTATTTATATTCAGAATAAATAACTCTTAAAACAGTAAGAAAACAACTTCATTTTTAAAAAATCAGAAAATATTTAAGCAAATTTTTCACAAAATAAGATACACATATGGATTGCAAAAAAAGGCAATAAAAAGATGCTCAAAATCATTAGCCATTAGAGAAATCTAAATTGAAACCCCAATAACATTCTATTACATACCTATTACAATGGCTAAAATTTAAAAAGACTGCCCAGACCAAGTGCTGGCATGGATGTAAAGGAAACTGAATGTTCATATACTATTAGTGGGAATATAAAAATGGTACAATCACTTTGAAAAGCAGTTTGGCAGTTTCTTTAAAAGTAAACATACACCTACAATATGATCCACTCCTAGGTGATTATCCAAAAGAAAAGTGTATGTTTATATTAAAATGTGTATACATCTGTTCATAGCAGCTCTATTTGTAATACCCAAAACTGAAAACAATTCCCACATCTGTCATCAGGTGAACAAATAAATAAATTGTGGCACAGCCTTAAAAAAAAGAATCCTAGCTGGCAAGAAGAAGTTATAAAGTATTGATACATGCACAACATGGACAATTATGCTGAACAAAAAGGCTGGATTTAAAAAAGAGTACATACTCTGTACTTCCATTTATATACAATCCTAGAAAACGCAAACTAGTCTATTATGACAGGAAGCATATCAGTAGTTGTCTGAAGTGGGGGAAGGGAAGATTACAGAAGGACTCAAAGAAAACTTTGAAGTGTGACATTCATTTTCCTCATTGCTGTGATGATCACATAGGGTATACATTATGTTTAAACTTATCAAATAGTATACCTTAAATACATGCAGTATATTGGATATCAACTATACCTCAATAAAGCAATTTTAAAAGAGGAAACTTTGAATAAGAATGGTGACAATAGGCCGGGTGCACTGGCTCACGCCTGTAATCCCAACACTTTGGAAGGCCAAGGCGGGTGGATCGTTTGAGCTCAGGAGTTCAAGACCAGCCCGGGCAACACAGCGAAACCCCGTCTCTACCAAAAGTACGAAGTTAGCTGGGTGTCTTGGTGTGAACCTGTGTTCCCAGCTACTCAGAAGGCTGAAGTGGGAGGATCACTGGAGCCCAGAAAGTCAAGGCTGCAGTGAGCCATGATCGCGCCACTGCACTCCAGCCCTGGGTGACAGAGCAAGACTCTGTCTCAAAAATTTTAAAAATAAAAAAATATAAAGAGTGGTGAAAATAAAAAAGAAAGAAAAAATAAAGATTAAGAAAAGAAGAGCTATTACCAATCAGACTCCCAAAAGGATAGGCAACAAACACAAACAAATGGGACTATATTAAACTAAAAAGCCTCAGCACAGTAAAGGAAACAATCAACAGAGTGAAGAGATAACATGTTGAATAAGAAAAAATATTTTCAAACTATTCATCTGACAGGAGATTAATATCCAGAATATACAAGAAACTCAAACAGAAAAACAAACGAACAAAAAGGCAAATGATCCAATTTAAAAATGGGCAAATGGTCTGAACAGATATTTCCCAAAAAAAGACAAACAAATGGCCAACCATTTAGGAAAAAATGCTCAACATCACTAATCATCAGGGAATTGCAAATCAAAACAATTAGGTATTATCTCATTCTAAAATGGCTATTATCAAAAAGACAAGACATAGCAAATGCTAGCAAGACTGGGGAGATAAGGGAACTCATACACTGTTGGTGGGAATGGAAACTAGTACAGCCACTATGAAGAACAGTATGGAGGTTTCTCAAAAAACTACAAATAGAACTACCATTGCTGGGGCATTTTTCCAAAGGAAAAGAAATCAGTATATTGCAGAGACATCTGCAACCCTATACTTACTTACTACAGCACTATTCACAATAGCCAAGATATGAAATTAAATCAAGTGTCCGACAACAGATGATAAAGAAAATGTGGTGTATTTATACACAATGGAGTACTATTCAGCCATAAAAAAGAAGGAAATCCTGTAATTTGCAATAACAAGGATGTAACTGGAGGCCATTATGTTAAGTAAAACAAGCCAAGAACAGAAAGTTAAACACCACATCTCATTCATATGAGGAAGCTAAAAAAATGTTGATCTCATAGAAGTAAAGTAGAACAGAAGATACTAGATGCTAAGAAGGGGAAGCACAAGGAAGGGAAAGGGAGAGATTTGTTAAAGAATACAAAATTACAGCTAGATAAGAAGAGTAAATTCTAGTGTTCTATATATAGTATTGTAAAATGAATACATTGAACAATAATATATAGTTTCATATAGCTAGAAAGAGGATATTAAACATTCCCAACACAAAGAAATGATAAATATTTGAGATGATGGATATGCTAATTACTCTGATATGCAACATCATTATGTACTCAATAAACATACACAATTATTATGTGTCAATTTTAAAAGTTAAAAAAAGAAAAATGAGAGAGAAATGGTGAACAACTCCGATTTAGCACACACTTGTTTAATGTTTTCCACTGTGCAATACTCAAAGTATCACATAATGTTAGTGCTGAAGACAACCTTGAGTCGCATTTGGCTCTATAATCCTTATTTTGCACATGAGAAAACTGAAATCCAGAAAGCAAGCACTTACGTCATCACAAGAGCTTTGATGCATTTATCTTTATGTCCTCACCACCATTGTGAATTACAAATTAAATAACTTACTAGCTACAAAAAGGGAATAAACTAAGACTGACCTCCTAAATCCAGGGCTCTTTATATTACATCACCCAGCTTCTTAAATTCGCTAGGTCCTTTCAGAATTGTGAGAGGCATTTTGTTATGTATAAAATGACTGACTAAAGATAAGCCCTACTAAAAGATCTTCAACTAAAATTTTTCATATTTTAACTAATCAAATGCTTCATGAAGCACATTTTATACTAGATCAACAGAGTCTTTTTTCTAATTATGTTCAAAAACTTCACAACTACTTTATTATATAAATGCATATTTAATTCCTTTATAGGCAATCAAGAGGTTAAAATATCAGCTAACGGGCAATCTGACCTCGATTTTTCAAATAATGAACTGGCTACACATGAAATAATTTGTATAAGAAATAAGTTGTATAAGAAAACATATGATTTAGTAAATAAGTATTACAAATACACTAAATCTTTTGTCTGTTACATTAAGCCGATAGTTCTCAAACTTTAGACTGCATCAGAATCACCTGAAGAGTTTGGTAAAAAGCCCGGCCGCCCCGTCTGGGAAGTGAGGAGCGCCTCTGCCCGGCCGCCCCGTCTGGGAAGTGAGGAGCGCCTCTGCCCGGCCGCCCCGTCTGGGAAGTGAGGAGGGCCTCTGCGCGGCCGCCCCGTCTGGGAAGTGAGGAGCGCCTCTGCGCGGCCGCCCCGTCTGGGAAGTGAGGAGCGCCTCTGCCCGGCCGCCCCGTCTGGGAAGTGAGGAGCGCCTCTGCCCGGCCGCCCCGTCTGGGAAGTGAGGAGGGCCTCTGCGCGGCCGCCCCGTCTGGGAAGTGAGGAGCGCCTCTGCCCGGCCGCCCCGTCTGGGAAGTGAGGAGCGCCTCTGCGCGGCCGCCCCGTCTGGGAAGTGAGGAGCGCCTCTGCGCGGCCGCCCCGTCTGGGAAGTGAGGAGCGCCTCTGCGCGGCCGCCCCGTCTGGGAAGTGAGGAGCGCCTCTGCCCGGCCGCCCCGTCTGGGAAGTGAGGAGCGCCTCTGCCCGGCCGCCCCTTCTGGGATGTGAGGAGCGCCTCTGCCCGGCCGCCCCGTCTGGGAAGTGAGGAGCACCTCTGCCCGGCCGCCCCGTCTGGGAAGTGAGGAGTGCGTCTGCCCGGCCACCCCTTCTGGGGTGTGAGGAGCGCCTCTGCCCAGCCGCCCCTTCTGGGATGTGAGGAGCACCTCTGCCCGGCCGCCCCGTCTGGGAAGTGAGGAGCACCTCTGCCCGGCCGCCCCTTCTGGGATGTGAGGAGCACCTCTTCTTGGCCACCCCGTCTGGGATGTGGGGAGCGCCTCTGCCTGGCCGCCCCGTCTGGGAGGTCTACCACAGAGGCCAGAAGCAATGTGGGGGCTGGACGTGGTGGCTCACGCCTGTAGTCCCAGTACTCTGGGAGGCCGAGGCAGGTTGATCACTTGAGGCTAGGAGTTCGAAACCAGCCTGGCCAACATGGCGAAACATATGAAAAATGCAACTGACAAACCAACCAACCAACCAAGCGACAACAAAACAGGTCTACCCTGGAGTCATACTCTAATTTTTTCTATTTTCCTCCCTTTCTGATCCTTTATCCCACTTTCCTTTTCTTCCTCTTCCTTCTCCTTCTTCTTTGTCAAATAGAGGATTGAGTTATTATCATTGATCCATACAAAGTCCCTCTCTCATTTATTTTCTTTAATTCCCACCCCCCATTTCTATTCCCCATCTTCCCATGTGCAACCTTCCTAATATGTTTGATATGCATCTTTTTGTTTGTATGTGCTTTTAGAAAATGTTTATTGCTTTGTGTGCAAAAATAAATTAAAAATTAAAAAAAAAAAGCCACTGTAAGGAAATCGGGAATGAGAAAAAAGATGACAGTGCACTCAAGATGAAAAAATATGGACTTTGTGGTACAAAACCTTCCACGTTTTATAATTCTAGCCTTTCATTGACTTTGAGCTATACTGCAACTCAAATTGTTGATTAACTGCTGTACATAACTGAGAGCAATGTAAATTATTCTAGTCTGGAGACATGCAAGAAAATTCTGTCCCATGGAGATTCAACTGACTAACTCCAATAGAAAAAGTCAGTTTGCTGACCACTTGGAAATTTAGTTCAATATCCTTTACTCCACATAAATTTGTGCTTCTTTGAACTGTTTATAATATCTGACTAGTTCCATCATTAATGACGTAAATAAAATCTTCAAAATGTGTTCAATACTTAGATAACTCATTATTTGTATCTAGATAAGTCAGTGGGTTTTTTTTTCAAATATGGTTCTAAAACCAGCCTCATTAACATCACGTGGAAACTTGTTAGAAATGCACATTCTCAGGCTACATTTAGACCTACTTTTCTAAACAAACTTCCAGGTAATTCTGATGCAAGCTAAAATCTGAAAGCTACTGGACTAAAAGAGTCCTCAAAACTGTGATAACCATTGTTTTAGAGTTAACTATTTTGATTGTTTTCTGTTGTAAAGTCAAAGGGTTCACCAAATTTAATCAGTAGTTTTATATGGGAGTAAAATAACCTAAAAGATTTAATGCAAATTTTAAAACTACTGAACAGCTAAGAACTGAAAAAAAAAATCAGGCTAAATTATGGGGCAGGAGGCAGGTTATCAATCCAGGATGTTAGGATATGGAACAGTATATGTATATGTATATGTATATTATATGTATATGTATTTGTATTATATCTATTCTAAAGCTGAAACTCTGCCTACTTTACACCTACAGAATGGTTTACTCTCAACATATATTTTGACTCATAACATCTTATTTTCATTTTTTTAGAAAGTAGCTGTTTCTCATTTCACTTTTCCACCGTTTTCAATAAAGGTTAAGAAAATGTAACAGAAGTAAATACCTACATAATTCAGACACTCAAATTCTGTTTCTATATTCACTAGGAATTATTTAGCCTGGTTTCAGATCTAATCAGATCTGCTGGAAATTGGCTTATCTCTCCAATTCACTAATTACTTAAATACACACAGTGTCACCACTTGGAAACATTATTAAAACAAAAAAACTTACTAAACTGTTGAGCTGGTGTCTTATCCAATAATTTTTAATAAATTGGAAAGGTCTCTTCTTAAATAGTTAAGTTACAAATATGTAAAATAAGCACTAGAATATGAGAAGATATGGAGGATCTATTGTCAAATTATAAAAGACTTTTAATATTCTTGATTTTTGTTTTGTTTTAACTGAGGTATTTCCTCCAGAATTGTAATATACACATATTTGGGTTATGTCTTCATATTCCCAACATCTCCTTCTAACAAAATTTTCTGGTATTTTAATTGTAATAAAGACCAAACATCAGCAGGCAGAGTTTCCCATCTGGAAACTGATGAAAAATTCCTAGGCCTTTAGCCCACAGTGTCCAGGGTAATAAACCTCTGACCCAATTCCAAGTATTTACTGTGTTAACTATTTTTTTAATCAAATAAATAAAACTTATACACAGTAGGATGTGTTTTATCACCTTTAAGTTAGAATATTAAGTGACTTACAATGCAAAACGTGACAAGAACTGTACTTTAAATGACAGTTAATATTTTACAAAGAGAATAAAGCTAGAAATCTGAATAACATCTCAAATGTATATAATAAGGAGCAATTGAGAAAAAATAATAATAGCAAGTTAGCAAATAAGCTAACAACTATTCTAAACATGTTTTCAAAAGAAGAGAACCTCTTTTTAAAGTTAAAAAATGGCTCATACATAATAGTGTACAAATTGCATTTTATAAAACATTTTTACATGTCCCATACAGCTATAAATAATTTCATAAATATCCTTTTCTCTTCTTTTTTTTTTTGAGACAGAGTCTTGCTCTGTCGCCCAGGCTGGAGTGCAGTGGTGCGATCTTGGCTCACTGCAAGCTCTGCCTCCCGGGTTCACGCCATTCTCCTGCCTCAGCCTCCCGAGTAGCTGGGACTACAGGCGCCTGCCACCACGCCTGGCTAATTTTTTTGTGTTTTTTAGTACAGACGGGGTTTCACCGTGGTCTTGATCTCCTGACCTTGTGATCCGCCCGCCTCAGCCTCCCAAAGTGCTGGGATTACAAGCGTGAGCCACCGCGCCCGGCCCATAAATATCCTTTTCAATGGTTGCATAAAATAGCATTCAGGGAAGATACCTAAAATGTGTCACTTTTAGGGTAAGGGTATGTGACTGTTCACTAGTTTAAATAACATTACAGAGAACTTTCATCCTTTTGAATTATTTACATAGAATACACTATGAGAAGTAGGCTTACTAGCTCAAAGGACACGAACACATCTTGATTTTTACTGGAGGAAATACGTCCTCTCCTGCTATCATACTTGATGCAAAAGGAGTATTACTTTATCTATATAGTTAAGATACTGTTTTCTTAATAGGATTTAATTTCTAAATCTTCAACCATATTTGCAGTTTCACTAAATTTACAATTTTTTTCTTTTAAATAAATTTTGAGATGCTGCTTATCTGCTGAATAGGACACAACAGAATGAATTACTTTATGTGACATAAACAGCAGAGCCACAGCCAAAGCTAGGTTTAAAAGAGAAAAAGGTTTCAAAATGACAAATATTCCCTACTTTGTCAACCACACAATGTTCTCCTCTGGTTGATATTTTATCAATTTCTGACCATTTGCAAACATTTTATTTTTATTCCTAAACTTCACTGGTCTCTTACTTTGAGATCACCAAGGAACTGGATAGTTCATGTTATCAATTATAACAAGAGAAAAGTGGCCTAATCCATACCCTGACAAGAGAACAGCTCCACACCAAAGGCTGCTGCCCAAACCCTACTGGCCAGCTCCTATATGGCTGGTGAGCAATGGATACTTTTACAACGTTAAAGATCTGGCATAAGCCAATCTTATAAAAAAAAGACAAAACAAAGTTACCTAAAACTAGAAGCAGCAGCAGCTTTTTAAAAGTATATAGTCTATTCAAAAGTCAAAATCATGAATCTATTTCTTTTTCCCTTTTCTTTTTAATTGACACATAATAATTGTACATATTTATGGAATACAGTGTGCTATTTCAATGCCTGTGTATAAAATGTATAATGATTAAATCTGGATAATTAAGATATGCAGCACCTCAAACATTTATCATTTTGTGCTGTGAACATTCAAAATCTTCTAGCTTTTTGAAAATATACACTAAATTACTGTTACCCATAATCATCATACATTGCTATGCAACACTGGAATTTATTCCTCTCTTCTAGCTATAATTTTGTATCTGTTAACCAATCTCTCCCAGCCTCTAATAACCACAATTCTACTCTCTACCTCTATCCGCGCATGTTTTAGGTCCTACATATGAGTGAGAACACAGTATTTATCTTTCTGTGCCTGACTTAGTTCACTTAGTATAATGTCCTCCAGGTTCATTCATGTTGCAGAGAAGCATGAATCTATTTCTGAATGTCAATATTTTAATCAATGTAACAATAATTTTAATAATTTTATTATAAGAGAGCATGAAGTCAAGTGGACAAGAATATTGGAAAAGGAAGAGACAACAAAACAGGTTCTTCTAGAACTTGAGCAATGGAAATACAAGTTTAACTAAAAAGAAAATAATGGTAGTGGTAAAAGTACAACACAACCTTGAAAGAACCTACCTAACATATTATTCACCAAAATCGGTGCTACAAACCTTCCCCCAACCATCAAAATTTTCTCCATTATATTTTTTGCTTGCTGATATCAAGTTAGCTTCCAAAGATTTTAAAACTTGTGCAAACTCACTTACACTGAATATCTGAAAAAAGCTATCATGTCTCCTCCTCCCACCAGCAAAATCTTCCTCAAAATAAATATCTCCTTTTTCTCAAAATTTTCTCATATCCATCCATACATGGCAATTGCCATTAGCTAATAAAAGTAAGTTGAAGGATATTTAACAATCTGAAAGAAAATTTTATGATTCCATTTTTTTATAGACTAATAGAGAAGAATTGGGGCAAGTGTCCTCAATCATAAGAAACTCTCCTGTAAGACCCATCTCACATGCAGAAACACACATAGGCTCAAAATAAAGGGATGGAGGAAGATCCACCAAGCAAATGGAAAGCAAAAAAAAAAAAAAAAAAAAAAAAAGCAGGAGTTGCAATCCCAGTCTCTGATAAAACAGATTTTAAACCAGCAAAGATCAAAAGAGACAAAGAAAGACATCACATAATGGTAAAGGGATCAATTCAACAAGAAGAGCTAACTATCCTAAATATATATGCACCCAATACAAGAGCATCCAGATTCATAAGGCAAATTCTGAGAGACCTAAAAAGAGACTTACACTCCCACACAACAATAATGGGAGACTTTAATACCCCACTGTCAATATTAGACAGATGAACAAGACGGAAGGTTAACAAGGATATCCAGGACTTGAACCCAGCTCTGCACCAAGCAGACCTAATAGACATCTACAGAACTCTCCACCTCAAATCAACAAAATATACATTCTTCTCAGCACCACACCATACCTAATCCAAAATTGGCCACATAGTTGGAAGTAAAGTACTCCTCAGCAAATGTAAAAGAACAGAAATTATAACAGTCTCTCAGACCACAGTGCAATCAAACTAGAACTCAGGATTAAGAAACTCACTCAAAACTGCACAACTACATGGAAACTGAACAACCTGCTCCTGAATGACAACTGAGTAAATAACGAAATGAAGGCAGAAATAAAAATGTTCTTTGAAACCAATGAGAACAAAGACACAACATACCAGAATTTCTGGGACATATTCAAAACAGTGTGTAGAAGGAAATTTACAGCACTAAATGCCCACAAGAGAAAGCAGAAAAGATCTAAAATTGACACCCTAACATCACAATTAAAAGAACTAGAGAAGCAAAAGCAAACACATTCAAAAGCTAGCAGAAGGCAAGAAATAACTAAGATCAGAAAAGAACTGAAGGAGATAGAGACACAAAAAACCTTCAAAAAAAACAATGAATCCAGGAGCTGCTTTTTTGAAAAGAACAACAAAATTGATAGATCACTACCAAGACTAATAAAGAAGAAAAGAGAGAAGAATCAAATAGACACAATAAAAAATGAGAAAGGTGATATCACCACCGATCCCACAGAAATACAAACTACCATCAGAGAATACTATAAACACCTCTACGCAAATAAATTAGAAAATCTGGAATAAATGGATTAAATTCCTGGACACACACACCCTGCCAAGAATAAACCAGGAAGAAGTTGAATCTCTGAATAGACCAGTAACAGGCTCTGAAATTGAGGCAATAATTAATAGCCTACCCACCAAAAAAACTCTGGGACCAGACGGATTTACAGCCAAATTCTACCAGAGGTACAGAAAGGAGCTGGTCCCATTGCTTTTGAAACTATTCCAACCAATAGAAAAAGAGGGAATTCTCCATAACTCATTTTATGAGGCAAGCATCATCTGGATACCAAAGCCTGGCAGAGACACAACAAAAAAGAGAATTTTAGACCAATATCCCTGATGAACATCGATGCAAAAATCCTCAACAAAATACTAGCAAACTGAATCCAGCAGCACATCAAAAAGCTTATCCACCATGATCAAGTGGGCTTCATCCCTGGGATGCAAGGCTTGTTCAACATATACAAATCAATAAATGTAATCCATCACATAAACAGAAAAAAAGACAAAAACCACATGATTATCTCAATAGATGCAAAAAAGGCCTTCGATAAAATTCAACAGCCCTTCACGCTAAAAACTCTCAATAAACTAGGTATTGATGGAACTTATCTCAAAATAATAAGAGCTACTTATGACAAACCCACAGCCAATATCATACTGAATGGGCAAAAACTGGAAGCATTCCCTTTGAAAACTGGCATAAGACAGGGATGCCCTCTCTCACCACTCCTATTCAACATAGTCTTGGAAGTTCTGGACAGGGCAATTAGGCAGGAGCAAGAAATAAAAGGTGTTCAATTAGGAAAAGAGGAAGTCAAATTCTCCCTGTTTGCAGATGACATGATTGTATATTTAGAAAATCCCATCATCTCTGCCCAATTTCTCCTTAGGCTGATAAGCAACTTCAGCAAAGACGCAGGAAATAAAATCAATGTGCAAAAATCACAAGCATTCTTATACACCAATAACAGACAAACAGAGAGCCAAATCATCAGTGTACCCTCATTCACAATTGCTACAAAGAGAATAAAATACCTAGGAATACAACTTACAAAGGACGTGAACGACCTCTTCAAGGAGAACTACAAAGCACTGCTCAATGAAATAAAAGAGGACACAAACAAATGGAAGAACATTCCATGCTCATGGATACGAAGAATCAATATCGTGAAAATGGCCACAATGCTCACGGTAATTTATAGATTCAATGCCATCCCAATCAAGCTACCAATGACTTTCTTCACAGAATTGGAAAAAACTACTTTGAAGTTCACATGGAACCAAAAAAGAGCCCACATTGCCAAGTCAATCCTAAGCAAAAAGAACAATGCTGGAGGCATCACGTTACCTGACTTCAAACTATACTACAAGGCTACAGTAACCACAACAGCATGGTACTGATACAAAAACAGAGATATAGACCAATGGAACAGAACAGAGCCCTGAGAAATAACACCACACATCTACAACCATCTGATCTTTGACAAACCTGACAAAAACAAGCAATGAGGAAAGGATTCCCTATTTAATAAATGGTGCTGGGAAAACTGGCTAGCCATATGTAGAAAGCTGAAACTGGATCCCTTCCTTACACCTTAAGCAAAAATTAATTCAAGATGGATTAATGACTTAAATGTAAGACCTAAAACCATAAAAACCCTAGAAGAAAACCCAGGCAATACCCATTCAGGACATAAGCATGGGCAAGGACTTCATGACTAAAACACCAAAAGCAATGGCAACAAAAGCCAAAATGAGATCTAATTAAACTGAAGAGCTTCTGCACAGCAATAGAAACTACCATCAGCGTGAACAGGCAACCTACAGAATGGGAGAAAATTTTTGCAATCTACTCCTCTGACAAAGGGCTAATATCCAGAATCTACAAAGAACTCAAACAAATTTACAAGAAAAAAATCAAACAACCCCATCAAAAAGTGGGTGAAGGATATGAACAGACACTTTTCAAAAGAAGACATTTATGCATCCAAAAGACACATGAAAAAATGCTCATCATCACTGGTCATCAGAGAAATGCAAATCAAAACCACAATGAGATACCATCTCATGCCAGTTAAAATGGCGATCATTAAAGTTGGGTGCTGGAGAGAATGTGGAGAAACGGGAACACTTTTACACTATTGGTGGGACTGTAAACTAGTTCAACCATTGTGGAAGACAGTGTGGCAATTCCTCAAGGATCTGGAACTACAAATACCATTTGACCCAGTGATCCCATTATTGGGTACATGCCCAAAGAATTATAAATCATACTACTATAAAGACACATGCACACCTATGTTTACTGTGGCACTATTCACAATAGCAAAGACTTGGAGCCAACCCAAATGTCCATCAATGATAGACTGGGTTAAGAAAATGTGGCACATATACACCATGGAATACTATGCAGCCATAAAAAAGGATGAGTTCATGTCCTTTGTAGAGACGTGGATGAAGCTGGAAACCATCATTCTGAGCAAACTATAGCAAGGACGGAAAACCAAACACCGCATGTTCTCGCTCATAGGTGGGAATTGAACGATGAGAACACTTGGACACAGGGCAGGGAACATCACACACTGCGGCCTGTAGTGGGGTGGGGAGTTGGAGGAGGGATAGCATTAGGAGAAATATGTAATGTAAATGATGAGTTAATGGGTGCAGCAAATCAACACGGCACATGTATACAAATGTAACAAACCTGCACGTTGTGCACAGGTACCCTAGAACTTAAAGTATAATAAAAAAAATTAAAAAAAGAAACTCTTCTCTATAATAATCACAGCAACTTGTAACAACCTCAATTTTGCTTCATGACTGCTATGGAAATATGGACACTAGTGTGAAAAGACAAGAAATCCAAAATTGTATTAGAATACATGTATGTATATATGTATAATAGCCTAAGATGAAGACTTCACCTGAAAATAACACCAACCGGAGGTTGAAAAGAAAATTATCTGTAATACAAGGTGAAAATATGCCCACAAGAAAATTATTTGTAATAATAAGTTTTTTGTTTTATTTTTATTTATTTTTTTAATTTTATTATTATTGTACTTTAAGTTTTAGGGTACCTGTGCACAATGTGCAGTTTTGTTACATATGTATACATGTGCCATGTTGGTGTGCTGCACCCATTAACTCGTCATTTAACATTAGGTATATCTCCTAATGCTATCCCTCCCCCCTCCCCCCACCCCACAAAAGTCCCCAGAGTGTGATGTTCCCCTTCCTGTGTCCATGTGTTCTCATTGTTCAGTTCTCACCTATGAGTGAGAACATGCGGTGTTTGGTTTTTTGTCATTGCAATAGTTTACTGAGAATGATGGCTTCCAGTTTCATCCATGTCCCTACAAAGGACATGAACTCATCATCTTTTATGGCTGCATAGTATTCCATGGTGTATATGTGCCACATTTTCTTAATCCAGTCTATTGTTGTTGGACATTTGGGTTGGTTCCAAGTCTTTGCTAATGTGAATAGTGCCACAATAAACATACATGTGCATGTGTCTTTATAGCAGCGTGATTTATAATCCTTTGGGTATATACCCAGTAATGGGATGGCTGGGTCAAATGGTATTTCTAGTTCTAGATCCCTGAGGAATCACCACACTGACTTCCACAATGGTTGAACTAGTTTACAGTCCCACCAACAGTGTAAAAGTGTTCCTATTTCTCCACATCCTCTCCAGCACCTGTTTCCTGACTTTTTAATGATCGCCATTCTAACTGGCATGAGATGGTATCTCATTGTGGTTTTGATTTGCAGTTCTCTGATGGCCAGTGATGATGAGCATTTTTTCATGTGTTTTTTGGATGCATAAATGTCTTCTTTTGAGAAGTGTCTGTTCATGTCCTTCACCCACTTTTTGATAGGGTTGTTTTTTCTTCTAAATTTACTTGAGTTCATTGTAGATTCTGGATATTAGCCCTTTGTCAGATGAGTAGGTTGTGAAACTTTTCTCCCATTTTGTAGGTTGCCTATTCACTCTGATGGTAGTTTCTTTTGCTGTGCAGAAGCTCTTTAGTTTAATTAGATCCCATTTGTCAATTTTGGCTTTTGCTGTCATTGTTTTTGGTGTTTTAGACATGAAGTCCTTGCCCATCCCTATGTCCTGAATGGTATTGCCTAGGTTTTCTTGTAGGGTTTTTATGGTTTTAGGTCTAACATGTAACTCTTTAATCCATCTTGAATTAATTTTTGCTTAAGGTGTAAGGAAGGGATCCAGTTTCAGTTTTCTACATATGGCTAGCCAGTTTTCCCAGCACCATTTATTAAATAGGGAATCCTTTCCCCATTTCTTGTTTTTGTCAGGTTTGTCAAAGATCAGATGGTTGTAGATGTGTGGTGTTATTTCTCAGGGCTCTGTTCTGTTCCATTGGTCTATATCTCTGTTTTTGTATCAGTACCATGCTGTTTTGGTTACTGTAGCCTTGTAGTATAGTTGGAAGTCAGGTAGCATGATGCCTCCAGCTTTGTTCTTTTGGCTTAGGATTGACTTGGCTATGCGGGCTCTTTTTTGGTTCCATGTGAACTTTAAAGTAGTTTTTTCCAATTCTGTGAAGAAAGTCATTGGTAGCTTGATGGGGATGGCATTGAATCTATAAATTACCTTGGGAAGTATGGTCATTTTCACGATATTGATTCTTCCTACCCATGAGCATGGAATGTTCTTCCATTTGTTTGTATCTTCTTTTATTTCATTGAGCAGTGGTTTGTAGTTCTCCTTGAAGAGGTCCTTCACATCCCTTGTAAGTTGGATTTCTAGGTATTTTATTCTCTTTGAAGCAATTGTGAATGGGAGTTCACTCATGATTTGGCTCTCTGTTTGTCTGTGATTGGTGTAGAAGAATGCTTGTGATTTTTGTACATTGATTTTGCATCCTGAGACTTTGCTGAAGTTGCTTATCAACTTAAGGAGATTTTGGGCTGAGACAATGGGGTTTTCTAGATATACAATCATGTCATCTGCAAACAGGGACAATTTGACTTCCTCTTTTCCTAATTGAATACCCTTTATTTCCTTCTCCTGCCTGATTGCCCTGGCCAGAACTTCCAACACTATGTTGAATAGGAGTGGTGAGAGAGGGCATCCCTGTCTTATGCCAGTTTTCAAAGGGAATGCTTCCAGGTTTTGCCCATTCAGTATGATATTGGCTGCGGGTTTGTCATAGATAGCTCTTATTATTTTGAGATATGTCCCATCAATACCTAATTTATTGAGAGTTTTTAGCACGAAGCGTTGTTGAATTTTGTCAAAGGCCTTTTCTGCATCTATTGAGATAATCATGTGGTTTTTGTCTTTGGTTCTGTTTATATGCTGGATTACATTTATTGATTTGCATATGTTGAACCAGCCTTGCATCCCAGGGATGAAGCCCACTTGATCATGGTGGATAAGCTTTTTGATGTTCTGCTGGATTTGGTTTGCCAGTATTTTGTTGAGGATTTTTAAAGACACAACATACCATAATCTCTGGGACTCATTCAAAGCAGTGTGTAGAGGGAAACTTATAGCACTAAATGCCCACAAGAGAAAGCAGGAAAGATTCAAAATTGACACCCTAACATCACAATTAAAAGAACTAGAAGAGCAAGAGCAAACATATTCAAAAGCTAGCAGAAGGCTAGAAATAACTAAAATCAGAGCAGAACTGAAGGAGATAGAGACACAAAAAACCCTTCAAAAAATTAATGAATCCAGGAGCTGGTTTTTTGAAAAGATCAACAAAATTGATAGACCGCTAGCAAGACTAATAAAGAAGAAAAGAGAGAAGAATCAAAGAGACGCAATAAAAAATGATAAAGGGGACATCACTGATCCCACAGAAATACAAACTACCATCAGAGAATACTACAAACACCTCTACGCAAATAAACTAGAAAATCTAGAAGAAATGGATAAATTCCTCGACACATACACCCTCCCAAGACTAAACCAGGAAGAAGTTGAATCTCTGAATAGACCAATAACAGGCTCTGAGATTGTGGCAATAATCAATAGCTTATCAACCAAAAAAAGTTCAGGACCAGATGGATTCACAGCCGAATTCTACCAGAGGTACAAGGAGGAGCTGGTCCCATTCCTTCTGAAACTATTCCAATCAATAGAAAAAGAGGGAATCCTCCCTAACTCATTTTATGAGGCTAGCATCATCCTGATACCAAAGCCTGGCAGAGACACAACCAAAAAAGAGAATTTTAGACCAATAATGTTTTAAAAAAAAAAATGTAGGCCAGGCACAGTGGCTCACGCCTGTAAACCCAACACTTTGGGAGGCTGAGGCAGACTCATCAGAGGTCAGGAGTTTGAGACCAGCCTGGCCAACATGGTGAATCCCCGTCTCTACTAAAAGTACAAAAATTAGCCGGGTGTAGTAGCGCACTCCTGTAGTCCCAGCGACTCAGGAGGCTGAGGCAGGAGAATTGCTTGAGAGACAGAGGTTGCAGTGAGCCAAGATCGAGATCTTGCCACTGCACTACAGCCTGGGCGACAGAGTGGGACTGTGTCTCAAAAAAAAAAAAAAAAAAAAAAAAGTACACTGGGCCTCCTGCCTAAGAAGGTTTATGGGAACGAGGGTACCCTACTCAAGAAAAAGGATGTGACACTGAGACCAAAAAGCTAAGCTTCTAACTCCCATTTTCTTCTTTAAGCTATACACAAATGAGATGATCAAAAACTGTGAGCAAGCAACCATCTCCCACTATTCTCTATCACAGATGCACAGCAATTTACAAATATTTATTCACTTGTTTATTATCTCTTCCACTACACTGAAATTCCTGAAGATAAGGACGGCCTTTGTTTGTTCACCTTCAAATAGACAGTGGTAAGTTCAGAGCGTGGCACACAGTTGCCACTCAACAAAGATTAGTTATACAAATATATGACTCTTCTATATGCATTTTTAAAATTACCTGATGGTAGAGATCACTTTCTTATGGTCAGTGGGCTTTGAGTAATATTCGATATTTTTATCCTTCTCATAAGAACCCAGAACAAAATCGTTATTTTTATGTACACTGTCATAGTAACATACTCCATAGTTGTGCAGCACCTCAGAGATAAGGTAGGCCAGGATTTTTCAAAAAGCAAGTTATGACTCAGTAAGGGTTATGAAATCAATTTAGCTCATGTCCAACTTTTTCTAAAAAAAAAAAAAAAAAAAAAAACACTAAGCTGGGCATGGTAGCATGTGCCTGTAGTCCCAGCTACTTGGGAGGCTGAGGTGGAAGGATTACCTGAGCCCAGGAGGTTGTGTCACCACACTCTAGCCTGAGCAACAGAGTGAGACCCTGTCTCAAAAAACTGAATATTTTATAAACAGCTAGAAAAGTATTAGAATGTACTGTACAATGTAAAAGTATTATTTCATGAAACTTTTATTTCATACATATAACTGTAATATTAATACATACATATATATATACACACATGCACGTAAATGTGCCAATGCACTGCTTAGAGCAAGTTTGTCCAACCTGTGGCCCACGGGCCGCAAGAGGCTCAGGGTGGCTTTGAACACGGCCCAACACAAATTCATAAACTTTCTTAAACATTATGAGATTTTTTGTGATTTTTTTTTTTTTTTTAGCTCATCAGCTATTATTAGTATATTTTATGTGTGGCCCAAGGCAATTCTTCTTCCAGTGTGACCCAGGGAAACCAAAAGATTGGACACCCCAGCTTAGAGTGTAGAATTGTGGCCACATTTTAAGAACAAGCATCAATCTAGACAACTACGCCAATGGTAAAAGAGGCATTAGCCTAGACAATTATAGCAATTCACGAGTATTATGAATTTTCTGACTTAATATTTCAATCCTTACAGGTAAATACTAAAAAGGTACCCCAAAACCAAAAAAACATACCTTTAACATTGTCAACCAAAGTCACATATACTCAACTATTCTCTTTCTCTTATCAGATAATTGAGTTATGCCTGCACATCACCAAACTAGCATTTGGCTTTCACTATTTTAAATAACTGGCCGTAGGACATATGAGACATCTGCATAGTTACAATTAAAAACAAAAGCTGAGTAAAGAGCCTTACCCCTTCATCTAAGCCACCATAGAATTTGGTGTTTCCTCTGGAGAAAATTAAGAGGTAATAATGGCACTTGCCACATTGGGTATTCAGAGATCTTCCATGGGGTGACCTTGATAATAACAGATTACAAGTAACTCTAAGTCAACTGAAAACAGCTTTCTAAAAAAAATTTTTTTAAGTCCACACTATCTAGAAATAACCTAAAATTACTGTCAAAGCTTTGTATCCATTTGCTAAGTAGCATTTAACATTAGTGCTTATTATCTTTTGTAAAAACCTAAGGGTGATACATTCAAACCATATATCCCATTGAGAGATCTCCAAGAAAATTCACAGAGACAGCACTGATTAACAGCTACACTGTCCTATAAAGACTCACTAATAGAGATACACAGGATATACCTGGCTATTAATAAACTGAATTTAATACAATTTATTGCAGAAAAACTAAAAATGTAATCTGGCACTACAAATATATGACAAATCTGATTAACAAAAGAGTTTGCTCAAACAAGTAAATTCTAATAGTAAACCAACTGTCTCTCCCTTCAGAATTTGCCCAGAAAGCACCATAAACTTGATTTAAACAAATTCTATCACTATAAATGTTGATGCTGGCTGGACATGGTGGCTCATGCCTATAATCCCAGCACTTTGTGGGGCCAAGGCGGGGGAATCACTTGAGGTCAGCAGTTTGAGACCAGCCTGGCCAACATGGCAAAACCCCATCTTTACCAAAAATACAAAAATTAGCTGGGCCTGGTGGCACATGCCTATAATCCTAGCTACTCGGGAGGCTGAGGCAGGAGAATAGCTTGAACCCGGGAGGCGGAGGTTGTAGTGAGCTGAGATCACGCCACTGCACTCCAGCCTGGGCAACAGAGCGAAACCGTGTCTCACAAAACAAAACAAAAACTATTGATGTTTTAAGAAGAAGCACTACTCTGAACATCTAAATTAAATGGATTCTGGAAAATAAATCAGTCTAGAATTTTCAGAAATGTTGAAAAGTTGAAACAGTATTCAGAATACTTACACTAGGTCATTATTTCATTCTAAATATGACTGGTGTTTATTTTGGGAAAAGCACTCAGCAAAGAAACCACTGAATGAAAATGAATGCAGCCCACAAAAAAAAAGATCAAGATAGAAAAAAGTGTCGAGAAATGAATTGGCAATGTAAAATTTTTAAGCAGCCTCCAAGGAGTAAGTTTTTAGGAAAAATACTATCATGCCTAGAATTATTTATCAGGCTTTCAAAACTTTACTGAAGGAGAAGCTGTAATATTTAGTCAGTCTTTCAAGCATTTATTCTTTCAGTAGCCATTTACATGTCACATAAAAATTTAGTCTACTCTGTAATCATAAATCAATTAAAAACATGCAGGCTCTATATTTAGTAGATAGCCATAATTTGGCTTTTTGGTACAATTCAATCTCAAGTAAACTGAAACAATTTACTTTCCCAGATTATTCCTTAGCTAGATATCTTATAAGAAATCACTTTATGGCCTAGGAGAATTATGCCACTCCCCATTCCCTATCCCTCAACATTCATAGGCTTTGCATCACAATCTACTTTGAAGACACTGGAGCTAAACACTTCCTTTATCCCCTTCATATCAGTCACCACAAGAAGCCCAAGATGGGCCGGGCATGGTGGCTCACGCCTGTAATCCCAGCACTTTGGGAGGCCAAGGCGGGTGGATCATCAGGTCAGGGGTTCAAGACCAGCCTAGCCAATATGGTGAACTCCCATCTCTACTAAAAATACAAAAATTAGCCGGGCATAGTGGCACGTGCCTGTAGTCCCAGCTACTCAGGAGGCTAAGGCAGAAGAATCGCTTGAATCTGGGAGGCCGTGGTTGCAGTGAGCCGAGATCACACCACTGAACTCCAGCCTGGGTGACAGAGCAAGATTCTGTTTCAAAAAAAAAAAAAGAAAATGAAAAAGAAGCCCAAGATACCCAGGTCATCCTTCACCACCTAGCCTCTTATCACCATAACATTCTCTATATCCCCTGATTTGGCCTCATATCCCAACCATCCTCTCAGGAACTCACTGTCAATTGTCTACAGATTGATAAACAGTCTGAATTGTTAATCTTCAATTTAATTATCTCCTCTAAATTCTCTCCTGAACTCACCCCATTCAAGCTTTTGTCCCGCCTCTCCATGAAAATGACTCCATTCAAAGATTACCAGTGTCTTCAATGTTGCTCAACGGTCAATTCTCATCTTAGTTGAACCATCAGCAACATTTAACAAAACTGATTACCCCATTTTCTTGAAACATGTTTCTTAACTTGGCTTTTGGGGCACCATCTACCTCAGCTATTCTTGATGATCACGGTTACACTTCTTGGTCTACTTTGCTGATTCCTTGTCTTCCCAGCCCCTCAATATTGGAGAGCTCTGGGGCTTGTAACTCGAATCTCTTCTTTTCCTATATTCACTCTCTAGTGACAACTGCCAAATTTCTCTTCAACCCAGACATCTCCCCTAAATTGCCTTTCAAACACTTCAATTTGAATGTCTAACAGGCACCTCAAGTTTACTATGTAAAAACCATATCCTTGATCCCTCTTACTCCCACAAGCCCCTGTATCCTTCAGTCTTCCCCACTGTAGGGAAAGGCAATTACAGGTTTCTAGCTGTTTAGACCAAAAACCTGGCTGATACCCTTTACTCTCATATACCATAGCCAATCTGTTAGCCAAGTTGGATCTACCTTCCCAATATATCGCAACACACACTTACTTATTCAATTCTCATTTATTCTCTGGATCCCCAGCAAGAATATAACCTACATAAAGAAAAGTTTTGGACATTGTAGTATCCCCAATGCCTAGAATAGAGCCTGACACCAAGCAGACACTCAATAAATACATGTAGAGTGAATGATTAATAAATAAAAGGTTCTAGATCCTTGATTCCATTCAAAATAACAGCCATCCCATCAAAGTAAAACATTCCCTGAGGCTGAAGTTAAAACAGCCTTGCTCCCTGCTAAACAGAACCTCTTTGATTTAATGAACACATATATTCACCAACCATAACCAGTCAAAACAAAATATGCATTAAGAATAAAACATGTTAGGCCGAGATAGGCGGATCACGAGGTCAGGAGATCAAGACCATCCTGGCTAACACACTGAAACCACGTCTCCACTAAAAATACAAAAAATTAGCCAGACGTGGTGGCATGCGCCTATAGTCTCAGCTACTCGGGAGGCTGAGGCAGGAGAATCACCTGAATCCAGGAGTCAGAGGTTGTAGTGAGCTGAGGTCGCACCACTGCACTCCAGCCTGGGTGACAGAGCAAGACTCCATCTCAAAAAATAAATAAATAAATAAAAGAATAAAACATGTTAAATATAACAGATAATGTATTATGCATGGCTCACCAAAGTTCAAAGAATTAAAATCCAACATAATAAACAATGCTGTAATAATTTTTGTATCATTTTATGTTATTAATAATTTAGTAGGTATTTTAGTTTTCTGTCCTGTACAATACCAGTCATCACCATACTTGACAGATAACAGATAATTTCCCAAATAAACTTTATATCATAAGCCTTTATCAATCTCTTTTAAAGACAGAAAGTGATTAACTCTGTTAATCAATGCTGGCTAAAAAAAATACAGGAGCACTAACCATTTTGTAACCAAACCTGTACACACAATCCCTGATATAGAGACATAAACTTAATAATGACCCAACATTTAGAAAGAAAAGAGAAAGTAAAGAAAGAGGAAGACAAAGAAACTGGGGCTACCTTTCTAAAATAGTAATCACTAGGGGAATGAATAACCTGAAATTGTACCTTTATAATTGAGAGGAAGGGGTTAAAAATGTACAATTAATAAATTACTGGTTTTTATGAATGACCAGTGACATCTTCTGAGAAGACCCCAACCCAGCTAAGCAAAGATAACCTATTTCTTTCAAACTGATTTGGGGTATATTTTCCCACAGAAACAAAAATATCAACTCAATAAATGGAAATTGTACAGTTAATACTTAAAGTACATTTGGGTGAAAAATATTTGTGAACTGGCCTGGGAACATAGCCAGTAATTTTTGTACTGCTTCAAGAAGGAAAAAAAAATGTGTTCTGAGTTCCAAACAGCTGTCTTACACATAAACTTCTGAAACACAACTAGCTCATGTGCTGGAAACTGTGTATACAGGTTATATTTCAAGGGATTCAATTTGGCCCACAGCATTTCTGAATATGTTTAAGAATGAGTCACTTTACACTACTTTACACTAGACCTCTTCCACTCAGATGCAGTTTCAAAGACCTCTAGCTTCAAGGATCTTAATCCTTAAAAAAAAAACAAAAAAAAAACAAAAAAAAACAACTACAGCTTGTCCAGAGGTAAATGGAAATGCTGAACATTTTATAAATCTGCAGCAAAGCTAAAAGAACAGCTTCAAGCTACCAGGCTACTTTTCTTCATCTATGAATGAACTAGAGTAAATTTCCTTTATCACAGTGATTCATATCAATTTATAGCACAATGTTACTGCTTATTTGATTCTGAGACCAGAGTATGTTATATACTAAGATTCTTCCAAAGACTGCAACACAGTACTTTTTTTCCAAATTAAGAGTTCATTTTTTCAAGAATTT
Organism: Symphalangus syndactylus; assembly: GCF_028878055.3. NCBI lineage: Eukaryota > Metazoa > Chordata > Mammalia > Primates > Hylobatidae > Symphalangus > Symphalangus syndactylus. Next base: position 105,939,884 of record NC_072425.2, read on the forward strand.
AAAAATGCTATCTAAACTTATCTGAAAAGCTCTCTAAGGGTCCTGAAAAATATGGATTAAGAATCATTTATATATAGGGATATATCAGATACTATAAACTTTCCTCTCAAATTCTATTACTGCTTACCAGAGCCCAGGATCTTAAATCTACAATCAATTTCCTGTATGGTGTCTATATTTCCTCAAATTAAAACACCATTTCTGTTTTCTCTTCTCTATAACTTTCTCTTTTCTATAACTTATTTATGAGTTATTTTAATGTGCCTCTACTGAACAACTCAAATAGCTGACTTTAGTGATTGAAAATGCTGTTATCCAGTCAAGACCAGCTTGACTGTGGCAAAGACATTTATGTACGTTTCCCAGGAGTTAAGAAAATAAAACAAGAAGCGTCGATGTTTTTTTAGAAGATAAACAAGAATGAAATTGTGTTGAGCTGACATAATTAAAGAGACCCATCACTGACCCAGTGTTTCTTAGATGAATTAATCACAAGAAAAGGTCATGCTCTTGTTCTTTTTCCAACACCTTCCTCTGATACATCATCCACTCTCACAGACAGACAGATGCACTACAATCCAACACAAAGATCTATTTTTATTGGACAGCTCTTTCCACTTGGATGTCCTGTCATCAAACTCATTGCAATATATAAAGATAACACTCAACTTATCCAAAACCAAACTTACCATTTCATCTTATAAAACTGTTCTCCTAATTTCCATTTCTCTATCTATGATTATCCTGGTGTCTCTGGCTAGGAACTCGTTTACCATTTACATCAGAAATGCCGAGACTGCCTTTAAAAATGCAATTTCTGTCCTCTTACCCAACCTGCCAAAATCAGAACCTTACCAAGCTCCTTAGGCGATCCTAATACACACTCAAGTTTCAGAACCTCTATCTCAGATTCATCCTTAACTCATGCAGTTCATCCAATATCACATCCTTCATATCTCAAAGCCTACTATTGTTGCCAGAGTGCAGGATCCTAAAACTACAATCAATTTCCTAAATGGTGTCTACATTTCCTCAAATTAAAATTTCTGAGGTCAGGCATAGTGGCTCATGCCTGCAATCCTAGCACTTAGGGAGGCTGAGGTGGAAGGATTGCTTTAGCTCAGTAGTCTGAGACCAGCCTGGGCAACATAATGAGACCCTGTCTCTACAAAAAATAAAAAATTAGCTAGGTGTGACAGCATGTGCCTGTAATTCCAGCCACTTGGGAGGCTGAGACGGAAAGATCACTTGAGCTTTGAGGTTGAGGCTACAGTGAGCTATGATTGTGCCACTGCACCCCAGCCTGGGCGATAGAGCGAGACCTTTTCTCAAAAAAAAAAAAAAAAAAAGAAAAGAAAAGAAAGAAAAAAAAGAAAAAGAAAGAAACAAAATAAAATTTCTAAAACACCACTTTTGTTTTCTCTGTTCTATAACTTGACTTACATACCATAAATAAAGCTCATCTTCCTAATTCTGATACTATTTAATGCCAATCCCTCTCTTGTCCCCTATGAATGATCTACTCTGATTACAAATGTTCATTCAACATACTAATTCCTACCTCACTAACTATATTCATTTTAGTCTGACATTCTCCACCACCAACAGTTCAACTCTCTAAAATCTGCAACATTCACTTTTTTTCTTATCTATCTATTCTTCAAGGGAATCACTTCAACTCTCCAAAATCTACAACGTTCACTTTTTTTCTTATCTACCTATTCTTCAACGGAATGCTTAAGTCCCAGACTTGCTTTTTGGTTCTCAACACATGACATCATTACAATTCAAGGCATTCTTTTAGCCTATCATTCTCTCTACATCTCCTAAACAATAATCTTATTAAAGCACTTTTTAAAAATAAGCAGGTCAGCCCTTTTCAACTCTAGTTTATAACCTAAGGTAGAAAATAACTTAGTAAACAATAACCAAAATATAAAAACACATTATTTTTATGATGTGGTAGATATATTTCTTACTTCAACATTTTGTGGAGGCTTCTTGTTTTCACAGTATTTAAGACAAGGGACAAAATCTCATAAAGCAAAAAAGTGAAGGAAGTGAAATCTCAGCATTGTTTTAAATGACTGAAACATCCTGGAAAAGTATGAAGTAATTTCTACTTCCGGTTTTTAAAAATATATTGTGTCCAGGAATCTATTCATTCCATTGGTCTTTATAACTGTTATGGAATGGAAAGAACATGAAACTTGGATTCAGTAAGAGTGTATTAAATTTAGAATGGGATGACTTTTTCACAAGTTCCTTTATCTAAGATCCAGTCTCCCCATCAGTAACATGGTAGTTACCAGGTCCCATGACTTGGCAACACTTAATAGTCGGATCATCTAAATCCTAAAATATTCCAGGTGCTCTCAACCTGTCTTCAGATTAATCTTCCTTTAGGCTGCCAGTGTACACCTATTGCAAATCTACTTAATCGGACATTCATTTTCTTCTTGCTCAGAAAGGCCAGTTCTTGGGAAGAAAACTCAAACCCAGGAAACACAGCTGGAACAAGTTAGTATCCTAGTCACTGTGCTAATGCTAGCAAAATCATAAATCTATTATTCACGGGATAACGCTTAGCTATTTGTGACAAACTGAAGGTTGAGAAAATATTTGCACAAAGAGCCATCATACCAGCTGAGTCAGGCCCAAGGTAGAGGTTGCTGCTAGAGAACAAGAAGCCTGTCACATTTGTAGGGAAAAAAAAAAAAATCGGTCCTAACAGCGTAAGTTAGGAATGCATTGCTTCATCTAAGAAAGGTTGTTTCTTTTCTCTCTGGTCAATGTTTGATTTGCATTAATGTAATAAATCATGAAAGTCGAAATCAATGTGAATCTTATCCACTTACATAACTAGAACTAAAACTTAGATAAACTACCTAATAAAAATAACAAGACCATATATACACAGTACAAAAGACCAGTAATAAGTACAGTACGATACCAAGGTTGTATGAAAAAACAGACAACTGCTTTCATGAATTAAAATTAGGCATTATTATTCACATCCCACAGCCACCTTCTATGTGTGCCTGGGTCATCACGGCCATAACAGAAATATCTCTGTATTTTAATTTAGAATCAACTCATTATGAGAATACAAACTGGGTAATAAGTTGTACTGAAATATGTAAATAAATTGCTAAGGAGAGTTTGTCATGATGGAGGCCTTCTTCAAGACAAAGCTTTAAATCGGGTTTTAAAAGAAACAACTATGAAAGCAAAGGGAAAAACTTAGGAAGAAAGAATTCTTATATCCTGACCAATTTAAAAATCCTGAAAATCTCAATAGATTAACAAAGTTCAATGTATTTTTCTTTTGAATAGCACTGAAGAGATTGTTAAAATACTTCAACCAGATTACTGTGTCTATGAGTTGAAACAGCAACTTTCAGCACACCTTTTTTGGTTATTGCTTTGTTTGCTTCTCCGTTGACCTGCAATCACATGCAAACACTCCTATTTAAGACTACTGTGAGTACCACAGACTGACCCATACAGAGGGTTCCAAAGGTACATAATTTCACCTGCTAGCAACAAAAAGAATAGAAAACTGTGAATTCTCAAGATGATCTCAAAGAGTTTTGAAGATGACTACGATAGTCTAAATAAGAGTTAAGAGTTATTTTACACTTAATCAGTTTGTTTCACATTCTTTTGCAATGAGAAAATAACTAGGAAATCTGGCCATGGGAAATAAAGAAAAAAAGCGTTGCAGTCTTTTCATGCTTGGTCAACTTTAGCAATTCATTTATCCAAAATTTCAAGCATGAAATGATTACCAAGCAGCTTTTGTCATAAAATGCCATTTGCCCATTAATACACTTGGCTGACTACCTGAGGATTACTTAAATGTGATTTATACCAAGAAATCTTCCTAGACCTCCCCCACTGCACCCTGACTCCCAGTGGGAGGCTCCTCAGTGGTCCACCACTAAGTGATTATCTCTCTTGAGGCACTCACCACACTGGCTTCTAACAGTTGACTTACAAGTATTGCTTTTTTTTCTCTTATGTCCCTTTCCCCTCTCTCTTACTTGACTCTGAGCGCATCTGAAGACAGACTATCCCCAAGTTCTTGCACAAGTTCTGCCACAGAGTAGACACGTGACAAATGTTTGCTGAATGAGAAAGCACAGAGAGAGGGTGAGGACACTAAAGACCACAGAGATCTTCCAGTTGTTGAACTTCCACTTACTATGTAAGAAATTAGAGGTACAGAAGATTTAAATGCTAAAGCCATGATTAGAAAACCCATTTCCACTACTCAAAGATGCTTCCTTATGTCAGTTCATTATATACAGAATACAGAACCCTGTTTACTCTTAACAATGTAAAATTAGGTAGTCCCAGCTACTGAGGAGACTGAGGCAGAAGAATCGCTTGAACCCAGGAGTCAGAGGTTGCAATATGCTGAAACTGTGCCACTGCACTCCAGCCTGGGCAACAGAGAGAGACTCTATCACAAAAAAAAAAAAAAAAAAAGTTGGGGGGGCTGGCAAGATGGTCAACTAGGAACAGCTCCAGTCTGCAGCTCAAAACGAGGTCAACGTAGAAGATGGGTGATATCTTCATTTCCAACCGAGGTACCCAGCTCATCTCATTGGGACTGGTTAGAGAGTGGGTACAGCCCACGGACAGTGAGCCAAAGCAGGGTAGGGCATGAGCCAAAGCAGGTTGAGGCATTGCCTCTCCCGGGAAGTGCAAGGGGTCAGGGAACTCCCTCCACTAGCCAGGTGAAGCCGTGAGGGTCTGTGGAGTGAGGAACAGTGCACTCCAGCCCAGATACTACACTTTTCCCACCGTCTTTGCAACCTGCAGACCAGGAGTTTCCCTCTGGTGCCTATGCCACCAGGGCCTTGGGTTTCAGTCACAAAACTGGATGGCCATTTGGGCAGACACCAGGCTAGCTGCAGGAGTGTTTTTTCATACCCCAGTGGCACCTGGAATGCCTGTGAGACAGAACCGTTCACTCCCTGGAAAGGGGGCTGAAGGCAGGGAGCCAAATAGTCTAGCTCAGTGGATCCCACCCCCATGGAGCCCAGCAAGCTAAGACCCACTGGCTTGAAACTCTCGTTGCCAGCATAGCAGTCTAAAGTTGACCTGGAACACTCCAGCTTGGTGGGGGCAGGGGTGTCCACCATTACTGAGGCTTGAGTAGGTGGTTCTCCCCCTCACAGTGTAAACAAAGCCACCAGAAAGGTCGAACTGGGTGGAGCCCAATGCAGCTCAGCAAAGCCACAATAGCCAGACTGACTTTCTACATTCCTCCTCTCTGGGCAGGGCATCTCCAAAAGAAAGGCAGCAGCCCCAGTCAGAGGCTTATAGATAAAACTCCCATCTCCCTGGGACAGAGCACCTGGGGGAAAGGGTGGCTCTGGGCACAGCTTCAGCAGACTTAAACATTCCTGCCTGCTGGCTCTGAAGAGAGCAGCGAATCTCCCAGCACAGTGGTTAAGCTCTGCTAAGCATCAGATTGCCTCAAGTGGGTTGCTGACCCCTATACCTCCTGACTGGGAGACACCTCCCAGGAGGGGTCGACAGATGCCTCATACAGGAGAGCTCTGACTGGCATCTGGAAGGTGCCCCACTGATACAAAGCTTCCAGAGGAAGGAACAGGCAGCAATCTTTGCTGTTCGACAGCCTCCGCGGGTAATACCCAGGCAAACAGGGTCTGGAGTGGACCTGCAGCAAACTCCAGCAGACCTGCAGCAGAGGGGCCTGACTGTTAGAAGGAATACTAACTATCAGAAAGGAATAGCATCAATATCAACAAAAAGGATGTCCACACAGAAACCCCATCCAAAGGTCAACATGAAAACACAAAGGTAGATAAATCCACAAAGATGAGGAAAAACCAGCACAAAAACGATGAAAATTCCAAAAACCAGAATGCCTCTTCTCCTCCAAAGGATCATCACAACTCTTTGCCAGCAAGGGAACAAAACTGGATGGAGAATTGAGTTTGACGAATTCACAGAAGTAGGCTTCAGAAAATGGGTAATAACAAACTCCTCCAAGTTAAAGGAGCATGTTCTAACCCAATGCAAAGAAGCTAAGAACTTTGAAAAAAGGTTAGATGAATTGCTAACTAGAATAACCAGTTTAGAGAGGAACATGAATGACCTGATGGAGCTAAAAAACACAGCACAAGAACTTCGTGAAGCATATACAAGTATCAATAGCCGAATCGATCAAGCAGAAGAAAGCATATCTGAGATTGAGGATCAACTTAATGAAATAAAGCATGAAGACAAGATTAGAGAAAAAAGAATCAAAAGGAACAAACAAAGCCTCCAAGAAATATGGGGCTATGTGAAAAGACCAAACCTACATTTGATTAATGTACCTGAAATTGACAGGGAGAATGGAACCAAGCTGGAAAACACTCTTCAGGATATTATCCAGGAGAACTTCTTCACCTTAAATGTAAATGAGTTATATGCCCCAATTAAAAGACACAGATTGGCAAATTGGATAGAGTCAAGACCCATCGGTGTGCTGTATTCAGGAGACCAATCTCATGTGCTAAGACACACATAGGCTCAAAATAAAGAGATAGAGGAATATTTACCAGGCAAACGGAAAGCAAAAAAAAAAGCAGGGGTTGCAATCTTAGTCTCTGATAAAACAGACTTTAAACCAACAAAGATCAAAAGAGACAACGAAGGGCATTACATAATGGTATAGGGATCAATGTGACAAGAAGAGCTAACTATCCTAAATACACATGCACCCACTACAGAAGCACCCAGATTCATAAAGAAAGTTCTTAGAGACTTACAAAGAGATTTAGACTCCCACACAATAATAGTGGGAGACTTTAACACTTCACAGTCAATATTTGACAGATCAACAAGACAGAAAATTAACAAGGATATTCAGGACTTGAACTCAGCTCTGGACCAAGTGGACCTAATAGGCATCTACAGAACTCTCCACCCCAAATCAACAGAATATACATTCTTCTCAGAACTACATTGCACTTATTCTAAAATTGACCACGTAATTGGAAGTAAAACACTCCTCAAAAAATGTAAAAGAATGGAAATCACAACAAACAGTCTCCCAGACGACAGTACAATCAAATTAGAATTCGGGATTAAGAAACTCACTCAGAGCTTGCACTGAGCCAGGATCGCACCACTGCACTCCAGCCTGGCAACAGAGCAAGACTCCATCTCAAAAAAAGAAAAAGAAATTCACTCAAAACCACGCAACTACATGGCAACTGAACAACCTGCTCCTGAATGACTATTGGGTAAGTAACAAAATTAAGGTAGAAATAAATAAGTTCTTTGAAACCAATGAGAACAAAGACACAAATGTACCAGAATCTCTGGGACACAGCTAAAGCAGTGTTTAGAGAAAAATTTATAGCACTAAATGCCCACAAGGGAAAGCAGGAAAGATCTAAAATTGATACCCTAACATCACAATTAAAAGAACTACAGAAGCAAGAGCAAACAAATTCAAAAGCTAGCAGAAGACAAGAAATACCTAAGATCAGAGCAGAAATGAAGGAGATAGAGACATGAAAAACCCTTCAAAAAAAAATCAATTAATCCAGGAGCTGCTTTTTTGAAAAGATCAACAAAATAGACCACTAGCCAGACTAACAAAGAAAAAAAGGGAGAAGATACAAATAGACACAATACAAATGATAAAGGGGATATCACCACTGATCTCCCACAGAAATACAAACTACCATCAGAGAATACTGTAAACACCTCTACGCAAATAAACTAGAAACTCTAGAAGAAATGGATAAATTCCTGAACACATACACTCTCCCAAGTCTAAATCAGGAAGAATTCAAATCCCTGAATAGATCAGTAACAAGTTCTGAAATTGAGGCAGTAATTAATAGCCTACCAACCAAAAAAAGCCCAGGACCAGACGAATTCACAGCCAAATGCTACCAGAGGTACAAAGAGGAGCAGGTACCATTCCTGCTGAAACTATTTCAAACAACAGAAAAAAGAGGGACTCCTCCCAAACTCATTTTATGAGGCCAGCATCATCCTGATACCAAAACCCGGCAGGGACACAAAAAAAAAAGAAAATTTCAGGCCAATATTCCTGAAGAACATCAATGCGAAAATCCTCAATAAAATACTGGCAAACTGAATCCAGCAGCACATCAAAAAGCCTATCCTCCATGATCAAGTCAGCTTCATCCCTGGGATGCAAGGCTGGTTCAACACAGGCAAATTAATAAACGTAATCCATCACATAAACAGAACCAAAGACAAAAACCACATGATTGTCTCAATAGATGCAGAAAAGTCCTTCAATAAAATTCAACACCCCTTCATTCTAAAAATTCAGTAAACTAAGTATTGATGGAATGTATCTCAAAATAAGAAGAGTTTTTTATAACAAACCCACAGCCAATATCATAATGAATGGCCAAAAGTTAGAAGCATTCCCTTTGGAAACCAGCACAAGACAAGGATGCCCTCTCTCACCACTCCTATTCGACATAGTATTGGAAGTTCTGGCCAGGGCAATCAGGCAAGAGAAAGAAATAAAGGAAGAGAGGAATTCAAATTGTCTCTGTTTGCAGATGACATGATTGTATGTTGTATATTTAGAAACCCCATTGTCTCAGCCCAAAATGTCCTTAAGCTGATAAGCAATTTCAGCAAAATCTGAGGATAAAAAAATCAATGTGCAAAAATCACAAGCATTCCTATACACCAATAGGAGACAAACAGAGAGCCAAATCATATGTGAACTCACATTCACAATTGCTACAAAGAGAATAAACTACCTAGGAATGCAACTTAAAGGAATGTGAAGGACCTCTTCAAGGAGAACTACAAACCACTGCTCAAGGAAATCAGAGAGGACACAAACAAATGGAAAAACATTCCATACTCATGGATAGGAAGAATCAATATTGTGAAAATGGCCATACTGCCCAAAGTAATTTATAGATTCAATGCTATCCCCATCAAGCTACCATTGACTTTCTTCACAGAATTAGAAAAACTACTTTAATTTTACATGAAACCAAAAAAAAAAAAAGCCCATATAGCCAAGACAATCCTAAGCAAAAAAAAAAAGCTAGAGGCATCATATTACCTGACTTCCAACTATACTACAAGGCTACAGTAACCACAACAGCATGGTACTGATACCCAAAACAGATATATAGACCAGTGGAACAGAACAGAGGCCTCAGAAATAATGCCACACATACAACCATCTGATCTTTGACAAACCTGACAAAAACAAGCAATGGGTAATGGATTCCCTATTTAATAAATGGTGTTGGGAAAACTGGCTAGCCATATGCAGAAAACTGAAACTGGACCCCTCACTTACACCTTATACAAAAATTAACTCAAGATGGATTACAGACTTAAACATAAGACCTAAAACCATAACAATCCTAGAAGAAAACCTAGGCAGTACCATCTAAGACACAGGCATGGGCAAAGACTTCATGACTAAAACACCAAAAGCAATAGCAACAAAAGCCAAAATTGATAAATGAGATCTAATTAAATTAAGGAGCTTCTGCACAGCAAAAGAAACTATTACCAGAGTGAACAGGCAACCTACAGAATGGGAGAAAATTTTTGCAATCTATCCATCTAACAAAGGGCTAATATCCAGAATCTACAAGGAAGTTAAACAAATTTACAAGAAAAAAAACAAACAACCTCACCAAAAAGTGGGCAAAGAATATGAACAGACACTTTTCAAAAGAAGATATTTTTGCAGCCAACAAACATAAGCTCATCATCACTGCTCATTAGAGAAATGCAAATGAAAACTACAATGAGATACCATTTCATGCTAGTTAGAATGGCAATTATTAAAAAGTCAGGAAACAGCAGATGCTGGAGAGGATGTGGAGAAATAGGAACACTTTTACACTGTTGGTGGGAGTGTAAGTTAGTTCAACCATTGTGAAAGACACTGTGGTGATTCCTCAAGGATCTCGAACTAGAAATACCATTTGACTCTGCAATCCCATTACTGGGTATATACTCAAATCATTCTACTATAAAGACACTTGCACACATATGTTTATTACAGCATTGTTCACAATAGCAAAGACTTGGAACCAACCCAAATGCTCATCAGTGACAGACTGGATAGAGAAATTGTGGCACATATACACCATGGAATACTATGTAGCCATAAAAAAGGATGAGTTCATGTCCTTTGCAGGGACATGGATGAAGCTGGAAACCATCATTTACAGCAAACTATAACAAGAACAGAAAACCAAACACCACATGTCCTCATTCATAATTGGGAGTTGAACAATGAGATCACATGGACACAGGGAGGGGGACATTACACACTGGGGCCTGTCAGGGGGTGGGGGTTTAGGCGAGAGATAGCATTAGGAGAAATACCTAATATAGATGACAGGTTGATGGGTGCAGCAAACCACCATGGCACGTGTATACCTATGTAAACTGCACATTCTGCACATGTATCCCAGAACTTAAAGTATAATTTTAAAAAAGTAAAATTAATCTTTTCAAATAACCATACACTCCCAGATAATTATCTAAAAAAAAGGAAAGCCTATGTCCCTGCAAAAACTTCCACATGAATGTTTACAGCAGCATTATTAATAACAGCCAAAATGAGGAAACTACCCAAATGTCTCTCAACTGATAAATGGATAAATAAAATATGGTATAGTTTGGGCAACCCTAACCCAGAAATTCAAAACATTTTGAGCACCAATATAACTCCATAAATGGAAAATCCCACACCTGACTTCTTGTGACAAGTTGCATTCAGAACACAGGCGCACAATAAACAATTTAGTCAGTGTCCCCAAGGGAAAAAAAGACCCCTCCAACTCTCTTCAGTTGGAATATATATTTTCCTACACGCCCTTATTCCCCTACACAAACACTCACACAAAGGGTAAAAAAATGGCACATGTGCAGGTGGATATGCCAATGGGATATGCCAATGCCAGTTTCCCCAAAATGCCCCCACATGAGGCCAAGACCCATGTGCATCACTCATTGTGGTTTTTCTGCTTATTCTCTACTATCTGGTGTAAAGATATTGTTGAATATGTCACAAAGGCTTGCCTAATACATAAAGTATTGCAAATATTCAAAACTTCAAAAAATAAAAATCCAAAACATTCTGGTCCCACACATTTCTGAAAAGGGAAACTCAACATGTATATCCATACAATGAATATTATTTGACTATAAAAAGGAACGAAATATTGGCATACACTACAACATGGATGAAAACATTGTTAGGTGAAAGGTAGAAGACACAGAAGACTACATATTATATGATTCTATTTACATAAAATGTACAGAACAAGCCAATCCAGAAAAAAACATATGATTAGCAGCTGCCTGTGGCTAATGTGAGCCAGGGATGGGGTGATGGAAATTTCTAAAATTGATTATGGCTGACCAATTCTGCAAGTATACTAAAAATTTTAGGGTATGTGAATTATATCTCAATAAAGCTGCTATAAAAAATAGAAACTATACATTAAAACTGAGTTATCCATTATATTAAAATTTAGAAAGTCTCATTAAGAAATTTTCATTTCCATGCTTCACCAATCCAAGTTAAGTGTGGCATAACTGGTAAACCCAAAATTCATTTCAAATTCCTAAAATGTCACATTTACACAAAAACTACTTATTCAAAGAAGTTTCCATATTAAATATATTTTAATATTTTGAGAATTATTTGTTCATATTCTATGGCTATGTGGTTTCATAAACCCAAATGTTTGATTCCCCAAGTATCTTGAATAACGAGATTTTTTTGCTGTATTTAAGCAATTTCTATTTTGAATTTTCAATTCTGTGACTTCATATATTTAAAAGTAAGTCATTTTACTGATAAAGCATGTATGAACAGGAAGTAAATCCAGGAAAGGAAATTTCTACTGTGAATTATCCTGTTATTCTCTGGCAAGTCTTCTGCCTACACCAAAACCCACAGATACAGAAATTCAAAGGGAGCTGTGTTAATATGCGAGCTTGAATCCAGCAGGAATATACTTAGTCCTTTTATGCTCAAGTCAATGACATTGTAGTCACTCAGACTCCCAAGATCAAGCCCAAAATTAAGGTGGAATTCACTGCATTTCACGTATATTAATTTTTTTTAGATTACACATACATCATTTCAATGTATTTTTTAATGCGTGATTTTGCTAGTTATTTATCTGAATTTTCAACATGAGTTTTTTGATAGAATACTATATGCTTATAAATAGAACTCCAGATGTTTTCCTTACAAGGAATAATTTCTGCATTCCTTTAACAGAATAGTGAGATTTTCTTAAGAGAAAGAGGTTAAAGAAATCCAATTTAGAGTCATATGTCATACATTCATAACATGGGGAAAACCCTTGAATATTTTACAATATTTTACAAAATTTTGAGTGGCTTTTTCTTAATTAAAAAAACCACTAATTTCAACTGACAATCCAATATAATAATATATGAGAACTTTGCTTTATCAGGACATTCTTTAAAAATCTAAGAACGGCTAAGGCACCAGAGTTGACAAAAGATATTTATAAAAATAATTAATTACAGACATCTCAGCAGCAGCACATTTTTGTGGTTTATAAAATTTGGAGACAATGAACTACCCAGAAACATACCATGAGTTAATGTGAGGACGGATTAGACATAAACAAATATTTTTTAAAGTCTCATTCTATATAAAGGACGTATTCACAGATGACCTGCACCAAAAAAACCTGTCACTCCTGATGTTGAAAAGATTTAAATTAAGACTAGGGGATTAGTTGATGTACAGTGAATCCCAGAAAATTCATTTGACTCTAAAGTTTCTATTCCAAAACCCAATGAAGATTCAAAAAGTAGATTCAATACATTTCTCATAGAATACTTTTAGGCACATAGTAGGCATTGAAATATTTATAAAATAGTCAACAATATTGATAAAAAAAATAAAGCAAAATGACCACCCTCTGACATATCAACACTCGGGCTCCACTCAAATACACTGGCTGTACCAATACAAATCTGTTCTACGATTTGTGCTCAATTCACAAGTAAAACATGAATGTGTTAAACGATAAGGGCAAACATTTTCCAAATACTTTAATTCATACTTTAAATAGTAATTTGCTTTGGCACTATTTGCTACTACAATTCATATAAATATTTCAAAACAGTTTTTGCAAAAGGGCACCCAGTCATTTCTAAAAATAACCTTAACTCTGAATATTTAAACTTCCTATAAAGATAACCAGATAGAACTCCTAAATCTATCCAAGTTTATACATATAAAGAATCTCACAGTCTTTTAAACATAACCTTTTTCTTAAAATATTATAGATTTTTGGCTCTGAATTTCTCTGGCCCAATGACTGAGGCTATCAGGTTTTTTTTATTTACTCATTAATGAAATGCGAATAATACCTAGTATACACAACCTACTGGGTTATTAGAATAATACTAAAATTATTAGTCATGATATGATTTTGAAAAGCACAAAACATTCAATACAACCAAAAGACACCCAAGTCATCTGAAAAAATAAACCACTCCTCATTAAGGTTCAAGTTTCCCTTTTAAGGCAAATGTGTCACTTTATTTATAAGTTTTGTTTTTTTATTAACCAGTCTTGTTTTCTTATAAAGCAGAGGAAGGAGAAGAGAACATTTATAAGAGTCAGGAAGTTAGTGAATTTACGATTTTCCCTTCCAGACTAAATACATCATGTCACTACTCAATTCTCCCCTTTACCTATTCAAACTAATTTACATAGAGGAAAGGCTATAGAAACTTGCAAGCAGATGCCAGCTCTATAGAACATCCATCTTCCCTGCCAATAAATAGGTCTACAAAACCAATAGGGATGATTAAGAAAGCACATTGGAACTTTGCTTTCTATTAAATACATCTGCAGGGAAAACAAGCAAATGAAAAGAAACATAGCCACAAGAAACGTCTTTTAAATGAACACAATTTTAATTTTATTGTGATTTATCTTCTGACAAAGGAGATCTGGATTAAAAAAAGAGATCTGGATTTAAAAAAAATAAACACATCTAGATTCAAATTTTGGCTCCTTCGCTTAACAGTTTTATGACCCATGAAAAGTTGTTAACTTTACTGCATAACAGTCTCCTTATGTGTAAGTAAACTTTATGAGGGATTAATATTACTTACCTGGGGGTTTATGGTAAGAATGAAATCAATTTAAATTAAATAGTCTCTGGTAAGGTGTAGGCATTTAGTGTTATTTCCTTTTCCTACCTCTACTTTCAAAGAGGGTTTCAGGAGCTTTCTCTTCATTTTATTTTTACCTAAACCAAAAGGAACACAGGCTATCATTTATAACATAAAGGACACTATAGGATTAGTATCAGTGTACTTTTTGAAAGAACTCTTATTTCCCCCTCCCTCCCTCAGCATAGAGGACACACACAAAGCTGGAAGAAAGGTGAAAGGACTAAAAGATTTCACTGATCAGTTTTACTTAGCATCAGTAGAATCATCTTGTAAGTTATAACTGAACAGTCTTAAGAGAGTGCCAGAATTCAATCAGATATTTTAATAACAGTAAGATTTCTGTGCTTCTGCCAGATAGGAAGAACATGAAAAAAAAAAGAGAGAGAGAGAAAGAAGTCCATATAGTTCAAGGATCTTTAAAGCTTGGTGAAAAGGTATTTAATTATCTTAATAGCCAAAGAAATACAAAATCCAATCAAGTATTACAGACAACATTCTACAAATTAATAGAATAGGGGTATAGACCACATGGTGAAGCAGAAATTAATTTTTACATGCCTGTTATCAATAAATAAAGTTTGACATATCTTTTTTTTTTTTTTTTTTTTTTTTTTGGAGACGGAGTCTCGCTCTGTCGCCCAGGCTGGAGTGCAGTGGCACAATCTCAGCTCACTGCAAGCCCCGCCTCCCGGGTTCACGCCATTCTCCTGCCTCAGCCTCTCCGAGTAGCTGGGACTACAGGCACCCGCCACCACGCCCGGCTAATTTTTTTGTATTTTTAGTAGAGACGGGGTTTCACCGTGGTCTCGATCTCCTGACCTCGTGATCCGCCCGCCTCGGCCTCCCAAAGTGCTGGGATTACAAGCGTGAGCCACCGAGCCCGGCCATGTTTGATGTATCTTAAATGAACTAACAAAAATCTGATGAACATCTTGCTCAAATTCTTCATGCAGCCTCAAATAATTGAGAAAATTGCCTGGGATAATATACTTCTGAGGAGATTTAAAATTTGAAATATTTAGGAGAATCAAATCCATACTGTTAACATTTTATAATAACAAAACCAATCATATTTTAAGTATGTGTAACTTATAAGAGAATATGACCTATTAGAGTGACAGGACAATAATTCCTTATAGTTCCAATTAAAATTAAAAATTGAATAACTGATTGAGACTTGTGATTATAAGTAGAAATCTTACTAGCACTAAACAGTATTGACATATTTAAGAGAACATTACAGTCACTATATTTGTAAGTTTAACTTGTTATCGCTTCTCGGCCTTTTGGCTAAGATCAAGTGTAGTAAGTTTAACTTGTTAACATGCAAAAAATTTATTTCAATTCTCAGAAAAGTAATTAAAAATCAAATATACTAAATGTATAGAGTTTTAAATGGTTTAATGTGGTTAAATTTGTAAATGACTAAGTATCATTCAAAACCCCTTAAATGTTTAAAATTTGATATACTTATAACAAGAATAATGTGTTTTATAAACAGAACTTAGAAGCCAAAGATAAAACTAGGTGTTTGAATCTGTAACATTAATAAATTTAATATTAATTTTTAAAATCAAACTAATCTTTTCATTTTTTATGTCCACAACCACTATTGCTCAGAAAACACCAAACACATCACATTAAATAAAGAAAATTTAATGACAGGCTTATAGAAGTGACTATTTCTTTTATAGAATCTGAATTCATAGAATCCTCCAACTATAGGTGGTTATTAAATACCGAGTAACTAAGTAACTTGATAAATCTACGTAAATGATTCTTTCCATAGGCAAAATGAAATACTAATCTTGAAACATTTTGTGCTTTTTCATTTACATCCAAACTAAGTCGAGAGTTGTCCTTCCATTATCACATGCTAGATTTAGTTTGGATATAAATGAAAATTTTATTCCTACATTCAAGTGGTTGTCCATTAACTATTTCTATTAACTTTCTAGTAGTTGTTCATTAACTATTCTCCAAACTTTGAAATCAGCAAAATATGTAACCATATCCATCTTTGGTATTTTAAGCTTAATTATCATAAAAGCTCTTAAGGAAATTTAGGCAGTGATACAGAAAATGTATCTTTTCTTTGAAAATAACCAAATCCATTTTAAAAAGGAATTGTTTATACAGTCTGGGATTTTAGCCAAGTTACAATTTTTAATGAATGAAAATAAATATATAATCAATGTAACAAGAGAGCGAATACAATCTCAAAGCTTAATTTAACATTACTGATGACTTAATGAAACTGTATTTACTTCAGAGCCCTGATTTGATATGGCCATTCATTATTTTTTAGGGCACACCTATTATTTATTCCCATAATAACTCTAACAACAAGAGGTGAATGAGATAGACAAGGGCTCTACTATCCTGGAACCTATAAGTTCTAATATGAGAAAAATAAATGAAGAAGAAACATCAAGTAATGATAAGTTACATTCTGGAAATAAAAAAGAGTGATATGATAGAGCCTGATAAGCCAATTTAAACTGCAGAACAGGGGAGGTCTCCAAGGAAGTGACATTTAGGCAAGTGGTTTGGAGGTGAGAAACTATCCATACACAAACTCCTTCCAGCAAATCATTCACAAAATTTAACTAGTTTTATTACGTTCTAGGCAAGTGCTGGATCTACTGAGACCAACAACCACATTTTAGGCTTTTTTTGCACACAAAATACAAAGTATGTCTTGTCCTCAAAGGGCACTTATAATCCACATTTGAAACTGATTAATGATTAATAAAGAATAAGGGTCTAACACTAGTACCTTACCACTAAGCCACTTTATAATCTAAAAATGAGTAGATTAGAAAGCTGCTTATGAAATTTCTACCCAGAAATCATGATAGCAGGCCTCTCAAATATATAGTTGCTTTCTCATAACTAGTTAGTCAAAGGTAGAAAAACAATTAAAATTGCTTTAGTTAGTATGGCTTACTGCCTACTATTCCTGTCATTCCTACAAAAAGAAGTGTGAAGAAAGGGGTTGTACGGTAAAGTGGGCTAAGTAGGATATCTCAGGTACCAATTTTTAACTCCTCCAAAGCTAGTCATTTTATATCTCCATGAAATCAACAGAAAGAATAATACTACAGATTCTTTCTTTTGTTAAAAGATGAACGTTTGCTCCCAAATCCTATAATTTCAAAGGTAACAGTCAGCATTTGGAAAAGGAATTAAAAATCATCTCCCTTCCCTAAGCTTTGGAACCCAGTTCTAGCCATACCTGCCAATCTAGTCACACTTACTTTTGCTTCCTGATAACTCCCTAAAATTCTGGCTTTCATCCTCCCATATGTACTCCAAGAATCTTCTTTTCTCCCATTCTATCTAGCAAAATCATTTATTTTCAAAATTCTTCCTTCCTTAGGACACAGTCTTCCAAGAACGTTGTCAGTAATCTTAACAGGGTTGAACTCAGAAACATAAAAATGTTTAAGAGATAAGGAATTTTAAGTTTTAACCCCTGTCAAGCATGACACCCAAGCAGCTAGACTGAAGTCCAGGCTGTCCTATGGCTTTATACTGTACAGCATATGAGTGACTGAGGCAAAAACTGTGTCTTCCCTTCAACTATCTGATGCAGTGCCTTAAGAATAAGTCTATTATTAACTGATAAAACTGTAGTGTAGCTTTAAAATAAAGAACACAAGGAAACAAATCTTCCACTTGTTCCAAAATAAGATGTGAAATTATGGCAGAGAACTCTGCCATTTCATAAGTCCCATTTATACTAAAAACCACTTTGATGTTTAACACTTTATTTGTGAAAAGGAAAACTGATCAAACTTATCATGTACATTTATATCTGGATATAAGTTACTTCAGTATGCAGTTATCTTATAATTACCTATATTTCTGCAATTTGATAAATGAAAATTCTGAATCCAAACTTTAATGCTAGCTCATCTGGTTGATTTCTATTCAAAACATTAATGGAAGGCTGACTATGCACTATGGGTAGGCACTGAGCCAGTAACTGTGAAATTAAAAATAATAATAAGATTTGCCTTTGGGGAGCTGACGATCCCTACATACCACTTTTTTTTCCTTAGGAGACAAGGTCTCACTCTGTTGCCCAGGCTGGAGTGCAGTAGCGCAATCATAGCTCACTGCAGCCTTCAACTCCTAAGCCAACCTCCAACTCCTGAACTCAAGCTATCTTCCTGCCTCAGCTTTCCAAATATCTATGACTACAGTGCAATCATATTACAGTATAGTCCTATTACTTCTGCTGATTTACAGAAATTAATCACCAGGTAACAAGCAGAAAATGAAATAAATCAATGAGGTAGTATTTCAGTACTGTAGGAAAATAATCCATTTGTTTAGATAAATTAAATAGAATAATATGAAATTAAAAATGAATAAAGTTAAGAAATCAACCTTTACATAGAAAATAAAAGATCTAAAATTCTAATCCTATGGCACACAGGTTTTTGTTTAGAAATAAACTAGAACCAAAGAATATTAACACTCAATATGTTTACAGTAAAAAGAAGGTTCTTAATTGCAGCTAATTTTCTCTTGAAAGCTTGTATCCTTTCTGAAATGCTCACCGGTACTTTAGAGCCAAGGGTTCAACTACCAACAAAATGGGCTGTCTGAGAAAATTAAACATGCCTACAGAAATGTTCTCCTTGTAAGTCTGTCCAACCAGCATCACTGATGAAAAAAATCCAACCAAGCTAGGGGCCAGCAGTAAACTAGAGAACATAGTGTCAGGCAACAGGACAGAGTGAGCAACACTGTCACAGGTACAGGCTGGCAGGTAGGCAACTAGGCAGGCAAGCCTGGCAGCAGATAGTGAGATCCCAGTTAAAGTTGTCCAGGTAATCATGAAGGCAGGTAACCAAACACAGAAAGCAAGACAGGAACTCTCATCCTACGACAGGGGCACAGAACACCTAAACTTCCCCAACTCTAACAATACTGGCCCCAAAGTCTCTATCAGGACTGACACAGAAAATGAGGCAAGCTTATAGGATATTGGTAGAATTTGGTGACACTTAGTCATGCAAGTTATCACAATGTGAGAACTATAAATATGCAAATGAAGAACTCCTAAGTCCTAGTTCTGCTTCAAATAAGCACTGATTTTCTAAACCATACAAAATAACAAATTTGTGACAAGTGAGAATGCATTGAGGATAGCTATACCCGTTTCAGTGGCCAGACAGTTAAGGGAACTAAAGAAAATTAACACAAGTCAAGTTCAGACATTTTTTTAGAACAGCAATTAGAGCACGCAAGAAAGTACTATCCAGTGGGAATCAAAAGAAATAGGAGAACTATTTTGGACTAATTTTGTAACAGGAAAAAAAAATATTCTGAATCTCTGACAGGTTATTCTTGATTATCCATGTCACAAGAACAGTATAGGAGTATGGATAAAACAAAGCAATAGATAATACACAAATCATTATACTTTGATAGATATTTTAAGAAGTAAAATTTTATACTAAGTTTATCTTACTATTTATGTTTTCTTTTGAACAACAGGAATCAGATAGTGTACTAATTACATCTGCTTAAGAGTAAGCATAAGATTTCAGACAAAAAAATGAGAGGGCTTAATAATCCTTTATTAAAAGATGTACACTTCAGGAAAAAGGAAACTAACACTAGAGGAAAACCTATGATACATGAATAAACAGTGGAAAAAAAAAACAGAAAAACAGGTATGTAAATGAAAATAAACAATAACTATTAATGACAGTAAGAATTATCTGATTCAGCAAGTTTTTTAAAAAATCTAAATATGAGCAATTTTGTAAACGCAAGAAGCTGAATAACAAAAATGACCTAAATGGTTCACAAGGAGAGTAAGAATATTGAATAACTGTAGACTGTGTTGAGATACACATATATAAATACAAATATACATGGACATATACACACACACACACACACACACACACGCATATTTAAAAACATATATTCTAAAATAACAGAATAAACAATTTTAAAAATAACTAAGCTCCCTGCTAGTGGAGGGGACAAAACAAATGAGAAGGAAAAACTCAAAAAAATCACCAAAAAAGAGGAAAAAAAAAAAAAAAACCAACAGAAATGGAAATGTTACATTAAAATGCTAAAAATAATCACAAATATATTAATAATTACAATAAATCTAAGTGAACCAAATTCCTTGTTATTTTTAAAAGTCTGAATCTTTAAGAAATCTATTGATATGCTGTTCATAAGACATTCCTAAAAAATAAGGACACAAAAATATTGCAAATAAAAGACTTTAAAAGAGGACTTCAAGGAAAGCTAATGTAGCTATATTTGCATCCAACATATAGACTTAAGTAGAAATAAGGAAATGGCATATAACTACATAACGAAAGAATGACTTTTAAAATTATAAAGGAAGACATAACTCTAAACTTATATATACTTAACAAAGAGCTTTGAAATATATTAGTAAAAAACTGCCAGTAAAAAAATTAATACTTATAAATAATTCATGACCAAAGGAGTAAACAATAGAAATCAGAAAACACAAAATTAATGACAAACACACTAATATAAAAACCTGCGAGATGCAGCTAAGCAGTAAAATTTAGTCTTAAAATCTCCTGTTAGAAAAAAAGAAAGGCTGAAAATTAATGACCTAAGCATCAAAATAAGAAAAACAACAAAAAAAGTAAAATAGAAGAAAAAAACCCACAGCCAATATCATACCGAATGGCCCCAAACTAGAAGCATTCCCTTTGAAAACTGGCACAAGACAAGGATGCCCTCTCTCACCACTCCTATTCAACGTAGTATTGGAAGTTCTGGCCAGGACAATAGGGCAAGAGAAAGAAATAAAGCATCTTCAAATAGGAAGAGAGGAAGTCAGATTGTCTCTGTTTGCAGATGACATGATTGTATATCTAGAAAACCCCATCGTCTCAGCCCAAAATCTCCTTAAGCTGATAAGCAACTTCAACAAAATCTCAGGATAAAAAATCAATCTGCCAAAATTACAAGCATTCCTATACACCAATAATAGATAAACAGACAGCCAAATCATGAGTGAACTCCCATTCACAACTGCTACAAATACCTAGGAATAAAACTCACAAGAAATGTGAAGGATCTTTTCAAGAAAAACCACAAACCGCTGCTCAAGGAAATAAGAGAGGACACAAACAAATGGAAACACATTACATGCTCTTGGATAGGAAGAATCAATATAGTGAAAATGGCCATACTGCCCAATGTAATTTATAGATTCAATGCTATCCCCATCAAGCTACCATTGACTTTCTTCACAGTATTAGAAAAAACTACTTTAAGTTTCATATGGAACCAAAAAAGAGCCCATATAGTCAAGACAATCCTAAGCAAAAAGAACAAAGCTGGAGGCATCATGCTACCTGACTTCAAATTATACAAGGCTACAGTAACCAAAACAGCATGGTACTGCTACCCAAAACAGATATATAGACCAATGGAACAGAACAGAAGCCTCAGAAATAATGCCACACATCTACAACCATCTGATCTTTGACAAACCTGACACAAATAAGCAATGGGTAATGGATACCTTATTTAATAAATGGTGTTGGAAAAACTGGCTAGCCATATGCAGAAAACTGAAACTGAACCCCTTCCTTACACCATATACAAAAATTAACTCAAGATGGATTACAGACTTAAATGTAAGACCTAAAACCATAAAAACCCCCTAGAAGAAAACCAAGGCAATACGATTCAGGACATAGGCATGGACAAAGACTTCATGGCTAAAACACCAAAAGAAATGGCAACAAAAGCCAAAATTGACAAATGGGCTCCAGTTAAACTAAAGAGCTTCTGCACAGCAAAAGGAACTAGCACCAGAGTGAACAGGCAACCTACAGAATGGGAGAAAATTTTTGCAATCTATCCATCTGACAAAGGGCTAATATCCAGAATCTACAAGGAATTTAAACAAATTTACAAGAAAAAAAAAAAACAGACAACTCCATCAAAAAGTGGGTGAAGGACATGAACAGGCAATTATCAAAAGAAGACATTTATGTGGCCAACAAACTTATGAAAAAAGCTCAACATCACTGGCCATTAGAGAAATGCAAATCAAAACCACAATGAGATACCATCTCATGCCAGTTAGAATGGCAATCATTAAAAAGTCAGGAAAAAACAGATGCTGGAGAGGATGTGGAGAAATAGGAACACTTTTACACTGTTGGTGGGAGTGTAAATTACTTCAACCATTGAGGCAATTCCTCAAGGATGTAGAACTAGAAATACCATTTGACTCAGCAATCTCATTACTGGGTATATACTCAAAGGATATTATAAATCATTCTACTATAAAGACACATGCACACATATGTTTACTGCAGCACTGTTCACAATAGCAAAGACTTGGAACCAACCCAAATGCCCATCAATGATAGACTGGATAAAGAAAATGTGCCACATATACACCATGGAATACTATGCAGCCATAAAAATGGATGAGTTCATTTCCTTTGCAGGGACACGGATGAAGCTGGAAACCATCATTCTCAGCAAACTAACACTGGGACAGAAAACCAAATACCGCATGTTCTCACTCATAAGTGGGTGTTGAACAATGAGAACACATGGACACAGGGAGGGGAACATCACACACCGGGGCCTGGAGGTGGAGTGCTAGGGGAGGGATAACCCTAGGAGAAATATCTAATGTAGGTAATGGGTTGATGGGTGCAGCAAACCACCATGGCACATGTATACCTATGTAACAAACCTGCACATTCTGCACATGTATCCTAGAACTTAAATAATAATTTAAAAAGAAAGAATATATAACGTTACCAAAATTGACTCCAAAAAATGGTTTTAAAGTTGAGTGCTATAGTCTTCAAAGAAGTTGAATGAAAAATTTAAAACTCATAATGCAAAAAAAAAAAAAAAAAAAGTCCTAAATGGTCTTAGAGGAAACTGAATGAAGCACTCAAAGAACAAACCAATCTAGTATTACAAAAACTGCTTCAGAAAACCTAAGAGGTGAAAACATTCCTCAGGTCATTCTATGAGACTGGTATAACCCTTATACCAAAACCCAGAAGGACTGTAGAAGGAAGGAAAATTATGGGTCTATCTCACTCACAACCATTGATGCAAAACTCTGAAGAAAATATTAGCAAATATGATCAGCCAGTGAATAAAAACATAAAATACAACAAAGACTTATCCAATGAATTCAAGTGGTTTAACATGAAAAGTACCTATTAATATCATTAAAGCAGAAATCTTATATGATCATATCCATATAGATGTATTTTAAAAGTTCAATGAAATTCAATATCCATTCACAATTTTTTAACACATAGCAAATAAATAAATGGCATTTGAAGAGAACTTCCTTAACCTGATCAAATATATCTAACAAAAATTAACACCAAATGCCATATATAATAATAAAATATTAAAATCATTAACATTAAAATCAGAAACAAGACAAAAATGTCCACTACCCTCACCTTTGGTCAATATTTTAAAGGAGGTCCAAGTAAGACAAAGAAGAAAAAAAAAGTATAGGCATTTTTTTTTTCTTTTCTAACAAAGAAATAAACTATCATTATTGGAATACTATGCAATCACCTATTTAGAAAATCTGAAATCTGCAGGCAAATTTTTAAAATTAACAATAACTCAGAAGTTCTAAGAAAGTAGCAAAAATTAATTGCCTTTCAGGCTGGGCATGGTAATCATACAGGTGATTACCTGTAATCCCAGCACTTTGGGAGGCTGAGGTGGACAGATCACTTGAGCCCAAGAGTTCGAGACCAGCCTGGGCAACATGGCAAAACCTCAACTCTACCAAAAGTACAAAAATTAGCCCAGTGAGGTGGCACATGCCTATGGCCCCAACTACTAGGGGAGGCTGAGGTGGGAAGATCACTGAAGTCTAGGAAGTTGAGACTGCAGTGAGCCATGATTGCACCACTACATTCCAGCCTGGGTAACAAAGTGAGACCTTGTCTCACAAAAATGATTTTTTAAAAAATTAATTGCCTTTTAATTCATGGGCAAAAAGAAGACACTATCCACAACAGGAGCAAAAAATGTTTTAAACAAAAGTTGTATAATAACTTATATAATAAATATATTACAGAAGACCCAAAGAGATAGAAAAGTATGATCTTAGCCAAGGACTGGAAAATTCATTATTTTAAACATTCTCTCAAATTTAATCTACAGATTCAACGAAATTCCAATCAAACTGAAAGAAAAATGTTTTATGAGCAATTGCACAGGCTAATTCTAAATTACACAGAAGAACAAAGGGCTAAGAAGAGCTCTCTTAACGAAGAACAAGATGAGAAAACTTGCCCTATATGATACCAAACGTATAAAACTATAAAAATTGACAAAATCAGTTTGTGACATAGAAATAAAGCAAATAAAGCATCATGACAGAAAAGAGATCCCAGAAGCAGAATCCTGCTTACATAGAAATGAACATAAAAAAAGAGCTGGCCTAGTCAACTATTCCCAGCTAAGCAATTCAGCTCTCTGAACTATACCAAACTATATATAAATTTCATATTCCAAGAATGACAGAAATCTCATTCATCCTATCTCAAGTTTTTGAGAGGAAAAAGGTATACATTACTGAAGATAAGTAAACAGGCAAAACAGTAGAGACAGTTACTTTCCATAAAAACCTAACTTACTCTTCTTGTGCAATAGATACAATTCACCTAGACAAAGTGTTTTTGGGATCCTTTCAGATTTTTAGGTAAAAGGGTCTTGACACCAAAAAGTTTGAGAATAGCTGCTTCTGAAATAATAAGAAAAGCAGAAAAGTTCAAAAAAAAAAGTAACCATTCAAAAAAAAAAAAACTGTTTTACTGGGGAAAGAAAACGTCATTTTGAAGCGTGAACCATTTTGAAATGACGCCTTTACTAGCCAGAAGACAACCTTAGTAGAGAAGCACTCAGTGGAAAGAAGCAAACGATCTCAACATCACACCCTATGATTCACCTCCCCTAGGGCTCTCTAACTTGTTTCCTCCATCACCTCACCCCACCTGCCCCCAGGTGAGGTTCCTGCCCCATTAGGAAGCTTTCCAGAGCTGTGTGTCCTGTCACAGCACTGTCATTAAAAACCTCCACATACTTAGATAAATTCCCACCACTGTCTGAGCTGCTAACTAGCCCAATAGAGGCTTCATAGTCTCTAAAATAAGTCAGAGTAGCCTTCTACTTTGGGTAAATCCCATTCTTGTTTTATATGGGGGCCACAACACTTGCATCCAATTCTGAGGACCCTACTTTATGACCTCCTTGACCTGACCTAAGTATCCCATTCCCTGCTTCATACCTCCAATGTCAGACCCAGCAAGACATTTGAGTATTACACTTCTTAATACAACAATAGTCCTCATGAAATTCACCTTTCATTGCTCCTATTCCTCCTCCCTGCATGTGTGGGCGAATGGTGGAAGTCTGTGAGTGTAGAAACCAAAAGGCATAAGAGTTTTGAGAAAACTGACATTTCAACTCCTAAAAGCAAGTGCTAGCCCTTGAGTCAGCTCCATGTAAGCCCAGCCAAGCTCACACACAGGCAAAATCCCGCAAACCTGCTCTGCTTAGGCTAATCAAAACTGGATAGAAATGGGCAAAGCTCTGTAATACATTTGTCAGTTTTAAAAAATATTTTCTTACCATTCTCCCTTGGTATTTAAGAATTTCTTTTTGAAAATTCTGGCTTATCCCAGGTGTGCTTAATGCAAACAAAGGTAAAAACATTAGGCCATGCTTGGACCAGAATGTTAAGGCCAAAGTTTTCTAAGGAAAATTAAGGTTGCAAGTTAGCCCCAGGGTTTTGGCGTGGTGATATATACCCTTGACACAAAATGAATAATAAGAATTGGAGTACTTAGCCTTTCTCTATCTTGGGAAATATATTGTCCCCAGAGCTCTCTGTTTAAACCTGGAAAAGTTCTGAAAGACCATGGAGTCCCAAGTTTCAAGTATGCTATAAATGCCAGGAACATGAGAAAAGGATTACCAGGATGCACAAAGAGAAGTTACAAGATGCAAAAGATGGATGTTACTTACTTCAAAATTACGCCTGGGACTAACCATGTAACTTGGAAAGAGAGGGGAAAGCTAGCTACACTTCCTTTCTACCCTTAGTATATCTCAGAGACATAATAAGTTAAATAAGCTTCTGCAGGCTAGCCTGGAAACTAAATCATCAGCTTCTTTGGGAAAATGTGTCATGGTACACACCCCTCTGCCCCCTCCCAATGACTGCCAAACCAACTTCAGGCATATGACTACTAGCTACTTAGAGGACACCCAAATAGAAACCTCCAGCTGCTAGGAACGGGAGTGATGGGGGAATGGGGAGAACATAGGAATGAAGAGGGAAAATGTAAAAACAAAACCACCCCATTATGGTTTTGTTTGCCACAGGCTAATGTGCACATTTGGCCTGTCCCTCCCGGCTCCTGCCCCACCACTGTACCAACTAAGTGACAGGTTTCTAATTCATCATGATCATCACGTTCTAAATTTACAATTAATTCACTCATTACTTATTGTAATATATACCAATATATTCTTACAGACCCATACTGAATATGAAAGACCTGCTCTTGGGAAGGAGAACCCATCATCGGATTACAAGGTGGCATGGGAAAAGGAGAAGATGACATCAGAAGACCTAGATGGACTGTATACAGAGCTGAGCATCAGGTGGATGGGCCCATTATTTGAGTAATAAAACAGACTTAGTCACATGGCCAGACTCAATATTTCACTCAGGCCTCCCCAAACCCCACCTAAAAGGACCTGACTACTTGGCTATAAGTGTCAATCCTATCAGGAGGCTACATTTTTGCAAACAAGCTTTCATCTTACTGTTTTGACCTGCACCTATTATTAGCATACATATTTTCCCCTATTGTTCCACCTTCTAGTTTGTTTTTTCATGAAACTTATTACAAATTCTAAGTCACTATCATATATACTCGAAACATTAAACACAGCAAAAACTATAAATTAGCACCAATCTGCCTTTCAAAATATGTACTAGAACTCTTCTCAACATAAGTGACACCTGTACTATGGTAGTACAGGTTCTGAAAGCTTCTTGTCCCTTCTAGTATGTCACTTTACAGCTCTCTGGGAATGCAGCTACTGCCCCCAGAGAAAGCACTGTTCAGTACCCAGCATCTGAACCCACTTTCTGTATTTGAAGAATCTCCTCATGACGCAGAGCCCACTCTTCACTGTAGCTGTAGAAAATGCCACATATTGCTCTGCTCGATCTTCCTTGTAGCTAGGACTTAGGCTCAGGATATAAGCCCAGCCAACTAATCCAAGGGCCCACAGATTTTCAACAGAAGCTGGGGATGAGAAGAAGCTAGGAACACAGGAATTCAGGAGAGGGTGGCAAAACTACATTCCGTTTCCAGAGGTAGCAATTCTGGAGCTTGATAAAGGAGTGTCCAGCACTGATGGTCAGGCAGTGCAAACCAATGTCTGTCCCTGGAAGCAGGGGTGATATGTCTTCACACGACCAGCTCCAGAGGGTGAGCATATCAGTTCCTGGCTCCATGGCCTGCAAGCAGACTTTTCTATAAAGTAACAACTTTCACTTAAAAGTAACAACCATATTCAAGTACTGTGCCAAATCCTCAAAGAAAAAAATTAAAAAGATAGAATGTCTGACCATTGGGCTTTTAGTATTTACCAATAACAATAATAAAAGGATACAAATAATAGAACACAAAATTCATAAGAAAGTGAGGCAAAGATATAAACACAGTTCTCTGAGGTAGGACACATCAGATCAATGCAGTTATATAAAAAATGAGCCAAAAATCCACATATTTAACTTAGGATGACAACAGTTCAAACAGTAAACAGACATCTTGCCCTTACCTTGCATTTTGTGCAAGCATTTAAAATACAGTAACTAAGATCAAGTCAAAATATTGTTAGTACAGTGAAGTGGTATCTTCAGAACACAGAAAGTAAATTTGAATTACATAATCAATCATGTGGGTCTTTGTATTCCATCATCCCCAAATAATGTATGCCTGAAGTCTGACAGTCAATATACACACGCTAAATCCTATGGAAAGAATATATAAATTATTTTAAGTGTTTTCTGACTAAAGAAAAAGAAATAAAATATGCAAATTAGTATTAATGAATTTCCTGTAAAATTAACTGAAGTGAGACCACCTAGACACATGACCTGAAAAAAGTAAGGTAAAATTGGCCACTGTGTTATATCCCTAAACCATGATTCTGGCTATGGGATTTTCACCTGACTGCTAGATGCAACTCACTCTACACAGTGCCTCCATAACAAAGTAGAGATTGTCCAACTAAGATTCCTAGTTATATTGACTTCTAAATTACACTTCAAAAAAGGCAGGTCCTAATACTATGTTCTTCTACAAACTCTCCAGGCATGACATCTAGAAGCCCAAATCAGACAGAAGAAACCAGTTGGTTCACACATTTTTATCTATTCCCCATTTTAGAGAATGAAAAAAAAAATCACTCTCACTTATTTAAGTAATGGTACCTATGTAAACTGAAGATACTAAAATATAAAATGCTGGAAATACCAATGTGTTCTACATATTTGCTATCCTATTAGATTTCCTTTCATCTGTCCATAGTGTTTTATCTAAGTACTTAAACTCATCTTTAATCACAATAAATTTTCAAATCTTTCTAATCAAAGCTTAAAAGCTACAGATTCATTTTTATGGGTAATTTTGAACTTTTTTGGAATCTCTTACATTTTTAGCATATTAGTTATCTGAAGATGAAACATTCCCAGAATAAATACTGTGTGAGTTACTGATCTAGTAAAGTATATTAAAATTAATATTCAAACTTATAAAATAAAATCCAAGAAATAAATTCTATACATAATGGCCGGGCGCGGTGGCTCACACTTGTAATCCCAGCACTTTGGGAGGCCGAGGTGGGCGGATCATGAGGTCAGGAGATCGAGACCACGGTGAAACCCCGTCTCTACTAAAAATACAAAAAAATTAGCCGGGCGTGGTGGCGGGCGCCTGTAGTCCCAGCTACTCGGAGAGGCTGAGGCAGGAGAATGGCGTGAACCTGGGAGGCGGAGCTTGTAGTGAGCTGAGATCGCGCCACTACACTCCAGCCTGGGCGACAGAGCGAGACTCCGTCTCCAAAAAAAAATAAATAAATAAAATAAAATAAAATAAAATAAAATAAAATAAAATTCTATACATAAGTACATAAGTAAGCCTCTTAACAAATTCTTTTGTTTCTATCCCGCTTTGGGCATGTCAAATAATCAGATCAGTAAGAAAAGCTTTAAAAGATTCAAATTGTTTTAGCAAAACAAATTTATATCTTTATTGATTCTTTTCTTCCAACATGCTTCCAATTTCAAAACATATGTTCATAAATATTTAGCCTGTTTCAACTGATACACTGTAATAGAATATTATTATCTTTTGTCTGTGACTAAACAGCAAGGAGATATTTGTGAACTGGGCATAAATATGAAGTGACTACAGTTTTCATGCCAATTTGATATAAAACAAAATGAAAGACTGGCAATTTTTCAATGACCCCGGACATGCACAATGAATCAAGTTAAATTATTTAAATACTCTCCCTAATATATGTCCCTCCATCCCAACGAAATCTTTTTTCTCCAAGCTTTCAGCTTTAATTATCCAGATAACCTAACCCTAGCTGTATTCATTTGACCTTAAGAATCCCTGTCTTTTGTATATGTCATGAAAATAAGCCTCATAAACTTCACTTAAGAAGGTATAATCACCCTCATTTTGTAAGAGGAAAGAAAAGCACCAGAGGTTAAGCAACTTACATGAGATTACTCAAACTTCTAAGAGTTGAGAGACCTAACACAAATCCTTTTACTATCATACTTCTTTGATTTTTTATTTACATATATATGAATATATCATATATACAGGCATATAAACATATATAGGGTATATTCATAGCCCATGAAAGCTAAAAGGTACATATCTCATGCAAGGAAATGAAATCAAGGTAATCAATAGATGCTTAGGAGCAAAAATTTACCTCTTGGCTATCACACACTTTCAGAAAGCTTTTAGTCTTATCAAACACAGACATTATACGTCATCCCCTCAAACCCATTGGAACTAGCTGGTGAATCTGGACTTGGAATCCAAAATTTGATTAAGAATTTCATTTTTTTTTTAATCCTTGGAATCTAACTATCCCAAAAGCATCACCTCCAATGCAATTAAAATTCTACAGTAGCTCTCAAAGTCTTCAGAAGTACCTGGAATAGCAAATCCAGACATCTACTATTTTGAGAAAAAGATTCTGAGAATCCAACAAACAACACAAAAAGTGATTACAAAAACTGCTCTGAAAAGGGTTTGGGATTTCCACAAACGAACAAATCTGTCAAAGAAACGGTTCTGATCACTAGGTCATCACTCTGGTTTTAGTCAAAGTTTAACTCTACAGTTTTATAAGAAATGAGGTGCCCTCTACCCCCTTAAGTAAAAATTAGCAAATCTAAAGAACCATGAGTCACTTCCCAGGCATAGATAGTAATGACCTTTTTTTTTAATCGGGGAGGCAGATATTTCTACTATAGTCACAAACTACTTTGCTAAATGTTTAGTGAGTGTGTAAGGCGCATGGTGCTAAGCACTACTGGTGATAAACTCCAGCATCATTTTATGTAAATATCATCGGAGATGTCTGAAAGAGCAGGTGATCAAAGGGGATATGTGTTGGAGTGGAAGGGCAGGGAAGGCAGGAAAAATTCAATGAGGAAGTGTCATCAAGACATAAGCTTGGGGGGTGGAGCCAAGATGGCCGAATAGGAACAGCTCCGGTCTCCAGCTCCCAGCCCGAGAGACACAGAAGACGGGTGATTTCTGCATTTCTGCTTGAGGTACCTGTTTCATCTCACTAGGGAGTGCCAAACAGTGGGTGCAGGACAGTCGGTGAAGCGCACTGTGCGCCAGCCGAAGCAGGGCGAGGCACTGCCTCACTCGGGAAGCACAAGGGGTCAGGGAGTTCCCTTTCCTACTCAGAGAAAGGGGTAACAGACGGCACCTGGAAAATCGGGTCAGTCCCACCCTCATACTGCGCTTTCCCAATGGGCCTGGAAAACGGCACACTAGGAGATTGTATCCCGCACCTGGCTCGGAGGGTCCTATGCCCACGGAGTCTCGCTAATTGCTAGCACAGCAGTCTGAGATCAAGCTGCAAGGCGGCAGCGAGGCTGGGGGAGGGGCGCCCGCCATTGCCCAGGCTTGCTTAGGTAAACAAAGCAGCCAGGAAGCTCAAACTGGGTGGAGCCCACCACAGCTCAAGGAGGCCTCTCTGCCTCTGTAGGCTCCACCTCTGGGGGCAGGGCACAGACAAACAAAAAGTCAACAGGAATCTCCAGAGACTTAAATGTCCCTGTCTGACTGACAGCTTTGAAGAGAGTAGTGGTTCTCCCAGCACGCAGCTGGAGATCTGAGAACGGACAGACTGCCTCCTAAAGTGGGTCCCTCACCCCTGAGCAGCCTAACTGGGAGGCACCCCCCCAGTAGGGAAAGACTGACACCTCACTGGGCCGGGTACTCCTCTGAGACAAAACTTCCAGAGGAACTATCAGACAGCTGAATTTGTGGTCTCACGAAAATCCGCTGTTCTGCAGCCACCACTGCTGACACCCAGCCAAACAGGGTCTGGAGTGGACCTCTAGTAAACTCCAACAGACCTGCAGCTAAGGGTCCTGTCTGGTAAAAGGAAGACTAACAAACAGAAAGGACATCCACACCAAAAACCCATCTGTACATCACCATCATCAAAGCCCAAAAGTAGATAAAACCGCAAAGATGGGGAAAAAACAGAGCAGAAAAACTGGAAACTCTAAAAAGCAGAGCACCTCTCCTCCTCCAAAGGAACGCAGTTCCTCACCAGCAACAAAACAAAGCTGGATGGAGGATGACTTTGATGAGTTGAGAGAAGAAGGCTTCAGACGATCAAACTACTCTGAGCTACGGGAGGAAATTCAAAACAATGGCAAAGAAGTTAAAAACTTTGAAAAAAAATTAGAAGAATGGATAACTAGAATAACCAATGGAGAGAAGGGCTTAAAGGAGATGATGGAGCTGAAAGCCAAGTTTCAAGAACTACGTGAAGATTACAGAAGCCTCAGTAGCAGATGCGATCAACTGGAAGAAAGGGTATCGCTGATAGAAGATGAAATGAATGAAATGAAGCAAGAAGGGAAGTCTAGAGAAAAAAGAATAAAAAGAAATGAACAAAGCCTCCAAGAAATTTGGGACTACGTGAAACGACCAAACCTACGTCTGATTGGTGTACCTGAAAATGATGGGGAGAATGGAACCAAGTTGGAAAACACTCTGCAAGATATTATCCAGGAGAACTTCCCCAATCTAGCAAGGCAGGCCAACATTCAGATTCAGGAAATACAGAGAACGCCACAAAGATACTCCTCGAGAAGGGCAACTCCAAGACACATAATTGTCAGATTCACCAAAGTTGAAATGAAGGAAAAAATGTTAAGGGCAGCCAGAGAGAAAGGTCGGGTTACCCACAAAGGGAAGCCCATCAGACTAACAGCTGATCTCTCGGCAGAAACTCTACAAGCCAGAAGAGAGTGGGGGCCGATATTCAACATTCTTAAAGAAAAGAATTTTCAACCCAGAATTTCCTATCCCGCCAAACTAAGCTTCATAAGTGAAGGAGAAATAAAATACTTTACAGAGAAGCAAACGCTGAGTGATTTTGTCACCACCAGGCCTGCCCTAAAAGAGCTCCTGAAGGAAGCACTAAACATGGAAAGGAACAACCGGTACCAGCCCCTGCAAAAACATGCCAAATTGTAAAGACCATCGAGGCTAGGAAGAAACTGCATCAACTAATGAGCAAAATAACCAACTAACATCATAATGACAGGATCAGATTCACACATAACAATATTAACGTTAAATGTAAATGGGCTAAATGCTCCAATTAAAAGACACAGACTGGCAAACTGGATAAGGAGTCAGGACCCATCAGTGTGCTGTATTCAGGAAACCCATCTCACGTGCAGAGACACACATAGACTCAAAATAAAGGAATGGAGGAACATCTATCAAGCAAATGGAAAACAAAAAAAGGCAGGGGTTGCAATAAGTCTCTGATAAAATAGACTTTAAACCAACAAAGATCAAAAGAGACAAAGAAGGCCATTACATAATGGTAAAGGGATCAATTCAACAAGAAGAGCTAACTATCCTAAATATATATGCACCCAACACAGGAGCACCCAGATTCATAAAGCAAGTCCTCAGTGACCTACAAAGGGACTTAAACTCCCACACAATAATAATGGGAGATTTTAAAACCCCACTGTCAACATTAGACAGATCAACAAGACAGAAACTTAACAAGGATATCCAGGAATTGAACTCAGCTCTAAACAAAGTGGACCTAATAGACATCTACAGATATCTACAGAACTCTCCACCCCAAATCAACAGAATATACATTTTTTTCAGCACCACACCACACCTATTCCAAAATTGACCACATAGTTGGAAGTAAAGCTCTCCTCAGCAAATGTAAAAGAACAGAAATTATAACAAACTGTCTCTCAGACCACAGTGCAATCAAACTAGAACTCAGGATTAAAAAACTCACTCAAAACCGCTCAACTACATGGAAACTGAACAACCTGCTCCTGAATGACTATTGGGTACATAATGAAATGAAGGCAGAAATAAAGACGTTCTTTGAAACCAACGAGAACAAAGACACAACATACCAGAATCTCTGGGACACATTCAAAGCAGTGTGTAGAGGGAAATTTATAGCACTAAATGCCCACAAGAGAAAGCAGGAAAGATCCAAAATTGACACCCTAACATCACAATTAAAAGAACTAGAAAAGCAAGAGCAAACAGATTCAAAAGCTAGCAGAAGGCTAGAAATAACTAAAATCAGAGCAGAACTGAAGGAAATAGAGACACAAAAAACCCTTCAAAAAATTAATGAATCCAGGAGCTGGTATTTTGAGAAGATCAACAAAATTGATAGACCGCTAGCAAGACTAATAAAGAAGAAAAGAGAGAAGAATCAAATAGATGCGATAAAAAATGAAAAAGGGGATATCACCACCGGATCCCACAGAAATACAATCTACCATCAGAGAATACTACAAACACCTCTGTGCAAATAAACTAGAAAATCTAGAAGAAATGGATAAATTCCTCGACAAATACGCCCTCCCAAGACTAAATCAGGAAGAAGTCGAATCTCTGAATAGACCAATAACAGGTTCTGAAATTGTGGCAATAATCAATAGCTTACCAACCAAAAAGAGTCCAGGACCTGATGGATTCACAGCTGAATTCTACCAGAGGTACAAGAAGGAACTGGTACCATTCCTTCTGAAACTATTCCAATCTATACAAAAAGAGGGAATCCTCCCTAACACATTTTATGAAGCCAGCATCATCCTGATACCAAAGCTAGGCAGAGACACAACCAAAAAAGAGAATTTTAGACCAATATCCTTGATGAACATTGATGCAAAAATCCTCAATAAAATACTGGCAAACCGAATCCAGCAGCACATCAAAAAGCTTATCCACCATGATCAAGTGGGCTTCATCCCTGGGATGCAAGGCTGGTTCAACATATGCAAATCAATAAATGTAATCCAGCATATAAACAGAACCAAAGACAAAAACCACATGATTATCTCAATAGATGCAGAAAAGGCCTTTGACAAAATTCAACAACCCTTCATGCTAAAAACTCTCAATAAATTAGGTATTGATGGGACGTATCTCAAAATAATAAGAGCTATCTACGACAAACCCACAGCCAATATCATACTGAATGGGCAAAAACTGGAAGCATTCCCTCTGAAAACTGGCACAAGACAGGGATGCCCTCTCTCACCGCTCCTATTCAACACAGTGCTGGAAGTTCTGGCCAGAGCAATCAGGCAGGAGAAGGAAATAAAGGGTATTCAATTAGGAAAAGAGGAAGTCAAACTGTCCCTGTTTGCAGATGACATGATTGTATATCTAGAAAATCCCATTGTCTCAGCCCAAAATCTCCTTAAGCTGATTAGCAACTTCAGCAAAGTCTCAGGATACAAAATCAATGTACAAAAATCATAAGCATTCTTATATACCAATAACAAACAGAGAGCCAAATCATGAGTGAACTCCCATTCACAATTGCTTCAAAGAGAATAAAATACCTAGGAATCCAACTTACAAGGGATGTGAAGGACCTCTTCAAGGAAAACTACAAACCACTGCTCAATGAAATAAAAGAGGATACAAACAAATGGAAGAACATTCCATGCTCATGGGTTGGAAGAATCAATATCGTGAAAATGGCCATACTGCCCAAGGTAATTTATAGATTCAATGCCATCCCCATCAAGCTACCAATGACTTTCCTCACAGAATTGGAAAAAACTACTTTAAAGTTCATATGGAACCAAAAAACAGCCCGCATCGCCAAGTCAATCCTAAGCCAAAAGAACAAAGCTGGAGGCATCAAGCTACCTGACTTCAAACTATACTACAAGGCTACAGTAACCAAAACAGCATGGTACTGGTACCACAACAGAGACATAGATCAATGGAACAGAACAGAGCCCTCAGAAATGATGCCGCATATCTACAACTATCTGATCTTTGACAAACCTGACAAAAACAAGCAATGGGGAAAGGATTCCCTATTTAATAAATGGTGCTGGGAAAACTGGCTAGCCATATGTAGAAAGCTGAAACTGGATCCCTTCCTTACACCTTATACAAAAATTAATTCAAGATGGATTAAAGACTTAAATGTTAGACCTAAAACCATTAAAATCCTACAAGAAAACCTAGGCAATACCATTCAGGACATAGGCGTGGGCAAGGACTTCATGTCTAAAACACCAAAAGCAATGGCAACAAAAGCCAAAATTGACAAATGGGATCTCATTAAACTAAAGAGCTTCTGCACAGCAAAAGAAACTACCATCAGAGTGAACAGGCAACCTACAGAATGGGAGAAAATTTTTGCAACCTACTCATCTGACAAAGGGCTAATATCCAGAATCTACAACAAACTCAAACAAATTTACAAGAAAAAAACAAACAACCCCATCAAAAAGTGGGCAAAGGACATGAACAGACACTTCTCAAAAGAAGACATTTATGCAGCCAAAAAACACATGAAGAAATGCTCATCATCACTGGCCATCAGAGAAATGCAAATCAAAACCACAGTGAAATACCATCTCACACCAGTTAGAATGGCCATCATTAAAAAAGCAGGAAACAACAGGTGCTGGAGAGGATGTGGAGAAATAGGAACACTTTTACACTGTTGGTGGGACTGTAAACTAGTTCAACCATTGTGGAAGTCAGTGTGGCGATTCCTCAGGGATCTAGAACTAGAAATACCATTTGACCCAGCCATCCCATTACTGGGTATATACCCAAAGGTCTATAAATCATGCTGCTATAAAGACACATGTACACGTATGTTTATTGCGGCACTATTCACAATAGCAAAGAGTTGGAACCAACCCAAATGTCCAACAACGATAGACTGGATTAAGAAAATGTGGCACATATACACCATGGAATACTATGCAGCCATAAAAAATGATGAGTTCGTGTCCTTTGTAGGGACATGGATGAAACTGGAAAACATCATTCTCAGTAAACTATCGCAAGGAGAAAAAACCAAACACCACATGTTCTCACTCATAGGTGGGAATTGAACAATGAGAACTCATGGACACAGGAAGGGGAACATCACATTCCGGGGACTGTTGTGGGGTGGGGGGAGGGGGGAGGGACAGCATTAGGAAATATACCTAATGCTAAATGACGAGTTAATGGGTGCAGGAAATCAGCCTGGCACATGGATACATATGTAACAAACCTGCACATTGTGCACATGTACCCTAAAACCTAAAGTATAATAAATAAAATAAAATTTAAAAAAAAGACATAAGCTTGGAAAACTACAGTAAACAATAATTTATTGTATATTTCAAAATAGCTAGAATAGAAGAATTGGAATGTTCCCAACACAAGAAAAGATGAA
This sequence comes from Symphalangus syndactylus, assembly GCF_028878055.3. Lineage (NCBI taxonomy): Eukaryota > Metazoa > Chordata > Mammalia > Primates > Hylobatidae > Symphalangus > Symphalangus syndactylus. Next base: position 105,977,240 of record NC_072425.2, read on the forward strand.
AGTATAAGGTGATGGATATCTTAGTTACCCTGATTTGATCACTAGGGATTGTATACATGTATCAAAATATCACATATACCCCCAAAATATATATAACAATTATATATCGATTTTAAAAAAGAAATGGACTTGGAAGTTTGGTAGGACATTCACACAGATGGCATGAGGTAAGTACTTTACAAACAAAGGGAATAACAAACTCAGTAATTAGAAAACTGACTATATTTTTAAAGCAAATATCCTACTTTTGCTAAAACGTAGGTCACAATTTGTCCTTCACTGATTTTCTCAATACCACTCTCCACTGCAAGAAATCCATTTCTAAACTCTTTCATAAGCTATCACTATTTTCCATGCATAGAAATGAGGGTTATTTGTTTTAAATATCATTATAAACAAAGACTTAGTTTTGTATCTGAAACATACTCAATAAATAATATTTCCATCCCATCTCCCAAGGTCTACCACACTGCCTTGAACCTTGATAGTTCAAAGCATGTCAGTAGACGACTTAGAGGCAATCATAAGCTTGATTTCCTCAAGACTTCTCCTTTTAGACAGCTATAAAATTTGCCTGGGAAGGCAAAGCAAAATCTCTGAGTGACAGACCTAATCAAAGTTGACTTATTTTAGCAAATATTACCTTACATTTTTCCCCCATTTTATTGCCCAAGAACCTGAATTCATTCATTCACAGATAAACATTTACACAATTTCTACAGAGCTTAAATGGCACAAGCTAGGAAATCTCCATGTGAAAATATAAAGCATTTGTTTACAGAAAGAAATTTTAGAAAGTCTTTGTTTACATTCCAACTGATGTGCCAACAATCTTTTAGGAGAGATTTGGAAAGCTCAGCTTTAATAACGACAGAAAGCTATACTCCTCTGGGAAGATATTTAATGGCCTATAGTTTATCCCAGAGAGATGAAAACAGATGTCTACATAATATAAATAAAAATACTTAAATTACTTTAATCAGCAGTTTACTCAGTTTTAGTAACCTTGAAACAACTTCTGAAATTTTAAGAAAACATATGAAGAATAGTAAACCGTACATGTTCTACCCAAAATAACTAAATAGTCCATGAAAGATGAAATGAGATCTATGAATTCCAGACCATGTTTTAGCTCTCACCCAGAATCATTGTAGCAAACACTTGAAAGTTATGAGATAGATTTTTTAATGAGAAAATTTGCAGATATTTAAACATGATTTTAAACCAGTTTGTCAGGAATATTCACCTAAAGAAATGATCACGATTTTCTAAATCAGCAGTTGGCAAACTTTTATTTATTTATTTATTTATTGAGAGGGAGTCTCGCTCTGTCACCCAGGCTGGAGTGCAGTGGTGCAATCTTGGCTCACTGCAACCTCCACCTCCCAGGTTCAAGTGATTCCCCTGCCTCAACCTCCTGACTAGCTGGGATTACAGGTGCCCGCCACCACGCCCAGCTAATTTTTTGTATTTTTAATTGAGACAGGTTTTCATTATGTTGGCCAGGTTTGCCTTGAACTCCTGACTTCAGGTGATCCACCCGCCTCAGCCTCCCAAAGTGCTGGGAAGGCAGGCAACTACCTGCTCTGCCTTTACAGTAGGAAAGAAGCCATAGACAATACTTACAGGCATGAGTGTGGCTGTATTCAATAAACCTTTATTTACAAAAGCAAACAGAGGTCTAGATTTGGCCTAGGGGCCATAATTTGCCAACCTCTGTCCTAAATTACTCAATTAAAATCATGATCTTTTAATTGATAGGGTTGACTTATTCCTAGACAAGTTCATAATATTTATTCTCCCACCTGAGTCTAGGAAGTGGTTGTTTCCTGCTGCAGAATACAAAAGGAGAACTAATTTGAAGCTAACATTAAATTCTCTAGAGCCTAGCAAAATTGACTTCAGTGCTATTATGGCTTCTGAGTGACAGGCCAGGTGACTAAGAATTGGAGAAATATATTCTGACTGAGAAGAGAGAAGTGGGAGAAATGATATTTAGATATTTAATCATTAAATTTCTTTCCTTTTCTTTTTTTTCCTAACCTCATTAAGAATTATAAAATTCTGAGTTAGCACTATAGATCAGACACAAAACCGGGCCCTTCATATATATATTTCATGTGATGTACCAAACCATATGTGTCACAAATTATTCCAATTTTCAGGTAAGGAAACTATGGACCAAAAAAGAAACTTTGGCTTAAGGTCACAAAGATGCAAAAACATAGCCAAGTGCTCTTTCCATTAACTACATTGTTTCTCTAAAAATTCAATTATTTTTTTCTCATTCTCTTGTCTATTTCAAAAATAGGACTCCAGCTTTCATCATCAAGATAAATCGTAAAAGATCATTTGTAAGACATACAGAATTTATAACCTAATTGTACAAAAATCAAGATTTAAATGGAAATTAGGTTCCCACACTTGCCAGCCCACAAACGCTTATTTATCAGATTCCAAATACGGGTGGCTTTTAATTTTAAGAAACGGGTCAGCCTAGGCCAAAAAAAAAAAAAAAAAAAGTTGCTGATTAATTGAAAATTGAAACCTTTCCATATCAAACTGTAATTTAAGAGCATTTAGATAAACTCCTTTCTAAAGTTTGCAAACATACTTTCTTCCCTTCTTAAAGAGAGTACAATGAAGAAGTTCAAATTATCAATGAATCATACCATCACATATGCAGAAGTACAGATACCACTTACCAGGGATAAAGATGCATATAAAGATACAATTCCAATCTTGTAATTACTAGGGATAAAGATGCATGTAAAGATACAATTCCATATCTTACTGAGGTTTAGGCAATTGTCTTACCACTTACACATACTCTCATCACAGCACCCCTTCAAGGCAAAACTGATCTCTGCTTTGTCCATTTGTCACTAACTCTAAGCCTTGTTTGTCCTATTTGATCTCTGCAACAGCTCCTAAATGCCACTGCTTTTTCTTTTAACTTCTTCCCCTCTCTACTCCCATTTTATTTTCATCTCTTCTATATTACTGTATTATGACTTCTGAATTTTAAAAAATATTAGTCTTTCATAGACAATATCAAATATACTTTTCTTTCTGCAAAATGAAGACACACAGTAACTGTGCATAATGTATTCCTCAAATCTTCAGCTCTTCTCTGATTTTGTTGTTGCCTAAAGGGATCTGTTTCTTCATTATGAACAACTTTTTATAGCTTACAGAAAGATGGGAGCTGGGCAAGGTGTATTTTGGCAGAATTAATTCCCTAAGACTTCCAGTGTCCTAACTTATTTTTTAAGTGTTCTAATTTATAAAAGATTTTTCCTATTCTAAAAAATAAAATAAGATTGTTTCCAGCTTTGAAATTCTATGAATCTACCAGAAATCAATATTATATATAATATTTGATCTTTGGATCTTGCATTCTGGTCTTTCAAGAGAAGCAGTTTTAAGCAGATAAAGACAATAAAGTAGATGAAGACATTTAGAGGGATTCTGAAGAGACTTTAATTATTTTTAAGAACTCTAGAGGCTAACAGAGCCAACTTATTTTACTTTAAGGCTAAACATTTTCCTTTCCCTTTATTATACAAACATATAACATTAATACTAAACTCATGTTTATGAGCTATGATTAGCATCATCTTTGGCTCACAGATCCAGTGAAGAAAGGGAAAGAATTCTCAGAGTAACTGGGAATGAGAAGAAAAATAGTACTAAGGAGGATGTTACACATCTGGATGAAATGGGCTAAGCTCCAATGAGCTGTAGTTAAAAAAAAAAAATTAAAAGAAAAAGAAAAAGGAGACCCTACATTATACTTGATCCTGCTAAATGGAAAAAAAATATGAGAGATGGTTATATGACATTGGCAAATTATCTAACTTCTCTGAGACTCCAATTCTTCATATGTCAAATGTGAATAATAACAGCAGCCTCCTCAAGATGTTATAAAAGGATTAGTTACTGTCTGAAAGTTACTTAGCCTAGAGCATGACACATTATAAGAGTTTAATTAATATTAGCCATCATGATTATTATGGTTCAAATTCTTTTCCACAGAAATACTGCTAAATCAGAACCTTCATCTATTCATGACTCAAAAATATTAACTGAGCAGTTATTATGTCCTGGGGCCATACCAAGTGCTGGTCGTAGAAGTGAATGACATAAAACCTCCTACTTGTAGAGCATGCAATCAGTGATTAGCACAGGTCAAGGTAAGGAATGAAGAGATAGTGTGTCTAGGTGTCTATAAGTTTGGGTCATAACACTATACAATCTCCTGGGACATGTGTGTGTGTGTGTGTGTGTGTGTGTGTGTGTGTGTGTATATACATATATATATATACAATCTTGTCCCTGTCATAACATTATACAATCTTCTGTGACGGGACACATGATATCCTCCAGTCAATGTTCACCTAAGTCGCTAAGTACATAGTGTATGTTCAAAAAATATTTGTTACATAAACTGTTCAACGATATGAATAATTTGTATGCTTAGTCTGTTTTGCTGACTAAAGTACTTTATATAAAGTCCACTGGAATACTCAGCAACTCATTATTATTATCAAAACCTTGCCTCTATGAAAAATCTATATTGGATTAATATTTATTTTCTTGAATTGAAACACACAGAAGAAAGAAAATAAAAAGGGGTAACCTGAATGCTTCTGCTAAGAAGCAAATTCCGGCCGGGCGCGGTGGCTCACGCCTGTAATCCCAGCACTTTGGGAGGCCGAGGCGGGCGGATCACGAGGTCAGGAGATCGAGACCATCCTGGCTAACACGGTGAAACTCCGTCTCTACTAAAAATACAAAAAATTAGCCGGGCGAGGTGGCAGGCGCCTGTAGTCCCAGCTACGTGGGAGGCTGAGGCAGCAGAATGGCGTGAACCCCCGGGGGGCGGAGCCTGCAGTGAGCCGAGATCGCGCCACTGCACTCCAGCCTGGGTGAAAGAGCGAGACTCCGTCTCAAAAAAAAAAAAAAAAAAGAAGCAAATTCCTCCAGTTCAGTGTTACTCTGTTTCATTTATTCAGCAAGTAGTTATTGTAGACTCACTTTCTACCAGCACTGCTGTAAGTGCTGCCATAATAATATCTATCAACAATATAGGTATCTGTCAATGTAAATAATAATGCTTTTAAGTTTAGAAAGTGTCTTGACATACTAATTTAATTCCCAAAACAATACTGTGAAAAAGTATTATTATCCCTTTTCCTAGATGAAGAAATGAGGCTGGGAAGACATTTACACAAAGTCATACAACTATTAAGCACCAGAGCTGAGTCTCAAACCCAGATCTTCTTGTTCCAAATCCATCATCCTTCTCAGTGCCTCCACTGGGATTCATCTTCATCGCACAGTAATGAATTTCTGGCCGAGCATCTCTATACCAGTAAACAAATAATACTAATACATTTGCTTATGAAAATTCATCCTCTTCCACAATTTGAGGGAAAAAACACCATTTATCTCTCCCTTTAAAAACACAGGAATAGTGTATCCACATCATGATACTTGTCTAAGATTATATGAGAAAATACTGCAAGAACTCTTTCAATCCCCAGAACTACATACAGCATGGCATATTTCAGTTTCTACCACCCAAAAAGGAACTTAGAGGAGAACCAACTGATTCTATCTCTGATAGCTTATGCTTTTGAAAGCAGTTTTACTGTTTGTTCACATGGTTTGATGAAATTTACAGATTAGTTTAAAAATTGGCTTGCCCAAGAAAGATGAGAGCCAGGACCATTTCTGATCTTTTCAACAACATAATCTAATTCAATTTCAAAGAGGACCAGTCAAAGAAATTTTTTAAATAAACCACATTAAGGAAGATGACAGAAAAAAAAGACAAGAGCTAGCAATGAAAACATGAAATGATTAACGCTGGTAAATTAGGAACACTTTTCTCCTAGTAATAGCAGTGCCACAGTCAACATATTCATACTAAGAAAAAAAGAAAAACTTTTGAAAGCACCAGGTATGTCTGAATGGCAAAAAATTGAACAGTAATTCTCCAAAATCTCTGAAATACTTATCAGTTATGACCTTCTACTCCAGCAGTCCCCAACCTTTTTGGCATAAGGGACCGGTTTAATGGAAGACAATTTTTCCACAAAAAATTCTGGGGCAGGTGATAGTTTCAGGTCTCATAAGGAACCTGCAACCTAGATCCCTCCACATGCACAGTTCACAATAGGGTTCATGCACCTTTAACAATCAAATGCAGCCACTGATCTGACAAGAGAAGGAGCTCAGGCGGTAACGCTCGCTCACCCACCACTCACCTCCTGCTATGCAGCCCAGTATCTAACAGGCCACGGACTGGTACCAGACCATGGCCCAGGGTCTGGGGACCCCTGTTCTACTCTACCAGAGTACCCCACTGATATAGAAAACTATAGTGAATATGTTGTCAACCCAGCTCCCCTCAAGATGGAAAACTCTGATGGTACCTGGGAAGGGAACTAATATTTCACAAGTACGTACCTGTATCAAGTCCCACATTAAACATTTCACATTCAAGACCTCCATTAGTCTTTCCAGTGCCCTATCTTAATATAGAATACTATCTTCATTTTACAGAGGAAAAAACTGGATCTCCCATAAACCAGTAAACTCACCCTAAGTAAATGGCTATAAAATACCACAGAGAAGATGCTTTCAAACATCAACTCCAAAACCTGTATTCTTTTCAATCTACCAAACGCTGATTACATAAAGGTTCTCACCCCTGATTTCTAATTAGGAGAATTATCTCAAGAGACTTGGAAAACATTTATTCTGTAAGAAACTATGCCTGTGTAATTGGGTCATGACAAGCTTCTGAAACGTAAGTTGCAAAGAACTGAGTTATCTATATGTTGATGGCTGTGGCCATCAGGAGAGCTATGTTATGATCCAAATATACTAGGGAAAAAAATTATTGCAACACTGAAGAAGTCTGTAAAAGACAGGCCAAGACTTTAAAATTAAAACATTGGATATTGATTTTCAAGTTTCAAGTTCAGTTCAAATTTATTTTTAACTACCGTGTGCTCAGTGCTGAGGATACGACAATGAATAAATGACAATCTGTGTCCCCTAGGAACTTCCAGTGAAGGGAACAGCCTCATACTTTCAATAAAATATGGTTTATTACATGCTAGAAGGATTTGCAGGGAGCTTTGGGAGCTTAGGAGAGGGAGAGCTTGGAGGACAAGAAAGGGCTCTGAGCAGCACTACTTCTAGGAACCTATCCCACAACACTCAGACATGTACACAAAATATATTAAGATCCAGCACTATTCATAGAAGCAAAAATATCAGAAATAATCTAATATCCATCAATAAAAAAAGGATCAAAAATAAGTTAGGGCATATTTATACTAAGGAGCTATTAAAAATGCTAATACATAGACATGGAATGGTCTTACATGCCTGTCAACTGTCATACTATCAATTGAAAAAAGCCAGAGGGATAAAACAAAAGAAAGTACTCCTATTTTTGCTTTAATATGTATAAATTTATTCAGAATACCCTAAGTATATATAAGAGCTAAAGAGTCTTTTAACAACTGGAGAAATTATTTGCCCAAAGTCAAGGAAGCAATTAATGACCAGGGGCTGTTCATTTACTAAACAAAACATACTACATAATTAATGTTTTACCATTTGGTAACATTTCCCACCAGTATGTTCAGAATTCTTAATTATTTAAGTTGTTAGATCACTTTTAGAGGGAAAAAATATATACACAAACACACACACACACACACACACACACCCCTACACAGTCTCCCCATACTTAGTGAAAGGTTTTATTAGCACATTGTTTAAACAACTTTAACATTATTTGAAGGCAAAGTACCTTAAAAGGTTCTTTCATGCAATCTTTGCTCAGGTTTTCCTGTTTACAATACTCAAGTCCCTTTAGAATAAGGAATACAGAACATGACATAAGATAGTAAATGGTAAGATGAAAACAGAGATGTCCTTTTTCCCTGGACCTCCAGTATTGCTAAAAAGTAAAGAATACTACTGGCAGAAGCCTGATTTAATGTTAAAAGCTTTCCTGGGCAAAATATTTCGAAATAAGAACTAGAATTATTGTTTAGATACAGAATTAAAGAAGACTGATTTTAGGAGATCAAACAGATCTTAGATCATCTAATAGAACCTTTTCAATTTAGAGAAGAGGAAACTGGCACCCATAAAAAGATCACCCATAACAAATAATTACCACTAAGAAAACACAGACAGGAAAGTCTAAAAGTATCCACACTGCAAGTACATTGTCTTCTCTGGTACCCAGACATCAACACTTAAACCTAGTTATTGAGGAAAATTACTTTAATTTAGACTTGATTACCCAAATGGGCTTTCTCTAGGGGATGAAATTACTGCTCAAATCTTCTTTTACAAATGTAAACATAGCCTAAAATACTTACTTTACTACTATCAATTAAACAAAACAATGTTTATAATTTTCTTATATTTTATGGCAATATGGTATCATGAGACAGAAAATACAGTATGTTATAACCCAGGCTGATTCAGGAGATTAAAAGAAAATTTTAAATCCACAATTTCTGGTTTCCAGAATGAAATGGCAAAAATGGTCTACTTAGTGCAATCAACAAGTTTTACTCAAAGGTGAAATTACTTTATCGCAGCAATACTTTTGTTAATTGAAACCACTTTATCATAAGCCTACATTCATTATTACAAAATTTTCCTAAAACTTAAAGTATAATAATAATAATAAATTTAAAACAAAGAAAGTTTCAAGAAATCTTGAAATTACTTCTTCTTGTAAGGGTTGGCAAACTATAGCCCATGGGCCAAATCCAGCCTGCTACCTGTTTTTGTAAATAAACTTTTATTGGAATACAGAAAAAAAAAAAAAATTTCAGATATCTGGGATAATCATTGAGGTGGGAAAGGCACTAAGAACTGAACTTATGAAATGCAATTCAAAAGAATAATTCAGTTTTTAAAACTATACAGCAATAATTTTTATCAAACTGTGTTCCAGAAGCCACAGAATGTTAAATAATATCAGATTTAAAACAAGGCAAGAAGAGAACTTTTTAAAAAATGTGGGGGGGTGGAGCCAAGACGGCCGAATAGGAACAGCTCCGGTCTCCAGCTCCCAGCCCCAGCGACACAGAAGACGGGTGATTTCTGCATTTCTGCTTGAGGTACCGGTTTCATCTCACTAGGGAGTGCCTAACAGTGGGTTCAGGACAGTCGGTGAAGCGCACTGTGCGTGAGCCAAAGCAGGGCGAGGCATTGCCTCACTCGGGAAGCGCAAGGGGTCAGGGAGTTCCCTTTCCTAGTCAAAGAAAGGGGAAACAGACGGCACCTGGAATATCGGGTCAGTCCCGTCCTAATACTGCGCTTTTCCAACGGGCCTGGAAAACGGCACACTGGGAGATTGTGTCCCGCACCTGGCTCGGAGGGTCCTATGCCCACAGAGACTTGCTGATTGCTAGCACAGCAGTCTGAGATCAAGCTGCAAGGCGGCAGCGAGGCTGGGGGAGGGGCGCCCGCCATTGCCCAGGCTTGCTTAGGTAAACAAAGCAGCCAGGAAGCTCGAACTGGGTGGAGCCCACCACAGCTCAAGGAGGCCTGCCTGCCTCTGTAGGCTCCACCTCTGGGGGCAGGGCACAGACAACCAAAAACTCAGCGAGAACCTCCACAGCCTTAAATGTCCCTGTCTGACTGACAGCTTTGAAGAGAGTAGTGGTTCTCCCAGCACGCAGCTGGAGATCTGAGAACGGACAGACTGCCTCCTAAAGTGGGTCCCTCACCCCTGAGCAGCCTAACTGGGAGGCACCCCCCCAGTAGGGACAGACTGACACCTCATTCAACCGGGTACTCCTCTGAGACAAAACTTTCAGAGGAACTATCAGACAGCTGAATTTGTGGTCTCACGAAAATCCGCTGTTCTGCAGCCACCGCTGCTGACACCCAGCCAAACAGGGTCTGGAGTGGACCTCTAGTAAACTCCAACAGACCTGCAGCTGAGGGTCTTGTCTGGTAGAAGGAAAATTAACAAACAGAAAGGACATCCACACCAAAAACCCATCTGTACATCACCATCATTGAAGACAAAAAGTAGACAAAACCACAAAGATGGGGAAAAAACAGACCAAAAAAACTGGAAACTCTAAAAAACAGAGCACCTCTCCTCCTCCAAAGGAACGCAGTTCCTCACCAGCAACGGAACAAAGCTGGATGACTTTGATGAGTTGAGAGAAGAAGGCTTCAGACGATCAAACTACTCTGAGCTATGAGAGGAAATTCAAAACAATAGCAAAGAAGTTAAAAACTTTGAAAAAAAATTAGAAGAATGGATAACTAGAAAAACCAATGGAGAGAAGGGCTTAAAGGAGATGATGGAGCTGAAAGCCAAGTTTCGAGAACTACGCGAAGAATGCAGAAGCCTCAGTAGCAGATGCGATCAACTGGAAGAAAGGGTATCGCTGATAGAAGATGAAATGAATGAAATGAAGAGAGAAGGGAAGTTTAGAGAAAAAAGAATAAAAAGAAATGAACAAAGCCTCCAAGAAATTTGGGACTATGTGAAAAGACCAAACCTACGTCTGATTGGTGTACCTGAAAATGATGGGGAGAATGGAACCAAGTTGGAAAACACTCTGCAAGATATTATCCAGGAGAACTTCCCCAATCTAGCAAGGCAGGCCAGCATTCAGATTCAGGAAATACAGAGAACGCCACAAAGATACTCCTCGAGAAGGGCAACTCCAAGACACATAATTGTCAGATTCACCAAAGTTGAAATGAAGGAAAAAATGTTAAGGGCAGCCAGAGAGAAAGGTCGGGTTACCCACAAAGGGAAGCCCATCAGACTAACAGCTGATCTCTCAGCAGAAACTCTACAAGCCAGAAGAGAGTGGGGGCCGATATTCAACATTCTTAAAGAAAAGAATTTTCAACCCAGAATTTCCTATCCCGCCAAACTAAGCTTCATAAGTGAAGGAGAAATAAAATACTTTACAGAGAAGCAAACGCTGAGTGATTTTGTCACCACCAGGCCTGCCCTAAAAGAGCTCCTGAAGGAAGCACTAAACATGGAAAGGAACAACCGGTACCAGCCCCTGCAAAAACATGCCAAATTGTAAAGACCATCGAGGCTAGGAAGAAACTATAGCAACTAACGAGCAAAATAACCAACTAACATCATAATGACAGGATCAGATTCACACATAACAATATTCATGTTAAATGTAAATGGGCTAAATGCTCCAATCAAAAGACACAGACTGGCAAACTGGATAAGGAGTCAGGACCCATCAGTGTGCTGTATTCAGGAAACCCATCTCACGTGCAGAGATACACATAGACTCAAAATAAAGGGATGGAGGAAGATCTATCAAGCAACTGGAAAACAAAAAAAGGCAGGGGTTGCAATCCTAGTCTCTGATAAAATAGACTTTAAACCAACAAAGATCAAAAGAGACAAAGAAGGCCATTACATAATGGTAAAGGGATCAATTCAACAAGAAGAGCTAACTATCCTAAATATATATGCACCCAACACAGGAGCACCCAGATTCATAAAGCAAGTCCTCAGTGACCTACAAAGGGACTTAAACTCCCACACAATAATAATGGGAGATTTTAACACCCCACTGTCAGCATTAGACAGATCAACGAGACAGAAAGTTAACAAGGATATCCAGGAATTGAACTCAGCTCTACATAAAGTGGACCTAATAGACATCTACAGAACTCTCCACCCCAAATCAACAGAATATACATTTTTTTCAGCACCACACCACACCTATTCCAAAATTGACCACATAGTTGGAAGTAAAGCTCTCCTCAGCAAATGTAAAAGAACAGAAATTATAACAAACTGTCTCTCAGACCACAGTGCAATCAAACTAGAACTCAGGATTAAAAAACTCACTCAAAACCGCTCAACTACATGGAAACTGAACAACCTGCTCCTGAATGACTATTGGGTACATAATGAAATGAAGGCAGAAATAAAGACGTTCTTTGAAACCAACGAGAACAAAGACACAACATACCAGAATCTCTGGGACACGTTCAAAGCAGTGTGTAGAGGGAAATTTATAGCACTAAATGCCCACAAGAGAAAGCAGGAAAGATCCAAAATTGACACCCTAACATCACAATTAAAAGAACTAGAAAAGCAAGAGCAAACACATTCAAAAGCTAGCAGAAGGCTAGAAATAACTAAAATCAGAGCAGAACTGAAGGAAATAGAGACACAAAAAACCCTTCAAAAAATTAATGAATCCAGGAGCTGGTTTTTTGAAAAGATCAACAAAATTGATGGACCGCTAGCAAGACTAATAAAGAAGAAAAGAGAGAAGAATCAAATAGATGCAATAAAAAACGAAAAAGGGGATATCACCACCGATCCCACAGAAATACAATCTACCATCAGAGAATACTACAAACACCTCTATGCAAATAAACTAGAAAATCTAGAAGAAATGGATAAATTCCTCGACAAATACATCCTCCCAAGACTAAACCAGGAAGAAGTTGAATCTCTGAATAGACCAATAACAGGTTCTGAAATTGTGGCAATAATCAATAGCTTACCAACCAAAAAGAGTCCAGGACCTGATGGATTCACAGCTGAATTCTACCAGAGGTACAAGGAGGAACTGGTACCATTCCTTGTGAAACTATTCCAATCGATAGAAAAAGAGGGAATCCTCCCTAACACATTTTACGAAGCCAGCATCGTCCTGATACCAAAACCTGGCAGAGACATAACCAAAAAAGAGAATTTCAGACCAATATCCTTGATGAACATTGATGCAAAAATCCTCAATAAAATACTGGCAAACCGAATCCAGCAGCACATCAAAAAGCTTATCCACCATGATCAAGTGGGCTTCATCCCTGGGATGCAAGGCTGGTTCAACATACGCAAATCAATAAATGTAATCCAGCATATAAACAGAACCAAAGACAAAAACCACATGATTATCTCAATAGATGCAGAAAAGGCCTCTGACAAAATTCAACAACCCTTCATGCTAAAAACTCTCAATAAATTAGGTATTGATGGGACATATCTCAAAATGATAAGAGCTATCTACAACAAACCCACAGCCAATATCATACTGAATGGGCAAAAACTGGAAGCATTCCCTCTGAAAACTGGCACAAGACAGGGATGCCCTCTCTCACCGCTCCTATTCAACATAGTGCTGGAAGTTCTGGCCAGAGCAATCAGGCAGGAGAAGGAAATAAAGGGTATTCAATTAGGAAAAGAGGAAGTCAAATTGTCCCTGTTTGCAGATGACATGATTGTATATCTAGAAAACCCCATTGTCTCAGCCCAAAATCTCCTTAAGCTGATTAGCAACTTCAGCAAAGTCTCAGGATACAAAATTAATGTACAAAAATCACAAGCATTCTTGTACACCAATAACAGACAAACAGAGAGCCAAATCATGAGTGAACTCCCATTCACAATTGCTTCAAAGAGAATAAAATACCTAGGAATCCAACTTACAAGGGATGTGAAGGACCTCTTCAAGGAGAACTACAAACCACTGCTCAATGAAATAAAAGAGGATACAAACAAATGGGAGAACATTCCATGCTCATGGGTTGGAAGAATCAATATCGTGAAAATGGCCATACTGCCCAAGGTAATTTATAGATTCAATGCCATCCCCATCAAGCTACCAATGACTTTCCTCACAGAATTGGAAAAAACTACTTTAAAGTTCATATGGAACCAAAAAAGAGCCCGCATCGCCAAGTCAATCCTAAGCCAAAAGAACAAAGCTGGAGGCATCACGCTACCTGACTTTAAACTATACTACAAGGCTACAGTAACCAAAACAGCATGGTACTGGTACCACAACAGAGACATAGATCAATGGAACAGAACAGAGCCCTCAGAAATGATGCCGCATAGCTACAACTATCTGATCTTTGACAAACCTGACAAATACAAGAAATGGGGAAAGGATTCCCTATTTAATAAATGGTGCTGGGAAAACTGGCTAGCCATATGTAGAAAGCTGCAACTGGATCCCTTCCTTACACCTTATACAAAAATTAATTCAAAATGGATTAAAGACTTATATGTTAGACCTAAAACCATTAAAATCCTACAAGAAAACCTAGGCAATACCATTCAGGACATAGGCGTGGGCAAGGACTTCATGTCTAAAACACCAAAAGCAATGGCAACAAAAGCCAAAATCGACAAATGGGATCTCATTAAACTAAAGAGCTTCTGCACAGCAAAAGAAACTATCATCAGAGTGAACAGGCAACCTACACAATGGGAGAAAATTTTTGCAACCTACTCATCTGACAAAGGGCTAATATCCAGAATCTACAATGAACTCAAACAAATTTACAGGAAAAAAACAAACAACCCCATCAAAAAGTGGGCAGAGGACATGAACAGACACTTCTCAAAAGAAGACATTTATGCAGCCAAAAAACACATGAAGAAATGCTCCTCATCACTGGCCATCAGCGAAATGCAAATCAAAACCACAGTGAGATACCATCTCACACCAGTTAGAATGGCCATCATTAAAAAAGCAGGAAACAACAGGTGCTGGAGAGGATGTGGAGAAATAGGAATACTTTTACACTGTTGGTGGGACTGTAAACTAGTTCAACCATTGTGGAAATCAGTGTGGCGATTCCTCAGGGATCTCGAACTAGAAATACCATTTGACCCAGCCATCCCATTACTGGGTATATACCCAAAGGACTATAAATCATGCTGCTATAAAGACACATGCACACGTATGTTTATTGCGGCACTATTCACAATAGCAAAGAGTTGGAACCAACCCAAATGTCCAACAACGATAGACTGGATTAAGAAAATGTGGCACATATACACCATGGAATACTATGCAGCCATAAAAAATGATGAGTTCGTGTCCTTTGTAGGGACATGGATGAAACTGGAAAACATCATTCTCAGTAAACTATCGCAAGGACAAAAAACCAAACACCACATGTTCTCACTCATAGGTGGGAATTGAACAATGAGAACGCATGGACACAGGAAGGGGAACATCACACTCCGGGGACTGTTGTGGGGTGGGGGGAGGGGGGAGGGACAGCATTAGGAGATACACCTAATGCTAAATGACGAGTTAATGGGTGCAGGAAATCAACATGGCACATGGATACATATGTAACAAACCTGCACATTGTGCACATGTACCCTAAAACCCTAAAGTATAATAAAAAAAATAAATAAATAAAAATAAATAAAAAATAAAATAAAATAAAATAAAATAAAATCAACAGGCCAAAAAAAAAAAAAAAAAAAAGAGTTATCACAAGGCGATTAGTCCCATGATGAAAATAAAATATGGAAAAAAAAAAAAAATGTAACAATGTGGTCTTTCAGGGGCCTTGCACACGTTAAAAGCTTTGTGATTTTCTAAGAAGGGGACATGGTATAAAGTTTCCCAAACATATTCAACCACAGAACCATTTTTTTCACAATGCTCCCTAATATCTACTAAAACCTATCTTTGGCATAGGCCACCACATGTTGTCATCATTTGGCTCTAGACTGTACAAAGTCCTTGGTTCACTGGTGCTATATGAAGGGTTATGAAAAGGAATAATATTTAAGTAGTAGCTTAGTCCTGTAATCTTCTTTTCATACTTTGGCAGAGAGATGAGAAGGAATTGAAGGTGACCAATTTCAGGCAGTGAAAATGACTCTCCATAGACAATGTATGAAAACACGATGTACATTATTCATGAACATAAAATTCGTATGTCTTAAAGTTCAAACCACTGCACCAATTATTCTCACACTTTATTATATAATATTCTCTTAGAATTGTTGTTAATCAAAAATTATAAACTGGGTGCAGTGGAGTGCCACTGTAGTCCAAGCTCCTAGGAAGGCTTGGTGCAGTAGGATCACTTGAGCCCAGGAGTTTGAAGCTTCGGTGAATTATGACCGCACCTGTGAATAACCACTGTACTCCAACCTGGGCAACACATCTCTTAAAATATATGTGTGTGTGTGTGTGTGTGTATGTGTATATGTACATACACGTGTATGTGTATATGTACATACACATACACATACACACACATTTGATGAAAGCTGTTAACATCAAATATATACACATATATATGTATATAGACATATATATGTGTACATATTACATATACACACACAGACATATATATAGTTCCAGAAACATGTATATATTTTTAAAACATAACATCGATAACAAAAGGGCAAAAAATGGTAAAGGCTCAGCTAATAGCCTGAACAGAACACAAAGGTACTGTGAATTTCTGACTATACTTGTTTTGACATATTTTCTTAACTACACTGAATCTGATCTGAATTCAAAGGCCAGATCTTTTTGACAAAAAAAAAAAATGTTCTATAAACATGAGGGGTAATACTTGGGTGATAAAACTCAGGATAGATCTCAACAATAAAGGTTGAGAAGCTCTCAAATTCATACCACATGTTAGAGATCTTGAAAGGTCACATTAAAGGAGATGAAACAAAGGACAAAATGTTCAAAGCAAGTGTTTGATGTCTAAATTGTTACGGGTGTGCTGTTGTGACTCAATTACTTTCTGAACTGTCAGTGTGAGTCTGATACAGGGAAGACACATTAACTGAACCCTGATCTAGTGCTGTCCTCTGCTCATATGCATTTTATACAGTAAAAAGGTCAAAATATTGCCCAAACAAAATTCTACATTCAATAATTCCTGGGTCACCTCTTACTTCACCCTCACCTTTTGTGAATTTAAGACTCTGCCTCTGGTTCCTCATCTGTTAAATATGAACTATTTCACAAAAGTTTTCAAAGACTAGTAAATAAAATAACATTAACAAAAAAACTAAAAATGTTAGACTTTTATTTGTCCCAAGTTGAGAACATACATCTTTATTTACTTTAATCATGTTATTCAATGGCAGTCCGCTCTAAATTCAATTGAAAGCATTAAAGGGATTTTCCAAATAGGATAAAAATAGAGAAAGATAGCTTATCATGAAGGGCCTATTCTAAAACCCGACTCTTACATCAGTAAACACACAGGCTCAGGCCAGAATACCTAGGCTGCATGCTGGGTCTGTTCATAAACTGTGGACTCCATGCTTAAGTTCTTGGTGCCTGGGTTTCCACTGCTAAAAAGTGATCGGCTATTGTAAGGACTAAGTTAATTAGCATAAATAAAGCCCTTTACTTGGTGCCTGGTATGGTGAATTTTAGCTATTTTATTATCATCAACAAAATGATAATGTCCCATTATCATTTTGGAACAAAACAAAAGCTTTGTTTCTTCTGAGGTAAAAAGATGCCACTCGTCCTTAGCACTAGAAGCATGTAATTGAGTATACCTCCTTTTCACAGTGTTAATCACACTGGAGCTGTGTCTCCAATACAGTTGAGAGAGGGAGGAGAATGCCTCCCACTTCACATTCTATTCTGATCTCTCTGCCTGTCTACCTAAATTCAGTCATGACTTAAGAAGCACTTTGATACTTTACATGTTTCAGCAGCATTTCTGCAAATAGTTCAGAATATGTTAATTTCACCTTGGTTGTATTTCTGACTTTCCAGAGAAGTAGCTGGCCTTATTTAAAAACTAAACCATAATACATTTATCTTCCTTAATCTCTTCGTAAATTTGCACATTTCAAGTGGAATCATGGCAAACTACATTCCCAAAGAATTTCTTTCAGCTTTGTAGTGTGTGTGTGTAGTGTGTGTGTACATATATAAATGCATATACATGCAAAGAGATGTGTATGCCTAATTGTCAGAGAAAATCTATATCTGTGTGTGCTTATTTATAGACAAAGTTAATTCATTGCTGACTTTTTATCATACAGTCACATCTTTAGTCACATTGTGCTGGTTCACTCTGTTCTACAGATATTTACTGTACTCCCAACCATCTGTCTCACAGGTATGTGATAGCAGTCACACGGGAGAACGCATAGTGGAATGAAGATGGGTTAAAACCCTATTACCTCTCCTGACCAAAAAAAAAAAAAAAAAAAATGCTTCAGATAGATTGGAATGTCCAGCACCATCTTTGTAAATGAAGAGGGGCATATGAAAAAGATGTATCATACTTATTATTGGTAGAGCAGGTAGTTAATTTAATTCATGAACTGTTGTGATGTTGAGTTCCACCACCCCTTTCCCTTCTCCACCACTCCTACATATAATTTCACGGTCAAATGCCATGAATACATACTCTCTCAATTTTAAGGTAGGTAAAAATTTAACTTCCAGAATTAGCTCTAATCCGAGGGTCTCCAAAACCCTGCCTCAATTCTAACAAACTTAGCAAACACTGAATACATACCTCAAAATAACATTCACAAAAAGAAGGGGTCTGACTATTTATGTAGCATATTAAGAAGAATTCAATAATAAATGTTTGAAATGTTTTATCTAGATAGATCATCTAAACCAGCACTTATTTTTTTAGAGAATTCAAACATGGAGCTGGCACCAATTCAATCTTTTTGATACAATTTACAAAATCATAAAGCAAAATATAATGACACAAAAGCCTTTTGGCTGGTAAGTACTCATCTGTTTTGAAAAATCATCATCATCATAATCCATTTTTTCTAAGAAGGGCAATACTAAATTAATGGATTTCTGACCACCCCTAAGGTGGAAAGGCTCAATCACAACCACTTGCCAATTTCACAACCACTTGCCAATTTATCTATATAACAGCAGAGAAAACTAAACTTGTCTTTAAAACTGGCTAATGACTCCTCCACCACCTACCTACTTCAAGTGAAGCTAATGCCCAGAGCCAGGTCACTGAAGACGCAGCAGCAAAAATTCACTGAAGAAGAAATAGCCATGGAAACAGCCACTCCCCTGCATTTACCATCCAAACACTCTGAGACACACACAGAAATGGTGTTTTAAGAATCCACAGTCAGTCGGGCATGGTGGCTCATACCTATAATCCCAGCACTTTGGGAGGCCAAGCCTGGCAGATCACCTGAGGTCAGCAGTTCGAGACCAGCCTGACCCACATGGAGAAACCCTGTCTCTACTAAAAATACGAAATTAGCTGGATGTAGCGGCGCATGCTTATAATCCCAGCTACTCAGGAGGCTGAGGCAGGAGAATCACTTAAACCCAGGAGGTGGAGGTTGCGGTGAGCCGAGGTTGCACCATTGCACTCCAGCCTGGGCAACAAGAGCAAAACTCCTTCTCAAAAAAATAAAAATAAAAAAGAATCCAGTCAGTCTAATTCATGCAGAAAAAAATCCCTAAAAGGAGCATTTACACTATTATCATGTTGGTTAGTATACCTAGTATTTGCATAAACATACACTGTAAGTTCTCTTTATTCATTTTCACGACTAATTGTAGTATTTTTATAATGTGATATGTTTCCAGAAACAAAATACCACCGTACAACACTGGGCCAATAGGAAAGGGATTTTAATTTACAAAGACCTGTCAAGTCTATTACTTGAAATTAACTGGGTCAACTGGGTCAATAGCGTTCCTGTAACTTAGGAGTTACCGGAACATTATCTGAAGTTCACCTGCCGTCAGAAAAGAACATAAAACCTCTTACTGGTGAGCACTTATTTTTTCAGTGTAAATTAATATTGAAAGAGAAATTACTTCATTCTACTGCTGATGAAGAATAATATTCATGTATATTTCTCTGAAGACTTTAAGAACATTATAGACCCAGTACTTCAGAGGGCAAAACAACAGCTGGAAAAATCTGCAAAGGAAAAAAAGAAAAACTTCCAGCTGACCAGGCAAAATCATTCTACAGAAGGCAACATTAATCTTCATACCTATTTTGTATGGATACGCTAACAGTCTAGCTTAACCTGCACAACTGACAGCTAAGCCCAGCACTGGTTCTTTTAGGACCTCATCTCTGATTCCAAACCTGCTATAACCTTGTGCACAGCTCTATGTTACTATTACATATTTTAAATGGCTAATTTTAAATGGCTAAATAGGTAATGCTAACCTACTTTACCAGAAATAAATGCAAGTCTCTATCTTTGTATCTCTGTAACTCCTTTCCCTTTCCTGATGTGCAGTACTCTTTCCCCAGTCTCAATCCAAAGATACCATTGGCTTTCCTCAGAGTTACTTACTTCACCTACCAACCCATCTCTATAAAAGTATAAAGATAAGGCTGGGCATGGTGGTTCACACCTGTAATCCCAGCAGTTTGGGAGGCCGAGGCGGGCAAAATCACGTGAGGTCAGGAGTTGGAGACTGGCCTGACCAACATAGTGAAACACCGTCTCTACTAAAAATACAAAAATTAGCCAGGCGGCCGGGCGCGGTGGCTCACGCTTGTAATCCCAGCACTTTGGGAGGCCGAGGTGGGCGGATCATGAGGTCAGGAGATCGAGACCACGGTGAAACCCCGTCTCTACTAAAAATACAAAAAATTAGCCGGGCGTGGTGGCGGGCGCCTGTAGTCCCAGCTACTCGGAGAGGCTGAGGCAGGAGAATGGCGTGAACCCGGGAGGCGGAGCTTGCAGTGAGCCCAGATCACGCCACTGCACTCCAGCCTGGGCGACAGAGCGAGACTCCGTCTCCAAAAAAAAAAAAAAAAAAATTAGCCAGGCATTGTTGGGGGGCACTTGTAATGCCAGCTACTTGGGAGGCTGAGGCAGGAGAATTGCTTGAACCTGGGAGGCAGAGGTTGCAGTGAGCTCAGATTGCACCACTGTACTCCAGCTGGGGTGACAGAGTGAGACTCCATATCAAAAAAAGAAAGAAAAAGTTTAGCAACCTTTATCCTTCTTAAAATCTTTCTAATCTTTTTCTCCAAACTTTCTCTGAAGCGCTATTTCTCAAACTCTATTTCTCCAAAATGTGGGGCTCCCCCATCATGCTGCCTCCCAACACTCTCACGCTGTCTTACCCCTTATTCTCATCTTTCCTCTTCTCACAGTATCCCAATGACATAGATACCTGGATCTAACACTCGGATCCACAGCCTTGGCTCTAAGGCCCCTATGAGTTCATCCCTCCTATTTTGCAACTATTGGATCAAAGACAATCAATTCCCTGTTTATGTCTAGTTAATTCCTACACCAGCTCTCATTTGCTGAGCATCTGTTATCAACCAAGCACTAGATCCTTTGTGGGGAGAGTAGGAAAAATACGTGGATAAATAAAAAATAGTCACATATGATTTTTGTACTTAAAAGTTAATTTCACACAAAATAACACCTCTTATCGTCTTCTGCCTAATCCAGCTTGCCCCAGTTTATCCTTTGCCTGTTTCAACCTCCATTCTGACAAACATTCATCAGTCTCATCCATGTTCACTGTGACTGCTGCACACCCACCCCACACCTAGCCTTTTGATCTATCTCCACTCTCTATTAGAGTGGTTTTCTAATATACAAATCTAATAATGCCTTTCCATGCTCAAAACCCCCTCCAACAACTAATATGTTTCAGAAAAGTGT
Organism: Symphalangus syndactylus; assembly: GCF_028878055.3. NCBI lineage: Eukaryota > Metazoa > Chordata > Mammalia > Primates > Hylobatidae > Symphalangus > Symphalangus syndactylus. Next base: position 105,998,706 of record NC_072425.2, read on the forward strand.
GCAAACTAAGTCTAGCACAAAAGAAGCTTCTTAATCTGCCCTTGCCTTAACATGTACCAACAATATTAAACTTTGTGGTACATGTCTTACCATGTACCAACAATATTTTGCCTATAAATAAATCATACTCTGAGATCTGCAAAAGACAGCATTTTTTTCTCTTTTCTGTGCCTCGCTGTTACGTTGCACACTTGTCCCTTTTTCTACCAACACTTACTAAACCTTTGAAACTCAGATAGAGTTTGGCTTCTCCCAGGAGTTTCCTGGAACTTGCCTCCAGAACCCAAGTGCCCTCTCTCTGCACTCACAGCATCCTGTGCACACCACTATTGCAATGCTACTCTCACTACATTGTGACTTACATGTCCATCTCTCCCAGGCGAATTCAAGCTCCTTGAGAGATGTATTCTAATATGTAATTCAGGTGATTAGCATACTGCCTAGCTTAAAGCAGACACTTTTTACAAAAAGATGCTCTCTTAGAAGAAGCAATTTAGACTAAGAATTTGTTTGTCAATTGAAAATGGCAGTTAAAGTTAGAAATCATAAAAACCGATGTATATTTTAATAGGTCTATATTAATGTAAGACACCTAGAAGTATATTCATTTACCAATCTTTTGACATCAGGCCAACACCTTTACTGTGAGTTTTGGTCTGCAAATTAATGATCCACAGTATCTTTCCTACATAATTCATTGGCTATGATGGCCAGTTTGGTTTTCTTTAAAGTGGGACAAAAACTTGAAGACACTCACAAAATAATTGGAGTGGCAAATCTTTTTAGATATTTGTTGAAAGAGTTTCTGTCATCTATATCTCCCTCATCTAATTTAACAAGATCTTTAAGTGACATATTTTATCAGATCTTCCTCAAAGAATTCAATTTACATTTTTATAGCAAAAAAAATATTTTCACACTCATGTTTTATCAATTTACATAGTACTGAATACACACTTAGAAAAACAAATAAAGAGGGCACAAACAGGTTTAGTAATGTACACAACCAACTCCTAGTCAGCCTATGACTGTAGGTGGTGAGGTGAGTAGTGAGGGCATAAGAACAGTCTGTGAGGTCATCAGTCAGCATGTCCTATCCAGCAAATGGAAGACATCAGTTAATCCAGCAAGCTGAATAAACAGAAGTTGGTTGAAAGCTTCTAGGATAAATGTTTACTGAAAGAACAGAGAGAAAAAATGGGGGACCAGTGGATCTTCTCCACCCTTCCATAACCACCAAAAAATAGGAGGGGTATATATAGCAAAGTGATGATGTCATCTATCCCTTTAAATTATTCAATGACTTCCCATAGTTTGCATTTCATTTCCAACTCCTAGGTATACAAGTCCCTCCTTCAACTACCACCTGCCTACATTCTTACACTACACACACACACACACACACCCTTCATGTTCCTCCAACTGTTCTGGTTTACTCTTTTCTCAAACATACTTTTCCCTCAGCTTAGGATTTTTCACTTCTCTACCTAATTAATTCTTATTCATCTTTAAAGCTTCAACTCAAGCATCACTTCCTCTGAGAAGTCCTCCCTAATGATTCCTCTCCTCCTGATAAAGGTAGACTCCCCTGCTTAGGAGCACCACAGCAAGCTGCTATATCAAAGGTGACATGTGTACTGGCTTCCCTGGGTCAGTTCCAGATGACGTCTGTTGCCCCAGTGTAAGTATTCATAACATCCCCTTTCATTCTCAAAAAGTGTCCCAATTTTGACAATAAATTCCACGGTCACCCTAGACATTGCATGATCCAAAGAGGACTAAACAACGGTCTGTGCCCTTATTTTTAAAGACAGTAATAATAATCAGAACACTGAATTTCTCAACAGTTTGGACAATAAATTATATATGGTCACCCTATGTATATACCTGTATCACAGCACTTATCACACTATCCTACAAATGTTTACTTCTCTATCTCCTTCATAAATCTATAGTCTCAAGGAGAAAAGGTTTGTCTTATTTATCTCAATATCTACACAGCAGAGCTCGAAGTCAACACATTTTATACATATTCAATGTTTGTTGACTATTATTAATCAACTCAGAAGACAATGCTTCTCCAAATAGCTGTAGCATAACCACTTATTTATAAACATTTGAATAATAGGTGATTTATCAGCCTCGACTAATGCCTATATAGTAATTATAAAATGTTATAATATTAATCTCAAGATGAAAAACAGCAGTAACAAAATCACATCTGACATAGTAGCTCAATTCATTCAAATAATATAATGAACCTTCATATTAAATCATACATTCTTACCAACATCCTGCTAAAAGGTGCTTTTATTAAATTCATTTTAGAAATGGAAAAACAATAACTTTTATAGTTATATTTTTAAATAAAGAGGATATTATCAAGGGCCCTGAAAATACTAAGATTCTTCTGCTTCAATGTCTACAATGCATTTTACAAAACATTGTTTTATGTATCTGCAGAAATATACATAACCCCCCCAAAAAATTATTGTACAGTTAAAAAGAAAATACAGAAAACAGCTTAACCATTCTCTTCCTCAGGATGCTATCAAAAGCAATTTCTGCCTAGGAAAAACTTGTTTCTACATAAACAAATTTGCATGAACAAGCAAAACTATTTCATATTTCAGCTTAATAACAACTGTCAGACATTTTCCAGATAATGTAATTCATGGAGGAAACATATAGGCAAAAAATACGATTTCAAGACCTTGGATTATTTGGTCCCATGCAATTTATTACTAATTACAAGTCACCGAGAAAATGAAAAACTGTTTTCTGGATAAACAAATTCACAGTCAGAAAAAGCTTGATTAGAGAATGAGACAACCGACTACAAAAATAATTACAAAATTATAACTTAGCTATGGAATTAAAACCAAGCACATTCCTAAAATAAATATTAAGGGAGTAGGGGGACAGAAATGGCCCCCAAAAAAAACACTAACCACTAACTAAAAACTCTCTAACCAATGACTCTAACCACTAACTAAAAACTCTCTAACCACTGAAAAAAACAAAAGAAACCACATTTTAGTAAACAAGTCAGGAAATAAAAGGAAGATAAAAAGACTAAATAGTAAAAGAAATAATTCAAATTTTTTAGTTAATTAAATTTTCGATAACTTTCATTTTCAGAATATAGATACACTCACATACTCAAGTTACCAAAGGTGAGGCAAGTTACTGCAACCTCTAAATAAGTAGCTTTACAACTTTCTGATGGAATCTCAATTTTTAGATTTTCTTGCAACTAATTACAAGCTTTGGTGATCAAAGTAGATATAAAGTTAAGGCAAAATGAGTACTCTCCCCCTTCAGCTTCCATAGTTGTATCTCAAACAACCATATTTTAATGACTGTGGTTACTTATGAACTGTCATTACCCTACAGGGCAATAGATTGAGATTTCCCAAATGAAAGAGAGCACAACAACTTCAGCAAGCCAGAGCAGTGGCCAGGAAAGATTATAATCTGTAATGGAATCACCCAGCTTTCATTTGTAACTGCTAACCTGAAGGATTTTACCTATAAATAAATCATACAAGCATTATACATATAAAAATGTTAGCCCGGCAGTGGCCCACACCTGTAATCCCAGCACTTTGGAGGCTGAGGTGGGAGGATCGCTTGAGCCCAGGAGTTCCAGACTAGCCTGAGAAACATAGTGAGACTCTGTCTCTACAAAAATGGAAAAAAAATTAGCTGGGCATGGCAGTGCACGCCTGTAATCCCAGCTACTCAAGAGCCTAAGGCAAGAGAATCCCTTGAGCCCAGAGGTCGAGGCTGTAGTGAGCTGTGATCATGCCACTGCACTCCAGCCTAGGCAACAGAGTGAGACCTTGTCTCGAAATATAATAAAACGAATAATATTACTATCATCCCAACTTGGACCTTCAGGTGGGGGGAGGGGGAGAAGAGGAAGGAGAAAGAGCAGAGATGATGAACATAAAAGGTTATTAACGCCAACTGTGTACCTACAATGTGCCAAGCGGTGTGACAATCCTAGAGACACAACCATAAAACAAATTCCCTGCCCTCAAAGCTTAAACAAACTTTCTTAAAAGATCAGATGTCTGCAGGATCTGAACACAGGTCTGTCTGATTCCAAACATATAATCCTCTTCTACAACATATTGCCCAACAGAGGGAAGAATCCCTTCAGCAAATTTTCTAAGAATGAGAGGAAGAGAGGAACCAACTCCCCGACTAAGATACGTGGGAGAAAAAATGAGTTTTCTCCCTGAAACAGCTTCAGAAGGGGCAATCAAAACAAGAAAGCTTGACTGTGATGGTTAATTTTATAAGTCAACTTAGCTGGGCCATGGTGCCCAGATATCTAATCAAACACTATTCTGGATGTTTCTGTGAGGGTGTTTTTAAATGTAATTTGAGGAAAGCTCGTTTCTTTCCATAATGTGGGTGGGCCTCATCGAAACAGTTGAAGGCCTGAATAGGATAACAGACTGACTCCCCCACAAGCAAAAAAAAAATGTCAAGTATAAAAGCAAAAGGCTTTTATACTTGAACTGCAATGTCAGCTCTTCCCTGAGTCTCTAGCCTGCGAACCCACCCTACAGCTTTTTGACTTGCCAGTCTCCATAATCCTGTGAGCCAACTCCTTACAATACATTTTTCTCTGTATATATACACATCCTATTGGTTCTGTTTCTCTGGACAACTCTAATATGCCAGCTAAACATTAAATATAGGATATGGAAAAAGGATACCTTCAGAAATATTTCATATCAATATTCTGTTTATTTCAAACATCCTCCAGCTACAGACTTTCAACCATCTGAGGGACAGACTTCAAGGGTTCTAATGGATGAACTCTCAATAGTTCTCATTCTAGATTAAGAGTAGGAATTTCGTTCGGTAGACCAGACACAGTGGCACACTCCCGTAATCCCAGCACTTTGGGAGGCTGAGATGGGCAGATCACCTGAGGTCAGGAGTTTGAGACCAGCCTGGCCAACATGGTGAAACCCCATCTCTACTAAAAAAAGAAAAATTAAGCCAGGCATGGTGGTGCATGCCTGTAATTCCAGCTACTCAGGTGGCTGAGGTGGGAGAATCGCTTGAACTTGGGAGACGGAAGTTGCAGTAAGCTGAGATCGCACCACAGCACTCCAGCCTGGGCAAAAGAGCAAGACTCCGTCTCAAAAAAATGATAATAATGCAGTCAGAGTGAGACTCCATCTCAAAAATAAATAAATAAAGAATTGTATTAGGTAATAAGAGTCAAAACCCAGTAACTCAAACTAAAACTCTTCTGATGGCTACATCTGCAAATGGGACAATCTCCTGAGGGAGCTCCAGTTCACTAACGCTACTACTCACAGAACTCGTTATACAGAGAAGGAGCCAGCAAGATAAAAATTCCACAAGTGTCATAATCTCTATGGAAAAACATAAGCCTTGTCTCAAACTTGATTGGGTATATGATTAACTAAAAAAAGATATGACTGCTTCAAATCATTCACAAATTTACATAAATATGCAAAATCACAACCAGTAAAATTATTTTTTTCTTGAACTCCAATTTTCTTTTTCCAATGTAACCATTTTATAGAAGAGTCAAAATTTTACATGGTTTGTCTGTTAATGTTGCCTCTTTTTCTTTAAATAGTTCTTATAATTATATACAATCATCTATATGTCACTACTAGAAACTCAGTATACAATAAAATATTAACAGAATTTATCAACCATATTGTAGTAAGGTTTAAGAATACTTAACAAAAAGTGATAATCCAAACACCAGATCATATTGTAAGGCAATTTAATTAGGACTTCACCAGAACTTATAAAATCCCAGAACTGCTTAAAACTCTAAGATCAGAAAAATCTGCTGATCTAATTAAACAAAAAGCAATAATTAAAACTTCCAATTTCAGAAAACTCTGCCACCCAACAAAAATACGTTTGTCATCGTTTATATACTACAACATTATCTACCAAAGCTTTTCAAAGGTAGAAAATTACCCAACAGATGAGAGGAACTGACTCTTTGACTCTAACTAAAAATATAACATACTACCATATAGTCTAATCATACATCAAATGAATCTCTTTTCAGCTAATATGTTTTTTAAGAGGAACAACAGGAAACCACATATTGGCTGGTGTTTTAGGACAGGAAACATATTCAAATGGATTCTGTGGAGGCCTAGAACTCAAAATCCTATTTTTAACTGGGTGTGTATGTGAGTTTTTTCAAAGGATTATATATAAGCAAGATAATGAACTTGACATCTCCACTCTCTCACCTTCACAGAGAGCAAGCCTGTTGAGGCTCAATAATCTAAGACATCAGAAAGACATTATGCCACATGGGAAAATGGTTGTTTCCTTTAAGTACATGTTAATTATTTTTAGTAAGACTACTCATTAAAATATGTTTCACTTCAAATTCATTATACTCAGTGTTTGAAAGCATATTTTAAGTAACACATTAGAATATCAAATACACAATAGCCGAACTTAAGGAAAATATCTCAGGCCTATGCAAATGCTATATAATCACAATTTAAAATGAATTGTAAGGTCTCCCGCCCCATAATACTTACAAGGTTAGCCACAAATGTGGGATCAATTTTACCAAGGTTTAAGAAATATGCACTTAATGAATTCAACTGTCAAAAGTTCATCCATTTTCTTAAAGTAACACCTTCTTCAGTGTTACATAAATTTACACTACTAAACCAAATTTTTTTTCTGTGACATGTTGTCCTCCAAAAAAAAGTACATTAAAAGACTAATTATTAGAATTTGGGGCAGCATTTTAAAATCATTTTTGTTAACTTCCTTATGTTGTTATTGCTGATCATTCCAATTGTGTCCCACCACTATTTTTTAATGTAATTAAAGAAGTAATACATGCTCACTGTAGAAAATTAAGTAAATTCAGAAAAGTATACATTCATTTAACATCACTGTTCTCTCAATCCAGAAATTACTAGAGTTAACGTTTTGATGTATGTGTTTTTAATCTTTGTCCTAGGTGCAAATACACATATCTTTAAAGTGAAAATATGACAGAAATGCATATTCAGCATTTAACCAGACTTTTTATTATGAAGTATTTACATCTTTAAGTAATCTTAGAAAACATAAGTTATACAGCTTTATCCTATTATACTATATGCATTTATCTTAATGAATTTAACCATATCCCTATTACTGGATATGTGAGTTGCTTTAACTTTTACCAACTGATTTAAATAACACATTGATGTAGTCTTTACTAACAAACATTGATTTAAAAAGTAATAAAAACCACTCAGAACTCATATCAAAAAAGCCTATAAGGACATAAAAAATCTTCAATCTCAACATTAGATCAAGTAGAAATTATAAGAGCTATTTTCACCTACCAAACTGAAAACTACAAAGCATATAAATAAAACTAAGTACTGGTGCAGGGATTGTGAGAAAACTATTCCAATGCAATGCTGATTACAAACTAATACACCCTTTCTGAATAACAATTCAGGCAGTATATATAAAGGGCTTTAAAATAATTTTATTTTTAACTAATTTAAATATAATTTAATAAAATTATAAATAAAATTATAAATTAATAAAATGATATTTTATTTTTAGGAATCTATACTAAATAATAGGTAATTCTAGATGCTGAGCAAAAAACTGTATATAATACATATATGAAAATCATAGATTTTCAGGCCCAGCCCTTCTTTTTCTTTTTTGAAACAGGGTCTTGTTCTGTTGCCCAGGCTGGAGTGTGGTGGCTCAATCACAGCTCACTGCAGCCTCAATCTTCCAGCCAGCCTTTATTTTTCAAAAGACTTACTTACAGGTTTGTTTGTTTTAGTGCTCAGTGCTCAATGTTAAGATTTCTAAAAGGAAATAGATGCTCTGGACATAGAATATTATATAACACCTGGTGTACAATTTAAATTACTGTATTTTATTATTCCACCTACAGAATAAACTTCTAAAACTAAACACATTCTAGGTAATGGTAGATAAGATGTCATTCAAACATTCTACAATAAGTTTTGCCTTTCCCCCTGAGAAATGGGTTATTTAAAAAAATAATAATTTTATATATATATAATATCAATTAACAATGAAAAATGCAAATTTATGTGTTTCTTTTCCTTTACAAAACAATTTTGCACATCAATTTTACCCAAAACAAGTACTTAGTAAAGGAATCCATCAAAATAACACTACTCAAAAACAGATTTTTTTTTTTTTTTGAGCCGGAGTCTCGCTTTGTTGCCCAGGCTGGAGTGCAGTGGTGCCCTCTCAGCTCACTGCAACTTCCGCCTCCCAGGTTCATGCCATTCTCCTGCCTCAGCCTCCCGAGTAGCTGGGACTACAGGCGCCCGCCACCACGCCCAGCTAATTTTTTTGTATTTTTAGTAGAGACGGGTTTTCACCGTGTTCGCCAGGATGGTCTCGATTTCCTGACCTCATGATTCGCCCGCCTTGGCCTCCCAAAGTGCTGGGATTACAGGTGTGAGCCACCACGCCCGGCCTCAAAAACAGATCTCAAAAACTAACCAATAAACCTGCTTTTCCCTGTCCTCTGTGGACCCTAACCATGAAAAGAAAACTCTTCACAAGCCTGAAAACCACATATTGGCTGGTGATAGTAGTATCACTCTGACTGTGAGTACTATTTAAGATTCTTATATTGAAGATTAGACAATTTTCTGATATGAATGTAGCCTCCATGAAGCTGTATACTTACATATTTTTAAAAGAGGAGGAGTAAAAAGAAATTTTTGGAGGAGAAATCCGAGGTGAATAAAAGAGAAAAGACCATCTTACTATACAGCAACAGACTTAACATGCAGGTCACTCAGTTTCGTAGGGTCATGCCAGTTCAAAGGCATCAAGACAGAAATACCAAAGACCTAATCTGGAAGCCTCTCACTGCTTATTCCTGTAAAGAAACCTTCATGGTCATGACTCTGTTCACCTTTTTGACCCTTGCCAACCACTCTATGTCCGAATCTAGCCCTATATATTTCAGCTGGCACGGAAAACAACTTGGAAGATTAGCTTTCCCCGGCACAAAACTCATCTGACTTACAAAAGAGGGCAGGAGACTAACAGACCTGTGAGCAGTTTCATTTACCATTATCCATAAATACTTGGTGAATAGTTTTAACTCCACAAATACTTTTTAAAAATACCAATGAAATAGATTAAGTAAGCAAAGAACAAAACTTTCCTCCTCCTAAAATATAAAATTTCCTGATATCTTCATACTCTATTTCGCTGTCTTCTTTGTAAGGATATGTGCATGAGAAAGAGTAAGTTAGGCTGAAAACTGGGAACTGTAAAAAAAAAAAATATCAATATTTCAATCATGTTGAACTGTGCTATGAAGCTATTTCCAGAGCAAAAGTGAGTGAAGCAATTAATATGTCAGCAACTACATTACAAAACATTTCTTTCTTTATTCTTAGTTTCCTCAGCAGGGTGTTTTAACATATAGTTAAACCCATACTTTCAAAAGTCAAGTTGCTCTAAAAATCTACTCTATAAAAATGTGCTCCTGTGGACTTAATATTTTACTCTATATTTTAAGGTTTCTACTATAATCTATAGAATTATTGTTCTCAAGAACAATTTAACATAAATTCTTCATTTCGATATTTCAACAAAAGATGTCCAAAATTTTCTCTTTGAAATCATAGCAAAAATATTTATGATTATGGTGTAGTACAAATATGTTTAAGACAGAGAATTACAGGATGGTAAAGCCGAGAAACAACCTTAGTGATAAATTCCAAGTAAGACAGCCTCAATTACAGGTAAGAAATTCAAGGCCTCAGGAGTCACACTTGTCCAACCTGACAGAATATCAAGTACCTCTCGATGTTACCATTATTATTACTAGTTAATGATATTTAATAGTAATATAGACTATATAGTAATATGCTCCAACAGACAATACATAGTAAACTAAATAAATATCTGCCTCAAATCACTCATCTTATAGATGGCTACAGTACAGATAATAGCACATAGGCACAGGAAATCTATATCGAAATATTGAAGGATGAGAAAAAATTTTAAAGTAGTGAAGCTGTCCGTGAACAATTCCAATCAAAGTAAAAGAATAAGGAAAGCAACAATATAAGAGAAGTAGGAGAGAAATAAGCATCAGATTATTAGAAAAGGAACAGGATTCCTTCATGCTATAAAAAGACCAATGTAAAGATGAAACTCAGCATCAATGCCACTTGTACCTTTAAAGAAACCCTATGTTGGCAGGACATGGTGGCTCACACCTACAATCCCAGCATTTTGGGAGGCTGAGGCAAGAGGGTCACTTGAGCCCAGGAGTTCAAGACCAGCCTGGACAATATAGCAAGACCCGGAATCTACAAAAAAAAAACAATGTAATTAGCCAGGCACTGTGGCACACAACTGTAGTCCCAGCTACTTGGGAGGCTGGGGCAGGAAGATCCCTTGTGCGCAAGAGTTCAAGGCTGCAGTGAGCTTTGATCGTGCCACTGAACTCCAGCCTGGGCAACAGGGCAAGACCCTGTCTCTAAATAAATAGGAAATAAACCCTATGCTGAATCAAACACTCATGCTTCATGTGTAGCAATTTTATATTACATTAAGAGAAGTGCAGTGTCCCATGCAAGGGAGTTGTTCAGCCATCCTCTTAGCCACATAAACCTATTCTTCCTCAGTTATACATTTCATTCTTCTTGAATCCTACTGTCTCCTCGGCTCATGTGTTCTTCCTCTCTATGAAACGCATAAAATGGCAGACAGCATTTGTTGCTCCCACATCGTGCCACTTAATTTTTACACCATGTCACCAACCAGAAGAAAATTCTTTGTGCCATTGCTCTCTAGACTTTGCTGTAGTGTGCTATATCCTCTTGATATCTTAAATTTAATATATCCCAAGCCATACTCCTATATTCTTCTTCAAGTCTCCTATATTCTTTTTTAAAAGCATTTGTAAGAAATGTCCAGAAGAAGTAAGTCTACAGAAAAATCAAGTCAATTACTGATTGCCAGAGGATGAAGAAGGAAGGGGAATTGGGAATGACTATTCACAGACACAAGGTTTCTTTCTAGGATGATGAAAATGTTCTAGAATCAGATAAAAGTGATGGTTGCACAACACTGTGAATATACTAAAAACCACTGAATTGTGCACTTCAAAGTGGTGAATTTTGTTACCTGAATTTTATCTTAATAAAAAATTGCAAATTAAAATTAGATAAAAAGAAGAATGAGTGCACCACCTCCCTACACACACCAGCATGCCCCTCCTTCTAACTTTCCTTTTACCTTCCAAAGTAATAAACTCTCCATCGGCAGAATGATTCAAGCAGAAGCTGAAACATCATCTGTCAGGAGTATGCTACTGAAGGGCTTCCTGAAGTGACCGGGAAATGATGCTAGATTACCTTCAAGTATATTTCATCTCCAAATGTCTATGTCACAAACTAAAGAGATTAGAACCAGGAGAAAACTGTAAAAGTGACCAGAAGAAAAACTATAAAGCATAACTTGAAAAGTTTTCTTCCTTTTCAAAACCATAGCTATAGAATATAATGAAGCAAAAGGACAAAAAGAAAATAGGTCCAAATGAGAGCATAGAAAATCAAGAAAAATAACAGGTAAATTAGATAACAGCATAAAAAGCAACAATCTATAGTAATGTTTGTTTTGTTTATATAGAATTTATCCCACATCTAACTATATTTCTCTACAAAAATTCCTAAACTTGTTTTCAAGTGGTAGAGAAGGTGTTAGAAAAAAATCTAATGCAGATGAGATTTCAATCAAATTACTTGTGATGGGTATGTAACTGGGTTAACGAGGTAAACGACATATGGATAACATAACACAAAGTGATTTTCCTCCAAATTTGGCATCTTATCTTTCAGGTACATGAACCTAACAATTAGTGTCATTTGTGAGAAGGTTTAGAGGGAACACAAATTATGTATGATCCAAAATAAGAAACTGCTGGGCACAGTGGCTCACGCCTTTAATCTCAGCACTTCGGGAGGCCAAGGCAGGAGGGTCGCTTGAGCCCAGGAGTTCAAGACGAGCCTAGACAACATAGTGAGACTTCATCTCTACAAAAAATAAAAAAAAATTAACAAGCATGGTAGCGCTTGCCTGTAGTCCTAGCTACATGGGAGGCTGAGGCAGGAGAATTACTCGAGCCCCAGAGGTCAGGGATGCAGTGAGCCATGACTGCATCACTGCAGTACAGCCAGGGTGACAGAGCAAGACCTTGTCTCAAAAAAATAAACTGAATTAACAAAAAACAAGAAACTTTAAATATTTCTATTACAAATAAATGTCAGTAAACATCTGAAATAATCTGCTGTCAAAAGAATCCCTTTTTAAACACTAAATGATCACTGTTCAGTTAAAAAAAAAAAAAAAGTATAGATATACTTCTGGATTTTAGAAAATGGGTTCGTTCAACAAATCTTCATTATTTGATTTTACAAAGTATTTTAAAATATTTGACATATTTCATTTACCTGGTTATGAAGCATAGGTCATAAAACATAAAAATTTAAAAGGAAATCCAATTTAAATGTTATACCATCGGCTGGGCACAGTGGTTCACGCCTATAATCACAGCACTTTGGGAGGCCAACGTGGTCAGATCACTTGAGGTCAGGAGTTCAAGACTAGCCTGGCCAACATGGTAAAAACCCTGTCTCTACTAAAAATACAAAAATTAGTTGGGAATAGTGGTGCATGCCTGTAGTCCCAGCTACTCAAAGGGCTGAGGCATGAGAATCTCTTGAACCCAGGAGGTGGAGGTTTCGGTGAGCTGAGATCGTCCCACTGCACTCTAACCTGGGCGACAGAGCAAAGCTCCATCTCAAAAAAAAAAAAAAAAAAAAAAGTTGTACCATCAAAGTTATCCAAGAAAAGCAAGTTAAATCATATGACAATTCTTATACTCTCTAAGTTTATTAATTTATACTTGCAAAAGAATGAAAGAAATGAAATTTCTGATTCTATTAAAAACTTCCTCCTCCCAACTTTTTATAACTAAAAACTTAAACCACAAAAAGAGCCTAGGATGTGACTTTTTAATGACCCAAATGCCTTGAGTTAAGGATAATAATCCACTTTGGGATCCAGAAACAGAGTGTTCATACACTTTACAAGACTATACCTTATTTCATCTTCAGAGAATATTATTCCACCCAACCAGCTACAGCAGACCCATCTGGAAAGGAAATTTATTAAATGTTGCTTTCCTAACATGCTATGGTCAGCCACTTTCAGAAGCCAGAAGATTGTACTTCAAATTCATATTCCAAAGAGTGATCTCTTGATCAGCGGCATCGGCACCACTTGAGAGCTTGTTAGAAACGTAAAATCTAAGGTTCCCCTCCAGACATACTGTTATGTGGTTTTCCTATATTATTTCAGAATATGAAATTCTATTTTAGAGGTAAACAAAACAAATGGATGGGTGAAATGCTTAAGAAGTGATAATCATAGATGGTAAATAAACTAATAACTTACGAGACAGAGGCAACACTCAGGCTGGGCCAAGTATTGATAATGAGAATGCAAGCTGGTGAAACGAAGGCAGTCAACAGATGCGTAATAAATAGGTAAGCTGGGAGGAAGACATGACAACAATAAAATAAATAGAAATTATGATAAAATGAATGAGATTTACTTATACACAAAAAGCAATGGAAATACCAAGTCACCATTAGGCCTGCACTGATAGCTACATTACTTCCATATCAGTCATCTACTGAGGACACCAAGGATGGTCCCATTGCTCATCAGTAGGCAAACTAGCAAAGCTACAGCTGTACCTAAGTGTATTTGTCACATCTCTTCAACAGAACAAGTGTGTATCATCGACCCAGGAAATCATTAGTCTATGGAGTCTTGGCTCAAATATCAGCTCTGGTCCTCATAACCACGCCATTAATGGGGAAGGGTTATGTGAAAGAAAGATGGGACATAGGAACATTGTTTATCCAGGACAGGTAGCACGGTCCTCCCAACCTGGTTTGAACCTGAAGTGTGTTAACTTACTCCATAGCTTTCCTCTTGCTTCTCGATTTGTGTTTAACTGGTTTGGTAAATCATGTGATTCAAGCATTTTAACTTGTTTTCTGAGTCTTCTATTCCATAACCTCTGAGATAGCTTGCCTGGTGGTGTACTTGGAGCTCAACCATTGTATCAAGGTAATTTCCCACAGAATACCTACTGAATCAGAATCTTGATGCTAACAAGATCTCCCAAGTGATTCATATTCGTATTAAAGCTTAAGAAGCACTGACAAAACTGTTATAAAGGGAAGCCTCCGCAAAGAAAAAAAGTTGGATCTCAACAGAACTATTCTCTGAAAACTATCCTGAACAAAAAAACTTCATATATCCATGAATGCCCTAACTATGACTTGGAGCCCCAAAAGAGGGAGAGAATACAAGAAGATCCATTTTCAACAACTATCATGTAAGGTTTGAAGAAACTCTGGTGCCCTTGCTGATTATTTGAACTCTAGTCCTGTAAAGCTCCATATGATTTGAGAAACACTCAAAATATAGCACAATGTACCTCAATATTAACTCTGCAATGTCCTTCTTACTGTGAGTTAGAAAAATCTTTTTCAGATATGCTGTTTCAAGAATAACAATCCATTGTAACACAATAGTATTTGAGGGGAAAAAAAAATACCAATCCAAAGGACATAAGAAACAGAGAAAGGTTGTGACTTCCTTAATGAGGGTGCAGCAACCTTAGAAAGATCATCAAAGCACAGAGTTGGGAACAGCCTGAGAGCTTCCTTAATGGGCTGTACACTTCCCACCTACCAGCAGCTCCTTACTTCATCAGCTCCTCATTTTATGTATTTGTTGTATTTGTTATATTTGCATTGTCCCTGACACATATTACGGGCTCCATAAATGTTCTGAATTAGTAGAAAAAAATGACATGTCACCCTCTCTTGTTTTGATTCATCTAAGACAAATTTACTTTAATTCAATCCTTTCACTTTGAAAAATTCCTGAAAATGAAGGCATAATTCCATCTCGAATTAGCATGGTTCATAACATTCTCCCATTCCATATCTCAAAGTTGGGTTTTAATTTACTATTATTAATCCCATTCTAATATTTCATGACCCTATGAAACATATCAATCTATCTAATAAGGAATAACTGTCTGTGAAAGATAGGAAAGTCATACTAACTGATGGCTGGCAATACAGTCTGACCATTTTTAAAAATCAAAATATATGTACAAGTACAAGGTATATGCTACACAGAAAGATCAACTATTATTCTGATGTTTTTCTAAGTCCAGATTTAAGACATCTTATGGAAATATCTACATAAAACATCTATAAAAAGAACTGAAGTAGTCACTGAGGACAATATTACACATACAAAGATGATAAATAAGATCTATAACAAAAAACTAAAGGTGCTAGGAATTTTTAACCTAGTATAGAATAAAGTGACAGTCAGGAAAAGAATATAAAAGTTCTAAAAATCATTTATTTAAAGAAATACATTCCCTGTTGCTTCTTTAAGAGGAAGTATGTTTAAGCTTCAAAGGAAAAGACTGAGGTTAAGAATTGCAACTTCCCATTCCATAAATAAAGCTTTATGAAAAGAATAAAGAAACACAGATAGAAAATGGTTGCATGTATTCCTTTCCAAATAATCTATCAAATCCCTTTCACTATACGCATTCGGTACAACCAAGTGCCATTAAAGGACTCACAGGACATTAAACATTTTGGCAGTTTTTTATACTGTTTTTTATGGATTTTAAATACAATGTGTTTAAGAATTGACTCTACAAACTCACAGAGGAAAGGGGTAACCTTACAGATTTTTGTGTCTTCTTCAGCTAACAGCATGAGAGAACACACATGATAAGCCTTCAATAAATACTTTAATTGGATCTAATTAGCTATTACCACCCTCTGTGACAAAAAAAATCTTAATTGGAGAATAACCTAAACACTATGACCACCACCATGACCAGTAGAAAGCAGCTCTCAAATTTTCCAAGTGAATCCACTTGCATATTAAACAATGGAAGCAGCAAGAAAGAGTAACTGTCTTATTCATTACAAAGGGCTAAGAATGAATCTTCTGTTTGCAAACTTAATCCACTCCAAGAAGTCCTGTTAACTGCCCAATAAAATGCAATACATTATCTTTGTTTCACAAGTCTTATGCTTGATCTAATTTGTTTTACAAATCTTCTTCTTGATGAAATGCATTAAATGTAGGTAATGTTTCATTCTTTGCTATATAAAATTGTCATTATATGAAAATTAAGAGGCAAAATACTTATTGTTATAAGCAATCATAGCAGAAATTAGTTGAACTTCAAAATATCATTCCCAAAAAGCTGGTTTGTTCACATATAAACAGACATATTTCAATGTAAATCCTTTAAAATCCATTAAACCAACTAGTGCACAGTTATGTTTTGTGCAGCACAGGACCCAAATACAGGCTGGTGTCCCACTTGGTTGATTGGGTAGTGGTCTACTTGATAAATTTTCCTAAGCTGCTATCCCCTGTATTAAAAAGTTAGTCACTGGGTTTAACTCCTTGAAGAGTTCATTTCAGTTATTCCTGCCTTTCTCAATGTGAAAAGATTTAATCTTATTGCTTTCTTCCTAAGGGGTAGAAAGATGATGTTCAAAGGGGATGCGAATGGCAAAGTTTAGGAGCTCACTGGATAGGCTTGGAGGAAAGGCACCTTTAAAGACCATCTAGAGTAGGGCAGTGGGGGTTGGGGAGGGGTAGGAAGGCAGAAGGAGATAATCACAAAGGAAGGTGGTAAAGCACTGCAAAGAAACTTACTTTCAAACTGAATTGACATCTGTAGTTTATTTTAAACTACAGTTTAACTTAACATGACCCATTCTGACCCAGAACTTCTGCCTTACACTAATAAAATGAAAGTCTGCCTGCTAACATCTGTAAATAATTTCATAGATTATTACTTTATTTCAGAATAGTATTTCATAATCAGAACAATGTCAGATTTCTCTTTAAATATTTCTATGTCAATTTATATTTTAGAGCCTTATATGGAAGGTCCTAAAATGGAAATAACAGACAGTAATTTTAGATTTTGAGGAGAAAATTTACAGAAATATATCAAATTCCAAGTCTATCATATATACATACTGTGTAAGCTAGAAGCCCCTAGAATGTGGTCTAAAACTACACGTTCTCTCACCATAACCTTCCAGATTCCCCAAGGAGAGCATGCCAGAATCTCAGGACTGAGCTGTGGGCAAGTACACTTTGAAAAAGCACCCCAGGAGATTCTGATACTCAACCAACCACCTCCTGCCCCTATTGCCATTATCCACTAACAACATTCTACCACCCACTGCTGATGTACTTTGTGCTATTCTTCCATACCAAATGTTAACTAAGTAAAGTCATTAGAGCATGTGAATTCAATTGGCATTTATCCAGTTTTTAAGAGGTAAAAATAAATCCATGAATGGCAAATCAATGTTATTTCTTTCAAAAAAATTCATTTTAAAGCTATGTAACAAATTTTGAACTCAAAGTGTTTACAGTCAAAGCTTTTCAAAGTATTTAAGTCAGCTAATATATTTCCATAAATTAAATTTTCACCACCAACTAGCAGTACCCCCAAAAAAAAGTTCCAACAAAATTTCTCACAATCCACTTACACTTAATAACTCAGATTTTTTTAAGAAAGTAAATCGAGTATTATTCCCAGATTACCATAACTCTCCCATTGTACATTATACTTCATACCTTAAAGTGTGTACATTCAGCAAATATTATTTATGAATAATTTTAGGTAAAACTAATTACATTTCAAACTAACACTCCTGGTTTTCAGTACTCACAATACTCATACTCCAGTTCATTGGAATGTATCTCACAATTCCCGAACTTCTTCAGCTTTAATATTACTCACTATTGGTGTATGCCATTATAAAGCACATTTAAGAAATGTAATTGATATCTCTCAAACTCCGAACTTTTAAAATCACTTGACAACAGGTGATTTTAAAGATATCAACAATCTTGAATCCCTTACAAAAACTCCTACTAGTTGTCAAGTCTATTCTACATACAATTAGGCCCTAGTACTAAAAACAAATTTAGAAAACAAATGGAGAAAACACACTTACCTTAATAGGGGCACTACTAAACTTAATTTTCCTATTTGCTGGGATTTCTTCTTCTTCTGGCAATCCAACGATTTCCGAGTATTCCATATCAGGCTGATAGTAACTGTTCTCATCACTATCTTCCTCCTCATCCTGCTCAGTGCCTGTCTCTCCCCAGTCTGAATTATATCTGGATCTCACCCTATACACATTATAGTCACTGTGCATGTACACATGGGAACTATCAAAATTATTTGAATCTTCGGGTACTTCTTTTCCACAACTGGATGCAGAAGCATCAGGAGAGGTGAAATCACCACCTGCAAGTTCTTTCCTCTGTTGCTTTGCTGCCTCTCTTCCAACCAAATTAGCTTCAGCATCTTCTAACAGTTGGCTTTGTGGTGAAGGGATTTCGGACTTTGGCATTGCCTTACTTTCAGCACAAGGTTCTTCAGGACTGTCTTTGTCAATGCTGTCGGGAGTCTGTTGATTAGATGTGGAGTCCTCGGGTTCCTTGCTCTGCTGGATCTCTTCACCAGGTATCGAAGCTAGAGAGGTACTTTTAGAAGCCACTTCTGGTACTGGAGTTGCATTACTCTTGTGAGCATCCTCTATATCAACACCTTGCTTGTTTGAAGGAGGCCAGGAATTGGAATCCTTAAGGTGGCCAAATGTGTCAAGATTTGTAACAGTAACAGATGGTAAATTCAAGGGATAATGCCCAGTCACTGAGTATTCATTGTTTTCAGCCTTCTCAGAAATGATGGTACTGGGAGAATCAGTGTTCTCAAATACTGCACTCAGTTGACTCACAGTTGGGGAGACAGCCTCAGTTCGAGAGCTAAGGCTGTCCAAGGAATCTGTACTGCCTCTGTTGGACTTGGAACCTCCCCATTCATCCTGAGGTTCACTCCCTCCAGCTTTCTCTTTCTTTGGGGAATAGCGGTTGTTCTGTCCTGATTCATGCACACTTCTCTCAAACATCTTTCGAGTCTCAGTGAACTTGGAATATGAAGGGCCATCGTACATTGTGTCAAATCTACTAATTCGTTCAGAAACAGAAGACTCCAACTTAACAACTGAGCCATCTGTTTTTTCCAGAAATTCTTTGGGCTTCATTCTTCTCTGAGGAGATGAATGTCCACCTTTCCCCCTTGTTTTGGCAATGACTGCAGCATTCTCGTTGGGTTCCATACCCATCTGCATAAATAGGTTTTTAATTCTGTTGACATTGGAGCCATATTTCCTCCCCCTGCTCTGCTGGGAGCCCTCACCTTCTTTTGTTTTTTGTTCCCCATCTGACTTGGGTTTGTCAAAGGTACTTTTCAGTGCCTGAAACTCAGTTCGATATGCATTCCTGTGAGGAGAGGCACTTCTGAGAGTGGTTCGTTCACCTGAAGACTCAGTTTTCAACATTTTCACTTCAGGGGTGAAAAGCCAATGTTCATAATGATCAAAGAAAAAAAACAAAAACCAAGATACCTCTTCTCTAATCACCAGTATTGGGTCAAGGAAAGTACCTCTCAAATGGTATACTGTGTCAGTGATCGTCCCAACAGGTGTATTAGGAACTTAGTCACAGTCAAGAGTTACACAGAATGATTTTTTCAAAGCAAGACTAGAGGATCATCTGCAATAGAAAAGAATGAATTTCTGAATTCATTTACTTATTTGAATTTATGTCTAGTCAAATAATATACATTTTATTTTCCAAATGGCTTAGCCACGTGGCAAACAGAAGAGATTACTCACTGAAATGGGAAGTTAAAAGTCAAGAAGTTATCATTCTGATTGGTCTTTGGTAAAAAAAATGTTCCAAACACAATTTGGAGATACCTATCAAAATCTCACACACACACACACACACACACACACACACTCACAAATATAACTTACACATAAATATATTTGAAAGCAATACTTTAGCCCAAGTTTTGGTCGCTTTTGTGAATGCCCTTTAAAAAGAAACCAGCAGTTCATCGATCTTTAAGAAATCATCAAACTGTCCAGAAAATCAACTTCATTTAGGATTCTCCACAATTAGGTAGAACTTATTCTAAGTACAATTAAGTTTGGAATCTATGTTTACAAACTCCAAAACATGCCTGCAGCGGCATATTTTACTTTTTTTGGTCCAATATTCTCATCTACAGCATCCCCAAAGCAATACTAATGCAATTTCAGACCAAAACAAGGAGAAAAAAAGTTCCTGAACAGCAATAAGTTTCACTAAGCTCAGTTATAGCAAGTATTTGGAAGTTGCCTAACAGTGGTTATTATTAATTATGGAGTGGGATGCAGACTACCATGGGAATAAATGCGTAAGAATGTGACAATCAGAAAGCAAATATACTGTGACACCCCTTTTCACAGCCCTGATTTGTTTATTCTTTCTTGCCTCTAACTTACTACAGTTCAAAACGCAACGCAATGCATGCTTGCTGGTCTCTTTAAGCCCACAGCAGGATTTTATATCAATTAGCCAGCAATCAAATACTTCAAGATATGCTGAGGAGCAGACAATGCAGGCAGTTCTAAAGATTTTTCATTTTATTTTTGTTTTGTTTTGATATTAGACCGAGCCACATCACCCTCACGCACAATCAGCTGAGGAGGCACACACTTTCACTTAAACCGTCTCCAAACTCGGCTCCTGGCCCAGCACGCATGCATGGCCCATGCAGACAAACAAGAAAGGCTTTGGAGTGTGGTGCCTGTTTTTTCTTTTTTTGTAAAGCATCGACAATCTCCTTTTACCCTGACCATTCTTTTTAAAGCCACAAACACCCTCCCCTCTCCCCTACACACACATACCCCATTCCCTCCCCCGCCAATTCCAACCCGAGGAGGCGGGGGCGGGGGAGATGGGGCCGCCGGGGGATTCAAAACCTGCCCTCACAAAAGACAAACATAAATAACACCAACTTGAGAGGCAGCCGATTCCCAAGCCCGGTTCGGGACGCAATCCCTCGGCCCTGGGGCAGGACCGGGAGAGCAGGTGACGCCAAGCGCTATGGTAGGAGGTCGCAGTCTAGCTTTGTGCCAAGAAGCACCTGAAGTCCTAACACATTGGCTGCGGCTCCCGGCGGCTGCCAGGCGGATCCCACTGTGACACGGAGAGAGACGAGCTCCCTGGCCACATTTAAAAAAATAGAAAAGAAAAAAAAATTACAGGGTAATGAAAATAAATCCCTTTGTTTTTCCTCCCAATGTGCCAGAAAACAATAGATCCCACTGATAATGCCTCCGATCTTCAACCTATTGCTCCTCCACCACAATCCACCCCCACCCCCAGCCTGCAACTCAGCCTTTGTACAAGCCGATTTTTTCCTCCTCTCCACCCTCCCCAACTCCTCGCCCCGCGCTCAGCCTCCCCCTTACCCGAGCGGGAGCGCCGCGGGCGGGGAGGGTCGGGCCGCCGCGGCTCCCACCCCCTCCTCGCAGGCGCCCCCCGCCCCACGGTGGCCGCGGCGGCTCGGCTCGGCGCCGGCCCGCTGGCTACACCGCAACCCGGTCCTCACGGCGCAGCGCGCAGGGCGGCTGCGGCGGCCGCTTCCACTAGCGCCTCGGCCCCCACGCGCTCCCTGCCCGCGGCGGGCGGCCCCGGGAGGCGCGCTGCGCTCCCCAACGCCATTGCGGGCGGGCGGCGGCCCGGGCAGCGACGCGCCCGCACGCTCGGGCCGGCCTGGGGCCAGGGGGGCCGGCCGGGGAAGGGGTTTGGCCCACGTGCGGTCGCCACGCCGGGCCGTTTGGGCGGCCGCGGTGTAATGGAGGAGAGGCCGCGGGGGTGAGGAAGGCCAGGGGTAACAGGTGCCTCACCTCAGCTGATGGGATTAACTCTAGGGCGGCAGAGAGAGGGAGCCCGGCAGCAAAATCCCGGGAGAGGGAGAGAGAGGGAGCCTCTGGCGGCCAAGGAAGGGCGGAAAGCACCGGCCTGAGGCGAGGCCGCCCCACCCCCTCGGCCGTGGGCGAGGGGCCTCTCCGGCCTGGGGCAAGGCCCCTTCCTCTTCGGGTGTTGGCTCCGGAACTTGGTTCTGGGGCTGACCGCTGCTGGGGCCCCACTTAGTCTGTCTGCAGTTAACTCCGTGACCCTAAGGCATCCAAGTCCCAGGCCACTCTGCTGGCCTGGAAAGCCAAGACGTAGGCCCAAGTCTGGTGTGGCCTTCACCTAAGCCACTGCGCCTGGCCTACTACTCACCTTGACCTTAAGGTCTCACTGCCAAAGAGAAAGGGATGAGGAGGTCTTCTACCTTTCCTGTCTAGGGAGAGTTTTTCAGCTCACCGCCCCCCCCACCCCGCCCTTTTCTAAAGGCTCAGTACTCCCTCTTACACGCCCAAGTACCGGAAGTGTTACCACCTTCCTGCAAAATATAAAACTGATCATGACTGTCAATATAGATCTTTAAACCAATCCTTCCGAAAAGCCTAGGGAGCAGGAACTCTTAAAGAATAATTTTTCAAGAAGGTAAAAACATGACAATGGTAGAAATATAAAATGAACATGGGTCAAAATTTTTATAACTCTTTTAATTAGAAAGGGAACCCCAGCAAGATACTGCAACCCATTCACGTGAGACTGTGAAGAATAGACATAGAGGCAAAGCTGCTTAATATTCTATAGAGCACTGAAATGTAATGTTTATTATTATCTGCTTTACAGGGCGGTAACCAGTTGTATCTGTAAAGTAACAAATTTGCATTCTGTAGATAAAACTCATTTACATTACCAAACGTTTCTACAGCTTACTGAGTAGTAAAATAGCCTAGTGAAAGTCAGTCTAAGTAAGGTGCAGACGACTGTAAAATTCACAACACTCCAGAGTCCTGCAGATAACATCCAGCATTCCATTGAAAGGACAAACAGTAATCTTTTGCTCATTTCAAAGTCTTTCACAAGTTTTCCCAACACAACTAGTTTTAGCCCCATTTCACTGATGGAAAAACTAAGGTTTAGGTTTTGTAACTTATCCACTTCTTTATTGGCTATTAATAGTAAATGATTACGGCTGAATATGAACCCAGGCAAGTCCGTACACAGATTCTATATACTCTGGGAGCAAAATCTTTTCAAAAGGCTTTTGTACTCAATACTCAATTCTATGTATTTTTTAATTTTAAGCAGTAAGGGCTTTTTTTTCTTTTAAGCATCACCAAATTCTGGGTCCTTTCCCAAGAAATTGGCATTCTCCGTCTACGAAGTGGATGTCACTTCTATAAGCATAAACAGATGTAACAGGCAATGTGAGGGGGCTGTGGTTCCAGGCTCCACTTTTGGAAAGAACATTTGTGCTGTCTGGGATAATCTAGTGGAAAAGTTCCTGTCATTTATTTGCAGTATGGAAACCAGGTTTTTTAGGCGAATAACCTAAATAAATGCAGAATCTAATCACTGAGTTCTGTCTGTAGAAGAGGGGGCAGAGTTGGCAATAAAGACAGTCTTACACCTCTTTGCAATAAGATGATTCATACAGAAAAGCACCCTAAAGGATTTGGTTGGTTTGAGTTTTATCTTTTGAAAATGTGAAACTTCTGGAAAAATTCATA
Organism: Symphalangus syndactylus; assembly: GCF_028878055.3. Classification (NCBI taxonomy): domain Eukaryota; kingdom Metazoa; phylum Chordata; class Mammalia; order Primates; family Hylobatidae; genus Symphalangus; species Symphalangus syndactylus. Next base: position 106,022,408 of record NC_072425.2, read on the forward strand.
CTGAAGGAATGATAGAGTTTTAAACCCAATGGTGAGAATTTAAGATTCCTAGATTTCCTATAATGGGCTTTCCATTTCCAACACTTACTTGAATGTTTGAAGGGTCTATTAGACTGCCAATCCAATACATGAAGCTATTTAACTTTAAATTAATTAAAATTAAATACAATTTAAAATTCAGTTCCTTAGTCACACAAGCCACATTTGAAAGGCTTGATGGCTACATGTGCCTAGTGGCTACTCTGTTACAAAGTGTAGATACACAACATTTCCATCACAGAAATTTATGTCAAACAGTGTTGTTCTAGACCACATTTGCACTTCTATGAACTTTATAAGGGTTAACTTGGTTCAATAGATCATTAATGTATTAGGCATTAGAGGTCATGAATTTTATATGTTCCAACTGGAAAGGTGGTGAAAAGTGAACTTCATTACTGACATGCAAAAAATCCAGAATATGTTTGGGGTGGGGGAGTTCTCAGTTTTCATATATGATACCTTAACTTTTCATAAACCATATAGAATATTGTGGGCTGTTATTTTCATTTCCTTTGCAACCAATAATATCATGATTAGTAAGACCACAAGGTTAGAGGATAAATAAAAAGTACAAAATATATTCTACATTGTTTTAGGGGTTTTCTCAATGTATTTTTAAGTTTTCGTGATGGACATTCTAAGAACTATTCAAAGAATTAAGTTATTCATGTGTGTATGTGAATCATTGGGTGCAGCTGTGAAATTAAGCCCAAACTAAGCCTGAATCAAATTTTAAGACTAGGGAAAACTGGCTAAGCTGGTACTGAAGACTGCCCATCACACTTTCATTTCTAGCAGGAAGATACCTAGCTGGTTGTGTACTAATGGAAGTTCCTGAAGAGAGAGAAAAAAGCAGAACAAACTAAAAGGTCTCTAGACTTAACTTCTTTATGGAGAAGGCAAAGTAATGGGAGAGCAATTTAGGTAGGTAATTTTACACATAATTGTAGTGTAAAAGGACATGTTATTCATACCACTGTTTTCTTACCGATATGCATAACGTTTTGATAGTGATGAGGCAGCTTTTTAATTAAAAGTTTAGTTATAACTACTTATTTCACGTTTGTAAGTATCACAGAATGCTTTGTTGACTTCAGTCTTGAATGTTGATATTCAATTTTCTTAAAGGTCTATCTCTTTAAAATAAATATCTCTATTTGAGGACAAACGTTTAAGTTTACTTTTGAGTCTTATAATATTTCACACAAACTCCATCGTAGAGGTAGAATATATTTCTCTAAAATAGTCCTCAGGCTCACATTCAGATTCAAAGATATCTATGATCAGTCTTATTTTGTGATGTTAGCTATAAAATTAACATTAAAGATGTCATTTCTACCCCAATAAATTGATAATGATTCAGCATGGCTTTCTACCTACACTCATGGCTTGGGCATGCCGCTGAAAATTTAAACCATCATCTCTGTCCATTTCCCATTCTACAAGTATCTTGGATTTTCAGCTTTAAAAGTTCATAAGGTTGAGTGTTTATTTTTACTTGCCATGAGTAATTAACTGTAGAACTCCTTGGGATTCCTTTAGGTCATTTTTAAGTTACTAATATCTTATCTCTACAAATAAACAACAATAAATTTACACAGTGTGTTTAGGCTAAAGTGATACAACTTCTCTTTCTTTGCTATTATTACTTTATTTGTCCACCCACACAAAACACAGGAAAACAAGAGTTTTATTGGACAAGACATTGGTATAATGTTTTCATTGGTGTCACAGCTTCTGAGGTTGAAACAACAGCTGCTATAACCATTAGTTTTCAGTTTTGTAGTGGTGCACGTTACACTTTTAAAGACAAGTATGAGGCATTTATTTGTTTCTACAGAAGCTCATTTTTCTTTCAACAGATTAGCCCCTCCAGCAGGACTCTAGTTGTGGTTTTCTGTCTGCAAATCCTCCACCTACAAGTTGCACCTGAACTCAAATTGGCATGTTGCTGATCTTACTTCAAAATAATTTATTCATAATCTATTATTTTGAAGTAGGCTCTGTTCCATATTATTTTGAAGTAGCTCTATTCCATAGCATTAGCCTTGGTGAATTAACTATTAAAGTAAATAAATAAACATCTATGTTTGTCTACAATTAAACAGGAGATTTCTGTGACTTTATTTCCATTTTCAATCTAGTTCTAGTAATAAACCTTCTTGGTGAGGTCCACAATAGTCCATTTTATACAAAATTTACATTATAACAGAATGCATTTTAAGAACATCGTAATATTTAATTTGTGTATGCAGTCATCAGCTTTTAGAAATAATTCAATGATAAATTTGCTCTGAAGTTACTAGCACATTTTTCATAGGTTCTTAAACAGCCATAATCCATGTTCATCCAGCATAGTAATTTATTACCATGACTTTAACGCATTGTTTCAAATAAAGTTTGAAAATGTATCATAATCCCTTACATTGTTTGTACACCATTAAATTTCCCAGTTGGATCAATAATGAACAAGTACTTATCCCCATCCATCAGAAGGCAGATCTTGAGCTGGTGGCATTCTCATTCTTGTCCCTGGACAGTACTCAACATCGTGATTACATCTGGAAATGTTGCATGTCTTAGACTCTCCTTAAGTAAATGATACTACGAAGTTAACAATCACTTAACTAGTATTTTTTATTAGATTCTAAATGCATGGATGGATCACATACTTTAGAAAGGCTTTTTGGCATTATTAGAAGAAAAAAATTTTCAAACAAATTGTAACATTTTAGATTTCTAAAAATATATATAGACAAGATGAAATAAACAGTCTGGAAAATCTTGTATCTGAATCCTGTTATTGCTTTTTTTAATTGAACAAAACACTGTTACATTTAAGTTGCTCTTTGGCATGGAATTCTCTGAGCACAGCAATCCCAGACACAGTGATGGGTTAACAATTATTTGGTGAACATGGATATTTCACAAAGAGTTCAAGATGTCAGTTTGGTCATCAACTAGATCCAGATTCCCTGGGATAACCCGGACTGCACATTGAGGTCTTCAGCCTTTGCCTCTGATAATTCTCTGGACTCCAAGCCAAGTGTTTGTTTCCTTATACCAAGTTACTTTTAAAGGAAAGCTATGGACACCAAGGTTATATGTGTATATGCAAAATGACAAGATGCTTTTATTTTCAATATTGAATTTTGACCAAAAACCATAAAAACTAATCTAAATATTTATTTTGTGAATACCAAAACAGCATGTGGACAGTTAAAAGCAATACCTAGCTGTGTCCTCAAAGGACATGAAATTCATATTTGATGATACCAAAAATAGAAATAAACATATTAATGTGAAATGAAATTGAATTGATATGAATTAAAATTGTAAAAGAAGCTTAAATGTATCATTTTTTTAAACAAAAACTAGATATCATTTTTATGAGGAATGCAAAGTTGGCCTGTTGTAGCTTTAAAGGGAAAAAAAACAAAGTCTATGGATTTTTTAAAATTACACTTTGTTCTAGAATCTAACAATCTAGTCAGACATTATTTTGTGTAGCTGGAATGATTTACTTATAATAAATTACATGTTTGTGAGTGCAGTGTACTATAATGTAATTTATGCAAAGCATACATATTTTGTTATTGCTTTTTGAACTCATCTCAAGAGCCTCAAAAATTAAGCAAGGCCAGCAACATACCAAATGATAGACTACCACATGCTTACCCAAAGGAGAGTTGGACCAAGGCCAAGTGAAGCATTTAGATGCATAAATAGTCGTTTATTATGCGATGTAGCTTTATTTTCCAAAAATCTAACACTAAGCTTAAAATTGACACTGAGATACTCTTGGATGACTACTGACCTAGAAACATCCATATTTACAGAAAGGCTCAGTTTCCAAAATATTTGTACATCATTATCACCTCATTAAAACTGTTCTGATCTCTTCTGTGGGATTTTCAAATCACAAGATTATTGCATATTACAATGATTTTGTTTTGCTTTAAATGAAATTGTTTCCAATTATGGAAAATATGACTTCTCTAAAAGATTCTAACCATATATTTGGGTTGTAAAGTCTAAGAAATAAAAGGACTATATAATTCAGAACTGACCAAGGGATCAATAAAAATAACACAACATGCTTCCAGTAGGCAGTACTATCTTGTAAGATTACCTAGGAAATTTGTAAAAATCAAATATGCAACTGATATTGAATAGTTCTTGGCAAGATTTACACTTTGAAAAAAAAGGAAACTGCCATGTAGGTTAGGTTAAAATAAAAAACAATGATGTGGCCTACATAATTTATATTAAATAAGTTAATAAAATCCCACTATGTTCCTTGCTTATAGAAAGTTTGATTATCTGGATTTAAATCCTCATCCTAGTGCTAGGCACCAAAGATTAATTTTAGTTGCCCTTGTCTTTGTAAAGGATGCTTGGAAAGCAATGTAAGAAAACACATAAATTATATTGCAAAACTCGGAAAAGTTTTCCCTTTTTATGAGTATCATATTCACTGACTCAAAACCTTGGGTGAAAATCAGAATCACCTAGAGAGCTTAATCAGATTCAGATCCCTGGGTCCCATGCCAGCCTTTCTGAACAAGAATCTCTTGGGTAGGATCTAGTAAACTCCAGAATGCTCTAAAGGTGATTCTGTTGAGCAGCTGGACTAAGGATGGATGTTAGGGAACACTAACTAGATTATGTAACTGATATTAAAATCTAGTAAGTTGCTAGCGTCTAGTGTACACCTAAAGTTCTCACTCTCGTATTACTATTTGGTGGACCCTGTGTAGTAGGGTGTTCATATACATGGAGACACTTATGGGACTATGAGCAGGAGATACTAGAACCCATTCTAACCCCATCTTCCCTGATGTTTTTGCTTAAAAAGCTCTACTCCTGGCTTTTTGGTTAAGATGATAGTGACAGCCATTGCTTCTATAGTTACTACCCTGATTAGCTCTCTACATTGATCCAAGTAGGCTAGAAAAACGTATAAATGTGGTACTCACATTTCCAAGAACTGAGAAGTCTTCTTGAGTCCCACTGCTCAAAACTTTCCTCTAACTTCAAGACTATTCAGAAAAATGTTAGTCTCTTAGATAGAATTTATTTAAATATGTAAGTACTGTAGTATATTAGCTACCTCTGTTGAGATTTCAGAAATGTTTAGAACTGGTGGATATTTCTCAGAGTCACTGAAATTCTATTTCCAGCAGAAAAAGAAATTATGGATTCAGTCGAATATTGAGCATGTTGTTAAAAGATCATTCTAACAAAACAGGTAAGATCATGACTCTCATACATATATAAAATGAAAACAGGCTAACAATTTTATTTAACTCATTAATTAGGAAACTCGCAAGGTATTACAACCAGATCAATGGACATCGTAAGAAAAAAAAGACACAGTTATAGTCAGGAATATTGAACTTAAGGTGTAAATGAAAGCAAAAATGGCCTCTTCCTCAGTGAAGGAGGGAAGGCAAGGAAACCTCCAACTGACAGAATTTACAGGTCTATACGTGGGAATTATTTTGCATTGTTATCAGCTCTCTATAATTCAGAGAGCTGTAAAATAGCTCAAAAATAAGGAAAGGTTAGAATTGAATACCTGGAAGAGTGTAATCTAAATAATGTATAGTTTTCCATTAAAGCATAATGTTCTTCTTACAATGTCAGACAACAGGACTTCTATAAGGTTTTTATTTTTATTCTCAAACACTTACATTAAGAATCTTTGGGCTATGCACAGAAATGTTCATAGCAACATTATTCATAATAGCCAAAAAAGAAAAGCAACACAAATGTCCATCAAATGATGAATAAATGAAACATAGCATTATCCATACAATGGAATATATTTGGCAATAAAAAGAATTGAAGTACTGACATGTACTAAAACATGGATGAAGCTTGAAAACATTGTGCTGAGTGAAAGAAGTCATCACAAAAGGCCACATACTGCATGATTCCATTTACACAAAATGTCTAGTATAGGTAGATCTATAGAGACAGAAAATAGTTTGTGGTTGCTTCAGGCTGGGGCTAGAGGCTTGGGGCTGGTAAGGAATAGCAAATGAGTACAGTTTCTTTTAAGGGATACAAAAATATTCTCAAATTAGATTATGGTGGTGGTAGCACAACCTTGTGAATATGCTAAAACACATTGAATTGTGTACTTTAAATTAAGCAATTGTACAGTAATGTGAATTATATCTCAGTAAAGTTATAAAAAAATATTTGGGCTAATCAATATTGAAGACCACAGCCTCATAACCAATTGCCTATCTTAGGTGAAATTTTCATATTTTAACCAAGTTTATTGATTAACACTGTTGTCTACCACTGAATGATTCTCTTAAAGGACTGGACACATGAGTCAGGGCTATTCAAATTATAGCTTAAAAGTTACTGAGCTAAAACTAAGTGTAATAATTCAGATTCTTACAGTTACGTGAGAGTCTGCACACAGAGGGGAAACAAAATTGGAAATAAATAATATGTTTCATCTCTATACAAAAGCATTAGATAAATAATTTCACTCTCTGTTGGGATTTACAGAATCTCCATGATTTGAAATGAGTTAACTATACCTTGCTTAAAATCCTTTTTGGAATACAGGGAATACAAATTAATATATAAATAAATAACACTGCTGATTTGACATATCTAAAAATTTAGAAAGGAACATGTGAGGTATTCACGGATAGATAACCTCTGTGGATACCTGGTTTTATTTGTTTGGTATTTTATTTTCTCAGGTGCCTCATAGTCAAAATTTTTTCTATGCATAAATAAGTATACATTAGGCAATGTGAGTGATTTTTAAATAAATATGTCAAAAATTTGCATCTAAATGAGTTTCATCTCAATGTAATTTCCTAAGTCTACTCAGTAATGAACATCTTCATACCTTGAGATAGAATTTGACATATATCAACAATCTAAAGTCATTTGCAGTCAAATATGACATGAGAAATGAAAGTAGTGAATCCACTTTTATACAGTAGCGCAATGACTGGATCAGAGGCTGATTTATAACAAAAGAGAAATTCCAAAGGATTTTTTTTTTTTTGGCATTATTTGAAAAGGCATATTCTTGGAAGGGGACAAGACTCATTTCGATGCATTGGTTAGGTGTTTATTTTATTGCATTTTAGTCACATCTCATTATTGTCACAGCAACAGCTGAACAATATTTTACAATTTATTATACAAAAATATTTCAAAGACAAATAAGAATTATTGTTTGTAATGTAGTTACACTGCACACCTTCATTATACAATGTGTGTTAACATGGCACAGCTTCACTATGCAATGGATAGTTGTCACTGACATGCCAAATAGTGGATAAGAAGCTGACACAGAACATTGTCTCATAGACAATTTTCATTGTTAAAAGTATGACTTCTTTTTGAGAAAGGAAAACAAAGCTGGAGGCCTCACATTTTCTGATTTCAAAACATGTCATCAAGCTACGGCAATCAGAACCACATGGTGCTGGCAAAAATACAGATATATAGACCAACAGAAAGCCCTAAAATAAACCTTATTATACATGGTCAAATGATCTTTGATGAAGGTACCAAGGCTACACAATGGGGAAATGATAGTCTTTTCAATAAATGGTGCAGAGAAAACTGGGTACCACATGCAAAAGAATGAAGTTGGACCCTTACCTGATACCACCTATAAAAATTAACTCAAAATGGATTAAAGATCTTAATATCAGATCTGAAACTATAAAATTCCTAAAAGAAAACGGAGAAAGCTTCTTGACATTGGATTTGACAATGATTTCTTGGACATGACACTAAAAGCACAGGCAATGAAAGCAAAAACGGACAGGTTGGACTATATCAAACTTTAAAACTGCACAGCAAAGGAAATAATCTAACAGAGCAAAAGTGCAAACTACGAGATGAGAGAAAATACTTGAGAGTATATATCTGATAAGCTGTTAATATTCAAAATATATGAAGAACTACAACTGAACAACAAAAGCCCAAACAATACAATTAAAACATAGGCAAAGGACTTGAATAGACATTTCTCCAAATAAGATATAGAAATGGCCAAAAGCATATGAATTACTAATCATTAGGGAAATGCAATTCAAAACCACAATGAGAAATTACCTCATACCCAGTAGGACCATAGGGGTGTGCAGAAACTGGAATCTCTGTGCATTGCTGGTATTAATATAAATGGTGCAGTTGCTATTGAAGCCGGTATGGTAGGTCCTCAAAAATAATTAACATAGAATTACCATATAATCCAGCAATTTTACTTCTAGGTACATATCCTAAAGAATTGAAAGCAGAGTCTCAAAGAGATTTTTGTACATCCATGTTCATTACAGCATTACTCACAACAGCCAAAAGGTAAAAACAATCTAAATGTCCATCAACGGATGGATAAAGAAAATGTGGTATATGCATAGAATAGAATATTATTCAGCCTTAATAAAAGGAGGAAATGTTGTCATATGCCTCAATATGATGTACTCTAAGGACATTGTGCGAAGTGAAATAAGCCAGTCGCAAAAAGACAAATGGTTAATTAAAATAGTCAAACTCAGAACAGAAAGTAGGACAGTGGTTGCCACAGGCTGGGGTCTGGGAGGTGAGAAGGGAATTTGTTCAATGGATGTGAAGTTTCAGTTTTGTAAAATGAAAAAGTTCTGCAGCTGCATTACACAATAATGTACATATAGTTAACAGCACGGTGCTTTACACTTTAAAAAGGTTGATTATAAATTTTTTGTTATGTGTTTTTGGCCACAATTTTTAAAAGGGTGATTTCATTGCTGCAAGATGAACCTATAGCAAAGAGAACCGATTTTACACGTATGATAGTCCCTGAAGAATCAATGGAATCAAGGTGAATTGGTAGGAGAAATGTACTTTGTTAGTTTTTGCATTTCTAGCTTCACAAATGCCTCGGAAGGTATAGCAATTGCCTCCTAATTTGGGGAGCACTTTATTACTTAGCTGTGTTTTAAAAAAATCCTACAACACAGGTGAATGGCATTAAGTCACTTAGAGACTCAAAGAGTTTGAGACCCGGCTAAATTCTGTTCTGCTCCCAAGGTGTTTTAAAATTAGGTTTTATTATTATTCAGGTTTGACTAGTTTGAATAATTTCAGCAGGCTCTGGGGTGTAGAGGTTTTCTCTAGTTTTCAGGTACCTGGTCCTGGGGTGATTATGGAAAGGAACAGTGGCTCAGAGTGTGAGAGCTCCCTGAGAGCCTCATAAAGGAGGTAGTAGTGGGGATGGGCTCTGGATAAATTGGTTTACATTTGAAGGGTGCTCTCCCTGGAACTGACGAGCTCTGGGAGGGGTGGTTCCTCCAGGTTCAGCGAGGCCCCAGATGTGAAAGCATTAAAACTACAAAAAATAAAAAGGCATAATTAATCAAAAGGAGAAATGGACTTTAAATATTTCTATCAATTCTCCAAGAAATTTATATTTTTTCTCCTATAGGGCTTATAAGAATTGGGCAATCAGCAATCTAGGGACATACTCTTTGGTAGGAATCTGGAATGAATATATTCTGTTTTGCCAAAAAAAAAAAAAGGGCAGATGTGCTGTGACAATCAATTAATTGTCAAAGTTGGAAGATTCCTTCTTAAAAAAATTAAAGCTGTCAAGGAGGTACATGTTTTAATAGAACGCCACTCCATGTCTGTAATGATTTGTCTGTGTTCTCACCCAAATCTCATCTTGAATTCCCATGTGTTGTGGGAGGGACCTGGTGGGAGGTAATTGAATCATGGGGGCATGTTTTTCCCATGCTGTTCTTGTGACAGTGAATGAGTCTCATGAGATCTGATGGTCTCAAAAATAGGAGTCTTGGCCGGGCAGTGGCTCTCCCCAGTAATCTCAGCACTTTGGGAGGCCAAGGTGGGCAGATCACTTGAGGTCAGGAGTTCAAGACCAGCCTGGCCAACATGGTGAAACCCTGTCTCTACTAAAAGTACAAAAATTAGCTGGACATGGTAGTGCTCACCTGTAATCCCAGTTACTAGGGAGGCTGAGGCAGGAGAATTGCTTGAACCCAGGGGCGGAGGTTGCTGTGAGCCAAGAACGCACTGCTGCATTCCAGGCTAGGTGACAGAGCAAGACTCCACCTCAAAAAAAAAAAAAAAAAAAAACAACAAAACAAAAACAAAAAACCAACAACAACAAAAAAGCAAAAATGGGAGTCTCCCTGAACAAGCTCTCTTCTTTTTTTTTTTTTTTTTTTTTTGAGACAGAGTTTCACTCTTGTTCCCCAGGCTGGAGTGCAATAGCATGATCTCAGCCCACTGCAACCTCCACCTCCCAGGTTGAAGTGATTCTCCTGCCTCAGCCTCTTGAGTAGCTGGGATTACCAGCATGCACCACCATGCCAAGCTAATTATTGTATGTTTAGTAGAGACAGGGTTTCACCATATTGGCCAGGCTGGTCTCAAACTCCTGACCTCAAGTTATCTGCCTGCCTTGGCCTCCCAAAATGCTGTGATTGCACGTATGAGCCACTGCACCTAGCTGTTCTCTTGTCTCCTGCCATGTGAGACGTGCCTTTCACTTTCTGCCGTGATTGTGAGGGCTCCCCAGCCACATGGAACTGTAAGTCCATTAAATCTCTTTCTTTTGTAATTTGCCCATTCTTGGGTTTGTCTGTATCAGCAGCATGAAAACGGACTAATACAACTTCCAACAGAGATGGACCCAGGGCCTATTTGTGGGCAAAGCCAAGATTTTCTTCCACAAGCAATTCTAGGTCTTCTTAGTACTTAGAGAAATGAATGAGGGAGACTGCCATGTCCTGCTCCGGAGGGCAACAGAACTTTGCCATAATTATTTTTGCCTGGGGAATTTTTAAAGATGATACATAAAATAACTCAAAAGCTCCCACAAAATGTGTGACTTTGAAATATATTCTAGTGAACCCTCCAAGATAAACTGGTTGCAAAATATATCTCTAGGTATATTCATTTGATTTTCCAATAAGATCATTACCAAATATTAGTAAATATCTGCCTCAAATGATTATTTACAACTCATACTGGTGGCTCTTAAACCATTCTTTCTGGGAATGATTTAATAAAAAACCACAGTTTATTGAGGTATTATCCAGTTCATTGACAATAAAAATATTTCATTGGAACATTTAATTTAGCATTATCTCCTGGGGACTATGTTTATTACATAAAGCAAAGTATATCATGAGTGGTTATACTAAACCCACATAGGCGATCAGTCACACAAATTTAAACACATGTGTGTGCACAATTTTGGTTGTGGTTTTCTGGGTTTATAAGTGCAATAGCTTCTGAAAGTTTGAAGTTGCTGAGTAGAAGGGGTGCTTTTTGTCCTGATAAACCTGTGGCTGGAGTTGTCCTAAAAGCAGAAGCAAGGGAGTACCCACTGGGGAGTGTCCCAAATCGTCAAACAGGGCCAGTTGGGATTCAAAAAAAAGAAGCCATAAATGCCAGTATGATCAGTCCAAAGCATTCATTTGGGAAACTTACCTACCAAGTGGGCTCCAGCAATCCTCAAGTTGGACAGCAAGAGAAAAGGGATAAACTACCTAGGTATGTCTGCAGTGAGGGGGTCAGGGTATGGAGTTTATATTGAAGGTTTAACAGATTTGGCTTAGGGCTGCTGCCAATTTATTTCTAGTAAACCTAGATACTTTTATCAGTGTCTGGGAATACTCAAGGTTTGGGTTCAAGCCTGCTGGGAAAAAAATCTGCAGCTGGCAGGGTCACAAAGTGATGTAGGCACTCTGTGATTTTTGGTGTGGACATAGAAAGAAATGGGGAAGTGTGGGGAACAGGGGTTAACTGGGGGACCCTGCAAGGGGTGAGGAGCAGTCAAAAGCCAGCCAGATGGCAAATTGTATTTTGTGTTCATCTACGTAGATAGCTCCCTAGTTCTTTTAAAGCTCCTCAATTCCCAAGGTGCCAGAGACATTGTTTTCTTCTGGTCACAAACATTTCCTTTCCCTAGTAGAATCTCTCAATGCAGTGCTTCGTGTTCCTGACTTTCTCCTCTCCATTGTCAAAACTTTCCAATCTAGTGTTTCAGTCATGGAAACTTTTTGCTTTTGTTGCCAACTAAACAGTGTTGGCAGTTCAATAATTGCCAGATTCTTTTTAAAAAATATTAGTGGGCCTCAGCCGGGTGCGGTGGCTCACGCCTATAATCCCAGCACTTTGGGAGGCCAAGGTGGTCAGATCACGAGGTCAGGAGATTGAGACCATCCTGTTTAACACGGTGAAACCCCGTCTCTACTAAAAATACAAAAAATTAGCCAGGCGTGGTGGCAGGCGCCTGTCGTCCCAGCTACTTGGGAGGCTGAGGCAGGAGAATTGCGTGAACCTGGGAGGCGGAGCTTGCAGTGAACCAAGATTGCACCCCTGCACTCCAGCCTGGGCAACAGAATGAGACTTCATCTCAAAAAAAAAAAAAAAAATGAATGGGCCTCATCAATTAAAGGCAAGTGGTTGACTCTTGGGACCAGATCTCAGGTTACACTAAACATCTTAGGTAAAAATCTTGGCCTGTTTTCATTAGGGTTCATGCATTTTCCTTGCTGATATGCAAGAACTCCTCATGCATTACATGTTGATCTCTTTTAGGTTTTAAGCACTGCTAATATCACATATCCCAGTCTATCATGTCTCTAACTTTGCTCATGTTGATGCTTAATTTTTATGTACTCATGATCTTCTTTTTTTTTTTTTTTCATGCCTTGTAACTTTTGCTTTTTGGATTTTCTTAATGAACTGATTCCTTATCTTTATACCACAAAGATATTCTCCTACATTATCTGTTTTTTAACACAATGGTTTCACTTTTCGGCCGGGCGCGGTGGCTCACGCTTGTAATCCCAGCACTTTGGGAGGCCGAGGCGGGCGGATCACGAGGTCAGGAGATCGAGACTACAGTGAAACCTTGTCTCTACTAAGAATACAAAAAAAAATTAGCCGGGCGTAGTGGCGGGCGCCTGTAGTCCCAGCTACTTGGAGAGGCTGAGGCAGGAGAATGGCGTGAACCCGGGAGGCAGAGCTTGCAGTGAGCCGAGATTGCGCCACTGTACTCCAGCCTGGGCGACAGAGCGAGACTCCGTCTCAAAAAAAAAAAAAAAAAAAAAAAAAAACACAATGGTTTCACTTTTCATATTTAGACCTTTTGTATTAGCCCACTTTCATGCTGCTGATAAAGATGTACCCGAAACTGGATAATTTATACAGGAAAAAGGATTTAATGGACTTATAGTTCCATGTGGCTGGGGAAGCCTCACAATTATGGCAGAAGGCAAGGAGGAACAAGTCACGTCTTAAGTGGATGGCAGCAGGCAAAGGGAGAGCTTGTGCAAGGAAACACCTCCTTATAGAACCATTAGATCTCCTGAGACTTATTCACTATCATAAGAACAGCACTGGAAAGACTCACCCCCATGATTCAATTACCTCTCACCAGGTCCCTCCCACAACACGTGGGAATTCAAGATGAGATTTGGAGGCCTGCAGCAGTGGCTCATGCCTGTAATCCCAGCATTTTGGGAGGCTGCAGCAGGTGGATCACTTGAGGCCAGCAGTTGGAGACCAGTTTGGCCAACATGGAGAAACCCTGTCTCTACTAAAAAATATAAAAATTATCTGAGTGTGGTGGTGCACACCTGTGGTCCCAGCTACTCAGGAGGCTGAAGCAGGAGAATCGTTTGAATCCAGGAGGCGGAGGTTGCAATGAGCCAAGATCACACCACTACACTCCAGCCTGGGTGACAGAGCAAGATTCTGTCTCAAAATAAAATAAAATAAAATAAAATAAAGTAAAATAAAATAAAACAAAAATAAATAAACAAATAAAATTAGGGTTTTTTTTTCTACCTATATGTGCTAGCCACTAATATTTGGAGGTAAAGGCTAGTACAGTCTCACTATTAGGTGATATGTATTACAATTAAGGAACTCCTGGACTAAATTTTACCACACTTACATATACTTATTAGCAAGCAGGCTCAAGTTGTTCTATAAGCTCAAACAAGTCCTAATGATCTCTTCTTTTAGGCACTCCAACAAGCTCCTTGTATGAAAATTTATTTGGAAATACTGTGTAATATTATAGCAGCAGGATCCAAAGAACCTTTTAGGAGTCAGAGAAGGAAATTTTAAGCTATGTAATTGAACACAGGACAGTTCAAATATTACATGCGGTGTACCACTCAGTGCATTTCAAACTTTAAAGTGCATTCAAATCTTGTTGAAATGTAAATCTTTTAAAAATACTAATCTGGAATAGGTCTGGGGTGAATCTGAGATTCACAGTTTCTAACAAAATTCCTCCTGTTGCTGGTGCTGCTAGTTTAGATTTCAATTTGTCTATCAAGGGTATCAAACCACTGATCTTGGTAAATTATTTCTTCCTTTTTTTTTTTTTTTTTTTTGAGACGGAGTCTCGCTCTGTCGCCCAGGCTGGAGTGCAGTGGCGCAATCTCGGCTCACTGCAAGCTCCGCCTCCCGGGTTCACCCCATTCTCCTGCCTCAGCCTCTCCGAGTAGCTGGGACTACAGGCGCTCGCCACCACGCCCGGCTAATTTTTTTGTATTTGTAGTAGAGACGGGGTTTCACCGTGGTCTCGATCTCCCGACCTCGTGATCCGCCCGCCTCGGCCTCCCAAAGTGCTGGGATTACAAGCGTGAGCCACCGCGCCCGGCCTCTTCTTTTCTTTTTTGAGACAGGTTCTTGCTCTGTCACCCAGGCTGGTGTGCAGTCGCGCAATCTCAGCTCACTGAAACCTCGACCTCTTGAGCTCAGATGATCCTCCCACCTCAGCCTCTTAAGGAGCTGGGACTACAGGCACACACCACCATGCCTGGCTAATTTTTGTATTTTTTTGTAGAGACTGGGTTTTGCCATGTTGCCCAGGCTGGTTTTGAACTCCTGAGCTCAAGCAATCCTCCCACGTTGGCCTTCCGTAGTGCTGAGATTACAGGCATGAGCCACTGCGTCCGGCCTAGTCTTGGTAATTTTTTTTTTTTTTTTTTTTTTTGAGACTGAGTTTTCGCTCTTGTTGCCCAGGCCGGAATGCAGTGGCACAATCTCGGCTCACTGCAACCTCTGCCTCCTGGGTTCAAGCGATTCTCTTTCCTCAGCCTCCCAAGTAGCTGGGATTACAGGTGCCTGCCACCACACCCAGCGAATTTTTGTATTTTTAGTAGAGATGGGGTTTTCACCATCTGTTGGCCAGGCTGGTCTTGAACTCCTGACCTCAGTTGATCCGTCTGCCTCGGCCTCCCAAAGTGCTGGGATTACAGGCACAAGCCACTGCGCCTGGCCTAGGCTTGGTAAATTTTTATACCCTGTTCATTCAGGGGTAGGAGGGCCTATACAGTCTTCTTAGTCACGCATATATCTTGAACACCAATGAACAATTTCTAACATTTTTTGTATTTTAAAATGTACCTGGTGTTGATAGTAATTGGAACAGCTATCTCTCTAAAGCCTGGATTATGGAATTACTTGGTCTTTCAAATTGAAACTACCTATCCCTGAACTGTGTATTCAGTATTAGGGTGCTTATAATGTTAGCTCACATTTATATTATGGTGCCTATGGTGGATCATTTGATATAAATTAGCCTCATTCCTGCTCTGAAACTCTAAATTTGATCCTCCTCTTTACCATTTCTTCTTCTCTGTTTCAAATCTGAATGCAGGCCAGGCTCAGTGGTTCACGCCTGTAATCCCAGCACTTTGGGAGGCTGAGATGAAAGGATCCCTTGAGGCCAGGAGTTTGAGACCAGCTTAGGCAAAATAATGAGAAGTCGTTTCTACAAAAAAAATTAAAGACAATAAGTTTTTCTCCTCACCACTCTCCCTCATTTTCACTTTGAATTGTGACTGTAGTGCCTTTACCTTCAACCCAGGCTGAGACATTGAACATCCTGGGTAACATTGTATAATAGAGTAACTTTTAAAGAAATGTTGGTGCCAGATTAATTAAATGAGATTCTCTGGAAGCGAATCTCCAGGTAGTTGTAGTTTAGTTTGTACACTTTCCCTAGGTAATCCTAATATGCAGCCAGGGTTGAGAATTATGACTGTAGTACACTGACTCTCAAACTTGGCTGAATTTTGGAATCCCCTGAGGAGTTTTTTAAAAATACAGATGCATGGGTCTCACCCCAAAAGATCCTGACTTCATTGTTCTGGAGTGTAACCTAGGCATCAGGATTTTTAGGAGTTCCCCAAGGGATGTTAATATTTCTTAAAATTTGAAAATCACTACCCCAGTAAGTGATAATTAGTAAGATCATAACTCGACAGCCAATTCCCAGAATGCTGCTTGGTTCTGTTTATAACCTCAACTTCCAGAACTGGTTGAAGCAAAACAGCAGGATGCCTAGCAATTTCTTTCACATTAGGGAAAAGTATTTGGTTTGCTTTCAAGGCATACCATACCCAGGTCTCACTGAAAATCTGGTCAATATTATTTGTAAGAAAGTTATATTTGTTTTATTATATGCATGTGCCTAAGGATACACTAACAGAGTTTTAACACAACTTAAGTTGCATAACTTAAGTTGACAATGCAGATCAGAATCTCGAGAGATGGGTTAGGAAGAAGGCTTATTAGTCTACATTTTTAAGGAGGCTCACAGTTGATACTAACAGCATTTGTGAGACCATCGTGAGCATGCCATAAAAGTAGAATTGCCTAAGTGCTTGGTAGCCATCTAATTGTTTATCTGGTGTCTTTTGAGGCTGAAGGGGATCAGGATATGCCACACCAAAATTTGCCACTTTGGTATAAGAATTATTTTGAATTGAAGGCAACTGAAAATCAACAGATGTAGGAGGACTTCTCTGCTCTTCCCTTATCTGCCTAAAAGCAGCACGTAAATTTTCTCTTGTGCTGTTTCCCTTTCCTGTACCAGGAAGAGGAGAGTAGCTCATCACTGGAGATGGAGAATTGACACTAAGATGAGTTTGCATAAACAGACTTTACTAAAATAACCTTATTCTCCATTAGTTCTCCCAGGTATTTCCTAATCACTTCCCCATGATTTATTATTGGGTTTTAAAGCCCAACTCCCTTTCCCTTTGTCATAATCGTATACAAGTCCCTGAGTTTAACTGTTAATCTTTGAGGTTAGTTCTTTTTTACGAACTCTCATGCAGGTAAATATTATAAAACATATGTGTCTTTACTCCTGTTAACCTGTCTTTTGTTAATTTAGTTCATTGGCCCCGAGTCACTGATCTAAGAGGGTGGCAAAAAACATTTTCCCTCCTTGACAGTTTTGGTGAAGAGGCTGGGCTGGTTGGGCTTGAAGTCTTTGCTTGCTCCTGAGGCTCTGGCTGAGATCTCAGGATGTCCAACAAAGCTGGCAAGGTAAGAATAATTACCAATGCAGCCACCTGGATTTCCACTTAGAGTCCAGTTAAGTGGGGCCTGTAAGGACCTCTTCCTAGGTTTAGCTTAACAGGAAAAAAATGTTTGTAAGAACTAGTTCTTTGGATATTGCAACTCTTGTGATTTTGATTTGAGTCATTTTGTTATTGATCTTTTCCTTCCCTGGGATGGTCACTGTTTTATCTTAATCTCTGTGTTTTTTGTCATTTCTCCATAAGGAGGAGAATCATAGAACACAAGAATAAGTCTTACAAGCCTATTGTTCAAGTCAGCCTGACAGACTGGTGAATTTATAGTTCTCACCAACCCAGCATTCACGTTGACAAACTTTGTTGTGGGTCACGGATTAAAAAATACTGGATAATGTTCTCCTTCCTTCTTGTTTTGTGTTCTGAGAGCTTGACTTGGATCCAGAGAGTGTTCTCTCTCTGGTGTTCTGCCTGCAGGGGGAGGAGAGTAGCAGGCACAGCTTCTTGGGCCTTTGTCTAGTGATGACTAGCTATCAGGATAGGGCACCCAAGACACAAGGTGCACAAGCAACCCTTTCTGACTATGCCAGCTCTCAGAGGAATTAGTCTAAATAATTTTGTTGTTTTTTCCCTCCTGCAGTTTGCATTCAAAGAATTAGTCTCAATAAAGGGCCCTAGTCCACAAGGAGCCCTTGTCTCTTCCCACATTGCCTTGTCAGTACTGGGGAAGTCCCATCTCTGTATCGCCTGCCTGGTGTCAGTCTCATGGATTAGCTGGGCTGTGATTGGCAGCATCTCACTATTTGGGAGACTGGAGACACGACTTTTCACAAACACCAGTCTTCACTGCCTGTGGCAATGAAGTCCTTTGCTTTCGTTCTTTTTAGCTATCTTTTGGAAAGCCTTTGGATCATGAGAACTATATCTTCTGCATCCTCTTTGGGAATGCCTCTTGTGACTATGGTTAAGTAATAAAAAGGCTTATTGGTTTTGAGTCACATTAAGAATAGATACGCCTTTGGATGTATCCTTTGATTGGGAAAGCTTTTCTATTTTTAAACAACTTTAAATCCTTTTAAAAGGATTTAGCTCTCACCCTAAACAAATGTCCTATTTGTACCTATTTGAGGATCAAATTGAAAGAGGATGCAAAAAAGCACCATGGCTAGCCTAAAAGACTCTCTTAACAAGATTAAAGAGCAGAAATCAGATTTAAAAGTTTTTATTATGTATGTATGTATGTATGTATGTATGTATGTATGTATGTGATGAAGTCTTGCTCTGTCGCCCAGGCTGGAGTGCAGTGGCTTGATCTTGGCTCACTGCAACCTCTGGCACCTGGGTTTAAGTGATTCTCCTGCCTCAGCCTCCGCAGTAGCTGGAATTACAGGCGCGTGCCACCAGGCCCAGCTAATTTTTGTATATTTAGTAGAGATGGAGTTTCAGCATCTTGGCCAGGCTGGTCTTGAACTCCTGACCTCGTGATCCACCCGCCTCGGCCTCCCAAAGTGCTGGGATTACAGGCATGAGCCACCGCACCCGGCCTGAAAGTTAAATTCCATACCCACTGTAAATTCTTCCTCTCACCTCCCTCCTATACTTCCCTTTACTCCAACTCCCTTTCCCTGACCCTATAGAAGATTTTTTTGAATCTCTGGATCTCTGCCTCAAATTCTCCTCTCCATGATCTGGCCCTACCTCCTCAAAAATTACTTTAATTCCTGAAACTCCTCTGATTTTCCCAGAAAATCCCTCAATCACTCAACTGTCCACTTTAACTTCTCTTTCTTTGCAAGAATTACAAAAAGTACTCTAGCCTGACCTATAGGTGTAGAGATACACATTACTATGTAAATGACAATAACCACAGATAGTTCTGGCAGAGGCTCTGTGAATGCTCAGCAAGACTTATTTTACTTTCCCTTATAATCCCACCTTCTTCCTAGGACTCCGTAATCAGATCCCATCAGCTCCAGGTCTTCCCATGCAATACGCATTGTGAATGTATCCTGGATTCCCACCGTGAAGAATTCATTTACCCTGGACAGTAGCAGGTCTTTTAAATTTTACATCCCTTTTACCGCCACTTTCTGAAAATTATTCCAAATTTAGAAAAGATGTAGAAAGAATAGTGGCCGTCCACAGCTTGACTTATAGGGCCCACAACAGGTTTCCAAGAGATTTTCTTCCCACTCATGATTATATTGTAGTTATTCAACAAGCCAGGCGGCCCTCTGGGGAAAATCCTCTTCAACAGGGAAACAGATGGCTAGTACCCCTCCTTGGACCCCATGAATGACCAGGAATTGACACAGTTGGAGACTGATATTCAAAGCTTAATAAGGGTGATTGTGAGGATTTCTCCCTCTCAGGTTGAATTCTTCACTTAGAAAGAAGGTGAACATCAAGCTGAGTGTGGTGAGTGTGGTGGCTCATGCCTGTAATCCCAGCACATTGGGATGCTGAGGCAGGAGGATTACTTGAGCCCAGGAGTTTGAGACCAGCCTGGGCAACATAGTGACCCTGTCTCTACAAAAAAAATAAAAAATCTTCCAGGAGTAGTGGTACATACCTGTAGTCCCAGCTACTTGTCGGCCTGAGGTGAGAGGATCGCTTGAGCCCAGGAGGTCAAGATTGCAGTGAACAGTGATTTTGCCACTGCACTCCACCCAGGGCAACAGAGTGAGACCCTGTCTCAAAAAAAGAAGAGGAGGAGGAAGAAGAATAAGAAGGAAGAGGAGGAGGAGAGGGACGGGGAGGGGGAGGGGGAGAATAGAAGAAAAGAAGAAGAGGAGGAGGAGGAGAAGAAGAAGGTGAACAACCTAAAGACTACATTCAACAATTTATAAAAACTTTTTTTTTTTTTTTTTTGAGACAAGATCTCGCTTTCTCACCCAGGCTAGAGTACTGTAACATGAACATGGCTCCCTGAAGCCTCAGCCTTCTGGGCTCAAGTGATCTTCCCACTTCATCCCTCCAAATAACTGGGACTACAGGAGTGCACCACCATGCCTGGATATTTTTGCATTTTTTTTTATAGATATAGGGTGTCACTATGTTGCCCAGGCTGGACTTGATGCCTGAGCTCAAGCGATCTGCCTGCCTCAGCCTCCCAAAGTGCTGGGATTATAGGTGTGAGCCACCACACCCAGCCAATTTATAAAAACACTCTGTTCCAGTAGGTGGCTAGTCAGGCATGAGCAGGGTGAGAGAGTGCTCTACCTGACCACGAATGTCAGGCAACCATCAGGTGATGGTTAGGCAGTTGTTAACTGACTCTACAATAATGACTGGTCGTAGCCAGCGCCAGGGAAAGGCAGCCTCCCTATAGTCAGAAAAAATTTGAAACTAGTGGTCAGCAGCTTCGCAATAAGATCTCAGGAATTGGGTGAGTGGGCTCACACATGCACATTAAGAGGCAAAATGGTGGAGTTTAACTGGTATATGACCTTCTAGGAGCATTTGCTGGTAAGGGAAGAATGCCCCAAGTGAGCATGCATACGACTCCAGTAAACACACTGTACATGCTCCCCTCCCAAGTGCTGGCAGGCCACCCACCGCACATGTGGACAGCTCATCCCCAAAGGAAGAATCAGGGGAGAAGGGATGCAAGACCCCAGGAGTATGCCAGTGTACAAAACCCCAAGTCAAAAGGTCAAGCTACGCACTTGATCTCTCAAGTCACCCCCTTGGCCCTCTTACAATTGTGCTTTACATCCTTTCATTCCTGCTTTAAGCTTTTCAATAAACTTTCACTCCTTTTCTAAAACTTGCCTCAGTCTCTCCTCCTGCCTTACGTCCCTCAGTTGAATTCTTACTTCTGGGGAGGCAAGAATTGAGGTTGCTGCAGACCTCATATGGATACGAATTCTCCACTGGTAGCAATTCTAAAGGTACATTGCAGTAAATCCACAGGTTCCAGAACATAGGAATTGCTTAATTTCTGCCTTAGTTTGCAATCTTCTCTCAAAAGACGAAAGCAAAATACAGATGCTCCTCAACTTACAATGGGGTTACGTCTCAAATTCACTATAAGTAGAAAATATCCTAAGTCAAAAATGCATTTAATATACCTAACACTATCATCATATGAACATCAAAGCCGAGCCTCGCCTACCTTAATCATGCTCAGAACACTTATATTAGCCTACAGTTGGGCAAAATCATCTGTCAACAAAGTACCTTATATTGACCTAAAAGGAAGAAGCTGGGTAGCACGGTGGCTTACACCTGTAATTCTAGCACTTTGGGAGGCTGAGGCGGCTGGATCACCTGAGGTCAGGAGTTCAAGACCAGCCTGGCCAACATGGTGAAACCCCATCTCTACTGAAAATACAAAAAATTAACAAGGTATGGTAGCAGGCACCTGTAATCCCAACTACTCGGGAGGCTGAGGCAGGAGAATCACTTGAACCCAGGGCGCGGAGGTTGCAGTGAACTGAGATGGTGCCATTGCACTCCAGCCTGGGCAACAAGGGCAAAACTCCATCTCAAAAAAATAAAATAAAAGGAAGAAGCTGAGGCAAAATTAATATAAGTAGACTTTATTTGGCCAGCCTTGAGGATTGCAATACAGGAGCATAGATTCAGATTGCCTTGAATATATACTCTGATCAGTAGCAGTTACAAGTGGATTTTTAAAGGCAAAAAAAAAAAAAAAAAAAGAGATGGGCACAGGGAGCGGGCTGGTACAAACTTGTTTGTTCAGAAATTCTCATTGGTTTATAGAAATAACACTGATTAGTGATTGTACATTGTTAAGCTATAGGGTATGGGTTAGCGTGTCCACTGTGGCATTATTGGGCTAATTTATAGCTACTTGTGGCAATAGCAAGAAGCTTCAAGAGATGAATACATAGCTCAAAGGTGGAGGAGGGAGTGATTGCTGTCTCATTTTAATGCATCTCTGGGCCTAATAATAGGAAAGGGCTCATATTCCTCAGATGAAAGTTCTCTTTGTTCCTCACCTGTGGAGTATCAGTTGTGGTCATCCTTGTGATTGTGTGACCGACTGGGAGCTGAGGCTTGCTGTTGATGCCCTACACCACAAGAGTAGCATATTGCTAGCCCTGAAAAAGATCATTCAACACTTGAAGTATAGTTTCCACTGACTGTATCACTTTCACACCATTATACAGTTGAAAAATCTGAAATGGAAACATTGTAATGAGGCAGGATAGTAACGAGGTAGTCAAGGAAGTAACTATGTCCTCAGGATTCAGCAACCATGCCGCCCCAATAAGCCCAGTGTTTGCATTGTAGTCAAGCTCATTCAAGCAAAACTATCTCCAGTAGGAAACCTCCCCTGTAGACAGCATGTGCATTGTGATTTTACCAGTCATCAGACTGACCCTTTGCTTATTATAACACACACACAGTAAAAATCACACCCCTGGGTGAAACTTTAAAATATTAATGAGACATGTGATGTATAAACAAGCATGTACAGCTACTGTGCATGTGCACCCAGAGGACCACCCAAAACATGCTTCCTAGCAACACCTCTTCCCACCCCCTTATGAATAATGATGTAAGCCTCCACAAAAGGAGTTTCCCTAGTAATGATCAATGCTGTCTCATCCTCATGAGCAGCCCCCTCTGAATTGCCTCTTAGGGTGTACTGTCTATTCTGAACCTAACTTTCGGAGTATTCTTTCTCCTTTGCAATAAATTGCTCTATGCAACATCTCCCTTGCTGTGTGTCTCTTGTTGAAATTCTTTTAAACTAAGAAGACAAGAACCTAGGATTCACAACAGCCATCAACAGTAAGTCAGGGACCATCTGTAGCATGTGGTTGGATGGACAGGCAAGGTTATCATTGATTTTGTCAACCAGTTCTTTCAAGAGTTAAAAACAACAGCTCTTGTCTTACTAATTGAGTCTTTACAAAAACAAATGCAGCTCTAGCGGTAACGCAAAGCCTATCTATCTTTCTTACCAATCTCAAAATTCATCTCAAAATGCTTGTAGATAATGTAGTAGAAGGTCAGGACATTGCAAAAGGGACTATCCTACACTAAAAAAAGAAACTTAAATACTAATTACTCTAGGTTCTGATAATAGGCAAATATGCTCCTGAACTCCTCCTGGGAGCTTTAGAAAGCTAACATCATTTCTCTGTCATTCTGTGATCAGAATGAGTTGGGGCAGAGTAAGTAATCAGAATGAGTCAGGGAGGAGCAGGTAACTGAAAAAGTTTGCTTTATGAGGAAATTAAAAGTAGAAGGCAAAGAATTGAACATACTTACATATTGATTCTTTGAAGAGAAATTTAGAACTCATATCTAACATTCCCTCCTCTTGCATTTTCCTTACAGTTCTTTCTCTTCAAACTTCTTTAACATGTCTTGGCTTGGTTGTTCTGCTTGATTTTCCAAAAGAAGAAGCTTCTCTGGATAAGGTGGAGGATAGCTAAGGGAGGTTTTAGTAAGTGCCGTTCTTGTGAGCCTCTGCACCAGCCCACAGATGCATGGTGTGACACAGTACCCGATAAGAATAAGTACACCCATTACGGCTGTGAGGGAAGTAAGAATTGAGGCTATTATTCTTTTCCATTTACTGAACGATTTTTCTAGCCATCCTGTAAAGAGGTTACTTACCCTGAGTTGTTGGCTAACTCACTGGACAGAGCAGTCAGACCTTGCAACATCTTTGTTATACTTCCATCAGGGGTGGTTTTGTTGGGATGAAGGTACAACATTGAGTTATAATTATGATGCAAACTCCTCCTTTTTTGCTAATATCATGTCTAAGGCTATCCTATTTTTCCCAAGCCATCTGGCTAGTAGCCCCTAATTGCTCAGCTATTCCTTTAACAGCATTTCTAGTGTAGTTAACAGATCACTGTTGGTTTTAATAGATGTAGTTTATCTAATCTACATTTTATTAATTGTCACCCACCAAAATATTGACTCAAATCCTGCAGTTATTTGATTTTGGGCTTCAAATTGATCTGGTATTCCCCGTGGGACTCTAATTGTGTCTAAATAGACGTGAGAGTTGAAAGACAAAGACACATAAGGGGCTTCTTTTGCTTTACGATGTCTTATTTTTCCTTTCTTTGGCTGATGAAATGCAAGCATGAACCAATGGGACTAAAGCACAAGTGCCACTTCAGTTACTTGGCAGAGTGTCCAGTCAAGGTCTACCATAATACCAGTACACATCCACTCAGGGATGAATAAAGGCTGATTGATTGGTAAGCTCCTGAAAATTCTTAAGCTCACTGCATCCGTTCAGGTCTCCAAGGAACACTAAGTTTCCTCCCTGTTGTGAGGGACACGAAATGAACTTAGTTTTGAGAGACGGAAGCTGGATAGCCCTCGGGGGCTGACCCTCAGGGTGTCAAACTTTGGGATACAGCAGAGAGAGATCTTGACACAACTTGTTACCTCAGGCTGTAGAATTCTGGAAAAGAGCTACCATGCAGCCCACACCTGGTCGACTGGAGGACCACCCTAGTGGAAAGGGGACAATCTGGGCCTCTGGCCTGCTGTGCACACAGGCATAACAATTGCCTTTGTTTAACGTGTGGACGGAATATTTAATCCATTTTAACCAGGCATTTACGGCTTTATACCCCGTTTCAATGGCTATGGTTTGCCTTAGGTTTCCTATTTTTACTACTGAGACCTTGCTTTTGTCATTTGGCATAAGGCGAGTCATAGTTTGATTTTGTAGGTTTGGAAAAGGGGCAGCTGTAGGAGGTGGAGGAGGAAGCGCAAAGCACACCTTAAAGAAGCCTATAGGATCTTTTCCAGTGACCTCTGCTCCTAACACAGAAATGCTCTAAAGTGGGGTTAGAGTTGCTAGGGGTAGGAATAGTAATGGATGTAAGTATTGGGTAAGGAAAGGAAAGGAAAAAATAGATAGACTAAGCTTCCCTTAGCTTTAATTTGGTAGGGCTTCATCCAGAAATAATGGCCCATGATTCTGATGATAACGGCACTTGCTTGACTCAGGTGTGATGTTTCCATCCTTTTCCACTGTACGAACAGCAGTCTCAGTGGTTAGCAGCACAAGGTAGGGTCCTTCCCAGGCTGGCTCAAGTTGCCCTTCTTTCCACCCTTTGATGAGAATGTGATCCCCAGGCTGATACTGATGTACTGGAAACTCCAAAGTCGGCACCTGTGCTAAAAGACCTCTTGTTTTAAGGGAAGAGAACGTGGAGGATAAAACAAGTATATAATTTCTAAGAAATTGATCTTTTAAATGTGGGGACATCAGCAGTGGACTTTATAGTTCTTGGTACCTTCTTGCTGAGAAATTTTCTTTAGCACCTATTTTTATTAGTTTTTAGACAAAGAAAGCCAAACACCATTTTATATTTCACAATGCTTCCTGTATGATTTTTATACCAGATAAGCTAAATTTCATCTTTAGTGTGTTATCAATGTTAAACTTAATTTTAGCAAAACCTTGTAGACATATTTATCCAACTTTAATGTCTGACCATAAGGTAAGATTTTTATAGACTCTTTTTAACCTTTTATAATTTTTGCTAAAGAGCAGGTTAGTGCTTTAAGAAAAGCCAGTTGTGCTTTTAATGTCCAGTTCACAGAAAAACTGGATGATACCCCTTTAACTGTAGCCAATATGTTTACACACAGAATTTCCTTTACAATTAATGTTTCGAAACTTAAACCTTTTAACAAAATATTTTTTAACCTTTTAATGTAGGTAAAAATCCAAATTTTTTATGCTTCCTTATAATCCTTTTACCAAAAGTATATTTTACTTTCCTTACACACCTTGCACATAAACTGTTTCTTCAATAGTTTCACATTCAGGAGGCCTAATTGCTTTTAAATTATACAATATTTCTTGCATAAATTCCCTTTTATAACATTTTTTTCATGACTTTCACAGACAATTCCTCAACATGTCTCAACTTTCTGACTTGTTGCAAACATCCCTTTCTTTAAACAACCAGTTATTTTAGAACAAGAATTTACCATATAACATTCTTTTTACATAAATTCTCTGCTGCCCCACCCCCTGCTTTTTTTTTTTTTCTTCCCAAAGATGATAACCATTCTTTTCCAAAGCGAACTTCCTTTAGGTCTGTGGACTAGACTGCCTAAGGCCACAAAATTAGAAGTTAGGATAGTACATGTTACACTATTAACTTTTAGCAAACTTTACTTTTGTTGAAAACCTTGTAAGTTTGGGAATTCAATTATTCTTTGCCATTAATAAGACCTCATTCAGTCCATATTAACTTAGAATTGGTATAGATGGCTCCTTCCTGATTCTGTTAAGTACTTTAAGGCTTGGTTGAGTGCAAACAGCTTGCAGGTTTGAGCAGACCATTTATTAGGCAATTTTCCTAACTTTTTTTCTACAAGAGTTTCCTGGCCGGGCGCGGTGGCTCACGCCTGTAATCCCAGCACTTTGGGAGGCAGAGGCAGGCGGATCACGAGGTCAGGAGATCGAGACCATCCTGGCTAACACAGCAAAACCCTGTCTCTTCTAAAAATACAAAAAATTAGCCGGGCGAGGTGGCGGGCGCCTATAGTCCCAGCTACACTCCCCAGGGGGCGGAGCCTGCAGTGAGCCGAGATTGCGCCACTGCACTCCAGCCTGGGCGACAGAGCGAGACTCTGTCTCAAAAAAAAAAAAAAAAAAAAAGTGTTTCCTTATCACTTACTGAATACCCATTGTGTCTTTTTCCCTCAATCACCCAGGAGGAGCCATCTATCATATTGTACTGAAGGGAGTTCCTCCTAGGTCGGGTCGGACCTTTGTATGGTAATTAATTAAGATCTAGATCCCCTGTTAGGAAACCTGCTGGGTTAAGGGAATTTTCAGTGGTTAATGTTAGATCATCTTTTTCTAACAGAATAGCCTCATACTTTAAGGTTCTTGAGTTAGTAAGCTACCTTTTTGCTTTTTTTTCAGTTCTGTCCTGATGAGGTGTGCTCAAAATGAGGTTTCCTCTAAAAGTTATTCTTCTACTTTCTTCTGTTAGCAAAGCAGTTGCTGCTACAGATTGAATACATTTGGGCCATCCATGGGTTGCTGGGTTAAGGATTTTTGATTAGGAAGGCTATAGGTTGTCAGTGGCCTCAGTGCTTTCAGGCCATATCCTTGTTTACACTGACGACAAGGTGGTATTGGAGTGTTATAGGGTCGTGGAGAAGACCTTCAATTATCAATTGTATGTTTTAAATTTACCCTGGCTTTTAAAGGAATAGGGTACACTATTTTCTCTTTACCACTTCTCTCTCTCTCTTTGACTCCCTCTCTCTTTCTCTCTCTCTCTGACTCTCTGTCTCTTTCTCTCTCTTTCTGACTTCCTCTCCCAGTTTCTCTTTCCTCTCTGCTGGTCTTTCTCTGCCTCTGCCAGCCCCTTATGCTGCTCTTCTTCCCCTCTCCTTCCCCTTCCCCTAGGGGAGGGACTGGCGGGAGTGGAGCTACTCTTTCCTCCCCTGAGAAGAAAGGAAAGGGGAGTTCTGAATATATATATATATATACTACTACTGAGGTTTGTGTGAGGTTCAACCCCCTGAAATTTGCGGAAGGCTCAACCACTCAAACCACAGGTGTCTTGCCTTGCCTGCCCTGGAAGTCTCAACCCCTCAAACCAGGGATGTCTTGCCTGTCCTGGGAGGTTGACCTGTTTCTCCCCTTTCCCCACTCTGAAGGTCCTTTGCACACTTCCCACTCATGCTGTCCTCTCTGGCCACTCCCCTAAGGGGGAATTAGCACCCTCTTAGTGTTGGCGTGCCAGTATAAATCCTATGGGAGGATCCACCCTAAGCCATATGAGGTAGCTATGGAAACACAGAGAGGATCCACTCATTCCGTCCAGCAGTAGAACTTGTCACTATCCACATGAACAACACCGCAAATAGGGTTGTTTGTGATCATTCATGCACACATACATTCAGCCCTCCAGAATTTGACTACCAAGGAAGTACTTTACCAGCTCCCGTGGCTTCTCCTTCCTTGGTCTGTGCACAGAGTCATCGCCACAAGTATGTGAGGATCCTTTACCCCAGGTTGCCAACCAGTTTCTTTCTGTGTTGCTGAGAGCTCATGTTATTCCTGGCACTGAGTGGGTCCTGATTTCTCACCCCTGAGGCCACCACAAGGGGTGGGGCATGCCTTCTCACAAGAAAGAAACAGAGACTGCCCCCAGAGGGGAATGTAACCCCAAATTGTTATAAATCTTCGGTGCTACAAAAGAAATAACACTCAAATGTAAAATTTTCTTTTTTTCTTCTCAGTAAGGCAATTTACTTCTATAGAAGGGTACTCCCTCACAGATGGAGCAATGGTGAGTGCACACCTGGGCCAAGAGAGGGGAAGGGGTTCTTATTCCTGACACACGTGGCCCCTACTGCTGTGTGGTTCCCCTATTGGCTAATGTTAAAATGGTTGTGGAGTCAGGGTGGAGCAGGTAATTGGAATGAGTCAGGGTGGGGCAGGTGATCAGAATGAGTCAGGGCAGAGCAGGTAATCGGAATAAATCAGGGTGGAGCAGGTGATAGGAATGGAGTGAGTCAGGATGGTGCAGGTGATCAGAATGAGTCAGGGTGGAGCAGGTGATCGAAAAAAGGTTGCTTTACAAGGAAGTTAAGTTTAAAAGTAGAAGGCAAAGAATTGAACATACTGACATATTGATTATTTGAAGAGAAATTTAGAACTCATATCTAACATTTTAAAATAAATATTGTTAAAAAGCTTTAGCCCTCATATTGAGCAAGTAACCTTAACTTGCTACATCTGCTAGAAATATAATTCAGATTTTAAAAAATGAAGCAGAGGCCGCGAGCAGTGGCTCACACCTGTAATCCCAGCACTTTGGGAGGCCGAGGCGGGTGGATCATCTGAGGTCAGGAGTTACAGACCAGCCTGACCAACATGGTGAAACCTTAACTCTACGAAAAATACAAAATTAGCCAGGCGTGGTGGCACACACCTATAATCCAAGATAGGAGGCTGAGGCAGGAGAATCGCTTGAACCCGGGAGGTAGAGGTTGCAGTGAGCTGAGATCACGCCATTGCACTCCAGCCTGGGCAACAAGAGTGAAACTCTGTCTCAAAATAATAATAATAATAATAATAATAAAAACAAAATGAAGCAGAAATGATTCATATAAATGAGTGAATTTTGTGCTTCTGTATTTATACCTCACTCTTGGCTAAAATTTTAGAAGATCTCTACGTGCATCTGTCCTTATGTTTATGTATATGTATGTACCCTGTGTAGATGTGATATTTATCTACCTCCAAATGATCTTAAGGTCAATTGACAATCAAGAAATGCAGGAAGAAAGTGAGGCACAGTGGCTCACACCTGTAATCCTAGCACTTTGGGAGGCTGAGGTGGATGGATTGCTTGAGGTCAGGAGTTTGAGACCAGCCTGACCAACATGGTGAAGCCTGCCTCTACTAAAAAATACAAAAATTACCTGGGTGTGGTGGCCGGTGCCTGTAATTCCAGCTACTTGGGAGGCTGAGGCAGGAGAATCACTTGAACCCAAGAAATGGAGGTTTCAGTGAGCTGAGATTGCCCCACTGTACTACAGCCTGGGTGACAGAGTGAGACTCCATCTCAAAAAAAAAAAAAAAAAAAAAAAAAAATGCAGGAAGAGTTTTCTGTTCCCTTCTGCCTAAAAGCAGGGCATATTTTTCTTTGTGAAGTTTCTTCCTCCCCACCCCACCCACTCATACCTAGGGATACAGAGTCAAAACCAAGATGAAGTGCATGACCAGAACTTACTAAAATAATCTATCTTCCATTATTTTCTTTATATATTTTCTAGTCACTTCACCAAAATTTACCATCCCCTGAAGCCCGAATATCTTTTCCTTTGTTACAATTGTGAGTAAGCCCCTGAGTCTGTTTTGTCTAGTATCTGAATGTTACTTCTTTTCTATGAACTCCCACTGGGTAAATATTAACAATTTGTGCCCTTTCTCCTGATAATCTGTCTTTTGTTAGTTTAATTCACAGGTCCCCAGACACTGAACCTAGGAAGATAGAAGAAAAGTTTTTCCTCCCTGGAAAGTTTTACATTATGAAGGTCCCTGTCCACCAATACCCCCTTTACTAGACTGGGTGTGGCGATTATAATTTCTACCTGAACTCACTCCTTATAATAAGGGAATCTTTCCTCAATTAAAGGTAAATATGCCAATATATGTTAAAGTTGATTGTACAAGTTGGATCGTTTTTGTCATATCCAACTAAATCAGAGTGAAGGGGCCAGGGGTAAAAAGCACTCAGGTACATAGCACCAGATCTAATAATTGAATTTTCCCTAAATCCAGCTGCTGAAAGGGCCTGCTGTAACCGACACCAGTTCTACCTAGTAGCTGCTGAAACGACCTGCTATGACTTTAAGACAGGTCTTGAACCCCTGACCTCAAGTGATCCCCCCACCTCGGCCTCCCAAAGTACTGGGATTACAGGCATGAGCAACTGCACCCAGCTAAGGGCTTTTAAAGGCAGAGTAAATTTCAGGAGAGTAGAAGTTATGGACAAGATCATACATGGATCATACACTGGCTTTGGCCTAAAAGGGTGGGAAATCTGGAAGCCGGGGCTTACAGCTTGTAGGTAGATTCTAAGATTTTCTGACTTGCAATTATTGCTTAAGGAAGAGAAGCTTTGTTTAAAAATTTGGGAGGAGCAGAAAAGAATGTTAGCTCTAGCCCCTGGGTGTGACCTTCTTCAGGTCCCCCAGGAAGAAATTTAGAACAAAGAATGGAGGTCAGTTTAGTCCTCAACTCCCCCTTATCTGAGATCTACCTGACAGTAGATCCATTTGGTGAGGGTCCAGGTTGGGGTCCAGGTTTCTGAAAAAACAACTAAGGGACATATGTTAAGATGTTTCCTTTAGTTTCTATAGATAAGTCAAACATATTTAGACTCTAACTTTCTTGGCTATCGTTTTAGGCTACTATTATCTTCTTGCTTAAGAAGTTACTTATTTACCTCTCAGAGTTAGCTAGGTGCCTGGAATTTCCCTTGAGGGAACTCCAGACTTTCTTTTATTTCCCCATCCTTGGGGTGGGGAGGGGCTGGTCAGGCCCCTAAGAGGGAGTCCCAGCTCAGTCTCATTTATTGTTGAGAAATTCATTTATTAACCATTATCTCACTCACGTCCATTTAATTCACATTTTCTTAGCAAGTATTCTTGGATTCTTCATGATGATTTCATGAGATATTAAATAAAGCAGCCATCGTCTTAAGTTAGTTTCTTATTAGGCAAGTATCAAAACTCACAGAAGCAAAAAACCTAAAAAGTTAAACATATGGCTTCTTTATATTGCCATGTTTGACATACATCATGCAATTAATTTTTACTGTATATTTTTTCTTAGATTGAATTTATAATTTTATAATCTTAAATATCCAGTAGAGATAACATAAATGTATTTGACTAGTAAACCCAGGTAGAATAAAAATGTACGTCTGCATTATATTTAATGATAACAACTATGAAGACAAACCTATTTTTATTAAGCCAATAATATTAAATTAGTTTTATTTGCTAAAGGTTTTCCCAAATTATATGAACTTGAAAAGCATTTGGGTTTGAGAAAGAAAAAACCTTTTATCTCAGGGATGTGAGCCCCTTTAAATTATCAGTCCCAGAAAGGCATTTAAAATATAATAGCAGTTATGTCTCAGTCCCCTTTGAACTAAATAATTATCTCTTGGGGCCACTTGCTCTGTGGGATCTAGACTAACAGACGCCAAGTAGCCATAAAATGCCATACATTCTGTAGTTCAACAATGTATAACCAATCACTAACCAATGTTATTTCTATAAACCATGAGAATTCCTGACAAAAAACATTTGTAATCACCCCCTCTCCTGATTCACTCTTTTTCTCTTGAAAAATTTAAGCCTCTCTTTTGTTCTCTGGGACAATCCCCAAGGCAACTTGGAAGTGTGTCCTGGGCTGCAGTCCTCAATATTTCCTCTTGAATATTTGCTCTTTAAACTACATTCTGACTCTTTTGATTATTTTAGGTTGACAGGTTAGTTCCTATATTTCTGAGAGTTTTAGGAATACTTAAAAGCACTTATTTACTTTTATTTTTGAGACAGAGTCTCACTCTGTCACCCAGGCTGGAGTGCAGTGGCGCAATCCTGACTCCCTGCAACCTCCACCTCCCACATTCAAGAAATTCTTGTGTCTCAGCCACCTGAGTAGCTGGGATTACATGCACTACCATGCCTGGCCAATTTTTTTTTGTATCTCTTGTAGAGACGTGGTTTAGCCATATTGGCCAGGCTGGTCTTGAACTCCTGGCCTCAAGTGATCTGCCTGCCTCGACCTCCCAAACTGCTGGGATTACAGGAGTGAGACACTGCACCTGGTGGAGCACTTATTTACTTCTAAACCAATTAGAGCTCTTTAGGTGATTTGGGCAATAATATTTGGAGGTAGATAAATATCACATCTACACAACATACCTACATTACGTAAACATACAGGCAGATGCACATAGAGATCTTATAGCTTTCATTCTAAAATTTCAGTCATGAGTCAGGTATAAATGCAGAAACGCAAAACTCACTAATTTATATGAATTGGTTCTGATTTCTGCTTCATTTTTTAAAATCTGAATTATATTTCTGGCAGATGTAGCAAGTTAAGTTTACTTGCTCAATATGAGGGTTAAAGCTTTTCACCAATATTTATTTTAAAAGACTTCTAAGATTTTCATTTGCCATGATATGTCATCTCAGAGAGACTGTGAAATAAATTTTGGAGAAGAGGCATTTTGGGAATACTTAGTGGCTTTCTGGGTTTCCAAAGCCCATCTGAGTGAGACTGACTTTTCGGGCTTGGACTGTATAGGAGATGGGTGAGGCCTGTGGCTGCCGGCATTCTCTCACTTTTCTGGCAACACATGTAATGCAGCAGAGGCAGCCATAATCTCTCTGGGAATATAACTTTATTGGCCTGGGAACCACACCCTCATCCCCAGAGCAGCCACAGCAAGCCCCACCTAAGGAGAGTCTGAGCTCAGACAGGCCTAACCTTGCCTCCACCTGATGGTCTTTCTCTACCCGCCATGGTAGCCTAAGACTAAAAACATAATAACTTGGGAGCTCTATGGCCCTGCCCACTGCCAGCCCAGAGCACGGTAGCTCCACTGGGTGGCTAAATCCAAAAAAAGTAATAACAATCACTTCAGTTCAGCTCTCAGGAAGCCCCATCCCTAGGGGAAAGGGGAGAGCACCACATCAAAGGAGCACCCCGTGGGACAAAAGAATCTAAACAGCAGCCCTAGAGTCCCAAATCTTCCCTTTGACATAGTCTGCCCAAATGAGAAGAAACCAGAGAAATAATTCTGGTAATATGACAAAACAAGGTTCTTTAACACCCCCCAAAAATCACACTAGCTCACCATCAATGGATCCAAACCAAGAAGAAATATCTGAATAGCCAGAAAAAGAATTCAGAAAGTTGACTAATAAGCCAATCAAGAAAGCACCAGAGAAAGGTGAAGTACAACTTAAAGAAATAAAAAACAGATACAGGATATAAATGGAAAAATCTCCAGTGAAATAGATAGCATTGATAAAAAACAGTCACAACTTCTGCAAATGAATGACACACTTCGAGAAGTGCAAAATGCACTGGAAAGTCTCAGCAATAGAATTGAACAAGTAGAAGAAAGAACTTAAGAGCTCGAAGACAAGGCTTTTGAATTAACCCAATCCGACAAAGACAAAGAATTTTAAAAAACGAACAAAGCCTCTAAGAAGTTTGGGATTATGTTAAATGACCAAACCTAAGAATAATTGGTGTTCCTAAGAGATCAAAAAGTTTGGAAAACATATTTGAGGGAATAATTAAGGAAAACTTCCCTGGGCTTGCTAGAGACCCGGACATCCAAATATAAGAAGCTCAAAAAAGCCCTGAAAAATTCATTGCAAAAAGATCATCGCCTAAGCACATAGTCATAAAGTTATCTAAAGTCAAGATGAAGGAAAGAATCTTAAAAGCTATGAGGCAAAAGCATCAGGTAACCTGTAGAAGAAAATCTATCAGATTAAAAGCAGATTTCTCAGCAGACACCCTACAAGGTGGAAATGATTGTGTTCCTATCTTTAGCCTCCTTAAACAAAACTATTACCAGCTAAGAATTTTGTATCCAATGAAACCACGCTTCATAATGAAGGAAAGATACAGCCTTTTTCAGACAAAAAAAATGCTTAGAGAATTTGCCACTACCAAGCCATCATGACAAAAACTGCTAAAGAGAGCTCTAAATCTTGAAACAAATTTTCAAAATACACCAAAGTAGAATCTCCTTAAAGCACAAATCTCACGGGACTTAGAAAACAACATCACAATTAAAAAAAAAAAAAAGGTATTCAGGCAACAAATAGCATGATGAATAGAATAGCATCTCACATCTCAATACTAACATTGAATGTAAATGGCCTAAATGCTCCACTTAAAAGATACAGAATGGCAGAATGGATAAGAATTCACCAGTCAAGTATGTGCTGTCTTTAAGAGACTCACCTGACACTTAAGGACTCAGATAAACTTAAGATGAAGGGAT
This sequence comes from Symphalangus syndactylus, assembly GCF_028878055.3. Taxonomy (NCBI): domain Eukaryota; kingdom Metazoa; phylum Chordata; class Mammalia; order Primates; family Hylobatidae; genus Symphalangus; species Symphalangus syndactylus. Next base: position 106,057,353 of record NC_072425.2, read on the forward strand.
GGAAAAAGATATCACATGTAAATGGACACTAAAAGGGAGTAGCTACTCTTATATTAGACAAAACAAACTTTAAAGCAACAGCAGTTAAAGAAGACAAAGAGGTACATTAACAATAGAAGGACTAATCCAATGGGAAAATATTGCAATCCTAAATATATATGCATCTAACACGAGAGCTCCCAAATTTATAAAACTACTAATTTTATAAATTTATTTAATTTTATAAATTTAAAATACTAAATTTATAAAAAATTTATAGAATTACTACTAGACCTAAGAAATGAAATAGCAACACAATAATAGTGGGGTACATTAATACTCCACTGACAGCAATAGACAGGTCATGAAGACAGAAAGTCAAGAAAGAAACAATGGAATTAAACTATACCCTAGAACAAATGGACCTAACATATATTTACAGATCATTCTACCCAACAACTGCAGAATATGAATTCTATTCATTAGCACATGGACCAAGTGCTAGACCACGTGATAGGCCACAAAACAAGTCTCAACCAATTTAAGAAAATTGAGATTACAGCAAGTGTGTGGTCTCTCAGACCACAGTGCAATAAAATTGGAAATCAACTCCAAAAGAAACTCTCAAAACCATGCAAATACATGGAAATTAAATAACCTGCTCCTGAGTGATCATTGGGTCAACAATGAAATCAAGATGAAAATTTAAAAAACTTTTGAACTGAATGATAATAGTGACACATCCTATCAAAACCTCTGGGATACTGCAAAGGCAGTGATATGGTTTGGCTGTGTCCCCACTAAAATCTCATCTTGAATTTCTATGTGTTATGGGAGGGACCCAGTGGGAGATAACTCATGGAATCATGGGGGCAGGTCTTTGCTGTGCTGTTCTCATGATAGTGAATAAGTCTCACAAGATCTGATGATTTTAAAAAGAGAGTTTCCCTGCACAAGCTCTCTTCTCTCTTCTCTTGTCTGCCATCAGGTGAGATGTGCCTTTCACCTTCTGCCATGATTGTGAGGCCTTCCCAGCCATGTGGAACTGTAAGTCCATTAAACCTCTTTCTTTTGTAAATTTCGCAGTCTCGGGTATGTCTTTATCAGCAGTGTGAAAATGGACTAATACAGATGGTGCTAAGAGGAAAGTTCATAGCATTGAATGCCTACATCAAAAAGTCTGAACGAGCACAAATAGACAATCTAAGGTCACACCTCATGGAACTGGAGAATCAAGATCAATCCAAAACCTAACCCAGGAGAAGAAAATAAATAACAAAGATTAGAGCAAAACTAAATGAAATTGAAACAAACAAACAAAAATACAAAAAATAAATGAAACAAAAAGCAGTTCTTTGAAAACATAAATAAAATTGATAGACTATTAGCAAGATTAACCAAGAGAAGGAGAAGATCTAAATAAGCTCCATTAGAAATGAAATGAGAGCTATTACAACCAATATCACAGAAATACAAAAGATCATTCAAGGCTACTATGAACACCTTTGTGTGTATAAACTAGAAAACCTAGAGGAGATGGATAAACTTCTGGGAATATACAACCCTCCTAGATTAAACTATGAAGAAATAGAAACTCTGAACAGACCAATAACAAGCAGTGAGACTGAAATGGTAATTTAAAAGTTAAGAAAAAAAAGTCCAGGCCGGGCGCGGTGGCTCACGCTTGTAATCCCAGCACTTTGGGAGGCCGAGGCGGGCGGATCACGAGGTCAGGAGATCGAGACCACGGTGAAACCCCGTCTCTACTAAAAATACAAAAAAATTAGCCGGGCGTAGTGGCGGGCGCCTGTAGTCCCAGCTACTCGGAGAGGCTGAGGCAGGAGAATGGCGTGAACCCGGGAGGCGGAGCTTGCAGTGAGCCGAGAGGGCGCCACTGCACTCCAGCCTGGGCGACAGAGCGAGACTCCGTCTCAAAAAAAAAAAAAAAAAAAAAAAAAAAGTCCAGTGCCAGATGGAATCACAGCCAAATTCTATCAGACATTCAAAGAAGAATTGGTACCAATTCAATTGACACTATTCCAAAAGACAGAGAAAGAGGAAATACTCCCTAAATCATTCTATGAAGCCAGTATCACCCTAATACCAAAACCAGAAATGGACATAGCACAAAAAAGAAAACTACAGACCAACATCCCTAATAAATATAGATGCAAAAATCCTCAACAAAATACTAGCTAACCAAATTCAACAGCATATCAAAAAGATATTCCACCATGATCAATTGGGTTTCATGCTAGGGATGCAGGGATGGTTTAACATGCTCAAGTCAATAGATGTGATAAACCACACAAACTATTAAAAACAAAAATCACATGATCATCTCAATAGATGCACAAAAAGTATCTGACAAAATCCAGCATCACTTTATGATTAAAACCCTCTGCAAAACTGACATAGAAGAGACATACCTTAACATAATAAAAGCCATCTATGACAACATTATACTGAACGGGGAAAAGTTGAAAGCATTCCCTCTGAGAACTGGAACAAGACAAGGATGCCCACTTTCACCACTTCTATTCAACATAGTGCTGGAAGTGCTAGCCAGAGCAATCAGACAAGAGAAAGAAATAAAGGACATCCAAACTGGTAAAGAGGAAGTCAAACTGTTACTGTTTGCTGATGACATTATCATATACCTAGAAAACCCTAAGACTCATCCAAAAACCTTCTAGAATTTGGTAAATGAATTCAGCAAAGTTTCAGATACAAAATTAATGTACACATTAGTCCTGCTATCCACCAACAGTAGCCCTGCTATCCACCAACAGCAACCAAGCTGAGAATCAAATCAAGAACTCAACCCCTTTTACTATAGCTGAAAAAATAAAATAAAATAAAATAATAATATACTTAAGCAAGGAGGGTGAAAGACATCTACAAGGAAAACTACAAAATGCTGCTGAAAAAATCATAGACAACACAAACAAATGGAAATACATCCCATACTCATTGATGAGTAGAATCAATATTGTGAAAATGACCATACTGCCAAAAGCAATCTACACATTTAATGCAATTCCCATCAAAATACCACCATACTTCTTCACAGAACTAGAAAAAACAATTCTACAATTCATATGGAATGAAAAAAGAGCCTACACAGCCAAAGCAAGATGAAGCAAAAAGAACAAATCTGGAGGCATTAGATTACCTGACTTCAAACTATACTGTAAGGTCATAGTCACCAAAACAGCATGGTACTGGTATAAAAACAGGCATATGGACCAATGGAACAGAATAGAGAACCCAGATATAAAGCCAAATACCTACAGTCAACTGATCTTTGACAAAGTAAACAAAAGCATAAAGTGGGGAAAGGACACTTATTCAACAAATGGTGCTGGGATAATTGGCAAGTCACATGTAGGAGAATGAAACTGAATCCTCTGAATCCTCCTCTCTTACCTTATACAAAAATTAACTCAAGATGGATCAAAGGCTTAAACTTAAGACCTGAAACTGTAAAAATTCTAGAAAATAACCTCAGAAAAATCCTTCTAGACAGTGTCTTAGGCAAAGACTGTTACCAAGAACCCAAAAGCAGATGCAACAAAGAGAAAGATAAATAGATGGGACTTAATTAAACTAAAAAGCTTCTGCATCGCAAAAGAAATAATCAGCAGAGTAAACAGATAACCCAGAGTGGCAGAAAATCATCACAATCCATACATCTGACCAAAGACTTATATCCAGAATCTACAAGGGACTCAAATAAATCAGCAAGAAAAAAACAAAAACATCAAAAAGTGGGCTAAGGACATGAATACACAATTCTCAAAAGAAGATACATAAATGGCCAAAAAACATGAAAAAACACTTAACATTACTAATTATCAGAGAAATGCAAATCAAAACCACAATACTATCTTACTCCTGCCAGAATGGTCATAATAAAAAAATCAAATATGATAGATGTTGGCATGGATGTGGTGCAAAGGGAACATTTTTACACTGTTGGTGGGAATGAAAAATTGTAAAAACACTATGGAAAACAGTGTAGAGATGCCTTAAAAAACTAAAAGTAGATCTGCCATTTGATCCAGCAATCCCACTACTAGGTATCTTCCCAGAAGAAAGTAAGTCATTATATGAAAAAGATATTTGCATATACATATTTATAGCAGCACAATTCGCAATTGCAAAGATATGGAACCAGCCCAAATGCCCATCAATCAATGAGTGGATAAAGAAAATGTGGTACGTGGTGGCCGAGCGCGGTGGCTCACACCTGTAATCCCAGCACTTTGGGAGGCCGAGGAGGGCAGATCACGAGGTCAGGAGATCAAAACCATCCTGGCCAACATGGTGAAATCCTGTCTCTACCAAAATAAAAAAAAATTAGCCGGGTGTGTTGGCATGTGCCTGTAATCCCAGCTACTTGGGAGGCTGAGGCAGGAGAATTGCTTGAACTCTGGAGGCAGAGGTTGCAGTGAGCTGAGATCATGCCACTGCACTCCAGCCTGGCTACAGAGCAAGACTCTGTCTCAAAAACTAACCAAAAAAATGTGGTATGTGATATACATATATATCTCATGAAATACTACTCAGCCATAAAAAGAAAAGTAATTGGCTGGGCATGGTGGCTCATGCCTGTAATCCCAGCACTTTGGGAGGCCGAGGCGGGCAGATCACGAGGTCAGGAGATCAAGACCATTCTGGCTAACACAGTGAAACCCCGTCGCTACTAAAAATAAAAAAAAAATTAGCCGGGCGTTGTGGCGGGCGCCTGTAGTCCCAGCTACTCGGGAGGCTGAGGCAGGAGAATGGCATGAACCCGGGAGGTGGAGTTTGCAGTGAGCCGAGATCGAGCCACTGCACTCCAGCCTGGGCGATAGAGTGAGACTCTGTCTCAAAAAAAGAAAAGTAATTATGGCATTTGCAGCAACCTGGATGGAACTGGAGACCATTATTCTAAGTGAGGTAACTCAGGAATGGAAAACTAAACATCATATGTTCTCACTCATAACTTGGAGCTAAGCTATGAGGATGCACAGGCATAAGAATAATACAATGGACTTTGGAGACTCAGAGGAAAGGGTGGAAGCAGGCATGAGGATAAAAGACTACACACTGAGTACAGTATATACTGCTCAGGTGATGGATACACCAAATTCTCAGAAATCATCACTAAAGAACTGATTCATGTAACCAAACACCACCTGTTCCCCAAAACCTATTGATATTTTAAAAAAAATGCCAATCGATTCAAATAAACCTCAAAAAAAATTCCTTCTATGGTAAAGGATAAGTTGTTGCATTTGGCCCCACCTACAACCAAGAAAAGAGGTTTAATTGGCTCATGGTTCTGCAGGCCCTACAGAAAGCATAACAGCCTCAGGAAACTTTCAATCATGGCAAAAGGCAAAGGGGAAGCAGGCAGGCCTTACATGGCCAGAGCAGGAGGAAGAGAGAGGGGAGAGGTGCTACACACTTTTAAACAACCACATCTTCCGATAACTCACTCATTATATAGTACCAAGTGGGTATGGTGCTGAACCATTTGTGAGAACTCTGCCCTCATGATCCAATCACCTCCCACCAGGCCCTATCTCCACTGAAAATTACAATTTGACATGAGATTTGGGCAAGGACACAGATCCAAACCATATCTTGGGTTGTCAAAGTTCAATGGCATGCCAAGATAATTCCCTGCTTCTGGGACTCCAGCTGGTGACATGTTCAAACATTACGGTGATCATTTAGTCTGTTTTTCTTAAAACTAAAATAAAAGATCATAGCTATAACATCATACAGTCCAAATAGGACCCATAACTCAAACTGTATCTCAAGGCTTTCAAAACACATTTAGGATTCAAAGATTACATCACTGCTAAATACTGTCTGAAAGCTAGCTGAGACTCTTTCTTCTCTGAACCCTTTCTACACCTTCTCACCCTCATCCCTCTCTAAGCTAAACTCTTTTTCCAAAACTCCTCAGCTATTCTGGCATTCTTACTGTTTAGGTAAAGACACTTGAAAACCAGTAGATATAAAATAAAATCACTTTGACATTTGTGCTGTTTCTTAAAGGCAAAAGAAGGAACTCTCATATAAAAGGCAACCTCCCTATAATGAAAGGAAAGCTAACACTCTTCAAAAATGAAGAATTGAGAGCAAGAAAATACGGTACAGACCTTGTTAGAATGATTCTTATCTTTTGGGCCTCCTCACATCATTCAGTCACATTTTCATAGTTAACGATGCATTGTCCAATCCAGTATATTAGTAACTGACTCAAATTTCTTCACCCAAAATTTGGTTCAAAGGCTTCATAAGATTACCTGTTAGAAGAAAAAAAAATCTTAATTATTAGTTTTACTTCATTTTGTCAGGTATATAATTTTGACCTGTGTTAGCGTGTTCTTGCATTGTTATAAAGAAATACATGAGGCCGACGAATTTATAAGAAAAGAGGTTTAATTGGCAGGTGGTTCTGCAGGCTGTACAGGTAGCATAGTGCTGGCAACTGCTTCTGGTAAGGCCTCAGGAAGCTTACAATCACAGCAGAAGGCGAAGTGTGGCAGGCATCTCACATGGTAAGAGTGGGAGCGAGAGAGAGAGGGGGTGGGGTATGTGCCACACTTTACAACAACCAGATCTCATGAGCAGTCACTCACTATTGCTAGGACAGCACCAAGCCATGAGGGACCTGCTCAAATGCCTCCCACCAGGCCCCACCTCCAACACTGGGGATTACATTTCAACATGAGATTTGGTAGGCACACAGATCCAAACCATATCAGGATCCAACCATCTTCTTAAAAACCAGCACATTTATATTACTATGTTTTACTTGTGACTAAATTTTTAATACATAAGGTCCTTATTTTCATTTTCATTTTTATTATTATTATTTTATTATTATTATTATTATTATTTTTTTTTTTTAGATGGAGTCTTGCTCTGTCCCCCAGGCTGGAGTGCAGTGGCGCGATCTCTGCTCACTGCAAGCTCTGCCTCCTGGGTTCACACCATTCTCCTGTCTCAGCCTCCCCAGTAGCTGGGACTACAGGCGCCCGCCACCACGCCCGGCTAATTTTTTTGTATTTTTAGTAGAGATGGGGTTTCACTTTGTTAGCCAGGATGGTCTGGATCTCCTCACCTCGTGATCCGCCTGCCTTGGCCTCCCAAAATGCTGGGATTACAGGCGTGAGCCACCGCGCCTGGCCCTATTATTTTATTATTACTGCAACCTCCGCTTCCCAGGTTCAAGTGATTCTCCTGCCTCAGCCTCCTGAGTAACTGGGACTACAGGCACGTGCCACCACCCCCGGCTAATTTTTGTAGTTTTAGTAGGGACGGGGTTTCATCGTGTTAGCCAGGATGGTCTCTATCTCCTGACCTCGTGATCTGCCCACCTCGGCCTCCTAAAGTGTTGGGATTACAGGCGTGAGCCACTGCGCCCGGCCAGAATCAGGACATTCTAAGAAAATATTACCCAACAGGAAGAGCAAGGCCAGGAAATGTGGAAATACTGGACCCCAGGCCACGTGGTTATCAGATACCTGGGATAGGTATGGAAGTGGTAGTGGCCTGGGTAGCGGGGGAATGAGATGATATGGAAGCACTTGCTGTAATTTGGAGAGAAACAATAAAAGGGATAAGGAGCGAGTGAGGAACGAAAGGCATGCAGGTTCACCAACATCACTAGTTGGCTTCCTGCTAAATAATAACTACGATTTATTAAGGATAATGCAGATGCTGGGCACTGTACTAAGTATGTTACATTGGCTCTCATGTCAATTTCTGCAATACTTCTATGAGTTACACTGTATTTTACCACTTTGTGGAAAACAAAAAAACAAAACAGATTCTCAGAGAGGTTACATAATCTCCTTAAAGCTATTAATAGTGAGCCTGGGATGCCAACCAGCCCAATTAAATTCCAAAGTCCTTTTTTTCTCCTTAATATCTTTCATTAAAAAAAGGCAAATTAAATTTTGTGAAGAAGAAAAACTAACAGAATCTAAGCACCATTTGTTTTAACCATGGTGATTGAATTAACTCATCAACATTTGCTGAGAATTCATAAATTATTAATAGAATTGTGGAAGTACTATCACCTTTGCTGATGCCTACTTGAATAGAGCTTCTTAATTTAACTCCAGGGTATTTAAATTGTTTGGCTTCTCAGAAGTTTCATTTAATAGGCCCTGACCTGGAAATTGTCCAAAAGCTCTTGATAATAGAGGTGGCAACTACTCTAAGAGATCTTATTTCTTGTTGTACTAAGAAGCAGAGCAAAAGGAAGACATCACTGAGTACATATTGGTCTATTGATCCAGCCTATGTGTCTTGTAAATTATTAATGCTTGGCACATATTCCCAGAAAAGTAGAATGAAATACAAATAAACAAAAAAGCTCTTCTTATTTGAGAAGCAAAGTAGCTTTACAGACTGTACAAGACTATAGAAGTCAGATGCTCTGATTTTTTCCTCTATGGTGGCCCATTCTTTTAAAACACTAATGGAACTGAACAGCTCAAGGGCATTATAAGAAAGCAAATGAGGCTCATACTCTAATTAGAAGCAATTTGAACTAAACTACTTACACTGTGGCCGAGACTGCTTTATAAAATTGAATTTAAAAATGTAAGAAAAAATAATGATTAGTATAAAAAGTACACACGAATATTTACCAGTGATACTGGTCATGCAGGAATTAGGTGAAGTTGTATTTTTATTATCCTAGAGAATATATGAATAAATAAGAAAAATAAGAAAAAAAGGGGAAAGTATAAAAACAAGGATCTATTAATATTTCATACCTATTCTTCCCTGGGCAAAATAAATTTATTGTGCTGAACAAAGAATAAAAAGAGATCTTAAGTTATTTTTTAAAAAATAATCCAAATGTTATATAAATATATATACACACACACATATATATACACATATATATACATATATGTGTGTGTGTATATGTATGTGTGTGTGTGTATACATATATATATATATATATATATATAATTATTATTTTTGAGAAGGAGTCTTGCCCTGTTGCCCAGGCTGGAGTGCAATGGTGCAATCTCGGCCCACCGCAACCTCCGCCTCCTGGGCTCAAGCAATTCTCCTGCCTCAGTCTCCCAAGTAGCTGGGATTACAGGCACGTGCCACCGCGTCCAGCTAATTTTTGTATTTTTAGTAGAGATGGGGTTTCACCATGTTGGCCAAGCTGGTCTTGAACTCCTAACCTCAGGTAATCCACCCGCCTTGGCCTCCCTAAGTGCTGAGATTACAGGGGTGAGCCACTGCACCTGGCCCCAAATGTTACATATTAATCTTCCTCACATAATCATGATAACTCACAGGTAGTGCTGTTTTTCTTTGATAATAGGCACTAGTAGACATGTAAATCAGATGGAATTCTAATGAATTCCCAGACTTTTATAATCAGCATTTTAGATATTTAAATGACCTCACAGATTGTCTAATCCAGTGTTTCTCCCTTGTTTTAAAAAATATATTTTATTTTTTATTTTTAAAAATAGAGATGGGGTCTCGCTATATTGCCTAGGCTGGTCTTGAACTCCTGGGCTCAAGTGATCCTCCCACCTTGGTCTCCCAAAGTGGTAGAATTACAGGTGTGAGCCACCACACTTGGCCTCAGTGTTTCTCAAAGCGTAGTCCAAAGATTGAGTCAGAATCAGTTGGAATGACTGATAAAAATGCATATTCCCAGAAGTCACACCAAATGAACTAAATGAAAAATCTGTCATTGAAATGTATCACGGCAGCCTGCTAACTTTGAAAGCATACAACATTTTCTGTATTTTCAGACATCACAGAAAACTCAGAGGAATACGCATGGCCCTGCTTCTCTCATCCTTTGCCCAAGTTCTGAGGATTGGAATTAAATACCCACTGCGTGGACTGCATGCTTGTGTCTCCCTCAGATTCATTCATATGTTGAAGCTGTAACCCCCAATTGATAGTATTACGATGTGGAGGCTTTGGGAGGTAATTAGGTTTAGATGAGATCATGCAGATAATGCCACCATGATATGATTAGTTCCCTTAAAGGAAGAGGAAGAGACACTAGAGCATCCTCTCTCATCCTGCAAAGATATAGCAAAAGGCAGGCTGTCTGCAAGCCAGGAAGAGGGCCTTCATCAGAACCAGGCCATTCTGGCATCCTGATCTTGAACTTCCCAACTTCCAGAACTGTCAGAAATAAATTTCTATTGTTTAGGCCACCTAGTCTGTGGTATTTTGTTATGGCAGCATGAGCTGTCTAAGACATACATCCTGGGTTTGCCTTCAGTATGATTTTCTATAACATGTTTTTGCCTTTCTTTTTATATCTGGCATCCATAAAATGATGATTATAAAATGAATTTTTATTGCACCTATTCCTATATCTTATCAGTGGGAGAATGTTAACATTTTGTAGGAATCAGACATATAGGCATTTGGGATTTGTAAGGCCCATGCCTGTCAGATTTTAAGTTTTATGCAGTTCATATCTCTGAAAGTTAATCATGTGTCATCTTTTAAACCCAGCAAGGGGCACAACCAGAATTTAAACTCGGTCCTGGCTCAGTGCCTTTTCTTTTTATTTATGTAATGCCATCACTAGCAACAGTGAAAATGTTATACAACTTATGTCACATAAACAGTCTTCATGATATTTGAATTAAAAAACAACCACAGCTACGAAGGTCTACAGAGTTATTTTTGCTGTTTTAAATTCAAGTGAATAAATCAGAAAAAAAGATGTTAATGCTTTCATAGAGAAAGACCAGAAAGGATCTTAAAGCTAATAAAATTTGACCTCCATATTTTACAAATGAGAAAACTGAGGCTTATGTGTATTAAGTTACTTCTCCAAGATAATACAATGTACAATGGCAGAATCATATCCAGACATAAGAATGTTGACTCGTGGCCTTCTGCTCTTTTCTCTGACCCTGTTATTCAGGAGTATTGTCCATGGACTAGTAGCATAACATAATCTAGGAGCTGGACCAATACTTCTCAAACGTCAATGTACATGATGAATCTACTGGCATTAAAATAAAAAAGTCGATTCTGATCTAGTAGGGCTGGAGTGAGGTCTGGGGTGCTACGTTTTTATTAAGCTTCCAGTTGCTGTATAGTGAATTCTTATAGTTTTATGTTGCCTCAGTATCTATTTTGAGTATAAGCTGGACTTTCACATACCAAAAGCAGGACTTGGTCACCCTTGACCCAGTTTCTAGTTTTCTTCTTTTTCCCAGTTCCTCAGATTGATGGATCCAGATGGCTGCCTTTTATAACCACCCCCTGGTGACCATGTCTTTGTGGTACAGCTAGATACAACTGACTTTACTTGCCCCACAGACTTCACACCCTGCGTGGACTGTGCAGATATGCCACAGTGACCACCTCTCAGTCACAGTGTTACTCCATGGAGCCGATGCCTGCTTGCTTTAAATTCACCAATTAGAATTCCCCTTGAGCAACCAGCTTGGGTAGCACCTTAGGCTCCAATACAGGCTTTGGGCCACAGGCCCTTATCTCTCTCCTGCTCCCTACCTGCTTTCTGTTGGCCCAGGGAGGCATGCTATCTTCTTCTCCTGGATCTGTGAGTAATATTCTGCTTCTGTTGTCTTGTGTGTTCTATTGTGCTGCGTCCTTTGTGTCTTACTTGACGAACATATCCAGGCCAGCTCTCTTAGAGGGTGGCTATCTTGATTAGAATAAACTGGACACAGATCAGACAAGAGTCACAAGGGTGTCTGCCAGTATAAACAAGTTCCTGTGAAAGGGGTACTTGGTCACATGTTGGACACTTGGACATTAGGCCATTCACTAGGACAAAGAAGTATCCTGTGAGCCTGGTGCGGTGGCTCACGCCTGTAATCCCAGCACTTTGGGAGGCTGAGGCAGTCGGATCACGAGGTCAGGAGATCGAGACCATCCTGGCCAACATGATGAAACCCCGTCTCTATTAAAAATACAAAAATTAGCTGGGTGTGGTGATTCGTGCCTGTAGTCCCAGCTACTCAGGAGGCTGAAGGAGGAGAATCGCTTGAACCCAAGAGGCAGAGGTTGCAGTGAGCCGAGATCGCACCACTGCACTCCAGCCTGGGGACAGAGTGAGACTCTGTCTCAAAACAAAAACAAACAAACAAAAAAAGGCATTCTGTGAATGCCTTAAGGAGGAAAACCATTGCATTAACAACATGTTGATGGGTGAATGGAGACCCCTTTCTCCTGGAGGGTCACTTTCCTCCAGCAATAGGAAAAGGAATGGCTCTGGCTGCAACTGAGGCTTAGGTCTAAATGTTGTTCAAGAGATGGCCTCTCTAAGCTTACATTCTTCAGTCAGCTTCATCAATTTAGACATACTTGAGAAATAAAAGATTAATAATTTGATTCTTAATTGTGAAAGGTATTTAATCCCTAGTTGCCATAAATGGCTAATGAAAAATATAGGTGGATTGATAATTATTTACATTTGATGAATAAAATATATCAAAAGGCTTTTAATAAAAAAGAGTTAACACCCCACTTTACCACAAAATATACGTGTGACTCCTAAATTGAAAATACATCTCAGGGCTAACTTAGTGTTTTTTACAAAGAAGGCCTAGGAATAAAGAATACAGATGATCATTTAAGGAGGAAAACCATCGCATTCATGGTCATAATTTTTAAAAAGTCATTAGTAGGTGGGTTTGAACACCATGTACTCCTTATTAACAAAGATCAGATATTTATTCAGCAAACATTTATTTGATGCCTACCATGAATCAGAATGTACAAAAGTACCTACAATTCAAATAGGAGCCAGATCCTAACCTCTAGAAACATACCAGAAAAAAGATAAACAATCCCATATAAAATGTAAATATTTCTTGAAGAATATTGAGTGGGACAGCAGTAATAATTAGTAATTACAAAGTATGTTACCTTTTCAAGACGATTTGCACATTAGTTCATTAACCCCATTGTGAGAAAAATAAATCTTGAATTTCTTTTAATAGCAAGAAAAATGAGGTCAAGCAATTGTGTGATTTATTTAGAGCAACCAAGAGGGTAAACTAGTGTTAAAAAAATTATCCAAAACTTGAAAATCGGGATGAAACAGTATGACTATCCAATATAATATAGAATATTGTATATAAGGCCCACCCAGGGATTATTTTATAAAGTGAATGTACCTGTGACTAACTTTGCTATATTACAATCTGATTAGAGTCCAGGTACTGTGAATAACATGCTAACTTATAGATTTTTATTTGATAGAAATGGCATCTACAAAGGATATGGTATAACTGTCCTGTAGGACATTGAGCAGTATTTAACATCCCACTTACCACCCCTGGCCTCCAAAATGCCTGTAAGTAAACGGTTTCACAAAATGGTCTTTGAAGGAGCTTTATCACCTTACTGGCTCCCTTGTTAATGACAATATATCTATGACAAATATCTATATTTGTGTGAGAATTACTTTAAAATTTTTTGAAAATTATACTTCAATACTAGGCCAATGACTCAGAAATTTATTAAACTTGATAATTATGACAATTATCCTTGGTCAGATAGTGGAAGGTGAAAAAGAAAGTTTTTTTTATAATTAAAAAAATAAAAAATAATATGACAATTAAAATGACATTATTAGTCTGAAGTGCAATAGGAAAAACAAAGTGTTCCCTGATTAATTGAGCAACCACTGATTACCCTTTGTATTCTTATAGCATTGTCTGTGACCCTAATTGTTTATTTAATATAGATTAGTGACTTTTTATTATATAATCTCTCTTCCTAACCACATTTTAAAATATCATACTTGTAGGCCAGGCATGGTGGATCACGCCTGTGATCCCAGCACTCTGGGAGGCCAAAGCAGGTGGATCACCTAAGGTCAGTTCGAGACTGGCCAACATGGCGAAACCCTCTCTCTACCAGAAATACAAAAATGAGCTGCTCGTGTTGGCACTTGCCTGGTCACAGCTATTTGACTTGGGAGGCTGAGGCATGAGAATCGCTTGAACTCGGGAGGCAGGGGTTGCAGTGAACCGAAATCGCTCCACCGCACTGCAGCCTGGGTGACAGAGTGAGACTCTATCTCAAAAAAAAAAAAAAAAAATTATACTTGTTTCCATCCTTCAGGATGCTAAATGAGTAAGCATGGTAGATTCTCAATATTTATTTTGTAAAGAAACTGAATGAAATATATAAGGCATTAATGTGCACAAAGCCAATATGCCCAAATTGGTATTTACTGAGTGAGTTTTAGAAAATTCTAACAAAATATAACTGGCTGTAAGGGAACCGGAAAAGAGAAATGGTAAGATTCTCATGCTTCATACACATGTAAGTTTATATGCCTCATCTTGTTTTAAGAATAATTTAAGCTTTCAAGGACAAAAAAAAAAAACTTAAAAATACATGTTGCATGGTAGCATACATCAATAAAAGCCAAGTGAAAGAACAAAGAAAAGAAAGTGATTGGCTCAACATGATACAAGTAACCAGGGTTCCAAACAAAAAATTGATTACAGTGAGGGTAAAAGACTTCCTAGGTTTACTGTGGCTATGTACATAATGATAAGGAAAAGCTAAAAAAAAAGAAAAAGCAGAATAATTACTTCTTGACTTTCAAAATCATCATATTGCTGTTAGAACACAAACATTCTATATAACTTTTTTCTCTCTCCTTCTAAGCCCTATATCACTATATACAGTAAATTATATTTAATATATATTATTAAGTTACTAGGTTTTTGTGATCCCACAGTTCGTGGAGGTCCCATTTCTTCCTTTAAAATAGTTTAGGAGATAAAGGTGACTGGACAGAAGAACGTTTGTCAAATGGTCTCACAGTACTCACAATAAAATCAGTCATTCATAAACAGTCAAAATACTCTTCCAAGCCTTATTTTCAGAAGAGCTTAACATGCTGTACATAGCTATCAAATATGAAACATTCACAGCCCTAAAAAAAAGATGATAGGCAACCCAAGATATCAAGCATATTTAATTAAACAGACTTCATGAAAAATTCAAGTAAACAATTGTGTTAGAGCTAGCAGATAACCTTGTATAGTCTTACTCATTTGATGTTCATTTGTTCACAAAGACATGTCTTTTCTTGTGGTTTGTTATAATGCCAAGTTGCATGCAGGGAACAATCATAACAGTTTTGCAATTTAGCTAAATATTTGTACAGTTTTATTATAATGTTGGTTTTTGTGAATCTATTGATTAAATATCTCTCTTGCAGCATTTGCTTAGTTTTTCTCCTTTTATGTCACAAATGCAGTCAGCTCATTATCCTCACAAATGCTAAAGAAAAATAACACTGGTATCTCAAAACAAAAGAGACTTCAGGAATGATTCAGGATTCAGGGTATCATTTACTATCATACTGTTATACTTCAACCCAAAGCAGACACATAACCCCCATCTTTACCCAGCCTTAATGCTCTCCTGATTTTGCCCTATGGGATCATGTTGGAGAACTGTTTGAAAAATGATGAAATGAAGAAGATAATTTGTGCATCCAGTTGAAAGGTAGGCAGATGAGAAGTAGTGTATGTATGTGTGTGTATTCATACATATTTATGTTACATTTGCCTGGAACGTGAAGAACCAAGTTGACATCATAGTGGATACAAAAAAGTGTTATTTCCTGACTGGGCACAGTAGCTTACACCTGTAACCCCAGCACTTTGGGAGGCCAAGGCAGGTGGATCACTTGAGGTCAGGAGTTAGAGACCAGCCTGGCCAACATGGTGAAAACCTGTCTGTAATAAAAATACAAAAAATTAGCCGGATGTGGTGGAGGGTGCCTGTAATCCCAGCTACTTGGGAGGCTGAGGCAGGAGAATTGCATGAACTCAGGAGGCAGAGGTGGCAGTGAGCCGAGATCACACCATTGCACTCCAGCCTGGGCAACAAGAGCCAAACTCTGACACAAACAAACAAACAAACAAACAAACAAACAGAGTGTAATAGTGTAGATTCTGGTTAGAAAGATAAGATACAAATAAGAAAAATTATCAACCATGATATGGTTTGGATTTGTGTCCCCACCCAAATCTCATGTCAAATTGTAATTCCCAATGTTGGAGGAGGGGCCTAATTGGAGGTGACTGGATCATGGGGGAAGACCTCCCCATCTCTGTTCTCATCTTAGTGAGTGAGTTCTCACAAGATCTGGTTGTTTAAAAGTGTGTGGCACATTTCCCCTCTCTCTCTTCCTCCTTCTCCAGCCATGTAAAACGTGCTTGCTTCCCCTTTGCCTTCTGCTATGATTGCCAGTTTCCTGAGGCCTCCCCAGCCAAGCTTCCTGTACAACCCATGGAACTGTGAGTTAATTAAATCTCTTTTCTTTATAAATTACCCACTCTCAGGTAGTTCTTTATGGTAATGCGAGAATGAACTAATATAAACCATTTGAGAAATTAAAGTTAATCATTTGATTTGAAATCCATGGAGAACCTTAGAAAAATTACCTTGCTATCAGTGTTTGCATTGATAGAAATGTTCTGTTATTAATGACCTGTCTTGCAAAAACGTTGCTTACAAAGTTTGAATGAAGTTTTATTAAAAGTTAGAAAGATTCATGGCCTGGGCAATATGGCAAAATCCCATGTCTTTACAAAAAATACAAATATAAAAAAATGCCAGGAATGCTGGCTTGCACCTGTAATCCCAGCTACTTGTGAGGCTGAGGTGGGAGGAGCAACTGAGCTTGGGAGGTCAAGGCTGCAGAGAGCCGAGATCACACCATTGTACTCTAGGCTGGGAGACAGAGTGAGACTCTTTCTCAAAAAAAAAGTTGGAAATGTTCAGTAGATATAATAACAACAGTCTATTTTTTCAATATTTCATTCACAGGATAAAAAATCTTCAGCATGTTCCAGAGTAGTACTCAGTTAGCCAGCTGCACTGACCTCTGCCACCCAGGTCTCTTTGCTCTTATGGCAATATCCCATCTTTACCATCTCATCTCATCTCCTGGTGACAGTCATTGTAGAGTCCCTGTTGACTACACTATCCTCTCCTGGTGTAGCCCAATATTTCCTTGTCATGCCTTTCTTTTAGGCATCTAGCTCATCAACAGTCCTTGGGGATTTATTTAACATTTAGTGAGCATCAATATTGGCCAGGCACTGGTGATAGCCACTTAGCCGCTTTAGATCTTTTTAAGAGAAACATTTAAGATTTCTTTTACTCCAGTTGATGTTCTCAGCAATTCAGTGTACCTTGCAGTTTTAGTGCTTGAGGTGCTAAAGGAAGAACTTTCACGAAATCTTGCCACTTGGGTGCCTGATCTATTGGGAGCTCCTTCTTGGACTAACCCCTTGTTTTATAATTCAACCCCATCTACAAACATTGTATTCAATAGTGTCATCACTGTAACTCCAAACACCACTTATCCTAAATCTTACTATGGTGCAGGGTTCCAGATTAAAAACCCAGAGGAGAGGGCCATATGGCAAGTAATAATAAGGTTACAGTTTGAAAAGTACTAGCTCCTAAAAGATGGGCCTTGTGAAAAAAGCAAAAGGGGCAATAGGTAAGAAATATAAAAAGGGCAATGCACCTCGGTAAGAAATATTAAGAAACATTAAGAGAATGATGTTTCATTTGATCTAGAAGACAAACTCGGCAAGATTTCATGAAAGTTCTTCCTTCTCTTTCTACTTATTTAAGAATTATACTTCAGAAATGGTTGTCACTGAGACCCACAGTAACGTATATTAGATTTTTTTTTGAGACAGTCTCGCTCTGTCACCCAGGCTGTAGTCCAGTGGCACGATCTTGGGTATATTTGAATGTTTTAAGAATTTTTTTTTTCTGATTTGGCTTATAATAATGGGGACTGTTTTTGCCAATTAGGTAATATGCAAGATACTTACAAATAGAATGAATTAAATATGAAGCTCTGAGGTTTCAACAAAAGCATATTTATGGAGAACAGTATGGAAGTTTCTCAAAAACCTACAAATAGAACTACCATGTGATCCAGGAATCTTACTACTGGGCATTAATCCAAATGAAAGGAAATCAATATATCAAAGAGACATCTGCACCTCCATGTTTACTGTAACATGATTCATAATAGCCAAGATATGAAATCAACCTAGTTGTCTAACAACAGATGAATAGATGAAGACGTGCTGTAAAAACACCATGGAACATTATTCTGCCATGAAAAAGAATGAAATCCTGTCATTGGCAACAACACAGATGGAATTGGAGGATATTAAGTAAAATGAGTCAGGAACAGAAAAGTAAACACCTTATGTTCTCAATCCTATGTGGAAACTAAAAAAAGTTGATTTCATAAAAGTAAAAAGTAAAACAGAGGATATTAGAGTCTAGGAAGGGCAGGGAGAAGAGAAGGATGGGGGAGACATTAGAGGATACAAAATTAAAGATAGGAGAAATAAGACTAGTGTTCTATAACACTGTAAGAAGATTATAGTTAATATAAAGTTTCAAATAGCTAGAAGGAATGTGTTAGCCCATTTTGCATTGCTATAAAGAGATACCCAAGGCTGCGTAATCTATAAAGGAAAGTGGTTTATTTGGCTCACAGTTCCGCAGGCTGCACAAGCATGGCACCAGCATCTGCTTGGCTTCTGGTGAGGCCTCAGGGAGCTTACAATCATGGCAACAGCATATCACATGGCAAGAGAGGGAGCAAGAGAGAGGGAGCAAGAGAGGTGGTGGTGGGGGTCCCAGACCTTTTTTAAGAACCAGATCTTGTGGCAACTCATTACCATGGGCAGGGTACCAAGTCATTCATGAAGGATCCTCCCCCATGACCCAAACACTTCCTACCAGGCCCCCACGCAACACTGGGGATCACATTTTAACATAAGATTTGGAGGGGACAAATATCCAAACTATATCAAGGAGGATATTGAATGTCTCCAACACAAAGAAATGATACATGTTCGAAATGATGGATATGCTAATTACCATCATCTGATCACTATACATTACATGTATGGAAAAATTACTATATATGCCATAAATATGTACAATTATTATGTGTCAGTTTAAAAACTTTTTAAAAAATTTATAAAATACAGCAAAGTTGATGGAAAAAATCATGCATAGTCTTACAAACACTAAAATAAAAAATTCTGATATTTAGAAAAAAATTCTAATATTTTAAAATTTAGTATTTTTGATTTAATAGTTATTTGAAATGTATATGCTCCATAAGCCAATTTTAGTAAAAATCTTCAATAAGCTAGGTTATAAACTATAATACATATAATGTGTGTTTGTGTGTGTGTGTGTGTGTGTGTGTGTATGGCATGTATACTATAAAGGATACACTGAAAATGTATCCTTCATAGTATACATGCTTAAATTTTTTATACGATTTAAGGCATTATTTAAAAATATTCAAGGAAGTATATCATTTTAAAACATTCTTTTAGAGAGCACATTAATAAAAATATTTGAAGACTACTGTCCTAAAAGGCCTCTGTCCTGTGAATTTCCATTTCAGTTTTAGGCTTTGGAAATGAATTGCTATAGAGGCTGTACTCTCTGAGGAGTGAGTGACCAACTATGGTTTTTCTGACTTGTTACCAAGAGGCTAGGCAATCTTTTCCCCAAGAAGCTACTTTCTATTTCCCCTGGAGAATGAGGCATATAACCCCTATTTTTACCTAGGCCTAAAACTGGAGGCTATTCTTACTAACATAAAGCTGGTTTTCCATACCTAAGTTTCCTAAGCTGCATAGAAGTTGGCAAAGTCAGGGCTCAGAATGATTCTTTTAGTCAAGCAAATATTGCATTGGATATATTTATATAACAGATGTTGTTTATCTGAAATTCACTTTAAACTGAGCATCATATATTTTTATTTGCTTAATCTGACAACTCTACAAACAGATCTGCTAAATATTAATACTATATTTACTGGTTGCCTGACGGCTGTATGCTATTGAAAGGCAGGATATTTTGTTACTATGGTTGTAGTTTTACTAGAATATCCAAAGGGACATTTCAACAATTTTTTTTTAGGGAAAAGTAAATAAAGACAAATGTTATAAGCTCCAAATAATGCTTGTATTGGGGGAAGGAAAAGCAGTGATTTTGTTCTTTCACAGCAAACTCTTTGCCATTCCATGAAGAAGGAAGTTGAAAGGAAGTTCCCTGCTAAGCTGTTCAACTGTTGATCATGTTCCCCCACATTTGCCACCATATAAGAGGTTCTACAAAGCTCCTTGAGAGCTTTCAGCCACCTCCTAAGTCCCTGATAAATTGGTGAAAATAGCCAGCCTTCTAATTTAATTGCCTTGTTAGTTTGCGTTTGTCAGATGTCAAAGCAATCAATCTGATACAATGCTTTGAGGCCCTAAGCTACAGTTATAGATAGCTAGGTTTATACGCCAGCTCTGGGCTGTGCAGTTTCCACGTGGAATTTCTCTCGATTTTTTTTTTTCTTAAGATGGAATCTCACACTATTGCCCAGGCTGGAGTGCAATGGTGTGATTTCAGCTCACTGCAACCTCTGCCTCCTGGGTTCAAACGATTCTCCTGCCTCAGCCTCCTGAGTAGCTGGGATTATAGGCACATGCCACCATGCCTGGCTAACTTTTGTATTTTTAGAAGATACAGGGTTTCACCATGTTGTCCAGGCTGGTCTCAAACTCCTTACCTCAGGTGATCCGCCTGCCTCGGCCTCCCAAAGTGCTGGGATTACAGGCATGAGCCACCGCGCCCAGCCACTCTCTTGGTCTTTCTAAACAGAAGATAAATTCAGTAGGAATCTGGGCATGATGATTGTGATACACACTTTTTGTTACCCCTCTTATCTAATACTTACAAATGGGCAAATGATAAGCTGAGCTCTTGAAAGTCTGAGTATGTTAGTTTTCTAAGCATATGGGGTTTGCTTATTAATGTGTCTTTTTTTTTTTGTTTTTTTTTTTTGAGACAGGGTCTCACTCTGTGGCCCAGGCTTCGGTGCAGTGGTACAATCACAGCTCACTGCAGCCTCAAACCCCTGGGCTCAAGTGATCCTCCCACCTCATCCTCCCGAGTAGCTGGGACTACAGGTACACGACCCCATGCCTGGCTAATTTTTGTATTTTTTGTAAAGACAGGATTTCATCATGTTGCCCAGGTTGGTGTTGAACTCCTGGAATTAAGTGCTCCTCCAGTGTCAACCTCCCAAAGGGCTGGAATTACAGGCGTGAGCCATTGCACTCAGCCTATTAATGTATTTTTAAAACTGGGCCTTAGGAGAACATCAACTACATTGATAATCATTGATTTCACGAGACGCTAGCATCACTGGGCTAGCCTTCTTTGACTGACTTATTTCCATTTAATTAATTAATTAGTTCATTTACGGATTTAGAGCAAGTCTCAGAGATATGTACTTATTCTCAAATTTATTTCATCCAGCCCAATGGTAGTTTATTTTCTCCAATTTTTGAAGGATTTAAAAAACAAAGTATTGCATTCAGGTTTTAGCTAAGGTTGCCTTTTAAATTAATTTTATTATTTTATTTTGGCTCTCATAAGAAAGGAAAATTATGAGACTGTCCAAATACTTTGCTTTTATTTTGTACCTAGTACAGGTAGATTGCAATGAATACATTTGCTTCTTCTTTTATTTCTTTATTTTAGGACAGGGAATATATTTTTAGTTCTGATTTGGGACAAAAAGACTTATTTCTGGTTTTCAGGTTGTTGTGGACATTAACAGATGGTTTTAGTAGTTCTCATCCTCATTTTCCTAGCCCCAGATAATTAACTAGTCCACTAAATAGTCTATTTTGCTGAAAATAAACTGAACAAATAGTTACATATAAAAATACATTTGGCCCGGCCGCCCCACGGTCTGGGAAGTGAGAAGTGCCTCTGCCCGGCCGCCCCACCCTCTTGGAAGTGAGGAGCACCTCTGCCCGGTGGCCGCACCGTCTGGGAAGTGAGGAGCGCCTCTCCCAGCGGCCCCACCGTCTGGGAAGTGAGGAGGCTTCTGCCAGCCGCCACACTGTCCGGGAAGTGAGGAGCGCCTCTGCCCGGCCGCCCCACCGTCTGGGAAGTGAGGCGCGCCTCTGCCCACCGCCACACTATCTAGGAAGTGAGGAGTGCCTCTGCCTGGCTGCCCCACTGGGAAGTGAGGAAGGCCTCTCTCCGGCTGCCGCACCTTCTTGGAAGTGAGGAGCGCCTGAGCTTGCAGTGAGCCGAGATCGCGCCACTGCACTCCAGCCTGGGCGACAGGGCAAGACTCCGTGTCAAAAACAAAAACAAAAAAGGAAGTGACGAGCGCCTCTGCCCGGCCGCCCCACCTTCTGGGAAGTGAGGAGCGCCTCCGCCCGGCGCATTTGCCTGGCCGCCACACCCTCTGGAAAATGAAGAGCGCCTCTGCGCGGCCGCCCCACCATCTCGGAAGTGAGGAGGGCCTCTGCCCCGCCGCCATACCGTCTGGGGAGTAGGAGCCCCTCGGCCCCACTGTCTAGGAAGTGCAGAGCGGCTCTGCCTTGCAGCTGCACCATCTGGGAAGTGAAGAGCCCCTCTGCCCTGCCGCCATGTCACCCTGTGAAGTGGCAGCCTTGTGTGTGATCTTTCTGCCCTCCCCAAGTTTGCATCTTCGACAGTAAAGTTTACTTTTAAATTGAAAAAGATTGAAAAAAAAATTGGAAACCGTTGTGATTTTTTGATTTTATAAAGCAAAGTCTTTGAAAATGCATCATTCAGTTGGCTGTGGGTACATCACGAAGACCATTTAACACTGTGATTACAAGGAAAATAGCATTATATGACTACATCATTTGTGTCATCATGCTAAATCAAATAGTTGTGCTATAACCTTGACAAACTAATTCACATAATTCAAAATAACAAGATGCTACACTTTTGCTGGATAGTTGCCAAAAAGATGATTAATAGCCATGGGTCTTGTGGGATAGCTATCTAATATGGTTTCTTCTATGTTGATATGTTGAAATTAAGAGTGATTTGATATTAAAACAAACAGACCATGTTTGTATCTTCAACCAGATAATGGTTGAAAATGATCCTCAATTATCTCCCATAAGCTTAAACTTAACCTTTCTTTATGCCCTTCTGTTAAAAGTCTTTGCTGATCTATCTGGTAAAGTCTGTGTAGTAGTTTACTTCAAAATATTTTGGTATGTGATGCATTTGTATGTGATGTTTGTGAGGGTTTTAAACTTAATCTACAACCTGGGAGCCTTTGGGTAAATTTAAGGAACCCTACGTAGTGATCCACATTTCAGTGGTAGCAATATTAAAAGCAAATTTTCATTGGCAAACTGAGTTATGTTTAAGACTTACGGTTTTGATAGAGTTAGAAGATAACTTTTTAAAAGGTAAAATTATGCTTCTCATACAAATATAAAATGAACACATGCAAATACATTTTAATACATTAATTAATGTAAGAGACAGTAAAATGTTACAACCAGTTCAAAAGAGAATTTATAGAAAATACATATATAAGTACAATACAATCAGAAATACAGATTTTTTTTTTTTTTTTTTTAAGATGCAGTCTTGCTCTTGTCACCCAGGCTGGAATGCAGTGGCACGACCTTGGCTCACTGCAACCTCCACCTCCCGGGTTCAAGCGATTCTCCTGCCTCAGCCTCCAAAGTAGCTGGGATTTTTTTTTTTTTTTGTATTTTTAGTAGAGACAGGGTTTCACCATGTTGGCCAGGCTGGTCTCGAACTCCTGACCTCACATGATCTGCCCGCCTCAGCCTCCCAAAGTGCTGGGATTACAGGTGTGAGCCACTACACCCAGTCAGAGATGTTTTAAATAAATGCAGAAATAGCCAATATCCCTGGAATAATAAATTATTGAATTCTTCCCCACGAAATCTGTTTGCATTGTTATGGAGTCATTGGCATTACTGTCTGATTTCTACAATTTAGCTATAAAATAGTTCAAAACATAATGAAAGATAAAGACAGCTAACTAGGCATAGTCTACTAGACAGGGGGTTCAGCAATCTTTTTTTGCCCATTTCAAAGAATTTCACCATTTCTCCAGCACGAATACAATTTCAGTACTATAATACCCTTCATATGAACCAGGAATAAGAATACAGCAGGCGTTCTTATTTCAGTAATGAGAGTAGATTTTATTGAACTCATACTCATTAGATAAAATTATAAACTCTAGAAAAAAATTTGTAAAACAATGATTTGAAATCATTGGAGAGGAAATGGGAGGGGAGAAGTAGGCAGAGACTGAAGGGGATTTGGCTCTTGAAAGAACAGAAATGTGTTGAGTAAGAAACATATTTATAGGAGTTTTCCCCCAGGGCACTTCCAAGACCTCTAGCTAAGGTGGCTAAAAAATTAAGTAGTCTTATTGGTCTTCAGGATCAAAGCATGAAGTTCCAGGTTGTAGAGTAGCTGGAAACAGAGAGATGATATTTCAGAAAAGAAAGAGGCATAGAAGAGACACCCCCAAATCTGCATACACATTTCCCAAAGGGTCCACTCTTAAGTGGCACAAACCAGGGGCTTGACTACAAAGAACCTGATGAAAAGAAACAACTTGAAGACTAAAAATGATGAATAGATATTTTAACTTCTACTCAGTCCATGGGAGACAGAGTTTTGAGTTTGAACTATGCAAAGTTAGAGGAGATTAGTAAGCACATTGTGTTTTCCATTGAAATGGCCACTTGTTAGGAGTAACGACTATGTCCCTGGACTATGAATTTTTCATAAACCTAAGAACAAACTCAAAGTAAACCACCCTAACAAAGTAAAAAATCAAACTTCCACAAGTTCATTAGACTATTTGTGAGAACAAAATCAAGGCTCTTCAAAATAAGAAAACCTAGAATCTCTACAACACATCTCCAAAACATCTAAGACATAATAAAAATTAATAGAAATGAGAAGAAACATGAAAATATAACCACTGACAAGAGAAAAAGTAGATAATAAACAAGTTATCAAGATGACCTACCTGTTAAAATTAGCAGACAATGATGTTATTACATAAATGTATATATATAATGTTGTTATGTTACATATACATTATGTGAATATGCTTAAGAACATAAAGATAGTCACAAAGAATAAATAAATGGGAACTATCAACAGAGAAGTAGAAACTATAAAGAAAAACCAAGTAGAATTCTAGGAATGTAATGGCTAATAACTAAAATTAAAAAAAAATCTGTGAGTTTAATAGCAGTTGGAAGATGAAGAATTATTGGAGTAGTAAAATTGAAGACACATCAGTAGAAATTATCCAACTGATAAACAGAATAAAATATTTTTAAACTAGATTATGGTAAGAATTGCACAACTTAGAAGTTTCCTAAAGAATTATACACTTAAGAGCACAATTTTTATAATACACAAATTGTACTTCAATAAAGTTGCTTTTAAAATAACAGAATACAAAGGAAAGTCTACAATATTTGGAAACTAAAAATATACTTTAAAATGACATATGAATCAAAAAAGAAAGCACTAGAGAAATTTAAAAATGTTTCAAGCTAAATGATAATTGAAAGAAAACATATCAAAATATTCAGAATGCAGACAAAACAGAATTTAGAGAAAAATTTATAGCTTTAAGTAATTGTATTAGAAAACAAGGAAAGTTTACAATCAATGCTTCAAGCAGCTACTATTCGAAAACTGAAGCAGAAAAAATTAAGCCTGAAATATGTAGAAGAAAGGAATAATAAAGATCAGAGCAGAATCAATGCAATAGATAACAGGAATATTAACAAAACCAAAAGTTGAAAAGATTAGTAAATTACCTCTAGCTAGACAAAAAAGAGAAGATGCTAATTGCCAGTATTAGTTATAATAAAGTATTCTTACAGATGGTACAGACATCAAAAAAGGTAAAAAAGAGACTATAAATAATAACTTGAATGAATACATTAAACAAATTAAATGAAATGGAAGAATTTATTGTAAAATACAACTTTGCAAAACTGACTTGTTTTAGTCTGTTTTCATGCTGCTGATCAAGACACACCCAAAACTGGGCAATTTACAAAAGAAAGAGGTTTAATGGACTTACAGTTCCATGTAGCTGGGGAGGCCTCATGATAATAATTGAAGGCAGAGACGTTCTACATGGATGGCAGCAGACAAACAGAGAGAGCTTGTTCAGGGAAACTCCTGTTTTTAAAACCATCAGATCTCACTACCATGAGAATAGCATGGGAAAGACCTGCCACTATTATGTAATTATGAAAGACCTCCCACCAGGTCCCTTCCACAACACGTGGGAATTATGGGAGCTACAAGATCAGTTTTGGGTGCAGACACAAAGCCAAACCATATAATTCTGCCCCTGGTCTGTCCCAAATTTCATGTCTCCACATTTCTAAACCAATCATGCCTTCCCAACAGTCCCCCAAAGTCTTAACTCATTTCAGTATTAACTCAAAAGTCCACAGTCCAAAGTCTCATCTGAGACAAGAAAAGTCCTTTCCACCTACGAGCCTGTAAAATCAAAAGTGAGTTAGTTACTTCCTAGATACAATGAGGGTACAGGCATTGGGTCAATACAGCTATTTCAAATGAGGAAATTGGCCAAAACAAAGGGGCTACAGGCGCCATGCAAATCCGAAATCCAGCTTGGCAGTCAAATCTTAAAGCTCCAAAATGGTATCTTTTGACTCCATGTTGCAAACTCAGGTCACACTGATGCAAGAGGTAGATTCCCATGGTCTTGGGCAGCTCTGTCTCTGTGGCTTTGCAGAGTATAGCCTCCTTTCCAACTGCCTTCACAGTCTTGTGTTGAGTGTCTGCAGCTTTTCCAGTTGCATGGTGCAAACTGTCAGTGGATCTTCCATTCTGGGGTCTGGAGGATGGGGCCCTCTTCTGACAGCTCCACTAGGCAGTGCCCCAGCAGGGACTCTGTGTGGGGGCTCCCATATTTCCCTTCTGCACTGCTCTAGCAGAGATTCTCCATGAGTGCCCCACCCCTGCAGCAAACTTCTGCCTGGACGTTCAGGGGTTTCCATACATCTTCTAAAACCTAGGCAGAAGTTCCCAAACCCCAATTTTTGACTTCTGTCCACCCACAGGCTCAACACTCTGTGGAAGCTGCCAATGCTTGAGGCTGGCACCCTCTGAAGCCATGGCCCAAGCAGTAGCTTGGACCCTTTTAGTCATGGCTGGAGCAGCTGGGACACAGGCCACGAAGTCCCTAGACTGTACACAGCAGAGGGACCCTAGGCCCAGCCAATGAAACCATTTTTTCCTCCTAGGTTTTTGGGTCTGTGATGAAATGGGCTGCTGCAAAGTTCTCTGACATGCCCTGGAGACATTTTCCCCATTGTCTTGATGATTACCATTTGGCTCCTTGTTACTTAGGCAAATATCTGCAGGCCGCTTTAATGTTTCCTTAGAAAATGAGATTTTCTTTCTTATCACATTGTCAGGCTGCACATTTCCAAACTTTTATGCTCTTTTTCCCTTTTAAAACTGAATGCCTTTAACAGCACCCAAGTCACATGTTGAATTCTTTACTGCTTAGAAATTTCTTCTGCCAGATACCTTAAATCATCTCTCTCAAGTTTAAAGTTCCACAAATCTCTAGGGCAGGGGCAAAATGCTGACATTCTCTTTGCTAAAACATAACCAAGAGTCACCTTTGCTCAAGTTCCCAACAAGTTTTTCATCTCCATCTGAGGGCACCTCAGACTGGATTTCATTGTCCATATCATAGCATTTTGGTCAATGCCATTAAACAAGTCTCTAGGGTGTTCCAAACTTTCCCACATTTTCCTGTCCTCTTGTGAGCCCTCCAAACTGTTCCAGCCTCTGCTTGTTACCCAGTTCCAAAGTTGCTTCCATATTTTAAAGTATCTTTTCAGCAGCACTCCACTCCTGGAAACAATTTACTGTGTTAGTCCATTTTCATGCTGCTGATAAAGAGATACCCAAAACTGGGCAATTTACAAAAGAAGGAATTTTAATGGGCTTACAGTTTCATGTGGCTGGGGAGGCCTCACAATCCTGGTGGAAGGCAAGGAGGAACAAGTCGCATCTTACATGGATGGCAGCAGGCAAACAGAGAGCGCTTGTGCAAGGAAACTCCTGTTTTTAAAACCATCAGATCTCGTGAGACTTATTCACTATCACAAGAATAATGAGGGAAAGACCCACTCCCATGATTCAATTATCTCCCACTGGGTCCCTTGCATACATGTGGGAATTATGAGAGTATAAGATGAGATTGGGGGGTGGGGGATACAAACCCAAACCAAAGAGAAAAGCAAAATCTGATCATTCTTATAATATATTTAAAATTATAATGTATAATTTGAAACCTTCCCATACACAAAAGTGCTATATCAGATTGATTCACCAGTGACTTCGTTAAAAACATCTAAATAAAATAAAATACCAATTTTCACAAACATTTTTTCTCACAAAGATGTTACATTAAAAAGTTGAAGAGATATACCATGTTTATGGATAGGAATACTCAATATTGATAAAATATAAAATCTTTCCAAATTAATCTCTAGATTTAATATAATTCCCAATTATAATCTTAACCACAATAACAAAAGACATTTCTATAGAAACTGATAAGTTGATTCTTTTTTTTTTTTTTTGAGATGGAGTCTTGCTCTGTCACCCAGGCTGGAGTGCAGTGGCATAATCTCAGCTCACTACAACTTCCACCTCCCCGGTTCAATCAATTCTCTTGCCTCAGCCTCCTGAGTAGTTGGGACTATGGGTGCATGCCACAATGTCCAGCTAATTTTTGTATTTTTTAGCAGAAACAGGGTTTCACCATGTTTGCCAGGCTGGTCTTGAACTCCTGACCTCAGGTGATACACCCGCCTTGGCCTCCCAAAGTGCTGGAATTACAGGCATGAGCCACTGTGCCAGGCCCTGACAAGTTGATTCTAAAATCAAAGGAAAAGGAAAAGCTACTTAAATAGACAAAATTGTATTGAAAGGAGAACCAAAGACTTACACTACTTGATTTTTAAGACTTAATATATAGTGAAATATCTCAACCTTAGCACAGATATTTTGGCCAGATAATTTTGTGCATCTGTGTGTGCATGTGTATGTCAGAGCTGTCCTCTGTATTACATGATGTTTAACAACATCCCTGGCCTTTACATACAGGTGCCAAAACACCTCCCACTCAGTTCAACAACCAAAAATGTCTGCAGTAATTGCCTAATGTACAGGGAGGGCAAAATTACTCTGCAGTTGAGAACTAATATTATACAGCTACGGTCATGGGGACAGTGTGATATCAGCATAATGGAAGATAAGAAGAATAATGACATAGAATACAGAGTCCAGAAATAGATCCACACATGCAAGGTCAATTTATGCATTTGACAACTAATCAAGGCCAGCACTGGAAAGTAAAATATATTTCCAATAAGTGGTTCTAGAATAACTAGAAATCAATATATAAAGTAAATTTTGCTGCCTAGCTCACTCTGCATATAAAATTAATTTATAAAGGGTAATGTCAGCAAGATGGTGGACTGGGAAGCTGTAGATCTTGTTTTTCCTATGGAAACATCAAATAAACAAGGACATACTTACTAAAATGTCTTTATTGGCCTTCAGGAAACCAAAGATCATAGAAACAAAGTGATATCCAATCAAGAAAAAGCCACTTTCAAAACACTACCAAATTTCATGGCATTTTTCACTTGCTCTAGCTCCAATATCTCCCTGGTGTCACCTGGACCAATTCCTTGTTCCTTCCCTCAAAATGGAAGGAACATAACAAAACTTCTTTGTAACATTCTGGTGTTTGAGCTGCTCCAGGTACTGGTTTTGGTCTCACCTGACTCAATGCTCAGGTGGAGTAAAATAGCATAGCTTGTTTCTAAGGATGGAAGCCATGAAAGGAAGTGGTGGGTGCTATAGTGCAAGAAAAATGCTGGGAGATTGCAGACCAATGGACACCTGGGGACAAGAGAGTACAGGCAGAGGAATACAATAGAAATCTAAGCCTCTGAGAAAAAGCTGTGATGAGATACCTATATGATTTGAATGTTTGTTCCCTCTGAAACTCATATTCAAATTTAATTTGCATTGTAACAGTATTAAGAGGGTAGGGCCTTTAAGAGGTGATTAGCTGCAGGGCTCTGCCCTCACGGGTGGCATAGCTGTCCTTATAAAAGGGTAAGTTCATCCTCCTTTTGCTCTCTCACCGTCTTGCCTTCTGTCATGTGATGACTCAACTGGAAAGCCCTCACCAGATGCTAGCAATTTTGATAATGGACTTCACAGCTTCTGGAATGTGAGCCAATACATTTCTGTTCATGATAAAGTACCCAGTCTCAGCTACTCTGTTATGAGCATAAGGGACAATGGGAAACCATCAAGTGAAACAATATAAATATAAAGGGGGCCAAAAATACCAATTTTCACGAAATTTTTTTTTCTTACAAAGACAGAAAAAGAAGAGAGAAGAGAGCAGAGAGATTATTTGAAGAAATAATAGCTAAAAGTGTCCCAAATATGAGGAAAGACATGGATAAATAAATCCAAGAAGCTCAAAAATCTCTAAAGAAAATAAATCCAAAGAGACACATTATAGTAAAACTGCCAAAAGTCAGGACCCATTATAATCAAATTTGAAAAGTCAAAGACAAGAGAGGATTCTTGAAGATGGTGAAGTAGTAAGCTCCAGGAATCTTTCTCCTGATCCAGACAAAAGTTGACTGGCATAATCTGTCTGATGTAACTATTTTGGAACTCTGGAGTCTATTAAAGGTTTGCAACTTCTAGGGGAAGGGTGGATGGTAAATTACATTAATTTCAATCACATTCAGCTCTTAGCACAACAGCAATTAGCATCCTCTACACATAGCCCTGTAGCAGGCAGCTGTGCATGCTTCCCTGGAGCAACTTGCATACAGTTTATAGGAGGCAAGTTTGGCAAAAATAACTCTGTCCCCCAAATATCAGTGATCTGTGCTCTGATTATTGATGGATGCTTCTGAGCTTAGACGTGCAAAGAGTTAGGCAGCCATGGCTGTTACACCTTCCCTAATTGCTGCCAGCCCTTCCTCTCCAACTGAAGTGACTTCCAGGGGATATTAAGGGCCAGTGACATTTTTCTTTTTTCATCAAAGTTTTCTCAATTTCCCCTTTTGGAAGCCAGACTTTAAAGACTAGGACATGTAGAAACAACTGCATATATGGGGAAAATTAGAAGGTGATCATATATGCCCAGGGAAAGGCACAGGATCAGAAAAGTTGTGAGAAGACCTTAAGTTTGTACCTTAGACTGATCCTTGGCACAGAGATAGCCTATTACAATTAAAAAAGAAAACCACAACAAGCAAAAACAATTAAAAAAAAACAGCAAAACCTGGCTAAGGGGGAGAATCTGATTCCTAGATTTATAACAATATTAGATTCAAATGTCTAGTTTTTGATAAAAACAAACACATGACATACGAATAAACAGGAAGGTGTGACTCATACAAAGGAAAAAAAATGACGGAGAAATTAAACAAAAGTTGGGGGAGTTCATTACCACTAGACCTTTCCTACAGGTAATGCTTAAAAGTGTCCTGCAGGGAGGTTGAGGCGGGCGGATCACGAGGTCAGGAGATCGAGACCACGGTGAAACCCCATCTCTACTAAAAATACAAAAAAATTAGCCGGGCGTGGTGGTGGGTGCCTGTAGTCCCAGCTACTCGGAGAGGCTGAGGCAGGAGAATGGCGTGAACCCGGGAGGCGGAGCTTGCAGTGAGCCGAGATTGCACCACTGCACTCCAGCCTGGGCAACAGAGTGAGACTCCGTCTCAAAAAAAAAAAAAGAAAAAGTGTCCTGCAGGGTAAAATTAGCTGGGCATGATTATGTTTGTCTGTAGTCCCCACTACTTGGGAGGCTGAGGTGAGAAGATTGCTTGAACCCAGGAGGTTATGGCTGCAGTAAATCATGATTATATCTCTGTACTCCATCCTGGGTGACAGAGCAAGACACACACACACACACACACACACACACACACACACACACACACACAAATATATATTATATATAAGAGACAAAGAAGGATATATATAAATCCTATATATAATATATGGATCATATATATATCCTATGTATATTCTTTGGATATATAGATCCTTCTTTGTCTCTTATAACCTTTTTTAATTTTTTACTTAAAGACTATTTTTTTCTGATATTAGAATATAATTACAATTGAAAACAGGTTCTTAAAGAGATGTTTCTACACTCATGTTCATAGCAGCATTATTCACAATAGCTAAAACATGGAAACAACTCAAGAGTCCATTGCCAGATGAATAAATAAGCAAAATGTATATATACACACACCAGAATACTATGTACTCTTCAAAGAGAAGGAATTGCTGACACATGCTACAACATGGATGAATCTTGAAGACATTATGCTAAGTGAAATAAACCAATCACAAAAAGACAAATACTGTATGAGTCCACTTATATGAGTTACTTAAAGTTGTCAATATTATATAGATAGAAAGTATAATGGTTGTTGTCAGGGACTTAAGGGAGAGGGGAATGTGAGTTATTGTTTAATAGTATCAGTTTTACAAGATGAAAAGAGTTATAGAGTTGAATGGTGGTGATGGTTGCACAGCATTATGAATATATTTAATACCAGTGAACTGTACACTTCAAATGATTAAGATGTTAGGTGTATTTTACCACACACACACACAAAAGTCAAAGACAAAGAAATAATCCTGAAAGGAGCAAGAGAAAAGTGACTTATCACATACAAGGGGTCTCTAATATGACAATCAGTAGATTTCTTAGCAGAAATCTCACAGGCTAGAGTGTGGTAGGGTAGTATTTTTAACGTCCTGAAAGAAAAAAAACTGTCAGTCAAGAGTTTTATATCTTGCAAAAATGAGGGAGAAATTAGGATATATTCAGACAATCAAAAGGTACTGGAGCTCATTATCACCAGACTTACCATACAAGAAATGCTAAAGAGGGTACTTCAAGTGGAAATTAAAGGACACTAGATGGTAATTTAAAGCCATATATAAATGTAAAGTTTTCTGGTAAGGTAGATACATGGACAAAGATAAAAAACAGTATTATTGTAATTTTGTATTGTAATCCACTTTTATTCTATAAGATTTAAAAGATAAGTGCACACACCTATGACCATATGATCTTTGACAAAGCTGACAGAAACAAACAAGGGGGAAAAGACTCCTTACTCAATAAATGGTGTTGGGATAACTGGCTAGCCATATGCAGCAGATTGATGTTGGACACCTTCCTTACAACATATACAAAAATTTAACTCAAGATGGATTAAATATTTAAATGTAAAACCCAAAACTATAAGAACCCTGGAAGACAACCTAGGCAGTACCATTCTGCACATAGGAATGGGCAAAGATTTCATGACAAAGATACCAAAAGCAGTTGCAACAAAAGCAAAAATTGACAAGTGGGATCTAACTAAACTTAAGAGCTTCTGCACAGCAAAATAAACTATCAACAGAATAAGCAGACAACCTACAGAGTAGGAGAAAAATTTGCAAACTATGCATCTGAAAAAAGGTCTAATGTCAAGCATCTATAAGGAACTTATATTTACAAGAGAAAAACAACCCCATTAAAAAGTGGGCAAAGGACACAAACACTTTTCAAAAGTAGACATACATGCAGCCAACAAGCAAATGAAAAAAGCTCAGTATCACTGATCATTAGAGAAATGCAAATGAAAACTCCAGTGAGATACCATCTCACACCAGTCAGAATGGCTATTATTAAAGAGTCGAAAAATAACTGATGATGCCGATGAGGCTGGAGAGAAAGGGAACACTTATCCACTGTTGGTGTGAATGTAAAGTAATTCAACCATTGTGGAAAGCAGTAAGGTGATTCCTCAGAGAGCTAAAAGCAGAACTACTATTTGATCCAGTGACCCAGATGAATATAAATCATTCTACCATAAAGACACATGCACATGAATGGTCATTGTAGCTCTACTCACAATAGCAAAGGCATGGAATCAACCTATATGCCCATCAATGGTGGACTGAATAAAGGAAATGTGGTACGTATACACCATGGAATACTATGCAGCCGTGGAAAAGAACAAGATCATGTCTTTTGAGAGAATATGGATGGAGCTGGAGGCTATTATCCTTAACAAACTAATGTATCAACAGAAAACGAAATACCACATATTATCACTTATGCATGGCAGCTAAATGATGAGAACATATGAACACAGAGGGGAACAACATACACTGGGGCTTATTATTGGGTGAAGGGTGGGAGGAGGGAGACAATCAGGAAAAATAACTAATGGGTACTAGACTTAATACCTGTGTGATGAAATAAGCTGTACAATAAATCCCCATAACACAAGTTTACCTATGTAACAAACCTTCACATGTACCCTGAATCTAAAATAAAAGTTAAAAAAAGAGAAGTGCATAAAACATAATTATAAATCTATTTTAATGGGTATACAAAATACAAAGATAAAATTTTTTGATAGTAATAACATAAGTAGAGCAGACAGAGCTATAAGGTAATACAGTTTTTTGATTAAAATAAATTTGGTATCAATTTAAGATAGATTTTCATAATTTAGGATGTTATATGTAATCCTCATGGTAATTACAAAGAAAATATTCATAGAGTATACACAAAAAGAAATGAGAATGAAGTTGAAACATGTCATTACAAATCAATTAAATATAAAGGAAGGCAGTAAGAGAGGAAATGAGTTATGAAAATGTATAAAACATACAGAAAACAAATAACAAAATGACAAAAGTAGGTGCCTGTCAGTAATCACTTTAAATGTAAATAGATTAAATTCTTCAATCAAAAGATAGTGGCAGAACGGATTTTTAAAAACAGGATCAAATTCTGTGCTGTTTATAAGACACCCATTTTAGAACTAAAGACACGGATAGGCTAAAATTGAAAGGATGGAAAAGATATTATAGTCACCAAAAAGGAGTAGAGGTGGTTATATTAATATTAGGCAAAATAGACTTTAAGTCAGAAACTTTTCAGACAAAAATGGTCATTTCATAATGACAAAAGTTTCAATACAGTAAGAAGATGTAAAAATAAAATAAACATATATTCACCCAACATCAGTGTTCCAAAATATATGAAGCAAGCATTGACTGAACTGAAGGGAAAAATAGCTCTTGAATAGTAGGAGATTTTAATATCTCACTTTCAATAGTAGGTAGAACAACCAGATAGAAGATCTATAAAGAAATACAAGAATTGAACAACCCTATAGTCTAATGGGACCAACAACAGCACAAAATAATTTTGCCAAGTACACATGAAACATTCTAAAGAATAAATCATATGTTAGGCCAAAAAACAAATCTTTATACACTTTCTAAAATTTATTGATTTATTTTTGACAGTTAAGAGGTTTTATTCTAATACCAATAATTACAATGCTTGTTTGTCTAAATGAAAACTGAAAACAAGTATACAAAACAGTTGATTCCTAATTGTGTACTGAAAACAGTAAGAGGTTCCACAACACCAGATAGACCAGTTCTGAGGTTTTCCCCAAGGCAAATTTCACAGCTCCAGCTTCTTTAGTGTTTATCAAAATACAAAATAAAAAAATCGAGGTCATCTTTTTTTCTTTTTCTTTTTTTTGAGACAGAGTCTCAGTCACTCACTCTGTCACCCAGGCTGGAGTGCAGTGACACGATCTCGGCTCACTGCAACCTCTGCCTCCTAGGTTCAAGAGATTTTCATGCCTCAGCCTCCCAAGAGCTGGGATTACAGGGACCTGCCACCACTCCTGGCTAATTTTCGTAGTTTTGTAATTTTTGTATTGCATTTCGCCATGTTGGTCAGGCTGGTCTTGAACTCCTGAACTCAAGTGATCCACCCACCTTGTCCTCCCAAAGTGCTGGGATTACAGGTGTGAGCCCCCACACCCGGTTAAGGCTATCTTTTTTTTTTTTTGAGACAGAGTCTCACTCTGTTGCCCAGGCTGGAGTGTAGTGGTGCGATCTCACCTCACTGCAACCTCCACCTCTGGGTTCAAGCATTTCTCTGCCTCAGCCCCTGAGTAGCTGGGATTACAGGCACCTGACACCACGCCCGGCTAATTTTTTTGTATTTTTCAGTAGAGACAGGGTTTCACCATGTTGGTCAGGCTGGTCTTGAACTCCTGACCTTGTGATCTGCCCGCCTCGGCCTCCTAAAGTGTTGGGATTACAGGCATGAGCCACCGTGCCCAGCCCAAGGCCATCTTTTTTTATGGCAACTTGGATGCTTGCAGTCTGAGTGAGAGACAGGTAAGACATATATGGAGATGGGGTGCTCCTGAGGGGCTGTGGGTGTAGGTGCACAGTTCACTTTCCTTGCTGTCTCATTAACCGTGATGAGGCCCCAGATATCCCACCAATGTGCCTCAGTGAGCACAAGAGCTGAAGACCATGGGCCTGCTCTGGCCACATGCTGACCAAGGGACAGTAGGACCCTATGTCCTCTGAGCAGGCTACAGGCAGGCAGGTGGGTGGGGAGGTGGCCTGGGGGAGAATGAGACAGCCATGGGCTCTAAGACTAGCCCTTAAGAACCATGGGAGCACAGGGACAAGCACAAGGCTATGAGATGCAGGGTGATCTAAGGACAAGTGCGTCACAGACATCTCTATTGTGACCATGCAGAATTGATGGCAGTCTTGCTGTGCCAACACCTCGTGTTCCTGAAGGGACTAGCTGCTATTGATCTCTTGCTTCATTCCACTGTGATAGAAAAAGTTACTTTGCATGATTTTCATGTTTAAAATGCATTAGGGAGCAAAATCAACACGTAGCTCAGAGCAACAGTCACCAAGGTGTCCCTGGCCAGCATCCTTCCATCTGTCCACAAGCATGGGGAGCATCTTTGTCAACCTCTTCGAAAGCCTTTTTGGCAAAAAAGAAATGCACATCCTCATCATGGTCCTCAGTGCTGCAGGGAAAACAACAATCCTGTATAAGCTGAAGCTGAGCGACATCATGACCACCATCCCTACCATAGGCTTCAATGTGGAAACCATGGAGTACAGGAACATCAGCTTAACCATGTGGAACATGGGCAGCCAAGAAAACATCTGGCCTCTGTGGCACCACTACTTCCAAAATACACAAGGACTGATGTTCGCAGTGGACAGCAATGATAGAGAGTGTGGAAAGGATGCCTGGGAGGAGCTCTTTAGGATGCTGGCTGAGGATGAGCTCTGGGTGCAGTCCTCCTGGTGCTTGCCAACAAGCAGGGCCTCCCCAATGCCAGGAATGCAGCCAAGATCACAGACAAGCTGGGGCTGCACTACCTGTGCCACAGGAACTGGTGCATTTGGGCCACCTGTGCCATTAGTGGAGGCAGGCTCTGTGAAGGACTGGACTGGCAGTCCAATCAACTCTGGAACCAGAAGTGAATGCAACACCCTCTTACTCTCATTGCTCGTCTTCCCCTTCACTTTATCCTCATGTGGCAAATGTGCAGCTCTGTGGTGTGAGTGCCAGAAACTGCCTCCTTGGTTTGGTCACCATGTGCATCATACTGTGCTATAAATGTGGCAGACATAGCCTGTGGCCAGACTTTTTATTTAATGTAAATACTTTTTGTTTCCAGTGAGGCAGTTTCTGCTACTCCTATGCAATATTACTCAGGTTTTGTTTGTTTGTTTGTTTTACTGTAAAAAGAAAAATCAACTCATTCTTCAGTGCTGAGAGGGGACATAGGCTCATGGGTACCTGGCCTCTGAGAGTCGCCAATTTGGGAGAGCTGGGGGTGCCTCTAACTTCAGAGCTGTGTTGATACCCATTTCGGTGGTTGATTTTTAACCCAAACTCAGTGCATTTTTAAAAAATAGTTAAAAATCTACATCAAGAACACTTGAACACACAGAAGAGAGACTTTGCTTAGCATGGGTTTGCAGTTATGGCCCGGATGCTAGTCACCGGCTTGTCACATGCTAGTCACTCATGTTCCACATGGTTAAGCTGATGTTCCTGTACTCCATGGTTTCCACATTGAAGCCTATGGTAGGGATGGTGGTCATGATGTCGCTCAGCTTCAGCGTATACAGGATTGTTGTTTTCCCTGCAGCACTGAGGACCATGATGAGGACGTGCATTTCTTTTTTGCCAAAAAGGCTTTCGAAGAGGTTGACAAAGATGCTCCCCATGCTTGTGGACAGGTGGAAGGATGCTGGCCAGGGACACCTTGGTGACTGCTGCTCTGAGCTACGTGTTGATTTTGCTCCCTAATGCATTTTAAACATGAAAATCATGCAAAGTAACTTTTTCTATCACAGTGGAATGAAGCAAGAGATCAATAGCAGAGGGAAAACTGGAAAATTCATGAATATGTGGAAATTACAAAACACTCTAAAATAACCAATGTGTCAAAAAATTAATAGCCAGGGAAATCAGAAAATATTTTGTGACAAGTGAAAGTGAAAACATAGCACACCATAATTTATAGAATGCAGTGAAAGCAGTGCTGAGAGAAATATATAGTTATAAATGTTTACATTAAAAATATCTCAAATCAACAATCTAGCTTTACACCTTAAGAAACTAGGAAAAAATGTTCAAATTAAATCCAAAGCTAGCAGAAAGAAGAAAATAATAAAGATTAGCGTAGAAATAGATAAAATAGAAAACAAGAAACAAAATTAATAAAACCAAGAGCTGGTTCTTTAAAAATATAAACAAAATTAAAAAACCTTAACTAGACTGACTACGAAAAAAAATGAGAAGACTAAAATTAGAAATGCAAGAGGGAATATTACTACTGAATTTACAGAATCAAAAAGAATTATAAAAATGTACTATGAACAAAAGTACTATGAATTTCTGTGCCAACACATTGGATAACCTACCCACTCCATATTCTTAGCACAATAGATTATAATTTATTTCCCCAAATATAAATAATGTCTTTTATGTTCTTTCTATATATATGCTGTTCTTTTTCTTCAAACACACTTTCGTTGCCTTCCTCATTCACAGAAGACCAACTAATTATTCATATTTCAGCTAATATGGTGTTTTTCCCTGACAAATCCAAGCAGAATGAGTAATGAGGGAGAGAATGAAGCTATACCATGGAGAAAAGGGCCTGTAAATGGAGAAGGAAAGGCAAAGGTGTATGTAAATTTGAGCATGAATGGAGGTTGCCCATGAAGTCTTAGAAAGGTCAATTAGTTTTAACAGGGGAGAAAGACTGAAAAAGAAAATGGATGGAAATATAGAAATGGGCAGATGAGGAACTTTTCCTTTGATACTTCGATTTTTTCAACATTGTCAATTTTTAAAAATTAGGCATGTGTTGGCATGGTGGGACATGCCTGTAGTCCCAGCTACTTGGGAGGCTGAGGTGGGAGGATTGCTTGAGTACAGAAGGTCAAGGCTGCACTGAGCCCTGATGGTGCCACTGCTCTCCAGCCTGGGTGACAGAGAGAGATTTTGTCTCAAAAAATAAAAAATAAAAAAATCAGGCATGTGGAATGACACTTCTTTCAGACACATGTGCCCAAATGTCTAGAAACAACTGAGTCTCACAAAGTCCGGAGTTGCTTGTGGGTGTCTACCTCCACAACTTTCACCATACGCTTGATGATAAGATAGAAGAAAATGAGCAGTAAAACAATACCTTCATGTTAGTAATTGAGGGACGATGAAAAGGAAGAAATAAAATCTGGACTTTTGACATCTTCTTGACATTTAGGACAGACGTACTAGTAGAATTTTTCCTCTTTGGAGGGATGAAACAAAAACTTAGTCATGCTGAGTGAGTTCAAGCTTCTTGAATTGGGGGAGAAAAGCAAAAACAATGAAGCTGATACACTATCCCCTTGAATTTCTTTTATTAAAGTTTAGAGAATGCCTGTGACTAATTTCTTGGTCTTCACAGACTTAGCATTGTCTGCAGATCAAGCAGCAGAAATGAGGAAAGAGGTACAGGTGGTAAGTCTTGGAAGACAATGAGAAGGTAAACATTGTAGCTTCAAAGGAACTGCCTGTGTTCACAGTGGTGATAAAGCTCAAGAATGACTCCTCCCTACCCTGAGTTAAATGAGGTGTGAGAGGAGAAAAAAAGTCTCTACTTGGTAGAACAGTGGATGAAGCTGGAGAGAGCTAGGTTTTAGTTAAGGCAGAGAAGTGAAGTGTACCTTTTAGAAAAATATTGATTCATTTTCAAATATTTATTAACATCTATTCTGTATGAAACCCTGATCTAGATAAATGGGTAACATATTTCTTTTCTTCTACAACCTTGCTACTGGAAAATGCATCACAATGAAAGTAAGTCTCAGACAAAATCCCGACAAACTTAAAAAATTTATTAACAAGCAGACACAAAAACAGTCACGTAACCTATTTTTGTAAGCTAGAGAGAAGTCCATATTCTTTGTTCTCAGGGTCTCTGATATGCAGATGCAATGATATCTGACAGTAGGAACTAGTTGGATCTGGAAATAATTGCCTATGGGGAGTAGAAAAGCAGGATTTCTCAAACTATTTGCTGTAATGACCAGGATTTTTAAAATTTCTACCCAATCATAGACCAATACTTTTGTAAAACATAATAGAAATAAAGTACTAGAAGTTTTTGACCTCTAGTAATGGTAAGGTGTCTATAGTAGACTAGTCTTCCTGATTACAACAAGTATAAACTTCGGACTAAATGTAAAAAGCAATTTTTGAATGCATTGGTGAGTGACCATTGAAAGAAGGGAGGCATACTAAGTGAAAACCACATTTGCTCTGCTATTCTGCTGACCATAACTCCTAGTCTGTCTTGCACATGGGCAATGGAGCTTAAGCAGAAAGTTGCAGTTTTATTGAGCTGATGAGTTAAAGGTCAGGATTTGGGGGTGACAGAAAAGCTGGAAATTGAATGGGATAGCTCAGAGAAGAACAGGGGACCTCCAAATTTGCATACAGTTTCAAATCCTTGGAAGAAACCTGAAATTCATATGGCCATAACAACACTTCCAGAGTGATACTCCCAGTAGAAATAAAGAAATGGAAGCCTGAAAGAGCTGGTTGGAGATTTTGGAAATTTCCCAGTGCTGGAGAGACAGAGTTTGGAATTGTTCTATCACGTTAGAAGGAATCGGAAAACACCTTGTTTTTCCATTGAAACCCCAAACAGTCACACTCAGGAATAAGGACCACATTCTAAAACCAAAGTTTATACATTAGCACTAAGGGAAAAATGGAAACAGACCCTCCCTAACAAAGTCTAAAATCAAACTTCAACAGAATTCAGATGATCAATATTAATATAACTGCACATGAGAATAGACCTCAGAACTTTTCAGAGGAAGATAAAATCTAGAATATCTATAGCATGTTCTATAATGTACACTTTAGAATTTAAAAATTACTAGTCTTTGGACACATAGTGAGAAGAAAAATAATAGTCAATAGAAACAGACCTACAGAGGACCCAGATATTGAAACTAACAGAAGATTTTAAAGTGGGAATGTTACATTTGTTTTAACAAATTGCAGAGAAGGCAGATATAGTAGATGAGGATACAGGATATCTTTGGAAATATATAAAATTCAAAAAGAATCAAGTGGAAATTAAAAATATAGTATCTGAAATAAAAATGTAACTGAATAAAATCAACCTTTTAAAAAATTCAAAGAAAAAAATCCATTTCCATAAAGATAGGTCAATAGAATTTTTCAAAGTGAAACAAAAAAGAAAAAAAAGAGAAAATTAAAGATCCTCAGTGACCCGTAGTACCATATTACATAATAAACACATATAATTTAAGTCCCAGAAAGAAAAAAGACAGAAAATAGAACCAAAAAGTTTCAAAGAATAACTAACGTAACATTTTTCAAATTAGTTTAAAAACATCAACTCACAGATGCAAAAAGCTAAGCATTAAACAGAATGAATGCAGAGAATGCTATACCTGGACACATCAAGAGTTAGAAAGTTTAAAGGCAGCCAAAGAAAAAGAGATACATTACATACACATTACAATGATAAGAAATGGTTGGCTTCTCAAAAAAATGGAGACAAGAAGATAATGGAATGACGTCTTTAAAGAGCTAAAATAAATTTCAACATTTTAATATTTCTGATAATATTCTCTGTTATGAGGTCTATTTTGCCTGAAATTGCCATAACTACTCTAGATTTCTGATGTTTATTCTTTGCATTTTATATCTTGTGCCAACCTTTGGCTTTTAAATTACTTGGGTGTTTATAATTGAAGCAAATTTCATATAGCATATACTGTGGAATAATGGTAAGTGAGCAAATTCACCAAGAAGACATAAGAACATTAAATGTATATGCAACCAATATCAAAGTCTCAAAACATAAGAAGTAAAGAAATGACAACATTGAAAGGCAGAATACAGAAATCTACAATTTTGTAAGAAGTTTTAATACTCTTCTCTCATTAACTGATTGAACAAGTAAATAGACAATCAAAGAGGATATAGAAGACAAACAATACTGTCAAACTTATTAGCTTTCTCCCAAACAATGGCAGAATATATACTCTTCTTCATATACACATAGAAAATTCACCATGTGCTGGGCCACAAAACTTGAAGTTTCAGTGGATTTCTAAAGAAAGAAATCACACAGAGCATGTCTTCTGATCGTAACAGAATTAAATTGAAAATCAGTAATAGAAAGATATATGGATAATTCCTAAATATGTGGAAATCAATACTCTTCGAAATGATTCATGAGTCAAAAATGAAACCATAGGGTAATATTTTCAACTAAATGAAAATTTAAATATAACATATTAAACATTGGGAGGTATGATTAAAGTAGCATTTCTAAATGATAGGTTTAATGTCAAGAAACTTGTATTTCTTACCTTATGAAACCAGAAAAAGACAAGCAAATTAGTCATAATATGTAGACAAAAGGCAATAGTAGGCCAGATACAGTGGCTCACGCCTGTAATCCCAGCACTTTGGGAGGCTGAGGCAGGCAGGTCACTTGAGGTCAGGAGTTCAAGACCAGCATGGCTAACATAGTGAAACCTCATCTCTACTAAAAACACGAAAATTAGTCAGGTGTGGTTGCGGGCGCCTGTAATCCCAGCTACTTAGGAGGCTGAGGCAGGTAAGTCACTTGAACCAGGGAGACAGAGGTTGTAGCGAGCCAAGTTTGCGCCACTGCACTCCAGCCTAGGTGACAGAGGGATACTCTGTCTCAAAAAAAAAAAAAAAAAAAAAAAAAAAAATGCAATAGGAAAGCTCACAGCAGAAATCCATGAAATACAACACAGACAAATAATAGAGAAAGTAAAAGCAAAAGGTCTTTTTGAAAAGAACAATAAAAATGATAGAATTCTATTCACACCGATCTGAAAAAACAGAAAAAATTACCAATATTAGGAATGAAAGAGGAGACATTACCTAAATATATTACAGATATTTGAAGAATAATAAGGGAATAATACAAACAGCTTTATGCCAATAAATTCATCAACTTAAATGGGTAAGTGCGTTGAAATACATAAAATGTCAAATCTGACTTGAGAAGAAATAGACAATCTGATTGTCCTTGTACCTTTTAAATAAATTGAATTTGTGATAAGACCCTTCCCACAAAGAAAATGCCAGACTCAGAGGGCTTCAATGGCAAATATAATAAATATTTAATGGAACAATAATTCTAATCCTAGAAATCTCTTTCAGAAAATAGAGGAGGGAGCTCTCATCAACTCATTTTATGAGGCCAGCATTGTCCTTGTACCAAAACTGGACAAAAACATTACAGGCAAACTACAGATCAATATTCTTCATAAACATAGTCACATATCCTTAATCCTTAACAAAATGTTAAGCCCATTTTTGGTTGGATGGGATCATATTGGTTTGTCCAGTGATTATGTGTAGAACTCATATATGTCATCTCCCTATTGAGGCATTTATTATTGATTTAAAGCTCTTGAAAACTGTAAGGGACATTATTCTTGAACTTGAGAATTGGTGAAAGATTCGTGTCCAACAGCCTGCTAGTTATACTCAATCCTCACTATTCGTGGATTTTGTATTTGCAAATTTGCCTGTTCAATAAAATTTATTTTTAACACTAAAATCAATACTTGTGGCATTTTCAGGGTTATTCACAGACATACATGGAATGGTGAAAAATTTGAGTTGCCTGACATTCATGTTCAGAGCTGAGATCAAACAAGGTGAGGCTTTGCTTTCTTGTTTGGGCTCTCACACTGTCCTTTTCATTTAGTGCCACAGTTTTTGCTTTTTTATGATGTTTATTGGTGATTCTGCTGCTCAGAATCGCCCCAAATGGCATAGTGTTGAAGTGCTGTCTACTATTCCTAAGCACAAGAAGGCTGTGATGTGCCTCACGGAGAAAATGTACCATCAGATAAGCTTTGTTCAGGCATGAGTTACACTGTTATTAGCTGTGAGTTTAATGTTAATGTATCAACAACATATAAGAACACATGAAACAAGATGATGTGATCTGAGAGACCACAATAGGTACCCCCTTATCAACTAAGATAAACCCTAAAGTTAAGGTTATGAAAACAAAGTTACTTACGGGTCAAGGATTCAGGGCCCAGCTGGAATGGCAAATTTCTAA
Source organism: Symphalangus syndactylus (assembly GCF_028878055.3). Classification (NCBI taxonomy): domain Eukaryota; kingdom Metazoa; phylum Chordata; class Mammalia; order Primates; family Hylobatidae; genus Symphalangus; species Symphalangus syndactylus. Next base: position 106,101,911 of record NC_072425.2, read on the forward strand.
ATTCCTATGGCTCTAAATTCCCTGTAGTAGGAGCTGTTGGACCCCTTCTAACTCTGCTTTGCAACCCAGACCACTACAACTCTGGTTGGACGGAGGACCAACCTTACAAAGATTCTTTTCTAATAAGCAATTGCAGATCTCAAGCCAGTTTTAGCCAGCTTATAGCAGCTGTGCACAAACTGTCTTTGTGTCCTATAGTTCATCTTTTGATGTAAAGAGCCAACTTCCATCTCATTTTAATGCTAAAATCCTGCCCCCAAATGAACATGGGATGTATGTTACACATATGTTTACCCATTGCACATGCACTTGACTCCCCTCATAAATACATATAGCTTTACCCTAAAATCTGCTTACTATATATGACTCTACTGTGTGAAACAGGCCCTGTGAGGCATAAAACTCAGCCTTTTTCCTCCTCTTTGTAGAGAGAGCACTTTCTGCACACACCAGTGATGATCTCTTCCTGGTTTGCAAACTGATACTTCCAATAATACTCTCCTTTCTATTATTTAGTCATTCTGGTGGTCTTCTGGATGACAGTTGGGTATTAATCAGTTGACAAAAATGTTGTGACCAGATGCTAGCAGGAACCTAAACTTGTGTTTCCCCTAGGAACAATTGTTCAGTATTTGCTAATGTGGTATTCACAGTGGCTTTATAGAACATGAATACTGTAAATAATGAGAATCAAATTTATTTCTTCTGAGAATCCTTTCATGTCTCACACAAAACATGCTTGGGAAAAAAAGCTAACACACTTCTCAGCTGATAAAAATACTGCTCATTTTTTTACATTGGACTTGTTTCTTATATTCAATAAGGTTGTCAACAAAAAGAGTCAAGCTCTGTAAAATTTTTAAAGACATTTATTTTGAGCCTATTGTGAGTGACTAATGGCCCATGACACAGCTCCACATCCTGAGAACATGTACCCAAGGTGGTTGGTTTTGTACATTTTAGGGAGACATAAGACATCAGTCAATACATGTAAGATGAACATTGGTTTGGTCCAGAAAGGCAGAGAAACTCGAAGCAAGGACTTCCAGGTCATAGGTAGGTTCAAAGATTTTTTGATTGGCAATTGGTTGAAAGAGTTTATCTAATGATCTGGAATGAATGGAACGGAGTGTCTGGGTTAAGACAAGGGGTTGTGGAGACCAAGGTCCTTATTGAGCTGATGAAGCCTCCAGGTAGCAGGCTTCAGAGAGAAGATTGTAAATGTTTCTTATCAGACATAAAAAGATGCCAAATAGTTAATTCTCTAAGGGAAGGGGATTCTTTACAGAGTATAGATTTTCCCCACAAGAGACAACTTTGTGGGGCCATTTCAAAATATGTCAAATAAATATATTTTGGGATGAAATATTTCAATTTCTTTCAGAGCTTGCTATCTGTCATGTTGATATCTTCTTGCTACAAAGAATCTGATTTGTTAGTCTTAAGGTCTGTGTTTTAATGTTAATGCTGATCAGCCATGCCTGAAATCCAAAGAAGGAAGGTAAAATGAGGCATATCTGACACTCCCTTTCCCACCAGGGCCTGAATAATGTTTCAAGTTTACTTTAGAATGCCCTTGGCTGAGAAGAGGGGTCCATTCAGTTGATTGACGGGGGTTAGAATTTTATTTTCATTTACAGGTGCATAAAATAATCTTAAATGAAGAGTTACTTGATTTTATTAATACATGTATACACTTGTGAAACTACCAACTAGATCAAGACATAGAAAATTCCATAATTTTTTCTCATATCCCTTCCTAGATAATATCCTCACCCTGATAAGCATTTTTCTGACATATATCACCATCTATCCATTTTATTTGTTTTTTGAACTGCATGCAGATGGAATCACACTGCATGTACTCTTTTGTCTCTGACATCTTTTCTTCGATATGATATCTGTATAACAATAGTTTATTCATTATATATCATTATGTAATATTTTACTGTATAAATTTTTCACAATATATTTACTCACTGATAGACATTTGCATTACTTCCGGTTTTAGTTTATTATGAACAAAATTGCTTCAAACATTCTTGTGCATGAATTTTCATGGACATATGCAATTATTTTTCATGAGTAAATATCTGTGGCTATAACTGTTAGATGATAGGATAGATAGAGTTTTATTTTTATAAGACATTGCCAGTTTTCTTAAATGGTTATAACAGCTTGCTTCTCATCAGCAATGTATGAGTCCAGTGCTCCACATCTCACTAACATTTGGTATAGTCTTTTTATATTTTAGCCATTCTATTGAGTGAAATATTATGTTGTAGTTTTAATTTGCATTTCCTTAATGACTAATAATATTGGATATTTAATGATATTGATAAATTAATTTCCTGTTTTCTTGTGCTTTGTTTAAGAAATATTTGCTTACCCCAATGTTATGAAGGTATTCCCCCATGATATATTCCAAAAACTTTGTTTTATCTTTTAAATTTAGGTCCATGATCCTATAGGGGATCTTAGGTCCATGATCCTATAGGGGATCAGAATATGCCATCATAAAATATGCCTCTTTGGCATAAAAATTTTTTTGAGCTGAGTATTTTCAGAAACTATTGTCAAAATTTAATTATTTAAAATGCTATTCATTCCATCTATTGAAATGATCATTTCAAAATTTATTCTGTTAATGTGGTAAATTACATTGTTTTTATCCTCACATGTTAAACTAATCTTACATTCATAAAATTTAAAAAATATATTGTATATATGTTAATATATGTGATTTTATATAAATAGGTTAATATTTGTGGTTATATATGATCCACTTCATTAATAATATATATGTAGCTAATGTTTAGGAAAAATATTGCTTATAATATTATTTGCTTAAGGTTCTTGTTAGAATATGGTAATTTGATATCAGAGTTATGTTAGATGCACAGAACAGATTGGGAGGCTTTCCTTTTGCTATTTTGTGTTTAACAGTTTGGATAAGGATTTCCCAGGCAAGATGGCTGAATAGGAACAGCTCCAGTCTGCAGCTCCTAGCAAGACCAATGCAGGAGGTGGGTGATTTCTGCATTTCCAACTGAGGATCACAGCTCCTCACCAGCAAGGGAACAAAACTAGATGGAGAATGAGTTTGACAAATTGACAGAAGTAGGCTTCAGAAGGTGGGTAATAACAAACTCCTTCGAATTAAAGGAGCATGTTCTTATCCAATGCAAAGAAGCTAAGAACCTTGATAAAAAGTTAGAGGAATTTCTAACTAGAATAACCAGTTTAGAGAAGAACATGAATAACTTGATGAAGCTGAAAAACACAGCACGAGAACTTCATGATGCATACACAAGTATCAATAGCCAAATCAATCAAGCAGAAGAAAGGATATCAGAGACTGAAGATCAACTTAATGAAATAAAGCATGAAGACAAGATTAGAGAAAAAAGAAAGCAAAGGAACTAACAAAGCCTCCAAGAAATATGGGACTATGTGAAAAGACCAAACTTACGTTTGATTGGTGTACCTGAAAGTGACAGGGAGAATGGAACCAAGTTGGAAAACACACTTCAGGGTATTATCCAGGAGAACTTCCCCAACCTAGCAAGACAGGCCAACATTCAAATTCAGGAAATACAGAGAACACCACAAAGATACTCCTCGAGAAGGGCAACCCCAAGACTCATAATCATCAGATTCACCAAGGTTGAAGTAAAGGAAAACATTTTAAGGCCAGCCAGAGAGAAAGGTCTGGTTACCCACATATGAAAGACCATAAGACTAACAGCAGATCTCTCAGCAGAAACCCTACAAGCCAAAAGGGAGTGGGGGCCAATATTCAACATTCTTAAAGAAAAGAATTTTCAACCCAGAGTTTCATATCCAGCCAAGCTAAACTTCATAAGTGAAGGAGAAATAAAACGCTTCACAGACAAGCAAATGCTGAGAGATTTTGTCACCACCAGGCCTGCCTTACAAGAGCTCCTGCACTAAATATGGAAAAGAAAAACTGGTACCAGCATCTGGAAAAACAAACCAAAATGTAAAGACCATCGACACTATGAAGAAACTACATCAACTAATGGGCAAAATAACCAGCTAGCATCATAATGACAGGATCAAATTCACACATAATAATATTAACCTTAATTGTAAATGGGCTAAAGGCCCCAATTAAAAGTCACAGGCTGGCAAATTGGATAAAGAGTCAAGATTCATCAGTGTCCTCTATTCAGGGGACCCATCTCACATGCAAAGACACACATAGGCTCAAAATAAAGGGATGCAGGAATATTTACCAAGCAAGTGGAAAGCAAAGAAAAAAAAAAGAGCAGGGATTGCAATCCTAGTCTCCAATAAAACAAACTTCAAAGCAACAAAGATCAAAAAAGATAAAGAAGGCCATTACATAATGGAAGGGATCAATGCAACAAGAAGAGCTAACTATCCTAAATATATATGCACCCAATACAGGAGACCTAGATTCATAAAGCAAGTTCTTAGAGACCTACAAAGAGACTTAGACTCCCACACAATAATAGTGGGAGACTTTAACACCCCACTGTCAATATTAGATCAACAAGACAGAAAATTAACAAGGATATTCAGGATTTGAACTCAGCTCTGGACAAAGCCGACCTAATAGATATCTGTAGGAGATTGGTCAGGGTGGTGGGAAAAATTATAAAGAAAGACACAAACCTTCTGGGAAGGGCAGGAGGTTTTGCAAAAGCTTTGGGAGAGAAGCTGAAGGCAGCTGATTCTGTTATCTGGAGGCTGAGAGCAAAGGGTAGATAACAAGGGAATGTAAAGGAACTTATCTAGATAAATTGGTTTACTTATGTCTCCAGAAACCAACCTTTGATTATGCACGCACAGGGCTGCTCTCTATTGGGGGGGCGGGGGTCAACAATGTTAATTAACCACAAATTGTGTTCCCTCCAAGCCTTTGTCATTAAATCTGTACTAAATAAATGTGTGTGTTGCCAGCTTATCAAGGCTGCACTCTTGTCAGTTGTGCTAAGCCACGCGGTTCCCTAGCCACACTGTCAGGCACAATACCTGTGTCAGTGTCAGCAGACTTCTTTCACTGGTCGTTCTGGCAGAGTCTGCGGGACAGACTCTGCAGACATCTACAGAAATATCCACCCCAAATCAAGAGAATATACGTTCTTCTCAGCACCACATCGCACTTATTCTAAAATCGACCACATAATTGGAAGTAAAACACTCCTCAGCAAATGCAAAAGAAAGGAAATCATAACAAACAGTCTCTCAGACCACAGTGCAATCAAATTAGAACTCAGGATTAAGAAACTTACTCAAAACTGCACAACTACATGAAAACTGAACAACCAACTCCTTAATGACTACTAGGTAAATAATGAAATTAAGGCAGAAATAAATAAGTTCTTTGAAACCAATAAGAACAAAGACACAACATTCCAGAATCTCTGGGGCACAGTTAAAGCAGTGTTTAGAGGGAAATTCATAGCACTAAATGCCCACAGGAGAAAGTGGGAAATAACTAAAATCAACACCCTAACATCACAATTAAAAGAATTAGAGAAGCGAGAGCAAACAAATTGAAAAGCTGGCAGAAGATAAGAAATAACTAAGATCAGAGCAGAATTGAAGGAGATAGAGACACAAAAAACCCTTCAAGAAATCAATGAATCCAAGAACTGGTTTTTTGAAAAAGATTAACAAGATAGATAGACTGCTAGCCAGACTAATAAAGAAGAAAAGAGAAGAATCAAATAGACACAATAAAATGATAAAGGGGAGATCACCACTGATCCCACAGAAATACAAACTACCCACAGAGAATACTATAAACACCATCATGCAAATAAACTAGAAAATTTAGAAGAATTGGATAAATTCCTGAACACATACACCCTCCCAAGACTAACTCAAGAAAGAAGTCCAATTCCTGAATAGACCAATAACAAGTTCCGAAATTGAGGCAGTACTCAATAGCCTACCAAATAAATAAAGCCCAGGACCAGACAGATTCACAGCTGAATTCTACCAGAGGTACAAATAGGAGCTGTTACCATTCCTTCTAAAACTATTCCAAACAATAGAAAAAGAGGGACTCCACCCAAACTCATTTTATGAGGCCAGCATCATCCTGATACTAAAGCCTGGCAGAGACACAACAAAAAAAGAAAATTTCAGGCCAATATTCCTGATGAACATTGATGCAAAAAATCCTCAATAAAATACTGGCAAACCAAATCCAGCAGCACATCAAAAAGCTTATCCACCATGATCAAGTCGGCTTCACCCCTGGGATGCAAGGCTAGTTCAACATATGCAAATCAATAAACGTAATCCATCACATAAACAGAACCAATGACAAAAACCACATGATTATCTCAACAGATGCAAATAAGGCCTTCGATAAAATTCAACACCCCTTCATTCTAAAATCTCTCAATAAGCTAGGTATTGATGGAACTTATGTCAAAATAATAAGAGCTATTTATGACAAAACCACAGCCAATATCATACTGAATGGGCAAAAGCTGGAAGCATTCCCTTTGAAAACTGACACAAGACAAGGATGCCCTCTCTCATCACTCCTATTCAACATAGTATTGGAAGTTCTGGCCAGGGCAATCAGGCAAGAGAAAGAAATAAAGCATATTCAAATAGGAAGAGAGGAAGTCAAATTGTCTCTGTTTGCAGATGACATGATTGTATATTTAGAAAACCCCATCGTCTCAGCCTAAAAACTCCTTAAGCTGATAAGCAACTTCAGCAAAGTCTCAGGATAAAAATACCAATGTGCAAAAATGACAAGCATTCCTATACACCAATAATAGACAAACAGAGAACTAAATCATGACCAAATTCCCATTCACATTTGCTAAAAAGAGGATAAAATACCTAGGAATATAACTTACAAGTGATGTGAAGGACCTCTTCAAGGAGAACTACACACCACTGCTCAAGGAAATAAGAGAGCACAGAAACAAATGGAAAAACATTCCATGCTCATAGATAGGAAGAATCAATATTGTGAAAATGGCCATACTACCCAAAGTAATCTATAGATTCAATGCTATTGCCATCAAGCTCCCACTGACTTTCTTCACAGAATTAGAAAAAAACTACTTTAAATTTCATATGTTACCAAAAAGAGCCCATATAGCCAAGACAATCCTAAGCAAAAAGAACAAAGCTGGAGGCATCATGCTACCTGACTTTAAACTATACTATAAAGCTACAGTAACCAAAATAGCATGGTACTGGTACCAAAACAGATATATAGACAAATGGAACAGAACAGAGGCCTCAGAAATAACACCATACATCTGCAATCATCTGTTTTTTGACAAGCCTGATGAAAACAAGCAATGGAGAAAGGATTCCCTGTTTAACAAATGGTGCTGGGAAAACTTGCTAGCCATATGCAGAAAACTGAAACTGAACCCCTTACTTACACCTTATTCAAAAATTAACTCAAGATGAATTAAAGATTTAAATGTAAGACCTAAAACTATAAAAATCCTAGAAGAAAACCTAGGCAATACCATTCAGGACATAGGCAAGGGCAAAGACTTCATGACAGAAAAAGGATGATTCATATTTTCTATTTCTTTTGGTATTCATTAAGTTTTCAAAGGAATTTTGTTACTTTATGCAATCTACTAAATTTACAATTATTCTGTAATTTTCTAATAAATGCATTTAGAATGTCTCTCTTTTGCATTTTTTCCATTTTTGATAGTGTAACTTGTATTTTATCATTTTTAACAATTTCTAGATCAGTCTTAGAAGGAGTTATCAATTTTAAAACATTTCCAAAGAACTAACTTTATTTCTATGGATTACCTCTATTGTATGTCTGCTTTTTAATTTACTTTTATTCTTGTCTTTATTATTTTCTTTTTGTTAAAGTTTTTTTTTTGGTTTAATTTGCTCTTCTTTTTCTGTTTTCTTGAGAATGGAAACAGTTTTTTCCACTTTTCATTTTTCTAATGTATGAATATAAAGTAAGCAATTTCCCTTTCAGTACTTAATTGTGTTCCTCAAATTTTGACACCTAATATATTTTTTCCCAAGTAAAATGCCAGAATGTAGACACATCGTAGTTTTTATTATTATTGAGTTTGAGGTATTTTCTAATTTTCATTGTGATTATTTTCTTACTTACTGAGTTGCTTAGAAATGTGTTGTTTAATATCCATATATTTAGGGAATTTTCTATTTCTGCTGTAGATTTTTAATTTAGTACTGTATAATTTCATTTTTTTGTAATTTATGAAGACATGCATGGTCCATTGTGTGATCTATTTTCAGTAACATTTCTTGTGCACTTGAAAATTATGTATTCTGTATTTGTTGGATGTAGCAATCCCAACATGTCATTTAGGTCACATTGGTTAATAGTATTATTCAAATCTTCTACATTCTTACTGATTTTTTTGATGTTTGTTGTAATAATTGCTGAAAGAGTTGTGTTAGTATCTTTTACTGTGATCCACAAAGGTTTACCTATTATTTCTCTCTTAATTTTGTCTATTTTTATTTTGTATGTTTTGAAACTATGGTTAGGTGGAAATAAAATTAGAATTTTTTTTTTTGCTTCCTGGTGAATTGGTTCTTTAATAATGAGATGTACATCTTTAACTCTAGAAATGCTATCTACATCATAGTTTACTTTGCCTTATACTGAATTAATATAGTTATACCAGGTTTCTCTTGGTTAATATTTGCATGGTATATATTTTTGTACTCTTACGCTTTCAGCATATCAACTTTTATACTTTTAAGTGTGTTTATTGTGAATAGAATATATCTGGGCCATTTAAAAAATCTGTCTTACTGTCTTCTTTTGATTGTAGTGCTTACATGCAATGTAGTTACTGGTGTAGTTGGATTAAATCTACCATGTCAGCTTGGTAAGGCTACTGTAACAAAATATTTAGACTGGGTAATTTATATAAAATAGAAATTTGTTTTTTATATTAGTTATTTATTTATAGTAGTACTGAGGCCAGAAAGTCCATGATCAAGGTTCCAGCAGATTTGGTGTCTGGTGCTCTTTACTCTTTGTTTTATAGATGTCACCTCTTGCTATGTCCTCACATGATTGAAGGCCCAAGCACACTACCTCAAGCCCTTTATAACGGTATAAATGCCATTCACGAGAGTGGAACTCTCATTAAATTACATCCTAGGCCAGGCACAGTGACTCATGCCTGTAATCCCAACACTTTGGGAGGCCAAGGCAGATAGATCACCTGAGATCAGCCTGCCCAACATGGTGAAACCCAACCTCTACTAAATACAAAAAATTAGCCAGGCATGGTGACAGGTGCCTGTAATCCCAGCTACTCAGGAGGCTGAGGGAGGAGAACCTCTTGAACCTGGGAGGTGGAGGTTGCAGTGAGCCAAGATTGCACCATTGCACACCAGCCTGTGCGACACAGCAAGACTCCGTAAAGATCCACCTTTTGATATACTGCTTTGAGGATTAGGGTTAAGCATAAATTTTGGATGAACAGAAACATTCAAACCATCTTATTGCTTGTTTTTAATATGTGTTTCATTTATTATTGTTCCAATTTTTTCTTGCCTTTCTGTTGGATTAAACAAGTTGTTGTCGTTGTTGTTGTTGTTTTTTGAGACACAGTCTCTGTTGCCCAGGCTGGAGTGCAGTGGCACCATGTTGGTTCACTGCAACCTCCACCTCCCAGGTTCAAGCAATTCTCCTGCCTCAGCCTCCCAAGTAGCTGGGACTACAAGTGCCTGCCACCATGCCCTACTAATTTTTGTATTAGTAGAGACAGCATTTCGCAAGTTGGCCAGGCTGGTCTCAAACTCCTGACATCAGGTGATCTGCCTGCCTCAGCTCCCCAAAGTGCTGGGATTACAGGTGTGAGCCACTGTACCTGGCCAGATTAAACAAGTATTTTAAAAATTACTCAGTTTTGTCTTTTTTAGCTTTTTAGATATATTCTTTTATTATTCTTTGAGAGATTATGTTATCAGGTATAGTAATCTTTGACTTATTCTAGACTACATTGTTAATAATTTTACCATTTTATGAGCAATTTAGAAACCTTTTGTAACTTGATTATTTTTGTAAAGAAAAAAGAAAAGGGGCGAAAAAGGCTTTCCACAGCTTAACTACATTTACCAATCTCCTGCCCTTCATGCTATTACCATTGTATATTTCACTTCCACATTTGTTATAAACTCTATAAGACATTGATATTGTTCCTGATTTAAATAGTTTTTGAAAATTCATATTTACCCACATACTTACCTTTTCTTCATTTCTTTCTGCACTTCTATGCTTCCATCTGGTATCAGTTTATTTTAGCCTGGATAATTTATTTTAGTATTTCTTTTTAAAAGATTTGGAAAAATATTACGGGGTATACATGAATTTTTTTACATGTATATTATTCAGAGTGATCAAGTCAGGGTTTCTAGGGTGTCTATCACCCGAATACAATACATTTTTGTTAATATAGGCATCCTGTTATCAAACATTGAATTTATTCCTTCTATCTTACTGTATGTTCATACACTCTAATCCACTTCTTTTCATTCTTTCCTCCTCCCTCAAATCATCCTTCCCAGTCCCTGTTATCTACCTTTTCACTCTCTACCTCCATGTGATAAAATTTGTTACTTCTCACATATAAGTGAGAACACGTGATATTTGTCTCTTTTTGCTTGGCTTGTTTCATTTAAGATAAAGACCTCCAGTTCCATCCGTGTCGGTGCAAACGAAATGACGTCATTCTTTTTTATGGCCAAATAGTATTACATTGTGTATATATACCACATTTTCTTTATCCATTCATCAGTTGATGGACATTTTGGTGGATTCCATATCTTTGCTATTGTGAATAGTGCTGTAATAAACATGTCACTCTAGGTATCGCTTTGCAATATTGACTTCTTTTCCTTTGGGTAAATACCCAGTAGTGGGATTGCTGGACTGAATGATAATTCTATTTTTAGTTTTGTGAGAAACTCCCACACTATTTTCCATAGTGACCATACTACTTTACATTCCCAACAGCAGTGTATAAGAGTTTCTTTTTCTCCACATCCTCACCAACATCTGTTATTTTAAGTCTTTTTAATAATAGATATTCTCACTGAGTAAGAGGATATCTCATCATGGTTTTAATTTGCATTTCTCTGATGATTAGTGATGTTGGGCATTTTTTCATATGCTTATTGGCCATTTGTATGTATTCTTTTGAGAAATGTCTATTCATGTCCTTTGCCTACTTTTGAATGGGATTATTTGTTTTTTTTTCCTGTTGAGTTGCTTGAGTTCCTTGTATAATCTGGATATAGCCCTCTGTTGGATGAGTAATATGCAAATATTTTCTCCCATTCAATAGGCTGTCTCCTCACTCTGTTGACTATTTCTTTCATTGTGCATAAGCTTTTTAGTTTAATATAGTCCCATTTATCTATTTCTAGTTGTGTTGCTTTTACTTTTGAGGTCTTAGTCATACATTTTTTGCCTAGACCAATGTCCTGGAATGCTTTTTGTAGGTTTTCTTTTAGTACTTTCATGGCTTTGGGCCCTACATTTAAGTCTTTAATCCACCTTTAGTTGAATTTTGTATATGGTGAGAGATAGGGGTCCAATTTCATTCTTATGCATGTGGCTAACCAATTTTCCCAGCACCATTTATTGAAGAGGGTGTCCTTTCTTCAATGTAAGTTTTTGTCAGCTTTGTCAAAGATCAGTTGGGTTAAATATGTGGCTTTATTTCTGGATTCTCTAAGCTGTTGCATTGGTCTATGTGGTCTATCTTTGTACTAATACTGTGATGTTTTGGTTACTATGGCCTTGTAATATATTCTGAAGCTAAGTAATGTAATGCTTCCAGCTTTCCCTCCCTCCCCCCACCTCCCCAGGATTGCTTTGGATATTCAGGCTCTTTCTCGGTTCCATATGATAAATTTTTCCTAATGTATTACTTATTTTAAAAGAATTGCTTTTCCCTAATTATTCGAATAATGACATTAGTATTTCAATAGGGATTGCACTGAATCTGTAGGTTGCTGTAGGCATTATGGTCATTTAAACAATATTGATTCTTCCAATCCATGAGCATAGAATGTTTTTCCATTTGTTTGTGTCCTCTTCAAATTCTTTCATTAGAGTTTTGTAGTTTTCCTTGTAGAGATCTTTCACCTTCTTGGTTAAATTCATTCCCATGTATTTTATTTTTTAGGTAGTTATTGTAAATGGGATTGCCTTTTGATTTGATTATCTATTTGATTGTTATTGGTGTATAGAAACACTACTGATTTTTGTACATTGATTGTCCTGCATCTTTACTAAATTCATTTATTAAATGTGAGAGTTTTTGGGTGGACTCTTTAGGTTTTCCAAATCATCAGCAAAGAGGGACAATTTGGCTTCCTCTTTTCCAGTTTGGATGCCTTTTATTTCATTCTTTTGCTTGATTTCTCTGGCTAGGACTTCCAGTACTATGTTGAATAGGAGTGGGGAAAGTGGGCGTCTTGTCTTGTTCCAGTTTTTAGAGGAAGGAATTTCAACTTTCCCACATTCAGTATGATGTCAGCTGCGGGTTTGTCATATAAAGGCTTTATTATTTTGAGGTATGTTTGTTCTCTGTCTAGTTTATTGAGAAGTTTTTTTTTTAATCATGAAGGAATGTTGATGTGTCAGTTAATATTAAGTGTCAATTTAATTGGACTGAAGCATGCCTAGATGGCTGGTAAAGTAATGTTTCTGAGTGTGTGTCTGTGAGGGTGTTGCCAGAGGAGACTGACACTTGGGTCAGTGGACTGGGAGAGGAAGCCCCACTCTCAATTTCGGTGAGCATCATCCAATTGGCTGCCAGTGTGGCAAGAACAAAACAGGTGGAAAAAGGTGGGATAATCTTGTTTGCTGAATTTTTTGTTTTTTGTTTAGCTTCATTCTTTTTCCCATGCTGGATGCTTCCTTTCACTCCTTCCCTTGAACATCAAACCCCAGATTCTTTGGCCTTTGCACTCTAGGACTTGCACCAGTGGCTCGCCGGGGACTCTTGGGCTTTTGTCCACAGACTGAAGGCCACACTGTCAGCTTTCCTGATTTTGAGGCTTTCAGACTCATACTGAACCACTACATGCTTCTCTTTTCCCCACTTTGCAGATGACCTATTGTGAGATTTCACCTTGTAATCATGTGAGCCAATTCTCCCTAATAAACTCCCTTTCATGTATACATATATCCTACTAGTTCTGTCCTTGATTAATATAGTTTAATTTTTTCAAATGCTTTTTCTGCATCTACTGAGATAATCATATGGCTTTTGTCCTTTCTTCTGTTGATGTGATGTTTCATGTTTAGTGATTTGTGTATGTTGAATCACCCTTGCATTCTTGGTATAAATCACACTTGATCATGATGCGTTACCTTTTTGATGTGCTGTTGAATTTGGTTTGCAAGTATTTTGTTATGGATTTTTGCATCTATGCTCATCAGGGATACTGGCCTGAAGTTTTCATTTTTTGTTTTGCCCTTGTCTGGTTTTAGAATCAGGGTGATGCTGGCCTCATAGAATGAGTTGGGGAGAACTCTCTCCTCTTTGATTTTCTGGAATAGTTTCAAGAAGATTGGTATTACTTCTTCATATGTTTTGTAGAATTTGGTTATGAATCTAACTGGCCCTGGGCATTTCTTTATTGGGAGACTTTAAAAAAATTTTAATTTTAATTTTTAAAATTTGCTTGTTGTTACATTTAAAAAATAGTAATAATTTTAAGTTCTGGGGCACATGTCCAGATGTGCAGGTTTGTTACATAGGCAAACATGTGCCATGGTGGTTTGCTGCACCTACCAACCTATCACCCAGGTATTAAGCCCAGCATGCATTAGCTCTTTTCCCTAATGCTCTCCCCACCCACCCTCTCCTCTCAGGCCCCAGAAAGTGTTGTTTCCCTTCCTGTGTCCATGTGTTCTTGTTGCTCAGCTCCTACTTATAAACGAAAACATGTGGTGTTTGGTTTTCTGTTCCTGCAGTAGTTTGCTGAGGATGATGGCTTCCAGCTTTATCCATGTTCCTGAAAAGGACATGATCTCATTCCTTTTTATGGCTGCATAGTATTCCATGGTGTATGTGTACCACACTTTCTTTATTCAGTCTATTATTGATGGGCATTTGGGTTGATCCCATGTCCTTGCTATTGTGAATAGTGGTGCAATGAACATATGTGTGTATGTATCTCCATAATAGAATGATTTATATTCCTTTGGGCATATACCCAGTAATGGGATTGCTGGGTCAAATGGTATTTCCGGTTCCAAATCTTTGATGACTCACTACACTGTCTTCCACAATGGTTGAATTAATTTACATTCCCACCAACACTGTAAAAGCATTCCTATTTCTCTGCAACCTCATCAGCATTTGTTGTTTCCTGACTTTTTAAGAATCGCCATTCTGACTGGCATGAGATGGTATTTCATTGTGGTTTTGATTTGCATTTCTCTAATTATCAGTGATGTTGAGCTATTTTTCGTATGTTTGTTGGCCACATGTATGTCCTTTTTTGAGAAGCATCTGCTCATATCCTTTGACCATTTTTTAATGGGGTTTTCCTGTAAATTTGCTTAAGTTTATTGGGAGACTTACTACTGATTCAATCTGACTACTTGTTATCGGTCTGTTAAGGTTTTCTGTTTCCTCCGGATTCAATCTTGGTAGGTTGTATATTTCTAGGAATTTATCCATTTCCTCTAGGTTTTCCAGTTTATCAGCACATAGCTGATCCTAATATTCTCTGATGATCTTTCATATTTCTATGGTACCCATTGTAATGTCTCCCTTTTCTTTTCTGATTTATTTGGTGGTTCTCTCTTTATTTCTTAGTTAGTAGCTAGAAGTTTATCAATTTTGTTTATCTTTTCTAAGAACTAACTTTTTGTTTCCTTGATCCTTTCTATAATTTTAAGTCTGTATTTTGTTTAGTTTTGCTCTCTATTATTTCTTTTCTTCTGCTAAATCTGGCTTTGGTTTTTTCATGTTTTTCTAATTTCTTAAGGGGCATCATTAGATTGTTCATTTGTAATCTTTCTACTTTCTCGAAGTAGGCATTTGTTGCTATGAAATTCCCTTATTACACTGTTTTTGCTGTATTCCACAGGTTTTGGTAGATTGTATTTCCATTTTCATTTGTTTCAAGAAATTTTTTAAAATTTCCACCTTAATTTCTTCATTGACTGAGGGGTCATTCAGGAGCATGTTTTTACATTTCCATTTAGTTGTATTGTTGTCAATGTTCATCTTGATGTTGATTTCTGTTGCGGGAAGTCAGGGACCCCAAATGGAGGGACCGGCTGAAGCCATGGCAGAAGAACGTGGATTGTGAAGAATTCATGGACATTTATTAGTTTCCCAAATTAATACTTTTATAATTTCTTATGCCTGTCTTTACTGCAATCTCTAAACATAAATTGTAAAGATTTCATGGACACTTATCACTTCCCCAATCAATACCCTTGTGATTTCCTATGCCTGTCTTTACTTTAATCTCTTAATCCTGTCAGCTGAGGAGGATGTATATTGCCTCAGGACCCTGTAATAATTGCATTAACTGCACAAATTGTACAGCATGTGTGTTTGAGCAATTGAAATCTGGGCACCTTGAAAAAAAGAACAGGATAACAGCAATGTTTAGGAAACAAGAGAGATAACCTTAAACTCTGACCGCTGGTGAGCCGGGCAGAACAGAGCCATATTTCTCTTCTTTCAAAAGCAAATGGGAGAAATATCACTGAATTCTTTTTCTCAGCAAGGAACATCCCTGAGAAAGAGAATGCGCACCTCGGGGTGGGTCTCTGAACTGGCCCCCCTGGGTATGGCTGTCTCTTATGGTCGAGACCGCAGGGGTGAAATAGACCCCAGTCTCCCATAGCATTCCCAGGCTTATTAGGAAGAGGAAATCCCCACCTAATACATTTTGATCAGACTGGTTGATCTCAAAACGCTGTCTCCTGATAAGACGTTATCAATGACAATGCTGCCCGAAACTTCATTAGCAATTTTAATTTCGCCCTGGTCCTGTGGTCCTGTGATCTCGCCTTGCCTCCACTTGCCTTGTGATATTCTATTACCTTGTAAAGTACTTGATGTCTGTGACCCACACCTATTCGCACACTCCCTCCTCTTTTGAAACTCCCTAATAAAAACTTGCTGGTTTTTGTGGCTTGTGGGGCATCATGGAAACTACCGACATGTGATGTCTCCCCCGGAAGCCCACCTTTAAAATTTCTCTCTTTTGTACTCTGTCCCTTTATTTCTTAAGCTGGCTGATGCTTAAGGAAAATAGAAAAGAACCTACGTGAATATCAGGGCAGATTCCCTGATAGATTTCTAGTTTTATTCCATTGTGGTCTAAGAAGATACTTGATATAATTTTGATCCAAAATTTTTTAGACTTGTTTTGTGTCCTAACATATTGTCTATCCTGATGAATGTTTCATGTGCTGATGAAAAGAATGTATGCAGACAGTTAGATAAAATGTTCTGTAAACCTCTATAACATCCATTTGGTCTGAAGTCCAGTTTAAACCCAGTGTTTCTTAGTTGAATTTCTGTCTAGCTAATCTGTCTTATGCTGAGAATGGAGTCTATTATTGTATTGTAGTTTATCTTTCTCTTTAGATCTAGTAATATTTGCTTTATGAATCTGTGTACTCCAGCATGATATTTTATATATATATTTAGATAGATAGATAGATAGATACATAGATAGATAGATAGATAGATAGATAGATAGATAGATAGATATAGTTGCAAGAGAGAGAAGCAGCTCTCGCAACTTCTTTGTACAATAATCAGGAAAAAATTGGCCTTATACAATTATTTTATTCTTAATTATTGTGAGTTGTATGGTTTGAAAGCTGAATTCTGTAAGCAAAGCCAAAAGTCTATTTTTCTATTTTTTAATTTGTTTATAGATTGTAAATAAAACAATTTTTAAAATGTGAAGGTAAGCACAATTATAGGTGTTAATTATTAGATATAGTTTAGTCACTCTAACCAAACATATTTACTAACATAATATGCAAATTAACATATTTATTTAGCACAATAATTATTATTCAGAAGGATTGAGGGATTTTTTTTTTTTTTTTAAAGCATGGGGCCTTTGCTAACAAAGCCTCAGAACTCATGTAGCATCTCTACTGGCACATTCTATTCATTGATGAGTCCTCGCTGGTTCAAGTGGAGGGATTGTGGACTCCTCTTTATCAGAGGAGCATCAACGAATTTGTGTAAGTGATTTAAAACTACCACAATGACTGCCTGTTTCTGTCTAAAATCCAGATAAGGCCTTTTGGTAGATTGCATTATTGGCCCAATTATTCAACTACCCCTGTATGACAATCTGTTTTGGTCTGCTTTGGATGACATAACAAAATACCATAGACTGGGCAGCTTAAACAACAGAAATTTATTCTATCATAGTTATGAAGGCTGAGAAGTCCAAGATCAAAGTGCCAACAGATTTGATTCTTGGTGAGAGCCTGCTTCCTTGCTTAAAGATAGCCAGCTTCTCGCTCTGTCCTCACATAGTGGAAAGAGGAAGCTGTTGCCTTCCTCTTATAAGAGCACTAATCTCATCATGGGGGCTTTACCCTCATGACCTTATCTAAACCTAATTATCTTTCAAAGAATCTACCTCTTAATATCATCATATTGGGAATTAGGGCTTTGACATATAAATTTTGGGGAAACACAAATGTTCAGTCCATAACACAACCCTTCCATGTGACTTTGCAGTCTCTTGTATGCCTTCACAGGAAAGGTAATTTTTTTTTCTGCCCATTGACTTTGGCCATGAACATGTGGAGTTGCTTTGGTCAATGATATATTAGCAGAAGTAACACAGCAGAATTTGAAATGCTCTCGGGTCATAGGGATGCCCTCTTGAGCTTTGTCACTGCCATTAGAACTTTATCTAGCTTTATTTTAGGTCCCAGAAGGAAGATGAAAGAGTTAGAGAGCAGATCCATCCCAGCTACCACAATCTGAAAAGGAAGCACCCCAGCAAACCTACAGAATTATAGGAAAAAGCAGACCTATCCAGCCAAATTCCTCCCAGGCCAGCTAAACTCCAGGAAAGCCACAGATAAATAAATATTTTAAGCTACTCAGTTTTGGGGTTGTTTGCAATGCAGCAATAGTCAACCAAACTAGTTTTATATTATTCAAGTATACCCTGATTTAGCTTTCCACAGTGGAATTACAAAATATTTCTATATATGTCCTTTATATTTCCTTTCAAATGTATGCTTAAGTGTTTTTGGTTTTGTGTTGTTACTTTGAATGAGTGTTGTTGCATTACATTTTTGAATTGTAGACAGCAAAGCAATTAAGATTTGATTATGAATTTTGCTTCTAGCTACTTTATGTCTTATTATCACTAATACCTTTATAATATTAATTGTAAAAACTTGATTTTATTTTGTATAGATACCAAATGGTTTGATTATATTTAAATCTATGTTTCACTGTATTTAAAGTTTAACACTACATTTTTTTTCATTCAGAATTTTACCAGGGAGTTTATTATTTCAAGTCATCTTTTATGTAACTGGACAATATCCTTAAGTGATTTTTTAATCAATTCAATATAGACATAATTTACATGCAACAAAATATGCATATTTTAAGTGTACAGTTTAATGAGTTTTGACAAAAATATACAACTATGTAACCACCACTATAATCAAGATTCAGAATGTTTCAATTACTCTAAAAGGATCTGTTGAGCCCCTTTGAAGTCAAACTCTATCCTGAACTGCAAAGTATCCCAGATCTCCTTTCTGTCAAAATAATTCTCTTCAAGAATTTGGTAAAACTGTAATCATACAGTATATATTCCCTTGTATCTGGCTTCTGTGGTTTAACACAATATTTTTGCAATTTATTCATGTATCAGTATTATTGCTGAATTAAAAACTTTTTCAATTACGAAGTAGTATTTTGGTATATGAATTTATCAAAATTTACTCATTTGCTAATCAGTAGACATTTGGGATGTTTCCAGGTTTGGGCTGGTATGGTAATTACTCACATTCTTATTTAAGTACTATTCTTTTGTGAGTCTTTTATTGGATATGTCATTTCTCTTAAATATATACCTAACAATAGAATTGCTGAGTCATGAGGTAGATGTATTTTTATTGTTATTAGAAATTGCCAAAATGGTGGCCAGCCATGGCGGCTCACACCTGTAATCCTAGCACTTTAGGAAGTTGAGGCAGGCAGGTCACCTGAGGTCAGGAGTTCGAGACCAACCTGGCCAACATGGCGAAACCCCATCTTTACTAAAAATACAAAAAGAAAAAAAAAATTAGCCAGGTGTGGTGGTGGGTGCCTGTAATCATGGCTACTCGGGAGGCTGAGGCAGGATAATTGCTTAAACCAGGGGGCCAGAGTTGCAGTGAGCTGAGATTACACCACTGCACTCTAGCCTGGGCAACAGAGTGAGACTCCATCTCAAAAAAAAAAAAATTGCCAAAAAGGCTTACAAAATGGTTTTACTATTATACACTTCTACAAACAATATATGAATGTTCCAGTTGCTCCACATTCTTATCAATATTTGGTAATATTAGGTGGGTACAAAAGTAATCCTGGTTTTTGCCATTACTTTTAATGTTTAATATTAAGGTTTTCAACTTTAGCCATTCTAGTGGATAGGCAGTGTTATCAAATTGTGGTCTTAATTCGCATTTCTATAATGAATAAGGATGTTGTGGGACATCTTTTCATTTATAGTCATGTATCACTTAACAACAGGGATGTTTCCTGAGAAGTGTGTTATTAGGTGATTTTGTTGATGTGCGAATATCATAGACTGTACTTACACAAACCTAGATATTATGCCTACAACACACTAGGCTGTGTGGTATAGCCTATTGCTCCTAGGCTACAAACCTGTAGAGCATGTTAAAGTGTTGAACACTGTAGGGAACTGTAATACAATGGTAGATATTTGTGTATCTAAACATAGAAAAAGTATAGTAAAATATTATACAAAAATATAAAATGGTCCACCTGTATAGGGTACTTACCATAAATGGAGCTTGCCAGACTGGAATTTGCTCTGGGGAGTCTGTGAGTGAGTGGTGAGTGAATGGAAAGGCCTAGACATTATTGTACACTACTGCAGACTTTAGAAACACTGTGTATGTAAGCTACACTTAATCTATTAAAAAATATTTCTCTTTCATCAGTAATAAATTAACCTTAGCTTATTGTAATTTTTTTACGTTATAAACATTTAAATTTTGTAACTTTTCAACTTTCTTATAATAACACTTAGCTTAAAACACAAACACATTGTATAGCTATACAAAAATATTTTTTCTTTGTACCCTTATTCTATAACATTTTCTGTTCAAAAATTTTCATAAATTCTTTTACTTTTTAAACTTTTCTGTTAAAAACTAAGAAACAAACACACACATTATCCTAGTCCTACATAGGGTGAGGATTGTCACTGTCACTGTCTTTTACCTCCGCATCTTGTCCCATTGGAATGTCTTCAGGGCAGTAACACATGTGGAGCTGTATCTTCTATGATAATAACGACTTCTTGTGGAATATCTTCTGAAGGACCTGTCTGAGGCTGTTTTACAATTAATTTTTTAAAAAAACAAGTAGAGTACATCCTAAAAAAAAATAGAGGCAAGGTGCAATGGCTCATGCCTGTAATCCCAGTGTTTTGGGAAGCTGAGGTGGGAAGATCTCTTGAGGATAGGAATTTAAGACCAGTCTGGGCAACACAGCGAGACCCCATCTCTAAATAAATATAGTTGGGCATGGCGGCATGTATCTGTAGTCCTAGCTACTCAAGAGGCTGGCTTCCAGGAGTTTGAGGCTGCAATGAGTTATGTATGATAGTGCCGCTGCACTCCAGCCTAGGCAACAGAGCAAGATCTTGTCTTTAAATAAATCAATAAAATAACAACTACAGTAAAATAAATACATAAACCAATAATATGGTTGTTTATTATTATTATCAAGTATTATACATAGTTACATATACATACATAATTGTATGTGCTATACAAGTAGGTTTATTTACACTAGCAACACCAAAAACACATGAGCAATACTTTGTGCTAGGAAGGCTATGATGTCATCAGGCAATAGGAATTTTTCAGTTTCATTATAATCTTATGGGACCACCATCATATATGTGGTACATTGCTGGCCCAAATGTCATTATGCAGCTCACAACAGTATTTCATGTCCATTCAAATATCTTCTTTTGTGAAATGTCTATTTAAATCTTTTGCCTATTTTTAAATTGGGTTGCTTATATTTTGATTGATTAGGAAAAGTTATTTCTATATTCTGTGTCATATACTTGTGTTGAAATATATATATTTTTTGTCTGTGCCTTTTCATTTGCTCAGGGTCTTTGGACCTTGTTTGGAGGTTCTGGCAGGGGAACACAGCTGCTCATTTATTCTTGATGGAAGGAACGTCCTCCTCTGTGAGAGAAGCTCATGCTCTTCAACCCAAGCTTGCAGCTTCAGGAGGGAGGCACATGGAGCCATAAAGGAAGAAGGGGACACCCACCCTTCCAGCCAGATCAGCCAAATCAACACTGGCGATCAATGAGGTGACAGATGTTGCAGCTAGATCACCCTCACATCCAATTTGGTTAGGGTCTTTGGAAGAACAGTTTTAGGAGGCAATTCTTCATGGGCCTGTTATGTTTCTTCATTTATTTTAAGCAAGACACTATTGTGAGCTTTTCTCTGGAATATCATTTAAAGGATGTTTGCATAGCAAGCAACCGTAGAAGAAAAACAAGGTGTCTTCCTTCATAGCAAAGCAAGGCATGCTGACTGCCAGTATAATAAAGAGCACGTCTTCTTCTGAACTGAAGGGCAGCTATGCTTACTGCACATAGTAAAAGATTTGAGTTCCCTAAGCTCAGGGTTCCTCTTCAATAATGCAACTCACTGCATGTTTGGGCATTCAACTGGGCCCATCTGCTTCACTTCTGCAGGATTTGGGGGCAAAAGGAACTGATATACAAATGCGAATGGTCATGCTGCTTGCTGTGCCATGAGTGATGACTCAGGAGTCTGGGTGACAGTGTTCACAGGACAGAGCTAACTTCCTAGTTTGTAAGTTGGATGAAGTCAAGTATCTCAATACTTCACAGTTCTTGACAAGTAGACATGTTGAATATTGATGTAGTATATTTGGTCAATTTTTGATCTTCTACTTTGTGCTTTTTTGTGTTTTTTAAAGGAAAATATTTTAAGGTTACTAGGATTTTCTTCTAAAATTTTATAGTTTTGCTTTTATGTTTAAGTCTGTGATCCATTTCAATTTAATTTATGTGCGTGTTTTAAAGTATGGGTCAAGTTTCATTTTTAAAAAATATTAATATCTATTTGTTCTAGCACCATTTATTGTAGAACTATTGTTATCCTCACTGAATTATCTTGGCACCTTCGTAGTCAAAAGACCATATATGCACAGGTTTAGTTTCAGACTCTCTTTTAGTTTTAACAGTCTAACTTTTTTATTTTTTTGAGACAGCGTCTTTCTCTGTTGCCCAGGCTGAGGTGCAAGCATGATCACAGCTTATTGCAGCCTCAACCTTTCACCATGTTGTCCAGGCCAGTCTTTTTTTTTTTTTTTAATTATACTTTCAGTTCTAGGGTACATGTGCCCAACGTGCAGGTTTGCTACATAGGTATACATGTGCCATGTTGATTTGCTGCACCCATCAACTCGTCACTTACAATGCTATCCCTACCCCAGCCCCCCACTCCCCAACAGGCCCCAGTGTGTGATGTTCCCCTCCCTGTGTTCATATGTTCTCATTGTTCAACTGCCACTTATGAGTGAGAACAGGTGGTGTTTGGTTTTCTGTCCTTATGATATTTTGCTGAGAATGATGGTTTCCAGCTTCATCCATGTCCCTGAAAAGGACATGAACTCATCCTTTTTTATGGCTGCATAGCATTCCATGGTGTATATGTGCCTCATTTTCTTTATCCAGTCTATTATTGATGGACATTTGGGTTGGTTCCAAGTCTTTGCTATTGTAAATAGTGCCGCAATAAACATACATGTGTATGTGTCTTTATAGTAGCAAGATTTATAATCCTTTGGGTATATACCCAGTAATGGGATTGCTGGATAAAATGGTATTTCTATTTTTAGATCCTTGAGGAATCATCACACTGTCTTCCACAATGTTTGAACTAATTTACACTCCCACCAACAGTGTAAAAGCTTTCCTATTTCTCCACATCTTCTCCAGCATCTGTTGTTTCCTGACTTTTTAATGATCACCATTCTAACTGGCGTGAGATGGTATCTCATTGTGCTTTGATTTGCATTTCTCTGATGACCAGTGATGATGAGCTTTTTTTTGTATGTCTGTTGGCTGCATAAATATCTTTTGAGAAGTGTCTGTTCATATCCTTTGGCCACTTTTTGATGGGGTTGTTTTTTTCTTGTAAATTTGTTTAAGTTCTTTGTAGATTCTGGACATTAGCCCTTTGTCAGATGGATAGATTGCAAAATTTTTCTCCTGTTCTGTAAGTTGCCTGTACTCTCTGATGATCATTTCTTCTGCTGTGCAGAAGCTCTTTAGTTTAATTAGATCCCGTTTGTCAATTTTGGCTTTTGTTGCCTTTGCTTTTGGTGTTTTAGTCATGAAGTCTTTGCCCATGCCTATGTCCTGAATGGTATTGCCTAGGTTTTGTTCTAGGATTTTTATGGTTTTAGGTCTTACGTTTAAGTCTTTAATCCATCTTGAGTTAATTTTTGTGTAAGGTGTAAGGAAGGGATCCAGTTTCAGCTTTCTACATATGGCTAGCGAGTTTTCCCAGCACCATTTATTAAACAGGGAATCCTTTCCCCATTGCTTGTTTTTGTCAGGCTTGTCAAAGATCAGATGGTTGTATGTAAGGCATTATTTCTGAGACCTCTGTTCTGTTCCATTGGTCTATATATCTGTTTTGGTACCAGTACTATGCTGTTTTAGTTACTGTAGCTTTGTAGTATAGTTTGAAGTCAAGTAGCATGATGCTTCCAGCTTTGTTCTTTTTGCTTAGGATTGTCTTGGCTATGTGGGCTCTTTTTTGGTCCATTTCAAATTTAAAGTAGTTTTTTCCAATTCTGTGAAGAAAATCAGTGGTAGCTTAATGGGGATAGCATTGAATCTCTAAATTACTTAGGGAAGTATGGCCATTTTCATGATATTGATTCTTCCTATCCATGAGCATGGAATGTTCTTCCATTTATTTGTGTCCTCTTTTATTTCGTTGAGCAGTGATTTGTAGTTCTCCTTGAAGAGGTCTTTCACATCCTGTATAAGTTGTATTCCTAGGTATTTCATTCTCTTTGTAGCAATTGTGAATGGGAGTTGACTGATGATTTGGCTCTCTGTTTGTCTGTTATTGGTGTATAGGAATGCTTGTGATTTTTGCATGTTGATTTTGTATCCTGAGAGTTTGCTGAAGTTGCTTATCAGCTTAAGGAGATTTTGGGCTGAGATCATGGGGTTTTCTAAATATACAATCATGTCATCTGCAATCAGAGATAATTTGACTTCCTTTTTTCCTAATTGAATATCCTTTATTTCTTTCTCTTGCCTGATTGCCCTGGCCAGAACTTCCAACACTATGTTGAATAGGAGTGGTGAGAGAGGGCATCCCTGTCTTGTGCCAGTTATCAAAGGGAATGCTTCCAGTTTTTGCCCATTCAGTATGATATTGGCTGTGGGTTTGTCATAAATAGCTCTTATTATTTTGAGATATGTTCCATCAATACCTAGTTTTTTGAGAGTTTTTAGCATGAAAGGCTGCTGAATATTGTCAAAGGCCTTTTCTGAATCTATTGAGATAATCATGTGGTTTTTGTCATTGGTTCTGTTTATGTGACGAATTATGTTTATTGGTTTGCATACATTGAACCAGACTTGCATCCCAGGTATGAAGCCGACTTGAAAGTGTTGGATAAGCTTTTTGATGTGCTGCTGGATTGGGTTTGCCAGTATTTTATTGAGGATTTTTGTATCGAAGTTCCTCAGGGATATTGGCCTAAGATTATCTTTTTTTGTTGTGTCTGTGCCAGGTTTTGGTATCAGGATGATGCTGGCCTGATAAAATGAGTTAGAGAGGAGTCCTCTTTTTCTATTGATTAGAATAGTTTCAGAAGGAATGGTACTAGTTCCTCTTTGTACCTCTGGTAGAATTCGGCTGTGAATCTGTCTGGTCTTGGACTTTTTTTGTTTGGTAGGCTATTAATTATTGCCTCAATTTCAGAATCTGTTATTGGTCTATTCAGAGATTCAACTTCTTCCTGGTTTATTCTTGGGAGGGTGTATGTGTCCAGGAATTTATCCATTTCTTCTAGATTTTCTAACTTATTGGCATAGAGGTGTTTATAGTATTCTCTGATGGTAGTTCGTATTTCTGTGGGATTGGTGGTGATAACCCCTTTATCATTTTTATTGTGTCTATTTTATTCTTCTCTCTTTTCTTCCTTATTAGTCTTGGTAGTTGTCTATCTATTTTGTTGATCTTTCAAAAAACCACCTCCTGGATTCATTGATTTTTTGGAGGGTTTTTTGTGTCTCTATCTCCTTCAGTTCTGCTCTGATCTTAGTTATTTCTTGCCTTCTGCTAGCTGTTGAATTTGTTTGCTCTTGCTTCTCTAGTTCTTTTAATTGTGATGTTAGGGTGTCAATTTTAGATCTTACTGCTTTCTCTTGAGGGCACTTAGTGCTATAAATTTCCCTCTACACACTGCTTTAAATGTGTCCCAGAGATTCTGTTATGTTGTGTCTGTTCTCATTGGTTTCAAAGAACATCTTTATTTCTGCCTTCATTATTTACCCAGTAGTCATTCAGGAGCAGGTTGTTCTGTTTCCATGTAGTTGTGTGGTTTTGAGTGAGTTTCTTAATCCTGATTTCTAATTTGATTGGACTGTGGTCTGAGAGATAGTTTGTTGTGATTTCTGTTCTTTTACATTTGCTGAGCAGTGTTTTACTTCCAATTACGTGGTCAGTTTTAGAATACGTGCAATGTGGTGCTGAAAAGAATGTATATTCTGTTGATTTTAGGTGGAGAGTTCTGTAGATGTCTATTAGGTCCGCTTGGTTCAGAGCTCAGTTCACATCCTGGATTTCCTTGTTTATTTTCTGTCTTGATGATCGGTCTAATATTGACAGTGGGGTGTTAAAGTCTCCCATTATTATTGTGTGGGAGTCTAAGTCTCTTTGTATGTCTCTAAGAACTTGCTTTATGAATCTGGGTGCTCCTGTATTAGGTGCATATATATTTAGGATAATTAGCTCTTCTTGTTGAATTGATCACTTTACCATTATGTAATGGACTTCTTTTCCATTTTGATCTTTGTTGGTTTAAAGTCTGTTTTATCAGAGACCCGGATTGCAACCCCTGCTTTTTTTTTGCTTTCCATTTGCTTGGTAGATCTTCTTCCATCCCTTTATTTTGAGCCTATGTGTGTCATTGCACATGAGATGGGTCTCCTGAATACAGCACACTGATGTGTCTTGACTCTGTCCAATTTGCCAGTCTGTGTCTTTTAATTGAGGCATTTAGCCCATTTACATTTAAGGTTAATATTGTTATGTGTGAATTTGATCCTGTCATTATGATGTTAGCTGGTTATTTTGCCCATTAATTGATGCAGTTTCTTCCTAGCATCGATGGTCTTTACAATTTGGTGTATATTTGCAGTGGCTGATGTCGGTTGTTCCTTTCCATGTTTAGTGCTTCCTTCAGGAGCTCTTGTAAGGCAGGCCTGGTGGTGACAAAAATCTCTCAGCATTTGCTTGTCTGTAAAGGATTTTATTTCTCCTTCACTTAAGAAGTTTTATTTGGCTGGATATGAAATTCTGGGTTGAAAATTCTTTCCTTTAAGAATGTTAAGTATTGGTCCCCACTCTCTTCTGGCTTGTAAGTTTCTGTTGAGAGATCCTCTGTTAGTCTGATGGGCTTCCCTTTGTAGGTAACCTGACCTTTCTCTCTGGCTGCCCTTAACACTTTTTTTCTTCATTTCAACCTTGGTGAATATGATGATCATGTGTCTTGGGGTTGCTCTTTTCGAGGAGTATCTTTGTGACGTTCTCTGTAGTTCCTGAATTTGAATGTTGGCCTGTCTTGCTAGGTTTGGGATGTTCTCCTGGATAATATCCTGAAGAGTGTTTTCTACCTTGGTTCCATTCTCCCCGTCACTTTTGGGTACACCAATCAAACGTAGGTTTGGTCTTTTCACATAGTGCCATATTTCTTGGGGGCTTTGTTCATTTCTTTTAACTCTTTTTTTCTCTAATCTTGTCTTCTCGCTTCATTTCATTAATTTGATCTTCAATCACTGATATCCTTTCTTCTGCTTCATCGAATTGGCTATTGAAGCTTGTGTATGCGTCACAAAGTTCTTGTACTGTGGTTTTCAGCTCCATCAGGTCACTTAAGCTCTTCTCTACCCTGGTTATTCTAGTTAGCCATTTGCCTAAACTTTTTTCAAGGCTTTTAGCTTCCTTGTGATGGGTTAGAACATGCTCCTTTAGTTTGGAGAAGTCTGTTATTACCGATCTTCTGAAGCCTACTTCTGTCAACTCTTCAAACTCATTCTCCATCCAGTTTTGTTTCCTTGCTGGCAAGGGGTTGTGTTCCCTTAGAGGAGAGGAGGCATTCTGGTTTTTGGAATTTTCAGCCTTTCTGCTCTGGTTTCTCCCCATCTTTGTGGTTTTATCTACCTTTTTTCTTTGATGTTGGTGACCTACAGATCGGGTTTTGGTGTGGATGTCTTTTTTGTTGATGTTGATGCTATTCCTTTCTGTTTGTTAGTTTTCCTTCTAACAGAGAGGCCCCTCAGCTGCAGGTCTGTTGGAGTCTGCTGGAAGTCCACTGCAGACCCTGTTTGCCTGGGTATCTCCAGCGGAGCCTGCAGAACAGTAAATATTGCTGCCTGATCCTTCCTCTGGAAGCTTCATCCCAGAGGGGCACCCACCTAAATGAGGTGTCTGTTGGCCCCTACTGGGAAGTGTCTCCCAGTCAGGCTACATGGGTGTCAGGAGCCCACTTGACGGAGGGAGTCTGTCTGTTAATGGGGCTTGAACGCCACGCTGAGAGAACAACTGCTCTCTTCAGAGCTGTCTGACAGGGACCTTTAAGTCTGCAGAAGCTGTCTGCTGCCTTTTGTTCAGATATGCCCTGTCCCCGGAGGTGGAATCTAGAGAGGCAATAGGCCTTGCTGAGCTGGAGTGGGCTCTGCCCAGTTCTAACTTCCCTGCCACTTTGTTTACACTGTGAGCATAGAACCACCTACTCAAGCCTCAGCAATGATGGATGCCCCTCCCCTCACCAAGCTCCAGCATCCCAGGTGTATCTCAGATTGCTGCACTAGCAGTGAGCAAGGCTCTGTGGGTGTGGGACCTGCCGAGCCAGGCACCGGAGGGAATCTCCTGGTCTGCTGGTTGCGAAGAGCATGGGAAAAGTGCAGTATTTGGGCAGGAGTGTATCATTCCTCCAAGTACAGTCACTCATGGCTTCCATTGGCCAGGAAAGGGAAATATCCCAACCCCTTGTGCTTCCCAGGTGAGGCAATGCCCTGACCCAGGCCAGTGTTAGACTCCTAAGCTCAAACAATCTGCCCACCTCAGCCTCCCAAAGTGTTGGGATTACTGGTGTGAGCCACCTGACCTGGCATGTTCTAACTTTTTATGCCTATGTACTGCAATGTTCAGATATGTCTTGATATTAGGCAGTTTCATTTCTCCAACTCTGTAATTACAAAGTTATTCTGACTTTTATAGAGCTTTTGCTTTTTCAGATATACTTCAAAGTCATTTTAGCAATTTCTACAGAAGACTGGTTTTGATTAGGATTACACTGAATCTATTTGTAAATTTGTGGAGAAATGAATCTAAACATTTAATTTTGTTATCCGTTAGCAAATATTTATTTATAATTGATTTTTCTTAGCAACGTTTAGCACTTTTTAGCTATAATTCTTTCAGTTATTTTGCTAAATTTATTATTATTTCATGTTTTGGGATGACAATTATAAATAAATGGTGTTGTTTTATAAATTTTATTTTATTTTTCATTGTTTATTGCTAGTATAGAGAAATATTGATTGTTGTTATCTTGATTTGGGTCCTACTACATTGCTAATTTTACTTATTAGCCCTAGCCCTACTACATTGCTAATTTTACTTATTAGCCCTAGCTAATTTTACTTATTAGCCCTTAAAATTTTCTGCATAGATGATCATGTTATCTATGAATGAAGAAAGATTTACTTCTTTGTTATCAATTTGTATGCTCTTATTTCTTTTTCTTGTCTTTTTGCACTCTGTATTTCTTTGTGAGAGAATATTTAATTGGAATCTTAATTTCTCAAATAAATATAGGGCTTTTTGGCTACTTGTCTTCATGAGTCTATTTGTAAATTTGTGCTTTTTAATAGAAAAGTCCTCAACCAATTTGGCTTTTCTATTTTTTTGGGAGGGGGCCTGTTTTGTGATTTGTGTGTTTCAAGAGACTTGTTCACTTCATCTAGGCTATCAAAATTATTGATATGCATTTTAAAATAATGTTTTATTCTTTTAATGACCAGTATCTTTAGCCATTTCTATTTCTGATGTAATCTGAGCCATCTTTTTTTGTCACTCTTCAATCTAGCTAGAGTTTAACTATATTAATCTTTTCAGAGAACAGCCTTTTGTTTAATTTGTTCTATTTTTCTCAGTTTTAAAAAATTGATTTTTGTTGTTATAATTTTTCACTCATATTAGGTTTAATTTTGGTTTTTATAGCTTCTTAATGGGGAATCTTTGACAGTAGATTTTAGAACTTTTTTTTCTAAGTAATTGAGTTACATCTGACAAATTTTATTATGTTTTATTTCAATTTTCTTTTAATTCACATTTTATAATTTAACATTGTGATTGTTTTGGATACATGTTTACTTAGACCTATGTTATTTAGCTTCCAAATATTTGGGCATATTCTGGTATTTTTCTATTATTGATTTCTAATTTAATTCTGTTGCAGTTAGAGGACATAATCTGTAATTTATAGGAACTGCTTTTATAGGTATAGTAAATGCTTTACCTTGATGAATGATTCGTTTATGTTTGAAAAAGCAGGTATTCTGCTGTTGTTACATGGAGTGTTCTGTGTCAGGTCAAACTGGTTTATAATGTTTTGTTACTATATTCTATACCTTACTTATTTTATTTTTAATTGTTCTACCAATTACTGAGAAAGATATGTTGAAATCTCTATTATTATGCATTTGTTTATTTTACTTTATAGTCCTGTCATTTCTTTGTTTCATGTACTCGGGTTTACTATTTCTGGCACTCTTCATTTTTTTGTGTACACCCAAGGTCCACGTGGTAATATATTTTTTGTTTGAAATACTTTCCTTAACATTTCTTACGGTGTAGTTCTTCTGGTAATGAATTCTTATAGCTTTTTGTTTGTCTAAAAAAGTTTTTAATAAATTTTTCATCATTTTTGAAGATAATTTTGCTAGGTGGATAACTTCAGATTGACTGTATTTTTCTTTCAGTATTTTAAATATGTCACTTCGTTTTTTTTCTGACTGACTTTATTTATGACCAGGAGTCTGTATTCATTCTTATTTTATATCCTTGAGAATAGAGAAACAAAGAAGGTAAACCTTACAGCTAACTGCCTGGAGAGAGTTTCCACTTTGCAGCGTAGAGATGCTGGCACCAAACAGAGCCCAGTTGTGTTACTGAATTAAGGAGATAAAGTTGGAAGTTTGTGTTGGCTGCCACAGAAGCTATAATTCTCAGGACATAGTGTTAAAGAAAATAAGGCTGCCAAGGAAAAGAGTTCTATAGAGGTGAGGGTGGGTTTTCTTAAGTCTTTGACCGAATAGTGATCTGTGCATGCATGTGAGAAAACTACTAAAGCTGAGGAAGAACCACCATACAGGAGAGGGCACAGCAATCCTTAGAGTGCACATAGAGGTGGGAATTCTTTATGTTCTAATCACTGGAAGTAAAATGTCTTTCTAATAAATGGGCATCAAATATGATTCTCAGAAGTGCATTGCTTCTGCACAAGGGCCAAATTAGCCTTCAACTAAAGGCCGTTCTGTACCCTTATTAATGAAGCATTAAAATTAAACCTCGAGAAGTTCAAACTAATTCCAACTAATCTACCTGCCCCCAAATCTTTAAAGAAATATCTTAAAAATATAAAACAATGTAAAACACACAATTTCTGGCATTCAATAGGAATTATCAGACATGTAAAGAAGTAGGAAAAAAATAATTCATAACCGAGGGGAAAATCAATTAATAGCAAGTGACCAAGAAATGACAAAGATGATAAAATTAACAGAAAAAGATATTATACAGCCATTATAAATTCATTACCTATATTACAAAACTAATCTCTCATGCAGATAATGAGGGATTAAAGATTTTTTACAAAGACCAAAGTGAACTTCTAGAAATGAAAATATGTGAGATGAAATATAAAGTGATGATAGTATTAGACAGATAATTGAGGCAGAAAATTAACAAAGGACCTGAACTCAACCTTGGGCCAACTGGATCTGATAGATCTCTACAGAACCCTCCACCCCAAAACAACAGAATATACATTCTTTTCATCACCACATGGCACATATTCTAAAATTGACCACATAATTGGATATAAAAAAATTCTCAGCAAATGCAAAAGAACAGAAATTATACCAAACACACTCTTGGGCCACAGTGCAATAAAAATAGTAATCAAGACTAAGAAAGTCACTCAAAACCATACCATTATATGGAAATTAAACAACATGCTCTTGAATGACTTTTGGGTAAATAATGAAATTAAGTGACAATAAAAATAGAAGTCAAGACTAAAAAAGTCACTCAAAACCATACAATTACATGGAAATTAAACAACGTGCTCCTGAATGACTTTTGGGTAAATAATAAAATTAAGGCAGAAATCAAAAAGTTTTTTGAAACTAATGGGAACAAAGATACACAATACCAGAATCTGTAAGACACAGCTAAGGCAGTGTTAACAGGGAAATTCACAGCACAAAATATCCACATCAAAAAGTTAGAAAGATCTCAATTAACAACATAACATCACAACTGAAAGAATTCAAGTAGCAAGAACAAAACCCCAAAACTAGCAGAAGTCAATAAATAACCAAAATCAGAGCTGAACTGAATTGAGACTTCCCAAAAACCATTCAAAAGAGGTCCAGGAATTTGGTTTTTGAAAACATTAATAAGATAGATGGACCACTAGCTAGACTAATAAAGAAGAAAAGAGAGAAGATCCAAATAACCACAATTAGACATGACAAAGGGAATGTTACCACTGACCCCACAGAAATAAAAATAACCATCAGAAACTACTATGATCACCTCATGCAAACAAACTAGAAAACCTGGAAGAGATGGATAAATTCCTGAACACATACACCCTCCCAAGACTGAACCAGGAATAAATTGATTCAATGAACAGACCAATAACAAGCTCTGAAGTTGAATCATTAATAAATAGCCTACCAACCAAAAAAAGTCCAAGACCTGATGGATTCACAGCCAAATTCTACCAGATGTACAAAGAAGAGCTGGTACCATTCCTACAGAAAGTATTCCAAAAAACAGAGGAGGGGGGACACCTCCCCAACTCATTATATGAGGCCAGCATCATTCTGACACCAAAACCTGGCAGATACACAACAACAACAAAAAATTCAGGCCAATATCCTTGATGAACATCTATGCAAAAATCCTCAACAAAATACTTGCAAACAGAATCCAGCAGCACATTAAAAAGTTAATCCACCATGAGGAAGTAGCCTTCATCCCTGGAATGCAAGTTTGGTTCAACTTATGCAAATCAATAAATGTGATTCATTACATAAACAGAACTAAAGACAAAAACCACATGATTATCTCAATAGATGCAGAAAAGGCTTTCAATAAAATTCAACACTGTTTCATGTTTAAAACTCTCAATAAGCTAGGTATTGAAGGAACATACCTCAAAATAATAAGAGCCATCTATGACAAACCTACAGCCAACATACTGAATGGCCAAAAGCTTGAAAACTGGCACAAGAAAAGGATGCCATCTCTTACCACTCCTATTCAACATAGTATTGGAAATCATAGCCAGAGTAATCAAACAAGAGAAAGAAATAAATGGCATCCAAATAGGAGGAGAGGAAGTCAAACCATCTCTGTTTGCAGATGACAAAATTCTATATCTAGAAAACCCCACAATCTCATCCCAAAAGCTCCTTAAGCTGATAAACAACTTTAGCAAAGTTTCAGGATTCAAAATCAATGTACAAAAGTTACTAGCATTCCTATACACCAACAGCAGCCAAGCTGGGAGCCAAGTCAGAAAGGCAATCCCATTCACAATTGCCACAAAAAGAATAAAATACCTAGGAATACACTTAATCCGGGATGTGAAAGATATATACAATGAGAATTACAAAACACTGCTCAAAAAAAATCAGAAAAGACACAAATTGAAACAATTTTACACTTATGTATAGGAAGAAATAATATCATTAAAATGACCATACTGCCCAAGTATTTTACAGATTCAATGTTATTCCTGTCAAACTACCAAAGACATTCTCTGCAGAACTAGAAACCAAAAACAGCCCAAATAAACAAGGCAATTCTAAGCAAAAAGAACAAAGCTGGAGCCATCATGTTACTGTACTTCAAACTTTACCACAGTGCTAGAGTAACCAAAACAACATGGTACTGGTGCAAAAACAGGCACATAGTCCAGTGGAATCCAAAGCATAAAAACTCTTGAAGACAACCTAGGCAATACCATGTTAGACATAGGAATGGGCAAAGATTTCATGACAAAGACACCAATAGCAATCACAACGAAAGCAAAAATTGACAAGTGAAATCTAATTAAATTAAAGAGCTTCTGCATAGCAAAAGAAACTATCAACAGAGTAAACAGACAACCTAGAGAATGGGAGAAAATTTTTGCAAACTGTACATCTAACGAAGGTCTAACATCCAGCATCTATAAGGAACTTAAACAAATTTACAAGAGAAAAACAAACAACCCCATTAAAAAGTGAATGAAGGACATGAACAGACACTTTTCAAAAGAAGGCATACATGCAGCCAACAAATATATGAAAAAAAGCTCAATATCACTGATCATTAGAGAAACACCAATCAAAACCACAATGAGATGTCATTTCATACCAGTCAGAATGGCTACTACTAAAAATTCAAAAAATAACAGATGTTGGTGAGGTTACAGAGAAAAGGGAACACTTATACACTGTTGGTAGGAGTATAAATTAGTTCAGCCATTGTGGAGGACAGTGTGGCCTTTCCTCAAAGAACCAAGACAGAACTACCATTTGACCCAGCAATTTCATTATTGGGTATGGACTCAGAGGAATACAAATCATTCTATTATAAAGACACATGTATGTGTATGTTCACTGCAGCACTATTCACCATAGCAAAGACGTGGAATCAGCCTAAACGCCCATCAATGACAGATTGGATAAAGAAAATGTGGTACACATACACCATGGAATACTGTGTAACCATGAAAAAGAACAAGATCATGTCTTGTGGGAACATGGATGTCCCTGGAGGCCATTATCTTTAGCAAACTAACACAGGAACAGAAAACGAAATACTCGTGTTCTTACTTATAAGTGGGAGCTAAATAATAAGAACCTATGAACGCAAAGAAGGAAATAATAGGCACTATGGTCTACTTGACGGTAGAGAGTGAGAGGAGGGAGAGGAGCAGAAAAGATAACTATTGCAAACTGGGCTTTATCCCTGGATGACTAAATAATCAGTGCAAAAAACCCCTGTGACATGAGTTTACCTGTGTAACAAATCTTCTCATGCAGCCCCGAACCTAAAATAAAAGTTAATAAAAAAGAGAAACAATATGAAATGATTAGGATTAAAGTGCAACAGAAGGGATTCATGAATTTGAAGATACAGCAGTAAAAATATTCAAAATGAAACCAATAAAAAGATCAAAAAACAAATGAAGCTACATCAGTGATCTGTGGTACAGCATCGTGCAGTCTAGTGTTGTGCAATTAGAGAGGGTTTGACCAAAAACAAAAACAAAGTGAAGAAATAACTTAAACATTTTCCAATATCAGGAAATCTATAAACCTATAGACACAAAGAAAAACCTCCACAAAATACTCAACAAACTTCAAGCAGAAGAAACAAAGAAAACGTTAGGTAAATTGCCCATTGCAAGCAAAGTATAAAAATGTTGGAATATTTCTCTTCAGGAGTACAAGGCAGATGATAATGGAGACTTCTTTTTATAGTAAGGAAAGAAAAAAGAAAAGCCAGTCTAATATTATATACCCAGAAAAAATATCTATTTTAAATATCTAGCTAAAATAAAGACTGTTCTGGCATGTAAAAGTTGAGAGAATTAATCACCAAGCAACCAGCACTACATAAAATGATAAATGAAGTCCAAAAAATGTTGGTATTAGATAGAAATTTGAATTTCTACAAAAAATGAACATCTGAATGGTAAATATCTAGGCAAATATAATCAATCTTTTTTAATGCCAAAATACTTATTGCATTCTTTGTTATTGAATGCTAGAATACATCTGTTCTAATGCTCAGTTAGTATTTTTTTGCTAAGTAATCATTTCTTTTATTATAACGTTTCAAGACTTCCAGGAATGTTCTATTCTACTTTTTCTTAAATTGTTTTAAAATTACAGAAATATCAATAGATGGAATCACTGTTGTCTGATTTTTATGCCTAGCATTATCTTACTTTGTATGTTAATTCTTTTCCTTTTCAGTTTATAAAATTTATGTGCAATTTTCAATTTTCTTCTGTTACTTCAGGAAAGTTTTCTGTAATTTTTTTTAAATTATACTTTAAGTTCTGGGATACATGTGCAGAACATGCAGGTTTGTTACATAGGTATACGTGTGCCATGGTGGTTTGCTGCACCCATTAACCCGTCATTTACATTAGGTATTTCTCCTAATGCTATCCTTCTCTTAGACCCCAACCCTCGACAGGCCCTGGTGTGTGATGTTCCCCTCCCTGTGTCCATGTGTTCTCATTGTTCAACTCCCACCTATGAGTGAGAACATGCGGTGTTTGGTTTTCTGTTCCTGTGTTAGTTTGCTGAGAATGATGGTTTCCAGCTTCATCCATGTCCCTGCAAAGGACATGAACTCATCCTTTTTTATGGCTGCATGGTATTCCATGGTGTATGTATGCCACATTTTCTTTATCCGATCTACCATTTTTGAGCATTTGGGTTCATTCCCAGTCTTTGCTATTGTGAACAGTGTTGCAATAAACATACATGTGCATGTATCTTTATAGTAGCATGATTTATAATCCTTTGAGTATATACCCAGTAATGGGATTGCTGGGTCAAATGGTATTTCTATATCTTTGAGGTATCACCACACTATCTTCCACGGTGGTTGAACTAATTTACACTCCCACCAACAGTGTAAAAGCATTCCTATTTCTCCACATCCTCTCCAGCATCTGTTGTTTCCTGACTTTTTAATGATCACCATTCTAACTGGCATGAGATGGTATCTCATTGTGGTTTTGATTTGCATTTCTCTAATGACCAGTGTTGATGAGCATTTTTTCATGTTTGTTGGCTGCATAAATGTCTTCTTTTGAGAAGCATCTGTTCATATCCTTTGCCCACTTTTTGATGGGGTTGGTTTTTTTGTTTTTTTTTTTTGTTTGTTTGTTTTGAGATGGAGTCTCCCTCTGTAGCCCAGGATGGAGTGCAGTGGTGCCCTCTCAGCTTACTGCAACCTCCCCATCCCGTGTCCCGGTTCAAGCAATTCTCCTGCCTCAGCCTCCAGAGTAGCTGGGATTACAGGAACGCGCCACCATGCCCAGCTAATTTTTGTATTTTCAATAGAGATGGGGTTTCACCATGCTGGCCAGGCTAGTCTTGAACTCCTGACCTCGTGATCTGCCCACCTTGGCCTCCCAAAGTGTTGGGATTACAGGCGTGAGCCACTGAGCTGGGCCATTTGTTTTTTTCTTGTAAATTTGTTTGAGTTCTCTGTAGATTCTGGATATTATCCCTTTCTCACATGGATAGATTGCAAAATTTTTCTCCCATTCTCTATGTTGC
The DNA here is from genome assembly GCF_028878055.3 of Symphalangus syndactylus. Taxonomy (NCBI): domain Eukaryota; kingdom Metazoa; phylum Chordata; class Mammalia; order Primates; family Hylobatidae; genus Symphalangus; species Symphalangus syndactylus. The sequence continues at coordinate 106,139,096 of NC_072425.2, forward strand.
CTGTTCACTCTGATGATAGTTTCTTTTACTGTGCAGAAACTCTTTAGTTTAATTAGATCCCATTTGTCAATTTTGGCTTTAATTGCCATTGCTTTTGATGTGTTAGTCATAAAGTCTTTGCCCATGCCTATGCCTTGAATGGTATTGTCTAGGTATTCTTCTAGGGTTTTTATGGTTTCAGGCCTTACATTTAAGTCTTTAATTCATCTTGAGTTAATTTTTGTATAAGGTGTAAGGAAGGGGTCTGGTTACATTTTTCTGCATATGGCTAGCCAGTTTTCTTAACACCATTTATTAAATAGGGAATCCTTTCCCCATTGCTTGTTTTTGTCAGGTTTGTCAAAGGATGGTTGTAGATATGTGGTGTTATTGCTGAGGCCTCGGTTCTGTTCCATTGGTCTATATATCTGTTTTGGTACCAGTACCATACTGTTTTGATTACTGTAGCCTTGCAGTATAGTTTGAAGTCAGGCAGCATGATTCCTCCAGTTTTGTTCTTTTTGCTTAGGATTGTCTTGGCTATAGGGGCTCTTTTTTGGTTCTATATGAAATTTAAAGTAGTTTTTCCCAATTCTGTGAAGAAAGTCAGTGGTAACTTGATGGGGATAGCATTGAATCTATAAATTACTTTGGGCAGTATGGCCATTTTCATGATATTGGTTCTTCATATTCATGAGGAGGGAATGTTTTTCCATTTGTTTGTGTTCTCTCTTATTTCCTTGAGCAGTGGTTTGTAGTTCTCCTTGAAGAGGTTCTTCACATCCCTTGTAGGTTGGATTCCTAGGTATTTTATTCTCTTTGTACCAATTGTGAATGGGAGTTCACTCATGATTTGGCTCTCTATTGTTGGTGTATAGGAATGCTTGTGATTTTTGCACATTGATTTTGTATCCTGAGACTTTGCTGAAGTTGCTTATCAGCTTAAACAGATTTTGGGCTGAGATGATGGGGTTTTCTAAATATACAATCATGGCATCTGCAAACAAAGACAATTTGACTTCCTCTCTTCCTATTTGAATACACTTTATTTCTTTCTCTTGCCTGATTGCCCTGGCCAGAACTTCCAATACTATGTTGAATGGGAGTGGTAAGACAGGGCATCCTTGCGTTGTGCCAGTTTTCAAAGGGAATGCTTCCAGTTTTTGCCCATTCAGTATGCTATTGGCTGTGGCCTTGTCATAAATAGCTCTTATTATTTTGAGATATGTTCCATCAATACCTAGTTAATTGAGAGTTTTTAGCATAAAGGGATGTCAAATTTTATTGAAGGCCTTTTCTGCATCTATTGAGATGATCATGTGGTTTTTGTCATTGGTTCTGTTTATGTGATGGATTACGTTTATCGATTTGCATATGTTGAACCACGCTTGCATCCCAGGGATGAAGCCAACTTTCTCGTGGTGGATAAGCTTTCTGATGTGCTACTGGATTCGTTTTGCCAGTATTTTATTGAGGATTTTCACATCCAAGTTCATCAGGGATATTGGCCTGAAATTTTCTTTTTTGTTATGTCTCTGCCAGGTTTTGGTATTAGGATGATGCTGGCCTCATAAAATGAGTTAGGGAGGAGCCCCTCTTTTTCTATTGTTTGGATTAGTTTCAGAAGGAATGGTACCAGTTCCTCTTTGTACCTCTGGTAGAATTCGGCTGTGAATCTGTCTGGTCCTGGGCTTTTTTTGGTTGGTAGGCTATTAAGTACTGCCTCAATTTCAGAACTTGTTATTGGTCTACTTAGGGATTTGACTTCTTCCTGGTTTATTCTTGGGAGGGTGTATGTGTCCAGGAATTTATCCATTTCCTCTGGATTTTCTAGTTTATTTGCGTAGAGGTGTTTGTAGTATTCTCTAATGGTAGTTTCTATTTCTGTGGGATCAGTGGTGATATTCCTTTTATCATTTTTTGTTGTGTCTATTTGATTCTTCTCTTTTTTTCTTTATTAGTCTGGCTAGTGGTCTATCTATTTTGTTAATCTTTTAAAAAAGAAAACCAGCTCCTGGATTCATTGATTTTTTTGAAGGGTTCTTCGTGTCTGTATCTACAACCATGAAGCTTTATCCTCTAAGTATCCAAATGTTGAACCAATCCATACCATCTCCTTTTTCCACAAAATACAAGATATTATACAGTCTCTGTTATAGGGACCACTAGGAAGGAACATGTAGTTGAAAACACATAGTTAAAAGGATTTTGGATTCAAATTCATCAGAGTACTAATTTTCCTAAGCAGGTTTTGATAAAGGCCATTGGGACACTTGTCACACTGTTCAAGTGCCGAATGGTAAGATTTCTGATGAGATCAAACAGGTCACATTAAATCAATAGAATATCTTAGAAATAAAGCCAATATGACTAAATCCAAAACATATCACATGAAGTACCTCATGTACAATACAAACCTAGTTTAATAAATAAAAGAAGCATAGGGGACTGGAGTCTGGGAGAACATCCAGTTCCTGATGGCCTCTTCACAGTCTTCTCTGAGACTCCACAGCCACTTCCACCCGGGCAAGTCTAATGGTGCAGCCATGAAGTTTGTAGCCATCTGGTCTTACTAATGTCATGGTGCTAGGCTGCACCCCAACAGCAGCTGTCACATGACAGATGAGTTCATGCTCTTGGGGGTCTTATTTGTCACCAATGGGTGACAGCTTCTCCAGGCCATGCTTGGCAAACACATTTTTCAGCTTTGCTTCTAAAAGTGACAACCCTTGGAAGACCTTCTCCAGAGTGAGCTTCTGGTTCCCAGGCTCTGATTCTTCAGAAATCTACTATGTAGTCTTCTCCAAAATGTCAGCCACCTATCTTGGCATCTTCCATACATCTTTCAGTTTGACTCCTTATGTTTTCACAATCAGCTACAGCTCTGTGCTATCTCATGGTTAAATCCTGGACTTCCTTCTCCAGTTTAACAGCTTTACTCTTAAGGCTCTTTGGGCAAGAGAGGGCCCAAGCTCATCAGGAGGGTCCTCAGAACAGCAGTCCACACCAGCAGTTATCGGGGTGGCAGTGCAGAATGGAAGCGGCCATCCCTTGCTCTCCCAGGAGACGCTCGAGGCCAGTAGGCACTGCACCTGGTGCCTGCCTGCCCACAGCGAACATACGGCCATGTTCCTGACTTGGGTTGACAGAGGAAGTGCATGCGCACTTGCCCTGTAATTTTATCTTTACAATTTTCTGTTACTTTAAAAAACACTGCAACACTAATTTTGTGTACGTGGAAAGTCTGTTGTCTAAGTTTTATATTTAGCATCTTCTCACTCTTGTCTCTGTAGTCTCATTTTATTCTGTAATTTTTTTCCAATCTCTATAAAATTAATGTTTATAATAAATATTAGTTAAGGGTAAAATAAATTTAAGTTATATGCTCTCCTTTACTTTATTCTCCTTGTATCATTCTTCATGAAACTTGGAGCCTCAAATATACATGTGGAAAGCCTCTGTAGATTCCTGTTAGGATTGAAATTTTCTTGGTATATAAACTTTCAACAGAAAATGGGAAAGCAACCAATTAAGTTTGCATAAACTGTCTTTTAGATCACCTATCTTTCTTTCCTTTTATAAGTGATATCTCATTAGTTAATTCAATAAATTTTTATTGAGACCATTGTATTTTACACATTGATAATGCAGATATGAAAAAAAATCAGACAAGGTCTCTCCCCTTGTGGCTATTAGAATTTATTGGTATGGTTATGACCATGCTTATGTCTTTTGGAGTAATATGAACATGTGACAATATACATTCAATTCTATTTTTCTTGTTCGAAGTTAGACAATTAAAGTCCCGCTTCTATATTTCTAATTAAAGTCCCACTTCTATATTTCCTTTCACCTCTGCACAATGAATCTCTCCCTTCTTCTAAGATATTATATTGTTATTGTAGTAATGTGCAGGCCTTATTTTGTACTTTCAATTTAATTAATCAATGTGCTATCATAGCATTTTCATTTTGCATTTTATAGTCATTTCTGAACATGTTTTCCATACTAGAATATTTTCTTTAGATCTCTCAAAGATAAACAAACTGGACATTAGTTCAAGTGCTAAAAACAGATTTTATTCAGTAACTACTGACAGTAAGGGAACAACCTAAGCTCCATTCCAATTTGTGCAGAGGTGATGGATGGGGCATTTTAAAAGGAGAATAAGGGAGTAGGAAGGAAAAGTGAGCAGGGCTCAAGCAGTGTCAGGGAAGTAAAAAATTACCAGAAGTAAGTAAGAAGGTTTGTCAGTGTAAATGTGATTAGGCCAGCTGTGTATGCTAGTTGGCAATTATTGAAGTTGGAATTCTATCTTCCCACAGAGACTGAGATACAGAGGTTCTATCTTTCCTGCTTATTATATTTTAAAGGAATGGCTTTTAGGTCCTTGAGAAAGATACCCTGGGGCATAAGAGATACATACATATATATCTCAAAGTTACAGAGGAAGGATTTATAATTATAAGCTCTTTTTAGTAAATTCTCTAAGAAAGGGGAGTCAGGGGCCTATTGTCAAATGTTGGCTAGAACAAACAATAAATTCTTTCGACAGGCTTGAGCTTTTTCAGACAGGCACTCAAGGAGGGGTTGAGTCTTTCCAGGGATGTAGCCTTAGGCAGCCAGAAGCCATGTTAGGGTTGATCAGGTCTCTTAGTGCAGGGGTTTGTATGGAGTCATTTTGTGCCAAGAGTTCTTTTGTAGTTCTCAGATCCTATCTTTGTATTTCTTATATAGTAAGAGAGTAGTAGGTTCTCAGTGAATGTTGATCCAATTAGTATTTATTGCTTAAATACTAATAGTCCTTTAATAATCAGATCCTAATTATTGTTTTCTGCTTGTGTTGATTGGCCTGTTCTATTCATCGCTGCATATTCAAGATCCCATGCCAGAGCCACCTGTACAGTTGTGCAGTTTATATACTGCACAAGTGTGTCTGAATGAAGAGGTGAGAGGGAGCTTAAATTCCAGTTATGCTTTATTTGCTGTAAACCTCAACACCAGCGTATCCTCTAAATTGTATGAAGACATTATGTGGGCTAGTTTCTATCCTGCCTATTACAATGCCTGTTATAGGATTCTAAAATATATGGGATCTAAAAAACACTGGCTGGACATGTTCTAACTTTTTGCTCTGGAAAGTTAAAATAAAAAGAGTTTTAACCCCAAATTTTCAATAATTACCTTGATTTTTGCTTTGCCTTTTTAATAAGAGAAGTTTGGTTTGTTAAGGTCTAGGTGTTTGAACACTGGAAAGCACAAGTTAGTCTATTATAATGGTCTGTTTGCTTCAGATTCTACCGAAGGTCTTCAAGATCATAGATTTGTAGCCAGGGGCCTCTCAAATATAACCACTACCTTGGTAACCAGTGTCACAACCAAGAGAAACACAGATTCCTCTCCAGGGAGTTGACTGTCTTTTTGTTGATTTTGTTTTCAGCTTGGGGTAGATTTAACTGTTTTTATTATCTTTGCTATACACATTTATGCAGAGATATTTTCAAGTAAAGTCAGGATTTGTTCTTGAGTAATACCAATTTTCTTTTTATAAGGTCATGGGTTTTGGGTTTTTAGACTTTTGAAAAGCTGTACCTGTTTTTCAACTCAATCGTTTGCAATTGTTTTATTTCTTCATGTACTGACTTGCACATTCCCATTAATCTATCCCAAATTTTTCTCTACCAAAAAAGCCCCATAAAAATTAAACATCTATTTTGATATTTTATATTGTTACAACTCTGCACTCTATATTCCATAAGAAATTATTTAAAAGCAACAATGACAATAGAAAATCTGCTTGGATTAAGAAAATTAATTTTAAAGTTTTTTCATGGTAGCACAAGTATTTAATATAGTAATATATTCCTCCCTTTGGAAAAAAAAAATACCCTGGAAAAGCTAGAACAGCTGGGACATATATTACTATGCTGTATTCACCTCAATTTTACTAATATCTAATTTCAGGCTTTGAAATTGTATATTAGTATAATTGACATAACTGACTTTCTTTCAGTTTTGGTCTCAAACCAAAATAGATTCAAATGTCTTCCACTAAGCATTAGAGAGATAAATTGCTGCCCACTTGTAAGAAGAAAAAATTCATATTTGTGTGTTTCAAGACTCAGTAGAGCACAGTCTTCTGTTCCCATGGAAACTATCTCTAGCGAAATGGGGGGAGGTCGCAGAGCAGAACTGAAATGCCTATACCAATAGGAAGAGCTGTGTTTTAATTCTTCTGGAAGTTATTTACTTTTTTCTTTTTTTTTTTTGGTCCTAGCTATGGTGCCAAATTATTTGGTCAGACGACATTTACTTGGACATTAATGATCTTGAAGATAATACTTAAGTGGGGACAATTTTTTTTGGTAGGGAAAAGAAAATTGAAATGTTGGAAAAACAAAAGCTGATAGAATTCACACTGAAGAATAAGGTTTTTAGTTTTCAAAGCTGGGCATTTGAGCGATGTAAATTTTACTATTGATGTTATCAGCCATACTCAAAAGAGAATGTCCTGATGATTCATGTTAGTTTTTATTTACGTGTTCTCAGATAAATATGTGACAATCTATGAAGTGTTTATTTTTAAAAGTTATTATATAATCCATAGCACTGATATAGTTACATTTTTAGTCAACACATCACAAACACTGCAGATTGTCCAAGATTAAGAGATACTTACAATCTTGTCTCAACTGGTACAGTTACATGGAAGCTTTTCTTGGCTATATTAGCTCTTTTGAGTAAGTGTAAAAACCAGGTGCAACTACAACTATTTTCTTTTCTTGACCCTAGAAGAAATACCTATTTAGATTTTAGATGTTTATGTTTTCATAAACACAATAATTTAATTTGGAATTTATTTTCATGTTTGAAAAAACTTAGAGGAGCCAATGAATTATGGAATGGAAGAGCACTGAGATATTCTCTAGACGTCAGCTCAGTCCTCCGATTTTCATTTGAGAAAAACAGTCCCAGGTGATTTGCTAATTTCCTTATGTAAAATCTGTAGCATGAACTCCACTGGAACCTGGGGTTCTTAGACCCTAATCCAGTATGGTTGTCCTTTCCACCTGACTTATTTAAAATATTCATATTTCTCACATTTATATCTGAAGACTGTGCAAATGGTGCTATTTTAATGTCTTTTAAATTGATTTAAAAACCCAAAGACTTACTTCACGTATTAGCCTTTTGGTCAGAAGTATAATTTGCCTCAGTAATAAAGATAAGCAGTTCAGTAAAAGAAAGATAAACTTCCAAGTTTTCTAAATATGAGTGTGTTGGAAAACCTCAATCTGGGTGGCACCACTATTTTAGGCAGAATATATGTGGGAAACAATCAGGAGTTGACTATATGGTGTTTGTCATGAGACTTAAATATGAATGGATGTGGAAACACACATTTACTTCTTTGCCGATGGAACCTATCTCTATCTTAGGTGGTAGGCTAGTTATGGTTTTTTCATTTTTCATGTGAATGTTCTTTATTGGCATGGATAATGGAGAATTTACTGTATATACATATATCCTGTTCCTATGGAAGTGAAACCTTGAAAATACTGCTTTCCACCCTGAAACACAAAACAAGGTTTTAATAAACCCTGATATGAAATAATGTAAAGTCAAGATGTGTCTGGAGTTGTTTCTTCCAGTGGGTTCTTGGTCTCGCTGACTTCAAGACTGAAGCCGCGGACCTCCATGGTGAGTGTTACAGCTCTTAAAGGTGGTGTGGACCCAAAGAGTGAGCAGCAGCAAAATTTATTGAAAAGAGTGAAAGAACAAAGCTTCCGCAGCATGGAAGGGGACCTGAGTGGATTGCCGCTGCTGGCCACCTTTTATTTCCTTATTTGTCCCCGCCCACGTCCTGCTGATTTGTCCATTTTATAGAGCGCTGATTGGTCCATTTTACAGAGTACGGATTGGTCCATTTTACAGAGTGCTGATTGGTGCATTTACAATCCTTTAGCTAGACACAGAGTGCTGATTGGTGCGTTGTTACAGAATGCTGATTGGTGCATCTACAATCCTTTAGCTAGACACAGAGTGCTGATTTGTGCATTTTTACGGAGTGCTGATTAGTGCGTTTACAATCCTTTAGCTAGACACAGAATGCTGATTCATGCGTTTTTACGGAGTGCTGATTGGTACATTTACAATCCTTTAGCTAGACACAGCAATGATTGGTGCGTTTACAATCCTCTAGCTAGACAGAAAAGTATATATATTTATATGTGTATAGAGAGATCTCTCTATATATAGAAAGGCTGAGACAGAGAGATATTAAGAGAGAGAAATAGAAAAGGAGAGCGAGAAGTTGATTGATACTCAGTCAGCCAAGAAATAGAAGACTTGCTGAAAAAAGTTTACTCAGTAAGAGATAAAACTGATTAATGTCCTACAGGGCAATAAAACTATAACCTTTTGGGTTGTCTTTTCTGAGAGAAATCATTTGCACTTCTACTGGACAAAACAATCTATACCATTGACATGTAATTCATAGAACCTGGGCCTTTATCAAAGGTAACTAGTAAATCAAACAAAGGTACATCCCCTTGAGTATTAGATAATCCTTGGGTGGTCCTATTAGACAGTGTTCTGACACTGAAAGGCAATACGGTGATTCCTTTGTCCTATTTCAAATTCAGTATAATTTTTTTTAGCACAACTAGTTTCTTTCCCAAATACCTAAAGTCTGCTTTCTGTAGTTCTAACATTATCATGCTCTAGTGAAAGCCCTCCAGTTTAAGCTGAATTTCCCCCCTTTAAATCCAGAATATGCATTCCTGCCTAAAGGAAACAACTTTCTTCCCAGAGTTTTTCCAGGGTTGGGTAGAATTTTTATGTCAGGAAAGGGCTTTTGATCTTATTAAATATTCCAAAAGCAGGGAAACAGGAATTGACTGTACGTTAATATAAATATGACTAGCAGGCCTCCAAATATATTCCTATGCTATATTGAGAAATTCTGAAAAAAGTGAAGAACTTTATTACAAATATTATTTCTAACATTTATAAATATTTTCACCGTATGATGTGCTTTGAGTATTTTATTTTGCTGTGTTTGTTTTACTTTCTTTTTGCCCTGGTTGACATCATTTACTCATTGTTGGAATAATTTTTTCAATTCTGTACTGGGAGTTCTTCATTTCAGGGTCACTTTTAGCCCTAAAGATCCATAATTGTGTTCACATATTGCACTGTATTTTGTTTATCTCACAAGGCACATTTTCCTTTTCAGAGTAAAAGTAATATATATGAGACCTGCATTTTGAATGTAAGATTTATTTGAACCTATAAAGGGAAGAACTAATGTCCTTCACTCAGTAAAGTTGAAAACACAACTCCATAATGTATTGTTTCTGAAAAGAATTTATATTAAAAACATTGCAATAAGAGGTTTCAGAATAGCACATTAAGCATATGAACTTATGTGGACATTTTGGCCTGGGGCAGTGAAAGTAAATACTTTTAACTCATTTTATGAAAAGAATGCAGTTACCATTGCAAAACAAGGAAAGAAAAATAAGAAGTTAAGCTAGAAATAAAGATTTGAAATGTTTGTAACAAAAAGAAATGATAAATGTGTTTGAGATGATGGGTATCCTAAATATACTGATTTTGTCATTACACATTATATGCAAGCATCAAAATATCACATGTAACACATAAATATGCATAATTATAAATCAATAAAAATAATAGACAAAATAATAGACAAAGAATTGAATACAACTGACTTTAGACTTCTAATAGTTTATACATATGACCCCAAATCACCTAAACATTTTATACTTTAACATGTACTTCTAAAAAACCCTAACTTTTTAAAATATAGTTTTAGATTTACAGAAAAATTAAGTTGATAGTATAGAGTTCCCCTATAACACCCACCCAGTTTCCTGTACTGACATCCTACTAATGTATGATACATTTGTCACAATTAATGAACTAATATTGATACATTATTATTAGCTAATGTCCACACGTAATTCAGATTTTCTTTTCTTTTCTTTTTTCTTTTTTTTTCTTCTGAGATGGAGTTTTTCTTTTGTCACCCAGGCTAGAGTGCAATGGCATGATCTTGGCTCACTGCAACCTCTGCCACATGGGTTCAAGAGATTTTCCAGCCTCAGCCTCCCTAGTAGCTGGGATTACAGGTGCCCACCACCACACCCAGCTAATTTTTGTAGTTTTAGTAGAGACAGGGTTTCACCATGTTGGCCAGGTTCGTCTCAAATTCCTGACCTCAGGTGATCCGCCCACCTTGGCCTTCCAAAGTGCTGGGATTATAGGCGTGAGCAACCATGCTTGGCCTTTTTTTTTTTTAAGTGTAAATATCTCTGTTTTATTTGGCTATGGAAAGTACATGGCATTCTTGAACTTCATTATTGTTGAACTCCTAACAATATCCATCCTCAAGAATCATCCCTGTATTAGTCTGTTTTCACACTGCTGATAAAAACATACCCCAAACAGGGTAATTTATAAAGAAAAAGAGGTTTAATGGACTCACACTTCTGTGTGGCTGGGGAGGCCTCACAATCATGGCAAGAGATGAAAGGCACATATTAAATGGTGGCAGCAAGAAAGAATCAAAGCCAAGCAAAAGGGGAAACCCCTTATAAAACCATCAGATCTCATAAGACTTATTCACTACCACAAGAACTGTATGAGGGAAACTGCCCACATGATTCAATTATCCCTCACTCAGTCCCTCACACAACATGTGGGAATTATGGGAGCTACAATTCATGATGAGATTTGAGTGGGGAAACAGCCAAACTATATAATTCCACCCCGGCCCCTCCCAAATATCAGGTCCTCACATTTCAAAACCAATCATGCCTTCCAAACAGTCCCCCAAAGTCTTAACTCATTTCAGTATTAACTCAAAAGTCCACAGTTCAAAATCTCATCAGAGACAAGGCAAGTCCCTTCCACCTATGAGCCTGTAAACTCAAAAGCAAGTTGTTTACTCCCTAGATACAAGGGTACAGGCATTGGATAAATACACATTTTCCAGGAAAAATTGGCCAAAACGAAGGGGCTAAAGGCCCCATGCAAGTCCAAAATCCAGTGGGGCAGTCAAATCTTAAAGCTCCAAAGCAATCTCCTTTGACTCCATGTCATACATACAGGTCATGCTGATGGTAGATTCCCATGGTCTTGTGCAGCTCCACCCCTGTGGCTTTGTAGGGTACATACTCCCTCCCAGTATGAGTGTTGAGTGTCTGGCATTGAGTGTCTGCAACTTTTTCAGGTGCATGGTGCAAGCTGTCGGTGGATCAACCATTCTGGGGTCTGGAGGACATGGCCCTTTCCTCACAGCTCCACTGGGCAGTGCCCCAGTGGGGACTCTGTGTGGGGGCTCCCACCCCACATTTCCCTTTCATACTGCCCTAGCAGAGGTTCTCCATGACGACCCCACCCCTTAAGCAAACTACTGCCTACATATCCAGTTGTTTCCACACATCCTCTGAAACCTATGTGGAGGTTCTCAAACCTCAATTCTTGACTTCTGTGCACCTGCAGGCTCAACACCATGTGGAAGCTGCCAAGGCTTGGGGCTTGCACCTTTTGAAGCCATGGGCCAAGCTGTACTTTGCCCCCTTTCAGCCATGGCTAGAGAGGCTGGGATGCGGGGCACCAAGTCCCTAGGCTGCACACAGCAGAGAGGTCCTGGGCGCAGCCCACAAAGCCATTTTTTCCTCCTAGTCTTCCAGGTCTGTAGTGGGAGGGGCTGCCACAAAGGTCTCTGACATGCCCTGGAGACATTTTCCCCATTGTCTTGGTGATTAACATTTGGTTCTCTGTTACTTATGCAAATTTCTGCAGCAGGCTTGAATTTCTCCTCAGAAAATGGTTTTTTCTTTTTTCTCACATCATCAGTCTGAAAATTTTCTAAACTTTTTGCTCTATTTCACTTTTAAAATGGAATCCTTTTAACAGCACCCAAGTCACCTCTTGAACGCTTTGCTGCTTAGAAATGTCTTCTGCCAGATACCCTAAATCAAATCAAATCTCTCAAGTCAAGTTCCATAAATCTCTAGGGCAGGGGCAAAATGCCACCAGTCTCTTTGCTGAAAACATTGCAAGAGTCACCTTTACTACAGCTCCCAACAAGTTCCTAATTTCCATCTGAGACCACCTCAGCCTGGACATTATTGTTCATACCACTCTCAGCATTTTGGTCAAAACTATTCAACAAGTCTCTAGGAAGTTGCAAATTTTCTCACATTTTCTTCTCTTCTTCTGAGCCCTCCAAACTGTTCCAACCTCTGCCTGTTACCCAGTTCCAAAGTTCCTTCCACATTTTCGGGTATCTTTACAGCAGGACCCCACTCTACAGGTATCAATTTACCACAGTAGTCTGTTTTCACACTCCTGATAAAGACATGCCCAAGACTGGGTAATTTATAAAGAAAAAGAGGTTTAATGGACTCAGAGTGCCACGTGGCTGGGGAGGCCTTACAATCATAGCAAAAGGTGAAAGTCACGTCTTACATGGCAGCAGGCAAGAAAGAATGAAAGCAAAGCATAAGAGGAAACAAACTCCTTATAAAGTCATCAGATCTCATGAGACTTATTCACTGCCATGAGAATATGATGAGCAAAACCGCCCCATGATACAATTACCTCCCACTGGGTCCCTCCCACAACACGTGGGAATTATGAGAGCTACAATTCAACGTGAGATTTGGGTGGGGACACAGCCTAACGACACCAATCCCTCTGTCTTTCTGAGAAATGGAAATGTAATCCTCATCCTTTACAGAAACAGAGAAAATTCCTGACTTTATTTTTTTGAATATATTTTCTTTCTGAATTTTTAAAAATCTTTTATTTCAACAGGTTTTTGGGGAATGGGTATTCAGTTACATGAGTAAGTTCTTTAGTGGTGATTTCCAAGATTTTTCAACATCATGGGTTGAAAATATTTATGAATATTATTTATAAATGTTAGAAATAATATTATAAATAATATTATTTATTATTAATAACATTAAATTTAATATTAAATAATATTTATAATATAGCTATTCACTTTTTTCAGAATTTCTCAATATGGCATAGGAATATATTTTGGGGCCTGCTCGCCATACGTACAGTCAAGTCCTGTTTCCCTACTTTTGGAGTATTTAATAAGATCATCCAAGTAGTATTCATTGTATCCAGTGAGTAGTCTTTTATCCCTCACCCCCTTCCCACCCTTTCCTCCGAGTCCCCAAAGTCCATTGAATCATTCTTATGCCTTTGCATCCTCATAGCTTAGTTCCCAATTATGAGTGAGAACATATGATGTTTGGTTTTCCATTCCTGAGTTATTTAACTTAGAATAATAGTCTCCACTTCCATCCAGGTTGCTATGAATGCTATTATTTAGTAGATTGATTTTATTATTTTTAACCCAATATCTTTTTTCTGTTACTATATTTCATTTAGGACAGCATAAACATTTCATTGTCCAATCTTCTTTTTTTTTTTTTGAGATGGAGTCTCGCTGTTGCCCAGGCTGGAGTGCAGTGGCGCCATCTTGGCTCACTGCAGGCTCCGCCCCCGGGGTTCACGCCATTCTCCTGCCTCAGCCTCCTGAGTAGCTGGGACTACAGGCGCCCACCACCTCGCCCGGCTAATTTTTTGTATTTTTAGTAGAGACGGGGTTTCACTGTGTTAGCTAGGATGGTCTCGATCTCCTGACCTCGTGATCCACCCGCCTCGGCCTCCCAAAGTGCTGGGATTACAGGCGTGAGCCACCGCGCCTGGCCCCCAATCTTCTTATACTCCTCTTGGCTGTGACTGTTTCTTAGTCTTGATTTTAATGACTTTGACGGTTTTGAGAAATGCTGGTCATGAAACCTGTAGAATGCTCTTCTACTAGAATTTGTGTGATATTTTTCTCATTATTAGACTGGGATTATGAGTTTTTGGAAGGAAGACTACAGAGGTAAAGTGCCATTTTCATCACCTTATATCAAAGATACTTAGTGTTAATATTACTTATCACTGTTGATGTTAACCTTGATCATCTGGCTGATGTAGTGTTTGACAGATTTATCCACTGTAAAGTTACTGTTTTTTTTTTCCTCTCCCTTTCCATAATGTATTTTTTTGAAGCAAGTTACTATGCAGGGTCCACATTAAAGGAGTGGTGAGTTTTACTCTCCCTTCTTGATGGCAGAGTATCTACAGGAATGATTTTGAAAACTTCACCATGGGAAAATTTGTCTTTTCTGCTCCATTTGCTTATTTAATCATTTAGTCCTATTGGTATGGACTCATGGATATTTATTTTAAACTTTGTGTTATAAGCCAATATTATTTTTAAATTCGATTGCTCAAATTGTTGGAATTTTGACCACAGGGAGATCTTTCAGCTTGCTATGTGTCCCTTTGACATGCCCCCATCATGTGAGATATCCATCCTGCTTGTTTGTTTAGAATTTCCATACATTCTGACACTACAAAATATTGAAGGATCATCTTGTCTATTTTTTGTCCTAGCCCTAGAACCAGTCATTTCTTTTAGGAGCCCTGGTTACTTTTACTGCAGAATGCTATTAGAAGCCAAGATCTGGATACGAGGTGTCCTTTTTGCTACTGGGGTGTTATTGTTACTAGCTCTCTCAGCTGACAGAGCAAGGAAATACATATGTGCTTAATAACCACTGTATATATACAAATCTATAAATATTTCCATATGTAACCATCTGTATTTATATGAAGCAAAATATCAGTTCATACTGATGTCTCTAATGCTTATTGCAAAACATACTTTTTATTACGTAAAGGAATTCTTTTCAATGTAAAGAAGTTATGCAATTCAAATCCCTGTTAAGCTACAATTTTGAATTTGATTTTAACATTATCTGTTTTGCTTTTTTAAAAATTCTTACAATAGACTCATTTGAACAATTGCTGGGCTAATATTATTTGGTTGATCAAAGCAGGAGACCTTTTAGTTTTCTAGGTATACAATTTTGTTGGTTGGCAATATCTAGATACAATAATTAACTTCTCCCTTTTAATGTGATTAATAAGGAAAAAGAGACGTTCAAAAGAGGCAGCTTGGGCTAAAAAAGTTAATTCTCTCATTAAGGCATTTATTAAATTTTTTTTCCAGGGTGGGAAAAATAATAGCAAACAAAACAAAACAGATAATCAGTGGATCCACGGGGAATTCAGAAGCATACAAAAGTAGAATGAGCTATATCTATATGATTTCTTTTGCTGGATTTTTACCACTTTTGAAGATCACTAATAAGTGATTTGGTTCAAGGGATTCAAGTATCTGGTGGAAAGTAACATTAGATTAGGTAAGAGGTTAACTTAGAATCTGTGATTTTATGATAGCAGGTACTGTGATTGGTAATTTTAATTCAAATAAATGTTTTTGAAGACAGATCTAAATCATTTAAATATGATGAATAATTTCTAATAAAGTAAGGATAATGGCAGCATCTGCTGTTTTTTCCTTCCTTGAATTTTGTCTAAAATATTCAAAATGACATAGTGACATAGGTCCTTGAGCCCAACAATCTAACTCATTCTTCCTAAATCCTTTCCAGTATGGACAAAGCAATGAAGGAAGTTGTTGCTGAGTTTTGAGTGTGTAAACACAAACTTGTTTGCTGCATGATCCTGACCTTGAAGTGTGCATGTGGTTGAAATATAGAAGAGCAGATGGGATTTAGGAAAAAACTATAGCATTTTTTTCTTGGATAACTGACCAGAATCAGCAGGAAAACAGGCTGATATATTTTGACTCAATTGTATTATACTGACTCAACTTAATTGATTTGATTTTCAACCTAGGTGACAGAAATTGGTATATGCTAAGCTCCAGTACAATCAACTAATCTAAAGTAAGAAGCCAAGTCCTTATTTCAGCTGACTTGTCACTCTTTTTGGTGAAGTTTATAGATTAGCATTTATAAACCCTATCTTTGCTCTTGGTTGAGGAGGCAGTTTTCACAGAAGCTACTCTCTTTCCTATACACCTATATAAAACCGAATCTCCAATGTTTTAAACTAACTGTCTTACAGTTATTCTTTGATATTCAAGAAGCCCTATTATTTACAGCTTCATTCCTTTGTATTGGATCCAGTTTTCCCTGCCCTCTCCAACAGTGAATTCAGCTCATCACTCACACCAGTGTCTTGGCATTTCTGTTTTTCTTTTATAAAAAAGGATCATAAAAATTGAAGTGATCTGTCACACCACTGAAAACTAAGGAAGAATGATACACTCATGTCACAGAAATAAAACAAATTCTATTAGACATAATGAAGATGGAGTTATATTGAGGGTAAATATTGAGCTGAATTTTAATTGCTCCTTCCAAGAAAAGGATGTGATGCTTTTGGGCTGAAGTAGAAGAATCCCTGAAGAATTTCACTGAGCCCTCAACCTAGAATTTTGAAGGATGTGAAAGTGTTAGATTGTGAGGTGTGTGGAGGTAGTAGGCAGTCATTTAAAATCCTTATAGGAATAGACAAAATACGTTAGGGAACAACTGCTATTACAGTTTTTTCACAAATCAAGTATTTTGCAAATAGTATCAATAAAAACATCTAAGATAAGACACATTTCCTTTTAAAATACGGGATGTGCTGTGCATGGTGGTTCATGTCTGTAATCCCAGCACTTTGGGAGGCCAGAGCAGGTGGATCACTTGAGCCCAGGATTTCAAGACCAGCCCAGGCAACGTGGGGCAGCCCTGTCTCTACAAAAATTACAAAAAAAACTAGCCAGGTGTGGTGGCAAGTGCCTGTCCCAGCTACTCAGGAGACGGAGGTGTGAGGATTACCTGAGCCTGGGGTGGTCGAGGCTGCAGTGAGCTATCATCACACCACTGCACTCCAGCCTGGGTGACAGAGTGAGTTCCTGTCTGAAAAAGAAAAGAAAAAAGAAAAGAAGAAAAGAAAAGAAAAGGAAAAGAAAGGAAAAGACAGGAAAGGAAAGAAAAGAAAAGAAAAAAATGAAAAGAAAAAAAGGAAAGAAAAGAGAAGATATAATCTTAGGGAGACCCAGGGACAAAATTTATATCAAAAATCCTAACTATGCTTTTGACATAGTAAGGAGGAAGTGGGTAGAATTGAAAGTAAATAAAATAAGCTAAATTTAAGGAGTTAAAAAATATCAATTCCTAAGACAATAGAAATGAGAAATTAATAAAGGTAAAATAATTTTAAATTATAAGAAAAATAAAATTATAAATAAATCCAAGAATTCATTCTTTCATAGTGATGCATATGACAACATGAATGAATCTCACAGACATTGGGTTGAAGGAAGTTGAACAGAAAAGAATACATGCTGTATGATTCCATTTATGTATTTATTATTATTTTATTATACAGACAGGGTCTCCCTATGTTGCCCAGGCTGATCTCAAACTCCTGGGCTCAAGGGATCCTCCTGCTTTGGCCTTCCAAAGTGCTAGGATTACAGGTGTGAGTCACCATACCTGGTCTTGATTCCATTTAAACATACTAAATTTCATATCAGGCAAAACTAATAGATGGTGGGAAAAAATCAGAATGTCACTTGCCTGTATGTGTTGGGTGTAAGACTTGACTGGACAAGGGCCTGAGGGGACTTGACAGAAAATGATGGGAAGTGATAAAAATCTTCTTTATTTTGTTAGGATGCAGATTGTATGTATGTTTGCATTTGTCAAAGCTCATCAATTGGTAGACTTAGGTTTTATGCAGCTTACTGTACATAAATTTTACCTAAAAACAAATAAAACTGTGAACAAGGTTCTTACAAGTAGGTTTGCTTTTCTCAGAGGTATAGGTTAATAATTCTGAAACTAAGTTATGTTTGTTCTAGACTTGGGGAAATTAGTACAAATATAAAGGCTAATAGGATTCTGGTTTCTCACTGTTTGGAAGACTGAAAGAGGAATAAAACTATGGAAATGGGAGAACCAAAAGGTGCCCCATGATATTGAATTGGAATTGGAACTTGTAGTTTTTTATTTAGATATAGAAATAGTGTATAGATGTAGATATAGACAGATATACAGGTCAAGATTCCCTAGCTCTCTTTGCCAAAAGGCACTAGCAGCAATGATACATCTATAGTAATGAACACACTTAACACGTAGATCTTGGTATCTAAATACTCTTCTCCACTAAAAGAAACCAGGATTCCTAGGGAAAATGGTGGACTCCAGGCCTGGGATAGAGAAAGTTCAAGATAAGTCTGAAACACCTCATTCCACCAGAAAGTAAGAAAGTGTTTAATAAAAAGATGCCTCAGTAGAGTCATGGACCACAGCTCTTGTCCCCACTGTGGAATAGAAAGGCTGAGTGGCAGTGACAGGAGCTGAGAAAGCCTTCCTAGGGAGCACAGTCTCCAACAAATACCGGTTCTTAGATGTCTTCAGCAGGCTCTTCCAGAATGCATCTAAATAATAAATAAAACAACTACCATCACAAAGCTACAATATAGGCTACAGAAAAAAGGATTCCAGATACATGCAAAAAGGGTTAGAAAAATTCATAAAGAGGAAAATGAAAAGCAACAGAGAAATTATCATCACAAATTTATATAAGCAGGTCTGGACACTTTTTCCACTTTTTCTAGTATACCTGGGATGGAAATCTTGGAGAAAATTATATCATCTTTGAATATTTACAAATGCATAGATGAACCCAAAAAACAATCCTGTTAATATTTTCAAAATGAAAACATAGAACGTATAGAGAATAAAGATCTACAAACTCTTACAGTGAGTGAAAGTGAAAAGTTACTGAAAATCAAAAGTCTGTGATGGATGACACAGACCCAAGGCCCATACACTAGAGTTGTACTATTAAAACATTAATTAATCCAATAAGGTCCTCCTCCCATGCCATAGAAAACAGTTATCCTAAAGATAAAAATAGGCACTTTTGCACAAACTACTCCAGTAAAAGCTAACAAATGATGAAAGGCAAGAGAGAGGGTTAGTGTGTTTAAGAAGATGTGACAATGTGTTCTGTTTTGCCTGTAAATTATTTTCTACTGAAGAAAAAATGAGAACACATGGACACAGGAAGGGGAACATCACACTCCGGGGACTGTTGTGGGGTGGGGGAAGGGGGGAGGGACAGCATTAGGAGATATACCTAATGCTAAATGACGAGTTAATGGGTGCAGCAAACCAACATGGCACATGGATACATATGTAACAAACCTGCACATTGTGCGCATGTACCCTAAAATCTAAAGTATAATAATAAAAAAAAGTACCACTATCCAAAATATGTAGAGAGAAAACTCAAACTCAAATAGTTATATGAAGAATAAATAAAAACAATTATTTCACAATAGAAGAAATACTAATACTATCGAATATTTTAAAAGATGTTTAACCTCATTAGATATAATCTTAAAGATTTAAAATTATATTTTCTAATCAAGTTAACAAAAAAGCACACACAATGTGCAAGATAGTAAAATATTCAAATACCTGGAAAAGTAATTGTATCATATGAATCCAGAATCTTCAGAATGGTCGTATCCTATGGTTTAGTATTCATTGCTTTACCATTTAAATTGCAAAAATATGTTAAAACTGAGGAGCTTGACATTATTTGTAAGCCAATATATCCATTTTCTTTGAGTCTTTATCCTATGGGACAGTAACTTCCTTTATTAATCTATTTTTAACCATAAATTTAGCCAAGGAGCGGAATCTTCTGGAAGAAAATGAGATACTGATACTGACTCCCTTTTTGGTTCAAAGATGATCTTACAGTGTTTATAGACCCATAGTATTTTCACTGAGGCTTATTTGTTTATTTACTCTTTCATTAATATGTAATATTTTACATATTTATTGGATACATTTGAGTATTTGTTACATGCATAGAATGTGTAATGATCAAATGAGAATATTTGGAGTACCTATCACCTTGATTGTTTATCATTTTATATGTTAGTATAATTTCAAGACCTGTATACTAGTTACTTTGAAATATACACAGTATTGTTGCTAAGTACAGTCATCCTACTCTGCTGTCAGATGTTAGAACTTACTTATTTTTATGTAACTGTGTATTTTTACCCATAGCCAATCTCTTCATCCTCCCTACCCCCACTTCTCAATCTCCGATAGCTATCAGAAATCTATTTTCTATGTCGGTAAGATTAAGTGTTTTTACTCCCACATATGAATAAAATGATGCAGTATTTGTCAAAAAAAAAAAAAAAAAAAAAAGGCTGAGAAATTCTTCCAGACTCAAGAAAAACCAGAGAGATGAAAATCTTAGGTGGAAGGATTGTTTGAGCCTGGGAGATGGAGGTTGCAACGAGCTGTGATCACACCATTGCACTCAATTGCTATGAAGGAGATCATTGAGGCATAGATATATTTGAATATGGACTACTGATTCAAAAAGTGTACCAATGTGTAATGTCCTAAATAAGAAGATGTGACAATGTGTTTTGTTTCACCCATAAATTATTTTTATATCGCAGTATAGTTATACTGTGGTTAAGTAAGAAAATATCATTGTTCTTAGGAAATACCAGTGAAGTAGAGAAAAATAGGCATGGTATCTTCAATTTACTCATAAATGTTTCAGAAAAATACAGAATATAGACTAGGACTAAAAATACACATATGGCTGCACACGGTGGCTCATGCCTGTAAGCCCAGCATTTAAGGAGGCCGAGGTGGATGGATCACCTAAGGTAAGGAGTTCGAGGCTAGCCTGGCCAACATGGTGAAACCTCATCTCTACTAAAAATACAAAATTAGCCAGGCATAGTGACACATGCCTGTAGTCCCAGATACTCGGGAGGCTGAGAATCACTTGAACCCGGGACACTGAGGTTGCAGTGAGCCAAGATCACGCCATTGCACTCCAGCCTGGTGACAAGAGCAAAACTCCATCTCAAATATATATATATGATATATATTTTCTATATAATATACATGTATAAAAATAATACAACAAATGGGGCAAAATATAAACAATGATGAATTTGGGTAATGGATATATAGGGGTTTCCTATCCTATTCATTCAACTTTAACATAAATTTGAAATAAAGTTTTAGAAAAGAAACATTTAAAATGATGATTTTTAAAAAATAGAGATAAAATGTCATATCCTCTACATAATCTAATAAAAATCAAAAAAGTAAGCACAAATAAACAAATTTAAGGATGAGAAAGTAGATATATGCACAGTCCAGAGGATACTAAAAGGTGAAGAGAAAATACCAGCACATGAGTTCCTGTTTTCTGTGATTCCTTGGTTCACAAACTGAAGCAACGAAGATCTCTGGTGTTTTAGGAGGGCTCCTCATGCTTTTAGTGTTAACTCATGCTCTTGAAGTTTTGTTTGTGGACTACAGTGAATTTTAGCTCCTAGTTGAAATTAGACGAACATCTTTTGTGGATAACCTGTAACCTCAGTCTTACAAGCTATATTTAGGAACTGGCTGTCCTGTAACCAGAGTGATGCATGCTATCTTTTTGTTTACTTATCCTCTTGCTTCTTGTGGCATTAGGAAATATGAATGCCTATGGGGCATTCTCATTGAGAGTTTACTCACATATCAACTAGTGTTTTTGAGTATCAGAGGTTATATCCCAGTAAGATATACCCGTTGAAAGAAAGCGTTCTTGCCGGGCGCGGTGGCTCATGCCTGTAATCCCAGCACTTTGGGAGGCCGAGGTGGGCAGATCACAAAGTCAAGAGATCGAGACCATCCTGGCCAACATGGTGAAACCCCATCTCTACCAAAAATACAAAAATTAGCTGGGCATGGTGGCGTGCACCTGTAATCCAAGCTACTAGGGAGGCTGAGGCAAGAGAATTGCTTGAACCCGGGAGATGGAGGTTGCACTGAGCTGAGATCAGCCACTGCACTCCAGCCTGGTGACAGAGCGAGAAAAAGAAAAAAAAAAAAGAAAGAGAGAAAAGAAAGCCTTCTTTCTTTGTACAAAATGTAATACATAATACTCATACACCTAGGGAAATAGCCCAAACTCAGTATTATCAAATAGGAAATTTGGGAACTTATCCAGGAGTGTTATTTAGAAGCAGTTTTTTCTCTTATCGAACTGTGTAATTATTATGCCTTGACTAAGTGAAGGAATTAAGCTATGAATTCTGGTGGTTAAGGTAACCTTACTAACCTTGGTACTCTGATTAGCTGAGAATTGCACTACCTTTCAGAAGTTGGATTAATGTCTATGGATGCTAACTTTTGCTTCCAGCACAAATCTACTGATAAATTTGAAAATAATTTTCTGGGAATTATAGATGGAATACTAAGTAGCAACAAAAAGTATGCTGTTGAAGAATATTAAATGGATGAAAATGTTCATGATATATAGATATAATAATATAGAACAGTTTACAAATTGCATCTAGCTTTATAAAAATAGCCATAAAATTAGAATTTAAACAATATACAGAAAAAACTAATAATAGTGATTGTCTCCATGTAGATAAATTATGGGTAGTTTCTTTTCGGGGGGGCTTTTCTACATTTTACAAATGTTAGTCAATATTGTGTGTTACTTTTGCAATGGCAACAAAAACCCCAATACATGTTATGAAATATCTATGAAAACATAAATTAGAAAAACATGTGCAATGCCTCTGGAAACTAAGGATTAGAATTCATCATATATCAAAATCTTGGAAGGATTTACACTAATTACAAGCAGATGTTAAGGTTTAAACAACTCTAATCATAGCCAATGAAAGCTTGACCTTTTGCCCTGAACAGTGCAATAGGGAATGGATGCAGCCCTCTGACGGGAAGGGGGCCAGCAACACGGAAACCGGCTGGAAACCACCTCCTCATTGCAGATACTTTGTGAGGGAGGAAATTCTTCTCTCTCTAGTCCTCTTCCTCATTAGCTCATTCTTTCTACATTCATTTAGGATGTCTAAAGGACCCAGAGTATTATCAAAGTGGATATCTTGCCTCCATAGCTTCGCTTTCTAGATCAGTCAGAGTATAGCAATCCCCAGCATCAGAAAAGCTAAGAATGGCCCAAGAGGGAATCAGAGTAACACAACAGTTAATATCTCATTTGGCCTATCATCTAGTAGTTTAAATCTGATCAATTAAAATAAGTCTACGTAATAGATAAATTACTAAGGGAAAAATAATTTTTAAAGAGATGGATACAAGAAATATGGGACAGGAAAAGAAAGCTATAACAAAATATACTAAAGAATAAATATAAAATAAGCTGGGTAAAACAAAAGCAAACATTAATTGATTTCATTAAATTTCCCTGAGAAAAGATAGGCTCTCACATTTCTTGAAGAAATAAAATCTAGCCATATACTCACCATAAGGCACAAACAAAGGATGAAAATAAAGGGATGAAGAAAAATATTAGGCAAACACAAATTTAAAAATTAGGATGATATTAATATTGATGTAGAATTCAAAAGTATCCAACAAAAAGGATATTTATAGTGATAAAAGGTAAAATAAAAATTGATACAACAATCAATAGTATTAATATTTATTTGCGAAATAACGAAGAATAGAGATCTTGAACAAAACAATTACCAAACGAATTACATACATATGATATTTTATATCTGTCTATATCAATCACTATATATTTCTTATTTTTTAATACACAGAACAATTATAAAAATCAATCTGAAAATGAGCAGATAAAAAGTTGTAAATCTTTAAAATCAATAGATTGAGCAATTATGTTCTTTCACTAAAATGTGAAAAACTAAAACCAATTATAAAAAACAATATAAACTTAGCTGCTTTATAATGGAAAATACTCTTTAAAATGATCTCAAGAAGAAATAGGATTTTAAAAATGAAATGTAAAATCACCGCCAGGCGCGGTGGCTCACGCTTGTAATCCCAGAACTTTGGGAGGCCAAGGCGGGCGGATCACGAGGTCAGGAGATCGAGACCACGGTGAAACCCCGTCTCTACTAAAAATACAAAAAATTAGCCGGGCGTGGTGGCAGGTGCCTGTAGTCCCAGCTACTCGGAGAGGCTGAGGCAGGAGAATGGCGTGAACCTGGGAGGCGGAGCTTGCAGTGAGCTGAGATTGCACCACTGCACTCCAGCCTGGGCGACAGAGCGAGACTCCGTCTGAAAAAAAAAAAAAAGAAAACACTCTTAAGGATATTATCCAGGAGAATTTCCCCAGCCTAGCAAGGCAGGCCAACATTCAAATTCGGGAAATACAGAGAACATCACAAAGATATTCCTTGAGAAGAGCAACCCCAAGACATATAATCATCAGATTCACCAAGGTTGAAATGAAGGAAAAAATATTAAGGGCAGCCAGAGAGAAAGGTCGGGTTACTCATAAAGGGAAGCACATCAGAATAACAGGGGATCTCTTGGCAGAAACCCTACAAGCCAGAAGAGAGTGGGGGCCAATATTCAACATTCTTAAAGAAAAGAATTTTCAACCCAGAATTGTATATCCAGCCAAACTAAGCTTCGTAAGCAAAGAAGAAATAAAATCCTTTACAGACAAGGAAATGCTGAGAGATTTTTGTCACCACCAGGCCTGCCATACAAGAGCTCCTGAGGGAAGCACTAAACATGGAAAGGAACAACCAATACCAGCCACTGCAAAAACATACCAAATTGTAAAGACCATCAACACTAGGAAGAAACTTCATCAACTAATGGACAAAATAACCAGCTAGCATCACAATGGCCGGATCAAATTCACACATAACAATATTAACCTTAAATGTAAATGGGCTAAATGCCCCAATTAAAAGACACAGACTGGCAAATTAGATAAAAAGTCAAGACCCATCAGTGTGCTGTATTCAGGAAACCCATCTCATGTGCAAAGACACGCATAGGCTCAAAATAAAGGGAGGGAGGAATACTTACCAAGCAAATGCAAAGCAAAAAAAAAAAAAAAAAAAGGCAGGGGTTGCAATCCTAGTCTCTGATAAAACAGACTTTAAACCAACAAAGATCAAATGAGACAGACAAGGGCATTAAATAATGGTAAAGGGATCAGTGTAACAAGAAGAGGTAACTATCCTAAATATATATGCACCCAATACAGGATCACCCAGATTCACAGAGCAAGTTCTTAGAGACCTACAAAGAGACTTAGACTCCCACACAATAATAGTGGGAGACTTTAACACCCCACTGTCAATATTAGACGGATCAACGAGACAGAAAATTAACAAGGATATCCAGGACGTGAAGTCAGCTCTGGACCAAGCAGACCTAATAGACATCTACAGAACTCTCCACCCCAAATCAACAAAACATATATTCTTCTCAGCACCACATCATTTATTCTCAAATTGACCACATAATTGGAAGTAAAACACTCCTCAGCAAATGCAAAAAAAAAAAAAGGAAATCATGAACAAACAGTCTCTCTGACCACAGTGGAATCAAATTAGAACTCAGGATTAAGAAACTCACTCAAAACTGCACAAATACATGGAAACTGAACAACCTGCTCCTGAATGACTACTGGGTGAATAACAAAATGATGGCAGAAATCAAGAAGTTCTTTGAAACCAATGAGAACAAAGACACAATGTACCAGAATCTCTGGGACACATTTAAAATAGTGTGTAGAGGGAAATTTATAGCACTAAATGCCCACAAGAGGAAGCAGGAAAGATCTAAAGTTGACAACCTAACATCACAATTAAAAGCACTAGAGAAGCAAGAGCAGACAAATTCAAAAGCTAGCAAAAGAAAAGAAATACCTAAGATCAGAGCAAAACTGAAGGAGATAGAGACACAAAAAAACCTTCAAAAAATCAATGAATCCAGGAGCTGCTTTTTGAAAAGATCAACAAAATAGATCATTAGCCAGACTAGTAAAGAAAAAAAGAGAGAAGAATCAAATAGATGCAATAAAAAATGATAAAGGGGATATCACTACTGATCCCACAGAAATACAAACTACCATCAGAGAATACTATAAACACCGCTATGCAAATAAACTAGAAAATCTAGAAGAAATGGTTAAATTCCTGGACACATACATCCTCCCAAGAATAAACCAGGAAGAAGTCAAATCCCTGAATAGACGAATAACAAGTTCTGAAATTTAGGCAGCAATGAATAGCCTACCAACCAAAAAAAAAAAAAAAACAAAACAAACAACAACAACAACAACAACAACAAAAAGCCCAAGACCAGATGGATTCACAGCTGAATTGTACCAGAAGTACAAAGAGGAGCTGGTACCATTCTTTCTGAAACTATTACAAACAATAGAAAAAGAGGAAATCCACTATAACTCATTTTATGAGGTAAGCATCATCCTGATACCAAAACCTGACATAGACACAACAAAAAAAGAAAATTTCAGGCCAATATCCCTGATGAACATTGATGTGAAAATCCTCAATAAAATACTGGCAAACCGAATCCAACAGCACATCAAAAAGCTTATCCACCACGATCAAGTCAGCTTCATCCCTGGGATACAAGGCTGATTCAGCATACGCAACTCAATAAATGTAATCGAGCATATAAACAGAAAAATGACAAAACCCACATGATTATCTCAATAGATTCAGAAAAGGCCTTCAACAAAATTCAACACCCCTTCATGCTAAACACTCTCAATAAACTACGTGTTGATGGAACATACCTCAAAATGTAAGAACTATTTGTGACAAGCCCACAGCCAACATTATACTTAATGGGAAAAACTGGAAACATTCCCTTTGAAAACTGACACAAGACAAGGATGCCCTCTCTCACCACTCCTATTCAACATAGTGTTGGAAGTTCTGGCCAGGGCAATCAGGCAAGAGAAAGAAATAAAGAGTATTCAATTAGGAAAAGAGGAAGTCAAATTATCTCTGTTTGCAGATGACATGATTGTATATTTAGAAAACCCCATAGTCTGATCCCCAAATCTCCTTAAGCTGACAAGCAACTTCAGCAAAGTCTCAGGATACAAAATAAATGTGCAAAAATTACAAGCATTCCTATATACCAATAACAGACAATCAGAGAGTCAAATTATGAGTGAATTCCCATTAACGATTGCTACAAAAAGAATAAAATACTTAGGAATCCAACTACAAACCACTGCTCAAGGAAATAAGAGATGACACAAACAAATGGAAAAATATTCCATGTTCATGGATAGGAATAATCAATATTGTCAAAATGGCCATACTGCCCAACATAATTTATAGATTCAATGCTATCCTGATCAAGCTACCATTGAATTTCTTCAAAGAATTGGAAAAAACTACTTTAAATTTCATATGGAACCAAAAAAGAGCCCCTATAGCCAAGACAATCCAAAGCAAAAAGAACAAAGCTGGAGGCATCACACCACCTGACTTCAAACTATACTGCAAGGCTACAGTAACAAAAATGGCATGATACTGCTACCCAAAACAGATATATAAACCAATGGAACAGAACAGAGGCCTGAGAAATAATGCCACACATCTACAACCATCTGATCTTTGACAAACTTGACAACAACAAGCAATGGGGAAAGGATTCCCTATTTAATAAATGGTGTTGGGAAAACTGGCTGGTCGTATGCAGAAAGCTGAAACTGGATCAATTCCTTACTGCAAAAATTAAGTCAAGATGGATTAAAGACTTCAACATAAGACCTAAAACCATAAAAACCCTAGAAGAAAACATAGGCAATACCATTCAAGGCATGGGCAAAGACTTCATGACTAAAACACCAAAAGCAATGGCAACAAAAGCCAAAATTGACAAATGGGATCTGATTTAACCAAAGAGCTTCTGCATAGCAAAAGAAACTATCATCAGAGTGAACAGACAACCTACAGAATGGAAGAAAATTTTTGTAACCTATCCATGTGAGAAAGGGCTAATATCTAGAATCTACAAAGAACTTAAACAAATTTACAAGAAAAAAACAACCCTATCAAAAACTGGGTGAACGATATGAACAGACAATTCTCAAAAGAAGACATTTATGGAGCCAACAAACTTATGGAAAAAAGCTTGTCATCACTGGTCATTAGAGAAATGCAAATCAAAACCACAATGAGATACCATCTCACGCCAGTTAGAATGGCCATCATTAAAAAGTCAGGAAACAACAGACGCTGGAGAGGATGTGGAGAAATACGAATGCTTTTACGTTGTTGGTGGGAGTGTAAATTAGTTCAACCATTATAGAAGACAGTGTAGTGATTCTTCAAGTACCTAGAACTTAGAAATACCATTTGACCCAGCAATCCCATTACTGGGTATATTCCCAAAGGACTATAAATCATTCCACTATAAAGACACATGCACACATATGTTTATGGTGGCACTATTCACAATAGCAAAGATTGGAACCAACCCAAATACCCATCAATGATAGACTGGATAAAGAAAATGTGGCACATATACACCATGGAATACTATGCAGCCATAAAAAGGATGAGTTCATGTCCTTTGCAGGGACGTGTATGACACTGGAAACCATCATTCTCAGCAAACTAACGTTAAGAACAGAAAACCAAACACCACATGTTCTCACTTGTAAGTGGAAGTTGAACAATGTGAACACATGGACATAAGGAGGGGAACATCACACACACTGGGGCTTGTCGGGGGGGTGGGGAGCTAGGGGAGGGAGAGCATTAGGAGAAATACCTAATGTAGATGATGGGTTGATGTGTGCAGCAAACCACCATGGCATGTGTATACCTATGTAACAAACCTGCATCTTCTGCACATGTACCCCAGAACTTAAAAGTATAAAAAAAAAAAAAACTAAAGAAAAAAATACCCAAATATCAGAAAAAATAAGAAGTGATCAAAAAAGAACAGGTAATAGATTTTAAAATGGAAGTGACTACTAAAGCATAAATAGTTACTCAATTTCAGAATTTATTAAGCCTTGTGGGTGTATAGATTCATATCTTTTTCAAATTTGGAAATTTCTTGGCAATTATTTCTTGAAATATCAAATATCCTTCAAACATTCTTCCTGCCCATTTCTCTATCACCTCTCCTTCCTATTATGAGTAACTTGGTATGCTTAATGGTGTCTCACAATTCTCTTAAGCTCTGTTCATTTTTCTTCATCTTTATTTCTTTCTGTTTCTCAAACTGAATAATTTCATTTGATTTCTTTTTTAGTTCACTGATTCTTTCTTCTGATGGCTTAAATCTGCAGTTGAACCCCTTCAGTGAATTTTTCATTTCTGTTATGGTATTTTTCAGATCCAAATATTCTATTTATTTATTTTTGAAATTTATTTTCCTTTGTTGATATTTTCTATTTGTTGAGATATAATTTTCCTTGTTTCTTTTCTTTCTTTCCCCATGTTTCCCTTTAGCTCTTTAAGCATATTTATAACTTCTTCAGATCTTTGTCTACTTAAGAAAAATGTCTATGCTTCCACAGGGATAGTTTTTATTAATTTCTTTTTTTCTCCCTGTAAATGGGCCATACTTTCTTTGTTCTTTCTTTTTCTGCTTCTTTTTTGTTTAAAACTGCACTTCTTTTTTTTTTGAGACAGAGTCTTGCTCTCCCACCCAGGCTGGAGTTCAGTGGCACGATCTCGGCCCACTGCAAGCTCCGCCTCCTGGGTTCATGCCATTCTCCTGCCTCAGCCTCCCGAGTAGCTGGGACTACAGGTGCCCGCCACCACGCCCGACTAATTTTTTTGTGCTTTTAGTAGAGACGGGGTTTCACCATGTTAGCCAGGATGGTCTCGATCTCCTGACCTCATGATCCGCCCGCCTCGGCCTCCCAAAGTGCTGGGATTACAGGTGTGAGCCACTGTGCCTGGCGTTTTGTTGTTGTTGTTGTTGTTGTTTTGTTTTTTTTTTGTTTTTTTTTTGTTTTTTTAAGACGGAGTCTTGCTCTGTCACCCAGGCTGCAGTGCATTGGCGTGATCTGCCTCACTGCAAGCTCCGCCTCCTGGATTCATGCCATTCTCCTGCCTCAGCTTCCAGAGTAGCTGGGACTACAGGTGCCCACCACCACGCCTGGCTAATTTTTTGTATTTTTAGTAGAGACAGGGTTTCGCCATGTTAGCCAGGATGGTCTCAATCTCCTGACCTCTTGATCTACCCGCCTTGGCCTCCCAATGTGCTGGGATTACAGGCGTGAGCCACCAAGCCCAGCCACATTTTGTATATTAAAACATACTAACTCTGGAAATCAAATTCTTCTCTCTCCAGGATTTGCTGATTTTACTTGCTGTGAGTTGTAGTTGTTTGTTTTAATGACTTTCCTAAACTCTTCTTATAAAGACTTCTTTATCATGTGTTTGTCAGAAATCTCTGTTCTTTTAGTTTAGCTGTCACCTAATTCCTTCATAGAGATTTTTCTTAAGTTCTGGGAACACTCTCCCCACCTCAAACACACACAAAAAGCAGAAAAAAAAAGAAAGAAAGAAAACAAAGGGAGGAAAAAAGAAAAGAAGAGAAAGAAATATGATATTCTCTAGGTTTTTGAAGACTGGTTGTTTGTTGAGGCACTCCTTCATTGCTTAGGCAGTTTACAACTCTGACTTAACCTTCACTTCCTGCTTTCATTAAACCTAAAGATCAGCCAAAGGTGAAAGTTTATGGCCTTCTCAGGTCTTCTCTCAGCAAGCATCCTGCTCTGAGTTTGTGTGTAACTTCCTAGATTCTCCATTATAGGCAAGAGTTTTTCAAAGCCCTTATTCCCTACAGATTCCTACCCTCAACTTTTTCTTCCTGGCTGTGTGGAAACAATTGTTTTCCCCAACCTTTTTTTTTTGTCTCAGCTGACAGATACTCACTCTTCTGGCTTTCAATGATTTAGAGGAACATACTCTGTGTGTGATGGTGTACAATGTTTTAGAGGAACATCTCTCTGATTCTCCACCTTGAGAGAATTCCAAGGTAGATGAAACAAAGGCAGGACCCTTGTGTTAGTCTTTCAGGGAACCCGTAGACAGGTCAAAAGAGAAAAGAGTAATTCTTGGGAAAGAGGTCCACTAGCCTCCTTCTGGAACCATGTCCCCATATCAGGAACACAAGATACTGTCTTCAAGACCTCTATTGTGCTGGGGAAAGGGACGGGACAAGGCTAAGTTAAACTGCCGCAAAGTTCTTTACTTTGTTTCAATGGCCTTTCTCCTGATTAAGTGTTCCCTTTGTTGCTGCAAACCATTGTCTGACTTCTAGAGTTGAGATAAAGTTGACTGAAATTTTTTGCCAGGTTTTTGGATGTTTCTTGGGAAAAACAGGACATTGGAGGTTCATCCTGTATCATTTTTACTGATGTCCCTGTGTCTTGAAACTCTTTTTGTTTGTTTGTTTGTTTTTCCAGTTCTTACTATATTGTCCAGGCTGGTCTAGAACCCTGGGCCGCAGTGATCCTCCCACCTCAGTCTCCCAAGTAGCTAGGACTACAGATGCAAACTATTGCACCCAGTGAAATCCTTTTTTAATAAAAGGGTTTCAAAGGTATTTTTTTCTTTTACAATACCAAAATGCAATGAATATTTTATTTAAAAAAATCAAATTACATGTGGTCACTCATGCCTATAATCGCAGCACTTTGGGAGACCAAGGCAGGAGAATTGCTTGAGCCTAAGAATTCAAGATCAGCCTGGGCAACATGATGAGACCCTGTCTCTACAAAAAGATAAAGAAATTAGCCAGCTGTAGGGGTGCACAACTGTGGTCCCAGCTACTCAGGAGGCTGAGGTGGGAGAATTGCTTGAATCCAGCAGGTTGAGGTTGCAGTGAGCTAGGGTCATGCCACTGCACTCCAGCATAGGTGACAGAATAAGACTCTGTCTCAAAAAAAAAAAAATTAAATTACAGACCAATTTTACCAATGATTATGTCAAACTTTGTGTGTGTGTTTCAATGGAAACTATGAATCATTTGCAGCATACCTTCCAGCTTATCAGATTCTAGTCTTGCTCATTGTCTTTGAGCTATTTGATCTCTTTTTATGTGTAGGTAACTGATAAATATATGACTGCTGTCTTGTTCTATAATGATTTTGACTAACTCTGTGGAAAAACCAGTTTTGTACCTATTTGCAATTCCTTTCACCGTCCCTTTACTCTGTATAGTTTTTTTTTTCCATTTTAGCTTTCCTTTTGAAAGGTTTCATATTTGCTATTTTTATGTTTATATGAGTCATGATTTTCCCTTTTTCTGAAAATTGGGAACAATTATAAATGCAAATATACTAAATACAAATATTAACAAATAGAATTTGGCACCAACATATCAAGTATATTATATATCTCAGGAATGCAAGGTTGATTCAATATTAGGATATATATTGTTATAATAGCTTAAAAAAGCCATCATATAATGTCTTTCCTTCAAGAGCTTAATATTTTTTCTCTTTTATCAGTCAGCCCCAAATATCAGGGAGCTTACATTTTTAATGGTTAAAGTATAATTTTTAGAAAGATATAATTATATCTCATGTTGAATATCAAATGAACATGTGTCAAAGTTTTTTTTCAACCAATTAATGAGGGAACTAGTAGATGTTAAAACTAGTACAAAGAGCATTTGAGGAGCCAGGAATCTACAGATAATTTAATAAAAAATTAGTATTAGATTGCTTGGGTAAACACTAAGCTGGTTAATACTCACAGGGCAATAAATGATACAGAGTAGAAGTTGTTCTTCTATTCAACAGAAGTCTACCTGTTAACTTCTGCCCCTACAGAGCTGAAAGAACACTCAGTACTCAATTTTGCCTATTTCTGATTTTTTGATAGTTTTTCTATTACATTCATGGAGACAAAATGTTAGTTTTCCTGTAGGGCTGGCATGTATTTCACTGGGTATAGTTTTGACATTTCTATAAAACCACGTGACTGACAATGTGTTTCCCAAGCTTCTCTTAATAGTAACCCTCCTTATAAAACCATCTAGTGGAAATGACTGTGAAGTCAGTAGGAATTTACTACTCAGAATTCATACCTATGTTTTGAGGGTCAGTTTTTGGAGGTCAGTTTGGAGATGAGACGACCATAGCACGGTTTAATTAAAGACAGGGTAGACAAACATGGAACTGTCACCTTGACTTTAAAAATCTTTGAATTGAGACCTCCTTCATTTTGGATAAACTCATAGTATCCATGCATTTGGGGGCACAGAAAAAGTTAAGTGTCTATATATTTCTTTAGAGCAAGACAGTGGCATTTTTGCATAGATGTTTTGACTCTGAAGTTTGAGATTAAGTAGCATAAGACTTATTCTGACTGTAGGTGGGATTGGTAGTGCTCAGGAACTTACCATAGCTAGGAACCAAAATTGTTCAAATAAAAAAATTCTGAGTGGAGAATATGGAAATAAATACAATGCAAGTAAGAGAAAACTCGAAAGAGACTGTTTATGCAGGGCTTGCTATAGCAAGGCCGTCAGCCTCCATCACTTGCATCTGGCAGACACTTGAAGGCAGGCAAGGGAGTGCAAAAGCTCTATAGTGTAAAAAAGGAGGCTCTATGTGTGCTCTGATTGCAGGTTATTGGCACGGGGAAGTTGGAGGTGGGTTAACTAGAAATGTGGCATCCTATGTAATTGGTTTGGGGGAGATCATTTAGCAGTTCATCCTGAGTTGGAAGCCAAGGCAAAAATTAGGGAAGCTGGCAGTCATTGACCATGTTCTGATTGTTGTAGGCTGATTGCAGCAGAGGTTGTGAGGTTGTGAGAGGTCAGAATTGGATTGCATATTTGGTCTGGCCGTTGTCCATTTGTATATTCAGTCTCCTAGTTCCCCGCCTTTGGTCATTCTCTTATTTTCAGGAGGTTGACCAATTCCAGAAAGGCTAGGGATCCAGATCTTCATTGATGGGGGACTGTTCAGTCATCTCCATAGTCAATTGCATTGAAAGATGTTCTTCAATTCATAAAGAAGTATCACAAGTTCAAAAGGATTTGATACCCAATGTCTGCAATATCCCGTTAAACTTAGAAATCATCTCAACTGCCATTTTATAAGGGGCACAGGATATGTTTAGATAGTCGTTAGGACTTAGGAGAAAGTGTTTTTCTCAGATAGGTCATGCCCTAAACAATGGGCAGTGTTTTGGCAAAACTGTAACAACTTTTGAAATTTTATGTCCCCCTTCTGGTACAGCTAAGAGCAAGTAAATGATACTCTTTGTTCTCTCAACAAATTATGACACTGTCTACCTATTGTACTAGTACTGAATCACAAGGGAAATTTAAATCTTTTAACTCCCGATTGAGTACCCAGGAAATATAGGAGGGAGCTTCAATAACTCTTAGGCATGATTGTCCTGATACATTGTTGTCTTCTCCAGGTGAAAGGAAAGGTATTCACTGTCCTGGTCTAGAGGCACACTGAATAAGTTAGAAAAAAGACCCCTACACCGAAGCAAGTGGTTTCAGGTGGAATTAATGACAGATTGATATTTGGGTTAGGTACTACTAGCAAGTGAGGGATAACAGTTTTGCTGCTGATTCTCAGGTTGTGAAAAAAAATAGATATACTTTTGTGTTTGATTTATTTACTCTTAGGATGGGAGTGTTACAAGAGCTATTGCAGATATTTTGCTATAAAGCCTTAAACTATAGGTCTTAGCCCTTCCTTTGCTTCTGGTTTCAAGGGATCTTGGTGAACTTTGTATAATGGTTTGGTAGGATCTATTTAAATAGGTTCTGCTCCAATTATTTTTCCTATGTCAGTGGAATTTTTAGCCCATGAAGTGTTAGGTACAGTGTTATAATCCTTATTTGAGATATGCCTCAAATATAATGAGAAGTAAACGTATCTCTAGACTAGAAACAACTTGGTGATAAATAGAGGTGTCCTCTGGAACCTCAAGACAAAATCCCCCTATTGTGCATTTAATATTACAATTCTATGGCTAAGTAAGCCTTTCTATTTTAAATTTGCAGGGAGGGTATCACGGAGCAGAAAGGAACATTTTTCACTTAAGGGCCTAATGGTTATAGTTAAGGACTGGGAGGAGGTTTAAATTCTACAGGTGCCTGCATGTCTGGATCAAGGGAGGAATGGATCATTCGAGGTAAGTTGTATGTCAGGCTCTTTGAAGAGGTGTTGGCAAAAGAAAGAGGGTCTGAACCAGGGAAGGATGAGTCCATGGAGGTGCAGAAGGAGAGGATCAGAGGACAACAGAGAAGAGGAAAAGCTGAATATAGGGAAGCAACTGGAGATAAGGAGGGGGGGACTTAATGGGGGATTAGTCTAGTTTATTTTAGCTTACATTTGCTTACGTTTGCTTTATTGCTCATTATCTTTGGCCAAAAGATCTTTTAGTGAAGCAATTTTTAATTCAGAATTTCATTTAGAGGACTTTGCATACCAATTAAGAAATGTTGCCTATTTGGCCGGAGAAATATTATTCCCTTCCTTAAAGCACTTCTCAAATGAACAATTTTGTTCAAGTCAAATGTTCCCCAGAGTGGCCATTGAAGGCCCAAATCATTCTTGGTAAACTTATGCCTTTTAGAGAGACAGGTGCAAAAAATATGATTATACTATGAGTACATTTAAGAAGGAGTTTTTTCTAGGGAGGAGAGATTTTAGACACACATGACTCCATGAGAGCTGGCTCTGGTCAGTAGAAATGTGATCCTTGGACATCTCATGTTCTGGTTACTAACCTGAAAAGTGGCTGCCTCCATGAACAGAACTGATAATCTGCACCTCCCTAACTCCCAGACCCTGCAGATTGAAGACCAGAGAACACTCTCTCTTCATTAAGCCAAGCTTTTAAGACGAAAAGTCAAGACAAAAGTAGAAACTCATTTTGTTTTTGGTAACCACAGCAGAATTTGTCAAATGGACACCTGTCCAGTAAGAACCACAAATTAATGAGCCTCTGAGGCCAGCTGGAACAACAGGTTTATTAAGGCTATGCCTGTGTCTACCCTGTGATTCTCCTTAAAACAAACAATACTTTCAAACGGCACAACACAGAACAGAAGCACGAAAGACAGCAAAACAGAATGACCTGATACCACCAAGGAAGCTAAACAAAGGGGAACCAGTTACAAACTCTGCTTATTGAACTGAATAAATGGGTAAGAAACTCAGCGTAAAGAAAGCCAAGTTTAGACCTACTGCAAACTTACCACATCAGCGTGTGCTCTGTAAGACACGAGTAGCGAGGCACAAGGGGCCTCCTACTGTAGCATCTTCACCTGGTTGACGGCAACAGACAGTGCAGAACGTATTCAGGTGGGGCATCCGGTAAAATTGTGGAAATAAATGAAGACCACTGAGATGAGAATTTAAAAGACTGTTTTTTCAGACCTTGCTACAGACAGGGAGTCAGCCACTATCACTTGCTTTTGGCAGAGACTCCAAGGCAGCCAGGGAAGCCTTATAGTGAAGAAAAAAAAAATAGGGGAAGGCTTCAGGTCTGCTTTGATAGGAAGTTGTTGGCATGGGGAAGCTGCACGTGGGCTAGCTAGAAGCAGGTCATCTTATGCAACTGAATTGGAAAGCACATTTGGCTTTTTTTGATTGGTCCTGAGTTGGAAGCTGGGGCAAGAATCAGGGGAAGCTGGCAGTCACTGACCAAGTTTTAATCATTTTGGGCTGATTGCTGCAGCAATTGTGCGTCAGAGTTGGATTGCATATTTGGTCTGGCCATTGTTTTTTCCGTTTTTCAAGGAGGGAGGAGATTTTTTGTAGTCTGAAAATTCTTCACTGAACTGATAGTTGGACCAAGTGTTGTGGTAAGTAACAAATATAACTTTGGGTGGGCTTCTCTGGTCCCCCTGCTTGATAGGTTTCATTTGATCATCAGTCTGAGGATTGCTTTGGAGGTAATTTCATTTTTATAGTCTACTTCTAGTTCTCAACTCCTTTCTTCTTATCCTAGTGAATGACCCTGCACCCTGAAACTGACGCAGGGCTGCAGCAGGTTGCCTTGGCCTTTGCCTGCCCAAAAGTGTTCATTATTCCAAAAAGGCTGGTAGAAACCCTTTGAAGTCTGAGTCTTTTTACTTCTGTTGTTCTTTTAAATTGACAATAATACTAACATGGTAATCTACACACAGAGGGTGATCAATAAGTGATTCTGACTCATTTAAAAATGTACCTTATACGCACCAAGGACCAGAGCTTACTCAGCAACAAACTGGCTTGTTAAAATGGTATCATACCAGGTCATCCTTATTATCTTCCCCCCAAATTATTAAATGTACATGTTGCTGAGCAGGGTGCTTTGCAGATTACTTAAAAATAAAAGAAAATCTATTTTTGATTGTAGGAAAATCTCTAAGAGCTGGAGGCACAGTCAGTTTCAAACTGCTTTTGCACCTGAGCAGAATTATAAGTTACTCTGTCCCAGAGATGAAGAGAGAATTAGGCTGCTCATTATCAAGGTTCCTTATAGTCTCCGCTCCGCAGTTTCAGGCCTTCCCCGGAACTCACAAATTGCCTGCTGGCATAACAGTTAATGAATAAAAAACCAAGTAAAAGCTCTCAGGTTAAAAATTACTGAGAAGGGTTCAATATAACTTAAATAGGAAGACAAGTACTCCAACATTTACATTTTTAGCCATGGCTCTCCAGAGTCTTTTAATTTAGTTCTATTTCTGTTCTATAGGGTACCTGACTTGCTCACACTATGTCAGTTAACAACTACTTATTAGCTTGTTGCAACCCAAGTCTCACTCCTTCTTTACCTTTGTCAAAGATAAAGAAAGTTGGACACGAGTTGAAGTGGTAAGGACAGGTTTTATTCAGTAATATACTATTGCAATAGGGAAAAGGGTCCAATGTGAACTGACCTGAGCTTTGATTTGTGCAGAAGTGAGTGGGTGCTTTAATGGGGCAGTAAGGAAATAGTGACAGGAGTAGGCCAGCTCTCAATGGAGCTGGAGAAGTGAAAAATTAGAAAAAGTGAAAAGGGGGTTGGTCCATGTGCGATCGATCTGGGCTTACTAACTGGTGTTTATTAAAGTTAAGCTCCTACCCTCCCACAGAGACTGGGAGACGGGGGCTCTATCTTCAGATGTTGGCTAGAGAAAACAGTAAATTCTTTTGACAGCCTTGAGTTTTCTAAGGTAGGCACTTGAAGAACGGCTGGGGTCATTCTGGGGATTCAGCCTTGAGCTGTTAGCAACTATGTAAGTGTTCATTAAAGCATTTATAGGCCAAGGTTGAGGCCTAGTTGAAAAGACTGCTCAGAGGAGCCTGGCTAGAGTTTGGTCAGGGGAAGGATTTTTGTCACTCTCGATATTATTGTCAGTGTTAAAATGAGTTTTCTGATGCCCTTAAGGACAGCTTTTACGTGTAGAAGAAGCCATTTAGAGATTTACTTAGGTTTCTTTTTAAATGAATGTTTTACTTACTTGATTCTTTCTTAAGCTTTTATTCACCTTCTAGTCTTTAAATTCTTTTTAAAAATCAAGAAAATTTTTGTAACTCCTTTTAAGGAGGATTTTAGGACCTTATTAAATTCCCTTAAACATCTAAGTTTATTAAATTTCCTTTTACATTTCACATTTTATGTTAAAATGTTCAGTTTTCTTTTCAGCAATATGATTGTCTAACACAGTCTTCCTGACTACTCTTATTAATCTCACAAATTAAACTCATAAATACCTCAGGTTATCTTAGATTTTTTTCTAGACCATATATATATATATGTCTCTCTCTCTATATATATATGTCTATATATAATATATATATTTAGCAATAATTCAATATCATAAGCCTAAATCAATTACACAAGTATACTTTAGAAAATTGAATTACAAGGCTAATAAGACAAACATTAAAAAAATACTAGCAGATATACAAGATTCCTTAATGCAAAATAATAACACTACAGATTTTATTCTCTTAATTTTTTTACACATATTGCGAATTCTTCCTGAGTGAAAACATCCTTAAACACTAGGGACACTTATGTCATATCAAGACATTTTTGGAGACATCTTCTGAGTAAAGTGAGGTTCTAGAATGACTCTCCCCCCACATACTTTATTTTATTATTATTGTGGTACAAAATACAAAACATAAACTTTACCACATTCACCATTTCTAAGTGTAGGGTTGAATAGTGTTCCATATATTCAGGTTGTTGTGCAACCAATCTCCAGAACTTGTTCATGTTGTGAAACTGAAACTCTATACCCATTAAACAACAACAGCCCATTTCCCTCCCAATTCCTGGCAATCACCATTCTACTTTGTTTCTGTGAATTCGATTGCTCCAGATACCTCATATAAATCGGATCACACAGTGCTTGTCTTTTGGTCACTGGCTTATTTCGCTTAGCCTGGTGTCCTCAAGATTCATCCATGTTTTAGTGTGTATCGGAATTTCCTTCCTTTTTAAGGCTGACTTTCAGAATGATTTTTAGTGACAGCAGTAAGTGGCTCAAATTAAGTCTTAATTGTAATCACTATAACTTTTAAAAAGGCCTATAGAGAGGGTTTCACATAGTTCAAGTCCATGCATTTAAATCACATATTTCATAATATCAGCAGTACGCTGCTGGTTCTCTCCTCAGTTAAGATTTTCCCAGTAGGATGCCTCTTGGCTTTTAATACCTCTAACTTCATAAAACATATTTATCTCTCAATACATTATTTGAGGCTTTTGTTTATGTGGGGGGAAATTATATTTATGTCCCCAAAGTTAAATGCAATATTTTTAATCAAAATGATGAGAGGAAAAAGCCATGAGATGTGATTCAAATACCATTGACAGAATGACAGAATCAGCATAGAATCCTTGACAAACATATCACAGTGTCAGTAGGAGGGATGTGACTCTCATTATGTCCATGGTATAAAGAGAGGCACTGCAGCATTATTGCACACAATGCAACATTTGGTTATAACAATTTCACATCCTGACATTAGAGTCTGTTACTCATATGCAATTGTTTTTTGTATTTGAAGAAACTGGAGGCTTTGAGTTACTGTTGAGCATATTATACATTTTGCTGTTTAAAATAATTGGAGTTCTTGCTTCAGCAGCACATATACTAAAATTGGAATGATACAGAGAAGATTAGCAAAATTATCAAATTTTAAAAATAAATAGGCTGGGCATGGTGGCTTATGCCTGTAATCACAACACTCTGGGAGGCCAAGGCAGGCGGATCATGAGGTCAGGAGATTGAGAGCAGCCTGGCCAATATGGTGAAACCGCATCTCTACTAAAAATACAAAAATTAGCTAGGTGTGGTGGCGGAAGCCTGTAATCCCAGCTACTTGGGAGGATGAGGCACAAGAATCGTTTGAAACCGGGAGGCAGATGTTTCAGTGAGCCGAGATCCTGCTACTTGCACTGCAGCCTGAGCAACAGAGTGAGACTCTGTCTCAATAAATAAATAAATAAATAAATAAAATGATTGGAAATAGGCTCCTGTTAACAATTTTGTGTACAAGTGCAGATTGTCAGAAACAGTTTACTGACATTAAGGAGGAAATGCCTGAATGTGTCTCTTAAAAAAAGTGTGCAGCCGCCACCACGATTGTTGTTACTTCGCTTCATCATCTTATTTGGATTTTCACTTCTTTGTCCCCAAAATATTTAGATATCTTTCTGTCTAGCTCAAAACCCTTTGGACTTGATCATAGCTTGTATCCTTTTCATATTATTTTCTATTCTATAGCTTGCATTCTTTTTGTATTCAGTTCTAGAAGATAGAGTTTTATAGTTTATAATTTGTAATTTTATTTTCTTGTTTCAATTGTCACTTTATTGCAAGATGGTAGAATTAATTACAAGTTTAAACTATATCTTGGTAATCTTTAGCCAGGCAGCAAGTTTTAATAAAAACAAACTGTTTATTCAAAAATGATCATGGAACAACTCAACATGCAGAGGAAGAAAGATGAGAACCATCTGATTGGCCAATAGGTTTAATTCTTTCACTATAATGACACTCAAACTTTTCACTTTTAGGAAAAGTAAACTGTAACTTCAGTAGACAGCCATACAGAAAGATTTTGGCACAAAGACTACCTTTCATTTAGTCAGTCAGTTGTTTCAGTTGTCTCAGTTGGGATGGATACACTGACAGAACTGGCTGTGCTTGAGCCTTCGAGAGCAGCTTTAGGTTTGCAATGCACTTGGCAACTGTCTCCTTTTCCTGCTGTGCAGAGATCCTCTAGAGCATGTGCTTCTCCACCCAGTTGATCATGTGCTCTTGTTCCTTTTGATGCATCATGTTCTACACGCAGATATGATAGTCCAGGTGATTCTTTACCTTATATACGCTATGCAGCCATTTCCAGTAAATAACCTCCAAACCCATAGCAATGTTATTCCTCTGGACATCAAAATAGTAATGGCACTTCTGAACCAATACCTGGAATAACTTCTCCAAATGAATCGTGTCCTGGATTTGTTTGACGGAAGCCTGCTTCACCTCTTCTAGTTGGGCAATTTTTTGCTCATTGAGTTTATCAGCTAATCTCCAATAGAGGCACCATATTTTTAAATCACAGAGATGAGTAACCTACTACTGATACTGTAGAGTAGGAGTAATCACATATATTTCTTTGGGTACCACATACAACACAAGCCCAGGCTCCAAGCACGTAGGGTACTGTTACACAAGTTTTGGGATAAAGAATCTGGAAGAATTCCTCAAAGATCAGCCCAAGACAAACTTTTCCTCCATATTCAGGAAAAGGTGGTAGAGGGTAGGACTTAGACCTAGGAGGGCTGCATTCTTCAGAGAGGGCACTGCTGTGGTTGGCAGCACAAAGTACCCCATGGGATAGCATGGTCAGTGAAGGTCCAGGCAGTGGTCTTCTAGAATTTATAATTTTTATAACTATTAGAAGACATTAAATTAAATTACAGGCATCTTCATGGCTTTGTTTAGTTTTTGCCATCTTGACTTCTGAGATCTTTCTACTGATGCTTGTATGTATAGTACGATTATTCTCTGTACACTTGCATTGTCTATGTTTGCCTCTGCACCTGCCTTGTCAAAAGGCCTTTGAGATGAGTGACAAAAATGTTTCTAATATTTAATGAATCAAATTACGTTTTAATTTCTCTGTTTTAATAAATGTAGGCAATGAAATATGTGTTTCACGCTTCTGTTCAAATTGCTTCACTGCATCACTGTTGGCAAAGGAATTCTTGCTGTAGTCCAAAGTAATGAAGTAGCTTATATTAGAAAGTGACCAGAGTGATTCCGTCATCTGTAATCTTTTTTTGATTTTACCAATCAATCGTGTTAGAAGAAAAATCTTCAACTTGTTTGCTTTTCAAAAGGATCTTAAGGGCAAGCTGTTTAATTTTTTTCAGCATAGATTCTTGAGGGAAAAATCTGTAAAACATTAAAAATCAGAAAAAAATTGTTACTGGCCCTAGAAATTTGAGGAATTTTTGCTAGACATGAAGGGGAACAGGTTAAGGAAAGATACACCAGAAAGTGCCTTCCTTTATGGGCCATATGCAAAAGAATCCTGGCAAAACTTCTAAGTCTAATCTGTTAACAACGAATACCCCCTTTGCAAGGAAATAGAAACAGAAATACTATCAGATAGGTTAAAGGATAATACCATTGTAAAGAAAGTGTACATTCTAATGCCACAGATACAAAAATTTCTCTGAAATATTAATTGATGTTTTTATAGGAAATAATCTTAGGTCAATGATACCTTTCAGGTATACCATTGAGCAAACTGTGGCAGAGGTCACAAAATAGAAAGGTTCTGAGAACTCAGACCACCTGTGCCATCATAACAAAACTGCTCAAGAGAATTCTACTTCAGGAAAATAAGACTATAAACCAGTAAATTTTACTGTTTGGTTGGGGAATTTCTGCAAACCAAGTTTGTCCTGTCAAATACTTTGCTCATTTGCATAAACAGCTCCTATTATGATAAGTTTATCTCTTAGGCAAACTGCTTGCCTATCTGTCAAGTTTACTCATCAAAACACCTTACTGTGCCACCAATTTCAAATTATTATGTCAAAATTGTACTTGTCACAATCAGTTACCTGCCATGAAAGACTTGCCCTAAACCTCATAAGCTCAAGCCCCCTAAACCCTACAAATAATATTCCTTAAACTCTCCTTTTTGAGCCATGACTAAGAATTTAAATGTGGTGCTCTACCTTATTACAGTAAGTCTAATAAACTTAGCTTTGTTTGATCAATAGGTTTTTCAAATGGTCTTTTAGGGAATTGACTGTTGATGATCCTAGAGGTCCAGAGCTATGATTTAAACACCATCCCTGCCATGGCTTAAGACTTGTAGCTTGGAAATCATACATAACCTTGAAGCTTCCTGAATCTCATGTTCAGGGGTCTCTCCCGCTGCAATGGTGAGGTAGGTCCTCCATTGGGTCTCAGGTCCAATATATTTATTTGAAGCCCTGTAATACTGAGTTTATTTTATGTGCTGGGAAAGATAGTTCCTCTCTCGGAATCCTTTTATTATCTGATCAGATTTGAAAACTCATATTTGGTGGGGAAACTTCCTTATTAATTCCACAATGCTTTGGCCCTTGTTCTGTTCTTGTTTCT
This sequence comes from Symphalangus syndactylus, assembly GCF_028878055.3. Classification (NCBI taxonomy): domain Eukaryota; kingdom Metazoa; phylum Chordata; class Mammalia; order Primates; family Hylobatidae; genus Symphalangus; species Symphalangus syndactylus. The sequence continues at coordinate 106,182,502 of NC_072425.2, forward strand.
TTTTGTTGTGAGTCCCCAGGAGAAAATTATAAGATGAGAAAAGATTAACATAGGTTGAATAAGTGTGTCTCTCAGTGCACCCCCCAAGGCTGACAAGTCCAGAAGATCTTATCAGACCAGTGTCCTTATAGAAAAAAATTTTGCCTTGGACCAACCTTCAACCTAATAAGAACATTCCTCAGGCTTGCCTTTGTTTGTTTGATAACTACTTAATTTAGTGTCTTTTACTTGGGGCTGTTAACTTTTTCTAGACTGCCAGACTTGCTGATTGACCAGATTCTTACCTAGAATTGCAGTTGCCATGATTTGTTTTTGTTTTTGCTTTTTTTTTGTTCATTTGTTTTTTGACACTCTGGGCCAAACATGCCTTTACTCATGGCCTAATTTCACAAATTACTGTGGTCACATTGGGGAATTTTTGGCACGAACAATATGAATTATTTGAGTGATAAACTAGAATAAATGGGGAAAAACACTTTGGGAGGAGATTCTCTGGTTTGCCTGTCCAAATGAGAGATCACTTTTTTAACATAAGAAGTTTCTACCACCCCCTACCTTCCCTCTAAGGTCTCCTACTTAGATAATGATTAAGTGCCTTTTTTTTTTTTTTTTTTTTTTTTTTTTTTTTTACTTTTAAGTGCAGGGGTGTATGTGCAGGTTTGTTATATGGGTAAGCTTCTGTCATGGGGGTTTGTTGCACAGATTATTTAGTCACCTAGGGATTAAGCCTAGTACCCATTAGTTATTTTTCCTGATCCTCTCCTTCTTCCCACCCTCCACCCTCCAGCAGGCCCCAGTGTGTGTTGTTACCCTCTATGTATCCATGTGTTCTCATCATTTAGCTCCCACTTATTAGTGAGAAGATGTGATATTTGTTTTCCTGTTCCTGCATTAGTTTACTAAGGATAGTGGCCTCCACTCCATCCACGTTCCTGCAAAGGACGTGATCTCATACTTTTTATGGCTGCATAGTATTCCATGGTGTATATGTACCACATTTTCTTTATCCAGTTACTATTGACGGGCTTTTAGGTTGATTCCACGTCTTTGCTATTGTGACTAGTACTGCAGTGAACATATGTGTGTGCGTGCCGTTATAATAGAATGATTTCTATTCCTTTGGGTATATACCCATAATGGGATTGCTGGGTCCAACGGTAGTTCCATTTTCAGGTCTTTGAGGAATAGCCACACTGTCTTCCACAGTGGTTGAAGTAATTTACACTCCCAACAATGTATAAATGTTCCTTTTTCTCCGCAACCTTGCCAGCATCTGTTATTTTTTGACTTTTTTATAGTAGCCATTCTCACTGGTGTGAGATGGTATCTCATTGTGGTATTGATTTGCATTTCTTTAATGATCAGAGATGTTGAGCTTTTTTTCATATGCTTGTTGGCCACATGCATGTCTACTTTTGAAAATTGTCTTTTCATATTCTTTGCCCACTCTTTAATGGGGTTTTTTTCTTATAAATTTAAGTTCTGTAAACAAATTTATAATAGATGTTAGATATTAGACCTTTGTCAAATGCATAGTTTGCAAAATTTTTCTCCCATTCTGTAGGTTGTCTGTTCACTCTGTAAGTAGTTTTTTTTTTTTTTGCTCTGCAGAAGCTCTTTAGTTTGATTAGGTCCCAATTGTCATGTTTTTGTTGTTGTTTGTTCTTTTACCTCTGACTCAATTTCAGAGCTTGTTTTTGGCCTGTTCAGGGATTCAATTTCTTCCTGGTTCAGCCTTGGGAGGATGTATGGGTCCAGGATTTTATCAACTTCTTCTAGATTTTCTAGTTTATGTGCACAGAGGTGTTCATAATATTTTCTGATGGTTGTATTTCTGTGGGGTCAGAGGTAGTAACCCCCTTGTCGTTTCTGATTTTTGCCTTTGTTACAATTGCTTTTTGTGTCTTCATTATGAAATATTTGCCTGTTCCTATGTCCAGAATGGTATTGCCTAGGTTGTTTTCTAGGGTTTTTATAGTTTTGGGTTTTACATTAAGTCTTTAATCCATCTTGAGTTAATTTTTGTATATGGTGTAAGAAAGGGGGGTCCAGTTTCCATCTTTTGCATATGGCTAGTCAGTTCTTCTAGCACCATTTATTTCATAGGGAATCCTTTCCCCATTGCTTGTTTTTGTCAGGTTTGTTGAAGAACAGATAGTTGTAGGTGTGTGGCTTTATTTATGTTCCATTGGTTTATTTTTATTCTGTTCCATTGGTTTGTCTGTTTTTGTACCAGTATCATGCTGTTTTGGTTACTGTAGCCCTGTAGTATAGTTTGAAGTTGGGTAGTGTGATGCCTCCAGCTTTTTTTCTTTTTGCTTAGGATTGCCTTTGTTATGTGGGCTCTCTTTTGGTTCCATATGAATTTTAAAATAGCTTTTCTAGTTCTGCGAACAATGTTGATGCTAGTTTAATAGAAATCACATTGAATCTATAAGTTGCTTTGGATGGTATGGCCATTTTAATGATATTGATTATTTCTATTCATGAGCATAGAATGTTTTTCTATTTGTTTGTGTCATCTCTGGTTTCTTTGAGTGGTGTTTTATAGTTCTCCTTCTAGAGATCTTTCACCTCCCTGGTTAGCTGTATTCCTAGGTATTTTAAAATTTCGTGTGGCAATTGTGAATGGGATTGCATTCCTGATTTGGCTCTGTGCTTGACTGTTGGTGTATAGGAATGCTAGTTATTTTTGCACATTGATTTTGTATGCTGAGACTTTACTGAAGTTGTTTATCAGCTTAAGGAGCTTTTGGGTTCAGACTATGGGGTTTTCTAGATATAGGATCATGTCATCTGCAAATAGGGATAGTTTGGTTTCCTGTCTTTCTATTTGGATGCCTTTTATTTCTTTCTGTCACCTTATTGCCCTGGCTAGGACTTCCAATACTATGTTGAACAGGAGTGGTGGTGAGAGGGGGAATTCTTTTTTTTTTTTTTTTAATTATTATACTTTAAGTTTTAGGGTACATGTGCACAATGTGCAGGTTTGTTACATGTGTATACATGTGCCATGTTGCTGTGCTGCACCCATTAACTTGTCATTTAGCATTAGGTATATCTCCTAATGCTGTCCCTTCCCCCTCCCCCCACCCCACAACAGTCCCCGGAGTGTGACGTTCCCCTTCCTGTGTCCACGTGTTCTCATTGTTCAATTCCCACCTATGAGTGAGAACATGCAGTGTTTGGTTTTTTGTCCTTGCGATAGTTTACTGAGAATGATGGTTTCCAGTTTCATCCATGTCCCTACAAAGGACATGAACTCATCATTTTTTATGGCTGCATAGTATTCCATGGTGTATATGTGCCACATTTTCTTAATCCAATCTATCGTTGTTGGACATTTGGGTTGGTTCCAAGTCTTTGCTATTGTGAATAGTGCCGCAATAAACATACGTGTGCACGTGTCTTTATAGCATCATGATTTATAGTCCTTTGGGTCTATACCCAGCAATGGGATGGCTGGATCAAATGGTATTTCTAGTTCTAGATCCCTGAGGAATCGCCACACTGACTTCCACAATGGTTGAACTAGTTTACAGTCCCACCAACAGTGTAAAAGTGTTCCTATTTCTCTACATCCTCTCCAGCACCTGTTGTTTCCTGACTTTTTAATGATGGCCATTCTAACTGGTGTGAGATGGTATCTCACTATGGTTTTGATATGCATTTCTCTGATGGCCAGTGATGATGAGCATTTTTTCATGTGTTTTTTGGCTGCATAAATGTCTTCTTTTGAGAAGTGTCTGTTCATGTCCTTCACCCACTTTTTGATGGGGTTGTTTGTTTTTTCTTGTAAATTTGTTTGAGTTCATTGTAGATTCTGGATATTAGCCCTTTGTCAGATGAGTAGGTTGTGAAAATTTTCTCCCATTCTGTAGGTTGTCTGTTCACTCTGATGGTAGTTTCTTTTGCTGTGCAGAAGCTCTTTAGTTTAATTAGATCCCATTTGTGAATTTTGGCTTTTGTTGCCATTGCTTTTGGTGTTTTAGACATGAAGTCCTTGCCCATGTCTGTGTCCTGAATGGTAATGCCTAGGTTTTCTTCTAGGGTTTTTATTGTTTTAGGTCTAACATGTAAGTCTTTAATCCATCTTGAGTTACTTTTGTATAAGATGTAAGGAAGGGATCCAGTTTCAGCTTTCTACATATGGCTAGCCAGTTTTCCCAGCACCATTTGTTAAATAGGAAATCCTTTCCCCATTGCTTATTTTTGTCAGGTTTGTCAAAGATCAGATAGTTGTAGATACGTGGCATTATTTCTGAGGGCTCTGTTCTGTTCCATTGATCTATATCTCTGTTTTGGTACTAGTACCATGCTGTTTTGGTTACTGTAGCCTTGTAGTATAGTTTGAAGTCAGGTAGCATGATGCCTCCAGCTTTGTTCTTTTGGGTTAGGATTGACTTGGCGATGTGGGCTCTTTTTTGGTTCCATATGAACTTTAAAGTAGTTTTTTCCAATTCTGTGAAGAAAGTCATTCGTAGCTTGACGGGGATGGCATTGAATCTATAAATTACCTTGGGCAGTATGGCCATTTTCACGATATTGATTCTTCCAACCCATGAGCATGGAATGTTCTTCCATTTGTTTATATCCTCTTTTATTTCATTGAGCAGTGGTTTGTAGTTCTCCTTGAAGAGGTCCTTCACATCCCTTGTTAGCTGTATTCCTAGTTATTTTATTCTCTTTGAAGCAATTGTGAATGGGAGTTCACTCATGATTTGGCTCTCTGTTTGTCTGTGATTGGTGTATAAGAATGCTTGTGATTTTTGTACATTGATTTTGTATCCTGAGACTTTGCTGAAGTTGCTAATCAGCTTAAGGAGATTTTGGGCTGAGACAATGGGGTTTTCTAGATATACAATCATGTCATCTGCAAACAGGGACAATTTGACTTCCTCTTTTCCTAATTGAATACCCTTTATTTCCTTCTCCTGCCTGATTGCCCTGGCCAGAACTTCCAACACTATGTTGAATAGGAGTGGTGAGAGCGGGCATCCCTGTCTTGTGCCCGTTTTCAAAGGGAATGCTTCCAGTTTTTGCCCATTCAGTATGATATTGGCTGTGGGTTTGTCATAGATAGCTCTTATTATTTTGAGATACGTCCCATCAATACCTAATTTATTGAGAGTTTTTAGCATGAAGGGTTGTTGAATTTTGTCAAAGGCCTTTTCTGCATCTATTGAGATAATCATGTGGTTTTTGTCTTTGGTTCTGTTTATATGCTGGATTACATTAGTTCAACCATTGTGGAAGTCAGTGTGGTGATTCCTCAGGGATCTAGAACTAGAAATACCATTTGACCCAGCCATCGCATTACTGAGTATATACCCAAAGGACTATAAATCATGCTGCTATAAAGGCACATGCACATGTATGTTTATTGCGGCACTATTCACAATAGCAAAGACTTGGAACCAACCCAAATGTCCTACAACAATAGACTGGATTAAGAAAATGTGGCACATATACACCATGGAATACTATGCAGTCATAAAAAATGATGAGTTCATATCCTTTGTAGGGACATGCATGAAACTAGAAATCATCATTCTCAGTAAACTATCACAAGGACAAAAAACCAAACACCGCATGCTCTCACTCATAGGTGGGAATTGAACAATGAGAATACATGGACACAGGAAGGGGAACATCACACTCCGGGGACTGTTGTGGGGTGGGGGAAGGGGGGGAGGGATAGCCTTAGGAGATATACCTAATGCTAAATGAAAAGTCAAAGGGTGCAGCACAGCAACATGGCACATGTATACATATGTAACAAACCTGCTCATTGTGCATATGTACCCTAAACCTTAAAGTATAATAATAATAAAATTAAAAAAAAATCAATGAATCCAGGAACTGGCTTTTTGATTCAAATAATAAAATAGATCACTAGCTAGACTAATAAAGAAAAAAAGAGAAAAGAATCAAATAGATACAATAAAAAATGCTAAAGAGGGCATCACCACTGGCCCCATGGAAATACAAACTACTATCAGAGAATACTATAAACACCTCTGTGTAAATATACTAGAAAATCTACATGAAATGGATACATTCCTGGACACATACACCCTCTCAAGGCTAAACCAGAAAGAAGTCGAATCCCTGAATAGACCAATAACAAGTTCTGAAATTTAGGCACTAATAAATAGCCTACCAGCAAAAAAAGCCCAGGACCAGACGGATTCACAGCCAGATTCTACCAGAGGTACAAAGAGGAGTTGGTAACATTCCTTCAGAAACTATTCCAAATAATTGAAGATGAGGAACTCCTCCATAACTCATTTTACCAGGCCAGCATCATCCTGATACCAAAACCTGGCAGAGACACTACAAAAAAGGAAAACTGCAGGCCAATATCCCCGATGAACATAGATGCAAAAATCCTCAATAAAATACCAGCAAACCGAATCCAGCAGCATATTAAAAAGCTTATCCACCACAATCAAGTTGGCTTCATCCCTGGGATGCAAGGCTAGTTCAACATATGGAAATCAATAAACATAATCCAGCACATAAACAAAACCAATGACAACCCACATCATTATCTCAATAGATGCAGAAAAAGCCTTTGATAAAATTCAACAACTTTTCATGTTAAAAACTCAATAAACTAGGTATTGATGGAACATGTCTCAAAATAATAAGAGCTATTTATGAAAAACCCACAGCCAATATCACATTGAATGAGCAAAAGTGAAAGCATTCCCTTTGAAAATAGGCACAAGACAAGGATTCCCTCTCTTACCACTCCTATTCAACATAGTATTAGAAGTTCTGGCCAGGGCAATTCGGTAAGAGAAAGAAATAAAGTGTATTCAAATAAGAAGAAAGGAAGTCAAATTGTCTCTGTTTGCAGATGACATGATTGTATATTTAGAAAACCCCATTGTCTCAGCCCAAAATCTCCTTAAGCTGATAAGTAACTTCAGCAAAGTCTCAGGATACAAAATCAATGTGCAAAAATCACAAGCATTCCTATATACCAATAATAGACAAACAGAAAGCCAAATCATGAGCAAACTCCCATTCACAATTGCTACAAAGAGAATAAAATAACTAGGAATACAGCTAACAAGGGATGTGAAGGACCTCTTCAAGGAGAACTACAAACCACTGCTCAAGGAAATAAGAGAGGACACAAACAAATGGAAAAACACCCCATCCTCACAGTTAGGAAGAATCAATATCATGAACATGGTCATACTGCCCAACGAAATTTATAGATTCAATGCTATTCCCATCAAGCTACCATTGACATTCTTCACAAAATTAGAAAAACTACTTTAAATTTCATATGGAACCAAAAAATAGCGCCTATAGCCAAGACAATCCTAAGCAAAATGAACAAAGCTGGCAGCATGAGCTACCTTACTTCAAACTGTACAAGGCTACAGTAACCAAAACAGCACGGTACTGGTACCAAAACAGACACATAGACCAATGGAATGGAATAGAGACCTCAGAAATAACACCACACATCTACAACCATCTGATCTTTGACAAACCTGACAAAAACAAGCAATGGGTAAAGGATTCCCTGTTTAATAAATGGTGTTGGGAAAACTGGGTATCCATATGCAGAAAACTGACACTGAACCCCTTCCTTACATCTTATACAAAAATTAACTCAAAATGGATTAAAGACTTAAACGTAAGACCTAAACCCATAAAAACCCTAGAAGAAAACCTAGGCAATACCATTCAGGACGTAGGCATGGGCAAAGATTTTATGATGAAATCATCGAAAGTAATTGCAACAAAAGCTAAAATTGACACATGGGATCTAATTAAACTAGAGAGTTTCTGCACAGCAAAAGAAACTATCATCAGAGAGTACAGGCAACATACAGAATGGGAAAAAATTTGCAATCCACCCATCCGACAAAGGACTAAGGTCTAATATCCAGAATTTACAAGGAATTTAAACATATTTACAAGAAAAAAATGACCTCATCAAAAAGTGGGCAAAGGGTATGAACAGACGTTTTTCAAAAGAAGACATTTATCCAGCCAACAAACGTATTTTAAAAAAAGGACAACATTACTGATCACTAGAGAAATGCAAATCAAAACCACAATAAAATACCATCTCATGCCAGTCAGAATGGCAATTATTAAATAGCCAAGAAATAACAAAGCTGGCAAGGCTGTGGAGAAATAGGAACAACTTTTTACATTGTTGGTGGGAATGTAAATTAATGTAACATAAATTAATCAACCATTGTGGAAGACAGTGTGGTGATCCCTCAAGGATCTAGAACCAGAAATACCATTTGACCCAGCAATCCCATTACTGGGTATATACCCAAAGGAATATAAATCATTCTATTATAAAGATACATGCACACATTTTTTTTATCTTCCCCAATTTAAATCTTTTAATTTAGAAGTAAACTTTAATGTTGAAAATGCAAACTTGAGGAAGGCAGAAAGATCACATACGAGGCTGCCACTTCACACCTGGAGAGTTGCACTGGGGTGCGGCAGAGGCACTCCTCACTTCTCAGATGGTGCTATGGCCTGGCAGAGGCACTCCTCACTTCCCAGAAGGTTCCATGGAGAGAAGGTTAGCACACGTATGATTATTGCAGCGCTATTCACAATAGCAAAGACATTGAACCAAATGTCCATCAGTGATAGACTGGATAAAGAAAATGTGGTACACATACACCATGGAATGCTATGCAGCCATAAAAAGGAATGAGATCATGTCCTTTGCAGGGACATGGATAAACCTGGAAGCCATCATCCTCAGCAAACTAACACAGGAACAGAAAACCAAACACCACATGTTCTCACTCATAAGTGGGATTTGAACAATGAGAACACGTGGACACCGGGAGGGAACAACACATACTGCTGGGCGGGGCCTGTCGGTGGGGGGAAAGGGGACTGAGAGCATCAGGACAAATAGCTAATGTACGTGGGGCTTAAAACCTAGGTAACAGGTTGATAGGTGCAGCAAACCATCATGGCACACGTGTACCTAGTATACCCATGTAACAAACCTGCACATTCTGCACATGTATTCTGGAATGTAAAGTTAAAAAAAAAAAGAAAAATTCAATAAATTAAGGAAAAATAAAATCACACAAATAGAGAAAGCAAGCAACCCTTGACAACCAGAGGGCAGCCAGGTATGGTTTTCAAGTAAAAACAGAATAGTGTGTCAATTTGTTCCAGAATATTAAAGATTATAGTGAGGGATAAAACTTGAGTGTGTATATAGCAAGTTGTATAAGGTTTGAGAAAAATGGATTTTATTTACCATACTTTGTAATATCTTAGGCTAGGAAAAAAGATGAAATACGTTAAAATTTGGAGGAAGTTTGCTTAATTTTAATGGATTTATTTATAAAGATATTTTAATATCCGTTACTGCAAAAGACTGAATTAATGCAATCCTGGAATTTTATTTTCTCCCTGTTAAAACAAAATTGATCTTGAAATATTTAATCTGCTTTTAACAAAGGGAATAAGATTATTTTTTACCTTCTGTGTTATCTACAGAGTTAGCAGGAATTCTGTATATCACCAGAATAATTTCCTGAAATTTGTGCTGATTTTATTTTGTTATCGATTTTTTTAAAGTTCATCATTTCACAAGAACTAAAGTTTCTTATAATTGTGTTCCTTTCATCTATTATAAAATATCGTTATTACTTTATGTATAATTAAGCTGTAATCAGTCATTGCTCACAGGCAACTGTGATACTGTATCAATCAAATGACCGGATCTTTTCTGATAATTCTGTTTCTTCAAGATCAGATTCTAGACACAGAAAAAAAAAAAGAACAGATTGTCTTTTTATTTTTTCATTGTGGTAAAATACACAAAACATAAAATTTGCCACTTTAACCATTTTTAAATGTGCAATTCTGTGGCATTAAGTACATTCACATGTTTGTGCACCTGTCACTACCATCTATCTCCAGAACTTTTACATCTTCCGGAACTGAAACTCCATACTTACTAAACAATAACTCCCATTCACCTCTCCCAACAGCCCCTAGCATCCACCATTCTACTTGCTGTTTTATACATTTTATTATTCTAGACAGCTTATATAAGTGGAATCATATGGTATTTGTCTTTTTGTGATGAGTCTTATTTTACTTAGCATACTACACAAAAGCTTTCCATTTCTAATGTAGTCTAATCTATCTACTTTTTTTGTTGTCTGTGCTTTTGATGTCATATCCAAGAAGTCATTGCCAAATCTGATGTCATAAATCTTTCCTCCTATGTTTTCCTCTAAGAGTTTTATAGTTTAGATTTTGCTGTTTGGAGCTTTGATTCACTTTAAGTTAATGTTTATATACGGTATAATGTAAGAGTCCAACTTTATTCTTCCACATGTGGATATCCAGTTGAAATAGATAACCATTTGTTGAAAAAAAAAAATAGAATGCTTTGCAAATTTGTGGGTCGTACTTGTGCAGGGATCATGCTAATCTTCTCTATATTGTTTTAATTTTAGTACACTTGCTGCTGAAGCAAACTCTAAGATGTTTTCTAAAATTACAATTATCTTTTAGATTGCCCAGGGACTCCCCCTGGAAAATACAGAAATCACAATGATTTCTATATTTACTACATAAAAAGAGAGATGCTAGAAGTATTTTAGATTGCTTTGATATACCTCTGTTTCTGAATTCTGAAATATTTCTGAAGAATTGTCAAAATAAAAGCATAATTTTGGACAGATAAAATGTGATTCATATAAAAATTTGTGAAATTGTACATTTTGCAAAATAGGTTGGCAGGTTCAAGAGATTTGTTAATGACTTCATTTGTCCATAATATGATTTTAATCCAAGGAAAAGCATTGAAGAAATTCTTATGAATTGGTTATGTATTGTACCCCCATGGAAAAGTTTACTCACCTTTTCATATTGTTAGTTACTGGAATAAATCAATCTCATCCATTTAGTCATAGTATTACGCAGGCAGTTCTGCTTTGTTCATGATTGTAATACAAAAACTGGTATTCACCAGATCCAGAAGCTGTACTATTAAATAGTTCTTCAAGGAAAAAACTTGAGAAAAACATAATATATACATAAAAACATAAAAACACACAATGAGAAAAACAATAATACATCATCCAAGTATTGGGAAACAAGCACTGTATGCCTAAGAAATATTTTATTTATGGAAAAATCTTCAAAATAACCTAAAAATACAAACCAGTTAAGTTTTTAAAGCATATGCTAAAATTGCAAGGTTATGAAAGGTGTTTTAGTCTTTTTGATGCATAACATTTAGTTATGTATTAATATGTATTTTTAACATGCATCCAGTCCCCAAAGAAAACATATTTCATTTTAAATATTATTTTTGACAAAGCAGTTTTTGTCTTACATAATTTAAAGTAAATCAAGTGGCATTTTTTCTGAATAGAAAGACACCTAAATTTATATTGTTATAAAATAACAATATTTAATATTATTCATATATTTACATAGACATATATTTTATATCTAAAAATACACATATATAAATAAATACATATATTTATAATATGAATATAAATAATATAAATTTATATGTAATATATTTTATATAAATTATATTGTTACATAGATAAATGATAAATATACACATATGTGAATATACTTACATATTTATATTTATAATATAAAATTATATATAGGATATTTATATAAATATAAATATGTGTATTTATATTATAGTATTTATATATTTATATAGTACATATAAATATAGTATATATGTAAATGTTATATATTTAAAAGTGATCAGTGATCCTATATTAATATTTAAAATTATTTTAGGTAAATGTTATTTATATTCTTTATTGATATGCTAATGTAAAATAAAATATTTTGCTTAAATTCAATTTTTTATTATCTACCATAGAAAACAGGCAAAATAATTTTTAAAAACTTGAAGGAGACTTTATAAGTCAAATAGATTGGAAAGTCTTAGGTGGTGTAATTATGTAATGTTTATGGATAATTTTCTTTTCATTTTATTGCCCCTTTCACCATGTGCTGGATAATTTTCTTAATGAAAGCTAATAATAGGTTTATGTTATTTAAAGAGAAACTCCAACAATTTTTGTAGTAAAATAGCTATCAATAAAAAGGGGACATTTTGTAAACATATATAGATAAATTCTAATTGTGTCTAGACATTCATAAAGTTCGTATCTGTGGCAAAATATCATTTTAAAAATATTGAACGAAGCTGCTTCGGAAAAACCTGAATTTTAAAATTTTTGTTTCAGAAGAGTATTTTTATATCTTATTCATTTTATAATGCATATCAAACTGATAGTCTTAACACTGTTTACCTTATTGTAATTAGGCAGCAGAAAATGGAAACATATATAGCCTTTGTAGTTTCAACTTAAGTAGGGGCAGGATAGCCTCCCTTTTCTCCAGCCTTTGGTCCTCATGAATTCAAATGTTTTGTTAATGACAAATTCAGTATGCCTGAGGCTTTCAAGAATGTTAGTCTCCCTATTTTTTATACTTAGGCAGTACTACACGGCTTCTGAGCCTTTCCAAGTGTATTGTTTTTAATAATTTGTATGTACAATCAAAGAAACTTCAGGAAACAAGGTTGTCTGAGAATATTTTCTGTATTTCTTGGGTAATTGCTGAGCATCCCTCCAGCTTCAGAATGTACTGTGGAAATCTCATGTTTGTCCACCTGCCCCTGCATGTGACCTCTAGATTCCAAAGAGTGGATTGAGATGTCATTCTGAGGTCCAAGAGTTTACACAAGGCATATTTTAATTTAGTATATTCTCTATCTTAATATATTCAGATCATGTTTAAGAATTTTGAGCTAGAGTTTATGCTATTTTTATGATACTACAAGAATATACATGGACATTAAGTTTAGTAATTACCAGAAGAAATGTTTGCAGAACAACAACAACACAACTTTGGGCAAGGATCATTCTTGAAGTTAATGTCGCTGATGCCACCTTCCCCACCCCCTGCTACAATCAATCAAATCTAATCCTGTTATTAAGCTTACAATTTTTTTTTAAAACCGCTAAGTTGATTACTGTTGATTTAAATATTCCAATAGTTTTTACTTTAAGTGATGAACAAATGGTATCATCCAGCAACACCTAAAGAAATGGAGGAGATGTTACTAGGCTAGAAGCCACTGCAAAGCCAGCTGAATTTTAGGTGCAAAAGCAATGATATTATTGTGGAAGTAAGGAAAGTGCATATTGCACTAACATGCTTTTATCAGAGAAAGAAATACAATGAAACTGTATTTCAGAAACATTTTTAGAAGAGTAACATTCCTAGAGCCCTGGTATCTTCTGTTTTCAATTCAGCTGTTCCCATTATTGACAATAACTGTTATAATTCTGATCCTAAACCTGGGAGTTCATGAATTCATTCATCACTTACGTACAAGTTAGATTGTTGCTGTACTCCTGATGAGATAATGAGGGCCAAGATAAGGCAAAAGGAACAGAAAAGATAAGTTTAAAATATATTTAAGGTAGGATGTATAGAATATGGGTACTGCTTGGCAGAAAAAAAGAAAAGTAGATTTGGAAGCTTGAAATAGGGTATAATTGTGACTGACATATAGATATAAAATGGATACCTGTCAACGATTTTATTTAACTCATTAACTAATGAGGGACCCATAAATGTTACAATTGATCCAAACGAGTGTTAAAGAATATGCACATGTATAAGTAGTATGTTGGAATTTATTTACAAATTGGTGTAAAATGGTCTTATTCCATGGGAAGTAGAGAGAAATCAGTTTAATTTCCCTGACAAAATTAATTTGTGTGATTCTGTAAAGTAATTACTTGCATTGCTATCAGTTACTTACAACTTACAAGATTTATAAAATAACTCAAAGACAAGGAAAAATACAGAGAACCTATAGATCAGATGACAGTAATAATGTGCTTAGACAACTGCCTAGTTTTCCACTGAAGACACCCAGTAATCTTCCTGGTTCATTACAAAGAAGAGAAGACATGAGTTTAATTTTAAAAAAATTTTAATTTAAGTGTTCTCAGAGATTTTTAGAATAAATACTGATAAATGTTCTTTATATTTGACGTCTGATAATTCTTTTTTTTTTTCCAGAAAAGACTGAGAACAAGGCTCATAGAGTCTTAAGAGGGTTTATGGATCTAATTCTACTAGATAGGACACAGTAAAACATGAGTAAGAACAAGGACTCTCAAGTCAGATTGCAGAAATTGCAATTCTGACTTCCTTACTAACTAGTAATTGACTTTGGCAAGTTGATTTACTTTCTTTGTCACTCAGTTTCTACATTGCTAAAATGAGAAAAATAACAGCATTTAATTTACAAAACTGTTGAGAGGATTTCATGAGATAATAAATGCCCTGTACCTGACATACAGTAAGACTCACAGAATGCTTTCTAGTATACCTTGAGAGAAAGGCTATTAATATTGCAAATCTTCTTTCAAAGAATATATTTTGATTGAAGCTTTATTTAAGTCAATGATCCTTCTTCTGATTACAGCATTGCCCAGCTGTCTGTAATTTTCAGTCACAAACATCCTCAGTCCCATTACTTTCAAAGCAATCTTACAAGCAGCAACAGGCTTCATTACCAAGAGAAATGGAAGTGAAGAGATGCAGAAGATGCACCCCAAAATATGTCATTTTGGCATATTGATTATTTTGAGCTGAAGACAATTAAGAAGAAACAGACATAAGAAAAACTCTCTTCCCTCCCTCATTTGATAAAAAGCAGAACGTAAATTTGTAAAGGTGCCTCTCTCTCCTCTCCACCAGGAAGGACAGAGGTAATTACTGGAGACAGCTCCAGACCCTTATCAGCCTGGAGACTGCACTAGAAGAATCCACGTAACAAATCTTATAAATTAGCCCTTATCTTTCATTCATTCCCCCATGTATTTGCCTTCCCATAATTTGCTGCCCTAGAAACTCAAAGTCCTTTTCCTTCATCTTGTCACATCTCTAAAATTTATTGTTTAAAATTTATTAAGATGCTATGTAAGCCCAAATGCTAACCATCCCTTTGAGTGCTCTTCTGTGTACGCATACTGTACACGTTAACAAACTTCTGTTTGTTCTTCTCTTATTAATATGTCTTTCATCAGTTTAATTTACAGGGCCCCAGCCAATGATTCTAAGAGGGGTAGAGAAAAGAAAAGAAAACTTTCTCCCCTACAGAAGGAGCAGCTGTTGCTCAATTTTAGCCATGACAGTTTTATCTTTCATCATCACCATACACCCTCTTGGCATCTTAAGTCCCACAACCTTCACTTTGTCAGCAGGGAGTGTTATCCAGATAGATCCATCCTCTGACACTGTGGTACCAAAGGTATTTCTTGATTCCTTCCCTCTAGCTAGTATTTCTCCGTGAAATAAATTCCAAAATTACATAAACCCTACATGTCAGAGAAAATAAATATGTTATGGCAAAAATGAGAGCATATTATTAACAAATTATGCTGAACGATAGCTGGTTCGGCTAGATTCTATTGCTAAGGAATAAAGGTAAAGAAATAACTAGACAAGGCAATTTTATACATGTATCCCAGTCATTTATTTAAGCAGGCACCTGCAATTCCTTTTACAATTGCAATGAAAGCCCCCAACAATCTCAGCTATGTTTGAAAAACTACTTGGAGAACTTAGGTCAAATTATTAACTAAAATTAACTCTGGATAGTGGGTTTATGGTTTTTTTTTTTTAATTTAAGCAAGCTTCTTTTTTTCCAAATTTTTTTTTTTTTTGTATTTTTTTTTTTTTATTATACTTTAGGGTTTTAGGGTACATGTGCACAATGTGCAGGTTTGTTACATATGTATCCATGTGCCATGTTGATTTCCTGCACCCATTAACTCGTCATTTAGCATTAGGTGTATCTCCTAATGCTGTCCCTCCCCCCTCCCCCCACCCCACAACAGTCCCCGGAGTGTGATGTTCCCCTTCCTGTGTCCATGAGTTCTCATTGTTCAATTCCCACCTATGAGTGAGAACATGCGGTGTTTGGTTTTTTGTCCTTAAGCAAGCTTTTATTAGTTTTTATCAGTTAGTCCTTTTGTTTGTTTCTGTTTTTAAGGAGAATTTAAAATTCTACCTGAAATCAGTAAAGTAACTTCAGAAAAAATTTAATGAGAAAAGAGTGTTTTTCAGGAAGAACTGATTATCTCTGGCTAATTTTCTTTCCTCTTGTTAGACTTTATAAGTAAGTTATTTTGTTAAACCGTGATTTCAATAAAAATTTCCTATAGTCAGTGGAGCGATGTAAAACAGTCTGGAGCAGTGATTTAGAATCTCAAATGTTCTGACGTGTCAAATTGAAGGAATGCTTGAAAAATCCATGTTACAGCTACTATGTTATTATTCAATGCTGCCCTTTGCCCTGGAAGGAAGCCATGCATTCCTCCTAATCTTAGCAGCCTGGAGAGCTGGCTACAACACCTTCGAAGATTACTATTTATTTATTTGTTTATGACACGGAGTCTCACTCTGTCACCCAGGCTGGAGTGCAGTGGCACCATCTCAGCTCACTGCAACCTCCGCCTCTCGGGTTCAAGCGATTCTCCTGCCTCAGCCTCCCGAGTAGCTGGGACTACAGTTACACCATGCCAGCTAATTTTTTGTATTTTTAGTAGAGATGGAGTTTTACCATGTTAGCCAGGCTGGTCTTGAACTCCTGACCTCAGATGATCTGCCTTGCTCGGCCTCCCAAAGTGCTGGGATTACAGGCGTGAGCCACTGGGCCTGGCCGAGGATTACATTTTAATGAGGTAGTCCAGGAATACAAAAAAGTCTTTTAGCTTTTCCTGTGCCTTTACATATCTTACTGAAAGAGTGCTCAGAAATTATAATTAGGGTGTGTTAGGACATCATTCTGTTAGGGGTTCTAAAAAGTAATATATGATATGTAAAATGTATGTAATCTATGGGAGTTGTTCATTTCTTTTTGTTGAATTTTAAGTGTTTGTTACGTATCTTAGATAACATTTCTTTCCAGATAGGTGTTTTGAAAATATTTTTCTTCCAGTCTGTGCCTTCTCCTCTTATTAGAATGAGAATCAGTATCTTTTACAGAGTTTTTCTTTGTTTTTAAATTTCAATGAAGAACAGCATATTATTGCTCTATTTGAGAACATTTAGATTTTTTTTCCTGTTTTCTTCTAGTTTCGTTTTGTGTTTACATTTAAGTCTATGATACGTTTTGAGATAATTTTTCTTTTTTTTGAGACGGAGTTTCGCTCTCGTTGCCCAGGCTATAGTGCAGTGGCGTGATCTTGGCTCACCACAACCTCTGCTTCCCGGGTTCAAGTGATTTTCCTGCCTCAGCCTCCCTAGTGGCCGGGGTAAAGGCATGCACCACCATACAAGGCTAATTTTGTATTTTTAGTAGAGACAGGGTTTCACCATGTTGGTCAGGCTGGTTTCGAACTCCTGACCTCAGGTGATCCGCCTACCTCAGCTTCCCAAAGTTCTGGGAATACAGGTGTGAGGCACCATGCCTGGCCTTGAGATAATTTTTAAGGAGTGTAATAACTATGCCTAGATTCTTTTTAAATTTTTTTTTGCATGTGGATGTCCAGTTATTACAGCACCATTTGTTAAAAGATTATCTTTTCTCCATTGTATTGCCTTTTATTCTTTGTGAAAAATCAGTTAACTGTATTTTTGTAGATATTTGAGATTTGTGTTTGTTCCTTTAATCAATTTGTGGATTATTTTGCCAATACAATGTTTCATGATTACTACAGATTTATAATAAATATTGAAGTTGAGTAATAACAGTCCTCTTACTTGTTCTTTTTCAATATTGTGTTTTGATTTTTTTCTCTTCATATAAATGTTAGAAAGTATTATCAAAATCCATAACATAATTTCTTTGGTTTAGATAGGGATCGTGTTGATCTATAGATGAAGCTGAGAAATGACATCTTGACAATACCGAGTTTTCTTGTATATGAGAAGGAAATATTTCTTCTGTGAAATACAAACTATACTCTGTGAAATACACTGCTTCTCATTTGAATAAGCCGACAAGGCTCAGACTGGAAGAAAAATACTTTCAAAATACCTATAATATTGTATATGGTTATTGATTTTTTCATCAGAATTATATAGTTTTTATCAAAATGATCTTGACTATATTTTGTTAGATTTATATGTTTCATTTTGAAAAGCACTAATTTAAATGTTAAGGCATTTAAAATTTCACTTGTTCATACCTACTATACAGGAAACAATTTACTTGTGTATATCAATCTTGTGTTCTGTACCCTTATTATAATTGCTTATTAGTTCCAGATTTTTTTATGTTGCTCATTTTGGATTTACTACATAGACAATTTAGTCATCTGCAAAAAATGGCAGTTTCATTTTACGCTTCCCAAACACTATACACTTTCCCCCATATTATACTATTCGGATTTTCAGTAAAATGTTGAGATGGAGTGCTGATAGAGGCCATCACTGACTGGATCCTGATATTGGCAGGATAACTTCTAGTTTCTCACCATCTAGGTTATGATGGTAGCTGTTGGCTTTTTTTTTTTTCTTGTTGTTGGAGACGGAGTCTCACTCTGTCGCCCAGGCTGGAGTGCAGTGGCATGATCTTGTCTCACTGCAACCACTGCTTCCTGGATTCAAGTGATTCTCCTGCTTCAGCCTCCCAAGTAGCTGGGACTACAGGTGCCTGCCACCACACCCAGCTAATTTTTTTGTATTTTTAGTAGAGATGGGATTTCACCATGTTGGTCAGGCTGGTCTTGAACTCCTGACCTCAGGTGATCTGCTCACCTCAGCCTCCCAAAGTGCAGGGATAACAGTCTTAAGCCACCGTGCCTGGCCAGCTGTTGGAGTTTTTAAAAAATGTTTAGTATAAAGTTGAGGAAGTTACCTTCTTTTCTCAGTCTTTTAACCACGAGAAGGTACTGGATGTTTTTAAATGTTTTTCTCTCCATTTATATGCTGTTATTTTTCTTCTTTAGTCTTCATGGAATGGATTGCATTAATTGGTTTTTAAATGTTAAACCAGATTTGCATTATCTAAAATAAATCCAAGTTGGTCATAGTGTGTCTGGAATTGGTGGGTTCTTGGTCTCACTGACTTCAAGATTGAAGCTGCGGACCCTCGCAGTGAGTGTTACAGTTCTTAAAGGTGGCGTGTCCGGTGTTTGTTCCTTCTGATGTTCGGATGTGTTCCGAGTTTCTTCCTTCTGGTGGGTTCGGGGTCTCGCTGGCTCAGGAGTGAAGCTGCAGACCTTCGTGATGAGTGTTAAGCTCCTAAGGCAGCACATCTGGGGTTGTTCGTTCCTCCCAGTGGGTTCGTGGTCTCACTGGCTTCAGGAGTGAAGCTGCAGACCTTCACAGCGAGTGTTACAGCTCATAAAGGCAGTGTGGACCCAAACAGTGAGCAGCAGCAAGATTTATTGCTAAGAGTGAAAAACAAAGCTTCCACAGTGTGGAACACAACCTAAGCCGGTTGCCACCAGACCTGAGCAGGTTGCCACTGCTGGCTGGGGCAGTCTGCTTTTATTCTCTTATCTGGCCCCACCCGCATCCTGCTGATTGGTCCATTTTACAGAGAGCCGATTGGTCCATTTTACAGAGAGCTGATTGGTCCGTTTTGACAGGGTGCTGATTGATGCGTTTACAGTCCCTGAGCTAGACACAAAGGTTCTCCAAGTCCCCACTAGATTAGCTAGATACAGAGTGTCCACACAAAGGTTCTCCAAGTTCCCACCAGAATAGCTAGATACAGAGTGTCAATTGGTGCATTCACAAACCCTGAGCTAGACACAGGGTGCTGAACGGTGTGTTTACAAACCATGAGCTAGATACAGAGTGCTGATTGGTGTATTTACAATCCCTTAGCTAGACATAAAGGTTCTCCAAGTCCCCACCAGACTCAGGAGCCCAGCTGGCTTCACCCAGTGGATCCCGCATGGGGCGCAGGTGGAGCTGCCTGCCAGTCCCCTGCTGTGGGCCTGCACTCCTCAGCCCTTGGGTGGTCAGTGGGACTGGGCGCTGTGGAGCAGGGGGCCACGCTCGTCCGGGAGGCTGGGGCTGCGCAGGAGCCCATGGTGTCAGGGAGGCTCAGGCATGGCGGGCTGCAGGTCCCAAGCCTTGCCAGGCTGGGAAGCAGCCAAGGCCTGGCGAGAAGTCGAGCACCACAGCTGCTGGCCCAGGTGCTAAGCCCCTCACTGCCCAGGGCCGGCAGGGCTGGCTGGCCGCTCCGAGTGTGGGGCCTGCTGAGCCCACGCCCACCCGGAACTCGTGCTGGCCCGCGAGCGCCGTGCACAGCCCCGGTTCCCGCCCGCGCCTCTCCCTCCACACCTCCCCACAAGCTGAGGGAGCCAGCTCCGGCCTCGGCCAGCACAGGAAGGGGCTTCCACAGTGCAGCAGTGGGCTGAAGGGCTCCTCAAGTGCCGCCAAAGTGGGAGCCCAGGCAGAGAAGGTGCTGAGAGCGAGCGAGGGCTGCGAGGGCTGCCAGCACGCTGTCACCTCTCAATAGTGTGTAATTGTTTTTGTACCTCATTGAATCTGAATTGCTAGTATTTTGTTGAGGTTTTTGCGTGTACATTTATAAGAGATATTGGTCTACGGTTTTATTTTCTTGTAATGTCTTTGTCTGGTTTGATGTAGGTTAATGCTGGCCTCATATAAAGATTTAGGAGGTATTCTGTCTTCTCCTGTCTTCTGGAAGTTTGGCTACTGTCTCATGTCTCTTCACATTGCAGGGCTACTTCCTTTCCTTCAGACAGGTGAGCAGGTCTGGCTTGGAGATAGTGACACCATTTCTTGGCTTCAGGAGTGCCCTGGGGTCTTAGCTATGAATGTTCCAATGCCAGCAGGTCACAGAGCGACGGAGGCTTAGGCGGTGGCAGAATCACAGAGACCTCCTGGATCGGAGGACACAGGGCAGTGAAGCAGTAACCCCAAGCTCTGGCTAGAGCGAGAGACAAAGCCTTTATGACTTTTTAAAATCTTCTTTACAGTCCACTGTGCTCCCCAAATTTTGTACAATGAATTATATCAATGTTTAACTAAAAATAAAGGGAGCCAACCCCTCTCAAAATCTTCAAGGATGTCCTTGTAAAGCCTTAGATGCAAAAGGAATGATGTAGACACATAAGGTAATATAAATCATGTTAATTTAATTTTTTTCACTACCATACTGCTATGTCAAAAAAAACCCAAATATTTTTCGAAGTCACTAATACAGAAAACATTGTTCCCATATTGGGAATACACTTGAAGAATTATGGAGCACCTGGTAAAAAAGAAGTAGTCAACTTTACAACAGAAAGTTTTGTATTCCCCTGGTAAATGCACAATTGTTATTCCAGCTTTGGCAACAGCAGGTATACACTTCTGTTAAAGTTACCAAGTTACTTGCTTCCCATTTCTATGGTAACCACTTTTTGTGGGGGTGTATGTGTAAAAACATCATAAAATTAAGAATGGGGTTTCTTCCAGAAGTTCCACAGCATTGGGCTGAGAGGTAAGCGGTCTGTGTTTGAATTGACCTTAAAATGGATTGACACTTCTGGCCCCTTTGTAAGAATTATAATATAATGTTCCTCCACTGAACTAAAAGATGATGTGGAAATGAGAAGAAACAGTCAATAAAGGATTTAACTACTTCAAAAAGGGAAACACAGAGCTTAAAACTGAGCATACTAATGGTCTAGAGCTGAAGAGCTGTGAAAGTCATTCACTTACAATGTGTCTTTTGTCTGCCGCTAGAAAGGAATGCATAGGTTACACACATAGACTCCCTTTTCTATGGTAACAGCCACTTTCCCCAGGGCAACAGGAAATAGGAAGGGAAAATATTTTTGCAGGCCTGACATGGAGTTAAGTAGATGAAGTTTTTGGTAAATAACCAGGCTTCACCAGACTCTTAATCTCCCTTCACCAAGGACACTCTGCCCTCCTGCTCTTTCCTTTGTGTATTCAGTCAAAGCTTACTTGTAACAATCTGTCATAAATGTCCTTAGAAATATAAATGCTTGATTACAGGTTGTTACTTTAGGTATTTATTCACAATGGGGAATATGCTCATAACCACAAGGAAGGATGCTCCACAGGTAACACTTAAGGCATAAAACAGGTTAGTAAAGGAGATAGCAGGGTAAAGGGAATTCTGTGGTGAGCCTGGAATTAGGCTCTTAAAGCTGCCTTCTCTTAAAGCCATAAAGTTAATCCTATCCAGAAATACTTTTTTTTCTATTTTTAATTGTGATAAAAAATCCAACATAGCATTTACAGTGTTAACTATTGTTAGGTATAGAGTTCAATAGTGTTCATTATATTCACATTGTTGCGGAATGGATCTCCAGAATGTTTTCATCTTGCAAAACTGAAACTCTATATCCATTAAACAACAACCCCCCATTTCCTGGTTCTCCCAGTCCCTGGTAACCATGATCTATTGCCCAGGCTGATCTTGAACTCCTGGGCTCAAGTGATTCTTTCACCTTGGCCTCCCAAAGTGCTGGGATTACAGGTGTGAGCTGCTCCACCCAGCCTGTCTCTATGAGCTTGACTGCTTTAGATATCTCATACAAGTAAAACCATGTGGTATGGTCTTTTTGTGACTAGTTTATTTCACTTAGTGTAATGTCCTCAAAGTTCATCCATGTTGTAGTGTGTCACATGATTTCTTTCCTTTTTAAGACTGAATAATATTCCATCATGTGGATATACCACATTTTGTTTATCTCTTCATTCACTGATGGACATTTGAGTTGGTTCCACCTCTTGGTGGAAGCTGCTATAAACATGAGTGTTCAAATACCTCTTTGAGATCTTGCTTTCATTCTTTTGTATATATACACAGACAGGGATTGCTGGATCACATGATAATTCTATTTTTTTATTTTTTGTGAAACTGCCATACTGTTTACCATAGTGGCTGCATGATTTTGCATTCCCATCAACTGTGTGCAAGGATTCCAATTTCTCCACATCCCTTCTAACACTTGTTTTTGTTTTGATGGTAGCCATCCTAATGTATGTGAAATAATATTTCATTGTGGTTTTGAATATTTATATTGATTAATACTATATTTTTACTAGACCATCTAGTTTATAAAAATAGCTTACAATCTAACTAAATTATATCCCTGCAAATATTATAATACTTGACAAACAGTGACGCAAAAGATTGAAAAAGCTTAGTGATTCTCCAAGACTCATGGGAAATTAGAATAAATTGGGAGTTAAACTTGTAGCTATGAAGCCCCCCGCCATTTATGTAATCCCTGGAAGCACAGATATACTTCTGACTTCCATGTTCTGTTATTATTTCTCTATGCTAATACGTGTTTTTTATGCTACCCAATATGGATGCTACCCAATTTTGATGAAGAACATAGTCATGTGGTATATTTCTGCATGTTAACATAAAAAGGACTGTGTGAGGTACTTTAATGAAAATAAAAATGAAGAGAAAATTATTTCTGATTAATAGTAATCATCTTATGACACAACTTCTTGATAGTTTCAAGAAAACATTGAAGCACATAAATCTGAGGCAAGAAAAGGAAATCTATTGAAATAATGTAAGAAATTCCAAAGTAATTTCATGAATTTCACAAAAGATGTACCTTTCTATTTAAGAGTTACCTTAATGCTCTGTGTACAATACTTGATTACAATTATATAATAAAATCCAAAAGCACCAAAATTCAGTCAAAAACCATTCATTCAAATGTGTTAAAGTATAATTTTCACAAAAGTAAAATTATTTCTCTCATACAAATATAATATAAACAAGTGTAAAAAATGTTATTGAACTCACGTTTGTGAGGGAACCAGTGAGGAATTAAAACCAGTTCAAGAAGCAATTGAGAAGCTATTATGCATGCATGTATGTGCCTGTGTGCACACACACACACAGACATATTCAGTTAAGATAGTTGGGTAAGATACAAAACTGGTAATGTCTTATAGGGCAATAATATTTAGTATTATCTGTTATTCTGGACAGAAATTATTTCCATTTCTACTGAACAGAAGTCTATAAACTGATACCTAGAAATGCAGATGAATAATGTACGATAATCTAGGTAGGAATCTTCTTCTGTATCAATGATTCTGAAATTATAATTCCTGGATCAGAAATTCCTGGATCTGTCTCACCTGGAAATTTGTTAGAAATTAATATTCTCAGGCTCTTTTGCCAGATTTACAGAATCAGGAGCTCTGAGTGGGACCCAACAACCTATGATTTAGTTAAGTTAGTGAGATGATTTTGAATGCACACTGAAGTTTCAGACCCACTTCCCTAGATAATAATTAGGTTGCTGTCACCCTAGTATGACATTGAAGGGATATGGTACCCAACTTTTTGCCACACTTTCAAATTTTGCCTGTTTTTTTCATAGCAAGTAAAAATGTTAATATTTTGTACTCTTGATTTTCCCCAGGTTTTGCAAATGCCTCATAATGTCACTTCTACATTTAGGGTCATCTGTCCCTGACATCACAGGAAATTTTATTGGATGAGTCCAGATATTTTAAAAGGAAAATGCTAATGTTATGTTTTCATAAAATAATTTTATGCATATTATTTTCATACAATTTATGGGGAAATTCGAGAGATGTGGGTTGTAAGCCAAATTATAATGGAGTCCACTAAACTCTATATTTGCCATGTGAGGCTTTGGAAGACTTAAAAGAGATTTCATAAGGCATGAACACATATTTCTTCTGCATAATAAATGTTACTGTTGAATAAATAGTTAACATTGATTCTTTTGTCACACATCCTAACAAAATTATCGTTCTTTTAAGGTGTGCCAACAGGACTAATTTCTAATCTCAGTTTTTACAACTTTGTTCTGCCTTTACACAGTACTGCCAAACTACAGTCTGAGGAGAAGGAGAATTTCTAGCAGTAAAATGTCCTATTTCACACTGGTTCTCATGAGTCATCTCAATAATGTTATTTTGAAGGTCAACAGCTGGCAGGAAACAGCACAGAAGAAATAACACACGCAGTTTTAAACTTGCATCCTGTACTATGGTATACACACAGAAATCTTTATGCAATCAGTATACACAAGGCTGTTGATGCTTTTTTACTTTTGCTTCTTAAATTTGCTGCTCTTTGTGACTACTTCTCTTGGTAGCCATGGGCATGGTATAATATTTGTCTAGCAAACCGAAAAAAAAAGCAAATACATTAATTTTTAAAAGTCTTCCTTCAAGTTACATACATGTTTATTGTAGAAAATTTAGAAAACACAATCTAAAAGCAAAAATATCAACATCGGTCTAAATTCTACCTTCTGGAATAACCATATTAATATTTTTATCTTCATATGAAAATATATATTTATGATAATGTATGTTTTAATGTTAATGGACATATATCTCATTCAGAAAAGGCCTAAGAAAACAATTTCTAAGCAGAAGTACTGAAATGAATTGTACAAACATCACATAACAATTTGCATTTTTAAAGTATCATGGTAAAAATGCCTATGCCTAAGGATTCACTTGCACAAACACAGATTCCAAATATACCAATGAAAAAGCTGAGTTTTTGATCACAGCAATGCATCATTGTTTATTTTATTTAGTCTCAGCTAGCCTGAAAATTACCATTTTATCCAGTGGGTTATTCATCCACTGTGTGGTAGAAAAATACAAATGTTGTCACCAAAAAAGATGATACAGTATTTCCTTTTATTCATAAAATCACCTTGAAAAACAGAAGTGATTCATGAACAAAAAAATTTATAGCAGCACTAGAGACAAAGCAGAGTGTCATTATCATACTTAAAATTGGAGAAATTTCTTAAAAACATACAGTAGTTAGCAGGATTAGTGCTAGAAACCATAGTGAAATGCAAAGCATTGAGTCAGCAGGGTTAGTAATGGGAGCTGGTCATGGGTCAAATAGTGAGCCAATTCACTGAAGAATTGTGCAACAGTTGGGCCAGTCCCAACTTGACTATTCTTTAGCCTGCAGGCTAAATCATGTTAGAAGAATTAAATAAAGTAGAATTTTTGACTCAGAAAATGAAGCCTTAGCATGAACTCCTGAACTGGAGTAAGGCAAAGAGGTAAAATTTGACCCTTAGAATGGACATCAACAAAATGACAAGGACATTGCAGCTCCATGCTAAGAGATGGGCCACACTCACAGTTTTCTTATTTCACCATTTGAGGAAAATCAGTAGATTATCTCTTTGCTTTTTATCTATGGGCCTTTCAAAAACAGCTGCCCTTTTTTCTCCTGGCAAGAAGCATTCCTATAAGTTTTTCCCTGTCACACTTATGGAGCTCTAAAGTTACAACTCTCTTTCAAGGGGTAGTTCTCCATAGCAAAGAAGGCTTGAAAATGGCCAGGGAGCCCCATGACACCCACAATGGTGAGGCAAGTCTTTCATTTATAAATGTGAATACAAAATTTGCCAGGCATTTGAGGAAAACCAAGAGCAAATTTTAGTGAGGGACACTAAAATGAATACAAAAATACAGAGAAAAAAAGAAACATATTCCTTAAATAATTTGTAATTCATATCTTCAAATAGATTTGAAAGATTATTGCATACAAAAAATGGAACTATCAGAAAAAGAGAGCACTCTTAGAAATCAAAAACATGACACAAGGATATTTTTGAAAAAGAACTCAGTTGTTGGACTGAAGATAAATGACGTGTTTGTAGAATGACTTAATGACTGGAAGACAAAGTAGAAAGAAATGAACTGTTTTACGAACTAAGCAAAGAGGTGAAAAATAGGAGAAAAAGTAGTTAAGAAAAATATGTAGTAGATTTTGTGTTCTTTGTGGCTGCTCAGCAATTTTGAACATCCTTTCTATGTTTGAAAAATTTCTCATCTTATGAGTCTCACCAAGATAGAGGCCAGAAAGTTGTCTTCCCCATCTCTCTTGTTATTTAAAGGTAAATTTGATTAGTTAAAAATTAATATTGAAACCTCTAGGGCAGTCCTTACTAAACTATTTTTACAAAGAAGTATAATTAATATGCTAAAGGATGAGATAATGGAGAATTATAAAATGCTCAATTAAAACCAGACAAGACAGAAAAAGAGGGAAGAGAAGGGAACAAAAAATAAGTGGAATAAATAGAAAACAATTATAAACAAGGTAGATGTTAGCTAAACTATATCAGTAACCATTTTAAATGCGAATGGTCTAAATACACCAATTAAAAGACATATGTCAGAGTGGATAAAATATCAAAACCCAACTAAACACTGCTTACCAGAAAGCCACCTTAAATATGAAGACACAGATAGAGTAAAACTAAAATAATAAGAAAGGTGGACTATGCTAACACTAATAAAAAGAAAAGAAGGCTGCACTTTAGGAGGGCCAAGGTGGGAGGATTCCTTGAGCCCAGAAGTGCAAGACCAGCTTGGGGAACACAGAGAGACCATGTCTCTGTAAAATATTTAAAAATCAGCCAGGCATATTGGTGTGCGCCTGTGTTCCCAGCTACTTGGGAGGCTGAAGTGAGAGGATCACTTAAGCTCAGAAAGTTGAGGCTACCATGAGCCATGATTGTGCCACTGCACTGCAGACAACAAGACTCTGTCTAAAAAAATAAAAAAGCCTTTTGGCTCTCTGACCAGCACCAGCACCATGGCAGTTGGCAAGAACAAGTGCTTTACAAAAGGCAGCAAAAAGGGATCCAAGAAGAAAGTGGTTGATCCATATTCTAAGAAGGATTGGTATGATGTGAAAGCACCTGCTATTTTCAATATAAGAAATATTGGAAAGACACTCATTACCAGGACCCAAGAAACCAAAATTGCATCTGATGGTCTCAAGGGTTGTGTGTTTGAAGTGAGTCTTGCTGATTTGCAGAATGATGAAGTTGCATTTAGAAAATTCAAGCTGATTACTGAAGATGTTCAGGGCAAAAACTGCCTGACTAACTTCCATGGATGGATCTTACGCATGACAATATGTGTTCCATTGTCAAAAAATGGCAGACAATGATTGAAGCTCATATTGATGTCAAGACTACCAATGGTTACTTGCTTCGTCTGTTCTGCGTTGGTTTTACTAAAAAATGCAACAATCAGATACAGAAGACCTCTTATGCTCAGCACCAACAGGTCCGCCAAATCCGGAAGAATATGATGGAAATCATGACCTGAGAGGTGCAGACAAATGACTTGAAAAAAGTGGTCAATAAATGGATTCCAGACAGCATTGGAAAAGACATAGAAAAGACTTGCTAATCTATTTATCCTCTCCATGATGCCTTCGTTAGAAAAGTAAAAATGCTGAAGAAGCCCAAGTTTGAATTGGGAAAGCTCATGGAGCTTCATGGTGAAAGCAGTAGTTCCAGAAAAGCCACTGGGGACGAGACAGGTGCTAAAGTTGAACGAGCTGAGGGATATGAACCACCAGTCCAAGAATCTGTTTAAAGTTCAGACTTCAAATAGTGGCAAATAAAAAGTGCTATTTGTGAAAAAAAAAAAAAAAGAAAGAAAAAAGGAAAAGCTAGAGTAGTTATTTTGATTTCAGGAAAAAAGTAGCCTTCAGAAAAAAATTATTAGGAATAAAGGCATGCATTACGCAATGGTAAAGGCATCAATTCTCTAAAAAGACATAACAATCGGTGTGTGTGCAGCTGAGAACAGACCATCAAAGTATATTAGGCAAAAACTGATAGAACTGTAAAAAGAAATAGATAGATCCACCATTAGATGTGGAGAATTCATCTGTTAGCAGAAGGTTAATAATGCATAGATCAAGCAGGTTGAAAATTAGTAAGACTATAATTGATGAGAGTAGCACTATCAATTAATGTGATCTAACTAACAATTACAGGATACTCTATCCAATAACAGCTAAATATACATTCTTCTCAAGTTCACATAGAACATTTGCCAAGGTGGACCACAATCTGGGTCATAAAACACCACCTTAAAAACTTGTAAAGAATAGAAATCATACAAAATATGTTCTCAGACCATGATAGAATTCAACTAGATCAGTAAAAGAGAAATAACTGGAAAATTCCCAAATGTTTGGAGATTAAACATCTAAATAACACATGATTGGTCAAGGCAGGCAGATCATGAGGTCAGGAGATTGAGACCATCCTGGCTAACATGGTGAAACCCTGTCTCTACTAAAAATACAAAAAATTAGCCAGTCGTGGTGGCATGCACCTGTAGTCCTGGCTACTCAGGAGGCTGAGGCAGGAGAATCCCTTGAACCCAGGAGGTGGAGGTTGCAGTGAGCTGAGATTGTACCACTGCACTCCAGCCTGGGTGACAGAGCGAGACTCCGTCTCTAAATAAATAAATAAATAAATAACAAAAGAATAACAAAGAAACTTCAATAAAAATTATAAAATTATTTAGAACTAAATGAAATGAAATGAAAATGAAAATTTTTTCAAATTTGAGGAATGCAGAAAAAGCAGTGTTTAGAAGGAAATTTAAATGCTTTTATTAGAAAAGAAGAAAACCTAAAATCAATAATCCAAGCTCAGGAAACTAGACAAAGGAGAGCAATTTATACCTAAAGAAATCAGAAGGAAATAAATACTAAAATTGAAAGCAGAAAGCAATGACATTGAAAAGAATAAAGTAATAGAAAAAATCAGTAAAGCCAAAAGCTCTTTAAAAAAAAAAATCGGTAAATTTGATAAACTTCTAACCAAGATAACAAGAAAAAGACACAAGTTACCAATATCAGACATAAAAACAGGGCCATAACTACTGATTATTATCAGTACTGGGCCAATTCCCTGAAAGACACAAACTCCCAAAACTCACACAAGGAGAAATAAATAATCTAAATGACTGTACGTCTATTAAGAAAATTAATTAATCATTAATAACCTTCCATAAAACACATCAGTTCCAGATGATTTCACCAGTGAATCTTATTGAACAATTAAAGAAGAAATTATATGAATTCTCTACAATCTCTCCCAGAAAACAGAACCAGAGGAACACATTCTAACTCACTGTATGAGGCCAGCATTATCCTAATACCTAAACAAAATAA
Source organism: Symphalangus syndactylus (assembly GCF_028878055.3). NCBI lineage: Eukaryota > Metazoa > Chordata > Mammalia > Primates > Hylobatidae > Symphalangus > Symphalangus syndactylus. The sequence goes on from NC_072425.2 coordinate 106,212,530, forward strand.
AAATATTATAAAAGATAGCTTTCAGTAAAAAACTACAAATCACAATCTCTCAGTACAGAGATGACAAATTCTCAAAAATAAATCAGCAAATTGAAAAAAATCTATGAGAATAATTATAAAACACAACCAAGTAGGATTTATTCCAGTTCTGCACACTGATTCAACATTCAAAAACTGATTAATATAATCAGCCATCAGTAGCTAAAGAAGAAAAATTTCTTGATCACGTCAATTGAGGGAGAAAAATCACTTGACAAAATTTATTACCTATTCATGATAAAATCTGTCAACAAAGTAGGAATAGAGGGGGAACTTCCTATATTTAATAAAGAGTATCTACAAAAACCTACAACTAACATCATACTTAATGGTGAGACACTGGATGCTTTCCCAGAAAGATCCAGAACAAAAAAGAATGTTTCCTCTCACCAGTCCTATTCAGTGTCATACTGTAAGTCTTAGTGAAATAAGACAAGAAAGGAGGGCTTCAAAGTGGATTACTGGAGGCATCTAGTACTTGCTTCCTCCACAAAGAAGAACAAAAATAATGAGTAGATAATCACACTTTGAGTAGATCATCTACAGAGAAGTGACAGGAAACATCTAACACAAGAAGAGAGGGAAATGAGACTGTCTGTTTGGCCAGGATCATCTGGGAGCCCAGAGAGGCTCCCTAACACACAGAAAGAGTAAGTGAGAGACCCTCAATGGTCCACATTTCCATCACAGACTCCTACAATCCTAACAGGGCCCTTTAAGGAGAACCCCTAGACCCTCAAGGGCCCTAAGACTAACAGGGAACTGCCCGGAGACTGTGCAAAGGTATTTCTCCAGAGTGGGAGCTCATGCTGGGTCTCACAAGGTGCCATTTTGAAAGCCAAACTTCCAACAGGCTGTATCCTGCCTGGGGGCCCAATAGCCCTTGTATGTCGACATCCTTGGAGCTCCATTGACATTCACCACCCATAGCCACTGCCATTAGGGCAAAAGTGTAAACTATTGGCAATGACCCCACTGCCCCAAGCAACAAAGCTGTCATACATTTTCATGCACCCTGAGGACAAAGAACCCCCACCCCCAACACACACATACAGCCACCATATATGCAGTCTGAAGGGCACACTCCTGGCTACTTGCATATGGTTGCTGCCACTGAAAACAGCCACACCTTCCCTAATAGCAGAGCTGTAGCACAACTGCTGCCAATCCACCTGAACATTCTGTGAAGGGCCTAGGAATAACCCTGCCCCTGCCTACCACAACCAGCACCTACATGCACCACCAGAGGGCCGGATGACACGTCCACACCGCCCAGCTGCAACCCACCAAGTACCCATGCATACCATCCAAAGTCCTGAAATTGCCCAGCCCAGCACACCACTCTTGGCACCTGAGCACTTATCCCGGGAGCCTGAGGTCAAGTCCACTCAACCTGCCATTATCACCACAGCTAGCATCCACCTGCAAATGTCACATGTGCACCTGGAAACTGTCCTGCCCAGCCCTTCATAGTCACAAGCAATATCAAGATAGACTGCTTGGGAGCCAAAAGATTGTCATGCCACTGCTCTGCCATCATGTGTGCCATAGGAACACTGCTTTAGACTCAAGAGCCCTCCCATCGGCCTGCCCCACTGCTGCCACTACCAGCACCTGAACAAGCTACATGGAGGCCCAATAACTGGTCCACCTGGACCCACTAACACTGGTGCCAGCATATACTGCCCGGAAGATCAAGGATAGGTACACTTGGCCCAATGCTGCCACCACTGGAGCCCACAGATAGGCCCACCTGATATCCTCATTCTCAGCAAAACTTCACCACAGCCACAAACAACTGCACCCTAAGCCACGGAAGAAATCACAAACACCATTGATGTTGTTTACAGTCAAAGAAATGCTGAGACTACACTACTGCACACATCCAGAATCACAGCCAAACTGCCATACTCAACCCACACCATAGATACACCTTCAAGAAAATGTCCCCTGCTATGAAAGCAAATTCAGAAAAATGGGAGAACTGATTATTACACCAGATGCACAGAAATCAGCATAAGAATACAACAAACATGACTGGGTGTGCTGGCCCACAGCTAGCACTTTGGGAGGCCAAGATGTTCAGATCACATGAGGCTAGGAGTTTGAGACCAGCCTGGCCAACATGGCAAAACCCCATCTCTACTAAAAACACAAAAAATTAGCCAGGCATGGTAGTGTGCACCTGTAGTCCCAGCTACTTGGGAGGGTGAGGCATGAGAATCACTTGAACCCAGGAGGCAGAGGGTGCAGTAAGCTGATATCATGCCACTGCACTCCAGCCTGGGTGACAGAGTGAGACTGTGTCTCAAAAAAAGAAAAAAAGAAAGAAAGAAAAAAGAAAAAAAAAGGAAACACAAAAAAGCAAGGAAATATGACATCTTCATAGTAACACAATTTTCTCCAGCAACAGATTCCAATCACAAAGAGATTTATGAAATCCCAGAAAAATAATGAGGTGCAAGAGAATACAGAAAAACAATGCAAGGAAATCAGAAACACAATTCAGTATATGATGGAGAAATTCACCAAAGAGATCTCATAAAAAAGAGCCAAACAGAAATTTTGAACAGAATTTAATGAATGAAATACAAAATATATTCAATAACTTTAACAATAGATTAGATCAAGCAGAAGAAAGAACTTCAAAACTTGAAGACAGGTCTTTCAAAGTAACAAAGTAGACAAAGGAAAAAGAAACCTACATGACATATGGGACACCTTAAAGCAACCTCATCATTGAATTTTTGGTGTCTCTGCAGGTGAGGAGAAAACTAAAGGGACAGGACACCTATTTAATGAAATAATAGCTGAAAGCTTCCCAAATCTAGCAACAGGTTTAGGCATCCAGACACAGGAAGCTCAGAGAAAGCTCAAACATATACAATTCAGAAATATCTTCCCCATAGCACATTATAGTCAAAAGGTAAAATATCAAAGACAGAGAAAATTCTTAAAACAGCAAGAGAAAAGCATCTAGTAACTTATAAGGGAACCCCTATCAGACTAACAGAAGATTTATCAGTAGAAACATCTTAGGCCAGGAGAGAATGAGACGATGCATTCAAAATGCTAAAAAAAAAAAAAAAAAAAAAAAAAAAAAATTTAAAAACCTGTCAGCCAAGAATACTATACTGAGCAAATTTATCCTCATAAATAAGGAGAAATAAAGTCTTTCCCAGACAAGCAAAAGTTAAGAGAATTCATCACTACTAGATCAGCCCTATAAGAAATGCTTAAGGAAATTCTGTACCTGGAAGGGAAAGGTTGATAGCTACCATCATGAAAACACACAGAAACACACAGAAGTATAAAACCCACTGGTAGAACAAATATACAAATAATGAAGAGAAACAAATCAAATGTTACCATTGCAGAAAACCAACAAACCACAATGATAAACAATTAGAGAGGAAGAAAGGAGCAAGGAATATACAAAACAATCAGAAATCAATAAAATGACAGGAATAATCCCTCACATATCAATAATAATATTAACAGAGTAAATGTTTCACTTAAAAGATATATACCAACTGAATAAATACAAAAACATGGCCCAAATATGTGTTGCACATAGGGAATTGATCTCATCTGTATAGACACATACAGTCTGAAAGTAAAGGGATGAAAAAGACAGTCCATGCAAACAAAACCCACAAGTGAGCAGGAGCAGCTATACTTCTATCAAATAAAAGAGACTACAAGCAAAAACCGTAAAAAGAAATAAGGAATGTCATTATATAATGACAAAGGAATCAATTCAGCAGAGGATATAACAGTTCTAAACATATACGAACCCAATATCAGAACACCCAGCTGTATAAAGCAAATATTATTAGCTCTAAAGGAAGAGATAGACTTCAACATAATAATGGTTGGGGACTTAAAAGCCCCATTCTCAAGATTAGACATCATTTAGACAGAAAATTACAGAGAAACATTGGATTTAAACAATACATTAGACTAAAGGGGCCATAATAGGTATTTACAGAATATTTTATCCAACAGCTAAAGAATACACGTTATTTTCATCAGTGCATGGAATGTTCTCCAGAATAGACCATGTATTAGTACACAAAACCAGTATTATTAACAAATTTGTAAAAATAAAAATTATATTAAACATCTTGCCAGAACACAATAGAATAAAACTACATATCAATAACAAGAGAAACTTTGGAGACTGTAAAAGTACATAGAAATTAAACAACATACTCCTGGATGACAACTGGGTCAAGGAAAAAATTCAGATGGAAATCAAAACGTTTCCTGAAACTAATGAAAATAAAAACATACCAAAACCTATGGGACACAGCAAAAGCAGTATGAAGGGGGACATTTATAGCATTAAGTGCCTACATTAAAAAGTAGAAAGATTCCAAATCAACAATCTAATGATGCACCTCAAGGATCTAGAAAGCAAGAAAAAACCAAACCTCAAATTAATAGAAGGAAATCAGCATGCAATAAAAATTCAACATCTCTTCATGATAAAAACTTTCAACAAACTAGGCATAGAAGAAATATACCTCAACATGATAAAAGCCATATATGACACATTTGTAGCCAACATCATACTGAGTGGGGGAAAGCTGAAAACCTTTCCTCCTAAGAACTGGAACAAGATGAAAATGTCCACTTTTACCTCTCCTATTCAACATGGTACTGGAAATTCTAGCCAAGGAAATCAGGAAAGTGAATGAAATAAAAAACATCCAAATTGGAAAAGAGGAAGGCAGGTTGTCCCTCTTTGCAGATGACATGATCTTATATTTAGAAAAATCCATAGACTCTGCCAAAAACTCTTAGATATGATCAATAAATTTAATAAAGTTGCAGAGTACAAAATCAACATATAAAAATCAGTACTGTTTCTATATACCAATAATGAGCTAGCAGAAATGAAATTTGGAAGGCAATCCTATTTGCAATAGCTAAAAAAAGAAAAACCCAGGAATAAATTTAACCAATGAGGTAAAATACCTCTACAAGCAAAACTATGAAACACCGATGAAAGAAATTGAAGAGGACACAAATAAATGGAAAGATATCCCATGCTCATTGATTGGATGAATTAATAGTGTTAAAATTATATTAATTAATATTCTAATTAATAGTGTTCATACTAATATATTAATACATAATACTAATGTATCACATTAGTATTAATTAATAATACTAATTAGTAGTATTATTAATACTACCCAAGGAAATCTTCAGATTCGATGCAATTCCTATCATATTATCAACATCGTTTTTCACATAATTAGAAAAAACAATCCTAAAATTCATATGGAAACAAAAAAGAGCCTGACCAGCCAAAACAATTCTAAACAAAAAGAACAAAGCTAGAGACATTACATTATCTGACTTCAAATTACACTGCAAGGCTATAGTAACCAAACAGCATGGTACTGGTATAAATATGGACATGTAGATCAATGGAACAGAATAGGGAACCCAGAATTAAAGTCACATACCTACAACCAACTGATCTTTGACACAGCCAACAAAAATATACACTGGGGAATGGAAACCTTATTCAATAAATGGTGCTGAGAAAATTAGATAGCCATATGCAGAAAAATGAAACTAGACCCCTGTCACTCACCATATAGAAAAATTAACTCAAGATGGATTAAATATGTAAATGTAAGACAAGAAACTATAAAACTCCTAGAAGAAAACATAGGGGAAACACTTCAGGACATTAATCTGGGCAAAGATTTTATAGCTAAGACCTCAAAAACAAAGGCAACAGAAACAAAAATAGGCAAATGGAATTATATTAAACTTAAAAGTTTCTGCAAAGCAAAGGAAACAATTAACAGAGTGAAGAGACAACATGTTGAATGGGAGAACATATTTTCAAACTATTCATCTGACAAGGGACTAATGCCCAGAAAATACACGGAACTCAGACAACTCAACAGAAAAAGAAACAATTCCATTAAAAAGTGGGCAAAGATCACGAATAGACATTTATCAAAAGAAGGCAGAGAAATGGCCTATAGGTATATGAAAAAAAGCTCAACATCACTAATCATCAGGGAAATGCAAATCATAAACACAATGAGACCTCATCTTACCCCAGTTAGAATGGCGATTAGTAAAAAGACAAAGAAAGTGCAGATGCTGGAGAGGAGGCAGAGAAAAGGGATCTCTTATACACTGTTGATAGGGTTGTAAATTAGTACAGCCACTATGGAAAACAGTACTGAGATTTCTCAAAAAAATAAAAAATCGAAGTATCATATAATCCAGCAATCCTACTACTAGGTATTTATCCAGAGGAAAGTCTATCAGTATATCAAAGGGATACCTGCACTCTCATGTTTATTACACCAATATTCACAATAGTGAAAATATGGAATCCACCTAAGTGCCCATCAACAGATGAATGGATGAGGAAAATATGGTATATATACACAATAGAATGTTATTTGGCTATAAAGAATAAAATCCTGTCATTTGCAGCAACATGGATGAAACTGAAGTTTATTACATTAAGTGAAATAAGTCAGTCACAAATAGATAAATATTGCATATTCTTTATCATATGTGGGAGCTAAAAATGTTGATCTCATGGAGGTAGACAGTAGAATGATAGAGACCAAAGGATGGGAAGATTTCCTGGGTTGGAGGTTGGAATAAAGAGAGCTTGCTTAATGGGTACAAACATACAATTATACAGATAGAATAAGTTCTAATGTTTGATAGCAGAGTAGGGCGATTATAGTTGACAGCAATGTGTTGTATATTTCAAAATAGCTATAAGAGAGGCCTTGAAACATTCCCAACACATAGAAATAAGTACTTGAGGTAATGGACACCCCAAATACCATGACCTGATCATTACACAGCCTATGTATGTAACAAAATATCACATATATCCCATGAAAATGTACAGATATTATGTATCAATAAGAAAATAAAAAAGGAAATAAGCAGTATACAGATTGCGAAGGAAGAAAAAAACCTCTCTGTTTGCAGATGACTTGATTGGCTATACAGAAAATCCAGAGAATCAACGTAAAACACCTGAAACTAATAAGCATATATAGCAAGACTATAGGATACAAGATTAATATACAATTAATCTTATAAGTTTGATTGTTTTTATCAATACCAGCAACAAATAATTACAATTGAAATTTAAAGCGATACAACCTAAAATAGCACCCCCCAAATGAAATACTTGGGTGTAAATCTAACAAATTTTGTATAAGATTTATATGCAGAAAAATTCTGATGAATGAGATCGAAGAATATCTAAATGAATGAAGAGATATTCCAAGTTCCTGAATTAAAAGATTTAATTTTGTTAAGATTTCTATTCTTCCCAGCTTGATCTATGATTTAACACAATCCCAACCTAATGGTAGCAAGTCACTTTGTAGGTATTGACAAACTGATCCTGAAGTTTTTGTCAAAAGGCAACAGACCTTGAACAGCCAACACAATTCCGAAGAAAAAGAACAGAGTTAGAGGTCTAACACTGTTTGATTTTAGGACTTAGTGTAAATTTCAGTGATCAGAATAGTGTGATGTTGGTAAAATAATAGACATATAGTTCAGTGAAACAGAATAGGGAATTCAGAAATAGATCCAGAAAATATTGTCAATTGGTTCGACAAAGTTGCAAGGGAGCAAAGGCAATACAATGTAGAAAGAGTAGTTTTTTCAATAAATTTTGATTGAACAACTGGACATTCACATGCAAAAAAATGAATCTAGACATTGATCTTTTACAAAATGTTTCTGAGTTTTCAAAAATTCAAAATAGATAACAGATCTCAAAATAAAATACAAAACTATAAAACTTCTAGAAAAAAGTATAGGCAACCTTCTGATGGCAATGAGCTTGTAGTTATATCATAAAAAGCATAATTTATGAAAATATAATTAATAAGCCTTAATGTCATCAAGATAGACTAACTTTGGAGGACTTTTAAAGTGTTTCCAGGTATATTCAGATTTTTTTGAGAACATTTTACCAATAATATTGTATCTTGGTAGAATTCCTCTTCCAGAATTTAAAAATTTGCCAGGATGTACCTCAAATCTCTTCTTCCATATCAGCAGCTTATCCAAGAAAACGTGTAATTTTTTCTGTAGCAATCATGTTAATTATTTAGGATCTTTCATTGAAAGACTTAATTATTTCATATGTTTTAAAATATGTGCAAGCAGACTCACACGGTCATAAAATAATTTCTTTTTTTTTTTTTTTATTATACTTTAGGGTTTTAGGGTACATGTGCACAATGTGCAGGTTTGTTACATACGTATCCATGTGCCATGTTGATTTCCTGCACCCATTAACTCGTCATTTAGCATTAGGTGTATCTCCTAATGCTGTCCCTCCCCCCTCCCCCCACCCCACAACAGTCCCCGGAGCGTGATGTTCCCCTTCCTGTGTCCATGAGTTCTCATTGTTCAATTCCCACCTATGAGTGAGAACATGCGGTGTTTGGTTTTTTGTCCTTGCGATAGTTTACTGAGAATGATGTTTTCCAGTTTCATCCATGTCCCTACAAAGGACACGAACTCATCATTTTTTATGGCTGCATAGTATTCCATGGTGTATATGTGCCACATTTTCTTAATCCAGTCTATCGTTGTTGGACATTTGGGTTGGTTCCAACTCTTTGCTATTGTGAATAGTGCCGCAATAAACATACGTGTGCATGTGTCTTTATAGCAGCATGATTTATAGTCCTTTGGGTATATACCCAGTAATGAGATGGCTGGGTCAAATGGTAGTTCTAGTTCTAGATCCCTGAGGAATCGCCACACTGACTTCCACAATGGTTGAACTAGTTTACAGTCCCACCAACAGTGTAAAAGTATTCCTATTTCTCCACATCCTCTCCAGCACCTGTTGTTTCCTGATTTTTTAATGATGGCCATTCTAACTGGTGTGAGATGGTATCTCACTGTGGTTTTGATTTGCATTTCTCTGATGGCCAGTGATGAGGAGCATTTCTTCATGTGTTTTTTGGCTGCATAAATGTCTTCTTTTGAGAAGTGTCTGTTCATGTCCTCTGCCCACTTTTTGATGGGGTTGTTTGTTTTTTTCTTGTAAATTTGTTTGAGTTCATTGTAGATTCTGGATATTAGCCCTTTGTCAGATGAGTAGGTTGCAAAAATTTTCTCCCATTCTGTAGGTTGCCTGTTCACTCTGATGATAGTTTCTTTTGCTGTGCAGAAGCTCTTTAGTTTAATGAGATCCCATTTGTCGATTTTGGCTTTTGTTGCCATTGCTTTTGGTGTTTTAGACATGAAGTCCTTGCCCATGCCTATGTCCTGAATGGTATTGCCTAGGTTTTCTTGTAGGATTTTAATGGTTTTAGGTCTAACATATAAGTCTTTAATCCATCTTGAATTAATTTTTGTATAAGGTGTAAGGAAGGGATCCAGTTTCAGCTTTCTACATATGGCTAGCCAGTTTTCCCAGCACCATTTATTAAATAGGGAATCCTTTCCCCATTTCTTGTTTTTGTCAGGTTTGTCAAAGATCAGATAGTTGTAGCTATGCGGCATCATTTCTGAGGGCTCTGTTCTGTTCCATTGATCTACGTCTCTGTTGTGGTACCAGTACCATGCTGTTTTGGTTACTGTAGCCTTGTAGTATAGTTTAAAGTCAGGTAGCGTGATGCCTCCAGCTTTGTTCTTTTGGCTTAGGATTGACTTGGTGATGTGGGCTCTTTTTTGGTTCCATATGAACTTTAAAGTAGTTTTTTCCAATTCTGTGAAGAAAGTCATTGGTAGCTTGATGGGGATGGCATTGAATCTATAAATTACCTTGGGCAGTATGGCCATTTTCACGATATTGATTCTTCCAACCCATGAGCATGGAATGTTCTTCCATTTGTTTGTATCCTCTTTTATTTCATTGAGCAGTGGTTTGTAGTTCTCCTTGAAGAGGTCCTTCACATCCCTTGTAAGTTGGATTCCTAGGTATTTTATTCTCTTTGAAGCAATTGTGAATGGGAGTTCACTCATGATTTGGCTCTCTGTTTGTCTGTTATTGGTGTACAAGAATGCTTGTGATGTTTGTACATTAATTTTGTATCCTGAGACTTTGCTGAAGTTGCTAATCAGCTTAAGGAGATTTTGGGCTGAGACAATGGGGTTTTCTAGATATACAATCATGTCATCTGCAAACAGGGACAATTTGACTTCCTCTTTTCCTGATTGAATACCCTTTATTTCCTTCTCCTGCCTGATTGCTCTGGCCAGAACTTCCAGCACTATGTTGAATAGGAGCGGTGAGAGAGGGCATCCCTGTCTTGTGCCAGTTTTCAGAGGGAATGCTTCCAGTTTTTGCCCATTCAGTATGATATTGGCTGTGGGTTTGTCATAGATAGCTCTTATTATTTTGAGATACGTCCCATCAATACCTAATTTATTGAGAGTTTTTAGCATGAAGGGTTGTTGAATTTTGTCAAAGGCCTTTTCTGCATCTATTGAGATAATCATGTGGTTTTTGTCTTTGGTTCTGTTTATATGCTGGATTACATTTATTGATTTGCGTATGTTGAACCAGCCTTGCATCCCAGGGATGAAGCCCACTTGATCATGGTGGATAAGCTTTTTGATGTGCTGCTGGATTCGGTTTGCCAGTATTTTATTGAGGATTTTTGCATCAATGTTCATCAAGGATATTGGTCTGAAATTCTCTTTTTTGGTTATGTCTCTGCCAGGTTTTGGTATCAGGATGATGCTGGCTTCGTAAAATGTGTTAGGGAGGATTCCCTCTTTTTCTATCGATTGGAATAGTTTCAGAAGGAATGGTACCAGTTCCTCCTTGTACCTCTGGTAGAATTCAGCTGTGAATCCATCAGGTCCTGGACTCTTTTTGGTTGGTAAGCTATTGATTATTGCCACAATTTCAGAACCTGTTATTGGTCTATTCAGAGATTCAACTTCTTCCTGGTTTAGTCTTGGGAGGGTGTATTTGTCAAGGAATTTATCCATTTCTTCTAGATATTCTAGTTTATTTGCATAGACGGGTTGTAGTATTCTCTGATGGTAGATTGTATTTCTGTGGGATCGGTGGTGATATCCCCTTTTTCGTTTTTTATTGCATCTATTTGATTCTTCTCTCTTTTCTTCTTTATTAGTCTTGCTAGCGGTCCATCAATTTTGTTGATCTTTTCAAAAAACCAGCTCCTGGATTCATTAATTTTTTGAAGGGATTTTTGTGTCTCTATTTCCTTCAGTTCTGCTCTGATTTTAGTTATTTCTAGCCTTCTGCTAGCTTTTGAATGTGTTTGCTCTTGCTTTTCTAGTTCTTTTAATTGTGATGTTAGGGTGTCAATTTTGGATCTTTCCTGCTTTCTCTTGTGGGCATTTAGTGCTATAAATTTCCCTCTACACACTGCTTTGAACGTGTCCCAGAGATTCTGGTATGTTGTGTCTTTGTTCTCGTTGGTTTCAAAGAACATCTTTATTTCTGCCTTCATTTCATTATGTACCCAATAGTCATTCAGGAGCAGGTTGTTCAGTTTCCATGTAGTTGAGTGGTTTTTACTGAGTTTCTTAATCCTGAGTTCTAGTTTGATTGCACTGTGGTCTGAGAGACAGTTTGTTATAATCTCTGTTCTTTTACATTTGCTGAGAAGAGCTTTACTTCCAACTATGTGGTCAATTTTGGAATAGGTGTGGTGTGGTGCTGAAAAAAATGTATATTCTGTTGATTTGGGGTGGAGAGTTCTGTAGATGTCTATTAGGTCCACTTTATGTAGAGCTGAGTTCAATTCCTGGATATCCTTGTTAACTTTCTGTCTCGTTGATCTGTCTAATGCTGACAGTGGGGTGTTAAAATCTCCCATTATTATTGTGTGGGAGTTTAAGTCCCTTTGTAGGTCACTGAGGACTTGCTTTATGAATCTGGGTGCTCCTGTGTTGGGTGCATATATATTTAGGATAGTTAGCTCTTCTTGTTGAATTGATCCCTTTACCATTATGTAATGGCCTTCTTTGTCTCTTTTGATCTTTGTTGGTTTAAAGTCTATTTTATCAGAGACTAGGATTGCAACCTCTGCCTTTTTTTGTTTTCCAGTTGCTTGATAGATCTTCCTCCATCCCTTTATTTTGAGTCTATGTGTGTCTCTGCACGTGAGATGGGTTTCCTGAATACAGCACACTGATGGGTCCTGACTCCTTATCCAGTTTGCCAGTCTGTGTCTTTTGATTGGAGCATTTAGCCCATTTACATTTAACGTGAATATTGTTATGTGTGAATCTGATCCTGTCATTATGATGTTAGTTGGTTATTTTGCTCGTTAGTTGCTATAGTTTCTTCCTAGCCTCGATGGTCTTTACAATTTGGCATGTTTTTGCAGGCGCTGGTACCGGTTGTTCCTTTCCATGTTTAGTGCTTCCTTCAGGAGCTCTTTTAGGGCAGGCCTGGTGGTGACAAAATCACTCAGCGTTTGCTTGTCTGTAAAGTATTTTATTTCTCCTTCACTTATGAAGCTTAGTTTGGCGGGATAGGAAATTCTGGGTTGAAAATTCTTTTCTTTAAGAATGTTGAATATCGGCCCCCACTCTCTTCTGGCTTGTAGAGTTTCTGCTGAGAGATCAGCTGTTAGTCTGATGGGCTTCCCTTTGTGGGTAACCCGACCTTTCTCTCTGGCTGCCCTTAACATTTTTTCCTTCATTTCAACTTTGGTGAATCTGACAATTATGTGTCTTGGAGTTGCCCTTCTCGAGGAGTATCTTTGTGGCGTTCTCTGTGTTTCCTGAATCTGAATGCTGGCCTGCCTTGCTAGATTGGGGAAGTTCTCCTGGATAATATCTTGCAGAGTGTTTTCCAACTTGGTTCCATTCTCCCCATCATTTTCAGGTACACCAATCAGACATAGGTTTGGTCTTTTCACATAGTCCCAAATTTCTTGGAGGCTTTGTTCATTTCTTTTTATTCTTTTTTCTCTAAACTTCCCTTCTCTCTTCATTTCATTCATTTCATCTTCTATCAGCGATACCCTTTCTTCCAGTTGATCGCATCTGCTACTGAGGCTTCTGAATTCTTCGCGTAGTTCTCGAAACTTGGCTTTCAGCTCCATCATCTCCTTTAAGCCCTTCTCTCCATTGGTTATTCTAGTTATCCATTCTTCTAATTTTTTTTCAAAGTTTTTAACTTCTTTGCTATTGTTTTGAATTTCCTCTCGTAGCTCAGAGTAGTTTGATCGTCTGAAGCCTTCTTCTCTCAACTCATCAAAGTCATCCTCCATCCAGCTTTGTTCCGTTGCTGGTGAGGAACTGCGTTCCTTTGGAGGAGGAGAGGTGCTCTGTTTTTTAGAGTTTCCAGTTTTTTTGGTCTGTTTTTTCCCCATCTTTGTGGTTTTGTCTACTTTTTGTCTTCGATGATGGTGATGTACAGATGGGTTTTTGGTGTGGATGTCCTTTCTGTTTGTTAATTTTCCTTCTACCAGACAAGACCCTCAGCTGCAGGTCTGTTGGAGTTTACTAGAGGTCCACTCCAGACCCTGTTTGGCTGGGTGTCAGCACCGGTGGCTGCAGAACAGCGGATTTTCGTGAGACCACAAATTCAGCTGTCTGATAGTTCCTCTGGAAGTTTTGTCTCAGAGGAGTACCCGGTTGAATGAGGTGTCAGTCTGTCCCTACTGGGGGGGTACCTCCCAGTTAGGCTGCTCAGGGGTGAGGGACCCACTTTAGGAGGCAGTCTGTCCGTTCTCAGATCTCCAGCTGCGTGCTGGGAGAACCACTACTCTCTTCAAAGCTGTCAGTCAGACAGGGACATTTAAGGCTGTGGAGGTTCTCGCTGAGTTTTTGGTTGTCTGTGCCCTGCCCCCAGAGGTGGAGCCTACAGAGGCAGGCAGGCCCCCTTGAGCTGTGGTGGGCTCCACCCAGTTCGAGCTTCCTGGCTGCTTTGTTTACCTAAGCAAGCCTGGGCAATGGCGGGCGCCCCTCCCCCGGCCTCGTTGCCGCCTTGCAGCGTGATCTCAGACTGCTGTGCTAGCAATCAGCAAGACTCTGTGGGCATAGGACCCTCCGAGCCAGGTGCGGGACACAATCTCCTAGTGTGCCGTTTTCCAGGCCCGTTGGAAAAGCGCAGTATTAGGACGGGACTGACCCGATATTCCAGGTGCCGTCTGTTTCCCCTTTCTTTGACTAGGAAAGGGAACTCCCTGACCCCTTGCGCTTCCCGAGTGAGGCAATGCCTCGCCCTGCTTTGGCTCACGCACAGTGCGCTTCACCGACTGTCCTGAACCCACTGTTAGGCACTCCCTAGTGAGATGAAACCGGTACCTCAAGCAGAAATGCAGAAATCACCCGTCTTCTGTGTCGCTGGGGCTGGGAGCTGGAGACGGGAGCTGTTCCTATTCGGCCATCTTGGCTCCACCCCAAAATAATTTCTTTCATAGTCTTTGCTATAGTCTAAATGTCAGTGTCTCCCCCAAATTCATACGTTGAAAAATATAACCCAAAAGCAATGGTATTGACAGGTGGGACCTTTAGGAGGTGATTAGGTCATGAGGGCTCTGCTTTCATGAATAGGATTAATATTCTTAAGAAGGAAGATTGAGGGAGTCTGTTTGCCTTCCTGCTATATGAGGACACAGCTAAAAGATGCTAAATTTGAAGAAAGGAATGAACCCTCACCAGACACTGAATCTGCTGGTACCTGGATCTTGGACTTCCTAGCCTCCAGAACTGTAAACAATAAATTTATGCTGCTTATAAATTACCCAGTCTAAGGTATTTTGTTATAGTAGCTCAAACAATCTCAGATAAAAATTGGTAATGAGAGTGGGGGCTGCTTTAACAAATATCTGAAAATGTGGAAACAGCTTTGGAATTGGGTGATAGGTAGCAGCTAGAAGGGCTTTGAAGTACATTCCCATGAATGGACCATAAAACATGATTCTTGTGAGAACCAGGAAAAAGAGAAGAGCTGTAGGGAAGCCTCAGCCTTCTACTGATTGCCTAAATGGTAGCCATTAGAAGGTTGGTAGAAATACAAACAGTAAAGGCCATTCTAATGAGGTCTTAGACACAAATGAGGAACATGTCATTCAAAACTGGACGAAAGGCAATCCTTGTTATAAAGTGGTAATTTGGCTGAATTGTGTTCACGTCCTAGGGTCCTAGTGTTTTGTGGAAGGTACAACTTGTGAGTAATGAAATAAGATATTTGGTGAAAGAAATATCTAAGCCAAGTGTTGAAGGTGTGGCATATCCTTTCTTAACTGCTTATAGTAAAGTGTAGGAAGAGAGAAATGAGTTCAAGATAGAATTTATAATAAAAATGGAAGCAAAACTTCCATTTTTCAAGATTAGGAAAATTCTAAGCATGGCAGTAAAGAATGAAAAAGCAAGTTTTGGAGAGAACACCAATGTTGTGGCCAAGTGACTGTTAAATAAGATTAGTATGGCTAGAAGCCAGGTGCTATTCATTAAGACAATGGAAGAATGACACCAAAGTCATTGTGGAGATCTTCCACAATAGGAGATGCCGCACCTGTCATAGGCCCAGAATGTCAGAAGCTTGAGGAGAGAACAATTTTAAGGCTCCACTCACTTCATTCATGTGCAGTGATCCTTGGTCATCCCAGCTACGGCTTAACCAGGCCCAGGTATAAGTTTGGTGGGCCCTCCAGAAGGCACAGGTGGTAAACCGTGTGGCAGTGTCTACACAGTGCCACCTCCACAGGTCCACAGAGTTCATGAACTGTGTGGCTATGGCTATCTCCAGCTAGATTTCAGAAGATGCTCTGGAAAGCCTCTGTATCCAGACAGAGAACTGCCACAGAGGTGGGGCCACTGCAGAGAGTCCCCATGAAGGCAATGCCCAGCAGAGGCATAGGTTGGGGTCATCACAGAGAGCATCACAACATTTAGTGTTGTTGTGGGAGTAGGCTCTGAGACTCCAGAATGATGCAACTGCAGCCTGGGAGAGCTGCAGGCATGTGATTCCAATGTATGAGAGGTACTGTGTGGCGTGCACCCAGCCAAGCCTTAGGGGTGGGGCTGCCTGATCCTCAAAGGCCCCACTCCCAAAGCTTGGTTGTGCCCCAGTGTGTATAGAAGGCAGGACATCAAGTCAAAGGATATTATTCTCAAGCCTTAAGATTTAATGTTATTAGCCCTGTTGGGTTTTGGACTTTGAATCAATTACTCTTTTGTTCCTTTCTAGTTCTCTCTTTTGGAATGAGAATGTTAATCTTATGCCTACCCCAACATTGTATTTTGGAAGGACATGACTTCTTTGATTTCATAGGCTCACAGCTGGAGAGAAATTTGCCTCAGGATGAATCACACATTTGAGTCTCAACAATTCCTGATCTTGATGACATTTAGATGAGACTCTGGACTTCAGGCTTTTGAGTTGGTGCTGGAACAAGGTAAGACTTTGGGGACTATTAGAATGGAATCAATGCATTTTGCATGCGACAAGAACATGAATTTGGGGGGATCAGGGTGAAATGCTATGATCTGAATATGGTTTTACCACCAAAATTCATATGTTGAAATCTAACCTCCAGTGCAACACGTATTGAGAGATGAGGACTTTGGGAGGCAAAATGGGGGCCTTTGGGAAGTGGAGACCTTATAAATTAGATTAGTGCTTTTATAAAGGCTTCAGGGAGCCTGTTTGCCCTTCTGCCATATGAGGACACAGCTAGAAAGTGCCATCTTTGAAGCAGAGACTGGATACTCACCAGACATGAAATCTGCTTATTTTATCTTGAATTTATCTTAAACTTGAAATCTTCTGGTTTTATCTTGAACTACAGCATCCAGAATTGTAACCAACCAATTTATGTTGTTTATAAATTACCCAGTCTAAGGTATTTTGTTATAGCAGCTCAAACTGGACAAAGACAATGTTCAAAAAGTATTTTTTGTTCTTATTGTTTCATAAAATGTACAACTTATGCCTCAACAATCATAGCAAGATTTATTCTCTTAAAAGCCAGCAAACTTCTGTTTGGTGGTGATTATTATATCCTTTGCCCATTCCTTGACAAAAATTTTTAAATGTAATGATTCATATACCTTTTTCTGATAAAGTTAATGAATTTTATGGTTGTTGACAAAACTTATTTTAAAACTGTAGGAAGAGTTTTGTTGTGAGTACATGAATTTGTTAAATGATGATGCGAAGCACTTTCTTTTCCCTAAAAGTAGTAAAAACTAGAGACATTATCAAACATCATGGGAGCTCCATCTGAGCAAAGAATATAAACCTTACTTCCTGATATAATTACTTTGGCCAAAATATGATGTGCTAAGTTTATTAACTGCAATAATTTCTAAGTAATAATGACTAAAAACAATATTTTTAGATATCTGTAATTGCAATTTGATATAAAAATCTCTAATTTCTATTGGTAGCCAAGTCAGGGATACTGCTATTGCTACTGTAGTTTGTTTCCTCTATTCATCATTGAAGGAAAGTATAAATATCAATTAGATGTTAGTGAAAATAAAAGGTAATCTTTTTCCATTCAGATTCACAGATTTGCCCTGAATCTGTAGATCTCTTGGGGAACCCATGGATGTTACTGATCTGCTCAGTAAATTATGACAGAAAAATGACTAACAATCTAAAATAAATGATTCTTAAGTAACATCATAATTTTAAAAGGTTCTAGAACGGTCAAAAGTATCAATATTTTTAAAAATTGCAAAATAAATAGAGAAACATATTGAAATATGTTTTAATTTTGGAATGGGACAGAACTTTCTGAGCTTGTTATATAGTATAGAGACCATCAATAAGTGGAAAAATGTGTGACCATAAAATAAGCTATCCAAAGAAGAAATACAAAAGACCAATAATACCAGCAGCTCAAACTCTCCAATAATTAAAAAAATTAAAACAGCAATTATTTTATATTTTTGTCTACTGAATTGGTAAAAATAAATCACACTGATAATATCCAGCATTTTTAAGCAAAAATTTCTGTTTTTAAAAAAAATTTTTATTTTATTTTAAGTTCCTGATACATGTGTAGGACATGCAGGTTTTTTTTACATAGGTAAATATGTACCATGGTGGTTTGCAGCACATATCAACATATCAACTAGGTATTAAGTCCCACATGCATTAGCTATTTATCCAGATACTCTCCCTCTGTCCGCCCCCTCGACAGGCCCCAGTGTGTGTTCCTGTGTTCGTTTGTTCTCATTATTCAGGTCCCACTTATAAGTGAGAACATGCAGTGTTTGGTTTTCTGTTCCTGTGTTCGTTTGCTGAGGATAATGGCTTCCAGTTCCATCCATGTGCCTGCAAAGGACACGATCTCTTTCCTTTTGATGGCTGCAATAATATCCAGCATTTTTGAAGGTATAATAAATCTGCCACTCTCTCATACTATTGTTGGGGTTGCAAATTTTTATGACCTCCTGAGGGTGAGAGGACTAAGGAAAGGGAATCATCAATTTCAAATGTGTGTACTTTTTGAAACAATTAATACCCATTTTAAGAACCCAGTGGCCCACCAGGGGCAGGTCAGTGGGAAGATCTGCCCAGGATATAGGTAATCAAGGAGTTTGTAGAGAGTTAAAAAAAACAAGATTAAAACCAACCAAAAGTTATTCTTCTTTGTATTACCAGTATGCACCAGCAATTCTAAGCAATTTCAGTAATAAAACACGTCTCCCAGTTAGGGCTGACTGCTCATTGTCACTCGCTCAACCCACCCCTTGATTGCTACTTTAAGATTTAGTCCTACAGAATTACTAATTCAGTGCAGCATTATTTATAATAATAAAATAGGCACCTGGCCGGGCATGGTGGTTCATGCCTGTAATTCCAGCACTTTGGGAGGCCGAGGCAGTTGGATGACTTGAAGTCAGGAGTTTGAGACCAGCATGGCCAATATGGTGAAACCCTGTCCCTACTAAAAATACAAAAATTAGCCGAGTGTAGTGTTGTGTGCCTGTAGTTCTATCTACTCGGGTGGTTGAGGCAGGAGGATCACCTGAGCCCAGGAGGCGGAGTTTGCAATAAGCTGAGATAGCACCACTGCACTCCAGCCTGGGCGACAGAGCAAGACCCTGTCTCAAGAAAAAAAAAAGGCACCAATTTAAATACAATGGTAAAATAAATTAGACACCTATTGTTCAACATCATTCCGCTCCTAAATCAGATGGAACTCTAATAGAAAGTGGCCCTGACCTATTCCATCTCTACTAAAAATACAAAAATTAGCCAGTTGTGGTGGCACACACCTGTAGTCCCAGCTACTTGGGAGGCTGAGGCAGGAGAATCTCTTGAACCCAGGAGGCAAAGGCTGCAGGGAGCCAAGATCGTGTAACTGCACTCCAGCCTGGACAACAGAGTGAGACTGTGCCTCAAAAAAAAAAAAATAATAAAATAAAAAGAGAAATGAAAAGAAAAAGACAAGTTATATAATCTTACTAAATTTAAAAAGTATGTGTATATGCATGTGATATGTGTTGTGAGTATGTACGTATGCTTAGAAAATTCAGAAAGCAACTATTGTTACTCCTAGGGGCCAGCCTTGCAGAAAAACAAAAGGAAGAATGTGTTACTTTTGTATTACTTAGAGAAAAATCCACTAAAATGTTAAAAGAAAGAAAAGAAGGAAAGAAGTAAGAAGGGAGAGAGGAAGCGGGGAAGAAGGGAAAAAGAAATAGTATTCAAATACTATGTGATTCAAATCTATGCTCTGTTATTAACCATGAGTCTAAATTTTCTTCAGCTACAAAACATGGCTGGGTGCGGTGGCTCATTCCTGTAATCCCAGCACTTTGGGAGGCCGAGGCAGGCGGATCATGAGGTCAGGAGATGGAGAACATCCTGACCAACATGGTGAAACCCCGTCTCTACTAAAATACAAAAAAAAAAAAAATTATCTGGGCATGGTGGCACGCACCTGTAGTCCCAGCTACTCTGGAGGCTGAGGCAGGGGAATCACTTGAACCTTGGAGGTGGAGGTTGCAGTGAGCTGAGATCACACCACTGCACTCCAGCCTGGCGACAGAGCGAGACTCCATCTCAAAAAAGCAAAAACAAACAAGAAAAAATAATAAAAAAGAAAACCCTAAAAAACACATATTCAAATAACTAAAGAGAAAATCTTTTCAAATAGGACTTAAAGGCTTAAATGAAGACCACGAGGAATGATGATAGGATATGCTGAGGAAACTGATGAGATTCAGTTGGCTATCATGAAGTTTTGTACAGAAGTGTGGGGAGAAAAGTGCGAATTAGGTAATGGAGAGTTTGAGTATAGGACTACTCCATGTCCATCACAGTCCATCTCTTGCATTTCTCAGATTCATTTCTTCACATACATTTTGGCAAGCAACTCTTTCAGGATTCATTCCAGCAGGCCTTCCTGCCTGGAGGAAACTTAAAAGAAGGTTAGTGAAATAAACTATGGCCCCTGCCTCTACAAATGTTCTTAGTAAATATGAATTTCTTTTGTCAACAGTGTAGCAGAGTATTATTTTTTAAATACTTACCAGTTTGTGTCCTCTTACCAATAAAATATTTCCTCCTTATCTAACATCTGCCATTTAGGTAAAGCTCTGAATTAGATTTGGAAAAGAAGAGGATGCAGGGAAAATGAGAAGGGGAAGTAAAAGATCAGCCTGCTCCTTGCAGGCAAGAAAGGGATACAGTGGTAGGGTGAGAACAGCAAGTGTTGAGATGTTTTGCTGTAACAGGACACCAAAGTAGAAATGTATGAATCACTGAGATGGAATACCATGTACCTGTTAAAATAGGTGGAGTGGAACTACATGTACATTTTACCACAATAATGCAAGCTGTGATATTATTCAAACAGTACTTGGAACAGGTATAATATACTCTTAATGTTGAATCTGTACATATTTAGTTATTCTATAGAAACATTCATGGAAATGATAAACATGACATTTAAAATCGTTGGCTCTATGAAACATAAAATCTGAGATTGAATTTAGTGTGCTTGGCATCAGCCCCTGTGGAAAGGAGGAGAAGGAAGTAGAGGACTGGGAAGAGGTAGAAGTCTAACTATGATGCAGCCCCAATTGTGGCTCATCATTTTACTTTCTTTAGGGTATGTTTTGATTAAAGATTTTAATATAGTCATGGATCAACGTTTTCTCTGTTGTTAGCATTTTTATGTTTTAAGAATTTTTTCCCTATCCTGATATCATACAGATATTTTTTCATATTTTCTTCTAAAACTTCTAGAATTCTAAAGTTTGCTTTTCAAATTAAAGGCATTTATTCACTTGAATGTGACTTTTGTGTATAGCAGGAGGCAGAAACTCAGTTTTGATTTTTGCTTTTTTCCTTATGAATAAGCAAATTTATCAACACCTATGTTAATTATCGATATAACAAATCACCCTAAAATTAATGGTTTAGAACAACAATACTTATTTATCTCTCATGGTTGCTGTGGGTCAAAAATGTTGAGAAAAGCTCCACTGAACATTTCTCTCTTGAGGCCTTTCATGCAGTTTCAGTCGTATGTCTTCTGGGGCTGCATTAATCTGGAAACCTGTCTTACCTAGGGCTAGGACATCGACTTCAAAGGTATCTCATTCACATGGCTGGCAAAATGATGTTCGCCGTTACCAGGGGCCTTAGTTTCTCTTCGCATGAGCCTCTCAAAAGGGTTGCTTGATTGTCTTCATAGCATGAAGGCTGGATTCTCCCAAAGGGAACATTTCAGAGAGAAAGACAGAAGATAAAATGCCTTTTATGACCTAGCCTCAGAAGTCATGAACTGTCATTACCACTGTTATTTATTAGTTAAGACAGTTACAAAGGTCTGCTTAGGTTCAAGGGAAGGGAACACAGACTCCACATACCTCAGGGGGAGGTATGTTCGTGTCACAGTATGAGAAGAGCATGTGGGCTGTGATATATATTTAGTGCAGTCATCTTTGAAAATAAAATCTGCCACAACACCCATTAAACAGTCCATTCTTTCTCCACTCATCTTCAATGCCATCTTTTTCACACATTTTAAATTTCCACATATTCATATTTCTGCAGTTCATTTCTCTATTGGTTTATGACTCCTTGCCTATCTGGCTGTAATAACATTTATGTTAATAATCTTAACAATATATTTATATTGTTGATATCTGCAAGATATACTCCTCAATTTTATACTTACAACTGAGGTGAATTTAATAGGTTTGGGACTCAGAATAGCATGTTCTAAATTCACTACTGCCATACAGTCAAGATCTAAATCAATACCATTTCCTCTTTTTGCTCATGATTCCTTTCGTTTACCTTCCTTCCCTCAATACAAGTTGATATGGTTTGGCTCTGTGTCCTGACCCAAATCTCACTTTGAATTGTAATCATCCCCAAGTGTTGTAGGAGGGGCCATGTGGGAGGTAATTAAACCATGGGGGTGGTTTTTCCCATGCTGTTGTCATGATAGTGAATCAGTCTCATGAGATCTGATGGTTTTATAAAGGGGAGTCCCCCTGCACGTGCCCTCTTGCCTGCCGACATGTAAGATGTCCCTTTGCTCTTTGTCTTCCACCATGATTATGAGGCCTCCCCAGCCATGTGGAAATGTGAGTCCATTAAACTTCTTTCCTTTATAAATTACCCAGTCTCTGGTACGTCTTTATTAAGAAC
This sequence comes from Symphalangus syndactylus, assembly GCF_028878055.3. Classification (NCBI taxonomy): domain Eukaryota; kingdom Metazoa; phylum Chordata; class Mammalia; order Primates; family Hylobatidae; genus Symphalangus; species Symphalangus syndactylus. Next base: position 106,235,178 of record NC_072425.2, read on the forward strand.
GTGAGAACAGACCAATACATAAGTAGGTCAAAAACAATGTGGATCTGGATTGTACTATGTGGTAGAAATTGAGTTGTCTATTCTAACATCATTGTTCTTTCCTTTTTCCTTAGGGATGGATCGTAGATTTTAGCTGGGAAGAGAAACATTTAAAGTGAAATGTTACATTTCCCATCCCGCTATACTCTCACTCATAACTGAGTTCTCAGTAATGAAATCTAAGCAAAGAATGTTGGGTTTTAGCTTAAAGAGACCTGACTCAGCATAGCAGGACCCATTTTGCTTTTTTGCCTTTCCTGCTTTTGACCAGCAACAATCTTAGACTAGAAGTTGGTAGGATGGAAAGATCAGAATCTAGGTATCTGGTGATACTGGAGAACAACTTCACTAGCCGTGGACTATTTCTTCTTCATCTTCTAGTATTTGAGAGAGGAATAACTTCTGTCTTACTTTAGCCACTGTCACTTTGAGGTTTTCTTTTATATGCAGTTAAAACTAACTGATTCAAACCATATACTAGGGCTTAGAAACATCATTTTGCTTGGTTAAAATCTTTAAGGGGTAAGGGGACAGTGTGTGTCTGTGTGTGTGTGTGTGTGTCTGTGCATGCAACTGTAATATTCTTATGTGTTCCACGATCTGTTTTTCTAAAAAAGTGGGACACATGAGAGACTTGGATTAGTTTAATTCAGTTTGGATATGATGAAGAAAGTAGCATCATCCCTTCAGCACCAAATAGCCCAAGCTTAAGGCAACAATACTCCAGCTGAACAGCTGTGACACCCTTCTGAGTTAAACAGTGGAATAAGAAACTAGTGTGGGCAAAATTTTGAACTTTGACTTAATGCAAAAATTTGAACTTTGACTTTTAGCTTTAACTTCAGAGACTTTTATAGTAGTAGGAGTTTCATACATTCTAACATGGCCTCCATATCATATAGATTTCTAAATTTGTCTAGGAATTTCATTTGTGCCTTCCTGGGCATAATTTGAGACTGAAATAGTAAATGGGATAAAATTTTGGCCTAGACTATGAAGTACTTTTGAAATTAACGAATACTCTATTATGATCCATTTCAGAAGTTTCTGGGAATAAAAGCTGAACTGCCCATCACTGGTCTTAAATGAAAAGAGCAGTGCATGTTTTGGGGGAGTTGCCTCAAGGGTAGGTGTGGGCCTGCCTTGACAAGGTACTGGTGGCCTCTTCTCCAAGAGTGATGGCCACCCCCACCACACCATACAGCCTTGGCTGTGAAACCCAACCAGTTAATAGAATGAGGAGCTGGAGTAAATAGAGGGAAATCATTCTCTGTCTCATCCTGCTTTCATACTATGGCCCATGTAACAAGAACTCAGACTCTCAGAGGAATTTCAGTAAGGAAAGTTTCCTCTTCTCTTCCCTGGAGCATCAAGGAGATGTAGGTGATGATGAATGCTCCTTCAAGGTCCATCACATTGCATTTGCACTTTCTTACTGAGGCTTTCTGCCAACATAATGCTTTCCATTACATCACTCTAGAGCTCTTGAATTCCAAGACCTCCTGTGTCAGAGTCAAAAGCAAGGCTGTAGAATTACAGGGGATTCTAAGTGTAGTGAATACACTACAGACATTCCACTGGTTTTAATATAATAACCTGTTGAGATTACTTGTATTTATTTTACTATAATAAATACCAAATACATATGCATATACAGTCACACCTCTCGTAGTTACATTTTGGTCAATAACTGACTGCATATAAGATTATAGTGGAGCTGAAAAATTCTTATTGCCTAGTGTTGTCATATCTATCACAGCATTGTAGTGCAATGCATTATTCATGTGTTTGTGGTTAGCTGGTATAAACAAACCTACCTCACTGTCAGTTGTGTAAAAGTATAGCACATACAATTATGTAGAGTAGATATTTCTAATGATAACAAATGACTGTATTACTGGTTTATGTATTTACTATAAGATACTTTTTATCATTATTTTACAATGTACTTCTTCTACTTATAGAAAATAAAGTTAACTGTAAAGCAGCCTCAGGCAGATCCTTTAGGAGGTATTCAGAAAAAGGCACAGTAATCATAGGAGATGACGGCTTCATGTGTGTTATTGCTGCTAATGACCTTCCAGTGGGACGTGATGTGGAGGTAGAAGACAATGCTATTAATGCTCCTGATCCTGTGTAGGCCTAGGCTAATGTGTGTGTTTGTGTCTTAGTTGTTAACCAAAAGTTTAACAGTAAAAAGAAAATAAAAAATTTTAAAAAGAAAGAAGCTAAGCTGTCAGAAGAGAAAAAGTAACAAAGATCAGAGGATAAATAAATGAAATTTAGACCCCAAGAAACAATACAAAGGCTCAACAAAGTGAAAATTGGTTCTTTCAAAAGATAAACAAAGTTGATAGATCACTAGCTAAATTAACCCAGAAAAAACAAGACTCAAATAAGTACAATTGAATGAAAAAGGACACATTACAACTGATTACATAGAAATGCAAAAGATCATCAGAGACTACTATGAGCATCTCTATGCACACGAACTAGAAAATCTAGAGGAAATGGATAAATTCCTGGAAACATACTACCTCCCAAGATGAAACCAGGAAGAAATAGAAATCTTGAGCAGAGCAATAATGAGTACCGAGATTGAATCAGTAATAGTAATAATAATAAACGACCAGTCAGATTCACAGCTGAATTCTGATAGATGTACAAAGAAGAACTGGTTCTAAAAAATCGAGAAGGGACTCCTCCCTAACTTGTTCTGCAAAGCCAGTGTCACCCTGATACCAATGCCAGGCAAGCAAACAACAGCAACAACAGAAACTACAGGCCAATATCCCTGATGAACATAGATTCAAAAATCCACAACAAATTACTAGCAAACTAAATCCAACAGCACATCAAAAAGATAATTCACCACTATGAAGTGGGTTTTATTCCAGGGATGTAAGCATGGCTCAACATTTGCAAACCAATAAATGTGATTCACCACATAAATACAATTTAAAACAAAAACTATACAATCATCTCAATAGATGCAGACAAAGCATTTGATAAAATTTAGCACCCCTTCATGTTAAAAACCCTCAGAAAACCAAGCATCAAAGGAGCATACCTCAAAATAATAAAAGCCATATATGCCAAACCCACAGACAACATCATACTGAATAGGGAAAAGTTGAAAGCATTCCCCCTAAGAACTGGAACGAGTCAAGGATGCCTACTTTAATCACTTCTATTCAACATAGTACTGGCAGTCCTAAATAGAGCAATCAGGCAAGAGAAAGAAATAAAAGAAATCCAAATTGGAAAAGAGGAAGTCAAATTATCTGTTTGCTGATGATATAATCTTATACCTAAAAAATCCGAAAGACTCTTCCAAAGACTCCTAGATTTAATAAATGACTCAGTAAAATTTCAGGATACAAAATCACCATACAAAAAACGGTAGCATTTCTATACACTAATAAAGATCAAGCCGAAAACCAAATCACAAACTCAATACCATTTACAATAGCTACTAAAAAAACCACAGAAAATACCTAGGAATACATTTAACCAAGGTGGTGAAAGATCTCTATGAGGAGAACTAAAAAATATTGATGGAAGAAATTGTAGATTCTTCTATCAGTATTCTTTCCACAAACAAATGGAAAAACATTCCATGCTTATAGATTGGAAGAATCACTATTGTTAAAATGATCATACTGCCCAAAGAAATCTACAGATTCAATGCAATTCCTATCAAATTACCAATATGATTTTCCACATAATTAGAAAAAACAATCCTAAAATTCATATGGAAACAAAAACAAAGCCTGACTAGACAAAGCAATCCTAAGCACAAAGAAAAACTTCTGGACATTGACCCAGACAAAGAATTTATGACTCAAAAGCAAAGGCAACAAAAACAAAAATAGACAAATGGGACTTAAACTGAAAAGCTTGTGCACAGCAAAAGAAACAATCAAGAGAGTGAACACACAACCTACAGAATGGGAGAAATATTTGCAAACTATGCATCTGATGAAGGACTAATATCCAGAACCTACAAGAAACTAAAACAACTCAACAAGAAAACAAACAACCCCATTAAAAAGTGGCCAAATAATACACTGGTAATACTGTGGGTTTTTATTCTAATCTTATACTCCAGATAGGAACGGGGGAGGTGATTCCTGGGCTTAATTTTCTTTAAGGACATGGGAACTTGGCTTCTTTTTTATTGCCATGGGCTCTTTTGGAAGACAGTGGGTTGATTAGCAGGGAAGAGCGGTAGGGAGTTATAGACTGAGATTAGGGTGTACTGGCTGAACTGTGGAAACAGTATGCAATTCTGCATTCCTCAGTAAGTGAGATTAGCATCTAATGAGTAGCACACCTTTACTAACTTACTAAGTAGTGGTATAAAGGGATTTTTATTTAGTTTATTACCAGGGGGATTTAGCATAAAGGTTCTGGATTCAATAAATCAAGTCAGATTAGATCATTCACCTTAACTTTTACTTTAGCAGCCATTTCCACTAATTTCCATTAATAGTGTTCTATAAACTTTGGTTCAAAGTGGAATCAATGTCTTTTCCATCTTGTGACAAATTTCTGTGTCTATGATGCATGTGAGTGTTTTCATTTCATCTGGTAACTATGGTGTTCCTTTCACCATGACATTCACAAGATCAAATGAATAACTGACCAGAATGAGAATTGTCCAGTGGCCAACAAATGTGAAAAAATGCTCAATATCACTAATCATCAGGGACATGCCAATGAAACCACAGTGACATACCATCTCACAACAGTCAGAATGGCTATTATTAAAAAGTCAAAAAACAACAGATTCCCATGTTTCTAGGGAGCTTAAAAAGATTGACAAGAACAAAACAACAGATGTTGGTGAGGATGCGGAGAAACGATAATGCTTATACACTGTTGGTATGAATGTAAATTAGTACAACATTTATGGATGGAAAACTGTATGGAAATATCTCAAAGAACTAAACAGAAACTACTGTTTGATCCAGAAATCCCACTACTGGGTATCTACCCATAGGAAAATAAATCATTGTATGAACAAGAAATCTGCACTTGTATGTTCATCACCACACTATTCACAGTAGCATAGTCATGGAATCAATCTAAGTGTCCCTCAATGGATGATTGGATAAAGAAAATGTGAGTAGTATTTTATGGCGTATGTGTGTATATACCTTCAGTGTGTGTATGCCTCACTATGTGTGTATTTCTTCAGTGGAAATAACTCAGAAACAAAGGCGAATCCCACATGTTCTCCCTTATAAGTGGGAGCTAATAAATGTGTACACATGGACAGAGAGAGTGGAATAACAGACACTGGAGAGTCCAAAAGGTAGGAGGGAGAGAAAGGAATAAGGGATGTGAAATTACCTATTGGGTACAACGTACACTATTTGGGTGACGGTTACACGGAAAGCCCAGACTTCACCACCATAAAATATATCCATATGAAAAAATTTATACTTGTACTCCCTAAATCTATAAAAATAAAAAAATAGAAAAAAGCTTATAGAATAAGGATACAAAAAGAGAAAATATTTTTATACAACTGTACAATATCTCTGTCTTAAGCTATGTTACAATAGTCAAAAAGCTAAAAAAATTAAAAAGTTTGTGAAGCTAAAAATTACAGTAAGTTAAAGTTAATTTATTATTGAAAAAAGAAAAATTTTTAAATAAATTTAGTGTAGCCTAAGTATACTATGTTTATAAAGTCTACAGTCATATATAATAATGTCCTAGGCCCTCATATTCACTCATGACTCATTCATTGACTCACCCAGAGCAACTTCTAGTCCTATAAACTCCACTTATTGTATGTCCCCTCTATAGGTGTACTCTTTTTTATCTTTTTTTTTTTTTCAAGATGGAGTCTCGCACCGTCGCCTGGGCTGGAGTGCAATGGCATGATCTCAGCTCACCGCAACCTCCTCCTCCGAGGTTCAAGCAATTCTCCTGTCTCAGCCTCCCGAGTAGCTGTGATTACAGGTGCCCGCCACCACGCCTGGCTAATTTTTTATGTTTTTAGTAGAGATGGCATTTTACTATGTTGGCCAGGCTGATCTTAAACTCCTGACCTTGTGATCACTGCCTGCCTTGGCCTCCCAAGGTGCTGGATTACAAGCATGAGCCACTGCGCCTTGCCTATTTTTTATCTTTTATACTGTATTTTTACTGTAACTTTTCTACAGAAATATTGACCATTGTGTTACAATTATCTATAATGTTTAGTATAGTAACATGCTATACAGGCTTGTAGCCTAGAAGCAATAGCCATATAGCCTAGGTGTGTAGTAGGCTATACCATCTAGGTTTATGTAAGTACACTCTATAATGTTCACACAATGACAAAATTGCCTGACACATTTTTCAGAATATATCCCTGTCTTTAGGCAATACTATATAACATATAATAATATATTTATGCTTATTTTACCTACATCTATTATACTATATTATACTATTATAAAACATTAAATAACTATATAATATATGATATAATATATACTAATATTTAGTATTCTTATACTATATTATATGTTATACTCCTCTATATTATATCATAATAAATAGAAAATTTATAGAATACAAAATACAATATTGTATTAGTCTGCTGGGGGTGCCGTATCAAAATACCATAGGCTGGTTGGATAAAATAACAAACATTAATTTTCTCCCTGTTCTGGATGTCAGAATTCTAAGATCAACGTACTGCCAGAGTTGTTGTCTGGTGAGACCCTTGTGTTTGCCTTGCAGATAGCTACCTTTTTGCTGTGTCCTCACATGACCTTTCCTCTGTGCGGGTGTTCCTGGTGGTTCTTTTTTTTAAAACACTAGTTCTATTTGATTAGGAGCCCACCCTTATGCACTCATTTAATCTTAATTACTTCCTTAAAGGCCCTTTCTCCAAATAGGTCACACTGGGGGTCAGAGCTTCAATATATATATATTGATATATAAAAATCCTGATTAAGAGCTTGATGACACTTGTTCCTGCTTCAGAGGACCTGCTGTCCTTTGTTCCCCTGACATTGAAAGATCAAGTCTCTGACCTAATACCCTGGACTTCACAGTGATGAGAGTCCTCACAGTGATTCCAATCCACAGTGATAGCCTAAAGGATCACTTTGAAGAAGACGCATTCCTACGTACGAGATGATAAATGAACCATCACAGACACCCACCTAGAGGTTAAAAGGTGGTGTTCTATACCTACTCCAAAGGAATGTGTGAGTTATTTTTATTATAAATAGGAAAGTGTAGTTTAGACGGTTTAGTTTTATGTAGGAATTTTTTTTTTTTTTTTTAAGATGAAGTCTCACTCTATCACCCAGGCTGAAGTGTGGTGGTGTGATCTTGGCTCACTGCAAGCTCCATTTCCCAGGTTCAAGTGATTCTCCTGCCTCATCCTCCCAAGTAGCTGGGATTATAGGCACCCGCCACAATGCTCAGCTAATTTTTGTATTTTTAGTGGAGACGGAGTTTCACCACATTGGCCTGGCTGGTCGCAAACTCCCGAACTCAAGTGATCTGCCCGCCTGGGCCTCCCAAAGTGCTGGGATTATAGGCATGAGTCACCGCACCCAGTCTATGTAGAATTTCTAAATGTTGATTAATTCCATACTTACATATATAGTTAATTCTTATAATACATATTTGTTATGAACTAAATTGTCTGCCTTCCCTCCCACAAAAAGGGTTGCTTGGGAGGTCAGTTTGGGAGGGAGGAATCATTTCTCTTGTTCATTCTTTCTAATCTCCAATTGAAAAACATTAGTAAAAATAAATATTTAAGAAATTTAATGTATTCTAGAAAAAAATCTTAAATGTCAAATATTCTTTGTCTGCACTAAATGATAATTAAACAGTGCCTACTCACAAATGACTTGGGCAACTATGGTGCCTAAGAACAGTTGGGGTACTCGGGTGCTACTATTTGGATATGGTTTGTTTGTCCTTACCAAATCTCGTGTTGAAATTTGATCCCCAATGTGGCAGTGTTGACGGGCGTGGAGCTAGTAGGAGGTGTTTGGGATATGGAGGCAGATGCCTCATGAATGGCTTGTTGCTGTTCTTGAAGTAGTGACTGGATTAGTTTCCTCAAGAGTGGGTTGTTATAAAGCCAGGATGCCCCTCAGGTTTTTTCATTTGCATATGTCTGCTTCCCCTTTGACTTCTCAGCCATGTTGTGACAAAGCTTGAAAGTCCTTGCCAGAAGCCAGGACCATGCCCTTGAACTTCTCAGCCTGCAAAACTGTGAGCTTAATAAACTATTTTTCTTTATTGACTACTCAGTCTCAGGTATTCTTTTATAACAAGGAAAATGGACTAAGACCCCTAGCTAGAGAACCCTTGGGTGCTCACCCTTCAACCGCACTAGGTGTTGCAGTCCAAGGTCTGTGCCCTGAGTTGCATTCCCCCAGACCTAGCCTACTGCCTTGAACACTGAAAGAAATTAATAAATTGTTATGGAACATACCACACACACATACGCTCTCTTTCTTATTTTATTTATCCGTCCTTCCAGATTCTTCTTCATGTACAGTTGTCCCTTGGTGTATGAAGGTAATAGGTTCTAGGACCTCCCTCCCTGTCAATAGTAAAATCTGAAGATGCTTAAGTCCCTTATATAAAATCCATAGTATTTGCATATAATTTATGCACACCCTCCTGTATACTTTAATCTCCAGATTACTTGTAATACCTAATGCAATGTAAATTCTATGTAAATAGTTATATTATTTTTATTTTTATCGTTGTATTTTTTTTACTTTTTTTTTCTGAGTATTTTCCATCTGAGGTTGGTTGAATCTGTAGATGTGGAACCCGAGGATAAGGAATAAAGGGTGGGGATTGGGTGTTTATTTAATTTTTCCAGGAAAATATGAGGTGGTTTGGGTAATGAATTCATTATCAACTCATTTGTAGGTATGTACCAAATATGTTTCTATTCTGTTGTGCATGTTATCTTTATTAATTTAATTCATCTTAGATGTATTAGTTTACCCTCCTTATACCAATAAGTTCTTCTTCCTTCTGATAGTCCTTATGCAATTCGTTAGTGTATTTTTTGAGGTATGGATCAAGAGTGATTCTTATCGTCATGAATATTTAATTGCCTTTATGTTTTTAAAAGTTGTTTATTTTCCCATTGTTGTATAACATTTTGTACTGATGATTTATTCAAAAGGGCAATTCAGAGCTCCAATCAGTGGAATATGGACCTCTTTTAAGTTTGACCAAATGAATGTACATTTGTGTTTTAAGTTAACATAGTGTGGTCATCATTCTAAACAATTGTTTTGATTGCAATTGTTTTGATTGTAATTAGTTGTTTTGATTAATTGCTAGTTTCCACTACACTAGATAAGAGGGAGTCTTTATTCATTTCATAAAAGGTTTCAAAAAATATTGCAATTGTTATGTAAATAAGTTTATTTTTCTGGACTAGCTTTGTCATACAGCTGCATAACTTAACATAATCTTGAGGCTGAGCACCTTTTTTTTTGTTTTTGTTTAATCACAAGGATTATGGAAAGAAGTGGGGCCCAGATGGGGAGGAGTCTAGGTGTAACAAATTGGAATAAGATGTTTCCATTTTCTTTCAACTTGATTTGGCTAATCACTTTTGTATCAGGTTAAATTGTAAGAAACCCCCAGGGCAGGTACTTAATAACTCAGTAGTTCTTGGCCGAGGACCCTCACTCCCAATTCTTCAAACCCACCCACCACTCTGCACACAATTGGAGTTTGTGAGCTCTGCTTGATGGATAGCTACTCTGGTAGCCTGCTTCTGAGGGTAGACAGTTTTTAGTTGTGTGTTTTCATTGGTTCTAGATTTTTCCTTTTAGTCACTATCTTCGCAATAAACAAACAGTCATATTTATGTGACTATCATGTCATATGAACCCAGCAGCCCTTTGAAACTCTTCTTCTATGTCCTAATACTTCATAATTTTCTATTAATGAATCTCAAGTATTTAAAGTAAAACTGATGTTAAAGTTTGTGATAATAGCAACCAGAGTTGCTATTAATTGTGTATCTTTATTTTATATGTTAAACTTTTGCAGCTGGAATAACTGATTTCCTGGAGTATTCTGGCTATATAATTCATACTAGGTTGTAATCAATAATGTCTTTATACCACCACCCCACTATCCCAAACTCAATTCCACCCCTACCCTATCCACCCTCCTACCTTCCACCTCCCTACCTCCCTACCCTTCCCACAATCCCACCCTCCCCACAGCTCCACCCTACTCTAGTGTCCCCACTCTTAGCCTCTCCCACTCTCCCTACTCTCTCATTACCCCTACCCCACCCCATTCCCTCAATGCTAGTAGATGCTGAAATGATCAGGATGCAGTTTGCACTTAACCACTAAATGTTTATTGAATTTTTATTGTAACAGCAATGCAATATTAGCAAATAGAGAGCAATATAGAGTGAAGAGAATACAGCAATAAAGTTGAATGAGGGGTAGGGGTAATGGGGTTCAGTGGTAGAAGGAGGGCTACTGACGGGTAAAAGCGAGGGTTTTCATTTATCACTTTTATAACTTCCATGAAAATTTACCATCCATCATTGACAAGCTCATTCTAGCAGTAATTTATCAGAGGGCACTCATCCTCTATTAAATTATTAATCTAATCACCTTTGAACTTTCTCCCACTAGGGTTTTTATCCATGTCCAATTTGCTCTAAATAAGTTGGTCTCCCTGCAGTTCCCTCTGAGTTTATTTGAAATCTTTAAGGAGATAGCAATTATAGGGTAAAGGGTCACAGGTAAGTACACATGTTCACTTATAGCGATATCTAATACATAATATTATTCTAACATTCTAAATAACCCCACCCACTTAAAATTACTTAATAGTCCCTCCCACCCTAAAATGCTCATGATTATATATCCCCTATTACTTCAACTTGATTACACAAAGAAATAAAAGCAATGCAATTTTCCACAGACCAATTCAATACCATCCTACAATCTAAAACAACAAAGAACTTTCAGTCTCATCAGATGTGCGTTCTCTCTTTAGATGAAAATGTAGCATGGTTCCCGCAGGGCTCTCCATTTCTGCCCGGGTCTTTCCAGCAGGTTGTTCTCTGTTGTCAATCTTGGAACTGTCTGTATCTGATGTGAGATGTCTGTGGTGGATGACAACTGGATCAACTCAGAAGTCCAAGAGGTACCTGCAAACTTAAACAGAATTCCAGACTGCACCATATAGATGTGGCCCTCTTATTTTGTGCATCTGCAAGTTCACTGTATTACTTCACGATTTGATCAGACTAATTCTCCTTTTTTCCACTAAGACAAATACCTCACTCTCCAAACTAAAATGACCCTTCAGAAATGTATGTAAACTTTCTCTGTTTCAATATCCTAGCATGATAAATTTAGCTAGTTCTCTCTAGGCTTGCCTATCAATGAGAGCTCTTAGATCTTCTTCCTTCTTGATTTAATTAACAATGTAAATTTGGGCCAAAAGTCAATTAATTAATTTTGCCAGTTTGAAAAACTCGACTACTGATTTTGCTTAATAATTCATCTATATCCTTTACGTTTTTTATTTTGCTCCCTTTCTAACTTCTTTAGATATCAAATTCCATTGATTTTTTCCTTTCTTATGAATAAAGCCATTTTTGTTGGAAAATGCCAAAAAAAATTTAAAGGATCCAATTAACATAAATTTGATTAGCAACAAAATAAATCAATTGAGTGAAAGGAAACTTAACCAAACTTCAAAACTATAGAATAATAAATTTAGAATTACTTATCCTTAACATCTACATTTATAGATAGCATATATAGCAATAAAGCATAGTACACACTGCCAAAAAGTTAATCACAAGCTTTAGTAAACAGCCAAATGTGGATCAGGGACTTTCTGAGTTGTTAACCCACAGCAGCATATTTTCTCTGGTCATTCTTGTCGTTGGCGAACTTCTCTAGACTTTTGCTTGCAGTGGTGGCAAATGTCCGTGTGCACATGCCAGGGCTACAGACAACGGCCCATTTCTAGGCACCCTGCAGCTTGAAGATCAATTGACAACTGTAAATTTGACACAAAACAACTCGAATTCAAATGTATGGAGGATGAATTGATACTTGAGGTAAACAGAAGTGACGCTTCAAAATAGTTCAGAAGCACAAATGCACCATTTTAAAAGTAATTACTCTAAAACACGAGTGATTGACAAGCTTTCTGATTCCATTGAAGGAAAAAAAATTTGTTTTGGACTAAATAAGCAATTAGGTTTCTCTTTTGAAATTTTGTATCCTTTTATATGATTTTTAAAGGCCCAATTGATAGAATTGAAATTATATATGATGTTAAAATTGACGATGAACAGGATGAACTATTATACAAATGCTCCAGTTCTGAGGAGCCTCTCATTCACAGCGTTGTAAGAAGTTCACAGTAAAGGAATATTTTACACTATGTTACTTATCATTTTTACTTAGTTTAACTCTAACAATAAGAACTGGATAGTACTTTTTAATTCAATGGAAATTTTTGAAAGCCGAGTCACCACTTCAAAACACTTACACTAAAAATTATACTAAACATTTTAAGTATTTAAACATGCAAGAATACGAGCGGATGATAATGAACATGTGAAAGATGATGCTGATGAAAAGTGAAACTTCACCGTTAGACTCCTCTTCATGTCAGGCAATTTGAGATGTACACCATGTTGTTTTCTACTGCTCAAACTGTGTTTTGGCAGTTAAAGCCTGCCTCTTACATCTCTGTGTGTGGCAGCAAAATGGAGTCTCAGCAACCAGGCAGGAAAATGACACAAATCCTGCAGCAGGGTCAATGGCAGTAGTAAAGAATTAAACAGAAAAAGAGAGGTTAGATAAAACAGTTCAAGGCAGTAGCAAGGGACCAGGCTAAAGGAAGTCAGGCAGTCCCAGGTTAGCACAAAGCTTCCAGGGGGCACCAGAGGTGTCACTGGGCTGAAGACAACTCTTGTGTTGCCCGTTGCTTTGAGTCCTTTGAGTTGCTTTCTGAGGCTTTTCATCCATTGGCAGCTTCACATTAGCTCCATCCTCTAGAGGGAGCTTTCTCATCATGTGGATTCTAATCCTTTTGAAGTGGTTACCATCAAGTAATGTGGAGCTCACTAAGGAAGTCCACATCCTCAAGACAGTGTCCACAGCCCTAATTCCTCTTCTTCAAAGATGTCCCTTCCAGGCATAGGAGTGTGAATCTGGGTGCTAAATCATTTCTCCTCTCTCCACACATCCTAATGCTACAGTCTAATGAGGGGACTGAAGGTGAAATGCCCAGATGCATATGGAGGCAGACACATGGATAGATTCTTCCAAAACGTCAGCTGGTGCTTTTCCAGCCAATTAACAACATTCATGAAAATTCTTTCTGAAGTACCAGGACAAATCTCTTAAGAGTTGGGTATGGGATTTTGGAGTCCTTTTGATCTGCTACTCTTTAGCCCTCGAAGGTGATTGAGAGGTGGTCACATTTCATGAACATCTAACACCCCTGGAGCCACCAGTAATCTCTGGTTACCAGGTTTAATGCTTTGTGGAAGCCATCATGGCATGATGATGGTAAGGTGTTGTGTCAAAGCCGGAGTCATTGGGTACATGTGATTTGCACCACGATGTGAAGACACAGTCTTAACATGCAGGAGTCCATCTGAGAGAGCACTTTCTTTTCAGGCCTGAGATGTTTCATGTCACAAGGGTTTTGCCTGCTCCTGGGAGAACCAGTCAAGTTGCTGCTCCTTGAGAATTAACAGAACCATGGAAATGGAGTTTGAAGATGGTGAAGTTTCTAAGGGTGCAGCGAGAGGATCACGGAAGCCTTTCCACACTGCACCGATAATTTTGGCTTCCTTAATAAGGCCTCGGTCCTCCAGTGATTTAAAGAGGGTACCGAAACCGCAAGAAAAGTCATGTCCTCCTCCTCCTTGTCTCCCCCTCCATAAAGAAATCAGCATTTCCTGCATTTGTATCAGCTTCTCTGTAAATGTTAAACAGCAAATTTGGCAGCCTATAATTTAGATGGTGATAGAGGTTTTGGCAGGTAAAACCCAGACTTCCGGGACTGGCTGGAAAGTAAACTTATTAATTATTTTAGTTAGATTGGCAGTCAAGGTGGAAAAATGAGAGATCATTTATTGGCAAATACTCTGTTGCTCTCAGAAAATGTTGAAGGTCTTTTGGTGCTTTAGGATGTGTGCCAGTCCAGGGTGGCCCTGACCTTCTATAGCCGTTTCAGAGAGGATGTGCCTCAGGTGGCCTGAAGATACAGTAGCCTAAAATTTAGCACACAGTCACTGATTGAAAAGCTGAACAGGAATAAATTTTGAGGGCAGAGATCCTGAAGGACATGACAGGTATTTACAGGGTACTGTAAGATGGAGGCGGCGGCGGTGGTGGTGGTGGAGGCGGCGGCTGTGGCGGTGGGTACTGTGGTACTGGAGGCTGGCGGTACCAGTGTGGATTCCAAGTGATCATCACAGGTACATATAGTGATCTTCCTTGTCCGTCTCGTCCCACTGGGTACCAGGCGAATCCTACTGGGTAGGTCGGGTACGCGGTATATGTGGGGTATGTTTGGTATCCAGGTATTTGAGGTACGAATTCAGTGTACGTTGCCAGGTGTGCTTGGTCTTCTAAATTTGGAATAGATAGGCGAGGATACTGATTCTGGATAGTAAAATTGTTTGGAGCTCGGCAATCATAAGAAACTTGCAGTTTCCACCCCCTCTTCACCTGGAGAACTTGGGCTCCATTAGGTGCAATCGTTGGAGTAATTAGCCCATCTTTTACATTTCTTGCCACAAAATCTCGAAGAGCTGCCATTTCAGGTTCGGACAGTGAATACACATGTCCGCTGGGAATACTGTGTGCTCCAGGTATCATTTCTATGTGAGGGTCAACCAGGCGGTGATCTGGGTAGACATGCTCATCTACCGGAGTGTACACATTCTGGACATAGTAATACCTCACTGGTTGGTAAACTCTGTATCCATCTACTGGATAATAGAGTGGCGGTTGTGGTGCTGGTGGTGGGAGCGATGGTGGTATTGGAGAATACATCCGGCAGTGGTAGCGGCAGTATTCAGAATCAAAGACGATAGATCGACTGCTCCATGTGATGTTGGGATCATGTGTGCTCAGCCAGCGAACCCCTAGGACGACAGGGAAGAATGGAGACTGAGTCACATCAAATGACAGCACCTCACGGTGATCTCCCAGGTCAACTATCAGGTCGTGAGTTTCGTGGACAACTGGGCCCGATGCTATGGGGCGCCCATCAATTGCTTCCACAAGTATTGGCCAGTCCTTGATTCTTAGAGGAATTCCATTTTGAGCAACATATTCGTGATCAATGAAGTTGCCAGAAGCACCAGAATCGATCATGGCTCGGACGAACAGGGTGTGTCTGCCCGGAAGATGAATCTGGAGCATCACTTGCAAGTGTGGAGATGAGGCATCATCTTGTGGGGACCTTATTATTTCTGGCCCGGTCGCTGAAGGTCCCTCTACAGCGGGGCCGGGGAGTTTCCCGCCGGCGAAGACTTTGAGGCCTTGGCAGGACAGTTGTCAGCGTAGTGACCTCCTGTTCCACAGTAGAGGCACAGGTTCAGCTTTCTGCGTCTTTCTTTCTCTTCCTGGGTCAGGCGCATGCGGGCACCTCCCACCGGCTCCGTTGGATCTACCTGGTGGTGGCTTGCAATGTGAGGCAACACCAGCGCCCGGGGTGGCGAGCGTGGCTTGCGAGCTGCAGCAGCCCTGGCCAGCCTTCTCTCAATGTGAATGCACTGCCCAATCAGAGCAGACAGCGACTTGGCGACCTCGAGGTGGGAGAGCTCCTCCTGAATGTGGTCGCTGAGGCCCTCGTGGTACTGGTCAATCAGCGCAGGCTCGTTCCAATCCAGGTCCTGGGCAATCATCTGGAAAGCATTGGAGTAGTCGATGACAGACCCCATGCCTTGGCGCAGGCGTCTGATCTTGCGTTTGGCAACCTCTCGCCTCTGAGGGTCTTCAAAGACATGCTTCATTTCCATCATGAAAGCTGGATAGTTGTGCATCAGGTAGTGGGAGCGCTCCAGCTTTGCTGAGGCCCAACGGGCAGCACGGCCGGTCATCATGCTTGTCACGAAGCAGACACGGACACGATCAACTGAGAAATCCCTGGTGCTCTTTTCCATGAAGATCTGGCACTGGGCCATGAAAGGAGCCAGCATGTCTGGGTTGCCATCGAACTTCTCTGGGAGGTCTTCTGGGCACTCTTCCTCTATTGGAGGGGGTGGGGCAGCAGCTGCTGCAGCACCGCGGAGCTCGATGTCATCATCTTCATCCTCAGGGGTGGGTTCCACTTGCTCTCGAAGGGTGGTGTTCTCCTCTGTGAGCTTCTGCACCTGGCTCTGCAGGTTGTTGTTCTCCTCCGACTGCTTCATGACCTTCTCTCTTAAGTTGTTGATCTCTTCAGAGAGCTCGTCCCTTCTTCGTTCGGTCATGTTCGGGACACACGCACTCTTATGGCCGGTGTGCTTGGAGTTGTTGTTGTTGTTGTTGTTGGGGGGAGGGGGAGGAGGAGGAGGTGGGCAGTCGGGACCCAGGGTGACGGTTGGGGTGGGAGGAGACCTCCCAGCTGTAGCTTCACTTCTGTGGGGATGGAGGCCTGGATCCTGGCCCCCTCTTCCACTCCTTCTTTTTTTTGTTTTCAAAACCCGCTTATTTCTGTAAATAAAGATAAATGTATGTATAAATCCAACTTATACATTCAAAGCAGCAAAATGCAGACACAAAGGATTTGGTATTTAAATTATCCCTTGCTCTATGTGGTTACATTAATAATTAGTGAACAAAGAAAATAAACTCTCAAGAGAAAGTTATTAATCAGCACCATAGATAACAAAAAGCAAACTACTTTTTGATGTTCAAATGACCTTGTCTTCCTCAAAGGCCACCTGTTCATTATGATTCAACAATACATTATCAACAGCATGCTTACCTTTATAAACTATAAAAGAATGTTGAAACCCTCTAAACAAGTAGTTTTGTATTCAAACACAGCAAGAAACTTCAAGGCAAACATGGATACCAAATCAATTATGCAAATTAAAGCCAAAATAATAACTTTTGTTATTAAAGAAGCTAGGCCAAAAATAGTTAATACTACAACTAATAGAATCTCATTAAAGCAAGAGGGGAGTATTAAAATCACAATGCATGTATTCATCAGCCCTGTGGGCAGGAGGGTGTACTCTAGCCAACTGTCACAACCCTAATTCTACTGCCACAGAGAAGGTAACTGGTTATCAAATCAAACAGTCACCACCACAAAAACCACAGGACTGCCTAAATTACTTTTCTGACCATAATTTAAATCCCCAAAGAAAATTATCTATGGGACAGAAATGGCACTAAGCAGCAATATGTGTATGTCAGTTTCCCTTGTCATTATGCAGTCATTCAAGAAATACTAATTGATGCCTGCTAGGAAAAGCTATAAAATGGGACATTCAAAGAAGCCCAATAATAGTATACCTCAAACTAATTATGAGGACTTAATTAAATAGTGCAGGTAAATTATGTAGTGAGTATTCAACAACGGTTAGCTGATATTAACAAATTATTAATTAGAAAATAGAAAGGTGACTATCTGTGTAAAGAGATTGGGATTAAAAGAGGGAGGGGCTGCAACTATAGCAACATGGGCATGCATTTCCCACCTGAAGATATTTACTTTTTTAAAAATATTGTGTTGGTCAAACAAATTCAAGGCCTTATTTGTCTTGCAGGTCACCAGTTTGCAATCCATAGTTTTTAACCAAGATTTGTCAGCATAGTCCCAAATGAAGGTTTGTAATATTAAGGTGGGACAGGGCTGCACTCCTAGGGGGTGAGTGGATGTGTGTGGGGAGGTGGGGGTAGGGCATGTGTTTAAACATTCTAATTATGAGTGTAATGACAATAAATCACACACATAAAAAATCCTGACACAGTGTCTGCCTGTGTACTTCCTGAAAATACGGTTAAATGCATTTAGAATGATTTAATTATTTTAAATTTTATTAATAATCTCAAGTCCCATATTTGGAAAATTTAAATATATAAAAAGTTTAAAACATAATATGTAAAAGTTTAAAAAACTTTAAAAAACTTTAAAAAGTTTAAAACTTTTAAAGAAAGTTTAAAAAGTTTATAAAACTTTTAAATAAATAAAAGTTTAAATACATAACTTGGTCCTCTCTGGATACTCACTATGTGATTTACCTGCAAAAATGGATGCCAAATAAATTACATAGAATGAGGCCAAAAAGATACACAGTTGGTAATTAGAGAAGTTAGGTGAAAAATAGTTACTATTTTCAACCAATAGAGTACAAGAAAAAAAAAAAAGAAAGTGGTAATTAAACATGATGCCCAGCTCCTGGCTGTAAAGAAATGCTCCTTCCTCTCCAACTCCTAAACTCTTTAGGTACTTCCCATGCCCCAATGTCACCACCCACAGATACTATCCCTGTGTCCTTTGCAGTTGGTGTAGCCTCTCCAAGGAGTGGCTATACAGCAAGCAGGGTCTTTAAGAGACAGGGAGTAGTGTGACATTTTAACAGTTTTAACACCACTACTTAATTACTTTAGTAACTTAGGCTACAAAAACAACAAATAATTGACATTCAAGATAAAATATTCAAGTTTAGAAAAAATGAGAAAACACAATAAACACATCATAACCCATGACGTTCAGTATCATTTCCAACTCCTTAAAGACAATTGTATTGGTGACCCTGAAAATATAACATCACAACATAATGCAATTTTTCCTTATTAAATTAGGAGTTTTCATGTCCCATTAACGAACAACTAATAAGCATAAGTAAGGTGACTAAGTTACCACTTTTGTCATCTAGACATTAATACCTTCAAAACCTTGAGACAAGACTTCTAAAGAGCATTCACAGCATGGCCTGGTGCAGCCTGACCACTTGTCAATCACAGCCACTAAGGGGGGCTTTATTGAAGCCCAGGTCTGATGGTTTTATTATCTGCAAAAAACAGTGATGGGACAGAAATACAATACATTAGGAAATCAGCAAATAATTACTACATGGTTTAGGAAAATAAAAGATCAATAAGAGTTAAAAAGTCAAATACCTTTGGTATATAAGGAAGGTAATTTAAAAGTGAAAAGAGACCAGAGTTAAGATGGGAGGGGCTGCAACAATGAAACTGGGGGTGCATGCCCTCCCCCTTACCATCCCCCCCACCAGACATTTCATTCTTTTTTATTTTTTAATGTAGCGCTGGTCAAACAAATTCAAGGCCTGCTTTAGCCTGCAAGGTCACTAGCTTAAGACTTCTGACCTTTGCCAATAGCAAGCCTGAGGCCTTCATATGAGGGTTGGCAAGTTTAGGGTGGGACGTTAAAAGAGACAACTGCCCAGGGAACAGTAGTTTATCCATTAAAAGTAATAGGGTAATGGGCAGGCAGGTTAACAGTGTGTATAAAAGTGTTTAAACAGTGACTGAGGCAGCACAGGTTAACCTGGCACAAGAAGCATGTTTACTTGATTTGAATTATAGAACTATGTATGGCTCCTTAAACTCCCCCTTAGTAGGGGCTGCACTGGAGGGGAGGGGTCAAAAGGTCTCATTCCTGAAAACTGAAAGGACAAACTGCATAAAGCCAAGCTGCCTAGGACAGATGCCATCTTTACATGATAATAATTTCAGTTTTAGTCTTTTTAGGAATTAAATACATTTGGTTAATTACTGATTATTCACAATAGCTTGGAATAATTTCTATTCCACAAATACACCAAAGAGCAATAGTAGCCATAAACCATAAATAAACATCCCATTAGGAAATGACATCTCATTAAGCAACTCTTAGTTGCTTCATATTTTCAAATGTCCAATTTTTTAGTACTATCTTATACTATTTATGAAATGCAAATTCTCTTAATATGCATGTTATTACCGTTGTTTTGAACCTCTTTAATATGCAAATATACAATATACAAAGAGGAGGGGGAATTACTTAAAGCTGTAATTATGATAAGCACAAATTTTCCATAGATTGTGTACTTCTGGTGGGGAGGGGGTACGTGACAGAGTTTTTTGGGAGCCAAAGCCCCCAATTCCTCCCCTACCAAAGTCCTGGCTCATGATTTGTAATATATGGAACCAGGTTTTAAAATTTCTTCATTCAGCTAGAAACACAATTCTTACATGGTACATCTTACTGGCAATCAGTTATAAATTTGTTTTATACAGATGTTTAATTATGCAAGCTGAAACAATCTATATTTTGTAATGTGACTTTATGTTACATTACACAAACTTTAATACCAATATGTACCATTAATAATCTGCTTGCCCCAAATTTAAATTAGCTTTTTATGAAAAAAGCTAATTATTTGGAATAACTAGCTTTTTATGAAAAAAGCTAATTATTTGGAATAAGTAGCTTTTCATGAAAAAAGCTAATATTTGGAATAACTAGCTTTTTATGAAAAAAGCTAATTATTTGGAATAATTAAAATTAATTTAGTTGTTCTGTATTATAATTACAGCTTATATTACTGGAGTTTAAAAACACATACACTTTTTTTTTATTCTGTTATATGTGAGAGATAACGCAAACAAGGCAACCCAGGACAGCAAAGCACCATAGGAAAGGAGCAAATCAGAAGAGACCTACAGACACCAAGCAAGACACTGAATAAACCAATTTACTCTGGTCATTTAACACATATTTAATGAATGCCTACCATGTGCAGGCACAATTTATTATACATAGGCAAATAGGCTTGGGTTAATCACCTAGAGATCCAAAGAAAACACCTAGCTTCATAGGCACGCAAATAACAGCCTTATCCTCACTCAGAGGCCAAACCAACAGCACCAATTTTGTATCCACCAAAATATCCGATTCCAAAAGGTCCACTAGTGCCTCTAAAAAAACCTTAAATGTGAAAATAGTTTTAAAGTTTTTAAAAATAAATTGTTAAGTTTTGGTTTTCATTTGCAGTAAAAACATTTGACTAAATTGCCTTTAGAGGCACTAGCCATGTCAGTTTACAGGGTCCCTTCATAAGCCACTATCAGGGGTTTAAATTGTGGGATTATGTTATTGAATATATGCAAAGAACATATTAAAAGTGCTCATAAATTCCAGTTATAATTATTATTGTTGTTTTATTTATTATTCTATTAGACTCTAGTAGCCAAAAAGCAAAACCCACAAAGCAGAGAAACCGCAGGAGGGCGGGGCTGTACAGCCAGGGCTCAGGCAAGAAAAGTGCGCAGGTGCAGAGGACCCTGGCCTGAAGGGAGGGGCTGAGGGTTCACACTGCGCATGTGTGCTAGCGGGCTCTGAGGGAGGTGGGACTATAGGCCAGCCCGGCAGAGGCAGGCTTAGGGAGGGGCCAAGCCTTGGAGAGGCGGGGCCTGAGCAGGCTACCTCAGAGGAGGTGGGCCTGAGGAGGCGGGATCTAGTTGAGCTCACCTCAGAGGAGGGTGAGCTCACCTCAGAGGAGGCGGGCCCGGGAGAGGCGGGGCCTGGGCAGTTCACCTCAGAGGAGGCGGGCCTGGGAGAGGCGGGGCCTGGGCAGTTCACCTCCCAGGGGGCAGCCCGGGAGAGGCGGGGCCTGGACAGTTCACCTCAGAGGAGGTGGGCCTGGGAGAGGCGGAGCCTGGGCAGCTCACCACAGAAAAGGTGGGCCTGGAAGAGGCGGGGCCTGAGCAGCTCACCTCAGAGTGAGGTGGCCAGAGAGAGGTGGGGCCTGGGCAGGCAGGCGCTAAGGAGCTGGGAGGAGGGGCCGGAGGAGGCCGCATCTAGAAGGCACGCTCTGGGAAGGCGCGCTGCAGGAGAGGCGCGCTCTGAGGAGGCGCTGTGGGAGGAGGCGCTAAGCACCGCAGAGAAGGCACGCTAGGATGGGCGGGGCAGGCCTGAGACTGGCTGCTACAGGGCTGCAGAGTATCTGCACGCCCCCCTGCGCCAGAATCCCCCTTCCCAAACCCCTCCCACCAGCCACCAAAGCCAGATTCATTTCATGCAGCAAGAGCAATCCACAGATCCAATTCCCCCGCCATACTCAGCAAACCTACAGTTTCCACAAACTGTTGCTGGACTCTGATTCGCGCCACCACAACTACACCGCCACTTCAATCAAGCACAAGTAGGCAGGCAGGCTGCTCTGCCATCACCAAAAGATTCCCGTTTCCACTCGAATCAGCGCCCCTCCACTCCACTGCTATAGCGGGAATGGTGTGGGCAGAATGTTAAACGCTAATTTTTGCCCGGGGCTCCATTTTGTCTACCAGCACCATCATGCAGAGAACCGTCCTGCAGAAAAATAGAGTGGGAGCCATTCCAAAAGGTGAAAGGGTGGGGTCCTGCTCCAAGAAAACAGAGAAATTGTACTCTGCAGCTCATGTCCCACTACGGCTGCTTTATTTGTAGCGCAAACAGTCTGCAGCTCCTGTACCTCTGCAGCTCTTACCACTTTGTAGTGCATCTTAGGTGTTAATTGTTCCGCAGCTCATGTACCTCTGCAGTTCATGTGCCTCAGAGCGCAATGAAGCGCTGTTGTCGGGCTGGCTAATCACATCGTTTTTGTAGCGTTTTTGTAGTGCTACTCTTCTGCAGCTCAGATTTTGCAGCGCGTGTAAAGCGCAATTCAGTTTTCTGTCTGCAGCTCCTATATCGCTGCTCCTCGTTCTGGATTGTAGCGCCACTGAAGCGCCCATCCGTCAGTTTGTGGCACATAAAGCGCCCATCAGTTCATAGCGCAATGAAGCGCCAGTTGTAGCGCCCATCAGTTTGTCGCCCGCGTGAAGCGTGCTTGTAGCACATCTGAAGCGCCAGTTTGTAGCGCATTTGAAGCGCTTATCAGTTTGTAAAGCATGGCACTTGGTAGCGCATTCGAAGAGCAAATTGCAAATCAATCTGTAGCTCCTGACCGTCTGCAGCTCATCACTGTCTGCAGCTCATCTCTGTCTAAGAGTCCATATCTGGACTTGGTCCTGGAAACCCAAGCCTTGAAGGCTTGGTTTCCCCATTTTTTGGGGGGTACAGCCAGTGAAGGCGTGACAAGATTTGCGTGGAGACATTCTGGGGTGCTACTCCATCTCCCGCAGCTCCCGATAAGCACAGGGAATGAACATGATCTTTAAAAAAAAAACGTCCTCACCGCATACTCACCACGCGAGGACTCCTCTGCGAAGACAGGAAGGATGGGGTCCCACACCTGAGCCAGGCGCGGTCTCAACTGGGTGCTCCGCAGCCTGGAGTGGCTCCGGACGACAGCCCGCTCAGCGGACCTTTCGCCAGGCTCGGTGGACCTTCTCCGCTGTTCTCCTCAGGGCGCAGTCAGATTTCTTCGACACACACCAACCGAAGTTGAAGCGCGTGTACCAGGAGCGCAGACTGCGAGCCTTATATAGGTTGCACCGAGGAGGGGGGCGCCAAATCCCAGCGTGCTCCGCGGGCTAGGGGGTGGAGGGGGGTGCGGGGGATGGGGGATGGGGGTGGGGGCGGTGGCGACGCTACAGTGGCCCGCCGCTAGAGGGAGTACGGGATTACCGAGGGGGTGCGGGATGCTGATGCTGAACTGGCCAAGCTGGGAGGGAAGAAGAAAGGGAGGGGAGGGGAGAATCGAGGACGGACGGCCTAGCCAGGCCAAGAATGCAATTGCCCCGGTGGTGGGAGCTGGGAGACCCCTGTGCTTGGACGGGACAGGGTCGGGGGACACGCAGGATGAGCCCAGCGACCACTGGCACATTCTTGCTGACAGGTTAGTGGCCTGCGCGCGACGTGGTGGTCCCGGGGCCAACAGGCCGCCGCCTCCCCCTCCCCCGCTCGGGTTCCGGGCGCCTGGGCGCTCCCTTTGGGCACCAGCCTCTCTTTCTGTCCCGGACCCCACCGTACCCCTCCTTCGGTACACCCTGTACCCCATTTCCCCGGCCCAGCTTCTCTCTCCCCAGGCTTGACCCCTGGCCTTTTTTTTTTTTTTTTCTCTCCGCGCGCCCGCGGGCCCCTCCCTGCTCTGCGGGCGCAGAAATTCCATCTCCAATTCCTGTTCCCAACATCCCCCTCCCCGCCCAGCCCCAGGGTAGTCCTCTCCCGATCCCTGCAGCAAAGAGCTGGGGGTCGTTGCATGTTTTCCTGGGGGGCCCGTTTCCCCGCGATTGGGCTCTGCGGCCGGGATGCGAGCCAAAGGAAATGGGTGTCAAGCTGCGTCCCCGCTACACAAACACATCTTTTTTCCTTTTCTTGATAGTGATAGAGAACACAAAAATGTGACATTTAAAACACCAAATTTCCCCCTCTTGCTAAGTGCATTTCTCGGTGGCGGAAATCTCGGTTTTCTTCGGTTTTACGGAGCAGGGAAGCGGAATCATGAAATGCTGGGAGCTAAACAGGGCGTTCAGGTCAGGGTTAACCCCGGCTGGAGGCCAGAGATGCTGCCGTACCGAGTGCGCTGTTTCCAGATACCAAAACCAATTTAAAACAGCTGTGGATGCTTCCAGTGTGTTTGGCGGGCTTTGAAGGCTCCCAGCTACGGACTTTTGGTGGCGATTACGAGGTTTACACAGAGACCTTGCTTCCCTTGCAACGTTACATTTTCCTAAATCTTGTAGCGTGAATGAATGCGTTTAGTCACGGCAACCGCACGTTTAATCCTTTCCAGCGGGTTGCCGAGATTCGGCCACAAATATTTGCGTGCATTTGTACTATGAACATATATATTTTATGTCGGGGAAAATTGCAGTGGCTGATAAGACGCTAAAATTCTGATGAGGAAGGATGCTAAATAAAACCTTAACGCGGATTCCCATCTAAGCGCCTCAGTGTTAGGCGCTTGGGAAACTGACAATCTGTTGATGATCTTAGTAAAACAAGTTTAAGTTAAAAGGGAAAACCAAATTGTCTACAGCTGAGTTAGGTTTCTGAAACACAGATGAAACCCCTTCATATTTGAAGAGCAAAAGTGAGCACATTTTAGTAACATTGCTACGGATTATTTTATACTTGGAATATCAATAAGAATTTGACTTATTGTCATAACAACGTTGGAGACACCCGCACTTTAAAAGCGAGCCTTTCTAGGAATAAACAAAACTGTAGCCCATTTACTGAGATTTTACTTTTTATTAGAGATAAAATATCCACTATCCGGAATACGAATGAATGAAATGCAGCTTTTTAACAAAGACATTTCCCTAGGAAGTTGGGTGAACACAATTATACTTTTTAGAAGTGCCTTTTAATTTAATCTTTAGGATGTTCACCCTCTTCTACAAGATAGAATAATTCCAGGATTTCTTATGCTTGGTAGAATACTGTTCTGGTGACCGCTGTCAACTTCTTACCAGTTTTGTTTGTTTGTTTAAATTCGAAAGTTACTTCACCTAGTTAACTGAGACATTATTTTTCTAAAAGTTGAGATTTAAAACCAGTATAGATGAAAAGTAGGACAAATTAAAGTTCTAAAATCCATCTTAAGACTTTAAAAGTTTGAACACGTTTGAACCAATTTGATTTTTTCATTTCAAAATGCTAACCAGGACTTTTTAAAAAAACGTAATTAGTATTTTACCATAATAAAAGTAATTTCAGGTCATTGTACAAAATTCAGGAGAGAAAACCCTAGAAAACTCTAAAGAAAAGGTCACCTGTAACCTATTCACCCTGCAATAACACCAGTAAACATTATAGAGTCTGCTTTTTCAGACGTTCTCTACGCATATATAGGTAGCTATACAATAAATATTTTTCATAGGATTGCAGTTAAATACTTTCTAAAAGTTAAAAACAAGATCAAATTAATTCTCCTCGATTGTTTTCTTTCCAAAGAGCCTTTAAATGTTAAATAACATTAAGTTTGCAGCGCTTTCTTTAAAGGAAATAATATTAATTTTTTAATTAAAATTTTAAATGAACGACCTTAGTACCTAAATATTTAAAACCAGAAAACTGAGAAGAATTTTCTCTCATCTCACTATTCTAACATATTGTAGTTTTTTATTCCTCTACATAAGAAAATATGTTCACTTTGCTTAGAAATAGAATTTTCTAAGGGAAAAAACAGCATCAGTAGGTAAGTAATTTAGATAAAACCTTTTTGTTATCCAAAAAACAAAACAATATTAAAAATAAAACAGAGATAACATTAATAGAGCAATAATACTTTAGGTAACATTTTTGTGTTGTCTAGAACAACAAAAATTTTCAAAACCAAAACAAAATTAACAGATAAGAACTTTAAACATATTTTGGATATTTAATATCTATGTGAATTTTGGATTTTCTCAGATATTTATTTCTGGTGTTGACTATTTCTGCCCATTTTGCACACGGTTGCATATACAGCTAAGAGGAGTTAATGTGTATTATTTATTTTATCAAATAATAACTGGGCTTTGTATTTAGACATTTTATCTATCTTTATGAGAGTTTGCTGTAGATCTACGAAGCTGTTGATTTAACACCTATATTTAACTTCTAGTATGGTAAGAAAATTGTATTTCAAAACAAAGTGGGATTTTCTCTTGTTAGATAATAACTAGACTTTCTCTTTGGACATTTTACCCATTTAATGAAAATTTGCCATGTATTTATAAAGCTGTTGAATTTACCTTATGTATTTAGCTTAAGTTCCAGGGTTTTAGAAAAACGATTTCAAAACAAACTGGAATTTTCACTAGTAAAATAGTAATTGTACTTTCTATTTGGACATTTTATCCCTTTTTAATGACAATTTGCTATAGATCTATGAATCTGCTGACTTACCACATATATTTGGCTTAATTTCTAATATAGAGAAAATATATTTCTAAGCAAAGTAAAATTTTCAGTTGTCAAATAATAACTGGATTTTCTATTTCGACACCTTATTCATTTTTAATGACAATTGCTATGGATTTATGAACCTGCTGACTTACCACCTGTATTTGGCTTAAGTTCTGGTATGGTAGGGAAAATTTATTTCTAAGCAAAGTAGAATTTCCAGTTGTCAAAGAGTAAGTGGACTTTGTATTGAACATTTTATCCATTTTTACAACAGTTTGCCATAAATCTAAAAGCTGTTGATTTGCTTCATGTATTTTACTTAACCTATAGTATGGTAGATAAATTGCATTTCTAAGCAAAGTGGCATTTTCACTTGTCTCACAGACATTGAAAATAAGGGACAACACCAGAAAAAACTGGTTAGCGACAACCTCAAAGAAATAAAGATAACATGTATCCAGTTTCTAACACTAGCGACAACCTCAAAGAAATAAAGATAACTTGTATCCAATTTCTAACATTAGTTTTCCACTGGTGAAAATCATGCAGTACACAAAATATTGAAGTAGTGAAGAAATCCTGACTTGTTAAAAAAATTCCCAAGTCAAATATTCAGATTGTTTCTGATTCTAATAAGTGCAGTAATTATAGATCACATTTTCTCCAAAATACCCAGCCACCTTCTTCCTTTTTCTTTTTTGCTAATTATCCATACTCTACCCAAATCCTTTCCTTAAAACTCACCCTTCAATATTCTGTAAACACCTAAATGCATATTCTAACACTTACTTCCTACCTCCAGTGTAAAAAAAATGACTCTAGGGGAATTGATGATATGGGTCTATGTGTTCGTTAGAAATTCTTGGGCTGGAGGGGAGACCGCTTAGTCCATAGCTTCACAGAAATATCAATATGATGGCTGTTTTCTTTCTATCCCTCTCAACCTCCCCAGCAGAGACAGACAGACAGACAGATGTGAGGGGCATACATAGACTAACGCACACTCCATTCAGGCTTTTTCTAAACTTCGGAATCCAGTTCTCCAGTCTGTTATCTCCCTGATTTCCAGAAATATTAAGCCTAAAGTAGCAGTACGAGAAACAAAAAAAATAAAGAAGAAAAAGCCAATGTTTCCAGGTATCAACAAGTCTTTTCAAGTGAATATGTTTCTGATTCAAGTTTTCAGGTTGATAGGATCAGATAGAGTCTCAATGCTCTTAAATGCTGTTTCACATGGATTTCTTCCAAGCCAAATTCTCTCTTCATAATTCCCAGTGTTTTAAATTCTGTAAACAATGTAACCGTATTAAAGACAGTATTAAGTAAAAAACAAATCTCCAGTTTCCACAGCTTGACTCTGGAACAACCATTTCCATTAATGTTGTATCCCTTCTAGTCTTTGTTCTGTGTACATAAATATTTTTATATAATTATAATTTTAATATGTATAGATTTCTTACACTTTGTTTTGAAAGGTAGGTTAATCCTGCTTTCTGCAAAGCATTTGTCAAGGATGCAGGATGCTGTTGTGTATGAGGTGGTGTGCAGATTAATTAGCAGTATTGCTGTGTGAGCGGGAGGCAGACTGAACCAGCACCGGCGAGGTGTACATGTTCTTGGGTTTGGGTCAGGGTATTGTCCTTGGTTAAGGATCATAACCCTTTGCCCTGAGTTTTCTCTTCCTCAGCATTTGTACGAATGACTTTGATGAAGATCTAAGAGGCTTGCTTTAAAATCCATGGATGAATTGAAAAGGGATAGCTGTTAGAAATAGATAACAATTTAGAGTTAACATGGTTTTTAAGTGGGCTGCAATGCTGTGCTGAAAGCAAAAAATATTTTATAGTAGTAAATGCATCATAATTCATTGGTATGGAAGAATGGAGATGACTTTGTATGGTGGCAGTTCTTTAGGAAAATGAAGGTTAATATGAACCAGTGGCATGATATGGTTGCAAAAGAAAAAAAAATTAGTTAGGTTCTGGTAGTAGCATAGTGTCCATATGTCACAAAAATTAATAATACCCTGCTGTAATCAAGCACATCTGTAGTATTGTGTCCATTTCTGGCTGTCACATTTAAAGAGAGATTTTGACAAATTAGACAACTTCCAGAGCAGTCCATGGGGATGTTGAAGGGTCTGGCAATCCTGTCATAGGAGGTATCCTCACAGGGTCTGGAAGTGTTTAACTTGAGAAGACTAAACAGTCAACATGAACTCTCTGATGTTTGCTTCGGAAAGTAGAACTAGCATCGGTGGGTTAAAGGTACAGATAGATTTCAACATGAGGCCTTCCTAACATTGCAGCTCAACAAAACAATCAACTTTATTTATTCTGTTCTTTAAATATCAGAAATATTCACCTTTCTTGCAATGAATATTTAACTTGAAGACCTTGATAACATTTTAGTGTAGACCTGAAAGGTAATTGTGATGAGAACATTTTATTTTTTCTGACAAACTGTCTAAATAGCCCTATGTGTTACAAGTTCATTTCTTACAGCTTGAAAATAGCTGCAACAGGGTAATTTAACACACACCCTCCTCTCTCTCCCATTCTGTTTCAAACATGAAAACCTGAGAAGAAAATGAAAGATTCCTTTTCCCCCTGCAAAGTGTCTTAACTTGCTTAGTTTGCTTCCTAGAATTACTCTTTCCTGGAATTTCTTGCTCTGTCCGAGCAGGCTACTGGGGCTGAGTGGCCGTGGATGCTGAGGGTACCTAGGGCTAGAGGGGGCAGACTGGCTGCTGGAGCTCAGCTGCCTCTTCTCCAGGGGGAAATAGTAGGGTCCCTTCTGCAACCTCCCCTCCCTTGTGATATATCTCCCTACAAAATTTAACAGTTACAATTTTTAGCTTTTACATAGCAAAATAAAATATTTTTATCAAATGTTTTTAACTTCTGTCCATTTCAGGTTAGCCTGGTTTCTGCCTGGCTTAAGGGCACATTCTTAGTGTCTCAAACATGTCTTAAGGCAGATTTTTCTTTCCTGTATGGTGATCTGCCTATTGATTGTTTATTTTGGTTAGTATATCAAACTTTGAAAATATGATTTCTTAAAATGAATTTGTGGAGTATATAGGGCTTCCTTACAGGACCCCTTTTGTGAGTAGTTTCGGATTCTACAGAAGCTATTTATATATATATGGAGTTATTAGTTCTTGCAAACTAAGAAGTCCAATGAGAGAGGTGAAGAAATAATAGAAAAATTCTTCTGTCATATTTTCTAACTTTTCCCTGCAGCTTTCACTTCTGCCTCATACTTAGAACTTTCTCCTCCACTCCAGTTGTTAGGTCAGAAATGCAGTCACTTTCACTCTGGCTGTATGAAGTATATTTCTAATGTTGAACAACTTTCTCTTTTCCTTATTCTGTCTTTTATAAAAGGGCCCCGTGCACTTTTGTGGGATTGTAATAATGCAAACAGCAATATGCGATGGCTTGCATCCCTGTTGTTGAAGATGCCACAGGCGTTCTTGGGCTGAGATCATATTTCCAAGACAGAAAAGCTCAAAGATGAGTTTCTGGCTTGTCAACGCTCAGCTGATCTACAGGCCGCTACTTGTAATTCCTTGAATGCAGTGCTTGCTTGCTCTGGCTCCGGCTCCCCTGCTTTGGAAGTAATAATCCCCAGTGTCTACATTTTAAAACTTAAAGATGTTACCTTGGGAAATAAATAGGTAGCCTCAAAACATTAGTTGCTGGCATGATTATTGTTATATTCTTGGAAATAATATGTTCGTAAAAGCTACAGTGCTGTTTTCTTCTTTGGTCACTCTTTGGTAGAATTTTTTTTTTTTTTGTATCTTCATGTAAGAATTTTTATGCAATGTTTATGCAATAGCAGTTTAAGTGCATTCTATTATTTAGAAACCACTCGTGTTTAGCACATTTCACTTTGTATCTAATTGTCTTAGACTAATCAATTTTTTGGAATAGATCTTTGGCATCCTGTACCACGGGAATCACCACGGCATCTGTTGTGACATGTACGCAGACTTTCTTTTCTGATAAATGAAGCCGCTCATTTAAAAAAATGTATAGGAGTTAGGCAGCTCTGGTATGAATTCTTTCCCATTCTTTAGCTTTTCACTTCCTTATCTGGTCACCACTTTGATTATTATGGAGATTTGGGGTTCGCTGCAAATTTGAAAGAAGGGATCACAGTAATTTTCTTACAGCAGTTAAAGTGGAATATTTGTTACCTATTTCTTCAGCAGTATGCATGGAAGTATAGTTGCTCTTTTACCTTGGAAAGCAAAGTAAGAGAAAAAATAGCCCTGAGGTTTTTTGTTTCTCCTTCTTAGCAAATTCATGTTTCTTGCTGTGCAGTAAAATGACATTGGCTTTTCTCTTCTATGAAATAGTTAATCAGTGTAGCACTTTTAACATCTTTCATTTTCTGTAGTTACAGGGTTGATTCTCATGAAAGACCAGTACTGCAGAAGTAGAAACAGAAGAACAGATTACTACATGTGCTTATCAGAATTTGAAATGTACAGTATTATTTTTTGTCTAACCATTTTAGTGCTAGAAGTCTAGCTTACAGATATAATGGTGAAGGTGCTCAAAGATACAGATAAGGATTTTTATTATAGTATTGATAATCATAATTAAAAAACTAGAAAAAATCCTGGTCATCTTTACTAATTAGTAATTCTTTTTTTTTTTTTTTTTTGAGACAGAGTTTTGTTCTTGTTGCCCAGGCTGGAATACAATGATGAGGTCTTGGCTCACTGCAACCTGCGTCTCCTGGGTTCAAGTGATTCTCCTGCCTCAGCCTCCCAAATAGCTAGGATTACAGGCACCCACCACCAGGCCCAGCTAATTTTTTTGTATTTTTAGTAGAGATGGAGTTTCACCATGTTGGCCAGGCTGGTCTTGAACTCCTGACCTCAGGTGATCCTCCCACCTCAGCCTCCCAAAGTGTTGGGATTACAGGTGTGAGCCACCACACCCTGCCAGTAATTCCTTTATTCATTCATTTTTTTGAGTGTTGACTAGTTTTGAGACCCCATGCTGGCTGCTAGGGAATACACAGCTCGGCTATCGTGGAACTTTTTACGCTAGTGGGGTTGACAAAGAACAGGGTTTTTTTCAAGATTGTTTGATTAATCAAACAATTAGACATATAAATGTGCCCTTAAAACTGTGGTAAGTGCTACGAACCTGACTAGAACTTGTAAGTAGAGGATTTGGCCAGATAGGGGGTTTAAGGAAGGCTTTTCCAAGAAAGTACTCAGATCTTAAGGATGAGTAAATATTAGTAAGGAGGGGCTGTGTATATGAGGTAAAAGGAAGACCTCTGTAGAGGCCCTGGGGCAGGTTGAATATGGTAAACAGAAAGCGCTAAAAGAAGTCCAGTGGAGTTGGAGCAGAAAAAGGGTGAGCACAATGTTAAATGAGGCTAGAGAGTAGGTCAGGGAACAACTTTTGCAGGACCTGGTAGACAACCTTAAAGGGTTTAATCTTTATACTAAGAGCAATGGGAAAATCTTTGCAGGGATTTAACCAGGACATGATCAGATCTGCATTTCAAAAACAGCACTTTAGCTGTTTGTGAGGAAAAGGTTGGAGGGGTCAGAATAGCTTGCAGCAGACAAGTTAGCTCCTTTAGTAACTGAGGATAGAGATGATGACCTTGTGGGCTAGGGTGGGGATGGGGAGATGAAGATAGGAGGGATATTTTAGGGGGTAAAAACCAACAGGAGTGAGTGTTGCATTGAATTTGGTGCTAAGTTTGTTGGGAGGAGATTTCAAGGATGATTTCCAGATTTCTGTCATCTACGTGAGGACAGATGGTGGTACCACACAAGGGATGAAGAAGGCTGGAATAGGATCAGTTTTTAAGGGAAAGATTATGGGTCCTAGTTTGGACAAGCTTAGTTTGAGGTAATGATAAATAAATTATGATTGAGACACATAGCAGAAAATGATGTAGCCTTAAAATGTGCTATCATGTAAACATGTTCAAGATATATTCTAAGTGAAAAAGTGTGATCATATTATGCAAAAAAGAGCACGGTATGTGTTTTTGTGTGTACACACATAGAATATGGAATGATGCCAAGATGATTAAGGGTAGATATGCTAGGCAGTGGCATTGGTGGGATGGCAACAGGGATATGAGAGATAACGTTTATATTTTGTACCCTCCTGGTTATACTATCGGAAAGTATCATAATACAATGAGAATGTATGGATTTTTATAATTAAGGAAATTAATAACAATTTAAAGCAAACATACAATATAAGAATATTTCTTTTTTAGAGGTTACTTAGTTGGAAAGATCATGTGAGCGTTGTTATATTTTTTATTGTGAACAGAAATTTTTCCTGCAGCTTTACGTCCCTAACCCAATAGCTCATACACTTGGCTTTTTAATCCTTTTCTACTAGATTGCACTATTACACTAGATTTTACATTGCCTGTATACTGTTTTGTATTCTGCTTTTCACTAATTTTATTATTTTCACAATAGTCCAACATTGTGCAAGTGAGGACATTAAATTGTAATGGTGCATATAACTGTTGCTTATATACATTGTTTTTATTAAAGTTCTCACTGGTGTTCCTGTTTCACCTGGGATATATAGTTCTGTTCCCATGAGTGGAAACCCAAACTTATCTTCTCAGGCTATTTGAGCAAAGGAGAAGAAAATACCAAGATAAGTTAGTAACCTTCCCTTCCCCATTAACTATTCTGTCAAACCAAAACTTGTTATATTTAACGTTTAACTTTCCACTCAATTTTGATATTGTGTTTAATGCAGTTGAGTCTTGCTCACACATAACTTTTTGCGTTTGTTGCATTGTTTCCTCTGAATAAATACCTAAAAACTTATGAGAGTCAGAATGTAAATATCGATGTAATTCATTTCTTATTACATCAGGCTTCCCTCAAAAGGGTTAAACTGCAGCCCTCAACTTGGCTGAGTGCAGAGAATGAGGACTGGCTGAGATGCCATCTTTTTTAGTCCTTGGGCAACCATGTAGTGGAGTTGGGTATGGCTGTTGCCTCTTCTGAGTAGCCTCTACAGTTGACTGTACTATATATTTCTATAGAATATCATTTTTCATATGTGTCATTATTGTGGAAAAAAGTGAGAGTGCAGTATTATTATATAATGCCATCTGTAGTGATGACAGTTTTTTTTCATTTGAAGATATATTTTTAAAAATGATTGTATTTAAAGAAATCCAAAATTTTATTCAAATTAGTTGAAGAGTAAATGTAATAATAGTTTGCATTTTGGGGGGACATCATTATATGCTAGGCATTCTTCTAAAGTTCTTAAATACATTATGTCATTTAATACTCAACAGTATGTCACTGATATGGGTACTATTCTATTCCAGATGAGGCACAGAAACATTGAGTAACTTGCCCAATGGACAAAAATTAGGATTTGAACCCAGACACTCTGTCTGTAAAGACTGATGTGAAACACTGCCTTTCTGCACTACAGTTTTATTTCACTCTAAAGTCTCTTATATCTAATTTTTTTAGCTTCTTCTGGCATTCTTCATTTAAAGCCTTGCTGTAACATTTCTTTTAGGATTATCTTTTCCCAACTCCTTTCAGAGGTTGGGGTAGACAGTCCTCCTCAGTAAAGCCATTTTTTTCCCCCATAGGTTCCAAAACTTAAAGCTTTCTTCTTTCAACAAATTGTTTTTGTTCTTGTTTTGGTGCCCATAGTGCATGAGATTAATTTCCACTGCACAGAAATAGCATAGTAATGGTGATGGGAACTTTGGTTTTCTATATGAAAAAAATATATAAATAAAAATGTGTATATCATTTTGTGTAAGTACATTCTTTGATTGCACAACAACAAAATCACCTAACAATGCATATCTCAAAAAGTATCCCCATTATTAAGCAATGCATGACTGTATTTGGGGGTAGTATTGATGTGTTCATGACATAGACTTTGCAGTCAGCCACGAAATGGGTTCAAAATTCAACTCTGCCACTTAGTAAACATAAGACCTGGGGTGAGTTAACATAGTTTTCTTAAACTTGGTAGTCTCATTGTAAAATAGAGTGAATACTACCTACTTCACATAGTCATTGTAATGATTGCATTAGTTAATGTGTGTACAACCCTTGGTGTAGTAGCCAGCACTTAGTATTTAAGACATTGTAGCTAAAGAAGAGAAGTAATGGTCAACTTACATTTTTTAGAGGGAAAAATGTAAAAACGATGTTTTGATGTAGGAAACAATTTTAAAAGAAATAAGGAGAATTGCATAAAAGAAGGGAAGAGAAAAATGTAGAGGGTCAGGGAGCAGTGTAACAACTTGGATGGGGATGGTAAGAGAAGGGAAGGGATGCCGGACACGTGAGCTATATAACCAACTTCTGAAAACAAAGTCTTCCATCCCCCTTACAGTGGAATATGAAAGAGACAAATGAAGTAGTGGACAGAGAAAGACTTGACAGTTTGGTTTTAAGGTGAGTATGATAATCAGATGAAATTTCATTTGGCATATCCGGTTGTTTACTTGGACAGTGATGTCTGAATAAGTTATTATTTATTATTTCCATTCCTTGATGTTCTGATTAGCTCATCAGCAATCAGTCACTATTCACAGCTCTTCAATTACTTTTATTAAATAGCAATCCTCTCCTCCCCCAGTCAGCAAATTATTCAGGTTTGGGAAACAGTAATATCTCTTCAGAGAGTGCTTGCCCCAGGCCAGATGAAATGTAGTCATGCTGCTAGAAGACTCAAAAGGAATCATGGAATCTTAAGACAAACTTTAACTGTCGTATGGTTTCTAGGGAAGGTGAAGGCATGCCAGCCACCTTTGGATTAATTTAGGCTTTGATGATTTTGAAGGGGGAACATTGAAAAGATGATTAAATTATGTACAGTGATATCCTGGCTAATTGTGTGAATGCCTTCTTAGCTTGGGCTTTGTAAATGCAAGATGCATACGATTTTTTGTTTTTGTGTTTATGAACTAGAGTTAAACTCACACCCAGATATAATTGTAATGTAGATTACCATGAACCTGGTGAGCACAGTGGCATTCTCTTCCTTTTTAGATTCCTGAGGATAGTCCAGTGTCTTTGGAGGAAGTCCAAGAACCAGTCTCTACAAGGTTGACATATCTTGACATATTAGATTTAATCTTGAAAATTTGTAGGTAGGATAAATATTTTAAATATTGAGTCATATTTTTCCGTCCTAGAGAAATTCATTCTCACATTAAAAAAATGCATTGTTCCTTTTCTAATAAAAATTAAACTTTAAAATACTAGCCTTTTTCAATGAGTATTCTGTACTTGTCAATGTACAGAATATAATACTTTTCTATACGAGAAGTTAGTCAAGTGGATCCATGATATTGGACATACAATTAAAAATAAGTAGTTATTTCCTGTTATTAAAGTTTCTCCCCTCAATATGTGGGACTTGGTTTAAGCACATCATTCGTGGCATCGTGTCTTGCCTTTAGTGATATTGCCTGGGGAGTAGAGCCATAAAACATTGTCCTTTTATTGAGATTTATTGGACTTCAGTCTTCTGTGGTCAAAGTAGGACTTCATCTGGATCAATACAAACTTTTAAAAAATGAATGTGCTCAAAAGCAGTGCTGGCCTTGAAATAGAGCAACATCTCTGTGTTGTGTTTAAACTATTCTACCCTGCCACTCTGTTTAAACAATTGAGACACCATTTCAATTTGCTTTTTGAATCCTGTAACAGCCAACTAGACTGCCCTTATACAGGACCTGGAAAGTATGAGCAATGATGCATTGATTCACTAGCCAAGGACATGTAGTGGTGTTAAATCTTATGCTGGGTTAGTCGGATTTTAAAAGCAAGAGTGTAAGAAAAAATTCCATAGACCTAAAGTTATCCTAGTAAGTCCTTTAAATCACTCATAAGGTATAATATATGTAGTTTTGTGTATAAAACTCTGAACAATAATTCTTATGCACAACATAGTCTGAGAACTCCTGAGCTAGAATAAAGGAAGGAACAAAAGAGAAGCTGTCTGGGCACTCAACCCATTCTTTCTTTATGGTAACTACCCAGTTCATGGAGAAATGGAGAGTTCTATAGAGTGTCTGCTTGCCTGCAGGATTTACTTCATTATGCTTTAAGATTAAGCCCCTATAATCTTCAGACACATTAATAGATGATTTGGTTTTGTAAGGATTGAATTAGACAGTATATGTGAAAGCACCTTGCTCAGGAGCTGGTGATGGGAAGCAGTTAAATCTAAATGTTGCTTGTCATATCCACACATACATTGTTCTTTGGAACATTGTAGAGAAGAATTTGGCCACCTGTTTCTTGTCCTTCTAGTTGGGATATTCCACTATCCAGCAAGGTCTTGCATGTTTTTACAAATTGGTTGTATCTGTAAATCAGTTGGAGGTTGGAATGGGTAGGGTTTTTAGGTAATAGTTTATATTTCTTTGAGTTCTGTAATGGCTCCTCTGTCTTCTAGAGTTCACAGTTTTGTATGTGAATTACCTGATGGAATTGTGTAACCCACCTACCTAGACTCTCCATGGTGGAGTCATGAATATGTGTTTTAGAATTTTTTACTATGTATATTTTGGGGGTACATGTGAATATGTATTTTGGGGGAGCTGCCTACGTGATTCCTATGTAACCAGCATGTTGCTTTTGGAACATAGCCATCAGGAAATCCCTGGGGGTGGAGTATTTTGCCACAAGAGACTATTAGCATTTCTGATCCTGTTTTAGCTTAAATTATTGGGAAATGCCTCCTGTATTATTCATCTAGATTTAAAAATACATAACTAGTTATTAAATAAACCGTTTATTAGAGAAATTCATAAGATTGGTCATTTAGTAGATAAAATTAATATTCTTAATTTGACATATTTTTTAAATTGAATACAAATTAAGTAGCTTATTTTGGGGGGTGCTGTGCGTTTTGATTTGTACTCCTAGGTGTCACTGACATGATCACCTGAGGTTTTGTTTGTTTTTAATAACCTGGGTTTAACAACTTTTTAAAATTTTAATTATGGATATGTAATAGTTGTACATATATAAAGGGCACCTGTGACATTTTGATACAAGCATACAGTGTGTAATGATTAAATCAGTAACCTCGGTTTTAGCCGGCTGCAGTGGTCCCAGCAGTGGTTGTAGTCCTAGCTGCTTGGGGAGCTGAGGCAGGATGATTGCTTGAGCCCAGGAGTTCTAGTCCAGCCTGGGCAACATAGTGGACCCCATCTCTAAAAACACTACTACTAATAATAGTAATAATCTGGGTTTTGAATTGTATTCTTTTCTCATTTTGAAGGGTTGGATTTTTCATAATTTAGTTTAAGTTCAGATTTTTACTGAAAATTCAGTTTGAAAAGGAAATACGCCTTTTATTTCTGATTTATTAAGGTGGGGAGCTTTTTTAAAGTTAAGTTTGCCATACCCCACTAACTGTTGCTGTCTTCACTTTCCTTTCCTTTTCTCATGCCCAAAGTATTTTCCTTACTTCCACATGCTTGGTCCTACCCATTCTACCTTTTCTTGGATTGTATCTTACCAGTTATGGTCCTGTTCTTTATCCTTAATCTCTTCCCCTCCTTACATCTTTTCCTCTATTTAGATACAAAATATGTCATCCCTACTAAAATAACCAACCTTCTGTCCACCTTGCTACTCTTCAGTCTATCATTTGATCTTTTTGCTTCCCTATTCTGACCAGTGTTCTTGAAAGATTAACTGTAATTTCTGCATCTACATCTTGACCTTTTGCAGCTTGGCTTCTACTCTCACCACTTTATCGGAACTCCACTTTCAAGGAGTCACCAGTAACTTCTCACTTTTCAAATCTAGCAGTCTTTTCTAAGCTCTCATCCTCTTTGACCTTTTTGCAGTAAGTGAGGATGTTGATCACACTCTGCTTCTTGACATCTCTCTTCCCTTGGCTTATGTGACTCTTCAGACTTCATTTTTCAACCTCTGCGACTGCTTCTCTCTTCTTTCTTTGCTGAATCATCCTCTGCTTTTGATATGCTAATGTATTTATTAACGTTGTTTTGCTTTTGCTGTCCCTCTTACCTTTTGAGCATTCTTTCTTACTGCATTTCAGGTCCAGAAGTTAGGACAGGCCGGGTGCGGTAGCCCACACCTGTAATCCCAGCACTTTGGGAGGCCGAGGTGGGTGGATCACCTGAGGCCTGGAGTTTGAGACCAGCCTGCCCAACATGGTGAAACCCCGTCTCTACCAAAAATACAAAAATTAGCCAGGCATGGTGGTGCACGCCTGTAGTCCCAGCTACTCCAGAGGTTGAGGCCGGAGAATCTCTTGAACCCAGGAGGCGGAGGTTGCAGTGAGCCGAGATTGCACCACTGCATGCCAGCCTGGGCAACAGAGCGAGACTCCATCTCAAAAAAACAAAAACAAAAACAAAAAACACAAAAAAACAAACACACAGAAGCTAGGACAAATCCCATGGGCAATTCTTGGGCTGAGCTGAATCCACAAGGAACTTACCTAAAGTAGCCCAAGGGAGAATAGGATGGAGAGCCAATATTGTAATCAGAAAAAATGGTGCCCACATCTATCATGTCTAAAATGTAAGGGTGAAAAATCAGAAAGTAGACAGCAGATTGGCAGTTTGGATGATGAAAAACAGGATCGATGAATGGGTCAAGAACAGGAACATATATTTGCTCCAGATCACTTTCTATGTAAGAGCCTGATGTATGTGTAACCAGGGACATGGTATCTTTAAGGAATCACACTAGGGCTTTGGCTTCAATAATCATTTCTCTGGAGAAGAACTTTAAATCTGTATGTGAAGCCGCATTACATTATCTTCTTCTTTTCAGATAGTTTCACCTAGATGTCCAACTAGTACCCTAAGTTTAACATATCCTGAATCAAATTAATCATCTTTCTCTTGAAACTGACTTTTCTGAGGTTCCTAACGTATTGCTATTCTATGTCATTCTAGATAAAATATTCAAAGGCGTCTTTGATTCTCCTTTTATCCCTACACCTAGCAATTTGAAAAAGTATTGTCAGTATTATCTCCATGTTGTCTTGTAATTGGCACCACTTTTTGTTTCCTTGTGCTTCACCCTGACTGCTATCTGATACTCTTGCAGTAGGCCCTATTTAGTATTCCTTAACCCCTATCCTAGTCATTGCTGCCAGTGTAAGGAAAATTCAACTGTGAATTTAAAAGCTATTTAAACTTAACACAACATTCCTAGCCAGAGATAATTGCTTCCCCATTAGCGTTCTTATAGCACGTATGCTTTCTACCATTTGTGTGTATAATTAGTATGATTTATTATATATGTGTGTGTGTATATATATGTGTATGTATGTATATGTATATGTACATGAATTGCCAATCCCCATAGATTGTAAGCTCCTTCAGGGGCAGGAACTATGCCTTGGTTGTCTTGTATCCCCACATACTCCTTGTATCGACATACAACAAAAATTTGCTGACTAGAATTAAACAGTTAGCTGGGCTGGAAGGAATCTGATCCCAGTTAATTGTAGGTGATCTGTGACAGTCATTTTAACATGACATTAATTTTATTTTTTTGTACATTTGTTTTATTCTGAAAAGCTTTTTTATTAAGCTGTGCTGATGGCATAAATGGAACAGTTAACTGGAAGACCAGACAGGCCAACAATTTTATTATCAGCAGAAAAATGGCTGCTGGGATGAAAGATGGTGAGTTTAGGTTGTAAATCTAAATCCCTTTGGGGGAGCCAATTAAATGTCTGCTTCCAATAGTCTCTTCGCTTTTTTAGTCATGTGTGGCTTTTTTTTGTTGTTAAGTCTGAAAAAATAAAATTTTGTTTTCCTAATCTTCTAAAACTTCTGATCCTCTGTATTCTTAATCCATTATTTTTCAAGTCCTTTTCCTTGGCTGTAGCTTTGCCCTTTTTAAAGAAAAACTAAAAACCATTCCTATGTTTTTAAGCTAACTTTTATCCAGTCACTAGCTTGCCACTTATAAAAATTGTCCTACTGTGGTTACTATAACAAGTTATTTATAATATTGAAAAACGTGCATTTAACATGTATCATTTTAAATAGCATGTATGTAACCTTGGAAAAATAATCATATTTTGGTTAATTTTGGATGATTCCTGTTGCAAAACCAAATTGATATGTTTTGCTATTACTTAGTGGCACTTGTTTTCTATTGGAAAGATGGCTTGACCTGTAAATGATTGATTGATCCTTCTAAATTTTTCTTCAGTATCTATAAATGTGACCATCAGCAATATTCCAGGACCTTTGAAATAACGCATTTCATTAGGGAGAAAAGGCATTACTTAACAGTCAAAATATTAGTTGTTTTCAAAATATCAGTTACCATTATGAACTTGCACTTAATATATCTTTTTTTTTGGCTTTATGATCCTTCACACAGAATATTAACTACATGTGTTCATGAACATCAGCAGAATAGTAGTTTCTCTAACTTTGGAGCAACCAAAATGTCTATAAAAATAATAGTAATGTTACAATGTTTTCAAAAGAACAGTAATTTTATGTGATAAGATGATAATGCCAGATGAAACCTGCTGGGTACTTGTAGGATTGATTCCTGGCTTACTTCATTTTCTTCATACATCTCTGAAGTTGGGCGTCACTAACATTTTTATAGCTGGAGCCAAATTATTCTTCAGCTGGACACTTCTACCCCCAGATCTCTTTCACAATGGGACAGTTTCCCAACATCTTCTTTCCCAAGTGACTTTGAAACAAACCTACAAATACTTGTGTATTTTTAAGGAATTTTCATTGCTAAGATCTGTAAGAAAACATACATAGAGTTTCATACAAGTAACTTCTCATGAAAAGATCACAAAAATTTGTTTTAAAAATCACTAGACGCACTTTTTCCAGGACACAGGCCCATGATCTCATAGTTCTTTTCCCCACATTCTCTTTAGATATTGCCATCAGATTCTCCCAAGTTCCCTCAAGGGAATCACCCCTGATTACACCCTTATCTGGCTGGTTTCTTGAGCAAGCTGAGGGCCATCAGCTTCTTTGACACAGTCACTCTTACTTTTTTCTAATCTATTTTCTGGTTATGGGTCCTCAGTGTCCTTCACTGTTGCACTCTGCACTGCACTTCTGCTCTGTCATCTCCAAAGGACTTGGGACATGCCCTGGTTCCTTGTCCCTCACCTAGGATCTCTGAAGACTCTTCCTCTAGACTTCACATCATTTTTCACTAGATTGCAGTCATCCCTTTTCTTCAGTCTTTTCTCTTTAGCTTTGATCCTTGGAACCTCTATCCTCTCTGAGCATGCCTCTCTCTCCTCTTGCTGTTTGATTTGCCAAAAAAAAATACTCTCTCAACAGCTGCTACACTCAGCAGAGTCATCTATTATGGTGCTGTTCTCAGGGAAATGCATTTCAAGACCTTGACATATAGTGTCATCTAGAATCTCTAAGAAACGCCAGTCTCTTCTGTTTCAAACTTCACAGTGTCATTGAACCTCACACTGATTTTCTCCTTGTGACCCAAGAGAATAGAAATGATCACTCCATCTTGAATCTACGGAGGTAACGAGTTTAGATTATCACATTTTCTTATTTCTTCAGTTTAGCTTGATCTCATCCTTTAGATTATTTTTCTTTCTTCTCATCCTATTTATATCCTATCATTATAGTTCTGAATTATCAAGATACCTTATACAGGGAGTAAGTTTTGTCAACTGTATGAGGAGAATTGTTTCATCACTTTTAAAATTATAATAATAAATACTAGTAGCTTGTA
Source organism: Symphalangus syndactylus (assembly GCF_028878055.3). Lineage (NCBI taxonomy): Eukaryota > Metazoa > Chordata > Mammalia > Primates > Hylobatidae > Symphalangus > Symphalangus syndactylus. Next base: position 106,277,770 of record NC_072425.2, read on the forward strand.
TGGCAAGGCCATTTTAAATGCTGTCTCAGATATAGAATGTTCTTTGAGATGTTCTTGACCATGAATCCCAGTCATCTCTTTTTGAAAATTTCAAGAGAGCACAAAAGATGATAGGATCATTTATATATAAAATAAATTTAACAAATGTATGTTTTGTGTAGCTTTTTTTTTTTTTGAGATGGAGTTTCGCTCTTGTTGCCTAGGCTGGAGTGCAATGGTATGATCTCAGCTCACTGCAACTTCCTCCTCCCAGGTTCAAGCGATTCTCCTGCCTCCTGAGTAGCTGGGATTACAGGCACCTACCACCATGTCCTGCTAATTTTTTGTATTTTTAGTAGAGATGGGGTTTCACCATGTTGGCCAGGCTGGTCTTGAACTCCTGACCTCAGGTGATCTGCCCGCCTTGGCCTCCCAATGTGCTGGGATTATAGGCGTGAGCTGCCAGGCCCAGCAAAGAATATTCCAATTCTTAGCTAAAGCAGTAGGATGGTACTTTTTCTGTAAATAGGATTCCAAGGAATTTGAATGCCTTAGAACAACACGTTTGACATTCTACTCCAGCACCCAGTAAGTGGTTACAAAAGTAATAAGGAATACTCCAGGTATGGACTATGAAATCTCTTCTTTTTTTCCTTGGAATGGGAGTAGGAGACCTACTTGAGCAAGCTGAGGGCCATCAGCTTCTTTGACACACCCACTCTTCCTTTTTTCTATTTTCTAGTTATGGGTCTATAGGCTTGAAGCAGTCACTTAGTCCCTCTATGTTCAATTTTGTTATCTATAAAATGGACTGAACTCTCCAGGAGAGCAAATGCATGCAAACTCTGATTGTTAGTAACTGTCAGGAATCCTGGGTTAAGTAGGAGGCAGAGGCCATATGCAGGTAGGAAATAATGTTATGATCTGTCTCTTAATAAAGAAAATATTTGGCATGCCCAGACAGGATGACATATAAAGTTCTTTTCAATGTAGCATGCTATGACACTAAGCTTATTGATCACCAATTAGCAATGGTTTTCAACCTTTTACCAACTGACATTTAAAAAACTCACACACATGAAATCACACAATAATCAAGATGTTTAGTTTCACTTTGGAAAAATTAAAAGTAAGTGGTTTTAGTTGGGAAAAATATCATGAAGAAACTCTTCTGCTTTTTTGTAGAAGATTCAATTAATGGTTTCCTCTCCTACTTCATGTAAAGAAAAGTGGCCATATCTCTTAGAGAAATGAAGCTTACAAAGACACTGTAATGCCTTCTCAGTGATGGATTCCACAGCCAAGGCATGAACTACCTGTGACTGAAAAAAAACAATAGCTGGCCAATGCCAGATGAATGGCCTGCAGTACTTTGATGTTGAGTGAATTAAAGGTGAAGGGCAGACTGCTGAGAAAAGCTTTTGATTCAAAGCCAAGATTCATAAAGTTGTATTGATAAAACACAAGGTAAATCTTAGTGAGAAAAGCAAAAACAGGTTGTCTAACTGGCTGGATATTGATATCTCTTAAAATATTTCTCTACAGCAATTACCTGGTTTAATAATTAAATTTCAATTTGACTGTAGTAACAACATGTTAAAAAATAAATTAGAAAGGAATCCATAAATGTATCAGGCTATGCAAACCTTGAAATGAGTTCTTTTGATGCAGAGACAGCAAGTGAGATTTGCCTATTGTAATCAATTCCTGTGTATACAGGGACTCTGAATCTCATAAAGAGTTTTTAGATGTTAAAACTATAAAATATGAGACAAGAAGTATTATTTTTCTGTCAGTACTTAACATTTTTAATTATCAGGGATGATGAAACCTAGTTGCTTAGGCAACAATTTATTTTAAAATATACAGCAGATAGGTGGCTGTTTAGTACTCTCTTTATATCCTCGACATACCTTAAAACCTTCTTAATCATTCTTATCCAAAACATTTTTTTAGATAATACTTACTGTTAAGGCAATACTTAAACTAAGTTCAAATTACTTGAACAACTAGTTTCCTAGCTGTGAAATATATACTATCATATTTAAATAATTTGAACTTAGTTAAAACACCTTTGCGATGCTTCCCAATGAATAGCTTCCATCTTCAAACTCTTCATGTGAGAAACAAATTGATAAAATTGAAATGCTTTTAGAAATAGACTTTAATTGCTTATTAATAAGTTACTTATTAATTATATTGTGTTATGGTATCTTAGGCTGATTTAGCTATAACTAAGGGCAATATATCATTTAATCCATAGATCTCCTTGTTTAAATTGTGCAGTGTGTTTTTCCCACATATCGAATATGTAAGTAATTATTTTATACAATGCATTCAATCCATTTTTTATTTGACAGTTCATGGTTATGTAATATATGGGTTGAATTAAGACTTTCAATTGTACACCTATTTATTTGTGAATGTATTTTATAACAGAGTTTCTGCTGCCACCGTCTTAAGTAATGGCTCTCTCTCAAGTATAGTAAGATCATCTATTCAGAAGTGTACTGCGTCAACTAAGAACCCGGAAATACGCCACAAAAGAGTCTTTCGGCAGCCAAAATAGATGATAGGAATGCAGGCTCCTGTCTTTTACATCTAGCAGAGCCCTATGTGCATTAAACAGCACGCATTTGATTTTACTTTAATGCGCAACCCTGCCTCATTTGGTAGTCTGGTTTCTAAACCTGCAGCCGATTAATAACAGCAAATTAGAGGGAATAGAGAAGCTGCTATGGGAAACATACTGCTAGCAATGAGAAATGACAGCTGACAACTTGTCTACAGAAGAGAAAACAAAATCTGTAAAATACACAACCTTAAAAAGCATTAGCAGACTGGGACCCACAGTGTGATCGGTAAATGACAAGGCAACCAAACAGTCCATATGGGTATCACCGTATAATAGAGCAGAATGCAACAACTGATGTACAAAATGATGATCTTATACCATCATGAAAGAGAATCAACTGCAGAGTACTTCAGAAACATCAGCTCCATGGAACAATTCATTTCATGTGGTTCTGGTAAACTGAGATTTTATTAGATCCTTGTAAACCTTAAAAATTAGAAAATGATGATATAAATGGACATTTTAAAGTGATTAGTTTATTAATAAAGCATCTATAAGAGAGACCTAAACATACTGGGTACCTAATAAAAGTCACCTGGACATAAATATTGACAATACTTTATGACTTTCTTCTCAAAGATTTCAGAAGAGAGATGGCTTTAACATTTAAAACTAGCTCAAACTTGCAGGGTCTTATACTCAGTTGTTATTTTATCTTTATAGCCATGTAATTGTTCTTGGTGATGCAGAAAAAGGGCTGGCAAGTGTTCTCTGGACATTTTTGTAGTGAAGGTGCTGTGTGTGTGCCTGTGCTTATGCATATGCCATTAAGAATAATCATTGTGAGAATTGTGAAGTTATATGCTGTGGATTCATTGGCAACGTACCACCATAATACTTTCAAAATTTAATGTTTACTAAATACATTCAAACTTGCTTTGAAGGTAATTGTAATAAGCACACATGCACACCCTTATATCTTCATTATGGAGAGAGAAAGTTTCTACTGGACTATTAGTAAAGGAAAACAAGACATTGTTTAGCTAGCATGAGGTCCCAATTTTTTTGCTACTGCTTTCATGGTCTGTTATTTGATTCTGGGCTCTGTGCTGTCACATAATATAGAGTTGTTGAAATGGCTGCAGATTCTATACCCTGTGAATGAAACATACAGATAACAGTTTTGTGAACAAGGTTTTGGTAACATGGTGATGAGATACTTTGGAGCTATGTTTAGTGAGAGTGAGATAATGATCCCAGCTACTGGCTTACATACCCCTTTGGCTCTCTCTACTCAGATATGTAATTATTACTTAAAAAATTCTGTTCCTTATGACTACCTGTCTTCAGAAGTTTTTAATCTTTGTAAATCTAGCTATGCTTGCTATTTGGAGATGATGTTTTTGACCTCTTGTGGGTTGGACTTTTGGTTTTCATTTTTTTTCCCATTAATAGTGATAGAATTGCATGGATTTAACCACCCATAGGTTTCCAGTTTCATTTATATCTAGTGGCGTATGTTTGCAGAGGTAATGGATTTGCAGCCGTAGAGGATTGCAAAACCATGCGATACACAGAGAGGCCAGACCCTGTTACCTTGGCTTGATTAGCATGGCACTGTACACATGTATATTTCAGATATTATTAGATCTTAGTCTTGTGGATTCTTAGAGTGTTTAAATTTGATTTTCAAGACTTGCTCTTAAGGAAAACAACATGCTTTAAGCTTACGGTTTGTGAGTGCTGCCTAGGCATATGTGAGTGCAACATGTGTTAACTGTTAGTAATAGCCTCTGTGGGTGTTGGAGTGGACCCCAATCAGCTTTATATAGCTCATGTTTAGAACAAGAACCTATAGCTTCGAATTCTCTGTGTCATTTGTTGTTTTTGAAAGGAAGCATAGGTGTAAATACTGCCCAAATTGCCTCTGTTGAAGAGCTATTTGTTTTGCAAGTAACAAATGCGAAAGGGAAAGGCAAAGGGCACTGCTCTAAAATGTTGTGTGGGTGCCTGTAATTTAAACTGATGCTACAGAAAGGAAGTATTATTTTTACAAACAAAACATAGTGGCTTAGTCATTTTCCATTTCTAGATGATGAATGTGTCATACATCTGTATCATGTTTTTCTCAAAGTGAATGGCATACTATACTTAAAGTGAAGCAGCCTTTACTGTGGAGTTGCCAAGGTAACTGACCAGCAAGTATGCAGTTCAGCAGATTGCTGAAAGGCAATTGAGTACACATGAATAAAGAAATGTGCTTGTCATCTTCAAACCCAGGAGGGCCATGGTAGATTGTGTCTTGGCTCTGTAGAATGCAGAAATGTTTTTTATAAAAGCAGAAACTGAGATGTTCTATGCAAGTTCTTGAAGTGAGATGATATGGAGTAGTAGGTACCCTTTCTTTAATGGTTCCACTTCAGGACCTGTGGAGGGCAATGTAGAAAATGGAATCATTTCAGTATTATTTAATATGAACAACCTTTCATCTTGCTTTGTTAGCTAGCTTTTACCACCTTATAGCAGCAAATACTAAGCAAATACTAAGGGAGACTATTAGTTTATAATGTCAATGAAGGATGATAATCTACAGAATGCTACCCCTCTAAGTATTATATATATTTAGTTCACTAATAGGAAACTTGTGTTTACCTCTGCCGTACTTTGTATTAGAATGTACTCATCCATTCCATAGGTATTGATACAATTATTCAAATATACCAGACTCTCTTCTAGCTGCCGAGAAAATAGCAAGGTAAATAAAACTTAGTGCTGTACTTCAAGGTATTTTTAATTTCTCGAAAGAATAAATTAGATAATTAGATAAACTACAAAGAGATTCCTTTAGATTATTTGAAATGTTCTCTGCTTTGGATGTAGGGTTGTGATCCTGAATTTAAATACTTTGATATGCAGAGTGAAATGACTTCTTAGCAGGAGTTCAAAACTCCCTATTTTGACTCTTCTTTTCTTCCCAGTTTTGCCTCTCCCTACCTTAAATTTACCCCAGGATCCAGCATTACTGACTTAATTCCCTTCCCTGAAAGGCCCCCACGGTATCCAGTATTGTATCTTGCACATATGTTCACTGCTGAAATGCTGAAATTCCACATCTCTGAGTTTCAGAATCCTACTACTGTAGTACTTTAAGAGCCATATTGAATTCCACTTCTTCCATAAATCTTTTCCGAATCTGTCCAACCTTAATTGCTCCTCCCGTATTTCCAGGTGTTGCCAAAGCAGTTTTACCTCTGGGATAATACCTAGTTAGGTGGATGTTGGTCTCCCAAACCAGATGGTGAACTCCTGGAAGGCAGTGGCAGGGTCTCTTGGGTCTCTTTCATCTTCATATTCCCCATAGCACCTCACATTCGGGGTACATTGTGGTATCAAACTGGTAAAAAAAAAAAAAAAGTATAAAATTCTCATCTTTACTATTTTTCTGTGATTCATTCATTCTTGTTTTGGGGAATGAGATTATTCCTGCTGGTAAGTACATTGTTCTTGAGTAGAAGTTGGGTACTGTAAATGCCACAGGGGAAGATCACTTATGAATACTAGTACAAAACAAATCAGGAAAGAACAGATCTCTCTACATACTTAGTTTAAACATAACTTGTAGCTTCCTTCCCTCTGTTACACTGCCTTTGAAGTTATGTTTTTAGCAGTAAATCTGTAGATACGTGAAGCTACAAGTCAAATATTTTAGCTCAGTTCCCCCTTTTCTGGCAGCCATCCACCGAACTGCAGGAACAAGTTTTCACAGACAAAGAAACATTTTGTGGGATTTTTTATTTTTGTGCTGAAAAATGTAGTTCAGTGATCTTGCTATCCAAGGCTTTTAGTAAGTTGTGAGCTTGGAGTGAGCAGCCTTGTGGTTCATAAGGTTAATTACCATATTTACAAATCCATTAATGACTTAAAAGAAAGAACTGGCCTGATAGGGTTTATCTATCTAAAAATTGCAGCCACTAGCCAATCAGGAAAATAGAAACCCAAAAGAGATTGTAGAAGTGACAAGAGTAATGGCAATAATGTGTTAGTGGAGAAGATGCTATCAGAGCAAAAACAAGTGGAAACTAATCAAAACAATTGGCCATTTTAATGTGCTCATATCATATGTCTTAAGTAACTGGTAAATCATGAAATTTGCTTATTTCACTTAAACAAATTATTTTGCCTGAATTTTATTATGTAATTGTTATTGCTTATTTAGGATGCAGCATAATATAATAGATTATATTGTTTGAATTATTAAATATCAAGATCAGGGAAAATTGAATAAATCATTTCTACGAGAGATGCAAGGAATGAATACCCAGAAAAAGTATCCAATGCATTTTTATAAGTATACGTAAAAACTACATTACATGTATTGATAGTGTTATATAGTCTGACATGCTTTGTCTAGAAAACAATTAGTATAGTATGGATTCTTACCACTTAAAAATTACTCTATGTACTTTGCTTTAAAAAAAAAAAAAGGAAAGAAGAAAACAATCTGTAGCAATTATGTAGCTGGTCAGTTCTCATGATGTATTTTGTTGGTAATAACTTGAAATAAAAAGAAATTACCAAAAAGATATTATGGATAGCTTCATTATTTAATAACAGTCTAAAACATTAAATGTGCATAATTTTGTCTATGTAGTGTTTGAAAAGGCTGTAAACACAAATCAAAAGAATTTTTTCTCATTTTGTCCTGAAATCACTTCCATTTAAAACAAATTGTTATTAACGGTTTCCTTGCATGTTGCTTCAGTTTTTCCAGAAATGTCTACATAGTGAGACCCCTCTTTATAAACAGTGTAAGCTGAATTATCAAGGGTGTATCTCATTATTTGTCTTTCTGTCACTTATCTTTCCTCTTCGTTTTCAGTGTACAGTATTTTCTCCAAGGTACACTCTGATCGGAATGTATACCCATCAGCAGGTGTCCTCTTTGTTCATGTTTTGGAAAGAGAATATTTTAAGGGGGAATTTCCACCTTACCCAAAACCTGGTATGTTCTTTGTGAGGAAAAAAAAAGCAGTTAACCTACTAAATTTTTTGTTTAATTTGCATAATCTAGACATATATGATAAAATATCATTAACATTATTTCAAATGGTCTAAATATGTGATAAATTGTTATAAGACATTTCTCATTTTCAGATTAGGAATTTAATTACAGACAAAAATAATTTATTTTTGAATGTTAAAGAAAGCATATTTCTGGATTCTCAGTCTTGAGTTTTATGTCTCTGACAAGTGACCTACCTATATTCACATGGAAATAATTATAGCTGTAAACTTATGATTTTCTATATTAAGACCTAGATTCTTACATAGTACATTAATTTTTGGAAAACTATACATATGTTGTAGAGGAGAATGAAAAATGGCATTAGGTAAGAGCTTTTAAAAAGCTTTTACAATAGGAGATTTTATATAACTCCGTAATATTATGGAGATTAATTTTTCCTTTTAAGTGATACCAATTATGAAGTCTTATTTAATTCACTATTGGTTTAAATATGTTATTTTGAATGATCATAAATGCCATCAAGTTAATGAAGATATACAAAGAATAGCAAGAGAAAAGATATCATTATAACTCTTCCTTAAGCAGCAAATAAAAACGAATTTTCTGAAAATTATATAAGAATGTTTTTAGCATTAGAATTGATATAACTATTCTTTTTGAAGATTATATGATGAATACTGTACCTGAAAACTCTCCCACAATGTAGTTAGCCATGTTCCTAATAGTATTCAAGAAGATTAAATATGGCTTGTAAAGCATTTAACACAGGGCCAGGATGTGCTAATAAATGATGCAGTTATTATTGCTTGTGATTAATAAATGCTGTCATTAGTACAGTTGTTATGGATTTGTAACATCTTTTTCATCCTATCCTCCAGTGTTTTAAAATTACATTATTTTTGTTTTGATGAGACTTATAATTTTGGAGTATCTTTAATACTCATATGATAGTGTCCAGCGTTTCATGAATGGAATATTTTGCAAAAGAATGAGTACATCAGCATGATTAGGGAATTATCCTGAAAGATAGTTGTCTCACTGGCAGAACTATCTCACTGTTAGGTGATGAAAAATATATTTCCAAGAAAATTGTATGAATCTGCTTTCTTTGTTGCATCAGATTTTGAGACAAATTAAACAACCAAAAGGATTTTTTTTTAACGTGGTGCCCTAATTTAAATTCCCAGATGGGTTTTGTATGTGTGTATTTAGTTGGCTACAAATGTAAGAAAAAAATTTTAGACAGAATGTTTTGATTGAAACTACCAAAGCAACATGTGTGAAAATAACTGTCTTATGTCTTAATTCTCTGTTTCTTATCTAGGCGAGATTAGTAATGATCCCATAACATTTAATACAAATTTAATGGGTTACCCAGACCGACCTGGATGGCTTCGATATATCCAAAGGACACCATATAGTGATGGAGTCCTATATGGGTCCCCAACAGCTGAAAATGTGGGGAAGCCAACAATCATTGAGGTAATTTACACCTAGAAAGAGAAAAACTATACGTGTGTGTGTGTGTGTGTGTGTGTGTGTGTGTGTGTGTGTATTGTAATTTGAGTTTTAAGTGTTGAAACTAAAGTTACCTGATGGTGGTTTTTAATATTTTGTGCATGGAAACACAGTAGATAACATTTGGAAATGTGCCATTCTTTTCTGTTTATGAAGTTTTTGTCTCAGCTTTTATATTAAAAATGACAGTCTAAATTTGTGAAAAAAAATATGACTTTAAAAGAAATAGATTCTTATAATATGAATTCTATTTGAAAAAATAATTGTAGACTTGATAGACTTATTTGCTCTGTATTTTGAATTCAAGTTTTATGTTCATTGAAATATAGCCATCAACAGACATCTTATATACCCCTACTATGTGCCAAGCATTGTGATAGGTGCTTAGGTATAGAATGATAAATAACAGGTGAATCTTGCCATGTCTTCTTACAATTCAGGGGTTGGAGGACTGGGATGCAAACAAATACTTAGCCAACACTGTAATAACTGCTATAGTAAGAAGGTGCTGTTTGATGCAGAGTTGTAAGAAGGTAAAGAATTTACTTCACAAAGTAGAAGGAAGGCCATCTTGGGCAGAGGAAACAACACATCAAAATCTTGGAGGTATAAGAAAAGTCACATGGTCTCAGAGAACTATAAGTGTGGCTGGAATAGGATGTACCCCAGTGGGCAAATGATGGACATGGGAGGTATTGATGCTGGTAGGGGCAGATCTTTGAGGGCTCTGTAAGCCATCCTGGTGTGTTTAGCCTTTATTCTAGAAGTGATGGTGATGTTACCATTCATCAGGTCCTCACCAGCACCTAGCATTGTAGCTGGGAGATACTAGAAATTAACAAAAACGAAACAGTTGTTACATTGAATCTTTAGTGGGAATTAATACAATACTTTAAAAAAAATGAATGGATGTATAAACTAAAAGAATACGTCCTTTCAGAGGATAACATGCTATGAATTTTTCTCCAAAGTTTTAGTCAGCCATGTACTCTGGATGTGAGCTTCCATATTGGCCAATTCAGTTGGAATTGAAGTTTGTATTAACTGTTCAGTGATTTCTATCTATAAATTGTATTCCTTAAGGCAGTGTAGCTATAAGATAGACAGTTACTTAGAAGAAGCAAGTTAGTTTGAGCTATTGTCAAATTAATTTTTTTAAATATTCAGTAAAAGTTATAAAAGATATATAAATGTAATTTACCACATTATTAGATTAAAGAAGGAAAAACAGCATAATTGTCATGATAGATATGGAAAAAGTGTTTATTAAAATTTACTACCTATTCTTGATAAGAAAAAATAGCTCTTGGCAAACTAGGAATAGAAGTGAATTTCCTTAATTTGCCAATTTTTACCAAAAGTAATAGCAAACATCATTCTTCATAGTAAAATGTTAGAGAAATTTCATTTAAATTCAGGAACAAAACAAGAATTACTCTGTCTGATAAATCTATTACAGAATGTATTGGAGGTCCCAGCCCATACAGTAAAGAAAGAAAAAGAAATTAAATCCCTAAGGATTTAAAAAGAAGAAATGGAAACCATCAATGATATAAATGGTCTGTAGACTATTAAGAACCTTAAGAAAGGCTAGCAGTGAACTGTGAGATCATTATAAATTATTGTTACATTTCTATACATGAATAGCATGTATTGAGAAAATACACGTTTTTAAAAATACCATTTTTAATAGCAACAAAAAGTTGAGGTACTGGGAATAAATCTAACAGAATATATGCCAGGTCTCAAGTCTAGGTAGATTCGGGATTACATGTAAAATGCAAATTTTTAAACAATGATATTAAAATGTAGAAAAATCTCTTTTTGACCTATGGATAGGGAAGGATTTGTTAAGTAAGACCTAAATATTTTTAAGAGAAAAAATTTATCAATTTCACTATATGAAATTTGTGAATGTCTGTTTATCAACCATTAAACCAGAGCATGATTTAAAAAGACAAGCCACAAACTGGGAGATATTTTCAACACATATAGCTGACTAAGAATATCTAAAATAAAAAAGAAATCCTGCAATTTAATAAGAAACAGATATTTCGCTAAAGAGGAGACATAAATGCTAATAAACTTAAGTAGCTTACTCTTATGGGTAATGAGGAATATTCAGATGGAGATCACAATGAAAATTTTGCCATCAGTAAAATGCATTGCAGGTGGATGTGGGAGTTGGCATCACTACTTTGGAAAGCAGTACTGAATATCTCATATAGTTGAGTATCCCTGTACCTTATTATCTGGCAGTCCTACTTCTAGCAATATGCCCCAAAGAAGTACTTGCGAATGCCCTCCTGGAGGCATGTACAATCATGCTCATCAAGCAACATTTGTATAGCACAACACTGGAAAGCCACAAAACAATAGAGATCCAAAAGTCTATCAGCAAGAGAATATATTAATCTTGGTGTATTCACACAGTGAATGTTCAGAGCAATAGTGAACTTAAGCTTGCCCAGCAATATGGATGTTTTAAACACAATGTTCAATTTAAAAAAAAGTACTAGAAGACCACATGTAATAGTTTGCCATTTTGGTAGAGCTCAAAAACAGGCAAACTAAACCATATGCTTTAAGCATTCATGCAATTATAATAAAACTGTATTTTAAATGAATGGATCGTTAAACACTAAATCCAGAATGACTACTTCTGGTTGGGGAGGGGTAAAGGCTTAGGCTAGGAGAGAAACACATGTACTGAGATGGTTTCATAAGAGTTCATTGTGAGTGCATTCATTATATACTTTATGACTAACATACAGTGTTATGAATATGTATAAAAATATAGTAAAAAGATAAAAATAAAAGTTTACCATATCTTTCATATAATGTAGTGACTTATCTGTAAATAGCTAATTTTTACATTCATGTGTAGTAACAGGTATGGTATTTTAAAATATTCTATTAAGTTAGTCAATAATTTTTATATCTTAAATATATAATATTTAATCATATAAGTCTACTATTTCATTCATTCAGTGGATGTTTATCTGAAATATTTAGATTGTAAGTATCTAAGATAGATCAGCTCTGTTTTAGAAATTGGGGAATCAAAAATAAAGCATGCACACATAGACACACACATACTCTTCTGCTTTGACGGTCTTCACATCATCATAATAAGTAAAATCTGAGGATATTACAGCAGTTAAATGTCTCATTGGAAATGATAGAAGGACTACATTCTGTTATAGCTGTTAAAATTAAGCATCAACTATAAAATCAGATAATAAAATTCTTCCTCCTGATAGGAAATATTCTTCACTCCCTTCAGTAGTCTGCATTATTTAAAAATAAAGACATTTATTGGAATTTATGAAACTTATAATAATGAAATTTATGATGATTAAGGGAAGGCTACCCATAAAAATATTGCTATTAATTTGAAAAAATCTATTTTTTGTTCTGAGCTGAAGCTTCATGATATTGTAACAAATAGTAGAGGATCATACTTTTTATTGAAAATGTGATTAAATTTTTTGCAGGGTAAACTTTTCAAATGATGAAGTTTCTCAAACAAAATCATTTTGCGTTTTTTGTATGTTTCATTTGAGCAAAAGTTCCTAGTTTGTTTAATGGCTACTCTTAATTTTAATGTCTGGTGTGAAATTAATTGATCATGTGTCCCAACAGATAGCAGCAAGGAAATAATTAAATATGATGGAAATTTGACAAATCCTGGAGAGGGAGTTTCTTTTAACTTTATGGAGTAATATGCCTTTCAAAATATATACCTTTTAAACATTGTTAAAGGTTTGGAATTATTTATTTCAAAATTCTCACTGTTCTAACTCAGTATTTTCAATGACTGCAACTTATTTTTTTTGACACTCATGTAATGTATAAAAATCTTTGATATTTGTTTTAAAATGCACAAGATATTTATTTTTAGTTGAAGTCAGTTTTATCCTACTCTTTTGTCTCAGTGTCACCTCCAGCTGCAATCATTGCCAGAAGGTTAGTGCTGGGATTCTAAGATTTTGACACAATCATTTGTTTTTTTTTTTTTGAGGTACTGCAGATGTGTCCGAATGATTTAATATCTGTTATAAAGTTAAATAGGCCTTAAGTTTTGAAGCCATATCCTGTTGTTGGCCTTTGCTTTGTGTGTTGTTTGCACTGGCTGTTTCTGAATTGACTTTGATGTAGATCTATTGGCTCTGCAAATGTTTACTAATATTTGCCCGTATGAAGAGATTGATTTGTGTTTTTGAGCATGTTCCATAAGCTTCATGGACTATGATCCTTACTACTTTACTCCCATCGTAAGTGAGATATGATTTCCAAAGGGTTATTTATGACATTTTTTGACTGATTGGGGTGCAGTTTAGTACTAAATGCAAAAAACACAAAGATGTGCTTGTTTTAAAGTGTACTTTTCATTATAATTCTTAAACTCCATTTAAAAGTACAAAAATTATTGGGTTTTTTTTTGAAATCTTAGAACATCACCGGTAAGTAATTCATAATGGTTAATCCATTTACTAATGATGCATCTGCATTGCTACCAGTGCTTAATGGCCTTCTATGAAAGAGTCTTTCTGATTTTAACTTTTTGTTTCAGTACATTAAATACACCTGACTAATTATTTATTTTCCCATAATATTGCTAAAAGCTCTGAGTTCTCATTGCCCAGAGAAGGAATATTTTGTAAGTATATCAACAAATAATGAAAATGGAAAGAATGACAATTTATTTTCATTTTAATCCTTAATGAATTTCATTTTACAAAGAACATTTCACTTCTTTAATATGGTTTTCCTTTTATAATAGATAACTGCCTACAATAGGCGCACCTTTGAGACTGCAAGGCATAATTTGATAATTAATATAATGTCTGCAGAAGGTAGGTATGAAAATATGTTGATCATTTCTTATTTACAAGAAGTATTTCATTGTTTTATAACTACATAAAATATAGTTAAGAATTTTAAAATGCCACATACCTAATATAACTGATGAAATAAGATGTAGGAAAGAAAACTAAGTAATATTTAATTTGTTATAAAATATTATGGTGTGTTATGATGGTGAAAAGCTCAGATAGGAAGCCAAACAGATAGTCCTCTTATTTCTCTAAGCCTTTTTCATTACCTTAAAATGGGACTAACAATAGCATTTCTCTTATAGGTATGGGATAAGGATTCACGGGATAAGGATTCACAATTTAAGGCTGGAGCACTGCACTCCAGCCTAGCTGACAGGGTGAGAACCTGTCTCAAAAAAAAATTACTAACTAGTTTTATTATTTTATTTAAAAATTTACTGTAGGTAATAGTCTAAGTGTATGTGATAATATAGGGTTTCTGGAAAACAAATAAGCCATAACTTAGGGTACAATTTCCTTCCTAAATAGTTTATAGTGTATTAGTAATTTGTAGAGTCTTTCAGCAATTTAAAGTTTCTTACGCTCAGATTGTAAGTGATTTCCTAAGAATTTTGAAGGTTAGGGATAAGGAAGTATTCTCAGAATTACACTCTCAAGTATTTTAATCAATCGACTGGGAAAATGCCACCAAATACTTTGTAGTTAATTTTCTTTTTTTTATTTTTGAGATGGAGTCTTGCTCTTGTCACCCAGGCTGGAGTGCAATGGCACCATCTCAGCTAACTGCAACCTCTGCCTCCTGGGTTCAGGCGATTCTCCTGCCTCAGCCTCCCGAGTAGGTGGGATTATAGGCACCTGCCACCACGCCCGGCTAATTTTTTGTATTTTTAGTGGAGATGGGGTTTCACCATGTTGGCCAGGCTGGTCTCAAACTCCTGACCTCATGTGATACACCTGCCTTGGCCTTCCAAAGTGCTGGGATTACAGGCGCGAACCACCGCACCTGGCCTGTAGTTGAAATGTATAAATCATGAAATAATCCTCCCTATGTTAGATATCATTTATGAGGATGACAGGAGGGAAACTGATTCAGAATTTTTTCTCTCTAAAAACAAGAAAACAGTTGTACATTCTTGATAGGGGAATTTTTGCTTCTATTTACTAGTGCAACTAAAAACAAATGAGCAAACACCAAACATTTTATCAGAATCTACTAATTTAGCATTAATGATAATGCAGTCAAGGCTGGGTTAAAAATTACTTTTACACGATATGAAAGAAGGAATTTCTGTAAAATTAAACATATGTATGGAGAGATTGCTTGAAGACTTTAACCCCCTTAAGTGAATGTTTTCCCCCAGGTGTTTACCGGTATCAATTGTAGACAACAAACGTGCAAGTTTAAAATTTAAAATGACCTTCATATATGAAAAGCAAGTCCAAGTGCCAGTTCTGTGGGCCTGGACAGAAGAGTCCCTGTCCACTCTCCCACTCCCCAAAGGCTTTTGGTAGGTATTTATGTTTGGATCAGGGAGACTTCGTTCTTGACTGCAGTGGTGATTGGATGCCTACATGCTGTCTAAGCTGGCCCTGCAGAATTGGAATACACTCAATGAGCAGAATAATTGAAAAGTTTCCTTCCTCCTTGGGAATTCATCATTATAGTTATAAAGTTATACTACAGTGGCCTTGGACCATCTCACCTCACCATCATGCTCTCAAAGGGACTTGAAACTCTGTCAGGTGTAAAAGTCCCTACAAATTGAAAGCTTGGTCTATAGTTTGAACTTCTTCCTTCTCAAATCTAGTCTCAGTGCTGTAGATACAGATTACTCAAGGCATCTCAATAGATGTTGTTGTTGATATATGAGGACCCGTGGTCAAGTAGATACTAATGGAAGACTGCTAGACAACTGTAGGATTGAAAATTGGCAGCAGGGCTCTTTGTCTAAATAACGGGTTTGGAAGGTGTGCTAGTGAGAAGGAGTAGTAGACAGGTTTTAGAAGCCTCCACCTTTACTCCAGGCAGTGCTTGTTCTTCTGCTTTTTATGTAGGGTTAGTGGCCCAAACCTATTTGAACCACTGCACTAAAGTCCATGCATTTGTCCTTGCTGGTCTAGACAGAAATGTATATGTGCAGTAGGATGTACATGTTTGAGCATGGCCTACACTCATGTTATTTATCCCAGATTAGATTTAGGAAAAGAAATAACAAAAGTTGTGTATCAGGGTAGTCATGCTCTGTCCAACTCCCTGCCCAGCTGTCTCCTGTTCTGAGAGACCTAATGGGAAATTAGTCATGTAGACTCACACCACATGAAGCTCAAGGAGAGTACATAAAGTGATTCTCTAAATTGGGTTTAGTGCCTCAGAGGCCTGCCACCAATCTGTTGGCCTACTGTTCTCTTGGCCTCTGTGATTTCCAAATATAGCAGGCATGGGATTTCCCCAGAGTTAGAAAGCTGCTGTGACTCATCTCTGGGAGGCCTGGCAGCAGCTCTTGGATGGGTAGATAGCAGGCAGCTGCCCAGCTCAAAGCCTCTGAGGGGTGTGGTGGCAACCACAGGCTTTGCAGCAGGTCTCAGAAAAGGAGCCATGAAGCGGGGTCACGTGGAACAGGAAAAGCCAGATAATAATTCTCCAAAAAGTAGGACTGATCATAAGAAAAAAGTTGTTGATACTTTTTAAGAAAACTGGATGTAAAAACATTGAATGAAATGAATAGATTTTAGACTTCTGGCATATTCAAAAGCTGTATTTGTATTATTTATAAATATTTTATTATTTATTGCCAAGAAACTTTCTCATAACACATTTCTGCATGACTATTTCTAGGTATGCAGATAAATGTAGCATGATTAAGCTATTTATCTGTATAAAACAGGAAATATGTCTATAAAACAGGAAATTTATTTGCATAAATGAGAATAAATATATTTTAGATTGCAGATGGGCTGTACATTAAGCAAATCTAACAAAATTATAAGCAGAACAAGTGACAATATAGGACATAAGCAAAGAACTTTCTATGATTAGGGCTTTGAAAAACTAAATCTTTAAAAAGTGATGACCACACTCTAGAAAACTCTGTTGAAAATTCTGAAGCTGTAGTTTCTTCTTTGACTTCATCTCAGGCATCAAATGTCCTTTAATAGGATGCTTCATAAGAAATAAGTTAACCAAGATTTCAGGTACTTAATGTAATTTTTATTTTTTGTTCATTAAATAAAAGTGGAATATCTTACAGATACATGTATTTTATTGAAATAAATGAGAGGATATACATAGTGTAATTACTACTGGGGAATTTAAATCTGTGTAGCACCTAGAAACATTTTCTTGTCCTTTTAAAGTACAAATTCAGATAATCAACCTTTTCATATTATTATAATTAGAACTAACATTTAATATTTTATGAGCTCCTACTATGTTTTGGTAGCTCTGCTGAGCACCTTATATATGCAGTCTATTTTAGCATAGATAAAAATTATACAAGGTAAGTTCACATTATGAGATAAGCTTCTGGACCTCTCTAAAGATAAGCTTTCACATATGAAAGTACAATGAAAAACACAAGCAGCTACTCACCCTCTTGTTGTGAGAATTAAATGTTCTAATTCACCTAAGTCCCCTAGCTTGGCCTGCCTCATAGTAAATACATTTAAAAAATTAACCTTTATTCTTACAGAAATATTATCAAATAAACAGAAAGCTATTATTTATCATAAGAGAACAATTAGAATATAGAGAGTGATGATTTGTAATTGAAGAGTAGCATTTGAGTAACAAATTATCTTTATATTTACTTAAAGTTTCTCATATTGAAAGGCTGAATTTGACATGGGGTTGTTTTAAGATGTTAATCATGAAATATCGAGAGGGAAATTTTGATGACACATTGCGGAGGAAAAAACACTAAATCTCCAACAATGTGAAGTGGAATTCCATGAGAACTTTATAATTTTTCTAGAATATCTAATTATAGTGTGATTAAAAACTGTGGAATTGTTCTGGTTTTTAGAATTCCTTTTGGACATATAATTGATTTTTATTTCAGAAAAAGTAATATTTTAGTAATATTATAAATTTAAAATGCAGATTTAGCTTTTCTTAGTTGTTTTGCCAAATTCTATAACTATAAATTGCCCTGATGAGCCTCTGGTGAGCCTTGGATTTTATTATATTGTAGATAAAGTTCTGTTTCTAATGTCGGTTATGTTTTTAGATACATCCTCTGTTATACAGAAAGCCTTTAAAGTCAGTATTAATATTGCTTCCTGCTGCCAGGATTATGACAGAACTCAACAAATTACAAATTGTTCTTTCATTTCCTTTTTAAAAGACTACTTCATTAAAGATATGCATGCCCTTTTTCACCAAAATTAGACTTCCCGTTGCCATATCAAGCAGAATTCTTCATTAAGAATATGAATGTAGAAGAAATGTTGGCCAGTGAGGTTCTTGGAGACTTTCTTGGGGCAGTGAAAAATGTGTGGCAGCCAGAGCGCCTGAATGCCATAAACATCACATCGGCCCTAGACAGGGGTGGCAGGGTGCCACTTCCCATTAATGACCTGAAGGAGGGGTAAGCAGACCTTTATCTCATTGCCTTAAATATAGATTTTTAAATATGGTGATCTTATCAAACTTATTATAGATGGAAGATGGCCTATTGCATTTTTCTTTTTAATAAGAAATAGATATTATAAAGATACGAACATACTAGTAATTTTCTATATTGACAAAGATGTTGTGTTAATGGTTTTTTATATCTCAAGTTCCTGGTCTGTGAAATCTAATTGTAGATGAGGATCAGCATCATAAATTATAGCAAAGTCTTTTGTACCTTCCATAAAGAAGCTGATTATTTAGGGCCATGAATTTCAAAGGAAATTGACGCCCCAGTTATTAGCTGCAGAAGGATGCGCAGACTGCTGTAACTTTATTCTAGGAAACTATTTCTTCGTCTTTAACATTCTTTCCACCATGTGTCGGTGACTGATGGCTGGGGTGGATTTGAAACCCATTCCTGTGACACAAAGGCCTAAAGCCTGACCTTGTCACTCACAAGCTGGGTGACACTGGGCAAACCTTGAACTCCTCAGTGCCTCAACTTCCTCATCCGTACCTGTGGGGATTATGTTCTGCCTCAGAGTTGTTATAATGATTAAGTGAGATAATGCATTTGAAAGGTATTTGTCAGTTCTCAAGCTGTGCAGGTAGAAAGCATGACTTCTGACCTTGTAGAGGTCAAGAAACAATCCTGCCTGGGTAAAGTTATTATCAAGACAAACTTTGATCTTTAATTTTTAATCTGTAGGTTGAGGCAGATTTTCTTTTCCTCCCTCAATCCTATAAAAGTATACTCTCTGGAATAAATCACATTTTGCATAGCATATTCTCCTTTCAACTTCTTCACCCATAATCCTGGAAACACTTTTATACAGGTGATATCTAGAATTAGCTAGAATACCTGGATTAGTAAGAATTAAATTTAAGGATAGCTCTAAAGGAGAACTATGTACACATGGATGCAGTCTGTGGGAGTGGGTAAAAGGCAAATGGGGAAAAACAGTGAGCTGTAAAGTCCAACTTAAAAATTTCAGAATTAAATTTTATCTTCTTTTTTATAGCAATGGATTTGGAAATCAGTCAAGCATACATAGAAGTCCTTTGAGGAAAATGGTTGCTTTATCTCTTGTCTATGTGCTAGTTGGCTTTCTATATGAAAACATAATTCTAGAGCTTAAGTTTTTACTTCATAGTCACAGCATGGTTCTCTTTCCTATAAAGTAATTAAAGCAGAACCGCGGAATGAGATGAATGGGGAGTATCTTCCCTGAAGGCATTCTCCAAATATGGAGGTTTTTAAACAGTTTTCTTAAGGTAATGTGTTCCACAATTGTTAAAACAATGACCAAATAATGTTGGAGGAAACAGCACAAAAACAAGGCATTGGTAGAGTTTTTCATTGCTGTGCTTTATTCTGGTCTCACTTTTTCTCCAGTTAGTAGTGCAGGTCCCACCCGTTGAGGTACTTTTAGAACCTGAACTAAACTAAATTGAACTAAGTAACTCCATAAACCAAACTGTGACCTAAAGCACTGCTTTCCAACTGTATCTAGCCTGAAAATTGCCAATAGAACATTACTAAAAATATAGATAGGTTCCTGGCCTTTGTTCCCCCTAGAGACTGATTCTTTGAGCCTAGGGCTGGGCCTGAGCATGTGACTCTATATTAAGAACAGAATTTTTGTCCTACAAGTACTTGTTTGAGAATTCAATCACTAACTGACTGACCCCCAACACCTGCTAGAGGGTGGCACATGCTGTCAGATATTTGAGAGAATCAGTCCCATGGCATTTATTTGGACTCTTCTCAGATCCCTTCCCAACTTGAAATGCTTTCCATGAGTTTTAATTTAATGTTAAGTCTTAACCTTTACAAAATATTCATATGGAGCCTTTTAAAATAGCATTTCTATAAATTGTACACAATGCCAACTCTATTACTCCAGTGTCCGTATACAAATACTCATAAAATAAAATCTTATTTGAGTTATAATTCGAAAGAAAAGTTTGTCGCTGCAAATGATTTTGCATGTTTTCTTTAGTTGTTATGTAATATCATGGTAATAGAAACAATTTTTTAGCCCTGTTGCCTTAAATTTAGAAAAAAAATCCAATGCTTAACTAATTCTTTCCTTTTTACCTGTGTATATTATGATTTTTTATTCACTTAATATGCTTTCTGCCTTTGTATATTCTTTTGAAAATATCAGAGGCTATGAATCCTTTAAAAATGAAATATTAAACAGATCAAGAAATAGGTTCAGAGCTAGCAAAGGAATTATATCCCTTTTAAAAATTTTTGTTTAAAAATATATTCATACACTTCTGAAGTATTAACTAGGCACCTAATAAATGTGTTTTGTGTAATACTTAGCATAAGTCTTAGTCCCAGATTTAAGAAAAAGATCTCCATGAAATTATTTCCTATTACACATGTCAGCCACAAGTACTAAGTGCAAATTTTTTCATATTTGATATGTATAGTCAGTTAAACAGTAGATGACCAAGAGTAGCCCTCAGTAGTAGACCCTCAGAGTAAATCTACTACCCTTCTACTGCCTGAAGTGTCATTAAGTGTCAGTCCCCAAGAGCCCAACCTGCAGCATCTCAGCTCCTCATCCTTCTTGATGAGCATTTTTTTAAATCTCTGCAGAACTCACTGACAGCTTTCAAACTTCTCCTAAATCAAACAGAAAATGATTATGAAGATTTACTTCAAAGTGAATAAGCTCCTGCAAAGGAAGGCTGAGCCCTCTGAAAAGATTCCTTTTCACTTGCCAGACTGATAACCCCAAGGCAACTGTGCTGTTTCTGGGCATGGTCTTGGTGCTACTTTTGCTGCTGATGTTGAGCCAGAGGCTAAGGCCTCATGGATGTATTTAGCCTGGGATAAAGCTGTGGGAAGAAGAGCAGGTTCATATTTCATTCCAGGCATGTCATGGCTGCCAACCACAGGCGAGTGATGTAGTGTAAATGGTGGCTATGAAGGGAATGATGGAGTGTGAGGATTAAAGAATATACTCACTTTTCCTAAGAGATTGTCAAACCTACCACTATTTCCTCTGGTTACCAAAGCATGTGGATCCAGTTTCAATCAACAACAGAGAATCCTAATTTATTCTCTAGACCATCTCACAAAGTACTCCCGCTGATTATCTGCTTTTTGCTGTATGTCAAAGGCCTCAGTGAGAAGTTATACTTGAGGAAAAGAATGGAAGTCAATGGCTGCCCAGTATTGGTCTGATGGAAAGTCATGATCCTGGGCCAATTTCAGTAGAGTTCTGAAATTGTCTCTATCTATGGTAACTTACAGAATTGCCCTTTATCTATCTGTCTGTCTGTCTATCTATCTATCTATCTATCTATCTAGCTAGCTAGCTAGCTAGCTATTTATTTTGAGCCAGAGTCTTGCTCTGTCACCCAGGCTAGAGTGCAGTGGTGGGATCTCGACTCACTGCAACCTCTGCCTCCTGGGTTCAAGCGATTCTCCTGCCTCAGCCTGCTGATTAGCTGAGATTACAGGCACCTGCCACTGTGCCTGGCTAATTTTTGTATTATTAGTAGAGATGGGGTTTCACCATGTTGGCCAGGCTGGTCTGGAACTCCTGACCACGTGATCCACCCGCCTCGGCCTCCCAGAGTGCTGGGATTACAGGCATGAGCCACCGTGCCTGGCCAAATTGCCCTTTATTCTCAAATGATGTCCCTCCTATAATTTTGGTACAAATATCCTTTCTTTTATGGAACAGTGGTGATATAGAAATATTTGCAAATGCCTTTAATAAAATTGGAAACCTGTATCAATTTTTATAACAAAAAAACGAAGTCAATGCAACTATATGTTTAATATCTACTCTTCTGAGTTCTATCGTTTTTTCTTTTATAGTTTAAGGTTTATTTAGTATTTTTTTAATGGGAGAATATTTTATTAGTCTTTGGAGTACAGTGATTTTAAAAACACAATCTAGGATTGCAATCTACTAGGGAGCAGGGAAATAACCAGATAACTAAAATCAGTGTTTTAAGTACCACAATTGAGGCATCACAGAGAGGGTTCCTCTCTCACTACAGGTCTACAGCTGGAAAAGGTTTATAGAGGAGCTGAAGGCTGACTGAGTTGAAAATATAAGTACAAATTAGCCTGCTGAGAAAATGAGAAATGGGAATGCTATGCAGGGGAAAGGGCTTGGGCGAGTACCGTAGGTAGGAGAGAGCATAGTGGATTCAGAAATCTACTTAGTGTAGAAATGGAGAAATAGATCCAGAAGGGGCAAAGACCAGACCATGTAAGACCTTGTCTTCTGGGAAAAGTTATCTGGATTTCATCCTGAAGCATTAGGGACCTGTGCAGGAAATGGTTGATACTAAAATTTTTGTTTTAGAGAGATCACACTTGTAGAATAGGGAACACTGAATGGAGGAAATGCTATGTGGATATAGGTGCTGGGATTTTAGGGGACCCAATAGCATCCATTTTCCACTGCCAGAGGATACCTGAACAAGAGGAACATGAACACACGAATAAATTCTTTTAGAATTTAGTGCCAATAAAACATTTAGGTCTCTAAGGAATAGTCATGCTTTCCCCTCTCTAATGATGAGAACTGTGACATTTACTGTGTTGTTGTTTTTTTTAATTTTAATTTGGGTACAAGACAATTAAGTGCCAAATGCAGTGCTCTAGCTTGCCAGAGAATTTAGTCCTTTCGAGTTTTCAGTGTTTTCCTAATTTCTGGTGACTTTTTCACTTGTTTATTTTATTATATGTGTTTTGCTATAATCCCGTACATCTTTTACTCTTTATTTTGTATCTTATTTTTTGATTGATTAATTGCAGATATGTACATTAAAAAGAAGTGGGGTGGAGGAAAAGGCAGGAAGTTTCGTGCTGCTGCTTTTGAGAGCTCAACATTTCCCAGGCAACATGTAACATATATGGACATATTCTTCTCTAAACTGTCTTTTATCTTCTATATACATAAAATAACAAGGTATATTCATTAATTGGGCAATTAGGAAAAAATACAATCATTGGATCCATTTATTTGGCTATTGCTGGAGAAGGTGGAGTTTTGACTTAAATTATTTACCATTACTTGTTTCTTCACATTATAAATCTAAAGGCCTCAATAAATGCATTTTACCTCAAAGAAGAGAAATTGAATTGTTCAAATTGAAAGAAAAAAAATTCTTCACAAGAAAGAACTCTATCTAGTGCACTCCAATCTCTAATCTTTTGAAGTACCAAGTTTTGTTAGCATTCATTGAGAGCCTTATATTTGATAATAGCCTCCTGTCTCATCTGTTTATACACATTTGAAATTTTGAAAACATGTGCTAGGGTCATAAAGGTACAGATCATTCTCATTTTCACTTCATACAAATTTTAAATTTTGACATAACAACTAGCTGAAAGGAAAACAACAGATTATGCATAATTTTAGCATGTGTAGCATAGTTATTATTATTACACATGGACTCAGACAAAATTACATATTTTAAAAAGCCAGCATGTTCAAACTTAGTGATTCTACAAAAGAAGCCATAAATATGCTTTTTAAAAAAACTTAATGAGACAAATCCAATATCTCCTGCTTTTGAGCATGACATTTGTGTTCCGTTTGTTTTTAAACTGGTATAATGCTTTTCATTCATGCGTTCATTTAGCCAGTAGGCTACCTGAGGACAGTGGCAAAGACTGTGTTCAAGGAGCACTATTAAGGGGCTGTTCCTTCACTCCCTGTGGAAGGTGATGGTGACTAGAACTACAGTTGTAGCAGTGGGACAAAACAAAGTGGACAGGTGTGTATAAGAGTTATTTCAGGGTAAATGTCAGAGACTGATGATGGATTGAATATGTGGAGAGAAGGAGAGGAGTCAAAGAGATGGTGCTTGAGTTCATGAGTTGAGCATTTGGGGATGTCAGTCACTGAGAGAGAAGAAGATAGAAGGAGGAACAGGTGGAGGTGGGGTGGGGTAATGATGAGCTCAGTTTGGAACATATTAAGTTGAAAAGCTTATGGATCATCCAAGTAGAGATGAAAGTAATTTGGCAGTATGTGTCAACTGTCATAAAAATGTTTCCACTTCTAGACCTCCCTTTTAGGATAGTCACATTAAAGAATATGCAGAGATAGTCTTTGTAATATTATTTATAAGTTCAAAAAATTGGAAGCAACTTAGTTGTCCAACTCTGAAATAATTGCAGAATACATCATGTGTACTTAAAAAGAAATTATATTGCCATAAAACTATAATTACAAAGATTACAATGTGGAATATGCTTATGATGCAGTAAGTGAAAAAGGATACAAAATTGTATTTTAGAGATTATTGCAATTAGGTTAAAATATATGCGTTTGAAAAATATTCTGCAAGGTACATTGGAAAATGAATAGTTCTTTTGGCAATATAAATGAGTTTTGTTTTTATACCTCAGGTTTTCTATAATGTTTTTATATTGGTTTTATAATTTAAGAAAAAAAAAGCATTTCAAAGCATGAAAATCTCTTATGCCTATTTATGTTACCTTGAGAGGAATTAATTAAAAATCTTACTAATTGCTAATACAAATCAATGTCTTGTCTAAGCAAGAGGGCCATTAACAGTTGTAAGAAACATTCATTTAATCTCTGTCCTTACAAATATATTTCACAATTACCAAGGAAAAATATGGTGTTGCCTTTGTAGTTACTAAGAGGATAGAAACTGAATGTATGCGAGGCTTAAAAGTAGTAACTTGTTTTAAATTGAATATGTTTATATCCGCTGATCATCTAAATACCAATGGTTTCTCATATCTACTTTTGTTCTGAATTTTTAATTTGATCTTTAATTTTAGCCCATTATTTACTATTTGTTTCCCAAAGGTACGATAGGTTTTTTAAAAGATAATCTTTCAAATGAGTCTTAAATCCTAATATAAATTTGATGTGAAGAGCAAATGAATTTGTGTGAACATATTCTCGAACACAGTTGTCATCTCAGGCTAGGACGTGACTTCATATTTACATTTACATAGCTTTGAACTTTTGTGCTGTACTTTTATTTCATTTCATTTTTAAAAAATAATAGCTTTATTGAGGTATAATTCACATATCATATAATGCACCTATCTAAAATGTACAATTTTAAATCGTGATTTTTAGTAAATTCACAAAGTCATGCAATCGTTATTATAAGCAATTTTAGAAAGTTATTATTATCCCAACACCACACACCCCCCCTCGTACCCATTAGAAGTCACCCCGACCCCCACCCCTAGGCAGCCACTAAGGAACTTGCTGTCTCTATAAATGTGCCTATTCTGGACATTTTGTATAAATGGAATTATATAATATGTGGTCTTCTGTGACTGGCTTCTTTTACTTTGTATAACATTTTCAAGTTTCATCTATGTTGTAGAATAAATTAGTATTTCATTTTAAATCATGGAATAATATTCTATTTTATGGATATGCCACCTTTTGTTTATCCATTTATAAGTTGATGAGCATTTGGGTTGTTTTCAGTTGTTGACTATTATGAATGATGTCATTGTGAACATTCATGTACAAGTCTTTGTGTAGACATATATATTCATTTTTCTTAAGTATATCCCTAGGAATCGAGTTGCTGGGTCATTTAGTAACTCTGTATTTAACATTTTGAGGAATTGCCAGACTGTTTTCCAAAGCAGATGCATTTTACATTTCCACCAGCAAAATAGGAGAGTTCCAGCTTTTCCGTATCTTCACCATCACTAGCTATTATCTGTCTTTTTGATTATAGCCATCCTAGTGAAAGTGAAGTGGTATCTCATTGTGGTTTTGATTTCTATTTTGCTGATGGCCAGTGATGTTGAGCATCTCTTCATATGCATATTAGATATCCGTATATCATTTTTGGAAATAGGTCTATTCATATCCTCTGCCATTTTTAATTGAATTATTCATCTTTTGATTAAGTTGTAAGAGTCTTTTATTTGTTCTATATACAAGACTTTATTAAATACATGATTTGCAGATATTTTCTCCCATTCCATGGATTGTCTTCACTTTTCTTAATGGTGTTCTTTGAAGCACAGAACTTTTTTATTTTGATAGAGTTAAATTTACTTACTGCTGGAGCTTTTGGTGTCATATTTTAAAAATCATTGCCTAATCCAAGGTCATATTTACGCCTGTTTTCGTCTCAGAGTTTAATAGTTTTAGCTCTTAAAGTGTTTGATTTTTTTGTGCATATACTATTTTAAGAGCATTTTTAGGTTTATAGAAAAATTAAGCATAAGGTGCAGAGATTACTTTTGCATTGCCTCCCCGATTATCAACATCCCCCACCAGAGTGGTACATTTGTTACAAATGATGAACCTACATTGACAAATCACTATCACCCAAAGTCCCTACCTTACATTAGGTGTCATTCTTGGTGGTTTATATTCTGTGGGTTTGGACAAATGTATAATAACATGTTTTCACCATTATAGTATCATACAGAGTAGTTTCACTGCTCTAAAATTCATCTGTGTTCCACCTGTTCATCCCTCCTTCCCCCCAACTTCTGGCAATCATTGATGTTTTTACTGTCTCCATAGTCGTTTTTCTTCCAGAATGTCATATAATTGGAATCATATAGTCTGTAGCCTTTCCATATTGGCTTATTTCACTTAGTAATATGCTTTTAAGTTTCTTCCATATCGTTTCATGGCTAGATAGCTTATTCCTTTTTAGCACTGAATATTCTATTTTCTGGATGTACCACAGTTTAATTATCATTCACCTACTGGAGGACATCTTGGTTGCCCCCACATTTTGGCAGTCATGAACAAAGCTGCTATAGATATCCATGTGCAGGCTTTTGTGTGGAAATAAGTTTTTAACTCCTTTGGGTAAATATAGGGAGAGTGATAGCTGGATCATATGGTAAAGTATGTTATTTTGTAAGAAACTGCCAAGCTGTCTTCCAAATTGGCTACACCATCTTGCATTCCCACCAGCAATGAATAAAAGTTGCTGTTACTTCACATCCTTGCCAGCATTTGATATTGCCACTGTTCTGGATTTTGGCCAATCTGTGTGTTGTGTATCTCACTGTTTTCATTTGTCTTTCCATGATGATATGTAAAGTGGAGCATCTTTTCATGTGCATATTTACCGCGAGTATAACTTCTATGGTGAGGTGTCTGTTAAGGTCTTTGGCTTTTTGTTGTTGTTGTTGTTTAGACAGAGTCTTACTGTGTCACCCAGGCTGGAGTGCAGGGGTGTGATCTTGGCTCACTGCAGCCTCCGCCTCCTGGGTTCAAGCGATTCTCACGCCTCAGCCTCCCAAGTCAAGTAGCTGGGACTATAGGAGCATGCCACCTTACAGAGATAATTTTTGTATTTTCAGTAGAGATGAGGTTTCGCCATGTTGGCGAGGCTGGTCTCAAACTCCTGGCCTCAAGTGATCTGCCCACCTTAGCCTCCAAAAGTGCTGAGATTACAGGCTTGAGCCACTGCACCCGGCCTCTGGCCCATTTTTAATTGGATTGTTTGTTTTATGTTTTAAGTGTTTCTTGTATATTTTGGAGAACAGTCCTTTATAAGATATGCATTTTGCAAATATTTCCTTGTAGTCTGTGACTTTTTGTATTACTGGCAGTGTCTTTTGCAGAAGAGAAATTGTTAATTTTAATTAAGTCCATCTTGTCAATTCTTTCTTTCATGGATTGTGCCTTTGGTGTTGTAACTAAAAAGTCATCATCAAATCCAAGGTCATCTCGATTTTCTCCTCTATTATCTTCTAGGAGTTTCATAGTTTTGCATTTTGCATGTAGATATGTGATGCATTTTGAATTAATTTTTGTGAAGGGCATATATATCTAGATTCATTTTTTACATGTATAAGTCTAGTTTTTTCAACACCATTTGTTCAAAAGACTGTCTTTCCTCCATTGTATTGCCTTTGCTCCTTTGCCACAGATTAGTTGAATAGATTTATGTGGGTCTATTTCTAAATGTGTATTATGTTTCATTGATCTATTTTGTCAATTATTTCCCAATACTACACTATCTTGATTGCTGTAGCTTTATAGTAAATCTTGATGTTGGGTAGTGTCAGTCCTCAAAATTTGTTCTTCTCCTTCAATATTGTTTTGGCTATTCTGGGTCTTCTGTTTCTCCATATAAACTTTAGAATAAGTTTGTTAATATCCACAAATTAACTTCCTGAGAATATGATTGAGATTACATTGAATCTATAATTAATTTGGGAAGAACTGGCATATGGACAATATTTAGTCTTCCTATCCATAAACATGGAGTATCTCTCCATTTATTTAGGTCTTCTTTGATTTCTTTCATCAGTTTTGTAGTTTTCCTCATACAGATCTTATACCTATTTTATTAGACTTATATTTATATTTAAGTATTTTATTTTGGAGGGTACCCTGTCGCCCAGGCTGGAGTGCAGTGGCACAATCTCGGCTCACTGCAACCTCTGCCTCCTGGGTTCAACCCCTGGCTCAGCCTCCTGAGAAGCTGGGACTACAGGCGTGTGCCACCACGCCCAGCTAATTTTTGTATTTTTAGTAGAGATGATTTTGCCATGTTGGCCAGGCTGGTCTCAAACTTCTGACCTCAGGTGACCCACCTGCCTCGGCCTGCAAAACTGCTGGGATTACAGGTGTGAGCCACCACACCCAGCCTGTGTTTTTAATTTCAAGTTCTACCTGTTCATGCTGGTAGATAGGAAAGTGATTGACTTTAGTATATTAATCTTAGTATCAGCTCTATCAGCTCTTGCCTCATGTATTTTGATGCTTTCTGTTTTGGAAGGTTATTACTGATTCCTGCAACCTTGCTGTAATCACTTACTAGTTTTAGGAGTTTTTAATCAATTCTTTTGAATCATATCATCTGCAAAGAAAGATAGTATTTAATCCTTTCAAATCTGTATACTTTTTATTTTCTTTTTGTCTTTTATTACATTAGTTAGGACTTCCAGTATGATGTTAAAAAACAGTGATGAGAGGCAACATTCTTAACTTTTTCCTGATACTAGTGGGAAAACTTCAAGTTTCTCCTCATGTAGAGTAATGTTAGCTGTAGGTATCAAATTGAGGAAATTCCCCTCTATTCCTAGTTTACTGAGAATTTTTTTTTCACAAATTGCCATTGGATTTTGTCAAATGCATTTCCTGCATCTGTTGATGCCGTCATGTGATTTTTCTTCTTTAGCCTGTTGATGTGATATTAACTGATTTTTGGATGTTGAACTAGCCTTGCATAACTGGGGAAAGTCCCAGTTGATCATTGTGTATAATTCCTTTTATACATTGTTGAATCTGATTTGCTAATATTTTGTTGAGGATTTTTGCACCTGTGTTTATGAGCGATGCTGGTGTGGTGTGTAGTTTCTTTTCATGTAATGTTGTTTTCCGGTTTTGGTATTAAGGTAATTTTGGTTTCATAGAATGAGATAGGAAGTATTCTTTTGGCTTTTGTCTTCTGAGGAATATTGTAGAGAGTTGGCAATAATTTCTCCTTTAAATGTCTGGTAGAATTCAACAGTGAACCCATCTGGAGTTGATGCTTTCTGTTTTAGAAGATTATTAATTATTGATTCAATTTCCCTACTACATATAGGCCTGTGCAGATTATCTGATTTTAATTTTTTTTTCTTCTGCTTACTTTGGATTTGATTTGTTCTTCTTTTTCTAGTTTCCCGAGGGGGAGGTTACAATTATTGATTTTAGATCTTTCTTCTTTTCTAATGTATGCATTCAATGCTATGAATTTCCTTCTAAGTATTGCTTTTGCTGACTTGTAAACATTTTGATAAGTTATGGTTTCATTTTTATTTAATTCAGAATATTTTCAAGTTTCATCCAAGATTTCTCCTTTAATCCATGTGTATGTTGTTTAGTCTCCTAGTAGTTTGGGATTTTTCAGTTATCTTTTGATATTGAGTTCCAGTTTAATTCTACCGGGGTCTGAGAGCAGACAGTGTATGATTTCCATTCCTTTAAATTTGTTAATTTTTTATGGTCTGGAATGTTGTTAAATGTTTCATGTGAACTAAAGAAGAATGTGTATTCTGCTATTTTTGGATGAAGTAGTCTCTAAGTGTCTATTAAAACCTGTCGACTGATGATGATACTGAGTTTCACTATGTCTTTACCAATTTTCTGCCCGCTGGTTGTGTCCATTTCTGATAGAGAGATGTTGAAATGTCCAACTATAATAGTGGATTCATATGTTCCTCTTTGCACTTCTATCAGCTCTTGCCTCATGTAATTTGATGCACTGTTATGAGGCATATACACGTTAAGGAGTGATTTATGTTCTTAAAGAATTGACCTCTTTATCATTATGTAATGCCTTTCTTTGTCTCTGATAAGTTTCCTTGCTGTGAGGTTGGCTCTGTCTGAAATTAATATAGCTCCTCCTGCTTTTTAGTTATTGTTAGCATAGTATATCTTTCTCCACCCATTTCCTTTTAATGTATATGTGTCTTCATATTTAAAGTAGATATTTTTTGTAAACAGAGTAAAGTTGCATCTTGTGTTTCAATCCACTCTGACAGTCTCTGTCTTTTCAAGGGGGTATTTAGACCATTGATGTTTAAAGTGATTATTGAGGCCAGCCATGGTAGCTCACGCCTGTAATCCCAGCACTTTGGGAGGCAGAGGCAGGCAGATCACCTGAGGTCAGGAGTTCAAAACCAGCCTAGCCAACATGATGAAAACCCATCTCTACTGAAAATACAAAAATTAGCTGGGTGTGGTGGTGGGCACCTGTAGTCCCAGCTACTTGGGAGGCTGAGGCAGGAGAATCGAACCCAGGAGGCGGAGGTTGCAGTGAGCCGAGATCTGCACTCCAGCCTGGGTGACAGGGCAAGACTCTGTCTCAAAAATAAAATAAAATAAAAAAATAAAATGAAATAAAATATAAAATAAAATAAATCTACCATATTTGTTACTGTTTTCTGTTTGTTGCCTTTGTTTTTTGTTTCTATTTTTGTCTTCCACTCTTTTCCCACTTTTTATAGTTTTCATTGAGCATTTTTTATGATTGTTTTCTCTCCTCTTTTAACATATCAGTTGTATTTTTTAAACTGTCTTTTAGTGATTGTCTTAGAGTTTGCAATATACATACATAACCAATCCAAGTTCACTTTCAAATGACACTACACTACTTCCTAGGTATTGCAGGTATCTTATGACAAAATAATCCCCGTCTCTCCCTCATCTCTCTTGTATCATTGCTGTCATTTATTTTGCTTATCTATAAGTGTATATAAACATATATGTAGATATATACATTTATGGATACATGGTGAATAGATTGTTGCTATTATTATTTTAAACAAGTTATCTGTTAGATCAATTAAGAAAAATAAAAGGTTTTATTTTATCTTCACTTACTCTTTCTCTGATGCTCTACTTTTCTTTATGTAGATCTGAGTTTCTGACCTATATCATTTTCCATCTCTCAAAAGAAGTTATTTTAACATTTCTTGCAAAGTAGTTTCACTTTATTCATTACAGCCCTCTGCATATTAGTCATAGTTGTTTTAAATTTCTGATCTGATAATTTCAACATCTCTGCCATATCTGATTCTGGTGTGATGCTTGTTCAGTCTTTTCAAACTGTGTTTTTTGCTGTATAGTATGTTTTATAATTTTTTTCTTGATAGCTGGACTAATGTATGGAGTAAAAGGAATGACCATAAGTAGACCTTTAGTAATATGGTGGTCGGGTGTTGTGGGAGGGGAAGAATTCTGTAATTCTATGATTAGTTTTCAATCTTTTAGTGAGCCTATGCCTCAGGACCATGAATTTCACATACGCTTCTCATTTGCCTTCTTAGGTAGGACAGGATATGTGGATATCCAGTTTTTCCAGCACCATTAGTTATAACAAGTATTCTTTCCTTTTTGAATTGTCTTGGTACCTGTGATAATAATCAGTTTATTAAATGTGAGTTTATTTCTGGATTCTGAGTTCTATTCCATTGATCTGTATGTCTGTCCCTATGCCCGTACCAGATGACTTGCTTACTGTAGCTGTGAGTAAGTTTTCAAATTGGGAATTGTGAGTTTTCCAAATTTGTTTTTCCTTATCCAAATTTGTGTGTGTGTGTGTGTGTGTGTGTGTGTGTGTGTGTGTGTGTGTGTGTGTGTGGCTATTCTGGGTGCTATGAACTTCCTTAGGAATTTTAGGATCAGTTAGTCAACTTCTGCAAAGAAGGCAGCTGGAATTTTGATGGTTTTATTTCATTTTACATTGTCATTTTTTTCTTAGCATTGTAATTATGAAAAGGAATAGTATTTACTTGTAGTATTTCCTGGTTTTCTCTTTTCTTTTGAAAGGCCAATGAGATTCCTATCTTCTCAAGCTGCTCCAAGATTATTTAAATACTGTTGTCACTATTTTCTGTTGTGAAATCTAATTTTTAGCCAGTTAAGTAGAGATCTTTCCCCATAATTCCCCCACACCAACAAAATAGATTTTGTTTGCCTCTTTGTGTTTACCAAACAATAGTTTTACTCTTATATTAATGTCTTAGATAAAAGATTGTAAGGCCTTCTAATGACAGACCAAGCATATAGGGGTTTGTGTGGTAGAAAAACTAACAGAACTGATAGGTAAAATAGTAATGTCTACCCAAAGCTCCATACCTCCAGGGATGTAATTTAAGAGTTTTATTACAAGAAAATTAAGTGAAATGTATTACTTAGTTATTTATTATTGTAGTAGTGGGGTTATTTCCTAATTTACCTTAAGGATAATGTCTTTAATGTAAATAGTCTACTAAATATAGTAATTACTAAATATAGTAATCAGAATATGATGCATGTTTATATTGAATGAAAATAAATGGGATGAAAGAAAGTTTTTAGAAATTAACATAGAATGGAGAGAGTATCTGGTATACCAAAGCACTCAGTAAATATTGGTTGAATAAAGGAATGAATGAAAGGAAGCCCCTACATGAATCATTGTTTATAAAGCCTAGGCCCCTAACTCAGGGATGAGTCTAGTTAATCTCTCAATTCAAAAGGCTAAATCCTGCTTTTAAGGTAGATTGTTTTTTAGTGTTTTCAATTTTCTTAAAGGATAACCTGAGAGTTTCACATTTTTACAGTGTTTATGTCATGGTTGGTGCAGATGTCCCGTTTTCTTCTTGTTTACGAGAAGTTGAAAATCCACAGAATCAACTGAGATGTAGTCAAGAAATGGAGCCTGTAATAACATGTGATAAAAAATTTCGTGCTCAATTTTACATTGACTGGTGCAAAATTTCATTGGTAAGTTTTTATTTTGTTTTTGCAAGTTTAATTAAAAATGATGTGGCTGGAATTAACATTTGACTAAAACCTGAATTGCTTTTAGGAATAAATCCTGGATTTACTTTAACTGCAGTTAACTTCCCTTGAGATTAAGGATCTGGTAAGCTCGTTAACAGTGCATCCATTTAGGAAAGAATATATCCACTTTGGTACTTATTCTATCCTTGATTAGTTGCTGGGGCTGGATTAGCTTGGCAGGTGGTCCAAATGAACCCCCTGGACATCGGACATCCATATAGCTGCTAATGAGCACAGATAATGGAGTTAGTATGATGTGTGCAGAAAGATTCTTCTTAAATATTCTGCCACTAACCCACTTTGGAAGGAGAGGATGGAGTACAATAATAAATCTGAAAATAAAGCAATATTGTGCTATGATTTAATGTTCTGACAACTCAAATTATAGGGAAAGTCCAAGAAACGAGACAATTCCAAGTGAAGAAAGTTAGAATCTTACTCATAATTCATAAACATAATATTTCTTTCCAAATCACATTTTAATTTGCATGTTAACAGATTTAGGAAAATGTAAAGTTTCAAATATATGTAAGATATGTGTAATATTTTATATATGTTTGCATATTTTATATGTCTGTATATAATATTTTGATCCTGTTGTCTGAAAGGCAGGAGAGTTGTTTCAATTCTTTGTTTTTTCTTTTTTCTTTTCCTATTAATGTATCCAACCGATGTTTTAATTATTTAGTGATCTTTTAGATTTAACTTCTGTCAATTCTTTATGATTGGTGGTGAGTGAATTAGATCTAAGTTTAAAGTTGACATCTGAACAAAGTTATTGACACATAAACACAACTATCACTTCATGTGTTAGAGAGCCAGCTGCATCCTGGAGAGCATATTACTCACATTGCAACACTTAGCACTCCTTGTGGCCTTTTGCCTTGAACTCTTCTTCTCATGCCTCTTGTCTCATGGCCTTTAGAAAAATGGCCTTCTTTGCCTTCCTAAATCAAGTAAAATTATTATTATAGGCAAACTTGCTCAATATTTCAATCATGGTGCTAACTATACAAGGGTGCAGGAGACTAAGCAGCTGCAACCGTAACTTAGATTCCTCTCCCAGCATCATCAGTGGACAGCAGACCCTAACAATGCCATTTTACTTGTGGTTGTTCTGGAAAATGAGTTTATGTTTAGGACTATTACCCAGTCTCTAAAAGTTAAAAAATGATATATGCCTTGAAGATTTTTATCTGTTAAGGCTTTATAAGTGGAAAGGTTGGGAATTTTTATTTTACATGTATTTATTTTTATGTCACATCTTGCCACAAAAGATTTCAGAAGGTTAAATAAGAGTCATACAGTAAACATAATAAATAAAATATAAAAGAAATGGAAAATCAGGACCTAAATTTCACCCCCCAAAAATAAGCATAAGGCTGTGTTGGACAACAAGCCGCCTAATGTGCAGGACAAAAATAAATGAAATTCATATTTAGTTCTCATTCTTAAAAAGGAGGCACATCAATTCCTTGGCAGAAAACAAAAGTTTTTACTAACACTGTATTATTAACAAAATTTTTCAAGTGGAGTTTTTTGGGAGAAGATACTGAATAATGCTACAACTAATTCTCCCCAGCATTTTATTTTAGTAGCAAATTTCACATGGCTACATTTTTAGTGTCCTTCAATAAAAACCTTAGCATAATTAAATGCAACTCAGTGAAAGCAGCTCAATTAATGTGGAGGTAAATTAACATAGTGCAACTGTTGTAGTTTTTTTTTTTTTTTTTTTTTTTTTTTGATACTGGGACAGAATTAAGTAAGACTGGGATAGGTTCCATATTCCCTAGACTAACATAAAAGTTACTTCTGTCAGCTGGAAGGCAGAAAGATCAAGGACAACACGTTTGGAAATTGTCCCTCTTTTTTTTTTTTTTTTTTTCCTTTTCTCTTTCGCTAAACTTAGAAACCATACGTGCATACCTGTTTTCAGCCAGTTTTAGGTTTGGTAAAATCTGCACTTCAGCTTTGCCACTAGGAAGTAAGACACTTACATGGTAGTGTAAAGGACTACTGCTTTAGAGGAAGGAAACTGAAAAAGAACAACTACACGCATAGGCACACACACATTAAATATGTACACATGTAAATGTATATGTATATATGTTTTAGGAAGAACATAGAAAGTAGACCAAAGTAAAGCCTTTATTACTTTCATTTGTTACATTCCCTACCTCCAATAGATACTTGAAAATTCAAGGTGATAAAGTAATTGGAAAAGATGGCTTTTTAGATAATTTGTCAAAGAATGTTTTAGTGTATCCAGATCTTAAAATCTCATAATGTTTGCAACGATTAATTTGTTGTGTAATTGTCTTCTTTTGTATCAGGTTGATAAAACAAAGCAAGTGTCCACCTATCAGGAAGTGATTCGTGGAGAGGGGATTTTACCTGATGGTGGAGAATACAAACCCCCTTCTGATTCTTTGAAAAGCAGAGACTATTACACGGATTTCCTAATTACACTGGCTGTGCCCTCGGCAGTAGCACTGGTCCTTTTTCTAATACTTGCTTATATCATGTGCTGCCGACGGGAAGGCGTGTGAGTACTTTAAAACTAATAAGAAAATTAGAGATCCTGCTAAGATAACAACATAGAAGATTCCATTAAAAGCGAAGTTTCATTTAGTTCATAAAATACTTTGTAAATGAACTGAAATTGTGTCCAAACTGCAATACTTTATTCCTTTAAAATGAATTAAAATAGTTTTGAGTCTAGTAAATCAAATTAGGGGATATAATTACTTTATTCAAAAATTATTAAGGCTAGATGTAAATTCGCACTGGCAAAACAGTCCCAAGAATAATTGAGGCTAGGTATTTTGGTTATACAAGCCATCTTGTATGAGCAGAAACTGCAGAATCTACTGACACGGTAATTGCACTTAAAAAAATTGTGTTAGTTTGATCAGAAGTAATGGTCAAAACTCTTGAAATCATTCTGCTGTCAAACAGGGTAACACAATTTAACGTTTAAAATATATTTTTAAAACCCAACTTAGCCGTAAATTAATGAAAATAAGGCATAATTTGAGTAACGAGTCTTCACTTCATGATTAGTTAGTACCTTCAGGACATCTACGTCAATTAAGGTAATCTCCCAAGATTATCTGGAAGTCAGGGCAACAAAGCAAAGGATAAAAAAATTAATAAAGCAGCAAGTAACAGATTCTTTCATTTTTACATGTAGCTTTATTTCATTATGTCACAGAATTTATTTCAATCAAGGCCTTGATTCTTAATCTCCATTTTTTTCATTTTTCTATGTGTTTCTCATCAGTATTCCATCGCTCTATGTGTACTCATCCAAGTAATGTCATAAACCTGGTGGCAAACGCTGCCTGGTTGCATTTAATAGTGACAATGTCAGCATTTCCACATCATGCAAGATCCCATGAGCATATAGTCTTAATGTTCCAAATATCAATGCTATTATTTAATTCATAAATTTTGTTTTGTTTCTAGGGAAAAGAGAAACATGCAAACACCAGAGTAAGTGTCTTCTTTCCTGTTATTTTCTTCATCATTTTTTCCCACCTCTCAGTTGCCCATCATGCTCCATACATGTGTGTCAAGCTTTTTTTCATTCGTCATCTTTCATAGTTTATTTCATAAATGTGAAAGCTGCTTTCTAAATAGAGATATTTAGGAGGGGTAGAAACTAAAACTAAAAAGGGTTTGAAAACTAAGATTACATAGATAAGAATTAAACCTAAAATATTTCAGATTCAGAATATTAACTTACCATTTATATTATGTGATTTCCAATCTGCATTTCTATAAACCAGAGAACAGATGAAAAGACCTTTCATACACGTTTTCCAGAATCTACAGTAATTACCTACCATAAAATGAAACTTCTGTGAGTATTTATAAATGCCCCACCAGAAGCAAAAATATAAAAGCTATGGTAGTTTTATCTTAAATCATAGAAAATAAATAGAAAACTAGTTTGTTACTTAGGACAGTAATATTAATACAATGCTTCATAGCTTAGTTTAATAAAACACCTATGTATTTTAAAATTGGTTTATAATTTTCAGTTTTGTTATATTAAAAGTATGTGAGATGTATGACTTTCTGAAATAGTTTATTGAATGCCCAAAGTGCAATAATGTCGTTATTTTAAAAGATAAAAATACTTCATAACTTTTTCAAATCGATGACCCACCAGGCTAATATATGATTTTAAATATATATTGTTTTATTTCTTTTTGACCTAGCATCCAACTGGTCCATCACAGTGCTATTCAGAAATCTACCAAGGAGCTTCGAGACATGTCCAAGAATAGAGAGATAGCATGGCCCCTGTCAACGCTTCCTGTGTTCCACCCTGTGACTGGGGAAATCATACCTCCTTTACACACAGACAACTATGATAGCACAAACATGCCATTGATGCAAACGCAGCAGTAAGTGTCCACTTAGAGCCACAATTATTAATATGCATGTATATTTTTACTAATATCTGTAAAGAACAGAACTTTCTGTTGTTGCATTTGTTTGTTTATAACTGGAAGAGAAAATAACAAAAGGACATTAATTGTGTAAATCCCACCCCTACTCTCCTGACATATACAATACAATTACTTTTAGGAAATGCGCTTTTTTTCCCTCCACTAATCCAAACAAGACTACATATACCTTAATATTTAAGAAATTGACACTGATACTAAACTCAACATTACATGTTTGCTCAAAGATGAGTTAATTATAAAAAAAGAACCATATCCTAAGCATTTCAAATTGATTATTTTTAGAGATGTTAAAATTATTTGGTTTAAACCTATTAAAATGTTATTACCATAGACCTTTGTAATCTAAATTTTTGCCTCAGAATTAAGGGTGTTTGGGTTGTTTTTTATGATCTGCTTGTACATCAGAGCAAGCAGCTCCAATTTGGGCTATAAACACCTATTTTATTAGTGCAAACCTTGTCTAGTGCTATAGGGATCAGGGTTAGAAAGCCTGGAAGGACTTTGTAAGGAGTAGATAAGGGTGAGGGGTGAGGATATTGTACAGTTGCATTTGGGAGACCATGCTATATAATGCTGTAAAGCAGCATTATGCTACATCATATATTGCTGATATAATGTAGCCTAGTGGCCACATTTTTATATAAGGGGATGATGGGTAAAACTGTTATTTATAAGAACATGTCTCTTTTTTTCCTTTTTTTTTTTTTTTTTTTTTAAGACGGAGTTTCGCTCCTGTTGCCCAGGCTGGAGTGCAATGGCGCGATCTCGGCTCACTGCAACCTCCGCCTCCCAGGTTCAAGTGATTCTCCTGCCTCAGCCTCCCAAGTAGCTCAGATTATAGGCACCTGCCACCATGCCCAGCTAATTTTTATATTTTTAGTAGAGACGGGGTTTCACCATGTTGGCCAGGCTGGTCTTGAAATCCTGGCCTAGGTGATCCGCCTGCCTCGGCCTCCAAAGTACTGGGATTACAGGTGTGAGCCACCATGCCCGGCCTTTTTTCTTTTTAACCATATGTTAAAATGAGTTGAATTCAATTGCCCCAAGCACTAGAAGTCATGAAGTTGGCTTTTGAGGTCTTCCTCTTTTTCACTTTACTTTTATAGATGGAATGGCTATGCAGAAAAATCTCTTTCTCAGTCTCTCTCTCTCTCTCTCTCTCTCTCTCTCTCACACACACACAGACACATACACACCCCTTAGGATATAATATTAAAGTGAACACATTTACCTGGGAACTCTGCTGGGTACATTTTTCCCATTGAGTGCTTATTTTGTAACCAGGTAGAATGCATGTGGTAATTTGAAGATTAAATAATAATTAATATAAGTAGTATAGATAGACTAGATAAGTTTATCCAGAATACTTTAGAAACCCAAAAGTATTATGAATATTTTTCTAAAGTTCTCTAACATCACTTAGGGTCATACAGACTAAGGTGCCTGTTTATGTGCATGTGTGTGTGAGAGAGTAAGTAATGGGTAGTGGGTAATTTAAGAAATGGGTGAAATTGCATATGTTTAGAATTTTGAATTTTTGAAACATTAATATATCAGGGATATAAATATTAAAGTCTACAAAATTTAGTTGTACTGAATGCAACGTATGGGTTTCTATGCTCTCTGGTGGTCAGTAGCCCACCTATTATGGGTCATCATAAAACCCAGTTTACCAGGATTAGATACTGATGAGAAAAATTGGTAAAATTTCAAGAATATTGTAATAATTCACAATTTAACAACCTCTTACCCTTTTTTAGATGAAAATTACGAAATGGCTTTGTCATTCATTTTCAAAATGAAAAGAATTTGTACTTATTCTTTAAGGTTATTATTTCTGATATTGTTTACCCTAGCGTGCCAGTGAAATGTTGACAGATATCCTTCAAAAATGGAATGGTCAAATACACTTGGAAAAAAGTAGTAGCAACATTGCAGAATTCTAACATGAAACAAATCCTGTAGCTAACCAACTGTTTATGAATGATAAATTCAGTATACTTAGTATGAATGTGAAGATGAAATGCATGCCCTTTTAAGAAGGGTTAATTAATAAGTACAAGGCAGCATTATCCAAGCATATATACCTGGTTATCGAGTACTGTAATGTAAAGGTTTTATTTCTCTGTTTTTTAAGCTACAACAGTCTTCAGTCCCTTAGTGTGCTGATACACTTTGTGATAGGAAAAGTTCAGAATAGGTAACTCTTCAAAGAACACAGTTTGAGAAATGCTTCTATTGATAATGTAACAATGCTGTAGAATTTTAGAGTAGAAAACTAGTTATAATGAGTAGGGGAACTTGAATATGTTTGTAAATCAACAAAACTCTATTGCTAGTGAAATTTAAGAGAGGAAAAAGGTTGCTGTCATTTTAAGATAACCCTTTCTAACCATATATATTGAAAATAAGAATAGCTCCTTAAAAAGTATTTTGATTCCCTGTGGTTAGAATTTTG
This sequence comes from Symphalangus syndactylus, assembly GCF_028878055.3. Lineage (NCBI taxonomy): Eukaryota > Metazoa > Chordata > Mammalia > Primates > Hylobatidae > Symphalangus > Symphalangus syndactylus. Next base: position 106,318,556 of record NC_072425.2, read on the forward strand.
CAATGTTGCTACTAATATAAAAGCAAAATAAAATTTTCTATCTAGTTTACACCAAATGGATCTTTCTGGTCCTTTCATAACCCCTCAAGACTGTCATTAGGTTGATCAGATCTCTCTACTTGCAAATGCAATAGGCTATTATATTGAACTTGCAATAATTTAAACACATACGTATTTTTAAGTCCAGAAAACCTTCACATTATTCAGATTTCTGCTAATGGAAAAGCTCCATTAACTAGCACTTCTATATAAATAGGGTACATAGATAATTGATGATGTTCACAATGATTACTCTGAGGCACTGCAGGATCATCAAGTGCGTCTGACTCATCAGAGGAAAATTAAATTACATTCGGTGTCATTTCAGTGTTGAGTGTATATTATCTTTCTTTTATTCTTAGAAATGGATAATATGTGCACAGTCTCTATGGTAACTCCCTATAAGCCAGAATATGTGATTAACCTCATTTTCCAACCATGCCAGATAATAGGGAATTTATTGTATGGGGTTCATCGTAGCTGTCCTTTATGCAAATTCAACTTTTACTTTTTACCAGAAAAACAGCCATGTTTTAAAAGTTTTACTTCAGCACTGAGTAGACACACACAAATATTTTGGTCATTTGGATTGAAATGAATTCTCAAGATTAAAATGCGATATTATATTTGGGGAGGCATTACAGTACTCAATAACCAGGTATATACTTGGATAATGCTGCCTTGTACTTATTAATTTACCCTTCCTATAAGGGCATGCATTTCATCTTCACATTCATACTAAGTGTACTGAATTTATCATTCATAAACAATTCTTAGCTAGCCAAAGGATTTCATGTTTATTCTTCAGATTGATACCGGAAATATTCAGACATGGATATGGCTAAAGGTTTGTATTGGCTTCTAAGCAAAGACTCAAGAATATTCAAAGCTTTCTTTCAAAACTGCATAAAACTAGTTTGTTCCTTTAAACAAGTCAATTTACATCAGAGGTATAGAGAACTCACAATGTTATGTAATGAATGGCTGCCACCATTATCAATTACATAAGTAATATTTTCTTTTTGGTAGAATGTTTCACAGAGCTCCAGACTGGCACCATAAATTAGTCAGTAAGAAAAAATGTTTAATCACTTTCAGATGATAAATTTGAGACACTGATAAGAAACAAAGTTAAATTAGGTCAGAACTGAGATTAGATTATTTACCTATCCTGATATCTAGGCAGGGATAGATAGTGTCGGTCATTGACCTCAGAAGGATCTCTGATTCAGGTTATAAGCAAAATGAATAAAGAGGCAGTGGAAAGGGAAGCTGGAGCAGAACCTGGAGATGTAGCACATGCCTAGAAATGAGGTGTTTCATTTTGTAGTGTTTCTTTTGCTTTTCAAATTACAGAGACAATATAAATAGGCTGTTAAAACTATCACAGTCTAGAAATGTAAGGCCAACTTAATTTGATCTTGGCTAATGTATTTATTCTTTAATAAACTTTTCATTTTGGAATGATTGTAGAGGTACAGGAAAGTTACAAAGATAATAGAGAGTTCCCAGGTACACCTCAACCAGTTTCTCCCGTTGTTAACATCTTATAGTACCATGGTACATTTGTCACAATGAGGAACCCAGTATCGGTACTTTACTGTTACCTAGATTTCAGACTTTTTTCAGATGTCATTCATTTTTCCACTAATGTCCTTTTTCTGTTCTAGTATTCCATCTAGGACACAATAATCACTATGTCTCCTTAGCCTCCTCAGGTCTGGGCATTTTCTTAGACCTTTCTTGCGTCCCATGACCTCGACAGTCATGAGAAGCTATAGCAAGGTATTGCGTAGTATGTCCCTCATGCCCTCATATAGTAAGTTTTTCTGCATCTGTACTTAGTTATCTTTGTAGCCTAGTGAATAAGTGTTGCCATTAATAGCAGGAATAATTTTTCCCCTATAGACATTCGTCTTATTTATTACAATTCATTCCTGGAAATCACATTGTAAAGTAATTCTTAAAAGTAAATTGACTTTGCCCAAAGAATCATTGTTGTGACTGGGGTTATGTTTGTGACCAAAGACTTCACATCAAAAATCTATTACATATTTGACCGGTGTACCTCAATGATTGCCCTTTGTAATTATTTAAATGAAAAAAATTTAATTCCAAGTAATAACATTTTAGGTCATCAGAGGAATGTCAAGAGAGAGTCTAGCCTTGTTCCCAAACCACGTTGTGTCAGAATCACCATAGAGCTTTTACAGTACACATTTCGGGGCTCTGAGTATGGGAATTTGGAGTCTGGTGGGAGTGTATGTTATGGTAGAGCTCCTGCAGAGAGCTTCTCAACAAAGACTGAGAATTCCTGGCTTAATAATCAAAAGACTTAAGTTTCAGGATTGGAAAATCCAGAGCTCTGAGTAAGAAGGGTTGTTATTCACATTCCTCTACATGGAGTTTTAAAAGGGGAACAGTTTTTCCTAAATTCTCCCATGTGAAACTGAAAGAGGAGCAGTCCATGCACATTGTTTAGGAGGTTGGAGCTGTTTGGGAGTTTATACTTCTCAGCCTCTAGACTCTTCCATACCTCCCTAAACTGCCTGAGGAAAATGGTGTGGAGAGGTTGCGAGATGAGAGCTAATCAGAAAACAGTGCCTGGAACAGCTAAAAGCCATTGAAAAAATGTTATTTTGTAGTCTTAGGCTTGGGGAAAGGGACATTGACTGAAGGATCCCAAATATTTGATTTTCTAAAAAATAATTTATTATTAAATTTGTAGTGAGGTATGCTGTCTTTTGGGGAAAGATCTGCCTCTTCACTATTCTTTTCTTATGCCAACATCAATACCAATTGATTTTTTTGGAGTGGTAGGCATCTTCATGAGGCCCCTTAGGTAATGAATAATTGGGGATAGTACTCCACACATTTTTCAGGAAGATATTAATTTGCTACACAAAAATTTTCCTTATTCATTATTCTAAACATAATTCCTAATCCAGGATAATTGGGTCTCTCTCAAAACAGGAGATAGGTTATACTTAATCTTTTGAAAATTAACAAGTATAAAAGTAGAATTAAGTCTTCTAATTGAAGACAGTATCTAATCATTTTAGCTTTTATTTAAATGTTTTTCCATTTGTCCTGCTTTTGGTCACAATGACAACTAACTTTATGGTAAAATTCCATAAATAAAAATTAAGTTTTAATAAAAGTTAATATCAGTTGAAGACAATGTTTCAGGGGACTAAGATTATGGTGTCCTGTTGAGAAGTATCAAGCAGCCAAGAATATTTCAGAGCCATTGTTTTCCAAAAATATATATCTATTTGTTATTGTTAAATGATGTCACCATACTAACTGAAAAGAGAAATGTTTTGTATTTCACACAACTAATGTCATTTTCTTTCAACTCTGGCATGGATTCTGTGGCTTTATGCAAATCATCATTTTGCTTTTTAGTCTGAAACAAGTAGCAATATAATCAGTTGATAATCATCAACCTTACTCACAGAATTACGGTATAGGGTATCCAAGAATGTCAAGTTACTTTAAAATGGTTGTACAAATAAGAAATAATTGTGTACTCCCCCCAACTCACTTATTTATTAATTTGCAAGTTATTACTCTTACATTCTTACAGAATGAAGTTTGTGCAATAACTAACACAATTTTCTATTTAAATGCATGAAATTAATGAACATAAACTGAGAAAATAATTAATGCTAATAATTTAGTTACAGTTTTCTTAAATTTCTACATAATGCAGTTTATACATAATAATTTTTCACTTAGTCTAATAATCACTAAATTGTTTTATGACTTTATTAAGGTCCTTCCTTGGAAGGATTATAGGGCCTCTATTTGAAGTCGACCCCCGCCTCCTGTATAATTGCCTTTAGCAGCCTGCTCTCACCAAAGATGAGAATTCGCCACTTTCTTCCTGCATTCTCTGCATCTTAACTAGCAGAGTTGGGGTTGAAGGCATTTTTCCAGTATGCCTGAAGCAGTGCTATTACAAAGTATGTCCCTTCAACTCTTAAATGAAATACACAGTTTTAAATATGCCTATCATAGATGTATTCACACTTTAATACTTACAGGTTCGCATTTAGTTACAAGTTTGGGAAGCCACAAAAACAGAGCTATGTGCACACATCTTGGAGACTCAAGGGTCTCCTTCAAAACAGGAGATAGATTGTACCCAGTCAGGGGAAGTTGAATCTCAGTATTTTTTTGGTTGAGCACCTTTTTGCACACATAAGCACTTTTAATATAACTCATCTAAGTTTCCTTTGAAATTGCAAGGAGTGCATGTGCATTGTTCAAACACAACCACTCAGAACACGCACTGTGTTTTCAGTCCCTAAATCAATGTAAGATACACAGTTGCTTTCTTATGCATCTTCTCCAAATTTCTTGCTAGTTTGTGTGTGGCATTTTTCTCAACCAGCCATCTCTTTTCACCTAGCCCAGCCCATTGTGATTTAGAAAGTTTAGCAATGTAGCAAAAGAGGAAAAAACGGAGGCTAGAAAAGAAATGACAGGGCATAGGTTGACTTTGATCAGTGGTTTCCAAGCTAAATTCCACAGAAAGGTCAGTTGGGAGGGCCAACAAGAGAAGTGGGGGGCATCCAACTACCTCATCCAAATGCTGATTTTGAATTTGGAGGATCTTTAATCTAGTGCTTTCGGAAAACATGTGTCTTTGTTTACTAACCACTACCTATGTTAGAACACCGACATTCTATACTTTCTTTATCCTGTTTTTGTATTTTGTCAAAATGTGTTGATTCAATCTGCTAACAGGCTAGGTAGAGCTAGAGATGGTAAGGAACGAGGAAGTGCTTGTGTGTGGTGTGTGCCTATGTGTAGAAGGTGCACTGTGTTCATTTTGAGTGTAGAATAAGACCCAGATCAGTTATACCTGAGTAGGTAAAATAAAACACATCCTCCCACCCTGTGTGAGATGCCCATCTAATTGCATTTTGACTTCTGTAGTAAAGATGTTTGCCTAGCCATCTTTAAATGTAGAACTTATTCCCTCTTTGTAGTTTATAAATTGATCTTTTTACTTTTGTGACCAAAACCAATATAAATACATTGTGTGAAATTCTGAAAGAACAAACAAGCTAAAAAAGAAATACTACTCTCGCCTACACAAGGATAAGGCTGATAAGTAACAATAAAAAAGAATATAATCATTGGGATGAATTATTAAGTAACTTCCTCAAATTGTGTTAGAGTTGAGTTTATTATTTCCCTGGTAATATCTTTAAAGTGGAACTGAAACATTAAAAAAAAATCGCTCAAAGGTGTTACCTATAGATTAAATTAAGAGTTTAAACAGTATTTAACTAGCATGCACTGTTTTCCACTTTAGGTTGTTGTATTTGGAACGTAAGATTTGCCTGGCTGAAATAATTCATATCAGTGGTTTTCAAACTGTTTTTTACAGATTTCTTAGAATTGCTATAGGGGCCAGCATGAGGGACAAAGAAAACAAAGCGGACAGGATTCCTAACTCCCTTGTTTCAACCCAGGCAACCCCACATTTATCTCTTTTGTACATCACAGTTCTGCTTAGAGTTTCCATTAAGAGGCATCCCAATGCTAAAGAGAAAACAAAAAACTGAAAATCCCCAGCCTGGATCAAACTTTATTACAAAGGACTGACTCCTAGAGTTTCTTCCATACAGAACCTAAATTGTAGATTTTCATAAACTAATTTTAGTATCAAAATGTGAAACTGAATCTGTAAGTTAATAAATGTATATACTTTATAATGCTTACTGCTGAGGATACTAAACAAAATATGATGGTTCTTATTGTTAATATACTTTAGGGCAATTAAATATTACGTACAGAGAATACAATGACAATCAGCATGTGAATGAAAGCATGCTAAATGGTAACCTAACTGTGGGTTGCTTAGAGAGTGAGGATGCATAGGAAGGTGGTTCTTGAGATTTTTTTAGTTAAAAATAATATGTAAAAAATTTTAATAACATTTCTTATGGGAATTTTTAAATTATAAGAGTAATACCTGTATGCTGTAACAAGTTCTGAGTTTGTAAGAACAAATGGGAGCTGATTGGGTACAGGACATGGTAGTAGCCATGGTGGTTGGTTGTTGGCTTCAAGCAGACATGGGGCACTCCATGTAGGAGTGAGATATATTGTGGCTTTCCAGGCCACATTAAGAAATCTGAAATTTAATCTGCAGATAGATACAAGGAAATATTGAAATGTGTGTTATTTAAATGACATAATCAGATTTGTGTCTTAGAACAGTGGTCCCCAACCTTTTTGGCACCAGGAACTGGTTTCATGTCAGACTAGGAGTGGGGGATGGTTTGGGGTGATCCAAGTGCATTGCATTTATTATGCACTTTATTTCTATTATTACATTGTAATATATAATGAAATATTATATAACTCACCATAATGTAGAATCACTGAGAGCCCTGAGCTTGTTTTCCTGCAACTAGACAGTACCATCAGGGGGTGATGGGGGACAGTGACAGATCATCAGGCATTAGATTCTCATAAGGAATGCACAACCTAGATCCCTCACATACGCAGTTCACAATAGGGTTCACACTCCTATGACTGTCTACTGCTGCCGCCAGTCTGACAGGAGGCAGAACCCAGGTGGTAATGCGAGCGATAGGGAGCACCTGTAAATACAGATGAGGCCACTCACCTCCTGCTGTGCAGCCCAGTTCCGTGGCCCAGGGGTTGGGGACTCCTGCCTTAGAAGATCATTCTGACAGCAATGTGCAGAGTGGACTATAAGGGGACAAGAATGTAAATGAGGAAACAAGTCAATCCCCTTACAAGGATCTAAGTGAGAAATGATGATGGCTTCAACCAAGTTAGCAATGGAGATGGGGAAGAATGGGGGCAGATCCAAATGAGACAAAAAGAAATGTCAAAAGTCCCTAAGTGGTTGAATGTGGGGACTGAAGGAGAGGGAAGGAACAAGGATGACTTCTGCATTCCACCAATGCATCTGGATGCATGGCCAGTGTCATTCCTGACATGAAGATAAAAGAGCACAGATGTTTGGGATAGTCAATGAAGATGGTTATATATGTTGTTCCATGAAAATGTGTGATCTGGATCTGAAAGTGTATAGGTTAAGAGCACAAGCCACTGTGTTCACATCTTTACCTACCATGTCCTAGCTATGTGGCCCTGAACCTCCAAGGCTATTTCTTCACCTATAAAATGGGAAAAATATTAACACCTACCCCTTAGGGTTGTAGTGAGGTACTTTAGAGTATAGCCCGTAGTGAAAATTTCATGCATGTTATCAAATATTGTTAATTTTTATTCTCCTCAGACCTCAGTTTCCTCATCTGTAAGCTCATGAAAGGGGAGGGGAATTGTGCTGGATTACATGACTGGAGTCATAGTTTACCCGTAAAGTTTTTCATTCTAGTATGTCTGCTCTCTATTTACAAGTGTGTAAACAAACAGTTTTACTCAAAAATGTTCATCATTTCTAGGAACTTGCCACATCAGACTCAGATTCCCCAACAGCAGACTACAGGTGAGTGCTAAGAATAATAAATTGATGTTTATGAATGAATCTAATAGATTAAAAGATAATTATGGCAGTACATAATTTATGAAGCTTTAGCTTCACTAAATAAGGCAAAACACTTGTGTCATTCCTTAATCAGACTTAAAACCTCAGAATAATAGCTTAGATTATTACATAGATTGGCATCAGAATGATAAACACAGGGTAAATGATCTTAGAGCAAAAGCATCCATGGAGGTCCTGTCTAATTAAGGAAGACTGAATGAAACCCCTTTCCTTCAGTGAAGCTCCCTATTCTTCTGCTTGGTATGAAAGATTCTTAGCTTGGATGCATCCAGGATTTGTCTCAGTAAGTGAGCAGCTTGAAACTGACTCTCACAAAAGGAAACCATTGTGGCTAATCACTGAGGCTTCAGGGGGATAAATGAGAAATGGCTGGCCTGGTTTTAAAGCCGCTTTAAAAAGCTGTTATAACATGACCAATGACAACAAGATGGCGGACAATTCTCCTTGGATTATTCTATTTCCCTAAGACTTGCTTTCTTTATTTCTTTCAAGTGTCCCTAAAAATTTTCCACAGCCAATTATTTCATTCATCTATATACTGAGTAGATAACTTATTCATGATTGTCTTCTAATTAGTGGTCGATTCCTAGTTCTAATTGCCAGGCAACCATTAATGCCTTTGTAGCTCTTTTGGAAAAGCAAGAGAAGTTTTAAAAATCTAAGTTGGGTGTGGAATTCTGAGTATGAATAGTGGCATTGTGGTAGGGAAACTATTAAGTAAGTCTCTTAAAAACTTCAGGCACATACAGAAATGTATTGGATGTTTTCATTCAGAAATTATCTTCTCTATTACTGCTTTCGTGAATTTAAGGAGATTTTCGTTTGACAACTTTTCAAAGATTTGAGGCAAGTATAATGAAATTGTTCATCAGATTTTAATTACAAGATAATGTTTATCAGAATTTTTCCCTACAATTTTGATTACTTGTTTTAATTAAATGCTAACATGTTTCAACAAGACTGTTCAATATATTGATGTGTTGGTGCTACTTTGTAAGCATTCAGAAGATTGATGAAGGAACAGACTTTGTTATAAAAATGAGTCACCTAAAAAGAGAAAAAAGATAAATGAATCCCTACTACCACTAATTTCACGGCTATTTTTTTAAAGGAAAATTTCTAAAAGAATACTTCTACGATAGAAATGATAGAACTTCTTCATTATTAACCTTGTAGCTTCCATCTCTCCTAAGATGTCTATCTTCTGATTCTTAATTATTTCAGGCATGGAGTGAGTAGGAAGGAGGCAATTTCTAGAAAAACAGTAAATATTTATTTTGAGTATTTAAAAATCCAGATATTACTTACTTACCCACTAGGGGAATTAGGAAACTTGAGTAGATGATATTAGGGCAATTTGTTTAGTAGTCACATAGATTTTTTAGCAAGTACTCTTGTTAACTTGCTACATTTTAGTAATACAGAGCATTTCCAAATACAAGGACAATTTATGCCTAAACAAATATAAGAGCCAAAGAGTTTTCCTAGGGGATTTTAAGGTTGTTTAACCAAATTTATAAAATTATTTTTCTGAAACAGATTTTTAGGGAGCAGGTATTTTGCTTGAGTGAAGAAAGCTTTGCTCTCCTTTTTAGTTAATACTAGAGCCTATTACCTTCTTGTTTTCTTACATTTTTCTGCAATTTGGATCATATTATTGACTAAAGTACACTATCTCCTCTTGGTTGTTTTGTTGTTATTGTTTTTTTTAGTGAGTCCCCAAAATATCTTAAGTGCCAAAGGGAGAGAGACCACCCTAGCATTTTTTTATAATTATGAAAGATTGGTGTGTTTGTGCCTCTGGTACATTTAAAACTAAATGGAGGCTGGGTGTGATGGCTTACGCCTGTAATCCCAGCACTTTGGGAGGCCAAGGCAGGTGGATCACCTGAGGTCAGGAGTTCAAGACCAGCCTGCCTGACATGGCGAAGCCCCATCTCTACTAAAAAAATACAAAAATTAGCTGGGCATGGTGGCATACACCTGTAATCCCAGCTACTTGGGAGGCTGAGGCAGAAAAATCACTTGAACCTGGGAGGTGGAGGTTGCAGTGAGCCAAGATTGTGCCATTGTACTCCAGCCTGGGCAACAGAGTGAGACTCTGAAAAAATAAAATAAAATAAAAAAATAAAAAACTAAATGGAGGCATGCCTCCTGGAGAGAAGGGCTAATGGGCAGTTTACCTTCCTTATTTCCATTCTGTTCATTTAAATGAAAAAGTTTATTTCTCAATTTCTAAATTCTTCTATCTGCAAATGCATGGATTCAGTGCTGTTTATATATTTTTGTGAGTACGGCAGCTTTTCTTTTCTTTTACCCTGATTATCCTAATACTGCAAAGAGGCAGCTACATTTATGCATGATTATCATCAAACAGTAACTGGAGTTTTCCAAGTACCACAGAACATTATGCCCATGTCAGTTTTCTTTATGAAGGTAATTTAGGCACAAGAGTTTGTGTCTTGGATATCAAGTAATTTCATTTGTAGCTACCTATATGGAATTTATCAGGGGAAAGTATATCCTGAAGTTTTTTTTTTTTTTTTTTTTTTTCATTTAGTTCCTTGTTTTCTTTGAAATTCCCATCAAAGCTTTAAGAAATGAACTAGCTGATGGTGTTGTGTTCCTGGACTTGAGCACTAGCTGGGATAATAGAGCAGTTAAAAGCTGACAATCGCACTAACTTTTGGACTAGGCCCAAACCATTAGGTTTGATGCCCCTTCAGGTTTTCTCATTTTCTCTGCCCTAGCAGCCCACATGATATTTTTTTAAAAGCCATGATTAAAAGGTACAGTTATACATCCTGCAGTCAACTTCCATTCTTTTTGTTTATTGTGGGAGGAATTTTCAGACTGTACCTTTTGGGAAATACAAAATATTATAGCTCTGGTCCAAGAAGAAGACTGATTTAGAATTTTTTCTTTTGTTTTCTGTTTTTTAAAAACACCAAATACAGAGAAATAATGCAATGTAATTATTTTACATTGTATTAAGAAGATGGAAACTTTCTCCTTGCCATAATTTGCTTTGCTCAAAGTCTAAAAGTATCCATGCCCTGACTAACTCCTGCCCATATTCATTCTTACACATTGCAGGTAAATGGTATCCCTGAAGAAAGAAAACTGACTGAAGCAATGAATTTATAATCAGACAATATAGCAGTTATATCACATTTCTTTTCTCTTCCAATAATGCATGAGCTTTTCTGGCATATGTTATGCATGTTGGCAGTATTAAGTGTATACCAAATAATACAATATAACTTTCATTTTACTAATGTATTTTTTTTGTACTTAAAGCATTTTTGACAATTTGTAAAACATTGATGACTTTATATTTGTTACAATAAAAGCTGATCTTTAAAATAAATATTATTAATGAAGCCTAATTACTGGTGAAATTTACTTCAATAAAGTATTTGCTTCCTATTTAGTAGAAATCTTTTAATCGCTAGAAACAGGTTTATGTGTTCATTCTCATTCCACAAGACTTTATTTAGTGCTTCCTATAAATATATAAAATGCCTGTGCCTCAGTGTTCCAGTTGAGCAACCTATTTAAATAATACTTTAACTCTTGTGGCCTGTAAATCCTGTTGTTTTATATACCACTTGGAGTGTTTTCGAATAAACCTAGTTTTATGGATTGTGAAACTGATGACACCCAATCACTCAGGGCAGCCCAGGTTGCATACTTACCTGACTTCATAATCAGATATTTGGTGGTTTTTTTTTTTCTTTAGCTACACGTACTGGAATGGGAGGATATTTGGATCTAGAAGCAAGATAGGAGCTGTTACACAAAAAGAGAATAGTTACTGCTAATGTGACATCAGTTAGCTCCAAAACCCCAGAGTACCCTGCAGTAACTCTTTTATGTTCAAGGCTCTATAGTTTTGGCCGGCTTCACACATCTTGGATACTACTGGATCAGTGTGGCTATCACATCACCTGACAGGACAGCTTTCCTTGCAGACTGGACTAGCTGGAAAACCTTCTCTTAATCTACTTCGGGCAAATTTTTGTGTCACCTATTAGGTGGCCAGAGGTCACAAAAATTCCGAAATCCAGAAAGATTCCCTGTTAATGTTAGGTACCGTAACTTGTTTTCCACTTAGGGAGAATGGTCTGTCATATCGTTGACATTAGAACCTCCTTCTTCTTTCTAGGACAGAGGATGAAGGTTCTCTTATTTCTTAAAGATGTATCTCTTACTCTAATTTCTTCCTAAGTTAACTAAGGCGTTGCCACTTGCTGTTCTCCAGGAGTAATCAGCTTGAGGTTGTAAATGTATTGCATCAGAGCCATGGCCTAGGAGGAATGCAATGTTGTCAAGGCTCCAGAGGACCAGATTTTGGCACAGACGCAGAGTAAACAAACTGTTGCTCTTGCCAGGTGAAATCAAACTGCTTCTAATAGTCCAAGTGAGCAAGAATAAAGTAATGCACGATCGACATATCATGGACTATAGATCAGAAATCAGGAACTTTATTCATCTATTCTGGTAAAGAAGCCATTTGGAGATTGCAAAGTGCAGTTGGAGTTAGCATTGGTTTTTGCACTGACCATATTGAGGTATTGAATGGGGAGAGAAATCATTGGCCAGCATCTTACAAATCTTTAATAATAGCTTTAATCGCTGCAGTTCCCCATGAAAAAGTGATCTTGCTTCTGACTTAATATTTTGATGGGGAAAAGAGTCCAGATAATTTCCCCTTGGTTGATGCTACCCTAATAGTCCTTAAGGACTATTAAGGTTTTTTGTTGTTGTTGTTGTTGTTGTTGTTTTAACAAAGTGAGGATTCTGCCACATGCTGAGGATTTCTTTTCTATCCCAACTATACTCTCCTAGTGGGCAAATGACTATATGGTAAGTTTTGGGTCCTGATGGTAAACTTAAAACACCTTTTCAGTTAGCCAGCATAATCCCTTGCCCTAAAATACTGACTATAGTGGTTCTCTACATTTTCAGGAATTCAAGTAAACTCAGATTTAGATTCCAAATAACTCCTAAAAGTTTGTGGCTTTTCCATCCTCCAGGGTATATTTACCCATATACATGACAGCGTCTCTTTGAGGAAGGTCTAGGTTCAATTTCCACATGGTGTGTACCTAAGGTTACGGGATTTCCCAGGTTCCAGGTTCCACAGGTTCCATGTCTATAAATTGATTCTTTAGAATTGACTAAGGGACCATGATTCTTTTAAACATTGACCTTAGTAAGGCCTTCTCCCACCAAACTTGTGTGTTTATTTCTATCCCCCTTCAGTACTTGGAGGCTACATCAGTAATGGTACTGGGCAGTGAGCAACAAGGAATTGTTGATCTTTAGACAGAAGTGCCAATGGCAGTAATGAAATTGAAAGCCCCTAAACATTTATTTAGGTCAAAATATGCATTAAAAATTCACATCTGTAAGTCTACACTGATGACAGAAAAGAGCACTAAGTAAAGCTATTAAGGCTAAATTTGAGGCTAAGAGAATACTTAGAAGAAAATTAAATAGAAAATAACATCAAGGTCAGTGCCTCCAAGTACATACATAGCAAACAGGTGAGGTGAGTGACACTTGGGATCAATGGTCCAAGATCTCAGCTATTCTCATATCTCGACCATACCAATTAAGGATGAATAAAAGCCTTTAAGCAAGCCATCCAAAAATAGGGCAGCTTCAAAAATTTGCATTTCAGAATTTCCTATGAAACACCGCTACCATTTGCTTACTTACTGAATGCCTAATATGTTACTATAAGTCAGAGAGTGTTCTAAGGATGCAATGGTGAGCCAAATTAGACATAGGCTTGTTCTCGAGGAGTTTGCATTCTACTGGAAAAGACAGATATTAAGTCATCGTACAAATAAATGTAAAAAAAAATACAACCGTAATAGTGATAAATGCTATGAGGGAATGTAATTGATGCTATAAAAGTTTATCACAGCAGGACTTGACCTAGTCAGCAAGGTCAGAGAAGCTTCCCTAAAGTTCGGTTGATACCAAAAGAATGAGTAGTAAATGCTAAGATGAAAAGAAACTATCAACAGAGTAAACAGACAACCTACAGAATGGGAGAAAATTTTTGCAATCTATACATCTGACAAAGGTCTAATATCCAGCATCTATAAGGAACTTAAATTTACTAGAAAAAAAAATTAAAAAGTGGGCAAAGGACATGAATAGACAATTGTCAAAAGATGACGTACATGTAGCCAACAAACGTGAAAAAAAGCTGGCCAGGTGCAGTGGTTCAAGCCTGTAATCGCAGCTCTTTGGGAGGCTGAGGCGGGCAGATCACTTGAGGGGTAGTCAGGAGTTCAAGACCAGCCTGGCCAACATGGTAAAACCCCATCTCTACTAAAAATACAAAAATTATCTGGCCATGGTGGCAGGCACCTGTAATCCAAGCTACTTGGGAGGCTGAGGCAAGAGAATCACTTAAACCCAGGAGATGGAAGTTGCAGTGAGCCGAGATCGTGCCACTGCACTCCAGTCTGGGCAACAGGGCGAGAAAAGCTCAACATCACTGATTGTTAGAGAAATGCAAATCAAAACCACAATGAGATACCATCTCACACCAGTCAGAATGGCTATTATTACAAAAAAGTCAAAAAATAACAGATGTTGGCAAGGTTGTGGAGAAATAGGAATGCTTTTACACTGTTGGTGGGAGTGTAAATTAGTTCAACCATTGTGGAAGACACTGTGGTGGTTCCTCAAAGACCTGGAGACAGAAATACCATTCAACCCAACAATCCCATTGCTGGGTATATAGGCAAAGGAGTATAAATTATTCTATTATAAAGATACATGCACGTGTATGTTCACTGCAGCACTATTCACAACAGCAGAGAGAGAGAATCAACCTAAATGCCCATCAATGACAAACTGCATAAAGAAAATGTGGTACATATACACCATGAACTACTATGCAGCCATAAAAAGGAATGAGATCATATCCTTTGCAGGGACATGGATGGGGCTGGAGGCCATTATCCTTAGCAAACTAATGTAGAAACAGAAAACAAAATACCACATGTTCTCATAAGTGAAAGCTAAATAATGAGAACACACGGACACATGGCGAGGTAACAACACACACTGGGACCTGTTGGAGGGCAGGAGATGGGAGGACAGAGAGGATCAGGAAGAATATCTGGTAGGTGCTGGGCTTAATACCTGGGTGATGGGATGATCTGTGCAGCAAACCATATGGCACACGTTTACCTATATAAGAAACCTGCATATCCTGCACATGTACCCCTGAGCTTAAAAGTTGGAAATGAAATAAAAAAAATGTCATTTGATGTCAATTGAAAGAATGAGAATGGAAGTCTGCCTGACAACTAGTGTTGGGCAGTGTATTAAAATTGGCATGGATATACAGCCAGTGAGATTTTAAGTTGGTACCACTTTCCTGGGAAGAGACTTGACGATATGTTCTAAGAGACTTTAAGCTTGATTTCATATGCACCAAGCAATTTCTAATTTAAGTTTGGATTCTCATGTTTATCTCTTTTGAGGAGACACAGCACTGGTCATGGCACTAGGAAAGTGATATTTTTCACTATATATTTAAAAATTGGCCTATGAGTCTATGTGTCTAATGTGAGTCTACCCCTAAATGGTAGCTTTCCTTATGGGATTTTGGCAAAATCAGGCTCTTGATCCTGTAATACCAAAAGCCAGCCCATGGACTATGGTTAATTGAAGGAATAAGTGTTCCCTGGAGAGGACTCTTGACAATGATGCAATTGATATCCTTTGCAACACCTTGGCTGATTACTCCCTGTTAATTCAAACTGCAACAGAAAATATAGTTTATTTGGAAAGAAACTAAGAGAACGATATGTTTCAGTGCTGGTATGCGAAGAAGTATTCCAAGTATGAGCAAAAGGGCAGGGCAGGAGTAAACACTATGTGCATTGTGAAATAATTGGTGGCTTTGCAGCCTAAGATGAGTAGCCTCAGGTGACAAGTGACTCAAGAGTTCTAAGGCCATCAGTTGGAACAAAGGTGATTTTAGAAAAACAAAACTAACTGAACTTGTGATGGTGCTAAGATTAGGAAAGTTATATCCTGACTTTATTTGCAATGTTTTAATTTTTTGTAAGGAAGAATGTATTCATATCTTACTTGAGTAATTAGAAAATCTTCAATAAAAATTTAAGGAAATGTCAAAGGAAGAAAATGCTAAGATGATGAAGAATAAGAAAAAATATTTGAGGCAGATAGAAGAGAATTATTTAAGCCCTTTTGGAAGAAGAGATCCTAGTGAGTCTAGAGTTCCATTAGAAAGTCCAATGTAGCCACAGTAATGAAGACTAGGCAAGAGATGGTGAAGTATAGGGGAAGGCGAGACCCAAGGTAGGCCAAAACCATGCATGAACCTAAAGGAGAAAAATAAAGTCTGAAGGATGTTAAGAATGAAAAATGGGATGTGGTCATATTTGACCTTTTTATACGTACAAATAATCCAACAATAATATAGGGAACAGATAGAGCAGTTGGGCAGAATGGGTGTGGTTATACCAGTCTGAAATCTATTGTAGATATAATTGGAGAAATGGTAGCTTTGACTAGGATAGTGGTGGGAGATTCAAGAGCTATTTAGGAGGTAAAAAGGCAGCAGTTGTTGGTACATTGATTCTTTGGAAATAGTGTTGAGGAACAGAGAGGAGCCAATTCTGATGTGTGGGTTTTTCTTGGTCAAATGGTGGCAATTGTGATAGACAATAGACAATAGTGGATGAGAATCAGGATTGAGGAAACGATATGAGCTTAGTTTTATGCAAAGTGAACTTGAGGTACCTCTGAGAAAACCAAAATTAGTAGGCAATTGAATATATGAATTTGAAACTCAGAGTAGAGGTTCGGACTGGTGCTATGATTGGTAAGTCATCTGGATATGGGTTTTTACTGAAACCACAGGATCTGATGAGAAAACTGGTGCTCACTTTGTCATCTGAACATTCATGCAGCAGCTAAAGTGTGTCGCAACTATTTCTCCAATAGCAAAAACGATAAGGTACATGAAGTTGGATATTTGCCAGAATCTAACGATCAGAGAAAGTCTGAGATGGTATTTTATTGACATTTCACAAAATTAAAATACGTTACTTATTATTTTTGTACAAATTTTATTACTTTCTTAATAAATCTTACATTTTTAAAGGTTGTTCATTTGCTCCAAGGATTTCTGTGATCAGATCATCTCACCTTGCATTCAATTAATAGGGTGCAGTTCATTTTAGGCAGTTTATCATGTAGTTTTCATATTATGTTTAATTTTTATGTGATTAAGATTCTTATTACCTTAATTTGGGAGTCCATACATGTGCCTAAAGCAAATTAAATGTTAAGACAATGAAGAAAGATTGAGATAACTGGCCTAGTAGAACAACATACCCTCTTTCCTTTTTTTTTTTTTAACATTTAAAAATGTTATTGGATTGAGTATCAGGGCCCTTCCATTCATTCATTGAGTGAATACTGACTTAGGACCTTTTGTGTTCTAGGCATTGAACTATGCACTGGTGAATAAAACATAGTGTATTATGGAAGATAATGAACAAAGTCTAGTATACTATCTGGTACTAGTTGGTGCTAAGTAAATATTTGTTGACAGAATTAACCTAATGTCTAATATAAAAGTTATGAAGGTTAAAAAAAAGTGTTGTAATAGAGAATGAGGAAAGGAAGCTACCTGGATTAAATGATCAGAATAGGTCTATCTAAAGAGAAAATATTTAAGACATGATTTGAAGACTAATCATGTGCCACTCATGCTTTGCATTCTGGTCAGAGGAAACAGCATGGGCACAGACCCAAAGGCAATGTAATGAAAACAGGTGGTTGTGGTTTCTGCCCAGTATCAACTTACCCTTCTAGCAACTTTACATTTTTTCTCAACACAAACATTTCTGCTCTAATTTCCAGCCAGGTACTTCCATTTAAGGTGACTCCACACCTTGCACCAAATCTCAGGTCTGGCTAATCAGAACACTGCATCTCTCTGGTCAGGGTTTAGACCTTTGACTCAGTAGGACCTGTGAGATATAATTTAATTTTACTGAGACTGGCAAATGGGTGGGGGGCTCTTATCCAATATACTTGAATTTGGGGTGAAAATAAGGCCAACAGAAAAAAAGTGGAGGACCAACAGAACGGTCAGAAACCAATTATTTATATACTACAGGCAGCTGGGTTAGGTAACGCTTGACTCTCAAGAATATGAAGGATCTCTGTGTTGTTGGAACATACTGATGAGGGGGAAGTGGGATTAAAGATGATTCTGGAGATGTAAACAGAGTCCTATTAGTCTTATAGACTTTGACTGTGGAGTTCGGATTTTATTCTAAAAACATTGGAAATAAAGCATTTGAAGTAGAAAAATAACATGCAATTTACATTTTTAAATTACTCTGGGTTTGTAAAGATGGTAAAGACAGAAAATTCTCTTCTCAACAAATAAGAAAACTGGTAAAAATTGTCAGCACTAAAAAGTGTAAAACTCTAGAAGTTAACCAAACTTTGCTACAGTTTTAGCAATCCAGGGTGGGTTTATTCAGGAAAAACAGTAGAATCTTGGTAAGAACGGCAAGCTTCATGGCACTTTACCTGGCCCTATTCTCATCTTTCCCTCTCCAGCACCATAGTAGCTTTGAAAACATTCTGCAATCATGGTGAAAAGCAGCTGTTTGGTAGCTCCCAAAAGAGACGGAACAAAGGTAGAGTTCCTTCTAAGCCTCTAATGAAGAGAATTGTCATTTTACCTGTCTGGTAGTTCCCTTGATGACCCACTTGCAAAGTTGTCTTTATTTGACCTGACTCAGAGCTCTCCCTGGGGTATTTTTGAAAACAGGCAATTTATAAACTTTCCAGCTGCCTAAAATTGTGGATAACAACTGGGACAAACAATTGATTAACCAAAGAACTTATCAGGAAAAGCTTAGGGAATGAGATTTCCATAGAGGCTTTGAAAAGTTTCATTATCTTTTTGGAATCTACACATGAATGTGTAGGGCTGTGTGACTGCTCAGTAAAGACCTAAGAAAGCCCTATGCTCTCACCTTGGGATAACCCTGAGTCTCTGTGCAATCAGACAGTGAATGCTAACACAGAGCTATCAACTGCCTGTCTCAGTTTTTAAAGCATTCCCCAACATTCACACAGAACTCCTTTGCAAAGGCATGTAAGAAAATATCTGCTTAATTATTAGCTGACCACTAAGATAACTAAGCGGAGACTTCAGTGGCTACACATGACCAAGAATATGGACTTTATAGGATTAGTTTACAAAAGTCACAAAACAACGCTTTGGGGAGCAGAAGTGGGGAGGATAATCTGATTTCCAGGATCAACATATTACTTAAAAGATCCAGTTTTCAAAAACACACAAAACCACATATAAATGTGCAAAGAATCAAGAAAGCATGGTTCATACATGGGAAATCAATGAATAGAAACTGCCCAGGAAACATAGAAGTTGGACCTACTAGGCAAGTACTTTAAATCAGTTATTTTAAATATATCTAGAGAACTAAAGGAAACTGTGTCTAAAGAACTAAATGCAAGTATGAGACTAATATCCCAACAAATAGAGAATATCAATAAAAAGATATAAATTATAAGAAACAGAAATTCTGAAATAAACAGGAAAATAACTGAGATGAAAACTTCACTACAGGGGCTGTATTGGGAATTTTCAATACCATACTCAGGTTCAATGATTCACTGGAAAGACTCACAGAACTCAGACACTGCCATATTCATGGGTTACAGTTTATTACAGCAAAAGGATATATCACAGTTGACAGAGGGAGCAGTTACATGGATTAAGTCCAGGAGAAATCAGGTTCAAACTTCCAAGTATCCCCTCCCAGTGGAGGGGATGCCCTTAATTGTTCCAGCAGGAATGTGTGACTACACATGTGAAGTGTTGCTAGGAAAGCTCACCTAAGCCTTGGTATCCAGAGCTTTTGTTGGGGGTCAGTCACGTAGGCATGCAGTGCCCATATGAATGACCTCAGCTACTCAAACTCCATCCAGTCTTCACCACAGAGCAAAACCAGGCATTCATCATAAATCAATTTTCTAGGATAAACTTATCCAGTCAAACTGGTACAGTGTAGCCCAAGGGCTTAATCATACAAAAACAGGTGTTTACAATAAATACCATAAATACAGCATGGTTCAGGGCTTTTGGCATACAGAAACTCATATCAGGAAGAATATTCCAAGGGCTCAGAGGCTACCTTCCAGGGGCCAGCCAATGGCCAGGCCTGAAGATAAACATTTCTTTGAAATGTATAAGATTTGAGCAACCCAATCCTCCTGCCCAAAGATTTAACAGCAGATTTGAGCAGGCAGCAGAAAGAATCAGCAAACTTGAATATGGGACAATTGAGGTTATCCAGTCTGAGGAATAAAACGAAAAAAGAATGAAAGTAAATAAATAGAGATTGAGAGACCTGTCTTACTCCATAAGCATATCATCATATGCATAATGGGAATCTCAGAAGGAGAAGAGAGACAGAGCAAGAGACAGACAGGAAGAATACATCAAGAAACAATGGCCAAAACTTCTAAAACTTTGATGAAAAACATTACACATTCAAGAGCTCAATGAACTCCAAGAAGCACAAATTCAGAGATCCACACTTAGACACATGATGATCTAACTATTGAAAGACAAAGACAAAGAAAGACTCTTGAAAGCAGAAAGAAAAATGTAATTCAATAGGTGCAAGGGCTCCTCAACAAGATTAACAGTAGATTTCTCATCAGAAACCATGTAGGCAAGAAGGCAGTGGGATGACATATTCAAAGTCCTTGGGAGAAAAAAATCATCAACCAAAGATTTTATATCCAGCAAACTTATTTTGAAAAACTGAAGAAGAATTTAAGACATTCCCAGATAAACACAAACTAAAAAAATGCTAGAAAGCCTGCCCTACCAGAAATATTAAAGGGAGTCCTACTGACAGTATTAGACAGATCACTGAGGCAGAAAATTAACAAGGATATTCAGGACATGAACTCAACATTGGACCAAATGGATCTGATGGACCTCTACAGAACTCTCCACCCAAAAAAACAGAGTATGCATTCTCATCACTACATGGCACATACTCTAAAATTGACCATATAATTGAACATACAACAATCCTCAGCAAATGCAAAAGAATGGAAATCATACCAAACACTCTCTGGGACCAGAGCACAAAGAAACAGATGTTAAGACTAAGAGAATCACTCAAAACCATGCAATTACATGGAAATTAAACAACATGCTCCTTAATGACTTTTGGGTAAATAATGAAATTAAGGCGGAAATCAAGAAATTCTTTAAAAATAATTAAAACAAAGATAAAACATACCAGAATCTCTGGGACACAGCTAAGGCAGTGTTAAGAGGCAAATTCATAGCACTAAATGCCCATATCAAAAAGTTGGGAAGATCTTAAATTAACAACTTAACATTACAACTGAAAGAATTCAAGACGCAAGAACAAATCAACCCCAAAGCTAGCAGAAGACAAGAAACAACCAAAATTAGAGCTGAACTGAAGGAGACTGAGACATGAAAAACCATTCAAAGATCAACAAATCCAGGAATTGGGGTGTTTGTTTGTTTGTTTGTTTTGAGATGGAGTCTCCCTCTGTCATACAGGCTGGAGTGCAGTGGCGTGATTTTGGCTCACTGCAAGCTCTGCCTCCCGGGTTCATGCCATTCTCCTGCCTCAGCTTCCTGAGTAGCTGGGACTACAGGGAACCGCTGCCACGCCTGGCTAATTTTTTGTATTTTTAGTAGAGATGGGGTTTCACCGTGTTAGCCAGGATGGTCTTGATCTCCTGAACTCGTGATCCGCCCGCCTTGGCCTCCTAAAGTCCTGGGATTACAAACATGAGCCACCACACCCGGCCCAGGAACTGCTTTTTTTTTTTTTAAATCATTAAGATAGATGGTTGCTAGCTGGACTAATAAAGGAGAAAAGAGAGAAGATCCAAATAAAACAATCAGAAATGATGATGGGAATGTTACCACTGACCACAAAGAAATAAAAATAACCATCAGAAACTACTATGAATACCTCTATGCACACAAACTAGAAAATGTAGAAGAGATGGATAAATTCTTGGACACATATATCCTCCCAAGACTGAATCAGGAAGAAATTGATTCCCTGAACAGACTAATAACAAGCTCCAAAACTGAATCAGTAGTAAGTAGCCTACCAACCAAAAAAAGACCTGGACCTGATGGATTCACAGTCAAATTCTATCAGATGTACAAAGAAGAGCTGGTATCATTCCTATAGAAATTATTCCAAAAAATTAAGGAGGTGGGACTCCTCCTCAACTCATTCTATGAGGCCAGCATAATCCTGATACCAAAACCTGTCAGAGACATAAAACAAAAAAGAAAACTGCAGGCCAATATCCTTGATGAATATTGATGCAAAAATCCTCAACAAAATACTTGCAAACTGAATCCAGCAGCACATCAAAAAGCTAATCCACCGCAAACAAGGTGGTTTCATCCTGGGATTCAAAGTTGGTTCAACATACACAAATCAATAAATGTGATTAATCACATAAACAAAAGTGCAGACAAAAACCATATGGTTATCTCAATAGATGCAGAAAAGGCTTTCAATAAAATTCAACACCACTTCATATTAAAAACTCCCAATAAACTACGTATTGAAGGAACATACTTCAAAATAATGACAGCCATCTATGACAAACCCACAGCCAACATTATACTGAATGGGCAAAAGCTGAAAGCATTCTCCTTAAAAATCAGTACAAGACAAGAATGCCCTCTCTCATCACTCCTATTCAACATAGTACTGGAAGTCCTAGCCAGAACAATCAAGAAAGAGAAAGAAATAAAGGGCATCCAAACAAGAAAAGTGGAAATCAAACTATTCTGTTTGCAGACAAACATGATTCTACATCCTGAAAAACCCCATAGTCTCAGCCCAAAAGCTCCTTTCACTAATAAGCAACTACAGCAGTTTCAGGATGCAAAATCAATGTACGAAAATCACTAGCATTCCTATACACCAACAACAGCCAAGCCACGAGCCAAATCAGAAAGGCAATTCCATTCACAATTGCCAGAAAAAGGATAAAATACCTAAGATACAGCTAATCAGGGAGGTGAAAGATCTCTACAATGAGAATTACAAAACACTGCTCAAAGAAATCAGAGAAGACACAAACAAATGGAAAAACTTCCCATGCTCATGGATGGGAAGGACCAATATTATTAAAATGGGCATAATGCCCAACGCAATTTACAGATTCAATGCTATTCTCATCAAACTACCAATGACACTCTTCACAGAACTAGAAAAAAACTATTTTAAAATTCATATGGAACCAAAAAAGAGCCTGAATAGCCAAAGCAGTCCTAAGCACAAAGAACAGTGCTGGAAGCACTGTGTTACCTGACCCCTCAAACTATACTACAGTGCTACAGTAGCCAAAACAGCATGGTGCTGGTACAAAAACAGGAACATAGGCCAATGGAACAGAACAGAGGATATAAGCCTGCACCCCTATGACCATCTGATCAACAAAGCTGACAAAACATACAATGGGGAAAAGACTCCCTATTCAACAAATGGTGCTAGGATAACTGGCTAGCCATGTGCAGAAGATTGGAATTTGTCTCCTTCCTTACACCATATAAAAAGTCAACTCAAGATGGGCTAAAGGCTTAAATATAAAACCCCAAATTATAAAAACCCTGAAAGACAACCTAGGCAATACCATCCTGGGCATAGGAATGGACAAAGATTTCATGACAAAGACACCAAAAGCAATCAAAACAAAAGCAAAAAATTGACAAATGGGATCTAATTAAACTTAAGAGCTTCTTCACAGCAAAAGAAACTGTCAACAAAGTGAACAGACAACCTACAGAATGGGAGAAAATACTTGCAAACTATGCATCTAACAAAGGTCTAATATCCAGCATCAATAAGGAACTTAAACAAATTTACAACAGAAAAACAAACAACCCCATTAAAAAGTGGGCAAAGGACATAAATTGACACTTTTCAAAAGAAGACATACAAGTGGCCAAGCATATGAAGAAAAGTTCAATATCACTGATCATTAGAGAAATGATCAATGTACAAAAATCACTAGCATTCCTATATACCACCAACAACCAAGCCAAGTCAACAAAAAAACATAATCCAACTATATGTTGTCTTCAAGAGACACAATTGAGATTCAGAGACTCAAATAAGTTGAAAGTGAAATTACAGAAGAAAAGATATTCCAGAAAAATGTTGACCAAAAGAAAGCTGGAATATGATATCAGGAAAATAAACTTTAAGATAAAAATTATTAGCCAGGCATGGTGGCTCATGCCTGTAATCTCATTCAAATTTAGGAAATCTAGAGAGTCCCAGTAAAATACTCCAGGAGAAGATCAACCCCAAGACACATAATCATCAGATTCTCCAAGGTCAAAATGAAAGAAAAAATGTTAAGGGCATCCCATGGATTTCATGGATATTAACTTCATTAGACAAAAGCCACAATCCCAGATGTTTCTGAGAGAATTCCTTCTCTATTTTGGCCTCCTGCTGAGGGACACCACTTTTATGTTTCCTAGAAGCCCCCTAGTTTGGGAAGATCTGTAAGGCACAACCTTAATCTCTTGTAAGTGTCATTTATACAACTTCATCTTCTGACCATTTTTTTTTCAGGTTTTAGTAAAAGGTTGTACAGTCATACACTCGACCATCTTTTTGTGCCACACTTTTGGCAGCCATTTCTGATTCTAGGCTTATTTTGCTACACAGAGAAGCTGGAATTTTAAAAGTCATACAGTCTTGGTTACTTTTTGTCTCCTTTCTCTCACTTTTTACTGTAAGCAAACCAGGCATATCTTCAATATCTTGCTTGGAAATATCCTTAACTACGTATCTAAGTTTATCATTTGTGAGTTCTATTTCCAGGAAACAATTTCCCTAAGCTTTCTACCACTACATGACAAGAACCTCCCTTCATGCAGGTTCAAATACTGTTTCTTATTTTCTTTTGAGCCCTCACTGGCAGCACCCTTAAAATCTAAATTTCTACTAAAAATAAGTTCAAGGCAGTTTAGGTTTTCTGGATCAAGATCCTCATAGTTATTACATCCTGCAGGGGTGGCGGCAGTGGGGAACCTGTCAACTAAGAATTCTATGTCTGGCAAACTGTCCTTCAAAAATGGGGATGGGAAGTGTGTGACTGGACATGGTGGCTCATGCCTGTAATCCCAGTACTTTGGGAGGCTGAAGCAGGAGGATTGCTTGAGCCCAGGAGTTCAAGATCAGCCTGGGCTACATAGGGAGACCTTGTCTCTACAAAAATTAAACAATTAGCCAGGCAGGGTGGCATGGGCCTGTGGTACCAGCTACTTGGGAGGCTGCAGTGGGAGGATCACTTAAGCCTGGGAGGTCAAGACTGCAGTGAGCTGTGATTGCACTATTGCTTTCCAGCCTGGGTGACACAGTGAGACTCTGTCTCAAAAAAAAAAAAAAAAAAAAAAAAAGGAGAATTTAAGATATTTCCAGATAAAGAAAAGCTGAAGCATTCTCTTACCAATAGATCTGTCCTACAAGAACTGCTCAAGGTAGTACTTCAGGGTAAAGGACACTCAACAGTAACTCAAAGCCATATAAAGAAATAAAGATCTCCAGTAAAGTTAAATACATCAGCAAATAAAAAAGCTGATACTATTGTAATTTTGCTTTATATCTCCACTTTTTATTTTCTACATGATTTAAAAGACAAACGTGGGCTGGACATGGTGACTCATTCCTGTAATCCCAGCACTTTGGGAGGCCAAGGTGGTTGGATCGCCTGAGGTCCAGAGTTGGAGATCAGCCTGGCCAACATGGTGAAACCCCGTCTCCACTAAAAATAGAAAAATTAACTGGGCATGGTGGTGCACGTCTGTAGTCCCAGCTACTCAGGAGGCTGGGGCAGGAGAATCGCTTGAACCTAGGAGGTGGATGTTGCAGTGAGCTGAGATCACGCCACTGCACTCCAGCCTGGGTGACAGAGGGAGACTCCATCCCCGCCCAAAAAAAAGACAAATGTGTAAAACATAAATCTATATTATTGGACACACAATGCATAAAAATGTAATTTGTGACATCAATAACATAAAAGGGGATACAGCTGTATAGAAGCAGAAATTTTGTATGCTATTGCAGTTATCAATTCAAATTTAGGATGTTAAATGAGTTCCATAGTAATAACAAAGAAAATAATTATAGAAGGTACACAAAAATAAGTGAGAAGGGAATCAAAACCTTTCATTACAGAAAAATCAACTAAACATGAAAAGAGGCAGTAGTGGAGGAAATAGAGGACAAAAAAAATAATAAGACAGGCAGAAAATAATTAATAAAATGGCAGAAGTAAATCCTTGTATTTTAAATGGATTAAACTTTGCAATGAAAAGTCAGAGATTGGGCCAGGTGCGGTGGCTCACGCCTGTAATCCCAGCACTTTGGGAGGCTGAGGCAGGTGGATCACAAGGTCAGGAGATCAAGACCATCCTGTCTAACATGGTGAAACCCTGTCTCTACTAAAAATACAAAAAATTAGCTGGGCATGGTGGCGGGCACCCGTAGTCCCAGCTACTTGGGAGGCTGAGACAGAAGAATGGTATGAACCCAGGAGGCAGACCTTGCAGTGAGCCGAGATCACACCACTGCACTCCAGCCTGGGCGACAGAGTAAGACTCCATCTCAAAAAAGAAAAAAAAAAGTCAGAGATTGGTAGAATGGAGTTTTTTTAATGATCCAACTATATGCTGTCTACAAGAGACACACTTCATGCCTGGTGTGGTGGCTCACACCTGTAATCCTAGTACTTTGGGAGGCTGAGGTGGGAGGACCACTTGAGGCCTGGAGTTTGAGACCAGTCTGGACAACATAGATAGACTCCTATCTATACAAAAAATTCAAAAACTAGCCAAGCACAGAGGTGCCAAACTACTTGGGAGGCTGAGACAGGAGGATTACTGGAGCCCAGGAGATTGAGGCTGCAGTGAGCCAAAATTGCACCACTGCTCTCCAGCCTGGGTGACAGAGTGAGTGAGACCCTCTCTTCTTAAAAACAAAATATACTCAGATTTCTGAAACTTTTTTTTCACTTAGCAATATTCCTTGGGATTTTTCCCTAGGAAATTTCCCATAATCTCCCCGTTCTTTGTTACCACTACATGGTGTTATATAGTTATGGTTACCACGTCATCAATCCACTATTCCTTTATTGATGATATTAGTTCCAATTACAATTATCAATTGTACAATCAATTACAAGTAATACTGCAGTGAATGACCTTATTTATATACCCTTTTCCACCAATATGAGTATAAATTACCAGATGTGGTATATACATTTTTTATTTTAATATGTGTATCTAGAATGCCCTCCATAGGGACCCTAGGAATTTATATTCCCACAGCAATGCATCTGTGCTGTCCTGCCATAACCTTCACTCAACACAGTGTCTTATCAACTTGTATCTTGTCATATATTTAAAAGGCATTAATATTTCCCTTTCTGTGAACAGTTTGCTTATACTGCTTCCCCTCTGTCTTAGTCCATTTGGGCTGCTATAATATATACCAGAGACTGGGTAGCTTATGAACAACAGAAATTTATTTCTCACAGTATGGAAGGCTAGGAAGTACAAGATCAAAGTGCTGGTAGAGTTGATGTCTGGAAAGGGTCCATTTCCTGATTCCTAGATGGCCATTTTCTGTGTCCACACACGGTGGAAGGGGCAAGGAAACTCCCTGGGGCTTCTTTTATAAGGGCAATAATCCCATTCATGAGGGTTTGCCCTCATGACCTAATCATCTCCCAAAGGCCCCATCTCCAAATACCATCACATTGGTGATTAGGTTTCAACATACTAATTCATACACATTCAGACCATAGCACCCACTTCACTTATCTGTCGTTTGTTCTTTTCTCATCAATGCCTAGGAAGTCTTTGTATTTTGGGGAGATTAGCCTTTTATCTATAAGATACAAATGCCTTTTCTCAGTCTATCTTTGGATTTACTTGTTTTTGCTTTGCAAAAAAATTTTTTCTAATATAGCAGATTTTGTCAATCTTTTATGACTTCTGGATTTTGAATAGTTTTTGAATAAAGAATACTTTATCATTCCAAAGTAATACAGGATATCATTTGTAGTTTTTCTATACTTTTATGATGTATGGTAGGGATCCAACTTAATTTTGTTTAAAATGACAACCTTCTTGCCAGTATTATTTATTAAACAATCCATCTTTTTGCAACTGACTTGAGTTACTACCTATAGCATATACTAAATTCATAGACATGTATGGGACGATTTATGTACTTTTTACTCTGTATCACTAGCTATGCATGCATCAGCTCCACACAGTTTTAATTAGAGAGGCTTTCTATTATATTATGTCACACAATGTTATAAAATAATACATTTTTATTTCTGGTGAAAGTACCCTCCCATACTGCTCTTCTTTTAAATCAGAGGTTTTCTTGCAATTCTTATTTTTCCAAATATAATTCAGAATAAGCTTATTTCTTTAAAAACCTATCAATATTCATGTTGGAATCACATGAACTTTATAAGTTAATTTAGGATAAATGTTAAAGGAATATATATTTCCATTTCCTTATAATGTATAAAGGAACTCTGTAAGAATATATAAAAATATAGTAAGACTGGCTATGTGTAGTTGGGGAGCAGCAGTCATGGGAACTAGGCAGATGAGGAATTCTAGAGGCAAAATAAAACTTTTCACTATCTGCCCTTAATATTTTATTTTTGAACCATCTAAATATATTCCCTATTCAAAATACATACATAACAAGGAAATAATAAAGGACCTTGCCTTTGAAAAAAGCAGCTAGCAGGCATAGGCTGGCAATAGTAGACATTACTATTTCGGTTCTCTCCACATAGCTTCCCTGGTATTTTAAAGATGACCAGAATGTTGAGAGAGAGGGGCTTACAAACTCTCTGGTGTCTTCTTTCTGAAATCCCCTTACTGCATTGGTATTTTCAAGGCTAGTACCTTGCCAAAAATGAAGTGTACACATGCTTCATGAGGTAAAAAAATGGGCTCATGGCAATTTTCATTTTTGTTTCAATAATATGTCTTTCTTTTACATGGCCCTACTCAGATAATATTAGGATTCTGAAGAAAGATAAGGTAACCACTGGTATGACAGAAGCAGGGTATAGGAGGCTCAAATCAATAGAAAATAAATAAAAACTAGGCCATTTCAACATGTTAGAAAAGAGAAAAATAAATCACTATAATAAAGAGCAGTCAACAAAAAATACATATAAAACAAGATGGATGAGTACTAGCCTCTGACAATCATGAAGCAAAATCTGGCATGTGGGTGTGAACTCACAGACTTGGTTCCAATAGGAAATAAATCTGTAACAGAAAGATTTAAAAAAAAAAGGATGGAAGCAGTAAGACTAAACATCACAGTTAGTAGAATAAATGTGAAAGTGTATAACACCCCTGGTAAATATCTGGAGTATAGCTATTCTGTTTGGATGATTGAGAGTACAAATTGAAGTATAAACTGCTAGAGGATCCTCCAGGGTTAGGAGAAATATTTCCGCATGCTAAAAAGCCTAACCAGAAGAGCCATCATACTGCCACACCATGATGAGCCGAGGGGTAGTTAAGACCTGGCTAAGGTTCTCCTCAGGAAGAAACTGAATTTGCTCTTAATCACAAACAAATGGTCAATTGAGGGCCTAGATTTCTGCTCCATATAGCACAGACTCATAAATTTTACTCTGTTAAATGTTTAAGGAAGGTGTAACCAAAAGCCCAGTACGGCACATTTGAAAAAAACAGAGAGAAAACTCAATAAAGCTTCCATTAGAATGCCTAGCTTTAAGCAGTGTTGCTTCCTGATGCACCC
The DNA here is from genome assembly GCF_028878055.3 of Symphalangus syndactylus. NCBI lineage: Eukaryota > Metazoa > Chordata > Mammalia > Primates > Hylobatidae > Symphalangus > Symphalangus syndactylus. The sequence continues at coordinate 106,348,130 of NC_072425.2, forward strand.
TCCAAGCTAAACTATTTATGTAATGGAGACCAAAGTAATGGAATTAAAGTACTATATGGAATCATAAACTATGAAACAGCCATAAGTTGGAGAAAACCTGTGTTTAAAAAAAAAATTGTAAGAGTTCTTGTTAAAAGTGGTCTATTTGTCAATTTTTTTTTCAATTTGACTCAATTTTGTTTGCAGCATTTCTTTTGACTAAGAAATATTTCTTTTTTATAAGTATTATAATCACATTCATTTTGCTTTCTTTTGTTTATATGCTTGAGCTATTCTTTCCATATCAGAAATTAGATAAAAATTAAATTATATTTTGTTTCCCTTCTTTCCTTGCTTAAAATTCTATGTACACTGTACTAAGAATTTTCACGATTCTATTCCTAGTTTTATTTCTGACGTTTTGATGAAGCCCATGAATTTAACTGTAAATTTCTGCATTTATTTGTTATTAACTATAAATGCTCACCTCATTCTTTGTGGTTGACGTGAAAATGTGCCGCTCAGCTCTCCCTTCAAAAAACCTATTGTGAGGAAGTCCTGGCTCTCCCTGGGCTACTGATCCCAGCCAATGACTGGGCATGGAAGCGGTACTAGAGCCAGCTCATTCCCACTCAATGATTGACACTTCCAATGGTAATCTTGGTTTTGGAGCTCCCCATCATCCTAGCCAAGACTTTCTTGAAGCTGCATTGCATTCTGAAGCTCTTCTTACCCAATTCTCTGACCATCTCTGGTACCTTTCCCCTTTATCCTTCACAAGTATTTTCCTAAGTAAATGGATTGCCCATATGATTCTGTCTGCTTCTAGGGAACCCAAAGTGACACAGTTGGTACCTGGAATGGTCTGAGAATGTATATGGTAAGATGAGGTTAGGAGACTGGCTCACTCATGCTCGGCAGGCAACGAGAAGCCCTTATTAAGCAGAATGTGAATCATGAAGTCCTTGGCATAGGTGATAGCTTAATTGCTGAAATTTCCATTAGTGGTGACCTGGGAAAATGTCCTGGTGGAGGGAAGCACCCTTACTAATGTGACAATTGAGGCATTTGAAGGTTTTGGGAGGAACAGCACCTACAGGGACAGTTAAGTCAATGGGTTATCACTCAGTTGTATGACTGTCCTGTAGATGGAGGATGAGAAGCTGAAGGCAGTTAACAGACATAAGCTAAGTTTTATAGCCACAGGATCTTTCAGGATGCTTACAAAGAGGAACTATACCTTCAGTGGGAAGTAAGTTCAGGATTTAATAACTAGGGTTACAGAGCACCAGAGGTGTTTAAATGCTCAGCCAAGGCAGGTCTATTACGCTAAATTTAGGACCCTTATGTGAAGCCTGGGACTCTGAAACATGGGTTGGGAATATACACAGAACTAGTCTTGTTATTCACAATGGGTTGATAGGCCCCAAAACAATGGAGGCCAGGTAGTGGCACATAATTGTCAGAGTTGCTTTACCATTAGAGTCTTGGGGGTAGCTAAAGGGTCTTAACAGCAAGGAGTAGTATAGATAATAGAATATGGTGTCTCTAGGGGAAAAATAGATGGGCAGGGAATCACTGTGTTACTTAACATATACAACCAGAAGGCAAGAATAGAGGAGCAGGAGGCTGAGAGCTGTAGCCCAATGAAACACTGCAATTCCTTGCTGATTTCCCAGATCTGAGACTATGTTCAGATCTGGAACCCATTACCTAAAGAGTTAGCCAATTTCCCAAGAGAAAGAACCCTGCGATGCAATGACAAATATATACAGTACTGCAAAGCTTTCTTCAGTTCTTCCCTCATAGATTTACAGACATTTACTAATGTGATTGTTGCTGTTAAAAGGAGAGTAACCAGCCATTTTGATAACTATTTGACATTGATACATGGAGACCAAAAGTATTTTCATGGCCTTCAGAGTGGGCACACACAAAGACTAAGTAGTAAATGGGGTTCTGGCCAAAATAGGTTCACTACGTCCATGGATCCAACCTGTTGGACCATGCACCCCATTTACTACTACTTTAGCCAGGACCCTGTGGTCATTTCCTGAATGTATAATTGGAATTTACATGCTTGAAAATTGAAGTTAGCCTCAATTGGGTCCTTTGCCTGAGGGGCAAGAGCTATCATAGAAGATGAAGGCCAAGTGGAAGACTTTGAAACTGCCTCCCCAACTGCCAAAGAGGGTAAATTACAATTTCTTATTCCAGGGGTGATGGAAGGTATTAGTGCAACCATTAAAGATCCAAAGAATGCAAGGATAGTGGTCCCTATCATATCACTTTAATTCATTAGTCTGGCCCTGTAGAAACCAGATGGATCTTGAGGAATATCAGTACACTACAACAAGCTCAACCAAGCAGTAGCCTGGACTGCAACTGTTGTGCCAGACACAAGTTTCATTGCTAGAGCAGAGTAGTAAGGCCTCAGGTACATGTCTACTGGCTTAATGAATGTGTTCTTTCCATTCTAATCAGAAATTGTCTGCATTCACATGAAAGAGACAAAAATACTCATTTGCTTCTTCACTATGGTAACTCTTTTGCTGTGTGTCATAAAATAGTCTGAAGAGATCTAAACTATCTAAACATCCCATAGGATATTATGTTGATTATGTTGAGGACATCATGCTCATAAACTGGTTATCACACTGGAGGTCCTGGTGAGACACATGTACTCTAGAGTATGGGAAATAAGTCATTAAAAGACTAGTAGTCTTGCCACTTACACTTTTTAAGAGTCCAGCAGTCAGGCCTATGACAAGACATGTCCATCAAAATAAAAAACACATTGCTGCATCTTGTATTCCCTACTGCAAATAAAGAAGCTCCTAGTGCCTGGTAGGCTCTTTTGGGTTCTGGGGGCAACACATTCCACACTTTAGGGATACTGCTATGGACACATACCAAAAGATAAAAATGGTAGACAGCTTTTAGCGGGGGTGCAGGGGAGGGGGGCTAAATAAGGGTTATGCTATTAATGAAAAATGTATGGATTTGATAAAACAAAAAATGTAAGAAATAACAGTCAAAACAGAAGACAAGTGGCAACTGGGAAAAGTGTTTGCAAAATTAGACAGAGTTGTCATCCTTATTATACAAGGAATACTTCTAAATTACCAAGAAAAAGACAAACCCTTAAGTTGCATAAGGATAAAAAAAAATAAGCAGGCATTTTAAGAAAAAAATTGAAAATGGCAAGTAATTAGTTATGGCTTCATTCTCTAATTGGCCAAACCACCAAAAAAATTGTTTTCCCTCAAATTCCTTAGCTATGTATAAGAGTTTTCCAGAGCTTAACTATTATCTCCACAGAGGCCTTTTCTGACCCTTGCATGAAAGACGCCTCTTTAATATTGCCTCCATCTAGGATATTTGGAAAAGGGGGTAAGGAGGGAGGTAGTATAACCTCTTTTCTTGCGTGGTCCACTCAACGTCTTCAAGTTCCATGTTCCTTCTTGCTACTCATTGCTCTAGCAATTTGGTCACTACTCACTTTGTCATACATCATTGGAAATTCATAGCATAGAGCCCCCCTAAAGGTGATACTGCTGTTTCTACAAAGGCCTTTGTATGTAAGATAGGGTTGAGCATAAGGAAGACCTTACTCCTTCTAGGCACCATCATATCAGGTTGTTTCAGTGTCTCATATTTTTCTGAAGGGCCAGGAAAACTAAGCTGTAAAATACAGGAATTTTCCTGAATCCTCCAGCATTCTCTGGCATAAAAGAAAAAGGGGTCAGCTGAGACTACATCCCAGTAGGAGGCCATCTGGTCTAAAATGAAACCACACCCAGACTGCAACATGTTGACATGGCAGTAAGAAGCATCTATAGAAGAGGTTACTGCTACGTCATAAGGGCAAGTGTGTACCAACATCTTGAGTTTGCAGCCTGACATCTGGTCCACAGGCCAGCAATTTCAAAAGAGGAAACAACTGGCAGTTAGAGAAGGAAATGGCATAGCTACCATTGGAATTTTTGGTAATCTCAAAGAAAAAAAAAGGAAACGGTATTGGCTGAAAAGAAACACATGAGGTGAACAGGATAAGGAGAACTTTCAGCCTTATTTTCATAAAGAGAATTGCAGAGAACTGCGAACATTTGTATAGGGACATTTCATGAGCAACTCAGGGACCCTAATGAGGAGATAAATGACTTAGAAGACTAGGATTTTCAAACATAACCAGTAAGGCAAAAATATTACTACTACTATTTGTATATACTATGACTCTTGATCATCCTGACTGGTGTGGTCTGAAGAAACACTTAGGACTACCAGACTGCCTCATTTCAAAAAAGAATGTAAGATGGCTTACAAGGCTAGGCAAAATATAGCCAAATAATATCATCTGAAGTATATGAGAAGGAAAAAGGGATCAAGAATGAGACTAATATAAATAATACCAAAGTACCCTGTTTTCTGGATGGAGCACAAATTTAGCTCTTGCTTCTTATCGGCAAACATAAAAAGCCAACTCACAATGTACCTAAGATAGTAGCAAATGAACTGTTTAGAAGAGGTGCAAATATTACAGTAAGGTCAGAATGAAATAACTTCAGACTCCACAAAAAGAGCCCATTGTGTGATGTAATCAACATTCCTACAGTTGACACAATGAGTTTCATAGAATTGTTTATAGAATGTCCCGCAATGCTAACCAATGGCTTCAAACTCAAGAGAAATTCTAGGGGTAAGTCAGGAAGTTACTGTCCAGGCGGTCTTTGCTAGGTGCTTGCCAGACTTAATTATCAGGTACATTCTAAAGTATCTGAGGACGTGATAAAAAGCAAATCCCTAATATTCCTTTATAAATACTGTTAACCACAGTCAAACCCATAGAAGATAGATATTAGCTAGCTGAGGGTTCATGACTGGAGTTCAGCCACCCTAGGGTTCTAGGAAAAACAGTCTTAATGAGACATTAAGCTGGTGTAGGAGTGACATCTCTTAGGCAAACTTGAGTTTAATAATCAGTAGTTTCTGAGAGAATACTCTAGAGTTTGACCAAGGTTCTCTTTAGGAAAAAAAAAAAAATTGAATCTGTGCTCTCAGACAGACAGATGGGCCATTTAGGTTCCAAAGTTCTGCTCAATATAACCTAGTCTTAATTAATTTTAGTCTGGAAAATGTTTAAGGAAGGCATAACTAAACAGTGGCCATTAAAAAATCTTTCCCCTCCCTGCAATTCCCAAAAAGCATCCATAGAAAGCCTAACTTTGAGTACTGTGGTTTCCTGATGTTCTTCCAAGTTAAATTATTTATGTAATGAATATTGAGGTATTTGAATGAAGTGACCTTCTGTATAGAATTAGGAACCAACTGAAATTTGGAAAACAGCTTGGTGTTTCTAAACTATAAGAGCTCTCTATATACCCAGGATATTAATTTTTTTTGAGGCGGAGTTTCGCTCTTGTTGCCCAGGCTGGAGTGCAATAGTGTGATCTCGGCTCATTGCAACTTCCGCCTCCTGGGTTCAGACGATTCTCCTGCCTCAGCCTCCCACATAGCTGGAATTACAGGCCCCCACCACCACACCTGGCTAATTTTTTGTATTTTTAGTAGAGATGGGGTTTTGCCATATTGGCCAGGCTGCTCATGAACCAGGACATTAAATTTGTATCAAATATTAATGTTCTAAAATGTTCCCACTTGTATTTTTTCTATTATGTTTTTTGGCATACTGAAATTTTTAATTTTCATGTAATAGATGTAGCAATTCTGGTTTTACCCTTTAGCCTTAATGGGTCATTTCTCATCTAAGAATGAGATGTTCACCTATATTTTCTACTGTTTATATTACATGCCTTTAAACCTATTAATCATTTTACATTTCTTTTGGTATACAGAGTAAGAATGGGAATTTATCACTCTCACCCCTCAATTAAGCAATAGTCCCAGGGCTATTTAAAGAATATTTCTACGTTTCCCCAGTAATGTGAAATCAAACCATTACCTTATTCTAATATCTTTTGATAAAATCTGTTTTTATGCTTCTGATTCTATCCATTAATCTATATATTCTTGCATCCATTCCACACTGATATTAGTGTAACTTAATAATATATCCAAATATACAACTTTACAAATCCCACTTCTCCCGTTACTCTAAAACTTTTCCTGGATATTCTGGCCCAGGTATTACTTCTTTATAGTTTCCATTTTAAATTTTGCAGTCTCTGAGAAAAGGCTCCAGTTCCATGTGCCTTATGCATTACATACTTTGAAAGTACTGGATTCCTCAGACTTCAACTAAATGTTCTTCCATCACTTTGTCTCTCCCAGTGACAGGGTCTAGAGGTGGGGATAAAATGGAAGGGGTCAAGGAAAGAAAGCGCTGAATTCTTAGTTCTAGTTTTCTCTCAACACCAGAAATAACTGCCACTATTTTCTCCTGAATAACCTAAGAAAAACACATCATGCCACTCACAATATTAGTTATCTTCAAAAACCTGTCTAGTCTCTAGTCTAGTCTTATGAAGGAAGGCATATTCATTCCATCTATCAGCAGGACTTTGACCCCGTGACTTGTTAAAAACAAAACAAAACAAATACTAGCCTACTTATGAAAGGGCTACAGTCAAAAATCAAGTACTAAGGATGGATAGAAAGGAGAAAGACAAAGCCTAAGAATTAAAACAACCAAACAAACCAACAGAACTGCCAGATATAGAATCAAGCTTTATTTTTACTGAATGATCGTATAAGCTTTTAATATAACACAGGCATGTATAATATTGAAGATATTTTAATTTGAAAATAAAGGGAAAATATATTTAATTATGACATTTTTCTTAGTTTTACTTTGAATTCCAAATAAGAATTTTAATACATTTTTGGCTGGGCACAGTGGCTCACGCCTATATCCTAGCATTTTGGGAGACCGAGGAAGGTGGATCACCTGAGGTCAGGAATTCGACAACAGCCTGGTCAATATGGCGAAACCCTGTCTCTACTAAAAATATAAAAATTAGCCAGGCGTGGTGGTGCACACTTGTAATCCCAGCTACTTGGGAAGCTGAGGCAGGAGAATTGCTTGAACCTGGGAGGCAGAGGATGCAGTGAGCCGAGACTGCGCCATTGCACTCCAGCCTGGGCAACAGAGCGAGACTGCCTCTCAAAACAAAACAAAACCAAAGTAAAACAATTTTAATATCTTTTTTACTAAGATGTGAAATGTCAGATGTTCAGGGCAATTTTACTGCTGAATCCCTGAAAGACAAAGGGTATTTTATTCAATTTCTTATTGCCCCCAAATTGTTCATAATGGTTACTTTTGAACATAAATATTTGCATAATTTTAAAAGAAATTATTCCATATATATACATATATACACACACACACAAATTCTGTATATATGTCTGTGTATATATATGTGTATATATGTATATGTGTGTATATATGTATATGTGTATATATGTATATATATGTATGTATACATATATGTATTTGCATAATTTTAAAAGAAATTATTCCATATATACATGTATATACACACACACACGAATTCTGTTTATGTCTGTGTATATGTGTATATATGTATATATGTGTATATATGTATATATGTGTGTATATATGTATATATGTGTATATATGTATATGTGTACACACACACATATATATATACACAGACATATATACATAATTTGGGTATTCTAATATTGTTATATTTAGGTTCTGGTACCATATTGAATGCCAGTTAAATAGCTTCCATTTGTGTCTCCTTGTTTCTACTATGACTATTAATATGGAAAGGCACAACAAACAGTGCCATTAAATTTTTGTAAGATTTAAAATCAGAAAATCAGGCCAGGCACAGTGGCTCACGCCTGTAATCCCAGCACTTTGGGAAGCTGAGGTGGGTGGATCACTTGAGGCCAGGAATTGGAGACCAGCTTGGCCAACATGGTGAAACCAACCCCAACTCTATTAAAAATACAAAAATTAGCCAGGTATGGTGGCAGGCACCTGTAATACCAGCTACTCAGGAGGCTGAGGTAGGAGAATTGCTTGAACCCGGGAGGCAGAGGTTGCAGTAAGCCAATATCACGCCACTGCACTCCAGCCTGGGTGACAGAGTAAGACCCTGCCTCAAAAAATTCATTCATTCATTAAATAAAATCAGAAATCTATTCTGGAAATCAGTCATCAAACACCACAATTTTGGGAATATAGTTTGGACCACCACTTCCTTTTCTGGAAACCATTTTTAGTATAAGAAAATGAGCCAGAATACACCTTGCCAAATAAGTTTCCCCAAATCACAATTATTATAAGAATGAACAAATTAAGTCATAAATGTATGCAATCATTTTTGAATGTCTTTGCAGAGAAATATTCAAAGTGGTAAGATGGATTGAACTGCCAACCAAAATTGTCAATCTTTATTTCAGTCTTCACTATTGAGCTAAAAAGGTAATTTTTCTCTTTAATGATGTGAAGAATTGAATTTCTTTCAACTGTTCCAAAAATCTGTAAGTACAATACTACCTAATCTCCTGTTATACAGCAGACTCCCATGTGGTACATCCAATTCATTACACAAAACACTGAATTGTCTGCAATGCAAGCCATGGAACACATCCAGTTTATGATATCAATTGACTATATCTAGGATGCATTCCCTTTTTAAGGTTTTAGTATAAAGTCATTCGAGAATAGAATAATAAATGAACTTGGGTTCCACATCCTTGTAAAACATTATTAATTTAGGTGGGCTGAATGTTTAATGCTTCTATTGGCTATCCACAAAAATGGGAAGTTTTGGCAAAGGAAAGGAGGAACGATTGAGGTAGAATTCAGTCAAGCAAGTACCTTTTAAAGCCAGATGGTAGATTTCTGACTGTGATTTCTATTACAGAAAATATGAATTTAGAGAACCTCTGTGGTTTTATCTCAACTTTAGCATATCTAAACATCTTGTTAAAAATCTTATTCTAAAGAATGGTATGATTGAGTAATGCAACTGGTCAGTATCTGAGTCGATGCAGAAAATATTAAGACATTTACCATATATATAGGTGCTATCATTGTGGCAACTTCCACAATAACCTTTTAAGACTAATTAAGAAAATCAAATATAAAATATATTTTTAACTACAAATAAATTATTTTTAAATTATACAAATTATATAATTATATGTAAAAAATAGTGCTTTATATTAAATAAGAATATGTGATGAAGAAACAGGGCTCACCAGGTTAAGTTTTAGGCTTCAGTTCAAATAGGAGAGAAAAGCATATATTCACTTGGGCATCACTACTGAAGACATAAGTGCTTCCAAAAATATACAGGGACACTGGTCATCTTTCTTTTTCAATTGTTTCATCAAGAAGAATCTTTTTCAGGTGATAAAACTTACAAGCTAAATTAAAATGCACTCTACTCATTGGCAAGCTACATGAACAAGAATAATGTGATCACAGTACTTGGAAGTTTTTGATTTATAACTATACTATTCTCTACTTATAAGGCTGCAGTCTAGGAGGCAGAGCAATGAATCATTACAATTGTCTATCTGGGAAATGTCAAAAGATTAAGTAAGGGCAAAAGAAGAGAGAAAAGGAAAGAACACACATTTCTGTCCAAGAAATATTCCTCTATTAATGGAGGTATATCAGTAGCACATAAATCCAGTGCTAAATAAATAATAATTACATTTTTAAAATCTTCAAGCAAAATCACTAATGAATCATAATGCTTAAACTTTCTTGGTAGAAGGCAGATGGACCCCCTGAAGCTCTGATAACTAAATGATTCCTTATCCAACTATCATTTGGTAATCTACCCCTACATATTAAGCAATTTAAAAAGCAAATTTAAGTTGAGGAAATAATTAGATATTTGAACCAATCATTAATGGATCCAGCATTTTTGAAAAAGAACACATATAATTTAATTGATACTTTGCCAATACAAAAATAAGAATCCACAGAATGTTTATTTACTGTTTAAATTACTCCATATTTTCATATACTGTGAACAGAAAATATATTTTAACCCACACATAGTAAAAGCAAACAAGTGCAATCTTTCAAACATTAAAATCATAATCAAATCTGTACAACAGATAAATAAATGTATACCTCTAACAGTTAGCTTGTAAAAAAAAAATCAAACAAAAAGCAAAAACATTTATTGCCCAAATTCACCAGTTTACTTAAAATTCTACTTACGGTAATACAGCTCAATCACAACAACTTGCATTTTTACTACACTGCACAAGTTTAGACTGATAAATATTTAAAATAGGAGGTGGGTAATAGGAAATACCAAATGGCTATAAAGAGCTTTCCAAATATTGGAAATAATATACGAAAATTAATTAGTGGGGATAACATATTAAATGGATCCACAGGGTAACTGGTATTACACTGGTATAGCTTGAGGAAAGGAAACAGGTTAACGTTTGGATTGGAAAAAAAATTTTGGCTTTTTTATAAAAAGAAGCAACAATAACATCAACAATGACAAAACCCTGTCATGGAGCCTCAGAACTATTCTGTGAGACAAAGTGTACAAAGATTTAGGCTTGCATACCTGAAAACCACAGTTAGGAAGAAAAATCATTTCAGGAAACATAACATCAGAACAAGAACACATATAAATTAAAGGCATACTGTTTATCATTCCACTTCATTGCACATATAAGAAAACAATACTGCCGTCATTCTTGAGTAAGAAAGTTTCCAATGAAATAGGAAGTTCCACAATGAATACAGGTGCAGACAGTCTTATTACCACAAATTTAGTTATATCAAAACACTCGGTGGTGTCACTAATTAAATTATCTATACTTTTTACTGGAAAGGTAATCATTTCCCTGCCTTCATATGTTAACTTAAAATTACTTACAAATGGAAATATAGATTCAGTAGAAAAGACTTCACATGCAATCCTATACAATGCATTCCGGTTTTCTGTTTGATTTTTTTTTTAGTATTTCACATTGGATATGTACATTTCCAATATATACAACCACACATGTTCAACAGATGTCACAGAACTGTCCTCTTGCCACAAACGTTTATATTTACATATACATTTATATCTCCAGATAGATGCTTTTCTCTTCTAGAGACACACAAAGGTAGCCTGAAGAGTTTAGGTTTTTTAGAGTTTTTGGAACCTAATGTTTTGATTTATCTTGAATGGATGATAAGATGAGGAGTCCACAAAAAAATGCAGCTATACATGCCAACCTTTTCAAGAGAGATGTGTTATCTTTAGGAATAATAATCTGTGCAAGATCATTAGTGATCTGAGAAATTTCATGTGCCACACAAACAAATATGAAAGTGCTGACAATGATGTTGAGCACAGGGTTTCCAGGTATCAGTACCAAGATACCCCTTGTGTCCGCTGCCAGCCATATGTGATACTGGCAAATAAATAGCTAGGAGAAAAAATATTTAAGTCAGATATTTATAGAGGGTCCATGAATAAATTATAGTTTTTCCTAATTTAAACATTTGATTGCATAATAACGTTAGAAGGCTTTCCTAAAACCATTTTATTCTGTCTCACTACTGGCCCTGAAAAGTCCACTGCAGTCTACTCCTTAGAACTCCAACTGCTAATACAATCTCTCTTATAAATGAAACCAAAGAAAATAATAGAACAATTATTCAAGAACTCAAAGAGGAATTTATTTTCCCTATTTTAAGAGACAATTTTATAAATCTTAATACTCTAAAATATACGTTATGATTACAATATAAATTGTTTTAAAACATTCTATTTCAAATAATAAAGCTTGGACTACTCAGAATACATTTTAAAACCTACTGTTCAAACTGATTTTGTAGATAATTTCATATTATGTATCTTACACAAAATGTAATGAGTTTATATTTTCTCCCACAAGTTCCAATCATAATAAGGGTAAATTTTATTATGGTATGCATCAATAAACTGAATTCCAGTAATATATTTAATTATGGAGATGAACAAAAAATCAAAATCCCCTCAGTTTGATTTCATTTATATACCTGGTCTAATATTTTTCTCTCTTGATCTCAGCATCTTTGTTGTGCTTGAAAGCTCAACACAACATAAATAATATTTTGCAAGTAATTTATATCTAGTCATTTAAAAATAAGGCTTAAAAAACATTCCAAAATACTTCAGTATTGTTGAAAGTTCTACGTCTTTTCCCTGTAATTCCATAATAGCTTCAGTTTAGAAAAAAGTACATCCGATTTTCATACTCACATATATGTGTGATATTTACACACATACACATGTACATACACAAACATGTAACACCTGGCCGTGTAAGATAAGCAAAATATTAATGTACCAACCTCTAATGAAATTTTTCCAAACCAAGCAAAAAATGAACTGTAAACTGAACGGGCATATCCAGGGATGTTTCTTATTAGGATGAAGGCTAAAATCTAAAGAAAAAGCACAAAAGCAAATATTAATAATCTCTTTATTGAAAAGTATTTTGTATAAAGCTTTCTTTTAAATGACAACCTTATTCTTTATGTTTGTGAACCTGACACATATACAACGGTCTTTTTATATTCTAAAAGCATTAGAAAGTTATTTTTGTTCTAGAGTCTACCCAAACTGGATTTCTCAACACATGGTCTGTATGCTGCATAGCAATGAACATTTTAAGTAGTACATGGCTGAACAATTTTATGTATACTGGAAAAATTACAAATTTGCCTAGGGCCCTTTGTGTAGAAAAAGTTGCTATCATATTTATGTAGCAACACTTCACAAAATCATATAATTTTGCTGCTCTCATAAAGTATCTGCTTGGTTGACGGTCATTCCCTCTCGACTCCCTTCAAAATCCTCCTTCTGCTGACAGCCATGATAGTACGGGAAACGGTATGGCTTTTAACATGTCTTCACGTTTGCTCTGCATGGCCTGGTGAATGATGTCTTGAACTATATTCACATGTAATATATTTTCCTCTCTGGATCTTTTCTCTCCCGAAGGAATCTCCAGCTTTTGGGATCCTGGCCTTTACTCCTCTCCCCTATCCTTTTGTACCGGTGGAACAATCTTTCGTTTTCGGTGGAACAATCTTGCATTTTATTTATTTATTTATTTATTTTTATTTAAGTTCTAGGGTACATGTACACAACGTGCAGGTTTGTTACATATGTATACATGTGCCATGTTAATCATTGTCTCACATCCAATAACCAGCTTACCAAGCAAAGAATCCTTTCCTTAGAATGTACCCTCCTTATAAAAAAGCAAGAAACTGTAAAGAAAAAAAGTATCTCCACTTTCACAACTACTTTCCAGAAACTTTCTCTCACAAAAGGATTGACAAATCTGTTCACACTTCAGGAAAAAACTCATATTCAATGTTGATCATCCTAGGCATTTTGTCAAAGGATCTAAGAAGTCTCTAGGATGCATAAAAGATGAAGGAGGAGGAGATAATATGGGCAAAAGGAACCAAAGTGAACCACTCAGGTATAATTAAATTGAGTGATTCTCATGGGCAATAGCATCAAAAAGACTCAAGTTTAAATCTAGTCTTTTGCTTGTGTTAGTTCTGGGACTTGTGGCAAGGCACTTAATCTTGTGGGTCTTTTTCTTAATTTACACAAATAGAGATAAGCTTTATTTTGGAAGGTTGATGTGAACATTAAATGAGAAAACATACATAAGGTACTTACTATAGCACAGGCTGTGAGTCATTTAAAGAAACATTGTAAATAATAGTATAAGTGATATACAAAATGGTGAAAATCATGAATGTAAGACCTAACCAAAGGCTTTAAACATAAAACCATTTAATGAGTTATTATAATTAAAGTATTGCATAGGCTGTACAATGCTAAAAAGAATGTAGGCTCTATAAGAGTAGGAACTATGTCTGATTTGGTAACCACTGCAGCCCTTGGCATAATATCTAGCATGTAGTATTAACTTTTTGGTTTTGTTTGTTTGTCTGAGACGGAGTCTTGCTCATCGCCCAGGCTGGAGTGCAATGATGCAATCTCAGGTCACTGCAACCTCTGCCTTCTGGGTTCAAGTGATTCTCCTGCCTCAGCCTTCCAAGTAGCTGGGATTACAGGTGCTCGCCACCACGCCCAGCTAATTTTTGTATTTTTAGTAGAGACAGGGTTTCACCATGTTGTCCAGGCTGGTCTCAAACTCCTAACCTCAGGAGATCCACTAGCCTTAGCCTCCTAAGTGCTGGGATTACGGGCGTGAGCCACCATTTTCTAAGGGCAGATTAAGTGAAAAATACTGAGCTACATCATTTCCATATATTAAATACAAGAACCCCTTGAAAGAGATTTTAATATCCCTATTACTACAGAGAAAGGAAGGGCTTAGAAAGATGAAGTAACTTCTCTACATTTTCTGGAGTTCAATCTCAAATCTCTCTGCCTCTAAAAACCATTTTCTTATCAAGAATTAAGATGTAAAAATTTTTCTAAATCAAGATAAGTACCTGTACCACAGAAACAGATGGATGGAGTTCATTGCACTCTGCTTTGTTTTTACAACTGCTAGCCCAGATGGAATAGGTCTAAAACAAAAAATGTATGGAAAAGTTCACAAAAGCAAGTCTGGAAGAGGCATAAGCCTCACAGTGTTTTTTTTTTTTTACAGTTTTCTTTATTTATAACATTATACTTCATTATGCTATATAAAAACTATCAGTAAAAACTGCTTGCAAGTTTGCTCATCACCTGTTTTGGTATGCTCAACTGTCCAAACATAAGAAAGCACAGAGGGAGGTGCACAAGTCTGTGCTTTTCTGGAAATAGTGATCAAAAGACAGTGATGGCTCTCCACATGAAACACCTTACATTATATTTTATCCCAAATTTACTGCAACTTTTAAAATTCCCATTTAATTGAGCTCTCATTTATTCTTCATTTTTAACTTATATATAGTCTCTTTAGAATTTAAGTCCAGTTAGAAAAATAAGGAGATATACATCACCTCAAGCATTTAACATTACCTTGATTTGATCATTATTCATTGTATGCTTATATCAAAATATCACATGTGCCCCATAAATATGAATATGTATTCATAATTAAAAATAAACAATTTTTAAAAATTATTGAAACTATTTTTATAGATAAAAATATGGTTTATCTTGGCAAACATTTTGCATGCATTTGAAATAAATGTGTATTCTGCTGTTATTGCTTACCTAACTATTCTAACATCAGGTCAAACTGATTGTGTCCTTAAGATATTCTATAACTTTACTAAATTTGTCTAGCTATCCTATCAATTACTGGAAGAGAAGTATTAAAATTTCTAAATATTAAAAAGAAAAATGAGAAAAAAATAAAAGATTATTAAAAATAATTGATTATATTTCCATATTTTAATGTTAATATTCCATACCATTTAGAATTTTGGAAAGTTTTCAAAACTTACCAAGAAAGAAACTACTGAAATAAACAATAGAAAATTTGAAATTTTGTTTGAAAAAAGAGGTTCACCCTTTCCTTCAGAAAGTATTTGACGCTTCTGCAAAGCCAGATAAATGAAAGCAAACAGCATTCCATGGAAAACTACCTGAAAAGTAAAGAGAGAAAATTTGTTTTAAACAGTTACTTTTCAAAAAACAGGAAAAATATTTGGTTAGTGAGGAATATATGAATAAAAGTAGGTAGGTTAAAAGCTTAAAGTTTGAAGTGTCTATGAAGGACTTCAAGAGTGAAACTTCAAGAAATGAAATAAAGCCGATGATTGTTAGAAACCATCAGCAACAGACAAGCAAGCATCTCTTGGAACAATATGAGATAACGCTGGTTCATTCTGAGCAGTCTCAGTGGCAAGTGAAGTAATAAAAACAATTTAAAAATAATAAACTCTCCTACAGACATGATAAAATTCAAATGCACCCAACAAAGATGAAACACATTTTATATCAGTCCTTTCAAATAAAACAAAGAATAACACCACCAAGTCATAATTCTGAAAAGAAGTGTATGCTCACAAAAGTGAATAAAATATGGTAGACCGGAAAGTACATGAGCTTTCTCTTTTTAAACAAAGACTTAATGTGAACTATCATTGCAATAGACTGAACGTTTCCTTCCACTCAAAATCGTAAGTTGAATCACGTTAATCCCCAGTGTGATAGTTTTGGAGGTAAAGCCTTTGGTTGGTCATTAGGTCAGAGCCTTCATGAATGGGATTCATGCCCTTTAAAAAAAAAGACCCCAGAGAGCACCCTTGACCCTTGCAGCATGTGAGGACAGAGTGAGAAGTCAAGTGTCTATGAAATAGCAAGTGGGCCCTCACCAGACCAAATCTGCTGGTGTGATTTTATACTTCCCAGCTTCTAAAACTGTAAAAAATAAATTTTTGTTGTTTATGAACCACCCAATCTATGGTACTCTATTACAGCAGCCTAAATAGACTGGGACAGTCGTATCACAATACACTGCTCTAATGAGAACGTTGAGAATTTAAAAATTATTTGATGTGCAGACTTTAGCAAAGATTTTATTCAGATGTGGTTTTGAAATGCAATGTAGTACACAGGAAAAATGCATAGGTGTTGGAAACTAGGAAAGGCAAAGAATAGGCACTAAGAAAACATTTGTTGGAAAAAAGAGATGAGTCAAAAAGGAAAGGAAAAAAGGAAAGAATGAAGTAATTAATAGTTATTTAGTATCTGTTTTCCAAATGCTGTGCTAGATGTACGTTTTCTTGGCCAATTGAACCTTAACCCTTCTTCAAGATCAAGTTCATAGACTAATTCAAGATACTGCTCTTTCTTCTTTGCACACTTCTACCACTAAATCTATATTGCATAGTTTAGTATCCTCTTATAATAGTAATCTTGGCTTTTAAACTAGACTCTTAAAGCTTAGAAGCCTGCTGAGATGTCTTCTTTCTTTCTCTAATGTATACTTCATGGCATCAACATCTAGGGCACATACTGAAACTCAATAAATATTGTTTTGAATGGCTGAAGCATATATACAAGTCACCTATAAATCAAAATTATAAGTCAGACAAAGGCCATGTTATAGATAACATTTTAAAATAATATTTCCCAGCAGATACATATATACACATGCATACCCTTTCACTGCTGTAAAGAAAGGAGTGCAGGGGGTAGTGGACTGCTGGACTGCTTTGATTTACTAAATCAACATCTTCCTTTATTCTGAAACTAAGTATAGATAGATCAAAAATTTCCAATCATTTTCCAACAGTATAATTTGAAATGACAAAATATCACAAAGTAAATACATACATAACGGTCTAACCTCCATCTGAACCACCATTCATATACATTCCCTTTCAGTTCAAAACACTTGGACAATGGCCAAAGAGAAAAGATCTTCTCAAATGCACCCTGAGAAAAGGAATCCAGAAAATAAATTAAGATGGTACAAGTCAGTATTTGCTTTGCAATTCTATTACAGATTATAGTTTTCTAAAGTTTGGATTATATAAGAGTCATTCACAATATTAAAATTCTGTTTTATTTCATTTGAAAATATCACTTCATTTGAAATGTATTTCAAATGAAATTTTAAAAATTTGAAAATAAATTTATCTTCCAATGACCAAAAAAGATGACTTAAAACTTGGTAAACTTATTTTCATTTCACATGAAAGGCTACTGAGAGTGTAAAATTTTCTTAAGCCCCCGAATAAAAAAATCTGGTAATTAGAAAATCATTCTACATAAGGTTTTTAATCTCACAGACAAAACGACTAGTATTTACTCATCAAACAGAAAAATACAAAATATTTCAGCTAATATGGTATCAGTATCCCAAATAACAACTGTTAAAAGTTAAAATATAGTTATCATTCTCCAAATGTCCGCAATAATCTATAATTAACTATTTGAGTTAAAAGAGTCCTCTGAATTAGTCACCTTACTCAATCAACCATACCCAAATTCCATTACCAGCCTTTGAAACAAAGTTTACAGTTTTACTCTGGTAAAGTTAGTGAATAGTACCCTCTTATGAATCTGACAGGTTGGAAAATCTGGGAATGAAGGGGCAGAAGTCTTGGGTACATTCCCACACATTAATGAAGTCTTTCAAAGAAGAGAACAAAACCTTCAATTTTCAGAATAAAGAATCACAATGAACTCTATCAAGGAAAGCTCCATTATTAGACCTAATGCTACGGCATA
The DNA here is from genome assembly GCF_028878055.3 of Symphalangus syndactylus. Taxonomy (NCBI): domain Eukaryota; kingdom Metazoa; phylum Chordata; class Mammalia; order Primates; family Hylobatidae; genus Symphalangus; species Symphalangus syndactylus. The sequence goes on from NC_072425.2 coordinate 106,366,240, forward strand.
AAAAGTGTAACATCGTGATTTTTTAAAAGACTGTTAAAAAACAAAGAAAAATGGTGAAAATAATATTATATTTTAGATAATGTTGAGTCTTTAACTCAGAAGAACTTTATAATATTACTTTAATAAAATGCAACCGTCTCCATTTAACCACAGAATTTAAAATGCACATAGCATATTAAAAATAGGTTATATCAAAATCTGTGTCAGAAAATTAAGGATGATTTTTACCAAGAGTGGCAATCTGAAGTCTGAAGTACTTATAGATCATATACAGTGTGTGTATATGTATGTATATATATCAGCATGAATACAGATATACACTAGGTATGTACCTCTTAGATAAAATATATGATCTTATGGATCATACATATGTAACATATCTATGATTATATATGACATATACACAATTAAAAATTTTATCTCTAATTAAAAATTTCTTATTATGTGATCGATAAACAAATATTAAGCACTATTTTGTGAAAGACAGTGGGCTTTTTGTTCTTGTCCAGTGGTCAACACTGACCCAAAGCTAGGGAAACATTCTTAATCCCTATATTGAACCTCTAGTCAGCTTTTCTTTCTTTCCCTCAGCAGTATCCACAGAGTGTTGGGAATTTTAATGAATAACTATCAAGAAATTCTTGCCCTAACCTGGCTATTTCTTTATACATTTGTTAGTTGTTTCCTTATTTATCTTCTATAAAGAAGCTTGGGTGTCGGGCAGAAATAGTAGTGCTTTAAAGACTTTTCAGTATAAAAACAAATATAAAAGTCTACAAAAAGAAAAAAAAAAACCCAAACAGCATAGGATTATACATGCACACAAAATGCCTACAGGGCACTTCCTTCCACCTGATACAGCCAGGTACAAAACAGAGTGTTGAAGATGTGAGTACACTGCAGAATATGACACAACTATAGGCATTCGAATTAAAATGTGTTGTTGTAAATATCATGCTGCCCAAATAATATGTATGCCTGATGGATTTAACCAGCAGGTAGTAAGATTGCCATCCTGTTAACAGAAAATCTCAACCATCAGAACAGAAAAATACAAGGTTAGAGCTAAAAAAAAAAAAAACGACCAAAAGTTTTATTTAATTAAACATACTGTAGATACACAAACCCCTTTGCTCCTAAGTTGGTTGTACTAACTGCTAAAATTTTACTCTATGTAGTTATGGAAAAATCAGTACTTTGATGCAATGAATAATACACAAACTAGCTGCAAATTCTGTCAAGAAAATTTTGATCTCCACTTAGACTAGTGTCTTATAAGAAGCATTCAATAAATGTTTGATTGATCAAAGTCAAGTAAAATGGATCTTGAACAACTGCCAGAGGAAGAGCTTTATTTAACTTGCTCTTACAACAAAAACAGTGGTAACAAAGTATATATATCTCAAAATAACTACACTGAGTAGTCAACTTCAGAGTGACACTTTTATTACAGTCATTAAAAAATGAAGCTAAAAAAAAGCTCTGACTCTTCTCACATGCTTTAATAGACTTGAACTTTAAAATATTAAAAAATATAAACTGAAAAGATTGTACAAACCTGAGAATATGCCAAAAAACATATGAATAACAGCAAAAAGCCTAGTTTCAACAGTAAGCCAAAATGCCAGAAACAATTTCCTAAGAGAGAAAATATTTAATTTACTAAAAAATAAATTTATATTAGACAATGTATTAAATACTCTCTATTTGATATATGTACACGCTGAATAGTTCTTAAAATAATATAAGAATGCTTACGAGAATACACAAAATATATCTAGTTAGTATAAATTACAAGTAGGACAAAAAGAAAAACAAAGGATTCTTGTTAGGAATGAGGCTATAAAGCATAACTGATACCCTGTACACCTGCTGTTCATCCATTAGAAATGTATTTTAAAATGCCTCCTGGATTCAATTATACTTACTCATTATTCAAAGCTACAGCAAAATCTGGAACAAGATGTTCAATATAATTCTAACAAACACTCCTGTTGAATATGACTTAGGTGATACTGCTTAAACATTAAAGTTCCAAGGAGAAAGCTTAAACCCCCTAATGGATTAGAGTTTAAACATAAAATGTATTTTAACATATGCATATTTAAAATTATGTGTTCAAAGTTTATACATATTGATAGTTTATTCGAATAATATGCTGGGTTTGTATAGAGAAATTAAACTACAGAGGCTGTCCAAAGATACTACCAGACTTTAATAGAGGCTAGACCTCAACTCATTCCTGAAAAATTATTTGATGTTATATTGGAAGCCAATGGAAAAATATTTTTGACATATAATATTTGGTTGCGTCAAGTTAAATATATTTTTTAAAATAAAACATTATTTTTCCAAAAAAAGGAAGATTTTATTTTAATGATATGATCTTGAGGGTGAAAAAAGCATTAAGATAAGTGACTGTGGCCTCACTTTGAACATTAGTAACTAACCATGTGAAATTAGAAAATAACAAGCTTTTGGGTATTTAGGTTCCTTATATGTAAAACAGGTTGATAATAACTGCTTCAAAGCTTGTCTAGAAAATACATTATATTAGTGCTTTTAAATTGTGTTTGACATACAAGACTTTTGCAAAGAAATATTTACTCAAAATCTCAATATATACATAAGAAATCAAAGTAGAGCTGCCAAGATTGAAGCAAAACATAGTGGCATGGAGGCCTATTTGGCTTTCCCTTCTCTCTTCCAGCTCTCTCCACTCTGCCTCTGTATAAGAAGACAGTTTAAAAACTGTAGCATTAGTTAATATGTAAAATGGTTTTGAAGAATTTAAATTTAAAAAAGAAAAGACACACATAATGTAAACTATTATTCTCTACTGTTACATTACTTTACTTAGCTGTAACATTTTAGAAATATCGTTTAAGAACAGAATTTCAGAATGTCAAAACTACATATAAATTTAAACTGTCTACATCACTTAATAAAAATAATATCCTTTAGCAACTAAAAAGAAATTTCACACATTGAAAAAATGTATTTACTAACATTAGTAAGAAAGCATATTTACCGTTTGCTTTTTTTTGGATTATTTGTGGCCATAGTGCTAAAGTAACATATATGACCATGAACCATACAGTGACCAAGGGGACAAAGTAATAGAATTGATAAGGTCGATCCATTACTATACATAACACCACTACCAGGAAATTGAGACGAAATAAAACCTATTGAAAAGGAGAAGAAAATGGTTTCATTCTAAGTAATTGTTTTCATTCTAGGTATACATGAACAGCAAAGGCAGATTTTCTCTGACAGAGTATAAATGGCTAAGACTTAATAATGACTGTACAAGTATATATTACTAATCCCTTAAATTACATTTGTTTTACAATCACTGTAAAGAGTTGAACATAAAATACATATACATCATTACATTAACTAAATCCCAGCAAAGCACCAACCTGAGCTGTCCTCTGGCTATAACTGTCATCTTGCTAAAAGAGAAAAAAGTCATCCTTCTGAGGGCTATAGTTTAGAAGCATAGATGAGATTATCTTAAGAAAGCAGTGTCCATTTCATCTTTGTTTAATGTTGACTTACCCCATTTGGGATTAAATTAAGAGTTGTCATAGATACAAAATAGTATTACTCAAAACTCAAATTTAAAAATGTCTTTAGGACTTTCATAAGAGTCATTTCAGATATCAGTTTGATGTCATTCAAAAAACACAGAATTTAGGTAGATTTTTACTACTGCTGTACCACTTAACTATGTGACCTTGGGCAAATTATTTAAGCTCTCTGAGCCTTAGATTCCTTATCTGTAAATATAAAGATAACAACTCAAGGTTGTAATGTGGGGGTAAATGAAATAATGTTTAGAAACTGCTTAGCACTAGGTAGAAACTTAATATTCATCCTCTTCTCAGAGAAAGAAAACATAGCACATTATACTAATTCCAGGTAACTGTCTATTTCTACAAAACTAAAGTGAATCAGCAATGCTGTCTCCTGTGTACCAGTGCTTTTATTATATATTAAATTATATCTTCCTTCTTTCACTAATAATTTATCTTGAAATACTAAACACAGAACACAGAATACAACTTTACAGTGCTATTTCATAAATTCAAATTATTCAGTCTTATAGTGACTATATTTGTATTTTTTTCTCAAGTTAATGCTTTCTCAAGAAAGTATGTTCAACTGAAAGAAAAGGCAGTAACAGTGCATTCCTACCTGACATACTCTATGGATTCCAAAATCTCCTTTGATCCAGAAGTATGAGAAATGCCCATACCCTGTCTGAAATAAATATGCGGCAACCAGAACTCGAATGTGCATGTATACAGGCAAAAACTGTTGACAAAGATAAACAGGTAAAACATATGTTGGCATCAACTACACCTTGGATTATCATAACAAGTACATTTAACAAAGATAATAAATCATTATTAGCATTTGGCATCAGCTCAATCACAAAGTTGATTCTCAAAAGTTAGTCATTATAGCAAGGATTACAAAAATGTAGAATTGGAATTGGAGAGACCTAGGTTCAAATTCTAGTTCTGCCACTTTCTAACTATATGACTTTGAGTTTTCCAATTTGCAAAATGAGACTATTCCTTCCTTCCTTGAAGGGTTCTTGTGAAGGATGAATGAGATAATAAATGTGAAGCACTTTATACATTAACTTGAACCTAATTAAAATTTAATATGATAGCTATAATTAACTGTCATACATCCTGAATGCAAGATGGATTCACATTTTTATCCAGTGTAAACATAATTTAGGAATATTATTTCCCTCCCACTCTTACTTTACAAAACAATTTTGTTTTATGCTCCTACATCACTGTCTTCATCATGACCAAGTCCCTTAATGTCATTTATTATGGTATTTCAGAGCATCACATCTTTACTTCTAAGTTGAATGAAATACAACACATTTAAATCCACATATGATAGGAGGCACCAAAAAATGTTATCTCATTTACTAGTACTAATTCTCATAACCTTAGAACACTGTGATTCCACCTTTCCACCTATCTACCACCAGCTGATCCTTTATGTGTACAATCACAATTTCCACAGCATAACTTGTACACTGCCTTTTTTTTTTTTTGGAGACAGTCTTACGCTGTCGCCCAGGCTGGAATGCAGTGGCATGATCTCGGCTCACTGCAACCTCCACCTCTCAGATTCAAATAATTCTCCTGCCTTAGCCTCCCAAGTAGCTGGGACTAAAGGCACCCGCCACCACATCCAGCTAATTGTTTGTATTTTTAGTAGAGATGGGGTTTTGCCACGTTGGCCAGGCTGGTCTCGAACTCCTGACCTCGGGTGATCTACCTGCCTCGGCCTCCCAAAGTGCTGAGATTATAGGCATGAGCCACCGCGCCTGGTCATACACTGCTTTTTAAAGTCATCTTTAAGGCTGGATGCTCAATAAAGTAATTGAGCAGACACATTAAATAGATTTTATAAGTCCTGAAATGTATGCATCTTTTGCAAAAATCCTTGAATTCATGTTTCTTTTTGGACGGATATTTTTTCTGGGGAAAACAAACAAACAAACATGAACTTAGACCGTAAGTTCTTCTACACAGCCTCCACTCCAAGCAAACTTAAAGATTCCCTGTCTCTTAAACTGATCCTTCTTGTACTCCTTTGTCAAGTCTCTTTTATTTACCTGTTTATTCTTGCCCTGGAATGTTCTTCCCCTAAGCATTTTGCTTATTCAAATCCTACTCTTCTTCAGAGCCTGGTTCAAAATTCCAATTTTTACTATCAGATGAATGTCATTTCTCCTTCCTGAGTTCCTATAGCACCTTCCATCTACATATCAAACAAAGAGTTTTTATTTATTGCCCTTCATCATCAGTTCTTTTTAAATGACTTATTATTAGATCAGAAATTTTCAATGAGGTACGTGTAACATATTAGAATCACAAGGATGGAGGCAGGAAATGTACTGAAATAACCTCAGAATTTATCTAATCCAAATCTGTGCCCTTACCTCATTCTTGAATGTACTCTAAAATATCCCCTTCGTGGATTGTCTAAGCATCTTTTAATAGCAGAAAACAAATTCCCAAGGCAATCCATTCCACCTTTAGATGGTCATTAACTGCTATAATGATCCTTTTCATGAAAAGTTGAAACCTAACTATATGTAAAAGCTACCAAGTTCAGCCCTCTAGAGCAGCGCTGTCCAACAGAAATGTGAGCCATAAGTAATTTTTTAATGAGGCTACCAGAGCATTTTAAAAGTTAAAAGAAACAGGTAAAATTAATTTCAATAAATATATTTTATTTAACTCAATATATTCAAAATATTTCAACATGAGATATTTTCATTCTTTTATATAAAGTTTTTGACTTTAGTACTGATTTATCATAATTAATCGTATTTAACGTGGTATACATTTCACACTTACAGCACATCTGAATCCTGACTAGCTACAAAGTGCTCAATAGCCACATGCAGTGAATGGGGCTAGCACAGCAGAGAGTCTAGCTCTAGAGTCTGTCAGAGCTAACTCACTCTTACATCTGATGGCTCTATAAATATTTGAAAACAGATGTCGAACCCAGGTTAATCATTCCTAATTACTTTAAGCACTCTCCATAAAACATGCTTTCAACTCCCTTAAAGACTGGGGCTGGGACTACAAAGTTGGGTTGGTTATTACATTTAAACAGTAAGTATAATTCATTTAAACAAAATTAAATATTGTAACAACAATTTTCCAAGTTCCTGCCAATGTCAGCCTATTGCAAATTTCATGTAATATTTATTCCAACGTTTTAAGATATTTTAAATGAACAGAAAAGTTGTACTAGTACAATGGACACCTACATGCTGTATGCTGGACCTTTTAAAAGTATGTTGCAGACCACGTGACAGTGCTCCTAAACTATGTCACCACCTATGTCTTAGGAAAAAAGGATGGTTTCTTACATGACCACATTATCATTACCATACCCAAGAAATTTAGTATGAATATAACAGTATTTACTGTATGATCCATATTCAAAATTCTCTAATTATTATTTTGCTGTATTACTTGCAACAAAAATTTAGTATTAAAAATATGTATGAAATTTCAACTTTACATTAGAGTTAATAGCTAGTTTGACTTCCAGTTCTGCTCTTTCTCTAGTCCCCCATATACTCTCATGACCTTTCATTCAGGTCTTTCCATGGAATTTACTTACAAACTCTCCAAGGGCAAAAAAAAAAAAAAAAACCAATGGAACACAAAATCACCTACTGTATATACCAAACTTACTATTCTCTTCGTATTAAATTTACAACATTTAATCTATATTTCATATATATTATACTTTAAGATAATGTTTACACTAACAATGATAATGTCAGACCATAAGGATTATTTTAATAATTCTCTAGAAGTTTTGATACAGTTCTTATCTTTTAGCATAAAAACATAACACAACTAAAGTTTGACATATTTTATTCAAAATAAAAAATATTAATTAAAATAATCATGACAGTTAAAAGTTTTTAATATGAGTAATCCCTCAAATATCCAAGAATCAAGTCCCCAAATACATTATAACCTATACTAATAATGTTTTGCCTATGTAGATTTGGCAAATTTTTTAACTACAACATCCTATATAAAAAGAACAGGGATATGTTAGTTAATCATTATAAATGATCTGTTAGTGAAAAGTATGTCCTTCCAGAACAGAGATTTTTTAAAATTGTAAATTAGAATATATTAGGATGCAGTATAAGAAGATATATTAGAATGTTAGGTTGGTAAATGATTATAACAGAATACCAAATTGCCTTCATCCTTTTATGATATAAATCCTTTCTGGAATCACTGAATTGAGGAACTTAATCTGCCATTAATTCTTTCTACCTGATTTTTTTAAACAGTAGTATCACCCTTTAATATGTCAGCAATTAATTATGTCTCTAAGTGGTATTTTCTTAAAACAAATTCCCATTACTCAGTCTTTATTCATCCATCAGAGATATTCTTAGGATTCAATTTTCATCTCTACTTACTTCTCAGAGAATCTCTGGATTTATCCTACAAATTCTTAGCTGGGCTTATCAACTATGTCTTACTATCTCCATCTCTCCTTGTCTTGGATCATTTACACTATCTTGGCTCTTTCATAATGACTGAAATTCACTAGCTTCCCGTCAGCTGCAGCATCATAGGAATTTCACTGTTGCAACAAACATACATATCATAGCCAAATAATTTTAGTAACATTTATACTTCATTTCTCTGACTTCTACACTTCAAATAAATAATTCATAAAATCATAAATAATTTTTGAAAATAATAAAGAGGCAATGAAGAAAGACATCCTTCAATTGTTAGAGATACCTGAAAAACACTAGTAACCATGTTATTTATCTTCTTAATGCTGCTTAAATCTTCAAAATACTCCTTTCTGGGCAACACTCCTCTCTAACTTGAACTTATCATTGATGCACGTACCGTTTACAGATGTAAGCAAATAGAACGATAAAAAACAGTTCAGTAGTTCCCAAATTATGAATTTCTTAAAATTTTTAAACATATTTTATGGAAAGTTTGCATCTTCACTATAAAAACTTGGGTGAAAAGTGGCTGTTAGGCTCAGCCACAAAAGTTTGTTGTAACTGTAATGTAGCTGGGTTGTTACAACTCAGAACACACATTTTTTTCTAGCCCTGTCACATCCAAAGTGGCCAGAGATCATAATAATCCTGTCTTTTAAGACACCCATGGAGAAGGAAAAAACTATTTTTTCCAGGTACAAAAGGCACTAGGTGACCAAAGGAAGGGTCTTCCACACCACAGAGGAGGTAATACTACTTAGCACTTAGGAAGTATGGCACACCCTACATAGTCTACAATGGTGGTCCACCTGTATTTGGATTCTTTGAATACTGACTGAGGCAAGAGAGTTGCAAGTTTTTTAAACTTTAAAAATGTAAAAATAGCTAGTCAAACTTCCTAAAAGACAACAAAGGATAGAACATAAACTATAATAATCAAATTTGATTTCTTCTGATAATAACCTGCCTATTCTAAATCCTTTATAATTATCATCTTCAAAGTTTCTTTTTTTCCTTTTTTTTTTTTGAGACAGAGTCTTGCTCTGCAACCCAGGCTGGAGAAGAGTGGCAAAATATCGGCTCATTGCAACCTCCATCTCCAGGTTCAAGTGTTTCTCCTGCCTCAGCTTTCCGAGTAGCTGGGATTACAGGCATGCATCACCATGCCTGGCTAATTTTTGTATTTTTAGTAGAGACAGGGTCTCACCATGTTGGCTAGGCTGGTCTTGAACTCCTGACCTCAAGTGATCCACCCACCTCAGCCTCCCAAAGTGCTGGGTTTACAGGCATGAGCCACTACACCTGGCCTCTTCAAAGTTTTCTGATAACTTCAAATTAGCTGTTCAATAAGATGGCATAAAAAATACCCTTAGATACCAGCTATTTCTATTATGTTAAAAATTAAGGCCAAGTAAATACAAATCAATTATTGCCTTATCTTTTAAAAAGAAAAAATTTTGCTTTTAAAATTACATTTTCTCAAAGAGTTAGGAGAAAAATGGAAAGGCAGAAAGATTAAGTGGGAAATAAGACGGGTCTATAACTGGTAGAGAATATAAAACACAAAAAAGCTGGTGTCCTTAAAGAAACATTAAAATGACATCATTTCCTATACTTTCTGAACTTAAATTCCAAATACTTACTGTACTTGCTCCAGAAATGTGATAAATCAAAATCACAAGTTGCATCCAGCCTTTCCATTCGTCTGTTTGTTCTCTATTTAATACTTTAGTCTGTGTAAAGGAACCAAAATCTGTTTTAAAATTTATCATGAAGAAATTATTTAATGGTATATAATAAGTATGTTAAAAGTTTTCCTATAGGACATAAAGCTAATGCTTCTGTCAAAAGAACCTTGATGATGGTGAGAAACAGTTAAAGACTGTCATTTTATTTCTTGCTAAAAGATAGTCAAAACTATTTTAAATATATGAATCTGAAAAACAAATATAAACTGAAGAGATACTGAATATTTAAGTTGATCCCCTTGGTTTTGTATTAAACGACAATGTACTAAAATTAAACTATGACAGATGTGAGTATTTATAAATCTAAAGATGGCATTCTATAATTTTCTTTAGAATTTCAGAGTCAAAAGGATCTTACACTTCCCCTACACTTTATTGACAGAAAAAAAGCTCTATTATTACAGTTTACTTTCCCCAGTATATTCTCACTGAAGATGAATAACTAATTAATAATCCTCACAGGAGAGGTATGTTTTACAACAGAATTCAGTAATTCAAATAAATCATGCCTTGTAAAGAAGTTACACAAATATTCTGAGCAATGACAGCAATTCTAAAATAGGAAAATCAGAATACTGTGAGTAGTGGTGGCCACATCATTAAGTTCTAATTGGTATGTATATATGTCTGACTGATAAATATATAAATATAAAATATGTTTGTGTGCATAGGCATTTGTTAACATAATTATATTATTTTACTTTATAAAAGGTAATAGTATCTCATGCTTGAAGACCATTATAAAATCAGAAGTACTTCAACTTTCTCCGTCAACAAGCAGGCAAAATAACAGTAAGTCATGAAATCTTTTTCACATGTTGTATTTCCCAACTTTTCAACAATTTTCACGTGACTCTGACCTCTCTCCAAACTGTTCTGAAAAAGGAATAGTTAAGAGTCCACTAAGTGAAGTGTAACTACAATCTTCCTTCATCTTCATCTATATACCTGTTTGTGTATTTTGTCATGATAAATGGTATTAGTTCTTTAACACAGTTTGTAATGAGATAAGAAGGGTAACATGAGTTAAAAAGAAAATGACTCTTACCTCTTTAGTATTTTCATTATAAAATACTCCCAAAACCAAAATGTAGATAATTGGAATAAAGAAAGAAGAATGTGTATAAAATTTGTTTTCCTTCATGAACAGATTTGCACGGTCACACATATAGAAATATGCCATAATCAGGCCAAGTTTGCAGAAAGACTGTAAAAGTATTTCTAATGAAGACACAGGGGTATTGATAATATTTTTCTTTTCCTCTCCACTTTCCAAATCTGTACACGGCTTATTCTTCCGATGAGCATTACGATGAATTATGTAAAAAATTAAATATCCGATAATAGATAAAGTGAAAAAACAAGCAGCTAGCTTCTGTATGAGAGTAACAGGAGGCCGAGGCTGACAACAGGACCCATCTACAGGCTTCAAAATCTTATTGCAATACACGTTCATAAGAATCATTGCACTCTGTGAACAAATCAAGTTATTTTGTTATTATCTTGTCAGTGACGTATTTCACATTAAATTTTCTCCTGTGAATACTACTGAGTTTTTAGCACTGAAACCAGAATGCTTTCGTATCTTTTGCTACCATTTCCCAAATCATGCAAATAATGGTATTCATTCCATCTGTAACAGCTAGTTCAGGGTGTTTCAAACTTCTGGGGCTATGAACCAAAATACAAAATTCATTTTATAATGTGACCCAGGACATTTACAGGAAACAATACCTATCCCTACTACTTGGAATGCACTCTGAGATTGTTCTATTCTATTCCTTTTTTTTTTTTCCAACACCAATTTCATGGTTGTTAACGGGTTGTGACCTTTAGTTAAAAAATGCTGACAGACATCAAGGACCAAAGAATTTTAATTAGAAGACTTTCAAAACAGAAGATATCAGGCCACTTAAGATAAAGTCTACTGTTTAAATGTGGAAAAAAGAAAAGCATAAAATAACTGCCACTAAAAAATTATTAATTTTTAGCTAGCAATATTTGTAATATGCCTTTCATTTGGATTATAGTTTATAGGCCATTTAGGATTCTACAAGTTTTAAGATACCTAATGTTAAATAAAATTTAGAACCTTCAACATGGTTTGATTATAATAAAATTATTCTGGGAAAGTTGAGTCTGTCTAGTTGAAGCTTCAGTCAAACTCTAGTTTTATAAAAACTTCATAGTTTAGGCATCTGTGGAACTCTAGATGATCAGTTATATAAGCCTAAACATTCAACATAATCAAGATTTGAGGAAATCTCAGCCTTTTAGCCCTGAGACTGCAGGTGGTTTTATGCCTGGCACTCTTGCAGATACTAGCCTGCAAATTCCACTGCAAGGTTCTTAACCAGTTTTTAGGGGGTTCATCAAGCCCTTTTATGTATATGGAGAACCATATATATATGCAAACATACACATTATTCTGCAGGAGAAGAACAAAACCATTGCCTTGTATCAGATACTCAAAGGGCTTATGCAACTCTCACAAAGGTTAAGAACCACTGCTTAATCAGAGAAAAACTTTAATTTGTTTCACTGTTTGTGAAAATTTATAGTTACGTAGTTCTCCTTCATACTTAACCTAAATCCCTTTCCATAGGTCAAGTTGGATTTGTTCAGTATGTACTCTGTATCTTGAATAATGCTTAGGACAGAAGAGCTAAAAGAATTCTTTTTTTCTTTTCTTGAGATGGAGTCTTGAACTCCTAACCTCAAGTGATCCACCCACTCCGGCCTCTGTCACCCAGGCTGGAGTGCAGTGGCGGGATCTTGGCTCACTGCAACCTCTGCCTCCTGGGTTCAAGCAATTCTCCTGACTCAGCCTCCCGAGTAGCTGGGATTACAAGCGTGTGCCACCACACCCAGCTAATTTTTGTATTTTTAGTAGAGATGGGGTTTCCCCATGTTAGCCAGGCTAGTCTCGAACTCCTGACCTCAAGTGATCCACCCGCCTCAGCCTCCCAAAGTGTTGGGATTACAGGCATAAGCCACCGCACCTGGCCAGAAGAGCTATAGGGAAATAATAAAAAATATTTTAAGCATTAAAAAGTGTATTCTTCATTGAAGCTTAATCTTGTAAGCTTAAGGTTTAAGGTAAGGGGAACATAGAAGGAGTAGTTTTTACATGTGTGTGTGCTGAGAACATACATGCTTCTGAGGAGACAATGTATATTAACAGTGATTAGCACTCAATAAATGAAGTTTAATTTCCCCTCTTCCCTAACTTCTCTCTTAGAGTATACCAAAACTCTTACGTATATATTCAACTAGATGATAGAAAGCGAAATTATTTCTAGATGTATCTTTATACACAGTAACTACAAGTTACTAAGATTGCAATAAAATAAATTATTTATAACCATGTTATAATGACTTATGGCTTAAAGCAATTGATATTATAGTCTCCATCTACTGACATATGTAAAAATTTCTTACAGTTTCTCTGCTTGATTCAGGAAGATGTAAGCCATCCAAAGATTCCATGATGGTTTCTTGGGCAATTAATTTGGAAACACTGAACATCTTAACATTTGATTTAGAATTTCTGGTGCTACTATTCAAAACACTGACTGCAGCTTCATTGTAAGCGTCTATCTTCTCATTAGTGATCATCTTCCTATTTTCACTTAATAGATCTTCATAAACAGGATCTGCACGTGAGACACATTTTTAAAAACACATTTTAAAAATCCCTATTGGTAAAAATTGTGATCATGCAAGTTAGCTGTTCCACATTTCGTGTCATTTTTAAAAGTAGAGATGATACCAGGTACCTAATAATTCATTTTTACACAAAGCTTCCCAAAGTTTGCAACAAATTTCCCAAAGTTTGAATATAAATAAAACTTATAATCAAGTTTTGAGTCAAGCAATATCCCTCTCAAATTTAAAGAACTTTTGTCCCATCTTTATGTACACAGATTTGGGGAAATATTTTTATGCTCCAGCATGTCTTAAGAGTTTAACATTTTTGGATGCTGAATTATAACAGATAACAAGAAATCTAAAATGAGTTATAGAAGATTGCTTAATTAAAAATAGCTGCCCATCTTTTTTTCTCTTGTCGCTGCTTAATTCTGTAAACTTTCTTCATATCATCAGGAGGTAATAATATATTGAGGCTCAAGGTCTGCCTATTCTCTTATCACTTACTATAAATAACTTAAATTTAATTTTTCCTCATTTTAGTATGAGAAAGGTTAACAATGAGTCTGTGAATAAAACAGAGATTATGGAACAGATCATCACTACCCTTTTTCTTATTCCTTTCATCTTGACATTCAACTTGGAAATAATAAGAATTCCTGACAAAAAACATGAATTGCTAAAATATCCACGGCATTGCATATTGTGCTAGGCATTAAATAATGGACATTCGATAAATTTGTAAAATGAGTTATCCTAATGTCTACTAAGAATTTCATTACCAAGCATAAACTAGATGGTGTCAATTTAAACATATTCTGTCAATTCAAAAGTGTATTTTATTTAATTATTTTTATTATTTCAGAAACCCATTGCTTGCTAAAAAGTATATTTACTTCTAATGACTTTATTACTATTATGAAGCAGGGTGAAGTATGTTTACTTCTAATGACTTTAATGTTATGAAACACGGCGAAACCCTGTCTCTACCAAACATACAAAAAATTAGCTGGGTGTGGTGGTGCACACCTGTAGTCCCAGCTACTCGGGAGGCTGAGGCAGAAGGATCGCTTGAGCCTGGGAGGTGGAGGTTGCAGTGAGCCAAGATCGTGCCACTGCACTCCAACCTGGGAAAGAGAGCAAGACCCTGTCTCAAAAAAAAAAATAAAAAAATTATGAAACAGATAATATTTTTTCTATATATTTCCCAATCACAATAAATATGTTTTGTAAGAAAAAAAAATCAGAGATACCAAATGTCATTTGCCTTTAGGACTTATCTTTTTGTTATACATTCTATAGCCATTCTGCTGAGGTTCCTTGGAGGGTATTTTTTATTTTCTACCTATATTTATTAATTTGTTCCTTACATTTGAAAAAGGAGAGCAAATAACTCAAGTGTACTCTAATCTTGCAAATCTTGTTTCAAAATTAATTCTCATAAAGCAGTAATTCTGCTTCTTGAAACAGGAGATAATAAAAACCCATGCTTCAAAATATACACAAAGTGACGTTTTTTCATTACTCATTCCTTACCTTGTAAGACCCAATAAACATCACTAGTCTTTGCCAATTTTTCTAAAAGTGGTGCTATGGAGGTAATGTTCATTTTATATTGAGAAAGCGCTTCACTGCTACCATTGTGAATCTTGATGGACCACTAAAAGAAGTACAAATCATGCATTAATTTAGTATTTATCACAAACAAAGTATATAATTTACCTATTGTAACAAGTGTTATTATTTTAGATATTTCTCATTTTATTTAATATTAGAATAAAATTCAGTCAAATTATTTCATTAAATATATGAAGGCAATTAGAAAAAGCTGTTATAAAACTATACTTTCAATGTATAACATTCAAGAAGAATACAATTTTAGATATAAAAAACACTGATATTTAACAGTACGTTTCCTAAGTTCATTCCAGTCTTTTTATTAAAAATTCATCAATCTAATCATAATAGAAGTAGGAATTAAAAATTTAGGTACAATCAAGAATTCTGAATACAAATTAACTTTTTCTTAGCATGTTCTTAAACATGAAACAAAATCATTAAGTAAGAATACAGATGATAACTTACTGTGGCAGCTCCTGCTACAATCACATGTGGCTTTGCAATGGAATCCTAAAGGAAGAAAAATCTTTATCATAGTATTATATTCAGTTCAGGGAATTAATACAAGTAACATCATTTAATTTTTTTCCTTAAAATGTAAGTTCTTCCTTCTAAATTCATTCTAAGTTTTTAGAATTCCTTATTATTATTGCTTATTATTGTTATAACAAGACAGATATCCAATGCCTAAAATCTTGTAACGCTACATATACATACAGGATGACAGAAATTTGGATGGTTAATTCTTTGGTGTTCTTAAAAAAAAAGCACCACTGAAATCTAACACAACCTAATATTCTGAACTCTGAGTAAAATGCTTAGAGTAAAGCTCTAGTGTATTATGTCAGTCAATTAAAAGGTAATCATGGAAGCCTACAGGGCACACAGTGTAAGTGTTAAATAAAATACAAGGTCACTGGCAAAACAATCTTCTGGGAAAGTGAAATCCAATGCGTATTTAACAAAATAAACTGATAATTATTAAAGACTACATGTGGAAAAATATAAGTAGAGATCCCTAAAAATCCTCACCAAATGCAAATTAGAGTATTTCCCCCCCTTACATATGGTTTCAGTTTCCACTGTTTCAGTTACTCGTGGTCAACTGAGGTCCGAAAATATTAAATAGAAACTTCCAGAAACAAATAATTCCTAAGTTTTAAATTATGTGCCATTCTGAGTAACATGATAAAGTCTCATGCTATCCCACGCTGTCCCTCCTGGGATGTGAAACCTCCCTTTGTCCAGGGTATCACGCTGTATATGCTACCTGCCCATTAGTCACTTACCCATCTCAGTTATCAGACCAACTGTCACAGCATCACAATCCTTGTGTTAAAGTAACCCCTATTTTACTCAATAATGACCCCAAAGCTCAAAAATAGTGATGCTGAGATACTGTTATAATTGTACTATTTTATTATTAGTTATTGCTGTTAATATCTTACTGTGCCTAATTTATATATTAAACTTTATCATACTTTTGTATGTATAGGAAAAAACATTGTACACATAGGGTTTGGTACCATCTGTGGTTTCAGGCATATGCTGGGGTCTTGGAACATATTAACCATGGATAAATGGGGACTACTGTATACCATTTATAATATATAGCAATAGTATATTACAGTACAATTATATTTGCAGCTAACTATATGTTATATATAGTATAACAAGTATATAGTACTTAGTAACTTACTAAGCACTTTCTCTTAAATTATCTCATTGTAATATAGATTCCTGCCTGCCACCCTGTGGGGCAGGCAAGATGATATTATACATCTCTTATAAAACAAAGATACAGACTCAGAATGGCAAATAGGATATTGCTGAGGCCTGCCAGGTAAGTCGGAACTTAAGTCTTCTGACTTCTGAATCACACACTTATCACCACATCAAAGACCTGATATTGCAATCATATACACAAGAAACAATTAAGAACAAGCATGAAATTTAATAATAAAAAATTGACCAATGTAAAAAAATGACAGTTACTTTTTCACTATAAAGGTAATACATGCTTACTGTAAAATACTACAAATATAGAGAAAAATAACAAAATAAATCCATTTTCTTTTAGATATATGACCATTTCCAGTTGAGCATGCTTCATTTTACACTGTTAAAGAATTTTCTCTCTTCATTTCATTGCTGCTATAAAGACACATGCACACGTATGTTTATTGCGGCACTATTCACAATAGCAAAGAGTTGGAACCAACCCAAATGTCCAACAATGATAGACTGGATTAAGAAAATGTGGCACATATACACCATGGAATACTATACAGCCATAAAAAATGATGAGTTCATGTCCTTTGTAGGGACATGGATGAAACTGGAAATCATCATTCTCAGTAAACTATCGCAAGGACAAAAAACCAAACACCGCATGTTCTCACTCATAGGTGGGAATTGAACAATGAGAACTCATGGACACAGGAAGGGGAACATCACACTCCGGGGACTGTTGTGGGGTGGGGGGAGGGGGGAGGGACAGCATTAGGAGATACACCTAATGCTAAATGACGAGTTAATGGGTGCAGGAAATCAACATGGCACATGGATACATATGTAACAAACCTGCACATTGTGCACATGTACCCTAAAACCCTAAAGTATAATTAAAAAAAAAAAAAAGAATTTTCAGTGAATACAAAATTTTAAATATTTTTTCCTCATCCCTAGGTGGCTTTCTCATTCCCAAAACTTACATTGGTTATCCCAAACCTTACATTCCATATACAGTCTCTCTTGCCCTCCTTCTCAGCATAAAGTTTAATTCTCAAACTTCGTAGAGAAAATAAAATTCATCCGGTAAGTGTACTCTTGCCTTCCTTCCTTCATTCTTACAACCTACTTCTCTATACTCCCCCAGCTATCTTCCTCTGACAAGAAAGTAAAGAAAATATGTCCCTATTCTTCTCAATGGCTAATGCCTTCCTCTGTCTACATTTCCTCCCTTTTCACTTCTGGAGCTATGATCCATGAATTATGTCCTCCAACTCTCATAGTATCAATCTTGTCCTCCTCCTCCAATCTCTTTCCTTCCCTCAACCTAAAAGTGTTAAATCATCCTTATCCTCAAAAAGTTTTCCTTGAACCCTGTCTTACACCTGTAACCAACAGACTGAAAGAGTATTCTGCTCTCACTGTGCCAATTTCTTTATCTCTCATTTATGCCTTAACTTCTGTTTTGAATTTGGGCTTCACTATCCATTAAAACTGTCCTGAGAGCCCATTAGTGAACTCTGGATTGCCAAATGCTGTAGCTTCATTCCACCTTAGCAAGTTTTGAAAGTGACACTGGTGACTATCCATCTTTTAAAATCCTTACCTCCCCTGTATGTGATTTTACAGTCCTTCCTCCCTTGGTTTTCTTCCTACTCCTTTTACTGCCATTTCTCAGAATCTCCTTGATAATTCCATTCCTCACAAGCCCTTTCCTCTTTAATCTCTAAATTCTCTGCCTATTTAATTTCTTCCATTCAAATAACTTCAAATATTACCTCAATCCGTACCAAGACTACCCAAATCCATCCAATAGCTCAGACTTAATGACTTCCATTCACTTACAGAATTACATCTAAACTGCCAGTTTCTTTACAAGTTAGCCTAATTTCCTTCCACTCCTCCACTGTATCACATCATT
The DNA here is from genome assembly GCF_028878055.3 of Symphalangus syndactylus. NCBI lineage: Eukaryota > Metazoa > Chordata > Mammalia > Primates > Hylobatidae > Symphalangus > Symphalangus syndactylus. The sequence continues at coordinate 106,384,970 of NC_072425.2, forward strand.
CTCCTGCTTAAAACTTTCAATGGTTCTCCACTACCCTCAATTCAATTCAATGTACTTATTTTCAGAAAATGCACCCTGAAGTATTTAGAAGTAGTTAAAAAATAGATAAAATAAATCCACTCCCCCAGTATGGCTTAGGATATCATTCATAATGTAGTACCTGTTTCATCATCTCTTGTCAACTCCCTGTAAAAAGAAGCACATGAAAAGAACAACCAAAACCAATACAGATAAAGAAGCATTTTGTATGTCAGCTCCACTAAAACTGCTGGAGAGTCCCTGAATAGGCTATACTCCATCTTCAGCATCATTGCACACGCTGTTTCCTTTGCAGGAAATAAACCCACTTCTCGTTCCCCACACTCACCTTCAAGACCACTTTGCCTGAAAACTTAAGAAAAATTACACTTAGGGCCTATCCACTGTAATCCTGTTTGTTGTGCCCTTTACATTTCCTATTTTAGCACTTGTCACATTGCTTAAGTATCTACATGTGTTATTCATCTAGCTCTTTGAGGGGGGGATCTCTATAACATTAACGAGTATATCAACAGTGTCTAGCTTAGTGCCTAGAATATAGAAATATCTGTGGAATAACAATCTACTTAAGAGTCCTCTCAATTCAACTTTGCTTTTATGCCTATAGGCTTCTATAAGGCTGTTCTAGTTAATAAGTGTATCTTCTTCCTAACTCATAGTTCTCAAATATTATTTCCTCTATAAAATTTTCTTAGATAACTACCAATACTCTCACCACCTCCTTTCCTAAGTGTATATCCATGGTGTTTTCATAATCCTTTGAGCTCAATTCTGTGTTAGCCTTTGCCTTCTTAGGTCGTTATTCATCAGTAAGTCACCATCTACTAGACTGCAAATTCCTTGAGGGCTGAGACTGGAGCTAATTCCCAGCCACATTCCTATAACTCAGCACAAAGCTGGCAATAGTACATTAACAACAAAAATGTGGGTCTCCAAATCCTCAGGATCTAGCAGCTTACTACAGAAACAGTAAAAAGTAAATACATACATCCACATATACTACTGAGTGAATGAAAACCATCAACTAATCAATCTCAGGTGACCATGTCGTTATCTACCTAAATAAATTAAATATTTATTTTTCTCAACAACCATAATGAGTTTCACAACAGAATCTAAGGCTCCAAAAAGTAGCTTTAACAAATGTATGAGAATTGAAATTTTCGATATGTAATATATCTCCAGTTTAGTAAATAGCCTATAAAGGTTTTCTGGGATCTTGCAGGATTTACAAATTGTAGTGTATTAATGTTTAATTGTGAACTTCTACTACTTTAATAAATATATTTTCAGTCCAGCACAAATATGAAACATATGCTTAAATAATTTCAAATATACATGGAACATTATTCTACATTTCTGGACCTTTTAAAACATATCAACAAAACCAAAACACACTGTAGACCTCAATTTACCAGAAATTTGAATTCTAGAAGTTGTCTGCATGTTTGTTTTTTGAAAACATTTGCTCAAAGAAACAAGGTTAGAAATGGTAGCTAGGTTCCCACAGGATCCTACAAAAGCCTATTTATTGTATGATGTGGTTGCAATACTAAATATTTATTGTGAAGACAAAAAAATCCCAAACCAAAAAACTGTTGCAGGGAAATTAATTAAACAAAACAAGGTCAACAAAATTAAATATTGTTTTATCCATCTCAAATACAAATGTCTCTGGGAAAGAATACAGGTTTAATTAAAGGCCTGACAAAAGGCTGTATGGAAACTACTACAGAGATTGTAAAATGGACTTGTGAGAACTTAGGAGTTTTCTGAGGTTAATAGCATGCTTACCTTTACATCTAATTTATCTCCAAACATGATGAGCTAAAACATGTTAGTCTTGCCTGCTGGGTCACCAATATAATAATGAAAGGAAAAAAAGGCTATAAAAACAAATAAAAGTTTCCTGAAGTATCTGGACATGAGTTTGAAGGAGAAAACAGAAAAATGCACAAGAGAATATACACTGTGCTGGGAAGATTACCTGGGTTTGAATCAGCTGAACTACAGCAGTAACAGAAGACTTTAAATATGGAAAGTCTGTTATAAACATAATCTGCTTTATGGTTAGAATGGTAATAATGGGGCAGAGATATTGGATCAACATGTTCTCTTCTCAATAAAGTGCTAGAATCAGTCCAGCACACTTTAGTTGCTATCAAGAAGGCAGGTATAAAATATAGGAGAGTGGGACAAGTGAGTAAAGGGAAGAAAAATATGCTTGTGGACTTTTAACATTTGGATGCTTAAAAAAAAAAAAAAATGCCTATGTTTTTTAAATACAGACCTCAGTCCACACTTTGATACACTGTTTCATAGAACCATTAACTTCAGGCTGCCACAGAAAATCCTAAAAGAGAAATGTTAGAAGTAAAGAAAAAGTCAAAGAAACTCTTAATTCCACCATTCAAAATAAACATTAACATTCTCTTACAGAGTACTTAAAAGTAAAACGCTACCTTGTCCAAGACATCTTCAGTTCCTATCTTAATTTGGCAAGTCTTACAATAGTTCTCCTTGAATCCACTTTTGTCTTCCTCTAACTTGCTGTCCACATTTTAGCCAGAGCAATCTTTTAAAAACTTAAATCTGATCTTGCCACGCCCCTGCTTAAGTATTCAGAGACTTTCTACTGCCCTCAGAATAAAATCTAAAATCCTGTGAGTTGCTAAGAAGGTGCAGGATCTCCACCTGTCCCTTCTGCCTTTTCTCCTGCCACTTGTACCCTTGCTCTCCCTTTTGGTCCTCAGTCAGCTCTTGGAATGCTCTGTTCTCCTTTTTCTCTAGGACTTTACACATACTATTCCTTCTGTCTATAATGCTCACAAACTCTTCCACTGAGCCTGCCTAACTTACTTATTTTTGGAGCCTCAGTTAAAATATCACTTCTGCAGGGAGGAAAATGACTTTCAGTTCCTTGCTCTGTACATTCCCATTGCCCCTCTTTTTCTTTTCTGCCATCCTAGTCCCACTTGTATTTGCATGTAGAGGACTATAAAGACCTGCAATCTTCATTAGGTCAAGGCCATTTTTGTCTTGATCCTCACTGAATTCTCACTGATTGGGAATTCAGAAAATTCACATATATTCTTTTATGGACATTAACCCAGAACACATACTGGTTTCAAATTCACGTGCAAGATTATTTTTTCCAAATAAAATTTTGAGACCATTACATAAAACAACTCACACAAACTTTTATTCCACTATCCTAATATTCTTATCTACTCTCAAGAATACATTGAAATATACTTAGTATGTTCAATTAACCAATGAATATAGTTTCAACATTGTAACATCTAGCTTACTATTACACGAACTTACCACTTTAACTGATGCAGTCTTGTCTTCAAAAGGAATGTTTTCATGCTGCCATAAAAGGAGACAGAGAAACATTAATGTATAGATTACATTTATATAAAAAATGCCCCATTTAGCTGCTTTGTTGATTTATTTTTATGCATATTTTTGCTGATTTATTTTTACACACCAAATCTCAATTATCTATACATTCAACCCGAAGGGGAAAAAACCGACATAGAACATAACAAAGTAAGTGACACTAGTTAAATTGTCTACATGTGATTTTCAACATCTAAGATATAGTTCAAAGATAAAATTTCAACAGCAAACAGATACATAAACATGTCTATATAAATTACCTTTTGCCAAGATTGCCAGGATTCCAATTTAGTTCCAGTATTACTATTTTTTGTTTGATTTGATTTTGTTTGTTATTCTGAGACAGAGTCTCACTCTGCTGTAGTACAGAGGCGCAATCTCGGTTCATTGCAACCTCCACCTCCTGGGCTCAAGCAATCCTCCCACCTCAGCCTCCCAAGTAACTAGGACCACAGGTGCACGCCACCATGCGTGGCTAATTTTTTAAAAAAATTTTTTGTAGCAACTGGGTTTTGCCACATTGCCCAGCTGGTCTCAAACTCCTGGGCTCAAGTGATCCACTCACCTCAGCCTCCCAAAGTGCTGGGATTACAAGGCATGTGCCACCGTGCCCAGCGCTTGTATTATTATTTATCTCAGAAACGGACTGCTTCCCTTCATTTCCTGAGGCCCTTCCAGTTAGGCAGAGCCACACGGCTAGTTTTGGCTAATGCGATGTGGATATATGTGACATACGCCACTTCCAGGCTGAATTTCCCAAGGCAATTCTCTAGTCTCTAACTTAACTGATGCACAGACTCAGGAAGCTGAATATTCCAAGATACTCTAGAAGATAGTAAAAATTCCAATAGTAGGAACTGTGGAATGACTGTGTGGAGCAAAGCCTGTTGCCAGCCCACCTAGGACATGCAACGCTAAGCAAGAACTTCTGTTTTGTTAAGACGTTAGAGCGGTTTGTTGCTGTAGCAACATCTAGTCCATTCTCACCAGTGTACTAGTATAGGCCCTGACTGACAGGAATGGATGAACATGACTCTAGGTTATTATAGGTTTCACTTTGAAAACAGTATATAAATAGTCCATATTTGTAGAAAAAATTGAAATGTGAACACTACAACTTCTTGTAACCAAATGTTCTACATAAAGAATGGCATTCCTTTCAAAAATAGAAATTGTAGGTGGAAAAGGGGTAAAGGTGGTCAGTAAGAAGCTAATGCTGTTGCTAAAATCAAAGTTGAAATGTTTTCATTAATTCAAACAGACCAATAGTATTTATACTGAAATCTCCATGAAACAAAATTTGTTCTATCAACAGGTTAACTTTTTAGACGCTTGTTGATGCTTCTAAAACATCACTTTCCAAAAGGAGTCTTGAGACTATTAATTCAATGAAACTTTAAGGTAAGTTTCTTTGGTGAAATAAATCTGGGATATACTGGGTCAAACAAAATCACACAGGTGTTTTCCTCCTTCTACCCCCATCCTCAACCTTTTAAAAATTTGTCCTCAGAAAAATAATGTCATGAACTTTCTTTGTCTTACTTTGCATACAGTAGTTAATGCAACTCGATCTCTTTCTTCTTTTTCCTTTTTTAATATAATGTTTGATATATACAAAAAAGTCACATATATGAAAATCACAAAGCACAGTAGAACTAAATAAACACTCATGAATCCATGATATAGATCAGAGCATTGCCAACACACTGAACCACATATGTGGTCTTTTCCCTATCTTAACTCCCTGCTTCACCCAAAGTAAACCACTCTCCTGAATTGTGTGTTTATACTTTGTTTTAAAAACTTTCTTTAGTTTTTGTCACATAAATATGCATCTTTAAATGATACATTATTTAATGTTGTTGGCTTTCTCTCCAACTTTTAATTTTAAAAATTTTCAATCTTATAGCAAAGCTGACAGAATTAAATGAACACCCAAAACCTTTTACCAACTGTTAACACTTCCCATACCAGCTTTATCTTTCTCCCTCTCTACACATACATATTCTATAGTTTTTCTCTTTTGCTGAACTATGTGAAAGTTCATTAAAGAAGTCATAACATTTCACCCTTAAATACTTAAGCATGTATCTCTTTAAGCACATACCCATAAGAACGTTCTCTTACATAAGGAATTTGACAATGATAAAATATTATCTCATTTAATACACAGTCCATATTCAATTTTTTCCAATTTCTCAAGAATATCGTTTATATAGCTCTATTTTAATCTACAATCCAATTAAAATCGTGTTACAATTAGTTGTCACATCTCTTAATCTCGTATAACCTAGAACATTCCCTAGCCTTTAAAAACTTGTAGATATCAGTTTATTTTATCAATACTATTTTTATTAACATCAAGTATCACATTTACTATTTTTGTAGAGTACAGGTCAACTGACACATTACTATCTAGATTATAAACAGCACTAATGGTTATCTTCTTGGATATGTCTCTTAACAAAAGAGTAAGAATTTCCCTAATTGTTCCATAGATCCATAGGCCATAAAAATGTTCACCATCAAATGATAATGCAAATTATTTTCTGGAGTATTTGTAACAATTTACACTCTCACTAGCAGTTTCTAAGACATCTACTGGTACACAGCCTAATACATCTGGTCTGTTTTCATATTTCTTGCCACTGTCAGATTTAATTTCTGCCATTATAGTAGGTATAAAAAAATCTCACTTCCACTTCAGTAAAATGCCTGGCCATGCTCCCTGACCCCCACCTTTTGTCTACTGGGTTATCTTTTTCATTAATTTGCACTTTCTGATATTTCTTGAATATATGTTGTAAATTATCTTTTCTCAATTTGTGGCTTATCTTTTTTCTTTAAGGTATCTTTTGGTGAATAGATACTCTTTATCTTAAGGTATGTGAATTTATCTTTTATTTTACGGTTAGCACTTTTTGTTTCTTATGTAAGAGATGTTTCCCTACCTTGAGATAATGAAGATATCCTCCTACATTTTATTTCTATTTCTAAAGGTTTCATATTTTTTACTTTCATATTTAAGTTTAAACTTATCCATCTAGAAATGATTTTACTCGATGGTGTGAGGTAGGAATCCAATTTCAACTTTTACCATGTGCTAATTGCCTTAGCAGAATTAACTGAACAGACCTTCCTTTCCCCAGGGATCATCAATGGCATTTCTGTTACCTTTAAAGTCATTTTATATGCATGTTTCTATTTTAGAGCTCTATAGTCTATTCTAATGGTTTCTTTGTTTAACTCTATACGAATACCACACTGTTTTAATTACTACAAGGTAAAATTAAATCTTGATATTGCAGAACAAATCCTTTCCATCTTGTTCTTCAGATTTGTTGTAGTTATTCTTGGTCTGCTGCCCTTCTATAAAAAATTTAGAATCCATCAGTAAAGTTGCACAACAAATTGTTAGGATTTTGTTGGAATTACACTGAACCTACAGATCAGTTTGGGAATAACTGACATCTTTACAATACTGAGTCTTCCCATCCAAGGAAACAGTATATTATATTCCACCTAATTATGTCATCTGGAACTGTCTTCCAATAAATTTTTATGGCTTTTCTGCATACAGATCTTCCACATTTGCTGTTTATTCCTATGTAACATATAGCTGTTGCCGTTACCATTGCACACGGTATATTTTAAAAGCCTTTAGAACTTTACATTGTTGGCATGTAGATATGTGTTAATTTTTAACAGCTTTGTTGAGGTATCACAATTTTTGTACATACATCTTATTATCAGCTACCTTATTAAAATCTTTATTACTTCTAGTAAATTTTCTATAAATTTTTTGGGATTTTCTATGTAGAGAATTGCATCATATGAACTCCTAAGTTTATTTCTTCCCAATGCTTACATCTTTAGATTACCTTTTTCGGCTAGAATCTCTAATACAATGTTGAACAGAAGCAGCAGTAATGAACATCCTTGTCTTTTTCCTGATTTTAATGGAAATACGTCTGACATTTCACCATTAAGAACATTTACTGTAGGCTTCTAGAATTTTTATCAGGTTAAGTTTGATATAAAGTAACTTACCTTAAAGAAAGAATGACACCAATTCTCTGATATTGTTGGAACTTGCTTAATGGTGTAATACACGTTAAAAATAAAAAGTTGGCCAGGAGCAGTGGCTCACACCTGTAATCTCAGCACTTTGGGAGGCCGAGGCGGGCGGATCACGAGGTCAGGAGATCGAGACCATCCTGGCTAACACGGTGAAACCCTATCTCTACTAAAAATACGGAAACAAAATTAGCTGGGCGTGGTGGCGGGCGCCTGTAGTCCCAGCTACTGGGGAGGCTGAGGCGGGAGAATGGCGTGAACCCGGGAGGTAGAGCTTGCAGTGAGCTGAGATCACACCACTGCACTCCAGCCTGGGCAACAGAGCGAGACTCCGTCTCAAAAAAAAAGTAAAAATAAAAATAAAAATAATTTAAAAGTTCCACGTGTGCTTCAAACAAACATATTCCCTGACTGTAAAGTATATTTTCTAAATTACTGAGCTATAAGCTTATAGAATCAAGCATGTTAATGCTCTACTATATGTTTACTAGTTTTATTTGCTTGTCCTATCATTAATTGAGAGCAGTATGAAATTCTCCCACTATGAGTGAGAATTTGCCAATTTCTCCTTGTAGTTATATTTTTGCTTTATAAATTTTAAGGCTAATTTATTAGATGCCTACAAGTTTAAAATCTTAGTTATCTGAACTCTTTGTCATTAGAAAGTGACTTTCTGTATCCCTGAAAATGCTTTTGCCTTAAAATCTATTTACCTTATACTAACATGACTTAACTTTCTTTAGTATTTATCTGGTGAATCCTTTTTCATTTTTAATAAAACCTTTCCATGTCCTTTTAATTTTAAGTATGTCTTTTTAAGCAGCAGAAAGTTCTCTTTAAGAGCAATCTGAAAATCTGTGTTTAGCTCACAAGTTTAGGCTACTTGCATTTATTTTGACTATAAATGTTTTTACCATCTTACTCTTTTTTTTTTTTGAAATGGAGTCTCACTCTGTCGCCCAGGCTGGAGTGCAGTGGCGCAATTTTGGCTCACTACAAGCTCCGCCTCCCAGGTTCACGCCATTCTCCTGCCTCAGCCTCCCGATAGCTGGGACTACAGGCACCCACCATTACGCCCAGCTAATTTTTTGTGTTTTTAGTAGAGATGGGGTTTCACCGTGTTAGCCAGGATGGTCTCGATCTCCTGACCTCGTGATCCACCAGCCTTGGCCTCCCAAAGTGCTGGGATTACAGGCATGAGCCACCGTGCCTGGCTTTACCATCTCACTTTTTAATTTCTATCCTCCCTGCCACATATATGTGGCTTTTTCATATATGGATAATATATGCAAAAATAGCTTTTTACATAGACATATAAATGTGTGTGCATATGTATATCATATGTATATGTATGGTACATGCATGTGTATAAAATACACATTTGGCATTAGATAAGTTTGGTTTTTGCTTAATTTTTTTATTCTTCTGGTTGAAATTTATACATTCTAATTCTATTCTTTCGGTCCTTCTTCTTGAAGTTTTACTGTGCATCTTTAACTTAAGTTTTTAAAAAAAACAATATTTTAGAGAATATAGAGTACATTAGAACACTTTAATTGTGATCATTTACCCTTGACATATATGCTATTATTAGCCAGTTCTTTAGTTCTGTCTTTTCACTAAGTGCAAAAGATATTATTATTTTATACAAACATTGTTTAGATTTATATACATTTTTACTATTTTCTTAAACCATTGCTTCTTATATTTCAGATAATTTTTTTCTGAACATTTCCCTCATTCCTGATGGTTATCTTTCAGAAATTACTTTAGTGTTAAGTCTATTTTGTAGTAAAACCTCATCATTTTTATATATCTGAGAATGTCCTATAATACATCTAAAGAACACAGAAATTTTAATCCCAGGTATACAATTCTAGGTTGAAATTTACTTTCACAACTTTAATGCTACTATTCTTTTTTTTTTTTCTTTTTGAGACAGTCTCACTCTGTTGCCAGGCTGGAGTGCAGTGGCACGACCTCAGCTCACTGCAACCTCCACCTTCTGGGTTCAAGTAATTCTCCTGCCTCTCAGCCTCCCGAGTAGCTAGGACTACAGGCACATGCCACCACACTCAGCTAATTTTTTGCATTTTAGTAGAGATGGGGTTTCACCATGTTGGCCAGGATGGTCTCGATCTCCTGACCTCAGGTGATCTGCCCACCTCGGCCTCCCGAAGTGCTGGGATTACAGGCATGAGCCACCACGCCCAGCCTTATTTTTGTATTTTTAGTAGCGATGGGGTTTCACGATGTTGGCCAGGATGGTCTCCATCTCTTGACCTCGTGATCCGCCTGCCTCAGCCTCCCAAAGTGTTGGGATTACAGGCGTGAGCCACCGCACCCAGTCCATCAACAGTATTTTTTAAACCTAGGCTCCAGTTGGTTTGACGTAGAAAGAGCCCCCAGAGTATCTAACCTGCCCTATGGCTGGAAGCAACACAAAATGGATTTTTTTATTGTAAGACTTCTCAAGTTTTTAATATCCCAGTCTAAATTAAAACTATCTAAGAGGGATATATGATATCTAGCTCTGCCCAAATTTATTTGACCAAAGCTTCTCACAGAACTAGTCTCCCACAAAGCATAATTTGAAAACATTCACCTCTAAAGTCTCTTTTTTAAAAAATTTGCCTCAATACACAAAAGAAATCAAATTCAAACAAAGAATTGTCTTCAATATTCCTATTCTACCCAGACATACTCATACCAGGCTTTAAATAAAATTAATAAGCTTTTATAATATGCCAGATTATGCTAGGTACAAGAAATATATTTAAAAATAATAATGATGATACGTAATTTCTGTCCTCAAGGTGTGCAGAGACAAGGTAACACATAATTTGGCAAATGCTCCACTAGCAGCTTGAATTAAATATTTTCTTGAAAACTATCTCTTTAAGACTGGGACACACTATCTTTGTTTCCTTTTAAATGCATATAAATTAATCTTGTCTAATATCTCGTTTGATAATCTTCGGATAACTGGGCATTCTAGACTATAAAAACTGGAAACCTAAGTGTTGTAACTAGGGCTCAGAAACAATGTACCATATTTTATCTACTTTTGGCTGCAGACTAAACCATTATAGCTTTTTTCAACTACCTATTGTCAAATCCATTATTCGAATTTTTAGAAAGTCATGCAACTTTAAGCCAAGAAATATTAAAACCTTCATAGTAATCAGAAATCTCTCTACTTTTTAAAAGTTTACTAAAGGCTGGGCACAGTGGCTCATGCCTGTCATTCCAGCACTTTGGGAGGCCAAGATGGAAGAATTGCTTGAGCTCAGAAGTTTAAGACCAGCTTGGGCAACATAGTGAGACCTCATCTCTATTAAAAAATTTTTTTTAATTATTAAAAAGTTTATTTAAAATTTTTCACTTTAAATTGTAATAATTTCATGTTAAATAGTTCTGAGTCTTCTCTATAATTTCATATCTATAAATGCAAATGGAAAATACAGATAGCAAATAAAATGAAAAGTTGACTGTATCGTTTGTTTCCATTATTTTCATTCTCACATGGAATAGCTGCTGAAGATTTAGGATCTGGTATCATCATCACTATGTTAATAACTACTTAACTGTGAAGGCTCTAAGTTTTCAACTCTTTACCAGAGGCAGATTTTCATAAATTCATGAGCTACTCCCCTCACAATTCTAAACTTTCTTGTATTCGACTTTCCCCCCTTTGCTATTCCTCTCTCCCAATCATATGGTATTTGAAGACGATGATTAGACTCTGGGATCACTTAAAAAGGTATAAACAGAAGATATGATGAGATAATTCACCAAAAAATAATGAACTAATTAATATATACAAAGAAAATCCTTGTTAGTTTTCAAAGTTATATTTTTTAAACAAATTTCCTAACAAAATCAGTAACAGAAACTTATTGCACTGCTGTTTTAATTTACAGCATGATCACCCAATGCCAGAAAGTTTGCAGAAAATTAAGCCCCAAAATATATTGCTAATTAGTATAAATTGAAAGAATTTTGCAGCATAATTAATAATTTTTAAATGTTTATGTTCTTTAACCTAATATTTGAATTTTAGAGATTCCACCCTAAGGAAATAATTTAAAAAGCAACATTTTCACACAAAGAAGTAATTTAAAATGTCTTTTTTAACTGCAAAATAAAATAAGAAAACTACAAAAAGCTTTCAAAAGTGGAAAATTATATAAAATTACATTATATCCACTCAATAATATTAGTTGCCATTAAGAAGATACTTAAGTTGATTATATAATGGTGAATAAGTGGTGAAGAAAAAAGCAAGATATAAAATTGCACATATTAAAAGATTACTAGTATTTTTTTTTTAAAAAGAGATGAGCAAAAAGAAGTATGGAAAAATACTAACAGGAGAATAAGGGGTGATATTTTCTCTTTGTCTTCTAAGGAAACTTAAAAGTTTTTCCATGGTAAGAATTTATTATTTCTGAAAACTAAAAGTTTAGGTTATTATCATAAAAAGCTTGCCAATGTTTTAGCCACCACTTCTTTTTGTCATCTCCCTCATTAAAGCAAGTCATCCCTCTTTTTCCCCAACCTTTCTGAAAATCAAAGTAAAATTTTTTCAGCTCCTACTCAATCTGGAGAGACACATTCCTCCTGTAACTATTCAGTTGGTTAACTTCTAAAACACTCTACAGAAGGGAATAGACAAATTTTACCTTATTTCCTTCTTCTTTGAATTGGGGATTAATTATTTTTACAAAAGAATAAAACAACTGACGAATTCTGGAATCTCCAATAAATGCAATATGTTTATCTACAAGGCAGTTCTTTGCTTCACTGAAAGCAACAAAGAAAAATTAATTAAAATAAGTAAAATCAGCCATACTGGCATTTCAAAGCACACGGTTTTTGAAGAAAGTTGATCCAGATTGTTACACATATCATTATATTGCTTTATAAGCGGGTGGCCAGGTTTGTTTAACTTACCACTCCACGTTCCTGTAATCAGTTAACTCTCTGTAATAGCTCGATTCATTACATGTTTAAGATGTACTCTAACTGTATTAGGTGCTTTATATCTACTATCTCTTAATCCTTAGAATAACTCCATAAGATAGGTATCCAGGTGCCAGAGCAAGAGTCTTTTGCTCAAGGATTATTGCCTTAGGCCTAGTTATCACACACCTGAGATAAAGCAGATTGGCCAAAGCCCTTCCCTAAAACCTTAGTGGGCAGGGAAATCTTCATTTGCAATCAGCCCTACACTCAGTCAGCAAGTCTCTACCCCAACATAGAGAAGAGAAGTACTGTTTCACCAACCCCTCTCCACTACATATTAAGATCCACCCTGAAAAAGAAAACAACAGAATGAAGAAATGTTACCTGATTTTGTATTTATGCATCATACAACTGTGAGGTTGCCAAACTTTCTCTCCAAGAAATCTGCCACTTGAGAGAAGGTATTCACACGAATCATTGCCTAGAACAGTTAAACACAACAGTGTTGTAAACAATAGTTAAAATTTTACACATCGGCTATCTTGACCCTATATAAGTTCCTTGAAATAAAAAAGTAGAGTTTTCCCTGTTTCACTATACCATCCAGGTTCATATTTCCCATTCATGAGAAACATGGTAAATTTTTTTTTTTTTTTTTTTTTTTTTTTTTGAGACAGAGTCTTGCTCTGTCGCCCAGGCTGGAGTGCAGTGGCACAATCTCGGCTCACTGCAAGCTCCGTGTCCCGGGTTCACGCCATTCTCCTGCCTCAGCCTCTCCGAGTAGCTGGGACTACAGGCGCCCGCCACCACGCCCGGCTAATTTTTTGTATTTTTTAGTAGAGACGGGGTTTCACCGTGGTCTCGATCTCCTGACCTTGTGATCCGCCCGCCTCGGCCTCCCAAAGTGCTGGGATTACAAGCGTGAGCCACCGCGCCCGGCCGAAACATGGTAAATATTAATACATTAATATTCAAGAGGACAAGAGCCACTGATGGCTTATACTTCACCTAACTCCTAAACGATACGTTCCCTGCTTTGGCAGTTCCTTCTGCTTCAGGTTTTCTTTCCGGGGACATCATCTCAACCTTAAATTAGCCTTTACATCTGAATATCACTCCTACTTATAGCTGAGAATGAAAAGTTTAAGGGAGGCCAGGCACGGTGGCTCACGCCTGTAATCCCAGCACTTTGGGAGGCCTAGGTGGGCAGATCACTCGAGGTCGAGAGTTCAAGACCAGCCTGGCCAACACGTGAAACCCCATCCCTACTAAAAATACAAAAATTGGCCGGATGTGGTGGCACACATCTGTAGTCCCAGCTACTTGGGAGGCCAAGACATGAGAATTGCTTGAACCCAGGAGGCAGAGGTTGCAGTGAGCCAAGATCATGCCACTGCACTCCAGCCTGGGTGACAGAACGAGACTCTGTCTCATTAAAAAAAAAAAAAAAAAAAAATTTAAGGGATAACAGACAAGACTTTGGAAATGACTTCCTATTCAACTACTATAATACATAGTGCATCAGCATACCTGGAGACCTAGTTTTAAACAGAAAGTTCCGTAACTAGGAAACTCCTCAGTCCCAGGTAAATTGAGACAAAGAGTCGCTCTACACTTTTGGGCATTTTACTGTACATACATGACCAAAGGGGTTAAAACAGAGTTTGGAGGCATTTAAGCTCAAACATGTCAAATGAATGGGGTGGGACGGGGGTGTGTGGGGGGGCAGAATGAGATGTTTAGGTTAACTATGGGGATATAATAAAATATTATTTAATTTAATCTCCAGTTCTTTATTAATAGTCAATAGCAAGTTATACTTGACATTTAGTTAAAGTCAGGCTAAGGAGTCTGGGAGGAAGAATACTGCAGAACAAAAAGGATATTGAGCATTTCAGGGTAGAGATAAGGAAGACACAAAGATATTTAAAGTAGAAGAACACATCTCTTTTCTCAATCTAGTTACTCATTATCTAGCCAAAATACAGACAAAAGGTGATACAAATGTAAGACGAGTATGCATAAATATTGAAAGTGTTGTTGTTTCCTATGTCATAAATTCTAAAGTAGAACAGGAAGGAAAAGTTAAAATGTTGCATTATCTTATTGATGGGAAACTGGTTAAGGAAAGCAGGATATCAATTATTAAATTTGTGTTAACTATATATGCGGCCTGAGCAGTTTTTTTTTTTTTGTATTTCAAAGATTTTTTAATAACCTGTCTCTAAGTAAACTACAAATAATCAGTTCTTCATTTTCCCCAATTATTAAAAACTAATTCTAGTTCTAAAAAACAAAATTAGGCTACATAAATAACTAAGGATGAGTAAAAAACTGTAGAAACACACAAGTTATTTTTCACAAATGGCATTTCTGTAGCATTCTTTTATAATGGCCATATGGTAAAATCTTATTAAAACCTAGTAAATGTTTAAAATTAAGGTGAAAATTCCATATTTATAGCATTTCTCTTTAAATCTATTAAACCAAGTTAAAAGTTAGCAAAACATCTATTTTTTTAAAAAGTTGTAAGTTGTAAATAACTAGGTGTTAATCCTTTAAGGTTTTCTTCTTTTTCTTTTCTGTTTTCTTTCTCCCCTCCCCTTTTCTGGGGGGAGGGGGGTGTTGTTATTTGTCTTTTGTCTTTTAATTAAAAGCCTAGACAGAAACACACCTTAATCAAACTTCAGTGTCTGGGATTATGCATCTATATGGGTTACCAATATGTTTTTATAGAGATGGAAACACCATACCAGTATCTCAAAATAACCAGTTGTTTCTCCCCAGAAAATGTGTCTAAAATGCAAACAACTTTTTTTGCCTCCAGTCAATACTATTACCCACATCTTGTTTCTCAGTTGTTGAGTTGATGGAAAACAATAGCTCTAATCTGATGAACCCGTATCAAAAAAAAAAAAAAAACACCATAGCAAAATAAGATTTGAAGTTGTCACTAACCCAAAGGCATTATAAACACAGTATTTTAGAGAATACTGAGCTTTCCATGGAAGAAATTCTTAATTTGCTAATGAATGTTAGTTGATGATGACTTAACATATTTCATAATGCAAAGATGTTTTTTACAAGGTTTGTATCTGAAATTAATCCATATGTGTCTGTATCATATCAGCTAGGGTCCAGTCAAAAGACAGGAACTGTACCAGTTATTTTAACAGAATCTAATACAAAGGATTGCTAAGTAGACAACTGTAAAAGCAAGAAGAGAATGACTTTTTTGTATGTCAGCAAAATAATAAAAATAGTAGTAATAATAAATTACTACTACTATTATAACCTGATTAAAATAAATTAACCTGATCCAGAAAAAACTCCATAAAATTTCATACTCTAAAACAAGTTTTCTTTTCTCAGGAAGGAAAATTTTTAAAATCAAATCACTAAATGTAAACCTAGATCTTAATGTGCCACCTCTAATATTCACACTATATACAAGTATCTGTTGACATATATTTTCCTTTCCAAATTTACCAAAGACAAAACAAAACAAAACTTCGGTTGTTATTTTCAATTGTCTAGTATAATTTTGATAGCTATTTTAACACAACTAATGTGAGATAAACGTTGCCAAGCGCTCAGATAAATCAAGCAAGAAACACACACACACACAAAAAGAAACTAAAGAGACAGGATTATCTACTTCAGCTATCTCCAACACCAAGATTATCTGGATGAATGGCTGTCTTCCTCTTTATTCTATTATCTTAAGTATAAGCATTCTGGTTTGTCAATCTACAATCTCAGAATTTTATGCATGATTTTTCTGTGATAGAAAAATACTTAAAAGCAAACAAACAAAAACAAACTGAAAAATAAAATGTAACAACTAAAGGAAACATCTGATGGCCCACATAAACCCCAACTTATCTTTTCCTTTGAAGAGAGTATCTCTGGCACACTGTACCTAAATTTAGACTGAATCATCCTGCTAAAACTGTGTGTTTCCTACTACCAACCATTAAAATACCAGATCATGAAGTTTACAGTATAGTCCATAGAATATTTTGTTTGCCTAAGATACAGCAAGTTATACTTTAGTCTGTGCTGAAAATCACCATTAAAATTTATCGTTAGACAAGCAAGGAGTCTCATTACAAGTGGTATCATAAACCAGATCAGGATCTTTCTAACAGTCAAAGAAAGAAAAGGCTAAGAGACCCAGAGCTGCTGCTTTCTTGCTCCGATTTCTGAAGCTTTCAACTTACTTTTCTCCAGAACATCAAATATCATTTAGCACTGGCATTTAATATGCTTAGTGATAAAAAAAAGAATTTGATTTCAACAAAATTAAGGCATTTGAAGTTAACTTAATTTAAAAAATTAAAATTTATCCAGATTGGAACTATCCTTACGGCTACAGATATTGGCCACTTGTCACAGAAATGACATTTTTAACCTGTAATCAAATAATGGACATTTTGAGATTCATAATGTTAGAAATTGATAACATTTGGAAAAAATATAGTTAGTAATTATTTTCAAAATGTCATTCTATTATGTGAAAATAATATTAATAATTTTAAAACACCTACTTTCTAAAATTGAGACTAGAACATGAAATTCAATTAAAGCCACAAAAGAACATAAAAGGAAATAAGGACTTTGAAATCTATTTATCCACAGTTATTTAAGGATTTCCTATTGTGTGTTAGGCTCTGATGATTTAAAGGTTTAAAGATGAGTAAGATACTCTTGGAAGCTCAACAGTTTGTGTGGGTAGGCAGATACCAATTATTACAATATAACACAATAAGTATGTGTAAGTTGCTGGCAGAACTGAACTGCTAATTCCTACTGCTGTGGGGGTGACATTTGAACCAGGCCTTGAAGGAAAAACCTATACTTTCTTTCAAGACAGAAGTCACTGCAGGCAGAGAAAATCACATAACTGTGAGATGTGTAAACGGGCAAAGCACGTTTAGATTGTGAACCTGGAATTTGGGGAAAATAAGGAAAAAACACAGGTAACAAAAAGTAGGCTCAGGTCAGATTTTGAAGCTTTACACAAACAACTTTTAGAAAATTACCTCCTGACTGGAAAAAAAAATAGAAAAACTCAGCTGGTACAATAAAGTTGATTATTATTATTTTTTTTTTTTTTTGAGACACAGTCTTGCTCTGTCGCCCTGGCTGGAATGCAATCTTGGCTCACTGCAACCTCTGCCTCCTGGGTTCAAGTGATTCTCCCTGCCTCAGCCTCCTGAGTAGCTGGGATTACAGGTGCCCACCACCACGCCCGGCTAATTGAAGAAGCGGTTTCACCACGTTGGCCAGGCTGGTCTTGAACTCTTGACCTCAGGTGATCCACCCACCTCAGCCTCCCAAAGTGCTGGGATTATAGGCGTGAGACACTGCGCCCGGCCTGAATTACTGTTTCTAAGTTGTTTAACCCATGCTTCCCTGGAAAATGCTTTCTCCCTCTATCTTCTATACTCCCCAATGTCTAAGAAGTTCTGAGAAAGACTGTAACACAAGGCATGAGACAGACTAACTGGGATCTAAATCCTAGCTCAGTCACTGTGTATCCTTAGGCAATTTATTTAATCTGTCATGCTTCATATTTAAAATGGAAATAATACTGTAATTCACTGAATCTAAGACCACTGATTATTAGACACATGATTATTTTATGTCATAGTAAGAAAAAAATGTTACCAATTAAACTTTGACATGCAATCAAAGTTTTAAAGACTCACCCTGATTACAGAGATGTTAAAAATAGTGTGTGGGGGGGTGAAATATGGTAATTGTATCTACCTCATAGAATGGTTATAAAGACAAAATGAGTTAAAACATGTAAAACCTTTAGTAGAACAGTCCCTGACATATAAGTGCTCAACGTTAGCACACAGTATTCGCCAAGCTTTACTTTCTGTAGTGGGTAATTCTTTCCTTTACTTTCGGTAGTTTGTAAAGCAAGAGATACTGAATATGTATATCCAAACTGCATTCACTCTACCTTGCCTCAGCACACTCATACTCACACATTCAAAATCCAAATATACGGCCTAATTCCCTTCATCTAATGTAAGATCCTTTCTTATTTTAAAGGAAGATTTTCCAAGCCGTGGCCTGGGCTGCTGGAGGCCCAAGATGGCTTTGAATGCAGCCCAAATTTGTAAACTTTCTTTAAACGATACGAGATTTTTTTGCAATTTTTTTTTAAGCTCATCAGCTATCATTAGTGTTAATTTTAT
This sequence comes from Symphalangus syndactylus, assembly GCF_028878055.3. Classification (NCBI taxonomy): domain Eukaryota; kingdom Metazoa; phylum Chordata; class Mammalia; order Primates; family Hylobatidae; genus Symphalangus; species Symphalangus syndactylus. The sequence continues at coordinate 106,403,674 of NC_072425.2, forward strand.
GTGTGGCCCAAAGACAGTTCTTCTTCTTCCAATGTGGCCCACGGAAGCCAAGATTGGCCACCTCTGTCCTAAAGAGTTATTAATGTGAGTCAAATGTATGATTATCTTTGTGTGAAGGGCACTGCACCTGACTCAGTTTGATACTGCCAAAGCATGAAGATGTTCCTGGTAAGATGTTTATTTTTCCCAAAGTCTTCAGCTCAAATTCTTGACATTCAGTCTGGGCAAGTACACACACCAGGTGTACTGCTTCTCACTCAAGGCACTGAAGTACCTGTGGAAACTGATGACTTACTTCTGGAGAAGACTTTATAAACAAGCCCAGATTGCTACACTGACTCATAAGTCCCCATCTGACATTCTATTCTCCCTGCTGATGACAGATCTTGATAAGATGAAATCTATAATCTAAAAATAATAGTAGTCCAAGGTTATCAAAAGATAAAAAGCACACAAAAAAAAGAAAGCGGACTAGATGTTTATCTTAGGACTACAGTACTGTAGTTATAAAACTTCTCTCTACTACCATCACATAAATTGAATTAAATTACTGTTTTTTACACCAAATTGGCATAAAATGATTAACAGTAGTTAAAAGAAATATTTCCTCAAAACTACCACAAATCAATGCATCAACATTGCTAGTTTTACGTGATTGTAGATAAACCAAGGCCTTGCAAGGTCATATGGCTGTGATCTGGAGAGAGCTGGAGAGAGGCCAAAAGGTTATAAAGAATCTACTTTTTTTAATCAATTTAGTATACTAAAAGCTGTTCACCCAGTATGGCTCTAGAGTATAATATTTTTAATTCTCAGGAGTTGGAAGAAATAAAGTAGCAAAACTGACCAAAATTGAAAGATCTCCTGGGATGAGAATACAGTGCAGACTCCAGCACCCCGTTTATGGATATTTTGCCAAAGTAGGTGTAAAGTTAAACGGGCACAGCGCTAATTTGCACCTGTCCATTACACATTATATCTTGACTGATTAATCTCACAGTCACCAAGAGCTGTCCAGAGGCTTTGATAGTATTAAGAGCCAAAAATAAAAGATCCTATCATTATTAATTTCTCTGCCTGTCAGCCTCACTCCCAGTGACATTTTTACAAAGGAAAAAAAACAGTCAACGAGGACAAGTAAATATCCCTTGATTACTGAAAGATAATTCATTCTGAAATAAGGTCATATTTCCTTTTCCCCTTTACACCAATTTCAAAACCCATGGCCAAGGCCTGCTTTCAAAATGCTTACAACTTGCTTTCAACTGCCCACCTTTACGCCTGTCAACCCATAACTTCTTTCCAAAAATCTGCTCTGGTGCCTTAACTTTGTAAAAAGTGTGCACTTCGAGGCCTTTAAACGATTCTGTATCACAAAAGCTGGGTGGCACCTCTTCCACTTGGCCACAGGCATCTTTTGCCAGCTGTAGCCCTTTTGGCAAAGGAAAATGGGGGCGGCCTTTGCCGCTGTCCAACAGCCCAGACTGGGTGTTACAGGGCAGAGGCAAAATTAAAGAAAGGCTAAAGAGCTGGACCCTTAAGAGGCAGGACCTGCGACCCCACTCCTGGCAGCGGTGCCCCTTGCAGGGCGGCCTTGGGCTTCATGCGCCCCGGGCTGCCCCCAAGGACCGCCTGTCCGACTTCCTGCACGCGAGCCCTTGGTCTGGCGCGTCTCCCCAAGCCCAGACCGCTCAGGAGCCGGACCTCAGCAGCACCTTGGGCCAGGTCCAGGGTTGGCGCCCCCGACCCCAGCGCGGGCGGCTCGGGGGGCCCAGAACCGCCAGCCATTGTCCTGTGGTGGCCCCCACTGGGGTCCACTCAGTTGGCCTCGGGCGCCGGCCCGCTGCTGGGGACACCTGGGGGCACGTGGGGGAACCGCCTCCCCCGCGGGCCGGGCGGGCGGGAGGCCGCGTGGGCGTGTGTTGGGCGACGGGGGCGGCCTCCAGCCGCCGCATCGCCGCCTCCCCCACGGCCTGCCCGGGCAGGGGGGAGGGCCCGCTCACCTCGGTAGCGGCGGGAGGCGAGGTGGCACGCTGCGAGCAGCAGCACGGCCACCAGCGCCAGCACCTTGGCGCTCCTCACGCTGAAGTAGTGGTTGATCTCCCGCTTGCCCAGGTTGTAGGCCAGAGCCGCCATCTTGGTTCCTCCATGACAACAGTGCGCGGCGGAGCGGGGAAGGGGCGCCGCACAGGGGCAGCACTGGGGCTGCCGCCGCTGCAGCCAGGCGAGGAGCGGCCGCCAGCTCCCTAGGCCGCCACCCGCGCCTCCCGCCGGGGAACCTGACCCCGCGGCCGCGGCGCCCCCGACCTCCGCCTGCCCCTCCTCGGCCGCTGCCGACTCGGCGGCCTCCCCCCAGCCCCGCCGCCGCTGCTCCGCCGTGCCGGTTCCCCAGGCGCCCTGGACGCCTGTCTCCTCCCCTTCCTCCTCCTCTTTAGCCTCCTGCCTTAATAGCGGCTGCGCCTGCGAGGGGGGTCCGGATGCCCAGTGCTCCGGGGTCACCGGGTCACGCGCCCCGGCGGGCGGCGGCGGCTGCGGCAGAGCCATGGGGGTGAGAGGAGAGAGTACTAGGGGCACCCGCCTGGCCCGGACGCGAGCCTTAGGGCTGTCTCCTAGTTTACTGGCCGCTACCTGAGCCCAGGTTGGGGCAATAGAACTACAGTTCCGGGAGAAAGGTACACATCGTCCCACTCCTTCCTTCCCCAACACTCCCCTTTCTCAGCCTTCTACTCCCAGAACCCGCCCAGCGGGATGCGAAGGACACCGTAAGGTCGATTATTGTCTGGCTATCCGTGGCCTGGCTGGTCAGTCTGGCTGCCCCTGGGTGCTGGCCAGATTGGATTGATGGATCCAGTTGATGGTGCTGGCCGATGGATTGCTGGCATCCAACCCAGGAGTAAGACCAGTCTTAACACTTAACTCACTGCTTTGGCCAGTTTCTCTTAAACCATTTTTTTAATGTCCTCAGTTTGCCCAGTTCTGGTGGGTAAAAGTACACCAAAGCTCCGAGTGGAAGGTACAGAAGGAGCCTAACTTAGTGTAGGTGTTGATGAGAAAAGAGCCTGACTCTCACTTGTATTTACACAAGTTTGACTAGGTCGATGTGCCAAAAAAAATTCTTTTTTTTTGAGAGGGAGTCTCACTCTGTCGCCCAAGCTCTAGTGCAGTGGCGTGATTTTCGCTCACTGCAGCCTCCCCCTTTTGGGTTCAAATGATTGTCCTGCCTGAGCCTGCCGAGTAGCTGAGATTGCAGGTGCCCGCCACCACACTCGGCTGATTTTTGTATTTTAATAGAGACAGGGGTTTCACCATTTTGGTCAGGCTGGTCTGGAACTTCTGACCTCAAGTGATCTGCCCATCTCGGCCTCCCAAAGTGCTGGGATTACAGGCGTGAGCCACCACGCCCAGCCAAAAAAAATTGTTTTTAATGTGCTTATGACAATCATCCCCGCTGCTAACGTTGGTTAATGTTTTGTGATTCTCAATAAAGCCAGCACTCCATTTCCTTAATAAAGCACTTGTTATCCCTACTCTCCTCTCCCTCCCACCCCACCCCTTTTTTAAATGGTTTTTCTTGTGCTGCCTTCCAGATGGGAATGGTTATTTACATTGCTTGCCATTCTACTTGCCTTGCCTTGTTTAGAGTGAGTCATTGTTTAGTTGGGGTGTTGTCAAGTATTCTTTACAACTTTCCCATTTAGCCATTCCTGAACTTGTGCTTATAGGCCCCTCTTAAAATTATAGAATATTAGATATGAAGGGACTGTAGAGATCTTGTCTACTCATTCCCATTCTCTTCATCCAAGGACTCTTTATTATGTTTTCATCCATGGACTTCATATCTTGAAAGATTTTGTCACTTATATGAAATCACATACATCACTGTCATGGATGTAATGCTAATAAGCAATAAAGTTAAATAAGTGTACAAACACTTAGGCACTGTTCCCTGCAAATAGTCTTTTAATTTTGACTGTCATTCTGATCGGAGGTTGATCACATTGTTGTAAGAATTAGATATTGTAAAAACCAGATAACTCTGCCAACAATATATGGTCTGCCAATCACATCCTCGACATTTCTATGATGTCATCAACAGCAAATTAGAATTTCTGATCAACATGCAATAACCAGTGTTAACCCAAAGGGTTGAGTTAATGCCTGCAAAAAGTAAAGAAACTTGACATTCTATTAACTGCAATTTCCAGAAGGCTTTCTGAAATACTGTAAATAGCTTGTGAACCTCCTTTTTCTTCTCTTGTTTAAGGCCAATCTCTCTACCTCTGCTCTGAATCTTTTCTTATCCTCCTTGAGTGTGTTGATTCCTCCATCAGTTATCCCCATGCAAATCATTCTTTTTCTGTGTCTTCCAATTCTCCCTATCACCTTGCTGTTGCCTTCCTCCAAAAAAAAATTCTTCTCTTGTTTAAGGCCAATCTCTCTACCTCTGCTCTGAATCTTTTCTTATCCTCCTTTCTTGAGGGTGTTGATTCCTCCATCAGTTATCCCCATGCAAATCATTCTTTTTCTGTGTCTTCCAATTCTCCCTATCACCTTGCTGTTGCCTTCCTCCAAAAAAAAAATTTTTTTTTGATGAAAAACACCCATGGACTCTGTTCCTGTGTGTTTACTTCATCAACTCTTTCCTCCTCTGGCAAACATCTAGAAAGAGCAGTGTTGACTCTCCGCCTTCACTGGCTCAATTAGCATTCTGTCTTCAGCCATTTCATTGTTCTTCACCAAGGCTGTGTGGTATGACTAGTTGTTAAATCCAAGGGTCACTTTATATTCCTTATCTTCCTGGACCATTTTGTGGCACTTGACATTGTTGACCATTCTTCCTTATTTGGTATCCATCTAAAACAAAGCGGAGACTCTGTTTTCAGCCCACTTCTTGCTGTTTTTAAGTGATCTTAGGATCACTTAGTCAATATTTAGTGGTCTCACCACTGCCATGGGATCACTTTCCTTATACACACACATGCACGTGCACACACACACACACACACACCTGATTATGTCAGTCCATATTTATCTGTCTTCATGCTGTAAGAACCATCTGCCTACTAGGATATCCTTCAGATACCTAATATATACCATTTCCTAAACAAACTCATCACCTTCCTTCTCCTTTATCTACTTTCAACCTTTATGCCTAAGTTTTCATCATTAACCCAGCTATCCAAGCAAGTGTTTGAGTCATCCTTGCTTCCTTCTAAATAACTCTCAACTGTGTTGCCCCTTCTCTATCCACTTGCTGTTACCTTGGTTAAGGGATGATTTCTTTCCTGCATTTCTTATCCTTTTACTCATCTTTCTCAGGTCACTCGAAAATCCAACCCTACTGCCATTCTGCCATACCTCTTACCAGACAGAACTTTCTTAAATTAAAATCTCATGTCATTTCCTGCTAAAAACTAGTTAGCGGCTCCATGTTTATTTCCTTACCCCTGAGCTATCCAGAATGTTTACTAATACTCAGCAGGTTACCTCACACCTTAATAATATTTTAAAGAGAGACAGAAACTATCTGACAGAAACTCTGTCAACCTATGCATTATTTTTATTTTTATTTTTTGAGATGGAGTCTCATTCTGTTGCCCAAGCTAGAGTGCAGTGGTGTGATCTTGGCTCACTGCAACCTCTGCCTCCCAGGTTCAAGTGATTCTTCTGCCTGTCTCCCGAGTAACTGGGACTACAGGTGTGCACCACCACGCCTGGCTAATTTTCGTATTTTTAGTAGAGACGGGGTTTTACCGTGCTGGCCAGGCTGGTCTCGAACTCCTGACCTTAGGTGATCCACACGCCTTGGCCTCCCAAAGTGCTGGGATTACAGGCATGAGCCACAAAGCTGGCCCTATGTATTACTTTAAAACAAACTGCTACACTTTATCTTTTCCCTTCTGATTCAAAGAAAAATTCCTCCTCCCCTTTCCCAAAACTGTCACTCTCACCTGTGTGTATGATTATACCAATATCATTTCATTGAGAATCTGGTCTCCTAAATTCCCCTTCCTTATTTCTACCTTTAATTTATCCCTCTTCATTGTCTGCCACATGCATCCTATCTTCCTTAATGCACCACACAATCTCTCTTTTTTCACCACCAAACTTCTGAAGGAACAGTTTGTGGTTACTTTCTCCATTAAAAAAAATTGTTTTTACTATTTGTCAGTTCTTTACATGAAAACTAACTTATGTCCCTACTACTTTACTTAAACCACTCTTTCAAATGAGGGCCACATCCTAAATTACCAAATTCAACGTATTTATCTTAGCTTTATCCTTCTTAGCTGTGCAGCTTTCTTGAAATATTTGCTTTATTCAAATCTCTCCTCTTACCTTTCTCATGCATCTCCGAAGATTCCTCCTGCTTTCTCAAAGCCCCTTTTAAAAGCACTTTTCAGGTTTCTTATTTGCCTATTTCTCTTCTTAGCAAACCTAAATTGTAAGTTGGCCTCAACTATCACTCCTGATTCACACGTGCAACCTGGCTTCTCATGGTCCTCTCATTTTCATATACCTCAGGGACAGCTTCAATGCCTCTCATAGTACCTCAGACTCAATATGTTGGAAAACAAGTTTTATTTTCCTTCTAAACCTTGTTCATCCTTTTAATTTTCCCTTTAGTTCATTGGCACACTATACTTCAAGTCATTTCTGCTAATCTTTGACTCATCTTTCTACTCTGCCTTCTACTCATCTAAAGTATAGGGTTTTGGCCAGGCGTGCAAGCCTATAATCCCAGCACTTTGGGAGGCCAAGATGGGTGAATCACTTGAGGTCAGGAGTTCAAGACCAGTCTGGCCAACACGGTGAAACCCCTTCTCTACTAAAAATACAAAAATTAGCCAGCCATGGTGGCCTGCACCTGTAGTCCTGGCTACTCAGGAGGCTCCGTCATGAGAATCACTTGAACCTGGGAGGCGGAGGTTGCAGTGAGCTGAGATCGTGCCACTGTACTCCAGCCTGTGTGACAGAGTGAGACACCATCTCAAAAAAAAACCAAACCAAAACAAAACAAAACAAAAAAAACAAAACCAAAAACCGTTTACGCCGGGCATGCTGGCTCATGCCTGTAATCCCAGCATTTTGGGAGACCAAGGTGGGCAGAGTGCTTGAGCTCAAGAGTTCAAGGCAGCCTGGGCAACATAGTGAAACACTGTCTCTACAAAAAAGATAAAAATTAGCCAGGTGTAGTGGCGCATGCCTGTAGTCCCAGCTACTCAGAAGGCTGAGGTAGCAGGATCACCTGAGCAAAAGAGGTCAAGGCTGCAGTGAGCCAAGATCACACCACTGCACTTCAGCCTGGGTGACAGAGTGAGACCCTGTCTCAGAAAAAAAAACAAAAACCAAAAAACTCAACTCTTTATTAGTTACATTATATGGTTAAAAAAAAGTATGTATGTATGTGTGTGTATATATATATATATCATATGTATGACATATATCATGGCCACTTAAATCTGTAAGGTATCAGAAAAAAGTAAAATTACCAAAACTGTTTGAAATAAGAATGTATGGACCTTGCTGTAAATGTACAGTACTTTGAGAATTACTACTGATACAAAGCCATCAACATTAGCAAGACAGAAACTAAGCACCCAAAACATGAATTAAATCTTTACTCTTTGAGAGCAAAAAAAAGTTTGTGAGCATGTATGAATGTTTCAAATTACATGTATTGTATTAGTACATTAGTAGAGCAGTATATAATTTATAATTTATAACTACAATTTATAAGTTGGAGGAGTGCATGCTCCAATTTTTAACAAATGTGAACACACAGTCACAAAAATTGGAATCACTTATCTAATGAATCAGCATATCCTATTCACTCTGCCTTCCCCAAAGCTTTTCTTTTCCTCTCCAGAATGCTCTGGTTTAGGCTCTATCCTGACCATTGCAACAGGCTCTACTGGATTCCTTGCCTCTAGTTTCTTACTTTTTCAATCTCTTTTTTTCCAATTGCTGCTAGAATTTTTTTGTCTAAGACTTATATTTGATCTTGTCATGCACCTACTCAAAATCTTTAGTGGTTCTTTATTGGAACAAAATGAATAACAAACCTGTCAACATGTTTAAGATTGTCCGTGATTTGGCCTAAATCTCCCTTTCTCTCTTAGCTCTGATTTCTTCAAACCATGCTAAACTACAAGCCAGGAACATTATATATGTGGCTTTTCTCTTACTATTCCCTTAAGTTGAAATATTTCCCCCCCACCCACATCTTATATTCTACTTACTTAAAATCTTTCTATTTTAAAGACCTGCTACATTTTGCTTTTTCCATGAACTTGTGCCATACCTCCTTATGGGAATATAAATCTTTCCTTTTTTCATTTCTCATAGTATTTTGTTTCTATATATGCTTAAGTATGCCTTCAACACAGACACCATCCAATCAGAACAGATATCTTCATTACTTGTGCATATGGTGTGTAATTGGGAAATTATCCGTTCTGTCTTTTGGCATATATCCCACTGAACCTTATAAACTATTCAGTTATTGCATTTATTTTCCTTTTCCTCATCCCCCTCCCTCCAAACTTATACATTGGGGCACAGGGACTTAGTCCTTGTTATATGTAGGGAAAACATGTGAAAAACTTAGAAATTGAGAAAAAAATATGGTTGTCATCAGTGGAAAATTAGGCATTGTCCAGATTATCTGATTCTATGGGGGTTTGTGTATCTTACCTTTATTTTACATTGCTGTAAAATAACTATAGTACATAATTATGCTATATTATCTAATACTTGTAGTAATGCAAATGATTCTTGTCCATAGAAATGCAAATTGTCTCTCATTTGAGAGTCAGTTGACTATTGCCCTCTGGATATTGAACAGATTTCAAGTTTTACATCTATTGAGCAAATTTATTTCACAATTTCTGCTGACCTGTATATGTGTGGTTCTTTGAATTTTTCTTTAAACCAGTTGTTACATCTTACTGGTTCTCTAATTAATGAACTAAATAAATAAAAGTTTCGACACATGTTCACTTTATATCTGTTTGAAAGTCATACTATTTTCTTTTAAAAATTATCTTTTAATACGAGCGTCCCACCCCCTGGGCCATGGACTGGTACCAGTTTGTGAGCTGTTAGGAATGAGGCTGCACAGCAGGAGGTGAACAGCTGGTGAAGGAGCATTACCACCTGAGCTCCACCTCCTGTCATATCAGTGGAGGCATCAGATTCTCACAGGAGCACGAATCCTATTGTGAACTGTGCATGAGAGAGATCTAGGTTACGCACTTCTTATGAGAATCTAACTAATATCTGATGATCTGAGGTGAAACATTTTCATCCAGAAACCATCCACCCTGCCCATCCGGTCCATGGAAAAATTGTCTTCCACGAAATTGGTTTCTGATGCCAAAAAAGGTTGGGGATCACTGTTTTAGTATATGAGTATGCCTTGAATTTAGTAAATATTAATATTTCTTTTTTTGGAGTGGGGACGGAGTCTTACTCTGTTGTACAGGCTGGAATGCAGTGATGTGATCACAGCTCACTGCAGCCTCGAACTCCTGGGCTCAAGTGATCTGCCCACCTCAGCATCCCCACTAGCTGGGATCACAGGCACAGGACACCATGCCCAGCTAATTTTTGTATTTTTGGTAGTGACAGGGTTTCATCATGTTGCCCACTCTGGTCTTGAACTCCTGGGCTCAAGCAACCCTCCTGCCTCAGCCTCCCAAAGTGCTGGGATTACCCGTATGAGCCACAGCACTTGGCATGATATTTCTTAAATACAGATTAAAGATAATTTAATGAAGAATATTGGAGGAAATTTAGACACTTTTCATTTAAAAATTTTTAAGATTATGAGGTAAAGAAATATTTTCCAAGCTAAATTTTTGTTTGCCTAGATGAGAGAATAATTTCCTCTGGAAGACTAAAAAAGACATTTTTAATTAAAAAATTATTATTTTATTTAAAAATGTTTTAAATTCAGCAGGTATATGTTCAGTTTTGTTACGTAGATATATTGCATGATGCTGAGGTTTGGGTTTTGCTTGAACTCATCACCCAAATAGTAAACATAGTAGCCAGTGGGTAGTTTTTCCATCCTTCATCTGGCTTTTGGAGTCCCCAGTGTCTATTGTTCCCATCGTTATATCCGTGTATACCCACTGTTTAGCTCCCACTTATAAGTGAGAACATGTAGTATTTGGTTTTCTGTTTCTGTGTTAATTCATTTAGTGTATTGGCCTCTAGTTGCACCCATGTTGTTGCAAAGGACATGATTTTGTTCTTTCTCATGGCTGTGTAGTATTTCATGGTATATATGTAACACATTTTCTTTGTTCATCCACCATTGATGGGCATCTATGTTGATTCCATGTCTTTGAATGGTGCTGTGATAAATATGTGAGTGCAGGTGTCTTTTTGGTAGAATGATTTACTTTCCTTTGGGTATATACCCAGTAATGGAATCAGTGAGTTGAATGATAATTCTATTTTTAGTTCTTTGAGAAATCTCGAAACTGCTTTCCACAGGGGCTGGACTAATTTACAATCCCACTAACAGTACTTGAATGTTCCCTTTTCTCTGCAACCTCACCAGTATCTGTTATTTTTTTCCTTTTTAGTAGTAGCCATTTTGACTGGTGTGAGATGATATCTCATTGTGGTTTTTATTTGCATCTCTCTGAAAATTAGTGATGTTGAGCATATTTTATAGGTTTGTTGGCTGCTTTTATGTCTTTTGAGAAGTGTCTATTTATGTTCTTTGCCCACTCTTTAGTGGTTTTTTTTTCTTGTTTATTTGTTTAAGTTCCTTATAGATTCTCGATATTAGTCCTTTGTCAGATGCACAGTTTGCAAATATTTTCTCCCATTCTGTAGGTTGCTTGTTTACTCTGTTGCTACTTTCTTTTGCTGTGCAGAAGCTCTTTAATTAGGTACCACTTAATTTTTGTTTTTGTTGCATTTGCTTTTGAGGACTTAGTAATAAATTATTTGCCTAGGTCAATGTCCAGAAGAGTATTTTCTAGGTTTTCTTCTAGGATTTCTATAGGCTGAGGACTTACATTTAAGTCTTCAATCCATCTTGAGCTAATTTTTGTATATGGTGAGAAGTAGGGTTTGAGTTTAATTCTTCTGCATATGGTTAGCAAGTTTCCCCAGCAACATTTATTGAATACGGTGTTCCTTCTCTATAGTTTATTTTCATTGACTTTGTCAAAGATCAGTAGGTTGTACATGTGCAGCTTTATTTCTGGCTTCTCTATTCTATTCCATTTGTCTAGGTGTCTGGTTTTGTACCAATACCATGCCGTTTTGGTTATTACAGCTTTGTGGTATAGCTTGAAGTTGGGTAATGAGATGCCTCTGGCTTTGTTCGTTTTGCTTAGAATTGCTTTGGCTATTCAGGCTTTTTTTTTTTTTTTTTTGGTTTCATATGAATTTTAGAATAGTTTTTTCTAATTCTGTGAAGAATGACATTGGTAATTTGATAGGAATTGCATTGAATCCAATGATTGCTTTGGGCAGTATGGACATTTTATCAATATTCATTCTTCCAATCATGAACATGAAATGTTTTTCCATTTGTTTGTGTTATCTATTATTTCTTTCAGCAATGTTTTGTAGTTCTCATTGTAGAGTTCTTTCACCTCCTTGGTTAGATGTATTCCTAGGTATTTTGTTCTTTTTGTGGCTATTGCAAATGGAATTGTGTTCTTAATTTGGTTCTCAGTTTGAATGTTATTGGTATATAGAAATGCTACTGATTTTTTGTGCATTGATTTTGTATCCTGAAACTTTACTGAAGTCATTTCTCAGGTTCAGGAGTTTTTTGGTAGAATCATTAGGGTTTTCTAGGTATAGAATCATATCATCAAAAAAGAGAGATAACTCCCTCTTTTCCTATTTGGATTTCTTTAAAAAGACTTATTTTTGGCACAATGAATTTGAACATCAGCCTTTAGATCCTTCAGTCAAGTTGAGTATCCCCTACCAAAATAAAACAAAAATAAAACCCAAATATCCAATTTGTATTTATTCAGTTACTTAAAAACTGATACAAGAGAATAAACATAAAGAAATCCTAAAGTATTACTCAATTATTTTGTTTGTAGTTTTTTCATTCTGGAAGTTTTCACAGTGAAAAAAATGATACAGAAATCTTTTCCATAATCATTTGGAAGCTGTATAAAGTAAAAGTTTTATACATGGTATAGTAGTCTTCAATATAATTAATACATCCCAAATTCACCCCAAATCCACACATGTCCTATTTGTCTTCAGATTGGAAGCACTTGAGATTCAACCTTAGGTCTCTGATTCTTTCTGTTTAAATTCTCTTCCTATATCAGATATATTCTGTTTTTCCCACTGTTTTAGCTTCTCTTCTATCTCATTTCCTTCTGCTACCAATTGTAGTGTTTACTAAATATTTGTACTTCCAAGAAAACTCTTCACTGCTTACCTTGGTGGCTTCATTTGTTTTAATAGCTTGGGCAAATGTGGAAGCAGAGGAAATGAGGGAAAAGTGGACAGATTGGATTTTAGAAGTAAAATTGACATAACTTGCTGATGGATTGGATTAGAGAGAGGGAGAATCAAAGGTGATTTCTTTTTCTGGCTTAAACAGTGGCTTCAGAGACTACTTACCAGTCCCTTAAGGATGGTAAATATGAATATCTCCTATTGTTTCTAAAATAAAGGGTGTTAACCGTTGATCAGGTCAAAGAGGGGCAGTTGGAAGTGGAGAAGAAAACTAAATGACCTGCCTAGTTGCAAAGCCTCATGGCCCAAATGGTACTGACATTTTCACTAAGCAGGTTAAGAAAAAAAATAGAGGTTAATTAACTTAGTGGTGTTTCAGCTGAAATGACCAGCACTGCCGTAGGCCTAAGGTAAGTTTAATGCTGTTAGCAGCATCTTGGCCTTACATTTTACATTGTATCACCTTTGAATGCCTGTAAATAAATTAAGATTGCTTTTGTGTATGGCTGTGTAGCTCACAGGGTTGTATGAAAATGTATTAGGTAATGTCTGTAAAGCACTTTAAATGATTTATTCTTTAGCCAATTTTTCTTAAGGGATACTTTGTCCCTCACACTTCTAATTGCTATCTAGCTAGATGATAAAGAGCAATTTTCAACTAAACACTTAGTGGGTTGTAGCAGATGACTCATAGATCTTTTATTCTATGCACACAGAATATATACTTACATTTCCCATCATGAAATTTTTTATTTTCTAACTAGTATATTTTTTGTTGACGTTTAGATATAATTTTCAGTTTGGAGAAGTGGCAGGTATAACTTTGTGGTCATTAGAAAAAAGGTTTTACTATGGGGGTAGAATAATGTGGAAAATGAGTGTAGGTTTTGAAAGAAGAACATTTGGGATTTGACATTTGGCTCTACCATTTACTAGCTAAATAATGTGGCAAATCATTTTACCTGTGAACTTCAACTTTCTGTAAAATGAAGATAATCACACTTATCACTCAAAGTTGTTTTTGTGACTCAGTGAGTAATGTATAGTTCTTGACATCTAGGTGATACTCAATAAAAAATTCTTTCCTCCTTCAAATTTCATTGTCACTGGTAAATGCACAAGCAGTCCCTGTTAAATCTGTTCTCTTCCTGGCTATATCTAAAAGTAAACACATTTGTCAGAGATCAGATATTTAATTAACATAAAATAGCCAAGTCAAATTCAGATACATTCCCTTAGATAATTAAATAATCCTTGGTTAAGCCTGTTTAAAAAAAAAAAAAAACACTATGACATTGAAGTTTCCTCCTTTTTGCCAAGCTACCTTTTTGCCTTATTTCCAAGTTTTAAATACTTTTATTTAACAGCCTCTTTTTGTGATCATAAATAACCTCTGGAGATTATTCTTGATCACTCACATATAAAGCTAGTTTCATATTTTGTCATGATAGTTCACATAGTTCACATAGCAAGAGGTATTAACTAACTGTATATACTTCCTTGAACATTCAGTATTGAGCAACTACAGAGGCCAAATAATTAAATTCTGTCAGGTAATTTCATTAGGGAATATAGGATTCAATTCTTTAAAAGCCGTTATTTTTTTCTTCTATCCCAAGACTACAAAACCAAGCCCCCAAAATTCTATCCACCAAGTTTACACTGTCATTACTAATAGATTCTGGTGAATTTCTTGCTACTTGAAGTCTCCAAATACTCTTGAGGTCCCTGGCTGGCTAATAAGTGGTATTGCTCATCACTTGTGAGGCTTTAACCACAAACCAGGTTGATTTTTTCTTTGAGTGGGAGTGGGCAGTGAAATTTGTAGTCATTGTTTTCACATCTTGCTCCTTAATGATGAGCTTTCCATATTTGATTAAATGTCATTTTGATATGGACAGGAGGCAGGGAAATACTGAGTAGAAGACGGCGGTTCCCTGGCAAAGGCTCCACCCTCAAGCCTGGAAACTGCCACCCTAAATGAGAATAGTTATTGCTGTTTTCCTACCCAAACGTTGCTTTTTCCAAATCACCCTGGCCCGCCATGCCCCCATCCTGTGTACCCATAAAAACCCCAAACTCCTCTGGCAGAGGAGCAAAGCAGCCCAGCAGAGAAGGAGAGAAGAAAAGAAGCATCTGAATATCAAAGAGGCAGCTGGACGGGTCAGAGAGGAGTTTGGCTGGGAATGGCCAAACTCCAGGGGAAGCTTATCTTCCCACTCCATCCCCTTTCCAGCTCCCTATCCCACTGACAGCCACCTCCATCAATCAATAAAACCTCTGCATTCACCATCATTCAAGTCTGTGTGACCTGTCTTCCTGGATGCTGGGACAAAGACCCAGGTACCAAGAGAGCAGGTTATAAAAAGCTGTTGCCCCAACTCTCCACTGAGCTGGTTAACACTTAGCTGTCCATGGATGGCAACTGCTAAAAGAGCATTAATTGTAACACATCCCTAGGTGCTACCATGGGGCTGGAGCCCAAAAACGCTCGCCCAGGCGCCGGCACCCCCTTGCCTGCATGCTCCCACTCCTGCATGGGGTTTGTGTGGTGGCTGAGTAAATGAGCCACACCCATGTCGCCCGAGAAGGGGTCCAAAGAACTCTCCCATCTCAATTTATTCTCAAATGTGACTCTAGGGTGGGCTTTATATGATGAGGTCAAAATTGAAGACAGTAAAATTCTCTGTTGAGGTGCAATACATAATTATTTTTTTCTTTTTTTGAGACCGAGTTTCACTCTTTTTGCCCAGGCTGGAGTGCAATGGCATGATCTCGGCTCACTGCAACCTCCATGTCCCGGGTTCAAGTGATTCTACTGCCTCAGCCTCCGGAGTAGCTGGGATTACAGACATGCACCACCACGCCTGGCTAATTTTGTATTTTTAGTAGAGAAGGGGTTTCACCATGTTGGCCAGGCTGGGCTCGAATTCCTGGCCTCTGGTGATCCGGCTGCCTCAGCCTCCCAAAGTGCTAGGATTACAGTCGTGAACCACCGCACCCAGCTGCAATACATAATTTTTTAATAAGAAGTTGATCAGTGTTTTTCATATAAGTAAAATAATACTATGAACAGTGAGAGCACAGACAAATATCCAGGGCCTTCCAATTTATTCTGTAACGTGTACAGTCTCAGAAATAAATGTGTGAGTAATATTTTATTTATAAAATTTATCCTTTAGATGAGCCCATGCCCTTTGCAGGCACATGGATGAAGCTGGAAACCATCATTCTCAGCAAACTATCACAAGAACAGAAAACCAAACACCACATGTTCTCACTCATGAGTGGCAGTTGAACAATGAGAACACATGGACATAGGGAGGGGAACATCACACACCAGGGCCCATTGAGGGGGTGGGGGGCTAGGGGAGGGGTAACATTAGGAGAAATACCTAATGTAGGTGACGTGTTGATGGGTGCAGCAAACCACCATGGCACGTGTATACCTATGTAACAAAACTGCACGTTCTGCACATGTACCTCAGAACATAAAGTATAATAAAAAAATTTAAAAAAATAAAATGTATCCTTTAATTTGACTATTCTTTTGATCAATTCTTACAGTAGTGTTGAACTAAGAAAGAAAGTCAAGAAAACAATTATTTGGTACATCTCTACTTTTATAAAACAAAAGAAAAAAGCTTCATGATTTTCTAGGGGTCTTATGGGAAATTTCAAAGGTAGTTTTTATGTGTGAAGAAAATCCTCTAATTTTTATTTTTCTGAATCTAGGATGTGATTGTGGGAAAGCAAAACCAAGAGTTATTGGAGTACTTTAGATCACCTATTAATATAGGGTCAGATGTGCCTGATAAACAATTAATTCAATATCTGTTGATCAAAATGACAATACAATATTTTAAATAACAAGAATATGATGACACAAAAGAAAGGAGTCTTAGCTTTTCAGCAAATGGAGAACTTTAAGTTTTTGCTGCTTAATAATCAAGGGCTTGAAAAAATGACCATAAAATACAGAAAACTGTTTTGATGGGATATGGAATTTCTGCTATGTTGTCAGGCCAGATAGAATGTAAAGGCATAAACTTTTACTACCCTTTGTTAAGAGCAGACCAAACAGTTTGAGATACACTGTTAGTTTAGTACATAGAAAACCAAATTCTAGTTTTACATTAATATAGTATTTAGCAAGAAAGGATTTATTAGCTCCTTGCTCTATTTTTTTTTAATGGAACACATCATGATTTTGTGTCATCCTTGTGCAGAGGCCATGCTAACCTTCTTGTATCATTCCAATGTTAGTGTATGTGCTGCCTAACTGAACACCCTGCCCTATTTCTGTTGTATTTTTTTGAGACAGGGTCTTGTTTTGTCACCCAGGCTGGAGTGCAGTGCATGCTTATGGTTGACTGCAGCCTCTGTCTACTGGCCTGTGCTATTTAAAAAACAATCTTACAAATAAACTCGTCAAAATTGAGGGAATGTTGTCAACATTTGAGTATATTTTATTGTTTCTTTTTCAACTCATTATTTGCAGTGAGGCAAATAAATTGTTTTCTACTTACAACTTTCTATATCTATTCAAGATTTGTTTTACACAATTTGTTTTCGCATTCTAGAAGAACCAAACCTTTTAGTTTAAGACAGAAAATATTTCCATTACCTCGCATTCATAGTCACACTTTTCTGCTACTATTGCTTTAGTATAGTCTTTGATTATTTGTATAAATTCTAACTTTCAGTCAAAGTAGCTGATTTCTATTTCATAGAGAAAACTAGAAGGGGATATAGAAGTATCTATTATACACAGTTTAGCAAATTAACAAAACTAATGAAATCACCTCCTAGAGTCACCCACATCCATTTTTCAGTCCTTTAAATCAGAGTAAACACAATCATTAGTAAGGTAAACACAGTCATTAACATGAACAACAGATATATCCACTATAAGAAACAAAGTGTATATATTCAAAATATGTTGGGTGACCAATTTTAGTATTCTATTTCCCTTAAAAATTATCTAGGTGTCCAAGTTATCTATTAAATAACTTGATCTAAGAATAGACTAAGGATTTAAAGTTAAATAAGGATCTTAGTTATGTTGACAAACTACAACTTACCGTATTCTAATTTAAGAATTTAGACCATTTGTATTCACACAGCTTAATGTGGGGACTTAGAACGGAGACTCCCCCATGTTAATTTGACTTACTTATTGTTTAAGAAATTCTTGCCCAGAAATATAAAGCGATAAACAAATATATAACTTTACTACTTGCTTCAGGAAATTCCTGAAAAGCAACTTATCTATATAGTTTGTTCATCTGGCCAAGCGGTTCTTCTATCAGGATAATAGATTGCTTATCTGGCCAAATATGCAGCTTATTAAAAAAATTACTTACAGACTGGGCATGGTGGCTCATGCCTGGAATCCCAGCACTTTGGGAGGCTGAGCTGGGTGGATCACTTGAGGTCAGGAGTTCGATACCAGCCTGGCCAACATGGCAAAAGCCCGCCTCTACTAAAAATACAAAAATAAGGCTGGGCACGTTGGCTCACACCTGATCCAGCACTTTAGGAGGCAGAGGCAGGTGGATCACCTGAGGTCAGGAGTTCAAGACCAGCCTGGCCAACATGGTGAAACCCTGTCTCTACTAAAAACAAAAAACAACAAAACAAAGCAAACAAAAAACAACAAAACAAAGCAAACAAAAAAAACTAGCCAGGCGTGGTGGCAGGTGCCTGTAATCCCAGCTACTCAGGAGGCTGAGGCAGGAGAATTGCTTGAACTTAGGAGGTGGAAGTTGCAGTGAGCTGAAATCTCACCATTGCACTCTAGCCTGAGCGACAAGAGCGAAGCTCCAACTCAAAAAAAAAAAAAAAAAATTAGCAGGGTGTGGTGGCAGGTGCCTGTAATCTCAGCTACTTGGGAGGCCAAGGCAGGAAAATTACTTCTTGAGTCCAGGAGGCAGAGGGTGCAGTGAGCCAAGATCATACTACTGTACTCCAGCCTGGGCAACAGAGCAAGACTTTGTCTCAAAAAAAAAAAAAAAAAAAAAAAAAGAAAAGAAAAAGAAAAAGAAAAATTACTTATCAAGGCTTATGTCAAGAAGTTGGCTTTTCTGGGTCTCCTAATCCTAAACTATAAGTCATGAACTGTTCTCCAGTTTAGTTAGTTTCTTGTCTTGATACACTGGCCTTAAACAACTGAAGCCTAGATCCCTAAGCCTTATAAATATCCTCCTCTTACGTTCCCATTTTGAGATATTATTAGGATCTCTCAAGGTGGTATTCTCCCTTGCTGTAGCAGACTGAGCTTTGATTGATCAACAGAAACTGTAAGTTTACCAATGTTTTTGGCATAAGGTTGAGAAATTTGTGGCAATATTGTTATGTGACAATGGAAAACCAGTTCAACCCCATCAATAAAACTAGGGAAGAGTCATATAGCTGTTTTCAAATCAAAAGTTATCAAATAAGCCTAATCTATAAAAGATTCACCTTTATTTTATTTTTTGATATAAAATATATGACTCAGAAGATTCACCTTTATAATATGAACTCATGTTTTCATACAAACCTGCTTCTGATCTTGAGATTTCCATAATAATTTTTAAGCCTAGTTTTAAAAGAACAATTTCTTAATTTCCTGAAAAATTTGTGAATGCCAGTTATATAAGTGCTTACTTTTCTCTATGAACCAATTAGAGAGAAGCTATTTAAATTTGAGAGACTTTATAATTTAATTTACTTACATAAGTGAGGTGGAAAAATGTCAAACTCACGCAATGAGAGGTAAAGGTTTTTCATAATTACAGATAGACTTACTGAGACTGAGAACTCGAAGTTTCAGTTCTACAGCCTCAATCATGAGTCAACAGTAAACACAGAACCATAAAAATCACTAGTGCAGATCTCAAAGGGACATTTTACTTTTAGTGAGCATAAAATGTTTTCCTGATTGAGTTGAGCTCACAAATAGTCGAACAGACAAGTAAATAAAAAGAGGGCTAACAAATCAGATTTTTTATTCTCTCTCACCCAACAGAAACTGATCCCCTTTATATCTTGAGAGAGGTCACTACATGATCACATCATAAAACCAGATTCCCAAATACTACCCAAATACTTTTTTTTTTTTGAGACAGAGTTTCTCTCTCATTGCCCAGGCTGGAGTGCAATGGTGTGATCTCAGCTCACTTCAACCTCCGCCTCCTGGGTTCAAGCAATTTTCCTGCCTCAGCCTCCTGAGTAGCTAGGATTACAGGCACCCACCACCACACCCAAACAATTTTTGTATATCTATATGTATATTATAGATATATATATATATTTTTTAGTAGAGACAGCTTTCACCATGTTGGCCAGGCTGGTATTGAACTCTTGAACTCAGGTGATCCACCTCGGCCTCCCAAAGTGCTGGGATTACAGGTGTGAGCCACCACGCCTGCCCCCCAAATACGACTCTTACGAATGAAGAACAACTTATTGACTATGTACAATCAGACTTAGATATACATGAGATGCTTTTTTGACTATGAAATCAATCGTCTGATGTACACACTTGTCCCCAGGTCTGGCTGGGGACAAGAGTTAGACAAGACATCAAGAGTTAGCTAAGAGCCAGAAAAAAGAAACAAAAACTCCCATGGTATACTTAGAGAATGATGATTTAGGCTTATTTATTTATTTATTTATTTATTTAAATAGGCTTTTGGGGAACGGGTGGTGTTTAGTTACATGAATAAGTCCTTTAGCGATGACTTCTGAGATTTTGGTACTCCCAACACCGAAGTAGTGTATACTGTATGCAATGTGTAGTCTTTTATCCCTCACCTCCCTCCAACTCTTTCCCCTGAGTCCCCAAAGTCCATTAAATCATTTTTATGCCTTTGCATCCTCATAGCTTAGCTCTCACTTATGAGTGAGAACATACAACGTTTGGTTTTCCTTTCCTGGTTTTTTTCACTTAGAATTTCATCCAGGTTGCTACAAATGCCATGATTTTGTTCCTTTTTATGGCTGAGTAGTATTCCATGGTATATATATACCACATTTTCTTTATCTACTCATTGATTAATGGGCATTTGGGCTGGTTTCATATTATTGCAATTGTGAATTGTGCTGCTATAAACATGCGTGTGCAAGTATCTTTTTCATATAGTGACTTCTTTTCCTTTGGGTAGATACCCAGAAGTGGGATTGCTGGATCCAGTGGTAGATTTACTTTTAGTTCTTTAAGGAATCTCCACACTGTTTTCCATAGTGGTTGTACTAGTTTACACTCCCATCAACAGTATAAAAGTGTTCCCCTTTCAGTGGAGGTTGCAGTGAGCCGAGATACCATCTCAAAAAAATAATAATAATAAAGAATAGATGCCAACATCTATTATTTTTTATTGTTTGATTATGACCATTCTTGCAGGAGTAAGGTGGTATCACACAGGGGTTTTCATTTGCATTTCTCTGATAATTAGTGATGTTGAGGATTTTTTCATGTCTCTTGGCCTGATATAGGCTGTTTTAGTATCAAAGAGTTTACATGAGCAGTAGGATGGCCAAAGGGACCATACTACTGATGATCCTGAATGTTTAGAGGTGACAGTAAATCATTTTTTAATATGTTAAAATAAATTTTTCATAAAAGATAAAGTCATAACTTTTATATTAATATAAAAATAAACATGTTAAAGATTTTGTTTAACTCAAGAGGAAACAGGTGAGGTGTTACAACAAAGTCAAGGAGGAATTTTTAAAAATTATAAATCAAGAATATTTAAATAAATGTGCTAATAAAGGTAAGACTGGCTTCATGGGGACAGATGGGAAAGGAGGCAAGCCAGTTGACTCTTCACCAGAGAGAATTACACTTCATAGACAATAATTATTGTACATTGCTATCAGTTATCTACAATGTACAGAGTTGTAAATAGCTCAAGCACAATGAAGGACAAGAATCAGATACCTGGAAGTTTATGATCTAAATAATACATACATTTTACATTGAAGCACAATTCTTTCCTTACAATAACCTCAACTGGCTTGATGATGGGAAAGCAGTAAGACACATTTGAAAACTACCTTCGGGGAAAAAACTACACAAATTCATGGTTTCTTGGATGTAATAAATGATTAGGAAATAGGATTCAGAGGTCATTCATTACAAGTGTGGCAATTGCCTACTTGTTTGGTGGATTGCTTCATGGGAGCTAGGATAATGACTTATACAGTGTTGGAGACAATAAAGGAAAGCAGAATAAAACATTTAAAAAAGTAATCATTTTGTTAACTCAAGTTCTGTGGCATTGAAAAAGAGTTCCCTTTTATTCAACATTGTATTGAAGTCCTAGATAAAATGGAAAAAATCAAATTATCATTGTTTGCAGATGATAATGATCTTATATTTGGAAAAATCAAAAGACTTCACAAAAAACTATCAGAACTGATAAATTCAGTAAAGTTGCAGGATGCAAAATCAACATACAAAAATCAGCAGTTGGCTAGGCGTGGTGGCTCATGCCTGTAATCCCAGTGCTTTGGGAGGCCAAGGTGGGCGGATCACCTGAGGTCAGAAGTTCAAGACCAGCCTGGCCAACATGGTGAAACCCCATCTCTACTAAAAATACAAAAATAAGGGCCGGGTGCGGTGGCTTGCGCCTGTAATCCTGGCACTTTGGGAGGCTGAGGTGGGCAGATCACCTGAGGACAGGAGTTCAAGACCAGCCTGGTCAACATGGTGAAACCCTGTCTTTACTAAAAATACAAAAAATTAGCCAGGTGTGGTGGCACGCACCTGTAATCTCAGCTACTGGTGAGGCTGAGGAAGGAGAATCGCTTGAAGCCAGGAGGTGGAGGTTGCAGTGAGCCGAGACTGCACCACTGCACTCCAGTCTGGGTGACAGAGCTAGACTTTATCTAAAAAACAAAACAAAACGAAACAAAACAAAACAACAACAACAAAAAAAACCGTAGCATTTTTATATGCCAAAAGCAAACAATCTGATAAATAAATCAAGACAGTAGCACCATTTACAATACCTACAAATAAAATTACCTGAAGAAGAGAAAGATCTCTCCAATAAAAACTATAAAACATTGGTGCAAGAAATTGAAGAGGACATGAAAAAATGAAAAGATATTCCATATTCATGGATTGGAAGAATCAATATTGTTATAATATCCATACTATCAAAAGCAATCTACAAATTCAATGCAATCCTTATCAAAATATTAATGGCATTCTTCAAAGAAATAGAAAAAATAATCCTAAAATTTATATGGAACCACAACCCAGAACAGCCAAAGCCATCCTGAGCAAAAAGAACAAAATTGGAGGAATCACATTACCTGACTTCAATTTATACTACAGAGCTATAGTAACCAAAACAACAGTGTACTGGCTAAAAACAGACCCATAGACCAATGGCACAGAAGAGCAAACCCAGAAATACTTCCTTACATCTACAGTGAACCCATTCTTGACAAAGTTGCAAAGAGCATACATTGGGGAAAGGACAGTCTCTTCAATAAATTGTGCTGAGAAAACTGGATATCCACATGCAGAAGAATGAAACTAGACCCCTATATCATATGAAACTATACCGTATACAACCATCAAATCAAAATGGATTAAAGACTTAAACCTAAGACCTCATGCTATAAAACTATTAAAAGAAAACATTGGAGAAACTCTCTGGGAAATTGGTTTGGGCAAAGATTTCTTGAGTAACTCCTCAAAAGCACAGGCAACTCAAGCAACAATGGACAAATGAGATCACTGAAAAGCTCTTGCACAGCAAAATAATCAATGAAGTGAAGAGAAAACCCACTTTGTGGGACAGAATATTTGCACACTATCCATCTGGCAAGAAATGAATAACCAGAATATATAAGGAGCTCAAACAACTCAATAGAAAAACATCTAATAAACTAAGTTAAAAATGGGCAAAAAACTGAATAGATATTTCTCAAAAGAAGATATACAAATGGCAGGCCGGGTGTGGTGGCTCACGCCTGTAATCCCAGCACTTTGGGAGGCAGAGGCAGGTGGATCACCAGGTCAGGAGATTGAGGCCATCCTGGCTAACATGGCGAAACCCCAACTCTACTAAAAATACAAAAAAAATTAGCCGGGCATGGTGGTGGGCGCCTGTAGTCCCAGCCACTCGGGAGGCTGAGGCAGGAGAATGGCGAGAACCTGGGAGGCGGAGCTTGCAGTGAGCCAAGATCACGCCACTGCACTCGAGCCTGGGCGACACAGCAAGACTCTGTCTCAAAAACAAACAAACAAAAAAGAAGATATACAAATGGCAAATAGGTACATGAAAAGATGCTCAACGTCACTGATCATCAAAGAAATGCAAATCAAAACTACAATGAGATATCATCATACCCCAGTTAAAATGGCTTTTATCCAAAAAGACAGAAAATAACAAATGCTGGCAAGGATGTGGAGAAAAGGGAACCCTTGTATACTGTTGGTGGGAATGTAAATTAGTACAGCCACTAAGGAGAGCAGTATGGAGGTTCCTCAAAAAAACTAAAAATTGAAATATCATATGATCCAGTAATCCCACCGCTAGCATGTCCCCAAAAGAAAGGAAATCAGTATATGGAAGAGTTATCTCCATGTTTTTTGAGATATCCCATGTTTTTTTTTGCAATACTATTCACAATAGCCAAGATTTGGAAGCAACCTAAGTGTCCAGCAAGAGATGAATGAGGCTGGGCATGGTGGTTCATGCCTGTAACCCCAACAATTTAGGAGGCCAAGGCAAGCAGACAACCTGAGGTCAGGAGTTTGAGACCAGCCTGGCCAACATGGTGAAACCCTGTCTCTACTAAAAATACAAAAAAAATTAGCCAGGCATGGTGGCAGGCACCTGTAATCCCTGCTACTTAGGAGGCTGAGGCAGGAGAATTGCTTGAACCTGGGAGGCAGAGGTTGCAGTGAGCCGGAGGTTGCAGTGAGCCAAGATCACACTATTGCACTCCAGCCTGGGCAACAAGAGTGAAACTCCATCTCAAAAAAAAAAAAAAATGACTGAATAAAGAAAAGGTAGTACATACACACAATGGAGTAATATTCAGCCATTAAAAATAATTAAATCCTAACAAACCTGCACATTGTGCACATGTACCCTAAAACATAAAGTATAATAATAATAAAAAAATAAAATAATTAAATCCTGTCATTTGGAATAACATGAATGGAACAGGAGGACATGTTAAGTGAAATAAACCAGGAACAGAAAGACAAACTTCTTATGTTCTCACCCATCTGTGGGAGCTAAAAATTAAAACAACTAAACTCATGGAGATAGAAGTAGAATGATGATTATCAGAGGCTGGGAAGGGTAGTTGGGTGGTGGTGATGGTGAGGACCTGGGGATAGTTAATGGGTACAAAAGTAGAGTTAGATAGAATGAATAAGAGCTAGTATGCACAACAGAGTGATTACAGTCAACGATAATTTATTGTGCATTTTAAAATAACTAAAGGAGTGTAATTAGAATGTACATAATACAAAGAAATTATAAATGCTTAAGGTGATGGATACCCCATTTACCTTGATGCGATTATCACACATTGTATGCTTGCATCAAAATCTCACGTACCCCATAAATATATGCACCATGTACCCATAAAAATTAAAAATAAAAACAATAAAAAAAGAAAGAAATTGTTTCAATTCTCAAGAAGTGGGAGCCAGAAAAACCAATGTAAAGAGAAAAATTGCTATAATAGGGTAGGTGTAATGGCATTTTAGGGAAAGAAAATCTACTTAAGGAAGTTGAGGATGACATCACAGAGGAGACAGATCTTGAGAGGACACTTGGAGGATTTGTAGGTGTTTGTCAGCAAATTAGAAGAAAAGAGGCAATGCAACATGCACAAAGGCAGAAACAAATGTGAAACTGTATCTTATGCTTGAGATTCAGAAACTAGAAAATATTAGAATTTCTGAAGTATAAGGTGTCACGGGTAGTAAAGATAAGGATTACAAGAGATAAAAAGGGACGGGTAATTAAAGGGTCTTCTAAGCCATACAAAGGAATTTTAAATTTTATTCTGTAGCTAATGGAAAGCTACTGAGCAATGTTGAGAAGGGAAATAATCTGATAAGATCTGCTTCTTAGAAGGCAGCAAAACCCAACAATAGATGGGTTTTTCAGGAAGGCTTATATAAGATAAACATCAAAAAGATCACCGAGAGAGTTTCAAAGCTAGCCCATTGCTCAACCTAGGCCAACGGTCATGACTATGGAAAGAAGAAATTTTGAAATATACTTAAGACATGGACTGATAGAACTTGGTGATCATCGAAAATGGAAAACAAAGAAGAGAAAGAGATGACTCAGATTTTTCTCAGATATTTTTGTCTTGGGCAACAGCAAGTGGATGTTGTCTCCTAGATGCTATCTAGATGCTATCTAGAATTGGTTATTCAGGTGAGAAGCCTAGGTTTGGGCTAAAAATGATAAATTTGGGTATCATGGCCATAAGTTATAAGTTTGGCTAAAGGTAAGTCTTCCTATAAAGAGGATAACATAAGAAAAAGATGAGAGAAAAGGAGAAGGAATCATAGGAGAGGAGTAGAGAAGGAAACGCAGAAGAGGAGGGGGCTGAGAATATCAGAAGGCAATAACTCATTTTAAAAACTGGAGAAATTAGACCATGTGTGGTGGCTCACGCCTGTAATCCCTGCACTTTGGGAGGCCGAGGTTGGTGGATCACCTGAGGTCAGGGACCAGACTGGCTAACATGGTGAAACCCCATCTCTACTAAAAACACAAAAATTAGCTGGGTGTGGTGGCATGTGCCTGTAATCTCAGGTACTTGGGAGGCTGAGGCAGGAGAATCACTTAAACCCAGGCAGCAGAGGCTGCAGTGAGCCTAGATTGCACCACTGCACTCCAGCCTGGGTGAGAGAGCAAAACTCCATCTCAAAAATAACAAGAAAAAAAAACAAAAAGAAAAAAAAAAAACCTGAGAAATTTATAGCAAAATCAGGAATGTGAAATTGTAAGAGGTAAAAGGGGATAAGATGTACAAAGGATGAGGATTCAGCATTATTTTATGCCTGAAAGAGGTCAAGTTAGATAACAACTAGAACAATCTATTGGATTTGTTAACCAGGAGGGCAATGATGACATTCATGAGAGTAGTATCAGAAAAATGTGGCAGTGCATTGAATGATAGCGGGGAAGGGTGTGGATGAAGAGAAATTATTCAATGGGTACAATATACGTTATTCCAGTGATGGATACCCCAAAAGCACTGACTTCACCACTCACAATCTATGTATGTAACAAAATTGCATTTATACCATATAAACCCATACCAAAAAAAAAATGTGGCAGAGGAAGTAAGATTTCATTGATTAGAATGACAAGATGTGAGGAGCAAACCAAGTATAGTTCTAACTTTAAAAGCTTGTTTATTAAAGAAAAGAGAAACACAAGGTCTGAGAAAGAAATAGGTGACATTTTAAATCAGTCTCTGGTAAAAATTATTAGTGCATTTTTTCCATGTCTTTGCTATTGTGAATAGTGCCGCAATGAACGTATATGTGCCTTTTTTTTATTAGTACATTTTTAGGTGGTAAAGTTAGCCTGAGCTTTTGAAGTAGGTGGATGATTTTCTGAATTACTGGTTATATTTAGAGAAGATGTTTAAATGTATGAGCTTCAGAAAAATGCTAATAATAATTACATATTTAATTATAATGTCAAAAAGCATATAATAAAATGTTTATACCTGAGAAAAAAGAAAAATCGTCTCTTTCAGGGGTTACCATCCAATATTATTATCCATCATTATTAGCCCCTCCCTTTTAAGGCCATCTCAAATAATCATGCAATCTAAGTGAAAATAGTGTGCTGGCTCTGACTTGGAGCCCTTGATTAAGTTCCTTGTTTTCCCTTTCAGAATTGACTCAGAATATACTATCTTTTTTTGATGCACTTGATCAGGAATTAATTATTCATGGATCCACAGAAAAATTTCAGAAGGAAATTTAGGAAAATCCTAAAGTGAATCAAGGGAGACATTGCTCCATACCCGTCTCTTTTCCTAGCATGAATTTGGTAGGAAAATATTCTGAGTTTGAAAGGAAAGTAGAAGGGATTGAGGAAATATTATCCTCTTCTAAAAAGTTTTGGTGTAAAGACAATTATGTGACCATGCATTCTTTTCATATTAAATATATAAACAATGCCAGATTCTTTATAGCAATATTACTGTTTGCTCAGCTAAAAGTATTTTTTGAAGATCAGTTTTATACCAAAGGTCTATTCTAAACTGGTTAATCTGCTGTTGTGGCATCACAACATTTCAAAATTTCAGCTTAAATTAATATAATCTCCTCTGTTTACCCTATATGTGAATATGGGGTACACTTTTTTGGATCTATGTTTAAAGGAAGGAAAGAAGGAGGAAGAAAGAAAAAAGAGGGGGAGAAAAGAAAAGAGAGAGGAACAAGGGACGATGGGATGGGAGGAAGAGAGAGAGAGAGGACAAGAAAGGGGAGAAGGAGGAGAGAACTGATGAGAATTAAAGAGGAGAGAGGAGAAGGAAAGAAAGGGAAAGGACAAGCCACCATCACCACCACCATGCTGATTCTAGTTTCAGTTTGGTCACTAGCTTATTACAGAAGCATTAGTCTGATCTTTCCTGGTATCTCACTTGGTGAGGATCTTGACATCAAGTGCTTTGTGGGTACCATCAGGGCAACCACTGTTGAAGGATTAGAAGAAGCAAGCCAGAGTGGGATTGTTTGTGTCAGGAATCTCTCAGGGTCTTCTGAAGGACCAGCAGTTGGAGGCTTACTGCAAGAAAATATCAAAGGCCGGGTAGTCTTAGCCAGAGAAGCCTCAATAACAAAGAGAGAACCACCAACAGGCAGCCACGTACATAGACCTCAGCTAATTTTCGTAATTGTCTCTATTTTCCAGAAGCTGTAGTATTGGAAGGAACGGGGAAGAGGTGTAATGAGGGATATTAGGAAGAAACATCTGAGAAAGAGAATACAACTAGTTCAGCTTTAAAGATGAACTAGCCTGTAATTCCAGCACTTTGGGAGGCCAAGGCAGGCAGATCAGTTGAGCCCAGGAGTCTGAGACTAGCCTGGGCAACATGACAAAACCCAGTCTCTACAAAAAAAGTACAGAAATTAGTCAGGTGTGGTGGTGTGTGTCTGTGGTCCTCATTACTCAGGAGGCTGAGGTGGGAGGATCACCTGAGCCTGGCAGGTCGAGGTTACAGTAAGCCATGATCATGCCACTGCACTCCAGCCTGGGCAACAGACTGAGACCCTGTCTCAAGAAAAAAATAAAATAAAATAAAAATGAACTCAGGTGGATTTTTAATAACAGAAAGTGACCCAACAGCTTTGAGAGCAGCCTGTTATTGTTAAGAGGCAGGAAAGGAAAATTGCACAGTGAGAGGCTAAAGGCAGTGATTGGAAAAAAATAAAACTGTTTCATGTTTGTTCCTCCATAGAGATTCAACTATAAATAAACTACAAACGAGGGGGATCATTTTGTTTGGTGGTAATGCTATGAAGCAGAATAATGAGTAGAAAGTAACTATGAAGAAGGGAGTAGTAGGAGGCTACATTTGCTCTGGTTGTCAGGAGGGCCTGTTTGGGTTGAGAGCTTCCGTGATAAGAAACAGCCACTCATTCCAAGCTCTGGAGCAAAAGCGTGAAACACGTGGGCCGGGCCGGGTGGCTCACGCCTGTAATCCCAGCGCTTTGGGAGGCTGAGGTGGGCTTATCATTTGAGGTCAGGAGTTCAAGACCAGTCTAGCCATCATGGCAAAACCCCATCTCTACTAAAAACACAAAAATTAGCCTAGCGTGGTGGCATGTGCCTGTAATCCCAGCTACTCGGGAGACTGAGGCAGGAGAATAGCTTGAACCCAAGAAGCAGAAGTTGCAGTGAGCCGAGATTATGCCACTGTACTCCAGCCTTCCAGCCTGGGTGACA
Source organism: Symphalangus syndactylus (assembly GCF_028878055.3). NCBI lineage: Eukaryota > Metazoa > Chordata > Mammalia > Primates > Hylobatidae > Symphalangus > Symphalangus syndactylus. The sequence continues at coordinate 106,433,088 of NC_072425.2, forward strand.
AAGAGAGACTCTGTCTCAAAAAAAAAAAAAAAAAAGAAAAGAAAAAAAAGTGTAAAACACCCGAAGGTTACGGCTAAGAAAAACAGCCGGTGTTTGTGAGGTGACGCGGGCGATGACAGAAGATACCTCCAGCAAAATGGGCAAAGGTTCAGACCCTATGTGCTGTGGTAGAATATTTTGATTGCTATTTTGCTTTCCTCAAAAAAAATTTTAAGCATTTTCTTGGCCCTAGTATTCTTGCAGAAGACTCTGGATTTGTTAATTTTATTTAATGGATCACACATTCATACAATGCCAAATAATTCTGGTCTCAGGGGCAAGAAAATACTAAGACATCTCACATTTGTTTCCTTATGCCCTCATTGCTATTATTATACCTAGAGAGTTACAAAAAATTCATTTATACTATTCCAATTTTCATCTCACTTAGCTCTCCATACTCAAGGATTAAATTCTTGTTCATCAAACATGTGTACATACTTATGTAGTTATAATTAACATCTAGGGTCTGGATGATATTATTTGCTTAAAAGATTGAAACAATAGACCCAAGTGTTGTTATAAATAGTTCATGTTAATCATGCCAAGAGAAAGGTATTAATTTGCTAGCATATAGAAAATGCATAGAAACAATTAATGTGGTAGCATGTAGAAAATGTATAGAAAATAATGAAGGCATGGTGGCTAAAAGTTCTGCTCTTTGATATTTCTGATTTAAAACCCAGAACAGGAAACCTTTCCTCTTGGACTTAAAGAGATAGAAGTCTTTAAACTCCAGAGATATAAGTCTCTGCCAGGAGCAGTAAGCCCATCTTCTCTCATTAGAGCACCGTTCTTCCATAAAACATGTTAAAGAATGTGCAGCCTGTAAGGGACATGTGCTTAGCTTTCTTGCGGCAATGTTTCTGGCTTCTTTAATATGAATTACCGACCTCTCAGCACAACCCTTAAATTTCTACCTGCTACACTTATGCAAATAGTCACTCTGAATCCAACATGATACCTTTTAGTTAGTCTTGGAACATAAGTATTGCAGCTGTCTCATGGAAGAAACTGAGAAAAAATTTCTGTTCAGTATGGAAATAACTCTATAAAGCTTATAATAAATGAAGGCTTATGAATTGTATGTCCGTTATTGCAGTCATCACTATAGCAGTATATTTCCTTGGGTTCTTATGGGAAGTTACTTTCTTTGGCACGTTCTTGGGAATTATTTCCTGTGTTCCATTAGCTGTGCAAGATGACGTCCTAAAATGACGGATGAAGTTCTATTGTTTTGTTAGAGTGCTCTGTAACTGCTCTTAGGGCTCCTTGTTTGAATGCATATTATATTCTCTTTGAATATTATCTGAGAATATGATTCATAGTTTAGTCTTAATGTTTTCAAAAAATCACTTAATGAACAAGAAGGAAGCTTGTTCTGGTAGAAAGAGTAATAAACAGCAGAATGGGTAATCCTTGTTCTAGTCATGATTCCACTGCCAACTCTGTGAACTGTGGCAAATTATTTTAGGTATAGTGTCTGTTTCTTCATTTATAACTTTCTTTTTTTCTTTTTTCTTTCCTTTTTCTTCAAGGCACGGCTTTACTGACTAGAGCAAGTTAGTTGTCACGTGTTAGCTACAAGAACAAACTATATTTGGAAGCATACCAGACTCATCATCATGAAAAAGAATGGGGTAGCAGATTTCTCTATTAACGTTTTCCTTTGAAATAACAAAAAATGATTATCTGCATAAAGACAAATAAGAAAATATTCTCATTAACTGAATTAATTGATTTCAGTATAACTTATTTTTAAATCCCCCTTCAGTTTATGTTTTCTATTACCTTAAGATTGTCAGTATTTACTAAATGTTAAGTATGTAACTTGAAATTCTATTGGTGAGATAAAAATTAAATACAAAAATTAGGGAAAAGACATAAGCAAGTGTTGATTTATATAGCATACTAGTAAGGAATATTAGTTGCAAGCAACAGAAGTCCATTGACTAAATTAAGCAAAAATTGAGGTTATTTGAAAGATAACAGGCACTCTGAAAACATGTTGCAGTCTAGGTAGGGGGCCAGGCTTGCGAATATGGAGGATACCAGGGAGCTGTACCAGGGAGCTGTGAAGAGCAGAGAAGCTGAAATAGAGCTACCATAGCATAGTGGGAAGAGCCTGCTGTTATGTTGATTCTGCTGTTATGTTGATGTCATTGTATGTGACTGTCAACCATTCATTTTGTTCCTGCCTCACTTGCTCATATTCACTGCATGAGACAGGAGCATTCAATAGGCTGAGGTTAGGTCATGTGGCCACCTCGTGACTGTACTTAGAGATGGGAACTTCACAAGGCAGACACCCCCAATATGATCTCCAACTCTGATCATACACATAGAGGGGAAATTACTTCCTAAAAGGAGGTTAGAGTGCAATGAAGAAATAGAATGGCTAATGACAGGTGTCTACTGTATATTAAGTCACAGAGACTAGACAAGAAAGTACAGAGACTAGAGAAGACAGTTCAGTTTGGAGTTATTGAGAGACTTTATGAAAGACACTGGATAAACAGAAGTTGAGATAAGATCCAGAAGGGAGATTAAAAATGCTACACCAAAGAAAGAAGGTAACAAAGATACCAAGACAAATATTTAGGCTGCGCATGGTGGCTCATGCCTGTAATCCCAGCACTTTGGGAGGCTGAGGTGGGAGGATCACGTAAATTCAGGAGTCTGAGGCTACAGTGAGCCATGATCTACACTGCACTCCAGCTTGGGTGACAGAGTGAGATCTTGTCCAAAAGAAAGAGAGAAAAAAAGAAAGGAAAGGAAAGAAAGAAAGAGAGAGAGAAAGAAATAAAGGAAGAAAGAAAAAGAGAGAGAGAAAGAAAGAAAGAAAGAAGAAAAAAGAAAGAAAGAAAGAAAAAGAAAATATATCTAAGCCATCTAAATTCAGTGTGTGGGATGAACTCCACTCCTGGCCTAATGCGATCCTCCTGCCTCAGCCTCCTTCAAGGTTTTATTGATGAATTTGATAGGGTGGCTTTATGGTGACGCTGCATAGTTTCTAGCAACAGAAGCATACTGTCCTTTGATTAATAAGTTTCAAGGGTTATTAACGACCACTAGGACCATAAAAGACTTCTGTGGCTGAGACGTTTGAGTTAAATCTTAATTCTCTTGCCCACCATATAGTTAGAACTGAGGCTTATGAATCTTATTTCATTTTTCTAGAAAATAAGCTGGCTTTTTGTGGTAGCAATAAGACAACCAATGAAGACCCCCACCTGTCTCTGTTTCAACATAATTTCAAATAAACAGATAAAACCTACTTCAAATGTAACATTTTCATGAATACAAACTTCGAGATTCCTCCCCCCAAGCATATGAAGTTACGCAGATCTGTATTTGAATTTCATCTTCTTGCTTACTAGTAGAGTGATGGTGGATGAGTTACCTGGATTCTTTACTTTAGTCTCATCAGTATAAAGAGAGAAGAAGATATCCAATCACAGAACTTATTATAACATCAATCACCACTTTGAGGGGTGATCTAGGTGCATATTAGGGACTTAAGAAATATTAATATCAGTTCATTGAATTCAAAATAATCTGTACAATGATAGAGAAGTGCTTCTTTATGTTGGTTGTTATGAAATTACATTACTATTGTTTGTGGTAGTCCTGTAAAGCAGAGCTCTCACTTTTTCCCAGAAACAGTAGGAAAAGCAAACATTTCTCTAGATAACATGAGTAAACATGAATAAAATGTATTTACAGTATCCTACCTTGATGATGGATTTGTAAATCTGTCTGCTTTCAGATGTTCAAGACCGAGGAAAATTGCACAGGAAAATAATCTTGTATTTCTTTATGAAAACTAGCAAAAGTCAACATGTATCATAAATTGGAAAAAGCCTGTAAGTCTGGAGTATTTTTTAAAGTGTTTTATTTTATGTATTAGCTTGGTGTGCTTGGTAGGTCAGGGAGGGTGGTGATTACTGACTTTCCCATCTTTAATTTAGTTTTTCCCACTAAAAGTGACAACTGACACAAGGTGGGCTGAGAAAACAACAAAAGTGCATTGTCTTCCCCAATTAGAGGTAAAGAGTATGTTCTTTTTGTGATAGATTCCTGTGCATAAGGCTGAGTAGGATGCTAACAATGAATGGGCTGCTATAGTTAACACCATTGCTCAGAAGCAATAGGAATGCGAAGACAGACTCTGTCAGTGAGAGGTGGCAGCAGCTGCCTCTCTAGATACCCCACAGAACCCTGCATGGGGGCTTTACTTTGGTGAATTTATCAAAAGATATGGCCCTGAGCTTGTCTAGGCTTGAAGCCCTAAAGTTTTTGTCGACTCACGAGAATGGATGCATTTCTCAGTGACAGATTCATGGAAACCAAACTCACAAGGCTGATGTCTAAAATTGAGTGCCAATTCATTAATTTTTAATGGGAAATAGAAGTGTTCCACTAACCAGAGAACTATAGTCTATGAACAGTCCATTCTGTCTGTGTAGATAAGTGAACATGAAATGTCAATTATGACCTGAAGCTTTACTTGATGAACATAAAATCACAACTAAAGAAACAGGTTCAGTAAACATTCTTTAACAGTTAACACCATCTCAGGATGCAGTCAATTTTATCGGCCTGAGAGCTTCACCTCTCGCTTTTATATCTCCTTTCATCAGTACTGTGTGCTAAGTTTAACCATTAAAGGTCCATCTTCCATCATCTCCCAGCCTTAGGGAAAACTGTAATCCTTTATATACTGAGTACAGGAGAAGTTTACTATTAACTTTTGCTCTTGCCAGGTGTCCTATATAAAATGAGGTATAAATTAAGATAACAAGCACAATTTAAAAAATGTGTATTTAGGCAGCACATAGAAGTCACACGTATTCTCAAAAAGCTGAGAGCTTAACAAAGTTGAGTCATACTGAATTTATGAAAAAAATGTATTGACTGTTATTTACTGTTAAAGGAGGCAGAAAGGGTCATCTGGTTGAGGAGCAGAAGAGATGCTAGATCTGAAGGTCTGAAAAATTTCTGGTCTCTGAAGTATTCGGTAATGAGAGTACTTCATCATCCCTCATTACCAACTGGATGAAATATGCGTAAACACTGTCCATGCACTTATCCTTGGATTCCAGACCCTCGCATGCTTTAGTAACTGCAAAGGTGATACCCTGAATTGTGCAAAATACATTGGAACATACGTGAAATTAAGCTCTGTTGTGGCTTGTAGCTGGTTGACCTCTGGACTGTTGGGAAAGTCATATTTAATATATAGTTTCAAATTTCTTGCTCCACACTAATTTTGTTTTTCCTTACATTTCCAGTAAAGTGTGGTATGTGACAAAGGTCAGTGAAGAAAGTAAAGGAAAGGGCTTGGGGATTGCTCAATGTCCACTTCCACATCCCCCATCCCCAGATGCATCCGCAGACCCTTGTGTAGCAGCAACTTCTGCAGAATCTATAGTCTAGGCATTGTTGGCCATGATTGACCCCTGGGTCCACAGGTACCACTTTGAGAGGTGATCTAGAATGGACCTAAACCCAAACTACAAAGATTAATTTGTATTACAAATAAAAACAATATCCATCCCCTCCATTTCAGAAAATCACATCTTTAAAGAGTTTTGTCTTTTTGTCCTGACTCTCCTCTTTGCCATTCCAAAGTGTCTTTATAGGTGGTATTTCCTGAAGATGTTCAAGGGAAAACATTAGACTGAAGAGAAGTCTCTTTTTGAGGGGCAGCAAGGATGTTCTAGATTGGAGAATTCCTGATTCTTATTAGAGAGAGGTGAATGAGTCTGTATTTTTGAGAAGAAAGAAAAGAAGGAGGGAATCTGGAAGGCAAAAGTTTCCCGGGAGCAGTGGGTAGGGCATATGAAGTTACACAGATCTGTATTTGAATTCATCTTCTTGCTTACTAGTAGAGTGACGGTGGATGAGTTACCTGGAGTCTTTGCTTTAGTCTCATCAGTATGAAGAGAGCAGATATCCAATCACAGAACTTATTATAACATCAAATGAGTTCACAAACAACATACCCATCAAGGTGCCTAGCCCACTGTGGTGTTCAAGTGCTAGTTTTCTTCTTACCACATAATATTGAATTGTACCAGGTGAAAAAGAGGACTTCTGGGATAATAACCTTTTCTTCCTGGTTGATTGAAAGTTTCTCTTACCTTAATGTGATTGCCCTGATAAAACCCAGAAGAGAGCTCTTTCATGCCTTGTCTGCAGACATCCCTGCCGGCAATCTCTTTCCCTGATTCACTTAGTGTACTTACCCTTGCTGTGATCACCCATACGAGAGGGAGATTGGTTCAATTCTGCAATGACGAGAATATTTCACTCTCCCACAGCGGCAGTAATGGCTCTTCTGCCCTTGGGGAGAGAGATAATAGGGGCTACTGAGTTATTTGAAAGTTTCATCTATATAGTTTTGTCCTTTTCCACTTTTGTCCATTTGATCTTAAGCAATTTTTTTAAATACTTCTTGATGGTATGCCAAGCCGGGATCTGGAGGTGGTTCACTTATTGTTATATTCTCATTTGTTTTCCAGATCTTTTAAGATGGATCCATCTAACTTAGTTTTACATTGTTTTATAATTAGTAGTTTCTTGTACCCTCTGATTCTTAGACTTCTTTACCTTCTGTATGTATGTATCTCTGGATACCATAAATACAATATTACAGTGAACTAAGATTTTCACCAAGCAGAATCAAATCTAATCTCACATAACTTGTCTTTCAAATGTAAGAGCTAAGGTTGTGATTACCTGGGGGCCCAGGGCATGAAATGAGAATACTAAAACAAGAGTATAAAATAAGGCAGATTGTTTTCCAACAGGAATATAGATATGTAATTAAAATGATGTTCAACTTTTTAGGCATAGTCTAGATTTGACTATATCTGGGATACAGGACACAATAAATACTTTGTGTCTCCGATTAGCAATGAAAACATCTAATTTTAAAAAATGTATCTTCAACTGTAATGTCCTATATTCTAAAGCCAATCAGCTAAACAGTAGATATGGGAACCGAATATGGTTACTATATACCTACACAGAAATTACATGTGGAAAGTGCTGATCACTTGGTTTTCAAAGAAGAGATGATGATTTGTTACAGTCACTACAGAGACATCAGAGAAGCCATTGTATGTTTGTAGTTGAATTTAAGATACAGAAAACTCTGGTAAAGCTTTTCACGTTGTATTCAAATCATTCAGTGAATCAGAGGTGAGAAATGTTCTAAATCAATAACCAGCATTCTAATGTGACTTTTATGTAATTCCTCAAGAGGAGGTCCAGGAAACTCGATGCAATGTGACTTCTAGTCTAGCCCAGACAACCTGCCACCCTGTTCTTCCAAAAGTAAAAATGAACACATGGGAATGAGCAAAGCTACCCACTTGGGATTCTATTGCTTTTCACGTGTTATTTTTCATTCTGCTTGCCTCCCCCACCAATTTCTCACCCCTGCTATTTCTTTCACTGCCAGTATGGCAGAGAAAAACAAATGTGGTATTGGTACATATTGGTGAATATTGTACATATTGGTACTCGAGTAAGGTTTTCTATTTCTGTTCACAGTGCAAGGGTGCCTGCAGAGCAGGAAAATTTTTCTATAGTCTTAAGGATCCCTTGGGCCAGACGCTGACTGATATCCAGCTGAATTTAGAAATTGTTATTTAAGATGACCTTTAAATACATTACTTTACAGATAATTAGGACATAAATTAGATTTCAGAGAACCAACACAGCAAGATGATTAAGGAATAAGCTCCGGGACAGAATCCTCATTCTATATACACCTTATTCAGTATGCAACTTTGGGTAAGTTACTTAACCTTTTTGTGCCTCAGTTTTCCCATTTGTAACATGGGGATAATCATAATGTCTACCTGATAGGCTTGTTGTGGATCAATATGTTGATACGTAAAGCATTTAGAACATGCCTGGCTCATGATTAATGCAATGTGTTTGTTTTCTTAAGTCTACAATCCCTTATTTGCAATTCTAAAATTGAAAAGCTGAAAAAAGTTGGTTCATCTTGTAGCAAACTCATTCACTGGCAAGATCTGACCGGAACTGATCTGTGACAACTTATAAACTTCACTTATCACACTTTGCATGAATATTCATATGTATGATGGTAGAAGTATTAATGTGTTTGATTAAGAGCTACTGCCATACCCCTTGGGGTTGTTACATGAGATAATTCACAACTTACTTAGATCCAAGACATTCTGAATTCCAAAGGACATCAGGTCCCATGGGGTTTTCTAAGGAATTGTTGACCCGTGTTGCTGTTATTTCATCTGATAAGATAGTAGCACCATTCTTGTTTTTTATTTGTTAACGGTTTGAAAATGTGGAGACTTTCATACATGGTGGAGTTAAATAACACAGTGATCTCCCAAAGTTTGGGAATGAAAATTCTGATTAATCAGATATTCTGACTAGTACAGAGTTGATTTACATATGATTAGCTATGGATTACACATTTTTATCGAGTTTTTATCATCAATCCTAAAGCTTCCTTCAATAAGTGCAACCAATATTAATTGAACACTTCCTTTGTACCAAGTGCTATGTTAAACAACTTACATGAAATTTCATTTAATTTTCTAAACAGGTCTGTAAAGTAAGCTTTTAAAATCATCATCTCACTTTACATGTAAATAAATTGAGAAGTCATGTAGGTAATCAGTGAAACTCAAGCCCAAGTTTGGGCACTCAAAACACATGCTCTTAAATATAAGTTGATTATATTTAAATATAAATTGATTATCCTTTGAAGATTCAGAAAGTATGACTCATGACATTATTGTGTTCCAAAGACATCATTAAGAACATTACTACTTATCATGATTGCATTTATTATGCCTTTTCTATATGCTAAACATTGTGCTACGGATAGAATTATGCTTCGATTGTGAGCAATTCCAGTTTTAAAAAGTTGATTCAAAACACCTAAACAAATATTGTTTCATTATTTCTATTCAGTTTCACTAGATTTGCTACTCTGTGGTTAGTGTTTCAGAATGAAAAGTGAATAAAGCAAAGGTCTTGCCTTTTAGGAGATTATAATCCCAGGTAAAGTGGTTGCTCTGGGGGTTAATATATATAACTTTTTACTCTTAATTTAGAGTTAATAGGTACATTTAGTCTACACAAAATGTGGAAACTTTACTATCATATAGGCTTAGTATTCTCCCACCTATCCTTTATGTGATATAATGATATATTATATGATCATATATCATGATGTATTGTGCATTATATATGGCACAATTATCATATATTATATGATTACATCCACATACACTATAAATCCTCAGTAAGTTTTATAGTTTTTGACCTAAATACCTAGATATATTTTAAAGAGATTAAGTAGTAAATAGTTTTTTATATTTACTCAGATATCATATTTCCAGGCGTCTTCATTCCTTCCTGATCTGAGTTTTCAGCTGGTATAATTTCCCTTCAGTGTGAAGAATTTTATTTATGATTTCAGCAGATTTGCTAGAAGACACATTTTCCTAGTTTTCTTTATTTGAAAATTGTATTATAGTATTTCACTTTCATTCCAACAGGATATATTTGCTGCATATGAAATTCTGAATTGACACTTTTTTTCCAGAACTTTGAAGATATTTGTTTATGGAATTATGGCCTACACAGTGTCAGATGCAAAATCTGGGATCATTTGAACCCTATGTAATTATGTTATTCTTTTTCTGGCTTCTTTCAAGAGTTCTCTTTTTCTCTGGTTTTCAGCAGCTAAGACTACGATGTATTTACACATAGCTTCTTCATTTATCATGTTTGAGGGTCACCGAGCTTTTTCAAGATTTATATTTATGCCTTTTACCCAATTTTGGAAAAATTTGGCTAATTCTTCAAATATTTTTTGCCACATTCTTTCCTGTCATTCTGTGATTCCAGTTATACGTATGTTACATCTTTTGATACTGTCTTAGAGTTCTCTGAGGCTCTGCTCACTTTCTTCCAATCTTTTTAATTGTTTTGTCTATTCTTCAGATTGGACTATTTCTACTGTATTATCAAGTTCACTGACTAGTTGCTCTGTCATCTCTATTTTGTTGCTAAACCTATATAATCATTCTTTTTAAAATTTCAGACATTTTATTTTTTAGTTTTAGAATTCATTAGCTTATTTTAATAAATATTGCAAAATATTTCATATTTTCTTTATCTTTACTGAGATTTCCTATTATTATATTTATTGCTAACATATTTTTCCTTATTTCACTGACCATAGTTATAATAGCTGCTTTAAAATCTTTGCCTACTAATTCCAACTTCTGTATCATCCAGTGTTGGTGTATATATTTACCAGCATTAGTATACCAATATTCTATCTTTTCTCTCAAGAAAAGTAATATTTCCTGTTTTAAAAATACATTTAGTAATTTCTATACCCTGGACACTGTCAGGGTTATATTGTGCATTCTGTTATAGTCTTCCAAAAGTTCTGATTTTTTTTTTCAGATATTAAACTTGGGTGGACTCAAGCATCAAACGCTGTCTCTTGTGTGGCAGCTAAAATCACAGTTAATTGTTAAGAATCTTTATCTCGATTTTGTCTGGCAAGTGCATCATTTAAGAGTCAGCTAAAGTTAAAAAATGTATATTGAGATATAATTTATAATTTTACATAGCATAAATTAACCAAATATAAGTGTACAATGTGATAAATTTTGGTAAATTTGTGTATTTGTGTAACATTACCTCAATTCTGTTTTAGAACATTTCCATCACTTCCTAAAATTTATTTGTGCCCATTTGTTGTTAATTTCCAATCCTGCCCATAGCCCTAGGCAACTGTGGATCTACTTCTGTGTGTATAAGTTTACCTTTTCTAGAAATTAACTATTAATAGAATGGAACACTATATAGCCATTCGTGTCGGTCTTCTTTCACTTAACATAACATTTTTTTGAGGTTCACCTATGTTGTTGAATACATGAGCAGACTACTCTTTTTTGTTGCTGAATAGTATTTTACTGTGTGCCTATACCTCATGTGTTCATCTATTCATCAGCTGATGGGCATTTGGATTACTACCAGTTTTGGGCTATTTTGAATAATGCTGTTATCAACATTTGCATACATGTCTTTATGTAGATGTATGTTTTTATTATTTGCCTTATCTGCTTTTAAATCCAAGTATTGGGTTCTTATTTCAGTTATCTTTTTCACTTCTACAATTTCCACTTTATTTAGTAGATTCCTCTTTTCTTATGAATTCTCCATTCTTTTCTCAATTTTCGTGAACATATTAAACATTATTATTAGTTTATTATTGTTTGTAGAAACAAAGTCTCACTATGTTGCCCAGGCTGGTCTCAAACTCCTGGGCTCAAGCAATCCTTTTGCCTCAGTCTCCCAAAGCACTGGGATTACAGGCATGAGCCACAACACCTGGCCATAATGTTATTCTAAGGTCTCTAATGATAGCTCCACTATTTGGGTCATCTTTACTTCCATTTAATTCTCAAATTTTTCCTAGTTTTTTGTTATATGTTCCAATTTCTTATCTTGCCTAACAATATTTGATGGAATACTAGAGATTCTGTATGAAAAATTATACAGGCCTTAGATGACGATATCTTTCCCCAAAGATAATTTAATTTCATTTTGGCAAGTAGACAGAGATATAACAGGTCACTTTTATCTAGTCAAGAGTGGATTCCAAGAGTGGATTCTATACTGTGATGGAACTGGTCTAGTTTTAATTTGCCTTTATTTCTCATTTTTTATTTCTAAGGTATAACCTTTTTATGGTCTCATGTGAAATCATGGGGGTGTTTCCTGGGTCCCCTCTACTTTCGTGAGCCCTGAATTATAATCTATATGCTCTTGGTACTACCATACTGCTGAAATCTTTGCTTAGCTCTTTGGCATACTGGTACTTTCTGCTAGATCTTTAGGAGTCTTGCTTTGTGTATATGCAGTTTTGGGGATGGCCACCCCTTGCAAGGAAATTGCAAGCAGAATTTCACGCTTACTTTTATGTGTTTTCTTCTCCAAATTTTAACTCTATTACATGCCCTCACCCCCAAACTCTGTTTCTTCAGCCCAGTGAGAGTGTTGTAAGCCAGGTTTGTCTTTCTTTTTAATCTCTGTTTCTCTCAGGTGCAAATTTGCAGATGTCTTGAAGGGAAATACAGGGCAAAAGCTCACTTTAGTGTGTTTGCCTTCTCTCCCGGGCTGCTGCTTCTCAAGTCCTGTCTGCTGGAAGTGCTCTTGAATGTTGTCAGACTATTGTTTCATGCATTTTATAGTTAACTTGGGCAAGAATTGCTCTGATATGAGCACTTCTGAAATAGCTGCAAGCAGAGTTTTCCCAATTATTTGGAAAAACATACAAGAAAATCCCTACTTTTTGCTGCAGTATAATTCTGCAATATAATTCCGTCATAGCAGTGAGTAATTTTTTTAATCAGATACTTTTATGGTGCTTCAATTTAGAGTTTCATTTGTGATCAAAAGGCTTGACATCAAATAAATCCCAAATTATAAATCGACTATAAAGTTTACACAAGAATATAATAATTTAAAATTGTAAATGCAGGCTGGATTTCTTTGTGCAGCATAGAAAGGACCTCAACATAAGTGATGTGTAATGTATTAAAGAAAAAATTTTATTGTACTAATATTGTGCTCCATTGTTAATATATCAGCTACTACTGGCATTTAGTTTATTATATTTTTATCTTAGAATGTAAAAAAAATTAAAGAATGACAATTTGAGTGGCCCAGTTCTTTTTAAAAGGTTTCTAATACAGTTAAATTACTTGCTACATTTTATCTAAATAAACTTTATTGAGAATTGAATTATTTTATTAATCTTCTATCCAAAAATATCATAGCACATAAAATATTTATTGATATTGCTGTTGATGACTATCAAGATGCTGCTTCTGCTAAACATTATTTTAAAAGTAATGATTGGCTGGGCACAGTGGCTCACATCTGTAATCCCAGGATTTTGGGAGGCCGAGACAGGTGGATTGCTCTAGCTCAGGAGTTTGAGACCAGCCTGGACAACAAGTTGAAACCTCATGTCTACCAGAAATACAAAAAATTAGCCAGTGTGTGCCTGTGATTCCAGCTATTCAGGAGGCTGAGGTGGGAGGATCACTTGAGCCAGGGAGGCAGAGGTTGCAGTGAGCTGAGATCACACCGCTGTACTCAAGCCTGGGTGACAGAGTGAGACCCTGTCTCAACAAAAGTAAAAATTAACTAATTATTTTTCTCTTTCTTACCCTTGTCTAAGGTTTTGCAAACTGTAAGTATAGCTATTGCATATCAGAACAGGAAATAATTTTTTCCTATTCACTGTCATTGATACTTTGAAAATTATCAAGAGACTTAACATTTTATTGTAATCTGCATGAAAAATGAACATTTCCTTTAAGAAAGAAGCTTCGGCTTGACTTATAGAATTGCAGAAGTAGCTATGAAAATGTAAAGATTATATAAAAATGTTGTTTGTAAGGGAAAATTTAAGACTTTGGAATGCACAAATGAGATTACTATATATAAATTCAATGCAATGCTAGAGCATTTGGGGGTTATTGAACATTTAGGGATATGCGATTTTGTCTTTAGCTAAGCTATTTTACTACTCTGTATACAGTAAACTTGAAACAGGTAGCAATGCAAATAATTATTGTCTATAGACATGCAAAGAAATTCTATCTATGAGGGGAAACACCTTTTCTCCTGTGGAAAAGTCAGTTTTGCAAATTCATTTCAATATTTCGGATTCATAAATTTGTCTTCTATGAGGTCTCTTTTGAACCCATTGCAGTAGGTCTCTCGATCAATTAAAGAGTTAAATAACATCTTTGACGTGTTCATCATATATTTGTATGAGAGTCAAGCTTTTACTTTTTTGAAAATGATTATAATTCATACCATATATACATTCAGATGTAGATGGAATTTAGGTTGATAGAACAGGTGAAATGATGATCCGTGAAAGTAGGAAAGACAAGAGTCTGCTTCCTTCTCTAGGCTTAAAATATAGATCCACTCAACACAGGAAACAGGTATACAAAATTTCAGAGATTGCTCCGGATTTTCTTGTTGTTTGTTTTAGTAGTGCTTATACAAATTCTATTTTTGCATTAAAACTGTTGCATACACTGCAATCATTTTTAACACTATTCCTTATTTCACTCTTTATTTCAAAGTTTATAGATTGATATAGTAACTAAAACTGTCCACATTTCTGATAACGAATATCAATAAAGAGGGAGTGGAATAGCTAGAAGCACAAACAATTATATATTTGCAAATCATTCAGATGCAGGACAGTTTCCTAGGCCACTTACAAAATAAAATTAGGTGCAATTCTGTACCCCTTCCCCTGTGGAGAAAATGCAGAGTGATTTTCCCATCATTGCTACTTCACTAGATATCCAGGATTTTATCTCTCTTCTCTTGGGCTTGAAGGAGTTTCTGAAATGTCATAATTAGAAGGGTGGTTTCTCCATAGGGTATTCAGACAGGACTTGGTAAAATCTTATAATCCAGGAGGCGTCATCCCTGCCCAAAATCAATAGATGAAGCACTGTATTCTAATTAAGTCCTTCTTGTTGTTAATGAGAGGTTCAACTGGGATAGTGACATTCTCATACAAGTGAAGACTCCTGCTTACTCATCTTCCATTTAATACCTGGGCACTGCGTAGTGTTCTTGGCAGTAGCCCTTAATTAGGTCCATCCATTTGTTTCTTTCCAGGCAGCAGGCCCTCTTCTACCTTGTTTGGGCTCGTGAGCTCCAGGGGCTCCTTCTGGTACCCTCTTTCCTTTATTCACCTCTTCTTAGCTACCTTTTAGCTAAGCATGGGAGAGACGAGGAAAATCCATTCCTCTCTATTCAGATTTCCAACACGGGCACTGTCTCTTTCCTCAAGTTAAGTTCTCCTGTTCTTTTCACAATAAACCTTGATGGCTCATTACCCATAGAGGCTGAATCATTAACAATCAAAATATTAGTTCTTTTTCTTAATATATGAACCCTGCCTTGAGGCAAGGGAAAATATTTGCATTCCATCATTATCTGCATGAAGGAAAGGAAGTAAAAATGAAACAGTTTTAGTTTGCATGTTATAACAGCCACAAAATTGGTGTCTTGCCACAGAAAAAAGTGTTTGATTGGGAAGTTTTAGGAGGTAGAAAACAAATATTGGAGCTAAAAAGCTGTCCTCATTACTTGATTTTCTTAGGTTCAAAATACAGAAGAAATGCTAAACTGGCTTAGAATCTCTTACCCAAATGACTTGAAGTCTGATGTATATTTTAGAGTTCAAAAATTTTTTATTTTAGAATAGTAACATAAATTCATATCACAGATGCGGATTTATTATGCAACTTCTTCCAGAGGCACCTGAGGCAGCACTGCTTGCTTAAACACATTTTTTTTTTTTGCCACAAACATGAATATCCACACTGTATAGAATAAATAAAGGCTTTATATGACATCTTGTCAATTAAGATCAACTGTAGCTACTAAATAATTTCAGATTAGGTTATATTTTGCTGTCAAATGAGTTAAAAATTACTTGAAACTTTTAGAGTTTTCTGGATTTTGGAATTTTGGATAAGTTATTTGGGCATATAGTTCGTCAGCTTTAATATGTCATTAATTATAAAATGCACTACCATATAAAGATAGTTTTGAAAATAAAAAAATTAAATGTTTCATTTATTATTATTTCATATGTTTTTACTTTTTGGCTATCTCTTAGTGGTATATATGTAATTTCATTGTATTGTGGGCAGTGAACATGGTGTGCAAAATATTAGGGCTTTCTGTTGCTAATTTTTTGAAATTTCCTTTGTGGGTAGCACATGGTTATTCATTGTAAGTTTCTCATTTATATTAGAAAAAAATTATTCTCAGAGTGTATGTATTCATATATATGTAAACATACACGAATATACTCACTGATGTATCTGTATATATATGTATATCATATATGTTAGCAAATAAATGGGTTAAATGGGTTAAATTACGTTATTCAGACATTGTCTATACTTAGTTTTTTTTTGTTTTTTGAGATGGAGTCTTGCTCTGTCACCCAGGCCTGAGTGCAGTGGCGCAATCTCAGTTCACTGCAAGCTCCGCCTCCCGGGTTCACGCCATTCTCCTGCCTCAAACTCCAAAGTAGCTGGGACTACAGGTGCCAGCCACCACGCCCGGCTAATTTTTTGTACTTTTAGTAGAGACAGGGTTTCACCGTGTTAGCCAGGATGGTCTCGATCTCCTGACCTTGTGATCCGCCTGCCTCGGCCTCCCAAAGTGCTGGGATTACAGGCGTGAGCCACCGCGCCCAGCCTACTTACTAATTTTGAATATGCTTTATCTGTTGCTTTCTGAGACAGGCATCTTAAAGATTCCTACTGTACCTGTGAAGTTATTAGTTTCTTTTAGGAGTTATAATTCTTTTTCTGATAAATGTTATATTGATTGGTGCTTAATATTTTATGACTCTTACATGAATGAAATATTTATTTTCATCTCTTATTTACTTTTGCCTTGAATTGTTTTTGTTTTTTTTTTTGTGGTCTGACATGAGCCTTCCTTTTATTAAGGTTGCCTGGTATGGACTCCAGCTGTATCCATGTTGCTGAAAAGGATGTGACTTAATTCTTTTTTATGGCTGCATAGTATTCTGTGGTCTATGTGTACCATATTTTCTTTATCCAGTCCACTGTTGATGGCATCTAGGTTGATTCCATGACTTTTTTCTTGTGAATAGTGTTGTGATAATCACACATGTGCATATATCTTTATGGTAGAATAATTTATATTCCTTTCGGTATATATCCAGTAATGAGATTGCTGGGTTGAATGGTAGTTCTGTTGTAAGTTCTTTGAGAAATCTCCGAACAACTTTCCATAGTGACTGAACTAATTTACAGAAATTAAATATTGCACATTTTCACTTATAAGTGGGAGCTAAACACTAAGTACGCATAGACATAAAGAAGGGAAAGATAAATACTGGGGCCTACTTCAGTGTGGAGGATGGGAGGAGGGTGAGGGTCAAAAAACTACCTATTAGGTACTATGCTTGTTACTTGGGTGACAAAATAATCTGTATACCAAACCCCTGTGACACATAATTTACAAATTATATAACAAATCTGCACATGTACCCCTTGAATCTAAAATAAAAGCTGGAAGGAAAATAATAAAAGGAGGTTAGCCTGGGACACAAGGATTTGTATTTTGAAGTCTTTTTAAAAAAAGGAAAACAAGGGGAAAAAACCCCACCAGTTCTGTCTAGCTGGTGTTTGGCCTTGCCTTTACCCTCTTAGTTTGGGGTCTCACTGTATTTAGCAATTGTATTGTTTATATGTGTGTTGTGTGACCAATTAGTATCACCAGGTTCATCTTAGATTGAAAAAAAAAATCCCCAGATAGAAGTAGTTGCATTCATAAGCCCTTATATTTACAGTATGCCTCTCCCAGAAAGCTCAAAGCACAACACTGTGGTATAACCTAGTTTGTCCCTAGATTATCTCCATGTGTTTGGTAAGGAGGGGCTTCTATAATTATTATTGTCATTGGACATTTCAGAATGGAGAAACTTTATAGGTTGAAAAGATCACATAGCATTGGTGGCAGAAGCAGGAAGGAGATACTCAGCTTCCATTCCTGTCTTTATTAGTGATTTTCAAACTGAGGTCCACAGACTAAGGCCTAGAGGGCTGAACAAGAGCCATTTGTGGAGCTAGTTAAAATGAGAGATTCCTGGACATCACTTCTCTAGAAATTCCTATTCAGTAGGTCTGGAGTCAGACCCAGGAGTCTTTACAAGCAATTCAGATAATTCTGATTCACAGACAGATTTAGGAACCAGTACTATATGTCGTATGACAACTAAGCTACCCACCTTGTACCCTCAAAAAAAAAGAATTTGCCTGGTATGTTTTTTTCCTACTTTTTAAAAACCTGCCTGTGTTGTTTTAATTTGTATGTCATGTTAACAACACTCAAATTTGTTAACAGAGACTGATTAGCTTAAATCTATTTTGGGAATTTTACTCATTCATATTTATCATAATTACTGCTATGTTTAGAATTATTTCTACCTTCTCATTCTGAATTTTAAATTTATTATAATTCTTATTTCTTTTTCTCATGTCCTTTTTTATGTTGCATAAAATAAAGATTTTCCTCATTGTTTTCTCTTGTTAAAATTTTCTCCCAAGGCTGGGCGTGGTGGCTCACGCCTGTGATCCCAGCACTTTGGGAGGCCGAGGCGGGTGGATCATGAGGTCAGGAGATTGAGACCATCCTGGATAACACGGTGAAACCCCGTCTCTACTAAAAATACAAAAAATTAGCCGGGCATGGTGGTGGGCTCCTGTAGTCCCAGCTACTCGGGAGGCTGAGGCAGGAGAATGGCAAGATACCAGAGGTGGAGCTTGCAGTGAGCTGAGATAGCGCCACTGCACTCCAGCCTGGGTGACAGAGCGAGACTCCGTCTCAAAAAAAAAAAAAAAAAAAAAATTTATCCCAAAACTGGGAAATAAGGCAGAGGGAATAAAGCATATCCTTTCATGTCATACTGGAGGTGACTAAGGAAAGTAGATTACTTAGTGATCTAGAGGAATATGCCCATGTTTAAATTTGCTGTTTACTATTTGACTATAGCTTAGACACTATGAAGTTACATATTAATTTGTAGATTTTTGTCCATTAAGAATGATAATCCTATTCATAATTGTTTTGTTTTGTTTTTTCTGAGAGGACATTTTGTATTGTTAAAATGTAATTTTCAAAAAGGTAAAATTATGACTCTCATAAAAAATGTTTATATGACAAACATTCAACTCATTTATTAATGAGAGAACTAGTAAAATATTAAGACAACTTCAAACAACATTTGGGGAGCTACATATTTCTGTCATTTAATAACATGTTCAAAGAAAATTTAAAAATAAAACTGTCTAATAGTCTACAGGATAACAAACCACAACGTTTGAAGCTGTTTTCTACCAAATGAAATTATTTACACCTCCACTGGAAAAAATGTAAAAGTTAATATGTAAATTAATTAAATCTGGGACCCTTAATCAATGATAAGCAGTGAGTCAAAAAAGTACATTTCTGTAAATCAGCGGTTGATAACTCTAGCCTGCAGGGCAAATCTAGCTTGCTATGGGCCAAACCTAGCCAGCTTATTAGTTCATGTATTACCTTTGGCTGATTTTGTGCTACAACAGTGGAGTTGAGTAGTTGTAACAGAGAACCTGTAGCTTGCAAGGCCAAAAATATTTACATATTCTCTAGTTCTCTACGGAAAACATTTGCAGAATCTGCCTTAAGTAACCCTTGATTAGGTCTTTGCCCCTTTATAACATTGAAAGGATAGCTGCTTTAATTCCACATTTTTGATAATTTTTCTTAATATTATCTAACCTAGCAATTTTATTCTAACATTTTTGTTTTTAAATATTTATTTATTTATTTATTTTGATAGATATGTGGTTGGTGAGGGGGCCATGTCTCACATTGTTGCTGAGGCTGGTATCGAACTCCTGGGCTCAAGTGATCCCTTTGCCTCAGCCTCCCAAAGTGCTGGGATTACAGGTGTGAGATACCACGCCCCGGCCCTATTCTAACATTTTTAAATGCTTACAAAAAAAAAACAAGACATTTTTATAAATCTTTAACATGTGTTCTTTCTATATTTCCATGACAGTCATGCTTTTAACTTTGAAAATTATATTTTGATGCTTTTTTACTCTGTTACCTTCACATTTTTAGCATGCACACTTTTTAAGTAAAGAGTATCTTTATCTTCTTCTTCCCCCCCTCCAAAAAGAAAAAAGAACTAGGCTTGTTTTGTCCTTCTTTCTTGTCTTTCTTACTCACCTGAACTCCCTAACTCCCATCTCATTAAATCTATTTTTTTAATCATTTGGGATTGTAGCTCCAGTCACCATTAAAGGCAAATTTAAAAAACAATTAGTACTTACATGGATATGACAATGAAGATTTACAAGACGTCTATTGCTTATTGAATACCATTAATTCCTTCTAGTCCACTTTTTTGGTTTGGTATGTTGCTATTAGCAATTATTTCAAAGATCACCAAAGGATGGTAAAATTTCTGAGTTCTATGTATGAAAGTGTCTTAATTTCACTTTTTGGGGCAAACTTGGCTGCATATAGATTTATATTTTTAAAGTTAGATTCTTTTAACATTCTGATAATGTGAATTCATTATCTTCGTATATTGTTGATGAGAAGCCTAATATCAATCTGGTTGTTCTTCCTTTGTGAGTAATCTTTTTTCTCTTTCACTTGTGGCTTTTAGAATTTTTTCTACTTAAAAAAAAATTTTGTAATAATTTCCAAGTACAAAAGAGTTGTAAGAACAGTACAAAGAATTGCCGGGCTGGGTGCAATGGTTTACGCCTGTAATCCCAGTACTTTGAGAGGCTGAGACTTGGAGGAAGGGAGAGGGGCCAGGCGGTGGGGTGTGGGGTGGATTGCTTGAGGACAGGAGTTTGAGACCAGCCTGATCAACAGAGAGAGACCTTGCCTTTACCACAAAATAAAAATAATTTGGCTGGTATGGTGGTGTGCACCTGTAATCCCACCTCCTGGGGAGGATCACTTGAGCCCAGGAGTCTGAGGCTGCAGTAAGCTATGATCTCAACACTGCACTCCAGCCAAAAAAAAAAAAAAAAAAGAAGAACTGCCATATCCTCTTTATCCAGATTCCCCAATTGTTAACATTTGTACTCTCTCTTCTTAACTATTGTTACTCTTTTCTAAATAATTTAAGAGCAAATTAAGGACATGATGCTCCATCACATCTAAATATTTAAATGTATATTTCCCCAGAATAAAGTCACGCTTCTACATAATGACAATATAGTAATCCAAAGCAAAAACTGGTATTAGGCATCATTACAATCCAATCTACATATGCACTCAAATTTTATCAGATGTTCCAAAAGTGTGTGTATGTGCATGTGTTTTTTTCATTACTTGTCCAGGTTCAGATGTATTTAGTTTTGTGACTTTAATTTCCTTCAGTCTGGAGAAATTCCTCAGTCTTTGTTTGTTATAAACTTGAGAGTTTTAAAGGACAGGACTTCTATTTTATAGAATGTCCCTTTTCTGCGTCCAGTTGATGTTTCTTTATGTCCAGACTTAGACCTAGCTGACTTGGTGGAAATACCACAGATATGATGCTGTGTTCTTCTCAGTGCACCCATCTGGAGGTACGTAATGTTGACCTGTCCCATGAATGATAATGCTGATCTTAATCATGTTGGTTTCTGCAAGATTTCTCCATTATAAAGTCACCATTTTCCCTTTGTAAGTGTTGAAGATTTTGGAGGAAGATACTAGATTATACCAATGTATTGTTCTTCTTCTAACTTCTGTCAAGAAAACTTGGCATCAGTTGACAGCTCCCATCTGCATCAATTACCACTATGATGGTTGCTATATGATAATTTTATATTTCTCTTTCTTTCTGCTTTTATTAACAGAATTCTACCAAGAAAGAGCTTTTCTTTATCCTGTATGTATGTATGTATGTATGTATGTATGTATGTATGTATGTCTATATCAACTCCAGGATTTCTATTTTATTCATTGGGTTGTGATCAATTCTTATTATTTTTTTAATACTCAAATTTTCAAGGTGTGGCCAGCATGAGTTCCTTCAGAGCTGGCTCTAGTTATTCTTCTAGTACTGTCTTACTTTGTGGTACAACAAGATGTTTCAGACTCATTTTATGCTTTTCTTGCTCCCGTCTTAGAATCAGCTATTTCCCCAAAAATCTTGAATTCCTTTCAGTGGAAGATGAAATTTTGAAACTAAAATCTAGGCACTCACTTATATTCATTGTTAGTTCTTAAAGACTGTCACTACTTCTAGACCCCTTCAGTGAATAAAACATACATGTGTTGGAAAGAAAGAGGGGCACAACAGATATTGGGGCCTACTTGAGGGTGGAGGGTGGGTGGAGGGAGAGGCTCAGAAAAAGAAAAAAAAGTGTCAGGCACCATGCTTAGTACCTGCGTGATGAAATAATCTGTACACCAAACCCCTGAGTCACAAGTTTACCTATATAGCAAACCTGCACATGTACCCCTAAACCTAAAGTAAAAAGTTAAAATATTTAAAAATAACAAAAATATGTGTATATAGACATATATATACACATATATGGATATATACACATTGCTTTATAAACATAGAAACAAACATGTTCACATGGATACCTCCACTGTCAATTTGACAGCTCAGGGTCCTTTCTAGCCTCCCTCTTTTTCGTATTTATTTCTTTGTTTGTTTGCTTTGAGATAGAATCTTGATCTGTCACCCAGGCTGGAGTATAGTGGTGCAATCTTGGCTCATTGCAGCCTCTGCCTCCCAGGTTCAAGGCTGGTCTCGAACTCCTGACCTCAGGTGATCCGTCTGCCTCAGCCTCCCAAAGTGCTATGATTACAGGTGTGAGTTACTACACCTGGCCTAAAGATACATTCTGAGAAATGCTTCATTAGATAATTTCATTGTTGTGTGAATATCATAGAGTGTACTTACACAAATCTAGATGGTATAGCCTACTACACACCCAGGCTAGATGGTATAGCCTATCGCTCCCAGGCTACAAACATGTACAGTATGTTACTGTACTGAATACTGTAGGCAATTGTAACACAATGCTAAGTGTTTATGTATCTAAACATAGGAAAGGTATTGTAAAAATAGGGTATAACAGGTAAAAAATGGTACACCTGTAGAGGGCACTTACCATGAATGGAGCTTGCAGGACTGGAAGTTGCTCTGGGTGAATCAGTGAGTGAGTGAGTGGTGAATGTGAAGGCCTAGGACATTACTGCACACTACTGTAGACTTTATAAACCCTGTACAATTAGCCCACACTAAATTTATTTTAAAATTTTTCTTCCTTTAATTATAAATTAACTTTAGCACACTGTAACTTTTTTACTTCAGAAACTTTTTAATTTTTTAACTTTTGACTCGTAACACTTAGCTTAAAACACAAACACATTGTATAGTGATACAAAAAGTTTTTTTTATCCTTCGTGTATCAGATTTTTCTATTTAAAATTTTTTTTTTTTTTTACTTTTTAAACTTATTTGTTAAAAATGAAGACATAAACATGTACATTCACCTAGACCTGCACAGGGGAAGAATTATGACTATCCCTGTCTTCCACCTCCACATCTTGAAGGTCTTTGGGGGCAGTAACACACAAGGAGATGCCACCTCCTGTGATAACAATGCATTTTTCTGGAATACCTCCTGAAGGACCTGCCTAAACTTGCTTTACAGTTAACTTTAAAAAAGTTATTAGAAGAAGTACACTCTAAAATAACAAGAAAAAGTATAATGTAGTGAATACATAAACCAGTAACCCTGTCGTTTATTATTATCAAGTATTATGTATTGTCCATAACTGTATGTGCTACACTTTTCTATAACTGGAAGCACAGTAACTTTACTTACACCAGCATCACCACAAGCATGTGAATTCAACCGCTATGACATCATAAGGTAATAGGAATTTTTCAGCTCTGTTGTAATCTTATGGGATTATCTTCCTATATTCTGTTCCTTGTTGACAGAAACTGCGTTATGGGGGATATGACTATATTTCTTTCTTTCTTCAAGCCTCCTGTGTGTACCTAATCTCTAGACCACAGTAGTATCTCTTTGGCAATTAGCTCCCTCATTACTCCTCATGGTCCCTTTATTCCCCACCCTATGCCCCTGTCTCTGCCGCTACTGCCTTAAGTCCATCGCTGGCCCCATTGCCCTACAATCCCTTCACCTCCATGCCTGCCTTTGATCATGATGCTGACTCCAAAGAAAGAGGTGTTAGGAAACCAATTAGGTAGGCTAAAACAAAGAGGAATAGAAGTGTTTTCTTCTCTATACTTTGTGTTTTGAAATTTTATTCTAACGTTTCTAGTTTGGATTTTTTTTCCTATTGAATTTAACTTTCTGGTAGCACGTGAGGAATGCTTTTGACAGAGGAATCCCATCACTTTTTGTTCTTAAAAATTCTTTGCCTCTATTGCTCCAAATATAGCTATTCCTTTTTGTCTTTTGTCCCCCCTTAGGAAAATTCCTTAAGTCAAGATAGAGTTCCTGGATCTATTTGCTGTGTCTCTTACAATTTCTTCCACTGTTTACATCTCATTACCTCTGTTTTATGCTCTGGAAGAATTCCTCAGCAACATATTCCAGCTACCAATTTACTCTTTAGTAGATACATTAATACCATGTTATTCAGTCTGTTTACTAAATTGTGTGTTTATATATATATATATATACACACACACACATATATATACACATATATATATACATATATATATATATATTTTTTTTTTTGAGACAGATTCTCACTCTGTCACCCAGGCTGGAGTGCCGTGGCACGATCTCAGCTTACTGCAACCTCTGCCTCCCAGGTTCAAGCGATTCTCCTGCCTCAGCCTCCCGAGTAGCTAGGATTATAGGCATGCACCACCATGCCCAGTTAATTTTTGTAATTTTAGTAGAGTGGGGTTTCACTATGTTGGCCAGGCTGGTCTTGAACTCCTGAGTTCAAGTGATCTGCCTGCCTTGGCCTCCCAAGGTACTGGGGTTACAGGCGATAGCCATCACATCCCGCCTTAATATTTTTAATTTCTAAAACCTTTAGCTGATTATTTGTATTACTATTTATTCTTATTTCATAACCACTTGTTCTTATTATTTGATTACATGCTCTGCTTTAATTCTCTTATAGTATTAAATATTCTTTGAAATACTTTTTATTAATTCATTTCCTCAGGTGTAAGTTCTTTCTTGTGAGGTGAGAGGCTGAGTGTGTTAACAATCTTTCCCACTGTTGCCAAGGGTTGGTAAGTCTTATTTGGCTGTTTATAACAGAATTCTCCTGGATATGTGCTGGTCTGTAACATTCTTCCACATGGGATCCAGTTTGAATCCTTGTAGGAATAATGTAGTTCTCCTTACAGAACATGACATGGCTATGGCAAGGTTAGTATTTTATTTCAGGGTGGCTCTCTTGACTTCTCAGCACAGCAGCTCTGACATGCTCCAGATGTGAAGGCCTCAAACATTTCCTGCTTATAATGACTTTCAATTATGATGGCTTTCCACACAATGGATGCCTCCTAAGTCTATGGCTGTAGTTTTGGTTCACTTCTATGTCTGCCAGTCTTTTTGTGACGATGCACAGCTTCACGCCCACTAAGTTTCTTCTCTTATTAAGGCTCCTTCCTTCTTTCTTGCCTGCTTGCTTGCTTGCTTTCCTTCCTTTATCTCTTTCTTTCTTTCCTTCCTTTCTCTTTCTTTCTTTCTTTCTTTCTTTCTTTCTTTCTTTCTTTCTTTCTTTCTTTCTTTTTCTTTGTCTCTCTTTCTCTCTCCCTCCCTCCCTCCTTCCCTTCCTTCCTTCCTTCTTTCCTTCCTTCCTTTCTTTCTTTCCCTCCCTCTTTTCTTTCTTTCTTTTCCCTCCCTCCCTCCCTTCCTTCCTTCTTTCTTTCTCTCTTTCTCTCTCTCTCTCTTTCTTTCTTTCTTTCTTTCTTTCTTTCTTTCTTTCTTTCCTTCCTTCCTTCCTTCCTTCCTTCCTTCCTTCCTTCCTTCCTTCCTTCCTTCCTTCTTTCCTTCCTTCCTTCCTTCCTTCTTACTTTCTTTCTTCTTTTTCTTTCTTTCTCCCCTTCCTCTTCCTCTTCCTCTTCCCCTTCCCTTTCCCTTTCCCTTACCCTTACCTTCCTTCTTTTTTTCTTCTCCTTTGGTTTGGTAGGGAGGTTTAGTATAAATCTTAGAATCAGAATCTATAAATAATGTTTAGTACCTGTATGTTAATAAATTTATGTAAGCAATGACATTTTATGTCTGTAGCTTCATAAATATTGACTCTAACTCTTCTTCATATTTGGAGCCTGAAGGCTTTTCTGAATCATTCTCTTCCATGTATAGCACTATATGGAAATCACATTTCCTGGGAGACCAAATTGTTTAACATGTTTAGGATCAAAACATTGATACTGTACCATGGAAGAACGCTGATATTTTGTCTGTATATCATGTTTGATTAAATTCACACTTTCTTTTTATCTTTAATTGAATTATTTCTGGAAGTTAAATAGCTTCTCTTGAAAGTTAGTCAAAGATTTTTGACAGCTATTTGGGAGCCTGATTATGGTTCTTTATAAGCATGTATCATTTAGACCAATCTCTGCTAGTTTTGAAATTTTGAGGATTAAAAAGATTTGGCAATTTCTATTAGCTTTAATTGCATCACCTGGCTCCTGCCAGGTAATCTTTAGCTTCTGCTACTGCAATAACACTTTATTTCAGTGCTGCTTCATAATATCTTCTGAAAGCATGTTAAGTAAAAATTTGGAATCTGAATTTAAGTCAATGTGCAGCTATATGGTGTGTGAAACCAGTGCAGATAACAGGGTCACAACCCAATGCCATTTTGTTTACCTCTAGTTTGCGAGCAAACAGAATTTTTTCTTTACTTGGATATTTTCTATACAAGTAAAGATTTCTTCATGATTTGAATAAGTTTGTTTATGTGCAGGCAATGCCAGCTGCATCACTACTTACTTCTCAAAGTATTTTTGGACATGACATGTGCAAAGGTATGTTTTAAAGTCAAGAAAATGTGGTATTTTTCATTTGACCCAGCAATCCTATTACTGGGTATATACCCAAAGGATTATAAATCATTCTACTATAAAGACAGATGCACATGTATGTTTATTGTGGCACCATTCACAATAGCAAAGACTTGGAACCAACCCAGATGCCCATCAATGATAGACTGGATAAAGAAAATGTGGCACATATACACCATGGACTACTATGCAGCCATAAAAAAGGATGAGTTCATGTCTTTTGCAGGGACATGAATGAAGCTGGAAACCATCATTCTCAGCAAACTAACACAAGAACAGAAAACCGAACACCGCATGTTCTCACTCATAAGTGGGAGTTGAACAATGAGAACACATGGACACAGGGACGGGGACATCACATGCCCAGCCTGTCAGGGGTGGGAGGCTAGGGGAGGGATAGTATTACGAGAAATATCTAATGTAGATGACGGGTTGATGGGTGCAGCAAGCCACCATGGCACGTGTATACCTATGTAACAAACCTGCATGTTCTGTACATGTACCCCAGAACTTAAAGTATAATTAAAAAAAAAAGAAAACATGGTATTTTTGTTAAATATGTAAAATACTTAATGAGAGAATCTAAGCAAAATAGACACAATAGTCATGGAATAAGAAGAAGCAATCAGACTGATTTCTATATGAAATAGGTCTCCTTTAGCTGCATGGAAAAGGAAACCTGATTCTAAATAGCTTAAGAAAAATAATGTATTGATGCCCATAACAAAATGTTAAAGGTTTGACACAGGACTCAGAATATCATCAGGCCCTAGTTTTGCCATATCTCTCTAGTTTCATACTTCCTTTGTTGGCTTCATTCTCAGGCTATCTCTAGGCCTAACTTCTCCAAGGCTCAAATCCAGAGGAAAAGAGAAAGTGTCTGCTCCAGCAGTTTCCACAAAAATCCTGGGAGCCATTGTAATGGGACCAACGTAGGTGATGTGGTCCCTGACCCAATCTCTTGGGGGATCTATTGCTCTAAGTGGCCAGGAACTAGGACGGTGTGCCAACCAAAACACATGGATTGATAGTTGAGGGTGGAGAAATAGTTCTGGAAGGAAGTTTGTGCAATTTAATTTTAAAAAGGAGGAAATGAATATTGGGAAGTGAAGAACAACAATATGTCATAGTTATGGTTGAGTACGGAAGACACAGAGAGAATAGACTTTTAGGTTTTTAACTCCAATCATAGAATCTGAAAGTGGCTATCAGTTCTCTTTTATTAGAGAACTAATCAAATTATAAAGGTTTGTAAAAGTTTCTAATTAGTTTTCTGTCGTCAATCTCACATAATATTTCTGTTCATTTATGTATAGACTAAAGAACATTTATTTAGAATCAAACTAAAAAAAGAAAATTATATAGAAAGTAAAATAGAAAAAGGAAAAAGGAAATGTTTCCTTAATTAATCCAAGTGCACTTGAGACTGTTTTTATTTATTACGAAGACCTGGAAAACTTTAATTACATTGCTCCATTTGGCTTTAGTGAATAGGTAAATAATTATAAAAAAATTCTGTTTGCTCACAAACTAGAGGTAAACCAAACATATTGTTTATTATTCCATAAATCCCAGATACAGTGCACTGCTTCTGCTTCTGGTCAGATCTCAATTATTCTTGTTTACAGACCTACCCAGTAGCATAAATATATGCAAAATATTATTGTAATATAGTATTCTAGCCTCAGAATTGATGTATAACACCTTTCCTTTCAGGCCTTAACACAGATAAACATAGAAAACTAAAACAGCAATGTAAGCGGCCACTGGCTTTCCTTTCTTTCTTGCTTGCTTTCTTTTTTTTTTTTGTCTCACTTTGTCATCCAGGCTGGAGTACAGTGGTGAGAACATAGTTCACAGCAGCCTAAACCTCCTGAGCTCAAGCAATTCTCCTAAGTCTCCCAAGAACTGGGACTACAGGCACGGGCCTACGCACCTTGCTAATTTTTGTATTTTTTGTAGAGACATGGTTTTGCATCTTGCCCAGGCTGGTCTCAAACTCCTGAGCTTAAGCGATCCTCCCACCTCGGCCTCCCAAAGTGCTGGGACTACAGACTTAAGCCACCATACCCAGCCTCCACTAGCTTTCTTAATCAACAATACTCTCAACCTTTCCCTGTCACTGTGCCCCCAACATTCAGTCTCTTAGGACTGGAGAAACACACAGAACTGAGTTGTTCTTCTCTTAAGGTCATAATTAGTCTACCGTGTTACCTGGCTCGCAGCTTCTCTACATCTTTTGCAAAAATGAATATAGGTGCCATCTGTCTTAAGGGTACTTGCATTATAAAAGGAAATTCTTGAGGACTCTAAATAAACCCCAGGAACAGTAACTGGGATTGTGGGAAGAGAGGTTCCTGCGGGAGGGGGGACCCCTGAGCCCCACATTTTCCGTGGAGCAGCAAACACGATCCAGGTATTTTTCCAGTGTTTTGGCTTATAGGTGTAACCTCGCTGCCTCAAAGTACATCCACTTCTGGGCATGTGTGTGACCTAAGGATACCAGAAGCCCTCCCTCTTCCAGTTCCTGAGAGAGTGAATAAAGACTTGGCAGCCATCTCACAGAGGCTGCTGACACCTGCTCAGGACAAATCCCAGGGCAATGTGCTTTCTATCCTCATTGCATGTTCTGCACGAAGGACTAAACTTTGTTTATCCTCCATCCAGCTAAAGAGATTATATTTCATGGCCAGCTGGTTCCCTTTGAGGCAGAATTTGGCTCCTTAAATACGGTACTTGTCTAGATAAATGTTTAAATTGTTTCACAAAGGACATAAGATCACCTTTTCTTGGTAGTTTTTTCACTTTTCATTAGTCTAATAGGGGTTATTCATATGCTTGCTGACAAATTTTTTGTTTTGCTTTTCCCCCTAAGAACAGTACAGAAATATTTTAAATCTGTAGAATGAATTCCTTCTAATTTATCATTATTCAAAGCATCTTCCCTTGGGGTTATGAATATTATCCCATTAGGTCTGGAGTTACTGGCTTTCAATTAGCATACATATTGTCAACTAATTTGGGGGAAAGTCTTTCTTCCTTTTGGCTTTTCGTGTATTTCCTTTTGCTTCTGTGTAGTAGTTTTCATACTCACCTCTCTCAGTATAGCCTTGAGTGGTTAGAATTCAAAATTTAAGTCACAGCGAAAAATCTTAAAAAGTGCATCTGCTTCTAAAGAGCCATAAATATCTCCTAAAGCCCTGCAGTGAATAGTTATGGTATCTATTGCAATGTCCAGCAGACAATCTGCCTCGTTTTGCTTGTTACTTAAGTGAAAAAGATGTAAATAGTTATGAATTATCTGTTACTATCCCCAAAACAAAAATCGGAAGGAATATCAACTCTTTTCATAAATCTTCTACTATGGATTATTTTGATGTTTATGCTGCTCATTTTCATGAAGCCCTCACCTGCCACCATAGGCTGGATCCTCATGAATGCAGTGGACACAGATGTCATGAAGCTTCAGACTGTTTCATTACGGCCAGTGTGCCTGGTTTCACATTAAAGAAGGAGCTGGGAAGTGGCAGTCCCTGAAGATCACAAAGCAGTGACCATGAACCAGGCTAAATGAGACACCTCTGATTTTTCAGGCATGACTGAGACTGATGGTGCCACAGCTGTGTAGGGAGAATACATAGCAGAGCAGTTATGTGTGTCTCTGGAGTCAGGCTGTCTAGGTTCAGGACCCAGATATTCCCAATTACTTGCTGTGTACTTTTGGACAAGTTATTTAACATCTTTAAGCCTCAGTTTCCTCGTTGTAAAATGGAGATAATAATAGTATCTAACTCACAGGGTCGATGTGAGGATTAAATGAGCTCAAGCTACTGGAGTACATGGAACAAGGTCTGGCACCAAATAAACACTCAGTGAATGTTAGCTGCTAAGTCCTGTCTGCCTTGTAACTACTCCTTGACTCTGAACTACTAAAGCTCTTGGAATCTGAAATGCTCATTTTGGTACTTGATCGTGCATTAATTCCTTCATCTCCATTTATTGAGGTGATTTTAATCCCCTGCAGATTGCTGAATATGGTTTAAACAGTGTGTAAGCAAGTAGACTGCCTATTTTAGTGCTGTTCACAATTAAACTGAACCCTGATAAATACTTACTGAAAGCTCTAGGTCAATACTAAAAAAGCTCAAGGAATATTGTGTTCTGTTAATGGCGGATAAGTGTACAGCTTATAGAAGCCTTACTTTGTGGCTCATTGCTAGCATATTGGGTTTAATTATGGGAATCTACATCCTAAGAATTACACTAATAACAAGAGGATATCATAGGAGGGTAATTACAATGGGAGGGTCTAGAAACTTGCATTACATGAGAAATAGTTGAAAGAACTGAATGATACAGCAGATGAGAATTTCTCTTTCTTTGATGTTAGGTGTTGTTGGAGAGGTTTGCAGTTTTTAGATTTCTGTTTACAGTCAGGCTTGAATATGTATTCCCAAGGCTGGTTTAGGGGTCATTACCAACAAAAGTCACCACACTTTAGTATCTTTACTCTTACAGCTACTATGGCTTTTTTTCTAAGTCAATTTTGTCATCCTTGCAATTTTCTTTGCATAAATAGCTCTTCCTAAAGTCTCCTTAGTTTTTATTCAACTGAGCTTCTTGAGGGAGTGCCTACCAGTTTGCCAGGGGGGCATAAGCATTGCTGAATCCTGAATCAAACTCACTTTATGCCCTGTCCCCCAGACTCGGTAGGCTCTAGAGCAATGGAATAGAAACAAGTGAAACTAACACACTGCAGAGAGCCAAGAGGCCAGGTGTCATAATCACCAGGAGATAACTGGGTTGGACAGAGTGGATTCAACGCTCTGAGCTGTCTGAGAGCATGCTCTTGGTTTGAAGATAAACTCTGTATCTTTACTGCCAACTGTACCCTCTTTTTTAGATTGCCCTGCACTCTGGGGATTCTCACTCTCAAGTGATTTTTGCCATTTGGTTTTAATTACCACTGTAAGAAAGTATATGGTTTACCTGCGAAATAAAAAATCGCCATGTTTATATTATATTTGAAATGGGGGACTGAGTATATAAATATGTAGATCAAAACATAGGTGAAATGCCCCAAACTGCTTTCTTTCATGATCTGATGCTTGAGATTATTGGATTTTGCACCTTAAAAAACCAATTACTTTAGCTTTATGTTTGTTTTTGTTTCCAAATAGGAGATAATGCAACTTCAGACAGCTATTTGCAGGTCTTTCCCGTGTGGATGCGCCCACTCTTTAAAGCTTTCTACTACCTGAATGCCCCTAACTATAATGTTGGTTTAGCTATGTGTTTTGGATGCTTTGCTAACCATTAAAGTTTGCTGTTTATACATCACAGTTATATCCTCCATAACCTTTTTTTTTCTGCAATAGTTAAAACTCACGTAATTGTAGGAAATTTGATGTAAATTTCAGTCCTTTCTAGAAATATTTAAAACACTGGATTTTTTAGAAGCGTATGAAGAATAGTATTTTAACACAGAGCTTTTATTTTCACCAAGCCCACGTTAAACCAGGGTAATTTTGTTCCATGTTGTGTAATGTTCTTACTTGTGATTATTCCTGCGGGTTTCTCTTTTTCTTTTTTTAAGCGCAATAACTAAAGGGCAACAACAGCTGCTGGAGTTACAGTTGTCAGACATTTTAGGTAGTTTTCCCCTTTGCAATAAACAGTTCTGTCGAAAATACCAAACAGTGTATATGTTGAGATTGCCACCCGCTGGTGAAAATAGAGAATTTCCATTTTAATGAGTAATTTTAAAAAACATTTGTTTTTTTGTTTTCAGAATATGAGTTTGTACATTTAGGTTCTTTAAGAAATATGTTTCACATCCCATTAGGAGGATTAAAAACTTCATTATTACAAATCAAGTTAATGTTCTACCAGAAGCATAAAACAATCATCATTATGAAACCATTTAAAGACCTTTATTTACATCTCTTGTATCCTCCACAAAGAAGAAAAAGTGAAAAAAGTTGTAAAACTAAATATGCCAAAGTGTTATCAGTGGTTATTGTTGATTAAAAGAGATCAAAATAATTTTTCTGCTTCCTTACAATTTTACTTACATTTTTCCTACAAAAAGCTTGTATTGCTTTAAAAGAAAATATAAACCTAAAGAGGAAAAATAGTTATATGTATGTATATAAATTGAAATGTATCTTTGGTGCTTTATGGAGTGTTAAAAAAGAAAAAGTATCACCCTAAATCAATGCCACATTTAACTAAACAGATACAAAAGGAACAAAAGCTTAGAGATTGAACTGCAGCTTTCATCACTTCACTAGCACAAATTTTAAATTCAAATACATACATAAGAATTTATTATGTGATAAAGATGTAATTTCAAATCCATGTACAAGCATGCTTGGTCACCTTACATTATATAACAAATAAATCCCAGATGTTAAAAATTCAAATTCAAAATTAAATCAACTTTAAAACGTATAAGTGAGGCTGGGCATGGTGGCTCACAGCTGTAAACCTAGCACTTTGGGAGGCCGAGGCGGGTGGATTGCCTGAGCTCAGGAGTTTGAGACCAGCCTGGGCAACATGGTGAAGCCCTGTCTCTACTAAAATACAAAAGAAATTAGCCAGGTGTGATGCTGTGAGCTTGTAGTCCCAGCTACTCAGGAGGCTGAGGCAGGAGAATTGCTTGAAGTTGAGAGGTGGAAGTTGCAGTGAGCAGAGATTGCACCACTGCACTCCAGTCTGGGTGACAGAGCAAGACTCCATCTCTACAAAACAACAACAACAACAACAACAACAACAAAAACAAAAAAACCATATAAGTGAACATTTAGCTTAAGCAAAAAGGCAAAGAAAAAAATTGTGAAGAAAAAATATAAAGGAAAATGTGTGTATGAAAATTGCCATAAAAGGAAATGATAAAATGGAAAAATTATTTATAGCATACAGAACGGACAAAATAAATAAGACATCATTTAAAATGGTCTATGAGCATTTGAAAAACACATTTAACTTCAATACTAATCAAAAGATTGTATGTTTTTTAAAAATGAAAAGTTTTGCTATAAAATTGGCCAAGATTTAAAATATTTTATTATATCCAAAGTTATCAAAAGTACTTCATGTTATAAAACTATTCTGCTGCTTAAAATTATTTCTTAAGAAGATATATAATAACATGGAAAAATGCGCATATAAAATTTAAATTAAAAATAGAATTTAATAATAAAATGGTTTTTTCTATATCTGTCCAGAAGGATATATTCCAAAGTTTAAATAGTGATTGTCTGTATTACCTGAGTTATTGGTGATAATTGGCTTCATTCATTTCTGTATTTTTTCAACTTTTTTGTAAAAGAAAAATTGCAAGTATATAAACTGCTTATTACATTTTCTTTAAAATCAGGGTATAAAATAATACATATAGTTTGATTAATATTTTAGTAAAAATAAAAGCGTGTTTATATATAATTATATATATTTTAAAATTCATATAAGTGTATTAAAACATATTTTAGAATTTTAATAGTGATTATATGCATGGTTACTTATATGGTTATGTTTTTATGGTTTAAGTAGTGGTTATAGGTTATAGGTGGCTATAGGTGGTTATTTTCTTCATCATTCATTTTGTGATTATTTTACTACAGATAAACAAAAATGTATGTGATATATATATATACATTAAAAATGATCTTTAGAAAGATATTTAGTAATATGAAAAAACACTTATGAAAACTTTAGTTAAAAACACACAAAAAAAACAACCTAATATATGCAGCTTGTTCACAATTTGATAGAAATGGAAGCACATGTCTATTTTATTCAGATGTGTATATGAATAGATTTTAAAAACTTGGAAGGGCATGTTCTAAAGTTTTAATTGTGATTATAGTACTGTGAATATAGTGGATAGTTTTCTTCTTCATTCATTTCTAACTTTTTAACTAGAAATCATAAAGCCTACACATATATATATCACACATATCAAATTGTATACATTAAATATGTGCAGTTTATGTCAATTATATCTCAATAAAGCTGATAAAAATGTATAATGCTGTTCAATAAAACAAGTTTGTCTATTCTTTATAAAAAGAAACATGAATAATTTTAAAATACAAAATACTCACTTTTTACTAGCTCAGTGCCCATTTGTATGGTTGGTTCAAAAGTAATTGTGGTTTTTGCCATTAATTACTTTTAATACAATACCCAATACATTTAAAAATATTTGTTCGCTAGCATTTGGCACAGTAATGAAATAGCATTTTAAACAGGTTTTAGAAATTTGGATCTGCACATTCTTTGCAAGGTTGGTAGGGAGGGGTGAGTGGGGTAGAATATTACTACTTATCAAGATATGTTAGTCCTTAAAAATAAATGAATATCATGTCCAAGAAGCTGACTACTTTGTGGAAACATTCAGCTATTTATTTTTTCATTACAAGATGGTGATTTCTTATGATTAACAGATTTAAGTAAGCAAGCAAGCAAGCATGATGTGAATTTTCAAAAGAAACCACTAATTTAGATCCTAGCGTCTCTCGTTAACATGTCCTGTGCTGAAGTAGTAAATTTATTGATTATGTGAACTGTTAAATAGTCCATCTGCAATGCAAATGTAACTTTAAAATTAAAAATCTGACATCAATTCATTTTTCTCAAGCGACTTCAGAACTAAATTAAACACTTGATATGAGGCAGCCAGCCTTTTCTGATAAAGCTTTCAAATATCCGGCATGTTAAAAGTGTGCTGCTAGGTATGTGAAAGATGACACTAGGCAAAGAATGACAGTCTCAATCATTTTTTAATAAAGGAAAATACACAGCTCTCCTGTGCAGCTGCATATTGCTTGACTGGTGGGCAATACTAACATGTATTCAGAGATATGATGATGTATATGCTTGTCTTGCTGAGCTGTGTGGAGACCTCTTGCACAGATGCTCCCATGTGATAGCTGGCTGTATAGTTTGGTCTGCCTGCCTTGCAAGGCTCACAGTCTAAAACCCTAGCAGCTAATTTTTGAATACTATTGCATAGCACAGACCTAAGAATGAATAGAAATACTCATCCCTGAGGCATGTCATGAGTTGATTATAATAAAAATTGCTTAATTATTTATTAGTAGTTGCTTTATAAATTACTCTCTGGTATTGCTGGAGGGCATAAACTGTGAGATGGGAGAAAAGAGAGAGCTGAAATAGGGGACACTGTGGTTAAGGGTTTCCCATATTACACAAATGCCTTTGGACTTTATCCTGCAAGTGCTGTGGAAACAGAAATCTTTTAACAGGGAGTTGAAAGGTCAGATTTGTGTTTTCTCTGTGTAATGGAAGATGGGTTTGAGGGGAACGAGAAAAGAGGCAGGCAGTAACTAATTAAGGTGAAAGGCTGAAGTGAAAAGTTGCAGTACGGCTGAAAAAGAAGGGAGGAAGCCCTGAAAACAAAGGCTAAAGAAGTAAAGCTATAGAAAAACATTTAGGAGGATATGGTAGTTGATTGGATGTGAGAACTAGAGGTAAAGGAGAGGAAAGAATTGTATTTTCTGTTTTGTATAACTGGGTAAATAGTAGTAACCCCCTTAACCGATACTGAAATCACAGGTGCTAATGCAGATTAGAAGAGGAAACATTAAGTGGCTGATTGACCTACTTTTCCTGATGGATACATGCAGTCACTCAGAAATTTTATAAGAGCAATTGTATAGGCAAACATACAATAAACAATGACAGTAAAATTATAAACAAAGTGCTCCAACTAAATCACAAAGGGCCAGGAAAACATGAAAATCTTTTTATGAAGCTGATATTAGGGACATGGACAAAGATGGAACAATTAGATTACATTAATTGTATTTGTTATGTTGCAATGGGAATGATTTTACTTGCTGTAATAATGAGCTCTGTTATAATGGGTATTCTCCTTGATCTCACCTATTCATTCATTAGAATGAGGTTTTATTCCTTTCCTTCACAAAGTAAATATACAATAAGATCAAATAAATTTTGATGATTGCCAACAGATGGTGAGGGGCTCAACTTGAGGACCATCTGATCTTTGGCTTTTCAGTTCTTTCCGGCTGTTCTTTCTACTTAATTACCTTCCCCTCACTTCCTAATCCCTTCCATGTAATTCTACACCAAGACTGGGTCTAGCACTATTAATTTTCCACAGCCTACGCTGTTTTCTGATAAGATATTCTTTCTTAGCTGGTTGCTAATGGACCTAAACAGTCTGGTTTTAGCAGAACCTTTCAATCCTATTTGAATCATGTCTTTGCTCAATTTATTAATTCAGTTTAATGCAGAGAATTTAAAACTTACTCTTACAATTTAATCTCATTTCAAATTTGACACAATGAATCAACCACCAGTGATTTTACATAATCAAAGAAACATTTCAACTAAACTCTCTTTTAAATCCTTCTATATGAGACATACATTTTTTTCAATCATTAAAACAAGCTTACTAGAGTGATATATGTGTTTCAGTAACAAATTTCCCTCATTACCTGAATGCATCTATACATCTTTTGAGAATGAAGCAGAGAAAATATTGCTGTAATAGATATTTTAACAATATATCACGGAAGCACAGGAAGATTAGGAATGTCTAAACACTCAGAAAGGACCCCCTAGGGCAATTTTCTATAGATTTTTGTATGTATATTTATATAATCCATATCTAGACAGAATCTTTTTTTCTTTGACAAGTGTATTTTAACATCCAGTTCAATATAAGGAGGCTGTCTCCGTGTTCTGTTCAATAGTCCCTAATAACACTGCTTTACCAAGGGAGACGAATAAAATTTTGTTGATTGAAACATCCTGCGTCATAATGTGTTTCCATGTTTCCATAATGTTTAGCAGTAATTTAACAAAGTGCTTGTTATTTTGAATCAGAAATTGTACATCAAAACTATATATTGTTCTACATGTAGCCTGCATTTGTAGCACAATAAAGCTTAGTTTTAAATATACCATCTATGTTTTGTGAATGCTAGTTAAAAATAATCCTAGTTTCTTCTGATAATGAAAGTAATATGTGTTTATTCTTTTTTTGAAAAATGCATACAGATTAAAGAAAAAACCCTGGCAATATGCATCACCTTACTAGAGATAATGGTTATTAATATTTTTACTACCTCCTTTCTGAATTTTTATGCATATCTGTAAAAAATAAAAATTTTCAAGCAAACTTGAACTTGTATCTAATGATTTACGCAGATAATCACTGCACACATTCACTTAGATGAATTTTACTCTGTGTGTGAGAGAGACAATAATTTAATTAAATTTTTAAAATTCCTCTTCATTTAGCTCATGAATATATGCTTTGGAATAAGCATGAAATGGGGGATAGGAATTTGCTTTTTTCTTGGTCAATTCCAGTTTCTGTGTGTCTCACATGGTGTGTGCAACTTGCTACAGTGACTATGATTCTGATGGCAAAAATACATATTTTTCTTATAACATGGTCTATACTCAAGCCAACAACTTTGATGCACAATCACAGAAAGAGCCATGTATTCTAATACTAAAAGAATAGCTGCGTGTAAGTTATGGTATTTGGTCTCCAACCTAGAGATTTTCAAGGGTAATGTTGATTATGCAAAACTTTTTCTCCATTATGTGCTGGTTTTAAAATCTAACTTCCTGCATGGGATGCAACTCCCCTGTAATCTACTTGTTTATTTTAGCAAATAGCTATTAATTTTCTTCTATAAGTATATTTTGAGAACATTTAAAATACTGGATTGCAATCCATCAAATGGATGCACCATATCTACTTAAACCAATCCACTATTATTAGACATTTGGTTAATTTCCAATGTTTTGTTATAAATA
This sequence comes from Symphalangus syndactylus, assembly GCF_028878055.3. NCBI lineage: Eukaryota > Metazoa > Chordata > Mammalia > Primates > Hylobatidae > Symphalangus > Symphalangus syndactylus. The sequence goes on from NC_072425.2 coordinate 106,471,672, forward strand.
AGGCCATGACAACTGTTGTGCTTGAGATATGATATGAGAGTCAGTCATTATATTTGCACATGGACTTAATGCTGTTGTAGTGTCTTTCTTTCAGGCAATTTTATCACTCCCATGCTAAGATATAGGAAGAAGGGGGCTGTGACTTCCCAATACCCAGCTGGGGGTTGCCTTCATTGGAAGAGAAGGCAATAAAACATGATTTTAGAAAAATAACCTTTTGGTGTTTTTTGCAGACTCCTTTGCATGACACCTGTTCGGAGGGTTGGATTTGCACATAGTCATGTGAACCAGTTCAAAGAGTGTATTTGCGTGGCTTTTTGAGAGCTGCAGTGTTCTAGTTTCTTCTGTCAGCTTTGCGCTGCAAATAGCCATGGCATTTCCCAAAGTTAGAAGACTTCTGTGATTCACGTGCTTGTTCTTCAGACCCACACAGCTCTCCCTCCAAGTTTAGGTTGCCCCAGACAGCTGCATTGGAGGACAGCTATGTGCTGTTCAGATTTGTGCAGTGGAGAGAAAACTTGAGTCTCACAGCTTTACGAGAAGCCTTCATATGGACTCTACTGGGTCAAAGTCTTTAAAAAAATCAAATATTAATTTATTAGCATTAATTCCCTGTCCAAGATATAAACATTTTTAAGGCTTTTCATATATACTGATAAATTTCTCTCCAGAAATTTTGTACCAATTTATACCACATCAACTGTAGATGAGAGTGATCTTTTGTCTAAACTCTTATCAACCTATTATTTTGAAAAGAAACATAGCCAGAGATGAAGTGAGCTTTTTAACTTCGTGTTTCTTTAATTTCTAAAGTAATTGGACATTTTTGGTGCATTTTAATGACCTTTCATTTTTTGTTATTCATGTTCTTTGTCTCCCCCACCCCCTCTTTTTTTCTGTACGAGCATTAAAAAAATTGATGTCTAAGAACTCTTTAAAGTCTTTATCTAAAAACAAAATGCTCAAATTGCATGAAGAAGCATATATATATATATATATATATATATATATATATATATATAATTTCTTTTCTTTTTTTGAGATGGAGTCTTACTCTGTCACCCTGGCTGAGATGCAGTGGCATGATCACTGCAGCCTCTACCTCCTAGGCTCAAGCAATCCTCCTGCCTCATCCTCTGTAGTAGCTGTGAGTACAGATGCACACCACCATACCTGGCTAATTTTTAAGTTTGTGTAGAGACAGGGTCTCACTATGTTGCCCAGGCTGGTCTCAAGCTCCTGGGCTTAAGTGATCCTTCTGCTTCGGCCTCCCAAAGTGCTGGGATTATAGGTGTGAGCCACCAGGCCTGACCAACATATATATTTTCAAGGAGAAAGGAGTGCTAGGAAGAGTGTGAGATGGGTAGATACGAAGCAGGCATTCAAATACAAAGTATTTGAATTAAATCAAGTTTCTGTTTTATTGAGAAAAGTTGTAAAACATTACAACTTTTGTGATGCAGTTTGTAATAGAGATGTTATTTATGGTCTTTCATACACTTGCCCCCTTTAAAAATTGCCCACGCAGAGCTTCTGATGTCTAGGTGGCTATGTTTTATATCACACAACTCTCATGATGGGATACTTACCCAAATGTCAGCACTTACTAGGCTGTCTAGGGATTTATAAACTGTATCACAATCTCTCTCTTAGAAATCAGAATGACAAATAATAATAATAATGATGATGAAAGCCAATTAACAGCAGATATGACAAAAACATGCAGAATGTGAATGAACCAGATTAGTGGTGAAGCTGTAGAGGAAAGAGTTGAAAAAGTCACAAACTCCTGCTCCTGAGGTCTCTGAAGCCACCTTAAATAGAGAGCCAAGCCTGTCATGGTGGTGTGAGCCTGTAGTCTCAGCCACTTGGGAGGCTGAGGCAGGAGGATTGTTTGAGCCCAGGAATTTGAGGTCACAGTGTGCTATGATGGCACCATGAATAGCCACTGTATTTCAGCCTGGGCAGCATAGCAAGACCCTGTCTCTAAAAAAATAAATAAATAGAGAGGCAGCCACATTGCAGCTCCAATTTCAGTAGGCTGTTACCTTTCTTGCTCTTATTTCTCTATGTATGTCCCTGTCACTTGAGCTTCCTTGACTGGATCTCTGTTAGTTTTGCTTAAATAAACCTGAAGATACAAGATGATTATAAGGTAAAGTACCTATGTTACAGATTTTGGACTATCTTAGTTACTACAACTCTATACGTATTCCAGCAGTCATTTTTATGGTTTCCTCTTTTGTTTAACAATTGTTCAACATAATGAGATAGCCAGGTGGGAGGGGGTCCCTGGAAAAACTCCAACCAGCCTGCACACTAGGAGGAATGTGCATTGGGGTGGAGACACAGAAGTTCACGTTGTTTGCAGAGGGGAGTAGTCTGACCCCTCCTCTTCCTATGTGGAACCTAGAATTCAAATGGCCAAGCGAGAAGTACTCTAGCAGGGACTCTGGCCTAGGGAGAGTCCCCGTTTCCCGTTTTCTTCTTTTTTCACCCAGTAAAACCCTGTCTTACTCACCATTCAAACTGTCTGCAAGCCTGAATTTTTGTGGCCATGAAACAAAGAACCCTGTCATTAGCTAAACTAAGGAAAAGTCCTGCAACAATAAAATCACAAAGTCTAGAGTCTGTATTACTGGGCTAGGTGATAGAGATACAGAGATGAATCAGACAATCTGCCATCTAGAAGCATGTAGTTCAATTACACTTTTCTATATAGCGTGGTCGTTCATTACTGCAGATTGTCAGATCAATGGTGACCAACTAGTTGCTAGGCAACTTGAAAGACAAGAATACAGAACGGATGAAGCTTCATTCTGTTATAAATTCTTCTTTGAAATGTTTGTCAAGAACTCTGAAGGATCTGGAATTTTCTCTACTTTAAAGCTAAGATGTTAGCCTGCCACAGTTTAATAGATGTTGGCGGAAGGCATGCAGCTTCTGGGTCAGAGACTAAAGACTTTGTTCCAGCAAGGCAAGGAACTAAAAGCTTTATATTTGCTTCAGGCCCCCTTTCCCCAAGTCCCTTGGGGAAAATGCAGAGCAATCCAAATGGATGCGTTGCAATTGAGAAACACCAACATATGGAACCCAAAACTACAATGGGCTGGGAACAAACCTGACGGACATTTGCCCTGCAGGGAGCTATTATCTTGATTATAGTGGACAGTAACCTCTCCTCTGAAGGGAGACATTAACTCTCTCTTCCAAGGTTGCACACTATCATTATACAAACATCCTCGAACAGATATTTCAGAACGAAGGTCATCAGTGTCTCTGCTTGCAAAACATGCAGAAATGCCAAACATCCATGAATTGTGTTCCAACAATGTTCTTTCTCTGGGTACTTTTTAAGACCATTAAAAATTGTGACTCTTATTTCTACTTTAAGATGGTCCTGTATTCTTCCATTTTTGCCATGTCCTGTTTACTAGGTATATTAGTTAAAACTGTTTTTGTTTTATATAACAGAAATTAACTTTCTCTAACTTAAGCAAAAAGGAAAGTTAGTAGAAGGATACTGGATTATTTCATAATTGAAAGAACAACCAAAAATCTAGTACTGTTTTGTGACCTCATCTGCAAAAGTTCACAGTCGTCTGTAGAGTGCTGTCATTATCATGCCTCCATTATTCCCTGCCATTCTCCACTGCAACTTGTAAATTTTCAAAAGAGAGGAGTTGAGTGGCTCAGCTTGGCTAAGGCTCTTCCTCTAGCTTTTCAGTTATGCCCAGAGGGGAAGGGCCATAAAAGCACCTAGTAAATCTTGGCTGTTCCCATAGAAAGAGAGATTATTTCTTTGGAACTTTGGCATCCTTCCCGATTGCTTTCTATTATATCTGGATTCATTTTTATTGATATTCCATTGCTCATTAGAGAAATGCAGTTATTGTTTTGAGCATTATTTCATTTTGCTTTTTAAATCAATTCAGTACAATTTTGCTTTGTGTGTCATTTTCTTGGCCATCTTGTACCATTTTCCCATTTTTTGGAGTCATCTTTTGAAGTGATCTGAGCTAATTTAGTAATTCAAGAGTTTTTGGTAAATGTAAGTCATCTCTGGTGATTGAAGATAGATAGGACTATATATCTTTCCTTGTCAATCTTGCTACCAAGTGGCATGTCACAAGTAGAGCACGATTTAGCCTAAGTTTCATTATGTTAAATATTTATTAGTTCTCCATATATCTTCAAGACCATATTTCAACTATGAAAAATTATTATTGACATCTTTTATGCTAATTAACACACCCTCTGGTGTAGATTTTAATAATGATATTTGAAATGCCAGAATAGCCAATTCTAAAGCTATGGATTTTCCTAATTAGGATATGTCCAAGATTACTCAATCAGCCCTGGAGTGTGGATTAATGTTTTTGTTTTATATAACAGAAATTAACTTTCTCTAACTTAAGCAAAAAGGAAAGTTAGTAGAAGGATACTGGATTATTTCATAATTGAAAGAACAACCAAAAATCTAGTACTGTTTTGTGACCTCATCTGCAAAAGTTCACAGTCGTCTGTAGAGTGCTGTCATTATCATGCCTCCATTATTCCCTGCCATTCTCCACTGCAACTTGTAAATTTTCAAAAGAGAGGAGTTGAGTGGCTCAGCTTGGCTAAGGCTCTTCCTCTAGCCTTTATTGCCCTCATGCACATATATACATAAAAACTGTGGAAGTATTTTTGAAGTAAATTACCTGACAGACAATATAATAGGTCAGATTTTAGGCATTTAGTCATGCACTCATGCTAATTTCCACACTCCTTTGTAATTAACATTCTTCCTCACTGGATTAATTGGGTTTGCAATAAGTAATCACATTTGTAATATTGCAACTGTTCCCAAATTAATTGCTCACATGTTCAATGAGCCATTACATGTTCTTTTTAAAACAGCTTAAAGAGCCCACTATTTGAGAGCTGTAGTCTTAAACATTTTGGGGAGAGGGATATAGAATCACCTAAAAATATGATGATGTTAATAAACCAGTGGTTCTCAAACTCTGAGAGTACATGGGAACCACCTTGGTGTACTAATTAAATATAGAAATATCTTGGGTCCACCCCTAGCAATTCTGGTTTGGTAAATATTGTGTGGGATCTGGAAAAACTTAGAGAAGTACAATATACTCTGTCTTCCTGGAAAAAGGCACATAGGCACAGACTTTCAACTTTGCCACTGACTTTAAGGGAGGGTTTCAGAACCTTGTGGCTTTAGTCTCGTACAGTTTTCCTCAAGACTTCCTGCAAATTACAATCACCAAGGGAGTTTTAAATAATATTTCAGACCAATTAGATAAAAATATGAGTGGTATAGGATGACTAAACAGTCTGCACGATTTTCTTCCCAACCCAGAATGCAGACTAGAGATTTTTTCCCAATGTATCAATCTATTTTACTGAATTAGACTTACTTGGCAGATACCTCACGAAAGTGATAATAAAAAGACCAATAATCCTATACATCTTACAAAGTATGCAGTTTAATTTGTGTATTGGTGAGAAGGCACATCATTTTTGTCATTGATTTGTCTTTCTCTCTTCAATGGTTCAAAGGATTTAGTGGACTTTGTTCTGTTTTTGATACATAGCCCTCCCAAGTTTGAGAGAAGGAAAGCAAAGCGCTTTTTATAATTTATGGTGTCAAGGTGACCATTTATTGTGATATTTTAGTGGAAGAAAGTCTAAGAAAACATGTGGAGGTTAAAACTGACCGTAAATTCACTATATTTTAAAAAGTATTCCCAGTTGTAAATAAAAGTACATATTTGTTGTGAATAACTCAGAGAAATTTTTAAATGGGCAATTTTCTAGATACTATCTGAGGAAGGTTTTTTTTTTAAATTATTTTGATTAGGAACAAACCTTATCATGATGAACAAAGTAGCAGTTGAAAACTCTAGTTATATTGATAAACTTTTAGAAATGATTTAAAACTTCTGTATTATAAGGGAAAGTAGATCTATAATCAGTGTTGAAAAACCATTTTGAAAATATCTATAATCAAAGCTGCTTCTATGTTTCTTTGAAGTGGATCCACTTATAATATGACTCATATAAACATTCAAAGCACTAGCAGTAATAGGTGATTCAATATGTTTAAAGCCCTTTAGTAAATTCATATAGGGCAAGAAATTTCTCTGAGGACATTAATAATTATGATTATTTCTTATGCTGATAAACTCTTGAGTTAGAATTTTTACAGCCAGCCACAAAGTTTTAGAAAATCAAGTAAAAATTAAGTGTCAGAGGTTTGGCAAATTTAACATGTATGTGTTACAGTCTATTTGTGTAGAAGAACTGGCTTCCAAGTAAGCAAAGGAGCCATTTTTAAGCTTAGAAAACTTTTTTTTTTTTTTTTTCCAAAATTGGACACACTTCTAAAGGCATAGGGCAGAGACCAGTTAAATATTAAATGCAAATTTGTTCTTTTTGTCAGCAATTTTATTTTATGACTGTGAAGGTGGAATTGTGGGTTTACTTTTGCAAAAAATTGGAGAGATTTTTATGCTTTTAATAAAAACTGGATGATTTTCTATTGGGTTGTGGAGAAGGACTCACCAAAATTATGAGTATCTGAGACTTTGCTGGAAGCTATCTGTGGTAAGGGAAATTGCAGTATAATTGAATTGTAGATGCGCTATCATTTTAGGCCACTGTTGTTAGAGAAGATAGTACTTGTGAAAAGGTGGTTACTTTTCTTGGTGATGGAATTAAAGGCTTTTAGGGAGGATTCAGGCTTGAGGGGATAATGATAGTGATGGTTCTAATGCTCCCGAGTGCTTACGTCCCGCCAACCTTGCAAGCTGCTATGCATTCATATCTCTGAACCTTACAGTCCCGTGGATAGTGTTATTATTATCCCCATTTACTAGATTAGGAAATGGTGGACAGCATACAAATCCAGATAGCTCTGGATTCCTAAACACTGGTTCTTTTCTATCACACCCTCTTGTCTCTGTTCCATATAATCCACCCACCCTTTACTTAAATCCTTAAAGGTGCTCACTTTATCTTGGGGCAATATTTGTAGCATCGGACAGCTCTACGCCTCCAAAAGTTCATTGTTTGTTTGAGATTATGTTTGTTTCTTTGTGGCTTCCATTTATTGGCTCCATGGGAGAAATATTAAAGATAGATCAGAGAGGGAAAGTAAAATAGGGAGTACTAAGAACATGAAGGTAGACCCCTATGGAAGTTGAGGAGAAGGCTGTGTGTCTGGAGTTAACAGGATATAAGCACAGGAAGCTGTTCTATTTTCTCCTCTTAAATTGGAATTTTCATTCTCCAATGGTATGCCCATGGCACTGTTAAAGGACTGAGGTGTTCTGTTATCCAGCCAGCAGGGGGAGCATTGAACTCGAATTGACATACTGTAGAGATAGGTCCATCCACTTGGCAGTAGGTGTTCTTACTCTGCCTAGCATTAATCGATTCCACTTTTAAGATATTGTTTATGTTTTATTTCATCATTATTGTGGTTAATTAGCCATTGGACACCAAGAGCAATACTACACTACAAAATTATGTTCACTTTGATAGTAAAAATGCATTGTGTGCTTTGCTTATAAATGTCTTTAAATTTACGGTGAATCTCAATTTCAAGGACACCTTTCTAGATTCCAGTAGGATTGTTAATTTTGGCCAGAATTATTCCTATGTCTGGAGCTCAGAATAATAGGTTTGCTTTGGAGCAATCAGATGAAAAGATTTGGTTCTATTAGGTGATTTGAGGATCCCTGGAGAACAATTACAGTATTGTCCTCAAGACATTTTACAGTGCCAGAAATTGCGATAATTTTTAGGTTAAACTCTATCACTTTTCAAAATTAAAAAAACTAATACATGCACATTTTACCTAAAAGGCATAGCTCAATTAATTGTCCCCCATTACTGAGTTTGTTTGCTCTTCTTTAAAAAGGTTCTGAAGATTGGTGCATTTTTATGTTACAAAGTACAGGTTCATAAGGTATATGTCAAGCCTTGTTAAAGCATAGGACAGAGGGCTCATACCAGAAAAGTGGAAGAATAGAAGACAAACCATTATTTAAATTTGGACTGGTGCTGGTTGGTTCTCTCAGGTCTTAGGATAGGAGAAGCAGCATGCTCTGAGTAAGACACCTAAGATGAGACATGAAAGTCATAGTTCAGGCCAGGTGCAGTGGCTCACGCCTGTAATCCCAGCACTTTGGGAGGCCAAGAAGGGTGGATCACCTGAGGTCAGGAGTTCGAGACCAGCCTGATCAACATGGTACAACCCGTCTCTACTAAAAATATCAGATTAGCTGGGCATGGTGGTGCATGACTGTAATCCCAGCTACTAGGGAGGATGAGGTAGTAGAATAGGTTGAACCTGGGAGTTCAAGCTGTAGTGATCCAAGATCGCACCACTGCACTCCAGCCTGTTCAACAAGAGTGTAACTTCGTCAAAAAAAAAAAAAATCATAGTTCAAAATAATCCAAGGTTTAATGATGTGGATAATACTTCTTTTGTGCAGTGGCTTATAAAGTCTAATTGGGACACAGACCCCTGGGAGTATCACAGGAAATTTGTGGACTTTTCTTCCAAGAAAAATGCACATACCCATAAAATGTATTTAACATGCGATTTCAGGAGTTCATTGATGCTCCTCCTCACCTGAAGACCATCCTTGTTTAGTGCAATACTCTCTAAAATGGAAGGGGGTGGTGCATGCATCCCAGGGGCGTGCAGAATGATCTACTGGACTATGGACCCTTCTATGTGTATTTATTTTCTGTCTTTACAAATTTTTTTTCTGTAGAGGTTTTATATTGCATATACTAGCACCATAATGTATACATAACGTATATAAGTAAGTAAATTTGTTGTAAGAACTCAAATTTTTACTGATAAGGAGGCATAGCTCAAAATTGATAGACTACCACTTTAGAGAGTGGTGCTAATTAAGTGTAAATTCTACACTCTCTTCTTCCTAAATTAGAGGGCCAGTGATCAGAAAATAAATCAAGAGGTTACTACCAGTGGCCAGGAAATTTTGGACCTAGTGATGAGAAGTCTATTGCCCGTACTTTACTCAGCACTTTCACACATGCCTGGTTTGGTACCCCCAGCAGTTCTGTGAGATGATAGGTATGGTAATGGAAATCTCTAAGAGCAGGCATGTTAACTAAATTCTCAAAAAACTTAAGAGACTTTCCCAAGGGCCCTGGGCTGGTCAATGGCAGAGCTGGTACTCATAGCCTTGGCTGCTGACCACAAATTATGTGCTCATTTCACTGAACAGCAGGGATAAGTCAATCATTATGGGTTGTCTATGGCCCCATTGTTGCACTTACTGTGCTCCCTAAGGATATGGAGTTGTCGAATCCCTGGCTGATCCAGGCACAAGGATAGAAAACATATTTTAGCTACTTGATCAGAGGGTTAGGAAGCTGAGCTAACAATTCAGCATTAGCTCTCTCCTGTTGGTACTGTAATACCAACATATTTCAAAACAGATAGAGGACTCTGGAAGGGTTTAGATACATCTATGTACAAAAAAGATTTACAATGGGTTATTAAATGGGAGTTCTGAGGCTGGCTTCACGAGAAGTGCCAACTGCTCTTTCTCCCAAATTTCCCCTGGTGCCACTGTCAAAGGCAAAGTACTCATCTAGATGGATTTTTGTTCTGACCCAGAATGACATTTCCAACTTTTCTTATATATAATCCAATTTCTGAACTTCCTTTTCAGTGATATTAAGTGGAATAGCATAAAAAAGTCTTTTGGCATTAAAGATAATAAATGTGTTCAGCATTGCTCAGGTATCTTTGCTCTTCGCCAGTGCATTAGCTGTATTGATTTTAGAATTTTAAATGACCCTTTTTACTAGACTTGATTAATGTCCCCTCCCCAGATCTTGGCTACCTGCTTCTTCTCTCTTTCATGTGCAATTTTCTTCCCTTTCATACTCCGACAAGTCAGAGGTGGCTGACCTTCACTCGACCAAGGGTCAAGAAATGTTGTGAGGAGTGTGCTTTGGGCCTGGTGATCAGCCTCTAAAGAGTGGGCTGGTCGTGGAATGGCCAAGTCTTCAGTCCATTGCTGTATGTCCGCATTTGAGCCTAGGCCCTGGGAACACTCACAGTGGACCTCCTGGCTTGGTAAGTACCAGGCTGTTCTAATATGTGACTTCCAGAGAAGAAGCCTTGAGCTAGACAGAGAGCTTGAAGGTGAAATGAGATCTCTATCAAAAGAGGCCAGTTCAATCCAAGTATCAGTTACTGTGTGAGAGACAAAGGTTAATTTCCCGAGACTCCCTGTAATTAATTAATAGTGTCTTCTGTTATCCTCAGAGGATATGTAATTTAAAATTCTGTTCACACATTATTTTATTCTGCCGCTGGAACTGCACTATAAGCTCCCTGAGCTCCCTGAAGATGCTGTGGCCTGGTAGAGCTTTGCACACCATCCCAAGCTCCTCTCAGGGTGGCTGGTCCATGGTGGATGATGACCCTTAGGCCAGACTTGTCCTTCTCTTCAGGAAACAGGTGGGTGGGAGGTTGACCACTCCTTCCCTGGAGATGGCTACTCCTGAACCAGATTCTTTTCACTTTTGACTGCTTATCTTCTTTCATAATATTTTAAGAGTAAATTTGTTGTAAATAATAATGTAATATAGCTACATTGTTGCAAATTTGAAAATTTTAGGCCTAAAAATCATCCTTAAACTTCTATACAAATGCGCCTACTCTCAGCATTTTTTTACATGTATGTTTAAAATATCTAATTATGACAGTGTTCTTGAATATTAGATTTTCAAGACTGAAAATTCTAAGAAGTTTTTCTTTTGTTCAATCATCCTCATAAATATTACTGGGATACCAAAATTTACTTCACTATTCATCCTATCGTTATCTATTAGATATACTGTAATTTGTTTCCTCATTGTTGTTTGCTGGATATACCATAATTTGTTTCCTCATTGTAATCCATTAGGTGTATCATTATTTATTTGACTATTTTCAGTTGTCTCACTCTGATGATGATTAAGTGATTATTAAGTGAGCATTGACTTAGGAAATCTGCTAATTCTGATTCAGTTTGACAAAGGTCATTATTATTATTTAGCATGGCTTTTGCCTCTAACAGGTACTCAATAAATGCTGTTTTATTTCTTTTGCTATAAGTCTGAGGGTATAGTTCATATTTGATCCAGAGATTTCTGTTTTATCATGTAAGTTTGCATGGTCATTTTAATTGCCAATTTATAGGGAGTACCAGCATTCAGATCCCAGGAGCTACCTTTACATGGTTTGGTCAGGTATATCTATTCCTTTGTGTCAGACACAGAATATTAGAGCTACAAAGGACTATGGCAGTAACCTCATCAGGTGGTTCTTCAATTGGTACACATCTGAATTTCACAGGATGCATAAGAATAGCAATTTCTTACTAAATCTGGATTTGGCAGACGAGGACCAGGAATCTGCATTTTGGTTAGGCGACCTTGCTAACTTTTTAGGGTTAATATTACATTTTTACCATGTTCAGTCTTTTGCCTTTAAAACTAATTGAATCTTGAGATGACTTATAACACGAGGCAAATATTACAATCACAATTATGTTCTGCAACAGGAAATAAGCTCTAAATGAATCTTAACATTTTACTTGACACATTACTATGTTTAAGTGTATTAAAGATGTCATTGAAAGGTGCAGGGGAGGAAAATGAACTTGATTTGGCAGGTAGGTGTTCGCGGTACTATTATCCACAACTGTCTATCCTGATTGACAGCACACACATTACCTCTTAACAGGCATTGTATTCAGTTGCCTCAGATTTAAGTGTATGGCATTTTTACTGAATATTTGAAACTGTTTTAGTTGATAGTATTAATTGCTCATAGACCAACTTTCAGCCACTGTTACAAGTGCTTAATATATAATAAACCAAAAGTTTCTATAGACCTTTGGTTATAGTAAAATTAGGTCAAAAATGCCATGTTGCTTAAATATCACATATTTTGAGTAGGGCAAATGCTTAGTAGTGCTGAAAAGGAATTTTTTCATATTATAGCTATGGAAACTGAAATGCAGAGGCTCAGAGTTTCAAGGTCACTCAGCCACAAGGAACAGAGCCAGAACTGGAATTCAGCTCTCCTGGGTCCTCGTTCTCTGCTCTTTCTACCACACCAAACTGCCCTTTTTGCATAATTTCTATCTAATCAGAGGCACTTGGTCTAATGGCTGGTAGAGATGCATATTTATATTGCAAAGAGCATTGAAGCAAGGAATTTTACTCAGTATGTTCTTTTGGAAAACCAAACATGCTTTATTTCATTTTTTTCACAATTTATTTAAACATCTCACATATACAAAATAGGTACAATTTAATTTTTCTGCTTGCCCAAGAAACAAAGCTTCTATGGAACCATGGAAGAAGATGAAAATGAGACTGGCAAAGAACAAATGCTAAATTTGAAGAAGAGGACAACTTTGGGCAAATAATCTGCATACTTTTAATTGGGAATAAGGTGGAAAGTATGAATGCTAAATCAAATTTTTAAAAAAATACACCACACGATACAACTCAATACAGGAGTATTTCTTCTCAAATTCTTCTAGCACCATCAACATTCTTCAAGTATCTGAAATACTATTAATTAGCACCTTTGTATTATGAACAAAACAAAACAAGGACCTCAGTTCATCTCTGTCTAGGTCAGCACCTAACAATGTGGATCACACTCATGGGAAAGTGTTTTGAGGTAGTTTAAACCTTTGGAAGTTTGGGTTTTAAACTTCCCTCTGTGGAAGATATTCAAAAGCCACAAGTGGTGCAAATGTTCACGGTTTTTATTTTTCAATTTTTATTCTGGCTTTCTTACAAAGGTTGACATTTTCCATAACAGGTGTAAGACTGTTGAAAAAAAATTTCAAATTTTTGGGGGAGCGGGGTAGGGAGTTAATGAAATTGTATTGCACAATGCTCTGATCAATCCTTCTTTTTCTCTTTTGCCCACAATTTAAGCAAGTAGATGTGCAGAAGAAATGGAAGGATTCAGCTTTCAGTTAAAAAAAGAAGAAGAAATGGCAAAGAGAAAGTTTTTTCAAATTTCTTTCTTTTTTAATTTAGATTGAGTTCATTTATTTGAAACAGACTGGGCCAATGTCCACAAAGAATTCCTGGTCAGCACCACCGATGTCCAAAGGTGCAATATCAAGGAAGGGCAGGCGAGATGGCTTATTTGTTTTGTATTCAATGATTGTCTTTCCCCATTCATTTGTCTTTTTCTGTTTAAAGAGAAGAAAATAGACACACAAAGCATCACTATTTCTGAATCTGGTAATATCTGAACCTTTGATTTAATAAGAACCACTGTTTGGCATGTGTCCTTCTAAAGATGTCAGTCCCAGATAAATAAGTTTATCTTTGAATAACAGTATCAAGGGTGTCTTTAGTGGGAGGGGCTCCCTATCAGTCTAACAAGAAACAAACAAACAAACAAACAAACCAAAAAAACCAACATTTCAACACACATTCCAAGTGACTTATCTCTACAGAGTCATTTTTAGGATTGTTGTGTGTATGTCCCTCTATGTGTGTCTTTGGGAGCAGGACCTGGGTGGGTATGTAGTCTTGCTGTTAGTGAATTTTAATTTTTCTTATATTTATAGCATATTGTAGAAAAAGCATTAAAAGTTAAATGTAGGCCATGCTAGTAAGTAAAATAAAATACACATAACTATAAATTATAGTTTAGGCCACTGAAGTCTCAAGAAAATTTAAGTTCTGGGCATACATTACCATTTAAAAGACACGCTAAAGAAAAAAATGCATGGACGTAGTATACATTTCAGTATTTCAGAAGGCACTATCTGATAAGAATACTCTGAATTTATCATCTGAATTTAAATACAAAATTAATATGTATAAATAAATAAATACAAAATACATACAAAAACTGAATTTACTTATGAAATAAAAATGAAATAAGTTAGTTCTCTCATTCTTCTGTTCATTTAACCCTCCTTTAGACCCCCCTTGGGGGTGGTCTAAGTTAGAACCTCCCCCATCCCACTTCCCAAAGCTATTCCCATATTTCACTATTACTTACAGAGCAGCCATCTACAAGAACAGTGTAAGTGAACCTGCTGTTGCCCTCAGCAACAAGTTCAACATCATTAGAGCCCTGCAGAATGACAGCCTTTTTCAGGTTGCCAGTCTCCTCATCCATGTATGCAATGCTGTTCTTGCAGTGGTAGGTGATGTTCTGAGAGGCATAGTTGGCCAGCAGGCGCATGAAGGCAAGTTGGGTAGCCATTTCCTTGGAAGTCACTCCTTCTACATTATATTCAAACTACAGAAAATAAGATGAAATTCTGGTTAAGTGGAGAAGGACTCAGATACTGAGAGTCTAACATAAAAAAAAAAAAAAAGATCTCAGGAAGAGTGGACTCAGATCCAAGCTGAGGAAAAGGGTACTTTTAAAGAAAACTTAATTCACTTGTCTTTGAAATATCAGTTACCTAGAGGAACATAAGACCTACTGCACTGAGGCAAGGTCATCTAAAAAAGTTATCTGTCTCAATTAATCCTTTTTGCATATGCTTCTTCTTTAGAATAAGAGAATGAGGAGGTAGAAATTATCACATTTTTCTTTTTCTGTAATTTTGTAATTTATGGAATTCCAGTAGGCATTCAGTAAAGTTGGTGAAAAGGTTTGATTAAAAATTCAGAAAAGCTGCTCACATTCTGAAAATGCATATGTATGAGTGTGGCATATAGCTGGCCAGTGCTCCTTCACACTAAATGACATTAGTCAGTTTTTTCAACGATTACCAATTAAGTCAAATTTGAATAATAACTTTGAATTACATGGATGTGTCCAATCAATCCATCTTCTAATGTGCAATTTAGGGCAAAATTGGAACCCAGGAAAGGAATAGGTTTTTTTTTAATAAGCCCATTTTTGTCAGAGAGTAAAATGCAGATAATTAACAAACAGTCCTACCAAAATATTATTTAGCAGAAGGAGAGGTGTTTGTGGGATTCCTCACCTGGCTGCCAGCATTGATAGTTTCTCCTAGCCAGACATGTTTCTTGTCCTTGGAGCTCCTATACCAGTTCTTGGCTGGGATGTTTTCAGGTTGGGCCCGGATACAGGTTTCGCCAGTAGAGAAATCACAGAATACTTTGATAGCATCCATAGTGCATCCTTGGTTAGGGTCAATCCAGTAGTAACCTTTTAAGAAAATAATATTCAGATCATGAAACTTCTCATTGAGCAGAACACAGATTCTAATAATAACTAATGAGAGATACTGACTCTCATTAGTAACATTTTTGATTGTCTACCCCACATTTAAGAGGAAGAGGGTGGTTATTTTTAAGATTAGACAGTTCCTTCCCTCCCCTCCTCCATGAAAAATCAAATCAGGGTACTTATTAGTATGAAAAGTGCAAAAATACATTTTAAGGGAAATGAGGTTGGGTGCTGGTTGGGAGAAGATGATGCTTCATTAATTGGGTGTGATTTCACGTAATGTAATCTTTACCCAAATGCATTTTCACTCTCAATGTCAATGGAAACTAATTTTGAAAAGCTCAACTTGTGAGAAGGGTCAGTCTGGTCTGGACATCTTGACCTACCACTGCTCCACTCTGGGTGGCTGAGTCTCAAGTCACGGCATGTGCGAGCTGGGTTCTTTCTAGAGCCTTCAGGAGTAAGAAGAGTCTCAATCTGGTTGTTGAGAGACTTCAGAGTAGCATCAACTTCATAGTCCTTGGGTCTGAGAGAAGGTGCTGAGCGAGGCTGGTCAGCCCTGTAGAAGTCTCCATCGTAACCAAAGTCATAACCACCACCGCTTACTCCTGGAGGTCCAGGAGGGCCAGGGGGCCCAGGGGGGCCCTGCAAAGGTGAAAGTGAGACAGGAGAGGCTTTATATTTTGTTACAGTGAGAGACATCCATGGCAGCAGATTTTCAGTTGAGCTTCACACGGAAGCATGTTCTAATAAGTAAAAAATAATCAAGTTCACATAAATAAATAACATGCTCCCAGGCACACTTGCAGGGATGGACTTAACAAGCCCATTGCATGTAGACAATTTCCAGATATTTTAGAGGATATATTGAAATGGGGCTAACTTTAATGGGTTGTCATAATTGTCTTGGTTTAGTCTGAAGAAAACATTCCTTAGGTCAGTGATCTTCTTTATTATTTCCCCAAATCATACTTACAGCAGGACCTTGGTGACCCTGAGGGCCTCGAATGCCAGCAGGTCCAACTGTACCAGGATGTCCAGTGCGACCATCTTTTCCAGCAGGGCCAGAAGGACCAGCAGGGCCCTAAGGAAGACAGACACCAGGTGCATGTGAGCTGGTGAATCCCACCAAGGGAGCAGCAGCCTGGGGCTCACTGCTCACTTCAGCCTCTATTTCAGAGATGAACTGTCTTCTCTTGAGTCCACCTACCCTAGGACCAGCAGGACCCACGGAGCCAGGAGCACCTTGATCACCATGGTGACCCTTTAAAGACAGAAGAGGAAAATCACACTTTCAGAGCACATGTCAAGAGGCAGATTTTTTTTTTTTTTTCCAAATTGAATGGGAAACTTTAGTTTAAATGGACTCCGGATTGAGAAAATTGAAAATGTAAAGTGGGGCTCTTTTCTCCCATTATGTCTATTATATTCAATTATGTTTTTTCACAACCTATTTCAGCAGTGCAATATTAGTCATTCCTCTAATTATGTTTATTTTAAGTGGGGTTGAAGGACATTGTTGCCAGGAGATTTTAATGTATGTATATTTCTATCTCCCTTAATCCTCACCTTTCATGTTGGGATGAAATAGCATTATCTCCAAGAATGAGATGGAGTTAGCCAGAGAATGGGAAATGGATATTATATAGGCTATACTGGAACAATACCAGTGAAAATATGAAAATCCTTCTGAGCTGAAGGCCTTTAGGATCAGTTTATGTGCGAGATGGCTACAGCTTACTTACAGCGATACCGGGCAGACCTTGCAATCCATTGTGTCCCTTTAAGCCAGGAAGACCTCTGGGCCCCTTATCACCGGGCTCTCCCTTATCACCACGAATGCCTTGTGGGCCCTATAAAGAAACAGAAGGATGGATAAGACTTACCGTTTTCAAAAAATGACACTCACTTCACCACAAATACTGCTTAATTCGTTTACAAAGTTTACAAAGGTAACTCAGGACATGTAATGGTCTAGCTAGGCTCTCACCTCTGCTGGTAATCTGCTTTAGTTGCGCTATCTGTAAAGTGGCTAGATCCTTGTAATTGTTTAATACAAACAAGCAGAAGAGATTTAAAATAGCTCAAGTTATTTGTATCAATTCTCAGCATGGACTGAAAGTTTTTTAAAATGTTAAGTCTAGCTGATATATTGTTTATTTTCTTAACAGATGTTTTGGACTGATTCTCTCTAAATGTTAGTGTTGCAAAGAAATCTTCATCATGTACATACACTAGGACCTCTTGGGCCAACAGCGCCAGCAGGACCAACAGGACCAGAAGGACCCTGTGAAGTGGAAAAGAAAAACACAACTCAGCTAGGCCCAAGATACCCCTCCCCACTCCCCCACCATCCCCAAGTGTGGGGAGGTCAGAAGTGAAGCCCACGAGAATGCTGCACTGAAGGACTGGTATTCACAAACTTACAGTTTCACCACGGTTTCCATGTTTGCCAGCAGGACCCACGGGGCCATGAGGACCAGGTGCACCTGCAGCACCAACGGGACCAATATTGCCAGGGTAACCACGCTCTCCCTACCAGAGGCAAAATGAAGCTTAGCATCAATCTGGGTTGTATTTTAATCACTTTTGAATTAGGGAAAGATGAAAAGTGTACTCACCTTGTGTCCGGGTTGACCATCGCGACCTGGGGGACCATCGTTCCCAGGGTTGCCCTGTGAAGACACCACACATATTAAGGCTGTTGGTGAGGCTCTGCTGCCTACCAGCCCCTATGTTGTGGCTACTCTGTCTTCATCACTTCCAGAGCTCAGTAACGAACCCTCTTTCAGACTTTTAAAACTAGGAATAAAAACCTGCCAACCTAGATATTTTTTAGAGATGTTTTAAATACTTGGGCCCAGTTTTGCAGTGTGCTATTGAAAAGCCCATTTTTTGGCCTAAGCAATTTTTCATATTTTCAATACTAGGTGTAGATACTATGGAGAAGCTGACCATCTTGTTCAGAAATTTGGAACAAGAGAACCTCAGCTCAGGACATAAACCTTCACACAATGAAATCCTGCTCGGTTTTATTTTACAAACCAAGTGTTGGACTCACATCACGACCAGCTTCACCAGGAGCACCATTGACTCCAGGACTACCCACAGCACCAGGAGGACCACGGGCCCCAGGAGGGCCGGCAATGCCAAGAGGACCAGGTTCACCCTAAACAGGCAGAGAAGACAAAATGACATTCCCCTCATTCGATGGAATGCTAACCTTCCCCTCCAAAACAACCCTACTCAGGAGATTCTAGTTTGAAGAAAGAAGGTAAATTGAATGTGAATGGGTCACACAATGGTAAGAAGTATCGTTAGTATCATCCCTGCCTCCTTCTCTACATGTAGATGGCCAGCTTTATGTAATCACGGGATGTTGCTCTGTAAAAAGTAAGCCTCGTGTCATTCAGTATCCCAAATGAAATGAATTCAAAAAGTTGATAGAGTTTATGGAGATGAGATGGTTTCTAGTTGTTGTCACGTATAAGGTTTAATGGAATGATTCAGAACTTCCAGAGTTTCATTCTTCCTACAGGATAAATGATGCCAGCATTTCATATTGCAGAGGAGTAAATGCAATTAGAGATTGTATCGTTCCTAAGTGCGTGGAAAGAACAAAAATCATTCTGCATAATTTTAAGCTGTGTCTTTATAGTGTGTGTCTAAGTAAGGTGGTATTAAAGCTTCTTAGATAAGTGACATGTGATCTGTATAAAGAAAATGCCATGAATAAAAATCTTAAGTGAAGTTATTCAGTGATCAATCTGTCACATTTGAAGTGGCAGCTTTTAAAATCTTTTCTTATGTTAATGGAGTCAGAATATTGTCAAGCACTCACCACAGCACCAGCAACACCTGGTAGACCACGTTCACCTCTCGAGCCAGGGAGACCCAGAATACCAGGAGCACCAAGAAGACCCTGAGGACCTGGAGTGCCAGGAGGTCCCTAAATAGAGAAAAAATACTCTAATATGGGTATTTGGGTAAGTATTATGGGTAAGACTCTAGGTGATAACACAGGTTGGCTTGAAGATTGTGAGAATAAACTGTCTTCAGCTTAGAAAAAGGCTAATGACCACCTATTACTAGGACATATCCTTGGATATCTTTTCTCTAGTGATGACAGTGAGTTTACATCTTGGCATGTATAGTTTTGTATCTGATTCATCCTTGAGACCAATGGCACAACATTTAAAAATAAGTGGTTGAGATTGATAAAGACACTTGGGGTGGTGAAACAGAGTTTTTATAGCCTCTAGGCAGGGAAACAAATAAAAAAATTTATTTTAAATTATTATGGATACATAATAGTTGTACATAGTAGGAGGGGTTCCTCAAAAAACTAAAAATAGAACTACCATAAGATCCAGCAATCACACTGCTGGGTACATACATAAAAGAAAGGAAATCAGGCTGGGTGGGGTGGCTCACATGTGTAATCCCAGCACTTTAGGAGGTCAAGGTGGGTGGATCACCTGAGGTCAGGAGATCGAGACCAGCCTGACCAATATGGTGAAACCCCGTCTTTACTAAAAATACAAAAATTAGCTAGGCATGATGGTGTGTGCCTGTAGTCCCAGCTACTCGGGAGGCTGAGACAAGAGGATTACTTGAATTCGGGAGGCGGAAATTGCATTGAACTGAGATCGTGCCACTGAACTCTAGCCTGGGCAACAGAGGGGAACTCCATCCCAAAACAAAAAAACAAAAACAAAAAGGAAATCAGTAAAATCAGTATATCAAAAGGAAGCAAATTTTGACTCTGGCCTCTAATTTTGACTTTGGCCTTTAAGAAATTGGTAGCCTACTGAGATTGATTAATATGTAGTAGGATGGCCACAGCAATGGGACTCTGTTCTAATCCTGGTACTAGTAAGGTGCCTTCAATAGCTTAAAGGGCTGTGTGATAAAACTGAGTTCCCTCATTTATTGTCTTTGCAATTTTGTGCTTTCTGAGAATCTTGGAAGCCACAGCCCCTCAGTGTGTGCTGGACAGATTTCTTGGCTCAACTGAGCTCCACTTGAGAGCCTACAATACTCATCAACAAATAGATGCCACTTGAAGATTTGTGTAGGGGCTTTATTTTAATTCAACATAAGGTATTAAGAAAGAGGAGTTGGAAATCACTTACAGCAGTACCAGCCTCTCCAGAGGGACCCTTCTCACCAGTGAAGCCAGGGGGACCAACTGCACCTACTTCTCCAGTTCGGCCAACTGGACCTTGGTCACCACGAGGACCACGAAGCCCTTCTTTCCCAGCAGGACCAGGGGGACCAGGAGGGCCAGAAATACCCTATGAGCAAATGTACAAGGTCATTTCCTTTCTGTTAATCACCAAGGGCCTGGAAGAGAGCAGCAAAGATTCTAGATCTTAAGATGCAAACAATGTGATGAAATAAAATAATACCCTGGCCATTTGGGGGAAATATTGATAGTTTTTAACATTCTTTCTTGCAGAAAGAAGCGACTCTTGTCTTCCTTTATGAGGCTGTAACAAACCGAATAATGGAGGAGAGACTATGGCAAATTTCTATGAGGAAAAACAATGTCATGCCACTGGTACCCTGGCATATTGGAATCAGAACTATGTAGAATGATAGGAGTTAATGATAAATGAATGGGACTCTGAGTTTCAAAGGACTTTGCCTTTTCTTTCTTCTTCTTCTTTTTTTTTTTAAAGAAAGCCAATATAGGCATTTTGTTCATAATTGAGGAGTCACATATGCTTCTCAACTAGGTTTAATTAAATGCCTACAGGGAATGAAGATTTTTCTGTTATGAACCTGTAAAAGGATTCCAAGAAATCAACATCTTTGCTATTTTTTTTCCCCGAAACCTTAACCAGAAGACTTAATCCTTGGTAATTAATTAAATTTTCTTGAGTCCTGACAGGAGAGTCTGAATCAGAATTAAATTAGAGGCCAAACCACCTTTAAATTCAGGAACAATTATACCTTAACAATGGAGGCAGAATGTTAGCCATAAAAGGTAATTAGATATAGAAATATCTGATATGTGGCTAAAAATGTTCGTTTTTTTTTTTTTTTTTTCTCAGAGACCATGCCCCTGAAAGGGGACTGGTGTTCACATGAATAAAAGCCTCTTAAACTGATATTATAAAATATAACGTGATGAAATACCTTAATGGTTCAGACAAGCTGATTTCAGACCAAGAGAGTAACAGCAAATATTAGTGATGTGTTTTCATGAAGAGTTTGTTACCAGTTTCCTACCAGAAGCCAGGCCTTTTGGCTAGAGGAAATGAAGACACATGTTTGGAGTGATTTACTTACAGAGGGTCCCGGGGGACCAGTCCGTCCAGCAGCACCAGGGAAACCAGTCATACCCTACGAGCCAAGCACATTAGAATTCCACAGTCAACATCAACTCCAAGAATTTGGGTAAGACGGGAATTTCTTTTTTTTCGGAAAATCAGTACATGTGACCAGGGATAGACCAAGGAGTAGGAGGTAGTCAGCTTTATATAGGGCATTATTTAGCCAGGACCCTGAAGGCCCTCCTTCTCCACACATCTTCCTTACCAGCATGCCACCAGTTGCAATGCCTATATTTTGCATTAAGGTTTGGATGGTCCTTTCTGAAATGCTGACGTATTATCTTATGGTTGCAAAGGTATGAAGATAAGACACTATGTCATTATTACATATTAATGTGTATACATTAATAACTATCTTTACCACCTGGCTGAGTGCTAAAGAAATGGACACTTAATAAGTAATGGTGTTCATGGACGAAAGAATAACAAGTGACCTAGATCATTCAGCACTGTCCAGTGAGAGAAGAAGTCAGTAAAGTTCATTTTTGGAGAGCTCTGGGTCTCTAGAGAATTGTTGTGCTAGCACTGCCTGCAAAGGGGAAGGACGTGGTCAGGCAGAAGAAGGGGCATATTAATAAACAGACGAAAGACGCCAAAGAAATATTTTTTCTGACTTTACAATTAAACTGCCTAGGGCCCACCTTGGTTATTACCTCAAGTGAGGTGATAGCAACATACACTGAGTTCCAGCTAAGTTCAAGTTAACATCAATATCGGAATTGCTCTGAATAGAATGAACTTGAATCTCAAAAGTTTCCTCATGGTAGTCCAAATTTACCAAAAATGTCAAAACTTTCAAGTGTCCTTAATAGATTCTGAAGAAAGAAAAGTGGCAAGAGTCCATTGTAAATACTCACAGGGGGGCCTCCATCACCACGACTTCCAGCAGGACCGGGGGGACCGTTTGGACCCTAAATGCAAATAAAAAAATGGGGTCAAATCACAAACAAACCCTTATAAATGCTACTCTTTTCTTCAAGGGGATCATTCCTGCATCTCTAAGAAGAAAATGTAGAAATAAAAAATGACTATCTGTGTCAGAATGTTCTTCAATATTACTACCCTTATGGGATTATCAGAGAATTAAAACAATAGTTATGAAACTTTTATACATTGTAAAACAGTGTGCAAATGTTAATCCTTCCATTATTTTCCATCTTCTATCTGGTATATTCCCTGTTGCATAGTAGGCACTTGACGGATATATATTTAATTGTAAGATCTAATGGGTAGCTGCTGTGTAGACCACCAGTGAATTCAACTTACAGCTGGGCCAGCAGCTCCAACAGGGCCTGTGGGACCAACAACACCGTTTTCACCCTTAGGCCCTTTGGCTCCTCTTTCTCCTTTAGCACCAGGTTGACCAGCAGCACCCTGTTGGAAAGAAACAGTTACAGCTCTGGTATTCCAACCCACTCTACTCCCCAACTTAGGATATTTTCAGATTAATCTTCATTATGTGATACTCACAGCAGGACCAGCAAATCCATTGGGGCCAGCAGGACCGACCTCACCACGTTCACCCTAGGTTGGGAGAAGGGATTTAAAAATGTGTTATCAATCCTAGGTTCATCAATGTCTAAACATCGTGAGGTGTGAGTATACAAAATGATCCAGGTTCTTACTTACAGGGCTTCCCCGAGGACCAGCAGGACCAGCAGGACCAGCAGCACCAGCTTCGCCCTATAATGGGACCAAAGATGAGTCTGTTAATGTGCCTGACATAGACGCTGAAAGAACTGGGAGGGAGAGAGAACAGTGGTGGACAGACAGAGTCTGTAGTTGCCTTGGAAGAGATAACTAATGCACATCTCACAGAGTAAAATGAAGTGGATTTTTACTTAATGCTGTATTCATTTTGGGGGTTAAGTGGTATGGGTTATACACTTCAGAAAACACTATAAATCAGTGCCCACAATACCACGAGGAGGACATTTTAATTTTTAGACGGACACGGGGCTGATCTATTTGTGGCAATCTTTGCAATACAATAAATAAGATCTATTTTAAGTTCAATGTGAAATGGGCACACTATGTATTTTATTGATTTTTTCTTTTATAATCGAAGGCTTTGAGAAGCCTCAGTGCATTAGGATATTGTTAATGCGCAACATGGAAAGACTTTAAAACAAATGCTAGGGATTAGAGTATAGATCAGATAGCTGGCACAACTATAGGAAGGGAAAAGTAATTTTAAACACACAGCATTTGTTTCCTGCTGCTCTATCACAATAGCTAGGTTTTTAAATAAGTAGGCTTTATACCAAGCCATAAAAATGAATTGCTGGGGCTCTTTGGGACTGGGGAAGGCGGGAAATTTTAGATATTGCTGTTGGCTCAGTGAAAATGCATGCTTACCCGGTCACCTGTGGCTCCAGCAGGACCAGGGGCACCTACAGCACCAGGAGCACCCTAGTACCAAAAAGGAAACATGTCTTATTAATAACACCCCATATCATCAAAATTGAACCTTGTCATTCTTTTTTGCCGTGCTTACACAGTGACTGAACACTTTCACTGCACTCTGGTTGGATATCAAGAAGGCTTCTGACGCATTTTGGTTCTAATTATCAAGACTATTAGAAGCCACTCTCAGAAGGAGGGTACTCCAGTAATAAAGGTTATGGAAATGTGTAAGTCAACAGCAGTCAGAAATTTGGGAGATCTGAACTTTCTGCTACTGTAAAATTCCCTGGAGAGCAGCAAATGAGTAGCCTTGTTTGAAACTGTTAAAACTATGTGATTCAAAAGAAAGACTATTACAGATGTGCTACAGTCAGTTTTCAGCTCTGAAGGAGAGGTGAATAAAGGAATCCAGGCTGACTGTGGCCTGGAAGACCCATGAGGCTGACATCCTAGATAAGGTAATTAGACTATCATGGGATTATCTTTGGCATCTTCATGGCATTAACAGCTAATCTTTGGGGCTGCTCTTTGGGTGATAAATTTCTAGGGAGTAGGTTTGAATAACTATAGAATCTTGCTAGAGGTTCCGGCTTCCTAAAGCATAAGAGAGTTATTTATTTATTTATTTTAATTTCTATTATCACTTGAAACAATCATTTAATATCCTATTAAACCTAAAGCTTTTGGTCTATAGTTTGTAGTTGGTATCATTGACACTAGGGAAGTTAGAAAATTCAAGATATTATTTTCAAAGAGGTTAAATCCCTTTTAATTTTTCCTTTGGAACATATAAATGATATTGTTAGTCATAGACGCAGGAGAGAAAGGAATATTATTTTATTAAACTTGATAAATAAAGTGTTGTGTAGTTCTAATTTGGAAAACTTCTCAATTCAAACATTAAAAAAAATCTAAGTACAAACAAACATACAAACAAAATTCTACTCACACGAGCACCATCTCTGCCAGGGTTACCAATTTCACCTCTGAGACCAGGTTCACCCTGAAAGTATAAAGCAAGAGCAACTTTTTGTTTTCTGACCAAAATTTTGAATCAAAATTAACAGAAAGTTTTTTCTTTTTTACAGAAGATGCTATGATACCTTCAATCATTTAAGATTTTTAGCAATGTCTCGATTTCTTACCATTCTGTAGAATGTTAATCGAGAAAAATAATGAGGAAAAAATAATTCAAGGCCATTTCCAGATTATTGTTAAACAGTCTTTTCTAATTTCCGTACACTCTCCTGAAGCATAATCAAGCAAGGTACAGATTCATGTGGACAGAATTGTAAGGCAACATCACAATGGGCTGCAGCGCCTGATCACTCTTATGGCATAACTAATGCAGCAGCACGGTTGACAGCTGTTCAATATAGCTTCTTCCCATTAATTAGGGCAGGATGAGGCATTATTGTTAGTGGCATTAAAATGAGCCTCATGTATTACTCAACACCATCTGTTTGTGTGAAATTCCATGGTAGCAAGGAATTTTGCCAGATTAGTGAGTTTAGAAATGTGTAGGTGCTAGGTGGCAGAGGGAGATGTATATAGATAGATATCAAAACGCTACCAGACCACCTGCCAAGAATTGTGAAAACTTGAGCATCCTTGTGCAGCCTTCTTCGCTAGAGTTCATCAACAATATGTAACAGGGTTCAACACTGGGAGGGTACCTTTTCTCCCTTGCCTCCAGGTATGCCAGCAGCACCCCTCTCTCCCGGGAGTCCACTAGGACCAGATGGACCAGCAGTGCCCACAGCACCAACCACACCAGGTTCACCCTTGAGTCAAACACATGTAAAATCAATTTTAGTGGAGAAAGAAGAAAATGAAGAATCAAACTCTTGAAGAATTCCAATTTAAACAGTTAGCTAGACAGGCTTCTCGCCTGCTTTGAAACACAAAGGCTGGGCTATTGAAAGGAGGGAGAATATAGCCGAGAGAGATGCTGTTAATGACGTGGTGACTGAAGAGATGAGGGTAGTGGGAGTGCACAGCTGCGATTCCTCTATAACCTGCTTCAATCCTCTTAAGGATGGCAGGCATGGAGAAGAAGAGGATAGGACAATGGGAAGCAGAGAGTAAAAAATGTTTACCCACAGACAGTTTTCAAGGATAAGTCTCTTAGCCCAGATAGAAAACATGGAAAGAGACCGTGTCAATTGAGGAGATGTTTGTGTTTTAATCTCCTTAAGAGTAGAAACTGTATCTTCCATTTTTATATAAAACCCTACAATTCCACATACTTAAAACCTGTTGACTAGCTTCTGAGATAAATAGATCCCTTTGAAAGTACTACCTCACAAAACCATAGTTTCTTTATTTCCTCTCTCCCTCATGTTTTTATTTTTTTCCCAAGAACATCCTTCCATACACTAAAATAGCTTTTTGCAACTAATGTTTACATTTTTTCCTCTAGAGTTAAGAATTAAAATAATATGAGTTTTCTTCTTTTTATTGTGGTTAAGGTAGTCTCTTTTTCAGGAATGTGTGTTAAATCTATTTTAAAATCTAAACCACAGATTCTATTTTGGAACACAAGTTTCCAGACAAATTTTTGGGGTGAATGTATTGCCCAGTGAATTTTCATCATCATAAACTCTTCTTATTAAAATTCAGGCTACTTTTTGAAATTTTACTCTATGGGATGAGATGTTAAGATAAAAAGTTTTTTTCTCTGAAAATAACGTCCAATATATACAATGTTTCTAGATTAAAACAAAAGCATAAACAGTGTGATGAGAAAAGAGTGACAACCCACTCTAATTCATTTATGTTTGGGGAACACTGAATTTTCCCCCACAGTTTGTTGCTATTGTTTGTTTGTTTAGAATAATTCAGGTCCACTGGAATCGGATTGCTCTTTACTGACAGGGAAGTCATCACAGAACTGGAAATAAATAAAAATCTGAAAAACAATTATCTTTCTATTGTAAAGGGTCTACTTATTCTAGGCAGACTGGGTCAAACCAGCAATATATAAAACATAAGATTTTACCTTGTTTCCATCAGGCCCTGGGGGTCCAGAAGGACCTCGGCTTCCAATAGGACCAGTAGGACCAGCAGCACCACTCTCACCTGGGGGACCGCGTTCCCCCTGAAAAAAGTGATTAGAAGAATTGTTGCGCCATTCATCACTTTCAGTGGTACTGTTTTACATGAGAGTTTACACTTGTGTAGCTTCTGAGCCCTGGTTCTGCATTTGTTAGCAAATTAAAATTTCTTTTGTTCCTAATTTCTCCACTAGTAAAATGAAGAGATTGATGAGATATTCTCTAAAGTGTCACTTAGCTCTAATGTTCCATGACTACAACTCCAGAATTTGTTGCGTCTAGAGTATAATATTCAATTTTTGCAATTCATTCCTCTTTTTTGAGGAGTCTTTTCTGTGATAAATCCATAGGTAAAAACAGACACCAGTTATGTGTAGTATTCAAAGAAAAGATTGTGTCATTTTGGTTGAATAGCAATGGCAGGTGTAGATAACATTAGATATTCTCCTATCTATGCCCCCTTTTTATAACCTTGTGTAATAATGATGTAACAGTTATAATATTCATATGTATATTTGATATATGTATTTGTATATATATATATATATATGTCTGTCTATTTAAGTATCTCCCAATTTACATCTAAATATCACTAGAACATAGCATTCTATAGCCCAAAATATTTATCACATAGGTCCACGTTGTAACTCTTTCAAAGGACCTTGTTATAAGTTGGTTCTTTGAGCTTCCTACATATGTGTTAACTAGTGACATGATGGAATACTTTCAGGGCAAATTAATCAATTCAGTGATGCTAATACCCACAGAGAAACTAAGTATTTTTTTCTTTATATGACTACTCATAAGTTCAGCTTTAGGCTTTGAACATCAACACACATTGCCAAAATTAACTTTAGATCTTAGTAAGATATTATTTTTCCTTAGCTCAAGTTGAGCCGCTGTCACAAATGTAGCATAGTTGTCTATATAAATCACTGACTATAATATATATTGATTTATTTGTTTCTTATAACTACGTAATTATTGAATAAGAAATATGAGCAATGAAACAAAAAATTCTACTATCACCTTAGAAATCTAATGCTCTCTGCAGATTACATTTGACTATAGAATAGCATCAGAGACTTGTTGCAGGGTCATCAGTGGCTTTAAGGAGAAAGTACTACTACTTTTAAAAACGCATTGCCAGAGTTTATGAAAGTTAACAAAGTGACACTTACTCTTGGACCAGCAGGACCAGGGAGCCCAAACTCACCATGGAGACCCTAGACAAAACATGAGAATAAAGCATGAAATTTGTGTGTGATCTCCAAATTCACTTATGCTTAAGATATTTGAAAAATTTGGAAAGAGTGAAATAAAGCTGGCAGTATCTACATGAGTGCAGAAGTACACAGGCTAATAAGAACAACTTTTAGTATGGAGAGATACAGAAAGAGAGAATTTTATTGGTGACAAAAATGTATCCATCCCAGAACTTGGTATCAAAAAATTTGTTTCCCATTATTTAGTTTATTGCTTTTTAAAAAGTGACAAAACAGACTATTTCCTTCAATAATAAGATAAATAATAATGAACAATATTAGACGTTGCCTATTTTTAGCTATATAACAGTCTTCTTAAGAGAAATTATCATATTCTACCTAGTTAATTGTATACCCAAGTGTTTCTCTTTTATTACTGACCAGCTGTCTCCTTAATGTGTCCTACTGTTGACAAAGGAGACCAGGCCACAGAATGTAACTAAATTGGGGCACATTCATCACAATTAGAGAGAAAATGACTCAGAACTCATGCCCTGATTGTGTATAGCAGTGTCTTGTCTGAATGCCAAGAAAAACACAAAAGGAATTTTTCAGGATCTAGTCTGATTGAAAATTGTGCATTTACTTTTTCACTATGGGGAAGGAAATAATTTGTATCTTAACGTTATCAAGAACAATACAAAAAGTAAGGCTATTAAATAAAATATTCATTGATAGATTTTACTTTCATAAGGTGATGTTTCATTAAATCTGTAAAACAAAGTAATCAGAGCTAAAGTAATTTGGCTCATTCTCTCCATCAGCACCAACGTATGTAAAACACTATCATTAACATATGAAATACGAAATTTTCTTTTACATATTATAATTGCATAGCAGTGGGGTATTAAACAGGGGGAAATTCTCAAGTTTAGTAGTTACTACTTACTATTACTTGTTTTACTCACCCTTTCTCCTGGTTTGCCAACTTCACCAGCGGGACCTGAGGGGCCAGGCAGACCCTAAAAATGAAAAGAAATACAAATCTCAATCCTATGGCTATGTTCAGGAGATTTGCTAATAATTGAGTTTGGGGGTGGTGGCTACCAAATATCAACAGGAGCATGGTCGTATGTTATTAAAGCATTACACAAAAGTTTGTTTGAAAAAAATGCACCTTTCTTTGCTTCAGTCCTGAAATCATGTTTATTGTGGTGGAGAAGAGAGGTACGGTGTGGTGATTTACAGCTGAATAGTCTGACCAAAGGCAGTATTGCGTATGTTTGAGTTGACTTACCTGGAAGCCTGGAGGACCAGCGGGACCCTGTTCGCCTTTTCCACCTTGGACACCCTGAAAGTGACAGGAAAGAGAGCATAAATAGCAACGTATGTCACCACTGTTGTCTAGCTGTATAACTTTTGGACTGAAAAATGGAAATGGTCAGTTTGAGAGACTGTATACATTCTAGTGCAGAAGAGCACAAGAGTGGCAGAAATACTCACCTGTGGTCCGGGAGGTCCCTGAGCACCATTGTTTCCATCGGGACCTGGAGCACCCTAAAAATATTTAACAGAAAGGCTGATGGTTAGCTGCAAGCCAGATAGTTTAAGATGTCTCAAAGCCTCAGGTATAACTTCCTTAAAACAAGTTTGTCATTTTAGCATGAATTAAACTCATTGTGGGTTCCCACCAAAGCCCAAATACTGCCTACTAACTTTTTAAATTTTTGATTTGTGTGGGTACATAGTAGGTATATATATTTATGGGTTTGCCTGCTAACTTTTGATATGACTCAAGTGAAGTATGCAGACACAAGGCAATTTATAAAGGCCAGAGAATGCTACTACATATTCACACCCTTTTAATTCCAAAATGAAGAAAATTAAAGCCAAGTGCTTCTGTATTTTTGACCTAATGTATGTTCTGATTTGTTTTTGCTCACTGTTTTATAAGTTTGGTTTTTAAAAAGGCATTTTATGATGGTAAAAGGACCCCTGGGGATGCCATCTTGAAAAGAAAGTGACAAAATGATATCAGATGGTGTAAAAAAAAAAGTGTGGTTCTTAGATGAAAGCTATGTGAATAGATCTGTACACAAGTTAGCACCTACCCGAGCACCAGCAAGACCAGCATGACCTTTATCACCATTTTTGCCAGGATCACCCTAGAGTAAAAATGAAAAACAAAACAAAACAAAAAACAGCCTTACACATTTAATGTCAAATTAACCACGATGATTTTGGAATGTTGACTCCTGCTTGTTTTTGTGTTCTTTTGAGATCCCTAGTCTGTGGTTTCTGTTATCTAAGGGTGATCCATCACCATGCAGCTCCATGTACAGTAAGATGTCCCTGTGTCTGTAGAAGCATGGGGATCAGGAGACGGATTTTTAGCAGGGATATAAGGATACACTAGAGGTAAACTTTTAATGTGATAAGTGGCCTGCAGTTTTCCTGTGTTGAAAGGAAACTCCCTGAGACTGGACTGATTCGCAGGAGAGAAATACCAGAGTTTGGTAAAATTTGGCTACAGAAAGTGCTGAGGGTAAGAAAGTTGTGGTGATTCTTACAGTGGGGCCTTTGGGTCCGGGGAATCCAATGTTGCCAGGCTCTCCTCTTGCTCCAGCTGGGCCAATTGGACCAGGCCTGCCGTCGATGCCAGGGAGGCCCTGAAAGCAGAGTTATTTCAGGTTTACTCAGCGTCAACATATTCTCACAACCTCAAGCTTATCATGCTGCCACGGATGAAACAGAATAATTTTCTGAATGCATAGAGCTTCTTGTATAAAGTGTTAAT
The DNA here is from genome assembly GCF_028878055.3 of Symphalangus syndactylus. Lineage (NCBI taxonomy): Eukaryota > Metazoa > Chordata > Mammalia > Primates > Hylobatidae > Symphalangus > Symphalangus syndactylus. The sequence continues at coordinate 106,502,715 of NC_072425.2, forward strand.
AAATTATGAATCCATTTTCCTTTTCTAACTAGAATGTCGGTACACATATAGCCAATTCAATCTCGTATGTATGCAATTTCCCTCATTCCCTTTTCTTGCCATCCCCTTGTCACCTGCTTCAATTTTCCCTGCCATGTTTTTCTCTCCCCTGCTCTGCTTTCAGTCCTGCATTCATTTGGACTCCATAATTACGATCTATTACTCTGCATTCCCAGATGATGTATGTGTCTGATATTTATTTTCAATGTGTTCATGTATAAATAAGCCACAAAATAGACTTGATAAGGGTGCAATAAGTGTCCTTGAAAATATAATGGAAAATAAGCAATACTTACGACAGGACCTTCTTTTCCAGCTGGGCCGATATTTCCAGGAGAACCAGGAAGACCCTATAAAATAAATGAGGATGCTTTTATATTGGCACTTTAACTTACATACTCAAGCCTCGGATTAACTGAAGTCTAACAAAGGCACCCTTTCCCTCCACTTTTTGTTTGTTGCCTAGGGTAAATCATTAGGAATATTAGCCACTAGCTGGGAAGTGTGAAAAGAGTTCTGAAATTTTTCTTCTATTTTTTTGTGGCTTTCCTTTTATTGAAATTTAGTGCAACTCATCCTTTTATAGATATCTCAAGAAACTGTTAAGCAACATGCTATATAGGCAAAATGTATCACGTTATTTGCCTCATAATAGAAAAACTAATACTTTTAGTAAGCAATTTCCAAAGTGGATTTCTTATTGCTATATTTGGTGTCCCTATTACTTGTTTATGGTACAATTACAGTTGATATTCACCCATAAGGGGTAATGGAGGCAAAAAAATTACTCTATTGCTATGGATTAGTGTGTCTATGGACCTAGAGGTTATTTCTCCATAGCTAGTGTGATGCTGAATACATTACAGCACTTTGTGATTGCTAGGAAAAAGACTTCACTTATGAATCTAATAAATGAATAATGTATAGTCCTAATATATTTCATGAACACCTTATATAAAACTCACAAATTAAGATAAAAGATTCATGCTGATAGGAGGACCAATCTAATTTGGATATATTAAAATAGATCTATTCTTCCAAAAACCTCATAGCCATTGTATCAAGTAATAAATAGAAAATTTATGAACTAATTAAATACATGAAAATATCTACTGAGCTTTGATAAAGTTAAAAATGCAACTGTCAGCAAGACTACTAACAAATTTACTTTTGATGTTTTTATTGTTATCTTCAATATTAACCAACCCTTTAAAGAAGGAAGTAATGCCAGGTGTGATTTGCTCAGAATCAGTTTGAAACTTACTCTAGGTCCCATGAGACCAGGCTCCCCAGGGCGACCAGCATCTCCACTGGGTCCTCGAACTCCAGCAGGGCCACTTGCACCACGACTACCAGGAGGGCCCTATTCAAAAAAAAAAAAAAAAAAGAGAGGAGGAGGATGTTAAAGCTAATGACACACCCACCACCAGAAGCATCAAGTTCCTTTCTAGGAAGTAAGTGATGGACAACTTACCATGACGCCAGCTCTGCCATCAGCTCCAGGAAGACCACGAGAACCAGGACTACCCTGCGAGAAAGTACATGAAATAGAGGGAATTAAAGGAATCTCTTGACTTTGATAAGGTAGAGTTTGTTAAAAATAGCATGATCTCCTTACAGGGGAGATACAGACACAAACCAAGCCAAAACACTTCACCCAACCCTTAGAGGAACTCATAGATGAGCGTCCTGCAAAAGTAGGTCAACATTGTTTCCAGGCCAATTTTATAACATATTAAATTGAGAGTCACTGATTTAATAAGGCAGATGGAAAACAGATGCTTTTTTTGCCTAAGAAAACACAGTCAGTAATTTTGACCAATTCCCAATGAAGGGGTGTCATAATCTGCCTCTGGTGTGTTTGGGTGTTGGGAGCATTTGAAACCTACTCTCAGCCCAGGAGGTCCTGGAGGGCCCGCAGATCCAGCTTCCCCATTAGGGCCTCTCTTTCCTTCTTCACCACTGGGACCAGGAGGACCTTGGGGCCCAGCAGAGCCCTGTTTAATGAAAAGAACAAAAGAAGAGGGAGTAAAAAGTAATTTTTATACTATGTCCAGCTGGAGAAACTGGAATGAGAAAAACAATTAACTTTATAAAAGTGTGATGATAGAGCTACTTACGGGCTCACCCTTGTTACCACTCTCTCCTTTGGAGCCAGCTGGACCAGGCTCACCCTAGGGTTCAATACAGAACAGTGGTCAAATGACAAACATTTGTTGAAACCCTCTTGGAGACAAATCTCTTAGAATATTTGTGGGTCAAGGTAAAGAGAAGCTCAAGTTCTCTAGGAAATGTACCCTGTTCATATTTAAATTGCATACAGGGGAATGGTATTGGTCGAAGGGACAAAACTGATATTGTAGAACTTTGCCTCATTTACCTTGAGGTAATGATTTAAGATAACAGGAGGGGCATGTCTGTGTGCATATAGCAGACGGGAGTGTACATACATATATAAGAAATATAAACTAAAAATGCTAAGGAAGAGAAAAATAGGAATAATAAAACTACGAGTGGAAGTCTAGATAGTGATGAAATGATGGCAGAGCTGGTATTTCAGGATGATGAGACCCACAGTCATGACCACTTACAACAAGTCCTCTGGCACCAGTAGCACCAGCAGCACCAACAGGGCCAGGAATACCACGGGGGCCAGGGAGGCCGGGAGCCCCAGCAACGCCGGGAAGGCCCTATGAAGGAAAATGCAGTGTGGTCCATTAGGGAGGTGATGGGCTGTAGAGGCAGCACACATTAAATGCCTTTAAAATCATAGCAGCACATTTTAGCTACACAGGTATACTCACAGCAGCACCCTTGGCACCAGTAAGGCCGTTTGCTCCAGGATTACCCTATGAGGAAAAGGAAAGGAGAAGGATATCAGTTAACTGGAATATTTCAGTTCTTCTTTGACGCCATCTTCATTCTTCTTCTTCCCCCTACCCCACCTTCGTTTTCTTCTACTCAATAAAGGTTAAAGACAATGGCTACTTACAGGAGGTCCAACGGGGCCGGAAAGGCCTGGAAGACCCACTTCACCACGGGGACCAGCGGGACCAGCAGGACCAGCGTTACCAACAGCTCCAATTTCACCCTAAAAGAGGAAATAAAACCAAGGAATTAACCAGCAAATAATGAAACATCGTATCTGTTTTTAAGATGCCAAGTTTTATGAAATGTCTTCATAAAACTTCAAAATTGCAATTATTTTTCTTATCCGTTTTATTACAACAAGATTTGAGTTTGGTTTCCTATTTTCCTTGCTTGATTCTGCCATCTTGGCTACTGTTACTACCTTCCCTCTCCTTTGTCTCTCTGTGTCTTGACTCTGGTTTTCGGTCAGTCCTAACTAACTAGTCCTAGAGTCAATTTCCATGTTGCCATCTATATGGACGGGCACAGTGCACAGTGCAGAGAAATGATCCATTTTAAATGTAGAGTGAGAAAACTGGTCATTCTATGTTCATTTTAAAGGGAAGGAGTAATTAAGGTAACTATTTCGTAATTATCTCTTTATCTGCAAACACAGTTCCAATCTTTCACATCACAGTACAAAGTTTACCAAAGTAGTGACAATGGTCACCAGTGTTTTTACCTTGGGACCAGGGGCACCTGGGAAGCCTGGAGGGCCAGCAGACCCAATGGGACCCTGAAATCAAAGCAGAAGGTGGTAAGAAATTTCCTCCAAGTAAATTAAGAAAACAATAACAATGACAGAAGATTGAAGTTGCTTACAGTGGCATGACACTATTTATATTAGTAAAGAAAAAAACCGACAGCCAGTCTGTTGTTGTTAGGATCTCATCAAAGGCAAGACATTCATGGTGTATCCAGGGTGGGGAGATTTTGCTTTATACGTCAACCAAAAGTTCAGGTACTTATAAATGGCTTATGCTACTTATAAATGGAGTCTTCAAAAGACCTCACAGAACATTTGGTAAAGTGTCTGAAATGATGCTATTTCATAAGAGATTAATGAAGAAGACAGTGCCCATCCCACATTCTCAACTCCTTTCAAATTCCCCAGTGTCAAAACTTACAGCAGGACCCACGGGACCCACACTTCCATCACTGCCACGGGCACCCTAGGAAGAAAATAATGAGGAAGATCAGATGGAAACTTAAATGACAGTCATTAGAAGATTTTTTAAAAGGATGAAAGTGAACAAAAATGGAAGCACTTACAGCTGGGCCAGGGGCACCAACACGTCCTCTCTCACCAGGAAGCCCACGGGCTCCCTAGAAGCAGAAATATTTTCAATAAAATCCAGAATGCTAATTTAAAAAAAGTCACAAGCATCATTTGCTTTGTTCAGTTTCCAACCTGTACAAGAATACACTAAAAACAAATAAGTTGCCTTCTAATTCCAACTAAATGGTAGTGGATTTCAATTAAGTATCAGAAGGCTATTAGAAAAATATCAAAGAATACAATGCTGAAGGATACAGTGATTAGCAAAAACATTAAAGAAGTTCCATCTCATAAAGAGTGTACACATTTAAATTTACAATGAAGTAGTCAATACTTACTGTTTGACCTGGAGTTCCATTTTCACCAGGGGCACCAGGTTCACCCTACATGGAGAAGGATTGAGTTTTTGTTCATTAAATATAACAATTATTTTTCCTGATAGTGCAATTTTACCCTATTTTTTTACTTTGAACCATTCATATATTTCATAACATTTCTTACACATATAGATTGTTTTTCAATTATGCCAGACACACAGATTTTAAAATGTGCTAACATGAGTTTTTATTCAGATAGTACCAAATATCCAGGTTCTAAGGAGATGTGGTTATTTGAGTGTACCTCTTCCCCAATTTCTCCCTTAGATTCAGGATATCAATTATATATTAGAAACAATATCATAAAAAGAGATGGAAAAGGATAAATTTACTTTCAATGTAACCGTATTTATCCTCTTTAAAGTTATTTTGAACACTCAGTGTTATCACTTTCATAAAATGTGCATGAAAAATTGAAGCTTCATGGTATTTTTTAGAGCCATCATATTTATTTCCAATCTATATTCTTATCCTGAGTAAAAATCAGGGTAGTAGTAGTAGTAGTAGTGGGATTTAATACTATGGCACATGTAAAATAACTTTTTTTTAAAGATAATCTGATTTAGATATAGAGGAAATATGGTTTAAGAGACCTCATAAGGACCCTTCATTTCCAGGATCCTGTGTGAAGTCTATTCTTTGGGAATAAGCATTGAAGTGGCAGGGGGGGATCATTTCTAGCCTATGACTTTCTAACCTCTAGATGTGTGACTTCGGGCAAGTCAATTGCTCTCACGAAGCCTCAGTTTCCCACCTCTGCAAAATGAGGGGGTCTCCAAAGCTCCTTGCAGCTCTAACATTTTATGATACAGTGATTAGTAGTCTGAGCTGTTATATTGGGCTCTTGGGAGAATGAGTTTGACCTTATCCATTTGTGTGGCAGCTGGAAAGTTAGAACAGATTCTCCATATTCATGTTCATTTCTGGTCCCGCTAGTATTCGTTACTCATTAATTTGTAATTACGTTGGTATTCACTTTAATATCACATTATCTCCTTAATAGGAAAGAGAACATTTTATAGTTGAAAACACTGTCAGAGAAGAGCCTAGCCAAGAGATAACACACTTCTGAGACTTTAATTACCTAATTAAAATTTTTTTGAGTGTGCACAGATAAATCACAGGAAAGAGGTTGGAAAGTGTATAGCGACATGAATGTACCTATCTAATTAGTGTGTGGCAAAGGAGAATTTACAGTTTAAAATAATACAGAGTGTCCTAATCTCTGATTATATATGTTTATTTACTCTTATTTTGGCTGCAGAGATACACTGAAATTATAGAGGGAGGAAAGGAAATGGAAGAAGAAACTATTAATATTATTTTTATCTCAATTGTTTAATAGATATTGAATTTTAATAAATATTAATAATTGACCTTTTTTCACAGACTCTCATAGTCCCCATCCTTGAGGGATTTGAAGTACAGAAAAGAAAAAAAAATGCTTTTTATAATATGGGTAGTCTTCAGTATAATATACTTTTCTGGAGGTCATGGGGAATTGCAATCAAGTGCTTAAAAACAGTGCTTCTAATTTAATATTTACCTTCACACCAGGAGCACCGGGCTGTCCCTTCAATCCATCCAGACCATTGTGTCCCTGAAAGGCAAGCCTTATTATAAAATGCTGTTCCACGATAGTGTTTGGTCAAATAAAAATTGTGTATCTTTGCCATTAATCTCTCCTGGGTAAGTCTTGTCTGCTGCAGTAGAAAGAAGTCCAGTGTTCTAGGTCCCAGCAAACTCAGTCTATTGCCCTAGATAGGTCACTTAACTTTCTTGCCATTGAGAGAGAAGGATGGAGGACTAGGTGTTCTCTCACATCTTTTCCATCCTTAATAATTTTATGATTGTCAGATGGTTGTAAATATTCAATAAGTAATACATGTTCTATATAATTTTCTCTGTAGTGAGCCTGTTTTTTGGTAGCTATGAACAGACTGAAAAAATTGCACCCCACTTTACTTTCAAGAAATCTGACTCTTTAACTCTTTCTTCCTTTTGGCAAACTCCAAGAATTTGAAAGTGAGTATATGTCACCCAAGATTTTAAACATACTTGAGTTTTTTCCAAAAATTAATAGGCATTTTCTCTCATCTGAGTAAAGAATGTGCTCACCCTAATGCCTTTGAAGCCAGGAAGTCCAGGAGTTCCAGGGAAACCACGAGCACCCTTAGAAAGAAATGCAGAAGATGGTGAATAATGTTTTACCATAAATAAAAAGACAGTGACTTCTTCCCTCCAAAGTATTTATTCTCATCAAAGTTCATGCTTTGAATCAAAGTCTAGTATACCTTTAAGCACACAGCAACAAATTAACTTGCTCTAATGTGTGTAACTAATAATACGGTATTTGTAGAAAACACAATTTAGTTGCTTATAGTATGCTTGCTGTCATTTATATTCCATTATTTGTATGAATAAAATGTATATGAATTTTTTTTTACTAGGCTTTTTTCTTTGTTAGATGCCTCCGATTCATGTTATGAGTTTGGGTGACATCGATGTTGTCATTCAGATTGATGCTAGTTTTAGCAACTCTCTTATAGGCCTATGATGTTTGTGCTATCTACCAATGTAAAAAGTCTCACCTGTGGTCCAACAACTCCTCTCTCACCAGGTCGTCCGGGTTTTCCAGGGTGACCCTAAACATGAAAACATTGTAGAGTCAACTTCTTCTTGGTAAACTATCAGACAAAATGGGGGAATCTTGGTTTTTACAAAAGGGGAGAAAGTTATCACATAAAAATATGGATCCAGATACATATTTAATCTTTCCCTTAATACAAGCAGGTTAGTTAATATTTCATTAAAATAATATTTCCCATACATTAAGAGTTCTGTCAGGCATATTCAGCTTTTGGCAGAATACTTAATTTGAATCTAGAAAATCTTGTTGAGGCAAGAGTATTTAAATAGCATTTTGAAAGTGCTTAAGAGTAAATACTTACATCTTCACCAGCCTTGCCAGGAGGGCCAGCTGGACCACGAGCACCTGCAGGACCCTAAGAAAACGGGAGACCCATCATTTCGCTAAGGTTATATTCATAAACTTCCTGGAAGAAAACTTATCACAAAGGTGGAAAAATGTACTCACAGTTTGACCAGGTTCACCAGGCTCACCAGCAGGTCCTTGGAAACCTTGAGGGCCCTAAAAGAAAAAAAGAATGTCATACTCCAAGCCTTTATTTCTTAATTCTCTGTCTTTTTACATAAGAGGCATTACAAGCTTTCAGTACTTACTGGGGCTCCAGCTGCACCAGGTGGGCCTCTAGGTCCCATTAAGCCCTGTAAAGAAAGGAGATACATCAACAGTTAGCACTGATAAGTTGTCATGGTGTTGGCTGGGGTCAGATACGACCAACTTAGCAGTGCCATTGTTGTGGTTTAATTCCATAGTTTTTATTCCTTCCAAGGAAGAATTTAAGAACTCAAACTTCCTGCACTAGTTCTCTCCCTTTGCTTTTCCTTTTCTCCCAATCCAAATCAACAGCAATCAATGAGAATTAGACGGGGCAGTCATAGGTTCCTTAAAGTTGTGCACAATTGGGCATACTGAGCTTGTTCTGATGCAATGAAGTGAATCAGTCTTTGCAGAAGTGCAGAATATACAATTGTCTTCTATGCAGCAGATGAAGCATTTCCATATGGATTTCATTGATCATATGTCATCTTCCTATGTCATATTTAGCTAAGAAATTGGTATTTTTATTGCCACAAAGGACATAAATTGAAAAGAATCAGAAGTCCTTCTTAATGATTAGAGAGAAGTTTGTTATAAGCTTATCGCTCCTCTAAGGGTTATTGGTGACTGATGAAAATGTCAAACAAAAGTGGATGTAATGAGGGGTGAAGGAAAAATAAAATATTATTGAAACAGCCTTCTGAAAGAGTCTATTATACGATATTATTGTTGAAAATATGGCCCAAATCATGGAAGATTGTTTTCCCTTTTGTTGTTTCCATAGCACAAAAGTAGGGTAAAACAGGCTGTTACTCGTTTGTAAGCTAAATACACTTTCTTGACTCCTCTTTGCAGTAATCAATGCTTGTGTAAGCTCATCGTAGGGTTTGTTCCTCATAATGCTGAAAATATTTCATGTACCAGTCTCAAGTAATTTGTTCATGACATCAGCCATCGGGACTCTGCAGTCAAACCTACCTTACTGTATTAATGCCTAGAGTGAAATAACATGGATTTTATCTAAAATATACATCATTTTAATTATAAGAATTATTCATTTGGTTTTAGAAATTGTTCTGACATTAAAAGAAACTGTCACTTTTCGATCACAATAGCTTTTTAGGCATACATTAAAAAATAATTTTCTTTGACATCATGAATTTCTAATTATATTTATTTTTTCATGTATTTGTAACAATTTCATTTACATAAAATGTAGTGTATTTCATGGAGGCTGTGAGACAGTATGATTACTCATTAATTCAGAGAAGAACCCTGTGGGGTTTTATAGTTATTGATTTTCCAACATGGAAATTATTTTAATACTTTATTGCTGCCTATCTTCCCTATTTGTGAAACAGATATCTGTTGATTACGTATGTCTGTGCATGTGTGTGGATGTGCAAGCTTAAATTATATTTCACTGATATTTCAAAGTAAAATACTCTGCTTTATGCCGCCAAGACAGATGTTCCAAAAACAGGGGAACCTAAATCCATATTAATTTTCCCAGCTTAGTGGGCTTTTTAAAAATGACATTTAGTAGCTCTTTACTTTCCACCCCTTTGCTTCTTCTTGAGATATAGGTACTGCTTTAAAACTGACTAATGTCCAGCATTAGCTGAAACAGCTAATTTCAAATATCCAATATAAACAAAGCCAAAAGAAACACTCTACTTTTTCATTTCAGATATGAACATTTTAAATTACCAGAAAAAAATTAGGGAATTAGAAGTCATCAATTAAAGGTACATTATTTCTCAAGTGAGAGTTTTAATTTACAGAAAATATTATCTCACCCTTAGAGTATATTAGCTTACTGTGGGCCATTAGCTCCAGCAGAACATCTTCTTTTGAAGATAGAGCACTAAGTGCACTGCCCAGGTAAAATTTGCATTTTAAAGACCATGTTGACTTTGGGCAGATAAATACCTTTGTTTTGAAACAATTAATTAAAATCACTAAATTGCGTGTGTGTGTATACATTAAATTCTGTAGTGCTTAATCAACCTAACACTTTGACTTCTGGCAATTTTTCCCTCTATTTCATATATGCTAGTATACATTTTGCATGCTCATATTAGCATTTTTCCCTTCAAACTTCTCTCTAATGCTTGTTAGAAGCTTCATTTGTTAATAGTCATCATCATTATTATCATCATCATATAGGGAATGTTTCTAAGCGGTGCTCCACTGATAGGGTATGGTGCTGAATATCTGTACTGAGTGACATAAATGCTAGATTTTCACTCATACTCTATGCTATATTGATTTACAATCAATAGACTAAAAAAGGATTTTTTTTTGTCAAAATGCAGAAAAAGAAACATTTTCTATATTGTTAACTCCTTGAGGAAGGATCAGAATCTGTCATATTCCTTGTAATTTTCCCAGTTCCTAATACAGTTTAGGGCCCATTGAAGGTACCTGATTAATATCTGTTGACTAAATGAGTGGTTTATTCAAGGACTAGGTACATAAACCATGATGTAATCAAATATTAGACATCTTGCCTGGCAGCTAGTTCTAGTTATGTCATTAGTTACCCGGATGACCTTGAGAAAAGGGCTTAAACTCTCCCATTTTAAAATGAATTAGCTGGACTAGAACTTGTTGATCCTTTCCAACAAGTTCAGAGAACTTAACAAATAGTTCTAGCCTCTAAGTGTTGCTTAAAATTCTAAGCAATGTGAAAGAATATTAAAAAAATTAATCAGAGTGATTACTGTTTTAAATTAAGTTGATTTGCCCAAGTTATGGTTCCTATGTCCAAAGATTATTTCTTGGACATAAGTATATGATCTATCTTAATGAGGCACTTTTGTAAAGAAAAGTGAACTCCTTAACTTATGTTTTCATAAATTGAAGACAAAAAGAGTTGTTTTTGTATAATCTAAATATTGAGTGTTAACTTAGGTAGCTAAATAAATGGAGTAGTAAAATGTGACATAAAATGAATTATTTATTTAGCAAATTTTTTGGCTAAGATAAACAGATAAGCATACCATTGGTCCAGGGCCAAGTCCAACTCCTTTTCCATCATACTGAGCAGCAAAGTTCTAGAGAAGTAAAAAAAAAAAAAAAAAATTATATACATATAAAAAATATTTTTAGTTACTAGTCATGTAGTTCATTTTCTCATTCTACTTGTAAATATTTTTCTGTTGTTATTTAAAAGAGGGCAATGTTTTTGATATAATTATTAGTTTAAAATTCTATATTGAACTAAATTCCTAAAAAGTCAGGAGAGCTGTACGTTTAAAACTTGGCCGACACCTCTTTGAAATGGAGAACTTCCCTACTTTATTTTTTGAGCCCTTCTTCTGCCCTAACTCGGTGTCTCCACTCCCACCTTTTACCTCTACTCTGAGGAAGGGAAGCTTTCTAAACTTTTAATGTTGCTAAGGGCTCCTGATAAATTAGACAGAGCTCAAGAGGACATCTTCACATTTTCACATGTTGCCCTTCCCCACTGGAGCTACACAAAGTGACTAAGAGATCTTTCTCTTGCTGGAGTTTCAGGAAGGATATAAAGAGTTTTCAAGTGTAGAGGAAAATAAAATTAAAATGCCCCTTGGAAGATAAAACTTCTAAAAACTAGTTCACAGTAATAACTTCACTGTTAAAGATCTCTCTTATAGTGGTAGCTCGATCAAAGAAGCTGCTTTTTAATGCAATTCATAGACAAGCAATCATAATAGGATCTTTGGGGGAGAAAGGTCTTATTTTACTGGCATACAGTTGGGTATTAGAATCAGGCTTCTGATTCACAGTGCTAACCAATTAAGCAAATATGTTTTCCTTCCTGCAGTGAGGCCATTTGGCACTCATACCATTGTTAAAGACATAAAGCTAAAAGAAGATATTAATGAAAAAGGGAAATATACTTTTCTCAAATTAGTTTGAAGCAAATTAAACCTAAAACTGCTTTGAATGTTGGTTCAGCAGACTTCAAGTCAAGGAGAATAAAAAGCGTAGGATGTTTGTAAAATTGCTTAAGATCAGGGATTTCACTTATGTAGTTCAATCTAATCAAAATCCTTAATAATGCAACACCTCTTATTTGTGCCTTACTGATAAAAGATATTAAATCTCCAAATTAAATAATGGTAATGATGGCCACAGCTAACTTCAGTGCACACAAAGACCAGTCCTGTAATTGACAAGGGCTCACAAAGAGAATGGGTAAAGCAGAATCTTGAGTGAAGAAACCAAATAAATGAAATAAAATATACTAATTTTCAAATGGAAGAATTATCCCTTAACTGCTAAAAATAAATTCCACAATAAGCCTTCTTTCAACTAAAGTTAGCTAAAAGTTAGCAATACTTAAGACATCTTACCCCACCGAGACCAGGGGGGCCAGGAGGACCAGGTGGACCAGGAGGGCCTGTGGGACCATCTTCACCATCTCTGCCTGGGGGGCCTGGTGGACCCTGTTATGTAAAAAGTGAGTAAGGTCAGGTTAGACAGGCCCTGTAGAAACCTAAGAATTACATGTGGTAAGATCAGTTGTTCAGACCTTTCTATGTGCAAGTAGGGTGGAAATTTAATATACTATATTTGTCATTAATTGAAATTCACTTATGAGTCTATTTTAGAAAGAGGGTTAATAACTCTCAAGATATCACAGGGAAGTTTTCCTAAAGAACTATCTCAGCCATTGAATATTAATTCATACTGAAGCTCCAGTATTCAAATATAAAAATTATAGCTAAAATGTATGGTTCCACGTGCTTCATATGTTTAACAGTGCACAAGGACTTACATTGTATTTTTATTGCCGATCTCTGACTGTGACAAACTGATTCAATTGTTTTGGTATGTTACATGTGAATGAATTAACTGATATGACAGTTAATAAGGTCACTTTATCATAGGATAGAAAATCCTGCAGATTTACCATCATTAACTACTTGTGTTGTTAAAATAATTAACTGATATAATTCTATTTCTAATAAATTGTTTGAGTAGAATACATGTGAGTCTCCACTTCCTAATAGATATAAGATATAGGTATTCATGTATTGGCAAAAGTGTTATATAATGCAAAACCACGTAGTTATAAATGTCAAATAAGCATAGCAGGGAGATTTAAGAATGCCACAAATAAAATGTAAGCCTGACTTGTACATGTATGAATTTGAGCAGAGAAACATGTTACTGACTACTAATTCACTATTATTTCCAAGCTACCTACGGGATCTTACTTCAAAAGCAAATGAAATATGTTAAAAAGAGGACTGTGGTGGTAGGTAGATATATTTTCATTATGCATGTGTTGGATGGGTCAATTACAAAGAAAGTAGACCATGCAAAGAATATGACTGTAACAGTTTTTCTTTTTTAACGGTAATTTTGACCTAAAACAAATATTGATCACATATAATAATGCTCATTCACTTCTTCTGCAGTGCATTTCCTGTTTAAAGGGGTGTACAATTATCTGGATACATAATATTCTTATAAATAGCCAGTTCCTGTAGTTTCTAATATATAGTTATTCAAATATGGGGCGAAGCTCTTTATAGTTCAAAAATTACCCACCCTTTCTCCACGTGGTCCTCTATCTCCAGCTGGGCCCTACAGGAAAGATACAAACAGGACAATAATAAATGCCTAAGAAGTAATTTCCAGTGAACAAGCAAATCGTTCTTGATAATAATTAGTTGGTAAGACTGATCTAACTACAATGTTATTAGATAGCACATAAAAAATTGAAGCAATGCAACAGATAAAAGTATATATTTTAATTATAATTATATGTAATTTTTTTTCAGTTGGGGGATTGGAAGCTGCTATAGTCTTCACTATTAGGTCAATACTATGTATAGCATTTTGAATAAGATGATAACTGTAGATGAAATGACCATTTTGTTACATTTTTAACAGCACGTTTATATAGTCAAAGCCCTTTAAAATAAACTTTTTTTACTACCTATAATTAACATAATATGCCTTCCATCTCCAGAATAAAAACAAGTCTTTTTTTTCCTTTTGTATGTAAATCACCAGTTTGCATCACATAAACGTAATTACAGATGACCCTGGAAGATAATTAAACTTTGTTATCTTAAACATCAAAGCTACTTTATTTTATGCTTTAGCTAATGCATATTCATATAAGCAAAATTTTGATAAAGTATTTTCCTTCTATAGTCTACTATCAATTTAGTTAAATTATGTTATCCCTGATAATTTTAGATATTTATAGAGAAGTAGTGTACTCTTACCTTTCTTACAGTTTCCTAGAAAAGAATAAATCAAAGATTATTATGAAGAAAATTGTATATATATATTTAAAAACAGCTTCCATTTTGGTGTAGTATACAAATATACCTTCACAATTCATTACATTATGCATTTACTATTATCTTAGTTTAATATTTCAAACTACAATTTAAAATTTTACCAACATGTCAGATAAAAATATGTACCTACAGAACAAAAAATACATAGCAATACGTACCTGTACTTACGCCTCAAATTCAATTCATGAGCTAAGAATGTGTTAACAATAAATGCTTTTGCAAATGATTCCAAAGGAGTGAAAAGATTCTCTAGCTCAGTGAAATCTTCTGCTTCATAGAAGCTGATCCTAAAACTCAAGCTTCTATTTGATTATTTACTCTATATTTCTTATGAGTATTTTATAAACCTAGTCTTATTCAGTAGCCCCGCCTATTTTGGAAAATTGGGTGGGTACTTTCTAAGGCAGCCAGAAAGGTTTTGACTATCATAATTCTTCACAATTTTCTTGGGAATCTAGGATGATCAATATTAATGTAACTTCTTCCCTTCCAAGAGAAGACATCACTGTAGCCAAGGGAATCAAAGTATTTTTAAAAATTCTAAAAAAGTTTTACTCACCTCTTGTAAAGCTGTAGAAAAAAAAAAGAAAAAGTAGGAAATAATTATTAGTATCACTTCATGGATCAATAGCAATAATTAGCAAATAGAGAAACAAGATTATAGAATTGAGTTACCTAAAGTACCAGTTATATTTTTTATTAAGAATATTTTAATGACTTGGAAATTATGCAGGTCAGAAGTATGGCAGGGATCAGCAGGGTGATTTGTTTGCAATATTAAAATGTAAATATATTTTGAATTAAATTGTTAATTATTTACTATTTTATAAATGCTGTGAAATATTAATGTGTCTGAAGGATATTTTGAATGCTTAGCAATTGAGCTGGTAAAGTGCACAGATGAATCGCTGAATGTAAGACTAGTAGATTGATGAGGAAATAATTTATGATTTAGATCATTTTTAATACCTAAATATCTAAAAAATGTAAAATTTAGGAAAGTATGTTACCTTAAAATTCTATATTGAATTTGTTTTTTATAAAATATTGAAGCTGACTTACTCTTTTATAAAACATTGAAGTTACTTAGTACTTCACTGAGTTTGTGCCATTCTTAATATCCTTTTTCAAAAGGTCTAATTTGCACATTATTAACTATGAAAATGGATTAATTCAGGCATCTGAATTTTGCTTTAAATTAGTTCACTTAAATTAGGTAAGATCATTTTACCAATATGTATCATTTTTGTCTCAGAGAAATAGTTTTGTATAAATGGAAAAACTGTGGATTAAAGATCTTGAAAAATGATAGAAAAAATAAACAAAAGTACTATCCCCCCTTTTGCCATAATTGTTATAAGTCCTTAAAGAGTGAATTCCTCTCCTATGGTATAAAAATTATAGGTTAATACAGGATACAAGTGTGGCCAAGCTTGCAATAGGATGAATCACCCCTAAAATTGCTTTAATTAGGTGGCCAAGAAGTGCGTTATCTGAAGTGAGAACATCTGTTGCAACAGTCACAATTCAGGAGGGTGGACCACATCCAGCACTGACATTTAAGGGCAATTTATGAGAATTACTGTTAAATTACAAGAATGATATGTTTACTTCATTGTGTCCATCAGTAGGAAGAATAATTATGCCTGACTTGATTAACGGAAGTCCTTATGATTTTGGAAATTTGCCTTTTAATTACTCAGACATGGATCATTTTGAAGAATGTGTGTTTGATAACATTTATTCCAGACTGTGGTTGGCTGTTGATCAGAAGGTAAGTTGCCTTTGTACCTTCAAATTTCCCTAAGTCTGCCTTCATTTTATTCTCTAGGAGCCGACTCTTTCCTCCCACTCTCAGATCTCATTAAAAATATGAACTCGGTAATGTGAATTTGTTCACTGCAATTACTCATTAGTATCCACAGTATGTATACTAAAAGTGAATGAAGGGGGAACAGACACACACACACACACGCACACAAATGCATTAGAAATTATGCGTTGGTAGACACCGTGCTATGTGGGTGGAACAACTTTTTGGAGTACTGGGTGTGGTCAGACAATACCATCCCCCATCTAGTCAATATCTTTGTCTAGTACTTTGGCAGCCATTTTCAAGATGAAAACGGACTGATCTTCTGCATTCTCTCTTGACATGAAAGTCTGGCCATAGAACCTAGAGCTGGAAAGTGGCCTTGGGGTCCTTTTAATCTCTGTCTCACATTTTAGAAAAGGCCGTTTGACTTGCCGAAAGTCACGCAGCAAATTGGTGTCAGAGTCATGGGAAAAACCCCGGTCTCCTCATCTCATGTCAATGTTGATATTTCTCAACTTGCTGAGTTCATAACGGTTGATTATCACTGGGAACATGTCAAAGGGGTAATTCTCAGGCTCAAACAAAATTTAGAGCAGATTTGAGTTAAAAAATGTTACCATTTCCATGACTAGAAAGTGAATTGAGACACTTATATTACTTTTCAGAATGTACCCATTCCAAGTAGCATCCATTCTTCTTTCCAGGGTTCACTGACTAGCCACTGGGAAAGGCTCCAACCAGAAATGCTGATCATCAATCTGTATAAACCCGTAGAAGCTTTAATTGGGATTCCATTTGCTTAAGGCCCTGTCCCCTGTACTTTCATTTTTCTTCCTCCAGAGGGCGCCTTATAGCCATCATCATATCATCATCGCCATCCTCATCCTCCTCTGGACAAGCCTTACAATGCCCACAAGATAAAAGCTCTTAGGAGGTGAGTTTTACATTACTCAATTGAAGGGCTTTCTAACGCAAGCCTCAAGTTTTACAAGGTGGACATCAGTGCGGTTATGGGGCCTGTGGGGTGGAGGCCCTTGACTTCTTCCACCACATTGGCGTTAATATCTCATCCTTAGGGAAAAGACCTTCAGCTCCCTTTGGGGGTTACTAAGCTGAGGAGCCAGATCGAGTTAACTGTCTCACTCTGAACTTAGAGGAAAAGTTCCCTAACTTTTGGCAAGGCTTTTATGTTTTCATTTTTTAAAGTAATTTCCACGTTTCTTATCAATTCCGGCGTTTTCCCACATGCCTGAAAGTCTGCCCTCCAAGTGTACCTGAATTCAGGTTACAGGTTTTCCTTTTCAGGGCAGGGTGCCCTCCCATCTAACCTCTCTACCCAGTCTCCCCCAAACAAGCTGAAGGCACTTACATTGGCATGTTGCTAGGCATGAGATTACTGCAAGCAGCAACAAAGTCCGCGTATCCACAAAGCTGAGCATGTCTAGCACTTAGACATGCAGACTCCTTGTGTCGCAGAGCCCCTGGGTCACCGGCGGAGGTATCACCTGGCGGGCGCGGGCATGCAGTCGTGGCCAGTACCTCCAACTTAGCCGAAACCTCCTGCTGCCGTGGTGCTAAAATAATAAAGCCCGGATCTGCCCTATTTATACGGCAAAAGTTTCCCTGGCCCGAGGGTGCCTCCAAAAGGGCCTCCACCAATGGGAGGGCTGGGGCTGGGGGCCCGGGCAGCCACAGCTGGGAGGAGCCTGCGGGGGCGCAGAGGAGGGAGCGAATGAGGGAAGGGACGTGGCCACGGGGCTGGCTTCTTAAATTGGTTCCATTCTTTTTGAGGACGTGGACACTTTTGAGGCTTTCAAGGGGAAACTCTGACTCGCTGTCTGCATACCTCCGCCCTCCCCATCCTCCCGCTCTCCCCCGCCCTTTCCAAGTTTGGAAACACTATGGGACACGTCGGAGTGCTCTGCAGCCCCGACATGGGCAGAATTTGCAGATCTCCGGGCGGCTGAGCAGCTAGAGAGGGATCGGGAACCCAGCGATCAAAGCAGGAGCTGTCCAGTCCTGTCTCACCTGTGCCCTGTAGGCCACCTGTAGGGTGGAGGGCTCCAGCGGGATCGGAGGGGGCAGAGAAGGAGGGAGGGAAGACTCGACAGCGTGGCGCAGCCGGATCCCGCCTCCCCGCCCCTCCACCCGTGCACCCCGCCCCCAGCCCCGTTCAGCTTTTCTCTAGCTTTAGGGCTCCTGTGCGCCCGCTGTTTCAACAGTGATGCACTCTCTTTCTCTTATGACTTCGGGAAAGGGGGGTACTGTGTGGGGAGGGCTGGGTTGCAGTCGGAGGGCGCCTTTTGTTGGCAGGTGGGCTGGGGAGCAGGCTCGAGGCTGCTTGGCACCCGGTTACAGGGAGGATAGGCTTTGCGAACTCTACACCGAGTCACCTGGGAAGTCCTTCGACCTCCTAGCTTGCCTTTGCTGAGGCTTATTCCAAAGAGTGTCTTTTGGGGGATGGTCTGGCACTCCGAAACGACTCCAACCGACCTGGAGACCGAGAACTTATTTCTCAGTCTCTCCTTTCTGAGGCTGCGGTGGGGGATCTTTCATGGTTTCCAGTCTCCCCTCCCCTTCTCCATGAGCTCCTTGTCTGGATTTACCAAGTTCTACCCTGAGCCTGGACCCTTCAACCCTCCCGTGAGTCCCCGGTCCCTCTTGACCTTGCTGCTTACTCTCTGTCCCATCTCTTACAGCCACACCCAAGCACCTCCACTAGCACATCCAGAGGGCCTTCTGATTCGAGCTTGGGGTCTTCGTAGTCTTCGCTGGTAACACCCCAGGCAGTGCGCCCACCAACGTGGATGTTAACTCTCTCCCCAGCACCCAACATCCCTCTTCTCTGGCCGCCTCCATCTAACCCTCCATTCCCTACTAGGGAGAGGAGGAGCTGGTACTTTGACCCTGAGGTGGGAGGCCAAGTGTCCTGTGCCCTTTTCTAAAGCCTCTTGGGATGGCATTCCAGGCCCTAGGTTTGAAAGGCTGTGTGCGTTTGTGTGTGTGTGTGTGTGTCTGTGTGTGTGTCAGGCCTCTCCTCTACTTGCCTAAGGCCCCCATGAGGCAGCGGGGGCCTAGTCAGAGTACTGCTCTATCCCAGAAGTCATCGCAAAGGGGGCATCTTTAGGTCAGTTCTGTCTCTAAGAAACAGAAACGAGTGGGCTGTAGTTCCCTGAGAATCTTTTTCCCTTCCTTCCCCCCACCCTCTCCCCGCTTTTTTTGCTTTGACTTAAGGAAGAATTTCTGCAGAAGTTAACTCCATCAGCAGCTTCTGTAATTAAAAGGGACTATTCTAAAGCAGGTTACTCTTTCTAAATGTAAAAGAAGAAAAAAAGGTTAATGAAAGTAAAAGTGGATAACCAAAAACTATAATAAACTCTTGTTTTATCCTAATTAAAGGCACTCACTTGGGAGACAACTTTGGATGATTTTTTGAAGTAACTGGGAGTGAAAGAATTTGAAAGGGTTACTGGTCCTTCCTAGGAGGGGGTTTACAAGGAGTAATCCACATTCAAATTTTTTTCTAACTAGGCAACAATGTTTGAAGTTTTCTAGGTTCTAGGAACAACAACAACAAAAGACCTGAGGTTGAATTGTATATTCCAAGAACATTTTTAACATTTCCCTGAAATATCACCATTACAGAACTAACAAAAAACTTTAAAGTGGAAATCATTTTTATCAGGAAAGAAAAACTTCAACACTACATCGTAATGAATTTTTTTTCTGCATATCAGAAGAATGAGCAATGATTTCTAAGAATCATTGTTACCACTCTGCCGAATTGCCTTTGCAGGGCATATGTGTGCATTTGTCCTGTGTTGCTGAGAGTCAGAGACTAATTCTGAGCAAAATGACTCAGGGTCGTAATGCAAGAGATTTATGAAAGAAACCCTCCAAATACCCTTCAGTGAGGTTATCTGATAACGCTTCTGGGGTCAAGTTGGCTCAATCATTGGATATGCAATAGATACCCCAAATTTTAAACATTTCATTGTAGGTTTTGTTGTTGTTGTCAAAATAGTTTAAAACGTAGAATGTTTTTAGAAGTGTGATTATAATTTCTCTTTTAGCCAAAAAAGAAAAATCCTCGGCAAGTTTTTGAGAATTAGAGGACTGTAAGTTCAAGCACGCATCTATAAACTTAGAGGGTAAACGTCTCTGCTAAAGGCAGCAGAGTGAACTGATAACTTGAAAAGCATTCCTGGAAACTGATGCAAATACCAAATGCCGCTGTGCTCCCTCCCTGCTGATGTGGCAGGGTTTGAAGCAGGCAGCCGTCAGCATTTGGTGGGAGGCCCTGGACCTAGAAAGAAACAATGAAAGTGGAGAAAACTAAACGAGAATCTTTCTTTCTTAAAGTGAGAATCAAGATCTAATTGCAGCTGTTTTTACACATAACTTGGGGGAAAATAGTTGATTCGGTGTTTGTTTTAAAGGAGGAATTTTTAGTGGTCAGTTAGATCTCTGTTAAATATTTTTGTGACTCCAAATAAGGAGCAGCTTTTCCTGGGGATGGGGGTGGGACTGGTAGAGCTGCAAGAGCTGACCCAGAACCTGCACTGAGTGCCCTGGTGAGGGCCCTGATGGTTCTAGTGTGGGGAGGAGGAGAGAGGGAGGGAGGAGAAAATGAGTAGAAGGAAAAACAAGTAAGGGAGTGGGGTGGGGTCAAGACTTGAGAGTAGAGGGACAGAAGAAGGGAGGCAGAGGAGACTAAAGATTCCTACAACTTTGGTGCTAGACGGTTAATACCTGGGTCCCTATTCCCAAATTATTTTCTATGAAAAAAGATAATTTCTTTAGCTTCCTATAACCCACCGATTACAAACTGGGCCACATATTTATATATGGCAAGAAAACGGTTGAGAGTCTGGCTAATACAGAAATGCAGAACAGCCTGACGAGGCCCTGATGTCTTAATCTTATATTTCTTTCTTCCATCAAAGTTAAACATCGGACTGACATCTCCTTTCAAACATTCACTGAAGATCTACTCTGTGAGAAGCAGCAATACCTTGTTATCTCATTCTAGTTCCAGTTCTAGTTGACTTGATTGTCAAACAACTGCTAAGAAGGTATTTGCTGAGAATTAATGTGGTAGCTGAAGAGTTAAGTGCTGGTTTTTTATTTTGTATTTATTTATTGAGAAGGTCTCACTTTATCACCCAGGCTGGAGTGCAGTAGCATGATCTGGGTTCACTGCAGCCTCGACTTCCTGGATTCACGTGATCCTCTTGACCCAGCCTCCCTAGTGGCTGGGACTACAGATGCATGCCACCATGCCAGGCTAATTTTTTTGTATTCTTTGTAGAGATGGGGTTTCGCCATGTTGCCCAGGCTGGTCTTAAACTCCACCTGAGCTCAAGTGACTCACCTGCCTCTGCCTCTTAAAGTGCTTGGATTACAGGCGTGAGCCACTCTGCCCAGCAAGGGCTGATTTCTTTCTGTGATATTTGTTTGAAAGGCATAGAGATTCCTGCTCTGGGTCATATCAATTAGGATATTCAGTTCCCATTGATTATTTAAATGAGTCAAGATCTATCTATATATATTTTTTTGAGACAGTTTTTGCTCTGTTGCTCAGGCTGGAGTGCAATGACACGATCTCAGTTCACTGCAACCTCTGTCTCTTGAGTTCAAGCTATTCTCCTGCCTCAGCCTCCCAAGTAGCTGGGATTACAGGTGTCCACCACCACCCCTGGCTAAGTTTTCTATTTTTCAGTAGAGAGGCGGCTTCACCATGTTTGCCAGGCTGGTCTTGAACTCTTCACCTCAGGTGATCCACCCACCTCGGCCTCCCAAAGTGCTAGGATTGCAGGCATGAGCCACCACGCTGGGCTGGTAAGATGTATGTTTACTCAAGCAATATTTAGTGTTATGCCAGGCACTTACTGGGTTGGTGGGTATATAATTATGAAACAGAATGCTAAGGTCATTACCCTCGGGGGCTTATAGTCTGTTGGAGGATAGAGAAGAGTGTGATGAATACTGTAATGCAGGAATAGAATGCTTACATGTTTATGGGAGGATTTAGGATGGACACCTTATCTAGATTCAGATAAGTGGAATCAAGGAGGGCTTCCTGGAGGATGCAACATCCTTGTTCAACCCTTAAATACAAACAGAATTTTAAAAAGAGGTGTGAGAGTGGTGTGGGCACAGAGGCATTGAAAAATTTGTCAATCTGAGGAATGGAGCATTTCAGTATGATGGGATTGTGGTGGAAAAGAGGGAGGATAGAGGAAGGAGCCAGAGATGAGATTGATGGTTTTGGGAGAGACCAGATCAAAAAGGACCTTTTAGGCTGTATTCTGGTGTTTGTGTTTTCTCAAGTGTGCTATGGGAGTGTTTAGATTATTTTAAACAGAGAAGGTAGGAAACCAGAGAGTGTTTTGAATAAGATGACTGGGGCTGCTGTGTGGAGAAACGATTGGAAGGGGAGCACAGTAGAGAATGGGAGAACAGTAAGGAGACTGCAGCAGGAATTCTGAGGGGAAATGATGGTGGCCTGAACTAGGATAGAAGTGGTGGAGCTCAAGAGAAGTTGATGAGCTTTAGAAATGTTTTATAAGTGAAGAAAAGTGCTCTGATGTTTGGTAATGGGGAGAGAGAGAGAGAGAGGAAGAACTCAAGGGGATGACTCAAGGAGCACTGCCAGTTTCTGGCTTTGGCAACTGGATGGCTGGAGGTGCCGTCCAGTGACTTGGGGAACGTTTGAGGAGGAGATAGCATGGGGTGGGGAGGGGAGGATAAAGAGGCCAGTTCATGTTCAATTTTGGGTGATTGTGGGCCATCTAAGAGGAGATGTCTCATAGATAATTAGATACTTAGGCCTCAAGTCCACAATTTCTATTTGGCCTTGACTTATGGATAAAGGAATCATCAGATGACTGATGTCATGGGAGTGATGAAATCCCCCAGATTATATGTGCTTGTGAAAGTAGAAAATAATCAAACATAGGACAAAACTCTGAAGAGCTCCAACGTTAAAGAACGAACAGAAGAGGAAAATCATCAAGGCAACTGAGAAGGAGCAGCCACTTTGGATGGGGAAAAGCCGTAATGTCCCCATCACAGAAGGAAAGAAAACAGGCTTTGCAGAGAGGAAAGAATAGTTTTTTAGGGTGCTGGAAAGTTTCATGTTTTTCTGAGAGGTCCAGAAAAGGCGAAAAAGATTACATAAATTAGCACCTTGGAGGTCACTGGTGACCTTGGTATCAGTGGTTTCAGTGGGACAAAATCCAGGTGAGCGGAAGTGGAAGAGGGAAAGATGAGGTAATAAACACATGTGGTGTGGAATTTTAGCTATAACAGGAGTCCAGAAGGAGCTGGATAGAGTTTAAGGATGATGTTAGGATTACTATGCAAGAAGATTATGCATGTTTAGAATAAGATCATTTGAAGCAGCTGCTTAATTTTAACACTCACCCCCATTTTAAAGCCTTCCACTAAAATATTCTTTAGGTTTTCTATGTTATGCCCCTCTTCCTTTGCTTTTTAGTATTGAAGCAAGGAACATTTAAGTGTGTATGGATTTTATTTTCCTAACTTGTTAGTGAATCATCAATTTTTCTCATGAGGTTCTTTTACAATGTGTAGACAGAGTCGATTTATCTCATATTTCATGAATCCCAGTTTAATCTCCAGTGCCCCATTTTTCAAGTTTAGAAATATGAAATAGGTAACCACCTCTTTACTTACACATGATTCTGAGTATTCTTTTATACAGATTGTATGGAGATAGTTGTTTTGTGGTATCTTGTTATTGACTATTCCAAGCCCCATAATTCAGAGGGATGTATTTGGGCACACAAATTTCAACTTTCAGTTAAGTCTGCCTTTTTCTTTGAGAAGATGCTGATTACACTTCTGCAGCCAGTTCCAAATCCATCCTTAAGTTGAAAAACACCAGAATGTTGATGCATTCCAAAAGTCCACCTGGTTTATTAGAACTTTGGTTGGCTTGGCTTCCAGACTCATATTTTTCAATTCTTTTCAAGTAGCTGAAAGAAATAAGGAGACATTTACTTCCAGTTGCAAGAAAGAGTCTGGGTGTTGATAATTGATTAATTCATCCATGATCTCTCTTTGGTTCATATATTACATATACAAAAACAATTATAAAGACTTAATTCTATGTGATACTATATGTGCAATTAATACAGTTTATATTTTATTTTTTAAAACTGGCAAATTAAGTTATTGGTATTACTGTTAAACTTTTTTTTTTTTTTTTTTTTTTCTGAGATGGAGTCCTGCTCTGTTGCCCAGGCTGTAGTGCAGTGGCATGAACTTGGCTTACTGCAACCTCTGTCCCCAGGGTCCAAGCAATTCTTGTGTCTCAGCCTACTGAGTAGCTGGGATTACAGGCACCCGCCACCATGCCCGGCTATTTTTTTTGTATTTTTAGTAGAGATGGGCTTTTACGATGTGGGACCAGGCTGGTTTCACACTCCTCACCTCAAGTGATCCGCCTGCCTCGACCTCCCAAAGTACTGGGATTACATGAGCCACCGTGCCTGGCCCTGATAAACTCCTTAAAATTTGATTCTGACCAGTGGAATTCTTTGTGTGAATAATCTTTCAGTTAGTTAATGTGATGTCATAACTACCTGTTATATAGTATGCTAAGTACTGTGGCGGGAATTTTAAATAAATTATCTCAAAGTGCCAACAATCATTATCTACATCTTAAGGGGTGTGTTTTATTACTTTTTTTCAATTTTACAAGACAGTTGAGGCTCAGAAAGCTGAAGTGACTTGTCTAAGGCTTCCTAGATATCCTAGAATGGGCCAAGTCCTTTTGCTGTACATTTTCAAAATGCCTTGTACTTCTAATACCTAATATCTACCACAAGACTGGTTGGTTAATTAATCAAAAGTGCTAATTATTCATTGACTAGCTTCACTTGAATGTGAGGTCTTTTATAGCAGACACAATGCCAATTTCATTTACCCTTCTATCACTAGATCCTGGCATAGTGCCTGCTGACTTGTAGATGCTCAACAAATATCTACCCAATAAACAACTGATTTGGCATGACATAGCTGGAAAATAAGGAACATAAATATAAATACTGGTTATTTACTTCACTGATGAGTTACTATTTAACCCATACATTAAAAATTTTCTTTTATTGATATAATGGCAATCAACACATGAAATGTACTTAACACATAAATGTATTTTAGGCAGTTCACCCAATAGTCACGCCTAATTGTTACCTAATAGCTTATAAACATTTAAGTCAAATTTATGAGGAACAAAATACCATAAGACTAGGAAAAAGCTGATTTTATTAATTATAAAGTCAGGAAATAACTGAGAGTTGGAAGACAATTCAAACATCATCCAAATCATAATCATAATTATAAATGTATGGAAGCAAGATTTGTTTTTCTACCATATTTCTATTGTCTGACAAGTGTCTGGTATACAAGTATTCAATAAGTGCTAGTTGCATGAAGTAATTCCTTTTACAAATGAGAAAACATGACTAAAGAGGTTATTTGACTAGTCAGCTTATGGTAGATCTGCAACTAGGGGGCTGGCCTCTTGACTGAAAGCCTCTTGCTCCTTCCTTTAAATTAAAATAAAATCTAGCATTTGTCTGGAATATTTTTCAATATTTAACACTCACAACAATCTGAAGAATTTTACAAGGGGAAAATTATTTTACAAGGAGAAAATTGAAGCTCAGAGTTAAAGACTTTCTCCAGATCACTGGTTCTCAAAGCGTGGTCCCTGGATAGTAACATTAGCATCACCTTAGAACTTGCAAGAAACACAAATTCTCATGTTTTATCTCAGACCCACTGAATCAGAAACTCTGGGTGTGGCTTCTCAGCAATCTGTGGGTTAACGAGCCCTCTAGGTGATTCTGATCATGCGGCAGATAGGGAACTACTAGTGTTGAGGAATGTGACTCTTATGGTTAAAGTCGGATTTAGATAAATTACTTTGATAGCCTCATGGAGAATAGATTAGGGCAAGATGGAAACCTGGAAGTCCAGTTATGAAGATAACTTCTTCTCTCTCTTCTCCTTCATTCCAAAAAGCCTCCTTCACATTTTTTTACTCTCTCTTTAATATGTCTGTTGACTTACTACTTTTATTCTATTTTATTTCTAGTTGACCAATAATAATTGTATATATTTATGGAGTACAATGTGATGTTTCAATACATGTATACATTTGGAATAATCAAATCAGACTAATTAACATATTTATCACCTCAAATATTTATTGTTTCTTTCTGGTGAGAATATTAACAAATCCTCTTTTTTAAGCTCCTTTGAAGTATACAATACGTTATCATTAACTGTAGTCACCATGCTGTGCAGTAGATCACAAGGACTCATTCCTTCCGTCTAACAGGAACTTCGTACCCATTGCCAACGTCTCCCCTTGCCTGTCTAGGCCCCTTCTTTTCTTGATTCTCCTTGGTACAAAGAGATTGGTAGCTGGGCATTCTGGAAGCCTATTAATTATTCTTTATTACAGTATTTTTAGCATGAAAGGAAGAATTTTAATCCTTTTTTTTTTTTTGCTCATCCTAACTCTATTTAAAGTTATTTAGTTAACATATTTACAGTGAAAAAATGTGTACTGAAGGGTATACATGAACTCTTCAAGAAAGCTGACTGTGATTTGAGTAATGGTTAAAACCTGGTGCTAATGAAGTGTGGGCTGTAGCCTCAGTTCCTCTATGGACCAATTAACTTCTCCCAGTTATAGTATCTTGGAATTCACCACTCTGTGGACTTGGGGTGCCATTCCCTTGGTAATTAAGCAGATCAGTTGAGGCAAAAAAGATGCATACTTTACTGCAAATTCATTACTCCTCCTAGAAAATGCTTCCAGAGGCCCAGGTGATGTTTTGAAACATTTTATTTACACATTGACATCAGAGACATATGCTTCTATTCCCTGTAGTTTCTGTGTCATGTTTTGATACTTGAATAAAAATGACACTTTGGAGCCTTGAAAAATGGACTTTCCTTCTGAAGTACCCAGGAGAGTAGGTAAGAGAATAGATCTTCCTATTCAGAACTTCAGAATGTGCAACATGTTGGACTAAAGCAGTCGCATAAGTCATTGTTCATGTCTGTAAGTCCCTACTGGATTTTCTGACAGGGACCTCATTTTACAACTGTGGCCATTTATGAACACTGGCAGACATACTCCTGCCCAGACTTGGAACAGGACCTGTTGTATAGGATAAATTTAAGAAGCTCAGTTCTAGCCTTTTCTAAGCATTGTTCATCGTTTTTCTCTCTGGGGCTCTGTTCTTTTATCTGGGCTTCATATTTCTGAAACCAGACTAAATTGTATGTCCATTCTTATATCATCTATCTCGTTTTCTTGCACTCGAGTTCCTCTTTTGATAATGTGCCTGGTTCCTCTATTATTGGTAAAAATCAATCAGTCTATTCACTCCTTGCTTCCTTCATTCATTCCACAAAACTACTACTGTCTGTGTAAGACACAATGTTAGAAATTCGGCCTGATGGGAGGATTGCTTGAGCCCGAGTTTGAGGTCAGACTGGGCAACGTAGAAAGACCTTGTCTCTACAAAAAATAAAAACATAAAAATTAGGCATAGTGGTGTGTGCCTGTGGTCTGAGCTACTCAGGTGGCTGATGTGGGAGGGTCAGTTGAGACAGGAGGTCAGGCTGCAGTGAGCTGAGATTGTGCCACTGCACTCCAGCCTAGGTGACAGAGCAAGATCTTGTCTCAAGAAAAGAAAAAAGGGAGAGAGAAAATAAAGAAAGAAAAAAATTGGGCCTGAGCTCTGATCTTGGCAACCAGCCATTTATTACCCCTTCCTTACACCCTGGAGGCTGGAGTTCTGCTCCTAAACTTCAGTGCCATGTCTGTATATTCATGTCAGTTACTGTTGCAGACCTAACTGCCCGGATCTCCAATAGTGCTTCCCCAGGACTCTACAGTCCTACACTTGTTGCAGCACCTGCATTCCTTCGTGCAGGACCACCCTGATGGCCATTCTGGCTTATTGCCTCCATGCTGTCTCTGCTTCTGACTTCCGTCTATTGTCTGCAGCTGAGTGCATTTCTGCTCTGCCTGTTCCCAATCTTCACTTTGCTCTCAGAATCTCCACCTGAGAGAATAGGATAGGTTTTGCCAATTCCTCCTGCCACGTCTTGTTTTGAATTATATGTTCAACAAATAATGATTAAGTTCTTATTATGTGCCCAGTGTAGATGTGGGAATAGAAAAAGGAATAAGATAGAAATTCCAGTCTCAGGAGACTGTTACAGATAGAGTAGATTCTCCCTAATTGTGAGGATAACAAGCTTTTGCAGTTTGAGGTACTTAAGATTTTAGGGGGACAATACAGTTATAGAAGGATTAAATGCAAACTTGCATGAATCTTCTTTGTATTATCTCTAAAATAGAACCATCAGAACAGCACGCTAAACAAAGAATATCGGTAACATTTTTTACATCTTAAATTACTAATAATGGTTATGGTACAACTGCTTTGCATTTATCATCTCTTGCTCAGTTGAAATTTCTCAAGGCCTTTCTCCTCTGCCATTTCAATAAAATGTCCATAAATTTGCTTTGCTTTGCCAAAATAATATACATATGAAAGATCTTTCCCCCTGAATTTGGTTCTCCATCCAAATGTGCAATGCCTTTCTGATTTCATGATTTGGAATTGTTGACTTCTGCATCCTCAATCCCAGAGATAACTCCCCAAAGTACATGCCATCAGGCCCCTCTTACACAAATACTACTTCCCTTCTTTGCAACTGTGGGAGTTCCATTTTAAGGTCCTGGTTGATGTCTCCTCAGATTCCCTAATTTCCTAAAGCCTCAAGGCAAAAACCTCTGTTACTGTCATGCCATCTGCCTTCCTTTACTTTTTATTCCCATCACCCAATTTCCTCTTTTTCTAATTATCCCCAAAAGGAGTAACTCATAATTCTTATATACTGGAACTAAAATTCTTGTGGTTGAGAAAAAGTATATAAAACTAAACTGCATATACTGAAATACGTTGTTTATTAAAATTTGATGTAAGGGCAATTCATGCATGGGTAGAGGTTACTGTAACTTACCTGAGAAAATAATGCATTAGCTCTTTAAAACAAAGATATTTTTCCTTAATGCAGTGAACAAGGTATTAACAAGGTCTAAGGGAGTTAAAAAGTAACTTGTTCTGCTTGGGGAAGTTGAGGAGGCTTCCAGGAGAAGGGAACATTGGAAGTGAATCCTGGAGAAATTCACCAAAACAGAAAGGAAAGGAAAGCCCTTCCTAGGAAAGATGATACAATATTTGTGGTGGGAGGTGACATTTATCATAATTTGTACTTACATAATTAATGTTATCATAATCTCCCTCTAGAACAGTGATTCTCAATCCAAGGTGATTTTGTCTCCCAGGGGATGTTTGGCAGTGTCTGGAGACATTTTTGACTGTCATTAACTGGGGACAGGGGTGTATGCTACTAGCATTTAGTGGATAGAGGCCAGGGGTGCTGCTAAACATTCTATTGTACATGGGACAGAGCCATAACAAAGATTTACTCACCTCCAATGTCAATATTGCCACTGCTCTATAAGGTAAGTCCCACAAGGGCCGGAATCTTGCCTGTCTTATTCACTACTGTGTCATAAAAACTAGCATGGTTACAGTCAGTGTTGGTACTCATTCAACATTTGCTAAGTGAAGAGAGGCATGAAAGAGAAGTCGTGTTTGAGAAAGAGCAATATGTATGTTGGTACTTGGGGTATAATTAACAGTGCAGGCCAATGGATTGCGAGGGCCTAACCTAAAGCTGAAGCTGTGAAGACAGACAGAAGGAGAGAGATATTTATGACCTAGAATTCAAAGGACTCGGTGATCAATTAAATATGGAAAGTGGAGGTGAGAGCTGGCTTGGGCTACTAAGTGGGTGTTGGTATCATTATTTGGGATGAGGAAGACAGGAGGAGAAGCAAGATTTGTATATGTGCATGTATGTGTACTTGCCTTTGAATATTTATTAAAACCTTAGTTTGTATTGCTATCAAGACTTTTTATGTAACCATTACCCAGGTATAGAAGATATCAAGATATATAATTCCAGTTTTCAAGAAGCTGACATGTGAATCATTTCTCATTCATTCAGCAACTATGTATTGAATCATAGGCAGTGAGGATAGAAGGATGCTTTAGATGACAATTGCCTTCAAGTTGCTCATAATTTAGTGGGCAAGTGTGAGAGATAAATAATGTGAAAAAGATTAGTGATAGAAGTATTTTCATGGGAAAACAGAAATAAGGCTTCTAGCTTTGCCTGAGAATATTAAGATGGATCACCAAGAACAGAAGATCAATCTTAATGGGTGAGAATTTGTTGGGTTGGCACTCCAGGAAGTAAAGAGGAATATGCAAAATCATGGCATCATGGTTCATTCAGATGGTTCACTCATTCATTTATTAAATATGTATTTTATGTCTACTGTGTCTCAGTCACTGTGATGGGATTTGCGAACCTAAGGCAAGAGGATTCCTGCAGAAAAGACAGGCATTAAAGAAGTCTACAGACTAAACTGTGATGAAACATCTTATGGGAAATATGTAGGGTGCTATAGGAACACATAGCAGGGGTCCTGATCTAGTTATGGGACATAGAGAAGGACTCTGAGGAAATGACAAACTCAGAACTACAATAGTGTCATAGCTCAGACTGCTGTAACTAAATAGACTGGTTGGCTTAAACAACATTTATTTCTCACAGCAATGAAGGCTAGGAAGTCCAAGATCAGGGTGCCAGCAAATTTAGTTGCCCGTGAGGACTCTCTTCCTGGCTTGCAGACACATTATGTCTTTACATGGCAGAGAAAGAGAAAGAGAGACACACAGAGAGAGAGAGAGAGAGAGAGAAAGCACTCTGGTACTCTGGTGTCTCTTCTTACAGGGACACTAATCCCATCGTGGGGTCCCTATCTTTATGACACCATGTAAACATAATTACCTTTCAAAGGCCCCACTTCCAAATAGCATCACATTGGGAGCTTCAACAAATAAATTTTGGAGGGACACAAACATTTGAGTCCATGATAAATGGGTACAAGTTAGTGGAGGGAAGGAAGATGAGTGAGATAGGGGTTGAATTAATGCAAGTACATTCCAAGTTATTCAGAGGATAATTATGGAGGGCCTTGAAAGGCATGTGAGAGATTTATTCTAACAACAATGAGAACTCTCTGAAAGTGTTAAATCCTAACCCAAATATTAACTCTAACCTCGCTGTAATTCTAATTCTGATCAGATGTGTGTTTAGAAACATAACTCCGTGGTCTGGAGAATGGATTGAAGCAGGTAAGAGGAGCTTAAGAGAATCTTCATGATGATAGATGAATTGTGGTAGGATGTGGGGGTGATAACATTGAGGATGAAGAGACTTAGGTGAATTTGGCATGTGAGAATCAGGAAAAGAAAGGAATTAAATATGACTACCAGGTTTCTGCCTTGTGGTAACATTTCTGAGACAGAATCCCGGCAGAACTTGAGGGCTTTAAACTATGGTGAATTCCCTTTTAGGCACGCTGTGTTTGAAATACCTGCACATAATTCCCTATAGCTGCAACATGGACTGCCTGTGGGAAAGAATCAGAAAAGAGGAAGTAGGCACCAGCATTCAAATCATAGAGGTAGCGGTATATATTGTTAGAAATGAGGAATCATTGAGGGATTCTCTCTAGGACACTTGTTGGTGTGATTTGTGGTTTAGAACACTTATTCTGGCAGTAGGAAGGCTGGATCATGGAGAGCTAATATTGGAGACAGTCAGCTAAGGAGCAGTTCCATCATGAAACATGGTGGTAGTAGGTTGAGCAGTAGAAGGAGGGTAAGAATTATATTTAAAAGATAGCTTCATAATATTTATTGATAGAATATCA
Source organism: Symphalangus syndactylus (assembly GCF_028878055.3). Classification (NCBI taxonomy): domain Eukaryota; kingdom Metazoa; phylum Chordata; class Mammalia; order Primates; family Hylobatidae; genus Symphalangus; species Symphalangus syndactylus. Next base: position 106,534,550 of record NC_072425.2, read on the forward strand.
GGGTAAAAGGAAGAATTGAGAATGGTATCTAAATTTCCTTTAAAGCATTGAATGGATGATAGTGTCATTCAAAAAGCAAGGAGGGGAAAGGCAGACTTCTGAACTTGAACTTATATTAGGACATGGAATGCTTTGCAGAACACACTCCAGGCAACAGCTGCTGGCTTCTGTGACATTGTCATGGATAGTTTTATTAATGCTGACTTATTTCAGTTTCTCTCTATAACTTCTTTCTTTCTCTTGGTTTCTAAGGATGGACTTCTTCTCTCCCTACACTACCCCTTGGAGAAAACCTTTTATCAAGAAGATACCAAATATCATCACTGATGTAAGTGCTGCAACTAAAAAAGGTTGCCTTCTGTTTTATGAACTCAATGATAGCATCATATACACAACCACCTGGATTTTTTTTTCTTTTTGAGACTGAGTCTCGCTCTGTCACCCAGGCTGGAGTGCAGTGGCGTGATCTCGGTTCGCTGCAACATCAGCCTCCTGCGTAGCTGGGACTATAGGTGCCCACCACCACACACAGCTATTTTTTTTTTTTGAGACAGAGTCTCGCTCTTTCACCCAGGCTGGAGTGCAGTGGCGCGATCTCGGCTCACTGCAAGCTCCGCTTCCCAGGTTCATGCCATTCTCCTTCCTCAGCCTCCAGAGTAGCTGGGACTACATGCGCCTGCCACCACACCCAGCTAATTTTTTTTTGCATTTTTACTACAGACAGGGTTTCACCATGTTGGCTAGGCTGGTCTCCAATTTCTGACTTCAGGTGTAGCCTTCCTTGGCCATATTTTCATTTGGATGCTTTGCTGTTTTCTCAGTTCAACATATTCATATCTCAGCTTTCCAGAGTTCTTCCATTACGTCCAGAATCCTTATTTCCACCAAGTCTCTTAGTGCACTAATGTTCTTGTACTTGCACACATCTGAAACCTCAAGATCATCTCTGATCATTCTATAGTCTTCATTCTTCAAATTCAGGAAATCATGAAGTTCTATTATTTTTCCTTTAAGATGCCTCTTATTCAGTCCTTCTTATGTTGCTACCCCTAATGTTCTAGCTAACAAATAAATAGAGAAACATTCATTAAGGCCCTACCATGTGCCAGGTAATCAAAGGTGCTCAGAGTGTAGTGCTAGTGAAGGGACAAATGCATAAACCAACAATTACTGTTTAATATGATATGGAATCCTCATAGAGTACAATGTACAGTGGAGGCACCAATGAGAGAGTGATTAATTCAAACTATGAAAATCAAGGAAAAATGTACAAGGTATGGCATTTGGAATCCACTATTCATAGTTAGTATGGCCAGAGTACAAATTGTGAATCAGAAAGTTACAAAAAATAAGGCTGTAAAGGGACCGAATAAATCATCCTAATCGAGAAATGCATCATACCACACCCAGACTGTTGTCCCAACTTTTTAGCTGCTTCTGATGCCTCTAGTTTTTCCTTCATTGGTTTAACAAGAATTTATTTTAAAGTGTATTTAGAATGAATTTTCAAAGCACTGTCGTGTATGTCACCCATTTAACCATTACAACACTTCCTTGAGGTAGTATGCTCAAGCTAGTAACTTTCTCAATATTACATAACTAAGTTTGAACTCTAGGTCTTCTAAATTAAATTGCCAAATACTTGTCATTTATCTATGCATTTTGAGTATTTCTGCCAAAATGTCTATGCATTTTGTATATTTCTGCCAAACTAGAAATGTGATGGTTACCTACTGCTCAAAAACTTTCACTGGCTTCCAATTATCCTGTATCAGCAAGAAAAGCCTCTTTGCTTGGTGTTTTCAAGACTATCCACAATGTGAAACCACTATACATATTTAATATTATTTTTTACTGTTCAATAAACTGTGACTTTGTGTTTTGGTTATCTGTTGGTGCCTGACAAACTACCTTAAAAATAAGTGGCTTTAAACAACAAGAATTTTATTATATCTCCTGATTTATAGATAGGAATTCAAGTAGGGCTTAGCTGGGCAATTATTCTATTCTAATTTGTACTGACTGAGGTCTCTTAGGATCCTGATGGCAGCTGGTCTGGTCTGAAGGATCCGAGATGGCTTTGTTCACATGTCTGTTGCCTTAACAGAAATGACTAGAAGGCCGAGCTCAGCTGGAACTTTTTGCTGAAATGCCTATATCAGGCACCTCTAGCATAGCAGGAAGATTTCTTATTTGGCTCCGAGAGAGTGTTCTAAGACAGCAAAGAGGAAGCTGCAAAACTTTTTCTGTCTTAGCCTTGGAAGTTATGCAGTGTCACTTCCACTACCTTCTGTAGAAAAAAGAGAGCCACAATGCCAACTGAAATTGAAGAGGATGGTATTGCACAAGGACATCATTACCTGGAAGCATAGTTCATTAGGGAGCAACTTTTGGAGATTGCTTTATACACACTTGGCTTTAGTCAAACAAATTATCACTATACTAGCTCATGCCATGCTTATTCCTGCATCTGAACCTTCAGCCATGTTGATCTTCCCAAGACGTTCCTTCTCTGTCCTCTTTTGACTTTCCTAGACCCTACCTGTCCTTCCAGGCTTGTTCAGTTTCAACTTGAGCATTTACTGTCTTTCTCTGAATACTCTAGTTCTTAAAAAATCTTCCCCATTTTAGAAATACAATAGCATTTATAGTCTGACATAGGAATAGAAAGGAGAAGACTGAGTTGGAGATATTTTGGTGGAAGAATTAACAGGGCAAAATGCGTATTTGGATGCTGTAGGCTAGCAACAGGAGCCGGTGAGAGATGATATTGTAGCTTTGAGCCTTGATAGCTGAGAGGATTGAGCTACCATTCACAGAATCATGAAACACCTGATGGACAGTGGGTGTAGGAGAAAATGTAAATTCCTTTTTGAAATATGTTACTTTGGAGGCATAGTGGAAGAGCCAGGTAAAGGAGTTGTGCAAGCAATAAATAAAGAGAAATGGAGTTTGGGAAAGAAGTGAGGATTAAAGAAGTAGATCTGAGAGCCTACAGGCAAGGAGATGCTACTTGAGTCTGCGACATTGAATAAGCCTGCCAGAGGAGAATTTGTGGAGATGGAACACAAAATAGCCAAAGACAGACTTGGAGCAGAAAGAATATGATGATTCAGAGGAAGAGACCTGGGGGAGTGCCGGGGAGAGCAGATCTTTATAATCCTAAAAAGAAGGGAGCTTCTAGAAGGTGAGGATGATCAAGTGTTAAATGCTGAAAATGTGTTTAAGAAGCAGAGGACTAAAGAAGATCATGATCATGAGGTCACTGACTATGGATCTAGAAATTGTTAGGAGGAAGCCTGATTGTATCCAACGTAAGTGGACCATAGGGTTAGAAGCAGGAAAAGTGAAGCCAGACTGGCCACTTTTTCAAGAAGTTTAGCAGTAAAGGAAAAATAGGATATCTTCTACAATAGAATTACAAACAAAACTTTAAATGATGACTGTTCTTATTGGATGGTAGTCATTAAAGAAAGTAATGTGTGCTTGTGTGTATATGTGTGTGTGTGTGTGTGTGTGTGTGTGTAGGTGTATACTATTCAGCAGTGTCTTCCAAGCCCAGATCTGTATTTAAACCACAGGAGGAGCCAATCACACTTTCTAAGGCCCAACTCAGACTACTGAGTGAGACTTATTTATTTATTTATTTGGAGACAGGGTCTCACTCTGTTGCCTAGGCTGGAGTGCAGTGGTGCAATCTTGGCTCACTGCAACTCCCACCCCCTGGGTTCAAGTGATTCTCTTGCCTCAGCCATCTGAGTAGCTGGAATTACAGGCATGTGTCACCATGCCTGGTTAATTTTTTTAATCTTTAGTAGAGATGGGGTTTTGCTATCTTGGCCAGGCTGGTCCCTAACTGCTGACTTCAAGAGATCCACCTGCCTCGGCCTCCCAAAGTGCTGAGATTAGACTTGAGCCGCTGTGCTGGGCCTGAATGAGAAATTTTGAGGCTGGGTCCCATGCATTTGTAGGTTGAGAAATGCTCACAGACTGACTTAAGGGTTTTGGTGTATCCAGGGACCTTGAGCTTCAGAAAATAGTTGATATCTTTATGGGGGTAGAGCTAATATGCAGTTAGGTTGTCAGAATAAAAAATTGCAAAATGAAAACTACAACAAGAATTCAAGATGTGGCTAGGTGTGGTGGTACAAATGTGTAATCCCAACACTTTGGGAGGCTGAGGCTGGAGGATTACTTGAGTCCCGGAGTTCAAGACCAGTCTGGGCAACATAGTGAGACCCCTGTCTCTACAAAAAGTGAAAAGATTAGATGGGTGTAGTGGCACATGCCTATAGACCCAGCTTCTCAGGGGGCTGAAGTGGGAGGATCACCTGAGCTCAAGGAGGTCAAGGCTGCAGTGAGCCATGATCATGCCACTGCATTCCAGCCTGGGAAATAGACCCAGGCCCTCTATCAAAAAATAAAATAAAATAAAAATTCAAGATGTAAAGAAGTAAAAATAGAAGACAAATGTCTCTAATTGAAGACCAACAGCTACAAAAGTCGTAACTTTATATAGATTTTCTTTTTTTCTTTCCTTTTTTTTTTTTTGCCTCAGGAAGCAACGTGGACAATTTTATGAAAATCTATCATCAGAATTCCAAGGCATGTTCCTTTCCTTTCCTTTCCCTTTTTTTTTTTTTTTTTTTTTTAAACTGGGCTAGGGGAGAAGGGTAAAAAGAATGTGGCTTGTGAGGCAAGCTAAACCTCAAGAATTTTTTCAAACTAAACACTTTTTCTAACCATTTGATGTCTGGAAGTCTGGATATTGGGGGCAGGGAAATTAGCAGAGCTGTGGCTGTAGGACCATTTGTCATTTCCTGGGAGGTGCCTGTGCTTAACTCTTAAGGGAAGCACATTTGAATATGCTTCTGGGCTTTAACCAAGAGGAGGTCCAACCCTCCACTTTTTCTTTTTCAGACTGGTGTTTTCTTTCCCTACTCCTCAGTGGAAAAGATTGGCTTTCCTTGAGGGAGACGCAAATAGCAGCGCCCTTTGGATGTCAACGAGACCAACACTGTTTAATGCCTCTGTTTTCACACTTTCTTGTGAAAATCCAAAACACAGAAACAATGTCACATTTTATTAATCATATTTAGATAGGAATGCATTCATACTGTTGTGCTGTGTGTATTTTCACAAGAAAATCTTTGTCAAAACTGAGTCTGGCCTTTGTTTTGAGACTGGTATGCCAAGAAAGGGTTACAAAATCCTGTTTCTTCTTGAAGTATAACAGCTGGTAAGAAAGCACAGCATCTCCCTCCCTCCCAGCCCTGGGGTTGTACTAAGTAACTCACTGCCAATACCATCCCCCATAGCCTCTCTCCGCTTAGTAAAATCCCTTGCAAAGTTGATATCCAGCAGCAAGCAAAGGAAGCAGCCTGGGCTCCTTAGCTTTAGGAAGACTGAGGAAGAGATTGTCCTAGTTAAGGAGGTTTTAAATGCAACAACTTGTATGAGGTCTCCAAGATTTGTAGTTAGAGTGTTGTTCCTGAAAAGGAACAATTCAAGATAAGGAGTGGTCTTAGCCTTATTGAGAGCCTGAGTTAGAATTTGAAGCCCCAAACCCAAAATCGCAATCAAGTCTGAAAGCTCTGCCTCTTCAATTATGTGAACACCACTTGGCAGATTTTTGCTGTATGCGACTTACAGTAGATAACAGCTTCCATTGTCCCTCTAATCAGTGTCTTACAGAACTGAGCTTGCTTGCTACAAATAAACAGGGACACAAAAATGAAGTGTCCACAAAATGGCACACCCTTGGGTCAGCATAATTACCACTTAGGTTGTGGAGAAATCCACATGATTCATGAAGTCCTTAACTAAACACATTAAGAAACTATATATTACAATCTCCTCAAGTTGGAATAAGTGCTTTAAATAGCAATCAGAAAGGAGAGGTTGAAATGTTGATCTCAGAATGGCCTCTCTCTCTCTTTCTCTCTTTCACATAAAGCATCAGTGTGTAACCCTCATCTTTTGAATAAAATTAAGTCCCTGAGGAAATAAAAGCAACTCATTTAAATCCAAGGATTACCTGGGTGGACCCAATACACTTAAATGCTCATGTGAAAGCCACCAAACTGACTTAAAAGGTAGCAGTTGGGAAAAGAGAGAGAGAGCACAAAAAAATTATAAGTGCATCATTCTACTACAGAAAGGATGGCTGGTTTCTCTGATGAGGGCTGAGGGCAAACTCCCTCTGTGAAGGCATCTCTCACCCTCACAGAGAGGGGTTGAGCCACGCTGGCTTCTCTCTGGAAGGGAGGGCGGTGGAGCCACCACCAGGCTAAGCTCCAGCTGGTCAGCTATGTGGCACTGCTGCTATTGTTGAACAAAATTCTTTCCTCATTACATATCTCTCTTCTCAATTTAATAGAAAGTACAGTTCTTGGGATTTTTCTCTTCATGAACTTGAAGGAAATCAGAAAGGAGAAGCTTATCTTCTCCTCATTTCACAAGGAACTAACTTGCTGAATGTATACCCTGACACTTGTTTATATAACATGAAGTCTAAGGACAGAGAAAAAAACCCAGAAACTTGATCAGTTCTATAGGATGAACATTCAAGCACAATCCATAATCTACCGATGAGAAACCTGCTAAGGTTGACTTGCTGTTTTTAATGGATTCTGATTGGGTGGTGCTTTGCTTTAAATTAGTTGTGTGAATTTAATGATCAGCCTAATATTGTTCTCATCGTATATGTTAAGGGCAACTTCCAGAGTTGGGACATTAATTTTTTGGGCAAATTGTTAAAAACTTGGCAGGAACAGAAATGAGAGAGGGGTGAAATGCCATTTGATCATCATTTCTTTCATCTGTAAATTGGGGGTAATATTTTCAAAGCCTATTTAATAAAATGATGAACAGAACCATTATTTGTGAATTCATCAATTGCTCTTGAAAGTCAAATGGAAGGTGAGAGATGAGGATACAGTTTCATTCTCCTACATGTGGCCAGCCAATTATCCCAGGACCACTTGTTGAGAAAGGTGTCCCTCCTTCACTTTATATTTTTGTTTGCTTTGTCAAAGATCAGTTGGCTGTAAGTATTTGGGTTTATTTCTGGGTCCTCTATTCTGTTCCATTGTTCTATGTGCCTATTTTTATATCAGTACCATGCTGTTTTGGTGACTATGGCCTTATAGTATAGTTTGAAATCAGGCAGTGTGATGCCTCTTCTCACTGATATGTGGGAGCTAAGCTATGAGGACGCAAAGGCATAAGAATGATACAATGGACTTTGGGGACTTGAGGGGAAGGGTGAGAGGGGGACAAGGGATAAAAGAGTACAAATAGGGTGTAACATATACTGCTCGGGTGATGGGTGCACTAAAGTCTCACAAATCACCACTAAAGAACTTATTTATGTAACCAAATGCCACTTGTACCCCAATAACTTGTGGAAAAATAAAAAATAAAAATATAAAAAATAAAATAATAAAAATGTTTAAAAAGAAAATCACATGTAAGGGTTTTGCAAATTATAAATCAGTGATTCCCAGCTGGAGTAGGGAGAGTGGAGGAATAGAAATGTTAGTCACCTCTTAAGACTATAGCCAGATTTGAAGGCATCAGTTCATATTTTCCCTTAATTTTAGGAGTGGAGGCTTCTAATTCCTGGCTAATATGGTGACAAAATAAGATAGAATTTGCATAATTTGCGTGATCAGTTATCATTGAGTTGGCACTGTTATGCATATAGGAATTCTGGGTCCCTACCCCAGATCTGCTGAAACAGAATCTTCAAGGGTTGGCCCAGCAATCTGTGTTTCAGCAAACCCTCCCGCTCATTCCAACGTCCACTCAAGTTTGAGAACCACAGATCTAATCTAATCCTGTTGACTGCCTGGTCATATTACCTACTTGAAAAATGACAATAATTTTTGTCTCTCAGCATCTGCTTCCTTCTCCTCATCCTCCTTTTCATGGTCACTAATCATCTCCTAAAGTACCTTTTTCATCATGCCATTCCTCTTCTCAGAATTTCTAGGAAGCCACTTATTACCTACCACATCCATTTCTACAGATATTATAGCTAAAAGGGGCCCTTATGAGGAAGTCAGGCCATAAAAAAAAATATTCTGAGGCAGGCAAGTAGGGTGGGTGAGTGTGACAAATCAGGTTATAAATCCTCTACATCAAATTGGCCTACTTATATCTAGTTTAAATATGTCTGTAGGCAGCTTTGGGGAGTGGGGGATACAGGAAAAAAGGGGAGATGCCACGAAAGGAAAACATGCAAACTGGGGTATGTCTTTAGAAGGGGCAGGGAGACTAGGATCCAAGCCACTGTACTTTGATATTTGTCATTGTCAGACCTCTTTTTTTCTTTCTTTCTTGGAACTAGCTCAGTGGGGTGTATTAGTTTGCTAGGGCTGCTGTAACAAAGTATCACAAAGTGGGTCGTGTAAACCAGCAGTCCTCAACCCTTTTGGCACCAGGGACAGGGGTGGGAGGGAGATGGTTTTGGGATAAAACTGTTCCACCCCAGATCATCAGCCACTAGTTAGATTCTCATAAGGAGCGTGCACCCCAGATCCCTCGCATACACAGTTCACAATAGGGTTCGCGCTCCTATGAGAATCTAATGCTGTGGTAATGTTCTCACCCTCGGCTTACCTCCTGCTGTGTGGCCCTATTAAAGGCCAAGGACCTTGGCCCAGGAGTTGGCAACCACTGGCATAAACAACAGAAATGTATTGTCTCACAGTTGTAGAGGTTAGAAGCCTGAGATCAAGTTGTTGGGAGGATTGCTTCCTTCTGAGGACTGTGAAGGAGAGCGCTCTTCCAGGCATCACTCCTTGGCTTATAGATGACCATTTTCTCCCTCCATCTTCACTTCATCTTTCCTCTGTGCCTGCCTCTGTGTCCAAATGTCCCCTTTTTATAAAGACAGCAATCATATTGGATTACAGCCCACCCTAATGACCTCATTTTAAATTGATTACCCTTTAAAAACTGTATCTCCAAATAAAGTCACTTTCTGAGGTACTAGGGGCTAAGATTTAACATAGGAATTTGGGGAGGGACACAGTCCAGCCCATAACATGGCATTTCCACCTTTTCCTGTATGCTTGGGTGGTCCTACAAGGGGTAGTTTATAGGAGGGTAGTGAGTGGAACAGGTGCCATGCAGAAAAAAATAAAAATAAATTTTTCACCTAGGGAACAGCTCTTGGTCAACTCTGATTTTAAAAATGAAGAATATCAACACCAAAGCTTCTTTTAGAAAACTTCTAGTCTGATCTCATCATTTTGATGAAAGAACCCCCTCAGGGAAGGAGCTTGGCCACAGTTACAACTCCTGATCGGATTTAATCAGGCTTTGATTTCAATTCCATTGCTTATACAGTAAACTGTTTCCCTAAGACGTAAAGGGACAGACCCAAGGTTCCAGCGGAGCTTGGGACCACTAGACTCAGTTCTTTTTCCAGAAGTCTGTGCTCTTTCTGGTTAATGTATCCTGCAGAGGTGCCAGATATACTTCTGAGAACCATAAGGCTTTATGTTCTTGTGCTTAACTTTCCTAGGTCATTTTGCCTCCTGAGACAACTATTTTACTATGCACTATTGGAGGTTGCAGCATTTTTTTCTCATCAAAATCTACTCTCACCATATTTTTACTGTGCAGTATTTGCTTGACTTTGTATCTCTTAACTTGTTGTTGGTTTGAACTCTTATAATAATGTTACAGCAGAAATAAAGAGAAGATTTGCCATTTCTAGTCATTTCTAGTCAAAAAGTATCCATTTCCTGCAAGTTGTCAGGAAAAAAGAAACAGATTCAAATAGCTTTTAATCTTTTAAGACACACAGCTGCAGAAAAAGAAAGAGTTGCTGATCAGTTTCTGCCCTTATAAAAAGTAGAATAAAACCTCATTAATTTAATCTTACTTGTGAGTTTTTGATTATATGAAAACATTGAATTATATAAATAAGATAATAAAGGGAAAGGTTAATTAGAGGAAAATTTTTTCCAAGTATACCAGAATAAAGCAGGTAAAGAAGTAATTCTCTCTTGTTAACCACTCTATCGCTAGCATCTAGCATACTGCCTGGAAAATAATACATGCTCAATAAGTTTGTGTTGAAAGAAAGAGTGAATAGATGAATAAAAAGCAGATTTACAATATAAGCAGATATTGGCAATACTTGGGCTGGTGCCTGATCTGTTATTCTAATTGCAAATCTCGCTTCGTTATTTATTAAATTTGAATCTCAACGAAGCAGTTCTCAGTCTTGTTTTAATTACCGTAGGTTCTTTAAAGCAATAAGCCTGAATTTCATTAAAAGAATTACATTATCCAAACTTCATTAATTCATAGTTTTCTTTTCCTTTATTTGGTATGGCATGATGAGGTCTAATTTCATTGAAATGACCCAGAGGGAAGTAAGCGATACCAAACAGGAGGCAAGAAAACTGATTAAAGAAAAGACTCCAATGTTTACAAGAATCCCTGTCTTCCTTTATGAAAGTCAACCTCACCTAAGCGAGAAAAAACTAAAATACATTTTTAGAGAATAAAGATAGATGAGTGTGGTTGTCTTTGGGGTACCTGAAAAATTGTTAGGAAGTATGGAAAATAATCACAGCTTTAAAGATAAGAATCATAAACATCTCCCCCGATACAGCAAACAGTATCACCCATGTGGTGTGTATCAATCCAGCTGGTTGAGTAAATCCTATCGAAATTGTACAATATTTCTTCCTCAACTTTACTTGACTCCAGAAGTGAAATGAATGCCTACAATGTTGTCTTTTAAATACTGTTCAAATTCTTTATTTTAAACTTCAGTGTCTTTTATGTTTATGATTGGGCTAGATGTGTGTACATAAGTCTCCTTGCTTAATTTTACTGATCGCAGGGTCAAAACAAAATCGACATTCTGAGGCAGATCCATTTGTCATCTCAAGTGGTTAACTGAGATTGGCATTGGTTTACTTAGCTGGGGCCTGGCTTTTTCCTTCAGTTAAGAGCCAATGCTGATTATAATCTAAAGAATAGAGGTGAGAGATGGAGAATAGTTTCCATTGGCTAATCTTGCTGTCTATTTTATTTAGGTCTACTATCTGGTTTTCAGTAGATAACCACTGTTTTCCCTTATTCCTGGTATCAGGACTTATTTTCACATCTACTAGTGTTGCATTTTTCTCTGAAATGTTCACTATGGTATTGGCTTTTATAGGAATTTGTTTCTTTTTCCCCAAACATAAATGTGTTGTCCTCGGACCCATTTGCCTTCGCTAAGCAAATAAAACTTCTCTGCCTCAGTAAACCTTTGCATCCATTATTATTAGTGATGACATGCTATTGGGCCTAATGAAAAACCACTACATAATAATTAAATTTCATAGAGAGGATAACCAGCAAGCTTTCAAAAAATATTGCTGAGTGTGATCAGAACGTTGCATTTTACTGCCACAAAGTATTAATAAGAGCTACTCTTCATTGATAATTCTTCCCCTTTCCCAAGCATTTAGCATGCATTTATAGTTAATCTCCACAACAACTTAAAGATGTTGAATTTTCTTTTTCATCACCTATATACAGATGAGAAAGCCTAGGATTTAGGCCAGATCGTCAATAAGTGGCAGAGCTAGGCTCAGAATTAACTCTACCTAACTCTGAAGCACACGGTTTTGCAATAAAGAGCTGCCCCTCTATGTGGTCTGTAATTCAGTGGTAAACGTAAAATTTCTAGGCATTTAGATCACTGTAAATTGTACCTTTAAAATGTCATTTTCCAGAATATTCATAAAAACCTCTATTCCATCGTGATTAATCCTGATTAAGTGAAAAATAGGAAAAAATCAAAACAGAAATACAGGCTTAATAAAAGAAAAAGTATTCTCCTCAACCAAATGCCTTCGTGGCACTTGTAAACTTAGAGCTCTTTTGACTCCTGGCCAGAAATGAATAGGGTAATAGAAATGAAAGCAGAAACAGATGTGAGCAAGTCTTGGTGACCTGCCAAGGAAACAGTATGTTCTATACAGATGCAGACACAAATACAATGGATAAGAATCTCCTTAAAGCCATTGTTGTCTCCGTTCACCAGGCACCAAACAAAGAGAAAAGTGCACATCGTTCATGGGTGACTTTTTAAAGCTTAGCTCTAAGGCTTGGCACACAGAATTCCATTTCCGTTCTGAATGATCTTCAGCTTCTTTTGCTAGGCATTATGGGACCAAAGTCTTAACTGATTGCAAATGTTTCTGTGGTAAACTTTTCCATAGGAGTCACCAGCTGGATTTAACAGTGCTTATTCTTTCGCCGTAAAACTTGGAAAGAAGGAGTGGGTAACAACAAAATCTTCCTGTGGGACATAATTGTAAGAAGTTGTTAATAAATTTGTTTTCTCTGTTTTTTTTTAAAGTGCAGGGTGCTCAAAAGGCACAGGTAAAAGAAAAAAAGTACTTGGACTCTAATTCCTTCTCAGCCAGACTACTTCCAGTGGTTTAGGAGTGCAACCCAGAAGAAGTGTGAGTGGTTTCCAGAAAAAACAGTATAAGTAGCCAAACCAAGCAATCTACTTAAAGTTGGGCACAGCAGAGCTGGAGGCCATTAGGAGTTTGAAGCAAGAGACATTGTTTCCCTTCCTTCCCTGACTGGTGGACCTAAGTATTGAATTTTAATAGAGAATCCAAACCTGACTAGATAGCTGGGGAAGAATTGAATGCTTAACAGTTAATCAGTGCTGTCTTCTGTTGTGTATCTTCATTAAGAATTGAAATTCTTTAAAATAGCCTTTCCCATCAGGATTAAAAGACAGAAAATCTATTATCACGATTTCTGGATGTTCCTTCTTATATTTCCCAGGAGTCAAAAGCCTTCATTAAAACACACAGCCATCCTCATATTGGACTTTCCTGAGAAGAGCTTTATTATTTAAGGCATTTTTTTTTTTTTTTTTTTTTTTTTTTTTTTGAGACGGAGTCTCACTCTGTCGCCCAGGCTAGAGTGCAGTGGCACGATCTCAGCTCACTGCAAGCTCCGCTCCCCGGGTTCACGCCATTTTCCTGCCTCAGTCTCCTGAGTAGCTTAGACTACAGGCACCTGCCACCACGCCTGGTGAATTTTTTTTTTTTTTTTTGTATTTTTAGTAGAGACGGGGTTTCACCATGTTAGCCAGGATGGTCTCGATCTCCTGACCTCGTGATCTGCCGGCCTTGGCCTCCCAAAGTGCTGGGATTACAGGCGTGAACCACCGTGCCTGGCCTATTTAAGGCATTTTTTAAGTAGAAAGATAGCAGGATTTTCCTGTACAAAGTAAAATTATAAACATGTAGTCAAGTAGCATATCCACCTAAAATATTTATTTGTGTTTTTTTTCTACTTTTCAGCAAAGGTGAAGAATGAAGTTATTCCTGAGATAAATCATTTTTCTTTATTTTCCAGATAATGTCAGAGGAGGCCACTCTCTATAGCCCAACCTCCAGGATTTCAGCACTTCGTGGACATGGAGGCTGGTGTGTTTATTTTTTAAATTAAACCTTGCTATTAGGGAGGAAACCTAAATGTCTGATGGTGGCAATGTGTTCTTACTTGCATTAAGGGAGCTCTCTCACTTTAGTGTTCACCACATCCATCATAGCACAGGCCAGAGATAGGCTCTGTCAAGCTGACTTGTCCTTGGTTCTTCCTGCATAATGCCACTTCTTGTTTGTGGTCTGTGGAATTCCTCTCCTATCTTGGCATTTCTCTCCAAAGGTCAAGACCTCCTGCTGGAGGCTTCTCTCTGGCAGGGACTCATGAACTGCATCTCTCTCTCCATGTATCTCTTACCTCTTAGGTAAGACTAGTAATGCTTTATGTATGAGGTCTAGGGCAAACTCAAGAAGAATACACCTTTGAATCTTTTCATATAGTACCTAGGTTGAGTTAATTTTGAGAATTAAAGAGGAACTTAAAGGGCAGAGAAGGTTTTCTTCACTGTAAAATTTTGACACCAAGTAGATACTATCTAATCTGCTCAGCTCTGAGTTTAGACCCTGTAGTGACCTATAAATTCCTGTGAGAATCAATCTCATGGAGGATTTTCTTGCAGGTACTGTGATTGTCAGGCTCAACTCAATCCATAGCTGTGGACATTGCATATTTGTGGCTTGCATTATTTGTGTGATTTTGGCATATTTTTTGGATTCTAGATTGGGGGAAAGCACACTTGAAAAGATGAAAAGGTGAATAGCAGGTTTAAAGAAAGGGAAAAATTTGGAAAACTAAAACAACTTCCTGAAGTTACCACACTTTCCAACTAGTCACCATTCAGCTTTAGACCCTGTTTAAATCAAGTTTTTGAATGCTCTGTCAGCACTTTTACATTAATGAAGCGAGATCCTCACATGTACCAGTAAATGCTCAGCTTTCCTTTCATGCTGAATTCAGTTTAACCTCTCATCTCTTATCCTCAAAAAGGTATATTCTATATCATACAGCATGATCAGGTCAGCTCAGCATCCTATCTGATGTATATGATGATGATGGTACATCTCCTCAGTGCAGCAAAAATACATTTTGCACATTGAGCTGATACTCTACAATGATGAAGAGTTGACCATACACCAGTGTGCCGCAGCCAGTTGAGAAACTGCCCCAGAAAGCCCTCACTTTCTGACTATTTCCAGCCTCAGGTTGAAGGTCTATTTCAGACATAGGCATCTGAGTGGTAAAAGTCTGTAACTTTGTGCATTTTTCTGTTGCTGATTCTTACGAAGAGCTATGAAGGGTTGGAGATTTTATCCTGCTTGCAAACTAACAAGTAAGCCGGCCACATTAAACTTTCCACAGTTTCATGAATACTAGTAGAAAACACAAGACTCCTAGGTCAGAGACAAAGGATTGTTTATTATTTACGGTAATAGTATCGGTCAGAGTAAACATTTTTTGATACTTCTCTGAGCCCCATAGAGTGATGTAAAAACGGGCCAAATGACATTTGCATATGCAGTGGGTTGGATTCTAGGAGAGAAAAACTGAATTTAGGGAACCCAAATATTTTACACTGGGCGGTAAGTTTTCCTTTGCTTGTAGGGAGGCATCATCTCTCTTTTACTGGATGAGAAGCATGCCTGTCCTTTGTTCCAGAGGGATAGACCATCTCTTTCTTCTAAGGCTTTTCACTATATTAACATTCTTGAAGATATAGCCTAGAATAAAAAAGCAATTGGTGTTTCTCTTGAAAAATGTGCAGACATGTGAGACCCACAAAGAATTGTATTGTAACAATTTTGTACCTCTAAGAGAACTAGTAATGATCATTTTTAGGGTAAAGGACAGTTGAATATTTTCCAGCAATAATCCTAATTCTATCCTAGGTCATGTTATGTTTCTGTAGGATTGTTTATACTGGTTTGGGAAATTAAGGAGGAAAAGAAAGGGATGAGAAAAGTTGTGCTTATGTGCTGAATATATTCAAGGACTAAGAACTTCTTGGTTCTTGGTAATGATAAGTAGTGGAAATAAATGATTCTAAATGGTGACCTCTCTTTTCTTTTTATTGCTCCTGAGTCCATGCCTGAATAAAGTACCAGTGGATAGTGTTAAAAGAAAAATTTCTGCTGAATTCAATTTAAAAGAGTTTAATTGAGCAAGGAACGATTCACGAATCAGGCAGCCTCCCGAGCCAGAGTAGGCTCAGAGACTCCAGTGCAGCCATGTGGTGGAAGAAGATTTATGGACAGAAAAAGGAAAGTGAGGTGCAGAAAATGGAAGTGAGGTACAGAAACAGCTGGATTGGTTACAGCTTGGCATTTGACTTATTTGAACGCGGTTTGAACAGTTGGCTACATTTGATTGGCCCAAATTCAGTGACAGGCACAAGAGCAGGCTATGGTCTGTTTACACCTCCACTTGTTATAGTTCACGATGTGTAGAGAAACCTTCAGGGCAAACCTAAAATGTGTAAGGAGGCAGCTTTAGGCTAACCTTGATTTAACAATAGTATATTTCGGCTGTCATCTTTCCAATGTTCAAACATTACCCAATCACTGTAAGATCATTAAAATTTTTATACCATCCTCACCTGCAAACTGGGGCACTAACTTTACTACTACAGGTAGATTCAAACTTTAGAAATTGGTTGCGTAATTGTCATTGGAAAAACATCCATTTATAGACTGGAAAGAAATTATCGTTTTGGCAGGTCAGAACTTATAACCTCTTTACTAATTAAAAATGATATAATGAGTTCTAAACTTCAGCAGACTAAAAATGCAAAGGAAGAGAACTTTTTATAAATGGAAACATTAAAGGGGGTTCATATGGGGGGGTAAAGAAAGAATAGCAATTAAAATAGTGTCTCCATTTCAAAGGGGCTCCCAGTCAATTTCCTCTCTGAATGAAACAACATTTTTCAGTTAATTTTAAATAATGATTTTGTATGTTCTGGGAAATGTAAATAGCAATATGAGAATTATCTCCTTCTCCTTTTTCATTATATTTTCCTCTCTCCAAGATGGATTATATTGCAAGGTTAGAATGCATACGGGGCTCTCTCTGCTAACCAAAAAAAGCTGCTTGATGAATGCTCTAGGAAAGCACAGCTTCAGCAGATAAAAAGAATGGCAGGGAAAAATGACTGCATTGCAGTCAGACAGATTATTTTCCCCCTGAGGTAAAGGACAGCTTCAACTTTCCTTTTTTTTTGTGAGCTTTCTGCCTGCCATTACTCTTCTTCTGGGTCTCCACCATGAAGTAAATAATTTCCAGGTGGTTTCACTTTGGAAAACTAAAAACACCCTGAGAGAATTTAGAGAAAACAGACATGCTCATCAGAAATGATGGTAATAGGATAAATTTTCAGATAAACAGGATTATTTTTTAGTATAAGTATATTCCTGTTTTTTCTTAAATCTCACAAGCCTGTATGTTTATTTTTACTTCTTTTAGTGTGACTACTAGAAAATTAAAAATTATATATATGACTCATATTATATTTCTATTAGATAGTATTTCTCTGTAATAAGTATTGTTAATATGACTTCCCTAGAACACAAACTTCATGAAGGCAAGGGAGGTTTTTTGGTTGTATTTGCCAGCAGAAGTGTAGCTAAGTTTTTGACTGTAAGAAGTATAACATGCATTTTCTTGAGAACCAAATTGATTGGTTTTGTAAGAATTGTTTAATGTTGGAGGTCAAAAAGCTCAGGTACCAGGGTTCTCTCCAGGATTCCCTGCATTCTCTTAACCCATTATTCCTTTCCTTTCTTAACTTCCCTGCTCAACCATGAGTCCACACACTAGTATTTCAGGAACACCATGTCCAGTATCATTAATGCATTCTCCTTTGGCTTTTCATTGTCTTCAATGAAACATGTCACATGTCTCCTTAGGTTTCATTGGAGAAATAAGTTCAGTACCAGATTAACCCAGTGATCTGCGCTTCCTGTGGTTGCATCCAACAGTGCACGGTGACATTGGATCTACTCTAAGTGTACAGTCAACAACAGCGAATGGATCTTTTACATTGCTGCATCTTTTGTTCAACTCCCACTCCCATTTTCTGAAAAGACTTTTTCAAACTCTCTGTTCTTCATAGTCCTCCAACTTTTCAACTTTTTTCATTGCTCTCAGAGATGATATTTTCAAGAGAAAATAGAAACTATTATATAAGATTGGGATATCTCATCTTCCCTTTTCCAAATATACATATCTGCCTACATCTGTATCTAATTTATTCTCCTTTCTTCTTGTTTTATAGAAGAGCTGTTTGCATCCTCCCAACACTAATATATTCAGTTGCATTTTAGATTTGTACGCCATCTCCACCTCTGTCTCCCTTCCTGCCCCACCCCCATCCCCACCATTTTATAGGGGAATTGGCTTGTACGCATCACTGAACTATAATTATTCTTGCTAGATCAACCATAGCCTCTGCGTCTCTAAATCCAGTGGGCATTTCCAGGCCTCCTCTTACTTGACCTTCCTGCGGCATTTGTCATTGTGGATCATTTCTTACTCTTCTTGACTTCCTGAACACAATCCTTTTCTCCTTTGTTCCCACCTCTCCATTGACTTATCTTTGTGGGCTTCTCCTTCTTTCTTTTGACATTAAATACCAGAATTCCTCAGTGCTTGAGGCTGTTTTTTCCTTCAGTATCATGATCGTATGCTTTCTCTTCATGTCTCTGGCTTCCGTTACTGCCTATATGCAGATGACTCACAAATGTCCAACGTTAGCACACCTCAGACCTTTATTTCTCTATGACAGTGCAAAACTGATGTCTAAAAAATACCTCAGGCTCATTGTATCAAAATGGAATTCTTTTTAGCAATCTAATTCTCCCCAAACCTGGTTCTTTTGAAGCATAATCTGTTTCCATGAACTCTGCCCTCTCACCTTCACAAAGTTCACACTTGCATTGCAGTGGGGCATCTCTCCAAGCCTCCTCTGATGTTTTCCCCAATAAATTGATTGCACATTTAATTCCATCTTAGTATCTGTTTTTTGCACTAACATACAAGGCAAACAGAAATCTTCATTGGAGGATGAAGTAACAAAGATATAGCTAATACTATAATAGATCTCATTGATCTCAGTATCTTCATTAAAAAATATTTATTTATTTATTTTTGAGACAGTCTCACTGTATTGTTCAGGCTGGAGTGCAGTGGAACAATCTCAGCTCACTGCAACCTCTGCCTCCTGGTCTCAAGCAATTCTCCTGCCTCAGCCACCCGCGTAGCTGGGATTACAGGCGCACACCATCATCACCGGCTAATTTTTTTATTTTTAGTAGAGACGGAGTTTTGCCATGTTGGCCAGGCTGGTCTCAAACTCCTGATCTCAAGTGATCCACCTGCCTCAGCCTCTCAAAGTGCTGGGATTACAGGTGAGCCACCACACCCAGCCAGTACCTTTATTTTTATAGGCAAGGATGTTGAGGCTTAGAAATCCTGAATTGGGATGGAAATGAACAAGACCTATCATCTTCAAAATCTGTTAAGATAGGCTCTGTTACACTACCTCACCTGTTTCACAGCTGGTAAATGTAATCAGTTTGTTTTTAGAGGTATTTAGTACATCTATTTCAAATATGTTTTTAGACATTTTCAAAGATTAATTTTAATATGAACTTTAATGATATGTGACATACAAAAAGAAAACTGTATGAATCATACGTGTCCAGAACAACAAATTTTCACAAAATAAACACAACTGTATTATGATCCCTTACAACAAGATGTAAACAATCAGCACTAAAAATCACCCTTGAGCTCCCCTTCAAGTCATCACCACTCCTTCCTTTCTACTGGAAACCACCATCCTGACTTCTAACATTAAAGGCTAATTTCTAATTTACTTTCATGAAGTAGCTCAAATACATTAAAAAAATGGATTCACTGTGTCCCAGAAAAATAAATAAATGTACCTACAGCAATCCGCCATGAAAACGTCAGAACCCATTTTGTTCACTATTTCGGTGCTGGAGTCAAGCAAGATCTTTTTCCTACTCTGATTTGATAATACTTTGTAAGACAGACATGACATCTTTGCCAGAAATTGGGTGTGTTCATTCTGGTGTGTCACCTTGGAAACGTTACTTAATATCTCTAAAATTCATCTTCCTCATCTCTAAAATGAGGACAATAATGTTACATACTAACATTTCCATCATCATGGAATAAATTAATGCATACAAAAGCCATATCATGGTGCATAGAGCACAGTATAACTTCAATGAATGCTAGTTTTGTGGGAATTATTTTGAGAAATAGAGTCTTGCTCTGTCACCCAGGCTGTAGTGCAGTGGCACAATCATGGCTCACCTCCTGGACTCAAGCAATTCTTCCATGTCCGCCTCCTGAGTAGCTGGGACAACAGGAATGTGCTACCACATCTGGCTAATTTTTAAAGAAGTTTTTGGTAGAGATAGGGTCTCACTATGTTGTCCAGGCTGTTCTCAAACTCCTGGCCTCAAGTGATCTTCCCTCCTTGGCCTCTCCAAATGCTGGGATTACAAGTATGAGCCACTGTGCCTGGAACAGGAGTTATCACTAGTGGTACTATATGTGGAATTTCATACCAAAACCTTCCAGAGGCAATGGACTTAGTTGGTGACTTCCTATACAGCCTTTGGCAAATGACTTAACTTTTGAGTGTTTAAGTTTTGCTTCTTTTCTAAGGATACAAGAAGTAAGAAAGAATTAATGAGTTGTTTTTGAACGTATTGAGCTCTACAGATAAGAAAATGAAAGATGCTTTTTAAGTGTGCAAAATAGCTTTTTGTTTGAAAGCACAGCAGTTTAAAGACTACTATCCTCACTATCCTCTTGAGAGATTGTCTTTTTGAAAGCGTTAATGTCATATTGGCTTTTGAAATCCTTCAAGAATATTTGGATTAGATTCTAATATAAAAATTATCTTCATTCTAGAAAGAGAGATAGTTAGAAGAAATACATAGAAAAAATTATCTAAAATTAGTTTCTTCTGAAGGAATGAGGTAATGAGGTTAATAATCACCAAGGCACAAATATACATATATGGCTAGTTATAAAAGGGAGGGCTTGGGAGGCACAGAAGAGTAAGGAATCCTGGGATCCTGTTCCTTCTTTTTTGCTATCTAGTTGCATGACCTTGGGCAAGTCGTGTTACTTTTTTAGGGCTCAATTGCCTTGTCTGTAAAATGAAGTTTTTAGCTCAATAACTATGCTTCTATTGTGCATACCACTTTTTACAGCACCTTCCAAAAAATTTACTTTATTTTATTTGGTAATTCTTTTATTTTAGATTCTGGGGATACACATGCAGGTTAGTTGTGTGGGTATATTGTGTGATTCTGAGATTTGGGATACAAATGATCCTGCCATCCAGGTAGTGAGCATAGTACCCAACAGTAAATTTTTCACCTCTCACCTCCACTTCCCCTTCTAGTGGTCTTCCCCTTCTAGTGGTCAGTGTCTGTTGTGGCCATCTTTATGTCCATGTTTTCTCGATGTTTAGTTCCTGTGTATAAGTGAGAACATGAGGTATTTGGTTTTTCTGTTTCTGTGTTAATGCACTTAGAGTAATGGCCTCCAGCTGTACCTCATGTTGCTGCAATAGGACATAATTTAATTCATTTTTATGATTATATAATATTCTATAGTGTATATGTGCTATGTTTTCTTTATCTAATCCACTGTTGATAGGCACCTAGGTTGATCTTATCTTTGCCATTGTAGATAGCATTGTGACAAAGATAAGAGTGTATGTGTTTTTTGGTAGAAGGATGTATTTTATTTTGGATATGTATACCCTGTAATGCGATTGATTTTTGGGTAAATTGGTAGTTCTGTTTTAAGTTCTTTGAGAAATCTCCAAACTACTTTCCAAGGCAGCTGAACTAATTTACATTCCCATGAACAGTGTAAGAGTTCCCTTTTCCCTGCACCCTCACCAGGATCTGTTTTTCTTGTTGTTGTTGTTGACTTTTTAATAATAGCCATGTTGACTGGTGTGAGGTGGTATCTTATTGTGGTTTTGATTTGCATTCCTCTGATGATTAGTGATGTTGATTATTTTTTCAAATGTTTGTTGGCTGCTTGTATGTGTTCTTTTGAGACGTGCCTGTTCATGTTTTTTGCCCACTTTTTAACGGGATTATTCGTTTTTTGCTTGTTGAATTGTTTAAGTTTTTATAGATGCTGGAAATTAGACCTTTGTCAGATGCATCATTTCAGAATATTTTCTTTCATTCTCTATGTTGTCAGTTTACTCTGTTGATAGTTTCTTTCACTGTGCAGAAACTCTTTAGTTTAATACTAGGTCTCACACATCAATTTTTGTTTTTGTTGCAATTGCTTTTGAGGAGTTAGTCATAAATTCTTTCCCAAGGCTGAGTTTAGAATGGTATTTCTGAGGTTTTCTTCTAGGATTCTTATAGTTTGAAGTCTTACATTTACATCTTTAATCTATCTTGAGTTAATTTTTGTATAGGTGAAAAGTAGGGGTTCAATTTCATTCTTCTGCATATGGATAGCAAGTTATCCCAGTATCATTTATTGAATAGGAAGTCCTTTCCCCATTGCTTGTTATGATTTTTAGTAGAGACAGGGTCTTGCCATGTTGCTCAGGCTGGTCTCAAACTCTGGGCTCAAGTGATCCTCTTGCCTTGGCCTCCCAAAGTGCTGGAATTACAGGTGTGAGCAACCATGCCCAGCCCTCCATTGCTTATTTTTGTTGACATTGTCAAAGATGGTGGTAGATGTGCAGCTTTATTTCCAGGCTCTCTATTCTGTTTAATTGATCCGTGTGTCTGTTTTGTACCAGTACTATGCTGTTTTGTTTCTGCAGCCCTGTATTATAGTTTGTAGTCAGGTAATACGATGCCTTTAGCTTTGTTCTTTTTGTTTAGGATTGTTTTGGCTATTTGGGCACTTTTTTGGTTCCTTGTGAATTTTAGAACAGTTTTTTCTAATTCTGAGAAAAATGACATGGGTAGTTTGATAGGTTTAGCATTGAATCTGTAGATTGTTTTGGGCAGTATGGCCATTTTAGTGATATTGATTCTTCCAATCCATGAGCATGGAATGCTTTTCCAGTAGTTCGTGTCATCTATGATTCCAGCAAAATATTTTAAACATATGTGCTAATTATTGATGGAGCAGAGATTTTTGAAGGATGCATAATCATAATCAAAACAAAGACTAAAGACCAAATCCAAAACTGTGTGTGTGTGTGTGTGTGTGTGTGTGTATGTGTGTTAGTGGTGGTAGTTCAGACACTGGAGAGAAAGGGGCTTAGACAAAGAGAAAGATGTTACAGTAGATGACAAGAGAATGAGTGTTTACAATGTTAATTCTAGATCTCTTGTTTCTGACTGTAGCTTCAATCTGAGAGTCTTCAATTTGGAATTAAGTCAAGCAATGTGACACAGTACAAATAGGCCTGAAATCACAGTGAGGAATCTAGTTTCCAATCACTGTTCTCAGTGATTAGTAATGTGATATTTGACATGTCATTTCACCTCCTGGGTGTTCTCAGAGGTAAAAAGAGGTGGTTGGGCATGATTACTCAGGTCCCTTCCAGTCCTTAAAGACTGAATTCTTAAGAGGAGAGTGACCAACTTTACTGTGGTGTGGGTATTGGGTGGAGTGGCTTCATGGCATTTTGGGATCAATCTGAAGTTTGTAATTAAAGAAGAGTTCAGGAAGAACTATGTTACTTATTTTTAAAGGACATTTGAAATATTTCTACCGCAACTTGTGTCTTAATCAGCTATATTCACAATAATGCTATACACCAGCCACTGCAAAATTCAGTGGCTTCTAACAAAAAAGTCATTTCTTTCTCACTTGTGCTTCTGCAGGTTGACTGAAGTTTGGCTCATGTAGACTAGACTTGGTTCCAGGCTGTGGTTAGCTTTGGGTGTCTCTATGGGACCTGTGAACTATCCTGGCTATGTGGACAGACTCAGGGCTATGTAGACTTGCAGAGGGCAAGTCCAATTGCTCAAGCAAATTTCAGTTTTTCCACCTAGGTTGTTTTTGCTAATGTCCAAATGACCAATGTAAATAATATGACCAACTACAAAGTTAAGGGGCTCAGTAGTACACTACACATTCATAAGACCATGGTAAGGGTACAGATGTGTAGCACTACTAGAGGAGAGTAAAGAATTTGGGCCAATAATTAAAATTTATGACAATGTGACCTATATGTATATGGATATGTAATGGAACAAGGAAAGCAAACCAGGCTTCTGGTGGGTTAGGTGAGAGAACAGCATAGGTTTGAGTGGGGAAGGATCTAGGCTCTCTAACTCCATGTCAATAATTGACTAACTTGTACAGACCTAAGTTCTATACTCAATAGTGAAGTAGTTCCTTATAGTGTGATTCAGTGATGCTCGTAATGAATTTCTATAGAAAAACTATTCTTTTCAAAGTCGATGATGACCTCCATTTTACCAAACCCCATAATCAATTCTCAATTCTCACCTTATTTGATCTATCCATGGCATCTGATACCATTGAACACTCTGTCTTCCAAGTACATTTTTTCACTTGGCTTTACTTCTGCTCGAAGACGATTGCTCAGAACTAGTGACATGGGTTCATCCAACTTCAAGGAAAGCTAGCAAATTAAGGGAACAGCAGGTATTTAGGGACCACTGACTGCTTCTAGCACATGCTCTGAAGAATTCTCTGAACCTGCTTTATTTCCCTTAGTTCCATAATTTTGGGGTGTGCCTCCTGGCATCACATCTCTACTATATATTGCTAACATTCTCTAAAGGTAAGAATTCTCTAAAGAATACATGGATAAAATGGTCCTAAAGGGAACATAGAAGGAAAAAGAAAGAAGCAGTGAACACATATATGGTACTGGCACTATTTACTAGCTGATGACCTCAGCAGATTATTTAACCCCTTTGTGCTTCAACTACCTTATCTGTAAAGATAGGAGTGATAATAATAGCACCCACCTCATAGGATTGTTTTGAGGACAAAATTAATGTACATGAGACACTTAGAACAGTGCCTGGAACATGGAGAGTACAATAAGTCCTAGCTATTATTATTTCATGAACAATTAAATTCTGAATAATAGAGAACTGAAAATAAAAGTGATTGTAAATTTATAAAATTTTAAATCATCTCCTGTATAAACCCCAGACTAATGAAGAAGGTTCTCATTTTAATGTTTTATTACAAGGATTATGGAAACACATAAAAAATAAACACAGAATGTGTTCCTTCCCTGCACATGTGGCACTTTGGCTGGAGGTAAACATTTTGTTTTTGGAAAAGCTGAAAAAGAGCGAGGCAAAAGAGCCAATGAGTAGAGGGCACTTAGGATGTGTTTTGGAATTACACACCATATTTCTTTATCGAAACTCTCGTTCCGTATCAAGTGACTGTGTGATGAGGATCTCCAGGGCGAAGGGCCCCATCAGATGCTTTCAGAGAACTCAGGCCTGCCCCTGCTGATGTGGCTCTGTGATGATGGCTTGTCTTCTAAGTTGTCAGCAGGAAGATATTCTTGCTGCCTTCTTTCCCTCTGCATTGCCAACAACGAAGAACAGCCGGGGCAAATGAGACAGAATCTTTCTCCAATTACATAGTATGCATATTTTATTTCAGCAGCCGCCTGTGAGAAACATGATCCCGAGTGATTTAGTGGTCCTGAGGCAAAGCCAGCCTATGAAAGGTTTGGAAGTACATTGGTAAATTTCCAGAAGATTATTTGGGTGAAATGGCATGGTAGGTTAATTATCAGATTGAAAGCCTTTTATTTGCTATAGAGGAGATACTACAGTCCCAGATACAGTCCCAAATTACTCTTAGAGCATACAATAGTAAAAAAAAAAAAAAAAAAAGTGAGAAATCGGTGTGGATTTTTAGACTCTAATTGTTTTGAAGGGGAGAGGGCAGAGCTTTTAGAAGACAGGTGATGTATTTGGTGGCACTTAGCTGCTAACTTTCACTTTAAGTAAGGGTATCTGTGAGTTGACTCCTCATTCTCATCTTCATATAACTCTTATTTCTTCATAAATGTTCCTCAAGGAGAAGGCCAAGTTGAAATTTTCCTTGTGCTGAACTAAGTAAAACATCAGCCAAAATTCCAGCCAACAGTTTTTGCAAAGGCATAACTTCTGAACCAGAGTCTAAACAAAGTGAGTTATGTTTTATCTTCCTATCTCTTTCTCCCTCAGGTCTTATCACCTCTGATCCTCCTTTATTTCTTTACCTTGGATAAATCATTTTTTAAAATCTTTCTTTCTCCTGTCTCCCCTTCTTGTCTCAAAAATCCTTTGATAGCTTATAATGAAGCAGAATGCCATGCTGGGCAAGAGGTGGGAGGTGGGGGGAGATGAAATGCAGAAGACCTTTTATCTCTTCCCAAGAAATATGCAGACTTCTGAGGGTGATGCAAGTATAACATACCTTTACAATTTAGGGCATCTGGATTGGGAGTTTTTGTCATGCTGAGGTCTGGAAGATCTCTCCCAGGCCTCTTGATTAGGGTTATAGGCCAGTATAAACTCCAGCTTTGCTACTTACTAATTGGGTGACCTGGAAAAAGTTACTTGAATTCTTAGAGGCTAGTTTTTCCAATCTGCGAAATGGGTATAATACCTGGTTAGTTGAGGAGCATTAGTAAGGAGGGGATTCAAGTACACAGGAAGATGAATGAGCAGCCTACTGTAATAGTAATACTGTAGTAATGCAGGCAAAATGAGGATCTGCAGTAAAGAAGGATAGACAGTACTAATGGGAATGAAGGGGAAAGTGAAGAAATATCAGATTGATAGAAATAGAGTTCTTAGGTACCAGTTGGAGATGAGAGAGAGTGGAGGAGTCAATGGTAGGGATGATTTTGAAGTTTCTGACTTTGGTTTTTGGTGATGCCATTAACTGGGAATAACAGTTCAGTGCAGGCCAGGTATGGTAGCTCATGCCTGTAATCCCAGCACTTTGGGAAGCCGAGTCAGGTGGATCACAAGGTCAGGAGTTCAAGACCAGCCTGGCCAAGATGGTGAAACCCTGTCTCTACTAAAAATAAAAAAAAATAGCCGGGCATGGTGGCGGGCACCTGTAATCCCAGCTACTTGGAAGGCTGAGGCAGACAATTGCTTGAACCCAGGAGGTGGAGGTTGCAGTGAGCTGAGATTGCGCCACTGCACTCCAGCCTGGGTGACAGAGCGAGACTCCATCTCCAAAAAAAAAACAAAAAAATTCAGTGCAAATATAATCTATTTTGGGTCTTTTGTTTCAAAACTCCTGCAGAATATTCATGTGGAGATGCCCAGAAGGTAATTTGAAATATAAGTCTAGAGAAGTCATCAAATGTCAACATGTATTTACTGAGCACGTAATATGTGCTAGATAATCTGTGAAACACTGAATATAAGATAGTTATAAAAAGACTTAATTACCACTTTACTTTCTACTGGAGGAGAAAGATGTAAAATAAATACACAGTGAAGTATATAACTAAAAATATATGCTATGGAAAGGAAAATCACAGGATGCCATGAAAATATCCAGCAGGATGTGCTAATTTAGACTGGGAAGTTTGGGGAGGTCTCTGCAGAGACTTAATCTGTGACTGAGAATGAATTAGAATTAGGTGGTCGTATTTTACTCCTAGACTGTAATTCCCATGAAGGTGGAAGCTTTACTGTTCACTGTTCTATCCCTAGTGCTCAGAGCAGTGCCAGGCATGTGGCAGTCTTTTAATCTCTATTTGTTGAATAACTTAATGAAAGAACAAGTAGAATGGGTGAATTGAGATTTCCCAGGAAGAATACATAGAAGAGGGCTGAAAATTGACCTCCGAAGAATAGACAGAAAAAAAATGTGACGTTTCTGGAGGAAATAAATATTGGACAGACAAGTAAAAGGGAAACAGGGTGTGTCAATTAGAAACGTATTTGGCTGCAAGTAATAGAAAACCTGAACACAGTGGCTTAAACAAAAGGAGTTTCTTGTTTGTTTAGTTCTTTCGCAAAGCAAGAAGTCTGAACATGGATAGTTACTAGGAGTGCTTAGATTACCACCATCGGCCCCAAGTTTTGCCGTTTTCTTGACCTGGATGCAGGTTGTCAGCTACAGCTCTAGTAATTATGTCTATGTTTTAGCAGAAAGAATGAGGAAGTAGAAGCAGTGATGCCTATATATTTGTGGAAATATTAGGGTGGATTTCACTTTACATCTAATTGGTCAAAACAATGTTACACCGAAAGCTGGAAGGTGACGAAGGAGAAGGGGTTGGAAATGCAGGTTGGAGCACTTTGCCAGTGGTGTCCGCTATATTAGGCAAGAATAATGTCTTCAAAATCAAAAGAGAAAAAGTTTTGAGAAGGCAAATTGGCAACAAAATCAAATATCACAGAGGTTGAGAAAGATGAGCTCTGAAACAAGACTATGGATGTGATATTTAGAAGGGCAGAGACCCTGCCCATTATGCTCTTTGTTGTATTCCAGGCACCTTCTCCAGAGCCAGGGACAGAGTAGGCAATTAATCACTGACTAGGGAAATTAATCTGGTTGTGGTGTATTAGATGTATTGCATGCATAAAGGTCTATATTGATCATCCAGTGTAAATTAAATTCTAATTTTCTCTAAGTAAATACTTTCTGGAAAGAGTAAGCATCTGGAGAGTTATCCTTCATATGTGCATCAGAAACCAGTTAAAAGGAATAGACCAGAACTTAAAAAATATTTCCCCAAAGCTCAATGAAACAAGAGAAGAGAACTACCTGGAAGAATTTCCTTATTTCTGTAGTTTTAGTAGCTGTTTTTGGTAGGTACAGATGGTTTGTAGTCACAAGAAAGCTCTTTCTGTATCATTATAGTCATTTATTTATGCTCTCTTATTATAGGAAAGATTTAAAGCAATTTTTCATCTCATAGGATAAGAGGGAAATTCCTATGAAAGGCATTTATGTTATTGAATGTGTTTAATTAGTATCTATATAGTGCATAACACTATAGAATTTACAAAGCACATTAACTACATCATCTCATTTGATTATTTCAATTATATAGGGAAGTGATTAAGGCAAGTATCACTAACACCCATTTTATTGTTGAAAAAAATTCAAGACCTTAAGTATTTTACTCAAAATCATATATATATGTAATAAGAGATTGAGCCAAGAACTGAACACAAATTTTAATTCCTAATTGAGTGTTTCACCAAATAAAGTTTGCTCCCAAATATGTAGAATTAGTTAGGTAGTATTATTGTGTAATGGAGAAAAATCATCGTGTGAAACCTCAAAATCAGTAGCTGCTTCTGCTTTCCGCCTTCTGTGGGTGGCAGTGCATAGTCTATATCAGTAGGTAAGTAGAGTTTTGAAATGCTTCCTTTGCAGAGACTGCTAAGAAAGGATGAAAGGGAACAGCCATTCTGTGTCGATGAGAATATTAATTGCAAGGCATGCCTTATCCAGGAACCCTGCGTTACTAAGTAGTGTTCTTCATGTAGAATAACCATGACCATAACTCACCCTTTTCCACTGGAGACTCACATAGCTCAGCCTGCCTTTCATTTACGGCATTCTCTGTACATAGTCGAGTCTTGCCTATGCATTATTTTGCTTGAAAATAAGAACAAACTTCACCAAAGAGATAAATTATGGGTGTACAAGGTAGCTTGATTTGATTTAAAGCCTGAGTAGAATTTAGCATCTCAGGATTTAGCATTTTAACTCTTCAGGGACCATGGTTTTCCTTGTGGATTATTCTGTTTTCCTTTCGATTTTACATTGCTACTTCAATTTCAAGATTGGTTTTTACCTGATTTCCGTCCTTTCTTCTGGAATCTTCAGCTTATCACCATATGCAACTATTCCATGTACTTTGAGTCTTTTGAGGGCAAGTGTTGATATATTTATTTAAATCCTTCAAACTCCGTACCTCATCTTCCTTGTGATCAATGAAATAATAATGGACACACCTTCTTAAGAAGAAAAACTAACTATAAATCTACGTGTGGAATTATAATTCCAGGGTTTTATTTTGTGAGGAAAAAAGATGACAAAGAAGAGAAATAACTCACTATTCTATAAAAGATAGTTATATAGTAAATTATTGCCCATTTGATTTGACAAAGTCTGAGTTTGTGGGCCTTGAGGCTGGGAGCAGTTCTGAGCTGCCTGAGAGATAAATGAGAGCTGCTGATCCAAGTGAGCAATGGAGCTGAGGGACTCACTTGTCACTAGGTGACTTTGGATATTATGACTCTGTGTGCTCGGAGAAGCCTTGCAGGTGGACATGTGCAATAAATCAAAAGTAAGCATATCCGAGAGAGAACAATAGCTGTGTTTACACCCTTACCAGGTTATGTTGACCCTCCCTAGTGGGCCTTCTAGAAGTGTTAGACTTGAGGACTTGCTAATAGTTGATCTGAAACAGCTTTTGAATTCATTTATAAAAGTTTTGAAGATTTATTTTATACTTTTCTTCTAGGGTTCAAGGTTCAGTGCATTCTCTCATTCACTCAACAAACCATTTTTGATGTTTCCAGTGGGCCAGATGCTGGCCAGCAGGATGCAAAAATGGACTAGGCACTGTCTTTATAACTAAGAAATTTATAATCTAATAAAGAAGGTATAAGACCCATGGACCATGAAAGAAAAAAATAGTGCAGTATAGGAATATTTATTAATAACATTTTATATATTAAATAGTTAATAGATGGCATACTGGAATAAACATGAGGAGTAGGAATTTATAAAACAAGTGGGCAAAAGAAAGGAAGGCTCAATACAGATATACTCCCATTCTGTATTATTGATTCCTTTCATTTGCATAACACTTTTTTGAAAATAAATTGATTGCTTGTGGTGACACTCTGCTGAAATTAGTCATAAGGAATCAAAAGAATAATGAATTTGTTCAAAAAGCAAGTACAATTATTGGAGTCTACAAATAGGTAAAATTCAGCCACTAAAAACTGATGAATTGGTTTATTTTTAACTGTGTTTGCCCATATTAAAATATGTACAATTTGTGGCACTAGAATTTGAGAATAATATAGAGAACTTGGAAAGATTCAGAATTAAAGCTCAAAACTATGTTAAAAATAGGTCCTTAATGCAACAGCACCAAGTGGCTTGGGAGAATTTAACTTTCCAAGCTCCCTAGATAGAGATGCAATGTAAGTAAACCAGTGCTTGACACCCACATGCAGCTTCAGGACAAAGGTTGGCATTCTTTCCCCAAAGCTTTTTTTTTTTTTTTGGAGACAGAGTCTTGCTCTGTCGCCGAGGCTGGCCTGCAGTGGTGCGATATAAGCTCACTGCAAGCTCCGCCTCCCGGGTTCATGCCATTCTCCTGCCTCAGCCTCCGAAGTAGCTGGGACTACAGGCATGTGCCACCACACCTGGCTAATTTTTTGTATTTTTAGTAGAGATAGGGTTTCACCGTGTTAGCCAGGATGGTCTTGATCTCTTCACCTTGTGATCCGCCCACCTCGGCCTCCCAAAGTGCTGGGATTACAGGCGTGAGCCACCGTGCCCAGCCTAAAGCTTTTCTAGCAGAAATTCTGGAGCCTCGGAATGTCCCTAAGTGATGGAGAATAAGATTAGCATGGAAAATCTATGGGATTTTCAGCATCCGATCTGCCCTAGGTACTCGAAAATATTTGTCAAAATGAATGAAGATAGGGATGAGAAGTGACTCAAAGACTAACTTAGCTATTATTTCCTATACTTCCTTGTACCTCTTTTGGATTTTAAATAGAAAATTATTATTCATTTTTAAATGTTTTTAAGAACTTCCCTCCACCCACCCTACCCCCCAAAAAAATTCAGTGTGCAATATATGCGATTTGGGGTAGATACATAGAGTATTTCCTTATTGACCTGTTGGACAAGAAGGAATAGGTTAACTTATAGAACTCTTTTTCAAAGGGTAGCTCTTCAGTAGTCTGGGATAGTTTTCAGGAGAATAACTTGAAGACCTACCAAAGTCCCTTTTTGTCTCACAAGTAAAAATATAGGACCTATCTTCATGTGGAAAACTTAATGATAGCTGAGGAAATTACAGATTCAAGGAATCATGAGGATAAAATAGCCTACTAATTAATCTCCTTGCAAACAGTCTTCATTTTCTTTTTACACGTATCCCCCTGTTTTATTAACATCAGTCTCTGAAAGCTTTTCTTTATTCGCTTTAACATGCCTTCATTGAACACTTTCCATATATAAGATCCTATTGCTAGGGGTTGTGGGAGAAGACAAAAATTATTAAGAGATGGTTACTCTTTTAAAGAGCATACAACCCTGTTGGAAAGCAAATTATGACCTTCAAGGGTCTTGAGGCCTCAAGCTCATGATTTTTAATAAACTTCCTTTTTCAAGTGTTAATATCTAATCTTTTATGATATTGTATATCCTTGTTTCCATTGTTCTCTGCTCCTTTCCCCATGCAGAAAAATGGATGACTTAGGGTCACAGGCTATTTGGTCAGCACAAATTTGGCTGTAAATATTTCCATACCAACTTACTACACTCTCTTTCTCTCTCCTCCTCTTAAAATTTTAACTATATTAAAATTTGGAGGTATTTATTTTATGGTAGCCTGATTCTGAGTAGTCAGTTTCTCTTCGGAGTGCAGTAGTATGTTGAAGTGAAAGCATATTTTGGCTTTCTACAAGGGTGTGGGCTTCTCCTTGGGTTTTCACATTTTCCTTTGTGTCTCTTGTGAAATGGTTTGTGGAGACTGCAAAAAGCAGAGGCAGACTCCTTGCCTCACTCTGCCGCTTTCCAGCTCATCATATTCTTATATAATCCAAGAGAAATCTGCTTTTGGTTAGAATGCAGTTGAGGGCAAAGTAAAAAAAAAATTTTGGATACGTTAAATGTTCCAAGTTTGTATGAAAGTTCTGTCAAAGCAACAGCCTAAATGGAGGCAGCTGGAAATCATTAAGGAAACTTGCAGGGGACAGTGATTAAAGCAGGATGGAATTTCCACTCTCCCCGCCCCCTCTCTATTTTTATGGTACTTTAAGCAAGTTAGTGTTCCTTTTGAAATTTGAATTAGCCCTCTGACTATGAGAGTTGGAAAATTATTTTATTCCTTTACTTCCTAGAGACCACTCCACTGATTTCCAAGGCTGTTACTGCAAATGAATAAATGAACACATTTGGAACTAACTGGTGCTCAGCAGTGGTGTGCCTCATATTTCATGATTATCCTTGCATCTTCCTGGTCTGAGTCTGATTTGAAATGATAACCACTGAGTAACATTAAGAACACTTTGTGGCTGCTTTTCTAGTCTTATATGATAACTGAAGGGTACTTTTTAAGACCCCAATTTTTCCCTTCCTCCTTTCTCCTTTAATGGTTGCACCATTTTTCATCACAAGAAATAATTGCAAATGAGTGCCTCCTAGTTCTTTTTTTCATTCCAACTTTCTATGGGTTCAACTGCAAGGCATACTGGGATCTCAGCAGCAAAGGGTGATGGGACAGGTAGAGGCTGAAGGCATAACCGGGAAGGGCTGGGATTCCTCCCTGCGGATGTGGCATGACCAGTTTTGATGTGGGCTGGTGTTGCTATGAAGAGGCCGAATCTGGTCGTTGGGGCAGAGCAGAGGAAGCACAGAGCTGGACAGAACTTCATGTCAGGTGATGTGCATTTGAGAGTCTAAGAGATGAATCTGTCAGGAAAGTGACCCTGGCTCATGGTAGGGCATGTGGGCCAAAGAATCCAGGTCTCTGTGGGAAAGCAGGTTACTATTACACCATCGGAAAACGAACTGGTCAGTTAATAGTGGGCGTGAGAAAAAAATCATGATAGGCAGGGGGTGAAGAGTGAACCCAATCCAACATCAGCTGGTACTGAACTCAGGGCAGCAAAATGAATTTACAGTATTTTTTGCCTGCCTGAATGAGTTAGTTGGGGACTGGGCTTCAGCAGGTAGGGACTGGAGAACCTGGACAGAATTTTCTTCCACTGGACTACATGGACATCAAACAATAAAGTGCAACCATTCCCTCATTGTTCATGGAATACCTACAGTAAGACTAGAAAATAGAACTTACTGGAGGTTTTTTTTTGATGTGGGAAAATAACCTCATTATAGTGAACAAGCAGGTCTCCTGGAATTAAATCACGTGACAGCTTTAATCTTTCCCCTATTTCTTTTAGCCCACTCAGTGGGACAAATTTTTTTCTCTTCTTGAATGAATTCCAGGAATGGCACAGTGGCTTTTTCCGATCACTCCACTTTCAGAGAATGAGAGATCCTTTGTGCTCTTCTAGTCACCCAGAAAGTTTAATTTTGGCTCCTAAAATGTCTACTTCTATGTAATACCTTAATAGTAGTCAAAGTTGAGGCTTCTCATCTCGTTTAATATAGGTCTGCAAGAGGTGGTGGCCTGAAGTGGGAAGGGCAGACAGGATAAGCTCTGTCTCAGGCTCTCCACCTCCTGCTTCGGTGCCTCCTCCTCCTCCTCCTCCAGCTTGCTAATTGCAGTTTCTGACCCCTTTGGGATTGGAGGGGGCTGAGAGAGAGAGGGGAGGTAAGAGAAAAGCAAAGGCATTAGTTGATCACGATTGAAATTAGTTGATGTCTCTCAACTAATGATGATGTGCTCTCTGGGCTTGGCAGGTGTTTAAAGCTGACACTTTCTCCTGGCAAACTTCAGGGCATTATTTGAAAACTTTTCACCCACCAACCCTGAATCACTAGGGTACCTAGCCTGCAGTTCTTTTGATGTTCAGGGACGTTCCTCACTATAGTTGCTCACTTACACGATAGTCTCCTAGTGGTACACTCCTGTGTTGGGGCTACTCTCTGCCTCTGGGAAGTTATTTTGGGCAATATTTAGACGACCTCAAGGTTGATTCTTTTCTGTTAAATTCATATAACTACGCATATTCTTTACATCAAGAAATTCTGTTGTAACCTTTCTTCGTGTCAGCTTTTCTTTGTCTTCCATCAGATCAGAATTACTAGTCAGCTAGAGTTTTCCCATATTCTTTTGTCCTCTGTCAGTACCTGGGGCACACCTTGAGCTCTCTACATGGTCCCATTGAAGCCACATTCCCTGGGCTTGAAATGAAGGAAAACACCCCTAATCCTTCTCCCCATGGGAGTTATGTGGGACTCAACACTCATTAAGAGCTCCCTCATAAAATCCACTTTGTAAATGTCAATTTCCCTTCCAGCCTTTATTCTTCTTCATAGGCTGGAGGTGGGTGGTCTGGTCTGGGTCAGAAAAAATTTTTTTTGCTTTGCCATCTCTTAGCAAGCCTTGTATAGATGGTATCAAACTTCTAGATGGGTTGAAGGAATGCTTAACACTCATTATTTTGAAGCCACTGCACAACTAAAGAGAAATAATCAATTTTTAAAAAAATCTTGTTAAAACCTGATTCAGATATTAAGGGTTTATTGTTTTCTTGTAGGTAGAATCACCAAGAAAGAATGAGTTTCCTTTTTCCTCCCAGCTTTATTACCTTTGAAGACTTTTTGAAAAACAATTTAACATATGTTATTTTCACAGAAGTCCAAAGTGCCAAGCTAAACCTCATATATGAATCTATTATTAAGACATAACTTTGGCTAAGACTAACAAAACAAAACACTAATTTGGCAGAGCTCTTTAAGTCTGTAGTTGAGTAGACAAACTATTAGATTGATTAAAGAGATTTTCACACAAGGCCAGTCTCCTAATTTGCTGAGCATTGTATCTCAAGGTTAAAAAATTCTGGCTACATTTTAAAGCAGGGAAGATCAATTAGAACATTCATTAGATTCCTATTTACACTTTAATTGTCAACTCTGCTCATTTGTTGGAAGCCTTTTTTAGTCATTAGTGTCTGTCAGTAAGAAATATGTCTTAATTTCGCTTATATTCATTTATTCATCCTTTCATTCAATCGACAAACATTAATAATGTGCCAAGCCCTTTGTCAGCTTTTAAAAATATACTAATAAAAAAGTCAAAGCTTACCCTCAAGGATGTATTCACCTCAAATTCTTATGTAACCAAAATTAGTAAAAAGGTGTTACATTTTACTAAAGTTAGAAAAATAATTGCCTTTCACAATAGAAATATATAAAGATGACCCTAATAAATGTACATACTGATTATTCTTTTCTGCTTGTGGTTTTATCCCATGATTCAGGTTTAAAATATTTAAGGGTGCTTCATTTTGGCTGTTGTTGGCCTTGCATTCTATTGTACATTGGGTAGCTCTTGAGAGCGAGCACTGTATGTCTTCCTTTGGGCTCTGTAGGACCACTAGAGGGTTAGTATGCCCCTCATTTTCTGTTCAGGAGAAGAAGGGGCCTACCTCACCATTGGAGTGTAGAGAGTGGAGTCAGTTAAAGTTTCCAGATTCTAAACAAAGTGGTTCCTGAGTGCAGCTGCTGGTGGGACTCTTATAGATGTGAATCTTCAGAGGGAGAATATAAGCTCTCCGAAATCCTCTACATGCTATAGGCACACTTTAACAGTTTTCAGATGGCTGATCTTAATGTCTAACACAAAGTTTTTGGTGTTTCTGGACAAGATCTGGGCCAGGAATCAGGACCACAGGACCTAGGTCCTGCTGGGTGCATGGCTCACACATTTCTGAACATTTAGCAGTCAGACTACAGCAAGAACTTTTTTCTCTTGGGGTATAATTCCAGTGATAAAATAATTTTGCATTAAAGGTTGAACGCTAATTGTTCAATTTGCTGTAGTACATCTAGTGCTTTCTTGCACCCACAATGGTACCAGTCACTGTGAAGGATACCGAAGACACATTGACCATAGTTCTGTATATTAGAAAGGCATATAACAACAGAATGTGATGGCCAGAGGGCCAGTCCAGGAGCCTACCAGCTGCTCTGCCATGAACTAAGTATGTGAAATTGGTCATGTCATTTCATTTCTTTGGGCCTCAGTTTCTTTTCTTTCAAGACATATTTATGTTATTTCATTTGAAATATCTGGAAATATTTCAAACACGTAGAAAAGTACAACAAATACTATAACAAACATTCACATATCCACCAATGAAATTTAACAGTTGTTATCCTTTTTAAAAAGGGGTGAAATGTTACAGAAAAAGTTAAAATCCACTCTATCCTATTTTCTCTCCTTCCTATCCCAGAGATAACCACTCTCTTGAAGTTGATGTGTGTTCTTGCTACCCAAATTCTTGTAATTAAAAAAACGATCTAGAGTACTATTTATGTGTTTTTACATGTAAACAAATTGTGTCATATTGTTTCTGTGTTTTTGCAACATTTTTTGTTCACTTATATTGGTAAGATGCATCCAGGTTGATACTTATGGTTTTATTTATTCTTTTTATCTATCTACTGTACCATTAAGTAAACACACCCCCAAATTTTCCCTTTCTCTATGCTTGAAAATTTAGGTTGTTGCTGCTTTTCTACTATTTCAAACTATGCTGTAATGGACATTGTTGCTTACAGGTCTTCTTGTGCACGTGTCTGAAAGTTCTTTAGCGTAGAGCTTCCTAGGTTCTCCAATGGTGTGCTCAGACTGGGTGTCACTTTGGGTCCTTGGAAGAGCAGATGGAAAGATGAGATTAGATGTATAAGAAATTTATTTTGGAAAGCACTTCTGAAGGAGAAAGAAAGAAGGATGTGGTAGCGAGACTCTTGAGATGGCAATGCGATTTTGACACCTGTGAAAGAAGAGAGGAAAGGGAGTGTTGGATTGGAAAACTCAGACCCCAGCACAGTTCTGAGACGATATACCCCAGGTTGACGGGAACTCCTCCACCAAAGGTTGTTGGTTGGAGGAGTCCAGTGTCAGGTAGGAAAGGGCTAGCTCTACTACCCTGTGCTATGCTCAGGCATGGGCTAGGGACAGCTAGGGAAAGCATGAATCCCAAAGGTGACAGCTGGAGCTAATAATCAGCTAAGTTGCCAGCACGGTTTTCTTGAAGGAAATCTTAGCAACACACCTGTATGGCCAGTGCAGATAGTGATTGCCTCAGCGCACAGCGGCTGAGAAGGGCAGAGGCAGCCAGAGATCTGACCAATTGTGAGGTCCCAAAGCTCTAGGAACTGTGGCAGGGTTACTTGGAGCTTACCACTCCTGCCAGAATAAATCCCTCTCTCCTGTTG
Source organism: Symphalangus syndactylus (assembly GCF_028878055.3). Classification (NCBI taxonomy): domain Eukaryota; kingdom Metazoa; phylum Chordata; class Mammalia; order Primates; family Hylobatidae; genus Symphalangus; species Symphalangus syndactylus. The sequence continues at coordinate 106,572,095 of NC_072425.2, forward strand.
GCTCTGGGGATTCCTCTTTGTTTCTTTGGAGGTAGACTATGTATTGAACACTTTTTTTCATCCTGTTTTATCATATATTTCTATATGGCTGAACAGGAACAGGTTCATGTTTCCTCAATTCTCCATGTTATCAGAATTGAAAGACTTCATTTTTTTCATCTATAAAATGAGAGTCTCAGACCGCAGCATGGTCTGAAATCAATGATCTCAGGCCAATTTCTGCTTTATTAATCTGATTTTAATTTTATTTTTTAAAGTACCAAAACAAGTGGGCAAAACAATGATGTTCTATGGAGTAATGTAGTCAGAGATAACATAAGGGAAATCTGGAAATACAGATCTTGATTAGAAAATGGGAACAGTATGAACTGATAGACCGTTTACATTTCACAAAGTAGAGGTATTATTTAAGTCTTTTAGTAGACATCTTTGAGGATAGGGTTCCTGGCTAATTCACCTTAGTGTGTCTGACCCTAAATACACTGCTTGGGCCATAAATTTTTTTTTAAAAAGTGTATTAATTTGAACTTACTTGAAAGAAGAACCAGCACTATTGTTCATTGGAGGAGGGGCTTAGTTCTGTATTTAGAGACTTATATTTTACATTTTAACGATATGTGTAGGTAGAAAGGGTAAAAGGGTAAAAGTAGTTTATCTTAATATACATATATTGGGTAGAGAACTAAGCTTAAGTAGTGATGGAAAAGAAGGTAGAGCTTGGACCAGGACTTTGGGGTAAGATTATCTTAATTTCATTTTAGAATAGTTGGTGCAATGGAATTCATCTGACAAAGTTATGGAAAGGTAGACAAATTACGGAGCTCTCTGAAGAAAACGATACAATGCTCAAACTGTCTATAATAGCAACAACTCACGGGTCTTTCTATATATGGCTATTCAAGTCATTTTCTGACAACAGCCAATAATATTATGGAAATGGAGGCAAATGGTCCCAGACTGACCAAGTCTTAGATACGTAATTTGCAAAATTCACCATTGTCATTGAATCAGATGCCACAGAGGCTAATTTTCCATCTTTATGACTAGAGTTGCCCCTTCCTCAACAAGTCTGTTTTAAAAACTACACTTCCTTTGTTCAGCTGAGTCACAAAGACTTTTCTTCGATAAATGTATTGTACATTAAAAAACCGATCTCTGTGAGCTCAGTTTTCTCATTTAGTAACTGTAGCATTGGTGTTAATGTTGGTATAAGTCTGGTGGTTATAACCAAAGCAAGAGGGTGTCTCTCAGTGAGTTCACATGAATTTGAGTCTGGTGATTTAGGATTCTGGGATTTCCTATTCTTTCCTAGCATTTATAAATTCAGCTTCCATTTTCAGATTTCCAAAGGCCACTTGAGGCTTTAAGTAATTCCTCTAATTATAACTTAAAGTATAGGCAATTGCATTTCATGAAGCTAACAATTATCCAGAGTATATTATTAGAGAGTGAGTTATTGAAGTCTGCATAGTTTGTGAAACACCCATCAAAATAACTGGGGAAGAAAAGAGATAAACTAGATTGGAACAATGAAGCTTGAAAACAACTCTGATTATGTCTGGAGTTTACATGGTAATGAGTCCTAATTCTCAGCCTTTAGAATTCTTTGTAAAAATCTTTATAGTCTCTCTTGCTTGCCCTTATTCAGAAATAGAGATGTTGGCAACGTTTTCATTAACTTTTAAAATATAGACGCTGAGTGCTAATGTGGCAGCTTACTATGCTTTTGCAGGCTGCCTTTTATGTAATTTTAAAAATTTCCCTGTGACATGAGCAACAATGCTCCCTTGAGAATGGATGCTAAGGGGGGATAAGCAATTTACCCAAAATCACATAGTTCAGAAGTAGCAATGCTGAATTGCAACCCAGATCTTCTGCTCTAGAATCTAAACGAAAGAGCCCATTATGCGATCATATGACTAGAATGGTAGAGCAATTTTTCAGTATTGAGAGGCATTTTTCAGATGATTTTAAAAATTTGAGTAAGCAAATACTCATAAGAACGACATTAGAAAATAAATACTTTGATTTAAGAATCAATGCCAATGTGTGTGTGTGTGTGTGTGTGTGTGTGTGTTTGTGTTTTACTGACCCGTTTTTTCCTAGTCATACTCACATGTCCCTATAACTTAAGGATGATGATGATTCTGGCATAAAGGCGAGATGTATTTGCAGTCAGACATGGTTTGAATTCGAACCTTCATTTATTAGTTACATAACCTTGGGCAAGCTCTTTGGTTTACTTACTTGTGAAATGGTAAAATAATAATAATAATAGCAACCCAAAAAGATTTTTGTAACTGCAATTCAAGATGAGATTTGAGTGGAGACACGGCCAAACCATATATAACTGAGCAGCTGGGCAGTTTTCAAGGGGGTAGTAGGCAACACGTGGCTTTTCCATCTGTAGCATTCCTTTAAAAATATAAAATAAAAAGCATAAGTTACTTCAGATATGATGCCTATTACAATGATGATTTTATAGCTAACATTAGTTAGCATTTATTGAGCACCTGCTGTGTGCCAGGCATAATGAACTTTGCATAATTTCTCAGATTTCTTATAACAACCTTGCTATGGACTGAATCATGTTCCCCTACATTTGTATGTTGAAGCCCTACTTCCCAATGTGGTTGTATTTGGAAACAAGGCTTTTATGGAAGACATTTAGGTTAAATGAGGTCCTAAGAGTAGAGCCCTGATCCAATAGGATTAGTGTTCATATAGGAAGAGACACAGAGGGCTCGCTCTCTCCATCATATGAGGACACAGTGAGAAGGTGGGCATCTGCAAGCTACGAAGAGAGCTCTTACAAGAAATTGATCCTGCCAGACCTTGATCTTGAACTTTCAGCCTCCAGAACTATGAGAAATTAATTTATTTTTCTAAAGTCACCCAGTCTTTTTGTTATGGCAGCCTGAGCTGACTAATGCAATCCTTTATAGATGAAGAACCTAAGGCTTACTTAGATCACTAAGTTAAAGAACTGACAGTATTCTAATCCTGTTTTTAACCTCTCTGTCTTTTCCAGCTCAGGGTGAGATTTGGGGGAGGGGGGCTGCTTTGTTATTTTTTCTCTAACCACAAGTTTGCTTCCATTTTCCCCTTCTATTTTTATAGCCTTTCTTAAGAATTATTCTCTCAACACTCAGCACTCTCAATTTTCTGATTTCTTCCAAAATCGTATCTCCCACCCCCATGCAAGCATTTTGTTATTGTCTTCTGTCCTCTCTCATCTCTTCAAAGTGTTTTCTGAAAACTGTTTCCTCTCTCAGCCTCTGAGGTTTTTTTCTGACTTATCAAGTGTATCTTTCCCCATCTCTATTACAGTGTTGTTTCCTCAGTGTTTCCACTTAGATAAACATCTCCTGAAAGACATTGGCTTTTTGTTGTTTTTGTTTGCAACTTTGGGAAAGTTCTTGGTGATCTGAGGTGAGAAGTAATGAGAAAAATAGGCAGATAATTTGTCATTTTCCTAAGTCAAGATTTAGTGATCTAACCTCCACTTACTATCCAGTTTTTAAATAGTTTAAAGATGATTTATTGTGTGTTATTTTTGTAAAAAAGCATTCTACCCATTTCTCTGCTAATTTAATTATGAAGCAGTTCTTTCAAATTTTGAATTCTCCACCTGTGGGGGTACAAATGTCCCCATAGCTTATAGAATTGCCAATATCAAGACACACAGTAATGAACAACAGACACTTTAAGTCTTGAATACCCAGGGCCATCCTACTGTTTACATTACTCATTTCTCTCATGTAAGAGAAAAATAAAGATACTCCCCATAGATCTTCCATTTTACCAATTTTGTGAGTCATTCTTTCTTTCCTACTCTGTTACCTAACCCTGTAATAAATCATCAGGTCTTAGAGCTACAACTTCTTAAATACTGTATCTCTTGCAATCAGTCTTGTCTCTGGTCCCTAGTCCCTTGCTGTTATCTCAGGCCTTCTTATTGCTGACTTGCTGCTCTCCTCTTGTGTTTAACACTTCCATGACTTCTGGAAGAGAGGATAACAAATGTACACAGCAGGGCACACATTGTCTTTCAGGCTTAGTTTTAATCTATAAATTCAATCTCAATCTTATCACCTGTCCTTTCTCCAGCCCCATCCTATGCCTGGAAATTTTGAACAATTGATCCATTCTGCATGCATTGCCAACAATTTGGCAGGCCATCTGCCAGACCTTGGGGATACAATGATAATCAAGGTAGATATAGTCTTGTCCTCCTGGAATGTGTAATCTACAGGTAACTATGGAGTGAATCCACAGAGGTTAGACTAGAATGTATTAAGCGCTACAGTAGAGAAGTTATGGCATGCTCTCAGGGGATGTAGAAGTAATACCTAATTTGGACTTGAAGAGGTCAAAGAAGACATGTTATATCCAAGTTAAGTCCTGAAGGTTGAGAAGTGCTATTCAGGTTTCACCAGTGCTTAGGAGTTGAGGACAAGGAGAAACTGCTTCAGGCAGAGAGAATACCATTTTCAAAGGTAAGAAAGAGCATGTAATTCATATTCAGAGAACAGTGAGTAGTTCATTGTAGTTACAGCAGAAGTGGCCGAGTGAGCTGTGTTGGAAGGTGAAGCTGGAAAGATACATTCTTTAACAGTCAGACCCTTGAGGCCATTACTTAGGCTGTTCCTTCTGTTGGAAATGTCCTTTCCACTCTTGTCCACCATGCAGCCTCCTACCACTCTTAGACTCAGCTTAAATATTATCCCCTCTGTACATTTCTCCCTCCCCTTGCTCAGGGGTACAATTTTTATCTAACTCATACTTGGGTTTACACTCATATCACAATATCTGTCTCTCTGACTACAGGGTCAGCTCGTGGAGGGCAAACTGGATAATTTGTCTTTATATCCCCCTTGTTTTAGCAAGGAAACGATTATGAAGGGGCCTTCAATCTGGAACATTTGCTAATGTCATGCCTTTTTAAAGTGTCCTGTTTTTTCCATGGGTAATAAAACTTTTTTTAACTTAAGTCTTGGGCTGGGGTTGTGTAGGTGCGTGTCACTTTAACATATCCATATCCAGTGATATATGGGGCTAGGAAACCACTCAGTGGAGTTGTTTATTTGATTCCACAGGTTTATATAATAAGCAGGCATGGCTCTCAGGAGAAATGTGATCAGGGCTCCAAACTGTTCACTTTAAAGATTGAGTTTCTTGTGAGAATTGAATGAACAAAGTTTGGGAAGAAGGGTATATGTCAGGTGTGTTCAGTACTGAGAGTCAAGGGTTGAAGCACAAAAGTTGAAGAGTTGCTACCGGTTTCTCGTGGCAATTGATACCAGAGTCCATCCTGGCCTCTCTCCTCATAGCAGCCTTAACTCCGAGAAAAGTGGCCATGAGTGAATTTGAAGAGCTGTATTAAAACTATCAAGGCCAGGCTTGGCAGGAAGCATTCTTGAGTGAGCCTAATATCAAAGGAAGATTCCAACACCTTCACACTGAGGGGAATACCATGCCTGGGGACTAATTGGCAGACCCCTGCCTCTCTGGTGTGGGTGGTTATCAGGTTGAGGGGATTTGAGCACAGAGTAGATGGCCCACCTGTGGCATTTTTTTTTTTTTTAATCAGTAAGCCTCCAAGTTAGAAATGGTAACAGCTGAGACACAGGGATCAGCAGGGGCAAATGCTTCTGTTAGAAATATATGTCAGCGGGACTATCAGGTTGTGCAGCCCCCCTGGAGTGTTGTTCAGTATTTCATTTAGTCAAGGCTCTTTATAGAGGACCGATTATATGCCAGACACTTCTTTCATTATTTGGGCTATAAAAGTAAAAAGTGAGGCAAAATGTTTGCCCACATGGAGCTTATTTTCTAGAAATAAATACGTATAAAATATCATTTTAAGTAGAGATAATTGCCATGAAGAGAGAAAGAACCAACGGAGTAGGGTAAGGAGGTAGGGTGCGAGTGAGTCTGTGAGTATGGGGGGGCTCATCTGAGAGTGGTCAGGGAAGCCTTTCTGAGGGAAGCATATTGAGCAGAAAACGAAATGAAGTCAGAGCAAGAAGCACATGGGCATGTGGGTAAGAGTGGGCCCCATGGAGAAAGCAGGGCAAAGCCTGAGGAGGGAAGGAGATTGGCATATTGAGGAGCATTGTGGGAGCAGAGAGAACAAGGAGAATGTAGTGGGAGACAGTGCTGGAGAGGTGAGTAAATGATGGATCCTGAAGAGCCATGCAAGTCTGGAAACCATCAGCAGGTGAGATTTGTCTTTCTGAATAATCATTGACACTGTAACTGATGGTAGCAGGGGTGGAGAACTTGCATTAGTTTAAGCAAGGAAAGAAAAAGGAACCATTCACGTGGACATAGGTGGTCACAGTGGAGATGGTGAGAAGTGCTGCGTTGAGGACAAATTCTGAAAGTGAAGCCCACAGAATTAGATTAGATAAAGGTTGGGAGGAAAAGAGAAGAATCAAGATAGGAGGGTGAGAGCAAAAGAGATATCTCTCTAGGGCTGTGACCTTTGTGTAGTACATCGTGATTACTGCTCATTTTTAACTGCACCTCTAAGAAAGATGCTCTTTGAGTCTCTGCCCATTAAGCCCTGAGCTGTGGATCTCTATGTAGAGGCCTGGTCCTGTCGTACTGATCTTCAGCTGCACTGGCTTTTAGCATACACAGCTTGTGTGGATTTCTAGGAGCCAGCACCAAGGTCACCTGACCCTTACTTCTGGGACTTTTATACACACCTAGGTTAGCGGAACCTTGGAGAAACAGGGACTTCCTGTCCATTTAGGAAAGCAGGAAGTTGTGGTTGCCGTACTTTGGGGTAGGGCTTTTTTGTTTCAAGGTGGTGAAATCTGGACTTACTACTTCCACAATATTGCACATAGGCACGAGAAAGTGCCCCAGATGGGTGAAGTATAAGCAGTGAGCTGAGGAAGCTTTAAAATAAACACACCCTCCCCTGCAATGACAACAAAGAATCCTTTGGCATATAGTAGCAGAATCTCTGCAGAGAATGGCCAGCCTTCTGAAAATGTTGGCCTTAATGAAAATCCCAGATGCTTTTTTTTTTCTTTTTCTTTTCCCAAAAAGTATTTAAAGGTTTTGAGTTTTCATGGTTCCTCCCAAATATGCTCTTCTTTTTCCATGGGCTGACTGCTAGCAAGCCTGATTTTTCCTCTCTCTGGACTTAGAGGCTTAACTCAAAGTGGAGGAATTAGTGTAAAGCTTCATGTCTCTACATGTCCAGACTGAATCATTGAATTGAGGTGAGATGCTTTTCACATTATCCCATCTGTCTCCTCTACCCAGTCCTGAGGAGAGAATGCTGGACACAAGCACTCAGTCATCGACTGGTTGTGAGGATAGTTGAAGCCACAGCCATTTAGCCTCTTCATCTGGGTCACAATGGACTGCGCCTGTGGATAAACTATATCTTTAATTATTTCATTAGTGAAGATTATATGTGAACCTCTCCATTCTTGTTTGCTTCTTACTTCAAGGATTGATCTTCTTTTATTTTCAAAATTTAATTGACACATTATAATTATTCGTATCTATGGGATACAATTTGATGTTTTGATACATCTATACATTGTAGGGTTCAAATCAGGTAGTTAGGATATCCATCACCTCATGCATCTACCATCTCTGCATGATGAGAACACCCAGCACCTCCCCTGCTCCAGCCACTTTGTAATACACAACACCCTACTGTTAACTGTCATCACCGTACTGTGCAACAGAACAGAACTTATTCTTCCTATCTAATCATAACTTTGTATCCACTGACCAACCTCTCCCAATCGTCCCTTCTCCGTCTCCTCCCTAGACTCTGGTAATCACTGTTCTACTCTCTACTTCTATGAGATCAACTCTTTTTTAGATTCCACATATGAGTGAGATCATGTGGTATTTGTTTTGCTGTGCCTGGCCTAGTTTACTTAATATATCTCCTTCAGGTTTGTCCATTTTGTTTCAAATAACATGATTTTATTCTTTTTTTATGGATGAATAGTATCCCATTGTGTAGATATACCACATTTTCTTTCTTTATCTGTTGTCGGGCATTTAGGTTGATTCCAAGTCTTGGCTATTGTGGATGGTGCTGCAGTAAACATCAGAATGCAGGTATCTCTTTGATGTACTGATTTCATTGCCTTTAGATATATACCCAGTAGTGGGATTGCTGGATTGTAAGCTAGCTATAGTTCTGGTTATTTGAGGAAACTTCAGACTGTCTTCCGTAATAGCTGTACTAATTTACATTCCCACTAGCAGTGTGTAAGGCTTCCCTTTTCTCCGTATCTTCATCAACACTTGTTTTCTTTCTTCTTTTTGATAATAGCCATTCTAATTTGAGTGAGGTAATAACTCATTTTGGTTTGGATTTGCATTTTCCTGACGGTTGATGATGTTGATACTTTTTTCAGGTACCTGTTGGTAATTTGTATGTCTTCTTTTGAGAAATGTCTAATAAAGTCTTTTGTCCATTTTAATTTTTTTGCTGTTGAGTTATTTAAGTTCCTTATATATTCTGGATATTAACCCATTTTCAAATATATAGTTTGCAAATATTTTCTCCCATGAGGTGGCTTGTGTCTTTACCCTGTTGTTTTGTTTGCTTTGCAAAAGATTTTTAAACTGATGCAGACATTGATCTTTTAACAGCATGAATATGGTTATGAACCAACAAAAAATTCTGACAAGTGCAGGAACAGTTTTGTGGCCCATTTTGATTGAAGGTTTATATGTGTGTAGGAGGCAGTGATAAGGAAGATTAGGAAAAGGGATTTTTTCCTCAATATTCCTTCAAGGCAAATCAATACAAGAAGCTTATACATCCTTGGATGCTACATTCCTAAATGTTTTCTGTGGAGATCCTCATTGCTTTGCAGTTATCTATTGCTGTGTAAAAACTTGTCCCAAAATTTGGAGGTTTAAAACAATAAACATTTCTAATCTCAGTTTCTGTGAGTCATAAATCTTAAGGTGGCTTATCTGGTTCCTCTGGTTCAGAGTCTCTCACAGTATAGGATTCAAAGTTTTGCCTAGGGCTCTAGTCACTTCAAGGCTTTACCTGGAGAGGATCCATTTCCAGAGTTACTCATGTGGTTGTTGGCACACTCATGATAGCTGTTGGCTGGTGACATCCGTTTCTTGCATGTGGGCTTCTCCACAGGGGTACTCACAACATAATCATTTGCTTCCCCTAGATTAAGGGCTCTGAGAAAGAGTGACTGTTGTCAAAGAAGATGGAAGTCACTTTTTTTGTAACCTAATCTTGGGAGTGATATCCCATCACTTTTCCTATATACTGTTCATTAGACTCCTGTCACTAAATCCAGCCCACAGTTGAGGAGAGGGGCTAACACAAGGGCATGAGTATCAGTAGGTGGGAAATCACTTCCACTGGGAGCTATTATAGAACCTCCTACAATACTAATTTATTAATTAATAAGCAAATATTTATTAAAGACATGCAAGAAAAGCTTTGCTCTATGAACTAAGGTTTAAATGGGTCCCAAATGCAAAAATCAAAGAGTATATAATGTGTTGTATTTCTCAAAATGTGATTTACAATCTGTCTAAGAAGAAACATTTATACTTTAAAAATATCCTACAATAACGTCAGTATATACTAAGTGTTCAGACAATTATGAAGGTGGGAAAAACTCACCGTGGAGACAATTTAAGAACTATATTCAATCTAAGGAGAGACATGCTCCCATCTGACACAGCTGCTACAGAGTGAGACATTAAAGGCTGACTATTGGAGACATACTTGGAACCAAACAGGAACAAAACCAAATAGCTTTACTCCTTTCTAAAATATTTTAGGATCCTCTCAGAGCCTCACTCCAACAATTCACCTCCATTCTATCCTCCCTCTATGCCACCCCCATACAAATTACTGGGTGCAAAGGAGAGAAAAGATGAGGGAAAGAGGATTAGTAATTCTAACGATGTGATTTTTTTCTAATTTTGTTTCTGGAACTTTCTGTGGGAATTTGCTGTGGAGCTCCTCCTATTTGTAACTGGAAAGTAAATTATGATTAGAATAATTTTTTTTTCTTTGTGCATATGTGTTTTAGAACCCTGTCCAGGGCCAGCCTTTCATTTTGTCAATGAGGAAAACAAGGTCCTGAAAAGTTCAATGACTTACTCAAGTTCACATGAACTGAGAAGAGGGCAGGGATTCGCCATCTTCCAAACCACTGCTCTTTCTGTGACATCTTACTGCCTTCTACCTAATGTGCAAACACCATAGACTCCACCTGGATTTCTTATACACCATATCAGATTTCACCACAAGTCCAGTGACAAAGATTGTCCTTACATCATACTTGAGGAGCCCAGTCAGTTTTGAAGGTGATTCTTTTATTTGCTCGTACCAAGTAGTATTAGTTCAGTTTTTTTGATAGCACTATACACACTAAATACAATGTATTTCAAGATTTAGGCCTTTCTTTCCAATGGAATACTCAATTTAAAAAATTAAATACATTTTAATAATGTATGCTTGCCACTGTGGAAGGAAGGGAGCATTAGAATTACATGAAATTGAAATGCAATTTGAATTTGAGTTTCAAAAAAGATTGGTTTACACTTAGTAATAGTAGAAGTTCACAAAAACATTCTGTTATGTAACACTTCAAGTGGTTGTTTACTTCTGATGTTGTATATACTAAAATGGCACTCTAGGCAAAAATAAAACCCCAAACTTTTTAATTGGAGATTTAAGTAATAGAGTCTTTATTAAACCTATATTTTAAGTTTATGTTTATATATGAATTTAAAACAGTAAATCTCTTATCTCAATTCTTGAACTTCTTGTGCATTTTCCAGATGTCCTCCAGACATGGAGAGGAAATGAAATCGCATCACCTCTTAACTATTCCTTTATCCTCTCTGCACTTTCTTTTTATCCTCCTTAATTTTAAGAATTTATCATGCTAGCCTGAACTTTCATAAACTGTAATATTCCTGTAGAAAGTGATAACAGCCATGTTAGATGCTGTGATTTTTTTAATAAAAGTGATACAGCATCTTTCCTTAACAGAAATCTCAAACCAAAAATTAAAATATGGTTAAGCATTACAGATGATGTTGATATCTGTGTCATTACTTTGTGAAGACTAAATCTGTTTAGAAGAATAATGGTGGGTTCTATTTTGCTGTGACAGAGTGATCTCCGGTGATACTGTCAAGTGAAACTGGTAACTTGAAATTAAATAAAGATTTGTGGCTGTAGTTGTACTGACTTATGAAACAACAAAGCCTTTCATGAGCACCTATTAAGTCCCAGGGAAGATTGTAAGCATTTCCACAACCTTTACTGTGTGGTATATTTCCAAAGGCATTATCTTATTACACATTTGGACTCTTCTGTAAGATATGATTGTCTTCTTTACAGAAAGAAGAAGAAATCAGAAAGATAACATGACTTACTCATGATCACACAGTCACAGGGATTAGATCTTAGATTTTCTAAGTACATGACTGGCACTTTGCAACTTAAATACTTTTGGGTAAGGAATGGGGTGTCTGTATGCAAGAAATGCACCAAAAGCACTCGCAGACACACAAGTGAACACAAACACAGCATGGACAAAGTGAAGTGTTCCTTCCGTGCTCCAGTTCTTCTCGGCCATTTGTTGTCTCTTCATCTCACTCTACTTTTCTATATTTGTGTGTTTTGCTATCTTTTTCTCTATAGATTGGATTCTCCTTTATTTGTTTTTCTGCCTGCTAAAATTCTAAGCATTGTTTATGTTCCATCTCAGATATAATTAATTCATTTGGTAGTCTTTTGATTTGTATTGACTGTTTCCCTCATTAGCCTTGGCCTCTCAAAACAATGCTATTTATACGTGACTTTGGATGCTTTATCATATGGATATGTGTGAGAATGACTCATGTTCATATCTGTCTCTTCTTAGGAGGGTCAGCTTTATAAGAGCAAAGAACATGGCTTGTTATTTCTGGGCTTTCCTTGGCTTGTACATAGGAAGAGATAGGTACACATGGAATGAATTTAATTAAGGATTTGTATGAGCAACTCATGGCAATAGCAAGCCACGAAATAAAAAATTTACCTTTTCCTTCTTGCGCAGGAGGATTCTGAACTCCCTTAGATGATCAAGCGGCAATTGCAGAGCAGAGGGAGAATGGCAGACACTAGCAAAAGAACCAGTTGTGACAGGTGGTGGTAGTAAGAGTCACAGAAAGCAGAGATGTCTGAGGTTTCCCTTTACAAGCACTCATCCTGCCTCACTTGCCTGCTTTATTATGCATCTTTCCTATTCAACTGAAAACTTCATGAGCTTGTTCCCCATTGTATTCTCAATGCCTAGCATGGTGCAGGGTTAGAGGAGGAGCTTATAAATATTTTTTGACTGAATGACATGACAGTTGAGTCTTTTACAGTAAAAGTAGAAAAGGGGAACACATGTCATGTACAGATTGTTTATTCACTGATCATGGTCTCTGCATAAAGTGTTTTGATTGTTAGTGGGTGTTTTTGTTCATTTGAATGGCTTATGCCTTTGTAAATTTTGTTTTTTTCCCACTTCCGTATGTCTTTCTGTTTTTAGTTACCCTTCTATGCTGCCAAAACAAAATAAAGCCAACAGCTGCCTCCACTTGTGTTGCCTTTAGTATTGTTTTACAATCTCCCATCTCTTTAACTATATCCTAAGTACGTTTTGTTGGGGAGGAAGGAATTTGCAGAGAAAGCCAAGTCAGTCAATCCTGTTTTAGCACAATAATTTACTCTTAGATGTCTAGCGGTGGAACTAACTTAACTTCAGTTCTTTCCCAAAGATTCTTTGCATGCTAAGTATCTTCTTCAACACCATCCTACTTATTCATTATTTTCTCTGTTTAAAATAAAATCATCACAGGGATGTTCCTTCCAGGAATATATATTAATTGGACCCACTTCTTTTTCTTTTCTTTTTTTTTTAAAGTGGAGAATTCGTAAACCTAAGTGGGAACTTTTATTTAAAATATTCTAGATGTAAGAGATTCAAATATACTTAAAGGGGGCTAATTAAATTTGATATGTACTCTCTCAAGGGAAATGAAACAGCAGCATATGTGACTTTCATTAGCGACTTTACCATAGAGATATAACCCAAAGTACCTAATAGGGAAAATTTGATGATTAATTTGATTGACTTTTAAATTGTTTGTTAGTGGGTATTATATACTTACAAAATACATCTTTTGTGCGTTTTCTGAATAGCTGTCTTGGGAAAAAGGCAAGATGTTACTTATAGTAAATCAAACCTTGTCAACTGTCGGTAAGGCAGTCAGGGTCTCATGTCTCTCTGCATATCCCAGACTGGGTCTCTTGATTTTCTCAGATCATGAGATGTGAAGAAAACTGTAATTAGTTGTCAAATTAAAACATCATTTCATGTAAGAATTCAGAATGGGGTCATCTTTGATACAATGACTATAATAGTAAAAGCCAATCTAATGTATATTCACAAAGAAATTGTTTAAAGAATGAGGAGGGAACCCTATGATATCTTGTAGACTGATTGTTATTTTCATCCAGAAAAAAATATTTACTAACATTTAGAATCCCAAAGAAACCCACCACAAAGTGAACCTAAAATTTAATAAGGTTTGATTTATTATTTCATGATATTTTTGTTAACTATTTTCTTAAGTGGACGTTGAAGTACAGTTAAATATAATTCACGTATTGCATGTTGCTTTTGTATTTCTTTAGCTTAAGAAAAGGGATTCAAATGCCACTTGTGCTGAATATATATGGACAATTCCCAAATTTGCATGTCTGGCCTGGACTTTCTTCTGTACTCCAGACTTGCACACTTGTCTTGTCTACTTTATGTATAGTAATTGATAAAGTTTGTATATTTGTCCCTGCCCAGATCTCCTGTGGAATTGTAATCTCCAGTATTGTAGGAGGGGCCTGGTGGGAGGTGGTTGAATCATGAGGGTGGATTTCTCATGAATGGTTTAGCACCATCCGCTTGGTGCCATTCTTGTGATAGTGAGTGAGTTCTCGAGAGATCTGGTGGTTTAAAAGTATGTGGCACCTCCCCCCCCACCTTGCTCCTGATTTTGCCATCTGATGTGCCAACTCTCCCTTTACCTTTCGCCATGATTATAAGCTTCCTAAGTCCTCATCAGAAGCTGAGCAGGTGCCTGGTGCCATGCTTCCGGTACAGCCTGTGGAACTGTGATCAAATCAAACCTCTTTTCTTCATAAATTATCCAGCCTCAGGTATTTCTTTATAGCAATGCAAGAAAAGCATAATACAGTAATAGCCAGCTCAAACTTCAGACATCCTAAACCGAGTGCCTGGCCTTCCTCACCTCTATTCTTTTTTTTTTTTTTTTCATCTATGTCCCTGCAAAAGACATGATCTCGTTCTTTATTATTATTATTATTATTATTATTATACTTTAAGTTCTGGGACACATGTGCAGAACATGCAGGTTTGTTACATAGGTATACACATGCCATGGTGGTCTGCTGCACTCATCAACCCGTCATCTACATTGGGTATTTCTCCTAATGCTATCCCTCCCTTAGCCCCCATCCCCTGACAGGCCCTAGTGGGTGATGTTCCCCTTCCTTAGTTCATGTGTTCTCATTGTTCAACTCTCACTTATGAGTGAGAATATGCAGTGTTTGGTTTTCCCTTCCTGTGTTAGTTTGCTGAGAATAATGGTTTCCAGCTTCATCCATGTACCTGCAAAGGACATGAACTCATCCTTTTTTATGGCTGCATAGTATTCCATGGTGTATATGTGCCACATTTTCTTTTTACTTATTTATTTATTATCGTTTTTAATTATACTTTAAGTTCTAGGGTACATGTGCACAACGTGCAGGTTTGTTACATGTGTATACATGTGCCATGTTGGTGTGCTGCATCTATTAACTCGTCATTTACATTAGCTATTTCTCCTAATGCTATCCCTCCCCCCTCCCCCCACCCCACAACAGGCTCCAGTGTGTGATCTTGCCCATCCTGTGTCCAAGTGTTCTCATTGTTCAATTCCCACCTATGAGTGAGAACATGCAGTGTTTGGTTTTCTGTCCTTGTGATAGTTTGCTCAGAATTATGGCTTCTAGCTTCATCCATGTTGCTACAAAGGACATGAACTCATCCTTTTTTATGGCTGCATAGTATTCCATTGTGTATATGTGCCACATTTTCTTAATCCAGTCTATCATTGATGGACATTTGGATTGGTTCCAAGTCTTTGCTATTGTGAATAGTCGCAATAAACATACATGTGCATGTGTCTTTATAGTAGCATGATTTATAATCCTTTGGGTATATACCCAGTAGTGGGATTGCTGGGTCAAATGGTATTTCTAGTTCTGGGTCCATTCTTATTCCCCTCACAGCCTTCGTTACCTCAGTTAATGACAACATCACCCTTCTACTTGCCCAGGTCAAAACCCTGGAAGTTACTCTTGACTCTTCCCTTCCCCTAGCCTCAATCCATGGAGTTTCAGAATGCACACAGAATCTGACCACTTTTTACCACTTCATTCTACTGGTTGAGTCTGAGCCTCCATTATTCCTTGCCTGGGTTTACTACAAGAGCCTCCGAGTACTCTCTGCTTCAAAATTTGCCCTCCTGCAGTCTATTCTGAGCATAGCAACCAGACTGTTCCTTTAAAAATAAAGGTATATTATACCACTCCTCTGATCCAAAACATCAAGTAGTTCTCCATTTCAGTCAGAGTAAATGCCACGATCCTTACAATGGCTACCAAGGCTCTACATGATCTGGCCTTCCAGTACCTCTCTGACTTTCTCTCCAACTACTCTCTACCTGGTTCATGAAGCTCTAGCCATACTGGCCTCATTTCTGTTCCTGGAAAATGACTCTGCCTGGAAAACTCTTTCCTCGATACCCACGTGGTTCACTCTCTTTTCTCCTTCAAGTCTTTCTTCAAATGTCGTCATCTTAATGAGGGCTTCCCTGATGCCCTTTTGAAAAATTACCATCTATGCCTCTAGAGTGGAAACAGCATATCTTACGTTCACATTCATGAGTTCTATTCGTGTTTTGGATAGTTTGTTTATTCTCTCTAGGTTTCAGCTTCCTCATTATAAATTTAGGGATATAAACAAAATTTTCCATAAAGCCCTTTGGGCTCTAATATTTTAAAAATTCTATGAGCCCAATTTGAACCTGCCAAACTGAGTAGTTAGATTTGATCTTGAAAGTCTATTGTCAGTGAAGGAGATACAGGTCCCATTTTCCCCAAACTCAGCTCCTGTACGAAGTATTAAATACAGCATGAGATGTTTACTAAGGCAAATGCTGCATTTCTGAAATAAGTCTAATTTAAAAGTGTGTTTGTTTTTGCTTGTCCCAGGTCACTTCGACTAACTGAACAGTTGGGAAGCCTTAAAAAAAGAAATAGAATTCTCTGGGTCTTGGTTTCCTCATCCATAAAATGAAGATACTGTGGTAGATGATCTCCAAGTTCCTTTCTAGATTTAGAATTCTTCCTTTAGAGGAGGAAAATCAGACATTTTCCCTCATAGTCATGATTAACTCTTCAACTGGTCTTATAAAATATTCATATGTAAGTTGATGACTAGAGACAAACTCCCTTGGCTTTGGGTAGCATGGCACCATTCCCACTGAGTATGATTGTAGATATTTCTTATTATAGTTATTTTCATATGCTTTCATACCACAGAGACCTCAGAGTTTAGAATGAGTGTGACTCTAAGAAATATACTTGTGCATTTATTTTCAGTGTTAGATGGTTATGCAAAAAGACAAAGTAGAATGAATACACTCAGCAGCTGCTTCATTCCCATGTGTTTGAAAGCTTCCTGTTAGAATTGAGAGTTTTATTATGTGTGACTATAATGATCAGAAAATCATAGATATCTGAATATTTTAATGTAAATACTCAAAAGGTTTTTGGAGGGAAGGCTCTTTTCCAGTCTAATGTGCTTAATACTTTTAATTCTGACAAAGATCAGTTTTCTGTTTTCCTTTACAAAGAATACGGTGAATAACAGCCAACTTAAATTATCAAGTTAACAAATCATTTTTTCTTTATGAACTCTACTTAAACATAATTATTAAACTATAATTTTTAGTCAGTACTTAAAGACTATTTCTGTATAGAATTGAAGCAAATAGTATTTTGTAAGCAGTAACTTCTAGATACATAACTACTTATGGATTCTAGGGTGTGATTATATAATTAACCAGAATGATTGTATAAAAAAGACATTTTCTGGTTTTATTCCTCATGGAAGTGGCAGCCGAAAGGCATAAAAGTAACTTCTGATTTAATTTTGTTATTTGGAGTCATGGTGCTTTGAAATGTATGTTTCTGTTGTTTTCAAATGTTTTTGAGGTGTTATCTGACAAATTTACACCAAATTCCTTTGAGAATACAAAGCAAATAAGATTGAGATGACCAGTCTTCACAGGACAAAGCCTGGGAACCTAGAAAATGAAAGCACAGATTCTCCAGAATACAACCATTCAACATCTGATTTCCTTTTGGGTCATGTGACTAATGTTATTCATTCGTTCATTCATTCATTCATTCATTCATTCATCAGTCAGTATTTTTCCAAGTTAGGCCTTGTTGAGACTTTGGGGATGTGATTATCTTGTTACTGGGAGTCTATAAGGAACAATGCACTAAAATGCCCAAGGATAAACCAAAGGATCTTTAGTGACATTGGTACTTATTCTAGTTCTTTTTCCATTTTGTAGAGAGCGTATTTTTGTGGAACTGTGAACCTAATTGAAATCATATGTCATCACTCTTGGTTCCAGACAGGCAGACCAGCATCAGCTGTGCTAGAGAAACTCGACACTCATAAATGTTTTTCTCTTTATTACTAGGGAGGTTTTTAAGAAGACTAAAAGCTCATGAGTAGTTGTAGAGTCTGATAAACACTTTCAGTTATAAATCCTGTGATTTTGTATGCTTTTTCCTTTAGCTAGAATTTAACTTTATTTCTTTTTAAATTTCTTTATCCTTATAAAAGTTATTTTTCTTCAATACACACAAACACATAATCTTGAAATGATAGAGTTCCTTCTTATTTCTGGCCAATCATTCCAGGCCATATTCTTGACCTCTTCCTCCAATCTGGGATGGGGTTCCATCCAGAAGCTTGAGGAATTTGATCTCAGTTGGCTATAGAAAGCTGCCTTGTTCTTGGCAGTTCATGTTCCCCAGGAGCTGGATACTGCCTCTCTACCCCATGTCTCCTGGTTATTACTGCAAAGGGCAGACTTTCTAGACTAGTAGCAACAGCCCAACTAAGAGGATTTATTTACTTCCATCTTAACTGCACCAAAGCTAGTCGATTGGGAGGAAAAAGCCCAATTCTTGAATGTCTTCAATAAAATCAAAATATAAAATCAAACCTTCAATAAGGTTTGGTTGCTCTCATTAAAAAAAAAAAAAAAAAAAAGAGTTTTCCAAGAACAAGCTATGGGAACTAAGAATAATAGAGGAAATTGGAAATTCACTTACTTGGAAGGAAGGAAGGGGAAAGAAAGGAATAAGCAAGAGAAGAAAGAGAAAAATAAAGAGAAAAAGAGAAAGAGGAAGGGAGCGAGAAAAGGTGACGTGGCTGTTAACATTAGTTTCTGAAACCAGCTGGAATATTGTGTGTCTCTTAGCTTCTGCATAATGAATAAAGGTTTTCCAAATGATATAGGTTTGGTTCCAAGAGGGAGGAGGCCACGTTAGCACTCATTCCTTCAGAACCACAGTATTGCATGCTACACCATCTCACTGCCTATTTTCCTCGTCTGCCAAAGGGGATGGGGGTGGAGTTGCCTTTAATTATTAACCTTTAAAATATACTCTTTATTATTTGTGGTCATTGCAAAAGGAAAACTTATATTCGTCATCTCAGTCCTTATTTTAGTCCTTTCCTTCAGCCTTTCCCTGCTAAAACTTTTGCCTGAACAGAACCCCAAATTTAACAGATGTATAGCAATTGGACCAAAGAGAGAAAACCAAAGAAGTCAGGTCCTGTGTGATACCCCACCCCTGCCCAGTGAATCACAGAAAGAAATCCCTGAGAATGCCCTAAACCTACCTCTTGGGGACCTCTTCTTGGCTGTATCAGAGGATAATATCCTAAATGGCTGCTTTTTATTTTAATAGTTCCAAGGAGGCAAAATAAAGTTTATTCCTCTATTATATTCCTCAATCATCTCTGAGCATTTTCTATACAATTAATTAAGGTTTCCGTAATCAAATAAAAAATGCCTATTAAGGAATTAGGAATAACAAATGAGAATGCAGACAAATTGATCTGAACTTTTATTTGGCTCCCTCGTGCTTAATTTTTGATGGATTATTGTTTGAATCTGTATGTCTTAGAATTTTCATGTGTGAGATTTACTGTGTGAATCTGAGTCACGATGACACTGATGTGTGTTATGTTCCTCAGAATAGCTATAGGAAAGGTAAGTGTAGCTCTATCACCAAACTCAGTGAAGAAAATTTCTCTTGGCATTTCGTTTTTACTGGTGAAATAGCATATTGGGTTTTAGGGTTCAAGATCTGCTATTTGAATATGAAAACTGTTGTTTAGCATTGTCCTTATATGTATTAGGCATCTGGTGTTTGCTTCATGGATGAATGCCAATTGGCATGATAGAAAATATAAAATCAAATGAATGTATGAGACACAGTTTTCCTGCTAGTTCTCAGATGTTTGTCTTCAAAAACAATAAGAGAAGTGAGGTGTCTTATTACTTGTCTTGGAAATTCAAATTGATAGGTGACTGAAATGATCGTTATTTTGACACATAAGGGATAAGCAGTCTTCTATTCCCAGTGATTAGTTTAGTAGCTACTTTTTGCTTTCTTTGACACATGTATATGCCCAGAGAATGGAGGACTTGGTCAACATTCACGTTTTGGAACTATTTAGCTTCTTTGATTTTAGGAAGATACAACTAGGGATGGTATGTTTAATGGTATAACCACAAACAATAAGCCAGACATTTAATGAGCATATTGTGGGAATTATATTAAGGCTATAATTTAAAGCTAGTGCTATATCTTCAGGAGACTAAAGAAATTAGCTTGATAAAACACTATGTAGTAAGTTTGATAAAACACTATATAGTAAGTCATTTAGGCTTTTTCTTTGCTGGGACAAGGGAGTGTTCCACATGACTATGAGTTTTTATAAGGGTGCTTTAGGATAAAATGGCACTATGGGGAAACCAATAGGCATGATGAAATGGTGCTGAATATTTTATTCTTTCTATGTGGTGAATTTCTAGTGCTAGATTACATAATGGAAGGAATTAATGTATCTGACAAATTTTCTGGAAAATTATCATTTATCCTAATTGGAGTGAGTACACAGAAAAATAGACCACGATGGAAAGGACCAGACAGACCTATCGGTTGAAACAAGGTTTGTGTCCAGGAGTTACTCAGCTGTGAGCAGTGAACACTGAAAAAAAATCACTTCAGGGGAAAGGATCCAACTGAACTGGGCTACAGTGAAGTGAGTTGGTCCAGGTTTCTGAATCTTCCATTTTGATCCAGCTAGGAATGGAACAGACAATGAAGGGAAGTCCAACAAACATGAACCTATCTAAAGTCCAATGATCAAAGGAATTTGTAGGAAGCTAAAAAGTGATGCTACCACTTAGATCCAAATGTGAAAGAAAACACAGCCAGAGCTAGAGCAACTGGGGTCACAGTGCAGTTGTACAGGGGCTCAGGTGAGACAAAAGACAGGTCACAAGAATACCTCAATACCTCAATTCTGAGATAGGGAATGATATGGTTTGGCTGTGCCCCCACCCAGATCTCAACTTGAATTGTAGCTCCCAGAATTCCCACATGTTGTGGGAGGGACCCAGGGGGAGGCAATTGAATCATGGGGGATGGTCTTTCCTGTGCTACTCTGTTGATTGTGAATAAGTCTCACAAGATCTGATGGGTTTATCAGGGGTTTCCACTTTTGCTTCTTTCTCATTTTCACTTGCAGCTGCTGTGTAAGAAGTGCATTTCAGGCCAGCACGGTGGCTTACACCTGTAATCCCAGCACTTTGGGAAGCCAAGGCGGGAGGATCGCCTGAGGTCTGGGGTTTGAGACCAGCCTGACCAACATGGAGAAACCCCATCCCTACTAAAAATATAAAAGTAGCCGGGTGTGGTGGTGCATGCCTGTAATCTCAGCTATGCGGGAGGCTGTGGCAGGAGAATCACTTGAACCTGAGAGGTGGAGGTTGTGGTGCGCCGAGATTGTGCCATTGCACTCCAGCCTGGGCAACAAGAGCAACACTCCATCTCAAAAAAAAAAAAAAAAAAAAAAAAAAAAAGAAAAAAAAAAAAAAAAGAAGTGCCTTTCACCTACCACCACGATTCTGAGGCCTCCCAAGCCATGTGGAACTGTAAGTCCAATTAAACCTCTTTTTCTTCCCAGTCTCAGGTATGTCTTTATCAGCAGCATAAAAATGAACTAATACATTAAATTGGTACCAGAAGTGGGGTACCTGAAAAGATACCTGAAAATGTGGAAGCAACTTTGGAACTAGGTAACGGGTAGAGATTGGAACAGTTTGAAGGGATCAGAAGAAGACAGGAAAATGTGGGAAATTTTGAAAATTCCTAGAAATTTGTTGAATGGCTTTGCCCAAAATACTGCTAGCAATATGGATGATAAAATCCAGGCTGAGGTGGTCTCAGATAGACATAAGGAACTTGTTGGGAACTGGAGCAAAGGTGACTCTTGTTATGTTTTAGCACAGAGACTGGCAGTATTTTGCCCCTCCCCTGGGGATTTGTGGAACTTTGAACTTGATAGAGATGATTTAGGGTATCTGGCAGAAGAAATTTCTAAGCAGCAAAGCATTCAAAAAGTGACTTGGGTGCTGTTAAAAGCATTCCATTTTAAGAGGGAAACAAAGCATAAAAGTTCAGAAAATTTGCACCCTGACGATGCAGTAGAAAAGAAAACCTTGTTTTTTGAGGAAAAATTCAAGCCAGCTGCAGAAGATTGCATAAGTAGCAAGGAGCCTAATGTTAATCCCCAAGACCATGGGGAAAATGTCTCCAGGCCATGTAAGAGACCTTCATGGCAGCCCCTCCCATCATAGGCCTGGGTTCCCAGGGGCAAAAAGTGGTTTCATGGGCCAGGCCCAGTGTCCCCAGGCTGTGTGCAGCCCAGGACTTGGTGCCCTGTGTCTCAGCTGCTCCAGCCATGGCTGAAAGGAGCCAATGCAGAGCTTGGGCTGTGGCTTCAGAGGGTGGAAGCTCCAAGCCTTGACAGCTCCCATGTGGTGTTGAGCCTGTGAATGCACAGAAGTCAAGAATCAAGGTTTGGGAACCTCCACCTAGATTTCAGAAGATGTATGGAAACACCTGGATGCCAGGCAAAAGTTTGCTGCAGGGGTGGGGCCCTCATGGAGAATCTCTGCTAGGGCAGTGCAAAAGGGAAATATGGGGTCAGAGCCCCCATACAGAGCTCCTACTGGGGCACTGCCTAGTGAAGCTGTGAGAAGAGGGCCACTCTCCTCCAGACCCTGGAATGTTAGATCCACCGACAGCTTACACTCTGTGCCTGGAAAAGCCGCAGACACTCAATGCCAGCCCGTAAAAGCAGCCAGGAGGGAGGCTGTAACTTGCAAAGTCTCAGGGGTGGAGCTACCCAAGACCATAGGTACCCACCTCTTGTATTAGTGTGACCTGGATATGAGACCTGGAGTCAAAGGAGATCATTTTGGAGCTTTAAAATTTGACCATCCAGCTGGATTCTGGACTTCCATTGGCCCTGTATTCCCTTGGCCAGTTTCTCCCATTTGGAATGGCTGTATTTACCCAATGCCTATAACCACACTGTAACTCGGAAATAACTAGCTTGCTTTTGATTTTACAGGCTCATGGTCAGAAGGGACTTGCCTTGTCTCAGATGAGACTTTGGACTGTGGACTTTTGGCTTAATGCTGAAATGAGTTAAGACTTTGGGGGACTGTTGGGAAGGCACGATTGGTTTTGAAATGTAAGGACATGAGATTTGGAGAGGTCAGGGGCAGAATGATATGGTTTAGCTGTGCCCCGCCCCCCCAAATCTCAACTTGAATCGTAGCTCCCAGCATTCCCACATGTTGTGGGAGGGACATAGGGGGAAGTAATTGAATCATGGGGACAAGTCTTTCGCGTCCTATTCTTGTGATAGTGAATAAGTCTCACGAGATCTGATGGGTTTATCAGGGGTTTCCACATTTGCTTCTTTCTCATTTTCTCTTGCTGACACCATGTAAGAAGTGCGTTTTGCCTCCTGCCTTGATTCTGAGGCCTCCCCAGCCATGTGGAACTGTAAGTCCAATTAAACCTCTTTTTTTCCCCAGTCATGGGTATGTCTTTATCAGCAGTGTGAAAATGAACTAATACAGGGACCCATACAAATGAGATGTATAAGTGGCCCCTGCTTAGAATATAGATTGGCCTCAGTTAAAAGATAGACCTAAGCTCTAAGATGAGAGTTTGACAGGACAGGCATATCTGTTAGTCAGGCTTATTTGAGACTAGGAATAGGGAGCCAGTCATGACATTATATAATTATCAATTATATAATTAATCATTACACAATCTTCAATCAAATATATTGATCTTTCAGTGGACATTCTGTGACACGATTTTAAGTATATTGCATTTGCAATCTTTACTAAGCATAGGATTAGCTTTTCGGCCATGAAAACACGTTGTTCTCTTTTACTTGCTATAAGAAATAGCTATGTTTCTTTTCATCCTCACTCATGTGTTCCAGTACCCCAAATATTAATACAGGGAATACATTGGCCTCAAAGTGCATTTCCTAAGTTCATTCATTCACTAAGTATTTATTGACCAACAATCACATGACAGATTTAATGGTACGGTCTGAGAATAAAATGTTACTCTGGTGTGGGTGGATTTTATTGTTTGTTCGCACAGCATTACTTCCCCTCTCTTCTAGTGACAGTACCCTTTTCATTTGAGGAAAACCTCCCTCCTCAATTCCAATTCTGGTAGGGCTGCCTATCACATGGCCCCACTGGTCCAGGCCAGATGGCTGGGAGTATGCTACATGACTGATTAGCCCCAGGGGTTCCTACCTCTGGCTATAGCTATAGGTCCAAGCACTGGACCAATCTCAGAGCATTAGTCTAAACTCAGCTTGGATTTTGTACTTGGATGCTAGGAGACAGAGGATTTTTTTTTTTTTGATTATTGAATTGTGATGATGTAATCTAAAGCTGTTTATAGCCAAACCAGCCCCCTTCCTAGGTTCTCTCCTAACATTTGCAGGAAGTTATCGATAGTGAGAAAGAAGATCACTAACATATCAAGAGAAGGACAGGTGAAAGTTGGTGAGCTAGAGATGAAGAGAAGATAAGAGATATAGAGACCATAGATGATGAAGGGAGCTAGAAATAGAAGAAAAGGAGCATAGAGAGAGAAGTGCAGGTGAGAGATGGAGATGGACAAAGAGAAAGAGAAGATTAACAATTTCAAATAAGTATCTGGAATGCCTGAATATATAGGCAATATATCCACTTTTTATCGTACGTGAATTTCAGTAGGCTTTCTGTCACTTGCAACAAAAGGAGACCTTGTTAATATTAAACAGACAAGATTCTGTTTAATATTAACAGATTCTCAAGGGACAGAGAATCTACTGGGAAGGCCCAGAGTTAGGTAGGCAATGCCAAGGAGGTGGGGTAAGATCGGGGACAGATAACTGCAGGCGGTAGGAATGCATAGGAAGAGAAGCTGACCATGTGAGGAAAGACTTCTCACTGGAAGTGTCATTTGAGGTAAGACTGAAGCATCTCCAGGGGGTGGGTGAAGAGTGAGGGGAGTGCTGCAGGTAGAGGGAACAGAATGCTTGAAATTTCCAAGGCGAAAGAATGCAAAACAAGTTTGAGAAAATGGAAGAAGTCCTGATTATCTCTGGGGGTAGTCAGCAAGGGAGGAATATCGAGAGATGACTCTAGAGAGGTAATCAAAGGGCAGATCCTGTGAGGCCTCCTGAACTGGTTAAGAATGTTATGGGTGTATCACTTATTTGCTTTATATTAAGCACTAGCTATACTCCAGACATTGGGCCAGAAATTCGAGACAGAAGACAATAGTTGGTCTCTGAAGATTACAGTCCAGTGACTTTTCTTGGATTTAAGTATTTAAAATTTGTAATAATTCAGTTTATTTTCTTAGGTCCTTCATATTTTCTCTTCCAAATGAACATTACTTCATCAAGAGAGTCAAGAGGAAAAACAAAAATGATTGTCAGATTACTCAAATATATTATGGCTTTGACTCCTCGGTGCCTCAGTTTTCTCATCTAACATGGGTTAAAATGGGTAGAGGTGGCTCCTTCAGGGAATATGGAAATTAAGAAGCAGTACTTTATATGAATGACTGATGCTTTTCTGCAATTTTAGTTTTTGTTGAATATTCCAGTTTACAAACTCAAGAGTAAGCTGTCAAGTCTCATAGTTTGGCCATACAGGAAAGTAATAGAAACTGCCATACACAAAGGCCCCTAGTTCATCTTGAAGGGTATATCAAATCCTTTATGTTATGCTCAAAGGTGTCCACTGAATTGATCAATGCCATTATTCCGACTGTGAAAGAAATTGCAGATTAATCAGTAGTATTGACAGAGGTGATTGTTAAGAATGGCATGTCCTGAATTATTTTTGTCAGATGAACATAGTAAAATATTTGCACAGAAATTCACCTGGCTACCATGAGACTTCAACTTTTTTGTTTTAAATCTGTTTACCCTGGAGTAAAGATTGTGAGGTTGGTAAATTAATCAGTGGCAAGGGTAAAATTGCATATGCTACAGAATTCTACTTCACAAAAATCTCCTTATTGCCTCTTTTATCTAGTGGCATTAATGTGGAGAGTGGAATGGTTGTCCTCACACCTCAAGATAAGTGCTGTTCAGGGCTTGATTAGATGAGGCCAGTCCTTCTAGTCACCTGCATCTCAGGCGCTCATCTACTGAAGTGGTGAAATAATGACGGCAATGCTGTTATTAATTTAAAACTTGTGTTGGCAGTTTTGATTAAAAAATAAAGGAATTGTGGGACTAGAAGGGACCTGGAAAAGACAGTTAGTTCATCTTAGATATATAACCATTGACCCTGCTTTTTAGGGATTTCAGAAAAAGGAATTCAGAATTCAGTACTCTGTACTGGTAGGAGATGTATTCATTCTTCATTCATTCACTTACTCTATTATTCAGCAATTACCTATACAGGGAATGATATGAATTGGGCAATAAGGCAGACATAATAATTTTTCAGCTTTCATGGAATTCATAATCCAGTAAGGAAGAAGGGCAATAAAACAAGAAAGTATGATAGATGATGACATATGTTATACGAAGCAAAGTATAGGGGGCCACAGGGGCCTATAATGGGGGCTTCTCTCACTTGGTCTAGGGGATTGGGGAAGGCTTGATGGAGGAAGTGAGTTTCAAGTTGAGTCTGAAGCAAAAATAAGAGTTTTCAAGTGAAGTCAGGGTTTGGGTGGGGCAAGGAAAGGGGGAAAAAAGATAATATTCTAGGGAGAGGAACAGCATGTGTGAAGGCCAGAAGATAAAAGTTTCCGGCAATATTCCAGAATCTCTGTTGTCTCGGACATCAGACTAAGGATGGCCTTTTCCATGAGAGGTAGTCTTCCTGTGTTTGTTTTCCAAATCATGCCTCATCCACATCATAAATGTTTGCAAGCTACTTGCACTCCTTTCCATGCTCGTTGCTTGGTAAAACTCCATCAGAGGCCTAGGCCTGGGCTAGGTGTAGCTTGGAAGGAGGACTGTGGGCAGAGTTCTACCTGGGGTCTGGTGGCCCTGCGGTGAAAAAGTTAGTGATTAAGAGCGCAGGCTCTGACCTAACAAAATCTTGGCTTGGAGTCTCAATTATTCTATTTCCTAAACTTATATAAATTTAACATGGAAACATTAACAAAAAAATATTTTTCCTATAGATTTGTTGTGACAAATTAATGAAAGAGATCCCTTGGTACAATTAAAGAAATCCCAGCCAGGAGCAGTGGCTCACGCTTGTAATCCCAGCACTTTGGGAGGCCGAGGCGAGTGGATCACGAGGTCAGGAGATCGAGACCATCCTAACACGGCGAAACCCTGTCTCTACTAAAAATACAAAAAATTAGCCAGGCGTCATGGTGGGCGCCTGTAGTCCCAGCTACTCGGGAGGCTGAGGCAGGAGAATGGCGTAAACCCGGGAGGTGGAGCTTGCAGTGAGCCGAGATCGCGCCACTGCACTCCAGCCTGGGTGACAGAGCAAGTCTCCGTCTCAAAAAAAAAAAAAGAAAGAAAAAAGGAAAAAAAAAGAAAGAAAGAAAGAAAGAAATCCCTTGGTGCATTCTCAATAGGTATTGTTATTCTTTTTGTTATAATTTCTTTTTCATCTGATCTGAAGAAGCAGAAGAAGTGAGTTTAATCACAGTTACTGAAGAAAACTATCATTTCTTACTTTCTATTCTTTAGATTGATTTCAAAATCATGACATCTTGTTCCCAGCCATTAACTTTACTATTTCAGCCACAGGTGGTCCATAAGTTGCCCAATGTGTAGTTCTGAGTTAAAATCCCTGAGTGTGTGTTTATCACTAATTTTGGGGAATATCGGAATATTGGAAGCCCAAATCTAATTAACATCTGGTAAGGTGTGTATGTTTCCAACAGTATAAGGCTGGTAATGGCATACCCCTCAAATGTGAGAGAAGATGGAAAGCATGTCATTGAAGTTCTGTTAGTGATTGTCACAATGACATCTGCTTTTTAGACCTGGACGCCATTTTCCTGGAACTGGGATTTAATACATTGTATATTTTTCTCTTCCTGGGGGAGAATAGTGAAAGCAGACCTAAAATAAGCATAATCATGAAGTGCTGATTGTTTAAAAGGCAGAAAGGTCATGAAGATACAGGAAGGGAGAACCACAGGCTAGAATTACTAATTCTAAGCCCCAGTGGAAGATGAAGAGGCTCTTATTTACACATACTGGTCTCAAGTCTGAGACTACCTAAGATAAGAGGCATAAAGGTCCCCATTTCAAATTACCAGGCATCTGTAGCTAATGACTGTATTCAGTTATAGTGCATATGGCAGGTGAATGTTCTCCTCTCCGACTTGTTCCTGCTATTATCCAGATAGCTACTCTTGTTTTTTCATTTTTGCTTTTTTTTCTTGCTAAAATCACAGAGCTGAGCAAAGTAGTAGCAAGCCATCGGGACCTGCTAATCAAATCTAAGAGACCAGGGCTCCAATCTGAGCTCATCATATGACTTAAGAGGCCCTCATTTAGACAGGATCTGAAAAGTCCCTTCTAAAGCCTTTACAAAGTGAGAATAATCTTCATTAAGTGCTACAGATTTCACAGAACAAAAATGGATTAGGGGCTTGTCACAGGAAAGATAATTAATGTGCTGGAGAGAAGTATGGGCAATGGAAAGAAAAATTTCTCCATAAGAAAAGAAAAAAAATTACAACAGCCAGGGCAGATAATGATTAACGGTTAAGAAGCAGTTCCTGCTGGCTTCATTTTTACAGTATAATTAAGAGAGTGAGAGAGGTTGGGTGAGAAGAGACACATACACATGCACAAAAGGAAATAACTCACATACGCAAATACAATCTCAGAATTAAAAGGCATATCAATAGTTTTTGTTGTTATGTTAATGTTTATTCATCTCTTCTTAACGTAAAAATTCACCTTTTCTTGTGTTAAAGTCCTTGAAAACATCTTGCCAAATTGCCCTTCGATATATTCTTGGTGAAAATATTGTTGTGTATTGGGAAATTATTTTGAAATTATTTTCTGTTATTTTGTAGCTGAAGAAGTCTTAGACAGCAATTTTTCTCTACTGTTTAATTCTACTATCTTGCTGCTCATAGTTCTTGCTGAAATTGGTGTTATTTTAGGCCCTGAAGCAAATGGTTCTTTCCCCCTTTTCTAATTTCCTCCTTTCCAGACAGTGGGGCTTGGCTTTTTATCAAGGAATCAAATGCCCACCCTATGGGCCTTCTGGGACTTTTTCCAACCTAAATACATTTCTTTCCTGTGAATGTGTAATCATTTGCAAGTGAGTACACAGCTGAAAACCTGTTGATAGGAAATGCTAGAAGAGCCAGTTCTTTTTCTGTGGTGCTAAATGTATCTTGGATAAAAATAATTAATAATTATGACTTGCTATTTACTTATAACTGCAATCAAAATTCAAGAGGAAAAAGGAGGTTGTCCTTTCTTAGGTAGGGTGTCATATGATATCTGCACTTCAGTGGAATTGTACTGAATTCAGAATAGAGTCCTAGGCTTTGCATTTCAGTTAGATTCCATCCACTTGAAATATGGTTCCATGTTAAGCACAAACAAAAAAATCTAAAAATGAATATGATGGTCTTGCTTCATGGCTTACTGGGAGACAGAACCCAAAAGACATCATTGAAATGAAATGATCATTATACAGGATGTGTTAAAGTGCGACAGTGTACAGAGAAGAAGCTCTTAATTCTGCCTGGGATTGATTGCATGTGGGTTTGGATTTCTTGGAGGAGGTATAATTGAAGTTAGTGCTTGAGGAATTGAGTAGGGTGTCGCCTGGCAGAAAAGTGGGGAAAGGGCATTTCACTGCCATCAGAATTATCTTGTGAGACACAAATGTGATAATGGCATTCTATTGCTCCAAAGCTTCCAATAAACTCACTTTACTTACACAAAAAAAGCCCCAAATACTTAGAACTCATTATTTTAATACTCTTTCATAAATGCGTGCTTAACAGCATAATGTTTTTCTGGTGTTTTGAGGGCAGGCTTTATGTGCAGAAAAGACTACTTGTGATTCTTTTAGGTTTTCAAATTAATATTTGACTTATTACAGATATATTTTTTCCTTTGTCATTTACATTCAACTTAGAAAAGCATATCTCAGCAATCACGTTCAAGTAGGTCTTCAAAACCTAATTAATTAACATTGTTTAAATATTTCTAACTGAATTTTTAAATTTAAAATACTTGATTTTTGAAGACCCTAAACTAAATAACAAATAAAATCTTTTAATTACTTAAGTGAATTTTAAGAAATACAATAAATTAAATTTTCAAGTATGATGACTTTTTTTTTTTAATGCCTTGATACTATTTCTAAACTTAGGAAAATTCTCTTATGCCTTTGAAATTAAAGTGCAAAGTTTGATAAATTAATTATACAATTTAAATGGGAATTGCAGAACTAATTTATCTGATGCTCCAATGTGCCAAATTCTCTTATGCATTAAAAATATTAAAATACCAAATATATACATATGCTCCTATTTATAATGTGGTTTTAGTTTACTTTATTATCTACTTATTTATTTCTAAATTCCCCAGGGTTATATGACATCCATTGTAGCAGAGACTGCTGGCTGCTATGTAGTTTCTAATCTCTTATTCTTTCTTAGTAACAAGATCTTGGTTTTGTTTAGAGTAACAGCAGGCCAGATAAATTACATTTCCCAAATTGTTTTGCATTTTGGGGTGCATATGAGACCAACATCTGGCCAGTGAAGTGGAAATGTTGTGTGTGATTTCTAGGAGAGCTGTTTAAAGGGCAATGACTTATTTGGTTATCAGACTTTTTTTTTTCCCTTACCTTTTTGGTATCTCCTCTTTCTACCAGTTGCCATCTTGAATCACAAAGTGATTTTGAGGATCCAAGCCATAATCCTGGATGGTGAAGTAGAAAATAGAAGGAACTTGAGTTCTTGATAACCATAGACCTTCTATGATATCTCTAAACTATTTGGAGTTTTCTTTCAAGAAAAAAAAAAAGTGTCATTTCTGTTTATTTGTTACATATAATCAAATCCAATCTGAGCCTCGTCAATCTACCAAATGGGTAGTTCTATCATTCCAAGCAATGTGCCTTTTCTATTTCAGTGTGCTGATGTTACTTATACATCAACTGTAGTAATTACTTATATTATTGATAAATTTTATATGGAATATCTATTAAATGCTTGATCTTGAATGTATGACTTGACTCTTGCTCCTGACACTGAGGGGGCACACTGAATCCTATTTACACTCATTTTAAAATGGGCTCCCTAATCTACAAAGAAGCCCGAAATTAAATGTACTGTATTAGTCCGTTTTCATGCTGCTGTAAAGACATACCCAAGACTGGGTAATTTATAAAGAAAAGAGGTTTAATTGACTCACAGTTCAGCATGATTGGGGAGGCCTCAGGAAACTCATAATCATGGCGGAAGGGGAAGCAAATAATTCCTTCTTCAGATGATGGCAGCAAGGAGAAGTGCAGAATGAATGGGGAAAGCCCCTTTTAATAACATCAGATCTCGTGAGAACTCACTCACTATCATGAGAACAGCATGAGGAAACTGTCCCCGTGATTCAATTACCTCCTATTGGGTCCCTCCCATGACACATGGGGATTATGAGCACTACAGTTCAAGATGAGATTTGGGTGTGGACACAGCCAAACCATATCAGTTACCAGGTTACTTAATTCTGAAATGTGATTTAAATCTTCAGTGTCCTGTCCAAGTTGCTTCACTGCCTGATGTGATTCGAATAATATATTTACTGACAGATTCCATTAACTGTTCTTCCTGTCTAGTGGGATCATATTTCTTTAAAATATTTAAATGATATGTTATCACAGTCTGACTATTTCTTATGGATTCTTGGACCTATTATCAAATAGCAACCTATTCTTCTGGATGATCTTTTACCACCCTCCTTCTAATACACTGTGCTTTGACCTCGTGTTTCCCAAAGAGTATAAAACAGACTAGTAGTCTTATAAAGGTACACTATGTAAAGAAAAAGGGCATTAAACAAATATCGCATTCTTCTTTTGAAAACTCACATGCACATTAGCATACTAAATGCTCAGAAAAGTCCTGTAATGAAGATACCTATTTAATTTTAGTCTGTCATTAACTACATTTGAGCTTAACCCCCTTTAGCTTCAAGAACTCTTACATCATAACCTGCAGAACTTAATGGGAAGTGCAGTTCTAGTGATTAAAAAACTCCTTGTTAGTTTCCAAACATCAAAGCTTTGCTTCTCCATTCCCTACTGCCTGAATTTCCTTTTACTCTTCTCGGTTCTTTCTTCTCACTCTTCTTTCAAGACCTAGACCCTGGCTCATCTGCTCAAATGAAACCTCTCACTCTTCAGTGTTGTTTGTTCCTGAATTTGGGCTCCAGATTAAGTATGTATGTGTCACTACCTGGGAAATAGCCCTTTCTGCTTTAGTTTTTTTGTTTGCTTTTTGACTTCTCAACTTGATTGGGAACTCTTTGAAGACAAGGACCATCCACCACAGGGCTTGGTATTTCATGGGTGCCAAATTAAAAAAAAAAAGTTTAATAAATGAAAGAGAAACTTAGTTCAATTAAATAAATCTGTATTCATTTATTTTTTCATTCATTTCTTCACTCATTTTTTTTCCAAGAAATATACCTGTAATTGAATTCCTGCTTTATGACAATCACTCTGTTGTGTACCTGGAATAAAATGGTGAATAAGAATAGGAATAATCCTTGCCTTCATGGAACTTATACAAGAGGTGCAGGGGGTTGGGGGGGTGGGGGGGGAAGACAGAGAAACAGAGAGAGAGAGGGGCATTAATTTGTTAAAAATAAAGCAAATAAAAGATAAAATGAACTCTCTGGCAAGTGAATTGGAGGGAGACAGGTACAGAGTAATAAATCGTAGTAGTCATCTATGGCTGCCACAACAAAGTGCTGCAGACTGGATAACTTAAACAACAGGACTTTATTTTCTTACAATTCTGGAAGGTCGAAGTCCAAGATTAAGGTGCTGGCAGGATTTGTTTCTTCCGAGGCCTCTGTCTTTGGCTTGTAGATGGCCACCTTCTCGCTGCGTCTTCACAGACCACCTCTCAGTCTGTGCATTGTCTGTGTCTTCATTTTCTGTTCTTTTAAGGACACCAGTCATATTGGATTAGAGCCCACCCATACGATCTCATTTAATCTTAATTACCTCTTTAAAGGTCCTGTCTCCAAATACAATCACATTCTGTGGTACTGAGAATTAGGACCTCAGTGTATGAATTTGGAGGGATGCAATTCAGCTTATAATAGCGCTATAGGAACTTGTTGAATTTTACCAAACTGTGGAGGTCAAGGATTGCTTCACAGAAGTGTTGAATAAACACAGATGTGAAGGATAGAAATGAACAATTAAGACATGGGGTAGAGTAAGTTATAGTTCAGGAGGAGAAAGTGGTGAGAACAAAGGCACATAAAGATTTTGGCAGGACTGGAAGATCAAAAGGTGAGAACTGAAACGGCTGAAGAATTATAAAGGGAAGGGTGGATTCCCCGTGATTGGAAGGTGCTCATGCCCATAAACCAGCCCTTGCTATTATACTATGCTGCTGAGGAAACTATCATAGCCAGTCCTGGACCCATCTCTGCCAGGGCTAGAACCGCTAACAATGTGCTGCCCTGGATGGGCTGCTGGAGTCCAGAATTCCCTGACTCTTGCTTTCACTACAATTGCCTACAACCAGAAGCAGGAAACTGACCCCTCTCTCTCACCTTCTGATCTCCTACCATTGTCTTCTGTTGGCAGAAGGAAGCCAGTTGATAGGGGTTCTGAGAAAAGATGTTTGCAATTTTACAGTCCCAGCAATGTAGATCCCAGGGGAGAAAGCTAGGTGTGGGCTGAAAGAAAATGCTGAGTAACTGGTAGGGGGAGGGCTTGCTGATTATGGAGAAGCTATTCCAGAGGGCACAGGGAAGGGTTTGGACTATTATGTAGAGGTATTCACTGGGCCAGGGGCAATGTGTGAAGAATAATGGGAAGCATCTCCTATCTAACTCTCAGTTGAAGATCTGAGAAAATATAAAGAAATGAAATAAAATTCCCCCAAGCTACCACCAACACCTCTACTAATAGTGCACCCATGGGTCTACCTTCCCTCCTGTTACCATAGATGAGCTCACCATGCTTGTCAAGCAAGACCGGTCCCATGCCCTCTCCCCTACTCAAGGACATCATGCTAGCAGTTGTTTCCTCATTCTTTAGCATCATATATTTTTTCTTTCTCAATTGTGTCATCCCCATCAGCATTCAGTCACAGTTTAGTTTTCTCTCATTTAAAAAAGAGGTAGAAAGAAGGAAAGAAACCCCTTTCTTGATTCTGTTTTATTGTCTTCTGACTCCGTGATAACAAATAGTAACTCTATCTTTCCTGTTGTTCACACCACAAACTTTGGAATCATTTTTGTTTCTTTCTTTCTCTCACTACTGCTTCTGCCCTTTCCATTCTCTGCATCACTCTATTGATTGAATCCTGGCAGCTCTGTCTTGAAGGTACATCATCGACAATCTCACTACTTCTTACCAGTTTTTTTTTTTTTTTTTTGAGACAGGGTCTCGCTTTGTTGTCCAGGCTGGAGTGCAGTGACATGATCATGGCTGGCTGTAGCCTTGACCTCCCAGGCTCAAGCCATCCTCCCACTTTAGCCTCCCCCATAGCTGGGACTACAGGCAGGTGCCACCATGCCCAGCTAATTTTTGTAATTTTTGTAGAGACAGGGTTTCACCACATTGCCCAGGCGGGCCTTGACTCCTGAGCTCAAGTGATCCTCCTGCCTCAGCCTCCCAGAGTGTTAGGATTACAGCCGTCAGTCACTGCTCCTGACCTGCTTACCACTTTTGCCACCACTGTTTTAGTCTACCTTATACACAGCAGCCAGATGATCCTTTGAAAATGTTTTTTGGTCATGTCACTTCTTTGCTCAAAGCCATCCAAAACTTTCCTATGTCACGTAGATTGAAGTCCAAAGTCAGTTCAATCACTCGTAGGCCTCTGCAAGATGTGGAGTCTTCCCTTTGGCTTTTCTGACCTTATGCTACTCCTCCCCTCACTCATTCTGCGCTAATCTCATTGGTGCCTTGCTATTTCTGAAACATGCTAGACACACCTCAGGGCCTTTGCATTTGCTGTTTCCTTCTCCTGAGATAGTCCTCCCAGTTACCCACATGACTCACTCACTTATTCCTTTTAGGTCTCTGCTCAAATGTCATCTCTGAGAGGTCTCTTTGAGTAATCTACACAGAGGAGCAACTGCTTGCAACCTCTTAATATTGATCAACATCTGCTAGACCATCTATCTACTTGTTTATTTTTCCCTTGTTTTTCTTCTCCCACTAGAAGGTAAGGTTAAGGAGGGCAGGGCCTTCATTTTCATTTTGTTCTTTGCCATGTCTTGAGAAAGTGCCTAAAAGGTAAATATTGAGTTGAATGAGTACATAAAAGCATGGAAGATAGATGGATAAATAGATGGATTGCATTTTATGAAGAAGACACCAGACTAGTTTCCTGGCTCTGTTCTTCAGCTTTGGATACCAGCTCTGTGATTCCCTTGCTACTTGTGGGAACTAGTGAGACCTACAAACTCTCAGGGGAGGCCATCGTCACTTCATTCTGGGCCCAGGCCTTTCTACTTTGATCCAAAGGGACTCACTTATATTTCTAGATTAAGCATTTTATTTTTTCACTTTTGAAAGGTTGAGGATTGTCTTTGTTTTCTTAGTTTTCTCCTGAGAAAGAACACAAACATGTTAATACTGATGAGGAAGAATCTCTTAATTCATGAAATGTTCTGATTTTTAGTACATTTCTCTTGGACTTGATGGCTGTTTTGGTTAGGAATGTGGCATTGAACTCCAAATTCTGAATATTATGCAGAAAAATCTACACTTCTGAATACATTGATTTATGTCTGGTAGGAGCTTCTGAGGAGTGTGTACTTTTTTTTTTAATCTCATAGAGGGCAGGATAATTTGCATTGCCATTTTAAGTTATTTGGAAAATATGTTTATCTCTCTCTCTCTGTCTCTCTTTCTCTCTCTCTCTTTTAACACTTTGGTTGCTTTTGAGTATTAGTGAATTCTTCCCATGTCCATTAAGGATATGAGTGTGTGCCAGAGTGACTGTGCTCCCCATTGCATGCCTGCCTCCTCCTCTTGGACACATGAATGAGGAGCTGGGAGGGAAAGGGTTCAGGCAGAGAGGAAACAAGAAAGCAATAACCAAGACGGAAAGTATGCCTAAAGGCGGGGAGAGAGGCTGGAAGAAAGACGCTAGAAGAAATCTGAGAGGCCAGCTTCAGGGGTAGAGAGCAGCTGTACTGCATATTGCTTTCTGACAAATCAGTTGAAATGTTTCATAACAGTCCTCAACCCTTTCATCAAATGCAGGGTTTTTGTTTTGTTTTGTCTTCTTTCTTCTGAAAAGCATATAAAGGAGTTGAGAATGCAATGTTTAATTAAGGGAAAAACGGTTCAGTTCCTGTGAGTAAATTAATTTCCACCTTTAGGCAACTTAGTGGAGTGTTTCCTAAGCCCAATGGAAGACTCTGGAAAATAAAGACCCCCAGTAGCTGATCCGATGAAAATAGATTAAGGTCTAGGATTTTTAGAGGAATGGACAGAAACATTTTTGGTCTTTGTAGTAAACCTATTTTATATTGACTAAGCAAACCAAATCAGACAAATGGGCATACTTGGTCAATTCAATTTTCCAAGGCACGTCACCAGAGTTGCAAGGTGACTTGCAAGTGGTGGTGATCTAGAGACCCAGGGTGAAGAGGATTTCTAGGAATCTGGCTTGATATAATTATTGAAGTTGCTCCTTTTACTTGACGGCTCTGTGTATTTCAGGCCTGACATTTTGCTTTGTTTACACTGTATATTTATATACGCTAAGGGAAACTTCATCTGCTAAATGATGTTAGCAGATGATTGAGAATAAACATTTAAAATATTTGCTCCGGTGCTTTCTGTCTTGCTTATTTTGGAGGTGGGGGGTGGTGCATTTTAAAACATGGGGCCATACTAGATATAGTTGGGGGATATGGTAATGAAAAGGACAGGAAACTGTCCCCACTGAGGGACATAAGAAATACAAGCAGTCACAATGGAGGTCAAACATTGGCAAGGCCATCTATATAAGAAAATTCAGATGAAGGAACTTATGCAGATATCATTATTTGCTAGCTTTTATAGGATGAGTAGGGTGGGGGAGTAGGGAGTCATTTCAGAAAGAGGAACATAGCATGAGAGAAGTTATGGGAAGTAAATAGATGGATTTAGCTGGCTCCAAGTTCATAAGAACGTTTAAGTATGAGAAAAAAACAAACACAAACAAGAAAGGTTATAACCGGATCACTAAAGGCTGACTTCCAGGTTAAAGAGTTGGTTGGAGAAAGCAAACCCTTGGAAATATCTTCAGGAGGGAAAGGAAATCAATAGCACATTTCAATGACTTCTGAATCTTTTCATATAATCGAATACTTTCATCTGTGGGTAAATTTGTTGCAAAGTTCACAAGATTAACTGAAGAAGTTTACACTGTTATAAAAAAAAACTAGAAAGTTGTTAAAAGTTACTTCTTAGATTGCATCTTTTAATTAAGAGTAAATTATTAGCAGATCTTTGTTGTCTTAGTGTTTCAACCTTAAAATAGGTAACAGAACATGAACCAAGGAAATATTGATGTCAATTTACAAGTTTGTATTGCACTAAACTGTTATGAAGCAAAACAACTAAACTTTAATTTCTGCTTTCAGGAAAACTTTTTACTTATGTAACTAATCTATCAATTCATCTCATACTAGATTTGGGGTATAAATTAAGGTTATGCTTCACTTAGTTTTCATTAACACCATTTCTTTGTATTTAAACGGGCTACTCCTTTTTTTCATTTCTTTCTGATACATTATGCATATTTAAACAAACAGGACAGAAACATTTAGAAATAAAAGTATGTGATGGTTTTCCCACACCAGTGTAAGCATAGGATGGTGGATTCCATTGAAAAGTCTGCGTTTTTGGGCTTGAGTGGATGAGAGATTGGGAAAAAGGATCAACTCCTCAGAGCTAGAGTTCTTTTCAAGTGTGGCAGTCAGGGACACAGACTCCTCCTTCTCCTCCTCCTTTTCAATGGCCCAGTTATAGAGTTGGGTTGCTACTGCTCTCTGTAACTGTTATCTAAGTAGTTTCAAATGTATCTACATTCAGTTTTGTTGGCTTTTTGAACATTTCTTTAAAACTTGTCCTTGGGAATGTTAGCAAGGTTGGAAGCTGCCCAAAAATCTGGAACTGGGGGAGGGAGAAGGAATTTTGTTTTGATTGTTCTTTTACTGCATTGTATGGCTCTCCCTCCACACCCCCCATCTCTGTCCCTCTTCCCCATTCCTCCCTCTCTTCCTCTGCTTCCTCCTCCTCCTTCTCCTTCTCTTCCTCTCTCTCTCTCTCACACACACACACACACACACACACACACACACATTTTTGGAGGAGAGCTGCAGTTCCTCACACAATTTCCCTTCTCATCCGTCTTGAAACATTTCTTTTTCCCCAAACCTGAGACAACCATACGATGATGTATAGTATGGATGTGTGTGCATGCACGCGTGTATGTGTGTGTGTGTTCGGTCTGTGCTGTGGAAGAACTGAAGAGTTGACTGGGGCTTCTCCTCCAGGCCTCAATCTGGCATTAGCCTGTATCTCTCTTTTCCCCAGGTGGTCTTAGATGATGGGGGGAAGAAAAAGTTTTGCTTGTGGCATGAATTACGCTTTTAATTTCCACAGGCTTTTAGAACATTCTGGCCCTCTCAGTAAAAAACACTTGTGGCCTCAGAGCTCGGAGGTTGGAAGTGGGGGAAATAATCCCTTCAGGCACTCTGATGACTTTTCACAGTGGAAGGCTGCGGGGCTCTCACAGGGGGAGATTCCATTTGTCTGAGCCTGCTGCGTGTGAGTCACTGCCCCGGAGGGCAGAGTTCAGCCTGAGGAGCTAGTGAGCCCCTGCTGCCTTAAAGGCACAACGCAGGGATAAAGCTGAAGGGAGGGGAAGGTGCTAGCCACCAAGCGACTGGGCTAGTCCTCAGTAATTTCTAGCTGCATTATTTATGTGGGGGTCATTAGGAAACCTAAATTTCAGTGAAAAGTCAATCGTTTACTCAAATTTCCCTGTACAGAACAGAGAAACACATACTGGATTTTACAAGCCTTTGTGAAATTGAGGTCACCTGCATCATCCACATGGAGAACAAGAATATTTATTGTGTGATTAAAGTTCTGATCCATAGGGGGAGGAAAATCATTTGCATGTCACAATTTTTTCCGCCTCCTTAATTTTCAACCCACTCACCTCATAAATTAACAACAGGTAGCATCAATCTCTCTTCAAAATATGTAAGACACTTGTAACCTTGATGGGAGGGGGGCTCTTCGGGTTTCACCAGCTGGTGAGAACAGGTGTTGTCATTAACTTGAACACCCACATCTTGAAGTCCAAGACTGCTTGCCTGGCTGCAGGAAGTCCAATGTGTTAGAGAATCCTACTCTAGATGCATTTCCAGGGAGTGTGTACTTATATTCATAAATCCTTTCTTGTCCTTTCTTGCTGAGATGACCCCTAAGTTACCCAGCAGCCTAGGGCCTTGACAGACCCAGAAATGCCTTTTGCACTTGCTATTCTGACTGCATGCAAGCTGGGCATTGCTACTAGGATTTGGACCTACTGCCACTGCCGTGATTAGCGTTGGAGGAGCTAGAACTCAAGGACACTCCCACACAGGAACTATTATACTGTCACTAACCTGCGGCCACTCCTCGGAAGCGGAAAGATGCCAGTTATTTCTGTGATCTGTTCAGTTTATGGGTAGGGGTGGGACAGATTATTTTCCCCTGTACTTGACAGGTTTTAGATATGTATGAAGAAGTAACTTATATTTAACATTTTTATTGGAGAAATTTTGATGTGTACTTCAATTTACTAGCTATCACCTTTAAAACTCTTTGACATGCAGAAATTTTCTGGTTGATTTATCATTGTCTTTTGAAGGTTGACTCATTTAGAAATGACGTGACATTTGCATTTGAAATCAGTACTGTATTTATTTCATTGTTCCGAGCCTTTCCAAATAAATCTGTGTGTTTTTTTGGTAGGATAATTGTGAGAAAAATAATAATGTAACAACTATTTAGGACTCTGTGGGTTATTCATAGTTCACAACTCTTCCAACTTCAATCTTCACAAACTTTGTTTGGAATAGCAAAATGACCATGTTCCACCAAAGGGAATATTGTACTCCAGTACCATGGCCGGAACAAGATTAATAATAGTAACAGTAAAAAAATTAAGAACAAGCAATATAATTTTGCCAATGTTTCTTCATTCCTAATATCTTTAATAAAGAAAAATAATAAAACTGATCTTAAATGTAGAGAAATTAAAAGCTTCATCATGAAGATAAATGCATGGAGGGCAGGAAGGGCTGAGACTGGTTGAAGTTCTTTAAGTTGTGGTTTAAGATTAACATAAGGACACATACTACAATACAATTTTTAAAAAGCTGCTATGAGTAATAATATTCTTGACATATAGCATGGACACTGTATCCAAGATATTTTCTATTATCCTTATACTTGATACCCACTTAGATTGCTATATGTAGAATTTAGACTACCATTGATCAAAGAGAGAAAAGTTTGAAATAAAAACTGCAATGCCATTCAAAGTCCCAAATGGCAGCCACTGTAATTTATCTAAACTCAAAATATAGGAAGGAAAGACTGTCATATAGTGAACTTTTATTGACTGCCTACTGTTTGTCACATGCTTTTCTGTTTCTTTACCTGAATTTAGTCACTTATATATCCCAACAGCTCCTTGAGGTAATGGACAGTGAAACAGGCCCAGCAAGTTTAAGAAGTTTGCCCCAAACCTGGAGCTAGATGGTGGAGGGCTGGGATACAGATCACAGCTATCTGGTTTGGGAGCTTGTATTCTGAATCACCATGGGTGCCTTTTGGATGTGAAATGTGCCTGAAATGATGAAAGTTGAGCAGAGAAAAGAACTGAAGGTCATAATAATCTCCTAACAGAGAAAGCATGTCTCAGAGAACCAAAGACTTTGTACTGCAAACATCTTGTTTTACAGGTGGAGAAACTGTAGCCAAAGCAGCTCAGATGAGTTTGTGAAGGTTACTTACAGCTTGATAATGGCAGAAGGAAGACTGGAGATAAAGTGGGTTTTCCTGACATTCATTAATTCCACCATTTATTGTCCCAAGCACTTTTTTAGGTCTTAAAGAGAAAGAACAAGACAGATCAGGTCCCTGCTGGTAGGAAGATTACACCATGACCAGACAGTGATTTGACATTTGAATAGACAACTAAGTGGAACACCCACATTAAAGTATTAGAAAGTGGGATGGGCTATGGGCAGCAGAAGGGGAGAGGCTTTGTATACATTCTACTCCATTTTATAGATGAATTCACTAATGTTCAGTGGTGTTAAATAACATGTCTAATTCATAAATGTTAGACACAAGATTCAAACCTTCACAGTAGAAAGAGAGAGAGAGACAGAGAGAGAGAGAGAGAGAGGAGTAAGAGAGTAAGAAGGACATCACAACCTCCTGGTTAGGGAGTAGCTCTTAACATGAATCAATAAATCTGGTTGAAGCAAGGTGTCTAGTTAGATTGTCAGATTTCCTGGAACCAGAGATACCTGTTTTTTTGCAGAACCTAGACAGCCAGAAGAAGTCTACTACATTTTTCTTCATGCTTAATTTCTTTAGAAAGTCAAACTCATGGATGAGCATTTGGTTCAAGTTCTTCAGCTCTAGGTCAGGGAATCTGTGACGTTAGGGAATATCTACCACTCTGGTAGCTGCAGAGGAGATGCAGAAACACTGGAGCTGGGGACAAGCATGCCACCTCCAAAAATTAAAAAGAAAAGAGTTTATCATATAGGTGTGTGAAGATTCACTTTACTGAGAAAGGTCAATTCAGCTGTGCCCCTTCTATATAGCTCCTTGGAGACAATTAGCAAAGGCAGTCCCTTTAGGTGGAATTATTAGAATAAAGTATTCGTCTCTGAAGGAGATTTGTAAAAGCATCCCTCCAAAAGTCTCCCCATTTGACTGTCAAATTGGAAAAGGAGCCCCATCAGGCAGCCCTGGATCAGGTTTCTTGGATGGGTGGGCTGCACCCCTGCTTAGGTTCCTGGTCCCTAATACTTTAAGGAGCCAGATGGGAGTGAGATCTGAACAACTCACTCTCACTTTTTACAATTCTGTAAGGGTAGGGAGTAGGAACTAGAATGGGGGTGCTTTTTTTCCCTGTGAGAATTGCTATCGATCCTGTGGAGGGTTTCTCAGCCAGGAGACTCCATCACTCTGGCCTCTCTGAACTCAGAGCTCACTCAACTCCCTTTCGAAGCTAACGTGGCAGAGCTGGCTGGGAGGTGGTTACTGGCTCAGGGCCCTGAAACACTGAGTAATTCCTATGATGGCTGGGACTGGAGGCACCATTCCAGACACTTCCACGTTGTCTAAAAGCAAAAAAAAAAAAAAAAAAAAAGTCTCCACGACCCAGCCCAAACTGTTAGAGGCAGATTCCTTGGCGCTGAAACAAGACCTATGCCTTTTATGGAAGGCCATTGCTGGAAAGTTCCACCATAGAGGAAAGCCAGGGTTCTTCTTCTATTTTTTACAGAACAGGGAGGGAACAAGTCAGGGGTGAGAGATGAAAGGGGATGGCTGAAGGGAACTGCACCTCTTTTTCTGAAGTTTTTCACTCTTAGCTTATAAAGATGAACATTCGAGCTTCCTCGCTGATCTCCTCCAGTGTCGACCACTTTTATGGAGCCCCCAGTGCTATACTAGAGCTATGGACTAATCAAGGCATCAAAAAGCATGAAGTTTATGATTTCAGAAGAAACAGGACAAGACATATTGCATATCAAACCCTATAAACGACAATCCAGCATGGCCAACAAAAATAGGCCATTGCAGCTGTGCTCTGGCTGAGTGTTTATTTATTGGAGAAGAGAAAGGTACAATCAAGAAAAGGGGGAATCATGTCAGGATGTTATTGGAGTCAAGCAGATTGAAAGCCTGAAGTGAAAGCCCTGGCCATGCAGAGTAAAGGCCAGCGATTGGGTCAGAGACAGGAGAACATTGGAGGCATGGACTTAGAGCCCCAGTATTGATTTTAAATTGAATTCCAGGTTTTGCTGCAATTAAAAGCTACTGCAAGGTTTTGAGAAGAGAAATGGTATGATCAAATAATTACAGCAATGTGGTTTTCATTTTAATTAGGAAAGACCACAGGGATGAGAGAGATGAGAGGATCAGCTAGTGAGGTAATTCACTAACCAAATAAGTTTAGGAGCCAAAGAGGTCTTTCTGAAATCGATGAATTAAAGCTACAGTGTTGTCTGACATTTTAACAAGTGGTTTTTATTGTTATTATTATTAATTTTATCTGATTCAGTTACCTTGTTAGTTCTGACAGACTTGGATTGCTAGCTTGATTAGTTCCCTCTTATTTGTCCAGAAACACCAAAACATCAAAATTATACCATTTTATCAATGTATGCCTTTATATATGGCTATGGTTTAGGCAAAGTGAAGAGAAAAATGTCGAGACTGAAGGTGACTGAATTCTTTCTCTATCTTATTTTGAAAAGAAGGAATTCATGTTTTTCTTTCTCATCATCAGCCCTAGTCTTTTTGGGGCATTTTAGTCTGAAATCTGAATGTGCTTACCAGCTGGGAAAACATTTGACATTTACTTGATTTTGTCCCTTGGAAGTAAAAAAAAAAAAAAAAAAAAAAAGGCAGCTTTATTAAACAACAAGGCTGCTTATTTATTTCTTCAATCCCTCCCTAGGTTGCAGGCTCTTTTTAAAGCTCTGATAGACCTCTAACCAGTTTTCTAAAGGTAATTTCCCAAAGTGCTGCCTCTAGCCATAGAAAATGCCACGTAGGTTTCTGGATTTATAAAGGCTGAGAAAGCCATTTTGGTTACATTTGCAGCTTTTTCTGTGGTTCTGGGTGGTAACGCCCTATTGCCAACATTATTCTTTCCTTCTTCTGGGAAGAGCCATAATTGTACTTGGCTTGGTTGACACAAAGGCCTCTGAAAAATATGAAGCTGATCCCTCTAGTGTTCTTTTGTGAAGACTACAGTACAGAATGCTGAAGGGAGGGAAACAGCAGCACAGTGCCACAAACAACAGCTCCGAAAGTTAATTTGTTTTTTAAATGACATTAATAAAATGATTTGCAATGACAATTTTGTGTGCTGCA
The DNA here is from genome assembly GCF_028878055.3 of Symphalangus syndactylus. Lineage (NCBI taxonomy): Eukaryota > Metazoa > Chordata > Mammalia > Primates > Hylobatidae > Symphalangus > Symphalangus syndactylus. The sequence goes on from NC_072425.2 coordinate 106,616,279, forward strand.
CAGAGTATTGACAAAAGAAAATGTTGGCACTTTTAAACAATTCATATATGTATTGCAGGCATGCAATTGGCTACCTTTATGGGAGAATGTGTGGCATTGAGAATTATCTGAACAGATAATAAACAATTTAAATAACATTGGCCAGAGTTATCAGAGGTACAGAGGCAATGTAAACTTGCCTCGTTTTCAGAAATGAATTTACTCCACTGGTTAGGATTGTCTGACTATATTCATAGGCTTTTTCTGGTCATAAACAGAGAAGAAGAGATTTTATATATTTCTACATTCTGTTTCTGATGTTCCTTGATGTTCAATAAAAAGAGTATGCTACCTTCTTTATGTTTTTCTTTGACATTTTCTTCTACATTCAGACATTTATTAAACAGCTATTCTATTCCAGGCACCGAAGATACAAAAATGATAAGAGAGACTCACTTCTCTCAATAAACTACATAATCTCACTGGGAGATAACTTCTAACTACAATAGAGATGTATGCAAAGAACTTGGGACAGGGAAATGATATTAATTATTGATAATATTTAGTAAGGGGGATGAGATATTTAAACTGGGTTTTGAAGAATGACTGAGAGTTAGAATTCTCAGATTGGAGACGATTGATGATTTGGCATCTCTAACTAACAGCTTGATTGGGTCCAGTTCTTAGACAGAGCTGTGGCATAGTGGGCAGCTGTGCAGCCTTAGCTCCTCCTGAAAACCACCTCAGAATTAGTCCAGTGTCTCTTCTAGTAGCTTCTACATTTCACATTAAGTAAAAAGAGCTATACCACAGAAATGTCACTGTACAGTTTAATGAACATAAAATGTGGAAGCATCATAGGGATCGATATTTGGACTGCTGCTATAATTTGGAGCAGAAAGAGGAACTGAGAAAGCAAAACTCAGTGAAACAGTGAGAGTAGAACCAAATTCATTGTGCAGCTAAAAGCAGGTCCTGATTGAGGGAGTCAGCCTCTGTTTGATGATTTCTAAGAGCCCTTCCAGTTCTAAGAGTCCATGAGTCAATTTGCAGAATTATTATTCAAAGGATTGGTTGCCCCAGAGAGTCTAGATAACCACACAGCCACTTGAGATGCTACCACACTGATATTTCCACTAGGCGTTGCCTAACAAGTCTTGTATAAAAAAAAGACCCCCAACTGACAAGATAATATGAACAGTGACACTGATATGAAAGTTCACTGGCTGGAAGACATTGAGGCAGTTTTCAAAGGCTTTTAACTCTGACTCTCTTGGGCTATAGTTTCGCACATTCAGATCATTTGGTTCATAAGTAAGATTAATATCATCTGCAGTTATTATATTTACAGTTTACATGTACCATCAAAACCAATTCATAGTCATAAAAGTTAAAAGCATATTAAAGGTCTTTAAAATGTAGAAGGCAAAAATTGTGTTGTAATTCACCATGAATGTCAATATAGTAAAAAAAAGATCTTGTAGGCAGTTAAAGTATTATTATTATTGCTTTATTGAGACTTAACTTTAGTATTTCAATAGCTCCCTAATCTTACAACAAAACATGTTTTAATGGCGAAGGCACCGGAGTATCCATCTAATGAAATTACTCAAGTGTAAAATGCCATAAGAGGCGTGCTGAAAGACATATTAAATAGGAGAATTGAGAACTACAGATTTAAATTGATCATGCTCATTTCTGGTTCTCACAGTTCTTTGGACATCAGAGTTTCTCTTGTACAACCTTTCTTCTAGGCTGTGAGTTCCCATCGGTATCTTGAGATTGCCCTTCTGTCTTTAGCCTCTTCACTCCTGCATTCATCACAGTGAAGATTGCTGCATCCATCCTTCCAGTGTAAGATAATTTTTATACATGCTTTCAGAACAAATGGATCCTAAATGAATCTGGGAATCAAAATTGACATATTTAAAAGGAGATCTGCATTTTTTGGTGGGGATATATACTAATTATAGAAGGGGTACGGAGAACGAGAGAGTATACATTGTGAGACAGGGCACAAGTTCATTATGCTCTTGAAATCTAAGGATGGCTTACACTTGAATTTCCCAGGGATCTACATCCTTTGCAGGTAAATGAGTTCATGGCCCAAATTTCATTGGCTGATTTTATTTTCACGAATGATGTTGGACTTGAGAACTTCCAAAATGCCCATCTTCTACCAGACATTTTAAAAACTGTCTCCAGGGGATGTCTCCCATGTGTGAAGGAATAAGCAACTTCCCTTGACCTGCAGCTGTATTCCTGCACACTGCAGGGTCTCTTTCTCTCTGCTTTTCCCTGCATTTTAGCTCCCCATCCAGTGATGCTAATGCTTTCCCAGGTATATTAGCTACTGTGCCTGACACTGCTGATTTTTACCGGATATTGACACAGGTTCTTTAGAATCCTTGAGACGCCAAATCTGGGAAGAGAAAGAAGGAAGGGAGGGAGACAGGGAGGAAGGAAGGAAAGATTTTTCTCCCTGATTTTGTTTCATGGTTGACAGTGATGTTTATGCCTTGGCGTGTTACGTAGTAAAACATTCTTTGAAGGTTTTACAAACAGCTCTTTCTCACTGAGACTCAACATTGTCTATATGCATAGAAAAAAATATCGAAAGGTAAATTTGGGATTCAAAGTTATTTTTACTTTCTTCTCAATACTTAAAATTTTCATTAAAAAATTTGAGTAGGTATTAAATTTTACTTGAAAGGAAAACATCTACAACTTAGGGTTCTGAGCAAGATGTCCCCAAACTAAAATTTAACAGGGAAAACCAGAGTCAGTTTGCCATTCTGAGTTAACAATTTTATCAATTATTGATTTGTACCCCATTTATACATAAAAGGGTTTGATGGCATCTATGGTAATTAGAGAAAAGCCAAGGTTAGAAATGAAAGATAAAGCCCAAATAAAAGGAGAGTAGAAAGAGTGTTCAAGGAAGAAATAAAAGTAATTTACTCTGATAAAAAAGAATGTAAAAAGACTAATGGAAAAAGACCTTGTCACTGAGGAAAATGAGAAAGAAGGAGGCACTGCTTACATCAATAGGTAGTTCTCTGTCTTTATTTTCTGTGGCGCTATATTGCGAAATCCTGCTAGCTCTTTGATAGCTGACCTCGAGGGCTAAACTAAGAAATCCAATTACTTTTCTAGAAGCTGTAGTGATGACCAACTAAACTGTGGCCCTTGGGAACAGTATTTGTATCCTTTGACAGCAATTAATGAAACCAATAAATCAATTAGTTAAATTAAATTAAGGTCCACCCAGCTGTTTCCACAGCCTACCCATGTGTAACTAAATGTGATTATAAGGGTGCCCTTGATGTGAAACGGATACAATTCAAGTGATCTTTGCTGTCTTTATGTCCTAACTGTACCCCCATTTTATAGAATTATAGTTATTCCACTTTTGTCTTGGCTCTATATTGGAAGAACTTTGCTTGGGGGAGAGTTCTTGATAAAGGCAGCAGAAATACTCTTTGTTTGTACCACTGAGTGATAAGCGACAACACCAGGGACCAGTTCGTTCTATTTGTCTTTTTCTTGGAGTTAATATATCTCATTTTTCTTCCAAAATAATCACTGTATCAATACCCGTTTTCAGTTTCAAGGAAGTCTTTTCTTCCTTGACAGTGCTGACTCCTCCAACTTCTGCCTTTTTCTCTAGGATCTTTCTGATTGCTCTCCTTCCCACACTGGATTATGCTGTTCCTCTGGTTAGCTTCATTTTATTTCCCTGCTTCCCAAAGAAGTAAACTGTTTCCCCTGATTCTGCTTCTTCCCCATCTCCTCCACACATCAGCATTCTCACATCTCCACTCTTCTCTATGTTGTCAATATATCTTCTCTACATTATCAATTGCCTACCCATCAGGTAGGCAATTGTTCTCCACTGATCATGACAGAGTTTAGCCTGTCCCTACCCAAGATCCTCCCCTTGACTTCTCTCTAGACTTGGACACTCTTGACCAATCCTTCCTTCCCAAACTGCTTTGAGATTAGCCATGATACATAATCACATCCTCTCTTTACCTCTTTGAATATGTATTCTTTATCACCTTCATTAATTCTTACATCCATCAATTCCCTCTGCATGTCCATTAAATATATATCAAGTACCCACTTGGAAGGCATTGCTTTAGGTCCCAAATATAAAGATAAATAAGACATGCCCTTGAGCAGCTCATAGGATAGTAGAGGAGGCAGAGGTGCCCAGAGTGCTATAATGTGGCCGAATTGTAATAAAATCTGCTACAAGGATATACAGGAAGAAGAGGATAATTTTGCCTGGTTGTAACAGAAAAGGACAAGATAGTGATATCTATGTTGAGTGACCAGGATAGGAAGAGATAAGCTATTTCAAACATGGAGAGTGGGATGTATAGAGACCTGGAGTTATAAAATCTGATATGGAGTTTGGTGACTTTGAGAGTATTGTCTGTGCAAGACAATGTTGAAAATGTAGACTGTGGCCAGACTCTGAAGAACTTTGAATGCTCGACTATAGTTTAGACTTTTTCACTAGAAATGTGTGGGTTAAGAATTTTGAGAAGATTCACATAATCTTACATGAGTTGCAAAAGACACTTGTCAGCAGTGTGGGGAATGGATTGGAGTTGGGGGACCATTTAGAAGCTCATTTCAATGGTCTAGGAGAGAAATGATTAGGACCTGAACCAGGATAGTTGTGGTGGGAAAGAGTACTAGACAGCTTCTGCAGGAAAAATGGATAAAAGATAGTGTCGATCTGATGTTGAGAATTGGGGATAGAGAAAAACAATTTAAATATAACTCCCACATTTCTGAAATAATTTTTAGGAGCTGTCATGCCCCTGTGCAAATGTTTTAATACTTTCTCACTGTGTCTTTGCAGTGTTTAAAATAGAGTTTCTGTATCAGTCAACATTCTTTTGGTTATAAGCAAAAGAAATTGACTCTGCCTAATCAGTCCGAGAAAAAAAAAGAATATTTAGATGGATACTGTGGTTTCTCACAAAGGTCAAGAAAGGCTTGAACAATCCAGCATCATGAAGGGCAGAAATCAAAGTAGTGACAGGTATCTCAGAATAAGGAATTCGTGAATATTTTCTCTAGAATTCTATTATTGAAGTAAATGAATTCCCACTACCCTAGGCTTTCAGTTCAAATCTGTACACGTTTGGGGTCTGACTGGGCCTAAGTAAGCCAGTTGTTTGCTCAGCTTCATTCAGCTGAGACTGTAGGAGCAAGGTCAGACTGTACAACTCTGGTCACTAGAAGCCATATCCTTGTGTTCAAGGTCAGCCTCTAAATAAAGAGGGGTCTTTGGGAGTTGGACAGATACCCCATGGGAAGGGTGTTCTATATGCCCTGAATTGTTTTGTGTCATGGATCTTTGCCAGAAAAAATACTCAATCACAAAAAATACATAAGGAGTTTCATGAATCCTTTGAAAATTATGCACAAATCCATATTAAGAACCCCTTTTCTTAAGAAATAAAGTTCACACTTCTTAGCCTGACTTGCAAGGACCTTTATGATTGGATTTCGGAGAGCCTCTCACTGGTCTTGTATCTCATTCTTCTTTCTTCAAACACTCACAGTTAAAGAACAAATTACTTTCCAAACTCTGAACCTTTAATCATGTCATTTCTTTTCTTTATAAGGAATGTCCAAATCCTCTTATTGAAAAATCCTACTCATCCTTTAATGGTCGAACTGAAAACCTGTTTCTTTTATGAAGTCTTCCTTGACTCATCCATCAACACAGGGGTGACGCCCCCTCTCTTCTTATCAGTCATAATACTTTATACCTATTTTTCTCATGACATTTATTACTTTCTTCTTTCCATTATAGTTTCTATATAGCTTATCTTTGCTTTTAGATCCCAAGATGATCATAAACAGAAACTGGGTATCATTCAGCTTTATGCCTTGCACCTCTAGTGTTCTCTGCGTGTGTGGGGCACTCAAGACATGCTTGAAAAATGAGTGAAAGGCTACTTGCTGGGGAAGAAAGGGACCCTGTCTAATTTTATCCTGCTTGTATTTTTACAAGCTCTTCTTTTCAGAGGAATGAGTTTTTTATTTCTTATTTTTCTTTTTATTATACTCATTTTCTTGGGCTTTGTGTTTTATCTCTGCTTATTTCCTGGCAAATCCTATCTTCTTCTCCTTTTTATTTTTCATTTTCCCATTGTGATAAAAATTTCCCCCTTTAGTTTTCTAAAATTATTATTAATTTGAATGACTTTCTTGTTTTCATTTGTCCTAAAAACCACAGCCTTTACTTTGGCTTCATTATTCACAGGCGGGAAAAATCTGATCATTTAGATAAGCACTTTCTCCTAATTGAAAAGCATTGTTTTCAGATGCACTAAAGGGGAGCTATAAAATCACAGAAAACAGTGACTGATATTTATATTTTAAACAGCAGCGTTTTGCTCATTCCCACTCCACTCCAATATTTTTACTTTCTTAAAAATGATTGATTTAGAAATCACCACTAAAATATTTAAATTAACTTGAGCTGAAAGAAAGAGTCCCTTCTCTTTGTTTCAAGTGCAAAACCACACTTGCAAAATGGCCCAATAGGAATCTTTTCTCTGTGTGAACTGCTTCCTGGTGAAACTGGGATTGGAGGTGGTTGGGGGTTGTTATGCCATGCATGGAAAAACAGCGTCCTCTGCTGGTGGGAAGGCCTCCGAGGCTTGAGAAGCCTGAGTGTGGAGAGTCAACAAAGCTTTGGAAAATTCTTAGCTAGCGTATCCACTACAGATTGGAAATCAATTCAAGATTTCTAATGATTATCGCTCATGATATAACTGAAACTTAGTTAACTTCACAACATTGAAAATCAGTAATAAATATTCCTATCCTTCGTTTTTCTCCTCCCCCAGGACTTTCCTAACAGTTAAGAATTGCTCTTATTCTTAAATCCCTCGGAAATTCTCATGATGCAAAATTTTTATTATGGTTCCATAACAGTATATGTTGGTTCAATGAGAGCAACTTGATGTCATCACTATCATTAAATATTTCATTAGAAACCAGCTATGGCGGTGTTCTTGGGTTCTCTATGTAGCTGCTTTATTAGGGAGCCCATCTCATAAATTGATGTCTTCTTGGTATTTATACACCCTTGGCTGGGGTCCACAACCAGCCATCATTAAATGAAATTTCCATCTGTAGCAAGTATGTGTGAAAATGAATGTATCTTGTATTTATTAGAAAAATATGGTACTTGACATTTTCTTCTGTCTCATACAGACCACGTTGGCTCAGCTTGGCTTCTCCTACTTCGGATTTCTGTCAGTTAGCTAACACCCCAAATTATTGGCTTTACCATTGCTACTCACGAAATCTTGCAAAGTGGCATCTCTCTGAGACAGGAGGAGAAGTAAGGTGGGGTAGAGTTAAGGACAAATAATCACTGGGCAAATATAGTGACTTTTATAAGATGTATGAATTGCAAAATTTCATCCATCCATCTCTGTAATTGTTAGGCACACATAGTTTGTTGTTGTCATGACTGACATATTTCCCAGAGTAACCATCTGCTGTATGAAGGAATATGAAGAAAGGAGAACATTCCACAGGCTTTTTCAATAGGAAAGTCCCCAGGAAGTTCCATTTGTAGGTATTTTCATATGAACTTGATGGGTTGGCAGTTTCTTTCATTAGTGTGCTTCAAGGACTGTGTCCATGCTATTACTCTTTATCTCTAGCTCATTTGGCATTAAAGAAGTTCCCAGTATCATATCAGCACATTTTCTAAATTTCAAATTAGTTTCAATTTAAGGCATTTTGTTTTAAGACTGATACCCATTTTTTCTCAGGGGGCCTGACGCAGATCTGAACCAAGTCTGGGTTTATCAAAATTTTTTCTTTGGTCTGGTTTCATGGAGAAGGTTAATAACTAGTAACTAATTCTGCATACATTCTTTTGCCTTATAATCACAACCACATCCACTTACAGTTCTATATTCTAATTTCTTTATGATGAAGCAATTAGCATTAAACCATCCTGAGCTTATTATGATTACAAAGGCTGCTATAATCATAGTTAGTCATAACTATAATTATCATCACAAATATAGTGGCTATTAAACTAAATTTTAATAACTCACTCTATCATTAATATAATTGTTATTGTTAACTTCATGCCTTCTTATAAGCTGCATAATAATGAATAATTGACAAAGAAGTGGAAATATGAATCACAAAGCACAGAATAAGAAATCCCGTTCCCCGTGCTAATGGAGTAAGTACCAAAATTTACTTACAGCGTTTGAAACTCAACACATTCTTCTCAATACTAATAGTTTTATGAATAATGTTGAGTCTTCAAAGTGAGCTTCTGCTTCAAAATCTATTTAAACTATAATACAGATTAATATAAAACTAATAGGACAAGCAAGAATTGGATTGGGCACCTAGGTCAGCATCAAGCCATACAGAGAAGGAGGGAGAAAGAGAAAGAAATTTTCTTTTCTTTCTTGGAAGCAAGGCTGATGATAGGCAATAAGGCAAAGTTTAATAATAGTGCAATTTTCTCTCACCTCCAGTTCTAGTTCACTACAGTGGAATCTCACCTAAGTTATGCCAGGATGGTGGGAAAATGGCTATTTTATTTCCACTTAGGATCACTGACAGAGGAAATGAACGCAAACCTTGGAAAGAGGCTTCCACCCACATGTCGGGGGCTTGTCCTTACCTGTAGCTGTTTTCTTCCTTACCTGGCTCTCAGCATTTGAGAGTGCCAAGAGTTTGGGATACACTTCCGCTGTAAAAGAGTTTGGGGTGTCAGGGAAGAAATCTGGAGGTTAGCAGATTTTGAGCCTCTATTCTTCACTTTTGTTTTTTTTTTTTTTTTTGAGACGGAGTCTTGCCCTGTCGCCCAGACTGGAGTGCAGTGACACGATCATGGCTCACTGCAACCTCCACCTCCCAGGTTCAAGCGATTCTTCTGCCTCAGCTTCCTGAGTAGACGGAACCACAGGCGCATGCCACCACGCCCGGCTAATTTTTGTAGTTTTTAGTAGAGACGGGGTTTCACCATGTTGGCCAGGCTTCTCTTGAACTCCTGACCTTGTGATCCACCCGCCTCTGCCTCCCAAAGTGCTGGGATTACAGGCGTGAGCCACCGTGCCTGGCCTCTTCTTCACCCTTAACTTACAGTCTGCAGTTCTGTTTCCGCAGTCTCTCCTACAGCTGCCTTCTACTGGTCATTCTTAGTAACTCAATTTAGTGCAGGCTTTTCCATCTCTTGCTACAGCTACTGTTGGAGATTTCATACTTCCATACTCTCCTTCCCCTATCTCCAGTTTTTCACCTATGCTGCTCTTGATTTTTTTCTGCTCCGGCAGAACATTAATTAATAATATATTCTGTCTTCAATATTGTGCTATGTGGTGTTATTCCCTTGCTTAAAAATCTTTACAGCTTTCTTTTGCCTATATAATAAAGTCCAAATAGACCCCGTAAGCTACTCTCCTAGAATATCTCCTAGTATGCTGCATCTTATATGCTATGCCTCAGTAACATGGTTCTCTGAATGTAGCACACGTTTCCACATCATTTTATGTTTTTCCAAGCTGTTTCCTCTGCCAGGAATGTCTTCCCCCTTATTTTCCTGTCAAATGCTTGCTAGTCCTTCAAGACCAAATTTAAACTTTTTTTTTCATGAAGTATTTCCCAATTGCTAGTTTCATTCACCTTAAAAGTAGGATTAGTGGCTCTTTTCTGTGTTTTTCACTGATAACTTTACTGCAGTCCTTCATCTAGCACATATTTCCATCATCAGCTATGTGCCAGGCACTATGATAGACGTGGAGGATGAATAACACAGGCAATGACCCTGTCCACAAGGAGCTCATCTTCTTTTATTTTGGCCTGAGAAACTACAATGATAGATTTGTCATTTACTTGAGAAAGGCCATAAGGGGAAACAGGGGTGTGGGTAAAATCAAGAATTCAGTTTTTGGAATACGTTCAAAAGATCTATTGTACGATATGGTGACTATAGTTACTACTAATGCATCGTATTTTTAAAAATTGCCAAGAAAGAAGATTTTAAATGTATTCACCACAAAAATGATATGTATATGATGTAATGCATATATTAATTAGTTTGATTGAGCCATTCTACAATGTATACATATTTCAAAACAAGCAGTTGTACACAATGAATATATGTATATAATTTTCATTTAAGTAAGTAATTTTTTTTAAAGAATGCAGTTTTTGACCTGATTGTGAAACACTATTGGATATACACATAGAGGCACAATGTGAGTAGATGAATGAATGAGTCTAACATACAGGGGAAAAGGTATGTATTTGGGAATTGTCAGATACATGTCTAGAAGGCTCCTTAAAGTCATGAGATGAATGAGATCTCCTGGGAGAATGAGAAGAGAAGAGATTCGAGGACTAAATCAGGAGGTCACTTGAATGCTGGAAAGACAAAGAAGAACCAGCACAGGAGATAAAGGGAGCAACCAGTGAGATGGGAGGAGACCCAAAAGACAGTGATAAATGAAGAAGGTGTTTCAGGAAGGAAGGTTGTGCCCAACTGTGTCAGTGTTGTTGATGATCTGAAGAAGATGAAGACTAAGAATTTATCTTTGGGTTGGTAATGAACTGGTCACTGGAGACTCTACCAGTGGTCAATTTGTGGGGTCAAAAGTTCAACAGGAGTGAGTAGAGGCGAGAAAGAAAAGAGAGGAAGCAGAGACAGCAAGTATAGACAATTATTTCTAGTGTTCTAGTGTCAAGGAGGAAGAGAAGTCAGGCAGTTAGTGGCTGGAGGAATGGGAGATCCCAAATTCATTTGCATGATGATGGACTGACCCAGTAGAAATGGAAAATGTCAAGACATGTATGAGACAAAGGACAATTGCAGCAGCAATGTCCTTCAATAGGTAAGAAAAGGGTTGTCCTTAGACAGAAGCACTGGCCGCTGATCCATTTTAATTGTGGGGACTGCAGAGTAGGTGGGCCCACATGCTAATATCTTGGTAGATTTGGTAGTAAAAATGGTGGTAGTGGTTGTGGAAATTCTCGTTTTTTGTTTCTTTTTTCCAGAGTGAAGTAAAAAGCCAGTTCAGCTGAGAGTGAGAGACAGGGTAAAGGCTTAGAGGTTTGGGGAGAGAACAGAAAGAGTGAAATAATGATCTAGGGAGAGAGAGAATTCATCTTCCTTGTATTCTTCTATTTCTTTTCAATTCTATCTTTCCCACTGGAACTCCCTTCACTGAACTTCCAGCAGAGGCTTTTCCCCAGAGAAGGGTCTTGAAAAATGTTGGCTGCATTAATTAATTGGAAGCTCTTCTCTTTCAAATCTGGGCATGGGAGGCGGTCAGCGGTTCAAGGCTGTTTCAAAGATTTTGGATAATTAGACTACTCTCCCTTGTAAAATTTACCCACAACCCTTTCTGTCTTTCTGTATTTTAAAGTAGTAATTTAGCATGCTTGCATCTGAGCCACATTTTGCAAAAATATGTTTCTGTTGACATCAGATAAGAGTTGAGTTGTGAAATACATCTCTTTAAAGGATTAACTACGCTTCCAAAAAGGCTCTTTGTTGTGAGATTTGCTAACAGATGGGAAATTCTAGGCTCTGGGTGTTAACAGTATTCTTGTGATTGCAGAAAAATAGCTTCAATTTGTGTAAGCAAAATGAACATATACATGTGAAACATGATGACATTGTAAGTAAATATGCAAATAAGAATAGAAAAACATAGTTAAGTTGCTTATGGAGTAGAGAAATGAAAATGGAAAAAGGTTGTTTGTTAATTAACCAGAGCATGCCTAGAAAATATTCTCTCTACCATTTGCTTTCCCAGCATGGTTTCAGGAGCTAGGCTGGCAGAAGAAATATTTGATACAGCCCTAACTCTCAAATATGATACAGTTTTGGAGAGAAGCCGTCCTTGTTTTAAAGCATTGGAAAAGTGCTAATACAAGGTGTGGCAGCAGTTTTGAAAGCAGTAGAAATCTAGTTTAGACTGAAGCAGTTAGGAAAGGCTTCCTGGAGGAGGCAGGCATTATACATTGGCAAACTTATTTCTTTAAGTGTAACTTTTGTTTGGAGGGCTTGCTTTGATAAAGTGGAAACTCTCTGGCTTTAAACTTTTATTACACTGGGCTTTCTCTCTAATTAATTTTTTATGGGTATAAATTATATCCCTTCAACTGCCATGTTTGTTATTCAACAGACATGTTTAGAGCCTACTAAGTGGCCTGGCGCTATGGGTGCCCTTGTGAACTATTTGGTGTCTGCCTTTGAGAAAAATCATAGTATAATAGACAGAGGTTAGCTGCTATGCTTCCTATTTTTTTTTTTTTTTTGCTTTTAACTCAACTATAGTAAAAATTTCCACTTCTTGCTAAGCTATATGTAAATTTTTCCCTCTCTTCAAGAAAAATGTCTTTTTAGGTTGATATATGGAAGATACTGGCAAAAATCACTTGGCCAGTAATGCTCCTGAGGTGCTGCTTGGTGGGGAAAGTTGAGGAGTTCTAAGGAGCATCTGCGGGGTGTGCACAGGATGAGCCTATTTTAAGTTTAGTGTCTAAGTAGGAGATGAATTTCCTTCCAGAAAGGGCTTCTCCTCCGCCTTCCACTGTAGAAGATGCTGATTGTTGAGAAGCTTCACTTGCAGCAGATTCTGGGCTCTTAGGTACAGAAGAGCAAGGGATGACTGCTCCTTTTCATTTAGCACACATTTATCAGTCACCTACTATGTGCAAGGCACTAAGACAGACGTGGAGGATGCATAACAATGGCACAGGGTCTGCCCTCCGCAAGCTTATATAGGTTGAGTATACCTTATCTGAAATGCTTGGGATCAGGAGTGTTTGGGATTTCAAATTCTTTAGAATTTTGGAATATTTGCATATACCTAATGAAATGCCTTAGAAATGGGACCCAAGTCTAAACACGAAATTCATCTATGTTTCTTATGCACCTTATATACAGAGCCTGCAAGTAATCTTATGTAATATTTCAAAATACATTTGTGCATGAAACAAGGTTTGGATTGCATTTTGATTTCAACTTATCACATAAGACCAAGTGTGGAATTTTCCACTGTAGTATCATGTCGGTGCTCAAAATGTTTTGGATTTTGGAGCATTTTGAATTTCAAATTTTTTTATTAGAGATTCTCAACCTCTATTCTATTACAGAAAATAAGTAAATAGAGAGATACATAAATAGCTCGTGTACTGATTATTGTTATGAAGAAAAACAAGCTGTGTAAAGCAGAGTAAGGGGGAATGAGAGAGAAAAGGAGAAGCAGTGCTATTTTGGATTGAGAAATCCACTCCGATGATGTGAAATTTGCACAGAGACATGAAGGAAGCAAGGAAATGAGGAGCATGTGGGTCAAGGAAGAAGCTCATTCCAGGAAAGCAAGAGACTTAATGAAGGCTAGGAACTTAGGCACTGTCCAACTGGCAGGTGCACAGATGACCCTCTGTGGGAGGCTGGCATGGCTAGTGGCTGATAGTGTGGCTGCAGGGGACAGCGGAGAGGGGACGGCAGCAGCAACCTGTAATGTGGGACTCACAAGGCACAGTACGAACCAGCCAGATGTCTCTTCTTAGCCATGCTGGCCAAATATCCCCCGCCTCATGGCGAGGACTTGATCTCTTTCAGAGTTCTGACTCTGTTATCTCAAAAAGCCCTCTTGTCATTTTGAGGAAGTCCTGAGGTTGTTACTGCCACATGCTTATAAAAACCTTTACAGCTTCTTTCAGGGCACTTGGGAGAGTATCTCCTTCCTTCTCATGTCCCTTAGCATCCTGGAGAAACCAGTTCCTGCCACCTCCCAAGCTCATCTTGGACCGGGGTCACCCTCTCTTCCTCCATTGCATTTCCTTCACCATGGCAATTTCCTCTGATTCCTCCTTTGCTTCCTTATGCTTTTCAGACCCTCCTCATCAGCAAACCACATGGCTTGTTTCTGCACCTGCTCCTGCTATAGGTCCTAATATTGGCACCCTTGACTCAGAAAGATCTTCCCAGGCCATCTAATACAAAAGTAGTTGCACCCTTCTCAACATTACCCTGCTTCCTTCACATCTCTTAATATTAACTTTCTTAATATTAATTTTCTTCATATTCGCAAAATCTCAAAGGATCTCATATTTAATTGTTTATTAAATCTTGGCTTGTGTGATCAGGGACTTGCCTTGTTCACTGTCGTTCCCCTGAGGATCTGTCAAGATGCCTGCCATATGGGAGGAATCCTACATTAACTATAAATATGGCCCCAGAAAATGATCACAGTAAGGATTCTGGAGAGTAAAACTAAGTAAGCAGTATCCTTAAAAAGTCCTACCTTAACAAGGCTTACTTCTGTCTGGATGCTACATTATATCTTCCAAGTTTGATCCATTGATCCCTTTTTATTCCAATAGAGAGACTAATCTGGTTCAGACTATTTTCATTTTAATGTCTACCCCTAGTATGTCTGAGTGAATTAATACAGACCCAGCGTGGAATTGCTTGGAGAAACGGTACTGGCATTTTGAAACTGCAAGACTCTGATTTTGTTTAAACGATGCATTGTTCAGGCATTCATTGGATGACAATGTGAGAAATGATTTTTCCTGCCTTTGCTGTCAGGTGGTCTGATTCACCGAGATATAAAGGGGTCGGGGAGGGGAGCACCTATGGAGAGAGAATTGAACTATGAATGCACTGGTTTCTCTGGAATCAAGTAAAAAAAATAAAATTTGATTTTGTGTTTATTCAGCTACTGGGAAAGAACACAGCTGTAATAATAATCCATGAAGGACAGACATTTGACTTGAATACTTTCTCATTTCTGTGAGCTGTGATTTGAAGTGGGGACTACTTCCTGGCCTGCCTGTGGACTCAGGCTCTTGTCCCTTTGGAGTGGGGTCAGTTTTCCAGCAAAGAATAAAACCTAGCGTGCTTGAATTTTCACCAGGGGAGGTGGGAGAGGAACACAGTCCAAAAGAAGAGGTGGTTTTTTCTTTTTTTTTTTTAAAGCAAGAGCCAGCACATTGAAACCTGTCTTTCAATTACCTTATTGAAAGAACAAATGTTACTACATTAAAAAAATGACCTGTTTATAAATGGCAAAATGAATATAAAATAATTAAAAAGACAAACAGAGGTCCTGTTTTAGTGTAGGCAAACTGATGCACAGAGATCACCTGTATCCTCAACTCTAACTTTCTCATCTGCGTATATACCGACAGGAAAGTCATTTCATCTGCTCTGGGAAAAAACAACAACAAAACCAAAACAGTAACAAAAGCCATACTGTTTGCTTATTTCATGTTTGAAGTAAAAGCCCTTCAGCTTCTAATTAGTCTCACCAAATGGTGTTTAACTTTAAAATGAAAGTTTTGTCATTATCGTGGGTTAATTTTGGTTGACTTTTGATCCTCCCTTCCTCATCTGTTGCTGTAGATTACTGCACTGTCTGGTATGGTAACCAGCAGCCACATGCAGCTATTTTAATTTAAATTAATTAAAACTTAAAACTTTTTTGCTCAGACACCTTTTTAAGTGTTCAATAGCCACAAATAGCTACTGGCCACTGTATTGGACAGCATAGATATGGGGCACATGCATCATCACTGAAAATTCTGTTGGGATTGTACTGCTCTAGAAAGTAAAGGCATGAATTGGAAGACAGCATGGTACAAGAGAGTTTTCAATGTATTTTCTAGCTAAGGGAATCATTTCTTGAACAAAATTGTATATGGAAACTCAATACATACAAATGATAGTTATGGAGCTGCTCTTGCTAATGTCAAAGTGGAAGGTTCTGGATCCTTGCTCGTTTACCACCTATTCTAGCCCCTCAATCCCATGCCCAAACCCTCCAGATCATCAGAGAGCAGAGGCTGAAGATCGCGAGTGCAGTTTGTAAGGTATCCTCCTCGGAGTGAGCACACCTGGGTTTGAATTTTGCCTCTTCCTCTTGCTAGTTTTGTGAACTTGGAGTTCTTGGAACTTTCTGAGAGTCAGTTTTCTCGTCTGTAGCATATATCAACTATCTCTGAAGGTTGTGAAGGCAGGTTGAATTCTCTCATTTCTCAGATGAGGAATTGAAGCTTGGCAGAACTGCATGCCCACCAGATGGCCACCCAGTGAGCAGAGGCCAGAGCTGGGACCAAACCCAGTCCTCTCTCAGTGACATTTTACTCCACTACTCTACGATTTCCTGTTCAAATTGAAATTTTTCAAGCCAAACCACTTTTTAAAAACCAGCTATCTAGGTGTCACTTATGATTTTTTATTTCCTGGATCAATATAGCATGTGAATACTTCCAAATGTACTGAAGCAGAAGTTGCTTGAACTGGTAAATGCTGTTTTAGTAAGTCAAATCTTCTTTGATACCCTTCATATTTCTTTGATATGCTTCGTGCCCTTCTCTTTGCAGACAATGGAAAATAAAAACAACAAGCAAGTGAAACTCCCAGACTTATCAACCTTACTCAAGAAGTAAGTGGTATTTTTCAAAAATCCTCATTTTCAGTGGTGAGATTAGAAGCCAACCTGATTGTGAGCTTGGAAAACACACTCCTGTTTCATGGGGCTGAGCATGAACTCAGCTGGCCTGTGTGACCTCTGCCATTTCCAACAATAGCCGACCATCCAAGGACAATTTTGACAGATATAGGAGAAAGATGAGTGGCTCTCAATATTGAAATAACCATTAAATGATGTTAGCGTAGGATAACCAGGAATGTCGGGAATTTTATGATTATCAGAAAAATCCTTGCTGCAACTGAGGTACTGATGGATTGCCTCTTGATACTCCCTAGTTCCTTCTTTCTTTCTCTAGATGGGAATTTCTGCCCTAGAGAGGTCTTGGAAACTTTCTCACCAGAAGAGCACAACTTGATGGCGGGAAGCTCCCATGGAGGCCTGAAAATGGCACTGAAAGGGATGCCAGGGGACCAGGGCTCCACTATTATCAGTGTGTGACTTTGGACAAGCATGTTAATGGCTCTGTGACTCAGTTACCTCTTCTGTACTTTGCTTAGGGGTCTATTGCTTTCCATGTTGTCTTTTTCATTTGTTAAATCCAATGATGTCACTGACAGTAAAAACTAGTAAATAGTTAAAAAAAAAAAAAAAGTAAAACCATGGCTTCTCTTTTGAAGATGGCATCCCCATGCCGCCTGTCTTTTCTTACACTTACTCACAAGTATTTTTGATGTACTTATAACTGAGGAAATACCTTCCAAGGCAAAAATGTCTGTGGATCAATAGAGATAGCAGCAGCAGTAGCTGCCAAGTGCCCTGATGGCCTGGAGTCAGATGGCTACATTGCACTCAGTTCTCCCATCTTCCATAGATACTGGACGGTATCCTTCAATGTTTGCCTTGAGCCAGGTGGAGAGGACAGAGGCAGAGTTAACTTGTCTATTTTCATTCTCCCAAATACAACTGACTTTTTACTTTACTCCTGGATACCTTTCTCATATCACAACTCTGATGATGTAACTTTTCTCAACCAAACTTTCAGGGGACCCTCTATGATCTCAGAATGAAACCCCAACTGTGTTGTGTACATTTAACATGCATTCTACTTTCCTTCCTTCCTTACATTTTAGCTGCCTGGAATTCCTTGGCTTTCAATGTGGAAGAAAGTTTGTGGTCCTTGCCCCACCTCCCCTCCCCAAGGTTGCAAGAAGAGGGGGTTAGAATTGTGGCTTTCTTTAATTTGATCCAGTGCTCCTTCCCCTGCAACTTATGCTTCCATACAATTAATAACTATTTTCGAATCAATGAAATAACAATAATTCTTTAATGCCTCAGTATAAACTATCTTATTAAAAGTTATGCAGCCTGGTCCAAAAATGGCACAGGACAGAAGATGAGGCCAGAATCTTTGCCAGGGCACTGCCAAGAAGGGCATGACAAGTGGAGACACTTGAGTGGATGGATGCTGTGTGTCCCAGAATATACATGGAGTTGGGGTACAGGCATGGCGTTGAATATGAGTAGAGCAGTGCAGAAAGAAAGAAAGGAGCAAACTTTAAAAGCCTCACAAGTTTTCCTAGAGTCATCCCTGTGAGCTTCATAATCTATCTGTCCTTAAGGAATGTTTCTTTTATGCGGAGCACTGCACACCTAAGACATTTTTAATGTTTTGCTCTGCCAAGTGCAGCTATAAGAAGGAATTTCCAGGTAGAGAAACAGAAGAATTGGAGAAAATTCTTAGAATTCTGCATAAAAGGCAATTGTGTTGCAGCATCATCTGCTGTGATCCTTTGAGAAAACTAAGTGTTTATTTCCATGATTTAAAATCAAGTCAGTCTTTATCTAGGGTTTGGGAAGGCTTACACTGGCTCAGGACCAAAATGAAGTTAGGACTAGAACTTTCCCAAGAATGTACGAATAAATGTATATGTAAGTTTCAAGTTGCACTGGCAACACTTTGGAGAAGTTAGCTCTTCAGAATCATGAGGATTGTTTAAACTCTCATCCCATTGGCTGGCTGTGTGGAAGTTACCCATTGTGTGGAAGGTGACCCTGACTAGACCTTGTACAGTCCCTTAAGATAGATTAATAGTGAAGTCCTCTAACACGTTTTCTGAACCTGTCCATGAAAGAAGAGAGAGATGCCTACCAGTGCAGAGGAAAGGAGTGGATATATCTTAAGTCTTTGTTATTTCTGTCATGCAGATGACTCAGGTATAAAAACTAGAAATTCTTCCTAATGTGGATTAGGAAACTCAGGTTTCACAGTATAAGCCAAAAAAAAAAAAAGTTTCATCACCAACAAACTGTCCTACCAGTTGGTGGCACCGTTATCCACATCCTTTCTTCCCCACGGCAATACTGATAATAAGGCTACATTCAATGAAATTTAGTGAAGCTGACTGCTTTGGGGGCTCTTTATAAACTGTTGCACCAGAAGTACATCTCTTTTAGTTTATTTTTAGGTTATGATAATAGGTGCAAGGCTTTACAGCTAAAGGATTCCTCTCTTATATAGTTATTTCCAGTAGTATGAATAATAGATATTCTAGTGGTAATAGTACTGGTAGCGAAAACTGCTCTTCTGCTGCTAGGATTCTATGAATCCTACTACTTTTACTTCAGCCACTCCTATTATTGTTATATCACTAATTGTGCAGGTTTTGTGTGTCAGGGCTTTTGATACATGATGTTTAATGCTTATAGTCATTCTGTGAGGTGTGTAATATTATTCTTACTTTATAGAAGAGGAAACTGAATTTCAGAAAGATTGATGTATCCACACAAATAAATTGCTGACTTGGAATTTGATCTTAGATGCATCTGCCTCCAAAGCTCACACTTTTGCATCACATTTTGTCTTTCATATGCCTTTCATAATATGGCCATTGCTCCATAATCCCTATCTTCAGAAGATATGTATTAAGATATGCACAGCCCAAGGAGTGTGAACTTCAAAGGGCTCTGCCGGAAGTCCAGATGGTTGTCCAAAAATGGCCTATTTCCTTTGTGTTCACTGGCTTGTCTTGAATGCGTCAAAGTTATCTTAATGTCATTTCAAAGGCAATTGAGGGAGCATCCATGGAGATAAATTGTGCCTGCAGCCTGTTGCTGAATGCATATTAAGTTCTATTCATGGATTTCCTAGCAACCAGAGCCCTGTGACGCACGGAGTCAGTGAGCTTGCGTTGTACTTATGTAGAGAAATTAAATCACTTGGATTTTATTATTAATATTTTTAGAAAGCCTCACTGGATTAGCTGTTTGAAATGCATTGTTATCTGAGTTCCTGTCAGCAGCTGGTCCCAGTCACATCTGAAATCATTGAGGACTCTAATTTTCACAAACGCTCCAGTGAGAGATTATCTCTGTTTATATATATATATATATATATATAGTTTTTTTTTTTTTACCAGTAAGTATTTAGTTGGGAAATAAGGAAATTAAAAAAAGGAAAGTTGCTCTAGCATCTTGTGATCTAGGCAAAGTTCTAAAACTTGATCCAAACATAATATAAATGAGCAGCAAGCATCCTGGTGAGAAGAGACAACTGGGCTCCTTTGCTTCAAAGGGACGTGGTGAAATGGAAGAACATAATTTTAGTAAACCCAGTTCTTCACAAGACATTTCATAAGGGTGAAATATTTTTCATTTTAGGGTTCACCGAATATACTGCTTTACAGGCTTAGAAAATTGCCACATTTCTTCTTCATAGTCCCAACCAGCCTAAAGTGCTGCAGACATCTCACAAGTTTCTCTCAAGTTTTAATTTGTGTTTTATTGGACATACAAGTCAAATATATGTGTGGTCTGCTGTAGTGGTATAAGTGTGGCATGCCAATGCATGGTCAAACACACACACACATACACATGCACACGCATAACTATTTAGGAATATCAAAAATTTAGGCATCTGATTCCTGAATTTATGTTCTTCATAGGAGGTACCTCTAAGACATTGAGATTTCTTAAAGAAACATCTTTGGGTTCAATATCCAAATGAATGTGACATATTTTAAAGTGGTCAGCTTGAGAGAGTGACCACTTAATCCAATGATTTTACTTTGCTTGGAATACTTTTAAAACTTCAATTTTAGAGTTGCCTTTAGTGGCACTTATTTTAAAAACATCATTAATGGTGACAAATATTTTTTTGAAAATACATTCTGTTTGTGCTCCTTGAGTGATGAATAAAACTGGAAATTAGCCATTAGTGTTCCCATTACCCACTATCAAAAAATATGAAAGTGGGAACACATTTGGAGATACTAATGCATGAATCTCAAAATGAGCTTAGGTTGTCACAGTGAATGACACACACAATGAAACGGTAATCTGAGGGATCAGTCCAACCCACCAGTGCCTTTGATGTGGTAATGTCATCAGAAGAAGAGTTCCTTTATGTGAGCGGAGTTGCTTATATGATTGTCATGGCAAACGTAGAGTATTTCCAGTTAACAATGGGAACCAGAAAGGTAAACTGAGGGTTTTCACAAATGCTTAAGACATACACTCTCATTGAATACTTGGAATCAAAAAATTAAAAAGTACATTCCATCAAATCTCTATAAAATTTTCTAAATTTTCTCTGCTACAGCTATTTGTGTTTCATAGAAGCAGTATATGTAAGTAAACATCAAGGTATTGGTTACCTACTTGTTTTACCCATATCTTAATTATCTCCAAAATCATTTGAAAAGTCTTAAAATCTTTAAGAAAAGGGCAAATAGATAAGAAGAGTGACATAGGGCAATACTTATGCTAGAAAATATAAAAACTTTCTATCAGTCAAGGTTTCTAGGAGATCGTTGTAGGTTACCTAATCTCATAATCTTATGTGAATAAGCATTTCAGTTCCTCAAGAGCACCAAAAGGAAGTCTCCTTGAGGGTTTTTATATAACTCATATTGAACTATATAATTTTCAGAATCTTTGCTAGAAATTTTACAAAAACTAGAGTTTTTCTTATAAAGTTGTTTCTTATATAGACAATTGATAAAAACAAAAGCATAATGAAATCAGCTTAATTGTCCCATAGAACTGATGTTTACAGTCTTTTAAAAATAAACATATAAATTGAAACTTACATTTGTCTTGTCTGAGTTTCTTCCTCAGGAAACCCACCCTCAGGTCTCCCAGACAATATCAAGGAACTGGAACTCACCAGATCATCACATCCAGACAAGAAGCTAGACCCTTCATCCCCCATGATTTCCTTACCCCTCTCTAATTCCTGTTTACCCACATGTAGTTACATTCCTTCTCTCACATATAAACCCCCAATTTTACTCTGCAGGGAGACAAATTTGAGACTGATCTCCCATCTCCTTGGCTGCAGCACCCGATGAAAGCCTTCTTTCCTGGCAATCCTCATTGTCTCAGTGACTGGCTTTCTGTGTGGAGAGCAGGAGGACCCAGGCCATAAGTGTATGCTTCTTGTCTGATGTTTCAGTAACAATAATACTAAAAAAGAATTCAACCAAGGCCTAGATCTATGTTCTTTGGGATAACTCTTGAATTTGACTTGTGCCCCAAGGCATTTTGAACTCCAACTGTGGTGGATGAGTATGCCAGACACGTGGACACATGATCTGAAGCCACAGTTAGTCAAAGCCTCTTGGTCATGGTGAGTTGAGGGTATGAATTGCTCTCTGCTTCATTTCCATTGCCACCACATTTAGAAGCCTAATGTGCTCAAAGATTTCTTTGTAACATTAGTTGATAAAATGTGCCCTTTAGAGCCTCTACTGGGACCGCTATAGTCATGGTGGGCTATCACAGCACTTACCCTGCTTATAGCCAGAAGGATTCCAATTCCACACATCACTTTTTCAAGTAAATTCATGTCTACAAAAGCAAATGGTTTGGAAACCACTTTTTTATAGGCTGATGTCAGTGGCTCATTTGTTCTTGGTGAGGAGTTTGGCATGAAGGCTTGCTTATTTAGAGAAATGAGCAGTTTTCAGATTTTCAAACACTTCTGCATTCTCCAAAATTGCTGATTATGCATGGATTTCATTTCAGTGTTAGTTTAATATTTCATATTAATGGCCACCTGTTGCCAGATGGGAAAGCAATGATGGTGTCCAGTGAAGTATGCCCTTACAGTGGTACACATGGCTTACAGGACTGCTTTGGGAAAACAGACCTCTGCGTGTTTTCAGCAAAAATTAATTATTTTGAAATGGATGTGCCAGTTTTCCTCCAAGTGGTTAAATGTCAATAAACTGGAAATAACTTGTCCTTTTAGGGACTTTTATGTTAGTGCAAATTTGTGTGTGGGGTGTGTGTGTGTGTATGTGTGTATTTTAGGCTGAAACAAGTGACCAAAAATGTCAGCCATCTCTGACAATGTGCCAATTCAAAGGAACTTAAATGATTTTCAAAGAATGACTGATTCACATAGAATGCAATTTTGGATCTAAGCCATAATAGGAATTCTCTTTACTGCTGTCCTTGTAGCTTTTCTTTGACAGACTATATGGGAATAACTGAAAAAAATGATTCATTACTGAAATAAGGGAGTCTAGGAGATAGAATATAGATGGTCTTGCTGATGGCAAGAGAAACTTGACCAAGATTTGCCAAAACTGACAGAAGAAACTAAGGAAAGACAGTGAAGACTAGTGTTTCTTTCACTAAAATTCTAAAATTTACCTACATCTTTTAGAAAATATTTTGTTTCAAAAAATCCATTAGAATTATTCAAAATTTCAAATCTTAATCACAACCAAATAAAAGGATTTTTTATTTTTATATGTAATACCACCAATTCTTTGAATCTGTTGGTTGTTTTTACAATTTCCACCCTTTGATCCTTGTATTGTTAACATATAGACATTACTTCACTACTTGTCTTAGCCTGAAAATATCCAGAATTGTGTATTCCTAAAAAAGTAAATTTAAGAATCTAAAATAAATAATATTTTATGTCACTAATCTCTTTGATAATCTTTGATAATTCCTATATCTCTATTAAAAAGTTATAATTAGGTTATTACTGTATTCTATTTTTCCTATTTTCACCTTATATTATTTCATTTATCTCCCTGAGTCATCATGACCCACATATGTGATTTAAAAATCTGCATAGTGTATATTCTTGTTAACAAATCTTATTTGCTTAGCCGTCACAAGGTTTTCTCAAAATGAGGATTAAATGGCAATATTTATGAAGGGCTTAGTACTATATGTCTCATAATAAGTGCTAAATAAACATTTGTTAAATAGATAAACTGTCTTATTGTTGGTAATTTTTCTTGCTTAATATTTTTGTATTATAAATAATACCTCACTGTCTTTAAATATTAAATTAAAATAAAGATTCTAGGCTACTTCCTTGGCATATGATTATTCAAATAGAAATACCAGGCAAAAGGCTCTGGTTGTTTTAAAAGCTTTTGCTTTGCATTATTTTCTAATTGATAGCAAATCTATGGATTTTATATATTATATATTATATATATGGATTATATATAGACACTAATAGTGCAGTTAGTAATGTCTCTGTTTCTTCATGGTTCCACCAACTTTGGGTTTTATAATTTTTACTTATTTTGCTAACTTATCAGGCATGTTTCTGGACAATTAAACAAATTGCAGTACATGAAACTTCTGCAGCAGAATCACTTAGGATGTTAAAAATGTCAGAAATCTGGCTTTCTTGCAGGTCTACTCAAAGCGTATCTTGAGGTAGGATTTGAAAATCCCGAGGTTGAACAAGTTTTCAAGGCAATTCTTAAGCACTCTAAAATTTCAGAACCACTTCCTTATAATTATCTCAATTTATTTTTCTTTAACCGAGAATAAAGCTTAGCATACTATTTTAGACTTGCAAGTACTGTAGGGAAATGGAAGGTTTTCATAACAGTAAATGAATCTCTCAAATCTTTGCTTTCCCTCCCCGCATCCCTCTGCACTTCTCTAATCTAAAACAGCGTGTGTGATTATCTCTTTTAAGCGAATTTCTTGCTTATGGTTTGATACATAAGTCCTTTTAGAGGACTAGATGTTACAAAAAACAAAATCTTACTATTTGAGGGAACATGCAAATTGCAATTGCATTTGATTTAGCTGTTACACATCCTGTTAGTATGCCCATACAAGCTAGTGTTGGAAAATGAAATGGAAGATGTGGTCACGTGGTCATCAGAAGTGATTGGCTATACCTTGGCAGAAAGAATGGTAGTTCTCTGCGGGAGAAATAGAAACACAATACCCTGGTTAAATAAAATAATTAAGACAATAAAGTTAATCAAAGACTTCTGATATATTTTATATACAAGGGTATGTTGTAACTCATTTATTAAGTCATTTCAGTTTAATTCACTCTATCTCTGAAACATTCCTTTCATTTTTATGTTTATATGAGATCAGTTAAAAAAAGAAAAAAGGTAGAAATAAATGTGTGGATGGACCAGGCTGAGGAAAGTTTCCAGAAATGGAGAAAGTTTAGCAATGAAAAGTGATTATAGTGGACTCAGAAAAAGTTAATGACATAAAAAATACTGATAAAAAAGTAGTTACAAAATCAATATCTTCAGCAATTTTACTGTAGGTACAGCTGAAAAGTAGTGCTTTGCTTTCATTGCCTTTTATACAATTTTTCTCACCAAATACACCCAGTCATGCGTAGAGTTAAACTAAAATGAAGGAAGATAGCAATGAAAGGGTAAACTATCGTTTCCCAACCTGTAAAAACAGGAGGGCACTCATTGTAAGTAAAATAAGAGAGAGATTTATTTAGGAAGAAAACTTTGAGAGGCCATTTTGAGAAATGGGATTAGATTATGGAGAAAAAAAATGCAGGATTACATTTTTCTGGCCCTTACTAAGTATAGATGCACACAGGGAGTGGAAGGGAACTAACATTTTTCCAACACTTTGTTGTGGATACACCCTGAGCTAGAGACTTTATACAAGTTTTCTCATTTACTTTTTCCAAAAAAAATGGTGAGCAAATAATGGCATACACATTTAACATTCCAAACAAGGCATCAAATCTGAAGTATTTGGGAATCTTGCATAGGTGGAGAGACACTTATCCTTTAACCTGATTCTTGGAGCTTTTTTTTTTTTTTTAATATACTTTAAGTTCTGGGATACATGTGCAGAATGTGCAGGTTTGTTGCATAGGTATACCATACCACGGTGGTTTGCTGCACCCATCAACCCGTCATTTACATTAGGTATTTCTCCTAATGCTCTCCCTCCTTTAGCCCCCCATCCCCTGACAGGCCCCGATGTGTGATGTTCCCTTCCCTGTGTCCATGTGTTCTCATTGTTCAACTCCCACTTATGAGTGAGAACATGTTGTGTTTGGTTTTCTGTTCTTGTGTTAGTTTGCTGAGAATCATGGTTTCCAGCTTCATCCATGTCCCTGCAAAGGACATGAACTCACCCTTTATATGGCTGCATAGTATTCCATGGTGTATATGTGCCATATTTTCTTTATCCAGTCTATCATTGATGGGCATTTGGGTTGGTTCCAAGTCTTTGCTATTGTAAACAGTGCTGCAATAAACATACGTGTGCATGTGTCTTTATAGCAGGTTTATAATCCTTTGGGTTTGTAGAGTAGGTTTATAATCCTTTGGGTATGTACCCAGTAATGGGATTGTTGGGTCGAATTCCCTGGAGCTTTTAATTTCCTTTCAATTCCCTATTTATCCCCTACCCTATGATTCTTCACGTCTTTTCATCCTCAGAAAATGTCAATATTATCAATTATTAGAGAGAGAGAGAGAGAGTACTTACTGGATATATTATGTTCATCTTGTACCCTAATTTTTCACCAATATCTTTGGACCTCACTAAACATTTTCTACTATATCATTTTAATGGGTCCATTGTATTCTTATACATATACAGCAATATGTTTAAATAGGAGACTTTAAAAATGTAGAGTAAGTTGAAACACAGTGGAAAAGCATTTTCCTGAATGGGGTGTAAGCATTTCTTTTTCTGAACCTGTGTCCCCTTCCCCTACCTTGGCTTGATGGAGGATGGCAGGTCACACAGCATTTCAATTTGTCTGTCTCTAAAATGTCTGTTTGTTACTCATCTCTCTTCAAGACTTATGGTAATGTGTCATAGCCATATATTAGGCAAGCCATAAAAATGCAGATTTATCTAAATGACACTGATTTAGGCTTATACAATTTTAGAGCTAGAATAGGTTTTAGAAATTATCTAGGCCATCAATTGTATTTTATAGAAAAGATGACTGAGGCCCACGGAATTTAAGGGTAGAACCAAGATTGGAACCTGGTTCTCAAATCCTAGTCTCATGCTCATTCTATGTTATTGAAACCGCCTTTGCAAAATTATGACTGAGACAGTGTAAGACTTTGCCGACTCCATCTTGCTTCTAACCTCCAAGCTGTCCTTGTTCATTCCTGGGCATAGGCTGAGCTAACTTTGGGAGAAACTTAGTTTGTAGTTTATAGTTTAAACAAAGACAGCCTTTCCCAAAGCAGATCTCCTTGCTGCCTGGGGACTAGAATAACATTAGCCACAAGATTAGAAATTATGGTTTAGGTGTCATGCACTGGAGGCTACAAGATTCTGACCCTCCCTAAACTGCTCCTAAGATCAGTGCTTGAGATCTTTTGCAGACCCTTCGCTTGATGGATCAGCTGGCACCACCCAGATCAATAAACTGGCTCATCTGATCTTGTGGCCCCCATCCAGGAACTGACCCAGGAAGCCAACTTTGACTCCCTGTGATTTCAGCCCTGACCAGTCAGCACTCCTGGCTCACTGGCTACCCTCTACTCACCAAGTTATCCTTAAAAACTCTGTCCCTGAATGCTAGGGGAGACTGATTTGAGTAATAATAAAACTCTGGTCTCCTGCATAGCCAGCTCTGTGTGAATTACTCTTTCTCCATTGCCACTCCCCTGTCTTGATGAATTGGCTCTGTCTAGGCAGTGGGCAAGGTGAACCCCTTGGGCAGTTACATTATCACGACTGATTTCCAAAGAGATAATTTTTTCTGGACAGTGAAATAATAATAATCTTGCCTTTCATTTGTATTATATTTTTAAGTCCATTATATTCTCTGACTGGATTCTCTTAACAATCCTCTGAGGTAAGCCTCATGATCCTCTTTTTTACCCACTAGGAACTAGGGCAAAGAAAGATTAAAATGTCCCAAAGCATCATAGATAGTTACAGAGATGGCACAACTCATCGTGGTTACATCTTTCACGCCAGAGACTATGTTATGGCCTTTATGTGCATTATCTTGTTTTATCCTTGCTTGAGTGAGTAGCCCGGCTATTAGTAGCCTGGTTTTGCACATGAAGAAAAGAAATTTTAGTGAGGTTGAGGTTACCCATCTGGGAAGTGACATATCCAGGATTCAAATATATGTTGCAAGAGGGAGTATAGCTCAGTGTTACAGCATTTGACTGAAAATATATGTTGCCAGACTTCAAAGCCCACACTCCTAATCACTTTATCATGTAGCATTTATATGTTAGTTCAGTCTCATTTAATACTTTATTTATTCACCAAATAATTGTGAAGGTCCCATTTTGTTCCAGGCTCCATGCTAGGTGCTAGGAAAAGAAAAAAAACAACAAGAAATAAGACATGGTCTTTGGCTGAAGAGGGGAAATTTTATATGTAAAAATATAACACAATGAGTGTTACAGGGACTTTGATAGAAAAATGTATAAGGTCAAGTGGGGACAATTTAGTTTATATCACTAATTTTTTAGCATTTTTTTTTTTGAGACACAGTTTCACTCCATTACCCAGGCTGGAGTGCAATAGGGCAATCTTGGCTCACTGCAGCCTCCACTTCCCGGGTTCAAGCGATTTTTGTGGAGTAGCTGGGACTACAGGTGCCCACCACCATGCCCAACTAATTTCTGTACTGTTAGTAGAGACGGGGTTTCACCATGTTGGCCAGACTGGTCTTGAATTCCTGGTTTCAGGTGATTTGCCCACTTTGGCCTCCCAAAGTGCTGGGATTACAGGCGTAAGCCACTGCACCAGCCTGATTTCTTTGCATTTAATACCCTTTCTAGAAATCTATGACTCATAGGAGATAAGTTTGGGTGGGCCTGAAGAAACAAGCCATGAATCTCAAGTTGATGTTGGTCTCTGTGGCTGACTCAACAATTAGCCTGGCTTTTTCTTCCTTTCCATGAAGAAACTTGATGCAGGCAGAGCTATTTTAATAAGTAAGTAAAATTATTGACATGTCACATGGGGCAATGGTAAGGGTTAATAATGAAAATGATCAGAAAGCATTTGCTAAATGTTAAAAGCCCCAAAACACAGTCTCAATTATCTCATTAATCACAGATTAAATACAATTTCAGAGTTTAAGGTCAAATTTTTATATTAGTCTGCTTGAGTTGCTATAACAAAATACCACAGACTGAGTGGCTTAAACAACAGAAATTTATTTTCTCACAGTTCCGGAGGCTGAGATGTCCAAGATCAAGGTGCCAGCAGATTCGATTCCCGATGTGGGCTGTCTTCCTGGCTCACAGAAGGCTGCCTTCTTTCTGTGTCCTCATGTGGCAGAGTGACCTCTCTATCTCTCTCTCTTTTCATAAAGCCATTAATCCCATCTTGAGAACCCTGCCCTCACGACCTCATCTAACACTAGTTACCTCCGAAAGGCCGCTTTTCCAAGTACCATCATGTTAAGGGTTAGGATTTCAACATATGAATTTGGCAGGGAGACAAGTCAATCCATAGCAGTGTGATTGTGCAATCAACAACAGTGTGAGAACTAATCATATAATCACACACATTTATTATTCTTTTTCAAGCCTGAGGAAACCACATTATCTTACACCCTTATGAATTTTAAATTTTTAGTGTGATGTCTCTGAGAGGTTTGAATGAAAAATTCAGCTATTTGCTTAGATGCTAAAGTGAGTAGCATGGTAGAATTGGCAACAAGAAACAAATAAGGAATCACATTCTGCTAGTATGAGTTACGAATGAGAAATTTCTGCCCGAAGTCTTGGAACCAAATAAAAAATCAGCATAAAAAGTTAAACACCAAAGTCATGCCTTAAAGCTACTAATAACATTTGACAATGTTGATCTAATTTTGGGATATGTTTGCAGCTAGAGTTAAGATTTTATTACAATGAGAATAAAAATAAAATGTTAGCAGTGAACAATTATTTGGAGATCACAAATAATGATAGTGTAATTTTTTAGAAAATCCAATATTTTCTTTTCTAGGCAGAGCAAAAGTGGCTTTGAGTCATAAAGAATGATACATTTAAAGACTTGGGGGTTTGAACTCCACCAACACAATATACCTTGACAAATCACTAACTTCTTTGAATTTTCTTATATGTGAGACCCTTCCTTCCTTCCTTTCTTCCTTCCTTCCTTCCTTCCTTCCTTCCTTCCTTCCTTCCTTCTTTCCCAACTTAGACTTATTAAGGGTCTATTCTGTGCTCATTAAGGACACCAGTGTTCAGGGAAAAATTCTCAATGCTAAAAAAAATTTTCTCATCAGATGGGTTTAAATAAGATTTTGTTAATAAGAAAGGGTTGTAAAAGTGTTCAACATTTTAAATATATTAAGTTCTTTTACCGTTGGAGTTGACATCTGATTTCAGGATTAATAAGCCAGGGGAGTTTTGTTCGTGGGTTTATTAAAAGAAATAAGATTAGTGACTTAGACAAGTTAACTGAGTTCATTAAACTAAATTATTTCATATAGTTCCTCAAGTCTTCTGCATTTTCAGAACAGTGCATTTTACTTTTAAAATAAATGACATAATACTAATTATGTATTCTGAATTTTAGGAAAAGTTGAAACTCTACCTAATTCAACCTTATTATGTATTGTGAAAGTTACCATACAAAATCCACTGAGCCACATAGGGTTCGATGACATGGTAGGTCGATAGCAAAAAGATTAAAATAATGCACATTTTGCTCTCATTCCCAGCACCATGACCTCACATTAACTGCATGTCTTCCAGGCATTGCAATACCAGTCACTGGCCTTTGGTTGCTGTGCGCTGACCTCTCAGGGGCTGTGGTGATGGTGATGCCGTAAGCCCATGTCTTTTCCAAACTTGTCCCCATTATCACTCTTTGTGTTTCCCTGGCTTAACACATTGAATGAGAAAAGAGAACATGATTGGATGGCTGAAAGAAATCGCACCTTCCAATTTCCCCTGAGAAGCCTCTGGGGACATGGAGAGAGCAATTCTGCTTTTTAATATGCATTTTTCATAAATGCCTCAGAAATGAGTGCTGTCTCTGAATCACTAAAGCCAATTACATCAATTTATCATAAAATGTTCTAAAATGCATCTCTTCTCTTATGGAAACACAAAGGAACATATCCCAAATGTATAGTATAAAAGGCTCTCCCATAGTGGAGTTGCTTAGAATTAAGAGCTACATAAATTGAATTTCAAATCAAATGGGCCTATTAGTATAATAATTGTTCAAAGTAGGATTCTAGGTGTCAGGTTGTCAAGGCTGCAGTATGTTTACAAGGTCTGAGCTTGTCCTTGCCATTTTTTTTTCTCTTATTTTTTATTATTATACTTTAGGTTTTAGGGTACATGTGCACAATGTGCAGGTTTGTTACATATGTATCCATGTGCCATGTTGTTTTGCTGCACCCATTAACTCGTCATTTAGCATTAGGTATAACTCCTAATGCTGTCCCTCCCCACTCCCCCCACCCCACAACAGTCCCCGGAGTGTGATGTTCCCCTTCCTGTGTCCATGAGTTCTCATTGTTCAATTCCCACCTATGAGTGAGAACATGCGGTGCTTGGTTTTTTGTCCTTGTTATAGTTTACTGAGAATGATGTTTTCCAGTTTCATCCATGTCCCTACAAAGGACATCAACTCATCATTTTTTATGGCTGCATAGTATTCCATGGTGTATATGTGCCTCATTTTCTTAATCCAGTCTATCGTTGTTGGACATTTGGGTTGGTTCCAAGTCTTTACTATTGTGAATAGTGCCGCAATAAACATACGTGTGCATGTGTCTTTATAGCAGCATGATTTATAATCCTTTGGGTATATACCCAGTAATGGGATGGCTGGGTCAAATGGTATTTCTAGTTCTAGATCCCTGAGGAATCGCCACACTGACTTCCACAATGGTTGAACTAGTTTACAGTCCCACCAACAGTGTAAAAGTGTTCCTATTTCTCCACATCCTCTCCAGCACCTGTTTCCTGACTTTTTGTCCTTGCCATTTTGACTATTGTTTTCTTTTAGGGTATCCAAGACATGTTATATAAATTCATGTTATATAAATTCATGTCTATTTTACTCAGATTTTAACAATTTAACAAATACTTCTAATGTGGTCATTTTACTCAGACTGCTTAGCCTAGTATTAAATATTGCAAAACTGGTGTTTAGTGAGAAGAGTTTGGATCATTTGTGGAACTTTTTGGGAGAAGAGAGGCTTGAATAAGCTAAGTTCAACTTAAGTAGAAAACCCACAAAAGTAAGGCACTTTGCTTATTAGCTTTTTACATCAAATTTTCTATTAAAGAAAATAGTTGTGTAGAATTCCATTTTAAGCAAACAGCGTCATTTTTGATAGCAGTCTCAGGAGAATGAATCAGTGGGCTTCTTTGAGCAATTGTTTTGTTTGTTTTTATCTAGCAGATTCTGAGTATTTTATAACAGATGCTTCCCTCTGCATTTTATCTGCTAGAAAGATTCGCGCCATACACATAATTCACTTTTTGCAAATTTATCAGACTTTATAGCAAGTGCTTTGTATACTAATATCACTCCTAATTCTATCTTTTCTTATTTAACTTTATTCGATTAATCTCACTTATAACAAATATATTCTACCTTGTTGCATTATATCTTTTTTGAATTTTCTTAAGTATTTTTCTTGAAATAAGGTATAGTACAAATAAATACTATTCATAATACTGTTTGCATGATTAATGAAAGCATAGGAAATGATAAATATTAATATTCAAAAGCCAAGTGCCATTAGGTAGTCCTCAAATAAATTACTGCAAGGTGCAGTTTAGAAACAAAATCCTGCTAGTTTTTTGTTCAATTAATTCTAAAGTATATGTAAGTCCTAGCTACACAAGGCTGGGAGAAGAGATGGGAATCCTATTTGTTTTTAAAAAACCTACATACAAAAGAGTGGGGATTTAGTCTGCTTCAGACTGTGCCTGGTAGCTGTTTAATTTTTCCTATTGGCAGTTGCTGCATTTGAAGATTATGGAACCAGGCCAAGGTTGAAAATGAATAATTTTCACCAGTCCAGTCAGATCAGTTGTTAAACTATTGAAATGCTTTCATTAGAAGTATTTAGTAGAGAAGACTTGCCTTACACCCCCTTAGACTGGCAGTACCTCCTAGTCATTCTGGCCATCCTGGCCATCTTTTAAAATTCCTTGGCCTCACCTACAAACTATCAACTTGACACCGTAAATGGCCTCTAGTACCCTCCTTCATTCTGATTGGTTAGTATCTCAAAGTAATAGTTTCGAACTTTTTGAATATTACCCGTGGGTTAAGTCTACACATGCAAACAAGGTAGAATCTTGCAAAACCAACCAGTAAATTAGAGTGCCAAAATGGTAAAACAAAAAAAAAATCCAGGCTCTCTCTACTAAAAAAATAAGGGCTGAAGGTGGGAGGAGACATTTAAAATGATTTTGGATAAAACTGGCAACGAATCAATGAGCCAGTTAGTAAAGCATTTTTGAGTTTTTACTATGTCTTTACGTGCTAGGCATTTTAGAAACTATAAAGAAATGTAATACCTGGTTGTGGAAGTGACAATATCCCTGTGACAAGATGATTGCCAATCCAGGCAAGGAATATGTTTTATAGACGTCAGAGGATAGAGAGAACACGGATTCAGTATAATTAAGTAGACTTATTGAAGGAGGTAGGACGTGAGCCGAGTCTTAAAGAATGAGAAAGATTCACGAAGGTGAAGATAAACAAAGTTAATTTTATCCTTTTGTAGATAAAATTATCCTTAGGGTGCTGTGCCACAGTCTTATAGAAAGAGCCAAATATTTAGAGTTAGATTTGAGTCTGCACCTCAATCTTGCCACTCAGTAGATGTAGAATTTTTGGAAAGTCACTCAATCCTTCTGAACCTCAGCTCAGCATTGTCATGAGGATGGAACAATATTGTTGATTGTAATGCCATTAGTAATAATAAGCTTATCTACATGATCGTTTGTGTCACATCCCTATCAGATTAAGAACTCCTGTGATTGTTTTTGGCCTGTGCCCTTGTGTGAGACCAACTCCAGGTTCATGGACATGTGGGTGTCCTGAGTGTTCCTGATGGCCTAATGTTTTAGGGAAAACAGTGGCCTAGAAGTTTTAGGCAATGTTACTGGTGGTCTAGAACTTTTAGGGAAAACAGTAATTGCTCTTCAGAAGGTCACTTTTAGGCTGGCTTTGAATTCATCAGCTAATCACACAAGATTCCATTTTTTGCTTAAATAAACAGATGTAACTAGTGACCCATGTTCTTAAAAAATTTGTTCAGATACTAATTAAATTCCTTCCTTTTGCACGTAGCTATGCTCCTGTTTAGGTATGCAGACCTGACTTCTTGACTGCAGATCCCCCAAAACCAGACTTGGGTGCTCTGAACGTGCTCAAGAGAAAGTCAAATTTGAAACCCATTGTGTTAAAACCTGTTGTAAGAAAAAACAAAAAAACACAAAGAGCTGTATTTTGTCATTGTAATTACAGAGATGTAGAAAAACGTGTTTTCTAAAAGATGCAAAAATATTTGAGACCTCTTTATAACACATGGTATGTTAAGAAATAGCTGTTCAGATATGACATTAAAATGCAGGTTCTTGGGATGGGTCTTGTCTTATTTGCATTTGTAAATATGTATTGGGTGGAGAATCTGGGTAAAATATCACAGAACTTTATCTTTAGGCTCTGGGATTTGAGTTAAACTTTTAACTCTTTTTGCATTGCGTTTGGTTTTCTTCTTTGTCCCATTGGTTTCTGACTGAATATGAAAACAGAAACTTCCCAAGAGGTTTTGAGGGAGTAGAAATGCTTCTCAAAATTGAAATAAAAATCTCATCATGGGCACATATTCTCAACTGCCTCCAGGAAACAACAACAGTTAGAGAAGGATTTTAAAAGATGGGAGAAAAAAGGAGTGACAAGATGGTGAAACGTATAATTTTTTTTCCTTTCCTTTATTGTAACTAATTGTTTTTGGTGCAGAAGCTGTGGCTACACCTCAGAAGCTCAAGGAGCCCTGTAATGCAGGGAAGGGGATGGCGGTTGCTGGTTTTGGCACCATAGCAGCTTGGAGGAGCGCCTCTGTTAAGCTGGGGCTCATTCCTTGAGTGTGGGGAGCTGCCTGCCTGGTGATTTTATCCCTAGGGAAAAGGAGAAGACCTTGGTTCTGAGATTGCCTAAAGTGGCTGGACCCAACAGGAAAAAGAGTAACTTTCCTTTCTCTAGTGCCTCCTATGGCTAAGAGGAAGTCATCTGGCAGAGGAGAGATGCATTGTGCCGATCTCCAACCACAGCTTCCCGCAGCTGAGTAAAGAAAGATGGGTTTGGAACGGAGAGAAATAGCCTAGAAAATTACTTTTTAAAATTCATTTTAAAAGTCTTTTGGTGAGAAACTCAAATAGAGTTTCGAATTTCAATTTCAATTATATTTTCAAAGAAGGATTAAATTCCTAATATGAATTTTTGCCTATGTATTCATGTGTAACCACATAGGAAGATTGCTCTAGTCATTCCTATTTATTTTACTTGTTTTTTTAAAATATTATTTTTAGTTTAACTTTCATGCAAATCAAATCTCTAGCTTGAAGATTATGAATTTCTTCTTTGGAGACTTCTTCCTGTCTCAAATGTATTTCTTCTAGTTCTAACTTCATGAAATAGAGAATATGAGTACAACATAACTACTAAAACTCAAATTACCAAAATAGAAAAGCTACAGACTAGCTCGCTAGGGAAGTTAAATTGAAGTAAAATTAATAACACAGATTTCATTCAAAACTTTCCTTGTCAGAATGGCAAGGATAAAGAAAAAAAATATTGATGTTGAAATACTGCCTTCTCCCATTGAAGAAAAGTGAAAAACCTTTTTACTTAACAGTCTTGATTTTCTCCTTCATAGTGAAGGAAAGCATTTGCTGTAAATTCATACACTGAGGATGCAAGGAAAAGAAACCTTTGCCCTTCTCCAAATCTTTCCAGGGTTTTCTGGATTGAGAATCACTAAGACTAGTGAAAAATGAGAAAAAATGATTTCCTGATCTTGAAAATGAATTCTCTTTTTTTTGGTGTAAAATTAAGAACACTGTTCTGGGAATTCACATTGCTTATTTCTAGTCCTGGCTCTGCCATTAAAGACTGAGACCATTTTCAAGTAGTTTCTTGAACGTCAGGTTTCCTGTATGTAAAAGAGGTGTATGATCTCTCAGTTTAGTAGTCTGAGAAGAACAAGCCTTTCTAGAATGTGTTTCTTTTTATTATTTTGTCTTTTAAAAGTAGGGACTTTGGGAAAGGGAGAAGAGGGGCAACTATAATGTTTTATCATTTTAAAAACTTGTTTCAGTGTTAGTCTTCTTTCTTCCTTCTGAGTTTCAGTGGACTATGAAGTTGACAGTCGTTGTGACATTTTAGAGCCAGGCCTTGGTTCAAATTTTGTTTTTGCCTTGTAAGCTGTGATATTTGACATTACATAATGTCTCTAAGCCAAAGTGTCTCATCTATTCACAGTCATAGTGATATAAAACCTATCCCAAATGTTTTTGAGGAAAACATGAGTTAATAAATGTAAGGTTACCAACATAATCCTTCATACCAATTATATTAATAAAATTCTTGGTAGCAATAGCTAATCAATATTCTTGCTTGTGCTTCTCTGGTATACCCGCATGCAATGAAATGACAGCTGTACTTGCCTGCACACTTTAATGAAAGCATTTGGCCAACTCATGCAGGGTGCAGCCCACAGAGTGCATAGGTGCTGCTACTTTGACGTTAGCCTGTATTTCTGTGTGCATCTGTTGTGTATATGGGTGTGTGCATGCATGTGGAGAATGGCTGGGTGAATTTCCCACCCTGTTGTCTTTCGTTTCCTGTTATATAAGAATTTCCTGATAAAACTGTCTTTCTCTGCTGCAGAACAAAAGATAAGTCCAAATTCTCCTTAATGTCAGGCTTGTAAACCACGTAGGGATAGAGGAAAGAAATATTGACCTTGTCATATAGGGATGGGTGAGGCTGTGGAAGAAATTACTGGAGCTTAATGGAACGAGGTTGGTTCTACTCCTTCTAAACTACGTTTTCAAACAATACAAAATTACATGATGATTTAGTGATTTACTAATGTAGCTTCATTATGAATTGGCTTCTTCTTCTTCAATATCTAGTAACAGTATTATTTAAAATTTTAGGAAACAAAGACCATGAAAGTTTAAATACCCTGCTCCAGGATACTAGTGAGTTCAGGTAACATTGCAAATGGAAAGTATCTGTGGGCCTCTTTATCAAATTCCAGTGGCTTAACTGTTAGAGAGGCTTGCTGTTTGTCCCAGCCACCTTTGCTATCGGTCCCAGGCCCACAGCACTTTGCTTTTCAGCCCAAGAGATGGTGTCACTCAACTTGTGCCTTCTTGGTAAACACCCTTTCCATGCTGGTCACAGGCTCAGTAACAGCAGGCGTCTACATCAGAGCCTGCTGTGCTAATCCAAGCTCAGCCTCCTTGTTTTCTCACAGGCACCAGGTCTCCTTTCCCCACCCCTATTTATTCTGAACTTCTCAGCAGCTCAGCACAGTAAGTCTGACAGGACCTGTCTTCCTAGACTGTTAATTTCACAGCTGGATGAGTAGAAAGGTAATTTATATGGGTCAGTCAGATTTAAAATGCTGCTGTCTCTTGACGAGGTGGAACCAGAGGATTTAAAAGAATTATTAGTGTGGTCTAGTGCGGCTGTCTGTGGTCTCTTCGACACAGTCCACCTTTTCCATTTGGTAAATGCCCCACGCGGCCTCCACATGTTGACTATGGATTACAACCAAGATGAGAAGCAAGCCACTGGGGGAAGATTTTTGTTTTCATTTATTTTTTAATTAATTGCAAACTTCCTCTTTCATTTGGCCTACCATGCTTTGCAGATCCTGGTGACACAGGAGCTCTGTCAGCATTAGGAACCACTGTGCCAAACTGTGAGAGACTTAAAAGCACCAGCCAGCTGCTTTGCACTCAGTCCTCAGGGAAGGTTGAAATAAATTTGCATGCTTGGCATTCACCTTCCAAAATGGCCCAACCAATGTTGCTGAAATCCATGTTTCTCCTTCCTTAATTCTCTCATTAAGTCATATTTATAATTATAAATCATCATTTTCAAAACATATTTGTTAACTTTTAGTGGGTGAACAGAGTGCCTAGAGGTATTTTAAGGTACAAGTCCACAGAGGTTTTCTTGCCATTCAGGGATTTACTGACATTCCTGGACCTAGCTGTTTTGTACAGGGAAGACAAGAGAAGATGTTGAAAGGCAGAAATGCCAAAAGACAGGGTTTGGGGAATCAGTCACATCTGTTTTGGGGTTAGACTGATGTGAGTTGCAACGTAGCTCTGATGATGAATAACAGCATGATCTTGGCCAAAATTATTTAACACTCTCTCATCACCCTGATCCTCGATCTTCAGCTTCTTCATCTATAAAATAGTTGTCATGAGAGCTAAATACAACATATATGAAGCACTTTACACCTATGTTGCATGTTCTGTAGATGGTAGCAATTATTACTATAATCTAACAGGAGAGCGGAAGTATAAATTATCTAAATATTGAATCATGTGTCTTAAAATCTAAATGGAAAACTTCCTGTTTCAACAAAATGATTAGCTAGTGTAATGAAAACATCCTCTTGCTAGAAACACCTAGGAAACAGGAAAACATTTAACAACAACAACAACAACAACATTACTGGATATCTGAACCCCTGTGAAAGAAATAGAATTCTCCCTATGTCTAATACCTGAGGCGAGAACTGAAAACCTGAACGGCAATGGAGGGAAGCTAACCCTGCCTAGGTGCAGAATTTTGTCTTAGGAAGCCAGGTGCTTAGGTTTTTACAACCTAGATGGAGCCAGGGAAGCAGGCTTTGGGTCGAGGCAAGTAAAGAAAGGTAAAACAGACTGTGGCTAGAGCCAAGACCTTAGGCATTTTCAGTGTAAGTTAAAAGGTATCATTAAAAAATCCAATCAGGCAGCTTGGGGTGATGAGAAGGAAAAGTAGAAGCTCTGAAAAATGAAGCCGTTTGGCGTCTCTCCTGGAAATCACGAGCCATTACCTCACTGAGTTTGGAGTTTTTTGACTTCACAATTCCTGCTTGTTTGGGAAATCCCAAGCCTAGAAATTAATATGCAATTTGTCCAAAGAAAGTAAAAAGAAGAGAATATAAAGGAAATGAATAAAAGTTAAAGAAATAGAAAAAAAGGAAACAATATTGAGTGTCAATAAAGCCAAACACTGATTTTTTTGGAAAGATAAAATAGGAACAATTTGAGTAAGACTAACGAAAAAAGAAAGAAATTAGATGTAGATAAATTATATTAGGAATAAAAAAAGACAACTGCTGTGTGTGTCTCTGTGTGTGTGTGTGTGGGTGTATCCAGAAGCTACTTTGGTGGTAAACATGAAAGCTTTAGTTAAAAAAATAAAATTATAGAAAAATTGCCAAATTTACCAAAATGACTAAGGAACTTTGTAATTGTTAAAGAAATTTATTCAGCAGTTAAAAGTAAATCCAGATGAAATTTATCAGACTCCAAGGGCTAAACAAGCAAGTGCTACAAATTTGAGAAATAGGTAATTTCTTTTTAATATAAACTCCTCTAGATAATGGAAAAAAAGAAATGCTCCACAACTTGTTCCATGAGGTTGATAAAAATGTGAAACTGAGGTTTTCAGAGCTCTAGTACCACAAAGGAACAATTTGTCAGAACTGTAGTATCACAGAGGAAAACTGCTAGCTGATTTCATTTATGAAAATGATGCAAAATCAATCATAAATAAAATATTAACAAAACAAGCCCAACAATTTATTAAAATATATAGCATGACCAAATGGGGTTCATTTTAGAAATGACAAAATGATTCAACATTAGACCAACATTTATTAATTTTGTTTACCATATAAACAGATTGAAGATGCAAATCAATTATCTCAACAGATTCAGAAAAATTACTTGATAAAGTTTAGTACTCACTCAGGGTAAAAAAACAAAGAAATCTGTAAGTTTATAGTAAAATTGAAAAATGAGAAAACTTCGTTAACCTGATATAGAATGTCAACCCAAAACTCTCACAAATATTACACCTAGTAGAGAAACATTAGAAACTTCATCTAAGTCTCTTGTTAATGATGACTGCAATTACCATTTCATTTAAATATTGTACTGGAGATTTTAGTAAGTGCAGTAAGACAAATCAGTTAATTAAAAAATTTTAATGTGAAAAGATCAGAAAGGAAAAAATAAAATAATCATTATTATTGATGATATAATTGTCTACATGGAAAAATGTATTAATAAGAAAATTTATAAACTGTTCATACCAGCAATAGTTAAGCTAAATTCCTGGATGCAAGAGCAACATACAAAATCATTACTATATCTTTACACCCTCCCTAAAATTTAGTAAATGTACTAACATTTACTTAGTATTGGAGGGTGACAATTCTCCAATTAATTTATGAAGTAAATTTAATTTTATGGACTTCATAAGAAAATGCAAAGTGTTATACAAAAGTAAAGATGGTTGAGAATGGTTTAAAATATTTTCATAGAAAGAAATAGAAAATGAGGTGTAGGAGGAGAAGGAGAAGAAAAAGAAGAGATTCATCCCACTCTGGGTAAAACTTATTTTACAGTCATATTAAATGAGATGGTGTTATTGATATGGGGAGAGAAATAGATCAATGGAGAAGAATCTGGAGCCTAGGAACAGACTCATCTCCCTATGAGAACTTTGTGTAGAGTGGCCTTATAAATCCACTCATCAGTAAGCAGTGCTACAACAACCGGCTATCCACAGAGAAAAGAATGCTAGATTTCTCTTTCATACCATACACGAAAATAAACTGCAGCTAGATTAAACACTAAATGTAAAAAGTAAACCTTTGACATTTTCAAGAAAAGATAAAGAACCATATTTTATGACTTCAGGTAAGAGATATTTCTTAAACAACAGACAACTATTAAAGAAATAGTGATAAATTTGGCTTCATTAAATTAAAAACCAGTGCATGACAAAATATTCCATAAATGGAGCAAAAAAGCAATCTACACAGAAAGAAGATATTTTCTATCTATATAATTGGCAAAGGAATGGTATTCAGAATACATAAAAGCTTTCATATATCAGTAAGGAACAGAAAACAACCCATTTAAAAATGAGAAAAGGATATGAAAAAGCAATTTGCAGAAGGGGAAACTAGAAGATTTCATAAATATATGAAAAGATATTCAACTGCACTGATACATAGAGAATATATATTAGAATACTACAAAATACCATTTCATCCCAAGAGATAAGAAAGACAATAAGTCTATTATCATCAAATAATGGTAAAAATGTAAGTAAACAGAACGCAGGTAAAGCTAGCAGAGGATAAATTGGTACAACCACTTTGGAAAACAATATTTCATCAATTAGTAATGATGGAAATGCATGCATCCTAAAGTTCTAAAATTCTATTTCTAGTTACACTTCTTAGAAAAACTCTCACACATGTGCACAAGGGGTCATCCACTGGGATTTTCACTGCAGCACTGTTTACAAAAATAAAAAAAGTGAAGACACTGTTAACTGCTTCTTGGTAGGGAACTGGAGAGACAAGCTGGGTTTATTTATACAATGAGTGTTGTACAGCAGTTAAAATGAATTCACTAAATCTACGTATATCAGTATGAATAAATCTCACAGAGTATGTTTAATGAAAAAAGCAAGTTGTAAAAAGATACATGCAATAATTGTATCATTTGTATAAAATGTAAAAACACAGCAACCAATAACATACATTATTTATGGACACATGCGTTAAGTGATAAAATAGAATAGCTTAAAAGGCAAAGATAATTCATACTCGATCAGGGTGCTTGTCACTCAAAGAGGGGAAGGAAAGCATGTTTCTGGTGGAGATTTACCTGTGCCTGTACTTTTTGTTTCTTGTAAAAATTAAAACAACAAAGAGGCATATTAAGCAAATGTGGTAAAACAATGACATAGTAGGTTTTGAATATGGCGGATATGTAAGGGGGGTATTATTTCTGTATTTTTCTATTTGTTTGAAATGTTATAATTGCAACCAAAACTTTAAAAAGTTAAATGGCCAAGATGTTTTGTATGTTTCAGATGAAGCTAAGAACCTCATTCTTCCTGTGGAGGTTTGAATACGTCTCCAGTCTCCAATGTCTGCCCTCTTTGAGAATTACTGATATGCATAGGAAGGAATTGTTATCTGCCGGTGTTTTGTTGCAATTTACTACTTGTGGTTCTTGTTATCAAAACAATGGGATTTTCATTTCCCCAATTTGAAATATATTTTAATATTAATTATGTTTCTTTAAATTGAATGGGTTATTTGGAGATGCTTATATATGCTCCCTCCAACCTCATCTCTCCAGCCAGTGAGGAATCACAGATAAAAAAAATTAGTAGTACACATACGTTTTTTTGAAAAGTTCATTAACAGTGAGTTGGTGAGGTAAGAGAATAAGAGTTATTAGAGCCAGGAGTCCTGGCTTCTCTCTCTATTTACTAATGGCATGACTGTTTTCTGAACTCTTCAGTGTTGCAGTTCCTTTATCTTTAAAATGGAAATGCTGACTTATCCCTGAATCCTTTCCAGATCTCAGGTTTTGTAATTTTATAAAGTGTGTAGGTGAAGTCAGTCATAAAACTAAGTGCAACTGAAATATCTGGATTGAGGAGGAGCCAAAGGGCTCCTCAGTCTCACAATATCTCTTCCTCTGTCTTTGCCAGAGTGTCACTGTTTTTGGATTAAGGTAATGAAGGCTGAAATTTGAAAGCCAATGTTTTCTGAGAAAGATACGCCATTATTGTTCATTAATGTCTTGGCAGAAATGGATTTTAAAATAAGCAGGTCAGATTAGCAGCATGCTTCTTGAACGATTATGTGAAATAGGAAAGGTGTGTTTTGGTCAGAAGGTGAGGTAGGAAGGGGTTAGAAAGAGGAAAGCACTGCCTTAGTGGGGTCCTCGCCATTTAGAAAGATACATAGGGTACTGTGTGCTTGGAAATATGGATCCTGAATAGGGAGAAAGGGTGTGGAGAGGGATATGGTGCAAAAGCAAAGACAAGCAAGCACTGCACCACTCCATGAGGACAGCTCCCAGAGTCACCTCTTACATTTCAGTTAATGAAGCAGTTGCTTGGACACAGAAGGAGTCTAGATGTTTTTTCTGTAATTAGAAAGGATATTTTAAAATCCTTGGATCTGTGATAGGGATGGCATTCTAATCTTAGGCTGAAATTGAAGAGGGGATATCTGTCAAACTGCCAAAGGAAATTCCCCAGCAGGTGTGATCCTTCATCACTTCAGCAATCCTGTAACTACGGGATCCTAACTACCCTAAGCCTTGTGCCTCTATTAAAGTTATGTTAGGGTTATATGAAAAAGGTAGAGGAAGCAAGGACAAAAAACCAAACACCACATGTTCTCACTCATAAGTGGGAATTGAACAATGAGAACACATGGACACAGGAAGGGGAACATCACACCCCGGGGCCTGTTGTGGGGTGGGGGGAGGGGGAGGGATAGCATTAGGAGAAATACCTAATGTAAATGAGTTAATGGGTGCAGCACACCAACATGGCACATGTATACATATGTAACAAACCTGCACGTTGTGCACGTGTACCCTAGAACTTAAAGTATAATAAAATACATATATATATATATATATATATATATATATATATATATAAAGAAAAAGGTAGAAGAAAAGGTGGTACAATGAGCAATCTACTCTTTTGTCATGTAGGAAATTTGAATTGGTGTTTAAGTTTTTAAGGATTCTACAGGAGAGATTTAAATGTAATTTCCTTGAGTCTTAGTTGCTAATTATTTTTACTAAGAGCTCTAAATTAAACATTCTCTATTTTGAAGGCTTTAAGGAGTTTAAAGTAATTGCTGTCACTGGAAATGTGTTCAGCATCCATTCTCAGGAGTGGAATTTAATCAGCCACGTAAGGATGGTGACCTCAGAAAGACAGCCAGAAGCATCAGCCTTGATTGTATTAAGAATTCAGTGTCCACACAAATGAAAAACTACCTTTGACTGGTGGAAAGTTTTGGAACTTAAAGTTCAGTGAATTTAAGGCCATCATGTGTGGAACAGCTAGAAAATTGCTTTAAAATTTGTTTTTCTACAGGCTGACTTAGTCTTACAAGCAACTCAATTAAAAAATACTAAGATTGATGATTTGGGGGTTGAAACAGCAACCAAACATTTTTTTTTCTGCCTGATTGTACCCTAAATGACATTAGAAATTGTTTTAAAAAAATTCTTTCAATTAATTTTGCTGCTGCTTTGTCAATCTTACCAAGAAAGCTCTAAATACATATTTTAAAAGAATCTATATAGTACCTGTAATAATCACTGAATCTGTAAATACAGTACCTAAAACAGTGCCTTCTTACCAAGTCCATACCAATAAGCATTTCAATACTTAAGAATACATGGCTCAGTCAAATGCTTCCAAATGTGGATTGTTAACTCATTCTTCCATTTAAAAAATATTCTGCTAAAATTTTGTTTTCCCATATTCAGGTGCCCCAAAGAATTTGAGGATAAAAATGTTTAGGTTACTGTAATAAGAAGTGGAGCAGGATTTTATTTTTTTCTCTGAGTTGTAAGTCCCAAATCTGTGGTGGAAAAGTGCTAGGTATCTAGAATTCTAAATGCAGTGAACTAATAGTTGCTAGGACCAAATAACTTTCTGCAGAAAGTAAGCCCTGCAAATACAGTCCTTTCCCTCCCAATCAATAGGAGAGGACTTTGGGGGAGAGAAAAAGAGTTCCATTCTGGGGAGTTTGTGTTACTGAATATGGCTACATGCCACATACATTTTGTTTTCCAGTTGGATATCTGCTTAGACAGTGGACTTGCCACATGCCCCTGTACTACTGAAAAGGAAAAGGCAATTTAAGAGAGAGGTGACAAACCTTCCAGGTAAAGGGATGGCTGGGGCTGAGGCACACACCCTAGTTGT
Organism: Symphalangus syndactylus; assembly: GCF_028878055.3. Lineage (NCBI taxonomy): Eukaryota > Metazoa > Chordata > Mammalia > Primates > Hylobatidae > Symphalangus > Symphalangus syndactylus. The sequence goes on from NC_072425.2 coordinate 106,661,002, forward strand.
TCCCAATCCAACTTTTCTTGGTTCCCAGAGTTGTCTGGAATAAGTAGATGAGATGAGGTGCTGTAGTCTTGCAAGACCTGCTGTGTCACAAGCAGTGAAAGGTACGGATCATGGGCAATCTGTCGGGCATCTGCCAGAAGTCACAGGGTTCTCATCCAAATCTGAAGGGTATGGATCCTGCCTGGGAAATCTGTTGGGGGCTCACTGCTCTTCTGCCATGGGGCATGTTGGACCTGCCACACATTTTCACTGAACCACAGACAACAAGCAAGAATGTTAGTCTTGGCCCAACTGGTAAGGAAAGGCAGCCTCCCCAGTCAGAAGACATGGCATTTCCCCTCTTCCAGACATGATATTCTCTCCTTTTACATGGCCACTATCCTAGTTTGATCTATCTTCATCTCTGTTACCATGCCAATAGATTTTTAACTGCTTTCTGTGTGTCTAGCCTGGTTTTCCCCCAGCCATTCTCCAAACAGCCACTAGAATGATCTTAAGGGGGCGAATCTGGCCATCTCACTTCGCAGATTAAAACTCTTTGATAGTTCTGCATGTTACCTTCAGGATAATTCAGACTCTTTAATTCTGCTTTCTTGGTCTTTCTAGCCTCATCTCTTGACCATAATGAGCTTCTTTCAATGCTTCTGCCTTGCCAAAGTGTTCTCTTTGATTTCTAAGATCTCATAGTATCTTCTACTCTGCTAGGAATGCTCTTTCCTCGAACACTGTCCCCTTTACCTCCCGCTTGCTTTGGACCTGCTAGTTCTCACTTGACCTTTATTTAGCAGATTAAATGTTGCTTCCCACGATACACCTGACCATTAGTTCCTGTAACATTTGCTGCTCCCTCCAGTGTGGGGGCGAAAACCTGCCTGTCTTACTCACGGCACTCTTCTGGCCCAGATTACATACTTAATAGATATTTGCTGAAAAAATAAGAGGTAATTAGAGACCATTTAATCCTTGGGCACTAAAAAGATCAAATTAGTTACCTTAAAGAGATCAAAACTGGGCCCTCTGCCCACACCATATTAACTTCTGACTCAGACCAGATGCTAACATTACATCAAGGTATCAACTAGAGAATAGTGAATATAATCAATCATTTTTTAGACAACAAGCAGAGTCAAAAAAAAAAAAAAATTGGTGCTTACAGCAGAGTTTATTCTAATGACCATGAATCACACACTTTCTCTTAGTCTCAAACTGCCCAAACTATGTATTGTTTATCCCAGCCTTTTCTTGGTCTGCTACCTGAAAAATCATCTTCTTGGTCTAATCAATTTTTTGTGTGTGTGTGAACCTAAGGAAGACTTAGGCAAAATTGTGGAGTATTCAGATATACTAATATGGATTAGCTGTGTTCCCACCTAAATCTCACCTCAAACTGTAATCCCCATAAGCCCCAGGTGTCAAGGGTGGGGCCAGGTGGAGGTAATTGGATCATGGGGGCAATTTCCCCCATGCTGTTCTCGTGATAGTGACTGAGTTCTCACGAGATCTGATGGTTTTATAAGCATCTGGCATTTCCCCTGCTTGCACCTACTCCATCCTGCCGTGCTGTGAAGAATGTGCCTGCTTCTCCTTTGCCATCTACCATGATTGTAAGTTTCCTGAGGCCTCCCCAGCCATGTGGAACTGTGAGTCAATCAAGCTTCTTTCCTTGATAAATTACCCAGTCTCGGGTATTTCTTCATAGCCGTATGAGAACAGACTAATACTCTATATTGAGAAGCCAGCTTGTGAACTTTCTGTACAGATTTCCTCCTCTCCTCAGGCTGCTCAGACCTTTCTTACCACAATCACTTTATGAGAATTTGCTCCCTTAAGCTCACCAAGAGGATCCACTCTTAAAAAAAAAGTAAGATTGGGTGTTTTGGTTGCTGTGTTAATTAGCTAGGGCTGCTGTAACAAAGCTTCACAAACTGCATGTTTTAAACAACAGAAATTTGTATCACAGTTCTGGAGGTTAAAAGTTTAAAGATTAAGGTGTCAGCGGGGTTGGTTCCCATCTACGGGCTGTGAGGGAGAATCTGTTCCCTGCCCCTCTCCTAGCTTCTAGTGGTTTGGGGGCAGTCTTTGGCATTCTGTGGCTTGTAGGAGCATCACTTCAATCTCTGCCTTCATTTTCACGTGCTGTTCTGTGTGTGTCTGTGCCCAAAATTCCTTTGATCATAAAGATCCCAGACATACTGGATTACAGGCTCACTCTATTGTAGTATGACTTCCTCTTAACTTAAATCATGATATCCGCAACAATTCTATTTTCAAATAAGTCACATTCTGAGGTCTACAATATCAACATAAGAATTTAGGGGAAGGTCATAATTCAACCCATTATAGTTACAAATTGGAGAAACTTCAACATAAGTGAAAAATGGAATTCATTGAAAAGGTACAAGGTAGTTTTTGAAAGATCCCAGTGATTAGAACTGCTCGAGAGTCCTTTCCAGGCACTGCAGCTGGGAAGAATGGACTCTATTTCTTTCATCCTTAAACAACTCAAGTTCAATAGCCAAGCTTGGGTCACATGCCTACTCTTTGGCTGCAAGGAATGGCAGTATGATGGTGAGATCAAGTTTTGGCAGGAGGGGGCTCTTTGGTTTCCATAGTGGGTGAAAGTAATTCCCCAAAGAGATCTGGGGTCTGGGAATGTTAGAGAGGGGAAATGGGTGGTTGGTAGCCAAAATCCTTTATTTTATTTTTTTAAAGAGAAAGTTACCTCAAGAGGAATGGTTTCCTTCTGGTGTCAAGGTTACACCTTTCCTTAATCAAGTCTGGAAATATTTCTAGACAGATATAAGTTGGAACTTTGGGAAGCCCTTGGATTATATTACAGAATGCCCTTCTACTTGCTTGATGTCCCTTTAAAATAGGTACTATCAACTTTGAAGGAGCTCAGCTTATGTAGATTTGTAGGGATGAGGATTTCCTGGAAGTATCAGAGGGGAGAAGCAGGCATTAAGATCTTCCAGTTCTTTGAATGTTTGCCCTTTCATACCAATCCTCAGACCTAGAGGGGCCTTCGTGTGCTTGCACACAGAAAGCAGAACCAATTCTAGGTAAAAGGCAATCTCAGTGCTCCCTAAGCCCAACACCAAAGGTTTTTTACGTACTGTGCTGGCTAACTTACTTTCCATATTCTTCCTGAAACTGAAAGTTCTAGCTCATCTTCTTAAGTAGCAGTGCAATCCAGTGGACAGGATATGGGCTTCAGAATCACTTGGATCTGTGAGGAAGATCTTTGGAGTGGACCAAATAAAATAATATACTCCCTCTGAATATCCAGATTCTCCAGTGTGAAACAGCAACAGTATCTCCCAGGCAATAATATTTGCATAGGGTTTGTGTGAGATTAACAGCAGATATGTATGTCAAGTGCAACTTAAGCAACTCAAGAATGTATAGTCTTTGGTGACAAGTGAGGTCATATTAGCATATATAACCAGATTTCACTGGCCATCTCCCTCCTTCTTTACAACTGCTATACCTCACATTTCACTTTCTCTCCTCCCATAATCCACCCAAGTATTTCTAAAATTCTCAGGGAGTCCTCTCAGCACTCAAAACAGCTCTGCCAGCGTCTTCTGCATGGACTACCTTGCTTTTGGCATTTGGCTGTTTCCCCAGGATGATGCCTCTCCCTCTGCCACTTTGGCTCTCTTCTGCTGTGTGAAGATGCTGTTTCTGCCTCTAGGTATACATTATCAGTTTGATCCTTGGGCTCTTTGGACTCTTGAATCTGGCTAAAAAAGTACTGAATATTCTACCAGGGATGTTAGATTTGGAAAGTGAAATAAAACGAATGAGTTCCAGCCTCTCCTATCACCATGCTGACCTTGTAATGAACACTTGTGATTGCTTGAAAGATCACTGGAGCAGCACCATCAGCACCTGTAGCTTCCCAACTTGTGTTGGCAAGATGAGAACATCTTATCGGAATAACTCAAGGTTCAGTAGGCTTGAAAATTTACTTAGAAGATTAAATAATCTTTTATTGTGACTGCTTCTACTTTTCCACCCAAATCTTCTCTAATAAAATTTCTACTGCAGCCAGTGAAAATAGAGAGGAAGATTACAGTTTCAAGAGTTTTTGAAATGTGTTGTTGCTGGAAATTCACTATACACATGACTACTCAAACTCTGTAAATAAATATGATGATTTCCTGAGACTCTGGACTTTCCCAGCTGGAGAGGTGCACTGTCTCTCTTTGTGTGTGCTTTCCTCAGTGCCTGACATGCCTGCACTTGGCCTTTTTGACTCCTTGCCCTCATGCTGCCTGGCCCGCGCAGCTTATTTAGGCTACTCTCCCTGTGTGCATTCCTCTGCCCCAACCCCTCTGAATCCCTTCTTTGTCTAAGTGTTCATCACTTTTTCATAATCCTTGTTAGGAAATAAATGTTCCAGGATAACACTTGTGGCCTTCTGGAAGCTCTACTCATTCTTCCCCATTTTTATTTTTAAAATCAAACCTCCAGTTTCTCAAGCCTCATTCATTCAACTGCCACCTTCACAATTTTGTCATATCTTAGTAGCCCTGGCAGATTTTTCTTTGAACCAACTCTCATTTTAAACTTCAATCCTTATCCTAAGCAATAATATCTATGAAACAAGAACTTTGACCTGTAAATTATATAATACCTAAATACTAATTATCAAATTATTTCTCAGGTTTTTTCCAGCTCTAAAACTTAAAAATCAAACCTGTAGGATTCCCACAGGTGGGAATGTCTGGGTAGACAGGAAAAGAGCAGAGTACAAGAACTAACAATTTTGAGCAAGAGGGACCTTTTCAATATGGCTAGTGAATAGCACAGTACTTGGTACCAAAAAAAAAAAAAAAATTCAAGGGGTGGTAGCTTTAATCGACCCTAGAGTCTTATCACCAAGATGGTGGCCTTGGTGATAGAAAAATAAGATTTAAGTAACCTTCATTAGTTAAAGATGGAGTTTTTTTTGTTACCTTATCCATCAACCTGTTACAACAATTAATTCAGGGTTCATTGCATCCAGAGCAGTTTATTAGAAAGGGATATAGACTCCAGAAGCATAACCCCTGGTATGTGGTCAGGGGACTGTTAGTCAGGGATACATTTTATGGAAGTTACAATTTATAGAGCTGGAAACTTTCAAGCACAGTTCTTTGTCCAACTTAGTTTCAACTTTAACAAACACAAGAGTACTTGTAGAGAGAAATTCTCCTCCAACGCATACTCTTCTGGTGATTACCAGCAGGTCCACTGGCAGCAGCTAGATTGAGTGTCTGAGTCAGCCTGGCTGATTACCTTAATCACCTTAATCATAGAATCTACCCTCCCTGGAATGGCCTTAACATGGAGAGTGGCAGAATGGCAGAACAACCACTCTAAGCTGAAAAGTCCTTGTTAGAATGTGTTCTGATGTCTTTAATGAAGAGCTTGCGATTTGTAGGAGGGACAAGATAATTTCAAGGCTTTGTCAATTCTTTGCTAGCTCTTTTCTTAGTAAAGAGTTTTCCAAGAACATCTTCGTTAGAATACAGGGCACATCCTTGAGAGGTGCTGCTGACATCTAAGGTGAGCATCTTTTCCCGGACTGCTCATTAACCCTTTAAAGTAGTATATGGCGACTTTTCCTTCTCTATGTCTTAATTCTGAAGCCCCATCAATCCACACATAATTGGGGATGGGGAGTGGAGCTTCCCATTCGTCAGTTGCCAGAATAAGAAACAGGCCCTCAAATATTTTTCATCTTGAACACTTTTCAGTGGGCTCACTCAATAGACATTCAGTTTACTAGAGTCAGACTGCGTAAGTATTCAAGACACTGAACCAAGTTTATTGTCTGTACTTACTTCAAATGTTACATCAGAATATAGGAGGAACAACAACAAACTTGCACATCTGCAGCAGCAACTCTATCATTGGAATTTTTATATCCTCTCACGATTTTATAGGTTTAAGCTTGTGAAACTAAGCCATGAGACACTGTTTATTTTCTCCTGGCATTGCCTTTTGGTAAAAGTTGCCGTGGAAATAGTGGTGATAGGATTATGCAGTATTGTGTAAACAACTAGATTTTTCATAGGCATGACTCACATTCAGTGATTATAATAGATGACCTCTTTACTGAAATAACAAAGCATGAATATCAATTGATCTCTAATTACTAATATTCAGACAAAATTTTGAAGAATACACATTTTAGTTATAGCTAGGACTAGTTTAGTACACTTATCACAAATCTTAATTGCCCAGAATAATTAGGAACATTAATCTTGGGGGCAGGAAGACCAGGGTTTGAATTCTGGTGTTCTTCTTCCATCTTCTGTGACCTAGTTAGGCAGATTTCTAAACCTCTGTTTATCCAGTTTCCTTGTCTATAAAATGATGGTGATAAAATATAACTCAAAATTTTCTGTGAGAATTAAATGAACAAATGTCCATAAAATGATTAGGGTAGTCTCTAGCACAATGTAAAATCCACGTAAATGACAGTAGTACAAGTTTTAACCAATCCTTGAAAACCTCTATCTTCCAAAATTAGTTCTAACTTTAAAATGTTAGATCATTTAGTTTTTAGAACATTCCAGAACACATTTGTTTAGGACAAAATAATTATAGCGCACACTTGGTTATACAGTGTTATTTGGCAAGCACTGTTCTGTGTGCTTCACATAACTTACTCACGTAATTGTCACAACAACCCAATGAGGTAGGTAATGTGATTATCTCTATTTTACAGATGAGAAAATTGAGGTACAGAGAGGATAAATAACTTGTTCAAGAACACAACGGAGGCAGGATATGAACCAGCCCACTGGGCTTTAGAATGAGTGCTCTGACCATTAAGCTCTACTGCCTCTAGAATCAGAAACAAAGGTTGGTTTATGATTATAATTAATTTAATTACATTATAATTATAAATACAACATATGTTAATCAAAGTTAAAAAAATGTATAAATAATTAAATCTTTAGTACTCCTTTGACACAGATAACCACTGCATAATTTGCACCTCCCAGCCCCTTTTGATGAATATTTCTATTCAGAAGACCTTCTGCATTTGATTTAAGACTCAGGATTTCACTTTTCTGGAATAATTTAAAGTTTGCTGCATGTGAGAGAAGTTTTTTTCTATTTTTTTCTCTAAATCTCTTACTCTTATGAAGTAACAAACACTTCAGTTTATTTGTAAAAGTCATCCTGAAAAGAAAACCAGCATCTGGTGCTAGGAAGATGAAGGGATTGTGAAGGTGTTGAAGGACTTCTCCTTAGTTCAATTAAAGATGGGGTTCTTTATCCCACACTGACGAAAATTCAGGCTCGCAGAGAATTTGAATGGTGAGTAAGACAGGGTTTTATTGGGTGAAAAGGAAGAAAAAGGAGAAACAGGGTTTCTTGCTAGGCCAGAGTCCTGGTAGAGCGCTTTCTGCCTGGCTGTTCGAATCCCAGTTCCACATAGACAGAGGAGAGGCCTGACTCCTCCTGGCTGAAAATGGTGTGAACTTCCCGAGGCTCTACCCCAGTGCCCAGGCTGGTTGGAGGTTTTCCGAGGCCCCCTCCCACCTGGCTGTCTCAAAGGGTATGATAAAGTAATGCTTGTTTATTTGAAAATCAAAGTTTTAGGCCAATTAAAAATAGATCAGGGAATCTGGCAGTGACTTGGCCCTGTGATTAAATGAGTTAAAAAAAATACAAAAACAAAGACACACATTATGCAGACATCAGCGTAATAAGTTCCAGGCACTGTAAAAACTGAATTTGGGGGAAAATTAAATGCCATTGAAATATTCCAACACTTGGCGATTTCCAAAGTACATATTCACAAGGAAACAGACCCTGGTAAGTACAGTTTAAAACACATAATTAGATTCATAACCATATGGGGGCATATATTTAAAATTGTATTTACTTATGTAAACAATATCATGTATTTCCTCATTTTATTAAATCCTCTACAAACTCATTTTAAAAACTTTCCTCATGAAAAATAGATTATTTCTGTTTTTCATTATTACAAATAATTCTTTAATAACTACACTTGTGAGTGTATTATTTCATATCCCTTATTGTCCTTAATAATATTCTAGTAGTAGTTTAACTACTAAGCTGAAAGCTCTACATTTCAGGGCATATTACAAATAACTTTTCACAAAAGTTATACTTATTTAAACTTTTACTAGGTATGAAATAGAAAGCCTATCTCTGCACCTTGAATATTATGACCAGTCTTGAACATTATCACTAAAGAATTGTATTTCATTTTTTAATTTGCAAATTACTATGAGATTGAACAGGCCACTGGTAGTTTTCTTCTGAGTATTATCTGCTCATGTCCGTATTTTGACCAGAATCTTAATAGCATTTCTTAGCAATTTGTGTCAACTCTTTCTATATTAAGGATATCTGTATTTATTAATTTAAAAGATACTTTTTCAAGTTTGTTACTTGCCTTTTAATTTTGCTTGTGACATTTTTATGTTTCAAAATCAAGGTATATAATGGCTTATTAAAAATATAATCAAACATTACATTTTCTTTAATAGAGAATTATACTAGCAAAAGGAAAGGTTTGAATAAAGTCAGTCTTCTAGGTTAGTATTTAGGATTTATTAGCATCAAGGCATTGAAGAAAGAGGACATGGAATCCTTACAAGGGATCAGAAGTTATTGTGATAAATTAGCATATTATGCAAAAGACACATTTTTTTCTTCTTTCACCATTCTTGCTAATTCTATTGTTTCTTTCTCTTTCTGGTGTGTCCATATTCAAACTGTCTTAACTGGACTGTAGTACTGAAACCCTGTCTTCTCTAGCATTTCTTTTTTTCTGTACTATTTGCTTTTTCTACCTATAAGTTTCCTTTGTCTTCTTTTCAGAATAATACTTTCAACGAAAGAAGAAAATCTGTTAAAAAAATCTTTATTTTCATTGCATTTGAAAAGCAAATTAAATATCCTAAAGGCTCTCTAGCTGTTGTTAGCCTAGGGCATGTAGATCGGTACATGAGCCTTGCATAAATAATTCCCCCAAGTGCTTAGAGAAATAAGAACTTTTGACACAAAAAGTTTTGCAGAGACTGGTTATTATTTTGGTTCTGTTTGAAAATTAGGTAAGGGTTTTGACGAAAAGAAGATACTAGGTTGAAAAAAATAATCAATTTCAGCAGGACATCTGGATTAGCTGAATAACAGTCTTGATAAAAAGGATCTATGAACAGTCAGATGAGCACCAGGTCCTTTCAGAGTTTACCAGAAGATAACAGGTCCTGGTGACAGTTGTTATCTTGTTCTACTTCCACCCAAACTCCAAATCCCAAATAGAAATAGATGTTTTTTTTCCTACCCAGCCCTCTGCTCAGTCACTAGTCGTAAACCATAGGCAAGAGGAAACTGGGTGATGATAAGCCCTTTAGTGGAAAAGTTCAGATGACACTAGGTGGTCCCATGGTTTCATGCATGACTCCATGTGATTGCTTCAGCTTTTCCTTCAAATTCCTTTGACTCGCTTCCACGAAGGTTCCAGATACATATTTTAATGGCTCTTTTTCATGGGGAAAATGTGGCTAGTTAAACCTGCAGGTTGAATCTTATTTCCTGAAGACACTTTGTTTCACGTTTGTTCAATTTTTAAAGGCACATCACTGTTGACTCACTTGGTCCACAGCTGTATAAACCTGGTAGAATCAGTATGGCATAATATTCATTTTCTCATTCAGATGTTTATCTACTATAGTCCTTCCATATTGGGATAGGGCCAAAGAGATATGGAAGTCCAGTTTTGAAAAAGCACTTGAGTGACTGTGTATCTAGAGCCTAATTTTCACAGTCAGCTTCTGGCTCATCCCCCAATGTGATTGTTTTGTGTAGTTTTCTCACAATTCTGCGGATTCCTCTTCTCTAATTACATTCATTTAACTAAGCCAGTAGTTGGAAGGAGCATACTTTAATCTGGTTTTACCAGTTTTCCAGGCAACATCATTCATTAGGCACTCACCATTAGCCTGATATACTAGTGCCATCAGGAACCAAAATGGAGAGCAAAGTAGTTTAAAATCAACTCATTAAAAACTCATCTCGTTCGTGAAGTCTCATGACATTGCCAGCTACTAACTGTCCCTCGTAACTCATTGCCTAACTGTCAGATCATAGCTATCATTTGGGGTACTCTCCTGAAAAGACAAGTTGCTATACCCTTCCAGTGGACAATACTGTTTCAGTGAGTGTGAAATGGAACCTAGGAAGTTATGCTTAAAGGAAACCCCAGGCCGGGCGCGGGGGCTCATGCCTGTAACCTCAGCACTTTGGGAGGCTGAGGCAGGCGGATCATCTGAGGTCAGGAGTTCAAGACCAGCCTGACCAACATGGTCTTGAACCCCAACTCTACTAAAAATACAAAATTAGCTGGGCGTGGTGGCACATGCCTGTAATCCCATCTACTCGGGAGGCTGAGGCAGGAGAATCGCTTGAACCCAGGAGGCAGAGGTTGCAATGAGCTGAGATCATGCCATTGCACTCCAGCCTGGACAACAAAGAGCAAAACTCTGTCTCAAAAAAAAAAATTAAACACATGTTTTAAACATCCCTACTTGGGTCTTATGATCAGGCAAACTTAGGAAACTGTCTTAATTATCGCTTCACATCTTCTGCCTCGAAGATCTGATGATTTAATTACATCTTAAATCTTATGGTTCAAGTGTACTTTCTGGAGAGATTTCAAAGAAATAAGGACAGTTTGATTTTTTAAAAGGTGGTCATAGGGACTGTATTGTGAAAAGATAATTAAGGAGAGAGACAGGAGAAGTGCTTCACTGAAGAAAAAGGGACAGAGTGGGGATTAGTGCAGAGATGGAGCACTCTAACAGTCCAGGCAGCAGGATAATGACCTCCTTATTGGTCTTCCCGCCTCAGCCTCTGTAGCCTTAATTCTCTCACAGGTGTCACAATCATCTTCCTCAGGCCTCTCTTTGATTGCATTATTTCCCCTTTCTGAGTCCTGTGCCAATGCCCAATTACCTCTCAAGCCAAATTGACACTCTTAATCACAGGCATCAAGGCCCTCCACCCACTAGTTTCCTGGAATGAATGGCCAGCCTCCTCCCAGCTCAGGCTCCTGCTCCGGCCCCCAAGCTCTGTTTGCCAGCACTTGGGTGAGACTTGTCAGCTTGCTCCTGGCAGAGCACCACCTCAGCCTCAGACAGCTTCCCCTTCCTTTTAAGGAAGTTGTGTGCTTTTCTTTTATTAAAATATTGCTCAAAAGTAAGTTTTTCAGTGTTAGGGTTTCCCTTTTCTTGTTTATCGACCAAGACAGGCTTAAAGTTCCCCTCAGCTTTGCTACATTTTAGACTTCCGAGAAGAGTTATTGTCTTCTTGACAATTGTCTCTGTCCCCTATTAAAATAGCTTGAATAAAGTCTTCCTTGCTCATTTAACTTTGTCCAGAGCAATTTTTTCTTGACATTACTTGGCATCCTAGAGATATAACTGGTTGTATTAATATACTACCAACACATTTCAGAAAAGAGAATATATGTTTGAATATATTTTATTGTATCTTTAAAATGTAAGACTCTTGAGGTTGGTGACCAGCTTGCTCAGTACTAAACTCTTCTGAACAGGAATTCTTGTTAAACCAGTTTAATGAAATCTCCATATGTGATTGAGCTGTCATTCCATGGAAATAAGTTTTCAAAAATTCTGAAGACATATTAGATCATTTTTTCAATAATAATTTTTTTAAAAGCAGCTTTTTTTTTTTTTTTTTTTTTTTAAAAACTCTGGGAAGGGATTCCTAGGTCAGCAAACGCAGCATTTTCTTCCAGATTTATACATTGCTGTGATTTAAAAGGTAGAATAATTTGTTCCATATGTGTTTTGGTGCAGAGCTGGTGCCCAATTAAATGGAACCCCAGGTCCAAGGTTCCAGTTGAATGGAGCTCCAGTCCTGTTAATAGAATTTAAAAGAAATAGAATGAATTAAAAAAAAGACAAAGACAAGAAAAAAGCCAATAAAAATATGCATGAACCTTTTATATCCAACATATACATGTACATTATAATTGTTGGGTTATATTGTTTTTATTGATTTGTCAAAAGAAAAAAAAGTGCTTTGTTGCCACATAGTTTCTTCAAACAAACTTGGGGGAGTGTGACACATTGAGTGTGAAAAAATACCTGGTAATAGGAGTTTATATGTTTGGTAAGATTGTATTAAGTTTAAACAGTTTTTGTTTTATACCTTATCAACATAGTTTTTCTATTAAGTGTGTGGAAGAAGATCAATTGTTGAATAATTTGAATAAGAACAATGAAGATTTATAGCTTTTGTTTCTGATATTCAATTCCACCTATATTAGCCTTGTTTTCTCCCAGCCAAGGCAAAGTTGCTTATTTATTATTGAGTTGCGAGTGAGGGCTCGTATGTTTGTGAGAGGCACAGGTTTTTCTTGGCAATACTGAGTTGCCTTGGGAATCACAACTGCTCTCTATAGCCAGAGGCTGGAAGAAATGTATTTGCTGAGGACTCCAAAGGAATCCCTGCCCTTTCTTGGGAATGTGGATTCAAACTCCATAAAAAGTGCAATGAATTAATTTCCCTTTAACCTGAGAGCTTTTAAAAAGTATTGTTTAATTTTTGGACACACCACTTCTGGGTTTTCGTAGATATTATTTCAGACTCTAGGTATTGAACTGAAATGAAAAGATTGTCACTTGAGTAAAAGAGCTGTGAGATATTGATATGGTATCAGTTAGTTAATAGTTAGGATTTTGCTAAATCTTCAGACCCTGTTCTTAAGCTAAAGAAAAAATACTGTAGATTACAAAGAAGCTGTTGATGACCCTTAATATTTATTTGCATGCGGATATGAGAATATACATTTGAGAATCACTAAAACTAGAAAGTGCAGATGACAAATCTGAACCAATCTGCTAAATTGCTTGCATCAAGCCAACATTATATAATTTTCTGTTATGTAAAACCATCCCTTATAATTTATAAATACTGTTCTATGGCCATGTTTATTAGACCTTTTTAAAAATCAAATGATTTCTGGTTAAAACTATTTCTGTTCTTTCGATTTTCTACCTAGACATGCAGACGGAATATTGATTTTGTGGAGGCATTGGTTAAAATAAAAACTTTAGACAAATTGAATTTAACAGTTTATCTAAGTGAGAGGTGACAGCTTGCTGGCAGTCCTCACAGCCCTCACTTGCTCTCGGCACCTCCTCTGCCTGGGCTCCCACTTTGGCGGCACTTGAGGAACCCTTCAGCCCACCGCTGCACTGTGGGAGCCCCTTTCTCGGTGGGCCAAGGTGGGAGCCATCTCCCTCAGCTTGCAGGGAGGTGTGGAGGGAGAGGCGTGAGCGGGAACCCGGGCTGCGCACGGCGCTTGCGGGCCAGCTGGAGTTCTGGGTGGGTGTGGGCTTGGCGGGCCCCGCACTCGGAGCAGCCGGCCGGCCCTGCCCGCCCCGGGCAGTGAGGAACTTAGCACCCGGGCCAGCGGCTGCGGAGGGTGTACTGGGTCCCCCAGCAGTGCCAGCCCACTGGCACTGGGCTTGATTTCTCGCCGGGCCTTAGCTGCCTTCCCGCGGGGGCAGGGCTCGGGACCTGCAGTCCACCATGCCTGAGCCTCCCACCCCCCCCATGGGCTCCTGTGCGGCCCGAGCCTCCCCAACGAGCGCCGCCCCCTGCTCCACGGCACCCAGTCCCATCGACCACCCAAGGGCTGAGGAGTTCGAGCACGCGGCGCGGGACTGGCAGGCAGCTCCAGATGTAGCCCCCGTGCGGGATCCACTGGGTGAAGCCAGCTGGGCTCCTGAGTCAGGTGGAGACGTGGAGAACCTTTATGTCTAGCTCAGGGATGGTAAACACACCAATCAGCGCCCTGTCAAAACAGACCACTGGGCTCTACCAATCAGCAGGACGTGGGTGGGGCCAGATAAGAGAATAAAAGCAGGCTGCCCGAGCCAGCAGTGACAACCCGCTCGGGTCCCCTTTTACCCTGTGGGAGCTTTGTTCTTTCGCTCTTTGCAATAAACCTTGCTGCTGCTCACTCTTTGGGTCCACACTGCTTTTATGAGCTGTAACACTCACCGCGAAGGTCTGCAGCTTCACTCCTGAAGCCAGCGAGACCACGAGCCCACCGGGCGGAACGAACAACTCCAGACGTGCTGCGTTAAGAGCTGTAACACTCAGTGCGAAGGTCTGCAGCTTCACTCCTGAGCCAGCGAGACCACGAACCCACCAGAAGGAAGAAACTCTGAACACATCCGAACATCAGAAGGAAAAAACTCTGAACACCGCCTTTAGAACTGTAACACTCACCGCCAGGGTCTGCGGCTTCATTCTTGAAGTCAGTGAGACCAAGAACCCACCAATTCCGGACACATAAGCAAGGAAAAGGAAACAGTTTATGATTTGGGCTGCCCTAAGAATTAAAACAGATTTGGAGAGACTCCAGGGCTGTGGCATGGCCAGATAAGATTTATGGACAGAAAAAGGAGAGTGATGTACAGAAAACAGAAGTGAGGTATAGAAACGCTGGGTTGGTTAAAGCTCTGGGTTTGCCTTATTTGAACAAGGTTTGCATGGTTGGCTGCCTGTGAGTGGTTCAATACGACTTCTGTGATTGGCTGAGACTCAGCTATTGTTACAAAAGCATACTCTGAAGTTAGGTTTCCAGTTTGTCTATGTACTAACGTAGGTTGTAGCTCATATGTTAAGAACTCAAGTATGTGAGTATGGAGGCAAAATTTTAGTTTGATTTAACACATTTTATGTTTTAAAGTTTAGTAAGAATCATTGTAACAGTGACCTGAGCGATTCATGAATGAACTTAATATTAATATGGCAATAGATAACATTTGGACTTTTAAAGTTTCCCCCTCCTTTTAGGTTAAAAGACTATATGAGCAGTCTGATTTTGCAGAGCCCACTTTTTAATTCAGATCTTTTAGGCGTGAAGGGTTGAGCTGTAGGAGTGATGTTCTAAGTTAATGATGTAACCTGCCTCCTGCCGTCCACCCCGTCTCCTGCTGTGTCAACTCTCTTAATTCCTTTGTCTTTTCTCCCTTCTCTAACCATTCTCTATTGAGTCCACCCAAGCCTGACCACTTCAGGTGTGTTTCTGAGCAGTCTCTAAGTTGATCTTGTCTGTGAGATGAAGTGTCAGGGTTTAAACTGATTCTGTAAGAAAGGTAATATTTTAATTTTAAAGGAAAAGACCAGGTTGTTCATATGGGGATGCAGTCATAAAACGAACCTTATCTCTGGGAATTAATGTGAGTCACACATGAATCCTATGCCCACTGCCCCCATTCCTTGCCCACTGTGTGCCTTCTATAGCATTCCAGTTCACTAAATAACTCATAAACCTATCTAGTAATTAACTTAAAGGAATATAATTCAAAGAAACTCTGAGAATGTTTCTGTTAGAGAAAATGCTATATAGCAGGATCTCCAAAATGTGAATATTTTTTGTGGTGTTGTTTTCCTTGCAGGGAAGCTATTGATGTGAGGAATTTGAAGGTTTCTGGAGGAAGAAGGGTTTGGAAAATTTGAAGTGAACCTCTTTTGGGAATTAAAAAGGTACCAACATGCCAAGTTCTTTTCCTTGAGATTAGCTATTTCGATACATAAAAACCTGTTGGGGAACAAATCCAGGTGGTCCTGAGTCCCAGAGACAGAGATGAGCAATTCATATAGAGAGAAGGGGTGTATCTGTTTTCCACTGCTGCTGTAACAAAGTACCACACATTTAATGGCTTAAAAGTCCACAGAATTATTATGTTACAGCTCCGTAGGGCAGAAGTTCAATGTGGTTCTTACTAGGCTAAAATCAAGGCATAGGGCTGTGTTCCTTTCTGGAGATTTATCTCCCTTTTACAGATTCTCAAGGCCTCCTGCACTTCTTGAGGCAAAGCCCCCTACTTCCATCTTTAAAGCCTACAAAGGCAAATTGAGTTCTTCTACTATCTTTCTGGTTCCCTGCAGCTAGACAGAGCTCTCTTCCTTAAAGGACTCATTTGACTAGATTGGGTCCACCTGAATACTCTAAGATAATCTCCCCATCTTAGGTCCTTCACCTTAATCACATCTGCAGAGTCTTTTTTTTAGTTACATAAAGTATTCAAATTCATAGGTTCTAATATTAGAGTGTGGATATCTTTGTGGGACCGTTATTCTATCTACCATTGGAATCAAGGGCTACAGTGGGTTATTAGGCAGAGATGCAAGCACTTGGTCTCTGAGACAACAATCTCCAGGGATGGGATTAGGGTGAGGTAAGTGAGGTATTTTTCCAAAGTGCAAAATCTAAGAGGACACCAAAACTCAGTAATCAAAATTAATAATATTTTAAAGCAATATTTAAAAAATCAAAATATATGTAGAAAATATATGGTGAACTTATCAAACTTCTAACTAAAGACGGGCTGTTATTTGCTTGCTTTATGGCCTTACATTAATATGTGAAGGGGCCAGTCACTTCCATCAGCCCACAGCTGAGGGTTAACAATAGTGTGCCAATGGACTGGGCAATGTGGGGCTTTAGATATTCTTATATTTTTTTGATTGTATGAATTTTATTACTATGTTCCCCTTGGTTCAAAATATGAAAAGATATGCTGATACATGTCTATATAGGTGTACATTTTTCCTTTTGCCTCGGTACAAAAAGGCTTCCTGTGGCACTGCTACAAACACTGGCATTTGTGCTTCACCAGCCTTACACTGTGGAGAGGTAGCTGTAGAATCAAATTAAAAGATGAAAACATTGGAGCCCAATTCAGTGAAGTGAGATCCCCTTTGTTGAAATAGAGGGCACCATCCCAGCACTTTGGGAGGCCAAGGCAGGCGGATCATGAGGTCAGGAGTTTGAGACCAGCCTGGCCAACATAGTGAAACCCCGTCTCTACTAACAATACAAAAATTAGCCAGGTATGGTGGCATGCGCCTGTAGTCCCAGCTATTCCAGAGGCTGAGGCAGGGGAATCTCTTGAACCTGGGAGGCGGAGGTTGCAGTGAGCCGAGATCACGCCACAGCACTCCAGCCTGGGCAACAGAGGAAGACTCTGTCTAAAAAAAATGAAAGAAAGAAAGAAATAGAGGGCACCAGGAAGAATTGCCGTACGTTGGCAGGACTCTGTATCAATGTCAATATCATTTACTGCAGCAGTATTATCCCACCCCTAAGACCTGATTCACAAGGACAAGTTCCATCACTAGCAGCTATAATGGGTTTCCTCATTAGCACCACAAGGAATCTCTGGCCTCCTTTTTTTGTACTATTTGGGAATCTCCTTCCAGCTCAAGGCAGTTAATCTGATGTATAGCTCCAGCCACAAGGAGGAAAACTACAAGAGTGGCCCTTTAAATTCCCAAATTCCTGTCCTTGAGAGTTTTTAGTTATATTGTGACATGGTGATAGGGATTGAGGTTATTAAACTAGTTTGATATGCTCTGGGAATATTGGTGTAGAACATGATTTGCTCTTTGGGTTGGAATATTTAGACACTAGTTTCAAATGTGTAACACTCTGGTACCAAATTTCATAAAAAAGGAAGCAATTATGGGTGACCTCAGTCTGTAAACCCAGTCACCACAGGGGATTTTATGATTTTTTTCATGTGTGAGGATATGAAATGTATGTTAAGCCCAATGACAGTTTCTGGAATTCTGATGCATCATTTCACTTTAGTCCCAGTCAATCTCACTTTTTCTCCCTAAGATACTCTTTCTCATCATTCTTTATCTGTATGTTAAATTCAATGTCTTTGTTCCTCAGCAGTTTGATATGCTTAGGAATGATTTTCTTTGTACTTATCCTGTGTAAGGATTTTTTGAGCTCCCTGAAGCTGACATATTTCTCAAATTTGGGAAAATGTTTGCATTATTTCTTCAAATACTTTTTGTGCTGCTCTGTATTCTCCCCTTCTGAGATCAGTTCATATGTACTGCAAATCACAGGTAATTTTTTCCATCTTTTTTTCCATGTGTTCTACAGTCTGGAGAATTTTTGTTGACCTAACATCGAGTTCACTGATCCTTTTTGTTGTGTACAATCTGCTATTCAGCACATTCAGTAAGTCTTTTATTTCAGAAATTGTACATTTCAGGTCTAAAGTGTCCTCTTCCTTTCTTCTGAGATTCTGTCTGCATTCTCATGTTCATCCCTCAAGTCCTCTAAACATATTTATAATTGTTTTTTAAAAGTCTTTGCTATTTCTAACATCTGGATCATTTTTAGGTCTCTTTGTATTGACTGCTGTAAACTCTTACGTGTTAAATTATCTGCTTCTTTACATATCTAGTAATTTTTATTATATGTTGGACACTGTAGATTTTATGTAGTAAAGAGTCTGGATAATGTTATTTTCCTTAAGAGATTATTGTTTTGTTGTGGCAGATAGCCAAATTACAGGTATATCTTATTAACACTCTCAGGCTTTGTTTTTTATGCTCTATTAGGGTGGGTCTATTTCTGTTCTGCCCTTAGTGTCCGAGGATATGACTCTTCCTATAGGGCACAGTCTTTCTGAGAGCCATGTGAATGCCTGAAATGCTGAATGAGGTCCATTTACTGTTGCAGGGCCAGAATTCCAGCAGCATCTAGAACTGCATAGCCTCCAATATTTTTGCTCAGCTTTCAGCCCCACTGCAGCCATTTTCTGCTTTGCTTCTTAGTAGTTCTCACTGTGCAAGACATCCTAGTTCTCAGCCATCAGCCTATGGAGAAACTCATGGAAACTTCTGCTGTTTCTGTCCTCTGTGCAGCTTCCTCTTCTCTAATACTTTGCCTTGCAAATTAAAGCCAACTCAGCAACCCTGAACTTTTATTTCTGTCTCCTTAGCTCCTGAGCAATGGAGACCAGTGCTCTTTAGCTGGGTTCTAGTACTCTTTACTGAGGCCAGGGGACTTCTCACAAGCAGGAAGGCCCAAGATCATCCCTTACATTGACTGTTATCTGATATCTGATAAAAGTGACTAGTTTTATAGTTGTTTGTGATGGGAGGGTAAGTCTAAAACCAATTACTCATGGCCAAAAGCAGACATCTCCCTGTTATATTTGAAAGTTATTACTTCGACATGCAAATTTCAGGAATCAGGAGCCTCCTCTCAGATTTTGATTATGTACTTTATAGCAAATGTACAATCTGGGAGAGGCTGACGGTTACAAGAACCATCTTTGTAGATGGGAATGAGAAGTCAAAAAAGAGATGTGAGAGTGTATAACAGAAACTTAATTCTTTTGCTTGTAATCACTCTCATTTCTCTCCTTTCCCCTACAAAAAGTTCTTTTTGATAGCATTCAGCTGGGTCCTCTGCTGATATCTCTTTTCTTCCACAATACCTTCCATAGAATCTTATTTCACATACTGGTTTGGACGAATTTTCTTTTTGAACATTGACATCTTTGAATTTTTACTATTTTGGCATTTGATCTCTGGCCAGGAAACCCCAAATTTTCTTGCATAATTAAGCTTAAACAATCTTTCAGGCCCTAGTAATGCTGCGCTGGGAGTGATTCTGTGCTCATGTATGTTCCCCTATATTCCTGATTCCTGACTTACCCTCCCAGTGTTTGTCAATGTCATTTCTCTTCCTTGACTATACTTGCCTATGAGGTTGTACCACCTAAGATGATACTGCCCAATTTCTGAAATGCAGCTAAACTTGTTAATGTCACATGCATTTTCTGGCGCAGTCTGTGTGGCTGTATCAGTTTTTTTTTCCCCTATGTCCCTGCTCTCTATTCCTCTTGCTAAATAGAGTGTAATTTGGTTTCTTCCAGCTTACTACTTGCCTGCTTGCTTCCCTACCTCTTGTTGCTTTGCACTGTCCACTCAGATTACTTCGCAATAGAAGATTGTGGGAGGTTGTTAGCTGAGTACATACAATTGTATTCACATAAGACAATTCTATAGATGTATGCTGAATTTGGGAAAAGTACGGTACTAAAGCCATCTCTCATTTCCAAAACTATTAGCACATGCTTTGTTAATAGTTTCTCACTATTGGCTACAGCATGTAAAAGACAACCTGATAATGTTTTTAAGTGGTTAGCACTCCAGCTATAACTTAATGTATTTCTTTGGAATTTAGGGAAATATGCCATAATGTATATGACCGATGTGACATTATTGTAAGGAAATCCTTCAACTCATTGCTGTTTACATAAATGTCAATAGTAAAGTCATTGTTTTATTATTAGTAGCAAATTACTTATTTTATGAATAATGGCAGGCTGGCAAGGTCTAGGACTAGTTCTATAAAGAATCTCCATAATGAATCATACTGGTAGCATCTGTGGACACTGCAGTCTGTGATTCCTGCTTCTCATCTCCTCTCTGATAGTTATTGCAGCTCGCAACTGGTCCAGGGAGATGGAAAGAAGATCATGTCTTATCTACGTTGCCTATAGCAGTAGCTCGCAAACTTTTGGGTGTACTAGATCACCTGAAGGGTTTGTCAAAACACAGTACCATTTTGAGTTTCTGTTCCAGTTGGTCTGAGAGGAACCTGAGAATTTGCATTTCTATCAAGTTCCCTGGTGATGGTTTTTGTGGAGAACCACCCTCCTAAGATATTTCAGAATCTTCTAAACCTGAAAATCCCCTAGAACTGATTCTCCTTTTAGATACTTCCAAGATATATTGTTACTGACTCAGCTTTGGTTGACCTTCTGTGGCATCACCAAAGTCACTTAATGCTTCTGTGTTTCTATATCACTGTCTGCAAGATGGAATATGTCATCTAAGGCTTAACGATGCTTAGGCTCACATGAATTAGTGCTATGGATTTTCAAGTATTTATTTTAAGGTATTATTTTGCGGTCTTGGAAAATTCCCCAGGGAAGTTATGGTTAAGGCTCCATATAGAAACTGAAATCCCTATTTGGCTTCAAAATTATTCACTCTTGAGCATTGGCTTACTCAGAAAAAAAAATCATCTTTTTGTTATCTCAGTCTCTGTGAAGTTATAGTTAAAAATAATTTTTAAAGTTAAACTTTCATAAATCCTAATGCCTGTTGATGCATTTGGTCAAACTTTGCAAAATTTGAGAAAATTGTAAATGGCAAGTTAGGAAACCTTTAATTTTTAAGGCTTGTAGATATACAAATTAAAAAATATATAAAATATTATTGTAATAAAGTTTGTTTCATATAAACAAAATATTGATATAATAAGAATGTCACATTACATTGAAAGATTCTTTGGGTCAGAGCTCCAGGATAAATTTGTTTTATTTTGTCATCAAGTTTTCAGCTTTGACAAATGTTTACTTTTGGCGTTCTGTATCTTTAGAGTAATAACTCACTTAAGATTCAGCTTTCTTATTTGATACTGATGATAATATTACACCATCCTCCATGAAGTTGTTTTGAATCCTTAAAAAGAGTACGTCGTGAAAATATTTGGGGGCAATATTGGTTACTATGTAGTTGAACTCTCAACCATTTAAATGCGTTGATCCTGCAATAATTATACAAACAGAATTTTTAGTGGATTGCTGCTCTTCTTAAGGTGTAAGGGAAATCTCTGTGGCAAATCAAAAAACTTGAAATGTCAATTAAAAATTAAAACAAAATATGAAACAGAAAACCCAGAGGTAAAAGTTAGGATTGTTCCAGTCAAAAATCTCTTATCAGTTTTTGGAGTAGAGAATAAGCCCTGGGTTAGCAGAAAGGTGAAAGAGATGAACTTGAGATTCTCATATTAATTCAAGATGCTCAGAGTGGGATAAAGTATCCTAGCTCAGTGGTACCTTCTGGCTGTCATACCTATCCCTGGAGATCAGTATTCCTATTTTAGAATCTTAGGATTTCTATAGAGTAAGTTCAACAAAATAAGTTTGTAGTAAAAATACCCGAGGAAACTAGCCACTGTGAGTGAAAGTTGAAAGGACAGCAAACAACAGATAACTGTCAACTAGGACTTCAAATATCAGAATTTGCATATGTGGAATATAAATACCTATATAAAAATTTTAAAAAGCAAATTTAAAATAAAATACTGAAACAAGAATATGTCAAAATGGCTAGGCATATTTGAAAATCATCCACATAGAATCTCTAAATATAAAACAAGTCAAAATTAAAAGCGTAATGGATATGTTAACCACAGAGTTAATGCCATAAAGAGAAAATGACTGAATTGAAATACAGACCTAAAGAAGCTCCACTAAAAGTAGCATAGAAGGAGAAGATAAAAAATATGAAAGAAAGTTTCAAAGTCATGGGAGACATTATAGAATAAAAGAACTAATGTGCATTTATTTGAGGAAATACCTAAAGGCACAATGGCCAAAAAAAATTTCAGACTTGATAAAATACAGAAGTCCACCCATGTGGGAATCAGAATATATCCCAAGCAGAATAAAAAATAAATTCATGTTGTGTAAAGTTTTAGCAAACTTTTAGTGACAAAGAAAAGTTCTGGATAATAACCAGAGAGAGAGGGAATACTTATTACCCACAAAGGAGTAGCAAATAGTCTAACAGCAGACTTTTCAACCTCAATAATAGATGCCAAAATACAGTAGAATAATATATTCAATATGTTGGGAAAAACTATGTACTCTTCAAAATTAGATTTTAAGAACAAGAATGAAATAAAGATACTTAATGTAAATAAAAACTGGCAGAATTTATGATTAAAAGACCTTCATTTATAAAGGCTATATATATATATTTTTTAAAAAAGATGGAAGATCTGCAAGAAAAAGTGGCAAGCAAAGAAAGCAGAGCTATTTTAAGAAATCTAGACAAAAATAACCTGTATAAGATATTAATTTAAATAATACCCAATTTGGGAGTTAAAAATATACAACTAACCTACTAGAAAACAATAGTATGTATATTGGGAAGTAGTGATTGAAATGAAATTATTGTGAAGCTCTTGTGTTTTTAGGAAAAATGATTGACTTTAGGCTTTGTTTAATATGCATGGTAAAATTTTAAGGGTGTCTTTCAAAAATAGAAATAGAACTTACAGTTTCTAAACAAACGGAAGAATTGCAATGAGACAAAAACAGATAAACTGACAGAGAATTCAATTATTTCTTCTTCCATAAGGGAAAAGGAAACAATAGTGAGACAGCTAAGAAGCACACAAGTCAAAAGAGTAAAAACAAACATATATTAATAAGGAAGTATCATTTAGTTATTGCCACAAAATTAGTAACAAATCATTCTACAACTCAGTGGATTAACACAATAAGCATCTGTGTTTATGAATCTTTGGGTTTGCTGAGGGGTCTGCTGAGCTAAGGTGGTTTGGATCTGCTCCACATATCTTTTATCCTCCTTGTAGGACCAGCTGGCTAACCTAGGGATATTTTTCTAATGGCTACAGCAGAGACACATACAAGCATAATTCAGTCCTTATGCTGTGTTACATCTGCTAAAATATTATTTTCTAAAGCAAGTCCTATGGCCAGTCCTAAGACTGCTTCCATGATATGAGGTTAAAGACATAAATATTTATAAACAATAATCTTATGCAAAGAACAATAAATGTGATTAAATTCACCAGTTATTTATACCATAAATAAATATAAATGTAATAAATCCCCTAATAATAGCAATTTAACTATAACTGCTAAAAGTTAAAGATAGAAATTGTCAGACTGGATTGAAGGGAAATACAGAAACTTAGGGAGACTGATCACAAAAGAATGGAAAAAGAGATAACCGGGAACATACAAAACAAAATAAAGAAGTTGTGAATGTTAACCTTCTGGAATGGTACAGGGGGTAGTGATTGGTAGGGAACACCATGGGGTTCCTGGGGAGCTGGAATGATTCCATTGCTCAGTTTGGTGAATTTAAACATAGAAAAAGCAGCAAGGTAAGCAAAGCAAGCGAGCAAGCGAGCATGCTGTGGTAGCTGTATTAAATTGAATAAAATAAAACTTAAAACACAGCATTTTTAAAGATAAAATAAATATTTATAAACAGTGAGAGTTTCAATTCACCAGAAGAATAACTGTACTAAACCTGTATGGGTCTAGCTAAACACCAAAATATATGAAGCAAAATATGACAGAACTGCAGGAGAAATTGACCACTAGAAAAAATTAACAGTTTCACAAACTCCCTATATTTTTATTTTTAGAACATCAGAAGAACAATATAATAATATGAAGAATTTGAACAACCTATCAACAAGCTTGATTTCATGGGCACACATAGAACTGTATTTCCAACAATCAGAGGATACACATTATTTTCTACTATATCTGAAGCTTTAAATACTAGAGTTTTATTTATTTCAAAGAATGTTATACAGATCTCAGTATTATTAAGATAGAAATAAATTAAGCAATGAATTTCACAGTCTTCATCCATTTGGTAATGGATAACAAATATTTAGAGCTGACTAATAATAAAATTAACATAAAATAAAACCAAGAATATTGAATCTTTTGAAGGGGTATGTGTGTGTCCTTTAATGCTTAAAATACAAAAAGTCTGAAAATTAATTTGCTGGTCATTCAACTTAAGATTTTACACAAAGAATTAGTAAAATAAATTCAAGGAAAATAGAATAAAAGATAATAAATAGGATAAATTAATGAAATAGAAAACATACAATGAAGAGAAGAAAGAAAGAAGAGACAAGTAATACATATAATCCTGTGGCAGAATTTACTAAGTCACAAAGACAAAGCCAAAGTAAAATAATATTATGCATAATTTTTAACAAAAAATGTGAAACAGAGAAAATGTATAGATTTGTAGAAAAATTAAAACCTATTAAAACTGACTCAATAAGAAATGGAAATTCAGATTAGTAATTTTAAACCTCCCCATATTAAAAATAGTAAGCTAAATTTTATCAATGAATTCTTTAAATTTTTAAGCAAAACAGATCATTCTAACCTCATACAAATTTTTTAGGTAATGGACAAAGAGGAAATTCTACACAACTTATATTCTAATACCAAAACACAGTTAAGGACTACATGTGAAAAAAAATTATGGTCTGATCTTATTCACAGACATCAATGCCAAAATGAAAAACACAGTACTAACAAACCAAATCTAGCAGTGTATAAAAATGATAATACATTATGATCAAGTTGCATTTATCCCAGAAATGTAAAGGTATTTTAACATAATAAAATCAATGAATATGTTTCCCCACATTTATAAAGGAAAAATATCATTTGCTCATCTCACTGAAAGCAGAAAATCATTTCGTATAATTAAACTTCCATTCATGATTACTACCTTTCTAACTTAGCAATATAAGTATTTATCAAAACTTCACAGCAAACACCATTCTTAATGATAAATTTTGGAAATATTCATTTAAAAATTAAGAATAAGGCAATAATTCCTTCTATTGCTCTTTTCAATATTACACTGAAGTTTCTAGTCAATGAAATATAAGTAAAATAAATGAATATGTTTTGGAAGAGAAGAAACAAAACTGTTATCTACAAATAGTATTGTTTATATGGAAAATCCAAAGAATATAGAGATAGTTTCTTAGAATAAAAGTAGGTTTATTAGGAAAGTGACTAGATATGAGATCAAAAACAAAGTCATTTGTATTTCTAAACACCAGCAATACATAGAAAGCAAAAGTTTAAACCCACCATTTTCAGTATAAACAAAAATGATAATGTACTCAGGAATAAGTGTAACAAAATATGTGCAATGCCAGTATAGAGAAAATTATAAAATTTTATTGAAATACATTAAAAAAATAAATGCAGAGAGGTGCCCATATTCACAGTTAAGAAAAATCAATATTGCTAAGATGTCAGTTTTCTTTAAATTAAATGAGAGTTTCAGGGAAAATCCAATTCTACTCCCAAAAGGGGTTTTTGAGGAACCTGACTAGTTTATGATAATATTTGAATAGAAGATCAAGGGGTCAAGAAGAGCCAGGGTACTCTTGATGAATAAAAATAAGGTTAAGAGAATAAGCCCTACCAGCTACCAGGCCTGCTATCAAGCTAAGCTAATTAAAATAGTGCGGTCTTAGTGCAAAGGTAAAAATTGATCAGTGCAACAGTGAGTCGAGAAATAGACCTCTTCATATACAGAAATAAGATATATAACTGAGATGGAGTTTTATAACTTTTACAGTGATAGTTATTTATCCATAGAGGAGAAAAGAAAATAGAATTCATTCTTATATACAAAAATGATTTCTGGATAAATTAAATATATTAGGAAAGGTAAAACTTTACAAGTAAGACAAAATTTAAATGAATACCTTTATTATTTCAGAGTAGAGAGGTTTCTTAAATAAAATACAAAAAAGACTAAATGAGAAAAGTTTGATAAGCTGAACAGCAGATCTAAGCTCTTTAGCTGGAATTCCAAAATCCATAAGGCCATGAAATGTGAAAGTTTGTTTTTATCTGCAACCTTGTTTGGTGGCAAAAATAGACAACATAAGGCTATTCATAGTGTTTATTTATAGCAGATGTAAATGTTCACCCATTGTGCCCTGGGATATATTGCTGAGTTTGACTACTGAATTCTCTCTAGACTCTGTTGGGAATAATCATAATATATAAGATATGCCCTATATAATCTTTCTGAAATTGATAAAAACAATCTGAATCTGAAATACATCTGGTCCTGAGGGTTTTTAATAATGGATTGTGGACCTGAATATTAACATTAAGAATGAGAAACACATGCATTGTTATGTATCTGTTAGCTGGATTTAGCCATTCTGCAATGTACACATACTTCAAAACATTGTTTTGTATATGATAAATATAGACAATTTTTATTTGTGAATTAAAAATAAATTTAAAAAGAGAAACATATTTCAGAATAATTGGTGATAAGGAGGTAAGAGAAGTACTAGAGGACTGCACAGGTACCTTGGTATATAGGGTAGGTAATATTGAGGTAAATGGGGTAGGGGATCATGATTTTACTTTGTTTCACACCTTCCATGTATGTTACATGTATGAAGTGTGTTATATATTACATAATACGTAAGTGAAATAACTCAGAAACAGTGAAATATCGCATGTTCTCACAGTTGGGAGCTAAATATGTGTACACATGGACAGGTTGTGGAGTAACAGACATTGGATACTCTCAAGGGTGGGAGGAGGGAGGATCCTGAGGGAAGAAAAATTACCTAATGGGTACAACATACATTATCCAGGTGATGGTTACACTAAAAGCTCAGACTTCACTACTATACAATATATCCACGTAACTACACCAGAAAATTCAAATTATCTATAAAGATCACGTGAAGAAATGATTACATATATTATGAAAATGTGTCTGGAAGTTTTGTGTTACTTGAATAAAATGCTTTATTCAGAGAAATGATCTGACATTTCTGTGGTCACTACCAGCTCAAAAGAAAGTAATGCTCTATCAGTAGGTGTCTGAGTTTATTAAACCTATTTTGCCAATCAGTTGATATAAAGATATTTTTAGTAGATTGTAAACAAAATCATGCATTGTTAGCTAAGTTGCCTCACATATTAATTTGCTCAAACTTTGATATTTGGTTTCACGCATTCTGTTTCCATGAACATCTTTTTGTTTTTATATTGTTTTCAATAACTAAGGAATTTTAAGAGCATTATTTTAAATATATATACTTGTCACATTAAATATCTTGAGTTTTTATGTATATATTCAAATTTTTATTCTTTTTGTTCTAGTTGTTGGATGGAACACTATTATTATATCAAATAAATATCTCTTGTGGACCATAAAATAAAATACAGATTGAGAATGTTTTAATTCTTTGTTCTTTTTCATTTTTTAAAACAGATGATTTTTCTTCTCACAAAATTGATTTCATGGCTCTTGTCTTAAGCTACTTTAAAAAAAAAATTGACCTGGTGCAACGTTCGTCCATGTGCACTAGAAATTCTAAACAAGAATATCAACTGTCCTTATTCTTAAACGTTAAAATGGTGGATGCTTAATGGATGGGTTGTCTTCATATTATAAACAATGTGAATTGACCAATTGAAAACAACTCGTCACTCCGAAGGTTTTGATTTATCTCTCCTCTTTTCAGATATGGGCTAATTATTCCATAGATAACCTCATCTCTTTCAAAGCAGGAGCCTGACTATTACGCCTCTTGTGTTGTGAATTTAATGCCATGGTAAAGAACACCCACTGCAAACCACAAAATAGCATTGAGTTGGAGAGAGAGAAAAGCTGCCAAAGTGGGTAATGTGATCTCCT
Source organism: Symphalangus syndactylus (assembly GCF_028878055.3). Lineage (NCBI taxonomy): Eukaryota > Metazoa > Chordata > Mammalia > Primates > Hylobatidae > Symphalangus > Symphalangus syndactylus. The sequence continues at coordinate 106,689,187 of NC_072425.2, forward strand.
TTGACAACCTTGATTCCTGAATCAGGCGTTCTTCCACAGGGTTTGGGCACTTAGGCTGTGAGCGGGAGGTGTTTAAACAGACAGCATCTGCCTCAGCAGCCAGCCTTCCTGCTGCCTCTCAACAGCAAGAGCATTCATCTCCTTCATATCTCTTGTGCATTAATTTAGCAAAACAATCATCCTGCTGGTAAGCCGAAGTAATCAGAACACACAGGAGATGAGACTTCAAAAAGAATCTGGAGCCATTTGAACAACTCTAGGACTCTCACTGGCACGCTTTGGGGCATATGTACTCAAAATGTGTAGACACCTCTTCGGAATTGGATTTTTGCCCAGATCATCAGGCATTACACTTATCTGAGGAATCTCCAGCCCCCTGGATGAAATGCAGAGGAGAATTGCCCATAACGTGCCCTCAGGGCATAGGAGATTCCACAAGATGGGGACATTCTCAAAGGAAAGTAGAGTAGCCCTCCTAAAGGGACATTGATAAACCTTTACCTTGCAGCGACTACTATCATTTTTTTTTTCTCCTTTTCTGCAAGAGAAGGGATCACACAGCAGATGATCTTGAACTTATTTACAGACTTATTGTAGAAAATAAAGCATTATTAAGATTACATCTAACACTGTATGTAGGTTTTCTTCAAAAAGGTCAAAATATTCTCTGTAATTTGCAATAGTCTGCTTTGTAAAAAAAAAATAAGTACAGTTAAATATTTTGTTTATTTTAAAAAATTAATAAACTGGTGAAAATTAGAAGTAAATACTAGTCACCATGAAAGAAGAACTAATATTTTTTAACTTCCTAATCATCAGCTAATATATTCTCTAGCCTCTAGAGATTTTAATGCACTTTATTTATATCTACATGATTTTACATTATTACTTTATGCTTCTATGGAGTTTTCTTTATTTATTAAAATATCATATAATCCTTGAAATATTTAAGGGCCACATCAGCAGAGCTCCAGACTCTCCAAGTTCAAATCCCAGAGGCTTTGCTTACTAAACTATATGACCTTGATCAAATTGCTTGAAGATTTTGGTATTTTTCATCTTTAAAATAGTATATTATAAATGGCTATTTGATTTCATGTGATTGTCATGGGAATTAAATGGGCTAAACCATATAAAATGCTTAGAACTATTGAACTGGTACATAACTAGGTCCTCAGTATTCATTAGCTATTATTTTTATCTCCTCCTCAGTTCAGCACTTAAAAATTCTTACTCTCGGCCGGGCGCCGTGGCTCACGCCTGTAATCCCAGCACTTTGGGAGGCCAAGGTGGGCGGATCATGAGGTGAGGAGATCGAGACCATCCTTGCTAACACGGTGAAACCCCATCTCTACTAAAAATACAAAAAATTAGCCGGGCGAGGTGGCGGACACCTGTAGTCCCAGCTACTCGGGAGGCTGAGGCAGGAGAATGGTGTGAACCCCGGGGGGCGGAGCCTGCAGTGAGCCGAGATTGCGCCACTGCACTCCAGCCTGGGTGACAGAGCGAGACTCCGTCTCAAAAAAAAAAAAAATTCTTACTCTCACAATACCACACTTTTTTTTTTTTTTTTTTTTTTATGAAATATGGTTTTGTAGAAAAGTTTTGCAATGGGAAACTTAAGCCAATTTTTAAAAAACCTAGCTTCAAAATAACCAGTGAAATGAAGCCAGTAAACAAATAATACTATTAAAATTTCCTTTTTATCACTTTAATTATCAGCAAAGGCTTCCATTTTTGCTTACATGGATTTTGAAAAACAAGTTTCTATGTAGAATCATAAGATATTAACCAAGTAACTTGTATTTTATTCTGATCTAGTGAGGTAGGTAAAGTTTTACTCCCTACCCAAGCCCACTTTAAATAGAGTAGCTTCAATTTTATGCATTTTTAATAGTTGAGCTCCTGAGAAATTTGCGTTTGAATGAAAGGTATCTCATCAACTAGAATAACTGAAAATTTTGAAAACTTCATATTTAGTCCACACATCTCATTTAATAGATGAGAAAACTGAGGAGCTGAGAAATGATATAACTTGTTGACTGGATGGGATGTGCCCTCCCTAGAAGGCATGGGACAAAGAATCAACTGAAAACAATTTGTAGATATTTTCTGTTCTTTATCTTGAATATGTAAAAAATTCCAAGCTATAAGCACTTTTATTATTATTATTATTTTACAATAGCACACTCGATAGCTACAAAACATAAATATGGAGAGTCAATATGTTAAGTTAAAAATGTAAATTATGAAACAGAATTTCTGTTTATTTTGTTAAACAACTGAGTACTTATACAGAGTATAGGATTTTTACAATTATTATTATACTTTAAGTTCTAGGGTACATGTGCACAACGTGCAGGTTTGTTACATAGGTATACGTGTGCCATGTTGGTTTGCTGCACCCATCAACTCATCATTTACATTAGGTATTTCTCCTAATGCTATCCTTCCCCCAGCCCGCCATCCTCTGACAGGCCCAAGTGTGTGATGTTCCCCGCCCTGTGTCCATGTGTTCTCGTTGTTCAACTCCCAACTATGAGTGAGAACATGCGGTGTTTGGTTTTGTGTCCTTGTGATAGTTTGCTTAGAATGGTTTCCAGCTTCATCCATGTCCCTATAAAGGACATGAACTCATCCTTTTTTATGGCTGCATAGTGTTCCATGGTGTATATGTGCCACATTTTCTTAATCCAGTCTATCATTGGTGGACATTTGGGTTGGTTCCAAGTCTTTGCTATTGTTAATAGTGCCACAATAAATATACGTGTGCATGTGTCTTTATAGTAGCATGATTTATAATCCTTTGGGTATATACCCAGTAATGGGATTGCTGGGTCAAATGATATTTCTAGTTCTAGATCCTTGAGGAATTGCCATACTGTCTTCCACAATGGTTGAACGAATTTACGCTCCCATCAACAGTGTAAAAGCATTCCTGTTTCTCCACATCCTCTCCAGCATCTGTTGTTTCCTGACTTTTTGATGATTGCCATTCTAACTAGCGTGAGATGGTATCTCATTGTGTTTTTGATTTGCATTTCTCTGATGACCAGTGATGATGAGTAGTTTTTCATGTGTCTGTTGGCTGCATAAATGTCTTCTTTTGAGAATGTCTGTTCATATCCTTTGCCCACTTTTTGATGGGATTGTTTGTTTTTTTCTTGTAAATTTAAGTTCTTTGTAGATTCTGGATATTAGCCCTTTGTCAGATGGTAGATTGCAAAGATTTTCTCCCATTCTGTAGGTTGCCTGTTCACTCTGATGATAGTTTCTTTTACTGTACAAGCACTTTTAAAATATATTTCTGCAAATTGTAGAGAAGCAAGAATGCATCAATTTTTAAATATTTTTCTCTGTGTGACATATTTAATACATACATATTATGACAAATTATGTTTTTAAGTGAATGATTTTGTTTAATATCTTTGAACAATATTCTATGTAGCTTTTTTTTTTTTTAAATTCTTATTTTACAGATGAGGAATGTGAGGCCCAGGATCACCCAATTAGGGGTGAAGCTATGATTCAAACCCAGCCTGACGGGCTGCAAAATACATGCTTTTAATCAGCCCTGTATTAAAAGGAAGACCACAAAAGTGTAAGTCACCTATGTCATCAGTAATGAATTTATAATTTGAATCTTCTGATGGCTTAATAATCATGATAAAAATTATTTGAAGTATAATGAAAACAAAACCATGCAGTGGGAAACAAATAATTGAAAACTAAATATAATGTAAGATACAAAACATTTTACTCACAGGAACGACTAGTGATGGGAATTTTAGATACCCTATTGTCCTAATGGGAAAAGCCATTTTTAGTCCCTCTGTCTCCTATCAAATAAACTATTGCTTACTCCACCCAACTTCCTAGTGGAGGGCCAGCCAGATACCATCTAAACCAGGTGTTTGTAGAAAATGCTCCTTCTTAGGGCTAAAGTTTCTAACACTTGCCATCCCATTAATGATGTTCTTCTCTCCTGACCACAAGTAGAATGAAAAAATACCATCTCCAGCTATGGCCCTAGAGTTAGTCATATAAAGTTTATTGTGATATTTCTCAGAAGACACATTTTACATCTTATAACCAATGAACAATTTAATTCTTAAAATTTTCCAGTGAGAAGTTTTTCTTTTAAGTGTGGCTTGCTGTTTAGTGTTTTTAGTGAAAAGAGGGATTTAATTATTGCATCCATCCTGTAAAAGATAGTAGGAGGTTAACAGGGCAATTCATTTCTGACCTAGGAAAGATTGTAAAATTGGGTGATAACTCCCACCCCTTGAAGAAGTCAGTAGGGGTAGGTAAAACTCAGTGTCTACAACCACCCCCACCAAAAAAGGAGGGGAGTTAAGGTCTACTCAAGCTTTTATTATCTTGAGCAACTAGTGATTACGAAAGGCCTTTAACTCTTTCCCTTATCACCCCATCATGACAATCACTCCTCCCACCCACAGCATGTAGAAGATGCTACTATATAAATATCTCCACAATTTTTAAAAGTTAGACTATCCACTGAAGCTAATATGGTCCCTGTTATATTCTGGTAGCACTTTCATTTTAAAAATAGGGAGGGAGAGCTGTTTCATTACAGACTGGTCATAAATAGTCAATTGCCTACAGAAGGAATCAAGAGACAAAATGATCTACTGATCAGCAGCTGTACATCCAGACTTAGAAGGTAATCCAACCTTGAAGCTTTGGAACAGTCACACTGTTTTGTGTTGCACTTTCCAAAGAAGGGACTAAGAACTCAGTATAGATCATACCGAAAGTTGGAGATGGGCTTATAGAATATAAAGAACTCAGAATGACATCTCTTCCCAAATTGTGTCTCAGAATTTCCTTCAATTCCTTGAAATCTCTGACGCTCCTGTGTGTCTAAAATACTACAGCCCATGGACTACCCCCATGGCACACATTTCATTTGAAATGGCAAAAGTTCCTCTCATTAGGACTAGGTTGTAGTCAGTGAAATTACTATTCCCTATAGCTAACAGCACTGCTGTGGTGTGCTTAGTAAGTAATTAACCTGCCAGTTATATACGTATTTAGACTTTGGTACAAGAGCAAACTCAACAGGTGATGGCAATTTTCATTAATAACTTCATGCTCTATAGGAAATGGTTAATTTTTCTTTTATTCCCCAGCTTTATTGATGCATAATTGACAAAAATTGTATATAAAGTGTACAATGTGATTATTTGATATACGTATATATTGTAAAATGATTTCTGCAATAAACCTATTTAAAATATCCATCACCTCACATAGTTACCATGTGTGCATGCGTGTGTGTGTGTGTGTGTGTGTGTATGTGTGTGGTGTGAGAATACTTAAGATGTACCTGCTTAGAAATTTTTTCTAGGAAAAATGTGGTTATTAACTTTAATATTCTTTAAGTTTGGAAAGATAAATATATTTTCAGTTTCCAAAGTGCAGTTAGAAAGAGCACTTTCTAGGGATTTTAAAAAGGTTGTCAAGCTCAATTTCCTCTAGGGAACACTGCCATAACTTCATCCAGCATTTAAACAGTAAGCAGATTAAAAAAGAAAAAAAAGCAGTAGATAGATTTTAAAATGCTTTTGTTACAGCATGCAATTGCTGCTATATTTGGCACACCCAGAAGGGACTTGCTATTTAGTAACAAAGAAGGGCAGTTTATCTGGTTTGCTCATTTTAGGCACTAGAATCGTAACTACAGTGATGATTGAAATCAGGTGCTTGAATTCCATCTATAATAAGATCCAAGAGTTCTTCTATTATGAACTTCATCAAGATAACTAAATGAGATTGGCTGAAATAGCACTGAACAATAGACTCTATACAAGTGATACACATTTAGCGGACAGCATGACTACAAATAATAAACAGTGGAACTCTGATAGCGACTTCCAGTCATTTCTCAATAAGAATTCATGAAGACATAAACAGATAAGGCCAAAGAACATATTGTCCTCATTCCTGTCTTCTTTCTAATTTATCTACTGTTTTTCTCCCTAACTCATCTGCCTCACCATCTTCTATCAGGCGGTGAAATTGTACTTCCATGGATATGCACCAGTTTGTTTAGTTTGAGCAGCTAGCACAATCTTTGGCACTTGTTAAGTTTTCAATAAACAAGTCTAGTGAGTGAGCACAGTTCTTTGCTAGATTCAAGGTCCTTACTGTCTTTCTGGCGGCATCCCCATTGCTATAGCCTTGGGCTTTGTCTTGGACTACATGTTATTTCTCAGCTAATTCTGAGATGTTGGAATGGTGGAAATATTTTTTTCAAATTTAATTTGTTTTGCTTATTTAAAAAGTAATACTATCGGACAGCAATACTGTTTGTGGAAGTAAGTATAACTGTTTATTGTATTTTGAAAATATACTAAAGCGTATTGAAGAAAAGAAGCATGATCCATGATGTCACTGCTCACAAATAAATGCTTACTATCTTGAGAATTTTCATTTCTGTTATCTTATGTGCTTATGGACTCTATGATATATTTAATTGAGCTAATACTAGAATTATAATTTTATAACTTTTTTTGATTTAATATCATAGAATATTTCCCTAGGTTGTTAATTATTCTTCAAATCATTGGGTTTTAAATAAGTGGCTCTGGTATTTTATATTTACTTTATCATAGGAATTTTCATAATTTTTTTAACCGTTCTCTATTTGTTCCAATTATTTTCTTTGCTGTTGAAAATAATGTTTTAACCAGACTTTCTGAACTTAGACCTCTATATTTCTCCTGCAATACTTCCTTAGGATTAAATTCCTAGAAATGGAAATTCTGAGTTACAGAATAAGAATATTTTAGGGAAGATGCAAACTGCTGAATTTATTCCCAGGGAGATTGTACCAATTTACACTGACTGGGCACTTTTCTTTCATGTAAAGATTAGCTGGTAGCTAGGATTTGAAATGACAAAGGAACCACCATGGCACAGAAGCATAAAACCTAGACTGCTACATGCAGCCCTGTCTCACACACCACCTCTATTTGTAGCAGCCTGTGGTTAGGCTAGTTCATCATTTCATACCCATTGTTACTTAGGTTTCAACTGTTTATTTGTGTTATTTTATTTTTTTACAAGGTGGGGTCTCAGTATGTTGTCCAGGCTGAGCTCAAACTCTTAGACTCAAGCGATCCTCTTGCCTTGGTCTCCCAAAGTGCTGGGATTACAGACATGAGCCATTGCACCTGCCTTTTTTTTTTTTTTTTTTTTTTTTTTGGAGAAGGCTCTGTTGCCCAGGCTGGAGTACAGTGGTGTGATCTTGGCTCACTGCAACCTCTGCCTCCTAGGTTCAAGTGATTCTACTGCCTCAGCCTCCTGAGTAGCTGGGATTATAGGAGCCTGCCACCATGCCCAGCTAATTTTTTGTATTTTTAGTAGAGATGGGGTTTCTCCATGTTTTCCAGGCTAGTCTCGATCTCCCGAGGTCAGATGATCTGCCCGTCACCTCAGCCTCCCAAAGTGCTGGGATTACAGGCACGACCCACTGTGCCTGGCCTCCTATGAAATTTTTTCTAGAAATCACTGTTTCCAAGACTGGAGTGTTATGGTTTTCACAGTTTGCCTTTTTTGGCTGCTTAGTGCCAAAGTGCACAAAGGCTGTATAATCAAATTCACAGATAGGGTCATGGTTCAATTACTATAGTCAACATTTGTGCCTAGAAAGCTACTGGGACTATAATCTATTGTGTGTGCTTAGAGAAAGTGCACATTTACTCCTTCGAAATGTCATCCAATATAATGTGTTTAATAGACTAAAGCAGACCATACCTGTCAATAATCAAGTGAAGTAGGAGGGATGATTGGCAAAGTTTAAATTCACACAATATGAGTTTGCAAATACGTTGGATAAACAGTTAAAGCTGAGAGTCCCACACCATATCATACGAACAAACAGTACTCAAGTTGTTTCAAGTTATTGTTTCCTAGAATAATAGATGAAGCTATGCCATGCATGGATATTCATGAGATTGTTGCCCAGTACTGAGGAACAACTTGTCTATAGCCCAATTTAGATCCACAGCCTCTAGTGTCCCTTGTTATGCCTCAGAATACAGTTTGAGTAGATGGCATTGAGTTAGGTACACAACAAAATTTAACTTTTTATTTTTAACAGAACAGTCAAGGGCATGTCTTCTATTGCTCTTTTCCTTCCTCATTATCTAACTTATCGATAATATGTCTCAGATGCAAAAGTGTAGAGAGGGGAAATGCATGCTTCTAAGGAGGAATAGGCTCATATGGCATAGAATCGTAGGACGTAGGACTGACTCTGGGAGCCATCTAAAATACTTCTCTGTGATAAAACAATGCTGTACTAGAGTTAGGATAATTTCCGTTTTCTTCAGGCAATTCACAGATTCTACCAATGTTTACTGACTGATTGCTATTTACCTAAAAACTCTTCTAGGTGCAGTGATAAAACTGTGAGAAAAAACAGATCTGTCTTTCCCCTTATGTCCTTGTGATCTAGCATGGAGGGGGAGACATTCATCACATCATTGCACAAACAAATGTATAAATGCAACTGTGGAGAGGGCCAAGACAGATAATGAAGGGATTTAAACTGCTGAGAAGATTAGGGAAAGCTTCGCTGAGAACATGTCACTCGAGTTGAGAACTGAAAGAAAGAGATATAGGTGTCTTAGTCCACTTGGACTGCTATAACAAAATACCTTAGACTGAATGACTTGTAAACAACAACAAAAAGTTATTTCTCATGGTTCCGGAAGCTGAAAAGTCTTAGATCAAGGCACCCACAGATTCAGATTCAGTGTCTGGCATGGGCTTGCTCTTTGCTTCAAGATGGTGCCTTCTTGCTGTGTCTTGTGGTGAAAGGGGGCCAAGGTGCCCACTGGAGCTTCCTTCATAAGAGACACTAATCCCATTCATCATGATGGAACCCTCATGACGTAGCTACTTCCCAAAGACCCCATCTCTTAATGCTATCATATTGGGTACTAGGTTTAAACAGGTGAATTTTGGGGGGACAGTAACATTCAGACCACAGCAATAGACATTAACTAGGTAAGGAGAGGATAGATGAGAATGAAGATGGAGAAATCATGTGTTTAAAAGCTTAGCTGAGTATGAAATACAACCAGAGAAGTAGGAGGCAGGCCATGTGAGGCCTCTTAGGTCAAGTCACATATTTTCATCTTGATTTTCAGAGTAAATGGGGAGACATTGAGAAACTCAAGTAGAATGCATGGAAGGGGGGTAATATTATCAACTCTATAATTTGAAAAGATCACTCTAGTTTTAGCATGAAGAACAGATTGGAGTCGGGGTAAATGGAGTTCAATAGGTAGAAGACCACTGTACTAATCCAAAAGAGTTTTTGGTAGCTTAACCTAGAGTGGTGATGGTGTAGACTAAGAAAAGTGGACAATGCTGAGGGATGTTTAGGACATGAGATGAACAGAACTTGATAGGAATTTGGAATGAAGGTGGAAGGAAAGTGATATGTCAATAAGAATACATAGGCCTCTGGTTTAAGGAGCTGCATGGACAGTGGTACCATGTCTTGAATTTAAAAATAATGGAAAATCACCATGTTTGGGGGAATATTTTGTGTTTGGTTTTGAACATGTATTGAAAGGTCTTTGAAATATCCTAGAGGAGATGTGTAGGTAGTCAAATATGGTACTCTGAGCTCAGAGGAAACATGGGCTTGAGGTACAAGTTTGAGTCATGTGAGTACTAGATATGGAGGCTGTGGATGTAGCTGAATTTACCAGGATGTGAGTTTCAGTGGCTGAAAAGACAATAAGGTCTAGGATTAATCAGCTATATTCAAAAAGCCATCTTTGTCATCTGGGCTATTAGATAATGAAGCTTCTTGAGTTTTATTCTTAGGCCTTCTCCTCTTTTCATTGATCAAGAGATCATAGTATTTCATGAAGGAAACAGTGGTCAGTGGTGTCAGATCTTGTTGAAAAAAATCAAATGAGGTGAGAACTGGGAAATGGTAGTTGAGTTAAGTATTATTTTGGACATCTGTTGCTTTCTTGAGAATTGTTTCAGGGTAGTCATGTGGCCATGTATTAGACTGGATTAAGCTGTGAAGCAGTGAATGAGCAGTGAAGAACTAAAACAAAGTTCATACAACTTAGGAAGTCTGACCACGAAGGAAAGAAGAGATTAGGGTAGTAGTTGGAGAAGAATAAATAATTGATGAGGATTTTTTGATTTTCATATCAAGAACTTAGGTTGTGTAAAACGAATAACAAAGTCCAACTGAGGGAGAGAGATGTATATATGGAAGAGAGGAAAACTAGTCAGCAGTACAAGGTTCTTAACCATTTGGGAAAACATTGAGCCAGAGCACAAGGAATGGAGAATGTATATTTAGCTAGGAAAAGAAACGGCTTTTTTATTTTTCTCAGAGGTGAGAGGAACTAAGATAATTGAAAATGTAGATGTGTGTTGGTTTGATATCAAGGACGTGATGTAAATTCCATCTGATGGTTTCTATTTTCCTTGTAAAATTCCTATATCTTTATGAAAAGGCGATTTGCTGGGTTTGAGAGATGAAGAGAGTGGTTTGAAGAGAGTGGAAAACTTTTAACATAGTCATTGAGGTGAGTGTGAGAGTGAATGAGCCAGAGAAAGTTGATGAAATTATTAGGCAATGCTGAAGGCACCACTTGAGGCTGGTGATTATGGGTTTACAATGGAGCCAATCTGGCCTATTGTGTGATTTTGCCTGGCTGCACTCAGCTGCTGAGAGGCAGGCATCATAAAAGCAGATAGTTACACACATTCAGTTTTGAGGTTTCCTTAGAAGGCAGTAATGGATAAATCAGAAAGGCAATGAAATTTATAGCATTGTCAAGAACATTGAAACAATGGAACATGTACTCTAAATGATCTCAGGAGCAAAATAAAGAAGAAAGAGGGAGATATATTGGGAGGAAATACAGGGAATATTAGCCTGGAGACAATGACAAAGTCAGAGACTTGTTATAACAGAAGCAATTAAAAATACCAAGCTGTAAGGAGGAGAGTTAGTGGTCAAAGTTTAGAATAAATACATTTCAATTATTGCTTTGGACATAGAGAAGTCCGAAGTAAGATTGTGCTCATTGGAGATGCAGAGACTGAGAATCTAAGAGGTCAAAACATTGGGCCAGGTAATTGGAGAGGACTTGGATGACACACAGGGATGGCATCTTGGAAGTGGTGGAGAAGATTACAAGCCAGGACTCAATTCCCCTAGTGACCTACAGACAGTGATCCTGACTTTGGAAGATGGAGATATTTAAGAGATGGAGAGTTTGATGCGATTGAACGGTGTAAGCCTCAAAGGAGTATTTTTTCTTTTCTCATTTTATTCTTTCCTTTCCTTTTCCTCATAAAAAAATAAGGTAATAACAATCTGAAAGTAGCAATGGAGAGCAAGAATGCCAATTCTAGTTCCTAGATTAAGAGTATGTGTGATATGAGAAGATCATTTGAAGTTAGTTATCCCTCGAGAACTTGAGAGCCTTCTAAGCTGAGAGCCAGGTTTTAGATACAGCAGAAGGTAGACAGAGCATTCAGAAAGAAGGTCAAAGATATAGAAGAATTAGGTAATTCTGGAATAATAATTAGAGAAGTTCTAATGGGAGGGTATGAAGGATGGGATAAAGCAAGAGGGGCTGGATCAGGGACAAGAAAGTGCACAGTATTATGGAGATTATGGTATGTGGAGGATTGAGACTAGAGGTCTTCTATTTTGAAAGTTTAAAAGGCTTTAATCTCAAAAGAACCCATGATGAGGGTGAATCCTAGGCCCAGTGGCTGGGGTTGGGGATGGGGGTAGTTTTCTCACAGTGGAAAGTTCATTATGGGACCAGAAACTACAAATTCTACATGCTTTTCCTGACTGTTGACAGACTCAGAACTTCAGATTTCAAACGCAGCACAGGATCTGAAAGGCCTCTTTCATTCCTTTTTAAAAATACTTCCTATTGGTTGGGCATGGTGGCTCATGCCTGTAATCCCAGCACTTTGGGAGGCCGAGGTGGGTGGATCCCCTGAGGTCAGGAGTTCTAGATCAGCCTGGCCAACATAGTGAAACACCATCTCTACTAAAAATACAAAAATTAGCCAGGCGTGGTTGCGCGCGCCTGTAGTCCCAGCTACTCACGAAGCTGAGGCAGGAAAATCACTTGAACCCAGGAGGCAGAGGTTGCAGTGAGCCAAGATCACACCATTGCACCCCAGCCTGCACGACAAGAGTGAGACTCTGTCTCAAATCAAAACAACACACACACACACACAAGCCTTCCTATTAATTGTGGTGAATATTTATATGTGACGTTGTTAGATAAAAACTTTCAATTTTTATTGACTTTGGTGTAATATTTATTTGAGCTTGTTCATTGTGTATATGTATATGTCTTCTTTTTCCTCTGACTCCATTGTTGTCTTTATTCGCTATTTAGTATGACTGGGTTAATTGGTCATGTTTTCATTATCTCTTCCTCTGGTGGAGCCTTTAAAATATGTTACGGTACCCACTCATTTGGGCTGAATTTATGATTATCTGTTGTGTGTGCAAAACCAAAACCGAAGTTAAAGACCATGTGGTATCAATATAAGTTACAATGTAAGTGTCCATCAGTGAATGAATGGATTAAAAAAAATGGTACCTATACACGATGGAACACTATTCAGCCATAAAAAAGGAAAAAAAATTCTGTCATTTGCAAAAGTATGGATGAACCCGGAGGACATTATGTTAAGTGAAATTAGCCAGGCACAGAAAGACAAATACAGCATGATCTCACACATATATGGAATCTAAAAACATTGATCTCATAGAAGTACAGAATAGAATAGTGGTACTAGAGGCTGGGGAGAGCAGCAGGTAGTGGGGATGAGGAGAGATTGGTCAATGACTACAAAGTTACCATTAGATAGGAGGAATAAGTTCTGGTGTTCTATTGCACAGTAGACTGTCTATAGTCAACAATAACGTATGTATGCTTTAAAATAGCTAGAAGAGGGGATTTTGAATATTCTTTCCACAAAGAAATGACAAATGTTTGGGGTGACAAATATGCTGATTACTCCGATTTGATTATTACACAATGTGTATATGTATCAAAAGATCATAATACCCATACAATTATTACATGTTAATTTAAAATGACACTTGTTAAATACATACATAAATAAATGCTGGGGATGGGTGATTAAATCAAAGCAGGAATGATGAAGAGGCCAGATGAATAAAATGGAGTTTAGAGTTGAGCAGGGCAATCCTGCATCTGTTTTACTTTTCTTGAGGCCTCCACAGCCAAGGCATGAACAACTATGACCTGGCAGAATCTTGGCTTGGCTTTCCAGATGGCTCAATGCACACATTTTCTGACATGGAAAGGTCTGGGATTACCCTCTAGTTCCGATGTCCTCTTATTTCAGTGTATTATATCATTGTTATTCTGAAGATCTAAATATAGTCAAAAGAATATTATGCCACTATTATATATGTAAATATTATATCTATGATATAGATGGAAATATATCTACAATATATTGTTAAATGAAAAAAGTGGATTATCAAATTAATGTTATGCCACTTAAGTAAAAGCATTTGTGATTTGTGTCTGTGTGTCTGTTATAGGCTTAGAGGGAGGAGTCTAGAAATGTTTGAAGTGTTTATAGTGATTATTACAAAAAGTGGGGATATGGCATTTACTTATCTGCTTGCTTTTTGCATCAACCAAATAATTTTATATAATAAAATATTTCCAAATATTACATATTGATATACATATTTATGTTAAAATAATCTTATTATATTTTTGTCACCCTTTAAAATGATGAGCCCATATTTGAGATTGGAATCACTGATTCAGACTTCATGATTTGGTGTTACAATTTTGAAAAAGGGACAAATTTTTTGTTGTGCTTTTATAGGTGACATGCACACACACATACACACACTCACATTTCCATATCTTTAAGGTCTCTTCTTCGTCATTTTGCAGCAAAAGAATGTTTTGGGTCTGAAATACATATTGATTCATGTGTTTCTCCATATGGAAGTATGTGGTATCTCATATTAGTTTGTAAACTCTGAGCCAGTTTAAAAGATAAATTGTAAGATTGAAGTGCTTAAAAACTGGGACAAACAACGAGAAATATGAAACTTTGATAATTCTTCAGAAGGGAAGCAAAAAGTGTTCTGGAAATATAAGTTAAAGTAATTAAGATTTTTTCCATGTTTGTGAATTAAGTAGGCACCTTGAAAACTTCATCTGGGAGGCAGTTTTCCCTAGCATACTATGTGTTTAGCAAGGAGGAGCAAAGGAGAGGGGGCTTTGCCTAAATTTAGGGAACAGTGGTGGATTACGGAAGACTTTGAGGAGAAGGGACTCTTGAGGTGAGCTTGGATAGATAGGAGTTAGCCAGGCAAATGATTACTATATGAATAAATGGCACAAATGGGGTTGGTAGGGAAGTATCATACCAATTGGGAAATTTACTTTCTGGAAAGAATAGTAAATGGTATTAAAATAAACAGAGATAAATCCTGAAAGGGGTTAGAGTGCTCAGTTGATACCACTGATACTAATCACCAAAGCTTTTGGTGTGAGGTTTTGTTTATGGTTTGTACACTATTGAATCCCTGCCTTAAATTAAGATAAAGATACTTTTCATCTTCTTTTTATTGCATGTCTACCTAAAATTGCAACTGCTGGCATTTATATTTTCTGTCTGGTGGTTCTACTCAACAGGGAGTCCTCAACAGCAAAAATTTGATTATGCGTATTGCCTGAGTGGAGCTTAGTGCCTGGTATATTGTATGTGGACCCTAGAGATACATGAAGGTGAATGAATTTGTTGGCAATTGTGTGTGTGTGTGTGTGTGTGTATGTGTGTGTGTAGAGGTGTTTAGGGGCAACTTTCAACTCTTTTTGAGAAATGTGGACACGTGGGGTAACCAGCAAATAGAACCCCATACCTGATGCTTCCATGCTTCCAACAGAAACATGGAGAAAAAGATGACAAATATTCTAGGATAGACCATTGCCAAAGAAAGAAACTGTAAGATTGGGTTTTCTGAGAACTTAGGTAGGTAACAGAATTGAAATGGGTGTTAAGCTAGAGATTTGAAGGAGAGCAAAATCCTGACATTCTTTAAGCTATTGAATTGTAAGTTCCCCAACTTTAAAATTCTCATTACATACAGTAAATTCCTTATTTCTGCAATTCACTGGAAACTTAGGTGATATGAAATACCATTGATTGAGTTCTGGGACCGAAGGAGAAAGAATGCCTTCCTGTGGTCTTCTGGTTCTCAGTAGTAGTAAACATTAGGGACCAGAAATTCTGAGGCTTGAGAACATAATATAAACACCATTGTTCGTAGCAAAGATCAAAATTGCCAGGATAGCTTTTCAAAATAGGTATAACTGAGCCCATCTTCAACACTTAAACTGAATCCAGGCATGTGCATTTATGAAGATATTTCACAATGGATGTTTATGTATAGCCCTGGATGAGGACTATTGATAAAGTATATATAAATAACAACACAGTGGCAACAATAACAACATCTGCTCTACAGCTTATAAAACATTTTAAACTACATTATTTTACCTAATCTTCATAATAACCCTGTGAGATAAGTAATGCTAATCCATTTACAAAAAGAGAAGATGATATTTGGAGAGGTCCAATAAATTTCCCATTTCTGTAGAAACAAACAGCAGAGGTGCTCTCAATCCCAAGTATTCTGACTTTTCTAGTATCAAATTCTTCTTGGCACAAAGTATTTTACATCATACTGATCACATTTGAAGTATTTCTTTTTCCCATCTCATTCACCATAATTCCTTCCTTATATATATCCTACTCAGGGAATCCCACCTTGGAAAGCTGTTTTCACACAAATATATTGGCAAGATTCTAGAAAGCTTAGTTTGGTAACTCCACTTTGGAATGAGCAACATTGACAATGATATCACTTTGATAACTCCATAGTAATATTAGCAAAATGATATGAAATATTTTAATTGCAAGAAACATATGGGGGTTTCCAATTTTAAATTGGAAATTTAAAATTTAAAGTTTCCAATTTTAAGAGAATTCCAGTTGCCAGATTAATGTTGTACTAGTATCGGAGGAAAGTAATTAGCATTACAGGCTAATTCTTTCCTTGCCTCACAGTTACACAATATGGTGACTAGATATTAACTTTTGAAATCAAAACTTCAAGAATGGATGTACAGATGTTCTTATTGAGCAATTTCAAGCCCTGGAGAAATTTCTCAGAAAAAAAAATTTGCCTTCCTGAATTAGGAGCTTTCAAATATCAGTCAAGAATTGGAGTATGTTTCCACTGATGTTCTAAAAGTGTTTATAGTAGTTTGGAGAAGTGCTTCAGTCCTTTGCCTTTTGTCTTCCCTCACAGTGCAAGCTTTCCTTTCCACAGAGGATTTTCTGTACTCACATTTTTTCTTTTGCATTTACTACATTTAGTATTTCTTTCTATAATCTTGCTTTTCCTCTGTGTATTTACAGCTCATTACTTCTTTCCATGGAATTAATCTACATAGAGTAATGTCTCTTGATGATTAATTATTTAATAATAAATTATTATTAATGTAATCTTGATTTTAACAAAAATCTTTTTAGACAATTCCCAAAGTTTCTAGAGGTCAAAGAGAACAAATTCACAATTTAATCACAGTGCACAAAAATCATGGAGGCAGCACATTTGAATGAGGCATACCCTAAAGGGTTGACCACAAGATATTTAAGCATTATTCAGTGGCAGCTTTAACTTAGAACTAAACTAATACAGCTCTCAAGTGAAGTCTCAGATTAGTCCGATTTGTTTTGAGTTAATCCATCTAAAAAATAGAAGAGTTGAGTCTATTTATCAGCTCTCAAGTCCTCTTTGTATATCTTTCCAGCCTATCATTCAAGGTTGCTAAACTCAGCCCTGTCTTCAGCACTGAGAGGTGAATTGTGTAATGATACCATTTAGCTCACATTGTTGATGTGCCTGTGGGAAATAAAAGCTTGGTAAAGCAAAAAGGGAGCCAGCTCTGATATCTATTTATCTCAGGGTCCTTTCTGATATCTATTTATCTGGATGCATAGCCTAAAGAATGGCTTGTATTAGAAATGTCTTTTCTAAGTCATAGAATAAATGAGAGAGAAGATGGAATATGTCTATTTTGTCAAATGAACACTTTCTCAAAGACTGCTTACTTAGTCAACTTATTTTTGATTAAAAAGCTGACATTTAAATCTCAAATTCTGCCATATTCCATTCTCCTTCTGCCTTTGGGAGCTTAGAGGACAGTTGCTGATGCTGCTTAAGGGATTATAGCCCTACTGTCCAACAACACATATTCTTATTGAAAGTTAGATTCTGATGGCCAGTGATGAGGAGCATTTCTTCATGTGTTTTTTGGCTGCATAAATGTCTTCTTTTGAGAACTGTCTGTTCATGTCCTCTGCCCACTTTTTGATGGGGTTGTTTGTTTTTTTCTTGTAAATTTGTTTGAGTTCATTGTAGATTCTGGATATTAGCCCTTTGTCAGATGAGTAGGTTGCAAAAATTTTCTCCCATTGTGTAGGTTGCCTGTTCACTCTGATGGTAGTTTCTTTTGCTGTGCAGAAGCTCTTTAGTTTAATGAGATCCCATTTGTCGATTTTGGCTTCTGTTGCCATTGCTTTTGGTGTTTTAGACATGAAGTCCTTGCCCACGCCTATGTCCTGAATGGTATTGCCTAGGTTTTCTTGTAGGATTTTAATGGTTTTAGGTCTAACATATAAGTCTTTAATCCATCTTGAATTAATTTTTGTATAAGGTGTAAGGAAGGGATCCAGTTGCAGCTTTCTACATATGGCTAGCCAGTTTTCCCAGCACCATTTATTAAATAGGGAATCCTTTCCTCATTTCTTGTTTTTGTCAGGTTTGTCAAAGATCAGATAGTTGTAGCTATGCGGCATCATTTCTGAGGGAAATGCAAATCAAAACCACAGTGAGATACCATCTCACACCAGTTAGAATGGCCATCATTAAAAAATCAGGAAACAACATGTGCTGGAGAGGATGTGGAGAAATAGGAACACTTTTACACTGTTGGTGGGACTGTAAACTAGTTCAACCATTGTGGAAGTCAGTGTGGCGATTCCTCAGGGATCTAGAACTAGAAATACCATTTGACCCAGCCATCCCATTACTGGGTATATACCCAAAGGACTATAAATCATGCTGCTATAAAGACACATGCACACGTATGTTTATTGCGGCACTATTCACAATAGCAAAGAGTTGGAACCAACCCAAATGTCCAACAACGATAGACTGGATTAAGAAAATGTGGCACATATACACCATGGAATACTATGCAGCCATAAAAAATGATGAGTTCGTGTCCTTTGTAGGGACATGGATGAAACTGGAAAACATCATTCTCAGTAAACTATCGCAAGGACAAAAAACCAAACACCGCATGTTCTCACTCATAGGTGGGAATTGAACAATGAGAACTCATGGACACAGGAAGGGGAACATCACGCTCCGGGGACTGTTGTGGGGTGGGGGGAAGGGGGAGGGACAGCATTAGGAGATACACCTAATGCTAAATGACGAGTTAATGGGTGCAGGAAATCAACATGGCACATGGATACATATGTAACAAACCTGCACATTGTGCACATGTACCCTAAAACCCTAAAGTATAATAAAAAAAAAAAAAAAAAAAAAAAAAAAAGAAAGTTGGATTCTGACTGAGAATTGAGCCAGGAAATTAGTAGTCTGATTAGAAAGTGAGAGGTGTGTACAGAAATCAAAAGCTGTATGAGTATTGAGCCAAAGCATCACTTCTGCTCAGTAAATAAACAGTAACTGGATCTGCTGAAGGAAATGTCTTAAGATAAATGATATTAGGAGCCATATTCATCATATTGCAGATGACTGATAAAAAATATTTGTCCATGTAGCAACCTCACAGAATATATCCCTTTTTAATATAACCCTTATATCTAGGTAGGGACAGATCCATGATGATTATTATTCATTTCAAGACAATCATAACCACCTTGGAATAATAAGAAACTTGAATCTTTCTTGTGAGCAAAAAAGTCTTTATTTTAAGGATGGAAAAAAATAAAATGGCAAAAGATATCCAAATGTTCTTGAATGGTCATTTGCTATCATATATAAGATCTTAAAAGAAAAATTCCAGTGCATGGTTCAAAAAACTATAATAATAATAGAATAAGCATATAATTCAGGCCTTTGATTATGGTCAGTGGAAGACAGAAACAGGGAGAGTTAAACAATGACAAGGGTACTGTGAAGAAGGATATTTCCAGTATAGAAAGTTGAGAGATTGTTTTTAGCTCAATAAAAAGTAACTACAAATAGAGCTAAAAACTATTTAAATATCTTCCAAAATTGCTTAGGTAGGGCTAAAAAACAACAATGACAACATAGCAATTATGTGATAAAAGATAAGAACACAAAGAAAATAATCTAATAAAAATCTAAAAATTTATGAGATGACAAAAGTATAACCAAACATATTTGTCATAACAACAAATATAAATGGGATAACTCTTTAATAAAAAGAAGGACACTGGGAGTTTGGGTTTAAGAAAACAAACTATGTAGTGTACAAGAAACCCGCCTGAAACAGTGATCTTAAAAATCTAAAAGTAAAAAGATTGGAAAATATATACCATGCAAATTCAATATACTAGAAAGGAAATATAAGTGCTAATATACTAAAAACATTGAATTTGAGGCTTAAGAAAAATGACATGTGTCTAAAAACATTAGTTTATTGTAGTGAAGAATTCTAGATACATTAAAGGTAAATAGAAAAAAATTCAAAAAACAAAAAACCAAATCAAAAAATGGTTAGAGAAAGCCAAGAGCTTACTACTTAGGGAAAAACTCCAGTATAATACAATATATAACTCTCAAGCTAACTTAATGTTATGGGCTGAATTGCATTTCCCTAAAATTCATATGTTGAAGTCGTAACTCCCACTACCTCAAAATGTGACAGTTTTTGGAGATAGGGTCTTTAAACAGGTAACTTGATTACAGTAAGTCATGATCCACTATGACTAGCATCTTTTTAAGAGGAACTTAGGACATAGACATGTACAGAAGGCCATGTGATTACACAAGGAGAAGATGGGCATCTATAAGCCAAAGAGAGAGGTCTCAGAAAAACCCAACCCTGCCAACACCTTGATTTCAGATTTCTAACCCCCAGAATTGTGAGAAAATATATTTCTGTTGTTTAAGCCTGTAGTAGGCTTAAACTACAGGCAAAATACTACAGTCAGTCTGTAGTATTTTGTTATAATAGCCCTAGCAAACTAAAACAATTAATTTTATAAAAAAGAACCATATATAACATTAGTATCAACCGGGAAGACAATCCATAAAACAAAAGTAAAAATAAATTCCATTATTCTATGGTAATAAACACCAAAACATGGAAATGATAAGTAATTTTCTAGGTATATAATTGTCAAAATTATTACAGAACCAGAAAAAGATAGAAAGAGATACTTTTATAATCTTGACATGGTAAAGACCTTTCTTAGCCTGAAATAAAAGCCAGAAAGATAAATAAGTAAACATTTTAAATGTTGACTACATAAAAGTTGGAAACTTTTACACTGCAAAAAACACCATACACGAGGCTAATAAAAATTAAATACCTGCAATTAATGATAGAGCTTATGTTTCTAGTATATAAAGAATTATTAAAATTATAAAGAAAAATAGATTATTACTGAAAAAATAGACAAAAGATATCAAATCAATTAACCAAAGAAGAAAAATAAATGGTCAGCAAATTATATATATATGACATCTGTTTCTAATTTGCGTTCTGGAAAAACGTGTCAGTTTATACTCCCTCCAACAATACATACGAAAGCCAGTTTCCATTCGCTTGCCAATCTGAGTTTGATGAGTGTATATATATATATATATATAAAATATTTATTATATATATTTATTATATATAATATATATTATATAATAAAATATATTATATATTATATATTATATAATAAAATATATTTATATATTTTATATAACTTGCTAACCATTTATTTTGGTATGTATAGTATATGGGTATGTACATGTGAGTATGTAAATACATCTGTCTGTCTATCTATCTATCTATGTTTCAGCCTTAACAAATTCAAGCAAACATGCAATAAGATATTGCTGCCTTTCTGGTTGGCAAATTTAAAAACTCATCAAACTCAGATTGGCAAGCGAATGGAAACTGGCTTTCTTATGTATTGTTGAAGGGAGTATAAACTGACACATTTTTCCAGAACACAAATTAGAAACAGATGTCAAAACTTGAAATATGCAATTACACATCTAAGCAATTATCCTAAGTGAATAAACATACACAATCACAACGATTTATGGACAATAATGTTTACTGTTGCTGTATTTCTTCTTTTAGTTTAAATTTATTACAAAAGTTTTAAACATACAAGAGTAGAGAGAGAATTCATGAACCATTAGCAGAAACACCCAGTTTCAACAAACTAACATTTTGTTAATTTTGTTTAATCTGTCTCACCCTGTGCTTTTATTTGGGAGACTTTGCACTTTTATTTGGGTGTGGGGTATGTTGAAACAAACCCAAAACAATACAGACACTTCACAAATACTTTGGAATTTATGTATCCTCAACAAATACTTAAATATAAAATAACTAGAATAAGCTATTAATATTATTTAATAACCAGACTGTTTAAATTTTCTCAATTTTCTCAAAAATGTCTGCTTAGAGTTGATCTGTTTGAATCAAGATCTAAGTTCAATATATTACATTGGTTCATTATGTTATTTAGTTTCCTCCTCCTCTTCTTCTTCATCTTCATCTTTGTCTTGAATGAAGTAAGTCTTCCAAAATTGTATACTCAATTGCCAGTTCAGGCAAAATCAGACACAGTTCTTCTAATTTCTATTAATGGCTGTTTTCCAAGCATATAATAATGCCAACAATAACAAATTCAGTTGCTGCTATGGAGTATGTATTATGATTTTAATACTATTGTCAGTAATTTTACTATATAATTTCACTTAATCTTCATAGCAACTTGAAGAACATACTATTCCTGTTTTAAAAAATAAGAAACTGAGGCTTAAAGATGTTTAAAACCTCACACAAAGTGATATAGCTACTAAACAGCAGAGGCATATACTTATGTAAGTGGAATCACAGAAAACTGTTTTGTATATAAAATGGTTGACAGTATATTTGTGTATGAAACAGAAAATTCTATCTTCTCTTCGGATACTTTGAATGCTCAATACATTCAACAGAGGACATAGTAATTCTCAACATTCACACACCTAGTAACAGAGCTTCAAAAATCTACGAAAGAGAAACTGATAGATCTGCAAAGAGAAATAGAAAAATCTACAATCATAGTTGGAT
The DNA here is from genome assembly GCF_028878055.3 of Symphalangus syndactylus. Lineage (NCBI taxonomy): Eukaryota > Metazoa > Chordata > Mammalia > Primates > Hylobatidae > Symphalangus > Symphalangus syndactylus. The sequence continues at coordinate 106,711,650 of NC_072425.2, forward strand.
AATTTAATACATTTTTTCTCAACAAGCAATAGAACAAGTAGACAGAAAATCAGTGAGGATATAGAAAATTTAAACAACACCATCCACCAACTTGCCCTAATTGACATTTATAGAAAACATCATTCAATAATAACAGAATACACATTTTCAAAGGTGCACAAAATAATTACCAACTTGTACTATATTCGAAGTCATCAAATAGGTCTTAATGGATTTAAAATTTTCAAGTAACCTTACTCTCAATAGTGGATAGATCATCCAGACAGGAAAAACAACAAGGAAAGGGCGCATCGGAATAACACCATAGACTAAATGGACCTAACAGACATATACATAACATTCCATCCAACAGCAGCAGAGTACACAATCTTCCCACGTGTAGGTGGAACATTCTCCAGTATATATCATGTATTAAGTTATGAAACAAGTCTTAACAAATTCAAAAAGATTGAATTATATCAAGTATCCTTTCTACCACAGTGCTATGAAACTAGAAAACAATAATAGAAGGAAAATTGGAAAATCCACCAATACATGAAAATTAAATAACACATACCTGAAAAACTAAAGTTAAAGAAGAAATCAAAGAGGAAATCCTAAAATACCTTGAAATGAGCAAAAATAAAAACACAACATACAAAAAATTATGGATTTTTAAAATCAGTCTGAAATTGAAGACATAAAATATTTAGTAGGCTTTTGCTTTTTTGCTTTTTAAATGTTTACTATTAAAAATAAAGGGATACAATCATACATTGCTGCTGCTGATGCATAATTATATGACCCCTATGAAAAGGAATTTGGCATATCTATGAAAATTATAAATCCATTTTATCTTTATCTCAGGATTCCCACTTTTAGAAACATATCTAAAAGATAAATTAGAAAAATACAAAAGGGCATATCGATAAGGCTATTTATCATGGCATTATTTTTTGAACAATAAGTGATCAGTTAAATGAAATATGGGACATTCATATAAAAATATACTATGCAGCCATAAAAATAAATGAGAAAATTACAGCATATTTATGTAAAATGACATTTAGGTATACCATTAAGTGAAAAGTAAATGGTTCAAAATAGTGTATAGAGTATGCGGTCTTCTGTATGGAGGATACACACACACACAAACTTACAAAGACACACATTATTGATATTTTCAAAGTAAAGCAATTAATAGATCAAACCAAAACCTAACATATAGATAGATGTACGAAAAAACAGCATTGAGAAGATAGAATGGAATTTAGACTTTTTTCCCCAATATACCTGGCTTTATATGGCTTTCTAACCATGTAAATGTTTTGTATTAAAAAAATTCTAATTTTAAAAATCAGAAGAAATTTAACAAATAAATGTAACTCTATGCCAAAGTATTTGCATAACCATATAGAGAACAATTATTTCAAGTAACTTCAATACATAGTATTTTGACAACAAGTCCTTAGTAGGATAGAACCTAAGGACAAAATGAATTGTAAAATAAAATAAACTATATTGTCAGTTGTAATGATAGTTTTGTTATTTTGAACGTGTTTTAATTGAAGCATATTATAGAACCAAGCAAATAAGTAATTGTGTTAATATCGTTAGGAACCATTATTTTCAGTGAAAAAGAAATACAAGTCTAAAATCAAAGAAGTTGTAAAGCCCTATAATCTTAGCTCAAATTGAAAATGTCAACATTTTCTTTATTCTTTCCAAAAATGCATAGCTCCTTAGCTGTGTCCCCTAAAATGCCCTAACAGCAATGACAATTCAGGAGGATTGAGTATCTTCAGTGGCCAGATTCTGATCTTTAAATGATATTTCACACACACCCCCCCAAAGCTCCTTGAAAATAGTGAGCGAATCTAGGTTAGAGGTAAGAAATGTACAGAGCTTGCCTAGGATCTTTAGATGTGCAGTAAGGTGAGACACTTCTCAAAAACGATTGGGTTCATATAAAAAAGACAGAGTCAATTTGAAGAGGCTTCCCCTAGGCCAAGATAGGTAATTTGTGCACAGAATAATGACTGCAATACACTAAAACACATTAAGTATATGGAAATCCACAGATTCAGAATGATATAGAAACCACACACACCCTTGATGTTCACCATTAGAGTCTTGTTGGAAACTGACTCATTATTCTCAAAAAGTGACAAAAGGAAATAATGAATCCAGCCTTTCTTTTAAAAAATTTGTTTCAGTGTAACCAATCAAATGCTTCTCTACTTGGAATGGGATTATGTCCCAATAAACCCATGTAAGTTGAAAACGTCATAAGTCAAAAATGCATTTAGTACACCTAACATACTAAAGAAGCATCATAGTTTAAGTTAGCCTATCTTAAACATGCTTGAAACACGCTAGCCTACAATTGGGCTAAATCATCTAACACAAAGACTATTTTGTAATAGCTAAGATTATAGGGCTTTACAACTTCTTTGATTAATAGTTGAATATATCATTTAATTTATTGACTAATGAAAGTTAAAGAACAGAACGTGTATAGATACTTGAACTACAGTTTCTGCTGAATGTGTATCACCTTGGACTATGGTAAAGTTGAAAAATCTTAAATTGAACCATCATTAAGTCAGGGATGAGGGAAAGTTCTTTTAAAAATTCAGCTAATAGTCACAAAGGAAATAATAGAATTAGAAAATCACAGTGTATTATTTTGTTCTCATGAAGAAATACCCAAGACTGGGTAATTTATAAAGAAAAGAGGTTTAATTAACTCGCAGGTCCACATGTCTGGGGAGGCCTCAGGAAACTTGCAATCATGGCAGAAGTTACCTCTTCACAGGGCAGCGTGAGAAAGAATGAGTGCAGGGAGGAAGTCCCTTATAAAACCATTAAATCTCGTGAGAACTCACTATCATTAGAACAGTGTGGGGAAGCTGCCCCCAAGATTTAATTATTTTCACCTGGTCCTGCCCCTGACATGTGAGGATTATTACAATGAGATACCATGTCACACCAGTTAGAATGGCAATCATTAAAAAGTCAGGAAACAACAGATGCTGGAGAGGTTGTGGAGAAATAGGAACACTTTTACACTGTTGGTGGGACTGTAAACTAGTTCAACCATTGTGGAAGAAAATGTGGCAATTCCTCAAGGATCTAGAACTAGAAATACCATTTGACCTAGCCATCCCATTACTGGGTATATACCCAAAGGTATATACTATATATAGTGGATATATAATTCCAAGGCAGAGGATGAAAAAAAATTCCAGATGGGTTTCATCCTAGGACTCTAGATGTGATTTATGTCTTGCCCATCAGAAATTCTCAAATGACACTTGCTTTCAGAACTGGGCTAACTGAAGAGTAAGCTGAGTCACAGGGTGTAAGACATTCATTTTTCATGTGCAAATCTGGCAGAATTTGCATGACTCTGCAGCCCATAGTGGCAGTGGTGGGCTTCTGGTCTGAAATCACAGCAAAGGCAAGGGTGATCCTTGAGTCAGGAGTTGGTATCTCATTGTGGTTTTGATTTGCATTTCTCTGATGGCCAGTGATGATGAACATTTTTTCGTGTGTCTGTTGGCTGCATAAATGTCTTCTTTTGAGAAGTGTCTGTTCATATCCTTTGCCCACTTTTTGATGGGATTGTTTGATTTTTTCTTGTAAATTTGTTTAAGTTCTTTGTAGATTCTGGATATTAGCCCTTTGTCAGATTGTAAAAATTTTCTCCCATTCTGTAGGTTGTCTATTCACTCTGATGATAGTTTCTTTTGCTGTGCAGAAGCTTTTTAGTTTAATTAGATCCCATTTGTCAATTTTGGCTTTTGTTACTATTGCTTTTGGTGTTTTAGTCATGAAGTCCTTGCCCATGCCTATGTCCTGAATGGTATTGCCTAGGTTTTCTTTTAGTGTTTTTATGGTTTTAGGTCTAACATGTAAGTCTTTAATCCATCTTGAATTAATTTTTATATAGTGTGTAAGGAAGGGATCCAGTTTCAGCCCTCTACATATGGCTAGGCAGTTTTCCCAGCACCATTTATTAAATAGGGAATCCTTTCCCCATTTCTTGTTTTTGTCAGATTTGTCAAAGACCAGATGGTTGTAGATGTGTGGTATTATTTCTGAGGGCTCTGTTCTGTTTCATTGGTTTATATCTCTGTTGTGGTACCAGTACCATGCTGTTTTTGTTACTGTAGCCTTGCAGTATAGTTTGCAGTCAGGTAGAATGATGCCTCCAGCTTTGTTCTTTTGGCTTAGGATTGTCTTGGCAATGCAGGCTCTTTTTTGGTTCCATATGAACTTTAGTTTTTTCCAATTCTGTGAAGAAAGTCATTGGTAGCTTGATGGGGATGGCATTGAATCTATAAATTACCTTGGGCAGTATGGCCATTTTCATGATAGTGATTCTTCCTATCCATGCACATGGAGTGTTCTTCCATTTGTTTGTGTCCTCTTTTATTTCATTGAGCAGTGATTTGTAGTTCTCCTTGAAGAGTTCCTTCACATCCCTTGTAAGTTGGATTCCTAGGTATTTCATTCTCTTTGAAGCAATTGTGAATGGGAATTCACTCATGATTTGGCTCTCTGTTTGTCTGTTATTGGTGTATGGGAATGCTTGTGATTTTTGCACATTGATTTTGTATCCTGAGACTTTGCTGAAGTTGCTTACCAGTTTGAGGAGATATTGGACTGAGACGATGGGGTTTTCTAAATATACAATCATGTCATCTGCAAACAGGGACAATTTGACTTCTTCTTTTCCTAATTGAATACCGTTTATTTCTTTCTCCTGCCTGATTGTCCTGGCCAGAAATTCCAACACTATGTTGAATAGGAGTGGTGAGAGAGGGCATCCCTGTCTTGTGCCAATTTTCAAAGGGAATGCTTCCAGTTTGCCCATTCAGTATGATATTGGCCGTGGATTCATCATAAGTAACTCTTAGTATTTTTGAGATACATCCCATCAATACCTAGTTTATTGAGAGTTTTCAGCATGAAGAGCTGTTGAATTTTGTCAAAGGCCTTTTCTGCATCTATTGAGATAATCATGTGGTTTTTGTCTTTGTTTCTGTTTATATGATGGATGATGTTATTGATTTGCATATGTTGAAGCAGCCTTGCATCCCAGGGATGAAGCCAACTTGATCATGGTGGATAAGCTTTTTGATGTGCTGCTGGATTCTGTTTACCAGTATTTTATTGAGGATTTTTGCATCAATGTTCATCAGGGCTATTGGTCTAAAATCTTTTTGTTGTGTCTCCGCCTGGCTTTGGTATCAGGATGATGCTGGCTTCATAAAATGAGTTTGGGAGGATTCCCTCTTTTTCTATTGATTGGAATAGTTTCAGAGGGAATGGTACCAGCTCCTCTTTGTACCTCTGGTAGAATTCAGCTGTGAATCCATCTGGTCCTGGACTTTTTGTGGTTGGTAGGCTAATTAATTATTGCCTTAACTTCAGAGCCTGTTATTGGTCTATTCAGGGATTCAACTTCTTCCTGGTTTAGTCTTGGGAGGGTATATGTGTCCAGGAATTTATCCGTTTCTTCTGGATTTTCTAGTTTATTTGCATAGAGGTATTTATAGTATTCTCTGATGGTAGGTTGTATTTCTGTGGGATTGGTGGTGATATCCCCTTTCTCATTTTTTATTGCGTCTATTTGATTCTTCTCTCTCTTTTTCCTTATTAGTCTTGCTAGCAGTCTATCAATTTTGTTGATCTTTTCAAAAAACCAGCTCCTGGACTCATTGATTTTTTGAAGGGTTTTTTGTGTCTCTATCTCCTTCAGTTCTGCTCTGATCTTAGTTATTTCTTGCCTTCTGCAAGAACAAAAAATTGAAATTATGTTGAGGCACATGTTTAAAAATAAACGCTTTTTGAAATGTGGGAAGATCCTACTGGAAAGGTCGAGGAAACCACAAGGACTTTCAAAATGTTAGCTTGAAATACTGTGGTGTTTGCCCAGGAATTCTTTGTTATAGTGGATATGCTGGATTGACTTTTTAAACATCTGTTTTAATCTCCTTCCAAGGCAGAGGATGAAAAAAAATTCCAGATGGGTTTCATCCTAGGATTCTAGATGTGCTTTATGCCTTGCCCATCAGAAACTCTCAAATGACACTTGCATTCAGAACTGAGCTAACTGAGGAGTAAGCTGAGCCACAGGGTGTAAGACATTGATTTTTCATGTGCAAATCTGGCAGAATTTGCATGACTCTGCAGCCCATAGTGGCAGTGGTGGGCTTCTGGTCTGAAATCACAGTAAAGGCAAGGGTGATCCTTGAGTCAGGAGTTGGCTAAATTCCCAGAAGTCACTTTCCTTTGGCAGGCCAGTTCAGCTGTGTGGTTGTTATAGTCATTCCTGGAGGCCCAGCCCAGAGCCTGCTCCTATAGTTCTTGTAGCAATTTTCTAAATACCTAATTTCTTGTACTAATTTATTTTTGAATTTTCTATATTAGGTTGCCTGTATTAAACTCTTTTCTACTTATGGCAGCTTAAGTGTTTTCTGTTCCCTGCCATGGAACTTTTACACAATAGTAGAATACCATTATCATATACCTATCCTGATTATATACTTCCAGTGTAGTTCCTCCAGGAGGTCTTAGGAGAGTAAAAGACTAAATGTATTAAAAGGCTACCCCCACCATCCCACAGATATAATTGTATTTTTCCTATTTTGTTTCCTCTGAAATTAGAACCAGACCACCTCTTTGATCTTTGACAAGTTACCTGACCCCTGAGAATAATAATAAATGTCTACCTTATACTGTTATGAGACTTAAATTATCAAATGTATAAGGCACTTAGCACAATTCCTAGTGCATAGTAAATGATCAATAAATGAGATCCCCTCTTAGCATTATTACCTCTGTATAGACACCTGTCACTTATAATGATGGATTCATGATAAATGGTTTGGATACTCTTGAGGAAAAGAACTAGAATTCATTTACTTTTCTGTCTCAAGATCTTATACAAAATTTGACACTTTGTAGGTATTTAATGCTTCTTGAAAGACTTTTTCTAAATGAAGGGTCTGTGATTCAAAGGATTCTCAAAGTTCTCAAAGAACTTTTATTTTCTTTGGGAAATTAGAATATGCCTTAATGCTTCATAGAGCTTTCCTTGTAAGGAATATGTAGAAGAGAATAAAAGATCTAAAGGAAGTTTCTTATCCAATTCAGATCCAGTACGTCATGTGTGATGAAAGTAGGACCCAGAGTGACTGCTCTGTGCTCACACTCACAAACCTACCATTCTTTATAATCCCCCAATAGATTATTTTTTCTATGGTATCACATTGAGTAGGAAATGGCCATTAAGGTCTCATCCAATCCTGGTAGTCTGTGGAGGCTATGTTATCAATGCCAGCTGCTGTTGTGAAAACCTGCATGGAGGCCAGCACCCTGGCAACTGCTAGCACCCTACCACAGCTGATGAGCATGCACCTTGCCATGCTGCAGTTGCTCTTGGCATGTGCAAACAAGGATGTACCCCACTGTCACCACCCTACAATGTACTTTGGCTGGCATCATCACCCTTCAGAGTGTTGTGACCAGCAGTCTGGGAGCACTTTGATCCTTCTAGCACAGCAGGTTCCTACCCTTAAGGAGCCAGAGAGCAAAACAGGGGCCAAATATCAGTCCCCTAGAGTTAGAACATGCAATCCAGGAGTGCTGAGCTGAGCCTTGGCCCCCTAAAATCCTCGAGAAATGAAGGAGAAATGAAGCCAGTCAACTAAACCCAACTTGTACCACAATCAAACTTCCAAGGTCATCAAACAGAATAAAGGAAAAAAAAAACTCATCTAAAGGACAGCAACTTAAAAGACTGAAGGAACGTTAGCCACAAAGATGAGGAAAGAAGCAATGCCAGTGCAACATCTCTGACAACTCAAAAGCCCAGAATGTCTTCTTTCCTCCAAATGACAGCACTAGCTCTCCAGCAAGAGTTCTTAACCAGGCTGAGATGGTTGGAATGACACAAATAAAATCCAGAACATGGATAAGAACAAAGATCATTGAGATCCAGGAGAATGTTAAAAATAAATCTAAGAAAGCTAAGAGTCACAATAAAAAGATACAGGAGCTGACAGACAAAATAGCCAGTATAGAAAAGAATGTAACTGACTTATAGAGCTGAAAAATACACTACAATAATTTCATAATGCGATCACAAGCATTAACAACAGAGTAGACCAAGCTGAGGAAAGAACCTCAGAGCCTGAAGACTAACTTTCTGAAATATGACCGTCAGAAAAGAATAAATAAAAAAGAATAAAAAGGAAAGAAAACCTCTATGAAATATGGGATTATGTAAAGAGACTTAATCTATGACTCATTGGCATCCTAAAACAAAACTCTTGTGAAATATGGGATTATGTAAAGAGACTTAATCTATGACTCATTGGCATCCCTAAAAGAGATGAGGAGAATGAAAGAAACTTGGAAAATATATTTCAAAATATCATCCATGAGAACTTCGATGTAACAAGAGAGGTCAACATTCAAATTCAGGAAACGCAGAGAATCCTTGCAAAATGCTTCACAAGAAGATCATCCCCAAGACACATAATCATCAGATTCTCCCAGGATGAAATGAAAGAGAAATTGTTAAAAGCAGCTACAGAGAAAGGACAGGTCACCTACAAAGGGAAGCTCATCAGACTAACAGCAGATGGCTCAGCAGAAACTATAAAAGCCAGAAGAGATTGGGGGCCTATATTCAACATTATTAAAGAAAAGAAATTCCACCCAAGAATTTCATATCCAGCCAAACTAAGCTTCATAAGTGATAAAGAAAAAAGATCCTTTTTAGAAGAACAAATGCTGAGAGAATTCATTACCACCAGACCTGCCATCTAAGAGCTCCTGAAAGAAGCCCTAAATATGAAAAGGAAAGACCATTACCAGCCACTACAAAAACAAACTTAAATACACAGACCAGTGACACTATAAAGCAACCACACGAACAAGCCTGCATAAGAACCAGCTAACAACACCATAACAGGATCATATTCACACACATCAATACTAACCTTGAATACAGGATAAATGCCCCAATTAAAAGGCAAAGAGTGACAAGCTGGATAAAGCAGCAAGAACTAATGGCCTTTAAGAGACCCATCTCACATGCAGTGACACCCATAGGCTCAAAATAAATGAATGGAGAAAAAGCAAATGGAAAACAGAAAAAAGCGTGGGTTGCGATCCTAATTTCAGATAAAATAGATTTTAAACTAACAAAGATAAAAAAAGACAAAGAAGGGCCTACATAATGATAAAGGGCTCAATTCAACAAGAAGACCTAACTATCCTAAATATATATGCACCCAACACAGGAATACCCAGATTCATAAAGCAAGTTTTTAGAGACCTTCAAAGAGACTTAGACTCCCACACAATAATAGTGGGAGACTTTAACACCTTATTGACAATATTAGACAGATCATTGAAGCAGAATATTAACAAAGATATTCAGGACCTGAATTCAGCACTGAACCAAATGGACCTGATAGACATCTACAGAACTTTCCACTCAAAAACAACAGAATATACATTCTTCTCATTACCACATGACACATACTCTAAAATCGACCACACAGTTGGACATAAAATAATCTCAGCAAATGTAGAAGACCCAAAATCATTACAATCACTCTCTCAGATGATAGCACAATAAAACTGGAAATCAAGATTAAGAAAATTGCCCAAAACCATGCAATTAAATGGAAATTAAACAACCTGCTCCTGAATGGTTTTTGGGTAAGTAATGAAATTAAGGCAGAAATCACAAAGTTCTTTGAAACTAATGAGAATAAAGACACAACATACCAGAATCTCTGGGACACAGCTAAGGCAGTGTTAAGAGGGAAATTTATAGCACTAAATGCCCACATCAAAAAGTTAGAAAGATATCAATTTAACAACCTAACATCACAACTAAAAGAACTACAGAATCAAAAACAAATCAACCCCAAAGCTAACAGAAGACAAGAAATAACCAAAATCAGCTGAACTGAAGGAGACTGAGACATGAAGAACCATTCAAAAGATCAATAAATCCAAGAGTTGGATTTTTGAAAAAAAAAGAAAAAAGAAAAGAGAAGGGATAAAAATAAACACAATTAGAAATGACAAAGAGGATATTACCACTGACCCCACAGAACTACAAATAACCATCAGAGAATGTAATGAACAATTCTATGCACACAAACCAAAAAATCTAGAAGAAATGAACAAACTCCTGGAAACATACACTCTCCCAAGACTGAACCAGGGAGAAATTGAATCCCTGAACAGACCAATAATGAGTTCTGAAATAGAATCAGTAATAAATAGTCTGCCAACAAAAAAGGCCCAGGACCAGAAGGATTCACAGTCAAATTCTACCAGACGTACAAAAAAGAGCTGGTACCATTTCTACTGAAACTATTACAAAAAATTGAGGAGGGAGTCCTCCACAACTAAATATATGAGGCTAGCATCATCATGTTACCAAAACCTGGCAGAGACACAACAAAAAATGAAAACTTCAGGCTAGTATCCTTGGTAAACATTGATGCAAAAATTATCAACAAAATACTAGCAAACTAAATCCAGCAGCACATCAAAAAGTGAATCTATCATGATCAAATAGGCTTTACCTCTGGGATGCAAAGCTGGTTCAACATATACAAATCAATAAACATGATTCATCATCTAAGCAAAACTAAAGACAAAAACCACATGATCACTTCAATAGATGCTGGAAAGGGTTTTGATAAAATTCAACATCTCTCCATGTTAAAAACTCTCAACAAACTGGGTACAGAAGGAACATACCTCAAAATAATAAGAGCTGTCTATGACAAAACCACAGCTAACATCACACTGAATGGGCTAAAGCTGGAAGCATTCTCCTTGAAAATTGGCACAAGACAAGGATGCCCTCCCTCACCATTCCTATGCAACATATTATTGGAAGTCCTGGCCAGAGCAATCAGGCAAGACAGGAAAGCCATCCATATAGGAAGAGAGGACGTCAAACTATCCCTGTTTGCAGATGATATGAGCCTGTACCTAGAATACCCCATAATCTCTGCCCAAAAGCTCCTTGAGTTTATAAACAACTTCAGCAAAGTTTTGGGATGCAAAATCAATGTAAAAAAATCACGAGCATTCCTACACACTAACAGTCAAACAGAAAGCCAAATCAGGAATGCAATCCCATTCCCAACTGCCAGTACCTAGGAATACAGTTAACCAGGAAGGTGAAAGATCTCTACAATAAGAAATACAAAACAATGATCAAATAAATCAGAGATGACACAAACAAATAGAAAAACATTTCATGCTCATGGATCAGAAGAATCAATGTCATTAAAATGGCCATACTATCCAAAGCAAATTACAGGTTCAGTGGTACTCCTATAAAACTACCAATGACATTCTTCACAGAACTAGAAAAAATATTTTTAAATTCATATAGAACCAAAAAAAGAGCCAGAATAGCCAAGGCAAATGTCCGGAATGGCAACTAATAAAAAAGAACAAATCAGAGGCATCACGCTACCTGACTTCAATCTATACTACAGGGCTATGGTAACCAAAACTGCATGGTACAGGTACAAACACAGACACACAGACCAATGGAACAGAATAGAAAGCATAGAAATAAGTCTGCAATGGACATAGATTTCATGACGAAGACACCAAAAGCAATTGCAACAAAAGTAAAAATTGATAAATGGGATCTAGTTAAACTAAAGAGCTTCTGCACAGCAAAAGAAACTATCAACTGAGTAAACAGTCAATCTACAGAATGGAAGAAAATACCTGCAAACTATGCATCTGACAAGCCTAATGTCCAGCATCAATAGGGAAATTAAACAAATTTACAAGAAAAACATCAACCCCATTAGAAAGCGGGCAAAGGACATGAACAGACACTTTTCAAAAGAAGACACAGAAGGCTAACAAGCATATGAAAAAAGCTCAATTATCACTGATCACTAGAGAATGCAAATCAAAACCATGAGATAGAATCTCACACCAGTCAGAATGGCTATTATTAAAAATAAAAAATAACAGATGCTGGAGAGGTTGTCGAGAAAAGGGAGTGTAAATTAGTTCAACCATTATGGAAAACAGTGTGGCAATTCCTTGAAAAGCTGAAAACAGAACTACCAATTGATCCAGCTATCCCATTACTGGGAATATATCCAAAGGAATAGAAATCATTCTGTCATAAAGATCCACATGCATAAGTATGTTCATTGCAGCACTATTCACAATAGCAAACACATGGAATCAACCTAAATGCCACCACTGGTAGACTGGATAAAGAAAATGTGGTACATATACACCATGGAATACTCTCAAGCCGTAAGAAAGAAGGAGATCATGTCCTCTGCAGGGACATAAATGGAGCTGGAGGCCATTATCCTTAGCAAACTACTATGGGAACAAAAACCAAATATCACATGTTCTCACTTATAAGTGGCAGCTAAATGATGAGACCACAAAGAATGGAACAAGAGACACTGGGACATACCAGAGGGTGCAGGATCAGAAGAAGGAGATGAACAGAAAAAAAATTACTATTGGGTACTAGGCTTAGTACCTGGGTAATGAAATAATCTGTACCACAAACTCCCGTGGCACAATTTTACCCATATAACAAAACTGCACATGGACTCTGAACCTAAAATAAAAGCGTTTAAAAATTTTCAAAAGGGAAATAATATAGTCAGAAAAGACCATGTATTATACTAGTCTATTTACATGAAATGTCCAGAATGGCAACTTTTTAGAGACAGAAAGTAGATGAGTGATTGTTTAGAGTGGAGGCAGGGGAGGTTGTTGATTGTTGTGAGGCAATTGTGGAGTGATAGGGTACAAGGTTTTCTTTTTGGGTAATTAGAATTTGCTGAAACTGATTGTGGTAACAGTTGCACAATTCTGTGAATATACTAAAACAATTGAATTGTACACATTAAATGTATACATTTTATGGTATATGAACTTTATCACAATAAAACTGTTACGAAAAAAGTTTCCAATGTAACAAAATAATAATCAGCCTTCAGCTGAAATTCTATCAACTTCAAACAATATTTTATTCAACAAACTTAGATTTAGACAGTTTTAAAAAATACCTTGTACAAAGATTGTGTGTGCAAATAGTAGTTTGGTGAGAACAAATGCTATTCTCAAATTGCCTATTTAGGTGCTAGGGAATTTGACCAAAAAAATCACAACTCCAGAATTACACTGATAAACAGCAGACTTTCACATTAATGCCTTCTGTCCCTGCTAAGTTTTTTTGTTTCATTATGAAAGGCCTCACTGTCTGGAATTTCACTTATGGTGTGACGCAAATAGGATTTCTTAATGACAGGAAGGTTCAATAGCAGAAAGATGATTAGTCAGTGGAGAGGAATTTCTAACATCCTGGTTGACTTTTAGCACAGTCTACTCACTTTCTTTTCTTTTTCAGTGTTACTATGGGGATCATAGAACTATAACCACATGTGGTTTAGACAGGAAGTGTCTTAAACTTTATCAGAAACAAACGGGCAGAGGGCGGCAGCACCAAGTGGTGAGCAGGACTGGACCCCAGAGCCGGAGGTCCATTCTTGGCCCTGTCAAGGGTCACTGGGTGAGGCTGGTGACTCGTTTATGTCTCTCAGGCTGACTTTCCTGTTTGTTATACATTTTCAGAGTAGATCCTGGGAAAAGATGTATCAGCTTATTGACTTTAAGTGTTTTTAGAAAACTCTCTACAATAGAGTTCTTGCTTTAATTAAAAAAAATTAAAAACAACACTATAGTATGACACTCCATTATCAAGTAAGTTTAAATAGGGGAGATAGAAAAACATTGTTAATGGCTACATCTGAACGGTCTAGAGGTAAATAGTTATTCTAAAAATAAATGTATTTTAGGTGTAATCTTTTTTTTTTTTTTTTTTTTTTTTGAGACGGAGTCTCGCTCTGTCGCCCAGGCTGGAGTGCAGTGGCACAATCTCGGCTCACTGCAAGCTCCGCCTCCCGGGTTCACGCCATTCTCCTGCCTCAGCCTCTCCGAGTAGCTGGGACTACAGGCGCCCGCCACCACGCCCGGCTAATTTTTTTTTGTATTTTTAGTAGAGACGGGGTTTCACCGTGGTCTCGATCTCCTGACCTCGTGATCCGCCCGCCTCGACCTCCCAAAGTGCTGGGATTACAAGCGTGAGCCACCGCGCCTGGCCTAGGTGTAATCTTTTATGTTGTTTAAGGAGATTATACTAGGGACTGATGAGAAAATTTCTGAATAGTTACCTATAGATCCCACTTCATGTAAAATTGAATACTTTGGTCCATATGACAAACTAATGGCTGAGGGAAATGCCATTACGAAAAACTGTGTATGTGCACATTCACATGTGTGTATGCATGTTTGTAATGTGCTCATAACTTAGACACATAGTATTTGTAAGAATCCAGCTATTGCAACAGGACAAGAGACACAATTAGCAACATTATCCAGTAGTCTAAGTGTCTTTTGTATAAGCTATTCAGAATTTTAAATGTTAAGGTAATTTAAAAAATAAGATGTCTAGTTTGCTAGTAAATTTAACACTCATGTTGGCCATTTGTGAAACATTATTTTAAGTGATTATTTAAATCCTTTAAATTATAATGTATGATTGTCTAGACTTCACCCTTGTAAGACCGGGTATAACGCTGTTAGATAGTGGCATTCTGAGATATTCCTTCTGAGTACAGAGTGAATACTTTCTGACAAAATGGATTTAAAATATTCCGTACACCGGTACAATTCAAAGAAGAGCTCAGATTCAACAGGAAGCAGGAAACCTTGGTTCCCCATTCCCACTCCAACTGTCTTCCTCACATCCAGTCATTTTTCCTCATACCGGAAAAATGTGTGTGACACAGATTCCATGTGTGTATTTTGTGAATATATACAGAGCATTAATGATGGAGAGTAAGAGAGCTGCAGCATCATACTGACTGTTCTTGGGTAAGGGGAAAAGAAGCTGAACTCATGTTACAGGTTGGTCATAGGATCCGTGTCCAGCTCAGCTCAACTGTGACTCACAGAGAGGAGTCTGTTCCATCAGCTCCATGCTGAAAGAGGCAGTCACAGTCAGTGGTAAGCTGGTTCAGCAGAGCCAATATCCCTTACAGTTCGTTGTCTATAAAGTCCCTGTTAGAGGATTCCTATTCTAGCAAGTGGAGTTAGCAATATCACAGCAAATTCTTACCCTGCCTTCAAAAATTCTAAGTCTGTGAGCACAGATGTTGTGTAGAACTTTTATCTAATTAGGAATTGTAGCATTTATTACTATATATTTTTTTGAGACAGAGTCTCACTCTGTCACCCAGGCTGGAGTGCAGCTGCACGATCTCAGGTTACTGCAAACTCTGCCTCCTGGATTCAAGTGATTCTCTTTCCTCAGCCTCCTGAGTAGCTGGGGTTACAGGCATAAGCCACTATGCCTGGCTCATTTTTCTATTTTTAGTAGAGACGGGGTTTCACCACATTGGCCAGGCTGGTTTGGAACTCCTGACCTCAAGTGATCGGCCTGCCTCAGCCTCCCAAAGTGCTGGGATTACAGGCATGAGCCATCATACCTGGCCTGTAGAATATATTATAAAATGCTAAATGAGGAGAGGTGGAAGGTGTATTCTGAAAAGTCTGACATTTCCTAGGAAAATATGTATTTTTCATGTTAATCCCATATTACTCCATACTATCTGGACTAATTACATCAGGAATGCTCTATTTGTTTAGGTAAATTCAAGACAGAATGGTTGATTAATTCCAAGGGCTAAGTAGCATAAATAAGCCAATTTAGGAGCCAACTGGAAATGATGTTGGGGCAAGAACTATACCTGCATTTAAGGTGAACTAATGTAAATTGAAGTGCTTTGGAACTTGTAGCACATTTGCTTAAGGTAACATATTATTATAATAATTGAAGAATATTATGGTTTTTAACATTACTAACTCTGCATGATTTAATTTTAGATGCTTGCCAGTAAGAATTATGATTAAACACCTGTTTTCATGACATGCAGCCTTTCCTAAAGATTATGCACATTTCTTTTGCCAGGGAACTTTCTTTAAGTGTATAGAAAAACTTTTTTTCTTTTTGGTATCCTCTCAAATATCAATAAAGATGCCCAAATAAATAAGTCCTGAGTCAATGTAATCAATTAACAATTTTTATAGTTTATTGCCTATGAACCAGGGATTTAAATCTTGCTCTCTCTTTTCCATCACTAAAATTCTGGGAAACAAATACTAGAGAAACATCTTTTATTGATTGATTGATTGATTGTCCTTGGACAGGTCTGAAACCAATAACAAACCTGCACAAATGGGGCAGTCCAGAAAGGGATAAGGCAGTATGCTAATCACCTTGCATCCACTATCTCACTGGATCTCTACAAAACCCTGAAAGATAAATAGCAACGACTATTAACTGGTGAGAAAGATTAGCTCTCTAAATGATCTGCCCTGATTTCAAGTAGCTACTCGGAACTCTACCTGCCTCCAACTGAATGACATCTTTTCTTTTCTCGGGGTTTCTGCCTCTATAAGAATACTCTTGGCTAAAATATTGCCTTACAGTCTTACATGAGAGGAGGAGACATGGGAAGGGGAGAGTGGGCTTTGGGGCCTGGCAGACCTGAGATCAAGGCCTTGCTCTGCACTCTAGTTGGGTGATTTTAGGCATCTACATAGGCTTGAGAGAGCCAAAGCACAGAGCTGTAGCCCAAATTCTTCCAGTTACTACCTCAACCCATGAGTCATGAATTACAGAGCAGGGACACACATTGTAAGAACTTTGTGAGACACCTTAAAATGTGTCACCCCCTGGTTCATTATGTTGATCACCTCCTGTCTATTTGCCTCTTAATGTTAAGCAGTATGACACTTACATGTAAGTATATCTGGTGCGAGTCTTTAGTGGGAGCAAAGAAAGGATGAGGAAAGTGGGTAGAAGAGATGAAGGTGGGAAGAGTTGAAAAGAATGTGACCTGTTTTATATCCAGTTATGGGGGGATGGCCCAGAAATCCAAGCCATAGAGAGGGTACTGGTCCCCCAGAAAGGAGACGGAAGTGGGCTAAGTTCCTGGGCCTGTGGTGGTGAACCAATGTCTGGATGCACCTGAGAAGGAATCCTGGGCCCTTTGGATGTCTGGATAGGGAGATTACTGCTTGCACAGGTCACAGTCTCCTTATAAACCTACCTTATTTCATCAATTCTTAAGAATTTTTCGAAAACCTTATATTGAATTTAATTAGTTAGGTACTACTGACATTGGAAACTTGAAAAAACAAGCAAAAAAAAAAAAAGAGAGAGACAGAGAGAGACTTAGAGAAAGACTCTTCCTTAATCTTCCCTGGTTGAAGTTGGTTGGATGGGGTGTAGTGGGAGCATGAGAAAGTTATTATGGAAAGGAGGCAGAAGAGCTGAGGACCTTAACTCTGGTGGCAGAGCTTTTGCTGAAAACTAAAATGACTTGAAAGCAGCAAAAGACATGAAAGTTACTTTCCTGTAATTATGGTTAGAAATGATTTTTTGATGCCTTCAGGTTGATTTCTTGTATCACCTTCTGGAGGCCTGGAACTTCATATTCAAGATACCAGGTTATAACATTTAAATTAAAATGACCTTAAAGTTTTTTTTAATTCCATGCTTTGAATCCAGGTAATGTTAACCTTGTTTTTGTTTGATCCACTGGAAATGTTTCCACTTGGCTCATTTCTGTGGGCAGCAATGGATTAATTCTTTCAGTGCCCAGCATTCTGCCCATTGCTGATTTTGGCTCTGGGCAACAACAGCTCATCTCTGGACTCACCTCTATTCCCCAGTAAGGAAAAAAAGAACTCTCAGTGATGAAGGACTAAACTTGTGGGTAGCAGGCAGTTTTTATGATCATATGGGTAAACCAAGGCAGGCAAGGACTGACAGTCACAAATGCAGTTTAATAATTTCTCTCTTTTTCTTCCATTCTCACTTACCAGCTTCTGTTCTCATTCTCATGACTACTCAACACATTCATGACTTCTCTTAAACTTCTGAACTACCCCTAAGCCCTTCGTTTATCAGGAAACCTCATCTCCCATCCTGTAGAAAAGGGAGAATCCCCATAACCTCCCTTAATTTTCCATGAAGGCCAAGCTGTGTAGACCCCTCCATACCTCCTTCTTTTCTGTCCTCCCCTGATCTAATATTTCTTTCTCTCTATTGGTTCATTCTCTTCTGCTATATATGTGCTCAAAAGTCTCATTTTCTACAACCTAACATTTCTTACACAATATTGTCTGCTCCAGAAGCTCCCAGGCTCTCTCCTATCCTTCATCAATGTAGTTTTTAAGTGGAAAGTATCCACTTGCTGTTTTATTTTTCCATTCCATTTTTATTGCTCACCCCACAGAAATTAAGCTTCTGCCCCTTCCTTTCTAATGAGGCTGTTCCTATGGTGGTCATTACCATATACTTATTTCTAATTGCCAAATCTAGTTTTGTCATTTCAATTATTATTGTATTTTATTTTGAAATGATTATTCATAACCATTTCGTTCCTGGCATTGCTTTAAGGATTTTCCATATATTATCCCATCTAGTTCTCAACATATTCCTGTATATTAAGTGTTATATTTCACATTTTATAAAGAAGGAAGCAGCTTTGCTTGACACTATTAACAACTTCCTCCATCTGGCACATTTTCTCCTCTTGGCTTCTGTAAGATGACTGTATTCATCTTTATTTTTTTCTGACACCCATTCTTTCTCAGTGACCTAAATCAATCCCACATTCATGTCTATGTGCCTGTCTCAATATCCTTTCCCCTTGTGTTCCTGATTCATGTTTTAAATGACATAATTAGTATCTCTCCATTCATGCTCAAGAAAACAAGCCTAACTCATTATCCTACCATTCATGTTTTTGGTATACATTTATAGAATCTATAGAATCTATAATATATGCCTGGAATTGTTTGCTGTGCTGAGGGCATTAAGATGTGCAAAGCACAGCCCTGTCCTTCAGGACCAGGAGATGAACTTATAAACAATTATAATACAAAGTACAGGTACTACAACAGGAGTATGAGAAGCAGCAGGTCAAGAAGCAACAGAAGGGAATCTGTAGCTGCTGGATGGTTCAAAAAGGTCTCCCAAAAGAGATGAAAACTTCTGACATCACTATGAAAAAGATTTCTAAGGAGAAAAGGAGAGAGAAAAGTAATACATACTACAAAAGGGCCTAGCAAATACAAATGTATGGAGGTTCTAGAGAGAGAATGGTATCTGAAGGACAACCATGGTTTACTAGCTTAGATGCTGAGGGGTCAGCATTCTCTACATGGTTGACAACATCACTATTGAATTATTTATCTAGGAAACATCTGGCTTTCCCGTCCTCTAATAAATCCTCCACAATAATTTATGATAAGAACCTTAACAAGGGCAGTGACTACAGGAAGAAAGAGAAGATATGGCAGGCAAAATAAGTCCTGTGGAAAATGGAGTCCACGATTTTTATGGTTGCAATCAGTATTGTTGACTCCATTTTCCATAGGACTTTTTTGCCTGTCATATCTTCTTTTTCTTCCTGTGGTCACTGCCCTTGTTAAGGTTCTTATCATAAATTATTGTGGAAGATTTATTGCTTAAGATTTGAGAAAGGAACTCTGCCTTCTCTGTTATCAAGCCCTTAACCCTGCTCAAAAATAAATATGCCTACAGATCCAGATGCCCTATTCAGCTAACCTAAAATTATGCTGGTTTTGAATTTTGAAATAGAACTAAGCAATTTTGAAAACATCAGAATAACTTTTCTCAATGTGAAATAAGTTAACAGTGAACCCCATTTTTTAAATTTTTGGAAGGTATTCTTGTCATTTTACTTATCAGAGTGTGTGATCAGCATCAGAGACCAGGAAGACATGGTTATATCAAGTGGAAGAAAACTTAAAGGATAAACAAGGGTGTCTCTGAAAAGAATGTTAGGAGAAGAATGTGTCAGTGTGTCAGTAAAAGGACTTGGAATATGTGGATTACCAAAGAAGCTATGGAAGAAGCCAGAAAAGCCAGCTGTATTTTGTTGAGAGAAAGGAAGAAAAAGAAATGGTAATGGGTGATGTATTTATGCAGTCATGTTCCCAGCTGCACCACACCATGGGCTGAGATGGCTTTGAGTGAGTCTTAATCCTCACCTTAACAAATGGTTTCTGTGTGAAAATAATACTTTGTTTCTTTTCTCTTAATTCTTTTTCAAATAGTTTTGTAGATTTTGTTTTATCCTCACCCTAACTTTATGGATAGGAATTATTATTGTTCATTTCACAAAGGAAAGAAACTGAAGCAGAGTGGTTAAGAGGTTTGCCTAAGATTTTCAAAAAGCTAGTAATGAACAGAGCTATAATCAGTTCAGTCATACAAGAACTCTTGCTATTATATGAGCCTAAGAGTCAATTATTGAGAGGACTGAAATTATGTACCAAAATACAGAATTCTTGAATGCTGATTCTGAAAAGTTTGGTAGATCAATATAAAATTTGCAGACATGCTAAATAAATTTTCTAGAAAATATCTGAAAGTTATTTGCTCTAAGCTTGGATGATAAAGTTTTGTTCTTTGTTAATGTTATTTGCTCAGGCATGTTCCAAATTTCATATAGCTGTCTTATTATCGCCATATTTGCAAATATACCTATCATACTGGACACTGTAATTTGGGCCTTACTAAATTAGTCATCATATAATTTGGTATTTGGTAAATTTGATTATCATATAAATAACTACAACAGGTGTTAAAAAAAACTATATTGTATTGCTTACTTCCTGCCAATATGTCTCTTTTCCTCTTCTAACTATGTAAAAAAATACTTTTTGTTTTTCCCTTTTTAAAAATCAGATACATTATTAAAAGGAGGAAATGTGTTTCTCACAGTGCTAGGTCTGCTCTCATGGGATCGAATAACAGTCCTGGCTAAGGGCTCAAATGCCCTGCTCAAATCCTCAGACAATTCCAACATCCACAAAAACTATGAAAGGAATAAGTAAAATTAACTTCAATTGTTTCCTTAAATGTATCTTGTAGAATTTTATAAATGTACATATTAGTTGGTTGTCACACTGCTATAAATACCCAAGACTGGGCAATTTATAAAGGAAAGAAGTTTAATTGACTCACAGTTCCATATGGCTGGGAGGCCTCAGGAAATTTACAATCATGGCAGAAGGAGAAGCAGGCATGTCTTACATGGCAGCAGGTGAGAGAGAGTGTGTATAGGAAAAACTGTCAAACACTTATAAAACCATCAGATCTCGTGAGAACTCACTATCACGAGAATGGCATGGGGGAAACTGCTCCCATGATCCAATCACCTCCCACAAGGTCCTGCCCTCAGCACCTGGGGATTATGGGGTTATAATTTGACATGACATTTGGGTGGCAACACAGAGCCAAACCATATCAATGTACTTATTGCAATCTGCTATGGCTATATTTTCAAGACTAGGGACAGTTGTGACAGAACCTGACAGTCATGAGACAAGCTTATTAACCTCATTCTTTTACCTGTGGTAGCGGCATGAGTGCCCCCTCACTGTTGACGACTTTTTCCCAAATGTCAAGTCTTTCTTAAGTCTTTAAGGGATGAAATACTATCCAAGGTCAAAAAGAGCCCTTTTTAGTCTCCCCTTCAGGTTCTGTGAATTTGCTCTCTCCAGGGACGGATGGCGGAACTGCTATAGTACCCAACAAACAGGAAATCTCCAGAGCAATTCTGTATGTACAGCCTGCTTTTCTTTGCTTTCATCGAGTTTAATCTATTTCCTTTAGCAGTGCATAATTTCAGACAATACATGCATGTTCTCTAGAGCTTTCCTGTGGGTTGTATTTGGGGAGAGATTATTTTTACTATGTTGTCAGTTTGCCTTACTTGAAAGTCATGTATTTGGAGAAATTGCGACTCCTCTCTCTCTCCCTTGGATTCTTGTAAGCTCTGTCTTAACTTTATATTTTGGGATAATCTGGAAACTGAGAAAAGGGAGGAGATATGCTAAATATTAAGATGTTGCTTACCTCTCTCTACTACTGTGCTAGTGAATAACATAAGGAGACAAAATTCCACAAATTAGTAATTTTTTACTAATATTTCTGTGATTCATTAACAAATTCACCTATCACATTTGAGGTTTAGTAAATCACATAGGAGACAATGTTTTAAAACCATAATTGCTTTAATCAGGTAAAAGGATACCACAGGGTCTGACTTTAAGACAGGGTGAGGGATTGCTATTTACATAACTGCAAAGGTACTTTTTTAGTTTAAGCAGCTCATAAAATTGGAAGGAAGACTAAGAACACTTCTGTCCAAAAGCAACATAATGCAAGCCACGTATGTAATTTTTAATTTTCTAGTAGCCTCTCCTGGGAGATAATTATCCATCATATCTCATGTTTCTTATGGGCAAGGCAGTAATTGTCCTTTTGTTCTTGCCTGTCTTTTAAGGATGTTTGTATAAAAAAGAACTTTGGAAGATATAGTGTGTCACTCTGGAAGAAAGGGTAGATGTTTGTTGTCCGGTATAGTAAGGTCTCTCTCCACTGCAGAAGTCAGGTAGGTTTGCTTCTAGCTCATCATAAAAGATTTTAATTCCCTCAGCTGTTAAATGAACAAACTGCACATACACAGCCCACTTGGGCTGCTCTGCAATGCTCCCAAAGGACTTGGAGGAACAATGGGAACTGATTGTTTCCAAATACGAAGCTCATGTTGTTGGCGGTAGCATGGGTAATATATTCCTTTATTTCTGACCCAGGAGAATCATGTCTTCTGTCAGCATCCATGAAAATGTGGCAGGTTAACTTGTTAGCCTGAAAGTAGGATTAAAAACTCAGACCTTCACAGTTCTAAAGAGTCACATTGAAAAATGTAAAGGGATAAAATTAATTAAAATAATGTACTTTATGTAACCCAACATATCCAAAATATCATTTCAACATGTAATCAATATAAAAATTAATCAGATGTTTCAAATTTTTAATACTAAGAATGTCTTCAGATAATAGAGAAATGGATGAACTCGTATTTGGTGTGTATTATACATAAAACACGGGAAAATGCAGGCAATGTAACCGGGGTCAAAAGACCATATTCATGAACTCATGAATATGGTTGAAACACTAGGAAAAGACTTAGTTAAAACAGAATCTGTGCAATACCATCTTATACTCTGTAAGTAGAAGATGCGTAAGAAGTTAAAAATGAGATAGAGACATTAATGCTCATCAAATATTTCACTTGTTCCTTTATGCTTCCTGACTCTCTCACAACATGGCACTTTCTTTTTTATATTTTTAAAATTTTTTTAATTATTTTATTTTATTATTATTATACTTTAAGTTTTAGGGTACATGTGCACAATGTTCAGGTTTGTTACATATGTATACATGTGCCAGGTTGGTGTGCTGCACCCATTAACTCGTCATTTAGCATTAGGTATATCTCCTCATGCTATCTCTCCCCCCTCCCCCCATCCCACAACAGTCCCCGGAGTGTGATGTTCCCCTTCCTGTGTCCATGTGTTTTCATTGTTCAATTCCCACCTATGAGTGAGAACATGCGGTGTTTGGTTTTTTGTCCTTGTGATAGGACAAAAACTGAGAATGATGATTTCCAGTTTCATCCATGTCCCTACAAAGGACATGAACTCATCATTTTTTATGGCTGCATAGTATTCCATGGTGTATATGTGCCACATTTTATTAATCCAGTCTATCATTGGTGGACATTTGGGTTGGTTCCAAGTCTTTGCTATTGTGAATAGTGCCGCAATAAACATACATGTGCATGTGTCTTTATAGCAGCATGATTTATAGTCCTTTGGGTATTTACCTAGTAATGAGATGGCTGGGTCAAATGGTATTTCTAGTTCTAGATCCCTGAGGAATCGCCACACTGACTTCCACAATGGTTGAACTAGTTTACAGTCCTACCAACAGTGTAAAAGTGTTCCTATTTCTCCACATCCTCTCCAGCACCTGTTGTTTCCTGACTTTTTAATGATGGCCATTCTAACTGGTGTGAGATGGTATCTCATTGTGGTTTTGATTTGCATTTCTCTGATGGCCAGTGATGATGAGCATTTTTTGATGTGTTTTTTGGCTGCCTAAATGTCTTCTTTTGAGAAGTGTCTGTTCATGCCCTTTGCCCACTTTTTGATGGGGTTGTTTGTTTTTTTTCTTGTAAATTTGTTTGAGTTCATTGTAGATTCTGGATATTAACCCTTTTTCAGATGAGTAGGTTGCAAAAATTTTCTCCCATTTTGTAGGTTGCCTGTTGACTCTGATGGTAGTTTCTTTTGCTGTGCAGAAGCTCTTTAGTTTAATTAGATCCCATTTGTCAATTTTGGCTTTTGTTGCCATTGCTTTTGGTGTTTTAGACGTGAAGTCCTTGCCCATGCAGAAAAGGCCTTTGACAAAATTCAACAACCCTTCATGCTAAAAACTCTCAATAAATTAGGTATTGATGGGATGTATCTCAAAATAATAAGAGCTATCTATGACAAACCCACAGTCAATATCATACTGAATGGGCAAAAACTGGAAGCATTCCCTTTGAAAACTGGCACAAGACAGGGATGCCCTCTCTCACCACTCCTATTCAACATAGTGTTGGAAGTTCTGGCCAAGGCAATTAGGCAGGAGAAGGAAATAAAGGGTATTCAATTAGGAAAAGAGGAAGTCAAATTGTCCCTGTTTGCAGATGACATGATTGTATATCTAGAAAACCCCATTGTCTCAGCCCAAAATCTCCTTAAGCTGATTAGCAACTTCAGCAAAGTCTCAGGATACAAAATCAATGTACAAAAATCACAAGCATTCTTATACACCAATCACAGACAAACAGAGAGCCAAATCATGAGTGAACTCCCATTCACAATTGCTTCAAAGAGAATAAAATACCTAGGAATCCAACTTACAAGGGACGTGAAGGACCTCTTCAAGGAGAACTACAAACCACTGCTCAATGAAATAAAAGAGAATACAAACAAATGGAAGAACATTCCATGCTCATGGTTTGGAAGAATCAATATTGTGCAAATGGCCATACTGCCCAAGGTAATTTATAGATTCAATGCCATCCACATCAAGCTACCAATGACTTTCTTCACAGAATTGGAAAAAACTACTTTAAAGTTCATATGGAACCAAAAAAGAGCCCGTGTCACCAAGTCAATCCTAAGCCAAAAGAACAAAGCTGGAGGCATCACGCTACCTGACTTCAAACTATACTACAAGGCTACAGTAACCAAAACAGCATGGTACTGGTACCAAAACAGAGATATAGATCAATGGAACAGAACGGAGCCCTCAGAAATAACGCTGCATATCTACAACTATCTGATCTTTGACAAACCTGACAAAAACAAGAAATGGGGAAAGGATTCCCTATTTAATAAATGGTGCTGGGAAAACTGGCTAGCCATATGTAGAAAGCTGAAACTGGATCCCTTCCTTACACCTTATACAAAAATTAATTCAAGATGGATTAAAGACTTAAATGTTAGAACTAAAACCATAAAAACTCTAGAAGAAAACCTAGGCATTACAACATGACACTTTCTAAGTGAGACTTTGAAAGCCTATGTGCAATTTCCAGTCTTTTATCCTCCGAGTGAGACATTTTTATTTACAACATCTGATCCCACATATTCATGCAGATTGTGCAGCTACAAGATGGTGAAGCTTCCACCAGCCTCCACTATGTGTAAAATTGGCACTAATATTTGTTATATTAATCCACTGACATTATGAGGATGTTTGTTAGCACAGAAAAACCTAGAATGCACTGACTAATATATACATTAGAATTCTTTTTACTTTCTTCAGCTCTGAGAAGCTAGAATTATTTCTTCTTTTAGCATTATAATCATTTATTGATGTCAAATATAATATAATTTAGCTATAAATTTTAAAAAAATCTAAAACCAAGACCTTCTAAGGGTTTTTATTTTTCAGTAGAATGTATTGATGGATATATTGTGTTGTGGTAATAAGTAGGGATACAAGTTGTTGGTAAAATATGGATTCTATGTTAAGAAACTTGAGTTTTAATTCTGGTTTATCATTGATGCATAACCTTTGCTGAGTTACTTCACCTCTCTGAGCCTCCTCCTTTACTTACAAATGATAAATAATATCAAATACACCTTTACATTGAGATTCTATTATTATTTCACTGTAAAAAGACAGAATAAGTTGAAGACAACATTCATGTCTCATAGCTACTGTATAGTTCTACTTTCAGAGAAGAATTATATTAATACTTCAAAAATGTACTTTAAATATTTTCATTTTCATTTCAAAAACTTTTTAAATATTTTCATTCTTAATTCCAAATCAAAAATTTTGATTAGTGTTTATTGTTTTGAAACTGGCTATCTTGATTTCTTGAGAAAAAATAATATTTTCTAAAATTATGGTACTTGATTGTGGTAAAATTGTATTTAGTGATAGAGCAATCTTGTGTGAGCTACAATTAGTTTATGAGTTCATCTCTAATTCCTGGTAAGTGAAGAGAGGTATATCAAAGACCAACAAGCCACTCGGATGCACTGGCATTTATTGAAAGGATTCAGAGATTGTTTTTTATGTATAATGATTGCATTTTTCTTCTAGATTTGGCCCCACAAACATAACATATCCCCTCACTACCACACAAATACACTTACATACTCTGGCTTAATTTTTGTTGCTGTTGTGGATCCAGTGACTTTTTAAATTGTGCTGATGAGTTGGAGAAAGAAATATTTAAAAATCTCAGTCCAGAAACTCAAAGCCACTCCAAAAACCTTGCGCCCTCCTCCTGCTCCCCAAAGTTGTGTCGCTACTTAATTCTTTAAGTATTCATTCATGAAAATATATAATATGGTGATGATCACATAAAACATGATTCTTCCACAATATTTTAGAAGCAGTAGTACTACTGTCAGGTAGATTGGAGAAAGGGTGTTGGATGGAAAATATAAAAATTAAATCACTTTTTAAGAAAGTAAATGAATTAATTGCCAGGGAACACTAACAACTTGAGAATAATTCAGTCATCCCTTTGGGCTTGGAAATTGAGCAGGAGCTCTTTTGACCAACTTTGAATTAGCCACCTTGCTAGATTAACTCTCACTTTCCATTCTCTCTGTAATCATACAGATGGATGTCTGTGGCGTACTTGGTGCTCATGGCTAAGTGGCTACTCTTCGGCCAGCCCACATTCTTCTGTGGCTTCCGGTTGGGTTGTATGCTTACTAAAAAAGAGTTAGTTTTGCTTGTTGTCAAACCTGTTAGTGCCAACTGTACTAATTGTATATAATATGTACATAATTATGTAATTGCACAAAATTTCAACTAATATTGAAATTATGGTATGTAATTAGATATAAACAAACCAATAACATACAAGTTTAAAGAGATCTTGTTTCTATGGACTCTAAGTGGCATGCTTTGGAAATACCAAAAAGAAATGGGTTGTTTAAAATAGTTCTTGTCATATTAGCTCTGGATAAGAACACTGTACAAGTGGTGTGTTCATAGGGGAATTTCCTTATTCAGGTTGCTTCACAAGTGTCATTACATTTTTGCTCCACATTAAAGAAAGTGAAACTGGAAACTGAAGATGAAACATTACAGGTTTTGTTCAAGAAAGATGATGTAGAACTCTGATCATGTGATCTTCACTTAATAAAAAGACCTTAGCTCCCCAACAAAAGATGAACATATGTAGTGGCAAATAAACATACATTCATAGTTTTAAGTTGAAATGTTTAAGATGTATGTCCTAACTATAAACTGGGTTTTTGATTAACTGAAAAACTATTGGTCCCAATCATGTTAGAGAAGTAAGCACTTACAAACATGGATTCAAATTAATTTTCCTCAAGTGCAACTTTGGAATTTACAACACTTCCTTGGGTTTGTAAGGTTGTCTAAGAGAGTTGGGAAAACAGATTAGGAATCTCAGGGGACGAAAAGCTAATAATGTTGCTGCCACCCCAACATAAAGAGAATGATTGTTTTCAGAATTTAATAAGCTGGAGCAAGAAGAGAACCTCAATCAAAGTGACTGTGGTAAATGCTGCGACTCCATTTAAAAGCTGATATAGGGGAGAATAAACTACCTTCTCTGAAACGCAAGGCACATCACTATAGAAAAAGAGGATTAGAAAGAGAGGGACAGATTCAAGATGTGGAGAGAGAGAGAGAAAAAAGAAGAGAATAGCATTAGAGAGGGAGGAGGAAGGTGGAAGTGAGAGGGGAGAACAAGAGAGATAAGGCAAGAAAATGCATTTTCATGTATTCTTAAGGATCCCAGTTTGTCCCAAATTTTTCTGTGTTTGTTTTTTATGTTAGAAATCCATCAATATTCAAGAGAGTGTAGGAGCTATTGACCTTTCCAGTTAAATCACTGTTCACATTTTTAAATGGAACTCTGAGCATTCGAATTATTGATCATCTTACAATATAAGAAAATGTATGATTCTATGAGCCATTCCTTGTTTTCTTATCAATTTAAATGACCAAAAGAGGCTATCTTTGCCACAGGCTAGATTTTCTGAGAAACAGTCGCTGAGATGGAAATTAGCATACAGACAATTTATTAGGGAATGTTCTCTGGATTAGCCATCATGGAAGGGAAGCAGAAATAGGCAGAGGGAATAGTTGGGCTGTAGTCTGCCAGTGGGTGCAGAACTTTACGCAACCTCAATAAACTCTTTAGTGAGTAGAAGTAGCCTAGCAAAGCAGTCCTCTCCAGCCAAGGGCAGTGACTGAGGGCTGAGAGCTGTCAGCGGGCCACGCTCAGTCCTGAGGGCAGTATAGCATCCATGACAATCTTTGTGTTCTATTTTGGGACCAGTGTGGCTTAGTGGGGAAATTGTAGCCATTGGAGATAGGCATTCAGTTCCAATACTAACTTTATCATGAACTGTGAAAATTGGACAAGCTATTTAACTTCTCATGTTTTTCTCTGTGTCCTCATCTATCTATTACTTTGATTTCTATGAGAGGATAAAAGGAGTTTTATAAGAGACTGGCAAGTAGTAGGTGCTCAATTAATATTGGAATATTGGCTCCCTCCCACTATTTTATAATCGATTAAAGAGATCTATATAGCCTTTTTAAAAACCTGGACATTTTCTTTTTACGTCCTCCTTATTCTACTTGCCATTTAGAGAAGAAAATTAATAATATTTCTCAAGCTATGTAGTTTAACATACTACTGTTCATGCTTCCAAAGAAAAATTGTATATAAAAATTTTCCAACTAAACTAGATTTCATGTATTTTAAGGAAGAAAAAAGTTAAATCAAAGAAATAGCCTTTGTATGTTCTTCTACTTACTGAAACCAGAGACAGATTATTCCTGTTAACAACTAAGATGCTTTATAATCTTCTCCCCTGATCTTAAGGTTCAAGGGCTTCTGGCATATTCTCACACTCACCAATACTTTTTCCTCAAAGGAACTCAGGACTATAGTAGCTACTGGTCTTTCTCCTAGACCAATGATGGCTAAGTCCCATTGAGCCTGAGACATGATAGAGTAGTAGTAGAGTGATTCATAAAGTGCAGTCTCTGAGAATCAACTGGAAAATTGTTACAGGCATAAATTCTCAGGTCCCAATCCAGACCTATTGACTCAGAAACTACAGAGGTGTTATTCAGCAGTCTCTGCTTTAACAAGTCTGCCAGGTGACTTTAATACACACTAAAGTTTGAGATCACTAGAGTTGTATATCAGTCAGTGTCCCAACAGGAAACAGATGCCATCTGCAAATTAGAATAACTCAAGAAAGCCTAATAAACTAAAGTTATCGAGAGTGTAAGGGAAGCTCCATTACCCTAGAGTTTGAAATGACAAAATCATTACTATCCCTAGGCCTGAAGGAATGAGGGGATTAAGAGGTTACTGGAACCCAAAATGAGAGAATCCTGTAGAGGATGCCTTGAGAGGAGTGGCACCTCCAGAACACAGGCCGGGTTTTAGTTTCCCGCAAGATGTAGTTTTCTTCTTCCTACTTTCTGTTGGAGCTCTCCAGTAGCTGAATCCAACCAGAAGCCAGAGGCAATGGGTCCTGTGGATGTCTTATTAATATATGATAGGGAAGGATAAGTTGGGTCTAAATGGGCAAATGAAAGATACTCTGTGTAAGTAGTAAAACTTAAATGTCAGTGTTAATTGTTTTTCATTTAAAAGGTCTGTCTCCCTTAATTTTAGTCTTTCCAAGCAGCTAATTATTTCTGCTTTACTTTAGAAGTGACTGCCTTGCACTCTCAAGGAATATCCCTTGTTTTTATCATTTAAGGTTATTATTGGCAAGAATCTGAAAAATGGGTGGAACTCTTAAGGCTAGAGATAAACTTGAGGTCAGAGAATTACATCATTTTTCTCTTTTTCTAGTATTTACCATCATAGGCATTGCTACATTTAAAACTAAAAATATGCCTGCATAACTGGCCAAAAAATGAAGAAATGAAAGTATTAGTGAGGATGAAAAGCCATGGGAATTGTCTACATTGTTAATGGCAATTGGTACCAAAAACTTTGGGAACAAGTTTGACAATACCTAAAAATATAGAACAGGTACCCTATCACTCAGCAATTCCAATCTCAGATTTACCCTAGATTAATTTATACTCATAAAATTAATAAGGTTGTTTTGTTTGTAATAACTAGAAAATAAGCATGACTACAAAATTCATCAAAAGTAGATTATTGATAAATAATCAACAATACCTTGTTGATATTGTTATACCAAAGAATACCAACAAAAATAAATGAACTGCAGGTAAGTATATCATCAACATGAATGAATCTCTTAAGTATTTTTTTTAAATAAAATAAACAGGTCAACAAAGTGTACATATAATATTATTCCATTTACATAAAGTTCAGAAGTAAACAAAACTAAGTAATATGTCATTTAGGGATGTATCTATATATGGTAACACTACTAAGAAACAAGGCACTTATTACAAAAGTCAGGATTGTGGTTATACATGGTTATGTAGGTGTTTATATACGTATACAATATATATGTGGTTACACATTGTGAAGTGGTTGAAATACAAATATCCATTGAAATTCAGGTTGGCACAGTGGATCAGTTGTACCTTTGGCTATTTTATTGTGCTGCAGATTGTCTGCTTGAAGTTGTCTGATGTGTTAACTTCAGATATTTCTGGTTCTTTTGCCACACCTGAACCTGGTATTGGAATAATACCTGGTGTGGCCAGGCGCGGTGGCTCACGCTTGTAATCCCAGCACTTTGGGAGGCCGAGGCGGGCGGATCACGAGGTCAGGAGATCGAGACCACGGTGAAACCCCGTCTCTACTAAAAATACAAAAAATTAGCCAGGCGTGGTGGCGGGTGCCTGTAGCCCCAGCTACTCGGAGAGGCTGAGGCAGGAGAATGGCATGAACCTGGGAAGCGGAACTTGCAGTGAGCCGAGACTGTGCCACTGCACTCCAGCCTGGGCAACAGAGCAAGACTCCGTCTCAAAAAAAAAAAAAGCAAAAAAAAGCTCTGGAATAATACCTGGTGTGCCCCTTCGCTTGACAACTATATTTCTGTCCCACTTAAAGAATCACTCTGTTTTCCAATGGGTAGTAAAATTAATTGGCTCAAATATAAGTTTCTTTTTATTCAAACAATAGTTACCATAACAAAATGTGTATTATGTAAACTTTAAAGCATACATAAACATTGAGAGAATATATAATGAATATCCATTTGTTCCTCACCCAGCTTCAACAATTATTAATGCTTTTCAAAATGTTTTCTTATAACAAAATTTAGATTTTAAAAAGTGGCATTGGCTTTTTTGAGTGCTACATTGTTCATAGAAGTAGAATGAACATATTTTGGAATTTAATAAATTTGAAATATATTTCAGTTCATTGCTTACACCACTTCTGTGATTTAGAGCATTTTTAGTTATTTTTTATGTGGTAGAATAAATTACATTTTTAATAGCATCTCATATGGTTGCCTGAGGTAATACAGTCTCATTCTGAATTACAATTCAGTAAAAAAAAAAATGTATTATTTGTTTCTTAAATGAAGCACCAGCATTGTTGAAGGAATTAGGATATAAGGTTAAGAATTTAAAGTTATTATCTGGCTGATGTCCAATGTTTTCTAATGAACAATAGTTAAGGTATGATTATAACCATTATGAGAGGAAAACTTAGATTTAATTTTAAGTGTATAGACACTTTCACTTGTAAGTCATGTTAATTTTATACCTTTGGATTATTCTAATAATCTGATATTGATAACAGATATTATATTCCCATAATAATATTTACAGATCTGTTATTCCTTCAAGTCTAAATAATTGTAACCAGTTTTACAAGTAAGGGAAAGAGAAATACTCCACTCTTCCATGAATATGGCTTGCCTACAGAAGAATTAGGGAGGACCAAAGGTGAATCTTTGAAAGAATTTTAAAGTTTTAATTACAGCAGTGGATTAGTCACTGTAGTTATGAATTGAGCCTATTTTACATGAAGGTGCTCAGAAAAATGGTAGGACATTCCCCAAATTTCATCCAGGGGCAGAGGACTGCCGGGACCAGCCTAGTCAGGGAGACCCTAACCCAGCGGCGCTAGAGGAATTAAAGACACACACACAGAAATATGGAGGTGTAAAGTGGGAAATCAGGGGTCTCACAGCCTTCAGAGCTGAAAGCCCTGAAAAGAGATTTACCCACATATTTATTAACAGCAAGCCAGTCATTAGCATTGTTTCTATAGATAGTCGATTAACTAAAATATCCCTTATGGGAAACGAAGGGATGGGCCGAATTAAAGGAATAGGTTGGGCTAGTTAACCGCAGCAGGAGCATGTCCTTAAGGCACAGATCACTCATGCTATTGTTTGTGGCTTAAGAATGCCTTTAAGTGGTTTTTCCACCCTGGGAGGGCCAGGTGTCCCTTGCCCTCATTCCCGTAAACCCACAACCTTCCAGCTTGGGCGTTAGATCATCATGAACATGTTACAGTGCTGCAGAGATTTTGTTTATGGCCAGTTCTGGGGCCAGTTTATGGCCAGATTTTGGGGGGCCTGCTCCCAACAGAGGACAAAGAAGACTCATGGCATGCTTTTAAAGGTTCAATGAAAATAAAAGTAAAGTTTCCTTTTGCATATCATCCAATACGTTCTGCCTACTATCTTTCTATATTTCATCCAGTAAGTTTATAGTGATTGCACATATAAATAATCAGAGAAGTCTGGGATTCCGTTTATAGACGACGGCAAGTAGTCCTACTCACATGCTTTATCAATTATCAAAGGGATATGAGAAGAATATCAATAATGGATACATCTAGCGATCATGGCCTCCCTATATCCTCCTTTCATTCCTGTGAAGATAAAACCAGGGCGGTGGAGATGGTTCATGCTCTTCTCAGGGAGAGGAATATTTCTAGTCTAAGGGACTAGGACAGAGCCAGGCATTAAGCTTCACACCTCCTGAAAGGGCCACACTAACACCCATTTTATCATGATTCCATGGAAGACATTCCATTTCTTAGCAAAATCATAACTCAAGCTGTCCATATACCTTCAAGTCCTGAAATTGTGTGGAACCATTCTAATGCAAAGTCCTCTTTTTTTGTGCATAAGCTGGGGTTATACTTTAGACATTGGTTAAATTAATACCACCTGCGGTCACAAACGCTAACTCTTTCTGTCCTTTTAGCTCAAGAAGGACAGAAATTCAGTCATTGCAACTTCCAAAATTGTTGTTCCTAATTGGTAGACAAATTTCGTTCATGTGGTGAATCAAGCAAGGTTCTGGGCTTGTTCTATTCTATGGCTCTGTCATCTTCAGCACGTGGGTTCCAAGGCCACCATGCCTGTTGTCTCAAGCTGGCCAAAGAGGAAAGGGCTTGGAGGAGTTTTTGTGAAACAGGCCTGAAATTGGTGCCTATCATTTCTGTTTCTATATTCTATTGATTAGAATTAAGTCACGTAGCCACCTGCAGCATTAGTGAGTAACAGAAGGTAGAGGAAATGAGCTCTGTGATGGCTAGCCATTCTCAGCCACATTACACACTTCCTTCTTTGTGTCTGTAGGGTCCAGGTGTCTTACACTTATGTTTACTTAGGGGCCTTTTGTAAACAAGGCTGGCCATGGCCTGCCACACAACAAAGTTAAGATATTCATTCAACTTTATGTAATTGGTTCCCCATGGCTTTTGATTTCAAGGACTAATAATATCTAATTATTCTGGCAGAAATGGTTACATTTAAGGAAGCAATATAAAGGGCACTAATTTTGGGAAACTAATGTAGCAGCTTAATATTTGCTCATTAGAGTCCATCATTGCCAACAGATTCTGTTCTTTGAAATAATTTTCATAATAACTCGACTAAGTTTCCTCATGAAAATAAATGGTGAAGATTAACTAAAATTTTGCTTTAGGATGTAGATAATTAGTGAGTCTGTGTTTTCTAAATGTCTCTGTCATGAGGGCAGAGACGAGAATTCTAAATTCTTTCCTTGCAAAAGGGCAGCACTAAACTATACACAGAGAGTTGTGAAACTTGAATGTGACTCTGACATTCAATTTCTATGGGATTTTAGAATGATCATTTCATTATTCTCTGTATCAGCAACCTTATATACAAAATATCTCTTACAGATGTTTTTAAGACAACATTTAGATGATAAGTATCAAAATATTAAAAAAAATTAAAGTTGCTATAAGAGTGCTAGGCAGTATTGCTTCAAATTTTGAATTACTGTTAAAGACTGATAAAAAAAAAAAAGAAGAAGAAAAATGATGTCCTGGTTAAACAGAGACCACTCAGTCAGCCTCTGGAGGACCTTATTTTTATGATGGAGATTGGTTATTTCTGGCTGACTTCTGACTGCTGATTGGCAATGCCTTGAAATTGGCTCTGTATTACACAGAAAGTATTAAGGATGGTTTTGTTGCCTTTGTGCAGCCCTCTGGACTTGACCCCTTCTGGAAGTTTGGGTTTGTTATTCTTGCAGGGGCAGAGAAATTTGCTCTCCTGAATGAATATTCTAGGGCTCCTTTGTGAACGTGCACAGAAACCCAAACTCTGTTTTGTGCTTTGAGAGACAGTGAGGTGAGCATTTCAACAGAAAGGTGAGCATTTTAACTTAGACCTGGAGATACAGGCACATTCAAAAATTAAAATCATTTCTATGGAACTATTAATAAGAAATAAGATTACTTCATTCATTATTGTGCAGAGGCCTGTCTACTTCCAGAATAATTTAATGATTTTCTTTCTGAGAATCACCTTTCTATTGATCCTTTACATAAACAAATATATGTATATGTTGCCTCAGGGAAAATCAGGTCAGAGAAATAAAGTGTCTTAATGGACTGATATTTGAAAAATGAACAAAAAATGTTAGAGTATAACAACTCCTTTTTATGGTTCATAAAATCCATAAGTATTCTTAAAAGTATCTCTAGTTAATACCTTTAAAAATTCCTAAGTTTACATTGTCAGTTTCATTAGGTGAAAAACCATTAATAAGATTTAGAGAAATTTTTGCTTTAAAAAAAAATAAAATTGAATTTTTTCAGGGAATTAATAACTGGCTTGGCTTAGGGATTTTAGAACCTGTTCAGAGCAGCATTATAAGCAGAAACTGTGAAAGAAACTAGAGAGCCAAAAAATTAATGCAATAAGAGGACTATTCTGTTTGATTTTACTTTTGGCCTTTCCTTCCTAATAGATGCATTGCTAACAATCAACTCTCAATCGAGATAAAACTCCTGCTCCAACTACTATAACTCATTCATCATCTGCTTCTTGAGTACCTACTGTGTGCTGGACACTGTGTATAAGTCACCAAGGACATGGTACTGAAGCCACCTGCAGCGAACATTCTAATTTGAAGTTTGCAAATCCTTTTACAATACCCTCAGGGGGCAATCCTTGAAGGTGTTTCATCTTGAAAAAAGAAAAGAATACTTCTAAGTGAGAGAAAATGAGACAACACTAAACTGTTGCTGCAATTTTTTCTTTAAAAAAAAAATGTAAAGACTGCAGAAACTGCCATGATGATTCTCTCCTTTACCCAGTGATATTTTTGAAGCCAGTATTATTAGCCATCGACATCATCGTCTAAATAGCTTTCATGAAAGTTAATAGTTTAGAAATAATACCTGATAGTTAAATGTCACCATGTGAATTATAGAAGCAGTGTGGACTTCTGGATCTTCTCTTTCTCAAGCTAGCTGAAACTTTCCTGGTGAAAGGAAAAGAAAAAAGATACCCTTTCAGCAGGTACCTGTTTTCCCCTTAGGCAAAGTGTCTCATAAATTGATATTAATTGAAGTATATATTCCAGATTCTGGTGTCTCTATGAACTATAAAGGCCTAAGATTATTGCCTCAAAAAGAAAAAAATAGTTAATTCTGACCTTTTTAGCTGTGACTTCAATTTTATTTGATTACCGATTTCTTGATGGAGGATTATATTGAAAATCATCCTAATATCAATTACACATTTCAATAATCAAAATTTATTTCTAACTTTGGATCAGTTGCTAATTTGCTTATCTTCTTGACATCCCTAGTCAGTGGCCTTATAAGACTCTACCAGCAATACTAACAATAAATCAAGATCATATATTATCAACCTTTGTCCCTGTAACCCAGTCCTGACTGAGACAAAAAATTCTTAGCAGACTTGAGCTGAAACGCCTTTCCTTGCCGTAACTTTTGCTTTCCTTCCCGTATTGGTTGTCCATTGGATTTAGCCTCCTGTTTGTGACAGTAATTGAATTTTAGCTTCTGTCACTCATTATTCAGAAGATTATCTATCTAATTAAGGTATTTCTAGTTTTCTCACCATTCCATATACTTCCCATCAAAACTGAGCCCTTGGTCAAACAGCAGAATATTGCTATATGCAAGAGGATACTTTAAAAATTAGGGGTATGGTGGCTCATGCCTGTAATCCCAGCACTTTGGGAAGCCTCGGTGGGTGTATCACAAGGTCAGAATTTCGAGACAATCCTGGCCAATATAGTGAAACCCCGTCTCTACTAAAAATACAAAAATTAGCCAGGCGTGGTGGTGGGTGCCTGTAGTCCCAGCTACTCGGGAGGCTGAAGCAGGAGAATCGCTTGAACTTGGGAGGCAGAGGTTGCAGTGAGCTGAGACCACGTGACTGCACTCCAGCCTGGGAGACAGAGCGAGACTGTCTCAAAAAAAAAAAAAAAAAAAAAAAATATATATATATATATATATATGAAAGCTGTAATCGCCACATCAATCAGTGTTCTGCAAGGTTACACAAGGAGGACAAATTCCATTGTTGACCACGAGGCTCTCCTATTGTTTCCTAAGGCTTCCACGTTTTTGACTGTTTTTATTGTCTCATAGAATGAGCATAGTGGTTTTCCAAGCAGGGCTGTAATTGATATTTACGTAAAACTAGTAATATCTTGCATTATGTATTTGCAAAGACTAATTTACATGGGTCAAATAATGTTTTGACAAGAAAAACATGAATGATTTCAGTAACTGGGCCCCAAAGAAAAAAATTATAACAAGGAAAAAAGGAGTCTGACATAATAGCTGGATTCTGAAAGTTGGAGGGGAAAAGAAATCAAAGCACCTGGACCAAGCCCCTCTGACAGTGTAATATCCTCAGGGAGAAAACATGCTGTCATTCTAAAGTGGGAGCTACATCTTCAGGGTCAAAACTTAAAGCTGGGAGTGAGTGTTTCCCTTTCTCCTTTTGAAAAGGACTACAGTTGCTACCAACGCTAATGATTAAGATCTTGTTCTTGTTCTTATCAATAACGGCTGTCTTACAATACACAATGAATCCTGGCTTTTATTTAAAGCTAATTCCTCCACGTGGACCATGCTTGAGAGCTTTGCCCTTAAAATGGCTATCCCTCTCTCTGCACAATCAACTTTTCTCTCCCAATGCAGCATACACAAATGCTATAACGGCTCCACTAAAAAACAAAATAAAAAACCAAAATCAAAACCAAAACAAAAAAACTCTTCTGTTTTTTGACAGCAGATTTGCCCTCAGCTGCCACCACATTTCTCTGTTCCTCTTTACGACAAAAAACTTCAAAGAGCAATGTTTCTGCCTATATCCATTTTCATATTTAACATTCTCTATTCTACTACAGTCCCCATCATTCCCTTAAAACTCTCTTTCAAGTCACCAGTGACCTCTGTGTTATCAAACATTGTGGTCACTTTTCAGTCCTCATTTAACTTGGCCCTTCACTGTCACTTGACACTATTGATCCTTCCCTCCTTTTCGAAACAACTTTGCACTGATCCTGCAGGGCATCACTATCTTTTTTATTCTTACTTTAATTGCTGCTTCTTATCAGTCTCCTATTTTGTTTTTTCTCCTCTTCCTGGTCCTTAATGCTAGAGAACCATAGGGCTCAATTGTCTTTTATTTTCTAGGCTTACTCCCAGGGTGATCTCATTCTTTCTCAATGGTTTTGTCAAAGACATTCGAATGAGAGTGACTCCATCTTGAAAAGAGGTTGGGTAAAATAAGGCTGAGACCTACTGGGCTGCATCCCCAGGAAGTTAGGCATTCTTAGTCACAGGATGAGATAGGTCAGGAGGATTGGTATCACAAGATACAGGTTGTAAAGACCCTGCTGATAAAACAGGATGCGGTAAAGAAGCCAGCCAAAATCCACCAAAACCAAGATGGTGACAAAAGTGACCTCTGGTCATCCTCACTGCTCATTCTATGCTAATTATAAATCGTTAGCATGCTAAAAGACATTCCCACCAGTGCCATGACAGTTTACAGATTTAATGACAACTTCTGGAAGTTATCCTATATAGTCTAAAAATGGGAGCAACCCTTAGTTCTTGGAATTGCCTGTCTCTTTCCCAGAAAACTCATGAATCATCCACCTTTTGTTTATCATATGATCAAGAAATAACCATAAAAATAGTCAACAGCCTGAGGGGCTGCTCTGCCTATGGAGTAGCCACACTTTTATTCCTTTACTTTCTTAATAAACTTGCTTTCACTTTACTCTTTGGGCTCACCCTGAATTCTTTCTTGAATGAAATCCAAGAACCTTCTCTTGGGATCTGGATTGAGACCCCTTTCTGGTGACAGTTTTAGTTATCAATTTCATGCTTCACCTCCAAATTTCTATCTGTAGCCCTAGCCTTCTTTACTGAAATATTTTTGAACATCTGTTTATTTAATACCTACATATGAATGTCTAGTGGATACCTTAAAGTTAACATGTCAAACTGTACTCTGGATTTCTTTTCTCTTTCCTAAACTTGCTTTTTCTCAGAGTGCTCCATGTCATTAAATAGGATCACTACACATGGGCCAAAGTTCTATTACAAAGACAAGTAGGGGCAGAGGGATGTAATGTGGTTGCATCCTCTAGTTTATTTATCCTCATTCTATGAGGCATCAGCTTCTTAATTACCCTCCAGCCATATGCTATGCTCCTAACTAATGGCTACATCTGTGGGAGAAAACAAACACTTTTCAACAATGTGATAAACCCTAAATCCTTCTTTTTTATATGCAATCAATAGTACATCATGGAACTAATTCCCATTGATCACTACTTTGTTCTTGTCTAGTTTGTGTTCTGCTTAAAACATGTGACCAGGTGATAAGTTGCAGCCCAGATAATTAAGAGACAAGTAATTTAAATACTGAAGTATACCTAGGAATTATAAATGGCTCCAGAGGAATGTTCTGAGCAGTTTTATTTATTTATTTACTTTTTGTTTCTCTCTTTTAATGTTTCCTTTTTGTTTTCTCCCACCTTTGTCCCTGCCTTTGTTGAAGTTTTGTTTTTCTATTTGAACTTTTCAATTTAATACAGATTTCTGAGTCAGAATCAGGGGAGCCTTAGTTCTTCTCAGCCCTAGAAGTTATTAGCAAAACAAATCAATTTGCCATTGTATTTAATAAGGTATGTATTTATTTATCAACCACCTTGTTACTTAAAGGATTTGAGAGCTTCCAATCTAAAAGTTCATGAAGACGATATTGATCACGAGGGCTTTTTGTGTGTATATTTTTTGTTTTGTTTTGTCTACTTGCTCTGCCACTAGCTTTTAGCCTGCTAAGTAGCTTTTAGGTCTCTTCATCTGCCATATCAAAATAATGACAGATTCTTCTAGAGCAATAAACAGAAGATTAAATGTTTGAAAAAACACGTGGAAAGTATGTAACACTCTAGATATACAGATTTTAATCTTTTGATGAGACAGGGAAATAATACCTCAGATAAATACTTGTTTATTTCATTTTTATTTTTACTCTGAGGAATTGTAGAAGTAATCATACTTCATATGTAAGCAAAAATGAAAATCCTAACATATTTATGGATATTAAAGCTTAGCTATTTTTTCTTTTATTTTGCTGTGTTAAATAACATGTTAAATTTCATTTCACAAACTTGATATGGCAAGTATCTTGTAGAATGAAGAGACTGCAAAATGTAGAAAAATCAGATTTTTTTTTTCTTCAAAGAGCTTAAGCCAGAGTACAAGATTTCACAAAAGCAACTGTAATATTACATTTCTACAAAAAACTTTGCTCAAGCTTAAATATTTCTCCATGTATTATCAAAGATATACAAATTTCCTATGAGATATTTTATACTGTAATTTTGAAATCATTTGAAAAGATTAGTGGAGTCCTACTTGAGAACATCCAGCTGACTTTCCTGTAAACAAGAACTGCCGCAGACTTACAAACATGTCTGTATTTGAGTTTTTGATCAAGCTGGTACCTAAAGTGAGTTTTTCTTTGACTGCATTGATAAGATTGCCTAGTTGCTGTTAACTTCCTAATGTCAAAGTGATCAAAATGGGCCAAATTCTGTTGAATACTCAAATTCAAAACTTTACTTCTAAAGTGATAGTTCACAATAGAAAGATATATCATAAATTGACTTTAGCTTTTAAATATATTTTAAAATATCACTTTAATTTGATACCACAAAAATGACAGTGTGGCAAAACAATGTATTTTTTAAAAGGTTATAGGATAATAATACATCACAATCAATCATACTGAGGCTAATGATGGATTTGAACAAAATGTTGGATACAGATGATGTCATGGTGCACTGTATATATGAACTCTTATATATGAACTGTTACTACAGTAAAAAAAGAACCATTTTTCACCAACCATTTTCTAAGCACCTTATATGAATTTATGTAATCTTTTGGTAGGCAGATTCATAGCCCCTCAAAGATATCCACATCCCAATTCCCAGAATGTGTAAATATGTTGCATATATGGCAAAAGAGACTTTGCAGATGTAATTAAAGTCATGGACCTTAAATATAGAGATTAGTTTGGATTATCTGGAGGGGCCCAATCTTGTCACATGAGCCCTTAGAAGCAAAGGACTTTCTCTGTCTGAGGTCAGATAGATGTAGTAGCAGAAGTGAGAGCAATTTAAAATGTGAGGGGGACTCAACCTGCCATTGCTGGAGAGTAACACACGGAAAATTTGAGAAGAAATGAGAGCAGCCTGCAGGATCAAAGATTGACCTCTGGCTGACAGTCAAGAAGGAAATGGAAAAGTCAGTCCTATAATAGCAAGCAAATGAACCTGGCTAACAACCTAAATGGGCTGAGAAGTAGATTTATCCCAGGAATCTGCAGAAAGGAACACAGCTTTGATGACACCTGGATTTTCCCCATGTGAGATTCTGAGCAGATGACTCAGCTGATCCATGCTCTGGAATTCCTACCCAGAATACTCTGAAACATAATAAATAGGTGGTTTTTTTTTTTTTTTTTTTTTTTTAATTATACTTTAGGGTTTTAGGGTACATGTGCACAATGTGCAGGTTTGTTACATATGTATCCATGTGCCATGTTGATTTCCTGCACCCATTAACTCGTCATTTAGCATTAGGTGTATCTCCTAATGCTGTCCCTCCCCCCTCCCCCCACCCCACAACAGTCCCCGGAGTGTGATGTTCCCCTTCCTGTGTCCATGAGTTCTCATTGTTCAATTCCCACCTATGAGTGAGAACATGCGGTGTTTTGGCTTTTGTCCTTGCGATAGTTTACTGAGAATGATGTTTTCCAGTTTCATCCATGTCCCTACAAAGGACACGAACTCATCATTTTTTATGGCTGCATGGTATTCCATGGTGTATATGTGCCACATTTTCTTAATCCAGTCTATCGTTGTTGGACATTTGGGTTGGTTCCAACTCTTTGCTATTGTGAATAGTGCCGCGATAAACATACGTGTGCATGTGTCTTTATAGCAGCATGATTTATAGTCCTTTGGGTATATACCCAGTAATGGGATGGCTGGGTCAAATGGTATTTCTAGTTCGAGATCGCTGAGGAATCGCCACACTGACTTCCACAATGGTTGAACTAGTTTACAGTCCCACCAACAGTGTAAAAGTGTTCCTAATTCTCCACATCCTCTCCAGCACCTGTTGTTTCCTGATTTTTTTAATGATGGCCATTCTAACTGGTGTGAGATGGTATCTCACTGTGGTTTTGATTTGCATTTCTCTGATGGCCAGTGATGATGAGCATTTCTTCATGTGTTTTTTGGCTGCATAAATGTCTTCTTTTGAGAAGTGTCTGTTCATGTCCTCTGCCCACTTTTTGATGGGGTTGTTTGTTTTTTTCTTGTAAATTTGTTTGAGTTCATTGTAGATTCTGGATATTAGCCCTTTGTCAGATGAGTAGGTTGCAAAAATTTTCTCCCATTCTGTAGGTTGCCTGTTCACTCTGATGATAGTTTCTTTTGCTGTGCAGAAGCTCTTCAGTTTAATGAGATCCCATTTGTCGATTTTGGCTTTTGTTGCCATTGCTTTTGGTGTTTTAGACATGAAGTCCTTGCCCACGCCTATGTCCTGAATGGTATTGCCTAGGTTTTCTTGTAGGATTTTAATGGTTTTAGGTCTAACATATAAGTCTTTAATCCATCTTGAATTAATTTTTGTATAAGGTATAAGGAAGGGATCCAGTTGCAGCTTTCTACATATGGCTAGCCAGTTTTCCCAGCACCATTTATTAAATAGGGAATCCTTTCCCCATTGCTTGTTTTTGTCAGGTTTGTCAAAGATCAGATAGTTGTAGCTATGTGGCATCATTTCTGAGGGCTCTGTTCTGTTCCATTGATCTATGTCTCTGTTGTGGTACCAGTACCATGCTGTTTTGGTTACTGTAGCCTTGTAGTAGAGTTTAAAGTCAGGTAGCATGATGCCTCCAGCTTTGTTCTTTTGGCTTAGGATTGACTTGGTGACAT
The DNA here is from genome assembly GCF_028878055.3 of Symphalangus syndactylus. Classification (NCBI taxonomy): domain Eukaryota; kingdom Metazoa; phylum Chordata; class Mammalia; order Primates; family Hylobatidae; genus Symphalangus; species Symphalangus syndactylus. The sequence goes on from NC_072425.2 coordinate 106,754,953, forward strand.
GGGCTCTTTTTTGGTTCCATATGAACTTGAAAGTAGTTTTTTCCAATTCTGTGAAGAAAGTCATTGGTAGCTTGATGGGGATGGCATTGAATCTATAAATTACCTTGGGCAGTATGGCCATTTTCATGATATTGATTCTTCCAACCCATGAGCATGGAACGTTCTTCCATTTGTTTGTATCCTCTTTTATTTCATTGAGCAGTGGTTTGTAGTTCTCCTTGAAGAGGTCTTTCACATCCCTTGTAAGTTGGATTCCTAGGTATTTTATTCTCTTTGAAGCAATTGTGAATGGGAGTTCACTCATGATTTGGCTCTCTGTTTGTCTGTTATTGGTGTACAAGAATGCTTGTGATTTTTGTACATTAATTTTGTATCCTGAGACTTTGCTGAAGTTGCTAATCAGCTTAAGGAGATTTTGGGCTGAGACAATGGGGTTTTCTAGATATACAATCATGTCATCTGCAAACAGGGACAATTTGACTTCCTCTTTTCCTAATTGAATACCCTTTATTTCCTTCTCCTGCCTGATTGCTCTGGCCAGAACTTCCAGCACTATGTTGAATAGGAGCGGTGAGAGAGGGCACCCCTGTCTTGTGCCAGTTTTCAGAGGGAATGCTTCCAGTTTTTGCCCATTCAGTATGATATTGGCTGTGGGTTTGTCATAGATAGCTCTTATTATTTTGAGATACGTCCCATCAATACCTAATTTATTGAGAGTTTTTAGCATGAAGGGTTGTTGAATTTTGTCAAAGGCCTTTTCTGCATCTATTGAGATAATCATGCGGTTTTTGTCTTTGGTTCTGTTTATATGCTGGATTACATTTATTGATTTGCGTATGTTGAACCAGCCTTGCATCCCAGGGCTGAAGCCCACTTGATCATGGTGGATAAGCTTTTTGATGTGCTGCTGGATTCGGTTTGCCAGTATTTTATTGAGGATTTTTGCATCAATGTTCATCAAGGATATTGGTCTGAAATTCTGTTTTTTGGTTAAGTCTCTGCCAGGTTTTGGTATCAGGACGATGCTGGCTTCGTAAAATGTGTTAGGGAGGATTCCCTCTTTTTCTATCGATTGGAATAGTTTCAGAAGGAATGGTACCAGTTCCTCCTTGTACCTCTGGTAGAATTCAGCTGTGAATCCATCAGGTCCTGGACTCTTTTTGGTTGGTAAGCTATTGATTATTGCCACAATTTCAGAGCCTGTTATTGGTCTATTCAGAGATTCAACTTCTTCCTGGTTTAGTCTTGGGAGGGTGTATTTGTCGAGGAATTTACCCATTTCTTCTAGATTTTCTAGTTTATTTGCATAGAGGTGTTTGTAGTATTCTCTGATGGTAGATTGTATTTCTGTGGGATCGGTGGTGATATCCCCTTTTTCGTTTTTTATTGCATCTATTTGATTCTTCTCTCTTTTCTTCTTTATTAGTCTCGCTAGCGGTCCATCAATTTTGTTGATCTTTTCAAAAAACCAGCTCCTGGATTCATTAATTTTTTGAAGGGTTTTTTGTGTCTCTATTTCCTTCAGTTCTGCTCTGATTTTAGTTATTTCTAGCCTTCTGCTAGCTTTTGAATGTGTTTGCTCTTGCTTTTCTAGTTCTTTTAATTGTGATATTAGGGTGTCAATTTTGGATCTTTTCTGCTTTCTCTTGTGGGCATTTAGTGCTATAAATTTCCCTCTACACACTGCTTTGAATGTGTCCCAGAGATTCTGGTATGTTGTGTCTTTGTTCTCGTTGGTTTCAAAGAACATCTTTATTTCTGCCTTCATTTCATTATGTACCCAATAGTCATTCAGGAGCAGGTTGTTCAGTTTCCATGTAGTTGAGCGGTTTTGAGTGAGTTTCTTAATCCTGAGTTCTAGTTTGATTGCACTGTGGTCTGAGAGACAGTTTGTTATAATTTCTGTTCTTTTACATTTGCTGAGGAGAGCTTTACTTCCAACTATGTGGTCAATTTTGGAATAGGTGTGGTGTGGTGCTGAAAAAAATGTATATTCTGTTGACTTGGGGTGGAGAGTTCTGCAGATGTCTATTAGGTCCACTTTATGTAGAGCTGAGTTCAATTCCTGGATATCCTTGTTAATTTTCTGTCTTGTTGATCTGTCTAATGCTGACAGTGGGGTGTTAAAATCTCCCATTATTATTGTGTGGGAGTTTAAGTCCCTTTGTAGGTCACTGAGGACTTGCTTTATGAATCTGGGTGCTCCTGTGTTGGGTGCATATATATTTAGGATAGTTAGCTCTTCTTGTTGAATTGATCCCTTTACCATTATGTAATGGCCTTCTTTGTCTCTTTTGATCTTTGTTGGTTTAAAGTCTATTTTATCAGAGACTAGGATTGCAACCCCTGCCTTTTTTTGATTTCCAGGTGCTTGATAGATCTTCCTCCATCCCTTTATTTTGAGTCTATGTGTGTCTCTGCACGTGAGATGGGTTTCCTGAATACAGCACACTGATGGGTCCTGACTCCTTATCCAGTTTGCCAGTCTGTGTCTTTTGATTGGAGCATTTAGCCCATTTACATTTAACGTTAATATTGTTATGTGTGAATCTGATCCTGTCATTATGATGTTAGTTGGTTATTTTGCTCGTTAGTTGCTATAGTTTCTTCCTAGCCTCGATGGTCTTTACAATTTGGCATGTTTTTGCAGTGGCTGGTACCGGTTGTTCCTTTCCATGTTTAGTGCTTCCTTCAGGAGCTCTTTTAGGGCAGGCCTGGTGGTGACAAAATCATTCAGCGTTTGCTTGTCTGTAAAGTATTTTATTTCTCCTTCACTTATGAAGCTTAGTTTGGCGGGATAGGAAATTCTGGGTTGAAAATTCTTTTCTTTAAGAATGTTGAATATCGGCCCCCACTCTCTTCTGGCTTGTAGAGTTTCTGCTGAGAGATCAGCTGTTAGTCTGATGGGCTTCCCTTTGTGGGTAACCCGACCTTTCTCTCTGGCTGCCCTTAACATTTTTTCCTTCATTTCAACTTTGGTGAATCTGACAATTATGTGTCTTGGAGTTGCCCTTCTCGAGGAGTATCTTTGTGGCGTTCTCTGTATTTCCTGAATCTGAATGCTGGCCTGCCTTGCTAGATTGGGGAAGTTCTCCTGGATAATATCTTGCAGAGTGTTTTCCAACTTGGTTCCATTCTCCCCATCATTTTCAGGTACACCAATCAGACGTAGGTTTGGTCTTTTCACATTGTCCCAAATTTCTTGGAGGCTTTGTTCATTTCTTTTTATTCTTTTTTCTCTAAACTTCCCTTCTCTCTTCATTTCATTCATTTCATCTTCCATCAGCGATACCCTTTCTTCCAGTTGATCGCATCTGCTACTGAGGCTTCTGCAATCTTTGCGTAGTTCTCGAAACTTGGCTTTCAGCTCCATCAGCTCCTTTAAGCCCTTCTCTCCGTTGGTTATTCTAGTTATCCATTCTTCTAATTTTTTTTCAAAGTGTTTAACTTCTTTGCTATTGTTTTGAATTTCCTCTCATAGCTCAGAGTAGTTTGATCGTCTGAAGCCTTCTTCTCTCAACTCATCAAAGTCATCCTCCATCCAGCTTTGTTCCGTTGCTGGTGAGGAACTGCGTTCCTTTGTAGGACGAGAGGTGCTCTGTTTTTTAGAGTTTCCAGTTTTTGTGCTCTGTTTTTTCCCCATCTTTTTGGTTTTATCTACTTTTTGTCTTTGATGATGGTGATGTACAGATGGGTTTTTCGTGTGGATGTCCTTTCCGTTTGTTAGTTTTCCTTCTACCAGACAGGACCCTCAGCTGCAGGTCTGTTGGAGTTTACTAGAGGTCCACTCCAGACCCTGTTTGGCTGGGTGTCAGCAGCGGTGGCTGCAGAGCAGCGGATTTTCGTGAGACCACAAATTCAGCTGTCTGATAGTTCCTCTGAAAGTTTTGTCTCAGAGGAGTACCCGGTTGGATGAGGTGTCAGTCTGTCCCTACTGGGGGGGTGCCTCCCAGTTAGGCTGCTCAGGGGTGAGGGACCCACTTTAGGAGGCAGTCTGTCCATTCTCAGATCTCCAGCTGCGTGCTGGGGGAACCACTACTCTCTTCAAAGCTGTCAGTCAGACAGGGACATTTAAGTCTGTGGAGGTTCTTGCTGAGTTTTTGTTTGTTTGTGCCCTGCCCCCAGAGTTGGAGCCTACAGAGGCAGGCAGGCCTCCTTGAGCTGTGGTGGGCTCCACCCAGTTCGAGCTTCCTGGCTGCTTTGTTTACCTAAGCAAGCCTGGGCAATGGCGGGAGCCCCTCCCCCAGCCTCGCTGCCGCCTTGCAGCTTGATCTCAGACTGCTGTGCTAGCAATCAGCGAGAATCCGTAGGCATAGGACCCTCCGAGCCAGGTGTGGGACACAATCTCCTAGTGTGCCGTTTTCCAGGCCCTTTGGAAAAGCGCAGTATTAGGATGGGACTGACCCGATATTCCAGGTGCCGTCTGTTTCCCCTTTCTTTGACTAGGAAAGGGAACTCCCTGACCCCTTGCGCTTCCCGAGTGAGGCAATGCCTCGCCCTGCTTCGGCTCGTGCACAGTGCGCTTCACCGACTGTCCTGCACCCACTGTTAGGCACTCCCTAGTGAGATGAAACCGGTACCTCAAGCAGAATTGCAGAAATCACCCGTCTTCTGTGTCGCTGGGGCTGGGAGCTGGAGACGGGAGCTGTTCCTATTCGGCCATCTTGGCTCCACCCGGACAAGCCATAGGTGTTTTAAGAAATTAAATTTGTGGTAATTGGTAAACTTACTAATAAATGTTAGTAATTTTTTTTTCTTAGGAAGTAAGTGCTGAAATCTGGTTAAACTTCCTGGATTTCTAGAAATCAACATAAAATATATGAAAATTGTCTGTCTAGTTTAAAAATGATCTCTCAGAATTGTGTACAAATATGGGTACCACAAAAATAAATCTGGCCACACAATGAACAAAACTTCACACATGCTTCTTACAAAGTGTCCTTACAAAATTCAGAATGATATAAATTATGCACCATTGGAGACTGCAGAAATGATGGTCATTAAAATGCTGCAATAAAGCAAATTAAATGAATTTATTAATAAATTAATGTTAATACTAAACATTATAAAGTGTTATAAATATTAATATTAAATGAATAATAAATATCAATTTAGATAATCATTAATAAATTAGTGAAAATGTGAAGCATCATTTTCTCACAAATATATCTTTCAATTCGAAAAGTACAGGCACGTCAAATAATGCTAGTTATATTTTATTTAAAATGCAAACGTGAACACACTTTGAAAAGACTTTTTTATCACTATCTACTGGTCAACATTGTTGTAACAATGTTAGTCACATTTTAAAATGTAAAGTGATTTTTAATTTTTTTTAATGCTACATGTTCAACATGACTAGAATAAGAAAGATGTTATATATGCTGTATCTGAAATATATACAGGACTTGTTATGAATAAAAAGGTTATTGTGTCAAATAGCATCATTGCAGCATATGTTGAGTAGCCTTGGAAGTCAGACATACATTGGAATATTACTAATATTAGATAAACATTTTACAATCAGTTTTGAAATGTCTGATCCACTCAATTCTTGCAAATTTTCTGTACTTTGTAAATCAAAGGACAGTGATTATTAGCATTTTTTTCTGCATTCTGAAAACTTTTGGTTAATTCATAGAGTCATAAATATTTAAAAAATTAGATGATAAAATAGAAGTATTTTTCAGTAATACTTATAATGCATTTCAACTATGTTAGCAAGTTTCAACTGTTAGCAAGTTTTCAGCTAACTTTAAATTTTAGTATTTATAAAATGTTTAGCTGATGAAATAGAAGTATTTTTCAATAATTTTGCTATATATTTTAATTATGTTAACAAATTTTGCTAACTTTTTTTAAAATTGTTGGCTTTGATAGTAAATTAAACAGAAAAAAAGGGAGCCTTGTTTACCTCCAGATATTCATAAGTTCAGCTGTTATGATTGAATTAAAATAGCATGAAGCCTTATAAATGATCTCACTATTAATTTTTATACATAGCCTAATGTTGAAATCATATAGATCAAAAGGAAAACACAATACATCTTACATTGCAAAAATTATTCTCCAAAAGTTGAGGACAAAAGACATACATGTTGCATACATATGCATATGTTTTATAGACCCTTCCCCCATCTTCCAAACAATACCTTAATAGTCCTACACATTTTAAGCTTAGCAGTCACTGGAAGATACAATTCTTGGGTATATAATTTAATTTTTTGTCACTTTGGTCTAGAATTTATAATTGTTTCTGTATGTGCTGAAAATAAGTGAGCTGTGTTTTGACTATATATTCAGGTGGTACAATGTAACATAGACTTGTCTAGAAATCTACGAGTAGCATAGGCTTTGCAAACTCCACTTGTTGTTAAGATGCCAGTCAGCTCATGGCAATATTAGTCCAATTGTTCCAAACAGGGTTGTGCTGTTCCAAGTTTGTTTTTAAAGCATTATCGTATTCTAGGCATTCTAACCTCTTTTAAGACCACTTTCAAATTCAAGCCAAATAAAATGTTTCTTTGCATTCTGTTGCTTTTCTGTAAAGAACTTGACTTCTTTTAGACCTTGACTTCTCTCTCTCCTAGGTCTTTAACTCTTAGTCCTTCAAGAAAAGACAAGTTGATAACATCAGTCTCTTTTTTTTTTGGAAGTAAAACATGGTGTTAATCATCTGTCACCACAAGCATTTATGTCAAACTTCCTGCAATATGGGTTGTTAGCTGATGGAAGTGGTGATAAAGAGAGGGTCTAGACATCTTCCTTGTATGTCTTTGAAAATCAAGTGGTCCTCATTGTCTGGAATTGGACATCCAGAGAGCAGACTATTCAAATATAATTTAGACTTTTTCTGTTTTTTTTTTTTTTTTTTTTTTTTTCTCTAACGTATCCTACATGTCTTGCTTAATTCTCTTCAGTAAATTGTCAATGTATAAAGAAACAATCCTGAATGAAATAGAATGGCTTTATAAACAAAGTTCTGGAGGCAGGCCCAAGTTAAACTTGTGATTATAAAGAAAGGAAAGAAAGTCTTATTGAAATTGAATCATTCCAATATGTTGGAACTTTATGATTTTTGCAACATGATTTTCATTTTAAAGTACTCAAAATTTGTTTTAGAAATAAAAATATGTGTTATATTTAGTAATAGATGTTGATTTCTGTAAAATTTATACCTGAAATAATCAATCTGTTCAGTTAACTCCTTTATGTTTCACTTGAGTCATCCAAATTACATTAGTGAAAATTAAATTACTCTAAAATGCAAATTTATTCAGGCAATTAATGAGTGTATTTTATTGTCCTTCATATTAAATGATGATTTATGGAATGATGAATAGGGAATTTTTTTCTTTTGAAAAATAACAATTTTTTTCTACAATAACAATTTTTAAATGCTCCTGCCTGGCTTAAAGTGTCACAAATTCTGTTTCCACTTTTAAAGTGATAGCCATTTTAATATTCACCTTAATCTGTTGTCAAAAAGACTCTGAAGTACTAAATAGCTCCTCAGGAAGCCCCCCTTTTCCATACAGATGTTTAAGTCTTGTTTATGTGAGGTAATGAGATAATTCTCAAAATTTGAACAGTATTAAATTAGTTATTCTTTTTAAAAACTACACTAACAAAAGCTAGAATTTTAAAAATAATTTTATCAGCTTTATTGAGATATTCACAAAGCATACAATTCAACCATTTACATTTTAAAATTTAAAGTTTTTGGTATATATATTCATACATTTTTACAGTCATCACTTGCAATCTAATTTGAGAACATTTTTGTTTCCCCAAAAAGAATCCCTATATTCATTAGCAGCCACTCCCTATTCTCTCACCCCAGTTCTACCCAAGTCCTACATGACCACTAATCTACTTTCAGTCTTCATAGATTTGCCTATTCTAGACATTTTATCTAAATGAAATCCCACAATATGTGGTCTTTTGTGACTGGTTTCTTTCATTTAGCAGAATGTTTTCATGTTCATCTATGTTGTGGCATGTATCAGTATTTCAATTATTTTTACTATCAAATGTTAAGTTGCTATATGGCTAATCCAAATTATACTTACCCATTCAACAGTTGACTGACTTTTGAGTTGTTTCCACTTTTTAGCTATTAAGAATAGTGCTGCTATGAACCTTAAAGTACAAATTCTTATGTAGACATATATTCGTATTTATATTGCATATATACCTAGCAGTGAAATTGCTGGGTCATATAGTAACTCTATGTTTAGCATTCTGGGAAACTGCTAAACTACTTTACAAAGCAACTGCACAGTTTTACATTCCTACCAGCTGCATATGAGGGTTCCAATTTCTCTACATGCTTGTCGGCACTTATTATTATCTTTTTCATTATAGCCATCTTATAGACATGAAGTGGTATCTCGTGCCTTTGATGTTCATTTTCCTAATAACCAATAATGTTGAGCTTTTTCATGTGCTTATCAATCTTTTGTATACTTTCTCTGGAGAAAGGTTAGTTCAAATCCTTTGCTCATTTTTAATCTGGTTATCTTTTAATAACTGCGGTGTAAAAGGTCTTTATATATTCTAGATATAAGCTCCATATCAGGTATATGATTTACAAATACTTTCTCCCATTCTATGGGCTGACGTTTCACTTTCTTGACGGTATCATCTGCAGCACAAAAGCTTTTAATTTGATAACGTCCCATTTATCTGTTTCCTCTTTTGTCATTTATGCATTTTTTTGTCATATTGTAGAATTGATTGCCTAACCCAATGTTATGGAGATTTATTCCTATATTTTCTTTCAGGAGTTTTATGGAAAACTAGAATTCTTTATCTTTTGAGAGAAAGAAGAGTAAAATAGTTGGAAATAACAACAATTTATTCCCTTCTCTTTGCCATTTACAAATTTTTGATGACTTTAGGTCATCTTGAGATGTGCTAGCAATTACAGAAATTCTAAAATCTCTTAAGGCAGACATTGCACATTCACTTATTGTTTGTAGTGTCTCTGGTCTAAATTGTGACCTCCACAGGGTCCAGAAATATTGAGCAAACTATGGAATAGACCCATGTAAGCCTGTGTGAATGAGGACTCCAGGAAGAAAAATCATTCCAGGGGAAGAAGGAGTCAGATGTGAAAAGGTTGACAAAGCCTTAGTCACTAAAGGGAAGGGTCACTCTGTACTCAGTGTGGTGTCTTTGTCCCAGCTCATATCATCTAATGATATGAGGACAGCTGTCCGAAGGAGTAAAAATGGGAACACCCATAATTAACAAAACAGGGGGAGAGTTTTTCCTCTTCTTGAAATAAACATTGTAGAGATTTGGCAACTGCAGGGCTACGGTGCTTCCATTTGGGGTTGAGGAGAGTCTGTAGAGACTGTTAGGAGAGAATATTCCCTGCATACTCTTTAGGGTGCAGTGGTACCTGGAGGAAATTGTTGTACTTGCAGGGTGTAGACAAATCCTATAGAAGTAAAAGAGGTGGTGCTCAACATTAGGATGCCAGAGCTGAAGAGGAAAGAAACAGGAACCTCAACATGGTGACTAACCTTATGACATTTGGAATTGTGGAAATTCATGTGAGGCACTCCCAGTAACATGTGAGAAGGAAAAGCCAGGGGCTTTCATTAGCAGGTTTGAGCAAACTATGGAATAGACCCATGTAAGCCTGTTTGAATGAGGAACCAAGAGGACTTCAGGAAGGAATATCATTTGAAGGGAAGAAGTAGTCAGATGTGAAAAGTTTGACAAAGCCTTGGTCACTAAAGGGATGTGCAAGTGTGCATCCAGTGTAGTGTTCATGTGCCAGCTCATGTCTGCTAATGATATGAGTGTTTATGACTACTCTTGATGCGTCCCTTGTAATAGTTTCTCAATAACTGCAGATTGAATAAATGATGTAAAGGCAATCTGAAAATACTCAATAGATGTGGAAGAAAAAATTGAAAATTGACAAAACGTCAACTGCAGCCTTTATTTGATACAATACTCCACTGGTGTACCTAATCTGTCTTTGGGATTTGAGCATTTGAAAGATAGATTTAAAAGGTACATTTTTCAATCATCTGATGGTGGAAAAAAAGTATCCCATCCTGTAGAAAATAAACATTAATGTTGCCATAGTAGAGTCAAAGGATATTAAAAACTAATATAAATGTTTTGGAAAATTTCTTGTTTATCCATTTTATACCTATATGATGTTCTAAAAACCAGGAATATATTGTACTTCTTAATCAGGATAAGTTTCTGATTATCAAGTTTTGAAAATAAAGATTTTACTTTGTAATTCCTTGGCTTTGAGACAAAATTTAATGAATTCTAATGTTTTAAAAAATCCTAAAAGATGAATATGCTGTCAATAATGAAGAAAAATGATCCATTATCAAAAATATAAACACTGCATGTCTTTGCAGCTGCCATACCAGCTTTTTCAGCCCTATAGGAATAATCCCTGATGAAATAAATTAATTGATATGCATTTTTGTTTAAAGCCTAATTATTTTCACATGTTCAGGAAAGCCCATATTGAAGAAATATTTGTTTGATTATGTCACTTCTTGCTTAAGTCCCCTTGATAACTCCCCAATACCACCTGTTGCAGGGTGGGTTCCCCAGTAAGGGGTCCTCAGCAAGCAGACTTGGAAACTGATGTTACTGTGCAAGAATTTTGTTGGGAAGTAGGAGGGGGGAAGAAAATAATGGCAGAACAGAGCAGAGGGAGAAGTAAAACTGAGAATCTTTCTTATGGGGCTTCAGTTGACCCTAAGGTGAGTTCTGAGGTTGAGATAACCCTTCTGTGTTGTCCTGAGTTGGGGATAAGGAATCAGACCTTATCCACCCGTTTCAATCAGTCATTGAACATAGACTACCATGGGAAGGAGGAGGCATGGCCTTAGACGTGATAGCTCTCTCCAGCAGAGGCAAGCTTCTTAGGTGGCTCACAATTGAAGGCTGAAGGCTACTGACTTTCTGCTGGCAGCACTCCTAGAGACTGGGGATGTAGGTCATTTATGTTTGAAGGGGGATTGGGTATTATGGCATCTACACACTACACAACAGGATGAAGTCTTGACTCAATATAGCTTGTAATCCAAGCGTAGATGCAACCTACCTTTCCAGATGTATCCTCTGCTATTATCCTGCCTATACCCTGAGTACTAGTCATCTGCCCTGCTCTTGTATGTCTCTGTGCTGTTGAAAACAATAACCCAAGCAAGTTCACTTCCCACCCTTTAAGATGTACCGCATATACTCCCTTACTCAGAAGTAGTGCTTTTCCTGTGGTTATACTACAGGATTTATCTCACATTACTAGTATCTATTTCCTTATGAACTCTTCAAAAGAAGGCATCTGTGTTTCATTCATGTTGTATACCAAATACTTAATATAGAATCAGACAGATAGCAAGGGTCTTATAAACACTGAGTGACCAAATGAATAATGAAAGAGCAATAATTCATAAAAACAAAGAGGAGGCAGATGTCATTTATCCTTTTCATGGAAACTAATTATCTTATTTAAAACATGCCCAATTTATTAAGTACAGAAATCTAATAGACCAAATTTATCCCAGTCCTGGTATGTGTCAGAAAGTGCTTGGATTGTGGAAAACTACAAATAAATGAGAGTTAGGTTCCCAGCCTTTAAGGCCCTGGTAATCTATTTGAAGAGACAGGAAGCAAAAAATATAAAAAATAAGTGGTACAATATAAAATAGCATTTATTACAAGAATGCATCAGAAATCATGGACAGCCCACCTGTTATAAGTGGAGTGTGTTACAGAGAAGTATGAGTTTTTGGTCCAGAATTCAGGTTCCACCTTCCCACAGAACACTATCTGATCTGATTTATCAAATTTAAAATAATCTGTAGTACTAACAGTGATATAAAAGCTAATAGTATTTATTGTGACATTTTATTCATATGTAAAATTGAATTAATTAACACATTCATATACTCAATAAATATTTTGATGAGCACCCACTACATGCCAGGCACTGGGGCATAGCTGTGAACCACAGAGATAAGCCCTGTCTCTTCATGGAACACAGTCTTTTGGAAACACAAGACATTGACTGCAATAAATGGAAGTCAGTATTATAAAGAGGAAATACAATGTGCTATATATGATGTGCTATGGGAGTTTTCTCAAGCTGGAGCTTTTTAATATAAGGTAGGATTAGGCTGAGGTTTTAAGGGACCGATGTAGACTGAAGCTTGGAGGGAAGAAGGGAGAAGAATGGGTTCCAAGTAGAAGGAAGACGTGAGAGGAAATATGCATAAAGATTGCATTCCCCCTGTAGCTGGAATGTTGAGAGTAAAATGAAAGAAAGCTAAGAGCTGGGGAGATAGGTGCAGGGCCGATCATGGCAAGATTTATAATGAGATTGGTCTTTATTATGAACACCATGAAGAATTAACAGTGTTCAGAGATACTCTGAGATTTGTATTCGTGAAAGATCCCTCTGGAAGCAGTGTAGAGGAGGGGTTGTAGGGGCCAGGGGTGACAGCAGCGAGACCAGGTGGCTAATACTCCCAGGGAAAGTGGACAGTGTGGCCTGAGGTATGGGCAGTAGAACTGGAGAGAAGTGAATGGAAACAAGCGGGTAGAATGAATGATGACTGGAAATTGATAAGCTATGGAGGATGAGGGAGGGGGAGGAGCAGGGGACTTCCAGACTCAAATGTGGATAGTATACCTCTCTCCCCACCTGATTCAGACACAGTGAAGGGGGCTTGGTTTTACTGCTTCTTGAGTACGGGCAACAGTGGAGGAAAAGAGCCCCTGTCAAGGCAGGCCCAGCAGAGGCAGGGATGGAAAGTAGCAGCCCCAAGCAAAACAAGGTGAAGGAGATCAGCTCTGGGGGTGGGGCCCACGCCCAGTAGGGAGGAAAGACCCTGATGGGAGTAGCGTGTGTACACGCACACACACACACACGCAGCTCCTGACATCTGAAACTGTTCTAATATTCACAGGTCAACCTCAGTGTTACTATTAACTGGCCTGACATTCAGAGCCAGGCCATTTTATTTTCCTTGGACATAAACAATTTCTAACCTCAGACAAGTTTACACTGAGACAATGATAAAATGGAACAGAGCAAAGCCGCTTTACTGTTCTGCCGAAGCACAGACAAAAACATAGTTATTGTTCCACCCACAACATACTCAAACATAGAATTGCCCTTCTTTTCTAAGAACATCCAATGTAGACCAAATTCTACTTTCTTAGGCCCTTTCCCAAATCACCCAGCCCAATCTCAAATCCTGTGAAACCGTCTTTCTAATACCTTCTCTCTGAGACACCCCACAGGTTCCCATGTTGTGTGTTCTCCCTCACTGCAAAAAATAGTAAACCCAACTTGTTCAACTACATGTGTGTTCCTGGTGGTTTTTGGCTGAGGGCATTGATAGTAAGTTAGGAATTTATAAATTAGCAACTACCTGCCTATACATGATGCACTGTCATTTTAGTATTATCAAAAGGCACACCATGGTGTGCAATAAATATGTTAGAAAAACAAGCAAATATTTAGAGAAATGAAGAAATTTGCATTGCGGTAATTCTCCCATTTAGAATTCTTTCTGACCAGTTTCTGGTCTCAAGTTCTGATCTAATCCTGCACTGAAAAGGAAAACGGGGGAAAAAAATAAACACAAAAGAACAAATCCCAGAGGATTTATGAGTAATGTTGCTTCAGTCACGACAGCCTAATTTTTTTTTTTTACTTTGATTTTGCTCAGGGAACTTTTAGCATTACTCATCTTTAATTACCTTAATTTCACGCTTAACCCAGGCACAGAAGATGTGTTTGTAATTTCAGATGAGAGAAAATGAAATTCCCCTCAGCAAAGTCAAATTTTAAAATTCAAAAAAGAAGAACAATGTGCCGGATAACACACACAAAAATCAACTTTTTATTAATACATTACAGGGTAATTTTGTGGTAATACATTATTAAAGAGCCCAGATTTTGTTTTGAAAACAAAGCAAAACAAAATCCAACAGAGAGAAAGAGAAAGAGAGAGAGCGAAATAAAGAGTTAAACCAAAATCTATTTATCTCTGGGAAGTGAGAGAATCACAAGATGTTAATATTTTTCTATAAGTTCTTATATTAATATTTCCCAAATATTCAAATAATTCAAGAATTATTCTATAATTAAAGGTAAAACAAAAGTGATTCAAACCAATAAATGAAGCTACGTGGAAAAAGAAACGTAGTAACTATCTAAGGCTTGATAAAGATTAAGGAAAAAGGAGGGGACTTGAGCTTACATATATGGTTGTTTATATTCGTGTTAACCAACCCCTTCTTTTTCCCTTTCTGTAGTTTACTTAATGTTGATTAAACCAATGACTCAAACACCAAGAAATCACCTCCTGAAACCTTTGATAAATTTCAGTTTGCCAAACTAATTACCTGAGTTTGAGAAAGTAATGAGAAAATGGAAATATGAAAAAAGTTACTAACCCTTGTGCATTATAGATGATGCTATTTATCAGTTTCTATGAGAGGCAAATACTGAGATCATATTTTGCATTTTTAATACACTTCCTATATTTGTTGAAAAAAACTTATTGTAAACAGATATATCTCCCTAATGAGGATGCTACAACCGATACTCCTCTTTATTTTGAAAAATACCAAATTTTTTGAAGAACATAGAAAATGTAACAGAAGGCAGAGACGTTTTTAAAAAAAATCATAGCTGAGTTTCTTTTTCATTCCTGAAGTGTGAGTGTTATTGAGCACGATACTGATGAATAATATAACAATTAAAAGAATGACCACTCCTTATTTAATGGAAGATATCAGTGTAAGCCTGCAGGCTTTGTGTTTCCAAACTGAAGATAATGTTACCATAACCCAGTTCATTTTGGGAGAGTCTACATCCAGACAGTGACATCCTAAAATTGGGAGGTGTCTGCATTCAACTCCTGTGCTTTTCTGTACACTGTGCCAGTGATCTTTAACCTTGTTTTTTAGCTACACAAAAACAATTACGCCTCAAATTCTCAAAAGTTCTCTTTATTTTCTTTAAATATTTATGTGGCATTCAGCACTTTTTGTAAAGCTACGAGATTACATCAAACCAAAAATAGGGATGTGAGCTGAAAAGTCTGGAAACTACTGTTCAAGGGGAGCCATTCAGAAGATAAATGTCATTTTATAAATTGGAAAAGCAGCAAGACTAACTTATTATTGCAGACCAAAGTGATTTTGGTTTCAGACCACAGAGGAAAATCTTAAGAGTGAAAGGGATTGTAGAGGCACAGATGAGGAAATCATCCATATTCAAATGAAAGCTTCTAACTTGTGCATAACTAATATTTTTTGAGGAGGTAGCAAGAGGTTTGGGATTTTTTTTAACTTTCTGTCTTTTCTATGTTCTCTACAACCATCTGCCATGGAGTGGTGGTTAATTCTACTTGACATGGCCATCACAACCCTATCAGAATCATAAAATGATACATATTGGAATAAAGAGATAAAATATATAAGAATTAATAATCCAATGTCAAGACAAATAAAGTTAAGGATGTTGGAAAATCTCCAATCTGATACAAAAAATCAAAATATGGACCTTCACTCTATAACCGAGAAAGGTAATGTCCTTGTCACAATGGCATATTCCTGCAGGGCTCAAGTAAAGACCGGGTATGTGAAACCATTGGGCCCCCATCACCAGTAGCTATTTACATTGACTAAAGTACCTTGAAGCTGAGGAATCTTCTGCTGAAGGAAAATAGTGGTGTTGATGGGAGTAGGGAGGGGAGACCCTGTCTGTAGAGGAATCTACCCCAAGAAAAGAAAAAGTCTGGTATAGGAAGCTAGACCCAAGAAGAAGTGTCTCAGGTTCTAAGGGGAGTATTGTGACAGGTTCTGTGGGGTTACCGGCATTTGAATAGACCATATCCAGGTTCTGGAGCAGAGGCAGAGTTTGTGTAAAATCACCAAAGTGAAATCTCTCAACCCAGGGTATGAAATCCCATAATCTAAGGGACTAATAGGATATAAAGAAGTTTGTCTGTCTTGTGGGAACTAACACTAGTCTATTGTTTATTTGAGACATAATAGTAAATAATTCTCAATTCCAGAATGTTGGAAGATTCTGGAAACTTCAAACAGGCCTTGATTTCTTTTGCCAGTTTTGACATTTTTATATTTTATACAACCTTACTTTGGTGAATCAGGCATTGACAAAACTTCAGAGTTGTAACAATACCAAATATTCTATGCACCATAATATAATGCTCAGTACAAAATAGTTGTGCATAAAAATATTTGTCTTCCAACAAAAAGAAAATCTTCTGAGTTGTTTAAACGTTAAACAAAGTTAGATGACTCAGTAGAGAAATTTGTTTTGAAAAGTGAACAAAAAACTTTGCTGTAGAGATACAAATAATAGGTTGTTAAAATGTCCAGGAATGCTGTAGGGTTTCTAGATAAATCTATGATATGTATAGAAATGAGAAAATGTCTAAAATCATGTTTCTCAAAGGTAAATGGAATGCTTAGAACCCGACCATCCAATACCTGAACCTTTGTAAGTGCAGGTACATTTAATAAGGGTTCTCCTTTTGATCAATAAGTGTAGTTGCCTAGATCTGGGTCTCTAGGTCAGAGACAGGCTGGATTAGAAATGATCTAGCAAAGAAGAAGTTACCACTCTTTGACCAAATTCATTTCCTGCTCCATGAGTCTGTCATTCTCATTTTAATCAAATTTGCTGATCTCTTTTTGCATACTGCTTCCTCTAATGTCTTTTCATCATATTATTAGCAAGTACAATGTCAACATATTACCTTTATTTGTGTATCTTTGTGAAATGGCATCACTTTTAGGTGGTGAGTGGCATCTCACCACCCTTTTCCCGCCTGCTAATTCTGCCACTTCTTGGAACTGGCCACGTGATGATAGAGCACAAAAGACAGAACATTAAGCCTCCAAGAGGAATGGGGATGAGCTAGGAAAGTGATAAGCTAAAAATAGGTCTGGGTACACTTTCATGATGGGAGCTATATAAAGCATGGGCTAGATTGAGCATAGTACAGTCTATAAAGCAGAGATTTTTGATGGACTTACTTATAGTTCCTGGCACATAGTAGGTGCTCAATAAATATTTGTGGAAGGAATAAAAACATTAGTAATAAGAGTGTTTGATTTGAACTTAGGAGGTTAATTTGTTTTCATACTTTGTGTAATAATAATATAACATCAATCAAAGTAGGAATTAATCAGTTTAGGTAGTTTCATTTTAAAGTTTATTTGTTTAAAGAACATTAGGAAATTAATAATGTATTATATTCTTGTTTTTCTGCATTATCCATGCCTGAAGTGAGCATAGTTGTTGAGGCTACGCTATCCGAAACAGACATTAATATTTATGTGGTAGCAGCTACGAAAAGAGCAGACATAGTACCCTGGGGAAATAATTCACTTCCTTTGGATCAGCCTTGCATCCCAGATCCTCATCAGTGAAGAAATGCCCCCAGAATATCTTCACTCAAAACCTCTCACACTTTCCCTCTCCGTCTTGTTTCTAGGTTTTCAATTATTCTGCCAGGGTTCCCATCACTCTAATTTTCCAGTGAGGCAGGTACTAATAAACATACTAATTTTTTTAATCAGCTGAAAATGTTGTACAAAATATTCATGTAACTTCCTTTATGCAGTAGATATTTTTAGAAAGTGGGTTGTAAGAGCAGGTTGTTAAATATATGTTGGCTGAATAATAATACATCTTTTAAGTGCATTAGGAAAGCTTGCTTTGTAAAGGAAATTCTATCGCAAGTTTTGGTAAATTTTAAAGTCTATTCGCAGAAGTAGTTAGTGGCAAAAGGTAGAATAATCACCCCCTTATGTTAAGAAATTTGGATTTTCATGCCTCGTAATTACCTGAATCAGAGATATGTCCATAAAATAAACTAAGTTTTTAATGTTTGGTTTATTTTTTTTTTTAGGATAACATCCCCGTGTGTGCCATTTAAACAATTTAAGCAAATGTTTAGCCTTTGTTAAGCAATACTCTCGAGAGAAACCCAGATGAATTCTGGGTTCAGGTGGTGCTAAGAAAAGGATTCTCCATTCAAATTCGTTTAGGGATCAGGTAGATAAATAAAAAAGTTATCTGGCTAGTTGTCATGCGATAAGCAGTGGCCAGGACTGTGACAAACTGAAAATTGTATGCTCTAGCTCAAGAGTTTCTGTCAATTCTTGCCTTGTGAAAATGTTGCTGACTACTGCCAGATTTTCTTTTTCAAGAAAAAAGAAAGATTTAATGTGAATTTTCCCATTTGCAAAACATTAGCAAACAAAAATCACAAAATGGGTGAAGACATGATCAGGTCCTCCACAGAAGAAGAAACCCAAAATGCCAATAGATGTTGGAGAAGTTGAATTAACTTCATACGTAATCAGGAAAATAAATATTAAAACAACAATGAGAGCTCACTTTGGTACCATTAGATTTAAAAGGGACCAAAATTTTTGTCCAATCAGATTTAAAAATTGCGAGTCCAGCAAAAAGAATTATCCAACACTGCTGGTAGCAGTGTAAATTGGCACAACCGTATTTTAGAGCAATTTAGGGATATTTAATAAGACGAAAGATGCATGTGTCCTAAGACCAGCAATTCCACTTGTGGATTGCATGCTAGAGAAAGCTACACACATTGGTACATAAAGACAGTACATGAATGTTTGCAGCATCATTGTTGGAAGCAGTAAAACTTGGAGACAGTCACACTGTCCAGCATAAAAAGTTCGGAAAACTGTTCTGTGGTACATTTGTATAATGGAATGTGGTGCAGCATTATAAAAGCTATCTAAAATGACATCACATTATATCAAAAATATACTACTAGGCAAATAAAACCCCAAAAGTATGAAAGGCAATATACGGCTTGTGCGTAAAATGTAAAAACCTGGAAAATAACACATTAAAAATAATACTGGCCAGGCGCGGTGGCTCACACCTGTAATCCCAGAACTTTGGAAGGCTGAGGCAGGCAGATCACGAGCTCAAGAGATTCAGACCATCCTGGCCAACATGGTAAAACCCTGTCTCTACTGAAAATACAAAAATTAGCTGGGTGTGGTGGTGTGCACCTGTAGTCCCAGCTACATGGGAGGCTGAAACAGGAGAATTGCTTGAAGCTGGGAGTTGGAGGTTGCAGTGAGCTGAGACCACGCCACCGCACACCAGCCTGGCGACAGAGTGAGACTTTTTCTATAAAAAAAAAAAAATATATATATATATATATATATATATATATATATATATATAATGTTTACATACGTATATAGTACAAAAATTAAGTATTTACACATATTTAAATTTGAAAAAATGAAAAACGTGAATGAGAATAATAAACATAAACTTAAAAGAGTGATGACCTCTGAGAGAAAGGGGGATGGAGAGAAATGGAATTAGAAGGGTATACAGAGGTTCTTACTTTAGCTGCAATGTTGTATGTATAAAACAAAGTAAAGATTCAATAAAGCACAAAGGGTTATATGAATTTTCATTGTTTATTCTCTATATTTTAAGTACATCTAATTAAATATTTTATTAAAACAACTTGTATAGGAAGTTGCTCTGCTCAAGTATAGAAGATCGAGACTCATATCCTCCAACTATACTGGCTACTCCTTTTTAGTCTTTTTGAATGATTCTTTTTCAGCTCGTGGATCTTTCAACATTTGTGTTCTCCAGGGCTTTGAACTGGGATAGCATCTCTTTTTTATCTACACTTGTTCCTGTGTGCTTCTTTCCAGTGTCTTGGTTTTAAAACCGCCAATATGCTTATGACTTTCCAATTTCTATTTCTACCCTGAACGTCTCCTAACTCTCCTTTGACTCATTTATTCCACTGTCTACTCAACATCCTCACGTGTATGTCTGTTAGACATCTCAAATATAACATGTTCATTACCCAGCTGCTGATTCCCATCCTGAACTTTCCTTCCTGCAGCCTTGCCCATCTCAGTAAATGCTAACTCCATCCTTCTGGTTGCCCAGGCCTCAAACCATGGAGTCAACTTAGAATTCTTTTTCTCTCATATCTCATGTCCAATCAGTTAGCAAGTTATATGATTCTACCTTCAAAATATATTCAGAATCTGACCACTTCTCTCACCACTTCCACTGCTACCACCTGGTCAAAGCTAATACCAGCTTTGGCCTGGATTGCTGAAATAATCAACAGATCTGATTACTTCCACTCTTGTACCTCTTCAATCTATTCTCAACGCAGCAACCAGAGTGATCTTTTAAAAGGTAGGCTGTTATGTCACGATTTGACTCAAATTTTCTAATGACTTCCCACCATTTACAGAGTCAAAGCCAAAGTCTTTCCAGGTCCAAAAGGCTCCACAGGGCATGATTCCTCTCTATATCTTCATATTCATTTCCTACCTCTCACTGTCACTCTGCTACTCCTACTGACCTCATTGCCCTGCCTTACAAAATCTGAGACTGGTCTCAGGGCCTAGAGGTCTCTGCTTCCTATCCCTTATATCCTACTTTATTTGTCCACATGGTTCTTATCACCATTTGACATACTATCTACTTCTCTATCTACTTTTTATTATCTGTCTCCTCTCCCTTATAAATTAAGTTTCATGAAGCCAGGAAAGTTTGTCTCATTTATTGCTATATCCATCTAACACATAGTAAGGAATCAGTTAATATTTATTGAATGATTTAATAAGTGGTGATAAAAATACCTTTATAGAAAGAATGAATAATTGACACAGAATCAAGATTTTAAAAAATAATCTTGATAGATTAGAATTATGCAGATAAAAGCTTTATGGATATTGTGAATATTTGGATTTAGATGAACAAAAATCAATTACACAGAATAGAAATGTACTTATTCTCATGTAAAACAAACTGGCATATTTAAATTGATCTAACATTTCATATCTGTTAACTTGATTGATGTAAAAAAAGTTAGTGTAGATAGACTACATTTAGAAAGGAAGATGAGAGAAAGCTAATTAATGACACTAGACAGAGGTCAGATTTTAATTCTCTGGGGAAAAGAATAAAATCATACTTGAGTATCTTCTACTCTTTGTATGAGTCTAATTTATACTGAAATGAGATACCAGTTTAATTGTCATCCTAAAAATTAACTCTCCTTAGTTTTCTAAGAACATCCATTCATTTTGTCTTCCATGTCTCTCCCTTTGCAGCATTATCAATATACTTCTACTTTATTGATATTTTAATTGCAGATATAATAAATCTAGAGAAAACTACACAAAACACAAATACAGAACTTAACAAGTTGTTGAAGCCAAGCAATGGTGAATCTAATACACTTTTCCTTTCCTGTGTCTACTCCTAATCTTCCAGATATTTATTCAAGTCTTTTATCCTTTACGTTAGTGTGTTACCTTTCTTTATTAAGATTTTCTTAAAGTTGATCTCTCCTAGGGAAGGAGATACAGGCTCTTTTTAAGGAGGGATCAAAACTTCTCTTTATTTCCATCAAAGTCTCTCTTCAGGGCCTTGAACATTGAAAGAGCTCAGTAAGAGCATGTTGAATACACAAATGAATTAAAAAGTATAGTTGTTTCAATAGATGGTAAGGATGCAGGGGTACATGGGCCCCAGCATACCACCAAATAATGAAGTGGAATCACTGTAAGTATTGAAATAAATGAGACATATTATGTGATGATCAACCCTCCCTTTCCTATTTTTTAATGACTAATTTAATAATGGAACATTTGATATTGAAATGTTAGACTTTATGAAGATGCCACAATTTAAATGAACCAGTTAATGAGGCAGAGAAAGAAGGAGACAAGAACAAGGCTTTCACAGCATCTTTGCATCAACAGCCAGTCCATGATGGGAAATGTTCGCTTACTGCAAGAGACAAGGAGCACAATCAAGTGCCAAGCATTAAATGACTGCTATCTAATGTGCTAATTAGGAGAACATAGGCTATTTCCTTTTTATACAGCCCTTCCCGAACTGCTGGTTATGACGATAAATTCACCTGTCTCCATAGAAAGGGGAAACAAGTAGAGTCCTCAACTGTGTCAAGTAAACAGCATCTCTACCATCTCGATAGAATATAACAGCTTTCTGATGTCAACATTGTACTTATTGCTTCAGATGTACAGAAGGGCAAATAGTAATCTAAAAGCACTCATTGCTTTGCTGCATAAAGCTAACATTGATAAAATTTGATGAGTTTTATCCATAAAGAGAATTATGCAAAAAAAAAAAAAAATTAGTGGTTATCTGCCCTAAGTCCCTCACGTTTGTAGAATGCTTGCTCCTGAAAACATTATGCCCCAACGAGCAATGTCTGTCCACTTTTGTAAATCAATGCTGCTGCTAATTATTTAGAAAAGCAGTTCCTTTGGCTGAAAATCTCAAAGTGCTAGAAGACAGAAGAAAATTCAGTGATATTCTGAATTCTACTAAGCAGAAGAACTAAATCACCAAATCAGAAAGATTCAGTTACCTTTAGTGCCTAGACTTCTGAATGAAGTTTCAAGAAAAATTTAAAAAAATATGACAATGTATAAAATGTAGGACAGGTAACATCTACTGGAAACCACATAAAAATATAAAAATTATGCAATAATACCTCTAAGAATGTTTTTGTGCTTTGATTTAGAATTTCATTATATTTGCAAGATCAAGGCAGACTTTCCATTCGCACTTGCTTTGGGATTATTTGCCTTTCTCTTTGTATGGTTCCTTCTACTGTCCAAATTCTTCTACCAAAGGAATGTATAAAGTTTATTAATATCTCAAATTTATTGTTCATTTCTGTCTAAATGAAAGTGAAAAAGAGATAGAGAAGACATCAAATTTAGAATACAAAAGAGACACAACCCAGAAGAGAAAAAGAAAAACTTAAATCTGATTTCAAATTAGAAAGCAATCCAAATGCTCACTAATATGAATTCAATTATATTATTTATTTAGTAATTATGTTATGAGATGTACTGAGTGTCAGACCATGCCAGGAGCTGACGATTACAGCTTACATTCAGGTAGGGGCTATGTCAGAATGCATGTCAGAACTGAGAACTGGGTAGAAAACATGGTGGTTGTATTTATTAGATAGCACCATGTTACAAATCATCCCCAAATCTAGTTGCTTAAAACAGTAATCATTTTTTCCCCAAGAGTTACTGGGATGGCTAGTCGTTCTCCCAGTCAGTGGCACTCTAGCATGCCAACGTCAGATCAGCTTTGCTGATATGGGACAGACCTTCTCTGAGACCTTGAATGGGACAACTAAGCATACTCAGCTCTGCTCCATGTAGTCTGTCATCTTCTAGCATAATAGTCTGTTCTTGTTCTCATGATTAAGGTAGAAAGCCAAAGTGTCCATGGCCAGGACTAGCCTGGCATTTACACATTTACTTCTTCCACATATCAAAAAGAGGTCAAAAGGGTATTCACATCAAGTCATAGGGTAGAGAAATAGACTCTACTAATTGAAGGGAGGAGCTGCAAAATCACATTGAAAAGAATGTGGGTAGAGGAAAGGGTGAAAAATTGTGGCCGCACAATGGTTTTACTTGGGGACAAGAAGGAACATAAGGTAACCTGAATTTGACTTCAAATTAACTCAGCTAAGCAATGAAGTGTACCAAGTGAGAAAGGTACAGGCAACAAGGCACGTATAAATCCTACTCACCAGTTAGGTCTTCAGACGAAGAGAAGCTTTAATTCATTAGTCAGCATAGGTAATCAGTAGTTAGCACTCAGGCACCCGGGAAGTTAGGTGTTGCTAAAACCTAGTGTTAAGTTCTGCCTTTACAGTGATCTGAGATCAGGGTGGGGCTGGGCCATTAGGTAGGGAACAAAGATGACAGTTCTCAATAAACTACATTTTATTGCAGAAAAGTTTTGGCTTATTTGGGAGACTGTGGATACTAGGGTTGATTGCTTCTAGAAAGTCCAGTAATTTCCATAACTTCAAAGCCACACTTTTATTTGACTCTAATTAGTTCTTGCTTTCCTTCTGACAAAATCCCTTTGGTCTCCTTTACCACATATACAATGATTCATTGTTGTGTTCTCAGCTTAGGTATGTCTGGCTGAGAGCAAATATTCGATAGTGAAAAGAAATGAGAGGCAGACTGAGCCATTCTCCTCTGATTACATTATGACTCAGGAGGACACCCACCAGTAGTTTTATTCATTATTGGATATTAAAATCAAAGGCCTTTAATGTGCAGCAACAAAGTTGTCCAAATTGTAGCCCATCTGTGCATCCTTGTAGAAGTTTTCATAGCATGATACATAGGCAATTTTAATAAACTTATTAGTTTTTCAGTCTGCCCCCAAGGACTGAATAAAACTTCAGCACTTTCTTGATGCTTCTTGGAGCAGTACTAGCTCTTTTCACAATCTAGATATTTTAAGACAAGATTGCGCTGAGGATGAAGGATGCAGGCATCAATTTTAAGAGCTGTCTGCTGCTTTTAGGCAGCTGAAGGTGTCTGTCCCAGGACATAGATCTCTTTTCTCCCTCTTACCTATCTCAACTGACTTCTGATAACTCCTTCAGCTTTTAGATTTTTGTGATAAACACATCAGATCTTAGTAACTCTGGCCTCAGAACCTCTGCCTTTCAAATTCATCTTGCCTTCTCTTGTCATAAATATCAGTGAAGGGGACTTTAGGAACGGAAAACATATTCTGAGTGAACTTCCAATGTGTGGTTCTTCAGATGCTTGAAGAAATTTTAGAGGCAACAAAATTCTGCTGCTAAGACCTGTACGTCAATTGCCTTTGCTTTTGAAATTTAGAGATCTGCTTAACTTCTTTCTCTGCTCACTTAGCAACTTTCTTTTAGTTCGGGTCCCATTTCAAATGCTAGAACATTCTTCCTAATCTTCTTTCATGGTTGAGGGGACAAAGCAAGAGATCATATAGAAAATGAATTCCAGAAGAGTCGAACAGATCTGCAATTAAATCTTAGAGAAATTATTTAAACCTTGCTAAGTTTTATTTTCTTCATATTCAAATGAGGTTTAAAATTGTTGCTACTTCATAAGGTTGGTGAAAAATTATTATCGTTGCTACTAGACTAGGGAAATGACTCACTCAATCTTCAGAACTGTCTTAAAGACAAACAATATACTACCAGACAGAAGCAGCACTTTCTATACCACTTGCCGTTAGTCAAACTTTGTTACAAGCACTTTATATTTATTAACTGACTTAATACTTATTACAAGTACTTTATATATGTTAACTCATTTAATGCTCACAACAGTGCTGTGAGGGAAATACTGTTATTTTCCTCATCTTGCGCGTAAGACAACCATGACACAAAAGTTCATATGACCCAGCTGAGGTCATATGACTGGAAAGTTTCAGGGTCAGAATTTTAACCTAGGCAGTCTGCTTCCAGAGGCTGTTTTCCAAGCACCGTGTTGTACTGCTTCTGGAAAGAAAATGCTCTTTGCAGAGGAAGAATGCCAGTTACTATAGATTTCTCCTGTAGTTGCCTAGCTGTAATTAGGTGTATGGTTTATTGACTGACTTGAGTATTTCAAAATGATTTCCCTTCATACTTTAGAATATAAAGTCCTCAGGGGCAGAGACAATGTTTATTGTTTTCTTTATGCTGAGTACAACTTTCTGTATGCTGCGGTCTACACCAGGTCTTGTTGTCTGGCTTGCTGTGTCTTACATTTTCCCACAGGGTTTCTAGGAACTTTAAATAGGTCCCAGGAGCTGAGAGTTAAAAAGAGCTGCAGTTTGGCCTCCCTCACCCCCTTGTGAAATTCTCATTAACACTTCTGAGGCAGCAAAGCCCTTGTTCATGTAAAAGAATCCCAGCATTCTGCAGAACCACACTTATTTCTGGAAGCTTCTGAAATGACGACGTCCACAGTTGCCAGCTTGGTGGTGAACCCTAGCACCGCCGAGAGTCTCACTTGTCAGAGCCAGTGGGTTCCCTGGACCAAGGTTCAGATGCTTTGGAAAGCTGGAAGGTGAGAACCAAACCAAAGAGAAGCCAGAGAGCTCAAAGGAAAGAAAATACTGAGCTGTCTTTGTCAGTCAGTAAAATGCTTTTTCATTTGAAGATTTTGGGAAATGTTTTAAAATTATATTTTGTAGGCAAGCAAAATGTCATTCTTACAGACAATTGAGGATACTGCAGGAGGCTGCATAAGGTACATTAAGTTTAACAGGTAAAGGGTTTAATATGAAAAAAAATTATCCTGCAATTTGCTATCCTAATAGCTCTACACGAAATAAATCTCATAATGTAAAATTAATTTAATATTTCAAGAATCAAATCTTTCCCAATTTCAAGTGTTTACTACAACACAGAACATCTATGAGGTGTAATATATTTTTGACCACTTTGTTAGTGCTCTAGTATTTAAAGCCTGTTTGGACTGTCCTGCTTAGCAGTCAGGGAAATGTGGGTGCAAATCCAAGCTCAAATTCTTATTCGATGTGTGACCCTACGGAAGTTATTTAGCTCTCTCTTAACTTCAGTTTCTTCAACTATAAAAAGGGACAATACTATTTCTACCTCCTAGAGTTATTTTGAAGATTAAATCAGATATGACATACAAAGTGCCTGGAACTTAGTAGTTGTTCAATTAATGCATACTACTATTTTGTCTGATAAATTAGATCCTGGCCATTTACGAACACACAAATATCCTGAGAATACAGACTTTGTCTTGTTCACTGGTATATGGACATTTTAAAGAGTGCCAGACACATAGTAGTAGCTCAAACAAATATATCTTGAATGAATAAGTATTTGAAACATTTTGGGCAAGTTTGAGCTTTGTAACACGTTTGTAGTGAAGACTGGATCCCATTCTGTATTAGCTGAAGAGATGTGAAGCTTTCATGTAGACTTCTATATAAGTGTCACGTTAGAGCTAGTTTCTATTTCAGATCATACATGATTCTTGATGACTTTTATTTCCTTTTCCTTTTTTCTCTCACTCTTTCTTTCTTTCTTTCTGGTTCTCCTTTGCTTTTTTTTTTTTTTTTTTTTTTTTTTGGAGACGGAGTCTTGCTCTGTCACCCAGGCTGGAGTGCAGTGGTGCGATCTCGGCCCTTTCGATCCAGTGTTTATAAATTATCAGCCCTTACCCTGCTGTAAGGATGGTGATCTATTTTCCTTAGTTGACTGTCTTTCACAGATGTTGTTATCAGAAACTTCTGAGTTTTAGGGAAATTGGATCACTTTTTAAACTCTGTGTAAATTTTGGTTTAGTGAGTCTGTGGGAAAATAGAACTAGGAATAAGGTAATTCTTGCTTCTTCATGCTACGATATTGTGGTCACAGGTACTCCAGAGGACAATTTGAAATAAAATATGGGGATCTCAACAATGCAAAACTCATTCTCTAAAAAGAATTGCACAGAGTTCCCGGTAATTATAAATTATATATTTACACATCAGTCTGAACTCACTCTCGCAATACAAAGATTGGCACATCTGAATTAAGATGAAAGAGAGAGACCGATATCAATGCAGAACTTGTATTACTCAAAAAACTGAGTTTTGTGGGTCTGGGGTCATAAATAGTCATCCCTTGGTATCTGTAGGGAAGTGATTCCAGGACCACCCCTTCCATACAAAATCCACAAATGCTTAAGTGCTTATATGAAATAGTATAACATTTGCATGTAACTACGCACATTCTCCTATATACTTTAAATCATCTGTAGCTTACTTATAAAACTTAATACAATGTAAATACTAAACAGTTGTTTTACTGTATTGTTTAGGGAATAATGACAAGTTTAAAAAGTCGATACATGCTCAGTACAGATGCAACCATCCATTTTGTTTTCTGAATATGTTTGATCTGCCGTTGGTTAAATCCACAGATATCGAACCCACGGATAGGGAGGGCCAACTGTATTATTGAAATTTTGCAATAATTCTACAAGAAAATCACACACCTAGCCCATTTTGAAAGGGTCTGGCATAGCTCTCATGATCTGAGCTTAAAACTAAGCCATATTTATTAATAGCAGTGAACTAAATCCTCAAGTTAACTGGGCTGTTCTGACTCCATGAGAATCTCTTAGCTGAGGCTTTAGGAGCCCATCATATCCTATATTCATTATTTTTTAATATATATACATTTATTTATTTATTTTGAGACGGGATCTCACTCTGTCACCCAGGTTGGAGTGCAGTGGCGCGATCTCGGCTCACTGCAACCTCCACCTCCCAGGTTCAAGCGATCCTTCTGTCTCAGCCTCTGAAGTAGCTGGGGACTACAGGCACATGCCACCACTCCTGGCTAATTTTTGTATTTTTTACTAGAGACAAGGTTTTGCCATGTTGGCCAGGCTGGTCTCGAACTCCTGACCTCAGGTGATCCACCCGCCTCGGCTTTCCAAAGTGCTGGGATTACAGGCATGAGCCACCATGCCTGGCCCAGCCCCTGTATTCATTCTTTAGACTGGAACCTGCAGGGAATAGGAGCGGAGGCATGATCCTTACTTTCTCTGAAGGAGCCACCCTCTGATTGTATCACAAACTGAACACAGGTTTGACAACTAGAGAAGAGCTGCATGAGAACTGCTGGACTCTGAGGGTGAAACAACCATACAAACAGCTTTGTGGGCCAAGCAGTAGGAAAAGAATTTATTGACAAGTTGGGACTTGAATTGGAACTTGATGGTGAATAGGACAGAGAAGACAGAGGGACAGAGGGAGTGCAATCCTTGTAGTAAGAATGCCATAGGGAAATAAGTCCCAGAACAGTGCGGGAGAGTGGTGGAAAACAGGACTGAAGGAGCGTTTTGATATGAATAGGATAGGCATGGGGTTGGGACTCTTTTTTTTTATTCTTTTTTTAAAGAAAATGACATTGAAAGCGTAATTTATTCAACAAATAGGAATTGAGCACCTACTCTGGGTAACCCATCAAACCAGATAAACAAGTCAAAGTCTTTGCTCTAAGAAAGCTTAAAATTCATCAGAATTTATTTCAGAAGTCTTGTTTTAGAAAGATGTATTTGAGTGGATGTATGTGTATTAAATGAACATTTCAGGAAGGGTTGGGAAAAAAATTTCATCATTATAAATGTAAACCCTGTTAAAGCCTTCATTAAAAATTCTTCAGCTCCATTCTTGGTCCAAATCTACTTAAAACTCAATTGCAGCACTTAACGGCACAAAAATATCTGTCGCTCACAAAATGTCTCCAAAGACTGGCGCATTTAATTTTGTTCATTTTCAGAGTTTGTGATATGAATTCTGAGGGTGGCTATAATTTCTGGATTTAGATCCTTTTAGCCTGATAGCTCTATTTTAGGGAGTTTAAGATGCTCATTCTTTATACTGGCTATGACCTACTGGGGTCTCTTACCCAAAGCAGATACTAACATCTGTTGTTTTCACTTGGGATGCCTCAGATTGCATGAGCCATATTACTTGTCAAAATTGAACAAGTGACTCACTGTGTTTATCTTTCTGCTAGCTTCCGAAGTCATGTTGCTGATATTGAAATGTCAATTCCTTGACCTTTGGATGCACATGGGAGTCTCAGAGAACATTCCAAGCATTTGAAAGCAAGTTGTAAAAATCTGGTACTGGAAAGAAACACAACTTCAGTTGAAGTCTTTGGGGTTAATGCAGTACTGTATTAAAACAGCACTCTGTGTTCCTCGAGTTTACTTGAGCAAATTTAGAGAGCAGTGTAGGTTAATGTAATTACTCCTTGGAATTGCTGAATTCTTGGTGATAAGTGGCTTGGAAATAAGTATTTTTCTTGGGCTATATATTTTTGTACTCCTTAGGTACATGTACTTGGGATAGTGTCCTGTAATCTGTTATGCAGAACTCTTCCTTCTCAGGAATGCCCAAGACACTGTACAGTATTATTCTAGTAACATCTTGATGAATAGGAAAACATTTTTACATCCCACAAACTTGAACTAATTAAAATGAATATGATTGTGACTGAGTAAAAGGCAAATGCAATTTTAAATAGTAATTAGCAAAATGTGTATTCCAGGGTAAAAATGAATATGGTCAAGGAAATGAGGCATATCAGGTCTTTCCACTTGCCTCACAAATCTTCTATGAATTAATAATCACTGACATTTTTATGAAACAATGTCATTCTCAGCACAAGTCTCCGCTTTCCACATTACGACTGCCTTTATAAAGGCTTACCTCAAAGTGAGAGGAATTAAAAAAGAGACTTCATAGTACTCTTCAAACAATTGCCAAGGAAGCAGTAGAGGGAAATAAAGGCCCAGCTTCTTCTGCCCTGAAGAATTCTGGCAATTGACATAAAAACAATGAGTACATTGAGAAGAGAATCTACATGCTATATAATTACAGAGAATTCCAACTAGATGAATTATCAGAGAAGACCCAATTGGAGAAACAGGGTCTGTGACAGTCATTACCTTTTAAGAGTCTTTCGTTAGATTAAGGTAACACAATCAGAATTTTCTACATCCATTAAGGTCCAATAAAAATACATGATAATGAACAATGTAAAACTTATTTGTCCATTAGTGTAGTATTACTTTGAAGTAAAAGCAAAAGTTTCTGCTATATTTCTTTTTCTAAAAAGAGTGATAAACTTGCATTCAAAGATTGAAACTCTTAGTAATCAAAGGTTCTCATCAAAGAGGAAATTTTCTTTAACTATGGTTAAAGATTATTTGTTAATCAGAATGAATTATACATTCAACATTTTCTTCAGACTCTCTCTAAATTAGTTTAGCCTATTTGGAAAGCCTTTTAGGGCTTTAGTAAGAAAGTGAATTATTGAGATTAAAAACACAGGGACTTCCTTGCAATGACTTTATGGCTCCACATACATGTAAGAGGAGTTCCATCAGTTGCTCTTGTTTAAAAAAAAAAATTGGAACATCAAAGCAAATAAAGAAAATTTCCTGCCTCTATACTATTGGGGTAGTAATGATAAGAGTAGTAATAGCAAAACGAGTCAATAGTAAGACTTGAAAAGGGTCTTCCAACATCTTTGATGGTATTTTTGAAAATGTTCATAATGTATAGTGCTTTTGTGCGAATTTGTAGATATGTTTTTTTCCAAAATACCTTCCACAAGTTATTTGATTTTATACTCAGAGAAGACTCTGAGGTATGAAAGTCACATGCCATTGCACAATTTTAACAGATTAATAAACTTAGGCCAAGGGAAATAAAATGACTTGCTTAAGATCACGTATTTAATGGCAATTGGGATTAGACAACTGACTTTCCTGGCTCTGAGTCAGAATCCTTTCTGTAATAACAAACAGGTGTTTTTCTATCATCTACCATCACAGCTGTACATACATCTCCATCTCTGAAGAGGAATGTGCTAGTGGCATCAAGGTGGAAGTCACCTCCATAAGCCTATGCGCATGCATAAATAAATCCTCATGTGCCCAGAGCCTTTCCTTGTAGAAGCCTGATAAGCATTGACTATTCACTCTAATGTTTGTTTTTGTTTTTTTTTTTTTTTTTTTTTTGAGATGGAGTTTCACTCTCGTTGCCCAGGCTGGAGTGCCATGGTGCGACCTCTGCTCACCGCAACCTCCGCCTCCTAGGTTCAAGCAATTCTCCTGCTTCAGCCTCCTGAGTAGCTGGATTACAGGCATATGCCACTATGCCTGGCTAATTTTGTATTTTTAGTAGAGACAGGGTTTCTCCACGTTGCTCAGGCTGGTCTCGAACTCCCAACTTCAGGTGATCCGCCCACCTCGGCCTCCCAAAGTGCTGGGATTACAGGCATGAGCCACTGCGCCCGGCTCACTCTTATGTTTTTTTCCTTGAGAACTGTTCCATGGGTCACAGCACCATGATGTCAGATCATATAAGTTAGGTTCTTATGTCAATTATGGCTTTGGGGCTTGTGTTTGATAGGTAACATGAGACTCCATCTTCATTCAAAAGTACCTGGGTGCCTAACTGCTTCCCACCTTCTCAATGTAAATGGCTCAGAGGAAAGGGTTCTGCTGTAATGTACGCTGATGTTTATAGACAGGCTGGAGAGCTCTTACAATAGGTGCTCTCAACCTAAGGTCATTGGGTGGATGTACTTTGGGGAGTCTATAAAACTACTGAAATTATACCTGGAATCTCCAAGTATGTGCATGTGGTTATTTTTCTGGAGAAAGGATCCATAAACTCATCAGATGCTCAAAGGGATCTGTGACTCAAATAGGTTTAATTAGGAACAACTGCTTTCTGTTTTATTCTTTTGAGCATTTAGCAGAACAAATGCCAAAAATCTGTAGCTTTACGGCAAAATGGAAAATCCTAGGAATGCTGTTAGCAAGTTGTTTTCTAACATGTGAAACCATTATTACTACCTCCTAAGGGATAATATGAGAATGATGTCCATAAGGATTAAGCTGATATAAGATAGACATGTACAAGTGTGCAAATTATGTTAATATAGATATGTTTCATAAAAAAGGCATCTGTCAAGCCAAGCGTCCTGGGATTTTGCTTTCAGCTGAGATTCTGACGCCGCCTTTATATCATAGAATTAAATATGGTTATAAAATAGTCCTCTTTTTTAAAGGTTGAATTTAGATTATTGTGTCTACAAGTCCTCCTCACAAATATGTAGGTTACATGGACAAGAAAAATTTTCTTTTGTAGCAGTGTAGGAAAATTTTGAAAACAATGTAGAACATGTAAATAAATTATAGTTAATTGTTAATTATTTTTTCCAGTACACAATGCTAAAAGCTGTATATTATATATGAACTCAATACTGTAAAATGTGTGCGGTGGATAAGACAGTGAATATGCTCAAGAATTGTCCAGAGGAGGGCTGTACTTAAACAGATTGAAAGTGGGGATATAAATAGAAAATGATAGATAAGTGAAAAGGAACACAGATTTAGGGGGAAAGACTGATATTCCCTGTAACACTCACTTTGCAACTAGTTAGTTTCCAATTAGTCTTAGGGGATATATGCTACATTTTCTATGGAGGAAAAGCTTAAAATGATGGCATGGCCAAGTATTCCCAGTGCCTGGTTTGATACCTGACACATACTCCATAAATATTTGTTCAATTAAAAAAATGCTCTTTAGGGGGCTACATCACTGTTAGCCACATTCCTTCTAACTGCATTTTGAAAATTATACCATTTCCAGTAAAAAAAAGTGACCTGTACTTGACTCCTCAGTCATGCAAAGGTAAAACCCTGTAGAAGGTCTGGCATGGTGGGCTGGCTTGCACAGCACAGGATCTTTTAAATCATCGTTATCTCAAAAATTTATTTGAATGTGTGAAATTAATATTTTCTCCAACAGACCTTCCCTTATCTGATCATTAAATGATCATACATGACATTTATTGAAAACTCATTCCATGTCAGCCACTGTCCTAAGTATCCTGCATGCAGAATCTCAGGCTCCACTCTAGCTCTTGGAGTCAGGATCCACAGGTTTACCAGATTCCCAGGCCATTCGGATGCATACTGATGTTTGAGAAGCACTGAATTCATTCATTTAATTCTTGCAACAGCCATTTGAGGTAGTGCTATTATTATTTCCATTTTAAAGTGGGGGAAATAAAGGCACTAAGTTGAGTTACATACATAAGGACACTCAGTCAGCAAAGGGTGGAGCCAAGATTCAGACCCAGAGAGGCTGACATGGTATCTGTGATCTTCACCACCTTACTACTTTTCTGTTTGATAGCACTACCACCAGCAGCAACCCCAAATCCCTAACAGTTATCATAGTAAAGGGAACAATGACACCTTTGAGCAGGAAGATTAAATGGAATCTGGGGAATTCTGCAAAGAGGAAGTCTGCTGTAGCACAAAGGACACAGGATTTGGAACAAGAGAGATCTGAGTTTTGCCTCTTATTACCAGCGTGATCTTGTACTAGTAATTTATCCTATCGATTAGTTTCCTCATCCATTAAACTGGGCTACAATTTCCCAAGTTGTTGTAAGAATTGATGATAATATATTCAATCTACCTTGAAAATTATCTGGAACTCAGTAAGTGATGATGCTTATCCTTACTGGAAAGTGATCTGCAATTATATGTTTGTTATAAGTAGCTTGAAATATTTATTTGAACATTAGAATAGTTATAAATCATCTTGAGCAAATATTCAAACAAAACTTGTACTTTTTCCCTTGTTATTTGAACTAGAAGAAAAGCTAGTTTTAAAAACTTCACCAGCTTTGGTAATTATTAAAGAGTTAACTTAGTCATTTAGAAGGAATAGGTTAGGTACAACAAAGGACAAGTCATTTTGCAGGCATAGGTCCACTACAATAAAGTACTGAAGGAGAGAAACTTCTGGAACTCCTTATCAGTCTCAAGATGTATCTGATCCTTAGGCTTTATCTTTATTTCCTAGAGCTCTTTGGGATATCTTTGGGAATAACACTGTAGGCAGACCCAGAATTGTTCTGGGACATCACCAGTATTAGTTCCACATCTGACAAATAGAGGAGAACAGATGCAATTTCCTTGGAACTTTAGAGAGGTAGAAAGCAGAGTAGGCTGTCCTCCCTTTCCTTTTGGTCTCTGATTTCTCACAAAAGATGTTAAACTTATCCACTGAACTTTGGATTTTCAAATTTGGTTATAAACGATTTCCTTATGGGCTGATCATGAGTATAATTGAAACAGTGAGGTAGGGGTTGTACCTAAATTCACAAAACCACTTCTCTTCTGGTGTCTGTGAAGATTCATGGTCAGGCTAGGTATAGGGGAAGAACAGAAAAATAAGCTCTTAGCTACTTAAGGAAAGGGAGCCTTAGCTGTTAATTCAGTTATCAAAGCCCTGGCAGCATGTTAACGCAATTGGCCTACTCTAAAGCATACAATCTATTTTTCTTTATCTCACAACTGTTTCCTCAGTACTATTAGGTTCTCACACAAAGGTTTTCTGAGAAGTAAAGCAATTATATTAATGTTGTCAATCACTACTGCCAGGCTGATCAATAAAAACAATGTTAACCCTACTAATTAATTGCTAGCAATCACCTAACTAACTTGAAGAAACTATTAGTTGCCCAAAACTGAATAAGGAAATGCTCTAAGTGATGTTTATAATGTGCCATTTGAAAAACAAAAAAATTCAATTCTTCTCTAAAATAGAACCCTTCAGCTCTAAATAAAACAGTAGCCTCTTTCTTCTATTTAGTTTTGGATGGGAGTATATTTTTGTATTGCAATTGCCATGCATGGCTTCTGAAAATAAGTCTGGAATGGTCACTACAGACGTGTGAATTGTATAAAAGTTACTTGAATAATATTGTTCTGTCAGAGTCAGAGATAGCCAACCCCTTCTCAGACCTCATCATGACTGAATTGTCACCTGGGTTACTCTGGTTTGGGGGCTTCTAGTTTAACAATAGCTGAATGGGCTTCTTGCTTGGGATTTTTGGGAAACAAAGGAGTCATTCAAATATTCTTTAAAAACATCAGCGAATTGTATTGAGATCATTGGAAATTTAATTTTAGTGTATCTAACTCAATTCAATATTTTTCTGCAGATTTAAAATGTCATGAGCTTTTACGCAGGTTGAGGCACTACTTGGGAATAGTGCCTTGGTTTTTTGACTGAAATTGTCAGTAGAACTATTTATGCTGAAAGCTAATTTTTCTGGGATTGTAAGGCATCTCAGGTAATCTGAAATTTACATGATATCTCTAATGCGGTATTTTTTAAAAAAATTAAAATGATTCATGAGTAGTGAGTTAAAAATGCTGATTCCTGAGTTGACCCACCAGAGAGTCTAGTTCAGTAGGTCAGGTGTTGTTAACAAGAATCTGCATTTTCATTAGGCACCCAGGAGATTCCAATGCACAGGGATTGTGGCCCGTATTCCGAGAATCATGGCTACAAACTTGAATCCAGAATCCAGTCTCTTCCAGACACTGAGCTTTCTGAACCTTATCAAACCCTAAACTCCTCTGAGCCCTAAGTATCCAGGAGACTGAGGATGACATGGGGGTTGCAGCTCTTTTAGGAGCTTTGAATGCAGGTGATAGTAGCAGAACAGCCACTTAAACATGGATAACCCCAAAGTTAAGTGTTAAATTGGTGACTGCCTGAACAGCAGTCATCTGGCATTTGTGAGTTTAACATTCATGGTTTCAGCAGTCTGCCAATGATCTCATGAGTACTTCAAATATTTGTTACTTTGTGAAGACAGGATACTGAATCCATGACCTGAGAAGCTAGTGTGTAAGCACCAGTCTCTTAGCTAGGAGGGGAGAAAAGCCCACCAACCAACTTCCACATCTCAAAAACTTTGCTGTTCTCTATTTTCACGAGCTCAGTCTTCTACACGGATAAAAATTTGGTTTTTCAGTATCTACAATAAGGTGAGAGTGGCTCATTTTTTCATTTATTTTGTTTTCATGGAATGGTTCTGAAACAAAGGTCAATTCTTTGTATAACCATGCTGTGCAACGGATTTTATGAAGTTCTTCAGATTTGGTCCTTGTGAATTACATTATTTTTATACTGTATTTATTATTTCTACTTTTATATCAGGGCAGCAGAGGAGCACAAAAGTGGCAAAGTGGCTGCTGAGTTAGAATCCTCCTGAGAGGGAACAGAAATTAAAATGGATTGTTAAATCGGGGAAAAGATGAATAGAATCGCTCAACTGTCTTTTAAATATGCACTGCATGATGACAGTGATATTATTAACTGTCAGTGGCAGAAGAGCGAAATTTGAATAATTTTATTTTCCTTTTTCCCCACAAATTAAAGCCACAATACCCCACTGGTTCTCTTTTCAAATTAAAAATTATGAGACTTTGAGCGGGCATTAGGGAGTAGACAGAACAGAGTTATGCTTGCAAGTCAGTTGTATTTCTTTTTTTTTTTTTTTTTTTATTTAGGTTTTAGGGTACATGTGCACAATGTGCAGGATTGTTACATATGTATCCATGTGCCATGTTGTTTTGCTGCACCCATTAACTTGTCATTTAGCATTAGGTATATCTCCTAATGCTGTCCCTCCCCCCTCCCCCCACCCCACAACAGTCCCCGGAGTGTGATGTTCCCCTTCCTGTGTCCATGAGTTCTCATTGTTCAATTCCCACCTATGAGTGAGAACATGCGGTGTTTGGTTTTTTGTCCTTGCGATAGTTTACTGAGAATGATGTTTTCCAGTTTCATCCATGTCCCTACAAACGACGTGAACTCATCATTTTTTATGGCTGCATAGTATTCCATGGTGTATATGTGCCTCATTTTCCTAATCCAATCTATCGTTGTTGGACATTTGGGTTGGTTCCAAGTCTTTGCTATTGTGAATAGTGCCGCAATAAACATACGTGTGCATGTGTCTTTATAGCAGCATGATTTATAGTCCTTTGGATATATACCCAGTAATGGGATGGCTGGGTCAAATGGTATTTCTAGTTCTAGATCCCTGAGGAATCGCCACACTGACTTCCACAATGGTTGAACTAGTTTACAGTCCCACCAACAGTGTAAAAGTGTTCCTATTTCTCCACATCCTCTCCAGCACCTGTTGTTTCCTGACTTTTTAATGATGGCCATTCTAACTGGTGTGAGATGGTATCTCATTGTGGTTTTGATTTGCATTTCTCTGATGGCCAGTGATGATGAGCATTTTTTGATGTGTTTTTTGGCTGCATAAATGTCTTCTTTTGAGAAGTGTCTGTTCATGTCCTTTGCCCACTTTTTGATGGGATTGTTTGTTTTTTTCTTGTAAATTTGTTTGAGTTCATTGTAGATTCTGGATATTAGCCCTTTGTCAGATGAGTAGGTTGCAAAAATTTTCTCCCATTCTGTAGATTGCCTGTTCACTCTGATGGTAGTTTCTTTTGCTGTGCAGAAGCTCTTTAGTTTAATTAGATCCCATTCGTCAATTTTGGCTTTTGTTGCCATTGCTTTTGGTGTTTTAGACATGAAGTCCTTGCCCACACGTATGTCCTGAATGGTATTGCCTAGGTTTTCTTCTAGGGTTTTTATGATTTTAGGTCTAACATGTAAGTCTTTAATCTATCTCTAATTAATTTTTGTATAAGGTGTAAGGAAGGGATCCAGTTGCAGCTTTCTACATATGGCTAGCCAGTTTTCCCAGCACCATTTATTAAATAGGGAATCCTTTCCCCATTTCTTGTTTTTGTCAGGTTTGTCAAAGATCAGATAGTTGTAGATATGCAGCGTTATTTCTGAGGGCTCTGTTCTGTTCCATTGATCTATGTCTCTGTTGTGGTACCAGTACCAGGCTG
The DNA here is from genome assembly GCF_028878055.3 of Symphalangus syndactylus. Taxonomy (NCBI): domain Eukaryota; kingdom Metazoa; phylum Chordata; class Mammalia; order Primates; family Hylobatidae; genus Symphalangus; species Symphalangus syndactylus. The sequence goes on from NC_072425.2 coordinate 106,793,170, forward strand.
TTTTGGTTACTGTAGCCTTGTAGTATAGTTGTATTTCTATGCCCACGATGAAGATACAACCTGTCTATTTCATTCTCATACCATTAGAAATGCTGTGGCCTTTGCCTAGTTTTACCAGAAGCTTCATTTAATAACATTTTTGACTGTCTACTATGTGCAGGGCACTGAAAAAGCTACCGAATAGAAGCACTGGCCTTTCTTCAAGGAGTTTACAGTAGGAGAGATAGGCATCTATCTTATATATAAGGTTATATCCTTATAACCTAGGGCAGAAGGCAGAGGTGGTACTAAAAATGTAAAACAACCAGTGGGATAAAGCCAAGAGGCAACTGGGACAAATACAGTACTAAAGATATGGATGCCAGCAGTCAGCAGGGATTCTACCTGCACAGTCATATGCCTGCTGGATGTTTGCACCCACAGAAACTGACAAAGGCTGTGGGAGAGAGACACTGTGAATTCAGAAAAGTTCCTTGTGATTAAAGGGATCAGAGGAAAGTATTTGAGGCTTTGAGGAATGGATGGAGTTTGAATAAATATTAGATGTAGGAAATAGCTGGAAATAAAAAAGGCATGAACTCAGAAAAGTTAGTGAATGTTCAAAGTTCAGCAGTGTTTCAGCTGTTTTCTGGATCAGGGGACATTGTAGATGGGCCGTGGGGTGGAGAGCTCAGGGGAGGACTGTAGGTGGATAGGGAGAAATTCTAGGAGGCTGAAGACCAAGCCAGGACCCAGAGGAAGGAGCGGAGGTGTTGTCTGGACCAAAGGAAAGGTGCAGAGTATGTGAGATACTTCATCTGCTCTTGTCCCTGTAGGCTTTTGGATGGCAGGAGAGAGAGAGAAACCCTGAAAGGAAGACTGAACCACAGGATTTCTGACCCTCTAGGCGTGAACTGACCAACAAATCACTGCATTAGAATGAAAAGTAATCAGAAATGACACTATTAAGTTGCTTGCCTGAAGTAGGTTGGGAGCTCGGATCAGAGATCTGACAATTACGGCAACAAAGAAAATCACATTTTCTGCTGACACAAATTTGTGATGGTGAAATTCATACCTGTGTTGCATCTAAAGCATTTAGCTCTTATTAAAAGTTGGATATTATTGGCAGCTGACAGAACAGGAAGATCTTCAAGATGTCTAAATTGAACTTTTCTTTTGCCAGTTAAACTCTTTTCTCTTTATCTGATTCCACTGGAGATAGAAAACAGATCCTTTTCCCACCCTCTGTGTCTTTGATTATTTTTCTTGTTCAGGGCGATTCTTTTATTCCCCCTCTAGCTTCCTATTTGTCAAACTTTAATCCATTTCAGTTTCTGTACACTGGATGATGTTCCAACTGAACTATAAAAGTATGCCAAGACAATGTTGAAAAAAATAAAGATGGCATTTTAGAGGATGTATACTCTGTTCACCTAGTATACATTGTATTTTTATTTACTAAAAGTGAAAAACAAATTGCAAGAGATCATAGCTTTTAGACTTCAGAGTCAATCTTGATCCATCTCGTATTTATGAGCAATGTATATGACTTTTTATGGCCTTTATGATGGAAAATATTATGCCTTCTAGTCTGAGTTGGCACTTACTTGAACTACCAATCTAAATGTTGACTTCTGATTTGAATGGGCCATTATGCATTCCAGGCCTCTGAGGCCTTGGTAAATTAGTAAGTGTTTCTTCCATGGCAGAAGTCTTGCAATTTGGGAAAGTTGTATGAAAATGCAACTCAAGTGTTCCCGTAATGTGGAATGATTTTATATTTAGTTTCTTTCAACAGATCACGAAGCAATCCAACCCCAGTCCCATGATTTCTGACTGGTAATGGCCAAGAAAGAGTGAGGGAAAATATTGTTCCTTTTGTTTGGGGACAGAGAATATTTATTTTATCTGTTGGTACCTTGAGGTTAGATCATTTTCCAGCTACTCCATTTCATGCTCTGCTCATTTCCTGAAGCATGCTTCTTATAAAGGGGCACAGTGATTAATCCTAGTCCTGGGAGAGGCAAGCCCATGGTTCTGATGGAGCAAACAATGGGGAATACTTTCTCTTTCATTCATACACTCTTTGAGCAACCAGGAATCCACACATTTCACCCGGGAAACACTCTTGAAAGCGAGGGAAAGAATTCAGAGTTCATTCTTCTCAGCACCTTCATGGTCCAGTTGCAATGTTGAGCCTCAAAGCACGATCCTTTGAAATCAAGCTAGATTTCCCCGCTATTTATTTATAAGCAAGAAAAGTTGACACTCTGTGTTCTGGGTCTGTCATAGTGTGTGGCTCATTTTCTGTGTTGAGGATTAAAGCATTGGTTCTTGCAAATGAAAATATACTGTGATCCCTGCTAATCAGAAATTCTGCAGGTGGTTACATAGCTGAATGTAATATTACCTGTTGTTGGGAGTACTTTGTTAAGAACCTCAGGGGAGAGATAGGAAGAAAAAACAGAAGGTGACCAGCATTTAATAGGTTATGGCCATTACCTTCATAGCCTTTATTTATTTTGCTGAATTCCCCTCATAATTTCCAGAGTGAGCTGCATCTTCGTTTCGCTATCTATTATTACACACACCACCATGGCACCCCTGGTGCTTGGAAAGTGCCCTAGATACTGGGAGCAGTGAATTCTTGAGAATGTGAATCCATCCTGAGGCTTGGTGTATGAATTAGAGTAAACGCCCTTTTGAACAAGGTACTTGACTTTGTTTTGCAGAAACATAGCTTTTGTTGCCTTTTCAATATCCTTTAATTCTCTCAGGGTGTGAAATCCTCTATTAATTTGCCTAGTTTCTGTTCATCAAATCCCCTATATCCAGGTAGGATGTGTACCTCAAACACTGCTGGAGAATTTCCAAAATATGGTTGAATGTATATCAAAATTTTCCATTCTTGAAGATTGCTTAGAGCAATCGAAACATACATTTTAACAGATAAAAGGAGTGATTATGAGTTATTTAAATTGCTAGTTTCAACAACATTTAACTTATTTATTCATTATGGTATTATAGTTCTATAATACTATATATAGTACATATATTATTTATTTTGTTTTATAATAGCAGCACATGATCACTTAGGATAAATTGGAAGAGAAAGAAACAGAAGTTATTTTGATGTAGTTTCACACTCAGTGATAAAAACTGTTTATATTTCAATACATTTCCCAATATTGGTATATTTGTATAACTTGCTTCCTCACATATTTGTAGTGTTTCTCCCATGTTACTAAATATTTTTAAGCATGTGCTTTTGTGACTAAATGACATTCTATTAAAGAAAATTGCCATAATTTCTTTAATGCTTTGTTATTACTCATTTAGCTATTTCTCATGTTTTGCTGTTACAGTCACATTATGGTGAGTGTTTTTGTGCATATTTGATTATTCCTTTAGAAATTCGAATTAGAAAAATTCCTGAGGGTTAAATTATTGCATTAAAATATTAACATTTTAAAACCATATACACTGTCAAATTGCCCTTTGTAATTTGCCCTGAAAATTTACAGTTTCTTCAACAGTGATTAAAATATGTGTTTTTTTTAACCAGGATAAATCAGCTCTTCTAATAAAGAGAGTTTTTGATTTAAATAAAAGGTGTTTAAGATGTTAAAGAAAGGAGTTAATAATTTCAGAGGCTGTGATAAGTGGCACTGAGATGATAAAACAGAAAACCATGTATAGTCCATTTCCAATTCCTTCCCCTTCAGTAATTTCTCTCAGTATGAGCTGCAACACCAACAAAAGTTGTTTTTATTGCTTTCTTTTTTTCTTTCTTTTTCTTTCTTTCTTTCTTTCTTTCTTTCTTTCTTTCTTTCTTTCTTTCTTTCTTCTTTCTTTCTTTCTCTTTCTCTCTCTTCTCTTTCATTCGTTTGTTCTTTCTTTCTTTCTCTTTCTCTCTCTTCTCTTTCATTCGTTTGTTCTTTCTTTCCTTTTCTTCTTTAGTTTTTGGCATTTGTTTGTTTTGTACTTTAGAGGAAGAATAATTCCTAATACTCTCAGTAAACTTATATTAGTTTCTCAGATCAATAAAGTGTCACAGAAACTGTGATCAGTGTGATTTCTGAAGGACAGTGGATCAACACATGGGCATTCAACAGCTCCTCTTCCACAGAACTCATTTTACACTCTGTTCAAATGTCTCCAGCAAGACTTAAAGGACTCCCAAACTATAGAAAGATCCTAATAAAAGCCCCAATCAGAGACTACAAGAGACTCTGCCTTATTCTTTCATCTATTGTCACACCCTGTCAGGCTTTCATTAAATTTCAGTCACAATAAGCCCTATATAATTCTTACACATCCTTCTCCTGTCCCTGCTTCTAAGCCTTGGCCATGATGTGTTCTTTCCTAGTTCATCTTTTCTCAAACCAGTCTCTGTGACTCCAAAGCTGTGCTTAAAAGTTTGTTGCCTTACAAAGTGTTCTGAATGTAATTTGCTCATTTTAGTCCCTTCTTTCTTTAGGGTTTGTTATAAAAATTTTTATGTTTAAAAATCACAGGGGCAAAAATTCATATGATTAAATTCTCACTGTATTGCAAAGCTCCTGTTTTTATTATTTTATTCTTCTGCCTTAATTTCCTATCCCCAATCCTATTTTTTGCTTGCTCTTTGGAAACCATTCTTATTTATTTAATGAAGGGCCTTTGACAGGTATGTGTACCTTTGAAAAATATACAGTGTTAGGATGGTGATATATACCTGACATTGTACAATGGCTTTCATACTCTTTATTGCTTTTCAAAATCAACATTTAGTTATGAAGATCTATTCATAATGCTATATGAATATCTAATGAATTAGTTCTGACTGCTGCATTGTATTCTATTGCTGGCAGATATCATATTTTAGTATCATATTAGATACCATATTTAGTATCAGTGTTCATTTTTTTTGTAAGCCTCTCTTGAGCTGCCCCACCTTTACTATTACAAACAGTGCTGCAATCAGTATTTTTATACTTATTTCCTTGTAGACATGTGGGGGAGTTTCTCTCAAGTATATATGAAGAAATGGGGTGGTTAAGTCATAAGAAATTATGATAAATGGAAAAATCACTCCAATTATTCACTTTTCCCTGTGTCCACACCCTTTTTCAAGTAACTTGAAAGTTCTGCTTACTTAAAGTGGGGTGTGCTTCCCATCACATAACTTGCTTTGCCAATAGAGTGTAGGCAGAAGAAACAGTGTGCCAGTTCCAAGCCTAGGTTTGAAGACCCTTCCCATGTTTCCACTTGCCCTTTTGTGCCCTTGCCATTGCCATGATGAGAACATGCTACAGCTGGCCTGCTAGTCAAGAAGGATGAGAAACATCTGGGGAAGACATCAACTCAACCAATAGTGAGGAGCCCAGACTAGACAAACCTGCAGCTTGATGCAGTCTCCAAGCCCTGTCCAGCCTTAATGAGCTGACTGGCAGCAGCAGATTAAAAAGAGCCTGATGGAGATCAGCAAACTGCTCCCACAGACACACAGTGGCATGAGGAATAAGTGTCTACTGTTGTAGGCCCCTGGGGTTCTGTAGTGAATTACAATGCACCCATGGCTGATTGATAGAGATAAGCACACCTGGACTGCTTTCCAGAATGGCTGTGCTAGTTTATCCTTCCAATAGGTCTGGACAAGGGCTCTTTCTTCCTCTTATCCTTGTCTACAGCATTGGTCATATTATCACATTTTCTAAGTTTTCTTAATGTGATGTCGTAGCTTATTTCATTTTGAATTTCTTACAAAAAAATCTCTTCATGCCGGGCATGGTGGCTCACGCCTGTAATCCCAGCATCTTGGGAGGCCAAGGCAGGCGGATCATGAGGTCAGGAGATCGAGACCATCCTGGCTAACACGGTGAAACCCTGTCTCTACTAAAAATACAAAAATTAGCTGGGCGTGATGGTGGGTGCCTGTGGTCCCAGCTACTCAGGAGGCTGAGGCAGGAGAATGATGTGAACCCGGGAGGTGGAGGTTGCAGTGAACTGAGATCGCACCACTGTACTCCAGCCTGGGCGACAGAGCTAGACTCCCTCTCAAAAAAGAAAAGAAAAAAATCTCTTCAAATATGTGATAACCATCTGGATTTCCCCTACTTTCAAAGGCCTATTTATGTCCTTTTTATATACTTTTTTCTTTAGATTGTTTGTGTTTTATTAGATTTGCAGGACTTCCTTAAATATCCTAGATATGAAATCCTTGAAAGTTTTAGGCATTGCAGATATCTTTTGCTAGTCTGTCACTTGTCTGTCCACATTATCTAAGGATGTCCATGTACTATTTAATTAATTTTGATATAATTCATCTTATCAATTCTCAGCCTTCATATGTTTGTGTTTTTTTAATTTAATCTTTTAAAAGCAATGATTCTCTAAACAAAGATTTCAAAGGTTTTATTCTATTAGCTTTTAACCTATATTTTTTCTTTTAGCTTTCTCTTTTCATGCTTACAATTTTAGTACATTTAGAGTTTACTTTTAAATATGTTGTATAACTTTTCATTGGTGTTTGTAAATACAATTTCTCTAAAAATTATGACTCTAAGATAATATAGCTAATTAAAAAACCAATATATTAGGTATAAACACTCAACTCAGCACATTTGTCTCTAAAGTTGTCATGTTGGGGTACCTGTTATATCTACAAATGTTTAAAACGCCTTTGGAACTGCTCCTTCAGAATTTCCTTCAGTGATTACATAACTTCTTTGAGGATATGCTTAATTGTGAAAAATTGAATCTGGATTTTGAAAATCACTCCAAATAAAGTGGTTGATTAAGGTCAGGAATATTAATTTCAATGAGAAAATGCAGTTCATTTACCTGTTTATGTAAAGTTGTGTGTGTGTGTGTGTGTGTGTGTTACTTTTGTTACTACTTTCTATAGATGTAATGTATCAAATATTGAAGAGTATGGGCCTGGACTTAAGAATGACTGGTTCAAATACTAGTTCCAAGTGGCCTAGATCAATTCTATATACCTCAATTTCTGCACAATAAACAAATGTGAGTATAAACTCATTCAATAGAATTATTGTGAGGATGGCGTGAGTTAGTAGTGCCTGGTGTGGAGTGAGCATTCATCATAATCATTACCTGAGTCATCCCATATTATCTAAGAGCCTTGCGTCTATGAGAGAAGGCCATTTCCTTAGTCCCACTTGTTTGATGATTTTCATTTTCATGATTGTTGCTGGCAGCTGGATCCATCTTTCCTTACAACACACTGTAGTGAGCCTGGGGAAATAGAATTTTTCTGTATACTTGTCTTCTGTTCTCCCTTGGATTTTAATTCTTTCTTCATCATACACCTGCCAATCAGAAAACCAAATTACTTACACACAGTATAATAACTCCATGCCTATTTATTTCATATACTTTTGAGGCAAACAAGTAATTATTTCTCTTTCTTTCAGACTTAAGAGTTTATTCTCAGCTTGCTGCCCTCAGCACTCTCACAAGTAGGTAAACGCAGTAAATTTTTCTGTGATAGTTAGTAACCATCAGCTTCCATTAGCATGTGTTTAAAATGTGCAGCAGTTGCAGCAGACTCCTATTTTTAAAATTTTGTTAGCTCCTAAAGGAATAAATTATAGCTTAAATCCAATATACAACTTATAGGCCCTAGCATGCCACTAGGCAGCATTTTTAACCTTCAACAAAAATAAAACATTCCCTCAAATTCAGGATATTGTGTCAGAATTAATGACTTAAATAGACATCTTATATTACTAAATTACAGGCAACAGTAACTACCCCACTGACTCCTACTTATCAGAAATAGAATCCTTTTGCATATTTTCTGTGGCTTAAATTTTCACCCTTCTTAATTACCTGCTTTTTCACTGCTGGCAGGCTTGTAGGGACAATTAAGTGCTAAGAGAATTATGAATGTTAAATTGGAGAAACAACTTGATGCTAAAGAAAGAGGGGATTAAAAATTACTCTTTTAATGGAGTATTTCTCCGTTTTATATGTCAAAAATAGAAGAAAAGAGGAGAGGACAACAGAGTATAGGAATAAAAAAATCAAAAACAGGTTGACAAAACCAAGTTTTCATGACATGTTTGGTTAGGACTAGCATTATAATCTGAGACAACACTATGTAAATCATTCATTCCAATAATAAACCATGGGAGTATGACCACTGGCCTTATTCCCATCGGATCTATGTTGTAATTGTTATAGATGAAGGTGGTCAAGGTAGACCGAGACTCTGGCTAGATTACTAGAGGAGGTAGGGGAGGCAGTCTGGGGTGTGAATGAAGATGGAAGCAAGCTGACATCTGAGAAAGTGAAGATGCTCTTCTGGCATTTTTGAGGTACTCAGATGAAGGAGCAGGGCTGAAGGGCAGCAAAGGCATATGGGTGATAAAAAGTTTGGGGTGGAAGAAAAACAATTGCCTCAAGCTCATTGCAATCATCCTTCTACATAATCAAAATTAAGGATGACCATTTACCAAAAAAGAAGAAAGTTGGTATAAAAGTCATGATACTGAATTCATTTTTATTGCATACAAGAAATAAGATGACAGGTTCAGAATGCAATGATGTATCAACAGGATCTGGACCCAGCAGTTTTGTTGAGTATTGGCAGTGATAAATGATTCAAGACTAATGCCATCGAAGTAAATAGCTTCTGTTTCCATCACTGACTTTGTACATACTCAGGTGGCTGTGTTAAAGAGAATTAAACACACAGCACCATATGGGAAGAATTATCTTGAGTTTTCCTTATGACTGACAGTAAGATAACACATTTTAACATGCAGGTTATGTTCAGACCAGTAAAGATTAGAGTCATGAAGATTTTCTTTTATATATTTGTCCTTATTTTAGAGTATGATGTTATAGCATTAAGTTAAATATAGCCACTACCCAGCAATACTTCAATCTACCATCTTCCTAATACATACATTGGCTTAATCTCTTCCTGAAGATTACATCTATCTCAGGAATAAGCACCAATATTTATGATGCTGTTTATTTGCTGTAAATCATTCAGCTCCTTAATAAAGCTCATCTGTATTCAATTCAGCCTATAGGAGTCATACCACATTGTCAGCCAGAATCTTAATATTTCAAGATATAATCTGATATAGATCAGAAGGCACTATGAGGTCAATTCAACAATTTACAGTTTCCTATTTATTCAGTACAGGTGCATTGTAATAAGTGTAGCTAATGCCTCATGATGTTGTTTTCTTAGATAAGAAATTGTTGGAATCAATCAGTTGTAAATCTTTAAGTCTGATTAGTTGTATATAAAATCAGGGTAATTCTGTAATATGAACAAAATTACCAGATTTTTGACCATGTAGTAATATATTTAACATTCATGGTAGAACTATATATCCTGAGCCTTTTTCAAGATGTTTTGTCTTTGTAGAAAAAGGTAGGAAGGAAGAAAGGAAAAAGATGAGGGAGAGAGGAAAGAAGATAGGAATGAAGGCAGGAAAAAAAGGAAGGAAGGAAGGAAGGAAGGAAGGAAGGAAGGAAGGAAGGAAGGAAACAATTGAATTAACTTCACCGTTCTTTCCCTACCAGCCAGGAGAAAAGGAGAAAGGAGTTAAACCTCAAGGGTCAAAAAGGTAGACTGAGGTCTGAGTAAGGCTAATATTACTAGGTAGCTGGTATCAGCTAAAAGCAACAAGTTTTCTCTCCTCTCTCCCACCCCGTTACTTTCTTCTTGCCTGGGTCAGCCTATAAGACTCAGCACAAAACTCAGATTGGCTGCTTTGATGTGCTAAAGCAAAGACTGGTCCGCACTGAATATATATCTGCTTATGTACTTGAGTCTAGCTGCAATATCTGCAGTGTGATTACTCTGTTTTGTAAGTCTTATAGTCACAATTATATACATGCATATGTGCTAAATCCTTCCTTCCTTCCTTCCTTCCTTCCTTCCTTCCTTCCTTCCTTCCTTCCTTCCTTCCTTCCTTCTTTCCTTCCTTTCTTCTTCCTTCCTTTCTTCCTCCTCCCTCTCTCCCTCCCTCCCTCTTTCTCCTTCCCTCTCTCCCTCTCTCAAACATTAATTAAATATCTATTGTATTTCAGGCAGATCCATGACCTCTGGGAGCACACAGTCTAGGAGGAACAGAAGCATGGGAACAAATAATTAAAGAATAATGCAATAGTATAATGAGCTATATTGACTGAGTGGTTGAATACGTTTGATGATCTCCACAAACCTTAGCCTATTTGAGAGGCTGTTAGGTCTCAATTCAAGCATCTTAGAAACACTACTAGTGACCTCAGGATACTGATGCCATACAGAATTAGAATAAAGAAATTTATTGCCATCACGACTGTTTCCTATATTGACACTCTTCAATTGCTACTCCAATTAGTGGATTGTAGAATAAATAATCGTTAAATGATATTTAAAACCTTGTATCTTATTACTAATGCACCCTGGAAACTATGATTAAATTGTGTTGGAAATGAAACTAGAATCTTCAGGACTAGGATGCTGTAATCATCATTTTAGTGTTTATTACATTTATGTTATTAATGAATCAGAGATATGACAAAAATCTCCAATTTATCAGAAAAAAATCATTAAAAATTGCAACTTTGAAGTTTCCAAGACCTATTCCCAATCTAAACAGGAAAGAAATGAGAGAACACAGTGTTTCCAAACAGTTTGTAATGGGAAATCTGTATAAAAGTATTTACATAACCAAGGGAAGCGCCTAGAGAAAGGAGGAATTTGCAGGTAAATTAATGCAATGGATTCACAGAAAAAAAAGGGGGGCTTTTGTAAGGCCCAAAGGTGCACTTTACAATGAATAATTCCATCAAAATTATGCGTGCAAATTAGATCAATTAAAGTGGAAGATGCTCAGTCACATACTGGTCTAAGAGTTAACAGTTCTGAGAATAGAACTAAAACCAATTCCAATTGAAATTGTCGAGAACATCCCAGGTGGAAAACAAAATAATTCCTAAAGGAACAAGAGTAAGTAAAAGCGTTATTTATTTTCTGTCTTTTTGTTTTTTTGACGGTTGACATTAGAAAAAAATTATACATATTTTGTCTGGCTATTTGTACATTTCTATTCTCCCTGAACAACAAAAATAACAACAAAAAACACACAAGAGAAAGGCACAAACCTTTTCTAAGGAATACAAAAAGGCCAACCAAAAATAGGTCCAAAGTGGTGAGCCTAGTTTTATCAAAAATTAGAGATGACTATTTATTCACCTGCTTTGTGTTAGACTTTTTCTATACTCACTGAAATCAAATACTTCTTGTTAACTAAGGACTTATAAGAGAGAAATGTGAAAACTAAACATGTTATTTTAAGAAAAAGCACATAGATAAGGTGAATTGGTTTGCATAGCAAACTGTTTATTGCTCAGATGTCTGTGGCATCAAGAGCATTCTTCTAGTTTCAGCTGGACTCCTGTATTTCTGGTCAGCTGTAGGTCGAGTAGCAGCTCTGCCTATGTAGGTAGGGCTCTCTAGCAAAATCGGGCACCAGCCCACTTGGAGACTGGGGTGCTTCAGCTCTTCTCCACATTGTCCTTCACTGTGCAGCGGACTAGCCCAGGCTTGTTCTTAATGGCAAATGCAGTGGGTTGAGACAGTGGAGGTAAGTGAGCTGTCTTAAAAACCTAGGTTTGGAATTGGTGTGCTGTGGCTTTCCCCATATTCTGTTGGTCAAACAGATCAGAATGGCATCCTATATTCAAGAGGTGGGGAGGCCGGGCACGATGGCTCACGCCTGTAATCCCAGCACTTTGGGCGCCTGAGGCGGGTGGATCACAAGGTCAGGAGATGGAGACCATCCTGGCTAACACGGTGAAACCCCGTCTCTACTAAAAATACAAAAAATTAGCTGGGCGTGGCGGCGGGCGCCTGTGGTCCCAGCTACTCAGGAGGCTGAGGCAGGAGAATGGTGTGAACCTGGGAGGCGGAGCTTGCAGTGAGCCGAGATCGCGCCACTGCACTCCAGACTGGGCGACAGAGTGAGACTCCTCAAAAAAAAAAAAAAAAAAAAAAAAAAAAAGAGGTGGGGAAATTGACTCCATCTCTTGATGGGGAGAGTTTCAAAGTCACGTTTTCAAAGGGCCATTTGAGAGACCATTATGTGGGCCATCAATGTAGTCAGTTTCTCTCACAGGAGATAAGCAGCTTTAAGGGAAACAAGACTTTATTGCAGACAAATTATTATAGGCTAGCAACATCGAAACCATTGCCCCACAAAATGACCTGTGCTGGGAAAAAAAGAAAAAGAAAAAAAACCCAGCAGAGAAAGAAAAGCGAACACTGAACCACAGAACAGCCTGTCCTTCATTACTCGTTCCTTTTAACTAGCATTATCTAATAATTACCAGAAGCTTTCCATGTTGTTGGCTTTATGCCATACTTCTAGCACAATAACAAATAACACTAGGTAACATTTATTAAGCACCTATTATTTACTAAGTACTAGACTATATTACTAATCTCATTTAATCTTTAAAATGACTCTCTGATGTCAAACTTATTAAAAGAGAAAAAATGAAGGCATAGGGGAACTTACCAAAGAAAACACCCCTAATAAGTAATAGGATTTAAATCCAGAGTTATCTGAAACTCAAGCACATGCTTTTCTTTATTTTTAATATGAGTGTTTAATTACATAAGTAGAAATCCGCAGGAGTATTCGCTGCCTATTCTGGTAACAAAAGACTGCTTTAGCTTCACGGTCCAGGTGCCTTACAGGGGTCAAAGCCTAAGATGGTGTGTTGCTATCTTCCCACCTCAATCATTGGTTGACCTGTGGGATCCTAACTACTCAGTACTCTAGAGTGAGTCTCAAGCTTCTTCTAGGATCAGTGGCTCACCAAAGACAGGCCAGCAGAGGTCAGCCCAGGTGCAGACAACAAAGAAGTGCTTTGTTTGCGGAGAATTTAAAAGCAATAATGAAACTACACATTTTTGTTTTTGTTTTGTTTTGTTTTTTAAATCACCACCTGCTGGCAATTCTAAACAAGGGTAATGAGAAAATACCCCTCCCTACCAATCTATCTGTGTCTTTCCCCAACTTGGAATGTGCTGGGTACGATTATTGGGATGAAGATGCTAGCTTCTTTGTCTGGATTCAAATGGAGGAGCCAAGGCCCTAGGAATTGTTGGCAGTTCTCTTGTGAAAAAATGTAGACCTGTTAGTGGAGAAAGAAAAAGCCCAGGGAAGTGGAGCCCAGATGTGATCTTGTTGATAATATAACTTGAATCAAGCCACAAATAAAGTTTCGTTGGGCCTATACATTTTCAGCTTATCTGAGTGATTTCCCTCTTTTTAAAGACTGGTTTATTTCAGAAATCCAACCAATAAATGAGAAAACATCATTCTCCTCCTCCTCCTGCTCCTCCCCCTCCTCCTCCTCCTGCTCCTCCCCCTCCTCCTCCTCCTGCTCCTCCCCCTCCTCCTCCTCCTGCTCCTCCCCCTCCTCCTCCTCCTGCTCCTCCTCCTCCTTCTTCTTACTCCTCCTCCTCCTCTTCCTCCTTCTCCTCCTCTTCCTCTTATTCTTCTTCATCTTCTTCTTCTCCTTTTCTTCTTCTTCTTTCCTCTTCTTCTTCTGCATAGGGTCTTGCTTTGTCACCAAGGCTGAATTCATTCTATTTTAAAACCGACTGCTAAGGTAAAGCTCTCTTTGGCTGCTATAATTTGTGCTTGTCCCTCAGGTTCAGCAAACATTTTCTGTAAGGGGCCAGAGAGTAAATATTTTAGGCATATATGTAGTGTTAATGAAATTCTAATTTAATTAATTAATTAAATATTTACAAGTATATTTATAGTCTCTGTTACCTACTAGTCAACTCCTCCGTTGGAGACTGAAAGCAGCCATCAGCAAAATGTAAACAAATGATTGTGGATGTATTCTAGTAAAACTTTATTTATGCACAACAAAATTGGAATTTTATACATGTGCTTCAAAATATTCTCTTCCTCTGATTATTCCCCCAACCATTTGACATTGTAAAAACCATTCTTAGGACACTGACATTGTAAAAACCATTCTTAGGACGCAGACCTCACAAAACCAGGCAAGCCATAGTTTGCTTCTCCTTGCATCAGACCATTTTAAGTACTCATAGACACAGGTATCTATGAAAAATAAATACTGTTGCTCAGTGATTTTGCAAAATATAAATTGTATTGATATATATACCATTCTAAAACATGCATTTAAAACTCAGTGAAGGGTTTTTACACATTTAACTGTTAGTCCAAATCCTCCTTTTTAACTGCTTCCTAATACTGAATGCTTAATATTGATATATGAATAGTTGATACTTTATACTTATATTGATATAATACTGGTAATCCTAAGAAATAGGTTGTTTCCATCTTTTGCAACAAGCATTTTTACTCAAGCCACCTTATTCCCAGGCACAGTACCTTTTTAGGGTACATGCTCAATTGCTACTAGAAATGTGCTACGCACATTTTAAATTTTAAACCATATGAGACTATCACATTCCTTACACCCTCACAAACAATTGATAGCATTAAATGTTTTAATATTTTGACAATCTGGTAGACAAATATGTTGTTTGAATTTTTCCTTCCCCGAATATTAGTGAAGTTGAATACATTTCTGTACCTGCCTTGGCCATATGTATTTTCTCTTCTATGAATTGATCATTCCTTTCTTTTGCTAATTTTTTATTGCACTATTTGTCCTTTCCTTGTTGATTTGTAGGAATTCTTTATATATTATCGATGAAAATCTTTTGTCATTACCTTGCAACTATTTTCTCCTAGAATGTCCACATCTATTTATTTGATTAGTATTGTATTTTATCAATCAGAAATCCTAACACTTGATACAGCCAAATTTATCAATTTTTAGTGTCTTGTCCCAGGATCTTTCCTGTTTCAAAGACATAAACATAATTATTTATACCTTCTTCCATTATTTTATTATATTGTCTTTTATATTTAGGTATTTTTAATCCATTCAGAACTTAATATTATAATTGCTATGGAATAATATAACTGCTTTTTTTTGAAATAACTAAGCAATCATCTGAGAAGTACTTATTGAATAATCTGTCATTTCAACATTAATATGAAATGCTACATCTATCATGGTCTAATTTCCCAAATATGTATGGGTCAATTTCTGAATTATCTTTTTAATCCCTCTGATGTATTTGTTTATGCTTTAGCCAATTCCACACAGTTTCAATCACAATACCTTATGATATACTTTAATATCAAACAGGGAAAAGCCATCTTATATTATTTTTAAATATTGTCTTGTCTATCATTATGCATTTACTCCTATATGTGAATTTTGGAATTATGTTTTCAACTCCCATGAAAAATTGTATTGGGATTTTGTCTGGAATTCATTGAATTGATATATTAATATGATAAGAATTGACAGCCAAAATACTGAGTTTATGCATCTATAAATATGGAATATCTTTTCACATATTAAAGGGTTAAAGGGTTTTTAAAGGTTCTTCAGTAACATTCTATATTTTCCCATGGATTAAAAAAATTAACTGGTTATATTTCTAGCTATTTTGTCAGTTTTGTATTTATCAGAAATGACATATTTTTTCTTATTATACTTATTGTATTATAATTGGCTTTCTTATTATATTATAATTAATTATGCAAGTCTCTAGACAAGCTATCAATGTTTATACATAAATGATTTTATCTTATAGTTTGCTATCTGAGATGATTATGTGCTATCATTAGCTATATATGACTCCAGTGTTTTATGTGAATTATAACACAAATTTAGTAGCTTGCTATGTTTTCCTATACTCTGTAATGATTTGTATAAGTTGGGAATTCCATGTTCCTTGAAGGTTTGGTACATATCATTTGTGAAATAATTAAGTCTTAGTAAGTTTTGAGGGCCAGGACATAGTTTTAAGTTGTGATTTCAATATATTTGAAATCACAATATATTAAATATATTTGATTGATTATGGTCTACTCAGGTATTCTACTTATGTTGTGACAGTTTTTATCATTTAAACTTTCTCAGTATATCGTGCATTTCATTTTAACTTTATTGGTTTAATGTTACACATATGATCTTTACTTTTTAAGCCTCTATCTTTTGTGTAGTTATATCATAGATGATTACTATCTTTCTTATAGTAGAAAATCTAACTTTTAAGAACACAAAATTTAATTTGTACTTTATATTCAATGTCAATATTTAACCAGCACCTAAGTCATCTTTCTCAACAGGAGATTGATATGCTTTTATTTCCTTCTCCTTTCCTTCATCTCTTCCTCCTACCTCTCATGCCAGATATTCTTTGGATTATTTTTTTCCCAAGAGGCTACTGAAATTCATTTTTACATAGAATGTATGAAATAAATCCCAGTTATTTAAAATAATACACAAAACATAAAAAGATGGTCACAAATATTAAAGGCTATCATTGGCAGGGGTTCTGGTTAACTTTCCTTTTTATGTTTTTGTGTTTCAAACATCCCCCAAAATATCAATACTCAATTTTTCTTCATGAATTATATTGGCTTGTATCTTTGATCTTCATGCATGAGATAATCAAATTACAATAAAAGAGACAGGGAATCCACTTGTTAAGCACACTGATTAAAAACTAATACTTATTTAGAATTAAGTTTTACTAGCTTTTGCATGTCATCGTTTCATTCCTCTTCTTCTCCTGAATTCATTTTTCTCTAACTGGAGTATATCACCTAGTATATCTTTCAGAAAGAGACTTTCAATGTTAACTTTGAGTGTCTTTGTATGTCTAATAAGCCTTTCATCACCTTCTCAGTTGAATGATCCTTTAGCTCATGAAGTTCTAGGTTTCAAATGATTTTCCATCAATGTTCTGACAACAATATCACAATTGGTCAAAAAGGAAAGGACACTAAACTCCACATATTATTTGATCTGAGATGACATAGAGTAATTATTACTTTTATTATCATAACATGCATTTATAGAGCAGTTTCTCTGTTAGAAAAATTATAATAAATACATTAGGTTATTTCATTTATTGTTTACAATGACACAAAGTAGATATTGTTAGTTATCCAATTTTATAGTTGAAAAACAAACACTTAGAGAAGTGAGGTAATATTGAAATGGAAATAGAAATTATATAATGGAGTCGGGAAACACATAAGGGTAGATTGATTAATCTGACTTTTTTAAACCTCTACTCCTACTTTCTGGAAGAAACCACCTGTAGTTTAAAAAAAAAAGACATTTTATGTTAAAATTGGGTAAAATGATCCATGTGGTCCTGCAGTGTTCAGAGTATGTGCCTGCTGTCTTTTAAGACTTTGTCTAATTTTGAAATTATAGTTGAGCACTTGACATTGGCCTCTCTGTGGAAGATAAAGTCCCAGGAGCAAATCAGCCAGATCTTTTTGGTCAGCCTCCATCATCCTTTCAGTTGGTTATTGCTATAAAGGTAATGAGGCATTCTCAAGGATAGCCTAGTTAAAATTCTTGTAAGCAAGTGCAAATTTACTTTCGGGGATGGTAGCCCATATGGGTCAAATTACCACTGGAAAATGTATGCTTTTCCAAGGAAAGGACCCAATTTGAAAGAGTATGCTAACTGGCCTGATAAGTGACACATGTCTTTATGGTCTTAACAAAACCAATTCTAGGATAGTGAAAGGAATTCCTAGTCAAGGATTTCATAGAAGCCATTTCTGAATGTTGTGAACTAATTTCCTATTTAAATTGCCAGTTCCTCTGTGATTTAGGATATTTGTTGAAACTACGTGACCTCAGAATTTCTGTGATCACAAGGTCTCAAAACTTTCATATTAATGTCAACTTGGCCATTCACTTCCTAAGAAATCACTGTGATTTTAACCAATTATATGCCACTTTTAGAACCAACCCTTTTCTTGTGTTGTGGCCACTCACAAGCATTGTTGCAGAAAACTTCCATGTTAGCTATATCTGCAGCTGTGCCTAGACCTGCTGAATACAGTACAGGCCCTTTTGCTTGTGAATAATAAAGTTTATATGCCAAATGATATGAATTACCATGATGGTTCCTTGACTTTATCCAAGTATATTTTGAAATACATTCTCTTTCATAGTGACCTTTCTTTTTTCAAATGTTTATCACATCCTTGAATTTATAAGCAGAATGTTGATGTCATTTGTTTTGGTTATTTATTGCTATGTAACAAATTTTCCTAATACTTAGCAACTTAAAACAACAAACATTGTTTCTCAATTTCTGTGGGCCAGGACTCAAGCACAGCTTAGCTAAGTGCCTCACCTCAGATTCATAAGCCTGCAATCAAATGGTCAGTGTGGTTTGCCTTCATCTAATGGCTAACTTAGGGGATGATCTACTTACAGGTTCACTCATGTGGCTATTAGCAGGCCTCAGATTCTCTTTGCCTTTTGGTCAGGGGCATCAGTTCCTTGCCACATGGGCCTCTCCACAGGACAGCTATCTTTTGTTGGAGCAAGTGAGTGAGGGAGCAAGAGAGGGCACTAGAGACAGAAGCCACAATCTTTTTGTAACCCAATTGCAGAGGTGACATCCTATCACTTGTTTCATAGTCTATTCATATGACGTGAGTCAATAAGTTCAGCCAACACTCAAGGGGAGGAGATAATAAAAAGGTTGTGATGACCAAGAGGTAGGGATAAAGGCCATTTTAGAGCCTACCTGTTGCTTATTTCTCCACAGTGTCTGCTGAAGTTGAAGTATACAAATTGACTTGTAAATATATTGGAGTATTTCTGTGGAGTGCTTCTGATAGCCAGCTTATTTAATAGAGGGGCATAACTCTCTAGGCAAGGATATAATTCTAAGCTCTTTAATTTTTATGCATAGTATTAATATTGATTCTGGAATAGCTGACAAGCTATAAGTGTATAGATATCTATCTCGCTTTAAAGTTTACAATTGTTAATTGAGTGTTTACACTATGCCAGGCACTTTCTAACCAACCTGTAAAATTCCTTTGCATAGTGGGCAGTATTCTCATTTAACCAAAGAAGAAACTCAGAGAGCTGATGTCAAGTACTCAGGATTACGTAGCTAGTAAGCTGGGTAATTGGGGCTAAAACCTAAACATAAAATCTGCCCTACACTTAGCCCAAAACCTGTCCAGAAAATCCAGCTTTGAAAAGACTTTCATCTAGCTTCCAGCAAAAATGAATTTAGGACAAATGATATTTTATAGTAATAATCTATGGTAGCTAATCTAAACCCTGGTTCATCAATATAATCAACTGGGGGATTTAAAGTATACATGGTTGTGTGGGCCCCATGTCAAGACCTGTTGAATCACAATTTCTGGGAATGTCTGGGAATAGTTATATACATTCTATTCTGGAGACATTCCCCAGGTAATTCTGATGGTCCAGGTTTGAGAAATGCTGATGCAAGGCTTACTTAATCATTTGTCCTACTAAATTAATATTTCTCAAAATGTGATCAATTGAGCTGATGTCTATTAAATAGTAATCTCTTAACAAGAATTCCTAGAACTGTATCTTAAGCAAGCTTCCTGGGAGAATCTTGTTTACATTAAAGTTTGAGAACTATCACTATACCCTTCTAAGTTCTACTCTTAAAATATCTTAGTTTGGCTCCCTAGTATTGTCACAACTGACAAACTACTTTTGAGTTTTTGGTTTTGCAGAGGATCCCAAAACATAACAAAACAAACAGAAAACTTCAATAATCTTTGCAAAATTATTATTAGGTATCTTCTATTTATTGTGATTTGCCAGGCAATAAACCAAAAGATAATTTTAATGTTTAGTAATGTTAATTACACCTGGTTTCTGGTTGAATTATTGTTCCTTTTTCTACATCATTATTCTTCGTTGAAGTAGGAGGAATGGCTGTCCTGTGCATTGTAGGACATTTACAAGCAACCCTGGCCTCTATCCACTATACACCAGTAACAATTCACCCATCCAGCTCCCTTAACTCCAGCTGTGACAACCAAAAACGTCTTTAGACATTGTCAAATGTCCCCTGGATAGCAAAATTGCTCCAAGTTGAGAACCACTGAATTACATGATTATCTCTCCTCACTCACTTTATAGTTAACAGTCTCACATCAATATTTTAATTGTAAACTACTATGAGCATTAATACAAGTAGAGATGTAAATTATAAACATATTGGAACAAAGACAATTATAACTATTAAAAATTCATTAATATTCAGAAATGGACTGAGACTTTATATAATAATCAACAGATTCCAAAATAATAGTTTTTCACTTCAACATGACGTTTTTGAGATCTGTGAAATTGCTTGCCATCCTGAGCTTGTTTTCTTGTCTAAAAATTTAGCTAGGATTATCAACAATACTTCAAAAATGTATCATAGTTCTTTAGTACATGATGGCACGTCCAGAATTGGTGGGTTCTTGGTCTCACTGACTTGAAGAATGAAGCCGCGGACCCTCGCGGCGAGTGTTACAATTTTTAAAGATGGTGTGTTCGGAGTTTGTTCCTTCTGATGTTTGGACGTGGTCAGAGTTTTTTCCTTCTGGTGGGTTCGTGGTCTCGCTGGCTTCAGGAATGAAGCTGCAGACCTTCACGGTGCTACACCTTTTAAGGCATCACGTCTGGAGTTGCTCATTCAACTCATTCCTCCCGGTAGGCTCGTGGTCTCGCTGGCCTCAAGAATGAAGCTGCAGACTTTCGTGCTGAGTGTTACAGCTCACAAAAGCAGTGCAGACCTAAAGCATTAGCAGCAACAATATTTATTGCAAAGAGCAAAAGAATAAACCGCCCACCATGTGGAAAGGGACTCAAGGGGGTTGCCACCGCTGGCTCCAGCCTGCTTTTATTCCCGTATCTGACCCCACCCACAATCTGCTGATTGGCCCATTTTACAGAGAGCTGATTGGTCCATTTTACAGAGAGCTGATTGGTCCGTTTTACAGAGAGCTGATTGGTCCATTTTGACAGGGTGCTGATTGGTGCGTTTACAATCCCTGAGCTAGACACAGAGTGCTGATTGGTGTATTTACAATCCTCTAGCTATACGTAAAAGTTCTCCATGTGCCCACTAGATTAACTAGAACAGAGAACTGATTGGTGCATTTACAAACCTTCAGCTAGACACAGGGTGCTGATTGGTGTGTTTACAAACCTTGAGCTAGACACAGGGTGTTGATTGGTGTATTCACAATCCCTGGGCTAGACACAGAGGGCTGATTGGTGTGTTTACAATCGTTTAGCTAGACACAAAAGTTCTCCAAGTCCCCACTAGATTAGCTAGACACAGAGCACTGATTGGTGCATTTACAAACCTTGAGCTAGACACAGAGTGCTGATTGATGCATATACAATCTTCCAGCTAGATATAAAAGATCTCCGAGTCTCCACCTGACTGAGGAGCCCAGCTGGCTTCGCCTAGTGGATTCTGTGCCGGGGCCACGGGCGGAGCTGCCCAACAGTCCCGTGCCACGTGCCCACACTCCTCAGCCATTGGGCGGTGGACGGGACTGGGTGCTGGTGGAGCAGGGAGTGGCACCCGTCAGGGAGGCTGGGGCCTGGCGGGAGCCCATTGCAGGGGGCAGCTGAGGCCCCATGAGAATTCGAGTGTGGAGCGGGTGGGCTGGCAGTGCTGGGGGACCCAGCAGCCCCTCTGCAGCTGCTGGCCCAAGTGCTAAGCCCCTCACTGCCCAGGCCGGTGGCGCCAGCTGGCCACTCTGAGTGTGGGGCCCACCAAGCCCATGCCCACCCGGAACTCACACTGGGCTGTGAGCACATGCACAGCCCCGATTCCTGACTGTGCCTCTGGCTCCGCACCTCCCCATAAGCAGAGGGAGCCAGCTCTGGCCTAGGCCAGCCCAGAGAGGGGCTCCCAAGTGCAGCAGCGGGCTGAAGGGCTCCTCAAGCGCAGCCAGAGTGGTGCCGTGGCCTGAGGAGGTGCCCAGAGTGAGCAAGGGCTGCCAGCACCCTGTCACCTCTCAATAGCATGTGTAATCTGTGCATGGATATTACAGAAGATAACATATTACATAGAACTGGTCAAGTGAAGGGCAGAAGAGAGGAATCATAGGGTTAGTATTTGTCCTTCATTATATATATTTTTTATTTATTACTCAGGAAAATGTCCTAAGACATTTGTCATAGCTCTGCGTTTGATGCTGGCTCCAGATAAGCATTGGTCTAGAAAAATAAGTATTTATTTATGGTATTTGAGATGGAGTTAATCTTGGATTTTTAGAGCTAGCTCTGATTAAAATTACTAGCATTTCTATTTACATTTTTTTCCTGTCTGTTGATATTTTGTAAAGAAATATTTAAGTACCAAGTGACTACATCTATGTGCCTCCAAATATGGGAATAAAAAATGAATGCTATAGTCATCTAGATATTCCTATGTTTAGATGTTTTATTATATGTTAACAACGCTAATTAAAACCAAACAGGACAGATAATAACAGGAGGCCCCATTTTCCTACATTCTCACATAAAAGAGAGCATGAGAAAATTGGAGTAATTTGAAGACATTTTATGTTTACATAATTAGAAAATACGTACTTCACTAAAATTCACTTCTTTTTTAAAAATGTCTAAAACACAGAGATACACTGTTATGTTACATTTAGGACTAGCATTCATTAGAATTATACTGCTTTACATAATTAGAAGGCCACTGAAAATAAAAGTAGTTTACTTTCATTCAATTAACACTAATCAAGCACATATATTATGCAGATGTTGTGCCAGATGCTAGGAAGACTAAGATGAATAATTATGGCTTCTGCCTTTGGGAGTTCACAGTCCAAAGGGAGAACAGACAGTTAAGTGACTAGTGGCAGCATAAAGTGCAAAGAGGTGCGTACTGTACCATGTGAACATAGGCCATAGATGGAGGGACCAGCAAGCAGCTCTGTGTGGCTGGAGGTCACAGAGCTCAGTGGCAGGTTGTTTCAGAACATGGGCTGTAATGGTGGGCTGCAGACTTCATTCCTTAGAGAAAAAATAAAGTGAAAATATTTTCTTCAGTTACATTTGCTAGAGTTATACAAAAGCAGGATAGTAGTTATAGTACTTTTTTGCTGCTTTTATTGTAACCAAATAAATCAAGTTTTTGTTTTTGTTTTTAACTCAAATCTGACCAGTGGTGTTATTTACCAATAAAAATACTCAAAATCAAAAAATAATATCTCTATTACTTGGAACTTCCGGTTTCCAATAGAAAATGTTTTTCCTCTAACTACATAACTTTCACTAGTGTTAGATAAGAAATTTTTCACTAGTGTTATTTAAGAACAAGCAAAGCTTGAAGTGACAAAACTTGTGGATGTATTTTATTTTCCTGAAGGTCATGTCAATCATAGACTCGGTGCCCCATGTTTTAAACAATTGAAGCCAATTCCTGTCATTTTTTTTTCATACTGAGACAGTGGCTAAGGGTTTGACTCTATCTTTAGGTAATTTGATATCATAAAACCCATGCCAAAGCATTAAGTCACACTAGCCTATTGGGGTGCTCAGGATATATCCAAGTGTGTTAAGGGTACCATCAGTAACAGCCTTGGCTTCCCAGGGAGTTGCTCTCTTACTCACACGTCCTTCTTCCAGATTAGGTGTCCTGAGCCTCCTGGTCTTTTAGCTTTCTCTTTGCCAACCCTACTAGTAGGAAAAAATCTGATATTTTTTAGTGTAAATTTACACTACTGCATGCTTCTCTCTGGGTTACTTGCTTTTAAGGTCTTACCTTTTATTTTGAATACAATAAATTGTGATATTTTTTAGTAGAAAAAGGAGATAACATTGAATAAATTATGTTAATCCAACCCTGACTCAGTACTTACTACAATGTGGAAAGTGGGAGATGCTTAGTAACTACTTAAAGGCTCATCAAATATTAGCTGCTTAAGAAAGGAAAGCAAAGTATGTAATTTCCTATCTTTAAATAATGTTAGAAGTGGGAGAGTATATTAGAGACCATCTATTTTAGTCCCCTCACTTTACAGATTAGCAAATTGACAGCTAGCAAGTGAAGAACCAGGAGCCCAGAGTCGCACAGCTGGAAAGAGAACTCAGATCTCCTCAGCACAATTCATTTCCCACTATGCAACAGGCTATTTCCCACGGAGCAGACAACACAATTTCTGATGCAAAAGACTGAAGGTGGATAGAGTTTGTAATACACAAATGTTAGCTGTGGCATTTTGACTCTTATATTATTATTTCTGACTATCTTTACCATGACATTAGTCAAGCCCAGCACTGGAAACACTCTACAGGATTGCTCTTGGTCAATTATGACAACTTTTGCTTTGTTTTCAGAAGTACTAATTAATCACTTAATCACTATGTTCTGTTTACATTTCATCATATATGCCTTTTTTTGGTTTTGTTTTGCTCTTTATTTCCATAGGTTTTGGGAGGAACAGGTGGTGTTTGATTACATGAATAAGTTCTTTTGTGGTGATTTCTGAGATTTTGGTGCACCCATCACTTAAGCAGTATACACTGTACTGAATTTGTAGTCTTTTATCCCTCACTTCCCTCCCACCCTTTTCCCTGAGTTTCCAAAGTTCATTGTATAACTCTTATACCTTTGCATACTCATAGCTTAGCTCCCACTTATGAGTATGAACACATGATGTTTGGTTTTCAACTCCTGAGTTACTTTACTTAGAATAATGATCTCCAATTCCACCCAGGTTGCTGTGAATGCCATTATTTCATTCCTTTCTACATATATGCCTTTTTGTTGGTACAGTTGAGTTTATATGATGTTTCATTTTCATTGAGAGCTTTGAGTCCCAGTTTCATCCATTTTTGCCAAAAATATATCCCATCTACATTTGTAAGCCAAATGTTCCCCAGGCTTACCAGCCTGTAAAGACAAAATGAAAATACATTACTTTTAATAACCATATTATTGATAACTTAGAACTGTCATCAAGTTTGACTACAGGGAATGCAGTCTCTCACCAAGTTCTGCCTGGGAATGCTTAAGTACTTTACAACTCAGGGCTGTCTTCTGGGGTTTTATCAGTCTTCTGTTTTCTACTCTGCCCAGTGAGTTGTTAGTTGTTCCACTGCAGGTCACCTCTTGATATTCTTAGAATGCAATGTCTCTGGAGCAATTATCCTTTCCCCCAACCCATGCATTCTCAATAGGGGTGACAGCAAATCCACAGGGGTGAAAATTGGTTCTTGGGGAGTGACAATATCTTACTCTTTTTATGTATAAAGCACAGAAGTGCATATGGATATGTAAACAGAGATATACGGTCTATCTGCAATATTAAAATTTCATAAAGGGAGGCAATTAGGGGAAAATTGCCTAACAAGGCTTCTTAGAGGGTTGGTAACAAAAAAAAAGTTGAGAAACACTGTTTTAACCCTTGATTCCAAGTGTGGAAACAGTGCTAGCCCCTTCCCCTAACTTTGTGTAGTCTGGCTTAGACTAACCTGTAGGTGTTTTACAAATTTTACTAAAGATTCTGGGGGTTTAGAAGGTGAGCATCCTGGATTAGTGCTAAATGTGGTCTCACTCAGATCATGTCTGCCCTTAGGGTGCCTCACAACCTGTTTCCCTGCCTGCTTCCTTTTCTGTCTGGAGCTGCTGCTTTTCAGGGTGACTGACCCTGGGAATCCCCCCTTCCTTCAGGATACTGGATACTCACAATGGGTAACCTTGCCTCATGGCCTCAAAAGGAAAATCCTATTGGAATACCCTAGTCCAATGCAGCACAATTTTCAAATCTGTGATATCTAGTCTTACATTCTGCTAAGATTGTAACATCAACAATTCCATCAAGACTGAGATTAGTAAAACCCAACCCAATACAGTTTTGATTTTCCTTCCGTCTGGTATGAGATCATATTGGCAAGACCTCCCAGTCATCTTGAAGATCGTAGTGCCCAATTCTCATACAAACATTTAGAAAACGGTCAAGAAATTATTTGCCGAGGTGTAATGGTTAGGGGCTGGGTGTGATGGCACATGCCTGTAATCCCAGAACTTTGGGAGGCCGAGGCGGGTGGATCACCTGAGGTCAGGAGTTCAAGACCAGCCTGGCCAACATGGCGAAATCCCTGTCTCTACTAAAAATACAGAAATTAGCCGGGCATGGCAGTGCGTGCCTGTAGTCTCAGTTACTCAGGAGGCTGAGGCAGGAGAATCGCTTGAACCTGGGAGGTGGAAGGTTGCAGTAAGCCAAGATCGCACCACTGTGCTCCAGCCTTGGTAACAGAGCCAGACTCCATCTACCAAAATATACATAAGTGTGTGTGTGTGTGTAGGTAATCTTGGAAAGTCTATCGTTATTCTGTCTTCTTTTAAATACCATCACGTGTGTCCCAGCAAAGTTGTCAGTGTTTGGGTAGTTAATACATGGCTTTATGCTATTTCAGATCAAAGTGTGCACTGATGGTAAGTGAAAAACAAGTTTCCAGGAGGTTTGCCAAATGGCCTTGCTTTGCCTGGGGCTTTCTCAATCTTAGCACTGAAAGTCCTGAGTCCCAGGACAAACTCGAATTGTTGATCACTGTAGTTTCTCACTTAGTTCAGTAACTACCTGGAGACCATTCTGACAAAGGTGACATAACCTCAGCAGGTATTAGTGTGATCTGTGGTACAGTGCTGGCCTTGTTCCCTTGGTTCCACATTCTCCCTTACCCTATTCCACTCTTTAAAAAGAAAAGCTATACGGTAATATTTTTTCATATATAACAAGTTAAACATTGTATCTTATGATCAATATGTGAACACACATATCTTTCAGAAGATATTTAGTTGGTCATTCTGTAACAGGTTTCTACAATAGAAGATGCTATTATATCTGACAGCAGGAAGTGGTGAATCATCCTATTTGGTAATCACAGTTTGCTAGTTGTCAAAAAAAAAACCATTTTAAATATTGCATGGTGTTGCTTAGCCCTCTGCCCCTCCTTGTCAATGCTGCTGCTATGTCTCCTGAGAGACCCAATATGTTAGGGCATGTCCATTGAAAATTGAAGCTGTATAATCTATTACAATGCAAAATAGAAAGCAGCCTCATGCTGTGGGTAGCATTGAAACAGGCTTGTTACATTTATAACGATTGCTCTGATAAGAGCATCCCCAGTTGGCCAACATATGGGCACTGATGAGGCTGTGTGTCTCTCATTGAAATTATAGTTGGAGCAGCCACCTTTGAGGTTTAACTAGCTTTTCAATGGTACATTTTGCACCTGTTCAGTGTTACTAATCCCAAAGACTATTTTCTGTTTTATCCCGTGGAATTACCCAGAGAGGCCAATTAAGAAAAAAAAAAAGCAATTCAGGGAAATAAAAATGTGTTTTATCCCAGAGGTTATGAGATAGAACGCAGGAGGGAAAATGAATTCATCTTTGAGTTTGCTACTTTAATTTAACAAATAATGTCTTACATATGTAAAAAATTGGCCCATACTTCAGGAAGCTTTTAATGAGCTTTAAAAATCTCTATTAATTTCTAACATATATAATTTAGGTATTTGTGAAGTTCCTACTGTATAGATTAATGGGTATAGACAGCTCTTCCTTTTCTCTTCACAGAAAGAATAGAATTTAATATCTCATAACTTCCGTCTTGGCTAGAGGAAAGTAGGAGATGCTCTCATTTCTATTTTATTAATGGAGAGACCATAACACGAAGATACTGTAACAGCTCATGTAACCTAATAATTTGCCAGCATGCCTGAAATATGAGCGAGTTGGCTCCTACATCCCTCAGAGCTATTTGGTGGGAAAATGGTTCCCTTTTTTCTCATTATATTTTTTTGTCCTGAAAAACATAATTTGTTAAATTTATAAAAGATTTATTTTCTGGTAGGTTTTTAGGGTGAAACCAGAAGGAAGCCAAAAAATCAGGTATTAGAAGTTCTGTGAAACCTAAGTAGAGAAGAGAATAAATTTCTATAAATAAGCTGGAATAAGTGGAGTATTTGTGCCCTTCGAAATTTCAGTGAAAGCAGTTTTTGCTTTTGCTATGTCAGGATATTGATCTTGGATATTTACTATTGTTTTGAAATGATTAAAAGGCAGTCTCTTCATCTATGACCTGATACAATTATTGTGGTAAATTTTGGTACTATGGAATTAAATCAGATCAATTATGGAAGATTTTATGTAATTTTTCTACTTATTTTAGAAAAATTTCAGTGCCCAAATTGCTTAATAGAACTGCTCATATTCAACTAAGATAAAACTATAGTAGATTCTATCATAATATTTAATTATGAACAAAGGACTTGGCTACACTAAAGAGAGTTCTGACCAAATATATAGTTGAAAACACATGATTCAGTTTTATTTGGTTCAATCTCACAATTTCAGGTCCTAAAAGAATTGTGGCTCTATTATTTCAATAATCCAATCCTGATGTAAAAATCTCTTTTTTCTTAAGGAACTATTTTTTCTTAATCAGCTCTACATTCAGAATTTTAGACTAATAGAACATTGGGAAACCTAAGCAAGTTTTATAAGATACCCAAAGTTTTTGAAGTTTTGATATATGTCTTTTTAAAAAAAATAAAATCTCTTTTGCTGTTTTCTTTAGCTAAAGGAAGCATTTGAGGTATGAGTTGTGGGGAGAGGATGCAATAAATGTTCTTTAAAAATATGTTTTATAGAATAAAAACTTATTAAAATAAGTTTTATAGACTTGATGGGAACATCTTAGTATACTGGGAAGAGATTATTGGGAATTGCTGGCTCACCGTTTTAGTGGCTTATTTAAACTCTGCCTACTCTCAAAAGAATCTGAGGTGGTTCACAAAAATATATGTAACACAAAAGGATGATAAATAAATTAGGAAATTGAGGAGACAGGAGAATAAGAAACGTCAATTAAAAACCCTTCATAAATTGCAGGACAACGGAGTTCATCTCTATACTAAAGTTTCTCAGCCTTGGCTTTACATTGGGATCACATAGGAAGCTTTTAAAAAATTTCAATGCCTGAACCCCACCTCAGAGCAGCTATATCAGAATTCTGAGGGTGGGGCCTGGGCACTGCTACTTAAAAAAAAAAATCATGTAGTTTATACTAATATGCAACAAGAATTAAGAATGATTGTCTTATACAAAAACCCCCTGAAAACATAAACAAAGCAAACAAACAAAAAATCCCGTGTGTTCTCTCCTTTAAACATAAAGAAACTTACTAGACTTTCATTGCAACCTAGTCTCTCTCTTACATCGTTACTTTAATTAAAATTGACTCAAATTCTTTTTAGGAATAAGTTATTTGTCAGTACCCTAACTTGTTTTCAAGATGCTTATCATCCTGTGAAAGCAGAAACAGAAAATACCAGTCCAAAATGCAGAAGAAGTAATTGTTGAGTAGTGGTATAAATATGGTGCTGTGAGAGAAAGAAGTGATTCATTAGAATTAAAGAGGAGGGTGTGAAGAATCACAAAGGACTTCATGGAGGAGAAAGCATTTGTTCCAGGTGTTGAGAGCTAAGAAACAGCTCTTAGAAGGTGGAGGCAAATGCACTTGTGGCTGAGGGAGGAGTGAGCAGAGGCCAAGAATGGCCCCTGAATGTGGGGATTTCATGGATAGAAGAGCCCCATAAGGCAGAAATGTGGCTAAATAATTACACTTACAAGTAATTCTCATACTGCATTTCTTAAAATATATTTTTTCAAGGCTGAATGCAGCAGGAAAAAAATTTCCATTTGACTACCCTGGCGTTAAAGAAAACTGATGGTATCCTGTGTCTGTGGCAGAATAATTAATTGAAATATTACTTTGTTCTTGTTAGCCCTAAGATTTTCCTGCCTTCATTTTTTTTTTTGAAGCAAGTTACCAGGCTTTGTGGTTCGTGTAGTCCTTGCAGCCAGAATTTGAGTAGGATGAAAGACAGAAGAATCCCAAAGCACATTGTTGGAAAAGTTTTATCAGTTGAGATTTTGCTAGGAGGGTGATGAGAGAGAAAGCCTTTGAGGGGTTTTGAGGGGGCAAAGGGTACGAGACACGGCTCATTCCTCTGAGCCAAGGGACCTCTCAGGAGGGAGATCTTGGCACCTTGGTTCAGAGCATTCGCTTAAGATTCTCTTACGTACATGGGTAGGGACACAGCAAGTCAGGGAACTTCAAAAGGACCAGAGTAGGCAACAGCCATCAGGAATCAGTAGCAGCCGGGATATACTGGACATCAGCAGCTCATCCCCTCCAGATACCACAGAAATCTTTGCGATTCTGCCATAACCAAGGGGAAAGAACCTGTCAGAACTGATAAAAAAACTCCTACTGCTCTGAAGGATGATACAAGGTGAAGAGTTCATGCACACTCAAGTTTGTGGACCAAAATTTGTACCTGCTAAATACATGAGAGTTCTTGGCCTTAAAAGCAATACCTTGGGCTGAAGAAGATCGGGGAGAGGTCAAACCACCTAAGTTTCTGCCTTCACTTTTTGGCAAAGCTTCTAGAATATAACTAAATTTTTAGTACACACTCAGTTCAAGATATTTAGTACATTGCTTTATCTTTATAGTGTCCCTATAAGGTAAGAATTCATTTTATTATCTTTATACAGATGAGACCAGACCAGTCAACTTGGTGAAGTCACTCAAAAAGTATACAGGGAAGCTGGCTTCAACCCTAGGCAGACATGCCGAAAGCATATTTCCTTCACTTTATTCCTGTGTCCCCTCCCTAGAATCTTTATTCTGTGCCCTACTAGTGAAACATACACACTAATAAGCCACAGGATAGGAAGGCTGCCAGGAGAGGACTTATTCTATCACTTTTCCTCCTTGATAATGTGAAAAACTCTGATAAAAAAGGGCTGAACAAATTCAAATCCTTACTATACCGAACTTCCTTTTAGAGATAACCAGAAGAGAAGCATCTCCACTATTACCCAACTTGCTCTTCTGGTGTATCTCTGCACATTTTTTCCTTTTCTGACAATTGGAAATTTTTCTCTGCCAATGACTACCTGCCATTTACATTCATTCATTGTGCTCTGATAAAAGGACGTCATAGTTTTAAAGTCACAATTCCACCAAAATAACCTTCAAAGAAACCATCCCAAATCAAATGCATATAGATCTCTGTCTCCCTGCTCCTTATCTTATCTTAAAATGAATATTTGAGAAGAAAATCCTTTTGCCACATATTCCCTGGGAAGGAAAATGGATTGCACTTTCCATACTTGAGGCAGGATTTTTGATAAACTTTGAGATATTTTGGTACTTTATGCACCTGTCACTTTCTTCTGCCATGGTAGTTTTGTTTTCTGACAACTTGTATATTGATATCAAGAGGCCAGTAGGAAGGTGACCTAAATAGGGAAAGAAGTTCCTAAATGGTACTTGTGTTGAGGAGTGGCTTCTCCATAAACCCAGTTCATGGTGGAGGCCTTAGGAATAAAAGGGACCTAAAACTTTCCTGGTGCTCAATTCTGTATTCCTCTGTCTCCATACAATGCAGTTGAGAAAATCCGTATGAGATAGAGATTGAATAGATTGGTCCATTTTGCTATATTCAGGAAGAGAGAGAAAGGGAGACAGAATGGATGCCTCAAAGTAGGATTACAGAAACATTAGTAGCTTAGTAATTAATGGTGAGATTTTGGGAGTTTTATTACCAGTTTATATTATTTTTTAGGATTCACATTTTTCTAAAGTGGGCATTTATCATTCATATTAATAATTTACAAACAAAAAATGAATAAGATGCATACAAATAGCCTTATAGGACATCTGCAAAGAAAGGGAAAACTATGTAACTCTAGCTTGAAAATATCCTTAAATACCAATTAAAATGGTACAAAATGTTCTGTCAACCACAGGCAATGCCTCTAAGAACCTTGGAATGGGGAAAGGGAACAATGCATCTGCACTCAGTCATGGAGGAAACAGCTGGACAAGTCAGCACAGGGCGGAGATGACCACTGGAGGCGACTCGGACTGCTTCAGGTACTTGGAGATCACTGAACACTGGCCTTCCAGACCCGTTTATACCAGATTCGCTATCCTGAGGGAAATGGCCTGCCTGAAAGCGACTAAATGAGTTTGGCCTTCATAGCTCAGAGAAGCACAGCAGAAAGTGTAGCAGGAGATCAGGGTCTTTTGCTGTTTGCTGTCTCTCTACTATCAGTCTCTGAAATGCCTTTCTTTTAAAAAAAGAAAATGAAATATCTTTATTGGCTTGGATTTTTCTAATGACAGAAAAGAGAAGTGAGGAGACCAGATTGGGAATTGAGGTCAGAGAAGCATCAGTGAGTAGACGTTGCATTGTGAGGCGATGTGGGGGATCTACTGATTAGCCGGTCTGGCTGCTGCTGTCCATCCACACAGGGCATTTGGTCACCCATTCCTGCTGATTGAGGGGCAGTGTCCTGGCAGCTTCTGATAGATAACTTGATTGTTTTGTTATAAGGAGCTTTATTTCCTCAGGATGAATTATGAAGATTTTTTTTTCTTTTTGTTGTTTCAAAATAGGGCTGTCTTATCTGAGAATGTGTTAATTAAAGTTATCATGTATTACCTTGTTTCTAGTCCTACACATTTGATATGAACAAATTACTGTTTACAAGACAGCTTCCTGTACTTAGAATAGCAGCTGTTGTAACTCTACCAAGAAGAGCTACCCAGAGGGGCTAGGGCATGAGGAATAGGTTTGGAGACAGAAAGAATAGGAAGAATAAAGGAATGTTCAGATCTAGCTCGAGGGCAGGCGGGACACTTGTGGTGAGATGGTTGGGTCCACTTTGCTTTCTTTCTTGCCTCCTAAACAATCTGATGTTATCTACCCACAGACCTCCATTTCCCTGGTGCACTCTTTTGGCTGGCCCTCCTGCTAAATCTCTTTGCTGGCTGAACCTTAGCCTTCCCTAGCCAGAAGCCAATCAGAAAATCACTACCTCTATCTCACTAGGTTGGAGCGTAGCACTTTGGGAATGGAAGCAACAGCAAGTCCTAACCTCACAGTCAGTCAGGCATTCAACTCAAATACGTGATCATTTATTCAGGAGGCATCTGCTGTGTGCAATGGCTTTGGGACAGTACAGAGAGAGATGCAAAGATGGAAACATTGTCTCTACCCCCGTGTAGTTTAGGACCCGTCTTGGGAAGAAAGCAATTGTTTGCAATAACAATAGTAAGCACAGCAAGAGAGATGCAATGATGTAGAATGGGAAGGAGATTCAGAGCATTCTTGAGTGAGCTGCTAATTGGAGGCCTGAGGGGATTGTGACTTCATCCTCTGCATCCAGGTACTGCTGGTGTGTCTGGTGCACAGTGGGTGCTCTGCAGTGTTTGCCAAGCCGTTATTGAGAAGGGGTATCTAATGGTGTGCATACCCCTTTGAAGGGGCTTACTAGTCATGTGAGGTGCTACTAGAGAGAAAAGTTAAGGTTTTGAATCAGAGATGAGAGTTGGAAGAATATTCTAGTGGAAAAAAAGAATATGAGAAACAGTTCAGAAACATGGAATCCCTGCTCAACTTCCTCTGCTCACTGCCCCTGGCCCCTTCATCCAGGGATGTTGAGGACAGATTTCTCTACAGATAATTGGAAGCAAGACTTACTTGGAGAAAATAGTTTCGTTAGTCTCTTTCTGACAGTACTCACAAACCCTCCTTGCTTTTTTGCTTCCTTCCCTTAATCCCATTCTTTCATTCCGAAACTTTCTACATCTCCCTTAGGTCCTATTTTCTTTTTCCCTTGTTCTGAGCTCCCATCACCATCTTTATCCCCCGTCAACCAAGGAGACAGGGCACAGGTGCAGTTACCAGGTCACCAAGCTAAACAAAGGGCTTTAGAGTTGGTCTTTCGTGTGACTGTCCTGCCTCCCTCTAGGTATTTATCTCTTTTCTGTGGGTAGCATAACAGAAGCTCAGAGAGTTGATGTGCCTGCAGCATGACATAAACGGAAGTCACAAACATTCATTTTCCACTTCTTTATTTTGCCTTCTGAGTCATGGTGCCTTTGCATAATTTAAACCTTTTCTCTCCTCACTGCCTGAACCCCTGAAAATCTACAACAAGTTCACATGCATCCTTAATTCTCCACTCCAGAATTCCAAATGAAAGTTTTAAACAATGTTTTGCCTTCTTTTTTTTTTTTTTCTTTTGAGATGGAGTCTCGCTCTGTCGCCCAGGCTGGAGCGCAGTGGAGCAATCTCGGCTCACTGCAAGCTCCGCCTGCCGGGTTCACGCCATTCTCCTGCCTCAGCCTCATGAGTAGCTGGGACTACAGGCGCCCGCCACTATGCCCAACTCATTTTTTGTATTTTTAGTAGAAACGGGGTTTCACGGTGGTCTCGATCTCCTCACCTCGTGATCCTCCCACCTCGGCCTCCTAAAGTGCTGGGATTACAGGCGTGAGCCACAGCGCCCGGCTGGCTTCTTGTGAAATCTGAGAATCCTGTGTATGTCCTTGGTCTTATAATAAAAGGCTGGTAAAAGTCCTTTTTTTTTTTTTTTTTTAACTTCCTCTTTCTCTACTCTATTGTCCAGTTTTGGCTTTCCTATTTTCCCTCATCTTTGTAAAATTGCCTTCCAGATGTCTCTTCAAATGACTTGACAGCAGTCCTGTTATCTTCTAAGAACCTAAAAGCACTTTGGCTGCTTTAGAAAAATATGTTTTTTCATCTTATTAGGTAGCATCTGAAGCCTCTCTGAAAACACAAGAAAACAATATACAGAGAGCCTCCCAGAAACTGCAAGTCCCATGGAAATTAAGGCCATTAGTGTTTTGTATAATAAAGAGTCACCTTTGCATTTAAAATGGACTATTTTGTTTTGGATATAGGTGGAGTAGGATATAAATGTATACTTACTTGCTTCTTAGTTTATCATAGGAATCCAAGAAAAGAACTAAGGATAAGAGAAAAGGAGGAACAAAAGACAGCTCTGCTGCTTTTATCTCAGGTTATTTCAGAAAAAAACAAAATGATAACCCTGCAAAATTCTCAGCACTCTTTTCACTTTGGTTCCACTGCTCTCAGTGGGTGACTTGTCTGGAAAGGAATCTCTTTAAGCCTTCCTGGCTAATAAGCCATGGCAGATAAAGCCACAAGGTGTCACTATTGCTAAAATCGCTCTCCACCTACAGGATCGATTGCGGTTATGTGAATGTGAATTAGATTTCACTTTTGTTTCTAAATAGGCTCCCTGGGAGAGGTACTTTTTGACTGGCAGTGTTCGCTGCCTCCTTCACTCTAAACAAACTATGGCTTTGGCTAAATTATCTAGTGAAGCTCAGATTTCTAATATAGAAATTGGTTAGGAGATAATTTCTATCTTTCAGGGTAGAAAACCTTGGTATAGCTGAGTTTCAGATGCAGCACTTAGTAGGTACGCAACAAAAGTTAGCTCCCCTAACTTAAAAGCAAGGAATGGAGTTGGAAAGTGTGCATGGGGAAGAGGGTGGTAACTTTCTGAGGCCTCTTTCTTTCTGTTTTTTTTTTAAATTGGATTTCAAAGCTGCAAAAATATCAAACACAGAGGTCTGGTTGTTGTTAACAGCTATGGCATAAAAAAATGTTTAGGAAAAGCTAAATACTATAGCTTCCTCTTACATAATCACTGTATTAAAGTCTCTAAGAGGTCCCGCTATAAAGAAATCTACTTAATTTTCTTTAATCTACAGTTTCTCAAGTTTCTCTGAGCAAAGAACATATGTGAATATATATGTGTGTATATACACACACATACACACATTTGTGTGCATATACATGTGTAATATATTTTTATATATATATGTGTATAATTATTATTAACATCCAAATTGAAAAACTTTAGTCTTGTTTAATTTCTTTTTTTTTTCTTTTTTTTTTTATTATACTTTAGGTTTTAGGGTACATGTGCACAATGTGCAGGTTTGTTACATATGTATCCATGTGCCATGTTGATTTCCTGCACCCATTAACTCGTCATTTAGCATTAGGTATATCTCCTACTGCTGTCCCTCCCCCCTCCCCGCACCCCACAACAGTCCCTGGAGTGTGATGTTCCCCTTCCTGTGTCCATGAGTTCTCATTGTTCAATTCCCACCTATGAGTGAGAACATGCGGTGTTTGGTTTTTTGTCCTTGCGATAGTTTACTGAGAATGATGTTTTCCAGTTTCATCCATGTCCCTACAAAGGACACGAACTCATCATTTTTTATGGCTGCATAGTATTCCATGGTGTATATGTGGCACATTTGTTTAACTTCTTTGATGTACGTATGAGAAAACAGAAACCCAGACAGTAAGGTTTGGTTCACAAAACACATATCTTATTTTAGAACCACTACTGTGTTAGAATTGACTTGTACCAGCTCACAAGAGCGAGCTATGCTCTTCTCTTCCCAATTCTGTGTTTGATGATGTCAGGTTGATAGCTTGAAATCAGCCACTGTGGGAATATTTATACCACAGAAATCAGCAAACACTACAAACCATTTTTTCTTTTTTTCAAGAGAGTAGGTTTACCAGTATGCTACTGTTAGAATCTAGCTGTTCAGATTCCCAATACTACATTTCAGTGATTTTTCAGTTTCTAAGGCACTTTGAAGATAGTTTGGCAAAGAAATGACAAAAACTCCGACTATTGTTCAACTATGTGTAAACGTGTGTGGTGGGGTATAATATATATGATGCCTATATATCATCTATAATATATGTCATTGCAGGGAGAAGCAGAATATTTCCCTCATCTACTAGGAGATATTTCCATTTTCCAGCTGGGTTCTAGCTGGCCAGACCACAGTCAGTCAAATTTTAAGATGGAGAAGGAATGTTTGCTAACTCTTCAGTATCTCTTTTAGCTCAACTCTGATTTCTGGGTAGCTTCAGGGGCCAGATCAAATCAATGGCTCTATCCATCCCGCAGCTGGCTTAAGATGGCTTATTTTATAGACCCATGGAAGGCAGGGGTTCAGTGACTTCCAGGTGTTTCCCATCTGTTCTAAAAATAACTTTTTCTTTCTTGAACCCATCTATCTACTCTATCATCTATCTATCTATCTATCTATCTATCTATCTATCTATCTATCTATCATCTATCTATCTATCATCTATCTACCTATCTATCTAGTTTATCATAGGAATCCAAGAAGAGGTATCCAATGGCATGGCTTTAACCAGATAGACCGATCACTAGACTATATATATATATATTCAATATATTAACTCCTCATTACTGATATATATTAATCAATATATATCCATCACTGGAATACCTGCTCCATGGCAAACACTACATTAGCTATTTCTCATCCCCATTTTTAGTCTTACAGAGAAAACTGAAGTACAATGAAGTTGAATAACATTTCCCCAGTCATACCACTCACAACCATCTGCCAGACTTTAAATGCTATGACCCTTCTCTCGAGCCATTTAGCCTTCCTTCTGTATAGAGAAAGGGGGAGAAATGATCTGCCTGGCAAGGACATTCTTGGACAAGAAAATATACCAGAACCAAAGAAGAAACCACTCTTTTGGAGAGGCTTCTATCAACTCTCTAAACTCACATTTCCCTAAAATAAGAGGGTGGAAATGGAGAAGTTACATGCCTTGTGGGGGAATATTACAAAAATATGTTGGGAGACATAGAGAGAGATTGCTGCAGTTGATTGTTGGGTTCTGGACAGAGAAAATCTAGAGAAAACTAGAAGGTTAAAGTAGTTTTTGCAAACAAGTTTGGGTGTTAAGCCAGAATGACAAGCTTCTTCATGCTTCTTGGGAAATGGCTTCAAATCATTCATCAGTGTTTCAGTCATGACAACATTAACAAAGACTCTGTAATTTGCAGTGTGATTGCAAACAGAAAACATAAAAAGCACATAGCCTGTGGGCTGTGGCATTGGCCCTATCCCATGGGGCTACTGGGTTGTTTATGGGTGCTGTGGAGGCTCAGTGCCCAGGTATAAGAAAGTTGGAGACACTGGTCTGTCCTTTGCTTATGCCTCCAGCTCCACTCTTAGTGGCAGTGGTTATGAGAACCCAGCATTGCAATTTGACCATCTAGGAATCCCTGGCAGTGATGAAGAGGACCTGACCACTCCAGCTGCATAGTTTTTATTATTGTTATTATTGGTTTGCAGGATAAAGCTCTGGAGCTATGAAATCACTTTTGCATTCAGGCTTGGATATTCAATTTGTGTTCGCTATGGTCTACTGGTTGAACTTCACACAGATTTTTCATCTTGAAGAGTTTATATATTTTATTGATAAGTTTGAATTCAATGCTGCAAAATTTGAACTTGAAATCATATCCTATGCCACTATTTATGACTCAGATCAGAAAGGTGCTACTTCTCTACAACAGAGTTCAGTCACTCATGGTCAAGCTTCCAGAATCAAGCCTTCATCATTTGAGGATGGATGAATTGAATATCTTTTTAAGCACATTGTATGTTGGTTTTATAAACTGGTTGCCTGTGTCAAAAGGTCCCTGTACTGAATAGTATGCTGTAGTGGAAAGGTTAGTGATGTAATCTGTCATGACCACAACTCCTTTCCAAAGGGGTTCAAGAGTTATTTATAGGTGATTGCTTATATAGCTGGCCATGTTCTGTACCACATGACATTGAATTATTCTTCCACACTAGGCCCATGACCTGTGATCAGGTCAGAATTTGATCATGAACACCTAATTTCAAACTGGTCTAGAGTTGTGTGCCATGAACAGTGGTGGCAGTGTGGACTTTGGCAGCTGTAGAATAATATCTGATGAACGAAGTGGCCAAGAAGAAAAAAACATCAAAATGTGGCCATAGGGTTCTTCCACCATGACAGTTGCTGCAGCTTGTGGCTCAGCACTGGACTGGTCTCATGGTGGACAGGCCTCCTAGTGAGCCAGTAGATGGAAGGTTTAACTCATGCACTCAAATAGTAAGAATCTACAAATATCCCGGAATTGGGAATGAAAGCAGTTTAAGAATGAAACAGCATGAAAATATAGAATCCGATAGAATCTGAAGTTTAAATAAAAAGTAAGTAAAATATTAAATAGAACAGTAAGATCTAATATCCATTGGTGTTATTAAATGCAATTGATGATCAAACTTTCACTGCCTACTATTTTATTTTAGACCTTGAAAAGCATGACAGATTCAAAAGTTAATTATAAAAGGGGAGGGAAACTACATCACAGTCTTTGTGTGCTTATCTTTATCCACCACAGCAGTTGATTTGCACTGCTTTATCTGAGGATATTACAATGCAGACACATCAACAAAGCTCATTTATTAATTCTGTTAATGAAATTAGATTGTCAGAGCTTGTTCCTAAATTTTTGGATTAAAGCTGAATATTAATAAGTAAACAGATAATTGAAAATAGAGGAGTGCCTGCTCTACAGAACCTCCCATTCTCACCTCTCCACCATCTTTGAACCTGTAACGTTTACTATATTTGCTTAGGTCACCTATACTCGGAGGACCTTCTATTTATTTGTTGTATGGGAAGCAGATGCTTTCTAGTGGGACAGTCAATCACAATGTCACTCCTATGTGCTTCTTCATTTTTCTTTTTGCTCTTCCCCTACATTATAGCTTGTCTCCAACACTGGTCTTCTCACCATTCGCTAAATACAATTTGTTCTCCTGCCTCTATGTTTCCATTCATGTCATTATTTCCAAAAAGAACGCCCCTTCCTTCCAATTCTAATCCTCAAGTCCTACCCATCCTTCAAAATGCAGCTAAAAATGACTGAATTTGGCCCCCAGAACAGGATATGATCTTGTCTATCTGGGGTCATCCAAAAAAGTTATTTTCAAAGTTTGGTGTGTATAAGAATCACTTGTAGAGCATATTACAAATGTAGATTCCTAGGCTTTACTCCTAATGTTTCCGATTTATACAGATCTTGGGTGTGGCTCCATAACCTTCATTGTTTTTAAAAGTATCACCAGCTAATTTGGATGCACTGTTTGTGGACCATTTCTTAAAAGGATTGTATAAGCCAGACACCTGACACCTTGTGTTTATTGTTTTACATTTTCTATTTGATTTGGATCTTAAGAGATAAAATGACATCATTAAATATTTTCAGAACAAATAAATGAAATTTCGCCTGCCAGGAGTTCAACCATCATTTGCTCTGTGAACAGTAGCAGGCAGCTGAAGTAGTAATCTTTTCAAAATCAAAGATTCTCAAATCCTACCGTAAAGGTATCTACTAGGGGAAAAGGACAACATTAAGTAATATCACGCACATCGGTTGTTCTTATCCATGTCCACTGAGTGGTCTTGACCCTTGATAAAATTTTCACCACTCTATCTAGAAAAGCAATAGGGCAATAGGATACATTTTTCACAAAGCTCTTACTTTTCTTTTTAAATTT
Organism: Symphalangus syndactylus; assembly: GCF_028878055.3. Taxonomy (NCBI): domain Eukaryota; kingdom Metazoa; phylum Chordata; class Mammalia; order Primates; family Hylobatidae; genus Symphalangus; species Symphalangus syndactylus. The sequence continues at coordinate 106,833,402 of NC_072425.2, forward strand.
AAATATGGTGTTTTGTTTGGGAACTACGTTTTTCCTTTTTGTTGCTATTAAATGCTTTTTTAAATTTTCCACATGAAATAGTAATACTAAATGACTGTATTTTTAAACATCTTTACTTAAAAAATTTGCCTCTATAACAGACCCCATTTTAAAAAAATGACCAGCTACTACTGGTCAGTAAAATGATAAAGTCCAAATGCCTCTTAACTATGCATTAATCCCAGCATCTTCATTCCAAAGTGCATCTCCTTTTCCTAAGACTCTGATATGTGATGTATGGCACAGCTGCTGGGTCTCTGTATGATTTTTCAGCAAACCCTCTGCAGACGGTGCCATGAGGAATAGCTCCACCTCCTTGAGGAAACACTGTACACTCGACATTGACTTTCTTGAGGACATTCCAGACCTTTGCTAAATAGCTTGTTGTGATGCCTTTCAATTTTGTTGCCTTAAGAGTGTTGCTTTTTCTTATGAGATGGTGGCAGTGAATGATAGAATTTAACACCCTTGAAATAAATCGATACACCCCTGTGATGCTGCACAAAGGACAGAAAACCACAAAGTACTGGAATTCAAGGACTTTATTTTGATTTATCTCATTTGTATTACTGCACTGAGTTTATTATATTTCTACCAAGGAATAGAAGTTTATTATTAACCCTCAAGCAGTATTTCCTTGGCATAGAATGATGGTGCAGCAAAGGCACTCTGAGATGTTTTTCCTCTGATGTGGAGGGAGCCGTCCGCTGAGTTATCTGCACTTCCTGGCTGGGAGTTGCTAATAGCTCTGTCTCTAGAACAGATCAGACCTAATGATCATAGGACATTCTCTATTCAACTGCAGAAGCCAAGCATCATTTTTGGGATAGTTTTAAAAATTCTCATTATGAAAATATAAAGCCTTGGTCCCTGTCTTTAGAATTAGAAGAAAATTTGTCACTCTTTGAGGCTGTAATTGTTTCCATTAATTGCCCATAGTTGAGACTTGATGCCAGCTAATTTACCAATACCTTCATAGGTGGCTGAGGAGTCTAAATATATGGTCTGAATTATTTGACAAACAACCATTGTCTCAGTTCCTCCAACCGTGGAAAAAATTATGGTTTTTCATTAAGCACACATCTAGCTAAACTTAGTAAACTATTACTTTGCAGAGAAGCTTGGATCCTATTTTACTTAATTTGCTTTGTATTAAAATTGTTCAATTAAACCCAGGAAGAAAAATAAGGTGTTCCTCTAGTGTTTATATAAAAACCATTATTCCAAATGAGTTTCTGTATGAATATACGTAGTATTTTGTCAAAAATTAATAGTTTTGACTCGAAAAAAATCATAGTACTATATATTAATTATCCAAAGCAATGGTTTTATTTATGACCTCCTTGACACAGCTTTCACCTCAGTAGTCTCAACCCCAGAATCCATGAAGAAAATAGAAAAGGAGCTGAATGTAGGTTTTCAACTGGAACGGTGGTTAATTACTTCTGTTCTACACTATTTGTGCTGTATGGTCAGTAACATGCTAATGAGTTTCAATTAAGTTACCTTTGCAAAACTGAATTGCCTTTGCAAAATTCTGCCAAGAAACAGAAATTGGGTCATATAAGGTGGGATATTGAATAAATAGTCTCTTGCTATCAGTGAAAATATATGCTTAACCCCTCTACTCTCCCATTATCTGTGATTCAGGTCACTGCTATGTGTTATGGGGTTATGATCATGACTGCAAGTGGCTTAGAAGGAAGTAAAAGAATTAATAGACTAAGCAATTGTAGTTCTAACATGTTCTATGCAACCTGAAATGTGTTCATTGAACTGTTCTATCCTAAACCTTGACAGCACAACATGCTGAGGTGGGAAGGTGACTGGTCTGAAAAAAGGGGCTGGAATTAGAGCAACATTTGTCAACATGTTCTCCCAGAACACTAATCTCTTAAAATGAGAGGGTAAAAACATATTCTAGGAAACACTGCATATTCTACCTTCCCTTACCACCTTGGAGATTTATATAAACTGAAATGTCTGAAACTCCTGCAATTAAAGAAAGACCAGCAAATTATTTAAGCCTGTTAACCAATATCTCCTGATAGTTTCCCAAACTAAATCCTTATTTTGAGAACCATTCATGGAATTGGTGTCCTCGCATCTGTGAACAGAAATTTTAGGACGGTTCCTTCCATTCCCAGAACCAGTAAGAGTGGCTCATGGTGCCAAAACTATTTATATAGACAATATGGTGTGTGCTCAACACCTGCTTTCCTTCTGGGAGTCTGGGATTTAGGTAAGTGCTTGGCAGAGGGTCCCTATGTGATTAGCCCCAGTATAAACACTGGGCAATGGGTCTCTGAGTTTCTCTGGTTGGCAACGTTTTACATGTCACAACTCATTGCTGGAGAGATTAAGTGCATTCTGTGTGACTCCCACTGGGAAAGGATGCTTGGAAGTTGACGCTCGATTTCCCTGAGCGTCACCCATGTGCTATTTCCCTTTGCTGATTGTGCACAGTATCCTTTCACTCCAACAATCACAACTGTAAGCACAAATATCTGCTGAGTCCTAGGAGTCCTCTTAGCAAATTATCAAACTTGAGGGTAGTCTCAGCAACCCCAAACAGGTGTAGCAAGCAAAACAGACATGACTCTACCCTTGCAGAACTTACCAGCTGAGAATGCAGATATTATTATCAACAAACAATACTTACAAAATAATCACTTATAAATGGAAAAATTAGATAAGCAATTTTTTTAAGGAGAAGTGCCAGTTTCTGTGAGACAAGTAATGGCAAAATGGAATCTGAATTGGGGATGTTAGAAAGGCTTTCACTGACATGAGGATTAAGCTCAGTCCTGAAAGATGGGTAGGAGTTAGTTACTCAGGACAAAAAAAAGGGGGAGGAGCAATGTGGAAAGGGAATAAAAATTGAAAAGGCACTAAGCCTTGTGGAAGATGACACATCTAATAAACAACAGATCAGTATTTTAAATAGGTTTCCAGGACCTCTGTTGAGTGGTCTTCCATAGCACTTATAGTACAATACTGCTTCACACCAATAGCATATAAAGATTTTCAGTCTGTTTTTTCTCTGATCTTGTCATTCCATTGCTCTGATCTTGTCACTCTGATCTTGTCATTCCATTGCTGTGTATATCAGGAAAAAAAGTCCAATCATGCTAAGGACCTCTATAGATTGAGCCCAGAGTCAAAAGATCTGGCTTCTTTTATATACACCTTATTAGGGAACTTCTGGCTGCTCTTAATATTCTACATCTTGATCTAGGTGGTATATATGTGAATGTTCAATTTGTGAAAGCCTATTGAGCTGTACACTTAAAATCTGCTCACTTCTTCACAGATATAATTTAGCTCAAAAAAAATACTGAAAAAAATGTGAATTCCTACCCTGTTACTATCTTGCCGTGTTATCAACATGCTTTTGTTTTGTTTTGTTTTTTTACTTTGGACAAATCATACAGTCTCGTTGAGCCTCAGGTTTATCATCTATAAAATGAATGAGAACATCTGCCTGCAGATTTTTCAAACTTTAGTGGAAATCAGATGTCTTAATTAACAATGTTATCTGATTGAGAGAGATGATCTTAGCCTGTGATGCTATTTTAAAAATTCATACTCATTTCAGTTGCCTCTCAATTATTCACTGCCTAATTATCTAATGTATCAGTTTTCTGGACTTCAGCTCTTCTCTTCCAAACTGTTTACCCATAAGAGGTATTTCAGCAGAAAATGTGGAAATAAAAAGAACAATTTTTATTTTTTTACTTGGCACAATTTTGATAGAACAGGAAGAGGAATAAAGTCTTGAGTTTATGTTTTAGCATAGTTTTTAGATTGTCAATGTATTTCCATTTTGTGTGCTAACTTGAATCTCTAACAATTTATTTTGATAATTAAAAATAATTGCTATCATTTATTGACTTTACATTATCATAGACCAGGCATTACATAAAATAACATATATATTATATATAGATAGATGTAGGATTACAAGAGAATTTTGTATAAAACTTTACTGAATTAAGAAAAGAAACATGACCTTTGTCATGGAAAAAAAGAGTATAGTTGAAAAAGTAGAGAAAGAGAGGGGATGGGGATTGAAATAGAGACTGAAATCTTAGGAAGCCTTTGGAAGGCCATGACATAGTGCATGACATGTTAGAGTAAGTAAACCAAGGCATCACAGTGTTTGAGACACTGAGGTCTGTCTCTAGGGCTGGTTTAGGTAAGAAAACAAAGACAGGACCTTTCCGTCCTGTTCAAGAGAAGGAGGGCATTGGTTGCTGGGCCCTGCATACAAGATTAACAAAGAGGTGACACAGCTTTCTGCTTCTGCATGATGCCCCATCAGCATCAGCCAGGCCTTACTCTCATCCATGTTACCTAAAAGAGGCTTACATAAAAGACCGTAACACATGTGGTAGCTTCTCTGAGAGATATTCTTTAACATATGAAGCCTTAACAATGAGGTCAGCTTGCTAAGAGGGGTGACAAGGTTGAGGGCAGGCAGAGTGGAGTGGAACTGTGGCTGAGAGGCAGACCTCAAGTGAAAGAAATTAAAGAAATCTCTGGATAAGGGAATGCTCTTAATATCTAGGCTGGTCACAAAGTAACTAAGAACAAAATTAAGAACTTTATGTGTCTAACTTTGTGTCTCTTTTCCTCTCCATTCTGCTATCACTTCCCTGGAGCCTTTTGTCTCATCTATAAATGAAAGGCATAGAAATGGGTAATCTCCAAGGTCATTCTCAGCTCTGACAGCCTGGGACTAACCCTTCCACGTGAGTGCAGCCCTTTGTACTGTATGTAATACCACATTTCCTGTGGGGAGGAAACTAGACTGCAGCATAGAATTATGAATTTGAACTTCGAAATTTAAACTGTTTTGATTTTATTTTCACTGTTCTCCTAAGGGAGCGGTTCCTGTTCCTTTAGTATTTGGAAACTAAACATAGTTCTTAAAGCGAATTGGTGAAAATGACCATTATCCATCATTCAACACTGAGGTCTGTCTCCAGGGCTGGTTAGAGGGCACGTGGCTATTTGAGGTGGAGGGAATGGAGCAGGAGAAGAAGTTTATTATGCCAAGTACTGTGCCCGCTAGAAATCTCAGGAAACCCAGCCTCTGGAGCTCAATGGACTTTGGAACCACTTGGAGCTTGAAATAATTCGCTTCTGCCTAAAGAAAAAAAATATTTCCAATTTTCTCCTCTTGAAATATCACCAGTTGTTCGGGACATTTTAAAAAATAGCAGTATCTGGACATTTTAAAAAGAGTCAGCAAGATTCAGCTTACATTTGTCTTGAGGCTTTGTGACTTAATATTTCAAGTCAATGTGAAAAACAGTTTGAGATACCTGTTAAACTTAGAACACAGTGGGATTTACCTATCTCGCTTTTTGAAGCTACAAATAATCCTATATATTTTGGTAATGAGGTAGAAAAGAAGCAAACCATATCCGTATTTCTAAATGCTCTGACAACGGAACTTGCTCTACTTTGGACCCATAAAATGAACCCAGCAACAGTTCCCAAATCCATCTTTTGGATGAACCTAAGATAATTCTTAGTTCAGAATGGCCTAGAGAGAAAACTTAAATATCTGAATCATGCGGAATCCACTTAGAGGCTGGTTATTTTAAATGACATTTGCATCAAGAACTCTGTGAATTACAGGTACTGACAGAGCTGTTTCATTTATTTCATCAGCTTATGCTGCCAGGGAGGCCCACATATATCTGAAAAGATGTACCATAGTAAGTTGTGCCATAATTGAAGTGGATTTTTTTTTTTTTTGCTTTTAAATGACTTTATGTGAAAGTAAATTAGGGCCTCTTTGGATGGTCACTAATATGTCCTTTTGTCTTAGGTTAAGTTCCTTGGAAACAGATTCTGGGACAGTTATTTGTGAACAGAAAGTTTACTGGAAGGAAGCAAAATTAAGCAGAGGGAGAAACTAAACTGTGATATAGTCACAACTATGGTCTCAGCTATGAAGCTGTGATTGCCTTTCAGATTTGTCCTGAATTAAGGTAAGGGCCCCAGGCCTTTGTACTTCCTTTCCCCTCAGGTGAGCAGTCATTGGAGGAGGGCTGTTCTTGGGGAGAGGGGAACATATATTTGAATGAGAGAGAACTCTTGGCAAGGGAAATTTCTGGAAAGCAATTCAGCTATGAGCTGACAGTAGGCTACAGTCCTGACATAGGGAAATAGATATCCCATTCTTAAAGGGAGAATATGGTCCTCAAACCACAGCATCCACTATAGTCAACCCCTTGGGCTGCTCAAATCCACTTACTCATATAAAAAAGGTTTACCCCATCAAAGAGAGCTGCTTCAGGATTCTAGTTAGTCCCTTTCCCTGGGAAAATTTAAAATAAGAGTATTACTAAGATAAGCTCTATCCCTGTTTCTGTACTTAGCGTAAGGAGCTCAACTGACATTCATCACTTCTCGCCTCCACCAACTCACCCTTAGTTACCACCTTTTCTGGTTTAGATGGCTTAAATATTGGGGCAACTCAGACACTTATCCATAAAGCGTCTGATCCCCTGGCCACTGTGCCTTTTCAGATGATGGCTGTTGCACTTATCAATTTACTGCCAATTTGGACAGGGTAGTACCAAGAGATGTCCCAATGGATTGCCAGGTGGTCAAATGTATTCTTCCCTGCCTCCATGTAAGGCTTCCTGTCCCAATGGAAGACCTGCTTCTGCCTGATCACTAGGGTCAATTACTTCTGCCAGGATAGTAATTCCTTCTGTAGCTTGCCAATCTTTTGGTATAAGAAGTCTGAAATAGGGCCTGGCACGGTGGCTCATGCCTGTAATCCCAGCACTTTGGGAGGCTGAGGCAGGTGGATTATGAGGTCAAGAGACCAAGACCATCCTGGCCAACATGGTGAAACCCTGTCTCTACTAAAAATACAAAAATTAGCCGGGCATGGTTGCACGTGCCTGTAGTCCCAGATAATCCAGAGGCTGAGGCGGGAGAATTGCTTGAACCTGAGAGGCGGAGGTTGCAGTGAGCCAAGATCTCGCCACTGCAAGATCCAGCCTGGTGACAGAGCGAGACTCTATCATAAAAGTAAAAAGAAGTCTGAAATGACCAGATGGCAGCCACAACTCATACTGGCAAACCGAATCCAGCAGCACATCAAAAAGCTTATCCACCATAATCAAGTGGGCTTCATCCCTGGGATGCAAGGCTGGTTCAACATACACAAATCAATAAATGTAATCCAGCACATAAACAGAACCAAAGACAAAAACCACATGAATATCTCAATAGATGCAGAAAAGGCCTTTGACAAAATTCAACAACCCTTCATGCTAAAAACTCTCAATAAATTAGGTATTGATGGGACGTATCTCAAAATAATATGAGCTATCTATGACAAATCCACAGCCAATATCATACTGAATGGGCAAAAACTGGAAGCATTCCCTCTGAAAACTGGCACAAGACAGGGATGCCCTCTCTCACCAATCCTATTCAACATAGTGCTGGAAGTTCTGGCCAGAGCAATCAGGCAGGAGAAGGAAATAAAGGGTATCCAATTAGGAAAAGAGGAAGTCAAACTGTCCCTGTTTGCAGATGACATGATTGTATATCTAGAAAACCCCATTGTCTCAGCCCAAAATCTCCTTAAGCTGATTAGCAACTTCAGCAAAGTCTCAGGATACAAAATCAATGTACAAAAATCACAAGCATTCTTCTACACCAATCACAGACAAACAGAGAGCCAAATCATGAGTGAACTCCCATTCACAATTGCTTCAAAGAGAAAAAAATACCTAGGAGTCCAACTTACAAGGGATGTGAAGGACCTCTCCAAGGAGAACTACAAACCACTGCTCAATGAAATAAAAGAGGATACAAACAAACGGAAGAACATTCCATGCTCATGGATTGGAAGAATCAATATGGTGAAAATGGCCATACTGCCCACGGTAATTTATAGATTCAATGCCATCCCCATCAAGCTACCAATGACTTTCTTCACAGAATTGGAAAAAACTACTTTAAAGTTCATATGGAACCAAAAAAGAGCCCGCATCGCCAAGTCAATCCTAAGCCAAAAGAACAAAGCTGGAGGCATCACGCTACCTGACTTCAAACTATACTACAAGGCTACAGTAACCAAAACAGCATGGTACTGGTACCACAACACAGACATAGATCAATGGAACAGAACAGAGCCCTCAGAAATGATGCCGCATAGCTACAACTATCTGATCTTTGACAAACCTGACAAAAACAAGAAATGGGGAAAGGATTCCCTATTTAATAAATGGTGCTGGGAAAACTGACTAGCCATATGTAGAAAGCTGAAACTGGATCCCTTCCTTACACCTTATACAAAAATTAATTCAAGATGGATTAAAGACTTAAATGTTAGACCTAAAACCATTAAAATCCTACAAGAAAACCTAGGCAATACCATTCTGGACATAGGCGTGGGCAAGGACTTCATGTCTAAAACACCAAAAGCAATGGCAACAAAAGCCAAAATTGACAAATGGGATCTAATTAAACTAAAGAGCTTCTGCACAGCAAAAGAAACTACCATCAGAGTAAACAGGCAACCTACAGAATGGGAGAAAATTTTTGCAACCTACTCATCTGACAAAGGGCTAATATCCAGAATCTACAATGAACTCAAACAAATTTACAAGAAAAAAACAAACAACCGCATTAAAAAGTGGGCAAAGGACATGAACAGACACTTCTCAAAAGAAGACATTTATGCAGCCAAAAAACACATGAAGAAATGTTCATCATCACTGGCCATCAGAGAAATGCAAATCAAAACAACAGTGAGATACCATCTCACACCAGTTAGAATGGCCATCATTTAAAAAGCAGGAAACAACAGGTGCTGGAGAGGATGTGGAGAAATAGGAACACTTTTACACTGTTGGTGGGACTGTAAACTAGTTCAACCATTGTGGAAGTCAGTGTGGCGATTCCTCAGGGATCTAGAACTAGAAATACCATTTGACCCAGCCATCCCATTACTGGGTATATACCCAAAGGACTATAAATCATGCTGCTATAAAGACACATGCACACGTATGTTTATTGCGGCACTATTCACAATAGCAAAGACTTGGAACCAACCCAAATGTCCAACAACGATAGACTGGATTAGGAAAATGAGGCACATATACACCATGGAATACTATGCAGCCATAAAAAATGATGAGTTCACGTCGTTTGTAGGGACATGGATGAAACTGGAAAACATCATTCTCAGTAAACTATCGCAAGGACAAAAAACCAAACACCACATGTTCTCACTCATAGGTGGGAATTGAACAATGAGAACTCATGGACACAGGAAGGGGAACATCACACTCCGGGGACTGTTGTGGGGTGGTGGGAGGGGGGAGGGACAGCATGAGGAGATACACCTAATGCTAAATGACGAGTTAATGGGTGCAGGAAATCAACATGGCACATGGATACATATGTAACAAACCTGCACATTGTGCACATGTACCCGAAAACCTAAAGTATAATAAAAAAAAAAAAAAAAGAAATTCCTGTGTCCCTGGTGGACACATTACCCCTATAGGAATCAGGACCTTTAAACCAAAAATGCCCAGAATTGCAGATATGGGAAGCATAACCTCTTCAAGTGGGTATGTAGAAGCAGAGCCACTCTCTTCTACCACTTGTTTCTGCACCCACATAGTTTACCTATTGGAAACACAGCACCATATAAACTTCATTGATTTGAGGTATACCTCAGAGTATCAGTTTCAAGCTGGTGCCTCATCTATGCTGTTAAAAAGGCCATCTGTTACTCTATCCAACTGGCAGTTTCTGTGTGCAGGTGACTTGCATAACCACATGCCCACTGCTATGACTGCTACACCCTCTGTGATTGTTAATTTTATATGTCAACTTAAATGGGCCACCGGGTACCTAGATGTTTGGTCAAACTTTATTCTGGGTGTTTCTGTGAAGGTGTTTTCGATGAGATTAACATTTAAATTGGTAGACTGAGTAAAGCATATTGCCCTCCCTTATGTAGATGGGCCTTATCCAGTCAGTTGAAAGCATGAAGAGAACAAAAGGATGTCCCTCCCCTGAGTAAGAGATAATTCCCCTGCCTGATAGTCTTCAAACTGGAACATCAGCTCTTCCTGGTTCTACAGAAGCTTTTGGCCTTTGGACTCAAGCTAGACACTGGCTCTGCAGATTTTGGACTTGCTAGTCATCATAATTGCATGAACCAATTCGTTATAATAAATCACACACACACACACACACACACACACACACACACACACACACACACACATATCCTATTGATTCTGTTTCTGTGGAGAACCGTAACAAGTACATCTCCTTGCTACAAAGTGAGCTTCTTGGTTCGAAGCCATGTTATTCAGAATCTTATATAGTGATAGTACTGCCTGAGGCCATACAAGCAGAAAAGACAATCTCATATCAATATTATTAATCGATTACAGGTAAGATGAACCAATCTCTTTCCTAGATGAAAAGGGTCCAGTGTAATCAATTTGCTATCAATAGCTAATAGTTCTCTTCAAAGCATGGTACTATATTGGGAATTCAGTGTTGGTCTCTGTTATTGGCAGGTTGGGCATTCAGCAGTAGCTACACATGCCTTGGTGAATATGCATTCATGCTGTCGGACGTATGCATAGCCTCTGTGTCTGCCACCATAACTACTCTGTTCATGTGCTCTTTGTGTCAGCCCTGGGGTAGCCAGTGGCAGCCTGGCTTTGTCAGCCCGAGTACTCTGTCTACTTTGTTTTTAGTGTTTCCTCGATGTAGGATGCCCTGTAATAGGCATTATCATTCAATACACAGACCTTCACGCTTGGTGCCTAATCCCATAAGTCTGTCTGCTGGCCTCTCCTCCAGACTGCCTTGTCTCTACAGTCCTCTAATCTCTCTCCTGGGCCCTGACCAATCAGGCAAGCCATTTGCCACTGCTCTTCAGTCCACACATATTCTTATCATGGGTCATTTTTCTTTCTACATAAAGTGGATGACCAGGTGTACCACTCAAAGTTTTGCCCCTAGGTAGGATTTCCTTTCACCATGGTTGTAAGTGTCATATGAGTGAAGCAGTAGTGTAACAGCAGTTTATTGTCATCTTTCACAAAGATATTGAGCTGACCCATCTATGAACCAAACTGAAGATTTATCCTATTTTTTGTGGTCATAAATAATCCTTTATGTGGACTGGGTGTGGTGGCTTATGCCTGTAATCTCAGCACTCAGGATCACCTCAGGTCAGGAGTTCGAGATCAGCCTGGCCAACACAGTGAAACCCCATCTGTAGTAAAGATACAAAAATTAGCTGGGTGTGGTGGTGCACGCTTGTAATCCCAGCTACGTGGGAGACTGAGGCAGGAGACTCAATTGAACCCAGGAGGCGAAGGTTACAGTGAGCAGAGATTGTGCCACTGCACTCCAGCCTGGGTGACACACCAAGACTCAGTCTCAAAAAAAAAAAAAAAAAAAAAAAAAAAAAAAAAAAAAGAAAGAAAACAAGAAAAGAAAGGAAAAGAAAAGAAAAGAATCCTTTATGTGGCTAAAGCTCTATGTAAGCTGAGGGGAAAAAAGTGTGGGTGCAATACTGGTGAACTTTGGGGATCTGGGCTACTTCCTGGTGAGATACAAGCATGCTGTGTCCTCTGGCCCAGCTCATGCCTAATTCAGTAGGTACCACTTCTAACTTACAATTGCTTTCTCCTGGGCTTGCTTGATGTTACGATTTAGTGGGTCTGACAGTAGCCAACCATGTACCCATAGCTGGTGGAATCAAGAGCAGAGATTGCTTATTTTTTGTCAGCAAGACAAAATCAAGACTTCTGATTTTTTTTTTTTTTTTTAATGAGAGGGGAAGGAGATATTTTCTAAGAGACCAAGAGATTTTAGAGAGATCCATTGTATTCAGGAGCACAGGAGTTCATAAAAAGTGAAAGTAAAGCAATGAAAATGAAGAATGAAGAAAGAATTGAGGAAAGCAGCCACTCTACAATTGAGGGTATTCAGGATGTGACTGCTTCCCTTTTAACATTGTGGGCAATTTAAATGAACCCCGTAAAACAAAGCTAATGAAAAGCTTTTGGGTTGCTAAGTAAGTTTTATTATTGCTGGTGTTCGTGCGGTATCTATCTGTCTGTCTGTCTATCTATCATCTATCTATCATCTATCTATCTATCTATCTATCTATCTATCTATCTATATCTATCTATCTATCATCTAATCTATCTATATCTATTGTTTCAAGAAAGTTTACCAGCCTGGGTAACAGAGCAAGACTCCGTAAAAAAATTTTTATTTTTTTGAGAGGGGGTCTTGCTCCATCACGCAGGCTGGAGTATAGTAGTGCGATCATGGCTTACTGCAGCCTCCACCTCCCAAGCTAAAGCAATTTTGAAAATTTTACTTCAGTTTTTGCAGAGACAGGGTTTTGCTGTGTTGGTCTCAAACTCATCTAGGCTCAAGTGATCCACCCACCTTGGCCTCCCAAAGTGCTGGAATTACAGGTATGAGCTATGCCACCTGGCCCAAAAAATTTTTTAAAAAATTACCCAAGCATGATGATGTGCACCTGTAGTCCCAGCTATTCAAGAGGCTAAGGCAGAAGGATTGCTTGAGTCCAGGAGTTTGAGGCTGCAGTGAGCTATGATCACTACAGAATAAGATTCTGTCAATAAATAAATAAATAAATAGTTTAGAAGCCAGGAGTTCAAAGAAAAGAGAGAAAGTTGTGATTTCAGGTGTTGTAAGAGACCATAATTTGCTAATCGTGACTTGCTGCAGGGTAAAGACCAGCTTCTTCTCACCTGAAGAGATGGTCTTGGGAAAGAAAAAAATGACATCTCTAGTTCTGTTAGCTGATGTCCATCCTCCCATCCATATGCTTGAAACACACAGAAAACTGGGCCTTTTTTTTTTTCTGATTTACCATATTATTAAAGACAAGAATCCCGGCTTGTATCTTTGGCATCTCAAACTATATCAGTTTGATTCATGGAGAAATTAGTATAATGGTTCTCAGACTTCAGTGAACATATGAATCACCTAGGAGTATATTAAATTCCCGGAAACCACCTTCAGATGTTCGATTCAGTGAATTTAATTTTGTCATTTTCAGCAGGAAAAGCACTTCAGGTCATTCTGCTAGAGATGCTTGGGAACAATACCTTGAAAAACATGAATCCAGTGGACCCATTTGAGGAGGTATCGGCCAAATGACGTTAATTCTTTGTGGAGTTCTTGGTCATTGTGATCACAGTGATAATAACTCTTAATGAAATGTATTCTGTGGTACATTTTAGTATCAGCATGCTTTTCAGGCAGTGGGAAATTTTCTCATCCAATTGACATAAAGAGTAGATCCTATTGAATTTCCTTTTTCTCTGTTCACTAGATGAAAGACAGACATCAGCAGTGCAGAGAATTAATTGCAGACGTTTGTAATGATTCAGATAATACTTAGACGTCTTGATTTGAACTTTGGTTTCTCATTTAGGCCCGCTGTCAACTCTAAAGCCATTGTACCACTCCATAGCTTGGACTGCCGAGCAACTAATCATGAATTATGAAGAGAATCTCAAAGCAGGTTTTCTTGAAAAATGAAATGTGAACAAAAACTTATCTATTCCATTTAGTCACTTCTTATTGATAGAGAAGTTTCCATCTGAATATCTGAATGAAACATTCATTAATAGATCTTTTGAAGTACTATGTATTTATTGCCTTTACTTCTAGAGAGTTTCTAATTAAACAAAATTCCCTTCCTCCATTTCTCTCCTTCAAGGGCTGGGGTTTTTTTTTTTTTTTTTTTTTTTTAACCTACAGTGGGTGCCATGAAATTTCGCACTTGGTAGTGTATTTCTTTGCTCTCTAGATATCAAATAAGAAAAAGCATTGAGAGTGATACAGAAGGAGAGAAGGGTGTGGTCCCTGGCTAGGACTCCACCCCGGGCCTGTGCCCACGGACCTAGGTGAGGACAGGCATTTTTATTTTCCTGCCCAAATATTGCATCTCCCAAGACCACCGTGGCCTGCCATGCCCCCATCCTGTGCCTATAAAAATCCTGAGACCCTAACAGGCAGACACACTTTGAGAGGAGCGCAACAGGGGAGGAACACACGGGTGGCTGGATGCCGAGAGGAATGTACCCACAGGCACCAGCAGGTCTGCAGGCCATCGACCTGGCAGAGGAGGCAGAGTTGGGCAGGGACAGTTGGAGGAGAACCCAGGCCGCTCAGTGTCCTGACTCCAGAGGAAAACCTTCCCGCTCCATCCCCGTCTGGCTTCCCCCATCTACTCAGAGATACCTCCACTCAATAAAATTTTGTACTCATTCTCCAGGCCGAGGTGTGATTTGATTCTTCCGGTACACCAAGGCAAGAGCTCGGGATACAGAAAGCCCTCTGTCTTTGTGACAAGGTAGAGGGTCTAATTGAGCTGGTTAACAAAAAGCCACCTATAGATGGCAAAACTAAAAGAGCACACAGTAGCACACACTCAGTGGGACTTCAGCAGCTGTAAACATCCACCCCTAGACACTGCCCTGGGGTTGGAACCCCACAAGCTGGCATCTATATGGCTCCCCTAGAGGTTTGAGCAATGGGGCACTGAAGAAGCGAGCCATTCCCCCTGTCACACACCCTGTGAGGGGGACAAGGGAACCTTTCCCATTTCAAAAGCACTTCAAAAAGTTAAAGCAGTATGCTCCTATAAAATGACCATGATCACATAGGGATGGCTAAATAATTGTCCCATTGCTACAGTATGGGTTACTGAGAAATAAGTGTCTGTCTTCTACTTTTGGTTCCCAGCCTATGCAAATAGAAGGAGCTTATTGACTTGGCAATATTTGATCACCATATGTAAATTTACTTATTTTTTGGTACTGTCTCATGAATCTTACAAAATCAATTCCTACTACTATAATCTATTGTTCAAACACATCAGATCGTGGCTGTAAAATAATTGTATGCTCTAAGATCAGGAACCTGTGAAACCTGGCCTCTCTTCCTTTGTTCTTTTTCCCCTTATAGAAATTGTACTTGACCCTGAGTACCCTTTTCTGATAAGCCTGAGTATGACTCCAAAATCCTTCTTAACACATGCATCAGGATTTTCTGCCAGTCACCTAGGGTTTCCTACCAATCAGTCAGGACTCAGAGTGACATCTTTACCATCCTTCTCCTAGATACCAATTTTAGGTTATAGGTTCATCTGGACTTCTGGGAAAGAAACTAGTTATGGCATCATAAAACCTGGGCATCTAGTCCTGACACTGCCATAAACAAGCTGTATTACCCCAGGCAAGTAAGTTAATATATTGGAACCTCCATTTTCTCATCCACCATGTAAGATATTTGAACCAGATGCTCTCTGAGGCACCTACTGCCAGTTGTGAGAATTTGTGATTCAGTGAATGGAAGCCAGACAATCACAACCTGTAGTCATAAGAATCCAATAAAGTATACTTCTTTTCCATTTGTCTACCAGAAAAAGATCATTTATGTCTAACATAACTGCTAGATGTTTGTCATGAGCTTGTGTTTGCAAATTCTTGATGATTCTTTAATTTTTATAGTCCTCTGTGAGGAGAGCAGTCACACTGCTTATAATGGAGGTAACTAAGCCTTGGATGCATAGAGTATTTGGGAACAGCCTATGGCATAACTCAATTTTATAATAACATTTCTGGGTCCCTCTGGAATGGCACTTTGAGGTAATAAATGTATCTATTCCTTAATTCTACTATGATAGCCATGCCCTAGCTCTCAAGCAAAAACTTGATGTCATATCCCACTTCGAGAGGCTTTGGACAGTGATGTTATGTGTCTGAATCAGCAGGCTCCTACTATAGTAACAGGCCAATCAACCCAGGATGCTGTGGTTATCAAAACCCTCGAATGTTTTTCCGCTGTGTCTTGCTCTAGCCTTGAGCTCCAGGATGAGCTCCACAGTCCCATTAGGATCAGAGCCCAAAAGCCACCTGTGCCTCCTGGCAATTTCATCATCAGCCCAAACAGATCTGCTGGTTACTATGAGCAGTATGCAATAGGGGGTGGGAGCATATGCAATAGGAGGTGGGAAAACACTGTGTTAACTGTAAAGCAAAAGAATGGTGTTCTCTGTGAGAAGAGGAACATCCGGTAAACATGGCTGAAAATGACTTACGTCATGAAGACACATCCTGAGCAGTCAAATAGAAAGAAATGCAAATATTCCAAGATGTTTTGTAACTTCTTGATGAAAGTGCAAGTGGAAACACAAACTGTTTTTTTAAATCTATGATCAGTGTTCCCACCAACACTTAGGAAGATGGACTCATCTGAAGAAGCATCACTGAGTGCACATGTTTTCTTTCTGCCACTGTTTACCTTCCCCTCCCATCATCATCTCCATCTCCTCCTCCTCCTCCTGATGGACTCATCTGAAGAAGCATCTGAAGAAAACATGAGTGCACATGTTTTCTTTCTGCTGCTGTTTACCTTCCACTCCCATCTCCTCCTCCTCCTCCTTTCTCTCTCTCTCTCTCTCTCTCTCTCACACACACACACACATACACACACACACATACACATACTCCCCTCTATAACAACTTAAAGATTTTAAGTACAGGATGTTATCTCTGAGGACTTGAGCTTGGATCCAGTTGTTTTCTATAGTTTTCCAAAATGTTTCTTTTCCTGGTGTTTTTCCAATCTTAGAACAAAAAGAAAATCTATGATTCACTGTGAGGTCAACAAATACTCAACATGACAGAGCTCTTTTTCTGTCTGTGCAGATTTCACTTTTGTGCTTGCAACCTTGTTGTTTGTGGATAGAAATCCTATTTATTTTGTATTTTACTGGAGATTTATTTATCCATATATTGAGTATGTGTCAACAGTATATAAATCTTATCAGAGGCCTCACAATATACCTGGAAATTGTGTGGCATCTGAGAATTCACATAGTGTCCTCTGAAGTGTGACAAGAGTATTAAAGAGTATTAGTTCTGCAGAAATCTAACACTGTTAAAAAAAAAAGGGAAATATGAGGACAGGCGAAACATTTTTCCTGTAAAATGGTTTTTAAGGTCTCAATTTCTTTCTAGTCCATATATTTAAAATTTAAACTACCTGAACTTTCCAAAAATAAATTCACATAAAGTATAATTTCATGGATGAAGGAGTTAAGTGCCCAATAGAAGCTGCCCTTATGATTTCTTTTGTTAATGAACATGGCTTGTCATGATGACAGGTTATTATAATCATGAAAAATAGTCGATTTATAAGATATCTGTGAATATTTTCTTTGGTTTAAGGTGAAATCAAAGTCTTCTGTGAAGTTCACAAAATGGACATCAGGAAAAATCACTAGTACCTAGACGCCCTTCATCAATATTTATTCTTGAATAGAAGTTAAACATTTTAAAATGGAAAGCAATATATCTTCTATCTTATTCTTAAACCCAAAGGGGACACAGCTAGGAGAGGTGTTCAAATCACTATTCAAAATCAGAAAGGGTCTGAAGACCTGCTGTGCCATGCTAATCTTTTTATTGCTGGAAATTAAGGAGAGACTGGGGAAGTCTGGGTTTGACACCTGGTAGTATATGTTATTCAGTGCTCTGGGCAGCAGCTATGTATGAACCATTATAGAAGAATGCTAGTATTTCAATAATGAGTAAGGCCATGTTTACTGGGCACAATATGGGAGAGAAGTGGTCATAGCATCAATAACAACATTCTTCATTCGTCCCTCTTGGGAGTAAAGCAAAATGTAGAGATTGTGCAAGGCTGAAGCCCCTCATTCCCAGTCCTCAGCATTTTGTTTTCTCCTTGAAATTCCTGAGAGTGGAGGGCCTGGAAGATGTTCCTGGCTGGGTAGGTTTATGAGAGGGTGCTGACCTTGGAGCTGCTTTCTACAGGTTGTGCTGGTGCTCTGCCCGCTGCAGGTCCGGGGAACACTGAGTTATGACAGCCAATTCTGATGACGATAAATGATCACAGCACTTGGCCTTCAAGAACAGACCAGAGCAACCAAACAGAAATACATGTGTCTGAGCAGTTAGACTAATTCAGTTACAACTGCTGCCACTTTTGGTTTGCAAAAGGAGCTAAGAAATGTTATAGGCGAGCTAGAACTTGAACGGAAATGTTGATCTGGTTTCCTCATTCATAGGAAGAGCATCATGCAACTGAAGGACATTTCTCCATTATAACTAAACCAGGTGGATAATAACATCTATTTTTTAGTTTACAGACACGTTGTTTTCACAATGCAACAAGTTAGATATTATTTAACAGTTAACCAAGTAGAATGTGGATGCAGATAAGCCTGGTGGTCATTCAGTTATTCAGGGCTTCTATTCATTCTAAGATGATTTTTGCTATACACACTACTAGAGTTCATTTTTCAGAGATCATACTCAACCTTTCTTCTCTTCAGATTTGATGGTTTGTGGTGTTACAAAATAAAAAATAGTGGTACCTTACCATTTGTAATTTTAAAAATTCGTATGAAAGATTATTAAGTATGAATTACTTATGATTTGAGGGAAAGAGGTTTATCTTTGAGCTGGAGAGAAGAGAATATCTTTCAAGAAAAAGCTAAGTACCATTTATGTAGGAAAGTAATTTATATAGAAAAGATATCAACAATCATGTTTGGAGGGCATGGTAGATATATCCAAAATAATTTGTTTATTCTCTATCATCTGAAGAAATATTAACTAAAGTCCTTGGCTATTCTTTGATTATACTGAATGAAATAGCAGCTCCATTTGACCAGGAGTTAAGTATTTCAGACGCATTATCTAAGTTTTTAAAGCATGAGCTGAATGGTAGTGAATGAAGATGAATTTACTAAAAGTTTCTCTCCTAGGCAGGGTAGAACTTGCTTATTAGGCAGAAAAATTGTCGCAAATAATAGCAAATTGAAGAACACAGCTCTAGGGATTAAGGCAGTCAACAAAGAGATGGGTCTCTGTTCTCGCTGACTTTTCTCTTAGGTTGTCACTTGCAGCTAGCTCTGTGCTGAACTGGACCAGACGATGCCTGTAAGGACGGAACCAAGTCATCCTGCTTAGAAAACCATTCTCAGAGGTGGCTACATCTCTGCTCTCACAGTGGTTTTTAGTCCACCATCCTTGACCACACTAGTTCTTGTTGCTGCATGGCTTGTTTGCTAAACAGAGCATTTCATACATAACAATGTGTGGTGCTCTCTGGCCCCATTACAAAGTTGCCTTATGTGCTTAGATGTCAACTGGAATCAGAAAGTCAGAAAAGACATCTTGAACAGGCTCTGTCTAGCACAGGAGTTCTCAGGAGGCATGA
Source organism: Symphalangus syndactylus (assembly GCF_028878055.3). Taxonomy (NCBI): domain Eukaryota; kingdom Metazoa; phylum Chordata; class Mammalia; order Primates; family Hylobatidae; genus Symphalangus; species Symphalangus syndactylus. The sequence continues at coordinate 106,852,764 of NC_072425.2, forward strand.
AAGGGCACACTCATGCTTATTTTTCTGCCACAGGGTTCTGGCTAATATACTCATCCATCATTTTCTCTTTCTGTGCACAGAATGAAGAGATACCTTTTTATTTGGTAAAGTCTATAATATTGAAAAGTTGTCACAGAGCACGGGCCCATCTGACAGTGAATCAATGGTGATTATGAAAGCACCTTAGCCATCTTATCTGACTATATGGTTAGGAATAAGAACATTTGATTCCTTGACCAGAAATTACCACCAACTCCAAAAATAGACATAAAGGATACACAGTTCTCCTAACAAGCAAAACATAGGTCTTCTTCTGATTTTTCATTCAGCTTCACAGTGATTTTAATTACTTCAGAGCAATGACCAATTACTTCAGAGCACTGACCAAGTGATTTTAATTCCTTTAGAGCACTGACCAAGACAGCCAAACACTTAGAAGAAAACATAACTAAATGACAGGCCGTGAAAATAATAAGACATTTTTGAGAGATGTGGCAAAAACGAAAATGTAATAACAGTGTCTGAAGAAGCAGAGCCAGTAATTAAATGCAAAATGAGTGAAGCAAAAGCAAAAAGAGATTTTGGGTCATCGTTTCTGACTTAAGAATGATGGATAACGAGTCACCTGCCAGTAGCAGGCTGGTTGTTCACCTCCAAATCCGTCCCCCACCCCAACACCAATAACCACATCCTAAAACCTGGAGCCTGTGAATATTACGTTATTGGCCAAAAAGGACTTTGAAGATGTGGCAAAGGATCCTGAAATAGGAAGATTATCCTGCATTATCCTGGTGAGCCCTAAATGCAGTCCTACGTGTCTTATAAAAGGGATGCAAATGCCAGAGAAGAGGAGAAAGCGATATGACTATGGAGGAGGAGATGGGAATGATACGACCACAAGTCAAGGGATGCCAGCAGCCACCAGAATCTGTTAGACACAAGGGACAGATTCTGTCCGAGAGCCTCCAGAGAGTGCTGCCAACACTTTGATTTCAGCCGCCAAATATTGATTTTGAGTTTCTGGCCTCCAGAACTGTGGGAGAAAAAATTTCTATTGTTTTAAGACACCAAGTTTTGATAATTTGGTATAGCAATCTCAGGAAACTAATGGTTTCCTTATACAAACCATTCTTTTTCCTCTATAGAAACCAAACCATTTCCTTTCATTCTGTTATCTGTTACATTACACCATCAATGAATCAGCCAAAATAGGCAATAGGCACTACAGATAACACAGTCAGCAGGCGTTTTTTTTTTTTTTTTTTTCCCCTGGTTTATGATAAGCTTCATAAAAGACCTGCCAGACACCACTCAAGAAATTTCCAAATGGCTTTCAATCTTTTGGTTTCTGTTCCTTCTGTTTTTTTTTTTTTTTTTTTTCCAGAGTATTAACTTCATTTAGCAGTTACAGCTATTGACTTCGAAGTCCTTATCAGCAGCATAGCAGATGAGTGAGAATAAGAGTTATGGGTCCTGAATCCATAGGGAGGCCAAATTAAACACAGACAGAAAAATGCCTCCACTGTGAGTAAAGACAACATATCTTCTTTCACATGTTGTACTAAGGATCAGGAGAGCTGAAATCTCATGTTGATTTCTAATGATTACCTTTGTCTTCTTGAGCAAATGACTTAGTTTCGCTAGGTCTTAGGGTCCTCATCTGTAAAATGAATCCATAAGATACACTGTGAAATTCCTTGAACTCTTAACATTCTATGAATTTATCCAGCCCTGATAATATAATTTTAATTATAAAATTAAAATTTATAACAAGCTCAGCTTTATGGATAGAGTTTGTGGTCACCTCTGTGGGTATCAGACATCTCATCATCCTAATCACAAATACCAGAAATTTCACCCGTACATAGAAGAGACACAGAGAGAAAGAAAGATATATATGTATATATATATATGTATATATATATACATATATATATACATATATATATATATATATACATATATATATATATATATGCACACACATATATTCTTCTGTTCATTTAAAAACTTCTGGGTAAAATGAGGTAGCACATTAGAGTAAATTAACTTATCAATCTTTATTATAGGTGTTTTCATTCTGTTATTGTTGTAGACACATTACACTAGAACTATTAGCTTATATGTCTGTCTATCTCACTAAACAACAATCTTTGTGAGAGAAGGGACTAGATCTTATATCCCACTGAATCCTCATGACCAAGTACTTAAATGCTGGTACAAAGCAAGTGCTTAGTAAATATTTGTTGTATAGATGCATGGCCAGCTGGGTGACTTCTCTCCCATGATAGGATATCAGAAGAGAAGTGGGCAGTAGAATGGCTGAGAAGGTCCCAGGAAGGGGAGCACAAAACCCAAAAACCAAAAACATCATCTACATCTCTTAGCTGTGATGGACAGTACAGTTCCCAAATCACCTATCCCAGACTTTTCTCATAGCTTAAAACCTTTATCATGTTTCCTTGGAGAGAAAATTGGGTGCTCTTAATTAGAGGTTTGGTTTCTTTTTAAAACATTCTTTATCTCTCTGAAGCACCATTAGACTGTTAATTGAAATAAAAGAGACTTAATTTGTAACTGGGACTTGATGAAGTGGTAATTAGAAACATATGCTATATTGCATTTGAATGCTTTCCTTATTATTAGCATGTCTATTGATTCTTTTTAAACCACTCTGTTCAGTTGAATTTCAGTAGATGAATTTCAGGTATTTTTCCATTGAAAATGACAGTGAAGAAAATTGCCAAGCAATGAGACATTAAGCAAAGAAATGAATATTTGGCTGGGCTATTTTTCATGATCTTTGCTATTTTTAAAATAATTAATCCAGCTTGTGAGGAAAAAACTATGGTGAGTTATGCCCCACTCTACCTGCAAAAGTAGTCTAAAAACACGATGTTATCAAGAGTGGGACTGCACTTGATTTGTAACAGATTACTCTTTAACACTCATGGCTTAAAAAACATCAGAGAGTTCTTAATTTATAGCATCTTTAGGAAAGGGTGCTGATACTAAATTAAAAATATTCCACTCAGTTAGGTGACTCTGTGTTTAAAATCTCTTCTGTTACTAGGAACCAAGAGATTTACAATGTTCTGTTTCTTTTTAGGCTGACTTGGGTACTACTATTGAGAGATATGGGACCTTTTTCCACATCCTTCTCAGACAAGACATTCAAATCACTACAGTTTATACTGTAAGGTACTTTCTATTACACTCGGGTACATTGTTATCTATAAAATATATACTCAAATAAATGAGTTACAAATACTCATCATCTTCATTACATAATTAAACTGGACATAATTTAGCCAATAAATAAGATTTCAAAAACTAACTTTCTATCTCGTTAAATCTAATCCCTGAGAAAGTTGGACACTTAGCAACTGGTCTGTGGGTGCAAATAAGATCAAATCTAAACTACTCCTTCCTCCTCAGTCCCTGGCCCCCTTTTCCTTGTATTAGATGTCTTCGTTCACTGCCCAGAACGTCTGTTATACCTCTGGTCTCCATGTGCCTCTTCCTGAATCATCTTCATAGTTCTCTGCTCCTCACCTTTCAATTGCTTTCTCTCTTCTTGACTGTTTCTTAGGAAATGACATCATTCTCTGGCTTCACCAACCACAAACTAGAGTGTGTCTGACTAGTAGCAGACACTAGAGTAGTCTGCTACTAGTTAAGATCTGGCTGTTTATGAAATGATTATTCCACAAGATCTATATCAATAGTGAAAATCATACACTTTTAAAACCCTTATCATTGGGCTGAGTTTTTGAACATCAGCCAGAGTTAGCAGAATGTGAACATAGCTGCATGCAGAGTTAAATGAAGAGTGGCATGCAGTTCCTGAGTTCTCTTTATCCAAGTAACCATTTTTGGATGAGGTCTCAAAAGAATTGGGAGATCCTGGACAAAGTTCTCTAGGGAATTCAGATTCTCTGAGGAGAGTTCTCATAATCAGAATCATAGGGGGATTTATGACATTATCATTCACATTTACTCCTTCACTAAACCCCTCCTCACCATCCCCACTGACTTCAAAACGAAACAACCACTAGGCATGATCTCCCCAAACAGTGTAACAATGTTGTCTTTCAAGACTTAGTTTCTGTCACAGGATGGAAAGTGTCATTGTGGTGCTGACAAGGACACACTTTCCCTGGAAGACATTCAGAAGAAATGGAAGAATATAGTGGCTTGGCTCTGGGAATTCAGAATTCAGAAGGATTCCTTTTCCTCCAGAGTAAACCAAGAGCAAATCAAATTGCTTGGTCTCCCTTCAGCTCTCTCATTTTCTTTTCGCATATTTGAAGGGCTTACCTGGCCTTCCTTCTGAATTCCACCACTGTCTCAGATTCACTGGATTACTTCCTGTTTGGTTGATCAATGTTATCATCCTTTATACAAATCAATAGTCTGAAAGTCATAAGCATAGTTTAAAAAATAAAAGAGCAGACATAACTAAATGAGACAGTGAGACTTGTGCAAATTTAATGTCCAGGTCAAACTGAATTCACCCAACAAAAGGAACAATAATTTGTCATACCCAGTTACCTCCAAACAGATTTTGATTATGGTGATTGCTGAGGATGCATGACAAAGAAAAACAGCTGGAACTGGCAGTCGTAAATCTTAGGTTCTTGTTCTGGGTTTGCTGCTAACAGGCTTTGTGATCATAGGCAAATCACTTAACTTCTCCGTGCCTTTTCTATGTGTTACCCCATCTGTAAAACATAAATAATAGTGCTTGCCCTAACCTGACTTCTATGACCACTTTAATACAGCTCATGTTACTAAAATAATTAATCCAGCTTGTGAGGAAAAAAATATGATGAGTTATGCCCCACTCTACCTGCAAAATTAGTCTAAAAACACAAAATATGTAAACTAAATAAAAAATAAGATGTACCATAGTGAGTTATCCTAATCCAACTCTCTTCCTTGTTCCTTTGTATCAGGATGAAGTCACAAAGTGACTTTAGATAACTAACCTAAAGTTACCTAAGATTTAGGTAACTAACCTGACACTGCGAAAGTCTTTCTAAAAGGCTGTCTTATTTAGGAAGAAGCTGAAATTAAAAAGACAAACAAATGGCTCTTTCTCTCAGGCATCACTTTCCTTGGGAGTAAAATTAACCCAGCATCCTAACCACTGACTGATATGGTATTACGTGTTAGTGAGAGGAGTGGGAAGGACACACAGGAAATGAAGAGGATGACTATGATTTGAGCTGTTTGCAGAGTCAGTCTCTCCTTTGGGGTCAATGGTGGGGGCAGCATGTAATAAATCTTCTGAGATGGGTGCCTGAGACCTTGTTACTGGAAAGGACTCTTTGACTAGCCACGATTCTTTCCCCCCCGCCCCCCCGGAGATGGAGTCTTGCTCTGTTACCCAGGCTGGAGTGCAGTGGTGCAGTCCCAGCACACTGCAACCTCCATCTCCCAGGTTAAAGCAATTCTCCTGCCTCAGCCTCCCGAGTTGCTGGGATTACAGGTGCCCACCATTGTGCCCGGCTAATTTTTGTATTTTTAGTAGAGACGGGGTCTCACTATGCTGGCCAGGCTGGTCTCAAACTCCTAACCTCGTGATCCACCTGTTTCGGCTTCCCAAAGTGCTGTGATTACAGGCGTGAGCCACCACGCCCGGCCCATTCTTTTATATGTTACACATCCACTTTCATTGAAGAGTATGGAAACTATTTAAGTCCTCTCCCTTGTGTATGTGTCAGACTTGCCAAAGGAAGTGCCTGGATGTTCTTAATTTCTAAAAGGTTTTAGAAAGGAAAAGGCAGAAAGCTTACTCAATAAAGGCTCACAAAAGACAGGCTTGGGATCCCACTGCATGTCTTTCCCCACTAAAAATATAAATGGGCGTACCTGATCCGTAGGTGCTCTAATTTCTAAATACCCAACCTACAGTCTGCTACTTAGTCAAAGATAAGTATGATTTGCTAAATTATATACTTAAAACCAGCCAAAGTGGCAACGTTTTCTCTGTCAGATTAAGAAAGTTTAATTAACATGTCTGTTATGCAGATAGCAAGGATTGGGGTCAGAATTTGAATGCAGCTCTCTCTGACAGTCAAACTGGCAAAGCCAGTAAGTTTTTCACTTCTCCATCCTGAGGTGATAGCTGTGAATCACATCCCTAGTACTTATTTTAGTCTGAAAGGGTTTTAAGTGATTTAGAAGTGGAAGAAGGAGTACCTCATTTCCGATTGCATTTGTGAACTTTCTTCTCACGCACAGATTGTGAAACCCTTACTGCTGCTGTCATTACTGACACTCATTTGCAACATATGGGTTCACTGGGCTTTCACTGATGGAGCTCTGGCTGCATTTGTTGACTGGTAGGTGGAAATTTGTCATGGGGACCCTTGGAAAGTGAGCAAGGAAAATATCATGCAGGAAAATGTTGTCACCTGAAAAAGTTACGCAATTTACAGAGTATGAATGTGCTTTCTTAAGAACTCCCGGGTCTTAAAGAAGTGTTTAATACTTTTACTCAACAAACACTTATATAGCCCTTACTATGGGCTGACAGTGTTAGTGCTTAACAATTATTAACTCATCCAATTTTCATGAAAACTTGATGGGGAAAATACTATTATCATCTCTATTTTGTAGATGACAGAGGTGAGGCATACAGAGATTTAGTAATTTTTGCCCAAAGTCACAAATACAATTCATGGCAAATCTAGGATTCAAATCCAGGTATTTCTGCTCTAAACTCCATGCTCTTGAGCATTCTGCTATACTGCTTCCAGAAGACAGTTGGTGTAGATGTGATGTAAACAAAAATTCAGTAAAGTGGATACTAAGTAGTATGAACCTGAATATTTTCTCCTTTGGTTTTTAGGTTTTTATTGGCTTCCCATGTAAAAATATCTTTAAAGCATTAAAGTTAGGAGTTTGACATCTAACATTACACTTATTTAAAAAGAAATGGAAACAATTTTCAATTAGTGAGGATGCCTTAGAGGACTCGACCCTCCATGTGTACTTGCTGGGACCAACTCTACTTCACTGTGCACTGGAGGATGGAGGCAGCCCATTGCTTGCTCATGTGTATCCAGGAGTAGCATGTGCTGGGGTTATGGTGGGCCTTCAAGGTTGAACGAATGAATGCCAAACCTTATCCTGCCTTCTGGTGATGGGGTCTTGACTCAAGTGCTGAGAGAAGACATTTTCTCCTTCCCGCCTTCAGTGGACGTTGAGATACATTCCTTAGTCTCCCTGAAGAGATTCCATTCTCTGTTCCCTTGGGACTTTTCTACTTCAGCCCTACTTCTTTATGCCTTTTCCTTCTTGTTAAATCTTCTGTTTTCACCACTCTTTTATTGTTTAATATATATCTTGCTTTTATAGTCACATCCCCTCCTTCCTCTTCTGTGGTAAAATCTTCTTCTGCCTCCATGTTTTAAGGAAACTTGTGATTACTTTTAGGGCCCACCTGGCTAATTCAGGCTAACACCCCATCAAGATCCTTAACTTAAGCAGAACTTCGAAGTCTCTTTTGCCATATAAGGCAATTGTAATGGTTAGTTTTTGTGTCAACTTGACTGGGCCATGGATTGCCAAGATATCTGGCTAAACATTATCCTGGGTATGTCTATGAGGGTTTCTCAAGATGAGAATAACATATGAATTGGTAGACCAAGTAAAGCAGACTGCCCTCTCCAGTGTGGGTGGGTCTCAACCAATCCCTTGAGAGCCTGAATAGAATAAAAGGTGCAGTAAGGGAGAATTCACTCTCTTTGCCTGACTGTCTTCAAGCTGGGACATTGGTCTTTTCCTACCTTCAGACTCAGATTGGAACTTACACCATTGACTCTCCTCTCTCAGGCCTTTGCATTTGGACTGGAACAATACCATCAGCATTCCTAGCTTTCTAGCTTGCCAAACACAGAGTGCAGGGCTCCATGGCTCCATAACCGTGGAAACCAATTCCTTCTAAAAAATCTCTTTCTATATGTGGTGTGTGTGTGGCGGGGGGTGGGGGGTGGGGGGGTGGGCGGTGGATTGTATCTGCTCTTTGTTCTTGTTTTCTGGAGAACCCAGACTAACATAACATCCACAGGTTCCAGGATATGAACATTTTTGGGGGCCATTCTTCAGCATACCTAGATGCTCAAAGACATTTATTTATACAGTATTTCTAAGAATCAGATAATCATTTTTATGTTCGTCAGACAAACCAAAAACACAAAATATCAAATATGTTTCTTTTTAGTAAAACAGTCTGAATGCAATTAAGCACAGTCATAATTGAATTTTATAAGGAGCCATTCTCTCTCTTCAGCACCATCCCAAAACACTTTTAAAAATTATTGTGTGACTACTATTTTCTTTTTCGACCAAACTTTTGGAATCACTCAAATTCTTATAAAACTTAAAAATCCCTTACTGCAACAAATGGTCTCTTGACTTTTTGCTCATTTCTTAGAGAGTATGGTAGCTTTAGAACATGTTCATAAATTGTTTAACATTTCCCCCCAAGAAAGAGGCAAACTTTTCTTCCTATCCCTCCCCTTGCATCTGGGTGGACATTTGTGATGATTTCAACAAATAGAATATGGTACATGTGATGCCAAATGATTTCAAAACGTAGGTTACAAAAGGCCATGAAGATTTTGTCATTTCCTCTTGGGTAATTCACTTTCAAGACCTCAGCTACCATTTTAAAAGGGTGACTAACTCGAAGCTGCTGTGCATGAGTGATCATGTGGAGAGATCCCATTGAAATAGAAAGAAATACCTGAGGAGCTGCAGAATTCCAGCCTCTAGCTGTCATGTCTCCCCAGTGTTCACGTCTCCCAGATGAGGCCTCAGACATTCCAGCAACTCCAGCTGGAGTTTGCAAACTGCAGCCTGCAGGCCAAATCCGGTTCACTGCCTATTTTTGTAAATAAAGTTTTACTGGAACACAGCCATGCTCTTTTCTTGTATGCGTGGTCTATGGTGGTGTGCTATAATCGACTATTTGAATAATTTGACAGTGACCATTGGCCCTGCAAAGCCTAAGAATACTTGCTATCTGGGCCTGTACAAGTTTGCCAATAACTGCTGTAGAGTGTAGACACATTCTCCTCACTGTGCCCATCTAAATTTCTGAAAATCTAATAGCATAATAAATGCTTGTTTTATACAAGTTAGTTTTAGAGTAATTTGTTATGCAGCCTTGGATAGCTGATACAGAGTTAGGGTGATATCACTAGGACATTTCTAGGAGTCTTTTTGTTTTTGAAGTATATTCAAGCTCACTGAATATTTTACTGATTTTGAAGAAAATCTCTGTTAGCTATCACCTTATTTCTCTGCTTCCTTCACTGAAAACTCCTGTGAAGGGTGTATTTGCTATTTTTCTCAGCTTATTTCAACCAGGTTTTTGGCCGTTATCATTACCATTTCACTACAATAGCTATTATCAGTGTCATCAAGGGCACTTGCCAAAGCCAATGTGTTCAGCTTGCTGAAACTCTGTGGAGTTTTTTTTTTTTTCTTTAAATGTTGGTTGATGATTATTTCTTTCTGGTCTCCTTAGTTGACCACTCTTTCCTTTCTTCTGTGAGTCACCAAGATCCCACACCTCTCTGAGTTTTTATGTAAACATGACTCAGCATGTTTTGCCCATTTGTCTGTGTGACCCTTCTTCTTCTGTTAAGCTTCTAGTTGTTAAATTACTTCAGGGAGATTGCTTCTGAGTCCTCAACTTTTCTTCATCTACTTTCTTCTCCTCTTTTCCTCAGAGAGTTGATCCAGCTCTGTGGCCATAAATGGCACTCCCGTATTGGGTGCCTACATATATTTAGGATAGTTAGCTCTTCTTGTTGCATTGATCCCTTTACCATTAGGTAATGCCCTTATTTGTCTTTTCTTGATCTTTGTTGGCTTAAAGTCTTTTTTATCAGAGACTAAGATTGGAACCCCTGCTTTTCTTTGCTTTCCATTTGCTTGGCAAATCTTCCTCTATCCCTTTATTTTGAGCCTATGTGTGTCTTTCTTTGCATGTGAGATGGGTCTCCTGAATACAGCACACCGATGGGTCTTGAGTCTGTCAAATGTGCCAGTCTGCGTCTTTTTTGGGGCATTTAGCCTGTTTACATTTAAGGGTAATATTGTTATTTGTGAATTTGATCCTGTCATGATGCTAGCTGGTTATTTTGCCCATTAGTTGATGCAGTTTCTTCATAGTATCAATGGTCTTTACAATACATGTAAATACATACATATAAGTAAAAACACAGCAAAATTGAGAAAGGTGCAAAGATGTCTCATATGTCCCCTGCCCCCTATATGCATAGTCTCCCCCATTATCAACATCCCGCAAGAATAGATGTTTTATTATATTAAAAATTATTTCAAAAATCCCAATATTTTAAACTGCAGATTTGATAAGGAAGATGATGAATAAGCAAGTGGCCTGAAGCTCTAAAGACCTGATAAAGACAATTCATATAAAACCCATAAATAATACAAGTACTTCTAATTGACAGAACCAGGGTCAATTAAGTTTAATGTCAAAAGATATTAAGGAGAGACATAATTGGTGAATATTAAAAATTTGAAAGAAGAAACATCTGTGATTCAGTGTTCATTTAATATAAAATTTATGGCATATGTTTTAGAATAGAGTAATTTTCCATATCCTGAGGGGGTTACATATTTTTAACTTTTTCTTTTGCTTGTAGAGATAATTTTATATTTAACTTAAATTCCTGTTCTATCTCTCCAAATTGAAGATCAATTAAAATATTAAGGATTAAAATATTAAATTGATTATATCAGAAAAAACTATTAGGTAAAATACAAATGGAAAGAATATTAAAATATTTGGGGCTGTATTAAATATTTACTAGCTATAGCCTTTAATAAATTAACAATATTGCCAAAGTTTTTATTGCTGCTGCAGCTATTAAAAGTAGACACCAAAATAGCCATTGCATTGAGTATGAATAATTAACCTTTTGAATGAATATTATTCCATTTAATGAGTTTTATCTTGCCATCTTGAATATTTGCATTAAATATTAACTTTTAGCTAACTCAATGTGCATAGCATGGTGGCCTATGAACTTGGATAATATGAGGACTGGGGTTGTATTTTAAAGATGTTCTTTGCTCTTGTTCTAAGACAATGGCATCTTTTTTTCCAAGTGAAATGAACTAGTTCAAATACATGTATATGCTATTTTTACCAGTAGGTTACACTTTTTTTTTTTTTTTAAAGCATACATTCTCTCTGTGTGTGGTAACAGCAGGCTTTTTCTCTTTGAGCTTTTGAGAAGTCATTTTCCACTCCTGCTCTCTTCCACCCACTACCAGACATTATATGCAGTGGCTTACGTGGAGCTTTCAATCAAAGTTCACCTCCTTAACAAAAGGTGAGCACTTGACCTACTCTAGACCAGATGGCTAGACTCTTCCTTCTTTAGCAGAATGATTCACAGATGGAAAAGCAATTGGAGCTCTGGGAATAGTCCGACTGCTGGTCAGGATGCCTGAGCAATTCCACTTCTTGTTCCCTCCTGTTCTGGTCACCTACCTTTTTTAGTTTGGTGACTTCCCCATACCCTTGCCAATCAACTTCGTTTTTGTTTTTTGCTCCTCCAAACACATACACACACCTGGTTTTATGTTGTTAACCAGAATCACTTCCTTTTGTTTTCAATACCCCATCTGAACAAATTCATTTGGGTTCACGTGAATATGAAACTAAGATCTGAGGGTATGTATAACATTATGAACTGCATTTAAAAGATAAAAGCAGATAAAAATTGTTACAAATAATTTCACTATAATATAGTGAATATATATGGTGTTTGTATGTGTATGTGTGTGTATATACATATATAATCTCCATGTTTGCCTCATCTAAGTTGCAAATACTTTTATATCATGAATATTTTGTGTTAGTAGCAAGAGATGTTATCCAAATTGGTTTTTGTGTATTGATGTTAACCTAGCATTCCAGCATGACCTACTTGGCTGAAGAAAAGTCCTTTCCAGTCCACTGATATTTATTTGAACTATGTGAATTCTGTTAGCTAATGCTGGTTCAAACAAACACCACTGAAATAAGAGTAAACACTAAGCAAACACACCTACTTTATTGTAAAAAGTGAAAATCCTGTTTCAATAACAGCACTTTCTCCTAATGTTGAGTGTATGAAAATTTTCTCTAACTTTCCATGGATGCTTTTATTTTCCACTATAAAAATTAAGAGGTTGCAGAGAGTGCTAAAACTTTTAGAAAAAAAGATAATCTTTAAGAAACAGTAATACTTCTTTTATAATGCTTATTATTACTCATGTCTTCTAAATCAGCCCTTGCAACAACTTAAAGGAAGGCATTATCTCTGTTATTCGGGTGAAGAAACTGAGACTCATAAAGGAAAAATTAACTTGTCTGAAGTTACCCTTAATTTATGAAGGGACAGGGCTGAAATTTGAACAGAGGTATCTCTGTCAGCAAAGCCCATGCTTTTAACCACTGTACTATTCTGAAACAGATTTTATACTCTGTTTATCAGCCCATGAAAGAGTATCTACAAGGCACAAGAAAGAAATTGGATACAATTTGTCACACAGAATAGCTTTCTAAAGTCGACTCAGATAAGACACTTCGGTAGGTTGTATTTGAAGAAAATAAAATGATTGGAATATGTATCTCAGAGATTCCAATCTCTGCTTTCTTAACCTGATCAGTAATGCAGAACTCTCAAGTTCACTGTATAATACTTAACGGCTACTAGAGAGACAAGTTCAGTGTTCTCTTTAACAGTAAAAATAGAAAAACACAAATAAAAAACATTTAGCATTAAAAAGTGAAACAAAAGTGCCAAATTGTTATCTAGTGATGTCACAACTTCTATTGTGAATATTGGGTGATAAAAAGAGAACTTTATTGAAACCCGCTTGCACAATTGTGCTTAGAGGAGAATGTGGAGGGTGGGTATAGGGGACAAAAGTTCTGAAACAAGAATGTAAATTCATGCCACATGGGTAAGAAATTTTCACTAAAAATTAGATTGAATGAAAATTCATACCAAGTCTCTGTAAAATTGTCTTCTACAGCTCTTGTTATCAAAGTGGAATTCCTGTACCAACAGCATCAGCATCACCTGGAAACTAATCAGAAACGCAAATTTTCTGGCAACACTAGACTCACTAGACCAGAAAAACGCCGGGAGTAAACCCCAGCAATCTGTGCTTTCACAAAGCCTCCAGGTGACTCTGATGCATGCTCAAGTGTGAGAAGCACTGTGCTAGAGATACAAACTGAGTTCCATTTCTTAGATTTATGGTTGAAGCACAAAACTCCTTGCCCTTAGATGAGACCCAGTGGGGCTTCTCAGGAAGGTAGAGGGAATCCCAAATAGTGCAGCTTTTGATTTATCTTAAATGTCTGATTCAACAAGCAATTTCAATGACTGTCTGGTTAACATATGTTGCAAATATAAGTCTTACTCTAGACTTCGGTGTGCAAAGAATATTATTATATATCTTTTGTTCATTCCACATCCCATCAAGTTGTCAAGGAATCCAATCATTGGCTATCATGGAGCCTCCCCTCCCCACTGTTTTAAGTGGGTCCTTGATTGTAGGGGAAAGTTAAGTCTACAAAGCTTGGGGGTATCAGAAAGTCATCTTAGGTTTTCAGTTCACACTGGTTACCACTGAGAAATCCACTGTGTAAGCCAACAGGGCTCATTTAGGTCTGGCAATTTTACTATTTTATGGCAGACTTGGGATGCAATACCATTGCTGAGATTAGGGTCCTTTGTTCCTACAGTCTGTCTCCTCTAGAAATACCAGGCAGGTATGCTTATTGAGGTCTTGCCAATACCCTTAGGAGATTTCAGGAGGCTGAGAACAGGTTTCAGGATTTTGGGGATCACAGTTTCCATCCTCTTCTCACTCAGAAGGATTTCTTTCTCTGTGTAGGTGCCCAGAGAAACAGTCTCCCCTAATAGGAACTACATCTGTGGGCCCAAGCTTTCAAAGAAAACTGGAATAGGGTTGTCTTTAGAGGCAGCCCCTGCTTTGTACTTTCCAAAAGCCTCAACACTTTTTGGTTCAATGAAAGAAAAAATAAATGATTATGGTCACCCAAACCAGTTGGCTCTATATGCTACTCACTTACACAGTAGCCGGACCAGAGTTCATACCTTTATAACCTCTCTCCCTGCTGGCCACTGAGTCGTAGGATTACACTATCCTATCTAGGGTGTTTACAATGTTCATTGGTAGCTAGTCTTAATAATAAAACTATCATCATAATTCATTTTTATTTACTGAGCAACTGTTGTGTGGCAGACAGTGTGCTGGAACCTTTCTATAGGTCCTCTTGTTTTCCAAAATAACCATATGCAGTACTTCTAGCTTCAACACTTGAAGTAGCTTTCCCAGGATCACTCAACTCTTCAGTGGAGGGAAAGAGATCAGGATTCAGTTCCAGCTCTGTTTCCTCTCCCAAGCACCTAAAAGAGCTTTGGCTCTTTTCCTATGCCACACCGCTTCTTGCTCTACCTCTCTGGGAGCAACCAACCAATGGAACTCATATTTGGATCAGTTACCCAAAGCACCTCAAAACCAACCAAAGCACCCACTATGTGTCCCTTGGAAGTAGTCAAAATGACTGATTAGTACTGTTTTCAGAAAAAAACTTCTTCTTGGTTGTGGTGCTTTCTGGTCCTGCCCAGTGTAATGAGAGTCATATACTGTGGAGATAATAGGTTCTACCTCCTGGAACTAACTTTAGAAGCTCCATGCATTCTTCCTTTGAAGTATGAAGAGTGAGCCCAGTTTGCATTTGGACAATGCACTTTTTTTTTTTGAGATAGAGTCTCGCTGTGTTGTCCAGGCTGGAGGGCAATGGCAAGATCTTGGCTCACTGCAACCTCACCCTCCCAGGTTCAAGTAATTCTCATGCTTCAGCCTCCCGAGTAGCTGGGATTACAGGCGTGTGCCACCGTGCCTGGCTAATTTTTGTATTTGTAGTAGAGATGGGGTTTCATCATGTTGCCGAGGCTGGTCTTGAACTCCTGGCCTCAAATAATCCACCTGCCTTGGCCTCCCAAAGTGCTGGGATTACAGGTATGAGCCACTGTGCCCAGACAATGTATCTTAATGAATTAGCTGGCCCAAGGGCCCACACCAAAGAGGCTGTGAATTTTGAAATGATTATTGGAAAGGGCTTAAAAAGGAAAAATAAGGCTAATTTAATAAATTCATAATAGGAGTCTTCAGCATTTATAAGTATTAAGGTCTGTGTTAAGCACTGCAAACATTATCATAGTTAGTGCTGTCAAAATCTTTCTGAAGTGGTTCTCTGTCCCCCAATTTCATCGTCTGTTAAACGGGCATACTGTCCTCTCCATTGCAGAGGTATTGGGAGGACTCAGTAGGAGGGGACCTAACACATGACAGGCACTCAATAAATGTTAGTTATTTTTACTTCCTCAATTTCAGAATGAGGAAATTGTGGCTTGGCTACACTGAATGCCCCAGGTGGCATGGTAAGCAAGAGAGTCGAATCTGCACCTGCATAGTTCTGGGAGCCACATAGGAAGCCCCAGTGCTTGCCAGCCTCCCTGTTCCTCCTTTCAAATGCCAGGGAACAAAGCTTCTGTATCTCTCCCTTCCCACCCCTCAAAAAATGTGCTTGGTCCTCTTAGACCTGATTACCTTTGCCTACTTAGAAATTAAGGAAGACTATTTATTGAGAGAAGATGTGATGTTTATTATCAAGAGAGTTAAGCGGAGTCCAGATAAACTTGTCTGTGAAAGCCATTGACACTTTCATTAAGTACTGACCTGCCCAGTGAAAAGTTCTCCTTTGATGGATGTCTCCAGTGTGGCTCCTACAGAAGTCACCCACCTGCCTGCCATGGTAATGTAATCAGGTAACCTTTGTCTGTGACAAGCCCCAGGCTGGTGAATGTTAAAACGCAAACAAAAGGAAATGGCTTTTTGATTGACATGACTGTTTTGTGGATTGGCCTCACAGATAAAATCAGTCAAAACAAATCAGTTTATGCATCAACACATACTTAGGAAAGACTGTATTTGGAAATTTCATGGCAGATGTGATCTTTTCTGTTTCTGCTTTTGAAGTTCTCAGTGTCTATCTTACGATAAGGGGCAATGTTAAGAAAGAGAAAGTCAGCTATAGTTCTCAATTTTAATTACAAAAGATCACATTGGGAGTCTGCTGAAAAAGCAAATTTCTGGGCCTCAAAAGCAGAAATTCTTGTTCTATAAGTTTAGAATTGAGCCAAATATTTATTATTATTATTAATTTCTTAAAAATACTGCCAGAGATGTCCTCGGGCTTTGAGAAATCAGAAGATGAAAAATAATGGGTGACATATGCTTTTACATTAATGAGAAAGAATACTTAGAACATAAATTTCACATATTCTTTCTTATTTTTAATTTTTTGTGAGTACATAGTAGGTGTATACATTTGTGGGGCACATGAGATGTTTTGATACACGCATTCGAGGTGAAATAATCACATCATGAAGAATGGGGTATTCACCCCCTCAAGCATTTATCCTTTGTGTTACAAACAATCCAAATTATACTCTTTTATTTTAAAATGTACAATTATTATTGACTATAGTCACCATGTTGTGAGATCAAATAGTATGTCTTATTCATTCTTGCTCTCTATTTTATTGTACCCATTAATGATGCCCTCTTCTCCCCTCAGCCCTCGACTACTCTTCCTAGCCTCTGCTCACCATCCTTCTACTCTCTATGTCCTCATTATATTAAGTGAAATAATCCAGGCACAGAAAGTCAAACATTGCCTATTCAAACATACTTTTAAAAAGTGAATGACTATGCCTTATACTGTATTAAGCAGAATACATATTCCTGGGGGCAGACACTGGGCTTTTCATTTTATATTCTCAGTGCCTGGGACATATTAAGTATTGCTGAAAGAATGAGGAATAGATAAATGATAATTTTAGAGTCTTGCCTTGTTTTGGTGTTCTTGGTTTGCTTGGCACTCAGGACAAAATCATTAATAGAAGAATTTCATATTTGCACAAATAATTTAAATTTCATATTTGCACAAATAATTTAAATTAATTTCAAATAATTTAAATATCATTGAAAAATTGCTCTTTAAGTAGTCCCCACATTACAAACTCCCAGCTTGCAAAAAGCCCTTATCTATGAAGCACCTGAGTGGAAGAAGTTTCCATTACCACTGCTCTTGAGATCACTTCCCTGTCACCACCATTTTGTCCTGTTTCACTTCCACGCTACAATTACCCTCAGATACCAGACAGACACAGATGACAAGATAGCAATGAAGTCCCTGGCCCCAGTTGTCTCCACATATTTCCAGAGATTCTTCTGCAGTCATCCTATTTGTCCCTTAATGCTTTACTCCACCACAACGCCTGGGAGCCCCTGACTGGACCCCTCATGCACCCTCCTGCCCTACTCTTTGTAGAGTTACTCAAGTTAGCACTTTGGGATAGCACTTTTATTTAACACTTTTTACTCAGCTTCACCCAGCAGAGAAAACAGAAGCAATCTAAGGCACTTTCCAGGTCTGGTACATCAGGCAAGAGCCACATATGAGATGTACTCTGTGTTGTCAGTGTAGACTTCTTCCCAGCCTGTATGACAGCATCATTGTGAAAGAACTAGAGGAAAAGTTAGCTCTTGAGCAGCAAACCTGAGAGCGTATCTCCTATTCCTCCTCCTTTTTTAAACTTATGTCTAAGTGATTATGACAGAATTTTGGGTGATAGGAACAATGAAGAGAGGGTAACATCTAGCCAGGCATGGAGAGGAAGGTTTTTGCCACCACACTTTTTTAATTTATGGCAATATTTGAGGTAAATATTAGTTTCCTCCTTTTAAATATGAGTAAATCTCAGAGAGTTTAGGCAACTTCCCCCAAGTGACACTGTCAATGAGAGGCTGAGATGAGTCTGAATCCCAGGCTGATGTGACAGCATGTGCTCTTCCTTCTCAAACTATTTCTCTCCAGTGTCAGGGAAGAATAAACACAGACCCCGTGGGATGTCAGAAATATGCACCAAAGGGGCTCCCTTTCTTAAGTTTCTGATTTTATCTTTAAGTTCATGTATCCTTTTGCATCTTCACAGTATGTCTGTGTGGGACAGAAGCTAAAAGGAATCTTATTTCTTCCAAACTTCAAGTAAGATGGCAGCCCAGAAGATGAACATGGCTGCCCCTTGGCATTGATGACCTCTAGTAGATTAGGGATGTGTGTCATCCAGGGGTGAAGCTTGCATCTTGTGCTGCTGATTGACTACATTTTAACATGTAGTGAAAATTTATAATCCCAGTCTAAAAGTGACCTCAAATTGGAGCTGAAACTTTGAGCCAATGAGTAAAGAGAAAAACAATGCCACCTCAGTTGCGTCAACCTAAAGTCTTCACTTTGGTCGACATGCTCAGCATCCCATTCAACTGGTTAGTTCATTCAGCTATCTTTGAATGTACTTTGTCTGCTGTTACTCTCAGATGTTGCCCCTTCAGTTAACTTGATTTGAAGCCCAAAGCAATTCGTTCTCCATGGAGACTGAAATTAGGAAAAGTTTGATTTTATTAGACAATAAAAGGTATATACTATAACGTATCCACCTGGAAATTAGCGTTAGAATTACCTGAAGTCAAAGGTAAAAAAGTGGAAGAGGAAAAGATTTTTTTCTTCTAAAACGTGTAGTAAGATATTATTCCAACAGAGAAAAAGCAAATGTTTTAGTTTGCTTGTGAGTTGTCAGGCCTCAATTTCCAAGTAGAACTTTATTTTTTTAATGAAGAGCATATCGTTTTATAAAAATATGTGTCAAAATTACAAAAAGGTCATGGCATTTTTATCTGTCACTGTCTGCATGGGTTCCATTTTCCTGCACCACAGCCCAGAAATTGTTTCCAGAAAAAAAAACAAAAAACAAAACCTTAGTGAATGTGAGGGTCACCTTCTGTACCCCCTTTCTCTTAAGGATTGTAGCTCTGCCTGGGCTCCAGTCTCATAACTGCAAATAGTGATTTTATATGTTTTCTGTAGGTTTTAAAGTTTAAGGTGGGAAAGTAAGTACAATACTAGCTATTCATTATGTCTGAAACCATAAATTTGCTCACATGGTCTTTGAGCAACACAAGTCAAATTTTGATAGTTATATTTTTAATTACCATTAATTTCCAGACTTTTGAAAGAAAAAAATTTCAGGGGCAACTTTATAAACATTTCATAGATTTTCCTGTGGATTTATCAATTTAATTAAAATCTTATTTGAGAACAGTCAACTGACTTCAATCATCACAGAGAATGATTATTACAAAAGAAAAACTAACAGACCAAAATAAGCCTAGGTGATCATTATTCCCAAAAGCTTCCATGTAATTGAGTTTTTAGAAATTCAGAATCCGTTGTCCTATATAAACAACATTGACCTTGACTAGCTTATTTTACCAAAAAGTTAACTTAGATTTAATAGACTACTTTTAGGATATATCACTGTAATTTCTTTGAGAAAATAATGTCTAATGTGCCAACTAGAAATTAAGAACTTCCATAAAAGATTCTTGATCTCTACCCTCTCCCCAACCAGATTTAAATCACTGAGACAAAATTTTCACATTGCCTAACTCATGTACACACTTATCCACCCAATAATAGAAGGGATTATCCCCTCACCTTAGCAATTTATACAGAAATCTTTCTCCCCTCTTCTTTATTTCACCTACTTCTGAAAACAATCTTAGGCATCTCAAAATAAAGGCACAAATGCAAGATAGCCATTTAGATATGAATAAGAAGATGTTTTTAGAAACATCACTGGTAGAATTTATTTGTCAGGAAATACAAATATTATTTTAGCAAATGACCCTGACTTGTACTGTTGAAGCCCTTAAATGAGGAAATTGCTCAGGAATATGGTAACACGTGGCACTTCCATCATGGTGCTGATGACTCAGACTTGGTTAGTTGCTTCCAGAGACACCTACTTCAGCTTTTAATTATTACCTAACTTTAAATCCTCCCAATTGGTTGTATGCTTGTGCACATGAGAACTGATCTGAAAGAATCCATTACTTTCCTGTTCCTTCCAGGAAACTGTGTGTACAAGTGTATATCTATGTAAACATCATAACCAGATGGGTGGAACCTCATATGGAGTGGGGCAGAATATCCCGGTTATGTATTTCCCTCGTGGAGACCAAGCCTTGGAGTTTCTAAACTGAGGTTAGAAACAAATGACCTGTGATCACACATTACACCTATGTCCAGTGCATAAACAGTACCTACAATCAGAGTTTTCTGCCCCCCACTGATAACCAAGAAAGAAAACCAATTTTGTTTCAACCTGAATTCAAAATTATCATATTGTATATCACACCAAGATAGTTTTCAAGCTATTTTTCAAAATACAGTCAAAACAACAGTTCTTTGCCTTGTTTTTGTAGTATTTCTTCTGGCATTTTCCCTACAACATATACTTAGATAAAGGGCAACCCAGTCAGGTTCCTAAAAGTGGTGTCAGTATTGGTTTGCTGGAAGAGGGGAAATTTCTGAGATGTTCTCTTGTTAGTGGGCATTATGTCTTTTATCTTTTTTTCTTTTGACTGCTCTCTGTAACACACTAGTGCTGATCCTTACTGTTTGTTGCAGAAACAGCAGTCATAATAGCACATCTGGGTTGCATGAGTTGTTAAGAATAATCAAGTAGGGCATGGGAAAGTCCTGGGTGAGCCTCTAATTAGTGTGTGACCTTGGGCTACTCACTCAAATACATAGACTTAGTTTCTTCACATGTAAAATGAGGTCTTTTAGGTTCCTTCCAGCTGTAACTTTTTATATTCAAAACTAGAATCTGTCTATTCAATATATAAGTTCTGAAGGAATTAAATTTTTCAGATACTATGTCAAGGACTAAGAACAAAGGCCTAATATTTTGAGTTTTTTCATCATAAATATCTAAAAATATCTTATTTAATAGAGTTGGTGATTCTACAGGCCAAATTAAATCAGTCCCATCCTGGCCCTAACACAAATGTGCACATACAGCACCCCCAAACATGCACATATGCATGCTAAAATTAAACATCTATATCAGTAATAATAATGACTAGATTATAGTGTATTAATAAGGAAATTAAAAATCCAATTAAGAAGAAAAGTAATACATAATGGCATGATTAGCATTTTAAAATTTATATAGCTACCCTTTTCAGGGAAAGCTAATATTGGGTGCTTTTTCGATGATTCACAAAGAAATAACCAATTAATTGAATGTGGGTATGTTAATTTTATAATGATTCAAAGGAGATGTATACTTAAGATTTGTGTACTTTTCTGTTTGTCTCATTCAATAAAAAATTTAAAAATATTTCTAAGTGTTGGAACTGAGACTGCATCTCAGTTTGTTGATAAATAAGATCTTTGTTCGGGGCCACTTAAATATCAACTATATCTAAAATATTATATAGGAAACTTGGAAAACATATTTGGGTAGATATAAGAAGGCTATAGATCATGCAAAAGAGCAATGAAATTATTAAATTACTCTCTTGGTAATGGTAGTTATGTTTTATATGCAAAATCATGCTGAGAAATCTAGGGTGTGGCTACTGGAAACATGAACATTTAAAAAAGTTGCAAAGATTTCTACAAAATCCTCATTATATACTGTATTGCAAAATCACTGCCATACTTTAGATTAATAAAAATGACTTTGTGTTGATGCTACTTCAAACAAGAAAAATTAAAAGATCAAGACACTTTGGGTTGGGTTGGTCCTTGGCAAATTAAAGAGTCTCTCTATTGGGCAGCTTCTCTCTGTTTTAAAGGAGGCTTGAAGAGGGGAGGAAGAGACCCATAAACAATTTTCAAGTACTACCACTGGTCTCTGAAGGGCATTCTACCAGGAGTAATAATCTCGGTTGGGAACATAGAGAGTAAAAAATTATGCATTCCTACTTTTGAGCCAATCTGTGGGCTATACAAATGAGAAGTCACCAAAAATATGCACTATTTAAAATGACAGATGCATTTAAAGTGGGTCAAACATCTGCATTTCTCCAGCTCCTCTGGTTAGTGAGGTCAGACTAGTTTGGAGATTCGAGGTCGTCTCAGTAGCTGTCAGTAGACGTGCTATTGCCTGGGCCTATGAAGGAATCTTCTTCTTCATCCTCTGTATCTAAATGTAGAGCAATAGGGCTTTGGATTGTTCTGAGGATGGCAAGAGGCTGCCTGAAGTTAATTAAGCAATGTAACATGACTGAGAATGAATCAGCAGTGATTAATCAACATCTCAAACTTCTGTTGGGAAACTAGAGATGAGGAAGATGGGCTCAGTATGCTGAAAGTGAGTTAAAACCAGTTGAGACCTGAGGCCTGAGGCCTGAAGTGCCTCCTCAAAGTTAGTAAAACCTCCAGAGTAATGCTCTTTGGTGGATCTTTGATTTTTATGTATGTGTATGCAGGAGGTGCAACGTACATGGCTCAGGCTTCTTGTAAATAGGGTGAGTTTGTCACAATGAACAACTGAACTTTTTTTATGCTTTCCCTGCACAGTGGGAAGGAGTAGGAATTTATTAATATGTACAATATATTGGTGCAAAAACTAAGGATAACAGAAATTAAGTGACTCAACCAAACATCACAAGCCATGAAAAAAGAAATTAAGGAGAAGAAGAATTTGCAGGGAGCAGAGGTTCACATAGGTAGCAAGGTGACACTTCAAGGTAGAAACCCCTAATGTATGGCCCCAAAATTGCAAGTGTATTTTGAAAGTAATGGGAATCCGCGAATGTAATTTGATAAGGAAAGTGATACTGTAGTGTTTAATGGCGATTATTCTCATAGCAAAGAACAGGATTCAGAGAGAGAAATTATCATCTATATGGATATACACTAAATAATAATAATAATAAAAACTGGCAGTTACTATGCTCTAACACCTTTACTATGGACTTTACATGCATCTCTCATGTAATCTAAGAGGGAAGTAATATTAGTGGCTCCATCACTTGAATAAAACAACCCTTGCTATAGAGAGGTGTTACAAGATCATCAATAATTAAATAGCAAACCCTGGATTCAAAGCTATCTCTACTGCTTTCCAGTGGTCATATCTGATACCCATAGTGTGTCCTTAGAAAGATGAAGTGAAGATGTACTTGAGTAGCAATCACTTTAGGTTAAGGCATCGTTATCTGTTTGGGCTGCTGTGGAAACATCCTACTAATATCTGTTTTTACCTTCTATATTTATTATCTATTGCTGCGCAACAAATCATCCCAACATTTAGCTGCTTAAAATAACAAATAATTATATTCTCACAAAGTTTCTGAGCATCGGGAGGCAAGGAGCCATTAAGCTGGTTTGTTCTAACTTGGAATCTGTCAAGATGTTGGCAGAGGCTACCATCATCTGAAGGCTTGACTGTGGCTAGAGGATTTGCTCCCTAGTTGGATCACATGGCTGTTGGAGTTCCAAGCTTCTTGCTAGAAGTTTTTAGTTTCTCATCACAGGGCAGCTAGCTTCCTTCAGAACAAATGATTAAAGAGAATGTGGTAGAGGCTGCATTGTCTGTTTTTATTAGGAGTAAATCACTGAACCCATCCACACTCAAGAGAAGAAGAATTATACTCCAACTATTGAAACAAAGAATATAAAAGAATTTGTGATCATACTTTAAAACCACCACACCCTGTCTTTAATCATTTCTACATGCTGCAGTTATTTTAATATTTTATAAACAAATCTGATCATATATCTCTTTTTATTAAACATTAAATGTGTTTCATTGGTTTGTAGATTAAAAACCCAATGTCTTTGGTCCTACTTGATGTGGCCACTGCTTCCCATCCCTGCCTTTGTCATCTTCCACTCATCTTTGGCTTTCTGGCCACTCTCTTGCTTTCAGTTCCACCAATATGCCAAATTCCTTTTGGTTCAGGACCTTTGCACCTGCTGCTTCTGTGGCCCAGAATTATCTTGCTTTTGCTTTTACTTATTCATCAGGTCTTGATCCAAAAAAAACATCCTTCAGGAAAGCTTCTGTGACTCATCAGCCTTTATCAGCTCCCCAGCTACAAGTTCTTGTTGTAGCTTGTACTTCTCCTCTGTGCCACTGATTAAAGTTTATAGTGTTATATTTGTTTGATTTTTTGGTTATGGTTTTAAGTTTCTGTCTGTTTTGCTCACTATTGAATACTAGTGCATGATACAGGATATGGCTGGTATTAGTGTTTAATAAATGTATCTGTACTGAATATGCTACTGTGAATGGAGGATGAGTTGATGGAACAAACACATCTGCTTTAAGATCCACTTTAAGAGTAGGCAAATACATCTTTCTCTCTTATTTTTAATAAAGACCTAAAGAAAAACAAACCTTGATGAGATATGCCAACAATGGGGGCATCAACAGAGGAAAAAAAATTAGAGGAAGACAAGGAAGGGATGTATGTAATCAGAACTCTGCTGTGGTATCTCAGAGCTGGCTAGCTCAGTGAAGAGATGCAGCCATAGTCTTAATGGCATTGATCCAGAACAGCTTGGACTCAAACTTTAGAATATATCTGCACATCAGGGTGGCTCCGCAGGTGGGAGGCTTACTATGCTTTAGAACTTTTATTCTGATGTTTTTCTTCATCAGCTGCCCATGATCTCATCATCCACAAATAATCTTAAAAAATGCACACGTGGCAGTGTCTGGGCAATAGCCCATGGGTAAAAGCAGTACCTAGAGAATTACTTCTTGAGTTTCATCCTCTTTGTTAACATTCCCCTAGGGAGGCTCCTGGATCAGAACCATCCGAGGATTTGGTGAGTCTCTTCCAATAGGTACAGGCTTCTGGGTGAGAGTTGGAAATTGTCCACAGCTACTCATTGTGTCGGCAAACCCTTTGCACTTGCAGGGACTAAGATGCCTGCATTTCTGAGGTTATTCACATAACAAGTGAGAAACAAAAATAGTTTGTTGGGAAATGAGTTCAGTCCCAGCAGCACAGCTCTGAGCCTAGAGAGAAGACAAAGCTGCTTCTAAGAATAAAAGCAAATTCCATGTTTTTCTCATTATGGTTTCTCCTGCATGAGCCCCTTAAAACTTCTTCTATTGTGTCCAGGACTGAAAGCTTCTAGTGATCCGACTGAGTCTAATTGGGTGGTTGCAGTTCATCTTATTTTTCATTAAAAAAATAAACTCATCAGCACTATAGCCTCCGGGGTCCATAAGGAACATGTTTATAGAGAAGAACTTTTTGTGTTTATTAGCATGAAACAAAGCCCATTACACAAAAGCCTCAGAAACCCACTCTAGCCTCAGCAAGCTGTGGTTTCAAACATGAGCGCCTGCTGTCACAAGCCATAAATCATTGCTTGTGACAGGCCCACAGCCTGAGAAGGCTGTCCCTTCACTCAGCTAGGCTATTTGAGTCAGGGGAGCTTTAAAAAGACTTACCTCCAAAAAATCACAACCATTCATTTTGGGTTAAGGCTGTAGAAAGGACATTTCCTTCCAAGTAGGAATTTTTGAAGCACTTACTAACTTACTACGTGTCTGGCATATGATGGGTAATACATATGTATGTATGTATATATGGGGTTGAAATGAGTTTCTTGTTTTACAGATGAAGTCACTAGGTACCGAGAGATTAAATGGCTTGTCCTGGGTCACACAAGTAAGGAGTGGAATCAAAGTGTAAAAAGGGGGCTATCTAAATCCAAAGCCTCTCGTTTTCCTACCACACTGTATATCCTCTTAATATAAGTTGAAGTTTGCACAAAAGCCTCTTTAGAGTCTCACTCTGAAAATGCAGATAAAGAAGGAGAAAGGGGGCAAAGGAGCAGCCAACCTGGGTTTGGGTTCAGTGTCTGCTGCTGTGACAGCCTGGGTTGCCTGCTGCGCCATTTTCTTCATGGGGATTAGGGTGGCTGCCCTGCTAGAGGAAGTCTTTAAGTGCAAGTTATGCATCAAGCAACCAACATGTCAAGAACTAAGAAGAAATAATGTTTCACAAGGATAAGCCAGCAGGAAGAACACCAAATTAATTTCAACTGCTGCCAGAGGAAGACAAGACGTTTTAGCAATTGATACCAAATGCCGACTGTTATGAGACACAGCATAAGAGCAAGCGACTTCAAGTTAAACCTGACCTGATTGATTAACAGAAACGTCAAGTAATTGCCTACTAATAGCAGTTGCCTGAAAGGTGCTGGAACCTATGTGAGGAAGTCTCAACTCTATCCAACCCACGCATTTCACAGCACTTGAAAGAACAGGGCCAGTGACTATATTAATATATATATAAACTATCATCTTTAATTACTGCACTTAAAGGTGGCTGATTTGCATATGCTTCATAGTTTTAACCTCCTCTTCCTCCTCCTCAAATAGGCATCTAATAAATGTTGAAGCAAGAAAGAAATGAAATGCAAGTAGGCAAAGAGTGCAACAGGCTGACTTGATTGTGCTTTCTGAGTCAAACTAAGGTGCATTTCACTAAGACAGGTGAGAAATGAGACATAAATGGGTATCTGATTAACCCCATATTTAGCAAAAATTTTATATAGTAGAAGCCAATTTCTCATATTCAGTTTTTAGCTAAATTGAAGTTTGACTTTTCACAGTTTCCAAGTGAATTTTTAAATAAAATGAGATTATTTGAGTTAATCATTACCATAAATCAACTGTCTATAATGGAAATAATTGCTATGGAGTTACTTATGTCCTGAGCCAAAATAGACCCCTTTCTCAAATTCAGTATGCTTTTGTATGTCAGAAGACCATCTACAAATACCTGACTTGCATCTCATTCTGAGGGAAAAGATCCTGAAGGCAGTTCAGGATCTTTTATCATTTATTCCAGTCTATCAGTAAGGGTTCAAGAACTCAGACAGAAAGATGACAAAAAAACCCAGGCCATCGAGATTTAAATTTGAATTGTGGCAAAACAGTAATATGTTGAGACCAGTAGCGTAATCACTGAGCACATTCCTGCCCTGGTCCACTTCACATGTCAGTATTTA
Organism: Symphalangus syndactylus; assembly: GCF_028878055.3. Classification (NCBI taxonomy): domain Eukaryota; kingdom Metazoa; phylum Chordata; class Mammalia; order Primates; family Hylobatidae; genus Symphalangus; species Symphalangus syndactylus. Next base: position 106,879,804 of record NC_072425.2, read on the forward strand.
GAGCCCTAGAATTATTGCTCTTTGAATGATAGCTTTATTATTAGAAAATTGCTTATACCCAAGCAGGATATGACCAATACTTCCTTTGATGGTTGTCATTGTGCTATGGACATATTTCTGTATAATCTGTTGATTGCGTATTTATGAGAAGAAAAGGGCTTTTGTTAGTTCTCTTAGAAAAGAAACATTAGATATTTAAAAGTTGGCGAGTTTTCTGGCAATATTCTACACAGGTTCATGACATTTCCATGAAGTCGTCTGTAACACATCACCTATCAACCTCTTTGACACTATCTACACCAAAACATCCCAAAGGCAGTCAGAGGTGAAGGCTCCAGAGTCTAATTAACCTGGAAGTGTCAAGTTTTCTCAAATTTACTCCAGCTTGAAGATTCTAGGAAATTTCATATGTTCATTAATTCAACAAATATTTATCAAGTTTAAGGCAATGTTCAGGATACAAAAGTGAGTAAGAACAGGTCCTTGCCTCAAAGCAACTCAAAATTTATCTGTGCCATAAGAGAGTGGGAGTTTGAGCTGTAAGTAAGCCGGAAAATTCCTAACAAATCTGAGCTTTTCTGAAATCAATCAAATCTAGCCTATCAGAAAATCAGTTCCTAGCTGAAAAGGATTTTGCTAGAAGGAAGGAGATGGTAGGTGTCTAGAAATGGTTGTAGTTTTTAACCCATTTTCCTGATGCTCAAGCTTAAAATTCCGCACAGTACATTTCTTATTGCTTTAAAGCAGCCAGCAGATTTAATGCAGAAGTTTAACACTATTTTTTTTAAAAAAACTATGAAGCTATTAGTTGCCTTTGATGATCTTGAAAGAGCAAAACTCTTCAAAATAGTAATGCTATATCTATTGTAGTATTTGAAGAGAATAAGAGGAAAGTAAAAATGCAAGAATGCAGTTAGATCCAGGAACAGAAAAAAGGTTGAAATAACTTGGGAAATCTGAATGAAGTCTGTAATTTAATAGTATTATAGCAATGTTAATTTCTTAGTTTTGATAAATGTACCATGAATATGAAAATGCTAACATTAGGGAAATCAGACAAAAAGAGTATATGGGAACTCTCTGCTCTATTTTTGCAATTCTTATGTAAATTTAAAATCCTTTCAAAACAAAACTACTGAAGAATAAGCCATCCCTAGTTATTGTTGAAAACTACTTTGCTTTTATCTTATCTTAGTATGTATGTGAAATATCTCAAATAAGGATGTCTGAAATTGGCCAGATAGATAAGGCATTATTAGGATTTATCTATTTCTAAGTGAGGATATGCAAGTATAGATTTCCAGTGGGTCTTTCAAACCTGAAATGCCCCCTTTGTTATGAGAATTAGAGACAAAAGTGTGTAACTATCTGTAAAAGTAGAGCTGAAGGATTTTAGGTGTCTTTTTCCCAGTGCTTCTCAATTTATTCATTAATATATCTCTTATGGTCAGAGAATTAAGGTGCACTCCAGAGCATGCTGAGGTTTAGCAGAAGTAACACACCTATAGATGGAAACCATGTTTCCAGCCTCAAGGTTGAACTTTACAGATTCACACAATATATTATGTTGTATATTATGTACTTACTTAACTTTTTCCAAAATTTTCTTGCAAAATTGATGCTTTTAAAAAAGTTGATGATCTTAGTAATTGCTTGAAAAAATGTTAGCTGATTATTCCATGTTGATCCAAGGGAATTTAATCTTTGACATAGGACTGCAAAATTTGGTAAAGTAGCAGGAGGGAAAAGAACGGCAGACAGTCATTTGAGAAGTATAGAATTCCTGGTCTAATAGATTTGATGTCTTGGGCTCAAGATCTCTATCAACTGATGGAAGACCAATCACTATTGTGCTGGGTCTTGAACATGTGGAATGCCATTCTCGCTTTCCCAACCACAGGATCCTTCAGTCAGTCAGGGCAGCTTTCGTCTTAGATAATTCTGGAGGAACTTTCCCCTTTTTATATTCCCTGACCTTATTATTTTTCTTTTTTTATTTGGGAATTCTGTTTTTTTTTTTCCCTATATGGAAGTGGGAAGAACCTTTTTCTATATTCCAAATTCAGTAAATTTAGCAACCCAACGGGCTGGCATGCATTTTATGGTGCCTTTTCTTGCAGCTACCATTAAGCTTTTTACAGTGATGAGGCCATCATCATGGAGTGTGAAATACTGAATGAGAATATGTGCCCTCAGAGTGCCCTTTCTGTCAGGGCCACAGAACACAGGGTGGAATGAACTCAATCTGATGAGGTCAGGTGGTACAGATTAGAGTGCAACTTTGATTTGAGAAATTCCAACCCCAAATTCCATTTATATAATTAAAGTCCAGTTTGAATTTTTTAGATAATTCTCCAATTTATGTATTTGTTTGGTCTAATAGAGCCTGACCTGACATTTATTACTCAGATATCACTTTCTATAACCATTCAGGAAGTTTGTTTGCCTGTTTCCTTTTCTCTCTCTTTTTTAAATACTTTAAGTTTTAGGGTACATGTGCACAATGTGCAGGTTAGTTACATATGTCTACATGTGCCATGTTGGTGTGCTGCACCCATTAACTCATCATTAACATTAGGTGTATCTCCTAATGCTATCCCCCCACCCCACAACAGGCCCTGGTGTGTGATGTTCCCCTTCCTGTGACGACCAAAGTTAGTATGGTTAAAAACTGTTCTACCCAGTATTCTATCAATTAGAACTGCAATGTAACGTACACCTAAAAATTGTAATTAGTGTGAGGAACTAAAATCACAATTATTACATTGCACAGCCATGTTCTAAGAATTGGAACAGAAAATCTAAGACCCTAATGTTTCTGATATATGGTTAATTTTCTTATTGCTGCTCCAAAAAGCATGCTTGGTTTTTATCTCCTAAAAGGGAGGCAATAAAAAAAAAATTAAGTCATCCTCTCTGAAAAACAAACTAAAATAAAACAAAATTTAAGCAGACTCAGCCAGCTCCTGGATTATTTTAGAATGACATTATATCTGATCCTCAAATCTCCAGCTTCCAAGAAACTTTATATAGATGAATTCATTGGGGCATGTGAATAAAAGGCATGAAAGAGATTTTGGTAATATGGCACTATGACATTTTAGAATTGTCATTTATCTCCTGTTTTTCACAAGGTAAGAGTATTTCCTCTATTTTTCCACTGATGCCCTTTTGAATTCATTTCAAAACATATTTTTGATAAATTGGAAAATGTAGTTTGCCAAGCTTGTAATGTACATATTTTCATGAGTTATAAGTATAAACCAGAATTGTCTTTTCTACATGATATTATTCCAATCCTAGCACGTAGTTGAAAGAAAATTGCTAGATTTACTGATCCCCAGTATTCATGGAATATTAATGCACTGAATTTTTCTCCTCTGGGTTTATCTTGAGTTCTTATGAAAGGAAATATGAATTTTAATCAGAACATAACATATAAAATGTATGAAAATTTTTTAAGATTTTATGTTATTTGATGGAGTTTATTCTTTTGCCTGGTATAATATCTAAAATTACATTTGGAAGGCATGAATTTACAAAACAAAAATCTCTCACTTTGATATTTAATAATCATCTTACGGCAGGTAACAGTATAACAGCGTAGTAACTTTTGAAATTTGAAGGTCAGAAAAAAATATCCCGTGACAGAAAACTGAAGCTAAATGATAAGACATCAACTTTGATTTTATAGTCCAGATACACTTTCTCTTCTCTGCCATCCAAATATCCCCAATCAAACTACAATAGGATAATTGTTGTCAGATAGCTTATGAGATTTTAGCATTTGTCTTGGTTCATTTGGGCTGCTATTACAAAATACCTTAGGCTGAGTAGCTTATAAATAACAGAAATTTATTTCTCACAGTTCTGGAGGCTGGGAAGTCCAAGATCAAGGCACCAGCTGATTCAGTGTCTAGAGAGGACCTGCTTCTTCATAGATGAAAACCTTTCCATTATAACCATTATAACCCATAATGAAAGGAGCTAGCTAGCTCTCTGCAGCCTCTTTCATAATGGCGCTAATATTGTTCATGAGGGTTCTTCTCCGATGACTTAATCACCTCTCAAAGGCCCTGCACTCTAACACATCACATTGGGGATTACATTTCAACATACGAATTTTGGGAGGACAAAAACATTTAGACCACAGCAGTATTCAACCTCAGAAGAGTTACTAACAGGAAACAACTTATGTGCCAAACTAGCAATTGTAATTTCTATTATGTAGCACACTTCCCTTCTCCTATCCTCTGGATTTTTTAAAGAAAATACTTCCTCCATTCTATATGCTTTTGATGGGGTATCAGTTTTGCTTCTTTATCTCTGTAACTGGGCTGAGCAGATGTCCTAGGCCTAGTCAGTCACAGTACTCCATTCCCCTGAATATACTGAATAGAGCAAACATAAGCACATGCTGCATGTAATGTCAATAAGAGTCTTGTCTCAGATTGATACAGAGCTACAGAGAAGAGTGCTGCTTTCTTTCTGCTTGTTGTCAAGGTAAGACGTTGTATAGTTGGGGTTACAAGTGGCCATCTTCTCTGGCCACATGGAAAAAGCTGCCAGCAGCAAGAAGACCATCATGCAGAGAAAAGAGACAGACAAACAACATGGGGAGTAAGAGATACTGTTAAAGAGAGAATATGAATGCAGATTCAGTCATGCCTGAAGGCATCATTTCTGGGCTTCCCAGTTAAGTGAACCAATAAATTACTTTTTTGCTTAAATTCATTTGAATTGTAACCAAGAGAACCCTGACTAATACAGACTGTGTGTCTATGTTAAATAATATATCGATGGTTCTACTTATATACTAAAGGGTGTCTGTTGTATAGGTAGATTTTCCTTGTTGGCCAAATGGACAGCTTTGGGGAGCATCACACAGAGCCATGAAAAAGGATTAGAATAATTGGCCTTCCAGTTGAACCAGTCCTGGAGAACCGTAGGTTGGCAATACTATAGCCAAATGACCTATCTGAGGGTCAGGAAACAAAATGGTAGAAAGGTTAAGTCTGTAATGAACACAGCCTGCACTGAAGACTTTTAAAAGCTATAAGTCAATGAAAACTACATTTAAGCTACAAGAGGAATGATATAGGATCATTCCTTCTCAAGTAGCAGTTCTAGGTCGCAAAATAGTAATTAGAGATCCAGTAAGTCTCTTCCTTACAAGATGTCTAAAAGAATAACACAGAACCTCTGCAAAGTATAATGAAAGACAAAATGTGAAATATGAGCTGGAACAAACAAAATCTAGGGCACTGTGAAGACCTCTATGAATTAACACCTTAGTCAACTTTTAATTTCACAGATACTACATGAGTATGTGTTTAGTAAGAAAAGCTTTCGTGACATTTCTTTTACTAAGAAAGAAAACGGGGGGTCCAAAAAGCATAGAATAGTATCTGGGTCCCAGGGATGGGTCATACTTCTTGCTCTCTGCCCCACATATCCTACGGGACAGCATGGCCTTCCGTTATAGCATAGCTTTCTCAAATTCCTACTGTAACATCACGGATCACAATGTCCTGCAGATGGGGTATGGGTTGGATTGTACTTACCAGAAATTTAATAGAATAATAAAACTGAGAAGACAGAGGAATTGCTGCAAAATCTGAATAAGAAGTCATATTTTATTCTGCCATAGTGTAAAAAATTGAAAAGTACTATTGAGGTAGAGATTAAAAATTAAAAAAAATGAGGAGCCTCATCTCATAGAATAACCAACCATGCATTACACATCATGCCGTCTCTCATCTATTTCATGTTATCCCATGTCTCTGCTCAGAAGCTCCCTGTGTAGCCCTGCAAAGGAAGTCTCAGCTTTTCCACCCTCTAGCCCACCCTATAATATACTAACATGAAGAGAGATATCATAAAAAGTCAGATTCTGGCCAAAACTTTTTTCTGTAACTAATATATTTTCTTGAGTTCTCTGGATCCACAGAATGACTAACCAAAACACTAAGTTTCTTAGCCATGCCTTTCAAATTGTACTAGCAAAATGAACAATGATAATCTCACATTCTGTATTATCAACTTCCTGACCCTTCATATACAGGTGCCATGCTGAACAACTGCCTTATACCTGTAATAGAAGCTCTTCATTCACAGTGAGGGGTTGCAGTGTTCAATCCTTCCATGAAATCCCTCAGCAAAGCCACAGGCCTGAACCAACCCATATAATCTGCCAGACTATGACTTGGAAGCAATGCTTCTTTAGGGATTTTAGATGTGATTTTAGACATTCCTTGTGAAATCTAACCGAAATTCTACATTTCGACCAAAAGGGAGGTTTAGCTACAAGAGACTTGGTCTTCTTTTTTCTACACTTCCTCAGGATTTTTGTATGAAAATAGTCCACACAGATTTAATGTTCTCAGCATTTACTCATGTTTGTGGCTTTCCTTCAAACTTCCACACACATTTCCCACATCCTGCTTTCCTTGAAAAGTAGAATATTCCAGGTCTGCTCAGTGTAAAGCATAACAAAATAATTGTTTCACAGTCCCCACAACTCTGCTTTCAAGTAGGTCCCCCAGACTCTTCCCCCACATGGTGCAGTGGTTTGCAGTCACATGGTACAACCAGGCTCTGAGATTCTTCCTTGCCCTTGTCTCACATGGCCAGTTCTCACCCCCTGACCTCTCTCATATGTGGCGTCTCTCTCTTTTCTTATGCTTTCAAATTGGTCCTTACACTATGTATTCTGACCATTTTGCTAACTCATTAATGTGTGGTTGAATTGTAATCTTCCCCAGAGTGAAACTAATAAACATGTTCTCTCTTTTATCACAGAGGATAATTTTTTACCTTGACATCAAATGTCTTAAATCACTAGCTATCCCAGAAATCCATAGAAATAGAGGAAAAAACAGATGCCACAGAAAGCAAAAAACAAACACACTGATACAAATAGCAAGGGTCAAAACGTTGACCTTCTTCTATTCAAACATCTTATCTTTCTCCCTGCTTTTCTATCTGTTTGAATCTAATTTATTTTCCCTTAAAAGGTGGTAGAGCTTTTTACACTTAATGGAATTTACTTCTAAGGTATCAAAGTCAATATTCCCAGACATTGTAAATCCTGCTTCACAATATTTCATTTACAGTATTTCATTTACAGTGCTTACATTAGTTTATTTGACATTCAAAATTACTTAAATAGACCTCAGGCAAGTAGGCATTTATTTTAAAAAATGCATTGAAAATTCGTAATATGCCAGAGGAAGGGACAGTGATAAAAGGCCAACAGTTCAGGATTCTGTATGGAAAATGGATTATAGGATGTGAGAATGGATAGGCGAAGAATAGTTGAAAAGCTTTTATGGCGTAGGTGTGAAATGATTATGGCATGAATTAGACTATGTTTGTAGTGGTGGTGGAGGAAGAGAGGAGAGGCCAATTTGAGAGATATTTAGTATGTAAAATCCACAGTCTATGTTGATGGATTGCATTTTGGATGTGAGCAGGATTTAACTGTCAATGCAGGAGATGTCAAGGAACTCTTAGATTTCTGGGTGTGCAACTGGAAGGATGAAGATGCTATTCATGAAATTAAGAAACAGTGGAAGAAAAAATGTGGGGGAAATAGATTATGAGTTTGGGTTTAGATAGGTTGAGTTTGAAGCACACCTGAATAATCCCAAAAAAGATGTCAAAAAGGCAGTTAGACATACAGGTCTGGAAGTCACAGGCATGATCTGTGCTGGAAATACAAATGTGGAGTTGTTTGGCTGTGGCTCTTCACACCAGGAAAATAATTGTAGTCATCTGGTGTGAAGCTGTAGAATGATGAGTCTCTAGGAAAGTGCTTCTAGGAGGAGAAACCATCAAAAGAGACTGAGAAGATGTGGTCATAGTGATAGAAACCAGTGCCAAAGATTGGATAAAACAGACACTATAAACATGAATAAAAGAATAAAGTTGGGGCTAATGTTGCTGAGAAGTCGTGTAAGAAATAATGTGGCAAGCACCTCCCAAGTGGTTTAAGATATAATCTCATTAAGTTCTCACAGTAACTCTTATAGATGGGGAGACTAAAGTTCACAGAAGATGAGATGACCTGCCCAAGCTCATGCAACTCTGTGAGGCAGAACTAGAACTCAACACCCAAATGTTAAAGATATCTGATTGAGTCTTCTTGCGATGATATATATATTTTAAATTACAGATGAAATTCTTCTTCAAAATGAAAATGGAATAAATTTGTAAATCACTTTTTAAGTTGTCAAAAAAATCACCATAGTCTTTCTTTTTAGGTGTTACCTGTTTCATTTTATCAGTAATACGTGAACATAGTTAAAAGGGGTTATTATAAAAAGCATCTCAACTCTGCCCCATTCCCACACTATTTCTGCTTTGCAAAGAAATCACTTTTAATATGTTTAGCTGTGTAGTTGTTCTTGGTTATGTCATTGTACTTATTTTCATATTTCTAAATAAATGGTTTATGCTGCTATTTCTAAATTTGTAATTTTTGGATACTAACTGTGTACTTCCTGTTATGGTAGATGCAGCCTCATTGCACATGACCATTTCCCTGTCTCTTCCTACCCAGTCTAATTATATCATCATTTCAGTTATAGAAAATCACATTATACATTAATGTAACTTGTTAAATATATTGTTCATTAGAGACAGATGTTTTATTGTGTTTATATTTTCTCACGTTAATAATTGCCCCATTTTAACTTACATGGTTTTAAATAAACCTATTCTTAATTTCCCTTCTTAATTACCTCATTACAGTCACCATAAACCAACTGCTAGTTGTTTCAAAATGCTCAAATTTGTCAACTAAGTCCTCTCACTCCCCAGCATTTTCATGCCTCCTTATGTTTTTATTCTCCCTCCATCTGCTTTCTGTCTTCTGGCTTTCAGCTTCCCCTGGAGGTGTGTTCCCCTCTTTGGCTCTCATCCTTTTCTTCTTTTAATAATGGAATCTATTATAAGAGAATGGAAAGCAATGTGATACCTGTCCCAGGTCATTGATACTTCAAGTGTTGTATCCCTCAACTGTGAAATGTAAGGATTTGTTCTCTACAGAAGGCAAATGGATAAAAAGCAGATTCTATTCGCACCTTGAAATCAGCTTAAGAGGCCACCATTTGTCACTGTGTGTGTTGAAATATGTTGCCTTATCAGCATCACAAGCACCGGGCATATTGATTTAAGACAATAACTTAACTTTCCATGAGAACCCTCCCTGCACAAGAGTGGTGCCATAATCATTCTTAGTTACAGAAACAGTCGAGTGAAGGCTGATTTCAAAACGATTTATAAACTCCATACATCATCAATCTTGCATTAAACCAAATCATTATTTAAAATGTAATTTATGTTCTGCATGTTATATTTCCTAGTTTTTAAAGCACGCTATTAAATATTTTATAAGCAATTGTTGTCACTTTGTCAGAAATATAATAACATTGGGGAATTTTACATTCATTTTTTAGGAAAATGATCATACAATAGGTTGTAGAGCAAAGCAAACTGGTTTACAATCACTTTTAATCCATTTTTGCAAAGACTGTTGTTGTTTCAGAAAATCATGCAATCTTAAATATGTACGATTAAAAACTAGGTAGTCTTAGATACATTAATTGGATTGCTCAATCTAACTGCCATTTGCTGTTATACAGATGTAAGCTGGATTTCATAAAGGGCCATAATAATCTTGCTCTAAAAATAAATATAGACTTCGGGTTTAGGATGACACATAAACCACAAAGTGCTAAGTCATAAAAAACTTGTAAGCTGTGAGATTTTGTTGACAAAATTCCACTAGAAGACCCCTGGCCTACACGTTGTTTAGGTCAGTTATTCTCCAAGTAAAGTCCCAGGAACAGCAGCATCAGAATCACTTAGAATTTTTAGAAATGCAAATTCTTAGGCCCTACTCCACACCTACTAATTAAGAAATACTGTGCGTGGGGCCCAACAATCCGGACTAAAGCAGTAATTCTCGAACTTCAGCGTGCATCATCAGACCACAGAGACAGCTTATTAAAATACAAATCCTAGGATCCACCCCTAATTTAGTAGTTCCCAGGTGATACTAATGCTGTTGGTCAGGGAGTTACACTTGAGAATTAATGACCTAGGAAAGCTAAGCACTATGAGAATTAAATGGGTTACTATATGGAATCTGATGATTTTTGCCCTATGAGGATTTTGTTTGGGCGATTTTCTCTGATTTCCTTTGGAAGCATATGTATGTAAGGAAAAGAAAGGGGAGAGTCAATCCCTGAATAAACATTTATTGACACTGTGGAAAGCACAGACAGACAAGAACTATACTCTTGGAGTTTACAGACTAGCAGGGAAAAACAGCCATAAACACCTAAGTTAAATATTAGTTATGGCTATTTTACATACTTTAAAGTTTTTAAAGTAAGTATTGTGCTGAAAGGTCTCCAAACATGGATTTCTGGAGAAATTAATAAGTTATTTTTAACTTGCAATCTGAAGGATGATGTAATAGTTTTCTATCGTGGCTGTGTGAAGAGCACACACTTAGTGGTCTTGAGAACACAAATGTTTTAGTTTACAATTCCATAGCATCAAATTCTGACATCAAGATCACTGCACTGAATTCTGACATTGACGTGCCTGGACTAAAATCAAGGTGTCAGCAGGACTGCCTTCCTTCCTAGAGGTTCTAGGTGAGAATCTGTTTCCCTGTCTTTTCTAGCTTCTGGGAGCTGCCCTCATTCCTTGGCTCATGGTCCTTTTCCTCTGTCTTCAACACCAGCAACATTATCTCTCTCTGTGCCTTGTTCCCATAGTCACACCATCCTGTGACTCTCCTCTTCTACCTCCCTCTTCTATTTGTAAGGACCCTTCTGATTAAATTGGGCCCAGCTGTATAATCCAGCCTACTTTGCCTATTTTAAGGTGAGTTGATTGGCAACTGTAATACTATCTGCAACCGTAATTATCTTTTACCATGTACACTTCCACAGGCTCTGGAGACTAAGATGTGAACATCATTGGAGTATTCTGCCTACTACAGAGGTTATGAATTTAACAGAGTATAAAGAAGGGAAAGAATATTCCAAGCATGTGCTGTTCCATGAACAACATACATAGAGACCCAGGGAATGACAAGAGCAAGGCAATTAAAAAGACGTACAGAGGCCAGTATTCCCTGAGGTTTGAGAAAAGATGAGGATGGTGATTTGGAGATGGGATCTCTAGAGGAAATAAATGTACAAACAAATTAAATGAGGTCATAATTTTGGCAGAAGAGATGAATGGGAAAAAAAGCCACCAAAGTTTTTGCAATCTATCCATCTGACAATGGTTTAATATCCAGAATCTACAAGGAACTTAAACAATTTTACAAGACAAAATAAAAAAAACCATCAAAAAGTGGGCAAAGGATATGAACAGACACTTCCCAAAAGAAGACATTTACGAAGCCAACAAACATGAAAAAAAAACTCATCACTGGTCATTAGAGAAATGCAAATCAAAACCACAATGAGATACCATCTCACATCAGTTAGAATGGCGATCATTAAAATGTCTGGAAACAACAAATGCTGGTGAGGATGAGAAGAAATAGGGACGCTTTTACACTGTTGGTGGAAGTGTAAATTAGCTCAACCATTGTGGAAGACAGTGTAGCGATTCCTTAAGGATGTAGAACCAGAAATACCATTTGACCCAGCAAGCCCATTACTGGATATATACCAAAAGGATTATAAATCATTCTACTATAAAGACATACGCACAGGTATGTTTATTCCAGCACAATTAACAATAGCAAAGACTTGGAACCAACCTTAATGCCCATCAATGATAGACTGGATACAGAAAATGTGGCACATATACACCATGGAATACTATGCAGCCACAAAAAGGAATGAGTTCATGTCCTTTTTAGGGACATGGATGAAACTGGAAACCATCACTCTTAGCAAACTAACACAGAAACAGAAAACCAAAAACTGCATGTTCTCACTCATAAGTGGGAAATGAACATGAGAACACATGGACACAGGGAGGGGAACATCACACACAAGGGCCTGTGGAGGGGGAGAAGGTGAGGGGAAAGGGGAGGGAGAGCATTAGGACAAATATCTAATGCATGTAGGCCCAAAACCTAGATGACCGGTTGACAGGTGCAGCAAATAACCATGGCACATGTATACCCATGTGACAAACCTGCACGTTCAGCACATGTATCCCAGAACTTAAAATAAAAAATTCTGGAATTATTAAAGCAAATATACTCCAAACTTTTCATCTAAGTAATGTGCATACATATTCAACCCTCAATTTTAAAGTGACTATTTTGCTTTGTAATAACAATTCATGTACTTCTGGGCATGCTTAAAGTTATATTCAAGTTTCCTAGATTTCTGCCAGAACTGTCAATAGAAGGAAGGTCACTGCTCCTGAAGGATACAATAATAGATGGAAAGCTTTAGTAGGAGACATAAAGGCTTCCACATTATTTTTCTTACCCAGGCAAACTAGTTTTATCTATTTGATGTGATAATTCTTAAAGGATAATTTATCATTATCAGCAAATGTTACATGGAAGTAATTTTTTTCTTTCTGGCATCTAAATGTCCTGAGAGACACCCATGAGCATCATTAGTACGTAAGATAATTAGTCTATTTTGCCCTTGGAAAGTGTCTATGAGGGAGTGCTGCCCTGAGTCTAAACACAATTCTCTGTGCTAGCGAAGGTGTTCTTAGGTAGCCTGGAACTCCTGATGTTACTTGCAAAGGTTTCCAGGTAGGTCCATTTTCCATACTCATTTTTTTTTTGGGAAAAGGGGACCATTGCTTTAATCAAAGAATTATCTGCCTCTAAAAAGCATAAAAGTGACCACCATAGGGAAACCATCTCCATTTTCTCTCTCAACTCTTCCAATGGGGACTGATTGAACAAATTAATTTTCAGTAAAGCCATGAAAGTGAATTCAAAATCTTTAAGTTAAAATGACTAGAAGATAAAATATGCATTAAGTCCTTTTTTCACATTTTAAAATAGCTATAGAGACTAAAATGATTTGATGAAACTATCAGTAGTAGTGGATGTTAAAGAGAAGAGAAAACCACAGGTGAAAGTTCTGGATAGTACATCTACTCACTGCATTGCTGATGGAAGTGGATTGAGGAGCACACATTTAGATTCCATGCCACATTATTACACTTTTTGAAGTGTCCCCTAATTGTTCAAGAATATCCTCTGGGCACGCGATAGCCAGAATCCCCCTCAGTGAGTCTCAAGTTTAGGTATATAACAGGATTCCTAAGGATATTGTTCCTGGCACATAGGGAGTCCCCAAAATGCAATTTTTGATGACTGAATGAATGAGCCAATGGAAGTGGATAAGATAAAATGTTGAGTCTTGGGTACCCCATCCTTTCAGAGAATTAGTTGCTCTTGCTAACTATTTTTCCAACCAAATTGTATCTGCGTATTTTGAAGAAACAACCATTTTTATTTTCCCCTTTTCCCCCATGAAAATGCTAATACGGGCCTGTTGTAAAATTCTTAAAAACATCAATTGGTTCAAAGAGGTATAAGCGTGAAAGCAGGAATACCATCATCACTGATCATTACTGTTTCCATTTGGTAAGTATCTGTCTTGATTCTTCTGTGTGTGCGTGTGTGTGCGTGTCTCTCTCTCTCTCTCTTTCTACACACACACACACTGCATGTATTTATAAGTTAAATGTATATATTTACATATGAATAAATATTCATAAAAAGAATACTTAAAATGTTATAAACATAATTTTATGATACGAACACAATTTGTACACTGGTTATTCTCATTATGTTTTTGTTTTGGGTTCTTTAAAAATTATGAAATAAATATTCTGATGTTTACATCCTTTTGGACTCATTCTCTTCTTGGGAAAAGTATCCGCTTGGGAAAAGTATACTCTGCCTCAAAGTATATAATTACTTAAAATTCTGATACATATTGCCAAACTGTCATACAGGTTTTATTGACTTAGAGTTCCATTAGCAGTTCATTTCTCTCATCAATCAACCCTGGACATGTCCATTAAAATTTTTTATTACTAATCTCATAGGTTATATATCATATACCATTGTTAATGTGTAATATTAAATCAGTAGCTACTTTGAACATCAGTAGTTATTTTGAACACCATTCTTTTCTTAACATCATCCTTAATAATACATTCTTTTGAGAATTGCCTTTATCCTAATAATTATTAAAATATTCCTCTTTTATCAATTGATTTTGAAACTTTTCAGATTATAATTCATATATTCTGACTATATTTTCAATTTGTAATTTTTGAGCCTTGTGTATTAGTACATTACTATAACAACAAGAGCACTACATTTATAATAGCATGATTTGATGAAGAGGTTTTAGGGCCCAGATGCCTTTGATCTTGTGACTTCACTCTCCCCTCAGGCCTTATCATTGTCCACACCCAGGTAGGGGCAGGAAGGGAGTATGGAAGAGACACACTAGCCTTTTATAAGCCATGACCTAGAAGGTGGCATGAATTACTTTCATTCATATTTCATTGGCAACAAGTCATATGGCCACATCTCGTGGCAAATGGGATAAGGAAATTTAGTCCCCAGCTGAGCTGTTACTTCCATCTACAACTGTACACTATAGAAATGATGAACAAAATTTAAGGTAGAGATACCATTTCTGACATACCTTGTTTCTGATGTTTTTGGCAAGCCAACACTATTATGTTTTTTGAAGTTAATCATTCTTTCTCCTCTCAAAATATTTCCTGATTCGCTGAATAGGGACATGAAGCAGCAGCCTAGAACTTGCAGCACTTTTCTCTTTGGGCTGGGGAGACAGAAATTGGAGTTCAGAGCTCCCAAAACAACCATTCAGGACTTGAAGGACCAAGATCCCAGAAAAAAAGAGGACTGCAGAGAAGTGAGCCTGATTTTCTGCTTGTAATCTGCCCTCAATATATTTGTTAACTCCTAGCAGGTTTAAGTGTGGTGAGAAAGTCTGACAAAGCAAGCAGAAAGTAGCTTCTAAAAGGTTGACCCTTTAAGCAGAGAACACTGTAATTAGATGTTACCAGGAAAACAGAATTTAAGTTCATGGCCAACCAAAGAAGAATGTCCCATGCTTCCTGTTCAGAACCTGAAGGAGCTATGCTCTAGGAGTAGGGGCAAATAAAAAATAGAACTATACAACTGGATATAACTCCCTCCCAGAATAATATTAAATCTCTTAAAAAAATTAGTATCTGGCAATTCCACTAAAAGCTCTCTGTGTCTGCTTATAAATAGAGAGACAAACTATTTACAGGGAACCCAGAATGATTCAATATTTTCCCCCTCTCCTCCCTTTATCTTGATTTTACTTTATTTTTTTAACTTTGCTTTTCCTTTGAAATAATGCTGGTGAACTGCCTTGGAATTGTCAGGTTGGCTTTTTTTTTTTTTTTTTCATTTTTCCCTCCCACAGAATATGATTTGCTTAATCTTCCATGAGTTAAGCAGCTTCTGTGGGGTGTACCAACTTTCTTGTTTTGAAATCACATTTCTAACTTTAAAAATTATTTTTGTTAATCTGAAAATACTTTTCATTTTGATTTTCTATGAAAAATATGTATAGAGAAAAAGAGTCATAGAAGCCAGAACTTTTCATGTTTCCAACAAATAAAGAGAATTTGTCTGTAGAAGGTGTTGTTCTGAAAAAAAAAATTCTAGGTATGTCTTAGTAAGTATATTTTATTACTTGAGCAAAATGGATTTTTAAGAAATATAATGTGAGATTCTGGAAATGAAGCTTGCAACAGAAAGAGCATAAGCCCTTTCTATTATTCTGGTGGGGAAATGTATCAGTTCATTCTCATGCTGCTAATAAAGATATACTGGAGACTGGGTAATTTATATAGGAAAGAGGTTTAATTGACTCACAGTTCCGAATGGCTGTGGAGGCCTCAGGAAACTTACAAACATGGCAGAAGGGGAAGCAAATACATCCTTCTTCACGTGGTAGCAGGAGAGAGAAGAATGAGTTCCCAGAGAAGAGGAAAGCCCCTTATAAAACCATCAGATCTCATGAGAGCTTACTCACTATCACGAGAACAGGATGGGGGAACCGCCCTCATGATTCATTTATCTCCACCTGGTCCCTCCCACCACACGTGGGGATTATTGGAACTACAATTGAAGATGAGACTTGGGTGGGGACACAGCTGAACCATATCAGGATTGTGGGGAGTGTGTAGAAAATAAGAGCGCAATTTAAAATTTAGTCTCCTTAGTGGCATCAAAACAAGTCTCTGGTCTAACACGGAATCCTGTTGCGACCCCCTTGCTCCCGATACACTCAGAGAAATGAAAGTATCCATGCATGTCAAATACAGATTAAAATAACAAGGTATTTATATAAACATAAAAAATTTATATAAAAGTAGAATAGATCTCATGAGGTATTTGGAGAGAAAGTATTTTTGTTCTATCCTTTTGGTTTAAGGATTTTTCTGAAAGGGCTTTCTTATTTTGTAGTTATTTGAAATACTTTATAAGATATTCCTAAAAGAACAGTTGGGCTCATCAGAGAACATAAATACAATTTTAATTCTGTATTTCTGCCATATTTCAATTTTAAAAGTTTAAGCACAGTTTGCTAATTCTACTCTATTCTTTTTGTAACAGCACCAGTTCACAAATGTGTGGTAAATCAGTTACAAAATAATTTCATTTTACCTGCACGGATTTCAATTTTATGGGTATTTTACTTTTGAAATGTATAGATATTCTCTTTTTACTAATGTGTTCCTATTTTAATTTTTACTTTTGCCTGTTTACCTAAATATTTGATGCTTCAGGCCATGCATATTTCAAGAAAATCTCATGTTGAACTTTAAAAGCATTGGAAAAAACAGACAATGCAACATAGTATGTGCTGAGATTGCAAAAGCTGAGATTTTATGCTTTTTTTTTTAATCAAAAACTTTTCAAATTTTATGAATTGGCATTACAAAAACTCTACAATCCCATAAAGAGTTAGCAGAGATGCTAAGAACCAAGACTGAAAACAGATGAAAAAAGGTAATATAAATAGGCTCACAAGTGACTCAGATATTAAACCTACTCATTAAAACAATCATAACAAATATGTTTTAAAATAGGTGAAAAATCATGAGGATCAGACAGCTTCACCAGTAAATTCTTCCATATACATAAGGAATTAGGCCACCTAACCTTGACTATAACATCTGACATTATTACAGAAAAAGAAAATTACAGATGAGTTTCTCTCATTAATAAATATATATAAATCTTTAACAATTTTTCAAATCAAATTCAACAATATATAAAAACCACTACTGTACTAGATTCTGACAAGTTAAGTTTAACCTGGGAATGCAGAGTTGTTTCAACATTTGAAGATCAATGTAATTCAGCAAATTAAAAGAAGATTTTACAAGTTGATTATCTCATTTGCTTCAGAACAGAATGTGATAAAATTCAACAACCACTTGGCAAGCTAGAAATATAAACTTTTTTAATCTGACAGTGTTTATTAAAAAATAAAGAAAATGTTATACTTAATGTTTTAATAGTCAAAACTTTCACGTTGAATTTGAAAATGAGATCACCATTGTTCAACATTATAGTGGAGGTCATAGCCAGTGAAATAAAGGAAAAAAAGGAAAACAAACAAAAGATCTAGGGATTATAAATGAAGAAATAAAACTGTTTACTTTTTTTTTAGAATAATTTATCTCCCTTTATTTTTTTTCTCTCTCTCTTTTTTTTATTATACTTTAACTTCTAGGGTACATGTGCACAATGTGCAGTTTTGTTACGCATGTATACATGTGCCATGTGGGTGTGCTGCACCCATTAACTCATCATTTACATTAGATATTTCTCCTAATGCTATCCCTCCCCCTCCCCTAACCCCACGACAGGCCCCGGTGTGTGATGTTCCCCACCCTGTGTCCAAGTGTTCTCATTGTTCAATTCCCACCTATGAGTGAGAACACGTGGTGTTTGGTTTTCTTTCCTTGCAAAAGTTTGCTCAGAATGATGGTTTCTGGCTTCATCCATGTCCCCACAAAGGACATGAACTCATCCTTTTTTATGGCTGCATAGTATTCCACGATGTATATGTGCCACATTTTCTTAATCCAGTCTATCACTGTTGGACATGTGGGTTGGTTCCAAGTCCTTGCTATTGTGAATAGTGCCGCAATAAACATAGTGTGCATGTGTCTTTATAGCAGCATGATTTATAATCCTTTGGGTATATACCCAGTAATGGGATTGCTGGGTCAAATGGTATTTCTAGTTCAAGATCCCTGAGGAATCGCCACACTGACTTTCACAATGGTTGAACTAGTTTACAGTCCCACCAACAGTGTAAAAGTGTTCCTATTTCTCCACATCCTCTCCAGCACCTGTTGTTTCCTGACTTTTTAATGACCGCCATTCTAAATGGTGTGAGATGGTATCTCACTGTGGTTTTAATTTGCATTTCTCTGATGGCCAGTGATGATGAGCATTTTTTCATGTGTTTTTTGGCTGCATAAATGTCTTCTTTTGAGAATTGTCTGTTCATATCCTCCACCCACTTTTTGATGGGGTTGTTTGATTTTTTCTTGTAAACCTGCTTAAGTTCTTTGTAGATTCTGGGTATTAGCTCTTTGTCAGATGGGTAGATTGTAAAAATTTTCTCCCATTCTGTAGGTTGCCTGTTCACTCTGATGATAGTTTCTTTTGCTGTAAAGAAGCTCTTTAGTTTAATTAGATCCCATTTGTGAATTTTGGCTTTTGTTGCCATTGCTTTTGGTGTTTTAGTCATGAAGTCCTTGCCCATGCCTATGTCCTGAATGGTATTGTCTAGGTTTTCTTCTAGTGTTTTTACAGTTTTAGGTCTAATGTTTAAGTCTTTAATCCATCTTGAATTAATTTTTGTATAATGTGTAAGGAAGGGATCCAGTTTCAGCCCTCCACATATGGCTAGCCAGTTTTCCCAGCACCATCTATTAAATAGGGAATACTTTCCCCATTTCTTGTTTTTGTCAGGCTTGTCAAAGATCAGATGGTTGTAGATATGTGGTATTATTTCTCAGGGCTCTGTTCTGTTCTATTTGTCTATATCTCTGTTTTGGTACCAGTACCATGCTGTTTTGGTTACTGTAACCTTGTAGTATAGTTTGAAGTCAGGTAGCATGATGCCTCCAGCTTTGTTCTTTCGGCTTAGGATTTTCTTGGCAATGCGGGCTCTTTTTTGGTTCCATATGGACTTTAAAGTGGTTTTTTCCAATTCTGTGAAGAAAGTCATTGGTAGCTTGATGCGGATGGCATTGAATCTATAAATTACCTTGGGCAGTATGGCCATTTTCATGATATTGATTCTTCCTATCCATGAGCATGGAATGTTCTTCCATTTGTTTGTGTCCTCTTTTATTTTGTTGAACAGTGGTTTGTAAAACTGTTTGTTTTTTAGAGACAACTTACTTTAATCAGTGGATAATCTTTTATTTCATTTTTATGTAACATCAACAGTTGGAAAATGAAATACTTAAGAAAGATATAATTTACAATCACATAAAAAATATCAATACATAGGGATGCATGTAGTAAAAATTTTGCCAGATCTCTATACAGAATACTGTAGAACAGTATGTAAGCAATCTCAACATAATTAGGATGGATACATAGTGTTTAAGAATTGGAAAACTCTATGTTGTTAAGTATATTATTGCTGCTTTAATGCAATACAATCCCAGTCAAAATACTAAATTTTTGAAGTGAAACTTGACACCTGTTTCTAAAAGTTATATGGAAATACAAAGGGGCAAGAAGAGCTGAGATATTTTTTAAGAAGAGATATATGGTAGGGAGACTCCCTTTACTGAGTGTTAAGTTATATTATAAAGCTATTTAAGATAGTGCATTGCTACTGCAAGTATAAAAGAATAGACCAATGGAATAGGTAGAGAGTTCATACAAAAGCCACATATAATGTGGTACTTGCTTTATGCGAAAATTACCATCACACAGGATTGGGGGAAAGGACAGTATTTTCAGTAAGAATGATAATGAAAATATTGGGTATCCGTACTGAAAAAAAAATACAACTTGATTCCTACTTCATCTCCTACATAAAACCAATTACAGTTAAAATATAGGTATAAATGTGAAGGACAAAAAACTAATTATTTAGAATTACAGGAGAATATCTTTATGACCTCAAGGTGGAAAAACTTTTCTCAAACAGAATATAGAATATTCTAACTATAAAATAATAGAATTTCTGTTCGTCAAAGGGCATTATTTAGTAGCAAAATAAGGTAATACAAAGAGTGGAAAGAGTTATTTGCAACGCATATGGCAAACATAGGCCTTGGAAAGGGAATATATGAAGACCTCCTACAAACAAATAATAAATAACAACAGATACAATAAAAAGGGGGCAGAAAACTTAAACAGGCATTTAATAAAAGAGGACATTCAAATGGCTCAAAAACATGAAAATGTGTTCAATCTCATTAGTAATAATAGGAGTGCAAAATCAATTAAAGATGTACCATTATTTGTTCATTTCATAAAGAGTTTGGCATCATCTTATACATTTAGAATACAACTATACAATGACCCAATAATTCCACTCCTGTATTTTATACACTAGGGAAATACATGAAACTATATAATGTGAAAATGACAAGACTGTTCAAAGTCAAGTTATTTGCAACAATTCCAAACTGGAAACAAATCAGATGTCTAATAATTAAAGAATAGATTCATAACTGTGATACAGCAATAAAAATAATGAAATATAGCTATATATACCAATGTTGAATTTTTAAGAACATACCATTGAGCAAAAAAAATCAGTCACAGAATACAAACAAAACTATCACGTTTAAGAAAAAAACTATCATGTTTAAGAAGGAAAAATCCATCATAAAGCTATATTTAAAAGGGACAAGTAAAAGTTCTAACATGAGAGCACTACAAGGGGTGTTGATAATATTCTGTTTTTATTACCCAGGTGTTTGCTTTATAAGAATTTGCTATGCCATATATCTGAGTTATATGCACTTTCTTTATATATGTAGTATTTTACAATAATGGGTTTATACAAACTGATTTATTATCATATGAAAGAGGGATGAGACTCCTTTCACCACTAAATAAATTCCTACATTTTTTTTTGCTTGTGACAGTTATTTAACTCATCTATGTATTTTCTGAAAGTTATATTAATATATTCACAGAAATCTTTCTGAAACAATGGTATAATAAGTAATATAGTTTTTTCTAATAAAAACATCAGCTACCATTTTCATATAGCTGTCCCAAAATTTAATGACTTAAATTGACAGCCAAATTGTCCTGATTCTGATGGCTGGCAATTTTTAAATTTAGGCATCATTCTTTTCTTACTTAAAACACATTGTAGAAATCCCTCCAAATGAACTCATATAAACATATATTTTATTTAATGGGTTTATATATTCAATAGCATGAATATGACATAATTTAGCTTTTTTCATTAACGATGCACACTTGCTTTATTTCTAGTTTCCCACTACATACTTTGAGAAACTATAAACTATGTTGATTTTCATGTTCTTTTTTTTCTGAAACTTTCCAGTACATTCCAATAGGTATAATTTGCATGATCCAACTATATTCTGGTTTTACAACTCATTGTTACCCTTGAGTAAATAAGCATAAAGCTCAGTTGTGGATACATGCTTTAAGACTTCACTGCATGTGAACTATTACTTTGGAATTTGGAGGTTATCAATCGCCTTGCAATACAGAATTGCATTAATCTCTTGGATAATGTTTAACTTTCTTTATATGGGGACTCCTAATCTCACTAATAGGTTTGTAAAATCTTTAACAGTAGGAACCATGGCTTATATTTCTTTGTATCCACCAGAATGATAAGCTTATAGGAGACATTTAGTAAATGCCTCTTGAATATGTCTTAAGTGGCTAGAAGTTTAGAGGAAGATTGATTACTCTTATTTACAGTGATAAAGATAAATTCTATGGGATAAAGACAATTTAACCTGAGCCTTACAGGGCAATTATGGCTAATTTTAAGAGTTCAGGCAGGGGGCGGTGGCTCATGCCTGTAATCCCAGCACTTTGGGAGGCTGAGGTGGGCGGATCACGAGGTCAGGAGATCAAGACCATCCTGGCTAACACCCCATCTCTACTAAAAATACAAAGAATTAGCCTGGCGTGGTGGCGGGCGCCTGTAGTCCCAGCTACTCGGGAGGCTGAGGCAGGAGAATGGCGTGAACCCGGGAGGTGGAGCTTGCAGTGAGCTGAGATCATGCCACTGCACTCCAGCCTGGGCGACAGAGTGAGACTCTGTCTCAAAAAAAAAAAAAAAAAAGTTCAGAAAAAAGTTATTTCTAATTTTAAAGTAAGTATGCACGTTTATCAGTCACTTTTAGCTGGAGAATATTATTGTGATCAATGAGCATATCAAATAAAAATACTAGGAAATACATTATTCCATGTAGTTAATCCAAAAATAAATACATCTCTTTCCCAAGTTATACTGATTGTTTATATTATGTGTTTGACTAGGTTTGGAGCATGTGACTTTTTTCTTTATGTATAATTCCTTTTGAAATGGAAGTAATAATTTCTTTTGAAATAAAGAATCACAGTAAATAATTTTCCATAAGAAGGAAAATGGTGGATTGTACACACAAAAAATAATATTTTCTTCCATATTTTATCTTTCATCCTTTGTTCTTAAGAAATATTTCAAATGATGACTGCAAAAATGTCCTTCAAATTAATGAATAGTGCATTGCATTACTTAAGAGTTTTTGTTTTAGATGTCAGAATTGATGCATTAGATATGGGAGCAGCCTTTTACTTCTAAAGAACCGCCGGGCACGGTGGCTCACGCCTGTAATCCCAGCACTTTGGGAGGCCGAGGCGGGAGGATCACGAGGTCAGGAGATCAAGACCATGCTGGCTAACGTGGTGAAACCCCGTCTCTACTAAAAATACAAAAAATTAGCCAGGTGTGGTGGCGGGCACCTGTAGTCCCAGCTACTCGGGAGGCTGAGGCAGGAGAATGGCGTGAACCCCAGGAGGCGGAGCCTGCAGTGAGCCGAGATCGCGCCACTGCACTCCAGCCTGGGTGAAAGAGCGAGACTCCTTCTCAAAAAAAAAAAAAAAAGTACCAACTTTAAATTTCAGCCTATTACATCATTCTTATATATTAAACTATCCATGACCATTTATGCATCCATGTCATGTTTATTTTATCCATGAACTATAAAAGAGATTTTTTTTTTTGCCAACAATCAGGAAATTACACTTAACAGGGTAGATAAACGCCTAGAAACAAGTACTATCAGCAAAATTTCCTCAACCTGATTGAATATTGAACACTCTTTTGGTTTTAAATGTTAAAAATCTAATTTAATGGCAATTGAAGCAAAAACAAAACAAACAAAACTATAGGAGTTTACTGACACATAACTTAGTACAAATCTGAGGTTAGGCATGGCTGGATTCAGAGTCCAAACAATATCATTATAATCCTCTATCTCATTTCTCTATTTCCATCTCCATCTCCACCTCTGTTTTTATCTCCATCATAATCAGTTCTGTGTGTCAAGGCTTCTCTGTGTTGGCCTCTATCCTACTATGGATACCTTTTCTTCTTGAGTTAGGAAAAATGTCTTCTAGCAGTCTTCAGATTATACCTTTACAGCTTGTGAGATAAAAGGAATAGATCAACTCTTTCCCAGTGTCCATACAGCACTCTTATGGAAGATCTCTGGACTTGCTTGTGTTATGTGCTCATGCTTTACAGTAATCACTGTGCTAAATGTATGGGTATCTCCTGTAGATAGGACATAAATGGAGTGACTTGATTGACAATCCAGTCAGGGGCACATGAAATGAGGAGAACATCTCTGAAATTAAAGAGAGTGCTGAAGAAATTCAGGTATCTAGTCCTCAGTTCCTTGAAAGTGTGACAAGTAAAGGTCATACTCATGTTTCTAAAATCAAAGGGAAAATTCTCAGTGATATCTCTGGCATAGTAAAATAAGACTGGCATTAGATCTCCATTATCAGCAGGTTGACATTGTATGGAAATACCACATTTTATTTACCTGTTCATCGGTTAATAGAAATTTGGTTTTGGGCAGGGTGCAGTGGCTCACGTCTGTAATCCCAGCACTTTGGGAGGCAGAGGCGGGTGTATCACCTGACGTTAGCAGTTCAAGACCACCCTGGCCAACATAGTGAAACCCCATCTCTACTAAAAATACAAAATTAGCTGGGTGTGGTGGTGGGTGCCCGTAATCCCAGCTACCGGGGGGGGGCTGAGACAGGAGAATCGCTTGAACCCGGGAGGCGGAGGTTGCAGTGAGCCGAGATCGTGCCATTGCACTCCAGCCTGGGCCACAAGAGTGAAACTCCATCTAAAAAAAAAAAAAAAGAAGAAGAAGAAAAAAAAAAGAAATTTTGTTTTGAAGTCACCAAAAAAAAAAAAAAAAAAGGAAGGATAATTTCGAGATTAGCTGATTAATAAAAGTTGTAGAACAAAGACAACTTAGAGCATGGTCCTTCTAGAACATTTCAGAATGGAGCACTTTGCACCACCAATGTGAGAAGGTATGAAAAACAGGAATGGCGGAATGGCTGTTTAGGCTGTTCACTTAAGGTCTAGAGACTAGCAGTATCATTACAGAGAGTGGAGGAGGCCAAGACTATTACAAGGTTCCAAATCGAGGTCTACAGTAACTCTGCTGTCTCAAACTTACTTTTCCCACAACTTAGCCTTAAGGACATTCTCAAATTCTGGCAGAAACAAAGAATACTAAACTCCTATCATGCACCATAAACCAGTAGAAGACCAAACACAATGGTCCTGTGACAGGAAACAAAATATTTTGATTTATTTAACAACTCATACCGCCAACCATTCTTCCACACTTTCTTTCACTTTCTCCTAGATAAAGCCTTTCTGTGTTTGTTTCCCTTCTTTTTTATTTCTTTTATCTGTACCTTTCTATTCATTATCTTTTTTTTAATCCTTAAGCTATGCCACTCTTTCCATCCCTATAGTTGCCTTTTTGTTACAGATCTATCTCCCTCTCTCTAAGAAAGCTCAGTGACCCTAGATTTGCCTCTCTAAGCCCTACGTAAATTCCATGTACTTACCTCATTAAAAATATATTAAAAGACAACCGTGTGTTTGCTCAAGGAGGAGTGACAATATCAACAACTCACAATGAGGAGACTTGATTTGTGAACAGCCAATCAGTAGATATTTATTGCATACTTTCTTTGTGCTGTAGAAGTCAAAGAAGAAGAGAGGCTTTCAATGACTATAATTGGAAGATCAAGATAAACTTCTTGTTTAATACAAAGTTAAATAAGGATATGTGAATTAAAAAATATTGAGAATGAAGAAAGGAGAAGTCATTCATAACATGTTAATATTTTCAGGTCATTGCTATGGACAATATCTATGGTAAAGTCTAAAGAAATTTAAGAACACTGTTCAGCGGTTTGATACTTTTTAATTGAAATGATTACATGGTAAAGACTTAGGGGCTTTTTGTAGATTATGAGACATGGAGAGATGTGAGAGGAAGAGTGAGAAGAAAAAGGAAGAAGTGAAGTGAATAATTGCAGCAAGGGAAAGAATAATGATGGTTGAAAAAAATAGAGGAAAGAAACTTTTTTGTTCTTTTCCACTGCTAACCTACTGGTATCCTCTCTGAAATGTGCGAGAAACAACATGTAGATTAATGTGTCTAAATTAAAGAGTGTAGGATCCTATTAGGACAGAAACTGGAGAAAGCTTGTGGAAGAGAGTGGTTGACTGCACCCTATAGAACCATGATCCTATCCAGAGGATCCTGATTAAATGTAAAGTTATAGTCATGGGCTTCCAATCCAATTGCTGCTGCCTTTTGTGCCTCCTTTGGCCTATAGGAGGCACTCCCTGGCCAACTGCCGGCCTACAGTCTGTACCCAACACAACCACCACTTCTGTGGTATCTTTAGGGAAACTGAAACATACCTCTTTATGCTTCCCCACACAGGTCATGGAGAATTCATTAAATGCCTTTAAATAGTAATGAGATGAGATTAGAGTTCTTGAAATTTTAATCTGGTGTGTTTGGGGAAAATGGACCGGAGAACAAGGAAGTTAAGAAGCTCTGGTAAGATTTGAGGTATCTGAAATTTGTATTACTACTGTTAGTTTTGGAATGGAAAGAAAGAGGACAAAAATGATAACTTCAAATGGAGTCTCAGTAGGGCTTTGCAGGTGGGTTGTTGTAATAGGCAAAGTAGAAAAAACCCAAAAAAACCCAGAAGCTTTGGGCCTTAATGGTATTTTTAACAGGGACAAGAAAACCCACGAAGGCAAGCTGGTTTAGGAGTGAAAATTATTGAGTTTGAAATTATTGTGACATATCTAAACAGGAATGTCCAAAGAAATGGTAGAAATAAGTTAATTGGACGTGAAGAAAGTGAGAGGTGACAGCGTGCTGGCAGCCCTCGCTCTTGGCGCCTCCTCGGCCTCAGCGCCCACTCTGGCCGCGCTTGAGGAGCCCTTCAGCCCGCCGCTGCACTGTGGGATCTGCTTTCTGGGCTGGCGGAGGCCAG
This sequence comes from Symphalangus syndactylus, assembly GCF_028878055.3. Classification (NCBI taxonomy): domain Eukaryota; kingdom Metazoa; phylum Chordata; class Mammalia; order Primates; family Hylobatidae; genus Symphalangus; species Symphalangus syndactylus. The sequence goes on from NC_072425.2 coordinate 106,906,439, forward strand.
AGCCGGCTCCCTCAGCTTGCAGGGAGGTGTGGAGGGAGAGGCGTGGGCGGGAACCGGGGCTGCACTGTGCTTGTAGGCCAGCGCGAGTTCCGGGTGGGCGTGGATTCAGCGGTCCCACGCTCGGAGTGGCCCCTGGGTGCCGCAGGCCTCAGGGAGTGAGGTGCTTAGTAACTGGGCCAGCAGCTGTGGAGGGTGCGCCGGGTCCCCCAGCAGTGCCAGCCTGCTGGTGCTGCACCCAAATTCTCGCCAGGCCTCAGCTGCCTCCCTGTGGGGCAGGGATGGGGACCTGCAGCCCACCATGCCTGAGCCTCCCGCTGCTGCCATGAGCTCCTGCGTAGGCGGAGCCTCCCCGACGAGCACCGCCCCCTGCTCTGCAGCCCTCTCCCATCAACCACCCAAGGGCTGAGGAGTGCGGGCACACGGCAGGACTGGCAGGCAGCTCCACCTGTGGCCCCAGTGCAGTATCCACTAGGTGAAGCCATCTGGGCTCCTGAGTCTAGTGGGGACTTGGAGAACCTTTATGTCTAGCAAAGGGATTGTGAATACACCAATCAGCACTCTGTGTCTAGCTCAAGGTTTGTAAATGCACCAATCAGTGCTCTGTGTCTAGCTCAAGGTTTGTGGATGCACCAATCAGCACTCTGTATCTAGCTAATCTAGTGGAGACTTGGAGAACTTTTGTGTCTAGCTCAGGGATTGCAAACACACCAATCAGCACTCTGTCAAAATGGACCAATCGGCTCTCTGTAAAATGGACCAATCAGCAGGATGTGGGTGGGGCCAGATAAGGGAATAAAAGCAGGCTGCCTGAGCCTGTGGTGGCAACCCGCTGGGGTTCTGTTCCACAGTGTGGAAGCTGTGGTCTTTTGCTGTTTGCAATAAATTTTGTTGCTGCTCACTCTTTGGGTCCACACTGCTTTTATGAGCTGTAACACTCACGGGGAAGGTCTGCAGCTTCACTCCTGAAGCCAGGGAGACCACGAGCCCACTGGGAGGAACGAACAACTCCAGACGTGCCACCTTAAAAGCTGTAACACTCACCGCCAAGGTCTGCAGCTTCACTCCTGAAGCCAGCGTAGACCACGAACACACCAGAAGGAAGAAACTCCGAACACATCCGAACATCACCCGGACATGCAGCCTGTAAGAACTGTAGCTCTCACTGCGAGGGTCCATGGCTTAATTCTTGAAGTTAGTAAAATCAAGAACCCACCAATTCCGGACACAAAAGGAGGCAGGCCTAGAGTGATAAACAAGATGTCAGTAGCAGCTGCAGATAAATGACACGTGGCTACTCACTGTCTCATTTCTCCCAAATCTATTCATTGCATTATGATCGTGGTGCCATCTTCTTAGCAGTTCACTAAGCTGGCATTGCAATGAAGGAGAAGGGCCAAGTGTTGACATTAATAGAGAGTGACATCTGCTGAGGCATGCCTGTACCTCTTAAGTCAAACAGAATACTGAGCAAAATTGAACTAACGTTGTCTTAAGGCCTTCTGGATAAAGAGATGTCTCAATATACTCTGACAAGCTACTCCATTATTTCGCTAGCATTAGAGTGTTGTCAGGTTGTTTGTTTCATCAGTAAAGTTAACCCTCACCCATTAGACTATTAGAGTACTATGATGACATACTTGACGACCCATCTACTTAAGTCCTTCACTTGGGATAAGGGAGGACATTCATGATCTGGTAGAGAAAGTATCATCCCAACTCGTTTTTTTTTTTTTTTTAATTCTTTATAGTACAGGGTTAAGGCACTAGATAAATATTCTGTGGGTGGCACCTGGAAGAAAAAAGGAAGGAAAGAAAAGAAATCAAACCCAGATTTCATAGGATTGTATAAGCACGAATATTAATGTCACATATTATTTAAAAACTTTTTTTTTTCTGTTTGCAAAGTTTTCTAACTGAGCCATAAAATTCACAATGGCCTAGAATAAGGCATCCAAGCTAAGTGCCCAAAAGTGCCATATTAATACTTTAATAAAGGTTGAGCAGCCGGAGCAGTAGTGGCAAATTCTCTCCCCTCTGCTCCTATAAAACCAGTTTTCTAATTCTCCCTGTAACAATTCTTATTTCCACATAACTCCTTGCTAACAGTGATCAAACTACCTTTTTGATCTTGGGGGGCCCTATTAATAGAGGTTTTTAGTGGGGGAAGCACTTCAGCAAGAGAAGAAATTCGATTCATAGTGTCTCCTATTTGGCAATAAACAGCTTTTACAGGTGAGTAAACCATAAAACAAAGATGGCATTTATTTCATAACTGCAAAGATTATAAATTATGACTCAAGTTTTGTGCCATCAGGAATGGTTTCCCTGTGGAAAAGAAAAAAGCAAAACCTTGCTAGAGAAGAATTTTAAATTAAGAAAATGCTCCATTACATTAAAATCTAAAGCATATATCTGATTTCAGAATTACTGCCCATAATGAGTGAGCAAAGCAATGCAATCTATATATCCTGATATAGATGTACCATAAAGTAAATCAAGAAGAGGAAGTCAGTACAAATTAGTTATAGGAAAACTTTACTCAAGCACAAATGTGTTTTAAAGGATATACCAGATTCCATCCTCCTGGAATGGGGATGTAAAATAAGAATGATTCTTGGTACAATAACTAAATCATTTTAATGCTATCTGATATTCCAAAGCAGTTAAATTCAACCTATAAGAAAAAAAAAACAAAGTATTAAAGATAAAAAATTGGATCATTTCAACTAAGTGTGGGATCGTGGTTAACAGACAAGGTGAGAAAACTGGATCATTTAGGCTCCAAGAAGTGCTTCTGTGTCAATAGCCAAGGCAAATTGAAATGAGATGACTTGCATACATCTGTGACACAGTCTTGGCCTAATTCTAGAAATCAAAAGTCATGAGATCATTAGCTCTAGTAAAACAGGAAAATTAGGTGAAGTGAATGTCTACTACATAAAAATGGATAGCATATTTTAATATCTGAATAACATATTGAAGTGTTTTGTCTATGATATAAACTCAACTAATCACCACTGGGAACAAAAACAAGTCAGTAGTGGAGTAATAACATGTCTGTCAAAGTGTCTAACAGTGCTGTAGGAATAAAACTAAGTTGTATACTTCATTTTTCATTTTGTGGTTTAAATGTATCACTATGATAATTCAATATACTTATTGAATAATAAATGCTATTAAAATAAAATGACTATCAACTTGACTAAATTAGTCTTGAATGATAGATAATGCAGAGAATTTTAAAATATACAACACTGACATATTCTAGGCAATGAAAATTAAACCTATCTTCTTTAATCTAAAATTATGTTTTAGAAATGTCAAAGATGTCTTCAAAATTGGAATATTAAAAGGGCAGCCTATGCAAAGTACTCATTTTAAAATTTAGCTTTATAGTACTGTTCTGCTGTGGGGCCGGATATTCAGACAAAAAAAAATCACAGCTACTGATTAACTGATATTAAGGAAGGAATCTTTTCCCAGAATGAGAACTTAGTAATACATTAGAATTGCTGAAAGTGTGAAACATCTTGCCATGAAACACAGAAAAAGCCTCATCCCTGAAGTCATGCCCCATCACTCATGTTTGCTGGCATCATGCCCACCTTGAGGACAGTTTTTCTTACTGCTTATACACACTAGAGTTTTACTCATCTATGGCTCATCAACCACAATAATAATTTACTTCAGACAGAAACTGGCTTGGTCAGTGGTTTGAGAGATGTGTGCAACTTACCACCTCTTCCCTTTCTTCTTTCCTTTCCCTTGGGGCAATACCTGTATACTCTACTCTCTTGCTTCCCTGTGAATTTCACTGCTCAATTTAAATGTTTCACTTTAATTCTATCTGTGGATATATATGTCCTCTGTATTCACTCATTCCCTTCTTTTTCTCTACCAATTATGGCCCTATTTCCTTTGAAAATTTCTTTCTGAGGACCAGGGCCAGGTTCAGGGGCCTGCAACCTTTGCAGTTGCATAAGGTTCCTTAATCAGAAGGCCCCCAAACTTGGTTTAATGCTCTGTGGTCACTGTCTTGAAATTCTTAATAATTTTACCTTTGGCCTTAAGTTTTGTACATAAAGTCTTATGGAACAAGAGAGAGTGCCCACAATTGCAGGAGATATATACAACATGCATTTTCCTTGTTCTTTGCCACTTCATTTGAATATTACATTTGCAGTGACCCAGGAACACAGAATGCCAGTGGACCCATGATGCATGGGAGTTCAGAAACACTCAAAGAGAGTACAAGGTGTGTTAAGTTTGTGTCAGAATAAGTATGGACACTGGCAGCCCCAAAAGGTCACGTGTTCTGCTTGAACCAGAACTTCTTCCACAGAAAGAAGAAAATGACCAAGGAACCCTATCACATGCTTTTTTATCTTACATTGTTGTATTAGCCAATTGTATTAAAAATGATGGCATAAAAGGAAAAGAATAGATAAGGCAACCCCTTGCTCTCTTTCAAGTCCCTCCTAACTCATCAGTAGGCTGAAGGTAGAATGTTGGTAGAATATGTGCCTGTCAAGACATGAAATAAAATCAGTTGACTTAGTTTTGATGCAGTGTTTTGACTGCTCTGCCATGGTAAGAATGCAATACAGATTCATGTGTGAGGTATCTATTTAGACCATTCTTGCATTTTTATAAAGACATACCTGAGACTGGGTAATTTATAAAGAAAAGAGGTTTAATTGACAAGTTTCTGCAGGTGGTACAGGAAGCATAGTGCCAGCATCTGCTCAGCTTCTGGCAATGCCTCAGGGAGCTCTTACTCATAGCAGAAGGTGAAGCGGGAGAGGGCAGTTTGCTTGGTGAGAGTGGGACCAAGAGAGACAGGAGGTGGTGCCACATATTTTAGACATCAGATCTCATGTGAACTCACTCAAGGGGATGGTGCTAAATTATTCATGTGGGATCTGCCTCCATGATCCAAACATTTCCCACCAGGACTTACTTCCAACACTGGGGATTACATTTCAACATGACGTTTAGTTGGGACAAATATCCAAACCATATCAAAGTACAAAATACAAAATACAAAATGTGTAATTTTAGTGATTTCACGAGTAGCGTGCTCTTATGTTTGCATTTAAAACTGTCATTGCACAATATAAAGATCAAGGGTAAAATTAATGCTGATAATTTATTTTTTTCTTTACTCAGAAGAATATTAAATAGCAAATAAAAACACCATGACAAGTTGGTGTAGGGAGGGGAGGAAGGATGGTAAGGAGATTACAGAAGAAAACAGAAGAAAGAGAAGTTTTATATCTTAATACCTTTAACTGAACTTTTCCCATTTTCTGAACTAGAGGCACAACATTTTCACTTTGCCCTGAGCCCCACAAATTATGTGTCTGGCTCTGCTGAGGACTTTAAGGTTGGAATTGTGTGTCTAATTTTTACTAACTATGGCTGAGAAGCTTGCCATCAGTGCTACTAATATTCCCAAATTATGGAAAAGAAAGATCAAATTGGTGACTTCTTGCAAACTCCTTGAAAATATTCTTCGCATTCTTAAAACTTTTAAGTACAACTCATTCTTTCTCAAACATGAATAACCAAAATAATTTTTAAACACTCTATTTCTTCTTTAATGGCATTGCTTTATTTTATCACAAGTATTACAACATTATTTTTCTTCTATTGTTCTTGAAAACACACGGTATTTCTGCTGTCCTATGGGTTACACAGACTTTGATTGGCCAGCCCAGTAATGCTAACAGCCATGTGTTTTCTGGGCTGAGTTGGGAACCTGACCATCATTTCAGTCTTCAGGGAAAATGTGCTTTAAATACCCAATAACAAACTTAGAAACAAACTTTGTCCCATAGCTTGTTTGTGAATCAATAGCTTTTTGTTTCTAGTTTACATTTTGTGACAGTTCAAATATGATACCCGAGATACTGAATTTGCTTCATGATTGAAAAATGTGTTAATGTTTATTGAACCAGTTTTGAGAGCTTGGTATGCTCTTTTCCCTTGGATTGGACTTGAAATTTGGTCAGGAAGAGGTAGGACAAATGGGCAGGCAGGAAGCAGACAGATAGGAGAAAGAAAAGTTCCAATTTTGCACCTCGATTCAGACATTTCCTGCTTATATTCTTGCTTTTGTAATTACTAGAAGGAATACTTAATATTATTTTAAGTAATTTTTAGTCCTTTATCTCCTAGAGACCTACAAACATTAGATGTTTTCTGTGAGACTATCCTATGAGAATAGAGGTTCTAAATGCTATTCATCTCTGCGAAGTTTATTTGCTTTCAATCAGTAAGAAAAGTTAAGGATTTTAATTTAAAAGGGAAAAAGCGCAACGAGAAAAGTGAAAATGATCCCCTCTGATCGCTAATGTCAACTATGGTCACATTTAAAAATTCTTTTTCTGCACATTAAGTTCATTTTTCCTGCCTCCTCTTTTGAGTGCAATTTTTTTTCAGATAACATTATCCTAATTCGATACTAGCAATGCTAGCTAAAAACAATAATTGGATTTTTTAGGTAACAACTTCAATATGAACTGGCTTTGCCTTACTTCAGTTATATTCTTAGTTCATTATATATGTTTTCCTTTTAACTACATTTCATTCTTATGTCTTCCTACCATGTAAAGGAAGCAGTATATTTTATGTAATCTAAATGATTAGTTCTGGTAAATATTACCATATTTTCAAAAATAACGATTTCTACATTTCTATCAGCAAGCCTTCTGTAAGACAATTTTTAAACATGTTTTAAATATAGAACATGCATTTTTTTAACCAAAGGACTGTCACAGATTTTAACTCATAGAGGGATACCTAGCTATCATTTCTTTTATTGAATCTCCATCTTTTATTTGTAATAATTGTCCCTGATATTATGCTCATTTAATTTCATTGCTTTTAGAAAATGGCGGTTTTATTTTAATGATTTTTTTCTATCAAAACACTATTGGATAAAGCTTCCTTCCCAGCTTAATAACTCTTATTAAAAATTGTTTTCATGTGTTTTTTACAAAAGCAACTTAACGCAGAGACTTATGCCAGTATTATAGTCAATGTTAATAATGTCCTGGGAAACTATGAGGAAACGCTAAATGATCAGAGATCACATATTCGGAAATCTGTAGTGTGGAGACGTTTCCACTGCCATATATACAGCAGAAACAACAAAACCGCAGACATGCAGTGAATTAATTTATTAATTAATTAATTAATTTATTTATTTTTTATTATACTTTAGGTTTTAGGGTACATGTGCACAATGTGCAGGTTTGTTACATATGTATCCATGTGCCATGTTGTTTTGCTGCACCCATTAACTCATCATTTAGCATTAGGTATATCTCCTAATGCTGTCCCTTCCCCCTCCCCCCACCCCACAACAGTCCCCGGAGTGTGATGTTCCCCTTCCTGTGTCCATGAGTTCTCATTGTTCAATTCCTACCTATGAGTGAGAACATGCGGTGTTTGGTTTTTTGTCCTTGCGATAGTTTACTGAGAATAATGTTTTCCAGTTTCATCTATGTCCCTACAAAGGACATGAACTCATCATTTTTTATGGCTGCATAGTATTCCATGGTGTATATGTGCCACATTTTCTTAATCCAGTCTATCGTTGTTGGACATGTGGGTTGGTTCCAAGTCTTTGCTATTGTGAATAGTGCCGCAATAAACATATGTGTGCATGTGTCTTTATAGCAGCATGATTTATAGTCCTTTGGGTATATACCCAGTAATGGGATGGCTGGGTCAAATGGCATTTGTAGTTCTAGATCCCTGAGGAATCGCCACACTGAATTTTGATCACCTACTGTGTATCAGGTTTTTTTGTTTTCCCTTCAAAAACCACGATTTCGTCGTATTCTCACGATAAATCCTGTGAGATAAAATGAAATTCTAGGATTAGCCTCGATACCAGTAACACCTCCAACTCGCCAACAAGTTTTAAACCCCTAACTGGCACACTGCCTTGTGTAAGCAGTATTTCAATAACCTTTGCGTAAGTTAAAAAAAGTGGGAGGGAGTTTAGGGGTCCTTTGGTCCCCATAACAACTAAAAGTCTTGGTTCCTTCTAGGAAGTACAACAGATGCAGTAACAGGGAACTAACTATTCAGTGCCTCCGACGAGACCCCGCGGCCTTTCCTAGTCTGCTCTCATCTGAGCAGGAGTCCTACTCAAAGGAACCTGGTTTTCTCTCCTTTACTGGATACTACGAGGCACAAATCGGTTACTTCTGTGGGTGTCGGATTACTTGTTTGTAAACTGAGAAACCTGGACAAAGTTTTCTCTAACTTTCCCTGAATCGCCTCTGGAGGTGAGAGGGGGTTCGAGGCTGAATCAGGAAGGATACCCCAACCATCCTCTTGTGGGTCGGGAGGCGCAGATCTGCTGTGTTAAACTTGGTGGTCAACAAACTGAAAGCAGCGACCCACGGGCCGCGAGCGGAACAGCGGGAACGTTGGATCAGAAACCCAGAATCAGAGCCGCAGTCGAAGCCGCCCCCTTTTCCGGACGCCCCGCCCGCTCCTGGGACCGGTTTCACATCACGCCTTCAGCAACACGTTAAGCGTCGGTGAACTACATTTCCCAGAATACCATTCAACCTTCTTCCCAGGGCTCCAATGAGCGCCGTGATGACGCCATCAGCGGGCGCGGTGTTTAGACTCCACTGATGTCGTGGCGCTTTAGGGGAAGAAGTTGGTGTTTTGCGGGGCCCTGGTACTGAAGACGCGGTACGGGTCACCCCTAGCTGTTTCCTACTCACCCAAACCCCCGCGCCCGCCTTTTCTCTCTCTCCTCTGGCAGGATGAGGCGTGCAGGCCTGGGTAAGAGGGCTGAGGTTCGAAGTTCGGGGCCCTAGAACCGGGAGCGCTGGGGCGCGGGAGGAAATCGAACCTGTCTTCTGTTTCTGGCATTTGGTCCAAAAAATAGGATGTCTAGAGGGGATCTTTGGGGTCCATGTCGAGTGGAAACACACCATTTGTCCCAGATCTTTGGAATTTCCTTGAGTCAGATTCAAGTTTGGATGGTAGGCTAGAGAAAGTAGTGGACTAGGGGTGGGTGTGTACAGGTGGCATCTCAGTGGTCGAGTGTTTTAGTGTTATTGACCGAGCGTGGTTATGGACAATGCTATGTTTTCCAAAGCCCGACTCTGGTTTCTGTTTCTCTACTGGCCCTGGTTCTTAGTTTCTTCAGAAGCGGAATTTGAAAAGTGGGTGGTTGCACGCAAAGCACGCTAGTAATGGTCGTTAATCTGGTAACAGTGAGTTACAAAGGTAAACGTATGTGTCATTATTGTTAAAGGTCCTGGAACTGTAACTTCTGGGTCAAAGGCGATTTCTTAATCTGAACCTTGTGCCACGGTTAAGGCAGTAGAACGTGGTACGGTATGGCGACTTAACATTTGATCTTTACCTTTGGGGTTAGGAAACTGGCTCATCAGCAAGAATAAGTTAGACAAAAGGAATTTTAGTGGGCCCTTATAGTAACGCACAGCTACTAGAAGGCATTTTCTGGTTCTGAAGCTTTCTCTTAGGACACGATTTTTTTTTAAAAGAAGACCCCGCTAAATTAGAGTGCAATATACTTCAGAAAATAAATGAAACATTTGAAAAAAGATGTTACCTTTCTCAGTCATTATAAGTTTGAAAAAAGAAAAAAAAATTCCCCAAAGTGTCAGATATTTAAAGTCAGTGAAAGTTCCCAATAACCATAGACTTGTTTATTGATCAATAAATTGTAGTATGAGAAAGTTTTTTGTTTTTTTTTTTAATGAAGTTTTTATGAATACTGGGATCATAGAAAATGGGGCCAGGTAAATTGAAGAGAAAAAAAGAAATAATTTTGAGAAAGTTTAGTTTTATATGTCTAAATGTTTTTCTTGTTCATCATCATTAATAACAGAAAAAAAGATTTATTGTGTGCTTGAGTAAGCTGTAGGTATACAGTTGTTTGTTGCCCTGTTTGTGATCCCCAAAGCTTCCAGTCTAGGTGGGGAGTAGGAATATGTGCAAAGATAAATTGTAGTACAAAGTGTCGCTATACATCCAAATACCAGGTAAGTTCTACATATAAGGGATGGTCTCAGAGGTTTCAGAGACAGATCACTGTGTACTTTGTGGGGAAGATCCTTGTGTATTTTGTGGAGACATAGGAATTTGAAGTAGACCTTGAATAATGGAGAGTGGGGGAAGTGAGTTCCAGAAAGGAGGAACTCAAAAGAAGTAAGGGATTATGATTAAGCCAGTTTGGGTGAAGTAGGGGATGCGGGATCACACTGTGGAGATCTTTGCATTCGAGGCTAAAGAGTTTGTATTTCATCAGTAGGCCTCTAGGCCCTTTTGAGTATTTTCCTGCTGCAGTGTGCCACGTTAAATTGCAGGAAAGTGACTTGAGTAATGGTTCTCAGCCCTGACTGTACATTAGAATCCCTTGGGAAGTTTTTAAAGTATTGTTACCTGGACCTCAGCTCAGCCAGTTAAATTAGAATCTCACCAATTTAGAGCCCACTACCTTCTCCTTTTTTTCTTTCTTTTTTCTTTTTTTTAAAAAAGCTTTTCTGTGATTGAGAGGAGAGGTGATTACCTAGGTAACTACTATTGCTATAATTTACATTGGTGTGAAGTGACAAGGGCTTTTGTTACACATTTTTTCTTTTCTTTTTTTTAAAGTATGAATGCATATTGACCTGAAATTTTAAATTTGGGATCATAGTGAATCTGATACATATCCATAGGCAGAAGCTGCCACACTTCACATGAATCTCTAAATGGTTTTGTTAGCTTACTGATAGAACCTATGCAAAAAAAGTAGCGTTTATCTAAATAAACAAAGGCTGAGGATGATCTTCAGTAGTCACTAACTTTCTTACAACTTTTCATAGCAGTACACCACCAGAAGAGAAGTGGCTTTGTTTGGAATAGCAATTCTAGCATTTTATTTGGTTTTTACTTTTTTCATTGTATTTGGGATGGGTCATAGTTTGAGGGAAGATCAACTCTTTAATAGGAATGTGCATTGATATATATCTGGACAATAAATACAAGAATTTCACTTTGAATAAATGGAACAGCATGGAAGAACTCTAAAATTAAAATTAAGATAGGCAAAAGCAACTAAACAAAGGAAAGAAAAAATAGCAATTAATTTATAATAAATTCCTTGGTGAAGTTGTCAAATGTTTGAATTCAACCAGTCAGTAATTACTTATTGGGTAAATGTTATATACTCAGAACCTCAGCCATACAAAATAAGAAGACATTATTCTTTCTTTAAGTATCTTGGCCCTTATTAAACTACAGTTTGCACAGAGTATCATTGATTAATAGAGTAAGAATGCATTTTTAAATGGTGATTTTAATATTTGGCTGAGCGGAAAAATATGCCCACTCCTTGAGTTCTTTTATAATAAAACATGTGGAGAGCTTCATGGATAGTGTGTCATGGATAGTGTGTCAGCAGGAAAATTCAGATAGTACAACTCTCTTCTGTTTGGAAAATACTTCTTCAATATTTTGTTGTGGTTTTTGTGGTGGTGAAGATTGCATAGGTATCTGCTGCATATAAAGTACTCATTAGGTACAGAGAGGATATGGAAGCATGAGATACTGTCTTTGCCTTCAGAGAAGCATATGATTCCATTCTGGACAAAGGTATGCACATTAAAAGTTCAATAACAGTGAACTCAGATTCTTTTCATTAATTAGTTCACATCATGTGTTCATTGAGTGTGACTTACAGTGTGTATGTGTTTGTAGATTTATGGGGGGACATACAGTGTTGAGTCAAACAAACTTAGTCTCTTCCCTTATAGTACTGTACAGAGTGCAATATTAATGTTACATACAATCAGAGCTGTAAGAAATCAGTGAGAGTTTTGCTTCATAGGGAAAATGAAATTTGTGTTGTGCCTTGAAAGAACTTCCTATTCACACCTTGACTGTCCTTCAGTGATCAGTGCTGTTACCTCCTGTCACTGCTGCTGCATCTGCTCATTGGGCATACGGAGACCTCTAGTTTTGTTTGTTTTTAATAGATGAGGTCTTGCCATGTTGCCCAGGCTGGTCTCAAATTCCTGGCCTTAAGTGATCCTGCCTCCCTCAGCTTCCCGAGTAGCTGGGATTATAGGTGCGAGCTACCGTGCCCAGCAGGCTCTGGGACTTCTAGTTTTGATATCATTCCTTTCCCCACATTCTCAAGCCACTGTTGAATCTACTTTAATATCTGTCCAATCTAATCCCCATAATCCAGATCTTCAACCGCTCTTTTGGCATGCAGTCTCAACCTCTTGGGGCTCTGTTTTTCTGCAACCCCAATATTATAAACTTCCAACTATAGATTAGTCCAACCATCCAGCTTCTCCTGGACTAACTCAGGCCAATGAACTCTTCTGTAGAAAAAAACCACACACCTGGGACGATTGAAGCCACCGTAGTATATTGCCTCAAACAAGTTTATTTTATCTTTAGTAATCCTGTGCAGTCCCGGTCCCTTTCCTCCATCATTTTCCTTACAGTATATTCTGAATGATCACCCATTCTTCAGCAGATAGCCCGTTTTCTCCCTTTACTGAGAAAATTGATGGCAATAATTATGTTAAAAAAGAGTTCACGCCTGTAATCCCAGCACTCTGAGGGGCCGAGGCGGGCAGATCATGAGGTCAGGAGATAGAGACCATCCTGGCTAACACGGTGAAACCCTGTCTCTGCTAAAAAATACAAAAAAAAAAAAAAAAAAAAAAAAAAAAATTAGCCGGGCGTGGTGGCAGGCGCCTGTAGTCCCAGCTACTCAGGAGGCTGAGGCAGGAGAATGGCATGAACCCGGGAGGCGGAGCTTGCAGTGAGCCGAGATTGCGCCACTGCACTCCAGCCTGGGCGACAGAGTGAGACTCCATCTCAAAAAAAAAAAAAAAGTATAGTTAACTAACACCCTGAACTATGCCGTTTCCTCTTAATCGCCCAACATATTTATATATGTATTCACTGTCTAAGGCCCACTCCATCTGTTGTTTGATAGCCTGATGACTATGAAGTACTATATTAGACAGGGAGGTGTACATTCTTATCCCTTAGAGTTCCATAAAAGTAGCACCTAGAAAGAACAATGGATCTGATACATGGTAATTCTTCAAATACATGTTGAAGAATAAGTGAATTTCCCTCTTGACTCTCAGCTAACATTCTGCATAAGTTATTGCATCTCTTTCCTAGAGCTTCAGTTTGCCCCCTCCCTGCTTTGGCTCTTTCCTGTCCAACTGTCTATTTAAGAGAAAGAGATGTCAGTAAAGGACCCTCGCTGCTATGAGCTCCCATCCTTCTGTATTAACCACTTTTCCGTTCCTCTTCACAGCCATGCTTCTTCAATGGGTAGATGATGTTACTGCTTTTAGAACTTTTATTAAAATATATGTTTCTCTTGAGCAGGGAATGTATCCTGAATATTCTTGTGTATTAGTACCTATTTTTGTATCTTCTGGACAATCAATAAGCAATCCAGAAATGTATATCAAAATGAACTGAACTGAATATTGTTTGGTTAACAGAGGGTAATGGAAAGAATTGGTCTGGTCTCTGTTTGGTTATTTTTTAAATTCATTTGGAGTATGAATATTAGAGACACATGTGGTTTGCAAGGTCCTCCAGGGGTCTTTTTCAGTTCTTTCCTAACTATCAGTGTTTCAGAAGTGACTTCTCTAGAACTACCTTTGTGACTCTGATCCTTGCAGGTGAAGGAGTACCTCCTGGCAACTATGGAAACTATGGCTATGCTAATAGTGGGTATAGTGCCTGTGAAGAAGAAAATGAGAGGCTCACTGAAAGTCTGAGAAGCAAAGTAACTGCTATAAAATCTGTAAGTATATAACAAATATTATATGTGTTTTAATTCATAGATTTCTATACATATAATTATAAACTATATATTCTTATTGACGTCATCCTAAGGAATTCATTTACTCAGATACTGTGGTTTTGTTAGGTCAAAGTACACTCAAAATTTAGACTGTGCTTTGAGTAAGTTAAAAAATGTGGCACATCAAAAGATAGTTTTTTTTTTAATACTTAAGAAAAATCTCCAGCTGTTTTTTGTATACTGTATGCTGTCTGCTATAATGTCTCAAAACAGAGCTGTCCATCTTCCACCCCCAAGTAGCTCTTCTGCTTTTTTTAATCCAGTCCTCTAAGCTATAAATCTTGGTCTTTCTTATTTCTACCTTTGTACTTCATTTCAGTCACTGAGTCTTACAATGTCTTTCTGATGTTTCTATCTTTGCCTTTCTATTTCTAATACTATCCCCTGGTTTTCTTTTCTTTTCTTTTTGAGATGGAGTTTTGCTCTTGTTGCCCAGGCTGGAGTGCAATGCTGCAGTTTTGGCTCACTGCAACCTCTGCCTCTTGGGTTGAAGCAATCCCCCTGTCTCAGCCTCTCAAGTAGCTGCGATTACAGGCGCCCACCACCACACCTGGCTAATTTTTGTATTTTTAGTAGAGACAGGGTTTTACCATGTTGGCCAGGCTGGTCTTGAACTCCTTATCTCAGGTGATCCGCCCGCCTTGGCCTCCCAAAGTGCTGGGATTATACGTGTGAGCCACAGCACCTGGCCTATCCCCTGGTTTTCTTAGTGAACTACTGGAAGAACCTCTTAACCTATTTGTTCCTGTTTTTTTGCACATTATGATCTGAGCTATATAATCATTGCCACAGTCCTCTTTTAGAATGTTTTAAAACTTACATCCTGCACTCCCAGAAGTCTTCAGTGTCTTTCCACGATTTAATAAAGTTCATGCTTCGTAGCTTGATTAAATCAGATAGATCTTTCAAAAATTAGCCTTAGCTTTTGAGATCTTATCTCTCACACTTCCAGAATCTGTATGTGCTTCCTGCTAGACAAATTACACTTTGTGTCCTGTGTATGCTGTCACTTTCCCACCCCCATATCACACTATCCCTTTGCCTTAAGCCTCCACTTCCTTCTTAGATCAACTGAAGTGCTGCTTATCCACATGGGCCCCACTTCATTGCATCCCCCCTCCAAATTTTTACCTGATTACCACATCCAAAAGTAACTTTTCTTCTTATGAACATAAGACCATTTGTGCCATTTCTTTTTCTTTTTTTTTTAATAATTTCAGCTTTTATTCTAGATTCAGGGAGTACATGTGCAAATTTGTTACATGGGTATATTGCATGATGCTGAGATATGCATGATCTTGTCACTTAGGTAGTAAGCATAGTATGCAACAATTTTTCAACCCTTACCCTCCTCCCTACCTCCCCCATCTAGTTGTCTCCAGTGTCTATTCTTGCCATCTTTATGTCCAAAAGTACCTAAAGTTTAGCTCCCACTTATAAGAGAGAGCATGTGGTATTTGGTTTTCTGTTCCTGCATTAATGTGCTTAGGATTATGGCTAAGTCCTTGTGTTCCATTTTTTAAAAGAAAAAAGGATTATGGCCTCCAGCTGCATCCATATTGCTGCGAAGAACATGGTCTTGTTCTTTTCATGGCTGCATAGTATTCTACATATATATGTACCACATTTTCTTTTATTTATTTTTATTTATTTTTATTTTTCCCCATTCTTTTTTTAAATTTTATTATTACTATACTTTTAGGGTACATGTGCACAATGTGCAGGTTTGTTACATATGTATACATGTGCCATATTGGTGTGCTGCACCCATTAACTCCTCATTTAGCATTAGGTATATCTCCTAATGCTATCTCTCCCCCCTCCCCCCACCCCACAACAGTCCCCGGAGTGTGATGTTCCCCTTCCTATGTCCATGAGTTCTCATTGTTCAATTCTCACCTATGAATGAGAACATGCGGTGTTTGGTTTTTTGTCCTTGTGATAGTTTACTGAGAATGATGGTTTCCAGTTTCATCTATGTCCCTACAAAGGACATGAACTCATCATTTTTTATGGCTGCATAGTATTCCATGGTGTATATGTGCCACATTTTCTTAATCCAGTCTATCATTGTTGGACATGTGGGTTGGTTCCAAGTCTTTGCTATTGTGAATAGTGCCGCAATAAACATACATGTGCATGTGTCTTTATAGCAGCATGATTTATAGTCCTTTGGGTCTATACCCAGTAATGAGATGGCTGGGTCAAATGGTATTTCTAGTTCTAGATCCCTGAGGAATCGCCACACTGACTTCCACAATGGTTGAACTAGTTTACACTCCCACCAACACTGTAAAAGTGTTCCTATTTCTCCACATCCTCTCCAGAACCTGTTGTTTCCTGACTTTTTAATGATCGCCATTCTAACTGGTTTGAGATGGTATCTCATTGTGGTTTTGATTTGCATTTCTCTGATGGCCAGTGATGATGAGCATTTTTTCATGTGTTTTTTGGCTGCATAAATGTCTTCCTTTGAGAAGTGTCTGTTCATGTCCTTCGCCCACTTTTTGATGGGGTTGTTTGTTTTTTCTTGTAAATTTGTTTGAGTTCATTGTAGATTCTGGATATTAGCCCTTTGTCAGATGAGTAGGTTGCAAAAATTTTCTCCCATTTTGTAGGTTGCCTGTTCACTCTGATGGTAGTTTCTTTTGCTGTGCAGAAGCTCTTTAGTTTAATTAGATCCCATTTGTGAATTTTGGCTTTTGTTGCCATTGCTTTTGGTGTTTTAGTCATGAAGTCCTTGCCCACGCCTATGTCCTGAATGGTATTGCCTAGGTTTTCTTGTAGGATTTTAATGGTTTTAGATCTAACATGTAAGTCTTTAATCCATCTTGAATTAATTTTTCTATAAGGTGTAAGGATGGGATCCAGTTTCAGCTTTCTACATATGGCTAGCCAGTTTTCCCAGCACCATTTATTAAATAGGGAATCCTTATCCCACATTTGTGCCTTTTCTGTAGCACTCATTCACAAATCATAGTGAGTTGCATTGGCATTATTTGTATGTAAAAGGAATTTACCAGAATGCAGGTTTTTTATTGTACTTACTTTGTATTCTGTATAGCACTTAGCATAATTCCTTATCAGTGGTGTTGAGTAAATTTGTATTGAACAAAGGAATTACACAAAGATGATTTTAATAATATATGTGATTGATACTGCGTTATAATGAATGTGACGTTCACTTATAAAGCATTCAGTAGAAGCCCATGTTGATAAAACTTAATTGGTATTTCATTATAGTCTTTGGAAAATCGAATTACATTCAGTCTGGAGACCTTTAGATTTTGAAACAGGATTGTTTTCAAAGTCATATTAAACTAAAGTTGATTTATGAACTAAGTAATATTGTATAATGTTAATTTTTAAAATACAACACTTGGAAGGACTTCAGAATTAAATGCCTTTAAACCCCCCCCCCATGTAGATAATTTAGATTACTTGTTAGAAGAAAGTTGTGATGTCCTAGAAATATTTTTCCTTGGCATGAATGACAGTGATAGAAAGAAGTTGAGTAATGTGGGCAGTCTAGCTTCATGGTTACTTTATTATCTCCGAATTGTTAAATCTGGGAGGAAAGCTCATGTTCTGATCTATAGAATTCTAGTGTGGTTTTGTATCAGTATTATCCCATGTGCTTTCACACAGATGAAGAACAATATTTGCAGTGGTTTACCAAGATTTTCAGTAGATGATTCTATTTATTTAAATATATTGAAAGTGAAGCCTTTGATGAATCTGTCCTATAAAGTATTAGATAGATTTTGGTTTGAATAGTTGTCATAATTACCTATAGTATTGTGTTTTGTAAGCTATGGCTCTTTTCTTCAGAGCTTCAGGAAGTAACACTAATATATATATTTTTAATTTATTATCATATTTTAAAGCAAAAACGTTTAAAATGTAAGGAAATAATCAATTTAGACATATTTAAAGTAATGTAACATTTCATTAGGAAAATATGAAATACTTTTGTCCAGATTTGAATTGGTTGTATGGGTACTTGTAGATCTTTCAAAATGTGATAAGGTTGGGTACTAGGCTTAATTCTTGGTTGATGAAATAACCTGCACAACAAATCCATGTGACATGAGTTTACCTGTATAACAAACCTTCACCTGTACCCCCAAACCTAAAATAAGTTAAAAAATAAATAAAAATATATATAATTTATAAAATATAATAAATAAATAAATAAAATGTAAGAAGGAAATATACAGATATGTGTAGGAATTTGTAGCTTTTGTGGGAATATAATAAAGATATAAAAGCATGCAAGGTTAAGAGAATCAGAGAGAAGTAGTACATACCAAATTAAAAGATGGAATTGAATATTAAGATGAAATTAAAATAAAGAGGAAAGAGGAAATGTCCATAATTGGGAGGAGTAGAAATTCCAAATTTATTTTTTATTGATCTTGGTGGAAAAAGTATCAGAAGAAGAGAGTTTATGTGTCTAGAAGACTGTTTCATTTCAGAAAATGTATATGCTTGGGATGACATTATTTTTACTTTATAACACTTGAATACTTTTATGTGAGTAATCCTGTGTATACCTTCTTCTTTATAGCTTTCCATTGAAATAGGCCATGAAGTTAAAACCCAGAATAAATTATTAGCTGAAATGGTAAGTGGTTATGATTTTAACTTTAAGAAATTTGATCTAATATTCGCAAATAATAGAATTTCAACTTTTATTCATTTTGAAATAGATACAGAGATCCTAAGTCCTTGATTCCCATCCATTTGTATCTAATGTGTTTGGAATAACTATAAGGTTTATTTTTGCCATGGTTTTGCATTTTTCATCTCGTCTCACACTGTAAGTGGGAGGAACAAGTGGAAGCCAATATATCTTTAATCCTGTTTTTAGAAAGATTGTTAAAAACTCAAGACAAATGACTATTTTGAGTAGTCTTAGAAATCTCAATAGTAGAGACTACTAGTAATTTATTAACCAAGCAATCAAAAGGCACTTGATATCCAGCCAACCAAATGTCATTCACTTAATGGATACTTACTCTTTTGCTTGATTTCCTAAGGATCACTTCTGAAAAAAGTGCTCATAGATTTGAACAGCCCGGAGCCTTTTCGTTCTAACAACATATACCTTTTCTTGTTAGGGTCCCCTTCCATTTGTTAACGTTTATCTTGAATGTCAAGCTTCTCTGAACCTTCTCTGGTTCCATGTGCTTTTAAAATTGTGCTATTCAAAAATGAATTTGGCATCAAAAGCAATGTTCTTGCTAAGCTTGTACACTATAATCAGCTAGGGACCTCTTTAAAAATGTATATGCCTGATTCTGTCTTTAAATATACTGATTTAGCATTTTGTGAGGAGGGATCTAGATGTAAATATTTTGAAAAAAGCATCTCCAGTGATTCTGATGCATAACCATGGTGAAGAACCATAGATCTAAAGTGTATGAGCCACATAGACACTGAGCTATACAAGGGATATTATTATGCCAGGGCCTTTACATCTCAGGATATTAAAATTTCTGTGAAAGTGTGTGTAATATTTCTAGTCCATACCTAAGCCTCTCTCACCTTTAGGATTTTCCAGCTATGTTTTAATATGGTAGTTTTTCTCCATCCATATTTATAGTCGTTATCACATTTTACTACCTCTATATGATATTCTCTTAACTTAATAGACTCTACTTCAAAGTCAGCTGTCTAAACAAAAGGATATTAAAAGTAAAGGTCCAAGGCCGGGCGCGGTAGCTCACGCCTATACTCCCAACATTTTGGGAGGATGAGGTGGGTGGATTACCTGAGGTCAGTAGTTCAAGACCAGCCTGGCCAACATGGTGAAACCCCATCTCTACTAAAAATACAAAAAAATTAGCTGGGCGTGGTGGCGTGTGCCTGTGGTCCCAGCTACTTGGGAGGCTGAGGCAGCAGAATCACTTGAACCTGGGAGGCAGAGGTTGTAGTGAGCTGAGATTGCACCACTGCACTCCAGCCTGGGCAACAGAGCGAGACTCCATCTCTAAATAAATAAATAAGTAAATAAAGGTACATTTAACTGCTAACCATATTACATTTTGGATGAATTCTCTACTTGGGTAGCAGTCAGCCATTTGACCTTGGAGAGCAATGGCACAATAAAAAGTGGGGAAAAAAATCTGTGCGATAATGCACAAAGTACTTACATTTATTGTTAATGTTTTTTAATCCCCATAATTGGAATAACACCTAAATAGTTTTGAGTTGTTGAATTACTCTGTAGAGCTGAAAGAAGTGTTTATTGGACAATGAAAGAGCTTTTTATTCACTGAGAGTATTACTGTATTTTGCATGGAGAAATCAGGCTGATAATTCAAGGTTATCAACAGGCTCCTGAATTGATTAAACACAAAACTGTCATTACAAATGTACTGTGGTAACAGTTATTCAATTACTTGGATATGCATATGTAGACTAGTAGAATCTAACTGTTATATTTTATTTGCCTTTATCTCTGATAGGATTCACAATTTGATTCCACAACTGGATTTCTAGGTAAAACTATGGGCAAAGTGAAGATTTTATCCAGAGGGAGCCAAACAAAGCTGCTGTGCTATATGATGCTGTTTTCTTTATTTGTCTTTTTTATCATTTATTGGATTATTAAACTGAGGTGATGCATGTAATTGTGAATTGGAATTTGTTCCAACTTAATGGCTTGGAGTACCACTTTGATAAAAATCAGCATCAAAACATTCCTAGTGTTCAAATACTGTGGCATTTTCCATTGAAAATTGCTGAATTTTGCTTATTTTATAAATCACATTAGTTAATACAGTGGTCTTTGAATACTGTTTCTTAATGACTCATTTTAGCCCCCTATTTTCAGGGGTAGCGAGAGGGTGTGGCTCCACTAATTTCCAGTTTGTTTTTCTATTGTTTGCCAACTGTCAGATTAAATAGCATTATAATATTTTGTTGTAATCATAAATGCAGGTTTATGTCCCATGTAAGGAAACTTAGTGGGAGAGTAACAGAATGCCTGGAGAGCCTGACTCTGAGCTCTTGAAGTAGTCAACCAGTTTGTGGTAGAATGGTAATTGAATTTTCCTAACTGTTATCAACTGTAATGATATACTCCTTTCTCCTCCTTTATTTAGTTAAAATCGTAGGGTGATTTCTTTTTACCTGCAATCTTCCTAGTAATTTTTGATGATAATGACTTCTCATTTCTTTCTGCCCAAAGACTTCATTCTTTAAATAAAGCTTGTTATTTTGGCATATTTCTGGTAGGGATCATTGCACATGTGTATCAGTATAGTTATTATTTCATATTAACTTTATAAATTCTCTTGACTTGGCTTATAATAGTTTTATGATTTTTACTACATAGGTAGGACATTTGATTATCATTTGTGACAGAATAATGTGAAGTTAAGTAATTACTGAACTCTAAATGGAAATAGTACGCAAGAAACTCAGGCATTGAACTTGAAGATAAGAGTATTGTTGCTTTAATCCAGTGTATTTGTTTATGGAAAGAAAAACACAAAGGCAGATTGTTGAGTAGAAAATATTAAATATTGTTAAATATTCTGTATTTTGGAATTTATCCATTTATAGGCTTCAAAAGTAAATTTTTAAATAAAATATATTAGTCGACTGTGTTACTTCTTTAAGTCTCTTTTACGTTCTTAATAGAATCTGAGAAATGGTCCTGACAACTCAGATTCCAACCCAAATCAAGCAAAGTTAATATTTGTATTGTTGGAACTTGCTTCAAACAAATAAGCAAATCTTGACTCTATTTCAAAAATCTCTTTAATTCTTTATATTTTTGGTTATGAATCTATTTTCTTGGATTTTACCGAGTTTTCAATTCTTTTTGTTCATCCCTAATAACCTGTCAGTTTGGGTCCTATTTTTTCTGGCTTCATTCATCATTATTTGGGCCTCTACCTGACAGGTTAAAACCACCGGAACTGAGTGTGGTTAAGGGACTTAAACAGATAAGCCTGACGTGTGATGGGAGAGGCACTGGTTTGAGTTAGATGACCTGGGTTCATATCTCTATTCCTTAACTTGCTCACTGCTTTTGTCCTTGATTTCTTCATTACACCATCTATTTCATAGGATAGTTGTGAGAAGTAGATAATATATTGTAAAGTGCCTGGCATGTGATAATCACTCAATAAATGTTGGTTCTCACTATCATTAATAGAAATTCTCAGAAAAGGTAGTTATTTTAAAGACAAGACAATAGGTTGTTTTCAGGCTTCAAGGTGATGAAATACCTCCAAGTAGATATTTTCATCAGGCAATTGGAGAGTGACTCATTCATTCAAGAAGTTTTTAACTGTACTTTGTGTCAAGTATGTGACACCAGAGCTCAGAGGAGACTCAGAAATCATTGTCAATAATTAAAGTTGTGAAAAACAGGAAGAGCAGAAGGCCAAAGAAAATGACTTAAAAACGAAAACAGGAGAATCAACAATGGAAGCAGAGGATATCAAAGCCTTAGGAAAACCAATGATGGCAAGAGAAGGATGGATTTCAGGATCGTTTGGCTATTTTATGAAAGTACTTTGTAAAATATTTAAAAATTTTAAATGTGGACAGTATCATCAAGCAGATAGAGATTTCAGGAAGAGGGATTTTGGGTGGTACAAAAGTGATTCTCATCACTGCATGGATCAACATTTCTTATGATTTTTATTTCTAAGTACTATTTAAAGTAGGTCTCTACCTGGCATTTTGTCTTGCTCCTTCACATGACTGTGTCTGCTGAGATTCTTGGCAGGCAGGGAACTCCTCTGGACACACTGGCATGTCCCTGCCCAACCAGGGATCCTTCTGCCAGCACCATCTTTTTCCATCTAAAACAAATGTGCAACATTTTAAGCATCAGAATTCTGGAGCAGAGAACCCTAGCACCTGTCCCCATGAAAAGCTCTGGTTCTATAAAATAGTTTTCCTAATTTTTTAATGCTCCTAAATTTCAAGTTAGATATATTGAATTTACTTCTTTGAGAGAATGTTGGAAAAGTGCCTGATAATTTGGGTTTATGCAGTCAATAAATAATGTCATCATTCTATACTGATGAGTAAACTTTGACTAAATATTTATTGGGAAGCAGAGTAGCATCGTGGCTAAGACCAAAGGCTATGAAGTTACACTGCCTGAGCATAAATCCTGGCTCCACCATTCACACTATGACTTTGGGCTGATGACCTCTCCATCTCAGTTTCTCTGTTTGTAAAGCAGGAATAAAAAGTGTATAAAAATATAGAAATACGCTCATAGGCTGATAGGAATAATTAAATAAAATATTTAAAAATATTGATTTTTTATTTCTGTGGTGTAAAATCTCCCACCACACTCGATTCCAAGCACTATTGTGACAGCACTGAAACACAAGAGTTGTGAATATACATGCACAATTAGCTCTCTTGAGTTGGTACAAGCTAAATTCAGTACTCTGTGGTTATGTTGGTAAGTGTTCTTCTGAAATATTTAGAAGTTATTTGTTTCCCAAATGAGAATCTCTTACTTAAATTTTAGTAGAGAAACTTCAGATGACATGAAATTAACTGATGAATTAACTTGAGAATGATACCTTTCAAAGGCAATAGACAGTTAGAAGATCATTTACATATTTTGCATATGTTAACTTTTTCTCAACTTGTATGGATAAAATCTTCCTACATTTATTGACCTTCCATCTTCTGGTATTTGAAATCCTGTGCAAGAATCATATATGAAAAAGGCACATGGTTATTGTTACTCTGGCTTTCTCCATTCTTTTCCTTTCAGTTAAATGTTCAAGCAGGAGAGCAGGATCCTTCCGTACATTTCATATAGCTTTGTTCTCTTTGTATATATATTGGCATCTATATCTTAGCCAAGTAATTCACCTTGTCCTTTTAGAAGAATTTTTCACAAGCCTTGGAAAGACTATTGCATGAACCAAAGAGATACGCAAAGTGCCAAGTTCAAGTCTTAAAGTAATCTTTCCTTAATCTTCAAAATGAAGAGAAAGAAATAAACATAAAATGCTTCTGACCAAAAAAAAAACAAGCATATACTAGATGTGAGACTCCAAAATTCATTCAAGCTTAATCATTTATAACTTTAGTAGCTAAAGTACAATGCAAAATGTAACCACATTATCCATTATAAATATAAGTATTCTACAAAGTCTTTATGACATTTAGAAAAGAAAAACTTTCATGTTTTCTTTTGACTAACTTTGCTAATTTCAACATGGGTTATAATTATACAATTATGTAAAGAATTGTTTCTACTATGTTTTCTCAAAGATCGATGATTGTGGTGTGATTACTGAATCTGACTTTTAGTATTTATAGCTTCTCTAATGTCTGTAATTAATTTAGAAATGAGCAGGAGAAAATGAAACACAGCATAAAAATGTCTATATACAACAGATATTAATATATTTATAATGAAAAACCTTGTCAGGTCATCAATTTACATTTTAAAAGAATATTTATAATTATTGCTTTCTCCTCAAGTTTATCTCATTAATTAATAAATAGTTCGACCAGCTGGTAATTTATTAAGCTTTTACATTATTTAATAATCCATTTGCTTTAAAGCACGTAAGATAAACTGTCTTATTTTTAAGGGAAGTAGAACATGAGTTTTATGTGAGGTAATTTGTATTTCAGAAAAGTTATTGGAATAAAATACTTTAGTCTGATTATAGACAGATTTAATGCTTGGTTTCTTCAAAGATCTTTTAATATGTTAATTTTACATTAATATATATTTATGTTTAACTTATTTCAAAATTATTTAAAATCTGTAAAAGGCAAGTTGAGTTTGTTTTGTTCACACACAAGACAATTTCAAGGAGTCCAAATATGTTATAATGATGTCTATTAAAGATATCCATACTACATGATTAAAATTATTTTCTTAATTAATGGATTATCTTCTAGGTTACTGCTTGAAAGACAAACAAACTTCTGAATGGTATGTGCTAGTCAGCTCCCTTAAACTCTTTGTCTACATTTGTTTCTCATGGCTAAATAATTTAAATTTAATTTTAAACTATTTCTAAAATAGTTTTAGATTCACACAGAGAGCATTTTAAACCAGATCAATGGGGATATAGAAAACATTCTTTATATTGGTTACACACTCTTTTGTCTTCAAAATTGCCATAAACCCCGTTTCCACAGGCTCAGTGAAAACTGAGCACCAAGAGCATGACGTATTTTTGACTCTAGCAAAAAACTAGAAAAGTACACACAAATTTTGTTTGCATTCACAACCGGTCACTTAAGGCAACTGACAATGCCAGGCTCCCTACTGTGAAGTTTGTAACAGATGGGACAAGACAAATTGCAAAGTTTCGTTCACTTGCTCTTACACACAGTGTATCTGAATCTACCTTTTGGGCGTGGCTAGCAAACCACCCTAGGGCAGTTTCACAGAATCCTCTCTCTAAACTTTAAAAAACTTAAATTTATTGTTTTTAAAAAAAGAAACTACAAATCTATTTCATAAAACAACAGCATTCTAATATTTGAATTTAAGAGTGATTTTAATATACTTGCTTTGGCCGGGTGCGGTGGCTAACGCCTGTAATCCCAGCACTTTGGAAGGCCGAGGTAGATGGATCACTTGAGGTCAGTAGTTCAAGACCAGCCTGGCCAACATGATGAAATCCCGTGTCTACTAAAAATACAAAAATTAACCATCATTCTCAGCAAACTATCGCAAGGACAAAAAACCAAACACCACATGTTCTCACTCATAGGTGGGAATTGAACAATGAGAACACATGGACACAGGAAGGGGAACATCACACACTGGGGCCTGTTGTGGGATGGGGGGAGGGAGGAGGGATAGCATTAGGAGATATACCTAATGTAAATGATGAGTTAATGGGTGCAGCACACCAACATGGCACATGTATACATATGTAACAAACCTGCACATTGTGCACATGTACCCTAAAACTTATAATAATAAAATAAAAAAAATTAGCCAGGGCGTGGTGGCGGGCACCTGTAATTCCAGCTACTCGGGAGGCTGAGACAGGAGAATTGCTTGAACCCAGGAGGCGGAGGTTGCAGTGAGCCGAGATCACGCCACTGCACTCCAGCCTGGGTGACAGAGTGACTCCGTCTCAAAAACAACAAGAACAACAGTATATATATATATATATATATATATATATATATATATATATATATATTTATATATATTTGCTTAACTTTTTTCTACCACTGTGTGTCTTAGAATTAATCACAAGGAAGTTGTGATGGAATAAGCTTTAATATAAGTGAAATGTGTGTGGACAAAAATGAAAAGGAAGGAAGGAGAGACAGGAGAAAGTTAAACTCCAGTCCTTTTTGTATTAACATGGTCTTTTACCTAAATTATATTCAGCTTTTTCTGGAGGATGTAGACCTTCTAAGGGCAGATGGGCAGCATGAAAATATTATATGTTAACTTATTTGCTTTTTAATTAAGTGTACGAGTGTTGCTTTATTCAACATGCAGTTTTGCTCTTGTTTCTAGTAATGAAATGATGTATGTTTTCAGAAAATTTAATTAATTACCAATTAAACAATTCCTACTGGTACTAATCCATGCCAGGTAAACTCAAGATGGGTTTTTTAAATATAAGCATGCATATTTACTCATGACTTAAATTTTTGTTCTAGTACTTCCCTAGAGAGGTTATACACATCCATCCCTCTTAAACTGTAACATCTGCTATGTAAAACTCATGTTTTTCTTCACCAGTGAGGAATTTTAAATTGTTAACATCTTCAAAAGATATCTCTGTGGTGTTTGATGGCCTATGCACATAAACAGTTTTCCAATTCTTTTAGAGATATGAATTCCTAATAATAAAGAACATAAAAATTATATGTAGAAAAGGACATTTTTAGTATAAAAAATAAAATATTTGTCTTTAATTCATTTAGGAAAGACATATTTGGTGTGTATCAACATAAAAGACCTTATGTTAAACACCCGTGTTTTCCATTAAGCACTCGGCACAGTAGTAGATCCCAACAAGGGTTTTCTGAATAAATTGATGCTTTGGTTTTCATCTTTTCTGCTAGAGAACGTATCTTTTTAATCACCTCTCACTAAAATTCCAGTGCTGAGACCATAAAAGGCCCTTAATAAAAATATATGGCTTGATTAATAACATACCAAGTTTACTTACTAGCTGAGCTTCTTTGAGTATTAGAGGTACAATATTTTAGCCATTAGATTAATTGGGGGCCAAAAATTATTGCTAAATTAAAATTCTTCTTATGATTTTCGCTACCGTAAAGCTGAGGGAAGATGGGTTAAAATTGAATGCCATGTCTACAGGGTCAGGTATGGGTGCCACTTAGGTACAAGTGGAAGAACAATTGAGGAAAGCTATTTAATATTCTTCTTCTTGCATCAAAATTCACATTTTGTAATCAAGTATCTTAGCTTTAAAATGCACTTAAAAACTTTTTTTCTCTAAACTCAGAATATAGCCTTGAAATGCACTTTAAAACTCTGTTTCTCTCCCTTTCCCACCAGACACTCCCTGGCACCATGCACAGTTATTTAATGATATGCTTGTTTAGAAGCTCCTGGGGCTACTCTAGAAGCAAACCAGATATGGAAACCCAGTTGTAGAACTCTCCCCCACCTAGAAATTACCTCAGAGGGGATAATCTATGACCCAGCCACAGTGAAGATGATGCCAGCTTTGATTCTGTCCAGGTAGACAATAATTCAAGATAGCCATTGGAACAAGACATGCAGACCCGCACCTTGCACAACTCCTGCAAGTTTCTCTTTTTAAACCCCCACAGTCAGCCCAAAAATTTGAAATGGTTTTGTAGAGGCATAAACTCAAGCCATTTCCTCAACTGCCAGCGTTTGATTAATAAAGCTGCTTTCCTTCCACTATACGTCACCTCTTGTGTATTCGGCTTCTCAAGCGGCAAGTGGCTGAACTTGCGTTCCATTACAATTTCAAGGCATGAGAGGTTTGTCAGTATCTCTGACCCAAGTTGATCTGGTGAGTCAGGCATTTCATTCCTGAAAGCCTAGATTTAAAAAAAAAAAAAAGAATTTTTTTTTCTATTTCTGTTTCAGAAACACATTCTGAGAAATGCATTGTTAGGTGATTGATTTTGTCCTTGTGAGAACATCCTAGAGTGTGCATGCACAAACCTACATGGTATGTTCTACTGTACACTTACGCTATGAGGTATACCCCATTGCTTCCAGGCTACAAACCTGTACAGCATGTACTATACGGAATGGTGTAGGCAATTGTAACACGGTGGGAAGTATTTGTGTATCTGAACACACCTAATCATAGAAAAGGTAATGCATTGCACTGTGATGTTACAATAGCTACATCACTAGATTATAGGAATTTTTGCAATGTTACAATGGCTACAACATCACTAGGGGACAGGAATTTTTCAGCTCCAATTAATCTTATGGGACCACCATTATATATGTTGCCCATTGTTGACCTTAGCCAAGAAGTCTGCATTTCACTCAAAGCCCTACAGCAAGATGTGTAATCCACTTAGCCCACAATGTAAGTGGTGACATCTTACCAGGGAATTTCAGTGGCACATAAACTAAGAATGTATTCAAGTGACAGGCGGGGCATATCCCTAGTGTCGGCAATTAGGCACACCTAGTTAGCTTAGCATCTGTGGGTAGTTCACATTTTGCTGCCATTGATGATGCAGTCATTACCTTTCTTCATGTTTGTTATGCTGATATAAGGGAATCAGAAGAGTTTTCATTTCCAACTTTCAGGACAGGCAATCCATTCTCATCTGTGAAAGGCAAGTGATAAATATTAGCAACTTAGAAACTCAGCTCTTTAGGTCTAGCATGGATTTTCAGAGCTAAAACTTTCCAGTCTATTCCCTGGATTATAGAATTTTGAATTGCAAATGAGAGACTATTTAATTCAAACATTATTTTATAAATTCAAGTTTCTGTCCTGCACATGTTCACAGGTATAATTGAGAGATACTTGAGGACTAATTGAATCAAGAGGATGCACATATGTAGAATAACAAAAATTGAACGGATTTGTTTTTCTGGTCTGGCTACCATCAACTCTCATTATTTCTAACCATTAACTTTAGCTGAGAAGGTAACAACAGAAATGGTAAGGAAAGAAGAATGGGGTGAGGGGAGCAGGAAAAAAGATAAAAACATTTAAATCTCAGTATCACAGGAGGACCACTGTGGTCCATTGCTAACTTTACAACCACCAACTCCAAGATGCTCTAGGTCTTTGGCTGTGTGTTTCTGCCTTGATTCCTTAATTGCTTATCAGCTTGGAGGATGTTGTTTGAATGATTGTGTCTTATCGTGGGACAATCTGAACCTGAAATTTAGTTGGAGTGTCCCTATTCATTGGGTCCTATTTCACTGAGCTCAACCTACCATTCACAAGAGCTGGATCATTGCTCTGTTAAAAGCACATTTATATTAAGTATATGAGGTGATGTTTTGTACTTAAAACTCTCCATTATTTGGTTTGAACACAGTTTAGTTTGAATACATTACAATACAGTTTGAATACATTACAATTCAGTTTAGTTTGAATATAAACTCTCCACTATTTAGTTTCAATACAGTTTAGTTTGAATACATTATTTAGTTTGAAGTATTCTGTTACATACCAGCATCACACAGGTTAATAATAATAACCATTTATTGGGTGAGAGACAGTTCTGAACACTTGATGTAACCTAGCTCATTTAACCTGCATAATATCCTTAAGGTGAGTATTAGTAATAGCTTTATGTTACACATAAAATTCTGGCCCAGAGCCATTAAACAACCCAAAGTCACATAAAGTTTGGAATTCAGGCAGTCTGCCTCCAAAGCCTGCATTCTTAATCACATACAGCATTGTTTTTGTAGCTCAGCATGAAACTTTATAGAAAGTCTTCCCAGACTCAAGGTAAATTATAAAGTTGAAAGAGGACCAGCAACAGTAGCCATATTTCTAACTTTCTGGAGTTGGGAGCATGGTTAGGGAAGGTGGCAGAGACAGTGTGGAGGAGGGCAGAGATATGGAGGTGAGAGAATGGGATAGTAAGACTATTTTGCTAGGAATTGAGCCTCCTTAAAAATTCTGAATCTTCACAATATAGAGTGAGAATATACATTCTTTATAGCTTCTGAAAAAGCAAACTATTTTAATCTCCTAGCTTCTGAATTTGATGTGTAAATCAGCAGTTGAATTTGGCTAGAGACTGTACTAGACATAAAGAAATCTGTGTAACTCCATGATATCTGACATTTTCTTTTGTCCTGTGAGGATTACAGTACTAATACATGACTAAGTTTTCTAGGGAGAAATATTTATTAATTTAGCCATATTTATATCTGAATTTTCTTCGAAGACTTTTTTTTTAAATCACGCAATGCTTTATAGTGCTCTGATTTAAATTTTCATCAAGCATTTGCAAACACAATCTGGAGGCTATTCTGTAGTTCATTATACAAGTAGGCATACTGAAGCACAAAAGGAAAGAATGACAAGCTAATCAGTGCTATGTTTTGCCACCTAATTACAACATTTTTTTTAACCCACGACATTTATCTTTGTTTCTGATTCATCCAATTTCCAGGAAAGAAAGTGGCCTTCTTCAGTAGAAGGAATTTCATCTCAAATAACTTACAATTAATGTTCACCTATTTGGCAGAATGACATTTTAACAGTACTAAAAGGTTTGACATAGTTGTCCACCAACTCTTCTCAGATGTACTGAGTTGAATAATGGTTCCTAAAGATTCATGTGCACCCAGAACCTCAAAATATGACCTTATTTGGAAATAGCATCATTGCAGATATAATCTAGGTAAGATCAAGCCACACTGGGTTAGGGTGAGCCCTAATACAATGACTAATGTCCTTACAAGAAGAAGGACATTTGATGGGCACAGAGACACAGAAAATGCCACGTGGAGACAGAGGCAGAGATTGAGCAATATGCCTACAAGCAAAGCAACACCAAGGATTGCCAGCAACCACCTGAAACTAGGAGAAGGCAAGAAAGGATCCTAACCATGAGCTCTCAGAAAGAGCATGGCCTTGCCAACATTTTGATTTTGAAGTTCTAGCCTCCTGAATTGTGGGATAATCAATTTCTGTTGTTTTCAGCTACCAATTTGTTAGAGTCCCTAGGAAACTAAAACATCAGTCATTGCAGCATCATCGGTTGGCTAGGAGTGCCTGGGATGAAAATCCAGATGCACAAGAGTGAGATTCTGGACAGCAAAATACAGGGCTCTGGCTACCACATTCTCCTAAGTGCCAGCTATTGCCAATGCAGTCAAACTCTGTGGATATTCTAGGGAGTGTTTGCTGAAAAGACTTTATTTCTTTTCCTTTTTTTCTTTTTTGCAATGCATGACTGAAGAATTGAATTGGGTAAATAATGCACCCAGATTAGTAGAAGCAAGAACCTGAAATGAGGCTGAAATCAAGGAAAATATTCTGAAATGAGGAGCCACTAATAAGAAGACGCTAACCCTTTCCAATTGATGTAGTGTAATTCTGTAAGCATTTTTTTTCCCACTACAATTTTGTACAGAGTCATGGCTCATCTTAATTTGGTCTTAAAATTTTTTTCGGTCCATGAATGTATATCAAACTTAACCATTGATGCAGAAAACATGTTATGTATCCTTAAACATAGAGGAAATATTATAAATTTTAGTCCCCTAAAATATTGCAAGTTTTGGAGATTTTTCCCATGAATCAGAGACCAGTTCATGTCTTTTTAGGGAATTCAATATATTGGGATGAACCACCAATGCAATAATGTTTTAAAGACAAGAGTTGATCTTGTCATGGCATGAAGAAATAATTAATAGAGATGTACTCCATGAAGAAATGAAAGGGAGGATGTGTTCCAACTAGAACTGGGAAGAATAATGTGACACCAAATACCTTTTTCTATCAGTGATAGGAAAATAGACAATGACAGGTCAAAAATAATCAAGAAGCCATGGGTCATGCCTTAATCATTGAGTGAATGCTAAAAGGGGAATCTCCCATGACTCTCTTATTTCCTGGCCTGGGCCACCTCTGGTTTTCTGGTACTGATTTTTTGGCATCAGGATCAACTTTGGATCTAGAAGAGGGAATTGTCTGAAGAATGCCTTATCTGCCCTGTTCTTTCGCTAGTGTAGGCTCAATTACATCAGTGCTAAAGAACATCAGAACCTTCGTATTATGAGAAATGTACGTACTCTTTTCTCAAGCAGAATAAAAAAAAAAACTATTCTTACTGAAATATGTAGAGGTGTTGATAGTATTAAGCACAATTTGAACAAACAAGCAAAACTATCCCCTCTCTTGGAGATAAGGGACAAAATTCTGTATTATTTATTCAGAATTATTACTATTTCTTGTGTACCAGAACCTCAAAATGTGACCTTATTTGGAAATAGTGTCTTTGCAGATATAATCTAGTTAAGATGAAGCCACACTGGATTAGGGTGAGTCCTAATCCAACGACTAATGTCCTTACAAGAAGAAGGACATTTGATGAGCACAAAGACATGGAGAATTCCATGTGGAGAGTAAATTCCCAACCATACTTTCAGTCTCTTGAGGGCAAGGACAGGATGTATACACATTTAATCTTTATTATCCAAGCCCAACATAGTATCTGGCACATAGTAGAAACTCAATGGACTGAATGAATAAATAAATTCATAAAGTAAGGGGCAGCTGAACCAGAATCACCAAATTACAGAGTTCTAGACACCCAGATAGGTAAATTTGTTTATGACTGAGGGTTGTCAATTATAATGGGATGCCAGAGTGAGAGAGAATTCCTAGCTACCAAGACCATTGGAACTATCATCTTATACTGTTTCTATTTGCTAGAAAGTCACATAGTACAATGAGCTTCATAATTATAGACTGATCTATATATCTATATTTCAAGCAGTGTGCCATGATTTCATAAAATATTTATTAAGCTTCTGCCAATAGTCTACTAGATATCATAGAAAAATACATATCAAATCCTGCCTTTAGCAGGTTGTGACATAGCTAAAGATGTTTACATTCATCACTACAATTAAGCAATAAAGCAGGTGCAAATAGGTGTGTGGTGGGATAAAGAGGGAGTAGTTTTTATTTAATGTCTGTATCAGATCCAGACTCTGTGTCATACCAGAGCCACTCAGCTTCGCCTATCCACTCTCCCCACAATCCCCCACTTTCTTTGCTTCCCAGCTGGAAGGACTCTGGCACTGCCCACTGGTTGTATAGTTTAATGCCATGACTTCTGCCACTGCCATGCACACCCTTGGACCAGTTCCCATTGGCACTACTGACTGAAATGCCTGCTCCATCACCAGATTGGGCCAAGAGAAGGTGTTACCTCTCCAGTGGCTGCCTGGGAATGCTACCTGGGAGTACAATGGATTTAATGACTCCTAGGAGGACTTCAACCAATGAAAGACAAAGAGACAGCAGCAGCCAGCTGATACATTACTTGAATTCCAGGAATTGCCCTTCTGGAGAATTTATATGAGAATCAGCAACCTATTGTTTTTCCTTTGAGGTTGTGGACAGCTTAAGTAGTATGCTCTCTTTGCATTTTGATCCCCTTTCTTCTCTGCCTTGCTGCTGTTTTTCCCAAATTTACTTCCCAATAAGCTTTTGAATCAGGCTTTGTTTTTCAGGAAGTGTGGGCCACAACATTACTTGGAAAAGATTTTACTTGGGAGAACATGATAGTTTTTTGCTATTTATAAGAATTCATAGACAACCCACTACTGAAGTAATGCAAACAATTAATGACCTTTTGCTTCTCTCACAGTGTGGAATGATAAAAAGCAATTCAATGACAAATCATCCCAGTCTGTAGAGGACTGAGGGATTTCCCAGGGCATGAGACTTCCAGTGCTGAAACTGGGAAAATCCTGAGCAGACCAGGAAGAGTTGGTCACTATGAAAAGCAGTTAGGAGAAATTTAAAAGGTAGGCTGAATTTGTGTAGAAACACCCCCAACAGCAAACACATAGAAATGACAGACAAAATACTACGAATATTAACAAAAAATTCATATAGGAATAAATGAAACAAGGGGACATCTCCAGGTGGCAGAATTGAAGAAACTATCTAAAATGAAGCCCAGAGACAAAAACAGAAACTAAAAGTGATGCTAAGATACATAAATGGCGACTTTCCCAATTACACTTGAACTCTTGTGTACTTTCGCTTTGCAATAAAAACTTCTTTGCCTTTCACTTCAAAGAAAAAAAATGGTAAAATGAGAACTCCAACATATATAAGATCACATCATCAGCAAACACAGACAGTTTTACTTTTTCCTTTCTGATATGGATGCGTTTAAAAACGTTTCCTTGCCTGATTGCTCTCACTAGGACTTCCAGTACTATGTTGAATAGAAGTGGCGATGGTGGGTATCCTGGCCTTGTTCTGGGTCCTGAAGGAAAATATTTCAACTTTTCCCATTGAATATAATGCTGGCTGTGGGCTTTCCATGTATGGCCTTTATTATGTTGAAGTAATTTATTTCTACTGGTAGTTCTTTGAGAGTTATGATGGAAATGTGTTAAATTTTATCAAATGCTTTTCTCATATGATTTTTATCCTTCATCTTGGCAATATTGTGTATCAGGTTAATTGATTTTTGTATGTTGAACCATCCTTGAATCCCAAGGATAAATTTCACTTGATCCTGGTGTATGATTCTTTTAATATGCTGTTGAATTTAATTTGCTAGTTTTTTGGTGAGAAATTTTGCATCTATGATCATCAGGATTATTGGCCTATAGTTGTTTGCTGTTGTTGCTGTTAAAAAATAGTGTCTTTGGCTTTGGTGTCAGGATAATGCTGGTCCTGCAAAATGGATTTGGAAGCCTTCCTCCTATTCAGTTTTCTGAGGGAGTTTGAGAAGGATTGACATTAATTCTTTAAATGTTGGTAGAGTTCACCAGTGAAGCCATCTGGTCCTGGGCTTTTCTTTGTTGGGAGATTTCCGATTCTTGATTCAATCTCCTTACAAGTTATAGATCTGTTCAGGTTTTCCATTTCTTCATGATTCCGTATTGGTAGATTGTAGATTTCTAGGAATTTATCTATTTCTTGTAGGTAGGAAAATTTAGAATGTTGCTCACATGGTCCAACTCTTTCCCTCCCCAGGGAGAAGCTGGAACCTGGGTTTTTTTGACCACTTGCTCTGCACCGAGCCAGGTGGAGGGGCTGTGGCAAGTGCATGTGGGCTGCACTAAATCACAGTCTTTGTTCTTTCTCAGTGGCTCCCAGCATCTAGAGTACACTGGGTCTGGTCAGAACCTAAGGCCAGAGAGACAGAAGCCAGTTCCTTGAGCAACCCTCAGAAGAATTAGAACATTGGATATATGATCCAGTCCTTTCCTTAACTCCCCAGGGGGAAGCTGAGAGATGGAAACCTCCTCCCAATCATATGGCAGTATGCTGGGGGTAGGGATTACGGTGAGAAGGAGAGTCGAATTTTCTTACTGGCTTCAATGTGCTGGTCTCATGCTTGCCTGGAGTGCAGGAGCCCCTCAGTTTCTGAAGTTCTCACAACAAGAATTGGTTCGTATGTGGTTGCTGATGTGTCACGGGGAGAAGGAAGGTTCTTGCTGACATTACCATTCCCATCTTGCAGTCATGTTTAAAGGCAGACAAGGTTATGAAAATTAGGATAGAATGTTAAAGTTCACTAATTTATGATATGACACTTACGGGAAAATGTCACTGCTTTCAGGAAATAAAAATATACTTTTATACAAAAGTATGTATAAAACATTTTAAGTTGGTGGTAAATCCCTGCCATTGCACTGAACAGTGGCGTAGCTAGGCCTGTGTGTTAGACGTTGGTTATTTTTATGTACCCAGCATCCAGACAATCCTTCCTATTATGAGACATTCCCTAGTTGTGTGTGTATCCCTTCCCACTCCAGAAGCCAAAGGGATTGAAGATACTCCCTTCCTGTCTTCCTGAAAGCCAAATATAGGCTTAGAATGCAGACTTGACCAGTTGGATACCACCAACTAGACTTCCAAAGGTTCAGGAATCTGAAAAACTATCGATGGCAGAAGCAGCAGCATCAATTATTTTGCAGGGATAGTTGTGGCATCCAGTGGCAGAGGCCTTGAGCATTTAGTGCTGAACAGTCTGGCAGACACGAGAAGACAGTAGCCTAAGTGTCCACTAGTGGCAGCTGCAGTGATTGGGTGCTTTTGAACCATGACCAGCTATACTTCTTATTCTCTGGCCAACCTTCGTTTGTCCTTATCCATTTTTTATTCTTGATCTCCAAGCTTCCAGAATGAATATGTGGACTCCCTTCAAACAGATTCATTTTCTGTAAAAGTTTGTCAAAACCATTTTTTCTAACATCAAACTCTGACTGATACCCTTAATTTTCATTATGTAAGTTTGCATATAACAGTAATTTTTAAATTACTAAAACTTGAGAAATGGGTGCATGGTTTTTTACTTTAAGTAATCTATAAACTGAAAATTTAAACAAGATATTAAATAGGAAAAGGAAGCATATGAAAATAGTCAAACAAGCCAACAGACTAGTAAAGGCAAATTCTTAGAGACTTCAGAAACTCTAACAATGTATGATAATGTAATGAGAAATGCATCAAGGGGGAAATGAAACATGGACAATATTGTATAGGAAGTGCAGGAAGGAGATAGATGAAGAGAACCAGAGAGATCTTTCCAAGTGGAAGTGCTGGTCTGAGCAAAGACTTAAAAATGAGATTGCAGGCCAGGCACAGTGGCTCACGCCTGTAATGCCAGCACTTTGGGAGGCCAAGGTGGGCAGATTGCTTGAGCCCAGGAGCTCCAGACCAGCCTGGGCAACATAGCAAAACCCCTCTCAACAAAAAAATACAAAATTAACCGGGCATCATGGTACATGCCTTTAGCGCCAGCTATGGGGAGGCTGAGAGATGGGAGGATCATTTAGCCTCAGAGATCCAGGCTGCAGTAAGCCAATCATGCTCTGCACTCCAACCTGGGCAACAGAGTGACACCCTGTCTGGAAAATAAAAAAGAAACAAAGTTGCAGATGCCACATTTTGAGACAATAACAACCAGTCTAGGACAGAGAGTTTAAGTAAAAGAAACATTCCATTACGGCCTCAGATGCTAGTAAGGAGCTTGAATTTGAGCCTGTACACCTGGGGAAATTGAAGGTTCCTAAGTGGGCAAGTAGCATATAATCAGGTAAAGGAGTCAATGAAACCATCACAAAGAAAGACTCCACAGGTACTGGTCAATAAATATGATGGGGTGGTCATTAACAAAGTGTCAGATATGTTTTCAAGCTGGAAGAATGGAAGACTGACACAAGCATCTGGCCTCTGGGACAACATGCAGAATTCAGTTTTATTTCTATCTACAAAGGAGAGTGGTCAAAGTGGGAGTTCCAATTTAGGAAGGAAGCTTCTGCATAGAGTGCCCCTGTGAGGGTTGGTCCCGTGGCCAAGAATAAGAGCTAGAGAGAGAGGAACGGAGAGCCGAGGTCTGAGTCTTGTGCCAGACAGAAGTGAGTAAATGACCAAAGTATAGGGTTTTTATTCTAATCCTTAAATCCTATTAAGTAAATAATTTAAAATATGATGATTCATTTATAAACCAATTTTTTATTTTTTCTCAAATTAGTTTCACTTATACAGAGCTATTACCTGTAATCTGTAACATCTGTTTGGGGTTTATCTAATTAGAATGCATTCTGTAACAAATCCAATGAAGGCTAAATAATGACTTAGACTGGCAGGCAAAAAACTAAGCAAATATATGCTTTCAAATTCAACATGAAAAGAAAGAGGTGAGAGAGAAGAGAGAGAAGAAGCATGTATTTTAGAGTTTACCATTTAGGCAAAATGCAGGCAGCACAGTTGCACAGCACAACTCTAGTAGGCACCACCACCATTGTGGGCTTTGTGAAGAGAGATTCTAACCTTGTTCAAGGCATGGGGCCTTTCCTTAGGGACTGCAGCTCTAAATAGACTCCAAGAAGCTCTCCTTTGAGCCCTCCTGTGGTCATAGGGTGGGAAAGGGGTTCCTCCAGCAATAATAGGAGGTTTCCAACATTCCCTTAACATCCTACTAGGAACTTAAGCTCATAGGTTTTACAGTTATAAGGATGGGGCCCAGGGAGGAATTTAGCCTTATACAAGTTATGGAAGCTTTCCAAATATCAGAAGCCAATTTTTAAATCTGGCACTTGATATTTCTTCAGTTTTATTTAAAGTGCTATGCAAACGTAGCTTCAGGTTCTCACTCAATCCCTCTTTCCAGTCAGATGGTTTCCCCTTAGATCCTTCCATACGAAATTTCTGGAGCCATTATTGGACACAAATAGTAAAATCTTATTACCTCTTTCACCTAAAAATTTAAAAACAAATAGAAAATACCACAGTTCCTTAGAAAACATATTTATGTGAATAATTGTTAAAGTCAGATTTTCCTGACCACTGTAAAATGCAGAAGAAATATATAGTCCTATGACATGAAAAATTAAATATTCAATAAATTGATTGAGTAAATTTGTGTCAATATACAATACTGAAATACTATCTACTCATTACTACAGAAGATATAATTCATTTAACTATAATATTGAATTCCTAAAGTGATGAAACCCAAAAAACAAACAAAGTAACAACCAAAAATATCACAGCAAGAGTCAGGATCACACTTAATATTTTAGTCATTTTTCCAAATTCATCTTATAAATATTCCACTTAACAGAGCCCCATTAGATCATCTTAAATAGTAATAAACACACTTCCTGAGAAATGGGCTTTTTGTTTAGCTGTCCTCATTAAAAATAATAAAAATATGATTCTGATGTGGCAATGTTGCTCATGCTTACAGTAAATGAATTAAATGATAAGTACATATATATTACTTATACATATTTGCCACTTTAACTTGGAGAAGAAAAAGTCCCATGAATTGTGGGTGGAGTTAATTATTTTTTTAAGAATGATTTGTAAAAAATTTGTAATTTGTCAATTTAAGAATGATTAATAATTTGTCTTGATGCTACATAAACAATTATCTGTGAAGACAGGACTGCCGATCATAACAGTTGCAGATGACTATATTCTGTTCAAAATCTGACTATACTGCATTATATACTTTGTTTTTCAGGCAATGTGTCCTTATTACAGAGAGGTGTGTTTCACTTTTTAACTAGATAACTCACCTCTTAGGAGTATGATATTGATGACGTTGTTGGTCCATCCACTGATGCTTCTTCCTTTGTGAGTCATAAGTAGCAGCTGATTAGGGACATGCTGATGCTAATTCATCATTTCAACATCTTTCTGCATCCTACATACACATAAAACAGACTAATTTGTATAAACTAATTTAAAAAGTTTCATTTTATTATCATAGTTCTAGAGGAAGAAAACTGGATGCTATTCCAAATGGATATATATATATATATATATATATATATATATATACCCATTATATAGTAGTAAATTTATATACTACCAAATAAAATCTGATTCTACAATACCTACAACTGCACTTAAATTTTCTTTCACTCATTAATTCAGGAAAATATCCATATCAAAAGAAATTTAAACTTTAATAATGAAAACAATTAAAAAAAACCCAAACTTAAGTGGGAGGAAGATTAAATATAGAACAAATGTTTATTTTCCAAAGAGCTTCAGTGTAAAAATATTGATCATTATTCATATTGGCAACACAATGCAATTTTTGGCCTGTAAAAGACTGTCAATCCACAAACCATTAGGTTTATTTTTGAGGGGTGGGAATAGGACATGGTGCT
Organism: Symphalangus syndactylus; assembly: GCF_028878055.3. Classification (NCBI taxonomy): domain Eukaryota; kingdom Metazoa; phylum Chordata; class Mammalia; order Primates; family Hylobatidae; genus Symphalangus; species Symphalangus syndactylus. Next base: position 106,946,161 of record NC_072425.2, read on the forward strand.
ATCCCTCAACAGTCTTTTTCATAAGTCTGGATAATAAAACATAATGACTTTTACTTCTGCTATATGTATATTTTTAAATAAAGCCTTATTATTGGTGGATTCTCAAGTTATCCCTATTAATTTGTGATTATAGGTTTTAAAAGATAAGGGAACATGTTATTCCCTTAATTAAGGAAGAATTAATTATTAATTGGTGCCAAAACTCTATCCAAAGAACAAATGGGCTCCCTCCTTTGACTTACCCTTAATTGTCATTCAGCAGGTATTGAATATCCTCACAGTTTCTATTCATGAAACTGTCCTTGTCTATTTATTTGAAATGATTTTATACCCACTTACACGTAACTATTTTAAAATCGCAATTTAAATAAATAAGAATCGACACACAAAAATAACCACTAAAGATCTGTTTTGGAGAGAGGAGAAATATAGCCTTTATCAAAAAGTTTTAAATGACCAGATGAATGTTTTCAAGCTCAATAATATACAGTGCAGTTCCTTATCTGTATAAGTTGCTTCTTAAAAGTAGAGAACTATAAAATGTATGTGAGATTGAATATATATGTAAAATATATGTAAGATTAACTTCTTCACTTGATCTTAGCCAAAAGGCTGAGAAGTGATGTAAGATTAACTTCTTAACTCATAGGAAGATGTTTAATAGACTATCAACATTTAAAAATTCTTTAATCTGCAACTGCATAAACTTCATAAAAGATTTATGAATAAAGTGAAATTCACAATAAATTTTTATTCTTTAAGAATTAAATCAAATGGTTAACTTTAAATTATATTTTTTTGACATCTACCTGCTTCAAATAGTACAAGAAGCAGTAAAACAATAATAGCAATAATAATAATTATAAGAAATATTAATAATTGTGGAAGGTATTTTAGGAGCAATGTAATTCATACTATTATTTTTAAAATGATAAAAACAAAAAGGTTATATGAATTGAATTGACCAATCACACAAATGGATGATGGCAAAGTTGAAACTACGACTGGTTGCCTTATAGTCCAGTGCTGTTATCCGCATCATTACCTGGATTCCATCTCAATTGTGATTGCTTCTCAATCACTTTAGCTTCTCAAACACATATATGTTACTTGAAGGAAATACAATTGACAACAAGATTTTTTTTTTTAATCCAGCAAGAAATGCTTGGTTATGCAACTGTAACAAAGCACACAAAATTCTCAGTGGCTTAAAATGTCAACGTCTATTTCTTGCTCAGGCTACATGCCCATCATATATTGGCTGGGGAACTCTGATCCATGTTATCCTGAATATCCATGTTGAGGGAGGTCCTATCTCTGAGCTTCACAATCACTAAGGAAGGAAAAACAGAATGCCACAAATAGTGCTTTATACTTTTGTTCAGAAGTGATCCATGACATTCTGTTCACATTTCACTGTTAAGTCCATCTCATGACCACCTAAACTTCAAGAGGGGAGGGAAGGAAAATCTTACCATATGACTAGAAGGAAAGAGAACTATTTGAATATTTGGTGGGCGGCATTAATGATATATATATATATATATATATATATATATATATATATATATATCAGCTATTCCTTCGAGATTTGCTGGAAAAATATTCACTTCATTATATATTCATTGAATAATGAACATTCACTTATCTGTGAAAATGCTACCAGAAACAGAAGGCTAATGAAATTTGATATCTGATTGTACCTATCTGCTTCATGAAATATATTATAAGCAGATTTATTAGTGGAGAACATATAAAGCAAAGAACTGGAACTTAAATCCATATTTTAAAAATCTATTATGATTTTAAGATTCAGTTTCTTCAAAGACACACTGGTTAAGTTATTGGCTTTTCCTCTCAATTTAGTTTTGCCCAATTTGTTAATGAAGTCAGTGCAGAGAATGGTACTATGGGTATTTTTTCTGTTTTATTGCAAAACCACCACGTAACTCGAGAAAGTAACTTGAGAAAGAATTAACTACTGTAGGTGTATGGAAGGTCTAAACATTTGAGTGGGAATATCAAGACTATCAGTAACAACACTATGTTTTTAGGAGAAAGAAGGGTAGAAGCCAAAGAAACTGCACCTTCACACAAGTGAAGTAAGTGCAATGTTAACTCACTTAAACAATAGTTTTAAGGTTTTTTTTTTTTTTTTTTTTTTACGTTTAAGTTTTTTCCAGGTGCTACACAGCCTATACAAGGTTAGCATATGAGAACAATTGTTTGCACTAAATCTGATGATATTATGACAATTTTAAAAATGAAATTTACCCACATTTCTTAAAAAGCCAATCAGTGCAAGCTTTGGTGGGGCAGGAGAAAGTTTGAGTCAGAAACAGGCGTGAATTTTAGCTTTTCCACTTTTGACTGTTTGGCAAGTCATATAACATCTCTGGCCCTGCTTCCTTTTCTCTGAACTGAGGATAGTTTTATCTATATCACACAACTTTTGAGGGGGTTATTTATTCACCCACGAAGGAAAATATTTAATAAGCCTCTCTATGCGCCACGCGCATTGCTGGGCATTAGTGCTACAATGAAGTGCAAAACAGGCGAGAAAGAAGCAAAATTCATAGATTAAAAAATAACCATATTTGGATAAAGACACAAATAAGCAGGGCGATAAGAGTGAGAGTTACTGGGGAGGCCCTTTTAGACAGGGAGGTCAGAAAAGGCCTCTCTGAGGGGCTGAGGCTGGGAGGATGGAGATGAGCCAGCCAAGCAAAAAGCTTGAGGTCAATTGAGCTTGGTGGAGGAAATAGGAAATGTGATGGTGTGGAGGCCAACCTGATGAGATGGCACATCAGCAGCACCTGCAGGACATCCAGCACATTAACTGACTCCCTCTCACCTACTCACATTCTTGTGCTCAGCAGAGCCTCTGCAGACAAACACTTCGCTGGTCATGTGCTAACAATTGTAGTGAGTTTCATTGGCATAAAATCTGATGAGTAAAATAACAACCAATAAGAACCTTTGGGGAATTTTATTGTTAGTGTTAATAAGCATTTTAGCCCAATTGCCTGAGACATTTTAAAGGAGGAGAAAAAAAAATCTTGACTACAATTACCTTGGAATGTGTGCCCTTGAGATATGTCATCAATTCTCAAACATTAAAATAAAAATGAGTCTGATATTTGCATTTCTACAATGTAATTAATAGTTTAAATATCTGTAATAATTTTTACTGAAATAAATAATTTAACATTATATTCCTTTCAGTTCAAATAATATACAAATTCAGTTACTTAATCTAGGAGAGTATTTGCCAAAGTGGCTAAATTATCCAGGTCGAGCTGAACAAGTATCTTGCTTACAAAAGTTTTCAGCTTGATGCCCCTTGAGGTGTTGTATATTTTACATGCCTCATTACAAAACCATCTCTAAAAAATGCAATAGCAAAGTTCTACCACTAAGCTGCATGTAAAACTTTGATAAAGTTCCTCTATTAAGTACCAGTCTCCTGACTCAACATACAGGTATACCTCAGAGATATTGCAGGGTTGGTTTTAGACAGCTACAATAAAGTGACTATCACAATAAAACATCTCACACAAATTCTTAGGATTCCCAGTGCATATAAAAGTTATATTTACAACATACTGTAATCTATTAAGTGTGCAATAGCATTATGTATAAAAAAGTACATACCTTAATTTAAAAATACTTTATTGGTAAAAGGCTAATAATTACATGAGCCTTTAGTAAATCATAATTTTTCTAATGGAGAGTCTTGCCTCGATGTTGATTGCTGTTGATGAATCAGGGTAGTGGTTGCTGAAGATGGGGTGGTTGTGGATGGGTGCACCAAAATCTCAGAAATCACCACTAAAGGACTTATGCATATATCCAAACACCATCTATTCTCCGAAAACGATTGAAATAAAATTTAATAAATAATAAGTACTCTTTTATTAACCACATGTGGTCAAGGTGAGATGAAATATGAGGCAAAAAAGCAGCACTGTAATGCTACGTTCATTGCTATTTTTAAAGAACAATACAATTACATTTTTTATTTACCTGAAAACTATTGTTCAGAGAACCTGCTGGCGATCAAGCTTGACTAGTTTAAATAAAAATGACGGTATCAAACATTCTTATGTTAAAAGGTCATTGTGCCATTTTAAGTGAGTACATGTATACTTCATCTTATTGTGTTTTGCTTTATTGTGCTTTGCAGATGCTGAATGTATGTTTACACACACACACACACACACACACTATAAGTAGATATCTTTAAAATGTATTCTGTGAAAAGTAGTTCTGGATGTGAAGGGGTTGCAGGGAAGCAGGATAAAATAATGACTTAGAAAGTTTTCTATCACATAAGCCTTCCATTAATTCTCTGAATACCTGCTCAGTTTTTCTGTAACTCTTCTGAGAGTACATTTACTTCTACTTTAAATGTTTTTTTTTTTTTTTTCAAATTATTTAGAAACTAAGATCTCCATCTGTTTTTACAGTGGATCCTTCAGGTTCCAGGGATTTCACCAATAGCAGTGAAAGCCTACTTCTGCTAGTTTTGACTGTTCCTCAGTATTTGTCCAGAAGCTTAAAAAGAAGCAGACTTACTTTCAGTGCCATCTATCACAGCTGCAGAATTATATCATGACATGTCAAAATAATGACTCTGAAGCCTTCCAAATCTTCCAAGAAAGAAGTAAGTTTTTAACAAGTACATTTGATAGTCTCATAACATTTTGAAAACTAAAAATCGTATCTGGCAGGTGTGATTGAGCATGATATTAAAAGAGAACATCATGACATTCTTCAATTACTCAAGAGAAAGTGGCATTTTCTACCTATATCCATTATATCTGGGATCATCTCGGCTTTCCAAAATGGTAAGCAGTATGCTTGTAATTAAAACATAAAGGATGACTTAATGACAATTTAAGTATCTATGCAAAAAACAGCATTAACTGGTGTGGAATCTCTTTTGCTATTAAAGCTTACAGACACTTTCTAATACGTCATATAAACATTTTTGAATTATCTTTTAAAATCAAAACACAATTTATTAATTTTTTACAACTAAAGCCATACATAAGGGATTTCCTGGCCAAAAATAAAAATAGTAATGCATTTTCTAAATATCACATGCTCTTTGTAGAGATTTTGGAAAACAAAATTAAGGAAAAAATAAAAATCATCTGCACTTTCACTTTCCAAAGATAGCTATTCTCAATATTCTAGCACATTTTATTTCAATTTTTAAAAACTTTCTGTTTTGTAAGAACATTACTTACAGAAAAGTTATAAAAATAGAAAAATACAGTTGCTTTAATGGTCAAAACCAAGAAGTTAACATTGGTACAATACTATTAATTAAATTACAGACATTAATCAAATTTCGCCAATTTGTCTTTTAATGTTATGTTTATGTTCCAGAGTCCTAGTCAGGATCTCACATCTCATTTAGTTGTGATGTCTTTACGGTTTCCACTGATCTGTTACATCAGATACAACAGACACTTCTGAAGAGTCCTGGTCAGCTATTTTGTAGAATTTCCATCAGTTTGGTTCTATTTGATGTTTCTCATAATTAGATTGAGATTATGCATTTTTGGCAAGAATACTACAGAAGTGATGTGCCCCTCTCAGTGTATCATGTCAATATATGTATATCATGTATGATGTCAATATATTTGATTATTGGTTATATTGACCTGGATCACTTTCTAAAAGTGGTGTCTCCCAGTTTTCTCTACTCTAAAGTTACTTTATTTCTTTTTCAATTAGTAAATATTTTGTAACAGTTACTTTCAAATGCAAATATTATTTCTCCTCAAACTTTTACCCAACAATTTCAGTATTCATTAATGTTGTTCTAATGGTGATTTTCTATTTCCCTCATTCCTTTTTTACTTATTAATTGGAATCTTTTTCTAAAGAAGAGCTGCCTCTTCTCCTACATTTATGTATCTACTCAAATGCTTATCTTTATCACTATGGCACTGCAGATATTTATTTTATTCTATGGATTATAATCCAATTATATTTTTTCCTTTTGTAAATTTTTCTAGATTTGGGCATTGGGATCTTTTCCATTTGGCTCCTGTGCCCTTTCAACATGCCCTATTCTTTTTTGAGCACTGTCGTACTTCCTGCTGCTGCATGGGGCTAAAGTCTTATCTTGTATATTTTCTGTGCCAGCCCTGGAATCAACTATATCTCCAAGAAGTTCTGGTTCCTTTTATTAGATAATGGTATTAGAAACAAAAATCTGGGCGATAAGTGTGCTTACTACTAACAGAGTGTCACTACTTTTAGTACCTGTCAGTGAACGTGGTTTCAGAATACGTATATTATACTGGTTATTGTATACACATATGTCTAAGTTTGTGTCTGTATTTATCTTTAAAAATGATGAATTCATATTGATATCTACAATTCCAATCCAATACTGCAGGGTTTATTCTAGCTATCCCTTTTCTTATATATAACTTCTTTCTATTATAGACAAAGAGAAAACTGACTCTCATTGTCTTCAATATATGCATGTATTTTTTTCAACCCTAGCATACAAAGAAAATACCTTCTGAAATATGAATCTGTACTCATTTGGGAACAAATTTACTACGGAAAGTATATTATTTGTGTGCAGTTCTTTTTGTCTTTAGCCTCATACTATTCAATCAAAATATTGCTTTCCAAAATAACTTAGGTTAGTTCTTCTTTTACACCTCCTATAGTGTTCTGTTACTCATTTTTAATACAGTTAGATACATTTGCTACAGTTTCTATTCTATTTGGGGTTCTTCCCAGGCCTGGTGCATTTTAAAACCTTTATGTAGCATATAATTCAGTATTTGTATGTAGTGTCCCTGTTCAGATTCCTCTGTGTTTCAGCCTTCTCATCACAGGGCCCAGAGGCCAGGTGTTGAGGTATACGTGGGAAGCCTATAGACATGTCTTATCTCTCTTTCTGTGTTCTTGCCCCATGATCAGTAGTCACTAGGTTTTTAAAATGTATGGTTTGTATACATACACATTTTTTTCTGAGTTCTTTATACAACAGTTCAAGTAATTAGCATGGAAAGTCTATTTCATGAAAACTCCTTCTCCAGAGTTTGTTTCCCCAGAGCTAAATTCTGGTGGATGGGAATAATATACACTCTGTAGTTCAAAAAGTTCAGGGAACTGAGGATCCCAAAACCTTCCTAGATATAGCTGAAGTTTTGAGCCTTTACTTTAGTCATCAGGTAGCAATGTAGTAAATATGATTCAAGAATGACTGTTCAATTCTGCTCAACAGCTATAGGAGATCTAAAATGCCAGGCTTTTGCTTAGTAGTAAGACTGCAGAATCCTTAAAGAACTCCAAACTCTCTTGTTCCATACTGTGGACAATCTTTCATCCCACACGTGAAGTTTTGACATCTGTGGCATCCATGACTGAATGCAACCCAGGACTTCTTTTTGATATCTGTTAACTATACTTCAAGTATCTGTATAACCAAATAATTCATTGATCTTAAATGAAAAGAGTCTCAGATTTTCCTGTTCTCTTTGTATTCCTGATACTCTTTAATTTTGGATCAAAATTTCTAGTTTTAAAGTTGAAAAGACTAAAGAATTCAGCCAGTTTACAGCTTCAAAAATAAATGATATGCAGAAGATAAGGATGTCTTGTGGTAGTAGAATAATAGAATCTTCCCATTGAAATGTACAGTTTCCTCCATTGAATTGTGAAGGGCAGATGGTAGAAGAAAAAAAAAAGATAAGAGTGATGCTGTCTACCCACTTTTTTTCACTAAGGAAAGTGTTGAAGATGTTTCAAAAATAATAGGAAAAAATATTCAATTTTATCTCCATGCAAGGATTCTTATTTTAGATTAGTAGGAAATGGCTTTCTATCAAAAGTAATAGGAAAAAATAATATTCAATTTTATCTCCATGCAGGAATCCTTATTTTAGATTAGTAGAAAATGGCTTTCTACCACTCTGAAAAGTCTCTTCTTGGCCAAACATCAAAGTCTGGAGCCAGAGATGTAAGCAGAAATGGGGCGGAAAGAGCTCACATGTTAAATCAATCAGCCTTGATTTGAATTAACCTTCCATCAATTACCAGCTAAGTGACTTTTAAAAAGTCACTTAGTCTCTCTGGCTTTCTATTTCCCCATCTGGAAAGTAACACATACCTCACAGGTTGTTATTAGGAACAAATAAAAAATTTGTGTCAAGATGCGTGGCACATAATAGGTTTTCTATAAATGTTAATTGAATCAGAAAATAGCCTTGGTTCAACATATTTTGCCTTTAAGCCAACGACAATGATAGCATTTCGTGCATATTGATTTCATTGCCTGACTACTTAGGCAATGTTATTGAACTTATAGTGTTGTGACATTGTTACACAGGAGAAGCAAACGTTGTCTCTGATGGATGGCAGCTCACACTCTAGAGCTAACGCTTCATATACAATCACAGATGAAAGGAATGACTTGCTAATGTCTATAGCAAATTTCTGGCCAAATATTTGATGTTGAATGTTATTCTCCAGGTGGGAAGGAGCACAATCTTAGCTTGACACCTCAGATAAAGCCCCTTTTTAAGAAAAAGCAAATTCTCCTTAGGGAATTTTCTCAAGAATGCTTCTTGTTTCATATCCAATGGCTTTTTTTTTTTTAAGCTTGCAATTTCTGGAAAAAGCTGTACAATATCAAAACGCATTTCATTTAATAAAGCGTTTATCTGCACGTTTAAAAGTTAGATTACTTTATGGAAAGTTACCATATAATTTAAACTTTCTTAGTTAAATCTCATTAGTAATGAATCCATATCATTAATACAATTTCATATGTATTACCTTAACCTATAAAATAATAACTATGTAATTTATTATGTAGACTGAGACACTTTGGAGAGTGAAAGTGGGCTTTATTAATTATTATCCTGAGGTCATAATGTGAGCATAAGCGGGGCCACATAGGGACAGCCTTGGACAAAAAATGTTTACTAGGCCTACTACTGACACCTAAGAGGACTGCTCACAAGGTACTGTGAAAGGAAGTAGGGCTGTTTAGATTCAGCAGAGGCATATTGTGATTATTTTTCTTCCTGAATTGGGAGATTTGCATGCCACTTTCGTTTCAGCATTAACTGTTATTCCAAGAAAAACTCTGTACACTTAAGTTGTCCTCAGATTTTAAGGCAGGAACAGAATTCCTGCATTGATGGCATGGACTTGGATTTATTACTTGCTAATGCATTAACAACAGTAAGTCAATTTATGACTATTAGATTTGAGCTTCTTTATATGGTACCTGTTTCACCAAAAAGGGCACATTGCTTTTAGCAAGATATGTTGTTAAAAGGGATGTCTGGGCTTTTAAATGAAGTCTGAAGGGAAACAAAGTTGCCTATTTATATATTATATTCTATAGGTATTTCTGCTTAAGTATTATTTACAGTATATACAGTATATATTTTAATCTATTGAATTTACGTTAGGTGTGGTAGAAGTCGTTTTAATAGACTGCAATATTTTCTGTCAGGCAATTTGCTTAATAACATAACAACATAAATTACAATCTTTAGTACTTGCTATTATAAGTAATAAACAGCTACTTAAAACTTTTGATAATAGCATGTCCCCCTATTCAGGGACCAGGCAAGATATATTTATTTCATCTGTGTCTGTCTTTTCCAAGATTTCTATGTTCATTCTGACAATTCACCATCTAGCTACATCTTCCAGCCAGTATATTACTAACACTCTGAAATATTTAAAGAAAAAACTAAATGGTTGAATTAAAATACAAATCTAATTAATAAGTTTGAGTTGTTTTTGGATTAAAACCAGATCCTATGTAATATTTAACACATTTATTCCCAATTACATTTGTAAACACATTTTCTCTTTATATAATTAATTCATTTTATAATCCAAAAAATATTTTTAAACTATTTACTATGGAGCACTATTCCCATTTTTGGGATGTCAATGTAAGATGTGCCTTGTCTCAAAGAGTTGACTCTAATACTTTCATTATTTAGAACAAGGTAACAGAGTAAGAATTATGACTATATATTTGCATTATATGTGCTCAGGGTTCAGAAAAAAAATGTGTAAAATATGCAAATTCTAAAATTATTTTGAAGTCTAGCTACTTAAAAGGTCAAATAAGTGTTTTCTTCTCGAGAGCTAATGGAGATGGAGAAAAATCCAACAAACAAAAAGGTGCAATTTGGCCCTGCATTTATTAGCTTCTCCACACACTGTCACCTACCCAGACAAGAGGAGATACTTACCCAATGTTCCAGGGGCTACCTGAATGAGTACATTTCCCAAAGAGGCAACCCTGTTTTCTGCTAGTATTTAATTATTTCTTTTTCTCCCCTCTATTAAACAAAGGTCTTGGTGAATATTCTTTGCAAAATCTACTTATTTCCCTCTTTCATGAACGTTAGATTGTACAAAATTTTATTGCAGAGTAAAATATCTTTAATGCAAATACTCTAATGTAACACATTTTGTATGAAGAATTGTGAGTTTAGGTATTTCATTTACAAAGAGCCACTGACTAAAAACACTTAGCAATTGATACTCTCTCTGTGAAGACCGAAAAAGGCATATAGAAATTCATCAAATTAATAAATATTCGGGTAATTATGACTTATCCAAGATTGATTTCAAATAGTATACATTGTTTTCTGCAATTCAATTTTGAAATTTATAGCTAAATTCAATGAGACCAAGTAGGGCATTTGAAATCATCATAAACCAGGTGAGAAAAGAACAAATTGTCATCTCCAGAATCTTGAAGAATCAAGGATAAAGAGACTAAAAATTAAACATATGAATATTTCAAATAGCCACAAATAAAGAATATAAAAATATATGGTGTGTGAGATTGCGCTGACTGTTGTAAACTGAAATCAGTACAAAAATACTTAACATGAAGTCAGCATGTGTTCAGGTGAATACCTTATGGATTATAATTTGGGTTTCTTCTGCTTTTCCAAAAAAAAAAGCAGGTCATAAATGAATCTTTCTCTCCTAGGGGAAAAGTCCAGCATCTGTGTCTCCCTCCTAATTATTCATATCCGCCAGCATACAGTAGAAAAATGTGAGTTTACTTGTTAAATGGATAGTTCGAGAGTGACTACCAAGTTACAATTATTTACTAGACAGGGAGCATTCTTTAAGGAAGCAACACTTTCCCCAGGGAAGCCAGATCCTTCCCAAAGCTGTTCATTGTTGGACTACCCTGTTACAAAAGAACCACATATTTCTTCTGTCTGTGTTATTAACAAATTGATAAATGAACTCAAAAGTCAGAGAGTGATAAAACAGAAATTTCATTAAAACTGGATTAGAGCATTTCCTTGGACCCAAGAACAAAAATGTGCCTCTCATTCTTCCTCCTCTCGCTCCTCACTTTTCACCCAGTGAAGGGCAAAGTCATTGGGCAACCAGTGAAACAAGCATTTCACATCTTAATCTGCCTATTGCAAGCCAATAGTTTTCGTTCTTTTGCTATCATACCAATTAGATAAATCATGCTGTTAGAGAAAAGTAGCTGTTTCTATCTCATCCTTCACAGAAGAGTGAAGTCACTGGTGAACGGATAGGGAAGAATGTGAGAAGAAAAGATGGTCATATTCATAGACATTGAAAAGAACACAGATCCCCTAAAATATGTATAATACTCATAAGCATCAAAAACTTCTTCAATTACATTTGTCTACGTTGTACTCATCTCTACCTTCTTTGAACTTTATATATATATGTGTGTGTGTGTGTATAAGTGTATATACCTTCTTTGAACTTTGTGTAAGTTCTCCCTCCTTGATAATAGATTATAAATTTCAAAAGAAAGAAAGTGTAGTGTGACAAAAGCATGTGGGCTTTAGATTCTTAGATAATTGGGTGCACATACCAGTTCTGCAACTTACCAGGTATATAAGTCCTCGGCTAAGTTACATTTGAGGCTCAGTCTTTTCATCTATAAAATGGGCCTAACTCTGAGGATTATTATAAAGCATGCAAATAATGATGCATACAAAACATGTATTGAATAGCCCTTTAGACACATTGATGTTCATGTTTTTCCCACAGAAGAAGGCATTTGTTATCTATTTTGAACTCTGCACAAAGCATGATCTTCTGCACATTGTTAAGAAAGTCAAATGACTTAATGAATATTAAGTTCCTACTTCCCTGCCTTGATAAGTCACTACAAATTAGATAATACTTTTGTATGTATGGTTTTGAAATATTTATACAGTTTGGTGTTTGGATATTCTTGTCTGGTAAATTAGAAAAAAATCTACTTTTAAAATCAGGTGTATTTCTGTAAGGCAATGCCAATGCTTTTGCAATTCTTTCTAAAAATAATTGACTTATTAATAAATTATATTTGGTTAGTTATGTTTGCTAATGTTTAGAAACTGCATAAATCATCAAGAGAGTGATTATGCTAAATTTGAAGTGGATGTGGTAGGAGTAGTACGGAGGAAGGGAGCTCATAACCAAATTGAAATATTTGTGAATTGAATGTGCTCATTATTATGTTAAGAAAATGGAAGGATAAAATGAGATGTCATTTTAACATCCCACATGAAACAAACAATTAATTTAATATATTCTGGTTAGAATGTGTCAAATGAGTTTCTGCCAGAAGTAAATTTGGTTGTTTCCTTTATGGGCAAAGAAATACACTCAATGGAAATGCCCATTGTTACTTTGGGTTTTCAAAATACATTGTGATAACTGCAGATGTCACAAATAGAACTGGATTCTATTATTCTGATGGTTTATACAATAAATCATATGGAATTACATTTACTGAAGTGAGAAATGCAGTACTTAATCATATATGATTAACAGAGCCATTTTTATCCTCTAGTACAAAATATTTTTTAAGAAATTGCTAAAGATTTCAAAATAGACACTTTGAATTGTTAGTAGACTTCATAACATAAAGCTCATTTCAGCCTTTCAAAATAGATATAAAATCTAATTTTAGTTTCTTAACAATTATAAAGAGAAAAAACCTGTTATTTACATATTCTAAATTTTTCCTTTCAGTCTTATTAATTCTTAGATCTCTTCCTATGAGATTGATCCCAGTAATATCACACGATGCAGGAATTTCACAACTAAAGTTGATGGCCCTCTATTAAGGGTTTCTTAATAGTGAGGTAGTTAAATACAATATGGTATACTCTTGTAGTATGATGATTACCACTATTATAAATAACTGTGACCACCAAACCACATTGGATCAATTAGAAGAAAAGTGTTACCAGACTGTGAATACCTCCTGTAATGTTGAGTGAGTAAGGCGCAGGAGACTCTTTAAGAGATTATGAAGATGGGATGGAAATCTAAAGCATTCCAGAAGTTGCCATATGGTTTGAGAATATAGATATGTATTCATTAAAAGTACCTTACACAATTGTATGAATCATTCTTCCTGCTACTGAGAAGTAACAAACAGAATTACCATAAGAGGAATTGCTACCATAGTGGAATGGCAGTGAATGAAAAATAGTTTCCATTGCTTAAAGCTTCCTAATTCATAGGCATATTCTTTGTAAGTCTGTATCTATTACCCTTACAATGTCCACACAAAATTGAACATGGTTAAAAAGAGTATATTTAGAAGCATAAGAAACATCTCATTTAGGATGCTTTAGATTAAAACAGAAGAACCAACTCCAGATGGTCCAAATATAACCCAAAGCCCAGAGGTAGAAAAGTCCCAGGGAAGGTTGATTCAGTGGTCCAAGGATGCTACCAAAGATTCTGTTTTTTTTCCCCCGTATTGCTAAGCTGCCAATCCTTTGGGTTGACATCCAGATAACTCTATCATACTAATATACCCTCAAGAAGTCTGCGCAATCTAATTGTGACATTCCTAAAAGGAACTAAAGGACTAAAAGATAGTATATTCCCCTATCTCCCACCAAAAAAAAGAGGAATTTTTCCTGGTACCTCCATCGGACTTTCAAGTGACATTGGCTAGAATTGCATTATGTGCTTATTTCTAAAACAAGCCCTAGAAAAGGAAATGGCATGACCTTCATTTGCTTAAAAGAATCAAGATTTGCCCCCTGCAAGTAAAGAGAGCTCTATGATAGAAGCAATATATACATACCAGGTTTTAATTCTATTTAAATATTGTTCAAATTCATTAAAAGTATTTCATGTATGAACCAAAATTTGCATTTTTCAGAACAAAAACATGCATCTCTCAGTTTATATTCTTTCATTGTTTTAAATGTTAAATATAAATAAAAACTCAAAGCAAGCACTTCTTGGAAGAGAAGAGGGATGATATGAAGAGTTGAGAAGCATCCCATTCTCTCTGCTTCTTTTACTTGGGACCAATCAATCAGTTCTCCATAGGAGAGATGTAGATTCTTTGTAAATATCAGAATCATATCCGTAATTTTAGTGATTCCAGGTAGCTTAAGTGACTTCTTAAGCTCAGTGACCACCATTAATATTCCCCTGTTGGCTATTTTGACCCTGTCCACTTTTAAAAAATGGCTTCATTTTTGCTAATCATAAGATGAGTACTTAGTCAGTGGTGGCTGAGGAAGTCAGAGTGGTGGGAGCAGTCTACTCCAGGTTCAGACTTAAGAGTACACGTGGTCTGTAAAAAATTTAAAAGCAATAAGAAAACTAAGTAAAAGTCTATCTTGTTTTCTTATCACTATCCACCAGAAATATTTTAAATGTTGGTAATAAAGTACTTCTCTTAGAAATAATTATTTATTGATTTCATTTCTAAATTGCTTTGGTTACTGCTGAGTTTCAATTATATATTTTAAGCTTCAAATTAGCATATTTTTATTACTTATACTTTCATAAATGTTGTATTTTACACAGAAATTAATGCAGAGAACTCCCAGTTGGACAATCAGTTCCAGACTCCACAGACACCAGGACACACACTCTATTCAAGAATCTGTTTGTGATGGTTCAGAAGTTTTCAAGCTTGCTTTGGGTACAAATTGTATTTCCAACACTTCTAGCCCTATGTATTCCTGTCAATGATATTATACTTATAAATACAAACATGTCCTTATTATGGATGAAGAAATAGATTAATTAAAATTGTATAGATTATATATTAGCATATGATATTATACATCATTATAAAAACGAAGAAATAGGACTTGAGCTTTTTTTCAATTTTGCCACTGTTAAAGTCACTTGAGTCTTTGGGAACTAGCATTCACAAAATGGTGAATACTGACTCTTATCCTGATTTGCTACAAGCAACTAGTCTAGAATGAGCAGTGTAATTATTAGCACTACACTCTTTCTATGCTTCACACACTACAGAAGTTTCCAGAATCTTCATCTTCAAGTCTGTAATTCCTCAAAGTACATGGATCAACATTTAGGCTTCTGGAGGCCAGAAATGAAGGAGGCAGTGCAAAAATGACCATAATTCACAGTCAACCAGCCAACATGTGTAGCTCTGGGCAAGTGTTATTATATTCACTGGATGTTAACAGCATTTCTAGTTAGATTGAGAGATGAGAAACTCTTTAAAAAGCTCATTCTCTTTGGTAGAATGGTTTGTTTTCCTTTGGATAGATACTCAGTAATGGGATTGCTGGGCTGAGTGGTAGTTCTGTTTTAAACTAGTTGAGAAATCTCCAAACTGACTTCCATAGTGGCAGAACTAATTTACATTCCTACCAACTATGTGTAAGTGTTCTCTTTTCCCTGCAGCCTCGCCAGCATCTGTTATTTTTTGACTTTTTAATAATAGCCATTTTCACTGATGTGCAATCTCATGGTATCTCATTGTGGTTTTGCTTTGCATTTATCTAGTAATTACTGATTATGAGCATATTTTTATATGTTTCTTGGCTGCTTGAATGGCTTCTTTGGAGAAGTGTCTGTTCACATCCTTTACCCACCTTTTAATTGGGTTATTTGTTTTTTTGCGTATCGATTTAAGTTCCTTAAAGATCCTGGAAGTTACATGCACTCATATGTTCGTCGCAGTGCTATTCACAGTAACAAGGACATGGAATCAACTGAGGTGCCCTTCAGCAGTGGACTGGATAAAGAAAATGTAGTATATATATGCCATGGAATATTACATAGCCATAAAAACGAATGAAATCATATCCTTTGCAGCAGCATGCATGCAGCTGGAGGTCATATTCCTAATCGAATTAATGCAGGAACAGAAAACCAAATACTGCATGTTCTTACTTATAAGTGGGAGCTAAACACTGAGTGCACATAGACATAAAAATGGGAACAACAGGCACTGTAGAAGAGGGAAGGGAGGAAGGAAGTTATGGGCTGAAAAACTAGCTATTGCGTACTATGCTCACTACTTGGGTGAGAAATTCATATCCCGAACCTCAGCATCATGCAATATAACCATGTAACAAATCTGCACATGTAACCCCTGAATCTAAAATAAAAGTTGAAATTGTTTTTATTTTTGTATTATTTATTTATTTTTATTTTTATTTACTTGTTTTTTGAGATAGAGTCTCGCTCTGCCACCCAGGCTGGAGTGCAGTGGCACGATCTCAGCTTACTGCAACCTCCACCTCCTGAGTTTAAGTGATTCTCCTGGCTCAGCCTCCTGAGTAGCTGGGACTATAGGCACACAGCATCATGCCCAGCTAATTTTTGTATTTTTAGTAGAGACGGGGTTTCACCATGTTGGTTGGAGGCTGAGGCCGGCGGATCACCTGAGGTCAGGAGTTTGAAATTGTCTTTAAAAAGTATGTTTTGATATAAAGCCTTTTTTCAATTTTTCTTTTTAAGTCTAATTCTTGACAGAGCAACAGAAACAAATAAAGTAGAAGCCCAAAAGGAAATCTGTCATTACTAAAACCAACCAGGCTCAGATGACTTTTCTTGTCCATTCAGATGGGAGCTTAAGTTAACAAAAATATCTTTAACAAATTGAAGACAACTTAAAGATCAGTTTATTTATTCATTCAACAAATATTTATTAATTGGCTGCCACATATCCATCATTGTTCTACATTCTGCAGATATAGTAGTCAATTAAGTTCCTTCCCTCAGTGAGGACTTAACTTTGAATGGAGAGAACAAAATTAGACAAATAAAATATATAGTTTGTCAAATGATAAGTGCTATGAAAAAAATGACTACAAGATTCAGCATGCATGTATACTGACTTGCTCTTTAAATTTTAAGAGTTTTAGGAAATGTCTACTGTATTAGTTTTCTTCTCATACTGCTATAAAGACATACCTGAGACTGGGTAATTGATACAGAAAAGAGGTTTAACCAGCTCATGGTTCTTGGGGCTATACAGGTTTCTGCTTCTATGGAGGCCTCAGGAAACTTACAACCATGGTGCAATGCGAAATGGAAGCAGACAGGAGAGAGTTTCAGTTTTAGTCTTAAAAGAAAAAAAATACATCTCTAACTAACTCTGGTCCTTGTGTTGTCAATAACTACTCCTTTTGACTGGTTAGGGAATGAGCATCTTTGACATGGGCTTGATGAAGTCATGGCCAATGTTAACTTTAAATAAGTTTGAAACTATTGTTTATACTAGATCAAATAAATTGCAGAGGATTTTTTCCCAACCATCGCATAAATGCATAGAATTGGAAGTAAGTTTCATTTCCAATAAAGAGTCTAATGTATCCACTTTTAATTATAGCCAACATGTTTATAATCTTATTTCACGTTCTGTGCTGTGAACTGTTGGGAATCTATTAGCTCAGTGTTTTGAATTTCAGACAATGTATCCTGTGGTTTATTTTTTTAAATAAAGGTTTATCTTACCATTAAATTACGGAAGCTTTGAACCCTGTGTGTAAAGAAATAAACTCAAGTCTTAGGAATTTATCTTAGTAACTGGTGATTTTCAGTTTATATTATTAAACATTACTTGACAGTTTTCTATTAGCTTTCAAGAGATTCAACTTAGTTTCACCTTTGTTTATTGTGAAACTGGACTTGGTTTGCACGGTTCAGCTATAGTTTCAGACTATGGGTAAATGTAGAAAAACACTAAAACAAAGACTATTTTTTTTGTAACATGGTTGAATTTTCATATATTCCATTTGACATCATTTATCTTCCCTCTGATTTCTTTTCAATGACAATCTTTTGACAAGACTAGAAATCTACTGTTGAGGTAAAGATAAATCCAGAATATAGATGATGAGTCATATTTTGTACGTAGGTCAGCTTATTATAAAAACTTGTATATAAATTCAGTAGCATGTAACTGTTCTATAAAAAGACCAGGAGATTGATCATTGAAAAATTACATCTGTGTGGAACGATTTCTGAATGGGATTAGAAATACTGAGGCAATTCTTAGTATCTTCACTAGAACTAGAATCATTCCCACAGAACACCCTACTAACTTTAAAGAGTGATATTTGGTATGAAAAAAGACGTTCACCACAACCAATAAACTATGGTATTGTTAAGAAACTAATTTCTAAAACCAAATATATGCCAATGAAAAGCACACAACTTCTCAGAAATCTTTGAAATTTTATAGAACTTTATCAAACACTTTCATAACACTGGTCCATAGTTTGTACCTATTGAGTTGGAATTTTATAAACATATATGTGCACATATAACACACATATATGTATGGATAGATATATAAAAATAGTGTTTTCTCAGTGAGGGGGAGTATTATCCTCTTGCATTATTAGTGTGGTAGACAGCCTCCAAGATGGTCCCCCAATCTCTCCATATAGTAGTAAACCCATATGGCTATTGAGTATTTGAAAATGAAATCTCACAAGTTTACAAGCTTAAGGAGAGATGCTAACATCAGAGCAATGCAAATTAGAACAGCACTTAAAATGTCTTAAACCTTGTTTCTCTGGCAAAATTAGAAAGCTACTAAATGAAAGGCATTGGTGGAAGAGATAGAAATACAGATACCCTCATGCACCTGTAGTGCCTACATTGTCAGAACATACGTACGTGTGTGTGTGTGTGTGTGTGTGCGTGTCTGTAAGTATATATATACACATAATAAACACACACATACGCATATATACATATATAAATTATACAAACACAAATATTAGACATAAGTATTTGCATATGTGCTATATATTATACACACACATACTTTTCTATTTTGTTCTGTCCTACTGTTTTCTTCATTTGTTTTAGGCATAGTCATACAGCCAAATATATTCAATGTATTAATCTTTGGTGCAAAAGACATCAAATTACAAGATTTAAAAAGATCATATTAATAATATTGTACTCTCCTCTTGTCTGTTGAAAATATATACCTGTAGTCTTCAGAGTTGAACAGCTTAACTGCATATAAAAGCCCTGACTCACACGTTTTTTCCTCTTTGTGGTCATGCAAATATTCCAGCTTTTTATTCTTCTTTAAGATTATCCTAGGCCAGGTGCCGTGGCTTATGGCTATAATCCCAGCACTTTGGGAGGCTGAGGCAGGAAGATCACCCGAGGTCAGGAGTTTGAGACCAGACTGGCCAACATAGTGAAACCCCATCTTTACAAAAAATACAAAAGTTAGCCAGGCGTGGTGGCAGGCACCTGTAATCCCAGCTACTCAGGAGGCTGAGGTATGAGAATCGCTTGAACCCAGGAGGCAGAGGTTGCAGTGAGCTGAGATCACACCACTGCACTCCAGCCTGGGCAATACGGTGAGATTCAGTCTCAAAAAAAAAAAAAAAAATTATCCTAGATATTTTTGGCCCTTTGCTTCTCCACATAGACTTTAGAGTCGGTATGTCAGTGTCCATAAAATAATCTGCAAAAGGCTTTCATTGAAATAACATTGAAACTATGAATAATTTTGAGGGGACTTGACCCCTTTACAATATTGAATCTTATAATCCATAAAGATAGAATATATCTCCATTTTATTATATTATCTTTAATAACTTGCTATACTATTTCACAGTTTTTGGTGTGGAGTTATTAACACATTACAGTGGCAAGTATTCCTATCTGATGTCTTTTGTATAAGATACCTTTCTTAAAATTTAAAGTTTTATTTTTAAGCTAATGGTATATAGAAATACAATTGAATTTTACATATTGACTGTTTATCCAGCAACTTTGTCAAATTTAATTGTTAGTTCTAAGAGCTTGTAGATTATTTTGTTTTAAACTTGTTAAGCTATATTTTTATTTTGTGTTTATTTTTCTTATTTCTACATCCATATGCCTTATGTTTACGTCAAGTGTCTAGTGCTCCTTATACTCATTCTAATTTTCTTTCATTATATTCTTTACTTTTATTTTAATTCTATAACCTACTTTTCATCTATTTCAGTTTTTTTTCTATCACTTCCCTGAGTTCTTATATTTCTACTTTGTGATCTTCCTTCATACAGGTGATTGTGTCAATAAGATTTTCAATTAATTATAAACTTTTGGTCATACTTTTCATTCATTCTATGGCAGCAATTTTCTAATGAGTACTCAATCTCTTATAAAATTGTATTGTTATTTTTCTTCTCTTTTCTATAGACTCTTAAAATATTTGTATATGCTATGTATCTTCTATTTTTAAAAGAAAACATCACTATAGACGACAAGCTTAAAGGTGGCCCTCCCAGTGATCCTGGCCTCCTGGTATTCATGCTCTTATGTGATTTCTTCCCTTGGGTGTAGGTGGGAACTTGACTTGTTTCTAACCAAGAGACTATGGCAAAAATATTGGGATATATGTGATTACATGATTATGTTTCATGAGATTGTAACCTTTCTTAAGATTGTAACCCATCTCCTTTGCTGGCTTTGAAGAAACATAATGTGAGGCATCATATGGGGAGGGCCATGTGGCCATAAGCTGAAGGCAGCTTATATATATAATATAAATATAAATTTATATTTATATAATATATAAATATACCTATATACTTTATATAATATATAAATATACCTATATACTTTATATAATATATAAATATACTTATATACTTTATATAGTATATAAATATATAAGGGTGCAGCACACATATATATATAATATATAAATATATAC
Source organism: Symphalangus syndactylus (assembly GCF_028878055.3). Lineage (NCBI taxonomy): Eukaryota > Metazoa > Chordata > Mammalia > Primates > Hylobatidae > Symphalangus > Symphalangus syndactylus. The sequence continues at coordinate 106,967,153 of NC_072425.2, forward strand.
TTTATATATTTACATATTGTATATATAATATATAATATATAAATATATACTTTATATATTATAGATACTGTATATATAATATACAACATATAATATATAAGTATATATATACTATATCTATAATATATAAATATATACTTATATGTTATATATAGTATACTATGTAATATATAAATATATATTTATATATTATATATTGTATGATTGTATGATATATACTTTATATAACATATAAATATACTTATATACTTTATATAGTATATAAATATACTTACATACTTTATATAGTATATAAATATATAAGGGTACAGCACACATATATATATAAAATATATAAATATACACTTTAGGCCAGGCGTGGTGGCTCACGCTTGTAATCCCAGCACTTTGGGAGGCCGAGGCGGGTGGATCACGAGGTCAGGAGATGGAGACCACAGTGAAACCCCGTCTCTACTAAAAAAGATACAAAAAATTAGCTGGGTGTGGTGGCGGGGCGCCTGTAGTCCCAGCTACTCGGAGAGGCTGAGGCAGGAGAATGGTGTGAACCCGGGAGGCGGAGCTTGCAGTGAGCCGAGATGGCGCCACTGCACTCCAGCCTGGGTGATAGAGCAAGACTCCATCTCAAAAAAAAAAATGTATATATATTATATATATATAATATATATACTTTATATATTATATATATATAATATATATACTTTATATATTATATATATAATATATATACTTTATATATTATATATAATATATAATATATATACTTTATATATTATATATAATATATAATATATATACTTTATATATTATATATAATATATAATATATATACTTTATATATTATATATAATATATAATATATAATATATAATATAAAAAACTTTACTATATAAAATATACTATTTAATTTATAAATATAATGTCCCCTCCACTTGCTGCTACCAGAAAGAAATTGCTGCTTGCACATGTCAATCTTTGTGCAGCCTCACTTCCTCCATTTCTCTGGGTCAAACCAGTCCCTCCAGCTATAACTCAATTCCTATACTCTCTGCTGCAAACAGGGCTATAGCTTACACATATTTTCCTTTACGCATGTTTTGGCATTGACGGATCATACCTGTTTTTTAGACTCACTGAAAATGAAGTTTAATTATTTTTTTGTTCAGTTTTTAATCTCTCCTTGTTGCTTTTGGATGATTCCAGGAAGAGAGGGGAAAAGTGCTGACGTCCCTGCGGAGAATAAATGTAAGGGAGCCCAGTAGCCATGGCTAACCCAATTAGGAAGATGCTGCAGTGGTTCAGATGGTAGACAACAGTAGTCTAGACCAGCATAGAATCTGTAAAATCAGAAATGGAGTCAAAGGGGAAATGAGTAAGATAATTTGGCTTAGGTGTCTGATCTGCATCATACTCCAATCGTCATCTCATATTACCACTGTCATGTACTTAAAACAATGATTCCTGGAATTTTCCATCAACTCCAGCTGTTATTGTATGCAAATCGCTATTTTCTCATTGCCAATAAGTACCTACCATCAGTTATATTAGTACTAGGCTAAAATATAAATGAAATAGTAAATGAAATGCTTGCAAGCTATGATTCTCAGACTTTTCAACCAGTGACACAAAAAACAAATTTTGAAACACGCAAACAGGAAAATCTGCTCTTGCTGTCACTACTGCTATTATTACCATTACTAATATTTATGCACATATGTTTCAAATGCCAGTGAAGCCACATGGTTTATAGTTAATTGTAGTTGGAATGGAAAGAAATAGGGTTGAAAATAAATGCTCACTCCTATCTTCAAGCACATGACTGTCTGCTCAATAGATCTCCCTTTCACTTTTGTGTGAGGCGAAGGGTGCAGCACCCTTATGGAGGCCCTGCTCCATCTTCTGTTTCACATTCAGAACATAAATGAAATTAGGCACCTGTCTAAATTTATCACATTTGTAATTTTTCAGAGTTTCCTTTACATTTAAGTACACTTACTGCATTCTTCTAGGGTGAATCTTGACTTGATTTATGAAATACATTATTCTTTTTGTTTCAAAACAGAAATTTTATGTATTGAACTACCAAAGGAATGTTAAGATATATTTATTGTATTAGTCTGTTCTCACGCTGCTAATAAAGATACACCAAAGACTAGTTAATTTACAAAGGAAAGAGGTTTAGTTGAATCACAGTTCCACATAGCTGGGGAGGCCTCAAAATCATGGCAGAAGGCAAAGGAGAAACAAAGGCATGGCTTACATAGCAGCAGGCAAGAGAGAGCTTGTACAGGGGAACTGCCATTTATAAAACCATCAGATCTCCTGAGACTAATTAACTACCACGAGAACAGTATGGGGGAAACTGCCCCCATGATTCAATTACCTCCCACTGGGTCCCTTCCATGACATGTGGGAATTATGGGGGTTACAATTTAAGATGAGATTTGGGTGGGGATATAGCCAAACCATATCATTTATTCTTAATTATTTATCTTTGAAAAACTTTGGGAGAATTAACACAAGTTACCAAACAAGATTCAGAGACAGTCTCTGAAGCGATGATCTTTTGGTGGCTCAGATTCTTCAAGTTCTTCTTCCTTAACTTAGAGGGGTGCAAATGTGGCAGCCATGTTGCTATTGAAGAGCTGAAAACTGACTGTCCAGGGCTAAAGTCAACAGTTGATTCCAATTCAACCCAGCGGATGATTTCTTCTATGTGCTAAAATTAGGACAGCCTAGCTTTCTCTTCCTCTCTCTCTTTCACATTTTATTTGTCTAAAACTTATCCACGCAACAATTTCCACCACAGCAGTAGAGGACACTGGCATGCAAGTGGAGAGGAGAAAATCAGCAGACGATAGGACTAAAATATGAAAGAGACAGCCTGGAGAGCATTTTAGTTCCTGGTTTTCATCTTTACCTGCCTTTGGCATCCTATGGCATATCTGTTTTAGTAATTTTCTGCTTAGCTTAAGCTATTTCAAGTTGCTTTCTCTCAGTTGTAACTGAAACAGTCCTAACTAGTATAATCTCCAAGTCATACCCACTGGCACAAGAAAGCGTGCACCGATTGCCAGTATTTTTTTCATACCCTGACACTGATATAACTGTGGTTTCCCCAGCGTGCCTGAGATCATGCCTCTGGGGGGAAATGGACATAACGCGGGACTCTGCCTTCTGCCTTCTTCTGATTTAACTTTCTTAGTAGTTGCTGTGCCAGTCCAGGATCCCCTAGGCCTACCATATTCTGCAGCTGGCTCAGGCTTGGCTCATTTATTAAAACTGTATTGTTTTCTGTCCTTGCCTAGCCAAAGTTATTTTTGCTACTTTGCCTAGAGGAAGGGAGAAAGGAAATAATGGGCAGAAAAATTAGGAAAAGTTAAAAAGTGTGGAGAATGGAAGATGTAAGAAAAGTAAATGATAAAGAGGGAAGGAATGCCAAAGCAACCAGAAAGGGTGGGGCTGGAAATAAAGAAGGAAAGTAGGAGGAAGTTGATAAGAAAAGTGAATAAAGTAAATAAGATGAAAGAATATGCAAAAAAAACCCACATCTACTTGAAAGATATTAAACTGCATTTTCATTACACCTTCCTCTTCCAGCTTCCCTTTTTCTCCAATATTTCAGCGAAAAGATGTTGTTCCTTACCCATCCTTTTATCTTTGTAGGTGTTCACATCTTCTTTACCTTTTCTACTGCCTCTAAATATGGTCACCCCAGCCCTTCTCTCTAGCCCATGGTCCTCAACCCTGACTGAATATTAGAGTCTCCTTGGAAATACTGAAAAATATGACATCTGGTCTCCCCATAAGACCACTTATATCAAAATCTTTAGGAGTATGACCCAGCATTAATATTTTTAAAAGCTACCCAGCTAAGTTTCAACACACTTCCTGCTTTCAGTGATCAGAACCATATAGTAAAAGTTCTCTCAATATCACATTTATTTTGCCTCAAATTTCTTTAAGTGTTGTCACCTTTTTTTCTCTGTGATCTTGGAGGAAAACTGTCCAATTTTCTTTGGAAGATAGTACCTCTACGTCTACTCCTGATTCCATGACCCATGCCTCCATCTGCAAACTTGCTATATTATTGCTATTCTTTCTCATTTTATCTTCTCCCATCCTTGGCTGAAAAACTGCTTTTCATTAAGGAAAACTTCTCTTTATTTCCTCTGCAGGTATCAGTTCTGTTCTTCTTTATCTTGACCATTAAATTTCTTATTCCTACATTCTCACCTATTGTTTTCATAATTCATGTTTCAGTTGAGGCTTCATGTCCAACTGCAGTGACACTGTTCACTCAAGACCACTGGTGACTCTCCAGGGTTCAGATGCTGTGACTCATTCCAGTCCTGGTTCACCCCATTCTTTCTGCACTATTTGACAGTGCCGCCCTTCTCGTCCTCCTGATGCTGTGTCCTAGCTCTCTCATCTTGGGTGAAAATGTTCCCTCTGCCTCCCTATACCAGTCTCCCAAAGTTCACTCATATTTCAAATCTCATTTCAGACTTCTCATGTACGAAACTCTTATATTTTAGAATTAACCTATACTCATATTAACAGTAATCCCTCCCTTTATAATTAATCATTTTAGGTATTCTAAATATTGCCTTAGAAACACTTACATCTCATTTGGTAACAAAACTTTGGGGAAAAAAAATGCCATAAAGCCAAGAGGTCTGGAAGAAGCATTTGGATGTGAAGAGTAAGGAAGGAGTAGGGGTCAATGGTGGTTCCTAGGTGTCTAGCTTGAACAGATGACCTTTGACAAGAAGCATGTTAGGGGAGGGAGAGATAAAAATAGTTACATTTTATAGCATGCTGTATGAGATATAGCGGTGTACCATTGGCATGGTCTCACAAGAGTGACAAAGACATAAGTTTTTGTTGTAGTTGGGCCCGTGCAAATAGGTCTATTTCTCTATTTAAAGCATTCAAAGTAAGAAAAGGTCAAGGATAAAAGTCTGCAAACCAGTATTTGAGAATCAGACAAAAGAAGATATTCCGACTTCCTATTTAGATAAAACTCATATAATGGATAAAATCAAATGCTTTGAAATATTTGATACCATGTCGATAGATTACGACTTTCATTATATGTATCTTATATACAAAGCAGGGCACTGCATCATAAAATGAAATTAAATCAATCTAGCAGGAGCTTCATTCCTCAGGGATTCACTCTAGTGTCCCTACCACCACCCCATCCCGAAGAATCTTTGCCTTGTGGCTCTGCCTGTGAAATTTGAAGTTTTCTATTTCATCCAATGGAAGCTAGAATTTTTAAATATTTGGTTCTGTCTCTTAGGCCCTTAAGCTCAAGGATAGCAAGTACTAGGAGCATGAAGCACCTATTGAAAATATTGCATGTTTGCTGGAGAATTTTTGCAAGATAACAACAATAACAACTGTTATAGGGAAACTTTCAGAAGAGAGCATGCATTTCTGTAAATACCTGTAACACTTCTTGCTACAATGTGTTACATAAAATAAGTAGGAACTCTTAAAAATACATATGTCATTTTTCACTATTATCTTACATCATGCCAGGAACCCCATCTACTCCTCTGTGTTCCATTGAGTGCACTCAGTTTCGTTTTCAGCCGAAGTTGTGTCATGCACTCACTGTGCAAAGCTAACAGTCCCTAACATCATTTGTTTTGATGAGGGTTGAAGAAAGGGTATCGTTGTTTCGTAAAAACAATGTTGAATAAATTTATAAATAACTTTGTAATGCTGAATTGTTTATACACTGCTGTTGAATTACATGTGGGCAAAACATTAATAAAATTTCTAAAAATTCATTTGGCACAATTGCTTTTCAAGTCTCTCAACTCTTTTACTTAAAATAAAAAGCTAGACTGGACACTAGACATTGCATAGCCCATCCTTTAACATCTTTCCAGTTCTCTTAATCCTTGATGTAACTATGTTGAATTAGTGTGAAAATAACCAATAGCAGGTTCCTGGTTATACATTTGTATGTGTGTAAAATGTGTGTGTACATTTGTATGTGTGTAAAAGGGAGAGAACATTCAGGCATAGAGTCAATTCTGCTCTTTACCATGTTTTTCAAACTTACAGCAGGTATGGCCCACTAAACCTTCATTGTCTTAAATTTAACAAGGGGAGGGGGATTTCTTCCATTTCTTTATAAAAGTTCTCATAAAAGATGAACTCCATTGAGACTAGGTCTAAATATTAGGTATATCTGTTTTTGCCCTTCTCCAAAATGCGTATTCTATTAGTAACTGGATAACAAAAAGAGATTTTTAGAAGAGTAAATTTACAAACCCTTGGGGAGGAAAATGACTTGTGCTACCAGGCACTTAACTAAAGCAGCTCCGGCAGGGACAATTATATTATAATCTGTCACCAGAGAGCACACAAAGATGCAGAATACATAATTATCTTAAAAATAAGCAGAGAGCAGTGGCAAAACTCATTTGAATTAAGAACCAAAAATGTAAGTCTTGAGGAAATTATAAGGTGTCAAGCAATCAGTAATATTGAGATGAATTTTACCGGGATGCAGGAAGGTTTGCCTAAGACTGAGGAAAAAGCAGAATTGAGAAGAACTTCTTGAAATATGGACCTTGCACCAAGTACGAGGCAGTGATGGTCTGTCTACCCTAGGGGGAAAGATGTAATTCTTAAAAGGACTCAATGTAAGGTGCAGGAAAATAAGCCCCGTTGAAGTCTGAGGGTAGAAGCAGAGAACTGACAAAAATTCTGTAGCACTCCAGACCTTACATTAAGTGTATCTTTCATACACAATGACAAGCTGTCAATAAAAAATTACAAAATACATGAAGAAGTAAGAAAATATGCCATTAAGAAAAAACAATCAAAAGAAAACTAGGTATGTGTATTAGTCCGTTTTCACACTGCTGATAAAGACATACCCGACAGAGACTGGGCAATTTACAGAAGAAAGAGGTTATTGGACTCACAGTTCGACATGGCTGAGGAGGCCTCACAGTCATGGCAAAAGGTGAAAAGCACTTCTTTTTTTTATATATATATTTTTATTTTTATTATCATTATACTTTAAGTTTTAGGGTACATGTGCACAACATGCAGGTTTGTTACATACGTATACATATGCCATGTTGGTGTGCTGCACCCATTAACTGGTCATTTAGCATTAGGTATATCTCCTCATGCTATCCCTCCCCCCTCCCCCCACCCCACAACAGTCCCCAGTGTGTGATGTTCCCCTTCCTGTGTCCATGTGTTTTCATTGTTCAATTCCCACCTATGAGTGAGAACATGTGGTGTTTGGTTTTTTGTCCTTGCAATAGTTTGCTGAGAATGATGTTTTCCTGTTTCATCCACGTCCCTACAAAGGACATGAACTCATCATTTTTTATGGCTGCATAGTATTCCATGGTGTATATGTGCCACATTTTCTTAATCCAGTCTGTCGTTGTTGGACATTTAGGTTGGTTCCAAGTCTTTGCTATTCTGAATAGTGCTGCTATATGTGTGCATGTGTCTTTATAGCAGCATGATTTATAATCCTTTGGGTATATACCCAGTAATGGGATGGATGGGTCAAATGGTATTTTTAGTTCTAGATCCCTGAGGAATCACCACACTGACTTCCACAATGGTTGAACTAGTTTACACTCCCACCAACACTGTAAAAGTGTTCCTATTTCTCCACATCCTCTCCAGCACCTGTTGTTTCCTGACTTTTTAATGATCGCCATTCTAACTGGTGTGAGATGGTATCTCATTGTGGTTTTGATTTGCATTTCTCTGATGGCCAGTGATGATGAGCATTTTTTCATGTGTTTTTTGGCTGCATAAATGTCTTCTTTTGAGAAGTGTCTGTTCATATACTTCACCCACTTTTTGATAGGGTTGTTTGTTTTTTTCTTGTAAATTTGTTTGAGTTCTTGTAGATTCCAGATATTAGCCCTTTGTCAGATGAGTGGATTGCAAAAATTTTCTCCCATTCTGTAGGTTGCCTGTTCACTCTGATGGTAGTTTCTTTTGCTGTGCAGAAGCTCTTTAGTTTAATTAGATCCCATTTGTCAATTTTGGCTTTTGTTGCCATTGCTTTTGGTGTTTTAGACATGAAGTCCTTACACATGCCTATGTCCTGAATGGTATTGCCTAGGTTTTCTTCTAGAGTTTTTATGGTTTTAGGTCTAACATTTAAGTCTTTAATCCATCTTGAATTAATTTTTGTATAGCTGTAAGGAAGGGATCCAGTTTCAGCTTTCTACATATGGCTAGCCAGTTTTCCCAGCACCATTTATTAAATAGGGAGTCCTTTCCCCATTGCTTGTTTTTGTCAGGTTTGTCAAAGATCAGATAGTTGTAGATATGTGGCATTATTTCTGAGGGCTCTATTCTGTTCCATTGGTCTATATCTCTGTTTTGGTACCAGTACCATGCTGTTTTGGTTACTGTAGCCTTGTAGTACAGTTTGAAGTCAGGTAGCATGATGCCTCCAGGTTTGTTCTTTTGGCTTAGGATTGACTTGGTGATGCGGGCTCTTTTTTGGTTCCACATGAACTTTAAAATAGTTTTTTCCAATTCTGTGAAGAAAGTCACTGGTTGCTTGATGGGGATGGCATTGAATCTATAAATTACCTTGGGCAGTATGGCCATTTTCTCGATATTGATTCTTCCTACCCATGAGCATGGAATGTTCTTCCATTTGTTTGTATCCTCTTTTATTTCATTGAGCAGTGGTTTGTAGTTCTCCTTGAAGAGGTCCTTCACATCCCTTGTAAGTTGGATTCCTAGGTATTTTATTCTCTTTGAAGCAATTGTGAATGGGAGTTCATTCATGATTTGGCTCTCTGTTTGTCTGTGATTGGTGTACAAGAATGCTTGTGATTTTCGTACATTGATTTTGTATCCTGAGACTTTGCTGAAGTTGCTTATCAGCTTGATGAGATTTTGAGCTGAGACAATGGGGTTTTCTAGATATACAATCATGTCATCTGCAAACAGGGACAGTTTGACTTTGTCTTTTCCTAATTGAATGCCTTTATTTCCTTCTCCTGGCTGATTGCCCTGGCCAGAACTTCCAACACTATGTTGAATAGGAGTGGTGAGAGAGGGCATCCCTGTCTTGTGCCCGTTTTCAAAGGGAATGCTTCCAGTTTTTGCCCATTCAGTATGATATTGGCTGTGGGTTTGTCATAGATAGCTCTCATTATTTTGAGATATGTCCCATCAATACATAATTTATTGAGAGTTTTTAGCATGAAGGGTTGTTGAATTTTGTCAAAGGCCTTTTCTGCATGTATTGAGATAATCATGTGGTTTTTGTCTTTGGTTCTGTTTATATGCTGGATTACATTCATTGATTTGCCTATGTTGAACCAGCCTTGCAACCCGAGGATGAAGCCCACTTGATCATGGTGGATAAGCTTTTTGATGTGCTGCTGGATTTGGTTTGCCAGTATTTTATTGAGGATTTTTGCATTGATGTTCATCAAGGATATTGGTCTAAAATTCTCTTTTTTGGTTGTGTCTCTGCCAGGCATTGGAATCAGGATGACGCTGGCCTCATAAACTGAGTTAGGGAGGATTTCCTCTTTTTCTATTGATTGGAATAGTTTCAGAAGGAACTGTACCAGCTCCTCTTTGTACCTCTGGTAGAATTCGGTTGTGAATCCATCTGGTCCTGGACTCTTTTTGGTTGGTAAGCTATTGATTATTGCCTCAATTTCAGAGCCTGTTATTGGTCTATTTAGAGATTCAACTCTTCCTGGTTTAGTCTTGGGAGGGTGTATGTGTCGAGGAATTTATCCATTTCTTCTAGATTTTCTGGTTGCATAGAGGTGTTTATAGTATTCTCTGATGGTAGTTTGTATTTCTGTGGGATCAGTGGTGATATCCCCTTTATCATTTTTTATTACGTCTATTTGATTCTTCTCTCTTTTCTTCTTTATTAGTCTTGCTAGTGGTCTATCAATTTGGTTGATCTTTTCAAAAAACCAGCTCCTGGACTCATTAATTTTTTGAAGGGTTTTTTGTGTCCCTATTTCCTTCAGTTCTGCTCTGATCTTAGTTTTTGCTTGCCTTCTGCTAGCTTTTGAATGTGTTTGCTCTTGCTTTTCTAGTTCTTTTAATTGTGATGTTAGGGTGTCAATTTTAGATCCTTCCTGCTTTCTCTTGTGGGCATTTAGTGCTATAATTTCCCTCTACACACTGCTTTGAATGTGTCCCAGAGATTCTGGTATGTTGTGTCTTTGTTCTCTTTGGTTTCAAAGAACATCTTTATTTCTGCCTTCATTTCATTATGTACCCAGTAGTCATTCAGGAGCAGGTTTTTCAGTTTCCATGTAGTTGAGCGGTTTTGAGTGAGTTTCTTAATCCTGAGTTCTAGTTTGATTGCACTGTGGTCTGAGAGACAGTTTGTTATAATTTCTGTTCTTTTACATTTGCTGAGGAGAGCTTTACTTCCAACTATGTGGTCAATTTTGGAGTAGGTGTAGTGTGGTGCTGAAAAGAATGTATATTCTGTTGATTTGGGGTGGAGAGTTCTGTAGATGTCTGTTAGGTCTGCTTGGTGCAGAGCTGAGTTCAATTCCTGGGTATCCTTGTTAACTTTCTGTCTCATTGATCTGTCTAATGTTGACAGTGGGGTGTTAAAATCTCCCATTATTAATGTGTGGGAGTCTAAGTCTCTTTCTACATCACTCAGGACTTGCTTTATGAATCTGGGTGCTCCTGTATTGGGTGCATATATATTTAGGATAGTTAGCTCTTCTTGTTGAATTGATCCCTTTACCATTATGTAGTGGCCTTCTTTGTCTCTTTTGATCTTTGTTAGTTTAAAGTCTATTTTATCAGAGACTAGGATTGCAACTCCTACCTTTTTTTGCTTTCCATTTGCTTGGTAGATCTTCCTCCATCCCTTTATTTTGAGCCTATGTGTTTACCTGCATGTGAGATGGGTTTCCTGAATACAGCACACTGATGGCTCTTGACTCTTTATCCAATTTGCCAGTCTGTGTCTTTTAATTGGAGCATTTAGCCCATTTATATTTAAAGTTAATATTGTTATGTGTGAATTTGATCCTGTCATTATGATGTTAGCTGGTTATTTTGCTCGTTAGTTGATGCAGCTTCTTCCTAGCCTCGATGGTCTTTCCAATTTGGCATGTTTTTGCAGGGGCTGGTACCGGTTGTTCCTTTCCATGTTTAGTGCTTCCTTCAGGGGATCTTTTAGGGCAGGCCGGGTGGTGACAAAATCTCTCAGCATTTGCTTGTCTGTAAAGTATTTTATTTCTCCTTCACTTATGAAGCTTTGTTTGGCTAGGTATGAAATTCTGAGTTGAAAATTCTTTTCTTTAAGAATGTTGAATATTGGTCTCCACTCTCCTCTGGCTTGTAGAGTTTTGGCTGAGAGATCAGCTGTTAGTCTGATGGGCTTCCCTTTGTGGGTAACCTGACCTTTCTCTCTGGCTGCCCTTAACATTTTTTCCTTCATTTCAACTTTGGTGAATCTGACAATTTTGTGTCTTGGAGTTGCTCTTCTCAAGGATTATCTTTGTGGCATTCTCTGTATTTCCTGAATTTGAATGTTGGCCTGCCTTGCTAGATTGGGTTAGTTCTCCTGGATAATATCCTGCAGAGTGTTTTCCAACTTGGTTCCATTCTCCCTGTCACTTTCAGGTACACCAATCAGACATAGATTTGATCTCTTCACATAGGCCCATATTTCTTGGAGGCTTTGTTCATTTTTTTTAATTCTTTTTTCTCTAAACTTCTCTTCTCGCTTCACTTCATTCATTTCGTCTTCCATCACTGATACCCTTTCTTCCAGTTGATCGCATCGGCTACTGAGGCTTCTGCATTCATCACATAGCTCTCGTGCCTTGGTTTTCAGCTCCGTCAGGTCCTTTAAGGACTTCTCTGCATTGGTTATTCTAGTCATCCATTCGTCTAATTTTTTTCAAAGCACTTCTTACTTGGTGGTGGCAAGAGGGGAGAGAGTTTGTGCAAGCAAACTCACCTTTTTAAAACTATCAGATCTCATGAGACTCATTCCCTATCAAGAGAAGAGCATGAGAAAGGCCTAGCCCCATGATTCAATTATCTCCCACTAGGTCCCTCCCACAGTACATGGCAATTATGGGAGATACAAGATGAAATTTGGGTGGGGACAAAAATCGTATCAGTATGGAACACATATTAAAATTAAAAATAGTAATTATTTATTGTTATTATTTACCAAGAGCATCATCACCTCAATGGCCCTCTATCTATGCAAGCAGTGGTTCTCAAAGCATGGTTGGAAGACCAACAGCAACAGCATCTTTTGGAAACTTATTTGAAATGCAAATTTTTTGGCCCCACTCTAGACTTACAGAAGCTTTGAGGAAGGCTCAACAATTTGTGTTTTGACAACCCTCCCAATGGTGGTGATGCATACTAAAACTTAAGAACCACTAAAACCACTATATTAACTAAGTTGAATTCATCATCATAAACAAAGATAACACTAGGCCCAAACACCTCCACTCATGAATATTATTAAGTTTGCAGAATGAAATAAAGAAATGATACAAGAACATTTTGCAAAAATTAAGGAAAGGGAAATGGTTTTGAACTAATTTCAGGAGGCCTGCATAACCCTACTACTAACCGGATAAAAATTTTGTAAGAAAAGGAAGCCATAGACCATTATTCTGCATAAAACTATATATGAAAATTTTAAACAAAATACTAGATAATTTAATCTAACAACAGAGAAAAAGATAATACCTCATGACCAAGTGAAGTTTATTCCAGAAATGCCAAGTTAGATTGACAACACAAAATCAATCAACCCTGCAATTTGTAGTATTAATGAAATAAATAGAAATATTATATGATCCATTTAATAGGTGCAGATAAGGCATTTGACAAAATTCAATACCTGTTAATGTTGAAAATCTCCCATCAAAGTAGGAGTGGAAGAGAAAATTCTAAATCTGATCAAAGAAATCTATAAAAAAAAAAACAATTAACTTCCTACGTAACTGTGGAATGTTATACTTAGAACTCTTAGAACAGTTCCTGGCACAAAAACAAGTATTATGAAAAAGATTGCGAAAAAAGTAATTACTCAAATTTTTCATTCATCTTGTCATAAATGCTACAAGTAACTACATGCTGTAAAACTTTATGACATGATATAAAGTAATTAAATTTTATCCTGGCAAAATTAAATATTCAATAAATACTTTTCTTAATTTAATGGCATTCTGAATACTTTAAGACAGGAAAAGAAAGATTTTGAATCATAAAGTGCTTTAAACATTTTCATTATTTTCCTTCTCTCTAAAGAATGGATAATGCTTTTCTATTTTCATAGACTGAAAGTGTTTGCAGCAGCAATACAAGTTCCCAACTGTGTGATCATGTGTTTGCACGTATCTGATCTGTTATTCACATCAGGATTCCTTTTTACCTTGTCCTACTGCATGTGTATGTCTGACTGAAGCCCAGTCTTTCCAGCATCAGAGGTCTGTAAAACACATACATTTAGGTGGTGACTCAGTGGTTCCAATTGGACCTTAGTGTCCCAGTCATGTTTCCAATACAGACCTTCAAATTCAAAAGCTTATTTAAAGAACTGCAGTTGCCAGTTTTCGAGGGTTTTTGTTTGAGGTGGGGTCTCACTCTGTCACCCAGGCTGGACGCAGTGACGCTATCTCAGCTCAGTGCAACCTCTGCCTCCTGGGTTTAAGTGATTCGCATTTCTCGGCATCCTGAGTAGCTGGGACTACAGGCACATGCCACCACATTCAGCTAACTTTTTATTTGTAGTAGAAACAGGGTTTCACCATGTTGGCCAGGCTGGTCTCGAACCCCTGACCTCAGGAGATCCTACCGCCTTGGCCTCCCAAAGTGCTGGGATTACAGGCGTGAGCCACTGCAAGAGGATACAAACAAATGGAAGAACATTCCATGCTCATGGGTAGGAAGAATCAATATCATGAAAATGGCCATAATGCCCAAGGTAATTTATAGATTCAATGCCATCCCCATCAAGCAACAAATGACTTTCTTCACAGAATTGGAAAAAAATTATTTAAAGTTCATATGGAACAAAAAAAGAGCCTGCATCGCCAAGTCAATCCTAAGCCAAAAGAACAAAGCTGAAGGCATCATGCTACCTGACTTCAAACCGTACTACAAGGCTACAGTAACCAAAACAGCATGGTACTGGTACCAAAACAGAGATATAGACCAATGGAACAGAACAGAGCCCTCAGAAATAATGCCACATATCTACAACTATCTGATCTTTGACAAACCTGACAAAAACAAGCAATGGGGAAAGGACTCCCTATTTAATAAATGGTGCTGGGAAAACTGGCTAGCCATATGTAGAAAGCTGAAACTGGATCCTTTCCTTACACCTTATACAAAAATTAATTCAAGATGGATTAAAGACTTAAATGTTAGACCTAAAACCATAAAAACCCTACAAGAAAACCTAGGCAATACCATTCAGGACATAGGCATGGGCAAGGACTTCATGTCTAAAACACCAAAAGCAATGGCAACAAAAGCCAAAATTGACAAATGGGATCTAATTAAACTAAAGAGCTTCTGCACAGCAAAATACTACCATCAGAGTGAACAGGCAACCTACAGAATGGGAGAAAATTGTTGCAATCTACTCATCTGACAAAGGGCTAATATCCAGAATCTATAAGAACTCAAACAAATTTACAAGAAAAAAACAAACAACTCCATCAAAAAGTGGGCAAAGTATATGAACAGATACTTCTCAAAAGAAGACATTTATGCAGCCAAAAGACACATGAAAAAATGCTCATCATCACTGGCCATCAGAGAAATGCAAATCAAAACCACAATGAGATGCCATCTCACACCAGTTAGAATGGCGATCATTAAAAAGTCAGGAAACACAACAGGTGCCGGAGAAGATGTGGAGAAATAGGAACAATTTTACACTGTTGGTGGGACTGTAAACTAGTTCAACCATTGTGGAAGTCAGTGTGGTGATTCCTCAGGGATCTAGAACTAAAAATACCATTTGACCCAGCCATCCCATTACTGGGTCTATACCCAAAGGATTATAAATCATGCTACTATAAAGACACATGCACATGTATGTGTATTGCGGCATTATTCAGAATAGCAAAGACTTGGAACCAACCCAAATGTCCAACAAGGACAGACTGGATTAAGAAAATGTGGCACAAATACACCATGGAATACTATGCAACCATAAAAATGATGAATTCATGTCCTTTGTAGGGACATGGATGAAGCTGGAAAACATCATTCTCAGTAAACTATCGCAAGGACAAAAAATCAAACACCGCATGTTCTCACTCATAGGTGGGAATTGAACAATGAGAACACATGGACACAGGAAGGGGAACATCACACACCGGGGACTGTTGTGGGGTGAGGGCATGAGGGAGGGATATCATGAGGAGATATACCTAATGCTAAATGACCAGTTAATGGGTGCAGCACACCAACATGGCACATGTATACATATGTAACAAACCTGCACATTGTGCACATGTACCCTAAAACTTAAAAAAAAAAAAAAAAAAAAAAGAACTGCAGTTATTTCTCCATTTCTGTTCAGGTTTCTGAAGGATGATGGTATTTTTTCCTTAAAATGCCATCTTGAGTTATGGGCTGCCCCTAACTTTATTTCAAGCTTTCTGAACTTGAGTACTCTCATCAGAAGAAAAAGGAAAACCCACCTTTATCCATAAAAGGAGGAGGAGACTGAGTCAAAATAAGATTAGGCAATTTAAACTGCTGCAGCCAGTAAGTGCCAGAGCTGAGATTTGAACCCAGGTAGACTGGGCCCAGACTTTCAGTTCTTAAACACTGGATATACTGCCACTCAAATTAAAATCATTTGCTTGATGTCTTCCATAAGTTGTAGGTTTCAGAAAGTCATCAACCATTTACCTTGTTCACAGGACCTATCTAGTACATAGATTTCCAAGAAACAGATGTTGAATAAATGAATCACGTCAGGTAGCAATAATCCCTAATCCACAGATGAGGAAACTGATATTTACAAAGCCAAAATAATCTAGTCAAAATCAACTAGTACACACAAAATTTCAACCTGGACCACTCTGAATTCAAATCTTTTCCTCATTCTTTTTCATACCACACCACAATAACTGTTCTCTAGAAATCTGAAAATCTTCAAAAAATGGATAAACAGGAGGAATGCAGTGGGGGAGGATTTATCCCCTTGAAAGATGTATATTAAACCATATCTATCATGAAGCCTTTAAGAGTACTTTATGAAAAGAGGTACTCAGCGTCACCTCCTGGTAATGGCAAGGGCCTTGAGGTCCCTGATTTGATAATGACTATTGTGATGATGATGATGATGATGATGATGATGATGATGATGATGATAATGATGGAAAAATAATAATAATAATTCCTAACATAAAGAATTAGTCTTAGTACCAGAAACAAAAGAGACTGAAGTTCTACTCATGGAACGTAATGTTGCTTACCTCAATTAGGCCATTAGGCATTATGCATGTAAACTTTGATGTATTCAGTAAAAGAGATCTACTCTTTTCACATATAGAAAATTAACTGGGCAAGTGAAAAATTCACTCAATTCGGCCATAACACAACGATTATTGATTTAGTATTGTCACTAAAATAGCACTTCACAATCTAATGGACAGCATTTTAAAAAATTTTAAGCTTTTTACTTTGTATGTATCTTGACACTGCATGAAATATCCTTAAAGAGGAAAGGGATACGTTTAAGTTAAGGAAGGAAGACTGGAATGAAAGATATCAATACAATTGTAACAAAAAAATTCAAAGGAAGTAAATCAATGTGCTCATATTATTTACAGATTCATAGCTCAAAATGGAAAAATTCACATTTTAGCAGATGGCTAATTATTAGTGTAACAGGAACAGCATTCATGTCATGAACAACAAACTCAGTAAGCCATTATCTTAATAGTGATGTTCAGTGTAGTTCTATCCTGTTACATTCAATTGTTTTCTTCTTAAAGAAGGAAACTGAAAAAGAATTGGAAAAGCAGACATTTGCTATCATTCAGGGTTAGCTGCAGGCACAGCCACAGAGCATATTGACGTAAATAATGGACACTTACTGTCCAGACAAGCGGGTGACTCACTCCCAGACTGGTTCTCTGGATTGAATTGTAATTACTAGAAACTTTCGCAATTTTCTGCCTCATGTTGTGAATAAAAAAAGAGCACAAATTTATGTTTAATGGACAAATAAAACATTTGTTTTGTTGGTTTGAGTAATCTAATCTAATCTTTTGATCACTAAATGACTAAAATACCATACACTCATTCTTAAAAGTTGCAAGAAAAGGAAATAGAATCAGTAAGATATGTGTTGACAACAATCTGTAAACAAAAGACCAAGCTAAAGTATATTGTTCTCACATCCCTCCTGTTCTTCTTCCCTTCCCTTATTCATTCATTCAACAAATATTTATTGATTACCTATCATGAGCAAGGCTAAGTGTGTAGATACTTGTACTGCACAGCCAGCCCACATAAGTGAGCTAGCATACCATATTGAAATAGGGCAGTATATGGTGGATAACATCTCAATAATAAGCAGTTCAAACAACCGTGATTGTGGAAGCTAGATAAAAAACAGCTTCCAGATGGGAGTAATCAGGTAAGGCATCTGAGACCCTTCTTGAATCTCATCAGGACTGCCAATCCAATTACACCCCTCCTTCTCTCCCTCTCTCCCTTCTTCCCTCCCTCCCTCCCTCCCTATTTCCCTCTTTCCCTCCCTTCATTCTTCCTTATCTCCCTCCCTCCCTACCTTCCTTCCTTCCTTCCTTCCTCCCTTCCTTCCTTCCTTCTTCCTTTTTCTCTCTTTCTTTCTCTTTTATTAAACCTACTAGCCTTTTTTCGTTCATTTTCCTCTTCACAGTATATATTCCGCTATTCTAATAACAATCTTGAGGACAGGCATGGTGGCTCATGCTTGTAATCCCAGAACTTTGGGAGGCAAGAGGACTGCTTGAGCCCAGGAGTTCAAGATCAGCCTAGGCAACACAGTGAGACCCTCATCTTTACAAAAAATAAAGAAAATTAGCTGGGCATGGTGGTGGACACCTGTAGTCCCAGATGTTTGAGAAGCTGAGGCAGAAGGATTGCTTGAGCTTGGTAGGTCAGTATTGCAGTGTGCAATGATCTTGTCACTGTACTCCAACCTGAGCAACAGAGTGAGACTATAGCCCAGAACAGAAACAAAAACAAAAACAAAAAATCCCCAAAAAACATTCTTGGCCACATTCTAAATTTACTTATGTCCCTATATTTTGATCACACTTGTCTTAACAAACTGGTCCTGAATAAACCCACTTATTGAGTCTTTCTTCATTTGCATTCTTTTCTGGCATTCCTATAATTTTTTTTTTCAAATTACTTTGCAATGACATTACTCTGCAATGACTGTTTCAAATCATTTACATTCTCCTGAAACTCCCATCCCTGCTACTTCCCACTTCTTCCTTGGTGTCAGAGGTTGATTTCACTTACTATCTCAAAGGGAAAATAGATGCCATCAATTGGACATTTCTTCAATCTCTAAACCACATGCTGTAAGCCACCAAACACACATGTCTTTTCTCCTTACCCATGTCTACTCTTTCTCTTTTTGCAAGACAGGAAGTGGCCTGCTCCTTGCTCACACTACATCTCCTGACTTTTGAGCTTATCCTCTCCCCCTTTCTTAGGAACTTTACTCACATGTTTTTTCTCTTTGCATTATTTTCTAACTTTTCCGTTAAACCTCAATACTTTTAACGGCTTTTAAGCTACCTCCAGCCACTCCCAAGAAAGAGGATTCGTTCCTCCTTCTCTTTCAGCCACAACAAGCTCTCCAGAAATATTATACATTTTTGCTCTCTCCACTTCTTCGTCTCTTGATCGCTAGCCAACACTAATCTGGCTTGACATTTTACCCCACCCAAAGAGCTCTCATCAATGTCCCCAGTGGCCCGTGACACAAGTTCTATTCCCCTCCACCCACTTGTTTTTATTTTTGTTTTTGATTTTCATCTTGTTTGATTTCTTAGGAACATTGGAAAATATCAAATACTACATTTCTCTTGAAAAACGTTCTTCTTTTGACTTGTATCGTATCACATTCTCCTGGCTTTTCTCCTATGTTTGACCACAACTTGCTGGTGTCTTTTGCAGGTTTCTTCTTCCCACTCCCAAGATAACGATTAGCCTGCCTTCAGGCCATGCCAAGGCTCTCTTCTGCTCACTTTTACAACTCTCTTTAAGCAATCCCATGGTATTAGCTAGCATCCATGTCTTTGTTGGACATAAATCTTATGCCCCTTTGGAGATATCCCTAGACTGCCTCCTTCTTTTTCTTTCTTGGTCAGTGCCCCACCTGGATAGACCTGGTCACACCTCTGTCTCAAGGCTAATGCTGAAGTTGTTTGAGTTGGCTGTTAAAGATTGAGTGGAATTTTTAAAGATGGAATATAGAAGTAGAAGAATTAATTTCAGAAACTGAAAGTGGCAAAACAAGGCACAAACTCATAAAAAAAATCAAGGCAAATTTTGGAATCAGCAAGTAGTCTGCTTGACATGAGCACAAGTTTTAAAGGTAGGTTAAGCCTGGCTTATGGAGAATTTGGCTGTCAGAATAAGGAGCCCAGTTCTCATTCAGTAGATAATAGCAATCCCATGATGGTTTTCAAAAAGAGACATATGGTTTTAAAACAGTGGTTTAAGATGGCAAACCTAAAGATGTTTTGCAAGGTGGCTTTCAGAAAAAAGACTATAGAGACAGGAATATGAAGCTGCAATATAACTATTTTAAGCTTTCTGTTTTGAGGTGATAAAAGCTTTAATCAAGACGACAATGGGAACCGGGAGGAAGAATGGGCCCCAGAAAACATACTGAAGGACAGTAACTAAATTTGGCATGCCTGATATGCAACAGATGAAAACACAGGTTAAAAAGTCTCTTTAAGGTTAAAAGTAATTGGAAAAAGAAAGTCACTATTTATGTTCAGAAGGGGTGTTGAAAATGTGAAACTCACCTCTAAGAGTGCAGCCTGGAGTACTCACATTAATTTGAAAGCTGTAAAGAGATGATAGCTGAAAATTTCAAAGTTGAGTTTTCCAAAGAGAAGGACATAGAGAAGGGGAAGAGAAGAAAGTCAAGAATAAGGCCTTAGGAGTTATATAAAATGTTAACGAAGGAAACACAAAAAGAACAAGCAAAGAAGAAATTCAATTTGTGTAGGGCTAAATAAGCCAGAGAAAGGGAGCAGGTCAAGAATGCTACTGAGAGGCTAAAAGCAAAAGAAAGCATTTGGCAAATTCCAAGAGCTTAAAAAATCTTTGTGAGGAATTAAGAAGAGATTGATGAAACAGCCTGGTGTTTTAACAGACATTGTGGTTAAAGGGGGAAAAATGTTATAATGTGCTAGTTTAAGTAGGGAGTAGAATTGGTGAAAAGTCTGTGGCTTTGCATGCTTGGTTAAAGCCAAGGAAAAGCTGACAGCATATTTTTAGTGAGGAGGGGCAATTATTGGAGAGAAGAGACATAATATGGTCAAGAAGTGACTAAGTGATGAACATCTAGGAAAATGGAAGGAACTAAAGGAATTAAAGGAAATGGGAAAGATACGTTATTCAAAAAAGGAAGGACACCTTGTCTTGGAAATAGGAAGTTATATAATGGTTGAAAATAGATTAGTTGTGAAGACTTGAGAGTGATGTGCTCAGAAGTCTATTCAAACTGGATGAGAATAAACTTTGCAGACACTATTGGAAAAGAAAGATAAGGGAGGAATCAGATCACATGCAATTATTTGTCTCCTAAAATAGCCATGTATTAGACAGAGAGGAGGGGCTGCCAAAATAGTTTTTCAGCATTTCTTTTGGAAAGCAATTAACGATAAGTTTTTCCCAAATGATTGTATTTGTTATATTTTGGAAAGTCTAAACCTGGGAAAGCAAATAGGTTTAATAGGTCATGTTAACTCCAATTGATTAGTAAATCTGCAGTGCTATTGGAAAGGATTATGAGGGCTGTTCTAGCTTGGTAAGAGAGCACTCAGTGACTGATTAGCAATATTTACTTCAAGCCAAGCATAAAGAGTTGATATATTTTCTAACTCTGGAACCATAACTGTAAGTTATTTAGTCCAATTTTCTGACATACAGATCAGAAGCAAGGCCACATTTAGGTATCCATCGCAGATTTATACGAAAGGAGAAAAGTCATAAAAAGCCACCCTACTTTAAGATTCCTTAGCTGAAAGATATGGACCTTGGAACTTGGATTTTGAAACCTACAGGGTTCAAACAGAAAAAAATCAGACCCCACTCACTTATCTGATCTGTTCTTATTCCTTCCAAGTTCATCTGGGACTGGCTTTAGAGTCAAGGTATTGCTCCGTTGCCCAGGCTGCAGTGCAGTGTGTGATCATAGCTCACCGCAGCTTCGAACTCCTGGGCTCAAAGTGATCCACCTCCTTCAGCCTCCCAAGTAGCTGGGACTGCAAGCACACATGCCACCATGCCAGGCTAGGTAAATATATTTGAACATTACAGTCAAAGAATTATAAATCAAAGTTTGCTCTACTATCCCAGATCAATTTTCTGATATTCTTTTCAGCAAGAACAAACACTCTGTTCTGGATTTATAATATAAACATTGATATATTTCTAGAGTATAATTAACTTTTTGATTAACATTATCAAAATTAATGTCTATATTTAATAGTCACATTCTTGTTTTTAGACTTGTTGTTATAAAATTCCTCTGCTATTATGTAGTGCATTGTTCATGTGAAACTGTTTTTAAAGGAAGCACAGTTCTGTCCTGATAAATATCAGGAAACTGCCAGATGTTTCCTACTGTCTAAGCCAAACCAGTCAACAGTATGATCATGCTTTAACTAACACGGTCATAGAATGCATACCACCCACAGCCTCTCTATAATACAGAGTCCAGTGCTTTAGCACACAGCAAAATGTACAATTTAAATAGAAAACAAAAGAAAGAAGTGAGGAACATCATTCTAGTGCAGTTTTAACTTTCTCACTGAAAAATAAAATATACATTAACCATTTCAAATTTCTTAATCCACAAAGGAATAAACTTGCTTTCTAATATCATGGGACATTTCCTTAAGTGGAATAGAATTTACAGTTTTTCCCTTAAAAATGGAGACTTGTTTGAAAGATGAGAAAAAAAACAAAACGAACTTGTTTAAGAATAATATATCAAGAAAGGCTAGTCGCTAAGCAAGTTTCTATTTAAATAACCCACAAGTCGTTGTCATGCCCTTGAACAGTCTGGGTTCTAGCCTCAGGGTCACCTTGACAGGTGGTGAGAAGGGGAGAGACAAGTAGACTTTCAGACAGAATAAATAGTATCACAATGACTGGGAGACAGAGAAGCTTGAGATTTACTTAGCTATCAACCAGCTGTTTCTGGATAGGTACATAGAGATGAACAAAAGGAGAAAACACTGGCATAGGAGATTCAAAATGCGTGTTGTGGAACCATGAATCCAAATAGTTTGTACTTAAATTAGAAGGCAAAATAAGGCAATTGAGGGTTTCTGTAAGGGGAAGTGTATTTTGGATTGGTGGTGAGTTTCTGCATGCAGAAGGATAAGGAAAGAAGTGTATAAGACAGGGATCATGGTATACCTGTGTATAAGAGCCTGAAAAGTGTCACTATCAAATAAGTTGGAAAAGCTCCAAATGGCAGAGGCAAGCAGAGGAGCATGGTAGGCGAGGTTTTGATGTCAAAAGGAGGAAAAGGCTTTGAGTAGAAACCAGATTCCAGTTATACAGAAGGTCACAAGTGAATGAGACTATCAATACACTGGACTTGGCAGTTGGAAAGTCATAGAGAGAAAGTTGGTAGTGAGAATAAGATTGTAATATTTCAAAAGAAATAGAATTTAATTTTTCTCTTCTGAAAAAATGGAGACTCGTTTAAAAGATGAGAAAGAAAAATGCATGTATTTAAGAATAATATTGTTAAGTATGATTAATTAGTAAGGAATGGAGGCAGGCAAATTATATAATCAATGAAATACCTGATGATAAAAAAATCTGAAATTGAATAAAACCATAGAGAATATTGCTCTCACAGGAAGCAGGAACAAAGAAAAATTCCTTCTTTTGCTTTGTTATTACAATTGTTGTTATTATTGATTTAGGTAGATTGTACAAATCATGCTTTTAGGCAGAAAAAAGGAAACATAAGCAATTGAGGGCAAGAGGTAGAAAATCTAAGACAAGAAGGTATAACTTAGGTCCCAGGAGATCCACAGACACCAGAGTTCAAAAATGCAGACTTAGTAAAAGAAAAACAAAAAACAAAAAACAAGACACTTGTTTCTCCATTGAAAAAGAGAGGGACCAGGAAAGAAAGATGAGCAATTAACACATTCTCATGTAGGTAGGAGAAAAATTAGGGGAATGTACATCTGATGTTTTCAAACTTTTCCACTGAGTAGAAGTGTAGGACATTTGCCAGCAAGACGGCAGGCTGAAATAGTGCTGGACTCTTGAAGAAAAGAGAGAAGGTTTGTAAATGATAGAGTAAAGAATTCAAGTGAGAAATAAAAGAACCCCAGTGTGCAGCAAAGGTCAGGTTTTCTTCACATCTAACCAACACCTCAAGTGCAGATGAAACAACGCCATGACAAGACAAGGATGGTCACCTTCTTGGCAAGAGGCTATGGAATTTTATGTCAATCGTTATAACTTTCTTACCACACTATCTTATATGTAACTGAGTGACTTGTACTTGAAGTGGCCGCCTCTTTTCTTCCTAAGTAAACAAAAGTAAATTACCTATAGGCCCACTTTAGTCCGGAAAGACTCACTCTTGCACTCTCTTTTAGAGTGCCGATAGGATCCACTGATGTGACCTAAGGAAGTCTGCTCACATCACATGTTGCTGCCCAAAGCTGATCATAGAGGAGGAAGTAAACCAATTTGCATAAGAGGTTCAGAGCCTTCTGGGAGGGAATGAACTCCTGCTCCCCAAGATTTGATGCTAAAATATATGTTAGATTGGACCAATGTAACACAAATTTGGCAGGCAAGAAAAGATGCCAAAGGTCTCAAAGAGAAATGCACTCATAGGGCAGAATCCATTATGTGCTGGAGAACCCATTATGTGCTGGCAACTTGTGCTCCATTGTTGGGTGGCTGGCACAGCAGTTATCTCAGGCTTGTGCTTTGGTAAATAGTGAACATACGTGTGACTCAAACAAGGGAGCCATCAAATTTGGGCCTAAGCTTGAAATAAATGGGATTCAGTTCAACAAGCACATTACTGAAAAATGAAGAAACTTTGGACTGTTTAGAAGCAACAGAAAATGTAAACTGATCAGGTGTTCCATTTCTCTACCCTCCTGGTATTTGATAGCTCAATTGGTCCCATTTTCAACTTGTAAATATTTGGGGTGACCATTAAAACGTGAGCAAAAGACATAAACAGTCACTTCTCAAAAGAAGACATACTAGTGGTCAAAAAACATACAAAAATATGTTCAACATTACCAATCACCAGAGAAATGTAAGTCAAAACCACAATGAGATATTAACACCATCTCACACCAGTCATAATGGCTGCTGCTAAAAAGTCAAAAAACAACAGATGCTGAGCAGGCTGTGGAGAAAAAGGAAAGCTTATACACTGTTGGAGGGAATGTAAATTAGTTCAGCCACTGTGGAAAACAGCTTGGAGATTGCTCAAAGAACTTAAAACAGAACTACCATTTCACCCAATCTTATTACTGGGTATATATATATTTTAAAAATTGTCCTACCAAAAATACACATACACTCACATGTTCATCATGGTACTATTTACAATAGCAAATATATGGAATCAACCTAGGTGCCCATCAACAGTGGATTGGATAAAGAAATTGTGGTACCTGTACAGCATGGAATACTATGCAGCCATAAAAAAGAACAAATTCATGTTGTTTGCAGCAACATGAACGCAGCTGGAGGCCATTATCCTAAGCTAATTAATGTAAGAACAGAAAACCAAACCTTATAAGTGGGATCTAAACAATGGGTACTCATGGACATAAAGATAGTAATAATAGACGTTGGTGACTACTGGAGGGGAGAGGGAGGGAGGGAGAGGGCAAGGGCTGAAAAACTACTATTGGGTACCATTCTCAATACCTGGGTGATGGGATCATTCATTCCCCAAACCTCAGCATCATGTGATATACTCAGATAACAGACCTGCAACTGTACCCCTGAACCTAAAACAAAAGCTGAAATTGTTTTGAAAAACGGGGTGATAAGGTTCAAGTGGGAAATATATACTTGCTACTAATAATATAGAAAACAATAATTTAATGAGAAAATAAGAAAATATCATCATACTGTTACTGGGAACCAGTAAAGACTCCTGTGCAATTACCTAGTCAATTTTCTTTCCCGTTGGACTCTAAGCACCAAGATAGCAGACATGGACTTATTCATTCTGGTCTCTTTAGTACTGAAAGGCAGCTGGTCCACATTCAATATGTTTTGACCAACAAAGTGAAGAAGGGAAAGAAGGTGGAGGAGGCATGGAGAGAAGAGGAGGGAGGACACAGCAGCCTCCATGGAGGAGCTGGTTCAAATGGAACCCTAATCTCTTAGCTACGAGCTGATTAGGAGGAAGGGAAGCTGAAGATGATAGATTTAGCAAAGGCTGCTGGGCCAGCAAGAGCATGCAGCAAGAGCATGCCATGGGTGAAATACAGTTACCCCAAAGAAAGTCTGGGAACAAAGGCCAATAATCAGAAATGAGTTGGTGTCAGGGATTTGCTGCTGAGGGAGAGACGTCATCCAAGGGGAGGCCCTGCAAGTAAGCCAAGATGAAGGCTGAGGGCAATGGCAGTTTCCAAACAAAAACAGGTTAAGACAGGACAGGAAGAGAGGAGTTGGAGGTGAAGTTTGAAAGCAAAAGGAAAATGAACTCACTAAGATGGTGAGGCAGAGACTTATTGACAGATGAATATATCAGCTTTGGATTTCTAAGTACTTTGCTCTACCCCTACTTCTTAAGAAAATAGACATGCAGTCTTGACAGAAATTTTTTTTTTAAAAAAAAGAAAAAAGAGGTGGATGCTTTACAACTACAACCAAAGACAGAAAAATAGCATATGAGTTTATATTAGGAAAAGAGCTGTCTTTTAAAAAATACCTTAAAAACAGTTTTGGTGAAACAGAGGAAATGAAAGTTGAGTCACTGAAAGAAGAGAAGCAAAACAATAATTAAATTGACTGATTTCCATTAGAAATTAACTAAAATTTGGAGGTGAACTAGAACAGAAAATAGAGGGAAGAAAGAAGGACTGGACAGCACGACTTGAAGAGCTGAAAGACCTCCATGTACAGAGAGGTCTGGTGCTCAATTTGAGCTTGTTTTCTCTTATCTTGTAAACTCCTTTTCACCCAAGTCATGAACAATATTTTCTACAGACAGAAATGCCTTGGGAGCAAAGTTATGGGGAAATGAAGGAAAGACTCAGAAAAGAACAGCAGCAAGAGGTGAGAGGTGAGTGGGCTACAGGGAGGAGCTGGGTGGAATTCAGAACTAGAGGTGACCTTGAGAAGGTAAGCCCCAGGAATCATAAAGAACCAGACACTGAAGTGATGCGGTATGAGGTGAAAATGGCTGATCACCTGGGGCAGGCTGGTCGAGGCAAAGAAAATCAGAAGGTGGGGGAAAATCAGGAGAAACAGAGACTAGAGTAGGATGTGGACACATACCAGGATTTACGTAAGGGAAAGGGAGAGATGGAGGCCTGGAAAACTCACATGTTTGAGATATTGAAGGTGGGAGGATTTTAAGACAAGCCAGTGCTGGCAGAGATGAAGAGGAAGGAAAGGTAAGGGAAACTCAGCAGCAACTCCAACACTGAAGGGCAAAGACAATACTGGTATTTGATATTTCAGTTCATAATTTATCACAGAGCAAAAGGTGGTTGTCTTCATATTCTACATTATGCCCAAAGTGCTGCTTCCCCTGAAAGAGGGTCAGAGTACAGACCTGAGGTGCCTTGGACCTCTGGCTCAAATGATTGATAAAAATAAGTCCTGGCTTAAATAAATCATCTAAGAGCACCAGGGGTCAAGCCCCTGATAATTTATCAGACTTTGAATAAGAAGAAATGAGAGTGAAGCGCATCATTAATCAGCCTACAGAGACGGTATCGGGTTAGACAAGGCGATGACCTCTCACCCTTCATTACTCGTTTGTACTCAGGAATCCCCCTGCCACACGGTCTCCTATTCTCCGGATTCCCTCCCCCAGCAATTTTAAAGAAAATCCTATCAGGAACCTCAGGAAGTGTGGGCCAAACTAGCTTTGGGGAACTACAAATGACTAAATCATAAGAAAGGTTGCTTGGCTCGCTATTAACCAGGGAAATGAGATTTAAAATAGAAATACTTTTAGATATTTAACAGGGAAGAAATGAAGTCAGAACACTTTCAAAGCGATAGGGAAAGTGCACATGAAGTAAACGTATACAGTGCAAGAAATTTTCACAAAGTAAATACAACTGTGTTACGACGGACGCCATTCAACACCAAAATATGACCAGCATCCCAGAAGCCCCTTTCATGTTCCCTTTCATATCACACCCCAAAGAGCAGACTCAGGCTTTACTTCTAACACCACAGGTTAATGTTGCATTAAAAAGTGTAGTTATTTTCTTCAAAATTTTAATACTCTCTAGCTGCAAAATAGAGATCATTAATATCCAAAATTGGTAGATATTACCAACTATACTAAAATACTTTAAAGTAGCACAGTATAATAGAACAGCAGAAAGTATAAAATTAGTATTGTAATCACTCAAGTTAGGGAGATTGATACATTCTAAGGTTTAGTGTTAAAAGAGTCATCTTCTTAGAACTTG
Source organism: Symphalangus syndactylus (assembly GCF_028878055.3). Classification (NCBI taxonomy): domain Eukaryota; kingdom Metazoa; phylum Chordata; class Mammalia; order Primates; family Hylobatidae; genus Symphalangus; species Symphalangus syndactylus. The sequence continues at coordinate 106,995,094 of NC_072425.2, forward strand.
AAGTTGACAGCAGACAAGGAGGAAGAGTGGAGTTGAGGTCTCTGAGCCATATGTTGATGTTGCTAAGGAAAAAGTCAGTGAGCAGGTGACTGCAACCAAGGAAAGAGGAAGGCACAGAGTTCAAGTGTCAATAAGTAAAGGCAACAAGTTTTGATCAGAAAATGGCAGTGGGGAGCCCTTCTATCCATTAACAATTTTTTTGGTGGAAGAAGGAGCAGCTTCTTTGAGTGATTGTGATGACAGGGAAAGCTAATGGGAGGAAATGATTGAGAAGATGAGTCAGTTTGATTACTGTGGACTGGAAGCTAGACAAGGCACAGTGGAGGGTGTTCCTAGTCTTCTGCAAGTCTCCAACACAGTGAAACAGCAACAAGGTCTAAACTAAAGGCCCAAAGTGATCCCTTTCATATGGGAAAAGGATATAAGCAATTTCCCTGCTAAGGTAAGAGATCCTAACCATGTTTGCCTTGTTGACACTTCTGAGGTGAAAAAAGTAGATTGTCACGAGGAAGAGGACAGGAGAGAGCAGCACATACACACAACATTTAAAATTCTATTTAGAAGGTTAACTGACTCCTGAAACTCATTCATGTAGATCCATGTATATTACAGGTTAAGAACTCTTGGTTCAAGGAAAATGTGTATTTGAGAAAACAGCAAGCCGACTGAGAATATTTATTTAAACAGAGTAAAAACAGGGTGTGATGAGAAAAGCGCTGTATTTGAAGTTAGAAGTCCTGGTTAGATGCATGCCCACGGCAAATCCCTTAACCGTGGGTCTTAGTTTGCTCATTTCCAGGATGAAAATAAGTCATGGGGTATAATATGTACTTCTTCCTACTTCTCAGGTTCAAATGAAATAATGTGACTGTGCGTAGAAAACATCCAAAAGACCATACAAATAGAAGTCACTATCAGTGTTATGCTTACCTATTACTTGTTGGTTTATTCATTCCCAAGTATCTAGCTTTTGCTACAATATTAAACAAAAGAGGAGCAGGAAAGCATTGTTTTTCTTCCCACTGGTGACTAAATGTGTGAATCTTCTTATCTACATTCTGTAATCAAGATTGAAAAAATAAGAAAACTGTTTCAACAAAATGGAGTTTTCCTGTAAAAACTTTTTCCTGAACTGTAAATTATGTAGTCAGAACAGTTCTTTGATTTCAGATTTAAGTCCATTAGAAATAATACTAATAGAAATTATACTGTGCCTATTTTTCCATTTCTTTCTAATTCCAGACATCATCTAGGTATCCTTATTCTAAGTATGTAAAGGAAAGAAAAGAGAAAACTTTGGGTTGCATTTGTATTGTAAATAGCAGTAAAACACTCAGAGACAGCATTGTATAGCAAATAACTGTTTAAGCAAAGCCCAACCAAATACCTCATTCAGCGCAAATTTTGTTTTAACTTAGCTTTTAGGAAATATAGGAGGTTGAGATCAGCCTAATCAGGTTTTGGCAATAATAATCATGATGATAATGGATATAAAGGATAAGAATGAGAAGAAATGAGAGAAAGGAGGAGAGAGAATAGAGGAGAAAGAAGAGAAACAAGAAGAGGAGGATAATGGAGGCAAAGATGGAGAGGAAAAAAACCAAGGTGTCACCAGTAATGTGGAAGACCAAGAAGATATGTGGGACTTTAACCCTTTACCCTATATCTTATTCATTATTTCAACCTCTCTTCATTAACTGTTAATTATGTTGTGTACTAAGGGGAATACAAAAGATATATATTATATATGTGATCTAATTATTTGTTATTTACACATATACCAGGTAACCTGGTGGTTTCAAACGAAAGAAATTCAGCTTCTTTAAAGAAGGAAATGTACAACACTCAAAAGAAACAATATCAAGCAGTGAAAAAAATAACTCAAGTTGAATCACATTCCCTAGATTTGAATCCTTATTCCATCATTTAAAACCTGTATGACTCAGGGAATTACCTAAGCTCTTCAAGGCCCAGTTTTGTCACTAATCCTGGTACATATATATTTTATAAGGTCTTTGTGAAGATAAAATGAGATAATATGTTCAAAGCCTTCAACACAAAGTCAGATACACTCCGCAAATGTTGACAAGCAGCATTAAGACACACAGGAGAAGAAAGAAGCCTCTAAATATGGAAACTACAAACCTAATATTCTCATTGTGGTTTTGCTGCTAATTTGCTCCACAACCTTTATGAAAGCATCTGACTTATGGTTTCCTCACCTATCTTAGAAGGTAAACAGAACACAGTCCATGAGACTGACTTCACTTCTGTTACCCATTCAAGTTCAGCACTCCCCAAGACCATCCTTAGAGTCACTAATTCACTAGGACTCACATAACTCACTGAAGGCTTTTATAATCACAGTTGTAGTTCATTAAAGCCAAATAATACAGATTAAAATCAGCCAAGGGAAGAGATGCATGGAATGGAGTCCAGGAAAGTTCTGAACATGGAGGTTCCAGTTATCCTCTTTCAGTGGAGTCATGGAGAGCACTACTCTTTTGAAAACACTGTGTGACAATGTACATGAACTATGGCTAACCAAGGAAGCTCATCTGAGCCTTGGTATCCAGAGTCTTTACTGGGGCTCCCTGGTCGACTGGTCTCAGCCTCCAGTCTCTCAGATGAAGCTGATACCACATGGCCCTAGAAATCAGACTGGTACTGCATGTTAGACTTTCTGCATGGTGCAAAGCCCCAGGTAGACAAAGGCATTCTTGTCACGCAGAACTTTCAAGGGGCTTAGAGGTTACTCCCCAGTGGCCAAGGGCAAAGGCCAGATCTCTCTTTGGGCAAGGTTAATTCATTACTACACACTATCAAAAGCTGGACTCAGCTTCATTGCTCTTGACCAGCAGCCTTCAAACTTCCATGACTGGAGCCTACAAAAAAAATATTGAATATTGACTCAAACACATATCTATATTTCATATGATACATCCTTTTATTCAATGGAATATATGCCGATATTTTACTTTATTTGATTTTATCTTACTCAAAATATTTGTTACATTTCACAAAACTGACCACTAATAATGGATTTTAATATGTAGTTTGAAAAACACTGATCTAGAGAAGGAGCCAGCAGACTATGGCCTGTGGGCCAAATTCAGCCTGCTGCTTGTTTTTATAAAAAATGGTTTTGTTGGAACACAACCACACCCATTGGTTTATGTATTTCATTGCCTGTGGCTGCTTTTATATTAAAGTAGTTGTCACAGAGATGATAGTCCTGCAAAGGCTAAAATGTTTGCTATCTGGCTCTTTACAGAAAAATGTGGCAGCCCCTGAGCTAGTAACACCATTATGATTTATAACTTCAGCAAAATGCATTTATAATATTACCTTACCTCCCTTCCAGTAGATGACAAATGCATAACCTTGTATCTATTTTTTAGTTGATACAAATGCATGATAATGTTATAAATTTTAGATTCCACACACTCAAGTAAATTCTTCAAAGAGAGGTCTGTTTTGGAAAATGTCTTTCTAAAAGGGTGAAAAGAATCCCATATTTCCAGGGTCAGCTACCAAGTCAATGGATGCAGCAAGGCTATGTAATGCTTTAAGCTCATGATTTGTGTCCTCAAACTTGTGACTGTGTTACTCATTAATCAAAAAGTATTAGCAAACTCCTTTTTTAGATAAACTGTACCTTTCACTATAGCAAAATATGAGGAATTATGTGAAAAATTCTCAGCACAGTAGAAGGAGGCAGAAGCCTGAGAAATATTGATCAGGATTACAGAGAAAGAGTTCAGTCTTATTAAGAGAAATGTATTGTTTCAAGGGGAGTAGGATCTTCCAATACAGGCATGCATCCAAAGAAATATCAACGGGAGTCTGTCTATAAAGTCCATGTTCAGACAGAACTGAAACAGAAGCAAATTTGGGAAATGAAGGGTAGATTAAATAGCAAACCCCAATTCTCTGGGCATCTTTCTCATCTCTGCTACCTGAGACTGAATATTAGGAAAAGACTAGAAAGCAATGCAGACTGTTCCAAAGGTTGAGCTAGGGGTAGGTGGAAGGCAGAGGGGCACAATATATCAGTTTTTGAAATACTAGCAAAATTTGCCTATTGTAGTATTTACCCTCACCAAAGTGACTGACTAGTATTGGGAACAAATGAAAACTTGGGACTCTACTGAGTTTGGCTCTATTAAATATGAATCTTTCAGCATGAAGAGGTGATCAAACTGCAAGAATTATTTCTACTCAATAACAAAAGACACAAAAGGGATATGATCAGATCCTGCAGTCCTGCTTTCCAGGAATTGATATGTCTATTAGTAAAATTAATTTTTAGGAGGCTGCTTATTTTCCCCTAGGTTAAATTAGGCTTTGCCGCATTAGCTGGGAGGGTTTGTCAAGTTCCTGAAACTCTAATTCATTTTGATACTTCTCTCATAATAGATTTGAAATCCTCCCCCTACCAATCTTTTTGAATTATTATATGTCTGTACACTGAGCATCCCCACTTTTTGTGTTTAGCATCAGAACCTTCTAGTTTATCCTAATGGAATATCCTTCAACCCCACTCCCACATGTTCCTAGGTCATTCTAATTGGCTTCCACAGCCCATGTTTGAGACAAAATTCCTTATCTAATGAGGTAGATTGATTGCAAATGACCCGAACTTTCCACCCTTCCTTGTATTCATGCTTCTTGCCATGTGATTTTGCAGCTTCCCCACTCAAGAAGGGTCATGTATTTTCCTTGCCCTTGAATTTGAGTCTTGATGTGGGCAATTGAATGCAGTGAAAGTAATGGTGTGCCAGTTCTTTCCTTAGGCCTTCAGACACATGTCACGCTTCTAATCTCTTTTGCTTAGAAGCCTGCCATGCCATGAGAACAAGCCCAAGGAATCTTGTTGAAGGATGAAAGACACCTGACCCCATCACCCGCTTTGCCCCAAACATCTTCTTGCCAACACCTAGCTAACCCGTCAGCTCCAAGCTGATCTACCAGCTGACCACAAATGAGTGAAGCCAGCCAAGCTCAACAGAGTCATGCCCAGATAAGCTGGCTGGTAGACTCATAAACAATAAACGCATTGTTTTCAGTCATTGAATTTGGGGTAATTCATTACTCACAGTGGCTGAAAAGATATTCCAAAGCTTTTTTACCAAAGACAGTGTACTCAATTAATTAGCAATTTCCTCCTGTTCCTATATAAACTTGATAAATGTCTTCTTGGGCTGCCAAGCTGCACCCAATAAGTTAATTTTTTTCTTCTTAATTTAATACTTCACAAATTCTTCTGCTTCATTTAAGATACTGTCTATCCTCCTATGAAATGTCACCAGAAGTTAGAAATGTCCTAGTCTTACTATAATCATTCACTTATTACTCCTGTTTGCAAATAGTTAATCCCCTTACACGTTGTACATAAGATTGGTTTAATTAATTGAACTTAATAAATGTTGCTATCATTTGTTTCAACTGCCAATTCCCAGAATACAAAAAAAAAAAAAATTGGCTGAACTTGTCTATAAAGGGTAACATTTACAGATCTTTGACCCATGTGTTCGGGAAAATTGAAATGAATGGCTTTTAAACGTCTAAATTACTTCCCACCCCAAATTGAAAAATCTAAATAGTAATAAATATTAATTTATTCTACCTCGTATCTGCTTTTATATTCAAATAGTATATGTAAGCAAAAATCAGTTGGAAACTCAATTGCATACAGTCTTTCAAAGATTTATGAAAACAAAAAAAGAGAAAACACAAGGCTGGATATTGACAAAGAGCATACACATCCATGTTGTAATGTTCCTCATTGACAAATAGTTTCAGTTATAAGGAAGGAACAATTAACGACAATGGGCTTTGAACTGTTCTCAAGTAATCAGTGAGCTATATCAATATCAGAGTTTTCAGGTTAAGTTTTCAAATATTGAATATAAGTTTAAATATTTCTCTTCTCTCTTCATTTTTCTCTCTTAGATTAAGACCTGTATAGGTTTCAATACCATTTCAAAAAACTTAATAAGGCAGGACCACTCCCTTTTCTTTCTTTCCTGTGAAAGTGTAAGTGAATATGCAAATTCTTTAGAATAGATATATTTTTATATGTTGATATTTACTTTGATTACTTCCCAAAAGGATTTGAAGCCACTTACCGACAGTGATGAGTGGCAAGACATGAGTATTTTTTAAAGATCTCTGTTCACAGCCTAGAGAATCAAGCCCATTAACTCCCAAACCAGCTCTGTGAAGTAGATTATTAAAATCATCTGTCTCAGACTGGCGATGAGACAAGGCTGAGATAAAGCTAAAGACTATGGCTAACGTTATTAAAGAACAATTAAAGAAAACATACAAGTTTTTAGAGTGGATCAAATTGATCACTTCTTAGAAAATATTATTTGGTACCCGTAAGCAATTCTTTAGGGCTGGTTGACCATCACTTAAAACTGCTTGCAGGGTCTGATTGATTTCTTTTACGCTCTCCTCTGTAATTCACATAGCTTCTATCAGATAGTTTCTGATGCTAAACTGAGAGATTATATTATGGACTAAATGTGTAAAAAGCTATTTGACATATAATTAGAGTTTACAATCATGTTCATAATAATTTCAAGTTGTGATATGATTTTTATTAAGAAAGCAAAATTCAACCACTTGGTTGGTATAGGTTAAAATTGTTATTATTATATTGGTTCCAGAGCATATGAACCAGGACCACTCACTCTTCTATCCTGATTAATCACATCTTTGCAGTACTTGATTGGACCTCCCATGACTTGAATCAGCTTGCTATGTATTTAGCATGTTCTACCTTAAACAACCCAGCTCTCTTTCCCAGGGCAGGCTATCTAGGCAGGAACATAGATTTATTACCTACAGTTCTTTTTTTCTAATACTGTTTTTTTAGAAACTAGAGTTGTTCTATTTAAGTCCTTTTACTCTCTCCAGTTTTTAAATATAGTTGTTTTATGTCTATTTATATTGAACACTGTATCAGATGGTATTAAATCTTTTGCTTCAGCCACGAAGTATGATTAAAGAAACTGACAAGTTCAAGGATAGTCTATAATGTCTGCTTCAATGTTTTATCCTTTATCTTTTATTCTTCTTTTTTCCTGAGAATATATGCATTTTTGTTGTTGGCATTTTATTTTTGTTTTGAAAGTTTCCTTTAGCCATTCTTCAAGAGAAGTTCTGCTAGCAACAAATTCTGTTAATTTTCCTTCATTTGAGAATGTCTATTTCCTCCCAATTCCTGAAGAATCCTTTCACTGATAAAGGATTTAATGTTTACAGTTCTTCTCTTTCAGCATTTAAAAATGTCAGGCCTCTTCCTCTGGCCTCTAGAGTTTCTGATGAGGAATCCACTTAATTCAAATTCCTTTATGCATAATGGATCATTTATCCCTGGCCTTTTATAAGTTTTTCCTTGGTCATTAGTTTTAAAATGTTTAATTATGATGTGTCTAAGTGTGAATTATTTCAGGGTTATTATGTTTATAGTTTGCTAAGCTTCTTGAATTTGTAGATTTACATCTTTTACAAAATTCTGTACATTTTTATCCATTACTTTTCTTTTACTACTTTTTCAGTCCCACACTCTTCTCCTTTTCTTCCTGGACTCTGATTATGCCAGTGCTAGATCTCTTGTTACTACTCTATGTATTACTGTGGATCTGTTCATTTTTAAAAACCTATCTGCTCTCTGCTGTTCAGATTGAGAAAATCCTATACATTTGTGTTCAGGCCTACTGATTCTATTATCTGTCATCTCCACTCTACTGCTGAGACCATGTATTTACTTGGTAGACATAAACATTGTAAAATTCTACATGAAAACAGAAAGCCCATATAATAGTCAAAACAATTTTGAAAAAGACGAATAAAGTATGAAGAATCTCTCTTCCTGATGTTATTGCCTATTATATAGTGGTAGAAATCAAGGTGGTGTGGAGCTGGTAGAGGAATAAATACATAAATGAATAAAATACAAAAGGACAGCTAGAAATAGATACACAAATATGCCCAGTTAATTTTTGGCAAAGTAGCAAAAGCAATTAAATGGAGAAGGAATAACCTTTTCAATAAATGATCCTAGAGCAATTAGACCACTGGCAAAGAAAGAAAGAAAGGAAGGAAGGAGGAAGGAAGGAAGGAAGGAAGGAAGGAAGGAAGGAAGGAAGGAAGGAAGAAGGAAGGAAGGGGTGAGCAGACCTATATCTAAACTTCACACCTCATATAAAAATTAACTAAAATGGATTAGAGACCTAAATATAAAACATAAAACTATAAAATTTTTAGAAGAAACACAGGTGAAAGTCTTTGGGATGAGGAATAGATAAATATTTTTTAGACTTGACACCCAAATCTTGATCTATAAGACAAAACATTGATAAACTGGACCTCATCAAATTGAAAACATCTACTCTGTAAGATTAAAAAAAGCATTAAAAGGTTTAAAAAACAAATTATAGAAGAAAATATTTACAAATCACATATCTAATAAGGTCTTGTATCCCAAATATATAAAGAACTCTCAAAACTCAACATTAAATGAACAATCAAATTAGAAATAAGCAAAACACATGAATAGACATTTCATCAAAGAGGGTATACACATAGCAAATACATGAAAAATGTTCAAAATCATTAGCCATCAGAGAGATAAAATTAAAACCATAATGAGATATTACTATCCAGAATAGCTAAAATGAAAAATAGTGATAACACCAAATATTGATGAAGATGTAGAGAAACTGAGTTGCTCATACATTGCTTATGGGAATGTAAAATGGTACAATCACTGTGGAAAACAGGTTGGTAGTTTTTTTAAAAAGTAAATATAAACTTACCATGGAACCTAGCAAATGTATTCCTAAATATTTATTCCGGATGAGCAAAGACTTATCTTCATACAAAAATCTGTACATGAATGTTCATAGCACCTCTACTTGCATTAGCAGAGAACTGAAAACAACCCAGACATTCTTTGATGGATAAATTGTTAAACTGTGGCACCTCTGTAGCACAAAATACTACCCAGGAATAAAAAGGAATAAACTATTGATACACACAACCAACTTGGATGAACCTCAAAGAAATTATACTGAATGATAGTAGCCAACCTCGAAAGGATAGCTACTGTATGATTTAATTTATGTGGCAGTCTTAATCTAATTATAGAGATGGAGAACAAATTAGTGGTTGCCAGGGGTTAGGGATGGAGGCAAGGAGATGAGTTTGACTATAAAGAAATAATAAGATAGAATCTTGTGGCGATGGTACAGTGGAGTGTCTTGATTGTGGTGTTGGGTACACAGGGTACACATGATAAAACTGTATAGTGCTACACACACACACACACACACGAGTACATGTATAACTATTACTATTGAAAATTGAACTAGCAGTATGGGTGTACAATATTAATTTATTGGTTTTGATATTGTAACACAGTTGTATAAAATGTTAACTTTGGAGAAGGCTAGGGGAAGAGTTCAATAGATTTCCCTGTACCTCCTTCACAACTGCCTGTGAATTTATAATTATTTCAAAATAAAAAGTTCAGCGAAATTAAAAATCTTTTGTTTATCAGGAGCTAAGACAAGTGAAAAGTTAAGTCATGGAATGGGAGAAGTTATTTAATATATTCAACAAATAATGAATGACCAAAATGTATAAAGAATTCCTACAACTCAATAATAAAAAGGCAAACTAATTTTTTAAGTGAGCAAAGGATGAGAACAGGCAACTTCAAAAGAGAAAATTGACACACATGAAAACTGACTAAAATCATTGGAAACCAAAGAAGTGCAAATTTAAACAATGGTGAGATATTAATTTGCATCTAGTATACAAAAAAATTTGGTCTCACAATACCAAGTGTGGGTGAGCTTGTAAGGCAGCTTCTGCCTAGAAATAGAAAAGCCCAATTTTTCTTTTTTCTTTTCTTTTTTTTTTTTTTTTTTTTGAGACGGAGTCTCGCTCTGTCGCCCAGGCTAGAGTGCAGTGGCGTGATCTCTGCTAACTGCAACCTCTGCCTCCAGGGTTCAAGTGATTCTCCTGCCTCAGCCTCCTGAGTAGCTGGGATTACATGTGCGCGCCGCCACACCTGGCTAATTTTTTGTGTATTTTTTAGTAGAGACGGGGTTTCATCATGCTGGTCAGGGTGGTCTCAAATTCCTGACCTCGTGATCCGCCTGCCTCATCCTCCCAAAGTGCTGGGATTATAGGCGTGAGGCACCCTGCGTGGCCTGATTTTTCTAACTCTATATGAGTTTATAGAACCTAAGTCTCACTACACAATGCATGATAACTATTTTTAATCAAATAGTAAATAATTACACAACTATACACTTCGAATAAATTGGATACATAATTTAAATTCTACTTAACAAATTATCAGTCACCAAAGGTTACATTTATAATATATCTAAATATATAGTGTATGTATTTTTTCTTTTTTTAATACAAGCTAATAATTTTAGCAGTTGAGCAGTTGAAAATTAAAATATTTTTGTTGCACTTCTACATGTTGGCTGAGTTATAATGATAAATGGTAAGAAAAAGAAACAGAATTAGATTTAATAGAAGCACCTACAAGATTAGATATTTATTCAGGAAAAACCAGAAGTCGTATGACTGATTGATCATATGGTTGAAAGAGACATGAAGAGCAAAAGCTAGGACTTGGGAGTGTACACGAATGGATAGCTGAATGTGCTAGCAGAAATCAGGGTATAGACTTGTAATCACAACTCCCAACAAGTTACAGAATAAATGTATTGTCTTGGCCCTTTATGAAAGAAGCAGGTGATTTAATCTGCCTTGCCAGTAACCGGAATAAATGTTTGCTTTCATAGGCAACAAAAGAAAACTTTGTGAGTGCAAAGAAATGAAACAGCTAATAAAAGTAAAACTTTACAGGCACCAAAGCTCTAAAATCCCATGCCATATTAAATGTTAAATGACTAATAGTACTAACAGTTCTATGCTGTTTGGAAGAAATATACCTTTACTATTCCTAAATCCTTCCTAAGAGTGGTAGATCATACTACTCCTTCCTAGGAGTAGTAGTTTTGGGCTAAAATTATCCCTGGGCTCTCAGTAATCCCAATTGACGTCATCACTTGGAAAGTGTCAGGAAACTGAAGGAAATAGTTCCTGCTTTTGGTTTGTGTAACCTATTTTTCAAAAGCCTGGGGTATTCTGTTCTTTCCCAGAGAGGAAAGGAATTTCAGAAAGAGGATGCTGATATACTTTAGGAAGTTGCTACAGGTTACAGGCACCTCTGTGGCTTGATAGTAATGTATACCTACATGTCTAAGTGAGAGAAAAGAGCTAGTCAAGGAGAAACATTGGCTTCTGGTGCCACATTGAAAATTGCAGGTCAAGTTAATAACTAAGTCCATTTGAGCTAGAGCTAACCAGCAAGGGTTTTTCCACGTTTTTCTTTTGGCTCAAACTTGGAGCAATTTTGACCCAAAAGACGGAGGAGAAAGCGGGAGAATGCTCAAGGAGAGAAAGAAAGGTCCGTTTTTGTGAGGTTTGGGCTTCAGGTACCTTTGTTATGAACTTGAGCAGGAGTTATACTCTGACATGTTGCCCCTGCAGGGTAAAACCACTGAAGGGAAGGTCACTGTGAAAAGGTAAGCCACAGACTGGGAGAAGGTATTCGCAACACATATCACCAACCATGAATAAATGGCCAGACTATATGAAGAATTCCTACAAATCAGTAAGAAAAAGACCAACTAATCTTTAAAGTGGGCAAAGAGTCACTGGTTCCTTTGGAGGAGAAGAAAAAAAGGCATGTTTGGCCCAGGCCTGCTGGAAAATGCTGGCAAGCATGAGTGCAGAGGCCTAAGTGTCTGCACCAATGCCACAGAACTGGAGTAGTGCCATGCCCAAGACCTGGAGAGCACATGGGAGATGTAGCTCTGTGCAGGCATAAGTACTGGCCCTCAAAGCCAGGGCTGGCCACTACGCTACGGAGAGGTAGGGCACTCTTCCTGAACCCCAACTCAGTATTTTCTTAAAGGCTACTACTACAGGAGCACTATTAAGAAGATCTAAGTGATGACAAACTAGGGAAGTACTAACATAGATGTGGCTTGGCCTTGTTCCTGACTCAGATCATCTGACTTCTGTCAGTGTTATAGGAATTCTACCTGCTCAGTTTCTTAATAGTTAAAGTTAGATCAAACACATTCCAGAGGTCAGAACTCAGCACTCTAAACCATTGATGCAGAGATTGGAGATGTGATCTGTCCAACCACCTAATCTTCTGAATCATATTCCAAAACAAATCATACTCCACACCCAAAAGATTATGGGGAGAAATATAAAAGTTAATGCATGAAAAGTGTCTTCTTAAATCACCAACACTCATCTTCCCAAGACAAAACTTTATTTGAAGCATCAAGCAATATACTGAAAGAAGTGTCATGCTCAAGTGATGTTCTTATTTCCATAATTGTACATCTGATACTCTCTGCCCTCTTAAAAAAGACTGCATGGTGAGCAAAGATGAGTAGCACATATGCTTTTATACATAACCCTATCTATATGGTGCTTAAGAAAGTCTCCTTTTAATTTCATTCTTCCTTCCTTAAAAAGCATGTTGGTTTTATCTGGGAAAACTAAAACAAACTAGTTCTTCCGCTTAGGATGCAGTTTCTCCCAAGTTATTTACGAAATAACGCAGCTGCCTTTTTCTTTAAAGGGATTCTTGTCTTCTGGAATTCCCTTTACTAGAGGATCCTCTCCAGAACGTTCTTCAATATAGTTCTTTATTTCTTCAGAACATTTAGACACCTTAAGTACAGAAAAAAAAGAGAATACATTAGGTTAGAGTTGTTTAAACTTTGTCCCTACGCCTTAATGAAATAAGTGTAATTGAATACAAGAAGTTTTTAAACATTTTTTTACATTCATATATATGTGTGTGTGTGTGTGTGTGTATTATATATATAATACATATATAAAGTCTGGGATCTGCACTCTAATATTTTTATTCTATTACTATACCTATGATACAACCTATGTAAAATATATTTCTTACTATTGGTCGTTGGTCAAATTCAAAAATGTTTGAAAGTCACTGCCTTAAATAAATCATCTCCAGCAATTTTTTTTCCATTGTGTCTCATATCATTTCCTTCCTCTGCTAAAATACAATTATGCCATGTCTACAATATTTTAGGAACTAAAATATAATCTTAATTTTCCATGCTAATGAGCAGGTGCAGTAGTAGCTAATCCCCAAACGTTTTGGGGTGTGTAATGCCACGATTCTCACTTATGGGTGTGTGCCATGTTCTGAAATTTCACGAAATGATAGAAGCTTTGAAAAAAGCCTGACTCTGGAAAGATTGGAGTTGTCCAAATATCTCACTCTTTGTTTCTCCTCAGAATTTCTTCCTGCTGTATGAGGGCAATGATCATAATAAAAGACTTATCTGAGACTTATTAGGCTTATCTGAGAATAAATTTTTTTCTGTGATGGAGAAAAAAATTGAATAGTGTCTTCAGAAAGTCTATTCTTTTTTTTTTTTTTTTTTTTTTGAGACGGAGTCTCGCTCTGTCGCCCAGGCTGGAGTGCAGTGGCGCAATCTCGGCTCACTGCAAGCTCCGCCTCCCGGGTTCACGCCATTCTCCTGCCTCAGCCTCTCCGAGTAGCTGGGACTACAGGCGCCCGCCACCACACCCGGCTAGCTTTTTGTATTTTTAGTAGAGACGGGGTTTCACCGTGGTCTCGATCTCCTGACCTCGTGATCCGCCCGCCTCGGCCTCCCAAAGTGCTGGGATTACAAGCGTGAGCCACCGCGCCCGGCAAGTCTATTCTTAAAAGAATAGTTTCTTCAAAAAGTCTATCTATCCTTAAAAGACAGGTTGCAAGAATGAGTTAAAAAAAGAATAAAAAGAAAAGAAATTGGGGTTTTAATGAAGGCCTGTATTGCTAGTAAGAAATTTAAGGTAAAAATTACAGAAGTACCAGCGAATTTAATTTAATTTAATTTAATTATTTATTTTTGAGATGGAGTCTGGCTCTGTTGCCCAGGCCGGAGTGCAGCGGCGGGATCTCGGCTCACTGCAAGCTCCGCCTCCCGGATTCTAGCCATTCTCCTGCCTCAGCCTCCCGAGTGGCTGGGACTACAGGCGCCTGCCACCACACCTGGCTAATTTTTTGTATTTTTAGTAGAGACGGGGTTTCACCACGTTAGCCAGCATGGTCTTGATCTCCTGACCTTGTGATCCGCCCGCCTTGGCCTTCCAAAGTGCTGGGATTACAGGCGTGGGCCACTGCGCCGGGCCGCACCAGCAAATTTAAATGGAGACCTCTGAAAACTGGGCAAATGTTCCCAATGAATTAGTAATCTAAATTAGTAACCTCAAACTGTTTTAATGGTTACTACTAAAACATGTTTGCATATGTATCCCAAAATGAATATAATTTTTAACTACAAATAAGTACAGACACTGCTTTGTTAATACATCATGCAAAATTATAAAACATAAACTGGAAATTATAAATGGGTGTGGTTTAAAACTAAACAGAAATAGTAATGTTAATATTTTACTTCCACACCCCAAATGATTATCCTTTGCAAATCAGTGTGGAAGCCTCTGACCTCAAATTGAAAACTAGGTCATGTAGTTCTGTGACTTAAAATCTGGCAAAATAAAATCTCTCAAGTACAATTCTTTCAGGTAACATTTGCTCTCGTTTGCTGACATTCAGAGTGCATGCATTTTAAGTGAATTTTTAGAGTTGATAATGCACGTGTCCATAACTTAGGGTCTATGGTCCCAGGTTAATTTCTCGACAAGATTCATGCTCCCTACATTGAATCTTTTCTTACAAGGTTTTTTTCATTAGGTTTCAGAAGAGGTCTGTAACCTCCAAATGTGAGTAATTATTCCTCTGATACATTTCCTTCCGTAATCAAGGGGATATGTTTGATAAACATTTAACTACAGCCAGAATGCAACTTGCAAGTTTTGTCTGGGCCTAAGTTAAGGACTGAACACGTAGCCCAGATGTTAACTATTTATTGACTGAATAATGGACTGGGCATGAGGAGAAGAATGTTTTTAGTACCTGCCCTATCACTGTGGTCTTAAATGTGGAGCTAGTTAGCCTTTGTGGGACTCAAGTTTTTTTTAATCCTTAAAGTGAGGGAGATGAATGATCTCTAAGCATTCCAATGCTTGCCTAGCAATAATAATGTATAATTCCAAGTGTATAATCAAATGTCTTAATATTATTGTTGAGATTTAGATGCCTCTTTCTGTATTTCCTGAGGATACATATACCCAAAGTTTTTTCTCCCTCTGGCATACACTTGAGGTTTCTGGAGGTGGGAAGTTGATGCCACAGGCCGTGTCCTAAAGTGTCAGGCTGGCTAGCAGGGAGAAACTGCTAATGAATGATACAGTCAATTTTTACATAGTCAGTTGCATCCACATCCCTGTCCAATAGCTAACTTAAAACTCTGAGTAAGTAGAAGACACTTGTCTTTTTTCCTAAGTTCTGCACAGTGACACCAAATATTAAGATATTAGAACCTTGCGTAGACAATGCTGTACTTCAGCTTATGAAACTCTATTTAATATGTAACTCCTAAGGTTTATTGTGTGAACATATGTAAGTGGCCAGCACTTGCTGTACTGGGAACTTCGCCATCCATAAAATGGGTCCCTTAAGGTTTCAAGAAGCATGCTTATTGATTGGGTAGTGTAACTTCCTTTTTTTCCCCTTTGAACACATTGGTATTTTTAAAGCTACAAACCCTTAACATGATAGAAGGGACATTTCATTATAAAAGCTAGGAAGAGCAGGGATTTGGATGTGAAAGGTTAAATTTGAGAAAAGAAATATGTAAAAAGTAAAACACAAAAATGCCTGCATCTTCTAATCATCACTCAAGAGTGAAGACTCTTGCCCTTAACAGATTTATTATAACTAGAACAAGAAGGCAAGTGAGCATATTATAACGCTTCATTTCCATTGTTTTTCTTAATTTTTTTTCTAGTGCTAAACCATAATAAATAAGATCAGCTCAAAATTTTCTTGCTGAAGAGGAAAGGTTAATTATCTTTAAACAATATCTATTCAAAGACCTTTCCTAGTCTACAGGATGCCTGATTGAGTTAAAACAGGAAGAGGGATTAGTGTCTAAAGGAAGGTCCTGATGACCAGTAAGAAATTGAAGTAAAACTCATAAAACTCCCAAGACGTTTCAGTGGAGAATATTGAATACTGGGTCATATGTTCTCACTGAAATGGTAATCTCTATCAATAGTCTCTAAAACTTTTAAATTGTGATCACCAAAAAAAATTTTCATATGCACCATAGTGTATGTATAATTATTTATAAATAAGTACAGATACTATTGTATTAATTGCATACTTATAAAACAAAGTGAAAATTATAAAGGGATGAGATTTACAAATAAATAAAGATAGATATTCTAATATTTTGCTCCCAAGTTTTGGTGGACTGTTCTTTGCATATCACTGAAGGCCACTGGTAAAATTCAAAATTAAATAATGTACTTGTAAGACTTTAAAATACGGTTTTAGAAAATTTCTCTCAAATATCATCCTTTCTAGAAGTGTAAAAGATCAAAGAATCAAGTAGCTATCCGCTTTTTTCCTAAAAGTGAGTTTTGAAAAACAGCTGTCTAATGGAAAGCAAGATTTCTTGTCTGTTTTCCCCTTCCTAGGCATCTTAAAAGTTAGGACATTTGGCCTTAAATTCCTTATCAGATCCTTGCTCCCTCCTCTACCTCCTAGGATTTCCCCATATCAGCTGGCAGTCCCCAGGCACTGCCAAAGGGTGGTGAGAAGAGAAGCTACAAAGAAGGGGAAAAAATAAGCTAAACTATTTGCTTTACTGTTACTAAGCAGGAAAAACCGGACTCTGCTTCATTTCAAAGAAGGAAATATTCCGGAACAGCCAACTTACTTGTTGTCTCTGCAACTTCACTTCTTTGCGAAGCTGCTCAACTTCCATTTTCAGTTTTTCCTTCTCTGGCAAATCTTCGATGTGAAGGGCAGGCATTTTCGCCCCAGAACTGGGCTCGGGCTAGCTCGGGCAGCGGAGCCGCTGCAACAGCGGCGAAGCTCGGCGCGTCCCGAAACAACTGCGGGGCCTGGCCCGCCGCCCACCCGCACAGGATGTGACTGCAGCCCTGCTGCGGTCCCCAGCTCCCCGAGGGCTTGGCTTCTTCCGAGACGCTTGTCACGCCAGCGCGCCCCAGCTTCCTAGGACCTGAGAACTCTGCCTTTTCTCAAGTCCCCGCAACCCAGGAGGCCTGCCCGGGTGCTAGGTTACAGTTACGTTTGTGGCTGGGTCCAAGCAGCTTCCCGCTGCTCAATCGCCCAGCAGGGATGCTGGCCCCGGACAGGCCCTGACTCAGGACCTGCCACGCCCGCGGGGGACGGCTGGGCTGGGGCTGCAGGGCTGGGAACTGCAGAAGTTTTACTTTTTGTTCTCCGCGCCCCCCCCCCCCTTTTTTTTCCGTTTCCAAGTGACATCCGGGTTTTGTTTGTGAAGCAAGGAAAAGGAGTACACTACCCAGCAGGAAATAACTACCCTTCACCTCTCAAAGAGTTTAAAAAATATGCTAGATATAGCTTTTCCCTAATTACATACATATGTTGGTGCAAAAGTAATTACTTTTCTCTAATTACATATATAGGTTGGTGCAATTAGTTTTGCACCAACGTAATAAATGCATATGGGGAATGTGGACACTTAAGAAAATACTCAAAAGAAAATGAAGCTCAACCCTAATCCCAGAAATATCCACCAGTGCTCTGCTCATTTGTGTCCATCCGGCTTGTTCCAGGCCTAATATGGGTTTATACATTTTGGGCGAGGAGGGGGCAACAGGGTGTGAATATCGTTTGTAAGTTGCAAGGACATTTTCTGTTATTAAATAATCATCTGCATCCTCAACAGCAGCAGAGTTTGTATTTTTTTATTTTTCTGGGGGGAACGTTTTGTAGAGTGGTGCATCAAAAGATGATATAAGAGAAGACAGAAGCAGGAATCTTAAAGTTCTTCACCGAAAGCCTTTCTCCACTCCCCAACCCCAAGTTTTGGGTGACACTTGACACCAAGGATTTTGAATTCCTGGCTCCTGAACCTTCCCGGATGTAGGCAGTGGATTCATTTAGTATTAGTTTCTCCACTTTCTGGAAAGCACTATTTATCTAGCTGTTGCTCTGGAAAGCCAGGAAAAGTGTCCGATGTGAAAAATGTTTACGTGCAATAAAACTTTCCCTTTAACTATAACTAAAATCTTGTTAATGGTGGTCAAAAGAATAGAAGAAAAATCAAACATGAATGTAAGAAACCTTCCGTAGCAGTTGGATATTTCTCTTTCTTTCCAGAGATAACCTCCTGCCTCACAGAGTCAAATGCAAATGAAGAGTGGAGGCATTAACTTAATATTTCAGAGTAGCTGACCCAAGACACCCATGACCATTCCCTGTTTAGGAAGCAGGAGTTTTTGTTTGTTCCTAGTTTCTTACCACGCTCCACTCATCCTCAATGAATAAATTAGAATGAAAAGAACAGTGAACCATTTAATGAATACTCCTGGCTTGTAGTTCCAGCTCTGCCACAGGCCATCACTGAAGAAGTCACTTAATTTTTCTTAGTTTTGGTTTTCTAATTTGTAAAATGTATAGTAAGGCAGGGAAGGTAGTGAATCAGCTAAGCTGTGTTGTGTCTCTAATTGTGTTTGTATGCCTATATATGATAAATTATTTACACAAAGAAAATGTTTAAGAGCTTCACTTTCAATATTTGAAATACCAGGGTTTTCCAGGCTTAAAGTAGTTAGAGCATCTTCTGAAGTTTACTTGTAAATAAGCAGGGAGACGAGACAAATGTCCATATCTGTCTTCTGCACTAATTCATTTTTAAAATTTTTCTGTTACTTAAGTTTAAAAGGTTGGTTAAAAATACCTTAAATAGCCGGGCGCGGTGGCTCACGCTTGTAATCCCAGCACTTTGGGAGGCCGAGGCGGGCGGATCACGAGGTCAGGAGATCGAGACCGCGGTGAAACCCCGTCTCTACTAAAAATACAAAAAATTAGCCGGGCGTGGTGGCGGGCGCCTGTAGTCCCAGCTACTCGGAGAGGCTGAGGCAGGAGAATGGCGTGAACCTGGGAGGCGGAGCTTGCAGTGAGCCGAGATCGCGCCACTGCACTCCAGCCTGGGTGACAGAGCGAGACTCCGTCTCAAAAAAAAAAAAAAAAAAAAAAAAAAAAAAAAAAAAAAAAAAAAATACCTTAAATAAATTAGTGAAAGTAATCAACGTGAATGTGGCCTACATTAAATAGGTTCAGCACCTAATTAAATAAATTGGTTAAATAAATTATTGTGTGTTTGTTCTTTTTTTTTTTTTTTTTGAGACGGAATCTCGCTCTGTCGCCCAGGCTGGAGTGAGTGGCGCGATCTCGGCTCACTGCAAGCTCCGCCTCCCGGGTTCACGCCCTTCTCCTGCCTCAGCCTCCTAAGGAGCTGGGGCTACAGGCGCCCGCCACCACCCCCGGCTAATTTTTTGTTAATGTGTGTTTGTTCTAAGTCATAAAAATATAATTATTTTGGCTTGGAAATTTCTTTCCCATGAAATCATCTAGCTGCTTAGAGGGATAAATATTTATAAGCCCATATTGGTTCTTTAACATTTCCCATCGTATTATGAGACATATTAGAAACAAAATACTTGTTAGTCTTTTTTATTGTTATTAAATAATTCATATTCTAATATCTTAAGTAAATTGATTAAACTGAAGTGAATTGCAAAATGTTGAAATTGCATGATCACACAGCATTCTGAAAAAGGTTTTATTGTTGCTGTTTTTTTGTTTATTTGTTTTTTTGAGATGGGGTCTTGCTCTGTCACCCAGGCTGGAGTGCAGTGGCGCCATCTCGGCTCTCTACAAGCTCCGCCTCCTGGGTTCACGTCATTCTCCTGCCTCAGCCTCCCGAGTAGCTGGGACTACAGGCGCCCACCACCACGCCCAGCTAATTTTTTTGTATTTTTAGTAGAGACGGGGTTTCACTGTGTTAGCCAGGATGGTCTCGATCTCCTGACCTCGTGATCCACCTGCCTTGGCCTCTCAAAGTGCTGGGATTACAGGCATGAGCCACCGCACCTGGCCCTGTTTGGTTTTAAATAGTAAAATGATGAGAACATTTTTTTCAACAAAAGGATGTGTAGTCTTCTATGCCTAGACACTGAATTTACCTCCCAGAGAAGAACTATGTTAAGCAATTTCTCATGTATACTTGCAGAAATAGTTTATCAGCAATATTCAAAAATTTTGAATAAATAAATTTTAAAATTTGTTTAGCTGTGTACAAATGTTTTGTTAAGTTTTTACTTATATTTTACATATTACCCCAGTAAAAGTTTTTTACAAGTAGTATGAGTAGAAACCATTCTTTAGTAAAAATGACAGGTGCAACCAGCAATGAACTTTGATTAGCCCACTGTCTTTTCACAAATGTTTTATAGAAATTAGTTAATAAAAATAAATTTTATTGTAAAAGAGTAACAACCATGAAATTTTTACCTTGGTATGCAAAAATAGGAAAAACAAGGTTTTGACAATTTTTGTGATTTATTATGTTGTTAAAAATATATATAAAGAAAAATAAAACATTGAAGGCAGTTAAACTGGAATTAAGCTAATACTAACTTGAACTCAAAAAAGATCAGGATTCTGGTCTTATTTTATCTTGTGATTTTTGCAAGAAACACATTATTTCTGCTTTTTTATTTGGTGTAAGTGAACTAGTTTACCTTTCAAAGTCTGCTCTTCTAAAATTCATAGAGTGACTTTGAGAGGCCGATACAGGAGGATCACGTGAGACCAAAGATTCAGGAGTTTGAGACCAGCCTAGGCAACATACTGAGACCCCGGTCTCTACAAATAAATAAATAAATAAATAAATAAATAAATAAATAATATATAAATAAATTTAAAAAGTGCATAGTAACTGTTTCGACAACTGAAATTATGGTTTCTTTAAAGAAAGTACATTTTACACACTCTTGGTTCATTTGATATTTGTTTTAATGTGTTAAAACAATCATGAGGCAATTTTCAGGAGCTCATTTGTTTCCTGTTAACTACCTACCTAAGATTCCTTTTCTTTTATTTTTTTTTCTTGGGCTGGGGAAGGAGTTTCGCTCTTGTTGCCCAGGCTGCAGTGCAATGGCGTGATCTCTGCTCACTGCAACCTCCGTCTTCTGGGTTCAAGTGATTCTGCTGCTTCAGCCTCCCGAGTAGCTGGGATTACAGACCCGTGCCACCAAGGCCAGCTAATTTTGTTTTTCTTTTTTTCTTTTCTTTTTTAGTAGAGATGGGGTTTCACTCTGTTGGCTAGGCTGGTCTCAAACTTCTGATCTCATGTAATCCTCCCACATAGGCCTCCTAAAGTGCTGGGATTACAGGCGTGAGCCACTGCACCCAGCCCTAAGATTCCTTTTCTAGATGAAGAGAATGCCAAGTCAAAGGATGATCTGTGTCTGATGCTCTGAGTATCTTAGCAACTACTTATAATTCATGACATCAAAATGATTTCTCTGGCTGGGAGTGGTGGCTCTCACCTGTAATCCTAGCACTTTGAGAGGCTGAGGCAGGAGGCTCACATGAGGTCAAGAGTTCGAGATCAGCCTGGCCAGAATGATGAAATCCCTTCTCTACTAAAAAAAAAATTAAAAAAAAAAGAAAAAAAAAAAAAAAAAAGTAGCCAGGCGTGGTGGCACGAAATTGCTTGAACCCAGGAGGCAGAGGTTGCAGTGAGCCAAGATCGTACCACTGCACTCCACCCTGGGCGAGAGAGTAAGACTGCATCTCAAAAAAATAAAATAAAGTAAAATAAAAATTTAAAAAAATGATTTCTCTTACCAATTTTGTTTCTATATTACTTTAACTCCCATCATATATAGCTGATCATTCTCATTACTTAGTTTACTATTTTCCTCATGTAAACACATTATTTAGGCATTTAGGAAGTTTGATCCAATATAAACTTTTATAAGCACCACTGTTGCCTGCTTTTAAAGTCAATTACATTGTCCAGACAATTTGTTAGTTGATATGACACTTTTTAAAGATGAACAATGTTTCTGACTTGGGAAATTTCCAATGTAGTACTGAAATTAAAACAACCGTAGAAATTATAATGAGAAAAAGTAAAGTAATGTTAAATGACTTAAGAGACACACAAAATACTCTTGAGGTAGAATGGCAAAGATAGTCTCATAAGAAGAGTAGGATTTCAAAAGGCTGAAATGGGGTGGAGTGGAGGGAGATTTCAGGTGGAGGGATCAGTATGACCAAATTCCAGATGGTGGGAAAATGTCCACTGGAAGAGTAATAATAGAGGACATTGATTAGGCTTCTTTCTATGTACCCGTTTCTGATCTAAGAGATTATAAGTATTCAGATAATCTAGCCTAATCACTAATTTTATGTATGAAAAAAAACAGATTCAAAAAGTTCAAGTCATTTCTCCAAGTTCTCAATGACAAGATGGAAGAGTTGGGGTTTTAATTTTGAATTTTTGGGCTTCAAACTCTCTCTCCAATGGTCAACTGAAAGTTAGAGATGTTGGTTAGGACCATCTTCTACAGGTTACTGAATGCCATAGCATGTACTTACTTTGTATTTATTTTAATCAGAGAAAGGGAAATATACTGAACACTTCACTAAATAAATACTAATTTGCAGGTGGAAAACTTCTAGAGATAAACCACAATTAAATAAACAAATAAATTGTAGTATGCCAGATGGTGATGGTGCTACGGGGGAAAATAGACTGCGAGAGAGACACAGGAAGTGCTTGGTGGAGTTAGGGAGGGCTGTACGGAGAGGGTTTTATAAACTTAAATAGGAGGATAAAAAGCTTTTCTTGAGGAAAAATAGATAAGACATTCAGTAACTAATCCCGGAATCCCTTAATACTCAGAGCCTATTTGATGAAGACAGTGGTGGGGTATGTTGGGTATGTTGCTGACCGTTCAGCCAGAAGCCCAGAGTTTTGACTGAAGAAATTTGTCAGGTGACTTCTCTGAAACTTTATTTTCTCCATTTCAAAATGAAGGGTTTAGACAAGAGTCAACAGATATTTGTTGAACATTTATGATGATCAGAGTGGGAGGGCCTTGTGCTAGGAGCCAAACTTTGGTACAACTTTCAGACTCCCTTCCAGACCAAATAATAGACAATTTTAATGTTTTTTTAATGGATGACAGTCAATTAGTATTTCTGAGTATTCTGATCACTGAAGTATACAAAATAGCACTGTAAATGTGAGACAGCAACAAGGAAACACTGACCACAAAAGTGGTTTCTGATTTAGGTAATTACAACTTGTCATTTGTTTCAGAAGCAGAGGCGAGTTTTCTCTTAGTCATTAACACAATGGTAGTGAAATGTGACTCATGTAAACTCAGTAGGATGCCAGAAGGACCTGATGTAGGTGATGGAGATTTCTCTCTCATGTGTGCTCACCTTGTTAAAGAAAAGACTGTGGTGTTGAGAGTCTTATGAGGATAGGGTAAAATAGCATGTTTCTTAAAGGATTTTAGAAATTTTGTCTAGATCCTTTCTCAGTAATAATACTAGTTAACACTTATTATATCTTACCATGGGCCAGGTAATATGCTGAGTGCTATAGTTGCATTAGTGTATTACTTAACCCCCATACAAAACGGATGATATAACCATTATTGTCTTCATCCTATGCTAGGAGAAACAAATTTAGAAATAATTAAGTAGCTTATCCAAAGTGAGTTAGACAGTAAAATGGCAGAGCCAGAACTGTCTGGCTCCTAAGTGCATGCTTATAACGGTGATTCTGGTGCTGCTTAAATTCACTGTGCTCCGTGACCACAGACTGGAGCCTCAACCCAGTTGGCATTCTGAGGAAAAGTCACAAGATAGGTGAACTGCATATCAGAAAAATAAGCTTCCTAATTCCTTAAGCAAGAGAAAGTTTGGGAAAGAAAATAGAAATTTAACCATACAATTTCTGGGTAGAAAATTGTAAGTGTTGAAAGGGAAGTGAAAAAACATAAAACAGTAAATATATACTGACAACTCAGAATAATATAGAATCATTTATAAAACATAGTTCTTTTTAAAAAACATTAAGCAATATTTATTGGCAATTATGTGTTAAACCCTGTGCCAGCTGTGTTAAGAAAAACAGAATGATGGGTTACCACATCCCAATTTTTATTAAAAGTTTGTATCTATAAATTTAAAAATTCATGTACATGCTTAGTAGTAGTATTATGTGTGAAAAAAATCCATATTGTTATTAACGTTTCAGATATTTCCAAGAATTTGTTTAATTCTTTTTTTTTTTTTTTTTTTTTTTTTTTTTTGGTATTTTGAAATCACACAGCCTCCTTTGAGCTTCTTGAAGAGACTTTTGTCCTCTGGGATGCCCTTTACCAGTGGATCCTCGCCAGATCGTTCTTCAACGTAATCTCTTCTTCACAACATTTGGATACCTTAAGGGGAAGGAAAAAGGGATGACTCATTTGGTTTAAAACAGAATACTCCAGATGCCAATAATTTATTTATTACAATAAATTTTCAGGTTGTATAATTTCAGTTTGATTCTCTCTGCTTTCCACCAATGCATATGTACTTTGTAGGAAAGAAGAAAGTTGCACCCTTCCCACTCTTTCTGGATACATCTCCAGAGAAAGGAAAAACAGCTGGCCACGCTCCAGCTAAAGATTTCCAGTAGGCACTGCCTCCAACATCAAAGGAGACAAGACCCAGGAATCAGAACACAACTGGCAACAGAAGTCAAGGATGTCATCAGATTTCATACTGATTAAATCTTTTTCCTCATTCCAAAAATGTGACTTGTAAAGGTGGAAGAGAATGAGTAATTATTAAATTCCAGTCTTATCATCATCCCTGAATTCTTAGAAGTATACACATGGCGTGATCTCTACTCATTGCAGCCTCCACCCTCCACCTTCTGGGTTCAAGTTATTCTCCTGCCTCAGCCTCCTGAGTAGCTGGAATTAGAGGCACATGCCACCATGCCCACCTAATTTTGTATATTTAATTTTGTTTTTGTTTTGGTAGAGACAGGGTTCACCATTTTGGCCAGGCTGGTCTCAAACTGCTGACTTCAGGTGATCCTCCAATCTAGGCCTCCCAAAGTGCTGGGATTACAGGTGTGAGCCACTGCACTGGACCTTAAAATTCCTTTTCTAGATGAAGAGAATGCCAAGTCAAAATGTGATCTGTGACTGATGCTCTGAGTATCTTAGCAACTACTTATAATTCATGATATCAAAATGATTTTTCAGGCCAGGAGTGGTGGCTCAGGCCTGCAATACCAGTACTTTGGGAGGCCGTGGCGGGAGGATCACTTGAGGTTAGGAGTTTGAGACCAACCTGGCCAACATGGCAAAACCCCTTCTCTACTAAAAATACAAAAAGAGTTAGCTGGGTGTGGTGGGACTGAATTACTTGAACCAGGGAGGCAGAGGTTGCAAGTGAGTCGAGATCGTACCACTGCACTCCAGCCTGCACGAGAGAGTGAGACTCTTTCTCAATGAAATAAAATAAAATAAAATAAAATAAAAAATAAAAAAACAGATTTCCCTCATCATTTTTTTCTATCAGACTTTAACTCCCATCATACATAATTGATCATTCTCATTACTCAGCTTACTATTTTCCTCATGTTAACTCATATTTTAGGAATTTAGGAAGATTGATATTAGCTTGGTTTTAAAATTTGGCTAAAATAAAACCAGTACAAATTAAAACAACAGTGAGGTGTTTTCTTTTCTTTTTTTTTCTTACTAAAGCTTACACTCGCCTATGTGTGCAAAATACCTTTAAAGTCCAAGTAGCTCAAATGATATATTGTAGTATCTATAATAACTCATTCTCATTAATGACACCAGAAAATTTTGTTAAAGAGTCACATGTTAAGGTTGTGTGCAGGTGGTTTTTGTTGCCTTGTAGTCTTACTTCATTCTCTTTAACCTAGTTATCCCGGTCCTGAAATAACAAATTCTGAACAAACCAAAGTCACTGACAGTTATAGCTCTGTAGCCTGTGGGACAGTCATGATTTCATTTCCTTCTTCCTGGACCATCTTTCTCTATACTTCCTTCCTGTGATTTCTCTCTTACTCAAAACCTGCTGACAATCTGTGTTTTCAGCAACAGGAATTGTCCCCTACTGGTGATTTAATCATTAATTAAGTCAATAAGAATTCTGAATTATCCAATATAAACATTTTATAAGCACTGTTCTTGCCTGCTTTAAAAGTCAATTACATTGTCCAGACAATTTGTTAGTTGATATGACAGTTTCAAAGATGAACAGTTCTTCTGGCTTGGGAAATTTCCAATACAGCACTGAAATTAAGACAACCATAGAAATTATAATAAGAGAAAGTACAGTAATGTTAAATGAATTAAGAGATACACAAAATCCTCTTGAGGTAGATTGGGAGAGATAGTCTCATAAGAAGAGCAGGATTTCAAAAGGCTGAAATGGGGTGGAGTGGAGGGAGATTTCAGGTGGAGGGTCAGTATGACCAAATTCCAGATGGTGGGAAAATGTCCACGGAAGTATAATAATACAGGACATTGATTAGGCTTCTTTTTACATACCCATTTGTGATCTAAGGGATTACAAGTATTCAGATAATCTATCCTAATCACTAGTTTTATACAAAAAACGAACAAACAAACATGTTCAAATAGTTGAAGTCATTTGGTCATTTGTCCAAAGTTCTCAACGACAAGGTGGAAGAGTCAGGGTTTTAACTTCACATTGCTGGGCTTCGAAATCTGTCTCCAATGGTAAACTGAATGTCATAGCAAATACTTACTTTGTATTTATTTTAATCAGAGAAAAGGGGATGTACTGAACACTAAATAAATACTAACTTGCAGGTGGAAAACTTCTAGAGGCAAACCACAATTAAATAAACAAATAAATTGTAGTATGCCAGATGGTGATGGTGCTACGGGGGAAAATAGAGTGCGACAGAGACACAGGAAGTGCTTGGTGGAGTTTGGGAGGGCTGTATGGAGAGGGTTTTATAAACTTAAATAGGAGGATAAAAAGCTTTTCTTGAGGAAAAATAGATAAGAGATTCAGTAACTAATCCCGGAATCCCTTAATACTCAGAGCCTATTTGATGAAGACATGTGGTGGGGTATGTTGGGTATGTTGCTGACCGTTCAGCCAGAAGCCCAGAGTCTTGACTGAAGAAATTTGTCAGGTGACTTCTCTAAAACTTTATTTTCTCCATTTCAAAATGAAGGGTTTAGACAAGAGTCAACAAGTATTTGTTGAGCATTTATGATGATCAGAGTGGGAGGGCATTGTGCTAGGAGCCAAACTTTGGTACAACTTTCAGACTCCCTTCCAGACCAAATAATAGATAAGTTTAATGTGTTTTTTTAATGGATGACAGTCAATTAGTATTTCTGAGTATTCTGATCACTGAAGTATACAAAATAGCACTGTAAATGTGAGACAGCCACAAGAAAAACACTGACAACAAAAGTGATTTCTGATTTGGTTAATTACAACTTGTCATTTGTTTCAGAAGCAGAGGCAAGTTTTCTCTTAGTCATTAACACAATGGTAATGAAATGTGACTCACGCAAACTCAGTAGGATGCCAGGACCTGATGTAGGTGATGGAGATTTCTCTCTCATGTGTGCTCACCTTGTTAAGGAAAAGACTGTGGTGTTGAGAGTCTTACGAGGATAGGGTAAAATAGCATGTTTCTTAAAGGATTTTAGAAATTTTGTCTAGATCCTTTCTCAGTAACAATACTAGTTAACACTTATTGTATCTTACCATGGGCCAGGTAATATGCTGAGTGTTATAGCTGCATTAGTGTATTATTTAACCCCCACACAAAACAGAAGACATAACCATTATTGTCTTCATCCTATGCTAGGAGAAACAAATTTAGAAAGAATTAAGTAGCTTATCCAAAGTGAGTTGTGCAGTAAAGTGGCAGAGCCAGAACTGTCTGGCTCCTAAGTGCATGCTTATAATGGTGATTCTGGTGCTGGTTAAATTCACTGTGCTCCGTGACCACAGACTGAACCCTCAACCCAGTTGGCATTCTGAGGAAAAGTCACAAGATAGGTGAACTGCATATCAGAAAAATAAGCTTCCTAATTCCTTAAGCAAGAGAAAGTTTGGGAAAGAAAATAGAAATTTAACCATACAATTTCTGGGTAGAAAATTGTAAGTGTTGAAAGGGAAGTGAAAAAACATAAAACAGTAAATATATGCTGACAACTCAGAATAATATAGAATCATTTATAAAACATAGTTCTTTTTAAAGAACTTTAAGCAATATTTTTTGACAATTATGTGTTAAACCCTGTGCCAGCTGTGTTAAGAAAAACAGAATGATGGGTTACCACATCCCAAATTTTATTAAAAGTTTACATCTATAAATTTAAAAATTCACATACATGCTTAGTAGTAATAGTATGTATGAGAAAAATCCATATTGTTATTAACATTTGAGATATTTCCAAGAATTTGTTTAATTTTTTTTCTTTTTTTTTTTTGTATTATGAAATCACACAGCCTCCTTTGAGCTCCTTGAAGGGATTTTTGTCCTCTGGGATGCCCTTTACCAGTGGATCCTCGCCAGATCGTTCTTCAACGTAATCTCTTACTTCTTCACAACATTTGGAAACCTTAAGGGGAAGGAAAAAGGGATGACTCATTTGGTTTAAAACAGAATACTCCAGATGCCAAGAATGTATTCATTACAATAAATTTTCAGGTTGTATAATTTCAGTTTGATTCTCTCTGCTTTCCATCAATGCATACGTACTTTGTAGGAAAGAAGAAAGTTGCACCCTTCCCACTCCTTCTGGATATATCTCCAGAAAAAGGAAAAACAGCTGGCCACGCTCCAGCTAAAGATTCCCAGCAGACACTGCCTCCAACATCAAAGGAGACAAGACCCAGGGATCAGAGCACAGCTGGCAACGGAAGTCAAGGGAGTCACCAGAGTTCATATTGATTAAATCTTTTTCCTCATCCCAAAAATGTGACTCGTAAAGGTGGAAGAGAATGAATAATTATTAAATTCCTGGCTTATCACCATCCCTAACTTCTCAGAAGTATACACATGTAATTTTTCTTTACACTCATCTACAATGATTGAGCATGGTGGTGCACTAGGTGAGCTTCAAGGGGTCAGGGACCTTTGGCTGATTTGTTCAATGTATCCCAGCCATCTAGAACAGAGGCTGTGTTCTTTAGTGCTCAGTGAATAATTTGCTGGACTGAATTATTTGTGTTGTTTTTGAGTTTGCTCTTCACTTATCTGCACCATTATTGATTAATGATTTAGTAAAAAATCTGGCCTTAATATTTTAATGGCTTCAGCTATAGCCTGTTAAGGTACCACTTAACATTCCTTGTAGAGAAAGGTGATGTTCTATACATATATAAATATACATATATATACACATACACATGAAATCAAATTATTCAAACTCTTTTAGCTTCAACTGGTTTGTTTTCAATTGGTGTATCTTTCATGACAGTAACACCGAGCTACTTTATTTTTGTCCGTCTATTAAGTGGCCATTCCATAAGTCATTTAACCAATTTACTGTTTTTTTTTTTTCAAATGAAATCTTTAGGCCACTTTTATGTAAATTCCAAGGAACATTTGATATAAGACTTAAGATTATTTTATAACTATGCAGACTCATTAATTACATATTAGAACAAATTATTTTCACCTGGGGCCAGGAAGCATTTGTCAGGTTAGTTTCTTCCTTCAAAGGATGATACTTGCAGATTCACATAACTTATGAAATATGCATTAATTTAGATTCACTTTTTTCCCTCTTCCTCAGTGGTCCCACACTCTCCCCCTAAAAGTCACTACTTTTGGTTTCACCCAGATGACAGGAACAGAGGTGTAAATTGCTGTCCTTAATTCAGTAGTCCATAAGGGGATGGTTTTGAAGGTGCCTGGCTGGGATCTGAGGATATGAGAATGAAAGCAGCAACAAATTACCTAAAATTATATATGTGTATAGGTTTAAAAATTATTTCAGTGAGGCTTAATATAAATATATGTAGTTTAGTGTAGGATTGCAAGGCTCTTCCCATTTACTAGCTATTTAGTCTTAGTTAAGGTAATTCATCTAGGGTTCATTTACTTCATGTATAAAATATGAATAGCTGCATTGGTTGTCTTAAATGTCTAAGAGGTGCCAGCATAAGAAGATGCACAATCAAATGGTACTATTTTTAGCTATTACTACAAAGATTGTCTTTAGTCATTGCCTATTACATTGGCTTATAGTCATTGCAAATCTATCACCTTCAGAAACTGGATGCAAAGACTTGTACTCAAAAAAAAATCACTATGATATGAATCAGTCTGGTTCATAGAATCAATAATAATTTTAAGATAGTAATAATATGACATAAAGCACTTGCTATTACCAGGCATTGTTCTCAGAGATCTGCCTATATTATCTTGTTTATTCCTCCCAAGTATCCTCTGAATTAGATGCTATTACTATCTCTGCTTTGAAGAAACAGAGGCACAGGTGAGTTAGATTGCATTGATGAGGGTTACACAGGCAGAAATTTGTTGTGGAGCAAGAATCTGAGCTGGGAATACGGTTCCAGAGTATATCCAATTAACCAGACTGTACTGATTATCCACTTAACCATTTACCCATACTGAGTATATCCACTTAACCATACTGTACTGATTATACATCAGAGCTAGGGGCGCAGGACCTGAAAGTTCCATTTTATATATAATATAACATATATTATTATATATTATATAGAGAAATAATATTTCTATATATTACATACATATTTCTACATATTGTATAAATTCATTTGTTGAACTCCTAACGCCCAAGGTGGGGTTTTTGGTAGGTAATTAGGTCATGAAGACAGAGCTCTCATAAATAGGATTACTGTCCTTATAAAAGAGACCCCAGAGAGCTTCCTCACCCCTATCACCAGGTGATGACAAAATGAAAAGACAGGCGTTCATGAAGGAGGGAGCAGGCCCTCGCCAGACACTGAATCTGTTGATGTCTTGATCTTGGATGCCCCAGCTTCCAGAGCTGTGAGAAATACATTTCTCTTGGTTATAAGTCACCAGTCTATTGTATTCTGGTACAGAACTCTGAGGAGACTAAGAGAATACATGTATATGTATGTGTTTCTACATGCATGTTTGTGTGTGTATGTATATGGAGTTTTTGCAGTCTGATATTAAATTGGTTTGACTTCGAAGAGCAGAGAGACATTGAATAATGGGGAAAAGGAACCCCAAAGCCTAATTAAGGATGATGTATGTGATGTTTACCCAAAATAAAAAGTCCAAGGTCAACTTACCACAAGTGAATAATAAACGCGAAGACAATCACCTTGCCTACAAAACAATAATCCCGAGTACATAAATAATAGAACAGCTTTTGGATATTTCAACTTAAGAAGAGAAAACTTTTCCTTTATCCCAAAAGTTCATTTTATTTACCCTGAATTGTAAAAATAAGGACTTTAACTTGTCTCGTGTATGTTCTAAGCCTTAGTAATGATTTAATTTTATCTTTACAGCAAAACGTTTTGCCTGTATGGAAAGGGCAACAGGGGAGTTTGAGATTATTACAAACATAGACGAAGCCCAAAATCCCAGTTTTGACTGGGAGCAGGCATTTTGAACAAAGTATGAAGATAACACAAGATCCCTTTTTACTTTGTCCTGATAAAATGAGATGTTTTAAAAATATAAGATTGCTGTTACCACTTGTGGAGGTTTTGTTCTACTATTAATAACTTTCCTAAAATGAAGTGATCTGAAATACATATCTCCATTCTCCAAGCTTTCATCACTGTTTGTTCGGTGGTTTATTCCTTTGCCATTTCTTCTCCTTCTAATGGCAGTGAACTGTTGGTAACCCTTTCCAAGACTTGTCAGATGTTTTTAGGAGCAACCAGTGAGTTCTTATGTTTGAACTCATCTTTATTTGCCAAAGAAGAGTAGAATGTACTCATTCATTATTGACCATGACAGTGCAAGAGGGGATGACAACATAGATTAAAGTATTGCAGCAATATCAAAACATTGTATCAAAATATCAATATCAAATTATTGCATTATAAAAAGAAGTTTAGAAAAGTAAAAACAAAATGCCTATATTATTGAATGCTTGTATTTATTTTATTGCTTATCTAAAATACGGTTTTTGTCTCATATTCTCCTACTTTCTTTTTCTCTTTTTCTTTTCTTTCTTTCTCCTTTCTTTCTTTCTTTACTTCTTTTTTTCTTTCTTTCTCTCTCTCTTTCTTTCTTTCTTTCTTCTTTTTCTTCTTTTTAAAAATGTAAAAGCATTCTTATCTTTGTGGTCGTAGAAAAACAGGCTAAGGATTGGGCTTGGCCAAAGGAAAATGGTTTGCCAACCTCCTTGATTTAGAATCTAAATCAAGAGATAGTTGTGATTGATTATCAATTTTCTTAATCTTTGATAAATTTTTAGATGAACAATTTATTTGTAACTACGCTGAGCCTTTTCAGCCAATGTTTTCTAACCTGATACTCCCACAGTATCTCTAGCTTAAAATAAAATTCTAAAGAAAGCAGCAACTTACTAGCATTCTTTCCAGTGTTACTTCTTTCTTGAGCTGGTCAACTTCCATCTTCAATTTGTCCTTTTCTGTCAGGTCCTCAATATTGATTACTGGCATCTTTTTGCCTGCTGAAGACTTAGAAGGTTAGCAGCTATGCATGAATTGCTGGAGTTATTTCAAGTCAGTCTTAGCCAACAATTCCCTCAGCTCTTAACTTACAAAGTAAACTGATCTTTGTTTTATTTTAAATATCCCACAATAACCAATTTCATATGAGCTCTCTCTCTTAACAATTCTAGCAATGCACACTAGCCTTGGGATTTTAAAGCTTCTTCCTAATCTTCACTAATATGATTAAGTCAAGCATTTGACCCCAAACACCTATTCAGCAGGTTTGTTGGGAGGGGTGAGTTTAGTCAGTATATAATCTAAAATACTTAAAGCGGCTCCTTGCCCCTGGTCTTTTGTATAGTGTAAAATCTGGGGTTTCCAATCCTTACTTTCAATTCCAAAACCCTCCACCATATGTTTTATGTCATTTAACTTAGTTTGAGGTCATTTGGAGGACGGTCCATTAATTCCCTAAATCTCTAGAGTATTTAACCTGGTATTAAAAGGGAACCATATAAAAAGTATCACTATAATTTCATTATAAATAATGGATTGTTTAAATGTGTACCCGTAGAATGGAAATATAGTAAACAGTCTTATTAATCAGAAATAAACTAGTGTATTACTTGTAAGTGTTTTTCCAACAACACCTGAAATTTGCCTGTAACTGTCACAATGAATCTGGTAACAACGATGAGCAAATTTAGCAGGCTAAAGGGGACATAGCAAGTCTGATCTACCAATAAACATCCTAATGGAACAGACTCTTCCTTCTGCCCTCTTCGCGATTCCTCTTCTCCCCAATTAGACCAGTGAGTAATGGGGAAGAAGGCTCAATAGCTGGTGATAATCCTATGAAATTGCCTGGGAAAGATTTCAGTGTAGCCAAGTGGCATCGTACCTATAATGTCTCCTCCTTCGCCCTAGTCCAATTTTCGTAATGAAGTATTATTATAAAAGTAAGTGTATTCAGATCACATACTATTTAAGAGAACAACATAACATTCAACATCTACATGAAAATACTCTGCTAATAATATATCAGCAATTAACTTATTTCCTTGAATTTAAATGGTGTTTTCATTTCCAAAACCTTTGAAGAAACATTCTTTCCCTTCCCAGTCTTAAAATACTTTGTTCTTTAACTAAGTAGCAGTTTAAGATTTTTTCTTTTTTTTTTTTTTTTTTTTTTTTTTGAGTTGGTGTTTCGCTCTGTTTCCAGGCTGGAGTGAAGTGGCGCGATCTCGGCTCACTGCAACCTCCGCCTCCTGGGTTCTAGCAATTCTTCTGCCTCAGCCTCCCGAGTAGCTGGGACTACTGGTGCGTGCCACCATGCCTAGCTAATTTTTGTATTTTTGGTGGAGATGGAGTTTCACCATGTTGGCCAGGATGGTCTCGAGTTTAAGATAATTTTAAGGGACAAATGTCTACATAGGCGAACATAAAGGTAGAAAATAACACACTGTGGGTACTTGATCCCAATGTGTCCTATGTTTTTATTTTTGCTATTCTGTTCTTTAAGAAACACTATGACTATACAAAGGTTATTTCTTCCTGTATAAGCCTTTTTTGTATTTGGGAACCTAAATTTTATTCTCATCTTCGACTTCCCACTCTTTTAGACTAAATACAAAACTTCATTAAGTATTTTTGATGATCATTTTTACCTTTTGACATTGTTCTTTGCACAATTTTTCTTCATTTTGGAAAACTTTTAGTTCCTTTAGGTAATGGCTCTTCACACTCCAGTGTGTGCAGGAATCACTTTAGGAAACTCGTTAAAGTTATGAGTCCAACCTTAGAGATTCTAATTTAGTAGATCTTGGGTTGGGTTTAGAATTTCATTTTCTCTATTCCAGGAAGCCCTTTCATATACTTACCAACAAAATAATCGTTTACTGGTACTTGCTAGCCATGTGACACTGACCAAATTACTTGACCTGCCTGTGCCTTAGTTTACAGGGAAATAGGGGCAATAATATTACCTACCTTGTAGATTTGTTGAGAGTATTAAATGGGGATAACGTAGGTAAGGACTTTGTAATGGCGTGTAGTACACAGCAAGCACTTGCACGTGTTAGCTGGTGTTATTCACTCTGTTGTGCTTCCAGAATTTCAAACTGTATTTTCTTATATGGCCCTTGCCATATAATATATGTTATCTTATAGGTACTCTAAAGAAGATAGGTGATATTACCGATACACTTAAAGGAGATCATGCATACATAATTTGGCTCCTTTAATATCATGCATGCCAGATGCTACTGCCCAGCTCTCCTTTTTTTCCAGGCTAAGATATCTAGTCCGCAGCAGCTGCAGGTGTTGATTGTCAAGGGCAAACCTTTTGCACAGGTTGGCTCTTGTCTGATGGGCAACACTTTTCCTGATGATGCCTGGGAGATTATGCTCCCATCTGACCCCTGAGGTTGACCTGAAGCAAAAGGCTGGCTAATGTGGGGTCCTATCAGCCTAGGATAGGCTTTGTTGTAATTGATAAACTTCCAGAGCTTTCCATGGGTTTAGAATGATGCTAGACTTCTGAAACCACTTTTGACTAACTTCTCCTCTTGCCCTAGCCTTACTCCTTTAGCGGTTTCTCCTGAGAGCTTGCCCTGGAAAAATTTCTTACCCAAGAATTCCTGTCTTAGGCTATGCTTCTAGCAAACCCAACCTAAGACACAGTGGATTTTTAGAGCCTTTACAAGGGAGGTCATACCTCACATAACTTTTATGTGCTCATTACTTTCTATTGTTCTGTATATTGTTTGGTATATAGAAGAGATCAGGAAGTATTGACAAAGTCACCTAAACTATGACATATGCATTTACCTAAATATAGAAAAACATCCAATTTTTCTAACTTCATTTTATCAATAAATGATTTCTTAACTCTAAAATGCTGTGATTCACCATGCTAAATAATGTTAAACATTTAAAACACTTTATTTAGAGCAAATATGTTATTAGAAGATTCTAGAATTCTTACCAAATTTGATGGCACAGGTCTTACATGAAAAAAAAAAGAGGACCAAAATTTTCACTTATTTCAAGGACACAAAGAAGAGCAGTGAATATTGTCTGCATGGAGATTCCAAATGTTTAGTGTTATATTGAAGGCAATGGTTCAAATAATTCAAATTTAATATCATCTACTTTACTCCCTATTCCATTTTGCAGATGAGGCAAAGACATTCCAGGGAGTTTGAATGCCCTAAATTAAACAATGAGAGGCAGTGGAGCTGAGGTTACAACACAGGTGTTTGTTTTTCATTCCAGCACGTCTGAACTGAGGTGTTTTTCATTCCAGCATGTCTCTCTCAAACTAGTGTAAAGGAGTGGATTTCTTTCTTCATACCCCAGAATTACATAGAAAGTCCAGAGTTGATGACAAATAGCACTAAAGCTGCCCCTCATATTCTCAGCTTTCAGGTTGGTCCACTTCTCCACAAAAAGTCCTAAGAGACTAGATCAGATTATTGACCCTATTGCCAACCATCCCCACCCCAAATTTAGTCAAAATTTAAGAGGAAGACTGAAGATTTATAGACAAGCTAAGATTGCTATTACAGCCAGCCTGGGGGAAAGCATACCCCAGTTAAGGAGATGTTTGCCCTTTCACTTCTTCCTCCATCCTGCACTACAATCAGAGTATCTAAGGTCCAATAAAAGGCAAGGAGAGAGCAGGAGTGGGGGAAGTATTTCTGAGTTGTATCCCATCCATAGATCCCAGGTTCTCAATGGGGGCAATACTGCCCCCTAGGGGCCCTCATGAAAATACGTCAGCTTGTTTATAAGAGTATTCCATAATTTTTGTGGGTATGGATAAGGAATGTCAGATATCTTGCATTTTCCGGGATCCTGCAGCATAAGATGAAATGTGACACATTCAGCATGACTGTCAGATATGCCAGGCTTCCACATAGGCAAAAGCCATATTTATAGTTCTTTGAATCTTCAAACTCACTTCATTTTACATAGAAACAAAATATTTTTCTTGGTTATTATATACACTTTTTACAATAATGCATATAAATAAAAGGAAGACCATGCACCAATAACATTTTGTTTCTCTTTCAGAAAATCATATCACTCTATGTAGGCATGGGCTTGATATATGTGTATCTATTCTCAGCTGCTATGTCCATGGTGATTCTATACACAAAAAAATCTATTTCATTATGTATAGTCATGGTGAATATTTTCATATTGTATTTAGTCTATATAATTTGATGATTTTTTGTATTTTATAAATATAATTTAGGTACTGTGATGGCTAATACTGAATGTCAACTTGATTGGATTGAAGGATGCAAAGTATTGATCCTGGGCGTGTCTGTGAGGGTGTTGTGAAAGGAGATTAACATTTGAGTCAGTGGGCTGAAAAAGGCAGACCCACCTTTAATCTGGGCAGGCACAATCTAATCAGCTGCCAGTGCAGGCAGATTAAAAAGCAGGCAGAAGAAGGTGAAAAGGCTAGACTGGCTTAGCTTCCCAGCCTACATCTTTCTCCTGTGCTGGATGCTTCCTGCCCTTGAATACCTGACTTCAAGTTCTTTAGCTTTGGGATTCAGACTGGCTTCTTTGCTCCTCAGCTTGCAGAGAGCCTATTGTGGGACTTTGTGATTGTGTCAGTTAATACTCCTTAATAAACTCAACATTTTATATATATATATGATATATATATAATCTTAAACAATTAGTTTAATTATTTAGTTAATTATTTAGTTTAATTATTAGTTCTGTCCCTCTAGAGAACCCTGACTAATACAGGTACCATACTGACGGGTTTGGTGAGTTTTTTTTGAGACAGGCTCTCACTCTGTCACCCAGGCTGGAGTGCAGTGGTGCAATCACTGCTCACGGCAGTCTTGACCTCCCAGGCCCTAGTGATCCTCCCACCTCACCTCCTGAGTAGCTGGGACTACAGGCATATGCCACCACGTCCAGCTAACTTAATTTTTTTTTAATAGAGATGGGATCTCACCATGTTGCCCAGGCTGATCAGGCAAGAAGAGGGCGGGAGTGGGGGAAGTATTTCTGAGTTGTATCCCATCCATAGATCCATAAACTTACTCCTGAGCTGAAGTGATCCTCCTGCCTTAGCCTTGCTATACTGATTGGTTTTAAACAGGCCATTACAAATGTTTCTTGTACAAACGAGACTCTGGATTAGACGAAATTCATGGTCATAGAGCCCCAGAAGTGGTAGAGGAAATGTACATTGTCTTGATTTTTCTTGGTCTTAAATACTAGAATGAGTTTTTATTAGCCAAATATGGCCCACAATGATGATATCAGTTTAAATGATTGTTAAAGAGTAGCTACTCATTAGGAAATGGCAATTCAACATAGCATAGTTGCTGATGCAATTTCTGTAAAAACATAAATCATTTTTAATGCTTACATCTCAATACATTGAGCATTCTCAGAAAACATTGTTACATTGACAAAGTGTAAAAAAGAAAGGTAGATATGCTTAGCAATGCAAGCACATCATGGAGGTCATAAGTAGAGGGGTAGGAAGCTTCCTTAAATGGACCATGTTTTAGTGTTTGTTAAACACTTTGGGAAGATAGAACTCTATAGAGTAGGTTAAGTATCTCAAGATGTCTTTCAGAGCTTCCATTACATTTCTTGCTAATTTATTCTAGAATTAAAATGAGCTGAGGTAAAAAGGCCACCTGTTTTTTTTGTTTTGTTTTTACACATTATCCATAAGTGTATTTTGAAGTAGAAATACCTGATAAATAAAATATTTAATTTATAAAGGGCTAGATAAGGGAGAAATCATTCAAATTATTTTAAAAACTTATTTGTTTTATAGAAGATTAATTACAGATTCTTTGAAATAGCAATGTTGCCAGCACACTTGAATTATTTGATTTATAAAAATGTAGTTTGACATGAAACTATATTGACACACATGTAATTCTGACAATTTTCCAGAAACAAATCCACTGTATTATGCACAATAAGCTTGTAATCATATAGATGTAAACTTACTTATTCTATATTCTTTTTTATCCTGACATTTTACTTGGCATTATAAAAAGATAACAGCTAAGAATTTTTATTGAATACCTATTGTGTGCCAGATAGGATTCTAGGTGCTTGAGGTAGAGTAGAGGGAAAAAAACAGATGAAAACCTTTCCCTTCAAGGAACTTACATTATAGTAAAGGAGACAGGCACTCACAAAGGTACAAAAGTAAAATATACCGAATTTTGATTGAGACAAGTGCTAAGGAGAAAAATAAAGCAGGAAAGGAATAAGAACAGTGTTAGCAATGTTTCAGTTACAGAGAGGACGGCCAAAGGAGCCCTTTCTGCTGACAATGCTACTTGAGTGAAGATCTGAGGGCTATGAGGGTGGGCTTTGTAGGTATCAAAGAGAAAATCATTCTGAGGAACAGCAAGTACAAGCAACAGCAGACAAGTATGAATATAAGGAGCCCAGTGAATTCAAGGGAAAAGTATATGAAACCAGTGACCATATAGGTCTTGTAGGCCACTGTGAAGACTCTTGCTTTACTCTGAGTGACTTAGGGAAGATTGGAGGATTCTGAGTAACAGAGTAGCATTATCTATCATATAATTTAACCGGGTCACTCTGGCAGTTGTTTGGAGGCTAGCTCATGGGGGCAAGGGTGGAAGCAGAGAAGGGGCAATTGCAGCCAAGCTGAAATATGAGGGTGGCTCAAACCAGTGTGGTGCGAGCGGAGGTGGGGACAAGTGCTGAGATGCTAAATACATTTTAAAAGCAGAGACATCAGGATGTGCTGACAGATCAGATGTAGAATGAAAAAAAAAAAGAGAGAAAAGAGAAAAATCAAGATGACGCTATTTTTTTTTTTTTTTGCCTGATCAACCAAAAGAAGGGATTTGCTGTTTCCTGAGATCAAAGACTATAAAAAGGGAATAGTGAGTCTCAGATACTTGTTAGCCATTCATTGAATAGGTGTCTGGAGTTTAGGGGAGAGGCCAGAGTTGGGGGAGAACCGTGAGAACAGCGGAGAACACCAAAGGTAAATAGGAAAGAGAAGAGAAAAAAGGACTAAACTTTGGAGCACTTGAAAATGAGGGAGACGAGTTGAAATTTACAAAGCACAGTGAGTTTGCTGTCCTGAGGACTAAATGAGATGATATTAGCTATTTTGGAACATTCATCATGTAATAGACACTCTGATAAATACTTAACATGCAATGCCTTTATCTCTATGAATCTACTCTTTCTTCCCTCTGTTTTTCTACCAGCGCCAATAATGTGATAGCAGCTCATATTCATTTATTCATCAAATATTTACTATGTAATTACCATAAGCTAGGCACTAATTTGATTGCTTGAGGTTAAAGCAGCAAATTCAGCTTTCTTATTTCTTGCTGTGTTTATAACTCCTCAGCATATATCATTTTTTTTTCAGTTGAATTTTTATGGTCAAATAAAAGGTAGTTTTATTTATTTTTTTCCAACTGGTCAGGTTGATCATAAATTTTATCATAGTTCATTTTTTGAAAGCCAGTTGCTTTTGTATCAGTTGTTATTTTATTACATGGATACCATTCTCTCTCAACATGTTAGCTTATATTCAAGGTGCACGTGACTTATAGACAACCAAATATATTCTATGACAACTCACTTTCTTTCCCAGAATAACTCTGTTTCTCTGTTTCCACTGTGCCGTTTGAGTTTTCAAGACATTTGTAAAGAAGAAGGATAGTGGTAATAGAAAGTCATTTGTTTATTTCACAGATGTTCATGAGAGCCTACTTTCCAGGTCTCATTCTTGGCTCTGTGATATAGTGGTAAATAAGACAGGTAAGCTCTATGCTCTCACAGAGCTTATGTAACAGTGAGAGGATCAGACAAGTAAAACATGTATTTTTTTACTTGTTTGATATACTAAAAGTACTCCAAGTTCTGTGTGGGGTTAAATGGGAAACAAAAGTGAAAACAAGGAGCTTAGGTAATGGTTCCTTAGAAATTGCAGACTTGAACTACATTGGCTGTTGTGGCTATAAAGAGATATGAGCAGATTAAAAATGTGATTTGGCTGTCATCCCAGCCCTTTGGGAGGCTGAGGTGGGTAGATCACCTGAGGTCAGGAGTTTGAGACCAGCCTGGCCAACATGGCGAAACCCCATCTCTACTAAAAATACAAAAATTAGCTGGGCATGGTGGTAGGCACCTGTAATCCCCACTGCTTGGGAGGTTGAGGCAGGAGAATCACTTGAACCAAGGAGGCAGATGTTGCAGTGAGCTGAGATTGCACCATTGCACTCCAGCCTGGAAAACGAGAGTGAAACTCCATATTAAAAAAAAAAAAAAAGTGATTTGGAGGTAGAATTGAAAGGACTGTTGATGAATTGCGTAATTAAGTAGTGGTAGCTCTCAAGAATGACTTCAGAGATTTTGCCTTGAGAATCTAAGTAGAAGGGTCATTTACAGAAAGGAGGAAGACTGGGGATATATAAAAAAGACTTCAGTTTAGGACATAAAATGTTTGAGTTTCTATTACACATTCAAGTGGAGATACTAAGTAGATATGAATGTCAGAAATTTTGAGAAGAGATCAAGACCACACACAAATACATGCATATGTATATGCATGTATATATGCGTGTGCAAGGTTTATATGTATATGCATTTGAAATGACATAAGAAAATAATATGGTTAGAAAAGAATTCTCAGGGTTGAGCCTTGAGTCACCTAGCCTTTAATGGTTAGCCAGAAAAGTACAGATTGATTGAGAAGGAGCAGTCAACAAAGTAGGAAACAAACAAAAGAATGTGGTGTTGTGAAAACTGAGAGAAAACATTTAAAGAACGAGGAAGTATTTGTCAAATACTGAAAAGAATTTAGATAAGATGTTAATGGAAAATGTGATGTTGGGTGATTTTAAAGGACAGTTGCTTTGGGTGTCATATGTTGAGAGGTCTAGTAGCACGTGTCAAGGTTGCTCTTGACAATAGCACTTCCTGTTCTTCCTCTTTCCAAAAGGAAGTTTAATTGGAGTGACCTGGGAAAAACAGGAGATGAGGAAGTGGAGGAAGAGAGTAGAGGTAAAATTTTTGATAAATTTGGCTAGAAAAGGGAGCAGTGAAGTGGGAACACTAATAGGAGAAGGATATAGAGTCAAATATAAATTTTAACTTTAGGTTGAAAAGTCAGAGATAAAGCATTCCAGATGGAAATTATTAAAATCTGGGTGTCTTTGCCAAAGAGTAAGACGGGGCAGAGCTGATGCTGTTGAAAAGAGGAAGGAGTAAAGCCATTGAGAAAACAAAAGAAGAAAGGATGAAGAGCAGTAGACAAGGGATTGGTCTCAGATAGGTCCTGAACATTACTTCCATTGTAAGAGAAAGGAAGACCAAAGATACCTGAGATTCAGTTGGCCAACAGAAACAACTCACCCTTCCCTGGCTGGTTCAGAATATGTAGTCGAGGTTAACATATTCAACTCTCTTCTAATGTAAACTTTTCAGCTCCACTCAGTTTTTCCTCAGCTAATAGTCAATACGAGAAAAAACATAGTGAGAGTCCTAGGAGATGTGTGTTCCTTTCCAACTTCAGCTATTGCCTCTTCCTGCCCCAAGTAGCAGATTGTCCCTCATGTGTGATTTAAGATACAAAAGCTTTTCAACATAAGCCAGAAAAAAAGAGCATTTGGAGAGCATATGGCACTGCAGTAATTAATGCATAACTAACACGAGATTTTGGCCACGTTATAAAAAGACAATATATTTGAAAGAAAATGTGTCTTTACATTTGAAAGGTCAAGGTCCATTACTTTCTGCTAAATATAACCATGAAAATGAGGACTTTAGTGATTAAATTTCTCAATCCTCTAATCTGATTATCAATTTTGGCAGATGTTCTTCTTAGAGCATTATGGCAATGTATTTAAATTGTAGCTATCTGTTTGCCCTATGAATGAATTATGAACTTTATGTTTGCATAGAAAAGAAAACTGATATAGCGCTGTCCAGGTACTGAACCACGGTCATGAAAATATATATAATAACCTTGACTTTGGCCTCTGTTAATGTTGAAAAAAAGAATGTGTATACAGTCAATGAGACCAGGGGATCAGGATTTAGACTGCCTGTACTAACTGAATAGCTTTGGGAAAGTTATATATCTATCAAAAGTTTCATCTTTCTCATTGCAGAGTAGGGAGAGTAACGCATCTCCCTCAAGTCGTTATTGTGCGGGATTTAATGAGCTAATAAATTCAAGGCACAATGCAAACTTTCACTGTTATGTCCACTAGTATTGTGATCGCCAAGGAGATTTCCACATGATATACAGGGATTAGGGGAACGTTTCTCTTTCTTTCTCCATTCTTGATGTGCCAGAGGCTTAGTAACCTAGGCTAGAATTTTGGCTAGGTGGTGAGGCTGCACTGAGTTGGGAGGTCTTGGATAAAAATCATCTAAAATTTGCCGTAATCTTCTGGATGCCATACACAGTTAAAGATGTAGCAACCTGAGTGAGAGAAAAGATGGTCTGCATCGCGAGTAGACATAATGACACTTGAGGGAATGTACATCCAGGAAGTAGAGAAACGTGGTGTCTGAGATTCTGCTCCTCTGGCAGAAGTCAATACTTTGTTAGAACCACAGCACCTAAAACAGCCAACCAAACAAATAGATGAAGGAATGAGTCTCTGTATTGCATAGGCCTAGAAGATATAGTGTCAGGTATGTTTGCATAGAGTGGATTTTATTTGGAATTGAGCTTTGCTTACCTTTTATTTACTTCCTCCTCTATAATCCTATACAACCTAGTACATATTTTTGATGTTGTACTAAGAACATTGTAATGTAATCGGGTTATACAGTGTTCATTCATCTACCCTATTATGTTATGAGGTCCCTCATATTTGTATCCCAAATGTCTAGCATAAAGTTTGTCACACTTCAAACATTTAATCAGCTCC
This sequence comes from Symphalangus syndactylus, assembly GCF_028878055.3. Taxonomy (NCBI): domain Eukaryota; kingdom Metazoa; phylum Chordata; class Mammalia; order Primates; family Hylobatidae; genus Symphalangus; species Symphalangus syndactylus. Next base: position 107,038,819 of record NC_072425.2, read on the forward strand.
CTCTAAAGTAGATTAATGAAGGAATGAACACAGTAAGAGGCATGTTATATACCCTCATTATCTCTTTCTTTCTAGGGAGAAGGGAATTCATAAAATTAGGCACAGAGGATACCCCATCCTTTCATGTGGCTTCATCTTATTATATAACACTCTCAAATGCACTCTGCCTGCCAGAGGGTGCATTAGAGTAAATGTTTCTTACATGGCCCAGCTGGTTAGAAAAATACCTAGTTGGTGAAGGAGTTGCTTAAACTTTAGCAAAACCCTCATGACCATTTATTGCTCAGAAGAGATTAACTGCCTTTCTCAGCAGATGTGTAAACTCCTCATTAGTGCCAGCTGGACTCATTTCAAGTTTTATTTTGGCAGGGCTTAAACTAAGAGGCAGCAAAAACTGTCTTTGTTTATTAAGGAGTTATCAGTGTAACTCCTTAAATACCTATGTTACATAATATGTATCCCCAAATCACTGGGCTCAATTAATTCTCATCATTCACTCATAAGCCAGACATGCTACCTCTCTCTAAGGTGTCTGAGAGAGGGGAAGACCATCTGCCACAGTCCCTTTCTTAAATTCTTGGTTCGCCTACCGAGATGGCAGGGCTCTCAGAGGATACAGTATCATACTCAAGGCATGGGAGGGGCTAAACAGTTCAAAATCAACTTCATTTGTTGTGGGGTCCAGGGGTGTGGTGGTGAGAAAGATCAGAGGCAGCAATCTGACACACGCAGAGGCGCTCCTGGACTCACTGTAGCTTTTGCATTTTTAAATTCTGATATTTCATATTCTACTTTAAGGTCTTGGTATCGTAGAAAGAACTTAGGTCTAGGTGTGATAGAAAGAATATAGGACTAAGAGTCCAGAATTGTGGATTCTAGTCTCAGGTTTGCCAACAACCGTGGCAGGTAAGCACGACCAGATGCGTAATCTTTCTAGGTCTCAGTTCACACTTGTGTAAAGTGAACATACTTATAGCTCCATTCAGCCTTCAAATTGTAACAACTCCATGCCTTATTTTTACAGAACTCCAGACTCTTTTGAGCCTTTGTCTTTAGCCACAGACAATTTAATTGTCAATTGGTGTAGCAATGATAAATCAATCTGGATGACTGTTTTTCCTAGTTATCTCTAGCCTTGCACTTCCTGTTGACTTTGGACAAAGGAATTACTTTCCTCAGCCTTGAGGCAGCATGTTGGCCTAGACACTGGATTAAGGAGATAGAAGTGCTATGACATCCCTTTGGAGGCTGATTGTGGTGGTCACATTGCTCCTTCCAAAATATTCTAAATGTAAATTCAGTAACGTCAATGTAGTCTCCAGGAAATTTAGATTACCCTTATATCGGAAGATGTCTTTTTCATGGATATAAAAACACTCAATTATTTACGCAATTAAGAGGAATACTTTTTTTTGTAATAACCTGGGTTAGTAATCTCAAACTTCTGCCAGTTCCACTTCTTTAATTCCCCTTTCTCCATCCATGGTCATAAAGGTTTTAAGGATGCACCCTGTTTGGCATAGAAAAGAAGGAAACCAGCATTTCTAGAGCATCTCTTGGGACTGATTCCAACCTGCATCTACAGACCACACCACAGAAGGGTGAGTGGCCTGTTTTTGCCCCCCTCTCATTTCCACTACATGCCTTATACAGCAGCTCTGAGTGGGCTGAGGATTCTGCTCTGAAATCCCCTTGAAGCTCATTTCCCTAGAAGAGACTACCAGGAAGTGTGACAACTTCACGGGCAGAGAGGTGGTCTGTGAGCTTAGTTAAGAGAAGAGCTGACAGGAGCAAGGCCATTGGCTTTAATTCTATAAGGCCATTTCATGTTGCTCTGTTTCCTGATGGGAGTTTGATGCTCCATCTCAAAATTGTGTGCCAAGGCTCTCAATGGGAAGTAGGATATGGGATGATCTGGATGAAGTTTGTGCCATTGTGTGACGGGCTAAAACAATATCTTTGAATGCATAGCCATTTTCCATTTAATCCTCATAACACATCTGTGAGGTAGAGTTATTATGTCTATTAGAAAAGGAAACTGAGGCTCAGACAGTTTTAAGTAACTCGTCCAATGTAGCAAGGAATAAAATGCAGGTATCCTCTGAATTCCAACTCTATTTTTCCATGGCACCATGCAATTTCCCAAAATGTCTATCTTGATTCAAAAGGGCTAATCTTTTTTTTTTTTCTTTTTAGTCAGATTCAGCGTCTCACTCTGTCATCCAGGCTGGAGTGCCATGGCACGACCGTAGTTCACTGCAAATTCAAACTCCTGGGCTTAACCAATCCTTCCATCTCAACCTCCCATATAGCTGGGACTACAGGTGTACACAACCATGCCCAGCTAAGTTAAAAAAATTTTTTTTGTAGAGATAGAATCACACTATGTTGCCCAGGTTTATCTCTGACTCCTGGCCTCAAGTGATCCTCCTGTCTCAGCCTCCCAAAGTGTTGGGATTACTAGCAGGAGCCATTGTGTCCAGTGGTTCATTTTTTTTTTTTTTTTGTATGAGCAAAAGATAATCAAAAAGTGTCCAGCACCTGAGAACAAAGAGAAATGACAGTAGTCAGTGCTCCATGAAAACTGAGTATCAGTCCTTGAATTTTATTTTAGTCTAATTTAAAGGTATATTTAATTTTATTCAGAGGGTAGATATAGGTAAGTTTGAAGTTGAGTCAACTTTTCTCCTGAATATGATTCTCGGTAAATGAGTGGTAAAATTCCGTCCCCTAATAATATTTTGAAGGAACTGGGAGGGTCTAATCTGACTTTACTCTGAATGTGTCATTCCAAAACTGGCTCTCTGTCTCAGTGGTTGGTGCACTACAGCCAGCTCACACGGATTTTGGCCATGGGGAGCTCTGGCTCTTGGAGATCTTTTCCCACCTCGGCATTCAGTGATTCTGCAGTGGCAGCTTGAAATTGACCTTAGTGAGTGCATTTACACCACAGAAATCAGTTAACTATACAAACCATCCCCATCCCATTTTTTTTTCCCTACTGGAGAGGTGATAATTAAACATTTATCCTTATAGTTTCAACTATCATTCTTAATCATAGATACCTGCTAATCAAAGCTGACAGCATTTCCAGATCAGGCTGGTTTTTCTAGGACTGTGACCTTGTAACACGACATCAGAATGACTGAAAACTGGCACAAGGATATAATGTGCAAAATACCTCAGATTATTAACGCACTTTGAGCAAGTGTGTCCTATACTTTTCAGGGCTTCTTGAAAACTTGAAAGAGAACTTCCGTAAACTACCCCCAGTATCCTCAGAAGTCAAGAATAATTATTTACTTGAGGATGTTGAATACAACAAGAGAAAACGGGAAAAACGGGAAGGGAAGACAAGTATATTAAAATGTCTTCAAAAATATCTTTCATATTTTATGTAAAATTTCACTGTAGGTAATTGTTTGTATTAAAAAAAAAGTAGATCACAAGCTAATATGTCAAAGGAACAGGGAACTTTAAAGGATGTACCGACATTAGGAAATGTGTGGGAAGACACTGATCTGGTCAAATCTTCAGAACTCCCCAAGGTTATCTCTCTGTGCTGCCATGGTTCATCTCCAAAAACATAGCTACATACGAAAACATAGCTTCATACATGCTTGGTTGGGGTGTAAAATGGTACAATCATCTTGAAAAAATCGTTTGGCAGTGTCTAATATTTCTAAGTATTTTACCCAAGAGTAATAAAAATTGCAGGTCCACACAAAGCAGCTTTTTTCATAAGAGCCCTCAAACAAACTAGAAACAACACAAATTCCAGTAATAAGACATTTGTGATATATTAGAATATTACTCAATGATTTAAAGGAACAGACTATTGATACACACGGCAACATATTTATACATTGTGGGATATTCATACGTTTTGGTAAATTCATACCTTGGACTACGCAGGAATTAAAAGAAACAGACTATTGATGCAATGACCTGGGTGTATCTCAAAAACAGGAAGTGTGAGAAAGAAATACTACACAGTGAATACTTTATAATTCCGTTTATATGAAATTCAAGAACAGGCAAATCTAATCTATGGTAATAGAAATGAGAAGAGTGTTTGCCCCTGGTCTAAGGATGGAAGGATTGATTTGGGGAAAAGTCTGCAGAAGCTTTCTGGAGTGATGGAAATGTTCTAATTCTTTTTTTTCTTCTTCTTTTTCTTCGTTTTGAGACGGAGTTCCACTCTGCCGCCCAGACTGGAGTGCAGTGGCGCCATCTGGGCTCACTGCAGCCTCCGCCTCCTGGGTTCAAGCCATTCTCCTGCCTCAGCCTCCCAAGCGGCTGGGACTACAGGCGCCCGCCACCACGCCCGGCTAATTTTTTGTGTTTTTAATAGAGACGGGATGTCGCCATGTTGGCCAGGCTGGTCTGGAACTCCTGATTTCAGGTGATCCACCCGCCTTGGCCTCCCAAAATGTTGGGATTACAGGCGCGGGCCACCACGCCCAGCCGAAATGTTCTAATTCTTTATTGGTGGTTATACAGTTGTCAAAACTTATCAAATTGTCCACCTACGATATATTATAAGCCTACATTAAATGTAAATTAGAATTCGATTGAAATACGTGTGTATAAATATAAATACACACTTATTTACATTTCTAATCTAATCTGAAGGTCCATTGCAACGAATCCCGCTCCGCTCTGACCCAAGAATTCCGCACTTTCTCTCCACCAGCCCTTCAAATACCTGGACTTCATGCCTTCAAGAGGTGGATTCAGGCTTCTTTACAGCACAATCACCAGCCGGTCATCTCCGTCTAGCTTGCTGATTTCCCATTACTGACACAAACGCTCCCTCAGGGCGTCCCCGTCTGGACTACAGGAGAAAGTTTGGGAGGCAGGTTCAACTTTTCAACTTGGAGGGGAATTCCTCTCCCTCTTACACAGTTTGCAGCGCGGGGGCGGCGGGGTGACAGTCCCCGTGCATGAATCAGCCACCCCTCAGGCTCCGCCCCGGCGGGGGTCGGCCGGACGCTCGCCCCGCATAAAGCGGGCACCCGGGCCGCCTGGAGCAGAACGCCGCGCACCTCCTCCCGCCAGGCGCTTTCTCGGACGCCTTGCCCAGCGGGCCGCTCGACCCCCTGCACCATGGACCCCGCTCGCCCCCTGGGGCTGTCGATTCTGCTGCTTCTCCTGACGGGGGCTGCACTGGGCGATGCTGCTCAGGAGCCAACAGGTATCTGGCCGCTCCAGGAGCCTCTCTCCCCAACCGGCGGAGAGGGCGCAGCGGGCCATGGGGCCCAGTGTACCCGCCCTCCAAGCCTCGCTTTCTCCAGGTCCCTGCCGCGCGCTCCGCGGGCAAGGGGGACTCGCTGCCAAGTTTGCACTTTCTCTGCAGAGGCCCTTCCGCTCGGAAGGGGACAGAACTCCCTGGGATGCTCCTTCCTCCTAGGAGCTACGCCTGACCACTTTCCCTGTCTTTTGCTCTCCTTCTGCCCCTTCAGGAAATAACGCGGAGATCTGTCTCCTGCCCCTAGACTACGGACCCTGCCGGGCCCTACTTCCCCGTTACTACTACGACAGGTACACTCAGAGCTGCCGCCAGTTCCTGTACGGGGGCTGCGAGGGCAACGCCAACAATTTCTACACCTGGGAGGCCTGCGACGAGGCTTGCTGGCGGATAGAAAGTAAGTGCCCCGGGCGCACCCCCGGGACTCTCGCGCTCCTTGCGCCGGCGGCTGGTAGGAACTTCCCCAGTTTCCCACGTCTCGCTTTCTACAGGAAGTTTTAGCCTGGGTTTTCTCAAGTGTTAAGCAAACCTCATGGTTTTCAGTTTCTCAAAAGTAATCACAAATTTACAACCACTAACACATTTCCTGTCTCCCAACTGACATTGATCATAATTCAGTGCCTGTGTGGACTCAGGGAAAGATTTGTTCCTTCACCATAGGGTATAATAAATGCAAGAGAATAACGTGTTAGGCACAGCGTAAGTGCTTCTCTGTATTTTTCATTAGTTCCAAACCTATGATTTTTACCTCTCCTGGAGTACATCATTTCCTCCTGTCGATTATCCATCAATCTGAAATATTTTCAGTGGATTTTATTATTAAAGTGTGACTTAGCTCATTATATAACTCTACTTTTGTCCCGATACCCAAACATGTGTTGGATTAGTTGCGGGATATTCATAATACTGTTACATTTTACTTTATTTTTAACTTTTAAATTATATCTGTTAAGGCCTGTAAGAGATCATGAGGCTTTTCCATTCAAGGAACTGAGCCAGGGGAAAATGCGTATTCATGTGAATAAGCTTTGATTCATTGCATATGTACAATCAGAGAACACCCAGAGAAAACAGAGAGTCTTTCTACTGAACTTGAAAGATATATCACAGCTGAGTCAGCTGTGAATAAACTGTTAGAAAAAAAAAAAAGTAAATATCTGGATTCATGGGAGTATTCTGGGGATTTACTATCCCAACACTAATACGACTTCTCTCCCCCCACAAAATGTTGCTGAAAATACAGTGATGGTTTAAAAGTAATAATAAGAAGGCTACTTTTGACTAACATTGTTCTATTACTCTCCTTTTCCTAGAAGTTCCCAAAGTTTGCCGGCTGCAAGTGAGTGTGGACGACCACTGTGAGGGGTCCACAGAAAAGTATTTCTTTAATCTAAGTTCCATGACATGTGAAAAATTCTTATCCGGTGGGTGTCACCGGAACCGGATTGAGAACAGATTTCCAGATGAAGCTACTTGTATGGGCTTCTGTGCACCAAAGAAAAGTAAATACTATTTTTATGGTATTTCTAGTTCACTTTTTTAAAAAGACATTTGGGTGGAAAAAACTCAATTTGATGCGAAGTTAACATGGTGTGCATTCTCATGATTTCACATGACTTGTCAAGTTCTTAGGACTGGAAAGTGACAAGGCCATGACTCAAATTTTTGCTTTCTGCTTCTTCTGATTTGTTGTTTTTGAGACGGAGTCTCGCTCTGCCGCCCAGGCTGGAGTGCAGTGGCACAATCTCGGCTCTCTGCAACCTCTGTCTCCCGGGTTCAAGCGATTCTCCTGCCTCAGCCTCCTGAGTAGCTGGGACTACAGGCGCCAGCCACCATGCCCGGCTAATTTTTTTTTTCTTTTTTCTTCTTTCTCTTTCTCTCTTTCTCTCTCTCTCTCTTTTCCTTCCTTCCTTCCTTCCTTCCTTCCTTCCTTCCTTCCTTCCTTCCTTCCTTCCTTCCTTCTTTCTTTCTTTTCTTCTTGAGACGGGGTGTCACCGTGTAAGCCAGGGTGGTCTCGATCTCCTGACCTCATGATCTGCCCACGTCGGCCTCCCAAAATGCTGGGATTACAGGTGTAAGCCACCACGCCCAGCCCTGAATTGTTTCTTTAGAACTATTTCTCAGCTACTCAATTTACATATAAAAGATTAAAGTATTCATTAATGAATGTTATGACCTCAGATTTGTGCAGAATCAGTTATACATATGAGATAGTGGAATATATACAGAATTAAGATGGTGAAATTTGAAAATTTCTAAAGTTTTTGGTTAGATTTCTGTATTCTTTAGTAATTGCAAATTGCAGCACAAACATCTCTACACGTTTCTGTCCTATTTGTTACCTCTCCCACCACCACCCCTGAATCCTTGAAATGATGGTCTCTTGAGTAGTATTTGATATTTGCAGAGGGAGAAAATACAGGTATTTCCCTCAGACACAGAGATTTTTGAAAAGTTCAACAAACAAGGAAAACTTGCTTTGGCAGAGAATTTGATAAAGGTTTATAGCTATACTGTGTTGAATATGCAAAATCTTGAGTTAATGTGGTGATGGTTGCTGTGGATGTTCTCTTGTTCGTATAGATATAAATGTTTGCTCCAGTGGTTACCTGGAAATTAGTATGCATATATTACTGATTAATAATGGAATGGGAGCTGTTAAAAACATTAAAGCAAAACTACCAACACGACAAAATTTACCAAATTATGCCACATATTGTCCACCCCATTTTTACCTAACCATATCTGGTATTTGGGTTTAACTTCTTTTTACATTTAAAGGATACAAAGATGTAGCTTCAGAAGAACTTCTATCCAGTTTACAAAAATTTAGAATTACCAAAATATAGCATGTAAGCTTACCTGCAATTTGAAGCACATCTTTTTAAAGGTTTAGTATGATATTTTGGATTCAGACTGAGGCTTCTATGGGATTAGATTTTCTTCAGTTACTTCAGTAATCACCATAATTTTAAAATTCTGGTATTATAACATTTCTAATTTTCTTCTCTTTTTTATAAAGTTCCATCATTTTGCTACAGTCCAAAAGATGAGGGATTGTGCTCTGCCAATGTGACTCGCTATTATTTTAATCCGAGATACAGAACCTGTGATGCTTTCACCTATACTGGCTGTGGAGGGAATGACAATAACTTTGTTAGCAGGGAGGATTGCAAACGTGCATGTGCAAAAGGTAGTGAATGTTTTCTTATTCCACCTTTAGATAAACTTTATAAATAACTTATCAGAAAAATTGTATTTTTATTTATCCATTTTACTAATAGCAAATTGCCATTTCTAGACTACTTCTACAAAAGTATCTCCGTAGTGTTAATCAGTTTTGTCAAAATGCTTTTACTGGCTAGCTGCAGTACACAGTAGCTGTATCTTCATATCTTAAAGGTAAAATATTATTAACTGAGTGTATAATGAGTTTTGACTTCACAGTCCTTAAAAATAAGATGAAGTGAGATCAATAACCGTATCAGAAATAGTGATTTATAGTGAGCCTACAGACTGGAGATGTATGATTTTCATTGTTGTTTTATTGATTTTAGTTTTGAAAAAGAAAAAGAAGATGCCAAAGCTTCGCTTTGCCAGTAGAATCCGGAAAATTCGGAAGAAGCAATTTTAAACATTCTTAATATGTCATCTTGTTTGCCTTTACAGCTTATTTGCCTTTATGGTTATATCTGAAGAATAATATGACAGCATGAGGAAACAAATCATTAGTGATTTATTCACCAGTTTTTATTAATACAAATCACTTTTTAAAAAATTTGTATGTTTTTTATACATAACTAGCTGCTATTCAAATGTCAGTCTACCACTTTTAATTTATGGTTCAACTGTTTGTGAGACTGAATTCTTGCAATGCATAAGATATAAAAGCAAATATGATTCACTCATTTCTTGGGGTTGTATTCCTGATTTCAGAAGAGGCTCATAACTGAAACAACATAAGACAATATAATCATGTGCTTTTAACATATTTGAGAATGAAAAGGACTAGCAAATAAAACTCATTTTGCATTTAAAAGTTGGATTATATTTTAGTCCCAAGAAGACAAAGTCGCAGATTTACCAACACTTTAAAAATATTACTCCCATTTTATTGTGTTAGATTGCAGTACAATGAATGAATAAGTGGATTTATTTAAAAGATCATAACTTTCTTGACTGATTTAAAAAGCTAATCAATTTATTAAAGCCAGAAATGTTCTCCTCTGGGAAAACAATTTCTATCTATTTATCTATCAATCCCCACTCACATGTATATGTTTGTGTTTACATAGAGATAGATGGTTTTAAGGGTTTTCCTATTGTTAAATTATTTCCTAAGACATAGTGGGTTGGAGACCACTAAAGTTATAAAAAACCAAGGAAAGTAAAGTTTTTCAAATGTTTGTACTGTTTAAGGTGTTTATTTGTATAAACCATGCATGAGAAACCATGCATAAATGTAATAATTTAAATTTCACCAGTAAATTATCATTGATTAAATATGGTCATTCCAGTGAAATAGGTTTTTTCTTTCCCGGTAATAAAACAATTTTTCAAAATTCTTACGTTTTCACGGCAAGATTAACATATTTAAAAGTATGCCCCTTATTTGGCAAAATTACAAATGCGTTTACCTTTTGCTTGAACAATCTTTCATTTAAAAATTTATTCCAGTTATTTTGACAAATAGGCATATGCCTGAGAACTTTGAATGATGCTGAAAGCTAGAAGCAAACCAGGTACTCTTCAATCGGGGACTGGTTGAAGATTTTATGGATGAGGAGTTAGCAAAATATCTATCTATGCATATCTTCTGACTCTCAGGATACATAAGAAACACAGGGCCTAGAACAGTATGAATAAACACACATATACACAAACATCACAGAAGATACTAAAGATATTAAAAACGTTTACCTATAGAGGTTTGGAGGGAACAGAGGGGTGGACGGTTGTGGAGATAGTATTTATGTAAATATACCTGTTATATAGTTTTTATCTTGGACCATGTAAATATTTGACATAATTAAAATAAAAATTAAATAAAAAAGAAAAAGCATTTCTTTAAACATTCAAACCCAACCGAATACCAAATAGTGGCATAACTACACAAAGGATATATACTTATTTTCAATGACTTCACAAATTAATATGAGAATGTCTTTTGGGAAATATAAAGGTCAAAAAATTCTGAAGAAATCTCAAAATGCATTTTTAAATTTATTATTACTTTTTATTTGAATAGTTTTGGAGTTACACGTGTTTTTTTATTACATGGATTAATTATATTGCAGTGAATTCTGAGATTTTAGTGCAACGTGAAAATGCATTTAGTAGTCTCATTGTTAATAGTAATACTGGTGTTATTTTGAACCTATTGTATCTAGAATACTATGTTGTAAGAAAACAAGTAATTACATTTCTTTAGAAGTCAGGATTTTCAGTGTTAAGAGAAAATGAGGTACAAGTATACAATGAAAGAAATTAAGCAAAAATCTTTGACTTAAATTGGAATTAAAAATATTCATATAAATTAATAACTGATTTTCTCTATCAAAAAAAATCTGTATTTCCAACTTTTCCATTTAAAAGTCCTTGAAGTAATGAAAACTCAGTAGCAGTAGTTACAATTAACATCCAGACTCTGGTCTCTCCATACTATTACTCACTAAAAAGAACCAGTGCTCTTAGGGGAATAGCTGAATCCAGGTCTGGGGCAGGAAATACGTAAGATAAGCTTGGGCCATCTTACTCCAGAAATCAAAGACTAATGAATCATGTCACAAAAACAGGAGAGCAATATTAAGGAGCTCTCACTAACCTAAAATGAGACAATATGGCCATCAAAACAAATAATGACCACAATGTATATAAATATATAGAAATCTGAGTTTATGATTGTATGCACACACTCACCTCCTTGGTACCTTTTGGAGGTTTCTAGGGCGTTATTCATTTGAAAACGATGAATTAACAGAAAGAATAAAGCATTTATCCTTTTTTTTTATTTTTTAAAAACTGTATCACAGGGAAAATAGTATATGGATGTCATTCATAGAATTCCACCTAATACATGCATTAAAATCTTAGAAAATACTCCTAATGAAAGTATGAATATAGGTAACCCTCATCATTGGATGCTGAAACCATTGTATGAAAGGTTTTTGGGGACAGTCGCATGGGAAATCAGGCTAATGTCTCTGAACTCACAGATCATTTTGACATCCATAATAGTTTAGGCATAGACATTATTTGCTTCCTGATATGATACAATAATAAGTGCACCCTCCCCATCGAGTATTCTTGGAGAAATAAAACACAGGAAACCCAAAGATAGTCAAGCCTATAGATATCACTATCATATTACCAGATTATAGGGAAATACTGAGGATATAGGAACAAGTTATAAGAAACCAGGGAAAGTAAATCCATAATGTTGGGCACTCTACAGGACAAATACCTTGGTTTCTCCATACAAGTCAATAAAAATTTTTTAAAAATGGCAGAGAGGAGGCAGTGCTTTAAGAAAAAAAAAAAAAAACAGATAGCAATGACAAAAAGCAGCATGCCATTAAAAGGTTGGTTAAGGCCTGAATTTATGACTGTTTTTGGTGGGAATAATTATAGGAGAAGGATCTTTTGTGTGTTATGGGGGTGAAGAGTGAGAGATTCAGAGCCTTTGAGGATTCTGGGGGCTCCTAGTAATCCCAAAGGGAAGCTGGATTTGGTATTTGCTCCCTTTGACTCCCATGTAGCCAAAGCTCTTAGGAGATCATGGATCCAACTCAGCCTACATTTGCACCTCTTTGATCAGCATGGGTAGGAAGTAGATATTTTGGATAAAATTATTCTAATGCCCTATTACCTCTGCCATGCTAGTTTAATTAAGAAATATATAAAGTGTTCACAAGACATTCTGCAGTCAAGGGAAAATTCCTCCTTATCACAATCAATGTGAAGGCAAGTCACAGCTGTGGTTAAAAGGAATGTCTCATTCTGTGACCCAAAAGGTCAAAATAGGAATGGGATGGCTTTTAATAAGACAGTATTTTTAAAATTACCCTGGACTACCACTCATGTGTCCCCTGTGCACACACATTGTCACAATATTTAACCACAGAAACTGCAATGGAGGCCTCCAAATTGCCTGGATCACAGCACCCCCAAGTGTGCATGCTGTCTCCCCCAACAGTTGTGTTACACTTTTAGCCAACAATCTTATCCAGTCAGAGAATATCCTGTGGAGTGTCTGTCCATATATTGTAATAATGTCTGTAGGCATTTTAGCTCTGTTGCATCCAGAGATAAATCTCTAGGGTGTCCCCAAGAAGTTGACCTAATATAATCAATGTGAGAAGGATGTCTCTTGATCCTTCATCAGCCTTCTTATGACCTGATGGACTTACTGTAGTGGCAGGAACTTATCTTTATTAAGCTTCATGTTTCCAGTAAAATTTAGGTCCTGTGATAAAAATAAGGAAAAGTAGAAAAGTACAGAGTTGTAGCTTTAAAATATCCTTTGCCCCTATATATTGTTATAAACTTAGATATGGAAGCAGGCAAACATGGGTATCAGAATCATCCAAAATTATTTCTTCTCCCTTCATCCACATAATCAATTATTCACCAAGTGTACCTAAGTAAGCCTTTCCTAATCCTCTTCTTATGCCAGAAAAATTAAAACACTCCAGAGTTTTTCTTCCAATCTATGTCTGCCTCATATCCAGTCATCTACACTGATGCCAGGGTAATCCTGGAAAAAAAATATGATCAGGTTACCCCTTTGCTTAAAACTCTTCAGTGGTTTCCTCAGGAATCTTCACATACTGTCCAAGCCCCTCGTGTGTCATTTAAGAATTCTTATGCATGTACCATAACATTCTTTTCCAGATTCATCTCTCATCATCTGTAACCTATAATACAGTTGCACTAAATTATCTGCAGTTTCCAAAGCATGTCATACTGCTTTACTTTTCTACAATGTGGTTCTGAAATTTTGTGCATGAGAACCATCTGTAGAGCCAGGTACACAGCAGGCTTTTATGCCCTATGCCCAGGGTTTTTACTTAGTGGGTTTGAGTTGGCACTCAAAGATGCACATTTTAAACAACAACTCCAGATGATTAGGATGTACACTTTACATCGCACTTTTTTTAAGCCTTACTATAAGTTTCTTTCTTTGAAAAAAAATATCATTCCCTCCTTGCAACTATTTGGCAAGTTGAATCTTCTCCTTGTTGATGAAGTGTTCTTTGCCCAACCTGAAGCAGGTTTAATCATTTATCCTATAGGCTTGCCTAAACCTGGAGCAACTTCCTAGTTGTACTATTGCAGTATTTAATTATTTTCCTTGAAGTTTTATTCTTAGGAGATCTAAGTTTTTCATGTAAAATTAATATTATTTTTTCATTTCAAAATATATTATTAAACTAATTGTATACTGTACAGAAAATAAAATACATAAGGATAAAAATAAAAGCAATGCAGAATTTTACCACCAAGTGATTAATAACTGCATTTCTGTTCTCTTCAGGTGGAAATAACTTAGTAAAGAGATATACACATTTTAATGTCCTTAGTTTATACTGAGAAAGTGCATTACAAATTATATCAATCTATCCTCAACTAAAAATATATGAAAATGGCCAATACATTAGGTATAAACAGAAAAATATTAATAAATCACTTCATTTTAATAAAATGGTATTTTATTTTATCATTGTTTTATTTGTTATTTCCAAGATTATAACAAAGGTTGAACTTTTTTAATTGTGTAAATTTAAGGTGTGCAAAATGGTATTTTGATATACATATTTATAGTGAAATGACTACTATAGGTAAGCGATTTTAACATTTCCATCACATTCTATAGATGCTAGTTGCTTTTTTCTATCCTTACTTTTTGGTAAGAGCACCTAAAATCTACTCTTGAGCCACTTCTCAACATGCAGTATTAATAACTGTAGTCCTCCTGCTGACGTTAGATCTCTAGACTGATTTATCTTAACACAACTGCAAGTTGGTACCTTTTAATCAACATTGTCTCATTTTTCTCCCCTTCCCTATCCCTGGTAACCACTACTCTACTGTTTCTATATATTCAACTTTTTTTTCATTCCACACATAAGTGAGACTGTGCAGTATTTTTCTTTCTGTATCTGGCTTATTTCACTTAGTATAGTATCCTCTAGATTCATACTTGTTATAAATGGCAGTATATCCTTTTATAAGACTATAATATTTTATTGTATGTATACCTGTGTATGTATACATGTGTAAGTGTATGCCTATATGTGTATACATATCTCACAACTTCTTTATCTACTTATCCATGGGTGGGCATTTAGATTGTTTTCCTATCTTGGCTATTATGAATAATGCAGTGAACATGGGAGTGCAGCTATCTTTCTGAAGTACTGACTTCATGTATTTTGTGTATATCCCCAGAAGAGAGATTGCTTGGTCATATGGTGGTTCTATTTTCATTTTTTTGAGGAACATCCATATTATTTTCTACTATGTCTGTACCAATTTAAATTCCCAACAGTATACAAGAGTTCCCATTTCTTCACACCCTTCCAAACACCTCTTGACTTTTTGATAATAGCCATCCTAACAAGCATAAAGTGATATCTTTATTTATTATTATTATTTTTTAATTAAAAATTTTTTTACAGTCCAGGGGTACAAGTGCAGGTTTGTTACATGGGTAAACTTGTGTCATGGGGCTTTGTTGTACAGATTATTTCATCACCCAGGTATTAAGCCTAGTACCCATTAGTTATTTTTCCTGATCCTCCCCTTCCTCCACCCTACATCATCCAAAAGGCCCCAGTATGTTTTGTTCCCTCTATGTGTCTATGCATTCTCATCATTTATCTCCACTTACAAGTGAGAACATGTGGTATTTGGGTTTCTGTTTCTGTGTTAGTTTGCTAAGGATAATGGCCTCTAGCTTCATCCATGTCCCTGGAAAGGACATGATCTCATCCTTTTTTTATGGCTGCATGGTATTCCATGGTGTATATGTACCATATTTTCTTTATCCAGTCTATCACTGATGGGCATTTAGGTTGATTCCATGTCTTTGCTATTGTGAATAGTGCTAACGAGCTTCTGCAGAGCAGAATCGATATCTTATAGTGGTTTTGATTTGCATTTCCCTCCATAGTTAATGATGTTAAGCACATTTTTATATACTTGTTGGCTATTTTTATGTCTTCTTTGGAAAAATGTCTGTTTAGCTGTTTTGTCTATTTTTTACTAGGTTATTTGGTTTTCGTTTTTACTATAGATTTGAGTTGTTACATATTTTGGATATTAACCCCATGAGGTATATGTTTCACAAATATTTTCTTCCCATCTGTAGGCTTACTTTTCATTTTGTTGATTGCTTCCTTTGCTGTGCAAAAACCTTTTATTTTGATGTAGCACCACCTATTTATTTTTGCTTTTGTTGTTTAATCTTTTGGGTTGATGTTCAGGAAATTATTGCCAAGGCCAATATCAACAAGATTTTCCCCTATGTTTTCTTCTAGGAGTTTTGTTTGTTTGTTTCTGGCCTTATGTTTAGGTATTTAATCCATTTTGAGTTGATTCTGGTGTATGGATATCCAGTTTTCTCAACTCCATTTATTGAAAAAAACTAATCTTTCCTCATCATTTCTTCTTGGTGGCCTTGTTGGAAATTAGTTGACCACATGTACTTGGGTTTATTTTTGTGCTGTCTATTCTGTTCCATTGGTCTATGTGTGTGTTTCATGCCTATACCACACTGTTTTGATTACTATTGCTTTGTTGTATAATTTGAAATAAGAAAGTGTGATGCCTCCAACTTTGTTGTTCTTGCCTTCATTAATAGATTTACTAACTGTATTTATAGTAATAAAAATCCTTTATTGTCTTTATATGTACCTGTGCCAACATACACAAATTAATGTAATACCTTATATTAAGGGAATAAAATATAAAAATTATATGATTATCTCAATAGATGCAGAAAAATACTTAACAAAGTTCAACATCTTTTCATGATACAAACTCTCAACAAAATACATATAGAAGAAAATTTCCTCAACATAACTAAAGCCGTTTATAAAAAGCCAACTGCCAACATAATTTTCTTTGAAGTTTTAAAGACCATGGATTGATTTTTCTCTTTTTGTAGCCTAATCTGATTTTTATATTCATATCTGTTAAGGCATACACAATAGAAATTATATGTTGACACTACCTTTAGAGCCCAGGCTCCTTAACCTATACATGCATTTGTAACTGTATCTTACCTGTTATTTGATGCTAAAAGATGGAAAGGTTTTCCTCTAAGATACAGTACAAGGCAAGGTACAAAGATGTCCACCCTCTGCACTTCTATTCACCAGTTCTGTTAAAATTGCTGGAAATACTAGCAAGGACAATCAGATAAGAAAAATAAATAGAAGCCATCCAAATGGGAAAGGAAGTAAAATTATCTTTGTTTGCAGATGATATGATCCTCTGTGTAGAAAATCCTTAAAATGTCACAAAAATTGTTAGAACTAATCATTGAATTCAGTAAAGTAGCAGGACACAAAATCAACATCAAAAATCGGTTGCATTTATTTACATGAATAATGATCTATCTGTAAAAGAAATCAAGATGATCAGACAGTTTTTATAAGATAATCTGTGGAAAAATATGTAAAAGTTCTTCTGATATTATACCATTCTTGTATTTGAATGATATGACCTATTTGTATATATTTTTTAAATGCATTACTAGATTTTGTTGGTTACATTTTAAGTATATTGAATCTATACTCATATATAACATTGTTAGATGTATTCACAGTGAACTGCAACTTTTATCATTATGTTTTTACTATTTGTTATGTTTTTCTTTTTATTGAACTATCAAAGAAGTTTTCTACATTATTTTCATTTATGTATAAAATCACTTATATATAACATTTATACATAAATCATTTTTATATAAAAATTGTACATAAAATCATTTTTATATAAAAATCATACATAAAATCATTTTTATATAAAAATTATACATAAATCATTTTTATATAAAAATTATACATAAAATCATTTTTATATAAAAATTATACATAAAATCATTTTTATATAAAAATTATACATAAAATCATTTTTATATAAAAATTATACATAAATCATTTTTATATAAAAATTATACATAAAATCATTTTTATATAAAAATTATACATAAATAATTTATGAATAAATGATCTTACATTATTTCTACATTCCAGTTGTTATTGAGATTTTCTTTGTGACTTAATGTAAGATCAATTTTCATGTCCTATTGAGAAGAAATGATATTGCTTTCACTGGAATATATATTTATTATTTATATATGTTAAGTTTAACTTTATACTTATTATTTAAAACATATATACATATATCCAAATATGTATATATCTGCCAGTGCTTGTTAAAGATTACAGACTTTATATTTGAATGTTGCAACAGCATTTTTCTCTGTTGCATATTTTAGGACTATTTTCATCAAATTAAACAATTGAGTTTCACTTTCTTTTTCTTACACTAGTTATATGTAAATGTTGCCTGACTTCTGTCCATTCTAAAGTGTCTTGGATTTTCCAGGATTAGCAACAACAAGCATTCCTATGGTGCATTATGAGGGGTTTCGGCAGCTTGCTAGGTTGCTTAGTTCAAGAGCACTGTCTTCTGAGGGTGTATGGAAGTACAATGCCTTTAATAAATGATGCCTTTTTTACGAGTTGATGTGTTTTCCACTTCTATTATTTTCTTTTTTAACTTTCTATGAGATCCTTACTTTTCACCACTTTATTTCTTCTTTCCATTCACTATCAAGTCTCTTTCCAAGGGATATCTACTTTTTTTAGTTTTCCTCACACTCCACCCTAAGCAATGCCTTCTCACAAGGTTGCCACCTCTCTGGTCCTGCAACCTTCATGCCTCTCCCACTTCCCCCAATTCCTCAATAGCCATTGCTTTGGTCCACCAGGCCACACACCTTAGTTGGGGTAAGGTCTTGTCTTATCCCAAAGAAAACACCGAAGAAAAAGAGTGTTTTCCTTGGGGTAACATTATCTGTGTTTCACCAAGTCCAGGACCCTACTGCATTCTCTTCTTTTTCACATAATTTTTATATTATTTCCTCAGTTATGTGTAAATAGAAGTCTATGTTTTCTCTTTTTCTTAGTTTTGCTCTATAAGTAACTTATGGGTGGTTTTATTAAGATCTCCTGATGAATCTGTATGGTTTGGAAAGTTACGTGAAAAGATTATTATTACTGTACATATCCATTATTTTCTTAGGGAAATTGGAAGTCTCAAACAATGTGTTAAAATTTTCTTTGAAGTTTTAAAGACCATGGATTGATTTTTCTCTTTTTGTAGCCTAATCTGATTTTTATATTCATATCTCTTAAGGCATACAAAATAGAAATTATATGTTGACACTACCCTTAGAGCCCAGGCTCCTTAACCTATGCATGCATTTGTAACTGTATCTTAGCTGTTATTTGATGCTAAGACACAAACATATGGTTCTAGACTAGAGTTTTGCAATAGAGGCCAGCTACTTCCCTCTAAGTCTAAAATGGAGGTTAATCTCATATTAATCTTGCATCGTTTGCTTAGCCAGCTCTTTTGATATTTGATAATGAAGAGGTCTGTCCTCTGTTCTTAGCCATCCTCTCCTGGGAATTTTTTATCTGAATCACTGTACTATAATTCTCATGACAAATTGATATTGTGCATTGTATATTAAAATTAATCTTTCAGCCGGGCGTGGTGGCTCAAGCCTGTAATCTCAGCACTTTGGGAGGCCAAGGCAGGCAGATCATGAGGTCAGAAGATCGAGACCATCCTGGCTAACATGGTGAAACCTCTTCTCTACTAAAAATACAAAAAAAAAAAAAAATTAGCCCGGGATGGTGGCGGGCACCTGTAGTCCCATCTACTCGGGAGGCTGAGGCAGGAGAATGGTGTGAACCTGGGAGGTGGAGCTTGCAGTGAGCTGAGATAGTGCCACTGCAGTCCAGCCTGGGCGAAAGAGCGAGACTCCATCTCAAAAAAAAAAAATTAATCTTTTAGGATAACTTTATTTTTACTTGTAAAATACAAATTCTTTTTTCACATAGAGTTCTTAGCTATAGGTTTTCATTTTAAAAATATAGTCTCAGTCCTTTTTTATTTATTGAGTTCATTAGAGGTAGATAAATGTCAGTATATCACCAGTTTAATAATTACATAGTAAAAACAAATGTGTTTCGAATACACTCTACAATTTTGAGTAAGCAAAGCTATTTATCACTTTTTAACAATATTTCTGTCTATAATAAAATGCGGTAAAATTTTTTTTCTGAATCTGACTTTTGTGGGAAAATGTCATTTCTCATAATTAATAATCATGGTAGTTTAACCTCAAGCTTAAGTGTTATGCTCCAAGGAGGCAATTATGTTTAAAATAAGGATATTTCAAAATTATTAATAGTCCTAACAAATGTTAAAACAAACATTTAACTGCTAATGACAGGTATTTTCCCTTTTTGAAAAATAAGCAAATGGTTATTTATTGACTTTCTTTTTCTAGGATTTGTATTGATTTTTGCAATATTACAGTGTTTTGTTTCTCTTTAAGGGTAATTTCTTAACCATATGGAAACATTCATTCAGGTTTACTTTATGATCTGTTTTCAAGTTAAAAACAATACCATCCTACTAAATGGATTTGTATAATATCTATGTTTTCCTGCACAAAGTGATCATTATCGCTAATGTAAGAAATATTAAATACGAAGGATACAGTTAGGGTTATATTTCTGTCTTCTCTATTTTATCACCTTATTATTTATAATTTATCAAATTACAGACTTTTGTATTCTACCATTCTAAGATCAATGGAAGGTTTAGTACCAATGTAGGATAATGCTTTTGCTTCACTTGGATAGTTTACTTTGAGCTAGGAGACATCTTTGATTACAAATGAAAGCTCTGAACATCCAGTTTTAGAGATAAGGAGAACTCTTCTCTCTGTCAATAGTACCCCTTTATTCTTTCATGAATGAAATAGGATGGACTATCAAGTAATTACCTTCACCTGTGGGAAGTTTTACTCCTCTGTGCTGTGATAGGGTTGTTTTACTAAGCCACTTGTCTAAATCAACTGGTCCTTCAGAGGAATGTAGGCCCACCTTGAATACATATTCTCCCTGGTATTTTGCTGCCAAGATGTTCCTCATTCAGACACATCTGAGCCTTATCAGGTCACTCACAGCCACCATCTTCTGAGATATGTCTTGGAGGTGCTAAGTCTGAGAGGAGTCATGTTTTGATCACAACACCTATAACCCTTGCCCTTTTGCCTGTGTCAGTAGTTTCCCAGGATTCCATGTTTTATTTGTTAAGCCTTGTGGAAATAAAAGGCTGACAGTCTTTCCCTGCAATGGGGTTAGGCCCAACATTATAAGGATGGTTGCAATAAATCCATGGTTCTCATTCCTTTCCAGGACTGGCAACTGGAATACCTACCTGCATTCTTCAAACGCAAGTTCTCTTTACTATCTTAAAGGTGAAGAAAGGGGTAAAACACAAATGAACATTTCTGCTACGACACATTCTCAGAACCACATCTTTCCTGGTGTATTAGTCCATTTTCACACTGCTGATAAAGACATACCCAAGACTGGGTAACTTATAAAGCAAAAGAGGTTTAATGGATTCACAGTTCCACATAGCTAGGGAGGCCTCGCAATCATGGTGGAAGGTGAAAGGCATATCTTACATGGCGGCAGGTAAGAGAGACAATGAGAGTCAAGTGAAAGGAGTTTACCCCTATAAAATCATCAGATCTTATGACACTTATTCACTACCATGAGAACAGGATATGGGAAACTGCCCCCATGATTCAATTATCTCCAACTTGGTCCCTTCCACAACATGTGGCAATTATGGGAGCTAGAATTCAAAACGAGATTTGGGTGGGGACTCAGCCAAACCATATCATTCCACCCAACCTCTCCCAAATCTCATGTCTTCACATTTCAAAACCAATTATGCCTTCCCAACTTTCCTGCAAAGTCCTAATTCATTTCAGCATTAACTCAAAGGTCCACAATCCAAAGTCTCATCTGAGACAAGGCAAGTCCCTTTTGTCTATGAGCCTATAAAATCAAAAGCAAATTAGTTACTTCCTAGACTTAATGAGGGTACAGGCATTGGATAAATATACCCATTCCAAATGGGAGAAATTAGCCAAATGGAGGGGTTACAGGCCCCATGCAAGTCCAAAATCCAGTGGGGCAGTAAAATCTTAAAGCTCCAAAAAGATCTCCTTTGACTCCATGTCTTACATCCAGGTCATGCTGATGCAAGGTCAGGGTTCACATGGTCTTGGGCAGCTCCGCCCCTGTGGCTTTGCATGGTGCAGCCTCCCTCCTGGCTGCCTTCACAGGCTGGTGTTGAGTGTCTGCAGCTTTTCCAGGCACACAGTGCAAGCTATTGGTGGATATGCTAGAGGATGGTGGCCCTCTTCTCACAACTCTACTAGGCAGTACTCCAATGGGGACTGTGTGGGGACTTCAACCTTACATTTCCTTTCTGCACTACCCTAGCAGAGGTTCTCCACGAGAGCCCCACCCCTGTAGCAAACTTATGCCTGGACATCCAGGCATTTCCACACATCTAGATGGAGCTTTCCAAACCTCAATTCTTGACTTCTTTGTACCCACAGGCTCAACACCCCATGGAAGCTGCCAAGGCTTGGGGCTTACACCCTCTGAAGCCATGGCCTGAGCTGTACCTTGCCCCTTTTAGCCATGGCTAGAGCTGCTGGGATACAGGGCACAAAGTCCCTAGGCTGCACACAGCAGGGAGGCCCTGGGCCTGGCCTACGAGACCATTATTTTCCTTCTAGGCCTCTGGGCCTATGATGGGAAAGCAGTTGCCTTGAAGGTTTCTGACATGCCCTGGAGACATTTTCCGTTTTGTCTTGGTGATTAGTATTTGGCTTCTCATTTCTTATGCAAACTTCTGCAGCCAGCCTGAACTTCTCCCCAGAAAATGGGTTTTTCTTTTCTATTGCATCATCAGGCTGAAAACTTTCCAAACTTTTATGCTTCGTCACCTCTTGAATGCTTTTGTTCTTAGAAATTTCTTCCACCAGATACCTCAAATCATCTCAAGTTCAAAGTTCCATAGATCTCTAGGGCAGGGGCAAAATACCACCAGTCTCTTTGCATAGCAAAGACCTTTACTCTAGTTCCTCATCTCCATCTGAGACCACCTCAGCTTGGATTTTATTGTCCATATCATTATTAGCATTTTGGTAAAAGCCAAACACATCTCTAGAGAGTTTCAAACTTTTCTACATCTTCCTGTCTTCTGAGCCCTCCAAATCTCCAGGAAGTTCCAAACTTTCCCACATTTTTCTATCTTCTTCTGAGCCTTACAAACTGTTCTAACCTCTGCCTGTTACCCAGTTCCAAATTCACTTCCATATTTTTGGGTATCTTTACAGAAGTTCCTCACTACTGCTACCAATTTACTGTATTAGTCCATTTTCAGGCTGCTGACAAAGACATATCAGAGACTGGATAATTTATAAAGAAAAAGAGGTTTAATGAACTCACAGTTCCACATGGCTGGGGAGGCCTCACAATCATGGTGAAAGTGAAAGGCACATCTTACTTGGTGGCAGGCAAGAGACAATGAGAGTCAGATGAAAGGGATTTCCCCTTATAAAACCATGAGATCTTGTGAGACTTATTCATTACCATGAGAACAGTATGGGGGAAACTGCCCTCATGATTCAGTTATCTCCCATTGGGTCTCTCCCACAACACATGGTAATTATGGGAGCTAGAATTCAAGATGAGATTTGAGTGGGGACACAGCCAAATCATATCACCTGGGTACATTACTTTTTATTCAAATATTTAGTATTTAAGATACAACTTTCATTAGTTTAGTGTTTTATTGTTTTTGTTAATAGAACTGTTTTATAAACTGTACACTCTAACTGGTGATTGCTATGAAATAAGAAAGCTATGTTTTTGGCCTAATTATCTTCTGATTAGCCAAATAGTAAACTTTTCTTATAAGTTATATTTCTCTTTCAGTTTTTTCTTAGTGTTTCCATAGGCAGAGTTGCAAATTTTGCAAATAACAATTGTATCTCCTGTTGACAATATCTCAACTCTGTATTCTTTTTTCTCTGTCTTGTCACATTGGCTGAAATTTCCAGAAATAATGGTGTATAATAATGGGGAAAGTATTTTTGTTTATTCTTGACTTTTAGAAAAATACTTTTTATGTCTTATAGTTAACTATGCCATTGGTCACAGGTTTAAAATAAAAATTACTTATCAGATCAATGATGTATAATAATGTTCCTAATTTGCTAGGAGGTTTTTCCTTAAATCAAGAATAGCTCATGAATTTAGATAAATTTTCAGCACATAAATGTGATTTTTTTACCTTTTGATATGTCAAATCAACTAATAGATATCTCAATATGGATTTATCTATAAATTCCTCAGGTAAATTTTATATAGAGGTTATAACTTTTAGTATAGCGCTGAATTGAATTTGTTAATTTTTAAATAAATATTGCCTAGAATCTCCGTTTTTCTCTTTTTAATGCTCTGTCAAATTTTGGCTTTAGCCCATTGCTAGACAAAAAAATATATATATTCTAAATATTCCATCTTTTTCTATGCTCTGGGATCATATAATACAGTAAGAATTATTTATTTGATTTTTGGTGGATTTTAATAACTCACATATTAGATTTGCTCAGTATAGCACTATTTTAGAGAAAGTGTTGTGCTAACTTCTTCCATTTTATTTATGGGTCTTTATATACTTGGTTTTGCTATATCTTCCATGGTAGATTTTCGTGATCAATTTTTTTTTTCTGTAAAGTAGATCAGTAGACTTTCAAATTATGTCATACCTTTGAAACCGAATTTTTCATAATTTTATTCTGGATAATAGCTTTGTCTATTTTATTAGACTTTTAAATGAACAAATGCTTAAACATAATTCTACTGTTTTTAAGTTTTGTAATACACAGATTTTAAAATTTTATCCTTTTTAAATTCACCATCTTGTTTATTTAAGTTCTCTTGGTTTTTCTCTTAGTTGAAGTGGCCTCAAATGAAAGTTTGAAATGTAATAATAAATGAGCTAAAAACGTGAAAATATGTGGTTAAAATCAAATAAACTCATGTAATAAGCAATAATACCAATTTTATGGAGGAAGGTTAAGTTATGATAGAACTAAAATTGAAAAATAATGTTTAAGTGGAAAAGAAACATTGTCATAAGAGATTCTAGGAGAGCAATTATAGTTATTGATACTTGATTTTGTTAGGTTAAATATAATTACTAAAAGTAAGTATGTATCATGTCATTTCTAAATTATTAAAGATGAAAAATAAAATTAGAATATAATCAATTCAAAAGAAGGCAAGAAAGGAGAAATAAAGGAGTCAATAGATACAAAAGCCAGGACAAATAGAAAGCACAACATAAGCTTATAGAAATAAATTTAAATATAATAGCAACTATATTAAATGCCCATGGAAGAAATTCTAAATATACATATTATTTTTCTGGAATAAATAATAAACTCTAGCTCTTTGCTGTTCAACAGAGATATATAAAACAAAAAACAAAAAAAATTGACAATAAAAGTAATTAAATACATACCAGGCAAATACTAAACCAAAAAGTTGGCAAATGCCAACCATTAAAAGGCCACTAATATAGATAGAATTCCATTTAATATTCAAATTTGCAAAATAAAGTCACCAGGAAAATGTAACTATTCTGAATTTCTGCCCACCTAAGAAGAGATTTTTAATCTATCTATGGATCTATCTCTAACAAAAATAATAGAATTATAAGGCTAAGTTAACAAATATACCACCATAACAATAAATCTTGATACACTTCTCTCAATAATTGATAAATCAAGACAGAAAAAAAATCTCTAAGAGTTTGTTGACTATTTAAATAACTCAAAGTTAATAGAAGTTTTATCCAATGGATACATAGAATATTGTCCCCAAACAATAGAATACATGTTCTTCTAAAGTAAGACTCAGCAGACTTTCTTTTTTGTTTTTTTTTTTGAGACAGAGTCTCGCTCTGTCGCCCAGGCTGGAGTGCAGTGGCGCGATTTCTGCTCACTGCAAGCTCCGCCTCCCGAGTTCTGGCCACTCTCCTGCCTCAGCCTCCTGAGTAGCTGGGACTGCTGGTGCCCACCACCACGCCCAGCTAATTTTATGTATTTTTAGTACAGGCGGGGTTTCACCATGTTAGCCAGGATGGTCTGGATCTCCTGACATTGTGATCCGCCTGCCTCAGCCTCCCAAAGTGCTGGGATTACTAAGCACACTTTCTCTGCAAAAACCAGAAGGTAAAGGCTTTCCAGGACATGTGGTCTCTGATAGGTTGCTCAATTCTACCACTGTAGTGTAAAAGCAGCCACAGACCATGTAGGGAGACCCCCTGAAAATATTGCTATGGAATAAAAGATGAAACGTTCCTAATTATTGTAAATACAAATTTCATGCAGGATTGTGTAAAGACAATGCCAGGTTTGACTGCCAGAAAGAGCCAACAGCGCATGATGTGCTTCCCTCTTCAGAGAGCCTATGAATGGACGTGCTGTCAGGGAGGTTTCACATCACCAAGATTCCTATCCCAGAAAAGCAGATGTTCACAGCTCTGGGAATGGAATGCGACCCTTGTGGAAAACCTATAAACAGATGCATGGGGGGCGCCTGTCCATATGGATAAGATAGGGCTATAAACGCCCTCATCTTGCCGCGGCTCTTCTAGGCCTCTTTAGGATTAAAGCATACTCTCTTCTGAGAATTTCCGGTCTAACCAGTTGTCTAGCTTCACATCCTGTTTCCGTGGATTGTTTGTAACCAGCTTTTGTTGCAATTGTTACTGCTGATTAATATCTTGCTAATCATAGGTTATGGATAGATTGTGTTTCTGTTCTAAGGCTCTGTTAGAAATTACTGACACACACACTATATTGTAAATTCTTATCTCTGTATACTGTACTTCTACATACAAATGTTATGTTAAAGAATTACTTCATCCCCATGTGACCATCTCACCTCATAATCAAATGACCCTAAATCCCTCACTAACCTACCCCCGCCCTCACTAAACTTAATAATAAATGCTGGTATATCCAGTACATTGTTAGCACCGTGGGACCAGAAGGCGGTGACCCCCCTGGAGCCAGCTTTCACTATCTTGTGTGTGTCTATTATTTCTCAACCTGTCGAGCTGCCTAGGAACAAAGAGAAAGCCCCGTTGCATTGCGGGCTGCTGGCCAGATCCCGCAATAAGACCATACATAAATAAATGTATGTGGCTGTGTTTCAATAAAACTTTATTTACAGAAGCAGGTGTCTGGCTAGATTTAGCCTGTGGTTGGCTGATCTCTGCTTTAAAACATACATTGAATATTAATAAAATTATCACCTAGGCCAGGCGCTGGCTCACGCCTGTAATTCCAGCACTTTGGGAGGCCAAGGCAGGCAGATCACAAGGTCAGGAGTTCCAGACCAGCCTAACCAACATGGTGAAACCCCGTCTCTACTAAAAATATAAAAAATTAGCTGGGCTTGGTGGCATGTGCCTGTAATCTCAGCTACTCAGCAGGCTAAGGCAGGAGAATCACTTGAACCCTGGAGGCAAAAGTTGCAGTGAGCCAAGATCATGCCACTGCACTTCAGCCTGGGTGACAGAGTAAGACTCCATCTCAAAAAGAAAAAAAAAAATTATCACCTAACCATGAAGCAAGACTGGACCAATTTGAAAATATTGGTATCATAAAAGTTACATTGTTTGACAGCAATGCAATTAGGTTGATTATCAGCAATAAGAAGGTAACTAGAAAATCATTTTTGTTTGAGAATTTAGAAAAACAATCATGGGTCAGAAAGAAATTGTTGGAAATTAGAAAATATTTTGAACTGAATAACAATGAAAATATTACTTATCAAAACTTCTAGAAGGCAGCTAACAAGGTATTTAGAGAAAAATTGTTAGCATTTAATGCATATATTAGAAAATATGAAAGGCTTAACTTTAATAAGTTAAGCATCTAAGAATTGAGATTATTTTAAAAAAGAATTGGATTGTCAAATAAGATTCCCATGAATAAGAGATAAAGCTTTATTAATCATATCAAGAATACAAATAAAGAATACAGTCAAATCATGGAGAGGTCAAGAACACTTAGCTGGGCATTCTGAGTCTTTTATTATTTCTTTACTTATTAATATTTATTTATTTATTTATTTTGAGACAGAGTCTCCCTCTGTCGCCCAGGCTGGAGTGCAGTGGCGTGATCTCGGCTCACTGCAACATCTGTCTCCCAGGTTCAAGTGATGCTCCTCCTCAGCCTCTCTAGTAGTGGGGATTGCAGGTGTGCACCACCATGCACAGCTAATTTTTGTATTTTTAGTAGAGAAGGGGTTTTGCCAGGTTGGCCAGGCTGATCTCAAACTCCTGGCCTCAAGTGATCTGCACACCTTGGCCTCCCAAAGTGCAAGGATTACAGGTGTGAGCCACCGCTACTGGCTTTTTTTTTTTTTTTTTCTGCATCCAAAGTTCTCTGGCCCAGAATACCCACACTGAAGGAGTTATTTAAGTCATAAACCATCTCTGCTTTATACTCATATGGTTGTAGCTTACATGATATTCCCCAAGCATTCACGTCCTATAAATCTATAGATTTCAAGTTTCTTTAAGCAATTCTAAACAACCAAGAACACCTTGCTGAGCCTTTTGTAGATAAGGTCTTTCTTTCTACAAAACCATTTAGTTTGGTATGAAGTCTGTCACTTGTATACAAGTGATAAGTCTGTATATACAATATACAAGTCTGTCACTTGTATATTTACAAGGAGAGATAAGACTACCTTCTTTTTTTTCTGGTGGTGTCTCCGCCTCCAGCCAGGAGGACTAAATGCATTGCAGACCTGACATTTTAATCAATTTTTATATGAAGAAACTGGAGTCAGAACAATGCAATAAAGCTGAAAAAAAAATACAAGAATTAATAAAGTAGAAACAAAGACAAAATGAAGAGAAAAACAATGCCAAACCAACCAACCAACCAACCGACCGACCCTGGTTAATTGAAAATATTAGTAAAACTGATAAACTTCTGGCAAGATTAACAACGTCAGAATGAAGACAAATACAGTCAATATAAAATGATGAATGTACAGACGTGAAGATATTCCAAGGATAATAAAAGTATATTTGCCACAATTCTTATGCCATTAAATCAGAAATCTTCAGTTGAATGGATGCGGTGCTAGAGGAGAATCTGCAGCCAATGAAGTCCTGACTGAGAGACTTGAGAATAAGGATTGTTGAAGCTATGCATGTTATTAACCGTAAAATGGAAAAGTAAGACTCAAAAAAATGAAACTAAAATGTAAAAGTAAGACTCAAAAAATGGTGAAAATAAGAGAATGGAATGATTTATTACATGTTCAGTTCATGTAGAAATGAAACGACTAACAAAAGTCAGGAGGCAAAGGAAAGAGAAGACAAAGGGCAGAATCTTCTGTGATAGCTGGGAGTCAAAGAATATCACCTAAGGCTGACAAATGAAGTCCTTGGAATTTCAACACATTCACAAACACAAGTACATAAAAGTATGCAGTAAGCTACTAGCAGAGGGTAGAAAATAGGAGTCAATTTTATTGTAGCCCATAGTAGGGAACAGCTACATAGGACCTAAAGAAAGAGAGCACGAAGAGCACTTTACAAAAGTGAAATTACAAAATACCCAGTAGAAAAAAATACAAAATCTCTGAAATACCAGAAAGCTGAAATAAAAAGCAGAGATTATAGAACACGGTGAAATACATATATTTATAAAAAAGAAGATACTTCTAGCTTCCAGTCTGACAAACAACATGAAAGTTATTTCATCTGTCTTCACAATTGGATGAAAAAATAAAAATATAAAAGAACAACTGAAAATCAACAACGCTTCTTAGAGCAGAGAATTGAGGTTATAGGGGAAATTACCACCTTGACAACTGAAAAGAAAGGCAGATACTCAGAATCACAGTTTCTCAAGAGCAAAGGCCAAGGAGCAGAAGTCCACAGCTGAAGCCAGCACTTAAATGGTAATTGATTAATTGCTGGAGACTGAGCATGGACTAGTTTGAGAGATTAAAAAATCTTAGATGTCCAGCCATACGATCTTAAATATAGTTTAACTACATAATCTAGCATTTATGCTCCTAGATATTTACCCAATGAGTCAAAAACTATGTCATGAAATAAACACCACACAAATCTTTGTAATAGATTTCCTTATATTTGCTAAACATTGGAAGCAATCAAGACGGCGTTGAATGAGTGAATGGGGCTGGGCATGGTGGCTCACACCTGTAATCCTATTACTTTGGGAGGCCAAGGTGGGTAGATTGCCTGAGCCCAGGAGTTCGAGACCAACCTGGTCATAGACAACATAGCCAGACCCCATCTCTACAAAAAATAATAAAAAAAAAATTAGCTAGGTATGCTGGCTCATGCTTGTAATTCAAGCAATTCCGGAGGCTGAGGTGGGAGGATCCTTTGAGGCCAGGGAGGTCAAGGCTGAAGTTAGCTGTGATAATGCCACTGTACTCTAGCCTGGATGGCAGAGTGAGACCCTGTCTCACAACAAAAACAAAAACTAACAAAAAACAACTGAATGCATAAACAAACTGTAGTACATCCAGAGACTGGAGTATGGCAGATAACAACAATAAAAAGAAAGGAGCTATCATGCCATGAAAAGACATGGAGGAAACTTAAATGCATAATACTAAATGAAAAAGCCAATCTGAAAAGACTATATGCTTTATGATTCTAACTATATGGAACTCTGGAAAAGATAAAACTAAAGAGACAGTAAAAAATATCAGTGGTTACCAGGGGTTTGAGAGGAGAGAGGGAGGGATAAATAGATAAAGCACAATGAAACTTTAGATTGGTGAAACTATTCTGTATGATATTGTAATGGTGGATGCATGACATTATATATTTGCAAAAACCAATTTAACTGTAAAACACAAATAGTGAACCCAAATATAAACTATGGACTTCAGTTAATAATAATGTATCAATACTGGTTAATCAATTGTAACAAATATACCACACCAATGCAAGATGTTAATAATGGGGGAATCTGTGTGCATGGAAAGAAGAAACACAAGGGTACCCTCTGTACTATACTATCTGCTCAATTTTTCTGCAACTCTAGAACTTCTCTAAAACATAAATTTGATTAATTAAAAAACAAAATAAGTAATATAATAAACTATGAAATAATTCGAACATACCTGTCATAGCAATGAGGGTAACTTGATTTAAATCACATGGAAAACAAAACATCAGATCACAAAGAAAAACCTTTCTCTATACTACACACAGGAGACAAAGATAAAGTAATCTGATTTAATGTTAAAAATAAAAAGAGAAGTAAAGGCAGATAAAAAGAAAATGGATTGTGTTCTTAGTGTGAGACATAGTACAATAAAAGGTCAAAAATAGGTTTAAATGAGATGAAGAATATAATATAACGTTAAGGGATATGATTCACAGTGAAGATGTAGCAGTTATGAATACCAGTGCATCTATAACAGCATCAACTTTCAAAACAGCTGAAATTATAAGAGATGGTGGAGTGGGTAGTAAGTAACCAGTCAATCACACATGCAAAGCCAGCAGAATGTACAGAACAGCTTTTTACTTTAGTTCCAGTTTTCTCCAGGGTTTCCTAAATTATGTTTTTCATATGACATATCTGAAACTTACAGAGTTTTTGAGAATATCTTTAGATAAAGAAGACAACTTAAAAATGCAAAATTAGATATGAAAGTGTATATTTAGAATGAGAAAGGAAATCCCAGTAAAATATTAGAGCCTTGGAGATTCAAATTCCTTTTTCTGAGGTCTCTAGGAAACTCATGAGAAATACCTATACAGATATTCCTGACTGCATCCATCCTGGCTTTCCTTCTCCCCAAGAACTTTCTTTTTGGTTTTTTTTTTTTTTTTTTTTTTTTTTTTTGAGATGGAGTCTCGCTCTGTTGCCCAGGCTAGAGTGCAGTGGCACCATCTCGGCTCACTGCAAGCTCTGCCTCCCAGGTTCTTGCCATTCTCCTGCCTCAGCCTCCTGAGTAGCTGTGACTACAGGCACCCGCCACCACCCCCAGCTTATTTTTTGTATTTTTAGTAGAGACGGGGTTCCACCCTGTTAGCCAGGATGGTCTCGATCTCCTGACCTTGTGATCCACCTGCCTCAGCCTCCCAAAGTGCTGGGATTACAGGCGTGAGGTACTGCACCCAGCCCCTTCCCCCCAAGAAATTTCTATAACTCTCAACAGTGCCCACTGTTCACAGGCCCAATGCAAATGATAAGCCCTGAATCTTAGTCTTCATAAGGATCACAATAAAGCTGCCGCTGTATCATGACGATTATTTCCAATACCTGCAACTCCACAGGACACGGTGTTTCGTGAGAATCTCTCCCAGTGTTCTTGACTGTTGCGACGTGAGTTGTAGCCTCCTCACTGGGGTCACTATGGAAACGTTTTCTTCTTGGAAACTCCTTTTCTCATGGTCCCAGTTGCAATAAAACCTTCTTTCCTCACCTCAGTGTCTTGCCTTCTAGCTGTGGCCTTCAGTTCCAGTTCATAATCACTGAGTTGCATACGGCTGTGTTCCTGAAGGGATCCCAAGGTGGAGGTGGCAGGTAGTCTTTGGGTTCTGTGAGCCTAAGGGGGGCTGGGATAAGAATGGGTCCTCTGAGTGAAATAACTTCAAGATATTGGTCTCAGGCTTTTCTATCTATCAAGTTTGACCTTCCTTTAACATACCTCCTGAATAGGAGTGTATTTAACTTCTCTTTCTGTCTCTTTGGAGTTGTAAGAAAACAAAAACCAGACTTTATCTTACCCTCACTTTATTATATGATAGATTCCAGGAAGATGGAAAATAACCAATTCTGACACTATTCGTTATTTATTCATTTATTTTCACATGTTTATTCATCACATATGTTCAGGAGATAGATTATATCTTGAAAACATTTTTTTTTCAGGAAGGTTATTTCAGTGGTATGTTTTCTGAAAAACTCTGAATGTCTTTGTCTTCATATATGAGGAAGAACATGGCTGTGACATAATTCCTTTCCTAATCATGTAGATCTTATTTGATTGCTTTTGTCATTTAGCATCTCAGAGAAGAAATCTGTATATGTGGATCTCTGTTGGTTAATATTGCAGCAATTTAGGAGCTTTCCCATCCACATACTTCAGAAGGCTTTTTGCCAAATGTGTACCTATAATTCTAAGAAGAAATCTGTATATGCATAATATTTTTCTTCTTGCTTGTCTATTCCCCACTCTCTCCTTTTTTCACATTCTGAAAAGCTTACATAGCTTATCCTCCTTTTTATTCGTTTTATTTTGTCACTTTCTATCCTTTCATTTTCTTCTTCCAATTTTCACTGAAATTCTAATATTTTATTGTTAGTTTTCTTATACTCTTAACTTACCTTCCATCTTACCTCTCTGCTAATTAGGTTCTTTATTCTTCTCATTATAGTCTGGTGTATATATCTGGATTTTTTTGTTGTTTTTCAGAAAGTCTGTATATTGCTGTATAGCATTCTATTTGCTAAACATTTTTTTCTGTACTAAATCGTTTTCAGATGTTTGCTTTTACCTTGAGTCTTTAAAAATATGTTTCCGTAACATGAATTTTCTGCCTAGTTTCATAGTGTGCATACTGATTTTACATTTTAT
Source organism: Symphalangus syndactylus (assembly GCF_028878055.3). Lineage (NCBI taxonomy): Eukaryota > Metazoa > Chordata > Mammalia > Primates > Hylobatidae > Symphalangus > Symphalangus syndactylus. Next base: position 107,071,930 of record NC_072425.2, read on the forward strand.
GCCTTTTGACATGAAAAATCAAGTCAATCCATTAAGATAGTGTGTGTATACTACCCTTAGCACGCTATTCACTACCACTCTTTTTGGTGCTCAAATTCCCACCTCAGACCTGCAGCTAGAGATGGATTTATGTACCTAAGGCAATTATCAAAGTTTGTCAGAAAATAAACTAGCACAGATTTGCTGCACTGATACAGGTATTCTTATTTTCCAACTTTAAGATGCTTCCTAACATTCTGACTTGGAATTAAAAACAAACAAAGACAAAACAAACCCAAAAAACCTAATGCTGTGGCTCTTCTCTCGGGTTTGCAGATAGTATTTACCTGAAGAATCATAGCTTTCAAGATGCAGTGTTCTATGATCATCCCTCTTCTCCCTTCTCGACTTCCTTCCTCATTGTTTATTGGGAATCACAGGCTCTAACTGGTTGTCGAAAGAGTGTTACTAATAAGGGATTGTAGTATTCTGCCTCCAGGGCAGCCCCAATCCTCCTTGTTCCTTAGTATTTACCCCACTGTGCAATCCCTTCCTACATTGTACAAGGATTGATTCATATAGTAGATAACATATAGCAGAAAAAATGGGATGTAATTTCTGAGATTACTAAAGTTTCCATCTTGAATATTTTTTCCCTCTCTTCTCTCTCTTTCCTGGATTCTCATTAGGGTTGAGGCCAATTGTGGCATCTTGAAGACACTCAGGCAGCCTATGGAGAGATGCCTTTGATAAGGAATAGAAGCTTGCCAGCAGCCACTCGAGTGAGCTTAGGAGTGGATTCACCAGCACCAGTGAAGCTTTGAGACAACTGATGCCCTGGCTGACACCTTGACTGTAATCTGATGAGAGATGCTGAACCAAAACCATCCAGGTGAGCCATTCTCAGATTCCTGACACTCAGAAACTGTGTGAGATGAGAAATGATTGTTATTTTAAGATGCTAAATTTTGAGATAATTTGTTATGGGGGCAAAATGTAACTAATATAGGAATGAAGAAATATATTTTTGCTTGTCTCAAAAATGAGAACGCACCAAGTGTATAGATATTTGACAAGTTTTGTGGTGGCTGAGCCATGAAACCCCCCCAGTTTTTCTAAAGCAGGAAACAGATTGGGGGAGAAAGAAAGTCTCTTTCCAAAAAAATAAAAAATAAAAAAAGAGAGAGAGAGTTTTCTCTCTTCCAGCGTGGCTGCACAAGTGGGCAGGCGTTTGTTTTCCAATCTAGCTCCTTTAGTTTTGCAATTAGTCCAAATTTCTCTCAGATCCTGAAAACAGATTTTCTAACAATTTCAGTTTTCAGTGTAATTATTTCAGTGTCATTATCTTTCTTTATTTCTAGATATTTTTGTGACCATTTGGGAAAATCTATAGCAAGATTTGTTATTGCAACTCAATTTTGATGAAGAATTCCTATAATAAAATAGATGGCATATGATTTAAATTATTTTAACTTTATTGATATTTGTTTTATGGGTCAGGATATGGTATCTTGGTGCACATTCACCAACTATGATTATAAAGTTGTCTGTTTCTTGTTTCAGTTCCACCCGGTTCTGCTTCATGTATTTTGAAAGTTTTTTGTTTGGTGTGCACACATTTAGCTTCACTGCATGTTTCCAGTATATTGATCTTTTCACCATCATATAATGCCCCTTTTTCTCCATCATATAATGCCTCTTTTTCTCTCTAGCAATTTTCTTTGCTTCAAATTCTATTTTATTAGACATTAATATAACCGTGCTTTCTTTCTTTTCAAAAAATTTCATGTTCAAATGCTACATCTTTTCCATCCTCTTACTTTCAACCTACATGCATCATTTAATTTGAAGTGAGTTTTCTATCAATAGCATATAGTTGGGTCACGGTTTTGTTTATTTTTTTTTCACTTTTCCAATATCTGGTCTTTGCTCAGTATATTTAGACTATTTACATTCAAGGTAATTATTGTTATTAAAGGTACTTTTGAGTGTAACTCTTTGTATAGTTTCCTTAGTGGTTGCTTTGGGTATTACAATATACATATGTGACTTACCATGGTCTACCAGTAGCAACATTTTATCACTTCAAATGAAATGTGAAAAGTTTATTTCTAATTAAGTCCCTTTACTTTCCTCATTTCTAAATATAGAGTTATTCCTTGGTGTCTGTAGGGGATTTGTTCCCGGACTGCCCCTGCAGATATAAAAATCCATGGACACTCAAATCCCTTATGTAAAATGGTTTAGTATTTGCACATAACCTTTGCACATTCTCCTGTCGACTTTAAATCATCTCCAGATAACTTAATGCATAATACAATGTAAACACTATATAAATACTTGTTATACTATAATATTTAGTGAATAATGACAAGAAAAAAGTCTTTATATGTTCAGTATAGACACAACCATCTTTTTTTTCCCCCAAATATTTTTGATTCTTGTTTGGTTGAATTAATGATAAGGAACCCACAAATACAGAAGACCGACTGTAATTGTCTTGAGCATCAGATGGTATTATAATTTTTGTTTCAATTATCAAATGTGATTTATAAAACTGATGAGGGGGAATTATAGTTTTTTATATGTGCTATTTCTTCTCTTTCTGTTGTTACTTCTTCTTTGCTGATACTCTAGGATTCTTTTTTTAGATGATTTCCTTTATATCTTAAGTATATGCATTAGCCAGTCTTTAAGGGTAGGTCTGCTAGGAAAAAAATTCTAGCTTTTCTTCATCTGAGATGACTTTATTTTTCTTTAATTTATAAAGGATAATTTTCTGGACATAGAAGTTGCATTTGAAAGTTATTTTCTTTCAGCACCTAAAACACATTGCTAAGAGGTGTGTTTCTTCTCGCTTATTCAGTATAGTTATTTATTTTGTGCAAGAAATAACTTGTTTGGCTTGCTCTATGTGCCATGTTTTCATTCTTACCTAGGGATTAATTATCACTACCTGAACCACAGAGGCTTGTACAGATAGTGCTTGTTGCCTATGAAACTTATGAGTCAAATACTACAAACAATTTTTCTTCCTAAGAGAAGTCAGGAGCAGTCCTACTTTCTTCTGGCCTCCATGGTTTTAGATAAGTAATCCTTTGTCACACAAATTGATGTTCCATGTGGACAATATTTCCTTTTGAGATGTTTTGTCTTTAGTTTTCAGAAGTTTATTGTGGTAGTATGGATTTCTTTGCGGCTATCTTGTTTGGAATTCCTTAGCTTCTTGAATCTGTTCATCTGTTCAAGCATGAAGCATTTGTTCATGCTTTTACCAAATGTGAGAAGTTTTGAGCCATTGTTTCTTCAAATATTCTTTCAGTCTTGCTCTCCTTCCTTCCTAGATTCCAATGATATGAAATTTGTATCTTTTATTATGGACCCACAGGTCTCTGAGGCTCTGTTTATCTTTTTATTCTGTTTTCTCTGTGTTTTTCAGATGGAGTGAATTCTATTAATCTGTTCTCAAGTTTATTGATTCTATGCTCTTTCATATCCACTGTACTACTGAGTCCATCCAGTGAATTATTTGTGGGGTTTTTTTTGTATTTTTTTGTTGTTGTTGAGATGGAGTCTTGTCCTGTGGCCCAGGTTGGAGTGCAATGGCACAATCTCGGCTCACCGCAAGCTCTGCCTCCCAGTTCAGAATTATTTCTTTTTGTTATTGTACTGTTAGTTCTATAATTACCCTGGAAGCCACTTATGGTTGCCTGGTCAATTCTATTTGTCAGTATTGTCAGGCTAACCTGATGTTAAAGGGATTTCTATTAAATTTCACAAAAGAATGAAACTTCATGAGCTGCCTTCCATTGGAAAGTTGGAGTTTAGGAAATAATGGGTCTGATTTATCCTCGTTTGTTGCTTGGAATGGATTTATGTACCTGTTGCTGTGTAATTCCTCTAATCCTAGGTCCCTAAACCATCTTGCTTTCTTCATACCACCTTTCAGGGCTTCCTTTAGTTGCTCCTCATATTATCAAAGGGATTATACTTGTGCTTAGTAGAAAGGAGCAGGGAGAAATGGATCCATGTCACCTTGTCTAAGCTTAGTCTCATTCATCTACTCTTGATTTCATGATCTGTCTGCAGCCCTTGACATGGTACCTAAAATAATTTTCTCTCTGTCTACCTGAAACTATACTTTCTATTTATTCAGAAAATGTGCAGTGTTGGGCTGCTCTTTGTGGCAGGATGCCCACTGGTTTAACAAAGGCATATCTAGACAAAGAGCAATCTAAATGTAGACTATTGACTGTGTATTTGTCAAATATGAAGAGCATTGCTCAATGGAGAAATTTCTTAAATCAATCAGATTGGTTCCGTCTAAAAATTTTGAGCAGAGAATTTGTATAAAACTGTATAATCAGCAGTTATAAAAGTTGGTACAAATATGAAGAAGAGAGTAGAAATAATACAGGAGTTTATGAGAGGCAAGATAGAGAGATTGATAAAATCCCATTTGCAGAGCTGCTTAGAAACTTAAACATCTTTTCCTTTTCAGTTACTGTCAATGTGTCTTCACATGGCCCTTCACTGTTCATCTCCAGAATGTGGCTTGAGGAAATGTTTGTTCCTCACAAGGAGTATTGTCTCATTAATACAATCACACCATCGAAACAACTCTGGTGGGATACTATTTGGAAATATTCACACATTCTTTTACCTTGATCTTTCTCCCCATTCACAGGAGCTAGATTGTGTGACATTTTCAGGAATAGGTGTTACAACAAAAAATGAGGAAAAAGGTTTTATTGTTTCAAAAGCCTGGGCCCTGAGATAACTCATAACTGTAGAAAAAGAATGTAGTGAGGCAGAGTTAGACTTCCAAATCCTGAAAGAAACACAAAACTTTAGATAGCCTCATATCTTATGGGAACAGCTGATGATTTCACTGCACCAAGGAATGGGACTAAAATGTGAGGAACAGAGCCCAATCTGACACCTTTCAGTAGCAATGAGGAATGATTCAAAGGGATCCATGTGGCTGGCAGTTGGGAACCACAGAAGAATAAGGAAATCTCAGCAGGGCAATGCACAGCTGTTCATAACCATGAAGATCAGAGGTACCCCTTCTAAGACTCTGGGATGATATGAGCCTCCAGCAGCTTGGATACAACCTGAGAAAAAGTTAGATGAACTCCAAGATGCTAAGATTAAGTTCTATGACCTGATTACAGAGGGAATTCAGAAAGAATGTTACCATTGACTCTCAAGTCCTTTGTGTGCCTCTTCCCAATTCTGTTCATTTTCTCTCCTCTCAGTTATAACTACTTTCATAATGTTGTGTTCATTATTCTTTTTTCTTTATAATTCACTACATATGGATGTACCTCTAAATTTTGTTTAGTTTTGCATGTTTTTGAACCTTTTGTAAATGGAATTATACTGTATCTACTCTTCAACAAAGTTTTTCACTCAACATTTATCTTCGCTTTTCATCCAAGGTGATGTATTTGAATGAATTCATGTATTTGCACTGCTGTATAGAATTTATATAAATACATGACAATTATTTATCTATTTTCTTGTAAAGAGCATTTAAATTTTTTTCATATTTTGGCTATTACAAACAATATTGCTATGAATATTCTTCAACATATCTTCTCCTTCACATATACAAGAGCTTCTCAGAGACAAAGCTAAGAATGGAATTGCTCAGTGTATCTTAGGGTAGATCAGCTGCTGATAGAAACACCTGCAAAATCTCCATAACTTAACACTGCAGATATTGCTTCTAACTCACTGCAAACCCCATGTGAATATTCCTGGTTAATTGGTTCTCTTGGACAGATTGCCACAAATTGTGCTGCTAAAATCCTCAGCACTTGGTGTTATAGTAGCATTGGAAGACATCCTGAAGGAGACACAGAAGATCACCACTTAATGAAATGACACTTACAGATTCTGTTCACACTCAGTTGGCTGGAAGTAATCTCATGATCCTGACTAGAGGTGAGAAGGCTGGGAAACCTAGTTTCTTACTGGACAGCAGTTTCCCAACCACACATGTTCACTATAGAAATGGGGCGTAAATATTTAGTGGTTTTATTAGTGAGTTCTGCTGCAGCTAGGTTGTACAGACTGCTTATGTTCAATTTTGCAAGATAATTACCATTTGTTTTCTAAGAGGTGGTAACAATTTGCACCACCATTAGCAGTTTAAGAATTCTAGTTGCTCTGTATCTTATTTATTCTGATATCTTGTAAGTCACCTCATTGTATAATTACACAGATTTGTATTTCTTTTTGAAATATGTAAATTCCTCAGAGGTGTATATTAAATAAATTATTAAACCATTTTATGATGAAGGAAGTAAAGTATAGATTACATAATCTATTAAAGTTTGGCCAGTAGGGCCTAGATGTTATTCTTCATAGCCTAGCCGTCTTTTCTGAGGGTTTTAGAAATTTCCATCATATGCACTGAAAGCTTTCTTACTGTTTCTGTTTTTCCCTGTAAATTTAAATGCTTAGAATAGTTCCATATAAATTATTAGCAATCAATACCTATTCTTTGAATGAATAAATAAATGAATTTCTAGGAAGCAATCACATTTCAAATCTTCATCATCTGGTTATATTATAGTCTTTTTTATTTCAGGTCGAATTCATTGGTGTGTAAATAAGAATTGAAAATCATATACTTAAGGGACAATTACCTCATCATGTAAATGGCCAAATATTCCTTTTGGGGGAATAAAAAGCAGAAGTTTATTTGTGTCAAAGTGTGTTGCTTCTTGCTTATTCATTATAGTTACTTATTTTGAGCAAGAAATAACTAGTTTGGCTTCCTCTATGTGCCATGTTTTCATTCTTACCTAGAGATTAATCATCACTACCTGAACCACAGAAGCTTGTACAGATAGTGCTTGTTCCCTATGAAACTTATGAATCAAATGCTACAAACATGCTTTCTTCCTGAGAGAAATCAGAGCAGGAAATGTCAAGTTCATGACCATCAATCACACAGAAGGAGAGAGATCAGTATAAATTCTATGGAGTTTCAGATTTGTTAGGTTTATAATGAAGGTTCAAAGGGAAAGGGAGTTAGGACGTACAAATGACCATGTAATAATGATTGCTTTTTGCCTTTTCTTATTAACGCTTTTCCTAGACTATGAATAGTGGGTGATTACAAATAGTTACTTTGATTTTCTATAGAAATTGCAAAACTACATTTGTTAGGAGAAAAAATCAACTTTGTTCTTTTAGAATAACATTTTTTCTTATGTTAAAAGGGAAACATATCTTTTCTTTCTTTGTAATGCCAAGTATAATTAAAGAGAGATTTAGATTGCTCGTGCTGAGGCTCATACTTCCCAATGCATAAATCATGTTTTGTAGATCAGTGAGTTTTGCATTATTTAATGGTGTGGTAGCATAATCGTCTTAGATCAGTTTGTTCAGCTTGCAAGGCCATGGGTTCAGATGTTATGGAGCAGTCAGCTTTTCTTAGTTGCAAAACAAGCCTGTGATGGGTTGGATTGAAGGGGAGTGGCTGATGCATCCACCCTCCCAGAGAGAGGGGCAGAGAGAAGGCATGATGAGGGGCACTTTTAGGTAGAGTGAGAGGTTCTGGGACAAGATTTCATAAAGCCCTAGGACAAGATTCTCCTGTGTTTTAGGGTGGTATATTTGTGCAATTTCACAGGAATGGATATATGTCTTCCTGATAAAGGTGGCACTTTGGAAACAAATGCACCTGGTGCTGGGATAGATTCAGGGAGGTCAGACGCTGAAGGCATGTAGGTATGAATGAACATGAGTTAATATTTATTAGCCAATTCTTGGTGAAGGAATTAGTTTGCATTCTCATATAAGGAGAGGGGGAAAGCCTTTAATGCTCCATCTACTACTTCGGTAGGAGACCACCATAGACAGCACAGGTATCATCAAATTCCTGCTAAGCAAGGGAGTCTGAAAAGCATCTCACCTAGGGCCTCCTCCTGCCTCTGCCAGAGGCATATGCCAGACGCAGGTCCCATTTATGTTTGGATGCAGCATTAGTGTGTCAGGAGGATGGTAACAGCAGTTATCCAGTGGTGCCAAAGAATTTTAGGTAATTATGCAGATTAGTACATTTTGTCATGTAGCAGACTAATGCCAAATAGAAAATTCCCCTGGGAGTGGTGGTGAATGTAAGAAGAAGCATGTCTACGGGGAGGGACCACTTGTAAACCTCCAGCTAGAGCATCAGAATGTGCTTTATTCAGTTCAGACAGGCTTCTGGGGTGATGCTTAACTCTTGGGCCAGAGCTTTCCCTGAGTGATGCACAGTCTGCAGGGACTCAGGTGTGAAACATGCTGAAACATCATTGCTCTAGCAGCAAGGGAAAACATCAGAAGCGGGGAAGGGATGAGCTCTGCCTCTATCTCTCATGCCAGTATGACTGGAGAAGAAAGAGACTGAAGATCAGAGAAAAAAAAAATCCCACTTTTAAAATTTTTCTCCTGGGAAATGTCTCTAAAGATAGACTCTTAGGAAAATGAATACTCAAGGTTGACCTGTCATAAAATTGGATAATTGCAGCACATAGCCTTACCATTTCTAGAAACATTTGAATTATTTTCTTATTTAAGAAGATACAGGGTGAATAAATTTATATAGATGCTTGCAAATATTTTTTTCTACTTATATCTCATGAAACAATTCTTCAAACTCTTCACATCTACAAAATTGGTGTCTTTCTAGGAAGCATGTTTTGAATCAATTACATTGGTCATATTGCATCATTTCCACTTCTGTCCAGATTGAAAAGTAGTACAGTGAATCCATGGGTAGTGTGGTCACTGAATAGTTTATCCTAAGCTTCAGGTATCCATTTGCATAGCATCATGACAGTTTTAATCATTCACAGATGTATATTTATTGTCTTCACGATGTAAGACCTACTCTTGTATTTATTCATTTCTTTAATTTTTGTTTCCAGTTTTTTTCAGGTAAAGTTTACATAAAATGAAATGCATAACTCTATAGAGTATAATATAATAAGTTTTGATAAATCAGTTGAATCATGTAATTCATACCTCTATGAAGATAACAAAAATATTTTTATCATCCAAAAATGTTATTTTTCTAGACCTTACCACATGATTACATCCCCCTTAGGATACCAGTTATGTGATATTTTCCCCTCTAGTTTCCTTTTTCTAGAGCTTCATGAAATGGAGCTATACAGTATGCACTCTTTTGTGCCCAGCTTCTTTTACTTAACATAATATCCGTGAGACAGTGTATATGAGTCATTTTTCATTGTTGAGTACTATTCCGTCATATGAATATTCTACAATTTATTTTTCTGCTCCCTTGTTGATGGACATTTATATTATTTCCTGTGTTTGGCTACTTTGAATAAATCTGCTGTGAATAATCTGTGCAAGTATTTAAAGGGTAGGTTTTATTTCTTTTGGGAAAACTTTAGGAAGAGAATTGTTGGGTTATGGTGAATATTCAAAATTATTTCAAAAACTGCCAAACAGTACTCCAACATGGCTTTATTTTTTTATACCCTCAACAACATAACAAAAGTTTTGATTACTTTACATTTTTGCCAACACTTAAAGTTGTTAGTCTTAGGGGTGGAGCCAAGATGGCCGAAAAGGAACAGCTCCGGTCTCCAGCTCCCAGCCTGAGTGACACAGAAGACGGGTGATTTCTGCATTTCTGCTTGAGGTACCAGTTTCATCTCATTAGGGAGTGCCAAACAGTGGGTGCAGGACAGTCGGTGAAGCGCACTGTGCGCGAGCAGAAGCAGGGCGAGGCATTGCCTCACTTGGGAAGTGCAAGGGGTCAGGGAGTTCCCTTTCCTAGTCAAAGAAAGGGGTAAGAGATGGCACCTGGAATATCGGGTCAGTCCCACCCCAATACTGCGCTTTTCCAACGGGCCTGGAAAACGGCACACTAGGAGACTGTGTCCCGCACCTGGCTCAGAGGGTCCTATGCCCATGGAGTCTCACTAATTCCTAGCACAGCAGTCTGAGATCAAGCTGCAAGGCAGCAGCGAGGCTGGCGGAGGGGCGCCCGCCATTGCCCAGGCTTGCTTAGGTAAACAAAGCAGCCAGGAAGCTCCAACTGGGTGGAGCCCACCAAGGCTCAAGGAGGCCTGCCTGCCGCTGTAGGCTCCACCTCTGGGGGCAGGGCACAGACAAACAAAAAGTCAGCAGGAACCTCCTCAGAATTAAATGTCCCTGTCTGACTGACAGCTTTGAAGAGAGTAGTGGTTCTCCCAGCACGCAGCTGGAGATCTGAGAACCGACAGACTGCCTCCTAAAGTGGGTCCCTCACCCCTGAGCAGCCTAACTGGGAGGCACCCCCCCAGTAGGGACAGACTGACACCTCACTCGGCCGGGTACTCCTCTGAGACAAAACTTCCAGAGGAACTATCAGACAGCTGAATTTGTGGTCTCACGAAAATCCGCTGTTCTGCAGCCACCACTGCTGACACCCAGCCAAACAGGGTCTGGAGTGGACCTCTAGTAAACTCCAACAGACCTGCAGCTGAGGGTCTTGTCTGGTAGAAGGAAAACTGACAAACAGAAAGGACATCCACACCAAAAACCCATCTGTGCATCACCATCATCAAAGACCAAAAGTAGATAAAACCACAAAGATGGGGAAAAAACAGAGCAGAAAGGCTGGAAACTCTAAAAAGCAGAGCACCTCTCCTCCTCCAAAGGAACGCAGTTCCTCACCAGCAACAGAACAAAGCTGGACGGAGGATGACTTTGATGAGTTGAGAGAAGAAGGCTTCAGACGATCAAACTACTCCGAGCTATGGGAGGAAATTCAAAACAATAGCAAAGAAGTTAAAAACTTTGAAAAAAAATTAGAAGAATGGATAACTAGAATAACCAATGGAGAGAAGGGCTTAAAGGAGCTGACGGAGCTGAAAGCCAAGTTTTGAGAACTACGCGAAGATTGCAGAAGCCTCAGTAGCAGATGCGATCAACTGGAAGAAAGGGTATCGCTGATGGAAGATGAAATGGATGAAATGAAGCGAAAAGGGAAGTTTAGAGAAAAAAGAATAAAAAGAAATGGACAAAGCCTCCAAGAAATTTGGGACTATGTGAAAAGACCAAACCTACGTCTGATTGGTGTACCTGAAAATGACGGGGAGAAAGGAACCAAGTTGGAAAACACTCTGCAAGATATTATCCAGGAGAACTTCTGCAATCTAGCAATGCAGGCCAACATTCAGATTCAGGAAATACAGAGAACGCCGCAAAGATACTCCTCGAGAAGAGCAACCCCAAGACACATAATTGTCAGATTCACCAAAGTTGAAATGAAGGAAAAAATGTTAAGGGCAGCCAGAGAGAAAGGTCGGGTTACCCACAAAGGGAAGTCCATCAGACTAACAGCTGATCTCTCGGCAGAAACTCTACAAGCCAGAAGAGAGTGGGGGCCGATATTCAACATTCTTGAAGAAAAGAATTTTCAACCCAGAATTTCATATCCAGCCAAACTAAGCTTCATAAGTGAAGGAGAAATAAAATACTTCACAGACAAGCAAACGTTGAGTGATTTTGTCACCACCAGGCCTGCCCTAAAAGAGCTCCTGAAGGAAGCACTAAACATGGAAAGGAACAACCGGTACCAGCCACTGCAAAAACATGCCAAATTGTAAAGACCATCGAGGCTAGGAAGAAACTGCATCAACTAACGAGCAAAATAACCAACTAACATCATAATGACAGGATCAGATTCACGCATAACAATATTAACGTTAAATGTAAATGGGCTAAATGCTCCAATTAAAAGACACAGACTGGCAAACTGGATAAGGAGTCAGGACCCATCAGTGTGCCATATTCAGGAAACCCATCTCACGTGCAGAGACACACATAGACTCAAAATGAAGGGATGGAGGAAGATCTATCAAGCAAATGGAAAACAAAAAAAGGCAGGGGTTGCAATCCTAGTCTCTGATAAAATAGATTTTAAACCAACAAAGATCAAAAGAGACAAAGAAGGCCATTACATAATGGTAAAGGGTTCAATTCAACAAGAAGAGCTAACTATCCTAAATATATATGCACCCAACACAGGAGCACCAGATTCATAAAGCAAGTCCTGAGTGACCTACAAAGGGACTTAAACTCCCACACAATAATAATGGGAGATTTTAACACCCCACTGTCAACACTAGACAGATCAACGAGACAGAAAGTTAACAAGGATATCCAGGAATTGAACTCAGCTCTACACAAAGTGGACCTAATAGACATCTAAAGAACTCTCCAACCCAAATCAACAGAATATGCATTTTTCTCAGCACCACACCACACCTATTCCAAAATTGACCACATAGTTGGAAGTAAAGCTCTCCTCAGCAAATGTAAAAGAACAGAAATTATAACAAACTGTCTCTCAGACCACAGTGCAATCAAACTAGAACTCAGGATTAAGAAACTCACTCAAAACTGCTCAACTACATGGAAACTGAACAACCTGCTCCTGAATGACTATTGGGTACATAATGAAATGAAGGCAGAAATAAAGATGTTCTTTGAAACCAACGAGAACAAAGACACAACATACCAGAATCTCTGGGACACGTTCAAAGCAGTGTGTAGAGGGAAATTTATAGCACTAAATGCCCACAAGAGAAAGCAGGAAAGATCCAAAATTGACATCCTAACATCACAATTAAAAGAACTAGAAAAGCAAGAGCAAACACATTCAAAAGCTAGCACAAGGCTAGAAATAACTAAAATCAGAGCAGAACTGAAGGAAATAGAGACACAAAAAACCCTTCAAAAAATTAATGAATCCAGGAGCTGGTTTTTTGAAAAGATCAACACAATTGATAGACTGCTAGCAAGACTAATAAAGAAGAAAAGAGAGAAGAATCAAATAGACGCAATAAAAAATGAAAAAGGGGATATCACCACCGATCCCACAGAAATACCATCTACCATCAGAGAATACTACAAACACCTCTACGCAAATAAACTAGAAAATCTAGAAGAAATGGATAAATTCCGCGACAAATACACCCTCCCAAGACTAAATCAGGAAGAAGTTGAATCTCTGAGTAGACCAATAACAGGTTCTGAAATTGTGGCAATAATCAATAGCTTACCAACCAAAAAGAGTCCAGGACCAGATGGATTCACAACCGAATTCTACCAGAGGTACAAAGAGGAACTGGTACCATTCCTTCTGAAACTATTCCAATCAATAGAAAAAGAGGAAATACTCCCTAACTCAGTTTATGAGGCCAGCGTCATCCTGATTCCAATGCCTGGCAGAGACACAACCAAAAAAGAGAATTTCAGACCAATATCCTTGACGAACATTGATGCAAAAATCCTCAATAAAATACTGGCAAACCGAATCCAGCAGCACATCAAAAAGCTTATCCACCATGATCAAGTGGGCTTCATCCCTGGGATGCAAGGCTGGTTCAACATACGCAAATCAATAAATGTAATCCAGCATATAAACAGAACCAAAGACAAAAACCACATGATTATCTCAATAGATGCAGAAAAGGCCTTTGACAAAATTCAACAACACTTCATCCTAAAAACTCTCAATAAATTAGGTATTGATGGGACATATCTCAAAATAATAAGAGCTATTTATGACAAACCCACAGCCAATATCATACTGAATGGGCAAAAACTGGAAGCATTCCCTCTGAAAACTGGCACAAGACAGGGATGCCCTCTCTCACCACTCCTATTCAACATAGTGCTGGAAGTTCTGGCCAGAGCAATCAGGCAGGAGAAGGAAATAAAGGGTATTCAATTAGGAAAAGAGGAAGTCAAATTGTCCCTGTTTGCAGATGACATGATTGTATATCTAGAAAACCCCATCGTCTCAGCCCAAAATCTCCTTAAGCTGATTAGCAACTTCAGCAAAGTCTCAGGATACAAAATCAATGTACAAAAATCACAAGCATTCCTGTACACCAATAACAGACAAACAGAGAGCCAAATCATGAGTCAACTCCCATTCACAATTGCTTCAAAGAGAATAAAATACCCAGGAATCCAACTTACAAGGGATGTAAAGGACCTCTTCAAGGAGAACTACAAACAACTGCTCAATGAAATAAAAGAGGATACAAACAAATGGAAGAACATTCCATGCTCATGGGTAGGAAGAATCAATATCGAGAAAATGGCCATACTGCCCAAGGTAATTTATAGATTAAATGCCATCCCCATCAAGCTACCAATGACTTTCTTCACAGAATTGGAAAAAACTACTTTAAAGTTCATATGGAAACAAAAAAGAGCCCACATCTCCAAGTCAATCCTAAGCCAAAAGAACAAAGCTGGAGGCATCACCCTACTTGACTTCAAACTATACTACAAGGCTACAGTAACCAAAACAGCATGGTACTGGTACCACAACAGAGACATAGATCAATGGAACAGAACAGAGCCCTCAGAAATGATGCCGCATATCTACAACTATCTGATCTTTGACAAACCTGACAAAAACAAGAAATGGGGAAAGGATTCCCTATTTAATAAATGGTGCTGGGAAAACTGGCTAGCCATATGTAGAAAGCTGAAACTGGATCCCTTCCTTACACCTTATACAAAAATTAATTCAAGACGGATTAAAGACTTAAATGTTAGACCTAAAACCATTAAAATCCTACAAGAAAACCTAGGCAATACCATTCAGGACATAGGCATGTGCAAGGACTTCATGTCTAAAACACCAAAAGCAATGGCAACAAAAGCCAAAATTGACAAATGGGATCTAATTAAACTAAAGAGCTTCTGCACAGCAAAAGTAACTACCATCAGAGTGAACAGGCAACCTACAGAATGGGAGAAAATTTTTGCAACCTACTCATCTGACAAAGGGCTAATATCCAGAATCTACAATGAACTCAAACAAATTTACAAGAAAAAAACAAACAACCCCATCAAAAAGTGGGCAAAGGACATGAACAGACACTTCTCAAAAGAAGACATTTATGCAGCCAAAAAACACATGAAGAAATGCTCATCATCACTGGCCATCAGAGAAATGCAAATCAAAACCACAGTGAGATACCATCTCACACCAGTTAGAATGGCCATCATTAAAAAATCAGGAAACAACAGGTGCTGGAGAGGCTGTGGAGAAATAGGAACACTTTTACACTCTTGGTGGGACTGTAAACTAGTTCAACCATTGTGGAAGTCAGTGTGGCGATTCCTCAGGGATCTTGAGCTAGAAATACCATTTGACCCAGCCATCCCATTACTGGGTATATACCCAAAGGACTATAAATCATGCTGCTATAAAGACACATGCACACGTATGTTTATTGCGGCACTATTCACAATAGCGAAGAGTTGGAACCAACCCAAATGTCCAACAACGATAGGCTGGATTAAGAAAATGTGGCACATATACACCATGGAATACTATGCAGCCATAAAAAAGGATGAGTTCATATCCTTTGTAGGGACATGGATGAAACTGGAAAACATCATTCTCAGTAAACTATCGCAAAGACAAAAAACCAAACACCGCATGTTCTCACTCATAGGTGGGAATTGAACAATGAGAACTCATGGACACAGGAAGGAGAACATCACACTCCGGGGACTGTTGTGGGGTGGGGGGAGGGGGGAGGGACAGCATTAGGAGATATACCTAATGCTAAATGACGAGTTAATGGGTGCAGGAAATCAACGTGGCACATGGATACATATGTAACAAACCTGCACATTGTGCATATGTACCCTAAAACCTAAAGTATAATAAAAAAAAAAAGTTGTTAGTCTTTTTAATTTTGGTCATTCGAGTAGCACTATCTCACTATGCTTTTAATTGGCATTTCCCTAATGATCAATGTTATTGAGAAATTTTCCATGGGCTTTTGGGCCATTTTTATATCTTCTTATGTGAAATGCTTGTTCAAGTCTTTTTCCCTTTTAAATTAAGTTGTTTGTTTTTCTATTATTCAGTTGCAGGAGTTTTAAAATATATCCTGGATGTAAATCCATTGTCAGATATGTGTTATGCAAGTACTTCCTCCCAGTCTGTGGCTTGACTACTCATTTTCTTAATAATATCTTTTGATAAGTTTTTTGTCAATTAAGTCTAATTTATCATTTTTTCTTTTATTTTTTTTTAAATTTTCTGTTTCCAGACTAAAAAATCTTTTCATACTCCTTGAGGGTAAAGGCCATCTCCTATGTTTTGTTGAGACCTTTTTTGGTTATTCCTTCTTGAATAAGTTTTGGTAAATGGTGTTTAAAAAATGTTTTTTCATATAAATGGTCAAATTTATTGGCATAAAACTGTTTATAATATTTTCTTACCATCCTTAGAGTGCCTGCAGAATCTCGTTTGTTATTCCTGATAATGGTTATTTGCATTTGTTCTCTTTCTTTTAAAATCAAACTTCCTATATATTTAGACATGTTATAAATATTTTCAGGGAATAAATTTTTAGCTTTCTTAATTGTATCCATTGTTACTCTGTTTTATACTTAATTAATTTCAGTCCTTATATTTTTTTATTATGTTTGTAGTAATCATTTATAACTTTATTGAAGTGTAATTGACATTCAATAAACTGCACATATTTATGGTATTCAAATATATACGTATAAACACATGTAAAACTATCACCACAATCAAGATAATATCTACTCATCATATCTACTACCTTTAAGTTTTCTTTCTGTATGATTCTTTGTAATCTATCAGTCTATCCATCCATCCACTGCTCTGCTTCCCCCAAGGAATTACAAATCTGCTTTTTTCCCCCACTATGGGTTATTTTGTATTATCTAGAAATATATGAAATGTGTGTGTGAGTGTGTATGTTTGTGTATATATGTATATATAAAATCCTACAGTATATTATTCTTTATCTTTTTTCACTCAGCATTTTTATCTTGATGTTCATCTATGTTTTTGTGTGTATGGATATGCCACAATTTATCCATTCATCTGTTGATAGACATTTGGAACATTTCTGATTTGGGGTTATTACAGTAAAACTTCTATGGACAGTTGCTTACAAATTTTGTATGTACACAGATATATTTTTCTCTTCTGTAAATACGTAGCAAGGTAGTGGCTGAGTCATATGGTAGTTGTATGTTGAACTTTTTAGGAAACTACAAAACTGTTCTCCAAAGTGGTTGCTTCACTTTATAATCCATTTAACAGCGTATGAGACTTCTAGCTGCACAACATTCTCACCAAGACTTGGCATTGTCTATCTTTTTAATGTTAGTAATATGTATGATATGCTATACAGACCTTAGGTTATTTCCTTCTGAAAAAAAATATTGATTTTGTTCTAACAGAAAGGCAACTTAGATGGCCTCAGTCTACACTTTTGTCTCCTCTGTGGAGGGCAGGAGTTTAAATGTCCACTCATTTCTTTCAGACTTTCAACTGGTATTTACAGAGGGCTTCCTGCAATCTCTCCTATGCACATGGTTCAGGTGTCCACTTTATGTTTTTGTGCTTTCCTGTTGTGGCTTTCTCATTTGGGGGTTTGTCCCTTACTTTCCAGTTATAATGACTGCCACAAACTCTGTAGTTTGACTCCCACAGGGTTTAATGACTTGACTTGTGAAGAAAAGTCAAAATTAGTGATTTTTTTTTTCTGTTTGGTCCAGAGTTTATAGTTGGTATCTGCAGGGTGGTTATGCTGATACAAACTACTCCTCTATTAAAATAATAAAACTTCTACATGCCCATGCCAAAACTTTTAAGATTGAACAGCTCATGCAAGACTAGTTATCAAAATAACCAAAGTTGACTCAGATTGGTGGCAGTGCGTCCCTGAAACTGAATGGAGAAGAGTTATAGCCGGTTTGGTATTTTCCTCTTACAAATTAAAACCATTCCATTCCTGGGCTGGGTACTCATCTGGGACTGGAATTAACCTACTAAATAATGTTGTTTGTTCTGGAAATTTCATGTCTGAGTTCCTGTGGATTGAGATACCCATTGTCCACACACAAGGAGCCAATGCAGTGTTTTTTTAGGAATATACCATAAGAGTCAGGGTAAACATTTAAATTATGTTACCTTTCTATGGATATGGGATGAAGAGTGGAAACCAAGGTGAAACCAAGCTGAAAGAGCAATGAGTAATATTACAAAGTAGAAGTGGAGAATTCTATATAAATTTCTGATCTGCTGATTTTTTTTTTTTCATTTACAGTCCGTTGAATTTGATTTGCTGCTATACAGCTCCAGTGGTGACTGCAGAAAGTGTTAAAGGTTGCAAAGAACATTAGGAAGAATAGACCAGATTCAGCTTTTATGGTTATTTCTGTTTAAGTAAATCTTACCTTTCACCAGGAGTGGAATACAATTGAGAGATCTACTGTTAGATCAACAGATCTTCGGTTATCTTTGATGTATAATCAGAGTCGTTTTTTGTCCAAGGACAGATAGTTATTAGTTACCTGCACTGACGGTGATCAGAACAGATTAATATATCTTTATGTTTGTATATTCTGTCCTGCTTGCTTATGGAAGGAAGACAAGAAATATAGATAAATAGTGTAAAAAATGTATACATCGGGCAATGTACCTTTTCAAAGCATTTCACATGATCTTTCCTTAATGCACAGTCTCATATTATTTAGTTTCTATGTGTGAATTGAATTCAGGAAAAGAGACTGGTTGAATTTTGAGTTAGTGCACTTTTCTCTATTAAATATAATATTTCATTAAATTTTAAGAAGCTTTTATTAATTCCCCATTTCTTAGAAACATGTGCAAGAGTTTATAGTTCAGTCAAAAGTCTCTTTTCTTTCCTAATCTTGCTTTTTAATTTGGAAAAGGAATTTTATTGACCTTTATTGGAAACAGAGATTCTAAATTGCCAAATGCCCTAAATGTAGATAGATGTAACTTAAATCACCTCTCCTGTTGATTTGAACTTTGAGTCTGTCAAGCTATTGATTTTTGTTTGTTAGCATGAATTTTAAATAGCCTAAAATGTTGTTTTCCCAAACTTTTCCTCCAAAAAAGTACCCTTTTACCATTATTTGTTTCTCTCATAAACTTGTGCTTTAAGAGAGTTTTTTTTTTTTTTGGCACAACAAACTACATTTGCTAGACAGTAGTTTGTGTTGTCCTATGACAGCTAAATATATAACTTTATTGAGTCTTTTAAATTATAGAAAATAACGTGTGAGTCCACACTTATTTCTGTTGCGGAAGTCAAAGAATGCAGGGACCTGAGTAGGGATACAGTGAGTAAAATAGCAAGAATACAATGGTTTCCTTGATAACAACTTCCGTCTTATTAGAAACATACTTAAGACCAAGTTTAAACAAAAGAGAATCACTCTCAGGACCAGTAATTTCTGCTGATATCCAGAAAATAAAATTGGCTGCATGACATATTTGCAAATAATATTGCAGAATGACATCTCATTGAATGTATTTAATTTTTTGACTTCTAAGGAGAAAGTAATGTTAAAAAAAAAACCAACCTCACAGAATGCTAAATACTTAAATGCATCTAAACATTCTCAACATCCTTGATTTTCCAAATTTTCTTTTCTGTCATGTCAGTTGTTTCAACTTTCATGGAACTGCCCTGATGGAAAAGCATTCTCCCTGTTTAGAGGTGATAGAATGTCGCCCTCGAAATAGAGTAATCCCCAAGTGCTTTCATTTATAAAGATTGTGCTTATGCTCGATTACACTTAGTGAAATTGTAAAGTTCATATTATACTCGTTCATACAGTTTCCACAGTGTCCCTTTCTCAGTCTTGGGGTTTCTTATCTGCAGAGAGCCCCATATTGTCCCTACCCCTCTGCCAGCCTCCGTCAAAACTTATCCTTTCTACTTATAGTTACCACTGCATAATGCTAACTGTGTAGTAGCACAGGGCTAACTCATATAATAAATGTACTTATATTTTATGTCCCTAAATAGAAGTTGAGTAAATTTCTAATGGTGGATGTCTTATCTTTATCTTCAGTTTTCTTTAAAAACAGGAAATGAAGTTAGCAACCTGGCCCTCTTCACTCTCCTAAAACTGCTCTTGGAAAAACACTGCTGGTCTCCTAATACTGTGCATAACAGATAATTTTTAAGCTTATCTTATTCGCCATTTCCCCAGCATTGAGATATTGCCTACTTCGTTCTGACCATTTTCTCCTCCCTTGGCTTCAGAAACATGGCTCTATCCTGGTTTTCTATTTCTCTGACTCTTCCTTCTCCATTTGCTTAGTTCCCTGAGATACTGGTGATTCCCAGGGTTCTATTCTTGCCACTCTTTTCTTATGTTTTTCTCTCTCACTGAATAAACCAATTTATTTCCATGTTTCTATGCATTTTCTCATCCTACACCTTCTTGAAGTTTTGTCTGTCACACTCACATAGGCCTTTCAAGATTCAGTTGGCTGTCAGTTCCTGTTAATGATGCTTTGAAGCATGATCTCACTTATATGTAGAATCTAAAAAATTGAACTCGGTGGTTACCCAAAACTGGGAGGGATGGGAGAAGTAGGAGGCAGGCGGGGATGGCTAATGGGTACAAAAATAATAGAAAGAATGAATTAGACTTAGAATTTGATAGCACAGCAGGGTGACTATAGTCAATAATAACTTAATTGTACATTTAAAAAGAACGGAAAGAGTGTAGTTGGGTTGTTTGTAATTCCAAGGATAAATGCTTCAAGAGATAGATAACCTGTTCTCCATGATGTGATTATCATGCCTTGCATGCCTGTATCAAAACATCTCATGTACCCCATAAATACATATACCTACTATGTACCCACAAAAATTAAAAATGAAAAAAATAAAAGTAAAAATATATAAAAATTTGAACTTGAAATATAGAGGATAGAATGGTGATTACCAGAGGCTGAGCATGGGGAATGGGTGTGAAAAGGGGAAATGTTGGTCAAAAGGTGCAAAGCTTTAGTTAGATACCAAGAATGAGTTCTGGTAATCTATTGTGCAGCAAGATGGCTATCGTTAATAATAATATATTGTATATTTAAAATTGCAAAAAATTGATTTAGGTGTTCTCACCACAAAGAAACAATAGGTATAAGAAGTGACAGAGATGTTAATTAGCTTGATTTGCTCATTCCACAATGTATATATTTATTAAAGCATCACATTGTACCCCATAAATATATGCAATTATTGTTTGTCAATAAACTAAAAGTAAAAAAGAAAAAGCCCAGCTCAGATTAATTCTTTCCTGGTCTTGTTTAGAGCAAATCAACCCCTATTGTGTAAGAACACTGATTTTTATATATACTTCTGTTATTGCTCTTATGATACTATTTACATGTTACTTTCCCCAGTGACTCTGTGAGCTAATGAAGGGTAACTCTGTGTTTTATTGATCTTTGTCTCTCCCCTAGCGCCTAATACAGGAGGACTATATTCACTCAGCCAAGCAAGAGAAAATAAAATTGTTTGCTTGTTATATCATTATCTCCAGAGTAAATTATGTGAGTACCAATACACTCTCGAAGTTAATTGAAACCAAGAAGGATTAGATGACATATGGCACATGCTCAATAAGTTTATGTCAAATGGATGAGAGAGAATATAAATAGATAAGCAAATAAAAACGTAGATGCTATTCACCTGTATTGATTCAAACTGTTTTAGGCACCACACAAGTTTACATAGCTACGGAGGTGGTCGGGTGTTAGAAAGTTCCAGTTCCAAATGTGTGTAATTAAATGGTATGTTTTATCTTGAAATCATTCCATCACA
Organism: Symphalangus syndactylus; assembly: GCF_028878055.3. NCBI lineage: Eukaryota > Metazoa > Chordata > Mammalia > Primates > Hylobatidae > Symphalangus > Symphalangus syndactylus. The sequence continues at coordinate 107,093,604 of NC_072425.2, forward strand.
TCTGCTTCCATAGTATATAGATTCATGTAAATTTAGCCAAGGAAGTCTTTCTTCATTTCTACCAATTTTTAAATTTGTATTTTCCAATAGCCTTTTAAAAAATTCCACTGGCTACGCACGGTGGCTCATGCCTATAATACTAGCATTTTGGGAGGCCAGTGTGGAAGGATCACTTGAGCCCAGGAGTTTGAGACCAGGCAAACTCCTGGGCAATGAAATGAAGCCCTGTCTCTACAAAAAAATCGACAAAATCAGCCAGCATGGTGGTGCATGCCTGTGGTCCCAGCTACTCAGGAGGCTGAAACAGGAGGATTGCTTTAGCCCAGGAGTTCAAGGCTGTGGTGATCTATGATGCTTCCACTTCACTCCAACCTGGGTGACAGGGTAAGACTCTGTCTCCAAAAAAAATAAATAAATAAAAGTTCCACTGACAAATCCATCATGTCTCCATTGTTCATGCTATCTTCCCTTATGCTTTAATTGTATGACATTTAACTATTTTCATTTATTTGAACTAATTTGACTTCAAGTTAAATCATACTAGGAAGCAAAAAAGAAATGCCAAAGGAGAGACTACTTCCTCTTCAGAAATAAAGTGAAATAAATGATTTTTTTCATTTGTTAATACAATCAATCTTTCAACATTTAGAAAAGTGCATCTATACCTAATGGTTAGAGTCTTTGGGGTAACACTTATGATAAATAATTATTTTGTTCAATAATACATTTGAGATAATTTCTTAATTAGTCTCTCAGAAGTCTCTTGTGAAACTAAGAATTCTTCTTTTTTTTTAATGGTATGTGAAGAAGTCCTTTATTTTATCATGTGACGCCACATAACAGTTGCCTAACCACACAATGCAGATATGAGTAGAAAAGATGGCTCAGAAATAGAGTGTACTAGTATTAGTGACTCAATTAGTGACCATTATGATAAAAGGAATAAAGTTTTGACTGATTTACAGGAGTTTTAAAATGCATTTTATATTGAGAAGTCATTTCATGCTTTCTTAAAACAATTATTGTATTGAACTAAAAATTAACTAGTAGTTTGTTCACATAAAAAATCTACATTCAAAAACATGCTTACAAATTTTCCACTTAGTCTATTTTTCTGTTCTCAGCAGTACTACAAATGCCTCATTCCGTCATCATGTTGAATTCCTCAGCATCTTCTATATCATTTCCGGGGGCATCTTTGGGAAGTAGTGATGCCTATCTTCACTCAGAAGCACTGACAACCCCAATATACCACAATTCATACCTTTTTCCTTCTCTGAGGTGTGCTGCTTTTAGGCACAACAGAAAAAAACACACTACTAGGATTTGAAAAACTACGTTTTGGGCCTGGTTAGGTCATAAACTACAGAAACCTTACATCATATATTCTCCCCAGGTGCTTGTTTCTCCACTGCAAAAAAATAATTCATATTTACTTGGTCCTTTGTAGTCCTTTACTATTTCATTTATCTTCGTGATAACCCTTAAATTTAAGTAAGGTAGCATTATTCTCGTTTTAAAGAAGAAATTCAATCTCAAAGAGGATATAGTCTCCCAAAGATCCCACAAGTAGTAATGTAATAGGCAGAGCTAAACTCACACACTCTCACTCAAGATCCTAGTACTGATACATGCCGTGCTAATAAGTTTGCTAAAATGGATGAAGTGGCAATTTCTCAGGTCCCTTCCAGTGATCCCCTTCTCTGCTTCAACTTGCTATTTTTTCTTTCTTCTCTCAACTAGCATTAACATCCGAAACTATACATAATCACCAAATTTCATTTACCAGGGTTTTTGGATTTAATTATTCTTTAAATTTTTCTATTTCCATGTCAAATCCAGAAAAATGTTACTTTTTCGAAAATTTCTACTGCTGCCTGCCTCTCTGAAGGCCATGGGACTTACCTATTTGTTTGCCAAAGCAGAAATTTCCAACATTTTGCAAATACCACTAATTACCTTTTATAACTGTAAAGACAATTATTCCATACTTAAAACCAATTCAAAATAAAATAAGTCCTCAGTACTTCTTATTCCCTGGAGTAGTAATTTTAATTAGATTCTATAGATTCATTGTTTTCTACTGTGTGCCTTTATTTGGGAAATACTGTCAGTCTACCTTTCTATTGTGTCTCTTTCCCTAACAAGAAAATGTCAGTCTTAAGAGTCAGGAAAGCTTTTACTTTCACTATCACATATGAAGAATGAACTAAACACCTAACTAGGAAAGTAAAACTTAAATGAGGGACTCAGGGACATTTCCCAAGGGGTCATATGATCAATTTAAAAGTTGGTATGTTGTGCCTAAAATAACAAATTAATTATTTTACTTATAATAAATGTACAGATGTGCTGATTAGTCATGCTGACATGTACATATGAAATATGCCCAAACCAAATTAAAAGAAAACAAAATATATTCTATGGCAATCTTGAAAAGTCAGGGAGCTCAATAAATACTAAGAATATGCTCTCACAATGAGAGAATTAAACACTTGGTAGTTAACATAATTTAACCTGCAAAAAATGAGATAATATACAGGATGAGGGATGAGGAGTACACATAGGAAATTTTTGCGATTTTCTTCATTTTGATTGTATTGCTTTCTTGTCTTCATGAGGGAAGATTTTGAGTTCAAAAGTAACAAAATATTTAAGAAGGGAATTCACATCTTTCTGTTCTAAATGGTATTCTTGCGCTATTTTCTCAGCAGTCCATGTTTCTTGATAACGTTTATGATTATTGAGAAGTGTCAATGCTTCTATAATGGAAATTTTGCCTTTGGGAATGCTCTTAATATTTATTATATCAAAGTGATGGCCTTTGGGCAATCTGGATTCCTTTGGCTCTTGACGTGTTTCAGCAGCTTTTACCTGCACGGAAGACACAGGATCTTTGGAATCAACATATACATCTTTTAGAAATGACAGCATCTTGTCATCTTTACGAGCAATCTTTACCTTAATTTCTGGATAGAGACTAATCTGCTCTTGCAGGAGGCTGTTGGTGGAGGGGTGACTGGGAGTGGGAGACGGCTTCGTCTTGCTGATTTCCCATTCCGCTGGGTTCTCCAGGTTGAAATTCCTGATCCCGCGAATCACCGCAGCCCCCATCTCCTCAACACGATGCCCTCAGATTCACGCCGCAGAGGGGAACACCGACACAGGAAACCTCCGGCGAAACTGAGAATTCTTATAATATCTTATGAAATTAACTGCTCTTTTAATATTGTGCCATCATTTGTAAGAATTATATTCAATACCTTAATTTAAGCCACTCTAAAAATAGCAAAGCTGACAAAAACGACTAATCCTTGTAACATACTATCTTGTGTACTCTAAGATCAACCATTCACCAATTATTTAATTTTTGGGAAACAACTAATTTGAAATAATCAGGTTTTCTCTCTCAATAGCTGAGGTTTTGAACATCTTTTGGGGAAAAGAGAAATTTCATTCTCAGACTCTTCTATGTTTACAATAAAATCTTTTTGTTAACTATATTCACTAAGCTAAGAAAGAGAAAATAAAATGGTTTGCTTGTTATATCATTATCTCCAGAGTAAATTATGTGGGTGCCAATAAACTCTCTAAATTCATTGAAACTGAGAAAGATTCTATTGCAACACACAAACAACTTTTCATGATTGCTGCTTATTTTCAAGCACATCTTTGTATATAATTAGTTCCTCTTCCTTAAAACAGATCTTGTTTTGTGCTTCATAATTTCATGTCTAAGATGAAAATATAATTTTCTGAAGTTGATTTACACAGCAAATCAAGGGAGTAGTAGCATTGTTTATTTTATTGGATGGGAAAGACTTACTGGGCAAGAGAAAATTCTACATCTATTTTTTCTTTGAATCTGCTTTGAAGACAAAATTATGAAACAAAGACATAAAAGTGCAATTGCTATTTCTGACAATATTGGGTGAGCAAAAGATGGCAGCTCCAAAGAAAAGAAAGAACAAAATTATAATAACTGTTGTAGTTGCCTTAATAGTAAAGTGCAGGAAAGTTTTCAGAAGCATCCCAAAGGAGTAAATTATTTTTCTCTGAATACACTCACAGCATAGAAAACAACTCATTATAGAGATTTCCTTTGGGAGTTCTCTAATGGCTATAATGACAAATCCCATAAGTGTACGTATCACCCTAAGATATAGCCATGGAGTCATGCCTTTATATTTCCGGAAAGTTATATGCTTTACCCAGTAACTAGAATTGGCCTTGCCATTTTTTTTAAAATTCTGAAACTTAGTTCATTACAGATGGCTATACTGAGTCAATGCAGAGGTTGAAGATTTTTCTGGAGATCTAGAAATCTCCTTGCTATGCACTTTCTGTCTTTTCAAGATGAAGTTAATTGGAATTCTTTAAGCCTGAATATAAGAGAGTGAGTCATTATTCAGCATTCACCGTCTTCCTAACCCAAGAATGCAAAATACTTTAAAGACCAAACCAAATGCAAAATTTGGGTTGAACTCAAGGCTAAAGAAAACGCAAGGAGGTGGAAAAATACCTAAAGGCTTTGTGTCCATTAATTCTCAAGGGCCAGTTACCCTAAATTGAAGAAGAGGAATGCAAAATGCAGCAAGGAGATTGCCACATTATCCTAAGGAATTTTGATAATTTTAGGAGTTAACTTATATCAGCATCCACAAATCCAAAAAAATCAAAGAACAGAAGTTACCAAAAACAAGAGAACATAAAAAAATTAACTGTATACCACCAAAATAATCTAAATAAATAACTTGTAAGTCTAATTCCAGTGGAAATTACATAGCGGTGCCAAAGAGAAAGAGGTATAAATTGCTAAATAATATCAGAAGGGAGTACAGTATAATCCCCTCTGAAGAGATCACTGTACTTTCCAGGAGGCTCACGGAGCTGCTTCTCATCAAACTTCCTACAAAGTAACTTAATGATTTTTTAATATTTTTGATGAAGGAATAAGTCACACACACACACACACACACACACACACACACACACACACACACACAGATTATGTTCATATTAAGCCTACCAAGAGTGATTGAAGCATTACTGGGACTGCTGAAAGAGGTTAACAGTTTTCTAGACAAAAGCCGCCTTAGACACGAAGAATGAACAACTGAAGATTAGTTTGTCTAAAAGTCTCATTACTGCATGTAGAAGCATGGTAAGTCTTTTTCTACACACTCCAAGAAAGGAAATGAGATGAATTTTGGGAACATGACATTATGTTTCTGGTGGGATTTTAAATTTTGGTCTAATTAACATGGCATGAGGTTATCTTTCAGAAGGTCCCAGAACATATGTGAATAGGAATGCTTCAGATATACATAATTGTCCATGTTGAGTAAATCACTTTGTAAGGGTACTAAATCCCCTAATAAACAGACTGAGCGAAAATCATGAAAATTGTTTTTTAGTCACAAGTCTAGAGAAAAAATCATCCAAAGCTAAAAAGATGAACTAGTTATATATTCACTTTTCAATTTACCTTTGATATAATAAGATATACATCAAATTTAAGATCAATTAACTAGTAAATACTATAACTCAGTTTCCTTGTAAACACACCAGACATATGCTCATAATATTTTAAAATAGATTTCTTAAGGGAAATTTGACTTCTATCTATTTTAAAACTGTTTAAACACTTTGAACTATTTGGATGAAATATTCAAATGGATGTTAGTAAATAATAGAACATATGTTATGATTTTGTTGTTTTACATGTAACTTCCTAATGAAATTATACTTACAGAATAGACTTTTTGCTTTGGGGAATTTTTTATGCCAACATTTGTTACAAGTGTGTGTCTGATGAAAATTGAGAGACGGTAATAGGCAGTGATGCAACAACTCCTCCTTATAGAGTGGATTTAATGACATTAGATCAAGCTGTGCTGCCTGTGTACACAAACAGGCAATGCCTCTTGTTCATGGCAACCTGGAAAACTTTCAGTAGGCTTATTACTTTGCATGACCACATTCTTATAAGGCATATCAGCAAATATGTAGCAGCCTAAATTCCAAAAAAAAAAAAATAACAAAACTGCACAAGCCACATTATAATGCTAAAAGTGAAGAAAAGTCTTGCACTTTGTGTAAAAAATTCAGCTGTGAGTACAACCAAATTGGATAATTTGGGACAAAAGCCCATTTTAGAAAGGGTCACCCAAATCAATATTTTATTATCATTATATATAAACCAGATATTTGCCAAATAACTTATTTAATTTGGGAAGAAACACTCTATAAATTATAAAAATGGTTTAGTAGAAAAGTTATTCTACATGATAGATTCCTACAGGGGAGAAAAATCTCAAATATAACCTTAAGAAGGTACATCACAACTTTGGGTGAATACTTTCAGTGATTTTTTGAAGGTATTTTCCTACCTGAATGCCACTGAGGCTGTCATTCTCATAATTAAAGTCACATGTCTAGGTTAGAAAATGTTTACAGCCTGGGAAAAGAAAGACATTAATATTTTATAAAGAATTAACTACTATCAGAAGGGTGTCATCTAATACACCATGTTTAGGGTTATGAAGGAAAAGAACATCAAGAAATTTTTAACATGGAGACAGAAAGAATACAAACTGCAAAATGTCTATAGGAAGGTGGGACAATAGAAAGACATAGAATGAAGGTTTAAGGTCGGAATATCCACTTCAGAAAGGAATCTGAAGATTTATGTGGGAGTAGGGAGAGGAGAGGGTGGAAAAATAGAAGACAAACTGTGAATCTTCAGAATTGAGTTTGGAGGTGGTCTCTGTCTAACAGTCATGAGAGGAATGAAAAGTTTGACAAGAAAATAACACCTGTTAGAATCTGTCATTAATAGAATGAAGAGTGTGGTTCTGCAGAAGATTCTCTGTAAGCATAAAAATCACAAGCAAGATTGAGAGATCCTGTTTCCAAATACAGTCTGACAGGTAAAATTTCACCAAGTATTAGTCTGTGGATGGCCAAATCTCCCCCTGCAAAAAGCAGGAACCATGCCTGGATGAAGAAAAGGAAATTGAAAGTGTCCATTAAAATAGACAAAATTCTGTCGCTAGATTTTCACTTCATATTGACAACTATTAATTAAATGCTGCTTTGGGTGATTGCCTGGGTTAGGATGTCAGGACGTCAGGACATCAGACTTCCATGTAATCTCAAACAGTACCATCATGGCATTTTCTTGATTGGTCTATTTTCATTTTCTGTGGGCTTTTAAGATTTTAATATTATTAGGCTAGTCATTTGTTTAATTTCTATCCTTCCTGCAGATTCTTTCCCATTGAAACAATGTTTCTGAGAGATGATGTGACTTGGTGATACCAATCAGGGGCTGCTTACCCAAGAGGAAAATTTCCCGTTGGAAAATTGCTGGGCTCTCAGCAAAACCAGACACCTCTCAGGCAAAGGGCTTGAGGCTGACGAGAGCCAATGAAGAGGACACTTATGTCTAACCATATGAAAAGCCTAGACGATAAGCATGTACATGTTCATATTATTCTGACAATCATGATGTTCTGCCTAGGGTACAATAGTTTTCACTATAATGAATAATACTGCAGTAAACATTCTGCTCATATAATACCTACATCACAGAACTGTACAGTTGAAAGAGACCACATATACTATCTAATCCAATTGTTTCCCAATTACTATAGCTGAAATTCCTTCTTCCCATATAAAATCCTATATAGCATTTCTTTGTCCCTGCACCACTCCTATCTAATGTAGTGCCTTAGTTGTTTAGAGGAAGGAGAGAATTCTTCTTTTTTGTAACGTTCTGTCTTTCATCCTGAAGGATTTCTTCCATTTTCCATTTTATCTGGGAGGTGCTTTTCACACTTCTTCACACCGACCTCACTCTTTAAAGTCTTGAGCATGTAGTTGGAGATGTCCCACCAATAATTATGTTGGCAATTTCCAAATAGGGAGAGTATTCTTGATAAGCAATCTCATCAGCAACTCTCATGATCCTCCTTCCCCAAGCCTAGATCAGTCATTCCCTGGATCTGAGGCTTTTATTTTATTTAATAAGGACTTGCAAAGAAAAGCATCGAACTTGATGTATAAGGTAAAAAAATTCCTAACACAGGCTATTTTTATTATTTTCAAACAGTGTAGAATGATGTAGGCACAAAATTGCCTCTATATCGTAATTTTCTTTCTCAAATAAGACAGTTTGGAAAAATATTTACTCTTCAAATCAGAGGATAATAGCATCCGTGTACTTAGAGCTCAAAATTGGAATATTTATCTAACAGTTCTGAACATTGTGTATATGAAAATCATTTGTTGTTATTGTTGTTGCTGTTTGTTGGGTGGGGGTTGGAGGGATGGGAGGGTGTTCTACTAGCTCGTGGTTGTATTTTCTACCATCTCTAACTAAAATAGAAATGTGTATTGGAGAACACAGAAATATTAAATTTTCTTGCAAAGATGGTCACCTAAAACTAATAGGAAGATTTTAAAATGTTGAGTATTTAATATTGTCTTCAAGTGAAATAGTGAGACAAAGATTTATTTTCTTATTCTTTTCTTTGTCTCACTCTCTCCTTTGTCACATAAACTGCTTTTGTTTTTCATGTAGCTCAGTGCCTGCCATTTAGTCATCTATATATGGTTCCTTTGGAGCAAGCAAATAGAATATTTTCTTGGCTTTTGTGTCCAGCAGGAGCAGGACAAGGAAATAATTCCAGCACAAATATTTGGCTGTCCGGATCTTTTCCACAAAACAAAAATAGAAAAGTAGAAAAATTTTTTAAACTTAGCTCTCAGGAGCAGTTGTCTGACAAATATTATTGCATCTGCAATGCAGTTCTTGAAGAGACAATCCCAGGTGAAGCCATCCCCCTGGTTTACATGGCTTACAGGTGAAAACGAAGTTTGCTTGCATACTTGCTTGGCTTTCTCCAAACATCTAGTAGTCACAGTAGATGACTGGTAGGCAGAGGCTTTAGTATCCAATCAAAAAAGATACTCACACATCTCAATTCTTAGGTATTCTTTCCATATCTCCAAGCTGGGCTACACAGTATTCAAAACAAAATTCTCTGTTGAAATTATTATATAGATATAGACATATAATACTATTTCCCTCAAGCAAAGCAAAATAATTTTATGATTGAATCCATATCATGTCCATACATAAAAATGCAAATGGAAAATTTCAATGATCAAAATCAGCATTTCCAAAACTTATTTACAAATGATAAAAAATTAACTAAAGTCAAACAGTATAACAGGAGTTGTAATGCAACCTGCAATCTTGAATTTAGGAAAATGCAGAAGGCACTGATAATACATTTGACACAGCATGATAGGAGAGAGATCGTATGTTTTTCTCCTGTTTGGGTACATCCGCTCATATGAGGCAATGAACAGCAACCCGCTTGACTGAGGTGTGGTGCAGCTGGATCTCAGAATGACTTGGGTGTTTGTTCAAACCAATATAAACTTTCATTGTCACACAAATCCTTGATTTAATAGGATTATTAACCCAGCAGGGATTATGGAAAGGAGAACATTTCTGATTTGATCATAAACCCATTTTGTTTTACACGTGCCTTTAAAATATTTGCCATCCCTTTATGAATGAGAGTTTTGATGATTAGCATGGCAGATGTCATGTATCTTCTAAAACCGTTTGAACGAAGGAACTAGAAACTAGAACTAGGAGTTTTAGTTAGAAGAAGAAAGCATTTCTACTAAGTTTGAGGTATTGAGCGTGAGATGTCAAAATTATCCAGATTGAATAGCTGCAGAGTTGAACAAATAGAAAATTAATGTTAGTGGTCTCTTCTTAGTTGATTTAAAATAACTTATTTATTATCAAGTTTCAACTGGGCCTAGAATATGTCTCCAAGGATGAAAGACTGGAGCTCTCCCTCACATATGGTCAATTTTGTCTCTAAGTTACCTAGTGCATCAAACGAGCTCTCAGACTAATCTAAATACAGAACTTTGCATATTAGTTCTTATTTGATTTTCCCAATGAAGTTATTCATATTTGGTTTGGAAATTTCCCTGTCATTCTGCTTCTTCCAGCATTAACTGATGCTGCACACATTAACAGTACTCCATTGATTATTATCTTTGATTAATAGACTGAATAACCCCTCTTTTTCTATTTCCTTCCTGCAAGCTATCTCCTCACTAATACATCTCTCTCTCGTGCGCGAGCTTTTCTCTCTCTCTCTCTCTCTCTCTGTGTGTGTGTGTGTGTGTGTGTGTGTGTGTGTTCCTCTGCTTCTCTTACTAAATCATTTATTTAACCTTTGAGGAATTTCTGTGATATTAACCTTTGAGGAATTTCTGTGATATGATTATGGTAGTAGTTGTTTTTAAAAATCTCCTTAAAACAAAATTGATTAACTATAAGTAACAGAAAAAAAAAATACTCAGATGACATTTTCTACAAATTTTACACGCAATTCAGAATCCAGCCTATTACTTTATGGGGAAATACTAGAGAGTTTTCAACAAGAGACAACAGAGCCCACTATCAGCACATCTGCTAAACATGGCATTGAAGCTATTATCCAATGCAATCAGAGAAATCCGTTAAAGGACAAATAGTGAAAAGCAAGAAATAAAACTAGTATTATTAACAGTTGTTATGATATGGTTGAACTTTTCAAAACTCCAAGAGAATCTATGAAAAAAATTGTTTTTATCTATGGGAATTTAGTCAAGGAGAAGGTTATAAAATTAGCAGATAGAAATTATTAGTCTTTATGTATACAAGCAATAGCCAGTTAGAAATACGAGAAAAGTCTCATTTATAATAGCAAGCAAAAATAGTTAGAAAAGAAAAATAGTTAAAAACCTGGTTAAAGCCTTACCATAACAATACCTTTAAAAAGCCTTAACTTTAAAACATTACTGAGAATTACACACTATACTTTAAAAAGATTAAGTTATCATGTTTCCAACTAAAGATTCAACATCATAAATATATCCATTTACTGCTAATTTATAAATTAATATAATTCTAACAGAATTCTGAAAACGTTTTAAACTAGAAATGATTATTAAATTGATAGAGCAAAACAAACAAGCAGTAATAGCCATGATAACAGCAATTCATGCAGTAACAAAGGTTCATAATAAAAATTCTCAACAAACTAAGTAAAGATGGAAACTTTTTAATGTAATAAAGAACAAGCACGGGCAGTGGGGAAGAGGGTTCTATAGTTAACATCATGCTTAATACAGAAATACTGAAGACTTTTTATTTAATATTAGGAACAAGGCAAGGATGCTTACTCTCATCCTCTATTTAATAATATCCCAGAATTCACAGCCATTATAACAAGACAAGGAGAAAAAAATAAAAAGCAGAAAGATTGAAAAGGAAGAAGTAAAAATGTCTTTATATTATGAAACAAGATTATTTGTGAAGAATAGCCATAGAAACTTTGAAAAAAAAATTTCAGTGAGCTTGCTTTTATAACTTAAAATATGTGTTGATGCGTGAGGAAACAGAACAATGGAATAGAATGGGAATTCCAACGACAGATGCAAGTACATGCAGAAATGTAATATGTTATATAAACAGGCATTGCAAATCCCTGGGGAAAAGATGGAATTTTTAATACAAGCAGCTTTCACTTTGCACGGTAGTGGGGAACAGTAAAAACGACTGTTGAAGCTAACATCAAACAAAGCAATCTTAGTAGTCAGTGGGAAAATGATAATTTTTGCATGGTTTTTAAAAGTATTTTTCTCAAAGCATTAAAAATTCTCTTAATGTGAGTTATAAGTGTACGAAGGAATAAAAAATAGTAAAAGCAATATTTAGTACACTAACTGAAGACATTAGAAACATTGAGAAAGTTGAATTTCTTTATAAACATTTATCAAGAGTAGTTTTTAACAGTGGTAAGCTTCTTATTGGCATATAACTTACAAAATATCGCTGAGAGTTCTAATGTGATTTTCTTTTTCTGGCATCAGTTCTTTTGGTACATTTTCATATTTTTCATCACAACGATATTAGTCATTTATGTCATCAAATACCTTTGGCTGTGTATGTGCAATCTATCAACTGACAGAAATGTCACCATTCCCACAGTCAGCTATTTCTTCTATAATTCCATTTATGCTTGATTCAAATTTACTTACAGCATTTTCACTTTTCTATCTCATTTTCATCCTTGTTGGCCAATTCTTTCTCAATTATCCATTTTTGTAAAATATCACAAGGACTTATCAGTAGAAGAAGACATGAAGGTAGCACAACTATACATTTTGCTGTTGTATTTGAACCTAATAATAGATGTACAGTGACCAATTATTGACAGCCTTTGAAAGAAATAGTGTGATTTGTCACTGATCAAGATGTGCATCTCTTGATGTACTTCTGTTATTTATATAGTAGCTTGTAAGCTAGCAGCAAAGCTTGTACTTTATATAATTACAGCTAATATACTGTGTTAACGGAAACTTTAGCCATGTTATTGAGGGACAGTGTTAACTAAACTGTGTAAACTTAAATCCATGCATATTGAATCCATGAAAACTGGGATTGACTGTAATCAATGCTGGTGTAACTGGTTAGTCATTTGAGAAAGATAAAAACATCTTCATATCTCACTTCCATACTAGGATAAATTCTACAATAAAGACCACAAACGTCAACACAATAAAATGAATGTCACACATAAACTAGAAGAAAATATGGATGAATTCCTTTGTAACTTGGGTGTGAGAAATATTTTCTAATCATGGAAACATAAAGAATAGTGAGAGCAATGATTAATAGATTTTTATTTTAAAAAACACAAAATAAAACAAAGAAAATCTCTATAAACAAAGGATAAATTAAACAATTACTAAAGACATTTCCATTAATGTCATGTACAAAGAACTTCTATAAATCAAAAGGGAAAAGACCAACTCCCTAAGGAAAGGGGAAAAGATATAAATAGAGCATATAATAAGAAATATTTGTTTCTTAAAAGAAGATTATTGGGCTTATGAAAAAGTGCCCAGATTAATACATAATAAAATAAGAATTTAAGCTATAATGAGATATTGTCACCCATTAGATTTACAAAAATAAAAAGGCCACGTAAATCTGTTCAGGAGGACAGGTGGAAGCAGAAACTATCATGTATTGCTGATGGGGTTTCAACATGCTACAGTCCTTAATGGACAATGCTTTGGCAGTATTCAGTAAAATTGTAGATGTATTTACCCTTTGATTAATTAATCTAATTTTTAGAAATTGTTTTCAAAAAATTGCAAAAATAGGCCAGAATGACTTAGGCACAAGTTATTATTTGTAGCATATGTATAAATGCAAAAGGTTAAACTCAAATGTTCTTGAATTAAGGACTGGTGAATAATCTATGCTACATCCATTCAATAAAATACTAAGCAGGCATCAAAGAATAAAAAAGATCTCTATATATTGACATGAATGATCTCCAGGATTTCTTGTTATCTGAACAAATAAAATGTCAGAAGAGTTTATATCATTTGCTCTACTTTTGTAAGAAATAGGAAGGAGGGAAAGGAATGCAAATGAGACTTCTCTGATTATACCTTGTTTTATATATACATATATATGTATATATCTGATTCTGAAAACTTAGATGTTTTATTTTTAAAAAAAACATTAAATCAAATTAATAAAAATAAATAACTAAAAATTGAAACAGAAGTAAATGAAGCTAATTGTACATCAGTTTGGTTGCATTATTTCACAGAAAAAAATGATTTTGAGCGACTTTAAAGATACTTTTCAATGTGTTTCAACACATTGTATTAATTGGCCGAAGATGGGGCAATGTATGGGAGAAAAAATAGTAAATATAATGTATAGAAGTTTTTTATGATTACCCATGAATTCATACCAATATTAAAGGTGCTGAAATCATAAACAACAATACATAGCAATAATAAACATCAACACTTTGAGTACTATAGAGGTAACTTGGACACCAATATTTTGCCCTCAAAATTGGTGGTTAGAAAGAACAAATTAAGAATTTCTTGTTCTTTTCCTATATAAACTGCAATTAAGGGTAAATAGACAGTCTAACTGATGAGAAATGCCCTTTATCGAAGCCTTCCAGTTGGTAAATATGAAAAGAATGATGGAATTATAAAGATGCCATTTGGCAATAAATAAAATAATTGATTATGGTTTAAATGAAAAATAATACTTAATACAAAATTGATGAAAAATTCAATGGAATTATCATGCTGTCTTGAGATGAACTCTTTGATCAATCTTCGTATCACTAAAATGAGACATTGTTTGCTTCCTGAAGTGATGCATTATGAAGCATATAGTACCAACTATGAAGCATTCTTCACTGAAAAAGAATTCCTTTATACATAGCACGTTGTCAGTTACTGCATTTGCTCTATTTTCTCTTGCTATTCAGAAAAGATATGGAAAACATTTCCATACTTACTTAAAGTTCGTCTTACTTGGTACTGCTACATATGGAGCACAAATCAGGGACTGTTGTCTAGATTCCGACAAGACTCTATTGAGATTCAGAAGAGCAGCATTGGCATTACTGGGTTTGATTTGAAAATGCATGTAATGGTGATATTGGACACAGACTGACAAACCTGCCTTTTCTGGCTATTGCTCATATTCAGATTTTGGTTATAACTCAAGTCAGCTGCTGCAAAGATACGGAATGTGAATCAAAGTCAAAGGTGGCCAACATACCCAAAGTTTAATTTTAAAAATACTGCATGTTTGTTGTTATCTGCTGAGAATAGATGGCTTTGCAGATGTTTATTTGAGTTTGGAGGGGAAAACATTCTACTTCTTTCAAAGATCTTCCCTTTAAGAATATGATAGAGGATCTCAACAACAGTAAAATAAAGTTGCTGCTCAATAAAGATACCAACTGGGTCTATTCTTCTGGTCAGCTTTTTCAAGTGCGGCATTAGAGATGGATTCTTTCGGTGGAAAGCAAGACTTTAGAGGAAATATGCAATCTATTCTCTTCATTATAGAGGAGAAAACCGGATTTTGAAGAGGGTAACTGATGTACAAATTCAAAAGTGACTCGATAAAAACTAATATCTCAATATACAGTCCCCTCTCCTAACCTCTAAACTCCTTCTCTCAGTAATTTACAATAATGATTGCTGCAAATTTTCTTTGGCTTTCATCCTTTTTGTGAGACTGTTAAATGAATGGTTCTTCTGAAGATAGATTCTCATCTATTGAACATACTTAGAGAGTAATAAGGTTGAAAGAATAGGCTGTTTTATGTGGAGAATCTAAGTTGCAGTAATTTAGTAGAAGCATATATTACATAGGAATAATTACTCTTTTCTTACACATAATAGAAGAAAATTATGTGAATATCTGTGGAATGTTATGGAATCTTGATGAAGAAGTTAGAAATATTATTTCCTTCTATTTTGGAGATGGAGGTAAGGGATATGTATATTTATATTTTGTTTGTTTTCATTAACTTAGCCCCTCTGATTTGAATTAATTAGCAGAGATGACATAGAACTAGAATTGGAATAATTAAATCGTGTCATTGCTTTCAGCATTATTCCGTAAACCAGGTTCATTTTAATGCCTAAGGCACATTCTGCTACTCTGACAAATTAGGCTAAATTAACAAAAAATTGAGTATTTATTTATTTAGTTTTTGAGACAGAGTCTCACTCTGTTGCCCAGGCTGGAATGCAGTGGCACAATCTCAGCTCATTGTAGCCTCCGCCTCCCGGATTCAAGAGATTCTCCTGCCTCAGGCTCCCAAGTAGCTGGGGTTACAGGCACGCCCCACCACAGATGGCTCATTTTTGTATTTTCTCACAACAATTACTGTAACCTAGTCATTCTGAAGATAGGGGTTAGTGTGGGGTAAGGGCTACTGATAAGGAAGCTCACACAAAGAAGGGCCAACGAAGAAAAAACCAGAAGGTGCAATCAGTGTAGAAGGGGAAGACACCAAAAATACAATTGTGTCCTTTGCTAATTTCCTCAGGAACTTACAAGAAAAACTGAATTTAGTGTTTGAAAACCGACAAATTTCAAGTGACCTCTTTGGCATAGTTGCATTAGATGGCAAGTGATTCATTTATTGTATTAGTTGGATCTAACCTACCACCATGCAGTGTGATTTAGCAACACAGGAGGATAATCTAATGGTTATTATTTGGACAGGTTATTAACTTCCCAACCCTTTTCCCCCGTCATTGGTGATCACAGTAACAAATTGTAATGAGTCATGAACTACTTTGGGGGAAATATTGAGCATCGTTGATGCTGGAAAATTTATGGATTGCCAAATGGTTGGTCTCTTGAAAATACCCAAGATTCATGTAATAGTAGAAAGTAATTATTCAATTCATTCATCCTTACAACTTTAGGAATATGGGTATTTTCATTCCTCACCAAATCCTGTATTTTGCTTTCTTAATCACATTTTTAAAAAATGTTCATGCATTTCGGCTACTTGCACAGCTCTGGATGCACTTTCATTTAAATTTAAGTTAATCTAACGCAAAATGGACTTGAAGTATTAGCTGAAGACTGAAGTAATTTTGCAGGTTGTATTTTCAAAAATAATTTCAACCATACTTCTTAATCCTGTGTATAGGTAGGATTTGTATTTCATAGGTCTAATCATAGCTCATTCAGTTTAGCAAAACTCACCACCACCAAACAGAAGTGATTTAATTCTAAGAAGATTAGATTCCAATAAATAAGTGATAATTATGCTTTTAAAAATTTCAACATAGAATAAGTTTTATTTTGAAAGACACTGGGTCAAGAATCTAGCCAGTCAGGAATCCACAAGGGCATCACTTGAAAAGAACACTCTTATCTTTGCCATTTTGGGAGATTTGAAGGCATAGTGCTTTCAGACAACTCAAACAGAATGTACCATCAAGAAGGGATTGACCGTATCTCATGGAAGTGGGAGTCACGGAAGTAGGTCACCTGGCCTGGAGAAGAGTGGCAGATTTGAGGATGGAAAGGTAATGACAAAAAAAAAAAACATGAAAAGCATGGAAGGAAATTGGAAAATGTATTACACCTGTGTAAATTATATTAAAAGCAGATTTTTTTGGAGAAAAATACCTAAAAGAAAAATTGAAAATAAGCTTTATTAGTAGCATTAAGAAAATCTAAATTCCAGTTCTAGTTCTGTTTCTTTTCATTTACTACTTAGTCACTACTACCTCTTTCTTTCTTTCTCTTTCTTTCTTTTTTCTTCTTTCTTTCTTTCTTTTCTCCCTTTCTTTCTTTCCTTTTTTAAATAGAATCTTCCTTATTAAGGCCATTTTTATATTCACATTGTGACTCGTATTATTTTGGGTTCTTGCCCTGTTTTCTTTTTATTTTTTTCCAATCATTTCTAGAAACTCACTCAGTATCTTGCCCATAGTCTTTTAGGGGAATCCTGGAAGATCCCAGGAAACTTGACACATGCCAACTCCCATTGCTTAAGCTAGCCTGTCTCTTATTCTTTCTCTGGCCATTGAATTTATCATTCAAGTCCAAGATTATATTTTTGTTAGTCTGGAAAATGTAATTTAATTCCTTATGTGTACCCACACTTATCATTCAGAGATTTTCCAGAGTACTTATTACAAAACAGTCATATGTTTACTCTCAGCCTTTTTTTTTGACATACTGAGTGCTTCTCTGGGCAAGAAAACTGTTTACTTACTACATTAAAAAAAGCTCAATGTATAAGATAGTGTAACTTTTAAACAGAAATAATGGAATCCAGCACACAAATTGATTAATTACAATTCTTATTTCGAGATTATTTGAGATAACCATATAGTTGTAAGAAATAATACAGAGAGATCACTCTTCCCTTAAGCCAGTCTTCCTCAATGATAACATTTTGAAAAACTGTAATATTGTATTACAACTAGGATATTAACATTAATATATTCAAGATATATAACATTGCCATCACCATAAGGATCCCTCATGCTGACCTTTTATAGCCACGACCCCATTCATTCTTAAATAATGGAAAAAAAATCTGTCCTCCATTTTATAATTTTGTCATTTCACAAATGTTCTATATGTGTGAAATGATGCCTCAGTTTTTTTGCGACTGTTTGAGACTGGCTGTTTTTACTCAGCATATTCTTCCCAATATTCATCCAGGTTTTTGAATCTATCAACAGTTTATTCCTTTTTATTGAGAGTAGTATTCAGTGTGATGGATGTGCCACAAGTTGTTAAACTTATACCCAAGGAACGATATCTGAATGGTTTCCAGCATGGTTTCCAGTTTTTGACTATTGTAAATAAAGGTGCTATAAACATTTACATACAGTTATTTTTGTGGACATAAATAATCATGTTTCTGGGAAAATGCCCAGGAGTTCATTTGCTGGATCTTAACAAACAAACAAAAAAACAAAAACAAACAAAGAAAACACTAAACTATTTTCCAGAGTAGTTGTATAATTTTGCATTCCCACCAGCAATGAAGGTAGTCCACTTTGACCATCTGTCTTTTGATTAGTATATTTAGACCACCTAAATATCATGTAATTATTTATATATTAGAGGTCAAATTTGCCATTTAAATTTTATTTTTTTGTTTGTTTTGTTTTTCATTATTTTGTTCCTAATAGTTACTTGAAGACATTTTTTAAAGTTCGCTTTTGATTATAGTGTCTTTGAATGTACCTCTCTTATGATTTTCTAGTGATTGTTCTATATGTTACAATATATGTTCATTATATAGACATAACTTATCATTGAATACTAGTGTTATGTCTTGTGATAGTCTGACAATTACCATTTTCCAAGTGATATAACCCTCTCCTCTAGTCTTTGACCTAGTATTCTGGTCTAGGCTGGAAAGAAAGAAAGTGACTACATAAATTTCCAAAACTGAAAAATAAATACACCACCTGTATTAAATTCATACTGTGGTTGCTTTTCTAGTACCCCTACGCCCCAGATCAATAAATTCCACTACTTCCCCTTGTGAAGTACACATACTCCTTGGCTTACAGGGCTATATTATACCCATTGTCAGTTAAAAATATTATGTCATAAATGCACTTAACACATCTAACCTACTGAATATCACAACTTAGCCTAGCCTACCAGCCTACCTTAAATGTGCTTGGAACATTTACATTCGCCTACCGTTAGGCAAAACCATCTAACACAAAGTCTATTTTACAATAGTGTCGAATATCTCATGTAATTTATTGAATACTGTACTTAAAGTGAAAAACAGAATGGTTGTTTCAATACTAGAAGTACGGTTTCTACTAAATGCATATTACTTTTGCAAGCTCTTAAATTAAAAAAAATAAAATAGGAAGTAGAACCCTCATAACTCGGGGATGGTCTGTAGATATTTGCTTTCGGTTAGGTTGATGTCATCTTGAAAATTCACTTTCTTCTTAACAGTCCTCAAATAGTTTCTGTTTCTTGCATTTAATCCTAAGACAACATTGCAAAACTTCTTTTTCAGTTTGTGGTTTCTTTCTTGACACTGCAGAATTATTTTGACAAACTTTTTTTTTATTGTGTAGTTAAGTTTATAGCTTCTAAAAATGACTTCTGGTGTTTGTGTCATAGTTAGGAAAGCATACTTCTTCGACTTTAATACCTTTTTTCAAGTTTATTGAGTTATAATTTACATACCAAAATACACTTGTTTTATGTATTGATGATTTTTAATAAATTTACACGTTATGTACTTCTACAATTTGACTTTAGATTACTTTCATAACCTTAAAAAAAAAAACTTGTGCCTTTTTTGTAAAAATTACCCCCTACTCTAGCCAACCATTAATCTACTTTCTGTCATAGAGATTTCTTCATATAGATTTTGTCCATTTTTGTTGTTTATTCTTACATCTTTTTTGAATATTGAAATCTTTTCTTACATTGTGTTCATTAAATGATTACTATTTAGAAATAGGAGAGTCAATTATTTTTAACAGCTTTATTGAGATATAATTTATATACCATAAACCACTCATTTTAAGTATACAGTTTAATTTTTTTAAAGCATATTCAGAGTTGTGCAACCATCCTACAGCCTAATTTTGAACATTTTTATCTTGCTAAAAAGAAACACAATGCTCATTAAAAGTAACTCCCCATACTTCATCTTTTCATAGTTTATTGAGTGATTTTATCATGAAAGTGGTGCATTTTCCTGAATGCATTTTCTACATCTTTTCAGCTGATTATTTTATAGTTTTTGTCTTTTATGCTATTAATATGGTATATTAATTGATTTTTATTTGTAAGTCACACTTGGACATGGCGTGTAATCCTTTTTACATGTTGTTGGATTTAGTTTGCTAGCATTTTGTTAAATATTTTTGTCCTAAGATTTATAACAGGTGTTATTCTGCAGTTTTCCTTTTTACACTGACTTTTTTCTGCTTTTGCTATTAGGGTCATATTTGACCTCATAGAATAAGTTGGAATGTTTTCCCTCAACTTCTATTTTTTCAGGAATAGTTGATTCTTTAAATGTTTGATAGATTCACAAGTAAAGGCTTTTCTTTGGGTAAAGTTTTAAATTTATTAATTCAATCACTTTACTTATAGGTCTATTCAGATTTTGTATTTCTTCTTCCATCATGTTTTGCAGCTTGTTTTTCTTGATGTTTTTCTTTTCATCTTTTTTTTGTGGAATTTTTCCATTTCATCCTAGTTATATAAATTGTTGGCATATGATCGTTCATTTTATCTTCTATAATACTTTTTTATTTCTATAAGTTCAGTAGTGGTGTCCTCTATCTGATTCCCGATTTGGGTAATTTAATTCTTTCTTCCTTTTTTCTTGTTCAGTCTAGCTAAAGTTTTGTCAATTTTGTTGATCTTTTCAGAGAACTAACTTTTGCTTTCATCGATATTCTCTATTGTTTTTCTCATTTCTATTTCATTTATTTTCACTCTGACCTTTATTATTTCCTTTATTTACTTTGAATTAGTTTGCTCTTTTTTTTTTAGTTTCTTAAAATGAAAGTTTAGATCATTAGTTTGAGAAAACTTTTATATTTTAATATAGAACATTTTTATGTCTATATCACAGCTATACATTTTTCCCAAGCACTGCTTAGTAATATCAGCCACAGTGTACAAGCACTTTTATTCTTGTCTATAATGGAAATTTTTCTATTATTTCATCAAGATTTTTGGTTTTGACTCAAAATATGTAGAAACATATAGACACATACCAAATAATATTTATACATATTACGTTACATGTATTATCTTGTCAAGGAAATGTCTAGATTACATCAAATATCTTTCATGATCTTATAAAATAACTATATAGTTTATATTACTATTTCACTATCCATTCCATCTAGCTGAGCTGAAGCTACAAGCTGCGGAGATACTGAGAAAGTAGATACCTGAAATGATCAATTTGCGAGTCCCCAAACTCAGGAAGGGGGTTCACTTGCTGGCTAACAACACTAATAAACAGAACAACAAAAAGCAAATGTCCAAGTCAACATAGACATAGCCAAAGCCTGAATGAAAATTAAAATAAAACTGTTGAAGTCATACCATTGTTAAAGATTATCTGCAAGGATTATCACTAATCCACTTGGAATTGTTCTTCAGATATTTAGGTATTATTTCAAGTATAAAACCATCAAAAAGCACACCTTGTAAAGAATAAGGGTATATTAAATAAGGCATTTTAGAGATATTAATGATAACAAAAAAGATAAAACTATTTCTAAAAAAAGGAACTTTATTCTTCAGACATAATAAAAGATACAAGACACAAAATAATTCGGTCTCCTATGAGTTGGAATTGATTAGACAAATTGTGTGAGTCTCAAGAAGTTTACATACAGACATTTTGGCTCAATTTCTCATTTTATTTGAGATAGAAAGAATCTGCTTTTGCCAATCAATAAACTGTAATGTATCATCTGAATTTAAAGGAGAATGACCTCCTATTGCTAGTTCAATGTCCTGCTGTTCCCCTTGCTCTCCAGCCATGAGAGCAGCAGGTACTATTTCCCCTCAGATTGACATTCATATGGAAACATTAATTGCCTAGTAGGTGGTTAAGATACTCTTGCTCTTCTTCCACAGACTGTTGAATGACCTCCTCTGCTGTCTTAATAAGTAGTGATTCTATAGTTTGTGCAGAACTCTAAATCTTTCTACTTTAGGCTCATTACTCTGCTAATGCTTGAGTATTTGAGTAAAACAGACCCAAGTAGGAGTCATCTTAATGCACAGATGGTACTGAGTCATTTTAGTTCATTAGCATTTGGAATTAATCTGAAGTCATTTTTTGTAATTCAATAATAGTGATAGCCATTATTTATTCTTACTAGTCTAAGGGCATTTTTTTCTAAGTCATTTAATCCTATGAGTTGTACACTATTATCTATTTTATACAATAATGAAATCAGGCTTACAGAAAAAAAAATAGTTTTCTCAGGATCTTACAGCTCTTCACAGGCAAAGCCAGCTTTCAAACCCAGAGTTTTAGAGACTATTCTCTTAATCTCTAAATTCAGATTATTTCTAACACTTTTCTCTTATCCCTTCATTAGTTTTTACTTGCTATTGGTTTAGGAGTTTCACTAAGAAGAAGGAGATGAAAAAAGGAGAGGAAACTCAAATGAATTTACCTTCCAATCACAGGAGAGAAGTAACAAGCAAATGTTCCAGGTTTTAATATTTTGTTTATTTTCAAATAAATAATTATCACTTTTGCAAACCAGCAAAAACTGATTAATGTCTACCTTTCCCAATGATGTCACTTCATTTCATTGGGATGTAAAGAATTTCAGCTTTGGAATTGTCCCTTATTAATACCAAAGTCATGGCAAGGGAGACTAAGCTTTATCTATTAACATCTTCACTGACAGGGATTTAAAAGCAAAATATTGAAGGAAAGACATGGATACAGAATCATTTTCATTTATCCCCCATGTTTCACTATACTATGCTCAAATGATAGAAGCAAAAGGTTTATTTCCCTGGAACCTAACAGAATAAACGTAACTTATTTCATTCAACAAATACTTATTGAGCATCTAGTATATTTGAGGCATTAGAAATACAGTCATACAGAACCCGAAGCATTCAAATCTGAATCTGTTAAGGTGGATCTCTCTAGATTTTGTATGAAATTTAACTTTAAGAAAGATATGACCAGATTTCATCTTTTTGGTAATCAAATCTTCCTAAGGGTTGAATTTATCATCGTAGATCACTGTGAGGCAAATATGGCTTGCCTTAATACATATTATACAAAAAGAAGCCTGAGATTGGGTTATTGTTGTTCTTGTAGAGAGTCAGAGAGTGGCTATGTCAGAGAGCATTTTGCGGGGACAGTTAATTATAAGTGATTTAAAAATTGATAGAAGCAAATTATAAAATTAGCCATTGTTCTCCTATTTAATATAAAAATTGAATGTAACAAATTTTAATGAAAGAAAATAGAATTCTTTGGCTTTATAACTAGTTTATATATTACTGTTGTATAGGTATCATTTTCACTGCTTACAGACAGATCTTCTAGCTCAGGAGCATGATATGTTACATAATTTCACGGTGACACATTTTACTTGAACTGGAATAATACCTGCTCTGCTTTAAAATCACATGGTTCAGATGAATCTGCAAGAGGCTGATATTGTGACTAAAAAGTTTATATAGAGAATGAGATAAGATAAATTAAAAAATTGTTCTGAGGCCTTTGAAACACCATCCAAATGCTAGTAACTATTATAAAAGACCTTTTAAAGGTCACACAAAGTTAGTGGAGAGCCAGAAGGATCAAGATTCCAATTTTCTAGAGTGTTATTTCTATCACACAACACATTTATAAGCACGCAGCCTAAAAGATGCATAGGGCACAGTAAATAAGCCTTCTTAGCACAGTAACTTAATTTTTAAAACTTCATTCCCATTCTATAAGAGTGACTCAATTTGCCAGTACATAGACACACTTCAGATTTTACAGTTAAAGAAACAGCCAATGGTTTTAAAAATCTGTCCTTCATGTGGCCCAGACATGAAATAGGTTGTGAAATGAAATCCCAAAAACATTGCAGCTTTGAACAATGAATCACGAGCCATTTGTTTCTGTGTTGAAACTTGGCTTTTAAGAAGGAAATTTTAAAAACTGTAGTTACAGCTTACAGAAGCAAAAAGGCAAAAAAAAAATGATGTTTATTCAGCTTAATGGGATTTCTTACTGAACCAATATCACATTATGGGGAGGTTGTTTTTCCTCTTCATTAGAAGACTATACACATAAACCAATAACACCAGTGCAAAATTATGAATGTGTCATATTAACCTGCTACTCAATTGAATTGTCAAGCTCTTAAACACTTGAATTATGTGCAAAAAGCTGAAAGACAGATTTTTTTTTTTGAAGGGAAACATGTGAGATGTCAGGAATGCATGAAAGTCTCTCTTGAAACTAAGATGTGGAAATACTACAGGCCATTTCCACTTCAATCACTCTACATTGAGCGATGCAGAAATCATCACTTGATTAAACTGATTTATTCATCTCATTGCTTAAATAAATGAAATCTGCAAAATAGTTATTTAGTATAAACCAGAAAAAGACAAAGTCTTTTAAGTAATTTCTTTCAAAGTCATTACTTATTATTTTGCTTGATATAACTTATTATTATATTTGGATTTGTGTATAATATGAATGTTTTATAATACATGTATAATACATATGTTACAACTTTACCATTGTTTCTAAGCAAAGATATTTAGTAAGGTGACCACAGCCTTGTGGAAAGTAATCTTAAATATTAGTTTAACTGTGCAAGGGTTATAGTTTGTTGAAGTTATAAGATGTTTAAGTGTTGATTACTTTTAAATTTTAATTTTGGGGCCCAGAAATTTGATACTACCCTAGTTGTAGGGCTTTCTATTGCTTTTTCCATATTATTCAATACTTTAATCATACCAGACTATATTTTCTAATTTCCAAAAGTATACTTTATTACTCAGAATAAGAAATGCCACCTGCTATGAAATTTCAGTGGCCTTGCATGTAAACAATTTGTGTCTATTTCTGTTGAATAGTTAAAATGTCTGGTGAATCTCGGCTGCTTCTGTCTCATAATAGTGCCATCTTGAAAACATGGCCTCCATGATAATCACAGAAGGAAAAGAGTGTAGGCTTTTTGGGAGATTTTTATGGCAGACTTCAAAGGTGAACATATTACTTCTTCCCACAATCCACTAGCCAGAATCCTCTCACATGGCCACAATCTAATTTTGAGGGAAGCTCAGAAATAGTCTTCCTCTGTGTTCAGGAAAAGGCAAGAGGAATGGTGAGCACGTAACTATTTTCTGTTGCAATCCCTGAACAACAAATCTGCAACTCCTGAACATTTCAGATTGTCATCAGGACTCTTGAAACCTGGTAATGAGCAGTAGGAGGAAGAGTTCTTGGGGCAGATGAATATAGCGGGTAGAGCAGATAAAAAGATTTGGTAAATGAGAGCTGTCAGTCCTTATCTGCCATAGTGTCAACGATCCCTTTCTTCCTTCTGTCTTCCCTACTAGCCACCCTTCATGATACTTAAAAGCGTCCCCTTTGATTAACCTGGGGACAATTTGGTTTGGTTCATGGAGAAAAAAGACTTTTCAAGGTTTCTAAATATCTTGACTTCTACTTCATGAAGAAACCAGATCTTCTTTGAGGGGGCAGCAGTAGGGCAGAAAGAAAATACGTCCAGAATTTAAACTGTTAATAGAAATAAATGCTTATTTATGAATGCTTATGAGATACTGATGTACACAATACTGAATCATTATTAATAAGCTGCATATCGAAAGGAACTTGGAGAGGACTGTGTGGTCATATTGAGTCCTGCTAAGAATCTTAGTGAGCTGATGAATCGATATCTCAAAAAATGGAAAAATGAAAATTAAATTAGAAATAAAAATTAACAACAATTGAGAGCATTTCAAAAATAAATTTCCATCTTATCTTGTCCTTCCAAAGACTCCAGTGATGAGTATTGTTGTGAATGGAAGAAGTGATTTTCTTTTCAAAGTTTTCCATTCAGTAAGATGACAAAGGTATCTGAAATTACAGATCTGAACTTACCAAGAATCAATGCTTTTCCTGCTGGCAACTTAGCAGCTTTTGTAATTCATGTGACAGTTTCATTTCACCACTGCCACAGACAATTGACATGTTACTCCATCTCTCAAGCAAATCTTAAAAAAGAAAAGGTTTTCAGTTTTACTTTTTAGTAGATATTAACATTCTCCAAACAAGGCATGGTGGTAATGACAGACTATAGTTTCAAGGCTTTGACAACATACTGCTTTGGATGATGTAAAACAAAAAGTTATCAATGTGGCTTTGTCAACATGTCTAATAATTGTCTCAACAGAACAACTGATAATTTAAAATCTTTAAGAGACTTTTTAAAAAAGGAGTCTCCTTAGCACAGGATCAGGTGGGCATAAATAAAAGTAGACATTTGCTTATCCCTTGACCATTACTGTTCGAGAATTATTTTTCTTGCTTAGAGAATAGAATAGAAAAGCTTTTACAAAAGACCTTTCACACTTTGTTCTGTCTAACCTCATCTTTTTGTCATCTTTTTGCACCCCACATACCTTGAACATAAACCGCACTGAATTTACACTTTCAGGAATGCACAATGATCTTTCACAGCTCCAGGTCTTTCTGCACAAGCTATTCTCTCAGCCTGGAATATGCTGTGTCAGTCAGAATTAGTTAGATTATTTTGTAATAACAAATAACCTTACACACATCAGTGTCTTAAAAAAATAGGAATTTATTTTCATGCATGCAACATGGGCTGGGGAGGCTCATCTCATTGTAGTCACTCTGGTATCAAGACTGGGAGAAACTTTATTTCAACATGTGCTTCCATGATCACTGCACAGGTGAGAAAGGATTATGGCAAATTGTGTACTAGCTGTTAATTTTTTTACCTAACAGCCATAGTCATCCATTCTACTCATATTTTATTGGCCAAAGAAAAGCAGATGGTTATTTCAAAATTGAAAAAGGGGAGAAGTGCAATCCTATTATGGAAAGAAGAAAGCCAAATATTTTTGATGAAGTGCTAATAGCTACCACAGCAACCTTTTCAGCAGGTGAAGTTTCACTCACTTTTCCTGACCAAATGTTACTTCCTCTGAGAAGCCTTCCATGACATCTCAAGACAACTAACTGCTTCCTTATCATTACCCCTCAAATATTTTGTGCACATTTTCTTGGAATATTCAATATATATTATAATAATCTATTATCATGCCTGTATCCAGAATTATATTAAAAATTCTGTATCATATTTTTCTGCCAAATTCCTGGTACAGTTGCAGCACATGCTGGGTGCTTGCTAAACACTCATTGGATGTTTATTTGCCCATTTTCTTCGTTAGACCATAAGCTCACTGAGGACATAGACTATGTGCTTATTATGTACCACAGTAATCCTAGTGTCTTGCAACAATACTTGGCACTAGTGGATACTCATTATATGTCAGATAAGTAAATTAATTGATTAATTATCTTTGTTATTATAACATGGCATATTAATAGGGAAGACTAGATCATGCTGCAGTAACAAAACTGCTCCAAAATATTAGATAAATTCAGCAAAAGTTTATGACTTGTTCATGTTAAGTATTCTACATGGTGAGCAAGGGGCTCTTTTCCCTCCAGCTAGAGACCTATGCTGATCTAGGCCCTACTGTCTCATCGCTGGAATATCTGTAAGTCTAAGGCCTTTTAAGTTATCCTGGCAGAGGAATAAGAACTACAACAAAATATAATAAGTGCTATGTGTTATGAAAATTATGGCCACCTCCCACCAACACACACACACACGCACACACACACACACACACACACATACACACACAGAGAAACAAGTAAAGGAGAGGGATCGCCTTGTGTTTGTTATCATCTAATAATGGCAGGGTCCACAAATTGTGACATCATCACATCTCTTTAGATCTCAGAATTGTACCTTCCAGGAATTATTAGGCACACAATCAACTACAAAAAGCAGTGCCTTTGTACTAGTGAAATCGTATTCTTTGAAGTTAAATGCATATTTGGAAGGCTACCACCCAGACTTCTTGAAGGGTCTCAGGGTGAGAATCTAAGCAGTTCTTACCTTAGGAATCAGATAGTTCTGCACTTATATGTTCTATGGTCTGATGTGCCGATCTATTAGGAGTCTAAGAAAATAAAGGTGCCAAGAGGGGCAAATTAGTTCAATAACAATGCTTTCCATTCAATGTGGTTTTTTGTGTCCCCACACAAAATCTCATGTTGAATTGTAATCCCCACATGTCAACGGAGAGACCAGGTGGAGGTAACTGAATCACGGGGGCAGTTTCCCCCAAGCTGTTCTCATAATAGTGAGTGAGTTCTCACGAGATCTGATTGTTTTATAAAGGGTTCTTCCCCCTTTGCTCATTCACTGTTCTCTCTCCTGCCACCATGTGCCACCATGTGAAGAAGGTCCATGCCTGCTTCCCCTTCCACCATGGTTGTAAGTTTCCTGAGGCCTCCCTAGCAATGTGGAACTGCGAGCCAATTAAACCTCTTTCCTTTATAAATTACCCAGTCTCGGGTACTTCTTTATAGCAGTATGAGAACGGACTAATACACCATCCAAGAGAGGAATGCTCTCAAGACACCTGGCAATGTTATCTGAGATATCTAGGACATTAATATATGAAATAACAATGGCAGGGATTCAATTGTTAGATGATTCCGAAATCAAAGTGTAGATGGAAATTTATGCTACATTGTTTTGAAAATCATCTCCTGAGAGGACAAAATTGATAACAAAATATAATTCAGCATTTTACTATCGATGATAAACTTCGTTCCTTGAAAAAATCGTTTGCCTTGCTGTGAGGGTTTTCATACGACCCAACCATTTAAAGGACACATCTCACTAAGCTTCTGAACTTGAAAGTTGACTATAGATTGAGCAGTCAGAGTAATAAGGACTTTTAAATAAATTCCACTTCTAGTTATAGTCAATTAAAACTCATCTCATTGATGTAATTTTGCATTGACTTATAAGGAAATAAATTAGCACTTGGAAATAGTTTATTTTCCTTCGAATCTCCAAAAATTTTCAGAATATTTTACCTGGGGGTGTCAAGTATAATAAATGAATCCTTTTGAAGACCTGAATCTGTACTTTCAATAAGTGTTTCTGGAAGTAATTAGTATTACTCCAGGCCTAGAGTGTTTGAACTAGTGTTTGTGAATGATTGGAGTGAAAGTGATATTAAAATTACATATGTCTAAAAAAATTTCTACCATTCACCAAAGCAGCCTTTAAACTATGAAGCAGAATTTTGAAAATGAGAAAAATAAAAGAACTGGAAGATACCCTAAGAGATTATTTCATTTATTTCCAAACAGAGATCTACTATCTATATTCCTGGCAGAAGTAGTGTAATTTGGTAAGGAACAGATAAGACTTTTGAAATAACTGGACTTGAACCTTTGTTCTTTCATGGCCTGAATTTGAGCAAAGGCATTATTTTTCTGAACCTCAGTTCCCTTATTGTAAGATGGAGACAATAGTGTATTTCTCAGAGAATACATTTAAATATCAAATGAGATAAATTATCAGAAAGCACTCTTTAAAGTCTAAAGTTCCATAAAATTCATTTATTAATTTAGCTAATATTTGCACAGTACTCACTCTATGCCAGCCGTTGTCCTAGGTACCACGTGTTAGACAGGCACACTAATCCATATGGTATATGGTGTGAATGTTGACTATGTAAGTTCTTATATTTTAAATTAGGCTTCTTAAATTTCCACAAGATTAGAGAAATAAAAGCCTTACTTTACAGGAAAAGGTGCATTTTGAAGCTCTTTTTATTGCTTTTGTCCTTTTCTTTCCCTTTGGAAGGTTTTATATTTATAAAACAGTCCCAGCTGTCCTCTGAAGTGACCCATCATAGCATCTTCCACAGTAGGCCATCCTCTCAACTCCCTAAACTCATATAGTCTGTACTTTATCTTGGCAATTCACTCCACTATGAATAGCTCTGTCCAGAAGTCCTTCTATAATAAGGAGTCTGACTCAATTTTTTAATGTTTAGATAACATTTAAGCCTTACTCTTTATTTTTCCTTTTTTACCCCACATCCGGGCAAGCTGATAAAAAAAAAAATCCCAGTTCTTCCCTCCTTTGGAAGGAAATTCAAACCTTATAAGCCCCTTCCGATCACTCTTTAATCACTGTAAAAACTGTAAGCCAGCCTCCTTTTTCTATTCTCTCAATTGATTTTTGAACCTGCTTGGGGAGACTGCTTTCCTCTCCCCAGAAAGCCTTACCATAAGTAATAAATTTTTGTTATACCGTTTTGGTGTGTGTCTAGGGTCTTCATACTTGACATTCAAACCAAATTTTGGTAAAGATCTATTCTGTCCCTGTGGCATGGCCCCTGTTTCCACAGGATGCTCACAATTTGCTTTGAGAGTGGGATGTATAGACAATGAGCACCATTTCTGGGAGTCTTTCTTCTCTTTCCTTGGCTGCCTAATGGCAAGCATCCATTTTGAGCTGCTCCTGCTGGGTAGCCTGTGCTTTGAGCTGTGCAGCTTTGTGCTGCATTTGCTGAGTTCTACTGAGCCTCTGTTAGAGGTTTAACCAATCTATATCAGAAGTTTTAGCAACTAACTGAGTTTTTAAGAAGGGAGTATAGGTTTTGGGACCTCATTAGGGTGGCCCTGAGTCATGCATTTTGGCTCAGACCCATCTGTGTATTTTAGATGAAATCATGTGCTTCAATTCTAGCATAGGATGTGACTGACATTAGGTGAAGGGAACAATCTTTATCCTGTGGCCAGTTGTGACCTGGCATGTTTCAAACAAGTATAGGCCTCATTCTACAGCTAGCTCAGTACAAAGACTATACCCTGTGAGATATATGGCTTTACTGAGTGCTCACTCACATGGAGGAGAAATGGCCCCTATTTGAATAGAAGTTATCTGAAAATTTGAATTATTAATGTCCACACCCCAAAAGGCAGATGGCTCATGAGGACTCTACAAAATGCCTTTGCTGGTGCTGCTGCTATTCTCTTACCTCTCTTTTGCCAAAAAGATTCTGACCTTTAGGAGTATAGAGAAAAACACCCATGGCATTCCTGTGGCACAACCAAGGGTTAATTCAATCATTGTTATTAAGGAGGCTCCTAACCCAGAGAATACTGATTTTAAGATTTCTGGAAGAATCCAGAATATACTAAAAGAATTTAAACAACAAATATAAAGAGATACTGACTTGCTTCTATGCCTCTATAATGTAGGATTTTAAATTAACTTTAAGAAGCTGCGATACACCAGTTGACAAACCTTCATGGCCATAATTAATACTGGGGCTTGAATTACAGTTATACTTGGGGAACACCACTAAATTTAAACAAAGTACCCCCATAATCTCAAGGGAGTTACCAAACATTAAATAGAGGGCACTGTAACCTTTGGTACTACTACATTACCTAAATTCTTCATATTCAGAGCACCCACGGCCCCAAAATATTGCATGGTGAGCAGAAACACCCTGGTCTAACGTGGAGTAAATTAAATTTAAGTCTCTGTCATTACAAATTTACTTGAGAAATAGGAATATATAGACATCCCCTCACCCTATTCCTCTTAGTTGAAATAGTCAGTGTGGTTCAATGTAAATTAAAACAGAAACCTTCAGCACCTATCATTATACAAAACCTATTTACATAAAGACCTATTTACATTTAGTATCCCCACTTCTCCATTTAACAGTAAAATTTGGCCTCTTATTTTTTATTCATTATTATCATTATTATTTTTTTTTTTTTTTGAGGTAGAATCTCACTTTGTCGCCCAGGGTAGAGTGGAGCCACGCGATCTCAGCTCACTGAAACCTCCGCCTCCCAGGTTCAACCAATTCTCCTGCCTCTCAGCCTCCTAAGCAGCTGGGATTATAGGCCCATGCCACCAAACCTGGCTATTTTTTGTATTTTTAGTAGAGACAGGGTTTTGCCATGTTGGCCAGGCTGGTCTTGAACTTCTGACCTCAAGTGACCCACCCGCCTCGGTCTCCCAAAAATTTGCTCTCTTCTTATACTTAGTATAAATGAATAGTATCAAACAGTGCACTACCCCAACCTTAATACCATGGTCCTATCGATTAAGGCCCCCATACCCAATATTACTGAAATTACTGACTGTACAAATAGTCACTTGTAAATATTTTATTACTGTAAACTACAACAAAAGATTCTGGAAACTGTTCAAATTGTGATACAACAGGCATTCCTATTGTTGCCCCCAGAATCTCCTTTTTTGTAGAGGCTCTGTCAATTTCCTCTCGTATCTTTTGTAGTTTCCAGATCATCTACCATGGCTATAAATTGTCCATAGGCTTAAGATATAAGAAACTGCTCTCCTTAGCTTATGCTATATGTCATTAGAGTGGCAGCTTCTGTCCACACACTGGGCACATGACCTTCCATATCCAGCTGTCATGGAAGCAACAACCCTCAAGTTCAATAAGACTACTAGGTCCTCGTTGTTACAAGATAGAACCAAGCCTGGGACCTCTGGCATATCCCAGCTGTAGGAGGGGTTGCTCTCCCCAGTTCTTAGTCCCTTGCCATATGCCAGAGTGTTTGAACAGGTAACCCTTCCCCTAAGAACCCCTAATTACTTGAGTAAGCCCCTTGGTATCAACTAAATGAACAGCAAAGAAAATTTGTAAAGTTTATAGATGGCATTGTCACCATCACTAATGATGGAATTCACTGGAGAGCTGCCGCTTTCTCTTCCTTAACCAGGATATCGTCAATAAAGGCAAGACAAAGGGTCAACGTAATTGGTCAAACTTTAGCCATCATCTTAGGACTGGATATCCTAGCCAAAAATAAGCTTTATCCACACAATTGTATGGTTTTGTGGCCCATTGCAAATAGTCCGGCTGCTAGATCCACCTGATGGCAACAATAACAATTCTCTATCCATGGATGCCTCCTTTACGATAAAGAACTCTGATAATATCTTGCCTCACAGATACCAAAACAAATCAATGTCACATATATATCTGTACATACTAAAGCTACAGTCCAAAGCCTCACCAAGACACTATCCTCTTCAGAATTTCAGACATTGATAGTGACAAATGCACTC
Source organism: Symphalangus syndactylus (assembly GCF_028878055.3). NCBI lineage: Eukaryota > Metazoa > Chordata > Mammalia > Primates > Hylobatidae > Symphalangus > Symphalangus syndactylus. The sequence continues at coordinate 107,126,766 of NC_072425.2, forward strand.
ATTTTGCTTCTCAGAATGCATAATACTGGGCTTTTGAATAAGGCATTCAAGGGACATTTTACTTTCCTTATTATCAGCCTCAGGCTACAGGCTTCATAGAGGACTATAATGGTGTAATGGCGACTTCTATGTGTCAACTCCATGGGGCCACAATAAGTCCAGATATTTGGTTAAATATTCTGAGTGTGTCTACGAAGGTGGTCTCATTCAACCCTTTGAAGTCCTGAATAGAAAGGAAAGGCTGAATAAGGAAGAATTCATTTTTCTCTCTGCCTGACTGGAACATTGGTCTTCTTCTGAGTTTGGATTCGGACTCAAACTGGAACTTATACCATGTAGTTTCTTGGTTCTCAGGCCTGTGGATTGAGACTGGAATGATACCAGTGGATGTCCAGCTTGCTGACTACAGATCCTGGGACTTGTCAGCCTCCACAGTTGCATGAGCCAATTTTATGTATATCTTACTTGTTCTGTTTCTCTGGAGAACCCTAACTAATACAAATGGCTAACTTAAATAAATCAAATTCAATTAAATGAACACGGTGCATTTCAGTTATTGGGCAAACATTAAGGGTGGGTTGTAATAAAGAATCTGACTCCTTTGTTGATGTTTGACTACTGATAGCTTTTAAGCCTCACCACTTCCATTTGCCCTTTGCTCCACTTCTGGGCAAGCTCATAAGAAATCCTGCATGCTCCTTCTGAATTCAGACCAGGTGAACTCCCTGCAAGGAACCCTTATGCCAGCCCCACCCGCTAAGCACTGTACAACTCACAAGCATGTCTCATTTTCATGATTTTTAAAGACATTTTTGGACCAATTTGGAAAACTTGCTCTGAATTCTCCAAAAATTCTGCAGTGTCATCAGTTTTTTTTTTTTTTTTTTTTTTTTTTTTTTTTTTTTTTGAGACGGAGTCTCGCTCTGTCGCCCAGGCTGGAGTGTAGTGGCGCAATCTCGGCTCACTGCAAGCTCCGCCTCCCGGGTTCACGCCATTCTCCTGCCTCAGCCTCTCCGAGTAGCTGGGACTACAGGCGCCCGCCACCACGCCCGGCTAATTTTTTTTTTTTTGTATTTTTAGTAGAGACGGGGTTTCACCATGGTCTCGATCTCCTGACCTCGTGATCCACCCGCCTCGGCCTCCCAAAGTGCTGGGATTACAAGCGTGAGCCACCGCGCCCAGCCCATCAGTTTTAACATACAGACCAAATTTTGAAGAATATCCATTTTGTTTTGGAGGATGATCATAGTACCTTCCCTATGTCAATTTTTTTCTTTACCAATTGCAAAATATAGATATGTAAACCTTAGCAAATTCTGCTCTGTTTCTTGACTTTTCTATTAAAAGTAACCTGGAGAAGAAATGTTTCTATTCCCTGTCTCTTAGACAGGACCTATGTCCCACAAACTAAAAATTATATTTCCCTGCATTGCTTGATAAGGCCGTATTATCTTACCACTTTTATTAGGAAGGTACTTGGTGTAATGGTACATGAATAGTCTGAGGGCAACTGTAGTGGAGTGTGTTTGGATGTACACAATGACAGTTCCTTGATTTCCCTCAAGAACATTATTAGGTTATCAAGGGCTTTATCTTTTCCCAGCTTTTCCTGTGGTTGAGCATTTTCTTCTATATCAATTATCTATTTTTTTCTACCTATTTATCCCAAAATGCAGGGGCTTAAAACAATTGCTGTTTTGCACGCTCACAATTCTGTGGGGCCGGAATTTAGACAGAGGATGCTGAGGATAGTTCAGCTTATTTTTGCATCACATGGCATCAACTGGTGCAAGCGAAATGGCTGGGGGATGGCTACATCAGTCTGACTGGGGTCATAGGTCTGTGGCTTCTCCTCTTGCTATTTCAGGGTGCCTTCAAACATTCTGGCATATAGCAAGGGACTAAGAACTGAGGAGAGCAACCCCTCCTACAGCTGGGATATGCCAGAGGTCCCAGGCTTGGCTTTATCCTGTAACAAATAGGACCTACTAGTCTTATTGAACTTGAGGGTTGCTGCTTCCATGACAGCTGGATATGGAAGGTCATGTGCCCAGTGTGTGGACAGAAGCTGCCACTCTAATGACATATAGTGTAAGCTAAGAAGAGCAGTTCCTTATATGTGAAGCCTAAGGACAACTTATAGCCATGGTAGATAATCCAGAAACTCCAAAAGATATGAGGAAGTTGCCAAAGCCTTTACAATAAAGGAGTCTCTGGGGGCAATAATAGGAATGCCTGTTGTATCACAATTTGAACAGTTTCCAGAGTCTTCTGTTGTAATCTACTGTAGCAAAATATTTACAGATTACTGTTTGTACGGTCAGTCATTTCAGTAATATTGGGTATGGAGGCCTTAATGGATGGGACCAAGGTATTAAGGTTGGGTTAGGCTGGGCGCGGTGGCTCACGCTAGTAGTCCCAGCACTTTGGGAGGCCGAGGCAGGCGGATCACGAGGTCAGGAGATCGAGACCACGGTGAAACCCCGTCTCTACTAAAAATACAAAAAATTAGCCAGGCGTGGTGGCGGGCGCCTGTAGTCCCAGCTACTCGGAGAGGCTGAGGCAAGAGAATGGCGTGAACCCGGGAGGCGGAGCTTGCAGTGAGCCGAGATCGCGCCACTGCACTCCAGCCTGGGCGACAGAGCGAGACTCCGTCTCAAAAAAAAAAAAAAAAAGGTTGGGTTAGTGCACTGTTTGATATTATTCATTTATGCTAAGTATAAGAAGAGGCCAAATTTTACTATTAAATGGAGAAGTGGGGATAATAAATGTAAATAGGTCTTTATGTAAATAGGTCTTGTATAATGATAGGTCCTGAAGCCTTCTGTTTTAATTTACATTGGGCCACACTAACTATTTCAACTAAGAGGAATGAGGAAGGGGTGCCTCATTTATTTACCATGTGGACTCTTCACATGGTCAGCTTGACCTCCCTCACTGCATGGTGTTCTCAAGGTAATTGGGCTTCTTAAATGGCTGCTGGCTTTCCCCAAATGCAAAAGTAGAAAGCGCAAAAGAAAAAGCTTCTAGGTTTTCCTAAAGCTTCAGCTCAGAACTGGCACATTGTCGCTTCTGCCGCACTTTATTCCTTAAAGCAGATTTCAGGGCCAGCCCATATGTAAAGAGGGGAGATTATACAAGGATGAGGATACTGTGAGGCTGGTTCATATGGCTGGTGACCAAAGTAATAGCCTATCATAACTTCCAAAGCAATTTCTACTTCCAAACTTCCCTGACTTCTGGCACATTGAACATGTTTTGACCACAGAATGTATGAGCAGCAATACTCACAAATACGTGGGGAGACATCATAAATATCACAAATCAGATAAAGTGTGTTAGAGCACATGAAAACATTACAGAAAGCATAAAATCAGAGCTCATATTTCCTTTCTCTTAATAAGACTGTAAGGTTGAACAACCATGAGCAATTTTCTAGAATCTAATTGGCTCAAGGACAACCTTCTATCATATTATGATATCTTACGCTTACTATCTTTTGTTTAGCAGGTTTTGTTGTGAGAAAAAAAATAGCTAGCTAGGATTTATATCATTTTTATTCAACTTTTAAAAGTATTAAAAAGTGATTACTTAAAATATATGTGGGAAAAAGAAAGAGTGAGCAAAGGGGCACTCATATGTGCATAAAGAGGGAGGAATTGAAGTGATCAAGTGAAAATGAAATGAACTGCCAAGTGTCCATTTAGATAACAAGCAGGATAGGGTTATTTACTGTTCTATTCCATCACTGACATTTTCTTTCACACCACAGGTTGCCATGACCCCTCATTTTATAGCATTTCACCATCAGAATTCTGCCACATGACATTTCACTAACCACATTTCACTGAACATCTCTTAACCCTTGACATTTGGTCACTGATGATATATTTTGAATCTGCAATCAGAAACCTTTTCCAAAGAAGTAAGCCATGTTTTCAGAGTCAATGAAAAGGATGTAGATGCTCTCTCTTTATTTTAATGAGACATTTTCCATTCCCCAGATGTAAGATTTTCTACTAACATTCTTTAGATGCAAGTTAAAAATATTATTTTTCCCTCTACTATGATTTGCTCAGCACATGTTATAATCTTAATAACTACTATAAAGCTATTCAGAAGAAACATCTTTTCTTTTAAGGACTAAAAGTAGCTTATTACTTTTTAACTATTCTTTGCTTGTCGGAATCTACCTGCCAAGGAGACTTTTATTTGGGAATTTTATTTGTAAATTTCTCTTATATTTTACAATTGTTAAAACAGTGTATTATAACAGCCTAAATTTTAATTTTTCTTTGAATTTCTACATAATTTTTAGCAACCCAATGAACTTTCATGTCTTCCTCAAATAGCTCACAATACTTGCTAAGCAACTACATTAGGACTTGGCAAACAACAGTGTATACGCCAAATATGGCCCATGGCATGTTTTTGTAAATGAAGCTTTATTGGAGCACAGTCAATTTATTTCCGCGGTACCACAGCTACCCTTGTGCTACAGTAGGAAAGTTGAGTAGTTGCAAAAGACACTGCAAAACCTAAAATATTTACTATCTGACTTTTACAGAAAACCTTTTCTAATCCATGAGAGTATTATAGTTTCATAAGACAGGATTTTGAAATATTTTGATTCACTTCTGAAAGACAAAAATAGTTATATATCTCAAAATGAGATTATATATACACAAACTTCTTGATCCATAAAGAAATGTAACTGTTTTTCTCCATCGTCCATATTGTGTATTTTATTTTTCTTTCTTTTCTTCTGTGCAATTTTATGGATTTTTTTTCTTTGGTTGCTCTTTTTTTTCCCCTCTTTGGACATTGTTCTTAAAGTATGGTTTCTTGACCACCTCAAAGTCACCTGATACTCGTCAAAAATCAAATCACTGGGTTCCATGTCACTGAAGCCGGTGATTCTTCAGCTTTCCAGTCATTTCTTCTTTGGTGTCAGGGCACTCATTCTCATTCCACTGTGCTTCGCACTGGTCAATGCAAATGATAGATTTTTAGCTACTTCCAATTCCCTTTCAGATTTCATGATTCACCGAATCAGTTAATAGTTTCAGATATCATTAGAAAACTTGGAGGATTATCTGCCTTAAAAGCAAATGTTATTGATTAGAATAAGATTGTCCTGTAAGAAAAGAATTTATGTAATTTCTACACATTGGAAAATCTTTTCATTTGACCTACATAATAGTTATCTATTTCTGCATATTACAAATTACCCTTATAATTTATTAGCTTGAAATAAATATGTCAGTAATTCTGGACATTGGTTTTGCAGGGTGACTTTGGATCAGGGCCTCTCAGAAGATTGCAATAAAGGTGCTAGCCACAGTGACAGTCATTTTATGGCTTGACTTCCATGCTCACTCATGTGGCATTTAGAAGGAAGACTTCTGTCTTCAGTGGAAGCTCACAGCATGGCAGCTGACTTCCTTCACAGCAACCAAGAAAAAGAGAAAGAGAGATTACAGCTGCCATACTGCAAACTGTCGTAATGGAGAAGCCCATGTGATAAAGACCTAACATCTTTGGTCAGCAGCCAGTGAAGCCACAGGAGGACTCTTGGAAGCTTAATCCTTAGTAAAACCTTGTGGCCTTATGAGAGACTCTGAGCTAAGAAATGTACCAGAGCAACTATTTAATGCAAACATCAACCAAAGAATGTTTGTGTTGCTCTATTAATAGCAAATAAAGAAGTTTTTAAGGCCAAAAACAAAACCACAGATAAATAATAAAATAATATATATTTTTAAATTTTTTTTAAAAATTTATTTTTCCATAGGTTATTGGGGTACAGGTGGTATTTGGTTACAAGAATAAATTATTTAGTGGTGATTTATGAGTTTTTGGTGCACCTGTCACCCAAGCAGTATATACTGCCCCCTATTTGTGGTCTTTTATCTCTCACCCCCCTCCCAGCCTTCCCCCTAAGTCTCCAAAGTCCAATGTATCATTCTTATGCGTTTATGTCCTCATAGCTTAACTCCCACATATCAGTGAGAACATACGATGTTTGGTTTTCCATTCCTGAGTTTCTTAACTTAGAATAATAGTCTCCAATCTCATCCAGGTTGCTGCAAATGTGGTTAATTCATCCCTTTTTATGGCTGAGTAGTATTCCATCATATATATATGCCACAGTTTCTTTATCCAGTAGCTGATTGATAGGCATTTGGGTTGGTTCCACAATTTTACAATTGTGAATTGTGCTGCTATAAACATGAGTGTGGAAGTATCTTTTTTTGTATGATGACTTCTTTTCCTCTGGGTAGATACCCAGTAGTGGGATTGCTGGATCAAATGGTAGTTCCTCTTTTGGTTCTTTAAGGAATCTTCACACTGTTTTTGATAGTGGCTGTGCTAGTTTACATTCCCAACAGCAGTGTAGATGTGTTTCCTGATCACCACATCCATGCCAACATCTACTATTTTTTTGATTTTTTGATTATGGCCATTCTTGCAGGAGTAAGGTGGTATCGCATTGTGGTTTTGATTTGCATTTCCCTAATCATTAGTGATGTTGAGCATTTTTTTATATGTTTGTTGGCCATTGTGTATCTTATTTTGAGAATTGTCTATTTATGTCCTTAGCCCACTTTTTGATGGGATTGTTTGTTTTTTTCTTACTGATTTGTTTGAGTTCGTTGTAGATTCTGGATATCAGTCCTTTGTCAGAAGTATACATTGTGAAAACTTTCTCCCACTCTGAGGGTTGTCTATTTACTCTGCTGACTGTTCCTTTTGCTATGCAAAAGCTCTTTAGATTAATTAACTCCCAACTATTTATCTTTGTGTTTACTGCATTTGCTTTTGGGTTCTTTGTCATGAAATCCTTGCCTAAGCCAATGTCTAGAAGGGTTTTTCCAATGTTATCTTCTAGAATTTTTATAGTTTCAGGTCTTAGATTCAAGTCCTTAATCCATCTTGAGTTGATTTTTGTATATGGTGAGAGATGAGGATCCAGTTTCATTCTCCTGCCTGTGGCTAGCCAATTATCCCAGCTCCATTTGTTGAAAAGGGTGTCCTTTCCCCACTTTATGTTTTTGTTTGCTTTGTCGAAGATCAGTTGGCTGTAAGTATTTGGGTTTATTTCAGGGTTCTCTATTCTGTTTCATTGGTCTATGTGCCTATTTTTATACCAGCACCATCCTGTTTTGGTGACTATAGCCTTATAGTATAGTTTAAAATCAGGTAGTGGGATGCCTCCAGGTTTATTCTTTTTGCTTAGCCTTGCTTTGGCTATGTGGGGTCTTTTTTGGTTTCATATGAATTTTGGATTTTTTTTTAATTCTGTGAAGAATGATGGTGGTATTTTGATGGGGATTGCACTGAGTTTGTAGATTCCTTTTGGCAGTATGGTTATTATCACAATATTGATTCTATCCATCCATGAACATGGGATGTGTTTACATTTGTTTGTGTTGTCTATAATTTCTTTCACCACTATTTTGTAGTTTTCCTTGTAGAGGTCTTGTGCCTCCTTGGTTAGGTATATTCCTAAGTATTTTCTTTTTTTAGCAGCTATTGTAAAGGGGGTGGAGTTCTTGATTTTATTCTCCACTTGGTCACTGTTGGTATATAGAACAGCTACAGATTTGTGTACATTAATCTTCTATCTGTAAACTTTGCTGAATGCTTTTATCAGTTCTAGGAGCTTTCTGGAGGAATCTTTAGGGTTTTCAAGGTAAATGGTCATATCGTCAGCAAACAGTGACAGTTTGACTTCCTCTTTACTGATGATGCCTTTTTTTTCTTTTCTTTGTCTGATTGCTCTGGCTATGACTTCCAGTACTATGTGGAAGAGGAGTGGTGAAAGTGGGCATCCTTGTCTTGTTCCAGTGCTTAGAGGGAATGCTTTCAACTTTTCCTCAGTCAGTATTATGATGGCTGTGGGTTTGTCATAGATGGCTTTTATTACATTGAGGTATGTCCCTTGTATGCCAATTTTAATTGTTCTGTAAAATAAAGATAAAATAACAAGAAGATAAAATAACTCCAACTTTTCATGCACCTAACTTATATAGCATTAATAAGTATAAAGCAAAATTTAAGAAAAGCACAAAAAATAATAGACACATGCCCAATCATAATAGGTCAAATACATACCTTTGTCAGTAATTGATTGAGCAGACAAGAAGTTAGCAAAGTCATAAAAAACTTAAACGTTACTGTTAGCAAAACTCTTCTTATGGAAATGTATAGAACACCTCATGAAACAGTAATTCTTTCCAGTTGTACAAAGAACATCTTTAAAACATTACCATGTGCTGTGTCATGTTAGTGTGAACAAATTTCAAGAATTGAAATAATAAAAATGTTTATTTTTACCTCAACTCAATTGCACTATAAATAATAAAAATAACATTTCTATTTAAATTTATGTATTTCCTGTTGTGTAATATACATAATGTTTTATTTATCCTATCTATTGTTTATTTTGCATTTTACTCTAGTAGAATATAAACATCTGGAGAATAGGGAGTTTTAATTTTTAAGTTTTTCTTGTTTTTCCTGAAGCATCTATCCCCAACTATCTCTGACACTTTCTGGAACAGGGTGAATCCTCAATATATATTTGTTTGTGCTGACATTGTTGATTGTTAGGGTCAAAAAGAAGTTTCATGTCACCTTGAAAACTATTTGCTTCTCCCCTTGTTTTTTCTTTTTTAAGTTATGGCCAGCACCTAGTAACTTGGTAATTGAATGACTAAAGCAGTCTGGAGGTGTATAGAGGCTGCAGCTGGGGTATTGAGGAAACAATCAATTTCCAGGGATTGTTGCTTGGAAGGGGAGAGGTTGAGGACATGGCTGCAGAATATTGATGGCAGCTGTTGCAAAATTACAAAAGCACTGAGGGTAATACCAAGAACAGCACTGTCCAACTGAGGGTCAGGACCATTAATTAACATTTAAGCACTTTTGCTTAAATGGTTAAAGGAGTAATAATAAAAATGGATACCCCAACCAATTATATATAATATTATCTTCACATATATAGTCAATTTCTTTAGTATTGCTTTAACCATGTCTAATATACTGTTTAACTTATCCATCGTGTTTTTAATTTTGTATTTGAAAGTTTTCTATTTTTCAGGTTTAGAATTGCCATTGGTTCTTGTTTTCGGATTTTCCAATTTTATACATAAATTTACAATTCTGTGTTTTATTTCCTTAAATATATTAAATGTAGTTACTTTAAATGGTGTTTGCTATTATCTGTATCTCTTGTAATTTTTTTCTATTTTTTATTTTTCTTTTTTATTACACTCTTATATGGTTGGTTGCTTTATATGAAATACTAGATACATGTTAAAAATTTTAGAGATAATTTGAAACCTGGCATAATATTTTATTCCTCCAGACAGAATATAAGTTTGCTTTTGTCAGGTGTTTAGGGACACTAGCCTTTCTGGATTTCATTAATTTAATTAGAGATTAGATTGTTTGTAGCTGGGTTTCAGAGTTAAAAAGAAAATGTTCTATTATTCTTTCACTCTTATTTCTAGGCTAGAGTTTATCAGGGTCCCAATTTAAACCTGGAGTTTTAATAATTTCTCTCTTTAGTGACTCTTGAATTTCAGACATTTTGCTTAGCATAACTTCTGCTGAAAGTTCTTTTCAGCTTCTTTGCCTGTTTTGCACTTCTAGTGAAATCAAATTATGTGTCTAGGGGAGAAGTGACCCCCAAATGCCAGGATCACTTCTCTAGATTTTCTTCTTTGCCCTGATGTTGCTTCATAATTCTTCCCTTAGTAGTATTCTGCTACCCTCAAACATGGTGATTTTTAATAATTTGATCAGCTTTCTAAATTGTTCTCAGTGGGATGATTGGTACAAATGACAAATTCTGCCATTATCTTAAGTGAACCACATTTATGTGACTTTCTGGCACAATATCATTTTAAGGTTCTGGCACAAACTCATGGAGATGACTGTGAATAAAATCCCAATTATTACTTGATACTAGACTCTTTTGTCTTCTAATAGGTTGTGACTCAGAAAAGACTTAATTTTAATTACACAAATAAAGTATGAGACATTTTTACACATGGAAGAAGTGTTTAAACCTTTCACAACTGATTTAGTTATCTTAAGGTACCTAGAGTGCAGATTGGTATAAAAAAAAAAGTGGTCCTGTCTTGAACAAGCATCTTCTACCTTCTCTTCCCTCTCAGTTCTAATATTTCCTTCTATTTATGTCTCAGAAGTGTTGAGTGCTAGTGACACATTTGCACCATGTTCTCTCTCTTCCACTTGCCACCACCCACCTTCAATTTCTCCTCCTATATCCTGTGCCTGCCTCTATGCACGGAAGTCCCATTTAGAATTCCCCTGAGACTATCTGACCAGCATGCTTGAGCAACTAAACATACAGGCTTCTGGGCCAGACAATATTCTGTCTCATACCTTGAACACAAAGGTAGATTCTGATGTTGGCAGTAAGAGTCCGAGCATTAATTTATATGTGGATGCATGTCTGCCTATGAAAGTATGTGATTACAATTGTTGATATCAACATTATTAATTTATTTACTGTTTTTTTTTAGAGACAGGGTCTCGCTCTGTCACCCAGGCTGGAGTGCAGTGGCACAATTGTGGCTCACCGCAGTTTTTAACTCCTGAGCTCAAGTGATCCTTCCGCCTCTGCCTCTCAAGGAGGTGGGTTCTCTGTTTTGTTCCATTGGTCTGTTTCTATTTTTATGCCAGTACCATCCTGTTTTTGGTTACTATAACTCTGTAGTATAATTTGAAGTCAAATAATGTGATTCTTCCAGTTTTGTTTTGTTTTGTTTTTGCTCAGGATAGCTTTGGCTACTCTGGGTCTTTTGTGATTCTGTATAAATTTTGAGATTATTTTTTCTATTTCTCTGAAGAATGCCATTGGTATTTTTATAGGAATTGTATTAAATCTGTACATTGCTTTGGGTAATATGGCCATTTTAAAAATATTGATTTTTCCAATCCATAAATGTGGATTATCTTTCTGTTTTTTTCTGTGTCCTCTTCTATTTCTTGCATCAGTGTTTTATAGTTTTCATCATAGAGATTTTTCACTTCTTTGTTTAATTCATAGGTATTTAATTTTATTTGTAGCTGTTATGAGATTATTGATTTCTTTTTCAGATTATTCTCTATTGTCATATTGAAATGCCACTGATTTTTATATGTTGATTTTATATCCTGCAACCTTACTGAATTTGTTTATCAGTTCTAATAGTTTTTCAGTTGAGTCTTTAGTTTTTTCCAAATATAACATCATATCTACATTGTTAATTTGTCTTCTTCCTTACCAATTTGGATGCCCTTTATATAAAATTCTTTCTTTTGTCTGATAGCTCTAGCTAGGACTTCTAGTACTATGTTGAATAACAATGATGACAGTGGGCATCCTTATCATGTTTCAGATCTAAAAGGAAAGGCTTCAGTTTTTCCCCATTCAGTATGATACTAGCTGCGGGTCTGTCATGTATGGCTTTTATTATGGTGTTGAGGTATGTTCCTTCTATACCCAATTTTTTATGATTTTTTTTTTGTTATGAAGCAATGTTGAATTTTATCAAATGCTTTTTTTCAGTATCAATTGAAATGATCATATGGTTTTATCCTTCATTCTGTTGATAAAATGTATCAATTGATTGATTTGCATATGTTGAACCATCCTTGCATCTCTGGGCCAAATCTCACTTGGTCATGATGAATGATCTTTCTAATGTACTGTTGAATTCAGTTTGCTAGTATTTTGTTGAGGGTTTTGTGTCAATATTCATCAGAGATACTGGCCTGTAGTTTTCTTTTTTGGATATGTCTTTGTCTAGTTTTGGTATCAGTGTAATCTGCCCTCATAGAATGAGTTTGAAAGTATTTCCTCTTTCTTTATTTTTCATAATAGTTTGAGTAGGATTGGCATTGTTTCTCCTTTAAATATTTGCTAGAATTCAGCAATTTAGCTTTTGGGTCTTGGGTTTTTCTTTGCTGGAAGAATTTGTTACAGCCTCAATCTTATTACTTGTTATTGGTCTGTTCAAGTATTAGATTTCTTCATGGTTCAATCTTGGTAGGTTGTATGTGTCTGGAAATTTGACCATTTCTTCTGGATTTTCCAATTTATTGGAATATAGTTGCTCATAGTAGTCACTAAAAAATCCTTTGCATTTCTGTGGTATTGGTTGTAATGCCTCCTTTTTCATCTTTTATTTAATTTTTTTGGGTATTTTCTCTGTTTTTTTCTTGGTATAGCTAAAAGTTTGTCAGTTTTGTTTAACTTCTCAAAAAACCTGCTTTTTGTTTCGTTGATTTTTTGCATTGTTTTCTTCATTTCAAATTCATTTATTTCTACTTTGTTCTTTATTATATATTTCTTCTATGAATTATGTGTTTGGTTTGTTCTTAATTTTCCAGGTCTTTAGGATGTATCATTAGTTTATTTAAAGTTCTTTTTTGATGTAGGTACTTACCTCTTAGTACTGTTTATGCTGTATTCCATAGGTTTTGGTATATTGTGTTCCCACTATCATTTATGTCAAGAAATTTTTAAATTTTCTTCTTAATTTTTTTATTGACCCACTGGTCATTAAGGAGCATATTGTTTAATTTCCATGTATTTGTATAGTTTACAAAATTTCTCGTTATTGATTTCTAGTTATTTTCCATTGTGGTAGGAGAAGATGCTTAATATCATTTCAGTTTTTTCAAATGTTTTAAGACTTGTTTTGTGACCTAACATATGGTCTATCCTTGAGAATGATCCATATGCTGAGGAAAAGAATGTGTATTCTGTAGCCGTTAGATGAAATGTTCTATAAGTAATCTATTAGGTGCATTTGGTCTATAGTGCAGATTAAGTCCAATGTTTCTTTGTTGATTTTTTTTTCTGGGAGACCTGGCCAATGCTGAAAGTGAGTTGAAGTCCAGCTCTCATTGTATTGGGGTCTATCCCTCTCTTTAGCTCTAGTGATATTTGCTTTATCTATCCAGATGCTCCAGTGTTAGGTGCATATATATTTTAAATTGTTATATCCTCTTGCTGAACTGATCCATTTATCATTATATAGTGACAATATTTGTCTCTTCTTATAGGTTTTGTCTTCAAATCTATTTTGTCTGCTGTTAGTATAACTACTTCTGCTCTTTTTTGGTTTCCATTTGCATGGAATATCTTTACTTATCTCTTTATTTTTAGTCTACGTGTGTCCTTATAGATGAAATACATTTCTTTTCATGTACGCAACAGCTTATTGCATCTTGTTTTTTTTTTGTTATTTTACTTTCAGTCACTCTATGTGTTTTGATTAAAGAGTTTAGTCCATTTACATTCAATATCATTACTGATAACTAAGGACTTACTCTTACCATTTTGTTGTTTGTTTTCTGGTTATTTTGTGGTCTTTTCTCCCTTATTTTCTATTTCTTTTTAGTAAAATTGATTTTGTCTGGTGGTATGTTTTAATTTCTTGCTTTTAATTTTTTTGTGTACCTGTTGTATGTTTTTTAATTTGAAATTACCATGGGGCTCATGAATACTATCTTATTATTTTAAGCTGATAACAACTTACTGTTTGGATAAAAAACAAACAAATAAACAAAAAAGAAACTCATAGAAACCCTACCCCTTAACTTCTGGCTACTATATATATATACACACACACACACACACACATATATATATACACACACATATATATGGTTACTATATATATACAATATATATGTTTTATATATATATATACACACACAATATATGCTATACACACACACACACACACACACACACATATATATATATATATATATATATATTTTTTTTTAAAGACAAAGTCTCACTCTACTGCCCAGGCTGGAGTGCAGTGGCATGATCTCAGCTCACTGCAACCTCTGCCTCCTGGGTTCAAGCGATTCTCATGCCTCAGCTTCCCAAGTAGCTAGGATTACAGGCACCCACCACCATGCCTGGCTAATTTTTGTATTTTTAGTAGAGACATGGTTTCATCATGTTGGCTGGGCTGGTCTCAGACCTCAGGTGATCCACCCACCTCGGCCTCCCAAAGTGCTGATCCATGTCATTTAAATCATTATTTCCCTGTAGCATATTTTCTATTTTATTTCTCTTCTTCTTTGATTTTCAGCAATTTGTCTGTGATATACTTAAGCATAGTGTTCCTGGTTTTTTTTTTCTGCTTAGGGTGTGCCATATTTTTTAAAACACATAAATTTGTCTTTCATCAAATTTGGAAAATTTTCAGCTGTTATATCTTTGAATATTTTTTTCTGCCCATTCTCTTCTCTTTGCTAAGACTATAATTACCTGTTTGGTAGATGTTTTGCACAGGTACTTTAGCACTGCCAATTTTTTAATGCTTTTTCCTCTCTATTTCAGATTTAATAATTTTTATGATCTATATTCAAGTTCACTTGAAATTACTGAATTGAAATTACTCAGACTGAATAATTTTTATTTCTCTATATTCAGATTCACTATTTCCTTTGTCATCTCCATTTTCTAAATTAACTCATTCTGTTAATTGCTGATAAAAGTATGCATGTTACGTTAATATTCCTTTGCCTCTCTTTTATATTTTCTAGTTTTTTTGCTAAGATATCCTATAGTATCATTCATTAAGAGAATTGTTTAGCCTCATTGAACATCATTATAATAACTGCTATAAGGTTCTTGATTGAAAATTCTGGCATATAGGCTACCTCAGAATTGGGCTGTATTGATCATCTTTTCCTTTTAGCATTGTTCTTTCTATATCGAGTCAACTTGAATTGTATTTTGCACTTTGTGAATATTAATATTGTAGAGTCTCTAAATTCTGTTACATTGCTCCAAAGAGTGTTGATATTTTTGTTTCAGCAGGCAAATAACTTGTTTAGGCTTGGACTCCATCTCTGACTTAGGTAGGCAGCATTTTCAAAACTCAAGTCAATTATTTCAACTTCAGTTTCACTGCTTTGCTTCTGCCTTGAATATGTGTGATTCGAAGGTAAGGCAGAATTTTAGGCAGAGTTAATACATAAAATATGGGGTTTCTGCCTCAGATTTTCTCCTCCTTAGTATTTTCTGTTTCCTTCTTATAATAGCTATGGATGGATTCTGCGTTCCTTATTATATTCATGACGACATCTAATTAATTTGCTGAACAAATAACAGCGGGTCATCCTAAGGGGATAGCCAGGGTATTTGTAATGTTTACTAAATTTCACCCTGACATTTACCAAATTCTTACATCACTAGCTCCCTCTTCTGTTTCCACAATAAAGTGCAGTTTCTTTAATAAAGGGTATTTTCTATCTTCATCCAATTCTTTGAAAATATTTTATTTCCTCAGAGACTTTCTCTCTGTCACTTCTTTCTTTTCCTCTTGCCATCGTGCCTCCATGGGATCTCTCTCTCCAAGGTGCTTACTGTTCCCCAGAACAGTATCTTCTCAAGACTGCTGCTTCTGGCCTGTGGACCTTCCAATCTCTTCATATTCTAGTAGTCTAGTAGCCAAGCATTCTGATCAGATCATGGACCTGCTCTCAGCATGTCCCCAGTCAACATGGATACCTCTAGGCCTGAAACCTAGCATGTGTTCTGTGTTCCATCACTGCTGTTACACTCTTCTCTTCTCTCCATATCTTGCCTGACCATCTGCTTTTATGTGAGCTCTGGAGACAACTCTGCTAGTTTCAGTTATTTTTTTCTCTAGTTAAAAATAAACTGAGGTTTGAAATATCACCTGTCTCCCAGGTGTTATGTAGGAATAAGTTATTGGTAGTTTTATTTGCTCCCCTTTTTGGTCTGTGTGGTTTTATTTTGGAAGATGTATGGAGATGTATAAAATTTAAGGATCCCCCACCCCTGCTTTTGTATGAAAAGAAAAAGGAAGTCTTTTACTGGCTTTCTTTATATTTATCGAACCCTTACAACAAACCTATGACCCTGTGACACACACACACACACACACGTGTGTGTGTGTGTATAGTTATGTCATATATGTACCACAACTTTCTGAAAGTCGCAGAGCTAGCATGTGGGGAACACAAGATTTTAACTTGAGTAATCTGACTTCAGCTCCTATACACTTAGGTATAAAATTATTACTACATACATATAAAATCCCCATTTTTCAGATGAAGAATCTAAAAGGTAGTTTGCCTGATATCACTTTTTTTTTGCAAAGGATAAAGTGTGAAGATTAAACCCATATTTAATTTTATAGTTCTTAGCCACAGTACTATGCTACTTGGGTAATAGTTTTTTTTATACCTTAGCATGTAGGAGCTGAAGTCAGATTGCCCAAGTTAAAATGTTGTGTCCACCACATGCTACCCACGTGACCTTCAGAAAGTTGCAGAACCTAGTGGTACCTTTTGAACATTCTTCTATAAAATGAAGATAGTATAGTATTTTTTCTTATAGAAAAATATTAATATTTGATGATGAAAAAAATCCATGTAAACTTTATAGCACATGCTAAGTACTCAATAAATATTAGTTATATTAATTTCTAAGGGGTGCTAAATTAGCTGTGGCTCTTAGAATTTTCAAGTACCTTCATGGTAAAATGGTTTCTAAAACTGAGCTCATAAAAAATAACATAAAATATGTGATTGCAGACTTGAGACCAAATGCAAAACAATTTGTCAATGTATACTCTCCACTTGAACTGGCAATAGCTGATTTTATTTTAGACTTCTTCCAAGAGATAATTCTTTCTAATAACTTCCAACTTTGAACGTCTAATTGCATTCTAATGACAGTAGGGTGCTGTCCTATTTCTCCATTCATGGCAAGATTTCCTGAAAGTGTCCTTATCGACACTTTCAAAATTAAATCCTATTGCTTTTAGTACGAAGGTGGTTGAACTATAAATTTTCCACCCAAAATGATCATGTAAAAGTAAACAAACAAATTTCAAAATGGTCACACTAGAGATATAGATTTTAAGCAAATATTTCTGAAAGAAGCTAAAAGAAGCATTTTAATAAAGCTGACCAATGTTACATTAAATTGTTCATAATACTGAAATGAGCACTGCTAAGCAGAAAAGACGTAACTATTTATCTGAATAATTTATAACTTGACGTCTACCAAACTGAATTTAAGGAAGTAAATAAAAATATATATGTATATACATACACACATTATTTATGTATATGTATATATTATTAATGCAAAAACATTACAAAGTTCGAGATATTGCACAGCCATTCTTCTGGAACAGGTTGTTTGGGTCATAAGTTGTTGGTGAAAAATTCTCTTTGAAATGATACTTAACATTTGTTCTAATATCAAATATTACATTTCCATCTATAGGCCAACAAATTGCACCATCACAGTTATGAAAGAGAAACTAGAATTTATTTCAAAGATAAGTAAAACCTAGAGATCACTCTCTCACTCTGCAATCCTGTGATTTCATATTATCTTATGTTCACTTTAGAACTGCTGAAAACTTGGCAGGGCAGACTAGATTTTGTTATTCTGTTATATCTTAAACCTGTAGTATTTATGAGGTTGTCTAGCCTAAAAAATCATAAGTACTGCAAATAAAAAAAGAAGAACTATTGAGAGTACTAAGCAGTAATGTGGTTTTCAGACTTATTTCCCAGGGAAAATATGCTTCTTAAGCTGACGTTGGAAGCTCCATTGTGAATCAGGGAAAATGTTCTTACTTAGCTTTACATGCAGTGTAGGCAAATTAAATTATTTTCTGCATTTTCCCATCCCTGATATGCATTGTTGGATTGTGGTTTATGGAGTTGTTCAAATTTATGAACTATTGTTATAATTATAGATCAGTACAATGCTATTTTTACTCGATTATTGTTTGACTCTTTCTCCTTTTCTGTCTCACCATATCTAGGAATACATATATATTAAAAAAAATCACCTGGTGAGTTATGTCACCCTAAATGAAGAGTGAGAAGGAAGTGAGGATTTGGGGGCCATTTTAGCTAATCTAATGTCTTCTGCTAGTGATAAGAAATTTTAAAACAATAGGGAAAAGTAAGTAAAACTGAAGGGCTTGGAGGTCAGTGTGATGCAGCATGATGTCTCCCTGTGTTCTCCATCAAGGGACATAGCTATTAGCCTTTCTGTATGGCTCCTCTTTACTTACATATTATCTAGACTGCTAAAGTTTTAACTAACCTTGTTGATAACGGTTCAGAAGTAGGATCTGAGCATATAATATACTTTTAAAAAGCTGCACAGTTGTTTCTGTCATGTAACCACAATTGAGAAACATTGATGCAGAGCAATGAACTTGATGATCATATTGATCTCTTAAAATTATAAAATTGAAAGACATAGTGGAAATTGAGTTTGACAGACCTTCAAGAGACCACATTTAATTTCTTTCTAATGTGTGAAATTGGCTTAAGTGGACAATATTTCAGTATAGTGAAAGTTTGAAGATGCATGGTTGGCAAACCAAGTCACTGACAGAAGAGGTGAGCTCTTCAACTTTTTCCAAATTTTAGTTTCACACTAGATGCTTTCAGCTTAAGTATAAAAGCCAGAAAATAGATCTGATTTGAATTGTTTTGTATTGTTTGTAACATAGTGTAATCTGTATGAATATTTTGATAGCATTTATTTTCTATAACATTAATTTCATACTAAACTGTTTCTTAAGTAACAATTAAATACGTGCCTAAATTTAAAATGTAGATGTAATTCAGCATTTAAATTTGTTTATGTATATGTACACATATGAAATTATACATATGATACTTTTAAGACAAAAGATCTATGCTTGAAGGCACCATTAACTCAATAATGTATTGTTAGTGGAATAAATATTAGAAAAATAAAAGCAAATGAGGCATGTTTCTTTTCATCAAGACATATGCCAGGCTGGGCACGGTAGCTCATGCCTGTAATTCCAGAATTTTGGAAGACTGTGGTGGGAGGATGGCTTGAGCTCAGGAGTTTGGGGTTATAGTGAACTACGATTGTGCCACAGCACTCCAGCCTGGGCCACAGAGTGAGACCCTGTCTCTTAGAAAAAAAAAAAATTATTAAAATAAATAATAAATAAATAAATAAATAAATAAATGCCATATTAATGGGAAGACAAAAAGGAAACCTAAATGTCCCCAGCCTGGTAAACTATACCTAAACAAAAGTTTAATTCAATTTTCACATGCAGATTATTATGACTTGTTTGTGTGAAATTAGATTCCTAAAATGTATCCCAGTTTTTAGAGTTTCTAAGCCACACATTTGTTCTGAAACAAATCTGCCAGTTTGTACAGTTCTCATTTCTGTGTTCTCTCATGATGCTGGTAACTCTCATGAGCCTGGTCCTCAGCTGGGCATGGCTGTCACCATGGATGACTGCTGTGGATGCCTCATTCTTACCTGAGAATAGTCACACTGCTTATAGTCAAGTAAGTATTTGCCCAATGCTCTCAGTCACCTTTTTTCTTCTTAACATTTCAATTGTTTTGTATTGTTTGTAACATAGTGTAATCTATATGAATATATTATAATTATATACTATATATATTCACCAATAATATACTGTCTATATATACACTATATATATGTATATATACTGTCTATATATATATACACTATATATATGTATATATACTGTCTATATATATATACACTACATATATATACTGTCTATATATATACACTATATATATACTGTCTATATATATACACTATATATATATACTGTCTATACATATATACAGTATATATATATATATATATATAAAAAGAAACAGAAGAGAAGGCTGTAAAATAGACCCATGTAAATATAGCCAACTGACCTTTGACAAAGTAGAAAAGGAGGCAATATAATGGAGAAAATAGTTTTCACTAAATGGTGGGTGAAATAATTCACATGCAAAAAAAAAAAAAATAGAAAATCCTCAGCAAATGAATGCAGGAACAGAAAACCAAACACCGCATGTTCTCACTTATAGGTGGGAGCTGAACAATGAGAACACATGGACACAGGGAGTGGAACAACACACACTGGGGCCTTTCTGGGGGTGTGGTGAGGGGAGGGAGAGCATTAGGAAAAATAGATAATTCATGCTGGGCTTAATACTTAGCAGGTGGGTTGATAGGTACAGCAAACCACCACAGCACACGTTTACCTATGTAACAAACCTGCTCATCCTTCACATTTACCTAGAACTTAAATTTAAAATTAAAATTAGAAAAAGAAAATAAATAAATCGAGAGAAGATCTCACACTTAACAAAAATTAACTCAAAATATAACACAGAGCTAAATATAAAGCACAAAACTATAAAACTTTTAGAAGATACTATAGGAAAAAAAATCTAGATAACCTTGGATTTGGTGGTGACTTTTTGGATATGACACCAAAAGCAGGCTCCATGAAGGAAATAACTAATAAGCTGGACTTTGTTAAAGTTTTCTGCTCTACAAAACATACCGTTAAGAGAATGAAAAGACTAGCCACAGACTGGGAGCAAATATTTGCAAAAAAACAATAATGTTTCTGATATAGCACTGTTACCCAAATTTATACAACAAACTCTTAAAAAGCAATTGTAAGAAAATAAACAACCCAATTAAAAAATGAGGCAAAAACCTTAACAGACACTTTACCGAAAAAGATATACAGATGGCAAATAAGCATATGAAAAGATCTTCTTCATCGTATGTCATCAGGTAAATACAAATTAAAACAACAACAGGATACCACTACACATCTATTAGAATAAAAACAATCCAGAACCCTGGCAATACTAAATGCTGGTGAGGATATGGAGTAACAGGAACTCTCATTCATTGTTGGTGGAAATGCAAAATGGTACGGCCACTTTGGAAGACAGACTAGAAGTTTCTCACAAAACTAAACATATTCTTACCGTACAACCCAACAATCACACTCCTTGGTATTTACCCAAAGAAGTTGAAAACTTATGTCCACACAATACCTGCACATGGATATTTATAGCAGCTTTTTATAGTTGACAAAAACTTGGAAACAACCAAGATGTTCAATAGGTGAATGGATTTTTTAAAAAGCCAAAATGTAGAACTATGGTAGTCCAAACAATGAAATACTCATTGCTAAAGAGAAATGGGCTATGAAGCCATGAAAAGATGTGGAGGAAACTTAAATGCATATTATTAAGTGAAAAAAGTGAATCTGAAAAGGTCACATCCTTCCAGCCATATGACATTCTGGAAAAGGCAAAACTACAGAGATAATATTAAGGTTGGTGCAAAAGTAATTGCGGTTTTTGCTGTTACTTTCAATGGCAAAAACAAAATTACATTTACACCGATCTAATAAAAAGATCAGTCGCTGCCAGGGGTTAAGGGAAAATAACAGAGGATTTTTAGGACATCGAAAATACTCTGTATAATACTATAACGGTGGAGATATAAGTTGTACAAACTCATAGAATGTACAACACCAAGAGTGAAACCTAATATAAATTATACAGTTTGTGTGATAATGATGTGGTTCATCAATTGTAACAAATGTACACTATGATGGGGGATGTTGATAATGCATCAGTGGAGGCAGGGAATATTTGGGACATCTCTATACCTTCCTCTTAATTTTACTGAGAACCTAAAACTGCTCTAAAAATTAGTCTTAAAAATCAATCCCATCTATCTTTAATTCAAGAATGATGATTAAACTGGAATGTTTTATATTGTGAGAGACACATGGAGGAACCATATTATTCATCTCATCCTATCATCCATCTATCTATCTATCTATCTATCTATCTATCATCTATCATCTATTTATCTGGTGTATATAGTTAATATATCTATTGTCTATTAATAAATATATAGTTTGTATTATATATATAACATATGGTATATGTATTTACTACATATGTTAGTATATAGTAGACATTTTCCATACATATGTAATTTGTCTATATATAGTTTCTAGTGTGGTGGGGACTGTGGGGGCAGTAAGATATGTGGTTATTGCTCACAAGGAGCTTATAGGTAATCAAAGAGCTGGAGAGAGGCATAAATGACCATAATATCCATAGAAAGAATGTTATGTATAAGGTATGCAAATAAAATAATGTGGAGATAAGAATCAGGAGAAATTTATTGTTTGAAAGATGCATAGATAAGGTGACAGTATAATTTTTTCATCTGTAACTAGTACTTTTTTAAAAATGAAAAGGAGGCAATTGATAATTATGCCATGAAAATAGTTGTTAGCCAGGGCTGTCACAGGCAAACCAGGACATATAATTCATCTTGGAGGGAAAGTAATAGAGAAGTGGTGGCATTCATGGAAGAACTGAAAGATGCTAGGAACTGGACAAATAGAAATCAGGTGAGTGTCAGATAGAAGCAGCAGCATAAGCAAAGTCATAGACATAATCTTTAGACTGTGGGTGGTTTCTGAAAATCAAAGATGAGATATTTAAATTCTGAAATAATTCATAAATATAGGCACTATATCAGTCAGGATCCTGGAAAGAATTGACATGATCAAACGGGAAATTTAATAAAGTGATTATTAATAGAATTGCATGAATGTTTAGGAAACAATATTTGGTATTTCAATTTCCAGCGCCAGCACCAACTCTAAGCTGTTTCCACCCTCTTAAGCCTGAAGTAGCAAGGAGATTTGGGAGTTTCTGAGACCTGATGAGGGCTTGACAGGCCCTGTGACTTTCAGTAAGGGACTCAGCCAAGTTGCTGTGACCTGGATTACAGAATATATCCCAAACATGGATCACAAGTGAGAACAAGTTCAATAGAGAGAAGATTAAAAATTGGGGTTGTTGTTGTTGTTGTTGTTTTTGACGGAGTCTTGCTCTGTCGCACAGGCTGGAGTGCGGTGCGGTGGTGCGATCTCAGTTCACTGCAGCAAGCTCCACCTCCCAGGTTCACGCCATTCCTCTGCCTCAGCCTCCGGAGCAGCTGGGACTACAGGCGCCCGCCACCCCGCCCGGCTAATTTTTTTTGTCTTTTTAGTAGAGACGGGGTTTCACTGTTAGCCAGGAAAAAATTGGGTTTTGTATATAAGTCCAGGAATGGATAAAACAAAATGTTGGAGTAAAACTTGGGGAGACATCAAAATTCCCTTGTGTTCAACTAAATAATAACAATTAACACACTTACTGTTTGTCTCCTCTACATCTCTTGGATATTAACTGGTCTTTATGGTCTAATTTTTTTGTGTCTTCCTTAATTTATAATGGCAATTTTAATAATTATTATTTTAAGTGCTTTATGTAACTCCTTGCTATATATATACACTATATACAAATCCTTACAAGTGAAGTTTTGAATACTTGATACTGAGACAGAATCAAAGATCCTTCCTGTCCAAAATCAATTGGCATTCCCTGAGAGAATTTCCAGCTACAGCAACTTGAAAAGTTCCTATAAGCCTATAGGTCATAAGGATAAAATGTCTTTTGATCATGGCAGCTCACTCATGGAATTATTTTGGGAGTTCAACCCTCATATGACTAAAATAGTTTTCATGAATAGACTTGTCTTTATAACCTATACCTGGGTTTTGGACTTATTTATATTTGTTACCATTGTGCCTGGCTCTTACTCATTTTTGTTTCTAATATCTTTTTCTCTTACAATCCCTAACATCTACCCCAGTGTTCCAATTTGGTGGCTGGAATATTGCTTGCTAACATGTATTAGATTTTCTTGAGCCAGAAATATTGTTGGCTATGCGAAGTATCATTTAGGTTTTAATCTCTTATGTTTGAGCTCCATTTAATGTTAGTATAGCTTATTTTGAATACAACTTCTTATTCCTTCCCCCACCCCAGACCTAGCTAGTCAGTGGAATCATTACCTATTCTCTTCATTATTCCTATTTAATTTCTTGAACTCATCACAGCCTAGACGTCATCACCACCTGCAAATAAAACAGCTGAGTTCTAGAGTTCAGCTCCTCTCATATGCCAAAGCGCGCTACAACTACCTATACCATATCATGTTTGAACTTGGTGATCAGGTTTTTCATCTTTAAATACTTCTGTCCCATTAACTCCTTGAAACTTCATTAACTCATTTATTCAATATATATTTCTATTAACCATCTTCTATTTCTGGGTACTGTACTAAATGATCAAAAAATAAATTATTGAAAAAATAGATAAGCCTATCTTCTTTCCCTATCACATCCCTGGAATTATGCTGGCAAAGTGCACCATTGACTACTTCAATTTCTAATCCAATGCATACCTCTTAGTTCTTATCTTTTTTGTACATTTGCTTCTTATAACATTACTGGTTTTTTTTCTCCTTTTAAAAGCCCTCCTTTCAAAAGCCCTCCTTTCACTTCTGAGACACCAATCTCTCTTATTTACCCCTTAAATTTCTAACTCTTCCTTCTCTCCCTTCTGCTGAATCCTCTTCTTCTGCTATGGCTGAATGCTTTAAGGTAGTCCACCAAGGACCCTTGCATTCTGGTATATACATTCTTGTGTAGTACATCCTTACACTGAATAGGGCTGACCAACATAATAAACTCCATAGAATATTGCAGAAATGGCATTGTGTGATTTCTGAGACAAAGTCATACAAGACATTGTAGCCTCTACCTTACTCCCTACATCACTTGCTTTGGGGCAGCCAGTTGCCACGTTCTGAGGACATTCAAGAAGCCGTTTGCAGACTTCAAATTAGCAAGACACTGAGATCTCCAACAGACAGCACCACCATGTCAGACATGTGAATAAGCTATCTCAGAAACAGATTCTTCAGCTTTAGGCAAGTATAATCCCCAGCTCACCTCTTTTCTACAAACTCACGAGATGCCCTAATCCAGAACCACCCAGGTAACTAACTTTTATCACTTACCACAGACATTATTTGAGATAATTAATGTTTATTTTTTATTTAAGCTGCTAAATTTTTGTGTGGATGACTAATACATCTCCCTATTTAGAAAATATTGTCAAGTTATCCTAATTATAATTGGAAAGCTGGTATTAGCTTAAATTTCCTACTTGGAAAAATTATGACAGCTAAGTAAAATTCAAAAGAATGGCTGTTTTAAAGAATGAGAAATCAAAGCAACCAAGATATGAGAGGTCAATATCGCCCAAAGAAGGAAAGCTCAGTGAATTTGACCCCATATTTGCAGCCATTTCCTCCTCAGGGCATTTATTTCCCCTTGCAGGCCATGAAGGCTGGACACAAAATGGCAGCCTAGAGTTTGGAGCAGTCTTACTAGGGTAGAGAGACAAAAATTAGACTTCAGGGTTACCAAGACAGTTACACTTGAGAGCTCAAGATTCTAGACTAAGGAAAACCGCAGACAACTGAAACTAGCATTCTATATCCAATTTTCCTTTAAGACATTTCCCGAATTCTAGGCTGAGTATATGAAATATAAGACTCCTGTAAGCACAAGTCATCAGGTAGGTATCAAAAGAAGCTAAAAAGCTAAGTAGAATTTTCATTAATCTCAAAGTCCCGTGAAAACAAAAACTGAAATAAATACAGATTAAAGAGGAGGAAATCTGATAATCTGTCCAGAATTAGTTGAGACACCAGAGATGGTGTGTCTTTTGAATTTTAGGAAACTGGAAACAGGTTAGCCTTGAATCATCAAGCTTATCTGCCTGTACTCTCTCTACCTGCCAGAAGAAAATGGCACCAGTGAGAGCCTCAGGAAATTTTTCAGACATGGTGTCTGGAATTTAATTCAAAATTGGTAGACACGCTAGGAAACAAGATAAATTAATAAAAACCAAGAAGGGAAATAGACAATAGAAATAAATACTCGATTAAAATGTTTTTTAAAAAGAAAGAAAATACAGAATATTTCATTGGACAATATAAATTAATGAAAAATAATCAAATAAAAATTCAAGAATTGGAAAATAAAATAACTCAATACATGAGTTTTCAAACAGATTTAGAGACAGCAGGAGTGAGAATAGTAAGTAGGAATATAGACGTGTTAAAAGGAAAAAATAGCCGGGCACGGTGGCTCACGCCTGTAATCCCAGCACTTTGGGAGGCCGAGGCGGGCGGATCACGAGGTTAGGAGATGGAGACCATCCTGGCTAACACGGTGAAACTCCATCTCTATTAAAAATACAAAAAATTAGCCAGGCAAGATGGCGGGCACCTGTAGTCCCAGCTACTCGGGAGGCTGAGGCAGGAGAATGGCGTGAACCTCGGGGGGCGGAGCCTGCAGTGAGCCGAGATCGCGCCACTGCACTCCAGCCTGGGCAACAGCGAAACTCCGTCTCAAAAGGAAAAAATAGATAAGAAATACTGAAAAGAGTCTATAGGCATATGGGAAGTGAAAAAAAGTATCTGACATATATGCAACTGGAATTCCAGAAGAAGAAAGAGAGAATAGAAGAAAATGCCAGAAAATCTAATGGCCAAGAATTTCCCAAAATTAATTTTAAAAATCAAACTACAGAAGCAAACATTGATATAAACGTAAGAAAAGATAAATATAAAAACAAACATATTTGGGTATGTATAGCAAAATTGCTGAAAACAAAGGATAAAAAGAAAATAATAAGAGTAACTGGAAGAAAAGACACATTATTTTCAAAAATTCTCAAGATGTTAGAAGCCAGAAGGCAAAAAGAAAATAACTGCCCAGGAAAAAATCTTTCAAAAATGAAATAAAAGGTTTTTTTCATAAAGCAAAAATCAAAAGGTTCGATGTCAGCAAAATGACTATAAAAGAATAATACTAACAGAAGTTCTTCAGTCAGAAGACAAATGGTCCCTTGGAGCAAGTATAGTAATGCAAGAAAGAATGAGACACACCAGAAAGGTGTATGTCTTTGATCACCTAGACACTTTTGAGGAGTAGAATATCCCTCAGTTGGGATTTGTCTGATGTTTTCCCATGATTAGACTGGGGATATCTGAGGTTAAGTCCACACAAGTAAAGTGCCATTTTCATCACGTCCTATAATGATATATACTTCCCATTGCCTGTCAATGTTGATATGAACCATGGTCACCTGGCTGAGGTAGTTTTTGTCAGGTTTCTCCATTATAAAGTTTCTGTTTTTCTCCCCTTTCTATACTATACTGTTTGGAAGGAAGTCACTACGGTCAATGCACACTTAGAGAATAGAGAGCTCAACTCTTTGAGAGCAGAGTATCTATCTATCGTCTATCTATCTATCTATCTATATCATCTATCTATCTATTTATCTATCTATCTATCTATCTATCATCTATCTGTCCATCTATCTATCCATCTATCTATGTAACTTGAAATTCTTCAGCACCAGATACTTGTTTCTTATCCTAATTTATTAATTAAATCATTTATTTATATCAGGATGGACTCAGGAATATCTATTTCATACTTTGTGTTATAATCTAATACCACTTTATTTTGTTGCTCTGATCATTTCAACCTTGGACATTGGTAGCTTTTTAACTTGGCTCTATATTTTTGTTTACCTGAATATCAGATAATTGGAATCATACAGCACATAGGCTTTTTAGGCCGGGTTCTTTCACTTAGAAATATACATTTTATGTTTCTTAACATCTGTCCATGGCTTGATAATAACTCATTTTAAATACCAATGAATAATATCCCATTGTATGTATATACCGTAGTTTGTTTATATGTCTTTATTGCTTCCAGTTTTTGGCAATTATGAATAAAGCTCTTATAAATATTACTATGCAGGTTTTTGTGTGGGCATACGTTTTCAGATCAAATGGGCTAATACAAAAGAGCATAATTTCTGGATTATAGGATGAGATTATGTTTAGCTTTGTAGAAAACTGCAAAACTGTCTTTCAAGATATATATATATATATATCATTTTTTAATTTCTACCAGCAGTGAATGAGTTTTTTTTTTTTTTTTGCTCTGTATACTTGCTGACAATTTATATTGCAAGTTTTTGAGCTTTAGCCAACGTAAAAGGTAGGTAGCGGCATCTCATTGTTTTAATAAGCAATTTCCGAATGACAGGTGGTGTTGTACATATTTTTATATGCTTATTTGCCATGTATATATTCTTTGGTGAGGTATCTGTTCATATATTTTGCTCATTTTAAGTTGGGTTGTTGGCTTTCTTATTGTTGAGTTTTGAGAGTCCTTTGTAGATTTTGGAGTCAAGTTTTTAATCGGATATGGGCTTTGGAAATATTTCCTTCCAGTCTGTGGCTTGACTTTTCAATCTCTTTTACAGAGCAGTTTTTAATTACAATAAATTCCAATTAATCAATTTTTCTTTCATAGACAACACTTTTGGCTGTGTATCTACAAATTCATGGGCAAATCTAAGATAATAAAGATTTTATCCTGCTTTTTGATTTATAAGGATAGATTTTGAATTTATTTTTATGTCTATAATTCCTTTTAGTTTAATTTTATGAAAGATGTAAAGTCTAAGTCTGGATTCCTTTTTTAAAAAATATGAATGTCCATTTGTTGAAAAGCCTATCTTTTTCCCATTGAATTCCTCTTATTCTTGTGTTAGAAATTGGTTGACTATAATTATGTTGGGTTGTTTCTAAGCTCTTTATTCTATTCAGTTGATCTGATTATCTATTTTGTTTTTTTGCCTTTACCATACTGTGTTGATTCTGTAGTTTGATAGTAAATCTTGAAGTTAGGTAGTGTCAGTTCTGCAACTTTGTTCTTAGTATTGCATTGGTTATTCTTGTCTTTCTCCTTTCTATATAAACTTTAGAATCACTTTGTTAATATCTACAAAATGGCTTACTGGGGTTTTGATTAGGATTGCATAGAAACTATACTTCAAAATGGGAATAACTGACATCTTAACAATACTGGGGCTTCCAATATATGAATACAGAAAATATCTCCACTTATTTATATTATTGGTTTCTTTCAGTATATTGACTCTTTTGACAACAACAGTAATAATTTCAAAATATGACTCACAAAACTGAAAGTAGAAAATCTTCTTAATCAGATAAACGTATAGGAAATGTCAAACTTAGTAATAAAATGTTGACAGCTTTCCCTCTGATACTGGAAACGAAACAATGATGTTATCTAATACCATCTTTTAAAATTATATGTTGGCTGTCCCAGCAAGATCAATAAGGCAAGAAGAAAATAAGAAAAGTCATAATCCAAACAAGTATTATTTTAACATAACCCAATAAAATTTTTATAAAATGACCAAAACACTTTTCTATTGCTTTACAATAAGCCGGCAACAAACACTTCTGAATAATTATAACCATGACACTTCTAAATTCTCAAATAGAATTACAAGACCTGAATATTCTCCTCCACTTTAATTGCATGTATTAAAACTGAAATGCACAACTTCTGGTAAGAACTTAAATATTTTCATACAGAATTGATAAAGAGGCAAAGAACATTATTAATAAAATTACTGCCTATGTCTGATCATGTAATTTAAAAATACATTTTAAATGACCATCCTAGGCACTTTTAAAAACCTAACGGCTTAGTCTTTCTACAAACTGTCTCATAAAGAGCCGTCAAGAAAATTGTTCTAAAACCCAACAATGTACATAAACTCAGCCCTCATTTCTACTTCTTTCCTCGTGATGGAACATGTAGTCAGCCTTTAACTTGGCCTGAGAAAAACTGTGAAGGCAATGCCAAATATCTCATCATACAAACAGGAAGCCCAAATTTGTTATTGGCCAAGAAAGGGTGATACTTCTAAATATTTCATATTATTCTGGAAAGACTAGCACCTTCATTTCAGTGAGTACCAAAAAACTGTGGATTAAGTTACCATCTTAATAATTTCAATTCATCAGCAAGTTACCTGGCAAGTATCCTTAATACTACCTGAAAATGGAAAGGGAAAGGGAATGTGAACAAGATTTACATGACTTGCTCCAAACTGCAAATTCAAATCCTGACTGTTGGGATAGCCATCAACAACCTGAAATTTCTTACTCTAAAACAAATTACCAAGTCAAACTCTTTTTTTTTAATATGAGGTTTTATTTCTCTTCCCGACAAAGCATAGTTTTCTCTAATAATATACTAGTTAGAGTTTTGCTAATTAACTCCTGTGAGTGACTTTGTACTTCCAGATCAAACGGTCTAGCTGGCTGCCAGGAAAAAGTTTTCATAGTTTAGGAATGTAGCACCTGAAGTGTTCAAGATGTGAGTAAAGACTATTTTAATTGCTGCAATAGCAAAATGTTAAGGCATATCAGAAAGCAGAGGTGTTTTAAAACACTAAGCCCTACTCCCTGCCTGGTAGAGCCAAATGATAAGACGTTACTAAATCCCTTAAAATAAAAACTTTCCAAAACAATCTATTGGGCTTGACTTTGCAGTTTAATCTTTTATACTTTGATTTCAATGAGAGAGAGCCCAAGGCTGTAACTCTCCAGCAAAAAAATAAAAATAAAAAAAATTCGATATCTGATTTACAAGGCTTACAATAAAAAAGGAAAAAAATATTAAACGAGTTTTCCTTTTTTGGTGACCATTTTTAATTATCTATTTTTATACTGTATCCAGGCTACACTTGGGTGTGGACAGCTAACTTGGATATAGAAAACATCAAGTATCACATCTGGAAGAATCACAAATTAGAAGGTAAACTTCTCAATCAGTAAATCAGCAGTCAAGGTAAGCAAGAAAAGGACTTTACCAAGAGACTGATATTAACAATTTTTGATAGGACTGAATTACAGAGCAAAATCACGGAAACAGTAAAGAAAATTCTGTCCACATAAAAGGCTATTTATTTTTAACTCCCAAAAACTGTTTCAATTCTGATACTCACACCAGACAACTAGTTAAGTAAATAAACTATAATGTTTAGCAACTAGGCTTCCTAACTAACCACTATAAGAGGAGTTCAATGTTCAGCCTTCTCTGGCAACCGCTGAGGTCAGCACAGGCAGGGGTAAGGAGAACCTCTCATTTTTCAGCACAAGTGGCTTCTATCTCTTTATTGAAGCCTTGGATGGAGAGAATATAGAATACCTCTTCTGTTTTCTTCACATCCCACCACAAGCCATCATCATAAGGCTTCCTTAGAGAAGAATAGTGTCTTAGGCTGAGAAGGTGGAAATTGGGATGCCACTCATTGTTAAAAGTGGTGACATGGAGGAGCTGGGAGTTGTCTCCAGCAGTCATGCCATTGAGGGACAACCTCAGCAGCTCACTAGCAAGAATTGAACTCCTGAGAGAGGATCTTCCACATCCAGATGAAATCCTTTCTCTGTATCTGGCTCAATGACACGAATTTCTGTAATCGCTTCTGGAGTTTCTGTTTCCAAACACGCAACAAATTCTGGGAAGACAACCATATGCTGCAACACAAACCTCCAGTGCTCATGAACCTCGTAGCACACTGTTCAGCAGGCACCTTGCTCTTCAAAGGTGTTGGGTATGTTTTTACTGTACCAAAATGTTCCTAAGCTTTCAAACACTTCTTTGGAATGCCCTGAAACCCACCACCCTGATGGACACGTTGTGGTAGAGTTAACAATCTCTTAAGCTGTTTGTTGTAAACTCTACAACTTTTCGGATTTCCTCTCTGATGTCCTCCTAGGCAGACAAAAGCACTGCAGCTCTACAAAGATCTCAGTCGCGGACATGGTGCCCGTGAAGGCCGCCAGAGAAGTTCATTCTGGAGACAACCAGCACATTCACTACGCCGCCCAGTAAAATGTTTAATAAAAAAAAAGTTATGTCTCTTTCCTATTGAAACTGTCACAGACCCCCTAACTCCAAAGATAAAATACCCTAGGGCCACACAAAGCACAGAAGAGTTTCTGAAACACAAGGTCCTCATTATTGGGAGTCTGTCTACGTATCCAGTCTTATCTTTCCTTCTTTCTCCTCTAAACTTTATGCTAGATATACTAAACTGTCTATGGTTTTCCAAATGTATCATGTTGTGTCATAGAGCTGTGACTTTCCACATACACAGCTTCCTCTGCCTGGAATGTCTGTATCTCTTTTCCTGCCTGAATTTTTTTGTTATTATTTCAAAACTCAGCTCAAACATCAAGTCCACCAGAAAAGAAAATTACTTCTTCCTGAGTATTCCCATTATATCCTGTATATATTTGTGTTCTGCCTGTTTTATTATCTTTGAAATGCTTTGTTTACCTTCCTATCTCCAACTTTAGAATGTGAGCTCCCTATGGGTTAACCTCCCTGAGATTTTCTCATTTATCTCTTTATTTGTGTGCCTCACACAGCATATGGATAAATATGGGTTCTGTTAATAGGTTGAATTAATGAATCTTTGATCCAAAAATAATTAAATAAAAAGGAATTGTTTGTACTGTGGCCACATGTGCATAGAGATGATACAAACACTACAGACACATAACTTCAACCATGCTGGATGTCTACAGAAGGAATTGTCCTTTTCAGATAAGCTCTCTTTCAAAGAAATGGCATTTGATTGTTAAATTGATTGATATAGTTCTCTACAACTTTTTTTGAGTGGAGGAAAGTCTTTAAGTGTACTGGATATTTCTGAGTTGCTTAGTAACAGAATTTAACCTTCAATATTGCCTATTTCTCCTAGTGGTTATGGAAGAGTATCTCTTCAGACCAGTCAAACTGTCTCTGATCAGCATCTTTCAAGTCTAATTTTTTAAAGATTTTAAACAGAAATAGATGTGTTGCATCAGAGTAGTTTGAATTAAAATGATTTTGAAAAAATCTACAAGCAGAGTGGTCTGAAGTCCTTTTATTTCAATGAGCAAAAATATTCCCTACATAATTTTCATGATGCCAAAGAAGAAAAAAAAGCTTTAATTGGAAAACAAAACCAGGTGAATTTTATGGGATTCTTATAGTAATACATTTCCCCCAAAGTAAAATCAAAGTAGCCTTAGATTTTGATTAAATCAATTAAAATGAGATTGAAAATGAAATAATCAGGAAATAACTTGATTAATCTATTTAAATTAAGAAAATTCATAAATATATATCCTATGTCTTCCCCTAAATATTTAACATTGGAGACTTTCCACCTCTGATAAACTTAAATCAGTGTTTGAAGCTTTGAATAACCAACACCTTCAAGGAAAGGGGTAATGATCAATAATAAATGACATCACATTTATTTACTAGTACATAAACCTGTACGTTCATTCATTCAGTTTCACTCATTCATTCAAGAAATATTTAATTGGTATTTACTATATTCTAAGTAGAGCACCAGATGCCAAGAACACAATAAGGAGTAAAAGAAACGAGTCCATGCCCTTTCATAATCACCTGAAATCAGCCTCCACCCGCGAATCTGTTTCTTTTGTTATTTGCAGATCAGATTTCTCTCCCACACCTCCTAAGTTACATTTCTTCTGTTCAAGGCCAACCTGCACAGTACTGTTTTGAATTCCAATTCCAAATCTTATTAGTCCAGAACCAGTTACCTATGGCAGAGGGAAAGGGCATTGCAGGAAAAGCTGAGCTGCTGAGAGCAGACCGCTGTGTGAATGGTCCAACTGCAGTATCTGCTTTGGGTAGAAAACCTCAAAAATACCTTCTACAAGTTTGCAGGACTGAAAATATATTTCTTTTATGAGTTGATACATCTCAAATAATGTGTTTGAAAGGACAACTTCTTAAATGTTAGAAAACCCTAGTTCCACTTCTAGTGGAACTTCTAGTTCCATTGCTGCTCCATGAGTCTGGCAGAATAATTTAAAGTAGATAAGTAACTCGCTCTGTTGATAGTCTCTAGTATCTCGTGCATTTGTCATCTCCTCTGTTTTTATCATTACATAAATATT
This sequence comes from Symphalangus syndactylus, assembly GCF_028878055.3. Taxonomy (NCBI): domain Eukaryota; kingdom Metazoa; phylum Chordata; class Mammalia; order Primates; family Hylobatidae; genus Symphalangus; species Symphalangus syndactylus. The sequence continues at coordinate 107,160,469 of NC_072425.2, forward strand.
TAAAAGTGAAAAATTATTTTGAATATAAATAAAATACTTCCTTGACCCCATATTCACTTTTCAAACATGTTCCTCTACTTCAAAGCAGAACTTAGTACTTATTTCTTCACCTCTTATTTACTCCTCAACCCACTCCAGTATATCTTCTCTTTCTAAAACGTCCCTGAAACTGCTTACTGAAAATACTACTGACTATAGACTTTGTGATTAAATATTAAGAACAAATTTCTTATTTAATCTTTTAAAAATATTTGGCTTCCTCACTATTCCCTCCATGAAAAACATATTTTCTTAACTATTATGATACCACATTCTCCTAGATAGCAAGAATAAGATTTTTGTGAAGAAGCACATTGGAGATATGAGAAGGATATCTTAACCCATGGTGTGGGGTAGGAGGAGGACAAAGGAGAGAAATGGCCCACACATGTACTCTGTGAGATGTGGGAATAGAATGGTGGGAAGACTCCCCAACCTCAAGACCTGTACTTGCTCAGGATCCCAATATGAATTGGATAGACATCTCTTCCCCTGGTGCATTGGGGTCTGGGAGCAATCCCATGTTGTTCAAGTCATTTTGCTCAACCCACTTAGCCCCTTCTGCTGAAGGTAGTAGGTAAAAATGCTGAAACCAGATAAAGGAAAATGTGATTCAGTCTTTTTTCACATTCCTAACCTTCAATGGAGAATGGGGTAACTGAGAGATGTTAGTGCACTGGCTGGAATCTTTGCCTTTATCATGAATATTCAAAGGTATACAGAATAACCAACATCTATAAGCCTTAATACACCAGATTAGCTCACGTGATTTATGGTTAGCAAGAGAGTTAACAGAAATCTAACATGAAGAAGAAATATCATAGAAGTGAACTGCTTTTGATCTGTCCTATGGATATGAGTAATAGGAATATATTAACAACTTGAGAGCATGTATCAGAGACTATGTTGATTATCTTTAGTAAATATGCAAGGTATCTGTCTACCTGGTTACTATACTCCACTATCATTTATTACAATCCACATTTTTCGACAGGGGTTACTCAGGTAAGTTGAATGGGAATACAATAGGGAATATTACCCTGCATCTTTTAATTCTTTAATAGTGAAAATAACTCTAGTATTGCTTTTGATTTACTATATTGACTGGCAGGGAGAAAATTTTAGGATCCCTTACTTGGTCCTTACTTCCACAGTGGTCCTCAAACCACATTCCAGTAAATCTGTGTGAAGTTTGAGCAGTAGCTAAGTATATCTATCCCTGGTGTGCATTTGAAGAGGAGGGAACTCTATTGCTGGGCATGCAGAATGCCTCACCTTATACCAACGCTGAATGCCTCTTGCTTTCCCAGTGGGGATTTCCTGTAAATACTTATATATGAGATATCATAAGATCCACTTGGTGCACAAATATGCAAAATCCAGACATGTTGTGGAGTTAATACTTCATAGAGGTAAACTTTGACCAATTGGAGAAAGGATCAGGTGGATAATTTTTCACTTTCTACCTTTTGGCACTGTTTGGAGATACAGCAGCTTCATAGAGCCTCTCTGAAGATGAGAGCCTTCATAGAGCCTCTCAAAGGTTGTTTGTCATGAAACTGTGGCCAGATCAATAACATACTCCCTCATATTGAGCCTCCTTTATTCCCATTCTTATTCTTTACACTGATTCCTGCTTTCCTGTTTGAACTCTTCCAAAAGTGTAAGTACATAAGTATTTGGCACCATTATGTTTTCTAAGTAACCAGGATAAGACATTTATGAAATGAGAACAATAATAGCCTCTACCTTATAAGACTGCTATTAAGATTAAATAAGACTATTCAGGAAAAGTGCTTAGCTTATTATTGTCACATAGTTCATGCTCAATTAATGTTAAGTATTATTGTTTGCTTGATGTTGTTATTGATATTATTATAATCTACTCCTTTGAGAGAAATTTCAAAACAATGATGTGTGCTATAAAGCATCTAGGCACACAATCAGCCTTGGCAACTTGATATAGTGGGTCATTTAAAATTATGTAATAACAAAATCATATGGTTCCCTTTATATGGAATCATATGGTTCCCCGCAACTGCTATATTTAAAATTCAGGTTTTGATTGGAGCATGGAAAATAAAATCACATTATATTCTAGGTCATTCATAATTGCCAGTGTTATTATGCAGCAGTATATAAAGTATTCTTTTTAACTCCAGGAATAAAAATGTGAACATTAAAACTCTTTAAAAGTTCTTGATGGCAAAACAACTAGAATAAAAGGCTAAGGCGTATCCAAGAGACATACTGAGCAAATGTCTTGGTGCATTACTTTCAAAGAAGCCAGTCTTTATAATAGAATGATTTATATGCTTTTGGGTATATACCCAGTAATGGGATTGCCGAATCAAATGATATTTCTGCTCCTAGGTCTTTGAGGAATCGCCACACTGTCTTCCACAATGCTTCAACTAATTTACACTCCCACCAGCAGTGTAAAAGCATTCCTTTTTCTCCGCAACTTCACCTGCATCTGTTGTTTGACTTTTCAACAATCGCCATTCTGATTGGTGTGAGATGGAATCTCCCTGTGGTTTTAATTTACATTTCTCTAATGACCAGTGATGTTGAGCCTTTTTTCATGTTTGTTGGCCACATGAATGTCTTCTTTTGAGAAGTGTCTGTTCAAGTCCTTTGCCCACTTTTAAATAGGGTTGTTTGTTTTTCTCTTGTACATTTGTTTAAGTTCCTTGCAGACTCTGGATATTAGACCTTTGTCAGATGGATAGATTGCAAAAAGTTTCTCCCATTCTGTAGATTGTCTATTCACTCTGATGATGGTTTCTCTTGCTGTACAGAAGCTCTTTAGATCCCATTTGTCAATTTTGGCTTTTGTTGCAATTGCTTTTGGCATTTTCATCATGAAATCTTTGCCTGTGCCTATGTCCTAAATGGTATTGTCTAGATTTTCTTCTAGGGTTTTTATAGTTTTTGGTTTTACATTTAAGTCTTTAATCAATCTTGAGTTAATTTGTATAAGGTGTAAGGAAGCGGTCCAGTTTCAGTTTTCTGCATATGGCATGCATGTGTTCATTGCAGCACTATTCACAATAGCAAAGACTTGGAATCCACCCAAATGCTCATCAATGATAGACTGGATAAGGAAAATGTGGTACATATACACACGGAATACTATGCAGTCATAAAAAAGAATGAGATCATGTCCTTTGCAAGGACGTGGATGAAACTGTAAACCATTAACTTCAGCAAACTAAGACAGGAGCAGAAAATCACTTATAAGTGGAAGCTGAATGATGAGAACACACAGACACATGGCAGGAAACAACACACACTGGGACCTGTAGAGGTGGGCAGTTGGAGGGAGAGCTTCAGGAAGAATAGCTAATGGATGCTGGGCTTAGTACCTAGGTGATGGGTTGATAGGTGCAGTAAACCACCATGGCACATGTTTACCTATGTAACAAACTGGCACACCCTGCACATGTACCCCAGCACTTAAAATAAAAGTTGAAGGGACAAAAACAAAGAGATGAGATGCAGAATACTTATTAAAAAAGAAGCCAGTCTTACATTTATGTTTCCTAGAAGAGTTACTTTTATTCATAAAGCAGAAGATACCTGTGAAACATGAAATGCTTATATTTCCTTCTTAGTATATTAATCACTTGCCATACATGAAAATAGTAAAGACTAGACAAGGATTTTTCACTTCTAATGTCAGTATTGATGTGTACTCAGTATTGGAGGGAAGTAGTTTTTGTATAATAATTTATTCTTTCTAAATGTAAGCCAAATGCTATAGGCCATACTAGTCTGTGGCAATGAAACAAAGTAAGTAAGTCTTAAGTTCATTACAGTGCCATGAGGTCATATCAAGTTGATTTCCAGCAACACAATCCAAATTTACCCCTGACTCCAAAATAAAATTTAACAATTTCTGATCGTTACCCTAAGGGTGTGTTTTACAAACCAATCTGTCAGCACCCATCCCTCCCTGTCCCACTCCAGCTCCCTCTCGCTGCAGGTGAGGCCATTTGAGAAGGGTAGCCACCACATGGCTCACCACCGTGATTCCAGTGTATATGCCAAGGGTGACTGAGCTCTCAGCAGAAGCTGGCAAGGAAATTATCTCCTTCCCAAATGTGTATTACACGTTGCATCACAGACACAAAGCCTATCATTTCAAAAAGTCTTTCTCAAATGGATTCATCAACCTTTCTCCATCCCTTATTGCCCAGAATCTCAAGTCTCTAAAAACACTATTTATTTTTCTTTATTCTTTTTTTCCTCCTGTTTCTCAGAATGAATAATTTCAATTGACCAATCATTATATGCACCTGTACTTTCTTCTGCTGCTCAAATCCACTGTTGAACTTCTCTGGTGAATTTTTCAATTCAGTTATTTTATTTTTAAACTGTAGAGTTATTTTTGGTTCTTTTATTTTTTCCTCTTTATCAATATCATCTATTTGGTGTAATAATGTTATTATTTCCTTTAGTTCTTCTTACAGTTTCCTTTAGTTTTCTGAATATAATTTAAATAGCTGATTTAAAATCTTTGTCTAGTAAGTCCAACACCCAGGTTTTCTAAGAGATAGTTTTCATTGACTGTTTTTTTTCTTCTCTTATGCAAGAACTTTGTTGTTTTGTTACTTTTCATGTTTCATAATTTTTGTTGAAACAAGGACATTTAAAATAATGTGGCAACTCTGGAATACAGATTCTCCCTGCTCCTCACGGTTTATTGTTGTTGATATTAGTTGTTATTGTTGTTATATAACAACATTTCTGAAATAATTTTTTAAAAGTCTGTATTCTTTGTCATGTGTGGCCCCTAAAATCTCTACTTGGTTATCTCACCTAATGACTGAACATAAACTTTCTTAAATGCCTTCAACAAATAAGTCTCCCAGAGTTTTCTGAGAGTGTGTGTGCCTGAGTGTGTGTGTGCATTCAAACACATTTTTAACACTCATCCAGGCAGTTGACAAAGCTAACTTTGTCTTAGCCTTCATTTCTTTGCACAGAATATCAAAATTAGGCCAAAATAAAATGAGGACCTTCTCAGTACTTTACTAAGCATTTGAACATTCCTGAACATTATAGATACATCTCTATGCATGTGCATGAACTTCTAGATTCCTAGGAATATGTAAGACCTTTTCTAAGCATTTTCTAGGCATTTCATTTTACACATTTTCCTTTTAAGTTTCTTGATTACCTATTATTTTCCCCAACTGTTGTCCCTAGCCTCTGATAATCATACATATGGTTGACTTTGTGGATATTTTATGTGTACTTGAAAAGGAGTATCATTCCCTATTTGGGTGCAACAAAGTTTGAAATAAGATAAATGTTACTAAAACTGTTTAGATCTTTCAATTCTAACTTATTTTATAGCCACTTTATTTCTCTGTAGACTGAGAAGTATGTGTTAAAATCATCTATGGTCGTGTATCGATATTTCTGCTTTATTATGGTTATTCTGTGCTATTTGAAACACAGGCATCCAAAATTTCTCTATCATATTTATGAATAGTAAACTTCAGCATCTTAAAGTGTCCTGTTGTTTTTTACTTAGTACTTGCATTGAAAAAAAGTTTAAAATAGTTTTCTTCTGAGTGAATTAAGCCTAATAATGTTTACTGATATGACAGTAAGTTGGTTTCTGTTCTTCATTTTATCTCATGTTTTATATATTATTTTTACTATTTTCTTTCTTTTTTATGTGGCTTTTCTGATAATTCATTTGCATTTATATAGCAGGGCTTAACCTGATACTTTTGCTTTGATATGAAGTATAATACTATATAGCATGTAGTTTATTTTTACCATTTTTTAAAAATTTTAAAATTATTTAAAATTTTTTTGTGTGTACATGGTAGGTGTATATATTTATGGGCTACATGAGATGTTTTGATACAGGGATGTAATGTGAAATAAGCACATCATGGAGAATGCAGTATTCATCCCCTCAAGCATTTATCCTTTGAATTGCAAATAATCCAATTATATTGACTTTAGAATATACAATTAAGTTATTATTGACTACAGTCATCCTGTTGTGCTATCAAATAGTAGGTCATATTTATTTTTTCTATTTTTTTATACCCATTAACCATTCCCACCTTCCCCTAAGTCTCCCCCTACCCTTCCCAGCCTCTGATAACCATTCTTCTACTCTTTCTGTCGATGAGTTCACTTGATTTGATTTTTTGATCTCACAAATAAGTGAGAACATGTGATCTTTGTCCTTCTGTGCCTGGCTTATTTGACTTAATATAATGATCTCCAATTCTATCCATGTTGTTGCAAATGACAAGATCTCATTCTTTTTCACAGTTGAATAATACTCCATTGTGTATATGTACCACATTTTCTGTAATCATTCATTTGTTGATGGACACTTAGGTTGCTATTGTAAACAGTGCTTCAACAAACATAGGCGTGCGGACATCTCTTCAATATACTTATTTCCTTTCTTCTGTGTATATACCTAGCAGTGGGATTGCTGAATCATATGGTAGTTCAATTTTTAGTTTTTTGAGGAAACCCTAAACTGTTCTACATATGGGTTATATTAATTTACATTCGCGGCAACAGTGTATAAGGTTTCCCTTTTCTCCACACCCTTGCCAGCGTTTGTTATTGCCTATGTTTTGGATATAAGCCATTTTAACTGGAGTGAGATGATATCTCATTGTGTTTTGATTTGCATTTCTCTGATGATCAGTGATGTTGAGTACCTTTTCATATGCCTGTTTGTCACTTGTATATCTTCTTCCAAAAAATGTCTATTCAGGCCAGGAGCGGTGGCTCACGCCTGTAATCCCAGCACTTTGGGAGGCCGAGGCAGGCGGATCACGAGGTCAGGAAATTGAGACCATCCTGGATAATACGGTGAAACCCCGTCTCTACTAAAAATACAAAAAAATAGCCGGGCGTGGTGGCAGGCGCCTGTAGTCCCAGCTACTCGGGAGGCTGAGGCAGGAGAATGGCGTGAACCCGGGAGACGGAGTTTGCAGTGAGCCGAGATCGCGCCACTGCACTCCAGCCTAGGCGACAGAGCGAGACTCTGTCTCAAAAAAAAAAAAAAAAACAAAAACAAAATATATATATATATATATATATCTCTATTCAAATCATCTGCCCATTCAAGATAGGATTATTAGATTTTTTTTCCCTAAAGAGTGTTTGAGCTCCTTACATATTCTGGTTACTAATCCCTTGTCAGATGGGTAGTTTGCAAATATTTTCTCCCATTCTGTGGGTTGTCTCTTCACTTTGTTGATTGTATCCCTTGCTGTGCAGAAACTTTTTAACTTGATGTGATCTCATTTGATATGGTTTGTCTATGTCCCCACCAGAATCTCAACTTGAGCTCTATCTCCTAGAATTCCCATGTGTTGTGGGAGGGAACCAGGTAATTGAATCATGGGGGCCAGTCCTTCCCGTGCTATTCTTGTGATAGTAAATGAGTTTCACAAGATTTGATGGGTTTTTCAGGGGTTTCTGCTTTTGCTTCTTCCTCATTTTTCTCTTGCCACTGCCATGTAAGAAGTGCCTTTCGCCTCCCGCCATGATTCTGAGGCCTTCCAAACCCTGTGGAGCCTTAAGTCCAATTAAACCTCTTTTTTTCCCAGTTTTGGGTATATCTTTATCAGCAGTATGAAAACGAACCAATATACCTTTTTTCTAAGTTTGCTTTGGTTGCCTGTGCTTGTAGAATATTGCTCAAGAAGTCTTTGCCCAGTCCAATGTCCTGGCGATTTTCTCAAATGTTTTCTTGTAGTAGTTTCATAGTTTGAGGTCTTAGATTTAAGTCTTTGATCCATTTTGATTTGATTTTTGTATATTGTGAGAGAGAGGGGTCACGTTTTATATTTTTGCACATGGATATCCAGTTTTCCAAGCACCATTTATTGAAGAGACTGTCTTTTCCCCATATTTTAAGCCTCTTTTCTGCATCTCTTCTTTCAATCTTAACAACATTATCTTTCTTTGTGTCTACCTTTGTACTCTTATACGGTTGAGCTTCAACTACTTAATTTGTCAGCTTTAAACAATATACTTTGACTTGAAACATTCCATCTTTTCTTCCTTTATCATGTCAATTTCATTAGTTGCCATTTCTGTATTTTCAGATTATTCAACATTTACAAATCATTCTGCTACTTTTATGGCAGTATTTTTAGTGAAAATTTTACTATTAAATATATTCATCATTTATAGCCACCTCTTTAATGAGTTTTTCCTGTCACTCACTAGATGAATGAAAATTGTTCTGTACTAAATTTTTCAGAAAGGCTCATCAATACAATGTTCCCTAATTGTCTTAATATTCAAAATTATCTGTAGCCTTTAGACTAGACAGCTTAAGTGGATAAAATATCTTTGGTCCACATTTTTTCCCCTTAAGTATCTTGAATATCTCTTTTCTGGTGTAGACTTTGTTATTTAAAAAAACTTACATGAAATTTTCTTTTGCTTAAAAGTGACTCAGAATTTTTGTCTGGATGTTCAAAGAATACTTTCTATATTATTACATTCCAAAAACTTTAATAGGATATATCTTAGTGTTGACAACATTTCTGATAAGTTTTTGTTATCTGCCAGAATGTTGTATTGACTTTCATCTTACGTCTCGTGGTGTCTTTAAGTGGAGGATGAGCAAATTTCTTTTCTAATATACATATTCGGATAGATTCTTCTGCACTAGTAGCAAGAGCTTTTTTGAAAGTGAGGACAGGAATATCCAAGGCTCTTTTTCAAACTTCACGGCTCAAAAATGTCTTTATCTGTTGTTTCCATGCACATCTCAAAATATGGCTTTTCTGCATGGTTGCTTTTACTCTGATCCTTACATCTCAGCTTGTTTTGGGAAGGTTTCTGCCTCTTGGCCTGTTTTACAGATCTCTTTGCAAACATCATCTTCCAGCCTGGTGTACTCATATTTAGATGTTAAGGTTTGCTAACATTTTCTAAAATCTGCCACCTTTGTACTTTCCTAAAATTTTCTGTGCCTCTCTCTTCAGTGTTCCCAGATCCTGCCCTATTCAATCAAGAACATCAGGTCTCAGAGTAAACTTTATTTTTCTCTTTCTCGAATATTAGCTATAGATTTTTGAGACATGCAGGCCTCAAGTCCTCTTCTCCCTTCCATATTCATCCCCATGTCACCTTTACAACTTTTTGTGTGGATTTGCTAATTAATTACAGTCTGAGAGTAGCATGTTGATCAATCAAGTTTATAGCACAATGGGCCGACAAACCACATAAGGTAGGCAATTATACTTCAAACAGTGAGACTGGGAAGTAGCATGTGGACTTGTATGCAAAAGGTAGTTTTTATGTGAGATTTGTATTGCTCTGCTAGTATTATTTAGGATACTAGCTGTTCTAAGGAAAAAAATAAAAGAGACCAAAAAATAGGAAAGTTTGTTTCTTGCTCATGAAAAACCCCAATGTGAGAGTTCTTGATTGGCATCCTTCATCCACTTGATAATTTAGGGCATCCATGCTTTTTCTATATTGTTGTTCTACCAAGCTGGGTCTCAGAGTCCTCCATATTCAGCTAGAAGAGGAAGAAAATGCAAGGTAGATATAGCCAGTTTCTTAAGCCCCTGAACCCTGAATTGACTCACATTCACTATTGCTCACATTTTCAGGTGAGAATTATTTATATGGTTCCACATAAATGTAAAGCTGAGGGCTCTCCAGACTGTACAGGATGGAGAGCAGGTTCATAGGAACAACTCTAAATAATGGAAAGGAAACATAATATCTGATGCTATCTATTACTGTTTTCTTTATCATTCTATATGGTTCCCAGGAGAGGTGGGAAGATTCAGAACTAATTTGCTAGAAAGAAAATCCCCAGAATAAGATTTAACGGAGTCAAATGTTAGAAGCCATCTGTCTTAAATATTGCTTGAAATATTAGTGTTTTATTGTTTTGTTTCTGCTATTAATTGATTTTCTTATCATGAAGGACTCAAATGGTGCTTTGCTTTTGTTCCAAATATAAATGTAATATGCCACAGAGACTCCAAAGAGAACTCAATAATCACTATCGTTTTAAAGTGTGAATCTAAAATTTTGTGAGGACAAGCTAAGCATTAGCAACTCATGCTGAAAGCTTCTTTTTTTGGTGTATGTACTTTGCAATTTTTAATATAAAAACATAATTTTTAAAAAACTTCTATTTTTTTATTTTTATTTTTATTTATTTTTTATTTTTTATTTTTTTTTATTATACTTTAGGGTTTTAGGGTACATGTGCACAATGTGCAGGTTTGTTACATATGTATCCATGTGCCATGTTGATTTCCTGCACCCATTAACTCGTCATTTAGCATTAGGTGTATCTCCTAATGCTGTCCCTCCCCCCTCCCCCCACCCCACAACAGTCCCCGGAGCGTGATGTTCCCCTTCCTGTGTCCATGAGTTCTCATTGTTCAATTCCCACCTATGAGTGAGAACATGCGGTGTTTGGTTTTTTGTCCTTGCGATAGTTTACTGAGAATGATGTTTTCCAGTTTCATCCATGTCCCTACAAAGGACACGAACTCATCATTTTTTATGGCTGCATAGTATTCCATGGTGTATATGTGTCACATTTTCTTAATCCAGTCTATCGTTGTTGGACATTTGGGTTGGTTCCAACTCTTTGCTATTGTGAATAGTGCCGCAATAAACATACGTGTGCATGTGTCTTTATAGCAGCATGATTTATAGTCCTTTGGGTATATACCCAGTAATGGGATGGCTGGGTCAAATGGTATTTCTAGTTCTAGATCCCTGAGGAATCGCCACACTGACTTCCACAATGGTTGAACTAGTTTACAGTCCCACCAACAGTGTAAAAGTGTTCCTATTTCTCCACATCCTCTCCAGCACCTGTTGTTTCCTGATTTTTTAATGATGGCCATTCTAACTGGTGTGAGATGGTATCTCACTGTGGTTTTGATTTGCATTTCTCTGATGGCCAGTGATGAGGAGCATTTCTTCATGTGTTTTTTGGCTGCATAAATGTCTTCTTTTGAGAAGTGTCTGTTCATGTCCTCTGCCCACTTTTTGATGGGGTTGTTTGTTTTTTTCTTGTAAATTTGTTTGAGTTCATTGTAGATTCTGGATATTAGCCCTTTGTCAGATGAGTAACCTGACAAAAACAAGAAATGGGGAAAGGATTCCCTATTTAATAAATGGTGCTGGGAAAACTGGCTAGCCATATGTAGAAAGCTGCAACTGGATCCCTTCCTTACACCTTATACAAAAATTAATTCAAGATGGATTAAAGACTTATATGTTAGACCTAAAACCATTAAAATCCTACAAGAAAACCTAGGCAATACCATTCAGGACATAGGCGTGGGCAAGGACTTCATGTCTAAAACACCAAAAGCAATGGCAACAAAAGCCAAAATCGACAAATGGGATCTCATTAAACTAAAGAGCTTCTGCACAGCAAAAGAAACTATCATCAGAGTGAACAGGCAACCTACACAATGGGAGAAAATTTTTGCAACCTACTCATCTGACAAAAAACTTCTATTTTAGATTCCAGGGGTACATGTGCAGGTTTATACCAAGGTATACTGTGTGATCCTGAGGTTTGGTGTACAATTGAACCCACCACCCAGGTACTGAGCATAGTACCCAATAGGTAGTTTTTTACCTCTCGTCCCCTGCCTTCCCTCCCCTCTCTTGTAGTCTCCAGGGTCTATTGTTGCCATATTTATGTCCATGTGTCCCCAGCATTTAGCTTCCACTTATAAATGAGAACATGTGGTATTTGGTTTTCTGCTTTTGTGTTAATTCACTTAGGTTAACGGCCTCTAGCTGCATCCATATTGCTGCAAAGGGCATGATTTTATTCTTTTTTATGTCTGTACAATATTCTACAGTGTCTATGTACCACATTTTAAAAAATCAAATCCACCATTGGTGGGCACCTAGATTGATTCTATGTCTTCGCTATTGGGAATAGTCCCGAGATAAACATATGAGTGCACGTTTCCTTTTGGTAGAAGAATGTATTTTCCTTTGGGTATATACCCAGTAATGGGATTGCTGGGTTAAATGGTAGTTCTGTTTAAAATTCTTTGAAAAATCTCCAAACTGCTTTCCATTGTGGCTGAACTACTTTACATTCTCACCAACAGTGTATATGCCTTCCCTTTTCTCCACAGCCTCACCAGCATATGCTGTTTTTTGACCTTTTTAGTAATAGCCATTCTGACTGGTGTGAGATGATACCTCATAGTGGTTTTGATTTGCATTTCTCTGATGATGAGTGATGTCATCATCATATGTTTGTTAACTACTTGTATGTTTCCTTTTGAGGAGTGTCTTTTCATGTACTTTGCCCAGTTTTTAATGGGGTTGGTTTCTGCTTGTTGATTTAAGTTTCTTACAGCTTCTGGATATTAGACCTTTATCAGATGCATAGTTTGTAAATACTTTCTCCCATTCTCAAGTTGTGTATTTACTATGTTGTTGGTTTCTTTTGCTGTGCAGAAGCTCTTTAAGTAGCCCTACTTGTCAATTTTTTGTTGGTGTTACAATTTCTTTTGAGGATTTGGCCATAATTTTTTTGCCAAGGCCAATATCAACAAGGGTATTTCCTAGGTTTTCTTCTAGTGTTTTTATGGTTTGGAGTCTTACATGTAAATCTTTAACCCATCTTGATTTAACATTTATTTATTTATATATTATTTATTGATGAAGTCTCTCTCTGTCACCCAGGCTGGAGTGCAGTAGTGCAATCTTGGCTCACTGCCACTTTCACCTTCTGAGTTCAAGCCATTCTCCTACTCCAGCCTCCTGAGTAGCTGGGATTACAGGTGCCTGCCACCACCCCCAGCTAATTTTTGTATATTTTAGTAGACATGAGGTTTCACCATATTGGCCAGGCTATCTGGAGCTCCTGACCTCAAGTGATCTGCCCACCTCTGCCTCCCAAAGTGTTGGGATTACAGGCGTGAGCCACCATACCCAGCCAAGTTAACTTTTGTATATTGTGATAGGCTGGGTTCCTGTTTTATTCTTCTGCATATTGCCAGTTATACTAGCACCATTTATTAAATAAAGAGCCCTTTCCCCATTGCTTATTTTTGTTGACTTTGTCAAAGATCCAATGGTTGTAGGTGTGTAGCTTTATTTCTGTGTTTCATATTCATTTCCATTAGTGTATTGGTCTGTTTTTGTACTAGTATCAGGATGCTTTTGTTACCATGGCCTAGTAGTATAGTTTGAAGTCAGGTAATGTGATGCCTCTAACTTTGTTCTTTTTCCTTAGAATTGCTTTGGCTATTTAGGCTCTTTGTTCCACACAAATTTTTAAATTGTTTTTCTAGTTCTGTAAAAAGTGACATTGGTAGTTTGATAGGAATAGTGTTGAATCTGTAAATTACTTTGGGCATTTTAACAACACTGATTCTTCCAATTCATGAGCATGTAATGTTCTTCTATTTATTTGGGTCATCTCAGATTTCTTTTAGCAGTGTTTTGCAGTTCTCCTTATGGAGATCTTTCACTTCCTTGGTTAGATGTATTCCTAGGTATTTCATTCTTTTGTGGCTATTGTAAATGGAATTGTGTTCTTGATCTGGTTCTCAGCTAGAATGTTATTGGTGTAAAGAAATGCTACTGATTTTTGTACATCGATTTTATATCCTGAAACTTTACTGAAGTCGTTTTTCAGTTCAGGAGCCCTTTGGCGGAATCTTTAGAACTTTCTAGGTGTATTGAATCATATTGTCAGTGAAGAAAGATACTTTGACGCCTTTTATTTCTTTCTCTTGCCCAATTTTTCTGGCTAGGACTTCCAGTACTATGTTGAGTAAGAATGGTGAGACTGGGCATCATTGCCTGGTTCCAGTTCTCTAGGAGAATGGTTCCAGCTTTTGCCTGTTCAGTATGATGTTGGCTGTCGATTTGTCATAGATGGTTCTTATTATTTTGAGGTATGCTCCTCAAATAGTTTCCCTGAGAGCATGAGAAATTTTGTATCCATTTATGTAATAACTTCCTCAAGTGAAACATTTACAAGGTCTCCTTGCAAATGAATTGAATTGCAAAGCTTTGCTCATTTATATTGACCACTTCCTAGAATCATGATTGTCAATAAAGAAGATAATTTGAGCCAAATCTATTAATTTAGGCATAATTACCTGAGATCTCTGATGCTAAGATAATGAGTTGGTTATAAAAGACTGGAACCCTGAGACATGGATTGGGAAAAACTAGGGTAAATGGGTGCAGCTGAGAACTTTCAAGTCCTAAGTCCCCAGGAACTTTCTTTCAAAGTAGAAGAAGGCTCTCCTGTTCTCCAGTGGAAGGAACATTCAATTGCATGAAAAACATCCAATGATATTGCCCTAGGAATGTTGCCTCATAAAGGAATGCCAAATTTCTATACAACTCCTAGACATTCTCATTGTGTCTAGGTCCCAAATAAGACCAAGTTCTCATTATGGACCAAAGAAGTGGAAGGCATGCTCAAGCATGTTATAGCTGACACACAAAAGACATGATAGTTTTTTTTTTCAATTTATGTTAGCAGTGAAGAAACATGTATGAGAATAGAACAAATTCTTGAAATATTAGAACAGATTCTAGGTAGACTAGGCCCAATTTGTTTTAATGTTTTGCCTTGAGAACCTTGAAGTATTATGTAAGCTAGTTTGATTAATGGAGGATTAAGCTTTCCAATAGCCTACATTTGGTGAGGTTGAAATGCTAGAACTTCCTTGATGCAGTGTAGAGCAGGAGTTGGCAAACTATGGTCCACAGGCCAGATCCAACACACTACCTGTTGTGAACAGTGTTATTGAAAGCCACGCCAATTGTCTATGGCTGCTTTTATAGCACTGCCCATGGCAACACTACAATATTGAGTTGAACAACTGTGACAGAGACTGACTGGCTCACAAAGCCTAAAATAATCACTATCTGTCTCTTTATAGAAAAAGTTTGCTGACTCCTGATGTAACAGAAGGGGTTTGTAAGGTCTGGAAAATGGAAACGGTGGGGTAGATCTATTGTGTGCAATCTAATGATCAGCCCCTAACCATGGCTCCTGGGAGGATCTAAAAGACACATCTTTCATTAAGAAATTAAGAGATTCATTGTTGAAGGAAGCATTCACTTTGAAAAACACTGCGATAGCTGTGCTGTATAGATAAGTTCCATATGTGGAAGGGATCTGGTGACAGTGTTTAAGAGACAGTTGAGTACAATTTCCATAATTAGCCCAAGACTGAATGATAATCAAGGTGTTTTAGAACCGAATAAATTTGTGATGAAGTCTAATTAATCATATAGTTCCTAAGGATAAAATAAGTGGGCAGTTGTTGAACAACACAATAAGCTGAAAAATTCCAGATCTAGTGGGAAGAAACCCAAATTTATAGCCTCATACTTAATTCACAGACATAAGCCAGTTGTTAGACCTGGAACTCCCTGATTGAGAGGGACTCCGCAATATAAACTGTCCTCCGAATCTTACCCAGGTGACCTGCAGATATTTTTCCAATGTGACTGTACTAAGAAAAGATAAATACCTAGAATTTCTGAAGACAATTACACACTAACTCTCAACTAACAAAAATCCAAAACACAAATGTAATCCTTTGATTAATGTTGGGGCATATGATGGTCAGATGAAAGACTGATTTGATAGAAAGATACCACACACAGAAATCAAAAGCAATTCTATGTACTTTGGAGTATTCAACTATATTTCCAATAGCAAACTGACAAGCCCTTGGCACTTCTTTTTTTTTTTTTTTTTTTTTTTTAGATGGAGTCTTGCTCTGTCACCCTGGCTGGAGTGCAGTGGCACGATCTGGGCTCACTGCAACCCGTGCCTCCTGGGTTCAAACAATTCTCCTGTCTCAGTCTCCTGAGTAGCTAGGACTACAGGTGCATGCCAACACGCCAAGAAAATTTTTGTATTTTTAGTAGAGATGGGTTTCAACATATTGGACAGGCTGGTCTTGAACTCCTGACCTCAGGTGATCCACCGGCCTCAGCCTCTGAAAGTGCTGGGATTATAGGCATGAGCCACTGTGCCCGGCCAGCACTTCTTATGTAGATACTGACTTAGAAAATGCTTTTTTGTCTTATCCCAATAATTAAAAATGATCAAAATAATGCCAATATAGCAGGAAGAGCAGCATACTTTCATTGTCCTACCTCAGAGTTATGTCAACTCTCTTGTTCTCTAATGTTATATTGTCCAGATCATTTTGATATCTTACAGAACATTATGCCACCCATTATGTTGATGTCATATGTTTGTTAGATCAAGTGAGCATAAAATAAAAGGAGCCATAAATGCCTTAAAACACAAGCATAAGAGAGGACGTACAAGAAATACTAAGAAATTTTTACCATATCAGAAAATACCTACGAGTCCTTTAGTCTGAGGCATCTCAGGTGTCTCCTCTAGAATTAGAGAAAAGTTGCAGCACATTATACTATGTAAAGAATCACAGTATTTATCAGACTTTGAAATCTGGATGCAACATGTATCATTCCGTAGTTTACTATTCCACTCATTTAAAGGTAACCCATAAGACTGCAAGATTTAAGTTGGATTCAAAGCAAGAGAAGCTCTGCACAATATGACATAAGCTGTACTACCACTTGAGCTTATGCCCAAGCGGATTCAGTGGTAATGAATGTGCAATACATCAAAATTTCATATAGTAGCTTTTGCCAGTCCCAAAGAACAACCACAGTATAGAATTACCTCTACGGTTTGTAATAAGACCATTCCTTCCTCTGCTCAGGACTAGCCTCAATTTGAAAATTCAGCTCCTGGCCTACCTCTGAACGTCAGTAAATAGCAAACACTGAACCCAGGAATACAAAAGGACTACACTACCCAAACTGCTCATCGTAAATTTTTATTTTTATTTTTATTCATTTATGTTTTTTGAGACAGAGTCTCACTCTGTCACCCAGCCTGGAGTGTAGTGGTGCAGTCTCAGATGACCGTGAATTTTGTCTCCCAGGTTCAAGCGATTACCCTGCCTCAGCCTCCTGAGTAGCTGGAATTAGGTGCATGCCACCACACCCGGCTAATTTTTGTATTTTTAGTAGAGACAAGGTTTCGTCATATTGCCCAGGCTGGTCAAACTCCTGACCTCAAGTGATCCATCTGCCTCGGCCTCCCAAAGTGCTTGGATTACGGGCATGAGCCACCCAGCACCTGGCCCTATCATAAATCGAGTATCATTTGATCAACTGAATCATGAATGGAAGCATGCCATTCTTCACTGGACACATTGCACATATGATATCGGCCCTAGCATTTCAGAAGGGATAAAAATTTGCATTAGCAGGGTTCTCAAGGTCCCTGTTCCTGTTGCTTAATTGTCTTGAACTTATCCACACCTATGGCTTTATAGAAAGTTCCCTATGACCAGTTATCCAGTGAGGAAGACAATGTGGTCTGTCTTATAGTTAACAGAGGTAGAAGTGGGGTGTCATGCTGAGCCCCTATTGACTCCAGTGGAGATGGCATCAGGTTTAAGAAGCCAAGGAAGAGACCCATAGCCAGCAAACAAGGCATGGGGTTTTACTAGGGGATTACATAGAGGGGAGGAGTCCAGTGGCGGTGGGCTGGACAGAAGAACCACACAGCTTGCAAAAAGCATGCGGTTTATGCATCATTTTCACTTAGCATCCTACCATTAGCAGTTTCCACCTGGAAAACTTCAACCCATAACAAAGGGCCTTGATCCCCTGTATCTGAGAGAATCAGACAAAGGATGGGGGTTGGGGGACTCAGATGTTCTTCATAGATGAATAATGAATTTCCAGGTCAGCCCTTCCCAGATTCCTTAGTTCAGAACTCTGAACTGCATTCAGGTGTGTTTACCATACAGGGGGTTTTCTCTGCATGATATTCTGGCATCAGCTGTTACATAACAGAGTTCTTCAGTGTTGGCTTGAATGACAGCAATGAAATAAATTATTTTAGTTGTTCTGCTTGTCCACAATTCATAGTAGGAGAGTTAGCCTGAAGTATTGATTTACACTAAGACTATTTCATCAGCAACTGCAATGATTTCGTAAGTCTTTAAATATGCTGTAATAAATTGATCTCTGCTCAAATTCATTCAAGAGCATTCTAGTCTCCATAACTGAACCTTAAGCAAAAATATTTAACTAATATTTTATGACTTAGCTGTACAATACATTACATTTTGTGGTTTTAAAAGCATTACAGTCAAATGGAGTACACAAAGAACAATTGTTACTGCTTTTATTTGTACATATGTATGTATATGTGTGTGTATGTATGCATGCGTATATATATATGTCACATATATATGTCACATATATATATGTCACATATATATATATATATATATGTCATGCATCATATAACAATGTTTTGCTTTATGGTGGACTGCATATACTGTGGTGACTCCATAAGATTATACTGGAATTGAAAAATTCCTATTGTCTAGTGGCCTTGTAGCCATAGTGACTTTGTAGGGCAATTAATTTTTTTTTATAAATTTAGTGTAGACTAACCGTATAGTGTTAATAAAGTCTATAGTGTCATGCTATCATGTCCTAGGCCTTCACATCATTCACTCAGTGACTCACCCAGAGCAACTTCTGGTCCTGCAAGCTCCATTCATGGTAAGTAGCCTATACAGGTGTACCATTTTTACCTTTTCTATGTTTAGATCTGTTAAGATACTAAAGTTACAAGATGGTAAGATACAAATACTTACAATGCTAAGATACAAATACTTACCATTGTGTTATAGTTGTCTACAGTATTTAGTAAAGTAACATGGTATACAGGTTTGCAGCCTAGGAGCAATAGGCCATACCATATAGCCAAGGTCTGTAGTGGGTTGTACCACTTAAGTTTGTGTACGTATGATGGCAATGCATGGCTGTGTGTGTGTGTGTAGTTGAGCTAATGAAATCTCTATGTTGATAGAGTGGTGGGGCTCTTATATCTTGGGAAAAATGCTTTTACAAAAATAATTTCTCAGACCCTAAAAACAGAGGTGAATTGGACAAGTCAGAATTCATCTTTTTGGCAAGAACCACAGAAGTTAAATATTATCTTTTGGTTAATAAGTCAACTATCCTGAATGCTTGGAGTCATAAAAAGTCTAAGCCATAGTGTGTTGGGAATTTTAAACTGCAGCTTTACATGACCTGTATGAATGACTAAAATATCGATGTAAGTATTACTCTGGAAAGAACATTAACTTCCTTTCCTAAATTTAAAAGGTCAGTGTCGTCTAGCTAGCCTGATAAATAAACTACCCTTGAGGAAGTAGCAGCAACTAATGCACACTGGATTTGAGCAAAGGAACAGAAAACGATAAAATAAATAATGTACTGGTCTTGTTTTCTGGGAACTTTCAGGCCAAATATGCCTCCTTTAGAAATATCAGTAAAAAACATGTAAATAGTGACATTTAATCTATTTCTTTTAAAAATAAAACAAAATTTCCCTTTCAAAGGTTGAACAATGTTTTTGTCTAGAGTATATGGTGGCAATTCTGGAATTAATTAATTGTCTATTAAATTTCTTCAGGGTATGATAAATAATACTGATAATAATATCCATTAGCATTTGGCAAGTCTCTGCTTTGTGACTCTCTCTGTATTCATTGTCTCAGATAATTTAAATAATCATGGAAAATTGAGATGAAATCTGAACCTGGTTTGTCTGGCTCCAAAACTTGCAATATTTCTCAGTGCCACAAAATATGTATATATACACATGAGGAAATGCATTTGAAAAGATATTTCATAAAAATGAAAAAGTGATTTAGGTATTGATTTACTGCAGAAAATAGTGTACCATTCATGATACTTAAGTGACCATGACGTTAGGATGATAAATATGAGATAAGTATGCTGCGATGTTTTCATATCTAGGCCCAGCTCTGGGCTAAGTTGTTGGAGAAGTGAAAATATTATGACTTTTTTTTTTTTTTTAACATTTGATCACTTCCTGGTGCAGAATTCTTCAAACTTGGAAGTCTTCTGCCCTTCTCTGGTTCATCAGGAACTTTCCACTTTGGTCTCCTGCATTCTCTACTCCCTTGATAATGCTCCATGCTCTAAAATTACATAACATTTCCCTCATCAAGCACCAAAACTATCATTTCCTAAAGAGATTTCTTCTCAAGGAATTGTTAGAGGGAAGTGTCAGAAAAGTATGTGCTTCTTTGTGTCTCCTATCAATACCCACTCAAGAAAACCTACTGCAGCAGAGATGCCAAGTCAGATGGGTAAACTGACTCATCTCATGGATACTAACCAACTTCTCATCATCCTAGTGTTTTCACAATGGGTACATGAACGGAATAGTCTGGTGGCCAGGATAGAGGGTATGGACAAACCTAACAGTATGTATTTGCTCTCATCAAGACTGATCACTGAATGTCCCCAATAGCAGCAAAAATTAACACTGAATCCTCCATATGGTACTATCTCACCTATAAAATAAACCCATCCCACTCCTCGATAGCAATGAGTACATCTGACCCTTTCTTCTCTGGAGGGGATAGTAACTCTCCTTACTAAGATTGATATGTATTCCAGTTATGGGGGATTGCTTTTTCTACCCAAAATGCTTGGCCAGGTGACTCAGAGGATGTCTGACTGATCGTTGTGTGGTACTGCATAATGTTGCTTCACACCGAGGAATCCACTGGTCCACTGCCTATCAGACGCTGGACTTACAGACAGTTGGCAAGGCTTCTTGGAGTGGCAGCTGAAGCACTAGCATAAGGATGACTTACAGGGCTGGGCATGTTATAGTGCTGTTGTATGCAGAATATTGAGGCATGGAGCCAAAAAAAAAAAAATGGAGGTAACAGTGATTTTACTCATTATGATTCCAAGTGATCTAGTTGAGCAGTTCTTGTTTCCTTTCCACATAAATTTACATGGTCATTTGGTGCTCTTCAAATCTACTTCATAATGGAGGGAGAGAGAAACATGCTGAAGCTTGAGGGATTCACTGGGGTGTCTATTTTGCTTCCACATCCAATAATAGTCACAAATGGGCATTTATAGCAATCATGGCCTGAAAAGGGCGTAATAACCGTAGGAGTTCAGATCTTTGAGTGATGAAGGTCTGATTCTCCCCACCAGGCCAACAAAGTACTGACTGAGGGTTGAGGGGAATGTAGGAGTATTTGAGGAGGAAGATGATGAATAACAGTTTTCAGTTCAGAAACAACCACAGCTTGTCCAACTAGATCCTCTTTTTTATAAATTGTTATTGGTCACTCCTTTAGAGAAATAATAACAGGACAGAATCACCTTAACATAGAATATGTATGAATCTGAATATGAAAAGTGTGGACTCTAGCCCATACTGCCAGTGCCTGATTCATTTCACTCTGGCTTTACCATTACACTAAACGCCAGCTGACTTCCAGTCCATTCAACTGCTAATATCTGGATCTCTTCGCTTAAGGGCTTTCATAAAGTGATGCTCTAAAAATGTAAAGTCTCCTTAGATTAGAATATAAACTCAATGTAATCTCATCCAAAAATCTATCCAAATATATATGGTAGAATTAATATAAAGTATATATATGATATATGTGTATATATATGATATATGTATATATATATATATATATATATATATATATATATATATATATAATGAACAAGCTAATTCTAAAGTGTGTACAGAAATTCAAAAGGCCAAGAGTAACCAAGGAAAGTTTATAGAAAATGAGAAAAATCCAGCAAGAACTATTGTAATGCTCTAATGTCCAAGCTAGTGTTATATTAGTGCACAGGTAAACAAAAATACCAATACAGAAAAGGATTCACAAATATTTGATGAAAACCCATCTGCGGAATGGAGAGAGGATGGGCTTTTCCAAAATGATGCCGAATCAATTGAAGATCACTACAGAAAAAAAATATTGACCCATTCCTCAAAACACGCATAAAAATTAAGTTGACATGAATTATAGACCTAAATGTAAATGAAAAAATATAAAGGTTTTGGGAGGAAACATGAATAAAGCTTCATGATCTTGGGGTAAGCAAGGATTTCTTCAACAGTATGCAAAAACACTAACCACATAGGAAAAATGCAACATACTGCACTACATTAAAATGAAGAACTGTATTATAATAAGATCTGCTGTTCTTCAAAAAACCCCACTAAGAAAATGTAATGGCATGCCACAGATTGGAGAAAAGTTTTGAAGACTTATATTGGACAAAGGATTTATGTCCGGAATGCATAAGTACCTTTTATGAGAACACTTTTAATAGATAGACAAACCAGTAAAAATTCTGACAAAATACGTGGATAGGTATCTCATGAAAAAAATTATATACAAATGATCAGCACACATATGACAAGGTGCCCAACTTCATTAGTCATCAAAGAAGTACAAAGTCAAACCACAATTTTATATTTATGCACATTTACTAAAATAGCTAATCAGAAATGGCATACAATATCAAGTTTCAGTAAGGGTGAAAAACATTTAACACACTTTTAATTGACTGGTGGGAGTGAAACTGATAAAATTACTTGGGAAATCAGGTTAGTAGTATCCACTAAATTTGAAGTCATGCAAAACCGAGGACCCAGCAACTTCACCCCAGATGTGATCACAATAGAAATGAGTACATACGTGCTCATTATTGCACATGTATCAAGGACATGTGCAGTAAGTTTTATAGCAGCATTATTAAAAAACAGCTAAAAACTGGAAACAGGCTCAATGTTTGTCAACCATAATATTAATTGTAATATATTTTCCAATGGAGTATTAAGCAATGCAAATGAACAAATTATTACCATAAAAAACAGCACGGATGAAATTCACAAAAATAATCTTGAATGGAAAAAGCTAAAAATAAGAATAATTACTGTATAATTTTACATATAAATTTCAAAAAGCAGTAAAGTGTTTTGAGAAGTGTCTGTTCATATAGCATTAGGAGATATACCTAATGCTAAATGACGAGTTAACGGGTGCAGCACACCAACATGGCACATATATACATATGTAACAAACCTGCACGTTGTGCACATGTACCCTAAAAACTTAAAGTATAATAATAATAAAATTTAAAAAAGTAAAGTATTAAAAATCAGGATAAAGGTTATATTAGGGATTGTTAATGGCCCCATGGAGTTTCTAGAGTATAGGTAGTATTCTGTTTCTTGATATGGATGCTGGTTATACATGGGAGTATGTTCACTCGGTGAGCATTTATGTATTATAGTATATATTATATATGCATATACTATATGTATATATTGCATATATAGTTTGTACACTTCTATATAATGGTACATTTAAAGAAAAATTTAGAAAGTTATGTTTTGTGAAAGAAATAAATATAATTTCAAGTGTATGAGTCAGAAAATTAGGCAATATTAAGTCACTGCAAAGGTAGAACATATGGCGAGGCATATTTCATAAAACTATAATCATATGTGTATCACTGGGGAGTCAATGTCACTCTAAAATAGTAACAGTGGCTTTCCTAAACAACGTTAGCAAAATTAAAGCATGTTTTTAAGTTACTTTTCAAGAAAAGTTTATAATGTAGGCAACAGAAAAGGGATATTAGTGTCTGGTTTGCGAAATTTAACTGCTTTATAATATTGCCTAAATTCAATGTAAAATATAGAGAGCTATTCTTTTTGCTAACATTCTGTGGAAATATGCAGTCCCATATTTCAAAATATCTTTCAAATACAATCTGTTATTGCAGAGATTGAATAAACTAAAACCTTCATTTAATTCTGAAATAGCACCAGATGTGGAAGGGGAAAGCCTTTCATTTGTTTTCCGAAGGGTAGTATAAAATTAACAAATAGCTTAGATGTTCACCCACAACAATCACTGTGAAATAGAAGACCACATGTAACAAGTGCCAAATGATCTGTGATAAAGGGTGGAAAACGTTCTGATGAGAGGTTCAGAATGGCATATCCCAAGAATAAGATGGGCTTACTATTATGGCAATATACCCCCTTAAAAGTACTGTTTTATAAGTAAAATAAATATTTTTGATTATTTATGTGAATATAAAGACAAATATTTCAATAGATATATATATATACACTGTAAGTATAGGTTACTTTTTAAGTAAGAAACTTACAAGGATTACTTCTACATATTCTTCTACATATTTTACAGTAGGCAGACAGAACTTCCTCTTTAAAGAACAAAAATCCTGCCATGATTTGATCATAAATGAATTCTAAAAAGAATCCTCAATATTTCCATTTTGACACTGTCTCTCCTTTAAAGTGCTTTTCATTTTGAAGTAGTACAATCTAGTGATTAGGAGCTTCTACCAAGAAATAAAATTGACCTAAGTTTGGACTCAGTTGCCTTTCTTACATGTTATGTGGTCTTTGGTAAATAATTTAGCCTTGCTAATCCTCAACATTATTATTATTATCTGGAAGTAGCTGCACATTATTTACTTTAAGCTTATGGATATCAAATACTTAGCACAGTACCCAGTAATTAACGTGCATATTAGATTGTCTTACTTTCATTGTAAGATATGTTAATCACCTTATACTTCCAAGCTTAGTCTTTCAGAAATATGTTGATTTATCTTTAAAATCGTGGGTCTAAATCTTTTTCCTTGTTTTCCTTGTCAGAGCTGAGGGGTTGACACTATAAAAACAACCCAAAACAATATTTGCTCAAAACTTGAAGGAACCAAAAAAGAAAATCATTATATAATTGTATACATAAACTATCTTATCCAAAGATTGGTCTTTTGGTCTCCTGAATCCCAATGAAAGCAAAAGATATTTTAATAAATTTCATAATCCCCATTTCCCTAACCCCAGGAGGGCCCTGAATGTAATCTTTTCTCTAATGTTTTGGAGAGGCTGCAGTGGAGTAAAGGAATACGCATTTTTTAAACTTTGCAAGTGGTCCAAATCTGTGGCCAGGCATAGGAATCACTGAATAAGATCAACTAACCTAAATCACTATGAAACAACCCATGGTGACTACTGAAATGGATCTTCCCTTCCCATTTCTCTTCCCAAGACACAAGCACTGGGAACAAATCTTGTTCGAGTCTTTGCTTGTACCGTAGCCATTTTGCATCATAACATATTCACAAAATAAGAATACCCTATAAGAGAAAGAGAGGTGTTTTCATCTGATGCATATCCACTACTCATTTCCTCCACCATCTTCTATGTCTCATAGATATTTTGTTCTAAAAGGGCTTCTTGGTCTGCAAATAGCTGAGTTTCAGACATTATTTACAAGATATATTTAAGATAGTTCCTTTGAAGTCATGGGTGTGATAACTGAATTTTGGAAGTAAAAAAGAGAAGAACACCACTCACTGTAGAGAAAGTTATCAGATTTGTTCAACTATAATTTCTTTCATCTTTGATAAGAGGATAAAATAGCTCTAGTAAACAGCCTTTGAACTTACTGTTTAATTTCAATATTCTTTTGCTCTGATATTTATGTATTCTAAATATTTTTTTAAAAGTCACCTAAAATTACTTCCAAATTCCTTACATCCAAAACTTGCCCATTAAGTAATGACTAATGGCCAAATTAACAGAGGTATTTTTGTTTTTATTTTTAAATTGCTAAGACAATTTAAAATAGTGCAATATAACACAATGGTTTGGTATTTAGTTTTGAAATCAGAAATCTTGAGTTCAAGTACTAATTATCCCACTTACTCATTCACTGAACTTGGAAAATGTACTTAGCCTTTTAATCTCAGCCCAGGTTTCTTAGGAAAAACAAGGCAAAATGCATCACTGATTTGGCCAGACCATGCTGATAGCTTGATTTGCTGGGACATTTTCAGAGAAGTCATATCTTATTCTAATACACTCTATCTAAACAATCTATCCATAGATAGAAGGGAGATAAATTTATCTTCTCAGTCCCATTTCCCATTGGTAAAGGCTGATCCTCATGAACTGCTGCACAAATATAAGACCCATTAGTTTCTTAGACAACTCATGCATTAGAAGCTACAGGGAAGACTCAGTGTCCATAAGCTATAGAATGAACATGGAGCAACCACTCTATAATTAATCCTTCACCTGTAATGGTGGCAGTGACAACAGGTGGTGGTAACAGTGTATCAGTCAGCTATTATTACAACAGGGCTGCCTAATAAGTCATCCCCAAATTCAAGGGCTTAAAACAATAAGCAACTTAGTTTACATAGGCTGGGTTCAGCTGGGCAGCTTTGTTTTAGAATGCAATTCAGCTGCATTTGGCTGTAAGCTATGGGGTCATGCCTTGGCTTTAGGCTGAAGTGGTAAAGCTATTTAGGATACGTTCTTATCATGAGAGATTATCAGGGCATGAAACTACCAGTCTTACCCATGAACACAATTCAGGTTTCTGCTTGCTTTGCATCTGTTAACATTCCACTGGTCAAATCAAATTACAAGTCTCAGGCTAAAATCAAATGGTGAGAAGATAATGCTCCAACCACCATGAAGTCATGGCAAGGGTGTGGAAGAATCATTTTTTAATAGCAGAGCTAAAAATTCGGACCACTCATTCGATCTACCACAAAAAAGAGACCTATCTTCACAATTATAAGAGCAGCACAAACTGTTTTGAGGGCAACTCAGACCAGTGATCAAGGCAAATGCTCAGATCTCAGTAAAAACTTAAATGCTTCCAGTACTCAATAGTGCATGCTTTTTCCATCTGTAAAATAGGAATAAAAACAATCCTAAACTCATAGGATTTACCTTTAGAATTTTCAATGAAATCCCTTGCATGAAACAGCTTTTAACATAATATCTGGCACGGTGTTTAAGAAATGTTACACACTTCCCAAACAAAATATCCAGTTAGCTGCATTTCAGATACATGCCACTGGGTATGAGAGTGAGTAAATAACAGGATGCATGTGTTTACTTCAAATTGTTATTGGAGGAAAATAACTCCAACACTTTCATTCGTCATCATGTTGAGTTAATATTATAGCACAATCTTTTTGATGCAAGATAGCATGTTTGAAATTAGGAAACATGGCAGGGAATCCCTTAGCTATCCTTGTCACCATTAGGAGGCTGTCCTGCATTACCCGTTGATTGAGTTAATTTCAGCTGTGAAACAAGGCTACTTTTGGTATAAGCATCTGGTCTTTGCAGTCTCTGAGAAAGAGGGAATTGAAGTCGATCCAAGAAAGTATAAGTACCCGAGAGCCATAATTTCAAATTCAGTAGTAATTAAAGAAAAACAATGCTAAAATGTCAGTGTGGCAAAGTCACTTTGGATGATCAAAATGTAGTCTCTGATATATCTTGCTGAGCTACTTCAGTCTTCAACAAAAACACTGTTCTGTAATGTCTCTAATGCACCTCCGAGGTTCAGGATATATTCTATGACTTCTAGTTGCTTTTCAGAGAAACTTGACTGTTCCGTTAGAAGTAGCTTAAATTTTTGGAAAAGAGCTTATAATCACTGTCCTGTTTTATTGTGTTTTCTTTCCCTTTAACTTGTAATGTTGTACTTTTATTTATTGCCTATTTTTTCACCAAATTTTCTTTAATTGTCATTACACATTAGATTTTTCTGTCACTTTTTCTAAGACAAATGGCTATTAGAGTTCTGGTTTTGTATCTGACTGCCATTTCATTTTGTGTTATTCCTGGTCTTCTTTGGACAAAATTGTGATTTAATCTAATTATTCTCAGCATCATTCTGTTTCACTCCCTCCTTGTCCCAGGAAATTTTATTAAGAGAGGTATTTCTGATTAGTCATTTACATTTTAATGATCAGGTGACTCAGCATGTGCCATCTTCTTAGATATTAGACAAAATTTTAAGCTCTTTGAGCTCGGGTGATATTTGAAGATACTTCTTTGGAGCCTTTATCAAGGCCTAGAACTTAGCATGCTCTCAAATACTTATTCATGACATCAGATTCAGAAATTAATGTAATATACCAGTATCTAGAGTTATTATACATACAGCTGAGTAAATGTGATTTCAAAAGCAGATTGATTGTCTACATTCTATTTGTGGGGAGATCATGGTACTTTGTGGGAACCAGGAAATCCTCGTCACACCCCTTGTTGTTAACATCATTTGAAATTTCTGGATAAGTTTCCAGTTCTGAGATAAGTCACTAAGAACCTCTTCATGAGCACATTTTAAAATCATCTGTCTAAATTTGTATTTTAGGGTCCTACAATGTACACAACACTGTGGAGAACATTTTCATAAACATCAAGTAATTTAGCTATTCTCCTTTGTTCTGATGTGGAAATATTGGCTCTCACTGGAAAGGAAAAACAAAGTTCTAGGGCTAGACATATTTGCAAAATAATACATATAAGAATAAGATAGCACAATGAGGAAATTTGTTTTAATCTCTCATAGCTGTATCTGAATTAATCAGGTACTTTTCAATGGGAAAATACAGAAATCTAAGTCAACTAGATTAATTAAAATAATAGAAGTAATTGAGTGATGTCATTGGAAAGTTCAAGAGCCTTTGGATATGGTTGGATCCAGATTTACATGATGACATTAAGAGTCTGTCTGTTTAAGTATCTCTACACTGCTTGCTGTATTGTTGGCTTTAGTCTCAGGCAAGGGTAATTAATCACAGGAAGCCCAAGACTTGCATTGTCCTCACAACTTGTGGTCCCATAAGAAAGAGGCAACTGTGTCTGCACTAACATTCATGTCAATTTCTGAGAAGAACCTTGACGAGCTCTTCCTTGGGCTACATATACTCTCTTCCATGAGTGAATTGGGGCTATGCAATTTACTGCCCCAAATGAATCACATAGAATTGAGGAGAGACACTTCTGAAAAAGAAAGTGCTTTAGGAAACCGACTAGAAATAGAAGTCTATTACATCACTGAAGTATTTATATATTTAAGTTTTATGGGATTGCATAAAATCAATAATTTAGACTATTTGTAAATAGTATGGCTATGCTAAGAAAACATTCTATGTACTGAGAATTTTCTCGGTATACTGTCAACTTCTAAGTCATAAAACACTGTTATAGAGAAAGCAAAGTTGTAACAGACCCTTATAAATTAGGTACTCTTGGTCTTAATGCATGGCAAAGCTGCTGCATGTTAAAATTTTTATATGCTATGCCACTTTATCTGCAATATACTGAGTTTATATGTTTTGATAATGGTTTTATAATTTACTCTATTTCAGGATGAGTTCAGAGTATAATAAAATATTTAATATATAACATTATGTAATTCAGTTCTAGGCAACATATTTTCTGTGAAGGGCTAACTAGTAAATATTTTAGTTGTGAGGCATAAGGATTCGGTTGCAATTACGAACTCTGCCATTGGAGTCCAAGACTTTATTTAGAAAAACAGTAGTAGACTGCATTGGACCCATGGCCTATAGTTTGCAAACTTAGTGAGCTTGGTGAATATTCAGTATTTGCACACAGTGAGTCACAATACACATGGAGAGAATCATGACCTCCATTGAACATCTGTGTTAATCACAAACAATTCTAATTTAAAGAAAGTCAATTTATTTCCCTCTCCTTTATGTCAAGTAAATTGAGAGTTTTCCTAAAAAGTAATTATAACAGTTGTTAACATTTTTGTTTTAACTTGTAACACTCTTGTCTTAATCTGTTTGTGCTGCTATAACAGAATACGTAAGACCAGGTAATTTATAAAGGACAGAAATGTATTTTCTCACAGTTCTGAGGTCTGAGAAATCCAATATCAAGATATGGTGTCTGGTGGGGGCTGCTCACTACTTCCAAGATGGTTCCTCCCAAGGGGAGAAGCCTGTGTTCTCACATGGCAGACAAGAACAGGAGAAAGCAAACCCACTCACAAAAGCCCCTTTTTATGACAGCACTAATCTATCCATGAGGGCATTCTCATGGCCTAAACACCCCCAAAAGGCTCCACTTCCCAATGCTACTGCAGTGAGGATCAAGTTTCTAACACATGAATTTTAGGGAACACATTCAGACCATAGCAACTGTTATGAGAAACTGCATTATTATTTCTCAGAACAAACCTGCCTGACACTCTCTTTCTAGTCCATGTCTTTCTCATCCACTCTCCTCACTCGGCAGGGCATAAAATAGACTATTTACTTTAAGGAGTCCAGTTATAATCACTCTGGGAACATCAACATGAAACAACACAAAAAAATTTTTCTGACCTCCCATACTCATAAACCCTAATATATTTTCTGATACATATAAAATTCTTCCATTTTCTTTTAAAATAGAAAAATTATAATGCATTCATAGTTCCTTGACAAATCCCATCTTATTTGCCTGAGTATTCGAAAAACACATCAATATATTACATAAAGATTTAATTGCTTAATACTAATGAATTTATTGATAGGCATGTTTGTGTTCAACATGCAATGATAAAGCATAGCATTGTATCCAAATCACTTTTTCTGTCATAAACAGAAAATGTATTATAAATAAAAATATGAACAAGTACATAATTAATGCAAATAACACTTAGCAAAATAAAATAAGCAAACAAGGCAAGTGTTAATAAATGATTACTTCATATAAAAGCATTGCCTAGGTGAAGGTTGGTGACAAGAAGAGGAAATGGGAGTAAAAGTTTTTCTTGTTTAATGTTGGATGAATGGAGCAAGAGTGAGATGGGGAGGTTAGTGAAGTGGTAATGTCCGAACGTGTTCAAATCCAACAAATTGGTGAATTGTCTTTTCTTTTAGTATTAGTCTCTGAATATGAAGGCTGTCAAACATTGTCGAAAGGCATAAAAAAAAAGCAATGAGATTAAAAGCAAATAAAAATTCAAAACAGATGTGTTGGGACTCTTTGCTTATGCTTACACAGTTCCTAATAATGAGACAGCATTTTTTAATGCGATGTGACTGTGCTGTAATTATTCTCTTAGGCAACAGCAATTTTTGAATTCATCATCTCAAATTTATTTTAAAAACTTGGCATTAAATATTTTTGGCTACTCTATTTGCCTCTATAGCAAACAATAAGCATCAAATTGAGAAATTTGCTTGTTAGTAGGTCTTTGCAAAGTGGTCCTAAACTTCAATATTTATATTGTCTACCACAAAAATTCCAGTTTCCTGAGTGAGATGTAATTTGCTTTGTGTTGATTAATCCTTGCCTTGAAATCTTGAATGTCATTGTGAGATAGAGGAATACATTTGTTCCACATTTTGTTCTTAGCCTGTTATCATATTTTTTTTCAAAACTGACTAGTAAATTTGATTTCTTGATGTCAAATCTCTTACATTAATCCACCAGAGAAGTAGTGTCATTGGCATCAGCCTTAGCATGAGATACATCATCATCAATGCATGCAAAATGCTTGAAATTTGCCATAAATATTTGGTTGATTGGCTACAATTAGGCAGTTTCACAAGTATCAACTAATAGGGAGATATTTTCACCACAATTGATAGCACTATGAAGTTTCCTGGCTGCATTACCTGTTATCAAAAGGCCTCCTTTGTAAGATATTTCTTCTTATTTGTATGTTTTTTGATGAATGGCAGGAAATAGTTCCTTGCATAATCATTTAACATGCTCTCAATTACACATAGAAAGCCATTAAACATTTGAAAGCCATACACTGTAACATTCCCTTAATCTCTCTATGGGTTGTGCAAATAATATATTAATAACAAATTGAGCTTAATATCCTAATTTCTGTTAAAAAAAAAATAAGCCTTCTTTGAAGCTTTATGTTCTCACACTTTTTCTTGTTGTCTGTGATGAAGATGAGATGGCATTTGTGTCCAACAAAATAAAAGGTCCAGTAAAATCAAGATTGAAAACTTGCTTGGCTTTATAATCACTATCATCAACTATTTTCTTTTATTTTTTATTTTTTTATTACACTTTAAGTTTTAGGGTACATGTGCACAACACACAGGTTTGTTACATATGTATACATGTGTCATGTTGGTGTGCTGTACCCATTAACTCGTCATTTAACATTAGGTATATCTCCTAATGCTATCCCTCCCCCCTCCCCCCACCCCACAACAGGCCCCAACATGTGATGTTCCCCTTCCTGTGTCCATGTGTTCTCACTGTTCAGTTCCCACCTATGAGTGAGAACATGTGGTGTTTGGTTTTTTGTCCTTGTGATAGTTTGCTGAGAATGATGGTTTCCAGCTTCATCCATGTCCCTACAAAGGACATGAATTCATCATTTTTTATGGCTGCAGAGTATTCCGTGGTGTATATGTGCCACATTTTCTTAATCCAGTCTATCATTGGTGGACATTCGGGTTGGTTCCAAGTCTTTGCTATGGTGAATAGTGCCACAGTAAACATACATGTTCATGTGTCTTTATAGTAGCATGATTTATAATTCTTTGGGTATATACCCAGTAATGGGATTGCTGGGTCAAATGGTATTTCTGGTTCCAGATCCTTGAGGAATCGCCACACTGTCTTCCACAATGGTTGAACTAGTTTACAGTCCCACCAACAGTTTAAAAGTGTTCC
The DNA here is from genome assembly GCF_028878055.3 of Symphalangus syndactylus. Classification (NCBI taxonomy): domain Eukaryota; kingdom Metazoa; phylum Chordata; class Mammalia; order Primates; family Hylobatidae; genus Symphalangus; species Symphalangus syndactylus. Next base: position 107,192,975 of record NC_072425.2, read on the forward strand.
TATTTCTCCACATCCTCTCCAGCACCTGTTGTTTCCTGACTTTTTAATGATCGCCATTCTAACTGGTGTGAGATGGTATCTCATTGTGGTTTTGATTTGCATTTCTCTGATGGCCAGTGATGATGAGCATTTCTTCATGTGTCTTTTGGCTGCATAAATATCTTCTTTCGAGAAGGGTCTGTTCATATCCTTTGCCAACTTTTTGATGGGGTTGTTTTTTTCTTGTAAATTTGTTTGAGTTCATTGTATATTCTGGATATTAGCCCTTTGTCAGATGAGTAGATTGCAAAAATTTTCTCCCATTCTGTAGGTTGCCTGTTCACTCTGATGGTAGTTTCTTTTGCTGTGCAGAAGCTCTTTAGTTTAATTAGATCCCATTTGTCAATTTTGGCTTTTGTTGCCATTGCTTTTGGTGTTTTAGACATGAAGTCCTTGCCCACGCCTATGTCTTGAATGGTATTGCCTAGGTTTTCTTCTAGGGTTTTTATGGTTTTAGGTCTAACATGTAAGTATTTAATCCATCTTGAATTAATTTTTGTGTAGGGTGTAAGGAAGGGATCCAGTTTCAGCTTTCTACATATGGCTAGGCAGTTTTCCCAGCACCATTTATTAAATGGGGAATCCTTTCCCCATTTCTTGTTTTTGTCAGACTTGTCAAAGATCAGATGGTTGTAGATATGCGGCATCATTTCTGAGGGCTCAGTTCTGTTCCACTGGTCTACATCTCTGTTTTGGTACCAGTACCATGCTGTTTTGTTTACTGTACAATTCAGTTTTGGAGGACTGCTGCAACACTGTCAGCAAAAGTTGCTTCACACATTATACCCAAATCCTTCTCAAACTCTTTCAAAAAATAGAAGAGTGGGGAACACTTCAAACTCATGAAGTCAGCATTACCCTGATACCAAAGCCAGAAAAAGATACTACAAGAAAAGAAAACTGTAGACTAATATACCTGATGAATAGTGGTGCAAAAATCTTCAACAAAATTATAGGTTATTAAATCAACAGCACATTAAAAGGGTTATGTACTATGACCAAGTTGGATTTATTCCTGGGTTGCAAGAATGTTTCAATATACAAAAGTCAATCAGTGTAATACACCATAATAACAAAATGAAACACAAAAATCACGTGAACATCTCAATGTAGAAAGAGCATTTCACAAAATTCAACACTCTTTTGTGATATAAAATCTCAGCAAATTAGATATAAAAGGAATGTACTTCAGCATAATAAAGGCCATATATTACAAACCCCTGGTTAACATAATACTCAATGATTGAATAGAAGTGGTGAGAATGAGCATTCCTTCCTTCTTCCTGATCTTCACCACTTCTATTCAGTGTAGCACTGAATGTCCCAGCTAGAGCAATTAGACAAGAAAAAAGAAATAAAAATCCATTATAATGGCATCAAAAAATACTTAGGAATAAACTTAACCAAGGAGGTGGAAGACTTGTACACTGAAAATTATAAAACATTGTGGAAAGAAATTTAAAAAGGCACAAATAAATGGGAAGACATTTTTGTTCATGGATTGGAAGGCTTAATATTGTTAAAAATGTCCATACTATTCAAAGTAATATAGAGATTCAATGCAATTGCTAACAAAATCCCAGTGGCTTTTCTTTCAGAAATAGATAAAACTTTCCAAAATTCATATGGAATCTCAAATGATCCCACATAGCCATAGAATCCTTAAAAAGAAGAAAAACATTGGAGATCTCACACTTTCTGACATCAAAATACACAGCAATCTTTCTGTAATCAAAACAATAGGGTACTGGCATAAAAACAGACATATAGAACAATTTTGGAATAGAATAGACAGCCCAGAAGTAAACCCTTGCATATCTAGTCAAATTATCTTAGTCAAGGGCACCAAGAAAACCCAACGAGGAAAGAAAAGGATAGTCACTTCTGCAAATAGTGTTAACTAAATATCCACTTGCAAAGCAATGAAAATGGAATCTTACCTTAAGCCATGTACTAAAGTAAAGCCCTAAATGTAAGTCCTGAAACTATAAAACTGCTAGAAGAAATGATAGGGAGATGGTTTATGACATTGGATTTGGTGATGACTTCTCATAACATCAAAATCACAAGCAACAAAAGCAACAGTGGAAAAAAATGGGACTATAACACCCAACACAGTGAAAAGGCAGCCAATAGAATAAGATAAAATATTTTCAAACCATATATATGACAAAGGATTAGTATCCAGAATATATAAAAACACAACTAAACAACAGCAAAACTATCAAATATCCCAATTAAAAAATGGGCAAAAGACTTGTTTGGACATTTATACAAAGAAGATGTACAAATGGCCAACAAACATATGAAAAAAATGCTCAACATTTACTAATTATCAGAGAAATGAAAATCAAAACCATATTGAAATATTACCTCATACTCATTACTATTATCAAAATAAAAAAATTACAAGTGTTGGTAAGGATGTGAAGAAATTGAAATCCTTGCACTTTGTTGGTGGAAATGTAAAATAGTACAGCCACTGTTAAAAACAGTGTGGATTTTCCTCAAAAAATAGAAATAGAATTATACGATCCAGCAATCTCACTTCTGTGTATATATCCAAAAGAATTGAAAACAGGATCTCAAAGAGATATTTGTACATCCATGTTCATTGGAGCATTATTCACAATAGCCAAGAGATGAAAGCAATCTAAATGTCCATCAAGGAACGAATGAATAAAGAAAAAGTGTTATATACATACTGTGGAATTTTATTCAGCTTTTAAAAGGAAGGAAATTCTGTCATATGGTAAAACATGGATGAAGCTTGAAAATATTATGCTATGAGAAATAACTCAGTTTCAAAAATAATACTGTGTTATTCCACTTCCATGAGATTTATGAAATAGTCAAACTTATAGGAAGAGAAAGTAGAGTGTGGTTAACAGGGTAAGGAAGGAGGAAATAGGAAGTATCTGTTCAATGAAAATGAGTTTGTTTGAAGATGAAAAAGTTCTAGAGATCTGCTGTACAACAATATGTATATAGTTAACACTACTGTATTGTACACTTAAAATGTTTAAAATGGTAAATTTTACATGTTTTTTTCACCACAATAAAAATTACCACAAAATAATTGTGTTGTAAAGAGGTCTGAATTCTTGTCATTTCTTTGGAGAACTGTTACGGAGTGTTGTTATGGAGGGTGCAGGAGACAGTCTGTTTGATTTTCGATTTTTCTTTTTTTTTTTTTTGAGACAGAGTCTCGCTCTTATAGCCCAGCCTGGAGTGCAATAGCATAATCTCAGCTCACTGCAACCTCTGCCTCCTGGGTTCAAGTGATTCTCCTGCCTCAGCCTCCTGAGTAGCTGCGATTACAGGCGCCCGTCGCCACCCCCGGCTAATTTTTCTATTTTTGGTAGAGACAGGATTTCACCCCTTTGGCCAGGCTGGTCCTGAATTCCTGATCTCAGGTCATCCGCCCACCTTGGCCTCCCGAAGTGCTGGGATTACAGGCATGAGCCACTGCACCCGGCCTCATTTTAACAGTTATTCTACATCTTTCTCTCTGTGTTGTTTACGTATTTCTATATGAAATGTTCATTGAGCTGTATCTATTCATGATTTGTGCCCTTCACTGTTTTATTTTTTCTCAATTAAAATTAAAATAAACAACTGAAGAAACATAAAAGGATACCAATTAGAATCCAACAATGTGTAAAAAAAATTATATACCACAAATATGTGGAATTTATTGCAGGTATGCAAGACTGGTTCCGTATTTGAAAATCAATTAATGTTATCTACGACGTCAACAGGCTAAGGAATCAAAATCATATGATCATATCAATTGACGCAGAAAACGAATTTGACAAAATACAATAGTCATTACGATTAAAACTCTCAGCAAACTATAAATATAAGGTAACTTGTACAACTTGATAAACAGCACTTATAAAAACCTACAGATAACATCACAATACTATAAAACAACCTCGCTTAAAGGGGTTGGTCAAAAAGGTGCTGACAAGTAACTGAAAATAATTGTAGTCTGTAAGACTAAAGGCAAAAGAATCTGCACATAAGCACTGTATTCTATTTAATAAACTGTCTTGCACAGAGGGGTGGGTGAACAATGCTGAAATTGTTATAAACATATTCTGTAACTGAATAAGTAAATGAATGGATGATGATGGGAGCCAGGTTTCTCACTGGGGGCACAGGAGGTTATAAACAAGAAAAGAGGAGAAGGCTAGAATAAGCCTGTGATGATAAAGTTGGAGATGTCACTATGATTTTTGTTTAGCTTAATATAGATCCACTTGGAGATAGATGACAGATATAAAATTGCATATAAACATGTCAGTATACACACATATATTTTCTTGCCCTGTCACTTGAGAGGACCTGAAACAAAGACACCCCAACAGCAGTAAAGACGCCTAGCACCCAGATCTTTGTTTCTAATATCATTCTGCAATAAAAGGGACAAAAAGTTTTAGAGAATTGACTGGTTCTAGGACTACATAGGACCATGTTATAAGTGTCAGAAACTTAGGAAGTACTAAACACACACACACAAAAATGATGGGAGTATGTCAAAGGACACAGGAGCCAACTAAAAAAGTTTGCAATGGGCGCCTTTGGAACAATTTGAGCAATCAAATAAATAAAGTAGTGTTGGATTATAATAAAAGTATGAAGTAAATATTCATGATTCCACACCGATAGAAATAAATAACCAAACAAACAAATGGGAAAAAAACAGACAAACGTATTGTGCAGAAGAATTTCAAGTAATTCGTGTAGATACTCTGCCATCACGAAACTATAGCATAACTGTCCACTTCTTAAATGTCTTAAATATTGATTCCCATCTAAAAATATCGAATAAAAAGGGAAATGCAGGCACATTACAGTGAAGAAACCTGACAAATGCTACCTCTGCCAAATGATCAAGATTAATATCAACAAGAAGTCCTATTGACAGTATAAACCCTTGATATGATATGTTGAGAATAGCACTAAACCTCTGTGAACTTCCTCCCAAGAATTCACAATCTTAGTCTGATCCTCAGAAAAACATCAGATAACTCCCAGTGAGGGTCACTCTAGAAAACAGTGGGCCAATACTCCTCAATAATGCCAAGGCCATCAAAAACAAAGAAAATTCAAGAAACTGTTATGCTCTAGAGGAGGCTAGGAAGACATGGTGACTAAATGTATTGTGACAACTTAGTTGGTTGGGATCCTGGAACAGAAAAAAGACATTAGGTAAAAGATAAGGAAGTTTGAATAAAGTATGGACTTTGATTAATAATGATGTATTGCACTGGTTTATTAATTGTGATGAATGTAGCATATTAATGTAACATATTAATCACAGGAAAAACTGATGTTAAGGTTTATGATAACTTTGTAACTTTTCTGTAAACCTAAAATATTCTAAAATCAAAAATACATTAAAATAAGGTTTAAAAGGAAAAAGTAGTTCAAGTTCTGTTGAAAAAATATCATAAAATTAATAGACTTCTTAAAAATTAGGCTAAATAAAAAATCAAAATAAAATTTATGTAAAGAACAGAAAATCACACTAATTGTTGTATTGACTCCTCTTTGCTCTTAACATTTTCCCTTATTACTCTCATTTCTGATTTTGTAAAATTCTCTACAAAGTGTTTCTTTTACTATTTTTTATAAAAAGTAATTTTAAAAAAGAATGAACAATTGATACATGCAACAATATTATTGATTCTCAAAAACATTTTGTTGATTTAAAAGATCCACATATATACTGAATGATTAAATTTATTTTAAGTTATAAAATGAGAAAGCTTATTTGTGATTATAACAATCACAATGGTTTAGGCCTTGGGAATCAGAAGTTGACCACAAATTGTCATAAGAAAACTTTCTGGGATGATGGACTGTCTTGATAACATTGTGGGTTACAAGTATAAATGTATTATCAAAACTCATTAAACTACATAAAATGTGAACATTTCACTGTATATAAAGTGTACCTCAATTTAAAACCATATGTTATGTTATGCCCTATTACAAAGTAAAACTTTCCAGAATTAATAACATTTTTAGTTTATAGATATTTCCTCACTTGTATAAAAAAATGATAGTATGCATGTAGATAGGAACATGTTCATGGCCTTATTTATATTGTAATCACCTATGTTAATGTACTTTGTTACCTTCAACTTTTCTTGTAATTATCAGGGTTTTTAAAAAAATTCCCTGAGACTCACCTGTTTTCCTCAGATTTCTCCAGTTTATGAGAAGACATTTTTAGTCAGTAATATAGGGGAGGTAATAGTATTAATAACCAACATTTTTAGACTATGTGAGCACAAGACGTGGATTCCTTTGGGAGAATAATCGAAAGACAACCACATGTACTCAACATACTTGAATACATGCTGCCAGTCAACTTAATGTTTCATTATAGTAGTTTGAGATTCAGGGTGTGAATTTTGGGTAAAACATTTTTGTAAGTTACTATAGCAAAAATGTTTTTAGTGAGAATTCAGTCATGGATAAACACTTGCATTTTGATGGACCATAAAATTTATACTTGATTGTACAAGTGCAGGAAAGTGCAAAAATGAGTGTCTGAAAAGTTTGTTTTGAAATTCTGATCTTGTGGGCAGTCAAGAAATGCTGCTAGCCGGGGTGATGACAAAGACGGACTGTAGGACAAGAGAGAAAGAAAAGAAACTGAATTTAAATCACATTATTTTTATCTGGATTTTAGGCCCGGAACAAGGAAGGTAGAAAGACATTGGTGTTTAGTCTCATTATGTTAACTTCAGCCTATTCAGATTGATAAACTGCATCTTCGTGTTGGCAAGTGAAATAAGAGAAAGTAAAAAGCTTTTGAATCACATAGATTTAGGCCTTTTCTTAGCTCTAGTTTTTATTATTTATTTTGCATAAGCCAAGTGATTACACTTTAATCTCTAAGACCAAGTTTTCTCACCTACAAAACACTACGATAATACTTACCCATAAAGGATGTTTTTGTGCATAAGAGAAGTAATGAGACAACATAGCTCAAGTACCCAATAGAGTACTTATAATATACGGCAATGATAATTTTTTCTAATTTTGGAGCACTCATTAAAAAATAAACCACTCCACAACTGGCTATAAAAAATGAAAGCTCTTTGTGATGCATTTTAGATTGTCTTCAGCTTAGAATAAACACTAGGTTTCTTAAGTCTAAGAAACTACCAAAAATCTCATTCACAGAGTGATGAATATTCATTTAGTAAATATTTATTGATAGACTAAAACATTCAGCATTGTGATGGGCATTAAAGATGAAGAAAATCTGGGAGCCCGAGGTGGGTGGATCACGAGGTCAGGAGATCGAGACCACGGTGAAACCCCGTCTCTACTAAAAATACAAAAAATTAGCCAGGCGTGGTGGCGGGCGCCTGTAGTCCCAGCTACTCGGAGAGGCTGAGGCAGGAGAATGGCGTGAACCTGGGAGGCGGAGCTTGCAGTGAGCCGAGATCGCGCCACTGCACTCCAGCCTGGGTGACAGAGCAAGACTCTGCCTCAAAAAAAAAAAAAAAAGATGAAGAAAATCTTTTTAGAATATAAAGTCAGTTAGATTTATAACAATAGCTGGCATAATACTTGACTATCTGAAAAGTTTTCTTATGTCTAATCTCATATAATCCTTCCAACAACCTGATTGGTAAGCAGATAAGAGGACTTCCTTTGGCCAAAGTGGGAGAGTTTGGAAATCATGCCACTGGAACTAGAACCTAGAACCACTGATACACGGTGCAGTGCCTCTCATTCCACTACACAAACAATTGGTCTACAACCTCAAGACAAGCAGTATATCAAAATATCACAATCTACTGCTTCATTTGGGATGTATGTAACTGAAAAAAAAATCTGAGTTAACTGGGAATTTATTGCTTATTAATAAGAGAATCATAGGTAGGGCTAGTTCTAGGTGTGGTACATCAGAATTCCAGCTCTGCTCTTCCTGCGGTTCTCTTGTTCTTTCCTTCTGTGTATCTTAGATTCAACCTCAAGCTGGTAGCAGGATGGCTGCATCAGGTCTGGAAGGAAAGACATCCAGAGGCCGAATTGGGACAATCCTCCCTAAGGCCTCTTTCTCAAGTGATCCTCTCAAGCCTTATTCACTAGCATTGGATCACAGGGTCACACAATTTCGTGGTAACTAGTCACTGGGAAAAAAATTAGAATAACTGTATTAATCTACTCATTAGAGCAAGGATGGGGTCAGATTCCCCTGAAACACATGCCTGTCTTGAGGAAAGATGTATACCTGAACAAATGCAGCATTTTTATTTTTAGGCAGATGGTAAATAACTTCAGTAATCAGGGTTTACCAAACCTAATACCCAACCTCCCTTTGGACATGCTCCAGTTAAATGTATTTTTTTCTACTTTTATCAATGAGGTACTAAACACACTTGATTTCAGTTGTGAAGAGCAGTTGATAAGCATTTATGGATCAGATTTCTGAGTGAGATTGGAAAAATGATTGCAATCTGAAGCCTGCTGCCAAGGAAAACACCACTTACTTGCCTATGGTTTGTGATGACTGACAGTAAGAATGAAAAAGAAAATTCCTTTTAAAAGAAAGAAATGAATAATGATGTTAGGTGTGGCAGGAGGTGGGGTGTACAATTGTTTGAATTTCTGTTTCTGTTTTTGTTTTTTCATCTGAGGCTTTCTACATGTGTTTACAATTAAAGGCTATTTTCTTGGCATGCCAGGGCAACTAATAACATTCTCTAAAAATTGTTGACAATTTTTGGAAATGTGCCTATTACCATTAATGCAGTTTGACATAGGAGGGAATAGGGAAATTCTATTGCTTTTCCAAAGCCGAAATCAGGCAGAGAACACCCAGCTCTCTCAGTCAACAGCAGGGTCTCATACACATAGTTGTCTGTATTATTAATAGAGTCATTATCCTCAAAGTGAATAGTCTTCTCAGATGAGTTTTAAGTCTCACTATCATTTGAAAGGGAGTAGCATTGCATTCAAACATAAGTTGCTGCTAGTGGTGTTATTTTTTATAGTCCTGTGTTAAACACTTGTGAAACTAAGAAATTATGGGATCTGAACCAGATTTTACCATGTTTCAGCTGCAAAAATGAACAACAAATTTCCACTGTCTCGTGACATTGAGTAGAATACTGAAAAACAAACAAACAAAAACAAAAACCCTGTTTTAACAAACAGTTTCTATCCCAAGTTGAAGAAGGCTATTGTTTTCTTAGGTTGACGGAATGATAAGACCTGTTTTTTGGTCTTATCAATCACCTTTAGTTATGGCAGCATTATGACTAAAACTATGTTTGTCACTATAGCACAGAACACTGTGTTAGCTACTGACTCCAAATTTACCTTTTAAATTTCATTTAGAATTTATTTCTCTCCTGGAAATTTATTTTTGGTATATACCACTCCATGGGTGTTGCTTACAATGATGATCCTAAACCTCTAGTTATTTCAAGCTACCAATTCCCACCCAACCATATACTCTGCTCTTCTGTCATAGGATGGAGCCATGAGATGTGAGTACTCTGTGTTTCTCCCTCTTGATTTCTGCATGTTCTGAGTTCTTTTTAGGCTGAGTTATGAAAGGAAGAAGCAACCTTATCATTTTCATGGTTAACCTGGCTTCCCATGACTTTCTCTGTATCCTCATGTCTCCTTTTCATTCTGCCCCTTATGTACCTTCACTGTCTTCCTCTCATTGACTCCATGCAATCTGTCTTCAAATTCACCAACTCATCCAAAGAAAGGAGAGGAGAGGGAAGCAACTCCACCTTCACTTGATGCTACTGCTCTCCCAGCTAACCTCACTTGATGCTACTGCTCTCCCAGCTACCTTTCCTTTTGTAGTCAAAATTTTCCACAAAGTTCTTTGCAAGCATTGCCTTTACTTCCTAAAGCCTTCTTATTTTCTTAGAATTTCAAATTCGGGCTTCTGTGTCACTTGAAACCTCTGGAGCATGCACCAAGGCCAAAAAGAATATGTCCATGAATTTTTTACTAGAATTTAAAGAAGATGCATTAACAAAAAGAAATGTCTAAAAGGAATCTGAAGAGCCAAAGACCAAGGATTCAACAGCAAGATTCCAACACAATTCATCAAGTAATCTGTCTCTGTTATTTTCCCAGATAATACTGTAAAATTACAGAAAGATCAATCAATAGACCTTCAAACTTATCAGTGTCCTGTGAGTTTAAGTAGTATGTTATTTTCCCAGAAAACTCTAGGTGAAGGGCTACATTTGATTTTCTAAGCCAGAAAAGTCACCTTTAAAACTCTACCACCCAAAACTTTCTCCCTGCAAGCAGCCAGCCTATTTTTACTTATAGATCTTTATTCACTCAAGGAACAAAATTTCTAATTAGATATTTGGTAGTGTAGCATAAAAAATATACTGTGTTTTGGATCATGTATGTCTATGGCTTAAACGGTATAGAGTTTAATCAAAGCTATGTATCTCATATGAAATTGGAAATTCCACCAAATGTTAGTCTCTCAAAAGACATTGTCTTTGGGTATTAGTATAAAAGAAAACAAATAGAACAGTCGGTCCCTCCTCAAACAGGTTATCTGGAATATAAATGTAGTGGAAATCAAGATTCAATTGCTAATTCTAACTGCAAGATTTTCTTCTCAGACTTGAATATACTTCATTGTCCTTTGTTTGTGTTCAATCTCCACCACCTGGTAATTGTTTTATGTGGTAGTCAAAAGGGAAAAAAATGGAAAAGAGAAAGTGAAAACAAAATGAAAGAGAAAAGAAATATTTTATTTCCAAACATGCATACAGGCTTTCATCCAACAAGGATTTTCTAGAATTTAAAGCAATGGCTTCCAGATTAACTGGCTCTGACTCCAGTAGTAGCTGGAAGCCAGTAGTAGCTGGTTCCATAGTTTGTGCTGCAAATATTCATCTTCTAGAAGTTAAGAGAGGCAGCCTGATAAGAAATAAAGAATCAAAACACCTACCAGTAAGCTGTGAGCTTTCAGTTGAATTTCTTTATGTTTCTTTGTCTCCATTTTCTATGAAACAAGATCTATATTCTGTAACATTTCATGGTTTCTAATGATTGCATTGAAAAGGCTGTACTTTGCATGCATGGTATACTTGAGGCTACAGCTTTAAAACATTGTAATATAGAGTAGTTTTTTGCAATCAGATCTTGGGTCATTTACCAGCTGCATCTAAGAGAGCAAGTCACTTAAATTCTCTGAACCTCACTTTCCTCATTATAATATGGGAGACTTGCACTTGTGTTAATTAGAGGTATTATGGGGATTTAATTATACAACAAACGTTACTCCAATGGACAAAATAAATATTCTATAAGTGCAGTTTCCTTTACCATTGTCTCACACTATACTCATTCAGTTATGATCTAAAAAGAGTTTATTTGGGAAGCATTTACCAAATGCCTAGGTCTATCATGCAATAGATTTTGGTTCTAAGGACATATGTAATTGAGAAACTAGGAAACTAGAGTTTTGGTCTTCTTTTTATATACAGCATTAAACAAATCAATAACAATTAGACAATTCAAAATCTGAGTCTGCCTTCTCATATATAACTCAGAGATAATAAAATCCTCCCTAATTATAAGTAAACTGACTATATAATTTTTCATTAAGATGGAATACTTTTGAGAGTAAAAATGAACCCTATTTATAGTTAGACCAGAACGTCATGCTATAACTCTAACTGAAAGGTTATAATAGTGCCAAATGAGAGGATGCATGTGAATCTGAAAGCCCTATGCTACCTGCTAAGGAATTATAAATTTTATGCTAAATGGACAAAAAAGTCCAATTTTATTTCCACTATCCAAATCTTACATACTTTTTAGCACCCAACTTCTGTTGGAGTGAAGGTATTTAGAAGTAGAGGGATTATTGCTGAATATTTTTCAATGTATCTACCTAGATGACTTTAGCATCAGGGCATGGGATTCTATACCAAATTCATGTGTAAAATCAAAAAAGTCAGAAAAATAAAATCTCCTCTTAGTAATAAGCAACTACCTAGAAGGTGAAAATGTATCTCCACTGAAATCGGTTTGTATTTCAATTATAAATTGTAAAATATCCTAGCAGATACAGTTATAACGCAATTTTCTTCTGTAGTATCTTTACTAGATTTTTTTTCAGTTTTAAGCTAATTTTTTGATTTCTAACATCAATGAATCAGTATAACACAACACCTCAACCACTATTCATTTAAAAACAGAATTCTTAGAAACTATAATCAAATTCTATTAAAATTCAGCCTGGGCCATGGTTATAATCTCGTGTCCTTTATAGCTTTATATGAGAATACAACATCACCCTTGAGTCAATAGCCAGCCATTGGCTTTGATTATAAGCGAAATGACTGTTTCACGGGCAGTTCCATGGATAGGGAAGTTTTAATTTGATAAGATGAGGAGAGATCCAGACTGAACAAATTTTAATACAAGTTGTGCAGAAAGATAACTGGCTGGAAGAACTGTTGTTCACAAAATTATGGCTGAAGAGACAGCATTCTCTCAAGCTGTTGCAATTGTTACAGGCAATTTTCAAAGAAATTGTATTACTAGTGATTTTGAAAGAAATGGCAGCAAAAGGTAGCTTCTTGTTTCTATTTAGAAACTGGTACATAGCTAAAAGGGAAGAATCAATGTAGTACAAACCAGATATATTGCTCGTGCTTCCTATGTTTGCAGGTAGGGTTTCCAGTAATTGGCCATTCTTTTTTCTTTTCAAGTCGACAATTATTTTGCTTGCTTTATGGGTGACTGGCCCAGTTCTAGGCACTGGGGTCCGCGGGTGAAAGAAACCCAAAATTCCCTCTCCTTGTGGCATTAATGCTTTAATAGAAGACAGAAAATATATAAAATAAATAAATTATACAGTCTATTTCTGTGTGATAAATGAACTAAAGAAAAATAAATCAGAAAATGTGGTTAGTGGTAGTGAATAGGAGGTAAGTGTTGCAAATTTTAAATCTGGTGATATGTAAAACCTCTCTAAGAATAGTATTGTGAATAATATAATACCCGCATGGACATAGGTATTGCATAAAAGTTAATGGTAAATTACTTCTCCATAAGGTGCAAAAACTCTAGGAATAAATTCTACAATGCTTTGAAATGCAGTCAGTTCAGGAAGTGATAAAAAACGTTGACTGTCTAGGCTAACATTTCTCAAAGTGTGGATTATACCTGTACCAGTAACCTGAGGAGCTTTTTAAAATGCTGATTCCTCACTCTTAACCCAGTGCTAGTGAATCAGCACCTTCAGGCGTGGGTCCTGGGAATATGTCATCTATCAAGCTTTTTAGATAATTCTGAGGCATTCTAAAATCTGAGTCTTTAGAATGTTTAATGTAAAAACAAGTCTCAAGCAAAAATCCACCCATTTGCTGATTTAACAAATATTTTCTGAGTGTCCCCTCTTTGTGCTCAACTGTGTAATTAAAGGGTCTGTGGAGATGGGATCCATGCCTGAGATGATTCTGATAAAATTGGGGCAACTATATACAAATAAGTTAACAAAAGAATATAAAAGAGGCTTGTGATGGTCTGATGGATGTAATTTTAGTTTGGAGAGAGAGAGCTGAGGACATTGTTGATTTTTCTTTTCTCATATCTTGTGCTTGCAAAAATAATCTGTACGTGGAAAGCCCTTGAATTCGGATATTATGTGCTGAAGTCTGTTTTTACTTAGTGGTCTCAATTGTACTCTAACAGTGTGGTCAATGATGTAAAAACTCTTGTAGTTGCAGGAATTTCAAGGCATTAACACAAACATCCTCATTTGATTGTGTGTTTATTTGATAACAGTTATTGAGACCTACAACATTCAAATGTTCAGAGTCTAGAGGAGGAGAGAGAAGGTAAATAGATGGGTTTCCTACAATGTATTAGAGGCATGTGTACTATGTTTTAGAAGGACAAGGATGAAGTCACTAACTCTACTTAGGAGTCTGGAGATATTTTTCACAAAAAAAGATGACACTTGGATTAGAACTTAAAGGATGAGTTAGTCTTTATACATAAATGGAAAGAGAAGGATGTTCATGGTAGATGTAATAGAAGATACAGATATGCAAATGCAAAGTAGTAGAATTTTTACTCACACTACAACACAGCTTTGAGAAAACCACCTAGCTTCTTTATTTTCTGTAACAAGCTGATAGCCATGACCACTGGACAATGAAAGACTAGCCAAAAAATATTACCAATTAACATAATTAGCTTCCTCTAAATCGTTTCTAAAAGTTTAAAACATCCTCTAGTGAATAAATAATCAAATGCTACCAGTTCAGTTCCATGGCTGAGCCATTTCTCTCCTCCCATCCTCCTTCTAGAGATGGTAGCTTAGTGTAGGGGAGGCTTATGAACTGAATGGCAATGGGTGAGAGGCACTTGGGTGGTCTTCATGCTGGATTCTACATCAGGGCAGGTCTGATCCCTGTAGATTCTCATTCATTGCTGTTATCAGTTGAGGTATGGGAGTCTATACCATCACTGCACCTCCTTTGTGGTAAGAGCACTTGGCTTTATCAGGACCCGGTGGTCCTCCTCGATAACTTTGTTCTCACTGGCAGTGTGGATACCCTTTGACTTCTGGCTTTCACTGTTCTTTATCGCTGAACCAGGCAGCCTACCCTAAAGCTTTCAGCAAAAAGGGTGCCATTTAGCTCCACTTCAGTGAACCCTTCTGCAAAGAGCTCTAACACTATATCCCCCTGAAAAATTATTTAAACCCTAAATGCCTCAATTTTATTTGTTAAATAGGGATAATGAAGTACCATCCTCCCAGTATGATTGCACAGATAAAATGAGTTAATAAATATACTGCACTTAGAAGGGTGTCTGGCATATTGCAGTTAATACACATTTGCTACTGCTATTACTTCTTCATTCTTTCCCATTGCCCCCTTTCTTTTTGTGCACATGGCATCCTGGGAGCCAGGAGCATGGCTTCAGGCTCACCTACAAGCTGCATCTTTCTGCCACAGCTACTGTACCTACCACATTGTCATGTACTCACCCTGCATGGTATTTTTCCAATACTTTTGACTTTCTCCTCAATGTACCAATCCCTCTTTCTTGTGATTTTGCTTTAAAGAAGAGAAGCAAAGGCACATGGAGATATGACTGCCTCTCCCTCTCGGTTTCTTCTGCTTCCCATAAACAGGGCCAGAAGACATAATCTGTTCTTCCTTTTCATCTTGAAAAGTTATTTCCCTACATCATCACTTGAGACCTCTGTGTGGTTTGGAGTGAAAATCTATATTCAGAATCTCAGAAATGGCTCTTGGTGTTAACATAAGCTTAAATAATTTTTTTAGAAAACAATTTTTTTATTCCAAAACTTGCCTTTCAGAACCATTGTCTTACCACAAACTCCTCAAATTCTATTTTGAATGTCAAAAGCTGCACACCGATTACATCTCTTTATCTTTTGAATCCCTTTAAGAAAAATAATGCCTCTTGAATAGTAGTGAGAAAATCATACACAATGAAATATAAACCAAAAATCACATGTATATAGTTCAAAAATATTATTCCTACATTCTGCATAATTATTAAAGGTTTGATGTGTTCAAAAGCAGGAAAGTGATTAATTTGGTGTTAGAAGTGCAGCATTAGGAGATACACCTAATGCTAAATGACGAGTTAATGGGTGCAGGAAATCAACATGGCACATGGATACATATGTAACAAACCTGCACATTGTGCACATGTACCCTAAAACCCTAAAGTATAATAAAAAAAAAAAAAAAAGAAGTGTATAATTGACATGTTCATGTGTGAGAATTGGGGAGGGGAGGTGTTAGAGTAGAAAAGAAAATGAATAAGAAGGGGTAACTGATGAGGAACAAAACGCCAGTTTCAGCCAAACTGAGAAGAACACTGCCGTGCCAAGGAAATTTTCTTTCGGGTGAAACAACATTAAGTATTAAGTAGGTTATACATTTTTCTGTCTATTTCATGTATTAGAAAACTAAAGCTCTAAGATATTGAGCTTTTCCCCTACATTATCACTGTAATTGTCATAGCTAGGATGAAAATTCTGTTCTACTGATTTATAATCTATCTTATCATATTTTTAACTTCAATCGATTTCTTTAGAAAAGTTATAAACTGGCATTTTCACTTTTGAGATAAATGGGATAACTCCTATAGACAATTACTTAAATTGAAAACATTTCATTGCCTCTGAAATTCCAATGCCTATAGCAAAGCAAACCCACAAGACTGTGTTCAGTAAGATCTTCTGATATATTTATTGCTTGTCTGTTACTTACTGTCTTACTTGTTTTCACAGCTGGTAAAGACTCAGTAATTTTAACCATGATGATCTCAACTTGCACTTGTGTAGAGTCTAGATAGTGTTATTTTTTTGACCTATACAATTTCTGAAAATAAAAGTATAATTTTTAAAGTGTTTGCTGGATTAATTGCAAATCTTTGGTGGAGATCTTTATGAACATATACTTTTACACCATGGTGTTGTTTAATCAAGACTTAAGAGATACAAGTAGCTCTAGCCACATTTTTTTGGACTAACATGGATCTATCTGAAATATCATTTAGAATCATCTTTAGAGAAGTCTATTTGCTAATATTGCATGGGAGAAAATAAAGTCTTGCAATTAAATGATTGCTTTTGATTCTGCAAACATCCAGCACAATCAATTCATGACAGAAAGAAAGTTCCTTATATAAATAATTTTGTTGCTGGTTTCATTGACACTCTAAATCATTCATTAAAACAAATATTTATTATCTATTGTTTTTGCCACTGGGGATGCATAGATGAATGAGGCAAACAGTTTTTGTCACCCTGGAGCCTACAGTTGTAACAAAAGTTAGAAGGAAAATAAAACAGTACTTGAGAGAACCTCTAATGAATAAATCTTAACTGATATGAGATATCAGGGAAGGCTTCCATAGAGAAGTGATCTTTAAGCAAAAACAAAAACTAAGTAGAATTTATCCAGGTGACTAACGAGAGAGAGATAAAGAGATTCCCAGAGAGAGAAAGAGAGAGAGAGATCCCCAGGAAAACAATATAGCATATGCAAAGGTTCTGTTTGGGGATAAGGGGAATTTCGGGAATTCAAGAAATAAAAAGTCTGTATGGCAGATGCATAGTAAGGAGGAAGATAGGACCAGATTATGCAGGGATTTATATACCAACTTAAGTATTTTGAAATTTAAGAGGAGGAGAATATGACTGAGAAATTTAAACAGAATGGTGTCATGGTTGAGTTTTATTTTTAGATTACTTCAGATTAGCGCCATGCTGAATGCAGCTTCAGGAAGACACCATTCACATTCACCATTCATAAGAGGTCATGTGTCAGATAATATGTGGAGAATGGATCGGAGGTGATGAAAGTGAAACCAGGACTGTCATGGGAAGAGAATGCATTGATCTAAGCAACAGATAACAATAGCTTGCATTTAGATGGTAGAAAATTAATGAAGAGGAATGGATGCATTTGTAAAATATTTAGGAGGTAGAATTCATGGTACATAATGTGTGGTTGGATATGGGAGCTGATTTATAGAAAACAGTCAACAGTGATTCATTGTTTCTTGGTTGGTTAGTTGTGGATGCCATTTTGGGAGAAGGAGCAAGTTGAAGGCTGGGTGTGGGGGTTGCTGGTGCGATGGGAGGATCATAACTTCTGTTTGGGGCATGGTAATTTTGAAGTACCCATGAAATGTATGGTGGAGATTTATAACAGAATGCTTGATATTTTGTTCTAGACCCTGGAAGATAAATTTGAGCTAGAGATATAAAGTTGGGAATAACCACTATATAGATGGAATTAAAGACATAGAAATGGTAAAAATCAGGTAGAACAAGTAAAGAGAGAAGAAAAGGGAGACAAGTGTGAAACCATCAGGACTCCCACAGTTAAAAGCCTAACAGAGGTAAAGTAGACAGGGAGATGGAAACAAAATTGTGAGGGTGTAATGAAGTCAAGGGAATCAAATCTTTTAAAGCAAGGTGATTTTGTAGCTACGTCATAAGGCCGCTCAAGGCTAGGAAAAGTATCCTTTATATCCTTTGGTGTGGAAAACCTTTTCCACAGGTTTATCTAAGGAAGCAGTCATATTGAACTGAAATGAGGAATGAACAGAATGTGAGGATGTAGGGACGCCAAGAAGTTTGACTATGAATTGAGTATACAGAAGCAAACTCATTTTCAATATAAATGAGTGGTAGAAGATCACCTGGAAGTGAGAAATAGGAAGAAAAGAGATTCTGAGCCCACCCAGGAATTTGGTTTTATGAAGAAGGAGGAATAATTCCTCTACTGGGTTAGAAATAAGAGATTGGTGGAGAGACAAGTATGTTGGTAGATTTGGCCATCATAATTTTATTGGTGGTTGTTGAGGGTCCCCATTAATAGCTTCTGCTTTCTCTGGAAGGTTTAAGTTAAAGAGTTTAAGCAGAAAAATAGAATGGTGTCAGGGATTCAAAGAGAGCAAAGGATAGCTTGAATGCTTTGTGTGGAGATAGTTGACTAGGACACACTGCATTGGCAATTTAAATTGTCAAATAGTATTTGACTAACTAGAGTCAAAATGGAATTATCTTAAAGAAAACAGAAAAGCAGAATCTAAAATTCTCAGGCTTCCTGAAGATCCAGAAAATTGTTTTACTGTGCATTAAGTACACAGGGCCTGGTGTATGTCTGTGGTAGGAGGAGAGATGTGCACGTGTATTGATGTGTATGAAAACACATACATTGGAAAGTACAACCCTAACTCAAGGTGACCCAGATAACTTCAAGTTTCCAAATTGGAATAGTGATATTCATTAGCCAATTCTTAAAATTTATCCCATGAGAATGGTCTGTGATTGTACCCTGTCAGTAGAATTGGGGTCCAGAATAAATGAAACCATGCTGGGCTTCTCACAACACCAAAATTGGTTTCTTGAGCATATTCAGAAAGATCGTTGCAAGATAGAATTATTATTTTGAGCTCAGGCAATTCAAGCTTCCGCTCAGACCCATTTGTTTGTAATGTGAAAACAAATTAACAGTGCAGAGTGACTAAAAATTTACCATCTGGTAATGTGGTGAGTGACATAGTAAGTTAAGCCATACGTCAACTTACACCTCAGAGATAACCCCTATTTTGTGAGTCAATTAATTATTTTTCAAAAATGGTAGTGAAGAAGGTAATGACAATAATGATGCTCCATAACTCCAAATTCATAAGAATTATTCATTCCTTCCTCTGAATTTACCCAAAATATTATTTTTAAACCTGTTTAGGATATTATTTCAACTGCCCTGTACTGTAATTGGTTATTTGTATGTCTTAGTTTTGCACTACATTTTTTCCTGGATTTGAATGACAGTGTAACAAATGACTGTTTCTACCCGGTTTCTAAAATAATGTCCTACTCAATAATAAAGCTTATTAAATTATTCATTAAGCAATTATTATTTATTTTCTGCTGTATGCTAGATATTATGCCACACACTGAATAAACAGTGGCGAAACAAAATAGATACATTTCTATTCTCACAGAACAGTCTACTGGGGGAAATAGGCATTAAACAATTAGATGCAGAACTGAATACACAATTGAAAATTTTGATGAATTACTGAGGAAAATAACAGCATGGTTTGGGAGAGAGAAAGTGAATTAATTTTATGTTGACTGAAAACATTGAAGAAGTGACAAATAAGCCAGGGTTTCTCAACCCTGGAATTATTGACATTTTGTGCTGGACAGTTCTTTGCGGTAGGGAGGTGTCCTGTACATTGTAAAATGCTGAACAGTTTCCTGACCTCTACCTACTAGATCCCAGTAGCACCATCCCAGTTGTAACAACCAAATATGTATCAAGATAGTGCCGAATCACCCCAGGTACAGAGTCACTAATTTAAATGGAGACAAAATGCTTAAGAATTAGGCAGGAGAAATGAAAGTCAGAAGAGGATTATTTCAGGAAGAGGAAATATCACAGGAAAAGTCTAGGAGGTAGAAAAGAGCATTTAAATAACTAAAGGAATCTAGCATGGCAGAAGTATACTGAATGAAGAAAACTTTAGTAAAAGGTGAGGCTGGAAATGAAGGCAAAGCATAGTTTTAAACAACAGTCTTGTAAGTATTGTCAAGGAGTTCAGAATTTATCCTGAGAAATGAGAATCTACTCAAGAGTCTTCAGTAGGAAAAATGACAAGATCAAAAGAATATAATTGATATTTTAAAGTATCTCTTTGGTTTCTCTTATAACAATAAACTGGAGAGACTGAGTGGAAATGAGGAGGGCAGCCAGGGGCTACTGCCATTTTTCAGGGTGGTGGCTTGAGCCAGAGTATTAGTATGAACAGATGGTAAGGAGTCAATGCATCAAGGCTATAATTTGGAAGAAGAAACGGCAGGACTTAGTATCTAAATGATTGTTCAATGAAAGGTGGAATGAAGGAGAAGAGAATTATTTGAGACCTCCATTTATTTGTAAATATATATATTGGATTTGTGTGTATTTGCCTAAAATTTTGGTCAGTCTCATTCCTATGCCTTCATGTAGCTTAAAAAACACAAAAAACAAAAAAACCCTTCCCTATGATAGCCCTACAAACATATAGTTTTATACTCTCATTTTTCTCATTTCTCAGTTTTCACCCCACCTGATCTTCTCTAAGGCTGAAATTTGAAGGACTTTCAGCAGCTCAGTTCATGGCACAGCTTGCCTCTGTTAACACACTCCTGTGCGCCTACGAAATGTCAGCATCTAAAACAGGCTGGTTCGTTCCAAGCACTGTTCCTAAAAAGTATAAAGGAGAATAAATATGTTTCTCATGGAAATATGGTGCAATTTTTTTAAGTTATTACTATTATTCATTATCATTAAGTGTAAGTTATTATTAATGAAAGTTTTTGTCTTATTCACACATGCTGTTAAACCATATCTTTCTTACTATGCACATTTTCAAATGGAGTTATGCCTCTGAGTGTGATTTCATGTTTGCTGTCTTTATGACATGTTGTGTTTGTCAGAGTTTACACAGAAAAACAGAAACTACTCTGTATTTCAAGTATAAATCATCATAATAAAAAGAATTGTAGGCTTACAGAGAATTGAAAGGTTGAAGAGTAAAGATCAGCAAGATTGCCACTAACAAGTCTGCATCCTGCCCTCTGGAAGAGCAGAGAAAATGCATCATTACGTCTACCTAATTATTTAGAGCTCCCTATGAATTGAATGACTTTGGTGAGTATGCACATAAAATACAAATATCTTCACACTCTACTTATTCTGAGAAGTCCATTCACATATTAAATATAATATCTATCTATCTATCTATCTATCTATCTATCTATCTATCTATCTATCTCTGACTTAAGTTTTCAAATCTTGTTTCTTCCAAGCCATATCCTGAGATTGATACAGAATCACACCTATGAAAATTTCTTCTTCTGTACAGTGTGAACACGCAAGTGTCCTGCTTGATGTTTTGCCTACTTAAAGAATTTTCCTTTCCTGTACTTTTTTTTCAATGTAAACGAATTATAATAGACTATTTTTAGAGAAGTTGTAAGTTTACAAAAAATCTACATAGACAACACAGATAATTCCCATATATGCCTGTATTACTCAGCTAGGACTGCTATACACAAAAAATACCACAGGCTAGGTGGCTTAAAAAACATAAATTTGTTTTCTGGTGAGGCTTGTTTTCCTGACATACAGATGGCTGTCTTCTCTCTCTGTCTTCATGCAGCCTTCTCTCTGTACACTTGAAGGGGAGACAGCAAGCCCTGACATGTATTCCACTACTTAGAAGACACCAGTCCTAATGGACTAGGGCTTCATCCTTATGACCTCTTTAACCTTAATTACCTCCCTGAAGCCTTGGAAGGCAACTTGGTGTTGGCAGGAAGCCCTCCAGAGTGCTGGCCTCCTCTCTCTCTGCTCTTTGTGGTAGGAGGACTCCTCCAGAGGCGCTGCTGTTCACTGAACTGCACTCACACATGAGGGAGCAGACTCTGAAGAAGGAACTAGCAACACTGATACCTTCAGAACAAAACCTCTCATGAAGTATATGCTATAAGCATCCTTGAGGAAGAAGGACATGTGTAGGCAAGGGCACTTTTCTACCCACTGGGGAAAGGCACAGGGAAGACCAATATTTCAGAGGTCTGGCACAGGAGCTGATTTTAAAAAAATCTTTGCATTTCCTCAGAGCCCCGAAACACTGCACGTGTCTTAGTGGCTGCCGACGCTCTGGCTGAGTGGGGCAAGCCAAGCCATTTTCTACGCCAGATGCTAGCCGGCAGTCAAAGCTCCTGCAAGAATGGGAAGGTAGATGACAAGGATCCCGTATATCACCAGGCAGTGGAGTAGATTTGTCCTGCTGCAGGGTATAGTGTTTCTATCAGACACTGAAGGACTCCTAGATACTGTTCTCAGGGAAGGAAACCAGCAAGCAAACATTCATTCCTGACTAGATGCTAACTTAACTGATTGCACTGAATTCTCCTAAAACCCTGTATTAATCAGTGTTAGCCTCTTTTTATAGAAGGGGAACTTGAAACTCAGTTTGAAAAATAAGCCTAGGTTTTCTCTGGTACAAAGTAATCTCGAACTTGGAAGTCAGGTAGCCTAGACTCCAAAAGACGTGATTTTTACCCTACTTGCAAGATATAGAAATATGAAGAAGAAAAGAATTTGGGGATAAACATGTTATTTCAAGTCCTGGCTCTGCAGCCTCACCCTCTGTGTGACTTTAGGAATTGAAAGGAACTCTCTGAGATTCAGATAAAAATTGTTAACACCAGAAATAGAAATAAGGTGTTAGTGCCTGCTTAATGGAGATTCATGAGAAATAAATGAGAGAATGCATCAAATATTCTTGCCTCCCCCTTAATATACAGTAGGAAGATATTAATACTTTCCATGGATTTTAATAATGAAACAGCATGAGGAAGTGTGGACTGGGTGTCAGGAGGAAGGAGATGAAGAAGAGACTGGCTTGTGGATCTATTTTTATTCTAGCATTTTAGGAGAGCAGAACAGAAGGAAGGTGAATTGAATTTTTTTTTTTTGTAAAATAACTATACAAGACAAGTAGGAAGAAAGATGTAGATGGGAAAACTATTGTTTCTAGAGATACTAGACAAAAAAAAAAAATAAAGGCCCCAACTTCACACTTCAGAAATGATGTTATTTAAATTTATTTTGATTACGTACTTAAATTAATAACTTTAAAAATTAGCCTACCATGGTGGCACACACCTGTAGTTGCAGCTGAGGCAGAGGGATCACTTGAGCTCAGGAATTCAAGGCTGCAGTGCACTATAATCACAACCTTAAATAGCCACTGCATTCCAACCTAGGCAACATAGCAAGATCCTCTCTCTATTTCTCTAAAAAAATAATAATAATAAGCTTGCTTGTTTAGTATTTCAAATTGTAGAAAGACACATAGCATAATGAATAGGAAGGCTGTCTGAATATAAAGCAAACAAATACCTTGAATAAATACGTCTGGATTGAAATTGCATTGAATATATGTATCAGTCTGAGAATTGCCATGTTTTAGATGTTGTGTTTTCCCTTCCACAAATATAGTATATGTTTCTTTTTAATCATGTCTTCTTTCACCTTCTTCAACAAAAAGTTTTATAACTTCTTATATAACCAAATTGTACTTTCTATTAGGTTTATTTCTAGTAATGCTAGTAATTTTTGTTGCTAGTATGACTGAGATCACTTTTCTTTTCTTTTCTTTTTTTAAATAATTTCAACTTTTCTTTTAAATTCATGGGGTACATCTACAGGCTTGTTACCTGGGTGTATTGTGTGATGCTGACGTTTGGGGTATGATTGATCCTATCACCCAGGTAATGAGCATAGTCTTTAATAGTTTTTTAACCCTTGTTCCTAACATCTCCCCAACCACCCACAGTCCAGCCCCTCATAACCACAATTCTACTTTCTACTTCTGAGTAGATAGGGGAAATAAGTTCAAGAGATTTATTGTATAATTTGATGATTATAGTTAATCACAATGTATTATATTCTTGAAAATTAGTAGCAGAGTAGATTTTAGGTGTTCTTTCCGCCCAAAAAATGAGTATGTGAGGTAATGCATGTGTTAATTATAATTAGCACAATTTAGCCACTCCACAGTGTATACACATTTCCAAACATATTGTGCATAAGTATACACAATTTTTTCCTTTAAAATTAATTAATTAATTATATAAAATTCATGACATTAAAAACAATAAAGAAAATCAATGAAATAAAAAGCTAGTTATTTTTTAAAAACTGATGTATTTCTAGCTAGGGTAATTAAGGGTGAAAAAAGGGAGACAAAGAAAAAATTAACAATATAAATAATAATGGATACAGACATTAAAATGATAGTAAGTATACAAAGAACAACTCTATAACTATAAATTCAAAATTGAAAACTGCATACTACCAAAATTCACTCAAGGAGAAATAGATAACCCAATTAAATTATTAGTTAATAACTTAAAAAAAAAAAGCACCAGGCCCAGGTGGTTTCACTGGTAGATTCTTCCAAATATTAAAGGACAACATAATACCAATTCTACATCATCTCTTTCAAAAATACAAAAAAAAAAAATGAATCTTTGCCAATCAATTTTATTAGGTCAGAGTTATCCTAATATCAAAACCAGACTAAAACATTACAACAAAAGAAAACTAAAGACCAATATAACACATGAACATAGAAGCAAAGATCCTTAACAAAATATTTGAAATAAAATCCTGTAATATACAAACAGGATAATAACTCACAGCAAAATGGGGTTCATCCTAGGAATACAAGGCTAGTTCAACATTTATAAATAAATCAACATAATTTATCATATCAATGGACTGAAAAATAAACTCTATATTATTATATCAATAAACAAAAGAAATTATTTGATAAGCTTCAAAACTCATTCATAATTAAAAAAAAAACTTGGAGTGAAGTGCAATTTTACCTTACCTACATACCTAACAAAGAGTATATATGGAAAACCAATAGCTACTATCATACTTAATGCCAAGAGACTGAATGCTTTATCTTTAAAATCAGACCACAAGGCATGAATGTCCTTTCTCACTGCTCATATTCAGCATTATAGTGGAAGTCTTACCTAGCTCAATAATGTAAAAAATGATAATAATAATAGTTATACATATTGCAAACAGATAAACTCTCATTGTTGGCAGATGACATGATAATCTATGTTGGTTTCACTAAAAAGCAGAGACTGGGTTATTGGCTCAAATTTCATAAACAAATAGTATTATGTTATAGTCTTAGTGTTTCTGAATAAACCAGAAGTCAGACATATGCTACTCGTAAAGGAAAGATGTTTGCCTAGGGTGAAAAGAGCGTGTTTACAAAGAATGTCTGAAAGAAAAAACTCAAATCCCCACTTCTCAGAATGAATACCAAGGTCTGTGGTCTTTAAAAAGGTGTTAAACTTCTTTGTACTCTGGGTTTCTCTCCAGAAATATTTTGTAGCCCTTTCGATTTATGCGTTGTTTAGAGCAATAATATTGTCTGCAATATGCTTGGTGAGAAACAGCTGCTTCTCCAGTAGATGACATTATCCTCAGCTGTTGAATGAACATTCATTCCTAGAACATAAATAAGAATACCTAAGAATAGCTACATCCACACAACTGGCAATAAAAATGAAGGAAAGTAGTGATCATCTTTTTCAGCAAGGTAATCTTTTTTGGTGGAAAATTCCAGAAAAGCCATTCCACATGCAAAACCCCAAAACCTTAGCAGAGAAAGGTCCTTTCCAAACCCTCACAAGATTGCTTTCCAAAACGTCTTTAATCAAAGCCAAGTACTAAAATTACACAAACACAGAGAAACACACTGGGCTGAGTTACACCTACAGTTTCTGCTTCCCTATAGAACTGGAAGTTCTTTCCCCACTTACAGTTTCTAGCTTCTCAAATGAAATAGCACAACACTTGGAGCCTGATTATTTCAGGACAGGTTAAGTGAGCCCAAATGCTAACAGAATTTCATGAAACCAAAGAGATGGCAGCTTCCCAATTCTAGGTGCTAAGCTAAACACACTGGGGTTAAAACATAACCACATCCTTGCTAAAGAGAAAATGGTCAGAGTGGTCAGGCTTACTGTGTAAGCTGGTCATGTGATGCCCACACAACTTTATGGTATTCTTATCATTGTTACTGGTCTGCAATTGGAGATGAGTCAGTGGATAGGAGTGGGAAAAGACTTGTCTCTCTCACACATAGAACCCTGAGGAAGGAGCAATCAGATTCGTGTAAAAAATGAAGAAAGGAAAAAGAGAAGGAGTATGTACTGTTAATTGTGGAACCCCCATTGGGATAATTCATCAATGTTCATCATCCACTAGCAGGAAGCCTCACAGCTTTAACCATAATATATCCATGTGGTAGTTCCTTTGCCTGCCAGGATACGCACTCCAACCCCACATTGTATTCCTTTCTCCCCATATCTAGTCATCCTGATTGCCTCACTCCTCTTAACTCTTCCATTCACCAAAATTCCCCCACCTCCTCTCCTTTTCTAAGCTAGACTTGCTTCCTAGCCTCATTTTTAGAATTCTCCTCTCTCAAACGCCTGTTGCTGAGAAGGGAGAAGATAATCTTTAGTTTTGGAGGAAGGAGAGGTGCAAAAAGTCACTGAAATGTTGCAGTCTCCTGGTGGCAGATTGTTATTTTCTTTCTTTCCTTCTGATAGTTACTTAAGTTTTTTAAAAAATGTATATTTTTAAGTCCTTTATTATGCTCAAAGAGTTTTTTAATTTTGTTATGTTTTTGTTCTAGTGAGGAAATATATTATATTGTAAAGTTAACTTTAATTATATTATCCCAATTTGGGAAATAATTTGTGTGTTTGTTTTCCTTGCTTGCTTGCTTACAGTAATTTGTGGGAAATGTGTCATTCTATCACATGTCGATTAATTAAATATCCCTGTACATTTGTACATAGTAAAAAAATTACTGAATAAAGCAAATATTGAAATGTCACACCCATCGGAAACACAGCACTAATATGTCATAATGGTAAATCTTTTCCATACCTCCACTGGATGATTCAATTCGATTATTTAAGACAATAATTCAACATCAGAAAATTAAAGAAAGAACCAAAGTGATGACAGTAAATGCTTGGTAATGATTAGTGACTCCTTGCCAGCACACAGATTTCATCACCAGCATAATTCTTGTTTAGCATGGACCCTCTTCCAAGTTATTAGGATTCCTCAGTGATATTCAAATTGAGTAACAAAAGAAATTGGCTCAGTTTATCCTCTGTTTTTATCACTGCAAGCCTAGACATAATGATTAATCCAGAAATAGCAATTATTTCCTATTTTCCCTAAAAATGACACTTAGAAGCTGGGCAACTCAGCTCTGAGACTCAGATTGTGCAGTTTGACATCTGATGATTATAATGTCTGCTGACCTCAAACTGTATTGTATGAATTACATAATAACCATGCATACAAAAGAAAGCAGAAATCATGAGGAATATTATAGTATAAAATCATTAATGTTATTTTCTTAATTTCTGCAGAAGTATCTGTGAATCTTAACTCTGCTTATAATATTTTTGCCATAAAGTAGAATTTCTTTTCATTCCATACAATACTTCAATCTTTTCCTTTATAGCTTTCTTGTTATCACTCACAGGAAGTTATTTTGCCCAAAATCTATGTAACATTCATGCATAATTTATCTTAATTTTTTTCAGTCTCTACATTTTAATATTTAATTCAGCTATAATTTTGTTATAAGGTATGTAACTTAGTTATCTAAAATATTTTTCCCTGGCAAATAATTCCTCAGTTGTCTTTTGAAATGGTGAGGCCAAAATTGCTATCACCATTTTACAGATGAGTGACAATTACTCACGGGGCTAAAGTGATAGACAGTGGTGTGGGCGCCAGCTCAAACCTGCTCTCAAAAGGCAATTGCAGGTAGCATTTCGAACTACATATTCAACAAATTGGATATGATGGAAATACACCATGAAAATCAGCAAACACTACAAGCTTTCAACTTTCCTCCCTTCCTCCCTCTCTCCATCTTTCCCTCCCTCCCTTCCTCTCTCTCCCTCTCTCTTCCCCCCTTCCTCCCTTCCTCCCTTCCTCCCTCCTTCCCTTCTTTTCCTTCCTTCCTTCCTTCCATCCTTCCTTCCTTCCTCCCTCCTTTTCTTTCTCTTTCTCTCTCTCCCCATTTCTTCCTTCTTTTTCTCTCTTTCTTTTGGTTCCCTCCCTCCCTTTCTTTGTTCCTTCCTTCTTTCATTTCTCTCTCTCCTCATTCCCTTCCTCCCTTCTTCCCTGTTTTCCTCCTCTCCTTCCCTCCTTTTATTAGGTTTAAGGGCTTTGCAAGTTCTCTTTAGTGCACCTGGGTTGACCTGATTTTGTTGTTCTCTACTATGTGGTTTCAAAATTCATACCACCACAACTTATTCAGTCATAAAGATCTCTATTTCATTTGAGTAATCATTATGACTTATCGTAGCACTGGAGGACTAAGGAGTGCTTCCGGGCCAGAGGTTGGGTAATACTTAAGAGGAGGTGTTGTCAGTTGTTTGTTAGAAGAGAGACTTGCTGTCTGAAACTCAGTGAGTTGTTGCCTACAGGTCAGTAGCAAGGCCAGGAACATGACCTTGGATTTAAGATTTTCTGTCTTTTCAATGGAAACAATATGCTGACCATTTCTTTCACTTCGTAATCCTTCATCACACAGTCTCCATTCAGAAGGTCTTCTCAACCACCACTGACATTGATTGCAAAGATTTTTAAAATTCTCATCACTTTTTCTCTCTGGTCTGACACTAAGGGACTCCTTGTTTGGCCTTACTCAGCCTAGTTGAGCTTATATTGATGTTTATACTCTATTAGATGAGGGGGTGGGTTAACAGAACAAAATAGTTCTGGTTAGTTAGTTCTATTAACCAGTCCCCTCGTTCAATAGAGTCAAATGATTCTGAATCACTGTTGGCCATTATCACTCTAATCACTACTCCAGTATGACCAACTTTTACATAGTAATATACATATATATAATGTAACTTTGCATAGTAATACATATATATAAAGTATGTAACTTAGTTATCTAAAATATTATATATATACATATATACGTATATATATATTATATATACATATATACGTATGTATATATAATACATATATACGTATATATATATTATATATACATATATACGTATGTATATATATATACATATATACATATACATATATACACATGTGTGTATATATGTATATATGTGTGTATATATGTATATATATGTGTGTGTGTGTATATATATATATAGATATATATATATATATAGAGAGAGAGAGAGAGAGTCTTTCTCAGTTGCCCAGGAGTACAGTGGTGTGATCAAGGCTCACTGAGGCTTGGATGTCCAGGCTCAAGCGATCCTCCCACCTCAGCCTCCCTCCTGGGTAGCTGGGATTACAGATGTGTGCCATCACACCTAGCTAATTTTTAGTAAAGACAGTCTATGTTGCCCAGGTTGGTCATCAAGTTCTGAGCTCAAGGGATATTCCCACCTTGATCTCCAAAATGTTATGATTACAACAGGCCTGAGCCACTGCACCTGGCCGCAAAGCAATCTGTAATTGTTACAGCTTACCCTGTGAGGTCTAAAGTTGAATTGGAGGTGGGGAAGAAGCATCTCTGACAATACCTCACAGCTTTGTGTAATCCCACAGCTTCTTGCACAACAGCTTGCATGTAGCAGGAGCTCAAGAAATATTTGTGGATTGGATGGATGTACAAATGAATGACAGTAAGGAGGCTACATTTGACAAGGGAGGAGGAGACTGGGCAATGGCGATCCAGGGGACACCAGTAGAGAGGTACGGATAAATCTTTGAGATGGGAGAAAGGAGTGGCTGAAAGTGATAAGGATATAGGAAGCCCGGTGCAGGCAGAGGACAGAATCCAAAGAGTTGCACACAATGCAGGTGTGTAAATGCGGACATTTAACAAGGATGGCATATTTAAAGTGGTATATTTTGAGAATTTCACTTGTTTTCTTTTCACTACCAACAAAGCTGAGTGTAATGATTAATTCTTAAAGATGTCGAAGCCAGGAAAGGGAAAAGAGAGTATTCATAACTGTCAAACAATGAATAATGGACATTTATTTGACAGTTCTTGAACATTAAAATTGAACTAAGTTCTACATTATAATATGAAGTAGTTATAATAGGCATACAACATGTTTCCAGACTTTATATGCCATTACTATGATGTGAAAATAATACCAAAGATCAGTACTTTCAACACTTGAATCACTTTGCGGTTGCAGTGTGACAATGTCAATTCTATGTAGTGATTGTCTATGAGTTTTTAACAGTGTAAGATGGTATAAAAATCATCCATGATATCTGTAGTATTATCCAACTAACTGTGTGTCTCACCAGCTGTGTAACTTCAGATTAGTCCTCATTACCTCTCTGGGTTTAAATTTCCTAATCTTAAAATGAGGTCCAAGCTGGAAAATCCATCAAGTTCCTTTCTGGTCTAGCATTCATTGATTCTGGGATGTACGATTATGCCACGTAAATATGGACAATACTTTCTTTTTCATTCCCCTCTTTCCATGAAGACAGGCTTCTTCTCTCTTCATAAACCATGGACTTATTCTAGGTCAAGGCTTCCTGGTCCACAGGAGACCCCTGGCGGCCACCCTGGCGAACTCTCTTGATAGATGTTACCTCCCGCAGTTCCCAAATCTTTAGAGGGTTTTTGATGCCCTAGAAAGCTTCCTGTCTTTGAACTCTTAACACCTACAATTGGGTGATACTACTTTGAGTAATCTTTTTTCACATATGCACAAACCTTTCCTTTTATCTTACAACCCTTACCCCAAGAAAATATTTTTTCTTTTCCCTTTACTCTTTAATTTCCCTTCCTGTTTTATTTCTGAGATAAAATTGGGTGATTCTTCTTTCATTATTTAAATGATTTCATTTCTAAGAAATGTAATAACTTCTTTTCTGATTACGCAAGGAGACACATGCTTGTTGTGGAAAATTTGATAAATAATAAGAAAATAAATTAGACACAATACAGGCATACGTCAGAGGTATTGTGGGTTGGTTCCAGACAACTGCAACAAAGTGA
This sequence comes from Symphalangus syndactylus, assembly GCF_028878055.3. Classification (NCBI taxonomy): domain Eukaryota; kingdom Metazoa; phylum Chordata; class Mammalia; order Primates; family Hylobatidae; genus Symphalangus; species Symphalangus syndactylus. The sequence continues at coordinate 107,224,205 of NC_072425.2, forward strand.
ATAGTGCAATAAAGCAAGTCTCATGAGGTTTTTGGTTTCCAAAGTGCATAAAAAGGTTATATTTACACTATACTTTAGTCTATTAAGTGTGAAATAGCATTATGTCTAAAAAATATATACTTTAATTTAAAAATTCTTTGCTGCTAAAAAAATGCTCATGATCATATAAGCCTTCTGAGACTCAGAATCTTTCGGCTGGTGGAGGGTCTTGCCTCAATGTTGGTGGCTGCTGACTGATCAGGCTGGTGATTGCCGAAGGTTTTGATGGCTGTGGAAATTTCTTAAAATAAGACAACAATGAAATTTGCTGCATTAACTGATGCATCCTTTCATGAAATATTTCTTTATGGCATGTCATATTGTTTGATAGCATTTTACCCACAGTAGAACTTCTTTCAAACTGGAGTCAAACTTCTCAAACCCTGCTGCTGCTTTATCAACTGGGTTTGCATAATATTTTACATCCTTTGTTGTCATTTCAACAATGTTCAGTATCTTTCACCAGAAGTAGATCCCATCTCAAAAAAATACTTTCTTTGCTCATCCATATAAAGCAATTCATCATTCACTGAAGTTTTACTGAAATTGTAGCAATTTAGATACATCTTCAGGCTCCACTTCTAATTCTAGTTCTCTTGCTGTTTCCACCATATCTTCAGTGATTCCTCCGTTGAACCCTTGAGCCTCTCAAAGTTATATAAGAGGGTTGAAATCTCCCAAATTCCTGTTAACTTTGATATTTCAACTTCTTCTTACGAATTATGAATGTTCTTAATGGCAATTAGAGTGGTGAATACTTTCTTGAAGAGTTTCAACTTACTTTGCCCAGGTCCATCGGCAGAATCACTATCTATGGCAGCTATAGCCTTACACAATGTATTACTTAATTAATAAGAATTGAAAGTAAAAAATACTTCTTGATTCATAGGCTGTAAAACGGATGTTATGTTAGCAGGCATGAAAACAACAATAATCTCCTTATACACTGCTATCAGAGTTCTTGGTTGATTGGGGACATTTGTAAATGCGCAATAATATTTTGAAAAGATTCCTTTTGAAAGGAATCTTTTTTTCTGAGCAGTAAGTGTCAACAGTGGGATAAAAATATTCAATAAATCAGGCTATAAACGGTTGTGCTGCCATCCGGGCTTTGTTGTTCCATTTATAGAGCACGGGCAGAGTAGATTTAGTGCAATCCTTAAGAGCCTAGAATTTTTGGAATGATCAATGAGCATGGGCTTCAGTGCAAAGTTGCCAGTTGCATTAGCCTCTAACAAGATAATCAGCTTGTTCTTTAGAGCTTTGAAGGCAGGCATTGACTCCTCCTTTTTAACTATGAAACCCCTAGTTGGCATCTTCTTCCAATACTATATAAAGCTGTTTCGTATACATTGAATATCTATTGTTTAGTGTAGCCACATTTATCCATGATCTTCGCAAGATTTTCCAGATAACTTGTTACAGCTTCTACATCAGCACTTGCTGCTTTAGCTGGCACTCTTATGGTATGGATACTTTTTATTTACCCTTTAACATGATAAACCAATATCTGCTAGCTTCAAAATTCTCTTCTACAGCTTCCCCACTCTCAGCCTTCAGGGAATTGAGGAGACTTAGGACTTTGCTCTGGATTAGACTTTGGCTTAAGAAAATGTTGCTGCTGGTTTAATTTATCCAGACCACTTAAGCTTTCTCCATATCTGCAATAAGTCTGTCTCATTTGATTATTCATGTGTTCACTGGAGTAGCACTTTTATTTTCCTTCAAGAACTTTTCCTTTGGATTCACAACTTGGCTGACTGTTTGATACAAGAAGTCCTTCAGCCTATCTCAGCTTTTGATATGCCTTTTTCACTAAGCTCCATCATTTCTAGCTTTTTTACTTAAAGTGAGAGATGTGTCATTCTTCCTTTCACTTGAACACTTAGAGGCCATTGTAGGGTTACTAATCGGCTTAATTTCAATATTGTTTCTCAGGGAATAAGGAGGCCTGAGAAGAAGGAGAGAGATGGAGGAATGGCTGGTCAGTGGAACAGTCAGAACACACACAACATTTATAGATTGTTTGCCATCATTATGGATACAATTTGTGCTGTCCCAAAACAATTACAAGATTAACATCAAAGATCATTAATCATGGATCATCATAGCAGATATAATAATAATAATAAAGTTTGAAATGTGTGAGAATTAACAAATGTGACACAGAGACACAAAGTGAGCACATGCTGTTGAAAAAACAGTACCTATAGGCATGCTTGACACAGTGTTACCACAGACCTTCAATTTGTGAAAAATGCAGTATCTGCGAAGTCCAATAAAGCAAAGGACAATGAAAAAAGGTATGCTTGCATTTTTCTCTAGGTCTATCCACTGGAAATATTTCAGGATATTTTCTTTTAGATTTCTTTTAAAATATGTATAAATAACTTTCAATACATAATTAGAATTATGCTACTTTTTTGTTCTTTTCAACCTGAAAATTTTCACCTAACACTTTACACTTTAAATTCTAAGTATTTTCTAATCTTAGCATTGCTTTAAGTCTTTATCTAATATCTCAAGTCTAATAAAAATAATAACACTCATCTAGCAATTACTATGTGCCTAGCACTATTCTAAGCACTTCACATTGGTTATCCCATTAAATCCTCAAAATCCAGGTGATGTGGACACTGTGTTTTTCCATACTTAAAATCTTAGAAATGGAGAGACAGCTGTTAGCTAACTGGTTCAGGATAACACCACTAGCAAATTCTAAAGTTGGGATTTGAGTCCAGAAGACCAGCTTCAGAGTTTGTGCAACTAATTATTATATAAGCCCCGCTTTGTTTATGTTTCCCATGGTTTCTACGTCAGAAATTTCCTCTCATAAAGATAAATTCGACACATAGCTTGTAGATTTGTATGCTATTCTTTAAAAATTAATCCCTTAATGCATCTGGAATTTATTTTGTTGTAAGGCATGAGATTAAGTATTTCCTCCAAACCATTTGGTAACTAATTTATTCATTCCACATTAAGTTGTTGCCATAAGTCAACATGTGTCTGTTTATTAATTTCCCTACCCAGAATTGTGTAAAGTTCATATTCTTTTAAAACTTTTAATTCTACAAATGTTTAAATATATTGTTGAGGAAGTTGACTAATCACTCTTCATTTTTAACATTTTCTTAGGTCTTTTCATCACTTCATTCTACAAAACAGATTTGGAATTATGTTGTCTACATCCAAAATAGGTCTTTGATTAGAATTTCATTAAAACTATAAATTATTTGGGAAGAATTAATACCTTTAGGCTATTCAGTGTTTTTACTAAGGAAGATGCCATAATTTATTTATGTCTCTAATTTGTTCCAATAGGACTTTAGTAGATTTTATCAATTCACAAACTATAAAATCTTCAATATGTAGATGAAGAAAATAGGTTAAGAGGAGAAAATAAAACATAAGCTATAATTATAAGTGAGGTCAATACACAAAATGCACTCCAACTGATTCTGCACACTTAGTGGAAGGACCCACAAATCTGTATGTAAGCATTGGCAAACATATCACAGAGAGGAGCTCAACAGTTTCCCTAAGATTTTTTAAAGTATCTAAAATGAGAGAGCAATTTCTCCCATAGCAGGACTAAAGAGGTCCCTGAGTTGTAATGAACAGCATCTTCAAAGACATCTTTAGTCCACTTTTGCACAATATTTGATTGGCTATTGACTGTAGTGGAAACAATTCTGAAGCCTCACTGAGGCTTAATGAAAAGAGGTCTGAGATCACTTAATGATATCCAGTTCAGGGGTGAGTAAGTGAGCCCTTACTTTACCTGATAAGAGGAATAAATTTATGCACATTTTTAAAAAAAAAAACTCTTCCATAGAAATTATTTTATAAAATATATAAATTTACAAACTCAAGAAGCTAGGCAAACCCCAGATAAGATAATTCAAAGAAAACCAAACGTAGACAGTTCACAATCAAAATAAGATCAAAAAAATATGGAAAGTAGCCATGGGGGAGGTGTTGGAAGAAAGAGAGAGATATTCTCAGACAAAGAAAATCTTGAGAATTTGTCTCCGTGGTTCTTCCCTAAAAGAAATACTAAATAAAAATTTTCAAGTGAAGAAAATAATACCAGAGGAAAACATGGAACTTCAGGTATGAAGGAGGAGCAACACATATGGTAAACATATTGGAAAATGTAATATATTTTTCCTTACATTTAAAAAAATATATTTCATGGTTATAATGAAAAATTATAACATTATCTAGGGAGAGGGTTTCATGTATATAGATATAACACACTTGGAAATTATAGGACAAAAGAGAAGTTAAGAGGCCTATGAGGTTGTAAGACCTCTATGTTTTAGATGAAGTGGTAAAATATTAACTCTGAGAAGACTATTAAAACTTAGGCATGTATATTTTAATTCCTAGAGAAACCATTAAAAAGCAATACGAAGTGGTATTAGCCAAAAATCAATTAATAAGTAAAATGTGATGCTTCTAAAAATTCAAATACCCAAAAGAAGAGTGGGAGAGAACAGAGAAATAAAAATCCTAGAAACAAAAATGGAAAAGTAATAAAATGGTTGACTTAACCTGACAATAAAATAATTACGTTAATGTAAGTAGTCTAAACACACCAATTACAATACAGATTGTCAAAATGAATTTTAAAAATTCAGCCACAAGCTACCTACAAAAAGATATCTTAAATAAAATGACATAGATTGATTAAAAGTAAAAAGAAAAGATGTAGGCCGGGCGCGGTGGCTCACGCCTGTAATCCCAGCACTTTGGGAGGCCGAGGCAGGCAGATCACGAAGTCAGGAAATCGAGACCATCCTGGCTAACACGGTGAAACCCCGTTTCTACTAAAAATACAAAAAATTAGCCGGGCGTGGTGGCGGGCTCCTGTAGTCCCAGCTACTGGGGAGGCTGAGGCAGGCGAATGGCGTGCACCCAGGAGGTGGAGCTTGCAGTGGCCGAGATCGTGCCACTGCACACCAGCCTGAGTGACAGAGCAAGACTCTGTCTCAAAAAAAAAAAAAAAAAATAAAGAAAAGAAAAGAAAAGAAAAGATAGAAAATTTCTATGGACAATTAAAGGAACTAGAATAGTGAGTAATTAGAAAAGAAAGACAAATTCAGAGGATTCATAGTATGTGATTTAAATTTCATTATGAAGCTACAGTAATGAAGACAGTGTGGGCACATAAATCAATGGAACAGACTAGAGAGTCAAGTTATAGACCATACACAAAAGTGCAACTGATTTTTGAGAAAAATGCAAAACCAATTCAATGGAGAAAGAAGAATCTTTTCCACAAATGGTACTGGGTCATTTAGTAATCCATATTCAAAAGATTAAAGCTTAACATGCGCTGTATACTTTATAAAAAAGTTGACTCAAAAGGGACCACCTAAATGTAAAATGTAAAACTAATGCAAAACGATAGGACAAAATCTTTGAGACCTTGGATTAAGCGATGACTGCTTAGACACAATACTAAACACATAATGCATAAAAGAAAAATAGGATTAAATGGCTTCATGAAAGTTAAAAATACTTGGTTTATGGAAAACGTTAAGAAAATAAAAAGACAAGCTACAACAAACTCAGAGAAAAGGTCTGCAAATGAAGAAGCCTCAAAACTTAACAATAAGAAAACCCAATAAAAATAAGCAAAAGATGTGAATAAACACTCCACCAAAGAAAATATACAGATGGGAAATAAACACATGAAAATATGCTCAACATCATTAGTCATTAAGGAAATACAAAATAAAAGTAGAATAGTATTCCACTACTCATCTATTAGAATGATGAAAACACACACAACAACAAAAATATATGTGTTAATACCAAGTGTTGACAATGATGCAGAAGAACAACTAGGACTGTCATATATGACCAGTGTAAATGCAAAGTGGTATTGCCACTAAGAAAAATGTTTTGACAGTTTCTTACAAAGTTAACGTACAATTACTTTCTACCCAGAAATTTCACTCATAGGTATTTATTTAAGTGAAATAAAAATGTACGTTCGCAGAACAACCTTTTGACAAATGTTTATACAGCTTCACTTACCGAAAATTAGAAGCTATCCAAACATTCCTCATCTATGGACTGAATAATCAAATTGTGTTGATTTTATTTTTAATTTTATTTTAGGTTCCAGGATACATGTTCAGGATGTGCAGGTTGGTTGCATAGGTAAACTTTTGTCATGATGGTTTGCTGCACCTATCAACTCGTCACCTAGATATTAAGTCCCGCATGCATTAGCTATTTATCCTGATGCTCTCCCTTCCCCCCGTGCCCCCACACAGGCCCCAGAGTGTGTTGCTCTTCTCCCTGTGTCCATGTGTTCTCATTGTTCAGCTCCTACTTATAAGTGAGAACCTGCGGTGTTTGGTTTTCTGTTCCTGTGTTAGTTTGCTGAGAGTAATGGCTTCAGCTCCTTTCATGTCCCTGTAAAGGACATGATCTCATTCCTTTTTATGGCTGCATAGTATTCCATGGTGTATGTGTGTATTTTCTTTATCCAGTCTATCATTGATAGGCATTTGGGTTGATTCCATGTCTTTGCTATTGTGAATGGTGCTGCAATGAACATACATATGCATGTATCTTTATAATAGAATGATTTATATTCTTTTGGGCATATACCCAGTAATGGGATTGCTGGGTCAAATGATATTTCTGCTTCTAGGTCTGTGAGGAATTGCCACACTGTCTTCTACAATGGTCAAACTGATTTACATTCCCACAACAGTGTAAAAGCATTCCAAAAAGGTATGAACTACTTATGCCCACCACAACATGCAGGTATTTCAAATACATTATGCTGGCTAAAGGAAGTCAGACTCAAAAGTCTACATGTGTGTAATTTCTTTTATTTGATATTCTAGAAAAGGCAACACCATAGGGATGGAAAACAGTTCAGTGATACCAAGCATTAAGGAAATTGGCCTGACAGTTAAGTGGCAGCGATGGACAAGTTTTTGAAGTGGGGGAGATTTGATGAAACTGTTTTGTATCTTGCTTATGATAGTCATTACATGACTCTGCATATTTGTCAAATCTCACATAACTACGCAACAAAAAGATTGAATTTTACCGTATATAACTTTAAAATGTATGTTTTAAAATTTAAAATATCCCCCGAACTTTCCATTTGAGTTAGAAAACTGACGGCAGATTAATATGTAGTGCTTTTTACTTAAAAGAATGAAAAATTCACTATCTTTAGCTGTCTTCATTATCCTAACATTTCATCTTACCAAAGAAAAGGAATAGAATTGTTGCCTTCCTATTATAGGACATCAATATACTCAGTAGTGCTGCTAAAATGCTCTGTCAAAGGGATGGGAGGTAAAAAGGAAGCGAAAATATGCTCTTTGATAGATCATTGCTCCTACATCTGTGGTTGTTTCATAAGTAAGGGAGTTGCTATCTTGGTAGTTTTCTGAATAGAATTGTCTGACAGCAAGAATCCATGAAGCCAGTGGCTGATTAATGAGCGTGAAAACACAGAGGCTACTGTCTTTATTAATAGTGAAAAATATAGGCTGTATGAATAAACTGAGCAAAAGACACATATTGTGTGACTCATTTTCTCTATCTCCACTTTATTGTTTGCAAGAACTGCATAGTAATGAAAAATAAACTTTCGCAAATATATATAGGTTTTTGTATTTGTTTTTGTTTATTTGTTTTGGTGGGAAATATGGATGTAGTGTTGTGGAATCAGCTTGATTCAATCCTATAAAACCGTTTATAAATCCTTTAACTCAAGATGGATTAAAGACTTAAATGTAAAACCTAAAACCATAAAAACCCTAGAAGGAAACCTAGGCAATGCCATTCAGGACATAGGCATGGACAAATACTTCATGACTAAAACAAGAAAAGCAATGGCAACAAAAGCCAAATAGAAACATGGGATCTAATTAAACTAAAGAGCTTCTGCACAGCAAAAGAAACTACCATCAGAGTGAACAGGCAACCTACAGAATGGTAGAAAATTTTTGCAATCTACCCATCTGACAAAGGGCTAATATCCAGAATCTATAAAGAATTTAAACAAATTTACAAGAAAAAAACAACGCCATCAAAAAGTGGGCAAAGGATATGAACAGACACTTTGCAAAAGAAGACATTTATGCAGCCAACAGACACATGAAAAAATGCTCATCATCACTGGTCATCAGAGAAATGCACATCAAAACCACAATGAGATACCATCTTATGCCATTTAGAATGGTGATCATTAAAAAATCAGGAAACAACAGATGCTGGAGAGGATGTGGAGAAATAGGAATGCTTTTACAATGTTGGTGGGAGTGAAAACTAGTTCAACCATTGTGGAGGACAGTGTGGCGATTCCTCAAGGATCTAGAACAAGAAATACCATTTGACCCAGCGATCCCATTACTGGGTATATACCCAAAGGATTATAAATCATGCTACTATAAAGACACGTGCACATGTATGTTTATTGCAGCACTATTCACAATAGCAAAGACTTGGAACCAAACCAAATGTCCATCAATGATAGACTGGATTAAGAAAATGTAGCACATATACACCATGGAATACTATGCAGCCATAAAAAAGAATGAGTTCATGTCCTTTGCAGGGACATAGATGAAGCTGGAAACCATCATTCTGAGCAAACTATCACAAGGGCAGAAAACCAAACACTGCATGTTCTCACTCATAAATGGGAACTGAACAATGAGAACACTTGGACACAGGGCAGGGAACATCACACACCGGGGCCTGTCATGGGGTTGGTGGGGGCGGTGGGGAGGGATAGCATTAGGAGAAATACCTAATGTAAATGACGAGTTAGTGGGTGCAGCAAACCAACATAGCACATGTATACTTATGTAACAAACCTGCATGTTGTGCACATGTACCCTAGAACTTAAAGCATAATAAAATAAATAAATAAATAAATAAATAAATAATCGTATAAACAATATCTGAAGTAGTTAATGTCAGTCTTTAACTTATCAGTATTTCTTTTCCTGAACTGTCATTACCTACCTTACTCCACATCTGCCTCTCTTTATTCTGTCCATTAGAAGAAAATAAAATAGTTTTTACTTTAGATGTGTTACGGATTTTGCCAATTCCTCTCTAACGCTTTTAGTCTTAGTGGAACTGGCAACTCCACCAGGATCTTAACCACATTGACAGCTGTTCCTAAAACTAGCTAGTCAAATGGAAAAAATATCCAAGTAGATATATAGAAATTATCGGCAACTGTTTTCTTTTAATTAATTTTCTGTTCTCAATCTTTGCTGCTCTTATTCCCCCATGCCCAGGTTACATTGTTTTGGTGGTCATGGAAATAGTAGAGACCAAGAGAGTTACTAGAACAATAATTAAAACATAGACCTTATATATAAATATAGGTACAGATGTATAATTATTTTACTCTGTATCAGATCACTCTATGTTAATTTCAGATCTCTCCATTTAAACAGAAGTTCTCTAAAGAAAAAAGACAGATGTTCTAATTTGAATAATTTTGAGTGTCTAAGTGTTGATCTCTAAATTAACTGTCGATGAATAAATATGAGGATTTATTAGAAGTTAAACAACATACCACTTTCTTCCTCTGCTCGATTTACTGAGGTGTGCCCCAGATATATTAAAAACTCATGTTTACAATGAGTGTCAGTGTTTAGGATTCAGAGATCAGGAATAAAAGGTGTGTGGACAACACAGGAGGGAAATATAAGAGGCAATGACCATGAAATGGGAAAACAGGTCAATCCTTGAGACCTTTAGAAAAAAATAAATGGGGAGATTGAGTGGCCAGTGTTTTCTACAGTGTCACCCTAGTAGGAAACTCCAGTAAACAACTCCGTTGTCTCTACTTCTGGAATTTCCCCAGCCTCCTGCTTATTCCGTAGTAGCCATCTCCGCCCCTCATGTCCCGTAATCTTGTCCCCATCCCCTATCAAGTTCAATTTCCCTGTATCAGATCATTATCAGAGGCTCCAGATCTCAAGGAGTCTCTGCTTTAACTACTCAGAAGGTGGTATGCTAATGGAAAGGAGTCTAATATTTCTCTAATAGAATAAAATGTTTCTTTGAAATACAACTATAAATGTATGTCTCCCAGACAAACACTATAGTATATATTAATACAATACTATACCTCAGGTATATTAGGATTTGATGGAATCACCAAGAGACACAAATATCCTATATAATATTTTCTCCCAAAGGAAAATGTCTTCCAACTTCTGAGCAACTGATTTATGATCAAAGTTTTGGAACAAATACCAAAGGGCAGCAATTTCAGATAGATGTATTTGTATCTGCTTTGCCTTCTTCATTACTAAAACTTTCTGAACACTAGGAACAAGGTTAAATCATTTACTAGATTAATAAGGAAGATAGACAATCTACTTCATTCTGTAAGCCAGGCTCTAGATAAGAGGAAATTAATCACCATCAATCTGTCTTTTATATAGAAATTTGGCTGTGCTCTACGCTTGGCCATTTCAAAAGAAACTAAACGGATCTACTTTCTTCCCTTTGGGATCTTAAAATCAAACATAGGCCATTTTAATGAAGCCACAGAGATCCAGGAAACACATAAACGAAATAAGAAGTATTTATCAGTCAAGAAATAAATTGACTAAATGAAAGCTAATCTTCTTAAAAGGATAATCCTCAAAGCACTCTGAATGACTACAATGTATCCCTTTGCAACAGAGTGATGGGCTGCACTGGTGTTGGTCTCCCTGAAGCACCTTGCTTTCCCATCTCTCAAACTATGGAGGCATTTTCCCTGCAGCCAGAGCATCATTATCTCCAGGGATGCACTCTCAGACTTAACACTGCACCTGTAAGGAGATATTTTTTTTGAGACAGAGTCTTGCTCCGTCGCCAGGCTGGAGTGCAGTGGCCTGTAAGGAGACTTGAAAAACTAATCAGACTCTCTTGAGTTCCTCTAGTCATTCCAGACCTGAAGCTTTATCTTCCATTTTGAAAATAATGAATTCCTTTGTTGTGGTATTAAGAAAATCTGGCCTCATATAAATTGGAAAATGGAGGAGTGTTTTAATAACCTTTTTAAGATAATGTGATACTATGCTAGAACCTGATAAATGGTAGTTTCTTATAGGTTATTTGCAATATGAAATCTGAATCAATAAACTTTATATACTCTCACATTAAATTGATTTGTCTGTTTTGAATTTTGAATAAAACTTTTATTTACGAAGATTTGGAAACATCGCACATTGGTCATTTAGAAAATACTGGATCACTGAGTTATACAGAGCTTCTAAGTGTTGATATATTTTATTATACAATATAAAAAATTACACTTGTTAATGTATCTAGCAATCTTTTTAGAAAAGTCTTTATGTATTAGGAAGCTGAGAGGCTCATGCTCGTGGATACAGATTTTCTTACATTCTAATTTTTACTTGTGCTTTCTAGCTGCATGCAGTGGCTCATGCCTGTAATCCTAGCACTTTGGGAGGCTGAAGCAGGAGGATCATTTGAGCCTAGGAGGTCAAGGCTGCATTAGCCATGATCATACCACTGCACTCCAGCCTGGATGACAAAGTGAGAACCTACTTCAAAGAATAAAAAAAAAGATTTCTAATTGCAGTATTTTCAGAAGTGTGCTATGGTTGATTTGCAATGACTTATGCAACCTGATTATTTTTTCCCTGCTCTGTGTTTAATGACATCAAATGTATGCTAGCTTGAAATAGTCATGCCCGGAGTATTTACACCACAATTGGCTACAAATCTACAAATTACGCTTTTTTTCCCCCATAGAGCTAGTTGTTAAACATTTTTCAGCATAGAACTGTTTGTTTCCTTGAAATGACAGGCTTACATGTTATTGAAAAGTTATTTTCTACCAAATACCCTATATTTGAATAAATACGTTTGTCTGAAAGCTGTCTTTAAAAAATGAAAATATTTTATGAAAAAGCAGTTAATTAATATTACAGTTCAAACTATTAGACAAGTGCTTCTCCTCAGGAAAATCAATATACATTTTAGTATACAGCATGCTTTATGTATATTTCCCTTTCCTTGAAATAGAATAAGAAAGACATTTCAAATGTCAAAATGTAATAAAATTCATAGTTTTCTACTCTTTCATCAAAACATTCCTAAAGAGCTCGAAGTTTTACCCACCATTTCTTTTCAAAACTAGCATAAATGTCAATATGGTGGAAAATGCAAATGACATTTTAGCATATATATGCAAATATTATTTTGAATCCTCTGAAAGTATCTGAGGATCTCCAAGTCTCTATAGTCTATACTTTGAAAATCACTGTTTTAGACAACAAATACCTAAAAAAACATACTACCACAATACTCTCACTTAAAGAGTCTAAAAAAAATGCCTAAATAAGGAAAATGTTATCAGCAGGAGAATTTGAGATGCAATTCAAGAGAGAATAATGAAAAAGTAAAGAAAGCATGAAATAAATGAAAATTCATATGAAATAATTAGTATGAAATAACAATAATGGATATATTGAGGGGTTACACAAGCAAGAGGGAACTAAAATAGTAAGCAATAAAGGCTTTTAATTGAGGAGATAAGACAATTAAAAACAAGATATTTGAAATTCTTGATTTGTTTCAGGAGAGAGACAATATATTAACTTTTAACTATGGTAAATCTAATATGAATGCTAAAATTTTCCATGGAACCACTAAAATATTTTTTAAAATGTTACGTCCTACATTGCCTTATGTATAGACAGAAGAAAAATTAAAAGAAAAGTGTAAAGAGGGAAAAAGTACTGAAAAAGATCAAAACAATGTTCCTAAATATATATGTAATTAAAACTAACAAAAGATCGATTAACTTACTTCGTTCAAAGGGAAAGATTGAGGATTTCCCCCTTTGTGTGTGATACAGTAGTTTGTAAAAGACCAGCTTTCCATTGAGAATAATTGCTGGTTGTACAAAAATGAATCAACAACCACCTGAACACATCAAAGAGCAGCATATGCAAGCAGAGGTTGAGAAGCCTAGACTCCTGAGAGAATGAAAATTCAGTGAGGTGGCCATGACATTCTCTGCTCCTTTTCTCCTTGAAGCATTTGCTAATAACATTGTTATCAATCTAGAGATGTAGCAGAAAGCAGCAGTCTTGATACTTCACATTCTCACACCACTGGGGAAACAAATATCAGAGTTAAAGGCTATCAAGAGAGCAAGATCTGTGACAGAGTGAGACTTCATCTCAAAAAAAAAAAAAAAAAAAGAGAGAGAGACAGAGCAGGAGCTGAAGGGACCAAGATCCACAGAGAATAAGCCCAATAGTCTGAATCGCTTTTTCTCTTGACACATTTTCTAAGTCCTATGTGGGGTGAGATAAGAGACTTAAAAGCTGAGAAACAGTTCTCTTGTGAAATTCTATACTTTGACATTGATTTTCTTGACCATATGAATAACAATTGTTTTAATGTCCACATATGATGCTTCCAAAATCTAGTTCATCTGTGGACCTGTTTCTATTATCTGCTTTCTGCTTTATTTGTTTTTGATCATTTTTGTATTTTTATTTGAATACTGAAAACAATGTGTGTGATGTAGTGGATTATCTGTTTGTTGCCATCTTTGCCCAGAGGGGATTTAATTTTCTTCTGCCAGTCAGTTAGAATAGGACAGTACCTTACTTGTGTGACAGGAACATTTGTATATCGACTTTTTTTTTTTTTTTTTTTTTTTTTTGAGACGGAGTCTCACTCTGTCGCCAGGCTGAAGTGCAGTGGCGCAATCTCAGCTCCCTGCAACCTCTGCTTCCTGAACCAAGCGATTGTCCTGCCTCAGCCTCTGAGTAGCTGGAACTACAGGTGTGTGCCACCATGCCCAGCTAATTTATATATTTTTAGTAGAGATGGGGTTCTGTGAGGTTGGCCAGGATGGTCTCCATCTCTTGACCTCGTGATCTGCCCCACTCGGCCTCCCAAAGTGCTGAGATTACAGGTGTGAACCACCTCACCCAGGCAATAAAATTTTTAATCAAAAGAAATATATCATAATTCTAAACTTATTTATACTCAATGGAATAGTTTTAAAATATATCAAGCAGAAAATAAGCAGAACAACAAATAAAATAAACAATTCCACCATTTAACACATCTTTTTCAGTAATCTATAAATCCAAAATACAATCCCCAGTAAAGGCATATATTGAACAATAGGATGAATAAATTTGAACTAATGAAATGTGAACACTATGCTAATAATTAAATTATATACATTTTTAAGTTAAGCGAGAACGTTTACTAAAATTGGCCAGGTATTAGGCCATTAATCAAGCCAATGTATTTTAATCTAACAGATTATTTTCTCTGACCAAAATGCGATTTAAATAGAAATCAATCACAAAATATATCTTTAAAAACAATATATATTTGGCTATTTAAACACTCTCATAAATAATTCATAGACAAATATCCAAAACTAAATAATAAGGAAACTAGAGCATCTCAAAACATGTAGGATGTATCCAAAAAAATATAAGCAGGAAATTTTATACACTTAAATATCATGTTTAGAAAAAAAAAAGACTAAAAGTGAATGAGCTAAGCTTTCAATTTAAGTTAGGAAAAGTCTAGCAGAATAAACCTAGGGAATGTAGAAGGAATAAATACAAATGATCTAAGCAACCATTACACACCTATTAAAACGGTCAAAGCTGAGAACACTGACACTAAGTGCTGGAAAAGATAAGAAGCAACAGGAACTCTCATTCATTGCAGTATATTGGAAGTGCTAGAAAGTTCAAGATTATAAGAAGAGGGCAGGCATGGAAAAGAAAGAACAGAAGCAGGACTAAATTATTTACAGTTTATATGAGTTTCCTACATATAAAATCCAAAAGAATGTATAAACGAATATCAGGATGAATAAACCAAGTCAGCAGGATCACTGGATATAAGATCAATACGTGAAAATCAACTGCATTCCTATACACCAATATCAAGGAGTTAGAAGATGTAATTACAACAAAAGATATCATGTTGAATAGCAACAAAGGCTACAAGGTGTCTCAAGTACCTAGTAGTAACCTGACAATGATATTATAAAACACTTCTGGAAGACATTCCAAAAGATGTACATAAAATAACAGCCAGCATAAAGAAGGAGCTGACAAAAGATAAGGCTGGAAATGTAGTTAGGGTTAGATTATGATAGGTATTTGAGGTCCTATTAAGTGGTTAGAAATGCTTCTGAGAGCAATGAGTAGCTATTGACGGGGTTTAAGTAGTATATAAACATGAACTACATTAAACCGTGATCATTCTGCCAATGGTATGGTAAATAAAGAGGGGCAACATTTGAGATAAGGTAACAAACTAGGAAGTTATTTGAGTTTTCTTGGTGTGATTGAAGGTGACCTGAACTACAGTGGATGCCCAAAATGTTATTTGTGGTCTGATCCCTGTCTACCTCTCCAGCCCCATCCTTTATCAATCCCAACTTGTACTCTATGTCCTGGATATTCTTGTAATTCAGTGAAATCTACAGTGAAATCTACATGGCTTCTCGTACCTCCAGACCTGTTGTGTAACTGTCTGCTGGGACATCTCCAGGCTCCTCTTCCCTGATTTTGCTCTGGATAGTATATATATGGAAATAGTTTTTATGAATCCTCTGAAAGTACCTCAGGACCCCCAAGGTTCTATAGTCTATCTATACTTTGAGAACCACTGCTTTAGACAGCGAAAACCTAGAAAAAAAATTACTGCCATTATATTCTCACTTAAAGAGTCTAAAACATATTGCTTGAAGAAGGAAGATGTTATCAGCAGAAGAATTTGAGATGTAATTCAAAAAGAATAACGAAAAAGTAAAGCAAACATGAATTAAGTGAAAATTCATATGAAATAATTAGTATAATTTGTATAATATTTTTAAATCCCAAGCATGGGATTTAAAAATATTGGTTGAGATAAGAAATAGAAGGGAGAGGGGAGGGGAAGGAAGAGAATTTTACTCATTGTTTAATATTTCAAAGCCTTTTCAGATCCCAAACATAAGACCAATGATCACTTGTTTAGTACCACTGTGAAGCTTAAGACTGTCTGGAAAATGTAGCTCATTAAGATTTCTACTCGCATAACCTTGACCTTGAGTGGAGGAAGTGGTGATTGTTGCCCTGAACAAGGGTATAAAGCAGGAGCTGGTCAACTGTGGCTTGTATGCCGGGCATGGTGGCGCACACCTCCAATCCCAGCACTTTGGGAGGCTGAGGCAGTCGGGTCACCTGAGGTTGGGAATTCAAGACCAGCTTGACCAACATGGAGAAACCCTGTCTCTAATAAAAATACAAAATTAGCCGGGCGTGGTGATGCATGCCTGTGATCCCAGCTACTCGGGAGGCTGAGGTGGGAGAATCATTTGAACCCAGGAGGCAGAGGTTGCTGTGAGCAGAGATCTTGCATTGCACTCCAGCCTGGGCAACAAGGGCGAAACTCCATCTCAAAAACAAAACAAAAGAAAAAAAAAAGAAACTGTGGCCTGTAGACCATATCTGGCCTTCTATTCTGTTTTGTAAAGATATATTGGAACACAATGGTGTTTATTCATTACATAGTATCTATGACTGCTTTTATTCTACAACATGAGAGGCAATAGTTGTGATGTAGATGACATGGCCCATAATGTCCAAAATACTGACTACCTGGCCTTTCATCAAAAAACTTTGACAACTTCTGGTATAAGGAGCCAGAGCTCACATGATCAGCTGGGAGTACAATTAAGGCTGTCTCCTGGGGACAGAATAACACAATGGAACCTCCGTTTATTCCTTGGTGTAGTAGCTTGTGTTGGGCAAGATAACAAGGCAACTTGGGGCAATAGAATCATTGTATACACACACACACACACACACACACACACAAAACAAAGTAAAAGTGACAAACTAAAAGAGAGAAGGAGAGAGAGAGAAAGAGAGCCACTGACAAGAGTTAATGGTTGAATAGTGTCAGACGTAATCATCATACCAAGCCTAGGCTTTTCCCTTGTTATTTTAAAAATAAATCTCATGCTTATGAAAGATACAAGGCTGATAGTCTCGGAGGCTGCTCTGTTTTTATTTTAGGAAAATAGCTTATCTGAGGCTATGAAGCTCTTATTATCAACATGTTTCCTTTTACAACCACTATGAAATATTACCTCATATCTGTTAGAATGGCTATTATCAAAAAGATAAAAGATAAAAAGTGTTGGTGAGGGTGTGGAGAAAAGGGAACCCTTGGACACTGTTGGTTGAGAATGTTAATATAGTCATTGTAGAAAACAATGTGGAGGTTCCTCGAAAAACTAAAATGAGAACTACCATATGATCTGGGGCAATCCCACTTCTGGAGATATATCCAAAGGAAATGAAATCAGTATGTTGAGGAGATATTTGCATTCACAGGTTTATTGCAGTATTATTCATAATAGGCAAGATACGAAATCAAAGAATTTTTACTTTTTGAGGCAATGACACATTTGTATCAACTACAGTTATTTCTTCAGGAGGGCTTTTTTGTTGTTTTTTGTTTTGTTTAGAAACCAGGTCTCACTCTGTCACCCAGGCTGAAATGCAGTGGCACAATCAAAGTTTACTGCAGCCTCAAACTCCGGGGAGCAAGTAATCTGCCTCCAGACTCAGCCTCCTGATTATCTAGGACTACAGGCGTGCA
Source organism: Symphalangus syndactylus (assembly GCF_028878055.3). NCBI lineage: Eukaryota > Metazoa > Chordata > Mammalia > Primates > Hylobatidae > Symphalangus > Symphalangus syndactylus. The sequence continues at coordinate 107,241,923 of NC_072425.2, forward strand.
CCACCATACCTGGCTAATTTTTATTTTTTAATTTTTATAGAGAGGTATGGTCTCACTGTGTTGCCCAGGCTGGTCTAGGAAAGCTTCATTATATAGATTATTTTTAGGGATCTTGATTTAATCTAAATAAAAGGGCACACCGATAATTTACATAATTTATTATGGCTATGTTATCATTTTCGAGAATTCATATAAAAGCCTAAGACCATTTTAATATTGGAAAAATCATACTTAGTACCCATTTATCAAAGAATGAAAAGTGATGACTCTGAAAATATCATACTGATTAGTTTTACTTGGATGCTTCAAAGAATAATTAAACAAACCATCAATTAATCATTTTGCAATTACATAAAAAATAACTCCCTGAGACAAATGTTAACACAGTTTTGTGACAAGCTATTTTTTATCTGTTTTTATAGGGCGGCAAAATTATGTCTTTCAGTATTTCAAGCAAATATTGGTACATTTGTTCTTTATCAAGCAGTGTTTACTTCATTACACATCTATCTTTTATATGTCTTAAGGTCTTCTTAAAAAGGTGTGTTAACATAAGTCCTAGTAACATATGTCAAGAACATATGTCTTTTTTAATAGTACAAATCCAGATAAAACCCTAGCCCTTTAATTGTATTTTCTTTTTAAATTACTTAATCTCTCTAAATTTTAGTTTTTGACCTAAAAAATGAAGATAATGACAGTACTTATCTCACAGGTTTACTGTGAGGATTAAATGAGTTAATAAATGTAAAGCTATATCACATTTTCTGGCATATGGTAAGTGCTCAAAAATATTAGTTATTATTTTAATGCTACCGACATTGGAGAAGCTAACTATGGGTAACAGCTTTTTGGTGAAATCAGTTGTTATACTAATAAGCTTTCCTCTAATTGATTGAGTTTTGGTTTTTGTGTTTGTATTTGAGGGTTTTGTTTCTTTTGTTTTCTTGTTTTTAGTAAATTGGTTTTTCTTCAATGTATGTTCTTAAAGTAGTCTAGCTTCACCCAGTTTCCTTGGCAAATCGAAATTTGGACCACAATTACTTGGTAATATCATTTAATAGACATGGCAAACCTATAGCACACATGCCACCACTTCACTCTCCCACTCCAGGAAAAACATCATTAATCAAAGACAGCACTTCTTTTCCAACTGAGTTCTAATGCAGGCTCAGAATCCTTCTCAATATGTTGCTCCTGGAAGGCAAGAGCAGCAGATCAAAGATCATATATGAGCTGAAATCTGGTTGGCATCCCCGATTTAGGAGTTCCTGCCTGTTAAATTCCCATTCTCTAATCTTTTCTCTTTCAGTACCTTCCATTCCTTTTAGTTCTTCTATTCAACACATACCTTTTTATCTGCCTGAGTTTATCAATGATTGTTATCTACCAGCAATTGCCACCCACCCATCATATCTAAGATCCACTGCTAACACAGACACTAAGATGTTCCTTGTTAAATTTCTATACTACAAGGAGCTGTTTTTATGGAGTTGATAGTCTAGTAGATTATATGCACATTAACATAGGGTCACACTTAAACTTTTTAAATTATAGTTAAATTAAATGCTTTGAAAGGAAAGTATATAATGGGAGTCCTCATTAAATCTAGTGAACCACTCCTTAAAGTAGTGGTGTTTTTGCTGAAATGTAAAAGATGAATAGGACTCAAATAGATGCAGGAGTTGGTGAGAGGTAAGAGTACTCCAGACAGAGAGGTCAGTCTGACTGAAGGCTGAGAGATAAAGGGAGTTCAGTATGAGCAGGCCAGTGGTAGGAACTTAGATTGAGGGTAGTAAGACATGTGGCCAAATCAGCTAAGGGCATTGTGAGCACATTAAATATTTGTGACTTTATCATAAGAACAAGTTGAAACCATTAAAAGGATTAAGCAAGAGAGTGAAATAATCAGATTTGGGTTTTTAAAGATTATTCTGGGCACCATATGATAGACCAATTAAAGAGGAATAAGAATGTATATAAGAAATCTAAATGGGAAGTTATTAGAGTAGTGAAGTAAGAAATGATAGTAACAGATAATGGAGAGAAGTAGAGAAATACAAGCTATTTAAGAGATAAAATCAACAAAATATTACAATGTACTGCATATGATAGGTAGGGAAAAGGGAGGTCATGGATGATTTCTGGGTTTTGGTTTGTAAAATCAGGGGCATGTGATGCCACTCACTGAGTTAAGAAATGTGTAAGGATCGTGCTTGAGTGGAAGAACATGTGCTCAGTGTTAGGCAATCTTAGGTGGCTACATATTTGAAATATCCACACAGTGACAAGTATGCAGTTGAATACATAGCTCTGAAACTCAACTAAAATTATTTAGAAGGCCCCACTCCCCAAAAACACAAAAGCATTTCCTCTTTCTCCATAATAGATTATCTAGGGCAATTTTGGAAAGAGGTGATAGGAAAATTGGAGAATAAATTACAGGCAATATGCAGATGCCCATGACCAGTTAGCCAGAATGTCAGCTGGAATGACTACTAGAGCTCAAAGGGGAGCTCTGACACAGACACATAAATTTGGTATTCATTGACGTATAGTGATCATTTAAGTTATGTGTGTGGATAATAGTATACAAAGAGATAGATAGTCAAAATAGTGATGAGAAATGGCCCTAGAACTCAAGTTTGAGATCTCTGACATTTAGAGGTCAGGTAGATAAAAAGAACCCTACAGAAGAGGCAAAGCGCTTAAGGAATGAAAGATAAATAGGAAAGAAACCAGAAAAAAACAATATAGTGTCATGGAAACCAAGAAGAGAACGTATTTAAGAAAAGAGGGCAAAGTTAAGAGCATCAAGTGTTGCTGATGTTAGTCAAGGTGAGGTTTACATTTCAACATAAAGGTCACTGGGAGATCCTACATGGGAGCTAATGGTGGGGTTTGAAACTAGATGAGAACTAACTGAAGACTGATATGAGAGGGGATGGCAACGGGAAGCACAAAGGAGAGGTGAATCACTGGGAGGAGGAAGATACCAGGGAAGCTTCGTTTGTTGTTCTAGATGGGAAAGATTTGAGCATATTCATACTCATTAAATAGACCCTGTGTAAAAGGAACATTGGAAAAGAAGCAGAAATAAGAGGTACTGGATAGCTAAACGTTCCTGGGAAGGAAAAGGTGATGTGGAAGTCAGAGCACAAGTGATGGCGTTAGTCACAGGAACCTCCTTTCATGTGGGCAGGTGGAAGTACATGTGGGAGTCACATTGTGAGAGAGTTACTCAAAAGTCAGATAGTGTACACACGTGGGATTTTCCTCACATGAACAGCTTGAGGCTTATGTGAAATAAGTCTAAATTTCTGCTCTAGAGATGATTAATATCCAACACACCTCCTCTGACCTCTCTCTCTCTCTATATATATATATATATATATATATATTTTTTTTTTTTTTTTTTTTTTGAGACGGAGTCTCGCTCTGTCGCCCAGGCTGGAATGTAGTGGCGCGATCTCGGCTCACTGCAAGCTCCGCCTCCCAGGTTCACGCCATTCTCCTGCCTCAGCCTCTCCGAGTAGCTGGGACTACAGGCGCTCGCCACCACGCCTGGCTAATTTTTTGTATTTTTAGTAGAGACGGGGTTTCACCGTGGTCTCGATCTCCTGACCTCGTGATCCGCCCGCCTCGGCCTCCCAAACTGCTGGGATTACAAGCGTGAGCCACCGCGCCCGGCCGTCTATATATTTTTAAATAATCAGCAGACTCTTTCTAATGTGCTCTTAGGAAATTAGAAGAAAGCAGGAGTCAGAGGGTTCTAAAATGTTCTGGTCACTTTAAAACATCCACAAAGTGCTCTTTTAAAATCATAAAGAAACTGAATCCTCTTCAAATTGGCAGAAACAGGAAAAACGTTGGCGTAACTCTGCCTTCCCTTGTCAGTGGGCATGAAAAGTTTCGCTCCTTCAAGCAATATGGCTTGGCCTCAAAGGTTTTCTTGTTACAGTAGGTAGCTAGTCAGACATGAACAGGGCAGGAGAGGTCCCTGGACCTCACTACCTCCAGGAATGTCAGGCAACCATCAGGTGATGGTCAGGCAGTTATTAAACTATCTCTCTAAAATAATAATGGTCACAATAAAATAATAATAATTAGTCACAGCTGGCTTCAGGGGACGGCAGTCCCCCAATAGACAGAAGCACCTGAAACTGGTGATCAGCATCTTCCTAACTCGATCTCAGGAGCTGGGTGAGTAGCATGTGTACTAAGAGACAAAATGACAGAATCAGGCTGGTGGATCACTTGAGGCCAGGAGTTTGAGATCAGCCTGGCCAACGTAGCTACAAATACTAACATGTTTCTGTTAAAAATATAAAAATTTAGCCAGGAGCTTTGGTGCATGCCTGTAAGCCCAGCTACTTGGGAGGCTGCGATGCGAGAATCACTTGGCAGCGATTGCAATGAGCTGAGATCATGCCACTGCACTTTGGCCTAGGCCACAGAGGGAGACTCCATCTCAAAAAAAGTAATATAGGGAAACTGAGTCATAACACCACTCCTTAGCTGTTGTGCCAATGCAGGACTGGCCTTGATGAGAAGCTGCTGCACTGACTGAGATTTCACCATCTCCTTCATGTCCTGTTTCGTATCTCATCTCAAAATAATGACCACAGTGAGTTTCAACTAGAACTAACTTTGGCGATCTCATTACCAACTCATTTTCTGTAATAAAAATAGCCATAAATTGTGTAAAAGAACAATAGGCACTAAATGTGGGCAAATAGTTCAATATATTGTCTGGGTCAAACAGATTGATGCATGAATTTGGGTCACAAGTTTCTGCTTTGTTGCCTCTGGTCATCATGTTTTTGAAGAGCCACTTCTGACACTGGGTGGCTGAGGCTTGGAGGCATTTAGGACAAAGCCATACTGGTGCAATTATATTTCTGAGAACTGCAACTGAGCACAGAGATAACCAGAAGGGTTGCAATTCATCCTGCACATGGTAGGACCAGCAAGGGCCTCACCACACTGTGGAAAAGTGTCCGTTGGGCTTTATAGGTTCAAGCTTCAACAGGGGCTCTGCATGGTTACAATATGAAGCCTGAGAGTAAATTGGTCAGTCTTTCTGTCTCTGATTTACTTGGTCCTGGGAAAAAGGTCTGATTACTCCTTCACTTCCTGCTTTTAGTGCCCTGAATAATCCCGTCATGCGTTTGGGAAATTGAGGAAGATTGTTATCTTCAAGAGAGTAATACTAGGCTACTACTCTTAAGATGGGATTTTTAATTTTTTTTTAGAAACTAAGTATGACTGTATTTGTACCCAAATTAGTGAAAATAAATCAATAGTAAAAACCAAATTACTGTCACCAGATTACTGTCAAACTCAAAAATTCAGGGTCTTTTGTTAGCCATATGTTGTGCAAGTCAGGACCTTTCAGAACACCACTATGATGTTAGAACCCATGTGAAGCTCCACTTTTATCATGTGTTAATGTTTAGAATGAATTCCTTAATATTTTGCCACTCAGGTAAGAGACAGACTTTAATAAGTAAAGGAGAATTTACAAAACTAAGGTCACATACATACTTCAATCACCCATCGCCATCTTACAGAGGGGCAAATGGGAGCCTGAGCAATCTGCTGGAACTCCAGATGAATCCAAGTTAGAATAGAGAAGAAATGTCTCCTGGCCATCTCTCTCATTTCTTGCAGGGCAAACATGAGAACAACCTTCCCAGCCAGTCGAGATTAGAGTGCCAAGTATTTACAGCAGCCAGCTGAGAATAGTATTTGCCCAGCATTTTTATAGGACTGCACAAATCTCCACTGCAGGGCAAAGAAATCCAATGTCCCAGCTAGCTCATTTTCAGGAAACTCAGACTGACAGCCTGAGGTCATTTTTGGACATCGTGCTCCTTGCATCACACCAGAGAAGTGTCACATTCCTTCACTATAATCGGCCCCCTGAAAAGCAAATACATATATCTTATAGAAATATGCAGACATTGGGCACTGTATGCATCCAAATTTCATAACAAGAGATGAGAAGTGCCAAGGTAATTAAAACACATATGCAGTCTCAAAACTCCACTTATCATTTACAAATGTCTTTTTACTACACCTGCTAAAAGATGTACAGTTCATTTTTATGATCTAAGTTTTAGGTATTTTACCTCCATGAGTCTGCCTTGGAAGTGGCAATGTGTCATGGGATGGTTCAAGTGCAGAGAGATCCTGGATAGTGCCTGGGTAACTAGCGAACTTACCACGCAGAGGGAGCACCCAGCATGTCTCTCCAAGAAAACACTCAAGACCTTAGAAGAGAAGTGGGGATATTCCTTTAGCAAAAGTGTATGGAACTAGCTTTCTTTTTTTTAACATAGAAATTATCATGGGTTAAACTTAGAAAATCCAAAGATGATTTCTGAATTCATGTCTCTGTCCTGTGATGATACTGGAGTAGGCTCTATACAAGGTTCTTATGTGACTTAAGCACGCTCCTGTCCTTAGCCTGCTTTGTGGAACTATTGAGGTCTGGACCAATTCATCAGAAGGTATATTCTTCAGCCCCACAAGCATCTGTCTCTCTGCAGCTTCCTGCACCAGCCTTGAGACCTCAAGAGGGTGTGATATTCCTTTAGCCATCTGCCAGGACCAATAACTTTTCACATAAAATTGGAAGAACCCAATGTTGATTCTCTTTATATTCTAGTGCATCATAGTGGTGGTGATAAGCTAAGTAAATGTGTAGAATTCTATGCTGGCTGATTTTACTTAGACTCATGTTACCAGTCAGGGATGCAGGAGAAAACGAATGGCATAGTGGAATTATACTAATTTGGGATCACCTGATGAGTTTAATAAAAGGATTTTTTTGTAAATATAGCCAGTATACAGGGAAATGAGAAGGTATAGTCCAAGACCTTGGGGCTAGAAAGGGGGAGGAATATTTACCACCCTAAATCTGAAAAGAGATGGAGAGAGAACACGGCTCAGATTTGGACGGAGCTAAGAAATGACAGCCACCTGTCAGAAGCTGAGGCTTTAGATGGAAGGCCTCACCCAGCCCTCACAAACCTCACAGGAAAGAGCAAAGGGGACAAATATCCTGACCTCCCTTTATGCCCTCTTCTCCCTCCTTCTGACCTCCTGCTGGTGTTTCTGAATGGCCCAATCCAGTGGTTAATCTGAGTCCAGAAGACAATGGCATATTGGAAAGGCAGGAAAAGATATTCAGCACACTCACTTACTAAGAGAAAGGGATGGAAGGCACCTTACTCCTGAGGGTCAGAGGAAAGCAAGAAAGCAAGACCAAAATTATAATGCTTGAAGTGCCTCGGAGCATTGACAGTCAAATCAAAACTGTCAAGCTAGATGAAACCACATGTGACCTGCCTGTGCTTTCTCCACAGAAAAGCCTCCAGAAAACTGAGGTTTTCCTTTCGCTTTTGCCAAATGACTCTTTTAATTGATATTAGACACTGATATTATCTGAACCTCATTAATCAGTACACAATGGTGACATGTTGGATGGTAATTGGCAGTAAGAGGAATACTAAAAGGAAGCTATGGTACTTGACAATAAGAGGAATACTTATTTTCGTCACATGGATAATCAAAAAAAAAAAAAAAAAAAAAGAAGAAGAAGAAAGAAAGAAAAAAAAAATCAGGTTGACAGCCAGTGTGTGACTTCATGACTATGGGTAGTCACATATGCTCTAACTTACTTGTTTCTTTCACTCATCATTCCATTGCTTATGGTTACTAATAAGTTTCACAAGTTTATTCTTTTATAAATATCTAATTTTGAGGATGCTCGTTATTTTCAAAACGTTTTATCTTTCCTTTATTCTTTATCTCCTGTATTTCTGGGGTAAATAACAACAATAAAAAAGTTCCCTCAATTTCTCTCTTCAGATAAAATAGTGCAGGCCAGGGCTGCCTGACCTTAGAAATTCTGAGAGTGTTCCTTTTCCATCTCACGATACTCTCTTACCTAACCTCTCAGAGTTCTTAAAGAATACAATAACATATGAATCATTTTAAAAAATATTCTGTTTTACCCTCGTGCTTCTTTTTGAAGGTTTCTGTATCTTCTCACTATTTCTTCAGGGAATTGACTAATTCCTATTTGATTTGTATCTGTAGGTGAAGAACTAATTTCTTGTGTTATCTTGTCTATTTTCATTGCCATAAAAGACCCACACATATAAGTGTGTGCTAACACACATACAGACATAGCTGCAAATATACATTCCCAGAGAAAAATGTGCAGCCTTTTCTATTCTTTCTGAATGTTCAGGTTTGAAATTTACTGGAAACAAAGCCAATGAATTCACACATAGAAACTGTGTTGAGAAATATGGCCAATGCCACCTTTAAGAAAAAAAAATGTAGCTTGGTAGTAAGTTCTCCTTAGGAAAGTAGTGCTTTCCTTGCATTATTTCACTAATGTTATTCACGAAGAGTCTAAGAGTGCCTTTCTAAGTATTGCTTTTCCTCCCCACTATAAAAAGTATAGCTATTTTAGAGAATTTGAAAATTAATTATCTACAATCCCATTTAAAAATGTAAGTAGCTTTTAAATATAACATTTCACTGAGTGTGTTATCTGTCTAGTAACAGAAGGGGATAATATACGCTGCGTTTACATTAATGGGATTGTTAACTATACTATTGTCATGTCATTAACCCAGACAAATTAACATTTATTAAGGGATGATACTTACACTTTATGCCTAATATGAGCACCTATGCCTAATCTTGACCTAGAGTGGCAGAATTTATCTGCCAAATTCGGAAATCTCCCTATATAATAACATATGGAGAGGCTCTTTCCCTGGAATTCTTACAGTCTGCATCACTGAACCCACACTCTGAAAAAAGAATTATATTTACTTTTCTCTACATTTTCTCTCATCTGCCATGAGAATATCATGTATTTGCAAAGTATGTTTTGTATTTAAATACAACGATGTTTTGTATTTAAAACGATGTTTTGATATAAACTTTCTATTCTTTCTTACCAGGGAATGGTAAAACCCCTTATATTTTAAAAGTATAGTAACTTTTCTGAACAATGAAGAATTCTTGTTCATGTAGACACTACTGATATACACCTCCCATTTTCTCTGCTAAGTTTATCTTAGAATATTGTCTTTTTATATCTCATACCAATACCACCTGAATTAAGTTTTTAATCATTGCTTAGGTACTTCCGCAAAGCCCTCTTTCAGTACAGAAATTTCACAACTTAACTATTAAGGAGGTATTACTTTCTTCCATTACATCCAAAACTTATGCTTCTTATCACCTATTACCCTGGGAATGACTAGTGTCTTTGTGACACACTAGTGCTGTCTTTCTCTTTTTCCCTTTGAACACTTTGCATCCTAATCTATTTGAATTTTCAAATATGGCCAGGCATGGTGGCACACACCTGTAATCCCAGCACTTTGGGAGGCCAAGGCAGGCAGATCTTTTGAGGCCAGGAGTTTGAGACCAGCCTGGCCAACATGGTGAAACCCATCTCTACTAAAAATACAAAAAATTTGCTGGGCGTGGTGGCATACATATGTAGTCCCAGCTACTGGAGAGACTGAGGCACAAGAATCGCTTGAATCTGGGGGGCGAAGGTTGCAGTGAGCCGAGATTGCACCATTGCACTCCCTCCTGGGAGACAGAGTGAGACTCTGTCTAAAGAAATAAAAATAAATAAATAAAATCAAATATTCTGTCATAGTATCTAATTAGAAAGGGATCTTCACCTCACCTTTATCCTTGTGTAATTGGTCAGAATTGTGGATATGTCCAGCACTTGACACACAAACTCTTGCTATAGTGTTTCTGAGAGGTGTTAAGAGTTTAAAATTTATACATCTAATATTAAATAAGTGAAATTTTAAAAATACGTGAAATAACTGTATTTTCTCTTCTGTATCCAAGGCACACATTTCCAATTGACCACAGCATTTTTTCTGTTGGACTCAAATGTCAACTGATCAGAGCTAATGTGAGATGAAACCCACCTGCCTCCCACCTGTAATGGATACATTATCTGCCATGAGAATATCATGTATTGGCAAAGTATAAAACAGAAAGATAATTCATGTTGCTGAAAATAGTGTCATAAGGAAAATAATTAATCTGAAATAAAAATATTGGGAAGGATAAAGGCAGGAAAAAGATTCACCTCTATCATCCCAATATATCTGATGCTGAAGGACACCACTTCCTTCAGGCTAAAAGTGTTATTGTAATTCAACTTGATGGGTCACTAATTTTTGTCTAAAAATTGTTTTACTATAAAGTACCTAAAGAAATCTTATAACTCACAACTCTTTATGTCCAGCACATAGCATAGTACCTTACGGAGTTTATTTGTCAACCATTATCATCACCTATGAAGTGACTGTCTTTCCATGTCCCTGATTATCTCATATTGTAAACTGTAATCCTTTCCTATCTCAAGCCTCTTCTGATTAAACCATGGCTTCTCCTGGAATTTAGAAACGCATTAAAGATATAGGAGTTAGAGGTTGGCCCAGAGACCTGCTATGTCACAATTTTTTCTTCAGGAGGTTTTAGAGGACAAGGTAGAGGAAGCATATTTTTCATTTTAAAATATTTTATTGATAGCATCATTAAATTAAGAAATTATAAATTTTATCTTATTTATTTGATTTTTGGCACCATTTAAGCTACTTAAATGAAGTAGCTTGTGGTTGGCAGAGCAGTAATTATCAGAAACAGCTAGAAGAGAAAGATAAAATACAAAAACTATCCATGTGAAGCTATGAGTAACCTGCTAGAACTGAAGGAATATAGATCTAGGATAGAAAAAAAAATTAAGCATAAACTGATATCTTAAGATCTACTTTTCTACATGATCTTAAAAAGCAAGACCCACATGATCAAACAGTTAGCTTCACTCCAGAAAACAATTTTAAGAATATTTATAGGAATATAAAAATTATCTAGCATTCATGATCGTAATTCAAATTATCTGCATTCAACCAAATGAAAATGATAAACCCATGGATTCAAGTAGTACAACAAACCCAAAGCCCAAGAAACACAGAGAAAATTCACCCTAATATATCATAAACAAATTTCTCAAAACTGGTGGTAAAGAAAAAAAGCTGTAACGATGAGGGTAAATGGATACCACATTTACCCTGATGTGATTATTACATACCGTATGCCTATATCAAAATATCACATGTGCCCCATAAATAGATATACCTACTATGTACCCATGGAAATTAAAAATAAAATTTGAAAATGGAAAAAAAGACATGTTAGTAGGGAGGAGTAGAGGTAGGGAGAGTAGTAGATTTCTCAGTGGTAGAAATGCAAACAAGAAGTCAGTGGAAGAATGTCCATAACAATTGAAAGGAAAATAAAACACTGCCAATCTAGAATTTTATACCTGCTTAGCATATTTTTCAAATATATAAGGCAAAATTAAATACCTTTTCAGACAATGAAGGTTAAAAGAATGTACTCTTAGTAGAACTACACTGCAAGAAATATTAAAGGTAATCCTTTAGGGAGAAAATAAAAGATACCAGATGAGAAAAAGGGAAAAAGAGCATCGCACCAGAGATGTCATACTCATAAGTAAATATATAATGTCATTTCTAATTTTTATTTATTTATTTATTTATTTAGAGGGAGTCTCACTCTGTTGCCCAGGCTGGAGTGCGATGGTGTGATCTTGGCTCACTGCAACCTCTGCCTTCCGGGCTCAAACAATCCTCACTCCTTAGCCTCTCAAGTAGCTGAGACTATAGGAGTATGCCACCACGCCCTGCTAATTTTTTGTATTTTATAGTTGCAATGGGTATATTTTGTGGTATGTAAATTATATCTCATCAAAATTGTTTTTTTAAAAGAAAACAACAAGGGGTCAGGACTGAGAATTTGGATGAAACAAACTTGGTACTGTATTTATAACTGTTGACGCTGGGTGATTGGTAACGTGTGTCTATTGTACTACTCCTTTTACTTTTCTGTGTGTTTTAAAGTTCTCAGAATAAATGGTAAAAACAAAAAGACAATAAAAGATCCATATTTTGATCTAATGTGTAACTTATTTCACACAGGCTGCCTGGTGCACTATTAGCAAATGCTATTCATTCCCCCAAGCACCTACATTCATTTCTAACCAATAACTATGTTGACTTAAACTTCCTAATATTTTTTATCTCAGTCATTTATCATTCTTAATAAGTCTAGAGAACCACTTTCAATTCAAATTCTCTCTTCAATTATGAATGAACCAAATGCCTGATTTTCACGTATCTCCACATTTCAGCAATCTCATTCAATACACTATGAGATTACCAAGAGTGCTCTGTGCCAGCGAGGGACTGGAAGGCAGGAAACTGCTTCTAATAATGCCTTGATGTTCTCTTACTCTTATTTTAGCCATTGATTAATAGCTCCCTATGAAATAGTCATATGCCTTAAATTATTTTATAAGTTTTCCCAGAAGGAAAGTTTGAACATTTGAAGTTAATGCCATTTTCCCAGCTACTACGTTGGGAGTTTCTGTGAAAAAAGTGGTTGGTTTCTTTCTCAATTCTGCCAACACCATGAGCATCTTGGACAAGCAACAATTTAACTTCTCTTTATCTAAGTTATCTCTAATATTAGGACCACAGTTCTTCCACTTTACTTTCCTTGCCTTAGGGATGGAATCCCAATCAATTTTTCTGGAGATCTGACATGCATATTCAGGCTAATTGTCACCTCCCTTTTGAAGCCCTGTTTCTTCCCCTGCTATTGGAATTCATTTTTTTTCTGAGTTTTAATATTACTTTGATTATTACGCACCCTCAACATTTATCACAGTGTAACTTGTATTACTGGAAGATGATTTCATGCCTGTCTCTCCACAAAGGGTGTGAACTCTTTGAAATATGTGACTTTGGACAAACTATATTCAATTAATCTTTGTATCCCAGAGGCTAGTGCAGTTATCTCTCAACATGTTTGTTGATTTGAATTGAATTAGAGGTTGTCTTGTCCTATGTCTACATTTTATAGGTAAAGAAACTCAAGCCCAGATTGATCAATGTCTCCTCATCCTTTTAACTTCATGGCACACTCAGAAAATATTAACATTTGTAGAGTACACTAAAGCAATTGGATGAGACTGTTCCGAGGGACATGCTACTTCCCTGGAAGCTCCAGCAGACCAAAGAATGTCCTCTCCTGGTCCTTCCCTGACCATCTCAAAGGCTAAGTGGATCATTATCCCAACCTAGCTATCAACAGGCATTCCATGAGAGACAGGTATACCTTGACATAAAAGCATACCATGAGAGACGAAAGTTCTGGCAGTGTGTCTGTCTCAGGGTCATCCAGCTTTCTGGCTTCAAATACTTTCCTTGTAGAATTGTGATTAAATTTATATAGCAAAAAAATCTTATTACTGATAAAACACTCTGTCCTTCAGTTACACAGATGGTAGCCAAATCCTCCTGGTTTATTTTTATACAAAAGTCTATAAACAAAATTATCTTAAACCTATGCTCTTACATGCAAGTGGGATATTTTGAATGAATATTGGTTTTGTTTTCTGCATTCTCAGATGTGACAGTTCTAACTATCCTAGTTTCCAGGGCCCCATAATGACTTCTATGAACTCTGAACAGTTTTGCCTTCATGGGCCCTTTCTTTGCTTTAAAAAACAAATAAAATTTATATTTTATGGCTCTGTTGCCATAAAGATGAATAGAATCCAAAGCTAGATTCATGATCATATATTATTATTATATGAGTTTTCTCATTTAAAAAATTAATAATAAAATATTCTCTTGGGCCCTGGGCACTATGCCTACTGAAAAAATTGATTCTGCCTCATCCATTATTGATTTCTGGCTTTGAAGTTGACCCACACAGGACCCCTTAGTTAATCGTCCCATGGACTAAATTTCTGGATGCCTTCAGTGGCAGAACAATTGGTCTTATTAATGGTTGCATAGTAAGGTAGCAAGAGTCTAATGTATAAGCAAAGACTGAAAACAGTATATTCTAATCCCTACTCTAGAGCACATTAATAAGTGACTTGGGCAAGTCCATCAAACTTAGCTTAATTATAGTTCTTCACTAAAAAATAACTCATGGGGGGCTAAATTAGAACACTTGAATCATTATATAAGACTTAATATGGTGAATGAAAAGTTGCCTACCTGACCATTGTTGGGTAATTTATTCCTGCCACAAAAACTGAATACAAAATCTGAACTCACAGAATGCATAGAATCTGATCAATCTCTCATGCTTCCTAGGTCCCAATTACTTTCAACTGAAAAAGGCTCTTTGTTTTCCAGAGAGCAAGTGGTCCTGAATTAGTGTAAGACACAATAGATAAAGAAGAACAGAGTAAGTGGCTGAAGAGATTACATAATTCAAAAAGCATCATGAAAGATCAATTGTTCTTAGTTCCTACTCTTTGTGTAACATGAAGGCGGAAGGCCCTTCCATGCATTTTCCTTTCCGATGGATTTTACTGAGAACTCTTTCTCACTAGTGTGGCCAAGTAAAAGCTGATGTTAGGTGAGGAGTTTTTTTTTTTTTTTTACCTTCACTTAAATTCCAGTCTGAAATGAATCATTTCCAGGTGAGCTCAGATCTGATCAAGAAAATAAATCTGGGCCCATGATAGCTCTCTTTTCTGCAGTCTTTGATATGTGTAATAAAATAAGTCCCAAACCACTGCTGTTAGTTTCATAAAGCACCAACTTCCACGAGGAATCTGGTAACTGCCAACCCTCATTCCGGGAAGACTTAAGCATTTTATACCAACTCTTATCCCATTCATTTCATTTATCCCAGACAACAAAACTGCTTTCCTCAGAGAACTTGGAACCACATCACTGTTGAGACCTCAGATTAGGGGCTGACTATCAGGAAGGGATCTTTCTCCCTTAAGGCTCCTCGGGAACTTTGTCTTTACTTTTTTTTACAACGGCTACATGAGGTTGTTCAGGTAGCATATCTGCATTCAGACCATCAGTAGAACTACAGTCTCTTCTCACTGACCTAGCACCTGAGAGTGGAAGCGGGAGTAGAATTGGTAAGAGAGAAGCATCTATTGTATTTGTGGATTTTAATTTGTTCACTCAAAACATATTTACCAAATGCCAAGTACCAGATTCTAATAGGCAAAGATGGAAGACAGCATCTGTTCTAAGAGGCTTCACACAATCTGAGGGAAGAGATGGTAAGAAACAACCCTTACATTGGAGATAAGCACTATGATTGATATAATTAGAAAAATATCTCATATATATTCCCTACAATAGAGAAGTATTTAAGATGGTGACAGCTTATGGTTAACACCAGATACATTCAGATTCTTTCTTTATTTGAGTTTACTGTTTTCTCTACCTCATGGTTTCTACAGGGGTAGGTACTATTCTCTGTTTCCTGCTATTTTTTTTTTTGAGACAGAGTCTCACTCTGTTGCCCAGGCTGGAGTGCAGTGGTGTGATCTCGGCTCACTGCAAGCTCCGCCTCCCCGATTCATGCCATTCTCCTGCCTCAGGCTCCTGAGTAGCTAGGACTACAGGCGCCCACCACCATGCCTGGCTAATTTTTTGTATTTTTAGTAGAGACGGGGTTTCACCGTGTTAACCAGGATGGTCTCGATCTCTTACCTCGTGATCCGCTGGCCTTGGCCTCCCAAAGTACTGGGATTACAGGCATGAGCCACCACGCCTGGCCTATTTTATTCTTAATATTACCTGGGCTTCTGAATTCTTTTCAAGTTAAAATTCATCTTTTTCCAAAACTATTTTCTTTTCTTTTTCTTTTTTTTTTTAGAGGGAGTCTTGCTAGGTCACCCAGACTGGAGTGCAGTGGCGCCATCTGCACTCACTGCAAGCTCCGCCTCCCAGGTTCACACCATTCTCCTGCCTCAGCCTCCCAAGTAGCTGGGACTATAAGCACCTGCCACCACACCCGGCTAATTTTTTGTATTTTCAGTAGAGACGGGATTTCACCATGTTAGCCAGGATGGTCTTGATCTCCTGACCTCGCTATCCACCTGCCTAGGCCTCCCAAAGTGCTGGGATTACAGGCGTCAGCCACAGCGCCCGGCCCTCCAACACTATTTTCTTTTATTTCTGCCATATTTTCCTCCAAAGAGACAAAATATGCACTTTCAAAATTAAACAGAAAAAAATAAACTTTCAAAATGCAGATACAGGATATTGTATTAGTTTACTATGGCTGCTATAACAAATTACCACAAATTTGCTGGCTTGAAACAACACAGATATGTATTCTCTACAGTTCTGAAGCCTAGAAATCTAAAATCAGATTCACTGGGTTAAAGTAAAGGTGTCAATATGGCTGTGCTCCTCTATAGACTCTAGGGGAGAATTTCTTTTTTTGTCTTTCACAGCTGCTAGATGCCATCTCGATCCTTGCTTATGGCCTCTTCCTCTATAAAGTTCATCACTCCAACCTCTACTTCCAATGTCCCATTACCTTCTCTCTGATTCTGATTCATCCTTCACCCTTCTTTTTATGATATATGCTTCACTCTGGATAGTCTGATGATCCTTACTTACATCAGCAAATTTCCACTTACAAAATAAGATAATATTTACAGGTTTCAGAGATTAGGACATGGGTATATTTGGGGGCCATTATTCAGCCTACCACAGGTATTTTGAGCCCCCATGAATTCACAAATACACTCCAGGCTTATATTTCTGGGTGGCACATTCTATGCCACCACCATATATTTCTTCACTCCTCAGTCCACTCTTGGACCTTGATTATATATGCAAAAATCAATCACCCACTTAAAAGTGGTTATTCTTGTTACTGTTTCCCAATGTGAACATATGGCAACATGCAGTTGGGTAATTCTGGCTTATTGACATTTAACTTATCTAAAAATTTTACTTGGGAAAGTGCTCAGGCTTACACAAAACTGAAGATGTTTCTCCCTCATTTCATGGTCTTAAAAAGAAACATACAGTTCCCAGTGTTTTGTTTCTAGTGAGACTAGCTTTTGTTCTAATTTTACATTTAGCTGGTCCTCAGTGAGGAATTTTTTTTCTGAATCAAAATTCTCTCAGAGTCAGTAAAAGAAGAGGGTTTGGTTTCGTCTTGTTCAAATGAAGACAAAACACCTCTCAGGTTTTCACTGAGCAGTTGCCCATGAGGATATGACTTTCACCTGCATTTGATAGTGCCAACAGTGCTAGACTATTTCAGCTTTCTCCCTCCAGCTTCAAAGTAGCCTTGCAATGGAGAGATCAAGTTATGCAAAACAGTTCAGCTCTCGGACATTTGCTTCATTCTCATTTTGATATCATTTCTTATTTACTGATAAGAACAATCAAAAGTGCTGAGTACTTTTGGAAACCAAACTGTTTATTTCATACCACAGATTATAGAGAAATCCTAGTGATTTTTATAATCAGTATATTTGTAAAGACTGAGATAATCAAATGCAGACAAAAGCATCTAATAATTACAGTTAAAAATGACAAATACGTTGTGATTCCTTTGGAAAAATCTGTTCCTTGTACTACATATACTTAGCGTTTCTGTTAGGAGGTCCATCAATATCCAAAGTTTATCAAATATTGATAGTTTTTGGAAATTTCTGGGCTTTAATCAAAGTTGTTGCTATGAAAATCTTAATTTTGGTCATTTTCCTTCTTTTATTTCAAATCTAATTTTTAGGAAGGCAAGACTGGAAGGCTGCAAATGCAAAAAATAGGAGACTAGATGCTGTCCTCAGCTTACCTGACAGCATTTGGCAAATTGTTCAGTACAAACACTACAAATCCTTTTTGCTCCGAACATCACAATGCCTCGTGAGATACTAGTCCCAGCAGGCTTTGAATACTTGGTGATAAAGGCCCTACATAAATACCAAGTGCCTGTATTTGTACTTAATTATCATACTTTCTTTATTTAATATTTATTCGATTTTACATTCATATAAATATATATGAGTGATTTGTATAGGCCTTATATAATATTTTAAAAAGAAATACAGCCAGCAAAGGTTGTATGGGTCACATTTGGCTTCGTATTTGACTCATCAAATCCTCAATTGAATTGATACCAGGCTTTATTTTATGTAATCAATTGTAGATGAAAAACAATAAAATCACCTTGATTTCAGATATGAGGCCACAATTACCATTTCCATCCTCAGTATAATTTCACTATAGCTATCTGTATCCTAGAAAACTGTCAACACATTAAAATGCTGTAAAAGAGATTATGAGTCCTCTGTTTTCATACAAGTTTTATCAGTTCTATGGCCACCCCTACATCCCACAAATCCTGTTGATAGGGTGATTTCTCCATCATTAATTTCACTGGTCAGGTGAAAATAATTATCATATATATCTTTCATTTTTCTAGTTTCTTGGTTAATTCTAGTTTTAACATAGATTTTATAATTGATTAAGATGTTTATTCAAACATACAGCTAAGGCTTCTTTCTTGTTTGGAGAGAAAAATTTCATCCCATTCAATTCCCTCCTTAAGCAAATATCTTTATATTATTAATGTGAATATTAAAACATGCTAAGATATAAGACTAATTTAATCATAGGAGAAACTTATGTTCACAGAATCAAATATACATAATGCAGAAAGTTACTTGATTTCTGAGATTTGGTTTTTCATATATAGCGTGGGAATGATAACTAACATATAGAATTGCTTTGAAGATGAGATAAAATGTATTTAATGTCTTATAGTGCCTGGCACAGAGCCAATCCCTCAAAAATGATAATCTGATTATTAATAGTAGTAGCCGTATTATCAAAATCATTGTTATGTCACAGTCCTTCTTAAGTAAATGAGTAAAATGAATCCTATAGAGATTGAAATGTGTTCTCTTCAAGTCTTTAGAGAATAATTCTGATTTGCAATAAAATGTCTTGAAGTCAGGAATCTACATAACTACATGTACCATTGCTCCTTGCTCCTGTAAAAATTCAGACAGTTTCCTCCAGATGCTGGGTACAATGGACTCAGAGCCCTAAATACACTAGTGTCTAAATAATTAAAGTGAACACTATGTTATAATACCTCTTGGTCCTCTACTAAGGGAACTGCAAGCTGGTGTGTCATTTTGTCTTTTGTGCCTGTTTTGTCTCTTTTGTTTTTTATAGAGTGCCTGGAGAAGGGTACTTTCAATTTCAATCACTTATAATTCTGCGGTAATTACTGACACATTTATAGAAACATGTTCCAGGAATTAAAATACAAGTGTGACTGAAGAAAGCAAATAAGGGCATGTTAGAACTCTTTTGGTTATAAGTGACAGAAACTCAAATCAAACAAGCTCGTTTTGCTTTGTTTTTTTTTTGTTTGTTTGTTTTTAGATAATTTATTGGCTTTCTTAACTGGAAAATTTAACAACTGAGTTTTGCAGTTGAGGTTGTTATGGAAGAGAGAAAATTCTTATGAGGATTAAAAATGTGTATGAGAACCTGCATTAATATTGAAAAATAATTATAAGCTAGTAAAAGTTTCTGCTAAAGCAAGTAGGGTGCTCAAATTTGTAGGATATTTTCCACTAGGGAAACAGTGCATTTATTCAACAAATTTTTATTATGCACATGGAGGGACATTATCTGGTTGCCTATCCAGACAGACCTTCTGCCTTCTCCACCCTGCTATGTACTTCAAGACTGACACATGAACTGGGCTCCCTTGTCCTGTCTTCCAGCTTCTGATTCCTTCAGACAAGTTTAGGCACTGTCTGAAAGCTTAAGGGCAGGATGAAAGAGTTCAGGGTACTTATTCTTTCTGTTCATGTTTGCTGTGCCTTGGGTTGACTAAAGCTATTTTCCTCTACCAAAACTACAGCTTCTTTCAGATGGGTCTCTCTTGTAGCCAAAAGTTTTCCAGTAAATATTCTCCTTGTCCTTTCAAGCCTATAGATGATGGCAACTTTCTGGTTTTGCCAGCTCTTGGGTGTTTTGCCATTTATTGAGTATCCTGAAACCTGGCCATAACTTTGTAATAACTGATTTAGTAAAATGTTTTCAAAAACCCTTTATGACTTTGCTATCTTTTTCTTGCTGATTTCCTGTCTGATACAGTAATTTATATTAGGTCTAGTCCCTGAAAAAGACCTTCAAAATGTAACTCTGTAATTGGGTTGCTCTCATATTGGATGAGTATGCTAACCTTTTTACAGGGGTGGGAAAATGTAGCACTGTTATCCTATGGCTTCCAGTGATATCCTAATTACTCCAATGAACACCAAGGAGGCATGGGATGAAATCCTGATGAAGTGCAAAGCAGTGAGAGATCAAGTGGTTATTGCATTTAAACACTACAGTGATGATGGCGCTTACAAAGATTTTGGCACCGGATGGTTTGCTTCTGCTGGCCTCCGTGATCTTATACAAAGATCTCTGGTATATTGCAAGAATTCTTCTCATTTGAGTACCCATACAATTTCAATGTGACTTTGTAGCACTTCCACCACAGAGGTGATCTATTACTCCTCTGTTTAACTCTGGGCTTGTCTTGTGGCTTTCTCTGCCCAATGGAATGCCGTAGATGTAATGTTATGGCACTTCTAAGCCTGGTCTTTAGAGACTCTGCACACATCTATTGTGTTCTCATAACCCGGCCAGTCTTCAAGCAATTTGGCCTGGGCCAGCCTAAATTTTGAAAAGAAAACCTCTTTCTCTCATCTTAGCTAACAGTCAATCAGTTGCCAAACATGTGAATAAATTCACTCCACTTGTCAACTGGCTGCAAAAAGCATCCACCATAAAGACTGATCAATAAATTTAACTCCATTAAAATTAAAAATGTCTAGCTCTAAATATAATAAAGGGAAAATAAGTCATTTTAGAAAAAAAATAAGAATATATAAAAAGCAATGGCCTTTATTTGGAAATACATGAGAACTCTTACATATTAAAAAAATGTTGGCCAGGAGTGGTGGCTCACACCTGTAATCCCAGCACTTTGGGAGGCCGAGGCGGGCAGATCACGAGATTAGGAGTTCAAGACAAGCCTGGCCAACATGGTGAAACCACATCTCTACTAAAAATACAAAAAATTACCTGGGCATGGTGGAGCGTGCCTGTAATCCCAGCTACTTGGAAGGCTGAGGCAGGAGAATTGCTTGAAATGGGACCTGGGAGGTGGAGGTTGCAGTGAGCTGAGATCATGCCACTGCACTCCAGCCTGGGCTATAGAGCGAGACTCTGTCTCAAAAAAAAAAATTTAAAATTTAAGTGACTCAATAGAAAAATAGGCTGATTACTTCAACAGGCACATTATAAAACAAATGTACCTGAATCATACACTATAAAAATGTGCTTAATCTCTTTAGAATTGAAAATATGCAAAATAATAATATAATAGGATATCATGACTCACTCAAAATATTGCCAAATATATAAAAGTTAGAAAATACTAAGTGTGTTAAATTGAGTGATTGGTTTCAATTCTTCATCTCCCTCTAAAAGGATTATGCAGCTATACCCCTGCTGTCATGGACTCAAGGCAGGCAGAGTGAAATCCTTCACCCCTTTATGAAAGTAGATTATGCTTCAAAGCACAGACTGATCACTGCTGAAAGCACAGACTGATCACTGCTGGAACCACAGTGGTTTTGCGATTACATGTTTATAATTTTAGATCAAAGTTAGTAGTATCACAGATCCTGCCTACCCCCCTCAACCTTCAGTAAGGCTTTAATCTCTATGAGATCCTAATAGAATAGCAATCAATTTCACAAACAAGAAATAAAGAATTAAATAACTGCCTTTTCTCTTTGAAGAGAGTATTAAGTACTCAAAGCAAGCAGAAATTTTTCAATAATCAATTTTATAGGAAAATTGAGTAAACTGTTTGAGTCAGCAAGTGTCTCATGAAATTTTTTTTATTATTATACTTTAAGTTCTAGGGTATATGTGCACAACGTGCAGGTTTGTTACACATATATATACACGTGCCATGTTGGTGTGCTGCACCTGTTAACTCAACATTTACTTTAGGTATATCTCCTAATGCTATCCCTCCCCCTTCCCCCCACCCCATGACAGGCACTGGTGTGTAATGTTCCCCACCGTGTGTCCAAGTGTTCTTATTGTTCAGTTCCCACCTATGAGTGAGAACATGCAGTGTTTGGTTTTCTGTACTTGAGATAGTTTGCTGAGAATGATGGTTTCCAGCTACATCCATGTCCCTACAAAAGACATGAATTCATCCTTTTTATGGCTGCATAGTATTCCATGGTGTATATATGCCATATTTTCTTAATCCAGTCTATCATTGTTGGACATTTGGATTGGTTCCACATCTTTGCTATTCTGAATACTGCCGCAATGAACATACGTGTGCATGTGTCCTTATAGCAGCATGATTTATAATCCTTTGGGTATATACCCAGCAAGGGGATTGCTGGGTCAAATGGTATTTCTAGTTCTAGATCCTTGAGGAATCGCCACAATGTCTTCCACAATGGTTGAACTAGTTTACACTCCCACTAATAGTGTAAAAGTGTTCCTATTTCTCCACATCCTCTCCAGCACCTGTTGTTTCCTGACTTTTTAATGATCACCATTCTAACTGGTGTGAGATGGTATCTCACTGTGGTTTTGATTTGCATTTCTCTGATGGCCAGTGATAATAAACATTTTTTCATGTGTCTGTTGGCTGCATAAATGTCTTCTTTTAAAAAGTGTCTGTTCATATCCTTTACCCGCTTTTTGATGGGGTTGTTTAATTTTTTCTTGTAAATTTGTTTAAGTTCTTTATAGATTCTGGAATATTAGCCCTTTGTTAGATGGGTAGATTGTAAAAATTTTCTCCCATTCTGTAGGTTGCCTGTTCACTCTGATGGTAGTTTTTTTTGCTATGCAGAAGATCTTTAGTTTAATTAGGTCTCATTTGTCAATTTTGGCTTTTGTTGCCATTGCTTTTGATATTTTAGTCATGACATGCTTGCCCATGCCTATGTCCTGAATGGTATTGCCTAGATTTTCCTCTAGGGTTTTTATGGTTTTAGGTCTAACATTTAAGTCTTTAATCCATCTTGAATTAATTTTTGTATAAGGTGTAAGGAAGTTTCAGCTTTGTACACATGGCTAGCCAGTTTTCCTAGCACCATTTTTTTTTTTTTTTTTTTTTGAGACGGAGTCTTGCTCTGTCCCCCAGGCTGGAGTGCAGTGGTGCGATCTCGGCTCACTGCAAGCTCCGCCTCCCGGGTTCACGCCATTCTCCTGCCTCAGCCTCCCGAGTAGCTGGGACTACAGGCGCCCGCCAACACGTCCGGCTAATTTTTTGTATTTTTAGTAGAAAGGGGGTTTCACCATGGTCTCGATCTCCTGACCTCGTGGTCCACCCGCCTTGGCCTCCCAAAGTGCTGGGATTACAGGCTTGAGCCACCGTGCCCGGCCCCAGCACCATTTATTAAATAGGGAATCCTTTCCCCATTTCTTGTTTTTGTCAGGTTTGTCAAAGATCAGCTGGTTGTAGATGTGTGGTATTATTTCTGATGGCTCTGTTCTGTTCCATTGGTCTATATCTCTGTTTTGGTACCAGGACCATGCTGTTTTGGTTACAGAAAAAAGAGAAGAATCAAATAGATGCAATAAAAAATGATAAAGGGGATATCACCACCAATCCCACAGAAATACAAACTACCATCAGAGAATACTATGAACACCTCTATGCAAATAAACTAGAAAATCTAGAAGAAATAGATAAATTCCTGGACACATACACTCTCCCAAGACTAAACCAGGAAGAAGTTGAATCACTGAATAGACCAATAACAGGCTCTGAAAATGATGCAATAATTAATAGCCTACCAACCAAAAAAAGTCCAGGACCAGACGGATTCACAGCCAAATTCTACAAGAGGTACAAAGAGGAGCTGGTACCATTCCTTCTGAAACTATTCCAATCAATAGAAAAAGAAGGAATCCTCCCTAATTCATTTTATGAGGCCAGCATCATCCTGATACCAAAGCCGGGCAGAGACACAACAACAACAAAAAAGAGAATTTTAGACCAATATCCCTGATGAACATCGATGCAAAAATCCTCAATAAAATACTGGCAAATCAAAACCAGCAGCACATCAAAAAGCTTAAACACCAAGATCAAGTTGGCATCATCCCTGGGATGCAAGGCTGGTTCAACATAGGCAAATCAATAAACCTAATCCCGCATGTAAACAGAACCAAAGACAAAAACCACATGATCATCTCAATAGATGTAGAAAAGGCCTTTGACAAAATTCAACAGCCCTTCATGCTAAAAACTCTTAATAAACTAGATATTGATGGAATGTATCTCAAAATAATAAGAGCTATTTATGACAAACCCACAGCCAATATCATACTGAATGGGTAAAACCTGGAAGCACTCCCTTTGAAAACTGGCACAAGACAGGGATGCCCTCTCTCACCACTCCTATTCAACATAGTGTTAGAAGTTCTGGCCAGGGCAATCAGGCAGGAGAAAGAAATAAAGGGTATTCAATTAGTAAAAGAGGAAGTCAAATTGTCCCTGTTTGCAGATGACATGATTGCATATTTAGAAAACTCCATCATCTCAGCCCAAAATCTCCTTAAGCTGATAAGTAACATCAGCAAAGTCTCAGGATACAAAATCAATGTACAAAAATCACAAGCATTTCTATACTCCAATAACAGACAAACAGAGCCAAATCATGAGTGAACTCCCGTTCACAATTGCTTCAAAGAGAATGAAATACCTAGGAATCCAACTTAAAAGGGATGTGAAGGACCTCTTCAAGGAGAACTACAAACCACTGCTCAACGAAATAAAAGAGGGCACAAACAAATGGAAGAACATTCCATGCTCATGGATAGGAAGAATCAATATCATGAAAATGGCCATAACGCCCAAGGTAATTTATAGATTCAATGCCATCCCCATCAAGCTACCAATGACTTTCTTCACAGAATTGGAAAAAAACTACTTTAAAGTTCATATGGAACCAAAAAAGAGCCCACATCACCAAGACAATCCTCAGCAAAAAGAACAAAGCTGGAGGTATCACACTGTCTGATGAAATATTTTTACACTTTTCTGATAATGAGAGAACAGTGATGTGAAGTGGGGGAATATCCCTAAATCAAGCATAATGTCAACTTTGTTAGAATCCTCACCTTAACATTTAATAACATTTCTATAGGCAAATCACTTAGTCTGTCTCATATCAATTTACCTTTTTAAACTGAGATTTTAAGGGACCTAGAGTTTCCTTCTACATTTCACATTTCAAATCTCTGAGACAATTTTTAATTTTTTTTTTAAATTTCTGCCTCCTCAGTGATGAGGTCTTCCAGACCTCAGTAACTTAGTCAAGTCAATCAGAACTTTAAACACAATGTTCCAAGTAGGAAATGATATATAAACACCAGCTGAGTATTTCAGTGACCTTTGAAATAGTGGCACCATGCTGGTTACAAAGTAATATCATATCACAGCACTGTCAAAACCATAAACAAGACATTTAAACTAAATACCAACAAACACAAAAAGAGAAGAAGAGGAAGCATACCAATGAATGGTATCCTGAATTGCATTCCACTCAGAATTTAAATAGAAACTTTTGGTAATTCCAACCTTCTCGCAGGCAATTTTAATCTCATGCACAGAGGAAGTATAAAAAATGTTTTGGCAGGATCAGAGAAAAGTCAAACATTTCCTTCAGCATCCAAGTAGCTCCCAACATCATTGGAAAACTTATCTGGGCTAACAGAGACAAGGCTGCAAAAACATATGAAAGGCTAAGAGAACTATGGCCAGGCAGGAGTGCTGACCTTCATTTGCAACAGGATGTGCCAACCTCCCTTTATCAATGGGGTGGTTTGTTAGGGCAAGTGCATTGACCATCTGGGAAGGTGTTTTCTTCCCAAAAGTTAAAATGCATGGAGCTGAGCTACCAAATGGATTATAATGGCAAAGCAGGCTTGAATTGAACATCAGGTGCCAAGATACAGGCAAAAATGGGGGCCAGAGAATCAGGAAAACAGGAATGAGAAATACTGGGCTAAAATGGAGGAAAGAGCAGGAAATGTGAACAGATTCTGGTGCTAGAAGGCCATTGTTTTTGCTGGAACTTTAAGACACTGCCAGCATGTGTGTGCAGAACTCAGGGGTGGAGGAAAGCAAAAAGCAATAACGATCACACCTCTTCACTTTTCAGTTCTGAAGTAGTTGATAAATAAAATAAACAGTAATTACTGAGGGTAAACAATCACTTCATTAACCAGTGGCTAGGTTGGAGGACCTAGCTTTAGGTGCCATAGCAAAGTAGAATTGCCAGTATTGGACCCCTGGATCAGACAGACTCAGGCACCCAGTTGTAGGTTGTGCCACACCAAGGAAGGCCTCTGTGCATCATGCAAGTCTACGCAGGCAGGACTTACAGTGCAAAGAAGTAGAGGAGAGCTTGTCTTGTAAGCCAACTTGATCTCAGAGCCAAGTGGTGCTAAGCCAAGCCTGTCCAGTTATCCTACCCAAGTTAACCACACAGATAAATTATTCTGCTTCCTCAGCACAGAATCAGTAAAGCAGAGAAGAAAGATTCAGGTTATATAGATTGAATTCCACTCAAAGAAAGGAAACATAAGGAAGAGGAAAGGAACCTGATCCACTACTAGGAAATGGCCTATCTTGGATAGGCAGGCTGAGGTCAGGGTGGAAGGTGTCAGATAGGTACAGAAGTGTCAGCCATGGAAGGTAGAAGTTACAGTGCTATACTTTAGGAGCTGAAATTAAGCAGTGGCCATTCCAATCCAACTTCTATGTAACTGACTCTTTTTAAGAGTTTTGAATACTGAATGAAGGTGAAAGGGAAAAGGAATGCGTTAGCCAGCACTTTCATCATTATATTCCTATTATCTGTTCGTGTTCCAACATTTCCCTATAGCTGCTTGGCACTTTATGTTTTCCAAGATACTTCCACATATTATCATTTTATTTATTGTTATAATCATTATCTTTAAAAAGACAAAACTGTCATTATCATTTCTATTTTATAGAAAATTATAGAGAGCCAAAATATCATTTTCTTAGAAGCTGTTTAGTAGAAGAACTAAAACAAAAGCATAGGTTTCCTAAAACTTTTACTGCTAAAATATGAAAGTTAATTTATTTGGCGGTAGAAGCAGAAACTAGCGAAGAAAGCTA
Organism: Symphalangus syndactylus; assembly: GCF_028878055.3. Lineage (NCBI taxonomy): Eukaryota > Metazoa > Chordata > Mammalia > Primates > Hylobatidae > Symphalangus > Symphalangus syndactylus. Next base: position 107,269,085 of record NC_072425.2, read on the forward strand.
AGATATGTTTCTTAACATATTGGCCTTATTTTCAGAATACAAAATTCAAATATCTGGCAAAGTTATCATTAACCATCTTATGTTGAAATCTTTGGCCTATTTAGTCTATAAGCTAAAATTTTATGTATTACCATGTAGAGGAAAATCTGTTTTGTTTTCTTTAAACACATCTATTAAAGGTAGGCCTAAAGATATTTTGTTTGTTGTTGGGTTTTTTTTTGTTTGTTTAGTTTTTGGTTTTTGCTAAACTCACAGTAATACAGGAAGACTACTCTAACTATTCTAACCATTGTGAACAAGCTCCTCACTCATTTACTTATGCTGAGTGAACAATAAGTGCTGACCTTTATGCTTTCTACTGTAAAGAAGTAAAAGATTTGGGCCTTGTTTATGTGAGTATATTCAAGCCAGGGAAATGGATACATAATGCATATAGTAAACTACTGCTCTGAAATGATGGGACATATAGCCTGCAACGGGAGCACAAAGGATAAAATTAAGTGAATTTGGTTTAAAGTTTAAACTTTTAGAACTTTTATTGGAGATTTTATAAAATATCATTTTACTTTATAACCTTATGGAGCTGGGTTAACTCAGCTCAGCTTGTAAATAAAAATGATTTATCTTTGCTATTCATAATATTCTATTAAAAAGAAAGTGTAAGTGATTGGTATTCATTATCATTACAGGAATGATCACTTTAGCATTTCTCTGGTTATCACAGTATCTTAAGGTGGGGATTAGGAAAGAACAACTCTTGGATCCCAGAGCAGTAGAATAATATAAGGACTGAATGCTGTGTTTCTAAAAGATAACATGTTCCATTATCCTAGCTGAGAAGAGAATGACAAGTCTCTATAGAATCTCTGGACCGACCTGGCAATAAGCTAACAATTTAATGAGTCCACAGAAAGAACCTACTTTTATGATTTTCTTGGTGCCTACTGGGGCACTTTCAATGAAATACAATATGTCCCAAATCACATAGGATTCCATGAAAATGACCGATGCTATGACCGAAATATTGAGCTATAGTTTTAAAAAGTGAAAATGTTTCTGGAAGTATTTACAAGAAGCTTCATCTATGAAAAGTTATTTAGAAAAGCTTATTCTGGATGGGAAAATGGGCCTGTGTTAGTTTTTCTGATGCAGCATTCTAAATCTTCCCTGCCAATTGAACAATTCACTCCATTAAAGTGGAGAAGATCCCATGGAGTCTTGTTTGTTCCTATCATGGGAACATAAACCATAGTTAAGACACAAATGCCCAATTTTGAAGCACTCAGTTCTAAAAATATTCACCTTTTTAAATAGGGGACCCACCTGAGAGGGCACAACTGGTGCAAGGGTCCACAGTTCTCAAAGGGCTTTCTTACTATGATTGATTTTCCTTGTCCCAAATGGGTTTTTACTCCATCTTTTTCTTCTTGAAATGAGAAGACTACCTAATTATGTGTTTCTCAGAGACAATTGATATAGAAACAGCAATTAATTCATCTATTTGATTTCCTGAGTTGGGTAAAATTCTTGAGAAAGCCTCTGGCCTTAGAGCTAACCAATATACTACAATATAGCGCATGAGATTGCAGCAAGCCCCAGTGAGGTCATGGGTGGCCTCACAAAGCCTGTTTGGGAAATATCTGTGCTACAAAGTCATAAGACAGCATTTCTAGAAATGACAGGCCATTTGTCATTTAGTGAAGAATAAACAGCCTCAGTCTATAGACATAAAACTGGTGGCTGAAATGCAGAAGTCCCAGAAAGGGTAGATGAAGAGGTAAGAAGGAACTGAGCTCAAGGTTTGACTTTGGGCATTCACTAACAGTCAATCTGATAAGGGCAAGCTGCATAGTACCCAAATAAGGGAATTTAAAATAAGTAGATACTTAATCAATGTGAGTTGATGATGATAATAAGCTTTCAGGACAGAACCAGCCACAAGGCTGAGCTACAAGGCTCAAATTAAAGCATTATATACTATAGAGAGTAATGAGGTTAATTCTGAGGGTCCCAGAAATGGAATCTCTAAGTCGAGAAGAGAGTCAAGAGCAAGATCAGCAAGTGTTATAGACAAGATTTACCTGTCTCCCCCAAAATGTATACGTTGAAGTTCTAACCCCCAGTGTGGCTGTATTTGGAGTAAGGAGGTAATTAAGGTCATAAAGTTTGGTCCCTGATCTAATAGGATTAGTGTCCTTATAAGAAGAGACACCAAAGAGCTCACTCTCTCTCTCCAAGTGCACACACCACACCAAGAAAAGGCCATTGATAACACAGTGAGAAAGTGGCCATCTGCAACCCAAGAGAGGAACCCTCACCAGACACCAAACCTGCTGGCATTTGATCTTGACTTCCAGCCTCCAGAACTATGAGAAAATGAGTGTATGTTATTTAAGCCACCCAGTCAGTAGTATTTTGTTATGGCAGCCCTAGCAGACTAATACAGCAAGCATTGGCAAACAGAGAACTTGGAAAGGGAGTTATATGATTTTAGGTTTTCATAAGACCCATGAATTGAGAAATTAGATGTTACAGCATTAGATTTTATATTTCACAATACAGTGTAAGCTGCAGGAGATCGGATACTTAGTCATTCACTACTATATCCCCAATTCATAGAACTTAGCAGTTGCTCAATAAATATTGGTTGAATGAATTATATCTTAGAAAGACTGGCCACAGACCTGCAGGGAGGGCAACTGGAAACAAAAGCAGAGAGGAAAGCAGCTCCCACCGCAGCATTTTGCACACAAAAGACACTGGACTGACATTATATCCCAAAACAGAGACAATTGCAGAAGCAATCACAATAGGCTTTCCAACATTTCAGAGTAAAGTCATTTCTCTAGACTACTATACAAATTCTCAATGAGCCACCTTGGTTGTCTTTCAAAAGGCAAGAGGTAGAAAATGCTGTTAATAAAAAGGCAACGAATTCAGGTTGAACATAATGGAATTCCTTACTTTTCCAAGACAATAGCCATTGAGTGTCATGACCCAACACTGAAAATAAACTTGGAAACAAGATGCAAGGGCCAAAAGTGTGTGTGCGTGTGTGTGTATATATATATATATTTATGAAACATCTCATAATTTTCAGATTACTCACCAATAAAGAAAATTCAATCAATACAAAGATCATTAATATTGCCAATATTATATGCTGTAAGTACATGTATAGGAATTTTATACGTCATGATATACGAGAGTTTAGGAGAAAGCCCCATGGTAAAAAAAAATTTAAGCCACTGTTTCTTTCATGTACACTTATATTCCATCAGCCAAAGCAAATCCTAAATTACAAGCCCAAAGTCAAGAGGAACGATGTTCATTTTATATACCAAGGGACCACAACAAGGATATGCATACATAATTTTGTTATAGAGAAATAAAGTATTGGAACTAATAATTTAATCTAACACATTGGTATTTTCCTACTTTTAAAACTTGAAATTCTTTAGGGTTTGTAGTGTTATGTCACTGTGTTATTATTTTGCATATCTTGATATTAAAGAGGTGAAACACATTTTCATGCATTTTGTTTTGACAGATGAATTTTATTTAAAAAGTATGTGGGAGTGTTATGTATATATTCCAAATTTAAGTCAATTGTCTATTATCTTTTGCACATATCTTCTCTCACGTCTTTTGAAGTCTCTTGTCTTCACTTTCTTCTAATACTCTGAGGACCTGAATATTTCACTTTAATGTAGTCAAATTATCTATCACTTTAATGGTAAATGCTTTTTAGCATTTTTTAAAGAAGTTTTTCCTACTTCAAAAATCACAAAATCGTTTTTCTGTATTAATTTCTTTAAACGAGTAGTTTTCCCTTAAACAATTAGGTCTTTAATACACCTGGGATTTAGGGAAGGGGCAGAGTATGAGGTAGTGGTGGTCTGATTTCGTTTTTTTAAACATAAACTACAATTGTCTCCTCACCTTTTGTTGAAAACCCTGTATTTCTCCACTTATCTGTTACGCCTTCTCTCTCATATGTCAAACATCCATTTAGACATTATTTTTTGAGGGGCGCTATTCATCCTGCCCATTGTTCTATATTTCTCTTACTGAAGCATGGTGTTTTATTTACTAAAAAATAATAATAATCTTGATATCTAGTAGGAAAAGTCCACCCACCTCAAGAGTAGGGAAAGTTAAAATGCCACAAAATGTACTCTTCTTGCTTCAGTAAGATTCGTTTGTTTTTCTTTTCTTCCTAGATAAATGCACCCCAGATCATTGCAAGCCTTTAGTTAATTTTCAGACTTCCGGAAAACTTGATTATAAGACTATTTGCCAGCATTCTATTGTTTTAATAAATGAAATGATTTGTAGAGGTACTTATTGTGCCATTCCTGCTGACATCACCCTGATAAATAATTTTTTAATATTGAATTTTTTGTCTTTTTTTTTTTTTTTTGAGACAGAGTCTCCCTGTCTCCTTCTGTCACCCAGGCTGGAGTGCAGTGGTGCAATCTCGGCTCACTGCAAGCTCTGCCTCCCAGGTTCATGCCATTCCCCTGCCTCAGCCTCCCGAGTAGCTGGGACTACAGGCGCCCGCCACCACACCCAGCAAATTTTTTTTGCATTTTTAGTAGAGACCAGGGTTTCACTGTGTTAGCCAGGATGGTCTCAATCTCCTGACCTCGTGATCCGCCCACCTGGCCTCCCAAAGTGCTGGAATTACAGGCGTGAGCCACTGTGCCTGGCCTTATTTTTTGTGTTACTAGCATTGTATACAATGCTTAGTAGAAGTAGTAAAACTAAACTTAAACTTTCTTTTCTTATTGGTAACCTCAAAGCAAAGGTTTCTATGTTGTCGTTGTTAAGTATAGTGCTGCTATAGATACTTTATATAACCTCTACCAGATTAAGAAACCATGTTTCTTTGTCAGTTTTCTAAGATTTCTGTCTAATTTGAATGTTATATTTTTCTGCACATATTGAATAATATAATTATTCTCCTCTAAACCCTTAATGTCATAAATTACATTAATTGCTTTTCTAATAGTAAACTGAACTTGGTTTTCTTAGATAAGTTAAACATGGCCATAATTTCTTATCCTTTTATGTTTTGTTGGAGCATATTTGTTAATATTTTGTTTACGATTTTTCACCACAATTCATGACTGAAATTGGCCTGTAATTTTCCTTCTTCATACTATACTTTTCAGATATTGGTGATGTCAATATCATACCAGACTCATAACATAACTTGAGGAGTTATTTCACATTAACTGTAAGATGTCGTGTAAGACTAGAATACATTCTACCCTGAGAGTTTGATAATACTCACTTGTGAACCATGGATTCCCCTAATACCTAGTGGTATTTTTTAATTTAAATATTTTTCCTCAATGCATTTAAAATGTGTTTATATTTTATTCAATATTTTAAGTATTTTTCAAGGAGAGATTTAATATAAATAACTTGGTCCAACATTTTGCCAGAAGTAGAAGTCAATATTTCTCTTCTATTGCTAGAAATACCAATGTGTTCTTGCCTTATCCTACCTTATAATTGTTAAAATTATAGAGTTGTATATCTTTCTCTAACTTGTTTTTATTTTCCCAATGCCTCCTTGGTTTCAGTAGCACTATTTTCTCTCTCCACTATGTAAACCTATTGTTCTTCTATCCTGTACAGTTGACTTTTCTTCTGATAAATTTTATTCAGCAGCATGACTCTTTAAGATTATTGCATAAAGGTCAGAAGATAGTTTCAAATTTCCTTGTACACTCAAATTACTTTAGTATGTACAAATACTTTCTAATTCTTACATCTCATTTTATTAATTCACATCATCTTTACTATGAGACTTATTTAATTTGATATATAGAGCTTCCTAGTTTCTTCTTCTTATTCAGACTTATCAAGTCACATGAGACCATAATGCTTACCATAACACTCAACATCAACACAAAATGAACGGGACAAGTTTTAAAATCATACAAAGTTAAAGAAACACAAATGGGCTTCCGGTTCCAAGATGGCCAAATAGGAACAGCTCCGGTCTGCAGCTCCCAGCATGATTGACACAGAAGACAGGTGATTTCTGCATTTCCAGCTGAGGTACATGGTTCACCTCATTGGGACTGGTCAGAAAGTGGGTGCAGCCCACAGCCCACAGAGGGCAAGCTGAAGCAGGGTGGGGCATCACCTCACTGGGGAAGTATAAGGGGTTGGGAGATTTCCCTTTCCTAGCCAAGGGAAGCCATGGCAGATTGTACTGGGAAAATCGGGACACTGCCACCTAAACACTATGCTTTTCCAATGGTCTTAGCAAACAGCACACCAGGAGATTGTATCCCACACCTGGCTCAGTGGGTCTCACGCCCACGGAGCCTTGCTCACTGCTATCCAAGATCGAACTGCCAGACGGCAAGCCTGGCTGGGGGAGGGTTGTCTGCCATTGCTGGGCTTGAGTAGGTAAACAAAGTGACCTGGAAGCTTGAACTGGGTGGAGCCTACTGCAACTCAACAAGGCCTGCCTACCACTGTAGACTCCACCTCTGGGGGCAGGACATGGCTCAACAAAAGGCAGCAGAAACTTCTGCAGACTTAAACTTCCCTGTCTGACAGCTCTGAAGAGAGCAGTGGTTCTCCCAGCATGGTATTTGAGCTCTGAGAACAGACAGACTGCCTCCTCAAGTGAGTCCCTGACCCCCATGTAGCCTAACTTGGAGACACCTCCCAGTAGGGACTGAGGGACACCTCATATAGGCAGGTGCCCCTCTGAGACGAAGCTTCCAGAGGAAGGATGAGGCAGCAATATTTGCTGTTCTGCAATATTTGCTGTTCTGCAGCCTCTGCTGGTGATACCCAGGAAAACAGGGTCTGGAATGGACCTCCAGCAAACTCCAAGAGACCTGCAGCTGAGGGACCTGTTTGAAGAAAAACTAACAAACAGAAAGGAATAGCATCAACATCAATAAAAAGGACATCCATACCAAAACCCCATCTGTAGGTCACCATCATCAAAGACCAAAGGTAAATAAAACCACAAAGATGGGGAGAAACCCGAGCAGAAAAGCTGAAAATTCTAAAAACCAGAGCGCCCCTTCTCCTCCAAAGGATCGTAGCTCCTTGCCAGCAATGGAACAAAGCAGGACAGAGAATGATTTTGACGAGTTGACAGAAGTAAGCTTCAGAAAGTCGGTAATAACAAACATCTCCAAGCTAAAGGAGGATGTTTGAATGAACTCATCGTAAGGAAGCTGAAAACCTTGAAAAAAAGATTAGACAAGTGTCTAACTAGAATAAACAGTGTAGAAAAGAACTTAAATGACCTGATGGAGCTGAAAACCATGGCACGAGAACTATGTGATGAATGCACAAGCTTCTGTAGCTGATTCAATCAACTTGAAGAAAGGGTATCAGTGATTGAAGATCAAATTAATGAAATGAAGCAAGAAGAGAAGTTTAGAGAAAAAAGAGTAAAAAGAAATGAACAAAGCCTCCAAGAAATATGGGACTATGTGAAAAGACCAAATCTAGGTTTCATTGGTGGACCTGAAAGTGACGGGGAGAATGCAACCAAGTTGGAAAACACTCTTCAGGATATTATCCAAGAGAACCTCCCCAACATAGCAAGGCAGGTAAACATTCAAATTCAATAAATACAGAGAACAACATAAAGATACGCCCTGAGAAGAGCAACTCCAAGACGCATAATTGTCAGATTCACCAAGGTTGAAATGAAGGAAAAAATGCTAAGGGCAGCCAGAGAGAAAGGTTGGGTTACCCACAAAGGAAAGGCCATCAGGCTAATAGCAGATCTCTCAGCAGAAACCCTACAAGCCAGAAGAGAGTGGGGGCCAATATTCAGCATTCTTAAGGAAAGGAATTTTCAACCCAGAATTTCATATCCAGCCAAATTAAGCTTCATAAGTTAAGGAGAAATAAATTCCTTTACAGACAAAGAAACACTGAGAGATTTTGTCACCACCAGGCCTGCCTTACAAGAGCTCCTAAAGGAAGCACTAAACATGAAAAGGAGCAACCGGTACCAGCCACTGCAAAAACATGCCAAATTTTAAAGACCATCGATGCTAGGAAGAAACTGCATCAACTAACGGGCAAAATAACCAGCTAACATCATAATGACAGGATCAAATTCACACATAACAATATTAACCTTAAATGTAAATGGGCTAAATGCCCCAATTAAAAGACACAGACTGGCAAATTCGATAAAGAGTCAGGACCCATCAGTGTGCTGTACCCATCTCACGTGCAGAGACACACATAGGCTCAAAATAAAGGGATGGAGGAAGATCTACCAAGCTAAAGGACTGCAAAAAAAAGCAGGGGTTGCAATCCTAGTCTCTGATAAAACAGACTTTAAACCAACAGATCAAAAGAGACAAAAAAGGCCATTACATAATAGTAAAGGCATCAATTCAACAAGAAGAGCTAACTATCCTAAATATATATGCAGCCAATGCAGGAGCACCCAGATTCATAAAGAAAGTCCTGAGAGACCTAAAAAGAGACTTAGACCCCCACACAATATTAATGGGAGACTTTAACACTCCACTGTCAATATTAGACAGATCAATAAGACAGAAGGATATCCAGGACTTGAACTCAGCTTTGCACCAAGCAGACCTAATAGACATCTACAGAACTCTCCACCGCAAATCAACAGAATATACATTCTTCTAAGCACCACATCACACTTATTCCAAAATTGACCACACTGCTGGAAGTACAGCTCTCCTCAGCAAATGTAAAAGAACAGAAATCACAACAAACTGTCTTTCAGACCATAGTGCAATCAAATTACAACTCAGGATTAAGAAACTCACTCAAACCACACAACTGCATGGAAACTGAACAACCTGCTCCTGAATGACAACTGAGTACATAACGAAATGAAGGCGGAAATAAAGATGTTCTTTGAAACCAATGAGAATGAAGACACAACATACCAGAATCTCTGGGACACATTTAACGCAGTGTGTGGAGGGAAATTTATAGCACTAAATGCCCACAAGAGAAAGCAGTAAGAACTAAAATCAACACCCTAACATCACAATTAAAAGAACTAGAGAAGCAGGAGCAAACACATTGAAAAGGTAGCAGAAGGCAAGAAATAACTAAGATCAGAGCAGAACCGAAGGAGATAGAGACACAAAAAACCCTCCAAAAAATCAATGAACCCAGGAGCTGGTTTTTTTAAAATATCAACAAAATTGATAGAGTGCTAGCAAGACTAATAAAGAAGAAAAGAGAGAAGAATCAAATAGACACAATAAAAAATGATAAAGGGGATATTACCACTGATCCCACAGAAATAAAAACTAACATCAGAGAATAGTATAAACACCTCTATACAAACAAACTAGAAAGTCTAGAAGAAATGGTTAAATTCCTGGACACATACACCCTTCCAAGACTAAACCAGGAACAAGTTGAATAACTGAATAGAGCAATAACAGGCTCTGAAATTGAGGCAATAATTAATAGCCTACCAACCAAAAAAAGTCAAGAACCAGATGGATTCACAGCCGAATTCTATAACAGGTACAAAGAGAAGCTGGTACCATTCCCTCTGAAACTATTCCAATCAATAGAAAAAGAGGGAATCCTCCCTAACTCATTTTATGAGGCCAGCATCATCCTGATACCAAAGCCTGGCAGAGACACAACAAAAAAAGAGAATTTTAGACCAATATCCCTGATGAACATTGATGCAAAAATCCTCAATAAAATACTGGCAAACCGAATCCAGCAGCACATGAAAAAGCTTATCCACCAATATCAAGCTGACTTCATCCCTGGGATGCAAGGCTGGTTCAACATAGGCAAATCAATAAACCTAACCCCGCATGTAAACAGAACCAAAGGCAAAAAACACATGATTATCTCAATAGACGCAGAAAATGCCTTCGACAAAATTCAACAGCCCTTCATGCTAAAAACTCTCAATAAACAAGGTATTGATGGAATATATCTCAAAATAATAGGAGCTATTGATGACAAACCTACAGCCAGTATCATACTGAATGGGCAAAACCTGGAAGTACTCCCTTTGAAAACTGGCACAAGACAGGGATGCCCTCTCTCACCACTCCTATTCAACATAGTGTTGGAAGTTCTGGCCAGGGCAATCAGGCAGGAGAAAGAAATAAAGGGTATTCAGTTAAGAAAAGAGGAAGTCAAATTGTCCCTGTTTGCAGATGACATGATTGTATATTTAGAAAACCCCATCATCTCAGCCCAAAATCTCCTTAAGCTGATAAGTAACTTCAGCAAAGTCTCAGGATACAAAATCAATGTGCAAAAATCACAAGCATTCTTATACACCAATAACAGACAAACAGCCAAATCATGAGTGAACTCCCATTCACAATTGCTTCAAAGAGAAAAAAATACCTAGGAATCCAACTTACAAGGGATGTGAAGGACCTCTTCAAGGAGAACTACAAACCACTGCTCAATGAAATAAAAGAGGACACAAACAAATGGAAGAATGTTCCATGCTCATGGATAGGAAGAATCAATATTATGAAAATGGCCATACCGCCCAAGGTAATTTATAGATTCAATGCAATCCCCATCAAGCTACCAATGACTTTCTTCACAGAATTGGAAAAAACTACTTTAAAGTTCATATGGAACCAAAAAATAGCCCACATTGCCAAGACAATCCTCAGCAAAAAGAACAAAGCTGGAGGCATCACGCTACGTGACTTCAAACTATACTACAAGGCTACAGTAACCAAAACAGCATGGTACTGGTACCAAAACAGAGATATAGACCAATGGAACAGAACAGAGGCCTCAGAAATAACACCACACATGTACAACCATCCGATCTTTGACAAATCTGACAAAAACAAGAAATGGGGAAAGGATTCCCTATTTAATAAATGGTGCTGGGAAAACTGGCTAGCCATATGTAGAAGGCTGAAACTGGATCTTTTCCTTACACCTTATACAAAAATTAATTCAAGATGGATTAAAGACTTAAATATTAGACCTAAAACCATAAAAACCCTAGAAGAAAACCTAGGCAATACCATTCAGGACATAGGCATGGGCAAGCATGTCATGACTAAAACACCAAAAGCAATGGCAACAAAAGCCAAAATAGAAACATGTGATCTAATTAAACTAAAGAACTTCTGCACAGCAAAAGAAACTACCATCAGAGTGAACAGGCAACCTACAGAATGGGAGAAAATTTTTGCAATCTACCCACCTGGCAAAGGTCTAATATCCAGAATCTACAAAGAATTTAAACAAATTTACAAGAAAAAAAATCAAACAACCCCATCAAGAAGTGAGCAAAAGATATGAACAGACACTTTTCAAAAGAAGACATTTAGGCAGCCAACAGACACATGAAAAAGTGCTCATCATCACTGGTCATCAGAGAAATGCAAATCAAAACCACAATGAGTTACCATCTCACACCAGTTAGAATGGTGATCATTAAAAAATCAGGTAACAACAGGTGCTGGAGAGGATGTGGAGAAATAGGAACACTTTTACACTATTAGTGGGAGTGTAAACTAGTTCAACCATTGTGGAAGACATTGTGGCGATTCCTCAAGGATCTAGAACTAGAAATACCATTTGACCCAGCAATCCCCTTGCTGGGTATATACCCAAAGGATTATAAATCATGCTACTATAAGGACACATGCACACATATGTTTATTGTGGCACTATTCAGAATAGCAAAGACTTGGAACCAACCCAAATGTCCATCAATGATAGACTGGATTAAGAAAATGTGGCACATATACACCATGGAATACTATGCAGCCATAAAAAAGGATGAGTTTATGTCCTTTGTAGCGACATGGATGTAGCTGGAAACCATCATTCTCAGCAAACTATCACAAGGACAGAAAACCAAACACCGCATGTTCTCACTCATAGGTGGGAACTGAACGATGAGAACACTTGGACACAGGGCAGGGAACATCACACACTGGGGTCTATTGTAGGGTGGGGGGATGGGGGAGGGATAGCATTAGGAGAAATACCTAGTGTAAATGGCAAGTTAATGGGTACAGCAAACCAACATGGCACATGTATACATATGAAACAAACTTGCACCTTGTGCACATGTACCCTAGAACATAAAGTATAATAAAAAAAAGAAAACAAAAGAAACACAAATAAATTAAACTATGACAAGTGACAAGACATTTATATTCTTAGAATACTAATGAGAGGATGAAGAATATGCCATAAAAGAGACAAGGAAAACAACTGAGATTGTCTTTAAAAAAGCTGGACTATAGATGTTACCGCCTGCCAGTTATTCCCCTCGGCTCTTCACCAAATATTCAGCAATATTATACTAATCTCCAGAGTCAGGGAAAGAAGTTCAGGGAAATTCTCCCTCAGGTGTGCAGGGTTTCCTGTATATTCAAGGCAGCAACCTTAGCAGGTGGGAGATCAAGAAAAGAAAGCTAAAAAAAAAATGTTATCAGTAACTTTAGGCTTTCAAACATGAAAGACTGTGAACACATTAGTAGAATTGAAAGAAACCCATCCGGGGCATTCTAGACCTTCATAGAGTGAAGAGCATTTGCTCTCTGAATGCCTTGAGGAGACCTCAGTGCTCAAAAAAGATATACTGTGGCCCAGTAAGCGTGAGGTAGGACTGGAAAGCAAAAACAAAACAAAAAAACTCCACAGCTGCTCCAAATTCTAGCAGCTAGGATAGAAAGTAGAAAAATATTTCTCACATTTACAAAAATTGGTAGCGTGACTGTAAACTAGGTAAATTTCCAGAATGTTGTTAGTGCACATATCCTAGATCTCACTTAGAGGAATGTCCTGTTCCCAACCTAAAAGTGCTTAAAGTCAGTGGTAAAATAAATTAAAGCCATGACAAACTTCAGATCCAATACATCTGCACATCAGAATGACTTCGACACCTCTCCAGCAGTCTGAAAAATGTGGTGTGCCCTTTCTGAAGATAAACATTATTTACTTCTATCTCTACTGATATTTATACAAACTTATCAGTATACAATAAAACATTGTAGGACACATGTAAAAGTAATAAAATGAGACCCTTGCTCAGAAGAAACAGTTAATAAATGCAGACCCAGAGATTTTCAAGACAATGAAATTATTGATGTGGGCTTTAAAATGATTGTGACTAAAATACTAGAGGTTCCAGAAGAAAAGGTTAATGAAATGTGTAAAGAGGTGGGGAAATTTATCAGAGAGATAAAGGCTATAGCAAAAATATTGGACAGACCCAGTGGCATATGCCTATAATCCCAGCACTTTGGGAGACCGAGCGGGTGCATTGCTTAAGCCCAGGAGTTTGAGACCAGCCTGAGACACATAGCAAAACCCCATCTCTACAAAAGAAAAAAAAAAAAATACAAAAATTAGCCAAGTGTGGTGGTGCACGCCTGTGTTCCCAGCTACTCAGGAGGCTGAGGTGGGAGGGTTGTTTGAGCCCAGGAGGCAGAGGTTGCAGTGAGCCATGATGGAACCATTGTACTCCAGCCTGGGTGACAGAGTGAGACCCTGTCTCAAACAAAAAGGAAATACAATGAAAAGTGCCAAGTCCAAAATAAAAAATTAATGGCTTAACAGTAGAGAAAACTATCAGAAAACTTGAACAGCAGTTAAATAGGAAGAATCCCAACTAAAACTCAGAATGAAAAAAGTGAACATAACAAAACAGTTATGTGTATTGTAGTCCCCTCAAAAAGAGAGAGGATGAGGCAGAATGATGAGACAATGAATGGCATGTTAAAAAACTAGGACCCACTGGTCCAAAATGCTCAGCAACGAACACAGGATAAATACCAAGAAAACTATGCCAATCTGCAGAATAATCAAGTTCCTGGAAATGAAAATAAATAGCAATTTGTAAAAATAGCCAGAGAACAAAAGACTCATTACATACAGGAAAAAAATAATATAAATGGTGGCTACCATTTTATCAGAATAATAAAAGCCAGATGCATATGGAATAACTTTAAAGTGCTAAACATAAATAAATAAATACTGTCAAATCTATGATGCTATCTCCAGTGAAAATATCTTTAAACTATGGAAGCAGTAGAGATATTATCAGATAGCCAAAAGTTAAGAGTTTGTCTCCAACAAATCTACACTTCAATAAATTAATACATAGCACATAAATAAATAGAAAAATAAGTTATTTAAGTTGAAAGAAAGGTGGACCAGAGGAAACCAAATTCTTTACAAATGCATGAAGCTATCAGAAAAAGTAAATAACTGAGTAAACATAAAAGACTTTAAATTACCTTGATTATATTTTTTATATTTTGTTACATTTATAAATTTTAAGGGACTTTTTTTATTTTAAAAATAGTAAAAAATAGAGCATATCTGGGAGTAAATTATGATAACCTAAGAAACAAAGAATAGGGAAAATAAATGGAATTATACTGTTATAGCTTTTATAAGGTTCTTATGCAGACTGTGACATCATATGTTATTTTTATTTAAAGGTAGACTGTAGTGACTTCATAATTTTTATTGTAATTTCTAAAGCAACCAATTAAAAAAGAGATATAACTAAAATGTCAATACAAGAGATAAAATAAAATACTCCCACCCCCTGCAAAATAATGTGATTTACCAAACAGAAGATGTGAAAGGAAGACAGGAAAAAAAAAAGGACAAAAAGGACAAACAATTAGTACCAAAATGGAACACCAAAACAAACACATCAATAATTACATACTATGTAAATGGGATAACCATTCCAATTAAAAGAACTTACTATACTAAATAACAAAACAAGACCCAAATATATGCTGTTTACAAAAAGCAACCTTGATATAAAGACACAGATGGATTCAAATTAAAAGTGTAGAAAATATCCTTGTGAAAACAGTAAGCATAAGAAAACTTGCATAGCTATACTAATGTCAGACAAAGATTTCAAGACAAGAGTACTACTAGAAAGAGAAGAGCGTGTGTTATGGCAAAACAAACAAGTCATCAAGAAAACACAAAATCCCAAGCATGTATGCACTTAATTATTACAGAGTTTCAAAAGACATCAATTGAATTTGACAAAACTAATGGAAAAAATAGATAAATCCATAATTGTAGTTGGAGATTTTAGCAAACCTTTCTAAGTAACTATTAGAATAAGTAGACAAAAAGCCAGTGAAAATATAGATTTTAAATACACTATCAGTCTGACCCAATTGACACACGTAGGATATTACTTCTAACTGCAGAATATATATTTTTTTGAAGTGACCTGAAATATTCACTAAGATAGACCACATCGTGGACCTTAAACAAATTGCAATACATATCAAATAATTATAATCATACATAATTATCCTCAGGCTGCAATGATATCATATTAGAAATTAATAAGTATATCTAGCAATATACTTAGCACATATAGAAATTATAGAAGTTTTAATATATATAATATATTTGAATAAATATATTTGAATAAATATAAAATAAATACACAAAATGAATATAGTAACTATATATGTATAAGTATAGAGAAATTATAAATATGTAGAAAATCTAGAAATTAAAGTATGCCCAAATAGCTCATAGTTCAAAGAAAATATACAGGAAAATGAAAGAATACATTGGGGTAAATAATAAAAACACAGTGCATAAAAATAAAGGATGCAGTTATGCCAAAAGAAAAATTTTTAGTTTGAAATGAAAGTTTTTAAAAAGAATAAATTCTAACATAATAACCTAAGAGCCCACTTGAACATGCTAGAAAAAGAATAGCAAATTATATGCAAATAAGAAGAAAAAAATTTTTAAAAAAAGTAGAAACCAGTGAAATAGAAGTTGAACAAAAAATTGAGAAAATGAAGAGGTGAATAATTGATTTTTTTGAAAAGATTAATCTAACTAAAATGATCAAAAAATATAGAGGAAACACAAATTAACATCATGAATAAAGCATTTAAATGATAAGGTACATTATAACAAATAAATTTTATTATAAATGTTATTTTTGAATAATATAGATCTCCTAAAATGTAGATCATTATATAAGACGCAGCAAATGGATCAATTTCAAAAATAATATGTTAAATAAAAGAAGACAGACATGGAAGAATACTTATTCAATGATTCCATTTATAGGAAGTCCAAGAACAGATAAATTAAATAGTTACAGATATTAAAAAGTCATGGAAGCTGTGATGGGGAGGAAAATAAATTTTTGAAAATGTGTATGAGGGAAATTTCTGGTGTGTTGGAAATGGTCTATATTTTGCTTTCTTTGGTGTTTAGACAGGGGCTATATAATTGTTAACTGAACGATTAAGATGTGTATTTTATTTTATGTTACTAACTTCTCAATTATTAAAAAAAAACTTGAAAAGTTTCATTCTATGCTTGGAAGAGAGGTTGAACCCTATCATTATCTTATTTTTGACATCTTCAATCACCTGATAGTCCTCTTTTTGCTTAGCTTTCCCTCAATCCATTGGCCCCATACATCTCTTGGGAGTGTTTTTCCCTCCTTGTAAGCCTTTCTCAAGACTATTGTACTTTCTAGAATAATACCCTCCTTAACCTATCCAAATTCTACTGATCCTTCAAAGCCCAGTTCTAGTCTCCCCTGTCTTGCCCATCTACTCTTGCCATTATTAGTAGTAGTAACATTAATATTATTATGAATAATAACTACCATTTGTTGATGATAGCACATTCTGTACCCTGTATTGCTTCACGTGTTTAATCACTTCTTATAACCACTCCATGAAATAGACAATATCTCTATCCCTATTACAATAAACAAAGACTCTAAAGCAATTTGCAAAACATTGCAAAACTAAAAATAAACAGTTAACATTGTCTGACTATGAAAACTGTGCTCTTAAGCCCATATTATTCATTTAATCTTATTCTTTCTTTTGGCCAGTACAACTAAATACTTTAATATATTCGTTTTTGTTGTTACTGTCTCTTAAAGATGAAAACCAGGGCTATCATTTCTCCTACTCCTCCTAAAATTCTTAACATATTTGTAGTCACATAGACAGGAAAATTGTTGTTGACTGACTGAAAATAAAGTTACTGTCTCCATGTCTCTGGGTCTAGATCTTTGCCTAAGTAAATAAAGGAAACAGCCACATAATTATGGCTAAAATAATGGGAGTTTTGTTGATTTATGACTAAATTGTTGTGAATACTATCACTTGTCTGACATGCCCTGCGTAGATTATACTGTAATAACGTTTACAGCAAATCTCTTAAACATTGACATAAATACACACATATGTTTACTGCAGCACTATTTACAATAGGAAAGACTTGGAACCAGCCCAAATGCCCATCAATGATAGGCTGGATAAAGATAATGTGGCACATATACACTCTGGAATACTATGCAGCCATAAAAACGGATGAGTTCATGTCCTTTGCAGGGACATGGTTGAAGCTGGAAACCATCATTCTCAGCAAACTAACACAGGAACAGAAAACTAAACACCGCATGTTCTCACCCATATGTGGGAGTTGAACAATGAGAACACAGGGACACAGGGAGGGAAACATCATACACCAGGGCCTGTCAGGGGGTGGGGGGCTAGGGGAGGGATAGCATTAGGAGAAATACCTAATGTACATGATGGGTTCATGGGTGCAGTAAACCACCATGGCACGTGTATACCTATGTAACAAACCTGCATGTTCTGCACATGTATCCCAGAACTTAAAGTGTAATAAATAAATAAAATAAAATAAAAATAAAACATTGGCATGAATATAGAGACATAGTTATTATGTGTACAAATATTTAGTATTCAACAGATATATAATGAAAGCAAGGTTAAGTCATTTGTATAAAAGCTTTTAACACAAAATTAAAGCTAGAGATGTTTTATTTTACCCCCTTGTTTTTCTAAAAGAGCAAGTGACAAATATTGCACGTTGTAATTTGAGTTGTCATTGTTAAATTTTGGAAATTTGCTGTCATCCTTTGTTTCTTTTATGAAGATGTAAATATTATCCTTTTGAATATATCAAGGTATTCTTATTTTATGTCAATGAATACTAACTGTGAAAGTGTTCTCCACCCTTACCACTTCTCTTGCTCTTCTGAATATCACAGGTAATGACATTTATTTGTCTCCCTTGTCTTCTGACTTTCAACTAGACATGACCATTAGTAGCCATGGTAAAATTTGGAGGATGAGAGCAGGGTAAAACATTCAATGTATTTCTATCCTTCTCTTTCTACTTCTGGTGACATCTCTTGCAGGGATCAAGTATCCTGCTGGTCCAAACTTTCATCATGCAGCTTCCCAACCGCCCCCACAATTGTAACTCCCATAGGAGGACCTACCTTCTGGTCTCTGATAACACCATCCCTTTATCTCATCTCTCTAGCCCTCATATATGGTGCTGTCCTGCTGCTGCTAAGCTGTAGGTTGCTTCACCTTCTGCTTTTTTTATGCCTTAGCTGTTCTCTCTTTTAAAATAAAATAGATAGCTACTTCCAGTAATTGCCCTCTGTAGTAAATCTCCCCTCTTTGAAAGACCTGAAAGGGTGTCTGTTTTCTTATTTGGACCTTGACTGATATACCCATTAACTATCCTCTTTTAAATTAGTCAGCTAGTACAACCTAATGTTCCTATGTTACAGTAATGTACTTTCAAAAGCTTCAAATCCAGTAGCAAAACCTTCTCAGAAAACAAGTAAGCAATTTATGAAAATCCTTTTATTATCCTTTATTATTATCTCATTGAAGTTGTGATGACAACAATTAGTGGCACAATGGAAGTTTCATTGTCCCTATTCTTGTTGATAATATAAAGCTGCAAGTCACACCGATGATCATGAATACTAATTTCTGTTTTGGTCAGTGCTTCCTCCTTATTTAAATTTGTAAGTCATGTTTTGATTTCTGATTGGATTTGTCAGGAAATTGAATTGGAATGCCTAGAATAAATTATCAATTAATTAGTAGCCAGTGGAAAACTTTCACTAAATAAAATGAAATAGACATATGTTCCCACCTAAAGATGACAAGCATCTCAAGTAGCATTTCAAAAGAGGAGTAGTCATACTTTTGAAAGATAAGAAGACTAAGGCAACATATTTTATTCCTATGGATTTATTAATTAGCAAATTCTGCAAATTTATCTCATTTTTTACATCATGAATATATAATATTAAAATTTAATGCCTTTCTAAAATACTGTGTAATTGCTCTGTCTTGAGATAAATCAGAACATACTCTGTTAAACCCATTGAAACTCAGGATTCAATAGGTTTACTCTAGAGCCTCACACCAAGATGAGCCCCTAAGCCCCTGACACAGCCATCTGAAACTGCATTAAGTGATGTTGTTGACTGTGCCCTAGATCTACATCTGGGAAACTCAAAATTAGAGCTTCCTATATC
The DNA here is from genome assembly GCF_028878055.3 of Symphalangus syndactylus. NCBI lineage: Eukaryota > Metazoa > Chordata > Mammalia > Primates > Hylobatidae > Symphalangus > Symphalangus syndactylus. The sequence goes on from NC_072425.2 coordinate 107,288,457, forward strand.
AGGAATAGCAAACTAAAATGTGTTCTTTGTTTCTACTGTCCTGATATGCGTAAAGACAGGAATAACTTCATGCTCTACCAAGGCAGGCACGTTCTTTGATAATCTGTCATTGTTTTGCAGTGTTGTTAATCCAATAACAAATTAAATGTCTACAATGTGGGTCAGTGGAAAAAAGTCCTGAATCCACTGCTGCTATCACTTACTGCCATCAATGTCCTCTACTAACACCACCACCAACAAAGGGTAGATAGTCTACTGTATATGTAAGTGATGATTTGCAAACAGGATTTAATGTCACTTAATGATGTGCAATCTTGGGAGGCATGCTTCATCCTTTGGATTTTAGCTTACTCATCTATAAAGCAAAGAGTCTATATGACTGATATCCAAGTCTCTTTTACCTCTAATATTCCTTGACTTGGAATCTCAATCTCCCTTTGTTTGGCAATATTGTCTCCTTCTTAACTTGGCTAGATGTGCAAGGGAACACAGGAAACAAGACTCCCAAAGAACTGTGATATGGATAAATAAAATTATAGAAAAGCTAGCACTCATATTATTTTTCTAACACCTATAGAAAAAAATGCTAAACTATGTAGAAAAGCTACTGACCATCAACAAGTAAGACTGAGTGATGTGAAAGTCAAAGTTGGATAGCTCAACTAGAGCAGAAATAAAAAGAAAGTACCAAAGAGAGAAAATTTCAGTAGAAGAAATCATAATTTTCTTGTGCATTCCCTAAAGTTCAAGGGACAGTAAAGCCACTCACTTCATATTCACTCTTCTGAGATAATTAGAAATACATGTATTTCTAATGTGGAAATGTGGAGATGCTCCCTTTCCAATTTGATAGTTATATACCCTGAGCTAGGAAGCGTTTTCTTTTCAGCCTAGAAGAAAGGAATTACTTAAGCATCTGACAGAGAGAATCTCTAAAAAAATTTCTAACTTCTTTTTCTTTCATTTTTCATCTTACCTCATTCTCAGGTAACTGGAAGTTAAACAAAAGGAAAATCCATTCTGCGATGTAGCTTCATTTTAAAACAAAACAGTTTATCAAGTCGAGTAGGTATCTTTGTGTATTTTTACTCTATGAACAATTTATTCTTGAGTATTTGAGATGTAATGCGTGAAAGAATCTCACATAATAGAGACATATTTCTGTGTTTGGAGAAGAATTTGCTTTGCAGTAGTGAAGGAAAATTGAGTTGCTCAATATGGTTGTCAATGCATACAATCACAAGGAGTGTAATGAAAAAAATCAAATAGCTCCCCAATTTTCCAATATAAACTCAAAATTTAATCTATAAAATCTTTTGTGTGTTTTCAGAACGGATTGCCCATAGAGTTTGGAGGTTTTATAACTCATCATAGGATAAGACAGGAATCCAGTTTTTTTTTCTTTTTGTACACAAATGGAGAGCTCAGTACTTTGATAATAAAATAGAGCTTCAAGGTTTCATTACTAAATTGTGTGCCCTCACCGCATGTGATCACAAAGACCATAGGAGCATTATATAGAATCATTTATGTTCTTCCCACCACAGACTCCCCTGTCTCCTGACCAATCTACCAACTCCGAATAAAGAAGGGAAAAAAACTCATCCTTTTAGAATCTGCTTCAGAAAGTTTAGAGCACTAGATAGTCTTTTGGGGTCAGGAATTATTAATCCTAGACATGATTATCAAAATAATAAAAATAGCAACAAAAGCATTAATAATAATAATAGTTGTCATAATATTGAATACTTATGTAAGGATTTACATACATTGCCTAATTTGATTTTCACAACCCTGCTAAAGTATGTATTATTATATTATGCATTTTATAAATGAAGAAGGCAAGACTTGGAGAAGTTATATCAAACACCTAATTAATGAAAGATTTGAGATGTGTCTGCTCTATGATGGACCGCTTTCAGGAGGCAGCGGATTTTCCTTTTCTTCTTCTCATTTCTCATAACTGGAATCCCTCAGTACCTATTCCTGGAGATCAAAAGCAGTAAAGCAGAAACTATTGCAAGCCATTTTTTAAATATAAAAGCTATTATTTTTAAAAAATAAGCTTTATCAATTTATCACAGAGTGACCGCTCTTGAACTAGAAAGGAAAAAGTTCACTAAGAAATATCGAGGTATAGTTGCTAGTTTATTCCTTTCAGGTCTTATCCACTAGTATTGCTAGATATTTTATCAATTATATTATCCTGAAAATTATTTCATGTGCTTAATTTAATGTCGTCTCTTAGAGAAGTTTCTAAACCTATGCAGCAAATTCTTGATTGATGTTAGAATGGTTCACAAAGGTTTTTGCGAGTGTTTGTGATGTTAAAACAACGCAGTATTTTCATTTTTTAATATGAGTAGTATTTAAACTTTGTTTTAAGAGGTTGCAAGTTGTGTTGAGCACATATAAGTAGAGATAAGCTGAATTTATTAATAACTGAGTCAACATTTGTTTTAAAATTCAACTGCAAGTTACCAGCCTCCATAGTGATTGTTTTTTTAAACAGCTTCATTGAGCTACAATTCACATATCACACAGTATACCCATTTGAAGTGTATAATTCAATGTTTTTAGTATATTCATTGGGCTGTGAAATGAGCATCTCAATTTATTTCAAAATGTTTTGTCTCTTCTAAAAGAAATGTCATGCCCCACAGTAAATACCTATTCCACTCCACCCCTCTCCCCAACCACCGTCAGCCCTGAGAAACCACAAATCTGCTTCTTGTCTCTGAGTTTTCCTATACTAGGCATTTTATATAAATGTGACTATTCAATCTATCCCTTTTTGTAACCAGCTTTTTTTCACTGAGAATATCGTTTTAAAGATCCAACCATCTTGTAACTTGTATCAATATTTCATTTCTTTTTATTGCAGAATAATATTCTATTTAATGCGTATACAATACTATATTTATCCATTCATCAGTTGATGAATATTTGGGTTGTTTTCACTATTTGGCTATTATAAATAATGCTACTGTGAACATTGTGCATTGGGCTCAAGTGGACACAAAAATTTTATTTCTTTGAGGTAAATACCTAGGAGCAGAATTGCTGGGGTTTCTGGTTAACTTTATTTTTAACTTTTTGAGGAAGTGTCAAATTGATCTCCTCAGCAACTGTCCCATTTTATATTCCACCAGCAATGCATAAGGGTTGCAAATTATTTACATCCCCTCCAACTGTTATTATCTGTCTTTTTTATTGTAGATACCCTAGTGGGTGTAAAGTAGTATCACATTCTGTTTTTGATTTGCATTCCCCTAATGACTACTGATGCTGATAATTTATTTTAATATGCTTAGCCATTTATATATCTTCTTTGGAGAAACGTCTATTCAAATCCTTTTCCTTTTTTTTTTTTTTTTTTTTTTTGACACGGAGTTTCACTTTTGTTGCCCAGGCTGGAGTGCAATGGCACAATCTTGGCTCACTGCAACCTCCATATCCTAGGTTCAAGCGATTCTCCTGCTTCAGTCTCCTGAGTAGCTGGAATTACAGGCGCCCACCACCATGCCCAGCTAATTCTTTCATTTTTAGTAGAGACGGGGTTTCACTATGTTGGCCAGGCTGGTCTCGAACTCCTGACCTCAGGCAATCCACCCGCCTGGGCCTCCCAAGGTGCTGGGATTATAGGCATGAGCCAACATGCCTGGCCCCCTTTTCTGATTTTTAAAATTGTTACTGTGTTTTATTAAGGTAAAACTCATATAACATGGAATTAATCATTTTAAAGTGTACAACACAGTAAAATCATTTTAAAGCATTTAGTACTTTCACAATGTAACACCACTATTTCCTCTATCTAATTTCAAAATTACCTGTTAGTGCTCAATATAAATCACATTATTTGTGAGAAATCTAGACAAACTGTTAAAGTATGGCACAAAGGCCCTAAGCATGCAAAACACTCTTAACAGTCAGAGCATTCCATGAGCTCAATTCCCAGTAGCTGGCCAAAAGCTTGTGGTGAAAACAGGCCCTTCTTGGGAATACACAAGGTTTGAGCAATTCAAGACTGCTGGGTTAACCCTTTCCCCTACAACCTGTATCAAGAATATATAAATAGCTTTTAAAACTCAATAATAAGGCAAGCAAAGCAATAGAAATCGTAGAAATACTTTTTTTAAAAACTTTACTAAAGAAGATATGTAAATGGCCAAAAAGCACTTAGAAAAGATTCTCAACATCTTTCCTCATCAGGGAAATGAAAATTAAACAATGAGATACCACTAGACATAAGTATAATAGGATAGAATTAAGAAGATTGACAATACCATATGTTGGCTTCAATGTAGAGCAACTTGAAGTCTCATATATTGTTGGTGAAGTTGTGAAATGGCATAGCCACTTTGGAAAATGAACATACACTTACCATAAAATTCAGCAATGCCCAAGAAAATGAAAATATATGCCAACACAGACTTATATTCAAATGCTCATAACAGTTCTATTAATAATAGCCCAAATTGGAAACAATCCAAATTCCTTCAACAGGTGAATGGATTTACAAACTGTGCTGTATTCTTGCAATGTACTACTACTTGGAAATGTAAAAGCATGAACTTCAAATACACACACTACTGATACATACAATCACCTAAATATATCTCAAAAATGTGATGCTGAGCAAAAGAAGCCAGACATGACTGATGATTTATGGAATTCTGCAAAAATAAAACTAGTTTGTAAAGTTGGAAATCAGATAAGTGACTGCCAAGGGCTACAGATGGGGGTGGAGGGGAGGGTTGACTACAAAAATCACAGAAGAATTTGGGGGAGTGAAGAAAATGTTTAATCTTGATTAGGATTTTGGTTGCTTATGTTTGTCAGAACTCATCAAACAGAACTATTAAAACAGGTGTATTTGTTATGTGAAAATTATCCCTCACAGAGGAAGATTTATAAAAAGTGAAGCTGGCGGCACCGCATTAATACTCAACTGCATTTTATCACTTACCTTCCAGTTATGTGAGTAAATAAAACTCCTTTCCATTAAACCAATTTTGATTGATTTTTTGTTACTTGCTTACAAAAGCATCCATACTGATGTATCTCATAAATCATAAACAATCTATAATATATACAGACAAACCAGTTGATTATTTTATATATAAAATTCATGTATTGCAAATAATTAGGTTTTCACTCTCGTCCCTGTGAAGAGACCACCAAACAGGCTTTGTGTCAGCAATAAAGCTGTTTATTTCACCTGAGTGCAGGTGGACTGAGTCCGAAAAGAGAGTCAGCAAAGGGAGATGGGGTTGGGCCATTTTATAGGATTTGGGTAGGTAAAGGAAAATTACAGTCAAAGGGGGGTTGTTCTCTGGCGGGCAGAGTGGGGGTCACAAGGTGCTCAGTAGGGGAGCTTTTGAGCCAGGATGAGCCAGGAGAAGGAATTTCACAAGACAATGTCATCAGTTAAGGCAGGAACAGGCCATTTTCACTTCTTTTGTGGTGGAATGTCATCAGTTAAGGCAGGAACCAGCCATCTGGATGTGTATGTGCAGGTCACAGGGAATATGATGGCTTAGCTTGGGCTCAGAGGCCTGACATTCCTGTCTTCTTATATTAATAAGAAAAATAAAATGAAGTAGTGGTAAAGGGTTGGGACGGTGAAAATTTTGGGGGGTGGTATGGAGAGATAATGGGTGATGTTTCTCAGGGCTGCTTCTAGTGGGATTAGGGGCTGCTTCTAGTGGGATTAGGGGATTAGAGTGGGAGAGATTAAGCTGAAGGAAGATTTTGTGGTAAGAGGTGATATTGTGGGACTGTTAGAAGAAACATTTGTCATTTAGAATTATTGGTGATGTCCTGGTTATGTTTTTGTATGAATTGAAAAAATAAACGGAATAAGAGAAGGAGAAAAACAGGTATTAAAGGTCTAAGAATTGGGAGGACCTAGGACATCTAATTAGAGTGCCTAAGGAAATTCAGCATAGTCCTGTCAGCAAAGATTATTTATTTACTTCAAGAGTTAAGAGTGGCAGTTTGGGGATAGCACCAGGAGATATCAGCTGTGATGGCTTGGAGAAACAGTGTAAACCGGCAGTGTAAACAAGAGCAGGGCATGTGTGAGTAGTTGAGAATGGTGAATAAGAGTATGATCAGACAGAAGATAGTAGGGATGACAAGTTTTTTGGGGGCACAGTCTAAGTTGGTTTGGTGTCTAGAATGAGACTGGAGCCTAATAAAAAGGAGCATCTATACAGGAGCTCGAATGGGCTGTACCCTGTAGCATTCTGAGGATAGGTCTGACTTCTGAGAAGGGAAAGTGGTAAAAGCATTGTCCAGTCCTTTTTAAGTTGGTGGCTGAGCTTGGTGAGGTGTGTTTTTAAAAGACTTTTAGCTGTTCTACTTTTCCTGAAGATGGAGGACCGTAACGGATATAAAGGTTTCACTGAATACTAAGAGCCTGAAAAACTGCTTGGCTGATTTTACTAATAAAGGCTAGTCTGTTATCAGACTGTATAGAGGTGGGAAAGCTAAACTGAGGAATTATGTCTGACAGAAGGGAAGAAATGACTGCAGTGGCCTTCTCAGACCCTGTAGGAAAGGCCTCTACCTGTCTAGTGAAAGTGTCTACTTAGACTAAGAGGTATTTTAGTTTTTGGGACTTGGGGCATGTTAAGTAAAGCTAATTTTCCAGTCCTGGGCAGGGGCAAATCCTTGAGCTTGAAGTGTAGGGAAGGGATGGGGCCTGAATAATCCCTGAGGAGTAGTAGAATAGCAGATGCAACACTGAGAAGTTATTTCTTTGAGGATAGATTTCCACAATGGAAAGAAAATGAGAGGTTCTAAGAGGCGGGCTAGTGGCTTGTACTATAGCATAGCCTGCCTTTGCTGGTGTGTGGCGATTAGGCCTGGTGGAACTGCCATCAATAAATCAAGCGTGATCAGGGCAAGGAACAGGAAAGAAGGAAATGTGGGGAAATGGGGTGAATGTCAGGTGGATCAGAGAGATGCAGTCATGAGGGTCAGGTGTGGTAACCGGAATAATGTGGGAGGCCAGATTGAAGTCCGGGCCAGGAACAATGGTAATTGTGGGACTTAACAAAGAGTGAGTACAGCTGAAGGAGCCGGGGAGCAGAAAGTATATGCATCAGGTATAGGAAGAAAATAGATTTTGGAAGTTGTGAGAAATGTAGAGAGTGAGTTGAGCATAGTTTGTGATTTTGAGGGCCTCTAAAAGTATTAGGTCGGCAGCAGCCGCTGCACAGAGACATGATGGCTAGGCTAAAACAGTAAGGTCAAGTTGTTTGGATAGAAAGGCTACAGGGTGTGGTCCTGGCTCTTGTATAAGAATTCTGACCACACTAACCATGCCTAGGAAGGAAAGGAGTTGTTGTTTTGTAAGTGATTGAGGTTTGGGAGATTAATCGGACACGATCAGCAGGGAGAGCATGTGTGCTTTTATGAGAATTATGCTGAGACAGGTAATAGATGAGGATGAAATTTGGGCTTGACTGAAGTAACGGGGGCTGTCTGTGAAGCCTTGTGGCAGTACAGCCCAGGTAATTTGCTGAGCCAAACGGATGTCAGGGTCAGTCTAAGTGAAAGCAAAGAGAGGCTGGGATGAAGGGTGCAAATGAATAGTAAAGAAAGCATATTTGAGATCCAGAACAGAATAATGGGATGTAGAGGGAGGTATTGAGGATAGGAGAGTATATGGGTTTGGCACCACAGGGTGGATAGGCAAAACAATTTGGTTGATAAAGCAGAGATCCTGAACTAACCTGTAAGCCTTGTTTGGTTTTAGGACAGGTAAAATGGGGCAATTATAAGGAGAGTTTATAGGCTTTAAAAGGCCATGCTGTAGCAGGCAAGTGATAACAGGCTTTAATCCTTTCAAAGCATGCTGTGGGATGAGATATTGGCATTGAGTGGGGTAAGGGTGATTAGGTTTTAATGAGATGGTAAGGGGTGCATGATCAGTTGCCAAGGAGGGAGTAGAGGTTTCTTATACTTGTGGGTTAAGTTGGGGAGTTACAAGGGGAGGATGTGAAGGAGGGTTTGAACTGGGGGAAAAGGTGGCAATGAGGTGTGGCTGTAGCCTAGGAATAGTCAGGGAAGCAGATAATTTAGTTAAAGTGTCTTGGCCTAATAAGGGAACTGGGCAGGTGGGGATAACTAAAAAGGAGTGCTTAAAAGAGTATTGTCTAACTTGGCACCAGAGTTGGGGAGTTTTAAGAGGTTTAGAAGCATGGCCCTCAATACGCACAACAATTACAGAAGCAAGGGAAACAGGCCCTTGAAAAGAAGGTAATGTGGAGTGAGTAGCCTCCGTATTGATTAAGAAGCGGACGGACTTACCCTCTGCTGTAAGAGTTACCTAGAGAATCTGTGATAGTCCTGTAGGCTTGAGGCAATCAGGCAGTGTCAGTCTTCAGCTGTTAAGCAGAGAAGATCTAAGAAGGAGTCAGTCAGAGAGTCTTGGGCCAGAGTTCCAGGGGCTCTGGAAGTGGCTGCCAGGTGAGTTGAACAGTCCAGTTTTCAGTGGGGTCCCACACAGATGAGACATGGCTTAGGAGGAATCCTGGGCTGTGGGCATTCCTTGGCCCAGTAGCCAGATTTCTGGCACTTGTAGCAAGCTCCTGGGGGTGGAGGTTCTGGAGGAATGCCTGGCTGCAGCAGTTCAGGTGTTTGGAAGTTCTTGTGTGCTGGAGATGTGGCTGGGGTTTGTCTCACAGTGGAGGCAAGGAATTGCAACTTTTTTTTATTATTGTAACCTTGAAGGTGAGGTTAATTAAATCCTGTTGTGGGAGTTGAGGGCTGGAATTTAATTTTTGGAGTTTTATTTAATATCGGGAGCAGATTGGGTAATAAAATGTATTTCAAGAATAAGCCTTTGGACCTTTTAGGGTCTAGGGCTGTAAAGCGTCTCAGAGTTGCTGCCAAACAAGTCATGAACTGGGCTGGATTTTTATATTTGATGAAAAAGAGCCTAAACGCTATCTGATTTGGGATAAAGAAAAAGGAGCATTAACCTTGACTATGCCTTTAGCTCCAGCCACCTTTTTTAAGAGTAAATTGCTGGGCAGGTGGGAGAGGGCTAGTCACGGAATGAAACTGTAAGCTGGACCAGGTGTGAGGAGGGGAGGTGATGAAAAGATTATAGGGTGGAGGAGCGGAGGCTGATGAAGAATTGGGACCTAGCTCAGCCTGGCGAGGAGCAGCCTGGGCAGGAGGGGAGAGGTCAGGTGGGTCTGTAGAGGAAGATTAGAAAGACTCAGTGATGCTTGGGGTTGGGACTGAGGGGACAGGTGGAAGGGAAAGAAGGAAGTTTTGGGATGAGTTGTGCTGGGCACAGAGACCAGGGAGGGACCGATGTGTAAAAGAATGCCTGGACGTCAGGCACCTCAGACCATTTGCCTATTTTTTGACAAAAATTATTTAGGTCTTGTAGGATGGAGAAATTGAAAGTGCCATTTTCTGGTCATTTAGAACCACTGTCGAGTTTGTATTGGGGTCAAGCGGCATTGCAGAAGAAAATAAGATGCTTAGATTTTAGGTCAGGTGAGAGTTGAAGAGGTTTTAAGTTCTTAAGAACACAGGCTAAGGGAGAAGAAAGAGGAATGGAGGGTGGAAGCTTGCCCATAGTGAAGGAGGCAAGCCCAGAGAAAAGAGAGAGTAGAGACACAGAGGGAAGGGGTTCGGGGATTCTTACCCTTCAGAAAAGCGGGAAAGGGATCGGGGCACAGAGATACGACGTCAGGGCATGGAAATAAGGGATTGGGGCTCAGAGATATAAGAGGTTGGGGCACAGAAATAAGGGATCAGGGCACAGAGATATAAGGGGTTGGGGTACTTGCTCCTCCCCCTAGAAAAGCGGGACTTGCTGCTAAGGGTGAAGGAGAAGGCGTTGGGGGTTTCTTGCCCCCAGAAAGGTGGAGAAGGGGTAGAGACACGGAGAGAAGGGGTTGGGGTATTTGCCCCTCCCACAGAAAAGCCAGACTTGCTGCTAAGGGTGAAGGACCAAGGCAGGCATCCCTGCATGGTCTGACACCTCTAAAACATGGGTGAATAATCAGAGAGGCATCCCTGCAATGATTAAACATCAAGGGAAGGCTGCCTTCCCAGTCCATGACCGGCGCCAGAGTTTTGGGTCCATGGATAAAACGTGTCTCCTTTATCTCTACCAGAAAATGAAAGGAATTGAAATTAAAAGAAGGGAGAGATTGAAGTGTGGCACCAAGATTGAAAGGAGAAAGAGGTTGAGGGATAGTGAGGGAGGTTGGAGAAGAGAGTAAAAAGAGGCCGCTTACCGGATTTGAAATTGCTGAGATGTTTCTTGGGCTGGTTGGTCTGAGGACCTGAGGTCGTAGGTGGATCCTTCTCATGGAGCAAAGAGCAGGAGGACAGGGGATTCATCTCCCAAGGGAGGTCCCCCGATCTGAGCCATGGCACCAAATTTCTTTTTTTTTTTTTTTAATTATTATTACACTTTAGGTTTTAGGGTACATGTGCACAATGTGCAGGTTTGTTACATATGTATCTATGTGCCGTGTTGGTTTGCTGCACCCATTAACTCATCATTTAGCATTAGGTATATCTCCTAATGCTGTCCCTCCCCCCTCCTCCCAACCCACAACAGTCCCTGGAGTGTGATGTTCCCCTTCCTGTGTCCATGAGTTCTCATTGTTCAGTTCCCACGTATGAGTGAGAACATGTGGTGTTTGGTTTTTTGTCCTTGTGATAGTTTACTGAGAATGATGTTTTCCAGTTTCTTCCATGTCCCTACAAAGGACATGAACTCATCATTTTTTATGGCTGCATAGTATTCCGTGGTGTATATGTGCCATATTTTCTTAATCCAGTCTATCATTGTTGGACATTTGGGTTGGTTCCAAGTCTTTGCTATTGTGAATAGTGCCTCAACAAACATACATGTGCATGTGTCTTTATAGCAGCATGATTTATAGTCCTTTGGGTATATACCCAGTAATGGGATGGCTGGGTCAAATGGTATTTCTAGTTCTAGATCCCTGAGGAATTGCCACACTGACTTCCACAATGGTTGAACTAGTTTACAGTCCCACCAACAGTGTAAAAGTGTTCCTATTTCTCCACATCCTCTCCAGCACCTGTTGTTTCCTGACTTTTTAATGATGGCCATTCTAACTGGTGTGAGATGGTATCTCATTGTGATTTTGATTTGCATTTCTCTGATGGCCAGTGATGATGAGCATTTTTTCGTGTGTTTTTTGGCTGCATAAATGTCTTCTTTTGAGAAGTGTCTGTTCATGTCCTTTGCCCACTTTTTGATGGGGTTGTTTGTTTTTTTCTTGTAAATTTGTTTGAGTTCATTGTAGATTCCGGATATTAGCCCTTTGTCAGATGAATAGGTTGCAAAATTTTCTCCCATTCTGTAGGTTGCCTGTTCACTCTGATGGTAGTTTCTTTTGCTGTGCAGAAGCTCTTTAGTTTAATTAGATCCCATTTGTCAATTTTGGCTTTCACTCACGTCCGTGTGAAGAGACCACCAAACAGGATTTATGTCAGCAATAAGTCTGTTTATTTCACCTGGGTGCAGGTGGGCTGAGTCTGAAAAGAGGTCAGAGAAGGGAGATAGTGGTGGGGCCATTTTATAGGATTTGGGTAGGTAAAGGAAACTTACAGTCAAATGGGGGTTGTTCTCTGGCAGGCAGAGTGGGGGTCACAAGGTGCTCAGTAGGGGAGCTTTTGAGCCAGGTTGAGCCAGGAGAAGGAATTTCACAAGACAATGTCATCAGTTAAGGCAGGAACAGGCCATTTTCACTTCTTTTGTGGTGGAATGTCATCAGTTAAGGCAAGAAAGGGCCATCTGGATGTGTATGTGCAGATCACAGGGAATATGATGGCTTAGCTTGGGCTCAGAGGCCTGACATAGGTTATACAACTAGTTTTCATATATTTTCATAGTTTCTACTATAGTTTCCCTTTAATCTACATTTGAACATATATTTAGTTCCCTACCAAAAATCGTACATGTCAGTATTATGTTTTTCCCCCAAAATGAAATTTAAGCTAAACTAAAATCCGTAGTTGTTACATGATATATACGAAATTTGCTTTTAAGTAAATATTATTAAATGTTTTATTCAAATATACATACATATACAAATATATCATGAATTTTATAACATTTAGATCTGAAATTATATAACATATATTAGATTAAAATATAAATATTTAAAATACATTTTTAAAAAATTTCCAATATATAAGATATTTGGGGTAAGTAAATGGCATATAGATAGACAGATAGATATTTATAATAAGTTTATTCTAAATTTGAGAAGTGCTGATTTATCATATTAGAAATTAGAAAACTCACATTCATGGGTTACTAAATATCATTATAGTTTTTTTCCCTTCCTTGGTTGTTAGTAGGTGACAAAATGTAATTACTAAAGCTCTCTAACTTTTCAGGCTTTTATGTATTCTTTTCTATCAATGGACAGCTTAAAGAAATATATAAAATGGACCATAAGACCCAGATTGCATGAGTATCCCAGAAATGATTAACAAATAAAGGGTTTCCATTTATTTCTAAATTGTGTACATTGTGCACTTTATTCTTGCCTTTCTTTCTCTGCATGTTTTCCTAAAAAAACCATACTCTGGGGGATAGTAATAAGGCTTCTGTTTTGTTATTTCTTTTGGATTGGATACCCACTTACATTTCAGCAATGTGTTAAATCACTTTTCAAACTGATCTTAGAACCACTTTCTGAGGTGACCCTATTTTTATCTGGCCAACTTTGGGATCATTTTATGTCCTGAAACCAAAGCTGATTATTCTTTCTTTTCTATTAATGAATAGACTAAGCAGATACTCATGCCTGTCTAAACTAAGTTGCTGTATAGTCTTCTTGCATGATGTAGCAATGATGATGCTGAGTTTTAATTCAGTTGATAAGGATATTCGCACATTAATTTCCTTTTGTAGTACCTTTATGATAGCGCTGTATACATAAATTCTATCTATGCAAAATAAATAAATGAATTGATTTTGCTCTGTGGCCTTATTCTTTCTTCAATCGAATAAGGAAGAAAATTTTAAAATATTGAGTAAAAACTTCGTCTGAAAGATGAATTCTGATGAGAATCTTGCTAAATAAATATTTAATTAGTATTACAGAGAGACAATAGAAGACAGTGGTCAAAACCATGGGTTCTGAATCAAACACTCTTCAGTTCAAAAAAAGTTTCCTGTCAGTAGTAGTGTCACCATGGAGATATTTAATCCCTTTAAGCTTTAGTTTCCTAATCTATGAAATAACCAAATTAGGATGGACAAAATTAAATTACAAATAAGAAAGTAAAAATAAACTTAGCAAAGTGAATGACATAAATGGTCAATAACTTTTATTTTTAAAAATTGTTACTGTTATTTTTATCATTATTTTTGCCTAATAATTACATTTTTTTTCTTTATTTGCTAAACTACTGAAGTACAAAGATAAATGAAGGCATCAGAAATGGTCTTGTTCATTTCATAGTCTATCATTACGAACAAGACATGCTAACAGATGGTTTAATACAGTGAGATGATCTCTATCATGATATGAAAAATGTGCCGTGGTATTTCAAGGGAAGAAGACATTAAAGATTAGTTCTACCTCAGAGTGGGAGAAGGTAAAGGCTGACAGCTGCTGGAAAGATGACAAGAAAATCTTTATTAATGTTATGACATTTAGGCTTCCTCATAGACTACCTGTCTAGGTCTATTCAGTTGAGTCCCCCATTTTCCACAAGGATTATTTCAGACTTTATCCACCCCTCTTCACATTTATAATGCCCACTCTCCTCCCCATATTCTTAACAGATGACAGTGCTTTTCAAACAAGTTTTGGGAGAAAAAGAAGCCATCAGACTGGAACTCTATTAATTTCATTTTTTCCTAATATGTAACCTATTTGTACAAGATAGGTATACCATCAATGTCCCTTTGTTCCTGTTATACTAAAGGAACTTAAATCTCTATGTGTACTTTGGATCTTATCTCCTTCACCTTCTCAGAAAACTTTGTTATTTCTTCCTCTTTCTCTCTCGTATATTTAACAACTTCTGAACTGATTCCTTCTAGTTGGCTTTTAAATATGTTGTCTCCCACAGAAAATGAAATAAAATAAAACAAACACTTTGATATGGTTTGGCTCTATGTCCCCACCCAAATCTCATCTTGAATTGTAGTTCTCATAATCCCCATGTGTCATGAGAGGAACCTGGTGGGAGATAATTGAATCACGAAGGCAGTTTCTACCAGACTGTTCTCGTGATAGTGAGTGAGTACTCACAAGATGTGATGGTTTTATAAGGGCTTTCCCCCTTCGCTTGGCACTCATTCTCTCTCCTGCTGCCCTGCAAAGAGGTGCCTTTCACCACGATCATAAGTTTCCTGAGGCCTCCCCAGCCATGCTGAACTGTGTGTCAATTAAACCTCTTTCCTTTATGAATTACCCAGTTTCAGGCAGTTCTTTATAGCAGTATGAGAACAGACTAATACACACCTCCAGCTACTTCCTGGTCTTCTCTTTATAAGCAAACTTCTTTAGAGTTGTCTGTACTTAAGTATTTTGTTTTCATTTCCTCACCTTCACTCTTTATCTCATTCCAGTCTGGTTTCTGTCCATATCCCTTCATGGAAACAACTTTTACTAAGGTAACCAGTAAACACCATTTTACTAACCCCCCCTGCCAAAATATTTCTTACTTGACATCTCAGGAGCACCTGTTACATTGCCTATATTCTTTTTCTTAAAATACTATTCTCTTGACTCCCACGATACAACACAGTTTTTACTTACACACTAATTGCTTGTTTCTCTTATGGGCTTATTTGCCTCCACCTGGCTACTAAATATTAAGAATCTTAAAGTTCTGTTCACTTCGCATGCCACATCCTTCATCAGTGATGTCATCTATGCCAAGGACTTTAATTATCACCAGCATGCTATAAAATAAAAATAAAATTCTAAGCTCCCCAACCAATTGAATGGTCCCCTTCTCTCAGCCAAGGGCATTCCTAAGTTAACCTGAAAAACTAGTTCAGACCATGATGGGAAGAGAAGGTCAGACATGCCTCATTATACTCTATTCCCGTTGGAATTCAGGCACACCTGGCCATCATTTAACATTAAAACAGACTTTAAGGCTGACAAAGCAGACTCTTTACAGCAATAAGATACCAACATGACAGATAGCAGGCCCTAAAAGGAAATGGCCTTCAAAGCTGTATCTCCTGATCCAGGAGAGAATTAACTAAGAGTCTGGCACCTTTTAAAGTCTGATAAGAACATTTACAATGTATTCTCTCTGAAGCCTGCAACCTGGAGGACTCATTTGCATAATAAAAACCTTGGTCCCCACAACCCCTTATCTTAACTCAAACATTGCCTCCTATTGATTTCAGGTCTTCCTATAAACTCTTTCAACCAATTGCCAATAAGGAAATCTGAATCCACATATTACCTGGAAGTCTTCCACTTCAAGTTGTCCTGCCTTTATGGACTGAATCAGTGTCCATCTTACATGTATTGACTGATGTCTTCTGTCTCCCTAAAACATATAAAACCAAGCCGTAGCCCAGCCACCTTGGGGACACATTCTGAGGACCTCCTGAGTCTGTGTAACATGCAGGTCCCTAACCTTGGTGAAATAAAGTTCTAAATTAATTGAGACTTCTCTCAGATATTTTTTGGTTTATAATACCAATGACTCATATCCAACTGCCAATTGATGGCTCCTGTTAAGTGTCTCAAGGCACTTCAGTCTCTACATATCTAAACCCAATTAATATTCTCCAACTCTTACAACTACCCAATAATTCACTTAGCACAGTAGTCTTCTGATGTGAAAAACTATGCATGGTGAAAAACCAGACACATGTTTTAACTAATCTGTCGCCTTTATCCCCCCATCGGTCACGCAGTCGTGTCAATTTTATCCCTGAATATCTCAGTTCTGTTTTTTTCTATTTCCATTTCCACAGCCATAGTCCAAGCTGCCATTGTCCCTCATCCCAATAACTGCATTGTCCTCTGTATTAGTTTTCTACTACCAAGCAACAAATTGCCACACACTTAGTGGCTTAAAACAACACCAGTGTATTACCTCACAGTTCTGAAAGTTAAAAGTCTTGCATGGAGCATGGCATAGCTAGATTCTCTACTCGGGGCATCACAAAGCTAAAACCAAGTTTTCACATAAACTGAGTTCTTATCACTAGGCTCTGAAGAAAAATTCATTTGTAAGGTCATCCCTGCTGTTGGAAGAATTAAGTTTCTTGCAGCTGTAGGACTGAGATCCCCATTTCCTTGCTGTCTGCCAGCCAGGAATTGCTCTCAGCTCCCAGAGGCTGCCCGCATTCCTTTCCATATATCTCCCCTCACTCCAGCCATCACTGGTGCAACAAATCCTTCTTGTGCTTCAGATTTCTGACCTCTTCTTCTGTGATCTGCTAAAGTGGGAGTTCAACAATGAGAACATATGGGCATAGGGAGGGGAACATCACACACCAGGGCCTGTTGGTGGGTTGAGGGCAAGGGGAGGATAGCATTAGGAGAAATATCTAATGTAGATGACAGGTTGATGGGTGCAGCAAACCACCATGGCACATATATACCTATGTAACAAACCTGCAAGTTCTGCACATGTATCCCAGAACTTAAAGTATAATTTAAAAAAAAGAAAAGAAAATTCTCTACTCTTAAGTGGCTCATGTGATTAGGTCAAGTCAGATCCACATAAATTATCTGCCTTTGTTTACACTAACAGATTTGTCACCTTAATCTCATCTGCAAATTATTTTCACAGGAGACCTAGATTAATATTTGATTGAACAACTATGAAAAGGTGGCTGTACACCTGAGAAAAGGAGTGTTGGGGGCCATCTTAAAATTCTGCCTACCACAGTCTCTATGCTTATTCTTATCCCCTTCTACAGTTAATTCATGCTTCAGCCCAAGCAATCATCCCACACCCCATCCTGATACTGAACATACTCTCTGACTTTTTTGTTAGTGTATATATTGGACACAATGGAAAGTAAACATCTGAGTATTTGTATAATTTTGATCAAAGAAGCATAATACAATTTACACATAGTTGGAAGAATCATTTAGCATAAGTGTTATCAGTAAGGAATAATGACATATCACCCAAATAAAATAGCCCCAAATACTCACATATTAGGCTACTTTTATAATGACATAATAGTTCAATTATCTGAATTATTTGAGCATCTAATTTGAGCATCTAAATTGACAATTCTGGAGGTCACCTTAGGGGACAGTTTGTGTAGACAACCCCGTGAAAATTGAATCAAACCCTGGTGGAATAATAATAATAGTAAATCAAACAGAGAGAGGGTTGGAGTTTTGTATAAATATGCAAATTCAAATATGCATATTTAGAACTCTGTTATACTAAAGACCTATTTCTTCTCCCACTGACACAGTTGTCCATGTCAGTGTAAGTAAATTATGTTTTCATATTTTTATTGGTTAAACCACTAACAAACTGGTATGCTACAAAGATAGCTTTTTAGAGGAGGAAGTTTGCTTCCTTGGGAAAAAAATGAATTGAAACGGGACGGTTGTGTTGCAGATAGCTAAAAGCTCTACAGAACCGTTCTATTTAATTATTATGATGACCAATGAGGATATAACTATTTAGCATATGAGCTAGAGAAGATATTGTCAAGAGAACTCATAAAGGTATAGATGTGCAGAGGATGGGAGGAATAGCAAAAAGCTTAGGATACAGTGGAAGAAAGCATGAAAATTGGGAGGCTAGAAAGCCAGATATAAAGTATATGGTGAAGAATCTTATTTTCCTGAAATACTGCAAAGGGTTTGGTACAGGCTGAAACTCATGGGCAGGAAGGCAATGACTTTAAGAATTTCCTGTCTTCCAGCATCCTATGGCATCCCTTGGGAGAGGATACAGCCAGACACGCCATGTGGCTGTGCTTCAGTAGAGAAACCACACCACCCCCTCCCTGCTTACTTTCAAAATGACCTTCATTTTTTATGGAGCAACCTTGAGCTAGTCTTCATAGGGCTACGGGCTTAAATAAACTGCTTTAGTGTCAAAAAGTCTGAGCTTAAGTGGCAGCTGCTCAAAAGGGTACTAGTAAAGCCAGGTGCCATTCAACTGAAGATATTGTCTGTCTCTCCCATTTAATGTAGGAGACCTTAGTTGGGCAACCCAGAAAAATTATCTGGCATTATTTATCAGAGAAATTTTAACTGAATTTCTCTAGGCCATGCTAACAAGATTGCACTTTGTTCTCCATGGAGGGGGAACCATCAGAGGTTTCCAAACTTGTGACAGACGTGATCAGTGTTTAAAAAGATGACTAGCAACAATATGGGGGATAGAGTTGGTAAAAGAATATTCAGAAAAAGGTGGAAAGACCATTAATAAAGCTATAAAACAGATGATGCTATGCAAAGTAGGCAAGTGTTCTGGAAGAAGAGGAATAGATTTTAGCAACATTCTGGATATCTGACAAAACTTTAACTCAATCACCTTGATTTTTATTAAGCTATCACTCAGTCGTTCAATAGGTATCTCTTATACACTCTTTTTGGAATTACATTTAAAGCTTTTTCCTAGGATATTGTCATCATCAAAGACCCCAGTAATCTGAAATTCTTCTACTCTTAATTTCTTAGATATCAGCCTAGCCATGAAATATGAATACAATAGAGGTTTGGTTTCATATAAAATCAATACCTAACCAAAATATATACAAGGTAAAGCATTCTGAAAACTATAAAGTATTGAAAAATGTAACAAATTTCTGATGCCTAATGTTCCCTAGGGGAGATTCAACTCTACTCTCATCTGGTCACTGGACCTTGCAAATCCTAGGGAATAAGATTAGTCTACTCAGGGTCTTTCGACTTTCCTGAGTATCAGGATGGTCTTTGAGATAGCTCAGTATTTTTATTTGAGTGATACTCTAATCAGAAGTCTTATCCTTTGTTCACTTCCACTTTCTCAGTAACAAAGATCTTACCACTCTTTCAGATCTATTGGCAGCCTCTCGTGCACCTGGTGGAATTACAGAAACATCTGATTCAATTCAAATAATTTTTACTAAGATTCTATTATCTATGCAGCATGAGAATAGACACCATAAGAGAAGTCAACGCTGAGTAAGCAGTTGTTACAATCCTCAAGTAATCCATAATCCAGTAGGTAGGATAAACATATAATCAATTAAAATATATTACTGAAAGTTAAATATATGTTATCAAAAGTACATATAATATGCCATAGCATAGGTGCCCCATAGGGCAGAGCTGGTATCAAATTGTTACTCTGTTTTTTCCTATAGTAATTTTCCAAGAAGCCTTGCTAAAAATTGATATCTGGATTTATGTTCAAAGGGAACTTATATTGAAATGAAAGAAATGGAAGTAAACAGCTTAAGATTAGTTATTCCTAACATTATCAAAAGCCAAAATTTCCAAGTATTTCTATTTAAGAGTAGTTAGACTTTAATTGTACGTTGATTGGAAAACTCAGAATGACAAAATCTTTTCAGAACTTAAAAACATTAAAAATTAATTATTTTAATTTTGCTGATCACAGGAGCATTAACCTATATTTGAAAAAGTGAAGTGCATACATATGAATCGCTTTTAGCCTCCAGAAAATATTTTATATATATAAGAATTTACAGTGTCTTTATAACTGTAACAACTCCATGGGTTCTCAAAGGTTTGAAGTACATAATTTGAGAGTCACTGGGTGAAGTGGCCCACAGCTCAGAAAAAGAATAAGCACAGTTTGGATCTCTGGGGCACTGAGAAAGAACTAGAAAGTGTGTGGGGAGCTAGACTGGAACTGAGGAAAATGATAAGTGTTTTACAATCAGTAGGTCTGAGTAGGTGTCCAATACAATGTTAAAATTAGTAGAGATGCTAGTGATTTTCTATTTATATTAGTGATTCTTCTCTTTGCATGAGAAATCAAAACCAGAGAAGTTAAAATAAGGGTTACCAAGCAATATAACTGAAAGTATGACCCAGGTATCTTAAATCTTAGTACATTGCTTTATCCAATCCATTAAATTAAAGGAAATCTCATTAAAAAGATTTTTTACAGTGCATTTTTTTCTAATACATATATGAAAATTTTAATTGATGATTTATTGAAAAAGCTAAAGGCAAGTTTTGATGTTGATTGTACAGAAAAGACAAATCCTAAAGAATATAAAGCCTATATTGATTGTAATTTATATACAGATAAGTTTGATTTGAAACTTTAAAATACAAACTGAAATATTTTCCTTTCCAAGACTGGGAGCCCAAATAAAAAACAAGCAAATTAAAACTTGTTTTCTTCAGTAAGTATTTGTGTTTGTAGCTCATTGATCATTCTAGGTCAGAATAATTATACAGAACTATTGGACAATACAGATCAGGCACTTCATCCTTATTCCCACAATAATTACTTGGCTTCATTTCCTAAAGTCTTCGATGAGGAGTTAGTTTCCTTTCTTTTGCTCTGGCTATCAATGAGATTGTCATTTGCTTCTGTTAAACTCTGATTAAAAGTAATAATCACTTAAGTACGACTATTTAGTCCAGATTTGATCAAAGCACCTGTCACTACCAGGAATATAATGTAAAACATGTACTATATGTATATTATATTTATCTTTGATTGTATGTATGGTTAAAACAAGGAAAGTCCTACTTTGCATCTCTTTAAGGTTACTCATATTCTTTTACAAAAAGGACCGATGCTGCATTTTGTTACCAAGAGGCTTGTGGTTCAAAAACTCATGAGGGATAAGGCTTTTGCACCATGCAAAAATGGACATTAGAAATGAGGGCCCTGAATACACAAGTCATGTGTCACAAAAACATTGAGATAAGATCCTCCCTACCTAGTCCATCAGACATTGTAACTGTTTAGTTGAGATTACAAAAATAAATATTTAAGGTATATTAAAGGTAGAAAATAGAAATTGAAACAGGGAAACAGAAAAAAACTAACAAAAGTTAAAAATATACTGTGAAGTTAAACCACCAATACATACAACTGAAATAAGAATTATTAAATTGGAAGCTAAATATTAAATTAGTCACAAAAATAGAAAAGAAGAATTAAGAAATATAGCATATATTTTAAAAACCATTATAAGTTAATAGGCATTCCGGAGAGACAAAGATGTGAAGAAAAAATACTTGAAAAGAATAACTTAGAATTTCCAGAATTTATAAAAACCACGAGTACTCAGAATCAGCTTCAGAAATCATGAACAATTTCTGAACAGAATAAATTGCAATTAATCTACAGTATAGTAAATTATAATGTAGTAAATATTACAATATAGTAAAAAAAAAAAGAGCACATTATACAGAATGCTGAAGAAGAGATCTTAAAAGCAACCAGAGCCATACTCCTAAAGAAAATAACAGTCAACCTAAAATCCTATATTGACCTAACTTTACCATTCAATGTGACAACAAAATAATAACATTTTAAGAAAAAAAGTAAGAGATTGTAATAATAATAAATCCTCACTGAAAGAACTACTAGAAGATACAACTCAGAAAAAAAAGATGTAAATTCTAAGGAGGTAAGAACAAAAATGATTATATAAAATAATAAGAAAAATATTTAATAATTTGGGGGTACATAAAGCAAGTTTAAAAAAGTCGAGACCTAACTTCCAGTACCTATAAAGGGTAATTTTGGTTGCACACTGATTTCCCACAGTTAACAATAATAAAAATTGTATAATTGAAAAAATATTTAAAGACATTGGAAAATATCCAAAAGTAGACAGAAGCTGGGGGAGCATTTAATCTAAAAAACCTGTAACTGGAAGACATAGAAATTTTGAGCTTGGAAATAGCTGATCTAAAGACATTGCCCAGTGCCAGTGGCTAGAACTATGGAAAATGGCAGTGGGAAAAAAATTCACAGCCCTACCATGCAAAAGTTCCAAAAATTAGAGTTCAGATCTGAGAAAAAAGCTGGGAATATAAAGGAGAAGTTGTGGCAGTGCAAGAAACAAAAGAAAAAAAAAGAGTGACCAAAATTCAGAGTATGAACAGCTCAACTCACTGCTGACAACTACATGATAAATGTATGAGGGAGATCCCAGTGAACAAAAAGGAAAGGCTAACAGAGACCACGAGGAAATCTACTCTTGAAAGATAGAGTAATATGGAACCAGATCTGTGAGATGGATGCTCTTCTTGGCTGAGTGCCAGATCCAAGAACCTCAACAAACTCCAAGCAAGATAAAAATAAAAAATAACTCTTCTAGACACATCATACTAAAATTGCTGAAAGTCAAAGACAGAAAATCTGAAAAGCAGCTAGAGAAAAATGGCATGTGATATACAGAATAACAATGATTAAATAACAGAAGACTTCTTATTTGTCTCTGCAAACCAGAAGACAAGAAATGATGTATTTATAAGGCTAAAAGAAAAAAGTTGTCAACTAAGAATTCTACATCCAGTGAAGAAAACTCCAAAGATAAAAGTGAAATGAATAAATTTGTATATAAACAAAAGCTGAGAAATTATATTTTTCAAAGATCTGCACTACAAGAAATGTTAAACACTCTAGAGGGAAATTTAATCTACAGAAAGAAATATAAAACAGTAAAAAATGGCAAAGGTGTAAATATATGTAAGTAAAGATATAGACGACTGGACTGACATTAATTACATTAACCTAATTGCCAATTATATCCGCACTACATTCAACAAGTGAAGAAGCATATGTTTTTCAAGTGATCATAAAAGGTACATGAAGATAGAACATAGGATGGAAAATAAAATAAAACTTTGAAAAGAATGAAATTTTACATAATATGTTATGGAATTTAAAAGGGAATTTAATTACAAATAGCAAAAATAATACTTCTAGAAAAGACCCATATATCTGGGAATTAAACAACTTACATTTAAATAACTCATGGGCCAAATAAAAAAAAATCACCAAAGAAATATAGAAAATATTTTGAACTAATGATAATAAGCAAAAGACATCAACATTTTCTGTATACAATTAAAGCAAAATTTAGAAGGAAATTTTAGTTTTTAAGTGCTAATATAGAAAAAGAATCTCTAAAATCAACGATCTAATTGTCTCCATTAGAAACTAGAAAAAGAACAGCTAATTACACTCAAAGCAAACAGAAAGAAGGAAATACTACATATAAAGGCAGAAATCAATAAAAATGGAATCCAAAAACTAACAAATGTAAATCTATGAAACTAAAGTCTGTTTTTTTAAAAGACTAATAAAACAAAAAATCTTTAGTAAGACTGGTCAAAAAAAAAAAACAACAAAACACGGATTATCAGTACGAGATATGCAAAATAAAAATCATTACAGATCTTACAGAAACTGTAAACAGCTTAATGCCGTAATTTATAAAACTTAGATTAAATTAACAAATCCATTGAAAGACCCAAATTACCAAAGCTCCCTAAAAAATACTGCATAACCTGAATAAATCTCTACCTATAAGAGAATGGATACATACTTGAAAATCTTTTTACAAAAATCCTTCAGACCCAAATAGCTTCATTCATTAATTATAGAATATACTTAAGAAAGAAAAACCAATTTTGCATACAATCTACCAGAAACAAGTATCAACTTATTTTATGAGGTTGGCCTTGTTGTGATACCAAAAAACAGGCAAAGACATCACAGTAAAAGAGAACTAAAGAACAGTATTACTCAAAAATACACATGTGAAAAATAAATATGAGATATAAAGGTTCTTGAGAAAATAAACCATCAGACACACAGCCAGTGTATTAGTCAAGGGTCTCTAGAGGGACAGAACTAATAAGATAGATGATTATATGAAGTGGAGTTTATTAAGGAGTATTGACTCACACAATCACAAGGTGAAGTCTCACAGCAGACAGTCTGCAAGCTGAGGAACAAGAAAACCAGTCTGAGACGCGAAACCTCAAAAGTAGGGAAGCCAACAGTGCAGCCTTCAGTCAGTGGCCAAAGACCCAAGAACCTCTGGCAAACCGCTGGTGGAAGTCTAAGAGTCCAAAAGCTGAAGAACCTGGGGTCTGATGTTTGAGGGCAGGAAGCATCCAGCATGGGAGAAAGATGAAAGCCAGAAGACTCAGCAGGTCTGTTCTTTCCAACTTCTGCTGCTTTATTCTAGCTGTGCTGGCAGCACATTAGATGGTGCCCACCCAGATTGAGGGTGGGTCTGCCTCTCCTAGTCCACTGACTCAAATGTTAATCTCCTTTGGCAACATTCAGGAACGATACTTTGCCTCCTTCAATCCAGTCAAGTTGACATTCAATATTAACCATCACAGTTAGCTTGGATTAAAAGGGTCAGAGAGAATACAACATGACAAAGAAGGTTGCTAGATGTACATTATACTTTTGAAACGAAGCATGTTGATAAAATTACTCAAGTGTATGCACATATTATCTTTCATGAAAAAAAAGGAAACATGACTAAAAGAGAATGAAACCAAGAGCAGAAAGATCCTAGCCAAGACCTATTAGGGCTCAAATGAGAGCTCAGGGACAGAGAAAAGAGCCATAAAAGATTATCCTCAAGCTTTGAAACCTAATCAAGCAATTCAGGTTAGATTCAGCCTGGCTAAATTTCCGAATTGCTTTGGACCAGTTATTCCTTTTTACCATCCATTTTTACCTTTCTTGAATTGGAATGCCTATAACTATTAGCTGATGCTTGTTCTGCCCTTGTGTGTAGGAAGTACTGAGGTCATATAAATTGTCTCTTTAGTTTCACAGATCCATAGGTAAACAGTAATTGTGCCCTAGGAGTTGCACTTAATGAATTATACCGAGGAACCTTCTCTGTATGTGATTTTGATGATTTAAATGTTGAGAGTCCAAACTCTGAGCTAATGAGATTTAAATAAGAACCTGGATTTAGCCAATACTGTAATGTGGTACATAAAACCCTGGAAATGCTTGGGAGGGAGAGAATGGGATGTCCATTTGGCAGGGACTTGAATCTTTGAGGGCCAAATAGCAGACCGTGGTAGGAAGAATTCTAAGATAGCCCCCAAGAATTACCATCCCCCTCATGCACACCCTGCATCATTCCTGGGACCTTTAATATGATATATTTTATTTCAGTGGTTAGGATATGTTGTAGGCAGAGCTGACCTTAAGAAGATTATCCAGGTGGGTCTTACCAAATTGCATGAGCCTTTAAAAGTAGAGAATTTTCCCCAGCTGGTCATAGATTCAATCAGATTTCTAGGGTATAAGAAGAATTTGACATATTATTGCTAGCTTGAAGATTGAGGGGACTATGTATAAAGAAATGAGTGTAGCTTCTAATTGCTGAAACCATCCCCACACTGATAGTCAGCAAGGAAACAAGGATCTCAATCTTACGAATGTAAGGAACAAAATTTTTCTAACAACCTGAAAGAAATCTGAGGCAGATTTTTCTTCAGAGCCTTTCAACAAGAACTCAGTTAATTTCTTACAAAAAGACAAAGAAAATTCAATGAAGGAAGTATTTTCAAGAAATTATAAAAGTTTCTATATATTAAACATAAACCTCAACTTTTAACTCACACTACACTCAAGAGGTTAATTTAAAATTGTTAATTAACTTAAATGTAAAGGCTAATATTAAAATACTTTTAGAAGAAAACAGAGAAAAAATGTCCATGGCCTTGGGATGGATAAAGAATTCGTAGGCAGACTATGAAAAGCAAAAACCACAAAGAAAAATGACAAACTGGACTTAACCAAAATTAACTTCTGCTCCTGAAAGACACCATTAAGAAAATGAAAAGGCAAGCCACAGACTAGAAGAAAACATTCTCAATACATATATTGAACAAGAACTTGAATCCAGAAGATACAAAGAATTACTTAAACTCAATACTAAAAAAGCAAACTGGATGCCCAGTTTACCTTGGTGTGATTCTTACACATTGTATACCTGTTATCTAAATATCCCATATACCCCATAAATATATATACCTGCTAAAGACCCACAAAAGTTAAAAATAAAAAAAAAATAAAATAAAATAAAACAAAATAAAATTGGACAAAAGATTTAAACTGACACTTTACAAAGGAAAACATATAACTAAGAAGTACATAAAATATGTTCAATATCATTATTCATCAGGAGTTTGAAAATTAATACTAAAATAAGATACTTCTACTCACTAGCAGAATGGCTGAAAGGAGACACAGGAAATATTTTGGGGTAAA
Organism: Symphalangus syndactylus; assembly: GCF_028878055.3. Taxonomy (NCBI): domain Eukaryota; kingdom Metazoa; phylum Chordata; class Mammalia; order Primates; family Hylobatidae; genus Symphalangus; species Symphalangus syndactylus. The sequence goes on from NC_072425.2 coordinate 107,314,692, forward strand.
GGAAATGTTCTATATTATAATTTTGGTGATTGTTACACAGTATTTTTATATTGGTCAAAACTCATCAACTCTACTTTTAAAATGGATGCATTTACTATAGATATAATTCAATAATATAAATAATAAAATATAACAAAATAATTAGCATATAACATATAATAATTTAATATAGTAAAAGAATTAATAAAATTTAATGAAAAAGGGCATATGGAATTATATTTAGTGCAGAGTCAAATATTTAAACACATTTGAGGTTATTAACATGCCTTACCTGGAGTGATAGAAGATAGAAATGGAAGTGATGAGGAAGCAGGAGAAGAGGGAAAATTGTCTATGATACAATTATATGTAAAATTATTAATATGTGTATATGAACGGGTGAATGCCCAAGAATTGCACTGAAAGATGCACTGAAATGTTAGTGGCAGTTATTTAGGAATGGTGAAATTACAGGAGATCTTAATTTTAATATACGTTTATGTATCATTTAACTATTTTAATGGAGAGGTGTATTATTTATTTAATATTGAATAAAATAAAGCTGTTTTCATGTAAGAAAAATACATTTTAAATACACTTGTTTAAAAAAATACAATAAAGCACACACAAATAAAATAACTTTGATATCAGAAATAACAAGGTAATATTGGAGGATTAGGGTGGTTAAGGTTGGGGGAGAAATATTCTTCAAATCAAAGAAACAAGGTTGTGCAACCAAAGATTAAAAATTAGCAAATAATAGCAACAAACATTTTTAAAAAGTAAAACCCAATAGCAAATAAGCATAGGGAAACACACTGGTAATAATATAAATGTAAATTAAGCCACAATAAAATACCATCTCATTCTCCTAGACTGGCAAATAAAATAAAGTCGAATAATACTAAGTTTCAATGACATTGTGGAATCATACAAACTGTCTTATAAATGAATAGAGGAAGTGTAAATTGAAGAATGACTTGGGGATATCTGATAAATTTGAAGACACTTTTTTTTATCTACTGTTAGGGACTCTTTCACACATTGCACAAGAAGACATGTACACAAATGTTCATTGCAGCACTGTTTGTAATAGAAACAGATTGTAAACAACCTAAATGCTCTTCAGCTGAAGGATGGATAAATAATTTCCACTACTCTCATCTATATAATAGTTGTATCAACATAGATATATCTCACAAAATTTAAATGAAAATCAACTTGAAGGAAACAATGAGTATGAGACCATTTATTATAAAACAGACAGGATAAAAACTTTCATGGCAAGCTAAACACCAAATTCTGGAGAATGATTGAAAAAGGATAAATAGAAATGTGATCAGGATGATACATGTAGGGATTTCCAGCAACGATTTCTTCTGAAAAATAACAAGGATCAAAACAATATGACAAAATGTTATGATTGACAAACCTGAGGGAAGAATGTATGTGGTGATAAATTAGATAGAAGATAGATAGATAGATAGATAGATAGATAGATAGATAGATAGATAGATAGATAAATAGATAGATGAATGCAGCACAAATTTTTCATAATGGAAAAAAAGGTGAAATGTTATGCAAATATATCTTCCCAACTTCTACTAATAATAATTCTTCAATAGAAATGTATCTAAAATTATCTGGTACATATTGAGTAATAAAGCCTCACCTTATTTTACTGATTTAGGATAATCTATTACTAAGCTGTCAAAGTTCTATTTGGGGTAATTTGTTTGATCAAATTTTCATGAGGACCAGAACTTTTAGACTGGATCTATACCCAAGAATTGATCAAACAGTGGAACCAGTCATGTTAACTCTCTTAAAGATCAATACAGATCACTACAATATTGATTGGTCTACAAGGCCAGATATGGATTGTGACACTCCAGGAAAGGATTGGCTGTACCTAATTCTATAGCCAGTATAGAAGTGGCCCAGGGAAAGTGAAACAGCAACAGCCATCCAATGTATCAGATGAATTAAATTAATTTAGAATCCTACCCTTCAACTTTGCTTTGGTTATCAGTTCTCAACTTTACTTCCTGGAAAGGGGCTCAGAAATAACTACATTATTTCTGAAGATTTCCTGTACCCATTTTCCAAAGAGCTGTTTTCAATATTTTGACAATACAATAGTGGGGCTAGGGCTCCCCCTATGCCAAATTAAAAGTCAGAATGTAAAATCCAGAGAAGGAAAACTGGTAAACTCAGATTGCTGCATGAGAAGAGACAAGATTGTAATATGTTGAAATTTGTTGAAATCTTATGAATTATAATTTTATTATCTAATATACATCTTCCTGGATGCCTTTAAATACCATGTGGCATATGAAATGTTGATGTATTTTCATATGATTATGATTCATTACTAAAGTTGGAACCCATCAAAAGTATAACTGTGATATACTAATGGGAAGACTCTGCATTTGTGGGCATTTAAAATGCAGTAGGCAAATGTATTATTCAGGTGTCTTTTATTATCTCTAAGCCAGTTTCCACATTGACACATGGAATTGTGGGATGTAGTCATTGGTAGTCAGCTAAGAAGAGTGAAATAATATAATCTGGGTACTCAATGTAGCCGAATTCTGAATATTCAGCAAAGCAAATGACTCTAATCATCTGCTTACAAGTAATGCCATTGGACTCATGTAGAGTTATACATAATATCTGCTGCTAGATACAAAGTGTTGGAAGAAGCCCTCAGAATTACTAAGGCAAAATTCTATTTGAAAACTTTTTGTTTCTCCTAAGTAAGGGAAAGATGCCGATTATTTCTATAGAACTCTCAGCATCTAAGCCACGACACAGCAGCGTGGGAGAGGTGATCTGATGACGCTTGCAAGGGAAAAGATGTAGATCACATTATTCATGGATACCACCTGCTGGTAGCCATGTGGCGTTGCTACACAGAGAAGGGCACAGAGGGGAAATACACAAAGAAACAGAAAAGCCAGAGTACATGGAATAGAGAAATACAATATTTAGAAATGAGTGAATGAAAACGAGTAGACTTGAGAGCAAGCTGATGACAACATCTCATTCTTTCAAGAACTTTGCTAACACATTTCTTATTTTGATTTTGAAATGTCTGGTAGTAGTGACATGAAGCAATTAGCTCCACTTTATAAGTTTGAAGCAAATAATAATTGCACATAAATCCAAGCTTTATAAGCAGAAGAGGTACAATTTTGCCCCAACCCGAGCGGAAATTTGGCTTTGTCTGGAGACATTTTTAGTTGTCACAACTGGGGAGGTGCTACTGACATCTAGTGGGTAGAGACCAGGGGTGCTGCTAAACATCCTACAGTGTACAGTACAGCCTTCATAATGAAGTACAGTACAGCCCAAAATGAAAATCGTGTCAAACCTGAGAAATCCTGACCTAAAGGAAACAATTCAAAGCTAAAAATACACAATACTAAAGTTAAGCCACAACACTTATACCTTCTGGCACTTATTTATTTGATAAAGGGTTATGTAATGCTTACTGTATGTTCATTGCTCTTCTAAGAGCTTTAAAAACATTAACACATTTGATTCTCATAACAGCTCTAAGAGGTCTATATTATTAATAGGCCCATTTTTAAAATGGAGAACAAAAAGGTTAAATAGCTTAGGCAAGATGTCAAAACTAGCAAATGGAGAAGCTGTAATTTGAACCCAGGGAAACTAGCTCCATGGTTTATTCCGTGAACTATGAAACTATACAATTTGCCTTTTAGTATACATATTATTTTAATCCAGGGAAATATCCAAAGTAGGATTGACATTTCAATAATTTCCTTGCCCATATTGGTGTCTTCTGCCAGAAATACAGGAAGTCAACATATTGCCAGTCACTGCTTGCCTTGGTCTCCCTGTTTCAAGTGGCTAGATTAGCGTAGTGGGGAAAAATAAACCTGTTTTGGAATTCAAATGATTTGAGTACAAACTCTACCCTTCCCCTTTAACTCTGTGGTTTTCACCAACTTTTTGAGCTTAAAGTTTCCTTCTTGTAAAAGAGTTATTAGTACTTGTAGACTTGTTACAAGGAATGAAAATAAGGCACGAGGCATGCCTAGCACATAGAAGGCATTAAAAGCCATAATAGCCAATAAAAATGGCCACCATTATTATTATATTTAATAGACTGGAATTTCTTACCAATATCCAACTGGGTCCACATCCCCTTTTCCTTGTATTTCTCTACCTCACTGCCCACTGAAGTCTGAATAGCTAGCTCTAGGAAGATCCGTCCCCTTCCAGTCTGCCCCAGTAAATGAAATTCATTCTTCCATTTGTCTATGAAATGAGTAAAGTCACCAGAATAGTGTATATAGAAATAACATCTTTTTGTGGTTGTGGCTTGGGTCTCCTGAAAAAATATTTTCCTTTTCACCTTGTTGCTATGTTGATGCCTTTATCTTATCAGTTCAGATGTAAATTCCTGTTTTCCTGTCTCCTATATTAAGCTTTTATCTAAAGCAAGGCAATTTCCTGGTCTCAGATAGAATAACATTGTAAATGATTTGATTTGTGTTTACAACATCAAATTTAGCTCATTAGATTGTCAGTAATAGAAGACCAACTCATGTTAGCTTGGAAAGAAAAGTGGATTATGTATTAATTCACACCAAAGGGAAGTTTGGAAATACAGTCAGGCTCTGGGGTTTGAAGCATGGCTAGATAGAGGACATTGCCTCTCTGGCCACCTCTTAGAAACCTCTGTCCCCTGCAGCTTTCTTTTTGACTACTTCAGAATAGACAAGATGATCAGTGGTTACCCCAGCAAATCCAAACACCTATGTCACCCTTACTCAGCTCTTCTTTTTTTATATATCACTCAGCTCTTCTTTTTTTATATATATCATGGCACCTACAATGGCTAGATTAATAAAGGAAAACCTACAATACCTCTGTATTAATAAAGGAAAACCTACAATACCTCCAAGATTATGAAGAGGGTCTTTTGTAATGTGGCCCAGGATGGACTAGGAGTCATTCTTTTAACATAAGAGGACACAAGAGAATAACATCTTATAGGAACATAAATTTGTAAATGCTGTATTACCAGCTCTTTTATTGATCAACATAGTGAATTTATAAATATTCTAGAATAAATTTAAAAATTAATAAAAATCATCTTTTGCAATAATAAAACAACACTGGTTTTTCAGATTCTCTACTTCAAGATAATGCCATCCTGGGAGCTTCTACTCCTCCCTATTTTACTTTCAAGATCCTACTCCTGTATTCAATAACAGAATTAGAAGTGACTAATAATGACTAACAACCCAGGAGAGAAGATTGACTTTTCTAGGGACTGGCAGAAAGAAAGGGTGGGATAAAGATAGTATAGAACTGAGAATTGAAGCCCCAGGACAAAAACATGAGAAAAAGTGGAATGAGTGAGAGAAACCAGTCATTCATCCATTACCCTGTGGACTATGCGTGTTGGAATATAACATTTGAAGCTGAATTCAAAGACTACTTGGACATTCTAAGGATCCCTTGAGTGTGCTTAGCCAAGAGTAAGTAAGATGGTTTTGTGGTGGATTTGACCATGCTTCCTTCTATAATTAGGGAACATAGAGCTAGGGTGACACATTTATTTGAAAAAGTTTATTGAAAACTTTCTATATGCTAGAATCTGTGTCATCATCTCTAGGAATATACAATTAGTAGAATATATTCCCTGAGAGAAGATAGTGATAGGTTCTGTAACAGTAAAATGAAGAAAATTGTATGGGAATAAAGAAAGAGAAGATGAGACAGCAGAGAGAAATGTATTAGTTAAAGATCCTGGACAAGAAGAGAAAGGCAATAGGGAAGGAAAGTACACGGGCCCTGTCTTTTAGGAGCTGGGAAACTGGGAAGGAATTAAAGTAAGAACTTAAGCAATTGGAAATAAGAATTTATTATAAACAGATGTTCAATATCTAAGAACAAAGCAGAGGCCTGGGTATTAGAACTATGGAACCAAAGTCAAATCAAATTGACTTAATCTTTAGTGTTCCAGGCAAAGATCTGTATTTCCCGAGATCTCTTTCCTGATAAGATTAGGCAGGTCTCAGAACCAAGAGGTGGGGAATGGATTCATAGGAGATGATGGTACCAGATGCAGGAGGAATATAGTTGTAGAGTTACTAAGCAGTCTTTTATGATTGAAGAGCAAATAAATATACACTCATTTGGGTTCTTCTCCTCTGATCCTCTCTATCTAGGATATCAGCAATTTTTAAATATTGGCGCTAGGGAGCATAGGGTTGAAATGAATCAAATTCTTAAATAAATTCCTTTTTTCCTTAGAACATCACTTCTAAAGTGTTTCAATGGAATTAATACAAATGGCAGAGGATATATAGGTGCTCTTTGTTGCTTCTGATGGTCCAGCCCAAAGCAGCTCTTCTTAGCCATGAGAATTTTGTATCCCAGTTATTTATTTATTCATATTTGTCTTGTATCATTATTAAAATGTTTACCCCAAAACATTTTACTAACGGATAATATAAAATGTACAGTTTATTAAGCAGCTTTGGGTGCCAAGGAAACTGGCTCAATTTGAAAAGCTCCTTTTTAGAGCAAGAGAAAATCATGATTTCATCTCCAAGGAATTGGTGCAATGGCTAAAGTTGGATTAAATTACTCCATTATTCTCCCTCTCAACCCTCCTCCTCCAAATCCTATGAGCATTCTGACTATTTTTTGGAAATTCATGTCATGTATACATGTCCAATGTAGTGGACATTGATTCCACTGCTTTAAACTGGTTCCTTCTCAACAGGCCTTTGAAACTATCCTGAAAAATTAGAAAACATTTTCTCTTAGAGTCATTCTGCAAATTTAAAGTATAATTTCCAGTTTTTAAAAAAACAGCTTTCTTATATTTTTTGAAAGACATGCAGTTCTTTTCAGACAAATTTGAGGAAGCTTTTGAGGGAAAAATGTCAAATTTGTTCTTGCCAATTATTAATTCACAGAATTGACTTCCATCTTGTATGCCAGACTATGTAAGGAGGACTTTGATACATACTGGCTAATCAAGGCACCCTGCCTTCAAACTCTGAATACACCATAATGCTCGGCTTTTACTGTCATGTTTATAATCAAGATTCCTTAAAGCCAAAAGATGAGAACCATTTTGACAGATGTTGGACTTTGTTGTAAAAAATGTTGAATGGAACATTCTCTCAAGGTGGTCCTACCTTTTGAAAAATCTGTCCTTCACTTTCTTGACTCTTCCAAATTGGAGACTAAGGTATAACAATAGATCCTAAATAATTCCCATAAATGGAAGTTTTGAACAATTATGAAAATATACATGTGGCAATACTCTTAGCAGCTTACTGATTTCACTTACGAAATTTGTTTCTCTGAGCAAAGATTTATGGAGTTGGTATAATGGACTCCTTTAATAATGCAATCATTTTATTACAAGCCCTGGTCATGAGAAACACTAGGACATGGGATTCATAATATGACAAACTTCTCAAGGATAGTCGAGGCATTTCTCTTCTTATATTTGCTTTAGAAATATAGACCCTTCTGTCACAAAGCCATGAAAAGCAAGGATGAAAATTTTAATTTTCATCAATGTACAGTATGCTCCAGTTCCAGATAGAGAATGTCTTCAATTAAGATATTTGCATTGCCACTTGTTTTTCAATTCTTATTTTCTTAAAGAATTCTGTTAAGCTCAACACAAAATGGAGATGCAGGAGCAGTTGTAGCAGTAGAGGCTGAGGCCAGTTTTAACTCTGGAGTTTTACTTTAGCTATAAGTGTTCTGCCACCTACTCTCTCATTCCAGTGTCAGAAGCATGCGGTGATCCTGTGGCCTGGTATCAGATACTCAAGCCTGCTATCATGAAAGTGTTATTTCATAACTACCTTTGGCATTTTGTATGTTTAATTATACAACATTTTCAGAGGTATTGTATGAACTGTTAAGGAACTCTGGATTTATGTCATGTAGGTTTAAGTCTAGCTCTGTCACTTACTACCTATATGTGTTGTTCCAGCAAATTACTAAATAAATTCCCTCCCATTTTTTGGCCTGTAGAGTAAGTATAATAACTTTTTCTACTAATAGAAAATTGTGAGTATAAAATTAGATAATGCTTGTGGAGCATCAGTAATACCAACTGCCATTTCATAAGAAAATGTTAGTTTTACATAAATACCTTGCATTTCATTGTAATTTATTATTACTTTTATTTCATTTGAGTCTGGGGGAAATATTTTATTTTCCCCACTAGGTTTGTTTATTCTCTTTAGCTAATATTGACAGTCCATCTTACTTTTTATTAAAATAAGTTAATATGTTTGGCAGAATGACAAAATCGAGAATCATGACTGCTAAGATTCTTATGAAAGCATTAAACACATTTAATAGGCAAAGGTCTCTTTATCTCTTTATCCCACACAGATACATCTTTGTTTTTTGTTTTCATTTGCATTTGATTTTGTTATGCTTTAATTAAATAGTACAACTGTAAATTAGGATTAATCCAATAACTACAATTTAAATAGCTATAATTGTCCATTCTTTAGTGATCCTAAGATCTCAGTGGACCTTAATGAGCAGAGTCATTGTGTATTATTGTACCAGTTGTGCTGTACATTATGTCAAAAGAGTTATTCATATTGTAATCTAAGTGAATGGCACCCCTGGAATAGTGCAGTGCACAACCTGTGAAGCTGTACATGACAAGTTTGACATAGCCATAAACATTTATACATCTTCTTGTCCTTCCAACATGGGGATGAAAGTAGTTATGATAGAGAAATCTCACTAACTGAATGTTCTTTTGTATACACCAGAGATATTTTCTTTTCCTGTTTTAAGTTATAAGTAAAACAAAATATTTTATTTTAAAAAATTTTTACAAATACCTAATAGTTGTACATATTTATGGAGTACATGGTGATATCTTGACACAGGCGTATTATGTGTAATGATAAAATCTGGGAAATTGGGATATCATCACCTCATTTATCATACTTGGTGTTGGAAACATTCCAAATCTACTCTTCTAAGTACTTCGAAATATACAATAAATTATTGTTGGCTATAGTTGCCCTGTTGTGCTATGGAGCTTATAATAAGTAGGATGTTTTTAACAGACATTAATTTCTGTGAGAGTGGCTTGAGGAGACTCCTAGAAATTACAGTAAAGAGTTCCAACCCTCAGAAGCCACTTAAAGGCTTAATCATGTGAATCTTTGAAATAGCCATTTCTCTGTTTGATTTAGGGAAAAAATACATTGAAGAGTTGCAATTGCTGATGCTTTATTTTCCTTGTACCATGAAAAGACTTATGAATACATGCTTTAGAATTAGATTTTTCCAGAGCTTTTTTATTATGAAAAATAGACACTTTTCAAATAGAAGAAAATGTCAATAAACACATTGATTCAGGTTATTGAGCTTTCAGAAACATGAAGTAGACTGTTCAAAGAAATAAGTTTATATTTGTGAATAACTTCCATTTTTATAGCCATCATACATCCACATATTGTCAATTTGGCTTTGTTAATTCTAAAAAATAAAGTTGATCCTTTTTTTTTTAATTTTCAAAGGCAGAAATCAGGAAGTTCTTTGAAACTAATGAGAACAAAGAGAGACTGTACCAGAAACTCTGGCACACAGCTAAGGCAGTATTAAGAGGGAAATTTATAGCACTAAATGCCCACATTAAAAAGATAGAAAAATCTCAAGTTAACAACCTAACATCACATCTAGTTCTCTAAAAATAAAACTGGGGAACCAAAAGCAAACAGCAAGGCCAGCGGAAGACAAGAAACAACCAAAATCAGAGCTGAACCAAAGGAGATGACACAAAAAAACTATTCCAAAGATCAACGAATCCAAGAACTGGTTTTTTTTTGAAAAAACAAATAAATAAAATAGACCACTAGCTAGACTAATAAAGAAAAAAGGAGGATATTACCACTGACCTCACACTGGTCATTCAACTTCAGAAGTATTGTAGAAGATCAAGGGGATTGTTGAAGTAAAAAATAGTATTTTCTCAGTTACCTACAGCCCTATTACATGGTACAGTAGACTAGAAGTTAGAAGTCAGAAGACCCAGCTCTGGTCTTGGCATTGCCCGTAGATAGCTGTATTTGTTTAAATGAGCCACTTTCTCTTTAAAATAGTTTCTTCCTCTAATAAAATATTCTTTTCTGAACAAAAATATAAGTTTTGCTCACCTCACTCATTTGTTCTATACATAAATGAGATAATGTTTTGGGAGCACCCTATAAATTGTTACATACAACGCCATTACAATGTAAGTTATTATGGAATATGGTTAAGTGCAGCCTCTCATGTCTTTTTCATATAGCTACTTCCTAGCTATATGACCTTGGCCAAATTTTTTAACTTCTCTAACATTTAATTTCCTCCCTGTAAAAGGTTTAAAAAGAGTTTAATAATAGAACTGACTTCCTAGAATTTTTGCTCACTTTATATGAGATAACACTTGCATTGTTTGAGTTTCCTCAAAGGCAGATCTTGAGAGCATTCAAGTGCAAATAACTTAATGGGAGGTAGGGAAGGGAGACACAGAAGGGAAAGAAGCAATAAAAGGTGCATTAACAGGCAAATTACCACTCTAGGTTACTGGAGCATACTTCTGAGGAACTCTAAGAAGTGCCATAGAAATTATATCTCAGGGGTGTGTGTGTGTGTGTGTGTGTGTGTGTGAAAGAGTGTGCCTGTGTGACAGAGAGAGAGTGTGTGTGTGTGTATATTTGCTTCATTTGGACAATTTCTATTAACCATCTTCAAGTTCATTAATACTCTCATTTCTCATGTTCAGTCAAACCATCACTGAGTTCTTATTTCTGATATTCAATTTTTCACTTCTAGAATTTCCACCTGATTCTTTCTTATAGTTTTAATTTCTCTGCTGAAATCCACCATCTGTTCTCTACTTGTTCTGGTTACCGTTGCGGCACAATAAATTACTCACATTCTTAACAGTTGAAAATAGCCATTCTATTGCTCATGATTTTGTGGTAATTCAGGAAAGACTCACATTTTGTTGTCTTTCATGTCGTTGTAGTAAGATGTCAGCTGGGGCTACAGTCAGTCATCTGAAGGCTTAACTCATCTGAATATCAAGTTGTCTCAACCCATAGTAGACCATTGACACTGGCTGTCACCTGGAAACTCAGCTAGGGCTATTGGTCCAAGTATCTACATATGTCCTCTCCAGGATGACAATCTGAAAGGAGTCAAACTTCTTATCTGACATCTGGCTTCTCTCAGAGGAAAATCCCAATAAGACAAGAAAAAAAGCTGCATGATATCTTTAAATAAAGGCCCAGAAGACATACAGGATCACAGATAAAAGTCATATTAGATTGCAGATAAAAGCCTATCTATATTTAAGGGGAGGTAAAATAAATATCACCCCTCAACAAACAGTGTCAAGGAATTGGAGGACTATGTTTCCAAATAACCATACCACTTTTAACTTATGTAATATATTTATCATAGTTCTTTTAAAGATCTTTTCAGCTAATTCCAACATCTATGTTATCTGTAAATCTGCTTCCACTGACTCTTTCTTCTCTGAATGTGGGTGACTTATCCTGCGTCTTTATATGTTCTGCAATTACCCTACAAAATGACAAATACTGTGTCTAAAAGAACAGCAGAGATTAAATTAATGTAGATAAAATTACCCTAGGAAATAACATGCTTCTTCCTCAGACTACTAGATTGGGCTGCTGAGTTGAGTATTACCTAGAGTTGTATACCCTATCTTGGCTTTATTTAATTTTTAGTTGGATCCAATTCCCCACTGGATTTACTATTTTGATGGTGAGATTAGGTCTTTCCTGAATACAGAAAGATGTCTAAGATCTCTTTCTACCATTCAATTGGCAGCGTTATGGATCAGTTTTCTTTGGAGCATTTTCTTTGTTTTCTAACTCTCTACACTTCTTCCTAGGCCCTAGTTTTCCAAGGTGTAAACTTGTTTTCCAAGTATAAACTTGGTGAAGGTTGTATCGACCTCAAGGTGAGCTCTCCTGCTCCACCCTCAGCCTATAGCAGCTAGCTGCCTTGCACTTAATAAGGGCTCTGTACACCTTGGGGGTATGCCCCTTAACTTTATTTCCCTCTACCTATCCTTTACGAAGTGCTGCTGTGCATTCAGTGAAAATCCCATGAAATAGAATTTTTCGGCTGTGCATACTTGCTCTATGACTAGGATTATCAGGAATCTAATCATTCATTGTCCTCTAGGTATAGCCATTCAAAATTCATTAGAAAGTTGCAACTTTCTCCTTGCCCCCATCTATTGAAAAGTTTTTCCCTTCTTCCATCATGCCCCATGATGACAAAAGGCATGGGTATCTTCTCTTCTAAAAAGGGCTAATTCCTTTTTGGAATTTAGCTTGCTTGGATTCCTTTACATTGTCAGGTCTTTCAAGAGTTTCTGAGAGACTATAACTTTATAGTAGCTTATATGACTGATTTTTGTTGTTAGGATTGGAGATGATGGTCTTTTTCATTGCTCTATATCAGGAACTGATTCTGAATGAAAAACAGCTCCCTGCTAGTATAGCATGACCTTACTCCACAATGCTAAGATTCTGCAATGAAGTGGTTCTATTGAGGTTCTCTAGAGACTCTATACATTATATAACTTGACAACATATTCCTGGCACAAGGCCATGAATGTCTACTTTTTGTCATCCCAAATGAAGGTGAACTGCTTCTTATCTCCTTTTCTGGTGAAAATTGAAAGAAACACTCATGTCATATCAATAGCCTCATGCCATGTGCCAGAAACTATATTATCTGTTCTAGTAAAGATATCACATATGGCACAGAAGTTGTAACTGGAGCTACCAATTTTTAAAATTTTCAGAAGTGCACCATTACCCACCATGGTACATCTTGTTTTTGCAGGGGCAATATCAACATTCTTTAGTTTTCGAATGTAGCCATTCAATCTCTACCATTCTACCTATGATGCTTCTGATGTACTATCTTGCATGGTGCGATGAAGCTTAAGGGGCTTTCTGATGACCTTTCCCACTATAATGGCTATTATTCCAAAGGTCAAGGAATCTACGTGAGTTCCATTACTGGCTAAATATATCCATCCTTTTAAGCACATAGGTATTAAAGAAATAAGCTCATTAATCCATAGACCCACTGAATCCACTGTCAGCTGGGCTTGACCATATGACTCTATTTTGTACCTGGCTTCAGTACACCTTCATGCTAACAAGAGGGTTATCATACCATTGATGTGTCAGAGATAATCTCCAGACAATGTGAATTGGTTATCTACTTCAGTAAAACAAATTATTCCAATATATTAGCCATTTTAAACAGCAAACATTTGTTATCTCACATAAATTCTGAGAGTCAGAAATCCAGAAGCAGCTTAACTATTTGCTTCTGAATTAGGGCCTCTTTGAGGTTTCAGCCAAAGTGTTGGTTGAGATAGAGTCATTTGAAGTGATGATTGCGGCAGGTAATCTGCTTCCGTGGTGGCTGACTCACATGGCTGTTGGTAGGAGGCCACAGTTCCTTGCCCCATAGACTTCTCTACAGGGCTACTTGAGCATTTACACAACATGGCAGCTAGATTCCTGTAGAACAAGTGACCCAAGAGAGACAGGAAGGAGTAACCCACGATGTCTGTTAATCCCAGACATAAATGATCATTTCCACCATATTCTATTGATTAGAAACTAGTTACTAACTCTCAGTGAATTAAAGCAGGGAATTTTTCCTGAAACAGAGGATAACTAATAGTGGTGAACACAGTTAATGATGATTACAGCTCTTAAGAATTAAAGCCTAGCGCTGAAGGAAGCAGGGCCTAGGAGTTTTGCCACAACAATAGATTGGTGAATTAATGACAGAAAATGAGAATCCTCTGGGGCTGATCTTGAGGGAAAAGGGGCGATAAAGTGTAAACTTGGAGGTCACAGGGCCTGAGGGGAAAACATTAGACCTAGGGGTTTCCCTATCCCTTTGTCACCTTTACCAGTGAGTCGAGAAGGCCTGATCCAACACCTATAGATTGATCACTATGCTAGAACTCATTTCATATTTCCCATATGATTAGCCATATTATCTATTCATATCACCAATTTGTAAGGCCCTTCATCCACAGCTGCCTGCACTTTTCCTATAGAAGAAGCAATGCCTAAAACCCTGCTGAGTCTCTTCTGAGATCTCCATGAATATATCAATTTTCTATCACCAAGGGTGAATCCTTGATACCTGTAAAGGAAGTGATAGGGAGGAAAGGAAGAGCTCCCAGCCATTGTTCTTGGAAAGGATCAGGCAGTGATTAAAAAATCGTCCCTCTTATTCACTACCCTTCTGTTTATTGGTTACCCTTTGGTTAACCAAAACTGGTTAATGAAATTATCAATTTCCCCTGTCATGCTAGATATTTGAAAATGTATTAGATTGAAGAAATAAGTGTGTTAAGCTTCTAATAACTCCATTCATTTTTATCGGTACCAGTAGAATATCTTTCAAATGAAATGTGAAGGGAAGATCCAGACCTTCTGTGATCATTAGAGATTTCATTACACTTCCCATGAGATTGACATTGCTAACCCTAGTGCCTTGTTCATTCAAATAAAAGTAATTATATTCCATCTTAGTCACCTTTTTGAATTTATAGCCTCAGAGACAAAACTATTTTTTTTCGACATATAGGGCTATAATTTTATGCATTTTTAGAGAGTTTCTAAGTTTGTCAATCACTTCAAATTTTACATGGAAGTTTTGATTTTTAACCAAGAACCAAAAAAAAAGGAAAACATTTTTTTCAAGAAACCATCATTAACAGTGTTGCCAAATTACATCAACATACCTGGCATTGAGTTTCTGTGGGAATAGATGGATATTACCAGTCTCCACATTCCCATGGAGATAATCAAAATTCAGTGAAATATTGCAAGCTTCTTGGAATATTATTTAAAGACCTGCAATGTCCAGGGAAGATATTCCTCTAATAAAAATACAATAAACTTTTTAAGACAGAGTAATGGGACCAGGCAGAAAACAGGTGCTTTTTAACTGATTCTACTTCTGGACTTGCCCCAGAGTTTTCAGATTTTATCTAAACAAAAATTTTCTACTAAGAGAAAGTTTCTTTCTGAGAAAGTAAAATTCATATCAATCCCAACTCTCCCCGTTATTCTTCACACTATTATTAAATTTTTCAATATTATTTATCACATTTAGCGGTGGTATTCTATGTCTTAGTTCATGGTGTATGGCACAAAAGGAAGAGATATTGAAAGTATGGATATTAGATATTAACCACAGAAAACTTTCCCTCATATGTCATTAAATTCACCTTTTATTTACATTTCATTAATAAGGCATCTCTTTTCTTTGTGTTTCCTGCAAGCCTTCTGGAGAGTATAACTGTTTAGAGGGGTAATTTGGTGACACGTGTCTAAAATTGGCTCTAGAGCCTCTGCTGAAAGTATTGTGAATATTCTTTGCATGGGTCAACATACTTTTTATAAAGTTAGTAGTGAGAGTGAAAGTATAAGAAGAGAAGATACTGAAAATATATGGTAAACAACATAGCCTCGGCTCCAACCAATCAGAATGGATACTATGACAAATAAGAACACTGTCCACAATTAGTGCATCTTTATCTGTGCCTAATGCAGGACTGTGCAACCTGAAGATAGAGATCACCAGGATAGATTTTAGAATGTAGGAATAATGATGAAGGCATGTGTGTATTTCTTTAAACATAACAGAAAAGTTAGCATAATGTAAAATTTTGAAGTATGGTAACTGATTTTACCATCCTCATTCTCCTGCCCCCCCCACACAAAAGAAATGAAAATGAAAACAGAGAAACAGTCTTAAGCTATTAAGATATATGACTTATTTGAATGTAGAAAAATGTTATATAAATGCTAACATGGAAAATAGAAGCCTTTTTTATTTTTCTTTAAATTTATATTAAAATATTTTATTTTATATGCAATGCATACACGAATGAATTCAAGCCCCACACTAGTAATCATTTCTCCATCAGATAACAGAATTTGCATAAAGATGAGTTTCATGTGAAAACTATTTTTGGCATATTGTTAGCAATAGATAATTTGGTGAAGTCTCCAACTGTGCAAAGGAGCCACCCATGATGAAAGGGGCTCATTAATGTCCCCTGACAGTGCATGGGATGCTGAGCAATTCTAAGAAACTGTCCAAATTTCAAAATAAAAAAAAAATTAGGGTGACCATGGAGGAAGAAGATATATTTTGAAGTTATTTCAGAAGCGTAAATGCCTAAGCTTTCTTTTGTGTCCTCAAAATAAAAAGAATTCTATAGAATTTTTAAAGCTTTCATTGTGTGAAAACAAGATTGCAAAGAAAAAATGGACAAGACATGAAAATAACCACTCAGTGAACCACTGACAGTTTAAATTCTTGTTTGAGAAAGTAGAAAACTTTTGACTCTCTGTCACTCCTGGTCACTCTTTAGATGCCTACAAGAGAACGTGTTTTATCTAAAACAAACTTTCTCTTTCTGAGATCCTAAACAACACTTTTGTAACCAATAGGTCTTTAGGAGACTGAGGAGTATGTATTCTGAATAATGGCATATTTTCTTTTCCCCTTACTGTTAACTTTGATAACACTCTTTGGTGTATCAAACTCTTTCCAAATAGGAAATTAATATTTACAACTTTCTTGCTACATAGATGTGCTTCTATCCATAAAGATGGCAATTTCCTTGAGTTGAATCATTGAACCTTTTGTAAAGCATGACATTTATGAAATTATATTGTTATACATGACTACTATTTTCAAGTATTTTTCATCAAAATTCAGTTTAAAAATACATTTTTTCCACTATGGCCCAGTAAACATATTCATATGCTTACATATATATGTAATTGGAATGAAGACCTTTACTATGCAATGAAGGCTGATATCCTCTATTCTGACATAGTTGCGTCACTCTTAACCTGCTATATTTTGTGTTTTAATCATAATTGCTTGTTTAGGCCTATTAAATCAATATCACAAACTATTTATAAGTTGTATTTTTCAATTTGGAAAACACTGCTGTAAAGATCTCAAAATATTATTCTCTGATCCAAATGGGAAGAAATTCAAGAAATGGGGCTTTCTCCTAGAGATAATAAATTCTCTACAAACAAACAAACAAACAAACCCTCCTTCCTCTGGAAGACTAAGACAAGTGAGGTAGGAAACTGTTTCAGGCATAAGGATCTGTCTTACTACATGCCTTTAAACAATCGCTAAAGCTTGATGGTAAAAGCCCAAAATCTCACAACATTGTGGGAAATCTACAGTACTACGTTTGAATTCACCCTGCAGTTCCCCCTTATTGCTTCCAGAGATGGAGTTATGCATTAAATGTGGAAGCACCAAAGGAGCGAGTTGTCTCTTTGTTTGGAATAAGGTCATGAGGGAGAACAAGAGGGCATCTTAAGGACTGTGAGAAGTCAGTGTGAACCTGATATTGCAACATTATTGTCAGCATAGTGATAGTATATCAATGTCAAATAGGGGGGGCATTATGATAGATGGCTAATGAAGGCAAATACCACACAAAATGGTCCCGTAGTTCTATAAGCCTACCAGGATATATTTAGTATCTTTATTACAAAAAAAGTGTTGAGGCAATTTCCTAGGGCCTAAAAGTAGTTAGCATTTATTTCATTTAAATTTGCATCTGCTTTTAACAAATGTTCTGCAGTTTTCTTAAACCACAAGTTCCCAGGCACACTTCTTCTGTTTTAATCATATACATATATGATTATATATATATATGTATTCTTTTTAATTACACATTAAATTGTATGGCCCCTGAAGCTCGTTAAAAGAAAAAACCTACACAGCAGACAATGTTATTGTTCTCTTACTAAACAAAAGGCAACAAGACAGCATGACTAGAAGATTTTTCCTCATTTAAAATATTTTTTCTGGGAAAATATTTGTAGGGTCAGTGTAAGAACCTAGTGGCATGCCTTACTCGATAGAGGCCATTATCTGGCATTTTCATTATCTCTGACTATGGATTATATTCTAGTAAAAAGGTGGGGAAGAAATCGCTTTTTAGAACCACATTATCTTATTCAGGCTTTTGAAATGTCTATGCTTATTGAAGAGAGTGCTTAGGATCCCCAAAGATTTAATGCACCCATATTAAATAAAGAAGAGAGTCTCTTTTTCCCAGTCGATCTAATGTGGGAAGAAGAAAGACCAAGAGACAAGAAAAAAAAATTCAATAAACAAGCTACACTAAATTTAATACAAACATGTCTAGTTATTCCAAACAAATACATGTGATACACCTTAAAATTCTAATCAGCTGAAAACATTTACAAAAACACCGGTCATCTTATTGCATGAAGTCTTATGTTCTCTTTGGCACAAAATAGGAAAGTATAAAAAAAAGACATACATATAGATAGGGTATAAATATACCCTCATTACTCAACAAGCTGCAAAAAAAAAGCTCATTTTGCTGTTTTTAAAAGAATTGTAAAAGACTACCTCAGCTAGAAGTATGATTTATTTATGACTAAAATTTTGTGTTCAATAGAGTATAATTTGGTCAAATCTGCCCACAACACATTTTCAATAATTACTTATTCAACAAGTAACATGATATTTATCTTATATCCTCTCACAATTCAAATGTTTATTACATATTTAAATAAAAGCTACTTGATAGTCTAATAATATTGGGTTTGTTTAGGTATGTAAGTATTTCTTCTAGCAACAAATACTTAAGTAAAATTAATCTGAATAGGAAAAACATGTGTTTGATGTGAATGGAACTCTAAATATATATTCTATTGTAATGTGTGTATGTGTGTGCTTATGGTGGCACTATTATTTTTCTTTTTAGCATCAAATAAGCAATATTTAGCTAAATAGAGCATCAGCAATTATAATATTGCTGAAGTTAAATCTTCACAATAGTAATATTGAGAGTCTTAAAATTAGCTAGCTATTGAAAAAAACTTAATTACTTTAGTCTTAAAAGAGACTCTACATAATTTCTCACAAACAGACATCAAGTCATGTGTGACTTGGTTCCAAATACTATAGGTCTATATTATTAATCTTTGAGTGCTAGACCAAAAATGAGGATTAAACTGAGAACCTTTATCTTTAATCATTAGCAAGTATTTGCATTACAAGCTTGTTAGAAAACCTGAGTTTGCTCTTTGTTGTTACAACAGGTTTTTTTTTTTTTTTTTTTTAATTTAACTACGGAATTTCTGCTCACTTTCATAGACTACATAAACCATACTGTTTTAGTGTCAAGAGAAGGCATCCACTGAGTGGACAGGAAGCGTTAATAAAAATATGTCATTTGCTGGGAGAAAATTTTTGCAAACTATGCATCTGACAAAGGTCTAATATCCAACATTTATATGGAACTTAAACAAATATTCAAGTAAACAACAACCCCATTAAAAAGCAGGAAAAAGGACATGAGTAGACACTTCTCAAAAGAGACATACATGTGGCCAACAATTGTTTGAGAAAAAGCTCAACATCACTGATAATTAGAGAAATGCAAATCAAAACCACAATGAGATACCATCTCACACCAGTCAGAATAGCTATTAATTAAAAAGTCATAAAGTAACAGTTGCTGTTGAGGTTCAGAGAAAAAGGAATGCTTATACACTGTTGGTGGGAGTGTAAATTAGTTCAACCACTGTGGAAGACAGAAATACCATTTGACCCAGCAATCCTATTACTGAGTATATACTCAAAGGAATATAAATCATTCTATCATAAAGTCACATGCACACATATGTTCACTGAAGCACTTTTTACAATACCAAACACATGGAATCAACCTAAATGTCCATCAATGATAGACTGGATAAAGAAAATATGGTACATATATACCATGGAATACTATGCATCCATAAAAAACAAAGAGATTATGTCCTTTACAGGAACATGGATGGAGCTGGAGAACATTATCTTTAGCAAACTAATACAGGAACAGAAAACCAAATACCACGTGTTCTCACTTACGAGTAGGAGCTAAATGATGAAAACACATGGACACATAGAGGGGAACAACACACACTAGGGCCCATCAGAGGGTCATATCTCATTGGAATCATTAACATAATATGTCACAGTTGTGGTGAGAATAATCCCTCTGTGGTGATACCAAAAAATCTATATTAGTTCTGTACAAAATAGCATGGGCTAAACACACACACGCACACACAAAGGCACTCTGTCGCTGAGTGAAACTTTTTAGGCAGGGCCAAGCAGAACAAGAAGAAATGTTAAAGAGTAAATTTTTGAATTTTAATTCAACCATAAGGAAAAAAGAGTGATCCATTTGTGAGCCAATAATTAAGAAAAGTAAGTTGCCTTTTTCAGTGGAAATAAACATTTTATTGATAATTAAAGGGGTTTAATTGCATTAATTGGTCTATAATTTTTGTTGTTGTTTTTTTTTTTTTTTTTTTTTGAGATGGAGTTTCGCTCTGTCACCCAGGCTGGAGTGCAGTGGCATGATGTCAGCTCACTGCAAGCTCCGCCTCCCAGGTTCACACCATTCTCCTGCCTCAGCCTCCTGAGTAGCTGTGACTACAGGCGCCCGCCACCGCTCCTGGCTAACTTTTTGTATTTTTAGTAGAGACGGGGTTTCACCGTGGTCTTGATCTCCTGACCTCGTGATCCACCTGCCTTGGCCTCCCAAAGTGCTGGGATTACAGGCGTGAGCCACCGCGCCCAGCCTAATTGGTCTATAGTTCTATCCATTTCAGTGTGTAACACTGTTTGGTGAGTGCAATTGGATAAAAAGAAGGAGGAGTATTTAAGGTAGGGAATAAAAGAGATAGCAAATCATTGACTTGCTGTGGCCTTAGATAGCATTAATTAATGTTTTATCTCGACCGTTCGTGGACGCTCCTAGTGGGTTTATAAAAGATTTGAGGGTGGCACAGCTTTTAAATACATCCACAAATTCTTTGATACCCTTTCTTTCAAGTGGCAATGTTTTATTTCCTGCCTCTTGAGTGTGGGCTGGGTTTAACAACTTACTTCTAATGAATAGGGTGTGGCAGAAGTGACAGTTATGGCAAACAAGATTAGGACATTAAGATATTTCGCCTTTCTCCTTGGTCTCTCCTCTTGGATTGCACTCTCCCAAGGAAGCAGCTGCAGTGTCATAAGGACACTCAAGGAGCTCCAGAGAGAGGTTCATTGGAAGGACTGAGGCTTCCAGACAACAGCTTTGTGAGTGAGCCATCATGGAAGCAAATTCTCCAATCCAATCACACCTTCCAACAATTGGAGCACCAGCTGACACCTTATGGACAACCTCATGAGAAACTCAGAACCAGAACCACCCAGAATAGCCATTTCTAGATAATAAACAATTTTTTTTTAAGTTGCTAAGTTTTAGAGTAATGTGTTACCCTGTAATAGATAGCAAGAACAGAGGAGCTGAACTGCTTGTATCATTAATACCAGATGTACAAAATAGAGTGCTGAAAGTGCCCAAGAAAACCACTCCAGTGGTGTAGGGAGGACTTACTGATGTCTGCAGACATCTTCCCTCAGAAGGAACAGCCTCACCCTTAGCTGATCATAGACCTGACATTTCACTCCATTTAATCAAGAGAAGAAAGAACAAAATTAGTACAATTTTGGTCTATGGAGAAAGAAACTAAAACTCCTTCCTTCAACTCCTCTTCCTCTTACTATACCTCAATGAGGAACAAGAATCTGGTGAAAAACATTCTAACACCAAGGAAGAGCATATACTACATTAAATTTCTTGGGGAGGAGCTATGGGTTAACAAGTCTGGTCACATTTAGCAACTCTCATGAAGCCTAGATGGTGAAGACTCTAAGGTTCCCACTATAAAGTAAGTCTATACAATCTTCTTTCTTTCTACTTTTTTCCTCTTCTATCCACAAGTCTGCTAGAAAAGCCTAGAATTTGTTTTTTTCTCAAAAAAACACTGGCTGCTTCTTTCTCTCTTCTCTTCTCCTTCCTGGGAGCTAGGACTAGACTTTTGGAGCACACAACTTAATACAGTTCCATTTTGGGCAACAGAGGCAAATTGTCTCTCTCTCTCAGATAGATAGACAGATCTGTATGTATATCTGTATCTCTATCTGTCTCTGATAGATAGATGTAGGTAGATACAGATAAATACATCTGTATCTTTGTCTCTCTCTCTCTCCTTCTTTTACTACTTTTTCTCAAACATCAGCACAGGTGTCGCCATCCCGCCATCCATGATTTAGATTCTAGATTCACATAGGGGTCTTGAAGGGAAGTAGCCTACCATATATACAGAAAAAGAGCCTTTCCTTGAAGATCAACCTACCTGCTAGAGCTTTATACTGGGTTCTAAAGCAAAAATTCAATCCCAAAATGAAACGTCCTTTGCCTTCTTTGTTCTTCTTCGTGTGTCTGTGTGCATGTGTGTATGTATGTATATGTGTATGTGTGTGTGTATGTCTTTGGAGCTTTCAGGAAAAGACGGCAACTGGGCTAAAACAATGTTCAGATGTTTGTTCTAAGTGTCCACTGTTTATTTGTTGTTGTTCTTTTTAATATTCAATTATTATGGGAATTGTCTGCTTGCGTTAATTGGTTAATAAAGTTATTAAATAGATACAATGGCATCAGCCTAGGCTATCTGATTGTCAAATTGTCAGTCAAG
Source organism: Symphalangus syndactylus (assembly GCF_028878055.3). Classification (NCBI taxonomy): domain Eukaryota; kingdom Metazoa; phylum Chordata; class Mammalia; order Primates; family Hylobatidae; genus Symphalangus; species Symphalangus syndactylus. The sequence goes on from NC_072425.2 coordinate 107,337,386, forward strand.
CCATCCTCTATAAAATGTGAGGAAATGCAAAATTATTCCAAGCAATAATTGGGTACTGAAATAGCAGGCAAAATTCCACAGTATCAGGCTTAAAATAAGGCACATTGGAAGTATCAATTTAACATCCTTTGCCCTGGTTTTGCAGTTTCTGTACCAAACTCCCATTATTTGAGAAGGCAGTTTTGCCTGAGTATGAACTGTGGAATTGGATCATAGCTGATATACTGTGAAATAATTTAACCACCATGAGAAGGAAGAACAAAAGATTTCCAAGAGTTATCATTGTCATGACAGATTAACAAAGTCTTCCGTTTGGTGTGAAAAGAACCTTACAAAGCAAAACTTTAGTTAGTCTAAATAAGTGAATATTATATATTAAAAACATGCATTGAGTTCTGGTATACACCAAATTTGTCATATGATTATCTTAATTTTTCTTAAAAATGCCTGTGAGGGCAGTGCTTTTATCATCTCTATTTTACAGGTAGGGAAACTGAGGCTTAAGGGATTTAAATGTGTTGTTCATGAACATACAAAGAGTCAGGAGGCAAATACAGGTAGGCTGGCCTCACAATGTCCATTTGTAACCACCTCACTGTAGTATCCCTAACAGGAAAGGACCCTGAAAATACTGAAGTATTATTAAATACTAACATATTCTGATACAGGATTATGAGCTCTCACTGATATAAATATGTGAACCCTTATTGCAAAGGGAAAAAATGAAAAATGTTTACCTATTATGTCTTTTCCTGGCTATCACTGTCAGCCTAGTAATATTATAGTTTCTATCTTTCTTCATACCCCCCTTTCTTTCTCTTCCTTTATTATCTCTCTCTCTCTCTCTCTCTCTTATTTGAATATCACAGGAATTTCCAATTATATCTCTCTGACTCATATCTGGGTATCTAGAAGATATTCTTTGTATAGCTCAAAATTGCCACCTTCTTCCATACTCTAAACACAGCCTAATCAGTCCCGGGTCAATGTACCAAACAGTGCCCAGCATCCTAAAGAAAAATCTATATGCTTCTCCCTCGCTGTTGCCCAGTGAAGCCATTGTAAAATGTTCTTCTGTTACCTGCATCATTGAACGGATGGCTTTCCTATCCACTTCAACTCTCCTGATGCTGTATCCACAGAGAGCACTGCTCTGAGCCCTCAGCTTTGTACAGGAATATTAGCGACACCTGCTGTTTGACTGTATTGTCTCCCTCTCACTTTAGAACTCTGGCATTGAGCCTAAGGGAGCTGAGCTGGACAATCTGAGTATCAGTTTACCATGACTAAACGAAAGTGTGCTCTCCTCATGACATAAATAAAATGTCATGAAGACATTTCTCCCCCCGGGCATTTTGCTAACCTGGGTTAGTTGAGCAGGACTAGCTGTCAGCCCCAAGACCTGCCCTTGTTTTCTCTCCATCGGTCTCCAATGGCTCCTCATAAAAATGGCCCCTGGCAGCTCCACTAGTCAACCCTCAAAACATGACCAGATGAATCTGAATCTACAAGATACAGGGTGTGGGCATCATTTTAGCATTCTGTATACATTGTCAGAAACCCACCATCACTTAGCATTAGGATATCCAACATATTAAAACCTACTCAAATAAGTACCAATTTTATTATTATTATTATTATACTTTAAGTTTTAGGGTACATGTGCACAATGTGCAGGTTTGTTACATATGTATACATGTGCCATGTTAGTGTGCTGCACCCATTAACTCGTCATTGGGCATTAGGTATATCTCCTAATGATATCCCTCCCTGCTTCCTCCACCCCACAACAGTACCCAGAGTGTGATGTTTCCCTTCCTGTGTCCATGTGTTCTCATTGTTCAATTCCCACCTATGAATGAGAACATGCAGTATTTGGTTTTTTGTCCTTGTGACAGTTTGCTGAGAATGATGGTTTCCAGCTTCATCCATGTCCCTACAAAGGACATGAACTCATCATTTTTTATGGCTGCATAGTATTCCATGGTGTATATGTGCCACATTTTCTTAATCCAATCTATCATTGTTGGACATTTGGGTTGGTTCTAAGTCTTTGCTATTGTGAATAGTGATGCAATAAACATACGTGTGCACGTGTCTTTATAGCAGCATGATTTATAATCCTTTGGGTATATACTTAGTAATGGGATGGCTAGGTCAAATGGTATTTCTAGTTCTAGATCCCTGAGGAATCGCCACACCGACTTCCACAATGGTTGGACTAGTTTACAGTCCCACCAACATCGTAAAGTATTCCTATTTCTCCACATCCTCTCCAGCACCTGTTGTTTCCTGACTTTTTAATGATCACCATTCTAACTGGTGTGAGATGGTATCTCATTGTGATTTTGATTTGCATTTTTCTGACGGCCAGTGATGATGAGCATTTTTTCATTTGTTTTATGGCTGCATAAATGTCTTCTTTTGAGAAGTGTCTGTTCATGTCCTTTGCCCACTTTCTGATGGGGTTGTTTGTTTTTTTCTTGTAAATTTGTTTGAGTTCATTGTAGATTCTGGATATTAGCCCTTTGTCAGATGAGTAGGTTGCAAACATTTTCTCCCTTTCTGTAGGTTGTCTGTTCACTCTGATGGTGATTTCTTTTGCTGTGCAGAAGCTCTTTAGTTTAATTAGATCCCATTTGTCAATTTTGGCTTTCGTTGCCATTGCTTTTGGTGTTTTAGACATGAAGTCCTTGCCCATGCCTATGTCCTGAATGGTATTGCCTAGGTTTTCTTGTAGGGTTTTAATGGTTTTGGGTCTAACATGTAAGTCTTTAATCCATCTTGAATTAATTTTTGTATAAGGTGTAAGGAAGGGATCCAGTTTCAGCTTTCTACATATGGCTAGCCAATTTTCCCAGAACCATTTATTAAATGGGGAATCCTTTCCCCATTGCTTGTTTTTGTCAGGTTTGTCAAAGATCAGATAGTTGTAGATATGCGGCATTATTTCTGAGGGCTGTGTTCTGTTCCATTGGTCTATATCTCTGTTTTGGTACCAGTACCATGCTGTTTTGGTTACTGTAGCCTTGCAGTATAGTTTGAAGTCAGGTAGCGTGATGACTCCAGCTTTGTTCTTTTGGCTTAGGATTGACTTGGTGATGCAGGCTCTTTTTTGGTTCCATATGAACTTTAAAGTAGTTTTTCCAATTCTGTGAAGAAAGTCATTGGTAGCTTGATGGGGATGGCATTGAATCTATAAATTACCTTGGACAGTATGGCCATTTTCATGATATTGATTCTTCCTACCCATGAGCATGGAATGTTCTTCCATTTGTTTGTATCCTCTTTTATTTCATTGAGCAGTGGTTTGTAGTTCTCCTTGAAGAGGTCCTTCACATTCCTTGTAAGTTGGATTAGACTAAACCAGGAAGAAGTTGAATCTCTGAGTAGACCAATAACAGGCTCTGAAATTGAGGCAATAATTAATAGCATACCAACCAAAAAAAAGTCCAGGACCAGATGGATTCACAGCAGAATTCTACCAGAGGTACAAGGAGGAGCTGGTACCATTCCTTCTGAAACTATTCCAATCAATAGAAAAAGAGGGAATCCTCCCTAACTCATTTTGTGAGGCCAGCATCATCCTGATACCAAAGCCTGGCAGAGACACAACAAAAAAAGAGAATTTTAGACCAATATCCTTGATGAACATTGTTGCAAATTCCTCAGTAAAATACTGGCAAACTGAATCCAGCAGCACATCAAAAAGCTTATCCACCATGATCAAGTGGGCTTCATCCCTGGGATGCAAGGCTGGTTCAACATACGAAAATCAATAAACATAATCCAGCATATAAACAGAACCAAAGACAAAAACCACATGATTATCTCAATAGATGCAGAAAAGGCCTTTGACAAAATTCAACAACCCTTCATGCTAAAAACTCTCAGTAAGTTAGGTATTGATGAGACATATCTCAAAATAGTAAGAGCTATCTATGACAAACCCACAGCCAATAGCATACTGAATGGACAATAACTGGAAGCATTCCCTTTGAAAACTGGCACAAGACAGGGATGCCCTCTCTCACCACTCCTATTCAACATAGTGTTGGAAGTTCTGGCCGGGGCATTCAGGCAGGAGAAGGAAATAAAGAGCATTCAATTAGGAAAAGAGAAAGTCAAATTGTCCCTGTTTGCAGATGACATGATTGTATATCTAGAAAACCCCATCGTCTCAGCCCAAAATCTCCTTAAGCTGATAAGTAACTTCAGCAAAGTCTCAGGATACAAAATCAATGTGCAAAAATCACAACCATTCTTATACAGCAATAACAGACAAACAGAGAGCCAAATCATGAGTGAACTCCCATTCACAATTGCTTTTTTTTTTGAGATGGAGTCTTGCTGTTGTTGCCCAGGCTGGAGTGCAATGGCACGATCTCGGCTCACTGCAATCTCTGCCTCCCAAGTTCAAGCAATTCTCCTGCCTCACCCTCCCAAGTAGCTGGGATTACAGGAGCCTGCCGCCGTGCCCAGCTAATTTTTGTATTTTTAGTAGAGACAGAGTTTCGCCATGTTGGCCAGGCTAGTCTCAAACTCCTGACCTCAGGTGATCCACCCGCCTCAGCCTCCCAAAGGGCTGGGATTACAGGCATGAGCCACTGCGCCCGGCCTAAGTATGAATTTTTGAAATGCATGCTCTAGCTGGAGCTTAAATAGTTTGTGAAAACATTGGTAAGTACTTTTTTTATGATTAAACTAGAAACTTAACAATTCTGTGTAACTTACAGTCCTTAGATTTTGGAAAACTTCCAACTTCAATGCACTATCAATATGTTATAAAAAATATATTTCAATATATCTGTGTGTCAATTGAGGTATAAAAGCATGTCTAATAATAGAGGCAGCATTGATAAGGTCCTGATAAGTTCTTGGTTCAGAAAAAAAAGCCGCTAGAATAAACTTTTGTTACGAAAATTAAGATAACAATTAGGCTTAATTTTTCAGGGCAAGTTCATGTGACAATAGTATAAAATAACCTTTTGTGAATCAATCCAGGCTGTCTTTTCTGACATCCATTGTATGTAAAGCTCATCATGGGAAGAATGGACAAAAAGCCTAAGAAACCTAACACCTTTTGGGAAAAAACTTGACAGCCTAACTTCTGCTTTCCAAAGCTCTAAATTAAGGAAACATTGTAGAACAGACTGATTTGCTGTCTCTAAAGTCTACTGGCAGAAGTGGATTCTAAGATTGGAACCATGATATCTTGATACCAGTGTCATGTCTTGATCTACTGACTTAGATATGCCCATAGGTACAAGCATGAACGTTGCAATGAGATGTAACGATAGGAGTTTCCTTCATACATCATTTGTGAAGACCCCACTCTGTTTCCAGAAAATCTCCCAGAGAGTCATTACACTGACATTGTACCTGCTCTGAAGACAATTATAGTGATAGTTGGGATAGGGTAATATTGGACATCTAAATTTTCATGTGGTATCCTGGTTAATTTTCTCAGCAACCCAATGAAGTAGACATGCTCTTTATAATTTTCCAGATCAGGAAAACTAGGCTGAAAGAAATTAATCTACTTATCTGTAGTCACAGGAATAAATGATAAAGCTGAGATTTGTACCTAGATCTGCCTGATACTAAATTTCATACTTCTCCAGAGTTTGAGATGTTGGAAATGAGATCACAAATTCTAAAACACAGTCAGGTGAATACAGACCTCTGTAGAGTGAAGATTGAGAACTTTGGAACTGAAGAGATAAGAAATTGATAATAGCGGGAGATTAGGAAATAGATAACGAAAATACAGAGGATAAAGGCAGCAGTTGTCATGAAAGTCAGCAGAGGTGGGTCAAGTACTAGTTATTAAAAGCACAGGGATCAGGGATGGGTCTGTGTGAAAGAAGGTGGAGTATGTAATCAGTAAAAATTAATTAGGTTGGGAGGAGGGTGAAAAATGAAGAATTACCTATTGGGTACAATGTCCACTATTCAGGCAATGGGTACAATAAAGCCCAGACTTCATCACTACACAATGTATCATGTAATAAAAATGCACTTGTACCCCCTAAATCTATTTTAAAAATTAAAAATTTTAAGAAGAAAAAATCAATACAGGCAGCCAGGCTTAACAGATGGTTTCATAAGTTAATAGTGAGATTTGAAAGAATTAATTTTCTCGACGTCTGACATCAAAAGAGTTAGAGATTCCTCACCACATGACATTTAATAAATGCCCTACTTTCTGAATTAAATGGCCTTATAGATTATACTACACTGAGTTTCTGCCATTGGGAAACCAGAATCTATATTATTTTATAAATTTAAATCTAAAAGGATGAGTTGGAAAAGAGAATGTTACAAATTTCCATCACTGGGCTTAGATATTAACCTAGTGAGTTTTAAAATATTTTATATTAAAACAACATTGTGACATTGTACCGACTGTAATAGGATAGCTTACTGTCTTTCCCCAAATCCATTCTCTTCATTCACCATCATAACAAAACTCAATTTTATTTGGGTGAGGGATGCTAGCTAAAAGACTACATTTTGCAGATTTTCTTGTGTAAAGGCATAGCTTCAGTCAATGAGATGTGAGCAGAAGACTTGTGTAAGATTTCTAAGAAAGCATAGGTTGCCTCTGAAAACTCTAAAGATGGTAGAGCAGCAAGATAAAGGGAGATAGCATCTCTGATAACCCTGGAGCCATCAACACCAAAGACTGTCTACCTCTGGACTTCCCTAGGAGTGAGTGAAGACTTTCCTTGTGTGTTAATACATTACTTGGGTTTCTCCATTTTATTTGGTCAAATCTGATCCTACCTCTAGGAGTGAGTGAAGACTTTCCTTGTGTGTTAACCTTTTACTTTGGGTTTTCCCATTTTATTTAGTCAAATCTGATCCTAACCAATACAGGACTACTTGGATTGAATGATCATTGCTTTAGGATGTTGTTAAATGCTAGACAATCTTAAATTAAAATAGATGTAAATTTATCTATTTATCAAATAAATAATTCAAATAACTTAAAATTTATACATGAAGTTTTAGCTAAGTTAGGTCCATAAGTATCAAATATGATAATTATGTGAACACTGATTTAGGAGGAATTAGTCAGAGTTAGACGGTAACAGGTAAAAATTGTCTTGAATTTTTCCCACATTTCTAGTATTTCACAGAGAGTAGGCAACTAAGACAACAAAGTTGTTGAACCATTTCCATACATAATTAATGTCCTATAATAAAAAGGGAAATGTTAAAATGCAACAGAAATGCAGGAATTGATTTTAATCTCCCATTTCACTGAAATATATATACTTTTCTACTGTTATATTGTTAAAGAAAATGTGCTATTTAAAAGTAACATGATTCTTATATATAAATCTTATGATACGCTGTTACACATAAAATTAGTAGTAAAAGAAATAACAGATTGTGGAAGGGTCATGCTAGAAGGTCTTCCCAAAAGTTTGCTATAATTTGGCTTCCCTACATACCTGGGTAACTATAGGCCAATAAAAGACATTGGGAAATTAATCACAGGATTGGGGGTTTCCAGAAGTAAGGAAGGAAAGGAAGGGCCATGAAACAGTACCAAGTAGGGCACCATGCATCCTTTAAAAATCTTCTGGTTAATTGGAAAATTTTTAGAAAAATAATAATTAATGAGACAGAAAATGTCAATAATCAAGCCAAATTTCTGTCAGGGAATGAAAAGAAAAACTTCAAATAGCAATTTTCTTGCTTCAAAAAGGAAAATACGTTTAAGGTATCACACCAGTCAGAAAGTTTTACATATATGCTCATTTTATCTTGTTTTATGCTTTATTATTGAATAATTTACCTAACTCCACAGCCTCAGTCATCACTTATTTGCAAATGAATCCCAAATGTCCATCTCTTGGCCTCACTTCTGCCCTGAATTCTAGACCTGAATGCTGTTATCCTCACATGAATGTCAAATCAGCATGAATAACCCAAAGACATCAAACATGAAAAATAAATACCTGTATCTTCCCCTTACCTGTTCCTAATTCACATGCGCTCTACCTTGGTAATGTCATTAACTTTTAATATCCATTCTCTCTCTCTCTTTCTCTCTCTCTCTCTCCTTTCTCTCTCTCTCTCTCTCTCTCTCTCTCTCTGTGTGTGTGTGTGTGTGTGTGTGTGTGTGTGTCTGTGTGTTTGTGTGTGTATGTGTCTTTCTCTCTTTCTTTCTCCAGGTCATCACCAAATGGATTTACTTCTGCAAGTTTCCTGTTATGTATACCCTCTTTTCATTGTCTTTGCTAATGATTTAAATCAGCCATCTTGACTCCCGTCTCTCACTCTGACCATTGGATATCCTTATAAAGGTCTTCACCATTTATAAGGATATCCAATCTTATACTGAGTCCCAATATTCAGGGACTCAGTATAAAACTCTGCCTTGTACAAAGTAAGTGCTTGCTTTTTGAAAACTGATGTAAAATGTACAGTCATGTTATCCAAATAAAGGTTGTTTCTTGTTTTATAAATTTTTTCCTTTTCCTTACAAAATTATCCATTGCTTTAGTTTTATTCTCAAAAGATAATGACTTAAAATGAGTAGGAAATCAAACTTGGAAGATATTTGCACTAGTGTTTACACAACACATTTTAAGTGCACCATAATGCTTAATAATCACCCTAATTATTTATTAAAATTTAATTTTTTTCCAGTTAATTAAACTTGCATTTGGTAAAGCTGTCCAATTTTTGGCAGATGAGCAGCTTTCTTATGATTATGTATGTTGCTCAAGGCTGACTGGATACAATTTTACAGCACTAACGGTTTTGAAATTTCTCTTCTTACTTAAATACATGGCAACATTACTCTTTAATATAGAAAGGCTCAATCTATTGTGAGATAATCTATTGTCTCTAAGGAGCAAATCTTAAATAATTGAGAGAGTTGTTATTTTTTCTTATATATCTACATGCTTATAGGTTACAAGTACCCATTTAAAAAAACTTAAATATTAAACGAGTCTATATAATGGCTTTTGGTCTTCCTAAATAATTTATCCTACTGTGAGTAAATGATCTAGATTTTATGCCAACAAAAAAATAGAGAGCTCTTAGTACTTCACACCTTCTCATCTCAGAAATGTACCAATTCTAACACAGACTGTTACTTTTCTAGGAGACATTTGCCTTCTTTTCTGGTTTCGTATGCAGGTGCTCTTTTTGTTGCACACAAGCAGAGGTGTAAAATGTGTAGCACACGTTTTACAGATGTGAAGAGTCTCGGGAACTGCTGATATGATTCTGGAGGTTCAATCACAAAAAATATCACACTCCAGGCACATGTATACATATGTAACAAACCTGCATGTTGTGCACATGTACCCTAGAACTTAAAGTATTATAAAATATATATATATATCACACTCCAATAGGAGTCAACCTTCTCCACACACCATTCTGTAAGGAGCTTCCTCTGGACATCCAAACTGGAATGGCCTTGAAACTTAACTACAGTTCTTTTTTTATTTTTAAGGGAACCCATAATCATCTCTCTTTTAAACTTTTTAAAATTATTTAATTATAGAAGTTTTAAATATACCAAAGAAATACAGAAATAACAGACTTCCACATGCCCCATCACCAATATTTAACAGGTGCTAATGTTTTGCCACAATTTACTTCAGAATTTTTTAAGAAATAAATCTGTATTATTTTAAGCTTCACTCCCCATCTTTTCTTCCTCTTTCTTATCTAAGTAATAATATACAAAATAGTATTAAATCTTATTTTTTGATGCATCCAAATGTAATACAAATTTATAGAAATCATTTTTTTTCAAACTAGAAAGCTGACAATTAAAAAAAAATGGATTAATTCAAAATTTGTGAAACCATAGTCTCAATTCCAGAGCATGAGTTGGCAAACTTTTTCTGTAAAAGATGAGATAGCGAATATTTGAAGTCTCTGTTGCAACTACTCAATGCTGCTTTCACAATACTAAAGCAATGAGAAATTGCTTTCCTGCTTCTGCTGGAAATGTGACTTCAGTCACTGGAACTCTATCTTTTTTCATGAGGACATGGGCCTCACCCAAAAAGTGGAGGAGCAGTGAGCTGGAAGGAGTCCAGGTCTTCAGGGACTCAGTAGAGATAGACCCTATTAGCCATATTATCTCTCAAATATCTACCTCCATCAACTTTTTGAAAAGACAAATAAACTTCCATATTATTAAACTATGAGGGGCTTTTTAGTTCCTCTGTTACTGTCAGTCATACCTAATTCATACTGACATAACTCTTAAGCCTCACTCAGTAGGCAACAGGCAAACACTCAGGTCCACGCAACATCAATATTCTGGTCTAATAGAATCTCCTCCCTCCTCATCCACATTCTGCATTGCTCACTTGTGTTCATCATGGGACCTTCTGGGGAATTAACTATTATTTACTTTCATTAGGAAGGTTATACAAAATGTAAAGAAGTATCAATCTTCTGTCTACAACTGTTCAAAGTATAAACCTAAAATACCATACAGAGACTTTATCCCATGCATTCCCCTAATTCTAGTTGAAAAGTTCAATGTGCTTTGTTCTAAATGCTGATGCCTATTACCCTGGAGAATGGATTCTCTTTAGCTATACTGCCAAATGTTGTCTCTACACAGGTGCCACCACAATAGCAGTTTCAGTTGTTATTTGTGTTGCTATAGTTGCAGCTAGAAGTAAATAGATTTCAGACTGGGAAATATCTGAAAAGAGTTACCCCAATGCATGGAAACCAAGTATTCTATATTTTTTTGAACTTCTTACCTTATATGCCCTTAGATATAACATCTTGGGTTTGAAGTAATTCATTTCACACTGTTTTTATGTATAGCACTTTTATTAATTAGATTCTAGATGATTAATAGAAAAGGTAAGTTGTAAAAGAAATTATAATCTCAATTTAAATATTATTTAAAATAAGAGAAAGAGAAGCAGATACAATTAATATTTCTAACACGACAAAATTACCAGGAACAGCTAGAATGTTAATGTTGCTTATCTCTAAGTTATGAGTGATTTCTTTCTTTCTTTTTATTTTCTAAATATTCTACAACAAACATTTATTACTTTTGAAAACAGAAAAAAATGTATAACTCAAGTCCTGAAACACTTGATTGAATAAAGAAAACACATATGAGAATAAAAGATATTAGGAAAATCGACATGGTGTTGAAATTAAGAGCAAATAATAGACCAAAAGTTCTTATTTACCTGTGCTCAAGCCAACAAAGGCATAGCTATCCCAAAGAGCAAATGACCCAATGATCCATTTTGCTTTGGTTGGTTTTGAAACACCTGTGTAATTAACCTTCCAGTCATTTCCTCTCTGAACCTTTAAACCTCATTTGCCTCCTCTGTAAAATTGTACCCATCCTTTAGAGCTGCTGAGAAGACTGAAAATTGATGTGAAAGCACCTCAATTTCAATTTCTAGCAGATGAATAATCAGTTCATATTATTGTAATAGCAGATGTTCAATCAATTCATGAAATGCTATGTGAGTGCACATTTGTGGGCATCAATATTGTGTAGAAAACAAAGATGAATGAGAAAGCCACCCTGCATGTAAGGACCTCACAATTGAGTCTGAGTGATAAGACACATATTCAAATAGTTATAATGCAATGTTCCTAAGAGAGAAACCAAGAATGTTCAGAGGCAAGATAGAAAGGTTTCACAAGGCAGAATAGTCTAGTGTAAAGATGTAAAGAAACATTCTGTTACAGGAAGTGAAAATTCTGAATTCCAGAGTTGGCTGTCCCACCAACTATGTGACCTAGGACAGGTTTACAAACCTTCTCTGAGTTTCAGATTTATCATTTTTCCAATTAAGAGGATTTTCCCAGATATCTAAGATAACTTCTGCTTTTATAACAAACATTGACATAATACGTGGTACACGCACTGTTCTAACTTCTTCATAGGTACAGCTATAGATAAAGATTGAATGTATATGTGTGTGTATGGACATGTGTTTACATGTGTATAGCATCTATTATAAGAATCTGTGTATATGTATTCCTCATATCAACTCTATGATACAAATACAATTATTATCATTTCTAATTTTTAGCCAAGAAATTGAAGCACATAAAGTTCTCCAAAATCTCACAACTAGAATTCAGACCCAAGCAGTCAGTACTATTTGATTGGACCCTTGAAAGATTTTTAGTATTTTACAGAACAAATAGAGGAAGGAGTGCTTTCCAGAATGGAAGCTCACCATGAGCAAAGGCACAGAAGTAGGTGAGCAAGAGAGCTCTAAAGAGACAGCACATGATCCTGGAAAGAGTAAACTCTAAATACAGGAGTTGGAATCCTTATTTATTTTGTGACTGTAATAAAATTACTTTAGTACTCTAAGCTTTAATTGTCTATAAAGTAAGGATAACAACATGATCCTTGCTAGGTTGAAAACCAAATAAGACACTGCATGACAATGCTAAACACAGCATCTAGCACATGGTAGGTACCTCATAAATTAAAGTTATTTCTACTTATGGGGGAAAAGCCTAGTTTGGCCAAAACATAAGTTAGGATAAAGAGAAAACTGGGCAGAAACTAGCTACAGAGATTGTTAGAATACATCTTGGGAAGGTCTTGAATGTCTGGCCAGCAAGTTTGGATTTTCTACGGAGTCACTGAAAGTTTTCAAGGAGGGGATTTTACGTGGCTTTTTTGAATTTCTTGAGCACTCACTTGGTGAGCAGGAGGAAGATGGAACTGTGGGAGGATCACAGGCCATACAAAAATGCAGGGAAAGTCACCCACATTCATTTACAAAGACACTGTCTCTGACCTCCCAGTTTATGGGATTGCTGAAATTTCTGGATAGAAAAAAATACATTATTAAATTCTAGAAGTATCAATTTCTAAAAGGCTGAAATTACATAAAGAAATCTTAAAATAGGATAGTGATTGAACTGCCTTTATTCATTTTACCATCAAAGGTCAATATGAAATCTATGACTTCTCATTCTGAGCAAATTGGAATGTGTCCAGAAAAAAAAGAAAGCATAAACTAAATCAAAAGAAAAACATCCAAATCCATGCTTGTTGGACACTTACAAGTTAAGAATGATAGGCCAGGAGCAGTGGCTCATGCCTGTAATTCTAGCAATCGGGGAGGCCAAGGCAGGTGGATCCCTTGAGCTTACTTGTTCAAGATCAGTCTAGGCAAAATGGGGAAACCCCGTCTCTAACAAAAAAATACAAAAATTATCCAGGCGTAGTGGCATGCTCCTGTAATCCCAGCTACTCCAGAGGCTGAGGTGGAAGGATCTCTTGAGCCCAGGAGGCTGAGCTTGCAGTGAGCTGAAATGGCACCACTGCACTCCAGCCTGGGTGACACAGTGAGACCCTGTCTCCAAAAACAAAGTGAATATGGAGTCAGGCAATTTCACCAATAAATAATCATCATTTATTGATAGGACTTTTTTAAACTTTGCTAAGAACTTCACATACTTTATTTCATTTAATCCCCATAGCATACTCATAGTTGAGATGTGTGTGTGTGTGTGTGTGTGTGTGTGTCTGTGTTTAGACTGGGTCTCATTCTGTCACCCAGGCTTGAGTGCAGTTTAATCCCCATAGCATACTCATAGTTAAGTTGTGTGTGTGTGTGTGTGTGTGTGTGTGTGTGTGTGTGTGTTTAGACTGGGTCTCATTCTGTCACCCAGGCTTGAGTGCAGTGGTATGAACATGGCTCATTGCAGCCTTGACTTCCTGGGCTCAGGTAATACTCACAACTGATAACTATCCCCCCCTTGGAGACAGAGTCCCACTCTGTTGCCCAGGCTGGAGTGCCATGACACGGTCTCGGCTCACTACAACTTCTGCCTTCATGGGCCCTAAGCGATCCTCCTGCCTCAGCCTCCTGAGTAGCTGGGATTACAGGCATGCGCCACCACGCCCAGTTACTTTTTGTATTTTCAGTAGAGAAAGAGTTTCGCCATGTTGGCCAGGCTGGTCTCGAACTCCTAATCTCAGGTCATCCACTTGCCTTGGCCACTCAAAGTACTGGGATTACAGGCATGAGCCACCACACCTGGCGCCACCTCAGAATTTTTAGCAGTATTTTTTTAGATGAGAAAACTGAGGCTCAGAGACAAACAATTTACCAAAGTATAGAAAAATGGGAGATGACTTACAGCAGGATTGAAAACCCATCTGCTCTATTATTTAGTGTAAATTGATAATACCACTATCACTACCACTAATGCCACAACTACCACCTCTACCCACATTTCAAGAATCACTGCCTCCATCACAACCATTAGCACTACCACCATTACTTTATTATTAGTACAACCACAGTCTCCAACACTATTACCCCTACCATGACTATCAGCATGACCACCACCAGCACCATCAAATCACCACAAACATCAATACTACCACCTGCAGCTTCATCACTATCACTATCACCACCACTGCTACCATTATGTCTGCTACCACCACTGTCATCATCCCACCAACAGTAATACCAGAACAACCACACGAACACCACCGTCACTGTCTTACTAGGAACAATCACCATCAAATCATCACTACTTCCACTACCGGTACTACCATTGCTGCCAGCACCACAACCATCTCCACTGCCACCATTGCACCACCACCATCACCATAACTAACACCACAACCACCATCACCACCATACCACTTCTTCCATTACTACCACCACCACCATCAACATTACCACCTGTGCACCAGTACCACCAATCTCACCATTAATGCCAACCATCTCCACCACCAATACTCCCTTCTGTCTCTCAGGGATATTAGTTCTTTTAAAATAAATCTCCTTCCAGGAAAAATAAAGCACACCCATAAAATCCCCCACAAATTAATTTATTTCCCAACTTCATCCACCACAAGGGGCATGTCCACCTCTCTCCTAGGGCAGCTGTCCTCCATATTCCCAGTACAGATAGTTCAGAAGATATTTCTGAGAGAAAGAAAACCAGAATTAGTCCTACTTTCCATGGTCATGCAGTAACGTATTTTATAGACTAAAGTATATTTCCAAATTTTAAAAGAATAAAGTTTATAAGATGATATGCATATTTGCGGGGAATGATTCTAAAGCCTTGTTACTTAAAAGACGACCCATGAACATTTCACCAGCATGACAGCTCATTAGAAATGTGGAATCTCAGGCCCCACTCTTGACATGAAAATCAGAATCTGCATTTTAGCAAGATCCCTAGGTCATCTGCAGCACATTAAAACATCACCCTAAATCCCTTAACCAAATCTATCATTCTACATATCACAGTGGGTGATTTTGGTTTGGCCATTTTTATGAAGATTTCAACTCAGACTCATGATAAAGATAAAAATATTTCCTGTTAAATAACATTTTACTATAGAGCTGCTTTCAAAAAGCTGAGAATCTAGGTGGCTCATCACTGAGTAATAAAAAAGAAAACAGGTATTTTTTAGAAGGGTGAAGGCAGGCTGCATCAAGTACGAGGAGAGATTTTGAGTATATGGGAAAAGAATATCAGAAAGGGTTAAATGACAAGGTAAAATATGAAGAGATATTTGAAAGAAACAATAACAGAGAGAAAACATTCTTTAAATAGAGCAGGAATACAGAGGACATGGGAAAATGCTGCCCCCCTTTGAAGTAGAGAAGAGAAAGCTGGTAAAAGCTGAAGCTAAAGTGATAGAAGCAGTTAGTGAGCTTCTGAAGATGTGATTTTCACTTCCTTCCCCACAACATATATAGTAATCTGTAATCAATTTAGTACTTTGTAATCAACTTTTAAGAATGACAACCTCAGTGACCAGGGGAGTTTAAGAATCACCCCCAGGATAAAATACCACATCTCTTCCACTTCCTTTCTCCTCTCCAACCCTTCCCTCATTCCTGGTCATTTCTTTCTCTTTATGGTGAAAGATTCCTTTTCTCTTTTCAGTTTCTATCTTTGAAACATTTGTGCACCCTCATCGTCTTCCCTTCTGAGTAATATATGCAATTAAACTCAATTTCTGAAGTATTTATAAATGCCTATCATGGGCCTATTCTTCAGTCATTTAGAATCACAGGATTTTTGAAAATTAGAGAAGCCTACAAAAAGTAGAGCAGCTCATCTGATTTCATAGCCCTTAAGGGCTTAAACTTAATCGCTCTGTTCTCTCTTTCCTTCTTCTCCTGCCAGCCAGGACTGGTGTTGATGGGACAGCAGATCCCAAATTCTACAACATTTTCGTATGTTTTTGGCCTCCAACTTAGCAATTGGGTTGTTACACTTCCTGTTTTTCTTTTGCCTTAAAAATATCTTTTCTCAGTGTTCTGTACTGATTTCATTTTCTTTTCTATGCTTTAAATGCCCCAGCCATATAAATTGTCACCCAAATAACATTTCTGTTTGAACTATGGAGTAGAAAGAATCTGTGATAAATGTTTAAATGCAATATCCAAAGAAAAGTTGGGTGGACAACATATTCCACTGTTACACAATTTCATTCACATATATTTACTATGTAATTTTAAATGTCACCTCTTATAGTATAAAAGGAAAAGTCCATTTCTGGAGCATGTGTAGCTCTGTGTTCCTAACACTCACTCACAGCAGAATCTGTTGGTGCTGGTGTATTCGATTTCAGAGAGACGATAACTAGTAAAAGCAAATATCTTCCTGGCAGAATTAATCCCCTCCGTTTTGAGCTCCCAGGGCACTGGGAAATACTTCTGCTGCAGATGTTTGAATTTTATTTATTAATTGTTTAAATGGCTTGCCTTCTCCATTAGCCTATACTCAGGTGAAAAGACAAAACTCTCTGTTATTCAGATGGCTAGGTGTTCAGTTTGTGACTGAATTGGAAATTATTTGTTTGAAAGATTTGTGTTTGGTTGTCATTTAAAAATATGTGAATACGTATAGAATTGCCTAGTAAAATAATCTTATGCCTGGCTATTTTTTACCTATAAATAGACTTACATCTGTTAGTAACTGAACAAGGATTAGCTGAATATGTATTAATATATATGTTAGACTGCCTGTGTTAGAATCTTGAATCCTTTGTCAAATCATTTATTGTGCTGTCTTTGCATGTGTACAATGCAAATAGTAATTGTGCCTACCTCATAGAGTTAAAATAAGAAAATGCATTAAGATGCTTAATAAAATGCTCAGCATATAGTAGATGTTCAGTAAGGCAAAATTAATAGAACTGTTGATTTGTAATCAGAAAACAGAAAAGTAAGACTTGTAGACATTAAAGACAAGTTTTGCTTTAGTTCTGGGGGAAGTTCCATATTTCTTTGAATTTTAGCATGTTGCAAACATATCCTGAGACAATCTAAGCTAAAAAGTTAGTGCCATGTGAGGGTTCTTTCCTAATTTAACTTTATATAGACCAACACAGAAGTACAGAAAAATTATCATTACTTATCTCATGCCTCTCATCTCCTAGATTCCTGAGCACTGACTAAATAGGAATAAATTACAAAGAGCCTTTTACAAAGACACACGTGTGCATACACACACACACAACATCACAATCCCAAAAGAGTAGATTCCTGACCCAAATGTTATTTATTTTTATTTAAAGGGAGGTGAAGCAGCACTTCATGAGAATTTTACTACGGAACTCACGATGACTGGCTTCTCATTTACATCTCAGCTCAAAGAGAGCTTTTCCTGGCCATCCTAGAATAGCATTACTCCATGCCTGCCTCTCAGTCCTCTGTCAATGATCTTTTAACATTGTCAGTATCTGAAATTAACAATTTACTTCTTATTTTGTTTATTACCTATCTCCCTCTTCCCACTAGAATATAAGCTTTGAGGCCTCAATTTTTCATTATTTGTTGAATGAATTAATGAATGAATGTCTGCGTACATTTGCTTCTGCAGTATTTTTTCTGGCTCCTGGGTTTCCCTTTAGAATTTTATTTAAAATATAGGAAATGGATATTTCTGAACTTCATCAGAGATGGAGCAATTAGTTTCTGCTGCTGCTTTGTGGTGTAAGTCCCTGCCATCTCCTCCTACTCTGAGTTATTTACACGTTAAGTTAACAGTTAACCAAAGTGAAGTTTATGTAAGTACAATCTGGAAAGACACTTCCTAGTTCAAGTGGAATTTGTTTTTTCCATGCCAAAAGACACGTTCTCTAGAGAAATACAACTGTGTCACGCCCTTGGAAAGATGAGGAGAGAAGAGAGACTTACAAGTACCCCAGCTCCTATTTCTGAAAGACAGGTGGAAAATCAAAGCAGGACACTTCCTTCACGAGAGCATGATTTATCAGGTCGAAGTTCAAATTGTTTTCAAAGGAAAACATTTATTTTTCACTAAGGCAAATTATTATTTGACCTGTCATGGTGAGGCCTGTAAATCTAGGAAGAGTAATTATATAAAGAATAATTACCAGCTGTTGTCTATTTGGAAGGAGGCTACAAGAGGAAGAAACAAATGTTCTTGAATAGACTGTGGGCTTCTTGAGGGTAGGAGCTGCATATTGTGCTTTTTGGGTCCCCCATAAGTGGATAGCCAAGTGTGTTGTGACATTATGTGGTGTTAAATATGTACTAAATTACCAACACATAAGCATAACGGATTGGGCTGGATTTCAATGTAAGGAAAACTTTGCTGATAAGGAGCTATTCAAGTTAACCATTGGCTTCCTGAGAGAGTCCAGAAATTTTTTCTCTTAATTCCTGTTAAAAAGAGAATAAACTCTACTTAACCTTATAACAATTTTTTTCCAAGAAGAATTAAATGACTTGTTTCAGTCTCTACAAAGTGTGACCTCCCTCACATTAACCATATTTAACAGGAATAGATATTAATAGAGCTAGTCTTTAATAATGGGCAATCTTCCCTCCATTCACTGAAATTCAAAACTTTAGTGATTTTTAAGGAAAAGTCACTGAATTCTCGAGCCATAAATGTCCAGAAAGTGATATGTATGGTTCAAACTCTGGCAAACCTTGCTTGGAAAGATGGAGTTGAGAGGTCAGATAACCCTTTGCTAGTGGCAGAACTTCACACCCTCAGCAATGAGGATGGAGGGTTTCATAACTGAAGTGGAGTTTGCATTGAAAAGTCTGTAGACAAGATCCACAGAATACTTCTCCCTAAATTAGTAACTGTCCAAAGGGGAAATTTTCTAAAGAGGAAGAGGGACAGAGAGAAAGGGGCAAAGTATCATAAAGACAGGGGATTTTAAAATAAATAATCAATAAAAGTACCAGGAATGTGTGACTACCACATTTTAAGATGTTTATTTTCTGAATGTCCCTTTGATGAACTAATTTCATTTGAAAGCTTATTTGCAAATATAAGGTATTCCACTTGAAGAATAGCTTATTCTAACCAAGTGTCTTAAGATATTTTTGTGATTCACAGAAATACATTTTACTTTGCAATTTCATACACACACACACACACACACACACACACAGAGAGATAGAGAGAGAGAGAGAGAGAGAGAGAAATAAGACAAGTTTCAAGAAACCACTCTTGTGCTTTCAAATGGTGATGAACTCTGATATTTTCTATCCTATTCCACTTCACTTTTTAAATGTTACTTATGCCCACTAACTTGATTTCAAGATCCAGTAATGGGTCTCATAACATTTTCAAAACAATGCCAATTCCCCTTATCAGACCATCCCCATGTTAACATCCACCTTCCAAAAACTTACCACACTGTGTCCATGTAGAAAATACTGTGATAATATTAAGAAATCAGTAGAGTTAAATTTCTGTAAAATCCAAGAGTTTCCAACAGGTACATAACCCCTTTGGCGTTCAATAAATATCTGTTACTGACGAAGTCAATTTAATCTTCTTAGGGGACCAGAGAGCTTCATCCCTGATCTTGCTTCTGTTGTATCACCTTCCCTGAAATATTCTGCCTACAGAGAACTCTCATTGTTTCCCCCAATATTGTATCTAACACAGTTCACACTTTAATCAGTAAGGTTGCTTATGCTTAGACCACAAACAGTTTAAAGTTTTATAATACACCCATGCCATTTTTCTCAATAACTTTTAGACTTTGCTTTGTTTACATTATGTTTAAGGGCTGCATCCCACATATGTTCATTAGATTTATAGAATCAAGCCCATCCTGCTCTCAGAATACTGGTTGTCAGTATCAGGTAGGCTGCCCTAGGATTTAACCTCCAGCAGAAAAATCTCCTTGTACTTGTTCTATCACACAATGCCGAGGGCGGCAACACTTTCTACTCAGCAATCATCTCCCTGAATCATTGTTATTTCAGTGACTTGGGCTACAACCTGAGAAATTCTCAATGTTTAGCCCCAGCAGTTGACCATAGGAGACTCTCAAACAACTTTAATATTTCTCTGCTGTTTGCACCAAAAGAAGGTAATTAATAATCCAAAAGAGAATTCTTAAAGGAGGTCATGGTCAAGTGTTGGCTGGTCAGGAGCAGTTGGAAAGCAGGGAGCTATTGAACCCAAGACAGATTGAACCCAACCCAGCACGGAGTGAAGATTCGTATCTAAATTCTGAATTCGGAAGGGTTTCTTATACAGGCTTTGTTTAAGTTACTGTGTGTGTATTTGTGTGTGTGTGTGTGTGTGTACCTTTCGAGGCTTCCTTATCTCCCAGTTGCCCAGCCTCCTTTCCTAGTCACATTTCTTACTGCTAACAACATCATTCTCACTTATCCTGGGAATGAAGGGACTGTACAATCTTCCTCTGCAGTGAGGCAGTGCCTTAGGGTTTGAATGCACAGTGAGTCACACACAGCCCTCTGGGTCACCAGACTGGAGGTGGCAGGGAAGGGGGGAGTATATAGAGGAGGGAGCCTGGAAAAACAAAATCCCTGGAATGTTGGGTGGAAGAGCTGATCTGATCCTTGAGTCTGTCCTCCACTGGATCTCCTGAAAGCCTCAACTACACAAATTAGGGGTCCCTGTTGTCTCTCTGGGGTGGGGCATGAGGATTCAAAATAAAACAGGAGCATGCAAAATAAAACGGGCATATCTTTTGCCTACAGTCACTGATGTTTCCATGGAAGAGCTCCAAGGATGGTTGGGTGAGGGCTGCAGTTCCATTCAGAGGACACTTGCTTCTCTGTCACCCGGTGTTGTCCCGTGTGCTTATGAGAACCTAAGATCACCAGGGAAAGTGTGCTGTTGCCGTCTGGCTTTCCTCCCCTCCTATTAAATGATTGCTATTATTTATTTTGCCAAGGAGACAGTGTTTAGTAACCTCGACGGTGCACAGCCACCTTGTAATCCCGGGACTCACCGGATGTCGTTTTCTTAGTCCAACATCGCCTAAACAGAGTTAGGGAAAAAGTGTTGGCTCCTGCCTTGCTCCACCCAGTTGTGGGCTAAAAGAGGTTGAGGGTGACTCGTCCTTGGAATCAACTTGCCTGCCTCCCAGGGCGCGCCTGCCAGCCTCCGCTGCGCCCCGCCCGGAATTGGATTGTCCCGGACTCCTGCTGATTTCGAGGGCTTTAGGGGGAAAGAAGAGGAGTCGCAGTGTCGGGCACCAAGTCAGGCACCCCATATCCCCGTCTTCCCTCGCCGTCCTGTTTTCATTCACCCTAAAACACTGTGCCCACCAGCAGTCCCTTACACGGAGGGCACTCTTTCTCCAAATCCAAGTTATGCCCCCAGCCTACAGCCGCCCAACTCCGGACGCTCTCCCAGGGCTTGCCTGACCCCCAAAGTGTCTATTCTCATCTCCTTCCTCTCAGCTCTTTTTTCCTTTTAGCACCCCAGCTCTTAGCCAGCCGCCTTCCCACGCCCTCACCCCACTTTCACTACCTAGCCCACTACCTACCCTCCCTCCACAGGCTCCCTGGTGCTGAAGAAGCCAGGGTCACAACGTCTCTGAGGTAAGGTTCTTGTGGAAACTCACCTCCCTCCGGAATTTGCATCCTCCAGGGAGGGGATAGGGCTCCCAGAAAGCTGTCTCCCAGCCCAGACTGTCGCCCCCCTCTCCCTCCCTACTCAAGGTCTAACTCGGGTCCCTCGCCTGCTTCCTATGTTTACGCGGCGCTTTAGTCTCCCGGACTCGCAGGGTGAGCCCCAGCCCCGACTGGAGCGAGACAGCAGCCGCGAGCTCAGCCCCATTCGCGGGCCGGGGCGACTGGGGCTGGCGCGAGGCGCACGGAGCTCACCAGCTCGCCCCTCCCTCTCCTGGGACAGGAGGGGGCTGACTGGGGCGGCGGGGTCTGGGAAGGGGGGCTGGCTCTCATCAATTCTACAGCCACCTCGTCTGCCGCCTGTCGGGAGGCGGGTGGGGGTGGGGCGGGAGCGCAGGCTAGGATTGAGACTCTTAAGTCAGGAGAAGTTTGCGCACAGCTTCACAGCTGGGCGAGCGCAGGAAGGCGCCGGGAAGGTGAGCCTCCCGGACTCTGGGGGGGTAGAAAGCAAGCCAGGGGAAAGAACAGTTGTCTTTTAGCTGATAATACAACCTAGACTTGGGTCTGAACCACCTAAGACAGATTTAAAGTGTCAGAAAACCAGGAGAGGGGCGGAGAGGGAGGACTGAGACTAACGCAGTTTGCTCTCACATCAAACTAGGAAAGCCAGGCCCCCCAGCCTCTGGGTGGGCTGCGCCGCGCGGCTGGCGGACCTTCCCGGGTTGGAGAGGTGCGCACGTCCGCACCTCACCCTGCGGCTGACGTCTACTGCCCAGGAGATGGGCGCTGAAGCTTGAGCGCCAGAGTCCCTGGAGCCACACCTGCGAACACGCTTTGCTTCTATTGAGCTGTGCCCAGCCGCCCAGTGACAGAATTCCAGGTAAGGAGGGTTTGGAAATGAGCGGGACTTAACGATTTGGGGTGTCCAAGGGATGTTTAACAGTGCAGGTGCTATAGGCACCTGCTTTTTGATTATAGAAATGTGGTTTGATTGTGGTGCCTGTGGTTCTCATGTAGGGTCAGCTAGGTCTTAGATGCTTTACTTTACCCTTGATAAAGAAAAAAGAAAAATAGGTGTCCTGGGAAGAGCCAACAACTTATGGTTTCGTATTGAAGAATCATCTGATTTCTTGTGACTTTTACTATGTTGTTCATATCAATTTTCCCTCAAAAGTTTTATTTTCCAACTTATTGGGTAGGAAAATTACGGGGGTTAAAGTTGTGAATTTTCCCAAAGGGTGTTTATTAACTGACAAACAGATAATATCGGCATCTATAAGATGTGTCATGGTTGTTCTGGATATTGGAAATGAGCACAGTAGTGAATGGAGTTGCTTGTTAAGTCATGTTTTACAGAGAATTGTTTTCCAACAATCATTTATGCATAGCAGCCATTCTTCACACCTATTAGGAAAAATATGTTGTGTGCATAGTTTCCAAAAGAGTACTCTTTTTCATAATGCTCTTCCCAAGCTTGGGTGAAAGACATCAAGAAAAGCTGTAACAAATTAATTCCTTTTCTCAAAACATTCATTTTCCTTGAGGTCCAAGTCAAAAATCAACAATACAATTGAGATTAGTAAACTATCATACAGACTTTATTTAGCAAATCTACCTAAGAAAAGTTTTATATGAAATCTTTAACCTAGTACTATGTGATATATGCAAGAAGAGAACGCAGAGTTTCACTTGCCGATCTTCAGGAGACCCTATTTCCTGGCTGTGGTTAACCGGAATCAAGTTATCTATGTAAGGCTAATTGTTGAAATTATTCGGTGATTGAAAGTGAAATGTTCAAAATAAGTCAAAGTTTTACAATGTAGTTCTTAAAGCTAATCTTTAAATTACAATGTGTCCGAGTTTGACTCTGTCTTAAATGATCATAGAAAGCAAATATTTTATGTATTTGGGCCAGTTGACTTACCATTAAGGACAAAGTAGGAATGCTTTTAGTATTATGGAATTTATAAAGTGTAATTTCTAATAGGATATTGCTAGCCTATGAGTTCAGTAGTAAAATAACTCAGCTTTAAAAAGTTGAGATTGCTGGTTATACAGCAGTATTATGAGAGAAACTAAGATGATTAGATTTGTAAAACCTTTACAGTTTAAGTTGGTATTCTCAGTGGATACTCATTTCTACTCAATATTTTAACATAACTCAAAACATCCATCAGCCAGGATTTGTTCTGGTTCAATGCCTCTAACCTGTTGTTTATTTTATGAACTATAGCCCAAGAATAATATCTGGTCATATTATAAAATGTTCTAAGTTTATTCATTGGCTACATCAACACAATAAGTAAACAAGAAATCTTCATTATAACCAGTTTATAAGAACACATAGATAATCTTGGAGTTGTTTTGTTTCATGATTCTCAAAGTTAAAAAGAAATAGCTGATATAAATACGTCTTCTGTTTCTCATTTTGAAACTGGAGGTAATGATTGATGGTGGATGGAGAGCATTTGCTCTAATCAGTTGAAGAAAGGGAGCTAACTATTAGTTTAGTTGTGCCATGGCAATTCTGTTCTTGATGAACCTCTCAGACTCTGTCAATGTTAACATGAATGAAAATATTATCTACTGTTGGTTTTTATTAGAGTCCTAGTGAAATGGAAATAGGAGACCGGTAATGGTTTCAATGATAATCTAAACCAGTATTCTCAACTCGGGCTGCAAATTAGTGTTAATAGGAGAACTTTCAAAAAATACGGATGCTCAACCTTATCCCAATTCAATCAAATCAGAATATCTGTGGAAAGGGTCTGCAATTTGATGTATTTATTTAGGTGATTGTAATATGCAACCAGGATTGAGAGCCACTGACCAAGAGGGTTTCCACCAGACTTGGTAGAACTCATTGATGTGGGAGGCTTTTGATAAAAATAAATGCTGTTTGTTATATTGCTGGTCAAATAGTTTTTTCTTTAAAAAAAATAAATATATATGTATAAACATACATATATATGTATAACTTGATCTTACAATTAGAAGAAAAATATTTTAATATTTGATATTAGATATTTAGACCATAACAGCTTCTTGGAAAAACATTTTTTATCCAGAAAACAAGCTATTGAGTTTGAAATTGATCTGCCCATCCAGAAAATGCTTTAGTAAATGAACTCTAGCTTTAAGAGATGTTGAAAATAATACTTGATGAAACATACAATTTCATCTCCTTTTGCTTAAGACCTGTATAATGTGTAAGGTACAAATACGTACCCTTTTGAAAGAGGAGAAAGAGGAAAATAGCATCATTCCCCTTGGCACACTAACTACCATATACCCGGTGCCAATGATAATCTAGTACTTTTACAAAAATTATGTTTTAAGCTAAGAGTAGCCTTGTGAGTTACAAGCTATTATTATTATGTATGAGGAAATTGAGGACCCATTAGATTAATGAACTTGCTCAAAGCCACGAACCAAGTAAATTAAAAATATATTTGAACCCAGGTCTTTTTAAGTTCAATGATGGGTTATATTATATATTTATATACATATTTGTATTTTTTTACAACTTAACAGCAGCATTTATTTAGAGATAATATAAGTTAAGAGTACAAATTCTTGCACAGCTCTGCTTGAGTTTGACTTCTGGCTCCATAACTTTCTATCTGTGTGATTTGGACACATAATGTAACCTCTCCGTGCCTTAATTTTCTTTGTAGAATAAGAATTAAATGAGTTAATATTTGTAAAGCATTTGGGTAGGTGTCTGGTACATGGTAACTTCTATGTGTTATATTTTTTAAAATGTCATTCATGCAAAACAATTTTGATTGTTATATGCCAAGCATTGCACTAAGCTTGAAGACACATAGACAAATAAGTCATATCCCTATCCTCAAGGATGTCGTGTCTAGTAGAGAATGACAAGTACATAAGTAATCATCCCAATCAGGTATGGATCTTTTACTTAATTAAAAGCATAATTTCTGTGACAACTATGTGCTTTTCCATGTGAATGTGATCTTCCAGAGCTTCATATAATAAGTGTTATAAAACCAAGTGATAAGACTTTGTGTTTTCATAATGATACTAACTTGTTTTCAATTCTAGTATCAAAACACAGAAAATCATATTAAAATATGTTTCTGGCTTCCCCTATACATTTAGAAAACCAGCAATATAGAGAGGTTTGAGATCTTTAAAATTTTATGTTAAAAGTGAATCATGAAGATAGAACATTGGCAAAGAATCAGTAGAAAAAATGTTATCAGTATCTGTTCCTCAATACTTCTAACAGTAATTTTCTTGAATTGGCTTTTCAAAAACAGTGTTGTCTGATTAGAATGTAGTTTTGTTTTTGTTTTTAAGAAAAAAAAATGTTTCAGGGAAGAAAGAGTGGATCACAGAATACAGAAAAATGTCCCTAATACAAGTTGGCAAGGCAACATATACCTCATTGAAGCTGGCAGCACTTCCTAGCCTATGCCTGCAGCTCTGCACAGCTGCCTGGTACCTCCAGGGTACCAATGGATACCTGAGGTGTAAGATTCTGTCTTTGTTAAAAATTAAAGTCCCTGTTTATTTTTTAAAAATAGCATATAAACTGCATTTCTTTGTACCAGAATAACACAGATAATCTAAACTCAAGGACTTATTTCTCAAAGAAATAAAGTACTTGGTTCAGTGAAATATTTAACTATTCCATTTCACTGAAATTTATGTTTAACTATTTCAGTAAAATTTATGTCTTTCCTCTCTCTTATCAAGTCTGAGACTACTTTCAGTTTTTCCTGTGGATGCTACACTTTTCTTCCTCTAAGTATCACTGCCACACCTCTAGTTTAAGTTTTTATCATTAATAAAACATTTATTCTCCTAATATTCAGTCACATTAAGTTTCTTTGTGCTGAGTTCAGTGTTACAGAACATGGTTAGGCTTGTTTTCTAATCTCTAATTTCTCCCCCTCTGTTCATAATTATTCAGTAGTGGTCCAAGGACTGCAAGACTTAGAACCCCTCTTCAGCCTGGTATTTAAGATGTTTCATGGTATAATCCTAGTTTAGCTTTCCTATCCAAGTCAGGTAGAAAACCTCAACAGCTCCTTAATTTTAGTTCTGACGCTGTAGTTACACCAGAAAAATTGACTCCTGATTTGGAGTCCATTCTTCACTTTCAACCCTGTGCCCTTGCATATCAACCTCAGTCTATATTCTTCTGCCTCAAAATTGAAGTGTGTGTGTGTGTGTGTGTGTGTGTGTGTGTGTTCCTTTACATCAATGGTTCCATTGTAGAGCTGCTTTTCTTTGGTTTTCATGTCTCGCTGCAACCCTAGTCTCACTCCCTGCACTTTGTTTGTCCGGTGGTTCAGAATTCAACATTTCAAATCTTACCTTCGTCCATCCTTAAAATGTATTAATCCTTCTCCCATAACATGTCTAACAAATTTCCATCCTAATAGCTTTGCTCATATTTTAAAACTCAATAAATATGTACTAAGTGCCTATTATGTCCTAGTCAGGGGATACTGTGACAGATCACAGATCCTGGTTTCATGGGGAATGGAAAAGACAGACAAACCAACAAACATTATACAGCCCTGTGGTATGTATTCCAGTAGAGAAATGCCATGACGGTGTCTAGCCGGACAACTAACCTGGGCATCAGGGAAATTTTCTAGGGAGGTTACCCTAAAGGGCATATGAGTCAGCGTTGAAATGACAGAACAGAATGAGATAGATAAAGAGGGGAAGAAATGAAGTGTTACAGGCAGGATACCAGATTGTGGCTTGAAACAACATGGTGACTTGGGGAAACTACAGGTATTTTTGTCGCCCCAGCAGGGTCTAAAGGACACAGATTATACACAAAGAAGCTTGCATGCCTACCATACTAAGGGGTTTGCATTTTATCAGGAAGATAGTGGTGGTCCTTGAAGGAGTTAATATAGGTTACTGAAATAATCAGATTTGCCATTTTGGTAGATCTCTCTGGTGGAAAATAAGAGGCATATTAGATTGAAAAAAGGATGGATACAGATTAACTGGACACCCGCAGCCTTGCTGCAGTGACAGAGGGAAGAATCAATTAGGGCCTCCTTGTTGGAGACAGAAAAGGAAAAAAAAAAAAAAAAGGAAATTATTTTAAAGAGAGATTTTGTAGGATTTGGTGAACAACAGAAGTTAGAGGTGAGATGAAACAGAAAAATTGTATGATGAATTCCATGCCTCTTTCATGGATAGTAAGAGAGATGTGATATCATTCACCAAGTCGGGACAAGGAATATTTTGGAGAGGGAAGATAAATAGTTGAATTTGGAGGAAAAAAATAATGTCTTTGGCTCATCCATGTGATGATGTTAAGTAGAAGTGGATATAGAAATTAGTGCCTCAAGAGAGAATTTGGTACTACAATATAAATTTAAGAGACATAGTGAATCTATTTCAGCTGACAGCATAGGAATAAAGCATATTATCTCTGGAGAAGTAAAAACAGGGAATAAAGAAAGAAAACATAGAGGAAAAAATTAAAGGTAGAAAATTAAAAGAAAAGTAAAACATCTTAGAATCCTGGAAAACACCATTATTTAAAGGCAAATGGAAAACAATCCTGCAAAAAAAAGACAGAGATGAAAGACTACAGGAGAGAGAGAGAGAGAGAGAGAGAGAGAGAGAGAGAGAGAGAATGTAATTTTATAGAAGCCAGGGAGGAGAAAGCGAGCACTCATGCGGGATGTTACCAGTAGATAAAGTGGGATAAGGATTGAGAGCTCGCAACTGGATTTAATTGAGAGCAATTTTAGTCATGAGTTGGGTGTGGGTTGAGAAATAAATGTGAAGTGAGGAAATGGAGACACTGATTGTACACAATAATTTCAATCATTTTGAGAGACGCCTGCCTTACTTTATTTTCCCTTTTTGAAAGGTGCAGTCTCCTAAAGCTTAACTTACATGCTGCTTCCTTCTTTTTAGCCTTTCCTGGACAGCGTTTAATCCCCCCAACAAAGATGTCATATCACATCATGATTGATATCTCTTGTTTTAGAGTTTCCAGAGGTCCCATGCATGTGAGCTGTGTGTGTTTGCGTGTGTATGAATATATAGGTATATATTAAATACCCATGTAGTATGTAAAGTATTTTTCTCTGTTGCCATGCATTCATTGAAATAATTTTCTTAATCTCTTTATTATGATAGTGTATTGGGGAAAAATGAGTTTATAAGCCCCTGCCCTCAATAATAATGATCTGGAAATTATAGGATTTCTGCATATACCAAATATTTCCCAGACTGTTTGTGTACTTAAAAGTTGCACAGAGCAGCCATAAAAAAAGGGACATGTATGAAGCTGGAAACCATCATTCTCAGCAAACTATCACAAGGACAGTGGCATGTTCTCACTCATAGGTGGGAATTGAACAATGAGAACACCTGGACACAGGGCGGGGAACATCACACACTGGGGCCTGTTGGGGGGTGGGGGGCTGAGGGAGGGATAGCATCAGAAGAAATACCTAATGTAAATGACGAGTTGATGGGTGCAGCAAACCATCATGGCACATGTATACCTATATAACAAACTTGCACGTTGTGCACATGTACCCTAGAACTTAAAGTATAATTAAAAAAAAAAAACCTTTTTATAAAAAAAAGTTGCCTAGATAAATTTTTCAGGCCAAATATAGCAATTTTTGAATCACAAATTATACCATTTTATACTTGTTTTCTGGTGGTTTAATCTCCCTTTTGTATTATTTTCTTATTTCTCTACCAGATTACAAAGGACAGAGTTACCATTATTTCTTTGTCCCAGCACATCCAGGAGACCCTCTCTTCTCTTAGAGAAATGAGTTAAAACTTCCCTGAATGTGTCCATAAATGAAGTGTTTTTTTTTTCCTCCTGCACACTGAGGCTTAAAGTTTTCTTGTTTTAAGTTATCAACTAGCTGTTTCCCCAGAGCTTTCAGCTATTCATCTGTAGTACTTCCTCCAAACCAATAATTCATTCATATTCTTAACATTCATTCTTATATTTCGGGTTTGAGTTAGTTTTCTTTAGTGAGCATTTAAAACATAGCACACATATTCAGAACATAGTATTCAGTTTAATCATGCAGAACTGTTTCCCAACAGCCCTCTGCCCTCTTAATCACAAAGTCATACCTCTATTTCTCCTCTGCTTCTTGCACTAGGCTGGAGCTACTTAGGTGGTATTTATACCTCTTATAGGCAAGAAAAACAAAACTAAACTAAATATTTTTCCTTCTCATTTTCCTAATGTGGATCCAAGCCCTGAAAGCAATTAATCCTAAATTGTTTGAATAGCTGATTTTCCGAAAGTTAATATTAATACCTCCTAGATTTCCCAGGTATAACTAAAAATAGACAATAAAAAAAACAGCTACTATTCATTGAGCCCTTACTGTGTGCAGGATACAATGATACTCAGTGACTTCTTAAGACAATCATATGGTATATTATCAAGCCCATTCCATAGGTGAGGAAACAGGGCAGAACACTTACAAGGACCCAGCAAGGTTCATACATCTCTGAGTGGCAGAGCTGGAACTCAAACCTAAGTTCGCCTAAAACCAAAAGACTATGGTCTCTCTGCTACTGTACTCAAATGGAATTTTGAGGGCGACTTAGACATCTCTTTATTTTAATATAATTGGAATATTAATTGTCTTAGATGATCAGAGCCTGTAAGTAACAGAATTAGGAGCCTCTCTCAATGGATATTTCAGCCAGTCTCTATAGGCTTTAAACTCAGCTCTCCAACTCAGTCAGGCCACCGGAACTGTGACTATACCTATAACCAAATTCCAGCCTTTTGGTGTAACCTGGAATAGTTCAGGATCACACTTCATATTAAGTTTACATTCCAGATAGCTAAGTATACAAACATAATATTACTGCACAGAAAAAAAAAAGTGAAATGTGATATAGTTCTTCTAGGATTTCATAGGTTTTTATTGTCTGTCCCAAATCTGTCTATTAAGTAGGCAGACATCAAGTAAATTTAATTGCAAATGGATTTTAGTTTGGTGTCAGCTCTTAATAAATATGAAAATTATATTTATTGTATTATAGGAAAAAAATCTCTTTAATAATAATAATTTTTAAAGAAAAGCTTTGCTTTTTGAGATTTCCTCTCTAGTGAGGTGTTCATAAAGTCAACGCAGGCAACAAGGGAAAAAGAAAGGAAAATTGCACTGCTGCCAAATTTAAATTTTAGATTGACTTGACTCATCCATTAATTAACCCAACTTCCAGCATAATTATTTGTTTCTAACCTTAAGTCTGACAGATAGAATTCTTTCAAGTATGAGGATGTATCATAGAAAACATTGGTGTTTATGGACATTGGAATGGAATCTCTTTAGCCAAAGATTCACAGAAGTTCATGGCACAGGGTATATAATAATGCAAATTGCTTTAGCACCTTCTTCACTGGGCCTACTACAAGACTGAAAGGTCAGGATATTAGACCACTTTTTCATTACTAACATCACGTAGACTGCAAAGGTGGCACTAAGGCAAAATCCCAGCAAAGTGGTGAATGATCCTTGCTCGAGGGCCAATTTAGAAAAAAATAAGAATTTACTGGGTGGCTTCTTTTCCCATTCAAAATGAAAACAATTGTATTGCATCCCATGAGGAAAGTATATATTCTTCAAATTAGATGTGTTATTTTAGTGACTACAAGGTCAATGAGAAACTTAGCATTTCTTCTCAGCTACTAAAATATTAATATCTGGGCATATTTGAAGAGTAGCAATGTGGAGTCCACAAATATCAAAACTGGAAGTTATGGTCTGCATTTTAATTTGTTAAGGAGGCATTTCTAGCATTTGAAGTAATGCTGTGTATCTTCTTGATAACTAATATTTTACCCTTATTATTATTCAGGAGCCCAATACATTCATTAAAGAGGAGACCATAGCAGAGATGACATATTTTCCAACCAGGAGGTAATAGTTCTGCCATGAAAACTCCAGCCTTCTGACTCCACATCTAGTGCTCTCCCTAAAGGAACTGTAAATTTGCAGGGAGCCGTAAGGAAATGCAGAAAAATATATGCATTAATGTACTTATAGATGACCTCAAAGACAGTTAAACACATGAATAAGAGTGGCTCTGCATTACATTGTATAAGAGGCAGAACTTGTCTCTCATGTCCCCTCCCCTTCTCCTAGTTTGTCCTGCACCTACCATTCATATAGTATTTTCATTTATTCTAGAAGCCGGCTTTCCTAAGGAAAAGCCTCATTGTTTGAGTCTTTCCACAATATCTCTCTAAACCCCCTTTGCCCCTACTTCAAAATTAATTACTTTTATTTTGCCCTATTCCTACAACGCCTGCTTTCTGCAAAGTATGACATAGTGAAGTAAACATGGACTACCTTCAGGAAAAGAAAAAAAAATTGGCTGGGTGCGGTGTCCCACTCCTGTAATCCCAGTATTTTGGGAGGCAGGTGGATCGCCTGAGGTCAGGAATTCGAGACCAGCCTGGCCAACATAGCAAAACCCCATCTCTACTAAAAATACAAAAAATTAGCTGGGGGTAGTTGTGTGCACCTGTAATCCCAGCTACTTGGGAGGCTGAGGCAGGAGAATGGCTTGAACCCAGGAGGCGGAGGTTGCAATGAGCTGAGATAATGCCATTGCACTCCAGCCTGGGCAACAAAAGCAAATCTCCATCTCAAAAAAAAAAAAAAAAAAAAAAGTGTATTGTCAATGTTAATGATGTGTTCTTTGATCAAATGTGTTTGAGTCTTTATTCCCAAACTTGAAGAAGCTTTATACTAAACTTAAGCATGTTAAAAGCTTAATATCCACTGCCTCTAAGGTAGCCAGACCACTGTCATCTATCACTTGGACCATTCCAACAACCTTCCATCTGACCTGCTCACCAGCACTCTGTCTCTCCCTGCACATTCACCACTTAGTTCCCAAAGTACTCTCTTTCTGGTAGATTCTCGGAAATTAAATGATAGTGTTGGCACTGATTGGAATATAATCTAAACAGAGACGAGTGTGAAACTTTGATCAACCCCTGATTCCCATAAATGTGTAATTTCTACTTTCTAAAAAAAAAAGTAAGTTGTGAAAACTTTCAAGAAAACTCGGATATAAAATAGACATTGAAATATTTCAATAATAACAATAATGGTAATAATAGCTAACACATAGTACTTACTATGAGCCAGTAATTTTCTATGCCTTTTGTCGATTTTAATGTATTTAAATTTCACAGCCACCCTCTAAGGTAGGTACTATTGCATGCTTTTACTCACAAGGAAACTGAAGAACAGAGAGGTAAGTATCCTACTGAAGAACACACAGCTAATATGATGGATTCGGAAATGAACCAAGGAGGTCTAGCTCCAGTATGTAAGTAAATCAGAAAAGGGAAGTGTGCTCGTTATAAATATATGACAGCCAAAGCTCTGTCATTATGATATAAAATGTCTTTCAGTTTTGCATTTTGTGTGCCTTTGAGCAGCAGATCCATGGATAGAAAGTCAAGAGAATTACATACTGATTTTTCTTATTTATTCTAAATATTAACCTCTACAGCTGTCATGGGATGTACTCAGGCTTATAGTATTCCACTCTGCATTGTGGTTTACACAAAAGGGAAATTGTGCTTTGCCAGGTTGACATCTCATTCATAAAAATTAGAATCAAATGCAAAAACCTAATCTGCTTTACTATTTTAAAGGTGCAATTTCTACTAACAAAACGCAGAATACAACTCTTAGCAAAACATGGCTTTAAATAGAATTTCAAAACTATACATTGATTACTTACATGAAAATTAGTCAGAAACCCATGGTATGTGTGGTTTTAATGATGTGGAGAGAAAAAGAGTGGTCTAAAAATGGCAAGTAAAAAATACATTGAATTTTAATTAGGCTAAAAATAGTCAAGTTTCCTATTCACTCACTTGGAAGTGATAAACTTTCCAAGATCTATTTTGGAGCATGGCGACTCTTTTCCATGTGTTCTAAATGGTCTCATTTCCCTATATGATGACTACCTTGGCACTCTGTGTACTTGTGCAATGGGAGGGATTTGTTCTAATACTCAAAGGAAACTTTGTGTGTACTTCCATGTTCAGGCTACACAGCCTTTTGCAAGTGACTTTTATTTAGCACTTCTGATATTTTTAAATTTCTTTACCATATTTGAGGTTATTTTCTTTTCTAATATAATTTTAGCTCTTTTATTTACTGTTTTTAAATTTTTCATACGTTCTATATTTGAACATGCTTTAGTCCAAAGCTTTTTCCCTTTCATTGCTCCAGCTCATTTTAAAAATAATAAAAGAAAGAATATTGATCTCAAACCTTAACTGCTTACATTAGATTATCCAATTTCCCCATGAATTAGAAAATTGTTAGGATATTCTTTATTGAAGAGCCAAGATTATAGTAATACAGGCTGATTTTATCTGTTTGTTTTACTCCATCACTGTCCAGAATCTTCCAGCTGGCCAGATTTTGCCCCACATTAAATAAAAGAAAGGGTTGGGTTCCAGATATAATCACAATGATGACTAGTGGGCAATAGGTGTGGGAGATAAATGCACCGTGGGTGACTCCTTGAATTGTCCAGGACACCTGAAAATATAAGCCTATGCAGGAAAGAAAGCAAGTATGTCTGGTCTTACCATCACTCATATCCAAGCTGGAGGTGTTTTTTTAATTATGTCTTCATTGTTTTTTTTTGTTGTTGTTGTTGTTCCTTTTTATAATACTTGTTAAGTAGAGATCCTGAATAGATATTGCTCAGTCTTTTTTTCTTTTTTTTTTTTTGAGACGGAGTCTCGCTCTGTCGCCCAGGCTGGAGTGCAGTGGCGCAATCTCGGCTCACTGCAAGCTCCGCCTCCTGGGTTCACGCCATTCTCCTGCCTCAGCCTCTCCAAGTAGCTGGGACTACAGGCGCCCGCCACCACGCCTGGCTAATTTTTTGTATTTTTAGTAGAGACGGGGTTTCACCGTGGTCTCGATCTCCTGACCTCGTGATCCGCCCGCCTCAGCCTCCCAAAGTGCTGGGATTACAAGCGTGAGCCACCGCGCCCGGCCTATTGCTCAGTCTTTAAGTGAAAATCGTGCATATGTTTTGCTTTTAACACTATTATCAGGCTTGTTGATACATGCCAAGCTATATACAAACATGCATTACCTCATTTAGGCTCCACAGCAACGCTGAAAACTAGGTACTTTATCTCCAATTTACAGATATGAAGACTGAAAATCAAAGAAGCTAAATAAATTAATAATCATAAGAAATAAGAATAAAAATAATACTGTTATTACTAATAATAGTATTAATAAGTTAAATTTAAAACTAACATTTATTGAGGGCTTAATGTAAAGATTCTTGGATGAATCATTCCATTTAATTCTCATAATAATATTATTATGAGACTTACATGATTTATTGTTATACCCATTTTAACTCCAGGAAATGATGAGACTTAGAGACATAGAGATCATATAACCAGAAGCAGAGGCAGGATTGAAACCTAAAATACCTAACTACAGAGCTCACGGTCTGAATCGCCTTCCTGTACTCCTACTAAAGGCAGAGCACACGTTCTTACCCAGGGCCTGTTTGCTGAACAGCCTGTGATTTTTCAGGGTCTCACACAGCTTTTAATCTAAAACAGTGGTTCTCAAATGTGGTCTAATGATCCATGCTGATCCATGACAGGGTTTCAGGGTTTCACTGTCTGGCAGCAAAATAAAAAGATAGAAGATAATTTTAAGAGTTTTTCTTACCATTAAGTATGTTCAATTTAAAGAATCACACTTTGTTCTGGGATTATATCCTTTCTCTTCTGGATCAAAAATATCCCTTCTTTTTATCTAATGATGGTGATAGTTGATGATAGTATTTTTTTAAACCTTTTTAATTAAAAATTATAAATTTCTTAACCCTATGTCCCCTGCCTCACACTGGAGAAGGAATTGTATTTATTTATTTGGAAAATTTTAAAATCTGGGCTCTTTTGAAAAAGCAAAAATGCTATTAGGGAATAAAGGGTGGTGCCCAAAGCAACTTCTGTAAGAGTGTCTGCTAGGCAGTACCATTTTATGGTTTTTGAAGAATTTTCAAGGATGCAGGCTACACTTGAAAGAAAATGATGTTATTAGTGTATGAATATATTTTTATAGAATAGCACTGTTCAGATACAAAACACTTAAACTTTGACTGAGTCATGTGCATGCAACCTACTAAGTGCTTACACATTCAGCATCTCATTTGATCTGCACCCAACACTCCGTGACACAGTGCTACTGTAACAGAAAGGAAATACAACAGGATATACTTCTTATTAGTATTATTCAGCCTCTCTTAGCCTCAGTTTCCTTTTAGGAAGGAATTGTTTCTATCTTAAAGGATTATTTCGTGGATTGTAAATAATGTAGGAAAAAATTTGGTCATGGCACAAGGTATATAGCAGTCAATAACTGCTATCTATTTCTATAATTGTTATGATCCTCATTTTACAAATGAGAAAACTACAACTCAGATTAAAGCATGAGTTAAAGTAGTTCATCTTGTTAAGTGATGAAATTGGAGCTTGAGACAAATTCTATCTGCATCCCCCAAGCTTCTTTTTGTTATCTCTCACCCACAATTGTATATGAATCTCAAACCTTATCTTCACTATCCCAAACCACAATTTTAGTAATGGTTAGAAGCTGAGAAATGCCACTGATTTAAATGTGCTTCCACCATTCTGTAGATATGTGTCTTTGATGTCTTTGTCCACATGGTCACAGCAAATAAACTTTTCAGTAGAAAAATCAAATAAAATTTTAAATGATTCATTGTACATATCAAGCCAATAAAAGTTGTATTAGAACAAATAGTATAAATTAAAATTGTAAAGATTTTCAGATGGTCTGAAAAGTAGGATCCTACAGTGCATAAAGGAGGCCATGGCTGAAGGTCACCAGTTTAAGGGGAAGGTAAAATTTGAAGGTGGACCAGTAATTTTTATACCTATAAAAGATACCTCATTGTATAATAGGTGCACATCAGCAGATATATTTTTCAAAATTGTAGATACCAATAGTCAGTGTGCTTATTTATGTTTATTTTGTTTTCGGTTTAAGTTACCTGGAGAGTGACATCATCTCTCTAGGGTAGAGCATTTCTTTAATTGTCAATGGAATATTAGAAAAAGTGGATGTGTCACTGATTCCTTAGTAAAAAGCTTTATTTTCATCATAATTCTAAAGAATAAAGAGTTTCTGTCTTTTTAAAGAGAAAGCAGAAGTATGACATAGTTCAGTCCTCAGAGGGAGAAAATGAGGAAGGAAAAACAGTTTATTTTCCTTTCTTTCAGAGGGCTTTGTTTTTCTCTTACTGTAACATACTCATTAGGGTCCCACCTCTTGTTTTGAGCTCATCAGAGTGTTGGATTTTAAATAGCTGTTTCTAATATATTCAGAGACAAGTAAGTACTGAATATACACTGTGTTGTGAGAATGAGCATCACAAAGGATTTAAGAGTTATTAAGTTTCATATCTTCCTGTGATTTAGGGTGGAAATTTGCAGCAGAGAGATTATTACATGTTATGTCAGCCACCAGACAGAAAGGACAACGAAGTCCCGATCTCCAAAGGGAAGTTGAGTTATAAGAGACAGGAATACCAGTGAGAAGTATGAGAGAGTGGGTGGGAGATAATGTTCAGAATCTCTTTTGCTGCCCCCAATTTATGAAAATGACTTGAAAATATTTATCGTCAAAGACCGAAATATCTCTTCAAAGAAGATTAGCTTTGCTCCGTTAAAAGTAATGAGTAGAAATATTTTTTAAAAAAAAGTTTTAAGTACCTGAGTATCTTGCCAGCAACTTACCACCACTGCTAAAAGT
Organism: Symphalangus syndactylus; assembly: GCF_028878055.3. NCBI lineage: Eukaryota > Metazoa > Chordata > Mammalia > Primates > Hylobatidae > Symphalangus > Symphalangus syndactylus. Next base: position 107,375,112 of record NC_072425.2, read on the forward strand.
GAGGAGAGACACAGCTTTCATCGTTCGGACTGCAGGTTTATTTCAGGTAATGGAAATATTTTGGATGAAATAATAGATTGACTAATGACACAAATAAATCATTCTGCTAAGCCACAAAAGGGCAAAGGTCTTGGTACATAACCAGGAGGGTGTGAAAGGCACTTTTTAATAGGCAAGCTGCAGAAAACCAGATTGGCCTGGTTCTGCTGAACAGCAATCATGGAAACTGATTTGTTGTGTCTTAGGGACTGAGGAGAGGGGGTGGAAAAGTTTTGGCTCCTCAGTATCTAATTAAGCAGGACTGTGCTTTGGACATCCTGGTTTGTGTGTGTGAATCTGGGTAAGAAAGAGGTGTGGTAGAAGCTTGCCTAATGTGCCTACTAATTTTTAAAGTTACAATTTGCTGCCAGTCTTACCATATTTTCTCAAATAATTTTTCAAACTTCCCTTTTATCCTCATGACATGGAAGTTGATGACAGGGACAAGGATTTTTGTTGTTGTTGTTATTTGACAGATTTTTAAACCTCTCATATCATCCCAACACACTGCTCTCCTTGCTGCACTCAAGGGTGATTTTCTCACTTTAATCAGCAATTGAATCACCCGAAGGGCTTGTCAAAACAGATTGCTGGCCCCACTCCCAGAGTTTCTGATTCAGTCTAAGGTGAGGCCCAAGGATTTGCATTTCTAGTAAGTTGTCAGGTCATTTTGTTGCTGTTGGTCAAGCTATCAAGCTCACATTTCTTCCCAGGGATCTCATTTGACATACTCTCTTCCCCGTCCTTCCCACAGTTCAAGAGGTTTTTAGTGAAGCATTTCAGATTCTTTGCTTCATCACTACCCATGTTTCTAATATTTTCTTTTCTTCCAGTAATTTCTTTCCAATATTCCAAATTTATATGAGAAAGAACTGTGTAAATAAGAAAAAAAGGTTTTTTTATTCCACTTAAATGATAATAAATATAATAAAAAGTCTTTATTTAAAAGACCATCAAGAACAGCAAGACATGTGAAACTTACCTTTTTCCTCTCAATATCTCTACTGATTCTTGGAGAGATACCGAGAAACAATGAAGCTCTATTTACTTCAAACGACATTCTTCTAACTCACTAAAGGTGAAAGTTCCAGGAAATATTTTTCCTTTCTAAAACAAATAGCAGAGTAAATAATGTCATTTTAAATAGTATAAATAAATAAACATTATCAAACCATGGTATACAAAGAAATAAAGATTCTACCAATATAACTACTTTGAAAGCTACTACTACTGGAAGAATAATTTTATAAAGCACAAGAATTGTTTTATTTCTTTCTAAAAATTGGATACAAGGCAGTAGGTAGAAGGGTATTTATATTTTTGTTTTATATTGTTTTCTGTATTCGTGATTAATTTCGTCAGTAAGAATTTTTAAGAAACAGTAAAAAAATAGGTGTTAAAAAAGACTATGAGATTTAAGTTCGTTTATTCAACTCACCAATATTCAGTGCCTAGTCTGAGCTAAGTATTATTTTAGGCAATTATAATAAAGACAAGGCGACATTTCCCTGAAAGCCTCTAAATCACAAACTAGGTAATAAGCAAATAAACAAATATAACTAAAAGATTAAAAAGAGTTAGGGTCTTGCTTTTTCAAGGGTCAAAACATACCATGAAGCTGAAATAGTACTAAGTACTGACACAGAAAAGGATAATAGATTAAGGAAACAAAATAGAGTCTAGGAACATATTGGAATTTAGTATATGGTAACATTGGCATTTTAAATCAGTGGCAAAATGACAGAAAATTCAAAACAGATATCTACCTTCTATCATACTCAGAAACAAATATTGATATACTAGGAGAAATACAAGATGATATATTTGTTATAATCTAGGTGTTATAATCATAAACGTAACACAAAACCCAAAAGCCAAAAGATAAAGAGAGAATGAAAGACTTGACTATATCTAAATATAAAATTTCTATATGGTGATAATTTCTGAAAATAATAATATGTCAACTAACAGCATGGAAAAAGTATTCACAATCAACTAGCAGCATGGAAAAAGTATTCACGATGTATAGAACAAATAATATTCATTGAACACATATTCTGTACCAAGCACCGTTCTAAAAATGTACAATCACCATGTTATTTTTAAGACTTAAAAACGATCATTTTTTCCTGTATATGTTAATTAGCTTGATTTAGCCATTCCACAATGTATACATATATCAAAACATAAAGTTGCATACCATAAATATATATATAATATTAATTTGTCAATTTTTAAATTTTTTAAAGAAATAAAAACTATCAGATGTGTATTCTTATTATACTCCTTTTATACATAAGCAGTCTGAGATTGGAGACATTTGGTAAAATGCCAGTCATCTAGCAAGAAAAAGGAAAAACTGAGATTCAAATTCAGATGTCTCTGACTCCAAAGTTATTAAACACTGAGGTAAAAAGAGTTTCTATAAATTCAAAATAAAAAGGACAAAATGTAGGAAGTCATGGAATATGAACCAAATGGCCAAGGTAAAACATTTAGCCTCACTAATAATCAAAGACAAGCAGAAAATTTAGTATTACTTGTGAAAATTACAAATCTCATATGCTTTGGCCCAGCATTTCTACATATTTTCTACTCTACAAAAATGCGAGTCTTTCTGTACATATCTTTAGGTGCATCTAGAATGTTCTTTGCAATATCATTTGTAGTATTTCAAAGACAGATATTGCCTAAATGCCAATCAATAGGGAAATACTCAAATGTATTATGCCATACACCTATTTCAAAAGAATGAGGCAGATCTATATGTACCGACATGAAAATATGGTCATCATATATTAAGTAAAAAGAAAGTTTCAGGAAAATATATATAGATAGATAGATAAAAAATATCCTGTTGTGTAAAATTATACATTCTACACATGCCTATGTGCACAGAAAAATGTCTAGAATGGTAAACCTGAAATTGTTAACTGTTTCTACTTCAAAGAAGTTATGTTGGAGAAGTAGAATGGGTATGAGGGAAAACTTCTACACATAAAATAAATTACAAAACAAAAGTTATCTCCAGTTTAGATTTCATAATTTAAAATATGTATTTTGTTAAAGGCAAACAGAAAAAATATAATGGAAAATATTTTAAAGCAAATTTTAATGAAAAAGTGAAAGACATTTAAAGACATTTGAACTCAAACAGTGTAGACCAGTTGTTCTTGAAGAGGATCTCAGAATGCCAGGAAAATACTTCTCACTTATATCTGACTGAAGAGTATCAGTGCCCTTTAGTGTCAGGCTTTGCTTTCATGCCAATATCAGGCCACTGATAATAAGGTCCATCCAAATTCCATTTCTGTTTTCATCCTCCATCCCTACTCTACAGTTTTAAAGCAAACAGTTGCCCTGGAGAAAAAAATTCAAGTATCCCCAAGTACCCTGATGACTTAAGGATAACCTTAATGGATTCAGAAATAATTCCATGGCCATGTTCATTTAGGAACTCTGCAGGATGCAGTATTTGGTTAAGGGAAGCCCTACAGTGTGAAACATCTGTCCCAAGCAATTGCTATTTGAGTCACCTCTGTATTGCAGAAGAGTTTTACTCTTTTCATTATTGTTCTAAAAGATCTCAGTGGACATGAATGTTTTCATTAAAATAAAAATAGAGCAGAAAAACTTGTTCATTCATAAATGTGATAAATATCTGTCCACTGATCAGCCCAAGTCTAGTTTCCTTCTTATCAGGTTCTTGTTTATTAAGACCTGTTTTTAAAAATATGATTTCAGATTATATGTTAGCTTTATGTTTCTGTTTTAATAAACATATGATAAACTCAGTGCTGTGCTTAATCTATGCCACTTTGATATGATTACTGGACTGTACCAATAAACTATTTACCAAGTTTGGAATTCAATATTTCCCATTTGGTAAATGTTTGAAAGGGTAAATCCTTTCAAAACCACTGGAAGGTAGACATCATTCAAAATGCTTAGGTTTTTTTTGTTGTTGTTGTTGTTTGCTTCTCCATAAGTGACTTTTTGCAGTTTAAACCACTATCAAATTTATTCGGGCTGCTAACCCTAGTCCTTTCCTGTCTATTCCAGATGACCCCAGGAGTATGCAGGCTTGTTATTTCTTCCCCATAGCCCGTTTGAGAGTAATGAGTCAGCCTTTTTCTAGCACATCCATAGTCCCTCAGGACCCTGCATTAACTGTATCCACACTGTTTTCAAGCACAGAAATGATGGGGCATTGCTGGAGCATGATCAGATAAAAGTCCCCTTCCAACTATCAAACCCTGACCTCCTTTTATTCATCCGAGGAGTTCTCCAGTGCTCTGCAGAGTACTGACACATGAGTAGTATGTCTGTTTGACATCCCGTCTCATCTGGCTGGGACTTGCTTACACAGAAGTTCCCAGCAGCCCTCAAGCCCAAGGGAGATTGAACATGGCAATTCCCTGTAACTAGCACCACCTGTCCCCTCAGTGGGGTCAGTACCCAGACTCTGGAGTCAGAGATTCTAAGATCAAGTCTTGGTCTTGCTAGTTACTGCCAATATGGCCTACAAAAAACAATTTAATTTTCTCATGCTTCAATTTTCTCACATAATCAATAGGGATGATCCTAGCTCTCAGACTTACTGTGTCAATAAAGACTGAATGAGGTTCTCAGCACATGACTAGTGCAGAATAAGTGCTCAAATAGTGATATTGTGTACTTTCTAAAATGACATGTACATATAATATATATATATGTGGCCTGGCAATTTGAACATCTATCATCTTTGCCTTCAGAATTCTGCATTTATCCTAACCTGGGAAATGGGACTTCCCTTTGGAACATAGTGCTTAGATTAAACTGGAAATAAGCCTGCTAATGGGTCTTAAACTTTCTGCTCTTCCCAATGTGCTATTGCTGGACTCTGTATTGCTATAGTCCTTTCTCATCCCTGCCTCCCGTAGGTTTAGCTACCTTGTTCTCACAACCAGAAAGGGTAGATGATCAGTATAAATCCCTTGTTGGAAATGAATTATGACAGGGTTAACTTTCATCATTGAGGTCACTTATGCTATCTAGCTTCTATCTTCTTTGATCTCTTCCCTTTCTTTAAGGAAAATTTGCATATGTAAGATGGTTCTTATTCTGTAAGGAATAGAAACAGATATATTCTAGCAAGTGTTGAAAACCTTACTTGCCAAACTCTAGGAAAGAGAATTTCATGAAAAATAAATATATTGTCTAACACATGACTTGTAATAGAAATGATGTTTCCAACAAAGCATATTTTATACACTAATTTTCATGATGGCTTATTAAAAATGTACAACTTCTCATATAAAAAATAAACAGATAAAAGCAATCTTGTGGTAATTTGACAAATCCATGTTAAAATGTCACACTAAAGCAAAAAGTGGAGTACATATAGCAATGGAAGGTTTAATCTCTGACCCTGACAAGTTTTACAGTTAAAGTTTAAATACAGATTTCTTAAACAAACTAACAAAAGCAGAAATGACAAATAGGTTTCATTTGTCTGCTCTGGATCTCTGCTTTGAGAAGGATGCTGAGGTCACATCTAGGTGCAGTGGGATTTAGTGACGTGTTAAAAGACAATATCTATCATGGCAATAGAGTAGGATGGGATAGGATTTGTACCATGTAGTTACCATCCCTACTTGCTTTTAGATCACACAGGCATCTTTTTGTGTAGTCAAATACGATATAATTTTGTGGAGAAGGAGGAGACACTAACATTTGGTGGAAGAGTACAGAAGATTAATCTGACACAAGTGCTTTTCAAAGCACTTCGCATGTACTCACTCATGGAATCATCATAATAACACTATAAATATATGCTGTTATTAGCCCCATTTTCCAAATGGGGACATTGAGGCACAGAAAACATCAGTAACTTGCCCAAGCGATACAGCTAATAATGAGCAGAGCTTATTGACAGAGCTGTCAGGAAGTCTGACCCCACTCTGTGTCTTTACCATTTGTATTAATCTGCCTCCAAAATTTGTTGCGCAAAAAAAAGGGGGTAAGTTTTCATTAACATCTTTCTATGGCATGCATTTTGTAAACCTAGCACCACAGAACGTTCATGTAACAAGTGATCTTGCTCATTATCTGGACCAAACTTCCGTTTGTTAAAGGATCCTGTCCTTAATCCCCAGTACCTCCTCAGGATCTCCCGGCTCTTCCCTTGTTGAGCAGCTCTGGAAACTCTTTGACATATTGAACCAAAATCTCCCTCCCTCTGATTTGCACCTTTGATGGAGCAACACAAACCAATCTACACTGTCTTCCACAGGATGACAATCAATATCTTGTCAGTGAAATATCTCCACCGTGGGTAAAATTTGATGAGAAAGGAGATAGCAGATTTTTAAAATAACCCATAATTGAATAAAAGGTCATTTTATTTGAAAACTTTTTCCCTCTAAAATAACATGATATATTTTGAAAGAAGAAGGTGTGAGTTCAGGTGCCCATTATGTAGCCAGACAGATGGATACGTTGTTGTTTTACCATTGCCATAGAAACAAGTGCTCTGTTTATCTCATCCAGTGAGGAAGAATTTCTTGGGTCTTTCCCAAAAGTTGTGATATGTGCTACACTGAATATGGTCCACCATGTCCATCTGGACAAAATAAATCCCCTTTTTACTGGGGAGGAGTGCTACATGGGGAAGTGGGGAACTCTACTTGAGCATTTCTTCCTATGGGCTCTGTCAATTTCTTGTTATTTGAGATTCACAAATTCTCTTTAACAATCTATTAATGTGCTATACTCATGTTTGGAGATAATGCTAATTATCAAAGAAATTAGGCTTCTAGTTCTAACCTCTAGAGAACATGGGAAAAGGCCAAAAAGGAATAATTACAGAGATGTGGTTTAATATAAAGGTTTTATATCAAACTGAATTCAGCCATACTCCAGGCCATGAAAGTGGCTTTGTAAAGACGGTGCTGAATAAAATATAGCCAATCAATGGGTTCACAAAGACCAGTCTTTAACCTTAGTTTTAGTTGAAATCATATTCGTAGGCCCATTCATTTGCGTACCAATAAAGCTGAATCTTAGCTTTAAATGACTTAATGTAAGACCTGAAACAGTGTGGCCTTGGAAAGGGCATCACATAAACTACCAGGGTGTCCCGAGTTCCATCTCCAGCTCTGCCAACAGGTTTTGTGACTTTGGTAAGCTCATAATATTTACTAAGCAACTGTTTGGCTTTGAGAACTTGAGCTGGGCATTTTACCTTATTTAATTTTCATAGCCACTTTGTAAGTTAGGTAATACATTTACCTTTCTTTACAGATGAGAAAATTTAGTCTGAAGGGCTAATGAACAATGCCCAAGATCACTCAGCTGATAAATGGCAAGGCTAGAATGTGATGACTCAAGCTTTTCTCTGCATTAAACTATTCTTATCACTTCACTTCCTGAGTTTTAGTGTGTATCTTTGCAGCCATGAGGTCGACATGCTCTGCACATTCTTTGCCACTTTGACATTCTTTGATTTCAAGGTAAATATTTCAATATAATTTCCTGTTCTTTTTATTATGATTATCCATTTCACTGACTGCTGACAGACCTTTTTCTTAATTTGTGTCATCTATATTGAAAATTTATCTCAATCATATTTACCAAAATATGAAATCTCTACTTAAATGGGCTTAACACACTATATCAGCAGGATATAATTTCACATTTGTGGTATCTGTAAAATAAAGCAAAATACTGCAGAATTTGACTCCTACAGTCCAAAACTACAGATACCTTTGCTGACAGTAGAGGTCACTGGCACCTTCCATCCTCTCCATCCAGGAGATGCTCCCCACAAAGGGTGGTTCTTAAATTTGTTTCCCAAAGGGTCAGGGGATGGTAGACCAGAAGCTCCTACAAGATTTTACCAAACTCCTCTTTACTTTTGCTGTCACTTTTGACCTGGTGCCTACAAATAAAGTTGCTATCATATTTGTGGAAATGGATCCCTAAACAACTGGCACTAAAAAAAACCCGTAAAGAAGTTGTTGTTATGATTGTTTGAACGTTTAAGAATTGATTATGAGCATGTGAATCATGTAATCAAAAAGTCCTCGGTAATAAATAGGGACATTGCTTATCAAATGAGTTGGAAAAGTTTTGCCTGCATAGATCCAGGGCTTCATCCCTGACAAAGGCTCTTAGAACCCTCTCTGATGAAATACACGTTTCAAGTTCTTGAGCGCATTTCTTAGGAGTTGACATGTTCTCCATTAGGTGGCGCAGTGTTAACACTCTGTTAATGGCTTTTTGCCTTTTTTAAAAAGAATTTTCTTCAACTTGTTTGAAAATCTCAGGATGGACTTGCTTTTATACATAGTGTTTTCACATACACTCAGCATATTTACTCCATTTGTAGAAATATATTTTGAAATTAAGTAATTTTCAAGCTTTTATATCTTGTTTTGTGTTGGTTTGCTAATTTTAGACTCATAATGCCTTCTTCCTTCAAATATTTAAATTATACATGTCTAATTATTTTTTCTTCCTCAGAGACAAATAGAAGCAGATATAAATTAAAAATTTACCTTTAAATATTACAGATGTTTTTAGTAAACTTCTTGGAAGTGAAAATTTGCAGAATCAAGATTATTGGTATTAGATTGCTAGAAGCTGGTATCACAGGTGCATTCTTTGCTGCTGAACCATAGTAGTAGCTAAGTAAACAACAAGAAGGTCACATGTACAAATTATGCAGATGATTCAGACAAAAACATCAATGCGTTTTAGTTATTTGAATATATCAAGTAGGTGTTTTGCCATCGCATTCAGATATTGTTCTTGTCTGATACCCCTTTAGCAATTGTCACAAAACTCTGTCTCTCGTGTGTGTGTGTGTGTGTGTGTGTGTGTGTGTGTGTTTAGCCCAAATGGAAATGCTTGGTTATAATTATTGTGAATTCTAAAAATACTGAAGTGGCCAACATTGACCAAATTGACAAGACCTTTTTTTTTGAGATGGAGTTTTACTCTTGTTGCCCAGGCTGGAGTGCAATGGCATGATCTTGGCTCACTGCAATCTCCGCCTCCCGGATTCAAGCAATTCTCCTGCCTCAGCTTCCTGAGTAACTGGGATTATAGGCATGCGCCACCACGCCCGGCTAATTTTTTGTATTTTTAGCAGAGACGGGGTTTCACCATGTTGGCAAGGCTGCTCTTGAACTCCTGACCTCAGGTAATTCACCTGCCTCGGCCTCCCAACTTACTGAGATTACAGGCGTAAGCCACCACGCCTGGCCTAAATTGACAATTCTCTCACTAATTTTTCTTTAAAGGGAAAACAAAACCATATACATAGAATATGTAGTAAATGCTGTCTAACCAAGTCATTGATTTTAAAAATAAAGCTGATTAAATATTCTATTCTAAATAAAAAAAGATTCCACCTCATATTTTGACATATTGTTGTATTTAGCTAAAGTGCAACAAATGATGAACTCTATCGTTTATGTTCCGAAGCACATTATTGCATTTAATTATATTGCCAGTCTGTTCTCTTCAGAAGATGAGATTTTTAGTGATTGAAACTGAATTGCCAATTTGTGCTGTTTAAAGCACTGCTCTATCAGCAGCATGTGGTCATTTTGGATAGGTTAGCTCCTGGATAGCATCTCTTGAATGTACCTATCATGGTAATATTTAAACACTGTTCATGGTGTTTACATCTCAGTTAGGTTACAAAGATACATAGCTGCATTGGCTTTGCATTTTCTATTAACTTTATTTAATAAGGTCTTCGTCAAGCCCTAAACCCTAATAGAGGAAGTTTATCTAGTCAGATTGTCTGAACGAATTTTAAAATCAAACTCTCAATTTTTTACTTTGATGTTTTCATTTTTGATACCTTAACCACAAATCCTAACCTAAAATTATTCTCCTAGAAAACTTTCTATGGAAAATAATGATTAACTTCATCTCTTGGTCTCCAGGGTAATTGTCTTTATATTATTTAACAACAACTTCCTAAGCTGAGTATTTTAAATGGTTTACAAATTCAGAATGCTCAGGAAACTGGAAAATTCAGTAGGTGAGAGGACCTCATTCTCCCTTTTCTATCAGATACCCGTTTTTTCTCTCTACCTTCCCTGGTTGAGAAAAGGGAATAGACTTGAGAACTAAGATAATCATTTGAAAAATATGTTATTGCCCTTAGTTATAAAAAAAAATAGGTCTAAGAATACTTTCTCATCATTCAGATTTTAAGATTCCATCTGAATAAAGAGTTCAGCAACTAAAATAATAAATGGTGTTTATCCAACCCCTCCACTGAAAACATGAGAACCTGAAGTCACAAAAAGCTAAATGATCAACTAGACATCCTTCGTTGGATAATTGGCAGAAATTTAACAATTAGAATTCTATATCTTTTTTGTCATATGCTTTAACTATATTTCTGTTTCCCTTCCCAAAAATAAGGAAATAACTTAAATCCAACATAATACCTCTTTACTTGAAAATTTTTATAATCACAGCATTATAATTCTCAGAGAAAAAAAGAAAAGAAATGGTATAAAAATGTAAACCTTAATAAAAGTCCCAGGGAACAAAACTTTAAATTCATACGCGCGCGCGCACACACACACACACACACACATTTCTTCTGGATTGAGTTATTACAATTATTATCAACTCACAATTGGCCAAGACAACACAACTACGTTATGAATTCTAATAATTCCTAAGTATTTAAATTAAAGCTTTTTTACAAATGCTTGTCTTAATGAGATGAATGAAGTATTTTGTTTTGGGTTTTTTTTTTCTGTTTTTCTTTATTTTAACTAGTTCATGTATTCATGCTCAAAGATTCTATTTTGCAAGAAGTACACAACTATCACCCTCACTTCTATTCATAATTTTGTTTTTTCTGACCTCATTGCTGAAAAAACATGTTTATATTTAAAAGTAGGTGAAATTGGAGTTTTATTATAGTTATTTCCCTCGGTTCTATAATTTCCTCCCTAGTTATATGTCAAAAATCACATGATGATTGATCATTAAGGATTATGTGTAATCATTTTTCAGCTTAACAACTTATTTAGATCCTCCTATGATGTTGAAAGCAAAGAACTGGAAACCACCAGACTTGCACAAAGCTTTGTTAACTGGTCATTAGAGTCATTCACTTTGCCAACAAACCTAGTGTTTGGAGCCAAGAGGTTCTTTATATCCCCAAAAGATGCTCTATCCAAGATGAGTGAGAGGTGGGCTTTTCTGTTTGTTCTTTTGTAAAGTGGGAGAAGGGTGTTTATGAACAGGAGTTAGAGAAAAGAGAGCTCTGCATACCTCAGACAAGTTGTAAGACAGATCAGTCTTAGAAAAGAAAATATACAGCGATTAAGAACCCAATAATTGACACTCAAAACTACTCACATGCCCACCCCTTAGAAAGTATTTCCATAGGGTTATGTGTATACTGACTTGAAAACCACTGTCTTAGGGAAGTCTCAGGGAAGCAATGTTCTGAAGCATGAGGAATGTGGCCTTGAAATAAACATCTGTTCTCATGCTTAAGCAATCAGGACAGTCCCATAAGCTCCTTTTTTAGGGGCAAACTACCCCCTGTACAATGTTCTGAGGCCTTTGATGAGATGGCACAGATGAAAGTCCATGATACAGAGGTCAAGTGGATTCAGAAACAGCCCATTACGTTACTGAGAAAGTAAGTTACTGGGACCAATTGCTTGCTTTGAATACTCAGGTGTGACTTTCCAAATGTGAGGAAACATAATTGCATGAGATTATCTATTGCTGTGATTGAGCTGGGAGCACCTGCATTCTAATTCAAACTCCACATGGTTGACCTGTGTGGACTTCTAGTAGATCACCCATATCTCTGCTTTCCTATCCATGAAACAGAGGAGCAAATTAAGTATGGCCTGCTTCAAATTCTCTGTTGAATGAGTATTAGTACAAATGTGGTTTTCATGGACAAAGCCACCTACAAAAATTATTCAAATTAAATAGTATGCTGCTAATTTTTAAGGCATTGGAAATTTTAAGTAATAAAAAAGTAAATTTGTTAGCATGATAATAACTGACATTTCAAATGCAATTTACTTAGTACTTTTCATTATTTGTTTATATATCCCCCAAAGTTTTCTGCATTCAGAAATTAGAAATCAATAAACTGCAGTGCTATCTGTAGCATTATGTATAACATAAACTATAAAGGCGACTATGATCTATAAATTAACATAATGTTTTTGTGACCCTAACTACCAGCTGAAATATGCAATCTCTGGCTTTGATCCAGATCTACAAGAGTAGAGTTCCCACAAGTCAGATAATCTGTCCTAAGAGGTCCGTACCATGAGATCAAGGGTTTTTTTCCTTGCTTTTTGAAATTTGCTAGAATCAGGTGAGAAAATTTCTATCTCCATTCTGCACTTTCATCTCAGGTGCCTTCTGAGAGCTTGTCCCTTCATATACTCACATAATTCCTTTACCCGACTATGGGAGGATAAAGATGAGAATGAAGGCATACATAGCAGTTTATCTTGAGGAAGAGAACCCAAGTCTGCATCCAGTTTCTCCTCCAATCTAATAACATCCTTTGAATTAGAAGTCGTGCAGGGTGTGGTAGCTCACGCCTGTAATCCCATCACTTGAGCCCAGGAGTTCAAGACCAGCCTGGGCAACATGGCAAAACCACATCTCTACCACCCCCCAAAAAAAATACAAAAATTATCCAAGTGTAGTCATGCGTGCCTGTTGTCTCAAGCTACTCAGGAGGCTGAGGTGGGAGGATCACTTGAGCCAGAAAGGTTGAGGCTGCAGTGAGCTGTGATCCCACCACTGCACTCCACCCTGTCAAAAAAAAAAAAAAAAAAAAAGAAAAAGAAAACAAAACGTCACTCACTCATGGTCCCAGCTTCAGGACAAATGTTGGGAAGCCACCATTTCAGGCTCTGAGGCCAGACAGTCTGGGTTTGACTTCCAGCTACTGCCACTTAAAAACTGTGTGGCTTTAAATACATTTTTTAACCTTTGTGTAAATCAGTTTCTCAATGAGGATCATAATAATAGCATCTTTGACACGGTTCTCTTTAAGATAAAGGGTAATCAGTCACATAAAAATAGTATAACCATATAAATTGTCATTCAAACTGGTACACTTTTGTGAGTGAACAGGGATGTTATTAAAATTACATCAGAACAACAGGTGTGAGCCAGTACTTTCTTGGGAAATACAGGATGTAGGGGTTTGCTCTATAATAAAACACCTGGCATGATACCTGGACTTTGCATGATACCTGGACCTTGTTAGAGTTAATGGGCTATTAACATCCTATTAATAAAATATTAATATTGCCTATGGGATTATGGTAAAAAAATTTCTTAGAATATGGCATTCTCTTTCATATTAGCATTTTCTGAATTTGTTAATTTGCAGCAGTTTTTTTTGTTATTTTCTTTCAGTAAGGGGAGAGAGTGCTCAAATATATATGTGTAGGAGAGCTTCTTACCACTATTTCACTTGTTTAGCCCCTACTTTAATCCCTAATTAGGCTTAGTTGCTAGAGAAAAGCTCACTTTGTCCAAGAGAAACCTAAGCATGGAGTGGAGTGAGGAGATTCCTTGCTTTTGCTCCAATCTCCACCCTTGTCAGATGATGAAAAAGGGGTGATATGAGGTCGATCCCATGGTAGTAGCAGGACTAAAGTTTAACTTCAGGAAGTTGACAACTATTTTTGTTTAGATTAAAAAAAATTTAATACTGTGTCAAAAATCCAGCAAAAATAATTGGTAATTCAGAAGTCCCATGAAGTAATCTCTATACTTCTTGCCAGCATAGGGTCTTTTTAAAACATGTTCTCAGGGTCCTGGCTAGCCTAGCATCAGCTGCCCCAAAGATGGGGTTTCCATCATTTTTTGGCAAAACATCATCAAAGTCCAGCAGGCAAGGTCGTTTGACCTGGATCTTTTAATTCAACATAATCCTAATATGAGGACATACCACGTTAAATTTCTGTTAAATACAACTTCTTAACCAAAATTCACTTTGTTTGAGCCTGTCTATCTAGAGGCAGAAATTACATTGGATAGTTTAAATTCTTTTAATATTTATTGCTTTTCTAAGTCTAAATTTAACAAAACCAGCACTCTACAGCCAGAGGACAGGATTTTTAATCTATGTAACATGAGAAGCAACAGCCTATGTGAAAGTCATATTTGATTCAGGGACCAACTAAGTTCCTTTATTCCTGATAATAATATCAACCGGAATAGCATTTGTGTAAGGCCTCTGTGTTTACAAAGTAGGCCGAGATACGTATCACATGAGTACCTTATCCTTCCCATCCCACCAACTTAACATGCAGTAGGCCCAACCTTATCCATGAAGCAGCCTAAAGAAAAAGTCCAAGCAGTAGTACCATAGAGGATGTTTTCTGCCCTTCTCCGCAGTCTGGGGAAAGTGTGGGACAGCTCCAGAAAAGATGAGTTCATATTCAGCCTGGGAAAGCTGCACAGCGGCCTTTCCTGCTGCTCAGCATGAAATGAGCCGTGAGCAGCATGAAATCACTGACCACAGGTGTAGAGATTCGCAGTGACATAAATATCTTTGCTGTTGAGCAGTTGGAGGAAAGCTGTGGGAAGATTTGCCATAAGCTCCTCTTGCCAAATCTGCCTTTGTAAAGAAATGGTCATTTAGGTCACACTGTTGCTGAGAAGCTTTGTAAGTCCCATTCCAACTTCCAATTAAAAGACCTACGAAGAATTAGAAAAACATGTAGATGAGTCTATATCTCATACCATTTGAAGGAGAAAAGCAAAATAGCATACAGTGAAAAACTAAAATCTTTTATGTGTGAAAAAAAGTTCATAAACAAAATTTACAAAGAAAAATAAGGGCAAAATCACAATCTATATAACAGATAAGTTATTAAAAATACCTCTAAAATGTTTTAAAATTGTTTTAAAAATGACTAATATGAAAATATGCAAAGAAAATAGAAAGCAAATACCAAAGGGAGAAAAAAATATGAAAAATGTTCAAATTTACTAATGATGAGAGATATAAATTAATGTAATTAGTACCATATTTGCCTACAAACTGGAAGACTTTTTAAAAAAATTGTGAACACCCAGCCTTAGCTAGCATATGAAGACTCTATCCCATCTGATTTTAATTTTTTAACCCTTCTTCCATTTTATTAATATTTGGTATCAGAAGAAATTTTGTTTTTCTTTTATTCATTGATTTTGGCATTATTTGTTTTAGTTTCTTATATGTAAGCAGGATATAGTTTTTTTTTAACAAAATTAGAAGTTACTATCTTTTAATGGAAGAGTGTATTCCAACTACGTTTATTGTCATAGTTGTCATGATTGGTCTTAAGTTATGCTGTAAATTTTTCAGTTTCTATTCTGCTGTTTTATTTTGTTTGTATGTTAAGCAGTTTATGTCTTGTTTACTTTTAATTTCTACTGAAATATAAAAGGCAGAAGTACTGTAGCAATTATTATCACATATAAATATACCCTAGTACTAATTGTAATAATTACTGAGGCCAATAACAGAAGAAAAAATACAATTAAACAATAATTTAAAATATTAAATATGATAGCTTTAACAATTTGATAGACTAATGTGTAGTCATTATAATTTTGGTTTAAAAAAAATTGGGCCTGGAAAAAAAATCTCATTGGAAAAAAATCTTAGCCAAAAAAACGAGTTACAGTATGATCCCAAATGCACAATAACTGTACATTCTCAGGTGTGTGTGTGTGTATGTATATATATAATCATGGGCCATACAATGACATTTAAGTCAAATATGGACTGCATATACAGCAGTGGTCCCATAAGATTATAATGGAGCTGAAGAATTCTTATCATCTAGTGATGCCATTGCCATGCTCACATCGTAGCCTTACTTTCCATGCTGGTGGTGATGTTGGTGTAAATGAACCTACTGCACTGCCAGTTGTATAAAAATGTAACATATACAGGCCAGGCGCGGTGACTCATGCCTGTAATCCCAGCACTTTGGGAGGCTGAGGTGGGCAGATGACCTGAGATCAGGAGTTCGAGACCAGCCTGACCAGCACGGTGAAACCCGGTCTCTACTAAAAGTACAAAAATTAGCCAGTTGCCATGGTGGGCACCTGTAATCCTAGCTGCTGAGGAGACTGAGGCATGAGAATCACTTGAACCTAGGAGGTGGAGGTTGCACTGAACAGAGATTGTGGGACTGCACACCAGCCTGGCGTGTATAACTATAGCCCTATATACAACTACAACTATAGCCCCAGAGCAAGATCCTATCTCAAAACAAAAAACAAAAGCAAAAACCAAACAAAAAGTGTAGCATATATAATTATGTGCATTACATAATACATAATAACAAATGAATATGTTACTGGTTTATGTACTACTATACCATACCTTTTATTATTATTTTAGAATGTACTCCTTATACTTACTTAAAAAAAAAAATCAGTGAACTGCAAAGCCACTCAGGCAGGTCCTTCAGGAGGTATTTCAGAGACAACATTGTTATCATTGGAGATGACAACTCCATGTGTTTTATTGCCCCTGACGACTTTCCAGTGGGATAAGATATGAAGGTAGAAAACAGTGTATTGATGATCCTGACCCTGTGGGCTTAGGCTAATGTGTGTGTTCGTGTCTTAGTTTTTAACAAAAAAGTTTAAAAAGAAAAAAAATAATTTAAAAAATATTATAAAATAAAGAAATAAAATATTTTTGTACATATGTACAATTTGTGTTTTAAGCTGTTTTGTTACAAAAGAGCCAAAAAGTTCAAAAGATTTAAAAGTTCATAAATTTTAAAAGTTACAGTAAGCAAAATAAATTATTGGAGAAAGAAAAATTCTTTTCATAAATTTTGTGTAGGCTAAGTGTACAGTGTTTATAAAGTCTACATAGTGTGCAGTAATGTCCTAGGCCTTCACATTCACTCACCACTCACTCATTGACTCACCCAGAGCAACTTCCAGTCCTGTAAGCTCCATTTATAAGTGCCCTACACAGGTACACCATTTTAAATATCTTTAATACTATATTTGTACTGTATCTTTTCTATGCTGTGATATGTTTAGATACACAAACACTTGCCATCATGTTACAGTTGTCTACAGTACCCATTATAGTAACATGCTGTACAGGTTTGTAGCCTAGGAGCAATAGGCTATCCCGTCCAACCAAGGTGTGTAGTAAGCTATATCACCTAGGTTTGTGTAAGTACACTGTGTGATATTTGCACAGTGACAAAATCACCTAAGGATGCATTTCTCAGAACTTATCTTTGTTGTTACGCAACATATCACTGTATATATTTGTATTCATAGAAAAACAGACTGAGAGGTAAATATATCAAAATGGCAGCAAAGACTGTCATTTATTAGTTTTTGGTGGCTTTTTCTCTATGTATTTTTTCTAATTTTCCAAATTTTATGTAATAAGCCATACTGTGTTTATATCCAAAAAATACCAGCTACGAATATGAATTTTAACATAATGCTTATCAATTAGTTTCTCAGAAAGTAATTTGTCTAATGCCCTATAGCAGACTGTAGGGATTATTTAGAAGTCTGGAGATCCAGTTTACCGTGGATAGCCACATACCAAACTCTTTAAGAAGGCTGAATAGTTCCAGCCACATAGCTCTTGAAATTTGCACATGGACAAATGGATAGGACGGAACTTGAATTGCACTCAGCAAAACTTTCTTTGTATGTTAGCATATAAGTCACACCCTTGTGGTGTCCTCTAGCCCATAGAATCATATACCAAGGAACATAAAACACCTCAGCAGCTAATTTTTTAATAGTAAAAGTATTCAGTTTATTTTTCTGAAGTCAATAGGAATTTAATGCAAATATAGAAGTGAATGTATCTTCCCCCAGTTTCTAGCACTTAACTTCAGTTATGTTGCTCTTTTATCATAAAAATAAAGGCTGGGTGCGGTGGCTCACTCCTGTAATCCCAGCACTTTGGGAGGCCGAGGCAGGCAGATCACCAGGTCAAGAGATAGAGACAACATATTGAAACCGCATCTCTACTGAAAATACAAAAAAATAGCCAGGAGTGATGGTGGGCGCCTGTAATCCCAGCTACTCGGGAGGTTGAGGCGGGAGAATCTCTTGAACCCGGAAGGCAGAGGTTGCAGTGAGCCAAAATCGCGCCACTGCACTCCAGCCTGGTGACAGAGTGAGACTCCATCTCAAACAATAATAAGTTTGGTGTTTCATTTACAAACTCATAATTTGACTTTGATGCTTTGGGATTTATAATCCAATTTGTATGTCTTGTTCAGCCCATGGCAATCATATTTTACAAATTATAAACCAAAACATATCAGAATTTTTTCAGTCTTTTTAAAGCTATAGTGAGTTCTCATGCCAAATCACTCATTTGTCGTTTTTCTTAATGAAATTGGATTTTTTGCTATTAATATTGAACTATGAATCCTGATTGATTATGAGTGGGCAAAGAGAGATGCTGAATTAAGTTGATTTACAGAGAAATGTTAATGTTTATATACTCCCATTCTCTGTTCATACCACTTAAATATAATAAAGATGTATAACTTTTTCCTTAGAGCTGTCATAAAGTTTGAGCATATTTTAAAATTAGGACAGTTAGAGATAAATACAAATTACTTAAAAGGAATAAGAAAAGATAGAGTTTGTTAGCCATTTAAAATATACTGATTACCATTGGGCACTAAATTTGTCTCCAATTTTGCTGTAAGTAAATGCAAATAAAGAAACACAGGGAGTTACATAAAGATCAAAATAGTTGGAAATTGTATAAATAAATGTAAACATTTTATTGGATCTCAATTCAAACAAAATTTTATTACATGGTACTATGTATTTAAAATGTTGAGGATCAGCACAAAATAGTTTCAACTAGAATTTTACCAAAAACAGAATGACTGTATTCAAATGTATTCAATGTATTTACCTGCCATACATATGAAAGAGTAGTATCCTACCATTGACTGCTATCTTCCTACTTAATATACCCATGCAACTGTTTCACAGGCATGGAAAACTCACCAGGTCCAATATTGAATTACCTGCTTTTCAAGTCCTGCTGAATTAATCAGAGTTTTTGATTGCACATAAAAATTAATTCACAGTTATCAGGACAAGTATTTTGTTGGAAGAATCCTAAGGCGGCGAACGGAAACAAAGCAGCTACTCTCTTTCTTCTCCCCACAATTCCCCCAAGGGAATGGGACTAGGCATTGAAAGCCTAGTGGGAAACCAGGAAGTACTTTCTTATTCTCATCTCTGCTGCTGTATGCTCCTCTGCTTCATTTCACTGCAGACCTGGAATATCTTCAACAGTGGACAGGGGCCCCACAAATCCCTACTTTGACGTGGGTTCTCCAGTTCAGGTCATACAAAGGCGTGAACTGCTTCTTTCTTCTTACTCTCTAGAATTGCATCAGAGGGAAGTTTCTTTACTTCTTGGAGCACACCATGCTCTTTCCATCACAGCCTTTGCCGTAGAATGCTCTGCCTTTCCCCATTCAGCAACCATCTTTTACATATGGAAAAACCAAGCCTTTCAGAGGCGTTAGGTAACTTGCACAAGAACACACAATAAATATCAGAACTGGAATATAACCCTAGGTCATAGATGCCTGATTCCAGGGAACTATAACATCTAGAAACGACTCTTTGTGTGTAATTGACCAAAGAATACATTGTCAGAGGCTCATAAGGAGAGTCACTGATTTCAGAGGAACACTTCTTTTTAGAGCCATGCATTCATCAACCAACCAGGATTTAGGTTTCTCAGTATTAGTAGAACACTGGGCTGAGCAACTGGTAACTAAACAGATATAATACTAGATCCTAAAAGCCCCTGATTGAAATAGCAGAAATGAGATAATCATCATACACCTACTCTAAATGGCAACCAAGATTTTGAATACATAAAACATGATATATTTGCCAAACAAGTGATATAGTCAAATGTAGATCATCATAGGCTACAAAATTCACAAGAAGCTTCAGAGGAGAGATGGGCCTTTGATTTAAGTGATTGGGATTTCATAAATCCTTACCCCAGGGATTTTAATGGGCTTTATATATAGAAAGAAGGAGTGTGAGAATAAAACTTCCTGCGGAGCTATTGTAACATATCAACATATTATAATGTCATATACTGAATAAAGCATATAAGATCTCTGAGTTTAGATTCTTCTAAGAGATGGGAAATACAAAATCTGGAAGAAGAATAGAGTGGAAATTCTTCATCTGAGACTCTTAAACTTTAGAGGAGTCTGTTTCAGAATATAATACCATCCCCATATATCAGTGTCACCTAGAGTTTGTTAAAATACAGATTCTAGATCCTCCTCAGTTGTATTCAACTAATATCTCAGGGGATTGGTCTCAGGAATCCACTGTTGAAATAATCATCTGAGCAGATTATTTTATTTTGACAACCTCTATTCCAGAGGGTGCATGTACAAGCTCTAGGAGGTACAGCACACATGAAAAGGTTCATGAAGTCTTGAGCATGTACACCTATCTGTCTAGAGAAAGGTCAATGACTTTCATCAGAGGCACAAAAGGGGTCTGCAATCCAAAAAAAAACAAAAACAAACAAAAAAAAAACGGGTTAAGTATCACCAGAATATAGGAAAGAAGGCCAAGGTATCTTAAAGATTGAGAAACAGAATGGTTTCAATATTAAGGGAATGAAAACTACCTAGCCCAGGATAGAAGCCCTAACCTGAGGGAAGATCTGAGCATGCAGTGATGTTAAAAAGATGATAATTCCAAAAACTAAAAATAAGCATTTGCCATCTCCACTGAAGGTGGAAGAAGAATAACTATCATAAAACTATAGCAGAAGAAATTGAGACAGGAAATAAACACTTCTTCACACTAAAAATACTAGGAATACCCCAGAGGGTAACAATAAACTAGATAATCATCTATCCAAGAAGTCAGACACATGGAAAGATATGTTATCCAGGCCTATCTGCTTTTTCAGCAGAACACATACTATGCATTCTTGGCTATTTTTGTTATTGTAATAACCACAAAGGTCCCAATAAAGAAAGAGACTTTATGATATTTAAGGTATTTTGAGTGTATAGCTTTATTAACAATTTAAGCTAGTCCCTTATTATATGTTCTATGTTCATTAATTTTCCATTATTTTAGCAAGATGATCACTACTACAATTTAGTGATTTCTTTTAAAAGGCACATGTTGAACACATTATTTGGCTAATTTTCTACTAGAAAAATATGATAAATGTTTTATTTAATAATACCCATTTTAAATAAACTAAGTTTGCATTTATGAATGGGATAACACAAAATACATTGTCTTGGGAACCCACTAAAACGACCCCATATAAACTAGTCAATTTCATTAATTTGGTCAGGAAAGTACAAACCTATCAAATATGTTGTTTAACTTTTTATAAGAGATTAAAATGTTGACTTTTCATCCAGATGGTTTATATATATATGTGTGTGTGTGTGTGTGTGTGTGTGTGTGTGTATTCACATATACAATCAAAACAAAGATAGGAAGTTTGTAAAATGTGTTTCATGGAAAGCACTGTAACAAGCTAGTTAAGTAATTGACATAAAAATTATTTTTGTTAATTTTTGAAATAAAATTGCAAAAAATGATTAAATAAGAAGCTAATTACTAAGGGCTAAATTTAAACTAATAATAACCATAAAAACTGTATATTGAAGAGTTGAAAATGTATACTATGAAACTAAACTAATAAAAGCATTATCTAATACAACGTAGTGAAAGAAAAATAACACCGGGAGACATCAGTTCAGTTCCCATTTCACCACCAATATTTGTCTTAATCTGTTCTGATATACTGCAGTTCCATGGGGTAACCTAGCAAATGATACCTTCATTACCCAAAATATTAAACTATATTCTTCTCATCTGAAGTACTAAATTCATATTAGAAGATGGTGGCAATGAGGGAATTTCACTGTGACCTAAAACTTGGAACACTGTATAAGAGAAAAAGACTTTATTACTTCACTAAACAATTTAATAAATCTTATATGAATGCTTATTTAAAATGAGGAAAATTGTCTCACAACTTTTTCTTTACATTAATTTTTTTTTTACTTTTTGTTTTCATAGAATTTCAAGCTTACAAAAAAGTCACAAGAATAGTAACAAAAAATCCTGTATGTTCTTTATCCAGATTTACCAATCCATGTTCTTTATAATTTTTGATATTTATGTTTTTTCTAAATCACTTAATGGTAAGTTGGAAACATTGTGCTACTTTATCCTAAAATATTTTGTGTGTATTTTCTAAGAACAAGCATATTCTCTTATGTAACTACAGCTGAGTTCTCAAAATCAGGTAATTTAACAGTGATATAATACCATTATTTAATCCACAATTCATACTTAAGCTCCACCACTAATTTCTTATGTCAAGAATGACTCAAAAGAAAAAAAGTCAAGAATAGTAAAAATAAACTTCATGAGAAAATACAAAAAAATTCAGAAGTTACTGAACATATGAAAGAAACAAAAAGGTTTCCTCTTGGGGGAAAAGAAAAAGATGATGCAGTCCACTATTCTTTATAATTCTTAGAGATTTTACTCTTTATGTAAAATCAAAATAATTCAGAGTTTTCTGCAAAGTCTCTGGTTTTTCTTTCCAAAATTAGTCAATAGGACACGTTAACATTTCTTAAACAGAAGTGAATGGCACTGTGAGACACATTTCTCTAAGCGGATCATTAGAGCACAAACACAATTAATGGCTAGGCCTAGTGACAAAGTATGCCATTCACTTCCATGAAATAGTGTGTCTGTCTGTCTAGGGGCAAGAGGCTTTTAGCATAGAAAACAGCTATCAGGATTTATTTCCCACTTTAAAAATGCTCTTACACTTGCCGCACACACAACTTAAAATCAATGACTGGAAGCAAGAAAGAACTGGACAGCTTCACCAGTTAAGTTACTCCTTTTCCTCAAAGACAGTAGCAAAATATTAACCTGAATGCATTATCTACACTAGTATAGACATACATACAGATAATAACATTAAA
Source organism: Symphalangus syndactylus (assembly GCF_028878055.3). Taxonomy (NCBI): domain Eukaryota; kingdom Metazoa; phylum Chordata; class Mammalia; order Primates; family Hylobatidae; genus Symphalangus; species Symphalangus syndactylus. Next base: position 107,398,214 of record NC_072425.2, read on the forward strand.
TAAATACGTAAAGTTATTCTAGGTGATACAGGTTAAGAAGGCTGAGATTTGAGTGGATGCAAAAAACTATTTCAAATATATTTTTAAATTGAAAATTCTGTTTTTAACCAGAGAACTTTACATATTATAGCATTAGCTGAGAGAGTTCGGTTTTGTTTGGTAATTCCAAAGGTCCCACAATATGGCTTAGTCCGCATCTAACTTCATAATGTGGTCACAGAAGTCATCACCATCTCTTAGGCCAAGGCCAAGTCCATAAAGAGCATACACAGCCCTTGGTAAATAAGTTGAGGTTATTTATTTCCGGTTTTAAATATGAAATTATTTCAATTTTGACATTCTGTTGTAATTTTCTATATATTTCAAATGAAAACTACTGGGCCAAGGAGAGATGCCCTATGGTCTCTATGAAAACATTATTTACTCACACATTCAAAAACTGTGAGTTTATTCATAGAAGTAGTAGTGTCATAACAATCACTATCTGTGTGTCCACTTTCAGTTCATAAGACTTTAGCATACATAATGTTATGTCATCCTCATACTTACTGGTGAAAGGTGTGCTTAAGTGCTAAAGAATAAAAAGTTAAGCAAGACAGGCCCATGTACTTAAGAAGTTTAAGCTTACATGGAGAAATATCCAGCTGGGTGTAATTATTTTAGTGGGAAGAATAATATTTGCCCTTCAGCTTGTTTAGGATATATTATCCCCAAAATTTCAGTTGTGTAATTACCTATGTCTCATATAAACTATGTCTTATTATTATAGGAAATGTTGATTGTAGTTGGAGAACTAGAGCATAAGTATAAAATGAAAAATTGTAGGTCAGCAAGATTCAATAATAGTGAGTTTTACTTTCATTTCTCTGAGTATTCAGGTGAAGAATTATGGAAAGATTATTAATAGCCATGAAACAATTTGTAAATAACGTTGAGAGGCAATAGAGTTTACAGAGCTGGGAAGATTAGCATGACAGCTTAATTACTGACTAATTTAATGATCTTGGGCATGTTTTTAATTCTCTAAACCTTAGTCTTCTCACCTATAAGATGAAGGTAAGAATCAGTCTCTCTATTGGATTCTATATAGATTGAACACTCTATATAAAACACCTAGTATAACTCAGTAAATGTTCTCTTTTGTATTTGAATAATTCCATATGGGATTATCTATATATTTCTAAACACTGTAGGCTCTCTGGACTTGGATTAGAATAAATATTTCTTGTAACAGCTGTGTGTTTCTTCAGTAAAGCCTTGTGCTGCAATGATTTGACTGGAAAATGAAGGAGGAAGAGAAAAATGTAATGAAACTCCAGTTTCAGAAGAATATTTATTGTCTTTAGTTCTATAATCACTGTTATGTATGAGTTTAATACTCCCTCATTATCACTATTAGAAATAAAAACGCTTCCTAAGAATGGCCTCTTTTGATATTGTAATTAGTAAAAGTGGAATTTTGTTGGAAAGGGTGCTGACATAGTTGAGATAATGTCTACTTACATTTATATCTTTATTCAAAAGAGTGACAATTATTTTTGAAGGAGTCAGGCTTACCATCTTGAGCAATTCTGTGCACTTGTGACCAGAGAGACTACATCTTAAGAGGGAGCATTGTGTACAGGGAAATGAATGAGCTCTGGAGCAGGCTCTCCTACTTTACAAATCTCAGCTCATCCATTTACTTTCTGTATGATTTTGGACTTGCTCCTTAATCATACTCAGCTTTACTTTCTACTCTTTAAACTGGAGATAATAATACATACTTGTTAGGGCTATTATAAATATTAGACCGTTATGCAATCATTGTCAAACACTTGATACATGGATACTAAATCATGTTTCTTAACTTTATATTTAGCTATTTGGATACAGAACTTTATGACATTGACAAAACCTTTATAGTCATATTTCTACTTTAGATTATTCTTTTTATAGTGGTATTTTCAAAATTATGCTTCCATTAGATAAAGGCATTGATCCTTTATTAACCGATGGTGGTCTGTTTTCTACTTTAAAATGTGGGATAGGCCTCTACTAAACCCATGAGCAGTGACCTCCAGATTTATTTCCCAAAGAAATAACATTCATAGCAGAAGAAAACTGAGTACTTTTTTAATTTACTGGGAAAGGAGAAAAAAGCCTCTAAAACATTGATACTTTATAGGTTTTAGATCTACTTACCTACTAACTTTCATGAGCTAAGAACCCCATCTGTATACTTCCTTTGAATCAGAGTAAATCCAGCCTTTCGGAGTGCTTCCCCACCTAAACCTTCCTGTACCTGTCTAAGCATCTAACAATGCCACATTTTTAAAAAAAAAAAAATCTTTCCTTCAACCTCCTCTCCCATTGGAACCTTATCTCAATGCTTCATTAACACAGAAACCAATAGCAGTTTAGTGCTTCATCCATCCTATTGGTCTTTGCACTTCAACAGAAGTCAAAGGCTGATAATTACATTGAAAGTATGAAGCGTAATTTGTAAAAAGTGTCAGGCTTCTGGAGGAAAGAGTTCTAGAACTTTTTGCAAAAATAAAATCATACTGGATGATTGGTGCCAAGCCATTTTTGGGGCATTTTAGCCAATACAGAAAAAATGAAAGTGTCTTATCAGACATGCTTTTGGCTTATTCAAAATAAAAACCACATTAATTGAGTCCCATGAAAAAGGGAGTACAGTTAGTCCTCGCCTAATATTGTCGATAGGTCCTTGGTAACTGTGACTTTAAGCAAAATGGTGTATAACGAAACCATTATTACACATTTCAAATGTAATAATAAAATGAAATTGAACAAAACTATATTATTAGAGTATTTTTCAATTTAGATTACCAATTTCATTGAATAACAAGGATAAAAATGAGAAAATTGACATCACTTTTATCCTCTAAAATGTTAGTCTCCAGGTTATCTTTAGAGAATTACCATCTTTAATCCCTCAAATGTGTTTCTAGGTATTTTCCCACTTCATACTTGTCACAATCCTGGAAGGCAAGTACTATTATCACCCTCATTTTGTGAAAGCTCATGCAAGCAAAGTAGTTAGGATTGAGTAAGTATTTTTTTTTTTTTTTTTTTTTTTTGCTTTGGACATGAGGAATCAAGGCTATTGTATGATGTAGATTTGTATTGAATTCCTGCAGAAGTCCTCTTCAGTCTTTTGGCAAAGGATCACTCCTGCTATTTGTATTGTAAAGAATTGCATCCATAGGCCACAATCTGTCCACTCTTCCGAAACTTAACCAGATGGGCTGTTAGTAAGTCTGTTCTAATTTAGGGAACCATTCCAGTGTCGGAAAAAAGTGCTTTAATAATTTTGTTTCATGTATATCAGCCATTGACTGAGCTTTTGGCACACCGTGAAAAGCAATTATGTAGCTTTCTCATTACTCTTATTATCCATCTGTAAAGAACCCCGTCAATAAACTACATTCCCTGCTGGTTGGGGTCTTTTTTAACCTAACCTCCTGAACTTTACTCTACTCTGCCTAAGGCAAAAAGAGGAGCAGCAAACATCAGCACAAATATCAGGAGGACTTACAAAGTAGTGATAGAAGACAGTGGAAAAGACTGAATAACTGGCAAGAGCTCCCGTCCTGTCTTCAGCACTGTTACACTCTTGGAGCTAAACCTTTCAACGCCAGATATACTCTCCTTGAGGCTTGTGAAGATAGAAGTTGCACTTGCCTTTAGACAGACTTCATCATCTTTAGCAGTCTCTCTCCCAAAATTGAAAAAAAGGGAACTTTTGAAGCAGTGAAAACTGATTTATTTTACCACTACTTTATTTTATTCATATCATATATTTATGACAATTATTTCTTCATGGCTATCAATAGATAGTACTTTAGGGTATTTGATAGTGTTCATACTAGCAAAACACATATTCATCTTGCATTATAGTTGTTTTTAAAAATATCAGAAAGAATTACATTTTTAACTTTGAGTATATGTTAATCACATTCATGATCACTGTTAATTTATTTATCCGGTATGTGTACTAAGTATTCTTCAGATCAATGAATTTAAAAAAACCTTTATGATAATTCATTGATGATGACTTCATCATATTAAAATTTTAGTTGCTGCACATTGAATTTTGATTAAGATTTAGTTAACCCAATCTTTGGGTTCTTTCAAGTATTCTAAACTAGAGGACTTTTCTTTTTGTTTGTTTTTAAGCTTCCATTACAAGTAGCGTTCGCAGTTGGCATTGTTGACATGGAAACTAGTATAAGGATGAACACAATTAAAGAAATCAGGGGTTAGAGAATGTAAATATAATTGTAAGATCACATATATCCATATTCCCATGGAATTGTGAAATTGCTTTGAGGAGTATACAAAAATAAATTTAAGCAAAAGAAATATATTCCATGTTAGCTCTCTAGATTGACAATTTGCTGATTTCTCCATCTTCCAGTATGGCATGTGATTTTCTGCTCTGTTTTGTAATATGTAAAGTTAATGTGTGATGGAAGGATACATTTCTGAAGTCACAGGGCATGGAGGATGGACATATGAGAAACCAAAGGTAGTAATTTAGTATCTCAAATCCCTGCCAATATGCAAAGACTTTAGTAACAACTCAGCCCAGGTTCCTACTCAATAATTTCCATTCCCCCATTGCCTAAAGCAAATTCTTCTTCACCAAGTGAAGGCACATTTAGCATCCATATAGTGTTATGTTGAGAAATTCCGTAATTAAATTACATTAATTCTAATGAATTCAAAATACAGACATTAAAAAAAGAATTTAACATCCTGTTTATGGTCAAATAATGTTTTGTAATTTAAATATAATGTAAACTATAATAATAATTTAACTTGTACATTCCATTATAATCTCTGTGGAGAGCCTTTTCCCCAGGCACCTCCAAATAACTAAAAGCAAAGATTCTCAAATTTTTGTTTACACGGGAATCATCTGGAAGGCTTATCAAAATGCTGATTGCTAGGCCTCACTACCAAAGTTTCTGGTTCAGTAGGTCTGGAGTAAGGCCAGAGAATTTGCATTTCTGACAAACTCTCCAGTGATGGCTGTGCTGCTGGTCCAGGGGCTACACTTGGAGAACTAGTAGCTTAAAGGACCCTCCATCCTGCTAGGATTGGATTTTCCAACAACCAGTCATTTTGAAAGCTTAAAAATGAGCAAAGAATTTATATAAGGATGTAATAAGGCTGAAGTATTGACAGGAAATGCTTTGAATGGCATTTAATATTACTGTTTGTTTCCAGAGACTTGAAAGTTCTTTTCATGGATAGTGCTGCTCTCCTCAGTCAAAGGAGTTAACCACCAGCATCTGTGTGACTAATTGCCATCTGTGCTCTCTGAAACCTTGCTAATAGAAGAGCATGTCAAAGATCTCTAATGAATTTTAAAAGTACCACTTGTGGATAATTTGAGATTATTTTTATGTAAAGGAAATTATAGACCTCCTGTCTAATATATTAATCAAAAAAATTGAGTGTTATGTTTGAGTGATGTGGCATTAAAGTTAGATTAAAAGGTGGAAATAGTCACATAATCAATGTAGCTTGTAGCTTGTAAAACATAACAAAACAAACAAACAAAAACTGGCCCACCTGCTCAGTACCCAAATAATCTATTAATGGTAGTTGGGACAGGACTAGGCAGTCTGAATATTTTGATTAATAAATCAAATAAATTGTGATTTATAAATCAAAAAAATCACAACTTCTGACACTGACTTTCTGCGATGATCACTTAACTTCTCAAACACTATTTTCTCATTTCCACAATAAGGGACAATTATGTTGACCTGCCCCATAAGTAAGTGAAAACAGTAATAATTGAAAGGAGCTCTTTTTAGAACTTGATTTTTAAAAATAACAGTCAAAATACCTTTTAGTATATCTTTGTTCAATTTGGTTAACCAATTTACCTGAGAGATCATGCTATGAAACTGGAGTACAATAAAGAGCAATGAAAACAAAGCTGTGTTTTACATATAGAAATGTAGAAATAGTGATATTTGTAAGGCTTTTGCTATTACAGGGAGGATGTAAATTGGATTGTTACTCTAAACACAGACTTAAATTTTGCCTTCACATATATTAACATTCATTTGATTTTCCAATGACTATTCTAAGTATTTTAGAGTGGTAACCACTGACTTCATCCAAACCTTCATCATCTTTTCCTTTATTTATTTCTTCATTGAGCAAATACTAGTATCTGGTGTTCTTTTAAACTGTGCCTTAACCTAATATTTTAATCAAAGTTGTATGTCTCAGATACAAGATGAACAAATATGAAATTAGAAGACATAAAGACAAATGAAACGTTACCTGACGTCTATAGGATAGGTGATTTAAAAATACATGAAATATAATAAAAATAAATATGTAGTTCTTGTGGTTCTTCAAATTGTTGCTTTGCTTTGCAATTACATGAAATATATATGTACTGGTCTATTCTCACATTGCTGTAAAGAAATAACTGAGACTGAGTAATTCATAAAGAAAAGAGGTTTAATTAACTCATGGTTCTGCAGACTGTACAAGAAACATGGTGGCTCCTGCTTCTGGGGAAGCCTCAGGAAGTTTCCAAGCATGGCAGAAGGCAAGGGGGGTGCAGGTCTCTCACACGGTGGGAACAGGAACAAGAGGGAGAGAATGGGGAGGTGCCACACACTTTTAAACAACCAGATCTCACAAGAACTCATCACTATCACTAGAACAGCACCAAGAGGACAGTGCTAAGCCAGAGAAATCTACACCCATGATCCAATCGCCTCCCACTAGGCCCCACCTTCAGTATTGGGGATTACAGTTCAACATAAGATTTGGGTGGAGACAAATATACAAACTATATCAACATCTTTATTACATATTTATCATATGTCCGGATGTCATTCATTCATCCATGCATGAATGCATGCAATATGCATTCTTATAAACTCATTTTCATATAATCATATGCCTACAGCTGTAGAGCACACCTTTACTACAAAAGAAATTGAAGACCAAGATTTCTTACAGAAATAAAGCCAAATTACTTTCTCACAAAATTTACGATAAAGTTGGTTAAATACTATCAGTATCAGGCTAAATTAGCAACTTGAATGGGGGTACATCAGAAGCCTTAATCAGGCCAAGTATCTTGTGGGCAAATAGAATATTAGTATTATGGAACTTCAACTTTAGGAAATTATAGTATGACCTTTCTTTTGTGTTTAACTTATTCTTTAAAGGCTACATGATGAATAACATATATTGCCAATTATCTATCAAAGTCCTTTAAGATTCTATTACATTCTTGAATAAAATCTATTTTGATAAATTAGATAGAAAATGATGCTTTAGGGCTTATTTGTATTATACCATAACATTTTTAGAAACCATCATTCTCAGCAAACTATCGCAAGGACAAAAAACCAAACACCACATGTTCTCACTCATAGGTGGGAATTGAACAATGAGAACACTTGGACACAGGAAGGGGAACATCACACACCAGGGCCTGTGATGGAGTTGGGGGAGGGGGGAGGGATAGCATTAGGAGATGTACCTAATGTAAATGACAAGTTAATGGGTGCAGTACACCATCATGGCACATGTATACATACGTAACAAACCTGCACATTGTGCACATGTACCCTAGAACTTAAGGTATGATAAAAAAATTTTAAATTTCTCAGAAATCTTCCAAATACTTATTGAGCATGTACTTTGAACAGACATTGTTCTAGGTGCTGGTAACGCATAAATGAGTGTAGTAAGCAATGGGCCTGAAAGTGTTCAGGCAGCATCAATCTTTGTTAGAAGTGTATGAAATTTATTTAAACATGGACTTAACTTTTGGACTAATCAAAGGTACCAGAACATTTACTGAGCGGTTTAGACTCTGAGGAAAAAATACAAATATTTCAGAGCTGTAGAGAATGATATCTTATATTCTGAAACCTCAAATAAACCATTAGATTACAATGCTTCTTGAATATACTTACCAATTAAATTTTTTGAGGCAAAAAATAATGAAAGTGTTCATCCCTGTTATTAAAACTGAACAGGTCTGTGTCTTCCAAAGATGCTATGGCTTTAATCATTTTAATTCTGAAGATAACGTTTGCTTTCCCACTAAATCAAACCTACATAATGGAGCACAGAATTCTGCCTTGATGAAATGGGCTTCCATTGAGTAAAGTGCTTCTGTTGTTTATGTTCATCTTTTATAATAGATTTGGACTACTATTTTGTCTTAGAAACGTATGCAGGGCTATCTCTAGACAGCATTTTGAAGTGAGCAAAATTTATGTTGATTGTGCTCTATCTAGAACCAGTCAGTTATTTGCTAAAATGGCTGCTAACTTGTAATTTGTCATCTTTACTCAGAGGTCCTAAAACAAACTGAAATTTAAAAATTATTACTCAAAAATCACAAAACCAGTACAAAATAATTTAAGCAATTAAATTTCAAGCATTATTTTTATAAGTTTGTAGCATTTATAGTATGGAAGTGATTAAAGCTTAAAACTGTACTAATCTTTTTGGGACAACTTGCATTATAGAAATAGAGACAATATTTTGATATACCATTTCAATATACATTTATGCTTTTCAGTGAATAACATATAATATGTATTAACATATTAAAAGTTATATGTCATATATACATTTGTATAAATATATTTTATGTTTATTTTAGTATAATGATATGTATATATTTCATAAACATAAATATACTATATATATATGCAATTTCCTGAAATTCTTCCATTTGCCAAGACACCCATTAGAAAAATGAGAGAAAAAAGAAGATTGGTTATTGGATGAATCTGAAGTTCTACTAAAAACTTTAAAGCTACTTTTCATATATATACATACCTTATAAAGAAAAATACATTTCATAATACAAATCCCAATTTGAGAGAAAGAGATCAGGTATGAAGAAAAAAATAGACTTTTCCCCAAAAACTATTTTGCTTTATAGTTTTATGTTCTTTGGAACAATTTGGTTCACTTTATATTATGATACAACTAACTTAATGCCATGTATTCATGGAATGGAGTGACGCAAAGCTAGAATTTTATTTTTAATTGGTCACAATCTTATGCTGTCAAACGTAGACTCTTTCTCCTTTAAAAGAAAATGAAGTCATAAGTAACTATGTTGTTGAATAAACTTCTAAAATTTTTGTACTGAAAAGTATGAATTAGCATATTGGACTATCTGTGTATTAAATGAACACAGGATGTCATTTATTTCTTCTTGCAACAATTTGCTGTTTAAATGTTATGACCTGCCTTAATGGAATAAAATTTCATAAATTATCACTTTACATTATTTCATATTCTCTAGCATATCTCAAAAGTCTTATTAACATTCTTTATCACCACACTTAAATAAGTAACCCACATACAATTCTATATGAATCATAATATACATTATAAATTGCAATCTATATTTTTTCCTTTACCATATCTCTGAATCAATATTGGTAATTCTCTGCCTTTTTCCCCCTTCTTTGCTATACTGTTGTAGAGAGAATATTGGCCATTTATCTCCAAAGGACAAGTAACAGTGTGATGTATTGGTAAGATAAAAGAATAGATGCCAAAGGAAATAGTATCTCATCCATGCTCCGTTACTGTTTAGCAGTGTCATCTTGGAGAAAATCACTTTATCACTTAGGGCCCAAGTTTCCTCACTTAAACAAACATACAAACAAAAACTATCCAGTTCACAAAGATGGACTCTAAAGCCCCTTTCTATATCTTACTGCCCATGAATCACTTTGAAATAGTGGTTTCTAATCTTTATGCTGACTTCCCATCAGAACAGTTTATTGAGAAGTCTTGCAATATCCATTGATTCCAATCACATCTCATCTGTCCATGTCTATTTACTATTTTGCATCTCATGACTTTATAAAAATTAAATGCCTACAAGTGATAATGAAAGCAAAAAGGTTAATAGCAAAGGTTAATAGTGCTCATGTGTTCCACTAGAATTAAACACTGATTCCCATGCCTCCTCCCCACAAAAGAGATTTTTTTCCAAAGTCTGTCACTTTTAAATTAACTTAATATAAAACAAATCTCTAAACTGCATAAAGAACATTAACTGAAGAAAAATATTTGAAGCCACTATTGAAATATTTTATATTCAAGGAAGTCACAATTTAAGAATTAATCCTGACTGACTATTGTCAATCTGGTTTCTAACTGACTGTTAAACTTTTAAATTGACAAATTGACTGACTTAAATCTCTAGACTAACTCTCCATCCTTGATCTCAGTAAATAGATGAACTGCAGTACTGTTAGCCAGAAAGAATACATAGTCCTCTGACAAAGTAAGTTTGAATTGAGTTCAAGGCCCCTTTGCTTTGTTCAACATACACATCATGACCTGCTCTGCTTCGTATTCTGCTCTCTTCCTTAACCTCAACAATTCTCTGCCATTGATGGGATAAGTATTCCATGCTGTTAGTTTGAACATAGTACTGAGAAATCCAGCCAGGTCACATCTGAGAAAGGCTGCAAGCCCCTAGTAGCTTAGCAACTTCTGTTACACCAACGCCAGACTCTGTTAAAAAAAATCTTTTTAATAATTGGAAAAAAGTATAGCAGGTAGCTAGTATTAAAAGGTAATGTTTCCTAACATTTTTTTGCATTTGTCAAGTGGAAAGATAGGAATGTATAGAACCAAGGGAAGATAGGAATGTTTAAGTGACTTCTAAAATATTATTATGAAAAAGATACTATTATCATTTTTGTTTCCCTGCGTCTAGGAAAAGAAAAAATTTTAAGCCTCAAAATTTGGAATTAATGTTTTTGATCATAAGACTTTCCCAGTAAGAATAATTATAATTATGAAGTATTTTGTATGAATTAGATATTTTCTTTTTTTTTTGAAGACAGAGTCTCGCTGTCGCCCAGGCTGGAGTGCAGTGGCGCGATCTCGGCTCACTGCAGGCTCCGCCCCCCGGGGTTCACGCCATTCTCCTGCCTCAGCCTCCCGAGTAGCTGGGACTACAGGCGCCCGCCATCTCGCCCGGCTAATTTTTTGTATTTTTTAAGTAGAGGCGGGGTTTCACTGTGTTATCCAGGATGGTCTTGATCTCGTGACCTCGTGATCTGCCCGCCTGGGCCTCTCAAAGTGCTGGGATTACAGGCGTGAGCCACCGCGCCCGGCCTGAATTAGATATTTTCTAAGCATGTTGCAGGCATGGATTCTTTTAGTACTCCAAACAACCCAGTAAGGTAAATATTTATATGAGCCCTTTATTTTTAAAAATGAAGATACTGATGCTTAGAGGTTATGTGACTTTCCCTAAAAACTTTAGTTTTGTAGTAGAAACCAGTAGGAACACAACATTCACTTTATAGCGTGCCTTATCATAAGTATCTTTGGGATTAATTTTCTGGAAAAGGTTGTGGAGTCTCATTATCTACTTGAGACAAAGGATTATAGATACAGATATTTATAAAAATTACACACATATACACATATATACATTATTTTCATTTTTATCTGTGAGAACAATTACATATGTGAGCCTTCTGTGGCAAGAGAACATAATTGATAAGTAGGGGACAACTTGGAGTTACATTCACTTACTTAGTACTAAAAAGCATTTTTCTCCTCAAGCAGAAATTAAGCTAATAATAAAATATATGAGATATAAGAATACTGTTACAATTTGAATATATATAACTTTGAAAAGAAAATCAGAAATGTATGTTTTAAAAAAACCAAATAGTAAATAAATTGACCAAAAATTAAGGGTATTTGGGAGTGGTGAGACTCTAGCCAACTTTTTATTTCTTTATATATTTTTCATTTTACTTATTGAGTAACATTACTACTAGTATGATGAAACATATTTAAGGATGAAAGTAGGAAATGTAATTATATAGTGTTATAGTCAGAGTCTTATAGCTATAAATACATTATCTGTAATTATTTCTAGAAAGTATGAGCATCCATTAGAGAAATTATTAGGCAATAATATGCACATCTGTTAGATTTTGGATCTTAGAAAATCAATGACTTCAAAAGGCAACTTACCTCATTATCAAAATATTAGATTTTGGAATTAGATATCAAATGAATAATATAAAAATATTAGAAACTTCTTTATGTTGACCTGAATTTTATTTCAATAGCATAGTTTATACTTATAAAAAATAGGAAAAAATCCTAGACTTAAAAAAGCAATCTAAGGTGATGTTTGGCTTATTTACTAGTACTTTTGAAGTGCTACTTTATTCATAGCATAATAAGAACTTATTTGAAGCTTACAGAGATTAATAGAATATGAGTTATTTTCTCAAAGAACTCTCAGACTAGGTAAAGACATTAGACATATACCTAAATAAAAGTCAGAAGAAATCATTGATTCATTCTTCAAGCCGTACTGAATATCTAGTAGATGACAGGAATACACTAGCGAATAAGACACAGTCTCTGCCCTCGATAACCTCACAGTCCAGGAGAGGAACTAAATAACAAATGTAGTGATTACAAGAACAATGTATATATGGATTCATTCTTTTATCACTAGTCTATTTCAAGGCTTTTATTAAGCACCTTCTGTGTTTCTACCAAAAAACGGGAGGAGACCATGAGGGATACAGAAGCATGTCAAAATTAAGTCCTTATGGAAAGGAATATACTATCCAGAATGAAGTAGGCAACTGTTTGTATTTGAAACTATTGGAGAGAAAATTCATAGCAATTTTTCTAGATTCTAAGTGGTAAGGAGGGAAATAAATTAGCAACCTGATTAATCCAGGAACACATTCATGGATGAAGTGTTCTTGAGCATTCATTTTAACAAATCAATTTTAATTTACCATATTCTATTCTATTTCAAAGTGATCAGTATTGCTTCAAATGCTAATTTAAAACATTAACTTTAATAATGTAGTAGTAGAATCATCTCAATTTTCCTAACCTATTTTCAACAAACTGAAAAAAAGCAGAAAGTAATAAGCTAATTAAAAATAAATTGATTGTGCTTCATTCCTTGATTTTTGCTTCCAAAAGGTTTGCCAGTGGCATAACAGAACATGACTTTAAAAAATCATTAACTTAAATACTGGTCTTTTTTCTTAATCATATATATCTTCGTACTAACATGAGAGGAACTGTACAAAACAAGACAGCAAGATGGAATTGAAGGAAGCCTGGAGCACAGATGGCATGCTGGGCTTTTCCTGACTGTGCCTTGAACTGGCTTTGCGACCTTGCAAAGACTACTAAGCTCTTTTTGACTCACTTAGATTCAAAATGGGAAGATTTGAAGGAAATTGTAGAAATAAATTATTGTAAAAATAATTTTACCCTGCAAGTCTGAAATACTTCATTTTTATAAGGTAAATCCTTGACACCTAAAAATTTGCATGAAAAGGACATGGTAGGTAGATGAATAGGTAGACAGGTAGGTACGTGAACACACCCATGTGCAAGTACACTCAGCCTCCAGTTCTGAAAGCCCTTGAAGGACCTAGAGGGCCAAAAACGAAGGAGATGGAGACATACTTCCTGTCCAGAGTATCTAAAGCAAACAATCACATAATATTCAATTCAATGAATGATGATAAATCTTGAATATAAAAGAGAAATAGTTTCAAATGTCTTACAAATTGATAAATCAGTATCAGCATTGAGATATTTAAAGCCATTTTCTTTATATTTTTGCTAGATTTATCATCTAAAAAATTGGATACTCAATTTTTAAGTTGATAAACTTAAAAATGGCTTTTTCTATGATGTGAGTGATATGCCTCATGCTGTGTTTAAAAAAATAATAAATCCCCTCTCAGACACTCATGCAAACATACAGAAATTGTTTCATTTACATACTTATAATTATGGAAGTTATCTTTGAACTATTGTTCAAAAAAACAAAACAAAATATTGGGGAAAGGGAAACGGAATTCACTGAAGTTAAGAGCATTCAGAAATTTGTTGGTAGTTTTCTGATTTCTCCAAAATGATACCATAAAGCCAGAGCTTGACCACATAACAAAAGTTAGCGATCAAAATGTCGTACCCCTTGGGATTTTGATAAAGAGAAAGAATTATTTAATTCTTAATGCAGATTTGAATTATTTAATAAAGTATTTAATAGATATGTACTGGAATAGAATAGTATTAATAGATATGTAATATGTATGGCAATATCTATGCATCTTCATATCATTGATTCTGCACAGTTCTGAATGGGAAAGAGTCCCCAGCAATGAATTATATGGATACAAAAAGAATGGTTTGGAATTATGTGGCTACGAAAAGAATGCTTTAGAAAAATAAAATCTAGAATCCAGGATGAAAATTAAAGGGATCTTATAGCTCTGTAATTTTTACTTGTCAGCAGCAGATTCTCCCCCTAGCTTCCTGATTAGAGGATGTACTTTCTTGGTACCTTTGTTTTTTGTGCTTAGGGAAAAATATATATTTGAGAAATATGACTGTACACACTTCAATATATGGCTTATTCCTTTGTATCTATAAAAATGAAGTTGTTCCTACTTGCCAGTAGGGTCTGGACAGTATACTATTTCTCATGCATAGAAGAGGTGGCCAACTGCTGCTATACCAGACATATCTTCCTACCAAGTGCCTTTGTATCCAGTGACCTCTGTGGTCTGGGCCACTGAACAGAGGTACGGTCCACCCAGGCTGGCCCCAACTTTAGCCTTACTGGCAACAAATCAATCAATTGGAACTCTGAAGTACTAGAACTTATACTCCCTAGAGCTATTTACTAAATAAGATCTTAATGTGACAAATCGTTGGATTTGTTTTGAATAACATTAGATGTACCAGGTGAAGGATTTGGACCTTTCACTGGCTGTGAAACATAGGGAAGGAAATATGCCACCTACACAGGGAGCCAACTGAGAAACACTAAATGTTTTATAGCCATGGTTTCCTAATAACACCCCTAATTTGCAGGAAATCATGGTGACCTTTCTCGAATTGCATGTATTTGTTGCTAATGGTCTCCAACACTATTTAAAGTGGCCCTATAAAAAGTATAAATCTAAAAATCTCACCAAAATTTGGCCTTTGTTTCTTTAAATTCAATATAACTCAAAGTAAAAG
The DNA here is from genome assembly GCF_028878055.3 of Symphalangus syndactylus. NCBI lineage: Eukaryota > Metazoa > Chordata > Mammalia > Primates > Hylobatidae > Symphalangus > Symphalangus syndactylus. Next base: position 107,413,301 of record NC_072425.2, read on the forward strand.
AGTTCATCAAAAAATTGGCCCCACTTTCAGGTAGGAAGTGCACCATGTACCATTTAAAATAAATAAAAATCAGACAATTTCTATAGAAGAAACCTGCATTTCTTGTCAGAATATTTGTAGCCATAGTTAGCTCTCTCCAAGGTAAATAAGCTAATTTTTGCAGAGTTGATGTTTTTCTCTTTTTTATAGCTATACATGGAATTATTGCAAATTAAGTAGGGTGGGAGGAATGCTATATCTTTGCTAGAAATAAAATAAATTTTCTAAATTCAGCAACATTTACTTATACAAACAAAAATAGCACAATAAGGAACAATGAGGACTGTAAAAAATAGTCAATAATGCTTCTTCTGTGCAACAAATGGAAAATATTCCATTTACTCTCTTAATGATTAAATCGTGGTATAAGTGAAACGTAGGGAAAACAGCTGGGTAAAATGCCACACATGTTGTTTACACATTACCTGTCAAGAAAGTAAAAATTAACTAATTGAACTAAGTTCTCATACACTGGTAATCTCATTCCCCACCATCAGGTTGAATGACATTTACTTCCTCTTTGTGAACTCATTTGGCAATTTCGATTCAGGGTCTATCTTCATCTCACTTTCCTTCATTAATATCTACCAGCTATTTTCCATCATTTTTTGCATATTCCATTATTTCTGCTTGAGAAAATGAAGGTAATATTTGCAACTCTGATATTTTTCAACAAATGAGAAATAGTTGCTTCTTCTTCAAAAATAACAGCAATTTATTCTGTATTTATGAACACATTTTGAAAAATGTTTATATTTGAAGATAGACTGTATCAGTTTATTTTCATACTGCTATAAAGAATTTCCCAAGACTGGGTAATTTATAAAGGAAAGAGGTTTAATTGACTCACCATTCCACATGGCTAGAGAGGCCTCAGGAAACCTACAATCATAGTCAAAGGTGAAGGGGAAGCAAGGAACTTCTTCACATGGCAGCAGGAGAGAGAAGAGTAAGCGAGCACAGGGGAACTGCTCTTTAACCATCAGCTCTTGTGAGACTTATTCACTGTCATGAGAATAGCATGGAGAATATCGCTTCCATGATTTAATCACCTCCCACCAGGTCTCTCCCTTAACCTGGGGATAATAATTCAAAATGAGATTTGGGTGGGGACACAGAGCCTAACCATATCACAGACTATATTGAAACAGAATTGAATTTGGAAATGTCTTTCAAAGGTATTTTAATAATAATATAAATAATGATAATGCTCAACATATTTATTTAATACTATGTGCTGAGGACTGCTAAACATTTTATATGTATTAATCTATCTAATTCCACAACTTCCCTATAATATAAAGACAGACTATCATTTACCTCATTGTACAAATGAGTAAACAGAGGCTGAGTGGTTAAGTAACTTTCCTAGGGTCACCCTACTAATAAATGAGAGAGCCAGTATGTAAATTTAGAAAGTTGAATCCTAGAATCACTACTCTATGAAATTATTTTAATGAAAACTATCATATTGATGCCACATATGAGTTTTCATTTAAGTTATGTTAAGCTAACCAGATAATTACAGCAATATAAGGAATTCTAGATATATGACAAACAAATTTATAGAATTTAAATTCACACAACAAAAAAAAACAGGAGAAAACATTAGTATGTACGAGTAAAGACTGAACATCTTTAAGGTCTGTAAGTTTAAAAAAGCCTTCACATAAGAACTCTTAAAAAATAGAAGATTATATACAGCAATGTTAATAACCATAACTCACTACTCAGTTAGCATGGCTTGAGCTTTTTATTACATAATTAACGTGATCATTATGTAAGAGTTAAATAATACAAAAGATTTAGATAAAAATTTTTTTCTCTCAATCCTACAACTCATCTCCTCAGAGGAACCCACTTTAAACTGTTTCTTTTTTTTATCATTCCAGATATATTTTGGTAAATGTAAATGTATGTCTATTAGAAACACGAATGGCATAAAACTATAAATATTAATGTACAGTTTATTTTTAACTTAACAATGCTCCTTGAAGGTCTTTCCATATCATCCCATAGAGATTGATCTCATTCTTTTTAATAGTTATATAATATTCTATTTCATTTATGAAAAATCAGTATTCTAGATTGTTTCTAGTTTTTTGCTGTTTCTAGAACTGCTCCGATAAACATCTTTGTATACTCTCCATCTAATTGGTTGGGCTTAATTATTTTGTAGATATTGCCCTTCAAAAAGATTGTATCTCTATGCTCCCACCAATAATGCAGAAGTGCATTTTTCTTCATATAAATACCAATGCTGGACAATAGAAGACAGTTTAGTCTTTGCTAAGCTAACAGGTGGGAAAACTCATGACATTAATTTGCACATATTTAAATATGAATAGAATTAGTTATAATAAAGTCAAGTATTTCTTTATGAGTAGAGTTTTTTCATATTTGAATAGGTCATTTGTGTTTTTTGTTGTTCATTTTTATTGAGTTTTCATCTCATTGATTTGTTATTTGCTTTTATAGGAATTTAACTACTTTCTGTAACATATGTTGTGAATATTTTTCCCAGTTCTTGGTTTTTTTATGTTTTGGAGTGTGTGTGTGTGTGTGGTGTGTGTGTGTGTGTGGTCTTGTAAATAAATTTTAAATTCCTATCTTGCCAGAATTATCAGTCTTGGCTTTTATGCCTCCTAAATTTGATATCACCCTTGGAAGTTCTTTTTCTATTCTGTGATTACAAAAATACACATATTTTTATCTACTGTTCTCAATGTTTCATGTTTTTACATTTACTTATTTTATCCATCTGAAATTTATTTAGATGTAGGGACTGAAGAAGAAACCCATTTTTTCCCAAAGGCTTTGCAGTTGTTCCAGCGCCATTTATTAAATAACTCATCTTGTCCCTACCAATATAAAATGTCACCTTTCCCTATAATAAATTCCTAAGGGGAGTTGGACTTATTTCTGGATTTTCTATTTAGTTATATTGAACTAATCTCTTCCAAAGTTCTCCTTGTGTCAATATTTTACTCAACGAGATTTCCTTGTCTTGGATTGCAAATGTATCCTCATTACAACCATGAGATAGGAAGAAATCCTAAGAGGTCAATGAGCCACGCTGTCTTCACAGTAACTATACACAAAGAAGTTCAGTGTGTTTTGTTTCATTTTTAATATTTCAGATCCTTAAAGTTTTGATAGCTTCAATGTAAGAATAATTAAAGTTTTTTTTTCTTTCCATATAGTTCACCTGCTTTTAGTTTTCAGTTATGTAATCTTCAAGAATTCTAAAAAGATAGCAGCACTGTTATGGATTGTAATGCTATATTTAAAAGGCCTTTTGCAAAAATAGGTGTAGTAATAACTTATGGAAACAAATCATTGCTAGTTTATAATATATGATTATTTAATCTTTACAACTGTGTGAAGGAGCATTATTAATACCATCTAAATTTGTAGGGTGGAAATCTGTCTCAGAAATGCAAGTCATTAGCTCAGGGCCATATGGCTAGCAAATTAAAAAAAAAGTTCTCAAATCAAACTCTGATTTTTTTATAGTAATCCAAAGTTCTTTCCACTACTTCAGATTTCCTGAGGTTGGAAGTGTTTTCAAAGTTTGGGCTTTGTGCCTGGCAGTGTGATGGGTATTGGGTAGTAAAAACATCTTCCGTTCTCACTCCCTATATTAAGATGGAATTACTTGTGAAGTCCATAATAGACTAGGCAGAAGCAAAACTGTGAAATTAGTGGTTAATCATGACATCCTCCTTGCAACCTTATGATACCTGCTTCTCAATGCCCAGCCATTTTATACTCTCATGGTTCTAATGTGCAAAAAGCCACTGCAATGTGCTACCCAAGTCTGTCTTCCTTTGACTTACTCTTATGCTCTAAACCGTAATTTCTTTTCACTTTCAACACTGTAAATTTACAGCTCTGGATCTTAAAGTGGTCTCCTAAAAACCCGGGATAATTTAAGAGTGATGCAACATCATCCTCTCTTCTGGGCCATTTATATTTTATGGAGGACTTCTGACACTTTATTATTACTTTTTAATTATTAAAGAAATACATAGATCATTTTGGAAAATAAGTAGCATTATGGGAAAACTACATCCATCATCTTATAATTAGAGATAATCTTTATGTATATACATGTAACATACTTCTCGACTCTCTTTGACGTGCATGTATTTATTCTTTGAAGGGTTCTACTGGCCATAGTGGTTCCTAGCCTCCTGTTTGTTTGTTTTTTATTTTAGGATATGTTTACAACATCTTTTCATGATACTAAATCCTCTTCCAACATAATTTTAAATTGCTGCATAGCAATCCACAATGTGTCCATCTCCCTGTTATGAGGCATTAGGCTGTTTTCATTGTTTGGTGTAATGATACTAGCCCCAAGGTTAGTATCCTTCCAGCAAAATCTTTATCCACATATGATTATTTTCTTAGAATGAATTCTGAGCAGTGAATTCATGAATCAATGTGAACACAAAATTTTGAAGCTTTATGAAATAACTTAGCCTAAAGAAACAACTTCCTAGTGGAGCATTCTAGGTCCTTCTAGTGGGTGCACCATAGTTTCTTAGATCACATCACAACAATCATCCAACTGTGCCATCTACTTATGCCAAATATTTGCTTGTAAGTTTGGGATTATCATGGTTTTGAAGAGCCAAATTAAAACCATTTTATATGTGTAGCAGAGGGTGATGTTAAACCTTTTACATTTTTTGAGGAAAATTTTAAGGTGAGACTTGTAAAAGAAAGGATAGGACTCTGGGATATGGTCACACTGGTTTTGAATAATAATGGAAATTATGCACACACATTATTTTATGTATCATTAAAAAGAAAATAAAATTCAGTTATACTATGACTCAATGCTTTCTTATATTTTTAATTTTTATTTTATGATTATTGAAAGAATTCTTTTAGATCCATTTATACATAGATTTTTACAATATATCAGTCTTGTGGGAACATTGAAATAAAAATAAAGAGGTAAAAGCAAAATTGTTTAATGCACCCTAAAACTTCGCATTCAGATTTTGACATTTCTTAAATCACTTTTTGACTCAAAATTGTCCATGTCCATATTTTTCTACTCAGCTTTGAATTCTGATGCTCATTCTACAAATTTGAATGTGCATTGGTAAGAAAGGACAGACAGCTTTGTCATGACTGCCTTCTGGCTGACAGCAATTATAAAATCCAAATCTACTTTTGAGATACTCAGTTGTGAAAAGTGTGCAAATGGTGTATGTGTATATATTTCATTAGAATCAATCAAACAGGAGTGTAGCAAAGAAAACATATATAAGCAGATATATTTGAGAAACATAAACACCAAAATAATAACAGCTAAAGTAATACTATTCATAATAATCACAATGATGTATTTTATTTGTGCCATTAATCATTACTAATCAGATGAGATGTTCCAAACATGCATGCATTTTTGGTCAAAATAAAAGGTCCCTGCTTTGACACACCTCCTTTGCCACAAACACACTGAGTCAGGGAGATAGCAACTGATGATGCCTAGGAGTTCATCTCCCATAGGGTAATAACTTCATGCTGTTTGCTTCAGAACTCCTACAAATTTTCTGCTTATAAGTATTTTTTCCACACACAGGAATTCATATGTTAGAAAATTTTTTAGTCTTCCTTGTAGCCATCCTCAAGAAAGGCTTGAAAGAAAGTGATTTACAATTATAAGAATCATGAATTGATCAGTGTAATTCGATTTGCCAAAATGTATTTATCTAGAGGGTATGAAGAAAAAGGATTTTCTACTGATGTCAGAAACACTTGAAGATGTATTTGAATCCAGAAGAAAAACATGTTCATGTTTTTAGAAAGGACATAGATGTTGCTGGAACCCACATGGCCTTGGAATATAATTGAGTGGTACAGTTTTAAGTTGCATGAGCATGAGCTTACCTTTTCCATTAGATTTCTAAAAGTATTTCTAAATAACCTAGATTCACTACTTATTTGCTCTTCTACCATTCTTAATGGCCCATAATGCAGAGGCAAGCTATTGTCTCTGAATAATAGAACTTTTAGGATTATCTATTTGTCAATTGGTTGCATTCTTACGGAAAGAGAAAATAAAGTTTATTGGGAAACTGACATAGTACCTTTAAAATATGCACATGAAATCAAGTACCCCAAATCAGAACATTCTTAATGTTTTCAATAAGTAATTATTTTGAATGCATTAGTACATTCACAGACGTGATGCTGAATATAAGAAATTAAATTACATTAGATTTGGTAACAGCAATAGAGTGGTGTCAACTTTAGTGAGCTGTCATAATTCAGATTAGATTCTTATATTAATAATATTGTATTATTATATTGAAAGTTTTACTTGTTTCTGATAATTTTATATGATATTAATAACAGCAAATTATTTATCTTGAAGTATTGAAGCAGTAACTGGAATTCCTTTGCACAGATCCTTCATATTTAGAGCTCAATATGAGCCCTTTACAAAAGTATTACAGTTACAAATGTTTGAAAGCCTATAAATATGTGGCCAACCTCAGATTTAAAGGTGTCAATTACTACATATTATATAATATTTTTTTCTTTTCTGCTATAGCATATAGTAACCAAAATTGAACATGCAAAAACAAATTATTTTCTATTTCTTTGATGATAAGCTTACCTCTTAATTGAGCATAGGAGTTATGTTCAGCCTATGTCAGCACATAGACTACAAATTCACCATCTTAGCTCACCTTGTCCTTTGCTTTGTGCAGAGTATAGTAAGTGCTCTGAGGGTGAATGAAATTGTGATAAGCAAAGTTCTAATGATTGATTCAAACATAGAATGTCACTCTCTATGTCCAGCCTGTGATTTGAGGGAAAATGCTGCTCTACAGGTGTTTGTCTATCAGATCTCCAAAGCACATTGACCAAAAGATTTGAAGCATTCTTCATGGTTGTTCAATGTGGCAACCATGGCGTGAAAGAGTTTTGGAATATTGTAGAATGAGAAGGGAGGAGAGGGGACTTTAATTTCCTTCCTCCACTTCTGTGTGGTTGAAAACCATTCCATAATTACCTTTTGTTTTGAGTGTTTATGGATATCTTCTTTGTCTTTTCCTGCCCTAAGCCCTTATGTCAGCAAAGAAAAGGGAAGAGAGGAATAAGCCATTCTAGTTCCTGTTTACCTTGATAACACCGAGTGTAAGTCTGTTTCTTACTAAAGTTGCAAAAGAAAATTGTAGCCACAAACTTCCAGAAAAGAGATGGCCCTCAGAATGTCAAAAAAGAGGGAACCCTCTATAAATTCCTCTAGGCCTATATTTGGTTTTAAATTAAGACTTTTACAAATAAGGAAAAGCTAATTTGCTATGTTTATTTCCTTTGTTGGTAAATACAGAGTATGTTAAAGAATATCTGACCACACCTAATGACTTCAAAATTAGACCTGAAGGGGCCTCAAGCACATCACAGAGGCTGCACAATGGGGCAAAGAAAATGGCCTTCAACTGGGAAGATTTGGGCTCTAGTTTTTACTTTAGCACTTATTAATTGGATAAAAATGTAAATTCCTTGGCCTCCTTGTCTTATATCTAGCCTGTATAGATGGTAAACCACGAGCAAGTTCCTTGTATTTTTTTGAGAAGGAGTCTCACGCTGTTGCCCAGGCTGGAGTTTAGTGGCACAATCTCGGCTCACTAAAACCTCCGCCTCCTGGGTTCAAGGTATTCTCCTGCCCCAACCTTCTAAGTAACTGGATTACAAGTGTGTGCCACCACGCTGGGTGAATTTTTTGTATTTTTAGTAGAAATGGGGTTTCACCATGTTGGCCAGTCTGCTCTTGAACTCCTGACCTCAAGTGATCCATCTGCCTCGGCCTCCCAAAGTGCTGGATTATAGGCATGAGCCATTTGCTGCCTCTATTAAGGGTTGTTGTGAAGTATAATTAAGATCATGTATGTGGAAGTCAACTGCAAATTACAACATGGTATAAGATTCAAAGATTCGGAACAATGGACTCACAAGTATACTAATCTTCATACAAATTCTGCCCAGACCTTTCTGGTCTCTATTGGTTTGGCCCATCTACTCTTGCTATGTAAGGAGACTGAGACTGATACAAACAAACAGGCTAATAACTCTGCAGAAACATTAGGCCTTTAAAGTTAAAATTTCATCGTAACATATAATAACCAAGAAGATTTTCATCCCTCCTCTTACATAAAGTGTTAACAGTTTATTCTCATTACGTGGAAGGTGGACATAACTCCTCTAAAATAGGCCCCCTTTGTCTCCCACAACTGGAACTTACTAAACTTACTAATTCTTTTATTAGGTGAGTATCACAGCATAAATAAATAATCCAGTCAGCAAACTGGAGCAGATTAGATTTATAGGAAGTCAATCTCATTTTCTCTGTTTTCAAGGCAAATGAAATCTCTCATACTTTATTTTCAGTGACTAAGACAGTAAGCTAGCCTTGTGGGTAGAGGTCAAGGGCAATTTGATAAGGATCTTAGTCTCAAAACATATTAAAGATCAGGCTATCATATAAAAGATTAGGATGAAGTTTCTTGAACTATTTAAAAACTAGAGGATGTCAAGTTTCAAGGGACCTTAGATATCAGCTAATACAACTTTTTCATTTTATGGATGGGAAACTAGAGTGATATACTGATTGGCCTAAGATGATATGGATACAGTGAGCAGTAAAAGCAGGACAAGAGTATGGGTCAATATGACTTGAACATTATTTGCAATTCCAGTAATTGTATACAGTCTTTAAGTTTCCTTCTAATTTTAGTTATAAGTGTTTCTTTATAGGTACTTAGGGCATTCCCTAAAACCCTTTCCCCATCTCCTAAGGATGCAGAGCTTGTTCTATATATGGAGGATATACTCAAAGGAAGCTTTCAATAGAGAGGGTAAAGAAGAGAGACAGGATTTCATCATTTCTTTAATCTGAAAGCTCTTTGCTCATTTGCATTCAGGATATCTAGGGCAACATACCTTAATGTGATGCTCCCAGGACATAGTACATCAATTACTCCTTCTTCTCTTCTTAATATCTCTGTGCCTCATTTTTTATCTGTAACATGGGGTGACAACAGTACCTACCCTATCCATTATGGTGAGAATTAAGTGAGACGACATATGTAAAGCATTTTGAACACTGTTGATACATAGTTAGTGCTAACAATATTAGCTCTTATTATTGCTATTGTTATTTTTATTTACTAAACCCTATCCTCAGTGTTGGTGAGATGCAGTTTTTAAGCTACGAAGGCTAGTAACAGAGCACAGGAAAAAATCTGGCCAAATAGCCTCAATATAATCGTCGAGATTACTCAAAAAGACCAGTTTCAGAGCTGAATAATTTTAAGATTCTATTGAAAATTATTCCTTATAATCATAATGAGAAAAGGTGGTGTAGAGGATAGTATGTGTATGAACAGAACAATTTTTTTTAATTTTAGAGGTTAAAATTTGATCATGAAAGAAAAAACGTTTACCAGGAATGTGCAAAAACAACCCCATAAATGTTTGACTCTCTCCTAAGAATCTTATTGTACAAGAAGATAAAGGTTATTATCTTCATTCTATAAGCTTTTAAAGGACTTTCTACCTATCTAATTCTTGACCCTCTCTCTGACTTATTAGGCCTTCTAGAGGCTACTTTCTTAAATTACAGTTTATGCTGAATGAGAAAAGGAGCAGGCCCAGGTCACAATAAAATAAATATCTATATATTTTTTGGAAATGAAATAAATATTTATTTGTAAATGAAGTATCTATATATTTATTTGTAAATGAAATAAATATATGTTTATTTGTAATAAAAACAAATATCTACATATTAAATACTTATTGCATGTCAACTGTTTTATGGACCTAACCTCCTTGAAGATCACATTAACACTGCAAGAGGGGCATTACAATCTCCATTTTACAAACGAGAAAATGGAGTCTCAAAAAATTGATTTTTCCAAGGTCACACAGCTTGTAAAGACCATAGCAGGAATTCAACTGTAGCCTACTCATTCCACAATGCCATCTGCAAAGTTTAAGTGGTTTTACTGAAAAACCAACCTTCTAGAAAACATTACCTTTTATAATACATACAGAAACATTAAGAGTGAAACATGGGACTACTACTCAAATAAATGGAAATATAAAAAGAGAAGAAATAGCTTTTTAAACCAGCTATTCTGTGAGAAAGCAGTGGTTCTATACGGTAGTATTTAATAAGGTGTCCTAGTAAATAAACCTATATATACTTCTTTTAATAGTAGATGTTATTAGAAAGATCTTTTTCATTTAAAACATTTAGTACATAAATTATCTTCCTTTAAAATAATTTTTTTCACATTCTATGTGGAACATTTGGGGCTACCAATTGTCATTTTGGATTACTCATAGGTACCCCAATTTCCTTTGAAGCCAGTATTACGTGAAGACCATGCTAGAAGTGCACTGAGAGGCAAAACAGTCAGGATTCACATAGAAGTGACGTTTCCAGGCTTTCTAGAGTGCAGAACAGTGTGGAGGCAGCAGCTCTGTGTCTGTATTTTGGCAATGAACATGTATTAGGAGAATGTTAATAGTTATTCCTAGCCTTCATGGGGTCTCTGGTTTACCTTAAATATTTTGTTGTGTTATATAACAGGCTTTACTGTCTTACTAATTAGATGCCAGCTCCTAAATACGATAATCATTTGTTGGAAGGAAAACAGTTATCATAAGTTATGTCAGTATTGCTGCTTATCAAGGAAAAAATTTTATGAGTGCTATTTAGAACCATAAAATTTTCCTTGGAATTATATGATACCCCTGCATGTGTAAGGGGCAGATGCAGCCAAATTGCATGGAGCTCTTCAAGAACTGCTGAAGAGCATCTTCCACTCTGCAAGAGAAATTGCCTTTTAATTAGCCTTTTCAGATTGTACAAGCCATAATAATTCATTTCATCAAAAAATATAATTATCTTAAATATTTTAGAATACTCAGCTGGATTTAATTAAGCAAGAGGATGTCCCTGTGTTTATACTCTTCAAATGGTTGCTGATTCCATGTAAACTTCACCAAAATCTCATGTGTATTTTTTAAGGCCCTGAATTACTTGTATTACAAATTGTGATGCCATAAAAGAAAAGAAAGCCTTTTCTAAAAGAAGAAACCAGTCTGAGGCACTGGGAGAATGAAAACATGAGCTGTACAGTCAGAAAGACTTGGGTTTGAATTTAGATTCTACCTCTTGCTAAGTGAAAGACTATGGGCAAGTCTCTTAATCTCTCTGGGATGCACTTGAGTTGCTTCCTCAATAAAATGAAGATGTGACGTACCATACAGGGCTGCTATGTAAAGTAAATAGCATTACGCCTGGTCACATCAGGTCTCCAAATGTTTTGAGGTCCTTTCTGTAATAGTCACAAAGTATACTCTGCCAGACATGTAGTAAGAGGACTGAACATTATTCTGCCTACCTTTCAGCCACCACTGAAGAGGCCGTAGTTAATGGGAACTACATTTTAGCTGGGGCTTAGTTGGCTCCTAAGGAAGAGCATTAAGCTTGGCTGGTTCTAAGTGAAAGAAGTATTCTAACTGGAGGAAATTAAAACTGGGCAGATTTATGGCTGGATTTAACTGTGGGATCTGATAGTGACCTCCACCTCTCTACATTTACTTGTATGCCAGTAGTGCATGCCTACCCAGAAAAGAAGATTCTTTCTTTTGCTGGGTCCAATCTGCTGTTAGGCCCATCCAATGCATTTTTATTTCAGATATAAGACTTTTTTATTCCTAGAATTTCCATTTGCTTCTTTATTAAATTTTTAAAATGTCTCCTGAAATTCCCTACTACTTCATCCATAATGGCCATCATTCATTACAGTTTCATCCACTGTATTCATCATTTTCTATAACTATTTAGTGTATGTTTAATAACTGTTTAAAAGTATTGGTCTGAAAAATCCAACAACTGCATTGTCTAAGAATCTGCTATTTTTTTGTCCTATTCAGAAGGAATTACATTTTCCCACTTTTCACATATCTAGTAATTTTTTTATTGGGGATGATTCTCACCTCTGAGCATATACCAATATGTTCAATAAATTGTTGATAAAGTGATTATTATAAAACTCCATGTAAGCCTAGATTTAGATCTCTCAACAATGGGAGATTTGTCTTAAACTCTCCCACATAACAATTTACTAAATTATATATTACTTAGTTGTTTTTAAGGAATTTAGATTAAATCTTGAGTAGTTATAAAATATATATAAGACATAAAAATAATTGTATAATGAACACCCATGTACTAGTTTAAGAAGATCTTTAGCAGTACCTGTAAATCCTTCTCCAATCTCATCCACCATTCACTCCTTCTCACTCAGAGGTAACAACTTGTTATTCTAGAATTTTTAGTTACTGTGTTTATGATTTATTTTCTTAATTACATATGTTTGTGTCCCTATGCTATATAGATATAGCATATATATATGCATATGTGAATATATATATATGCATATGTGAATATATATATATATATATAGAGAGAGAGAGAGGTGTTTTTTCACTAAGCATGTTTTTACACTTCTCTTTCTGCTCTCAATTCAAGGTCACCTTCTCTATGAAGTCTTCCCTAATCCTCCAGGCCCCATTCCCTAACTAGCTTTGCTTCCAGGCTTGCTGTTCCCCAACCCATTCTTCAAACAGAATCTCATCACTCTCCTAAATAATTTTTGTTTGTTTGTTTGTTTTTGTAGAGACAAGGTCTCGCTCTGTTGTCCAGGCTGGATGGAGTGGCAGTGGTGCTATAATGGCTCACTGCAGCTTTGAACTCCTGGCCTCAAGCAATCCTCTCGAGAGCCTTGGCCTCTCCAGTAGCTGGACTACAGACATGTGCCACTACATCTAGCTAATTTTTAAAAACTTTTATTTTGTAGAGACAGTGTCTCTTTATGTTGCCCAGGCTGGTCTCCAACTCCTGGCCTCAAGCAATTCTCCCACTTTAGCCTCCCAAAGCACTGGGATTATAAGCTTGAGCCACCTTACCCCACCCTCTTTAGAGACCCCTCATCTCTTTTTGTCCAGGCTTAGAAGTGAAGAATTTGGGGGATATACATGTGCAAGCTTCAGTGCTATTTGTAGTTTTAAATGTTCTCAAGTAACTAAAACTCCTTTGGGAAAGCTTTGCTACTCACTGATGGGTGCCTCCCTGGCCCACCAGATCAGATAGGAGTCTTCACGGGGCTGTCACAGAGAGTCTTGGAGACTTTCTGACCTCCAGTGAAAGATGAACTCAGCTTCAATATTAATGAGGGACCTTTCCTCCATGGACATTGGACGGGTCTTAAGTAGCTCCTGATATTACTCTGAACCAGAAAAACATGGAGTAGAGAAATGCCAGCCTACTCTGATTTTTAATAACAGCTTTTAGGAGAAGTCGTAGTTTTATATAATCAGTGTAAATAATTATCGAGTACCCACCACTCTACTCGGAGTTCTGCTTTGATCAATGAAATAATAAATAAATGTCCTTGCTCGTGACAAAGAAATTTATACAAAGAAAAAAATCTCAAAAGTCTTTAGTAAGAGTTGTTTATTCTTTATAAAGATATAGATCACTCCAAATCATCTCTGAAAAATCCCTTCTAAATTAAAAAATATTAAAAGCATTATAAATGTAATGCCCAACTAACTTGATTGGAGGGAAGTTTTAGGTCAAACAAATGATGTAAGTAAATGGTATTTTATGTATTAATCCTATAAATATCCACTTTTTGGGATTCAACTTAAACATTTCTAATTTTACCATAGGCATTTTTCAGTTCTGTATTTAGACTTTCATAATATAGTATTGTCATATATATAATTTATTTGGTTCTAAGTTTGTAGTCAGGGACACAATCTACAAATGCAACATTATTCCTGGAATAAATAAGATTAACTTGAGTGAATGATTTTATTGAGTAAATAAACTGGAAACTTCTATATTTGGCAGAAAGTTAATCTCCACATACATGAGTATTCCAAATGTTGCTTTGGCCAAAGACTTAGAAAGAAAATAAAGCTAGTTTCTGCTTTGAAAGCAGTTGGCCTCTAGAGTATTAGATTGATTCTAAATTGGAATTTTTTTGCTGAGTTGTCTTAAAACTTTTTTCACTTTGTTTTGTTTTTGTCCTGTGTACTAAAGGGTCCAAAAAGATTTCAGGCTTCTGTTTATTTATATCATTTGACTTAGGAAGCCTATTAGTTCTTAAATGTCCTGTTAGGATCTTTTCCTTTCCAGATAATATATTTCTAATACTTGAATTTTAGAGTTGCCTGCAACTCTAGGAGAAGGTGGCTCCTTAAATTAGATTTTCAGTAGTGAAAGGTAAGGCTGCATCATTTCCTGTCTAAAACCCTGTATTGTTGGGGGCAATTTAAAGAAATTTGAAGAAAAGAATTTTGCCTGGGAATCTTATGGGATCCCTCTCTACCATGCTTTTATCTTAGCTAATATGGCACCACAGTGTCTTGCTCTACTCAAATTCAAGAGGAGGGAACGTACACCCCACCTCTCAATGGAAGAGTGTCCATTTCATCTTATAAGCAAATCACATGAGATGAGATAGAATAGCTAGGTAATTTAGTTTTAGTGAGGGAGTAGGAAAAAGAAACCCAAATTCTCAATTTTTAACACAGCACTACAGAAATTACTCCTCTGAAATCAGGGAGACATTACTACAGGGGTACATTACTGCATGTACCTAGGGTCACTAGGTACATGGACAGTAAGATCTTACAGGCCAGGTATAAATTCCAAATCTCCCACTTTCTCATCTGCAAACCTGCTTTTCTCTGAGGGTTGTTGAGAGTTAATTTAGGTAATGATAGTAAAGGCCTTAGGCACCACTCTAGGCATACAGCTATTACAACAAACAGATCACTATATGGATTTGCCAGAAATCTTAGCTCTCTACCTGTAATGCCTTGACTAATCTTCATTTCAAACAGGGTTAGTTAAAAATAATTCAATGACCCTACCCACTAGACCATTCAACTACTTTTTAAATTCGTAACTCTGCTTATTTGCTACATGAGAGTTTAACAATGTTAATAGAAGCAGAATTAGAATTAAGGCTTAAATTCAATAAAACTGCATATAAAAGTAATTCTATTTAATGGTTTGATTGAATTTTGTTAAAAATTAAAAAAAATTTTGTTTAAAATAAAAAGGTCCACCCTCCTTTGTGAGTCCACATGCTCTCTGATAGCCACAGTTTTGAGAGTGTAGTGTGCCCAACTGGAAAATATACTACTTTTTGCTTTGATTCATTTTCCCCTTTTCTTGAGTAAGCACATTGAGGGGTTTTGTTTTTGTTTTTGTTTGGTAAAATATCCAATATATACATTAAAATTATGTCAACATCTGTGAAATAAGTGTACTCTTATTTTTTCTTTGACTATATGCCAAATGGCAATATATGTGTGAATTGTATTTACTGCATATGTTTTCATAAGATTCTCTGAGCATATCTTATGAAATATCATAAAATGGTTCTGGAACTTGTAAGTTAATCAGAGATTCTAGGTTTCAGGAAACTGGGTATATTAATTCTTAAAATGAAAATCAAAGGAAGGTTTTCTTCTTCATCTTGGTCCATGTGAACAATTTTTTCTTTTTTTTTTTTTTCTTTTTTTGAGATAGAGTCTCACTCTGTCACCCAGGCTGGAGTGTAGTGGCGCCATCTTGGCTCACCACAAGCTCTGACTCCTGGGTTCATGCATTCTCCTGCCTCAGCCTCCCAAGTAGCTGGGACTACAGGCGCCCGCCACCATGCCTGGCTAAATTTTTTTTTTTTTTTTTTTGTATTTTTAGTAGAGACAGGGTTTCACAGTGTTAGCCAGGATGGTCTCGATCTCCTGACCTCGTGATCCGCCCACCTCAGCCTCCCAAAGTGCTGGGATTACAGGCATGAGACACTGGGCCAGACCTTCTGTTTTTTTTTTTTTTAATGCAGACTTTATCAGCTTGATTTTAGTTCTGCACAAACAGTGGTGGAGGGAAAGGTTTCTTTGGTTTCTTCTGCTTTTCTTAGTCACTTTCTTTCCTTGGCACCTGATTCAACATCTAGCCTGTCTTGAAAACCCTACACTGAGGGCCCCTCATGGTGGCACCACTGTTCTTTTCAGTCCTGGCTCCTTACCCTCCTCGCTACTCATTGCCGTGACAGCTGACTCTCCCTTTGAAGTACTGCTCCTAAACTAATATTTTCTCCATCAGGTATTAACTGACATATAACACTTGACTTGTCCCCCCCACCCCACTTCTTTTTAACCACTTTCTCACCTTATTAGTCTATTTACTCTTGTGTGTGTATGTGTGTGTGTGTGTGTGTGTGTGTTCAACAAGGAAGTATTCTGGGCCTCCTTGTTACATTAAGGCTGCTTACTCTTCACTGACCCTAAATTAATTCTAATTTGGCCCTTTGGGACTTTATTCTTTCCTGATGTATTAGTCCATTCTCACACTGCTAATGAAGACATAGCTAAGACTGGGTAATTTATAAGGAAAAAGATGCTTAATGGACTCACAGTTCCACATGACTGGGGAGGCCTCACAATCATGGCAAAGCAAGAGCAAAGGCATGTCTTACATGGTGGCAGACGAGAGCATGTGCAAGGTAACTGCCCTTTATAAAACCATCAGATCTCATGAGACTTATTCACTATTATGAGAACAGCATGAGAAAAACCCACCCGCATGATTCAGTTACCTTTCACCGGCTCCTTCTCATAACAGGTGAGGACTGTGGGAACTACAATTCAAGATGAGATTTGGGTGGGGACACAGTCAAACCATATCACCTGATTATTAAGCCAACTTCCCAGAGGAAAAGTTCATGCATAGGAAATAAGCTAGGAAGCTGAGAATCTGCTGGTCTTATGCCCCACAACCACCAAGTGAAGCCAAAAAAAAAAAAAAAAAAAAAAAAAAAAAAATCACAATCAACAACTGTTTGACCAAATAATTCAACAAACAATTGAGCCATCTGGATATTTGGTAGCGTGTTATAACAGCAACAGAATCCTGTTTGTTTTCTACAGGGCTATTTAGCAAATTTTGTCTGTAGTGAGGAGATTGTTGCTTTTTGCTTGTTTGAAGGACATTAAGGAAATACACTAAGTAGCATTAAACACTACCTCTGTGACTGCTCTTAAAGTCACTGTGAGTTGGTTATGAGGCCTTAAGTGTGCAAATGAGAAACACACCTGCAGGAGAATATAGATGAGAAACCACGAAATTGTTCTTTAATAAAAACAATTTCATGTCCTAAACTTATGAACCTCCCCAAAAAACCTAATCCTCCTTCAGTGTGCCCTATCTCAGCCAATCCCATCTGCATCCGTCATATTATAAAAGCCAGAAACCTAGTGAAGCAGCATCATTCTCTGGGGTAAATAACTGGGGTTCATGATCTCATACCAAGAAAACTAAGGACACAGACACACAGAGAGAGTGAGTTTAGGAGTGGTAGTTTAATAGGCAAAAGAAAGAGAAAGAACAGCTTTCTGTCTTTTGAGAGAGAGGGACACCTGAGTGGGACATTTGGCCTGAGGTGGAGTGCACCGGATTTTAGAGACAAGCTTGAGAAGGCAATGTCTGATTTACATAGGGCTCAAAGATCGGTTGGACTAGGTGTGATGTTTACATAATGTGTGGGGCCCCTAATCTTATTATGCAAATAGAGTCTTTGCCTAGCTGGCACCTTGTTACCTGCTCCTTCCTGTACACGGGGCTGGCAAAGAGAAGGGAAGGTGGAGCCGCCATTTTGAACATACCTAGTCTCAGGTGGCCTTTTAACCTGTACAAACTTCTAGCTAGAATGGGATGGTAAAAAGAAGTGCGTGCGCATGATTTTGCCTCCTATTTTGCACAAGAGAGGTTCCCTTTTTATCCTATTTTGTAGACATGGCTTATCTACTTCTCTCTTGATTTAGTCTTTATAACGTATTATAGTGGAGATAAGAAGTTTAGCAAAGTTCCCTGAAGGAAGGAGACAGGGTTGAGAAGAAGGGAGAGAAAGACATAGTGAAATGTTCACAGAAGACCATCCAGCACATAACTGATTCCCACTGCTGTGTATACACTTCGTAAATTTGGACAGTTCTTCTCCTCCCTGAGTCTTGGTTTCTTCATTTTCAAATGAGGCTTTCATATTAGATAATCTCTAATGTCTGATTGTCTGACTCAAACATCTTTCATGACTAAACTTTCCTGAATCTATCACACTAATTCATATCCTTCCACATGTCTCAAATTAAAGTACAACTATTTTCACAACCAATGTATCAAACTCTTCCTGCTTTGACAAAAACAGATGCAACTGGATGTGCCAACTGATTCTTTGAAAAGGAAACTCAAGCTATTTTGGGGGGGTAGTTCTGCAAAGAACATTGTGGTGACTGAGTTTTTATAGGCTTTTTTTTTTCACTTAGCTATATCTAGTCTTACCTAGACATCATTGAAAATATGCTTGAATTGCAGGCCTTTTTCAGGTGTCCTTGAAATTACTCAGAACTGGTACCTTCCTTGACACTTCTTTTTATTAAATAGTATGAGTGGTGGGACTATTTCAGGAGTGGCAGATATAAATTTCCATAGGGGCCCCACTGCTTATACTATAAAAGCTCTTTTTGCAGCAGCATCTTCAGAGAGGAGATGAGATACCACATGGAAATATTGCTGCACCCCTAAGATTCTTGCGTAAGTCTTGTATGGATGCGTCTGCTTTAGAAGGAACTTGGAGATGTCAGTCACAATTATTACCAGAGTGAATAGATAACACTAACTCAGTCTTCCCAAGACAATACCAGAAAAGATTAACTGGACAGATTTTACCTCATTCTTATGGCATGAAGTTATTTTATTTCAGGAAACTTAAATTCTTTGTTGTACTAAATTTAAAAACATACAGTTTTGCCTAGGGGGAAAAAGGAAAGAAAAGGAATAGTAGTTGAGGATATTGAACATTTTGAACACGTATCTCTCTTAGGTCTTAAAAACTTACGGATCATGGTAGACATATTTACGAGTACTATTTGAGTGTCTGCCCAAGATGGCAGATCACAGGTTTTACATATGGTGGGAGAAAGAAAAAGACGCTGTTGAGCGGAGGAAATAATACATGGTTAAAGAATTTCTACCGGAATTCGTTGAGCACCAAATATTGCTGAAGTTAGATATTGAAACTCTCTCATGGTCCATTATTTTGCAGTCAGGGGTTTCCTTATTTTCAGCACAGAAATAACTATTTTTAGCTATGCTTAAACAATATTAAAATGATAGTGTTTTTATGGAAGGCAAGTGTGAAATGTAAGATAGAATTTGTTGTTTTTTTTTTCCCTGTTGGGGGGAATTTCCAAAGAAGCCAAACAACAATAAGAATTAAAATGGGAAATGTGGGCAATTTTCTATAATATCACTGAATGCTTTCTGTCTTTGTTTGTATATTGTTGGAAGCTGTATTTATGGGTCTATTATGACTATTCATTGGCCACTGAGATTAATTTCCCTTTATAGTTTCGTAATTACATTTGTGAAATACATTTTTTAACACCTAATCACCACCAGGGTACTCTGAAGAGATGTAATTAGAAAGCCCATCAGACATTCCGTCTTCAGTGTATTGCTAATTAGTGTTAATTCATTTTTTTTATTGCAACTTACTGTTAGTATCATGAATGAAGCCTTCATTATAGAGAATAGTTCTCAGTGAAATGGCATTCCCATTGGTTTAAGAGCCTTCTTTTAATTTGAGGGTTGTTCCTTATTGGGGATTATTATCAAACTTTTTAAAAAGTATATTTCCAGTTATCTGAAGACAGATTGAAAGCAGACCCAAGCAATTAAGGTGAGACAAGTATAACTTCCCTCCTCCCCCTACTATTTTCTTATTCTGTACTCCAAAGCTACACCATAGGGAACATTCCTCTCGGCAACAGTGCACAAAACACAGAACAAGAACAACATAGTTCATTTCCTCTTTTCTTTTTTTTCAAAAGCAATTCCTGTATATTGCAAAAATTAGAAAATGCAGACAAGCAAAATCAAATCAAATCAAATAAATCACTTTCAATCCCACCATCTGGAGAGGTTCCAGTACCATCTTTGTCACCTTGCTGTGGAAACTTGTGCAGTTTTCCTCTGTGTCGTGTGGATGTGTATGTGTGTGTGTGTGTGTGTGTGTGTATGTTTCTAATTATTTGCTTTCTCCTTCCTTAGAAAAAGCATATGTATTCACGATATGTTAACTTTGGCCTTAATGTTGTAACTTGCTTAGGGCAATAGGGTGTGAGTAGTTAGGTCTTACCTCATCTGGGCAAAGCGTTGCTCCCCTGGCAGGACCATCCTCTGCCCTGAGAACAGCATATTCCAGACGAGGGTTGCTCCATCAGCCCTGGTCACAGAGAGAAAATCATGTGGAGCAGATCCACAGAGGGCGCTTCAGCTGCCCCACAGTTACCATGTAACTTGAGGAAAAGAAAAAATCAGTTCTTTTAAAAAACTGAGATTTGGAGGTTATTTTTTACATAGCAAATCTAGTATTTTACCTAGCCTCTCTAAGACTCAGTTTTCATGGCTGCAAAATTACAGTAACAATAATAGTATCTACATGCAAAGGCTATTGAAAAGATTAAAGGAGGTAATACGTGTATACTCATAGTGCCTGCTGCATAATATTATATTCTTCAAGCCTTTTTTCTATTCACATATAAATATATGTTTACAAAAATAAGATTACGTCGTACATTCAGTTTGTAGTCCCTTTTTAAAGTAATAACATACCAAAAACATCTATCTAGATAATTAAATATTCTAGTACACAATTTTTAATGGCTGCAGAATATTCCATTAGTATAGGTGTGCCAAAGATTAACAAATTCATTATTTTGGACATTTAGATTACTTTCAAATTCCACCACATTAGAGAAAGTTACGATGAACATTTCTACAATCAAATCTGGACCAATTTATAATATCAAGAGGAAAAAAACCTTAGTCAAAGGGTCTGGATGATTTAAGAATTTTGGCATATAGAGTTGTTTACAGCTTACAGACTTATAGTGTTAATACAGCGAAACTTAGCCAGAAGATAGTTATATAATCTTTAAGGGTAGATCAATTAAAGAAAAAAATCATTGACAACTTATTTTCAAACTTCATTATTTTCAGTGTGCATGTTTATTTAAATACGTATGTTTCTAGAATCAGTGTGAAATATGGAAAGAAAATAGATTTTGAAGTAAGAACTCTTTTCAAGTTCTGTCTCTGCCGCTTATTGACTGTGAGATCCTAATCAAGTTACTTAACTTCTGTGAACCTTTATTTCCTTATATATAAAGTGGAGATTTAAATGCCTATTTGCATTTCATAGGAGGATAATGTAATGTGTATAAATTGCCTGGCTCCTATATGCATTCAGTTCATTTTAGTTCCTTCCTTCCTTTCCCACTAGTTATCCCCTATTCCCAACCCCTCCTCAAAAAAGGAGTCCATTTTCATGTTTTAATTTGGCCAAAGACTACCATATATTCTTGTGTATCAGCCAACAAGGATAACAGATAGAGTTTCTTGATAAACATTAGGTTTTATCTATATCTTTCCAAAGAATATCAGAATTTTCTCTGAGAACAGAGACCAAGATTGGGGCTCTGTTTCCTGTGACCCACCTGGCAGCAATTAGTTCAGGACCCAGAACCTGCACATTAGCAACAGCAGAGAAGCAGTGAACTTAAGTTAGAGTCAACTGGCAGTTGGAGAAACTATTGCTAGTCAGGGTTCCTTTAGGGAAAGCGATAGATCCTGCTCAGATTAATTTAGTCAACTCAGTTATTCCAGTTCAGCTCATTGACTTTGCGTAAATTCTGGTTTAGTTCTACACTGTGTCCTTTAGCTCCTATCACTGAATGCATACCACCACCAGAGAGAGGTGAGGAGATAAAAGATGTCTTAGAAATATGAGTCAACTATCAGAAAAATATGAATCGAATTACCTATGGATCTAAGTCATGTAGACGCCTCTAGACACATTCTGAAATAACTGAACTACTCAGTTATTATCCCATCTGCATCCCCAAACAAAATCACATTAGTTAAGATTAATTCTTTGGTATTCCTGATTACGTTTGTGGGGTTGATTAAACCTTGTTTTATGTGCTGTAATTTTTTATATACTTAATTTTTAAAAAGTGAACTGGTGATATGATCATTGTACCTCATAAATTCGTAAAATTATAATGTGTCATTTTTTTAAACGTAAACTGGCAAGGTGAGTCATATGCAAGTTTCTCACAAGGACTAAGCTTTCTTGAATAAAGCAGGATGTTCAGTTCACCTGAAAAATTAAATTGCACATTGAAATTGACTTTAATATCATCATTTTAGATAAAGTTCGTCAGATCAGACCATTGACCGTTAGCTCTTAGGGTCATGGTGGGAAACAACTGCTATGATGAAAACTATTTATATATCGTTGCTGACATTTAGAGATCCAACTTGGTTGGCCATCCCTTATATCATTAATCTCACTTAATTGCTCTGTTTTTCAAGGGAATCTAGCTAATTTTACAGAACCTTTTGAACTACTTACGCAGCTATGAAGAAAGGATAATTTCCAAGGGCACTCAAATTTCAGGAAAATGGGTTCTTAAATAATTTAATAGGAAAAAAAGGAAAGTTTGTAATGATTAAATTACATTTGATGGTGCTTTTCTTTATTAGTAAATATATGCACTGAAATTGGAAATGCAGGAGCAAGCTTGTCTTTTATAAGGTTCTAGATGAAATATCTTTGTATGAAATCCTGTAAGTGGTGAGAGGATTGGGAGATATGTATATTAAGGGGGTGCATGAGGATAGCTCCCGTTCAAGCTTTCTCTGCAATACAGAAAGACTCTGTAAGAGCAAATACTGCATTTGGATTCAGTAAATATTTGATGAGTGAATTTATAAACACAATAAGTGCTCTGCTTCATTCTACCCCACCTCTATTTCTGCAAACACAAACATACAAAGATACATGTATGTACAATGCATAGCAAGGTTATGGGGGAGAGGCAGAAAATGAACAACCCCAGACTGGTTTATTGCTAGTAAATATTGGTACAACAGGGCCTGTGGCTAACAGCCAGCAATTGTTCTAATTGGTGGATGTTGCAGTGGCAACAATTGTTAAATACATTGAATAACACCCCAGATGTCCTTTTATTTAACCTCATTTTATTCAAGTCTAAGCACATTCTTTCTTAAAATAGTCTTGATATCAGAACCAAACAGAATTTTAAAGGTGACTAAGAGATATTAAACTTGGCAAGAGGATGAACTATCATTATGGTTATTTCTACCCAAACTAGACCAAGCTTTAGAACTTCACTGCAGAATATTGAAGCCAACCAGGAAAAATCTTTAATGCAAGACAGATTAGTAATTTAGAACATGAACTGGGTTGGACCCTATGATAGAGTTTTAATTAGAGCTCTTCCACTAACTTTCAAACAGATTTAAAATAAATCATTCAGTAGGTTTTCTTTTGGTCATCTATAGAGTGAGAAGTTGGGGATATTTTAATTCTAAGATCCCTTCCAGTTTCATCATTTAATAAAATCAGGTGTACTTTATTCTGAAAGAGGATTTTTTGAACAGTGTGTGTATAAGGACAAAATGATATTTTGTATAAGGACTATATCTTAATCCCACCCCTTTTTTTTTTTTTTTTTTTTTTTTGAGACAGAGTCTTGCTCTGTCGCCCAGGCTGGAGTGCAGTGGCTCAATCTCGGCTCACTGCAAGCCCCCCCTCCCAGGTTCACGCCATTCTCCTGCCTCAGCCTCTCCAAGTAGCTGGGACTACAGGCGCCCGCCACCACGCCCAGCTAATTTTTTTGTATTTTTTTTTTTTAGTAGAGATGGGGTTTCACCGTGGTCTCGATCTCCTGACCTCGTGATCCGCCCGCCTCGGCCTCCCAAAGTGCTGGGATTACAAGCGTGAGCCACTGCGCCCGGCCAATCCCACCATTTTAAATTCCTGTTGGTATTTATAGAATGGTTTCATATGTATGTGGCATCGACTTCTACATAAATATTTTAAAACTTGGCTTAAAAGAGTTTATAATTTATGCCAACCAATTTAGTTCCACTCAGTAAGTCTCCTGTGTAAGATACAATAGAAGGGTAATTCATCAGTATTTGTGAAAATGGACTTTCAAAACCAAGCACCAACATATTTAACCAATCATGTATTTACCAGAGTTTCACTTAGCCAAACAAGCGTGGCAAAGTCCTGCAATTTCTTTTCCAATATAATAAAGAAATGCTGATAAGTCTGCAACATTTATATTTTACTGCAGCTTTTTCTGCTAATCAAGAGACCAACATACTTTTCATTCAGGAAATCAATGGAAGTCAATTATTACCCAGACTTGGCCATCCATTCCTTGAATGTTCATTGCACATTAGTATTGGTAAATGTAATTAGAAATAACAGCTAATTTAAATGAATTTATTTAGAGGATCCATAGTTGCAGTATTTTGCAGAACTTTTAATATCCTAACATACTTGCGTATTTCCAGAGAAGAGCACCTGGTATTTCACATTTCACAAACTTTGTTCCAGTGGACTACTCATTCCTCTTTTTGTCATTAATGAGTGTTCACAGAGATCATATTTTGTAAAACCAATGTGGAAATTCTGTTTTAGTTTTCTATTACAATGTCAAATAGAGTCAATATTTATCTATACATTGCTATCTTGTCTCTGTCTGCCAAATACATGTTTTGTATTTTAGTGATGGTTACATTAGAGCCTATCTTGGAGTGAAAAAGACCTTTAATTATAGTCCAGTTGTCTAATTTTATAAGTAATGAAATGCATGCCCAGAAAGAGATAGTAACATGCTTAGGAGTCATGTGGTGAGTTTGAAGTTGTTCTGGGATTACAATGTGGATCTCTTATTCCTTTGCCCACTATTTTTTTTCCATTATGCCATACTGACTTTTCTTCTAATACTTGCTATAGTTGATCTTAACAGAAGTTGAAAAGTTACAAAGAAACCTTGAATATGCTAATTACAATCAGTTTCTCAAAATAGAAGACCCTTCTGATAATTCAATTTCCAATTGTCCAAAACTGAGTTTACTTTATTCTTCATATATGACAGTCTTTATGTAGTGACTAAGAACACAGATTTTGGAATTAGCCCACTTAGGGTTTCTTCAGTATGCTTAGTGATTCCAGTATCTTCATGCTGATCCTTTAGATTGGATTATTTTTCTCCCAATCTCTCACATATCGAAGTTCAGCTTTACCTTAAGAAAGCATTGAAACACATCTAATAAGTGCATGATGTATTTTTAATTAAATTGATTTGAATCAAACAGTTTCTATCTCCCCTTTATCATGGCTGTTATTAGAGTTCCGATACTATAAAGTATACATGAGGTTACAATGCCCTTTTCTTAAATTAGTTTTAATTAGACAAATCATATCCAATTATCCATTAATAATAGCGATTTGAGTAATGGCACAATTCTGAACTGCACATAATTCTGAACCATTTCTCTAAGACCTCCTTGTTTATTAACGTTGCCTGACCAACTACTTAGATGTCATGTATCTGTTCATTCAATGAATACTTATTGAGCACTTACTATATGCAAGGCTTTGTGTTGAGTCTTGTATTTAACCACTCTGTTACACAGGATGTGGTACTCAAATTCGAAGTAAAGTCTACTTATTTTTGAAAACTTCCACCAAACTAGTATACATCATTGCTTCATTTTACATCTTATATCATTGTTTTGTTTCCCATTAGCAAGTATAATTAAAGTCACTTAAGGAGATGGGTCTTAGAGTAGAAATGCTGACAAAAATGTGACCAGTAACTTTTCAAAATTTGTCAAGTAGTTTATGCCATTTCCACCAGGGTTAGGCTAGCATCTTGGAGTAGAAATGTGCTTTCTAGCCATTTCCCCTTAATAGCTGGAAATATATATCCATGCTGGATTATTCCTACCAGGGATTTCTGGACTGTGGACTTTTGGTCTTTGAACTTCTAGAGAGTTATAATAAAAACATCATCTATGTGCTTAAAAATAACAGTGAAAATAACATATGAGTTGATAAACAGATATAATAGAGATCAAGAGTGATTTGAGACTGGGTTCTCCATGGAAACTGAAAAGATATGAAGGACATGGCTGTTAGATCTTTTCATTTATACCCTCAAAAAACATGTATTGAACAAGTATGATATGGAAAGCCCTGGGCTGGTTGTAGTCAGGGATATTGTTAAAACAGAAATAGCTTGGTGGTTGGAGAGACCACTCTGAGGGCACAGGACTAGGAGTCAGAACACCTGATTTGTCTACTTAGTGACTTCATGACTGGAAATTAACCTAATCTCCTAATCTCCTTGAGCTTTGAGTTGCTCATCCACAAACTAAGTGTAAAAGGAGAATCTACAACATTTTGTCTTGAGAACTAAATCAAAGAACATGTATGTAATAATCTAGTATGGTACTGAAAACACAGTAACTATTAAATGCTAATTAGATGATGTATACACATAATGCAAGCTACAAAATGCTTAAGTTTATAAGAGCTCAATGTGCTCAATAAGAGCTAAGTTAGCATGATGTTGTAAAAATACATAGCTGAGTCAGGTCATTGACATGAGTAAAAGAAAGTCTTCTTTCTTTCAATATGACATCATTTTTATTCTGTTTCCCCTATCATCTGAATTATTTCTTTTACATTGTGTGTCATGCTGTTTACCCAGAACAGCTCTCCAATGCAGAAAGTGCCAAGTCTTTCTACCAGCTAGACTTGGAGCCTGGATTTAGATAGACATTTTAAACTCATGAGGAGGAGTAGGAAGTCACTCTGTTTTGCTTAATGTGGCAACATAAATTGGGTTTGTGGCCATATTATGCCTTGGCAAGTTAGTTCCTGTAATAATGAAGAATGATTTTCAAATAGGTTATATAATCAAGGAGTTGTCCAAACAGAAGGTTTTGCTGTGGCAACAAACCAGCCTATCCTGTGGTTTCACAAAATTCATTTGCTTATTCACTGAGACTGCATCTACAGAAACATATTAAATAGAATTGTCTAGAAAGAAATGCCAAATTTTGTATTTGAAAAAGATTCTAGGCCTTGGGTAACAACAGCTCATAGCTGTTTTGAGACAAGCCATGTTCCTTTTCACTACTCTTTGCCCACATTCCTCATCCTACTCCTTGTTCTCATAGCCAAGATAATGGTGGAAAGGTTCTTGACAAATACTGCTCCGAAAGAGTAATTGCCTGTGAGATGCCCATTATAGTAATGGGCTTTGTACCAAGGCTAGAGAATGTTGAAGACCTCAGAAATTCCACTTTTGTTTCATGAAGGGGAAAGAGAGAAAATTATAAGTGAAAGGGCAGCTTGTTCTCATGACTTGCAGGCTTAGTCAACTAGAGTGGTTTAGAAATTGCCATTGAGCTAAAAGAGCATTTTCCAAAGTATATTCTATAGATGGGTTATTAATTGTTATCACACCATGGAAGTGTTTCATGGTCAATCAGGTTTGGGAAATGAAGAGTTAACATCAAAGGGGTCTTTTTCGTACAGAAAAATTAGAGTCTTTAAAGTGCTAATGTCTGTAGTAAATCTCTGAGAGGAGAATAGGAAATACTTAATTTCCTAAACTTATTTGGCCATGGAAACTTTATTTTATGCTGCTTCTCATGGGATTGTTGCTCTTCTATGGAACATGCTTTTGGAAATGCCGATCTATGAGAACAGACACATTATTTTCAGACATTGACATTTTGTACTCTTTCCACAAAAAATAAAGATAATTTAACTTTACTTTTTGAGTAAATTTGTTCCCCTTACATGAAGACATTCTGTTCAGTCATTATCATTGATTTACTGATTTTGATTTTATTTATTCACAGAAGAAATGATTCCCACTGATCCACCCACTTTTGCCACCCCAGGATGCAATTTTCTGGAGAGAAGATTAGTGGCAAGTGCCCATTTGTGGATATAAACCAGTGTAGATTCGGTTGTCCCACCAGAAACTGAACCTCTTACAATGGTTTCTTCATTTGCATGTTCTAAATCAGCCACAACGATCAGATTTTTAGGCTCCACATTGATCTGGTTTAGGCTCCGCATTGACTCTGGCAGGATGGGGCTCCTGTCCGGGTTTTTGTTTGAAAAAAGTGGTTAAAAGATATGTTGGAAATCATTACCCTAAGGAGCCCGATTACTGAGACAGGTCTTGTATACTTCTCCTATTCAGAGAGGGCATGACTAAGTAGTCATTCTATAGATAAGAAGCTGGTATAAAAGTGAAGCTCTTTGTTCAAAAATAATAATAAAGGGAGAAGCAGAAATTAGAATTTCTTGGCTCCACGATTAGGGCACTTTAAGTAAAGAACAATGCTTCCTGTCTTACTAAATTATAGATTGACATTCTTTAGGTTCTGTCCCTAAATTATCCCTTAAACCAAGCAACCAACATTTACTGAGCATTTGCTATGTTCCAGGTTCTTCTCTAGGTTCTTGGGTTGCAAGAGTGAAAAAAAATCCTTGCTATGGAGATGGTAATTCATCAAGAAGCAAGTAAACAAATAATCTTATGTCAAAGTTAAACTTGGTTTTGATTTTCTTTGAGTGATCTTCCTGGTGTACCAGATGATTTTCTGGTTGCAGTTCTTCTGTATCACCGATTTCCATTCCAATTTGAAAGTTCTCAAGGTGCATTTCATGCCAACTAACTGCTGTTTGGTGATATTGTCCTTTCTACCTGGGTCCAGGTTTCACTCTCTAAGGCTCAGGTCAAAGCTATTCTCCTGAAGGTCACTGAACTGTGAACATAACAATATCACCCTGAATCTTGCCTGTTTTAAATCCTACACTAATCAGTCTCTAGATTCCACCCTCCAATCTATCCATCCTTTCATTCTGTCTTTTAATCATCTCTTCAACTAAGCCATCAGCCTCTGTCAGTTTATCCCGGATTTTCCACAGTTATCACTCTCATTAACTCTCTCTCCCATTCTTTTCTTCCTTCTTATAATCTCAGGAAAGGGAAATTATCTCATTCTTCAGCCTGATTCTACTTGTTTGCCTGCTTTTCTCTCTGAAACTGATAAAGCACCTCCTTTCTTCACAGCTCTACCTATATATGTTTCTTTCTCCCCTCCTCAGGAGTCACCATAAAGTGCTTTTTTTCAAACAGCCGTATCTACAAGGCATTGTTTAACCCAGGACAACTGCAGTGCAAATTTTCTGACTAGAGGCATGCTTGGTGAGCAGAGATCTACTATAGTTTGGGCATGAGGCATTTGTTAGTTCCAAATAAAGTAAGTCTTTAAAATTAAGACCTCTTCAATTAATAGGCAAAACAAAAGAAATTGTTTCTTATCTAAATCCCCTCTTTTGTTTCCGAATATTCACTCTCAGATCTGTTTTCATACTGTTTTTGTTCTTATAAGCTGTTTGTGATACATGTGTAAATGTCATGTATGGGGCTTTAAGACCATGGGGGTCCCCTTTCCTACAGCAAGATGACTGTGCAGCTCATTCACCTTAAAGTGACAAGTCTCCCATTGCCTCCAATGCTCCTCATTTTAATAGCACTGTTGAGTCAAACAGCAACTTCTACATTACAAAATATCAAATACATAACATGGATAGTACCATGTACTATCAATTAACCATCTAATCACCACATATTCACCTTCATAAAGAAGCTGGCTTCTCACCATATTAGCTCTCACATTTGGAATTAATAAGTAGGATCATGTCAAGTGGAGATTTGGCTTTTAATTCTGGCACCACCCATGGTGTTCTACATATCCTTCTCTCAGAGGCTAAATTACAGGACAATCATGAGCAGTCAACTTTAGGAATTTAATGTATGTCTATGACTTCTTTGTACTTTGTAAAGTGCAAGATATAGACAAAGAAAACTGTGTCTGTTTCACAAGTATGTATACATCTCAAAAACTCTTTCACACCAGGAAATAAGTCTCACCCAATATATGGAGGTAGTAATATTCCCAATCAACAAGAAAGACACAAATTAAAAGTTTGCCTCCTCCACCTACATTCCTCTCCTGAATTTCTTATCTGCCCTTTTAGCAAGCCACAAATCTAAGAGACAATTTTAATTTTTCTCTATTTCTCTTCATGATCACACTGGTGCTTGTTACTTTAAGGGGGTCCTGTAATGTATTCCTAGCCAATGGTTCTTTGCACTTACTTAAAGTTTGTAGGGAATTGCTAAAGAAGAGTAAAATTACACTCATTTTTATAAGGAACACGAGTTGGAGGGATTACAACTTGAAGCAGGGAAACTGGTCTAGAGGCTGTTGCCAGGGAACTGAAAAGAAAGATGGTGACCTGCACTAAGGTAGTAGATAGGATGGACATGTTTGAAAAGATCCCGAAATGCAAATGGAATCAGAGAGTCCTAGAGACTAGAAGCTTGGAATGAAGAAGTGAGTGGAATCAGGAATGATCCCTACTTTCTCATTCATACAATTCATGGATAATTGTGGAAGACACTGATATGAGAAATGCAAGAAAATGGACAGAGAAAATAATAAATTTAGATTTGCCAATGTGGTGGTGTGATGAGGATACAGTTGTAAAAAATCAGAATTCCATGTTTTATTTAACTCATTAGATCACAAGCCACCATCATTATCAATAATAATAAACTTGTATGCAATTTTGTGATGTGCCAGAGATATATAGCTATCTAAAAAATAATTCTTATCTGAAAGGGTTTAGCATTAGGTAAGGTTGTTAGGATGTGTATATATGTAGATGAAAATACATAGAAATACACAGAATGCCAAATGGATAGTTTGGGTAATAAATTTCCTAAGCATTCAAAACCTACTTTTTCAGCCGTATTTCCACTTCCTAAGAGGCTTTATGCTCCAGCTAAATTAAACTATTATATTCATTATTCTTTAGTTACCCTAAGTTTTCCTAGATCCATATGTTGTTTTTATGTGCTTTCTCTGACTAGCTCTTTGCTTTTCAAAACCCTATTCAGGTTTTCAAATTTTATCTCAAAATATAATTCCCTCCCTGATCCCCCAATCAAAAATTATATAACCCTCTTATAAGGCCCTACGTTTTTGCAATTTCATTGAACCTTTTATTCAGTCTGCATTTGAGTTATTTTGCAACATCTTATATCATTTATACCCTTCCCCACTCAGATGCTCAGCTTCTTATACTGGAATCATATCTCATCCAGCTCATATTTACATTTCGTGCAGTGCCTCAGCACTTAATACGTGTGTGCATGTACGCTTCTAATTTACTGAGTGGACCTGAAATAAATCAGAAACAATGAATAATGATCAACATATAAAATGACATTTCAAAATTATAATTTACATTCTCTATTTCCTGTTATGCCAATAGGTAAACTGAATAGAATTTACTCATTGGGGACAAGTATAATAGGCATACATTGTAGACAGTAACTTATGTCTGGAAAAATCTGTAAATACTTTTTTTTTATTATTCTTTGTTTTTTTAAATATGTGAATGCATATTTTATTTTATTTTTTCTTTTTTAAAAATAAAATTTATACACCTATTGACCTGCCCTCTAAGTTTCCTCCCTTCACACCCCACTCACCAACAGGCCTTTGTGTGTGTTATTCCCCTCTCTGTGTTCATGTGTTCTCATTGTTCAACTCCCACTTATGAGTGAGAACATGTGGTGTTTGGTTTTCTGTTCCTGTGTTAGTTTGCTGAGGATGATGGCTTTCAGCTTCATCCTTTGCAAGGATATGAGCTCATTCCTTTTTATGGCTGCATAGTATTCCATGGTGTATGTGTACCACATTTTCTTTATATGGTCTATCATTGATGGGCATTTGGGTTGGTTCCATGGCATTGTTATTGTAAATAGTGCTGCAATAAACATACATGTGCATGTGTCTTTATAGTTGAATGATTTGCATTCCTTTGGGTTTATACCCAGTAATGGGATTGCTGGGTCAAATGGTATTTCTGGTTCTAGATCCTTGAGGAATTGCCATACTATCTTCTACAATGATTGAGCTAATTTACATTCCCGCCAACAGTGTAAAAGCATTCCTCTTTCTCCACAGCCTCACCAGCATCTATGGTTTCTTGACTTTTTAATAATCACCATTCTGACTGGTGTGACATGGTATCTCACTGTGGTTTTGATTTACATTTCTGTAATGATCAGTGATGTTGAGCTTTATTTCATATGTTTGTTGGCTGTGTAAATGTCTTCTTTTGAGAAGTGTCCATATCCTTTGCCCACTTTTTGATGGGGTTGTTTGCTTTCTTCTTGTAAGTTTGTTTAAATTCCTTGTAAATTTTGGATATTAGACCTTTGTCAGTTAGGTAGATTGCAAAAATTTTCTCCCATTCTGTAGATTGCTGGTTCACTCTGATGATAGTTTCTTTTGCTGTGCAGAAGTTCTTTAGTTTAATTAATCCCATTTGTCAATTTTGGCTTTTGTTGCAATTGCTTTTGGTGTTTTTGTCATGAAGTCTTTGCCCATGTCTATGTCCTGAATGGTATTGCCTAGGTTTTCTTCTAGAGTTTTTATGGTTTCTGATTTTTATTTAAGAATTTAATCCATGTTGAGTTAATTTTTGTATAAGGTTTAAGGAAGAGGTCCATAGTTTTCTGCATATGCCTAGCTAGTTTTCCCAGCACCATTTATTGAATAGGAAATTCTTTCCCCATTGCTTGTATTTGTCAGGTTTGTTGAAGATCAGATAGTTGTAGATGTGTGGTGTTATTTCTGAGGTCTCTGTTCTGTTCCATTGGTCTATATGTCTGTTTTGGTACCAGTGCCATGCTGTTTTGGTTACTGTAGCCTTGTAGTATAGTTTGAAGTCAGGTAGTGTGATGCTTCCAGCTTTGTTCTTTTTGCTTAGGACTCTCTTGGCTATACAGGTTCTTTTTTGATCCCATATGAAATTTAAAGTAGTTTTTTCTAGTTCTCTGAAAAATGTCAGTGGTAGTTTGATGGGAATAGCAGTGAATCTATAAATTACTTTGAGCAGTATGGCCATTTTCATGATATCGATTCTTCCTATCCATAAGGATGGATTGTTCTTCCATTTGTTTGTGTAATCTCTTATTTCCTTGAGCAGTGATTTGTAGTTCTCCTTGAAGAGGTCCTTCACATCCCTCTTTAGCTGTATTCCTGGGTATTTTATTCTCTTTGTAATGATTGTGAATTGGAGTTCATTCGTGATTTGGCTCTCTGCTTGTCTATTGTTGGATTAAAGGAATGCTTGTAATTTTCGCACATTGATTTTGTATCCTGCGACTTTGCTGAAGTTACTTCTCAGCTTAAGGAATTTTGGGGCTGAGATGATGGGGTATTCTAAATATAAAACCATGTTGTCTGCAAACACAGACAATTTGATTTCCTGTATTCCTATTTGAATGCCCTTCATTTATTTCTCTTGCCCGATTATTGCCCTGGCCAGAACTTCCAATACCATGTTGAATAGGAGCAGTGAGAGAGGGTATTCTTGTCTATGCTGGTTTTCAAAGGGAATGCTTTCAATTTTCCCCATTCAATGTGATATTGGCTGTGGATTTGTCATAAATAGCTCTTATTTTGAGATATGTTCCATCAATACCTAGTCTATTGAAGTTTTTAACATGAAAAGATGCTGACTTTTATCAAAGGCCTTTTCTGCATCTATTGAGATAATCATGTGGTTTTTGTCTTTGGTTCTGTTTATGTGATGGATTACATTTATTGATTTGCGTATGTTGAACCAGACTTACGTCTCAGGATGAAGCCAACTTGATCATGGTGGATACGTTTTTTGATGTCCTGCTGGATTCAGTTTGCCAGTATTTTATTAAGGATTTTTGCATCAATGCTCATCAGGGATATTGGCCTGAAGTTTTCTTCTTTTGTTGTGTCTCTGCCCGGATTTGGTATCAGGATGATGCTGGCTTCATAAAATGAGTTAGGGAGGAGTCCCTGCTTTTCAATTCTTTGGAATAGTTTCAGAAGAAATGGTACCAGCTCCTCTTTGTACCTCTGGTAGAATTCAGCTGTGGATCCATTTGGTCCTGGACATTTTTTTGTTGGTAGGCCATTAATTACTGCCTCTATTTTGGAACTTGCTATTGTTCTATTCAGGGCTTCAACTTCTTCCTGGTTTAGTCTTGGGAGGGTACCAGGAATTTATCCATTTCTTCTAGATTTTCTAGTTTGTTTGTGTAGAGGTGTTTACAGTATTCTCTGATGGTAATTTGTATTTCTGTGAGGTCAGCGATGATACCTCCTTTTTCATATTTTATTGTGTCCATTTGATGCTTCTCTCTTTTCTTCTTTATTGGTCTAGCTAGTGGCTTATCTATTTTTTTAATTTTTTTCAAAAAACCAGCTCCTGGTTTTATTGATTTTTTTGGAGGGTTTTTTGGGTTTCTATGTCCTTCAATTCTGCTCTGCTCTTAGTTATTTCTTGTTTTCTGCTAGCTTTTGGATTAGTTTTCTTTTGCCTCTCTAGCTCTTTTAATTGTGATGTTAGGCTGTTGATTTGAGATCTTTGTAGCTTTGTGATGTGTGCATTTAGTGCTATAAATTTCCCTCTTAACACTGCTTTAGCTGTGTCCCAGAGATTCTGGTACATTGTCTCTTTGTTCTCATTGGTTTCCAAGAACTTCTTAATTTCTGCCTGAATTTCATTATTTACTCAGGAGTCACTTGGAAGCAGGTTGTTCAGTTTCCATGTAATTGTGTGGTTTTGAATGTGTTTTTTAATCCTGAGTTCTAATTTGATTGCATTGTGGTCTGAGAGACTGTTTGTTATGATTTTAGTTCTTTTGCTTTTGCTGAGGAGTGTTTTACTTCCAATTATGTGGTCGATGTTAGAATAAGTTCCATGTGGCACTGAGAAGAATGTATATTCTGTTGATTTGGGTTGGAGAGTTCTGTAGATGTCTATTAGGTCCACTTGATACAGAGCTGTGTTCAAGCCCTGAATATCCTTGCTAATTTTCTGTCTCGTTGATCTCTCTAATATTGATAGTAGAGTGTTAAAGTCTCCCAATATTATTGTGTGGGTGTCTGAGTATCTTTGTAGGTCTCTAAGAACTTATTTTATGAATCTGGGTGCTCCTGTATAGGGTGCATATATATTTAGAGCAGTTAGCTCTTGTTGAATTGTTCCCTTTACCATTATGCAAGGCCTTCTTTGTCTTTTTTTGTCTTGTTGGTTTAAAGTCTGTTTTGTCAGAGACTAGGATTGCAACCCATGCTTTTTTTTTTTTTTGCTTTCCATTTGCTTGGTAAATTTTCCTCCATCCCTTTGTTTTGAACCTATGTGTGTCTTTGCACATGAAATGGATCTCCTGAATATAGCACATCAATGGGTCTTGATTTTTATCCAATTTGCCAGTCTGTGTCTTTTAATTGGGGCATTTAGCCCATTTACATTTAAGGTTAGCATTCTTATGTGTGAATTTGATCCATCACCATGATGCTATCTGGTTATTTTGCACAACAGTTGATGCAGTTTCTTCATAGTGCCATTGGTTTTATATTTTGGTGTGTTTTTGCAGTGGCTGGTACTGGTTTTTCCTTTCCATATTTAGTGCTTCTTTCAGGAGTTCTTGTAAGGCAGGCCAAATGGTAACAAAATCTCTCAGCATTTGCTTGCCCAGAAATGATTTTATTTCTTCTTCGCTTATGAAGCTTAGTTTGGCCGAATATTAAATTCTGGGTTGAAAATTCTTTTCTTTAAGAATGTTGAATATTGGCCCCCAATCTCTTCTGGCTTGTAGAGTTTTTGTTGAGAGGTCTGCTGTTAGTCTGATGGGCTTTGCTTTGTAGGTTACTTTGCCTTTCTCTCTGGCTGCCTTAATATTTTTTCATTCATTTCAACCTTGGAGAATCTGATGATTATGTGTCTTGGGGTTGATCTTCTCATGAAATATCTTAGTGGTGTTCTCTGTATTTCCTGAATTTGCATGTTAGCCAGTCTTGCTATGTTGGGGAAGTTCTCCTGGATAAAAGATAGGTAAATTCTATAGGTAATACAGTGGATATAGTGCAAGAGGAACTTACCAGTTAAGATATAATCATAACCACTCACCCCTATTTGGAATGTAGGTTTCACACAAATCCCACTGATGAAAAGAAATATATGTATATTTCAAATATTTAACCCTTTGTTAAGTTTTCTTGTGTAAAATTATCTGCAGAGCCATGAAAAACCGTTTGATATTTGTGACTAAGCAGCCTGTTTGGATGATTATGCTCTTGAGTATGAATGGTGAGCTGTTAAATGACATACTCAATCATTGCTATGGAAGAAATTTGTTCTTACTAGCAACTTGAAGCTTAAAGAAACATTTATAGGAAAGAAAATTACTCAAAGCTTTAAATAAGGCTACTTTTAGAGTTGGCCTTAGACTACCTAGAGGGCATGACAATTAATCTTTCACAAATTATAGATTTTATTTGTTCATGTCCAGTGAGGTGACTTCTTGGTGGATGTCTTCTTTGCAATTTTCAGCAGCCCTATTGATGACACATGTTAATTGAAGCTGACATGGGTTGCTCTTGCTCTCTTGGAATGTCTTTATTTCTGTTCTAATATGCAAAAGTAGTGCCAGAATTTCTTAATAGGAGGGCCTCAGGTATAACAATCTAGTTGACAGGAAAAGCAATGGAATCTTCACTGCATTTGCATCACAAGCATACTGTTTTTTCTTACATGTGTTTTTTAGGCTGTCTTGGGATGTTGATCCTCTTTAAGTCAAATAGAAAAAATGAAAATGAAATGCCATAGCCAATATTAGAGATATGTTAATTTTAGTCTTTGTTGCTTTTATATTTTTCTAGGACAAAGAGATCTTCAAAAACCAAAAATGAGGTTCACATTTACAAGCCGGTGCTTGGCACTGTTTCTTCTTCTAAATGTAAGTAAAACAAAATTATTCAAAGCCATGCTAATGAAGAATGCTGAATAAGGAGGAATGTTTTGAGTGTGATTTAATTAGTATTTGCAAGGGTAGGCATTGGTCTCCAGAAGCTGAAACTAAGTTCCTCAAAGCCATTATTTTGCTTAATATTTTGTTAATAAATCTCTCCTCTGAACTGTCTCTAATTTAAATTAGTGTTTATGATCTACCCAGAAATTTGAGTTTTGTTTACAAAACTTTAACATTAATTTGAGACATCTCCATATTATCTTATAAATTAACATAGATGGTAAATAATATTCTCAGGTAAAATGTTTTCATGTTGAAAAAACTATGTTTTGAATCTTAGTTCAAAACTATGGTTTGAATGATAGTTTCTGGGCTGTTCAATCCTTTTAAAACATCTTGGCTGTTCAATCCTTTTAAAACTTCTGAACTCTTTCAGTCTGGCTATTGATTTCAAATGTATTTTTCATCAAAAACTGACTATGGAATCAAGTGTTTATATACCACTATTATTCTATAACTCTTTCTCCAATCTTTTAAATTATGTTCAGTTTATGTATCTATATTGTTTTATTCCTAAAAGATTTAGCAAGTAATCGGAAATATAATCATCTTAGAAAACACTATCAATGCCTATTATTTGTGTCAACATTGTTAACCTACCATCACATCAGCTTCAATAGCACATGAAAGGGAGATGAGTAAATTTTACATAAATCAATGTGAAGCTGCCTTGCTTCTTATCCTTTCTATCACATCAGAGTAACATTTGCTAATAAATTACAGCTGTCAGCAAAGATCACTCAATATCTCATACTGTCATACTGACCCACACAAAGCTTGCATAGGGTTCCAGGATTGCCATTGTTTATTAATGTGTAGTTATAGGCCTACAAGTCTGTCTAAACTGTTTGTCTTTATATTATTCAAGGAAAAAATATTGCTAGTATTTCATAAATGTTAATTTAATTTGTAAGGCAATTTTTATTTTGTAATATTGTACATCAAATAAATGGTTTATGGGAATGACTATTAATGCAACCCTTTTGCACCTATTTGGATAATGAGTATAACTTATTTTATTGTCAGGTTGTCTTATCATTTTATCCTATTAAATATTTCTTCAGATAAATTACAGTAAAGTTTTCTAAAAGTAATTAGTATTTGGAAATGCAGGTTTCTTAATGCACTGGAAATATAATAAAAACACTAAACAAGACTACTATGGAAACTAATAGAATATTTTAATTTGTCTTTAAATACCCAGGCCTTATGTGGTCTTCTATGGATATAAAAATATTGCTATATATTATTGATATTGTTATTTTTCATAGCTCAAATGAAATCCTAAGTGATCTGGTATAGGTGAATATTTTTGAATAATCGTTTTTCATAAATCAAATAATTATATTGAACATGACAGAAGAAAAACTAAAGAAAGAACTAAATACTAACAAAATTGAAGATTATCTAATTACCTTTTTTATTACAAAGGCTTTTGAAAATTTGTAGTGTGTTCAAAAAGCAAAGTAGGTCATTTTTATTCAAAACTTTTACTAATATAATCTATAATTTAAATATTGAAAAAATGCACATCTTTGCATGAGCCATGGACAGAAACATTTTATGGCTTGTGGGCACCTCTTGACCAGCAAGCATAACTGAACAGGGCACTTAAATGGGTTTGTGCTCTCTTTGCTGTAACAGAGAGAAATTTTCTTCTCTCTCTGTATTTGGATTATATATTTGATTTGGAGGATTTGTCCATAAAACAAAATTTGATATGTCCATTTTCTTCAAAACATTTATTATGTTCACATTGACACTTCTCAGAGAAAAAAAAATTAATAACAATGTTCCTAATTAATCCAAAACATTACTTTTTAGACAATAGATTGTAGTGAAAATACACTAACTATTGAATTCTATCAACTCGATTTCCATATAGGTTTTAAAGTATCAGTTTGGGTCACCACCTTCAATTAGCCTCTTTCTGTTAACCATAACCACCTACTCAATTCCTCTCCCTCCTGTGAGGTATACAGTAAGCTTAGAACAGTGGTTAGTGTATAGTGAGCTCTCAGAAAAAGATGCCAGTGACAATGCTGATGACAACAATGCCAATGGCAATAATAAAGACATAAAAAATTAGGTTCTTCAGAGCAGGTGTTATTGTTACTTGTTTGCTTAGCTATGTTCACCTATTTGCTTTGAATTTATGATAGATGCAGTTTTGTTGTTTATATAATGTAAGTAGAATTACACAGTACACCAGCCAGGCTTCTGATCCTACCTGGGAAAACCAGGGCTAACACTTTTTATAACAGTGTGCTTTGTCCTTTCTTATTTTGAAATGTATAAGTAACTGAAAAGCAAAAATAATTATATACATTAAGGATGGTGACATGAAAATCCCATTGGTTACATCAGTTTGTGGATTCTAGGTTTACATACTTTTTAGAGCAGTTTTGCCTGTGGCAATCAATAGGAAGCTCTCCCTTCAGCACAGCAGCTTGGGTCCATACACTCAGTGGGCTTGAACTATTGCAGAGATGGACCATTTCTCAAAGTTCCATGAAGAACAGCTCTGTAACTGTCTCTGTACTTCTAGAAACTGCCTGTAACCCAAAAGCAACCTGACTGTCCTACATCACAGTAGGAATTGCATAAGCATATGACCATTGCAAATCAGATTGCTTTCCTGTGGACTCCATGATTAGTGTGGATAAAATCAAGAATGTAAGCTCCATGAGAGCAGGCGGCTTGCCAGTTTGGTTCACTGCTGAATTTCCAGAACCTAGAAGAGTGCCTGACATGTGAGAGGCACTCAAAGTGTTTGTCGACTGAAAAAAACAATGATGTTTGGGCTACTGACTACTACTGTTGGTGGCAGCTTGGTGGTCGTATGTGTGGCGCCATTTACTTGAACCTTTAGGAGTGACATCACATATACGGCAGCTAAACTGCTACATGGGACAACAATTAAGAGTTTTGTTTGTTTGTATGTTGAAAAATCATGTAAGATGGTTTATATGCAAAGCTTTGAAAACTGATGTTTATTCAGAAAAACAATATGCCCTTAATATCTCATTTCTATCTGGATGTGATCATATAATCATATATTTATTTAACCCCCTGAAATAAGTAGTATAGACATAACACTTATAATAAGTATGATATTTTAAGTCTCTTACATTGCTTGGTAGTTTCATCCAATCACTACTGGTTTTATTTTGTCTCTGTATTGATGAAAATGATACCACCTTCCCAGCAATTCTTATTTGTGTAAAATTATCAGCAAAAGTTTAACATTTAATGAACTTTATGAAGTTTGTATATGTGTTATTTTTAAGCTGTAGTAATTCCATGATTGTAATTATATATATAATATATATAAAATCATACATATATATTTATATGTTTATCTATCTGTCTATCTATCTATCTATCTATCTATCTATCTATCTATCTATACAGTCAGCCCTCTGTATCCATGGGTTGTACATCCATAGATTGAACCAATCTCAGATAGATAATATTCAGGAAAAAATTGTATTGAAAATGTACAGACTATTTTTCTTTTTATTATTTCTTAAATAATACAGTATAACAACTATTTACATCGTATTTACATTGTACTAGGTATAAATAATCTAGGGATGATTTAAATAATACAGGAGGATATACATATGTTATATGCAAATACTACACCATTTTATATGAAGGACCTAAGCATCCTCAGATTTTGGTATCCACAGGAGGTCCTGCAACCAATCCCCTGAGTATACCAAGGGATGACTGTATGTATAAACACAATGCCCCAATGGGTATGTTATTTTAGGAAGAAGGCCACTGAAACATTCATCTACTGCTGGGAAAATTCCATCTTCAGTGCTCAAATATGAACCAGACCAGGAACTGATGCAGATTATTGCTGCTCATCTGACAAGAGAGGTTCTAATTTTTCATTCCTTCAGTGTTGAAACAATCTCTATTGAACCAGCTTCAAACAAGTTCACTGGAGTTTGTTTCAATATTGCAAGAATGATAAGATGGAAGCTACTTTCATCAGCATGAATTATAACTACTTATATACAGATTGTCATATTTCCACTGTTACTGATGTTAAAACTGCATTAAAGCAAATAAAAATGTAATTGAAAATACAAACATAGGGTTTTCTACTTGTTATCCTCGGACATACTATTTGCCTATGGTTTCCATGAATTTCTAACTAGAGCAAGAAAATCTCTTAGCTGGTTGTCAGCCATATAAAAAGAGAATTCAGAAGATTACTTTTGGGAAGAAAACCAGATTTAAACAAAATAGTTCCTAGTGTTTAGCATATCTAATACAAGT
The DNA here is from genome assembly GCF_028878055.3 of Symphalangus syndactylus. Lineage (NCBI taxonomy): Eukaryota > Metazoa > Chordata > Mammalia > Primates > Hylobatidae > Symphalangus > Symphalangus syndactylus. The sequence continues at coordinate 107,454,680 of NC_072425.2, forward strand.
GACAGATAAGATTTACATATGACATCATATTCCATCTTCTAATTCGAATTGAAGATGGTAAGAAAATGGTCCAGAAATTAATACTACATCAAATGATCATTTTCATATTAACTGAAGATTTTAGAGCCACAAAAGAAGAATCTAAAATAAATGTATAAGCTGAACCAATAATTAATATCTCTATTGTGAAGGCATCATGATCCATTTTTGCTTTGATGGTTACCTGATATGTAATTGAATTTTTAAAACACACATTCATACAAATGTTGAGTAATAAACTAAAAAAAGAAACCTCAACATGGAATCCCTTCAAGTTACTCTTTTTTTAAAGTTTTGCAAATTGTGTTCCAATTCCATTAGGAATATCTAAGAATTTTATGACTGACGATTCTTTATTGTTCATAATTTCAGGTATCAGAAATATATTTTGTAGTGTTGGTCCATCTTGCCAGACTGTAAGCTCTATGTGAGCACAATCTACACTTATTTTATTCAGCACTGTATCCTCAGCATCTGGCACAATGTAGGGCTCACCAAGTTTAATCAATATTTGCTGACTGATCTGAAGACCAGTGGAGAAAGTGTCATATATCAAAAGAATTGTGTTCAGCTACATTGGTAAAGGATTTGCACAGTTATAATCATTTTTATGGGTTCATTACTTTCTCTTCTGACATAAATTCAAGAGACATTAAAATTAGAAATAAACAAAATGTTTAAAGAGTAGCGTCAACTTTATTCACAATTGGTGTCCATTTGAAGTTATCACAGTAATGTTATAATAATGATAAGTATTCACCCTCTTCTCTTTGCAAGCTATTTCCACTAGGATGGCTTGCTACCATCTCCAAATCTAACCCAAAATAGGACTGACTTACCAAGGGGAAGAAGTTCCCCCTAATAAGGTTTTCCTTTCCCAGCATCTCCCCTTTCTTGGGAACTATTTTTTTTCCCTAAATATCTGGGCTATTTGACTATTACTGTTTCCCATTCCCTGTATTCAAATATGCCTTCATGTTTTTATTATTGAGAGGGTGCTAAGAGTGGTAGTTTCTTGTTCCAACATGGACTGATCTAGTCCAGCCAGGCCTTCAACTTCCTGGCTGCCCCCACCCCACCCCGCAACTTTAACCTGTGGACATCTGATGCCTGCTGCATGAATTTTACTAAAAATTCTCCTTTCACAACCTTCACTGATCAAAAATCTACAAAACATCTTTATCATATATATTATGTTATATACCATGTTTTAACAATATTAGCTAAAATGTTTTGAACCTTTCATGTCCCTGACACTTGGTGTTTATTTTCTTGTTCATCCTCACAACATCACAGATGATAAATATTATTCTTACTGCTCTTCTTATTTTACGTTTCCTAGGTTGAGGAAACAGATCTAGTGAGAGGTTGCTAACCTGCTCGAAGTGACAAAACAAGTTTTAATTCTTTTTTTGTTATCTGAAGATTCAGATAATGCAGTCTTGAAAGCAAAGTCCTGAACTTCTTGCCCTCAAATATGCTCCCCTTCAGGCAAGATGGTTTTCTCACAGTGGCTCATGCATGTCATTTCCAACCTCCAGACTTTTGTAGGAAAGGTCCCTCCATCCCAAAAGGCTTCTCAGCCCCCCTTGTGCCTATGCAGAAACTACACACACTCAAGGTTCAATTCAAATTCTACCTTGTATCTGTAGCCATCCTGAATGTTTTTGCTCCCTACTCTCTCCAAACTCTGAATTTTGATTGGATTGTGTGCTGGACAGCTTAACAGTTAGTGATGTGCTGTCGTGTAGGACATACACAATAACATGCATGGAAAACAGTGAGGATTCACCATGCAGAGCCAGGAATGTACATGTCAACTTAATAGGGATGAGTTTTGTTTAGAAACTAGCACATATAGAAGAGTACATAACACCACTTTTGCCATCAATACAAGTGGAGAAACTTCAATCTTAGAATTGAAGTTTCAACGGGTATGATAGAAATTAAGCAGCATTCCTAAATTCAGAAAAAGGAAAGTCAGTGCAGGCTGATATTTTTAGGTCTTCTCAAAAAAAGAAAAAAAAAATCTCAATGCAGAACATGGATATTAAAAAGTCGCAGATTCTAACACCACTAAAAACATTGGTCATAGCCACAAAAGAAATTGAAATCTTTATAAACACAAGTTAGAAAGAACAGTGTGACAGAGTGATCTTTTCAAACACCCACATTACCTTTGAAAAAGAGAGGCTTGTGATGGTGATGATTAACTGAAACTGAAAAAAACTATTGTCAATCTGTACCAAAATGCAAATGTGCTGAGATAAATATCTAAGAAATACATTGATTTTTCATTAGTGAACATGAATTGCCCTGTACAGGTCATCTGCTGTTGAAACCAATTTAAGGAGATTATGGTCAATTATGAGGAGCAGAAAACATATTTTGTTTGTTCCATGGAATAGATGGGATAAATTTCTGGCAGTGTACACGGCACCAATAAAATTTAGCTGAAAGAATCAAATAAAAAAGCATATTTATTGAACTATGTCTATTTTTTAATAACATGATTCATGATTCTTAAGAGTAAGGCAAAGTTGATTTAATATTTGTATTTTTTGGAAATTAGATTATTTGTTTTGTTTACTTCTAAACTTTAGAATCATAACACAGTTAAAACAATCCTAGCTGATAAAGAGGTATATGAGTGTATGTAGGTATTATCCATTTTCAATAGTAAATGGAAACTAATGCAAATATAAAATGTGCAGGTAGAATTTGTAGATGAAATGTAAAAACATTTTTAGTTATATATATGAAAAAAACTGTACATTGAGACCATGAATAAGTATTGCTTAGAGAGCAAAAATAAATGTTTTCAAACTTTTTCATTGTCTCATTTATTTGTGCTCACCCATTCCTCCTGTCTATAAGTAACTGATTCTTCTTTTTCATACAGCACCCAACCCCAATTCTTCCTGCCTTTTCAAATCAAACCTATCCAACAATAGAGCCCGAGCCATTTCTTTACATCGTAGGACGAAAGAAGATGATGGATGCACAGTACAAATGCTATGACCGAATGCAGCAGTTACCCCCATACCAAGGAGAAGGTAAAGAGAAGGATATATATGAACATATGTTTGAAACACCACTAGAGACATTTTCTTTTGTGGTTAAATATGTGTTGAATAATTTTAATTTAATATGCCAGCAGTTTTCACAGCAGTTTTCACACTATGGTATGTTTGTGTATTTCATGCAGTGCATATGCCTAATTTCTTTGCTCAAGTTCATCTGACTGCAGTTTGGCTAACATTTGCCCTCATGATAAAATTACCGCAATAATTCAGTATTCACACCTGGCGAGCCGGAACAATAAAGGACCGAGTGAGGGAGGGGATGTAGAGAATGACAGGAAAGGGAATTGGAAAATAGTGGGCAGAGAATTTGCCTGAGGTGGACCCTATCAAACCCTATCTTGCTTGGATTAATTAGGTAATATCTTCCCTTTAACTGTCAATTGGTTGGCAACCCATACTATTCTTCCACACTTTCTGGCCCCACTTTCCAGGAGAATTACAAAAAGATACCTCCTAGCCAGACACTGTTTATCTACCAGCTTCTCTAGAATGGCTGTACATGACTGCCCAGATATTTTCAGGTCTAAACATATTCTGTTAGCTGTAGAGGACCCATAGAAAAACAAAAGGGGAGATGTGATGGGCAAGCTCATTGCAACATCCCTTTAAATTCTCCTACTTGTCCCCTGAGGCATTTGAAAAGATTCAATAAGATCTTTTACAATCATATATATATATATATATATATATATATATATATATATATATACTTGAGACAGGGTCTCACTCTCTCGCCCAGGACGATCCTCCCACTTTAGCCTCCTGAGCAGTTGGGACTACAGGTGCATGCTGCCACGCCCAGCAAATTTTTGTATTTTTTTTTGTAGAGATGGGGTTTTGCCATGTTGTCCATGCTGGTCTCCAACTCCTGGGCTCAAGAGAGCCTCCCAAAGTGCTAGGATTACAGGCGTGAGACACTGCATCTGGCCTACTACCATGTACATTTTAAGACAACCCAACTTGGTAGGGGAAAAAATGATTAAATATACTCTGTTACTGCACATTCTTTGCTTTCAAATAATTCAAGTTTTAGTTTGTAGTTCTTATTTTTACCGTTTTCCTTTAAACAAAAACATTAAGTCAACTGAAAGGCAGATACATGTTATTCTTCTGTCTGCAGTAATTTCAGTGTTTATCAAGAACTAAACAGGCATTAGCTATAACTCTGACTGAAGGAGAAACAATTTCATTGAAGCCAATGAGACAATAAAAACACAGAGCTGATATTTTCGGGGTTTTCTGAGAGCTCTTTCCATCTTTTAAATAACTTTTGAGAGCTTTCTTGAAAGCCTGAATCTGATTCTTTTGAATACATACCTTTATAGAGGTAAATCTTCATGGTTTTGGGTAGTTTTTTTGTTTTTGTTTTGTTTTTTTTTTTTTTGAGAGAGAGAGGGTCTTGCAGTCTTGGGGGCATTTGCTTTTTTGATATGCTCAACTTCGTAACCTTTTACAAAGTAGAACTAGAACCCTGCTTCTCATCCAATGAGATAATTTGGTCACAGATATGCTAAGGCTATTCAAAACTTTATTTCCAAAATAAATGACTTTGGCTCGTTTGAAATGTAGGTGGTTATGACTGGTGTAGTGAGCTCAGCTACATGTAATATCATCTTGGGATCAATCTTCTCATTTAGTTAAATCCACATGGCTTCAATATTAATTTCCTTCTAAATGGCCAGGTCCATATTGCAATCGCACCTGGGATGGATGGCTGTGCTGGGATGACACACCGGCTGGAGTATTGTCCTATCAGTTCTGCCCAGATTATTTTCCGGATTTTGATCCATCAGGTAGAGTGTTTATTTTCATTTTATGTTCTTGCTATGAAGCTTTCATGGTTTTGAGAAGAAAATCAGATACAAAATGTACCCACCTAATCATACTCCACATTTTAGCAGCTTCTGAAGCGTTTCCTTAATTGAAATACTTCTTAGTTGTACAAATATTACAAGCTGTCCTTTTTTTTAAGTCATATTGCTGTTCAGTTATATGTGTTGGTATTAAATTCTGGTTTGTAAAAATAGTTTTTCTAAAACTCTGTGAATAATTTTATTTAAATGTGAGTTTTAAAAATTTTTCAATTGTCTCACTGAAAAAGGGGTAGAAATCTTAATTATGAAGGAGACCCAGATGCTGAAACTAAATGGATTAGCTATGGGCACAACATATAGGTCCCTGTTAATGGGTGAAATTTGTTCCCAAGAGTAAAGTGAGCCTGAGCCTACAGGGGTTAAGTGGCTTGAGAATCCCAATTAAAGAAGAAAAACGAGTCTACCCCTGAAACAATGTTTGAAAAATGCTTTTTGTGCTTTCTTCAAGAGTAAAAGATCTAATTTGTCCCTGAAAACAAAATTTCACCTCAGTAAGGCAGAGATAATGGAAGTGGAATTGCAGAGGACCTCTTTTAAAACCAGTGCAGGCCAGCCACTTCTGGGAATTCCCATTGTGATGGAAAAGTTTGGAAGTGAAGAAAGAAAGGGCTTTATGCTGTGCCCTAAATCAGCTACATTCCTGGAATCTCTAACTAAATGCTATTTGATGATAATCCTTCAGGCCCTTATTGACTCTTCCCAATGAATGGTGCTTCATTAATCTTGATTTGACAACTACATTAGAAGTAACTTGATTGGCATGAAGAGCTGTTGTGCAATTGAGGCTACTAGGCCAGTTCCAAAGTAACAATGGGGCTCTTGCCAAAGTGGATATAAATATTGACTACAAGGCAAGGTTTTGATCAACAAATCAGAGATTTCCAGGCATCGATCCATCTTCATCTTTTCAGTCTGGTTCTTATATAGAAACCTCTCAGCTGCAGGACAAATTCACTTTAAAAGTGTATCTGAAATATATACATATACTCCAAACTTAAATTATAAATATATATTACATAATATATAGACACACATACACACACACACCAAACTTAAATTCTTTAGGATTTTCTTATTTACCTCAAGCTTACATCTTAATGATGTACAAAACACATTAATGAAATGTCAGAGGTTTGTTTCACTTTGGAAAAAGTCCTTGGTAAAAGACAGATAGCGAAAGAGTGAAGAACTGTATTGAAATTCAAAAGAGGCTGACATTCTGAAGGAATATGCTGGAATGTAAAAAGCAAAATTTAACAAGGAAGCATTTACAGCCCTGCACTTGAAGACAAACAAACAACTTTAATGGCACAGAGCCAAGATGGTCCAAATATTGTTTGGGACAGTGATTCTCAACCCAGATGCCCTTTCACAAAATAAAAATAAAAATAAACTGTAAGCTTATAAAAAATGCAGATGCCTGACCCCTGTCCAGATCAATAGAATTTGAATCTCGAGGGATAGGACCTCCCCCATATGAATCTGTGAATCTGGAGTGAGAGAAGCACATCGTACTTTTCGTGGGTCAGTCCACACAAATGGTATTTTAGAGAGAAACATCAATTATCAAAGCACATGTAGAGAGTCTCCAGGCTGTGAGCGGACAATCTGTGGGGAGTGAGTAATGGGGGTGTTTGGTTTCTAAAGGGAAGACCCAGAGTAAACATAATCCTTTCTTCAGATATTGAAAGACTCATCAAGTGAAGGAGGACAAATTCTTGATAGTCGTAACAGTTAAAACCAAGAAATGGCTCGATCCAGAAAACAAAAAATACCATTTCCTATAGCCTTGTTCATGAGTGGAATGACCTTCTTGAAGAGTAATATCTCTCTGCATACAATATATTTTCCCATACCTGGCTGCATAACTTTGTTGAAACCAAATTATATTCATTTTATTTTAAAAAACTACTTTCTGCAAACTAATAAATATAAAATGTGGCCACTTTTAAAAATTGTATGTAAGCTTGGAAGTGTTGTCATTGACAAATAACATTAGCAAAATAATTGACAAATTTTCAACATCAATTTTTTGTGCTGATTAGTGCTAATCCTTTTTCACATGTTACTAATGTCCAATAGAGATGCTTTAAATAGGGTTTGTCCAGTGGCTATCTCAGGAAATTTACAGTTTTAAGTTTTCTTATTTAACTTTGTAACAGATTTACATGAAGCGGTAATGATTCTAATAGGTTGCTTGAAAACATCTTTTGCTTGAAAAAATGTTTTTTCATCCATTTTAAATAAAAATTAAACATACAAGTAACTCTATAACTTGCAGTTTAAATCTTGCATTTAGTTCAATAATACCTGTTTCAGTCATACAATAAAAAATGATGAATTATACCTAAAAATTGCCAAGGTAAAAGGATTTTTGTACTAGCTCTTAGCAGATTGAGTAACCAAAACTACTAATAGAAAATTATTTTAAATATTATCAGATCTCAGTGATTTTTCAGCCAAATAAGTTTCTCTTTTTTTCAGTATGTTATTTCCTTAGCCTTTAAAACAATAGCAGTGTTCTTCAAATATTACCATATGATTCTGACTTCCACATCCTGTGCTAAAAAAAGAAAATAGCCATCTATAAAAGCATATCTATAGGTACCACAATGCTTTGCCTTTGTTAACATAGAAAAATGCTTCAAAAATATTTTCCCTGAGAAATTATTAAAGATTAAAATTTTGTGAAGATTCCAAATACACTTGCAAAATCTCCCTGCATATTATACCAATCTAGGCTTGCTATTTGATCTCTCAGACAATAAACACATTGAATGGGTGCTTTGAAGAACTGTAGAGTATCTGAATAACTCAGATTAAATTTGGCAAGTACATTCATTTTAATGTTCACTTGTTCATTATTTCTATGTTATTTAATTCAACCTGATTTTTTCTTTCAGTTGCTTGGCCAATTCAGAGGTTAGAATTTAAATATTATCTTGTAGCCAACAACATTATCTAAAATTCTTTAGGTCACTGGAATGGAATATAGATAACCTTGATCATTTATGAGATTTCACATTCTAGAGTCCCAGTACCAAATTAAAATATTGTTGACCAGTATTATAATACAAAAGCGAGGTTTTTTTTAGACAATCCAGCTAAATTCTAATTTTATTTAAGTGCCATTTTAGTTGTTTGCTAACAATATACTAGTTTTACAGTGTGTTTATCCTGCTGATAATAATGTCTTCATAAATATTATCTCACCATTCTGATCACTTTTTACTCCCAATATATATTGTTGTGATTTCCCAGCCTCATGCACTTTACCCAGAATCTCAGTTATATACTCAGTTAATAATTAAGCAAAATACAGAACAAAGAAGTTTTCTTACTCATTTTTAAGATGGAGCACTTGATGTAGGGTCTGGTATATTGTAAGTTATCAAATGTTGTTTTAAGAAATTATTGTAGTTGCTATAGTGGCCTAATATTTTAGTGTGAATTTCAGCAAAGATATTATGAGTCATCCCCATGAGAACTCATTATTTCTATCAAGTTTGGAACTTTACTTTGTACTGATATATATACACTGCCTAAAAAATTAAAATTAAAAAAGCATCAAGGCTTTATCATACTGTAACCAGCACTGAATATATCACACAAAAATAATTGAAAAAATAATAAGCCTGATGGGAACCAGCAGGCACCACAAAGCAAGCACTCGGAAAAGTTCTTTCTCAGGGTTCAAAGAAAGTCTTCTTGTCCTTTTCCTCCAAAATATTTTAGTGTAAGCAGAACTGTTAACCTCAGTGAGCAACCCCAGAATCGCTGACCTGCTGGTTGGAGGGATAGTAAGATGTCAGGTTTTCCTCCTCTTTGCTAAGCAACAATTTCAAAAAAAAAAAAAAAAAGAGGGCCAAACCAGTGTTATCTTTTATTTATGTGCCAAATCCAACTTCCAGGTACCATTTACATCATCTTATTTTCTCACCTTCGTCTGCATCTTAACAATAAGGGCTTGCCTGTTTTGTTTCCTCTGACCAGTTGGCACATTGCCACAGAAATAAGAGGCTTAATTAGTGCTTAATAGCTCTGCAATAGATTTGGAATCAAGTAAACTCGGATTTGATTCCTGACCTTTCTACCTGCTAGTTATGAAAGGGAAATTTACTTATATAAAAAATGGGAAGAACAATATTCACTTCAAAGACTCATTATTAATGTTAAAGAAGATAATTCTGCAAAGTGTTGAGCACAGTGCCTGGCCCCCCCATAGTGAAGGTGGAGATCTTTAATATGCCAATCCAGCTGAGTTAGGGATTTCATTAACTAGCATCTATGAGAAACTTTAAAAAGTAAACAGTAAAGGCTGAAGCCTGGATCCCTATATATTTTCTGTGGGACGAAGAGAGATGATTCAAATGAAATCTCTTGAGAGGCAGAAAAACGACCTCTTGATATATCCCTTAGTTTTGGACTTCTTTGTTCTATTGGATTTAACCATATGAGATTGGGAAGATTTGACCATTTGATCCAAAAATTACTGTTTCATACAGTTAGTCTAATGAAAAAACATTGCAAGTAAATAAAGAAAAGTATGTTCTTGTTCTTCTCCAATAGTTTCCATCTATAATCAAAAGTTTAATGTCTGTTAAAAAATTACGAGGTAGAGTATAGGTAGCACTTTGGAGTCTGACCCATATCCATGTCTTTGGGTCTAAATCCTGGTTCAATCTCAAGCTCCATGACTCCTCTCACTGTCTGCTTTGAATCTGTAAAATGAAGATGGCAATGCCTACTTCACATGGTTTTGCTAAAGATAAAATGAGACAATGCATATTCATACACTTTGTATAATACATGATTCGTGATAGTCTCTATTGACATACTCACATTCAAGTTCTATAAAATGATTAATATGCTGGAATGGCTTTTAAGCTTTAATTTATTATTTTTCCTTCTTGGGATTTTGAGATATTAATGTAATAACTGTTATGTTTCATTAACAGAAAGGGTTACAAAATACTGTGATGAAAAAGGTGTTTGGTTTAAACATCCTGAAAACAATCGAACCTGGTCCAACTATACTATGTGCAATGCTTTCACTCCTGAGAAACTGAAGGTAGGTTCTTTTTCACATTTCCGTATTGAGTGAGAATGTCATTATTTGTACAAGGAAATGGACGCATAACTGTAAAATATCTGCTACCAAGAAGCCAACAGGTTTTGTGGAAAGAAATCGTATGATAACTGGTAAGTTCTAGGAATCTCTAGAGTAGCATTAAAGAAAATGACATTTCACTTCTTGGTTGGCACTCAGAGTCAAGAGTCAATTGAAGTTCCGTGAGCATACAGAATCAGTCCATTTATGGCAGGGGGATAAGTGTCCATAGAGCAGATGAAAGGATTCCCAATGATGCCAGAAATTAGGCAAAATTTCAAGGGACTCTCTAACATCTCTCTTTTCCTGGAAGAGTTTCAAAAAACTACAGATTTTTCCACAAGTCACAAGATAGCATGCTTCCCCTGTGTTAGCCATGACCTTAGTTTTACAATAAAGCATAGAAAGAACTCCTAAAGTGGGGCATCTCATCAGTCCACTAATACAGGTATGGCTGCTTAGATTATTTTCAGTGGAAGTTCATTCTTATTTGTTAGTACTTGCATTTTACTATCTGTTAAATATTTTGAATATTATCTCTGCTTAGAAACATTTATCTAAGCAAATGGCGGGTGGGGAACAGATGATCTTTCTTCCTCAGATGCATCAAAAATCTGAAAAATTCACCAAGTCTACAACCAGCCTCCTCACCCTACAGAACAGGGAGTTACAGTTGGTCAATATTTAGCTGTGCAGGGCGTCTCTAAGCAACCCTGCTGACTCTAACATAAACCTATTATTTCTGTCAAAGATAGGCCTGTATACTAAATAATTATTCAGTTGAAAACTAAAGGCACATTAGTGTTTTTGTTCGTTGTTGAAATGATTTCAGGCTGTAGAAAAGTTTTCTTTTATTAAAAACAAAACAAATAACAACACAAACAAACAAGATGAACATATAGCTTAGAGACCAGTTGAATAGGAGGGACACCTCATCACAAGCACAGGCTAAGGGCACCACAGCCAGTTATCTCTTTACAAATGGTGTAGTCACCCTGAGAATCAGATGCATGTCTACACCCTAATGGAGAGCTGTTAATAAAGTCTGATTAATAAGCTATATCACGGAGAAGTGAATTTTCCGAATGAGTGCTGATTATGATGTTACAGAGAAAAATGATACTCATGTTAACCGGATTGTTGTAAGTAGTGCAAGTCCAAATCATTCTTAGTGTTGTTTTTGGACTTCTCACATACACTGGCCACACCTGAGAATGAAATAACTTAAAGAAGAAATGCTACTCTCTAGGCACTTAGTATAATGATTAAAATGCTTTCCACAAGTCTTCCATATAAATATAGTCACATTAAAATTTTAAGGAACCGACCTAGAATTCATTAAAAAAAAAATTCAACCTTGAGAATGACACAAGGATGGCAACTAAATTATGAGTTGTTGATTTAATCTTACACATTTGGACAACTCTATTTCAGAAGAACAAATGTTTTTAAAAGGAGTACTCTGGAAGCAACTGAAAAGAATATGAATTAAGTTATATAAATTTTTCTTAGAAATAAAGTATGCAAAGATTTTTTAAAAGACCAACAGAAGAGGGGGTACAGATACATATCCAAATTAGTTAAGGGGCAAGAGTGTTCTACATAGTAAACTATTTAGAAGAAATAACTTTTAGAAAATGCCCCTCCTGATATTGTCTACAAGTGAAGTTAAAAAAATAGCCAGAAAATGAATTCCTGGGAGAAAAGATGAGTGTGTGTGTGTGTGTGTGTGTGTGTGTGTGTGTAAGATTCCTAAATCCCTCCCAAGAAAGCTACCTGAGGATTTTATCAGCTCTAATTATAAACCAACTATTCTAACTTTATTAACATTTCCTGTAAGAGTAAAATGTGCTATTAAGAGAGTGGTATCAACAATGAAAATGCCCCCAAAATATGGAATGCCTGGTCCAATGATGCAACAGGCACAACTTCGGAGAAGCTAATTAGTCCATTTTGAAATTCTAAGGCCTAGAAAAGGAACGTTCATTTCAGGATAGCAATAATGCACATAACCAAGAAAGGGCTCTGAACAGTTTGGATGCATTTTAGCTGATTAGTGCTTCAATCCCAGACTCTTCCTGAGGAAATTGACAAGAATCAAAATGTTCAAGGATATATAAATGCTACATTTATTCCAGGAATTCAAAGAACTTCATAGAAGGTATTCATCCTATCTACACTACATTTGCATTCATACCAAGACCCAACAGTCAAGAGATTAAAGTACAGCTACAAAATAATACACAAATTATGCTTCACCAAGAAAAACAAGTGAAAACAAAATCCCTAGTTGCAATAGATTCAAGTCTGTTTCAATTACAGCTGATGAAATTGGCTAAGTAGTACAAAATGCAAAAGCTAGTGTCAAAATAGAGTGAGAGAGAAAGAGAGAGAGAGAGAAAGACCAGAAACATAGAAACAGATAAAGAGAAACAGAGGTACAGAGAAGACAGAGAGAGAGATGGGTGACTGGATCAATCTCTGTTTTCTCTGTGATAAAATTATATGGAAAGGAAAGATTGTGATGACTGGGAAAAAAGATGCTATGACATTGTGCATTTTATGAGAAGGACATTCTTCCGAGTCAACATAACATTATGGGAGAATAAATACAATTAACCATGATTGTGAAAAAAAAGAATTATCAAATGGCTGCTAAGGGGAAAGGTTTCAGCTTCAACCAATTAAATACTAATGATATCATTTTAAACAAAGGCACAGAAACCCGCCACCATGCTCTCCGCACCCTCTGTATATGCTGAGACTCAGGACAGCTTGGAAAGTCGATTACTATTTTGCCAGTTTTGTGGTATAGAATTACATATCCACTGTCTAAAAGATTCCAGAAATTAAAAACTACCAGGACTGCTTACTGGGTTTAGGGATGATAATTTTTAATGCATTTAAAGCTACTTCTGAAATATATTTTTGAATGAGGAACTTCATCTCAAGGAACTTTATTCTTTGAAAATGACAATTTATTTTCATAAAATGACATGAGTAAAGCTAAAAATTAATTTCATTATCTGAAATATTGGTTATAATTGTAGTAGGTTTTTAAAAGGAGGAAAACATTTGTTGATTTACATATATTTAGAAATAGAAATGATTTTCTCTCTGATTAATCATTCATTCATTTTTTGTTTTTTTTTTTACTTTATATTGTTCCAGAATGCTTATGTTCTGTACTATTTGGCTATCGTGGGTCATTCTTTGTCAATTTTCACCTTAGTGATTTCCCTGGGGATTTTCGTGTTTTTCAAGTAAGTACACTCACAGCATCTGCTCTTTATTTCCTCCTTTAAATTACTGAAATGAATGGTGAATTCTGCAAGAGTGGAGGTGGGGAAGGGTCTTCAGCAAATTACAAGCGACATGCAACATGAGGAGTCATGAAGTAGCAAGAAAAATGAAATGAATTTAAATATGCTTTTAATCCTATCTTTGGGGAGAACAGGATAAATTTATATCATTTTCAAAAGTACTATATCTTGAGACTTCCCAAAATAAGACAGTCGTGTGAATCCATAGTACACTGTTCTAATATGGTAAAGGTTCCATTTACCATGTTACATTAAGGGTGGAGGAGGGGATTCTCCACCTTCTTTTACTCCCACTCTAATTTTTGGAGACCATAGCCACAAATCCATGTATACCCTGCCTAATTATTTCTTGCTAGCATATGTAAGACTAAGGAATAAACAAGCACATCAGAGCATGTTTCTACAAAACCTAATTTAAATAATGCTTGTCTTCAGGTTTTATGGTGCACAATTATGCTAGAAAGCAAAATATGAGAAAACACACAAGGAAAACTTGAATACTTTATCTTGTCATCTTACATGAATATAAAATAGGATCTTTACAGGAATGGTACATTTAAGTTAGAAACTGTTATATATGCTTTCATCACAACAAATCTTAGTGAAAATAAAGCACTCACAACATTGTCCTAAGCTGGCTTTCTCAAGTATATTCACAAACGTAGATTCAGAGTAAGCCATATGTGTATTTTTTTTTAGACACACCATGGTTCAGTAAAAATGCTAGAAACTGAAGTAAATTAGGTAAAAATGAAATAATACATGTAAGGTGCCTGGATTCATGTCTGACACATAATAAGGGAAATATGTGTTTGATATCATTATTATTGTTATTGGTAATAATAATAGTCATGGTGGTATCATAGAAATGATAAAGAAAAGCCCTTTTGTAGACTAAGATGACCAACAATCATCCACACTTAAAAAATGTGGTATGTGATTAAATGTACAGTGATTCACATATAGAATGAGAGGGGAGAAGAATATATATGTATTTATCACTACTGAACTATATACTTAAAATGGTAAAGATGGTAAATTATACACCTATACTTTACCTCAAAAAATAAATTTAAAACATAGAATAATAGAATCTTAATTTGATTTTTGTGAAAATATTGTCAAGATAGTACTAACGAAAATTAAACCAAGGGGAGAATAATCACCTGTAAATACATCCTTAGTACAAGTACTATTTTTTTCCTTCATCATTTTTCAATCTTTTTCTATATCTTAGTCAAGATTCTTATATTGACAAAGCAATAGAGGTGAATAGCAATTTTTAACTGGATAGCAAATGATAACATAAGCAAACAGACAATGAGCTCCTTCCATAAATGGTTTAACAGGAGAAAGACTGATAAACAAAGCAAAAAGACGTGAAGTATTAATTACTCAAATTAGAATAGAAGAGTATTTTCAATGATAATGATCAGAATACAGTAATCACATAACATGATTAATCTTGGAATGTCTTCATTTTCAATTGCACTTCATTATGGCAAATAAAAACACAATCATGGTTCTCAAACAAATTTATTTTAAAATATGCCACTAAAGCATATTTTTTAAGTTTTTTTAATATAATCATAAAAAAATTGAAAGAAAAATTCCTCAAATTTGTAATCATGCGACTAATTGTAGTCAGGACTTTAAAGATAATAATGTCAAAGGCATAGACTTAATTCTTTATTTCTCCAGTCACTTAAATAAGTGAGGAGATGTGAGAGCCAAATCAGCAAGGAAATTAAGAATTTTTTTTTCAACGATCATTTCTATATTAAGCTACTGAAGACGGGTGTGTTAAAGTGCAGCACGAGGGCAAAGTAGAATATTTCTCAACTCCAGTTAGTCCCAAAGCAAAATGATTCTGATCAAACCCTTGAGAGAGTGTGGGGGGGCAGATTGTCTAGAAAGTACCCAACTTTGCCCTACTGTCTCTCAGTTCTAAGAACCAACTAAACAGCAACTTAAATCAAGTCTTATTGATTTATCATCTGAGCCTAATAATGAGAAGAAATGAACTGAAATAGCTGGTTCTTCAGAGCAGACACAATAAGAGACAAATGAGATATGAAAAGCACATATGCTGAGATGCCAAATAGTCAAACCAAAAAAAGCTGTATAAAATTTTTATACTTGTTTTCAGTCATATCTTAAACCTTACCCAAACTAAAAATATAAAGGGCATCTGTTTTCTTAAACTTTAAGCATGATCCTGACCCTTTAATGTTTTTTATATTTGAATTTCAGAAACATTAAAAGTGATTGTGGAAGTAGAAAATAATACTGATCTATCATTGGAATTTATTTGTGAATTAGCAAAGTTTTTCCAGAATTTTTTTTCAAATACTCTACATCACCTTTAAGATATTTACTGCACATTACAATAGGTTTCATAATTTATGCTCTTAAATGGGATCATCAGTGTGCAACCTGAGCAAAAAATATCATCACTCCCTTGCTTAATTCTATATTCCCAGGGTTGAGTAATTTTGCAAACTCCAAACAATTTTATAGAATTTTCAGGAAACTAGAGTGAAAAGTTACCCAGCTCCACTTCTGAGAGCTGACGCCCCATTCACAATCATTCCATTGAAATCTCACTGTAAAGCCCTCAGAACTCCTCAAATGTGCCTCATAAAAAGGAGGAACCCTGCAACTGTCCTCCTCAAATGAGCAGGCCTAGGAGGCCTGCAGAGAAATTTAAAGTCACTGATCATACAAGAGGCTTTGGAACTGCCAATACTTCACTAAAAACTTGGGATATTACTCAGAATTAATTTATTAAAGCATTCCTTTAATCTTAATGTAATTTTATTCTGAGCATGCAAGGGAAGGTAAAAGGTGGAATTATGTAAACTTAGAGCAAATAGAAATCATGATCCTTGTGCTGTTGGAAAATTTATGTACAAATGTATATAAAGTCTTCATGTTAACAGAAGAAAATTTATCTTCTATGACTTCTTCCTAGAGAAAGAGAAAATGTAGAAAAAACAAGATTTCTCAGGTTTAATTCATGGAAAAGTTAGCATTAACAATCTTAACTGTTCAAAAGTTTAAATAATAGTCAAGATGATATGCAGGTCATTTCTGGTACACCAGTTAAAGAGAGAAGACAGCATTATTAGGATGGTATTTAGTTTAAAACCTTCGCAGAAAAAATTGGAATGATATTATGGAAAGGGATTAAATATAAACATCAAATTAGTTCAGCAAGATCTCTTACTGCTAGATTCCAATAGTAAGTGTCAACAAGAAAGCTAAAATGAAGATACCCTTAGGGAAGACTGGTTTGGGAAAGACACATAAATGGACATTTATTTGAGTTTGGTTCTTCACCATTTTCAGCAATTTTCCAATAAATTTACTTATCCATAAATTTCAATTACAATTTATCAATTTACTTTTCTGTGGAATAATCCTCAATATGTAAGCCTCTCATTGTATCACTTCATGAAAAGCATAACAGACCATTCATTAGCATTTATTTTGACTGATTGTTATCCATGTCTTTCTGATTGGTATTTTAAATATTATTCTTGCCTGAAAGTTGATAGAAATATAGGTTGGAAAACAGACGTTCTCTTCATTTTATTGTCTACATTACGTTACATTGGCCACATTGACAAAAAGCATATATAGGTAATCATGGAGGTCAACAAAAGTGGCTTTCCAGTGGGACATACTGAGGGAAGACTGATTGCTCTACTACTTGCTCTTCTCTTTGTTCTATGTCACCTCTACGTATTGGGTGGGTATATGAATCTGTACCTTATGTAGTATCCACCGTTATACATCTCTAGCTGCCTTCCTGTTGCTCCAAGCAAACCATGAAATCAATGGTATCAAAGATGACCTCCTTTCTTCCAACTCACCACTGGCAGGACAGACACCAAAGATAACTATTGATCATACCATGGCATATTCTTCACCCATAGAATAGTAGTAATAGGAAAAGCAAGAATTTTGATTGAAAGATAATTTATTAACGATAAGGATTTTGTGCTAAATCAAAAGGCATAAAGTCTTTTGTTAAATAGGGAAGATATGTAATATATTGTATTTGAATTTTCCCAGGAGTTTTAATGCAATCCATTTCACTTCATTTTCTCTCTTCTTTTCAGTTCTCATGTTTTTCATGAATAACATATGATCCCTAGGTAAATGAAAACTAAAAGTTACACTAGAAGATATGACTTGGGCTTGTACCAATTACAGAAATGATTCCTAATTCATATTTTCCCATGCACCAGTAACTTCATAACAACTTTTACTTGTTTTCTTTTTGCTACTTGCTTTGTTTGCTTTGAATGTGACTATGATTACACTGTCTTATATAGGAGATATATGAGAGAAAATACTGCTGTTCCTCACCCTGTGATAGCAAACTGATTTACACAATCGGCAAAACTCAAGACCAATATGAAATGCCATCTCATACAACTACAAGCTCCCAAAAAGTACACACTCACTCACACGTAGGTTACTAATAACTTGAAACAAATGTGAAAGATTTACACCAGATGAACTATAACCATGAAAATGACTTTTTGCTTTAGCCTTAAAATGTGACATCTTGAGATTCATACTCAAGTAAATCATTATCTCTTCCTCACATTTGAATGACACCTTGATTGGTAGATTATGTTGTAGAAGTAAATTATGTTGTCTCAGCCTCCTACTACTGGAGAATTTATGGTACTTATGGTTTCCCATCACTCAAATAATAAGCAACGTTCTGTCCATCTAAATGTCTGGGTTTTTTTTTAATCAAGGGAATAGAATATAGCTAGTGTCAAGTTGGTGCTGTTTCTACCTAAGACATCTCAGGTCTGACAAAAAAATGTTGTCAGCTTCTCTCATGTTCATTTAAGCGACGTATTTGTACTGAGGATTTTTAATGTTAAGTTCAATTAATTCTCTCTAGCATCCCACACCTCTTCTTCAGAATAATAAATGGCATAGTATATAAGGGCCCTTAAGGCAAGAGCACCTGTTTGTCCTCTGTTATATTCCTGATATCTACCAGGTCTGGATCATAATGAGTGCACAATCATGTATTTTGGATTATTGAATGAATTTTGAAAAATTTGCAATATCTTTGACTCATTTCAAAAAGATGACTGTAAATGTCATCAAGTTAGTATAATAAAAATTTTAAAACTCAATGAGCAAAAATTATATTACAATTTTCAAAAGACAGAAACTCATATATTAGTCATACTTCTCCTTTGGAGGCTAGCAGTTTATCCTCTTTTTAACTATCATTTTCTCCGTGTTTCCAATGAAAAAAATATATATTTTTATATAGAAAGATACAGTACTCTTTATATGTACTGTATCTATCTATCTATATATATATACTATTTGTATGTATATATGCTGTATGATATATTCATTTTTAACTAGTGTTGAACAACAGGATAATGCTCCATATTAGCTAGTTAATATGAAACTGAAGAATTTGGCAAATGTTCAGTATGATATGAAGTATAAAGTAGGAAATCATCTAGCATTTAATGTAATTCTTTGGTGTACTGGAAAATTGCTTAGTGGTCACAGCTCAAAACAGAACATTTTTCTTAAATACATTTTTAAATTAAAAAAAAATAGGTATTAAGCCCAATGATGTGTCAGACAGTGTTCTAGATGTATAAAATAAATTCCTTTAGCACTTTCATTTTAGTGGGAGGAAAGGAGAGAATAACAGGCAATAAATAAATATGTACTGTGTCAGGCGGTGATAAGTGTTAAGAACAATGAGAACTCATGGACACAGGAAGGGGAACATCACACTCGGCGGGAGGACTGTTGTGGAGTGGGGCGGGGGGGGAGGGACAGCATTAGGAGATATACGTAATGCTAAATGACGAGTTAATGGGTGCAGCAAAACAACATGGCACGTGGATACATATGTAACAAACCTGCACATTGTGCACATGTACCCTAAAACCTAAAGTATAATAATAAAAAATAAATAAAAAAAAAGAAGAAAAGTAAAGCAGGCACACAAGAGAGTAAACTGGAGGTGGAGGAAGTATATTTTATTCAGGGTGGCTTGGGTTTACACAGGAGAATGAAGTTAATGAAGTCATTTAGACTAATGTGCAACAGCAGATTATTGAACTCTCCCCAATCAAAAGAAAACCAGGAGTAAGAATATCATCGCTGTATGATACGTTCATTCATACTCCTTAGTTCTAGATAATGTCAATTATCACTGGTCTAAGCCAGGCTGAATTAAACAATGAATCCCATAATTAACCGCCAGTGAGAATTATAAATTGCTCTTGTGACTATGAAAGATGGCAGGTCACAGATTCAAGTGTCCTGATTGCAGCAGTCACCAGATGGAAGTTTATGCAGTATAAATGAGCGTGAGGTTTCACATAATTAATTTTTTTGTTTAAATTTAAATTTGCAATCTACCTTTAGTGCTATTATAAAACCAGTTGAGTTTGATTTATTTAACAGACTTCTGTACTGCTGAACAGAGTAGTCCATAGAAGGGTGTGTGTAAGAGAAAGCTCTTCTCTAAATCCTGTATTTATCAGAGCCTGCCTCAAGGATGTAAATTCTACATCCTATACCTGTTTAACAAGTTAAATTTTTGAAAGTATTATTTATTAATGAGTTACAGATTATGCTTCCCGAAAAGTTGAAAACTGCAGCTATAATAGTTAAAATATGCTGTAACAGCTGCCTTTATTACTTAAATTGCTTTTTACTACAGAAAATTGACAACTATTTTTCCTTTCAATTGGAAATATAGGAAGGCATTGTAAGTAAACCCAGTCTATTTTTGTATTTCATCTTTCCCCAGAATTTCCTTTTCAAAATTCTTCATTTCTAACTTTATTCCATGAAGATATTTTTAGGAATAGTTAGTGTTATGAGTCATTGGCATGTTTTACGCTTTCACATGGTGAATGACATTATACTAATATTTTTTGCCTTATCAAATATGATAAATATAAGATTTTCATTTGTCTAGAATAATCACTGCAAGTTTGTTATAGCCATGATGTAGGCTCTCTCCATTGCATCAAAAAATGAAACAAGATATTCAAATTAATGTTTATTTATGTGAACATTCACACCAACACATATGTACAAGTTTATGAACTGGAGGAGAAAAGAATAAAAGCCCCAACAAATTGCTTAATACCCAAAAGGTGGGGAATGACTCTGCCAAGAAGCAGCAGCACTTGGATAGCTCTCATTGGATCCAAATCACAATATGCCTCATAATGAGATTTCATTTGAGCCTATTAAGAATTCTCTGCCTGTGTCTGAGCTCCACCATCAGGAGGGTTGGAAAAGAGGAACTACAGTGATGATTCTAGTTGGAATATAAGATCTAAGAAGATGGTAACAGAAATGATGGAAGAGGAGGATGCTAGGAGACGTGAAGTGTGTGTATGCAATGGCTCAAGGACATAGCTTCAGTACCTTGTCACAGGCAGCCTTGGTTCTGACTTCATGCTCTGTGACCTCACTGGCCACATATTTTCTTCGTGGTTGCAACAATGAACATTAGGCCTTTCATTTGAAGCACACTGCAAACCCCAATAGTTGCTAATCCAAGAGTCCTTCTGTTAACTAATTTTACAACATTTGTTATAATTAAAAGAGATTTTAATTTCACCCACTCTTTCAGTTATTATATGAAGTCATCCTGAGGACTGAAAACTATGAGCTGCTATGATTGGAAACATGTTTTTTAAAATCAGGCAGAAAAGTAGGAATAAATCTGAAAGAGGAGACCACCCTTTTTTCTATATGTTCTTTCATCTTTTTTTAAAGAAAATATGAAAAATATTACCAAAATGTTTTTTTCCAGGTACTCCAACATTTTGGCACTGGTTAATGCTTTATGTTACTTTTTCTTCCAGGAGCCTTGGCTGCCAAAGGGTAACCTTGCACAAGAACATGTTTCTTACTTACATTCTGAATTCTATGATTATCATCATCCACCTGGTTGAGGTAGTACCCAATGGAGAGCTCGTGCGAAGGGACCCGGTAAGTACTGCATAGTTTTGTTTATACTTTTATTTTAAAGGATATAGTACCTGTAAATAGTAAACACGGTGTTCATGTTGGACTTAAGCAGCTGTTCACATGTGTGATCATATTTACTTCTACAGTCAAGTTTTGCATTTTGTGAAGCATATCATTTCTATGTAGTTTCTGGAAGAAATTACAGCAGATAAGAACCATACAATAAACCATAAATTTATTTATTTATTTTTTAGACAGAGTCTCACTCTGTTGCCCTGGAGTGCAGTGGTGGGATCTCGGCTCACTGCAACCTCCGCCTCCCAGGTTCAAGCAATTCTCCCGTCTCAGCCTCCTGAGTAGCTGGGATTACAGGCATGTGACAGCATGCCCAGCTAATTTTTTTGTATTTGTAGTAGAAACGGGGTTTCACCATATTGGCCAGGCTGGTCTTGAACTCCTGACCTCATGATCTGCCTGCCTTGGCCTCCCAACGTGCTGGGATTACAGGTGTGAGCCACTGCACCTGGCCCAAACCATGCATTTCTAAGACTAACCAATAATTTATTAACATCCATGACAAATGTATTGAGCATGTCTTGTGACCATAGATGATACTAGGTACACTAAGGCAGTGCTTCCTAGTGATCCTAGTGTGCCACAAATGGTTACAGGTGTGCCTAGATATTGATCCCCTCTTCATTCTGATGCCAAGCTGGGCTTGGCCCAGTCATCTCCACTGTGAGTAGCTATTCCCTAATGCTAATGAGCCATATAAATATGGTCATGTTTTGTGTCATTATGCTTTGAAAAAGGTTTATAATGACACAGGAAATGCAAAAGTTAGGGCAACAGGACATACATCTCTGAAACTCATGCCCACATGCACAATTGCAACAAGCAAATATGGTGACTGTCCTCCTTCTATCTGAGTACTATAGAGAACAGGAGAGCTGAAATCATTTAGCTCCATTACTGAGAACCATTCTGGATTTCTTCTACCAGAATTGTCCTGAGAGTTGTTCAGAATAACCCATATTTGTCATCAGTCTTCTCTCTTTAAACCCAAGATAGTGTTTTTCACAGTGATTTCCAATCCTGGCTGCACTTCAGAATCAACGGGGGAGATTTCATAAATATGAAATAGCTACTGTCCACATGACACTAGAGAGTCAGTAGGTATGAGGTGGAGCCGAGGAATATACCCTGGATATTTCTTCTGTGCTGCCAAGTTTGGAAATCATCAGCCAACTACTGGATAAAGCAAATAAACTGGCAGGGGAGGACAGAGGAGGAACACCTTGAGGCTCTGCTTTTTCATTGATATCAGTCCCTGGTATTACAAACTAACAAAAACCAGAACTAAAAGGGATTTTGGAGGTTATTTATCCCTGACTCCTCATTTTACAGATCAGAAACTTGAGGATAAAAAGGCAAAGCGATTTGCCTCAAATCATATAACTGATTGGAGCAGGGAGCAGGCACTCAAATTCAGATCTCCTTACTCTCAGTTTTTGTTCTTTCCTTTGCATTGTCACATGTGTCTCTGTAAATCAGTGAGGGCTTAGTAACACCAAACTGGTTGATTAGGTTTCCAAATCTACCAGATTAATTTTTAAAAAATCAAATCACTTTGGTGCTATGATACCAAGTAACCATTTACTTTCCGGAAATTTTTATTTATCAATCCAGTGTTTAAATAATTTATAATTGCAGCCTCTATTATTTAATAGTTATTTTGCCTTCAGTAAATATTTTCATCCCCAAAAATCCCCAAGTACTTCTCTGCTTTCTCCTTTGCAAACCTGCTTTCCTTAATTTTAACAACAAATCTTTTCCTTATTTGTTAATGGACTGCACTTTAATTGAATGATTCAAAATAGTTTAATGATATAACTTTATTAGATTGAGTATGAAATTACCAATATTTGATAATTTTTGTTCTGCAAAATTGATGAATCCATGTTTCATCCTAATGCAAATGTGGAGACAATATGCTGGAATCTAGTAACAGTGGGGACTATTACCACCCCAGGCCTGAATGGACAAGTGGAGGGAAAGGTGTATGAACCCGAAGACAGAGAGGTGGTGTGGTAGAGGCCCTACGGAAACTGAGGACTTCTGTCTTAGGACACAGCCAGCCTGTGGCAACCCCACAAAAGGAAGTGGAGAAATAAATATCCCTTGTTCACTCACTCTCATCTTCCAGTCTCTACTGATGGTCCTCATAGCTGAGCTCAACCAGAAACCAGGCTGCAAGGCAGCCCTGCTGGAGATGTACAGATTTATTTCTGTGGGCCCAGGGTAGAGGGAGCAGGATGGAAAGTGCGTCTGGAAGCACAAATAAAAGCTATCTAGCTCACAGTGAAGGGCCAAGGGATGTTTTCATTTTTGTTTCTCTGCTTAACTGTGTTATGCAAACATCTGTAGATAGCCTCATCTTTCAAAACTGGCATTTGACAATTCTGCCAACCCAATAACTAAAATGCGTGAAATCTGCCCAGAGCATGCATCCTGTGTGACAGTGGCATGGCATGGGAAAGCAGCTTAATTTGGCTTCTGATGGCTCCACAGTGTTAATAATTTTTGCAGTATGAATATATGCAGAGAGACATTATAATCTATCTTTTAAAACCATGGCATCTGTTATCAGAGACAAAGTCCGGTCTTACCTGCAGAATAATGTGACCAAATGTGTTTATCTTGATGAATTTTCCTTTTTAATGTCAATTGACTTAAAGAAAATGTATCTCTAATTTAATCTTTGCAGTATCCCAGCAACGGATGGAATTATCCCCATTTTTAAAGCTGGGGAAACTGAGGCTCGGTGAGAGTAAGTGTCCTCCGTAGCATGAGTACTTAGAGATGGGATTCAAATCCAGACCTATCTCACACAGGAGCCAACCTCTCTCTTCTTTACCACTTGGTGCTCTTGATTGTCTTTATTTATTGCCCTAGAAAGATGTGTTCTTAAAGAAATGGGCTCAGCCATTCCAAAGTGATGGCTGCCCATAACAACACGTGCCCGCTACCGTTAATTAGGGAAGCTGACCCCCACTGAGATGAAAACAGAAGTAGAAGCAATTAACTAAGAATCTCTGCAGAAAACAGTCACATTTTGGCTCTCCATTTCCCATTAAGAGTAGAAACCGTAGGAAAGTTACTCTCTGTAGGGAGCAGGCCAAGAAATAAGGCTTCAGTTTTTGAATAATCAACTACATTGATCTGGGAGCATGCTCAGTCACATTACGAAGTATCATAAATTCTTGAATAGACTCTTTCTCCTCTTTTTTGGGGGAGTCTCACACCCATATCTCCCTGTCTCCCACCTATAAATGTAAAAGGGACTTCTTATCCACTGTGAGATCTTGTTCAACCTATCTTCCTGAAATAGTCAAAATTCAGGTTTTTTTCTGAGTTTGCTACTAAATTATAGAAACCAGGTAGCTTTATGCGTCAAATGAGAATAACAAAAACTGCTTTACCCACTTCCCAGCAGTTGTCCTGGAGCCCAAAGGAGCATAAAGCTTTTCAAAACCCCCAAGGGCCTAATATTGCAAGTGATTGCTCACAAGGTTGCTGTCAACTCTCACCTTTTGACTAACTCCCTAGGTCTCTGTACTTGACTTTTCCAACAAATCTGTTACTCTATTAATTGCTCTTGGCAGTCTCATTCATTGTCATTGCTAGATGTCTCTACTTTCATAGGCTTTTTAGGGGTAGACATGTCCAGGGACTCTGCCAGCCACAGCACATAGGCTGTGCTAACCCAGCCACCACTAAGTCAAACCACGTATGCCCTGCAGCTCCTGTATTGCCTAGTAACCTTTAATAAACTCCATTAGCAGGTGTCTAGGGACCTGGCTCTGCCACTAGGCACCTGATTTCCTAGGAGAATATGAGTGTGAGATTTAGGGAGCCAGAGAAATTAACAGGAAACTTTCTTCTGGGTATGGAGGAGTGAGATTGATTCACCCAAACAAAATAGGCATTCTTAAAGTAAGTTTGAAAGAAAGGAAAGAAGCTTATCTTTATGGCATGACTAGCATCTGGTTCTTCCAATGTATTTTTTTTTTTTTATTATACTTTAGGTTTTAGGGTACATGTGCACAATGTGCAGGTTTGTTACATATGTATCCATGTGCCACGTTGATTTCCTGCACCCATTAACTCGTCATTTAGCATTAGGTATATCTCCTAATGCTGTCCCTCCCTCCTCCCCCAACCCCACAACAGTCCCCAGAGTGTGATGTTCCCCTTCCTGTGTCCATGAGTTCTCATTGTTCAATTCCCACCTATGAGTGAGAACATGCAGTGTTTGGTTTTTTGTCCTTGCGATAGTTTACTGAGAATGATGTTTTCCAGTTTCATCCATGTCCCTACAAAGGATATGAACTCATCCTTTTTTATGGCTGCATAGTATTCCATGGTGTATATGTGCCACATTTTCTTAATCCAGTCTATCGTTGTTGGACATTTGGGTTGGTTCCAACTCTTTGCTATTGTGAATAGTGCCACAATAAACATACGTGTGCATGTGTCTTTATAGCAGCATGATTTATAGTCCTTCCAATGTATTTTTAATCGAACAGACTTGCTGGTTTTAGCTATGCGAGAGCAAACTTCCTAAGGAAAAACGATAAAACATTTTAAAGATAGAATTTTATCCAATCAATCAAGTACTTATTGACCACCAAAACTTTTAGCCCTCAGGCTGAAATTCATTTATACTATTTTGGAAACATATCTGTGACATCCCCTTCACGATCCCTCGCAATGAGCCAAGTCTCACATGGAAATAGCTTTGTGAGTCTTGCAACCACACATATAGGGGTTGGTCACATTTTTACCTATTTCAAACTGTATTTTTTCCACAGAAAACAAAGAGGCAAAAAAATGGGATATTTTTCTCTATATGCCTAAAAGAGCCCATTTCCCTCTGAAGTTAGAAAAAATGAAAACAAGCCACCAATAACAAGCCACTTACAATGATCAATGGGGCAATATCATATGTGAGAACACACTGTGCCTCTTGCATATTTTCAAATGTCTGTTTCTTCCATAAGAGAAAATTTGGAAACACATGTCCCTCCTCAAATACATATAAACAGCATAGACTAAAACAAAATAACTACAATGACAAAACTTAATTCATGTCTGTAAATTGTGAAGCATACACTTCACTCAGAGGAAATAAACTAGGCTATTTGTTTTTAAGCACTTTCTCTATTTTAACGCAGTCGTCGTTTTCCAATGAGAGTTTTGTTAGATCTCTTATCTAATCCTCCATATACAAGCAACATAGGGTTGCTCTCTGTAGGCATGGGAAAATCAGTTTAAGAAAGGGAAGGAAATAATTCTCAGGAAGACATGTTTTATACATTATTCATCCTTGAAATTGCTTATGTGCCACCACCGACAGGAACACACATGGTGAAATTTGTATTGTATTTCACCTTGAAAATGCATATTCTGTCATAAATGCATTCATAGAAGTCTGATTTCTTGAGCATCTTTTCTCATCCAAAAGATTATTAAGGTAGATTACAGTTGAAACTGTAAATTCAGGTATCATGAAAGCAGTTTTCCCCATTGTAATAAATTTCATTATGAAGGGGATAAACAAGAACTAGAAAAGATTTTACTGCTATTTTCAAGACCCATCTTTTCTAGGAATAGAATTCTTCACTTCTAAAGATACAGGCAAAATAGTATCCAAAGGCTGAGAATCATGTGTCATCAACATTACTAAGTCACATGCGGAATCATATATTTAAAATTACTTGAAATAAATTATGTTAAATACTGAATTTTTCTTGAAAAACTGACACTCCAGAATACATTAGATTAAGGTCCTCCCTAGCCAAGAAAAGTAGAGACAAGGGGAAAAAAAAAAAAAAGAAGAAGAAGAAGAAGAGACAAAGAAAAGCAGCCAAAAAAAAATTTGGGGAAAGAGAAGTTATTGGACATTGTCAATCTACAAATATTTATTGAAATTGTAACTAACATGAGAACGACAACCACAGTTATAAATAAAGAAAAGCGTATCTATCAGCATGTCATCTGTCAGTAATTCGGGCATATGTTTTCTTCAAAAAAAAAACACAATACATAATTTTTAAAGACAGTTTGTTCTTAAGCAAACTAAAGACAGATGGGTGGGTTTTGTGTGTGTGTTGTTGTTGTTTGTTTGTTTTCATTTTGGACCAATTCAGGGTCACTGAATCAGCAATGATTTTCCTCACCAATGCCCATGGGAATATATTAAAAAGTTATTTTTTGAAGAGGAAGGCTGCCTTATCCCCAATGTTGTCACGCTATTTCTATACATCTTTTTTTGTTGTTGTTGTTATTATTTTGTTGAGGGTAAGGAAAACATACACACACACACACACACAGACAATGCCCTGTCCTCACTGTCAGTGGAGAATCCCTGTGGATTTGTGGTCATTTTCCCATTAAAGTAGTTTCTTCCCTGGGTAGTTTTTGGAAAGTTATATTATCTCCTGAACGGCCAAGGGTGAGAATCTTATTCCTTCCACGTTCTTTTTTTAAAAAAAGTTAAACTCAAAATAACTCATGGCATAAAGAAGGGCTGAATACATCCTCAGTTTATTGAGTGATGTGAAAATTGCCCATTGTTATTTGTGTCATTTGAGCTTCACATTTCCATAATATCTGAAATGTTATTTTATTTTTTTTGTTCTATCTGCTCATTCGATGATCTTCATGTAGAAAGTCAGGAGGCAGAATTAAAAGCATTGTTCTTGCTGCATCTAAAGGAAGCTAGCAAGATACTTGTCATTTCTTAGAAATAAATTTCTCTCTAATTTTTGTATCTGGGTCTGAAAGGCACAATGCAGAGAGATTAGTTTTTACTGGAAACCTGAGCACTTTGCACCTCAGAAACTGAAACAATCGAGTCTTATTTTCTATAGCCTCTTATATAAGTAAAGTCAAACGAGTTCCAAGTTCTGGAAAGCAACATGAATGTCTTCTAACCTTTATTTTTTCAGAACGATTGAGCCACCAGGCTATGTCAGAGCTTCTTCTTAGGTAGGCACAGCAAGATTAGCTTAGAATGGATGCTCAGAGCCAAGACACTAGAGAAGACAAAACCCAGGGTGGAATCTGGACTCCTGCCCAGCCCAAGGGAGGCTGGTGCAAGGGAGAGTATATAAATGTGAGAGAGGTAACCGAGATAGCAGAATTTTTGAGATGAGAGGTCAATGGTAAATAAAACCAGATTGAAATGATCTATTTCAGTAACTTATGGAAAAAACTAGATTGGGAACGAAAGCATATGATGCATTTGAAGGACAATGCTGAGAGAGTAATGCCAAGATGTGGTAATGGAATGAAGTATCCTACCCTGGTCATTTATGCTACTTCACTTTACTTACATGTCAAAACCAATAAATGATCTTTTAACCAAGGTCACATGGTGCAGAAAAGTATAGAGGATTTCTTTATTCGTTTTTAAAGTTATTATTTATAATTGGATGCTTTCTCATACGGATTTGAAGGAGAATCTCTTCCTAAAGTGGATATAAACATATACCCAATCTCCAGTTTCTTTTATTTGGCCAGTCTTGGTGGTACCTCTACACATGAAATCAGTGACTCACAAATGGTATCTTGTGACATATTTTACATAGCAAGTCTTCATCTCAAAATTTGCAGTTAGCTTCCCCTGCTGTGAGAAGGCTGCCATGAATTTAGTGCAGAATTTGTTATATATTTGTTTTTATTGTCAAAGAGCTTCCAATTGAGATGGTAGAGGTTTTGCACACTCCATTAGGGTATGTTGGATCATTGCTGGAAAGTTGTGAAGTGACACTTGATTTGATATTTGTTGTGCTTAGCTGGATTACTCCAAATTACATCATTGTTCTTGCTGAACTTCAGTATCTAAATCCTCGCTCTTCTACTTAACAGATTAATCTTTAATATTGAGTAAGTTACTTAACCTCACCGTGCCTTGCTTTCCTAATGTGTAAAATGGAGTTCATAATAGGACCTTTCTCATAAAGCTGTCTGTGAAAAATAAGCCAATATGCCTAAAGTCCACAAAACATCATCTGGCACACAACTCTCAAAAATCAGCTATCATTATTTGTATTATCGTTCTTAGCTTTATCATTAGGGCTTTATCACCTGTCAATTACTAACTGTGGCACCTTGTTCATTTTTGTGTGATACAGCGCAGGAGGTGTGAAACTCAGAGCAACACTGCTTAAATCTAAAAGGGACTAAGCATAAAAGTAGAATACACATATGTAGAGGCTTGTAAATAACAAATAACCTGAAGGGCTGTGGTCTGAAAATATACAGCTAAATCAATGGTGACTTGAGAATCCCTAATGAAGAGTGATACGAGACTCTCACTATACTGTATAGAGAAAAAAACCCTGAGAGTACTAAGTGGTTAACTTTTATTCCCCTATCACATTTCTTTGTTGTTGTTGTTTTGTTTTTTAATCAGAATTGTGTATAGCCTACCCTTCTGTTTGCCCTGGCATTGTCTTCTTAATACTTCCAAAGTGCTTCCTTTGCCAATTTCAGGATCATCTCCTGCTGTATTTATCTCAGATGAGACTTTTTTCTCCAGTGTTTGTTTTTAATTCTTTTCCTAAACACACCAAATCACAACGACACAGTTCCACAAACTCAAACTCATTTTCTCTGAGGCTTTATCAGGAATCATCTCAAGATTGCTTAACAGACTCACTTTTAATTGAAAATGTTAACATCCTTAAATTCCTCTGGAGAAAGATTGCAGCATTTTCCTACAAAGCTGCTTACTGCTAGACTTTCTGATGAAGTTTCTACTTCATTCAGCTGGCTTTAAAGACTGTGCAGGTTGACAGTTTTCCAGGTTTTCTTTTTGTCCCTTAGTTTATCAATTGAACTGGCATTTTGACAAAAAGGTCTGTAATTCCTCCTTATGAGGTTTTGAAATATATGTGAATCAAAGTCAGGATGTTTCTCATTGGGTTGTGAGTTTACTGCAACAGGAGTTTACAACAACAGGAGTTGCAGTAAATTCACTGCAACAAGTACTGAGGAGACTCTCTCTGAACCCTAAATTCTTCCAAGATGTGGTCTGCATCAGCATCACCTGGGCTTCGGTTAGAGATGCAGAATCTCATGTAGGCTTTTACATGGGCATCTTGCGTGGAGTTGAGGTTTGGGGTACGGGTCCTGTCACTCAGGTAGTGAGCATAGTACCCAATAACTGGTTTTTCAACACATACAGTCCTCTCTCCCTCTTGCCTCTAGTAGTCCCCAGTCCCTGTTGTTTCCATGTTTATGTCCTTGTGTGATCAATGTTTAACTCTCACTTGTAAAAGAGAACATGTGATACATGTTTTCCTGTTCTTGCATTAATTAATTTAAGATAATGGCCTCCAGATGCATTTATATTGCTGCAAAGGATATGATCTCATTCTTTCTTATGTCTGCATGGTATTCCATGGTGTATACGTATCTTCTGTATCTATAATAAAGGGAGAAATTTTAAAAACTAAAAAATAAAATTAAAAGATTATTATGCTTAAATAAATAAATAAGAAATGCAGACTCTCAAGCCCCACACCACACCTTCTGAATCAGAATCTCAAATTCTTTCTCATGGACAAAGGCTGACTGGTGAAAAACGAAACTTATGTGATGACCCCATGAAGTGGGACCCTTTCCGTCATTTGTTTGTTTGTTTTCTCTGTAATTGCTCTTTTTCTGAGGAAATACAGTTTGGGATGGAGGGGTGGAGAGAAGGGACTCTGAGTATATTTGATTCAGACAAAACTTATTTTCTTTTAATTGAAATGATAAGGGGAGCAGAAAAGGACATGCTTTTAAATGAGCCCCATGTAAAGATGGTCATTGCAGAAAAAATATTCAATTGCATACATAAATAGGACTTCAATGACGAGCATCCTTCTTAGTGTCACATGTAATTGAATTTGGCTGATAAATAAGCCTTGCATCTCTTCTTTATGAGAAAAACTGCTAATGGATTTTACAAGTAATAAGTTCAAGGGTTTTGAAAAGTTCTGGATGATTTGCATGCAGTGTAAATAATTTAAAAATGTGAACTATTGTTACGAAGTGAAAGCAAGTATACTATCAAAATTTAACTAAAATGTTTACAGGCAACTATATTTTTTAATATTTTATTTGAGGATTATCTCAAGACCAGAAAGGCATTAACATAAACTACAAATCATGAAGGCAGGAAGTGTCTCGAAAAAAAAAAAAGTATTACAACTAAATAGATAAATTCGGGGAAAAAGATTACTCCTGAAATGCAGATGGACTGTTATTGAGCTACATATCCTGCAATATCTGAATCATATAAGACCACTTTTTGAAGAAAATTGTTTTATTTAAAGTTTCTCATATGATTATCCTACTACCGTAATTTTCATGTGATGTTACAGAGTATATATTACAGTGGTTCATTATCTAAAATTGATCAAAAATAAGGGTGATAGCTGAGTAGCTCCTGTCTGGCAAAAACCTCTCACAGAGAACAACTACAAACCCTGAACAAAATATAAAAAGAAATTATCTGAAGACCCTGGAGAGAGACCAAGACAGGGAGATGCTAGAAAGAAGATGAGACTTTAAAATGGAGATAGTTGTGAGTAAAGTTCCCTTGATTTTATCCCTTTCCAGGACAGGTAAAACTCTGATAGAAAACTCTCAATTTTACTGACTTTAATAATACAAGACAGAATTTAGGGCAACTACAGCTCCCCAAAAGTGAAGGAAATAAATCTCAAAAAGAAAATAGTCAGAGAAGAGGGGCCTCAGATTCTGTGTGTCTACTTATGTGTAGTCTTTCACTGACCACATAACCATGTGAATGTGAAGGAGTCCATGAGCACATCATACTTGTTCAATATGTATTTTTTAGTGTATGAATGAAAAGATGATCCATCAGCTATACCCTTCATAGAACATTCCAACAAGCTAGAATACCCCATATCAAATTTATTTACTTTAAGAGGTCTGACAGAGAAAACAGAATATCTCAAGGTAGGATTATGGCACCTTTACTAATCTTTAAAGGAGATTTTTCCATTGTCCCTTGTTTGACATTTGGAAATTGTTTAACACTTGAGTAATGAACCACAGTAAACTTTGTTCCAGACGAAAAGTGTTCATTTTTATGTTGTAAAGTGAAAGGATAGATGGAAAAGGATAGCTTAAAGAACGCTACAAAATGGTGCAAATGGCCATGGAATATTCACATGCCCCTTGGACAGCCTTTGCTTATACCCAAAGGCACATACACATGCCCAGTCTGAAGACCATAGTGCAAAGGGAAACACCTGTTCGACCAAGACTGCAGGGGATAAATGACAGGGTATAGCAGAACTTAGGGACTGCCATCCTCTAAAGAACCCACACTGGAAACCTAGAAAAACTTGACAAAAATTTAAGATGTCCCCACAGGAATTCACCCAGCATTGTAAGTTTTCTATTGATGTCAGCAGCCTGACCCCTGCAGATATGTACTGATCTTTGCAGACGTTTGTAAGAATTGTAATGCTGTTAGGTAAAAAGCTCCCTGGAATTTATTTGTCAGATCATAGATAAGCAGCTCTTGTTTGGATACTTGATAAAATAATATTGAATTAGGAGTTAAAATATTTTCAATCGAACAACACTATAAACACTACCCAAAGCCATATTCATTTTGATTTAATAAGAAACTGCTGCTCACTTTCTATATAAATATTATTGGGTTTAAGTCCTGAGGGTGGAGATGGAAGAGGCAGCAGAGACATAAAGACGATGAATCAGGTAGAAACATATTTAACAGCAATTACGCATTCGCTCAATATGTAATCTAGATATACATTAAATAAAACTTAATAAAAAAATTTAACCTGGCCAATTTAACCAACGTAGACCACAAATCTTTATCATTCAGTCTCTCTTAAAATGTCTTTTCCTTCAGGTAAAATATTTAGAAATTGACTTATTGATTCTTCTTCACCTGCTGAAGTAAACATCACTTCACACTCTTCCCTCTGTGCTAAAGCAAACTGATAAGAAAACATTTTTAGAAGCTTCAGGGAAATGTAAATAATTATCTTTAATCATTAGAGATCATGCTGAACATATAGCAAAGTTTATTTCTGTTTTGAAACAAAACTTGGCAGAAATAAAATTGGCAGCTTTGATTCAGTGCAAAGTATTGTGGAGCTGGTACTATTTAGACCATTTCAAAATAATTTTTAAATATTTTATTTATTAATATGTTTGTATAGTGGGGGATGTGGTTTTAGTTGTTTGCTGTAAGTTTCCAAACATATTTATTTGGCCCTCTAATAACTAAAGAAACAGAGAAGATACTCTTCAGGCTCTTCATTTTGCCTCAGTTTTGTCCATGTGAATTTGAAAAGTAAATTAACAGTCAGCCACCTCTTTTACTATAAAGTAGCCTGTATTGTAGCCCGCCAAAAATAGAAAAGTTGGAAGAAGAGTAGAATGTGTTTGACTTTGGCAGAATCTGCTAATCTGTTCCTTGTAAATTTTCACACAAACTGGGTAGATTATTTAATATTAATAACACAAGCCCCACTAGTCTGATCCATTTTTTCTCCTCTGACTTAACTGAGAATTTTTAACTGTCTTAAAGTAAGCTACAAAAATTACCTTTTTTAGAAATCATTGTACATAGTGTCACTTATTTGTTTATGTATCTGTCTCCCCACCGGAAGGTAACTTCTTTGATTGCAAGCATTGAACTTTATTTTTGCAGCCCTAGCCCAGGATGGGACATAAAAATGCAAGCACAGTTACTGCATCAAACTTAGCCACTGTTTTGAAAAACCAAAAGAGCTTATCTAAAGTATGCATTTTAATCAAATCCTGGCAGAATATAGGAAACATATGGCTGTTATTTTTAATTCTCCTTTGCCAAATTTGTTTTACAGCAAAACAAAACTAAAACATCTCACAAAATTTTCCTTAATGTGTTATTATACCTAACCATATGAAATCAACACAGAAGTTGAATCTAATACCCCAGTTTTACCAATGAGAGGGAGAAATTGCAGTAGCTTTTTTTTGTGAAAGCTAAGAGTTTTTGTGCACACGAAATGTATCATGAGAATTAAGTAAACCCTGAAAATGAAATATGCACAGGCTTGGCCCTTGCCAAAGTTTTCAGAGCGCTTACTTTTGGCAACACTTCCCTGGGTCTTCTGTTTGTGAACCTGCGAAGACTAAGTTTCTTAGGAGTAGGGACTCCGTTTGACAACTTTGGATCTTCTACCCTCCTGCCTGCAATACAGTATAAGCTCAATAAATATTTGATAAACCACATTCCAAATCTGCATTCTCTGTGATCCCCCAGCCCCTCAATTTTCCTACTCTATATTTTCGAAGAGTGATAGGACAAAATGTGTGTGTAATCCCTCCCTGAGGTATCGGCATTTTAGTAAGGAAAACAGCTTTAAGCTAAAGAAATGAAACCATATGGCATGTCAGGCATTCTGAAGATAATGGAAGGCATTCTGAAAGGCAAGATAGTATTCCTTAGCTCCCTATTGTACGTGGTAATAGGCCTGTAGTGCAAATGATGCCAAGAATAGTTCATGGTGGATTTTCAATTGCTTAAAAGTAGGACATAGGCCATGATCATTGCTTTTCGTTGTTTCCACAGATCAGCTCTGGTCTCCTTTCTATTTCTCATACTTAAGGTCTTTCTCTACCCCCACCACAACAGAAAAACACCTCAAAACATTGATTACCTATTATAAGGTTGGTCTTTTCTAAAAAAACAAAAATTCCAAAGCAGTTTACATTTGGAGTCACTCTTTGCCCCCCCATCGATGGTTCTTGAACATATTGCCACACAAGATTTCCTATGTTATGTAGATTAGAGGAATTTTCTTAAGTGTCCTTGAAAAATATAATAGGAAATAAATTAACTACTGAACATCTGTCTTCTATAAAATTCTGAGGTTGACTTGATTTATTAGACTAAGGAAAACTTGTGTTCTGTAATTCTGATTCCATTTTTAATCAAATTATTATAAACGCCCTTTGGGGCATTTTGTGGAAAAGATAGATTAAATAGTGTACCCAATTAAAAAACTGAAGGATCCCTTGCACTTGAAAGTTACACACTGCTCAACAAACTGTATGTTTTATTAAAACATGAACTGGTAGTAAGGGCACTGAATAGTGATACGACTCATTGAAGCCAAAGTGGATAGTATGGCTTTTACTTACATATCATTCACAGTGGCAATTATCTCTTTTTATATTAATGAAGAAAATAAAATAGAGTATAACCCACAAATTTTATCTATTTTTGGCTTCAAGTATTTCTTGTTTTACTTGGGAGTGATGCATTTATATTATTTGAGTGCAGATTTTTGTCTTGCAATTTGGGAGATCATACTACTTTAAAGAAAATTACACTGGTGTGACTTATCTTTAGAAAGCTAGTGGAAAGTTGCTTAGCTTATTTGATGTGATCTGAGTGACTTCCTTAATACCCCATGCTGCTAATTAAGAAACCATCTCAGAATGGAGGTAAAGACTAACCCTAATCAAGAGGCCCCATCATTTTGTTTAATGCCTGGTTTACTCCACCCTTGATGGAAAGGTTATAATTAAGTCAGGGGCTATATGACAATATCTTATGCATATTGATACTCCCAGAGCTAGCTTAGTTCCTGGCTCATAGCAGGTGTTCCATAAATGTTTGTTCAACGCAACTGAATTACCTTGAATATCTTGGGCACAGGATTCTTAACCAGGGGCCTAAATTAGAAATTCTGAAAAATAGTTTGAAAACAAAAAGAGAGATGAAGTATACTTCTGTGTATTTCTTAAAAAATTATCAGGTGACACTGATAAACCACCTTAGTTATGAAACACTGATCTAAGTGCTAAACTATTTTTGTGAAAAATTCTAATAGTCAGCTTGATCACCTAGATATTTCTAATTATTTTCATGAGGTGTTTATTTTAAAAATGAATAGACTGGTGATTTTTAAAATTTGTGTGAGCTTTTGAGGCCTTTAGCCTCCAAGCAATATCTTACGTCAAACCCAAATATGGTCAATTCTCATTTTTATTCATGAATTCCATCTTTGCAAATTTGTCTTTTCCTATAAATTATTTGTAACTCCCAAATCAATACTCCTAGCAGATTCACTATCATTCACAGACATTCACAGAATGTCCAGAAATTGGAGCCATCTGATGTGCAGCTCCCAGCTGAGGTTAAACAAGGCAATGCTCTCTGTGTCTTCTTGTTTCAGTTCTCATACTACAAACAAATGTCCTTTTTGTGGTCTATTTAGTGCTACAATTTTTACATTTTTATGAATTTGTAAATTGGTTGGTGATTTTGTTGTTTTAAATAACCCCTCAAGCATAGTACTGAAGTTCTGTATGATGTTCCTAAGTACAAGAAAGCTGTGATGTGGCTTACAGAGAATATGTGTGTGTTGGAGAAGTTTTCTTCAGGTAGAAGTAATGGTGCTATTGGCTGAGAGTTCGGTGTGAATGAAGCAGCAACATATGTTAAATAAGGTGTCTTTAAACAAAACACATAAAACAAAGTTAGCTATCGATTGCTGGGTGAAAATGTTTGTGACCAGAGGCTTACAGGAACCTAACCATGTGTTTCCCCTAGGAGCAATGGCTCAGTATTTGCTATTTCAGTTTTTGAAGCAACTTTATAGACCATAACTACTGAAAATAACAATAATTAACTGTATATAAAACTTGAAGCCAAAATTACTCTGGGTGACAAAGGCATAAGACCATCATCTTTGTTCTCTTCCCATCTGCTTCTCCCCAAGTGACAGCCTCCAAAACATACGCTTAATTTCTGGATCCAAAAAGAATAGGGCTTTTAAATAAGAATAGTCTTCCAAATGAATCCAGAGTAACAACTGAATTTCACATTTTATTTATATACTTGGGTGTTATGTAAATATAGCAAGTACTTGCTTAGAAAATACAAAACTAACATTATATTAAATCAAATAATCCCAGTTAGGAAGGTAATCAGATGGGGAGGAGAGAAGCCAGTGCTTTTCTGAGCCAAATATAAATTACTTTTAGATTACCTGGTGTTTTTAATTATCTGCAACACTGTACCACTTTGGTCAGAATCAGAGGTTGATTCTACCTCTGACAATGCCATATCTGCCTTCTCCTGGGCCCAGGGGGCTTTTCCCTATGTTCAATAAACCTTGAAAGAAAAGGAAACACAATAGAATATCTGTTGGCTCAGCACAACAGGTTCTGAGTAAACGAATTACTACTCTTATGCATTAAATAAAATGTATGGTTCAGAAAAGGTTGCTACAGTACTGAAAGTCACTTCATGGCTATCTTGCTTTTTAAGGAAAAGGCCTAAAATGCAGTCAAATTCAAAATAAAGTAAGAAGCAACATAATGTAAAACAGAGTATTTGGTAAAATAATAGCAATGCAAATAACCACTCCCTGATACCTAAGATTTTGAATGCTAAATTCTGTTGTCATTATTGTTGTTGTTATTGTTGTTAAAACATAAGCACAGCTAAGTACCCTCAGTCAGGCATCTTCAACCGGGGACATTCTGCTCCCCAGAGGAGACTGGGCAACATCTGGAGACATTTTTGATTGTCAAGAGTGTGTGGGAGATGCTACTAACATCTAGTGGATAGAAATTAGTTATACTGCTAAACTCCCAACAATATACAAGGCAGCCCCCACAACAACCAAAAAAATCTACTCCAAAATGCTAATGTACCAAGATGAAAAATCCTATTTCAGGAGTGACCAGTAAATAAAAGTATTCCATTATGCAGTACAAGCAATGGTTAGTTC
Source organism: Symphalangus syndactylus (assembly GCF_028878055.3). Taxonomy (NCBI): domain Eukaryota; kingdom Metazoa; phylum Chordata; class Mammalia; order Primates; family Hylobatidae; genus Symphalangus; species Symphalangus syndactylus. The sequence continues at coordinate 107,492,972 of NC_072425.2, forward strand.
TATACAGACAACAATATTAATCTGACTCTTCCAAGGGTGTGGCTCCTCATCTGCATTGAGTTCTCAGCAAGGATATCATCATAATCTCTGTGCCCAGAGAGCGCTTGATCCCAATATACAAACCAAGGCTCCCATCTGAAAACAAAAGCATAAACAGCAGCTAGGCTCAGCATATCTCCTGGGTTTATACATGAAATTTATCACCTGACTCTCTCCTCTTTACTGCTAAAGGAACATCATCAACAAATCAGTGAATTTCAGGAGCAGCATTAAAAATATCTGGGTTATTTGCTTCATTGGCCATAGAAAAGGGGCCATAATAGTCATGCATCAAATCCTTAGATGGTGCCTAAGATTATGAGTCTGACAAATTGCAGGAAAACGAACCCATCTGTGTAAGTCCCCAGACTGCAACAAGGAAGAATGTTTTGTGGACTATTTACATGTAATAGCAGGGATCTGTGCATTCACTCTGATTTGTGGGTATAGCAGGTGGCACATGTTTACAAAACTGCCTTGCAAGCTGAATGCAGATACTTTGGCTTCTTTTCACATTTGCTGTGTGCTCACTGGCAGATCTTTACCTGTGTCTTTCTCTGAGTATCTTCCTTTCTTTCTGACAGGTGAGCTGCAAGATTTTGCATTTTTTCCACCAGTACATGATGGCCTGCAACTATTTCTGGATGCTCTGTGAAGGGATCTATCTTCATACACTCATTGTCGTGGCTGTGTTTACTGAGAAGCAACGCTTGCGGTGGTATTATCTCTTGGGCTGGGGTATGTATTTTCTGCAGCTAAGTTTTGAGTCACTTTCACCTCTGTCTGTATGCTTTCAGTCTTCTTATAGTCTTGGTCTCAGAGAATAGAGTCAAGTCCCAGGTCCTTCAACGAATGATGGAACACAGGTACTGGCGGGAGTTCAGTCTCCAAAACACCTGTAGAAGCCGTTTAACAATCTCAATCCAACTGTGCTGAACATGAGGGCCTGCACAGAGAAGGAAGATAAGGGTGACTTCCAAAGGGTAACTTCAGGGAACAAACCTAGCTAATGATGGACACAAAACGTGCCCTGATTGAGAGAAGATCTGATTAGGCCTCCTTCTGCTTTATTCATCACATGTTTGTAGAGCAAAGGAGAATTTCACATTTTGAATTATGTAACTCCCCTACCCTGGCTTCATTTTCCTTCCTCAAGAACATTTCTTCCTGTCAATCCATCAGCAGGATTCCCCCAGTGAAAGCTCAGGAAGTGGAGTCCAGCTGACAGGCAAATATAACCACCTGGGCTTCCAAGTAGAGCCTGTGTGACATAGCACATGGCATTGGCTCGGGAAAGCTTAGGGCTGGATTGTTTAAGCTGTGGCTGCTTCTGTACAAACTAAGGCAGGGTGCTGAAGTCCTTCGGGGATGCTCTAGAATTGCTCCCTTTCCCCCAGGGCTGCTGAAAGTCCAGCTCCCCCTGGTGGAAGGGAACTGAACAGAAGGTGAGGCAATGAAAGAAAATAAATGCTGTGATAAAAACACATGCTGCCTTATCAAAAAAAAAAAAAAAAAAAAAAGTTTCGGCCTTACCTTGAAACTTCCATACCAGAGGAGGAACTCGCGGGCCATCCCTCACTGACTATAGAGCCAAAGGCTTCTCTCACCACATCCACCCCACATGGTGGGTGACTGCAACTCTGAGAGCAGAGGCTGCGGATGGCCTTCAACTAAGCTTGCCCTTTGATGCAGGCTAGGGAGCCCCTACAAATACTGGTAAGAGAGGAGAGGTGTAGTGAGGAGGGAGGATAATTCAAAGGATTTTTTTTAAAACGTCACCTTTTGTATTTAAAGCCCTGCCGAACAGGCATTGTCGCCAACTTTATAGAAATGTTCTTGGGAAGTCATATAAGCAGCCTAGAGTCTTTCCTGCAGTCTGTAAACTGCAGAAAGGGGCTGGTGTTATGCCATACTGGTTTCCATAACACGCTTACATAACAGGAGTACATGGTTTTAACCAAAAGCATTGTCCAAGCCCAATGGGATAATCCGATAATAGTGGGTCAATGGGGCAGATAGGCGGGATGCCTCAAAGTTGAACTGATGATGATACAATTGTTTGGTTGCAAGCAACAGAGTAAGATGTTCTAACTTAAGCAAATACAGAGAAGTTGTCAGAATCTAGTGTATCTCATGGAATCCAAGGGCAGAAATACAGCCAGGCAACTAAAAATGCTGTAGCCTGGGACCAGATAAGCCAGGAGCTCTCTCCCTCTGCCTTTTGTCTTTGTTTTTCCTCTGCGTATTTGTTTTTACCCTTCTCTTTCTTTACAGACCATAGACCACAGGGTCTCTGTTCCCTCCAGTTTTCATAGTAAATACATCCTGCCCCAAAGTTTCCTGAGTACACGTTTCTGTTCCAGGCACTCACAGAAACTAAATGCCCATCTTTAAGTTCCAATTCTGAATAGCACAACAAGAAAATCTGATTGATCCAACTGAAGGCAGGTAGCCTACCCTGATTCAATAAACTGTGGCCAAGAAAATTGAGGGGGATGTTGTCACATAGTGTGAACATGTCTAGGGATTGTGGACCCTCCAGCAAAGGACTGAGAAAGGGGTCTTTGTGAACTGTACAGGCTGTCTAGGATATGCACCAGATCACCTCATCTGCATGGCTGCTCCCTTATAAGGAGAGCAGCAGCTGCACCCTGTTTCCTTAACCATCCAGTGAGGTTAGAAATCAGGCTATCACTATCCTGCTGGTTCCACATCAGGTAACAGGTTCTCCTGCTCTTTCCTGTCCTAAAACAGGTCAAAATTTACTCAAAATGGTCTTTTACTATTTTTTTTTTCACTTTTAGCCCCAGCCTTCCACAGAGACTAATCTTTCCTTTCCCTGGCCTTCTTATCCGTATGTACCCCCGCTCAACAATTTCTAGATTTCCAAATCTGGTCATGCCAAGAATAGACTGGATACAATTTAATCACTCCAGTGGCAATTCTGATCATCACAATCATAATAATTGGTGCTGATCAAATGCCTTACAGTCAAAGACCTGAAAATAACATTCCACCCCAAACACACACACAAACACACACATACTTTCTGCCAGATTTATTTCCTTTGAAGTAAAATCTGTGGTATATTTCTTTTACCAGTTTTGATTGTTCAAAACATCTATCTGCCATACTCAGAAAATTTTTCATGGGGAAAAAAAGGCTGTAAATATATTCTTGTCTGTGACATTCAGCAGAGACAAGGGCACCCTGGAAGGAAAAATTTATACTGCTTTTGGAGTATACTGATGCACTGTGAATTAGTTATAAAACTTTTTGGCATCATCATAGACAGCTCAGTGAAGATATCTGCTTAAAACACATAAACAATTCAAAGGAAAAAAGGAACAAGCTGCTCAGCTGTATCAAAAACAAAAGGAATGATAATAAGCAAATTGTTTATGTGATACCTTAAGATTCTGTAATCAACAACCATTTAAAACTTCATTCGAATGATTCAAGTAGAATCCCAAAGAGCATTACACTTAGTAAGGTAAGCACAGAATGGGGAGTTGCTAATCAATGGTTATACAGATTAAGTAATGCAAGATGAGTAAATTTTAGGTATCTGCTGTACAACATTGTGCCTATAGGTAACAATTTTGTACTATGCACTTAAAAATCTGTTTAGAGTGCAGACCTGATGTTAATTGTTCTTGCCACAATAATATAAAAATTTAAATTAAAAAAAGAATTAGAGGGATTTGCACTTCTGTAGATGGACTTTTGGAAAGATAGTCAACCAAATAGTTCTAAAATGTCATGTTTTTAGCATGCCAAAGATAAGACTATCTTTCTACATGCGCGCACACACACACACCCCAAAATTCCACCAAACTCATTACCACTGAAAAATCACATTGCCAAATCTGAACTCTGAGAACAAAATTGACACATTTTAAAGCGGCGGCTCCTTTCTTAGAACTTTAAGCAAACATTATCTTTGGATGGGAGGAAAATGGGTGAAACTAATACCAATTAATTTCTCAAGAAAAAATAGTTTCACAGAAACTTTATAAAGTTTAATGGAGCAAGAGAATAAGTCTCTTCTGGATAATATTTTTATTGTCCTTTGAAAATTTTTTCACATGAAGACAGTATGATAGGTCCTAAATTTTACAATGCCAGAAAAAAAGCAATACCTACATACTTTTAAAAGATTCTTGAAAGTTAGACTGCAGAAAATATGGCCTAAAAAAAGCCCAGTTGTATTATAGCACCTAATTTGTTTGCAGATGATGTAAAGCCCATTCATTTAATTCAGCTGTGAATAATGTTACCAGTTCTAGGATTTGAAACCAATCTGAAAGAATTATAAGAGACATTGTAAACATCAGCCACTGGGTGAACAAGTATCTGGTGGTGAAATTCTCCCCAACAGAAAATCAAAGAATGGTTCTTTCAGTAGTTACTCCCTTCCAAGTCTGCATGGCACCACTTAGTAGTCGATGTCTCTCCAATTGAAGTAACTTCAAATACTGAAGTTTAGTTCTCAGGAAGATCACTTATTTTGCAGCCCTCTCCAGGCTGTTTCTTTGCCTTGCCTTGCTGGTTTTCCCCTTGTTAGAAATCAAAGGAAGGAAATTTCCCCCATGGATTTCTATATTGAACAAATAGAATTTATTAAATCCCTCTAAAAAAATGAATCCTACACAGACAGGATTATTCTGAATCTCATCATCTTTGGTGGGAGAAATGGGTTGTTATGGATCTTGGGACCTTGGGGAGAAGAGAAAGAAAAAAGAAAAAAAGAAAACAGAAAAAGCAAACTACCTAAAAGGAGGCATCACAGCTAGAAGAAGGCAAAGAGCCCTGGGCGTTGAAAGGTGTGGGGTCTATACTCGTCTCCAGATGAAGTAGAAAGCACTTTCCTTTCTACAAAATGATGAGGTGGGATTCAGTTTTCCATATACCTCTCTTTCTCTCTAATTCTAAAATATGCATCTCAAGATAAATCCAGAGACTTTGTTTCTCTTTCTGAGCCCAAGTGGGAAAATGATATGTTAGAACTGCTGCGAATAACACAATCATGTTTTGTGTAAGCAAACTCAAAATTATTTCAGGCCAAACATTAAATCTATGGTCCTATTGAATATATGCTTCCTGGGTTTAAAAGCTGAGGTTGTTCTTAGGTGAAAATTCAATATTTTGAGACCCCTTTTTGTATATAACTCACAGAAAATAAAAATGCATTGATTTAATTCTTTCCTAAGACACATTTCTTAATCTGATGACAATAACAAAACCTCTTTCTACAGATGTCTCAATCAAATCAAACAATATTCTATTGTTGTACATCTGAGCAAAAAGACTTATTTTTTCTTTTTTAATGAAAATTACAACTTTAGGTTATACTACAGAATAAAAATTGATTTAAAAAATTATAATCTAGAAGGACGTATTCCAATAACTGCGTCTATTTTTCTGTTTATAAATTAAAAAGTTTTTTTTGTTTTTTTTTTTTTTTTGCTAGCACTTTGAGTTTAGTCAAGGAGGTACAGTAAGCTGCCTTCATAAAGTTTCTCTAGCCAGAACCTACAGAAGGTAGGGAATGTACTGGCTTCTCTGAAGTATTCATATTAAAAGGAAACAGAATCACTGCATGAGATATAAACAGAGAGAAAAACAAAAAAGCCTAGAAGAAAGAATGTGAACATCAGCTAAGGCTTTAGGAGCAATCAGACTATTGCTTTCATACACCATCCCAGGTCACATCTCTCCGGGGTGACCCAGCTCCTCTCCATGAGAGAGCCCCGTTCACCTACAATGGAAGGCTTTCTGGTCTCAGTTAATAGTCATCATTATAAACATAACAATGGTAATAATAGTCATAGTGTACCTACTACATTCAGCAATTTGTAAAAGGCTTTTAATTATTTGGATGCTCTTAACCAAACTCTCCGGAAGCACATGATGTTCTAACTGGGAGCATTTTGACTGGCTTGACCAAAGATGATTTTTGTGAAAATGTCAGGGGAACATCTTGACAGATGCACTCAATTTGCCAGTATTTTTGCAAGTACACTACCATTTTCCATGCAGCTGTACTTAAAGGTTATGACCAAGAAACCAAGTGTGATTTGTACTTTTCACATTTGTAGGGTTCCCGCTGGTGCCAACCACTATCCATGCTATTACCAGGGCCGTGTACTTCAATGACAAGTAAGTATTATGGTGATGTTTAAGTTAACATATTCATAAATAAAATGTATTTGTGTATTAATTGTCCCCTTGCCCTTTTTCAGCTGCTGGCTGAGTGTGGAAACCCATTTGCTTTACATAATCCATGGACCTGTCATGGCAGCACTTGTGGTGAGAATTAGTTTTTTACTGCAATATTAGTATTATCTCTTAGTTGAGATTTCTGTGTATATAGTTCTATGTATCATATGTTTTATAACTTCAAAATGAAGCTAATTTGACGATATTCTATAGTAAAAAAAAGCAATTTGATTTTAGACTCTTCAAAAAAATGCCTTTTACTTACACATGGAGGGGTTATCATGAGCTCATTTTCATTACAGACTCACACTATAATAGCAATGTAGCTCATATTTTAAGATTTTTATAACTAGATTCTCCTAGGTAAAGGTGAGAGGCCAAGGGGCTGCAAGAAGTTTGCTTGTGTTATGAACATCTAGGATCTTCGAAAACTTTGACATTCCAAAGCTCTAAAAGTCTTTGGTTCTGTGAACTTAAGGTCCAGAAATTCAAATATTCAACACAAGCTCAATTAATGAGTTAGTAATAAATAGTGGACTCCCAGCCAAATGTCAGATTCTTACTGAGGATGCTACGGTTCTTATTTACCTAGGATTCAGTAGCCTTGGCCTCATGTCTTAGCTCTATCATCTACCAGCTCTGAAAATTTAGATGAATCAATTAACCTAAAAATGTCCCCTGATTTTTTTAAGGAAAAAGTTCGATTAAATAATCTTTCAGGTTCTTTTGGAAGATAATCTCTAACTCTAGGTCATTAAAACTTAGTACTGCTCCATATCTTTATCTATTAAAAATAACAAAAATAATAATAGCTACTCATAAATTCATTATAAAATATCTCCTAATAAAATAATAAATGAAGTAAAATGAAGTAAAAACTTTAGCAATTATTCTTATATTTAAAATTCTAAAACACATATTTCTTGCCTTAATTACCTAGAAATTTTTAAGGAAATGCGGATTCTAGGATCCAAATTATAAATGTGTATCTGAGATGAGTATATGCATACTTCACTGTGAATGACCATAAATTAACAGAAATTGATATATTTGGAATTCTTATTAATTTCATGACTAAAGGAAATGCACATTAGTGCATTTCAAAACTAAAAAAAAAGATTCAGCAATTAACAAGGTGAATCATTTATACCTTAATAGTTGATTTTTCTCATTTTGAAAGAGCTGCCCATGCAAATATGGGCACTTGATTTATGACAGCAGCACTTTTGGGCAGAGGAAGGAGAGGGTCAATAAGATATACATACAGAAAAAATACAAACATGTATTTAGTAATTGCATATGTGTGGGGAAAAAGTAAATTCTGATTCCTTCCACAACCAGACACAAATAATGTGTTTTTAGTGAACTGTAGGTTTAAATGTGAAAGACAAAACAATAGAGGTCCCCTAAAAAAGACACATTATGTGAGTATCTTCATGAGCTTCAGATACAGAAAGATTTCTAAAGCAGGATACAAAAGGCACTTAAGGAAGAGATTGATAAATCAACTACATTAAAATGAAGACAACATTTAAAGACTGAAAAGACAAAACTTAAGAGTCCAAGAACGTATCTGCAATGTTCCAAATAAAGACTAATCAATTTATGAAAAAGTGTTCAGCTCGTGTATCATCAGGAAAATGCAGATTAAAACAAGAATGAGGTAATACTACACCCCTCCACCACCCCCGCCGTAGAAAGGCTCATATTAAAAAGAGTGTTCATACCAAGCGTTGGCAAGGGTGATGAGCAACTGGAACTCTTTTATATACTGCTGGAGGGAACATAAAATTAAACCACTTCTCTAGAGCCCTAGAAATGCTGAGCAAATTGTGCTACCTATCAGGTAGACTCTCATGTTCTATATAGGTAACATTTGTTGCTCACACTGGATAAACAAGAATTGAGAACAGTGCGCATTCTTAAGTGATACTTTTCTGTATGATTTGCTCATAACACCATATATCTGCAGGTCAATTTCTTCTTTTTGCTCAACATTGTCCGGGTGCTTGTGACCAAAATGAGGGAAACCCATGAGGCGGAATCCCACATGTACCTGAAGGCTGTGAAGGCCACCATGATCCTTGTGCCCCTGCTGGGAATCCAGTTTGTCGTCTTTCCCTGGAGACCTTCCAACAAGATGCTTGGGAAGATATATGATTACGTGATGCACTCTCTGATTCATTTCCAGGTAAGGAAGCCAAAGGTGTATTTATTCAACTACTGTGCTTATTCAGCTAGCTGATTTTAACTCTAAAGCCCATGATCTTTTGTTATTATTATTTTATTTATTTATTTTTTATTTTATTTTATTTTATTTTATTGAGACAGAGTCTCGCTCTATCTACCAGGCTGGAGCACAGTGGCACGATCTCAGCTCACTGCAACCTCCGTCTCCCGGGCTCAAGCAATTCTCCCACCTCAGCCTCCTGAGTAGCTGGGATTACAGGTGTGTGCTACCAGCCCGGCTAATTTTTGTATTTTTAGTAGACGGGGTTTCACCATGTTGGCCAGGCTGGTATCAAACTCCTGACCTCAGGTATTCTGCCTGCCTTGGCCTGGGATTACAGGCGTGAGCCACTGCGCATGCCTGACAAGCCCATGATCTTCAATGTCATAACATTTGAACCTCCAACTCAATAAGCCCAGCCAAAATTCTGAAGGACACCCGTTTTTTTGAGGCTCTTTGTTGCTGTTTCTTTCTGTGCCTGCTTTCCTGTCATTCCCAGGGCCCTCAGCTGGTCCCATCTAGGCATGTTATTCTTGGTCACAGATACAGAAATTGTCAGATCTTCCTTTATAAGTAAGTGCTGGCTCTGGGGTAATGAGAAATTTGCACAAGGTTGTCCATGCCTCCTGCTCTATCACTCTCCATTTGTCAGGCGAATGTTAGGAATCCATTCATGACAGTTCAGCGCTATAAAGGGAAGTTGTATCCAGGCCCCTCCTCATGTAAGAGAGAATGCAGTGGGCTCTCAGGGGCTGTCCTGGGCTGTCCAGTGTCTGCCACACTGGATAGGAGAATGGCTGCCCTAGTTCCATTCACCTTTCCCCAGATCTAAAGCCCCATTGAAAGCATAATGCTGTATTTGGATAGCAAGATAGGTTGTGGGAGTTCTCGGCAGGAGTAATTCTATCACAGTCTCTTAGGCCAGAGTTTTGCTGTCTCTATTACAAATTTCAAAATAGTTTTATTTTCTATATTAGGCTTAATGTCAGGAGAAGGTCAAAATTAATAGGGCTAGAAAGAAAGTTTAGGGATCGTTTGAATAGTTCGAACTGTTCTTTTGGCCATAATCAAAACTTAGGCACAAGAAATCTTCAAGCAGTGACCAAGACTCAGGCAGTTTCTCAGTCCATGTCCTTATCCGAGCGATGAACTTGGCGGTGGGTACAGTACTGCACTAGTTCACCATGACAACATAGGACACAGACCCACAGCCACCCACTATGACACTTGTCCTTATAAAAGATCCCTCTACTGAATTCTGCAAGGTCTCTATTTTTAAATTTTCTAAGTGTAGTTTTTTTTTCAAATTCACCATAATCAGCATATGCTGGTATAAATCTCTATGTTAAAGGGAGCAAAATATTAATTAGATTTACTAGAGCTGTCCTTTTAGCCAAACGATGGAATCCTAACAAGAAAAATATATTTCTAAGAGAATATTCTTGTAGTGCAGCACTGACTATGAATGGTAGATAATTCTTTTTCTTGCTTTTTTTTTCTTCATCAGGCCTTCTCTAGGCAGTTTATTATATTGTTTACTAAACAACATAATGCACACAAAAATAACTTCAACTGCATTTTTCCTTCCCTTTTTAGGGCTTCTTTGTTGCGACCATCTACTGCTTCTGCAACAATGAGGTAAGCATGCATTTCATATAATACTATCACTTGTTTATGTAAAGGCAGCATTTTTTCCAAAGGGCATCCGTACACATTTCATTTCATCTCACTTCTACAGTTGACCTCATAGTGTTTTGTGATTAGCAACATTATATTTTTTCCACTACTCCAAGCTGAATCTTATCTATGGATGTGGAGTACAATGGCAAATATGATTCAGACAGGCAGATAATTTCCTTGAGTTGTGTCTTAAACAGATCAGCACCCTCAGGAGCAATAGTGAAAGCTATTCTGGATGCCATTACAAACAGAAGTCATATTCCTATTCCCTTTGGAAGACCCAAGCCCTCACTAGGGCAGAGACAATCTCCATTCGGTTTGTACTAGTTCCTCACCTTCTTTTCCAGTTGCTTGTGCTAACGCCCTACTACTTATTCAGCATTTTGAAAATCACCCTGAAGTTAAGATTCAAAAAAGATTCTCAGATAATCTACAATGTGAATATTTAGATCAGTAAAATCTAGAGAGCCATATGGCTGATCAATTCTGTTCTCAGGGTGTTTTTAGCCAGAGTTACCCTTTCTTCCAACCAAATCTTGCCTGGGAGCCAAATCTATAAAACATAAAAGTGGAGCTTCTATAGCTCCAGACATCCTTCCAAAGAACTTCCAGGGTTTTAGGGAACATGAATCAAAATCTTCCTCATTTTTCAGGGAAGAAATCTAAACTCCAGAAAGATCATGTGATTTACCCAATGTCACAAATGCACTTATGGTTATAACCCAGACTGGGACACAGATTTCCTGTTTTTCAATTAAATTGATTAAGTCCCAATTAACTTATCTATATCTATAATTTCTTCCTGGAGCTATGTTAATATGCTTTTTCTAGGACCACACAACTTTTAATGTCAAAGCATTTTTGAACATTTTAAATCAATTCCTATTAAGAATAATTCCATACAAGGCAAATCACATTTTGCCAAGACATCAATATATTACTTTCCTATTAGTAATTAGAAACATTTCTAACCATTGTCAGTTGATAATTTATTCTCTATCTTTTTTCTAAGTTAAATAATATTTAGTGAGCACCTACAATATTTTGCTATTCTGTGACCTGTTCATACCTGTTTCCAACCCCAACATGACAAAGTTTTTATTGTTCCTATTCTCCATTTTAATTATTACATTTTATTCCTTCCTTTCTTCATCCATTCATCTACCAACTCATTCCTTCATTCAACAAAAATACATTGTGCATTTACTATTGCTAAGGGCTAGACTAAGGGCCTAGAATAGAAATGAAAAGACATCCTTCCATTGCCTGCTGTTAGAGTGGCAATATTTTTAGAATTTTAATATTTTATAGAATGATAAAAACTAATAAATGAGTAGGGCCTAAGTCACCCCATGTTTTTATCAATTTCTGTGAATGTATATCCATGCCTTTTGGGTTGTTTCAGGTGGCATGCAAAATACATTTTTTATCTAAAATAATATCAAAATAGAGCTAATATGAGAAATCAGGTTCAGTGGGGCATACCTGGAAAAACACAAGAGGATTGCATGCATTCGTAAAAATACCACAATATTTATTGTGTCTTATCTATGATACTGTCATCGGAAGTGTCAGACATAGAAAGCAAACCCAGGGGTACCCTAGCAATTGAATGTCTCGAGTTCATTTGAGTATATGTTATCTCTGATTTTGAAGTAAAGAAACCATTTCCATTTTCATTAAGATCCCGTTACTGGGGGAAGGTACAAGTGTGACATTTCTAATAATATAGAATTGTGTACTGTGCCAAATGTAATATCACAGGCCCATGGATTTTAGGCATCTGGGTCTCAGCTGGGCATTCTGTGAATGCATCACCTTGCAATATTGAACACAGGCAGGGCACTCACACATGCAGGAAGTTATTTCCAGCTGCATCTAAGATAGGGCTGTGATGGGATGATGCCTCGCTGAATACTGAGTTTTAGCAGAAATCTAGGGGGCTAACTCAAAGTAATAATGAGATCACATCACATTGTGTTATGTGCAATTTAATTTTGATTATGATTGGTATGTTATCAGTGAAATTATTGTTTCATTTTTGAATTTCGATTCATTATTGGTATGTTATCAGTGAAATGATCATTATGAAAATGAAATATATAGAGAGTCAGTGGGTAGACTAGAAGCAGGAAAGGAACTTGAAGAATTAAAGTAATAGAAATCAGGAGATGATCATGAGAGCATGCTTATGTATCAAGCATTTCCTATAATGACTCTTCCAAGTGAGTGGACATTGATTATCCAAACATATCGGTAAATTATTAGGTACCTAAGAGACCTGAAAAAGATGATTGCAGCTATAAAAATGCACAATTTGTTTCCAAGAAGTAGCATAGAAATGAAAGTTCTAACAACACACTGGATTTTCTCCCTTTTCTTGTGTCTTGCTATTCTCCGTACATCGTGGATAAAATAGTTTACAGATGGAAGTAGCATGATCAGAAACATCTCCATTTAACTGTCACACATTGGAGTGTGCAAAAGCTAAAATTTTGTTTATTTCCTGTAGCTTTTCTTGCGTTCAAGAGACTATTCCACCAGCCTCTAGTGGTTTACAGCAGCCTCTTTATAGAAAATATTCAGTCAATTCAAAAAGCCTTTGTCCAAAAGAGCAACTAGCTACCAAGTTATAATGCCAACACCCACTGTTGAAGTTCACACTGGTTCCCCTTACTACTAAGCCCTCGAGAAGTCTTTTCACTCTGTGGCCTCCTTGATGAAGCCACAGCCCTATTCTGACTCACAAGTTCTTTCCGCCAAGCCACCCGAGGAGCCTGGAACTCCAGCTCCTTTCTTCACACCACGTAGAACCTGTGAATCTATCTTAAGCACATGCCATAGCCGTTGCTGCTCCGCTGTTGGACATGGTGCCAGGGGCAAATGTGGAGTTTCTTTTCAGGGCTGGCTATTTTCAGGACTGTGCTCTTGAATCAAAAAGAAAAACTTGATATAATGGAGTGTTCCTAAGAAAGCAAATTATCTCTTGCTTGATTTCTTCTGCCCATTTTCCCAGGTACTCCCACCATGAAGGGGAAATGCAAGGCCATTTGTGCGTCTTTCTCTCCTCTTCCTCTCAGGCCTCTTAGGGCTGTGCACTCACCACTTCCCCTTCCTGTCTGTGACGGTCTCTACCTATATCATATTCTACATGTTCTCTACCCTGTAGCTTTTAGTAAAATACTATCTGCAGACCAGTAAGATTTTCACAACATATGCAAAGAGAAGTTTTTTCTGTTTAGAAATTCTCCCACTCAATAAAGCCTGATTTTCAATACAATGTCTTTCTAGAGACATAAGAAAGCCAGTTTTGAGACAGTCTCAAAGCTAAGCAATAATTTTCTTTGTTCTAGACCAGTATTCTCAAACTTAAGTGTACATCAGAATCACCTGGCCTGGAAGATTTGTGAAACCAGGGATTCCTTGGCCCCAGCAGCAGTTTCCTATTCAGTAGGTCTGGGGTGGGGTTTGAGAATTTGCATTTCTAACCAAGTTCCCAGGTGATACTGATGCTGCTGACCCAGAGACTTCACTTTAAGAACCACTATTCTAGACACAATCATACTTGTTCTTCAAGCAGTGGATGACCTTGACTTAATGAATTGGGGAGATGTGGGAAATTTTTTTAAGAAAATTAAGAAATACAATGGTTAAATGTTTTCAAAAAGTTTAACTTTATTATAAATGATACTTATGTATTGTTATCCTTTAGAGCAAAGAATCTTCCCCAAACATAAGAGATAATAAATGGGAATCAGAAAGCTCTGATTCTATAATCAAGTACTCAGTTAACTCAATTATAGAGCATATAAATTTTGTAAGATAAAATCAGAGACCAGTAGAGATATTGCAGCTATGGCCTCCAAAAGGCTGAAAAGAATGTTGGCAACAACTTTGTAAATAATATTCACAAGTATCCCTTAGCATCTAATTAATAGGGCTTAATAGGAATCTAGCTTTCAGAAGTCGTATAAAACCATCTAGGCCAGGGGTGGTGGCTCACGCCTGTAATCCCAGCACTTTGGGAGGCCAAGGCGGCTGGATCACAAGGTCAGGAGATTGAGACCATCCTGGCTAACACAGTGAAGCCCCGTATCTACTAAAAATACAAAAAAAAAATTAGCCGGGCGTGGTGGCAGGCCCTTGTAGTTCCAGCTACTTGGGAGGCTGAGGCAGGAGAATGGGGTGAACCTGGGAGGTGGAGCTTGCAGTAAGCCGAGATTGCGCCACTGCACTCCAGACTGGGAGACAGAGCGAGACTCCGTCTCAAAAAAAAACAAAACTACAACAACAAAAAAAAACGTCTAAAGTGTGCAATTACTTTTTAACTTCCAGGGAATTTAAAGCGTTTTTTTTTTTAATCATGATTTTTAAATCTTAAGCTCAGGTTGCAGCAGGTCTGTTAGATTGTGGTGACATTGTGAAGGAGTAGGCGTTACAATCTTTGCATTCATTGGATCAAAACTCCAGAGGCAAACCTCACCTTCTATTCCGCAGTGCATAACTATAGTAGGTACTTAGAATGAACTCAGGAAAAGAAAGGAGAAAGACAAAAACATTCAAATCCAATCATGAAGACTCTAACCTTATTTTGTTTTGTGCAAATGTAGAAACCAAGGCCTAAATATACCAAGTTTACAAAGCTTATTAATAGAGCCAGGTATAATAGTTAAGTCTTCAAACTGTGAGGCCAGGGCTCTATTTTTTTAACTTGGCAATACATAAATGGATATAATCAGGAAAAAATGTAAAGTGAATAGTGTGTATTGCTTTTTTAGTGAGTGATGAATTTATGTAATTCAAATCTTTTTGTTGTTGTTACATTTATCCCATTTACAACTGATGTTTCTTTTATTTTCAGGAGCAACAAAACTCTCCCTGTTTTGTTTTGTTTTGTTTTGTTTTACAGAGTAAATGCCCTTATTCTTGTCATCAGAGCAGCATCAGATTCAACCTGTGATATTGTAGGAGATAATTGCCCTTATTAGTCTATAATTTTTTAAGTGTCTTTTATATGCTGCTAAGGGCCTGTTATTATATGAATAGTTTACTAGTCAAAGAAGATTGCCATCTCCACACAAAAGGATGGGTTATAATTTTGGACGCAATTAGAGAAGGCCGTGAACCTTTCTGTAATAATAACTTTAAAAAAATAGAAATCAAGCACATGGATACATATGTAACAAACCTGCACATTGTGCACATGTACCCTAAAACCCTAAAGTATAATAAAAAAAAAAAAAAAAATAGAAATCAAACTGTTTGGCCCCATGCTGGGCTGTGTACTTTATTAATATAAATGGATACTCTGATGGGAGTTATTTTAAAAGGACAAGTGAGAAATAAAAGACCTCTTTTTCATACTGCATACTTTTGCAGACTAACTCTAAACTCATAACTGCCTACTTGGATACTTGTAAATATCTGTGCAAGTTTCAGCTACAAGGATAATCTTGGTATTTAAGAGATGCTGAATCTGTGGAAATTATCAGCTTCCTTTTTTTTTTTTTTGAGACGGAGTCTCACTCTGTCCCCCAGGCTGGAGTGCAGTGGCATGATCTCGGCTCACTGCAAGCTCCGCCTCCCAGGTTCACGCCATTCTCCTGCCTCAGCCTCCTGAGTAGCTCGGACTACAGGCGCCCGCCACCATGCCTGGCTAAATTTTAGTATTTTTAGTAGACACAGGGTTTCACCGTGTTAGCCAGGATGGTCTCAATCTCCTGACCTCATGATCCGCCCGCCTCGGCCTGCCAAAGTGCTGGGATTACAGGTGTGAGCCACCACGCCCGGCCTATCAGCTTCCTTTGACTGGAGACATTGCTTCTCCAAAAATGTGCTTAACCTGTATATTTCCCAGTTTCTCAATGGGGCATTTGATGGTTCCTAGATTATAACCCTGGCATTTAAAGCTACGGTAATAGTACAATCCAAATAAAGCCAGGCTCTGCTTGGTACTGTGGCTTTGCCACATTCTAGCTATATGACTCTGGACACATTGCATAACCTCAGTGCCCCATCCTTAAAGTGAAGACAGTAGTGCCCTTCCCATAGGGCTGTTGTGAGGATTAAATAAGTTAATACAAATCACATACTTATGGTACATAGTAAACACTCAATAAACAGCTGAAACTTGTTATTCTATCTTTTGTTCTTGTGTGGCTTTTTTCAATACAACTTTCAGCTGCATGGTCCACCTTATTCCTTAGCACTTGAAGTTTTTGTCTTTGTCTGTTTTAAATCACTTTAGATATAAGTACCCTGCATGCAAGCACTCATTAACTCCAAAACAAAATAAAATGAAACTCAGGATGTGTTGCCTGCATAATCTGAAAAGTCTAATATTCCAAATTATCAGATTGCTAAATAATTCTGATTGCCATTTGTCACCTCAAACCTTACGGTTGCTGTGCTGTGTGAAGATAAACTACCCCCTTTAGTTGCTTTTTGAGGAATCATTTGACTTTGTCTTTCCCTGAGTAAAACCTTTAAAAATATATGAACAATACTAATTATTCTCAGAGGAGATTGTTACTCTACTAGATACAGAAAAAAAAATATATTTGCCACAGAACCATTCAGCCTTATATTATACATATAGTTTTATAACATTAATCAGTTTTGCTGTCATTTTTCTCATCTTTCAGATTTGTACAAATGTAAAGTAGATAAAATGATTCTCCATGATCAAGTAGTTACATGATTTATTTCACATTATACATTCCCCAGGTTCTCTCTCATGTGTTTAGCTGTCATATGTGAGTTTGGCAGCAGAATGAACTAAGGATGTATAATAAATTGATGCACATATTTTTATGTAAGCTTGTCGTATGTACTGAGCAATAGAAACTCAGAAATACAGAATAGAGATTATTGCAATAATCTCTTTTTTAGTTTTGTTCAGCTATAGAGAAAAGCAAGAAGTTTGGAGACAACAGGAAGGAGCAACTTAACTACTAAATTGAATTTGGTTCTATAAAAAGCAGAGCTAGACAAGCAAATTCACTGTCTGTGGTACTGTTTTCAGTTGTGGTTATTGTAGTTTTCATATTTAGAGCTTTCTGATGTTAACATCTTTGCCTCTTGTTTTCAATATATAATTTATCGTATTTATAAAACAAGTCTGGCAAGTTTGTTTACATTTTAGAAGTCTTTCAAAAGAGAGAAATAAAATCTTATTCTTAAAAAGTTGTCATGGCATTAACCAGAGGTGTATCTGGCATACCCCATCTCAAGTCATGTCAGACAAGGAAAAATTCACTGTACGAGGCCATTATCATAAAATCCAGAACTGTGCTATGGTTTACATATATATTTTTCATGTGCACACTTAAATTAAAAACTTCTGCGTTATCAGGGATGGTAGCATGTAAAAAGTTTTGTCAACCTTTCTCCCTATTATGACATGTATACCACATTACCTGTGAAACCAAATCAACTTTTATTCATTGGATATGAAAGCTAAAGAAACCTTTTCTTAAAACTAGCAAACAACCTTGCCAGGGGTAATTTAAGCAAGTAACTCAGTTCTTCCATTTGCAAATTCTTCTTCCAAGTTGGTATATTCTGTGGCCACAGCATACACAGCCCAGCCCTTTAGATCAGAATTACAATTTAACTGTCTTTAAATCTGATAAGCTCTAAGAATGATGTTCATACACTTTGCATGGATCATTTCTGACTATCATATAAAAACAAGGCTCCTTTTTCTCTTCTAGGTCCAAACCACCGTGAAGCGCCAATGGGCCCAATTCAAAATTCAATGGAACCAGCGTTGGGGTAGGCGCCCCTCCAACCGCTCAGCTCGCGCTGCAGCCGCTGCTGCGGAGGCTGGCGACATCCCGATTTACATCTGCCATCAGGAGACGAGGAATGAACCAGCCAACAACCAAGGCGAGGAGAGTGCTGAGATCATCCCTTTGAATATCATAGAGCAAGAGTCATCTGCTTGAATGTGAAGCAAACACAGCATTGTGATCACTGAGCCATCATTTCCTGGGAGAAAGACCATACATTTAAAGTGTTCTCCATCCTCCCAGGAACCGAACATATCATTTGTGAAGAATTATTCAGTGAATTTGTCCATTGTAAATCTGAAGAAAGTTATTCTTGGTACTATTGCTTTGGGAGACGGTCTAGGAATGGAGTCTCCCACTGCAACTTGTGAACTCCATCATTCATCCAGGACTGAGATGCAAATGTCACAGTAATGCAAGCAAAGTATCAAAGAAAAACAATGAAATTGACCTAGTTCAGATACAGGGTGCTCCTTGTCAATACTGAGCCATTTATACCTTTGAAAAATTAAAATCACTGTCAATATTTTTATTTTTAACTCTGGATTTTGAATTAGAATATTTCTGTATTTGGCTATGGATCTGATTTTTAATTTTTTTAATTTTAGCCAATTCTGATGTTACTGAGATGTTTTACTATCCTTACAACGTAAACCACATGAACTACGTGACCTCTGCAAGACAAAGTGGCTTTCTAATAGAGAGATTAGTAAATATGTGAAGAAAAAGACCTGCATTTGGCAGGAAGATGTATGCTTTGAATGCAAAAGAAATTTAGAGTCAATTTGCTTAAAGCATTACATGCTCAGCTTGGTTTTGGATAAGCCTGTCCATTGGGCAGGACCTAGCTGTTGTAAAGAATTGGTCTTAATGTTGAATGTATTTTGGTTGCTGACATTTATAAACTGAGAGGTCACAAAGAATATATTACTAAAAATTTTTACAAAACTGCCAAAAATATAATTCTTCGTGGAAGACAATACTCCGTTTAAAGAGAGTTTGCCACTTCCCTAAACTCCAGGATTTATAAAGCAAATTACTCCAAGGTTTATAAAGCAGATTACCTCTTGTCCTTGGGTGCTATCTAGCAGTAAAAGATACATTTGTTGAATATTGGTAATTAAAAGACTCCACATAAGTCCATTAACTGCTTTCCACCCAGCTTCAAAGCTTAAAAAGATCTCAGTCTTTTCCAGGAAGATCCAGGAGGGCTAATTAGAAATCAGTTTGTGGTTGACCTCTTGTTTCTTGTTATTACCAAAACAGGAGGGGAAAAAATTAACTGCTCCAAGTTTAACCATAAATCAATTCATGTTTAACGTTTCTCATTAAAATCTAGTATTATATACCCATATCTCTCTTTACTTCCCAGTATAAGATTTTTGAAAATCCTGAATAAACCAGTATCATTACTGGCACCTGGAATTAATTTGTGAATTTGCAACAGTAATCAGAGTTACTATTATTTAATTTGTATACTAAATGAGGAGGTACATGGAAACCCTCCAAATCTCCAGTCTCATCTATGTCATATTTTGCCACTGCCTTTCAGAAGTGATTTAGTTGTGGAAAGATAATAAACTGATTTGTTATGGTTACATATTTAGTGCACCCAGAGAAAATTATATTTCTACAGAGAAAATGAATTTGGGATACTAAAGTAGTTTAAGTCTCCTTTACTGAATGTAAGGGGGGGATTGAAAAGAAGGTATTTTTCCAATCACAGTGTTATGTAGTATTGTTCTATTTTTGTTTACAAACATGGAAAACAGAGTATTTCTGGCAGCTGTGGTATAAATGTGATAATATATTGCTAAAATATTTTAGATGTTGTTATGCTAATATAGTAGGGGCTGAAGAAAACAAAATAGCTTATTATAGAATTGCACATAGTTCTGCCCAAATTA
This sequence comes from Symphalangus syndactylus, assembly GCF_028878055.3. NCBI lineage: Eukaryota > Metazoa > Chordata > Mammalia > Primates > Hylobatidae > Symphalangus > Symphalangus syndactylus. The sequence continues at coordinate 107,512,843 of NC_072425.2, forward strand.
TGTGAAATGCTTATGCTTGTGTATATGTATAAATTAATACAGAGTATGTTAAAAGCAAAAAGATGTATATTTGCATATTTTTCTAAAGAAATATATTATTCATCTTTTCATTCATTCATCTTGTCTCCTGCTCATTCCATGCTGTTTTTCATTTCAGCCATGGGCTGCTACCATCCCATCTCGTTTGTACCGTAGGAGTGGGAAAGATAATCTAAAAGCATAGGTTAGAAACCATACACAAAAATATCAAGGTTATTATCTTTATTAGTACAAACATCTTTAGTCTCAATTTGATTGTAAATTCAGTGACACTGTTCTCATGCCCTTGATAACACAAAACCACACACCAGTGTCAATCAATATTGCATAAGTTTAGGAAGCACAGCAAAGAAATCAAGTGTAAGAAAGTATTATACCCTTTTATTGTTCTTGTTTTTTTATTCATTATTCTGGGACCAGACTTGATCTGTCCAATATCACATCAGATCCTTAGAATTGTTACAATCATTGGCTTTTAATATAGTTTGGGAGAGAGACTAAGGCTAGACGAAAGGCAACTAATTAACTATCATTAGAATGCATAAAGGGCACCATTGGAAAGATTTTCAGATCTGGAAAGTATGAAATGGAAAAAATGAGGATTAAATGAGAACTCTGATGGACTAAAAAGGGGAAGAGGAGCAATTTGTACATTCTCATTACGTGAGAACATCCAAAATTGTGACCTCAAGAGATCTGGGAAACTTCTTCTGAAAGGATATGTAAGGAATACATCTTTCCCTTACATTCCAGGGGGAATACAAATATATACTATTATCATTGTGATTTTGAGGAACAAAAACAATGTCCCATCATACCATAAAACATGATTCCTCAAGAGATAAGTTTGTACTCAGACGGTCAGCTTCCCTTTTGCTTTGACTCCTATTTTTTGATCCAAAACAGGCCTTTAGGTGCAAATGAATATTACAGTTACTGCAGGAGAAAATGTTGGAAAAAACATGACAAAAATGCTATCATCCTTGAGCTACAATCATTCTCATTCATTACTTCATTCATTAGACATCGATTCAACAGATGTTTCATATGCCTTCCATCCTGCTATATAACAAATATTTATTAATGGTAGTTATCAAGGCAAACCTTCTTTACAGTAGGGACTGCTTCTTTTCGGTGCAGGGGTAAAAATCAAAACCTGCTAAGTGAACCGTTACCCTAAAACCATAACCACTGATATCTTTGGGGTGGAAGAGCAGAGTGACACATGTGGCTGGAGGTGGTAGCTGAGTGTGATCTTCCCTCCTCATTAACACTGGACATAAGAGCTCTAGTTGTAAGAAACATTCTCAGAACGAGATCTCAGGACAAAGTCTCAAGCAGGACTCACTTTCTTGACAACAAGGTCTACAATGGTGGTTCTTTCATTGGTTAGATTACAGCTTAACTAGTTATCACAGGAGTTAACACTTTTGGGTTTAAAATGAAATTATTTATGAAGAGGGTATATCAGAATCCATATTTAGAAGAGCAATCAGGTAAAAGCAGAAGGAAATTCTATTTGCTATTTTGACAGAGTAAAAAAAATGACATTCCTAACTTAAGCTTATGAAAGTTGATTTACTGAACTAATAACTCATATCATGCAGGAGGTTACAGGAAACAATAACTGGAAACATGCAGAAAAGGATGATAACATGTGCATGTGAAGGCAAAGGAAGATAGAGAAGCAACATTTGCAAATTAAGAACTAACTGTATTTCTGATTTTTTTTTCTTCTGGACATGAAATTAACATTTTTTAATATCTCTGAATAATATGAAGCATTGAAGGAAAGAAAACACAGTCATTGAAACTGTAACCAAAAAAGAACAGGAAGATTTTCTAATATCATATCTTCCTCCATTCAGATTGTCAGAGATTTTTCCATTATCTTAAGCATTGGCCAGCCAGTCTCTTAAGTCACTGATCAATGCCCATTTTCCATTTACAGAAATTCAATGCCTTCTATCTAGCTTTCCCAGAAATCCTTCCACTGAGACACAAGCTGTTCCATCACTCCACCTATTGACCAGCAATGCCATGTCATGTCACTACAGTCTCTTTTGCTTAAGAGACCTGTTATCTTATTTTAATTTGGAGAATATTGCCTCCAATAAAATCTCAGAGTCTTGCAGGTGAAGTGTCTAATAGAAATTCAATACAACCAGTTGCGACGTCTTTAATGAAAAAAATCAGAAAAGATTGAGAAATCTGTCTCCATCCAAATCTGCCAGACTGGCTGATTAAAGCTAGCACACTGGTCTCTCATACAGAGGCCATACAACTAAACATAGAACCAGCTGTAAACTCCCGAAATCTCTGCACAGCAGAAGCTGTGGCTAGTCTCTGTGCAGCAAGCATTTCTCAGCATGTAGTCCCTTCTTCACTGCACTCATGCATTGCAGCTTCTGTATGCTCTCATCAGGAGAGGAATATTGTGAGCTTAAAGATGTTAAAGCATCCCTTTAATAGAGATAATTTAAGAAGAAAGAGAGATAAACACTAATCATTAAAACACCATACTCAATATAATAGACGAATAGACATTAGCTCACCTACTCTTTATAACATTATGTATCCTCTCTTTATGCCCATTTTAGTGATGAGAAAATTACATGGGAGAGAAATTGAATAAATTGTCTACCACAATCACACAGTTAGTAAGTAGCTGAGCTGGGATTTGAATCAAGGATACCCAATGCCTCTGCTTTTTAAATTGCCATCTTGGTGGTCCTACTATACCAGCCAGCCTCTCACAGGTAAGGCTGTTCCCGTTTTTTAGCTCTAAAAAATATTACATAGTAAATTCCCATAGATTAAGAGAAGAGAGATCACTCACAACGTGTATCTTTTTGGTCCAAAATTAACTTAATTCAATGTCCCTAGATTCCTTCAACTAAAAAGGGTCTTCAGATGAAATTTATTTTTCTGTAATTTCAAGGGTTTCTTTCCATAGTGGTGATTTCTATTTTTAGCCAGAGAGTTTTTCAAACACAACACTAGTTTGCAGCTTCTTCACTTTGAATGTCATCTTTGTGCAGATATTTGAGAGACAAAACGTGTTTTGGGAAACTTTCCATGGTTTCTCAATGGACACACCAGTCCTAATTTCAGGCCTGCGAAAAAGCTACATATAAGTAGTCAGGGCTGCACTTAATACTATTGCTAGCAGGATTTCCACTTATTAGTTTCGAGAATTGGGGTCTGAATAGGTAGGATGATGAAGATTATTAATACCATTCACCCATTCAACTATGCACCAGATGATGAAAAAAGGTAGAGAGTCAAGAAAGAAGAGATATCGAGGAACATGAGGGACAGCCAAGATAGCAAACTGGTTAGGGTGCTAGTTCCCTCTCTGGATACCAACCTTGGACAAATTATAGAAGCAGAGAGGACATATGCATGTCAATAATTAGTAATTAATTTAAAAAGAAACAACAGAAAAAAGGAAGCCAGTAGGACTACTGGTTATAAAAATGCAATACCTGAAGTAACACTATACAGAATAGTTGAAATAAATAACACATGATAATTTAGACACCACTTTAATTAGTGAGTTAAAAACTAGATTGGAAATCTCAGTGGAAACAGGAAAGAATAAAGACATAGAAAGCAGAAAAGAAAAACCAAGAGATATAGAAATGGAATTGCCAATATCAACAGTAGGAGTACCAGAAAGACACAAAAAAATGAAAATGGAGAAGGGGACATATTCACAGAAATACGTTTTAAAACTCTGTATGGTTAAAGACAAAAGACCTCAACTAGCAATAACTCCAAAATGGCCAAATAAATGCCCCAAGCTAAAATTTTGTTAATATTGACAAGATTAGGGCAAGAAGAAATCGTGACCTGAGAGCAGGATAAAGATTCTCTGTTTTAGGAGAAAGACAGAGATTTGGTAATCAAAAAGCAATATGGGTAAGTTAATGAGTATGGGTCTTAAGATGTGTGAAATAAGTCTTCATATAACATTTATAATAAGGTGATCACAGTCGCCAATTAGAAACAGAGATTCTCTTAATGGAAAAAAAAAGCAAAACCCCACAGACAACAAGAGATGCACATAAGACACAAAGCGCAATAGGCAATAAGAGATATACATAAGACAAAAAGAAAACAAAAGATTAAAAATGAATGTGAAAAGTTATGCTGGGGAAATATGAACCAAGATAAATTGGAAGTTCTCTCTTAATATCTGACTAAATAGAATTTTTTTGTTGTTGAGATGGAGTTTTGCTCTTATTGCCCAGGCTGGAGTGCATTGGCGCGATTTCAGCTCACAGCAACCTCCACCTCCAGGTTCAAGCAATTCTCCTGCCTCAGCCTCCTGAGTAGCTGGGATTACAGGCATGCACCACCACACCTGGCTAATTTTTTTGTATTTTTAGTAGAGATGGGGTTTCTCCATGTTGGTCAGGCTGGTCTCAAACTCCTGAATTCAGGTGATCCACCCTCCTCGGCCTCCCAAAGTGCTGGAATTACAGGAGTGAGCCACTGCACCTGGCCCTAAAAAGAATTTAAGACAAAAAATATCCTAAAGGGTAACATATTGATACATTCAGGCTGCTGTAACAACATACCTTAGACTGGGTAATTTAGACAGAAGTTGATTGCCCACGGTTCCAGAGGCTGGCATATCTAAGACAAAGGCACCAGCAGATTTGATGTCTGGTGAGGGCCTGTTCCTCAAAGAAGGTATCTTCTATTTGTCTTCCCATGGTGGAAGACGGTAAGGGAGCTTCGTCAGGCCTAGTTATTTATTTATTTATTTATTTATTTATTTATTTATTTATTTATTTATTTATTGAGATGAAGTCTTGCTGTGTCTCCCAGGCTGGAGTGCAGTGGTGTGATCTCGGCTCCTGCAACCTCTGCCTCTTGGGTTCAAGTGATTCTCCTGCTGCAGCCTCCTGAGTAGCTGGGATCTCAGGCCTCTTTTATAAGAGCACTAATTCCATGCATGAGGGAGGCACACTCATGACTTAATCACTCCCTGAAAGGCCCCAACTCTTAATACTGTCACATTGGGGATTAAGTTTTAACATACAAGTTTTCAGAGAACACAAACATTCAGACCCTACAGATGATTTATCAGTTGTAATTGAGGATTTTAACACATATGTCTTAGAATATGCTAGATCAAACAAATAAAATATTAGTAGTATGGTAAAATTCCTGAAAAATACAACTATCAATCTCAAGCAATTAAAAATATACCAAACACTATACTCAACAAACAGGAAACATGCATTCTTTTAAATATACAGAGAATGTTTACTAAACAGCCATATTAAGATCCTAAAGACAACCTCCATTAATTCTGAAGAATTAATACCAGTCTATCATTGTTGGACATTTGGGTTGGTTCCAAGTCTTTGCTATTGTGAATAGTGCCGCAATAAACATAAAATTAAAAAAAAAAGAAAAGAATTAATACCATGCCAAAGATCTCTGATCATAATGCAAAAAAAATTAGAAATTAATAGCAAAATTGTAGCCTAAGCAATCCGATGTTGGAGGCAATAAACATATCTAACTAATCCTTGCTTTTAAAAGGATAGTAAGAATTAGAGAATGGTAGTGATCTTATATCAGCAACATATTAGTTTTACCTACAGTTGTCCCTGGATGTCCACCAGGAGATTGGTTCTAGAATCTCTCCCCCATACCAAAATCCAAGGATGCTAAAGTTCCTTATATAAAATGGTGTTGTATTTGCATACAATCTACATATACCCTTTCATATACTTTAAATTATCTCTAGATTACTTATAATACCTAATACAGCATAAATAATACAGTTATTATAATGTATTTTTCATCTGTATTTTTTCAATCATATTGTTAATTGCACTGTCTTTTAAACATATTTTTTATCCATAGTTGGTTCAATCTGCAGGTGTGGAATCCACAACTATGGAGGGCCAACTGTATTAATACTACTTCAATAAAGAAACCATTACATCTCTAAATTTATGGAACATGCCTAGAGCAGTTCCTAGAAGGAAGCTTAAACTTTAGATACTTTTAAGAAGAAATCAGAAAGTGAGCAACAGAGTAAAAGCAAAAACACAAGCAGGGCAAGGTCATATGAGACATTACCTTCATGTAACAATAACCTCCAAGTATATTTTCAAGCAAGCTATCCTAGAAAGGCTCACAGACTAAATTAAGATGCTCAAATCATGCAGTTTACTTAAGCAATTGAAAACACTTAGTGGGAAGCTTTGGGAAGGAGACGAGGTAGGTTAGCACACTTACGATAGAGCATTAGCATGATGTTATAGCCACAGTACGTGAATCCTTGGGTACAGTGTTCACATGTCCTCTCTAATCACATATTCCCTGCTGAAGATGTGGATGTAAGAAACCAGAGTTGAGGTTTGAGCAATGGGATACAGGGTATGAAAGGTGACTAGAGCCAACATATGGTACTTACTCTATCAAGGAGTTGCAGGGACAAGTACTTGTGGCTACTGTTGAGCTTTCTAATTATTATCAGCTATGGGTTTTATCTGCACTTCTTGGGCAGAGGACACAAGAAGTAGAATAGGTGTCACCACGGGTAGAAGATTTAAGTCTATGTTAAACACACATCTGCTCTATTCAACTCATTCTATGTCTAATATATCTCACAGTTTACTAACTACTTGTTATTCATACTTCTTTTTCACTTTCCACGTTCTATAGCAGAATTGAATGTTCTAAAATAACTCATCAAACACATATCATAAAGGGACAAGTGTTTCAAATAGAAATCAGTGAAATAAGGAATGAGAGAGAAAAAGAGTAAGAGAGAAAACCAACAAAACCAAAACTAACAAAATTAACCATATTAGTTAAAATTAACCTGACACTGAGGCACCATTCTATAATTCTTAATATCTTTAAAAAGTAAGAGTTATTTAGAAACATTTCTTGTTTCCAACATAAGATTGTTTAACAGTAATGTCAATTTGGTATCTGAAAATATAGTATTATAAAAAAGGTCTCTAGTGAGACTGATCAAAGTAAAAAGAGGCTTCTTATTTCAAATATAATAAAAGGGTGGATAATAAAGGTACCACAGAGATTATAAAAACAGTAATATAATTATAACGTTCACATATATATGTTCAGTATGCAAGCATACATTAATAAATTTGAAAACTTAGATGAAACAAATTTCTAAAGATATCTATATATGAACAAAATAGGCACAAAAAGAGAACTTGAGTAAAATATATAGTCAAAAACTACAGCCTGAGATCATTTTACAGTTAAGTTCTATGAAATGTATTGAGGAAGTATTAATTTTTATCTTAAAATAATTTTCAGATATATAAGATTTTCCAGAATATATAATGAAGGTGGCAATATAAATCAGGGAAAAATAATGAGTTACTTAATAGATGACGTTGGAAAAACAGGCTCACAACATGGAGAAAAATAAAACTGAACTCCGAAAAATCTCACATAAAAAGGTAGATTCCTAGGAGATTATGTATCTAATTGTAAAAGATCAATCTATACATTTTTAAAAAGAATATGTACGAAAATATTTTAGAGTAGGAAAAAATTTATCAAATAGTGTAAATCAAAAGGCAAAAAGAAATGTTTGTTTACATTAAAATAAAAAATATTTCATAACAAGAAATAGTGTTCCTTATTAAACAGATATCTTGAATTGACAAATGATAGCATTAAAGACAAATCTGACAACGAATTATTATCTAGAACATAAAAAGAACTTCAGCAAATCAACAAGAAAGTATGGATAAGGGATATGCATAGGCAGTTTACAGAAGAGGCAATAGAGGCAATCCAAAAGGTTAACAAGAATGTGAAGATAGGCACAGACTCATTAATTAGCAGACAAGTGCTCACTCAAATGATGCCCCTATTACACATAGGAACAGAGTATTTAGTATTTCTCGGGAGAACCACCAGAGTTTCTACCCAATGTTGTGAGAGAGGGGAACCTGAAAAGTAGGCATTATGTTTGTCTGACTCAAAAGTTGTCACAGATGTTTTGTACTTTAGGAACAAACTGGTATTCCTAATTGGGGGAAACCAACCCTCCTCCAGTTCATTGGAAGACTATAAAGAACAGAAGAAAGTAATTCTGAAAGATCAGAAAGGAAACGAAGTCAAAGTTTGAAACTTAGTGAATAGAAAAACACACATAGAAAAGATAACTTTATGTGATTTGTAAGATAGCTAAGTGGTCATGGAGAGTAAAACTGGAGTATTTAGTCAACAGCAAGAATAATAACAGAGAAAACCTACCAGCCTACAAGTTGGTTAATAATAAGAAATAACATGTCTACTCCCTACTGTCAGTATATGTTTTGAAATGATTGAATCAAAGAAGGCAACTCACGTGCTCAAAAAGTAGATAAATCTCTACCCATTCTAGAACAGTGAGTGTGTTGATGTACTAATAAGCCGCTAACTACCTCTTCATACACACCACCATCTAAGAGACTGTCCCCTACCCATGGCTTTGGCCAACATGTCTAGACCAGGTGACCTTGTTGTCTTTGCCATAGAACATTGGATGTTGACAGTCACCTAACTTGAGCTGGGTTAATCAATTTCTCTCTCTTGGGAATTTTAAATAATAGACATAAAAACTATTAACTATGGTGATGGACCTTAGAGATATAAGTCCAAAGAGTTGCTCGATTATTCTTATATATATGTATATATATACACACACACATATACTCAAAGTTCTGAGGTACATGTGCAGAACGTGCAGATTTGTTATATAGGTATACATGTGCCATGGTGGTTTGCTGCACCCATCAACCCGTCATCTACACTAGGTATTTCTCCTAATGCTATCTTAAGAGACCTGGCTGTATTTCTCACAACTGAATTCTATAATACTGCCCTACATTCTCACAATTAATCCATTTTTGTCCTAAAATACTTTGAGTGGGTTTCTTTCCTAACGTCACAACTTGGCCTGGCCAGAATAATTAGCTTCTTAGACCATATATCTAGGCCCTGAACAAAAGCTTACAAAGGTTCATTACATGCAACAAATACACTCTTCTTATTCCCATGAGAATACATAGTAATGTCAAAAATATGTTTCCTTTCACAGAGGGTTATAGGTAAGAAGCTGAGGATCATGAAAGCACAGATAGTTTACATTTCTTCTTCCAAATGAAGTAGCAGCTTTGCCAGAAAAGAAAGATAAAATAAGAAGAATTCATCTGAGGATATCAGTGAAAAAAAAGGAATTTGATTTTCTGAATCTTATTGCAACAGTACATTGAGTAACTGCTGAGGGCCTGTTTGTCCAACCTAAAGGCTGAAAGGATTTCATTGGACAGAAAACCTATTGGTAAATTGAAGACATTTTTAAACCGAAACATTAGACAGAAAGGGATAATGGTTTCCACATATAGCTTTAAAATCTTTTCTGGAGGACCCCAGCAGACAGATAAAATAGAACTACAGGAGAAGAATAGGATACATTTCATGGGAAATTATCTAGTAAAAAAGTCAGAAATAATTTGTATGTCCTACAATCATTATATAACAGGGCAGCTTGAGAACACCACGGTGATTTAGAAATTTGAAAACAAATAGAAAAGTAACGTCACATAGATATTACAAAGTTACAGAGACAGCAGCAATAAAAAATGTGATAGCTTTCCATTTTTTTTTTTAAAGGACTCACCTATTGAAGGGGTGGAAGGCCAGAATAGTATGTTACAAATGTATAGAAAAATCACTGTTTTGCTTGTACAACCAAAAGTGGACTTGATGAGGAGAGCAGGAAAGAGCATCTAAAGTAATCAATATGTTACTCAGAAAACTCTCTAAGCAGCATGAAGCACATTATGAAGAAAAATGCATACCTGAAACTCTTATTTCTATTAGTGGTTGATCAGGTAATTCAGATAATTTTGTCTTAGAAAACAACTAAAATTTCTGATTAAATATTAAAATCATCTTGTTAAAAGCATAAAAGTGAAAAGAAGAAAGAAAAGAAGCCTAAGATTGAAAAGCAAAGAGAAAATAAGAAGAAGCCACTTGCACACTGAGGGTATTTGCCAGTGTGAATCTTAATTTTGACTGAAAAGGAGAACGGGCAAATAACAGACAAAAAAATTTCTCCCCATGTTAAGCTGGCATCCCCAAAAGGCTATACCTTCAAAATAAGGATGAATTAGAAAGAAACAACTCTTATGGAGTTATAAGCTCACTTCACTCCCTAGTGTAAACTCTTGAACTCATTTTAAGTTCTCCAGAAATACTTATGCTCCCAAGTGCTTGGCAAAAAGCATACTTAAATACTCTATTTTTTTAAGTGTAAGCTTTTTTAATAGTCAAAACAGAAAAATTTAAATATGCTATCCAGCACACAGTCAAAGATAATTCAGCACATAAGAAAGTAGGCTATATGAGGAAAACTGGGGAAAAAAATAAGAAGATATCAAGTATTGAAATTGCTATATACAGACTATAAAACAACTTTGCTATGTTTAAACATATTAAAATATTAAGATATATGCAAATGATAAAACAATTATACAAAGTGTGATAAAATGGTACAATAATTGAATATAATTTCTACAATAAAAAATATAATATTTGAGAGACAGTTGATGGGATAATTTTATTGGAGATCAGGCAGAGATATCATGAATTCATGAACTGGAAGAAGAGTGACAAGAAATTATCCAAAGTTTACATATAAATAGAAGGAACAGGGAAATATGGCCCAATCAAAAAATAAAATAAGTAAGCTAACTTCAAAGATATGGAAATATATGAATTACCTGATAAAGAATTCAAAATAAGTGTCATAAAGATGGTCAATGAGCTCAGGAAAATAAGGCATGAACAAAATAAAAAACTCAACAAAGATAAAATATTTAAAAAACCAAACAGAAATGTTTGAGCTGAAAAATACAATAACTGAATTGAAGGCCGGGCTCAGTGGCTCACGCCTGTAATCCCAGCACTTTGGGAGGCCGAAGCAGGCAGATCACCTGAGGTCGGGAGTTCGAGACCAGCCTGACCAACATGGAGAAACCCTGTCTCTATTAAAAATACAAAATTAGCTGGGCATAGTGGCACATGCCTGTAATCCCAGCTACTTGGGAGGCTGAGGCAGGAGAATTGCTTGAACCTGGGAGGCGGAGGTTGCGGTGAGCCAAGATTGTGCCATTGCACTCCAGCCTGGGCAACAAGAGCGAAACTCCGTCTCAAAAAAAAAAAATAAAATAAAATAATTGAATTTAAAATTTTACTAGAGGGGTTCAACAGGAGACTTGATTAAGAAGAAAAAAGGAATCAGTTAATTCAGATTATTTGAAATTATTCAGTCAGAGAAACAAACAAGCAAACAACAACAACAAAAAAACAGAAAAGAAGGAAGAAAGCCTAACAGCTTTATGAGATACTATCAAGCAAACCAATATATGCATTGTGAGAGTTCCAGAAGGAGAGAAAGAGAAAGGAACAGAAAGTTTATTTGAAGATATGTGACCAAAAAATCCCCAAATATGAGGAAGAAAATGGACATCCAAATTCAAGAAGCTTAAAGGACAAGTTGACTGAAGCCCAAAATACACAAAATATGAAGAAGAAATCAAAGTTTTTATGTCACCACAAAAAATTAACAAAACACAAAGGAAGGCAGCAGGAGAGGAAAAGAGGGAAAATACTACAAAACAGAAAGAAAACAATTAACAACAAAGCAATAATAAGTTATTTCCTATCAGTAATTGCTTTAAATCTAAAATGTCCCTAATCAAAAGACATAAAGTGATTGAATGGACAAAAAAACAATATCCAACTACATGCTGTCTATAAGAGATTCACTTTAAATTTAAAAACACATATAAAGCAGAAGTGAAGAGATAGAAAAAGATACTCCATACAAATTGTAACCAAAAGAGAATAGAGATGGCCATATTTATATCACACAAAATAGATTTTAAGTGTCAAAACCATCACAAGATAAATAAAAACATTTTATAATGCTAAAAGGATCTATTCACCCAGTAGTTATCACAATTATGTAGACATATGCAACCAAACACATAAAGCAAACATTGAGACACCTGGAGGAAGAAATACACAGCAACACAACAATTACAGTTTATTTCAACACACAACTTTCAATAATGTCTAGAACGTTCAGACAGAAGATCAATAAAGAAAAAGTGGACTTGAACAACACTGTAGAACAAATGAATATAAAAAATATGCAGAATATTGCACCCAACAGGAGCAGAATACACATCCTTCTCAAGTGCATACAGAACATTGTGCAAAATAATTCGCATGTCAGGTCACAAGACAAGTCTTAACAAAATTAAGATTAAAATCATACCAAGTATCTTTTCTAACAAATTGGAATGGAACAATCAATAGCAAGAAAAAAACTGGAAAATTTAAAAAGTTGTGGAAATTAAACTACACACTCTTGAGCAAACACTAGGTCAAAGAAAAATATCAAAAGAGCAATTTGAAAATATATTGAGACAAAAATGAAAACACCACATACGAAAACTTATGTGATGCTGCAAAAGCAGTAATAAAAGAGAAGTTTATAGCACTAAATGCCCACAATAAAAAGAAGAAAAAATCTTTAAAAAAATCTAAATTAAGAGGCAAATTGTGCCAGTTTTCAGAAAACATAATAATATACATAGAAAACCTTAAAAAAAAACTAAATGAAGAGACAAATTGTCCCAGTTTGCAGAGGACATAATCTTATACATAGAAAACTCACTGACAAGAAAATTAGGAAAATAATTTGGTTTATAAAAACATAACACCAAAAAGAAAATCTTAGAAATAACCTTAACTAAAGAGGGAAAATACTTCAACACTAAGAATGAGAAAATATTGATAAAGTATATTTTAAAATACACACAAACATGGAAAGAAATTCTGTGTTCATGAATTGGAAGATTTAATATTGTTAAAATTTCTATACTACCTAAAGTTATAGACAGATTCAATGCAATTGCTACCAAAATCTCAATGAAATTTTCTAGTAGAAATAGAAAAAGCAATTCTGAAATTCCTATGGAACCACAAAAGACTCTGAATAGCCAAATTAACCTTGAGAAAAAAGAACAAAGCTGGAGGCATCACACCTTCTGATTTTGAAATGTATTACAAAACTAAAATAATTAAACCAGAATAGTACTGGCATAAAGACAAGTAGATAGACAAATGAAACAGAATAGGGAGCCCAGAAATAAATCCATGCATATATGACCAACTGAATTTCAACAAGGATGTGAAGAATACACAATGTGGAAAGGATAGCCTCTTCAACAAATGGTGTTGGGAACACTGAGTATCCACCCACAAAAGACTGAAATTGGACCCTTATCTTACACCATAAACAAAAATCAACTCAAAATGGATTAAAGACTTAAACGTAAGAAATGATACTGTAAAACTAATAGAAGAAAACATTGGAGAAAAGTGTCATGACATTGGTATTGACAAGGATTATAAATATGACACCAATAGCACAGCAACAAAAGAAAAAAGAGACAAATGTAATTACATCAGTCTAAAAAGTTTCTGCACAGCAAAGGAAATAATCAACAGAGCAAAAGGCAACTTATGAAATGGAAGAAAATATTTGTAAACAACATATCTGAGAAGGCATAAATACCCAAAATATATAAGGAACTCCTACAACTCAATAACAAAACAAACAAAAAAAAACTAATCCAGTTTAAAAATGGGCTAAAAGGCCGGGCGCGGTGGCTCACGCTTGTAATCCCAGCACTTTGGGAGGCCGAGGGGGGCGGATCACGAGGTCAGGAGATCGAGACCACGGTGAAACCCTGTCTCTACTAAAAATACAAAAAATTAGCCAGGCGTGGTGGCGGGCACCTGTAGTCCCAGCTACTCGGAGAGGCTGAGGCAGGAGAATGGTGTGAACCTGGGAGGCAGAGCTTGCAGTGAGCCGAGATTGCGCCACTGCACTCCAGCCTGGGTGACAGAGCAAGACTCCGTCTCAAAAAAAAAAAAAAAAATGGGCTAAAAACTTCAACAGACGTTTCTCCAAAGAAGGCATACAAATGGGCAACACAGGTATATGAAAAAATATTCATCACTAATCACCAGGTAAATGCAAATCAAAACCATAATTAGATGTCACCTCACATCTCTTAAGATAACTATTATAAAAAAAAAAAAGACAAGTATGGGCAAAAACATGAAGAAATTGCAATCCTTGTATACTGTTGGTGGGAATGCAAAATAGTATAGTCTCTATGACCATATGAAGGTTTCTCAGAAAATTAAAAATAGAACTACCACATGATCCAGTAAACACACTACTTGGTATTTATCCAAAAGAAGTGAAATTAGGGTATAATTTCAATCTTCTGTGTGTGCATATCAAGTTTTTCCATCACTATTTGTTAAAGAGACTGTTCCTTCTGCTTTGTGTGTTCTTGGCATCTTTGTGAAAATTAATTGGCCATAAATGAGTGGATTTATTTCTGTGTTCTCTGGTCTGTTCCATCAGTGTACATGTCTGTTTTTAGGCTGGTACAATGCTGTTTTGACTACTTTAACTTTGCAGTGTATCTTGAAATTAGATAGTGTGATGTTTCTAGCTTTGTTCTTTTTGCTCAGGATCGCTTTGGTTATTTGGGGTTTTGGGGGGTTTCATATGTATTTTAGGATTTTTTTTTATTTCTATGAAAACGTATCATTAGAATTTTGACAAGGATTGCTTTGAATCTGTAGATTGCCTTGGGAAATATGTAAATTTTAATATTATTTTTTCCAATTCATAGACATGAGTTATCTTTCCATTTATTTGTGTCTTTAATTTTTAAATGAAATTATTTTTCATGAAATTATTTTTGAAAACTATTAAGTTTTCAGTGTACAGGTCTTTCACCTCCTTGGTTACATTCATTCCTGAATATTTTTTGTAGTTATTGTAAATTAGATCCTATCTCACACTGTATACAAAAATCAACTCAAAATAGATTAAAGTTTTAAATGTACAATCTGAAATTGTAAAACTACTAGAAGGAAGCATAGGGAAAAACCCTATAACACTGATCTGGGCAATGATTTTTTTGTTTGGATATTAACACAAAAGCAACCTGAACAGTTGGGATTACATCAAACTAAAAAGCTTTTGCACAGAAAAAAAAACAGTCAACACACAGGAGAGACAACTTATGGAATGGGAAAAAAAATACTTGCAAATCATATATCTGACAAGGGGTTAATATCCAAAATATATGACGAGCTCAAACAATTTGATAGCAAAACAAATAATCTGATTAAAAATGGGCAAATGACCTGAATAGAAATTTCTTAAAAGAGGACATACAAATGGCAAGCAGATAAAATTGCTTAACACCATGAATCATCAGAGAAATGCAAATAAAACCACAATGAGCTATGAATTTATGCCTGTTAGAAGGGCTATTATCAAAAAGATGAAAGGTAAACGTTGGCAAGGATGATGAAAAAGGAACCCTTGCATACTGTTGGAATGTAAATTAGTACAGCTATTATGGAAACTAGTATGGAGGTTCTTAAAGAAATTAAAAATAGAACTACCATATGACTCAGCAAAAGCATTAGTGGGTACTACCAAAGGAAATGGAGTCAGCATGTCAAAGAGATATCTGCACATCTATGTTCAGTGAAAGCATTATTCACAATAGCCAAGGATGAACAGGTGACGAAAATGTGGTATATATACACAATGGAATACTATTCAGCCTTTTTAAAAAAGGAAATTCCTGTCATTTGCAACAACATGAATGAACATGGAGGACATTAGGTTAAGTGAAATAAGCCAGGCAAATACCACGTGATCTCACTGATAGGTGGAATCCAAAAAAGTTGATCTTAAAGAGAGTAGAATGGTAGTGGTTGGGGGAGGCTGTTGGGGAGATGTTGGTTAAATGATACCAAATTTTAGTTAGACAGGAGGAATAATTTCAAGAGATCTGTTGCACAACATGGTGACTATAGTTAATAACAATATATTGTATTTCAAGGCATAAAAATACATGTATTTCAAAACATGAAAATCGCTAAGACAGTAGATTTTAAGTGTTCTCACCACTTTAAAAAAGTATGTGAGATAATGTCTATATTAATTAGCTCAATTTAGCCACTCTAAAATATGTACATATTTCAAATATCATGTTGTACATGATAAATATACACAATTGGTATTTGTCAATTAAAATGAATAAAAATTTTAAAATTAAAATATGAAAATAAGGATTTCAAAGAGCTATTAGCAGTCTCATGTTAATTGCAGCACTATTCACAATACCCAAAGTTGTGGAAACAACCTAAATGTCCATTAGTGGATGACTGGATGAGGAAATGTGGCATTAATTATTAATAATACAGAGGAATAATATTCAGCCTTAAAAAGGAAGAAATTCTGCAACATTTAGCAACAGGGATGAAATTTGAAAACTTTATGCTAAGTGAAATAAGCCAGTGACAAAAGGACAAGTAGTTCATGATTGCACTTATATGAAGTATCTAAAATAATCAAACTCATGGAGTCGGAGAGTAGAATACTGGTTACCAGAAGTTGAGGGGAAGGGGACATGGGAGTTGCCAATTAATAGGCATAAAGTTTCAGTTATAGAAAGTAAGTAAGTTCTAGAGGTCTGCTGTACAACATAGTACCTATAGTTAATAATACTGTATTGTGTACTTTAAAAATATATTAAGAGGGTAGAGATCTACCCATGTTAAGCATTCTTACTACAATAAAATAAATATTTTTAAGTGACAGGTTAACCTTGTGATTTCAATTCAAAGTTTGTACTAACTGATTTAGACTTGAACTTGTTAGTAGAAGTCTTGCTGAGTTGATATATAGTGTAGAAATGTTTAGGGAAATTTAGAATAACTACATTTATAAGCTAAATTTCTCCATAATAAATTTGCTTAGATGAGTCAGAGAAAAGAGAAATCAAATAAATTTATTTTATATGTGCAGTTTAAAATATTGGGGTTGTTTAAGGTTATAAATGAGATCAAACATTATATAAAGCCCTCTAAAATTAGTTGTTAAAATTTGGTAGGCATAAGAACAGAATAATGAGATTTTTAAACCGAAGTTAAATGCACAAAGAAAAACTAGACTTTTAAATTTATAACTTTAATGAGTTGCATATTAGTTTTAAAACCAAATAAACTTCTGAATAGTATTTTCAATATGTAAACATGGTTCTCAAAGGCATATTGAACCTTGCATTCAATATTCCTGTAGGGGAAAAAGTCTGATAAAAGTTAATATTAATAGTTGAAACCTGGTAGGCTAAAAAATGCCCCTATACTTTGGAGGAACATAAAGTTTATCTTGACTTTTTAAGAATTTATTTCTAGTTTCTAGTAGTTTTAGCAAATATAAAAGTTAATTTCACATTAGCATTTTTGCGGGAAAATATAACTAGTCACAAAAGGAAAAAGAAAACTTAGGCAGTTTTTTAGGCAGTGCTAAGTTTCCTATACTGAGGGGATAAGACATAATTACTCTCCCAAATGGCAACAAAGGTGAGCTAAACAGGTATATATTTTTTATTGTGTGTGAGAATTAGCATTTATCAAGGGCCTACTGTGTGCCAGTCATTGTACATATATTATCTCATTTAATCTTTACAAGAACCTATAAATTGTTGTACAGATATAGAAACGTGAAGTCACACTGGTTGTGAGTGGTGGAGCCAAAATTCTAAGTCTGACTCCATAACCTGTGCTCTTTGTATACCAGTGTTTCTCAGCGGATGCTGAGGACCACGTGCAGCACAATCGCTGATGTGCTTATTAAACATACAGATTCTTAGACCCCATTCCAAGTCTCTAGAATTAGAATATCTAGGGATGGTGACAAAAATATGGATTTTTAAGAACTAGTTTGAGAAGCCATGTAACCAACATATGCCATGATGCTCCGCTCTTTCTCTGAACTTGAGTATTTGACATTTTTTATATGAAACTATTCGTTGTGAGGATATGTTATTTATGAAAGCAGTGTGATCTTCCTGCTAGGAGATAATTCAGTTATTGGGAATATGGGGCTTGTTTTTTATTGGAAAACCCTCCTTTCAAAAAATACACAACACCTGTTAACAAAATATCTCATCACAGGACTTTCTTTTACCATGACAGCACTACAGACTGCTTTACCAGATTGCTCTAATATGTGGCTGCAGTATCTGTTTTGCAGAAATTTCTTAAGCAAGTATGAGCTTATACATGGCACACCAAAAGCTTTTAAAGAGATATTTTGGCTTGACCATCCATCAGCAGTCCTCCTATGTGACCTTACGATTGACAGAGACCATTTCTGAGTTTGGGTCAATAAACAAGAAAACAAAGGTTAAAATGAGTTTTAATTTCTGCATGTGATAGCAGTTACCAGCTCATTATATCCAGTTATTCTCTCTGTCATGGGCACATGGGAAGATTTCCCAGCTTCCTTGCAAGTAATGGCACTATGTGCTTATTCTGGCCAATGGCCTGAGTGTAGAAAATGATGTGTGTCACTTCTAGTTCCAGAGAGTGAAAAAAGTGTGCTTTATTCATTGCTGTCTCTGCTGCAGCAACTATAGAAGTCACAGCAACGTAAGATGGCAGAAGAGCCTCTGACAACCTGGCTTCCCTGCAGCAGAGCCCTCACCTAGCCAGCATCAGCCATGTGGGATATGCAAGAAAATAAGAACTTTGTTGTGTTAAATCCACATTTTATAAGCTAATTTGTTACGGCAATATAACCTGGCCTACTCAAACTCATAACTGGGTTTTTTGAAGCAGCTTACACTAGAATGGAGATGTAAAAGGGGATCATGGCCTGAAAGACAGTCTCAATTATGTTCCTGACTAGTTATCCAACCTTAGTCAAGCCACTTCACCTTTCTGAACATCACTTTCTGAATCTGTAAAATGAAGATTTTTGGACTACATCCAATTCAACAAGTGTTGATGGAACATTTGATATTGTAAGATGTGGGGCAGTGTGCTGGGTGCTAGATATTGAAAGATCATAAAGATTTCTTCCAGATCTCTAATTCCACACCAAGAAACCTCAATCACCTGACCTCTAACATCACCCACAACCTAGTGAGTGTGAATGAGGACCAGCGGCAAGTCCACACTTTGGATGATAATTGTAAAGCTGGTGTGTGAATGATCTCACCTCTTGAGGGAGAAATCACAAGCACTTTCATTCATTCGCATCATTTCCTTTAAACTCATTTTATAAACTGGTTCTTTCACACTGCCTGATAATGTCTGGGGAAGTCACCTTTGCATTCACAAGAACAATCTCATTTCTGGAATTAAAATGTTTAAGAGAGTGTAATAAGCACATAACTCCGAAATTCTTTCAACCTAAAACCTTTTCCCCCTTTAGGCTCTAGCAGAGAAAACTACAGTGGAGGTAGGGGAGATAGGGCTGATCAGTTTTTCTCCCCCACACTCTAGCTGATGTTTCTGACTCCTCCAGAGTTAGGCACAGGGATGGCAGTATTAGGAGAGAAAAAAGTAGTCTTACATTGTAGTTATATCTGTGATCTGTCTTTATTCATTCTGGATGTATAGGACCTACAGTTTCTGGCTGTTTCTACTACAGGGTCCTCAGACATCCTTGCCCAGAGGTTGCTACCCTCTAACCTTCTGATGGAGGCTTTATTTATGGGGGCAAAGGGTAAGGGAAGACACTACTCTCTCATGAGCTGACTTTCTCTCAGCCTTGGACTCCACCATATACCCCCACTGGTAAGGTCGCCTCTTCATTCCAGGCTGGCTCCCCTTCACTAAGTTCACATTTGATCCCTGGAGAGCATTCATCTTTGCCCCACTGAATGCAAGCCCAGAAACCCTCTCTACCTGCCATTAAGGCGGGGCAGCTTCAACCTGTCTCACAATTACGGGCTCTGTGGTGGACATCTGACCTCTGTTTTCTCACGCTTCTTTCAGCATATCAACTTCTCTCCTCTCAATGAGCCTCTTTTCAGTACTTCTACTCTGTAGGGATATTAGACACCTAACATATTGTTCTTGGCTATTGTAGTCTCAGTTAAAAATGGGACACATTTTGACATTCTATTTATAATACTAACATATGTATATGAGTTTCACAAACTTCTTATTTGTAGGCAGGTTGGTATAATGAAATGAACACAGCTTCTATTATTGAATAGAATTTGGTTCAAATTTACCTCTGCCATTAGTAACTGCATATCACAGTCCCCATCTATTAAATGAAGATAATGTCTAATTTTCTCAGCATTTTGAGAATTAGTCATATGTAAATATAATAACATTACTAACTCATTGTAATAAATCAACAAATCAACTTCCCTTTTCCTTCCCAAGCTTCCAGCAGATAATATGGTCATTACCAATTTCCTAATGACATTAAGTCAGGAACTAAACGACAGAGGCCAGCCTCAAACACAGGCTTTCATACTCTAAATCTCACTTCTTTTGCCAAATCAGCTTGTCTTTATGTGCCAAAGCTTGAGATATACATAGATGCTTCAGAAAAACACTTCTCTTTATTGGCTATTTTTAGTTTGTAAAATTTAATAGAAGTGGTGGAAGACATATTAGTAGGCCCACTCGGATACTTCCCTGGTGGCTTAGTATGCATCATGTATCCACAATAAGCCCATTTGTGTTCAGAATTTTGATTAGTTAGCAAATTCACAATAATTTGAAAATAGGAACTAATTCACAGCTCTGGGGATGACTGTTGGTGACTATATTTATAGAGATTCCTGTGCATAATTGATTGTTTGCCAAGTTCCAGGCACCATTAAAATTTATAAATCATTTTTGCACCCGGGATGTTCAAAGTCTTTGCATTGGCAGCGGTTTTCATCCAACAAAGTAAGTGAGACGTTGGTCTCCTAGGCTTATTTATTTATACCAAGCTTGTATCCACAGGTTTACATATTTAAAAGAACACAGATTAGGGTTTTGACAGACATGGTCAGTGTCATTTTGTTACCCCTCTCAGAAAGTACTGGCTACTCAGTACCCATTTTTTAAGCTGAGTGTACACTCTTCTCAGGGTGGCACCAGCCAATGACTAAATGTTATTAAATTTCTTTAAGGTAAAGTCCAGAAGCAAAACATGCAAGAGAAGAACTTAAAGAGTAATATTCGTATATATTTTTAGCATTTTCCAATCTATATGCTGTCTATAAGACACTCAGTTAACCTGTAAAAATACACATAGACTTAAAGGAAGAGAAGATGGCATAACATGCAATGGAAACCAAAATAGAACAGGACTAGCTATACATATGTCAGATAAAATGGACTTTAAACCAAAAATAGTAAAAAGAGACAAAGATAATTATTATATAATGATAAAGAGCTCAATTTAGCAAGAGGATACAACTGTGAATATAAATGTGCCCAAAACCAGAGCACCCAAATATATAAAGCAAATATTATTAGATATAAAAAGAGATACAATAATTGTAGGGAATTTCAACACCTCACTTTTAGCAATTAACAGATCATCCTGAGAGAAAATCATCAAAGAAACATCAGATTTAAACTACACTCTAAATCAAATGGACCTAACAGACATTTAGAGAACATTCCACATTCTTCTCATCAGCACATGGAAATTTCTCCAAGATAGATTATATGTAGGCCACAAAATAAGTCTCAACACATTTTTAAAATGTAAATAATATCAAGTATCCTTTCTGACCACAATGGGATAAAACTAGAAATCAATAAGAGAAACTTTTGAAACTGTATAAATACAAGGAAATTTAAAAACATATTCCTGAGTGACCAATAAGTCAATAAAGAAATTAAGGAGGATATCAAAAATTTCTGGAAATACATGAAAATGCAAATACAACACACCAAAATCTATGGGATACAGCAAAATTAGTACAAAAGAGAATTTCATAGCAATAAATGCCTATATCAAAAAAGTAAAAAGATTTCAAGTAAACAACCTAATGAAGCAATTCAAGAATCTAGAAAAGCAGAAACCAAGCAAACCCAAAATTAGTAGAAGGAAAGCAATAATAAAGAATTAATTAATTAATTAGTAGAAGGAAAGAAATAATAATTAATAATAAAGAACAGAGCAGAAATAAATGAAATTGAGACTAAAAAACAATACAGAAAATTAACAAAATGAAAAGTTGGTTTTTTAAAAAGATATACAAAATCAGCAAACTTTTAGTTAAATGAACTTTAAAAAGAAAATATTCAAATAAATAAAATAAGGAATTTAAAAGCAGACATTACAACCAATATCACAGAAATACAAAGGATCATAAAAGACTATTATAAACAACTATACGCTAACATATTGGAAAATCTAGGAAAAATGAATAAATTTCTGGACACATACAACCTGCCATAATTAAATCATGAAGAAAAGGAAAATCTGAACAGACGATTAACTAGTAACAAGATTGGATGGGTTATAAAAAGTCTTTCCCATCAGAGAAAGACTCAGGACCTGATGGCTTCACTACTGAATTCTACCAAGCATTTAAAGAACTAATACCAATCCTATGCAAACTAC
The DNA here is from genome assembly GCF_028878055.3 of Symphalangus syndactylus. NCBI lineage: Eukaryota > Metazoa > Chordata > Mammalia > Primates > Hylobatidae > Symphalangus > Symphalangus syndactylus. Next base: position 107,535,443 of record NC_072425.2, read on the forward strand.
TGGAAAAAAATTAAAGAAGAGAGAATTCTTCCAAACCTATTCTATAATGCCAGCATTATCATGATACAAAAACCTGAGAAGAACCCAACAACAACAAAAAACTATAGGTCAACATTCCTGTTGGACATAGAGGAAAAATTTCTCAACAGAATACCAGGACACAAACTCAGCAGCTCATTAAAATGCTCATTCACAATGATCAGGTGGGATTCATCCCAGGAATGCAAGAATGTCTCAGTATATGCAAATCAATAAATATGATTCATCCCATTAACAGAATCAAAGACAAAACCCATATGATCATTTCAATAAGCACAGAAAAATCATTTGAGAAAACATCCCTTCATGATTAAAAACTCAACAAACGGGGCATGAAAGAAGCACACTTCAACACAATAAAGGCCATATGAAACAAACTCACAGCTAACATCATACTGAAATGGGAAAAGTTGAAAGCTTTTCCTCTAAAATCTGGAAGAAGACAAGGATGCCCACTTTCACCACTTTTATTTAACATAGTATGGAAAAATCGTAGCCAGAGCAACTAGTTTAAAGAAAGAAAGGGAATCTAAATTGGTGAGGAGGAAGTCAAATTTCTCCTCTTTGCAGATTACATGATCTTATAAATAGAAAACCCTAAAGACTCCACTCATACAAACAAAAAAACTGTTAGAACTAATAAACAAATTCAGTAAAGTTGCAGAATACAAAATCAGCTCACACAATTCAGTAGTGTTTCTATATGCCAGTAGCAAACTATCCAGGAAAAAAATCAGACAAGCAATTCTGTTTACAATAGGTATAAAAATAATAAAACACCTATGAAGAAATGTAATCAAGGAGGTGAAAGAACACTACACTACGATTAAAATTATAAAACATTGATGAACAAAATTGAAGAAGACACAAAGAAATGGAAATATATTCTACATTCATGGATTAGAAGAATTAATGTTGTTAAAATTTCCATACTACCCAGAGCAAGCTACAGATTTGATAGAAACACTATCAAAATACCAATGGCATTCTTCACAGAAATAGAAAACACAATCCTAAAATTCTTATGAAACCACAAAAGACCCCGAATAGCTAAAGTAACCTTAGGCAAATAGAACAAACCTGAAGGCATCACTACCTGACTTCAAAACATACAACAAATCTATATAACCTAAACAGCATGGTAGTGGCATAAAAACAGACACACAGACCAATGGAACATAATGGAGAATACAGAAATAAACCCACACAGAGCCAACTGATTTCCAACAAAGACACCAAGAACATACACTGGGGAAAGAGTATTTTCAATAAGTTGTGTTGGGAAGACTAAGTATTCATACGCAGAAGAATGAAACTAGAACAGTATATTTCACCTTATAAAAAAACAACTCAAAATGGATTAAGACTTGAATGTATGACCTGAAAGATAGCATAAATGCTTCATGGTCTGGAGAAGGATTTTTTCTTGCACAGGCAACGAAATAAAAAATCAACAAATGAGATTACATCAAAATTAAAAGCTTCTGCACAGCAAAGGAAACAATCAACAGAGTGAAGACACAAACTACTGAGTGGGAGAAAATATTTGCAAGCCATGCATCTGACACGGAGTTAATATACAAATGATATAAGGACCTCAAACAATAGCAAAAAAAATCTGATTTTAAAATGGACAAAATACCTGAATAGGAATTTCTCAAAAGACTTACAAGTAGCCAACAATTATATGAAAAAAATGCTCAATATCACTAATCATCACAGAAATGCAAATCAAAGCCACAATGAGATATCATCTCACCCCAATTACAATGGCTATTATTAAAACGACCAAAAGTAACAAGTGCTGGCATGGAGGTGGAGAAATGGAAACCCTTATACACTAGTGATGGCATGTAAATTAGTACAACCGCTGTGAAAAACAGTATGGAGGTTTCTCAAAAAATTAAAAATAGAATTACCATATTATCCAGCAATCCCATTACTGGGTAAATATTAAGTTATTATTATGGTCTAGGGACCATTTTTGACCATGCTACTATGGATCCTAAGAATCTGATTCTATTCTACCAAGGTTCTCATCATCTTTACCTTATTAGTTAATTTACTATTTGAAGAATGATGTTGAAAGTGGCTGTTCCAACAGACACTGGGGCCTGCCAGAGGGTGGAAGGTGGGAGGAGGGAGAGGAATAGGAAAAATAACTATTGGGTATTAGGCTTAGTACCTGGGAGACTAAATAATCTGTATCTCAAACCCCCGTGACATGTGTTTACCTATATAACAAGTCTGCACGTGTGCTCTTGAACCTAAAATACAAGTTATATTAAAAATAAAAAACAATAAAGTAGCTGATCCCGGGGCTGCATGCCATATACTGCACAACTCTGGGGGTGGCAGGCAATATTCATATCAACTGCAGTAGAACAAATACCTCTTAAAAATGTTCACTGTCCCTTGTTCATTCCACTACTTCCTGAATGATGAAACCATCAGGAAAGCAAGGCAAGAATTCCTCAGCAGAATAAGCTTCCTTTAGCAGAATAAGCCTTATAGAAGGTAGTCTTAGATTTGAGGTTCACCACGTTGCTCTGTCTTGCCTCTCAAGGGAAGATGATAGAATGCTACAGTGGATCTCCAGCCTGAGTTTAACTTGACTTCACTGCTTGATTTGTGACGGAATTTTACTTTTATAAATGCTCCTAACCATAGTTCTCTCATCTGTAAAATGGAAATTATATCTAAGGGTTGACATGAGGTCAACATAAGACAATGTGTGTGAAAGTGCTTGAGACAGATCCTCACACAGTCATGCTGTGGTCAGTAAATGGAGATAGTCCTCCACTGCTCAGTCTCACACTCTGCCCCCACCACAACCTCTAGCTTGATGATTTGTTGCATATGCATATGATAGTTAAACTTGATTTCCTTCTGTCCCAACACAAATGCTCCCTGTTTGGCATTGTCCTTACATCCAGTGCTACTCTCTACTCATTCTTGTAGATCAGTTTCTTTTTAACGAGATCTATTCTTCTATCACTCTTTTCCCATCAAATGTCTCAGTCCTCCCAGTTGTGGTGATACTTCTGAGTCATTACTTCAGAGTCTTCCCTCCACCACCAAAACTCAGTACATGCTATATATCTGAGGCCAGAAATGCTTCTTATCAAATTTTGTTCTTCTAAAAATAACTGACAACCCCCTTTTTCCTTTTCTGATTGGTCAGAGAAATTGTCAAGGTAGGTGGAGCTCCACAATAGGGTGGTGATCATGATGGCATGGACTGATAAATTGATGATTTTTGTAAATGAAGAGAGATGCTCAGAGAAGGTCTGGTGGAAAAACGTTTCCGTGTTTGTAATGTAGTTGTACTTCTGGTCAGTGAGGAAAGTGTAATCCACATGTAATGTCTCCTGTATTTTATTGCGTGTGGATTACATTGGTTGCTTTTAGAAATATTGAAATATTGCATCTCTGGGATAAACATCACTTGACCATGGTTTATAATTCATTTTATGTACTACTGAATTGTATTTTTAATATTTTCATTAGATTAGAATGTAGGTTTTTGTATCTACATTCATGAGGAATATTGGTCTGTAGTTTTCTTTTCTGAATGGTCTTTGTAGGGTTTTGGTATTAGAGTAATAATAGCTTTATAAAAGGAATTGGGATATGTTCCCTCTTTTGTTATCTTATGGAAGAGATTGTTTAGAATTGCTGTTAATTCTTCTTTAACCATTTGATAAAATTCTTCAGTGAAACAATCTGGGCCCGGAGATTTCTTAGGAAATTTTAAATTACAATTATAGTTTCTTTAGTAGATACAGTGCTATTCAAATGTTTGTAATAGTTCCTTATTATCCTTTTGGTGTCAGCAGTGTCTGTAGCGACATCCCTGTTTAATTCCTGATACTGGTAATCTGTGTCTTTTCTTTTTTAGCATTTGTAAATCTTGCTAGAAGTTTGACAATCTTACCGGCCTTAGCAAAGAACCACCTTTTGTTTCACTGACTTTTCTCGATAGCTTTTCTGTTTCCAATTTTAGTGATTCTGTTCTTTTCTTTCTTTCTTTCTTTCTTTGGATTCCTTTGTGTAATGAGTTATAATTTTATATTGCCTCAGCATTCATTTCGAATACAAGTTTAACTCCCTCAAGCCAGAAGCAGAGTTCAGTCACCCTTGACTTTGGGAATTTTACTTTCATAAACTTGAAAGTCACTCTTGACCCAGTTTCCAGATCTACAACACATCCAGATGGCTCAAGCTGGTGGCCAGAGATAAGAATTCAGAGGAATCTCTCCCCACTTTCTTTGCACTTCTTTTGGACAAACCATTCAACCTCTTGCCTGGGAACTTAAAGTAACCCACACCCTCATCCCTTATATGTACTGCCAGTTGCCCTGCACTCATCTCTCCCTGTCTGACTCTGCATTCCTGCCTCACGTGACCCAAACAGAGGCCTGCCCTCCCAACTCAGTGCACCCTCCTTGCCCAGAATCTGTAAGTAGAAAATCTTTGAACTTGTTTCCTATTGTAGTAGTATATTGAGTTTGCATCTTCCATCTGAAGGACTAAGTAAGGGCTGCCGCAGGTTGAGTTGTCCCCAAATGCCAGGGAGAGCACAAGGTTGGGCTCCCAGTGCCAGAATAAAGATCAGGCAGGTATAAAGAAAATAACCACAAGAGCATCTACCACTATAAATAAAGATCCTGTGTAAAGGATCCCTGGGTCTCCAGTCAAACAACTAGGCTTTAGGCCATCTTCCAGTGTTTAAAAAAAAAAAAGAAAAGAAAAAAGGAGTATCCCATGAAAGGCATGCTGTAAACACTCACACCCAGCTCCCCTTCAATTTCTATTAGGGCAAGGTTGCCAGCCACTCTGGTACTGAAACCCCAGTTTACTTGGAGGCTCTCAAAACACTTTGATCTTTTTTGGTGGATACTTAGATTATTAATTTGAGACGTTTTTCTAATGTAAGCATTTGGTACAATTTCACTCTCAGTAGTGATTTAGCTTCTTCCCACAAGTTTTAATATGTTGTATTTTTACCTTCATTCAGTTCAATTTATGTTTTGACTTCCTTGAGGCTTTCTCTTTGACCTATAGATTATTTAGAAGTGTATTGCTTAGTTTCCAAGTGTTTGGAGATTTTTCTATTAGCTTTTTGCTATTGATTCCAGTTTGGTTCCATTGGAATAAATTCAATGGCAAAAGAATAGCACAGAAAAAGCAATTTAGAGAAAAATCAGCATTTATTTATAAGAAAAACTCTCAGGGAAAGGAATAAAGGGAAACCTACTCATCTTGCTAACGAGTACCTACAAAAACACTACAGCCAGCATTGTAGTTAACAGTGACAAATTGAATTCTTTCCCTTCAAGATTGGGAACAAAACAAGGATGTCTGCTCTCAACACTCTTACCCGCTTTTACTCCAAGATTTATTATAAAGGTGCAGTAATCAAGATGGTTTGGTAGTGCTGTCACGATGGACATATAGACAAATGGAACTTAGCTGAAAGTCCAGAAATAGAGCCACATATAGGTCAATTGACGTTCAACAAAATACAAAGATAATTTACCTGAGAAAGAATGTCTTTTCCAAATGGTGCCAGAGCAATTGGATATCTGTATGAAAAAAGAAAAAGAAAAAAGCACTTTCAAAAACCCCCCAAAACAAAAAAATATAGATTCATACCTTGCATCAGATACAAAAATTAGCTCAAATGAATCCTAAACCTAAATATAAAGCCTAAAATTATAAAACTTCTAGAAATAAACAGAAATAATCTTTCTGACTTTGGATTAAAGATTTCTTAAACTCAACATCCAAAGCATGTTCCATAAGAGCAATATTTATAAATTGGACTGCATAAAAATTAAGAACTTCTGCACTTTAATACAGGCATGCACTGCACGTTGAAAGACATTATTAAAAGAAAAAAGACAAGTAATAAACTGAGAGAAAATACTTGCAAATCATATATCTGATGAAGATATTGCATCTAGAGTATCTGAAAAACCCTCAAAACTCAAACATTAGAGAACAAAAGCCCAATTAAAAATGAGCAAAATATACAAAATAGTTCAGCATAAAAGATATATTGACTAAAATAAGACCATGGAAAGATGCTCAACATCATTAGCTATTATTAAGGAATCTTAAGTGCAGTTTATAGTATGTCAATTTTGCCTCAATAAAGCTGCTGAAAAAATACACTTATGTATTATTTTACACTTGCTACAATGTTAAGCAGTTCAATTTCAGTCATGTTTAGGGGCCCTTCCCTCCACTAAGACCATGTAAGAATTACAGAGTCTCCCATGGTTTCTGGAAAATGGGTGCAGGACCTGGTCTTCCCCATTCCCATTGACCTTTGCTGCTACTGATGCTGCTGCAGGGTCTCGTTCTACCTCTGCTCTTGGGTTTACCTCAGAGACAACATACGTGGGTTTACCTCAGAGACAACTTACTCCCTGTTATTTACAAGTCAAAGGCTCAGACCCAGAGGCCCCCACAGCATCTTAGGGCTCTGTAGCTACCATCCACAACATTCCTTGCCTTCCTAGCCCCATCCAGAGTCCTGCACAGAAGCAAGATGTAAAAGAAAGCAGTAACCAACAAGCTCTATGTCAGTGATGAAGCACAAAATCTTGAAGAGTCTCCTTGGGAAAGGGGGCCCACACTAAGAACACATTTAGATTCCTCCGGTAGTGAGAACAAAACACAAAGCCCATTCTGAAACTTGTTCTACTCCCATACATCATTATACTTGTTATCTTTGAAGCCTGCCTCACTCTAAAACTCAAGTAGAACCTTCAAACCCTTTTGGGCCTAATATTTATTGACATAATATTTCTAAAATATCTCAGTCTGGTAAATGCACACTATTGGTAAATAGCTGAGGGTTGAGACATTTTTTGTTTTGTTTTTGTTTTGACAGTGATTAAATAACCTATTAGTAACTGAGAGTCATCAATCTCAGAATTAATTCTTAAAATTCAAACATTTCAATATACGTGAAAGAGATCAACTGTATCTGTCCTTTTTGGGGGATTAGTATTTTCGCTAAATCTTGTGATTTGTGCTTCTTTAACTGTATTCTGTTTTCACAAAAGTAATGCTACCGAATCAAAAATGATATTGAATCAAAGCTTGTGGTTATTTGAGATTTTATCTTTATTCTGAAGCTGGCCAGTGGATATCTAGACAATTTGATCCTTCATGAAGGAAGTTTATGGGTTGTTTAATGACAGGGACAATATAAAGAGAATCTGTATGTTTAAATAACTTCAGTAAGTCTTAATTGCAAAAAGTTTCATGAGGTATAATTCAGATTGCACACAAAAAATTACAGCATAAAAATTCCAGTATTTCTTATTGGCACCCTTAACCTGAAAATATTCTGAGTGGAACATTAATTTTTGGATGAGAAAAGGCAAGTCTTTGCCTCTATAACCTCCATCAAAAAATTAATTGTAATGTTTGGCTTAAAGTATACTTTTATTTGGAAGTGTAATGGTTAACTTTATGTGTCGACTTGACTGGGCCATAGGGTGCCCAGGTATTTGGTCAAACACTATTCTAGGTGTGTCTGTGAGGTTATTTTTGGATGAGACTAGCATTGAAATTAGTAGACTGAGGAATGTAGATTGCCGTCCCTAATGTGGGTGGGCCTCATCTAATCAGTTTAAAGGTCTAAATCACACATGAGCACACATGCGTGCACATGCACACACGCACACACACACACACACATCTCCTATTGGTTTAGTTTTTCTGGGGAATCCTAATACAATAAGTTTCCCTAGTTTGAATACATCCTCCTGGGCCCTACCGAGATATGAATATTGGCTAGTTTCTCTGGTCTCATTTCTCTTACTGAGCTCAGCAGCTTTAACACATATGAAATACGCCATTTCAGAAAAGCTGGGTGGTTTCAGAAAGTTCTTGCTTTGACCAGAGCGTCTCCTTCTATGTCAGCTACAGAAAAATATTCCCATTGGAGTAAAACCAAAACTTGACTTGAGTGAACATGTGCATGTCTGTTTAAACTGGTAGCATCATCCATTTCTGCTTTTGGCAGTAAGCAGTCTTTTCTCTAATGAGTTTATAAGTGAAAAATACAACCTTTAGCATTGTTTGGAGTTCCTGAATTGACAAACCAACCAGGTCTAGTTGGGCTGCACCAGATGTGGGGCATATTCTAAAACAGGTTTGCAGGTTTTGGGAGAAGAATGCTCTATGCTGCTTTCCTAAACATTCTGAAAGGATTCCTTGTAGATTTGTGGTTAGTGGATGTCTTGAATGGGTGAGAAGAAAAGGAACTAAAGAGAGAAAGTAAAGGGAAATACAGAAACCACAGAAGTGCCTGAAAGTCGCCATGTGAGCATGAGAAATTCATTGAAAGCTTAGTGTATCATGTCCTTTTTCAGAGATGCTATTCAGGATTTCCTTTGTATCTCTCAGATTGTGAAACCTAAAGTATTCAGAAGAGTGCATATTAAGAAGTTCCATTATGCTAAATCCCAGGGCAGGGCTGTGGTGAGGCTTTCTTCCCCCAAGTTTAGTTTCTGTTTCAGTTGGTGTTCAGTTTACCCACATTATGTGAGGCATACATCTGAATTAAAGACCATATACTGCTAAGTAGGGGGTGCCTATTTCCCCAGCAGATCTCCCCTGACTGGCTGTTTTTTTTTTTTTTTTTTTCATAACTCAGGGCTCAGTGCAAATCCAACTTGCTCAAAGATGCCCATTGTGATGGTTAATTTCATATGTCACCTTGACTGGGCCATGGGGTGTCCAGAATTTGGTCAGACATTATTCTGAGTGTTTCCATGAGGTTTTTTTTTCTTTTTTTATGAGATTACCATTTAAATCAACAGACTGAGTAAAGCAAATTTTTCTCCCTAGTGTGGGGGGGTCTCATTCAATCAGTTGAAGGACTGAATAGAACAAATGGCTGAACCTCCCCTGGGTAAGAGAATTCTTTTACCTGGCAACTTTTAAACTGCGACATCAGCTTTTCCAGGTTCTACAGCATCTTTGATTGTTGGGTTTGAACTGGGACATCAGCTGTGCAGAATTTGGACTTTCCAGTCTCCATTATGCAATAAGCCAAATCCTTATTTTATATATTTTATACACACACACACACACACACACACAAACACACACATTTCTCTGGAAAACTATGACTTATTCAACTGATAACTCTATCTAAAGTATCATTCTCCCTGCAGTCACCACCTAGTTTCTCTGTATTATATCACCATGACTCATTTTCTTTTTTCATAGTATTTATCAGTATAGGTGAAATTTTATTTATTTTTATTCTTGTTTACTTTTTTTTTTACTCCAGTTGAATACAAGTTTCCTGAGACCAGGGATTCTGTTCCTCTCATCCATTGCTGCATCCCTCATGCTTCGTATTCAATAAATATATTTTGGATTAATTACAGTGGGTATTTAAAAATAAATGTTAAATAAATTGGTGACTCCAAAGCACTGTGCTAGGAAATTAGAATACATGAACATGAGGAAGGTGTAAATTTGGCCCTCGATGAATACACACACACACACAGACACACACACACACTTTTCTAACTAGAAAAAAAATTTCATAGTACTTCTTAGCTAATAGCCACAGGGTATGTTCTTCCAGTTATCTTTTCCCAGCAATGGATAAGGCTTTACATTTACCTAAGTACAAGTTCTCACCCACATCTTTTTTGGGATGAATTTGCCATATTGCCAAGTGAGTCAATTATAAGAAGGTGCACAGATGCTGGTTTTATAGCATCATGGAAAGAGTTTTGCTGTGTTTCCAACCATATTGTCATTACTGACCAACTACTGAGCTTGCCTGCCATAGAGGTTCTCATTAACAACTAGGAAGTGGGGGAGTGTCTCTGATATGCTGAAGGTCATCCTGATGAACATTTCAAATGGTACGCCTCTCAGAACATTGAGTCTCAGGATGTTAATTGATATTAAGTGAATAAAATAATGTGTGGTTGCACACATTTTGGAAATGCTAGGTTAAAAGAAAATCAAACAGATTCATTGGCTTCAAAACCTTTAATATGCTAATACACATTTGCAAAGAGGATTGTATAGTGTGCAATATTTCTCAACCATATTTGACCAGTGCATGGGTTGAATTGTTTCCCCCTAAAAACATATGTGTTGAAGCCTAACTCCCAGTACCTCAGAATGTAATCTTACTTGGAAATGGTGTCACTGTAGAAGTAATTTGTTAAGATAAGGTCATATGGAGTAGGACAGGTTCTTAATCCAATATGACTGGTGTCCTTATAAGAAGAAAGAGACACACACAGAGAGGACAGCCATGGGAAGAAGGAGGCAGAGATTGGAATGATGTACCTCAAAGCCAAGGAGTGTCAAAGATTGCTGGCTGTCACTGGTAGATAGAAGAGGACAGGCATGAAACAGATTGTCACTTAGAGCCCTCAGAAAGAGCCAACACTGCCAGTACCTTGATTTCAGACTTCTGGCCCCCAGAGCTGTGAGAGAATAAATTTCTGTTGTTTTAAGTTACCCAGTTTGTGGTAATTTGTTACACAGCTGCCATAGAAAACTAATAAAACAATGGGTATATTTTGCTCAGGGAATATCTTGGGAGAACAGTCTTGGAAAAATGCTTTTCTAGGTGACTTTATATGTTGAAATGTGATTCTCCAATCTTCACTATATTTTAATAAATAGTATAGGGAGGTTTAGCTGAAAGAACCCTTTTTCGTGGTCTTTGTAAGAACTAACACTTTGAAGATTTCACCGTTGCAATAAGCACTTGTGTTTACTTGACAGAGGACTTTTAGCTTCAGAAAGAGTCATGATTTATGAGAATCTCTTCATTAAGATAATGACAAATCTCAGACAAAGAGCAGTCTTCCCAGGGCACTGGGGCAGCCCCTCAGAGCCTGTTGGAGGAATATTGAGTGTGGTGGTGGAAGGAGCTCTGGGGTCAGACAGAGGATGGGTCCAAAACCAGGGTTTCTGGCCTTAGATGAATCACTGGCCTCTCTACACTTTGTTTTTTGTAGGTGACAACAAGGGATACTAATGGCAACAACCCTGACACTGACAGCCTCACCAAGTTACTTTGCAAACTGCGAAGTTTAACCGTGAATTTAAGGTTTTCATTAGGTAAGAAATCACTTTTACTTTGCAAACTGCGAAGTTTAACTGTGAATTTAAGGTTTTCATTAGGTAAGAAATCACTTTTCCTTTCTTCTTACCTTTTGTTGAGCAGAGAGTTTAGTTGTAAAGTTTTATATATTAAAATTTGACACATATGTATTCTGGAGGCAAAGTGGCTTACAGTGAGCCATGGATATATTTCTTAAGCTTCTTTGATTAATAATAAATAATAATCCCAGACATTTCTAGTTTCTCTTTTCCCCTAGCTCCAATTAAAATTGAGAATAAGTCTTATTAGCCATGCCTGGATTGTATGTCCATGCTTGCAGCCAGAAGCGGGTATATGAGAGTCTGTGTGATCCCATTTACCAGAATGAAGAGGGGTGGTTCACAAAAAGAAAATCAAAGTGCTGTCACTAGAAACAGAAGAAAAAGATGATGGGCTAGTAAAACCTATAAATACCTATCAAAAGTAGTCAGGACCCTTTGACCACATGCAACGACACCACCAACTGTAACTTTAACAACGAAAAGAAACTTTTGGTTCACAAAATCAAACCATTGGGAAGGCACAAGAGCAGGCTGGGCTTCAGGAACTCAGACACTTCCAGGACTCTCTCTTCAAGTCTGTGCTAGTCCTGTGTGCCAGGCTCATTCTCTCAGTCTGGACTCTACCATGCTGGAAACATGGGTATCTATAGCTCCTAATATCTCTAGTCTCAGCTTCACCCATGAAAGGATACTGAGCTTGTACTCTCTGGACTCAGTTTTTAAAATCCTGGGGAAGGGTTATAACTGGCTCAGGCTGAAGTAGTGATATCCTTGGACTAATTTTTGTAGCCAGGAGATGACAACTTTGGATAAAACCATGAGAGCTCTGTTATGGCTGCAGTGGTGGAAAGAATGGTTCCCAGAAGATGAGAGATACAATTCCCAAAAGAAGGCAGGGCAAACCGAACAGTATATGCTGAGAATAACTTGATTTGCATCACAGTATACTATATGGGTCTTTTCTATTTTAGTCCCTATAAATATACCAACTATACCTCTGAAAGCAGATATAGGAGAGAGAGAGAGAGATAATAGATGGATAGATAGGATAAACAGGTGGATAGATGATAGATAGATAGATGATAGAGAGATGATAGATGGTAGAATAGATAGATTAGATTCATAGAAAGATAGACAAACAAATAAGATAAATAGATTAGACAGGCAGACTGAGACAGAGACATATGGATGTTCTGTGATGACTGTATTTTAATATTCTTACTTTCACTCATGTCCCTGTGAAGAGACCACTAAACAGGCTCTGTGTGCGCAACATGGCTGTTTATTTCACCTGGGTGCAGGCGGGCTGAGTCCAAAAAGTCAGCGAAGGGAGATGGGGTGGGGCCATTTTATAGGATTTGGGTAGGTATAGGAAAATTACAGTCAAAGGGGGTTGTTCTCTGGTGGGCAGGAGTGGGGGGTCACAAGGTACCCAGTGGGGGAGCTTTTGAGCCAGGATGAGCCAGGAGAAGGAATTTCACAAGACAATGTTATCAGTTAAGGCAGGAACAGGCCATTTTCACTTCTTTTGTGGTGGAATGTCATCAGTTAAGGCAGGAACCAGCCATCTGGATGTGTACCTGCAGGTCACAGGGGATATGATGGCTTAGCTTGGGCTCAGAGGCCTGACATTCCTGACTTCTTATATTAAATAAGAAAAATAAAATGAAATAGTGGTAAAGTGTTGGGACGGTGAAAAATTTTTTGGCGGTGGTATGGAGAGATAATGGGCGTTGTTTCTCAGGGCTGCTTCGAGCAGGATTAGGGGCAGTGTGGGAACCTAGAGTGGAGAGATTAAGCTGAAGGAAGATTTTGTGGTAAGGGGTGATATTGTGGGGTTGTTAGAAGAAACATTTGTCATTTAGAATTATTGGTGATGGCCTGGATACGGTTTTGTATGAATTGAAAAACTAAATGGAATAAGAGAAGGAGAAAAACAGGTATAAAAGGTCTAAGAATTGGGATGATTCAGAACATCTGATTAGAGAGTGCCTAAGGAGATTCAGCATAGTCCTGCCAGCAAAGATTATTTATTTACTTCAAGAGTTTAGAGTGGCGGTTTGGGGATAGCACCAGGAGATATCAGCTGTGCTGGCTTGGAGAAACAGTGTAAACTGGCAGTGTAAACAAGAGCAGGGCATGTATGAGTAGTTGAGAATGGTGAATAGGAGTATGACTAGACAGAAGATAGTAGGGATGACAAGTTTTTTGGGGCACAGTCCAAGTTGGTCTGGTGTCTGGAATGAGACTGGGGCCTAATAAAAAGGAGCTCAAATGAGCTGTACCTTGTAGCATTCCAAGGACAGGCCTGACTTCTGAGAAGGGAAAGTGGCAGGTGTTGTCCAGTCCTTTTTAAGTTGGTGGCTGAGCTTGGTGAGTTGTGTTTTTAAAAGACCTTTAGTCCGTTCTACTTTTCTTGAAGACGCAGGACTGTAAGGGTTATAAAGGTTTCACTGAATACTAAGAGCCTGAAAAACTGCTTGGCTGATTTGACTAATAAAGGCTTGTCTGTTATCAGACTGTATAGAGGTGGGAAGGCTAAACTGAGGAATTGTGTCTGACAGAAGGGAAGAAATGACTGCGGTGGCCTTCTCAGACCCTGTAGGAAAGGCCTGTACCCATCCAGTGAAAGTGTCTACCTAGACTAAGAGGTATTTTATTTATCTCACTCAGGGTATGTTGAGTAAAGCTAATTTGCCAGTCCTGGGTCAGGGCAAATCCTCGAGCTTGAAGTATAGGGAAGGGAGGGGGCCTGAATAATCCCTGAGGAGTAGTAGAATAGCAGATGGAACACTGAGAAGTTATTGAAATTATTTCCTTGAGGATAGATTTCCACGATGGAAAGAAAATGAGAGGTTCTAAGAGGCGGGCTAATGGCTTGTACTATAGCATAGCCTGCCTTTGCTGGTGTGTGGCGATTAGGCCTGGTGGAACTGCCATCAATAAATCAAGCGTGATCAGGGTGAGGAACAGGAAAGAAGGAAATATGGGGAAATGGGGTGAATGTCAGGTGGATCAGAGAGATGCAGTCATGAGGGTCAGGTGTGGTAACCGGAATAATGTGGGAGGCCAGATTGAAGTCTGGGCCAGGAACAATGGTAATTGTGGGACTTAACAAAGAGTGAGTACAGCTGAAGGAGCTGGGGAGCAGAAAGTATATGCATCAGGTGTGAGGAAGAAAATAGATTTTGGAAGTTATGAGAAATGTAGAGAGTAAGTTGAGCATAGTTTGTGATTTTGAGGGCCTCTAAAAGTATTAGGGCGGCAGCAGCCGCTGCCAGAGACATGATGGCTAGGCTAAAACAGTAAGGTCAAGTTGTTTGGACAGAAAGGATACAGGGTGCAGTCCTGGCTCTTAAGAATTCTAACCGCACTAACCATGCCTACGAAGGAAAGGAGTTGTTGTTTTGTAAGGGATTGAGGTTTGGGAGATTAATCAGACATGATCAGCAGGGAGAGCACATGTGTTTTTATGAGAATTATGCCAAGATAGGTAACAGATGAGGAAGAAATTTGGGCTTGACTGAAGTAATGGGGGCTGTCTGTGAAGACTTGCAGCAGTACAGCCCAGGTAATTTGCTGAGCCTGATGGGTGTTAGGGTCAGTCCAACTGAAAGCGAAGAGAGGCTGGGATGAAGGGTGCAAGGAATAGTAAAGAAAGTATGTTTGAGATCCAGAACAGAATAATGGGTTGTGGAGGGAGGTATTGAGGATAGGAGAGTATATGGGTTTGGCACCACAGGGGGATAGGCAAAACAATTTGGTTGATAAGGCACAGATCTTGAACTAACCTGTAAGCCTTCTCTGGTTTTAGGACAGGTGAAATGGGGAAATTGTGAGGGGAGTTTATAGGTTTTAGAAGCCCATGCTGTAGCAGGCGAGTGATAATAGGCTTTAATCCTTTCAAAGCATGCTGTGGGATGGGATATTGGCATTGAGTGGGGTAAGGGTGATTAGGTTTTAATGAGATGGTAAGGGGTGCGTGATCGGTCACCAAGGAGGGAGTAGAGGTATCCTATACTTGTGGGCTAAGGTGGGGGGATACAAGAGGAGGGTGTGAAGGAGGCTTTGAACTGGGGAAAAAGGTGGCAATGAGGTGTGGCTGTAGCCCAGGAATAGTCAGGGAAGCAGATAATTTAGTTAAAGTGTCTCGGCCTAATAAGGGAACTGGGCAGGTGGGGATAATTGAAAGGAGTGCTTAAAAGAGTATTGTCTAAGTTGGCGCCAGAGTTGGGGAGTTTTAAGAGGTTTAGAAGCCTGGCCGTCAATACTCACAACAGTTATGGAAGCAAGGGAAACAGGCCCTTGAAAAGAAGGTAATGTGGAGTGAGTAGCCTCCGTATTGATTAAGAAGGGGACACTTACCCTCCACTGTTGATTACCCGAAGCTCAGCATCTGTGATGGTCTAGGAGGCTTCCGAGGTGATCAGGCAGCGTCAGTCTTCAGCTGCTAAGCCAAGAAGATCTGGGAAGGAGTCAGAGAGCCTTGGGCCAGAGTCCCAGGGGCTCTGGGGGTGGCTTCCAGGTGAGTTGAACAGTCCGATTTCCAGTGGGGTCCCGCACAGATGGGACGTGGCTTAGGAGGAATCCTGGGCTGCAGGCATTCCTTGGCCTGGTGGCCAGATTTCTGGCACTTGTAGCAAGCTCCTGGGGGAGGAGGTTCTGGAGGAATGCCTGGCCGCTGTGGTTCAGGCGTTTGGAAGTTCTTGTGTGCTGGAGATGTGGCTGGGGTTTGTCTCACAGTGGAGGCAAGGAATTGCAACGTTTTTCTATTGTTGTACACCTTGAAGGCAAGGTTAATTAAATCCTGTTGTGGGGTTTGAGGGCCAGAATTTAATTTTTGGAGTTTTATTTAATGTCAGGAGCAGATTGGGTAATAAAATGTATTTTGAGAATAAGATGGCCTTTTGACCTTTTAGGGTCTAGGGCTGTAAAGTGTCTCAGGGTTGCTGCCAAACGAGTCATGAACTGGGCTGGATTTTTATATTTGACAAAAAAGAGCCTAAATGCTATCTGATTTCGGATAAAGAAAAAGGAGCATTAACCTTGACTATGCCTTTAGCTCCAGCCACCTCTTTAAGAGTAAATTGCTAGGCAGGTGGGGGAGGGCTAGTCACGGAACGAAACTGTAAGCTGGACCAGGTGTCAGGAGGGAGGTGATAAAAGGATTATAGGGTGGAAGAGTGGAGGCTGAGGAAGAATTGGGACCTAGCTCAGCCTAGCAAGGAGCAGCCTGGGGAGGAGGGGAGAGGTCAGGTGGGTCTGTAGAAAATGAAGATTAGAAAGACTCAGTGACACTTGGGGCTGGGACTGAGGGGACAGGTGGGAGGGAAAGAAAGAAGATTTGGGATGAGTTGCACTGGGAACAGAGACTAGAGGGACCGATGTGTAAAAGAATGCCTGGACATCAGGCACCTCAGACCATTTGCCCATTTTACGAAAAGAATTATTTAGATCTTGTAGGATAGAAAAATTGAAAATGCCATTTTCTGGCTATTTGGAACTACTGTCCAGTTTGTATTGGGGTCAAGTGACATTGCAGAATAAGATGCTTAGATTTTAGGTCAGGTGAGAGTTGAAGAGGTTTTAAGTTCTTAAGAACACAGGCTAAGGGAGAAGAAGGAGGAATGGAAGGTGGAAGCTTGCCCATAGTGAAGGAGGCAAGCCCAGAGAAAAGAGTAGAGACATGGAGAAGGAGTGGGAGGTTCTTGCCCTCCAGAAAAGTAGAGAAGGGGTTGGGGTGCAGAGATACGAGGTGGGGGCATGGAAATAAGGGATCAGGGTGCAGAGATATGAGGTTGGGGCATGGAAATAAGGGATGGGGCACAGAGATGTGAGGTCGGGGCACAGAAATAAGGGATCGGGGCACTGAGATACAAGTTTGGGGTACTTGCTTCTCCCCCAGAAAAGCGGGACTTGCCAGCTGAGGGTGAAGGAGAAGGGGTTGGGGGTTTCTTGCCCCTCAGGAAGGCAGAGAAGGGGTAGACACACGGAGAGAAGGGGTTGGGGTACCTGCCCCTCCCCCAGAAAAGCGGGACTTGCCGCTAAGGGTGAAGGACCAAGGCAGGCATCCCTGCATGGTCTGACACCTCTGAAACCTGAGTGAATAATCAGAGAGGCGTCCCTGCAATGATTAAACACCAAGGGAAGGCTGCCTTCCCTAGTCCATGACTGGCGCCGGAGTTTTGGGTCCACGGATAAAACGTGTCTCCTTTGTCTCTACCAGAAAATGAAAGGAATTGAAATTAAGAGAAGGGAGAGATTGAAGTGTGGCACCAAGATTGAAAGGAGAAAGAGGTTGAGAGGTAGTGAGGGAGGTTGGAGAAGAGAGTAAAAAGAGGCCGCTTACCGGATTTGAAATTGGTGAGATGTTTCTTGGGCTGGTTCATCTGAGAACCTGAGGTCGTAGGTGGATCTTTCTCACAGAGCAAAGAGCAGGAGGACAGGGGATTGATCTCCCAAGGGAGGTCCCCCGATCTGAGTCACGGCACCAAATCTCATGCGCGTCCGTGTGAAGAGACCACCAAACAGGCTTTGTGTGAGCAACATGGCTGTTTATTTCACCTAGGTGCAGGTGGGCTGAGTCTGAAAAGAGAGTCAGTGAAGAGAGATACGGGTGGGGCTCTTTTATAGGATTTGGGTAGGTAAAAGAAAATTACAGTCAAAGGAGGGTTGTTCTCTGGTGGGCAGAGCGGGGGTCACAAGGTGCTCAGTAGGGGAGCTTTTGAGCCAGGTTGAGCCAGGAGAAGGAATTTCACAAGACAATGTCATCAGTTAAGGCAGGAACAGGCCATTTTCACTTCTTTTGTGGTGGAATGTCATTAGTTAAGGCAGGAACTGGCCATCTGGATGTATACGTGCAGGTCACAGGGGATATGATGGCTTAGCTTGGGCTCAGAGGCCTGACACAAGTTTTTGCATGGCCTCTTCCTTTGTGTCGTACCTGCAAGGGGAGTCATCCTCCAATACAAAGCTGTCTTGTAAAAAATGTTTCATAAGAAGGTGCAAGCTTCAGTTCAGTTCGGATCCCCATAAATGTACCTGGAATTGCCTTAAAGTAAACTTGATTTCTACATAACATGCCCTATTTGCCTTTCCTCTTCAGCTGCCAGGAAGATTAGACAAATGCTTTTGTGTTATATCAGTAATTCTCTGGGAAATGAAACCTGGTAGATTTTTTTTCCCTCCTCGTATACGTCTGATTTATTTTTTAAATATGTATGTATGTTTTACTAAAAATTGCTTCAAGTTACTTTTGAAATACAATATTAAGGTATTTTAGATATTTATGTCAGTCTAGAAAATATTCCTTTTCTGGATCCTACATCTGATTCCTCATAGTCCCAGTCCTATTACAACACAAGTTAGATCTTTCAGGACCAACTAAGACCCCTGGTTGATAACAATGTCTGAAGTCAGGCTTACATTAAGTATTGGTTTACTGGGGAAGGGAGCCCCAAAGCATCTTTCCTCCACATATAAATTTAGGAAATTTCTAATTCTGATTAAGGATCAAGTCGAGTCACCAAAAGGTGGAAAACCCCATTTACATACATTGCAGTTAGCAACATGGAATATTTTGGTTGATGTTTTCCCAGAAATACTTTCAAACTCTAATGAAACTCTTTCTAAGGAAAGAGTGCCTACAATAACCACTTAAAGTCACATTTTGCTATTTACACCATATATGAGGAGAATAAACTAATTATCAAATGTGTCTTTTGTGTGAAAGGCATTAAGAATCCCATTACTTTCATGTGCATCCATGTGAAGAGACCACCAAACAGGCTTTGTGTGAGCAACATGGCTGTTTATTTCACCTGGGTGCAGGTGGGCTGAGTCTGAAAAGAGAGTCAGTGAAGGGAGATGGGGTGGGGCTGTTTTATAGGATTTGGGTAGGTAAAGGAAAATTACAGTCAAAGGGGGGTTGTTCTCTGGTGGGCAGAGTGGGGGTCGCAAGGTGCTCAGTAGGGGAGCTTTTGAGCCAGGATGAGCCAGGAGAAGGAATTTCACAAGACAATGTCATCAGTTAAGGCAGGAACAGGCCATTTTCACTTCTTTTGTGGTGGAATGTCATCAGTTAAGGCTATTTTTACTTCTTTTGTGGATCTTCAGTTACTTCAGGCCATCTGGATGTATACGTGCAAGTCACAGAGGATGCGATGGCTTGGCTTGGGTCCAGAGGCCTGACATCCCTGCCTTAATAAGAAAAATAAAACAAAATAGTGTTGAAGTCTTGGGGCAGTGAAAATTTTTGGGGGGTGTTATGGAGAGAGAATGGTTGATGTTCCTCAGGGCTGCTTTGAGCGGGATTAGGGGCGGCGTGGGAACCTACAGTGGGAGAGATTAAGCTGAAGGAAGATTTTGTGGTAAGGGGTGATATTGTGGGGTTGTTAGAAGAAACATTTGTCATTTAGAATTATTGGTGATGGCCTGGATACGGTTTTGTATGAATTGAAAAACTAAATGGAATAAGAGAAGGAGAAAAACAGGTATAAAAGGTCTAAGAAGTGGGAGGACCCAGGACATCTGATTAGAGAGTGCCTAAGGAGATTCAGCATAGTCCTGCCAGCAAAGATTATTTATTTACTTCAAGAGTTTAGAGTGGCGGTTTGGGGATAGCACCAGGAGATATCAGCTGTGATGACTTGGAGAAACAGTGTAAACTGGCAGTGAAAACAAGAGCAGGGCGTGTATGAGTAGTTGAGAATGGTGAATAGGAGTATGACTAGACAGAAGATAGTAGGGATGACAAGTGTTTTTGGGGAACAGTCTAAGTTGGTCTGGTGTCTGGAATGAGACTGGAGCCTAATAAAAAGGAGCGTCTATACTGGAGTTTAAATGGGCTGTACCTTGTAGCATTCTAAGGACAGGCCTGACTTCTGAGAAGGGAAAGTGGTAAAAGTATTGTCCAGTCCTTTTTAAGTTGGTGGCTGAGCTTGGTGAGGTGTGTTTTTAAAAGACCATTAGTCTGTTCTACTTTTCCTGAAGACGGAGGACTGTAAGGGATATAAAGGTTTCACTGAATACCAAGAGCCTGAAAAACTGCTTGGCTGATTTGACTAATAAAGGCTGGTCTGTTATCAGACTGTATAGAGGTGGGAAGGCTAAACTGAGGAATTATGTCTGACGGAAAGGAAGAAATGACTGCAGTGGCCTTCTCAGACCCTGTAGGAAAGGCCTCTACCCATCCAGTGAAAGTGTCTACCCAGACTAAGAGATATTTTAGTTTTCTGACTCGAGGTATATGAGTAAAGTCAATTTGCCAGTCCTGGGCAGGGGCAAATCCCCGAGCTTGATGTGTAGGAAAGGGAGGAGGCCTGAACAATCCCTGAGGGGTAGTAGAATAGCAGATGGAACACTGAGAAGTGATCTCCTTGAGGATAGATTTCCATGATGGAAAGGAAATGAGAGGTTCTAAGAGACGGGCTAGCGGCTTGTAACCTACATGGAAAAGGTTATGAAATGACGACAGAATACAATGGGCCTGTGAGGCTGAAAGGCGATATTTTACTTGGTCTAAGAACCATTTGCCTTGTGTGGGAAGAGATTGATAGGTGAAAGTTACAGCAGGGGAATAGGTGGGAGTGACCGATGTGAAGGAGAAAAACTGGCCGTGAGAGACAGAAGTTGGAGAGCTAGCTGCTCATCTAGCCACCTTATCAGCATAAGCGTTGTCTAGAGCAACGGGATCTGATGCCTTTTGATGCCCCTTGCAGTGAATGACCCCAGCTTCCTTTGGAAGTAAAGTGGCCTTGAGTAGAGTTTTTATTAAAGAGTCATTAATGATGGAGGACCCTTGTGTAGTGAGAAAACCTCTTTCAGCCCATATGACCGCATGGTGGTGCAGAATATGGAAGGCATATTTAGAATCAGTATACATATTGACACGTAGTCCTTTTGCAAGAGCGAGGGCTTGAGTTAAGGCAATCAGTTCGGCTTGCTGAGAGATAGTGGAGGGGGGCAGAGCAGTAGCCTCAATGATAGATGTGGAAGATACTATAGCATAGCCTGCCTTTGCTGGTGAGTGGTGATTAGGCCTGGTGGAACTGCCATCAATAAACCAAGTGTGATCAGGGTGAGAAACAGGGAAGAAGGAAATGTGGGGAAATGGGGTGAATGTCAGGTGGATCAGAGAGTTGCAGTCATGAGGGTCAGGTGTGGTATTCGGAATAATGTGGGAGGCCGGATTGAAGTCCAGGCCAGGAACAATGGTAATTGTGGGAGACTCAACAAAGAATGAGCACAGCTGAAGGAGCCAGGAAGCAGAAAGCATATGTGTCAGGTAAGAGGAAGAAAATAGATTTTGGAAGTTATGAGAACTGTAGAGAGTGAGTTGAGCATAGTTTGTGATTTTGAGGGCCTCTAAAAGTATTAAAGCAGCGGCAGCCGCTGCACACAGACATGAGGGCTAGGCTACAACAGTAAGGTCAAGTTGTTTGGACAGAAAGGCTACAGGGTGTGGTCCTGGCTCTTGTGTAAGAATTCTGACCATGATAACCATGCCTAGGAAGAAAAGGAGTTGTTGTTTTGTAGAAGGTGCTGGGGTTTGAGAGATCAGTCGGACACGATTGGCAGGGAGAGCACATGTGTTTTTATGAGAACTATGCCGAGATAGGTAACAGATGAGGAAGAAATTTGGGCTTGACTGAAGTAATGGGGGCTGTTTGTGAAGCTTTGCAGCAGTACAGCCCAGGTAATTTTCTGAGCTTGATTGGTGTCAGGGTCAGTCCAAGTGAAAGCGAAGAGAGGCTGGGATGAAGGGTGCAAAGGAATAGTAAAGAAAGCATGTTTGAGATCTAGAACAGAATAATGGGTCATAGAGGGAGGTATTGAGGATAGGAGAGTATATGGGTTTGGCACCACAGGGTGGATAGGCAAAACAATTTGGTTGATAAGGCGCAGATCCTGAACTAACTTGTAAGGCTTGTCTGGTTTTAGGACAGGTAAAATGAGGGAATTGTAAGGAGAGTTTATAGGCTTTAAAAGACCATGCTGTAGCAGGTGAGTGATAACAGGCTTTAATCTTTTTAAAGCGTGCTGTGGGATGGGATATTGGCATTGAGTGGGGTAAGGGTGATTAGGTTTTTATGAGATGGTAAGGGGTGCATGATCGGTCGCCAAGGAGGGAGTAGAGATATCCTATACTTGTGGGTTAAGGTGGGGGGATACAAGAGGAGGGTGTGAAGGAGGCTTTGAACTGGGGGAAAAGGTGGCAATGAGGTGTGGCTGTAGCCCAGGAATAGTCAGGGAAGCAGATAATTTAGTTAAAGTGTCTCGGCCTAATAAGGGAACAGGGCTGGTGGGGATAACTAAAAAGGAGTGCTTAAAAGAGTATTGTCTAAGTTGGCACCAGAGTTGGGGAGTTTTAAGAGGTTTAGAAGCCTGGCCGTCAATACCTACAACAGTTATGGAGGCAAGGGAAACAGGCCCTTGAAAAGAAGGTAATGTGGAGTGGGTAGTCTCGGTATTGATTAAGAAGGGGACGGACTTACCCTCCACTCTGAGAGTTACCCAGAGCATCTGTGATGGTCCTGCAGGCTTCCAAGGCAATTGGGCGGTGTCAGTGTTCAGCTGCTAAGCCAAGAAGATCTGGGAAGGAGTCAGCCTTGGGCCAGAAGTCCCAGGGGCTCTGGGAGTGGCTTCCAGGTGAGTTGAACAGTCCGATTTCCAGTGGGGTCCCACACAGTTGGGATGGGGCTTAGGAGGAATCCCGGGCTGCGGGCATTCCTTGGCCTGGTGGCCATATTTCTGGCACTTGTAGCAAGCTCCTGGGGGAGGCTGGCCTGGAGGAATGCCTGGCTGCTGTAGTTCAGGCGTTTGGAAGTTCTTGTGTGCTGGAGATATGGCTGGGGTTTGTCTCACCGTGGAGGCAAGGAATTGCAACTGTTTTCTATTATTGCACACCTTGAAGGTGAGGTTAATTAAGTCCTGTTGTGGAGTTTTAGGGCCAGAATTTAATTTTTGGAGTTTTATTTAATGTCAGGAGCAGATTGGGTAGTAAAATGTATATTGAGAATAAGATCGCCTTTTGACTTTTTAGGGTCTAGGGCTGTAAAGCGTCTCAGGGTTGCTGCCAAACAAGCCATGAACTGGGCTGGGTTTTTTATATTTGATGAAAAAGAGTCTAAACGCTAACTGATTTGGGAGAGGTCGGATAAAGAAAAAGGAGTATTTGATTATGCCTTTAGCTCCAGCCACCTTTTTAAGAGGAAATTGCTGGGCAGGTGGCGGAGGGCTAGTTGCGAAAGGAAACTGTAAGCTGGACCAGGTGTGAGAAGGGGAGGTAATAAAAGGATTATAGGGTGGAGGAGCTGAGGCTGAGAAAGAATTGGGACCTAGCTTGGCCTGGTAAGGAGGGGAGAGGTCAGATGGGTCTGTAGAAAAGGAAGATTAGAAAGACTCAGCAATGCTTGGGGTTGGGACTCAGGGGACATGCAGGAGGGAAAGGAGGAAGATTTGGGATGAGTTGCAGTGGGCACAGAGACTAGGAAGGGACTGATGTGTAAAAGAATGCCTGGATGTCAGGCACCTCAGACCATTTGCCTATTTTACGACAAGAATTATTTACATCTTGCAGGGTGGAAAAATTGAAAGTGCCATTTTCTTGCTATTTGGAACTACTCTCGAGGTTGTATTGGGGTCAAGTGGCATTGCAGAAGAAAATAAGACATTTAGGTTTTAGGTCAGGTGTGAGTTGAAGAGGTTTTAAGTTTTTGAGAACACAGGCTAAGGGAGAAGGAGGAATGGAGGGTGGAAGGTTGCCCATAGTGAAGGAGGCAAGTTTAAAGAAAAGGGAGAGTAGAGACATGGAGGGAAGCAGTTCAGGGGTTCTTACCCTCCAGAAAAGCAGGAAAGGGGTCGGGGAGCAGAGATACAAGGTCAGGGCGTGGAAATAAGGGATCGGGGCACAGAGATAAGAGGTCAGGGTGTGGAAATAAGTGATTGGGGGTTCTTGCCCCCTAGAAAAGCGGGACTTGCCGCTAAGGGTGAAGGAGAAGGGGTTGAGGGGTACTTGTCCCTCCCCCAGAAAAGCGAGACTTGCCACTAAGGATGAAGGACCAAGGCAGGTGTCCATGTGTGGTCTGACACCTTTGAAACATGAGTGAATAATCAGAGAGGCATCCCTGCAATGATTAAACACCAAGGGAAGTCTGCCTTCCCAGTCCGTGACCGGCGCCGGAGTTTTGGGTCCATGGATAAAACATGTCTCCTTTGTCTCTACCAGAAAATGAAAGGAATTGAAATTAAGAGAAGGGAGAGATTGAAGTGTGGTGGCAAGATTGAAAGGAGAAAGAGATTGAGAGATAGGGAGGTTGGAGAAGAGAGTAAAAAGAGGCCGCTTACCAGATTTGCAATTGGTGAGATGTTTCTTTGGCTGGTTGGTCTGAGGACCTGAGGTCATAGGTGGATCTTTCTCACAGAGCAAAGAGGAGGACAGGGGACTGATCTCCCAAGGGAGGTCCCCCAATCCGAGTCACGGCACCCAATTTCATGCGCATCCGTGTGAAGAGACCACCAAACAGGCTTTGTGTGAGCAACATGGCTGTTTATTTCACCTGGGTGCAGTCAGGCTGAGTCCGAAAAGTCAGCAAAGGAAGATAGGGGTGGGGCTGTTTTATAGGATTTGGGTAGGTAAAGGAAAATTACAGTCAAAGGGGGGTTGTTCTCTGGCGGGCAGAGTGGGGGTCGCAAGGTGCTCAGTAGGGGAGCTTTTGAGCCAGGATGAGCCAGGAGAAGGAATTTCACAAGACAATGTCATCAGTTAAGGCAGGAACAGGCTATTTTCACTTCTTTTGTGGTGGAATGTCATCAGTTAAGGCGGGGTAGGGCATATTCACTTGTTTTGTGATTCTTCAGTTACTTCAGGCCATCTGGGCATATACGTGCGAGTCACAGGGGATGCGATGGCTTGGCTTGGGCTCAGAGGCCTGACACTTTCTACTCGAGTCTTTCCTAGGAGGATGGTTGGTGTCTATTTTTATTATTTATTACCTGATCTACCATTTGGTAATAAACATAGAATATTCTGAAAACTTTCAGGTGAAAAACAAGTCAATGCTTCAGTTATGTGAAATGATTCAGTGTTGCTCTTTGGGAGGGCTGGACCTATGATTTATCTTTTTAAAAAGAGGAAAACCTTTCCTGTCAGATACAACTAGACAACTAGACAACATTTGTTTAGTGTATTCTCTCTTTTATGAATAATTTTTGTCCTTATTCAAGGTTGATAAATAGCATATTCAATATCCTAAAATGCACAATTTACAAATGTTTTAAGACCTAGCAATTTTTCATTGTCACATCACAGCTTCTTGTTTTTTTTTTTAAGAATTCCAAAGGATTATTTCCTTAAATTGATAACATGCAGTATAACGCAAAAGGGAGAAAATCACACAAAATGCATTTTATAATAGATGAAGGATCCAAAACTACCTCCTGAAGAACATACAACCAGGAGGCAGCATTAGTGAGTCTGGGGCAGCCAGAATCTGCTCGAGACACACACACACACACACACACACACCCGCCACATACACACAACATGGCATAATCCTCACCGTTTGCCCAGGCTGCACTTGAACTCCTCAGCTCTAGTTATCTGCCCATCTTGGCCTCCCAAAGTGCTAGGATTACAGGCATACATGGCCATGACAGCTTCTTGTTTATGGTAGTTCTTTTGATGGTCACAAGACTTTTTTTAATAAATGGTTCTTTGCTTTTGGTAAAACATTTGATTTTCAGTGAACTGACCTTACCTGACTTCCTGCCTTCCTCAGCTGCCTGGATGGACAAGAAGAGTTTTGTTTTGATTGGTTTTATTTTGTTCTTTGACAAAACCAGTAAATTTTGTTTGTTTTGGTATTTACTATCTCACATAGAGTGATGTCTTATTCTTAAAAAAAAAAAATCGCTATGAATATATACATTTGAATTAATGATATTATTTGAAGATTCTTTTTATTGCTTACTTCACATTTCCTAAAAATTCTAAAATTATATGTATTTCTATAATTCAAATAGTCTGGATTAATCATTCGTATGTAGGACACACTTGAGAATATTTTTCCCCTGACAAACTAGAAAACTACGTAATTTGCAAAGTACTTTGTTATTTTGATGCTGTGTTAAAGCAAAAGGTTAATTATAATGCACCTTAATCCTGCTTTTAAAAAGCAATTTGTAGGGATTTGTTATGTAAATAGATTTAGTTTGGCATTCTCTAAACAGATTTCTAATAGGGTACTTGAAAGATTTTGCATTTTAAAAAGTACTTTTTAATTTTCATTTATGCAAAATTTTTGGTCAGGTTCAGGTTGAAAAATACATCTTTTTAAAATACTTCTTTTTAAAGATGTATTTTTACATCTTTACATGTTTTTACAAAAAATTGTAAATTGTTCATTTTAGGATATTGAACATGATATTTATCAACCTTGAATTAGGACAAAAAATTACCTTTAAAAGATAATTTAAATTTTTTTTAATTTTACAGGCATGGTGGCTCATGCCTGTAATCCTAGCACTTTGGGAGGCCCAGGCAAGCAGATCACTTGAGCTCAGGAATTTGAGACCAGCATGGGCAACATGTCAAAACTCCATCTCTACTAAAAATACAAAAATTAACCAGGCGTGATGGCACCCACCTGTATTCCCAGCTACTCGGGAGGCTGAGGTGGGAGGATGGCTTAAGCCTAAGAGGTGGAGGTTGCAGTGAGCCAAGATTGCATCACTGCACTCCAGCCTGGGTGACAGAGTAAGACTCTGCCTCAAAAAAAAAAAAAAAAAAAAAAAAAAAAAGGTAAATGATACAAACAATATGACACTTTCTAAAAACCAAACCTAATCCATTTGGAGAAATACTTTCACAAATAACTTTTTGAACTAGAAAGATAGATCCAGGGAGAAGAAATACAAATAAAGTTATTAGTAGACATAAAATTATATTCAAATCTTAAATGGGAAATTAATTTTTTTAAAATTACTAAATAGCATACCCCAAGAAATTCCATCATAATCTTGGGAGACAGTGTGTTCCTTCTGTTATACTCTGGTGAGCAGCTCACTATCTGAGAAGTGTAGGCAAAATGGAAGGAGTTCAGAGATAAGTAGCAGACATGACCAATGGCCTTGAAAATCTAACCCACAGGGAAAGATACAGAAAAGGCCAATAGTCAGAAAGACTGGCCAAGCTGAGCACACAGGGAGGGGATAACATCACATGAAGAAGTAGCACCATGGTAAGTGTAGTAGAACCATGGTAAGTGTGGAAGAACTAACTATTTCGGAAGGGGGGGTGCGGTGGAAAGGACCAAAATGAGCACACAAAACTGGATAGAGAAACTAACAAGGACATGTTCAGGATGCTGATATGTGATGCTGGGTGAGAAACTTCAAAGTGTACTGGACCAGAACATTTAAGGGTCTAGTGTATGTGACTTTTTTCTCAAGAAGTAGTGAAAGATTTGCTGCATGCTACCACCCACTCAGCCCTCAAAAATGGAAAATCTTCCTTTCCTCCAGGACCAACCCTTACAAGTTACTTCCAGCTCCAAGAGGCCATGCAGAGGAAGGGTCCTCTGTGTATAATTTTTCTTTCAGGATAGGCCATCTGTTCCTAGTTTGCATTAAGAGTCTTGTATGTGTTAGTGCACTCCTGGCAATTTGGACCAAGTAAGCTATGTTCCAAAAACAATGCTGTGCTTCAGATTTTTGTGTTCAGTCTCTTCAACCAAATGCAAAGGTGAACAAAGCCATCATGACTTTCAGGGTGTATTTATTTCATATTGTGTTTAATTTACAGAAGCATTTAAAGTGGGCCCATTCTAAGCTCAAACTTTTTAAAGTCTTGAAGTGTTAAAATAAGTAAATATATAAGAAAATGTAAACAACTCTGTGATTTTAAAGTATCATACAGAGAAAAGCATTGTAATAATTAAAACTATACAATTTTTTGGAGATATAATATTAGCCCTTTTTTTTGACAATGCTGTTCAATTAGACTAGCCTCTCTGGCTTAGATCATGGACCTTTAAAATGTCTTATGAGTTAAAAGAGAAGCTTGGGATTTGGGGGTGAAGAAGAGAGGAAAATTAGCAGAGAATAACAGAAATTAATGAATCGAACCATCATACCCAGGTGACCCATGTGACAAACAAATTGTGGCATGTGAGATTACACCTAAAATATTTGTAGAAGAGAAAATAAAATGGAGTTATCCCACGGATGGCCTGAGAGAACTTCAGATAGTTTAGAAAACAGCCAGTCATCTTGCAGCAGAGTTATTAAGTTACTTTTTCTGCTAGTGTTAAAGACAGCATGGAAGCATAGGATGCCTTGTCTGATGGTTATAACTATCTTTTCCCACCAGGTGAGTCATGGTTTTTTTCCTAGTTTTTAAAACTTGACTTGCTGGAATGCACACACACACACACACACACAACTCCTTAAAATAAATGTCTCTCTCTATGTACACATCCTGCTGGTTTTGTACAAAACCATGAGTAATACAGTGAGCATATGGCAAATGGCAGTTGACCATAACCCAACCACCTAACCTTCCACGTCAGGCTCCACTGTCAACTCTACCGAGTCATAAGAAGGAAATCTCATCTTGCTTCCTAGTTTCTTCTTTGTTTCTAATTCCTTAGCCAGGATTGAGTGGGCTCTTGCTTTCTTATTTTCTGGGCCCCCATGTAATTTCTCCAGTCCCCTTAGGCAGAGAAAGAGCACACTTTTGTTTTGACTTTTTAATTAAATTTTCCATTTTGAGATAATTGTAGATTAGCACGAAGTTGTAGGAAATAATACAGAGAGATCGTCTTTAGCCTTTACCCAGTTTTCCCCAATGGCAACATCTGGCAAGACTATAGTACCACAGGCATGAGATTGACATTGATATAGTCAAGATACAGGATGTCTTCATCACCACAAGGATCCCTCCTATTGCTCTTTTACAGACATGCTTACTTCCCTCTCACTCTCACCTCCTCCTTACCTCCTGGCAATCACTAATTTGTTCTCATGTCTATAATTTTGTCCTGTCAAAAATCCTATATAAATGGAATTAAACTGATTATAACCTTAGAATTGGCTTTTTCACTCAACATAAGTATCTAGAAATTTATTCAGGTTGTTGCATGTATCTGAATAGTTTTCCTTGGTATGAATATACCACAGTTTTTCAACCATTCATTTGTTGAAGGACATCTAGATTGCTTCCAGTTTGGGCTATCATGGATACAGCTGTTATGAATGTTCATGTGTGGGTTTTCATGTGAACTTAAGTTTTTATCTGGAATAAATGCTTAGGAGTGAAATTACTGGATCATATGAAAATTACGTTTTTAGATTTTTAGAAACTACAAAACTCTTTTCTAGAGTGATTGTACCACTTTACATTCCTGCCAGCAATGAGTCATTCAGTTTCTCTATCTTTTCCAGAATTTTGTGTTGTCACTATATTTTAGCCATTCTGATAGTTATGTAATGATATTTCAGTGCAATTCTAATTTCCTTAATGGCTAATGGTTTTGACATCTTTTCATGTGCTTATTTGTATCTGTATATCCTTTCTGGTCAAATCTCTTGTGCTTTTGCCCAATTTTTAATGGATTTTTTTTAAACTATTGAGATTTGAGAAATCTTTATTCTAGATATTAGTATTTTGCTAGATATGTGGTTTGCAATTTTTCTTTCAGCTTGAAGCTTGTTTTTTAATCACCTTAAGAGAGTTTTTTGCAGAAAAATAGTTTTTCATTTTGATGAAGTACAGTTTATCAGTTTTTTTTTTAATGGACCATGTCTTTGGTGTTAAATTTGAACACTCTTTGCCTAGCCCTAGATCTCAAAGATTGTCTCCTGTGTTTTTCTAACATTTTTATAGTTTTACATTTAAGTCTATGGTTCATTGTGTGTTTTTTATATATAAAGTCTGATTTTTATATCTTATCTTGTATCGTGGGACCCTACTGAACTCACTTCATTAGTTCTAAAAGTATTTTTATATATTCCTTGGAATTTTCATGCAGATATTCATGTCACCTGCAAATAGGGGCAGTTGGACTTCCTCCTTTCCTATCTATATGACTTTTATTTCTATTCCTTTTATTTGTTCTTTCTTTTCTTACTAGAACTTCCAGTGCTATACTGAATAAGAAGAGAGTGGACATCTTAGCCTTGTTGCTGATTTTAGAATGAAAGCATTCAGTATAATGTTAGCTGTAGGTTGTTTGAAGATACTCTTTATCAAGTTGAGAAAGTTCTACTCTATTACAGTTTTTCTGGTTTTTTCTCATGAATGTATGCTGAATTTTGTTAAACAATTTTTCTGTATTTCTTGACACAAACATGTGATTTCCTTCTTTAAGTTTAAGATGGTGGTTGCTTTGATTTTCAACTAGTGAGCCAACCTTGCATTCCTGGAATAAACCCCCTGGTCATGGTATATAATTCTCATTGTATATGGCCAAAATCCATTTGCTAATATTTTCCTAATAATTTTTGCATCAATATTTATGAGGAATATTGGTCAGTAGTTTTCTCTCTTTTTTATTGTTTTTGTCTGATTTTGGTATCAGGATAATACCAGCTTCATAAAATGAATTAGGAAGCATTCTCTTTGCTTCCCTTTTCTGGGAGAGATTACATAGATTTGGTTTTATTTTTTCTTCTGTATTTTTTTTTTTTTTTTAATCTCACTCTGTTGCCCAGGCTGGAGTTCAATGGTGCGATCTCAATCTCGGCTCACTGTAACATCTGCCTCCCAGCAAGTCTATTGCCTTAGTCTCCTGAGTAGCTGGGATTATGGGTGCCTGCCACCACACCCAGCTAATTTTTGTATTTTTAGTAGAGGTGGGGTTTCACCATGGTGGCCAGGCTAGTCATGAACTCCTGGCCTCAAGTGATCCACCGGCCTTGGCCCTCCAAAATGCTGGGATTACAGGTGTGAGCCACCACTCTCGGCCCCTCTGGAAAATTTTAACTTACAAATTTAAATTCTTTAATAACAATAGAACTACTCAAATTATCTATTTCATGCTGGGTGAGGTGTGGTAGTTTCTGTTTTTTGAGGAATTGTTCATTTTATCTAAGCTTTCAAATATACGTGTGTAGAGTCATCTGTAGTATACCCTTCTAACCCTTTTGTTGTCTTTAGAGTCTATAGTGACATCCTCTGTTTCATTCATGATATTGGTAATTTGTGTCTGCTCTCTTTATTCCTTGTAATGCTGCTGAGAAGAGGTAGAAATTTAGGTTTCCCTGCTGGTTGCTGCTTCTCATCAGGAGGAAATTACAGAGAGTAGGGTGAGGTGGGAGTGAGCAGGTGTGATGATGGGGAGTGAACCTTGGCACTGCCCTATGGGGATAAAAGTTCTGCCTCTTTATTCAGCTCTCCCTGACAACACCCTGATGAAAGTCGGGGTAGGTTGAGATGCCTCCTTATAGCTTGGTGGTGGTGGAAGCCCAGGCTCCTCATTTAGCCTTTGCTGGCCTGGATGAGGGTGGGTCCACCATTTTATTTGGGGTGTTTGAGCAGTGGGGTAATTTTTTCTAAAAGATTTTCTTTTTGCTATGCTTCTGTATTAGTCAGTGTATATATATATATATATATATATATATATATATATATAATGTTTATTTTATATATATTCATGTTTATTAAGTATTCATTAAGTATGAACTTACACGATCACAAGGTCCCACAATAGGCTGTCTGCAAGCTGAAGAGCAAGGAGAGCCAGTCCGAGTCCCAAAACTGAAGAACTTGGAGTCTGATGTTCAAGGGCAGGAAGCATCCAGCATGGGAGAAACGTAGATTGGAAGGCTAGGACCATATGTCACTTCATGTTTTTCTGCCTGCTTTGTATTCACTGGCAGCTGATTAGATGGTGCCCACCTGCTTAAGGGTGGATCTGCCTTCCCCAGCCCACTGACTCAAATGTTAATCTCCTTTGGCAATGCCCTAACAGACACATCCAGGATCAATATTGCTTCCTTCAATCCAATCAAGTTGACACTCAGTGTTAACCATCACAGCTTCTTTCCTGGTCCTTTGGTTAGAGAGAGTAGCCTTTTCTTGGGGCTCGTTCTCATCTGTGCCCATTGTTTTTTCTGTGTTGCTGGCTTCTTCAACTTCTACTCTGGAATATATGAGGCAAAAAGAAAACTCAAGGGATTTACCACTGTTTTTTTGCCAGGAGGTCCTGAGGTCTCTAGCTAGTCTGTCTTCTTCCCTGCATCTTTCAGAGTTCTTATCTATCTATCATCTGTCTGTGTATCATTTCCAGGGTTTTATTCCAGGGAGGAATAGAGAAATTTACATATATTTCATCTTCCTGGGAGTGCAGGTTCTCAGCATGTTTTTTTTAAAAAATAAAATAATAATAAAATTTTTTTAAAAGCCGGATTCCTTACAGTATCTTTGTTATAGGCAAGGCTACCGCTGCTTGCTTTTCAATGTATGTGGGCTGAATAGGTGTCAGTTTCCTATCTTCTCAGCCAGCTTGGAGTCAACTCTGTATATTTGATTTGTATTTGCAGTTAAACATGATTCTGAACTTCACATTCTTTTTGACAGCTCAGTGGCTATTTTTGGTGCCTTTTCAATTACAAACAAAAACTGAAGCCCAAGCTTTGCCTTTTGGCTTTTGCTCACTGGATTGGCTTCCTTCTAATTTGAGGAGATCTAAACTATCAAGTGTTTTCTGCTCCCTCCCTGGGAAGTGGAAGATTTAACATGAGGAGAAATTATGAGTGAATTTGTCCACTTCTCCCTCTTCTTCTCTTGAGGGCTGCTCTATTCCTCATCCACCTGTGTCACAACTCTGCCAAGAATCTAGTGTCTGTTGAACCCCATAGCTGTACCCCCACTGGGATCTGCCCTTCATAGAATTCTATAGGATTTTGACTCTTCTTGCTCCCTGCTGCCAAATATCTCTATTTAGAATCCCATTTCTTCATCTAGCCCATTGCTGAGAAATAGATGAAGTATATGTGTAAATACATGGATGGTTGTTTATTCCTGTGTTAACCTTTCTAGTTAAAGAATTTTCATCTGACAATGGTCTCCCTCAGGCAGTCTTAATATAAAATGACTTACAAGGTGGCATGTTAGCAGGGATTATGTTTATAAGGAAGGATCTTTAGGGCCCTTTCAATTATAGCATTTGGCATCTTTGTATTTTATTCAAGCATAGTTGTTAAAGAGACCGGGGATCCGTTCATCCTTCAAGACTCACCTAAGGCTTAGCCTTTTTGTAGGTTTTCTCTGATTTCCTCCATTCTGGTATAGATCGTCCTCCATCCCCTGTGTTTCCACATCACCTGGTAAGTCATTCCATCATTGCTGTGATCATTCAATATTTGTTAGTTTACATGTCTACATCCCTTACTAAACTTTAAGAGAGGGCCTATGTTGGTCAACTTTGTAAATACAATTATCTATCACAGTAATTGTACATGGAGATACTCAATAGATACTTGTTACATGAATACATAAATGAATAAATCAATGGTGGATTGATCTAGCTTCTGAAATAAAAAGGCCTTTAACAGGTCTTTTACCTTTCTTTCTTTTGGCTTTGGGTGAATAGTGATTTTTGCCTTTAAGCTTACAAGAAATTATTATCACTTGGAAGACACAGAAAAACTAAAACTCAGAGAGCAGAAATCTTGCATGAAAGGTTAAATGAGTGTAACTTGTCATATAATTGAAATTTAAATATAATATACTAGTTTTATAGGGAAGAACCTTCCATAAACCTTTCATGGGAATTAAACATGAAGCTTACTAAGAGGAGCACTTAAACTGTCACTTTAGCTTATTAGGAAAATACTTGCTCGCTTTATCCAAAAGCAGAATAATCATTGCTGTGAAAGTCTGAAATTGACTATGGCTTCAGATCTCCAAAATATGCTGGATTATACTTTTAAAGATTATAAAATATTCTAAAGTTATATATTTTGAGTACAACTAGTAAGTTTTCTTTTTTATTATTATACTTTAGGTTTTAGGGTACATGTGCACAATGTGCAGGTTTGTTACATATGTATCCATGTGCCATGTTGGTTTGCTGCACCCATTAACTCGTCATTTAGCATTAGGTATATCTCCTAATGCTGCCCCTCCCACCACCCCACAACAGTCGCCGGAGAGTGATGTTCCCCTTCCTGTGTCCATCAGTTCTCATTGTTCAATTCCCACCTATGAGTGAGAATATGCAGTGTTTGGTTTTTTGTCCTTGTGATAGTTTACTGAGAATGATGTTTTCCAGTTTCATCCATGTCCCTACAAAGGACAT
Source organism: Symphalangus syndactylus (assembly GCF_028878055.3). Taxonomy (NCBI): domain Eukaryota; kingdom Metazoa; phylum Chordata; class Mammalia; order Primates; family Hylobatidae; genus Symphalangus; species Symphalangus syndactylus. The sequence goes on from NC_072425.2 coordinate 107,569,960, forward strand.
GAACTCATCATTTTTTATGGCTGCATAGTATTCCATCGTGTATATGTGCCATATTTTCTTAATCCAGTCTATCATTGTTGGACATTTGGGTTGGTTCCAAGTCTTTGCTATTGTGAATAGTGTCACAATAAACATACGTGTGCATGTGTCTTTATAGCAGCATGATTTATAGTCCTTTGGGTATATACCCAGGAATGGGATGGCTGGGTCAAATGGTATTTCTAGTTCCAGATCCCTGAGGAATCGCCACACCGACTTCCACAATGGTTGAACTAGTTTATAGTCCCACCAACAGTGTAAAAGTGTTCCTATTTCTCCATATACTCTCCAGCACCTGTTGTTTCCTGACTTTTTAATGATTGCCATTCTAACTGGTGTGAGATGGTGTCTCATTGTGGTTTTGATTTGCATTTCTCTGATGGCCAGTGATGATGATGAGCATTTTTTCATGTGTTTTTTGGCTGCATAAATGTCTTCTTTTGAGAAGTGTCTGTTCATGTCCTTCACCCACTTTTTGATGCGGTTGTTTGTTTTTTTCTTGTAAATTTGTTAGAGTTCATTGTAGATTCTGGATATTAGCCCTTTGTCAGATGAGTAGGTTGCAAAAATTTTCTCCCACTCTGTAGGTTGCCTATTCACTCTGATGGTAGTTTCTTTTGCTGTGCAGAAGCTCTTTAGTTTAATTAGATCCCATTTGTCAGTTTTTGGCTTTTGTTGTCGTTGCTTTTGGTGTTTTAGACATGAAGTCCTTTCCCATGCATATGTCCTGAATGGTATTGCCTAGGTTTTCTTCTAGGGTTTTTATGGTTTTAGGTCTAACATGTAAGATTTTAATCCATCTTGAATTAATTTTTGTGTAAGGTATAAGGAAGGGATCCAGTTTCAGCTTTCTCCGTATGGCTAGCCAGTTTTCCCAGCACCATTTATTAAATAGGGAATCCTTTCCCCATTGCTTGTTTTTGTCAGGTTTGTCAAAGATCAGATAGTTGTAGCTATGCGGCATTATTTCTGAGGGCTCTGTTCTGTTCCATTGATCTATGTCTCTGTTGTGGTACCAGTACCATGCTGTTTTGCTTACTGTAGCCTTGTAGTATAGTTTGAAGTCAGGTAGCGTGATGCCTCCAGCTTTGTTCTTTTGGCTTAGGATTCACTTGGCAATGCGGGCTCTTTTTTGGCTCCATATGAACTTGAAAGTAGTTTTTTCCAATTCTGTGAAGAAAGTCATTGGTAGCTTGATGGGGATGGCATTGAATCTATAAATTACCTTGGGCAGCATGGCCATTTTCACGATATTGATTCTTCCTATCCATGAGCATGGAATGTTCTTCCATTTGTTTGTATCCTCTCTTATTTCATTGAGCAGTGGTTTGTAGTTCTCCTCGAAGAGGTCCTTCACGTCCCTTGTAAGTTGGATTCCTAGGTATTTTATTCTCTTTGAAGCAATTGTGAATGGGAGTTCACTCATGATTTGGCTCTCTGTTTGTCTGTTATTGGTGTACAAGAATGCTTGTGATTTTTGTACATTGATTTTGTATCCTGACACTTTGCTGAAGTTGCTAATCAGCTTAAGGAGATTTTGGGCTGAGACAATGGGGTTTTCTAGATATACAATCATGTCATCTGCAAACAGGGACAATTTGACTTCCTCTTTTCCTAATTGAATACCCTTTATTTCCTTCTCCTGCCTGATTGCCCTGGCCAGAACTTCCAGCACTATGTTGAATAGGAGGGGTGAGAGAGGGCATCCCTGTCTTGTGCCAGTTTTCAAAGGGAATGCTTCCAGTTTTTGCCCATTCAGTATGATATTGGCTGTGGGTTTGTCATAGATAGCTCTTATTGTTTTGAGATATGTCCCATCAATACCTAATTTATTGACAGTTTTTAGCATGAAGGGTTGTTGAATTTTGTCAAAGGCCTTTTCTGCATCTATTGAGATAATCACGTGGTTTTTGTCTTTGGTTCTGTTTATATGCTGGATTACATTTGTTGATTTGCGTATGTTGAACCAGCCTTGCATCCCAGGGATGAAGCCCACTTGATCATGGTGTATAAGCTTTTTGATGTGCTGCTGGATTCAGTTTGCCAGTATTTTATTGAGGATTTTTGCATCAATGTTCATCAAGGATATTGGTCTGAAATTCTCGTTTTTGGTTATGTCTCTGCCAGGCTTTGGTATCAGGACGATGCTGGCCTCATAAAATGTGTTAGGGAGGATTCCCTCTTTTCCTATCGATTGGAATAGTTTCAGAAGGAATGGTACCAGTTCCTCCTTGTACCTCTGGTAGAATTTGGCTGTGAAACCATCAGGTCCTGGACTCTTTTTGGTTGGTAAGCTATTGATTATTGCCACAATTTCAGAGCCTATTATTGGTCTATTCAGAGATTCAACTTCTTCCTGGTTTAGTCTTGGGAGGGTGTATTTGTCGAGGAATTAATCCATTTCTTCTAGATTTTCTAGTTTATTTGCATAGAGGTGTTTGTAGTATTCTCTGATGGTAGATTGTATTTCTGTGGGATTGGTGGTGATATCCCCTTTTTCCTTTTTTATTGCATCTATTTGATTCTTCTCTCTTTTCTTCTTTATTAGTCTTCCTAGCGGTCTATTAATTTTGCTGATCTTTTCAAAAAACCAGCTCCTGGATTCATTAATTTTTTGAAGGGTTTTTTATGTCTCTATTTCCTTCAGTTCTGTTCTGATTTTAGTTATTTCTAGCCTTCTGCTAGCTTTTGAATGTGTTTGCTCTTGCTTTTCTAGTTCTTTTAATTATGATGTTAGGGTGTCAATTTTGGATCTTTCCTGCTTTCTCTTGTGGGCATTTAGTGCTATAAATTTCCCTCTACACACTGCTTTGAATGTGTCCCAGAGATTCTGGTATGTTGTATCTTTGTTCTCATTGGTTTCAAAGAACATCTTTATTTCTGCCTTCATTTCATTATGTACCCAATAGTCATTCAGGAGCAGGTTGTTCAGTTTCCATGTAGTTGAGTGGTTTTGAGTGAGTTTCTTAATCCTGAGTTCTAGTTTGATTGCACTGTGGTCTGAGAGACAGTTTGTTATAATTTCTGTTCTTTTACATTTGCTGAGGAGAGCTTTACTTCCAACTATGTGGTCAATTTGGAATAGGTGTGGAGTGGTGCTGAAAAAAATGTATATTCTGTTGATTTGGGGTGGAGAGTTCTGTAGATGTCTATTAGGTCCACTTTGTGCAGAGCTGAGTTCAATTCCTGGGTATCCTTGTTAACTTTCTGTCTCGTTGATCTGTCTAATGTTGACAGTGGGGTGTTAAAATCTCCCATTATTATTGTGTGGGAGTTTAAGTCCCTTTGTAGGTCACTCAAGACTTGCTTTATGAATCTGGGTGCTCCTGTGTTGGGTGCATATATATTTAGGATAGTTAGCTCTTCTTGTACAACTAGTAAGTTTTTAAAGGACATTTAAATATGAACATGATATAAGGAATATTCTTCCTTCTCCAAGTGTGTCTGCCCTAACCTTTTGGACATTTTGTTGTTATGAGAATGGTGAACATAATTATTCTAATGGTTTATCGTTACAAGCTTATTTAATAATGTGGAAAATTATGCATACTCACTTATTTCCTTAAAATTAGAGGCTATTAGAGAAGTGTGAATCTACAGCCTGCTTCAAAGAAGCCGTGATTTGTTTATGAACTATTCATAGTTATGAACTATTTGATTAGAGGTTTCTTGATTCATGGTCATAATTTACTGGTTGTTATTTCCCACAGAGAGGAACAGAGTTTTAGAGAAAGAAAGTTTAATATATATTTAGTCATTAATCTCCCAATAAGAACTGGGTTTTGGTAAGGCTATAAATTTCAGCAAGAAAAAGATTAAAAGGACAATCTTTAAATTTCTTGACAAACTTGGACCATGTTGTTCATTTGTTCATGCTTTTATTTATATTTGAAACATATTATAAATCCAACCCAACATTTTCTCCACCTACATTATTTCTTCACGTCTTTTCCTTTTCACCAAGCTCCTCTCTTAGGTAATGCCATAAACATCCTTCTAGTCTCCTGGCTGGAAATCTTGAAGCCATTTCCAACTCCTCATTTTCCTTAATCTTCCACAACTTATGAAATACTAATTCTAGTTGGTTCTGCCCACAAAGTTCCTCTCATACTTGCTATTTCCTTTTCATTGACACTACCATTGGCTGATTCCAAGTTCTTAGTATCTCTTGCTCGAATTAATAAAATATTCTCTAACTTGAGTACAGGTTTCTGATATTTACTAATTTTCATCCATTGTGCCATTGTCCTTCTTTAATGCTGTGAAATTCTTTGCATTGCATTTGAGTCTCTTGTATTGATCCTTCAATACAACCATAGCAGCCCATGGTTTCCCAAGCATGTCATTTTTAAACCTCTGTTTGGTTTATGCTAGGAATGGCAAAATAGACCTTAAGGCTTAGGCTCAAATCAGAAGCAACTTTTGACAGTTTTCATGCAAATCCTACCCTTCTGAACTACGTGGCAGGAAAGAGTATATGGTAAAAGAGACGGAAGAATGTACTAGAAACATGTTATACTCCTTTTCCCTTCATCAGCCTCCCCGTACTTCCAATATCATTATTCTTTTTTCTAATACCCTCTAAATGCCCCTGCACGTCCTATGTCCTGACCTGGGGCAGGGCTGATTGGGAGGGTCTAGTTGGGAGCTGAAGAAAAGGAGAAAAGCTAAACTTCAATACACATGCCACTTTTGAGTGAACATAGGGTCTGAAGCATTCCTTGAGGAACAGTAGAATCATGGGCTTGGTGTTGACCCAGCCCAATCATTCATTTATTTAATCCAACTTTATTGCCCACTAGTTTCCCAAACTTAGGGACAATGTGTATGATGCCATTTGCAGCTTGGTTCTCTCCTATGTGAAAAGGTGATGATAGATTTAAAACCACCCACCATTTTCTGCTGATGGTACATTCTTTATCATATCAAAAAATAGAGCAGAAGAAGCACAGATGTGGAGAGAAGCTGTGCAAGTGTGATGTGGACATGCTTTTGAAGTGCATTCCTCATGCTCTCTTCTGCCTGAACTTTCTTTCTGGCTGTGTGAAGTAGAAGTAAGGGAAAGGTGGGAAAATGGGTCAAGGATTTTCCCACTGCTATAATGCAGCTACTACTCATGTGCTCTGCAATGGTAAATGTAAGGAGGAGACAGACAGCTCTCAGTTGCTCCACAGGCTGCTGTTTCATGCATTCTACATGGCATGGTTCAAACTGGAGCCCTGCTGGGAGACGGGAGACAGACACAGTCCTCATTGAGAAGAGGTTGTGGACTCGACTCTAGACGGAAATGGAAACATTTGGATCACAGAATTGGAGAGGTGAATAAGGTTCTCAGTTATTCAGAATTAGCACCAGAGTCTTACACTGTAAAACATATGCAGAACCCAGAAAAAAAGCCAACTGGCAATGGTAAAGCCTATGGAGAGGCCACATACTACAAGGGCAGGTGATTGCTCACACCACTAAACTTGCTACTCATTTAGAGGGAATTGTTAAAGAGGGAATATATTTTTCTAAAATGAGAAGCCATAGCCCATAAATATTAAGTGGCAAGTTGTGAACCATTGAAAAGTCAATCTAGAAACATGTTAATTAGAGTAAGAGCCAGAGAAGTGGCTAAATAGATACCTGGGAAAGGAAATTTGGTCTTGGTAGTACTTGATTGATTACATTATGGATAAAAGGCTGTAAATCATGTGGTGGAAGCTAGAACCTTGTGAGAATGGAAATGGGGCTATAAATTATGACAATTTATTTTTTCTTTTCATAAATTAGCAATAATGCAAAGACAGCTCAGGAGTGTATTCATTCTTTTTTTTTTTTTTGAGGAGAATTCCATTGTGCAGATATACTAGTTTGTTTATTCATTCACCTGTTGATGGACAGCTGGGTTGTTTCCAGCTTTTGATTATCATTAATTTGTTATGAACATCAATGTACAGTGTTTGTGTAGACATATGCTTTCTTTTCCCTTGGTAAAATACCTAGGAATGGAATGGCTGGATCATATGGTAGTGTTTGTGTAACTGTTTAAGAACCTGTCAAATTGTTTTTCAGACTGGTTATACCATTTTACATTCCTACTAGTGTTTCTGGAACGAAGCCGGGTCTGGCTGCGTTTTCTCAAGTCCCAATAATGAGAAGCAGACTAACTGGGAAGAGAGGAATTTATTACTGTAACTGGATACAGTGACAAGGCCAGAGGTAATTCCACCAGACCAACTCAAAGTGTTACAATTTTCTTAGTCCTTATATAGATTGGGGCTATGTGCCTACAACATAGCATTTGCCTAAGTCTATTGGTAACTAATTTTGTTCCAACTAGAAGGTCAGAGGCAAAAAGTGCTTGCTAAGTCTGATTAAAAGGGCCCCAGTACATTCAAGGCCTGCCTACTGTGGTACCGGAGTGATTATTTCTATCTTATCTCCTATACAGCTTGGTCTAGAGAGCTGCCTTAGACTCTCCAATGAATCTATTCAAACAGCTGCCTCTGTTACCTTGACTTGTCTCAGATTTTGTTGACCCGAGACAGGTCCTGGCACTAGGAATGTAAAACTGTTTCTTATTTTGGCTTGCTCCAGCAAGGGAGAAGCCCATAGAAGCCTCCTACTGACTATATGTTTCACTTCTTTATTTTTTATTTTTATTGTTTCATTATACTTTAAGTTCTAGGGTATATGTGCACAATGTGCAGGTTTTTTTCTTACGTATACATGTGCCATGTTGGTGTGCTACACCCATTAACTCGTCATTTACATTGGATGTATCTCCTAATGCTCTCCCTCCCCCCTCCCCCCACCCCACAACAGGCCCCGGTGTGTGATGTTCCCCTTCCTGTGTCCAAGTGTTCTCATTGTTCAACTCCCATCTATGAGTGAGAACCTGCGGTGTTTGGTTTTTTGTTCTTGTGATAGTTTGCTGAGAATGATGGTTTCCAGCTTCATCCATATCCCTACAAAGGACATGAACTCATCATTCTTTATGGCTGCATAGTATTCCATGGTGTATATGTGCCACATTTCCTTAATCCAGTCTATCATTGTTGGACATTTTGGTTGGTTCCTAGTCTTTGCTATTGTGAATAGTGCCTCAATAAACATATGTGTGCATGTGTCTTTATATCAGCATGATTTATAATCCTTTGGGTATATACCGAGTAATGGGATGGCTGGATCAAATGGTATTTCTAGTTCTAGATCCTTGAGGAATCGCCACACTGTCTTCCACAATGGTTGAACTAGTTTACAGTCCCACCAACAGTGTAAAAGTGTTCCTATTTCTCCACATCCTCTCCAGCAACTTTGTTTCCTGACTTTTTAATGATGGCCATTCTAACTGGTGTGAGATGGTATCTCATTGTGGTTTTGATTTGCACTTCTCTAATGGCCAGTGATGATGAGCATTTTTTCACGTGTCTGTTGGCTGCATAAATGTCTTCTTTTGAGAAGTGTCTGTTCGTATACTTCACCCACTTGTTGATGGGGTTGTTTGGTTTTTTCTTGTAAATTTATTTGAGTTCATTGTAGATTCTGGATATTAGCCCTTTGTCAGATGAGTAGATTGCAAAAATTTTCTCCCATTCTGTAGGTTGCCTGTTCATTCTGATGGTTCTTTCTTTTGCTGTGCAGAAGCTCTTTAGTTTAATTAGATCCCATTTGTCAATTTTGGCTTTTGTTGCCATTGCTTTTGGTGTTGTAGACATGAAGTCCTTGTCCACACCTATGTCCTGAATGGTATTGCCTAGGTTTTCTTCTAGGGTTTTTATGGTTTTAGGTCTAACATTTAAGTCTTTAATCCATCTTGAATTACTTTTTGTATAAGGTGTAAGGAAGGGATCCAGTTTCAGCTTTCTACATCATGCTACCTGACTTCAAACTATACTACAAGGCTACAGTAACCAAAACAGCATGGTACTGGTACCAAAACAGAGACATAGACAAATGGAAAAGAAGAGAGCCCTCAGAAATAATACCACACATCTACAACCATCTGATCTTTGACAAACCTGACAAAAACAAGAAATGGGGAAAGGATTCCCTATTTAATAAATGATGTTGGGAAAACTGGCTACCCATATGTAAAATATTCATTCTTTACATATGAACATCTTCTTTGGAAGAGTAATGTTAGTCTACCTCAGCATTCCTCTTCAGCTCTGGTAAAATAATTCTGCTTAACTTTAGTCTCTATGTGTTTATTTCTACAATGTTTATCACTGGCAAACCTTTAAAATAATAACCATATTTAGAATAATACAAAGTTGATTTAAGCTATGATAAAATTATTTATAAATTACTCTAAGTGCTTGCTAGAGTGTAAATGTGTACATCTGAATAGGATGTTGGAAGGAGATAATCTCAAGCTATTGTCCCTGTCTACACCATCAATGACAAGGGATTTAGCGACATGTTCTGAATTGAGTTATTTTCTTCATCTTCAGTTATTTTGTACTTTTTCAGTTTCTCCAAAAATAGGAAGGTGGGATTTTAGAATGGGTCATCTGAACCCTGGGACATGCATACATTCAGAGAAGTGTTTTCACTTTCATAGAAGATTGTCATTAAAATGCTGTAGTCAAGAGCAAGTAGAGCATAGAGCATAAGATTCCCTTTATGGGGAGCTAGAGTTGTGCTAGTCTGTGAGGGACTTTTAGGTGCCTGAAATGAGGGACTCAATTAGTTTGGAATGAAAATTTGTTAGCTCCTTGAGGTTTAATTTTTTTTTCTGTAGCTATAGAGACTATAATGCCACTGTTGACTAAAAACTTGTAGAATGTGAGAAACAGTGCTGTGAAATTATTTCGTAGAAGAAAAACATCTCTAACCATGATGTTCTATAAAGTAAGAGTGTAACTATAAATTGAAGTTACCAATCCAAATGATGGTAGATAACAGGGAGGATCTTCAAGTTGAGATAATATTTGAATTAAAAATGAAAAGTTACAGGCAATTACAGTCATTTTATGATACATATTTTCTATTTTTTGAGGGAAAAGTGTAGCCCATTATCAAAAAAAAAAAAGACACAAAACAGTTTTTCAATTTTGGAAAGTGCTGACTGCTGATATATGAGCAGTTCAGAATTCTTGCTTGTTCTTGGCAAAGAACATTCTGTAATTTGAAATATTCTACTGTTTGCTAGGCCCTAGAAATGTGAACAGTAGTAAAGTGAGGATGAGATTTGGTGAGCTTAAGAGTGATTTCGCTAGAAAACTGGAGAAAGTACTAAGGGACACCATCATAGCTGACAGAGTGTTTTATTTCCAGGGTACTAGAATGAGGTAGACATGGCTTACCTTCTCTGGCAGTCTTCTAATGAAAGATTTGGGTTTTTTTTCTTACTGAGATGGCTCAGATAACATCCTCTTTGGGTTAAAGATATAGTCCTTCTGTCCCTGAGATTTGATGAATTTCCTTGCAGACCCCAGGTATACATTCTGTCATCTGGAGTAATTTTAAAACAGGATTGCTTTTAAATTACCTGTTCTTGGGCCTGCATTACTGACTATACCATAGTGTTACCCTCACATTCTCCCAGAACCACATTCCCACTTTTCTGAATGCTGGAGGAAGTTCTGCACATCCAACAGGAAGAGTAAGGCCAATGGAACACTAAGCCCAGCCAGGCAGAAATAAAGAAGATACAATAGTCATTCTGGAAAGAGGTAGGATTAAGTTCCCTTCAAGAACTTAAGGGAGAGTTCATCTTAGCACTTTCTCTTCTAGGTCATGGCGGAGGTCTGCCCTTAATCCACTATCAAAAACGTTTCTCTTTCTCCTTTCCCAGACTATGTATCAGCCATGTCTGTTAGTGGAGAAAAGAGTTGGTCTGTCAAATTCTGCTGAGCTTTTGTACTTTTGCCAAAACATTTAATCATCTCTATGGACAGTTGAAAGCCAAATAGAACCAACTATACAATCACCTTATTTGTTTTGATTAATTAATTAAAATTGCTAAAATTTAACTTGTCAGGCTTTCCTCTGAAATTAGTGGGAAATATAAAGACAACTTCTTGCTGAAAAATAAGACATGATTCTAAAGGTAAATTAAATTTTTTTTAAAAGTGGTTGTGTCTCACAATCTCAGTTTCCATTATAATGGTCCAGCTGCAACACGGTTTTAGATTTCGCCATCAAAATGCACACAGCAAAACCAAGCAGTAAAGCCCAATTGGAGTAAATGTGCAATTCATCAAGATACAAAGTGCCAGAGGAGATCTAAAATATTTCTTTAGAGGTCTTTCTTCCTGCATTTGCTTATTTCTTTTAATAGAAGTAGAATAGAAACTGTGGCTAACCGGAAGTTCCTATTCAAATATGCTTTCTTGTGATACAGAAAACATTTTTATTTTTACTTTCAGACATATCCAGAACTGAAATGTGATGGTAAATAGGGTAATTATTTAGATAGAAAAATCTAAGATATTTGATTTTAGTCATTGCAAAGGAAAATGATTTTTATCTGGAGTCTTAGTTTGGTGGCATTGGAAAACCACAAAGATAAGAAGACTGAATTAAAGACATTTTAACTAGATATCTCAAGAACAATAGTCTTGATGAAACAATGAAAACTATGGCTTTTAGATTGGAAAATATTTTGCAAGTCAAACATTTGGTAACTTCATTTTAGATACATGTGAGGTTTAACATATAACAGTAATATAAAGTTAAATATATAAGTAAGGTGTAATCTGAAAATGTCCACTTTCAATCAGTCTGTGGGTATATATTTGGTAGACTTCATCTGTCTAACTGGAAAGCACCAGCTCCAAGCACACTTGTCCCCCAGGAATGACTTACACCCTAAACAGGGTGCTGCTCCTCTCTCAGCATGGGCCATGCTGTCTTGTCCTCTGGTCATTCGCCCAGCTATGTAGTCATCCCCTGTGTTTGGTCACATCCCCATGGTGGATCCTCCTGGATATTGTCTTCAGAAACAGCCCAAAGTATAATCACCTTCAACTGCTAAAATGGCAAAACCTTAGGGTTAAGCACAAAACAGTGCTTTATCCCTTCAATCCTCACTGTACCTGAGCTACTCTGTGGTTTGTGTCAAGGTGATTGTCTTCCCACTCTCAGCATAACTTTGTACCTGGACATGAGCATTACCTCTTGTGCTCTGAGTCTCACCAAGTCTCTTGTGAAAATGTTTTTTTCACTTTCTGCTAGAAAAATACCTCCCCTTAAAGACTCAAAACTTAGCTGGTTCAGGATCAGATGCCACCACAATTTCCTTTCACAGCTCTCCTCCGGTTTCCAGGTAGTAAATTAACTCCTGCAATTAGACTCCGATGTGTTGCCCCAGCAATAGCACCTCATCCTACACACTCTGAAAGGACTGCATTTCCTATAGTGCCAGCCAGGACCAATCATGATGTGTTGAGAGAACTGTCTCTATCATAAAGGCAGGAGAAGCCTTAAGCTCTGCAGAATTTACACATCTAAAGTTATTTCCAGACAGACCTCAAAGCTTTTCAGACCATCCCCTTCTCCCTTCACTCCAAACAACTCCTCCCAGGAACCTCAAAGAGTAGGAGAGAAAAGTGAAGTGAGACAAATCAATCTATCATACATTTAAATGAGCATGACAAGGTAATCCTGAAACTTCTGTGTGACAAAGAAGCTCAACACTTGTGATACTGCCAGAGCACATGTAGTCAATATGGAAGTTGGGAAAACTCATTTTTGTTTCATCCAGGTACTCCTTCTGATTTAAAGTGATCGAAGTGGAAAAAGACACTAAAACTTTGTGTTCTCTAAAATTGATCCAGAGAAGCATAGGACTCAGAGGACAATCGAGATCCACTTATCCTCCTTCTGTACACCTTAGAATTTAGGAAATTTCCCAAAATGACTTCATCAAAAGCCTATATTGACTAATAACAAACTTATGGGTTGATGGGATTTCTTTTACTTGTTGATTATTGAATCTGCCAGGAAATGCTAGAAATACGTTGTATTCTTTTTCTTACCTAGAGAGAGTTGTATATGTCATGTATATATCACATCAGTGATAATGTCATGTCACAACTAAAAGTTGAATGTATGAATAAAAAGACTTAGTACTTTGAGCATTATCTTGGAGGGAGTACCTACTGACTGAAAAAATTTTAAGGGACTCTAGGGAACTTTAAAGTAGAGGTCTTTTTTAAAGTAACAATTTTTTATTACTATAGTTTATTTGCTTCCCCACCTCCACCCAAAAGAAAAAAATGGAATGAAGGTGTAAGGAGTCAAAAGTCAGTGGTTTGGAGGAAAGACTAAAATTTTATTTGGGGGAAATCAGTTCTTTGATCAACTGGAAACTTACCTGCTTAGGTCGTGGAGCTTCCTGGGGTTAAATTGCCTTTACAGTGGATAAAGGAATTTCCAGACTGGGAAACACTCTTTGCAGATGTGCAGATGTAGTCAGGTTTATTGACTGATCTTTTATTAACAGTTTTAAGAAATAAAATAGATCCATGACATGGTCGACTTTAAAATGCACCATTTGGACAACTCCTTAGCAACCCTGAAAATAGGTGGTTTGCTGAGGAACAAATTCGATACAAAACCACTGCAAGGATAAATGAAGGGGTTTCTTAGCTATATGATTAGACTAGTAGGCATTCACATTGGCTAAAAGAAGGGCACAATTAAATTGTTAGAGCCCAGGGGATAAAAGGAGAGACCCCCTCCATTTCCAGAACTGGTGCTTGAACCCCTGAGGTGAGGACCCAGCCCCATGGTGCTTGGCTTTTTGAGGGAGAACATGGAGCAGGAGATGTACAGTGTGGCTGATGCTGATACTTCTGGGGCCCACACTGTGGAGTGCTTGGACCAATTGATGCAGAACAGCTAGCTGCTATTGTGAACTTAGTGAAGCTGGGACTGAGAGTGCTTAGAGAAACTGGAAACTGGATCTGGAGCTGGAGTTGTCATCTGCAACTAGGCAGATGCTGAAAGAATATAGAAACCTGCCAATTACCAGCCAATGGCTCTCATTGATGAAACCATACTGGAATCCAGCTGGCAAGGAAACATAGGACATGAAGTTACCAGAGCCTCAGACTCACCACCCCAGAATGGAATACAGAAGAGAAACCATTTGCCAGTAATCCCATACAGTAGCCCTACTCATCTTCAGAAATGTTGACCAACTTGCCCAAAGTCACAGCTGGGAAGCAGAAGGGATGGGACTCTCGGCTAGATATACGGGGATAGAAAAACCCATTCTCTTCCTGTTATATCAAGATGCTTTGAAATGAAAAAAAAGTTCCATTTTAAATTTATTCTTATTAAAAGAAATATCCATCAACCACATTAAAAATGCAACGTATCTCCGTGATGGCCTAAATGACTATTACTAGTATATGTACTTTATTGCTGGGATTGAATGGGGAGGAAAATTTTAATGGATGCCATGTAACCTATACTACTGAAAGAACTATGGTTCACTTATTTCTTTTTCAAACTTGAAAAAGAAACCCATTTTATGAATGTAAAAGTAATCTATGCCTACCATGAAAATTCAGAACCAAACCAAGAATTTAAAGAAGAAAATAAAAATCCACAAATAGTCAAGTCCTCTGTTAACTTTTGTTAGCTATAATTTCAGTTACAAAAAGCTGCAAAATGAAAACAATCACTTTATTTATATTTTTGGAAGTGTAATCATTACTGACTGAGGAAATTTTTCTATGGTCATAATTGTAAAGTCAGAAAAAGCCTCATCTTAAATGTAGAAACCAACACATAGAATGTGACAGTATTAGGATGAGAACACTAGTGTTTGGTTTCCATATCCACGGTCCTTACAGCATACTTCAGCTCACTTCACATTTACCTGTCATTGTTTCTTGCAGAAAGGAAGCTTTGTTTTCAAGAAAATGGAAATGGTATTTGTAAGTTGTATTTTTAAAAATAATACCTACTAAATTTAATTTTCCTATTTTCCCCAAGTGATTCAGTTTTTTAAAGACAGAAAACAGAGAGTTGGTTGGTTATTGTAAACTCTAAATCAACTACACAGGACCCTTTAATTTCCCCAGCTTCAGACGCGATGAGGCTTTTATGGTGCAGTACCACTTTTGAACCATTAGTAGGCACTCAAACATTTGCCAGGCTGGATAAGACTTGCGGTAAATACCTAATAGACTGAAATTACCATTTGCAAAATGTTTTTCTGTTTGAGTGTATTATTAAGTTAAATGCATTCCTTAAAATCCTGTCAACTAGTAATTAGTGTAACTAAAGTTGCAAATGTTCGTGAAATCAAAAATTGCTTTTAGTTGTACCATTGTTCTGGAAGAATAATTTTCAAACATCTGAATTCTTTTTTCATGGTTCATAGTCCTAGTTTATAATCTTGCTTTTTTCTCTTGTAGATGGTAAATAGTGATTCAAAGAATAAAATATAAATGTGAATTTCCTTCCTTTTAGATTCTTACTAGTAAAGAAGAAAAACTATTCCAGATTTTTAAAAGGCTGAATCATTTGAAAACTTTGTAAATATTTAGGATTCAGTAAAACTTAATTTGAGTTTATATACTTATCTTTGTAAGATTTGACATTGCACCTCCCTTTTTATTTTATTTTTGTAAGTTTATTTGCTTTTTAATTGACACAATTATTGTACATATTTTTGAGGTAAAATGTGTTGTTGCCATACATGTATACATTGTATAATAACCAAATAAGGTTATTTAGTATCTCCATCACATCATTTTCATCTCTTTGTGGTAATAACTTTCAGAATCCTCTCTTCTAGTTATTTTTTCTAGTTATAACAGTATTGTCAACCCTACTGTGCTATAGAACAGCAGAAATTATTTCTCCTGTCTAACTGTAATTTTGTACCTATTGCATAATCCATCCCTATCCTCCTTCCCACTACCCTCCCCAGCCTCTGGTAACTACCTTTCTACTTCTGCAATATCATCTTTTTAAGATTCCACAAATGAATGACATCATGTGATATGGTTTGGCTCTGTGTTCCCATCCAAATCTCATCTGGAATTGTACTCTTGTAATTCCCACATATTGTGGGAGGGACCCAGTGGGAGATAATTGAATCATGGGAGCCATTTCCCCCATACTCTTCTCATGGTAATGAATATGTCTCACTAGATCTGATGGTTTTATCAGGGGTTTCCCCTTTTGTATCTTCCCCATTCTTTTTGCCTGCTGCCAACCATGTAAGATGTGACTTTCTCCTCCTTGCTTTCCACCATGATTGTGAGGCTTCCCCAGCCATATGGAACTGTAAAGTCCATTATAAACCTCTTTCTTTTGTAAATTGTCCAGTCACAAGTATGTCTTTATCAGCAGTGAGAAAATGAACTAATACAGTAAATTGGTACCAGTAGAGTGGGTTGTTGCTGAAAAGATACCTGAAAATATGAAAACGACTTTGGAACTGGGTAACAGGTAGAGGTTGGAACAGTTTAGAGGGCTCAGAAGAATACAGGAAAATGTGGGAAAGTGTGGATCTTCCTAGAGACTTGTTGAATGGCTTTTCCCAAAATGCTGATAATGATATGGACAATGAAATCCAGGCTGAGGTGGTCTCAGATGGAGATGGAACTTATTGGGAACTGGAGTAAAGGTGAATCTTGTTATGTTTTAGCAAAGAGACTGGTGGCATTTTGCCCCTGACCTAGAGATTTATGGAACTTCAAACTTGAGAGAGATGATTTAGGGTATCTGGTGGAAGAAATTTCTAAGCAGCAAAACATTCAGCAGGTGACTCAAGTACTGTTAAAGGCATTCAGTTTTAAAATGAAAATAGTGCATAAAAGTTGGAAAAATTTGCAGCCTGACAATGCAATAGAAAAGAAAATCCCATTTTCTGAGAAGAAATTCAAGCTGGCTGCAGAAATTTGCATAAGTAATGAGGAGCTGAATGTTAATCCCCAGGACAATAGGGAAAATGTCTCCTGGGCATGTCAGAGGTCTTCATGGCAGCCCCTCCCATCACAGGCCTGGAGGCCTAGGAGGAAAAACTGGTTTCATGGGCTGGGCCCAGGGTCCCTGAGCTGTGTGCAGCCTAGGGACTTGGTGCTTTGTGTCCCAGCCACTCTAGCCATGGCTGAAAGGAACCAACATAGAGCTCAGGCTGTGGCTTCAGATGGTGCAAGCCCCAAGCCTTGGCAGCTTCCACATAGTGTTCAGCCTGTGGGTGCACAAAAGTCAAGAATTGAGGTTTGGGAACCTCCACCTAGATTTTAGAAGATGTATAGAAATGCCTGGATGCCCAGGCAGAAGTTTGCTGCAGCAGCAGGGCTCTCATGGAGAACCTCTGCTAGGGCAGTGCAGAAGGGAAATGTGAGATCAGAGCCCCTACACAGAGTCCCTACTGGGGCACCACCTAGTGGAGCTGTGAGAAGAGGGCCACCATCCCCCAGACCCCAGAATGGTAGATCCACCAACAGTTCTTGTCATGCACCTGGAAAAGCTGTAGACACTCAAAACCAGCCCATGAAAGCAGCCAGGAGGGAGGCTGTACCCTGCAGAGCCACAGGGGCAGAGCTGCCCAAGACCATGAGAACCTACCTCTTGCATCAGCATGACCTGGATGTGAGACATGGAGTCAAAGGAGATCATCTTGGAGCTTTAAGATTTGACCACCCCACTGGATTTCAGACTTGCATGGGCCCTGTGG
Organism: Symphalangus syndactylus; assembly: GCF_028878055.3. Classification (NCBI taxonomy): domain Eukaryota; kingdom Metazoa; phylum Chordata; class Mammalia; order Primates; family Hylobatidae; genus Symphalangus; species Symphalangus syndactylus. The sequence goes on from NC_072425.2 coordinate 107,586,641, forward strand.
CCCCTTTGTTTTGTCAAATTTCTCTCATTTGTAATGGTTGTATCTACCCAATGTCTGTATCCCCATTGTCTCTAGGAAATAACTATCTTGCTTTTGATTTTATAGGCTTATAGGCAGAAGGGACTTGCCTTGTCTCAGATGAGACTTTGGACTGTGGACTTTTGAGTTAATGCTGAAAGGAGTTAAGACTTTTGGGGGAACTGTTGGGAAGGCATGATTGGTTTTGAAATGTGAAAACATGAGATTTGGCAGGGGCCAGAGGTGGAATGATATGGTTTGGCTGTGCCCCCACCCAAATCTCATCTTGAATTGTACTCCCATAATTCCCATGTGTTGTGGGAGGGACCTGATGGGAGATATTTGAATCATGGAGGTGGTTTCCCCCATATGTTCTAATAGTAGTGAATAAGTCTTACAAGATCTGATGGTTTTTTTAGGGGTTTCCACTTTTGTGTCTTCCTCATTCTCTTTTTGCCTGTTGCCATCCATGTAAGACATGACTTGCTCCTCCTTGCCTTCCACCATGACTGTGAGGCTTCCCCAGCCAGGTGGAATGGTAAGTCCATTATAAGCCTCTTTCATTTGTAAATCACCCAGTCTCAGATATTTCTTTAACAGCAGCATGAAAATGGACTAATGTATCATGTAATATTTATCTTTCTGTGCCTGGCTTATTCCACCTAACATAATGTCCTCTAGGTCCATCTATGTTCCTGCAAATGATAGGATTTCATTCGTTTTAAATGGCTGAATAGTATTCCATTGTGTATATAAACCACATTTTATTTATTCATTGATCTGTTGATGGACACTTAGTTTGATTTTCTATGTTGGCTATTGTGAATAGTGCTGCAATAATAATGGGAGTGCAAATATCTCTTCAACATACTGATTTTGTTGTCTTTAGATAAATACAGGCATATTATTTAATAAATGGTGCTGGGAAAACTGGCTAGCCATATGTAGAAAGCTGAAACTGGATCCCTTCCTTATACCTTATACAAAAATTAATTCAAGATGGATTAAAGACTTAACATGTTAGACCTAAAACCATAAAAACCCTAGAAGAAAACCTAGACATTACCACTCAGGACATAGGCATGGGCAAGGACTTCATGTCTAAAACACCAAAAGCAATGGCAACAAAAGCCAAAATTCACAAATGGGATCTAATTAAACTAAAGAGCTTCTGCACAGCAAAAGAAACTACCATCAGAGTGAACAGTCAGCCCACAAAATGGGAGAAAATTTTCGCAACCTACTCATCTGACAAAGGGCTAATATCCAGAATCTACAATGAACTCTAACAAATTTACAAGAAAAAAACAACCCCATCAAAAAGTGGGCAAAGGACATGAACAGACACTTCTCAAAAGAAGACATTTATGCAGCCAAAATACACATGAAAAAATGCTCATCGTCACTGGCCATCAGAGAAATGCAAATCAAAACCACAATGAGATACCATCTCACACCAGTTAGAATGGCCATCATTAAAAAGTCAGGAAACAACAGGTGCCGGAGAGGATGTGGAGAAATAGGAACACTTTTACACTGTTGGTGGGACTGTAAACTAGTTCAACCATTGTGGAAGTCAGTGTGGCGATTCCTCAGGGATCTGGAACCAGAAATACCATTTGACCCAGCCATCCCATTACTGGGTATATACCTAAAGGAGTATAGATCATGCTGCTATGAAGACACATGCACACGTATGTTTATTGTGGCACTATTCACAATAGCAAAGACTTGGAACCAACCCAAACGTCCAACAACAATAGACTGGATTAAGAAAATAATGTGGCACATATACACGATGGAATACTATGCAGCCATAAAAAATGATGAGTTCATGTCCTTTGTAGGGACATGGATGAAACTGGAAATCATCATTCTCAGTAAACTATCACAAGGACAAAAAACCAAACACCACATGTTCTCACTCATAGGTGGGAATTGAACAATGAGAACTCATGGACACAGGAAGGGGAACATCACACTCTAGGGACTGTTGTGGGGTGGGGGGAGGGGGGAGGGATAGCATGAGGAGATATGCCTAATGCTAAATGACGAGTTAATGGGTGCAGCACACCAACATGGCACATGTATACATATGTAACAAACCTGCACATTGTGCACATGTACCCTAAAACTTAAAGTATAGTAATAATAAAATAAAATAAATACAGGCATACCTCAGAGATATTGTGGGTGCAATATCAGACCACCACAATAAAGCAAATATTGCAATAAAGTGATTCACAAAAATGTTTTGGTTTCCCAGTGCATATAAAATTTACGTTTACACTGCACTGTAGTCTATTAAACGTGTAATAGCATTATGTCTAAAAAATGTACATGATTTAATTTAAAACACTTTATTGCTGGAAAATACTAATGATCATCCAAGCCTTAAGCAAGTCATAATCTTTTTGCTGGTGAAGGGTCTTGGCTTGATGTTGATAGCTGCTGATTAATCAGAATAGTGATTGCTGAAGGTTGGGTTGGCTTTTATAGCATGTACATTTTTATATACCATTTCTTAAAATAAGACAACAATAAAAGTGTACCACATCACACTTTCACAAAAGATTTCTCTGTAGAAATGTGATGCTGTTTGGTAGCATTTTACCACAGTGGAACTTCTTTCAAGACTGGAGTCAATCTTCTCAAATGCTGATGCCGCTTTATCAAGTTAGTTGATGTAATATTCTAAGTCCTTTGCTGTCATCTTAACAATGTTCAAAGCATCTTCCCCAGCGTTAGATTCCATCTCGATAAACCATTTTCTTTGCTCATCCATAAGAAGCAACTCCTCATCTGTTCAAGTTTTATTGTGAGATTGCAGCAACTCAGTCACATTTTTAGGCTTCACTTCTAATTCTAGTTCTCTTGCTATTTTCACCATCTCTGCAGTGACTTCCTCCACTGAAGTCTTGAACACCTCAAAGTCATCCCTGATGGTTTAAATCAACTTCTTCTAATACTCTTGTCAATTATATTTTAAACTTCTTTCATGATTCATGAATGTTTTAATGGCATCTAGAAATGGTAGAATCCTTTTTAGAAGGTTTTCAATTTACTTTGCTCAGCCATAAGAGAAATCATTATCTGTGGCAGCTATAGCCTTATGAAAATTTTTTTTTCATTTATAATGGAAATAGGTCTATTTGGCTTACAGTTCTACAGACTGTTAAAAAAAAAAAAAAAAGCATAGTGCCAGCATCTGTTTCTGGTGAGGGCCTCAATAAGCTTCCACTCACGGCAGAAGGCAAAGGGAGAGCAGGTATATCATATGGTGAGAAAGGGGGCAAGAGAGAGAGGTGGGAGTGCCAGGCTTTTAAAAAAAAAAAAATCACATGTGAACCCATTACCATGGGTAGGGCATCAAGCCATTCATGAGGAATCTGCCCCCGTGACCTGAAACTTCTCACCAGGCCCCACGTCCAACATTGAGGATTACCTTTCGACATGAGATTTTGAGGGTACAAACATCCAAACTGTATTATTCCACTCCTGGATCCCAAAAACTCATGCTCTTCTCACATTGCAAAATACAATTGTACCTTCCCAATAGTCTCCCAGTTTTAACCATCTCCAAGATGGTTTAAAAAGTGTTTAAACCAGGTTCCAACAAGTGAGTTTTTAAAGACAAAGTACTTACCAAGTTATCAAGCACTGACAAATCTCAGTCCCTGGATGTGCACTAATTATAATTTGACTTAGAATTTTATTATTGACACACGCTTAACTCTCAGGGACAAAACTGCAGTTAGTTTGCTTGCAACAAGCCTTGTCTCAAAGATTAATGACTCAGCAGTGGTAACTGCTGGACCTCAGCTCAAATAGATTTTAAAATAACCATCCCATTATCTAAAGAAATACATACCAGGCAGTAGATTTGTTTAGTCAGTGACGTTAGGGCAGGAGAAAATGTGTGTGTGTATGTACACGCGCGTGCGCATGTGTGTACATATGAGCTTGGAGATGAAAATATTAGGTTTTTGTATTTATAAATATCCAAACTACAAAGAATTCTTCTAAAAGAAATGAGAGTACTGTCCCAACAATCTTATTAATAAGATATTGATCAATGGCAGGGTCATTTCCCTATTAATGCCTCTGTTGGTTTTCTGAGTATTTGTTTTCTTTGCATCTCACTAGCATCCAAGTGTCATTTTTGCTCCTTCAACTCTCAAACAAGCTGAAAAGGAGTCTAAGAAACTGTTGATCTAAGCATGAACTAAAACGTGCCCACTTGCAGATCACTTCCTGTGTGGGTAAAGGAATGGAGTAGAAGGGACTCAGTGCTGGGCTGCCCTGAGTGTGGATGTTTCTAATACCTGTGGGCTCCCTAGCTTTCAGCAACTCCAAACTTAAGCCCCCTGAACGCAGGATGGGAGAGCTGTATACCTTGTATGGGGAGAAGGATAAAGGGAAGACTTTCCCCACAACTGAAGTAGAAGTGAACATAACAGTTGGAATTTCCTCAGGAGCTTGTGTGATAGCACAAACAGTACCATAGTCACATGAATTCCTTAGCAGTCAGAAGAGTGTCTCTTAGGTGGTTTATCAAAAGAATGCATGAAGGAAGAGGCTTTAAAGCATTCACCCATACATGGAATAACCGTTGATTCTTACTTCTCCAAAGCAGATTACATTACTCACTGCTAGCAATAGGCCCTGATTTGAAATCTGCAGGCACTAAAAATTGAAGGAGTCCCACTTAGGACCAGCATACATTCTGCAGTATGCTAACTAACCCTTTGGGAAGGAGTGAAATACACAGCCACGGAATTGATACTGGGATGCAATTCTGGCAGACTAGTGACCTGAAGAAATGTGATGAGGTCCATCAGTGGCCATACCTGGATCACATGGCTGCTGGAAGCAGTGACGGGAAGAGCACTGGATTCAAGATCTGGTTCTACCCCTTGCACTGTGGTTTTGGGAAAATTGCCTAATAATCTTGAGCCCCAGTCACCTCCTCCACAAAACAAGGTTAATAATAATGACTACCATTTACTGAACTATATACAAAACACTGTTTGAGAATTTTTTCATTCTTTTATTCTTACAATAGCCCTAGGAAGTAGATACTATGATTATTCCCATCTTGGAGAAAAGGAAATTGCACAGAAGGGTAACTGGAGACTAGGCAAGGAAACAAATGAACTCAATAGAGCCCCAGCCATCAACTCATGTCAGGTTCGTGGTAAGTCTGACATGGAAACAAACAGGAGAGGAATGTTACATTAACTCTATCTAGAATAAGACATGTCTTTCCTAAATTAATCAAACAAAAATTATTTGCTTTCGAAGACTTCTAGGGCAACAGATAAATGCACAGGCTATGGAATCATGGTAGATTGTTGGCTGAGTCAAATCCACCTCCTTCACTTACTAACACTGAGTTACACGGAAATTAAATGGATTATATAATTTCCTCATTTGTAGAGAGTAGGGGTAATAATAATGCTAGCTACCATACAGATTTGTTAGAATTAAATGTATAAAGGTAAATCATTTAAGGCATGCTTGGTGAATGTTATACACTAAGTTTATTGTGACTAATTGTTCAGTGCTGACTTGAGTGTTGTGGGAGACACATAAATGTGGTGGATAGCCCCTTGCACAGGAGACAAGCCAAGGTAATATATCCCAGATAACATAGCATGTAGAGCTTGGAATGTGGTATAAGTGGTAGGCTGGGGAATTGATGCTGCTGGCAGGAAGCCGTCACTGAGAAGATTCCTGGGTGAATGTGGATAGAGAAACGGAGGCCATTAAAGAGGTAGTGGCGGTTGGGCGCGGTGGCTCACGCTTGTAATCCCAGCACTTTGGGAGCCCGAGGCGGCGGATCACGAGGTCAGGAGATCAAGACCACGGTGAAACCCCGTCTCTACTAAAAAATACAAAAAATTAGCCGGGCGTGGTGGCGGGCGCCTGTAGTCCCAGCTACTCGGAGAGGCTGAGAGGCAGGAGAATGGCGTGAACCCGGGAGGCGGAGCTTGCAGTGAGCCGAGTTTGCGCCACTGCACTCCAGCCTGGGCGACAGAGCGAGACTCCGTCTCAAAAAAAAAAAAAAAAAAAAAAAAAAAAAAAGGACTGCTGGGAGGAGCCGACAGATGGCGTCCATACAAAGGGGACAGGTCATGGGAGCAGGCTTGCCTTGTAGGCTGTCTGCAACACAAAAGTAAGTTGGACACATATTCTTTTGAGAAAGGATAGATCTTTGAAAGTTCTCAGAAAGTGTAGTTCTTAGAATTTGCTTTATAAGGAACATACAAAAAAAGAAAAAGTTGTGCCCTGTGCCTGTTTTTAAGTCACTTTTCCAACCATCTCCTCCCCCAGTAATTCTGACTGATGAATTCAATCATCCTGATGTATTCTATTAGGAAAAGAATTATAATAGCCTTCTTTGTGTTGAGCTTTGTGGAAATTTCAGAATAACTTCAGCTTAATAACTCTATTTTTTCATTTTAAAAGCTAAAAGAGATATTCCTGAACACTACCGGTTCAGAGTCCAGCTGTGGCTTTGTAATAGAAACAGGTGCCTCTACAAATCCTTCCGTATTTGCAAAGACAAAGTTGTACATTAACCAATTCTGTCAGATGTTTTAGCACTTCTTAGATTTGGGGGACTCTCAGCAAAGTGAAATTTTACAAGCTGATTCACATACCATAGCCATCTGGATGGCTAGCTTCCCTTACCAAATCATGAACTGGCCTCTCTCTCCACCTGATTCAATTAACTGCTAAGAAAATCAAAGACCAAATCACTCTAAGATACATTACATTATTCTTGCAGTTCCACTTGTCTCACTGCTCATGACTCATGCACCAATTAAAAATCTCCTGGGAGAATCTTTGTTAATCAACTCAAGTCAGTGTGAAGGAGATGCAACATGCTTGCTGGCCTGTTCAAACACCAGTCACTCAGAGGCTCCTACAGGAGAGGTAATAATGCTCTGTGTCTAAGATTTATCTTGAAGAATAGTAACAATTATTAAGTGGATAAAATATAAATAATTTTCTAAAAACTAAAACAAGGCCTTCTCATCAGTCTGTTTGGAATAGCTATACTGTAGTTTTTATTAATTAGGGGAAAGTTACAGGTGAACTTCTCTGGATCACTTTCATTCTCTCTCTCTGTGTGTGTGTGTGTGTGTGTGTGTGAACAAGTAAGTGCAAGGCAATGGTTCCCAAACTTTAGTGTGCATCATTGCTTGTTTAAATGCCCATCACTGAGCTTCATCCCGAGTTTCTGATTCTGCATGTCTAGGGGCAGGGTAGGGGGACCCGAGAATCTGCCTGTCTGACAAGTTCCCAGGTAATGAATGCTGAGGCTACTGGGAACCACATTTTTAGAACCAGGGGTCTAGGGCGGTCTAATACAACAAGGCAAGTGTCAACTTACACAGCCTGCAAATGTTAAAAAAAAAAAAAAAAAAAAGGAATTGAGGTAAGTTTTGCTTCTTTTTAAACCACTAATATTTTAGCTTCAAATGCCAATGCACATCTCTCTTCAACAATCACTGAGTAATTAATCTTCTTTCAACAATATTGAAAAGTCAATATTACATGTTTGATCCAGGACAGAGAGCTTTGGAGTGTAAGGAGTATATATGTGACAGTGCTGCCCCAAAGGAACTCACCAACTTTCAGTTTAGGCAAAAATTCTAGTTCAAAGGGCCTGAGTACTTGCATTTCATCCATCTTAGCTGAGATTCTGTGCCAGGTGCTGTCAAGGATGCACAGCAGAACACACAGATGAAGTTCTGGGTCTCCCTTCTCTAGACTGTCTTCTTCCCCTCAACTAATAGGCCAGCAGGAGTGATTAGTTCATTTGGATGCAGTTTAAAAGTATAATTCAAGTGCCTGTAGGTACAGCCTGGTCCGCACTGTCCACTTCTCAAAATGTTGGTCAATTGTTATTGAATAACATTTGCTGCTTTACTTGCGTGTTACCTGCTTGAAGACGTCTATGTTTGCAGCTCCTCCTCCGCCTCTTATGCCTCTTTCACCCTCCCTTTTATAGGCCAAACACGCTACCCTTTCTGATCCTCAAACATGCTCTTCCCTCAGCCTCCTCACTCAACTCCTACTCATCCTGTCTCCATTTGAATGTCTTCCTCATGGGAGTCTTTCTTGAACCCTACCCCAGCATTTTCCTTTGGAATACTCACCAATATGTAATGAAATCCTGTTAGATTTCAGCTCCTTGAGGGCACACGTCATCTGTCCTATCCACTAAAGCATTCTTAACACCCAGCCAGTGCCTAGTGGAGGAAGACACTCCGGGACAACATGACCCTGGAACTCACTCAGTCCCCCAGATGACAAGCTGCACCAGAGTGTATCTTCCAACAAGAGTGATGGCTTCCCAATTAAAAGAGTTACAATGTCCAAAGGTCCCGGTAGGTCCCTAGGTGGCAAGATGTTCTCATATTTGCTCTAGAAAACTGTCCCTCCAGCACAGTATCCTGGTCCTGTCTCATCTTTCATGGAAACAATGGCAAAGGGATGGGGGAGTAGTGCCTTTTTAAATTTTTTTACTGTCCCATGCTTTTAAGTTTTCTGCCTCCTAAATAAATCTTGGTTTTACCTTATATTCTGATGACTCCCACATTGACATCTATAGCTCTGACCTCTTCTCTGAACTCCAGACTTGCATGCAGCTACCCTCTCCTACACGTCCAACAATTTATCTCCAAGTATCTCAAACTTCCCTGTCCAAAACTGTTTTCTTGATCTTGTTCACAAACCCAGTCTTCCCAAAGACTTCTACTTCCTCCAGAAAGTCTTTAAGCACACGCTTTTCTCAAATATCAACCATTTTGTTTCTACCTTCAACATATGTCCAGCGTCTGACCACCCCTCACCATATCCCGCAATGCTACTGCAATCCTAGCCTCGCATGGTTTACCGAATTAGTTTCCTACCTTGTTTCCTTGCTTTGCTTTTTGTCCCTCTCTAGCCCTTTCTCAACTATACAGAGTGGTTTTGGTAAACCCTAAGTCACAAATCAGGTCATCACTTGGTTCACAGCCCTTCAAATGCTTCCATCTGAAGGTGAAATCCAAAGTCCTTCCCTGTATGTGTCCCCTCCTGCCACGTCCTCTCTGCTTTTACTTTCTTCTGCTTACTATGCCATCCACACTGCCCTCCTTGCTGTTCTCTGACAGCAGCCTCCACCCTAGGGCTTTTGCACTTGACATTCCCTCGGCCTGCAACACTCACTCGGACATCTGCATGGCAAGCTTCTTCCCTTCCTCCCAAGGGAGGCCTTCTGCCACCATCCTTGTTAAAGTTATACTACCATCGTGACCACCACTACTCCCTATCGATTTTTCTCCACAACATCTCTCCTTGGGAAGGATAAGTTTCATGGAAAGGACAGCATTTTGCTTGGGTGCTTAAAGGTGGGATTGTGATTAGGAAAGCAGGGATAACAGAAGTAAGGTAAGGCAGATAGCAGGTAGCCAGCAAAAATGGTCTCCCAGTGGTTACCTGATGGTGTCACTACACTTTAGCGTAGGCTCTAGTACTGAGTGGTGTCAAAATGGAAACCCTGACTACAAAGTCCTTTCTTTTTGGGCGAAGATTAGCATGCTTGCTATTTGGTGTAGCTAGATTAAAATGCCCACATTGTGGAAATGACTTTTCTTTAAAGCAGAAATCCTTTTGGTACCTAGGATTGGGATGGAATAGAGTAAAACAAAAACTACTTATGAAGAAAATCCCTTTCCTGGATGGAAAGGCTCAGCTCGGTGTGAAAAAATACCTACAGGGCAAATTTGGAAATCCTCAGCAGGGCCAAGTCTTCTCAGTCTTGGGATCAAAAAGTGATGTCTAAATTAACTTATAAAAATAGTTCCTTATCAAAAACAGACCAAAAAGAGTTCTATATTAATCATATCAATAAAGTACTAAAATTCCAGAGGGATCCTTCTAAGTGAAGGAGAATATTTAGCTGTGGTTTTGTTTTCATACTGAAAAAATGATCTAAGTATACTTAGCAATATTCAAAAAGGATATGTCAATCAAGAAAAGCACATCAAAGCAAATGAATTATTTTTCTCCATTCATTTTGAAACAGCTAACAGTTCTCTTGTATAAATCTGACACAGTTTTGTCCTTGTGAGAGCTGTGCTGCATAAACTTTTTCACAGCCTTTACAAATCTGTAGATGACAGGAATTGTGCAAATATTTTCCACAATAAGAAAAAATCTGTAGAAAGCTGCACCAGTCTTAACATTTACAAAGATTACACCAGACTATTAATAATTATCTTGTCATTAATCATTGTCAGAAGCTAAATATCGTTTTGTTAACCACTAATCCGAATCAAAATTATTCCAAAGAGAAATATATATATATTATATATATATATACATGTATATATATGGAAATCCCCTCCACCCTGTACTTCTATGTGCTTTGAGCACGACTTGTATTCATCAATTCATCTTCAGATCTATTTTTTTATTACAAAAGACAACTATGCTTACAAGGTGAATTGAATTACAAGCCTTTTACTACTTTTCGGTGAGTTAAGAAAAAGCTATTTAATCTAACAAAGTTTCACTTTAGCACTCAGCTAAATAGAAATTTCAAAAAGAAATTTTATTTAAAGATATGATAAAATACCATATGGCCCTGGTTTCAAGAGAAATTCATTTAATAAGTTGTGTAAATGAGTTTATTAGTTAAAGTGAACTTACAAGATCTCTGTTGGTTTTATAAACCAAAGCAAACTAGTATTCATTTGAATTGCTATGTGCCCCCCCTAGCATTTTTAAATGCAAGACAATGTATTTGTAGAAATAATCATTCTTTCTCAGGGAATGCTAATTTACTATGCTCCCATGGTAAATTCTACAGGAAACTTTCACGGAAAATGTCAAAGTTAAGGAAAGTTTAGACTCAAAAATAATAAATTTTTGGTAATGATAGTTTTTGGAACATGTATAATTCCATTTACATTCTCAGCTTTTCAATTCTATTTATCTTAAAATTAGTTTCATAAAATGTTACATGGTTATAATTCAATATTACTGTATAAAGTATTTGAGAAATGTCTGGTAAATCTCTTGTGATTAGGTAATTTCATGACTCAAATCTCCTGTTACTGTTTTGATGCTAGCTAGCACTTACTAAGCTACCTTTTAATGCAAAAAAAAAAAAAAAACAACAACAACAAAAAAAAACCAAAAGCCAAAGAAACCTTTTTCAAAAAGCATTAAAAAGATCCACCATTTCATTATGAAGATGCAGAAAGCAAAGTAAGGGTAGGTTAAAAGGTCTGTCAGATTGCATGGTCGAGTCTCTAACAAGATAAGTAATTCTTTTCTATCAATTCCTATAACCTTGGAAAACACTGGGCTCTACCAGGCAGGTAATTCCTGTTCATATTATCTAGGGCCAACTAAAGTAGAAATTAAAGGAAACCAACTACAAAATCCATGTAGAAGAGAAAAATAAGCAGCTCTTCATCAACTGAAAATTAAAAAAGATTGATTAGCTCTTTATGTGCCCAGCTAAATATGCCATTTAAACTCAAGGACCAAGCTTATCTCATGTTTGTTTTCTTCAAGTGGCTGCATATAAATAATGGCTACAGGCAGAATCTACTTCACAAGTGTATAATCTAGCCACAACCAAATCATAATGCCACCAAACTCGTACCTTTTTACAAGAGGAAAGTTTTAAACTGACAGTAAATGAACTGTGACGTGAGAGGATGAAAAGAAAACATTCAGCATACAGACACACACAAACGTATTCTGAAAGTGCTTCACATTACACTGTGCATTTACAGACATCGCAGGGACTGATGGACACAGAGTAGCAATTGTTTCCTTATCACCTCCACGCTTGATCACATGCCATACTGTACCATCCATTTTATCACCTTAGATCCCAGAAGACTCACAAGACCCAAGGCCTGTTTCTCACATGATTCCTTAGGATTCCGTGAGCTGTTGATGTTACAGGTCATGCACGGCAATCATTGGACCAACGCCACACAAGCTTAGATGTCCTCCACTCTCCAGTCAGAAAGAACACACACAAAATTCCTTATCAGACAGTTGGCAAGAGTACATGGAAAATGGATTTTCATGTCACATACATTAGGAGAAGATCCCCGGCTTCAGGGCAAAGTTTAGAGGAACAGCACATACTTACTGAAGACTAAGTGGATTCCAGAGTTCATCATTGGCTAGACTGATACTATTTTACATTTGTGTTACAAAAGGTGGATATTTAAGAAGAGTGAACATATGACCGTACATTTATGAGTGACTAGCAGACAACTGTCTCCTGAGTAAGTCAACCTGGGTTTTATTGTCCTAAGACAAAATCTGAATTTAAAGAGACCAAAACTTTCAACAAAAAAACCACATATTTTTATAAAGAAAGATAAAAGAAAGTCTCATAATCATGATTCTATATGCTACTCAGGCATTGAAAAGGTACACTCAATGAAATTACATTTCGCCATTGGTTTCAGGATACAAAACAATTAAAATTAGAACACGCTAAAAGCTGCACTATAGTTCATGACATCTGCATGCCACACAAAAAATCGAGATGTAGTCTCACATAGGCTGATCATACTAGAGTATATTTATTAAATTTCATCATTTATGATCACTGTTATAACTAAATTAACCCTGACATAAACTTTGACATTTTAAAAACAGAGAACATACCGATTTTTCACCTATTTTTTAATTCTCATGCAGTGCTCATAATTAGGAGATACTACATATTCACCCTCACATTATGCTTATTAAGAACCAAGCTAAGAGGGTAGAAAAATGCCAACTTCATTCTCCATAAACTTCCCATACATATATTAAGCCACTGTTCTTCTAATTATATACTTATGGTACATTCTTCTGTAAAATACATAACTGTAGTCACATAACCATTGTTATGACAAGGCAACAATATCATTTCAGATTACAACAAATGAGACCAAAAGTTGAAGGGACCACAGCATATAAAAGTCATGAGAACACCACACACAGTTCAATATTTTCCACTTTCCAGTCAAAAAAAAACATGCACAAAGTTTTCTTAGCAGATAGTTGTCAGAAGTGCATTAAAAAACTGGCTTTCAGGTCATATATGTTGAGTGAGGATCAATGCCATTGAGGAAAAAGAGCTGTGTTCATTATCTTTTAGGTCTGTCTATATCATCTATAGCTGCTAGAAGTTTTTGTCTTGCTTTCTTATTGATGTGGGATCCCAGGCAAACATTCACCAGATTGGTCAGCTGCTTCGTTGAATATTCCTGCTCAAAGAAGAAAGATCCAAATTTAGTACCCTAAAAGGAATGTATCTGATCAGTGCAACAAAAGAACAGGTGGATATTCAGGTGCAGTGGATAGTTACCGAGCATTATAAACCAGTGAAAAACAGTGGAAATTGCAGTTGAGACATGGAAGGCAAATTGTTTACTGAGCTGTAATAGGAGGGAATAAGAGTACTATAGTACGCATTTGAAACAGCATTAGAATGTGTTTTAATACAGCAAAGCAATCTGACATGCGTATGCTTCTTACTTCTTTAACGATCACACACTTTACACGTTTCTGTGATAGTCTTTGTTATTGAGTCATCAAAATACACTGACATTTCAATTTTTTTTATTTTATTATACTTTAAGTTTTAGGGTACATGTGCACAATGTGCAGGTTTGTTACATATGTATCCATGTGCCATGTTGGTGTGCTGCACCCATTAACTCGTCATTTAGCATTAGGTATATCTCCTAATGCTGTCCCTCCCCCCTCCCCCAACCCCACAACAGTCTCCAGAGTGTGATGTTCCCCTTCCTCTGTGCATGTGTTCTCATTGTTCAATTCCCACCTGTGAGTGAGAATATGTAGTGTTTGGTTTTTTGTCCTTGCGATAGTTTACTGAGAATGATGATTTCCAGTTTCATCCATGTCCCTACAAAGGACATGAACTCATCATTTTTTATGGCTGCATAGTATTCCATGGTGTATATGTGCCACATTTTCTTAATCCAGTCTATCGTTGTTGACATTTGGGTTGGTTCCAAGTCTTTGCTATTGTGAATAGTGCCACAGTAAACATACATGTGCATGTGTCTTTATAGCAGCATGATTTACAGTCCTTTGGGTATATACCCAGTAATGGGATGGCTGGGTCAAATGGTATTTCTAGTTCTAGATCCCTGAGGAATTGCCACACTGACTTCCACAATGGTTGAACTAGTTTACAGTCCCACCAACAGTGTAAAAGTGTTCCTACTTCTCCACATCCTCTCCAGCACCTGTTGTTTCCTGACTTTTTAATGATGGCCATTCTAACTGGTGTGAGATGGTATCTCATTGTGGTTTTGATTTGCAGTTCTCTGATGGCCAGTGATGATGAGCATTTTTTCACGTGTATTTTGGCTGCATAAATGTCTTCTTTTGAGAAGTGTCTGTTCATGTCCTTTGCCCACTTTTTGATGGGGTTTTTTTTTCCTGTAAATTTGTTTGAGTTCATTGTAGATTCTGGATATTAGCCCTTTGTCAGATGAGTGGGTTGCGAAAATTTTCTCCCATTTTGTAGGTTGCCTGTTGACTCTGATGGTAGTTTCTTTTGCTGTGCAGAAGCTCTTTAGTTTAATTAGATCCCATTTGTCAATTTTGGCTTTTGTTGCCATTGCTTTTGGTGTTGTAGACATGATGTCCTTGCCCGTGCCTATGTCCTGAATGGTAATGCCTAGGTTTTCTTCCAGGGTTTTTATGGTTTTAGGTCTAACATGTAAGTCTTTAATCCATCTTGAATTAATTTTTGTGTAAGGTATAAGGAAGGGATCCAGTTTCAGCTTTCTACATATGGCTAGCAAGTTTTCCCAGCACCATTTATTAAATAGGGAATCCTTTCCCCATTGCTTGTTTTTGTCAGGTTTGTCAAAGATCAGATAGTTGTAGATATGCAACTATTTATTTCTGAGGGCTCTGTTATTTATTTATTTATTTCTGAGGGCTCTGTTCTGTTCCATTGATCTATATCTCTGTTTTGGTACCAGTACCATGCTGTTTTGGTTACTGTAGCCTTGTAGTATAGTTTGAAGTCAGCTAGTGTGATGCCTCCAGCTTTGTTCTTTTGGCTTAGGACTGACTTGGTGATGTGGGCTCTTTTTTGGTTCCATGTGAACTTTAAAGTAGTTTTTTCCAATTCTGTGCAGAAAGTCATTGGTAACTTGATGGGAATGGCATTGAATCTATAAATTACCTTGGGCAGTATGGCCATTTTCATGATATTGATTCTTCCAACCCATGAGCATGGAATGTTCTTCCATTTGTTTGTATCCTCTTTTATTTCATTGAGCAGTGGTTTGTAGTTCTCCTTGAAGAGGTCTTTCACATCCCTTGTAAGTTGGATTCCTAAGTATTTTATTCTCTTTGAAGCAATTGTGAATGGGAGTTCACTCATGATTTGGCTCTCTGTTTGTCTGTTATTGGTGTATAAGAATGCTTGTGATTTTTGTACATTGATTTTGTATCCTGAGACTTTGCTGAAGTTGCTTATCAGCTTAAGGAGATTTTGGGCTGAGACAATGGGGTTTTCTAGATATACAATCATGTCATCTGCAAACAGGGACAATTTGACTTCCTCTTTTCCTAATTGAATACCCTTTACTTCTTTCTCCTGCCTGATTGCCCTGGCCAGAACCTCCAGCACTATGTTGAATAGTAGTGGTGAGAGAGGGCATCCCTGTCTTGTGCCAGTTTTCAAAGGGAATGCTTCCAGTTTTTGCCCATTCAGTATGATATTGGCTGTGGGTTTGTCATAGACAGCTCTTATTATTTTGAGATATGTCCCATCAATACCTAATTTATTGAGAGTTTTTAGCATGAAGGGTTGTTGAATTTTGTCCTACGCCTTTTCTGCATCTATTGAGATAATCATGTGGTTTTTGTCTTTGGTTCTGTTTATATGTTGGATTACATTTATTGATTTGCATATGTTGAACCAGCCTTGCATCCCAGGGATGAAGCCCACTTGATCAAGGTGGATAAGCTTTTTGATGTGCTCCTGGATTCGGTTTGCTAGTATTTTATTGAGGATTTTTGCATCAATGTTCATCAAGGATATTGGTCTAAAATTCTCTTTTTTGGTTGTGACTCTGCCCAGCTTTGGTATCAGGATGATGCTGGCCTCATAAAATGAGTTAGGGAGGATTCCCTCTTTTTCCATTGATTGGAATAGTTTCAGAAGGAATGGTACCAGTTCCTCCTTGTATCTCTGGTAGAATTCAGCTGTGAATCCATCAGGTCCTGGACTCTTTGGTTAGTAAGCTATTGATTATTGCCACAATTTCAGAGCCTGTTATTGGTCTATTCAGAGATTCAACTTCTTCCTGGTTTAGTCTTGGGAGGGTGTATTTGTCAAGGAATTAATCCATTTCTTCTAGATTTTCTAGTTTATTTGCGTAGACGTGTTTGTAGTATTCTCTGATGGTAGTTTGTATTTCTGTGGTATCGGTGGTGATATCCCCTTTATCATTTTTGATTGGGTCTATTTGATTCTTCTCTCTTTTCTTCTTTATTAGTCCTGCTAGTGGTCTATCAATTTTGTTGATCTTTTCAAAAAACCAGCTCCTGGATTCATTAATTTTTTGAAGGGTTTTTTGTGTCTCTATTTCCTTCAGTTCTGCTCTGATTTTAGTTATTTCTAGCCTTCTGCTAGCTTTTGAATGTGTTTGCTCTTGCTTTTCTAGTTCTTTTAATTGTGATGTTAGGGTGTCAATTTTGGATCTTTCCTGCTTTCTCTTGTGGGCATTTAGTGCTATAAATTTCCCTCTACACACTGCTTTGAATGTGTCCCAGAGATTCTGGTATGTTGTATCTTTGTTCTCGTTGGTTTCAAAGAACATCTTTATTTCCGCCTTCATTTCGTTATGTACCCAGTAGTCATTCAGGAGCAGGTTGTTCAGTTTCCATGTAGTTGAGCAGTTTTGAGTGAGTTTCTTAATCCTGAGTTCTAGTTTGATTGCACTGTGGTCTGAGAGAGTTTGTTATAATTTCTGTTGTTTTACATTTGCTGAGGAGAGCTGTACTTCCAACTATGTGGTCAATTTTGGAATAGGTGTGGTGTGGTGCTGAAAAAATGTACATTCTGTTGATTTGGGGTGGAGAGTTCTGTAGATGTCTATTAGGTCCGCTTGGTGCAGAGCTGAGTTCAATTCCTGGGTATCCTTGTTAACTTTCTGTCTCGTTGATCTGTCTAATGTTGACAGTGGGGTGTTAAAGTCTCCCATTATTATTGTGTGGGAGTCTAAGTCCCTTTGTAGGTCACTCGGGACTTGCCTTATGAATCTGGGTGCTCCTGTATTGGGTGCATATATATTTAGGACAGTTAGCTCTTCTTGTTGCATTGATCCCTTTACCATTATGTAATGGCCTTCTTTGTCTCCTTTTTTTTTTTTTTTTTTTTTTTTTTGAGACGGAGTCTCGCTCTGTCACCCAGGCTGGAGTGCAGTGGCGCAATCTCGGCTCACTGCAAGCTCCGCCTCCCGGGTTCACGCCATTCTCCTGCCTCAGCCTCCTGAGTAGCTGGGACTACAGGCGCCCGCCACCGCGCCCGGCTAATTTTTTGTATTTTTAGTAGAGACGGGGTTTCACCGTGGTCTCGATCTCCTGACCTCGTGATCCGCCCGCCTCGGCCTCCCAAAGTGCTGGGATTACAGGCTTGAGCCACCGCGCCCGGCCCTTTGTCTCCTTTGATCTTTGTTGGTTTAAAGTCTGTTTTATCAGAGACTAGGATTGCAACCCCTGCCTTCTTTTGTTTTCCATTTGCTTGGTAGATCTTCCTCCATCCTTTTATTTTGAGCCTATGTGTGTCTCTGCACATGAGATGCATTTCCTGAATACAGCACACTGATGGGTCTTGACTCATTATCCAATTTGCCAGTCTGTGTCTTTTAATTGGAGCACTTAGTCCATTTACATTTAAAGTTAATATTGCTATGTGAGAATTTGATCCTGTCATTATGATGTTAGCTGGTTATTTTGCTTGTTAGTTGATGCAGTTTCTTCTTAGCCTCGATGGTCTTTACAATTTGGCATGATTTTGCAGTGGCTGGTACTGGTTGTTCCTTTCCAAGTTTAGTGCTTCCTTCAGGAGCTCTTTTAGGGCAGGCCTGGTGGTGACAAAATCTCTCAGCATTTGCTTGTCTGTAAAGAAGTTATTTCTCCTTCACTTATGAAGCTTAGTTTGGCTGGATATGAAATTCTGGGTTGAAAATTCTTTTCTTTAAGAATGTTGAATATCGGCCCCCACTCTCTTCTGGCTTGTAGAGTTTCTGCCGAGAGATCAGCTGTTAGTCTGATGGGCTTCCCTTTGTGGGTAACCCGACCTTTCTCTCTGGCTGCTCTTAACATTTTTTCCTTCATTTCAACTTTGGTGAATCTGACAATTACGTGTCTTGGAGTTGCTCTTCTCGAGGAGTATCTTTATGGCGTTCTCTGTATTTCCTGAATCTGAATGTTGGCCTGCCTTGCTAGATTGGGGAAGTTCTCCTGGATAATATCCTACAGAGTGTTTTCCAACTTGGTTCCATTCTCCCCGTCACTTTCAGGTACACCAATCAGATGTAGATTTGGTCTTTTCACATAGTCCCATATTTCTTGGAGGCTTTGTTCATTTCTTTTTGTTCTTTTTTCTCTAAACTTCTCTTCTTGCTTCATTTCATCTTCCATCACTGATACCCTTTCTTCCAGTTGATTGCATCGGCTCCTGAGGCTTCTGCATTCTTCACGTAGTTCTTGAGCCTCGGCTTTCAGCTCCATCAGCTCCTTTAAGCACTTCTCTGTGTTGGTTATTCTAGTTATAAATTTGTCTAAATTTTTTTCAAAGTTTTTAACTTCTTTGCCTTTGGTTTGAATTTCCTCCTGTAGCTCCGAGTAGTTTGATCGTCTGAAGCCTTCTTCTCTGAACTCGTCAAAGTCATTGTCCATCCAGCTTTGTTCTGTTGCTGGTGAGGAACTGCGTTCCTTTGGAGGAGGACAGGTGCTCTGCTTTTTAGAATTTCCAGTTTTTCTGCTCTGTTTTTTCCCCATCTTTGTGGTTTTATCTACTTTTGGTCTTTGATGATGGTGATGTACAGATGGGTTTTTGGTGTGGATGTCCTTTCTGTTTGTTAGTTTTCCTTCTACCAGACAGGACCCTCAGCTGCAGGTCTGTTGGAGTTTCCTAGAGGTCCACTCCAGACCCTGTTTGCCTGGGTCTCAGCAGCGGAGGCTGCAGAACAGCAGATTTTCGTGAACCGCGAATGCTGCTGCTTGATCATTCCTCTGAAGTTTTGTCTCAGAGGAGTACCTGGTTATGTGAAGTGTCAGTCTGCCCCTACTTGGGGGTGCCTCCCAGTTAGGCTGCTTGGGGATCAGGGGTCAGGGACCCACTTGAGGAGGCAGTCTGCCCGTTCTCAGATCTCCAGCTACGTGCTGGGAGAACCACTACTCTCTTCAAAGCTGTCAGAAGGGGACATTTAAGTCTGCAGAGGTTACTGCTGTCTTTTTGTTTGTCTGTGCCCTGCCCCCACTGGTGTAGCCTACACAGGCAGACAGGCCTCTTTGAGCTGTGGTGGGCTCCACCCAGTTCGAGCTTCCTGGCTGCTTTGTTTACCTAAGCAAGCCTGGGCAATGGCGGGCGCCCCTCCCCCAGCCTGGCTACTGCCTTG
Organism: Symphalangus syndactylus; assembly: GCF_028878055.3. Taxonomy (NCBI): domain Eukaryota; kingdom Metazoa; phylum Chordata; class Mammalia; order Primates; family Hylobatidae; genus Symphalangus; species Symphalangus syndactylus. The sequence continues at coordinate 107,606,359 of NC_072425.2, forward strand.
CAGTTTGATCTCAGACTGCTGTGCTAGCAATCAGCGAGACTCCGTGGGCGTAGGACCCTCCGAGCCAGGTGCAGGATATAATCTCCTGGTGTGCCGTTTTTTAAGCCGGTCAGAAAAGCAGTATTAGGGTGGGAGTGACCTGATTTTCCAGGTGCTGTCTGTCACCCCTTTCTCTGACTAGGAAAGGGAACTCCCTGACCCCTTGCGCTTCCCGAGTGAGGCAATGCCTCGCCCTGCTTCAGCTCGTGCACGGTGCGCTGCACCTGCTGTCCTGTGCCCGCTGTCTGGCACTCCCTAGTGAGATGAAGCTGGTACCTCAGATGGAAATGCAGAAATCACCCGTCTTCTGCGTCACTCACGCTGGGAGCTGTAGACTGGAGCTGTTCCTATTCGGCCATCTTGGCTCCCTCCGCTACTCAGATGACATTTCAAATTTTTTAAATGCTACTGATGAAGTATTTTTCTGGCCCTCTACATTTTGTAAACCCTTTAGTTAAAAAAAAAAAAAATCTCTAACAACAGAACAACAACTCTTCTAAGATACAACAAATGAATAAGGTAACAAGGATCACAAAGTCAGGGAGCTGCAAATAAAATTAACACTGCAAGTATCTTTTGCAATCCAAATCCATCTGGTTCCTGAATTTCAGATACTGAATTGCTGGGATGAGAATAAACAGGGATTCATCAGAAATTTCTGCAGATTGACTTGGTACTGGAGGTTGAATAGCAAGAGTTCAGATAGGGAAAGACAGCTGTGTACTATTATCTAATAAGAAAAGAAAATGTGTCTTTATTGAAGGTAACCACTAAATATAGTACAATTTCAAAACAGGAGAAAGAATTGATTTTAAGAACTTAGCAAACTGCTCAGCTTGTTTATCTGATCTCTGAGCACCTGTCCCCATCTGGTAAGTAATCTCATTTAACCACTCAGTGCTCAGTGAGGATCCATCGTCAGTGATCGTTGGACTCATCATTGTGGGAAGTTTCCTTCAAAGACAGAAAAGAGTCCCTGCTGCTGCTGGGGAAAATGTCACTGAATTACAAATATCAATCGGTTAAAGCTCTTTCAAAGTACTAAGCTAAAAAAAAAAATCAGTCCACTATATTAAAAGAGGAAATCCAAAAAATGGGCATCATTATTGCATCAAATTATGTGTATTTAGAGCTGTGCCTTTCCTCCTCAGCTACTTTGTACTCTTTCCCAAAACCCTTTCCTCAGTACCAACCCAGAAGTGTTTACAGCTTACTTTACTAAATGGATTCTAGCAACATTAAGCAGTCCATCTGCATCTTGGTTTAATATTTTGGTTATCAAATGTCAGTGGGGCTAAACGTGGTGAAGTTTTTCTCAATCTCGCTTACTGGCCAAACTCATTAAAAAAATTAGCAAGGCGTGGTGGTGGGTGCCTGTAGTCCCAGCTACTCGGAGAGGCTGAGGCAGGAGAATGGTGTGAACCCGGGAGGCGGAGCTTGCAGTGAGCCGAGATTGCGCCACTGCACTCCAGCCTGGGCGACAGAGCGAGACTCCATCTCAAAAAAAAAATATACATATATATATATATATATATATATTCCTACTTTGCTTCTAAAGATCCGAAACTGACTAAGAGTGGGGACATTCACACAAGATTCAGGCCAATGTGAATGTTCTAGGCTAATGCATTTTATCTCTTTACAGTGTTAAGGCCAGAAAGGATGAGTCTGAGCAGGTATATACAAATAATTATTTTCTTACCCAAATGAAATAAAACTTGACTTAGCTTTTACCCATGACATTCATAGGTTAAGAAAATGTAAATCCTAGAGTTACTAAAGCAATGGGGATTTGGTGATGATTTTAACACATGCCATATACAGAAAAGCTTCCCATACCAAGCACACTGAGTTGAACTGTGTCAAAAATTCGGCATCCTACGTAACAATAGTATTTTTCTTATCTATATAGTCATACAAAAGAAAAATAAATCTATATTAAAGGTAAAATCTAATGTAAGATGCAAGTTAAGTTTAGCCATTTAAATATTAACGTCTTCAATCATCACTAATACTTGTCAGTGTGTAGGATGTTATCATTTCATCATTGAGGAGTACGAGAAGGTTTGTATGAGAAGGTTTAAGTTACATAATCGATTATGGCTTATGAATCGTTTCACTGTTTCTGTATTCAATCTGTCTCAGTATTTATCAACTTCAGGCTTTTCCTATAATACAGTTGCAGGAAAAATACAGCTAATGTCTTGGCTTTCGCTGTATTTCTAGATCATTACAGTAACAGTTCACAAAGGGCTGAAAAAGATTTGATGAGTCAAAGGGCACTGCTTAGATACAGTGCCCTTAGTCTGAATATGGCAAAGAATTGACCTAAGTAGTTTGTATTAAAAAAACAACTGTTTCTTTATATTTCACTCTCACGATTTTGAATTAAATAACACACCCAACAAGAACAGCACAAAGAAAAAGGAATAAAAACTTAATTAACTGTTTTCCAGCTCTCACCCTGTGCTCTTTGATCCAGCGTTCCATGTCATTCTCAGTTAGGTAATAAGCTTTAATATAAGTTTCCACAAATTCTTTATCAGGAATGGGTCTAATATCTGTTAGTTTTTCAAGTTTCATTAAAAACTGTTGAAAATCCAATTGCATCAGGGCACGACCCTCATTACTGCACTTCTTGACATTGGCATATCTAAGATGCAAAACAATAAAAAAAATACATTATAGGATAATTAGAAACAAAAAACTGTCAGGTATTTGAAGTTTTCTCTAACCTATATTTGGACAGATTCCCCAGAAATGAGAGGGTTATAGGAAATAGAGAACATAAGCCTTGAGTCAGAAAGTACCCATGCGGGCCTCAGTTTTCTCATTTGCAAAGAGATCCAATGAGTTCAAGGCTCTTTGTTGTGCTACAGACCACGGTTCTCTGTATTCAATCAACATAATTGTCTGTAAGAAAGTTAAACTGGTATTCCAGTTAATCTGGCTGCCAAGAGTTACTTTATAAAACTAAGCTTTGAATACTTCAAAGTAATCTTAGTTTTATAAAACTGTTCAATATTCAATGCAATGCAAAAGAAACAAATGAAATAATTCTCCCATGAACACTCTGAAAACATAAAGAAATGTGTAAGCATGTAAGCATAGAAAGTATATACATATTTTTCATGATAAAAAGTTTATAGACTTATTCTGACATTCTACACTACTGAAACAGTGTGTTTTAAGGTGGACTAGTAATAAAGACAAATATACTAACCCTAACAATACAACACTTTATTACTCATTAAGTCAGTGTTTCATTTCTTCAATCAATCATACAGAACGTGGTAAATTCAACTGTGGGAATGAGGTACTTACCTTAAGGAAAGTTGCAAGAAAATAAAAGCTTATTTTATTTAAAATGACCAAGCTTTTTTTTTTTAAAAAAAAGAGTATTTTATACAGAAGTATTACATATATTATTCACATTTCTACTTAATTAAATTTATTTAAAATACTCTTCATTCGTGATTGTTGACACAGCCTTTGTATAATTTATAGCACTGCTGGTTTCAATACAGAGTGCCACGACTGTTGTCAGCTTGTCACTGTCATCTTCCCACTTTCTAATACATTCTTTTGTATAACAAATGAGAACAAAAGAAAAATCAGACAAATGATAGTGTGAAAATTCAACTGATGTGCAATTCTAGAGCACCGTACAGGGTCTTTGAAATAGCTGTTTGCTTCTCAGGGATATTTCAGATGTGTTACTGATCCTTATTTGTATCCTAGATGTTATGGACAGAGTAAGCATGGTCTCTGAGTAAGTGGGAAAATTACTATTAATAGATCCATAACTTCAACACATGAAAGATTTATAGAGTTTACAATGATATGATGGTGATTATTATTAATGATGATATAAGGGTTATGAGGGCTGATTTTACCATCAGAAATCAGGAGTACAACCAGGTGTGGTGGCTCACGCCTGTAATCCCAGGCTGAGGTGGGCAGATCAACTCGAGGCCAGGAGATCAAAAACAGCTTGGCCAACATGGTGAAACCCCATCTCTACTAAAAATACAAAAAATTAGCAGGCATGAAACACCTGTAGTTTCAGCTGCTCAGGAGGCTGAGGCACAAGAATTGCTTGAGCCCAGGAGGAGGAGGCTGCAGTGAGCCCAGATTGCACCACTGCACTCCAGCCTGGGCAACAAAACAAGACTGTCTCAAATAAAAATAAAAAAAGAAGAAGAAGAAAGAAAAGAAAAAAAGAAATCAGGGATACATATGCCTTTAAAAACTGTGTGAACTTAGATAAGTTACCTAACCTCTTTAAGCCTCGGTTTTCTCAGACTAGGTTTTCTCATTGATAAAATAGAATCATAGTACCTACCAAAGAGAGTTTATTTCAGGTTTGGTGATATAATCCTGTGAAATGTTTGGTTCAGTAAATAACATATAGTTAATGCACAAAAAATGTTAGGTATAACAATCATCATCGTCATAATTTTATTATTAAGTAATAATGTTAGTTTAACTTTCAGATAACCATTAGATTCTGCATTCCTCACTCATCTACTAGCTGGTTCTAGGCCACTAGCAAGAAAAGAAAGCAGAGACAGAGAGACACAGTGGGGTCTAAGGTTTCTTCTCTAATTATATCCCAAACTTGTCTGCTAGTTATTATTATTTCTACTTATTCTCTCCAACCATTAATACCGTATGTTATTCATATATTACAATTTGTCATTAAAGAAGCAAATAATGCTTTCATGAAAAACTTACCCTTCTACGATAGTTCGATTAGCCAATCGTATACAGTGTTCCCAAAGTATATTAGACACAGGCAAGGGTATGCGAACTTTCTTAGAAACTTCATTTAGCCTCCTGTTAAACTGCTCAAATTCCTAAGAAGACAAATAGTAGCCGTTTGTGAATATCATTAAAATGCCACAATGCTTTCCCATAAAAATGGTTTTAAAAAGATTTAGAAAGACTCAGAATCAAACCAAGTAAAATAAAAAAAGATAATGCCAAAGATATTTTGGATTTAGTATGAAGGCCTTAAAAACATACATGCACTAGTTTGAATAGATTATGTTATAGTACAGAGTACACTACATTTTATCACAAAAGGAGTAAGTGTCATTAACTGATTAAACCATGTTAACAATGTCCAAATGTCTCAAAATCTTCTATGGTTGTCAGTACAGATTAATAGAGCGGAATGACCTAATTTGGCTTTAAAAATATCTTCAAGAAACCCAGGTTTTTAAAAACATGGTTTGATATGCGTTCAGTTCAGAACTATTTGTCATTTGTATCTATACTCTTCAGAGTGCAATCTAATAAATTATTTTTCCTAAACACTTTTTAAAAGTAAATAATTATATGGGTTGAGGATGCCTTATCTAAAATGCTTGCGGCCAGAAGCATTTTTGGACTCTGGATTTTTTCCAGTTTTGGAAGATTTGCATTATACCTACTGGTTGAGAATCCCAAATCTGAAAATCTCAAACCAGAATTCTGAAATGCTCCAATGACCAGTTCCTTTGAGTGTCATGCTGGCACTCAAGAAGTTTTAGATTCTGGATTATTTCAAATATTGGATTTTCGAATTTGTAATGCTCAACATGTATACCAAATGATTAAAAAATCATACTCTAGCTGCAAATTTTTACTACAACGGAAACAAAAAAAACATAGTTTCTGTTACCTACAGAAAAACTGAATATTTTTATTGTCTTTTATGACAAGATCATACTAAAAATATAAATACATATACCTGATTTAGACAACTCCAATAATTAGACGGAAACAGCAGAAGGTTTAGCCTTCAATGGACATGTTTTTGGTCTCTGGACTATTACTATTTAAATATACTCATTTACAGAAATAAATGCTGTTGACTGTTCCCTGGCAATATATTTCAAATATAAGAAGCCTTAAAATGACATTTTTCTTTAGTTACCTGAATAGAGAAGCTACACAATGTTTAACAAGACTGACATGGTTCAACTTTTCTAATAACACACAGGAGAAAAAAAATGTGATCACCACTCAGGCTATCACATAATGATAACTGTGTTATCCTCTGCTCTTTTGCTACTTCCTAAATCACAATTTTTCTTGCTAATTTATTTTTAACAATTCATTGCTTTTAATTATTAAAAAGAAGTGGATTGTCAATTCACAAAATTTACCTTTGAAAATCCAAACTATATAAATAATTGCTCTTTATCTGTTGTTTCATTTCATGGATCTAGGAGAGTAGTAGTATTTGTTACTGTATTTATTTATGCATTCCTTAAACTGCTTTGGATTTCAAGAGTCATAATTCAATATTTTTCATATTTTATTTAAAAGATAAAGCTATATGTATAAAATGCTTTCTGTACAAAATAACATTCTACTTATTGCTAAATTAAATGCTCAGAAATGCTTGTTATAAAATGAATCAAAAAACATTTCATTTTTCTTATGATTCTTTTGGGGCAACATAAGCAGACTGTTTAGATTTAGATGCTTAGACTTAGAAAAGTAATAGAACAAAAGTTATCACAGATAATTAACCTTTATGCTTAAAGAAGGCCTTAAGCTGCTAAAAATTGGGCTCAGGTTAATAATCTGAGTAACACAAGTTCTTTCTTATAACTGGAATAACAAATAACTGAAACAAGCAGCCTCCTCACAGTATGTGTATTTGTTGAGCACAGAAGTCTTTTTTTCTTGCACCCCTGTAAGGATCATGGTTAGTATGTTCTACGGTCTGAATGTTGTATCCTCCCTAAATTCATATGTTGAAATCCTAATCCCAGGGTGATGGTGTTGGGAGGTGGGGCTTTTTAAAAGTGATTAGGTCATGAGGGCCAAGTTCTCACCAAGGGAATTAACACCCTTATAAAAGAGCCCCAGAGAGCTGCCTTACCTTTTTTACCATGTTAGGGTAAAGCAAGGTGACATGTATGAGAAATCAAACCTTCATCAGATACCAAATCTGCCTGAGCCTTGATCTTGATCTTGAACTTCTCAGCCTCCAGAACTGTGAGAAATAACTGCTCTGCTTTTATAAGCCACCTAGTCTGTGGAACTTTGTTGTAGTATCCTAAAGGACTAAGACAGCATGTCATAAAAAATAGAACCATTTTTTCAAAAATAGAATTGTTAAAAAAAAAAAGGGGGTATCATTATTTGTAAATTACATTCATCTTTTACATTCCAAATGAAAATTTGCAATTGAAATCTCCTGGGTGCTCTAGAAACCAAGTTATTTCTTTGATTATCTGTCAAGGTCAATGGTCTCTGAATTCCAGAGTGGCAAATATAGAGCATCCTTGGTATCATTCCCCACTAAGATCTCTATGGAAACTCCTAGCAATTGCTTACTGATGTTGGCACAATTAGTCCCGGAGTCTGGAGACAGCCTCACAGTCTTCAACCTAGGCCTCCAAAGGGGACCATAAATTGCTGGGAGTTGGGTGACTGAAGGAACTCCATTACCACCTCCATTTTAAATCTATGGCTCTGTTCATTGGTTCTCAGCTGTCCTAGGCTCTTATTTGTTGACTTGGTCTAAGCAGGTAAGAATGATTGTGTAAACGAGATTAAAGTAAGGAAGTTAAGAAGGGACAATTTTCTTTTCATTTACAAAAATGAAAAATTTTTCCTGAAAGTTACTTTCATTTTCTCTGATGCTCTTTCCACACCTTATTTCCTTACTTCCCTCAGGCCTTATCTCCAGTCTCACCTTATCAGGGTCCTTCTCTGAGCATGAAAAATACATGGTCTTCCTCTTCCACGCACATCCTGTCATTCTCTATCTATCTCTCTTCAGATGATTTTGGTTTTTTTTTTTCCACAGAATTGTTCATCATCTGACATTATATCTCAATTTATCTGTTTACCTCTATCTCTGCCCTGGCATGTAAATTCCTTGAGGGCACATAAGTTCCTGAATTCACAGCTATACTGCCAGCACTTCTATCAGTGTGTGACACATGTCAAGTGATCTACAGATATCTATTCATGCATAAATAAAAAAAAACACAATTCTTTCCAGGAAACTTATAAACACAGGTCATTGGCTCCAAAGAGGTGTTTGTATGACACACTGCAAAAGTAGTGTGATTTTTACTCCGAATAATCAGAGGCATGGTCTCTTGCTAATGAATATTATGCTAAACTACAGAAATAATTTCTAATTAAACAGAAATATCTTCTTGTCATTATATTGATGGCTACTGAGATTACATAATATGAAATTCAGCCACGACATACAACAACTCAAAATGGGAAATTAGTGAACAAAACTAAAAAATCTACGACGTATTCTTAGAGCTAATAGAAGACATATTCAGAAAGTAAGCCTATTTCAATTCAGGGGCTTTAATACCACAATGCTAGAAATGTGGTAATAACTATAATCTTACTATTTTACAGCCACTGCAATAAAGGAACACTTCTCTTAGTAGATTGATCTTTAGCAAAGGTGCTTCCCAGAACACTTGCCTTTAGTAGTGCATCTACATATATATTGTGCTGTGACATAATTTCTTTTACATCCCATTTCACATTAGCCATGAGGAGCAGCATCTGTTCATAATCAAGGGCTTTACCAGCTACAATCCAGTAAATTGGTTTGCGTAGTTCACTGGCGGTGGAGACTGTCTGAAATAAATTTCACAGAAATGAAAACAATTATTTTCTAAAGGTATCATATTGATAAAGAATACTTGCCCCTGTTTCCAGTATATATCATATCTGAAAATAAAACACTATATATTTGGAGATTTAAATTATGAAAATAATTTGAATATTTGAGTGAAGGCAAAGGCCTTACTCAAAACATAATTTTGAGACATTCAATAAACTTGAAGCCATTGACACTGCAACTGTAAAAGAACTAGAGCTCTTCATGGAGCCTAGCAATTACTTCTCAAATTCTTCCATTTCTCTCCATTTCCACTCCCACTACATGATGTCAGGATTCCACATCTCTCCCCTGCAATACTGCAGCAGCCTTCAAATCAGCTTCCCTGTCTCTAGGACTGCCGTCTACAGTCCTTTCTTCATGATGCCCCCAGAAAACTCTAAAACACAAACCCAACCATGCCACTCACCTGTTTCAAACCCTCCAGGAGCTTCCACGCCCTCCAAATAAAGTCCAACTCCTGAAGCAGGGTGCTTTACATGCCCGTGGCTCCTGCTGATTGCCCCAGCCATCTTTCTCATCCCCAGACCTCCTCCCTACTCTAACGAGCTTTCCTCAGCTGTTTGCAGGCACCATGCTCTTTCTCACCTGCAGGTCTTCACACATGCCATTCCCTTTGTCTAGAATCCATCCCTCATTCACCCACTCTATGCTGCTGGTCCAGTTTAAACATCACTTCCTCTAGATAGCCTTTCTAGATGACCTTCTCCCACCCAGAGCCTCTCCCCTTCTCCAGTCTGGGTTAAATACCCTCATGGCACTTTCCCCTTACCACAGTGCTTATCATGCTTTATTTTAACAGTTTTAACTGATGGTTTCTCTCTCACTAGTCTAAAAGTTACATGAGGTGCTCAATAGTATGTATTTAATGTAGGAATTCATGAGTGAATAAATGAATATTTTATCTGGCTCTCCTAGGGTTTCAAGACTGACTTCCAGTTAAAAAAACAAACAAAAAATCTAAATAATCTGTGACAGTCCTATCCTCCTCACAGTTGAAATGACATACAAGACCATGTCTGACCTGAGAATAGAACTGCTGAAGAAAGGGCTTTTTGACTGCAGGCATCACAGCATCCAGATGTGGCTGAAGGAACTCAAACTGTTCAGCCAAGAATACCCTAAAGGGAATAAATAACCCACTGTGTAAACAAATTGTGTAGGATTTAGAGCCTGTCATGCTTTCATGTAAATATTTTTTAACATTTCTGAGCAAAACTTTAACAATAAAAATTACTTTCCACTTTAGTGGACGAACCTGTACTACCACTTGACATGTTCATTTATAATCTACATGATAAATAATGCCGAGTTTATGACTGAATGGAAGTTGAGGTGAAAGAAGAAAAACTTCAAAGGAGCCAAGCAGCTTACGATGAGGTGTAGAGTCATGTGCTTCAAATATAAGATGTGAGCCCAGAGTAGCAGGTTGAAAAAAGAACACACGGGCATTTTTTAAAAGGATTTCTTTTAAAGATCTCATTCAGTTATATACAACAGACTCTTGAAATCTCAGATTCCATATCTGACACTTTTCAGAAGTAACCCCAACATTCCTAATAGGCAGCAGACTGTAACTTGGCTGAGTATCACAGATGAATGACAGGTGCCAGAGGCTGGGTACAGGAATGGGAGTCAGTGGGCTGGTGAAGTAGCCTGGACTACTGCCTGCAGATGCACTGCATCCAGGCACTGTCTTTTTCTGCTTTTTCTTAGTAATGCAAAAACTCTTAGGTTATATTGGACTAGAAATGCCAAAGAAGTTATATGCATTAATTGTATTACTAACTTCGGGGATTTATAAAGGTCAGGAAGCATACTTATTGATGTCAAGGGTCAACTATACTTAACACTAAATTGATAATGCAACTACAGCTTCTCCTAGGATCATAAGTCATCAATAGGAAAATATGAAGCATAGTATAATGCTTTTTAAAATTGTACTTAAAGCATGGATCATGTTGTTAAACACTGAAAATTAAAAGATTCCTTCTTTCCATTTCTATAACTGAAAAACCAACCATGCAGTTTAAAAAATCAATTGGTAATCTGTGTTAGAATATACTTCTCAGAAACATACAAGTGATATTTAGAAGTGGTAGATGTATGCAGCTAACTAGAAGTCTAATTAAACAATGCTTCTTTTATAAACTTTCTTAAATATTTAATGGCAACACAACTGTTTTGAACAACTTACAAGGATTCCGTGGCTACCACTCTTTCTGCCAACCCATACAACGTATCCCCAGATGTCAAAACCACTAGGTGACTGAGGTGTGGACTTGGCACCTTCTCCTTTCTCTCTTCTGCGGCTGTGAGTGTGGCAGTAGGATCAGCTGAAACTTCCTGAAAATACAATACATATACAACCTGGAATAACAAATCCAACAGTAACAAACCACGTGATTTTGACAAAACTAGAATTAAAATTAAAATACTCTTGGGGCATATGTTAATTACATTTAGGTTCAGTTCTTTTTATCCTGCTTTCATGTTTGTAACTATTGGAACCTTCTTTTTAATCCTAAGTGAGAATGAGCCTACATAATATCATCCAACTCTACATGCTACCATCTGTGCATGACCTAAAGTCTGTCAACACAAGGACTCTTTATGAATTGACAGATGTTTCATAGTGACAACAGTGAGATGGCCCTCAAGAACTTGTAAATGAGAGAAATATGATTACCCCTTGAGAGCCACACTGATAAAATCCAAAATTATGGTTTGATTAACCATCTCAGACCCAAATTTTAATGAAGGTTACGTTGGTATATAATCTCAAGAAGGCAGGACTAGAACGAAGTTATAAACAGAGCCAACTGTATTGTATATGTCTGGGGACAGACTACTGATAAGAAGGAAGATGGTCAATGTGAACAAATGAAAGGGATACCCAGGAAGCAGGGTGTGCCAGGCTCTTCAGCACCGTCCAGGAGAGAACCACTGATTCAGTTACACAGCCATGTAGTCAACAGGAGTGATGCCGTCTAATTTGTGGTCGGGAAAACTCATCAGACTTCAAATTTCTCAGTTTTACTTTCATCTGATGATATACTCACTAGAACTCTTCTCATTTCTAATTTACCTTTCTAGGTATTCTGATGCCAGGCAAGAAATGCCTTGCATATGAGTTATGTACATTCTTGGACTTCATATAAACATATCCTATATTATAAACAAACAGGTTGGCAAAGGAAGAGTTTCAAAGATACACTTACTCAACTTCTCCTCAATACATAGCAAGGGACTCAGTTTTTACTAAGCTCTTAGCAAACAGTTAAAAAAACAAAAACACATTTCAACTCACAGGCACAATGGCCACCTTTTTTTGCCAGGAGGGTGGGAATATCTTCAGATCATGGGTAAAGATGCAAAAGGCTGGCTACTTGGAGTAGCTGACAGAGTACCAGAAGACTGCCAGCTCAACAGTTACCAATCACTCCAAATATTTCAATATTTAACTTAATATAAACTTATTTTGGTGAATAAGTTTCCCTTTGTACAGCAAACGTGAAAGAAGGCTGTTTAGAATACTGGCATCGGCATAACAGTTATTTGAATAGTTGCTGCGTTACACCTCAGAGAAAGAGACTTTTAATTATTGTTTTCTGGGGCACAAAGGAGAGAGGTCAAGGTAGTGACACTGCAGGAGTCTTAACATCACTGATGACAGTATAATCCAGAGTCACTTCACTGTGAAGGCCATTAAGAACTTTTATAACCAAATATATTTCTAATAACAATAAGCTTGAATTACAAATGGTCATTATACTTTTAGTTTAAGTATAGAGTTTTGCAGTATTGACATGGCAATCAATTCCATTCATTACATTTTTTAAAAAATTCCATAAGAGAAATTTACAAAAAAATAGAATAAAAGCTATGTTAAGCAATAGCTCATAGTGCAAAAATGCTATTATGTTTTTTAAAGTTAACCTGAATACAAGTTAACCCCTGCCCTAACTCAAAGTTTTAAAATGTTGATTGAATCATAGAATGACAGAGTTAGAACAGATGCTAAACATTATATAATACAACCCCTGCAGTTTATGTACTACTTTCAGTATGGAAAACACTCCATGGTTATCTCTATTATGGAGTTTAAAGGTGAGAACATATGAGTAGGCAGATAGCAAAACTAAATGTTTAAATGCAAATAAAATAGCTTTAAAAAACCCTCAAAGAAAATTTAGCACAAAAATTGGATGTAAACACATCTAATAGTGCACAAAATATAAAGCTAGATTACTTTTTAAAGCAACTTTATAGTAACAAATCTCCAATTATTTTCCATATGAATAAATGAGACATCAAATGCATACGTATAATTTACTCCTATAAATTTAGCAAAATGCAAATAAAAATTATAAAACTTTTCAAGTTAGAAAGTGGTTTAATTCTTTAGTTCTGTTTTTTTTTTTTTATTTCCTATCTTCTAAAGACAGTGTCTCTTTTCAATCTCTAATTACTCAATTAGCATTTAAAAGTTAGTTTGGGAATAACTGTGCTTCCTCTAGGAAGAAGCAGGATCATGGATCCATGCAAGTTAATTAATGTCATATCTCCATCATTCATTTCCCTCTAAAAAGGAAATAACCCTACTCCAGCAGAAAAAAAAGGAGAATAAAAATTCACAAAATTAAATACTGTTTGGCACCAATTGGTTGTCTATGCTATTTAATTCTGGTAGTTATTGATAAGAAACAAGGAACCTTACAGTCATTCATGACTCCCCTTCTTCCTCACCTTCCACATCCAATCAATCACTAAAACATGCCTAAACAGACATCTCTCTTGTTTGTTCCTTCCCAATGTTACTATTTAAACAGGTCACAGGCTCCTTAGCAGTCTTGACTGGACTATTCTAAAAGCCCACGAATAGAGAGCTCTGTCTCTAGCTTCTCCTATTTCTATGCCAGTTTCCACACAGTTAACTGATTTTTCTACAATACTGATGTGAACTTTCTCAAATAGAGATGTGATCATAACACTCCCTGGTTTTAAAGCCTCAATCCAGTCCTTCCAGGAAAAAGTCTAAACCTGTTACCATGCTATTACCTGTTTACAACTGACTCTAGCCTAAAACATCGTTCCCCAAAATATCTTCCCCCTACTAGAAAATAAACTCTACATGGGTAGGGAGTTTTGTCTGGCTTCCCCACCTTCCCCTACAATTGTATCCTTAATTCCTAGAACAGTGCTTGGCACCATATATAGTGTTCAACAAACAGATACTAAACAAACATTTGTTGAATAAGGGTGGCTCACTCTCCTATTTCCTTTAGGGATCTTCTTCAATGTTCCTTTCCAGAGGGATCTTCTCTAAATGCCCAAATAAAATTACACCCTTTCTCTCTCTGTCCTTCTCACCTAAGTTCTTCATTGCTCTCAACACAATCTGATGTTAAATTAGATCTTCATTTATTCCTTAACTGCCTCCTCCACTCTGGGGACCATCAGTCTACCACAAAGTACCTAGGCATGCAATATGTATTGTTGAATGAATTAGTAATAAAGATAGCTATCCAACTATCTTGTATCTCATCCTGCACCCTCATCACATAGCTCGTTTTCTGACTGCTTCCAATACCTCTTAGAGTGCTCTCAATTTTCTTCTCAGTTCAGAGTTGTAAATACCTATTTCAGAACAAGTCAAAGAATGGTGAGGAGACCTAAAACTCTGAAACATGAAAAACGAATAAAGGAACTGGGAGAAGAAATGACTCACTTGGGCAAAATGGGTGGCTACTCAACGTGGTCCAAAAGAAGTAGAAATAGAAATAACAGAAAATAGTTCAAGAGAGAAGCATATTTGGTTACATCATAACAAAGCACATTCTATCAGGCAGACTTAAGGCAAGCAGGGCTGCTTTGGGTGGTTATGAGTTCCCAAAAAAACATCATTGGAGATGTTCAAGCAGAAGCTGACAGTTACTAGCTGTACAGGTTAAAAGAGCACAGATAAGTTTCCTTCTATGAGTAAAAACTTGGAAGATTATACTCCAATAGTATAACAAAACTCCTAAGCATCAAACACTTCTGCTTTTAAAATATTGTATAATTAAGCTAAATCTGATATGAATTTTCTGACAATATTGTACAATCTCAAACTCAAAATAGCTCAAGGATCCCCATGAATACCACACACTTACAATAGCAGTTACTTTTAAATTTCATTCTTTCGGATTAGATATCATATACACAATATATTTATAAAACTAAAAGTTTCTTTGAATTTAGGTACTAACTAGTTAATTAGGGATAGAACATGGAGGTGGCTCTAGAAAATAATGGAAGGCAAAGAGAGGGTATATCTATAGTCTGAGAGAATACAGTTATCTTTCATATGACAAGAGGAGTCAAAAGCATTTACCTAACTACCTCCTTCGTGCCTCCAATACAAATGCACTGAGTTCCCTTCTACTCAGGGAGCTCTTTCACAAAAGCATTCTTTAGAAGATCACTGGAATTGTTGCCCCCACTTCAAAAGGCTTTCATTAAAATACCTTCCTTTGTTCCCAGATGTATGCCTGGCATTTGAGGCATAAAATTTATGATAATTATTTGCTTAAAGACTAAAGTTCTGTGTTTATATTTAGGAAAATACGCTTGAAGAGAGCAAGAGAGTCACGAAAATGTCAAGCTGACATAAATAAATGGTATGTGCTTACTGCACACTTAAATTAAAAGCTCCTAAACTGGCTGTTTCAGTTTACAGGAGTACAATAAGTAAAGGATATAACCCTTTAAAGACTGAAAAATGAAACCTTAACCACCTTTATTTTCACAGTGAGAGTCACATTTTTTAGCCCTTTCTACCACCAATGTACTACTACAAAGAGAATTCATATTTATGAATTTTTCTGGACAAATTTAAAATACTTTTTATTATCAAAGATTTAAAGTTGGCTAAAGGCCTGGGTGCAGTGGCTCATGCCTGTAATCCCAGCACTTTGGGAGGCTGAGGCAGGAGGATCACCTGAGGTCAGGAGTTCAAGACCAGCCTGGCCAACATGGCGAACCCGTCTCTACTAAAAATACAAAAACTAGCCAGGCGTGGTGGTGACAGCCTGTAATTCCAGTTACTCGGGAGGCTGAGGCAGCAGAATTGCTTGAACCTGGGAGGTGGAGGTTGCAGTGAGACAAGATCTTACCACTGCACTCCAGCCTGGGTGACACAGTGAGACTGTCTCATAAGCAAATAAATAAATAAATAAGTTGGCTAAAGGTCTTAAAGCAAACAATTTAGTTAGCATAACCAAATGGATAACTAAAAATTCACCTTTCTGCTGTCACTATCACCTAGACCAGCTTCCTTTCTTACTTTTCCTATTAGACAACTTTTCTTAAACTTTTATTTGATGTGACAAACAAATTTTCTTAGTTTACATTGAATTTACATGATAAATTATTTCAGGTGGCACTTTTAAGACCACAATGATTCTATTTTGCCTTTTACAGCTTAAAGAGAAGTAAAACTTAGAAAATCTATATGGAGAAAATAAAATTACCAAAAAAGTATTTATTAAGATTTTAACTGACATGCAAGAGAAATATAAGAAAAAATATTACTTCCATCTAGTTGGTTTCAGATTGATTAAGCTATAAATTATTTTAGTAGCCAAAGAATGTATTGAGTAGCAAGAAATCAATTAATGTACTCTGCCAATGTAAATACAAATTAATGAAGTGAAGAAAATTAATATATATACCAGCTTAAAAAATCCTGAGATCAAGCAAGTTCTAGTAAATAACAAATATATTTTCTAAAATAACAAACCAATGTTTATCAGTATGAGTAATAATTCTTATAAACTATGTGGCAAAATCTGAAGCAGAAATCCACATCTTAAGGGTCAAATCTAGAACTGGAGTTTGATGATCGTAGCTAGCAGGGATGACACAGAAATGCCAGGGTGAATGGCCCTAGTGGTAAAATTTGGCCCATCGATCTTGGGACTTTCAGTAAGAACTAAGAAAAACTTTAGCTGTGGACTAAGATCTGGAGAATAAGATTTGATGCTCAAGGTTATACTTAAGTATCAAATAAGAAGAATCAAAATCGAAACACAGAAAACTGCAAGTGGGGCTGAGACCAATGGATTTTACAAAACAAAGACTAAAAAAAGAAAAGAAGCAAAACAAAAAGGGTGGGTCAAATAAGGAGCCTTGACTCTGAAATTGAAGATCAAGGATTAAACAAATATCAAAACCAAAAAAACAAGCCAATTATGCCAAGAAACAAGAAACTCAGGGACTGGAGTATATTCGTCTACTCTATGAACATTTACTGAAGCAATGCTATGTGCCAAGGTAAGCGATATGACTGTATTTTAAAAAATGTATTGGGTAAAAGGATCTCCAAATGTTAAGAGAAGGATACCAGTTATTTCTTCTGCCCAAACAGCGCTCATCTGAGATATCAGCACATGCCTCACTCACATTATTCACATCTCTGCTCAAGATCCCCATCCTATCACTGCTTCAGTTTCATCTTAGTACTCATGAGTATCTGACACTATGTTACACATTTGTTTGTCTCTCTGCTCCAAAAAAATACAAGTTCCAAGACAGGAAATATCTCTTCTGTGCTCTGATGAATTTCCAGCTCTATAACAATGCCTGACATATAACAATTGTTGCAACAGTATTTCTTAAAAGAATTAATAATCATGGCTTTATAAAAAGCTTCAATAACAGAGGTATGCACATAATATAGAGCTTATGAAAAAGGAGGAAAATGATTGCTTGTTTTTGTTAGGCTGAAGGAATAAAGGAAAAGTCAGAGAAGCCTAGGGTTAAAGTAGATGTGGAGAAACGTCTGAACAACATAAATTTCTGGCTACAGTGACCAACCACAAGAAAAAAAGTTTTTCTCATTTTAAATGCTTACATTAGCTGAAACAGTACAGGAGGTCAACCCTATGTTGCTATCTAACCTATCTTCTTAAAACATGTATTTCATCCTGTGACAACAGTCAAGAATCAGGCTCCCTACTACATACCAAACTAAACCCAAACTTTCTCCTTGAATTTCAAAACCATTTATAAAGTGTCCCAAACACTCTCAGCAACCTAACTCTGCAGCATATACCAGTGTCCCAATCATAAGATCTGTCAAACTTCAGGCTGCACCCACCTCAAGGCCCTTGCTCACCCTGTGTACCTTAATTTAAAGACTTTTCTCTTTCCCATTAATCCTATGCCTGGTCTTCGAAGCCTAGCACAAGTGTCACTTCTTCCTTTAGTCCTCCTCTGATATTAGTTTTTCACATAAACCTTTCTCTTCTTTGAACTTGTGCTAGACATATGCCCAGTATCATATTCTTTTATGTATACTAGTTTCTCTGATCAGACTATAAGCAACCTGTTTTACTTCCTATATGCACTCATTTAATTCTGAGGACTCAGCTACTCAATACATATAGACACACATTTATATGAAATTGATTGAATAGCTAATTTCCATTTTATATAATCCAAAAGAATTTATTCCAATTCGTTACTTACTAGATCAATAAGGCTTTCTTGTATTCTGTTTAGAGTTGTTCTTAGTCTACTACTACTAAGGCCGAGTCCTGTTGATTCCAACTGAAAAAGAAAAAGGTTTGTTATATCGTTCTAGAGATCATCTTGCAAATGTTACATCTTCAAATTAACCGAGGTATTTGATGAGTTTTCACTGAGATACTTAGCCGTCTGAGGGTTTCCAAATTGCATTTACAAATTCTAGCACATCAAGCAAAGGAGTCAAATCTTAAGGGAACCAAAGAAACATTTACTTGTGTGCATTTACAGGACACACTAACATCTATCAGATAATCTTAAGAATTATCAGGAGAGAGTTCTCCAGAATTTCTTTCTCACGAGTCATTTTTAGTTGCAAAACTTGAGATTTTAGATAAACATATTACACTCTGTTATATGTAAGGTATGCTGTGCTGTGTTCATGTGGCAGCATAACAACGTAAGTTATATTTTTTGCTTATTTTTCTTATACAAATTAGCGATAGCTTAACTCCTCATTCAAAAATCAATACAATTTTCTATTAGGCTTGGTAAACATTTCACAGTATAGATAGAAATCTATTCACTACAAACAAAGCCAAAGCATTTATAAAAACCTTCACACAAGAGCATAAATGAGAAGAGTAAGAATAAGACATGAAAAGCCAGTTAGCTCCTTGTGTGATGATTCCATTGATGAAAATAAATTTAATTTAGAGGTAATCATACATAGTTAAAGGCATTTGGAAAAATGTTACAATGTTCTCTATGAGCCAATAAATTTAAAACATCTTAATAATGTTTTAAAGAGTAAGCTATAAAATGTGTCATTAACAGTCATAGAAATTATGTATGTATATGTGACTATACACACACACAAGCATACATGAACATTTATTATTCCTCTTCCTCTCCCATTTGAGATACAAGAATGAGAAATTACACGTGTCAGAGTCTTATGTGAAAATAGTTGTGCCATAACACTGCAATAAAACATGAACTAATTTTATATGCTAATTTTATAATATTTAATACATTTTATTTTCTCCAGGTTTTATAAACTTCATTAATCCATTTTTCTTCTATTTTCATTAAGGTGTTATTTATATATAAATTACATTCAGTCCTTTTAAGTATACAGTTTGATGAATTTGGTAATAGCATACAATCGGAAAAAAGCACCATAAAAAAGATAGAGTTCCCTCCCACTTAAAAATGTCCTCATACCCTTTGCCCTTATCCCCTTCCCTCACCCTTAACCCCTGACCTGCTTTCTCTCACTATAGTTTTTGCCTTTTCTAAAATTTCATATAAATGGAATCACATAGTATATAATCTTTTGTGTTTGATGTGTTTTACTCAGAATGCTTTTGAGATTCATCCGTGTTGAGTCTGGTGGTATTTTGTAGTGTTTTATTGCTTTACTGTATTTAGTAGTATGGATACAGTACAATCTCTTTACTTGTTCAGTTTACTGATTCGGTCAATTAACATTTGGGTTCCAGTTTTGGGCTATTTGAATAATGTCACCATGAACATTCATCTGTGTGTCCTTGTCTGGACATATATTATTTTCACTTCTCTTGGGTAAATAACTAGAAATCGATTTTTTTTTAACTTTCTCATAAAGTTCTTTTATTACTATTATTATTATTATTATTATTATACTTTAAATTTTAAGGTACATGTGCACAATGTGCAGGTTTGTTACATATGTATCCATGTGCCATGCTGGTATGCTGCACCCATTAACTCATCATTTAGCATTACGTATATCTCCTAATGCTGTCCCACCCCCCTCCCCCCACCCCACAACAGTGTGATGTTCCCCTTCCTGTGTCCATGTGTTCTCATTGTTCAATTCCCACCTATGAGTGAGAACATGTGTTTGGTTTTTTGTCCTTGCGATAGTTTACTGAGAATGATTTCCAGTTTCATCCATGTCCCTACAAAGGACATGAACTCATCATTTTTTATGGCTGCATAGTATTCCATGGTGTATATGTGCCACATTTTCTTAATCCAGTCTATCGTTGTTGGACGTTTGGGTTGGTTCCAAGTCTTTGCTATTGTGAATAGTGCCGCAATAAACATACATACGTGTGCATGTGTCTTTATAGCAGAATGATTTATAGTCCTTTGGGTCTATACCCAGTAATGCTATGGCTGGGTCAAATGGTATTTCTAGTTCTAGATCCCTGAGGAATCGCCACACTGACTTCCACAATGGTTGAACTAGTCTACAGTCCCACCAACAGTGTAAAAGTGTTTCTATTTCTCCACAACCTCTCCAGCACCTGCTATTTCCTGACTTTTTAATGATGGCCATTCTAACTGGTGTGAGATGGTATCTCATTGTGGTTTTGATTTGCAGTTCTCTGATGGCCAGTGATGATGAGCATTTTTGCATGTGTTTTTTGTCTACATAAATGTCTTCTTTTGAGAAGTGTCTGTTCATGTCCTTCACCCACTTTTTGATGGGGTTGTTTTTTTCTTATAAATTTGTTTGAGTTCATTGTAGATTCTGGATACTAGCCCTTTGTCAGATGAGTAGGTTGCAAAAGTTTTCTCCCATTTTGTAGGTTGCCTGTTGACTCTGATGGTAGTTTCTTTTGCTGTGCAGAAGCTCTTTAGTTTAATTAGATCTCATTTGTCAATTTTGGCTTTTGTTGCCATTGCTTTTGGTGTTCCAGACATGAAGTCCTTGCCCATGCCTATGTCCTGAATGGTATTGCCTAGGTTTTCTTCTAGGGTTTTTATGGTTTTAGGTCTAACATGTAAGTCTTTAATCCATCTTGAATTAATTTTTGTATAAGGTGTAAGGAAGGGATCCAGTTTCAGCTTTCTACATATGGCTAGCCAGTTTTCCCAGCACCATTTATTAAATAGGGAATCCTTTCCCCATTGCTTGTTTTTCTCAGATTTGTCAAAGATCAGATAGTTGTAGATGTGCGGCATTATTTCTGAGGGCTCTGTTCTGTTCCATTGATCTATATCTCTGCTTTGGTACCAGTACCATGCTGTTTTGGTTACTGTAGCCTTGTAGTATAGTTTGAAGTCAGGTAGCGTGATGCCTCCAGCTTTGTTCTTTTGGCTTAGGATTGACTTGGCGATGTGGGCTCTTTTTTGGTTCCATATGAACTTGAAGGTAGTTTTTTCCAATTCTGTGAAGAAGGTCATTGGTACCTTGATGGGGATGGCATTGAATCTATAAATTACCTTGGGCAGTATGGCCATTTTCACGATATTGATCCTTCCAACCCATGAGCATGGAATGTTCTTCCATTTGTTTGTATCTTCTTTTATTTCATTGAGCAGTGGTTTGTAGTTCTCCTTGAAGGGGTCCTTCATGTCCCTTGTAAGTTGGATTCCTAGGTATTTTATTCTCTTTGAAGCAATTGTGAATGGGAGTTCACTCATGATTTGGCTCTCTGTTTGTCTGTTTTTGGTGTATAAGAATGCTAGTGATTTTTGTACATTGATTTTATATCCTGAGACTTTGCTGAAGTTGCTTATCAGCTTAAGGAGATTTTGGGCTGAGACAATGGGGTTTTCTAGATATACAATCATGTCATCTGCAAACAGGGACAATTTGACTTCCTCTTTTCCTAATTGAATACCCTTTACTTCCTTCTCCTTCCTAATTGCCCTGGCCAGAAGTTCCAACACTATGTTGAATAGGAGTGGTGAGAGAGGGCATCCCTGTCTTGTGCCAGTTTTAAAAGGGAATGCTTCCAGTTTTTGCCCATTCAGTATGATATTGGCTGTGGGTTTGTCATAGATAGCTCTTATCATTTTGAGATATGTCCCATCAATACCTAATTTATTAAGAGTTTTTAGCATGAAGTGTTGTTGAATTTTGTCAAAGGCCTTTTCTGCATCTATTGAGATAATCATGTGGTTTTTGTCTGTGGTTCTGTTTATATGCTGGATTACATTTATTGATTTGCGTATGTTGAACCAGCCTTGCATCCCAGGGATGAAGCCCACTTGATCATGGTGGATAAGCTTTTTGATGTGCTGCTGGATTCGGTTTGCTAGTATTTTATTGAGGATTTTTGCATCAATGTTCATCAAGGATATTGGTCTAAAATTCTCTTTTTTGGTTGTGTCCCTGCCTGCCTTTGGTATCAAGATGATGCTGGCCTCATAAAATGAGTTAGGGAGGATTCCCTCTTTTTCTATTGATTGGAATAGTTTCAGAAGGAATGGTACCAGTTCCTCCTTGTACCTCTGGTAGAATTCGGCTGTGAATCCATCTGGTCCTGGACTCTTTTTGGTTGGTAAGCTATTGATTATTGCCACAATTTCAGAGCCTGTTATTGGTCTATTCAGAGATTCAACTTCTTCTTGGTTTAGTCTTGGGGGGTGTATGTATCAAGGAATTCATCCATTTCTTCTAGATTTTCTAGTTTATTTGCATAGATGTGTTTGTGGTATTCTCTGATGGTAGTTTGTATTTCTGTGGGATCGGTGGTGATATCCCCTTTATCATTTCTTATTGCATCTATTTGATTCTTCTCTCTTTTCTTCTTTATTAGTCTTGCTAGCAGTCTATCAATTTTGTTGATCTTTTCAAAAAACCAGCTCCTGGATTCATTAATTTTTTGAAGGGTTTTTTGTGTCTCTATTTCCTTCAGTTCTGCTCTGATTTTAGTTATTTCTTGCCTTCTGCTAGTTTTTGAATGTGTTTGCTCTTGCTTTTCTAGTTCTTTTAATTGTGATGTTAGGGTGTCAATTTTGGATCTTTCCTGCTTTCTCTTGTGGGCATTTAGTGCTATAAATTTCCCTCTACACACTGCTTTGAATGTGTCCCAGAGATTCTGGTATGTTGTGTCTTTGTTCTCATTGGTTTCAAAGAACATCTTTATTTCTGCCTTCATTTCGTTATGTACCCAGTAGTCATTCAGGAGCAGATTGTTCAGTTTCCATGTAGTTGAGCGGTTTTGAGTGAGTTTCTTAATCCTGAGTTCTAGTTTGATTGCACTGTGGTCTGAGAGACAGTTTGTTGTAATTTCTGTTCTTTTACATTTGCTGAGGAGAGCTTTAATTCCAACTATGTGGTCAATTTTGGAATAGGTATGGTGTAGTGCTGAAAAAAATGTATATTCTGTTGATTTGGGGTGGAGAGTTCTGTAGATGTCTATTAGGTCCGCTTGGTGCAGAGCTGAGTTCAATTCCTGGGTATCCTTGTTAACTTTCTGTCTCGTTGATCTGTCTAATGTTGACAGTGGGGTGTTAAAATCTCCCATTATTATTGTGTGGGAGTCTAAGTCTCTTTGTAGGTCACTCAGGACTTGCCTTATGAATCTGGGTGCTCCTGTATTGGGTGCATATATATTTAGGTTAGCTCTTCTTGTTGAATTGATCCCTTTACCATTATGTAATGGCCTTGTCTCTTTTGATCTTTGTTGGTTTAAAGTCTATTTTATCAGAGACTAGGATTGCAACCCCTGCCTTCTTTTGTTTTCCATTTGCTTGGTAGATCTTCCTCCATCCTTTTATTTTGGGCCTATGTGTGTCTCTGCACATGAGATGGGTTTCCTGAATACAGCACACTGATGGGTCTTGACTCTTTATCCAATTTGCCAGTCTGTGTCTTTTAATTGGAGCACTTAGTCCATTTACATTTAAAGTTAATATTGCTATGTGTGAATTTGATCCTGTCATTATGATGTTAGCTGGTTATTTTGCTCGTTAGTGGATGCAGGTTCTTCTTAGCCTCGATAGTCTTTACAATTTGGCATGATTTTGCAGTGGCTGGTAACAGTTGTTCCTTTCCAAGTTTAGTGCTTCCTTCAGGAGCTCTTTTAGGGCAGGCCTGGTGGTGACAAAATCTCTCAGCATTTGCTTGTCTGTAAAGAATTTATTTCTCCTTCACTTATAAAGCTTAGTTCGGCTGGATATGAAATTCTGGGTTGAAAATTCTTTTCTTTAAGAATGTTGAATATCGGCCCCCACTCTCTTCTGGCTTGTAGAGTTTCTGCCGAGACATCCGCTGTTAGTCTGATGGGCTTCCCTTTGTGGGTAACCTGACCTTTCTCTCTGGCTGCTCTTAACATTTTTTCCTTCATTTCAACTTTGGTGAATCTGACAATTATGTGTCTTGGAGTTGCTCTTCTCGAGGGGTATCTTTGTGGCATTCTCTGTATTTCCTGAGTCTGAATGTTGGCCTGCCTTGCTAGATTGGGGAAGTTCTCCTGGATGATATCCTGCAGAGTGTTTTCCAACTTACTTCCATTCTCCCGTCATTTTCAGGTACACCAATCAGAGGTAGATTTGGTCTTTTCACATAGTCCCATATTTCTTGGAGGCTTTGTTTCTTTTTATTCTTTTTTCTCTAAACTTCTCTTCTCACTTCATTTCATTCATTTCGTCTTCCATCGCTGATACCCTTTCTTCCAGTTGATCACAATGGCTACTGAGGCTTCTGCATTCGTCATGTAGCTCTCATGCCTTGGTTTTCAGCTTCATCAGGTCCTTTAAGGACTTCTCTGTATTGGTTATTATAGTTATCCATTCGTCTAATTTTTTTTCAAAGTTTTTAACTTCTTTGCGATTGGTTCAAATTTCCTCCTGTAGCTCCAAGTAATTTGATCGTCTGAAGCCTTCTTCTCTCAGCTCGTCAAAGTCATTCTCCATCCAGCTTTGTTCCGTTGCTGGTGAGGAGCTGCATTCCTTTGGAGGAGGAAAGGCGCTCTGATTTTTAGAGTTTCCCTGCTTTCTGCTCTGTTTTTTTCCCATCTTTGTGGTTTTATCTACCTTTGGTCTTTGATGATGGTGACGTACAGATGGGTTTTTGGTGTGGATGTCCTTTCTGTTTGTTAGTTTTCCTTCTAACAGACAGGACCCTCAGCTGCAGGTCTGTTGGAGTTTCCTAGAGGTCCACTCCAGACCCTGTTTCCTGGGTCTCAGCAGCAGAGGCTGTAGAACAGTGGATTTTCGTGAACCGCGAATGCTGCTGCCTGATCGTTCCTCTGGAAGTTTTGTCTCAGAGGAGTACCCGGCCGTGTGAGGTGTCAGTCTGCCCCTACTGGGAAGTGTCTCCCAGTTAGGCTGTTTGGGGGTCAGGGACCCACTTGAGGAGGCAGTCTGCCTATTCTCAGATCTCCAGCTACATGCTGGGAGAACCACTACTCTCTTCAAAGCTGTCAGACAGGGACATTTAAGTCTGCAGAGGTTACTGCTGTCTTTTTGTTTGTCTGTGCCCTGCTCCCAGAGGTGGAGCCTACAGAGGCAGGCAGGCCTCCTTGAGCTGTGGTGGGCTCCACCCAGTTCGAGCTTCCTGGCTGCTTTGTTTACCTAAGCAAGCCTGGGCAATGGCGGGCACCTGTCCCCCAGCCTCGTTGCTGCCTTGCAGTTTGATCTCAGACTGCTGTGCTAGCAATCAGCGAGACTCCGTGGGCGTAGGACCCTCTGAGCCAGGTGAGGGATATAATCTCCTGGTGTGCCGTTTTTTAAGCCCTTTGAAAAAGCACAGTATTAGGGTGGGACTGACCCGATTTTCCAGGTGCTGTCTGTCACCCCCGTCTTTGACTAGGAAAGGGAACTCCCTGACCCCTTGCGCTTCCCGAGTGAGGCAATGCCTCGCTCTGCTTCGGCTCACGCACGGTGCGCTGCACCCACTGTCCTGCGCCCACTGTCTGGCACTCCCTAGAGAGATGAACCCGGTACCTCAGATGGAAATGCAGAAATCACCCATCTTCTGCGTCACTCATGCTGGGAGCTGTAGACCGGAGCTGTTCCTATTTGGCCATCTTGGCTCCACCACCTGAATCTCTTGGCTCCACCACCTGAATCTTTATATTCTTGTGTATGGTATGAAGGGGTTGAGGCTTTTTTTTTTCTTTTCATACTGATATCCAAGTGTACCCACACCATTTGCTAAAAAAACTATTTTCTCTAATGAACTGCCTTGGTGCCCTTTTCAAAAATCAATTGACCATGTAAGCGTGTCTATTTCTGTTGCACTGATCTACTGTTAGGCCAGTACCACACTTTATCAATTACTGTAGCTCTGGAGTAAGTCTTTGTGAAATCAGGTATAAAAATCCTCTAACTCTGTTCTTCAAAAATGTTTTGGCCATCATGAATCTTTTGCTTTTTGTATCAATTTTAAATAAACTTCTAAATTTCTTCAAAAAAAAATCTTGTTACAGTTTTGATTGGGATTGTACTGAACCTATAGATTTGGGGAAGACTGCCACCTTTATAATATTGAGTTTTCTAATACATGCACATGGTTTATCTCATTATTTATTTACATAGTCTTTAATTCCATTTCTAATGCTTTAATATTTTCAGTGTACAAGCCTATCAAGTTATCTGTTACATTTCTAAAAAATTTTGATGTTATTGTAAGTAAAGCTTTTAAAAATTTTTTTTGATTTTCAAAGTTATTATTGATTTTTGTATACCGACTTCATATTCTAGGAGTTTGCTAACTGTACCTATTAGTTCTAGAAGCTTGTTTGTGGATTCCTTAGGGTTTGCCATGTCATCTGCAATTAAGGACAACCTAACTTCTTTTCCAATCCGTATGCCTTATATTTCTTATCTTATGACAAAGGCTAGGATCTCCAGCACAATCATTTGGGGTTTTTTTTTGTTTTTGTTTTTTGAGACAGGGTCTCGCTCTATTGCCCAGTTGCCCAGGCTGGAATGCAGTGGCGCAATCACAGCTCACTGCAGCCTCGACCTCCAGGGCTCAAGCGATCCTCCTGCCTCAGCATCCCAAGTAACTGGGACTACAGAAGCAAGCCACCACACTTGGCTAATTTTTGTATTTTTAGTAGGGACGGGGTTTCACCATATTTTCCAGTCTGGTCTCGAACTTCTGGGCTCAAGTGACCCTCCCACCTCAGCCTCCCAAAGTGCTGGGATTACAAGTCTGAACCATCATGCCCAGCCTTTTGTTTTTATATTTAAAGTATGTCTTTTTGTTTTTTAGTGTGGACTTTGTTTTTAATCCATTCTGACAATCTGTGCCGTTTGAGAGTTTAGTCCATTATCATCTAATGTAATGATTAGTTGAGTTTGCACCTACTGTTATATTTTATCTCTATTTTCCCTCCTTGGTTCTTCCTTTCCTGCCTTTTGTAATTATATAAATATATTTTTAGATTTCTACTTTAATATTCTTGTTGGCTAAAAGTTAAAGTTATTTGTATTATGTTTCATGGTTGTCCTATGGATTACAATACTCATCACTGCTTTACTAATATACAGAAATCTTGCAATCTTATACGTCCATAACCCCCCACATATTTTGTTACAGTTTTTATACGTAATACATCTACATATATTATGAACTCCAGGAAGACTATGCTATGATTTCAGTGTTAAATAGCTCTATGGTTTATAAAGAAAGTGGAAAAAGAAAAAAATTATCTTTTGAATTTCCACAGGTAGATTCCATTACCAATGCTCTTTATTTTTTTCTGAGGATCTAGGTTTTCATGTGTTATCACTCCCCTTCAGTTTGAATAACTTCCTTTAGGAATTCTTATATGTCCCTTGTGACAAATTCTCTTAGTGTTTTTGTTCTTTTTATCTAAAAGTATCTTAATTTCACTTTCATTCTTGAATGACGTTTTTACTGGATATAAAATTCTGAATAGACATTATTTCTTTTTCTTTTGTACCTTCAAGGTGTTAACTCTCTTCTCGCCCCCATAGCTTTTTAATGGGAAGTCAGCTCTTAATCAGATTATTGGTCCCTTTTATATAATACATCTACTATGGTTTTCAAGAAAAAGTTCCATCATAGGTACTCTGCTGTACATTTCTTTATGCTTCCTCTTCTTGCTGTTCATTTAGCATCTTGTGTCTGCAAAACTTTGGCCAATGTTTTTTCAAATATTTTTTCTGACCCATTCTCTCTCTCTTCTCCTCCAGCTAGTATTCCAATTACATGTACGTTTTACCATGTGATATAATCGAACATGTTTGTGATACTTTTTTTCTTTTAATCCTTTTATACGCTCTTCACTTTGTATAATTTTGATTTATCTTTAAGTTCACATATTCTTCTGTCATGTCCATTTGGCTATTAATAATTATATTGAGTAAATTTTTTGTTGTTTTTTGAAATTGTATTTTTCATTTCTAGGATTTCCCTTTGGTTTTTTATTATTGTCACTACCAGAATTTACTATTTGTCTGCTGAGATGTTCACGCATTTAAAATATATTTTGTTTGTTTTAATTGATTGAAGACAGGGATAAAAGCCCATTTAAAATTCTTATCCCTTGGTTCCAATATCTTAGAGTTAAACCAGATTGATTTGGTGCTGTGTCTGTTAGGTAAAGTTGGATTACATCACTGATTTCATTCTGGAGATTCTGGATACTAGTCATTTTTCTCCCATAAATACCATTTCCTTCGTTTTCAGTACACAAGTTTCTTGGCTGGGCTTTAACTATAAACTCTCTCTTGTGCAGCAGCTTTGGTCTCCGTTTATTTTTTTTTTCTTTCACTGGGCTGCAGTCAGTTTGTTCCATATAATCATGGATCATGGAATCACATATCTATCTCATAGTCCAAGACATAGGTGGACTTAATTTGGAAATCCCCTCTCTGGATTTTTTTCTTCTGAGCTTTCTCCACTATTTTCAGTGTTTCCAGTTTTCTAGCTCCACTTTTCTGATTTTCAAGTCCATAAAAACTTCAGGTTTTCCTGTGCTTGTCCCCTGCCGTGGGCCGCATGGACTGCACTTAGAACTGAACTAAAAAGCCACAGGGATAAAGCTTATTTTCATAGCTCCCCTTTCTCCCATCTGCAGACTAGCATGGACCACCCCCCCCCCCCACCAGAGTCTATTTGCTGCTTCTGTTTACTCTCCAGTGTCTTCAAATAGTTGCCTTTTCCATAGTATTCAGATTTTATAGTTGTTTTCTGCAGGAAATCTTATCTAGAAAGGTTTTAGTCTGTCATACCTGGAATTGGAAGTTAATTCATTTCTTAAATATATAGACACCTATTTATAGGCTCTCTACAAAGAAACCGTTTTACTAATGAAAGGTAACCTTAAATGAGGCTCACAAACTGTTGTCAAGTAAGAACCTTCGTAAGATTTACTGGGATGGCAAATAATTAGAAGATCAATCCATATGCCATGAGTGTCTGCTATGTGTTTACTACTGTTTTAAGTAAGTTACAGAATGGTCTTCACAAAAAAATGTGAACCAGAGAGACCAAAGAAAGAAAACATAATTTAAGAGGTGAACAATGGAAAGCTGGGGACAAGCCAAGATACAGCAATACTATGAGTAACATTATAATAATAGAATCCAATGGATCAGATATAAAATAGAGCATGAGGTAGTAGGTTATAACCAGTTCAGTGAATAGCAGGAGTTTCTGGAGGAAATAGTATTAATAGGAGGAATCCTTTGGACTAATGTATACATTGTGTCCCCAACCAATGATTTCTAGAAGCCAGAACCCCTGAGAAAAAGATGCTTATTTTTCCACAAGAAGCATCCATCTAAATTCTCTCACACAAGTCCCTTTCTTCTGACAGAGAAGCAGATACCACCACATAACCTGTTCTTCCCATTCTACACATTACCTGATTCCCCCTCCCCTGGTACCACTAACATTCAACAGCTAATGGGGTAAATTTGGAGTATTTATTCATTTTTATGAGTATGAAAATTTCTATGATTTCTAATGGGCCTGAAAAGCTTATTCTCTTCGGAAATTAAAAACTACCACTTCAATATTATACACATGCATGTGCTTATTTGTGCTATTTATTTATAGATTTTCTTTGTTTCAGTATAGTTAAATAGCTCTTACTGAGTCTTACAGAATTGAAAATGGTTTAAATATAAAGTATCAGATTAGTGTGTTCATAACAAACCTTAAATCAAATATGCAATATATTTTACAATAAGTACCTAACTATACTTTGCTAAATTTCTGGGGTACTAGTAAATGCCATTCTGAAAAAATTCTGTGTCAGTATATAATCAGCTGGGAAATCATGCCCAAAACCATTTGGTTCCCAAAAGTTTCAGAAAGATCTTATTTTAACACATCTTATCAATAATGTGGTCTGGAACTGTTCTGTCTCATATGATAGTAGTCACATGTGGCTATTTATATTTAAAGATAAATTAACTAAAATTGGATACAATTAAGAATACAGTTCCTAAGTCATTAGTCATACATATTTCAAGTGCTCAACAGCCATGTGTGGCTAGTGGTTACCATATCAGACATTGCTAATACAGAACGTTTCCACTATTGTGAAATTTCTTAGACAGGACTGGTCTAGAGGCATGGCCCAAAAGACAAAGTAAGGCTCACCTACAAGACTAAAACATTCTGACAATTAGCTGAAACTCTACAATGTCTTCCTCAATTAATATTTATTTAGTGAGTTTTCAAATTCAGGGTGATGAATTAATATATACTTTATAGTATATAAATTCTGCAGCAACATTTTGTCACTGGTCATATTAGCATTCTTTCTAAGAAATATTTTTCAGAATTAAGAACCCAGGAAATTCAGGTCCTATATAAAATGATTATGTCTTTGACATACTTGTGATCACAGCAAGGATATAAATATTTATATAATATAGTTATACATTGAAATTTACATTTTTAAAAAGATATGATACATAAGTAGTATTATAATATATTCATAGGACTGAATGGAATGTTTTTACACAGAAAACTGTCAAACATCTATGCAAAACACATAATTAATTTTAAAGTAAAGTATCAAATTAGTTACCTGCCTAATACTGTGTTATTTTCTGTGAGGAGCAGAAAAAGATATACTCAATAAGAGCTTTGGAAACACAAAAAGGAGGTGCAGAAAAACATTAATTCTAATGGCGGGTAGATGGCTCAGTTCAGGTTTTCAATTATTTTAATAAATATTTTTCATTATCTTTTAAATGTACTAGTGACTGCTAAGGTTGTTAGCCAACACTTAAAATGTCTCATTTAGTGTTTTGTATTTTACATGGAGCCAGATTAAAATAAAGCAACCTCTACATTTTTCATTGCCAAAATATGTCAAGGTTAGAAACAGATGTTGCACTTTTTCTGCCAAAAATTTCAATGTGTTTATCATACCAAAGCTTAAAATTAATATAAAGGTAAGGCAATAAGGCAGACAGAAGGCTGAGATCAATAATTTTGTTTTTGATGCATAATCCCCAAAATAATGTTATTTGTGTATCTTCTACAGAGAGAATGAAAAACTTTGACATTTATAAAATAAATTTTAAAAGATTTTTTTCCCTCTAAAGGTGGACTTACTGAATCATTCCGACCAAAAAAGGTATATATTGCATACAAGTAATAATCAAATAGTTGAGACATGAAATGAATAACATCAAAGGCAATTGGCTTAAGAATGTTCATCATCTGCATATATTTTCCTGAAAAGAAAAAAGAATCAAAAATTAAGTAGAACAAAATTAAAATCTGTTAGTCTATAATTATAAAAAGACAATAAAATTACTATACTAAAATATTTGAATATAATGAAATATTGCACTCCTTCACAGTAGCCATGTCTCAGGTACTCAGTAGTTTCATGTGGCTAATGGCTATTGCATGGGACAGCACAGATTATGAACATTTCTATCATCTTGGAAAGTTATACTGGAAAGTACTAATATAAATAATACAATGATATTTTCCTCTTACTACATTTTACTGTTTCCCAAATTTTTATGGAACTCCTACACTCTTCTACAACTGACACTGTACAAACAAACAACATTGGTTCTCTTTTCTAGGAGTTTCCATTTAAAATAATTTCTTTGAAAATGTGTAAGTTTAATAGAGTAAAATACAATATATTTAAGAAAATATTTTTCATAAGCTTATACATATATAGCAAAAGTAGAAAAGCAAGAGGAAAAATGATACATGCAAGATACTGCCCATTCCCCTGAATCCTAGCCCTGTGAAATCTTGGGTCAGAGGCCAAGAACATTTCTTTATCACTATATCATTCAAGAGCTTGATATCCACAAGGTGCAAAGAACATATCTTTCTTGTTCCTTCTTTTGGAAGATGCCAATATCCCATTCCTTTTCCTCTAAATATATAATCAGATATATTCACAGAAAAAAAAAAACACAATGAATTAAACTTCTGCATTTACAAACTTGCTAATGTATTGGAAGGGTTCAAGAGAGATGGGAAGAATCGAATAACAAATAACTACAAGTCCCCAGTTCTGTTTCTCTTTTATGGGAAATAGGAAAAGAAGCATATCTATTAAAAATGCTCTATACTTTCTTCTGCGGAAGATCTTAAAACAGGCCATTTGCTTAATTTCCAAATAAGCCAATAATTCAGGTGCTGGCTCTACTTCATGTTAACTGCTATAATTTTAAATTGGTACTATTAAAGACATCATGACTCAAGAGAAAACACATTTACTGCAGTACAAGAAATGACAAATGTACTCCAATGGAAATGTCTACTATCAAAACCATTTCTTTAAGAACTCAGTACGTCTTTCTTAATTAATTTATGTGAGAAATGATTTTAAATAATAGACGGTCAAGAAGAGAAACATAAATACAAATATACATCAAAACACAGTAAAAACTACTGAACTCAGATTTCATTCTTATTCCTATTTTAAAACTCTTCTGTTTCACAATCATCCTTTGCAATTATTTCACACAGTCAGACTTTTTTTGAAAAATCACATTTGAAAAATATTTGAAATATACTGCTCCTAAAACCCTCTGGATCATTATGCAGGTATTTCCTCAGCTACAAAACATATGGTTACTTAAGCTACAACTTGTTAACATATAAAATAATGCAACACTGTGAAGAAAAAATAATACATTACTCAGTTAAAAAAAAAAAAGATGAATAAGTAAAATTAGGTAGAATGCAAATAAGTAGGCTGGCATGCATCTAGAACACGAGGTCCTCTCCATTCCCGATAAGATTAACCATTGTTTATATACCTAATCTTGAAAAAGGATATAAAAATGAATTATTAATAGGTAAAGGCGATTTTAAATGTGTATTCAGAAGAAAAAAATAGCTGTTCCTCACCACCTTGAAAAGAAAATTCAAACATAAGGATATTAATTTATTCATTCAACAAACACATTTTGAAGGCTTACTATATACTTGGCCTTGTATTAAGGAACAAGGTATTACACAGAGTCCCGGCTGTTGCGCCTTAAAAGTCATACATGGAAGACAATAATCAATAAGCAGATCATCAGTATATTACAGAGTATAAGAATGAGGACTCTGTCTTTCCAGTTCAAGAGGACAGAACGGGCAGAGAGCAGAAATTTGGAGGTTTGAGGAAGCTTATATGCCTCCTCAGATCTTACTGAATTAAAAGAGAACATTACAATGAATTAATTCCTTATCTATGAAGAGAAGAGGGTGAGAAGGCGAGGCTGGTAGGTTTGAGCACAAGAAAATGAAAAATGTCAAAACATTTCTAGACCAGAGGTTGGCAAACTTCTCCTGTAAAGGACCCAAGAGTAGATAGTTTAGGCTTTGCATACCGCACAGTCTCTGTGGCAACTATTCAGCTCTGCTGTCTTCTGTTTCAACTGCTCAACTATGCCACTGTAGCACAAAAGCAGCTACAGACAGACAATATGCAAACAAATGAGCATGGATGTGCCAATAAAACTTTATTTACAAAAACAAGCAGCCAGCAGCTCAAAACATTTAACATCTCAAAACGTCTGTTCTAGATGACAGACAGTAGATGGGAACAGGTTGATGGAAAAACATAAAGAAGCCAATGAAACCATAAGAGGGCCAAAAAGGAGGTGGAAGCTATTCACTAGGGCAGTAACTACTTAGAATCAAGCTGGAACGGCAGGAGTGAGAAACGGGGTTGAAAAAGGATCAAGCTACAGGTTCACATATGGGACAAACTGTATCAGTCTGCATTCCCCACCACTACCACTATTCCCCTCTCCTCTCCAGCAGTTAGAGGTGTAGGCTGCTAGAATTTACCCATAAAACAAAATAGAAACCCTTAGGGTTCCCTCTAAAAGAAATGATAAGCTGGGAGCGGTGGTTCATGCCTGTAATCCCAGCACTTTGGGAGGCCGAAGCGGGTGGATCACGAGGTCAGGAGATAGATAGACACCATCCTCGCTAACACGGTAAAACCCCATCTCTACTAAAAAAAAAATACAAAAAATTAGCCGGGCGTGGTGGCGGGCGCCTGTAGTCCCAGCTATGCAGGAGGCTGAGGCAGGAGAATGGCGTGAACCTGGGAGGCGGAGCTTGCAGTGAGCGGAGATGTGCCACTGTACTCCAGCCTAGGCGACAGAGCGAGACTCCGTCTAAAAAAAAAAAAAAAGAAATGATAAACTGAAAAAAAACAGATGGGGGGGGCAAACGAACTTAAAAAAAATAAAAAATTGGCCGGGCGCGGTGGCTCACGCTTGTAATCTCAGCACTTTGGGAGGCCGAGGCGGGCGGATCACGAGGTCAGGAGATCGAGACCACGGTGAAACCCCGTCTCTACCAAAAAATACAAAAAAATTAGCCGGGCGTGGTGGCGGGCGCCTGTAGTCCCAGCTACTCCGAGAGGCTGAGGCAGGAGAATGGCGTTAACCCGGGAGGCAGAGCTTGCAGTGAGCCGAGATTGCGCCACTGCACTCCAGCCTGGGCGACAGAGCGAGACTCCGTCTCAAAAAAAAATAAATAAAAATAAATAAAAAATAAAAAAAATAAAAAATTGAAAAGCTAAGGCTTCTACCTTATTCTGGGATTTAGAGGATCTATCCCCATTAAAGACTGCCAGTAAATCTACCCAAGCCCTTTCCTATTTCACACAAAATTCCGAGTCCCAATTTCTACTGAAGAGAAAGAGCCAGCTCGAACATAGTTCTAATTACTCATAAGAAACCCACAATGGCTTGTAAGCCTTCTATTTTAAATCTAAATAGATAATCAAAAATCACCAGGCACACAAAGAAAACTCAGAGTGTGAAAATGAAAAGTTGATCCCAAAGGAAACAGAATAATTCAAGCTAAAAAGAGAAATATAATAATTATGTAGAACTCAATAATAAAAGATTATCCAAAAAAGAGAATATAAAAGACTTCTTAAAGGTAAAAATATAATATTTAAAATAAAAAGTTAAATTAAGTCTCCTAAAAGGTACAGCAAAAGACAATACTGTGGGAAACATTTGAGAAAACAGATATAAATGACCAATTTGAGTAATGGAGGAAATTGTTTTAAAAAGAGAGAACAGAGAAAATACAGAGGTGGAAATTATCAAAGATATACTAGTGTCAGTAATAGCTAAGGAACACAGGAGCCTTCAGATCAGAAGAGTCCACATACTATCAAACACACTGAAAAAGAAATCATACCTAGACACATCAACATAAAATTCTGGATCAAGGAAAAAAAATTTTAAAAGCTTTCAAAGACAGAGAAATTCACCTGCAACAGAATAGAATGCTAGAAGTTCCAGTTCTGAAGAAAATAATTTTTAATCTACAAGTCTATTCATAGCTAAATTGTCATTCAAGTGAAAGAGCAAAAAAAAAAAAAAAAGATTTTCAGACTGACAGACACGAATTCAAACATTTACTTCTCATCAGCCTTTTCTGAGGAATAAACTAGACCATAGGGAAGAGATACACAGAGGGACTGGCAAAGAAACCAAGTAGCAGCATGGACAAGAACTAGAAACAAGAGAATGAACAGTGGGCCTGCCTTAAGCCAACTCATCAGTGGGAGACACAGAGAGAAGTGTGGTTACCACACTTGAACGCTTCAAATACATTAGCAAATTTGTAAATACAGAAGTTTAATTTATTGTGTTTTTTTTCTGTGACTATATCTGATTATATATTCAGAGGAAAAGGAATAGGATACTGGCATCTTCCAAAAAAACGAATGAGAAAGATATGTTCTTTGCACCTTGTGGATATTGACCTCTTGAATGATATAGTGATAAAGAAATGTTCTTGGCCTCTGACCCAAGATTTCACAGGGCTAGGATTCAGGGGAATGGGCAGTACCTTGTGTGTATCATTTTTCCTCTTGCTTTTCTACTTTTGCTATTATATGTATAAGCTTATAAAAATAAATATTTTCTTAAATATATTGTATTTTACTCTATTAAACTTAACACATTTTCAGAGAAATTATTTTAAATGGAAACTCCTAGAAAAGAGAACTGGTGTTGGTTGTACAGTGTCATTTGTAAAAGAGTGTAGGAGTTCCATAAAAATGCTGGAAACATGGGGGAGAAATTTTTCCCATTGTGGATATGACAAGAGAGAAAATGGATTTCTCCTATATTGAAGATTTTAAAAATTAAGGTTTGTCAGTCCAACATCTATTGGGTTCCTACAAAAGTAAAAAGCAGTTGGCCAGGTGCCACATATAGATGCTACAAAAATGATTTAAGGCTGTCTTCTATAGGGGTTTATAATCTGATGGGACACAAGCAGGAATAGATTCTGAGTTGGAAGAATATTCATTATTCTTATTTCAGTACACTAATTTGAGAAACCATCAATGAATACAAATGGCACATAAAGCCATAATAGCACATAAGACAAACTGGAAAAGCTATAAAAGAGGCATAAAGGAAAGGAAAGTTGGTTCAACTTGGGCAATTCAGAAAAAGGTACTGAATAATGAAGTGAAGACCAGAGTAAAAATTAACAAGTCCATTACCTAAGTGCCTGGCTACCAAGTTTATTAAATATCATATCTCAGCCCCCCAAATCTCCAATGCTGTTTTCTTGTGACATGTACTGAGGGATGGTGCTTTTAGGATTATCCTCTCAAAAGATCAGGCTGTACATAAAGCTAGCAACTCTGAAAATATTTTTAAAGGTTAAAAATATAAATTCATGTAAAAAATATCTAAACACATGTTATCTCGTAGTATTATCTTATCCTATTAGTATATAGATAACATATAGTATGTATTATATAATAATTATATCATTATTATATGATTATAAACAGAAATACTAGAATGTAGTTTAAATTAAAGTGAATGACAAACTTTTTTTCCTTAAACATTACATATGAAAATTTTTTTTCTTAAACGATAACTTAATCATAAAACATGGTATTAAAATTTTAAAACACATAAAAAAGTATTGTGATACTTCTGTAAGACTGCCCTTACGACTTCAATGAACTCTATAACTTTATCCAAATATCTGAAACAAGGATACTTTAAAAACAACTTACTCAAAAAAAACAAAAGAAGTTACCATTTTAATTATCTGTTATGTAATCAAGAATTTTCCTGTTAAATACACGTTGTTTTACATTTCAATTAGGAAAATAACAGAAAGGAACCAATGGTTCTCAAAGTGTGGTCCCTAGACAAGCTGCATCAACATTACCTGGAAAGTTGCTAAAGGTGCCCATTTTCAGGTTATACCCTAGACATACTGAATCAGATACTCTGGGAGTGGGGGACAGCAATCTGTGTTTTGTTTGTTTATTTGAGACAGACAGAGTCTTGCCCTGTCACCCAGGCTGGAATGCAGTGGTGCGATCTCAGCTTGCTGCAACCTTGGCTCGCTGCAACCTCTGCCTCCTGGGTTCAAGCCATTCTCATGCCTCAGCCTCCCAAGTAGTTGGGATTACAGGAGTGCCCCACCACATCTGGCTAACTTTTGCATTTTTAGTAGAGACGGGGTTTTGCCATGTTGGCCAGGCTGCTCTTGAACTCCTGACCTCAAGTGATCCATCTGTCTTGGCCTCCCAAAGTGCTGGGATTACAGGTATGAGCCAACAAACATGGCCAGCAATCTGTGTTTTAACAAGCCCTCTAGGTGATTCTGATGCATGCCAAAATTTAAAAATCAAAGGCTAGATCACCATAAAAGATGAATAAAGCAATAAAGCACAGTCCTTCTTTCTTCTTGACAGGCCCTCATGCCTTGGTTTTCAAGAACTCTGCTTCACCTCCTAATTTTTCTCCTGCCTTTCTGCTGTTGATTCATGACCTCCTTCACTGACTGATCTTGCTGTTTGCCCTTCCAATGTATCCATATCCACTGCTGTTTCCTAGGTTTCCACTCAGCTATCTTGTGTTGTATGTTTTTGTGTGTACTAAGTGGGTAGGAAGGATAGTAGAGCTTCTGTCTGGTTTTCTATGAACTCAAATGGTTAAGAGCCTCTGCCAAGAAAAACTCATCCACTAACCTTTTGAGTTCATAGAAAATCAGACAGAAGCTCTACTACCCTTCCTAGTCATTTTATAACAATGACTCAAATTATGTATCCTGATCATCTTTTTTCTCCTGACCTCCACATCCATCTATGTAACTACCTATAGACTATTTCTACTTAAATGTCCCAGAGGTACCTCTATATGTCCAAAGTCTACCCTACCATCAGCTCTGCAAACTTTGTCTTCCTCTCATCTTCCCTTTTTCATTTCTGGCATTATAACTGGTTAATCACACAAACCTAAAATTTGAGTGATCGCTCATCACTGATTCACCAATCCTGTCTGTTGTATTTCTAAAATCTCTCTAATCTGTGTTCTTCTATTACAATGGCCACTGCCATCCATATCCAGGCTTATGTTCTCATCATCCCTTGCCTGGGAGACTTCAACAGTCTGCCATCCAGTCTTTGATCTTCTCCAATTTCCCCTTAGCCAAAGTCAATCCCTTATTTACACTTTTTTTAAAAACAACAAATCTGCTGGGCTCTCTCCCCTATTAGAAATCCCTTAAGGAGCTTATGTCCAAGCTGCATAGGACAGTCTTTGAGGCCTTCTGATACCCTGTTCTAGCCCATCTTTCTCGTCACATCTCCTCTGCTTCTGCCTCCAGCCCCTATCATGTTTCTTACATTCCAGCAAACTAGACAACTGGGGTCTCTGAATACACCATGTCTTGCACATGTTCTTTCTGTCCAAAACGCCTTTACCAACTTCTTCATCTATGAGAACCTATTCATCTTTCAAACTCAATTAGGGTGTCAGCCCGCACAGTGAGTCAGTCCTTTCACTTCCTACCCAAAAATGAAAATTAATCATCATTCTTTCTCTCGCCTCTTTTCTGTTTATTTATGCTTACAACAACATACCGTAAATTTTTTTTATTTTGCATTTCCCTTGTTGGACTCCTTAAGTACAAAGTACAAAGTACAAAGACTGTGGTTTCTTCATGACTGTATCTCCAACAGCTAGCCAGAAACAAAGTAGTGACTCAAAAAAAAAAAAAAATCTGGTGGACTAAAACTAATGAATGCAATATACATGGCAAAAAAAGAACTGATTTCCTTAGTGTTAAAACCTATAATTTCCTTATTATATAAAAATGAGCAGTGGATATGAATAAGTAGTTCGCAAGTAAATAGAAATGTCTTTTAAACATATGAAAAGATGCTTCAATTAACTCATAATTAAATACATTTTTGAATGAGATGCCATTTTTAACCTATCAGACTAGCAGGTACCCAAAGCTGGAGGATACACAGTCTTGCTGAGACTAAGAAAAGAGCTACCCTCAAATACTGTTGATGAATGAGTAATTTAACAGAACTCTTTTAGTAAGCTCGTTAGTAACCTCATTGGTAAATTGAGAATGTCCATCAAAACTGGAAATGTATATACTCTTTGCTCCAGCTAGAGGAAGTATTTATAGGAATTTGTTCTATAGCTCTATCTGTATATACACAAAGATATTTCTTCAAAGATACTTGCTGTGGCAGTTTGTAGTATGAAATGACTTAACCTATATGTTGAAAAGTGGAAGACGTATAAACTGTGGCACTTACAATATTACATCTATACAATAGGAAAAAAGAATGAAATCCACACATACTAAGATAGGTAATACATTAAGATATTTTAAGTGTAACCTTAAGATATTTTAAGTAAAAAATAGAGATAAACAGTATAAATACTGTAATCCAATTTTCAAAACAAAACAATAACAACAACAAAAAATAGGAGAGAGGAGATATACATATCAAATATATTTGTACTAACACTAATATTTCCAGAAGAAAACAGGAGAAGCTGAGTCATTTTGTCTGAGGAAGGAGACTTGCAGCTCTGGGGCTCTGCTTATACCTTGGGGTATTTTAATTTTTAACCATTTTTATGCATTACCTTTCAATTTAAAATGCTCAATGATAAAGACTATGCCAGCAAACTAAACTGCTGAGAAACTTCAACAGTCTGGCATCTAGTATTTGACCTTCCCCCAATGAAAAGAATGTCCCAGTGAAGGAGTGGATCTCTTGTCTCCCATGCCTGTGTTCTCTCCACCACATAAGCTGCATCTCAGGCACATTATACCTAAATATCCCTTAGATGCACATATCCTAGTTTCATTTTAAATACTGATGCAAGTGCTAGGGTGCTAGGGTATATTTTTTCTAGCTACTAAAGTGGTAATTCTGTTGTTGTCAGAAGTTGTTATAAGCATGGACTTCGGTAATCTAGCTCCTGCTCCTCAGACCTATCACACCTGCTCACAAGCTGCTTCCAAGAGAGAACCGTGAATACCAAGGCGATTTCACTGATAAGACACATTTCCTAAAATTTCTCTTTCGCTGTCTACAAGAAACCATCAGGATGACAGAATTTTCTCTTTACACAATACAAGCAACTGTTCTGATCAGTCCTCTCCACTAGTGCAAAGCCTCCCTGAGCCTTTCTAATAAATTTAGTTACCAGCTGGGATAAGGAAGCCCCATTAACACTCTTTTGTTTACTCTCTGCTAATTATCTGCCAAGTAAATACTACTTGAAAAGGCCATTTGAAATACGCCTTTAATGTTCTAATATGTGTTTCCCAAATACTCAATAATTAGTTCCTTCATCTTCTCAAGCACCAAAAATTAATCTGTCTTATTTACACAACCGTACTTCTCCCTTTGTAGGAAGAGGCATGACCTTTGCCAGTTTATAATCTTCAGGCACTTCTATGCAATAACAACAGCGGATGGAATAGTGCATTTGCTAGTCAGAGGCCTCTGAGATAGTGGCCTCCTTTAAGTTCTGTTTTGTATATATCTAAAAACTGAAGATAAAAACATCCCAGGGAGAGAGAAAACGATAGGCATAAAAGTCTACTGGGGATCCCAACTGGGGTGATAATGGCAGCACCTAATCCCAGTCCTAAATGAGAAGATATAAAAGTTAAATTTGTCATACTCGGCATTGTTTCCTAATTGCAAGTCCAGTAAAAGATATGGTAGTGGAGAAAGCTGAAATTGCAATAGTCAAATTCTCTTCACAGAGTAAGGGTTTATTCAGGACTGCGCCATACTTTAAAGGGTCTTGAATGTGGCTTTTCTCAGTTCCTATAAACTCACTGTTCAAAAGCAAGGCCCACTATGTTGATCAGTAATCCTCATACAAAAATTTGTTGTTACTAACATCTGAATTCAGCACCAGGAGCATATTTCTACCATTATTATAAGGGCCTGTATCTTTTTCTCAGATAATGAGGATAGCAGAATATATTGTTTCTTCAATTCCCTTATGCCTACCAAGAAGTTAAGCATTGTATTTGATGTCTGCATTAAATATGATATGATAAAGCATGACGTGCCCACTCTTCAACTTTGTCTTAGCTTTATATTTTATTTGATTATAATGAAAATATGCCTTCAGAGTAAATAGCAACATGACTACCTCCAGCCCCTTTTGAACTAGGTAAGGTAAAAAATATAAACAACTGCTTAGATGTGTTTGATTATATTATTTTTCCCAATTCCCTGTAAGAGCGATATACAGCCCTGCCCACTTCCCTTGACTTGCAGTGCTTCCTGCGGCAGAAGCATACTTCTCCCTCCCTTTGCCAAGCCTGACTTGCTTTGGTCATGACATGTCAGAGGAAGTCAAGGGTGACAGATGGAAGCAGAAGCTTCAGGAGTCATAAAATAGTTTGCTCTTGCTGTTCTCCCCATGTTCCAGATTGGTTGGTACTATTCTTTCAACTTACATCTTAGAATGAAGAGACACATGGAGCAGAGCTACATATAATCAGGAGACAATGCGTATCATGAGTGAAAAATAAAACTTTGTGGTTGAAAGTCACTGATGTACCAAGAGTTGCTTGTTACTTCAACATAATCTAGCAAAAGCTGACTACAGCTCAAGTAATGTGTTCAGACATTGAAAACTGCTGAGTCTAGAAGGCTAAGGAGGATGACAATGATTCTGAAAGGTCTGAATTTCTATCAGTGAGGACAAGATAAAGGAACTGAGCCCATGGAGCCTGAAAAATGGACTGTGGGGTGGTCGGTATGAGAAAAGGAAGCACAATAACTACCACCACATATCTGAAAAGTGATCACATGGA
Organism: Symphalangus syndactylus; assembly: GCF_028878055.3. NCBI lineage: Eukaryota > Metazoa > Chordata > Mammalia > Primates > Hylobatidae > Symphalangus > Symphalangus syndactylus. Next base: position 107,648,877 of record NC_072425.2, read on the forward strand.
AGAATAGAAGAAATAGACATAGAAGATAGAAGAAATAGAAATAGAAGAAGAAAAAGCACCAACTTATTCTTCTTGCTTCTAAGGGCAGAACTCTTAGACCGAAAGGACAACCCAAAAGCTGGAATCACAGAGAGACAGGTTTTAGTTTAGAAAAATAATACAATCAAACACATCTAAGCAGTTGTTTATATTTTTTACCTTACCTAGTTCAAAAGAAGCAAGAAGAATAAGTTCGTGCTTTTTTTTCTTCTGTTTCTGTTTCTTCTATTTCTATTTCTTCTATTTCTTCTATTCTTCCATGTGATCACTTTTCAGATATGCGGTGGTAGTTATCGTGCTTCCTTTTCTCATACCGACCACCCCACAATCCATTCTTTAGGCTCCATGGGCTCAGTTCCTTTATCTTGTCCTCACTGATAGAAATTCAGACCTTTCAGAATCATTGTCATCCTCCTTAGCCTTCTAGACTTAGGGAAGAGACTTCTACTAATGAGATCAGTCTAATGATAGAATGAGTAGTCTTGCAAACCACTGTGTTTCCAATGACTGGGAGTCATGAAACAGAAGCTAGACGGCTACCACATATGAGAGACACTACAGAAAGACAACCGACTTCATGGGAATTTACACCAATGACCACTCAGCACTCTCCCAATTCTGATTCTACAAATTCTTGAGAGTTATTTCTGACACTATGTTCAGTCAGTTCTCTTGGAAGAAGAAGAAAAGCTTAGCTCCCTGGCAATAATTAGCCACAGAATAGCTTTTTAGAATCTATCCTTTTTTCTGAGCATCATGAAAATGTATACCTTTCTTTTCTTCTCAATTCAGTAATATTTTTTGCTCTTACTAGAGAAACCATGACTCCTAAAGAGCATTCTGTACATTTTATCCTATTCATTAATTAAATTTAAGAATTATCTTAAAGAACACAGACTATTTCAACAGAGCTAAGGTTAATCAAACTAGGCAATATGTAAATACCATCTCCATAGATAGAATATAGAGATTTTTATGGAAAACCACTAAAATTCCTGATTGGAACAACGAAGTTTAATAGAAGACATCTCTATAACTTATTTGTCAAATATATAGACTTATCTGTGAGATACAAAGGCTAAAAGCATATAAGATGTTGAAATACTGATTTAAAAAAAATCCACATCATCCTAAAACCTGAATATTTAAAATGTCATTTCTTCATATTGTTTGCCTTCTACAAAATCATCAATAAAGGTCTTATCTGCTACAAGAACAACATTTCCTATAATCCGAACATTTAGCTTGTAAATCTCTTGTCTGAAAATGCCAGAAAGTCACTATTCACTCTGCCTGACAGAAGATGATAAAGACCTATGAAACAACTCAGTACAAAAATATTGTATAAACGTGAAACTGGTACTATCTTATCTTACACGTACCTCTAACCTACCTAAAGAATTTTTCATCGCATTTCAATTAACTGAAATATTTTAGAAAAATTGTAAGATACAAAGACTTAATAAACAGGTAACTGAAAAAGAAAAACTGGCATTACTATTAGTATTATAGTATTTGGAACATTTAAAATGAGAAGCATTGACATATGATAACCTTAAATCCCTTATTGTAGAGAGCACTGGAGTATACCTGACAATGAAAACCACAAGTAAAAGTCATTCAGTAACAAACTAATTTAACTGTTATAATTTTTTTTAAAGATGTAGCTACTTACCAACAAGTCTTATTACATTCAACGTTGTATTTGTTAAGATAGGTGCATTCACTTTATTTAGACTGTAATCTGATTTCTTCCTGCTTTTTAGAGTTTCCCGAGAAACACTTGACATGGAAAAACAAAACAGAGTTGCTAGAGTTGTCAAGTAATAAACCAATAAGTTAGATTAGTCCCTAGCCTTTATTAACTAATTATTTAATGAAAATCTTACTATGCATTAGGTAAAGATATAGAAATTAACTTCTTATCCTTATAAAATTTACAATCCATAAGTAAGGGAAATAAGTAAGCAAAAAAATAAAGTACCATAATGCATTTCTTTGATTATAAAACATTATCAACCACTAAAAAAGCTACGTAGCTTTAAAAAACAGATTTTCCAGGATAATAATACATCTCGGTGCAAATGTACTGTTTCTTGATTTCAGAAACTTATAAACATGAAAAAATACCCTCCTAAGAATCTGAATTAAGTACAGAATATTGATGGCAGTATTTGGGGTTAAGGGTTAAAGTAAAAGTTATATGGTCAGCACAGAAAAAAGGGCCGGCATAAAATAGGGTCAGAGATAAGAGAGAACAGAGTGTGCTCAGAAAAGTACAAGGAGTTCACCACGTTCACATGTAGAAGAAGTGAACAGAGAGAAAAGTGACAAGAAAGGAGGCAAGTAAAGGCCATATATCCCTGAAAGCAATCAAACCTGAGGGATGTGAACCTTATCTTGAATACAGTGGTGAGTCACTAAAAGCTAACCAGAAAAACAGCATGATTAAATTTGTAACTATGAAAAAAAAAACCCTAAATTTAGATCTAAGACTTGTTTGGAACGGGGCAAGCCTAGAGACAAGAATCCAAGGTAAAGGAGTTGATTTAATAATCTGGCACAGAGATAATTTTGGCATAAACTAGAATGGTAGTGGTAAAATACAAGAAAAATTGGTCAATTCAAGAGACACAAGTTAGAATTGATAATATCTATTAATTTATTGGCTTCAGTAACTAATTTGTTCAATTCAAACTTCTTAGGGGTAAAAAGTTTAGGGGGCTCCAGTAACCCTACCAAAAATGGAGGTATATACACATGTACTGGCAGACACTGTCTTACTTGTACATTTCAATTCAAACAGACCTTTCCTTTTGGCCAAAATATGCCCAAAACATATCTAATAAAGAATTCCAACAAAATAGTTCTATTCAGTTCACAGTAGATCGCACTGACACTTAATATCATACATATGCAAAAACCAATAGAACAAATTTTTTCAATTAAAATAGCTACAACTACGTGAATTGCTCACTTTTGAAAACAGAATTATTTCAGTTAGGATTTCAAGTTAAACAGTATTAAATAGGTAGCTTAGGGTTAAACGGTAAGAGTATACTTATCAAGAATCTATCATTAAGAAATCTATCATTAAGAAAAAAGTATATCTATAGTCACTAAATGTATGATAGTCATGAAATCAAGTCATTTCAACATTCCAGAATCAGGCCCATTTAACTGGCAAAAGGTAAGAAAAAATTCTCTTACAATTATCATAGTTTTGAGAGGTCAGTTTATCATAAAACAAAACTCAACCACTAATAGGACACCTTGATAGAAGGTTCAAATAGTGAACAAAAATGACATAGAGGAAATAAGTGGTGATTTTCTGTGTTTACAAGATTGAAGCAAGAACTCCACATACAAAACAAATGACCATTTTCTCCTTGAGGTTTTTTATTTATCTATGTAAAGCATAAATGGCCACCAAAGGCAGGATCGATTTTACAAATCTAAAGGCTTTTTCCTCTGCAAAAACTAATCTTGATTATGCCCAATATTTTCAAAAAAAATATTGATTATGCCCAATATTTTCAACAAAATAATAAAGCAATTTTAACAAATTTTAAAAAATGACTTTGTGATACCATAAAAAAGAAACTAGAATCTTGCTACAAAAAGCAATGTCAAACCAACTGTGTAACTCAAAGGAAAGCTACATTAACACTAGCCATTTAAAGGTTTTTAAATGGCTAAATCAATTTCTTTTTTGACACATTAACAATCCAATTCACAGTTAAATGAACTGATTTGTGAGATACCGGCAAAGGTTTTGCTAGGCAGAACTTTTCATGTAACTATTTTAGTTTTCCTGAAATTCAGTTACGAAATGTTAAGAGGAAAAACACATTTTTGGCCTTCCAGGAATCATTTTTTAAAACATACTAACTTCTGTCAGGTGACATTATAAGTACCAAAAAAATAACAATTTTTGTTTCTTCTTAACCTTAAAGGAAATCCTATATGTTAAGAGCACAAGATAAAATGCTAAATACCACACAATTTAAGAACAATCACCTTTTCACAGGAACATCTCCTGTCTGCTCATCCACATAGTCTCGTTTGAGTTCCTCAGGAACATCACTGTCACTGTCATACTCTTGATAGGCACTCTTTTCTTGTTCATCAGATTCATACTGAAGAAAACACAGGGTATTAAAAAATGAGTATAAAGGGCCTCTTTTCGTGGGGTGTCTCAACACAGTGAAACTACTCAATTTTATAAGAAACAGCTAAATACAAGAAAATTCTTAATTTAGCTTTAATGTTGTCAACAAGAATCTAATCATTCTTCCATTGTCTTCATCATTCTATCTCAATCAGCACAAAAGAAAAATATTACACCTATAAAAGCTTGAAAATGTGCAACAAAATCAAATCACCATAAATCAAAACCTAACAAACATTCCACTAGGCCTAAAAAGAGAAGAAGAGTATACATTTGCATTTTTTTTTTTAAAGTCTCTCAGAAGTTTCACCACACTTATTTCCAATTTGCTAATAAAACTCATTAAAAAGAGGTTCAGTATCCAATTCTGGCATTCTGGAAGTATTACTTCAGCTTAATAAACACGTGCAACACACATGCTGATTTTCTAATTCACTACAAAATTTAATTCCAAGGGCAGCTTAGAAAATTAAGCTTAGAACACAGGGACCTGCTGAGAATGAGGACAAAAATGGTAGGTTTACTCTTGAGACGAAGGGTGTCTTCCTAGCATTTTCATCATCTTTATGGCAGCATGGCCCAATGCCAGCATGGGAAAGGACAGTGGAATTCATGCACAGTAAAGGAAGCAGTGACAGCACTTTCATCATCATCATCATCATCTATTAATGTCATAGATTAATATGATTAAATGGCTAACATTAATATAATTAAATAATAGCTAACATTGAGTTTTTAACCAAGTATTATGCTAAGTGCTTTCATGAAATATCTCATTTAATCATACAGACACTTCTATGAGGAAGTTTTATCTCTACATGACAGTTGAGGAAACCGGTATGATAACTACACGGAAAGAATTTAGTCCCCTAATTCAACAACTATTTTTTGAGGTCTGTTAATAAAAAGCACTATGAAAGGTCGTATTTAGATGTGGACCCTGATTCTCAAGGACATAAGTTGCACCTGGAAAGATTAGATCACACATTAATAACTGCAAACAAGCCTTACAGGTACTCCTTTATACTTATACACAATGTGATCCTGATGCTATGCAGAAAGGTATTCTACATAACTAGGATGTCCTGATTACAACAACAGAGCTTTGTGACCACACCATATCATAGATACTCATTATTTGAGGATTCAATGTTTGCAAATTTGCCTACTCACTGAAATTTATTTGTAACCCTAAAGTCAATACTTATGATATTTTTGGAGTCAGTCATAAACGTGCAGAACAGTGAAAACTTTGAGTCATCCAACATGCATGTTCCCAGCTGAATACAAACAAGGCATGCTCTGCCTTCTTGCTTAGGCTCTCATACTATAAACAAGTTTCCTTTTCTTGACCTATTTAGTGCCAAGTGCTTTGTATTTTTGTGCTTTTTGCTGGTGATTTAACTGTTTAGAATGCCACTGTAAGTGTTGAGTTGAAGTGCTGTCTAGTGTTTCTAAGTACAAGAAGGCTGTGATGTGCCTTAGAAACAAAATATGTGTGTCTGATAAGCTTCATTTAGGCAAGAGTTACGGCGTTGTTGGCTATGAATTCAGATTATGTACTGATGGGCTGATAAATTTGTTGTAACCCGAGGCTCATAGGAACCTAATCCTATATTTGCTCTGGGAGTAATAGTTCAGTATTTGCTAATTCAGTATTCACAGCAACTTTATAGAACACACTGCTGCAAATAATGAGAATCAAATGCTATGTTTTAATTAATGAATCACTTTTATAGAAGGATATATTATTCCAAAATAATTGGAATGACTTTAAATTCCTCTCAGTTTAGCCAACTTCACAGAGGCAAAATGTCACAAAGAATCACTGAATCATAATTTTAAATATGGCTTACTATGAAACAATTTAAACTTCATGAATTTTATCTTCACCAAATGAAAAATAAATTCTAAAACTAACATAAAATATAAAGACAAATCCTTCAACATATTTTTGTCACATCTGAATGGTTTTCACTTTAGCTTCATCAAATAAAAAATAAAAATCATATTGGGTCATTATGGAAATTATGAAGATCAGAAGAAACCATCAAACAAAATATTAAGTGAAATACTGTGAAAACACCATGCAGGTAACTGTGAAGCAAGCATTCCTCTCACTGTAAATATGGAGAAACTGAGGGTCACAAAGTTAAAATAATTTGCCAAGGGCCACACAGCTGATAAATAATAAAGACAATATTCATTATCTGCCTTCAAATCCTTTCCACTAACTCACACTATGTCTAGTTAATATTGTTTTTGAGGTCCTCAAAGTGTTGTTAAAACGTTGTACTTCTAAATCTCAAAAAATATCCCTGCCAGGCAACTAAGCAAGACATTACCACTTTCTCTTAGATAAAGGGACATGGAACAAAATGAATCAGTGACCCATAAAGGGTGTCGAAAAAAAGGGTAGATGATATCTGTTCCCTCATCTCACAATATATCACATAATATTCACATAATATATCACATAAATATTCAGTGAAGAAATTACACTACTATTTGATTAGCAACCTGATAAGAACATCATGTAATAAGATCAAAAGCAAACATAAAGCGAAAATTTACTATTCAAGAGGACAAGGTCAACAAAGCATATTGTAAAGTCATTATCTATAAATGTAATATCATAGGTACATTAAGTATATAGGCAGGCAGGGTAGTAGTAAATGGACACGTAAATGTAGTAAATTGCCTTGCTCACTGAGTAGAACAGTTTTAAATAAAAAAAACTCACTTATGTTCCACATACACCACATACCCCATTAGAAGCTAAGACATCTTCTGTTTCTTCATCTTTGTGGTTGGCCTGAATTTCAAATGGATTCCCACCACTACAGTACTGCTCAAACAAGGTCACTGTTTTTGAAGAAGTTGAGACTGGCTGTTTACTAGGTGAAACTGATGGGGAGCGAGACTGTTCCATGAATTTAAATTCCTAGATGTTAAAAAAGGAGCAAGATACCCTTTAGCAACAATAAAATTCTAGTACATAAACCGAATCCCTCAATATACATGTAGAGTTAGTAGAAAAACATCTTGATCTTCAGATTATTGACTTTTAAATCTTTCAAGTTATCTAAAAGCACAAACTTGGAAATACATGTCTAAAGGTTTTCCTAAAGACAATTCAGTGAATGGTATCACTTAAAACAGTATCATCTGCATCAAGCTACTTTTGGCTTAAGAAACTGCAGAGATCATTTTTTAAAATAGCTTAAGAAATCTGAATGATGTCTTCTAAAAATTTTAACAGAACAGCAAAAATCCTAATCAATAAAGTCATTTATGAAAACTAATTGTTAAAGCAAAACATTTCGCTTTTTCATATGCTTGCACCACTTAAGATATTCTATACAAATACATCAGAAACAAAGTATGAAGTATATATCTGTGTTACATTGACACCTATGAACTTTCATTTACTTTTCGCTATATACCAAGAAACAGACAACATGAACATATATGCCTAAGTCATATGATGTGTCTTCTACTCCTAGCTAAGCTAAAGAGTTGTAAGACCTAGTCTAAGTCATGCATTAACCACATGAGGAAACTGAGGCAGTCTGAAGGGATTCAGTGCAAAGTTCAACATCACACAGCTAATTAGAGGAAAAGCTGGAATAATCTCTAAAGTTTCTAGAATTACAAAAATCTTGATTTAATGATTTATCACAAAATTTAACAAACATTTTTCTTTTATCTAAACGGAATAATCCCAAATTTAAATTTGTTCATTTTCAATGATATTCTTAAAAGGTATTCTTAAAATTCTTGAAAGGTACATTGGCTTGTTGTATTAAATGATATATGTGTTTATTTTCCTTTCACATTTCAACTATACATTTAATCATATACATTATAATGCCTAAGAATCATGCCATTATTTTTATAATTCTAAACAAGGAGTGAATATACATCAATGAGACTAATTTTTAGAAAATCAAATCCACAGGAATGCATGTCAGGTGAACACTAAGCTGTGAATAGTTTTCAAGGTAACTACTTTAAAGGAGATAATGTTCACCTAGATGGGAATGCTTCAACATGCCTTTTTTAAAAAACATGTCTTACAATTATACTAAGTGTGACAACATGACAACACACACACACACACAGTCTGATTGTTAAAAAGGAGTTCAAATAAAATTATTTAATAGATATTCTAAAATTTATGTTAAACTTAGAATTTTAAATAATGTTAAGGAATTACCTTAAATCTTTGAGGATTCTTAAATCCTATGTTAATTTAATGTTAATGGTTATGTTAATACTAATTAACATTAACATTAATTTTGCTGTCTTTAAAGCATTTATTAATCACTATGTTCCAGGGTTTTTAATATTTCTATAATAGGAAAACAATATAATAAAACTGGATAAGAAGCTATTATACAATGAGCATAAAGACAATCCCTATCAAAAAAAACTTCTAAGTATATATTCTTTACATTTATCCAGAATAAGAAAATTGCTTTCTAGAAAGCCATTCCTTCCAAAGGCAGAAAATAAACACACCATACTTTCTGAACAAGGATGTAACTATATGCACTGCATTTTGACACTTGATATTTGCAGAACACAATCTTTCACACAGGAATATTTATCTACAATGTGTTTCAACCAAGGGAAAAATCAAACCAATTAAAGAGTTTTTCAAAGATTGCTTATTCTGTAAGTATTCGAGGAATTGATTAACTAATACAAATTAGTTGAGTATTTTTTAAAAGTGCCTCTTTTATTTCTGAGGCATTTTTTCATTACAGGCAAATTTAAGAATTACAGCATAAATTAGGAACCTACTAGTCCCTTTAAGAAATGAAGAATATTCTACAAATATAAATAAGCATTTGTATTAAACGAAGCCAAAATATAGCTAATTGATTATCTGCAAAATTTAAATACAGCAGTCACCCTTTTCTGAATTCAAAACAAACAAAAAATATCATTTTAATTGTAACTCTTTTTAGGCAAAAGAGATTTCCTAAAGTATGTAAACTGAATTTTGTAAGACTGATTTTTCACAACCATAAAAGGATCATTCCTGTAAAAGAGGCTGGCTACTAACGACTTTCAAGGAAGGAACATAAGAAACTGCTCCTTAATTTATTTTATAAATGTTTTCATACATTTCCGGATTTTTTTTCAAAAAAAAGGGTAAAATAGATGACTAAAAGATAGATTTCTTTGTTCTTAAGAAACACTTACATGAAGTTGCAAGATGCTGAAATTTGATTTAACAGGACAAAGTTCCCAAGTCTCATTCTCTAAGAACATTCTCAGTTCATCAAGCCGTGTTCTTAAAAAAAGAAAATGAACACTCCAAAAAGTGAGAAGAAAACTACACCGCACACAAGAATTGAGGAAATAATGTACAATACAAATAATTATAGGATTATTGTCATTATCATAATCAACTTTGAGAACCCATTCTGATTAACACAGTAAACAGAAATGTTTACTTTTATTAGTTAATATCTTATCATCCTTGAGAGAAAAACTCTCTCAAATGTTTACTAAACTAAGTATTTTTACTATATTGCAAAAGTAATGCATAGGAAATGACAATTTTATTAGGGGACTAAATTAAAAGCTTGTCTCCAACTCACATACTTAAAATATCCTTAGCTGATTATATATCGATGCTAAAACATAAAGAAAAAATTTACAGATTATGAGATCATAAATACTAACATATTACGTTAAACAGCACAGATCTGAACCATACCTAGTGAAGCCACAATAGCAAGATAATTATCACTTTCTGAAAATGTTTAGCTCGGTGCCTGTCTCTACACAGCATTTACAAATTTAAATTAGCAGCTAAGACACGTATATACTTGACATTACACTAATCACGTACGCCATACTGATCTCTTTCTTTAATGCTATTATTCTTACTGTCTATCCTGAGTAATCAGCACGTGATATAGGCAGTCCCCGAAAAACAAACGCTTATTTTCAGTTGACAAAAGGGTCAGTGCCTACCCTGTTCTTCCTCTACCACAAGTTGTTACTACCATGCTAAAAATAAAATCTAGAGTCTTTGAAATCCACAGGTTCAAAATAAAGAGACAATAAATACATGAATCTGTAAAAATCAGGAATTGCTCCAAATACTAGAGTTAACAGACAAGGACTTTAAGATAATTATTATAAGTTAAATAAAATAGAAAAAAATGTATAAAATGGATAGAAAAGAGAATTTCAAATAACTGCAATAAGAAAAACAATGAAAGAACCAAATAGACATCCGAGAACTAAAAAATACGCTTCCAATTAAAAAATGATTGGATAAGTAAAACAGCAGTCTAGAGGTGGCTGAAGACAGCATTCATGAACTCAAAGACAGATCAATAGAAAATATCTAAACTGAAGCAAAAATTTGAAAAAAAAGGAAGAAACAGAAAAGATCATAAGAGAGATGTGAGATAGTCAAAACATTTATTATGCAGGCAATTGGATGGAAAGGACAGAGAATAAGCAAAAGCAGTATTTGAAGACATAATGGCCAAGAATTCCCAAAAGTGATTGTGCTCATAGCTCATACCACATACAAAAATTACCTCAAGTGGATCACAGTCCTAAGGTAAGAACTAAAAGTACAAAACTTTACAACTCAACAACAGAAAATAACCCAATTCAAAATGGACAAAAGCTTTGAACAAACATTTCTGTAAAGAAGAAACACAAAAGGCCAATGAGCAACTTAAAAGATCCTAAACATCATTAGTCATCAAGGAAATGCAAACCCAAAACATAGTAAGATACCACTTCATGCCTACTAGGACAGCCATAATCAGAGACAGAAAACAACAGGTGTTGACAAGGTTTTGGAGAAATTGGAACCCTCATACAGTATTAGTAGGAATGTAAAATGTATCCCGACTTTGGAAAAAAGTGACAGTTCCTTCAAAATGTTAAACAGAGAGAGTTACCATAGGATCCAGTAATTCTACTCTATATTAGTTTCCTGTGGCTGCTATAACAAATTACCACAAACTGGGTGACTTAAACAAGCAGAAATTTATTCTCTCACAGTTCTAGAGGACAGAACCTGAAAATCAGTATCAGTGGGTTGAAATCAAGGTGTTAGTAGAGCTCCACTCTCTGGAGGCCCTAGGGGATAATCTGCTTCCTGTCTCTTCCAGACAGGTTTGTGGTATTTATTACACAGTAATTTAAAACTAATACAGTGATAAAAGGTACAACCCAGACTGAAGAAGCGTAGTCAACCCTAGGCATAAAAAATGTATAGAAAATAATATATGAAGTAAAAGTATATGACGAAACACCAAAAAGAAAAGGTAAACCCAGTTACAAAGTTGGTTCCTGCATTACTCTGGAAGTATACTACCTAAGGTAGACTACAGTAGAACATAAGTGCATATTGAAATGTTGGTGGTAACCATTACAACAACGCATTTTTTTTTTTTTCAAGGCAGAGTCTCACTCTGTCACTCAGGCTGGAGTGCAGTGGCGCGATCTTGGCTCACTGCAACCTCTGCCGCACAGGTTCATGTAATTCTCCTACCTCGGCCTCCTGAGTAGCTGGAATTACAGGCACCCGCCACCACACCCGGCTAATTTTTTTGTATTTCTAGTAGAGACTGAGTTTCACCATCTTGGCTAGGCTGGTCTTGAACGCTTGACCTCGTGATCCACTCACCTTGGCCTCCCAAAGTGCTGGGATTACAGGTGTGAACCACTGCGCCCGGCCCCTAATGTTGTTTTAAAATCTTATCTGACAATTTTTATGTTTTGATGGAACTGTTTTTCCATTTACATTTAATGTATTTATTGGCATAATTATTAATAGGTTTAAACCCATCATATTGCTGTTTGATATCTAAAAATGTTAAATATTTTAAAGAAATTTTCTCTTTCTGCATTTTTTGGATCAATCATATATATTTTTACTTTTTATATTATATATATTTTTCTCAGTTAGTAAAACAACATCAACAACAACAAAACGAGACCAAACTTGATAAGCTGTTAACAAAGGGCACACTTTAAATATAAGAACATAATTAGAAAGAAAGTTAAAATTATACAAAAACACAATTTCTCAAAATCATGAACTGGGGTAGAATTTTTATCAAAATTATTTTCTCTATTAAAATAATAACTATGATATTTTCCTGTATTCTGTCAATTGGTAAATTAAATTTAATTTTTCTTAATGTTTAGCCAACTCTGGCTCTCCTATAATAAATCCTACCTGTTCATAGCATATTATCCTTTTTAGGTATCACTGAATTAAATTTGTCAATATTTTGTGTAGGATTTTGCATCTATGTTCTTGAGATACTAGTCTGTCATTTTCTTTTTATAATGTCCTCTTGTTATATTTTGGTATCAGTGCTGTGCTGGCCTCATTAAATAAGTTATAAAACATTCCCTGTTTCTCTATTCTATGAAAGAGTTGTATTGGTATTGTTTTCTCCTTAAATGTTTGGTAGAATTTACCAGTGACATCAGCAGGCCTGGAGATTTCTTTATGGAAATGTTTTGAAGCCCAAATATAATTTCTTCAAAAGACATGCGACTATTCACATTTTCTATATTTTGTTTTGTCAGCTCATTAAGTTTGGCTTTATAAGGAATTTGTTTATTTCATCTAATTTGTTGTAGTTTCTTCTAAAAAGATAGGTGACTTCTCTCTTCTAACACCAGTCAATGCAACTTTAGGATCCTTGAAAACATTTTATAAGCTTTGATTACTAGAGCAATTACAAAATAAAATGTACTTATTAAGCAGAATATTTTGACAATTATACATTGATCTGTAATTTTTATGTCATTATTGTTTAAATTAGAATATTTGTGCTTTTAGAAGTTCTCCAGCATCTGACAGAACAATGTTCTTTGTGTGTATATAAACTTAGTACCTGAATATTTAAAAAAATGGGGGGAAATAAAACATACTTTTGAGAAGTAGAAACAATCAATACTAGAGGCTGTGCTCCCTCATGTGTTCATACAGTTTTATCCTAGAAAAAGAGAGTGGAACACAAACTTTTATACAACTATCACAACTAACATTAATACATTTCATAAGTAGATGTCCCACCAAAGAAAAAACTGCTCCTATTTTTACCTTTTTATTATCCCTATAAATTCAAACCAATAGCTTAAATGGATTGAAAGTCAGAATAATTTGGTTCAAGAATTTCTTCATTCTCAAGAGCTGTATTTGGCAGGAAAGGACCATGAAACAAACTGTATGCACATTTCAACACTTCTATTAGCAAAATAAGAACACACTTGATCTATATTTCACCATATTTCATACAGTTTTTCAGTATTTATGTAGTACGATTGACAAAGGGGATATTGGGATTTTGCAGATTTAGATTCATCACTGGCTAATGTAATGACTTTAGTCAATTCAATGTATGGACAGTAGCATCATTTCTAAAGTTTCTGTTCAAGTGTATCTTGTTTTGTAAAGAAACAAATGTACCTTAGAACACATGATGGTTTGCACCAACTTTACCAAATGACCTCCACTAAAATTTTCCTGATGGCAACTGCCAGAGCAAAAATGACGACAGACAGGATAGAAACTAGACTACCTTAAACTTTTGTTTAAATACTAGGGAAAAAGAAGAATACTAAGTAATAATTAAATCTTTGCTGTTTAACCTGCCCCAATTTTTACAATATACAATACTGCAAAAAAATGGGTCAAGATGTCTAGGCAACACTTATGGAGACCTTTTAATCTGGTCACTTCATTTTACAATTCATAAAATCACAGGCCAGAGAGGTTAAATGATTTGCCAATATCAGACAGTTGGTAAGCAGCAAAAAATGCGACAAGAACCCAAGTCTACTATTACTCAACCCAGCTTTCCTTCTAATAATATAGCACAGCCACATCAATGAGAAATAAGTTTCACAAATGTTTCTAAGAGAAGTTCTTTAAAGTGTTGAGTGTTTGAGGAAGATTTAAGTCATTCATTTCTGTATTTTCTAATTTCATTAATGTGAACTCTGTGAGGAATTTCCACCATGGTCAAAATGGCCCTAGCTAGTTGCTACAGATGACAGACACCTTTTGACAATAAGTAAAACAGAATGCAGAATGGAAGCTACTAAATAAATCAGTGTTTCTATATTGTACACACATCCTAGACACTATGAACACCAAAAGTTCTCCCAGTTGTCATGTTGGATACGAAGCAATCTCTGGGAAGAGACATATTTGGCGTGCCTTCATACTGCAGGGAAAGTGAGGCTTCTGGCTCCTTTGTGCTTCCATTTTATTTCCCCATCCATGATTAACAGGCCCCTCCCAATTCTATACAGGAATGCTTATAGGGCCAGCCTTTTGTTTTAGTCAGGGCTTAAATTTTAGCAGACAAGGAAGTTATAAATAAAGGCAGTGTTAGGGCTTCCTGTCGGTCCCTTCCCACTGTTTCCCTGAGGTTTATTCAATTAAAGTTTTTAAAAATTTTTAAACATTCTCTGTCACGAAACTCAAAGGCTCTGCTTTAGTATAGTTCAATTTAAATCTTTTTCAAACAATTTACTTCATTGTTTACAATTAACACAGACAATTTGTATTCAAATATATTTAATAATTAGTTAATCAATGGTTTGGTGTTCAGTCATCTCTCTTTTGACATGGCATATATCACTGTGAGCAGGTATTGACTATGAACAAGGAGAAAAAGCAGAATTTCAAATCATGACTCTCTCTGGGACCAGATAACAAGGAAATCAAAACTTAAATTCAATTATAAAAAGTAAAAGTTCAGAATAACAAGTAAGATGAAACTCAACTCAAAGGACAAAAGGGATACAACTTGGGGTCTAGCTTATATCAAGAGAAATCTAATGTTAGCTCTCCCTTCCCTCAATTTATTGCTGCTGTAAGCATATAATCACACTGCTATTATGAACATTCTTTCCCACCTTCCTCCACTACCCAAACCATTCCTAGTCACTCCTCTTTTAAATATTAGAAGTGATTGTTTTGCAAAGCAATGCAGTATACAACTTTGCCTTTATAGCGAAATTCTGAGTATCACATCCTCTCCTCTAGAATCCTTCTTATTTCTAAAAGATAGATACTCTCAAGCACCCCCTCACTGAGCACTGCCTCTACTGATTTAACTTCCTTATAAGCACACCCATATGTATGCAGGTATGGAACAGTGGCCAAATTCTTTCTGTGAACCTTGATATAATAATCATGTTTTACTCATAAAAAAATCAGTTCAATATTTTAAGCCCCTCAAGACAAAGAATATATTAAAATGTACAATGAATATGTAATGAGAACATTTCATCACATCTTGGTTAAAAAAATCCTTAACCATCTTAAAAAAGCTACAACACATTGAAATTCAAAAGTAATTGTTTAAAATCAATTAATGCTATAAGATTAAGGATTAGACAAAAGTATTCTCATTACCTAAATAAGTCCATTCATATTTTATTAGAATTCTTACCTATGGTAATTCTTGAAATAATTGACACTTTGTTTTCTAATAGATTCCTGTAAAACTTCAGACTTGCTACCACAAAATTCTTCTCCAACTTGCATCAACCTAGTTGGATAAAAAGGTTTCAGTAAATTTCAGCAGCATCCTTATAGAGAAAAAGAAGTGTGGTTTCTCTTTCTTCAAAGATAAAAAAAATCGCTAAAATTTGGACATGGGAAAATATTCTAAAGATCACAAATCCATAAAGGTTTACAAACATCCAAAGGGCAGAAATATTTAAATACACTCACAAACTTAGCAGCAAAAATCATCTTCATTTCCATAATGTTATAGATGATAACTCACTAGTTCATGATTTCTTTATCATGGCTGAATGACTAAAACTAAAGAATAAGACAAGATCTTAAACACTACCTGCTGATTATATCCAAAACAAAGATGAAATCATCATATTTGAATATAGACAAATCAGTTCCAAGCAAGTAGGTTTTTACTTTTAGCTGAACATCCTGTAAGGCAAAGAAAAAGAAAATCAAGCAAACCCAAAATATAGAAAATAAGTTATCAGAAGCATTTACTCTATAGTTCCAAATTAAAATGAGAGAGGAATATATTCCTAATTTGTTAACAAATATCTATTTAGGCCAATAGCCAACATCCTTAAGGGACGTAATAGAGACAATCCCATTTCCTATACCAGGAATGCCATCAGGTTGCCAAACTGAATGGAAAATAGCTACATAAAGTGCTAAGTCAGTATTTCAAAGTACACTGAATTACCAGGAATTCTATCATAGATTGTAAAATTTTACCTAAATACAATTAAGGCCTATTGGCAGACTAAGTCAGAAACAAATCATATCTGATCCTGGGTGTATATTCAATAACTGTAAGATTTTCCTTTCTTTTTATGCATAATACTCAGAAAAAAGTCAGCCTAAATCCACAATTAATGATAAATTAAATATTTAATTTTAATAAATGTTTAATATGGTTATGAGTTTAATACAGTCAAATGAGAAAATATATGTCAAACCTCTTACAACCACAAAAATAAATTTTAAATACTAAAGCATAAAATCAAATAGCATATCCAATACAAAATTATCAAAAATTAGAAGAGCACTAAATTATAAATATTAACTGATTCATGAAGAAATTTATGTTTTCAAAATATGTTTTCCTAAACAATTTTTTTCACAACACATCCTATAAAAGATGGTCAAGCTGGGCATTGTGCCTCACGCCTATAATCCCAGCACTTTGGGAGGCCAAGGCAGGAATATCACTTGGGCCCAGGAGTTCAAGACCAGTCTGGGCAACATAGCAAGACCCCATATCCACCAATACTAATTTAAGAAAATTAGGCATGGTGGTGCACATCTGTGGTCCCAGCTACTCAAGAGGCTGAGGCAGAAGGATCACCTGAGCCCAAGAGGTCGAGGCTGCACTGGGCCATGACTCTGCCACCACACTCCAGCCTGGGTGACAGAGTGAGACCCTGTCTCAATCAATCAATAAAAAGAAAGAAAGAAAAAAAAGATGGTCAAAATAAAGATCAGCCTCATTAGAAAAATCAAAAATACATTTTAAAAGACCATAACATGGCCAAAGGGCCTATAGTCCTCCAAGGTTCAAAGAAGTCCAAAAAGAGTAAGTTATATTCAAAGAAATTACACTGTGATCTAAGAAGTAACAAATTATCTGATTACAACAACTGAGCTACTAAATTGTAAAGCAAAACTTAAGATACTGCTATGGTCTGAATGTTTGTGTCTACCCAATATTCCGATGCTGAAATTCTAACTTCCAAGGTGGAAGGTGGGGCCTTTGTGAAGTGATTAAATCATGAAGGTAGAGCCCTCATTAACTGGATTAGTTCCCCTATAGAAGGGACCCCAGAGAGCTCCTTCATCCCTTCCACTATTTGAGGATACAGCAAGACAGTGTCTATGAACAAGGAAGCAGGCCCTCCCTCCCAACAACGCTGGCACCCTGATCTCTGACTTCCAGCCTTTAGAATTCTGAGAAATAAACTTCTCTGTTTATAAGCTATGCAGTCTAGAATATTTTGTTATAGGAGCCCAAATGGACTAAAACCAGATGTATTCAGCCAATAAGCATGTAAGATTCCCTCAAGGTACAAAGATCATTGACTGAGAAAAAAAATTGTTCAATCTAAACTATAATCTGACCTAAGTATGCTATCTACTTAGTTACTTCTTTTCTAAAATTAACAGAAAAAAAATTAAGAAAACACAGATAAATGAAATAATAAACAGAACATCTCACTGAGAAAGCATACATTTCTCTATGATAGTGGAAATTTGCTAGGCCTCTAAAACAAAAAATGTACTCAAGGCATATATGAATATTTCCAGTGGAGATTTTCAAATTAAAAAACTTTTTTTCTGCCACTTATAGTCCAAATACATTACAGAAATTAAATGACAGCCTAATTCCAAACAGAAACATATGATTAAATCTGCAAAGAATACACATATAGAAAATTTAAAACCAAATTTCTAAAGCAACTTTGACATGACATTTCTATTGCTTCTGTGAAAAAAATAATTTAAAAAAAACCAAACCTGCCATATTCGTGTCAGTCCATGTTCTAATTTCTTTTTTATGTAGCCACGATCAAAATTAGTTTCTTCAGTACCTATCATATTACTCCCTTCTGAAAATAAAAGACAATATATATTTTTAGATTTAATCCAATTTGTGTTTGTTTTCCAAATAATTTCTATTTGGCCTCTCATACACTGTAAGTCTATGTAAGATACAGTAAATATGTTTGATAGTTATACAATCAAAACAATGTCAGACAATAGGTATTAGACTTAAACCCATTTGGTGAGATAAATAAACATAGACGATGAAATGCTCAATATACCTAAGACCACTGAGATCATATGTGACTCAGCTGGGATTCTACCTGAGTCGGTGTGGTCCCAGAGACCAGGTTCTCAATACTGCCTACTGCAAGACCATGTAAAAGGCTGTGAGAAGGGCATTACAGGACCAATTAACTGAATTATCAATTAATATGCATGCTAAGAGGACAGTCTACATTAACAGCTCAGGCGTGAGGTGATAATGCATATATTTTATATTTTTCATGATAAATAATAGTTTTATCCACTCCAGATAAATAATTTAACAATGTCTAGTTTAATAGATAAGATCAGTGATCTGCCTCCAATCTCCCCCCTAAAGACAACTAAAAAATACACATACACATTTATATCAAAAAGATGAAACTTTTGTGTGAATATCCTGTGAAGAACACCTAAGTGAGTATGTTATCATCTTAGGTTGGGAAGGTGTCCACTGATAACTAGTAAAAGGCCCTTGGAAATGCCAGGCCTCAGATACATAGATGCATGACTAGTTTGCCTCTGAGCACTCCTAAAATGTAAGCCTTATTATTACACGCATGGTATGGCTGTTACGGATCCAGCAGCCTAAGGCAGTGCACCTGAACTATAGCTTTAGAACTTTACCTTAGAACGTTAAAGTATTAGGTTACCAAACAGTATCAAATATTATCACTAAAGAGATACAGCAGATAAAGTCTACAGTCCTCTTCAGTTTTATGAAGTTCCATGAAAAGTAATTTTCAATTTACTAATTTCTACAATTTTATTCCTGAATATAAAAGGATTAATTTCAGGTGAACAAGTAACTTTTTACATTCCTAGATACTACCAGCTGACAGCTTGAGCACTTGAATATCCATAAAATATACAGATTAGGCAAAGAGGGTTGAGTAATAAGGATCAGATAGAGTTTTAACTTTGACTCAGTACTCCAATGAATGTAAACTATTGGCCTAAAGCAAAAAGCAAGCTTTACCATGATGAACATATATATAACTGTCACCTAAACTCTGATATCTAAAATATGTGTTAATTCTATTCCTAACTTTTTCTTTGGTTTCTCCTTAAATAATGTACTAGAAAAGCAAATATGTCTTAACAGTCTCCAGGTATTTCACTATTATTATATTATCTCTTGATCCATTTCATTTCATCATATTAACCACCACCAGTATAAGTACCTTACATGCTGTCCAAACTTTACAACGACCCTGCAGGGTAGATGTGTTACTACTCTAAGGGTTTGGTTTGGTTTTGCTTTGCTTTTTAACTGACCATTTTTGGGAGCAAACTGGAAAGTGGAAAAAATAAGCAGTGTCTTCAAGTTCTCACCTTTGGTAAATGGAAGTGAAAACTTGAAGCCAGGCCTCTCAGATTGCAGAGCTCATGGTCCCAGGGGTAGTACAGGGTAAAAGTATAAGTTTTGGGTAAAAATAGTCTGACCTGGCATCCTGGCTGTGTGCCCATCCTTCTCTCTTCCTTTCTCTCCCTTCCTTTACCCTTCCCAACAATACTTCCAAATGGATAAAAATCCATTCATGGAATTTTCCTCTTATTTTGTTTTCTATATTTACAAGCTTCTTTTAAGTCAAGACAAAGATTAAACTTATGCCTTCTAAACTACCAAAACATTTAATCAAACAGTGAGATTTGGGTGTGTTGTCCACTCACCCAACAACAGAAGATAAGCACCTCAGAAACTGGAAGTTACTAAAGTAACTTGATTGAATAGCTACAATAAATTGTATATAATAAAAAAAAGATGTACAGTATAATTTATTTTATCCATATTAAACAAAATGCTGATAAAATCATTTACTGTTTTTATAACTATTCTAAATATTCAATCTCAGCTACTGTTCAAGGATAATCAGTTAAGATATATAATTATACAAATGAAACAATTTAAATAGAATGATAAATAAATACAATAATCTCGTGTTCTTTATTATTTAGCTTACTGTACCATAGTCATTTAAAGTTATATTTTCCATTCAAAGATGAATATTTTAAAACATCATTTTAATATGAAATTCTAGTCTTGCTTCATTTTCAGGAAGGAAAGTATAAATATAATTAATTCTTAGAACCTAGCTTTATTACTGTAACTTGAAAATTGGCTAAACAGATTAATATTGACCATCTAGCATTAATTTCACAGTAAATTTAGACAGACCAATGTCTTATCTAGTTTGCAACTAATAATATTAACAACAAAAAAAATTTATAAATTCAGCCCTAAAGCCATCAGCACACACTTCTGGAAACTGGTACTATGTGCCACTTAAAAAGTCCTTTGGCCCAGTTACTCTCTAAAGGTAACAGAACATTTGAAGTAGCTGAACCACTTTCTTTGCTCAATATTTACCCTATGGTCACTGTAATCCTTGAAATCCCAAAGGCATTCCTGCCCCTTTCCTTTCTTTTTACTCCAGTAATGTGGGATATTTATAGTTCAATTTTTAAAATAAAATAAAAATATTTTCCTACCAGAAGCTGAAGCAGTATCCTCGTTGTCATGCTTTTCATGCCATTCCATAGTCCTGTAATAGCTGAGCATAACTTCCCACAGTGCTTTGCACAGGTCTGCAAGGCATGGAATATAGCTGTCTGGGGTAACATGCTAAAGAAAATGAGAAGAGACAACTTTCAAATTATTATGTTTACTCTAACACAGTTATAATAAAATATGTTATTAATCAAATATATTCAAAAATTAGAAATAACTAAGAAAATTTCTTCAACTGACATATCTAAAGAGAAAATTCAATGGTGAGAAAAAAAATTTTTAAATAATTCCCATCTCAACATGGCTTTTTCGTACACATTAAGAATATCCCCATATGCTGTGAATCAATCTGTAGTTACAGAACCATAAAGAAATTACTGAATTAGCAACTGGTCCCATAAATAGCAGTGTAAACATCCCCAAACACACTTTTTGAAAGACATGATCCTAAACATGCAAATACAGCTTTACATAGCCTGGACCTCAGTCACAACTCGCAAAAACGAGGTTGGATTTACAATTCTATCATTTCATTTGTGTAAATTAAGTAAACATCTTTGACAATCTCTAAATTTTTTAAATCGTATGGAATAGATATTCCATATCTGACAATAACATTTTAAAATAACTTCTAACATAAACAAGGCTATGAAACAATATATGAACTCAAATACTCTCCTTAATGGAAGTGCATGAATTTTGTTTCCGTTTGTAAAAACAACCAATTTGCCATTCTGCCCTTTTATTTTATTCTATTTTGCAGGCTTCCCATTTGTCATAATGTGGCAATTGCTCCATCATTTGAGATTTTCTAGCATTTCTTTAGTTTGTGATCAATCGACTACAACTTATGCTGACGAAATATTGAAAGTTGAAGACTCTGGTGTAAGTAAACTCCCCAAGATAAACAGCTAGTAGAAATAAGCTATAGCAAGTATTGCCATGGTGTATGGTTGATGCTCATGATGTCACAGTTGGTAGTGGTCCTTGCTCTTTCAAAAGGCTTTTTCTTCCCGTAATGATCTCTCCCTCTAAACTCATTCACCAAAACATTCATTTGGCAAGTAATAAAAATACTAGCTTACGTGATTTACTACACTTCCATGTAAGTATATCAAATCTTTGAAACTAAACTAGGAAGTACTAAAATAAAAAAGTTAAGCTCTGGAGTCAGACTGTGGGGTTTATGCCAAGAATGCTAGAATGGCTTAATCTTACAAAATCTATTAATATAATTTGCTCTATTAATAGGTCTAAGGAGAAAAATCAAATTATTATCTCAATAGATCCTGATTTAAAAAAAATTTCTCAAAGTGGGCTTTAAGAAAATTCAAAACCCACTCCTAACAAAAACGTATGAGGAAATAAGAATGAATAGGTATTTCCTTAATATGAGAAAACTCTAAGGCACAACCCCTGTGGTCACAAAAAATAAATAAATAAATAAATAAATAAGATGCCCATTATCTCCACTACTGTTTAACTGTTTACACTGCTATTTATGAGAACACCTGCTAATTCAATAATTTCTTTGTTTGATTCACAGCATATGGGCTGGCATTTAACAATGATTCAGAAGTACAAGCTAATGCAATTAGACTACAGAAAACAGAGGCAAAAGAAAAGGATAAGAAAAAATGAAACTATTTATATCTGCTAATGACATAAAAATATGCCCAGAAATTCCTAGAGAACCAATAATAAAACTAATTCAAACAATAAAAGAATTCAGCAAAGTAGCAAGTTATAAAATTTACATGCCCAAACCAATGGCATTTGTATACAAATAAACATGTAAAAGAGACACTGAATGAGAAACTCTCATTTATAATAACAAGAGAGAATTTTTAGGAATTTAATAAGAAATTATTGAAAACCAAGAAGAAAACCATGAAACACTCCCAAGAGACATAAAAATAGACTTGAACAAATGGAAAGAAATCTCTTATTCTTGGTTAGGATGTCTCAACATCATCAAGATGTCAATTCTCCCTAAGTTAATTTATAAATTTACTGAGATAGCAATAAAAAAGTACAGAAAAAGATCTGGTCTCATATAAAAATCTGGTATATGATAAAGATGGCATCGCACATCACTTAGATGAAGATAGTCTTTTCTTCACAAATAGTGTTGGGAAAATTGTATAGTTAGCTGGAAAAAGATAAAATTAGACATATTCATCCAGAATACGTAAGAATAAACTCCAAATGAATAAGAGATGTAAATGTCAAAAATAAAACTATACTAGAAGAAAACATGAATCAATTTCTCTCTAACATTGATATGGAAAAAGACTTTCTAATTACCACACAAAATTTACAAGTAATAAAAGTAACATTTGATTTTACTATATAAAAATATAAGTACAATTTGTATAGCAAAAAAACACCATATGTGAGGTCAAAAGACAAATGACAACTCTGTAAAATATTCACAACATATATTCACAATAAAGAGCTGATATTCCACATTTATATAGAATTCTTAAAAGTTTGGGGAAAAAAAGACTAAAACTCCTATCAAAAAAATGAGAAAAAATGCACATGAACGCACTTCATAAACAGAGATACAAAAATGGCCCTTCAACACAGAAAAGCATGTTCAGCTTTACTTGTAATAGGACAAATATAAGTTAAAACTACAATAAGATGCAAATTCTCACCAATCTCAAAGATTCTCACCAATCTCAATCTTAAAGTTGACCACTGACAAAGATTCTCTCCTTAACCAAACTCTAGTCAGGCTTCTCTGAGCTATCTTCTTAACCATGGCCTAAAAAAACTTGGATGAAACACCTAACAGAGTTTCTGATGGCTCAAGCCACATCCCTAGGATGACTTCAGCCCCACCTTAAAGTGCCAGCCTCAAAAAACTCAAGGCTGCCAATGTACTTGAAAAAAAATCGTACTGTTTGTTCCAACATCTGAAGATAGGGCCCCTGTCCCCCAGTCTCTGTGAGAGGGTAGGAGCCTAACCTCCATAAACATCAGTTAGCAAACACAAATGGGTTTCATGTGGACCAACTCCCTTCTCACTTGTTGTAAATGTTCACTTTTCTGACTCCACTAAGCCCCGGCTCAAGCCCTTCCCTCATTTTCCCTTTAAAAAATGCCCAGTCACCATTGTGTAAATCAAAGTTGAATCAGTTCACACTGGACTCTTTTCCCTATTACAATAATATCTTCTGATTAAAACCTGTCCTCAACACTTTAACTAGTATCTGGTTTTATCTTTGACATCATATATGCTCTGTTGGCAAGGCTGTGATGAAACAGGCACTCTCATACATTGCTGATGCAAAATAGTACAATCCCAAGGAGGGGAATTTGTCACGATCTAACAAAACCTACATGTGTATTTTTTCTTCAACCTAGCAATTCTACTTCTAGGAATTTATACTGAAGGTATACCTCAAACAGTGTGAAAATACATATGCACCATGTTATTTATTAAAGGATTATTTGTAACTGCAGAACACTGAAATATATTTAAATGTCCAAACACAGGAGATTGGTAGAACATTATTCATACATACAAAAGAGTACTTTGCAGCTGTGAAAAACAATTTGGGGTAATTTCTCACATTTACTTTTATAACCGCTACCCTTACAATGAGCCAGTCTTAATGTTTTCCCTTGGCGATATGGTTTGGTTGTGTCTGTCCCCACCCAAATCTCACCTTGAATTGTAATAATTCCCATGTGTCAAGGGCGGGGCAGTTTTCCCCACACTGTTGTCATGATAGTGAATAAGCCTCATGAGATCTGATGGTTTTATAAGTGAGAGTTCCTCTGCACAAGCCCTCTTGCCAGCACCAGGTAAGATGAGACTTTACGACTCATTTGCCTCCCATCATGACTGTAAGTCCTCCCCAGTCATGTGGAACTGTGAGTCAATTAAACCTCTTTCATTTATAAATGACCCAGTCTTGGATGTGCCTTTATTAGCAGCGTGAGAACAGACTAATACACTTGGTTTATTTTTAGCACATAATCATACCTGACATACCTCTTATACCATACACATATGACGAAAGCCATTACTAATGCACAGGGTCAGGAAAAGACTAAAAACCTTTTCCAAGAACAAGGCAAACCAAAAATCCCAAAAAGTTCTGGGCTGCAACTCAGCAATCATACACTCGAATAAAGGTACTCCTCTACAAGTCAGTAGTTCTAACTTTTATTAGCCCAACTTTGCATAAATGTATATATTATGCAAACAAATTAAGTATAGCTCAACATTCTTTCTGGTAGCTAAGAGAAAGGCAGTGTTAGTCATTTTTTTTCCCAAAGAAAAATTATGACTGTACAAATAATTGTGTTATGATTAATTTCTATTATACTTGTCACAGTTTAACCAGAAAATTAAAACTTAAGACATACTATCTTCTATTCTCCACCCAACCACTGTCCATCTCATTATATGCCTATTTATTTGAAAAAAAAGAGGTCCTTCATTATCTTATCTCTTGAGGATTTGCTGAAATTTAATGGGTTTGGATGAGATATACACACACAGATGTTTATGTGAATCTTTTTTTCATAAAAAGTCAGTTACTTAGTGAAGCTATAGCAAGCCTTTCTTCTCACTGAACTGATTCAAGTGTAAATAATCCAGAGTTCTAGCTAAACCACTGCACATACCTAAACGTCTCCCAAAAGAACCTAAATTTACTATCTTCAAATATATTCACGTGTACAAACATAAGACTATGATCTACACAGCACCAGCAAACAAGATGACTCTTGCCTAAGTTCATATCCTAAAATAGGAACAAATGTAAAGACCATTTTATTAAATACATATACAACAAATAGTTTAAGGAAAAAAGGCAAGGTGGGGTAGATTTAAAAAAAAAGTTTTCAATAAATTTAAGCCCAGCTATGTTAATCTCTGAAGGTTATACTGGCAATAAGTTAAAAGAGTTATTTCCTTTTAAAATTGAGCCCCTTTCCATTATGTCATGCAACCAGCTGGTGTCAATTCTCACAGTGACAAATGTTTCTCATCCTTTTAAGATCATTTAAGTAAAATCATTTGCAACTAGTATTTTCTACTTTATAAAAATCACCTCCAAATTTCAAAAGAGAATTTTATTACAAAGA
Organism: Symphalangus syndactylus; assembly: GCF_028878055.3. Lineage (NCBI taxonomy): Eukaryota > Metazoa > Chordata > Mammalia > Primates > Hylobatidae > Symphalangus > Symphalangus syndactylus. Next base: position 107,675,055 of record NC_072425.2, read on the forward strand.
CATGAATGAATCATAACCAAAGAGATTCAATGAAGCTAGAGAATAAGCAAAAAATTACACAGGTAATCAAAAAATAAAAGGCAGGCTAAGAAGAGGAACCTGAGTGTTCCACCCAAATATCAGTTCTTCACATCTGCAGGGCATAATGGAAAGAGACCTAAATTAAGAATTGGAATCCCTGGATTCCAGCTGGCACTAGTTCCACAACTTACCAGTCACATGCCTTAGATAATAAACCACTCTGGTTCTCAGTTTCACCTTTCATAAACATGTTAGAGATACCTGTATCTTCCTATTTCATCACTGGTTGAAGTCATTCATTTATTACTAAATACCTAACATTGAAACTCAGTTCAGGTTAAGGGGAGACTCATTTGGCATAATACTAGGAATATCATAGCAGAGGAGCACCATATTATAATCCCAGTTCTATGTTCACATCACATATGGAAAATAGCAATGAAAGTATGATTGAATCAATTTACAAAATATTCACATAGCGAGACACCCCCAAGAGCTAAATAACATATCTTGAAATTTTTTTGATAAGAAATCGAAATTTAATTACCAAATATTTCTCTGTGTTCTAAAACTATTTTCCACTGCTACTCTTCAACTGAAAGCTAGTAGCTTCAATTTATTTAGCAAAGATTGTAAAGTGAAGGGAAAAGATAAAATAGGCATATAATCTTTGGGAAATATCCCAAGAAATACACAGAAAAAAAAGGAAATTTTAAGCATCCTAATTGAAAAAAAAATCCACAAACTCTGTAATAGAGACAATATACATGTCTAATACATTTGGCGATCATAAAAGGTAAACAAATATCCTAGGAGGAAGGATTTGGAGAAGATGAACAAACTGGATGTTCCATGCAAGAAGCTCATAGCATTTCCACTATGCTTCACATTCAAACACCACAATTCACTCCTTAATCCAATTTTGATTAACACTTTCACAAAATCCACAAATCTGATTTCCCATCTCTTATCACTGTCAGTTCAGAGTAACACTTGGCACCTTCCATTTCTTCTATTAACCATCTCAACCAACCTACCTGATTAAAATAAAAATGATGAAACTAGCTTATCAAAACCAGCAACATCTGAGTCTTGATTATAAAATATAAGTTGAGGCCATTTTCAAAGAACAGTGTAAATCCAGAAATTAATATAAGCAGCCTTTATAAGTTTGAAGCACACAATAAAAGAATGTCATCTTCTGAAAGTTATTTAAATGCAAAGTAAAGTAGTAAATACGTGAGGAAAAGCTGCTAGTCTTTTGCTTTTTATTCTATAATTTACTTTAATACTCATAAGAAATCTCTATTACTAAATCCCTACAAAAATTTCAAAGTAAGGCTTTTTATAATAGAGCATCAAAATGAAAAATCTTAGGGATACTTGTAATGAACTATTTTGTTCTTATTCCATGTTTTGATTTAGCACTCTAATCACATCCTAACAAACATAAAGGGAACAGATGTTTTGGCATCCTCACAGAGATCCAAAATTCCCAGTGCCTCCACCCCCCAAAACACACACACAGTGATAGATGGATTTCAAAAAACAACAAAGGGTTGGTTATCAGTATCTTTAGATGAATGCTGTTGGTACTATGAGCTCACATCATTAGAAGCTGCTGGGGAGAATCCTGCTTATCTGAGTGGCTTCTGAAAATATGCTGCTGGTCAAAACATTACCAGGCCCAGGGAGTTGAAAACATCTTTGGGGGTAACTCTGGACCTATGGAAGTGTCTGAGCCAGTATCTAATATTTAATTACTCCAATATCTAATTACTTCTGTGAGGGCCTAGCTGTATGAAATATGATTATCTTAAGAAGTTTCCAACCATTGGAAACCAGACAGGTAGTACTGCATAGTGGGAAGAGCACTGAACTAGATGAAACATGTTTGGGCTTGGAGCCCAACTTCACAACTTACTTGATCATGACTCCTGCATAGCAATTCATGTATTTAAACCCCAAGGGTTAAAGCAAATCTCCTAGAGTCCCTCCGAAGCTTTAAAAGCTATGAGTCTCCATGGACAAAAATATGCACATGCTTTTAGCAAAACTTTCCTTGCAACTCACTGGATTCATTCATGATTTAAAAACAAATATAATCGGGGAGAAAAACACGCATTCTCATCTACCAGGCATTTTATCATTAATGCTAACTACGTATATACACATAAGACATATAATATGTATGATATAAATAATCCCAACTTAGAATTAAGTAACTAGCACCCGTTAAATTGTGAAATAAAAAGTTCTTCTTTAGTTGGCAGGTTAATCTAATTGCTGTTAAATGGCCTTAATCAAATAGACAGCTCAATATTAGAAAACAAGCAAAGCATGTATAATCAGAATATATAATTATCTTTCAAAGTTTCAAGTGATAAGATGCTATTAACCCTCATGCTGCCTGAGATCACACAAAAAAAGGCAGTGTTTAAATATAAAAGCACTATCAAATAATCAAGTGTTTGGGAGGTTTCAAAAATGGTTTCCTGTTGGGCAAGGTGGCCCAAAAATGGTTTCCTACTAGTAAATTATTTTTTCTTTCTGCTGGAAGCTGTGTGCCACCATATAAAGATAGGTTGGCTCTTTTTTATCTCCAATCCAATACCCCTCCCTAAAAAAATCACTCAGCAGTCTAAATTACATTGATAATGTTAAGAGTTCTTAGACATGAATATAGAGGCCTTGCCAGACCTGGGCCAGTTTCAAGTGAAGAGAACACCCCTCCACTTCCAGCCAAAACAGTAACACTAGTTACTCAGATAAATGGTTACTCAAAGCATGTGTTCCATAGGCACTCATTATTCCCTGGGTGCATTAGAAACAACCAAACCACCACACTGAAAAATCCTAAACCAAGCCAGACAATCTACTGCTCCTTTCACCTGCCCTGTGCTTTCCTACTCTCATGGCATTGCTCATGATATTTCCTTTCCATTCCTGGACACACACTGTTCCTGTTGTGCCTGTTGAAATCTAAGACCCAACTTTTTCCTCCCTTGCAAACCTTAAAGAGATATTTTGACCCCTTGGATACCTCATGCCATTTGACCTTTTCTTACTCTACCTCTGATCATAATTAATGTGACCTTAACTAGATTATTACTTTAAAGTCTTATTTGTCCTTGCTGATCTGAACTGATGACTGAGTAAGAAAACTGACAATTGAGTAAGAAAAGCTCAGTAGGCCAGGCGCAGTGGCTCACACCTATAATCCCAGCACTTTGGGAGGCCAAGGCGGGTGGATCACCTGAAGTCAGGATTTCGAGACCAGCCTGACCAACATGGTGAAACCCCGTCTCTACTCAAAATACAAAAATTAGCTGGGTGTGGTGGTGGGAGCCTGTAATCCCAACTACTTGGGAGGCTGAGGCAGGAGGATCACTTGAACCTGTTGAACCCGGGAGGTGGAGGTTGCAATGAGCCAAGATCACGCCATTGCACTCCAGCCCAGGCAACAGATGGAGACTCTGCCTCAAAAAAAATAAAAAAAGAAAGAAAAGAAAAGCTCAGTAATGACAAGGAAACTGGTTTACACTTAACAAGTTATAGTGCTAAGAATATGAAGTCTGTGTCTTCTACCAGCATCCAGGAAATAGTAACAGGCTAGCTTATTAATTTGCAAGTAGAATAAAATTTCAGACTCTTCACAATTTTTGATGATCCAGAGAGAAAATGGCAGGAAAAAAAAAGGAAGAAACAAATAAACTTTCCTTACCTACCTTTTGGTCATTAAGTTTTCATTTTAAAAATTATCAAAACCTACTTAATCTAGAAATCATTACATAAAATTATATACTACAAAATTAGCTAGGCACTCCATATATGTGATAAGAATAAATCTGACAGCTGAATTCTTAGTTCATTCTGAAACTGACCTGAGCAAACCAGGTAAATGATAATATTCTTTGAAGTGAAAAGGTTTCTCTCTTCAACCAAATATTCAAATTTGCAGCATTCAGCAAGAAAGGTCTACTCACCTACCCAACCACATCAAGCAAATTAACCTCAACAATCAATGAAATGTCATTTAACCTCCTTACCATCCCAAACATGCCTGAGTGATATGCAACACAAATTATTTTTGATATGCTACCTCTGGCATCTGATAATTATGGTATTAAATAAAAGATAATCAGCATTCATGTGCTCAGGGAAAGGAATAAACGCAGACTCTGCTGATCAGGAGTGTAAATTGAAATACCATTTTTTATAGGGCAATTTAGGAAAGACAAACCAAAAGCCTTTAAAATGTAAAGCTTTGACAGACAATGCAATTTCATTTCTCGTGATTTGTCCTAAAGAAATAAAGATGTACACAAAGATTTAGCTTTAAGAATATTTACTACAGTGCTGTTCCTAATGACAAAAGCTGGAAATAACATACATATCCAAGAACAGGAAAGCAGTTAATTAATCCACAGCATCTCTTACAGTGAAATACCATTTGGTCATTAAAAATTATGCAAGTAGCATATTTACTGAAATGGAAAAATTGTTATTTTTGTTTTTTGAGACGGAGTCTGGCTCTGTCCCCCAGGCTGGAGTGCAGTGGTGCAATCTCTGCTCACGGCAAGCTCCGCCTCCCGGGTTCATGCCATTCTCCTGCCTCAGCCTCCCGAGTAGCTGGGACTACAGGCGCCTGTCACCACGCCCAGCTAATTGTTTTGTATTTTTAGTAGAGACAGGGTTTCACCGTGTTAGCCAGGATGGTCTCGATCTCCTGACCTGGTGATCCACCCTCCTCAGCCTCCCAAAGTGCTGGGATTACAGGCATGAGCCACTACGCCGGGCCGGAAAAATTGTTTATAATGTAGCAAGTGGGAAAAAAGTTATAAAACAGTTTGTGCAGCTACTTTTAAAAGCTATCAGCTTATATACACATTAAAAGAACCAGCTTTGCATGCAGACATATGCAATTTTTACTTTCTTCTTTTTGCTTGTGTCTTTTCCTACAATTAATGTTTTAGTTGTATAATTTAAAATATGCATATTTTTAAAAGAATGTATATTAATGATTGCTCAATTTGAGCCACTATTTATATAACTTACATTATGTCTAGCCCTATAAAGACTGTGAGTAACATAAAGACATATAAATAACATACAAGTTTAAGAAGTCAGAAAACAGAAAAGGGATAAGGAGGCAGCAGTTAATTCTATAGAGAACCCAAAACAAAATGGGTACTAAACATGAACATTAACTTTAGCATTAACTTCCTGCAGTTTATCATCCATAGTAAAGAGAGTCAATACACTCTCACAGTATCCGATGAGAGAAAATATTAATTCTTCACAAAAATCCTGAGGATTTAGGAACAGAAACATGTTTTCACTCAAAAGAAGAATCTGTCTTTGGGGTTTTATACTAATAAGAAAATAAACTGTTATCTTCTACAGGGACCTTACTAAAGATATTGGTTGACTCCCAAAAAATTGACATGATTATAATCCAGTATCAAAAAATATTTTTAAGAATGAAACTTTAAAAGCCTGTAAGAATGGAACATTAGCTCAATATTATAGTTTGTCTATGATGTACTAATATAAAGCACCTGTAAAAGTACACGGCTCAGAGAAGGTGCTCAGTGTTGGTTTTCTTTCCCTCTCACTTAACCTAAACAGACTCTAATTGTGTCAACACCACACCAATTGGAGACAAATATGGCAATCCAATTACTAAGGAAATACCTCCAATGTGCCAGACACTATGAAAACACATAATGAAATAATTTCAAAAGTTTTTTCTGACAGAAACATTTTATTTTCCCCCAAATAATATATGAGTGTGTAGGTATGTATGTATATATATAGAGAGAGTATATTTTTACATAGCATATATTTTTACTACATTATGAAATTCATCATAAAAACAGATCTCAAAGCTCATTAAGATCATTTGGAAATGAACAATTTTAAAAATAGTTGAGAAAACTTCAGGCAGCCTAGCCAACTCTATTATCCTAAAATTAATCAATAACATCCTAATTAGCATCTTGAAATAAGCTCCCCAGGAAAACCCATCAGCCTGCCAAAGTAATGTTATTTTTAAAAAGGAAAAAAAAATCCTTATGAATACTTCATAAACTTTCAAATAAACCACAAAGGGTTTCTCTACAAAGGTGCTAAATTAAAAGCTTCCAAATGTTGTCTATAAATCTCTCCGCAAATTGGTGTAAATATGTAGGGTACATCAAAATGTAAATGCAATCACAAACAAGGCTTAATTTTTTAAGTAAATAAAAGTACTACTATGAGCCCTTTATATTTTCCCTTTCCAGAAATGAAGTATGATGAATTTTCATTTGGAAATCTTGCTGCTAAGTTTTAGCAATTTATTTGGGTTTCAAAATAATGTACCCACTTTTTTAAAAAAAGAGTGTAAAAGCAGTAAACCAATACATTCAAGAAAAGCAGAGAAAACAGACTGAAAGACAACAAATAAAAACTATGCATCTAATTAAACCACTCTAAAACCATGTTTAGTAAAGAAAAAAAGTACATTCAACTGCAAAATGATTTCAAAAAGCTCAAAACCAACTGAACTTTTAAACTCAGAGCAACGGTGAATAGAAACAAATGGCAGAAGATTGATTGGGAAAGGATGCTGCTGGCCTTAAGAACTTGAGGTTCTGTATACCAGAGTAAATAAAACGGAACACTAATTTCATCTCAGATTTCCAAGAGGTTTTTTTTTTCTTTTTTTTTTAATTAGTTCAATTTCACTGTAGCTCATTTAGGCTGATATCTAAGAATGGTTTAAAATGATACTATGAATAAAGCAAGCAGATGATTATCTCTTTTCATTTCCACTCTCTTTCCATTTAAAGGAAGCACAATTATTCCCTGTTCACAGGAACTCAATCTCCCTCTTACTCTGTACCATTCATCTTAATTTTCAATGTTATTTTTAAGCTCTATGTATGATTAAACACTTCCTTCAAAACATTGCTACTGTACAGAGGATATAAACTGCCAAAATGCCTAGACTCTTTCTTCTCATTTCATGTCAGTCAACACCCTGCACATGTTTTGAGGACTCTCCTGCTTCTTGCTCACCTGATGCCCCACTGCCACATTTGCTCTCACACAAGTATATCTTCGATAATTATTATCAGTTATTTTTAATCACAGGCTAAAATGATCCCCCACTGCCACATATTGAAAAATAAGCAGCTTACATTCTAATACAAGGTTCCTTCATGAATTATCTCTCTTGCCTGAGTTATGCCAGAGTCTTGATATTTTTTTTCACCAGGAAAATGTAATTAGATTTCCTTTCAGCAGCTTCTTTATTCAGCTCCTCTATCTTTCCTCTCCTTAGCTAACCACTATATTTTATAGAACCAAGTTACTAAAAGTTAACAACTTTTCATCAAACTAAGTAATAAATAAGCAGAACTAGAAAGAAAGAATTTCTTCCAAATCTTACCTGATTTAACCATCAAATATGACTCAATATTATAAAATAAATTAACAGGTTACAAAAAGGTTTCTGCACTCATATCTGCCTGTAGCAGCACTAACCAGGAGCCTTGGGGGTAATTTCTAGGAGGCCTGGGATGATTTCTAAACTTCTTTAATTTTTTTATTGAGAATAGCCAAAGAAAATGGGTTACCTTGATATGCATCACAATCTTCACCTTATTATGTTAACTCCTTTCTTAAAAAGAAATTCCTCCATGAAGCCATCGCTAATATTTGCTATTATTCTCACCAATTCAAACCAAAGCTACTTCAACTAATGTTTTAGCACAGCTTGAATACCAAAAATGTACAACTGTGTTAGATGAATAATAATATATGTGCCTGCTGTTATGTTTTCTATGACTATACTTCAAAATATTAATAAATCATTGATTTCCTTAATTTTAGATATACATATATACGTGTGTGTATATATGTACATATATACGTACATATATGTACACATATATATGTACATATATATGTGTGTATATATATATGTACGTATATATATCTATCACCTACTATCACACGTATATGGATAATTTTATAATAAAGTACCAGAAGTTTCTTGGGGATAATTTTAACAAGTATTTACTAAAGATGAAATTAAGCATAAGCTATTTATTATCTTATAATTTAAATATATATACAACTACTTCAAAAGATTATTTTACACTCAGCTTTTTTTTTTTTTTTTTTTTTTTTTTTTGAGATAGAGTCTGTCACCCAGGCTGGAGTGCAGTGGCGTGATCTCAGCTCACTGCAACCTCCACCTCCCTGGTTCAAGCAATTCTCCTGCTTCGGCCTTCCCAGTAGCAGGGATTACAGGCATGCGCCACTACACCCAGCTAATTTTTTTGTGTGTGTGTATTTTTAGTAGAGGCAGGGTTTTGCCATGTTGTCCAGGCTGGTCTTGAACCCCTGGTCTCCTTGGCCTCCCAAAGTGCTGGGATTACAGGTATGAGCCACCATGCCCGGCCTACAGTCAGCCTTTTTAAAAAGTGAAAGAAACTCAGAAGAAACATAATGACAAATACCTTGAGCACAAATTTTTGTTCATAAAAATTTGTAAGCCAAGTATACCTTTCAGCTTTTTGTTATATAAATGCAAAGAAGGGCTTTCTCAAGAAGCATGAGCACAATATATGTCTTTGACTTTTTTAAAAGCATATAAAAATGGTCAATAAAAGAAAGCAAACTATACGCACACAAACACACACAACAGATTTAACCAAATTTAAAAAGATGAAAAGACAAAAATCTAATTTGTTTAAAATGTTTGGTTTAATTTTTAAGAGTTCTTTTCTGCTTTAACAGGAAAAAATTGCTAACGTAATAAATTGCTTTACCATCTATTAGTGATAGCAACGTTATAATAAAAAAAATTAACAAAACTTATTAGAATAAAAAAGTGATTGGGTGATTTTATATACTATCAAAGTAAGAACATATATGAATAAGAAAAATAACAACAAACAAAACATTTCAAAATTATTAATATTTACCAAATGATAGCTATACCTAAAACTGAACATTTAAAGACAAAATTATGCAACTACATCACACTTAAAGTTAGTAATCATAAAATCTGTAAAACAGTCCTCATGGTTTCTACAATTAGTTTAAAAGGATATTTTTAGCCGTATTAACATACATCCACTGTCATTATTAACTTAATCTTTAATACATCATATATAATCACACCCTTCCAGGATACTTATTGTAGCTCAGGTAAGAAAATTTCTGTAGTACCCGACAGACATATAACCAGCAGGTTTGACAAAGAAATTCATTGAAGGATGAAGATTACTTAATTTTACACTAATTCCTGGACACAATTACAAAACAGAATAGATATCTACTTACTAGAAGTGTTACAATTTCCTGACTTGACATTAAACTCAAGGATATCCCAGTGAGAGACATAGTGCATTCTTAGGCTAAAGGAAGAAATCATGGTAAACAGTACCTCCACATGGTTAAATCAAGTGGTCAATCCTGTAATATCACCATATTCAGACTCTCAGCAGCATCTGACATAGGTTCCATTCTTCTTGAAAGGCTTCCTTCTTCATGCTGTTGTGACACCACCATCTCCTAGTTTTCATCCTACCCAGCTAGTTGCTCTAAGACTCTACTAGTCTCACTCCTCTGTCTAACCCCTGAATGTCACAAGACCCAGGGCCCTCATGTCTTCTTTATTTATACCCTTTCCCCTCAATCTTCTTACCTGGTATCAGGGCTTTAAATACAATAGATGCTGATGACTCCTAAATTTACAAACTCAGCCCTGATCACTCTAGGTTCTTCTATGCAACTGCGTCCTCAACAAGTCCACTTGAATGTTTAATAGATACCAAACAGGGCTCATGATGTTTTACCGAAGTCCTGTTCCTTCCCAGTCTTCCCTATAAAAGCAAATGGCACTACCATTCTCCCAATTATTCATCATTCTCTTTTCCTCACACTCTACATCAACTCCTCAGCAGGACCTACTTCTAAAACAGAAGCCAAGTCAGTCTGCTTCTCACCTGTTAGGTTATACTACCTAAAGACCCATGTTTCTTTAAAAAGAAAAAGAAAAAACCAGTTACAAATGCTAACAAAGGCAGCATTCGTACACATGAAAAAACTGGTTGAAAGTCTGTACAGAAAATCAGCAATGATGGTTGCTTAGAAGCCTACTGGATGCAATCACAGGAGATAATTCGGAGCCTGAGAGAGATGGGTAAAAGAAGCTAAGAAATGGTAAAGAGTCGATTGAGAAGCAATCATACTCCAATCTCAGTAATCTTTACCATTTGTGTGACTGAGTCCTCCAATTTCTCTATGAGGAAAAGAACAACTTGGGAGAAAAAAAATTTTTGGCAAAGATTTATTTTTATTTTAGTGGCACCTTCAAATAGGTAGGTACTAAGATAAAGGAAATATAAATTTAAAATCTAAAGGAGAGATATATGAACAGTAATTAAGTCACTACATACTGTACAGAGATCCTTATATTGCAGCTTTTGGAATTTTGTGTCTGTGTTTCCTGCACATAGTTCCACATAACCAAGAACAACTTGAAACACGGTGTTGTGAATGGCTTGGGTGAAGTGCATATGAAGTTGATCCATTGCTGTCTGTGGAAAGAAAAAACACACAACATAATTTCACATTATTAAAATAAATAAATTTCAACAAATTGAAAAAACCCAGGGAAACATCTTTTCAAATAATAGTTACAACACAAAGATAATATTTTTCCCAGAATTATACCTGTAGGGTATATTATTTGCAAATAACCCTTCACATAAGCAGATTATCAGAGCACTCAAAATAAATGAGACTCATGAACACTGCTCTGTTGTTCTTTATAACTGGTACTCATCTTGCTCTTTCTAAAATATGTTGTACACAACCATATCTCTAATTACCCTCTGCATCATTCTGCATGTATTCCTTCTTTTATATCATTCAGCGCACTTCTCAATGGTAATCTTCTCAGGGAACCTTCCATGACTAGCCTATATGAATCAGTACTTTCTATCTCTGCATCCACATACTCTGATTTATATTTCTTTGTAACATTTGTTACTACCTGACATCATATTCATTTACAGCCATACCTCACAAAGCAAATTTTTTGGTTTCCCAGTGCATATAAAAGTTACATTTACGCTGTACTATAGTCTATTTAAAGTGTGTAATAGCATTATGTCTTTAAAAAACAACATATAAACCTTAATTTTAAAAAATTGCTAAAATTAAAAAAAAGGCTAATAATCATCTGGGCCTTCAGTGAGTCGATCTTTTTTCTGGTCGAGGGTCTTGCCTCAATGTTGATGGCTGCTGACTGATCAGGGTGCTGGTTGCTAAAGGCTAAAGTGGCTATGGCAATTTCTGAAAAGACAACAGTGAAGTTCCCTGCATTAGTTGACTCTGCTTTTCACAAAATATTTCTCTGTAGCATGTGATGCTGTTTGATAGCATTTTATCCACAGTAGAACTTCTTTCAAAACTACAATCAATCCTCTCAGACCCTGCTGCTGCTTTATCAACTAAGTTTATGTAATATCCCAAATTATTTCTTGTTATTTCAACAATGTTCATGGCATCTTCACCAGTAGACTCCATCTCAAGAAACCACCGTCTTTGCTCATCCACAAGAAGTAACTCCTACATCCATTCAAGTTTTATCATAAGATTGTAGCAATTCAGTCACATCTTCAGGCTCCACTTCTAATTCTACTTCTGTTGCTGTTTCTACCACATCTGCAGTGATTTCTTCCACTAAAGTTTTGAACCCCTCAAAGTCATCATGAAGGTTGGAATCAACTTCTTCCAAACTCCTGCTAATGTTGCTATTTTGACCTCCTCTCATGAATCACGAATGTTCTTAATGGCACCTAGAATGGTGAATCCTTTATGGGAGTTTTCAATTGACTTTCCTGAAATCTAGCAGAGGAATCACAAATGTTCTTAATGGCATATGGTAAATCCAGAAGGTTTTCAATTTACTCTCCCCAGATCCATCAGAATAATCACTATCTATGGTACCTACAGCCTTATAAAATGTATTTCTTAAGTAGTATGACTTGAAAGCCAAAATTACTCCTTGATCCATGTGATGCAGAATGACTGTTATCAGGCCTGAAAACAACATTCATCTTCTTGTATATCTCCATCAAAGTCATGGGGGACTAAGTACATTGTCAACGGACAGTAATATTTTGAAAGGGACATTTTTTTTCTGAGCAGGTGGTCTCAACAGTGGGCTTAACACATTCAGTAGGCCATGCTATAATCAATGTGCTGTCATCCAGGCTTTGTTACTCCACTTATAGAGCACAGACAGAGTAGATTTAGCATAATTCTTAAGTGTCCTAGGATTTTCAGAATCATAAATGAGCATTGGCTTCAACTTAAAGTCTCTACATGCCTTATAGTCCCTAATAAGAGAGTCAACCTGTCCTTTGATGCTTTGAAGCCAGGCATTGACTTATTCTCTGTACCTCTGAAAATCCTAGGTGGCATCTTCTTCCAATAGAAGGCTGTCCCGTGTAACTGAAAATCTGTCCTTTAGCACAGCCATCTTCACTAAGCTTAATCATTTCTAACTTCTGATTTAACGTGAGAGACATGAAGCCACTGTAGGTTTATTAATTGGCCTATTTTCAATACTACTGTGTCTCAGAAAAGAGGGAGAGAAGGGGGAATGGCCAGTTGGTACAGCAGTCAGAACACACATTTGTGAATTAAGTTCTCCATTTTATATGGGCACAGTCCATGGACCACAAAACAATTACAATAATAACATGAAGCTCACTAAACACAGATCACCATCCCAGATATAATAATGATGAAAAAGTTGGAAATACTGCAAGAATCATGAAAATCTGACACACAGACATGAAGCGCATGCATACTGTTGGAAAAATGGCACTGACAGACTTGCTTGATGCAGGTTTGTCATAAACCTTTAATTTGCAAATAACACAGTATCTGAAAAGCACAATAAAGTGAAGTGTAATAAAAAGATGTATGCCAGTATCCTTCACTAAAAGGTAAGACACATAAAAGCCTATATCCAGACACCTGAAGCAATGCGTGTAGGAGGTACCAAAAATATTTATGGAATTTAAGACTTCATCTTATGAGGGAAATGAGAAGTTATAATCCTATTTTCAAAGGTGTTTAAACATATCCCTCAAAATTGCTAAGTTCTTTCTTCTTAGATTTTTTTCTTGGGTAGAGCTTAAGACATGAAAATTAAATTACAATAAACAGTAAAATTTCTTTATTCAGATTTCAAAATGTAGAGTTTAAATTGTTTAGCAAAATCTTAAACTTCCTTCTAAAAGAGGGGACCATTTAAGGGAAGAAAACATTTACATCTATCACATTAAATGCTGTATAGGTAAACATATAATCCTACACAAACAAAAGATACAATTAACTTTCAAAACCATGGCACCTGTTTCAAATTTTTCAAGGAAGTCCTTGAACAGTAAGAGTATGAAAAGCCATATATTATGAGAGAAGTTATGACATTTGGGGGATAAAAGGACCCTCTGAAATATCTGATAAATAAAATGGACTTGTTTTACAGATAAATGTACAAAATATACAATGCTGACATATCACTTTGAGGGAGTCGTGCTGGCCTATCTAACAACACGTGAAGCTGCAAATTAGGAAGTCCTGTTTCAGAACCAAGAGCTGAGTTAAAAGAGGCTACATGTTGTCTCCCACTGAATTATAATATACTTATTAGAAAATCTACATAAAATTGTGAAAATATTAAACCTGACAAGTACTTCATAGTTCAAAACAAACTACTGTAATGTTTTAACCACATTATATACCCTCTAAGTCTATAAGAACAACCATTTTATCACTGTTAATTCAGAATAAAAATGTACTTCATTAAATAAAACTTTTTAAGGACATGAGATTAATAATATTCAGACTTAATCATGAAGGACAACAAATTCCTGATTAAGGAAAAATCCAAACATCCTTTTGACACAAACCTGTGTTTTTCCAAGAAGTCGATAAGCTTGTTGAACCTTGGTATAATGGTTAATGTCAAAATTCTTGCAGATTTTGGAAAGAGCTACGTCCAGCTGTTCCTATGTCATTAAAAGAAGAAGCAAGACATGGTTAAGGAATTATGTTTTCAAGGCAATGAGAAGAAAACATTAAGACTAATTTCTCACTTTTAGTTAACATTTAAACACACTTACTATCATACCAGATTTAGAAGTCAAAAACAAATTTAAATAAAGTTATAAATTGCAATTGTAAATGTATTAGCAACTATAATCAAGTTTACCAAGATATTAACATGTGAATTTCTATGCCTTAAAACCCATACCTAGTGTTTTACAGGAAACCAAATAATAGTTTTGTAATGAATCTTACTCTTACTACTATTTAATGTTTCCTCAAGCATCTGCTAAAATCTTATATAAACTGAATTTGTGGGACTACTGGAGAACAATAAAACAATCTTTCTCTAATCAACGAAAAGGAATTCTCAACAAAACTACATTGAATTTAAAAGTATATTCCTCAAGGTTTAAGCTCTTATATCTAAATTACTATGCTTTATGGATTTCTATTTCAATGATTTTACTTTGAAATAATTTTTAATATAAATACAGAATAATATCTATTAAGAGTGAAGAAATACTGGGCTCTCAAAAGAAAGCCTTCATTAAAATATTCAGGGAATTGTTAACTTAAGCCACTCAAAGCAGTTGTTTCTGTGACTATCAAATAAACTGTCATTCTCACAATTATTTAATAGCAAATAGTTGCATTTGTGGTCAAAAATTACTTCCTCAAAAGGTAATTTGAAAGTCCAATCTCAACTTTTATAAATACTCTTATCAGGAAAACAATAAAAGACTAGAAGAAACCAAATAATTCTTATTTATTAAAATGAATACCCTCCTTTGCAAAGACTGTCAAGGAAAGAGATGAATTTTGAATGTATGTAACAGGCAAAACATGCTTCATGCTCACAATTACATATCTCTTCCTTTTTAGTTTCTACATTTTTGATGAACTATATGAGTATAATTATGAGGTTTAGGAATTTTGGAGGGTTTTCATCAGCCAATAATTACTTACAAGTAAATTAACTCACTAAAACAATAAAGTAACTGATAATTAAAATATAATTAATACACAGTATTTTGGCTATTATATAATTTATATGAGAATACACCTATGACTAATAGTTTGGAAATTTTTCTTGGAAATGGCAATATTTTCAAATGCTGTTTTGAGATTCCATAATTTACAAGTAAATTTTTACACTAACTTGACCATAAATAGATATTCCAAATGAAAATCAAGAAATTCAGTGATCTAGAGACATTGGTAATAAGATAAAAGCCAAAACACAATGTTGCACCTAGGCTATTCAAAAACTTCTGAAAAGAAAAAGTCATTAAGGTTAGGATATAATCCTTCTTACCTCAATCTGTTCCAAAGTATCTTGCAGCTTTGAATTCAGTTCACTATTAAAAAAGAAATTAAAAAAAAAAAAGAGTTTTTTTCTATTTCTGAGACAAACTAAGTGCTAAATAAATACATACTAACTGAATAATTAATCCGTAAATTCAAAGATTAAGAGTATAGACCGTAAGACATGCTGCTGAATTCTACATATAGATAATGCAATAAGAAAAAGTACTAGAAGGGAATAAGAGTCATTACCAGCAGCAACAGGATTGTGTGAGTAGAAAGAAAGAATCTACAGATAAAAATAAAAAAAACTGAAGAATTAAAATTGATAACTTTTACATAAACAGTGTGTCTATATAAACAATGTTTGTGTGTTTAACAGCCAATTGAATATCCTCTTTCTCAGTGATCTGAAGACTTTTACCCTTTATTTTTATTCTATCTGTTTCAAGTGTATTGGTCATTCAGGAAATGCAAATTAATACTATAAAAACACTATAACAAATGAAAAGAATGGCTAAAAATATTTTTAAAAAATTAAAAATGACACCATCAAATGTTGGCAAGGACGTTGAGCAAACAGAACCACTCATTTGATGCTAGAGGAAGGGGAAACTGATATAACCTCTTGGAAAACCCTAATATCTACTGAAACAACACACACTCTACCTCCCAGCAGGTCTAGTCCTGGATACACACCAAACAGAAAAGCACACAGAATCCTTGCAGCATTATTTTTAATAGGCAAAAACCTGAGGCAACACAACTGTCTAGAATAATTAGATAAGCAAAATGTGATATATTCATACAATAAAATCCTATAGCAATTAAAATTTATGTGAACCCCAAAAACATGTTTGGCAAAAGAAGTCAGTAAAAAATGGTATATACTGTATGCTTCCATTTATTTAAAGTTCTAAACAAGCAAAACCAATTTTGGTGACAGAAGCCAGAACAGTGCTTACCTTAGAAGAATGACAGGGATGAGACATGCGAGAAGTTTGTGGGGTGTCAGAAACTGTTTCTACTTCTAGGTGGTAATTACATAACTATGTTTACTTTATAAAAGCTTACTGAGTTATACTCATACACTTAGGACATGTGATTGAATCTAGATTTTTTCCTCCTTTAATTCTTACGAGGTCAGTAAAAACAAAAATCAATAGAACTAACATTATTTGAATTATTATATCTCACTACTAAAAAGGATGTGATATCTAACAAAATAAATGCAATCACAGAGAACATATTTTAACAAGAAAGAATAAAACCTAATTGTTCTTAAAATAGTACGAACAAGTGAAAGACGTTTAGCACACCAAAATCAAAGGTATTTAAAACTGCTATCTACTGATAATAAACTTGACTCTCAAATTCCTAGCAGCCAAAACAAATAGGGAGGGCCATAGTACTTAATCCAGTGTCTATAACAGAAGAACATACCAGTAGCTCAAAGGGGAAAAATAAATCAAAACAAAAATATAAAAAATCACTTTTGCTTGCATTAAGTTCTGAGAGAAAATTTTGCCAGTGTCTTGATCTCCAAACGCACAACACCCTTGACAATATCCTTACAATACATACAATAATGGGTTCCTTGCATTTGCTTCTTATAGAGCCTTTCAAGGCAAGCTACAGAGATAATACCAGAGTGAGATATAGATAGATATAGATAGTAATCTGTCAGAAAAGTAAAACCAATGTTATACAAGCACACAGTTTTTGATGCTCTCAGTGATAAATGTCCAAACATCTAGAGGAATTAGATCATTTTCTGCAAATAGTATTTATCATAAGCATACTTTGAATTGAAGTTGAGGACTGGAGAGTATATTCTCTAGTAAAAACTGGAAGTGAGCAAAACTATATCCTTTGACAATTAACAGTGTAGGACTGATACCTTATTAGAAAAATTAAAATCTCTAACCACGATTTGTGCCTGAAATATAGCCAAATCCTCAGACATAGATTAAGGGAATACTTGCAGGTAGGACTGAAATTTCCTTAAAAAAATAATTCTAGGACAATTCCTGCCAAAAAAATAATGAACGGATAAATAAGTGAATGAAGAATGAAAACTATTGTCCCCAAAATAATTCCCCCAAAAGGATAGCTATGGTGGTTGTCTTAACACTTTCAAAGAATTAAATAAATCCTCACCCAATCCCAAGAAAAGCAAAACAAAATAAATCAGTATCTTCTCTCCCTCAGAGCTGTTCCTTCTCCCATGTTCTCTGTCTCGATTCACAGCATCACCACCTATTCAAACAAAGCTGAAAATGTCAGCGTCATCTTGCATTCTTCCCTCTCTATATGTAATTGGTAATCAAATCCTGATGATTCTACCATTTCATTTCAATATTTCCCATATCCACCTGTGCTTATCTTTTCTCAATTCTATGTCCTAATTCAAGCATTATCACCTTTTGCTTAGGGAATATAAATCATTCTGTTACAAAGATACATGCACGTGTATGCTCACTGCAGCACTATTCACGATAACAAAGACATGTGAATAGCAAAGACGTGAATAGCAAAGAAATGAGTCAACCCAAATGCCCATCAATGACAGACTGGATAAAGAAAATGTGGTACATATACACCATGGGATACTATGCAGTCATAAAAAGGAATCAGATCATGTCCTTTGCAGGGACATGGATGAAGCTGGAATCCATCATCTCCAGCAAACTAATACAGGAATAGAAAACCAAACACCACGTGTTCTAACTTATAAGTGGGAGCTGAACAATGAGAACACATGGACACAGGGAGGGGAAAAACACAGTGGGGTCTATCAGGGGATGGGTGGGAAGAAGAGCATCAGGAAAAATAGCTAATGCATGCCAGATTTAATACCTAGGTGACGGGTTGATAGGTGCAGCAAACCATCATGGCACTCATTTACCTATGTAACAGACATGCACATCCTGCACATGTACCCGGAACTTAAAATAATGAAAAAAAAAAATAGCCCTTTGTCAGATGAGTAGGTTGTGAAAATTTTCTCCCATTTTGTAGGTTGCCTGTTCACTCTGATGGTAGTTTCTTTTGCTGTGCAGAAGCTCTTTAGTTTAATTAGATCCCATTTGTCAATTTTGGCTTTTGTTGCCATTGCTTTTGGTGTTTTAGACATGAAGTCCTTGCCCATGCCTATGTCCTGAATGGTAATGCCTAATATCCAGAATCTACAATGAACTCAAACAAATTTACAAGAAAAAAACAAACAACCCCATCAAAAAGTGGGTGAAGGACATGAACAGACACTTCTCAAAAGACATTTATGCAGCCAAAAAACACATGAAAAAATGCTCATCATCACTGGCCATCAGAGAAATGCAAATCAAAACCACAATGAGATACCATCTCACACCAGTTAGAATGGCCATCATTAAAAAGTCAGGAAACAACAGGTGCTGGAGAGGATGTGGAGAAGTAGGAACACTTTTACACTGTTGGTGGGACTGTAAACTAGTTCAACCATTGTAGAAGTCAGTGTGGCGATTCCTCAGGGATCTAGAACTAGAAATACCATTTGACCCAGCCATCCCATTACTGGGTATATACCCGAAGGACTATAAATCATGCTGCTATAAAGACACATGCACACGTATGTTTATTGCGGCACTATTCACAATAGCAAAGACTTGGAACCAACCCAAATGTCCAACAATGATAGACTGGATTAAGAAAATGTGGCACATATATACACCATGGAATACTATGCAGCCATAAAAAATGATGAGTTCGTGTCCCTTGTAGGGACACAATGAAACTGGAAATCATCATTCTCAGTCAGCTATCGCAAGGACAAAAAACCAAACACTGCACGTTCTCACTCATAGGTGGGAACTGAACAATGAGAACACATGGACACAGGAAGGGGAACATAATACTCTGGGGACTGTTGTGGGGTGGGGGCAGGGGGGAGGGACAGCATGAGGAGATATACCTAATGCTAAATGACGAGTTGATGGGTGCAGCACACCAACATGGCACATGTATACACATGTAACAAACCTGCACATTGTGCACATGTACCCTGAAACTTAAAGTATAATAAAATAAAATAAAAAAATAGCTTCCTAACGAATCTGCACATGCAACACACCTAATCAATCTATCCATTTATTTGACAAACACCATCAACCAAACATTGTACAACATCCTTCAAAAAGCTGTCAAAAATAGCTCTGAGCAGGGGTCTAACTTCACATTGGATCTGGTCAATATTCTATATGATTTGGCAGACACAATGTTGTCAAAAGGCTTTATGCAAGGCAAATGCTATCTAGTCCTGTGGGCTCTACCATTTCCTGTAGTCTTACATCTGGCAGCCTCACATTTATATGACCTGCCTGGTCCCTAAAGACATCTGAGTGCAGCTCTTAAGTAAAGCAAAAATAAAACCACATTAATCTCCTGCTTTAAATCTTTTGGTGGCTCCCTATTAAACTAACGAGAAAAGCCCCAAATTAGTATGGCATGTAAGACCTTTAACAATCTGACATGAAAAAAATAACTTCGCATTGACTTCTCAATGCCTATATTTTAGACATATGTACTGTGCACAGCACCTGAACCAAACTCCAGACTTTCACACCCTCAGTTCTTGTACTAGTGCTCACAGTAACTTGAATATCCCTTCTTCCTTTCTCACTCACAAACATCCATCTATCTTTCCAGGCTTTATTCGAATACCATATTCTCTGGGAAGTCCTTCCTTGCTAAGTAACTACCCCCACAACCTTCATAATACTCTGTTTACAGCATCCTGTATTACAGTAAGGAATACCTGTGGCTCTATCTCCAAGGCACAAGTGTTTAAGGCACTGTGGCTTACTCACCAGTGACTCCCCAGAACTAAATTTACTACCTAACTCAGAGCAGGTAATAAATATTCTAAGTCAAATTTGTAATTCAAAGAAAAATGGTAACATTTTGCCATCATTCCATTAGCCCCTATTCTTTACCTCAATAAATAAAACTATGGAGATAGAAGGAAAGGGAAGAGAATGTTTTAGAAGAAAAAGAACCACACTGAACTCTGGGTCTGCAGGAGCCTTAGCAAGAAAAGAGAGATGAGTAAGAGTTAAAGACAGTTCCACTATCATATGGAGTTCAAAATTTCACCCAAGGCTGATCCTAGAGTAACAGAAGCAGAGAGGCAAGGACAAGTGGAATAATGGGTAATTCGGAACTGGTAAACATATTCCTTTAGGGAATATTTTGAGTCTGGAGGAAAAAGAAATATATCTGGATTCATTCACAAGTGAAAGCAATGATTTCTTCAGCTTCTCCATCAAAACAAATGGGCTTCAGTGTTAGTTTATGAAATTATAATAAACCTAGATGTTTTTATGGCTGTTGTTAAAGGTAAATAATTCTATATCCCATTTATTAAGATTTAATGCAAATGTGGTAAGGTAAACAGCATATGGAAGATTACAAACATAAAAATCTATAAATCAAAAATTTGGTTTCATTAAAAATGCTTTCAAAATGTACAACTGCAATTTGACAACAATTTACTACTAATTAAAAATACATCTATAAAATTATGTGATTAAATTACAGTGGACATTAACTGTACAGCTTTTAAAGAAGCTCTTAGCCATCATTTAGAAACATGAATTCAATCCATTTTGATCAATTAATCGAAGTATGTTAAAAGGATCTATTCATAAACATTTTGATAAATAAATGCAACATTATGGTCAAAAAATTACCAGTTCTAAGATGGAAGGCTAAAAGCCTTTAAAAGCGATCTGCAAGCTGAATGGAATGAATCAAACAATTCTGCAAAGGGTTTTTACCATCACTACAGGAAATATTAGGAACAATTTATCCATAAAGAACCAATTAATAGTGTTCTTTAAACAACTAATCTAGGACACACATACACTCACAAGAATGAGTCCTAGAAAGGTTGCATATAAATCAAGATTTTGAACAAATCTGACTGTACAGAAAGACAAGATGGCACAGCGATAATATCTTAATGATCTTTCCCTGGTCTGTTATTAATGAACCATATGATTTAAGTCAAGTCCTTTAATATCTCTGGGCATCAGTTTCCTATATAAAGGTGGGCTAGATACAAAGGGTTGCTTCCAGCTCTAATGTTTCATGATTTTATTATATGCTGAAGACAAGTTACTCAATTGCCCAATTTGTAAATGGTTCAGTAAAGTTCTAAAACTTTTAGAATGAGCTTAAGTAAATGTACTTCCAAGTTTATACTGTATCTCCATGGCCCTAAGACATTGACGTTCCAGTCTGTTTAAATCAGAGCCTATTCCAGTGGTTTTCAATCTACTCACAGGAAGCAGAGAATTTATCAGCAGACCTCAGAGAAACTGATTTTTCAATATTCTAAAGCTAAACCAACAACTCTTAAGTACCATGAAGCGTCTATGTGATCCTTCAAACCATATATAACCAGGCTATAACAGAACTCCTAAGATCACTTTGGATCTAACTAGATCTCTGTCTTCACTTAACTTCACTTAACTCTGTTAATAAATCCCTGACCTTGCCCAGGCGCAGTGGCTCACGCTTGTAATCCCAGCACTTTGGAAGGCTGAGGCGGGTGGATCATCTGAGGTCAGGAGTTCGAGACCAGCCTGGCTAACATGATGAAACCCCATCTCTAGTAAAAATAGAAAAAAAATAGCTGGGCATGGTGGCGCACACCTGTGGTCCCACCTACTCAGGAGGCTGAGGCAGGAGAATCACTTGAACCAGGGAGGCAGAGGTTGCAGTGAGCCGAGATTGTACCACTGCACTCCAGCCTGGGTGACACAGTGAGACTCTGTCTCCAAAAAAAGAAAGAAAGAAATCCCTGACCTAATCTATCACCACAAAGCTCAGAGTCCAATACTAATATGTTCAAAACATCTCCAACTTTATTAACTGTAATTCTAGATCAGATATCGGAACCCACAGGCCAAATCCAGCTGGCAGTCTGTGTTTCTAAATAAAGTCTTACTAGAACATAGCCACATCCCTTTGTTTACTTTTCGTCTACAGCTACTTTCAGACTACAAAGGCAGAGTTGAATAGTTCCAACAGAGACATATGGCATGGAAAACCTAAAATATTTACTATCAGGCCCTTTAAAGACAGTTTGCCAAGCCCATGCTAGAGTTCAGCAGAACTTTTTGCTGGTGAACTGATAAAAGTTAAAACAGGAAAGAGATATATGTGTGTATATGTGTCTGTGTGTATATATATATATAAAGTACATATTTCTTTAATTATTTTTTAAAAATTAGTAAGCTGTAAAAGTGGTTTACTCCAGGGATTAGGAAAGAAAGGGAAGGGTGAATGGGACAGAAAGAAAACTGCTTTTTATTTAAAACCCTCTTGTTTATTAGGATTTTTGCCATGTGAAACTATTATTTTACATTATTTAAAACAGCACAGCATGGCAGAGGGAGGCAGAGAAAAACAAGTTAAAATAGAAGATAAGGAGTGCAGGTGTTATCAAAACTTGGTCCAAGCTGACCAACCAACAAGCACTCAGGATCTAGACAATGGATCAAGCTAGAAGGCCTGGCAACCTAGCAGAAACAATCAGTGTTCAAACATTACTCAAGGCAGGGCTCCTTATGTCCCTGACCCTAGAGGAAGAAAGCAGGCACATCTTGCTATAAAGAAATTAAATGCAATAGGGGAAGAAAAGTTCCCAGTATTACTATATTTGTAAGCTATGTTCATTTGCCATATGACGTAAAGACATTCTACAACCTACAATTTTCTCTCAACTACCAAGATCATATTCTGAGAAAAAAATGAAGGAATTCTTGAAAGATTATGAGACATTTAATACATCTGTTTACGTTAAAGTACAGTACTCAACAAACGAGTTCAGTAGTACACACACTTTACAGTGCATAATACAAAAGCTATCAGGCTCCCTCAAGTAGTTTCTTTCAAATGAAATACAATAATAAAGCAGTTTTGACTTTTAAAAATAACTTTCCTTGAAACAAATTGAGACAAATTTCAAGTGAAAAAGAAATTAAGTGCTTCATTCACAGATGCACTTTAGCATAAACACATTCTGATTCTTATTCTCAATAAATCCCAACTATATGACTCTCTGTCGATCAACTCAGGAAATATCAAACAATGTAAAAATGTTCTCTCAGTTATAAAAGTGAACAAAACTGGGATTACTGTATCTTTTATTAAAGATGCTGAAACATGGCACATCTCAAGGAAGACACAAGGTGCAGAGGAAGTGCCAGTTCTCTTTCATTTTTCAACCAACTGGGTGCATCACTATATGACAGTCATTCCTCAGTCTATGTGGGGGATTATTCTGAGACCCTCCATAGACATCAAAATCCATGGATGCTCAAGTTCTTTATATAAAATGGCACAGTACTTGCATATAACCTATCCGCATCCTCCTTATACTTTAAATCATCTTGATTACTTATAATGTCTAATACAATGCAAATGTATGTAAACAGTTATATTGTATTATTTTTTATTTTTATTATTTTTATGATTGCATTGTGATTTTTGTGTTGTATTGTTATTATTGTTGCTGTTTTTTCTTTCCAAATATTTTCCATTTTCGGCTGGTTGAATCCAGAGATACAGAACACATGGATACAGAGAGCCGATTCTACTTGGCATTTCATGTATTAAACTACCTAGTCATATAATCTGAGACTTACAAGATATAGAGTCAGTATTTCTTTATGCAGAAGCAAATATGTAAATTGTTTTTCCTATTTTCAGAATCATAAGAGTCAGCCCTTAGTTTTTCCATCTCAGCTACTCCAAGTAACTCTCCTTAGAGAGCTGGCACTCTACCAAAAACAAAAACCTTATTTCCAATAAAGGAGTGATGTGACTAGGAAAGAAAAGAGGAACACATAATCTGCCAAGAAAAAATTAACAAGTAGACAAGTAGGTATACTGTGCATATAAACTTGCTTAAAATATTTTTTAAAAATCACATCAGAATTCAGAAATGTTCTATATTATGGGGTGATTCTCTCAAAAATCATTTCTAAAAGCAAAATATTTATGATTCTCTAGTCATCAACAAGAATTAGGATAGATATAAATGTTTTTAAAATTGAGAATATATAAATTCAGTTGGAAGTTAATTACTGTTCCTAAGATTACTAGAATGTAAAATGCATATTCACTCTAATTCACTCATGTCCAAGCAAAGATTAAATCTTGCCTTTGGCTAAGTTCCACAAGCCCAAGTCAATTAAATACATTTTAAAAGTGTGGATGAATCCTGTATGAGTAGGCCCAACTACAGAGCTCAAGAACAGGTGCAACACTGTACTGGGAAGACCACAGGAAACAGAGCGAAAGAAAGAAAAATGCACAGAAAAAAAAAAAAAAGAAAAAAAAAGAGGTGTATCTAATTTATACAGACAAAAATAAAAGAATATTAGAATAACAATGTCTTTTATCTTTGTGGACTCGACGTGACCCACATGTCAATTAACTCTATCCTTATATCCCACATTATATCATCTACAAAAGAAGTGAACAAACTTATTATGTTCTCCCATATAAACAAAAGAGTGAAACAACAGGTGAAGGGAAAGAGGGAATGGTGTTAGGCAGGTGAATGGTGGCTGGCAAAGGATACTGTGCTGGTATGGGGTGGAGAAGAAACGCTAGCGGAGGGGGTATCATCACCACCAGACAGCTCCAACTGATAGCCCTGCTCTCTGAGTCAACCTGACACTGTCACTAAATCACCAAGTTAAAAACACAACTTTATCTAAGTTTTCCTAAGATACCTAAAGTAAAACCCCATTACAAAGAATTCCTTGGGATATCTGAATGTATGTGTGAGGTATTTTTACCTATTTGCAGAGAATAATACCAATCTTTCTTATTATCACATGCATGACTCACATATCTAAACATAGCATGCTTCTTATACACTGTATTACCTAAAATAATTGTTAATTTAAATCTTTTCCATTTCAACCTTTTAACCTCATTCGATAACTGTAGCCACACCTCCTCCACATATCAGTATATCCATTAATTTAAAAAGTGCTCAGAAGCCACTTGATATCAATTTTTAAAAGCCCAAATAAGAATTTCTTTCAAAGACATTTTTTACAGTTAACACTCATCATGTAAGACATTTACTTTAGCATAGCTAAAATAGATTTTTAATTATATAAAAGTTTCAACACATCACCTGCTCCCTCAATTTCCTGCCACCCAATTCCATGCTCATTCTTTCCTACTATAATAGACAGTGACCTTTTCAAAGTCAATCTCTGCTATAATCCCTGCAAAGCCTTAGTATATTATTATGCTATTTTATTTTCAGCTTCTCACTCTCTCCTACCAATTTTCAAATATTGAGGTTTCCTCTTCTTAATTCTATATCTGTCCTCATCACAAAATTTCCTCACCTTACACTTGATAGTTCAACCAACTCCCACCAAATCTGTCCCCAAAAGGTCAACCATAACTTCTTTGTTGCTATAAATCCAATAGATACATATTTTCAGTCTTCATTTTGCTTGGTATCTCTGCAACAAAGATTTCATTTCTGGTGTAGACAGTTTCCTATTCACAACCCTCATGTCCTGGCCTACCTTAAGTCTTCCTGCTCCTCATTCAGGTCCTCCTTAGTCTTGATCCCGGAAGGAGAGTTAGATCCGAATGCTTCTACTGTATGCACAACTTCCTTCTCTCTATAGCCTAATTCTATGGGTGCCTACTTTAATATAAGTCCTTCTTGATAGATTATGTTCTTTATGAAACCAGGGATTATACTGATTACACTGTATGTGGTTTATCACCATGCTGACAATTTCAAAGCAAAGTACCTGGCATAAACACTCTGTAAACTGCCTGAATTATTTTCACCCAATAAACAAGCTGTTACTATATAACAGATTTATCACTACAAAATGAACTAAATGGATGCTTTGGTTCAAATAGATTTGCTTTTTCAGGACCCAGAATGGCTTGTTGGAAATCTCTAAATACATTCAACATACTAAAACTAATTCTCTATTTACTTAACCTAATAAGTGTAAATGACATCGTCAAGTTTCTACTAATGACAGTTAATCACCTCAAAATGGACAAAATGAAAGTATCACTGGTACTACTCAATTTATATCCTAACCAAATAAAAAACGTGTTAACTTCAAGCTGGGCACGGTGGAGTTAGAGACCAGCCTGGCTGACACGGCAAAACCCCATCTCTACTAAAAATACAAAAATTAGCCGGGCGTGGTGGCGTGCACCTGTAATCCCAGCTATTCAGGAGAATGAGGTAGGAGAATCACTTGAACCCAGGAGGCATAGGTTGCAGTAAGCCAAGATCACGCCACTGCACTCCAGCCTGGGTGACAGAGTGAGACTCCATCTTTAAAATAAAAAACAAACAAACAAAAAAACGTGTAACTTCAATCTGCACATTTTAAAGAAAAAAAAAACCATAGAGACTTAAATAGCATTTCTGGGAGGAAAATATCTAGCCCTTAGCCTATAACCAGCAAAGACTTGTAATATGAGATAATTTTTTTAAAATTAATTCAAACTTATATTAATGTTTTGCTCTATTACAATTCTTTTAGTTTTCAGGTACTAGCAATCAACATCTACAACAACAGTGAGTCATGCTCACTGAATGCCAGAATTTCCATACAGGAGAGACAAAGGGGATGCAATCTGGGATGGGTATGAATTTAATTTGAAACTGGATTTGTTTGGCAAGCACACTATTTTACGTTGATTGTACATTTATTTGTGATGGCTCTAGAGGAATGTTGGAAATTACACCCAGGGATTAGAACTTCCCCAAGACTGTCACAAGTGATGCAAATTCTTCATTTTAAGCAAACCAAAATGCTATTAATAAAGTTAGAGATAATAGCAAAATATACAGTGGCTATTTTTCTGCTGTATATTTAATAATAAACAAAAGACATAAAACATTGAACACATAATCACTTAACTATTACAAACATGATTCTTATATAAATTGAAATCATACTTAAATTTTCCAAAAGACTTTTTATCACGATGAGCCAAACACTTGAACCATCTGGATCTTAAAAACAAGCTGCAATAATATCCTCAATATTTATAAGCTGGGCAAAGTTAAGGAAGAATTCCCAAGAGATGCATTGGAGATATGAACAGATAATTTATTCTTGTCTACAACTCTATAAAAATAGCATCAGTTGGATTGGAAAGAATATGAAAAACGAGTTTCAATGAGGTGACAAGAAAAAGCAGGAATGAAAAGTATCTTTCACACCTTAAAGCCTATTATTTATAATTTTATTGTACTGCCCATATATAAATATGAATGTTAAACTAGAACACAGCACTTTACACTAACTTTCAATATTTATTAACATTTTTACACAGCTGCTACATAAGAAGCTGACAACAGAATCTGTTTTAAAACTTTTACATGACCTTACCTTATACAACTGTAATGTTTAAAAGTGCTGGCAGCTTTTTGACATTCAAGGCACAACTGAATAGCTCCTGGATAATCTTCCTCCTTAAGTTAACAACAACAGGAGTCATTAGAATAGAAACATTTTTTCTTAAAGACCCTGATAAAAAAAAAACCTCTGTTCATATTCTAACCAAAAGTTACAGAATCAAAAAAGTTTAATTCCTCTTAGAATATCAACGATAGATAAGTGACAAAATATAAGAGGCAACTAGTTCCAGGCCTAAAATATATACATAGAAGAAATATTTAAAATATTCTATTCCTTCAAAGTAATAGCCCCCTGAGACCATGACTTATGGATAAATCCTACATTAAATCATTAGCTGCTTCACAGGAAAGGTTTTCTTTAACTGTTAACATATCTTCTTTCAGTAATGCCTACATAAAATGTTTCAAAATAGTATGCATTCTATTTGTAATTGATAGTCAACAATTTACCACCAAGAAATCAATAAATAGTTCTAAAGAAATACATTTCGAAAAAAAATACTAATTAATAAACTCAAGAGTATTTTTATCACCTAACAGTAATTTAATGCCCAGTGAATTTTTCATATGGGTTTCTGAAACCCTAGTTAGCAGTAATAGTTGAGAAGTAATAAAACAATTATACAGAAAACCACAAAAACTTTTCCCTGTGCTCAATTCGAAATTCAACAGATGCAATTCAAACCACTGGTGATGCTGATAATGACAAAGTACCTACCCCAAGGAGCTCAAGTATTATGAGGAAACACACATATTACATTATGCTTTGGAGAATCTTATGACAGAAGTAGACAGAAAATGCTAAAAATGCATCAAAGAAAAAACAGATGGCTCACTCAGAAAAGCAATTAATACATGATACTGAACAAAACTAAAGTATCACACATTCCTTAAATTACTACTATATGTTAGATGAAAAAGATGTTAATTTTTATGCTATTTGGATGCAATACAATCAAACAAGTTAACATTCCAATGTTAGAAGATAAATGTTTTCCCAAATACATTTGCTTTTCTAAATGAAGTAATACCATGTCAATAGAAAAAGGCTCCAGAGCAAGAATCTTTGACATGTCTATGTCAAAGAATCTTACATGTCTAAAAATATTCTTTATATCATAAACCCATTTGAGAAAAACGCACTTCTGAATTTTGTCTGCTTTAATGTTTCTATATATCAGTAGGACCCTAAATTTCCAAAACTTGTTAACTTACCTCCAGCATTTCACTTAACCGTACATCTGTTCTTTGCTGAAAAAACAAAAATCAAAGGTAAAATCTGTTTCAACCACAAAATTCAGTTTTAATTTTTATAAAATGACCCATATATACCAATGTTTTTATAGTTCTCAGAGATTTCAGAAGTCCAATCAGCAACTGACGTTTCCTTTGATTTGCAAGAAGGCCTAAACTAGCTTGAGTAAAACCTTCCTTTGCAATATTCAAGTGTCTGCAAAAGTGAACAATAAATAGTTAAAAGTTTTTTATTATAATAAGAATACTATCCACACAGAACAGTTAGGTACCTAATGAAGCAGTGAAATGGATGACTATTAAAACCAAGGATTTAAACTACTATTTGACAAATGTACTCAATGGCCAGTCTAAACCAGCACTACTCAGAACACCACGAGAAGATTGGTGCCAATTCACAACCTGCTAGTGGTCTATAACAAAAAATTACAAAAACTGAGAATAAGCGCTTAAAAACACAGTGCAAAAACTGACAGAATAATTATGCTTTGTGACTCTAATAATTAAAAAAATTAAGACTGTATTATCTGTCTTTCCTTTATTTCATTTGCTTAGTAATTTGTTTTTATTGCATTTTTAAAAAATCACAGCCTGTAACAGATTGGAAATTTTAGAAAAAAGTAGGTCCTTTACAACAGTTTGTGAAGCACTAGTCTAAATAATATAAAAATAGTAATTTTTTAAAACCCATAAGTACACTTAGAGATATTTCCTACAAACCCTCTTAGTGTAGTCTTTAGATCATAATATATGTTCGCTTAAGGAATGATATTCTAGAAACCACAGCCATAATAAAAAAATCAATTATAAATTATAGATTCCATAGTTATTCTTGAAATATTGTCCAGCTTAAAGAACAAAATATCATCAAAAGCAATACCTTCTCCCATTTGTACAGATAACAGCAGCTAACTGAAGACCTGTCTGCAATGAGGTAACTCTTTCAAGTTCCTATGGAAAGATTAGATACAGGTTATTGTTGGAGGTATTTTATTTTTCTTTCTTATTTAGATAGTACTCTAACAAAAACTCTAGTCAGATTCAAAGAAAACCTGCTTGAAAAACAAAGTAGCAACAAAAATACCTGAACTTGAAAACTATTAGTATATTTTTCACAAAATTATTTAAAATGACTACTTGTAACTGATTTTCACAATGACAGATGACAAAATATTTAGTCAGTATTGCTTGTAAAGAAATCTAGACCCAACTTGTTGTAGACAGGAATAAACAAATACCAGTAATATATCTGTTTAAATTTCTACCCAAGAGAACTTCACAAGGTAATTGAAGGATATGACAAATATGCTTTCTGTTTACTAAGATGCTTTGACAATGAAAGTCTTCATTTGAACATTGGTAGACATTTCAATGGATTTTGAAGGCTCTGATTTTCTGATGAAAACAGATTCAGTTAGACAGTACCAATTTTATCATATTTTAAAGCTGGATTGTTATATTGCCAATGAGTGGTCAATATTGGTGAATCTATTTGTTTAAATGTTAATGGGAGCAATTTTCACTGGCTCTTCTAAAGTTTGAAAAACCCAAGGGATCACTTTAGAATCATATATAAAAACCCTTCGCTTCTTCAGTTTGGTAAATTACCCCAAAAGAAAAAGGAAAATATACATACATACATATACACAAACACACCCAAAGACAGTCAATATGTTGCTATAGAATTATTGACAAAAAATACAATATTTTAACAGTTTCAAATGTAAATCACTCAAACATTTAAAAATTCTACTACAAAAAATAACAAATATTACCCTACCTTTACATAAGCAGGCTGTTTTTCAAGGATTAAATCTGCCACTTTTTTAGATACCTATAAGAAGATGTAATCAAACAAAGGAAATAAAAGAACAAGCTTCATGCTTTCTATGATATTTTACATTTGAATTTTTAAAAGAATATTCCATAGATCTCCCCAATAGCTTTGGGAGCAGATATTGGCATACTATGGTCATACACATTTCCCTGGGCTATGAAACTAGTAAAAGAGGTAATATAATAAAGCACATAGCACAGGTCCTGGTCCTTAACAGAAACTCAATAAATCGTCATTATTATTGTTAATAATATGTGTATCATTATCTGATTTACCTAATATTGACCAAAAACTCTAACCATCTTTAAGGGAATAGGATTTGATTGAAAAAGATGAAATTGTTAAGCAGATTTTTAATAAACTGAATTTATGGAGACAGTATCTGGGAAAAAGAACTTGCTTGTATCCTTTAGATCCTTTATGCTGCCTAAGAAGACAAGCAAGTAGTTTGGTCCTCCACTTCTGAAAAGCTGAAAACATGTTTTTTGCAATGCTATGAAGATATCTTAGGTTGTGTGTATTGTTCTATGAATAATATTAATGTATGCAAGTTAGAAGTATAATGATTTTGAACATGAGGCTCTAATTCCACCATTTCAGGGTCCCTGCCAACTTCACTAACAGAGATAGCACATGAGGCATGAAGCAGGACACACAGAAGGTATTTAGGGAATGTTTGCTCCAGAAACACAACTGGCTCCCCTTCCTCAGGCCAACTGAGAACAAAACATTGCACACCCACTACACTACTGCATTAATCCTTTCACATTTTCTTAATCTGCTTCAAGCATCTTTGAAATTACATAAATCAATTTTTAGATACACTCATTGTTTTTGTCTAGAAAAAAGGAATTCCATTAAGGTTAAGAAAATCAAATTTTAAATGGCTTTTAGACTTCAATTAATGAAAAAATATCAATGTTAATCCTAAATATCATTTTAAGAATTCCAAAGGTTCCACAGGATTGTCTAGTAATAGAGAGTACTGGTCTGTGGCCTGTGAGGAACTGGGCTACACAGCAGGAAGTGAGTGGCAGGTGAGCAAGCCAAGCTTCATCTGTATTTACGGCCGCTCCCCATCACTTGCATTACAGCCTGAGCTCCACCTCCCATCAGATCAGCGGTGACATTAGATTCTCATAAGAACTCTAACTCCATCCCTACTGTAAACTGCACATGCGAGGAATCTAGGTTGTGTGCTCCTTATGAGACTCTAATGCCTGATGATCTGTCACTGTCTCCCATCAGATGGGACCATCTAACTGCAGGAAAACAAGCTCAGGGATTCCACTGATTCTACATTATGCTGAGTTGTATAATTATTTCATTATATATTATGATGTAATAATAATAGAAATAAAATACACTATAAATGAAATGCACTTGAATCATTCTGAAACCATCCCCACCCCACCCCTGCCAATTCATAGAAAAATTGTCTTCCACAAAACTGGTCCCTGGTGCCAAAATAATTGGCAACAACTGCTCTAGAGCTCAAATCCCTTCTCCTGCCCAAGACTGCCCTATACCACCACTGCTACTTCCAAGCAGACCCTAGCACCCACTGAGACTTCTGAGTGAAACAGAAAAGTATACCTTCCTTTGTTTGCCAGTTGTATTATTAAAAATCATATCTTAAATTCAAACAGATAAACTTATTACTACTGGTCCTTTTGTTGAAAAAAATTAATACACATGCTACCATTAATGAATCCCTACAGTAGAGTTTGAATTTCATAAAGTGGGTTTAGCCTAACATGAAAAAATTATAGAATCAGAGAATTTTACTACATTAAAGAAAATGCAAGCCTAACCTATCACTTTACTGATAAACAAAAGGGAGTCACTGAGGTTAAATGACTTACTCAACATCATAATTAAATCGTGACTACAACTCAGACTTTCTGAATCTCAGGGGGACATTTATTCTGAGAGAATACTCCATTGCAGGGCAAGGCATAGTGGCTTGTGGCTGTAATCCCAGTGCTTTGGGAGGCTGAGACAGGAGAATCGCTTGAGCCCCAGAGTTTGAGACCAGCCTGGGCAACAGTGAGATGTCATCTCTACAAAACATTAAAAAAATAGCCAGACTAGTGGCACATGCCTGTAATCCCAACTACTCAGGAGGCTGAGGTGGGAGGATTATTTGAGTCCAGAAGGGAGAGGCTGCAGTGAGCCATGATCGTGCAACCGCACTCTAGCCTGGGCAACAGAGCAAGACCCTGTCTCAAAAAACAAAACGGAATACTCAGTTACAAAACTATGGGTAGGGAAATCATATGTGTATGACAAGGAGCCTAAAAGTACTTACTAATCTAAAACAAAGTTCAAAGTTCTTTGATCACATTTAGGATTCCAGAGAGAAAATTCCAAGTTCTAGAAGCAAATCTATCAAGGTAACATAAGGAAAACCATATTCATTAAATTTTTAATATAAATGCATCATTTGAATCAGTCATGTTAAATAACAAGATTTGTTTCTATGTTAATTGTTAGTTAAAACCATAAATCTGCAAACATTATACCTCTCTGTTGTGTTTCATCTAGAGTTTTGTCAGAAAGAAATGTGTTTTTTTTTTTACTTACTGCAGCTTGCTGTTGTTTCAATTTGTCTCTATACGCCTCTAATTCTTGCAAATTGAGAACAGGTGGAAGCTTCTACAGAAAAAAATTCATGAATGAAGAGGAAAAAATTAATTGTTTAATTTGGTTTCATTTACCTGGACCCTTCTGACTACTGAACTACAAACTGTGCATACAAAACAGTGTCACATCCCACTGCCCTCCATGCTGCCTGTCCTCCCAACCTCCCTCCTAGGTTCCAACCACAAAAGCCTATACATCTTTAGTACACAGACCTCTGGTTCCATCCCTCATTCAGCCTTGTTACCTCCACTGCTGCTGCTCTGCCTTCTGAGAAACCCCACTACCACTGGGGACTCTGGACCCTAGGCTGACAGACACTGCTGCCATGGCCTGTGATAGGAGAACGTGAGAAAGTAACTAACCTAACCCCAACTCTACCATCCACAGATATATCTCTATTTGTTTATGATAGAACTCAAAACAGATTTCTCCTCTGGAATATTACAAACCATAAGTACTACTGTGTGACAGTTGTTGGACTACATTCTGGATTACATCAGCTTTCAGAGGACAGTATGGGAAACTAACCAAAAAATGCATACCGTATACAGGGAAACACTCTCAGTCAACTGATTGATGAAACTTCAAACTGAGTTGGGGACTGACTGTGAATAATGCATATAAAGTATATATGCATACAGCATTTGGTTGTATCTAAGACTAAATTTCACTATTCTGACTTTTGTTAAAGTTCTTATAAATTTAAAATGTCACTATTATAAACACTATGGCATAAGAATTTTTATCATCACTAAACAATTATGTAAATACATATTTCATAATTAAAAGTCTGAGCTTCTCTAAACATAGACAATATAAAATAGGATAGAAACAGCATACTAACACATTAAATATTAACAATTGAAAACCAGAAATACAGAAATGTTTCCCTGAATGGTTGTATTTAAAGTTACATTTAAAAAATAATAATTTCATCGCTAAACAATGCTGACAGTTGATTTAATCACAATGTGGTAACCACAGACCTATTCTGCTACCAAAAATACATAAATGCCTCAAAAAAGTATTCAAATCTCACAAATCCAATCACTGAACAAAATAGGCCTTAGCTATGTTTTAATGAAATTCTGTTTACCTCCAGCTCATATTTAACAATATCAAATGAATCCGCAGAAAAATATACTTGTTCAATACTATTAATAAGCTCTTGTTCAGCTTGAGGGTCACTTGGCTGTTCTCGAAGTTCCCTGAATTCTTCCTTTAAGAAAAAAAAATCACAATTATAGTAATTGTAGCTGTTAAAATTATATCTGCATGGAAATAAATGATCATTTGTCTTAACAGTCACATCTACCTGGAACGGTTCTGACCAAGGATACAAACCAACAGAAACCAGAAAAGTTCACAGGAAATTAGGAACTAGCCAACCATTAACACTAATAACTACAGAAGAAAACTAGCCAGCTTGAATATTCAGATTTTATTCTCAATTCCTTGCATGTCAACAAGGTTGATAAAAATTTTAATGTTCAACAAAAGAAAAAAAAGTGACTACCTAAACCTATCATACATACATATCACAGATATATACATTTTACTATTTAATAATATTCTAAAATCTGTCTCACCACAGATAATAAGGGAAGAACACCTCAATAACTTCTGGGTCACAGTCAACTTTGGAGCCCTGAGCAGAAGACATCAACTCTGCTAAAAATATCTCAGTACTCAGCTAAGAAACAGTGGCTCCAGAAAAGGTTCACAAATTTAGTTCTGTAATTCTATGAGGCTTCCTTCAAAGTGGATTGCTGTTACAATTAATGATCTGATTATGAACCTAAACTTCTCTATATGATAAAATGCTTTCTTTCTAGTGATACAGAATGGAGGTTCTGTGGATTTGAAAAAGAGCATGACAGACAAATCCCTAAACCCAATGTCAGCATCCTTATCCTATGCAATTTCACTACATAATCAGATAAAGCTTCAGTTAACTAGTAAATTTGTACAATTCAGATACCCACTCCCCTGCCACACTAGTTAATCAAGACATTATTATAGACATATAACAAGTTAGCCATGTGATTTTTAATTCAAATTAACCTCAAATACATTTATATACACAAAAAGGAACTATTGTTTTAAATCATTTTACAGTAATTAAAATAATACAATAAAAATACTAAGGAAATGTACAAAAATTATCTGGTCAGTTAAAGAACAGTATATTTTTCTTTTTTATTTTTTATTATACTTTGAGTTCTGGGGTACATGTGCAGAATGTGCAGGTTTGCTACATAGATGTACATGTGCCATCGTGGTTTGCTGCACCCATCAACTCATCATCTACATTAGGTATTTCTCCTAATGCTATCCCCCCCAGCCCCCCACCCTCCAAAAAGCCCCAGTGTATGACGTTCCCCTCCATGTGTTCTCATTGTTCAACTCCCACTTATAAGTGAGAACATGTGGTGTTTGGTTTTCTATTCTTGTGTTTGCTGCGAATGATGCTTTCCAGCTTCATCCATGTACTTGCAAAGGACATGAACTCATCCTTTTTTATGGCTGCATAGTATTCCACGGTATATATGTGCCACATTTTCTTTATACAGTCTATCCTTGATGGGCATTTGGGTTGCTTCCAAGTCTTTGCTATGGTGAATAGTGCCAATGTTATCTGTATAGAATGATTTATAATCCTTTGGGTCTATACCCAGTAATGAGATTGCTGGGTCAAATGGTATTTCTAGTTCTAGATCCTTGAGGAATTGCCACACTATCTTCCACAATGGTTGAACTAATTTACACTCCCAACAGTGTAAAAGCATTCTTATTTCTCCACATCCTCTCCAGCATCTGTTGTTTCCTGACTTTTTAATGATCGCCATTCTAACTGGCGTGAGATGGTATCTCGTTGTGGTTTTGATTTGCATTTCTCTAATGACCAGTGATGATGAGCTTTTTTTCGTATGTTTGTTGGCTGCATAAATGTCTTCTTCTGAGAAGTGTCTGTTGATATCCTTCACCCACTTTTTGATGGGGTTGTTTTTTTCTTGTAAATTTGTTTAATTTATTTGTAGATTCTGGATATTAGCTCTTTGTCAGATGGATAGATTGCAAAAATTTTCTCCCATTCTGTAGGTTGCCTTTTCACTCTGATGATAGTTTCTTTTGCTATGCAGAAGCTCTTTAGTTGAATCAGATCCCATTTGTCTATTCTGGTTTTTGTTGCCATTGCTTTTGGCATCTTAGTCATGAAGTCTTTGCCCATGCCTGTGTCCTGAATGGTATTGCCTAAGTTTTCTTCTAGGGTTTTTATAGTTTTAGGTCTTACGTTTAAGTCTTTAATCCATCTTGGGTTAATTTTTGTATAAGGTGTAAAGAAGGGATCCGCTTTCTGCATATGGCTAGCCAGTTTTCCCAACACCATTTATTAAATAGGGAATCCTTTCTCCATTGCTTGTTTTTGTCAGGTTTGTGAAAGATCAAAGAACAGTATATTTTTTCAAATAGAGACATTCTAGATTATTTTATCGCAGGGCATATTTTTTTATTTGTAAAAAGAGCCTTGCTCAGATATCTTTTAGAGTTTAACTTATATTTTGTATTTGTAAAACTAACTATAAAGTTATTCCCTATTAGTAATTTCAAGCTAAACAAATAGAACAAATCTAAAACTCCAGAAAATGTTGATTGTTTAAATGTAAAATTCCAATAAACGTAAAAGAGAAGGCAAACTCATAAATATCAAACCTGAATAATCAAAAATGCTTGGAAAAGAAAATCCCTCTTTTGTACTAACTCATAAAATACACTGAGAAAAAAAGGTCAATGACATACCTATCACTGAGTCAGCCCGCAATCAGTTACTATGAGTGCAGTAAGAAATCCAGGGTCCCAACAGTGGGAGCTACATTCCTGAAGGGGTTTATCTACAACACATGAAACCATTTAGCACCCTGGACAGTGGTGCTGCCGCACAGACTTGGTTAAAACTCACACGTGTGGAAGGGAAGGTTACCAACTAGCCTATCAACAGGCAGCCTCCATGCATCCAATGGAAATATGAAATGAGAGTCAGAAATGAAATGGAAGAGGAGGTCTGAACTTCCTGGCAATCTCTTTCCCTAAAAGTCCACAGGCATTTGAAATATCAGCTTCATATACTGTAAGCTGAGGGAGTGGAGGAAATGAGGCCCAAGTGAGGACACGGCAACACTGCCTCCCTAGGAATTCTGCAGTCTGCAGTAATATGAGCAAATAAATGCAGTTGATACCATTCAAGACAAAATATTTGAAGATTACAGAAACTGCTACGATTTTTTTAAATCAGAAATAGAGCCAAGCCAGAAATTCAAATAGACTGCAACGATTGAGTACTTTCATCTTAAAAGCATAAATTTCAATGACATATAACACCATGCTGAGGTTCTCCATAAAGTACCTAATTGATTGATAAGAAGGTAAAGATGCTTGGATTTTTAGCTGCAATTCCATCATTAACCCTCAGCAACTTAGTCTCTTCATGCCTAGTTTTTTTTTCACCTGTAATGGGCAAACATGCATTTTCTCTCTCTTTGTTTCTCTCTCTCTCTCTGTCTCTGTCTCTCTCAAAATGATAGTGAAACAAATATCCAAAGTTATTAAGAATGCCAAAGAAAAAACATAATTTATAAGTATCTCACAAGTGTACATTTCAAAAACATGATGAATCTGTAAAAGGAGTACAATCTGTATATGTATGTCAAATGCTATTCTTTCCTAAAGAACTAAGCAATTAGTATCACAGAGAGCATACAACCCCATATAATTTCAAAGAACTGACATGGATCACCTGACACTCTGAAGTGTAAGAAACCTGGACTAAGGAAAGGAATAAAACCTAGAAAATCAGAAAAAGAAATGTAGCATACAAAATAGAATTAAATCTAAAACAAATGCCCCCATGTAACATTATTTCCCTATAAAATATCCTCTCCTTTAAAACAATTTCATAACTTCTATGTGAAAATATACATCTGAACTGGAACTTATTCAAATCCCCTTCTGATTAGAATCCCGATCACCATGTTCTTTTTAGTCCCACTGAACTAGCAGTCTGTAAAGCTCTGCTTCTACCTAATCATTGTCTAAATGTTTCATCGCTGTTAGGGCTGCCTGCTCAATCAGACTGTACACTTCTTGAGAACTGAGATTTCTCTTCAATCTCCATCATGCTGCTCCACAGTGCCAAGGCACACCATAGATAATAATCACTGATCAAACTAAAATTAATTTACAGTTAAATGCAAAAAAATGAATATAAGACAAAAGGAAAGGAAAAGACAATATGTTCTTGTTTCAATAGTCAAAATTTTCCACAAACTCTTAGTAAAACGTTTCTTTCTTTTAATTAGAGATAACGATGTGAACTGATTTAGGAATATTTTACACATGTAAATTAGAAAAATAAACAGAAGCAACCAGATTGCATATTCTTAACACAATTACTACATAATTTAATAGAAACTGATTCCCTAGGGTGGGAGATGTACAAAAATACATAATTCTTCACCTAAAATAGAACCAATGCATAGGTGTGAGCCCAAATTTTACATAAACAAAATGAACAAAAGGTTTCCTATAAAAAAATTACAAGGCAAAATTGGGGGAAATGAATACCAAATGAAACTTCTTACATCATATTTAAACATGTGATTTAAGAAAAAATTATAATAACATTAGATATTCAAACTAAGTCTGGGATAAAATATTTCAGCCTTAAAAATGTTTAAAATATTTTTATAATAAATTTTATGTCACATAATAATTAATAAATACATAGTATCATTAATAGTGATATAAATGCTCTCTAAAACTTGAAAATCCAAAAATAATTTGTCAACAACTACAGGCTACCAAATGTGCGGCCACACAACTTGCTGTCAATGGTAATCAACCAAGCAAAAAGTATATTAACATCACCCCAGAATTAAAGCTGGAGAAAAAAATTACAATTAATGAATTGGAATAACAAAGAGGAGAAAACAAAAGCATAGAAGGCAAAAAATGAACAAATCAAATTTCTCTCCCATACAATCATTAGAAACTAACATGCCTACTTTCAAAGCTCTATAACCTTATCTTCCCCCCCAAAAAAAATTTCATTTAACGATTTTTTAAATTCCCACTGTGTAAAAATTTCCCATACTAGGTCATACAGGAACAAAAATGAGTAAAATACAGCTCTTCCCTCAAACAGTTGTTAAAATAACAGGAGGGGTCAGATGAATAAGTAAGCAATGACAATGCATGGCAGAACATGAGGGTGATGCAAACAGAATGAAGGCATCAGACGGTGGGTTCACATCTGATGGAAGCGGTGGCATTTGGAAAATATGAGAGAATAGGTAGAATTTCAGATTTAGAAATTGGGGGAATAGGGTTACAAATATAAAGCAAAGCAAAAGTAAAAACATTGAATCGAGAAAGTGCACAACAGGTTAAAGCAATAAAGGGTGGCTTCCGCAGGATAGAAAAATGTCACAAGGGAGAGTCTGCATGTATGCCAAAAGACAAATGCAACAACTGAGATTTGTTTACATTCAATATATTTTTTATATATTAGAACCATATTTTCTTCACTAAAAATAAAACATCTTAACACATATCACTGCCTCAGGTTAGGCTATATCAAAAAACAGGCATAAATATTCAATATTTTCTTAATGTAATAAACCAAGCAGAATTCAACGTTTTGGAGGCTGTGTTTTTCTAGCAGTCACAACACGCAATAAGGTTGCATATAATACCGCCTAGTCTATTTTTCTATTTTGATCATGTCTGAGATAAAGCTACATGAACATGCACATAAATGTACATCAGAAATGTAACTATGAAAAATGAAGAAAAACAATCATATTAGAGATTTAAGTCAACCTCTTTGATTTAGCCAAGCTACTTTTCCTCTCAATACGACAAAAAAGGTTTTACGGGAATTGGGAATTCAGATCTGTAAAACAATTTGAGCCCTCAAATGTAAGGTATTATAATACATTCCCAGTATGCTTATGGTTTCTAAGGAACTAGACTATAACTTTACCAAGAAATTTTCCACTTAAGAGTTCATCACTCAAGGGAATATACTCAAGTTTAGGAGGAAAAAAAGAGACACTACTAATTTTATATTTAATCACTACTTTTAAATTAGCTAAAATACCACACTAATTAAAAATACTAATCCAAATTCAGGGCTCTTAATTCTATTCACTTTTATAAAAAGTTATGACAGCTTAACAGTTTTCCTTACCATTATTAAACTCAATATTTTCTGCAATTTTGAAAAGTAATTTAACCTAATTTCTAAACCCACATAACAGCTTGGAATCTCGTAATCTTCAGTACTAGGTTTTTATTCAAACAAAAATATTAATGCAAATCTTCACTTCATAGGTCAGATTTCAAAACTCTGCAAAAAATATATAGAATAAAAAATGAAATGCACACCAACTCCTCTTTCTGTACTTAGCTCATTAGACCACAGTTCACATTATACACCTGATTATATAACTCAGTGGCAGAACATAGTGCTTATATAGCTGATTATATAACTCAATGGCAGAATGCAGTGTATGTGTATATGTGTGTTGAGAAGGAAAGAGGAGAAATTTTAGAAGCATGATTTGCGATTTGCCACAGCAAATCTTATCAAAGACTTTTTTTTACTGTTTGCATTTCTTCATTCATCAACATAAAAAATCTATTCTGTTATAGGGAAAACAGAAGCTATAATCTTACCAAAGTTAACATCACGTTAGGGCTCTAACTGAAAGCAAAAAAAAAAAAAAAAAGCGTTTAGTCACAAAATCTAAACAGAGCTAGAAGTAAGAACAAAACATGAAGTTTTCAATATTCAGTCAGTATTACAAAAGTCATAAATCACTGAACAAAAATAGATTTTATCTCTTTCCAAATGAAACAGGATTCAAAACTTATTTCAAGATCACAGATACCCTAAAACCATATGCCACATAAGTTTATAATGAATTGCCAGATGTCTGATTACGTGAGGAAATGGCACATTCTCCTAAAATCCCACTAGAACAACAATAATAATCCATCAAAGATAGCCGGTTCATCAGTTTCTGTGTGCATTTTAAATACTTATCTTTTAAAGCCTACCCTATTTTTCTTCAGGCTTTTAGTGCCATCTAGTGCAATACTGTTGAAGTTACAATTTAAAAAGAGGTTTTGGGCAAAATGATTTATAGAACATTTTAATAAAAGGTTATTGGATCACATTTTAATCCAGCTTTATAACACAATCAAGTGATTAAGATGATGTATTTTAATGTGTGTCACATGCCTGTCCTTTCTGGGGCTAACACTGAAGAAAAGACACATCATAAATCAAGATATATAGAGAAAAATCGAGTATGTACATCTTAATTTTGTCTTTCTTTTGTTTTCGAACATCTCATCAGATACTTTCTCTAAAAGAAAATAATACTGTCTATTCTGAGAAAAGACAAAATCACAGCACCTTCAATCCCAGTGCCTTTCACAGGTTCTTCCACCTTCCAAATCTAATAAAATCATCAATCTTAAATTCTGCTTTTTAAATGTCCTTCCAATGTAACCCTTCTCCATTTCCTATACTTTATGTTCCTTTTTTCTTCTTAATCAGTATCCTTGTCCCCAACCTCTACTCAACAACTCACCCCATAAAACTGTAATCTTTCTTAAAAAAATTAATCACCAACTCTAAAAGATCTTGAATACATTTCTACCTACTCCACATCCTCTCCTAGCTGAACTCTATTGTGCCTCTACTCCTCTGCAATTATCTATTTTTGCTTGTGTCCCCCACTCAGGTTGAGTTAGTAACAGTCTTGTACCTCTTTGCATCTTCAATGATTAGTAACTGCCTGGTTCCATAAGTGTTTGCCAAATGGACTGTATGAATGAACTTACATGATTTGCTATGAAAGAAGGGTTAAGAATCTCAAAGCATCTGAAGCTATGAGAAGCATAATTTCATTAATGGTTAAAAAGAACACAACTAAATACTGTTAGCCATGAGCATCTAAGAAAAACTCTTAAATGATTTTGCAGATCCATAGTTAGAGTCTCCCTTAGTACCACCTGCTGAAGACACCTGTCCTAAATGATACATAATCCTAAACTGAAAGTCCTTATCACAATCACTAAATAAATTCTCCTAGTCATAAACCTCAATACTAATCCTCTCTAATACAGACACCAATATGCAATTCTTGTAACAAAAACTGCTCAAAAACTTATTTAGAATGTATATTTCTTGTATCATATTTCTCCTACAAAAATTACAATCTAGAAAGTATAAAACATTTGATCAAAAAGGACTCTAAAAAAGTCATCTAGTTCAATAGCATCTTTTCACAAATGAAGAAACTGAGGCACAAAGCATTAAAATGACTTACTTTCAACAAGCTGAATGTTTAAGTCAATACTTCAACCTATGTCTCTTGACTGTGATTCAAGCACACTTTCCACAAATTTTGGTAAAACTGTAAACCAAGCTCTGCAGTTAGCATGTGGTTTTAGGATTCTTTTAATGGATTTTAAGAAGTCAAGTCAAATCGGTTTATCTGATTTCACAGAAGTACTAGAAACTCTAGAAAACATTCTGCTCAAATTCCTAGAATTTATATAAGTAGAAATACTTCAGAGTAGGCAGGTACTCAATAAATATTTGTTGAATGGATGAAGTGTAAAAAATTATTTCTTATATTTAAACAATTATATTCTCAAATGTTGACTGCAACAGACATTTATTTTGTCACCTCATCCTATATTTTTCTTTCATGAAAAATAATCAAAGGTAAACCAATCACGTAATAGTAAAGACAGCTGAATCCCATTACTATTTATGAGTTAATTAAATTGAGGCCAAAAAAAACCCCTTATCATTAAAGAATACTATGAGGAGGCAATGCTTCAGTAAAAATTAATAAAACAATATTAGTATCAATACTCTTTTTCAGGTTCATATTGTGCCACTGTGGAAGTACTATGGAAAGTGTATATTAATAAAGGCTAGATGTAGATTTATAAGGTTCTGAATACTGGTATTTTTACTTTTTAATCAGGGTTCAACAAATACTCTCAAACACAGTCCAAATAAGTTCTATAACTGATAACGTTGTGGCTCTACTATCATATATTATAATAAATACTAGTTTTATTCTTAATTCTTGTAACCAATTAAGTAAAATACCTTTCACGTTTAAATGGACAACAAACTTAGAAAATACTACCTAATTTCTTACATCTTTACCTCTGCATGAAAATCCCACTAATTTGAAATACAACAGAATCCATTTCGAAGAATGAAATTTTAGGTCATTCTATCTTATTCTACAAAAATTCTCAGTAAAACTTCCAAACAATTTTTTAGAACAGTTCCTCTACTTCCTGTTGCTCCATTCTTGAGATAATATTCTCATCTTGGCCAGTGGTTCCCAAACCTGGCTCTACACTGGAATTACCAGGGAATCTCTAAATATTACTGACACTTGCCTCCACCCAAAAACGGTGATTTAATTGGAATTGGCCATGGCCTGGGGACTGTTGATTCTAAATGTACAGCAAAGTTTGGGCACCACTGATCTTGGCACTGAGCTATTTAAGCTAAAATTCCTGAAATCTGTCTAAAAGTTTCCTTTCCTCTAGCAAGTTCTGAAAAGAACCTTAAATGTTTTCCACTTTTCTATACTATTTTATCCACCCAAATTCCAAATTTCCAGTATATAGATTACCATTTGACTTGCATCTGCTCTTAAAATGGGGCACAGGATCAGATTGTCTATAAAATGCAGAAATTGTACCAGATGGTTCATACAGTTTCTTCCCACTTTGCATTTATATAGTTCTAAAATAAATAAATAAATAATACCATCTGGCTTATCAAGCACACCTAGTACCCTTCAATTCTCCTTCACTACCCTCCTTTTTCTAGCAAGTTGAAGCACATACAATTTGCCAATATTTGACCATTTTAAACTTAAACAGCCATCATTTATCCTAATATTTTTCTCCTAGTTATGCTTTATACTAGAACCTTTTCATGTAACAGAACCCAAACTAACCTATTTCTTTCTTGAAAATGCCACTGAAATCTCTCAATTCCCTGTCCTAACTTAGAAAGATACTATGAAAAGAAAGGAGCCGA
This sequence comes from Symphalangus syndactylus, assembly GCF_028878055.3. Classification (NCBI taxonomy): domain Eukaryota; kingdom Metazoa; phylum Chordata; class Mammalia; order Primates; family Hylobatidae; genus Symphalangus; species Symphalangus syndactylus. Next base: position 107,719,887 of record NC_072425.2, read on the forward strand.
TTGCTGAAGACCAGGCATATGTTTTTTAAAAGTTGTACCTACACTTATGAGTGAGGCAGAGCTATTAAATGAAGTTAATGTTTATAAGTTTTCCATATAAGAATTAACAGTGACTACTTAAATAGCACAAATTGTTAAGTTCAAAGAGTACTCCCCTAAGAAAAACTAATGGGTACCTTGCTTTTCAAACCTAGAATATACTGTGAGAATTTTCTATGTAATATATATATATCACTAAGTTAAAAACCCAAGCTTCCAAATAATTTCTAGAGTATAATACCATTTTTAAAAGGTTGTATAACTTATAATACCATTATAAAAAGCTATACTGAGTACTTCCTGTAAAATAACTGCCAATTTCAAAGAGTTTATCTCGTCGCCCTGTTTCCTTCACAGTATTATAATTTGTAATCGCCTTACCCCTGCTTGAATATAAGCTCGCTGTCTGACAAAAGGGAAGTTTTGGCCTTTGGAGAGAACTTTTGTCTTTTCACTGCTATACGGCCAATCCCTAGAAAGTATCTCTAGCACATAGAAACTCAATAAATTTGTTGAATATGCATAGGGAAAAGACCAGTAGGCAATGTTAACCTTGACAGCGTTGGTGATTTTTGTGATTTTTTTTTTTAGATACCTTTTTCTGTTTATCATGTTTTCTGTTTAGAGTATACATTAATTTTATATTTAAAGCAAAAGTTATTTTAAAATAATCATTTGAATTAACATTTTCCATTTTGTTAAAATGCTTTTAATCTTAATTTTAAAAGATCTTAAATAAAGATCTTTTTCAATTACATCAAATTTCAGGTCATCAAGAACTAGAAACAACATTAATTTCAAAGCAATTATATAAAAATAAATTATTAAAATATATGTGTATGATCTAAGTATAAAGTCATATCTAAATTGCGAAAAATACTGAACACTAAAGTTACATCAAGCTATGCTGTGTAGGGAATTTCTGAATATGAGTCTTCTTAACTCTTGATCTCAGTACTGACTTCAAATCTCATCCAAAGACTCAGTTTACTGACTGGAGCTTTGCCACTCTCTGGGCCCAGCAACTCTCATGTTCTCAGAACCACCCAGAAAGAAGGCAGAAGTTCTGCTCACCCTCCATCATTTGTTATGCTATAGGAGAACACAGAAAAAACAAACAGGCAGATGAAGCTTGTAGGGATTTCTTAGTGTAAGGTTAAATGTAAGCTTACAGCATCAATACCTTTTTTACTATTAACTGTTTTATTATTTAACTAACTTAGCTTCTTAGTATGTGCTAAAGAGACCAGTGCTTTAGGCTTACTCTTCACCCGAACCATTTATATTTGCTGACCTTGTGATCCCAGACTGGCCACTCCACCCAAGGCCAGTTATCCTAAAAGTACAGACAGCACTGGTCACTGATGGAGCTAGGGGTGTACAGTCAATAAGAAGACTGTGTAATGAGATCACCATAAATTCACTACCAACCACTACTGGGAAAACATCATGGCTCATGGTGGAAACACAACAGAAAGTTCTTGTTAAGACAGTCATGTATTTTTTTAAAGAGGCTCACTCATCAATTTGACATTGATTCTGCAATATATAACACAATCTAATTCAAGGTATGTTCATAATGCATGATAATCTTTTTCTTAAGTCAAAGAAATAAAGAGAATTATTGTCAATTACGATTTATGGCTATCTCTTGTTTCCCAACCTTTTCATAGTCAATAATTTTTCATAACATTATATAAAACTATATGACATTATATAAAACTATATGGAATGCTTTTTTTAAGTTTTTGTCTGAATCATTTCATGCAAAAAGGTTGGTTATAATTTTATTGCATTTGGAGAATATGTTTCAGTCTAACCCAAAATAAAAACAATGCGGTAAATACAAAATTCACTTTAGCAGGTGAGGCACCTGAAAGAGATGAGAAATCGTCCTCCTAAGGAGCTGACACCAAAGTGTAAGGAGAGGCCTCAAACTGCTGATCAAGAGAAGCACACCCTGTGTATTCAAATACCTGATGCAGAAAACAAACAGTATTTTCACGTATCACTCTCAAATTTAAAAATACAAAAACAGACATTCAGAAGTGCCAGCTTAATCTGTGATGGAGCAGCTATTCACATGGGCAGCTCCAAGCAGCCACACTCCAGAAAAACAGCAGGGATTTAACAATACTTAATAATTCCGAGGGGAATCCAGCTAGCTTTCAAATAACCTTTATAAAATTTGTAAACTGAGAAATTCACGTGAATATCAGAGGATTAAAATCTAAAATACCTACAATCTAGGAGATAAGTTATACAATTCAGTATAAACACTATGGTTTAGATGCTTACTCAAAAACCTCTGCTCCACAACAAAAATATAATCATGATTTTTGGCACAGAATGTTAAGAGTATAAAAAGTCAGTAGTCAACTATTTCGTTGTATTTCTACAAATTACAGCAGATAAATCAATTAAGAGTGTGTGTGTGTGTGTCTGTGTGTGTGTGTATACACATATATATATAACTGCTTTCAGGCTAAGAATTTAATATAATAAATTCCAAATTTATCAAGTTTGCATTTTTTGCTTTGCTATAATGAATCATACATATTGCATCCCAATGTGTAATGAAACAAGCCCTACACCTACTATACAACAAAAATTTACCTAGCTTATCTTAACAACCATCTGCCTGTGGGAAAGAAAAGCTTCTGTGAATCAATTACTATCCAGAGGCAATCATATTTTCTTAAGGAAGTAAAAAGTCACGCTCGCACGTGTAGCTCAATACCTTTCCGGGGACCCGGAGACTCTCTATGGCACCAAGATCACTGAGGCTTTCTTGAGGGCTTTTCAGACCCTTAAAAAAATAATAAGATGAGGAAAATTTTAATCATGCTGAAGAATTATAAAAGGATAGAATACACCTACTGAAACAGAAATGACCACTTTAAAAATAGAAATTTTCCTGCTTCAAAATATGGAAGATATATTCTAAAAGCAATCATCATTTAATACATATAGTACTATTATTAAATCAGAGAAGGACGAATTTTTGGTATTTTAAAATAAGAGTATTATACAGCACCTTTACAACTAATGGTGGAAGTCCAACCCATCTATGATTTGAAAACAGCCAAAAGTAAAGAAACTTACATAACAAAAAGCATTCTATATAAGCCACTTGTATATACAATAATAATGACTAAATCCATCAGGAAAAAAGTCCAAGCAATAGTATTATGATTCACAGATACAATATACTAACCAACTAAGCAAACATATAAGTAATCCCTTCATTTTACTTGATTATTTCCCACCAATGTATCCAATTCATGCTGCATAAATTAAGATTGAAGTCTCATATCTCACTGTCTTTTACCTGTCCTTTAGTTCTTTGGTGCCCTGTACTTTCTATATTCACATCAACTGAGGGATTCTGAAAGCTTTATTTGTACCAGGGGAAATTATTAAAATAGAAAGAAATCAGCAATTTACATTTTCTTTAAAATCCTCTTTTTAAAAATAGGCTATTTGAAGCAGACATTTAATGTCCCTGCAATATTAGTTTTTAGGCAAAATTAGCTATTATTAATTTGAGGAGAGATTTATGGTACAAATTGTCCTTTAGGTGCCCTATTTTGGGGGTCCTTAGTAACCAAAATACATGGTATGCTTATGTTGACTATTTGAGACTCAGAGCAGAACTTGCTTATCTTTAAACTATAGAGATATGTATTTTCTCTTCCCTGTTGCAAAATATCACTAGTCATATCTACAATTTTTTATTACAAAGTGCTCTGCCTCAACCCCAAGTCTTCCATTACCCGCAGAATATCTAACCCACCCACCCTTCTCTCCCCCTCCCTCTCAGGCACACTTACCACTCCAAGAAATGAGAAAGCAACACACCACTTTCAGAATTATCTCCTCTACAAAGTCTTCCTAAATCCCTATGCTCCAAAGAACACAGTATTTCTCAGTATAACCCTTGGATCATGTCCATCAACATCACCCAGGGAACTTGTTAAAAGTAAGATTCCTAGGCCCTAAAATAAACCTAATGAATAGGTTTTTCTAGATTTGGGCCAGGAATGTGCATTTTCCAAAACAATACCTCAGCAAGACATCTTCCAAGACCAATACCTCAGCCAAAGTAGTAAAGTTTTAAATTTTAAATATATCTTTCTCTTCCAAACTTTAAGTCCTAAGGAAAGGGAGAGACAAAGTCCTATTTGCCTCTGCAGCCCAGTGGCTAGCAAAGTTCCAGAAACAGAGTAAACAACAAAGAAATGAGTAAATTATTAGGTAGAAGTCATTGGTCAGGCTCCAATTTCCAACAAATTAGCGCATTGTTCCCATGGGAACATGTAATTGACTGCAAAAAAATTTCTAGGAATGCTCGCTGGAAAAAAAAAAAAAAAAAAAGGCCTAAAGAGGTTTAATATGCCTTTCAATGAGTGAGGGAGAAAAACAGTATGTTACTAGTCTTGGGCGGTTTGTTCTTCCCTGTCTTGAATTCTTACCAACAGTCATGAGGGAACAGCATGAAAAGTGGTAAAGAAGGCAAGGGTGAGTTACCAAACTACACTTCTATATACATTATATATACACACATGAAAGTAAAACTTCCCAATTTGATTCAAAATCATGACCACCCCTAAAATATATTTTTAATGTATAATTGCCATGTCTTTTAAACAAACATTTTTCAAAGTACACATGTTCCTCGACTTACAATTGGGTTATGTTCCAATAAACCCATCATATGAGAACATATGGAAACATACAGAAGAAAACAGACACTGAGACTGCCTGAGGGTGGAGGGTAGGAGGAGAGAGAGGATCAGGAAAATAACTATCAGGTACTAGGCTTAATACTTGGGTGACAAAATAATCTGTACAACAAACCCCTGTGACACGAGTTTACCTATAGAACAAACTTGCATAGGTACCCTTGAACTAAAAATAAAAAATTTTTTTAAATCCATCGTAAGTGGAAAATATATTTAATAATCTCAATAAAACCATCATAAACTCAAAAATTCACTAAGTGAAACCACAGTAAATCGGGGACCATCTGTATAGATTTGCTTAACTAATCTAGCAGAAATCCCTGAAGAAATTTATCATATTTAATTTCTCTTTCCCCAGAGCTACTCCGTAAAGAAACCAATGCCTGAAATGTAAATGTGATATATACCAATATCTAGATAAAGTAGTCACCATACAACAATTCAATACCAATACATGGCAAATTTCTGCCAAATGTACAAAATAAAAGTAATACAGATTGAAAACCCATGTACATGTTAGGAGGATGTAGAGTGAAGCGATTATAGTAATGGGCTCTGGAGCAGACCACTTGAGTTTGTATCCTGACTTTCTTACTGTGGTTTAGAACAACTTATCTGTCCTTTCTGTGCATTATATTCTAGGATCATTCATAGGCTATTATAAGAAGTAAAACAGGCCGGGCGCGGTGGCTCACGCCTGTAATCCCAGCACTTTGGGAGGCCGAGGCGGGCGGATCACGAGGTCAGGAGATGGAGACCATCCTGGCTAACACGGTGAAACCCCGTCTCTACTAAAAATACAAAAAAAAAAAATTAGCCGGGCGTGGTGGCGGGCGCTTGTAGCCCCAGCTACTCAGGAGCCTGAGGCAGGAGAATGGCATGAACCCAGGAAGCGGAGCTTGCAGTGAGCCGAGATCGCGCCACTGCACTCCAGCCTGGGCGACAGAGTGAGACTCTGTCTCAAAAAAAAAAAAAAGAAGTAAAAGAGGTCATGCATGTGAGAAGCCAAAAATACTGTCTCATATATCTCAAGCATTCTGTGATGATTAACCATAATTCTTAATATTTTTATTATGACAGAAATGTTTTGCTTTTATCAAAACAGAAATGAAGAATTACATAAATGTCTCGAAGCACATCTGACGTTCAACTGTACTTTAGAATTACAGATCTTTAACACTTTATCAGTTTTATAAATTTCTACTAACAAATGAAGTCATTCTTATTTTATCTTCATCTCTCTAAAGCATAAAGTCATGGTTTTAACTACAGTTCTCTGCCTTTATTAAGTTAAAACTTTGATGCTAATCATTAACCACTATTTGATTTTCTTTTGTATTTGATTTTTGTGTTGATAATTCCGCAGTTTAGACATACAGAAAATTCAGCATAAATTAACACTTGCCTCTTCATTTACCCAAATCAGATAACCATTTCAGACTAATTCACTTATGTCTACGTTAATCCTCATTTTCCATTTATGAAACCAGCAACTATGTCTTATCCATCCAAAGAAGCATCTGTGATGATTTGTGTTTCCTTCTCCTTTTGGCAAAACTCAAGAGTGTTTACACCCAGTCCCTTACTTCTCTCCCCCTATTTTCTCCTGAACCCACTCTAATCAGGCTTTCCTCCCCACAACTTCATGAAAACTGCTGTAGTTGGGGCACCAATGACCTCCACGCTGCTCAATCCAAAAGCACATTTCTCATTCTCACTCTCACCTTACTTGACCAATCTGCAGCATTTAACACAGCTAATCACTCCTTACTCTTTTAAATTATTTACTTGGCTTCAAGGCAGTCTTCTTGGTTGTTCTCTTTATCCCACATTCATGCAACAAATATTTATTGAGCATCTGCTACATTCCAGGTGCCATTCAGGAAGCTAAAGACTTCTTACCTCACAAGCTGCATGTTCTCATTCTGCTTTCCTGGATCCACCACTTCCCCCTGAGTTTTTAACACTGGATTCTCAAAAGCTCCAACCTTAGATTCTTTGTATATCTACACTCATTCCACTGGTGATCTTAACCAGTTTATATGCAATCTACATGTTTGTAACTCCCAGAGTTTTAGCTATACCCTGGATTTGCCCCATAAATTCAGATTCATCTGACCAACTGCCTAATGTATCTCTCCAGTTGAGTATTTAAGAGGCTTTCAAATTAACAAGTCCAAAAACCATGTCCCTTCCCTCAATCTGTTCCTCCCTCAGTTTTATCCATCCGAGGAAATGGCAATTACATTCTTCCAATTGCTGGGGCCAAACTATTTTGAGTCATCCTTGATGCTTCTCTTTCCCTCAAAGCCCAAACCCAATCTGTCAGGAAGTTCTGTCACCTCTACATTTACAGCATATTCACAGTCTGACCTCTTTCAACACTTCCACCACTAGGGTGGAAGGCTTACACCCACCCTCTCACCTGGATTACCATAGTAGCCTCATCATTCGTCTCCCCTGGTTTTGCTGTTTTCCGCTCTTCAATCTATTCTTAAAACATGGGTCCGAATGGTCTGTCTGAAGTGTTATGTCCGATTATATCATTCCTCTATTTGCCACTTCACTCAGAATGAAAGCCATGACCTTGCTATTACCTATAAGGTACTACATGATCTAGCTTCCTGCCCTCAGTCATCTAACCTTATCCTGACCTCATCTCCCACTACTCTTATCCTCATTCACTTCACCCACACAGGCCGCTTGCAATTTTTCAAAAAAGCTCCTGCCTCAGGGCCTCCGCATTTGCCTTTCCTTCCACTGGAAATGCTCCTTCCCAAATATCCACATCACAGAGTTCACTTCCTCACCCCCTTCAGGTTTTTTTATATTACCTTCTCTGCGAGGCCTTCCATGGCCATCCTATCTAAAATTATAAGTGACCTCAAATCACCAACAATTCCCAGGACTTTCTATCCTCTTTTCCTCTACAGTGTTTATCACCATGTCTGCCTTAACACTTGTCTATTTTTTTTTACTTAGAATAGTGCCTGGCACAAATTGCTCAATAAACATTTGTTGAATGGACTGAAAGAACAGAAGTGAGCATAATGGAGAAAGATGAACAACAGATCTCATCTAAATAAAGAGAGCTAACAAAGCCTTCCTTCCTCCCACTATTTTGCAAACAAAGATCCCAGGACAGCTGAAATGTCCCAAAACTTAAATTTCACAGACCTTAATTTCCTGTCTCTCCATATTAACTCAATATATATTATTAGCACATTCTATACGTTCAAAAAAAGAAATACTTTCATGTATACTTATTTGTAATCCTAATAAATTTAACCCAATAATAAACTGTACTAATTCAAACCCTCAATGTAAATAGGAGGCACACTAATTTCATACCTCATAGATTCAGGAACTGTGCATCAGTATCAAATATGTGAAAGTCAAGCCATAACATATATAATTAGGATAACTTTAAATGTGTGTGCAAAACTCCTAATTTTACCTCACTTTGTACACAGTATGGGTCCAGCTTTTTGTATGTGATCTTTAACGTATTTTTTCCCATTTCAATTAAACACAGGTTTGACCTGCTGAAATTCAATAAGCAACTAAGGCTTAAGTGTTACCATTTTCAGCACAATTGCATTACATTTAGAAGACATACACTTATCACTGCTATCTGAATTTTTTTTCTCTCCTCAGTTTTACAAAATGAACTACACCAACCACAGCTACCATAAAATTATGACAATGTTAACTACACTGAACTGTATGGCAGGCAACAAACTTGAGAGAGCATCAAACAGCTGATGCACAAAAGTCCAAATTCAGCATTCCAAAGGCAGTTTAGAAGTATTAGTGGTATAATGTACAAAAGTATATATTGATTTAAAAATCAAACAGGTACCGAAGTCAGCATGAACTTATCTATTGCTTGAATTACTGCAACAGCCTGCTTCTAGTTTTCCTGCTTTCCCACCATCAACGTAGCCAATGTAACTAACGTTCTCTGTGTTCAAGCATTTCCTTGATAATGCCCAGGAACTCCGTTAACGCCTTAATCTCTTTAACTTCATTATATCATGTAAACACCACTATCAGGCTAACTCCATAAGGTATACATTATTCCTATTTTAAAGATGTGCAAACAGATGCTTAAAAATGTTATGTAACTTGCCGAAAGTCACACAGCTGCCACAGGATACAGCAGGACCCAAACTCATCATCAAGTAAGTAGTAGTAGGATGCACAACACCGGTACTCAACACATGTGAGGAATTAACAAATGTTACTAGCCACTTACTTAAATATTTTTATTATTCACAGAACATTTTGATTATATTTTCATAACATTAACAAAATGATCTGACATAACTAAAATAAACATGTAAGGGTCATTTGTGTGTTGTGCAAGAGAAATATACAATTTGTATCCTGTTTATATATCTCTCAGATTGTGAATTCTCAAATAAGAATGTGGAATTTGAGTTATTTTTGTAATCAACAAGAAAAAAACTCACAAATATACCTTTCACTAAACGATTACCTTCCACATTCTCCAAACTTCTAAAAGCCATGTTGATTTAAAACTCTAAACTATCTTTCATATTAAAACAATAAAATGACCAATTCTAGTGAAATATTAAAGTTGAAGTAAATAAAACTAGCTAAAACAAAGTCATAATCAATAAGTACATAAAAGAAAATTTCTGCACTCCTTAAATGAAGCTGAGGCATTATTACGAGGTCCCTAACATTTATGAGACAGGTTACAAAATAGCCAAAGCTCTTATTCATAAATTTCCATTCTGGGAAAAAAAGAAAAGATCAGTATTTTGCCATGACAAAAATAAATTTTTTAAAGTAGAATTTCACAAAGAGTTTTCACATATATTAGCTTATTGATGACCCTCATAACAGAACTGTGAAATAAAATGAACAAAAATAATTATTTTCACATCCAGAAACGTAAACTACAAAGTTTGGGGACTTGCCCAAAATCCAAAAGCTACTAATTCTGTCTTCAAATCATCCGTTTTCAGTCTTTCCAGGTCACCTCTACTGCACAGACCACACCACCCTACCCAGGCTATCAGCTCGCATATGACAGACAGCCTGGATGCGGAAGACCTTGCAAGGAAGCTGGGGCTGTTGTGGAACGATGGCAAAAAGAGGAGGAGGGGAGACAAAGATATCCTGACTCCTTCAATGACTTCTTTTTAAACGAATGTTTCTGGGAGGCTGGTACCCGCTGGAGCAGTGCTCCAATCCAGGCGGCCCAGGTGAGTTTTCTAGGGTATGCCCCGGCTTCCCAGTCCCCCTGACACCTGCCACCACCCATAACTTAGATCTCCGCCCGCCACTGGTTGGGGACAGAACATCTCGGCTCCTCTCACTTCCGAGATGAAAGAAGCCTTTGCTTCAGCCGCCGCGACTTACCTGTCGGGTCATGAGAGATTTGATTTTTTGCATGTCGAAATCCTGAGGAGGCTACCCTGCTTCAAAGAGCTAACAAATCACACCCAGCCACTACACAGCTGGTCCTGACACTGGGAAGCCATAGTGGGTTGTCACGTGGAGGCGCCGACTCAGGCTATCCTGTCTTTCCCTGGGCATGCTGGGAACTGTAGTCTTCTGGACGCCGGCGGTAGCAACAATGAACTAAAGCGGCCAACCCGGGGACTACATCTCCCAGCAAGCAAAAGAGCGGGTGCTTCAGTTAAGCCGGTAAATATTACTGCTCAGAGCGACCACTGCGATCGCCGGTCTTACGAAGGTGCCTGCACTAGGTATTAGCTACTCTTCGGCGAGACGGAAACCTAAGTCACAGGTGACTAGGCGTTGAGCGAAAGATCAAATTCAGAGGAGACAATATATAAGCCAGACTGACGCGATGTCCCCTAGGAGTGTGAGGGAGGAAACCTCACCTGGGTCTAGAGGGGCGGGGTGGGAGAACGAGAGACTGACGCGAAGGAGAAGGAACTCAAGAAAGGGCTGTCACTGAGGGGTGACATGAGAACTCGAGACTACCCCGGCCGCTCTGGGTTTGGCCTGAGGAAAGGTGTGCTCTAGGTTACCCAATAGGCGGCCCTCCAGGTTTAGGGCTGTTCTACCTCAGTCTTGGTATCCCCTGCAAAAGCTCTAAAATCGAAGGATTTCGACGCCCGCCTATTATTTTACCCCCGTACTCTAAAGCAGTGATGACGGGAAATACGACAACAATAACGAGTACACGTGTCACTTTAAAGTCCTCTTTTCAACTTTTGGCAGTTTAGTTAAATTGGGGAAAGGAACAGGAGTGTCTTTGGGGACACAATTTTAAAAGGACTTTACAATTATAGGAATATGAGAAGAAGAAGAAAAAGAAAGCGGCCGTAAAGCTAACAATAATAGCTAACACTTACCGAATCGAAAGCTGAGTACCTGTCAGGAACTGCTAATAGCTTTAAATATACGATTTCATTTATACACACAAGAATCCTGTGGGTTCCCATTTTAAAGATGACGAAGCAGGTATGGCGAAATTAAGGAACTTGCCTAAGATTACTGCAGATGTGCAAGCAGAAACTGAAGGATTGGTCATCAGATGTGTTAAGATTTTCATGTATTGTGCTGAAGAAAGTTCTAAAGCATGGCACCAATTTTTTTTAAGTTTATTTTATTATAATGTTAACTTTTAAAAGTATGACACAGACCCATAATTTAAAAAATATTTCTTAGAATAAAAAAGTTCAAGTGTATCAACCTAATAAAAATATTAGGTAAACAATAGTATGGGTGGTAGTCAGATATGGCAAAACTAATAAAGTTGATTTGCAAATGACTGAAGTTTGGGGGACACTGACAGTTTATTTCTGATTCTGAAATTCTATTTTCTCACCCCTCAGAGCCTCGTTTTATTAATTCTTACAAATGAGGTTGTAATATCTTACATAGGGCTTTGTAAGGATAAATGAGATGATGTAGGTGAATGAAATGTATAAATTGTAAAGCACTATACAATTATGAGGTATTATTAGTTTTGATTCTGCCCAGTTCTCTACTCCAACAGAATCACCTTGTGCATACTTGTATCATCACTGCATTCAGCAATTCCTTTGAAATTATATGTTTACCTATATGCTTCTCTGACTCTGTTATTTCTAACCCCTTAAAGAAATTCTGGTCACATTTAGGGCAAGTCTAGTTTAGTTTATTCTTTACCTTCTCTAATCTTAATTGTCAGACTGTTCTTTGTATATGAAAATCTGCAATATTTAGAAGTCCCTGAAAGCATCAAAAGAAACAAAAACTGCCAGCCATATTAGCCTATAAAATGAAACCCAAGTCAATAAACATTTCTTGATTTTTGAGCTCAAGGCAACACTAAAGTAAGCACTTTAGATTAATAATCTATGGTTGTGGTCACAAGGAGTTCACAATTTAGTTTAAAAGCATATCTTAGGGGTGATCCGAGTTCAGTAGATCTCAAACCTAAGTGTTGAGATTCACCTGAGGTGTGTGCTGTTACTATTGTTTTCTTTGGGGATGTTTGTTTAAAATCTTCAGTGATTCTTAAAGGCAGTCCAGCTCTAGCATGTCAAATACATGCTGTAAAGATGAGAAAACGTATCTGTATAAGGGTTTGAGACCACATATTTCATGAGAGCTTGATCTAGGACTAGAACCCAGATTCAACCCCGGAATTTTCTCCCTCACATACTCAAATATACAAAGTTAAAGATGATCCCCCCCAAAAAGTGGTTTTTATCTAATGTGTGTATTTCTATTGGCCAAATTCTGAAAAATGAGTGTTATCCCTATCTATCTGACACTGAAAAAGCAAGAAAGTATTAAAACTTTGTTTTACTCAAAAACTCTACATTTTAGTTTATTTCCTATAAACTGGAGAAATGGATAAAAATGGATACAGTCTTCTAAATGTTCGAAGGCTATAACTATAATATTGAAAGCTTGTAAAGTAAATCAGTGCTGATGTCTAAATAAACTATATTTTCTAATTCAGCATACCTTAACACTATATGAAATAATTGAATCTTACGTTATTCATTTCTACCTGTCTACGCTCAAAAAAACAAAAAACTTGGCATCCTAACAAACACTTTTTAAAAGTTTTGACATGCTATTTCCTTTCCAATTTTCAAAAAGGTATTTATTTTTAAGATTTATTCAGGACTTTCACATTTACCTGAGAGCTGTTGTTAGTGATAGTCCAGTGCAAAATAATGGATAGATGGTCTGCCAACAAATCTTGGGGAAGGTTTGCTGGATACCAATTCCTTGGTGAAGGAGTGCAGAGCCAAGAGTTAAGTAAATTGATCTGATTCAGGGCAATAAGATTAGCAGTAAAGTAGGATAAGGGCATATTTCTAATGGCCCAAAACAGGAGGAATGTCTAGAAGCTTAAATAAAAGCTGAGATCCAGGTTTGATTAGAAAGATAAAATTTGTTTGTTTTTTTTTTTTGAGACGGAGTCTCGCTCTGTCGCCCAGGCTGGGGTGCAGTGGCGCCATCTCGGCTCACTGCAAGCTCCGCCTCCCGGGTTCACGCCATTCTCCTGCCTCAGCCTCCCGTGTAGCTGGGACTACAGGCGCCCGCCAACACGCCCGGCTAATTTTTTTTTTGTATTTTTAGTAGAGACAGGGTTTCACCGTGTTAGCCAGAATGGTCTCTATCTCCTGACCTCGTGATCCACCTGCCTCGGCCTCTCAAAGTGCTGGGATTACAGGCGTGAGCCACCGCGCCCAGCCAATTTCTTACCACTCCACAAATACCAAAGCAATGGAGAGATGCAGCCCCTCCAAGATGATGTGACTACACTTCTTGAGCAGACCATAACAGAAAACAGAACACTTGCCGAAGGTAAAGTAGTGACCTAAAGAGGTGCCCAGGAAGAAAGACATTACTGTTTAGTGTTTAGCAGCCACATAAGATAGATCAAGGCTTCCGCGAGGCAGCTTTGTAGACTTCACAGAAGTGAACACTAGCACAGGCATAGGCATATGTGATAGCCTCCTCTGGCAGCTAACTCTCCCTGCAAACTGGAGAGAATCCACTAATTACAACAATAAGAAACATTTCTTTCCCCAGTTCTTATTCCCCACTGTTCTACATCTACACTGACCTTGGCATTTCACCACCTCTCCTTCGTAATTGTTTCTGCCACTGCAAAACATGCGTGTGCTAGCTACTTGTGATTAAAAATGTGGATGTTTGAAATTCATGCAGCATTTACTGTATGAAGTAATACCAGTCTACAATTTAAATAAACTAGACTGTAAACTGTGTAGTGTGATTTGAGAGGTAATAAAAAGCCCTGCCCCCAACAAACACACACACACACATACACACACATACACACACACACCCCTGCACAGGAGTATATGTGTCCATATCCCATTGTAAATGCATGTGCATACACACACGCATACTCTATCCCAGTGGCTCCTTGCATTGCTTGCAGTTTAATCACCATGGATATAGATTGTTTTAGGTTAATCAGCCTTCTCATTTTAAAGGCAAATATAACTAAGATTGGTAAACAGTAACACTATAGGCCCTTTTTTCCTGACTGGAAATGATACAGCAGAACTTCCCAGTGGGTTACAGGTGTGATGTGAGATATGGATGGTAGGAAAATTCTTATAATTATAAAACACTTCAAACTATTTTTAAGAATCATGTAAAAATTAACAATTGTTGAAGTTAAGCTTCAGCACTCTTTTTCTCACTTCCTGTATAAACATGTTGAAATTAGAAGTTACTCCAGCAGGTAAGAGTTTAATATCTACAGTTTACCACTAGAGGGCGCTTTGTCATGATTATCCCAGTAGCCCTTTGCCTAGATATGCCGTATTATATTTCAATATGTGCCATGAAATAAAAAGATTACAAGTAAGATTCATATTGGCATTTATTTTTTAATGTAGCATCTACTATCACCTTATGTCATGAAACAGGGAATATTTTCAAATACAACAAAGAAACTCTCAGAATAAAAAACTCCTTTATATTGAGTATATTTAACACTAGGGAAAAAACACAGTACATTGTCTTTATTTCTCTTTTTGCCAGGGACCCAACAAACTTCATTATAATCCAGCATAGATTGAAAAACACTGAAAACAGCTAATTTAATAAAGGCAATTGGAGATTAATATCATTCTAAAAGATGTTGGGGGAGCCTATGTGATATCTGTAGAACTTCCATATTACTTTCCAAATTGTATTTTGTGCAGTCCAATATTAAAATTTATTTGTATTTCTTACGCATCAACTGAGAATTGTAAGACAGGGGCCAAGAAGCATTTAGAGTTTTGTTTTCTGGAGAAACAACAAAAATACTAGTTAAGCATTATGCTACGTGCCCAAGATCCATGAATGAATAAGATTATTCTCTGTATTCGAGAGCTCAGAGGGAAAATAAACATCCAATGAAATAAATTAAGATTAAGGAGATAAGTGCTGCAATAGATGTATGTACCAGATTTAGAGATAGTGCAGAGAAAGTTGTGGCACTGTTATTATTTTGCAGGGAGGTGGGGGAAGCATGAGGAGCTCTTGCCATTTTCTGAAGCATGGAGGGATCTGAAAGTGACTGATCTCTGAAGAGACTTCGTTTTCCCAATAGCCACTTACTTTCTTTGCTTATAGAAGTCCTTCTAGAAGAGTTCAGAGCCTTAATGCAAAGAGTGTTTCCAAACTTGGATTCCAAAGTTACTATCATTCCTTTTTTACTTCAATTATGCTTGAGGTATAGTCTTCCTTCCCCTCTTGTCATTGAACTTCTTCAGTGGGCCTTTACTGTTAAAACTGATGTATGCAAGGAGTTTTACTTGATTTGATGATTTGATGCAGATTTGGATATATCCTTAACATTTTATTTAACAAGGCTAGAACCAGAGCCTTCTTGCAAATAGGGGTTAACTAATAACTTAGTAAATTAAGCAGACATGCTTAGACTATCTGCTGCCATGACAATGAAGAGACCAGGTTGAAAAACTGTAACCTGGACACCACAGTAGAGGTAAGATCTTTCTAGATCATTGGTTCACTTCCTCTATGCATCAGCTGTGAAAATGTGGCCTCAGATACTATCTCTTGGCATGCGCTTTTCATTATAATTATGCATGGTCCATGCCTCAGTCCCAGTTGGAAACACACCTGTGATTTGCTTTTAAAAATAAGGTGAATTCAAAGATTAAATGAAATCAATCATTGTAATAGGAAACACTGCATAGAAAAAATACGTTTTAAATGTATTCTGGATCTCTCTTTTGATTCGTTGGTAGAATTTTTACATGTCAGTGACTTCATAAAGATTTATAACTGTTTAGCAGATATGTGAGCTACTTCAATTTTCATATAATTTTTTTTAATTTTAAAATAATAATGGCATAGTTTTGCATGATGGAAAACCAGCTTTTGTTTTTAAGGAAATCTCACAATATTCTTTCATTATGAAAACATGCCATTTTTCAGTAAAGTCACTCAAAAGGATGTTTTCCTTCATGTGACTTTTTAATAACTAAGTATAATTTATGAAGTATATAGACAATTACTGGTAGTTGCTAAGAAACTCTTCTGAAAGCCATAAGCCTGTATTCTTGCAAAGCACATAACAGGTGTTCCCACTCCCTGTGTCCTTTGTATACACATTCATTCTGTATTCAAATCACAGAAGCAAGAGGCAAGATAGGGTCTGTTACCTCACTGCTAATTTCCCTAGCAAATAAACCAGCAGCTGCTGGTCCAAGTTACCACCGAGAACAGGGCACTGCATGCATGGGACAGGATGCTTTCATGGAGCCCTTCGGTGACACACTTGGGGTCTTTCAGTGCAAAATATACCTCCTTCTCTTCGGTAAGGCCCTGTGTGAATTGTGTTTTAGCTGTTTGTTAGATTTTTTTTTTTTTAATTGTGGACATAAGGTAAATATTTGCTTTAGGCTGTAGATGCATTCAGATAATTGAAGAGCAGGTCAGAACCTTTTAACAATAACACACTGTTTCAGCAAAGAAGCAGGAACATTTAAGAGAAATGAGTTTCAATAAATAGATTGTTACTGTTTTCTTGGAATAACAATTATTGTCATAGCACTCATTAAGAGAATTAAGATATTTTTAAAATATAATGAATTTCTTCTTTTTAGAGTTTACATATAGGTTCAATAGTCTTTAATGCATTTATTTCAGCAAATATTCTAATAGGCCATGAAATTGTGACCATTTAGAGTGAAACTACAAATAATTTATGAAAATTGTTTTCTTTTTAATTAAAGATATTGTTGCAAACTGTTTACTGTTTTAAGTTTTCTGTCTCATCTTATGAAATATGGAACAAAGGTAAGATTCCAAACTAACAAAAAAATTTCCTACACAAAAGGGAGAACGTGTTTGAAAAGACTGTTACTCCAAAATGCCTTTAGCTTTTCTCTTTGCCCAATGGCTAGTCCTATTAAAATTTTTTTTCTACCTTAATATTTTCCCTCATTCTCCTCTTTATCCTTAGAGTTTAAAGGAGTCTCTTTCCAGCATTCCGACTGCTGTCTGTCAACATTATTTTCACCAGATGTTCTCATTTCCATTCTTCCTATTTATCAGTTTTGAAAGTCAAATCAATGTCTTGTTTTGTTTATATTCAACAGATAGGAGTTCAAAAAAGGCTACATTTTAAAAAAATTAAGAACAGCTTAGCAAAATAAGCAATTTAACTTTTAGGCTTCTTCAGCTATTTAGAGCTTTACTTTAACTCCTATATTTTGTTAAAGTTTGCATTGTAAATGTTATTGTTCAAATTCATACCTAATGTTGCACCTATCTCACACATTTGAAATGTACAATTTGTAAATTTTTTTAAGTCTTTGAGTTTCCCAGAGTTGTGATTGTTCCAGTCATTACAGTATTTATGTTATCAAATTTAAGCCAAACAATTTTTGTTTTCTAAAATTTTTTGAAAAAGTAAATAATTATTATAACTGTCCCTACCTTTGTGCATTTTTCTTCCTTTTGAAAGTATCCTGGGTCATCGTCCCACTTATTTTTATATTTAAAACAGTAGGACTACTATCATTTTATAAGTGTTGCTTTTGAAACTGGTGTTAAGAAGAACTTGAGACAATTTCGTTAAGGAATTCAACTAAAATAAAACAAATGTACATTAGGAAAATAGCATGTTCGTAAATAGCCAACGCAGTTTTTATACCTTAAGACCTTCTCTCTTCTGCAAATTTGCTTTTCTCCATAGGCAGTGTGTTGCAAAGACCACAGATGATTTGGCAATCTTTGATTTTAGGAATATTGAAGTTTTGTTTGTTTCTTCTTTTTAAAAAAACTTTAAAAATTGGAAGCCTAAAATGTACAGTTTATTCAAAACACATCATAATTTCTATTTTCTCTAAAGATGCAAGATTTTATTTTCAGTCAACAATACTTGTGTTATGCTTGTTAATACCACGCATGATAACAGGGAAGTAAATGCCAGCTATTTTGAGCTACAGCAGAGGTCACTTTGTGAAATCTGATGTTTATATTCAATACAATGAAACCGGTCTAGGGAGTCCTTTGTTGCTGGAATATAGATAATTTCTACAGTAGGACTTCAAGTGTACCTTAACACGGGATACTTTTTTATAGTGCTATTGTCATACAATGTAAGAGGGTCTGTAAAGGAGGGATCATTGCTGCAATTTTGTATGTCAGATTATGATTAGTATTATAAACGTTTCTCCAGATTTGTGTAATGCCTTACAAGCAAAAAGTCAAGATTTTTTTAACATAACTATAATTTATAAGAGTTTTTGTTTGTTATACCCAGAAAGTAATAGTGAATATAATAATAAAATCGAATTTAAATTTCCGTTTAAGTCTAAATATTAGGACTATTAAAAATAAATTTAAATTTCATCAATTTTTATATTATTTATTATTTTTGTTTTTGTATTTTTTCAAATAGAGACAGGAGTCTCGCTGTGTTGCCCAAGCTGGTCTTAAACTCCTGGGCTCAAGCAATCTGCCACCTCAGTCCCCTAAAGTGCTGGGATTACAGGCATGAGCCACCACAACCGGCCTTTTTATATTATTTATTTTCTTGAAGTTTATCTGTTCATGCAGAGGATGATTTTCTAAAATCGATAGTTTTAGTCCTTTGGGTTTTCTCATACAACTAGAAAAGAGCGCTTGAAAATTTCTCAAAATGAAGCTAAGTTTTCTCACATTAGTAAACTGCTGTGTTTGACAGCATGAATTCATCACATCTGTAGTGGGTGACACATCAATGATAAGAG
This sequence comes from Symphalangus syndactylus, assembly GCF_028878055.3. NCBI lineage: Eukaryota > Metazoa > Chordata > Mammalia > Primates > Hylobatidae > Symphalangus > Symphalangus syndactylus. Next base: position 107,738,911 of record NC_072425.2, read on the forward strand.
AGTATGTGTTCCTAGAATGTGGAGGAAGCATTCAATTATCTGTTTATTCCCAAATTTCACTACAAGCAAAGATTGTATCATATTGATAGGTTCACATCCAGTGAAGAGATTTCACGTGGCTGAGATAAGATACTGTGTAAAGAAAATTTCATTCCCTGCTGACATTCTTATAACTTGCTACCTATAATTTATCCGATAAAAAATTGGATAGGCAATCTCTAAGCAAATAGTTACTGTAACAGCTGTGCTATTTCTCACTGTCATAAAAACATTTGAAAAAGCATACATATTTGAAAAAAACTTTTCATTTAATAAGAAAGCACTGAACCTATTCAGAGATATTGATGGCAATATATTATTTAAGGTATTATTACATGATGCAGTCTAAAATAGACCCCAAAACTAATTTTCCCCCTAAATAATGATCATAAATGCTATATAAAATATCTTCTTCTACTAATGTAGTTTTATTTTTTCTCAGAGCTTCAATATTTACATTGTATTTAGTATTTCATTAAATAAAATTTTCCTCCTATAATTTTAGTCACGGACTCTCTAACTGGTCTTTTCATATTTAAGATTCAACATTCTGGGTCAAGATCCAAAAGTCATCAACATTTCTATTCCAGCGATATTGTCACCCCACAGTAATATAGTGCCTCCCAACCATTTCCAGAATATTAAATAAATCTCAATCAATCTTTTCAAATATAACTACAAAGGAAGTCGATTACAAAAAAAAGCAGAGAAGGACTTTTGCAGTGGCTTTCCCAAATGACAAGCACAAATTGGTCAGAATGCATTCAGACCTTCTCAGCCTAGTGGTGGTTTCTAGGCTGAGTTGTGAAATGTCCTAAGTGAACCAATACATCCATGACAAAACTGCTCCCTATGAGCAGCCATGCAGCTTTTTCCAGTGCATTCCCAAGGCAATTATACAGACTTCCATCATTCCCCTTGATTTCTTTCTAAAAAACACAGAATTGCTGTTTTATTAAAGGATATCCAAGGATTGACAAGTTAATAAATGAACCAAAAACTGGGACTCAATTCTTCAAAATTATTTAGGCCCTCTCTCAATTTGGGTCCTCTCAAAACTCTCTGGGCCCTTCACCTTCAAATATTGGTAGGTGCTACCCTTAGAAAAGCACCTCAGGATGTCAATAACATAAAATTAAGAGAGTCGAGAAAGGCCTTACACCTTATCCGACATTAATTACCTCCTATTCACACATGAGAAAACTGAGTCTGAAAATTAAAATGACTTATTTAAGGTCACGTAACTGACCAACCACCATTTTACCCCAAGTATGTGTCCTTTACTAGGACTTCATATTTCAGTAGATCTTTAACTTTATTAAAGTAACAAGCACAGTAATCTTCAAGTTAAGAGAATAGGTGCTTGAAAATCATTATTTTAGGGCTATTTGCAAGCGATGAATTTAAGACTCAATGGCGGACATAGAACATGGGAGTCCAAGATCAGGAGTGAGCCATGAAACCCTTGTAAATATTTTCGTATTTACACAAGTAAAAAAGAAGGAGGGAGCAACACACTTAATACAGTGAAAGTTCCAATTTACATATCTTAGTAATAACAGGTACTGAACCTATATTTTTATTATTGCTTACCAGGAACTTGTCAGGAACTGCCTATCTTCAACTTCAATGAAAGACATATAAATGCATTTTGTTTTGTGCAGAAAACAGACAGACAAAGCGGAATCTTTTCCTGTGCTGATCTCCCATCCAAAGGCCCAATCTTAATAAATCTATGACTTTGAGAGTTTCACCCCGACTGTCAGCCTCTGCTTCACATATCTTAGACATCACTAATTTTGAGACGTAGATTTCTCTCTCTCATCTTTCTTTCTCTCTCCTACTGTTTCCTTGTGAAAACCACTACTTCTTTTCTGCAATCCACTTTATCTCCTCTTTAGAATTCCCAGCACCCAGTTTTCTCTTTTTCTAATCACTCAAATTAGGAAAAATTCCAGATTTAATAGTCTTACACTTGGCAGAAAAGAATACAGAAGGGAATTCTCATCTTTGTAACTGCTTTGTTATGGACCAATCCCCAAAGTGTGCAAGTAGGTCCATTATCAGAAGAAAAAAAATTCTTAGAAGTTAATCACAAAAACACACAGAGGCCAAGGAGACAATAAGACATGTCTTTATGTTTCTCTTAAGTCATCTGCTTTTCAGACCATATGGTAAGTTTCAGTTGCAAGTCTAGGAGTCTCTTCTCCCTCTAACCAACTATCTTCCTCTTTGGTGTTTTCTCTTCTTGGATTCTTTGCTCTAACTTCTCTGCCAACCCCAGAGTCTCACTCTCTACTAATAGCTAGCCAAAGGCCCAAACTGTGGGAATCTGCTTCTACCTCCACTCTGGGAAGGAAGGAGATAAATTTACTGTTGGTAGAACTGGATTCCTCATAGCGGCAGACCTACATCTTTGAGTTTTTCTAAGGAAATAATCACAAAAGGCAAACAGACCTTTCTACCTTTCCCTTTTTAAAATTGATGGCCTTTCATGACATGACTTGGATGAAGCTTAAAGACTCCCTTTCTAGTAGAATGAAATGAAAAAAATGTAGAAAAAAATGAAAAAGTGGAAGCGATCAAAGAGGATAAACATTTTGTATCTGAGAAATTTAAAATTGTAAAATGCTTCTATTTATATCTAATTTCCATCTCTTCTCACCTGCTTAAGGATTTTATTCCACTTTCATCCATCTCTATTCTGCCTCATCAACATTTCCCTTTCCAGTGAAACATTCCCAATAGCAAAAAACTCTCTTTATTTCACATTTTTGATCCTTCTCCAGCTTCTGTCCCATCTCTCTGCTCCTCTTCACAGCAAAATTTCCCAAAAGTGTTGTCTATACTCATTGTCTACAGTTTCTTTTCTATTGTCTGTTTTTTCTCTCATCATTCAAAATATTCCACATTTAAATTTCTCTCACTCTCTCCTCTACTACGTCAAATGTTTCTATGATGTAGGTATCATATTGCCCCTTTTAATATGAGGATTTTGAAGCAAAGAGCTTCCAGCAACATGGTAACTTGAGCTAAGGAAGACTTTCTTCCCCCTGCAAATACATAGAAATGCTAAATGAAATAAAATAATATATCATGGCTTAAGGTAAGATGGGGAAATCTCCAGTTGCCAGAAACTAGGAAGAAACCTGAAGATACACCAGTGAATGCATGGGCCCAAAAATCCCCAGCACTGCCCAGGGCTATCCACTGGGCAGAGCTCCATGCCCCAAGGCCCTCCAGGCCCCTCATTCTCTCTTAAATTCACATTAATCAGGATTTCACATTGCCTCTTGGATGTCTAATGGGCATCTCAAAATGAACACTCCTAAAACTGAATCCTCATCTTCCCCACAAAAAACTATTCTCCTCACAGTCTTCCCCATGATTAATTTATTTACTGCAATTCCTTTCTTCCAGTTGGTCCGAGTCAAGAAGCTTGGCATCCTCTTTGTTTCTGACACCCTCAAAGTGTCAGCAAATCCTTTTGTCACAATCAGCCTTTTTCCAAAACGTCTTTTACTAACACCCTCGTTTCCAGCGCAGTTGTCTCTGGCCTATTACATTGCAGTCACCTCCTAAGTGTTCTTCCTGTTCCTGCTCTAGCCCTATTCCTGTGTATTCTCACAGCAGCTAGACTAGGTCCAATAAAACATAAAAACAATCATAGCCCTTTTCTGTTCATGAAACTCCTATTGCATCCCCATCTTAGAGTAAAATTGCCAGAGTTTTTCCCGTGATCCTAAGGTCCTGCCAGTCTGTCACAGCCACCTCACTGACCTCATATCTTATCATGCTACTCCTCCCCCACTGTGCTCCATCTGTACCTGCCTCTTGCTGTTTCTCAAATACACCAACCAGATGCCTGTTCTGGGTGGAAATAATTGGTCATGACTGATAATGGTTTAATATCACTCTCCTTGGGATATTTGCATTTGGCAAGCATTTGGCTAAAAGGAAGAACTTCCAATAATGGAATATTCAGTTATTTCAGACGGCTTTAAGGGAAAATGTTAGGAGGAAATAACCTCTAGTATTTCTCAAATCACATAGTTAGATTATGATATGATATGGCAGACATTAATATAGTCATAATTCCAAATGTTTTAATGGTTTCATTGGACTTTAGAAGTAGTAAACTTTCTTAGTTCTCCTTTTCCCATTGTTCTGTAGTAATCATAGAAAATAACTTCTGCTTTTCCTTTTTATCTTGTGCAATCAGCACAGTCTTTGGGTGGAGTTTTTTAAGTGCGGAAGGTTTCAGAGACAAATATTTACCTCTACATGTAACCAGTACTAGAATAGTCAGTACCTAGAAGCCACTCTTCTTTGAAAAGGATTATCACCTGATCAGGTTCTCTCTGCATTTGCCCCTTTAGATTGTGAAATGTGGCTCAAGGTCTTCACAACTTTCCTTTCCTTTGCAATAGGTGCTTGCTCGGGGCTGAAGGTGACAGTGCCATCACACACTGTCCATGGCATCAGAGGTCAGGCCCTCTACCTACCCGTCCACTATGGCTTCCACACTCCAGCATCAGACATCCAGATCATATGGCTATTTGAGAGACCCCACACGATGCCCAAATACTTACTGGGCTCTGTGAATAAGTCTGTGGTTCCTGACTTGGAATACCAACACAAGTTCACCATGATGCCACCCAATGCATCTCTGCTTATCAACCCACTGCAGTTCCCTGATGAAGGCAATTACATCGTGAAGGTCAACATTCAGGGAAATGGAACTCTATCCGCCAGTCAGAAGATACAAGTCACGGTTGATGGTGAGTCCCCTCTGAGTGTACGTGGGCAGCAGTCTAGTATGGTAGTTAGCAAAGGCTCAGGAGACTAAACTACCTCGGCTTTAGATCTTGGCTTCACAACTTTGCACAAATCAATTAATCCTCAAAGCCTCAATGTCTCATGGCACTAATGACATTATCTACCTCACAAGGCTTTCTGAAGATTAAATAAGACATGCACATAAGAGATATACCTAGTGCCCAGCAATAGGTAATCAAGCACTAAGTATAACTTACTGTTTGTTTGCCTGGGAACTATCAAGTATAATGTTGCTAATTTGATGAGATGGAGAAAATCTTATTTTCTCAACAATAGACTGTACCCTGGGAAGAGCCCTATTTTTGTCATGGAGATTTTTGTTTCAGTACACTATTTGGAAGAGGATGAGACTTGTGCAAGAATGATACTTAAGGACAGTGGACATGCTTGGAAATGTCCTCTGAAGGGGAGTAGGGTCAGCTAACTTTCAGACACTTGTTTTCCTTATTGAAGTAAGTGACATACATAAAATATACTATGTCCAAAGCCCAACTTCTGATTTTTTCTCTCTACACCTGTTTATTTGACAGTATTCCCCATTTTAATAAATACAAATTCCATTCTATCAATTGCTCCAGCCAAAACCTTGCAGTTACCATTGACCTCCTCTTTTTCTCACATCCCACATCCAGTCCACAGGAAAGCCTATTGGCTTTACCTTGAAAATATAGACAAAATCCAACCACTTACCACCCCCAGTACTGCCCCACTCAATATCACAATCAGCCGTGGCCTGAACTATCCTAATAGCTTTGCCACCTACTCTCCCTGCTTCTATTCCTGCCTCCTTCAGCTTAAAATCCTCCCATTGCTTCTATCTCACTCAGAGTAAAAGTCAAAGTATTAACAATCTGCAATGCCCAACAAAGCACCTATCTGACCCCATTTTCCTATCTGCATCCCCCTCACTCACTCGGTTCTGGCCATGATGGCCTTCATGCTCTTCCTGGAACAGGCCAAAACACACTCACTCCTCAGGACCTTTGTACTTGCTGTTTGCTCTACCTAGACAGCTTTTCTCCAAGACACTAGCATGCTCCCCTCGTTTCCTTTAGGTCTTAGCTCAAATGTCACTTTATCTGTGAAGCCTTTACTGACCACCCTATGTAAAATGTAATCTCACTTCTCCACACACACACACACACACACACACACACACACGCTCAGAGAAAATAGAGAGAGAGAGAGAGAGTCACTCTCTATCTCCAATTCTGCTTCTCTCTTTTTCATAGCATTTATTACTACCTGGGCATATTATAGATTTTTGTTTGTTTCTTGTTTCTCTTCCCCACCTAGAATACGAGGTCCTTGGGAGCAGGGACTTTGTATTATTTGCTGCTTTGTCCTCAGTGCTTACAACCTTTGCTGGCCACTAGTAGATTCAGCAACTATCTGTGGAGTAAATGAGTGGCCACAGAGGAGACTGGGGAGGCTTCAGAGGAGTAAAGATGCAGAAGGTAGAAGCAAATGCCTAGAGAGCGACTGTGGGGAAGAAGAAAAGAGAGATCTAAAGGGAATTTCCATGAAGATTTCCTATATGGTGTCCTGTCTTCCTCCTAATAGAATCCTTTCTTGTTAATCAGTAGTAAAGTTGAATCTGCTTAGGAAAATGCAACCAAAAGCTTAGTAAAGCCTCAATAGGGTTTTAGGCCCTATGCCAAAATTCTTCTCAGAAGAAAAACTTCATCTGAGTTATACTGTTTTAAGCAAATGTATGATCACAGTACCAGTGACTATCCTAATGATTGGTTCTTCTCATACAAAACTGTTGATATGTTACCTATTTATCTCATACCACTTACAGTTCCACACACAGGTGCATTTGAAATATAAGTTTTTTCTGCATATTAAATGTACACAATTTATTTTTCTTTTAAAATCATAATATCATAAACATAAAGCCTTTCCCAATCTTTTGTTCTTGCCAGGGAAGATGAAGGATTAAATTAAATAGATGAGCCAGTTGATTACACCCTTCTTGAAAAGTGCTACAGGCTTCAGAACTACTCGGCTCCCCTATAAGTTACCTTTTGACCTCCTTTCTCTTATCTTTCACTTTCTTCTATCTTCTCTGGGATGGAGAATTTGGTCAGTTTGTGCCCTAAAGCACATTTTCCAGTGTACAAAAATACGAGCACAAGTCAAAATAAATCTACCTGAGGAAGATGCATCGACCCTAATTAAAAGCTTGAAAGGAAATTGAAGTCTAAACATTGGACACAATCATCTCTCACTTATGTATCATCCTACTCTCTCTGTGTCCTGTAGTCATACATAGAAGGAGATTATTAAATATACCTCTCTCCAAAATGCAGAAGAGAAACATTGCCAGATGTGAAGCCCTCTTCATTTTGCCACTGACTGCTGTGTAACTCTGGGCAAGCCACTGTTTTTATCAATTAAGTCAAGAACTTCAATGATTAAAGAAAATTGCCAGAAATGGTTGCGGATTCTTATATAATTCTACCATGCTTATATAATCCATCAACTTTACAGTTAAAATTCAGAGAGAAAATATTTACTCATTTTTGGAAATTTGCTTTGACAAATATTATTAAGAGCCTACTGTGTGGCAGATGATGAAATAAGACTATTTTCCTGTGACTTGACTTTCTAACAGGAATTTCTATTGGAGTTGTATTTTTTCTCTAATTTGATAAAAGTCCAAGAATATATTTTATCCTATTTTCAGACTGAGTCAGTGTTGAAATGTAGGCTTTGGTTTGTTAAAGTGACTAATATAATGTTACAACACAAATGCAAAGCAATTAAAGTTTATAATTGCTTCATGACATACATAGAAAGAATAGTTGTACATATGTGATTCACTAAAATTATCCCTCAGTTTCCCAAAATTATAGTATATATATTAGCTGTATATTTTGCAGATGATAGAAATTTGAGTTCACCACATCCATTCCAGCCAGCTGCTATTGGGACATTAGGACAAATCAATAGAGGGGAATGACCATATAAATTTTGCCTGTGAAAGTGTACCTTTATGGTGTTGGTGAACGCACAATGAACAGGAAATAAGGAAGCTGGCATTCTCAGCCACCTATAAAGTAAAGAGCTTCATTAGACCATCCTTGAAAAGTAAGTTCTGGAATTTGATTATCTCTGATTATAATGATATTCTCATATTTTATCATTTTGCATTTTCCCTGGCTTTTTATTCTCTTCTCTTCTTTAGTTATTACCTGAGCTGTCTACATTTACAGTGTAAAATGCTGGAATAATTTCTTCAGGAGTTCATATTTGAAAGACCTCATAGAGTTTTATTATAATTCCATGAGAAGAAAAAATCATTCCTATCTCTCTTAATATTGCAGATCCTGTCACAAAGCCAGTGGTGCAGATTCATCCTCCCTCTGGGGCTGTGGAGTATGTGGGGAACATAACCCTGACATGCCAGGTGGAAGGGGGCACTCGGCTAGCTTACCAATGGCTAAAAAATGGGAGACCTGTCCACACCAGCTCCACCTACTCCTTTTCTCCCCAAAACAATACCCTTCATATTGTTCCAGTGACCAAGGAAGACATTGGGAATTACAGCTGCCTGGTGAGGAACCCTGTCAGTGAAATGGAAAGTGATATCATTATGCCCATCATATATTGTAAGTTTATTTTTTTTTTTAACGCATGAGTTGTTTTTTGTTGTTTTCTGAGAATATCTCCCAGGATAGTCACAGAGAATATAAGTACCAGATGTCATTTGGCTTTTACCATTATTGTAGTTCAGTAGTCCTAATCACACCTCCTAGGCACTGTCTTATATGAAATATGTCTACTAGCACAACCCTATTTCTTAAAGATCAAGTTGAAACACTGGCCAGGGGCCATTCAGGTTGTGTTTCGTGATTCAGTCTATTGTGCGACCTCATTTCCAGTGGAAAGCAAGATTCTCAATTTCAAGAACCCAGAACAATGCAGAGGCTGCATTGAAAAAACTGAAAGAATATCTTGAGAAGAACTTTTTTCCTCTCCAAATATTACCATTCCTGAATTTAACATACTTTATTTTTCTCTAGTAAAATATTTTCTTTACATCAATTCTTTCTTCTAGCTCTTTAGCTGTATGTCTTTCCATCCCTACCTGCCTATCTTTAAACTCTAGCCATAGGTTTAAATGAAAAAGTCCTGGGGAAAATTACTTAAGCAATTATAGGCACATGCAAATATCATTTTTGAAATATACTTTTGTTTTGCTATACAGTTCATATTAATCTGGCAAAATGAAAATAAGGTCTTTCTTTCAACATGTGCAAGTCTATGCACCAATCTCGTTATTATCACAGAATATGCTGTGATACACAGTGTGGAAAATATAAAAATGGGAGAGAAAACCATAATCAAATCTGCAAATGTTAAATATTATGCTTTAGGCTCCTAAGCCTTCTTTCCTTCACGATGTTATTTGAAAGAATGAGAATACCCCAATTTGAGTAAGTTCACACTTCATAGAATCTATCTTTTGCTGACAGACTGAACTTTCTTCTTTACATTGTTTTAAACATTACCTATGAAAATCTCACAGAGAAACATCTATCACATGCAAAGACTAACGACAGATAATAAAAAGAAGAACATTTAGACAATTTACAAATGTGGGTTCCATTTACACATTGTAAAGATGATCTACATGGCTTAAGAAAGATTTTGACTCTTATTAATTGGTAATTATGAACATTGCATTACTAATTTTTGTCTTCACTATTTTTACGTTCAAATGCAGAATCCTTCACTTGGTCAACATCTCATCTTATTGATATTCATTCATTCACTTATTTATTCATTTATGCACTCATTCATTTGTAGATTATTTGATTTTAAAAAATCAAACATCAGGGTCTTGTTTGTGCTAAGCAATTACTACCTACCATATAACATGTACAAACACAACCCAGAACCATTAATTTAATAATTTTTCTATCACTATTTTAGCCCTGTTTTTGTTATGGTTGGTTGGTTTTGTTGCTTCTGAGTAACAAAAATTAAATAAAATGTATACTGTAATCTGAAGATTGGTTGTATATCCTATCTGTTGATGTGGCATCCAAATGTTTACAATCTTTATCATTCCCTGCAAGCTGCGAATATGTGCCTTGGTTGGTGTTATTCACATTTCTCTTTCTTCATCTGGTTACCTTCTTCTTCCTTCATGACATCATCATCCTCTCCAGAAAGGTTTACCTGCCTCCACTTGTCTCACCTCCTCAGTGTCACTAACAGGTTCATTGTGCTCCTTCAGCATCTTAGGCACTCTCATTCCTGGTCCTCACTGCATTATATTTTCCCTGACTCTCATGAACACCCCAAACCCAAACCAGAGTTCTGCATTCTTCATCTTTGTATCCATAGGGCAATAGCTGACAGAGATTAAGAAATCAGTAAAGTTTCTTGAACTTAACTAAAATGAAACAGATTATCTTTCTTCATATCCCTTTTAGATTCCAGTGTTACTTGACGATGCTGTAAAAAGGCTAAATTCTCATTATAAGGTGACAGCTTCTTCATTATAGTGCTTTGGCACTTTTTTTCCTGACCTTTAGCAAAATCAACTATTCTGTTTTCTACAGGCACTGTTTCCATGAAGGGTTTTTTCATGAAAGTAGAAACTATTTTTTATTTTGGCAGAAAAAGTATAATAAAATCTATTAAGATTAACTATATACTTATGAGGTTGTGATGTCATAATCTGGTATTGGCCTTGGTGGAATACAATGTCAAGCCAATAACTCAGACAAGTATCTACTCGCAGTTCATGATATGCCTTCAAGCTCTAGTTGTAAATAATAACCCAGTAACCACTGCGTTTTGTGTGCAACATATGGCAATGCTGCAGTGGAGAGCTCTAAGTGATAAAAATTAAAGGGGAAAAAAAGGTTATTCATGGTAAATACTTACCATCTGCTCCCAAGCAGGGCAGCAAACAGCATCATGATGTAAATTTAGGTACTGTTCCCACACAGCCATAAATTGTTAAAGAGAACAGATGATACGTGATTTTACAAGTCATTTAGTAAACAGCCATCCCCAAGGCAAAGGGTTCATTTCTATTGGGAGCTCTCTGCCAAAGGCAAGAAAGTAAACCATAATCCAGTCAAAATGGAATTATCCTTCTGCTTTCATCTTCAGTATCAGAGGTCACTCTAGTTGAATCACTCCAAATATCTCCAATTGGATTGCCCATTCACTTGAATAATGTACTAGGCTGCCTCTCCAAGTAGAGGGATGGTCAGCCTGGAATTCTAATGATAAAGGAAATAACATCATGGTAGAGTCAGAAGAAAGTATATTGTAAGCAACATGTAGAGTGTGAGATGTAGTTAAATTTCTGTGCATGTGTGATAAAGAGAGAGAGAGAAAAAGATGCATTAAAGAAAGACTTGAAAATCATCCACTGAAATGTGGATATTGGTTCTCTGAGCAATAAAATTACAAATGACTTTCTTTTCATCTTTGTGCGTCTCTGAATTTTAGGATTTTCTGCAAAAAAAAAAAACATGCATTTCTTAAATAAACAGATAAACTATGTTACTTTTTAAGAAACATATCAGAAGCAAGGAACTGAAATGCTTCAAAGTGTTAGGTTCCAAGAGTTGGAAGAGGTGTTGAGGTGGGGGCAAGGAAGTTTGAGGGATGTGAGGCTGCTTCTGAAGAGCCAGATATAGCATATAAATAAAACAGACAGAAAGAGAAAAAATTATGCCAATCATGAAACCCAATGAATGGGGAAGTAATAAAATCAAAATAAACATGATTAAGGAACATAAGATAATCAGATTACTTTCTTTAAAGGTATTTTTATTTTAAACCAGAATGATCTTATAAAATTAGGTAATTGACCTTATTTACCAGCCTTGGCTCTAAATGACTATGGGCTTCCTCTACAAATTAAACCTACCCTCTGAAATTGAAATTGAAGAATTACTGCTTGTGAGAATACTCCATTATGCTGCAGGGTCCTAAGGCAACTCCAAATGAGGAGTTACCCCAAAAGTTTTGAGCAATGCCAGCACACTTGAAAAGGAGTAACACTCATTTTCATGTGTATTAAATTTCTAGACAGTTTGTTTTTATAGCCCCATTCTCTATACCCTGAAAAGCAGGGGGAAGATGAAGACCTAAATTGAGTGGCTGTATTTTTGTGACCACATTTTTCTTCTTTATCAAGTCTGCCTTGCTCTACTCTCAGAAAGACCCTCAGACTTTGGTTTTTGTACACAGACTCAGGTCTCTTGCTCTCCCAAACTATGGTAAATTCCTCCTGCTGGTTTCCTTTGGCGTGAACCATAACCGTGCCCGCTGCTTGGTGATCTTTCCTTCCCTAATGTTCTATCAATGCTGACAACATGAAGGGTCCCTTCTGAACCACAGGGCCTGAAATAACAACTGTACATAGTATGTGGTCAACATCTCAGATGTCTTCACTATGCCTAGACTCGTACCATGTGCAAAGTAATCTCAATATTGATTTCGGTTGAGCGAGCAAAAACAAATTTTTGTTCCCATTACACTACTTACTGTTTAGTGGAATGCAGAATAAAAGAGTTCCATTTGACAGCATATTGTTCTAAACCTTTTATCACAGTGGTTTCACCTGAGACTGTGTCACAGCCTGAAATGAGAGAACAGGCTTCTTATTCAGTAACAGGAAAGGGGCAGAAATTTCTCCTTATTTTAATCCTGTACCTTCAGTTCCTAATTACTTTAAATTGAAAGTACTAACTTCTGTCTGCTTTCTGAAAGCAGGCTTATCTCATGCAGGTATATTAATAAAAACCCATATGGTTCCTTCACATTTCTCCATAAGTCTTTTTCTCTAGAAAGAAAACATAGATTAGTCTGTTTTCTAGCTAATCTATTGTTTTGTATATTCGTTTTCTGTTATAGCCTAGAAAATTTGTCTCCTCTGTGGCAGATTGGTCAGAAAATGCTGCCATGATAGAGAACCACTCTCGGAATCTGCAAACTTGGGATTGGTTTGCCAATATCCAAAATGGTTTTACTAGGTTGGTGCAAAAGTAATTGCAGTTTTTGCCATTACTTTTAATGGCATAGCAAGAATCCTGGTGTTTCGAAGGGGTTAGAAAGAATCTTGGCAATCAGTTCTCTAACCTGTCTTTTTATATTAAAAGGTGAGGAAAATGAGACCCAAAAAATTCAAATGACTTCTAAAGAATGCATAGCTAGTGATTGAAAAAATTAGTTACCCTAATGTTTAGTTACTACATTCTATTATTCTATATGTTGAGAGATAAATAGCTTATACTTCTAAAAAAATCAGGGCCTTTAAGATTAGGCCATTACTGAGCAAACCATCCATAGCCATATGTAGTTTGTAAATTCCCTAAGAATATGAATGTCTTATACCTCTATCTCCTGTATACTAAATATATTATCTCATACTTAGCATCATCTCTCAAACAAACATTTGATTCATTACTTGATTGGATGATTATAGAATATTAATATATAATTAGTAATTGACTGTAGAACTAGTACTATAGTTAGACAACAACAAACTATTATAATATAGAAAGTTATACCACTTATACTTTATTTCTTTTTAGAGAAGTAATGTGAATGATTAAGTGCATATATTGTAGAGTCCTAGCTCTGCTATTTAATGGCTATATGACCGTGGGCAAATAAATTGTTTACATATCTCTTTCCTCATCTTAAAATAAGAATAATAACATCTACCTCGTGGTGGTTGCTTTAAATATTAAATGTTGGTATCTGAATAAGCACTTAAAGTGCCTTCTCATGGCAGATATCCAATAAATGTTGGTAATGATCAGCTGAAAGGTGAACATAAGCATACCCAAAACTCAAAGATTTTTCGACTATAAGCCAGGATTTAGACTGAATGAGAAAACCTATCTAGGAGAAGAATATTTTTTTAATTTTCCTTATTCTCTGAAGAAAGCAATGGGAAATGTGTCTTCACCTACTGGCAACCTAACACCATAGAAATGGTAAAATGCTGCAGGAGTACTGCAATGTGGAAAAAAACACCAGGGGTTAAGTAGTTAATGATAAAGAAGATGTAATTTTTTTTTTCAAATGGAATCCTAATCTTAGCTGGGGTGTGGGTGGGAGAATTTAAAAAATTCTTTAACTGTTAAAATGTTGTAAAAATACCAAACACCCCTATGTCTATTTGCACAGTGTCCCATGTGAAACAATGTCTTTTATAAATATTTACATGGCCTACCCTAGCACTGAGAAGAAAAATAGATAATACTGAAAGTATGGTTGTTAAAGAGAAAATAGTGGCCATAATCTCTTATCAAAATATTTTCAAGTACAATGACTATTTCAGAAATATTAATGTGTAGAAGCTAAAAAGTTGATCTAATAGACATAGAGAGTAGAATAGTAGTTACTAGAGATGGGGAAGGGTGGGGTGGTGGGGGGTAACCAAAAGTTGGTTAATAGACACAAAAATAGTTAATGGACAGCTAGATACGAGGAATAAGTTCTTGTGTTCTATAGCACTATAGGGTGACTATAATTAACGGCAATTTATGGCGTATTTTCAAACAGCAACAATGGTAGACTTTGAATGTTCCCAACAAAAGGAAATAATAAGTGTTTGAGGTGATGGAGGTACTAATTAGACTGATTTAATCATTACACACTGTTTACATGTATCAAAATGTGATCAAAACATCACACTACCTCATAAATACGTATGATTATCATGTCTCAATTAAAAATAATAATAAAATAAATCAGCATATAGAAATAAGCTAGTCACACAAAAACAGAAAGATTGAATTTGTCTACAAGATTGCAGATTTATCAATACATTACTCAAAACCTTAGCATCACAATTAAGATGACAGTATTTGTAAAATTATATATGAAGTTTCAGGTTTTTACTATTTCAGATTAGTTCAAATCACTATTTCAAATAAAATCTCAAATAATTTTCACTTTCATGGATATCAAAATAAAACATATTTAGGTCCTCATCATTTATTGGGACCTAAGCAAGGACCTGCTCATCCAGTTCTAAGATGAAAACTTTCAAAAACAGTAAAATGCTACTAAGCTCTCCCAAACTCAAAACCTATGTTGTGATTACTTATGTTACTTATCTATTTTTTTATATTGATGCAGATGGACCTTATGGACTTCAAGTGAATTCTGATAAAGGGCTAAAAGTAGGGGAAGTGTTTACTGTTGACCTTGGAGAGGCCATCCTATTTGATTGTTCTGCTGATTCTTATCCCCCCAACACCTACTCCTGGATTAGGAGGACTGACAATACTACATATATCATTAAGCATGGGCCTCGCTTAGAAGTTGCATCTGAGAAAGTAGCCCAGAAGACAACGGACTATGTGTGCTGTGCTTACAACAACATAACCGGCAGGCAAGATGAAACTCATTTCACAGTTATCATCACTTCTGTAGGTATGTGTGACATACAAGGAGGGGATCCTAATAAAACATGAATGTATGTTGGCCTTGCACTTCCCCTATCTTATACCTAGGTAGAAAAGAAAATCATTGTGGGATTATTCATATACTCTAAAAATCTCTCTTTCCAAAGTTAACTAAGCCATGGTTTCTATGACTCAAAGAAAAAAACTCGAAATGAAATAGGGGAGGAATTCAATTCAATTGTGAAGGGCTATGAAGAAAAAGAGAATTCCATAAATTACTTCTAAGTGTGCACTCTTGCTTTCCTAGTTTTATGAACAAAAATATAAGAGAAACAGACTGCTCATTTAGAGGGTTTATATCTACCATTGCATTAGGTCAGATGAATAAGTGTCTATGAGTTGGGAATCTGGGTTTCCTACTTCTATTTGATTCCCCTTCTCACTGTCTTTCATGGGTTCCCCTTCCTCTTTCACCATTTAAACAGCTGAAATCTATGGAAGTTCACAAGGGGAGTCTCAACACCTTGGAAATTACAAAATTCTGTAAGCCTGTGAAATTTGGCTTTCTCTAGAAATCATCTGATTTTCAGAAATGTCATCAACCCGCAAAGGTTAAGAATTACTGCCTAAAATATTGATGTCCACCAAATCCTCATCCTTCTACATCTTCTCTTCTTTCTCTACAGAATGGTTTTATTCTCCTGTATGATTTTCTGTATGATTTCATTCATTTCCATGGCTTCGTGTAACACTGGTACATCCCAAATCTACATCTTTAAAGCTCTAAAACCGTACACCCAGCTGCCTCTGGATGTTTCTGCTTGGAAGTGCCAGAAGCACCATACAGGTCCAATATATCAAAACTAAACCATCTTCTTTCCCCCAAAATTGCTATTCTGTCTGTATTGCCTATTTAAGTGAATGGCCCTACTAACTACCAACCTAAGACAGAAAGCTAAGTGTCTTCTCAGACTCATTCCTCTTGTCTATTTCCTGGTCCCACATTCAGTCACCGAGTTGTGTCCATTTCCTTCCTTCCTATTTCTCAGATACATTTTCTTCTCTCCTTCTTCCTTCTTTTGTCTTTCTTTACTTATTTCTTTGTATTCTCTTCTTCTTCTCCCTCTCCCCTTCCCTTTCCCTCCCTACTCCTCCTTCTCCTTTTCCTTTTTCTTCTTCCTCTTCTATGACTACTTCTACTACCGCTAAGTCCTTCTCAGACTCTCCTTTGCACACAAATCAAATCCCACCTGGGCAAAATCTGGGGGCAGGTTTGGACAGGACATGGTGGTTATGGTACCTATGACTGGTGGAAGAACAAGTTTATAAAAGCTACTACTCATTAATATCTTTTCTATTGATGCCTTCTCTTTCTTCACCTTTATAGCACTGGTACCTAGAAAAAGACCCATAATACAGAGAAACTCAGTATGTTTTGTTGAATAAGTGATGCAACAATATAATTTCTTGTAATCCTTAGGCTCAGTTTTTCAGTACATTGCCCTTGGGCCATCTGCATCAAGATCACCTAGGGAGGTCGCTAAAAATGTAGCTTCATTAAGACATCTCAGGCCTATTGGATCAGGACCTTTCAGGTAGCACTTGAGAATCTGAATATTCAGCACATAGAAGCGTGACAACCACTTGTTTAGTACATTTTATCTCCAGAGCATTTTGAATTTACTAAAAAGTGCCTAAAGAGCCATGAAGAATTATAAGACTATCGCAAACCTACAGGTTGATAAAGAAATGTATAGTGGATGGGTTCCTCATAGGGACTCCTTAAGGTACTAGGAGGAAAAATCACCCAGGTATTTTGGGATGTATATATTGTCATGGTGAGGTTTTTTTCATCTGAAGAAAATGCACTGTTCATTATGATAGCCACTAAACTCATCTGGCTTTTGAGCACTTAACACATTGCTATGCAACTGAGAAACTGAGTTTTTAATTTTATTTCATCTTTATTAATTTTAGTATGAATGTAAATAGCCACGTGTGTAGTGGTTACCATGTCAGACAATGCAGCTCTAGAATTTTTACCTGAGTTGCTTCATTTGGGCAGTAGATAATAATATATATTTCTTGTAGACCCAAAAAGAGTATGTGTTTTAGGGTGTTGTAAATTAAGCACCCATTCATTCATTTTTTAGCACTCGTTATGGGCCAAATATTGGAGTAGGCACTAAGAATAACATATGAGAAAGGTAATTCCTCCTAATAAGAATTCCTACTCACAGTCTAACATGAGTGGCAAACACATAAACAGCTGAGGTACATCCTTTGCTATTTTATTAAATTTTTATAGGCTTAACCAGCTTTTCACCTCAGTAGCAAACCAAGACATAATTGTACAGCAAGCCATAATTAAGCATGTAAAATAGTAGCAATCCAGGTGTCATCTTCTGCTTGTTTCTCATGCTCACTGCAAGTGAAAACATGGCTGTAATGTGTAGAAGTGCACTACAGTAAGGCTTTCCCCACTGCCTAAACTTTCCACATTAATATTTAGCCAAGATATTCTCATATCAGAAGCCCCCAATATTTGATTAAGATCTTATTACCAAGGTCCAAAGACAGCTACGGTCTTAACGTCAGATAATTGCCTTTTGCAAAATCTAAAAAACCTGTTTGACCTGTACAAAGACCAAGCATTTGTTATTATAGTAAATAAGAAGAGCAGGTGCTTATTTTTCAGAGGGATTCAGAGTTGTCAATATTAGTGGCCTCTTTGTGGCGTTTAGAGCTATTTTCTAACCCCCAAATGTCCACAGAGCTTTAACTCAAACAGCAACAAAATGGCAAAGAAAAGGAATAGTATTGATGTGTTTTGTTAAATATTTGGTTTTTCTAAGTTTCAAAGTCAATGAACCTCTGCAGTACAGATAAAGTATACACCAACCTATAGTTATAAATGACCATCACTTGCAACTATCAATTGAGTCTACTCTCCATCCACTCTGATGAATACACTCTTGAGATCTGTGGAGAATTTGAAATCATTTAAAAGGTTAAAATACCTGCTTTTGAGATGTTTCCAGAACCGAATTCCTGTTTGGTATCGCCAGTGAAGTTGTAAGTAAGAGATTAACCTCTTACTTCTTAATAAGGCAAAACATTTGGCTGACCAAAAAGTTTTAGCAATAAAACGTGGAAGCCAAAGGAAAATGGAGCCAGAGATGACTCCAAGGTCACAGATATGGAAAGAAAATGACAAGGTCAGGAAATAATCAAGTTTTATTGGGCCCAGATTTTCAGTGGGGAGAGGAAGTCTGGAGAGAACAATTAGTTCTGTGTTTTTCTGCCTTTCTAAGACTACAGCAAACGGTGACTTTCACCTCTTTGGACTATGATTCACATCTATTTGGAGATATTAATTGACCTTTTTGTATCTCCATGGAAATATCCTAAAGAAAACAGAGACAATAGGCAAGTTCACACAGCTAGTAGGTGATAAATAATATCTGAATTCAAAGCCTTTTTTTTTTTTTTTTTTTTTTTGAGATGAAGTTTCACTCTTGTTGCTCAGGCCAAAGTGCAGTGGCACGATCTCGGCTCACTGCAAACTCTGCCTCCTGGGTTCAAGTGATCCTCTTGCCTCAGTCCCCCAAGTAGCTGGGATTAAAGGCATGTGCCACCATGCCTAGCTAATTTTTGTATTTTTAGTAGAGACGGGGTTTCACCATGTTGGCCAGGCTAGTCTCAAACTCCTGATCTCAGGTGATCGGCCCACCTCGGCCTCCCAAAGTGCAGGGATTACAGGCGTGAGCCACCACACCCAGCCCAAAGCCCTTGTTTTTAACCACTATACAAACTGTCTCCTTTGATATAACTGAGAATGTTGATGAAACCATATGGTCTTTCTAAAAGGTAGGTATAGGGTCACTTTCTCATCACCTATCCAATTTAATGCTACATACGTGTACTTTCTCATCACCTATCTAATTTAATGCTCTGTACGTAGAGATACTCTGGTTTGTCTACAATGTGTATAATTTCATATTAATGCAAAGTTAGGAAATACTTGTAACTGAAAATAATGTCTATGATATGTTTCAAGAAAAGAATAGCTATTAAAATAATAAATTAGCTTTGTGTTTTGCGAAACAAGATTTTATTACCTTAATTATGGACTTCCTTGAATGCAGATGTCCCTACTTTAAAGTTTTAACTGAGCCAAAATTGCTATTGTGACATGCAGTGTATAGACAGACAGATAGATAGATGATAGATAAATAGATAGATGATAGATAGATAGATAGATAGATAGATAGATAGATAGATAGATAGATGATAGATAGATAGATAATGTTTATGGAAATGTAATCATCTGATCAGTATTCAAATGTTCACATTTAATGAAGGCATTCAATTGTATAAATAGAATTCCCTAAGGCCATGTGGGCGTAGTTTGAGATTTAGCCATAATAGAAATGTTTTCAATTTTTACATGATCCTGAGAAAGCTACCATTTTTTACATTTATTTATATTCCCCATATTTTCTTAAAGAGGAGAACAGGAAAAAGACTCAAGACAGAAGAATGAATTTACTAATTTTTTCTATCTGGAAATTTCTCAAGTCAAGGCCTCTAGGAAATGTATTTCACATTGGGCCTTTGGAAATGACAGTTAAGATAGAACTACAAATCTGACATTCAGACCCTGAGACCTAAGGTGATGTCTCCATGAGCATCCAGCATTGAACAACTGTGTCTATCAGGTGGGCCTATGATGGAGTGTGGAAATGGCACACTCCTCAACGTGGCACCTTCATCTCCGGAGGGACATGAGTCAGCTGCCATAATCAGTGAACAGATTGGATGAGAGAGATCTCAAGACTTCATTTTGATCTAGAAATAGATACACAGACTGGTAGCATATGGCTGTCCTGCCATTGAGTGCAGTCTCAAACAGCAGGGTTGCAATACCATGGATACCACACCTCTTGCCTATATTTGCACTTAACATGTTATTCCATTTTATTTGTTTGCCTAAGGAGGAGGCAAATAGCATTTGCACTATGGCTTTGGCACATGAGTCCATCATGTTTAAATAATGGGGAGAATGGCATGCTGTGAGCTAAAGAATAGTATAAACTCTCTGAAAGGAGAAAGAAGGAAGCTCCTGCAGGTGTTCAGAACTGCAGAAGTGATCCCTATACATTCTCTATGGCAATAGGGTCAGAATTTCCTGCTGTCTTATTTTCAAGTTCAGGTTCTGGAAGTTCATCTTTGCAAAAACACTTGCCTATGGCTGAGACCACAACAACTGTGCCCCTTGATTTGATCCTTTACATATTTTGCACTTTTTGTGTGTGTGAAAGGAACAAATTTCAGATGCTGGACCTAGTAAATCTTGTGTGTTCTGCGATAGAGGAGCAGTGTTGAGAGCAGAGAGCCAGAATGCTCTAGAGAAGAGGACTAACAGGAAAGATCATTTCTTCCAAGAAAAGGATTGTCCCTGTTCCTCATTCTCCATGGGGAAGACCCTTGGCCTTTGCCACAGCCGTGGTTTTGGGCTGACAGGCACTGGTCACTACAGGAAAGCTCTCTGATGTAGGGCAAACACAGGCCAAGGGAAGAGGCAAGAGAGCAATAAGGAAGGAGCCTAAAAAAATAAGGAAGTAATGGAGGAGGGAAAGAGTGGGATCCTCTGTAGGACAGAATGTGTGCAAATTAGGTCATTTTAGTAAATACATATCAAAAGGGACAAAAAATTAAAAATGAAGGAGAAGGGAACATATGTATCTTATCTAGTCTAAGACATCCAGTCGTTGTATATTAAGCCTACTGCCCGACTGGAGAATCACAGAAGTGTCTGGCAGAGAGCTGATGCCAGCCAGAGTGAAGCTTCACTATTAGAATGGGAACTGCTTGGAAATAGTAATTATTAGCATATGTTCAAGTTTAAGAGGGAAAAAACAGCCGAGACTACTCAAGTGTTTTTCTGCAGTTTTGCTGATGATAAAGCATATTGCAAAAACTTGAATAGAATAAATTAGCATTGAATTCTTTTTTGAGGAGTCTTCAGGGGTTATAGAATTTTGGTGATGGCAGTCTGGCTACTAAGAAGTGAAAGATTTGAAGCACATGAAGTCTGATGTCAGAAAAAGTTAGAGGAAAAACTGATATGTAAGAGCCTACCTACTAATTGGAAAAACCAATCTTTGACCACAGATTAACAGAAAAAAAGTTGAACTTGCAGTCAGAAAAAAACCTGTCTACTCTCAATTCTAGGACTTACTGACTCTGGCAAATATTTTAGTTCCTCTGAGACTCTTTCTTTATCTGTAACTGTAAGTGGTGGTATGAATTTTCTTTTGTAAATGGAAAACAAATGTACATTTGATTTTATGTATATATAATATTTAATACATATTTAATTGTGCATTATCTGAAAATTCCCTTAGCTAGTTTTGATTTTATTGTCACATCTAAAATGATGAAATAGAGAATTCACTTGCTAAAAGTGATGCCCAAATCATATGACATATGTTAAATCTGGCCACTCTATTATTTGGTATTTTTTATTAATTCTTTCTTTTTTATTATTTATTTCTTACCAGTTTTTCTGGGTTTTTTTGTTTTTTTTTTTATTTTTTTTGCTTTTTTATCACTGTCACTGTCTCAGAGAGCATTCTATTTGCCTTTATCTTATTGACAACCACAGTGAAGTATGGGTCCTTCTAAATTTATATCTTAGAAATGAAATTGACTAAATTTTGTTTGGCTTCCAAAAGCGCACCTCTAGGATGGTAGAGAATCTGCAATCCAATTATGTAAAGAACAACAAAATGATCTGGGGATGCTGAATCTGAAGAAGAGGATTCTCAGGGGGAGATGTGAGAGTTTCATCAAACAATTAAGATGACATCATATACAGAGAGGATTTGATTTATTTGTCGTTGCTTCAATTGGTAGGACTGAGTAGATTTGGGCTTCATTTGGGAGAAGGATTTTCTTTCTTCTATAATGATTAGGTAAGAGTGGTGGAAACAGCATGGAATTGTTGTTAGACATTGCTAAATTCAAATTTGAGTCCTGGAGTCTTAGATTTCCCAACTGTAATATGAAACTAATTATTGTGTCGTAGAAGCAGTAAATGGTAAAACTATTAATTTTGATTAGAATTTTTAATCCTTAAAGTCTAAAAGACAAATAAAAATGTATAACTAACAAGGAAATAGAGAAGAAAAGATAAATAAAATTCTGATTAATCTAAATTAGGACAAGAAAGGAGAGAGAAAAGAAATAAAAAGGTAGGAAATATAGAAAAAATAATAAGATTGCAGATCTAAACTGAAATATATTACTAATCATAGTAGGTCTTGGTGTGCTAAATATTCCAAGGAAAAAACAAATGTCAAACTGGATACACACCTTAGTATGAAGATACTGAAAGGTTGAAATTAAATAGATGAACAGATAACCCATACAAAAAAGAAAGCCAGCGTAGCTATATAGCAGGTCTTCTAATAATGTTATTTCATTTCAACATCATTTCATTATAATACTGATGAGAAAAAATATCAATTCCCACTGGGGCCACTGTGTGTGCAGTTTGCACTTTCTCCCCCTACCTACATGGGTTTTCTCCAGGTATTCCAGCTTCCTCCCACATCCCAAAGATGTGCACATTCAGTGAACTGTCATATCTGCATGGTCACTGTCTGAGTTATTGTGGGTATGTGTGTGAGTGTGCCCTGAAATGGGATGGTACCCTGTCCAGGGCTAGTTCCAGCCTTGTGTCCTGGGCTTCCGGGATAAGCTTCTAGCCACCTGCAAGCCTGAACTAGAATAAGCAGGTTGGAGAATGAATGAATGAATGAATATGAATGATTGTCAAATAAAAATTTATAAAGACTAGGATAATCATATAAATGCATGACAATAAATGATGTGATATGAAAGTGCTCCACAAGACTACCAGATTTGTGATGTTAGTTTTTGAACTGCATGATGCTAGGGGGTGATTTTTACAATTTTCAATTTGTAAACATTTATTCCTTGATTTAACCCATTACCACTATCACTGCCATCATTCACGGATTCACCAAAAATGGAGTAAATAACGATCTTACTTGTTTTTATTAATATTTATTCAATGTATGTATAGCTCACATTTATTTCAGTGTTTGATATTAGAAGGGTTTGGGATCTTTATGTAGAACTCTTGATATTTTTCTGACCAGAAATATGTTGTAGAGACTTAGCTCTTGTTTATATCAATTAACCAATGGTTAAATTGGTTTCATTATATGTTGTTTTGCTCAGTCACAGTTTCCAAGAATCAGCTGATGTTAAGTGAGGACTTACTGTACTGGTATAAGATAATGTATATAAAAATTAGATGAATTAGATAAATTCTTTAAGATAAGAAGCATTAGGAAGTGCACCTAATAAATAGCAAAAATTGACTGAAAAAAATCACAAAGTGGGAGATTTTAACATATTTATTTCAGTAACTAATAAAACAGACAAAAACTCAGTAGGAATAGAGAAAACCTGCCTCACCTAGTTGAAATAATATAAATACTACATGCAACAACTGCAGAATACACCCTCTTCATATGTCTATTTGTATAGTTATTTAAAAAATCAACAAACTTCAAAGGATTGCCCTCTAACAAGAATGAAATTAAACTAAAAATCAATAATAGAAACAACACTAGAAAACTCCCAAACTTAAGAAAATTAAGCAACAGGCTTCTAAACCCATAGGTCAAATAAGAAATTGCAGTGAAAATTAGAAGACATTTTGGACTTAATGATAATGAAATTACTATGTTTTAAAACTCAGAAAAATGTTGCTCTATAATTACATTGCCTACACTTGAGGAAATGAGGGAAAAAATAATGGAAATTAAACTTAAAAGTGTATTGTGTGTGTTTATAAGTTGTATTAAAATAACATATATATATGTGCAATTTTTTGAAGACTTTGTTACTAGCATGCCACAGATATCAGGTCCTATTTACATAACTTCATGTAAACTTCTCTGGCTCCCCCAAGTCATAGAGTATCAGAGCAAGAAGAGAACTTAAATGCCAGTCACTCTTACCTCCTCATTATACTAATGTAAAAATCAAAAACCTGAGAGTCAAGGGGCTCACCCAAAGTTACACAGCTCTTTAGAGAGAACAATCCCACAAGAGAATCATATCTGAGAAAAGGCTAAGATCTCACAAAGAGACTACTCAAGTGCAAAGTGGTTCCAAACTAAAAGGTCAGCCTTCTAACAGTGGGGGAATATAAATTATTCTACAACTTTTTATAAGGCAAAAATAATCTAATAAGCTTCATGATGTTCTAGTCTATATCTAGGATCAATAAATTGCCATTCTAGTTCATTTGAAGCTGCCTTGCATTTATTTCTTCTAGCCAAGGTTTGAAAGGGTTTAATTTAAAATCTGTTTCAAGGCAATAAGCAGGACACAGCTATTATAATCCCATAGAAGAACATTTTAAGAACGCAGTTCTCTGAATGCATGTCAGAAATTATAAACTCCCCATCAGAAATGGTGAAGATTTTTGATAATGAAAAACAACCTTGTCGAACTCTTTAGGACTTAAGGGAAATATGTGAATGGTGCTGTATTGGGTAATTAGAAGAGATAACCGATTTCCATGATGTGTTTACTCGATTTTTGCACATATGATCTACACCACATTATTAAAAGATTCCTGTAAGATTAAGAAATGGAAGTATTCTAGGTGGAAAAGCTGAGAGCGTTAATGTAGGTTCACACTGAGAGAAAGAAAAGACTAAGGCTTCCTCCCTTAATTTGGCTGTTGGAGATCTCAGCAGAGATTTTATGATGAAAGATGACACACTGCAGGCTGGATATTTATTGCAGAGCTGTGTAGCCACCATGGTCTTTATCACACCCAGATTTTCCAGGCTGTTCACCATTGCTGAATGGAAATGGCATCACATGACTTTCACTCCCACATTAATCTGGACAGAGACAAGCAACTGCCATGATTTATTTCCACACCCATATCTGATTCACATGGTAATATGGAAGACATCTGTTACTTTCATTTGTTGGAGGTTAAAACTACTCCCTATTATATAGATTAACTGTATAATTAAACATATTATAGCCTGAAGCTGGTGTTAACATAGCCACAGTTAATAAGCTGTGTTAAAATTATATTAAAGGGAGGCATCATTAAGTGTTAAGAGTCTGGGGTAACCTCTGGACTCTACCACTTATAACCCACGTGACCTTGGGCAAGACTCAGCTTCCTCATCTATTGGAAAGGATGACAAAATAATCTCTCCTTTATAGGATTGTTGTAAAGATTCAGTGAGTTAATACGTATCATGCACCCTTAGAACAGAGCCTGACATACTGTAAACACTCAGCAGATGTTATTAGCACTGTATTTTATATAGTGATATTAATAAAGGGAATGACTTATAAAACAAAGCGAATTCTAGTCAAAAGGTGGGACTTTAAATTTTTTTTTGAAAAATCACACAGACATCCTATTTTAAGAATTGACATTTCTTTTTTCTTTTTAATTGTTTTCATCATTTATGGTAAGAGACATTTCTTTATTGGCCAAAAATTACTAAAGTGTGTTTGAAATGAACACCTCCCCTCTTGCACCTTTAATCACATACCATCTTCCTAGAAAATTCACATACTTGAATTATGCTAAAAAAGCAAAATGGAAGGAAAATGAGAGAACAACTTAGCATTTAGGGATGTAGAGATGATGAGATGAAACAGATCTAAGTTAAGGTGGCAAACATAACTGAGAAGTACGACGTGAGATATTTGCTACACGTAGTACAACACAATCAGTTTTAACTTGGGCGGTGCGCCACGTTTCCAATCACAGGTATCCCTAGGGAGTTTAGTGTGTGTTCTAAAATAAGTGCATTCCTTCCATTTGGTCTCCCTCTCTGTGTATCTCTAATATACATGTTTATATGTTTTTTTTTTCAATAGCGTCTCATTTAAAATAATGCATTTAAAAAGTCAAGTTATATACTGTAGCAATTTATTGCTAAAAATATATTTATCTTTTTATTTAGGACTGGAGAAGCTTGCACAGAAAGGAAAATCATTGTCACCTTTAGCAAGTATAACTGGAATATCACTATTTTTGATTATATCCATGTGTCTTCTCTTCCTATGGAAAAAATATCAACCCTACAAAGGTAGGTTAAAATTACAAAAAAAAAATTTGAAGCTGTATATATGTGTACTAAAAAAAACCTTACCATTTTTCTTCTCTCTTGATTTTAGTTATCAAACAGAAACTAGAAGGCAGGTAATGCATCTGCTTCTATGAAAATAGTTTTTTTCCTTAGATGCTTTTTCCTCAATTATTATCCCTCACAAAAATACCTATTTTGTCTTTTCAGGCCAGAAACAGAATACAGGAAAGCTCAAACATTTTCAGGTAATGGCCAGGCTGAAAAGGGCTATTATCAGTTTTAATGTATGTTAATTAGTTGTGTTAATATTATTATATATTATTAATGTAATATAATTAATATGAGCTAAAATTAATATAACAGCCTCTTACCTTTGGGTTAGTGCCTTCACTTTACAAAGTGCTGTCTTCTGTATTGGTTTTATATAAGTCACACAAGTCTGTAATATCAGGCCTGGAAGGCACTCTTAACTCCATTTTACAGTCAAGAGAACTAATGATCAAGGAGATTAAGTCACTTGTCCACAGTCAGTAGGATCAAAGAAATTAGTTCTGCTAATTCATTGATCCTATTATTATTTTGAAAATGCCAAAGGGTTCTATCACTTTGTTCATTCCTAAGGTAGGTTTCATGCTGGCAGCTCCAGCCCAAAGAGAAGAGGAAAAGAAGGTTTGGCAGGGGCCAGGATTGCTTCTTTGTCCCCACTGTAACCCTCATTATCATCAATATTGACTGTACTGAGTTATTATAAGTTAACAAAGTTTTTGCTCAGGCCACAGAATCACAGGGAGCCAAGTTTCAGTTTTATATATACCACTTTCCCCTCATGTCACCTTAGGAAAATTATTTTTCTTAACCACAACTTCCTCTTCTATATAATAGGGATAGAAAGTTCCCCCTTAAGGTTGCTATGAGAATTAAATAAAATGATATAGGTGGAGTGCCTGATATGATGCCTGGATGTGTAATAAATGTGGGCCTTCTTCCTCTTTTCTAGCCCTTCCTGACTTATAAGTGACAGAATGTCAGAGCTGGCAAGGGCCGCAGAGGCTATCTGGTTCCTCCTAACCACCTCCCCCGCCATCATTCTATAGCTGATAGTTTATGTGGATTGATATTGTAATGTATTTTACTTTTTATGTATGGGAAGCTTCAGTTAGCTATTTACTCTTTCTAGTTCTGATGATCTGTTAGATCTGTTAGATCTAACGGGGTGCAGTAGATATTACGGGTGGGTCAAGAACTGGTGTGACCTTCAGGCTGAAGCCCTGGTGACCATGAGTCTCCGGTGACTGCGAGTTACAAAGGCCAAGGTTGCCCACCTGTGTATATTTAAAGATACAACAGGCTATTCTCACGTCTGGCTTTAAGAATAATTGTTCCAATTCAGTTTCGATTCTCAGCTTCAGAAAGAGTGATTTCCAACACTGCTTAATGGCAATACGACTATAGGAATTAGGAAATGTTAAATTCGTTTTGTACCTATACCATTTAAAGCAGACAATAAAAATAAGTTTTACAAAGTTTTAAAAAACAACAGCAAATCAAGGCATTTGGTTTGTAAGTAGTATTTGTTTTACATTTCAGGCCATGAAGATGCTCTGGATGACTTCGGAATATATGAATTTGTTGCTTTTCCAGATGCTTCTGGTGTTTCCAAGGTTGGTTTTCCTAGTGGCTGATTAACCAAGAAGTAGAATTCTGCTTCACCAGAGGTGTAAACTGCATTTGTTTAAGCACTGGGCAGTGTGGTCAAATGGCTGCATTACCCATTACTGCATTAAGCAGTGTTGACTTACTCCGTAATTAATGGCATTGCCAGATTTAGGAAGCTAAAGCATCTTAGTTCACCTTTATAAGTAAAGCTAACACAAATAAGGAAGTTATGCTAATTCATAAATAGTCTTTACCTGGTAATCTCAGTGAAGAGAGAACTAACCAGGTTGAAAGTCAAGAGAACTGAATAAACAGGCTGGGCATGGTGGCTCACATCTGTAATCCTAGGGCTTTGGGAGGCCGAGATGGAAAGATCACTTGAGCCCAGGAGTTTGAGATCAGCATGGGCAAAGACCCCATCCCAACAAATATTTAAAAATTGGCCAAGCATGGTTGTGTATGCCTCTGGTCCCAGCTTCTTGGGAGACCGAGGCAGGAGGATCATTGAGCCCAGGAGTTCAAGGCTACAGTGAGCCGTGATCACACTACCACACTCCAGCCTGGGCAGCAGAGTAAGACCCTGTCTCAAATAAATAAATACTGAATAAACAGAGGATCAGGAGACCCTGATTTAAGTCATTCTGAATCACTTGGGTGACTGCAACCCATCACTTTACTAAACTCTCTCGGTTCCTCAGTTTTCCCTTTATTGCCCCCTCATATCTTTTGACAACATTGCAAAGACAATTGATCACACCCTTGAAGATACCTCATGCTTCAGAAGGAAGTTACCATATAGGCCCAAAGTATGCAAGTATACATCTTTATTATTGCCCTAAAGGTGCATGAGATGGCAAGGGAGCTTTCATATAGTTGAAGTCATTTCAGTCCAGAAAAAAAAAAAAAGATCTTTTAAAGTAATCAGTTTTGCTTAACAGACATGCAGAATGTTTCTCTGATCAAATCAGATTATTAACACTTTTATAGATTCGTATAGAACCAAGTTTTCCTCTTCCTCTGCTTCCTTATTCCGCTATGAGAGTCCATTTGAGGAAGGGCACCATAAAAACAGATCACTTGCTTCCAGGCATCCTCATTTCCATTTGTTAAAAGACTATTTGCCATTAAGGAATGGTGACTTCTCTTGTTCAGAGGATTCTATCAGTGTATAAGGTTTATCTAGTAAGCTTCTTGGCCACAGACTTTATTTGAGAAATGTCAAGTGAGTAATGGAGAGGAACTGATTGGATTTCATCCTCCCTAAGGGTGAGTCAGTAACAATCAGAGATGAAGCAAAGAACTGCCGTGCAAAGGCTTTGCAATACCCTATTCAGTCTCAGGCAGGATTGGCTCACCTTCACTTCCACAACCAAAAGACAAAAACAAATATTTGATGGATCAGTTATTTCAAACAGCTTCTCACGATGGCAGAATGCACCACTCTGAGGTGTGACTTCAAATTGGAGAGCAGGAAACTGAAGAGCTAAGACTTATAATTGAGTTTTTGAATAAGGAGTTTCAGTTTCTTTATTTAAAATAATGCAAACATTTATTCCTAGGAATTCACTAGAAAGGAGTGAGATTTATGTAAGAAATTTTAAATCTTACCATGTGATTAATCACTACTCAATTTTGGAGTTTTACTGGGAGGACCTCAATTGGCTCAAAATATTACAGCCCTGAAGAACTTGAAGCAGAGAAATAGGGGCTTTAATTACATAGTGGAAGCCCTGCTTATTTCTGTCAGAAACAGAATAACTTGATTTGGAGCCATGTCCGTCTTCAAAGCTGCAAGCTCCTGAGGAATCTGCTGAGGTTCTTAACTGGCCATGGCAGGTGCTTTGGGAAAGAAGTGAGAAATCAAGACCAACAACCAAAGGAGGAGGATGAGGACAGGGACATGAGGAGGAGGATCTGCATGAGAAGCCAGAATGGCAGCTATGTATATGTAGCTTTGTAATGGAAGATTGGCAGCCAAATGCAACGGCCTTTAGAAGAAAAGGAAAGGTGATAATAAAACCAAGATCTCAAAACTGAACTTGAGAAGGGAAATAAATTAAACTATTAAGAGTTATTTAAAATCAAAATAAGCTAGGTGCCACGGTGTGCACCTGTAGTCCCAGCTGTTCAGGAAGCTGAGATAGGAGGATCACTTGAACCCAGGAGTTCAAGACCAACCTGAGTAACATAGCGAGACCCTGACTCAAAAAAAGATAATCAAAATAATCTCTTGGCATATTGTGTGGTATGTACACAAATGAATTACTTCTGTCTCTACCCATTGTACATTTCATTGTCCATTTAGCACCTCTTTCAGGAGTTAGACAGAAAGCAATTGCATTAAGTGAGCAAGTTTATTATTTAACAGCTCTAGTATTAGGTTAGGTGAGTAAGTTGGTGATCATCAATAGATTGCTTTTACCGTAGCTCCTGAATACCTTCATACAACACATATCAAGAACTGATCTCAAGGATAGATTGTAAACCAAAATCTCCTTGACACAAAAATGACAAGACAAATCACATATACTAAGGCTTCATGTGAGAGCTATAGCAAGTGGAATGGAAATTAGTGGTTTCTAGAAAAACAAAAAGCTAAGATGTTCCACTAAAACCTAGCAGGTCAAATTAACATGAGATAGTGAACTCTTCAGAGTTATCAAGAGCAAAGAGTCCTCGAGGTGAAGCTGTATAAATATGAAGGACTGAAATTGGACAGAAGTAGGATTAAAATAGGAAGCATTTGGGATGGGGAGGAAAACTAGACTTTGGCTAAATAATTGGGAGGGAGTGTTTATAGGAAGAAGGAAGTTATGAAATACAAGGAATGGGAATTAATAAAACACAAATACCACTTTCAATAAAAATACCTGTCGGTTTTTACCAGCCATAAATACACTATTCTTTCCACATTCACCCAAGCATTTAGTTTTTACAGTCCATTACTACCTTTAAACCAAAACATTTTCCTTTGAGTGTTCCACATTTCTTGGTACTGTCTTTACTTATTTGCAATATGATGAGGGATTTGGGCCGTGTATTGTTCTTTCTTTTAAACCATCCTTGCGCACATAATTGGCAAATAGTGTCAAAAGGGTAACTGAGGTATAGAAAAGATAATGATATATGCTATCTGATTCTAAGATATCCTGATATCTTCTCTTTTGCTATTTTTTTCTTTCTATAATATTTCCTTTACAGTACTGCCAGCTTTCTTCTTAAATGAAGAAAAAAGCCATAGCTTTGTCAAACTATCCTTCTTCTGACCTTATAGCTATGCTGCTGCACAAACTGCCATAGGGTAAGTGCAGAAAAGTGTAGCAAGGAGGAAGTCAACCTTCTAGGGAAGATAAACAGTTCTAATTCTCTAATCATCACTACTGCCAGTTGTTTTTAACTATGCAGCATAGTGGAAAAACTATTTACTAGTCTTGAGATAATTTATTTTTAACGTGTCACATTTTCTAGATCCCAAGCAGGTCTATTCCAGCCTCTGATGGTGTATCAGGGCAAGATTTGCACAGTACAGTATATGAAGTTATTCAGCACATCCCTGCCCAGCAGCAAGACCATCCAGAGTAAGTATGAATCTGCATTTGATGGTGCTATGGAAATGCTAAGCATTTAGCTTTTGCTTTCCCCAGAATTGATTAAAAGATACAGAAGAAAAATACCAAAACAAGAAATTATAGCTTCTGTACATTTGAACACACTTCCCCACCTGAACATAATTTTGAGAAACAAAACAGGCAAACACACAAATATCTTCGAGGGCCATGCACTTGGGCCAGTGGACTAGATACAAAACTCTAGAAACAACTTTCTCTTGTGTACATTTCTTTCTCACAATATTTCCCCAAGGAATCCACATCTGAGTATGAAAGGAATGTTCAGGCTAATTCTGTAGCCATCTTAATGATTACTTAATGATTTTCCAGTGGCTATGGTAGTTTTAGAGCCATTATGATTTGTCACTAAAAATAGGACCAGTAAAATAAAAGCCTACAGAGGGTCCACAGCACAGTCAGCACCAATGCCAATCCTCTTATTCAAAGTAGCCTATTCCCAGTTGAGTGGAACCCCATTGAGGACTGGCCTCTCACCCATAGAGGACAAAACCTGTGCTGAGGACAAAGCTGAGAACCTATTTATCCAGTTAAGCTCAAGGCTGTCACTAAGAAGTCTCCCTTTCCTCCATGCCATGGAGAAATAAAGCCTACAATCTTCTGAAATAATAAAATGAACTTCTCTTTTTTGTGGGCTATAGCTGCCTGCAGTCATAACTGCCACAGATCACCTTCCATCATTTCTTTGTCACTTATTGACTTTGAAAAGAACATCAATAACCACATACAGAAACTTCCCCTCTGGCAAAATAAACAGTTCCAGCAAAGTAATTCATGCACACTTCTGAGTAAATATCAAAAATAACAGCTAGGAGTGAACAAATCCAAGGAAAATCATCTTATGGGGAGGAAACCTAGTCCTGGGGGGACTGTGCGTCATTTAAGGACTAAATAAGTGGCAAGATACTTCAGAGAACCTCATCAGAGAAAATTTACTTAGAGTCACATAAATAAAGAACAGACTCTGATGGAGCTAGGAACTTCTAGTTTGAAAAAAAAAATGTTGTAAAGCATTGCATTATCAATGTAGTAGAACACAAGAGTAAGATATTATTACATGATATTTTAAGAATAAAAACTCTAAAATGATATCTAATTCTCTTTACTCTCTATAACAGAAAACTAGGGGGAAGTTTGTTTGCTGTTAAATATAAGGCATTGAAAGAATTTTGAGATTATGTCTCCTTTCTAAGATTTAATCTAATTAAAATTTGTATCCTATTTAAGTTCATTTGTTTTTCTATGTATCCTTTCTTCTATCAATTTTTCACATTAGAATGTAAACAAATCAAATGACAACTTGGGGTTTATCTTTTAAGGTTATCAAGAACGAAATAAATTTTAAGTCAAAATTGTGAATATGGCAGCTACAATTTCAGAACACAAAACAAAGTGATTGGGTTGTTTTGCATGTCAAAAAACTGATTCTTAAAAAAAAAGCACCTTTTGAAACTAGATGACTTTTAGACACTAGCAAAATCTTTTGACTTTCTTAGGAATATAAAGGTTTATTTCATAAATAAGATTTGAGAATTGAAAACAAAGCAGAAATGTTCTTTTTCAGGCATTCAAAACTGCTATTTAAAAAGTATTCAAAACTGCTGTTAGGACATCCTCCTCCAAAAGGCAGTCACCCTCAAGACCCCAGCTCATGCTACCAGCCCAATCTGACTGGCATCTCCACCTCTCACAGCCTCTCTCTTCTCACCTTCTCCTTCCGTCTTCTCAATCTTTTTTTGTGTTTGTCAGTTTATCTATGTACATCTTTGTCTTCCAGTGGCTCTCTCTTCCTTTACCTTCATCCTTTGAATCCCTCCTTTTCTGAGTCTACCCTTCTCTTTTCCTCTCTTTCTCCATAGCTGTCTCACTTATCCGAAATATCCTCCTTAAAATTTTCCTCCTCTGTCTGTCTTCCAGCTTTATCTAAACGGGGAGCCAATATTTTCTAAAGTGTTATTTTATTTGAATTCAGATTTATGTTACTTGTTTTTTTAATAAATAAGTGAAATGCTTCCTTTTTCTTTATCAGAAACTATTTTGCACTTATTTCACTTATAATCAATTCACAAACATTTCCAGGACATTTACTATATGCTAGAGCAAGACATTAAATAAGACTCGATATTTTAAAGATTTCATAGTTTAGTGGGCTACTGTTTACTTATTTTAACTAAAGATTAGTGATTCTTAGTAAAATGAATATTTCTCAGTAGAATAAATGCCACCTATAGATGCAGAGAGCATTTTTCTTTCCTGATTACCTATGGTTTTATTCTCCTCTAGGTCCAATTAAATTCAAAGATCAACTTCATGAGTAATGCATTATTATAGGTGGTTGGTGAATCTCTCCCATCTCTTATTCCCAATGTGAATGTGCCAGCTCTGGGGGAAGAATCCTAACTTCACTGCTTTCTTTTATTTGGCAGTCACTTCTGAGTAGGAAAGACAGCCAAACAATTTTATTCTTTGGCTCTTAGACTGTTATAAAATAACTGTGTTATTTTCTTTACTTCATGTGTCTATTACCTAATTGGACTGCTGTTTAACGAATTGGTAAATTGGTTTGTGTTCATATTCTAGAACTCAGCCCAATTATTTATTTAGTGAACTTATGGCTGGATGTATTTCAACATCGTCTATTGACCTCATTAAATGCTCTTGGTAGGGTTTATATTGAACCCAAGACTGATGTTAGTATATTGAAAACAGGACATTCAAGTTAAGTAAACCTTTAGTTTCAAAAGTAAATTATCTACAAAATTTAATCATTGCTTACTCTTATATTTATTTGTTGATAAATGTAATTTTCTTGAGCTAGCTCGAAACATTCATCTAATTTGTAGCCCTGGAAAGCAATAAACGAATTTCAGGTTCTTTTACCTGCAGACCTGAAAGATCTATAGAACTGGTTACATATTTTGTCTATCTCTTCACTAGGTGAACTTTCATGGGCTAAACAGTACATTCGAGTGAAATTCTGAAGAAACATTTTAAGGAAAAACAGTGGAAAAGTATATTAATCTGGAATCCATGAAGAAACCAAGACCAACAGCTCTTACTCATTACTCCTTTACATGCAGAAGAGAGGCATTTATGCAAATTGAACTGCAGGTTTTTCAGCATATACACAATGTCTTGTGCAACAGAAAAACGTGTTGGGGAAATATTCCTCAGTGGACAGTCTTTCTTATGCTGACGGGGAGAACGAAAATGACGGGGGTTTCCTCATTACCTGTGTATGAAATATCTCTACAAACCTCAATTATTTCTACTCTATACTTTCACTATCATCAACACTGAGACTATCCTGTCTCACCTACAAATGTGGAAACTTTACATTGTTAGATTTTTCAGCAGACTTTGTTTTATTAAATTTTTATTAGTGTTAAGAATGCTAAATTTATGTTTCAATTTTATTTCCAAATTTCTATCTTGTTATTTGTACAACAAAGTAACAAAGTAATAAGGATGGTTGTCACAAAAACAAAACTACGCCTTCTCTTTTTTTTCAATCACCAGTAGTATTTTTGAGAAGACTTGTAAACACTTAAGGAAATGACGATTAAAGTCTTATTTTTATTTTTTTCAAGGAAAGATGGAGTCAAATAAATTATTCTGTTTTTGCTTTTATGTGGTCTTAATTCTTTGTCTTGTAGAGTAAAATATTGCATAAAAATCGGATTGTAGACATTGTTTTTTTTAATCCTTATTTCCCAATGTGCAATCAACTCTAGATTATAGGGAATTATAAAAAGAAAGATCTTGCTCTCTCATGGCCTATTATTTTAAATAGAAGAAAAGAAATCTTAAAAATAGAATTTCTTTTCTACAAGTCTCAAGCAAGCCACTGTAGGTACATTGCCCCTCCTGCATTTTCACAGAAGCACATGGTGAAAGGAAAATTAAGACTTTAGTCCCACGACTCTTGTCTGGTCCTCTCTCTCTCTACTACCCTTATATATTGTTCTGTTGGAAAAGTCCATCAGTTCTACCACAAGTATTTTCTTCTACATTTAGCAAAAAAACTACTGTATCTGATTAGAAAAGAAATTCATGCCACTTGTAAAAATATTTGTGTACTTGGAAATGCAGAAGACTCACCATAAAACAATTAAAATCACTTGTAATCTTACTCCTCTGTTAGCATTTCCCCAGATTAGTTATGTACCTATTTATTCATGCTCCTTCCAATTCCAGAAAAGATTCATGGTAGCTCATATAAATGCATAATATCACAAGATAAAATATGCCCAAAAAGTAAAGCTGATAAGGAAAACAGGATGAAGGAACAACGAGAGGCAAAGCAAAAGCAGAAAGAAATTAAGAACCAGTGTGATGAAGTCCCCTTCATCTGTGAGTATTGTTTCACATGGCCAAGATCATGTGCCATATACAGGTATATCTAAAGAGTGGTTTCTAAGCTGAATGCAGTTTGTAAGTAGCAGCACCAAAAAAAAGGTTGCAATCCTACTTCAGGGCCAGAAGAAAGTCAGTCAGTAAGTAAGCCATCCACCCGAGCTCCATCCACCTCTCCCTTTCTTTCTCAGTCTTGTGCCCCCCTCCTTCCTTGGGGGTGTTCTCTTTGCTAATGCATCTCTTATTTGGAGGCCAGACACTAACTACGATGAACTACAGCTACATCTCTGTCTTCCCCTTCCTAAACCCAACTCTGAAACACTTTAATCCACAATCTTCAACAGCCCTTTCTGAAAAGATAATAATATGTTCACATGGTTCACAAATCAAAACTCTATTAAAAAAAACATGCACTGAGGTAACTGTGTTTGTTAGTTTTGGGGTTTGGTTTGGCTATTTTGTGTATACCTCCAGAGTTTCTCACCATAAACCAAAGAAAATACAAATATATATTCTTATTTTCTCAAACTCATTTTTCAATTACTTGTAATTCCTCTCATTTCTCTATCTCTCTCACACACACAAAAATACACGGACTCCCTTAGCGCATGGTTCCACTCAAAGTGGCAAGGAATTGCTGAAAGCAGAAACGTGAAAGGATCTAGGATCCAATTAACTTTTGCTGTCATTGCTATGTAACACCAGATGACTCACTGCTTTTTTAGTAAATGAGGATGAAAGTTTCGTAAATTAATCAAGGTTTCCAAGGGAAGTGATGAACCAAAACCCAGATGTTCACCTAATTAACAAATTAATCTTTAAAAGCCAGCCTAAAGTTCTTTTCTCATTACTAAACAGAATCGTAGCTAGTGTTAGTTTTTAACTTTATATTACCACTTCTAACTTGGAATAGAATCAAATTCTTGACGCTTATTATTTTTAAAGAGTATATTCTACTGATAGACTTTTATGCAAAAAATTAAAATACCTACTATTAAAATATAGTTTTCCTTGGTTTTCTGACATGTACTTCCATGTTAATAAGACAATTTCAGTTAAACTGCAATATAGTCTCAGACATCAAGGTCCATATGATCTTTCAGTTGCACTAGAGCATGTACATGAAAAGGTGTTCTCAAAATAATAAACATTGAGTGACAACACATTACTTAACATATAGGTGGCTATTTCCCTATATTTTACTTAAACTTATTTTTTTAAAGTTCTTATTTTCTGCTTCTACATTGCTATATATAACCATGTATATTCCTATATCATTCTTACACAGTCCTCTAAAGTTCGTGTTCAAATATACATTAATATAGATGTTTTAGTTTCACAAAGCAATAGGAAAGCAAAACTATCTTCCTCATCGACACAGAAATCAGACACAGCATTTGGATTTAACAGTGTTACTCTCCTTCATTCTCATCTCCTAGACACACTGTTTATTGTGATTACCATATTAAACTTGAAGTTTATTCAACTTTCACATCCATGACTTCTTTTGATCTTCACAAGAACCCTGTGAGCTAGAACCAGTATACCCACTTTACAGATGGAGAAATCAAAACTGTGGGAGTTGAACGACTTTCCTAAAGTCACCAAACCAATGAATGGCAGAGCTGATTCTTGAACTACATCTCTGGCTCCAAGTCCAAGGTCTATTCCAATGCACCAATGATTTCTCTGGGCATGACATCCTGGAGTGAAGCAAACACAACTGTGTCTTGTCAGCCTTACCTCGGGAACTTCATTAGTTTCAAGTATTATTGAGCTCCCAGCAGAGTTTATTTACTTGTTTGTTGTTTCTTGGCCAAGAATTTTCTCATTTGAATATGCTCTTGGGGAAGATGACAGCTCAACTGCTTGCCATCAGTAGGGCATAAAATGGGAGAATGTTTTCACACTTGTGAAAATCTCCAGCAGAATCCCACCTTAGGTTTATGACAGAGGCTTTCTGAGCCTCTGAGTCTTTGGGGATCAATGAGCCTCATCGCATTCATCCCAGCACACACACTTTAGAACACAGACAATACATGGTTTTTGAATTGCAATGAGCTGAATTGCCTGCCCTCTTTATATTTAATAAAGACACCATCTACAGGAGGCAAATAAATTACTGTATTTTCAATAACCAAGTTTCTTTTGTCTCCCAGAGACACTTAAATAACATTGCATTTTTCCTTGCATTTCACTGAAACTCTACCAAAATGCTTTGTCCTTCAGAAACTAGAGAGTCACATGGTGGGATTACATAAAATTTGATTCTCATTATGTGTAAAATAATTCATATTTTCTGACTCACAGTTCACAGATAACTAGACATTTTACAGAAGAGGAAACTGACTCAGACTTTCAGGCCCTCAGTTTCCCCAACAAAACATGAAGAGGTTGAACTAGGCAAATTTCACCCTGCTTTGATTTTCTCAAAAGTGACATTCCCCAAGCAGGTCAGGTCCTCTGCAATGCTCTCATTACACCTGTATCGAAACCCTTATCATGCTACTATAATTATACTGTGGACCAAGCACGTAAAGAGCTAATTATAATACTGTGTTCTAAATGCAATAGTAGAAGTGTGTAAAAATGCAGAGACGCCACAGAAGAAGGAGTGATTTCCTTTTGGCAGCATCCAATAAGATTTCTTACAGCATATTGGGTTTTGGTGGGCAAAAGGAACACACCAACTTTAGAGGAAAGGGCATTCCAGGAGCTAACATTAAGTAAGATTTGTAATATATGAGGAACAAGTATGACAAGTATAGTCATGCAAAACTAAAAACATGTGAATGATCCAGGAGGGTCTACTTAGTAAAATTATAAAACACGCCCAGTCCTTGAGAAATTTAAATCTCATTAGAAATTTCAGTTATGTTTAATAAACTCTTGTTAACTATATTTCATGTGCCATAAGATAGAGAAGAACTAAATACGACTCAGTCTTTATATTCTAAGAGCTTGCAGTCTAGTCAAAGAAAGAGATACAATAAATTAAATAATAATACTAGTAGATAGTAAATGCAACATGGTACACCATTAAGAAAGAACACAAAGCATACTATGGAAGCTTAGATGAGGGCATCAAATTGAGTCTAGGGTATTCAAAGAAGGCTTCCTGGAGGAAACTGAGCTGAATCTCAAAGGACAAGAAGGAGTTAGCCAAGTGAAGAAATGTGAGGAAAGCATTTCAGGCAGAGAGAACTGCTTGGGCAAAGGCATAGAGGCAAGAAACAGCCTGGTCTATGTGAAGAACTATAAGCAGTGCAGGAATAATAAGAGAATAAGAGAGGGAATGGTCAAGGCAAGTACTGATGAGAGAAAAAGCTAGTTAACTGTACTTCCCCATTACACTCATCACAAGGGTGTCATTTGCTTAGTGTCTATCTTCCTTGCTAGACTGTAAGCTGCCAAAGTCAGGGAAGGCAGGGAACAACATCTGCCTATATTCCCAATGACTATCATATCTCAGCAATCAAGAAATATTTGAGGATAAAATGAATGAATGAGAGTACGTGGACAAGGGTCAGATCATGCATGAACCTGAGTGTTCAGTAAAGAAACTTGGATTTATTCTGTAAGTAGTGAGACTCAGACCAGATAAGCAATCACAACAGACTTCTGTTTTGGATGGATCACTCTACATAAACTTGGAAATGGATTTTATAGGACAAAGCTGAGACTAGATAAATAATTAGGGAAGATATTACTATTATCAAGATGAGGATGAAGCGCTCAATGGACTATAGAGTGGAAGTCTTAGAGATAAAATTTATAGGGACCCAGTTATTGGATGTGGGACATCAAATACAGATAAGAGTCATAAATAATGCCTGTGTTTCTGTCTTGAGAGCTTGATGATGCCATCACACAAGACCAGAAGTGCATGTGAAGCAACAGGTTTAAAAGGGGGGAAATGATGAGTTCAGAACTAGGTAAGGTTAGGATTAGTTTAGGATTCCAAACAGAAATGTCCAATAGACAGTTGTATATCCAAGAGGGACATTCAAGGAGAGGTCTGGGTTTAAGAAGTAAATTTGGACCATATATCGCCATGCCTTTGAAAGAGAATAACAAAAAACTCAGATTAAATGGACTTAAAGAATAATTTATTATCTCAAATAACAGGAAGTTCAAAAGCCAGGTAAATTCCCAGGATTGGTTAATTTAATGACTCAACAATGTCATCAAGAACTCAAGTTCTTTTTCATCTTCTACTCTTCCCTCATGGTTACAGGATGGATGTAGCAATTCCAGAAGTCATATAAACATGCCACACCATCCAGAAAATGGAAAAAGCCACTTTGTGTGCTACTTCCTTGGGTGTGAGGAAACCTTTCCCAGAAGCCTCTACTAGAATTCCAGTAGAGTTTCCTTGGCCATACATATTACATACCCTTCCCTAAAGGAATTATTAGCAAGAGGAGTGGGATTACCTTGATTAAAACAATACTCAGAATTTACTTCCGTGGATATGGTAGGGAAGACAACACCTTCAGAAGCATGTGAGTGGGTGGAAAAACAATGAATATCCGATTAAAATTGAGTTTTGTGTGGAAATGAGGAACAGGTGGAAATGGATGTCAAAAAGATGAGATAGAAACCAAATAAAGGGGGAAATGCCCTTGGAAACACCAACTTCAGGAGATGCCATCACCATTATGGAGATGCCAGGAAAGGTTAAGAAATAGCAGTTAAGGAAGCAAAAAGTGAACTTGGAAATCAACTTAAAAGAGAAAAATTGAACATGAATTTTATTGCTGTATGTCCATAAATATCTTTTAAAAAGGGTGGGTGACCCTCTGTATTCTGGTTCCAGATCAGGAAGATTCTTGTGTTTACAATGACCACCTAACCATTTCTTAGATAGTTCTATTTTAGTGAAATTTTATTAGGTTAATTAACATATATTTACTGAAATAATTCAATGAAATTTAATTTTTAACTATATGATTTTGCATATTAAGAAATCTACCAACTGCAAGTCCTAATTCTTAATTTCAAACAAACAGTAGTAGAGGCTGACCTGCCAGGCAGTCATAATTAGATGCTAATAGATAAATACATTTGCTTGATTTCATTTGTGTCTAACAACTTCTGACCTTGACCTAGTTTCTCATGCCATCAAGGAAAATCCCCACTGTTCCAACACACACACTTAAAATACATCTATTTCAAACCTTCTGCTTTAAAAAGTGCCCCAGCTTAAACAACAGATTATATCATGACCATACATGGAAAGCTCTAATTTGCCTCCTTGTCCATCTGGAATATTCCTGTTTGCTCTTCAAGACTATCCATGCTGATGTCATATCTACTGTGCAGCCTCCCCAGAAGTGCCCAGGATTCTTTCATGATCCTGTAATGCTCCCTATAAAACCCTGCTGGAGCCCTGGACACACATCTACTTTCTCCTATTAGATGGGGAAGATAAAACAACTTAAAATAAATGAGATATCATTTAGTAACTAGGTTACACACATAGAAATGATATTAGCAAACTAGTACTGTGTATGTAGTGTTGATGTGGTAGTGTTGAGGTAAAACCAAACACTATCTGTGCCCAGTCCCAGTTGTCTAATCTGTAATATGAGAGAGAAGGACCAAATCAACTCTAGGATTCCTTTCAGTTTTATGGCCCATGCTTTTATTAATTTACCATAAATAACTATATCTTCTTGGCAGATAGATATTATAAAGTCCAAATCTTTTCACCAAGCCGTTGCCTTTGCTTAACTGGACCAAGAAGTAGACATAAAAGAAAATTTGTTTCCTCATTTGAGAACTCAGCATGGCATCTCACTTGTACTCTTATCATTTTTATGCAGCACCACTTAGTGTAGGCTCTATCAAGTAATTACACACAGTGTAATAGTTGCCAAATACCTATAATGTCGATTAAATGTCCAAACTTTTCCAGTAGTGTTTTTAGGTTTTCTTGTTTTGAAATGATCTGTTCAAAGAAAAGGAACAAGAAATCAGAGTACCTATCAGCAGGGGGCCAGTTAAATACTAATAAAACTAACAGTTAGGACATTGTAGCATTAAAAAGAATGAGATAAATCTAAATGTAATAACATGGAGAAAAGTTCTGCATATCTCATTAGATGAAAAACAATATGTCACAGGTCATTTTTTGGTATGATTCATATGTGACATAATCATATGAATCAATACTAATTCTATGTATTAGTGTATATACAGAAAATATTTAGTAGCAATCTCTGAGAAGAAGAAAGGAATAGCAAGTGGAAAGGCTTAAATTTTTTTCTTTTTTACTTTACAGATATTTGCACTGCTTCATAGATTTTTTACAATAATAAAATAAAGCACAAAAACTACTTAAGGAGAACTTAACATTCTAAGTCACACATCTTAATTGAAATTCCATTTGTGCAAAATTGTTCTGTAATTACTCAGGTATGTAGACCACTTATCTCTTCCCTTTCATTTACCCTCATTTTCTTTCTTTCAATTTTTCTTGGCCCTTTCTTCCTGATTTTCCTTTTTTTGTTCTGATTTCATTTCTCCTTGTTGTATTCCATATTTTCCTGCCTTTAATTTCCTTCCTCCATTCCCCTAAACTGAATCCCGGAAAGGTAAAAAATCTGAAAGTGTAAACAGGTGATTTTCGTGTTGGGTGGTGACTCTAATCATGGCCCAGAGATCTCCAAATACAGGAATCTGAACTGTGTGCTCTGATCGCCTGAGAGGAACTGTGGCCAACACGGAAGGACATCAAGATTCAGAGACCGACTGTAGAGATTTAAAACAAAATTCTATCACTCAAATCCAGAATCTACTTTTTCATGAAAATATATAACAATTTGGCTTTAATGTTGTGGCCATTTCACCTGCTGTCCATTAGGAAAAAGAGTGAATCCTGGAATAAAGGAGCCTCCATAACTAAGAGAGGACTGGGCTAATGCTACCATGGCAACTGCCAGGTTAATAAGAACAGTTGGTGAAAGATACGAAGTATTTGGCGGGTCTTGCTTCTTATGGCTAAAAGTCTATGTCATTGGATTGAATTGAAATTGAATTGGATTGAAACACATTGAATTGGAAAGCAAAAGACTACCCTGAGGCAGAGGCTTATCAAGGATTCACTTAATTTATTGTTGCAATTTGGTGTGCAATATATGTCAAACTCTGCCAGATGCCTAAAATATATTCTACCTTAGCCTTCAGAATAATGCTATGATGCAT
Organism: Symphalangus syndactylus; assembly: GCF_028878055.3. Lineage (NCBI taxonomy): Eukaryota > Metazoa > Chordata > Mammalia > Primates > Hylobatidae > Symphalangus > Symphalangus syndactylus. The sequence goes on from NC_072425.2 coordinate 107,782,216, forward strand.
TTTCCCTACTTTGTAGATGAAGAAACTGATGTTGAGAGACATTAGGAAACCCCTCCAATGTCATCAACTAATGAGTAAATGTCTGTATCACTCTCTGCTTTCTCCCAGACAACTTCAGCAAGGGCTGCTTTGTGGAATCACACTGGAGTCTTCATGAAGCCATGTGTTTACATATAACACATATAAGCTAAAGCTTCCAAGCTCTCTGGAGTTAAACAGTTGCAGAACATCAGCTATTCAATTTGTTCAGTGTTCAGGTGTCTTCCACTTTGCATAAGAATGCTAGGAAAATAATTCCATTTTTTCAGAATTAATAAGCTAGAATCAAAATGAGTTATGTCTCTCTTAATACATATTTAATGTATATTCATATATATTTATCTATATATAGAAACATCCACATACATATTTATATATTATCAGGCAATGTTTACATTGCAGTAAGGTCGACTGCAAACTTCTTTTATCTGCAGAGAGAAAAAGATGAGGTGGTATTCTTTACATTTCTAGAATGGGGTACCTATAATTTCACTTCCTATCTCTAATACCATGCTGCTCCACAGCAGTGAGACCTTTATTTATACAGAAACAAAAAGGCCTAGATCAAGGAGGCGTGTGTGTGTGTGTGTGAGTGTGTGTGTGTATGTGAGTGTGAAAGTGTGTGTGTGTGTGTGTGTGTGTATTGTGGCTCTGAAAGGTTTCTGAAGCAATGGCTACTCGTTTTAACTAAAGTAAACCGGTTTTAACAGGTAGATTCAATTCTCATGTCCTCTGCATCTAATGCATTTTTATTGTGAGTGGCAAGCTGTAAACATTAGCATTTTAAATCTATCTTTGAAAAGGCACAAACATGAATGCTCCCATTGCTTCCCTCCCCTTCCTATCTCCCAGCCATAGACAATGACTGAACACATGTTCTACTGTCATCGCTGAAGGAGGTTACAGAGGGAAACCTAAGTTAAGACAGGTAGTTCTTAATGTAAGTTTCATCTACACCAGCAGGGGCCATTTGGTCTTCCAAGAAAAGTTGACTCCCTGCAAGCCTGCTTGCTTCTCAGTCATTGGACTATTGAAACCTAGAAATGTTGGGTAAGAAGTCACCAAAGCAACTCCTAAGGACTGATGGTAAAAACAGTAGACAGTGGTGACATTCGAAACCATCCCTACAAGGACACATCAGCCTGACGTTTATATAGTTTGTTTAAAATACAATTTTCACACTGCAAAGCTAGAAAGTCACTGTACAACTTAGCAAGTTAAGTATGTCGCATAAATTCATATCCAGAGTTTCACAGTGCTGAGTTTTATGATAGATCATGAGAGCTCTTTGCCTTTCTGACTTATGACCTATATGTTTCCTCCTTTAAAAAAAGAAAGTTTTAGAAGCAGAAGAATGAAAGGTGGCAAGGTTTAGTGTAAGACAACTGGTATTGCAAGGAATTTGCAAATGACATGGTGAAGTATACTCCACAGCCTAGAACAGGGGTTCCCAAACCCTGGGCCACGGACCAGTGTGTTAGGAACTGGGCTGCACAGCAGGAGGTGAGCAGCAGGCCAGTAAGTAAAGTTTCATCTGTATTTACAGCTGCTCCCCATCACTGGCATTACCACCTGAGCTCTGCCTCCTGTCACATCAGTGGCAGCATTAGCTTCTCATAGGAGCGGGAACCCTGTTGTGAACTGCGCATGCATGGGATCTACGTTGCACACGCCTTATGAGAATCTAATGCCTGATGACCTGTCACTGTCTCTCATCACTCACAGATGGGACCGTGTAGTTGCAGGAAAGCAAGCTCAGGGCTCCTACTGATTCTACATTATGAGTTGTAGAATAATTTCATTATATATTACAACATAATAATAATAGAAATAAAATGCACAATAAATGTAATGCACTTGAATCATCCTGAAATTACCCCCCCACACAGCCTGCCACCCCCTGCTCCCCAGTTTGTGGAAAAATTGTCTTCCATGAAACCGGTCCCTGGTGCCAAAAAGGTTGGGGACCACTGGCATAGAGGACAAGATAAATTCCAATAAGCTTACATTGTTACAGAATTACAAGTACAACAGATCATTAAGACTAAAAGCGTAAGTTTAGAATGGGTGACCAATTTGATTTATACATAAGATTAAAGACAGAAAGGACTGTTTTTCTAGAACTGTTTATAGTTTATCTGCTATGAAAGAGGGTGGCTGGGATGTCCATTCAAGATCCCTTCCAACAGAGAATTACAAACATGGTTACATCTCTTAATCCTTTAGTGCCATCTATGGTCCCAATTTAGAAAGTGTCAGTTTAAAACAAATTCTAGATACTGTGTTGTCTCCTAGTTTAAAATTAGCATATTAATCTCTCAATTATATTTCTTTTGGGTTTGACTAAATGAACTGGATATCTTTCTGAAGGGCAATTTGGCAATATGTATTATGAGATTTAAAAATGTTTAAACTCCTTAACTCAGTGACTCCATGTCTAGGAAATATCAAGAAAGATACATGTATAAGTATATTCATTACTGTATTATTTTTAAAAACAATGTGCAAATGATTAAAATACATCTATATGATGGAATATGATGCATCCATTTTTCAAAATGTGTCAAAAGAAAAAAAAATCACCTTCAGTTGCAATCTCTATAATTTTTCTCCTTATAGAAAGATTTCAAGTCTTTCATAAACTGTCAAAAATCTGAAGAGATCTATAATGCTACAGTACGCTACATCACACCAAAATACAATCCATAACCCACAAAACTAAACAGCTAGCTATGTGCCTAGCAAATAGAGTTTACAAATATGCTAGAAGAGAGTGTTAAATTTTGCATATACATCATTCAAGATAAATGATATAGACTCCTTACTTTGCAGAGAAAACAGAAGTTACCAGATTGAAACTCCTTCATTTTTTTGAAATAAAACATACTTACCTCCCTGTCTATCCTGGTCTGCATCTCTCTGACTACCAGAGAGGGGAATAATCTCTCCACCTCTGCTCTGGATTTTACCCCATTACCCACTTTAAGAACTTTACACCATTCATCATCTCTTTTCTTCTCCATGTGTATTCAAACTTTTCTCTCAATTGAATGTTTTACACCAACTTTAAAACATACTCAAGTGAATGTTATTTAAAACAAAAAATGAAAAGAATTTCTCACTCAAATCCATGTCCTCCACCTCCTCACTTCTAGCAACTGTAGTACTATTTCTATCACTCACTTCACAGTCATTCTTGATTTACTTTTTGTGCTATTGCAATTTTCACACCTCCTGCTCAATCCTAAACCCACTTCAGTCTGGCACATAACCCCATCACAGAGTGAAATAGCCCTCTGTAAAGTCACTAATGACTTCTCTGTTGCTAAATTCATGGATTTTTTTCAGTAGTCATTGCACTGTTTCAGCAGTAGTCAACATTCTTGACCAATGCCTCCTTCCTGAAACACACACTACCCTTGGTCTTCCCCTTTTCTTCAGCTACTTCTGAGTCTCCTTTGCTGCTCATTCTCCTCTTCTTGGCCATTAAATGCCATGGCACAGTTTTTGGCATCCTTCTCACTCTACAATCTCCCCTTAGGCAATTTCTTCATAGTTATGGTTTCAATCACCACTTACATGCAAATAATTTACAAACTGATTTCTAGCCCTATGCTTTTCTCTGAATTCCAGAAACACACACACATACACACACACACACACACACACACACATGCACACAAGAACACAAGCATAAAGTGGGCAAGTGACATCACTTCTCTAAGGCATTTCAATCTCTACTTGACCAAAGCATAACTTATAGTTTTTTCTTCCAAATTTACTCTCTTTCGGTGCTCTCTTTAAGTTCTATAAATGGCCCTACAACCTTTCTATTTAGGCAAACCAAATCCCGAAAATCATCCTGGGTACCCCCCTCTCTACCATGCATATGTAATCCATTCCCAGGCTCTGTGGATTTTATTTCTTACCTCTTCAATCCATCTCTTCATCTCCACCCTTATATTGATCCAGGTCACCATTATCTCTTGTCTGATGCAACAGTCTTATTAGTTTTAATAGTCTTAATGCTTTTATTTCTTCTTCCTCAATCTTATTTATTTGCTTTCTTTTCTAAATGTACTAGCTAGAACTTCTAGCACAATTTTGAGTAGGAGTAAAGAAAGAGAACATCTTTGCCTTGTTCCTTATCTTAAGGCGAAAGCATTCATTTTCTCACCATTAAATATGATGTTAGTGGTAGTTTTTTTGTAGGTGTTCTTTACCAGACAGAGAAATTTCTCCTCTATTCCTAGTTTGCTAAAAGTGTTTTATTATAAATGGGTGTAGGATTTTGCCAAATGCTTTTACTCTGTCAATCAATAGGATTATATAATATTTCTTCTTTAGCCTGTTGATAGAATGCATTGCAATAATTAATTTTCAAATGCTGAAACTGCCTTTCATATTCAGAATAAATCCCAGCTGGTTATTGTGTTAGTCTGTTCTCACACTGCTATAAAGAAATACCCAAGACTGGATAATTTATAAAGGGAAGAGATTTAATTAACTCACAGTTCCACATGGCTGAGGAGGCCTCAAGCAACTTACAATCATGGCAGAAGGCAAAAGGGAAGCAAGGACCTTCTGCACAGGGTGGCAGGAGAGAGAAGTGCTAACAAGAGCAGGGAAAACTGCCTTATAAAACCATCAGATCTCATGAGAATTCACTCACTATCATAAGAACAGTATAGGGAAATTGCCCCCATGATCCAATCACTTGCCACCAGGTCTCTCCCTAAACACCTGGGGATTACCATTCAAGGTGAGATTTGGGTGGGGACACAAAACCTAACCATATAATTCCACCCCCAGCTCCTCCCCAATCTTGTGTCCTTATATTTCAAAACCAATCATGCCTTCCTAGCAGTCCCCTAAAGTCTTAACTCATTTCAGCATTAACTCAAAAGTCAAAGACCAAAGTCTCATCTGAGACAAAGCAAATCTCTTCTGCCTGGGATCCTTTAAAATCAAAAACAAGTTAGTTACTTCCAAGATACAATGAGGGTACAGGCATTGGATAAATGCTCTCATTCCAAATGGAAGAAATTGGCCAAAACAAAGGGGCTACATACAGGTCCCATGCAAGTCAGAAATCCAACAAGGCAGTCATTAAATCTTAAAGCTCCAAAATGATCTCCTTTGATTTCATATCTCATATCCAGGTCATGCTGATGCAAGAGGTAGGATCCCATAGCCTTGGGCAGCTCCAGCCTTGTGGTTTTGCATGGTATAGCACCCCCTGGCTGCTTTTTCAGGCACATGGTGCAAATTGTTGGTGGATCTATCATTCTGGGGTCTGGAGAATGGTGGCCCTCTTCTCACAGCTCCACTAGGCAGTGCACCAGTGGGGACTCTGTGTGGGAGCTCCAACCCCACATTTCTCTTCCACACTGCCTTAGCAGAGGTTATCCATGAGGTCCCCACCCCTGCAGAAGACTTCTGCCTATACATCCAGATGTTTCCATACATTCTCTGACATCTAGGCAGACGTTCCCAAACCTTAATTCTTGTGTTCTGCACACCTGCAGGCCCAACATCACATGGAAGCTTCCAAGGCGTGGGGTTTGCACTGCCTGAAACAATGGCCTGGGCTGTACGTTGGTCTCTTTTAGCCATGGGTGGGATGCAGGACACCATGTGCTGAGGCTGCCCAGAGCAGCAGCAGGGCCCTGGGCCCAGCCTAGGGAACCATTTTTCTCTCCTAGGCCTCCAGGTCTATGATGGGAGAGGTTGCCATGAAGACCTTTGACATGCCCTGGAGACATTTTCTCCCTTGTCTTGGTGATTAACTCCTCATTACTTATGCGAATTTCTGCAGCAAGCTTGAATTTCTCCTGAGAAAATGGGTTTTTCTTTTCTTTTCTTTTCTTTTTTTTTTTTTGAGATGGAGTCTCCCTCTGTCACCCAAGCTGGAGTGCAATGGCATGATCTCAGCTCACCTCTGCCTCCTGGGTTCAAGCAATTCTCCTGCCTCAGCCTCCCAAGTAGCTGGGACTACAGGTGCATGCCACCACTCCAAGCTAATTTTTGTATTTTTAGTAGAGATAGGGTTTCACCTTGTTGGCCAGGCTGGTCTCGAACTCCTGACCTTAAGTGATCCATCCACAGTGGCCTCCCAAAGTGCTGGGATTACAGCCATGAGCCACCACACCCAATGGGTTTTTCTATTCTATTACATCATCAGGCTGCAAACTATCCAAACTTTTTTTCTTTTTTGAGACAGAGTTTTACTCTCGTTGCCCAGGCTGGAGTGCAATGGTGCGATCTCAGCTCACCACAACTTCCACCTCCCAGGTTCAAGTGATTCTCCTGCCTCAGCCTCCCAAGTAGTTGGGATTACAGGCAGGCACCACCATGCCTGGCTAATTCTGTATTTTTGGTAGAGATGGGATTTCTCCATATTGGTCACGTTGGTCTCAAACTCCTGACCTCAGGTAATCTGCCTGCCTCAGCCTCCCAAAGTGCTGGGATTACAGGCATGAGCCACCACACCAAGAAAAATTGTCCAAATTTTTATGCTCTGCTTCCCTTGTAAGTTCCGATTTCAGATCATCTCTCTCAAGTTCAAAGTTTCACAGATGTCTAGGGCAGGGATAAAATGCTGCCAGTCTCTTTGCTAAAGCACAGCAAGAGTACACTTTGTTCCAGTTCCCAGTAAGTTCCTCATCTTTATCTGAGACCACCTCAGCCTGGACTTCATTGTTTACATCACTATCAGCATTTTGGTCAAAACCATTCAACAAGTCTCTAGTAAGCTTCAAATGTTCCCACATCTTCCTATCTTCTTCTGAGCCCTCCAAACTGCTCCAACCTCTGCCTGTTACCCAGTTCCAAAGTTGCTTCCACATTTTGGGGTATCTTCATAACAGTGCCCCATTCCCAGTATGAATTCACTATATTAGTCCATTCTTACACTGCTATAAGGAAATACCCAAGACTGGGTAATTTATAAAGGAAAGAGGCTTAATTGACTCAAAGTTTCACATGGTCGAGGAAGCTTCAGGAAACTTGCAATCATGACAAAAGGCAAAGGGGAAGCAAGGACCTTCTTCATATGGTGGCAGGAGAGAGAAGCTCTAACAAGAGCAGGGAAAACTGCCTTATAACATAATCAGATCTCATGAAAATTAACTCTCTATCATGAGAATAGCATGAAGAAAACTACATCCATAATCCAATCACTTCCCACCAGGTCTCTTCCTAAACACCTGAGGATTACAATTCAAAGTGAGATTTGGATGGGGACACAAATCTAACCATATCAATCACAATATATAACTCTTCTTAAACATTTTCGTATTCCATTTGCCAATACCTTCTTGGGATTTTTCTATCTATATTCATGAGAGATATTAGTCTACAGTTTTCCTTTTCTTATTAAGCATTTTTCTTGTTTTGGTATTAGGGTGATACTGACCTCATAGAATAGGTTAGAATGTGTTCCTTCAGCTTCTACTTTTGGGAAGAGACTATATGTAATTACATCTTTTTTTTCTTTAAATGTTTGGTAGAATTCACTAATATAACCAACTGAGCCTGATGCTTTCTTTTTTGAAAGATTATTAACTCTTTATTTAATATCTTTAATAGACATAGATCTATTGAGATTATCTATTTCTACTTCTGTGAGTTTGGATAGTTTGTGTTTTTCAAGAAATTGATTAATTGCATCCAAGAGTCCAAATTTGTGGACATAGAGCTGTTCATGGTATTTATTTATTTATTTATTTATTTATTTTAGTGTCAGTGGGAACAGTAGTGATGATTTCTCTTTCATTTCTGATATTATCAGTTTATATCTTCTTTTTTGTTTTTGTTATTATGTATTACGTGTTGAATTGTGTGTCCACCCTCCCAAACTCATATGTTGAAGTACTAACTGACAGTACCTAAGAAGTTACCTTATTTGGAAATAGAGTCATTGCAGATAAAATTTGTTAAGTTAAATTGAAGTCACACTAGCATAGGGTAGGCCCCTAATCCAATATGACTAGGAGACAGACACACATACAGTGAAGTGAAAATACAAGGCAAACACCATGTACAAATCAAAGAATGCCTTAGGCTACCAGAAGCTAGGTGGGAGGCAAGGAACATGAAACTGCCTTTGCAAAGACATGACAACAAGAGAAGACTAGCATGGCTGACTCCACCTTGCTTCTAGCCTCCCAGGCTGGCTGTCCTCACTCATTCCTGAACATTGGCCAAGCTAACCATGGGAGTAATTTTGTTTATAGCTTAATGACCCCCTCCTTGTTCACAGACTGAAACTCCCTTTGTAAGATGAATGAAAGACCATAAGATTAGTATTATGAGAGGAGCCTGAATTCTGCTAAGATGTAGGCATAGTTAAATAACAACCAGCTATTTTTTCCTAGCCTTTTTTTTACTCCTCTGGAGTCATGTGGCCAGATCACAAGATTTGTGACTTCCCCAATTGCTCCTACAGATAACACACCTAAGATTGGTCTTTTGAGATGTTTTTCAGCCTTTTGCATTCTGGCAATTGACTGACTCTACCCAGACCCATGACTCATGAGTCAACCAGTCTTGTGGCCCCACCCAGAGGCTGACTCAGCATTAGGATCATTTTTCTCACTCCTGTAATTGTATATCCCCAACCAATTAACAGCACCCATTCCTTAGTCCCCTGCCTGCCAATTTATCCATAAAAACCCTAGCCTCTGAGTTCTCAGGGAGGTTGATTTGAGTAATAAATTCTTGTCTTTAATTTGACTACCCCAAATTAATTAAACAATTTCTCTACTGGAATACCACTGTCTCAGTGAATTGGCTTTATCTGTGCAGTGGGCAAGAAGAATCTGTCAGGTGATTCCAAACAGTCTCCTTTACACAAGGAACCAACTTTGATTCACCTTCATTTCAGACTTACAGCATTCAGAACTGTGAGACAATAATTTCCATTGCTTAAGCCACCCAGTGTGCAGTACTTTGTGATAGCAGATCCAGCTAACTAATATACTGGGCTCTGGGAATACATGAGCTATAGTTTTCAGTGGCTTTAAATTCCTCTAGCATTTTTGTTTTTTCAACCTTCTTAAATAAAGCCCAGATTTTGAAGTTATTGTAGCTATAATTCACTTGATTATACTGGATCCCTGTTGATGTGGTGTTAAGGTATGGGGCAAGGGAAACATTCTATAATCCCATGATTAAATCTCAGTCTTTTAGCAGGCCTGTATCTCTGTGCTGTGACCTTCATAATTGTTTCTTATATTTTCTCCATTAGGTGAGACAGAAAGCCTAAAGTGAGCTAAATTTGGGTGAAGGCCCTTCCTCACAGGTGGGACAAGGCTCTGATAAAGACTTTTCTCCTAGAGAGTAGGCTTTTTGATATGGAGAGTACTTTGGACATATTTCAAAATGATTACTTTTTTTTTCTCCCCGCTGCCAGAGTTGTGAAGCAAAGCTTTTTTGGTTCTTCACCATGGGTTTCCTGGAGGTAAAATCCATGCAAGTATGGAGGCCTCCTAAGACTGAAAGTTTCTCAGTCTCATGAGTTCACACTCAGCCTCCAAAAATGCATCTGAGGAAGAAAAATAGCTCAGAGCAGTCTGAGAAATGTGAGGCATGCAGAACTTATCAGGTCCAGAGAGACATGGGTATGAGACTTTTGTTAGATGCCATCCAAAACACTTTAGTTAGGTGCCATCCATAACCCCACCACCACCACCACCACACCCATGACCAGGAGCAATTGTTTAAAGCATTTTGTCAGATGGCCGAATAGGAACAGCTCCAGTCTGCAGCTCCCAGCAAGATGAACGCAGAAGGTGGGTGATTTCTGCATTTCAGAAATGAGGTACCTGGTTCATCTCACTGGGACTGGTTGGACAGTGGGTGTAGCCCACAGAGGACAAGCCAAAGCAGGGTGGGGCATCATCTCACCCAAGAAGTGCAAGGGGTTGGGAAATTCTCTCCCCTACCAAAGGGAAGTCATGAGGGACTGTGCCTAAGGAAAGGTGCACTCCAGCAGAGATACAGCGCTTTTCCCACAGTCTTCGCAACTCACAGACCGGGAGATTGCCTCTGGTGCCTACACCACCAGGGCCCTGGGTTTCAAGCACAAAACTGGGCAGCTGTTCAGGCAGACACCAAGCTAGCTGCAGGAGTTTTTTTTTTTCCATACCCCAGTGGCAGCTGGAATGCCAGCAAGACAGAACCATTCACTCCCCTAGAAAGAGGGCTGAAACCAGGGAGCCAAGTTGTCCAGATTGGCAGGTCCCACCACCACAGAGCCCAGCAAGCTAAAATCCACTGGTTTGAAATTCTCACTGCCAGCACAACACTCTGAGGTCAACCTGGGACACTCAGGCTTCATGGGGGGAGAGGCATATACCATTGCTGAGGCTTGAGTAGGCAGTTTTACCCTCACAGGGTACACAAAGCTGCTGGGAAGTTCAAACTGAGCAGAGCCCACCACAGCTCAGCAAGGCCACCGTGGACAGACTGCCTCTCTAGATTCCTCCTCTCTGGTTAGAGCATCTCTGAAAAAAAGGCAACAGCCCCAGTCATGGACTTATAGATAAAACCCCAACCTTCTGGGGACAGTGCATCTCAGGGAAGGGGCAGCTGTGGGCACAGCTTCAACAGACTTAAACGTCCCTGCCTGATGGCTCTGAAGAGAGCAGCGGATCTCTCAGCACAGTGTTGAGCTCTGCTAAGGGTCACACTGCCTCCTCAAGTGGGTCCCTGACCCCTGTGTATCCTGACTGGGAGACATCTCCCAGGGGCCGACACACCACATACAGGAGAGCTTTGGGTGGCATCTGGCAGGTTCCTCTCTGTGATGAATCTTCCAGAGGAAAGAACAGGCAGCAATCTTTGCTGTTCTGCAGCCGCCGCTGGTGCTACCCAGGCAAACGGGGTCTGGAGTGGACCTCCAGGAAACTCCAACAGACCTGCAGCAGAGGGGCCTGACTGTTAGAAGGAAAACTAACAAATAGAAAGGAATAGCATGTCCACTCAGAGACACCATCTGAAGGTCACCAACATCAAAGACCAATGGTAGATAAATCCATGAAGATGGGGAGAAACCAGCACAAAAATGCTGGAAATCCCAAAAACAAGAACACTTCTCCTCCAAAGGATCACAACTCCTCGACAGCAAGGGAAGAAAACCGGAAAGAGAATGAGTTTGATGAATTGACAGAAGTAGGCTTCAGAAGGTGGATAATAACAAACTCCTCCAAGCTAAAGGAGCATGCAAAGAAGCTAAGAATCTTGAAAAAGTTTAGTTGAATTGCTGACTAGAATAACCAGTTTGCAAAAGAATATAAATGACCTGATGGAGCTGAAAAACACAGCACAAGAACTTCATGAAGCATACACAAGTGTCAATAGCCAAATTGAGCAAGTAGAAGAAAGGATAGCAGAGATTGAAGATCAACTTAATGAAATAAAGCATGAAGACAAGATTAGAGAAAAAAGAATGAAAAGAAACAAGCAAAGCCTCCAAGAAATATGGAACTATGTGAAAAGACCAAATCTATGTTTGATTGGTGTACCAGAAAGTGATGATGACAATGGAACCAAGTTGGAAAACACTCTGCAGGATATTATCCAGGAGAAATTCTCCAACCGAGCAAGACAGGCCAACATTCAAATGCAGGAAATACAGAGAACACCACAAAGATACTCCTTGAGAAGAGCAACTCCAAGACACATAATCATCAGATTCACCAAGGTTGAAATGAAGGAAAAAATGTTAAGGACAGCCAGAGAGAAAGGCCAGGTTACCCATAAAAGGAAGCCCATCAAACTAACAGCGAATCTGTCTGCAGAAACCTTACAAGTCAGAAGAGAATGGGGGCCAATATTCAACATTCTTAAAGAAAAGAATTTTCAAACCAGAATTTCATATCCAGCCAAACTAAGCTTCATAAGTGAAGGAGAAATAAAATCCTTTACAGACAAGCAGATGTTGAGAGATATTGTCACCACTAGACCTACTTTACAAGAGCTCCTGAAGAAAGCACTAAACATGGAAAGGAACAACTGGTACCAGCCACTGCAAAAACATACCAAATTGTAAAGACCATCAACACTGTGAAGAAACTGCATCAATTAACAGGCAAAATAACCAACTAGCATCATAATGACAGGATCAAGTTCACACATAACAATATTTACCTTAAATGTAAATGGGCTAAATGCTCCAATTAAAAGACACAGACTGGAAAATTGGATAAAGAGTCAAGACCCATCAGTGTGCTGTATTTGGGAGACACATCTCATGTGCAGAGACACACATAGGCTCAAAATAAAGGGATGGAGGAAGATCTACCAAGCAAATGGAAAACAAAAAAAAGCAGAGGTTGCAATCCTAGTCTCTGATAAAACAGACTTAAACCCACAAGGATCAAAAAAGACAAAGAAAGCCATTACATAATGGTAAAGGGATCAATTCAACAAGAAGAGTTAACCATCCTAAATATATATGCACCCAATACAGGAGCACCCAGATTCATAAAGCAAGTCCTTAGTGACCTACAAAGAGACTTAGACCCCCACACAATAATAATGGGAGACTTTAACACCCCACTGTCAACATTAGACAGATCAATGAGACAGAAAGTTAACAAGGATACCCAGGACTTGAACTCAGCTCTGCACCAAGCAGATCTAATAGACATCTACAGAACTCACCATCCCAAATCAACAGAATATACATTCTTCTTAGCACCTCATCGCAATTATTCTAAAATTGACCACATAATTGGAAGTAAAACACTCCTCAGCAAATGCAAAAAAAATGGAAATCATAACAAACAGTCTCTCAGACCACAGTGCAATCAAATTAGAAATCAGGATTAAGAAACTCACTCAAAACCACACAACTACATGGAAACTGAACAACCTGCTCCTGAAAGACTACTGGGTACATAACGAAATGAAGGCAGAAATAAAGATGTTCTTTGAAACCAATGAGAACAAAAACACAACGCACCAGAATCTCTGGGACACATGTAAAGCAGAGTATAGCAGGAAATTTATAGCACTAAATGTCCATAAGAGAAAGCAGGAAGATCTAAAATTGATACCCTAACATCAAAATTGAAAGAACTAGGGAAGCAAGAGCAAATAAATTCAAAAGCTAGCAGAAGACAAGAAATAACTAAGATCGGAACAAAACTGAAGGAGACAGAGACATGAAAAACGCTTCAAAAAAATCAATGAATCCAGGAGCTAGTTTTTTAAAAAGATCAACAAAATAGATAGACCGCTAGCCAGACTAATACAGAAGAAAAGAGAAAAGAATCACATAGATACAATAAAAAATGATACAGGGGATATTACCACTGATCCCACAGAAATGCAAACTACCATCAGAGAATACTATAAACACCTCAATGCAAATAAACTAGAAAGTCTAGAAGAAATGGATGAATTCCTGGACACATACACCCTCCCACGTCTAAACCAGGAAGAAGTCGAAACCCTGAATAGACCAATAACAATTTCTGAAATTGAGGCAGTAATTAATAGCCTACCAACCAAAAAAATGTCCAGGACCAGACGAATTCACAGCTGAATTCTACCAGAGGTACAAAGAGGAGCTGGTATCATTCTTTCTGAAGCTATTCCCAACATTAGAAAAAGAGGGAATCCTCCCTAACCTATTTTATGAGGCCAGCATCATCCTGATTCCAAAACACAACAAAAAAAAGAAAATTTCAGGCCAATATCCCTGATGAATATCCATGCAAAAATCCTCAATAAAATACTGGCAAACCGAATCCAGCAGCACATCAAAAAGCTTATCCACCACTATCAAGTCGGCTTCATACCTGGGATGCAAGGCTGGTTCAACATACGCAAATCAATAAATGTAATCCATCACATAAACAGAAGCAATGACAAAAACCACATGATTATCTCAATAGATGGAGAAAAGACCTTTAACAAATTCAACAGCCTTCATGCTAAAAACTCTCAATAAACCAGGTATTGATGAAGCGTATCTCAAAATAAGTTACCACAAGTTGCACAATGTGACCTTCAGCCATTATCTTCATGGCCCTGGAATTTGTGATACAAAGAACAATGTACAGGCAACCACTAATCAATGTTTTTTTTCTGTAAACCAATGAGAATTCCTGATGAGCAACTTTGTATAATCCCATTCCTGTTCCCCTTTTCGCCTTTAGAAACCTGCTTGTAACAAAGGCCAAATGGGGAGCTCATACCCAAATTTACTGAGGTCTGAGTTTTCTGGGCAACTGTTCTTACCTTGGCTTAAGTAAACTCTTAAAAATTATACTTTGTTCCTCAGCTTCTTCCTTTAGGTCAGCATGTCAAAATTACCATTTAAGTGTCATTATCAGTTTATTGTTCCTATGGATTCTGGTCTAGGTAAGCTGATCTCAGCTATGATTCTCTGTATTTGCTAGTGTCTCCAGATTTCAGGATGACAGTTTATTTTCTGACCTCAATTTTCTGAAGGGTTCAAGAAAAGCAACTGGTTTTTCATTTTGTTCAAGATTTTTTTTGTGAAGTTGGGAGTGACTATTTCCAAGCCTTCTATGTGTCAGAGCTGAAAGCAGAAGTCGAATTTATTTTTTTATTTTATTATTTATTTTCTTTTCTGCTCCCATACAAGGAGAATTTTTTTAAAAAACAAAACTTAGCATCTAAAATTCCTTCTATGCCATATATTTATGTAATTGTAACCAAAACTTAGACATATTAAAATTTTAATGAGTTTTTTGAACTTTTAACAATTCATAAATTACAAGCAGTTTAGCACTTTAGAAAGAGGGTGTGAGGGCAAAACTTTTATAAGGTGCTCATGGAAGCAAGAAAAAGAAAATATTTGATTCATTAAAGTGGAAAGTCCCTAGTTAGGGGTTAGTTGGCAGTATCTGATCAGTTAAGCTAAAAGTTTCATTTTGCTATTTACGATGAGTTGGGTTTCAGTTTGCTTATATAGTTGGAAGTTTCTGACTGGTTAAGCTAAAAGTTTCATTTCACTATTTACAGTGAGTTGGGTTTCAGTTTGCTCATGTAGGACCTAAGGCCTAAATCCATCTCAGCCTAATGGCCTCTCATTAATTTTCTAACACAAGCTTTTAAATCCAAAATATCTATGTTACACATATGTGTATATTATGTGTATATATGTACATACAATATATTTATCTTTCCTTCAACTGTTGGATTTGAACTTTTTCTTGTTCTTCATTAGAACAATAAATATTCTTTTTTATGAACTTGTGTGAGTTTATGGCACAAACCTAGAAACTGAAAATCTAGATTAGAGACATGAATATCAACTTCTCTAGATACTAATTACTTTAACAACTTGTATTTCCAACAAGAATCTGATAATTCTGTTTAACCTATTTTTTATAATACTTTTCCTACATAATGAATGTGAAATATTACCTTTTTGTAATTTTGACAAGTATTCCCCTGATTACTAGTGAGGTTGAGATATTTTCTTATATTTATTGGCCATTCAGTTTCTCTCCTCTATAAATTGATTTTTTACATATTTTAACCATTTTTCTATCAGGCTGTCATTTTATATTGATTTGTAGGAACTCTTTCTATGCTGAATGTTAATTCTTTGTTGATTTTATAATCCTGCGTTGATTATGTGACTTACTTTTTCTCTCTTATTTGGTATCTTCTGATACAAAAAGTTTTTTTAATGTATAAAAATGTGTTGGTATTTTCCTTTATGGTTTGTATTTTTGTGTCTTGTGGCAAAATTATTTTTCAATTCTCATGTTTTAAATGTTTTCTTCTGAAATTTTTTCATTTCGTATTTAGGTTTTTAATTCAACTAAATTGTGTTTTGTCAATGTCACCATGTAATTCAGTTTTCACTTCATATATTTCAAGGCTATGTTGTTACACACTCACAAATTCATTATTATATTCTCTTGGTAATATGTTTTTTATCCCTATCAAAGTTTTCAATCTTACATTTTATTTTAATATTGATATATCCTTTGTCTGGTTATTAGTTGCCCAGTATATTTTTCAATACTTTCTTTCAAATCTCTGTGTAGTTTTGTTTTAGTCAGATCTTTTATAAACAACATATAGTCAACATGATAGACTGTACTTCAATAAGTGAATTCAACTTATTTACATTCACTGTGATAACTATATATTTATACTCTTTTTTCCTTCGTAATTCATGCTTTCTGTTTACCATCTTTCTTCCCCATTTCTTTTTTATTTCTGTTCCTCCCTTCTGCTAGATTAATAAAGTTTTCTACATTTTTTTTATCTCCTACTCTCATGGAAACTCTAGACTATATTTTTCTTCCCTTAGTTGGCATCCTATATTTTTAATACATATATAGTTTTATTTTAAAATCTGGAATTAATCCCTATCTTTATAGTCCTCCTAGAACACTACAATGCTTTAACATCCCTTCATCAAAGCACACACATTCAACCCTTTAATCAATTTGTGTGCCTCCATTTTTCTTAATGTTGTGTGTGACTCCAATTTTTCAAGTCATTTGTCATCCCTCTAAGTCTACTTCTCTTGCTGTTAAAGTACATCAAGTAATCAGTTCTCATTGAAAATCAATTAGTGGTAAATCCTAAAGGAATGTGTATGTCTGAAATGTCTTAATTTTGACCTTGGAATTGTGGTTCACCTGAGTATAAGTCTCCAGGCTGATGAATATTTTCTCTCAAAATATTGAATATATTACTTCATTGTCTTTTTTCATCAGTTGTTTCTGATGAAAGTTCTATACTCAGTCTTATAGAGATTATTTGGGAATTTTTTCCTTTGAGAGTTTGAAATTTTTGATTTTTATACTAAATGTTTTTCAGTTGCATTATGCTATGTCCAGCTATGGATTTTTTTTTTATTTTTCTTTTATTTGTAATATTTAAAATCTCCAGGCTAAAAGTTCATGTCTCTCTTCAATTCTGGGAAATAGCAGAAGTAACGTATGTTACTTTGCCATTATTTCCCTTCTTCACTTTTTCTGAAACAACAATCAGACATTTGTTGAAGTCTCTCAAACTCTTCACCATATATTTTAATCATCCTTTCACATATTTTTATTCCTTTTTCTCTCTGTGCTTCATTTGGGTAAATTCCTCAGAAACATCTTTCAATACACAGATTTTACTTTTTTTACTATAGCTGGAATTTATCAAACCTATTGAATATACACATATATGCATAAAATACATATAAGATGTATGAATGTGTGTATCATACATAAAGTACATATATAACATTATGCATATATTATATATAATACATATGTAATGTAGATACACAATTTATATATATAATTACCAAGATTTTCAATTAACTTTTCTTCTCTCTTTAATTTCAACTTTTTAAAATAATGTCTTGTTCTGTTTTTATTAATATCCCTATATGTATTTCTTTGACAATCCTAAACATTCTTATTAAAATGTAAATTTATTTTTATTTGGAATGAATTCATAGTTAATTTTGTCTTTCCTTTTTGATCTTAGCTGCTTTGTGTGTTTTCGAATTTTGTTTGTGAACTCAAGTGGATTCTCTTTTTTTTTTTTTTCCAATCTCTCTTTCTTTCTTTGCCACTTCACCAGTCCCAATTTGGCAGATTTGCAGTTGCCTCCACCTGGCATCCAAGATGTTCATTGTGGTGATATTGAAGTCATCACTGATGGAGTCTCTGGTGTGTTGGTTTAGTTCCTGGTTGGTTCCTGATTGTGGGATGATGTCTGTGTTCTCCCGACTTCCTGAAGAGGCCCAGCTTCACATAAAGGCTGATGCCATCCCTACCTACTGTGCTGTGGCTGTCCAGTGATTACCTTGTGGCCTGTTGTCTCTGTAGGGATAATTCTCTATGTTGCCTTTGTGATCCCTCCAAGCTCCCTGATGAGCATGGTCCTGAAGTGTAACAGCAATGCCTTCCTTGCTCTTAGTGGGCAATATAAGCCCATCACGCAGTACCATTTCTTGTTTACCAAGTCACCTCTTGGTACTGGCATGGTGGGACTCTTGGCCAACTCACTTCCATGACTGTTGAAATCATTATTCGTTGGGGACCAGGGCCAATCCCTGCCTGGCTATCAGCTCCCATGTCTGTGTTCCATTTCTATTATCCCAGAGAATAAGAGAGAGCTTCCCACTGCCCCTCACTCACTCCTCTGAGTATCTCAGGCTTTTTCCTCTCACTCTTTTGCTATCTTCTCCTACCCAGCTCCTAGGCATCCTTGATCCCAGGGCATAGTAATTTTTTAAGTGGTTTGACCTGACCCCATCTCATTGCAAATTTCTCAGTGGTCTGCACTGTCCTTCAAGGTCTGACACAGGAAAATTAAGCCTCTTTGAATATTGAAGCTAAAGTAAGCTATACATTTTTATTGCTGGGTCCTGATAACCACACTCATCCCCAACATATGCCCCAGGGAAAATGGTGACCATGGATTTCCTTTGCTCCACAGATCATGATTTGGCTGGGATGATGCAAGGAAGAAAAATTAAACAGACCATTTTATTTTCTAGTCATTTATTTCTGCATATCTGTTCTCTCCCATATACATAAAACATGCACAGATGCTTACATGAGAAAAAAAGTTTAATATATGCCTAACCAAGCACTTTTCTGCTCAACAGGTTCAGGATAGTTCAGGAAGAATGAGGCAAAATATGAATACTTAAAGAGCTGAAGAGCTGAGGGGTGTGGCTCTTTAGGAGCCTCTGGTGCTCACAGACTCTGTTCTTTGGAAGACATGAGTCAAATCTCCCAGGGGTCCCACTGAGCAGTGTACCCTGAATGAGGCAGAGCTTCGATATGAACATGGATTATTACAGGCTCCTGACTTAGCCAATCAACTTCAAGTTCCAAAATGCTTTGATTTCCTGAGGAAGTTTGTATTTATAACAGAAAGAGAAATCATTCCCAAGAAAGTTCTTTTACAGAAAACTGGACACAATCCAGATACTCAGAGAAAACAAAAGGGGCACATCAACTTGGAATGATTACTACACATATTAGTTACCTGATAAATGAAAGCAGAAAGCTTCTTCTAGCTAAAATTTGCTCCCAGACACTGAGAGTAAACCACAGGTCTCAGGGTTATAGGAGCTGTGATAGGCGTATTCCCCTCCTTTACCAGATGTGAAATCCTGTGACATGTAATACCTCTTCTATCACAAGATATGCCTAAAAACCACAGCTGTACATACCAAATTCATTCCTAACATTATGCCTAGTGGTTTCTAAAGGACTTTTTTACACACAGCCTTGTCTTACATGATCTTAATAGGACACCTGTCATCCTCATCTGAATAGATGGAGAAACAGAAAAAGAGCAGTTAAATGACTTGGCCAAGATCACAAGACTAGTATTTATATTGATGAGCCAGGACTTTCCAGTCCTTCTCATAGGGAAAGGAGACAGGGAAATTTTGGGCAGTAGAGGGTGGGTCCCCAGCGAGGGCCCCACCCTCAAGCCTGGAACTGTGGCCCAAAGTAAGAACTTGCATTCCTGTTTTCCCACTCAAATGTTGCCTTTTAAACCAAAACTACCCATGGCCTGCTCTGCCCCCAACCTGTGCCCATAATAACCCCAGGCTCAGCCAGCAGGAGGAAGAGAAGCAGTTGGACATCAGAAATTACAGTGGGATGCATAAACGTCTTCTTTTGAGAAGTGTCTGTTCATGTTCTTTGCCCACTTTTTGATGGGTTTGTTTGTTTTTTTATTGTAAATTTGTTTGAGTTCATTGTAGATTCTGGATATTAGCCCTTTGTCAGATGAGTAGGTTGCAAAAATTTTCTCCCATTCTGTAGGTTGCCTGTTCACTCTGATGGTAGTTTCTTTTGCTGTGCAGAAGCTCTTTAGTTTAATTAGATCCCATTTGTCAATGTTGGCTTTTGTTGCCATTGCTTTTGGTGTTTTAGACATGAAGTCCTTGCCCACGCCTATGGCCTGAATGGTATTGCCTAGGTTTTCTTGTAGGATTTTAATGGTTTTAGGTCTAACATTTAAGTCTTTAATCCATCTTGAATTAATTTTTGTATAAGGTGTAAGGAAGGGATCCAGTTTCAGCTTTCTACATATGGCTAGCCAGTTTTCCCAGCACCATTTATTAAATAGGGAATCCTTTCCCCATTTCTTGTTTTTGTCAGGTTTGTCAAAGATCAGATAGTTGTAGATATGCAGCATCATTTCTGAGAAGACATTTATGCAGCCAAAAAACACATGAAGAAATGCTCCTCATCACTGGCCATCAGAGAAATGCAAATCAAAACCACAGTGAGATACCATCTCACACCAGTTAGAATGGCCATCAATAAAAAATCAGGAAACAACAGGTGCTGGAGAGGATGTGGAGAAATAGGAACACTTTTACACTGTTGGTGGGACTGTTAAACTAGTTCAACCATTGTGGAAGTCAGTGTGGCGATTCCTCAGGGATCTAGAACTAGAAATACCATTTGACCCAGCCATCCCATTACTGGGTATATACCCAAAGGTCTATAAATCATGCTGCTATAAAGACACATGCACACGTATGTTTATTGCGGCACTATTCACAATAGCAAAGAGTTGGAACCAACCCAAATGTCCAACAACCATAGACTGGATTAAGAAAATGTGGCACATATACACCATGGAATACTATGCAGCCATAAAAAATGATGAGTTCGTGTCCTTTGTAGGGACATGGATGAAACTGGAAAACATCATTCTCAGTAAACTATCGCAAGGACAAAAAACCAAACACCGCATGTTCTCACTCATAGGTGGGAATTGAACAATGAGAACTCATGGACACAGGAAGGGGAACATCACATTCCGGGGACTGTTGGGGAGTGGGGGGAGGGAGGAGGGACAGCATTAGGAGATATACCTAATGCTAAATGACGAGTTAATGGGTGCAGGAAATCAACATGGCACATGTATACATATGTAACAAACCTGCACATTGTGCACATGTACCCTAAAACCTAAAGTATAATAAATACATGAAAAAAAAAAAAAAAGAAATTACAGTGGGATGTCAGAGAGAAGTGGCTTGACTTCAGAAGGACAGTTTGATGGCATAGCTTCAGAGAGGAGTCTGGCCGGGGATGGCTAGACTTCAGGGGAAGATTACCTTCCCGCTCTGTCCACTTTTCAGCTTCCTTTCCCTCTGAAAGCCACTTTCATTGGTAATAAAATCCCCTGCATTTACTATCTTCAAGTCGTTTGTGCCACCTCATTCCTCTTGGATGCTGGACAAGAACTCGAATGTGGATGCAAAAGGCTGTCACACTGACCCTCCACTGAGCTGTTAACACTTAAGCCATCTGTGGGTGGCAAAGCTAAAAGGGCACTGTAACACTTCCTTTGGGGCTTTGGGGGTTTTGGACACCCTCCCCTAGATGCTGCTGTGGGGCTAGTATGGAGTTCACTCTTGCTAGTGCCCAAAAGTGCTCACCCTGGCTCCAGCACCTACTCACCTGCTCTCCCCCTCCCATAAGGGGTGAAGCAGCTAGTGAGTGGAGATTGCCCTCGATAGTGCTTGTGTACGCTAGTTCCCAAGAGCAAAGGAGTCAGGGAGACATCTTGCTTCACTTCCAGGATAATAAATCTTTCTTTATCTTGAAATGGATCTGATGCATTTTTGTGTGGAATGCCATATCAGTAAATCACACATTCTGTAATCACTCAGATGGTATGAGCTCTGGAGGTACTCAAGGCAGGGAAGACAAACACATATGCAGAGAGAGTATCAATTGTAGTAAGGATAAATTAGTCCAGGGTGGAAGAGGTCTGATATAATCAACCCACAATTAAGTGCCTGGCTGTTATCCCTGAAAGATGGTGTCATATGCAGGCTCAGCTCTGGTCTATGCTATGCAGGTGGGCCAATAAACAGTGGCAGTGGCAGGGCCAATAAGCCAATTTTGTGAGACAGAGTCCTTGATATTGGGCACATAAATAACCACCAAATCTATTATCATGGCCATCCATTCCAAGGCTCATTGTGCAGACACTGCAGTAGCTAAAGAGAGAAGCTGTTAACATCTGTGTGATGAGTTTCTCTATGTGGTTGTCTGGTGTATTCTCTTCAGTAGATGCTCTCTGGTGCACATAACATAAGACAAAAGGATCCACAAACTGTGTAATCCCTTCCAAAGATCCATTCATATGCCTCTTCCCCAGACTTACTTGTTTCCAATATTACATTTTGCTCCCTCCATGCCTCCTCTGCTCAAGGTTTTATTTATATCCATACTTCAGTTTATTTCCCCCTCCCTAAAAATCATGACCAACTGCACTGCTTGTAGCTCTGCCTGCTGGAAGGCTTGCCCTTCACCAGTTGTTGTCAGGGTATCTGATGAGTGTGACTGTGATATGGCAACTGTCCATTTTTTGTTAGCACCAACATATCTGTGAACCAAGCCTTTAGTTTCTACTTCTCTCGGCTAGTCATGAGAAATTCCTATTACACCACAAATATAATTTGAAGGAGAGGCAATAGTAAAACTGAGATAAGTGATGTGGAGTTCTGTGTCACCTCTTTAGGTATTACCTGTGATCCCCGGACCTGCTCAGATATGATCTGAATGTATCATTCCACCATTTGACAGATGGCTGTTGCATTTGCTGACATCATGGCTCCTAAGATCTGATAATATCCAACTCATGTTGGAAAACTCTAGTCACATAATCACTTGTATTAGTTTGTTCTCACACTGCTAATAAAGACATACCAGAGACTGGGTAATTTATAAAGGAAAGAGGTTTAATTGACTCAAAGTTCAGCATGGCAGAGGAGACCTCAGAAAACTTACAATCATGGTGGGAGGAGGAGCAAACACGTCCTTCTCCTCTTGGTGGCAGGAAGGTGAAGTGCTGAGCAAAAGGGGGAAAAGCCCCTCATAAAACCATCAGCTCTCATGAGAACTCACTCACTATCACAAGAACAGCATGAAGGTAACTGCCCCCATGATTAAATTACCTTCCACCAGGTTCGTCCTACAACACATGGGGATTATGAGAACTACAATCCAAGATGAGATTTGGGTGGGGACACAGCCAAACCATATCACTTGTTATCTCATGGTCAGGTACTCCGTCTCTTTTACAGCTCTTTTTCAAACATCAACTTGTTTTCTGCACAGAAGTCCTGCCATTACTCCAGAATCCTGGAGAATCTACAATGTATTTCTCACATTAGGCCTTCCAACGGACGCTGAACAGCATTTTAATCCACAATAAATACTTTGAGCATTATGGGATCTGCTGGGCCACATGGCCTGAATAGCAGAGCAGCTTACATCACATTTTGAATCTTCTACAAACCTCTTTGTTTTTCTGGACTCCACAGACCATAAGATCCCTAAAAACTTCATTGCTGTGATAAATTCCCAGACTTGTTTGGTATATCTTCTAACCCTTTCGCATGTGTTTATCTTACTAAAGAATTCCAAGTACGTGCCACTTCCTGTCCTCTAGTCTAATTAGCATGATGGCATCAACATAGAGGACAGATAGGATGTTCAGTGGAATATCAACATGATCAAGGTCCTTGCAGACTATATTAACAGACTTAATGTAGCCATGGAGTGCCTGTATGAATATAGACTGCTCTCCTTCCAATGTAGATGCAAACTGTTTTTGATTGTCATTACTGATAGAGATTAAAATAAGTCCATTAACTACATCAATAACTACATAATTAAATGATTGTGTTGATCTATTGCAGTGAAGACACCAAATCTGGCAGAGCATCTATGATTGGGACTACCACTTGGTTAAGTATATGGTAGCCCACTGACAATATGCTTGATTCATCTGCTTTTGTTGGGGGAATACAGATGATTTGAATGGAGATTTATTAAAAGGACCATTACTTTTTGCTTATTTAGCTTTTTGATAGTAATTCTCATTTCTGAAATTCTCAGGATGAAGCATTGCATCTGATTTACTGTCTTGACAGGAGGATATGGGGGCAATTCAGGAACTTCTACTTGGCCCTTTCTACTGTAATGGCTCCCATTCTGTACGTCATGGAATCAGTGTGAGACTTGGCAAGCTGATAAGAATTTCACAATCATGTACTTGAGGACTAGAGAAATAATCATTGTGAGTTTGCAAATGCATTGGACCCACTTATGAGATAGACTTGTGTTAGGATTCTATTTATCTTCTTCCTCTAAGCACCCCACTACTCTAACCAGAGGACTACAGTGGTGTTTTAGATCTTAGTAATCAGAGTCAGCTTGTAACCTATATATAACAGCCCTCAAAAGGTATAGGTAATCCTGTACTTTTGCACACTGAGGCAAATAAGTGCATGTCCCTGTGGGGGAAGACTGGGAAATTATTTATTATATTTACTTGCTGTGACATTGCAGAGGCCTTCCTCAAGAGAAAGCTCTCTTCAATCAATGGACTCTAGATCTATAAACTGGTTGAGATAGTTAAACTGACTGCAGTATCATAATTTTCTAATATGTTGGCTGAAATCTGCTCTCCAGCTCTTTGTCTTTTTGATTATGCAAGTTTGGCTATACTTGTCATACTGTTTTGGCTGCCTGCGCATCTTATTCCTAGAAACTAACTGTTACCTCTTAAACATAACCACAGACCCCTGGTCACCATTCTGGTCTTGCTGCTCACTATTATTGTTTCCATCTCGCTTCTTTATTTAAATGCTTCCCTTGGGACATTGCATTTCCAGAATGCATTCTCTAATGCAAATATCCATCTGTATGGAGCCCAGTTCTTGGGTGTATCTCCTACTCTCTTTTTTATTTTATTATTTCTAATGTTTTTAGCAATATAGTCTCGCTATGTTGTCCAGGCTTATCTCAAACTCTTGGCCTCAAGCAATCCTCCTGCCGCAGCCTCCCAAAGTGCTGGAATTACAGGCATGAGCTACTGCATCCAGCCATACCTCCTACTCTCAAGCCTGGCCCTCAGCAGATAGCCAGCACTGAGCTTGTAAAAGAGTCCAGGATCCTCTGCATCAGTACATTCCATATAGCCTTAAAGAAAGGAGTGCCCTCTTATCCTTAAAATAAGGAGTGTTTTATTTCTGGGAAAAATATGGAAATAGTGGGTTATCTGGGATCATGTAATAAATTTATTCTAAATTACTCTCTTTCCTGAGCTCTGTGACATTCTTCCAAGGCAGTTCCAGCATTTATTTTATTTTAAGATATTATATCTGGGCCAGGATATTAAATCCAGAATCATGAAAAAGTGTCCACTTAGCAATAAATTTCCCTATTCATATATTCTGCCCATTTTCACATCACTATCCACTATTACATAGGTTACCCTGGTTTCTGATGGTAAATATAAGACAGGTCTTGCACTTTGTGGGGTATGTTTTCTCAAGCTCTATTTTCCTGCTGAATCTATACTGAAAGCTGGCCCCAGTTATTGGTCTGCAGGCAACGAGAGAAGATTGAGGCAAATTTCACAAAAAAAATAAGTATTGTCTTGTTCCAAGTGAAATCTCTACCAGTTCTCTTTGCAAGGAGAGGCCACCATATGGGAAGAAGCTTATTCTACCAGCCCATAGGATTCAAGGGAGTACAGGTATTCCAGATTCAGACCTTCCTACTCATATATCTCCATCCCAGGTTCTAGGGTTCCACTGTTTTCCTATCATAGCCCTGACTGACATCAAATACTTATAGAGGTGTTACACTCATATAAAGTTGACTATGTAGCTCTTCTACCATTAAAATTAGATTCTGTGCCTGATTTTCAGTACAGTCTTGTCCAGGAGCTTCAGAAAATATATTTTTTTATTTTAAAATACTACCATATAGGCCTTCTGATTTCAGAGACAGTCTTGAGTTTATAGTTAGCTAATATAAACCTGTCATTTGCTTTTTCAAGGCTGTTATAATCCAGTCCAATCTAGAATTCTTACACTGCTTTTTTAACACCATCTAAGTGCTGAAACTACAACAGCATAAGCCAATGTTTCACTTTCCTTCTGTGCCTCATCCTGATTGCATGGCAGGAATTTTCACCACCAAACTTACCATCACTAATATAGTCCTTACCACTTCCTGACAAGTTCCAGAATCCCATGCTGTGAATCTGCTTTCTGGGCCCATTTTGGTGCCAACTGTATTAGCCTCAGTTTCCTCCCCACCCCCTCCCTACACTCCAGGAAACAGAGCTTGTATGCAGATAGTTTATTTTGGATTTGAGCCCAAGGAAAAGTAGTGGGGCCCTGGGGAAAGTGAAACAGGGAAGGGTGGAAAACCAATACAAGAAATGTGTTATTGCTCTGGGCTCAGTCTTGCCAGGACCTACTGAGGAGGTGGACAGAATGCAACTAAGAATTTTTCTGAGCTGTGAAAAGGAGAAAAATTTTCCGCCAGCTTCTGTCCTCTATTAGTCAACTGTTGGTTACCCCTGTGACTTTTTATGCTCCTCACATTTCCCAGATGCTCATACATGAATACCACAGGGTTCCAGCAGTTGTCACCTATCGTTCCTGGTGCCCAAGAAGCCTGGAACATAAAGTAAGATGTACGCAGACACTGAAGTAAAGTACTATCAGGTCACATTTGCACAAAACTGGTTGTCACAGCAATGTTTATGATACAAGATAGACCAAAAGAAGGCAAAGTGGGGCATAAAATGTCTTTGATACATATAATGTGTATATTGAGAAATGTTTTTCCATACCTGGTCCTTCATCTGAATATTCGATGTCTTTCTGACTGTGGTTTATATTAGTTGCTGATTTCTGCCACACACAACCCATATTTCCAACACGGTCCCAAGACAATAAATTGGACGCTTGCACTGGAAGCTCTATGTAATCTATACTTTTGTTTACTCAGCTAGCTAATGATATATTTTGAAAATTTCTGGCCAGGCACGGTGGCTCATACCTGTAATCCCAGCATTTTGGGAGGCCGAGGCGGGCAGATCACCTGAGGTCAGCACCACACCAGCCTGGCCAACATGGTAAAACCCCGTCTTTACTAAAAGTACAAAAATTAGCCGGGCCTGGTGGCACGCACCTGTAATCCCAGCTACTGGGAGGCTGAGGCAAGAGAATCGCTTGAACCTGGGAAGCAGAAGTTGCTGTGAGCCCAGATCATGCCATTGCACTCCAGCCTGGGCAGCAGAGCAAGACTCTGTCTCAAAAAATAAAATAAAATAATACAATTTCCTAGTGTTACTGTATTATTTGGTGTGAGTTTGGTCCATGATAATATCAAACTTAAAGATATTCTGTCTAAACTTCCCTCTTCCCAGAAGTCATCAGCATATTTACTTTCCTATATTTTCCTATATTTTAAGAAGTTTCATTGTATAAGCCTCAATTTCTTTGGCGTCACTTTTTCCTCCTTTCTCCTCTTGCTTTTACTATGCCAGAAAAGTATATTGAGCTAGAAAACTTTAAGACATTAAGAAGTTAATTTTCACAGATTCCAATTTCACTTAAGAGAATCTTTGCTTTTTAGGAGTCTTTGAATTGCAAATAGACATCTGTAGAAGAAATGGCTAATTGTCTCCCAGTTTCTGTTCTTCTATGATATACAGCCATAAAATATTTAGCTGCACTGCTATATGTAACTGTGTGACTCCCAAATTTTTTGTGTCAATTTGAGTGGGCCATACAGTGTCCACATTAAACATTGTTTCTAGGTGCATCTGTGATGGTATTTTAGCATCCAGAATTGGTGGACTGAGTAAAGTTGATTGCCCTCCCTAAAAGGGTTGGATATCATCCAGCCTCTTGAGATAACAAATAGAACTAAAAAGAGCAGAAAGAGGAATTCACAACTTTTTTCCTTCCTCACTGTGGGTCTCTGGTTCTCAGGCCTTCGGACTTGCACTGAATTACACCACTAGCTTTCCTGGGTCTCCAGCTTACAGACAGCAGACTGGGATTTCTCAGCCTTCATAATCACGTGAGCCAATATAATAAATCTCTTTATAGATAGACAGGTAGATAGATAGATAGATAATAGATAGAAAAAATACATATCTAAGATTTCATATATAGATATATACAATATAGCTAGATATAGATACATCCTATTGGTTCTATTTTTCTGGAGAACCTGAAGTAGTATAGATTTTGGTATTGAGAGTGGTTCTAGAGGAATAGAATTTTAAGGATAAGTTTTCTGATTTGATTCTTGGGTTTTAGGACTGAATTGTGTGAAAAGAAGTTTGGAAAAGAAAGAGAAGAAATCATTCATTTTATTCCATACATTCTTGCCCTGGTTGTACACTAAACTACTCAAGGAGCTTTTAAAGATTATTGATGCTTGGCCCTAACCCTAGAGATAATTGATTGTCCAATAGAGTTCCTGAGCATCTGCTATTTTGAGAGCTCCCCAGAGGTCAATGCGCAATGTGGTTTAAGAATCACTGCTCTATTGTGGAGGAAAAAATGAGATTATAGAGGTACAGATTAAGAATCACTGCTGTATTGTGGGAAAAAATGAGTTCGAGGATCTTGAGAATGGAACATGTGAGAAAACCCATCTGATGGCTTCAATTTTGTCCATTACATAGGAAGACATGTCATCACATGAGAGTGATGGAGGGCAAAATTGACAGGGCATGCACAGTTGAGAATCTCCGAAATGTGCTTATTGAGAGAGAAAGACAAAGCTAAATAAAACCTAGATTACTGGGCATTGTACATTGCCTATTTGAAGTTATATGCTTTCCAGCCTGGGAAATTTCTCAAATATTAAATTTATATATTTTAAATACATATAGAAAAAAAAGAAAGGCAGTAAACAATAGGAAATAGATATTGTATTTGGATAACATAGGTTTTCTCCCTTTGTATATTCTGTATTTTTTAAGTTTGAAAATAAACTTTTATTATAGTCACAATTGAAGAAATAATATTTAGCTTTACTGAGGTATAATTGATTCAGAAAAACACTGTACACATTTAATATGTACATCCTGATATCTATAACCTCCAAAAAAAAGTTTTAGTTTTCAAAAGAAAATGAAATCAATGGTGAATCAGCAAGCAGAAATTTAATGGCACGGTATTAATTTACCAAGGCTGCCATAACAGAGTACCACAGACTGAATAGCTTAAGCCACAGAAGATTAAGTGGAGGTTAGTAAGTGTTCAATTTAAGAAAGCACTGAGTGAGCTTGTCTTGCATTCGTACACAAAAAGTACAACTGCAATATATTCCACAACAGCAAAGCAAAATAAGTAAAATCATTCCAAGTAAACTAAACAGGGAAGCTTTCCAAGAACTGGGAAGTTGTTGGACCCAAGTCGATATAGGGTCGACTGATAGTACATCAATGGCAGAGATATGAGTGTCTAAAGCTTTCATAGGCTAGGTAATAGTCTGGAACATAATAAAGTCCCCCACAAACTTAAGCTGGCCGATTGAATATGTCAGAGCAACCCAGAAGTGGAGGAAAGTGGCAATTCTCCACATACCCAACAGTTTGACTGATTATGTAGAGGCTAAAGTCTGTGCCCACTCAGTAAATAAGTTACTCTCTGCATGATTCCAACTTATACCCAGAAGTAGACTGTCAATCTATATTTATCTGCAACCCAGAAGTGGAGGAAAGTGGCAATTCTCCACATACCCAACAGTTTGACTGATTATGTAGAGGCTAAAGTCTGTGCCCACTCAGTAAATAAGTTACTCTCTGCATGATTCCAACTTATACCCAGAAGTAGACTGTCAATCTATATTTTTCTGCAACCCATCCCTTTCATTTCTTCCAAACAGGAGTCAGAGGTCACTGATTCACTCACAGGAATAAACAGGATCAGTCTCTTGTGTTCCACAGGTCTGTGGGACTTCGTAAGAGACAGGTTTAATTGGAGGTAAGTGGACCCAGCTGTTTATTCCCAGGAGTTTAGCTGCAGTTGGGGTACTAAGGGCTGAAGATATGTTTTGGGTAATTGTTGCTGTGAAAGATGGGCCATTATCATTCTGTAAGCTCTTAGGCAGCACAAATCTAGGAATTATTTCCTTTAGTAGGAGCTTAGAAACCTCAATTGCCTTTTCAGACCAGGTAGAAAAAGCCTCAATTCAACCAGTAAAGGTGTCAACGAATACTAATAAATAGTTAAACCCTTTACATTGGACTATCTGAGTACAGTGTATTTGCCAATCTTCAGCAAGGTACATTCCCCTATGCTGAACAGGCCTTACTAGGGGAGGAGGTAAAGATTGGTTATTTGGGTTATTCTGGGCACATAGTTCACAGGCCTGAATTACTTGCTTTGCTGTTTTAAGTAAGTCTTTTCCTACAAAAAGCTGTGACATTGATTGAAACAGGGAATCTCTTCCCAAATGAGTAGAGTCATGCAAATGCTTAACTATTTTCCAGTGATTAGCACCTGGTATCAACAGTTTGTTGTCATTGATAAGCCAGCCAGAATGATCTTCAATTAAACCCTGACCTTCAATGGACCTTCAGTCCATTCTTCTTTCTCTTTAATATATCTTGGTTCTGTTATTATCATGGTTGGGGGCTCCTTTAATGCTGCAGCCTTAGCAGCTGCATCTGCAAAGAAGTTTCCCTTAGTCGCACTAAGGGAAGAGCCTTTTTTCTCAGCTCACTGCAACCTCCACCTGCCAAGCTTAAGCACTTCTTCTGCCTCAACCTCCTGAGGAGCTGGGATTACAGGCACCTGCCACCATGCCCGGATAATTTTTTTTGTATTTTTAGTAGAGACGGGGGTTACGCCACGTTGGCCAGGCTGGTCTCGAACTCCTGACCTCAAGTGATCCACCCCTCCCCCACCTCCCCCAACCCCTAAGCCTCCCAAAGTGCTGGGATTATAGGCGTGAGCCACCATGCCCGGCCCAGAATTTCTAAGTGATGTTTTATAGGGGAACCCTTAACAGGAGTCCCTATTCCTTCCAGATAGCAGCATGAGCATGAAGTATCAGAAAGGCATACTTAGAATCAGTGTAAATGTTAATTCTTAAGTCCTTTCCCAATTGCGGGGCTCTAATAAGAGCTATTAATTCTGCCTTTTGAGCTGAGGTAGAAGCTGGTAAGGCCTGAGATTCGATTACCTCGTGTTGACTGTCAACGGCATACCCAGCTTTTCCATTTCCCTAGTGCACAAAGCTACTTCCATCTGTAAACCATACTACCTCAAGATTATCTAGAGGCTCATCCTTTAAATCTGGACAGCTGGAGTAAACTTGCAGCATAACTTATATACAAGAATAATGTACGATACCTGTGGGTTCAGGCAAATAGGTAGCTGGATTCAACATATGGCGTACTTTAAGTGTTATATCAGGATGTTTAGCAACAAAGCCTGATATTTACTCACAGGAAAGAAGAAGGAGCAATTTCAGTCTGCCTTATGATTTCCAAAAGATTACAGTACTCTTCGCAGCTGAGTTAATAAATCCCTTCCCAACAAGGGGTGGGGCATTCAGGAGAAAAGCAAGGTCCCTGAAGAGCAGCTTAAAGGATAGGTAAAATGGCATCTATGGGCTTGTCCATCTATCCCCAGGACCATACAGTTCTGGGGTGACAGAGACCCATTATAATGGGTCAAAACAGAATAAGCAATCCAGAAGGAAGTTAATGTTCTTACCTGCCAGGTCAAGGGTTACCCAATGCTTCTCCAGAGATAATAGCTAGTTGTCTGATGGGAGCTGTGGTGGAAGGTCTCAGACCCTGTCACTCTTGGGCTTGCCTGGCTATTTCGACCATCATTGGTTCAGGTGCCAATGGCTCCCTTCGGAGCGCTGGGCAATCCCTCTTCCAAAGGCCAGTTTTCTTACAGTTCTTACTGATTAATGCCCAAGGCACGGTGACTCTGACTTCCCACCTTTCAGCTTCCCTTGTTCAGGCCAAGAACCAGGAGGGCGACCCCATGTGGGAGGTAAGCTTAAGGCTGCAGCCAAGAGCTGCACCTTGTGGGAGGTCCTTCTTACTCTTTCTGCTTCCTCTGCTTTGTCCCTGTTTTTAAAAACTAAAAATACCATATCCAAAAGCTGTTCCATATGGGAGTTTGGGGACCCGTAGCTGCTTTTTCTAGTTTCCTATGGATATCAGGGGCAGACTGCGTTATGAAATGTACTCTCAAAAGGGTTTGTCCTTCCCTTGAAGCAGGATCAGTGTTAGTATATTTCCTAATTGCCTCAACTAAATGCCCTTGAAACAAAGCTGGATTCTCATCTTTGTCCTGAGAAACTTCCTTAACTTTTTCATAGTTAACAGGCTTTTTCATACATTTCTTCATCCCTTCCAACAAACAAGTGACCATATGATCTCTCCTCCCCAAGTTGTCACTGCCCCTTTGATAGTTCCACTCTGGATCTTGATCTGGAACTGCTCTACCTCCTGCCTGATATGTATTATGGTTTGGGTTTTGAGCCAATCCCTCATCTGCATGGGCCCTAGCTGTCCCCAAAATGCATTGTTTCTCTTCCGCTGTACAACACAGAGACAACAAAACATGCAGATCCTGCCAAGTTAACTATAGGTCAGAATTAATTTCTCAAACTCATCTATGAATCTTCCTGGGTCTTCAGATAAATCACCAAAACTTCTCTTTACATAGAGTCAAATCAGACAAAAAAAAAGGGAACATGTACTCTCACAGCGCCTTCTTCCCCATTTGCCACCTCTCTACGTGGACAAAAGTTTCCCTTTGGAGGTTGATAGGAGGCTCCACTAGGGGTAGTACTCACCAGGCTAAGTTCCTCAGGGAGTGGTGGGTATAGAGTGGGGCTAGATGGGTAAGGAGGAGGGGACAAAGGGTTCTCAAGGGTGATAGAGGGAGAAAGGACAGACACATCTGAACCTTCAGAGCTGACAGAAGGAGGTTCTGCTCCACCCAAAACTGCCTGCTGAACCAAGGGTGCTTGCATTAAAGGATCATCTAGTATGTCTAGCTCTTTTTCCTCTTTTCCTCTTATCAAACATGATTCACATTATCCAAATAACATAAGTGAGCTGAGTCATGAATCTTAGATAAACCACAACATGGACTTTGACAAAAATGTTGAATAAGGCAAACAAAATGAAGAGGATTTAGGTGGGAATGACCAGAGCAAGCAGGTTCTGGGCAATAGCGACAGTGTGGATTGAACAAGCAAAGCAGGTTTGCCTAAATGCAAGAAAGGAAAGAAGTGTTTTTAGTGTGCAAAATGAAACAAAATATCAAGAAGAGTCCCCTGATTTCCATCCTAGTGCTTCTCGATCACACCTAGTCAGCATAGCAGCAACAAAACATAACCACATCTGTCTAATTTTATTGCTCATAGCTGTTGAATACCAAATCTCAATCAGCAATTTTAAAGACAGAGCCTTCAATGCTTTTTGTTCCCAATGTTTCAAGAGCAGACACATGGAAATCAGGAGGCACATAGGAAAAGGGTAAGTTAAAATCCCTAAGACTATTTAGATAAAGTCTCCTGACAATGACAGTGAAACACAGACAGCAACCAAGAAATTGATTTATGCAGCAAGGAGGACAAGGCAGATTAATACAAAGAGCATGGCCTGCGGTGCCAAACCTGTTTTTAGCAGAGAGGGACTTTACTGAGAGGGGCCTCTAACCCTTTTAAGTTGGTCCTCTAACCCGAGGTCAGTCAAGCATCTTTGCCTTCTATTAAGAGGGGTCTCTGACTCACCCTGTGTTCGGAGAGACTCTAATTCCCCTAAGTTGGGCCTCTAACCCAATCCCATTCTTTACCCGGGTACCCCACCACTTACCCAAAGTCATCAATCAGTGCTGTAGTCCATTTCCTTTGGGTTGGTGGAGAGGTTCTTCAGTATCGGTCCCTCATGGTTGCCAGAAATGTTACAGGACCAGGGTCCCAATCCAGACCCCTAGAGAGGGTTCTTGGAGCTCATGCAAGAAAGAATCCAGGGTGAGTCCACAGTGCAAAGTAAAAGCAAGTTTATTAAGAAAGTACAGTGGTAAAAGGACAGCTACTCCAGAGACAGAGTAGGACGTTCCCGAAAGTAAGAGGAGGAACACATCCACCCTAGGTACAATGCTTGTATATATGGGGAGATGTGTTTTGCTACAAGGGTTTCTGATAAAGAATTAATTTTCTTAATTAGTGTATTTTGCAAGAATCAATATTATTTTCTTTAAAGCAAAATTAAGAATGCCTTTGTTCTCCAGATATTGGGATATCTAGACACTCCCAAGTCAGGGTCTGTTTAGTAAATATTATTAATTTGCCCCCTTAATCATAAACATCTAGAGGCTAGGAATGCCTACCTTTCTGAGAAGGCAGCCCAGCAAGTCTCAGCCTCATTTTCATAGCCCTCATTCAAAATAGAGTCACTCTGGTTCGACTGTCTCTGACATCACCAGGGTTGGTTTCTTCTGATGTCTCTCTCCTTGGCTTGTAGATGGCCATCTTTTCTTTGTGTCTTCACATGGTCTTCCCTCGGTAAGTGTCTGTGTCCCAATCTCATCTTCTTACAAGGACACAGTCAGATTGAATTACAGTCACTTTAATGACCTCATTTTAACTTAATTACCTCCTGAAAGACCTTATCTCCAAAAACAGTTACATTAGGAGGTAGTGAGGATTAGGACTTTAACATATGAATGTTTGGGGGACACAATTCAGTCAGTAACAGGAACTTATAATTGCACTGACATATTAATTTGCTCCCTGGTGTTTCCATTCTCTTTGTCCTGTAGGTAGTTTTTTGGGTCGTTGGGTTTTTTTGTTTGTTTGTTTCCTTATTTCTTAACTCGTATGACTTAAAAGTCTGCCTGGTAAACAGTTTCTAAGCAGTGGTTTAAATTTATTGATATTTTTGGTAATGTCATTGATTAAAAAACATTTTAGATCCTTCTAAACCCGAGAAAAAAGAAGGTTCTAAAGCGAAACTGAAACTCTCTATACTTCAACTTCCTCCTGCTTCTGAACTGGCACTCTGACACACCCTCAGAAAGTCAGAGCACTGGGAGAACAGAAGACTTCACAATTTAATGCCTTAGTTTTTAAAAAAGGATCCTTACACTCACGTCTCCTAGCCATCAGAAGAGGAATGAGACAGCAAAAGTTCAAATGGCCTGTTTCAAGTTTCTGATATAAAATGATGACGTTTTCAGGAAAATCCTGGTAAGTAAACTGAATCATTAAACCTTTATTTGTTATGCTTTTGAGGCGACAGCTATTTTTTAAAACTTCAGCTGTACTTTTTATATAAATATATGTTTGTACATAAACCATTACTTATAAAAATACTAGAGTAATTAGAAAAATCAATGGATTAAATACATGTCAGTATATTTAACTGATAATAATTTATAAGTGCTCTTCTAAAAAGAAACCTACCATTAAGTGTAATTAGGATGGTGGGAGGGTTTCTGATTGTGGCAGGCAGGCTTTGGAAAAGATGGTACAGAAACAATGCAAACAGGGTCAGGAATTTAAGTACTGAAGATTCTAAAGGCACCTGTGATCTTGTGTAATTACACAAAATTCTGTCTTCATAACATAAGATGTTATTAAAAGTTTTACATTTTATCAAAGGTAATACTCTGCAAAGGCTAAATATTATTCTATTAAAGTATTTCATTCACATACGTCTTATCCAGCAATCTGGTTGAAAACTAAGAAAAAAAGTTTGAAGTCAGGTAGGGTGATGCCTCCAGCTTTGTTCTTTTGGCTTAGGATTGACTTGTCGATGCGGGCTCTTTTTTGGTTCCATATGAACTTTAAAGTAGTTTTTTCCAATTCTGTGAAGAAAGTCATTGGTAGCTTGATGGGGATGGCATTGAATCTATAAATTACCTTGGGCAGTATGGCCATTTTCACGATATTGATTCTTCCTACCCATGAGCATGGAATGTTCTTCCATTTGTTTGTATCCTCTTTTATTTCATTGAGCAGTGGTTTGTAGTTCTCCTTGAAGAGGTCCTTTACATCCTTTGTAAGTTGGATTCCTAGGTATTTTATTCTCTTTGAAGCAATTGTGAATGGGAGTTCACTCATGATTTGGCTTTCTGTTTGTCTGTTATTGGTGTACAGGAATGCTTGTGATTTTTGTACATTGATTTTGTATCCTGAGACTTTGCTGAAGTTGCTAATCAGCTTAAGGAGATTTTGGGCTGAGACGATGGGGTTTTCTAGATATACAATCACGTCATCTGCAGACAGGGACAATTTGACTTCCTCTTTTCCTAATTGAATACCCTTTATTTCCTTCTCCTGCCTGATTGCCCTGGCCAGAACTTCCAGCACTATGTTGAATAGGAGCAGTGAGAGAGGGCATCCCTGTCTTGTGCCAGTTTTCAGAGGGAATGCTTCCAGTTTTTGCCCATTCAGTATGATATTGGCTGTGGGTTTGTCATAGATAGCTCTTATTATTTTAAGATATGTCCCATCAATACCTAATTTATTGAGAGTTTTTAGCATGAAGGGTTGTTGAATTTTGTCAAAGGCCTTTTCTGCATCTATTGAGATAATCATGTGGTTTTTGTCTTTGGTTCTGTTTATATGCAGAGAAATGCAAATCAAAACCACAGTGAGATACCA
Organism: Symphalangus syndactylus; assembly: GCF_028878055.3. Lineage (NCBI taxonomy): Eukaryota > Metazoa > Chordata > Mammalia > Primates > Hylobatidae > Symphalangus > Symphalangus syndactylus. The sequence continues at coordinate 107,818,731 of NC_072425.2, forward strand.
TCTCACACCAGTTAGAATGGCCATCATTAAAAAATCAGGAAACAACAGGTGCTGGAGAGGATGTGGAGAAATAGAAACACTTTTACACTGTTGGTGGAACTGTAAACTAGTTCAACCATTGTGGAAGTCAGTGTGGCGATTCCTCAGGGATCTCGAACTAGAAATACCATTTGACCCAGCCATCCCATTACTGGGTATATACCCAAAGGACTATAAATCATGCTGCTATAAAGACACATGCACACGTATGTTTATTGCGGCACTATTCACAATAGCAAAGAGTTGGAACCAACCCAAATGTCCAACAACGATAGACTGGATTAAGAAAATGTGGCACATATACACCATGGAATACTATGCAGCCATAAAAAAGGATGAGTTCATATCCTTTGTAGGGACATGGATGAAACTGGAAAACATCATTCTCAGTAAACTATCGCAAGGACAAAAAACCAAACACCGCATGTTCTCACTCATAGGTGGGAATTGAACAATGAGAACTCATGGACACAGGAAGGAGAACATCACACTCCAGGGACTGTTGTGGGGTTGGGAGAGTGGGGAGGGGCAGCATTAGGAGATATACCTAATGCTAAATGACGAGTTAATGGGTGCAGGAAATCAACATGGCACATGGATACATATGTAACAAACCTGCACATTGTGCACATGTACCCTAAAACCTAAAGTATAATAAAAAAAAAAAAAAAAGAAAACTAAGAAAAAAAATGCAAAGTGTTCCTCAGGAAAACGAAACTAACTTGCTTGTGTGGCTTCTGTCTGCCAGACTATGTGAGGAGGGTGTGGGTAGCTCTCCTGGGCTACAGCCAGATTCTGAAGTGTTTTTCCCCTACATCAGTTCTAAGAATCCTGCAGAGCAGAACACCTCCCTAGGGCATGGATATCGGCGGTGTTGCCGAGGGTCTCTCAAAGATGGGATGGGCTTGTCCCTGAGAGTTTGCAGACTTGGTACTTCTTGCTGAACATCAAAGAAAGAAAACTGGAGTGTTGAGGATGGCAACCTGCAACTCCCTTGTCAATAACCAACGATGCTAAAGACAAGATTTGTGTTCACGATTGTTTCAAAACAGGACACTGAGGGCCCCTAGAAAGCCAAGACTTATGTCAAAGCAATCACAAAATTTGTCCACACTAATCATGGTCATTTTGATTGTTATTAGTTCCAACAGCATACATCCAGATGCTCTTAAAATTGTACTGGCTAAAACAAAAGAAAAAATCTGGAGTCTGTTTTTTCCATCTTTAGCATTTCCAGAGAGAGACTGGCTGGTTAAATTTCTGAAAGAGGACACTGGCTAAAAGAAGGTATTGCATCTCACCCGGGCAGGTTGTGTCTGTGGAAAGTGTAAGCCCCTTGCCAGAAGAGCAGCTTCCCAGCAAAGGCAGAGGGTGAAAACAGCAAAGGTCTTAAGACACTGGGGACCTGGAGCCAAAAGGGACCTCCTCCAGGGAAAACGCTGTGTGAGAAATGGCCTCATTCGGTGACTGTGAGTGACACAGCAGAAAGTTGGTAAGGTGTATTCTGTAACTAGGGTATCTACAAAAACTGCAGGAGGAAATATATTCATTCATTTTGCTTTCCTTTTGAAAAAAAAACTTCCTTTTCATTCTTTGTGACCAGGTGATAGAAGCTGGAGTTAGTTCTGGCCTAACAGGTAGCACAGTAAAGAGATTCCCCCAGATTTCTATCTGGAGTTCCAGCCAAGTGAAATAATTTCCCTAGGAAAATGAGGAATTCCTTTGACCCACAGACATTGGTAGCTCAAGGCCTTTCAAATATTCGTTACTTTTAACTACTCTAGGAAAATGTGTTACTCATTTAACAGATTTTTGTTAAGAAGCTATTATGTGCTAGGCAATGCCAGATAATGAACAAAATGTAAAGAAATCTGTCCTTATGGAGTGCATGGAATAATGGGTGGGACAGAAAATAAACAAAGTAAATAGGTTAAAATATATAAAATATTTGCTGCTTGTAAGTCCTAAGTAGATAAAAAATGAAGCCAGAAGAGGGATAGGAAATGTTGGGAGGTGGGATAAAGTTTTCAGTAGGCTGGCCAAACAGTGCCTTGCTGAGAAGGTGACATTTGACAAAACATCTCAACAAAGTGAGAGAGTGAGTCCTGTTGGTACCCAAGGACATTCCAGGAAAGGAAAACAAGTGTAGTAGCTGGAAACAGGGGTAGGTAATTCCTTCAGGAAGCAACGAGGAGGTCAGGGGACGGGGCCAGATTTAGAGGGAAAAATAAAAGACCTAATATCAGAGGATTAACACGGTACCAGATTGTGTGAGGCCTTGTCAGATGGAAAGCCACAGACACGGTTGGACACAACATTGATATGATGTTATTTACATTTTAACAGGGTCATTCTGGCTGCTTTTTTGAGAAGTCCCTGAAGAGATCAATAACAACAAGAGGGAACCTGGCAAGGAAGCTATTCCTATAATCCAGGAAAGAGAAGAGGAAGGCTTGGACCAGGTGGTAGTGGTGTGAGGTAGTCAAATGCTGGGTATATTTTGAAGATACACCCCATAGGATTTGCTCTACATTGAATGTGGAATGCTGGAAGAGAGATAAAGTGTACCTGCCACATACTTTTTGAGGTTTATTTATTTTCTTAGAAGTAAGTATACAAAGAGATGCTACCTAGGAGAAGGGTATTCTTTTCACTATTCTTTCAAATTTTCTGTATGTTTGAACATTTTCATAGTAGAAAGTTGGCGGGGGGGGATCTGTTTCATAAACATTTCCTAAGCAGCAGTCCGGTCTATTGCATTTTAATTGGTTGTAATATCATTGTTTTATGCAGTACATTCTCAACAAGTATATCCTCCAGCAAACTGAACAAGGACCAAGTCTGTTCTGCCTACAGCTCTGCTTCCTCATAGCTGCTTTCCAGAACGTGACTCTTGCAAATTATCAAGAAAGGGGAACTAATCTAAGGGATCCAGATCAAACAGCCTCATGAAGACTTATTTCATGTTTCTAATATAAGGATAGAAGTTTTCAGAAAAGCCCTGGTAAGTTTCTAATCATTAAAGTCTTGTTTAATCAACTCTCTTTAAAAGCTATCTTTAAAAACTAATTATAAAAAGTACAACAGAACTTTGAAAATGAACATACTTGCAAGTGTGCCAAAGCTATTTCTTATGAAACCATTTTAAAAGGAATGCGAAATATCACTATTTTTATATGAGAATCAATAGATGTAACTTGTGCTGATTGCAGAATTTTTAAAAAAGAAACTTTCCAGCAAGCATGGCGAGGGTGCAGCATATTTCTAGAGGTGGAAAGCTCTGGGGGCGAGGCTAAAAACCCTGGGTAAAACGTAGACCAGGTGATCAGGAATCCAAGCATACAAAACCATGTAGAAAATTGTAGCCATGTGCAGCTATGCCATACTCTGTCCTGTAAGTTACATTTAATTAAAGAATAAAATCCTCCAAGGTTTAGCCATCATTTTATGTAAGACTTTTATGCACAACTAGCTTGCATAGAGACTATGGGAAGAAATACATAATTTGAACTTGCACTTCAAGAGAATAAAACTAACTTTTGCTTTGCGGTTTCAGTTACACAGAGCATCAGAGCAGGAGTGGGCCTGCTGGACTGCAGCTGGGATTCTGAGCATCCTTTCCTGGAGGCACGGAAAGTGAGTGAGTGAGCCCAGTGAGGTGAGTGAGCCCAGTGAGGCCCAACCTCCTAAACATGAGGGTGAGCACCAGAGCTTGCCAAGGGCAGGCCAGTTTGATCCTTCCTGCTTAGTCCCTAAAAGAGAGAAAAATAATAGTCCTTAGGCAGTAGATCCTAAAATTTATTATCTGTAGGGGATCAATTTCAGGACCTGCGCCGATACCAAAACCTGTACATGCTCAAATCCCTAATGTGAAATGGCAAGGTATTTGCAGATAACCTATACACATCCTCCCGTGTACTTTGAGTCATCTCTAGATTACTTACAATGCCTAGTACAATGTAATATTATATAGTTGTTATACTGTATTTATTGTTTAGGGAATAGTGACAACGAAAACAAGTCTGTACATTTTCAGTAGAGATGCAATTTTTTTTTCAAATATTTTCAATCTGTGGTTGGTTGAATCCACAGATGTGGTACTCACTGATAGGGAGGGCCCAGTGTACAAATAAAGAGAACTCTGTGTTTCAAAATTATCCCAGAATAGAATAGAGTTAAGGTGAAGGTCTTCTGCCCAGCTCCAACCAGGGCAGCTACACCTTTACCCATGTTAGATATAGCGGTTTCAAGTGCATTTATTTGAAGAAGCAGAACAAAAACAAGCAACAGCTAAGACAATACTAGTTCTGGTCTGATTTTTCTACATTATAAGTGGGAAAACAGGCTCACTGAGAGGAGATCTAATTTAATCATCACATCATTTTTCTGATCACAACTCCTCCACCTTTATACACACTATGTAGCTTCTTGCTAAACATGAAAGCCCTCATATTTAAAACTATGCCTGCAGTCTAGGGTGTAAGGCTTAAGTCACAGAAAGAGCCAAAGAGTTATGTCAAAGCATTATTAAAGCCTTTTGCCCAAATCATTGTCACCTGAATTAAATAACAGCTCCAACTACCTATGGATTATAGATCATATAAGATGCTTATAATTGACAGAAGGCAAAATTCACATGAAAGTAATATTGAATACATAATAGCTTCAAGTTGTTAAATATCTTCTCAGCTACCAACATAGGGGTGGGAAATGGTGGAATTCTGGCTGAGAAATATTTTTATGTTATATGTTGTCATACTAACACATGATGTAGTAACAGAAGAAAAGTGAAGAAGCAGGTCGGTGGGTAGATGTGTTTTTAGGAGTTTGGAGAAGCTCTCTTTGGATTCCTTCAATTCTGCTGGTTTAAACAGGAAGCAAGGTGACCGTGGTGAGGAGGTGTTGTAGGTTTGATGAGAGAGGAGAAACGGTGAAATGATCATTTAGGTGAATAAAAGAGTGACTAAAGCAGAGAAATAAGAGCATGGTAGCTGAGAGCATTAAGGTGGGACCAGTTATGGTATGGAGGGCCATTGTCCAGCCATGTTCCAGTCAGGGTGTGAAGGGCCATTGTCCAGTATACACCAGTCAGGGTGTGGAGGGCTATTGTCCAGCCATGTTTCAGTCAGGGTGTGGAGTCTTTATCTTTGAACCACTGGGAAACCTCTAAGACAAGGTAAAGATAAAAAGACTCGAGGCTTGAGGAGCACAGATGCCAGTCACCCTATTTGAGAAGGGTGTTTCTATCTCCATGGTAGTTCCTGACAGAAGTCAATCAATAAAGAAGAAAGTGAGGGAAAGCTGTCATGCTGTCAGGTAACACAAAGACACAAAGACAAGCCCTCTGCTATCCCCCACGCCACCACCCGGCACACACAGTGTCTCTGGGCATGTAATGGTTGCTAAGCAGGAAATTCCTAAAACGCTGCTTCTTGTAGAGTGCTGGGGTCTACAAGAATTGCTGTAGTCACAGAAGAGAAAAATCTAGAGTTCTTCCTTCCAGTATTTGGGGTGACCCAAAGAAAGAATGGGTAGCTTGAATTACTGAGAGAGGACACTGGCTAGGAGAAGACACTGCCTCACACCAAAACAGAGCCAGTCTATGGTGCACAGTAAGAGCATCTCCAGAGGAGGGTTTGTTGCCTAAAGCAGCAACAGCAGTTAAAACAGTGGAGGGTGACCCTGAAGCCCTGGGGTTCCGGCTCACTGAGGACCTAGGGTAGAAAGAGATCTCCTCCAGGGAAAACCCTATCTGAGAAAAATGCTCACTCAGGCACTGTGAGACACCAAAACCTGAGGAGAAGTGTTAGAAAACTGGAGCTTACAATAGGACATCAAGTCTCTCTGCAATTTGCCTGTTAGATGAAGAATAAAATGTTTACTGACTTTTCTTTCTGCAAAGTAAACTCTTTTCTTACTAATTGTGACCGGCTAACCCAGATGCTGGAGTTGGTTTTGGTCTCATCGATGACAACATGAAGATATTTCCCAAATACGATTCAATTGTTTCACTAATCTAAAAATGTTAATTTCCTCATTCGACAAATATTTATTGAGTGCTTATTTTATGTCAGGCCCTGGTGATTCATGCATGAATGACAGGCAAAAATGCCTGTTCTCATGGAGGTTATATTCCAGTTGCTGACACAGAATGAGAAATATAATTAAGTAAAATGTATAGTACATAAATCTAAAGTGAAAACTTGAAGCAGGGAAGAGCAATGGAAAGTGCTGGAGGAAAGACTGAAATTTTACGAAAGATGAGCAAGAAAGGCCTTATTGAATTTGAGTAAAGAGCTAAAAAGTTGAGGGTGTGAGCTGTGTTGGCATCTGGAGGAAGAGCATTCCAAGCAGAGGGAACAGGTAGTGCAAAGGCCTCGTGTAGCTGCATGGCTGGCATGTTTGAGGAACAGTAAGACAACTGGACAGCTGGAGGGAAGTGAGCGGAAGTAAGGTGAAAAAGACAGTGGGGTGGACATATCATGTCAGACCTTATTTAAGGACTTTGGCTTTTACTCCATGCAAGATGGGAAGTCAGATAAAAGTTTTGAGCAGAGGACACTGACTAAGAGTCAGTGACATGATCACACACATTTGAACAGGATCAGGTTGCCTGTTGTGTTGAAAATAGAGTGAATGGCATGGGGGTGGGGCAAAGCCAGAGTCAGAGAGAACAGGTAACAAAAATAATCCAAGAAAGAGATGAAGGCCTAGAACAGGGTGGTAGCAGTAGGGATAGTGGGAAAGGGTGGAATTCTGGATATACTGTGAAGGTGTGATTGAAAGTATTTGCTAATACAATGAGTGAAAAAAAAAAGCAGTCAAAAATGCTGCCGAGGTTTTTACCTTGAACAATTGACAAGTTCCATTAACTGATAAGACTGTAGGAGGAGCAAGTTTGGAGTGGGAGGAGCAGATATCAGGAGATCAATTTTGGCCATGTTCGTTTCAGGACTGTCATATATGTAGGTGAACATAGAGAAGGCAGATACATGGACATCATGGCAGAAGCCAGGGCCGATCATGTTAATTTTGGAAGTCACAGGCATAAAGATTGCATTTAAATGCAAGATAGATGAGATTCATAGGGAGAAACTCTAGATAGAAAAGAGGCTAGGTCTGAGAGGCACTTCAACATTTAGAGGTGGAGAGTTAAGGAAGAACCAGCAGAGGAAACTGAGAAGGACTAGCCAGAAAAGCAGAAGGAAAAATCAGGAAAGGTAGTGTCCCAAAAGCCTGCAAGGAGAGTGATCCAAGGAAAAGAGAGCAATCACTTGTTTCAAGTGCTGCTGCTCTGTCAAGAACTGTCTGTAGCAATATCAAGTGCAATTTTAGTGGAGGAGTGAGGCCAAAGCCTGATTGGAGTGACTTCTAAAGTGAATAGAAAAAGAGAAACAGGAAACAGGAAGTGTAGACAGATCTACTGTGAAGAAAAGCAGAAATGTGGGGAAGAGTGTTTCCAAAGAGTCTTGCTTAACATGAAAAAAATAAACATGCTTGATTGCTGAAGGAGATCTGGTAGATGAGGAAAGACTGAAGAAGCCAAATAGAGAGGGGACACTTTCTGGAGCAACTTCCTGAATAGGTGAGAGGGATGCAAGGGCTACTGCAAGTGGAGAGGTTGACCTCACTAGGCATGTGGGCAGAACATGCAGAGAACAGAAACTAACATATGATGTAGTAACAGAAGAAAAGTGAAGAAGCAGGTTGATGGGTAGATGTGGTTTCAGGAGTTTGGAGAAGCTCTTTTTGGATTCCTTCAATCCTGCCAGTTTAAACGGGAAACAAGGTGACTGTGGTGAGGAGGTGTTGTAGGTTTGATGAGAGAGGAGAGACAGTGAAATGATTGTTTAGGAGAATAAGAGAGTGACTACTGCAAGTGGAGAGATTGACTAAAGCAGAGAAATAAAGCATGGTAGCTGACAGCATTAAGAAGAGACCGGTCATGGTATGGAGGGCCATTGTCCAGCCATGTTCCAGTCAGGGTGTGGAGGCCCATTGTCCAGCATGCTCCAGTCAGTGTGGAGGTCCATTGTCCAGCCATGTTCCAGTCAGGGTGTGGAGGCCCATTGTCCAGCATGCTCCAGTCAGTGTGGAGGGCCATTGTCCAACCATGTTCCAGTCAGGGTGTGGAGGGCCATTGTCCAGCCATGTTCCAGTCAGGGTGTGGAGGGCCATTGTCCAGCCATGCTCTGACAAGCTGTTGGGGACTGAGTGGGGACTGAGTGATGGATGTAACTAGCATTGTAGTTTAACTATAAGAGTGTACCAGAGAGGAGAAAAATAAGTCATGATAATGAATAATCAAAAAAATATTAAGTCAGTAAAAGAGGAAAAGTAAAACATGAATGGAGTGAGGAAAAGTGAGACAGTAGTAGAATCCATAGATCGAAGGTGTTGGTGTTAAAGAAATACCTACTAGTGTTTGAGCACTAAAGGCAGTGGGCCTGAGGGGCAGGAGATGGTGGGGACAGGGAAGTATTTGAAACAGAGAGGATGGAGGGCTTGTATTTCTCGGTAACTGTATTTGTTGGCTAGAGCTGCCATAACAAAGTAGCACAGAGTCACTTCAACAACAGAAATGTATTATCTCAGAACCTTTGCAACTAGAAGTCCAAGATCCAGCTATTGGCAGGGTGGGTTCCTTCTGAGGGCTACAAGGGAGAATTTCCTCCATGCCTCTCACAGTAGCATGCTGGCAATCTTTGGTGATTCTTGGCTTGTAGAAACATCACACTGACCTCTGCCTTCGTCTTCACATACTGTTCTCCCGGTGTGTAAGCAAGCCTCTGTGCCCAAGTTTCCCCTTTTTACAAAAACCTCAGTCATATTGGATTAGGGTCCACTATAACTTCATGTCAACTAATTACATCTACAACAATACTGTCTCCAAATAAAGTCACATTCTAATGTGCTGGAGGTTGACTTCAGCGCCTGAATTTTGGCACGATATAATTCAATCCATAATAGTAATGATAAGGTCAAGGATATGACCGTGGGAATAGAGGTGGGTTGATGTCAAGATAAAAGTCGATCGGGTGAGAGGCCATTGTATTGGAAGGATCAATAACATGTCTATTGAGCCACCAATAATTATGACAGAAATGGTATCTGAGGACACAAGTGTCCTCTTCCCTTCAGCTTCCTACATTTTAATACAAAATGTATTTAATACAAAATGTATTAAAATGTCTAAAAACTGTACAAAATATATAAAAAGTAAGTATTCAGCAAATTTTCAAAGTATGAAATATCTTAAGACTAAGATTTAAAATACTATGGTAGTTATCTCATATGTAATGACTTCAAAAAAGTTTTCATGAAGGATATGTTTATTAATAACTGCTTAAGCTATTGGTTTTATATAATGCTTGTAAACAGGTGAGGCAGGGCCGCTCTGTCAGTCTTACCTGAGATGACACTTAGGGCCTCAGCAGGGGAGATGGGAAGATCAGGGATGAGCCTACCAGGCTCCCAAGCTCCATCTGCCCAGGAGTACTGTATGGCAGGCCCAGTGCCCTGGCTCTGGGTGCAGGAGTAGGAACTGCCCACTGCTGGAACAGCACTATGTCATACCCCTTAGACCCACTAAAGGGGCCTTTGGCAGGTCCACCAGGTAGACTATTTCTTATTCCCTAACTCTGTTCCCCAGGCTTTCTCCCTCAATTGCCTCCCACATGACTCCAGCAGTTCCATTAGCTTCACCTGCCCAATGTTTCCACTCTCTTCCTCCTCATATATCCCAGGCCTAGACTCCTTCTTGTGTCTGACAAAAAGCACTACCACACTTTGTCAGTATAAACTTTTTTGAGTGTGTGTGTGTGTGTGTGTGTGTGTGACTTGTTTCATTTTTTTAATCTTCTCCAATGGACAATAAATATCATGAAACAGCTTCACATCTGTTTTGATTATCACTGTTTTTCCTGAGCGTGATGCCTGGTACATAATAGGTGCTCATTAAATATGTGTTGAATGAATGAGCAGATGACACTATTTAAGATAAATAACACTTATCTCTAGTTACAATATATGGGCTAATTTTTGTGGGACCCCCCTAAGACCCACAAGTGACTTCTGTCTATGCTACAGATGAACTGAATTGATCATCTAAAATACGTTTATAGAGTTCATTGTGCCAGTTGCTCATGGGTCTGCTAATTGGCCCAGGACTAGTTGTGATCCGCAGACTGGAGCCAGAGTAACTAAGAGAATTCAAGGCACTAAGACAACCAGGAACAATTTTACCAAGGCAAGTGGAAGCTCCTAGGCTCAGTGGTTGCATACCTATAGATGGGGTAAATCATCCTGGTGCAAATATGGTATTCACACCATAAATGTGTAGTGCAAGTTTCCTCTGTGGCCAGTCACAGGGCTGCAAGCTGAAGCCCCAGTTTAGCTTATTCTCCATACATAGCTTCAAGGGGACTTTCTGGTGAACTTTTCCAAGAAGCTCCAAGCACAGATGGTTCAAATTTGCAGTTTGGCCAGACTTTGTGACTGGCTGTGCATTAAATTTTTTAAAAAAAACTTAGGTTCCTTAAACCTAAGGAACCTAAAAATTACAAATCATTTAAAACAGCAGTCCAACTTTTTGGAACCAGGGACCGGCTTCACGGGAGACAATTTTTCCACAGGGTAGTGGGGGATGGTTTTGAGTTTATTCAAGGCCATTACATTTTGTGTGCACTTTATTTCTATTATTATTACATTGTAAAATATGATGAAATTATTATACAACTCACCATAATGTAGACTCAGTGGGACCCTGAGCTTGTTTTCCTGCAACTAGGTGGTCCCATTTGGGGTGATGGGACAGAGTGACTGATCATCAGGCATTAGATTCTCATAGGGAGTGTGCAGCCTGGATCCCTCATATGCACAGTTCACAACAGGGTTTTCACTCCTGTGAGAAACTAATGCCACCACTGATCTGAAGGGATGTGGAGCTCAGGCAGTAATGCAAGATATGGTGAGAGGCTGTAAATACAGATGAAGCTTTGCCAGCTCACCCACCAGCCAGTCACCTCTTGCTGTGCAGCCCAGTTTCTAACAGGCTAGAGACTGGTACTGGTCCAGGTCCCCGGATTTGGGGACCCCTAGTTTAAAATGCTTGTATTTTCTCTTTTTATAGTTTAGTCTAGTGTTTTTGTTTCATTTGATCCTTAATGTTTTTTGTCTGTCCTTAAAATATTCTCACTTTCTGATTTTCTGTTTACTTAATTAATTGATTTATCTTTTAAATTCTGATTTGGTAGGTCTAAGTAGGGGCCTGAGAATTTACTTTTCTAGCCAGCTTCTAAGTGATGCTGATGCTGCTGGTTTGGAGACCACACCTTGAGAACCACTGCTCTTGGTCTTGTCTGCACAATAGATGCACCAAGGCAAATGTTTAAAAGTACTAATGCCTGAAAACACCACCCTCACTCCCTCAGCCAACTAATGCAGTCTCAGGTGTGGAATGCCAAGTGATTCTAATGTTTAACCAAGGTTGAGAACCCCTGTTCTAGGAGTCCAAAATAGGCAGCTCTTGCCATTCACCAAAGTACATAGTTGTAGAATCTTCATTGGCCTCATATCAATAATTTAGGTGAAAATGGCTCTAACAAAATTAAAAACTCATACTATTTTCCCTATCTAGTTTCAGGGAGCCCAGCTTGAATTATAGCTAGTCTCTTTTGGTACCTCCTGAGAGCACAAGAATTAGCCAATCAGATCAATTATCCTGACATTTTGCTACCAAGTTCCCCCAAACCCTAGCCTTATGGCCTAACAGCTTGAGTTCCAAAAGAAAATAGAAGATTATTTAACCAACTGCTCTGTTACTATGTAACAAAGATAGCCAGCTGTAGACTCCTGTTCCTCAACCCTCTTCTACCTATCCAGTTTCATTATTTTAAAGTTTATTGGCAATATTCCTATATGCTATGGAAACCAATTTCTATGTTACTTAAGATTCTGGTTTTAAGTTACAAAAACCCAACTTTCACCAAGTGAAGCTAAAAGGGAGAATTATTATAAGGCTAAAAGGTGTGTCACCAGTTAGCAACTACAGCTTATTTCATAATTACAATTAGAGTCACCTAAGAAACAAGGGTATGAATTAGGATGGTAAAACAGCTAAAGTAAGTATCAAGCAGTTTTAAGAGTCAGCCTTGAGCAATATTATACATATATATATATGTGTGTGTGTATATCTTCTGTATGATAATGTATACATAATTGTCTATGTGATTTCAATAATAAAGTATAATTCTAAAATATTTATTATGTTGCTTTTTCTCAGGAAGACGTGGAAGCTTTGATATGAGTAAACAAGTATCTCTACCTGAAATGATTAAAGACTGGACCAAAGAGCATGTGAAAAAATGGGTAACTGAAGACCTTAAGATTAATGAGCAATATGGGCAAATTCTGCTCAGTGAAGAAGTAACAGGATTAGTCCTGCAGGAATTAACTGAGAAGGACCTTATAGAAATGGGGCTACCACGGGGTCCAGCACTTTTGATAAAACGTTCATATAACAGATTGAATAGTAAGTCCCCTGAAAGTGACAATCATGATCCGGGACAATTAGACAATTCAAAACCATCCAAAACAGAACACCAAAAAAATCCAAAACAGACCAAAAAGGAAGAAGAAAATTCAAAGTCATCTAATATTGATTATGATCCTAGAGAGATCAGAGATGTCAAACAACAAGAATCAATTCTTATGAAAGAAAATGTGTTAGATGAAGTAGCAAATGCTAAAGACAAGAAAAAGGGCAAGCTAAAACCTGAACAATTGACTTGTATGCCATATCCTTTTGATCAGTTCCATGACAGCCATCGCTACATAGAACATTATACTCTACAACCTGAAACAGGAGCACTCAATCTCATTGATCCGATACATGAGTTCAAAGCTCTCACAAACACAGAAACAGCCACAGAAGCGGACATTAAGATGAAATTCAGCAATGAAGTCTTCCGATTTGCATCAGCTTGTATGAATTCACGCACCAATGGCACCATCCATTTTGGAGTCAAGGACAATCCCCATGGAGAAATTGTTGGTGTGAAAATCACCAGTAAGGCTGCCTTCATTGACCACTTCAATGTAATGATCAAAAAGTATTTTGAAGAAAGTGAGATCAATGAAGCCAAGAAGTGTATTCGGGAGCCAAGGTTTGTGGAAGTCCTTCTGCAGAACAATACACCATCTGACAGATTTGTCATTGAAGTTGATATTAATCCAAAACACTCTATATGTAAAGATAAGTATTTCTACATTCAGATGCAAATTTGTAAAGATAAAATATGGAAAGAAAACCAAAATACTTCACTGTTTGTAAGAGAAGGGGCTAGCTCTAGGGATATCCTGGCCAATTCCAAGCAACGGGATGTAGATTTCAAAGCATTTTTACAAAATTTAAAGTCACTGGTAGCATCTAGAAAAGAGGCTGAAGAAGAGTATGGAATGAAGGCAATGAAGAAGGAGAGTGAAGGACTAAAGCTGGTTAAACTTCTCATAGGAAACCGAGACTCACTGGATAATTCATACTTTGACTGGTACATTCTTGTAACAAATAAATGCCATCCAAACCAAATAAAGCACTTAGATTTTTTAAAAGAAATTAAATGGTTTGCTGTGTTGGAGTTTGATCCTGAATCTATGATCAATGGAGTGGTCAAAGCTTACAAAGAAAGTCGGGTGGCCAACCTTCACTTTCCAAATCAATATGAAGACAAGACAACTAACATGCGGGAGAAGATTTCTACTCTTAATCTTTACCAACAGCCCAGCTGGATTTTCTGCAACGGCAGATCAGACCTGAAAAGCAAGACATATAAACCTCTAGAGCCATATTTATGGCAGAGAGAAAGAGCTTCAGAAGTCAGGAAACTAATTTTATTTCTCACAGATGAAAATATAATGACAAGAGGAAAATTTTTGGTAGTGTTTCTATTACTCTCTTCAGTGGAAAGCCCAGGAGATCCACTCATTGAAACTTTCTGGGCTTTCTATCAAGCTCTCAAAGGAATGGAAAATATGTTGTGTATCTCCGTAAACTCACATATTTATCAACGATGGAAAGATCTACTACAAACAAGAATGAAGATGGAAGATGAATTAACAAACCACAGTATTTCCACTTTAAATATAGAACTGGTAAACAGCACTATCCTTAAACTAAAATCGGTGACTCAGTCATCAAGAAGGTTTTTGCCCGCCCATGGATCTTCTTCAGTTATCCTAGAGAAAAAGAAAGAGGATGTCTTGACTGCACTGGAAATCCTCTGTGAAAATGAGTGTAGAGACACAGACATCGAGAAAGACGAATCTAAATTCCTGGAGTTTAAGAAATCAAAAGAAGAACACTTTTATCGAGGTGGCAAAGTATCCTGGTGGAACTTCTATTTTTCTTCTGAAAACTATTCTTCAGATTTTGTCAAAAGGGACAGTTATGAAAAGCTTAAAGATTTAATACACTGCTGGGCGGAGTCTCCTAAACCAATATTTGCAAAAATCATCAATCTTTATCATCATCCAGGCTGTGGGGGTACCACACTGGCTATGCATGTTCTCTGGGACTTAAAGAAAAACTTCAGATGTGCTGTGTTAAAAAACAAGACAACTGACTTTGCAGAAATTGCAGAGCAAGTGATCAATCTGGTCACCTATAAGGCAAAGAGCCATCAGGATTACATTCCTGTGCTTCTCCTTGTGGATGATTTTGAAGAACAAGAAAATGTCTACTTTCTACAAAATGCCATCCATACCGTTTTAGCAGAGAAGGATTTGCGATATGAAAAAACACTGGTAATTATCTTAAACTGCATGAGATCCCGGAATCCAGATGAAAGTGCAAAATTGGCAGACAGTATTGCACTAAATTACCAACTTTCTTCCAAGGAACAAAGAGCTTTTGGGGCCAAACTGAAGGAAATTGAAAAGCAGCACAAGAACTGTGAAAACTTTTATTCCTTCATGATCATGAAAAGCAATTTTGATGAAACATATATAGAAAATGTAGTCAGGAATATCCTAAAAGGACAGGATGTTGACAGCAAGGAAGCACAACTCATTTCCTTCCTGGCTTTACTCAACTCTTATGTTACTGATTCTACAATTTCAGTTTCACAGTGTGAAATATTTTTGGGAATCGTATACACTAGTACACCCTGGGAACCTGAAAACTTAGAAGACAAGATGGGAACTTATTCTACACTTCTAATAAAAACAGAAGTTGCAGAATATGGGAGATACACAGGTGTGCGTATCATTCACCCTCTGATTGCCCTGTACTGTCTAAAAGAACTGGAGAGAAGCTATCACTTGGATAAATGTCAAATTGCATTGAATATATTAGAAGAGAATTTATTCTATGATTCTGGAATAGGAAGAGACAAATTTCAGCATGATGTTCAAACTCTTCTGCTTACAAGACAGCGCAAGGAGTATGGAGATGAAACAGACACTTTGTTTTCCCCATTAATGGAAGCTTTACAGAATAAAGACATTGAAAAGGTCTTGAGTGCAGGAAGTAGACGATTCCCACAAAATGCATTCATTTGTCAAGCCTTAGCAAGACATTTCTACATTAAAGAGAAGGACTTTAACACGGCTCTGGACTGGGCACATCAGGCCAAAACGAAAGCACCTAAAAATTCCTATATTTCAGATACACTTGGTCAAGTCTACAAAAGTGAAATCAAATGGTGGTTGGATGGGAACAAAAACTGTAGGAGCATTACTGTTAATGACCTCACACATCTCCTAGAAGCTGCCGAAAAAGCCTCAAGAGCTTTCAAAGAATCCCAAAGGCAAACTGATAGTAAAAACTATGAAACCGAGAACTGGTCACCACAGAAGTCCCAGAGACGATATGACATGTATAATACAGCTTGTTTCTTGGGTGAAATAGAAGTTGGTCTTTACACTATCCAGATTCTTCAGCTCACTCCCTTTTTCCACAAAGAAAATGAATTATCCAAAAAACATATGGTGCAATTTTTATCAGGAAAGTGGACCATTCCTCCTGATCCCAGAAATGAATGTTATTTGGCTCTTAGCAAGTTCACATCCCACCTAAAAAATTTACAATCAGATCTGAAAAGGTGCTTTGACTTTTTTGTTGATTATATGGTTCTTCTGAAAATGAGGTATACCCAAAAAGAAATCACAGAAATCATGTTAAGCAAGAAAGTCAGTCGTTGTTTCAGGAAATACACAGAACTTTTCTGTCATTTGGATCCATGTCTACTACAAAGTAAAGAGAGTCAATTACTCCAGGAGGAGAATTGCAGGAAAAAGCTAGAAGCTCTGAGAGCAGATAGGTTTGCTGGACTCTTGGAATATCTTAATCCAAACTACAAAGATGCTGCCACCATGGAAAGTATAGTGAATGAATATGCCTTCCTACTGCAGCAAAACTCAAAAAAGCACATGACAAATGAGAAACAAAATTCCATTTTGGCCAACATTATTCTCAGTTGTCTAAAGCCCAACTCCAAGTTAATTCAACCACTTACCACGCTAAAAAAACAACTCCGAGAGGTCTTGCAATGTGTAGGACAAAGTCATCAATATCCAGGCCCTTATTTCTTGGCCTGCCTCCTGTTCTGGCCAGAAAATCAAGAGCTAGATCAAGATTCCAAACTAATGGAAAAGTACGTTTCATCCTTAAATAGATCATTCAGGGGACAGTACAAGCGCATGTGCAGGTCCAAGCAGGCAAGCACACTTTTCTATCTGGGCAAAAGGAAGGGTCTAAGCAGTATTGTTCACAAGGCCGAAATAGAGCAGTACTTTGATAAAGCACAAAATACAAATTCCCTCTGGCACAGTGGGGATGTGTGGAAAAAAAATGAAGTCAAAGACCTCCTGCGTCGTCTAACTGGTCAGGCTGAAGGCAAGTTAATCTCTATAGAATATGGAACAGAGGAAAAAATTAAAATACCAGTAATATCTGTTTATTCAGGTCCACTCAGAAGTGGTAGGAACATAGAAAGGGTGTCTTTCTACCTAGGATTTTCCATTGAAGGCCCTCTGGCATATGATATAAAAGTAATTTAAGACAATACATCACCTGTAGTTCAAATATGTTTATTTATATCTTTATGATTTTATTCCCTCTATTCTCACGGCACTTTCATAACATTATGGCTAACCTCTAATTACACATTTTGCTTTTGCCTCCCTGAATGAATTATAAGCCTTTTTAAGATATGAAATATGCCTAGCTGCAGAGCTTGGCACAAAGTGGAGTCAATCATTTAATGTTTTAAATATGCATTTCAGACTCATATAATTAAGAAGTTTCATTGATATCCACAGGTCACATCATAACTGTTTATAGGGCAATAAAATCTGTGTTAAATTCAATTGCTTTTATAAGTTTTCTAAATTATTTCTTCACTGTGACAGCAAAGATTTAAATAAGATGAATGTAAAAGAGAAAGCTTACTGGACTCAAACCCACAGATCCACACCAGAGTTCTACTTACCTCATCTTGGTATCAATAAAAACTTATGTGGAAGGTAAATATGTTGTTCCCCATCCTCCACATAACACTCTCCCCAACACATACACACACACACTCCTTGTACCCCTTGCCCTTCTTCCAGCTCATTGCTCCAGGAGAGAGAAGAGTTCAAAAAATAAAGTAATCATAAACTTGAACTCTCTCCATTCTCTTGTTCCCATTCACAGGTGAATCTCTTCCTTTAAGCCATTTTTGTCTCCTGTGAATACAGCCTTATCTCCACCTGTTCCTTAGATCCCATCTCCCCTGGCTTATTTTTTCCATTCATTACCCTCTTTGTTCCCTTTACTTCTCAACCTGTGCTATATACATGCTGTTCTCTCTGTTGAGATTGCCTTATTTCCATCTAACATTCTCTTTCCTGCTATTCTGATTTGTCATTCACAACTGAGTTCAAGAGTCACCTTCACCAGGAAGTCTTCCATGACCACCATCATTCCTGCCTGATTAGAGGGCTTCCTCATGGTAATATGTGTTCTCAAGTTTTCAGTGTCAAGGAATGCCATCCCAGAAGCTCATTCTCAGATGCACAACAGCCAGAACAGTCTCAAGCAGCATTCTAGAGCTTGGAATTTAAGAACTACTCATTGCCTATAAAGTGAAATATTGGCTAATATAGATTAAATTGAATATTGAAATAACAAATATGTTTATCCACATCTTTGTATCTCTTTGTAATGTAACTTAGATATTCTGGACTCCAAACCCAATTCTTCTTGTCATCAAGAAGTCTATGCTCTATCAGTGTTCTTCTGGCCTATATTTCTATGAATCTGGGCAACGCTCACACGGTCTAGAACATGTCCCTCTTTCTGAAAGCTGTGTCTGCTGCTGATCCTGCTCCAAACAGTTGCCTCCTTCTTCTGCAGTCCACCAGTCCATACAGTAACAGGATCTCCCAAGTGGCTATACTCCCCAAGTTGTTCATAGGCCTGTGGACATAGGCCTGATCCTTATTTCTTTTAAACTCCACTACAGGACTATAACATTTAATAAGATATAACTAAAGGCTTGATGTAGAGAAAAAAGTTATAATGAAAGGAGGAAACACTACTAAATATTCCTGCTAACCATAACTATCTTTAGAGTTAATAATTCTGGCCCCACCATCAGGTATCTTAGAGAGCTTCCTTCTCCTTAGCCCCCATTTCAACAGCCATGCTATAGAGTGATCTTTTCTGATTCTCCTGAATGAAACAACCCCTAAACGTGAATGCTGGACTCATAGAGAGTAGGATGCAAACCCTTTGACGCCCCCATAAATAATTACATTCTTCCTGAAGAGAAATATAGTGTAATATGCAAAATGTCACCCCACCCTTAATGAGGATAAGGTCTTACATTACTCTGCAGAGAAGTTTATGAATCTCAAAAATCTGAGACAGGTCTCAGTTAATTTAGAAAGTTTATTTTGCCAAGGTTGAGGATGTACACCCATGACACAGCCTCAGAAGGTCCCGACAACATGTTCCCAAGGTGCACAGCTTGGTTTTATATATTTTAGGGAGACATGAGACATCAATCAATATATGTAAGATGTACATTGGTTCCGTCCAGAAAGGAGGGACAACTCAAGAAGGGAGGGAGCTCCCAGGTCACAGGTAGGTGAGAGAAAAACAGTTGCATTCTTTTCAGTTTCTGATTAACCTTTCCAAAGAAGGCAATCAGATATGCATTTTCCTTAGTGAGCAGAGGGATGACTTTGAATAGAATGGGAAGCAGGTTTGCCCTAAGCAGTTCCCAGCTTGACTTTTCCCTTTAGGTTAGTGATTCTGGGGGGCCCAAGATTTTCAAGATTTACTTTCCTTTCACATTTCCCTTTTCTTTTTTAAAATCTTTAGAGAAAGCATTTTAGAAGAAAATGAGTCTCTGGTCTAAGGTTTCATCTGGCCTCTCATGGCTAAAATGGTTTATTCCTAGAAAGGTCCCAAGTTATTAGGAAAGCTCATTTTTAGCAAGTTGAGAAGTCTCATGTCCTATGCAGAGAAAACAGGGGGAGAGAGAATACAAGATCTAAAAGAACAATCCTGGTAAATCGATATAGGTCACATTACTCTGAAGCCCATATATAAGCAGGCAGGTTTGAAAGTGGCTTTATGTATGTAAATAGGCTGCTGTTATTTTCTTCTGAAGTTTAAGTTATCTAGCATCAGGTCACAGGGCTTTACAAAAGCATAACTCAGTTTTCAGTGACTCCAAATGAGGAAAAATGAGGGGAAAAAGAAGGGAAAAAAATGAAAACATTATTTCGAAAACTTGTACCCAAGAAACATTCGAATTCAGCCCAAACTGTAGAAAATAATAAAAATTGAAAAATATTAGGCAAGACTAGAATCCAACAACAGATGTACTATAGTTTTTGAAACATAATTTTTCTCTCTCCAGTTTCCCAATTTTACTAAAGACACATCATGGTAGGACCGATTTGCTTTATTGTACTTAGCCAGATTATTTGTATAAAGTGCAGCAAGAATAATTATTTTTCACATAGGCTTTTTAAATTGGCTTTGATGGAACTTTGTTCCATAGAAGGCATCTCAAATCAGCCTTTGTTTTTTGTTTTGGGGGTTTTTTGGTTTTTTTTTTTGAGTTGGAGTCTCGCTCTGTCACCCAGGCTGGAGTGCAATGGCGCAATCTCAGCTCACTGCAACCTCTGCCTCCTGGGTTCAAGTGATTCTCCTGCCTCAAGCTGCCCAGCCATGTTTTGTACCATCAAACACCTATGAGTTGGGTGAATTCTTCTCCCCTTGAAGTTCCAAGATAACTTGGGGCCCTGGGCCTGTCACAAAGTGACATTCTTTATTTACCACAGGTCAGGAACCCTGTGCAGGGACTGTGTAGACAAGGTATAAGGCCAGTTTTCCCAAAAATCTTTTATTGGCTCTATAGGGCAAGTTTGATTCTTTAAAGGAAAGCATGTCATTCCAGTCACAGCCTTGGTAAAATAACCAGTTTCTCCAATTGTGTCCTGTTACAAATGAAAACAAATTCTTATTGCACTTACATAAATAACTATACTGCCATAAATTAAGAATATTCAGAAATAGTTTCCAAATTCTGGAGAAATAAGGTAGAGAGAAACAAATATGCTCCAAATTTTGTTCATAGGAGTATACTTATTTGTAAAAAGCTGTCAATAGCTCAAAAGAAAAGTTTCCTTGACTCTGAAAAACAAAACAAAGGATCAGCAACATTTTTTTTAATTTTTTTTTTCTTTATAATACTTTAAGTTCTGGATACATGTGCAGAATGTGCAGGTTTGTTGCATAGGTATACACACGCCATGGTTGTTTGCTGCACTTATCAACCGGTCATCTACATTAGGTATTTCTCCTAATGCTATCCCTCCCCTAGCCTTCCACCCCTCAACAGGCCCCAGTGTGTGGTGTTCCCCTCCCTGTGTCCATATGTTCTCATTGTTCAATTCCAACTTACTAGTGAGAACACGTGATATTTGGTTTTCTGTTCCTTTGTTAGTTTGCTAAGAATGATGGTTTCCATCTTCATCCATGTCCCTGCAAAGAACATGAACTCATCCTTTTTGTGGCTGCATAGTATTCCATGGTGTGTATGTGCCACATTTTTTTAATCCAGTCTATCATTGATGGGCATTTGGGTTGATTCCAAGTCTTTGCTATTGTGAACAGTGCTGCAATAAACATATGTGTGCATGTGTCTTTATGGTAGAATGATTATAATTCTTTGGGTATATACCCAGTAATGGGATTGCAGGGTCAAATGGTATTTCTGCTTCTAGATCCTTGAGGAATCACCACACTGTCTTCCACAATGGTTGAACTAATTTACACTCCACCAACAGTGTAAAAGTGTTCGTATTTCTCCACATCCTCACCAGCATCTGTTGTTTCCTGTCTTTTTAATGATCGCCATTCTAACTGGTGTGAGATGGTATCTCATTGTGGTTTTGATTTGCCATTTCTCTAATGACCAGCAATTATGAGCTTTTTTTCATATGTTTGTTGGCCACATAAATGTCTTCTTTTGAGAAATGTCTGTTCATATACTTCACCCACTTTTTGATTGGGTTTTTTTTTTCTTGTAAATCTGTTTAACTTCCTTGTAGATTGTGGATATTAGCCCTTTGTCAGATGGATAGATTGCAAAAGTTTTCTCCCATTCTGTACGTTGCCTGTTTGCTCTGATGATAGTTTCTTTTGCTGTGCAAAGCTCTTTGTTTTAATTAGAGCTTTGCCAATTTTGGTTTTGTTGCCATTGCTTTTGGTGTTTTAGACATGAAATCTTTGCCCATGCCTATGCCCTGAATGCTATTGCCTAGTTTTCTTCTAGGGTTTTTATGATTTTAGGTCTTATGTTTACGTCTTTAATCCATCTTCAGTTAATTTTTGTACAAGGAAGTGGTCCAGTTTCAGTTTTCTGCATATGGCTAGCAAGTTTTCCCAACACCATTTATTACATAGGGAATCCTTTCCTCATTGCTTGTTTTTGTTTTTGTCAGGTTTGTCAAAGATCAGATGGTTGTAGATGTGTGGCATTATTTCTGAGGCCTCTGTTCTGTTCCATTGGTCTATATATCTGTTTTGGTACCAGTACCATGCTGTTTTGGTTACTGTAGCCTATATTGTAATATAGTTTGAAGTCAGCTAGTGTGATGCCTCCAGCTTTGTTCTTTTTGCTTAGGATTGTCTTGGCTATACGGGCCCTTTTTTGGTTCCATGTGAAATTTAATGTAGTTTTTAGTAATTCTGTGAAGAAAGTCAATGGTAGCTTGATGGGAATAGCATTGAATCTATAAATTACTTTGGGAAGTATGGCCATTTTCATGATATTGATTCTTCCTATCCATGAGCATGGAATGCTTTTCCATTTGTTTGTGTCCTCTCTTATTTCCTTGAGCAGTGGTTTGTAGTTCTCCTTGAAGAGGTCCTTCACATCCCTTGTAAGTTGGATTCCTAGGTATTTTATTCTCTTTGTAGCAATTGTGAATGGGAGTTCACTCATGATTTGGCTCACTGTTTATCTATTATTGGTGTATAGGAATGCTTGTGATTTTTGCACATTGATTTTGTATACTGAGACTTTGCTAAAGTTGCTTATCAGTTTAAGGAGACTTTGGGCTGAGACGATGGGGTTTTCTAAATATACAATCATGTCATCTGCAAACAGAGACAATTTGACTTCCTCTATTCCTATTTGAACATCCTTTATTCCTTTCTCTTTCCTGATTGCTCTGGCCAGAACTTCCAATACTACGTTGAATAGGAGTGGTGAGAGAGGGCATCCTTGTCTTGTGCCAGTTTTCAAAGCAAATGCTTCCAGCTTTCACCTATTCTATATGATATTGGCTGTGGGTTTGTAATAAATAGCTCTTATTAGTTTGAGATATATTCCATCAATACTTAGCTTATTGAGGTTTTTAGTATGAATGGGTGTTGAATTTTATCAAAGGCCTTTTCTGTATCTATTGAGATAATCATGTGGTTTTTGTCATTGCTTCTGTTTATGTGATGGATTACATTTATTGATTTGCATATATTGAACT
Organism: Symphalangus syndactylus; assembly: GCF_028878055.3. Taxonomy (NCBI): domain Eukaryota; kingdom Metazoa; phylum Chordata; class Mammalia; order Primates; family Hylobatidae; genus Symphalangus; species Symphalangus syndactylus. The sequence continues at coordinate 107,841,819 of NC_072425.2, forward strand.
AGCCTTGCATCTCAGGGATGAAGTTGACTTGATCATGGTGGATAAGCTTTTTGATGTGCTGCTGGATTTGTTTTGCATTTTATCAAGGATTTTCGCATCAGTGTTCATCAGGGATATTGGCCTGAAATTTTCTTTTTTTGTTGTGTCTCTGCCAGGTTTTGGTATCAGGATGATGCTGGCCTCATAAAATGAGTCAGGAAGTATTCCCTCTTTTTCTATTGATTGGAATAGTTACAGAAGGAATGGTACCAGCTCCTCTTTGTACCTCTGGTAGAATTTGGCTGTGAATCTGTCTGGTCCTGGACTTTTTTTGGTTGCTAGGCTATTAATTACTGCCTCAATTTCAGAAATTGTTATTGGTCTATTCAGGGATTCAACTTCTTTCTGGTTTAGTCTTGGGAGGGTGTTTCTGTCCAGGAATTCATCCAGTTCTTCTAGATTTTCTAGTTTATTTGCGTAGAGGTGTTTATAGTATTCTCTGATGGTAGTTTGTATTTCTGTGGGATCAGTGGTGGTATCCCCTTTATCTCTTTTTTATTGTGTCTATTTGATTCTTCTCTGTTTTCTTCATTTTAGTCTGGCTAGTGGTCTATTTTGTTAATCTTTTCAAAAAAACAGGTCCTGGATTCATTGATTCTTTAAAGGGATTTTTGTATCTCTATCTCCTTCATTTCTCCTCTGATCTTAAGTATTTCTTGTCTTCTGCTAGCTCTTGAATTCGTTTGCTCTTGCTTCTCTAGTTCTTTGAATTGTGATGTTCGGTGTCAATTTTAGATCTTTCCCACTTTCCCCTGTGGGCATTTAGTGCTATACATTTCCTTTTAAACGCTGCTTTAGCTGTGTCTCAGAGTTTCTGGTATGTTGTGTCTTTGTTCTCATTGGTTTCAGAGAAGTTATTTATTTCGGCCTTAATTTTGTTATTCACCCAGTAGTCATTCAGAAGCAGGTTGTTTAATTTCCATGTAGTTGTGTGGTTTTGAGTCAATTTCTTAATCTTGAGTTCTAATTTGATTGCACTTTGGTCTGAGAGACTTTTTGTTATGATCTCCGTTCTTCTGCATTTGCTGAGGAGTGTTTTACTTCCAATTATGTGGTCAATTTTAGAATAAGTGTGATGTGGTACTGAGAAGAATGGCTGTTGATTTGGGTTAGAGAGTTCTGTAGATGTCTATTAGGTCTGCTTGGTTCAGAGCTGAGTTCAAGCCCTGAATTTCCTTGTTAATTTTCTGATTCATTGATCTGTCTAATACTGAGAGTGGGGTGTTTAAGTCTCCCATTATTATTGTGTGGGAGTCTAAGTCTCTTTGTAGGTCTCTAAAAACTTGCTTTATGAATCTGAGTGCTCCTGTATTGGGTGCATATATAGTTAGGATAGTTAGCTCTTCTTCTTTCATTGATCCCTTTACCATTACTTAATGCCCTTCTTTGTCTTTTTTGATCTTTGTTGGTTTAAAGTTGTTTTATCAGAGACTGGGATTGCAACACATGCTTTTTTTTTTCTTTCCATTTGCTTGGTAAATATTCCTCCAATCCTTTATTTTGAGCCTATGTGTGTCTTTGCATGTGAGATGGGTCTCCTGAATACAGCACACCTATATGTCTTAACTCTTTATCCAATTTGCCAGTCTGTGTCTTCTAATTGGGGCATTTAGTCCATTTACATTTAAGGCTAATATTGTTATGTGTAAATTTGATACTGTCATTATAATGCTAGATGGTTATTTTGCCTTTTAGTTGATATGGTTTCTCCTTACTGTCAACGGTCTTTACAATTTGGTATGTTTTTGCAGTGACTGGTACCAGTTTTTCCTTTCCATATTTAGTGCTTCCTTCAGGAACTCTTGTAAAGCAGGCCTGGTGTTGACAACATCTCTCAGCATTTGCTTGTATGTAAAGGATTGCATTTCTCCTTCACTTATGAAGCTTAGTTTGGCTGGATATGAAATTCTGGGTTGAAAATTCTTTTCTTTAAGAATGCTGAATATTGGCCCCCACTCTCTTCTGGCTTGTAGGGATTCTGCGGAGAGTTCTGCTTTTAGTCTAATTGGCTTCCCTTTGTGGGTAACCTGACCTTTCTCTCTGGCTGCCCTTAACATTTTTTCCTTCATTTCAACCTTGGCGAACCTGATGTATGTGTCTTGGGGTCACTCTTCTCAAGGAGTATCTTTGTGATGTTCTCTGTATTTCTTGAATTTGAATGTTGGCCTGTCTTGCTGGTTTGGGGAAGGTCAGATAATATCCTGAAGAGTGTTTTCCAACTTGGTTCCATTCTCCCTGTCACTTTTAGGTACACCAATATAATGTAGATTTTGCTGTTTTCACATAATCCCATATTTCTTGGAGGCTTTGTTCCTTCTTTTTCATTCTTTTTTTCTCTAATCTTGTCTTCATGCTTTATTTCATTAAGCTGACCTTCAATCTGTCATATCCCTTCTTCCACTGGATTGATTCAGCTATTGATACTTGTGTGTGCTTCACGAAGTTCTCATGGTCTGTTTTTCAGTTCCATCAGGTCATTTGTGTTCTTCTCTACACTGCTTATTCTAGTTAGCCATTTCTCTAACCTTTTTTCAAGGTTCTTAGCTTCCTTGCATTGGGTTAGAATATGCCCCTTTAGCTCAAAGGAGTTAGTTATTACCCACCTTCTGAAACCTACTTCTGTCAATTCATCAAACTCATTCTTCCTCTCATTTTCTTCCCTTGCTGTTGAAGATTTGTGATCCTTTGGAGGAGAAGAGGCATTTTGGTTTTTGGAATTTCCAGCATTTTTATACTGGTTTCTCTCATCTTCATGGATTTATTTACCTTTGGTCTTTGACGTTGGTGACCTTCAGTTGGGGTTTTTGTGTTGACGTCCTTTTTGTTGATGTTGATGCTATTCCTATCTGTTTGTTAGTTTTCCTTCTGACAGTCAGGCCCCTCTGCTGTAGGTCTGCTGGAATTTACTGAAGGTCCACTCCAGACCATGTTTGCCTGGATATCACCAGCGGAGGCTACAGAACAGCAAAGATTGCTGCCTTCTCCTTCCTCTGGAAGCTTTGTCCCAGAGGGGCACCTGCCAGATGCCAGCTGGAGCTCTCCTGTATGAGGTATCTGTCAACCACTGCTGGGAGGTGTCTCCCAGTCAGGAGGCACAGGGATCAGGGACCCACTTGAGGAGGTAGTCTGCAGTCTGTCCCTTAAGAGAGTTCTAGCGCTGTTCTGGGAGATCTGCTCCTCTCTTCAGAGATGGCAGGGAGGAACGCTTAAGTCTGCTGAAGCTGTGCCCCCAGCCATCTTTCCCCCAGGTGCTCTATCCCAGGGAGATGGGAGTTTTATTTATAAGACCCTGACTGGGGCTGCTATCTTTCTTTCAGAGATGCCCTGCCCAGAAAGGAGAAATCTAGAGAGGCAGTGTGGCTACAGCAGCTTTGTCGAGCTGCAGTGGGCTCCATCCAATTTGAACTTCCTGGTGGCTTTGTTTACACTGTGAGGGGAAAACAAGCTTCAGTAATGGCAGACACAGCTCTCCCCACCAAGCTCTAGCATCACAGGTCGACTTCAGATTGCTGTGCTTGCAGCGAGAATTTCAAGCCAGTGGATCTTAGCTTGCTGGGTTCCATGGGTGTAGGAGATCAGTCAGAGTGGTGGGAGAAACAATAGGGAAAGGAGCAGAAAGGTCAGAAGGCTCTGCAAAGCTCCAGGGGAGAATAGCTGAAGGCAGCTGTTCTATATCCCTGAGGCAGAGGGCAAGGAGTAGGTACAAGTGAGTGTAGGGGAATTTATCTTAAACAGGCTTGTTTACTTATATTGACCAGGAACTGACCTTTGATCATCCATGCGTATGACATTTCCTGAAAGGGGAACAATAAATGTTAGTCACCTTCAGGTTGTGTTTGCTCCAGGTTTTCAGCATTGTGCCTGCACTGAATAAAAGCAAGCAGCTCCAGCTTCTCAGGGCTGCTGCACTTTGGCCACTAAAGCCAGGCAGACCCCTAGCTGCTCTTACACTGCATACCTGTGTCTGAGTACCCCTTACATCCATTGCTCAGCCAGGGTCTGCAGAACAGACCTGGCACATGGGGGTGGGATCCGCTGAGCTAGACCACTTGGCTCCCTGGCTTCAGCCCCCTTTTCAGGGGAGTGAACAGTTCTGTCTTGCTGGTGTTCCAGGCACCACTAGGGTATTAAAAAAAAACTCCTGCAGCTAACTCATTGTCTACCCAAACGGCCACCCAGTTTTGTGCTTGAAACCCTGGGCTCTTGTGGTGTAGGCCTCCAAGGGAATCTCCTGGTCTGCAGCTTGTGAAGACCATGGGAAAAGTGTAGTATGTGGGCCAGAATGCACCGTTCCTCATGGCGCAGTACCTCACAGCTTCCCTTGACTACAGGAGGGAGTTCCCCAACCTCTTGTGTTTCCTGGGTGAGGAGATTTCCCACCCTGCTTCAGCTCACCCTCCATGGGCTGCACCCACTGTCTAACCAGTCCCAATGAGATGAGCCAGGTACCTCAGTTGGAAATGCAGAAATCACCCGCCTTTTGCATTGATCTCACTGGGAGCTGCAGATCGGAGCTGTTCCTATTTGGCCATCTTGCCAACCACCTCTAGTGCATTTGTTATTTCTCTAATTGTGTTCTTCATTTCCAGAAATTGTGATTGTTTTTTATGTATGCTATCTATTTCACTGAGGAATTTTCCTTTCATATCCTGTATCATGTTTGTTATTTCTTTAAGTTAGAATTCACCTTTCTCTAGTGCCTTTTTGATTCACTTAATAATAAACCTTCTGAATTATTTTCCTGGCAATTCAGAGATTTTGTCTTGGTTTGGATCTATTGTTGGTGAGCTGATGTGGTATTTTGGGGGTGTTGAATAACCTTGTTTTTTCATATTACCAGAATTGTTTTTCTGGTTCCTTCTCATTTGGGTGACTGTGTCAGAGGGAAGATCTGGGACTCAAGGGCTTCTATACAGATTCTTTTGTCCCACAGGGTGCTCCCTTGATGTAATGTTCTCCCACTTCCTCTAGGGATGGGGCTTCCTGAGCCAAACTGCAGTGATTGTTTTTTCTCTTCTGGGCCTAGTCATCTAGCAGAGCTACTGGACTCCAGACTGGTACTGGGAAGTGTCGGCAGAGTCCTGTGATGTAATATATCTTCAGATCTTTCAGCTGTGGATACCAACACCTGCTCCAATGGAGGTAGTAGGGGAGTGAAGTGGACTCTGTAAGGGTCCTTGGTTATATTTCTGTTAAATGCTCTGGTTTTGTGTTGGTTGGCCTCCAGCCAGGAGGTGGCATTTTCAAGAGTGCATTAGCTGTGGTACTACAGGGAGGAAGCAAACTTGACCTAGGGTCATCTAGTTATATATTCATGTTTCTGAGGCAGTGGGCAGAATATGTCTTTTGTCTTTGCAACCAGGGCAGGTAAAGAAAGACCACCAGGTTGGGGCAGGGATAGGTTTGTCTGAGCTCAGACTCTTATTGGGTGGGGCTTGCTGCAGTTGCTGTTGGGGGCAGGGGTGTGGTTCCCAGGCCAATGGAGTTATGTTCCCAGGGGGATTATGGCTGTCTCCACTGAGTGACACAGGACACCAGGGAAGTGGGGAAAAGCCAGTAGTCACAGGCCTCACCCCGTTTCCACACAACTTGCAGTCCTAAAGGCCAGTCTCACTCCCACTGTGCCCCTGCCAACAACATCAAGTCGGTGACCAGGGCTGAGAACTTGCCTCTGACTATCAGCCTCCCTGCTGAGAAAGCAAGCAGACTCATGGCTTTTTTTTGGCATCTCAGAGAAACTGCAGTGGCGATACAGTTCCTTCAAAGGGTCTGTGAATTCTCTTGGCTTTCCTGGTATGTTGCTGCAGTAATTCTTGAAGCAAAAGTTCACGATGTGAGTCTACACATGCTGTCCTGTCTGTCCCAGTAGGAGCTGCAAGCTAGTCCTGCCTCCTCACCCTCACAGAACCACCAGAATAATGTTTGACCAAATATCTAGGCACTCTGTGGCCCAGTCAAGTTGACCCATAAAATTAACCATCACACTGGTCCCGATGCAAAGTGGAACCCAGGTTTTGGAGTTCAGGCCCAGGGTCCCCTTACGAGGAGGGCTCCTGAGGGTGAGTGTAGTGGTCATATCTAGGCTGTCCTTCATAGCCACTTTCTTTCTTCCTAAACCTCAAGATTTAAGAGCACTGGCCTGAAACCTGGATTCAAATATCTGCCATGTATTAGTTATGCAAACTTTAGCCATATTATTTAATCTCTATGCCTCAGTTTCTTCACCTTTAAAATTGAGTTAAAAATAATCTCTACCTCAGGAGATTGTTGTGAAGAGTAATTAAGTTAATATGAAACATTTAGAACAATGCCTGGTACATGGTAAGTGCCAATAAATATTTTAAAATAAATGTTTTTGAATGTTTTCATCTAAAACCAGTGTGAATCAATTGTGGGATGTGGAAACCAAAAGCTAATTGAGCACACACAAGAAATATCAGTACTTGCTGTTAGTTTTTAAATTATCAGCTATTTTTGTTTATCTCACTCAGGCAGTTTTCTACCTGGCCCTGACACTGACCTTAGAAAAGATAAATCTTTACAATGTGACCATCAGGTCTGCTGCAGCCCTGGTCTGCTCTGCAATAAATGCATTTAGTATTTATTGGGGTGCTCAAAGAAGTCCTATCCCTGAAAGACATTCTTTACACACTTTAGGAAAACAGAAATGGACAGTAACTCCACCCTTAAAGGCCAGTGAAATACTGACCTAGAGTATCTCCAACCTGGCGCTCTACAAGGCTGGGACTGCAATGTAAACTCATATTCCCAAGGGATCAATTAAGCCAGACTCCCACAGTTTGTCTATAACAAGACAATGGGGCTTTCTGTGCCCTCAAAACTCTCAAGTGAGGAAAAATTGTTAAGCCTTCAGATTTTAACCAAGCAGACCAGAAGGTGGTATATAGCCATAGCTTATTAAAAAGCATTTCAGAAAGAAAAGGCCATGCTGTAATTTCAGATCTGAGAAATGAAACTGAAACCAAACCTACATTCTTCCTTCCCCAACCTCCCAGTTGTTAAACACGGCCTGCTGTTTCTGAGCCAATTAGAGCTTGCTGTGAGACAGAAGCAGAGAATACATAGACTTCCGTTAAAACCAGAATGAGGAAAATACTTTTCTCTAGCATCGTAGGAGGAAGAAAACAAACACATCAGATATTTTCAGCACCAAAAAGGATGGTTTTCCCCACATATATGTAAAAGAAATTTGCAAGACTACTGGGTAAGTACAATATCTATTATTAATATTGTTCTTACTATCTATAGCAGCGTTCTATTGAATAGAAAGAAATATACTTTTCAATTAGAAGCTTCAAATATACCTCAAAACAAAAAATAGTATCCTAAGCCTAGAAATTGTAGACTATTTGTTGTTCTGACAGCAGTCTGCTTTATATTAGTTGAAAAATTAGTCATAACATTTCATTAAAGATGCAATTGAAAACTACAGACACTTTTATTGATGAACTCTCCCAAGGAATAACAGCATATTCAGAAAGAACAAACAGGCCAGGTGTGGTAGCCTGTAATTTGAGCACTTTGGAAGGCAAGGACAGGAGAATTGTTTGAGGCCAGGAATTCAAAATTAGCTTGGGCAATATAGCAAGACCCTACCTAGCAAGATTTCTACCCAAAAAAAAAAAAAAAAAAGCTGGATGTGGTGGCACGCAGCTGCAGTCCTACCTACTTTGGAGGCTGAGGCAGAAGGATTGCTTGAGCCCAAGAATTTAAGGTTACAGTGAGCTGTAATTGCACCACTGCATTCCAGCATAGGCAACAGAGTGAGACTCTGTCTCAAAAAAAAAGGAAAGATAGATAAAGAACAGGCAATGAAAACTTAAAAGTACTTTACTTTAATCAAATACACCTTCCACCATCTACTCTGAGAAATAGGTAGCTTCCAGAAAACAAAACTCTCTGAGAGCTTCTCAGATATTGTTGTCAGATGACATATATAGGAAGACAGACAGATAGACTACTATGGGAAGTCTTCGGAATTAAGGCAGCCTTATGTTCCTGGCAAAAATACTAGGTTTATGTCTAATTTCTCCCCGAAGCAAACAGTAAGATAATGCAAGAGGGTTGGAGGATCACATTTCTGAATAAAGGCCTGACCTTCAACTCCCTTCTAGAAAAGTTAACAAACCCTACAGTTTAACACCAACCAGAGTTAAAAAATGTATGTGGGTTCCATCAGTAACAAATAGTGTTTCCTACTAAGATGCTCAGAACCAAATTTTCAGGTCAGTTTTTAAAGTATACAGAATCAAAACCAGTAATTTTAGGTACTAATTTTACTCCATGATTTCACCTTCTTTTCCCCCACCCTTATTTAGCCTTTCCCATGATTTCTTTACCTAAGGATTTTAATATATGTGTGATCCTGTATTACTTTCCAAATTACCTAAAAAACATTATGGAACAAGAGAGGGTATAAAGAAATCATTAATATGTAAAATATCTATGAACAGTAGCATAAATACCTATGAATGGTGGCATATATTTTCTCCAAGAGTGACATCATCAACAATTTTTTTAAAATAATGTATTGAAAGGCACAGCTATGAATAACCCGACAAAAGCTTTAGGGGAAGAAGTGTGAAAGTGTAACCTGTTCAATGACATTTGAAATATTCATAATGTCTCCAGTAGAGAAAACAGTCCAAAGTCACTTCTTTATTATTTCGCTTGCTTTCCCATCCAAATGTTCAGGCCCAGTTCTCCATCCCCTACACTCTTATATGAGAACCTGACTTTATGTTTTTACATATAATGGTATGCAGTTATTGCATAAATCAAATAATCCATCTAATTCACCAGTCTCATAATCTAGTTTATGACATATAACCCAGAGAGTAAGGACTGTGTCTGTAAAACTGTGAAAGGTCAAAGTTGATGAAGGAAGTCAGGTAGACCCCAGGAAAAGGGTACTGGTGGGGAAAGGGTACTGGTGGGATGAGGCGAGATGGGGGATGGGAGCCATGAGTATGAGGCCTCAGGACCAAAGCACACTAGCAGCAGAATAATCGGGGACCCCTGCTTTATGTGTTAAATAGTGTGGGTGCAACGAAAGTGAGCATACTTTCATAGGGTGGAGTAGATGTGACTCAGTAAATGGATACAAGAAAATGACTTAGATAGAACGGTTACTAGACGAGGGTGTAGTCAGTTTTTAGACAACTCTAAAACCAATATTGAATCAACACTGAGTGGGATGCAGAAGTCAAAAGTTCATAATCTGAGGCTGCAATAATAAACACCTAGTACAACTTTAGGACCTCACATAGCATTGAATTCACAATTATCCTTGATTCATAACACACTATCATCTTTTTTAGGCAAGTATCTCTTTTATTTTATTCATCCGTTTATTTTCTAATGTATTTTGGAGGCATTATTGGCTTTTTAAATACAGTATAACTTGTATACAATGAACAAACTTAAGGGTAAGCCTCTATGAAATTTTAATATGTACTTATCTGTGCAACCGCTATCCATATCAAGATATAAAATATTTCCATCACCCCTTCCCATAAAATATCCACCCCCCACATCAGTCTGACTTCTATGACAGATTACTTTTGCCTATTCTTAAACTATATAAGTAGAATTATACAATATGTTTTCTGTTGTAACTGGCTTCTTTCACACAGTATGATGTGATATTCATTCATGTTGTTGCCTATATCAGTACTTCAATCATTTTCATGAGAATTGCAGATCCAAAGGATAGGTATATATTTAACTTCACAAAAACTGACAGTTTCTTGAAGTGGCTGAAACAATGTACATTCCCACAGGCAGTGTATGAGAGCTCCACTGACTCCACATCATCACCAACATTTGGCATTACCAGTCTTTAATTTTAGCCATTCTGGTAGGCATGTAGTATTATCTTATTGTAATTTTACTTTGCATTTCCATTATAGTAAACATTTTGGAACACTTCTAATTGCACTTCATTAGACCCGCCCCTGTGACTATGAAAATCCCCACTGGTTTCTCCTCCTCCCAGTAGGCCAAGTCTAATCCTTAAACCCAAACCCAAATCAACAAATGCCCCCAAAGCTTACATAGACAGGGATCTTTCCTCTCTGGAATTTTAGTTCATCCAGTCCTTGTCATCTGGTCTATTGATGACTTTGTGATTACTTAAAAATATGAGTTTTGCAATTTTTCGGATTTTGTTCTCATTGTTGCAGTGGGTGAATAGGTGGCCTTTTGTGATCTCCTACATCACTCTGGAAGTCAGACTTCTTCGGTTTCTTCTAAACTCAGTTTGGTAAGCTATATTTTTAAAGAATTTGCTCAATTAATCTCAGTTTTCAATTTATTCAGATAAAGTTGGTTGGAATAACATCCAAACCCTTTCATTTGTAAAGTTTCTAATATTGCTTATTTCTGCCACCTCTCTTTTTTATTCTTTTGGTTAATCATTCCATGGATGTGTCAATTTTATTACTTTTTATCTAAACAGCTCTGGGACTTCACTGAGTCTCTCTTGTCATTTTGTTTTCCATTTTATAAATTCCTGCTCTTATCTTTATTTTTCTTTCTTCTTATTTCAGGTTTATTCTGTTATTCTTCTTTCAATTTATTAAATTGGCATTTGATTCATGATTTTCAGTCATTCCTCCTTTGTTTTAAAATTATACTTCAAGTTCTAGGGTACATGTGCACAATGTGCAGCTTTGTTACATATGTATACCATGTTGGTGTGCTGCACCCATTAACTTGTCATTTACATTAGGTATATCTCCTAATGCTATCCCTCCCCCCTCCCCCCACCCCATGAAAGGCCCCGGTGTGTGATGTTCCCCAACCTGTGTCCAAGTGTTCTCATTGTTCAATTCCCACCTGTGAGTGAGAACATATGGTGTTTGATTTTCTGTCCTTGCGATAATTTGCTCAGAATGATGGTTTCCAGCTTCATCCATGTCCCTACAAAGGACATGAACTCACCCTTTTTATGGCTGCATAATATTCCACAGTGTATATGTGCCACATTTTCTTAATCCAGTCTGTCATTGATGGACATTTGGGTTGATTCCAAGTCTTTGCTATTGTGTATAGTGCCACAATAAACATACGTGTGCATGTGTCTTTATAGCAGCATGATTTATAATCCTTTGGGTATATACCCAGTAATGGGATGGCTGGGTCAAATGGTATTTCTAGTTCTAGATCCTTGAGGAACTGCCACATTGTCTTCCACAATGGTTGAATTAGTTTACAGTCCCATCAACAGTGTAAAAGTGTTCCTATTTCTCCACATCCTCTCCAGCACCTGTTGTTTCCTGACTTTTTAATGATCACCATTCTAACTGGTGTGAGATGGTATCTCATTGTGGTTTTGATTTGCATTTCTCTGATGACCAGTGATGATGAACATTTTTTCATGTGTCTGTTGTCTGCATAAATGTCTTCTTTTAAGAAGTGTCTGTTCATATCCTTTGCCCACTTTTTGATGGGGTTGTTTGATTTCTTTTTGTAAATTTGTTTAAGTTCTTTGTAGATTCCGGATATTAGCCCTTTGTCAGATGGGTAGATTGTAAAAATTTTCTCCCATTCTGTAGGTTGCCTGTTCACTCTGATGATAGTTTCTTTTGCTGTGCAGAAGCGTTTTAGTTTAACTAGATTCCATTTGTCAATTATGGTTTTGTTGCCATTGCTTTTGGTGTTTTAGTCATGAAGTCCTTGCCCACGCCGATGTCCTGAATGGTATTGCCTAGGTTTTCTTCTAGGGTTTTTATGGTTTCAGGTCTAACATTTAAGTCTTTAATCCATCTTGAATGAATTTTTGTATAAGGTGTAAGGAAGGGATCCAGTTTCAGCTTTCTACATACAGCTAGCCAGTTTTCCCAGCACCATTTATCAAATAGGGAATCCTTTCCCCATTTCTTGTTTTTATCAGGTTTGTCAAAGATCAGATGGTTGTAGATGTGTGGTATTATTTCTGAGGGCTCTGTTCTGTTCCATTGGTCTATATCTCTGTTTTGGTACCAGTACCATGCTGTTGTGGTTACTGTAGCCTTGTAGTATAGTTTGAAGTCAGGTAGCATGATGCCTCCAGCTTTGTTCTTTTGGTTTGGGATTGTTTTGGCAGTGTGGGCTCTTTTTTGGTTCCATATGAACTTTAAAGTAATTTTTTCCAATTCTGTGAAGAAAGTCATTAGTAGCTTGATGGGGATGGCATTGAATCTATAAATTACCTTGGGCAGTATGGCCATTTTCACAATATTGATTCTTCCTATCCAAGAGCATGAAATGTTCTCTCATTTGTTTGTGTCCTCTTTTATTTCATTGAGCAGTGGTTTGTAGTTCTCCTTGAAGAGGTCTTTCACTTCCCTTGTAAGTTGGGTTCCTAGGTAATTTATTCTCTTTGAAGCAATTGTGAATGAGAGTTCACTCATCATTTGGCTCTCTGTTTGTCTGTTATTGGTGTATAGGAATGCTTGTGATTTTTGCACATTGATTTTGTATCCTGAGACTTTGCTGAAGTTGCTTATCAGCTTAATATTTTGGACTGAGACGACGGGGTTTTCTAAATATACAATCATGTCATCTGCAAACAGGGACAACTTGACTTCCTCTTTTCCTAACTGAATACTCTTTATTTCTTTATCCTGCCTAATTGCCCTGGCCAGAGCTTCCAACACTATGTTGAATAGGAGTGGTAAGAAAAGGCATCCCTGTCTTGTGCCAGTTTTCAAAGGGAATGCTTCCAGTTTTTGCCCATTCAGTATGATATTGGCTGTGGGTTTGTCATAAATAGCTATTATTATTTTGAGATATGTCCCATCAATACCTAGTTTATTGAGAGTTTTTAGCATGAAAGGCTGTTGAATTTTGTCAAAGGCATTTTCTGCATCTATTGAGATAATCATGTGGTTTTTGTCTTTGGTTCTGTTTCTACGATGGATCATGTTTATTGATTTGTGTATGTTGAACCAGCCTTGCATCCCAGTGATGAAGCCCACTTGATCATGGTGGATAAGCTTTTTGATGTGCTGCTGGATTCGGTTTGCCAGTATTTTATTGGGATTTTTGCATCGATGTTCACCAGGGATATTGGTCTAAAATTCTCTTTTTTTGTTGCATCTCTGCTAGGCTTTGGCATCAGGATGATGCTGGCCTCATAAAATGAGTTAGGGAGGGTTCCCTGTTTTTTCTATTGATTGGAATAATTTCAAAAGGGATGGTACCAGCTCCTCTTTGCACCTCTGGTAGAATTCTGCTGTGATTCCATCTGGTCCTGGACTTTTTTTGGTTGGCAGGCTATTAATTGTTGCCTCAATTTCAGAACCTGTTATTGGTCTATTCAGAGATTCAACTTCTTCCTGGTTTAGTCTTGGGAGGGTGTATGTGTCCAGGAATTTATCCATTTCTTCTAGATTCCTTAGTTTATTTGCATAGAGGTGTTTATAGTATTCTCTGATGGTAGTTTGTATTTATGTGGGATCGATGGTGATATCCCCTTTATCATTTTTTATTGCATCTATTTGATTCTTCTCTCTTTTCTTCTTTATCAGTCTTGCTAGCAGTCTATCAATTTTCTTGATCTTTTCAAAATCCAGCTCCTGGATTCATTGATTTTTTTGAAGGGTTTTTTTGTGTCTCCATCTCCTTCAGTTCTGCTCTGATTTTAGTTATTTCTTGCCTTCTGCTAGCTTTTGAATGTGTTTGCTCTTGCTTCTCTAGTTCTTTTAATTGTGATGTTAGGGTGTCAATTTTAGATCTTTCCTGCTATCTCCTGTGGGCATTTAGTGGTATAAATTTCCCTCTACACACTGCTTTAAATGTGGCCCAGAGATTCTGGTATGTTGTGTCATTGTTCTCATTGGTTTCAAAGAACATCTTTATTTCTGCCTTCATTTCATTATGTACCCAGTAGTCACTCAGGAGCAGGTTTTTCAGTTTCCATGTAGTTGAGCGGTTTTGAGTGAGTTTCTTAATCCTGAGTTCTAGTTTGATTGCACTGTGGTCTGAGAGACAGTTTGTTATAATCTCTGTTCTTTTACATTTGCTGAGGAGTGCTTTACTTCCAACTATGTGGTCAATTTTGAAATAAGTGCGATGTGGTGCTAAGAAGAACATATATTCTGTTGATTTGGGATGGAGAGTTCTGTAGATGTCTATTAGGTCCACTTGGTGCAGAGCTGAGTTCAATTCCTGGATATCCTTGTTAACTTTCTGTCTCGTGGATCTGTCTAACGTTGATAGTGGAGTGTTAAAGTCTCCCATTATTATTGTGTGGGAGTCTAAGTCTCTTTGTAGGTCTCTAAGGACTTGCTTTATGAATCTGGGTGCTCCTGTATTGGGTGCACATATATTTAGGAGAGTTAGCTCTTCTTGTTGAATTGATCCCTTTACCATTATGCAATGGCCTTCTTTGTCTCTTTTGATCTTTGTTGGTTTAAAGTCTGTTTTATCGGAGACTAGGATTGCAACCTCTGCTTTTTTTGTTTTCCATTTGCTTGGTAGATCTTCCTCCATCCCTTTATTTTGAGCCTATGTGTGTCTCTGCACATAAGATGGGTTTCCTGAATACAGCACACTGATGGGTCTTGACTCTATCCAATTTTCCAGTCTTTGTCTTTTAATTGGAATATTTAGCCCATTTACATTTAAGGTTAATATTGTTATGTGTGAATTTCATCGTGTCATTGTGATGTTAGCTGGTTCTTTTACTCGTTATTTGATGTAGTTTCTTCCTAGCATCAATGGTGTTTACAATTTGGAATGCTTTTGCAGTGGCTGGTACCGGTTGTTCCTTTCCATGCTTAGTGCTTCCTTCAGGAGCTCTTGTAAGGCAGGCTTGGTGGTAACAAAATTTCTCAGCATTTGCTTGTCTGTAAAGGATTTTATATCTCCTTCACTTATGAAGCTTAGTTTGGCTGGATATGAAATTCTGGGTTGAAAATTCTTTTCTTTAAGAATGTTGAGTATTGGCCCCCACTCTTTTCTGGCTTGTAGAGCTTCTGCCAAGAGATCTGCTGTTAATCTGATGGGCTTCCCTTTGTGGGTAACCGGACCTTTCTCTCTGGCTGCCCTTAATATTTTTTCCTTCATTTCAACTTTGGTGAATCTGACAATTATGTCTTGGAGTTGCTCTTCCCGAGGAGTATCTTTGTGGCGTTCTCTGTATTTTCTGAATTTGAATGTTGGCCTGCCTTGCTAGGTTGCGCAAGTTCTCCTGGATATCCTGCAGAGTGTTTTCCAACTTGGTTCCATTCTCCCTGTCACTTTCAGGTACACCAATCAGACATAGATTTGGTCTTTTCATATAGTCCCTTATTTCTTGGAGGCTTTGTTTGTTTCTTTTTACTCTTTTTTCTCTAAACTTCTCTTCTGGCTTCATTTCATTAATTTGATCATCAATCACTGATACCCTTTCTTCCACTTGATCGAATCGGCTACTGAAGCTTGTGCATGTGTCATGTAGTTCTTGTTTCACGGTTTTCAGCTCCATCATGTCATTTAAGGTCTTCTCTATGCTGTCTATTCTAGCTAGCCATTCATCAAATCTTTTTTCTAGGTTTTAACTTCTTTGCAATGGGTTCAAACATCCTCCTTTAGCTCAGAGAAGTTTGTTATTACCAGTTGTCTGAAGCCTTCTTCTCTCAACTCATAAAAGTCATTCTCCGTCCAGCTTTGTTCCATTGCTGGTGAGGAGCTGCATTCCTTTGGAGGAGAAGAGGCACTTTGATTTTTAGAATTTTCACCTTTTCTGCTCTGGTTTCTCCCCATCTTTATGGTTTTATCTACCTTTGGTCTTTGATGATGGTGATGTACAGATGGGGTTTTTGTGTGGATGTCCTTTCTGTTTGTTAGTTTTCCATCTAACAGTCAGGACCCTCAGCTGCAGGTCTGTTGGAGTTTGCTGGAGGTCCACTCCAGACCCTGTTTGACTGGGTTATCAGCAGCGGAGGTTGTAGAACAGCAAATATTGCAGAACGGTACATTTTGCTGTGTGATCCTTCCTCTGGAAGCTTCATCTCAGACAGGCACCTGGCTGTATGAGGTGTCGGTCGGCCCCTACTGGGAGATGTCTCCCAGCTAGGCTACTCAGGGGTCAGGGACCCGCTTGAGGAGGCAGTCTGTCTGTTCTCAGATCTCAAACTCCATGCTGGGAGAACAATTGCTCCTTTCAAAGCTGTCAGACAGGGACGTTTAAGTCTGCAGAAGTTTCTGCTGCCTTTTGTTCAGCTATGCCCTGCCCCACAGGTGGAGTCTACAGAGGCAGGCAGGCCTCCTTGAGCTTCTGTAGGCTCCACCCAATTCAAGCTTCCTGGCCACTTTGTTTACCTACTCAAGCCTCAGCAATGGCAGACGCCCCTCCCCCAGCCTTGCTGCCGCCTTGCAGTTCAATCTCAGACTGCTGTGCTAGCAGTGAGCAAGGCTCCGTGGGTGTGGGACCCTCTGAGCCAGGTGCAGAATATAATCTTCTGGTGTGCCGTTTGCTAAGACCATTGGAAAAGCACAGTATTAGGGTGGGAGTGTCCCGATTTTCCAAGTACCGTCTGTCATGGCTTCCCTTGGCTAGGAAAGGGAATTCCCTGACCCCTTGCACTTCCCGTGTGATGTGATGCCCTACCCTGCTTTGGCTCACACTCCTTGGACTGCACCCACTGTCCAACAAGCCCCAGTGAGATGAACTCAGTACCTCAGTTGGAAATGCAGAAATCACCCATCTTCTGTGTCCCTCACACTAGGAGCTGTAGACTGGAGCTGTTCCTATTCAGCCATCTTGGAACCCAGCCCTGTGCTTTAGACTGGGCACTGTATAGCTTGAGGAGGTGACACTGTGTCCACATGCATGTGAAGGGAGGACGGCTGAAGGTACATGCAGTTCCCCGGACGTCACAAACTTTGCGGACACAAGTCACACCCACGCACACACACAGCAGGAGCCTTAACCACACAGGTGCACGGTGAGGTATGGCAGGCCACACCCATTCTTCCATTTTTATAAATACATCCAAGGCTATACATATTTCTCCAAGTATTGTAGACATTGTTCCTTACAACTCTTTATATGCAGCATTTTTATTACTGCTCAGTTCTAAATACGGATACCATTGCAGTTTTTTATTTTTTGAGTAAAATTTTATTTAAGATTATTGTAGATTCATATGTAGTTGTAAGAAATAATTTGATATTCTGTGTATTCTTTACCTAGCTTCCCCAATAGTAAAATCTTGTAAAATTATAGTACAAAATCACAATGAAGATATTGCCTATCTGTGCCTATTTTATATTGATACAGATGTAAGGTATGTTGCTTATTCACTTTCTGTGCATACCGTAGTTACATACAAAAAAAATAATAGCTTAAACCTTGGACCATGGGTCTGGCATCTTCATGTCTTGAAAGAAAGGTAAATCCTAATCCTGAGTTTGTATCTGCCACTAGAAAGCAATATTTCTGTGTACTATTTCCTGAACATGGGCCTATATAATAATTTATCTGAGGCCATTCTCCAGGCTGTCTCCATTATGTAATTTGATGTCTCCCATGATAAATGAAAGTTTAGTTCATTAAAATGACTCACAATTTTGGAGCATACTTAACGCTGATTATTATTATTTGAATTTCATTTTTTCTAACCATTGCTATATTTCTGTAGCCTAGATTGACATTAATTTTTCAGATAGTCGTCTGCAAATTTGCAAACTAAATAATTATGCCACGAGTTATTGCTCAGGAATCAGCTCTTATCCATTATTATCTGAAAAATTGCTTTAATAAAACAGTAGCCAACAAGTTCACTACTCAGCAAGCTATTCCAGATGACATGGAACAGAACAGCTCACAGACAAAATTAAGATGCTTGAAGGGCATATTTTTAAAAATCAATTAAAATAACACAACAAAGCCAGGCGTGGTGGCTGACACCTGTAATCCCAGCACTTTGAGAGGTTGAGGCAGGAGGATCACTTGAACCCAGGAGGCGGAGGTTGCAATGAGCCAAGATCGTGCCATTGCACTCCACCCTGGGCAATAAGAGCAAAACTCCATCTCAAAAAAAAAAAAAAAAAATTAAAATACCCAACAACAACAACAAAGAGGTGGGCAACACATCTTGGATAAGGAACAAGAAGGGTAGAAGGATCTCATTACCTGAGTTGTGCAAGTTAATATATCTTCTCTCTTCCTCTCTCATATTTCAGCATTCTCCACTGATTGTACAATTTTGAGAACTAGAGTTGAGGTCTGTTTAAAGGGTCTCGGGAGATAGAAGAAGTCCTGGGTCAATGACATACACTTTCTGTAATCAGAGAAATGCAGAGGGATGAGTATGCCTGGCCACAGATACAGGTCATTAGCCTGATAAGCTACTATGATTTTATGGATGTTTCTTCAATGGAGAACACAAATGATTAGAATGGGTGTCACCAAATAGGTAACCCAATTAAGACCTCAAAAATAGCAAATGCTTCATGTGTGTCTCATGAATATTTACTATTTGGTTCTTAGATCCCTTTCTAACTATGCTTAATACTCATATGCTCTATTTACTTTATCTATGTCTATCATGATGTATCTCACAAACTTGCTTCTATACTTAGTTTCATATATCCTTCTTTTTTCTCTTATTTTCTATAGCAGAATTGAATGTTCTTTTTTTTTTTATTATTATACTTTAGGGTTTTAGGGTACATGTGCACAATGTGCAGGTTTGTTACATATGTATCCATGTGCCATGTTGATTTCCTGCACCCATTAACTCGTCATTTAGCATTAGGTGTATCTCCTAATGCTGTCCCTCCCCCCTCCCCCCACCCCACAACAGTCCCCGGAGCGTGATGTTCCCCTTCCTGTGTCCATGAGTTCTCATTGTTCAATTCCCACCTATGAGTGAGAACATGCGGTGTTTGGTTTTTTGTCCTTGCGATAGTTTACTGAGAATGATGGTTTCCAGTTTCATCCATGTCCCTACAAAGGACACGAACTCATCATTTTTTATGGCTGCATAGTATTCCATGGTGTATATGTGCCACATTTTCTTAATCCAGTCTATCGTTGTTGGACATTTGGGTTGGTTCCTACTCTTTGCTATTGTGAATAGTGCCGCAATAAACATACGTGTGCATGTGTCTTTATAGCAGCATGGTTTATAGTCCTTCGGGTATATACCCAGTAATGGGATGGCTGGGTCAAATGGTATTTCTAGTTCGAGATCCCTGAGGAATCGCCACACTGACTTCCACAATGGTTGAACTAGTTTACAGTCCCACCAACAGTGTAAAAGTGTTCCTATTTCTCCACATCCTCTCCAGCACCTGTTGTTTCCTGATTTTTTAATGATGGCCATTCTAACTGGTGTGAGATGGTATCTCACTGTGGTTTTGATTTGCATTTCTCTGATGGCCAGTGATGAGGAGCATTTCTTCATGTGTTTTTTGGCTGCATAAATGTCTTCTTTTGAGAAGTGTCTGTTCATGTCCTCTGCCCACTTTTTGATGGGGTTGTTTGTTTTTTTCTTGTAAATTTATTTGAGTTCATTGTAGATTCTGGATATTAGCCCTTTGTCAGATGAGTAGGTTGCAAAAATTTTCTCCCATTGTGTAGGTTGCCTGTTCACTCTGATGATAGTTTCTTTTGCTGTGCAGAAGCTCTTTAGTTTAATGAGATCCCATTTGTCGATTTTGGCTTTTGTTGCCATTGCTTTTGGTGTTTTAGACATGAAGTCCTTGCCCACGCCTATGTCCTGAATGGTATTGCCTAGGTTTTCTTGTAGGATTTTAATGGTTTGAGGTCTAACATATAAGTCTTTAATCCATCTTGAATTAATTTTTGTATAAGGTGTAAGGAAAGGATCCAGTTGCAGCTTTCTACATATGGCTAGCCAGTTTTCCCAGCACCATTTATTAAATAGGGAATCCTTTCCCCATTTCTTGTTTTTGTCAGGTTTGTCAAAGATCAGATAGTTGTAGCTATGCAGCATCATTTCTGAGGGCTCTGTTCTGTTCCATTGATCTATGTCTCTGTTGTGGTACCAGTACCATGCTGTTTTGGTTACTGTAGCCTTGTAGTATAGTTTAAAGTCAGGTAGCGTGATGCCTCCAGCTTTGTTCTTTTGGCTTAGGATTGACTTGGTGATGCGGGCTCTTTTTTGGTTCCATATGAACTTGAAAGTAGTTTTTTCCAATTCTGTGAAGAAAGTCATTGGTAGCTTGATGGGGATGGCATTGAATCTATAAATTACCTTGGGCAGTATGGCCATTTTCACGATATTGATTCTTCCAACCCATGAGCATGGAATGTTCTTCCATTTGTTTGTATCCTCTTTTATTTCATTGAGCAGTGGTTTGTAGTTCTCCTTGAAGAGGTCCTTCACATCCCTTGTAAGTTGGATTCCTAGGTATTTTATTCTCTTTGAAGCAATTGTGAATGGGAGTTCACTCATGATTTGGCTCTCTGTTTGTCTGTTATTGGTGTACAAGAATGCTTGTGATTTTTGTACATTAATTTTGTATCCTGACACTTTGCTGAAGTTGCTAATCAGCTTAAGGAGATTTTGGGCTGAGACGATGGGGTTTTCTAGATATACAATCATGTCATCTGCAAACAGGGACAATTTGACTTCCTCTTTTCCTAATTGAATACCCTTTATTTCCTTCTCCTGCCTGATTGCTCTGGCCAGAACTTCCAGCACTATGTTGAATAGGAGCGGTGAGAGAGGGCATCCCTGTCTTGTGCCAGTTTTCAGAGGGAATGCTTCCAGTTTTTGCCCATTCAGGATGATATTGGCTGTGGGTTTGTTGTAGATAGCTCTTATTATTTTGAGATACGTCCCATCAATACCTAATTTATTGAGAGTTTTTAGCATGAAGGGTTGTTGAATTTTGTCAAAGGCCTTTTCTGCATCTATTGAGATAATCATGTGGTTTTTGTCTTTGGTTCTGTTTATATGCTGGATTACATTTATTGATTTGTGTATGTTGAACCAGCCTTGCATCCCAGGGATGAAGCCCACTTGATCATGGTGGATAAGCTTTTTGATGTGCTGCTGGATTCGGTTTGCCAGTATTTTATTGAGGATTTTTGCATCAATGTTCATCAAGGATATTGGTCTGAAATTCTCTTTTTTGGTTATGTCTCTGCCAGGTTTTGGTATCAGGACGATGCTGGCTTCGTAAAATGTGTTAGGGAGGATTCCCTCTTTTTCTATCAATTGGAATAGTTTCAGAAGGAATGGTACCAGTTCTTCCTTGTGCCTCTGGTAGAATTCAGCTGTGAATCCATCAGGTCCTGGACTCTTTTTGGTTGGTAAGCTATTGATTATTGCCACAATTTCAGAACCTGTTATTGGTCTATTCAGAGATTCAACTTCTTCCTGGTTTAGTCTTGGGAGGGTGTATTTGTCGAGGAATTTATCCATTTCTTCTAGATTTTCTAGTTTATTTGCATAGAGGTGTTTGTAGTATTCTCTGATGGTAGTTTGTATTTCTGTGGGATCGGTGGTGATATCCCCTTTTTCGTTTTTTATTGCATCTATTTGATTCTTCTCTCTTTTCTTCTTTATTAGTCTTGCTAGCGGTCCATCAATTTTGTTGATCTTTTCAAAAAACCAGCTCCTGGATTCATTAATTTTTTGAAGGGTTTTTTGTGTCTCTATTTCCTTCAGTTCTGCTCTGATTTTAGTTATTTCTAGCCTTCTGCTAGCTTTTGAATGTGTTTGCTCTTGCTTTTCTAGTTCTTTTAATTGTGATGTTAGGGTGTCAATTTTGGATCTTTCCTGCTTTCTCTTGTGGGCATTTTGTGCTATAAATTTCCCTCTACACACTGCTTTGAACGTGTCCCAGAGATTCTGGTATGTTGTGTCTTTGTTCTCGTTGGTTTCAAAGAACATCTTTATTTCTGCTTTCATTTCATTATGTACCCAATAGTCATTCAGGAGCAGGTTGTTCAGTTTCCATGTAGTTGAGCGGTTTTGACTGAGTTTCTTAATCCTGAGTTCTAGTTTGATTGCACTGTGGTCTGAGAGACAGTTTGTTATAATCTCTGTTCTTTTACATTTGCTGAGAAGAGCTTTACTTCCAACTATGTGGTCAATTTTCGAATAGGTGTGGTGTGGTGCTGAAAAAAATGTATATTCTGTTGATTTGGGGTGGAGAGTTCTGTAAATGTCTATTAGGTCCACTTTATGTAGAGCTGAGTTCAATTCCTGGATATCCTTGTTAACTTTCTGTCTCGTTGATCTGTCTAATGCTGACAGTGGGGTGTTAAAATCTCCCATTATTATTGTGTGGGAGTTTAAGTCCCTTTGTAGGTCACTGAGGACTTGCTTTATGAATCTGGGTGCTCCTGTGTTGGGTGCATATATATTTAGGATAGTTAGCTCTTCTTGTTGAATTGATCCCTTTACCATTATGTAATGACCTTCTTTGTCTCTTTTGATCTTTGTTGGTTTAAAGTCTATTTTATCAGAGACTAGGATTGCAACCCCTGCCTTTTTTTGTTTTCCAGTTGCTTGATAGATCTTCCTCCATCCCTTTATTTTGAGTCTATGTGTGTCTCTGCACGTGAGATGGGTTTCCCGAATACAGCACACTGATGGGTCCTGACTCCTTATCCAGTTTGCCAGTCTGTGTCTTTTGATAGGAGCATTTAGCCCATTTACATTTAACGCGAATATTGTTATGTGTGAATCTGATCCTGTCATTATGATGTTAGTTGGTTATTTTGCTCGTTAGTTGCTATAGTTTCTTCCTAGCCTCGATGGTCTTTACAATTTGGCATGTTTTTGCAGGGGCTGGTACCGGTTGTTCCTTTCCATGTTTACTGCTTCCTTCAGGAACTCTTTTAGGGCAGGCCTGGTGGTGACAAAATCACTCAGCGTTTGCTTCTCTGTAAAGTATTTTATTTCTCCTTCACTTATGAAGCTTAGTTTGGCGGGATAGGAAATTCTGGGTTGAAAATTCTTTTCTTTAAGAATGTTGAATATCGGCCCCCACTCTCTTCTGGCTTGTAGTTTCTGCTGAGACATCAGCTGTTAGTCTGATGGGCTTCCCTTTGTGGGTAACCCGACCTTTCTCTCTGGCTGCCCTTAACATTTTTTCCTTCATTTCAACTTTGGTGAATCTGACAATTATGTGTCTTGGAGTTGCCCTTCTCGAGGAGTATCTTTGTGGCGTTCTCTGTATTTCCTGAATCTGAATGCTGGCCTGCCTTGCTAGATTGGGGAAGTTCTCCTGGATAATATCTTGCAGAGTGTTTTCCAACTTGGTTCCATTCTCCCCATCATTTTCAGGTACACCAATCAGACGTAGGTTTGGTCTTTTCACATAGTCCCAAATTTCTTGGAGGCTTTGTTCATTTCTTTTTATCCTTTTTTCTCTAAACTTCCCTTCTCTCTTCATTTCATTCATTTCATCTTCTATCAGTGATACCCTTTCTTCCAGTTGATCGCATCTGCTACTGAGGCTTCTGCATTCTTCGCGTAGTTCTCGAAACTTGGCTTTCAGCTCCATCATCTCCTTTAAGCCCTTCTCTCCATTGGTTATTCTAGTTATCCATTCTTCTAATTTTTTTTCAAAGTTTTTAACTTCTTTGCTATTGTTTTGAATTTCCTCTCGTAGCTCAGAGTAGTTTGATCGTCTGAAGCCTTCTTCTCTCAACTCATCAAAGTCATCCTCCATCCAGCTTTGTTCCATTGCTGGTGAGGAACTGCGTTCCTTTGGAGGAGGAGAGGTGCTCTGTTTTTTAGAGTTTCCAGTTTTTTTGGTCTGTTTTTTCCCCATCTTTGTGGTTTTGTCTACTTTTTGTCTTCGATGATGGTGATGTACAGATGGGTTTTTGGTGTGGATGTCCTTTCTGTTTGTTAATTTTCCTTCTACCGGACACGACCCTCAGCTGCAGGTCTGTTGGAGTTTACTAGAGGTCCACTCCAGACCCTGTTTGGCTGGGTGTCAGCACCGGTGGCTGCAGAACAGCGGATTTTCGCGAGACCACAAATTCAGCTGTCTGATAGTTCCTCTGAAAGTTTTGTCTCAGAGGAGTACCCGGTTGAATGAGGTGTCAGTCTGTCCCTACTGGGGGGGTGCCTCCCAGTTAGGCTGCTCAGGGGTGAGGGACCCACTTTAGGAGGCAGTGTGTCCGTTCTCAGATCTCCAGCTGCGTGCTGGGAGAACCACTACTCTCTTCAAAGCTGTCAGTCAGACAGGGACATTTAAGGCTGTGGAGGTTCTCGCTGAGTTTTTGGTTGTCTGTGCCCTGCCCCCAGAGGTGGAGCCTACAGAGGCAGGCAGGCCTCCTTGAGCTGTGGTGGGCTCCACCCAGTTCGAGCTTCCTGGCTGCTTTGTTTACCTAAGCAAGCCTGGGCAATGGCGGGCGCCCCTCCCCCAGCCTCGTTGCCGCCTTGCAGCGTGATCTCAGACTGCTGTGCTAGCAATCAGCAAGACTCTGTGGGCATAGGACCCTCCGAGCCAGGTGCGGGACACAATCTCCCAGTGTGCCGTTTTCCAGGCCCGTTGGAAAAGCGCAGTATTAGGACGGGACTGACCCGATATTCCAGGTGCCGTCTGTTTCCCCTTTCTTTGACTAGGAAAGGGAACTCCCTGACCCCTTGCGCTTCCCGAGTGTGGCAATGCCTCGCCTTGCTTCGGCTCGCGCACAGTGCGCTTCACCGACTGTCCTGAACCCACTGTTAGGCACTCCCTAGTGAGATGAAACCGGTACCTCAAGCAGAAATGCAGAAATCACCCATCTTCTGTGTCGCTGGGGCTGGGAGCTGGAGACCGGAGCTGTTCCTATTCGGCCATCTTGGCTCCACCTCGAATGTTCTTAAATACTACAGCAAACA
Organism: Symphalangus syndactylus; assembly: GCF_028878055.3. Classification (NCBI taxonomy): domain Eukaryota; kingdom Metazoa; phylum Chordata; class Mammalia; order Primates; family Hylobatidae; genus Symphalangus; species Symphalangus syndactylus. The sequence continues at coordinate 107,866,673 of NC_072425.2, forward strand.
CACATTATAGCAAACAATCATTAATAAGGATAAACTATCTCTATATATACTGACTGGAAGCATTCCCAAAATTTACTTAGTGAATGAAGCAAGAGAATTATGTATAGTATGCCACGATTTATGGGGAAAAGGGTGTTCATGTGTTTGTATTTGGTATTCTTTCTCTGGAGGGATGAAGAAGAAACTGGCAATAGTCACATTCTCTCAAGAGATAATTCATTGGCATATCCTTTTGAACTTTTTAAATTTTGAAAATTATGTATATATTATCTACTAAAATTGTTTCAAAATTTTACCTTTAATAATGCTAAATAATTTTTCTTTTTCTACATATAGGTATCAGAATGGCAAAGCAACTGAACCTTCCAGAAAATACAGATGATTGGACAAAAGAGGAAGTAAATCAGTGGTTAGAAAGTCATAAGATTGACCAAAAACACAGGGAAATTTTGACTGGACAAGATGTGAATGGAGCAGTCTTGAAGTGGTTAAAAAAAGAACATCTTGTTGATATGGGCATCACACATGGACCAGCTATTCAAATAGAAGAACTATTCAAAGAACTGCGGAAAACAGCCATTGAAGATTCAATTCAGACATCTAAGATGGAAAAGCCCAGTAAAAATGCTCCTAAAGACCAAACTGTATCTCAAAAGGAACGTAGAGAAACTTCAAAGCAAAAACAAAAGGATAAAGAGAACCCAGATATGGCTAATCTATCTACAATGAGTACAATTGCTAAAGGTTCTAAGTCACTAAAAGTTGAGCTCATAGAAGATAAAATAGATTATACAAAGGAAAGGCAACCATCCATAGACCTGACATGTGTATCATACCCATTTGATGAATTCAGTAATCCATATCGTTACAAGTTGCATTTTAGTCTACAGCCTGAAACAGGACCAGGCAATCTCATTGATCCAATACATGAATTCAAAGCCTTCACAAATACAGCAACAGCCACAGAAGAGGATGTCAAGATGAAATTTAGCAATGAGGTTTTCCGATTTGCTTCGGCTTGTATGAATTCACGTACCAATGGCACTATTCATTTTGGAGTCAAAGACAAACCCCATGGGAAAATTGTTGGCGTCAAAGTCACCAATGATACCAAGGAAGCCCTCATTAACCATTTCAATCTGATGATAAACAAGTATTTTGAAGACCATCAGGTCCAACAAGCAAAGAAGTGCATTCGAGAGCCAAGATTTGTGGAAGTTTTACTGCCAAATAGTACTCCATCTGACAGATTTGTTATTGAAGTGGACATTATTCCACAGTTCTCTGAATGCCAATATGATTATTTCCAGATTAAAATGCAAAATTACAACAACAAAACATGGGAACAAAGTAAAAAATTCTCACTATTTGTGCGAGATGGGCCCAGCTCTAAGGACATTATGAAAAATAAAGTTGATTTCAGAGCATTTAAAGCAGATTTTAAAACACTGGCAGAGTCCAGAAAAGCAGCAGAAGAAAAATTCAGAGCAAAAACAAATAAAAAAGAAAGGGAGGGACCAAAGTTGGTTAAATTATTGACAGGAAATCAAGATTTGTTAGATAATTCATACTATGAACAATACATTCTTGTAACAAATAAATGCCACCCAGATCAAACAAAACACTTAGATTTCCTGAAGGAAATTAAATGGTTTGCTGTATTGGAGTTTGATCCTGAGTCTAACATCAAAGGAGTGGTCAAAGCTTACAAAGAAAGCCGAGTAGCAAACCTTCACTTTCCAAGTGTATATGTAGAAGAGAAAACCACACCAAATGAGATGATTTCTACTCTAAATCTTTACCATCAACCCAGCTGGATTTTCTGCAATGGCAGGTTAGACCTTGACAGTGAAAAATATAAACCCTTTGATCCAAGTTCTTGGCAAAGAGAAAGAGCTTCTGATGTCAGGAAACTGATTTCATTTCTTACACATGAAGACATAATGCCAAGAGGGAAGTTTTTGGTGGTATTTCTATTACTGTCCTCTGTGGATGACCCAAGAGATCCCCTCATTGAGACTTTCTGTGCTTTCTACCAGGATCTCAAAGGAATGGAAAATATACTGTGTATTTGTGTACAGCCACACATATTTCAGAGATGGAAAGATCTACTTGAAGCAAGATTAATAAAACACCAAGATGAAATTTCAAGCCAATGTATTTCTGCTTTAAGCCTTGAAGAGATCAATGGCACTATTCTTAAACTAAAATCTGTGACTCAATCTTCAAAAAGACTTTTGCCATCTATTGGTTTATCGACTGTCCTTCTGAAAAAGGAAGAAGATATCATGACTGCTCTGGAAATTATCTGTGAAAATGAATGTGAGGGTACACTGTTAGAGAAGGACAAAAATAAATTCCTTGAATTCAAGGCATCAAAAGAGGAAGACTTCTATCGAGGTGGCAAAGTGTCATGGTGGAACTTCTACTTCTCTTCTGAAAGTTATTCTTCACCTTTTGTCAAAAGGGATAAATATGAAAGACTTGAAGCAATGATTCAAAACTGTGCAGATTCTTCTAAACCAACAAGTACCAAAATTATTCATCTGTATCATCATCCAGGCTGTGGGGGAACTACCTTGGCTATGCACATTCTCTGGGAACTAAGGAAGAAATTCAGATGTGCTGTGCTGAAAAACAAGACAGCGGATTTTTCTGAAATTGGAGAACAGGTAACCAGTTTAATCACTTATGGGGCAATGAACCGTCAGGAATACATACCTGTACTGCTCCTTGTTGATGATTTTGAAGAACAAGATAACGTCTATCTTCTGCAGTACTCTATTCAAACAGCTATAGCTAAAAAGTACATTCGATATGAAAAACCTCTGGTGATTATCCTAAATTGTATGAGATCACAAAATCCCGAAAAAAGTGCAAGGATCCCAGACAGTATTGCCGTAATACAGCAACTCTCTCCCAAAGAACAGAGAGCTTTTGAGCTTAAATTGAAAGAAATCAAAGAACAGCATAAAAACTTTGAGGATTTTTATTCCTTTATGATCATGAAAACCAATTTTAATAAAGAATACATAGAAAATGTGGTCCGGAATATCCTGAAAGGGCAGAATATTTTCACCAAGGAAGCAAAGCTCTTTTCTTTTCTGGCTCTTCTTAATTCATATGTGCCTGATACCACCATTTCACTATCACAGTGTGAAAAATTCTTAGGAATTGGAAACAAGAAGGCTTTCTGGGGGACAGAAAAATTTGAAGACAAGATGGGCACCTACTCTACAATTCTGATAAAAACAGAGGTCATCGAATGTGGGAACTACTGTGGAGTACGCATCATTCACTCTTTGATTGCAAAGTTCTCACTGGAAGAATTGAAGAAAAGCTATCACCTGAATAAAAGTCAAATTATGTTGGATATGCTAACTGAGAATTTGTTCTTCGATACTGGTATGGGAAAAAGCAAATTTTTGCAAGATATGCACACACTCCTACTCACAAGACACCGTGATGAACATGAAGGTGAAACAGGAAATTGGTTTTCCCCATTTATTGAAGCATTACATAAAGATGAAGGAAATGAAGCAGTTGAAGCTGTATTGCTTGAAGGTATCCATCGGTTCAACCCAAATGCATTCATTTGCCAAGCGTTGGCAAGACATTTCTACATTAAAAAGAAGGACTTTGGCAATGCTCTAAACTGGGCAAAACAAGCAAAAATCATAGAACCTGACAATTCTTATATCTCAGATACACTGGGTCAAGTCTACAAAAGTAAAATGAGATGGTGGATAGAGGAAAACGAAAGAAACGGGAACATTTCAGTTGATGATCTAATTGCTCTTTTGAATTTAGCAGAACATGCCTCAAGTGCATTTAAAGAATCCCAACAGCAAAGTGAAGATAGAGAGTATGAAGTGAAGGAAAGATTGTATCCGAAGTCAAAAAGGAGGTATGATACTTACAATATAGCTGGTTATCAAGGAGAGATAGAAGTTGGGCTTTACACAATCCAAATTCTCCAGCTCATTCCTTTTTTTGATAAAAAAAATGAGCTATCTAAAAGAGATATGGTCAATTTTATATCAGGAAGTAGTGATATTCCAGGGGATCCAAACAATGAATATAAATTAGCCCTCAAAAACTATATTCCTTATTTAACTAAATTGAAATTTTCTTTGAAAAAGTCCTTTGATTTTTTTGATGAATACTTTGTCCTGCTAAAACCCAGGAACAATATTAAGCAAAATGAAGAGGCCAAAACTCGGAGAAAGGTGGCTGGATATTTTAAGAAATATATAGATATATTTTGTGTCTTAGAAGAATCACAAAACAAAGATCTTGGATCAAAGTTCAGTGAGCCACTTCAAGTAGAGAGATGCAGGAGTAGCCTAGTAGCTTTAAAAGCAGACAAGTTTTCTGGGCTCTTGGAATATCTTATCAAAAGTCAAGCGGATGCTATAAGCACTATGGAATATATAGTGGACAAATATACTTTTCTCTTAGAACAATGCACTGTCAAAATCCAGTCAAAAGAAAAGCTAAATTTCATCTTGGCCAACATTATTCTCTCCTGTATCAAACCTACCTCTAGATTAGTAAAGCCAGTTGAAAAACTAAAAGATCAGCTTCGAGAAGTCTTGCAACCAATAGGACTGACTTACCGGTTTTCAGAACCTTATTTTCTAGCTTCCCTCTTATTCTGGCCAGAAAATCAACAACTAGATCAACATTCTGGACAAATGAAAGAGTATGCTCAAGCACTGGAAAATTCTTTCAAGGGGCAATATAAACATATGCATCGTACAAAGCAACCAATTGCATATTTCTTTCTTGGAAAAGGTAAAAGACTGAAAAGACTTGTTCACAAAGGAAAAATTGACCAGTGCTTTGAAAAGACATCAGATATTAATTCCTTGTGGCAGAGTGGAGATGTGTGGAAGGAGGAAAAAGTCCAAGAACTTTTGCTTCGTTTACAAGGTCGAGCTGAAAATAATTGTTTATATATAGAATATGGAATCAATGAAAAAATCACAATACCCATCACTCCTGCTTTTTTAGGTCAACTTAGAAGTGGCAGAAGCATAGAGAAGGTGTCTTTTTACCTGGGATTTTCCATTGGAGGCCCACTTGCTTATGACATTGAAATTGTTTAAGAGCCAAATTCTTCCTCCAAGGATTTGGTCTCAGTACCCACTTAATTTTTTTAGACTCAAGATCTATGCTTTAAACTGGCAAGGTTATAGATACAGCCTCTAGCTCTTCTGACCTGTACATGCAGTATTTAATTTCCTCTTAAACATGTTATGAGTCCTACAAAGACAATAGTGAAAAACGAAGGAGTGAGATATATGAAAAGTAGCAAATATATTCCTTGGTTTGGATAACATCATTGATGACAAAATAATGAGCTATGACTGGAGTCTGGAGAAGTTAGTGTAATCAGCTGGCTACACAGAACCCCACTACTTACCAGGCATGGATTGAAGAAGATTGTCTACTCAAATGGCATTTAGACATTAGAATGTCTGGGAAAATATTTCTCAAAGAGAGCAAAAACCTCTCAAACTGAGGAGCAACATTTATTCTTACTAAGCAGATCATCAATGTGTCATGTGCTTGGCACTCAAGGATCTTCCAAAACAGAGGACCAACCAATCTTCTGAAGGTCATGCCCACAGAAGTCATCAGACCTTACCAAAGTAGGCTGGAGAATTAGATTGCCTTTTCATGCAGTGAGAGTCAGTTAAGCAAAAATGAAATTTGTCTCTATGGCTACTTAGCTTATCAACTCCCCTCCAAACATACAATTAAAAACACACACACACACACACACACAAAAAAAAAAAAAAAAAACCACACACACACACTCAAATTCCACAAGCTAATGAACAAAAGGGACTCTTGTGAGAAGACTAATGAGTCCCTCATCCAGAAGATGCCAATATACTGGCAGATTAACATATAACCTATGTTTTGAACAAAAACAACCAGAGATATGTAATCAAAATGTAATTTTCCCCTAATAAAATTATGGATATGGGCAGTCATCAATGGCTGCCAAAACCATTAAGTGGAAAGCTGATTAAAAAAAAAAAACTTTCTAATGGATTTATCAAACTGTCCCAAATCCTGATAAATATTAACATCACAGAGGAAGACCAGACGTTATGGGCCTGGAAGTACTATAGGAGTGCACACATCACCCATGAGATGGTCTTGCCAAATAATTAAACCTGAATTTGATCAGGCCTCTGGATCTTATTTTCAGTTCAAAAGAAATTTTTAAAAATCCTACTAACACCACCACAAATATGCAATCAGCAATATCCAGAAAGTGGAAATTCACAGGACAAAAATCTGGTTTCTTCAACCAAAAAAGAAAGAAATTACAAAGAAACAAAAAAATGTTGGGGAATCAATACGTTATAAGGGACTTAACAACTAAAGGGCAACACATAGACTTTAGATCCTAATTGGAGCAAAATCTAAAATCAATTATTAGGCAATCAGAAAAATTTGAACACAGACTAGATATTTGAGGATATTAAGGTCCTATATTATTGAAGATTCCATGGTTATGTGTTTTAAAGAGTTCGTGCCTTTTAGAGATACATACTAAAGTATTTGTAAATAAATGATATGATCTATAATTAGTAATTTTGTGTTTGGGGTGGGGGATGGTGAAAGGGAAGTAGAACTGAAACAAGATTGGTCCTGAGTTAACAATGGCTGCATGCTGGATACATGGAATTCAGCACACTTTTCTCTCTCTTACTGATTATGCTTTTGAAATTTTCTCTTGTAAAACATTTAGAAAACAAAAACAAAAAAAATGTGATTTGTTTCTGTCTTCCAAATCTCTTAGAATTTTTTCACTGGAGGAAGATTTTCCCTTGCTTCTGCATAAAATTTTAACTCCATAACTTATGAGCTCACTCTTCATTGTTACTTTTTAACTGACAAATAAAAATTGTATATATTTATGGTGTTCAGCCTGATGTTTTGATATAGGTATATACAGACTGGATTAAGAAAATGTGGCACATATACACCATGGAATACTATGCAGCCATAAAAAATGATGAGTTCATGTCCTTTGTAGGGACATGGATGAAACTGGAAAACATCATTCTCAGTAAACTATCGCAAGGACAAAAAACCAAACACCGCATGTTCTCACTCATAGGTGGGAATTGAACAATGAGAACTCATGGACACAGGAAGGGGAACATCACACTCCGGGGACTGTTGTGGGGAGCGGGGAGGGGGGAGGGACAGCATTAGGAGATATACCTAACGCTAAATGACGAGTTAATGGGTGCAGGAAATCAACGTGGCACATGGATACATATGTAACAAACCTGCACATTGTGCACATGTACCCTAAAACCTAAAGTATAATAAAAAAAAAGAAATGACTAAATGAAGGTAATTAATATATCCATCACCTCTCAAGCCCGCTTGTGTGTTTGATGAGAACATTTAAAATCAACTCTCTTAACAATTTTCAAGTATACAATACGTTAACTATAATCATCATGTTGTACAATAGATTTCCAAAATTTATTCCTCCTAACTGAAACTTTGTACCCTTTGACCAACATCTCATTTCCCACTACTTCCCTCACTGCCCCTGCAACCCTGGAAACCACCATTCAACTTTCTGCTTCTATGAGTTTAGCTTTTTAAGATTCCACATCCAATCTGAAATCATGCAGTATTGGTCTTTCTGTGCCTGGCTCGTTTCACTTCAGCTCAATTTTTAAAACATAAAAGAATTCCTCTGGTCAAACGGAGTTTCAATTAGAATGTCCAGTCACGTTTTTCTCTGAAGCCACTTCCCACTCTGCCCCAGGTTTCAGTCCACTCTGCACAGAATTGTCTCTTCTGGACTCCTGCCTTCCAGGGTGATTCTTTTGAACTCAAATTAAGCCAGTTTAGGCAGATATTCTGTCCCCCATGACCTGCCTTGGGGGAACAGGAAACACTTATGGGTGTTTGTTCTGCCATTGGTAGGGAGTGAAGGTAATTTCCAGTTTGGGGAATAACATGTGTTGTAAATTCAGAGGGACACAGTTAAAGCGCTTCAGGTGAATCTTTTGAAGGCCCCCCTCTCTCAAGGCTTGAGAGAAGGTTCTCATAGGGGTATGAGAGAACTTTCTCCAAAAGAACCTCTTCATAAGCCCTTATTTCCTCAATGCCAGCAGTGGGCAACCTACAGCCTCTGGGACAAATCAAGCCTACTGCTTGTCTTTGTAAATAAAGTGTTATTGAAACATAGCCCTGCTCATTTGTTGAAGTATTGTCTGTGGCTGCTTTTGTACTACAACAACAGAGCTGTGTAGCTGCCATGGAAACCCTATGGGCCACAAAGTCTAAAACATTTACTGTCTGGCTCTTTACAGGAAAAGTTTGTTGACCCCTGCTCTATGCAGTTAACTCTTCTATTATGTCTTTATTATAGGTCAATTGTCAAATTGGTTCTTGAACACCCTACTTTGAAAATATGCATTTTGGTTCATCACCTCTTTTGGTATCTAATTTTTATCACTTTTGAGCCAAAGTTAAATCTTAATATTTTTTAACAGAAAAAAAGTCAATTTTCATATTATAATAATTCAGACCCACTTTGCCAAAGAACACCAGTGTAATAAATGTGTGTGAGTTTTTGTTCTGAAAATTTAAAAATTCCTGAATTGTGCAGGATCAATTTAACAGGCACCTTAATCTATCACAATTCTCTTTACCTGTTTAGTTTTATATTTCCTTAGAACTATGAATTTGAGGGAGACACATTCAGACCATAGCATTCTACCTTTGACTCCCTAAATTTATATTCTTCTCATATGCAAAATACATTCATTCCATCCCAGTAGCCCCAAAATTCTAACTTGTTCCAGTACCAGCTCCAATGTCTAAATTCCAGAGTTTCATCTATATCAGTTATAGGTGAGACTTAAGGTATGACTCTTCATAAGGCAAATTCCTTTCCAGCTGTGATCCTGTAAAATCAAACAAGTTATGTGCTTCCAACTACAATGGTGGGACAAGCATAGGATAAACATTCCTATTCCAAAAGGGAGAAATAGGAAAGAAGATCCCAAGTCCCAAGCAAGCCCAAAACACAAAGCAAACAATATTAAATTTTGAGGCTTGGGAATAATCTTTTTTAACTCCATGCCGTGCCTTCTGCACACACTGGAGTGGAGGTTGGGCCCCCATTCCCTCAGACAGCACTGCCTTCATGGCTTTGCTGGGTGCAGCCCATGCAGCAGCTCTTAGGGGTTGAAGTCAAGTGCCTGAGGCTCTCTCAGGCTGGCACTGCACATTGCACACTGGTGGCTTTCCAAGTCTGGGATCTCAGAGATCGTCCTGCCTCCACAATTCCACGAAACATTGCCACAGTCGGGGCTTTCTGCGGTGACCCCAACCCCATAACTCTGTTGAGCATTGCCCTGGTGGGGCCTTTCTGCAGTGGCCCCACTCCTACTGCTCCAATAGAAATTGCCCTAGTAGGGGCTCTCTGTGTAGCCCCATCCCTGTGGCAGCTCCCTGAACTTTTTATGACTTAATCCCCTCCTGAAGGCTCCACCTCTTAACACTATCACAAGGGTGATTACATTTCAACATATAAATTTTGGGAAGACACATTCAGACCACAACAGAAGGTGAGATTAAAATATTAATGATTTTCTCTTTCACAGGCCAGCAGTTCTCAATTGAACAGAACTCCTGAAGGTCTTTTCAGGTTGCACATTCTATTTCCCAATTCAGACACAACCTAGGGTGGAAAGACATCTGAATTTTTGTTAACTGTCCCTTTGGAAACCACTAATTAGGTCACTGTAATACACGATAGTTTCCAAACTCAGCATTCAAAAAGAAAATGTTTATCAACAGTCCCAAAACAAATGGTAGCCTCAACGAAAGAAGTTTAGAAACTATAGCATGCCAAATTTTGCTTTTGGCTATTTAGGATGTGAAAAAAAAAAAGAAAGAAAAAAGCACTCAGAAAGTAATACCAAAGGGAAGATTATTTAACTTATTTCTCTAAGAATAATAAAATCATTTAATTCCTCATTATTTTTATATCCCTTGCTCCTCCAAAGGTCTCCCTGTTGCATAACTTAAAATGTGCTAAAAAAAAAAAAAAGAGTTCATATACACTGAAATAATTATAGATTTTTCACTTTCTCTATTGTCAACAAGCTAATCTCCAATTAAAATGCGTATACTATTGTTCTCTGTTCTTTTATGTATTTCTAAAACTTAAATATGTATGTACACCACCATCATAATATCATAGCCAAGTTTTAAATTCTATGGCATCCAATATGGCCTGAGAGTCATACCTCACCTCTGAGAACACTCAGGAAAGTCAAAAAGTGCATTTCCTTTCATTAGTGGAAGAAGGGAATTGTTCAGTTTGAAATCCAGATATCTACCCTTTAGTGATAAGCTATCACCATTTCTTCCTAGTTGAAGTCAATATAATTTAATCCCGTATTTTAGTGATTCACTTAAGTTCATGCTCTTCAAGTGAAAATCCTGGCAAGAAACAGATGACACATTTAAAAGTAGTCCTTTGAGGAGAGTCTAATAAAAGAACTATTTTCCAAAGTGTGCATAGGGAGTAGGGAAGTCTCAAGGGATAAAGCAGTGCCCTGAGACTAGCTAGTGGCATGAGGAGCACCTACTATCCTTATTCCTGAAGGCCAAGAGAAGGGAACTGTTAGCAGGATGGCAGTGGGAGTAAGGTGAGGGCACTTTCTGGAGAGGACTGCTTAATAGGAATTGTGACCTTCAGTAGAGGGATGCAACCAGCCTGAAGTGCCCCACAAGGAGAAAGCCCAGGGGAATAAATAATGTAATTTTACTCTTCTTCCTCCCTTTAATCTCTTGCCTGTGCTTCCCATTGGTTCAGATTCAACCAGAAACTAGAGGACAAGGGAGCCCACTGATACAGTTCATACAGATCAGCAAGGTATGGAAAAGAGGAGAGCGTATATGGAGGGACAAACAAGATATCCAGCATGGTATCCCTGAAACTCTTTAATTCCTACAACCATCTCCAATACCCATTTGAGTTTGAAACTTAAATGGCATTGACACATGACCTTAAAAAGCAAATTTCTTTCACTATTCCAAGGTGATAACAGTGACATCTTAACCTGATTTTAGTCTTTGTCCATTCACCTAATCTTCCTGTTTTTTAAGAAAGCAGTTGAAGAGGACTTACAGGAAATTATTTAATGGGTACATGCTTGAGAACTGATTTAATTTTTTCTTCATTCTTAACTATTATTCCCAATACATATCTGTTTCCAATTTATGGAAGTTTTGTGTATGTTTCAGAAGAACTTAAAGCTCCAAAACAGGGGCTATACTTTCAATCATACCTTGAACAACGTGGCAGGTTTTCAAAGGTGTGTGAACATGGTATGTAAACTAACCAAGGTAGGCAGTGAGATAGAGAGTTCTATCCCTTGTTTCCCAACTGTGTTTTCTTGCACTAATGCTTTTATTATTACTATTATTTGTTGTTGTTGTTGTTGTGTTACGTCTGTAGATTATGTTTCTCATTCCCTTGGGAATGCTACAAAAAATTCTAAGGTTAACACTTTATCTCCCCTTTTCACCAGGTTTTTTTTCAATCTGTTACTCCAGGTCCTTGAAGAAGTAGATACCAAGAAAGGACTAAATGTGTGAAGATGTTATTAGAAAGAAAGCCTAGGAGTAAAAAATGGGGATCTAGTAAGTCAAGGATGCTTCACTTCTCCTTCACTTGGGTCAGATTTTCATCCCAGTCTGATAGCTCTCTCAGTCTTACCAGAATCCAATCATGCTTTCTCTCTGTCTCTCTCTCTCACTCTGTGTGTGTGTGTGTGTGTGTGTGTGTGTGTGTGTGTGTGCGTGTGTGTATTTGGGAGATATAACAGTCTGTTTGTGAGAGTGACTCATATATATATACACATATATATAACATATCACATGTTATATATATGTCACTCTATATAAAACGTGTGTCTGTGTGTGTGTGTGTGTGTGTGTGTCTTAGCTAGGCACAGTGGCTTGCATCTGTAATCCCAATGTTTGAGGAGGCTGAGGCAGTAGGATTGCTTGAGACCGTGAGTTTGAGACCAGCATGGGCAATATAGTAAGACCCCTTCTCTACAAAAATTTCAAAAATTAGCTGGGAGTGGTGGGAAACACCTGTGGTCCCAGCTACTTGGGAGGCTGGGGTGGGATGATAACTTGAGCCCAGAAGTTCAAGGTTGCAGGGAGCTATGATTGCACCACTGCATTCCAGCCTGGGTGACAGAGCTAGACCCTGTCTCTAAAATCATACATACATACATACATACATACATACATACATACATACATACAAACAAAAGGAAGAAGAAAGTAGACAAAACCAGTCTACCAGATTCCAGGACTTATTATTTAGCTATAGTGATCAAGGCTGTGTGGTATTGGCAGAGGGATAGACACAATGGGATAGAATGGAGACTCCATAAATAAACCCACACAATAAGATCAATTGATTTTTGACAAATATATGAAAACAATTCAATGGGGAAATGATAACCTTTTCAATAAGTGGTATGAAGCAATTAAATATCCATAGGCCAAACAATGAACCTCGACCTGAATCTCACATCTTTTTCAAAAATTAATTCTAAAAGAATCACAGACTTGAGATATATATAGATATTAGAGATACACACACACACACACACACACACACACATATAGAGTCTGGTTCCATTGCCTAGGCTTGAGTGTAGTGTCATGATCTCAGCTCATTGCAACCTCTGCCTTCCGGACTCAAGCAACCCTCCCACCTCAGCCTCCCGGGTAGCTGGGACTACAGGCACATGCCACTGTGCCCAGCTAATTTTTGTATGTTTTGTAGAGACAGAGTTTTGCCATGTTGTCCATGCTGGTCTCGAACTCCTGAGCTCAAGCAATTCACCTGCCTCAGCCTCCTAAACTGCCGGGATTACAGGTGTGAGCCACCATGCCTGGCCTCACAAACTTAATTACAGAATGTTTAAATTCTATAATTTGGAGAAGGTGGAGGAGCAAGATGGCTGAATAGAGCCCTCCAACAATCATCCCCCTGCAGGAACAGCAAATTGAACAACTGTTCATATAAAAATCCACCTTCATAAGAACATAAAATCAGATGAGTGATCTTAGTACCTGGTTTTAACAAACTGATAAGGAAAGAGGCATTGAAGAAGGTAGGAAGGACAGTCTTACATTGCCTACACCACACCTCCCCAAACCCCAGCAGCACAATATGGGGAGATAATCTGTGTGTTTGAAGGAGAAAGAGCAAAGTGAGTGTGAAACTTTGCATTTGAACTCAGTGCCACTCTGTCACAGTGGAACACAACACCAAGTAGAATTCTTCCAGTGTCCATGACGGAAGCATTTAGACTAGCCCTGAGTCAGAGAAAAATTCTCTGTCTCAGTGGGAGAAACTTTAGTCCTGGCCAGCTTCACCACCAGCCAACTAAAGTGACCTGGTGATATGGTTTGGCTCTATAGTGTAGAGAACCAAGGATAAGCCTAGTCCTTGAAGAATTCACCACCTGCTGACTAAAGAGGCTGTGGGCCTTGAGTAAACATCAGTGGCCACCAGGTAGTAGTGGCCATGGGCCTTGGGCAAGCACCAAAACTGTGCTGGTCTGGGAGACCATGGGCTTCAGGTACAACCCAGAGCAGTGCCTGCTGGGGTGGCCATAGGAGTGCCCATATCACTCTTCCAACAATTCCAGAAGGCCCAGTGCAGAAAGAGAGACTTTTGCTTAAGGAAAAGAGAGGGAAGAGAGTAAGAGACTTTGTCTAGGAACCCAGGGAATTCTCCTTTATCTTCCCCAAGTCCACCAAGATTGTGTATCTAGGAGTCTGCAAGAGCTTCAGTGTTCCTGGGCTTAGGGCACTCCCTAGTGTTGAAATGACTGCGGTAACCATGGGCTTAAGTAGCAATACTCAATACCCTTTGAAATCTTGAAAAACCCTTTCAAGAAAGACTGGTATGAACAAGACAAGACTGTGAATACTGGAATAAACACCTAACTTTTCAAGGCCCAGACATCAACAAACATCCACAAGCATCAGAAACATCCAGGAAAACATGACCTCATCAGAAAGACTAAATAAGCTACCAGTGATCAACCTTGGAGTGACAGAGATATGTGACCTCAGCCAGGGAATTCAAAATAGCTGTCTTGAGGAAGCATGATGAACTTCAAGATAATACAGAGAAGGAACACAGAATTTTCAATCACAGAAATTTAACAAAAATTGAAATAATTTAAAATTCAAACTGAAATTCTGAAGCTAAAAAATTTAATTGACGAACTGAAAAATGTATCAGAATATCTCAACAGCAGAACTGATCAAGCAGAAGAAAGTATTAGTGAGCTCAAAGGCAGGTTATATGAAAATATACCACCAGAGAAGAAAAAAAGAATGAAGTATGCCAACAATATCTAGAAAATAACCTCAAAAGGGCACATCTAAGAGTTATTGGCCTTATAGAGGATATAGAGAAAGAGATTGGGATAGAAAATTTATTCCAAGAAATAACAAAGAATTTGCAAACCTATGAGAAAAAATACGAATATCCAGGTACAAGAAGATCAAAGAACACAAAACATATTCAAACCAAATGAAACTACCTCAAGGAGTAAACTAATTAAGTTTTCAAAAGTAAGGATAAAGAAAGGATCCTAAAAGCAGCAAGAGGAAAGAAGCAAGTAACATGTAAATGAGCTTCGATATATCTGGCAGCAGACTTCTCAGTGGAACCTTATGGATCAAGAGGGAATGGATTGACATATTCAAACTGCTAAAGGAAAAAAAGTTTTAAACTAGAATACTGTATCCAGTGAAGTTATCTTTCAAACACGAATGAAAAATAGACTTTTCTATGTAAACAAAAATAGAAGAATTTAATAATCACCAGACCTGTCTTAGGAGAAATGCTAAAGGAATTTCTTCAATCTGAAAGAAAAGGATGCTAATGTGTAATCATAAGTCATAAAACTCACTGATAAAATTAAGTACTGAGGTAAATACAGAATACTGTAATTTTAGTAGATAAACCACTCATATCTTTAGTATGAATACTAAAAGGCAAATCTATCAAAAATAATAATAACTGCAACAATTTGCTAAGAGATAGACAATATAAAAAGACATAAACAGAGACAATAAAATGTCAAAAAGTAGAGAGGATACAGTGTAGAGTTCTTCAATTTTCTCTTTGCTTGTTTTTTTTCTTTTTTGTGAATGAAGTTGTCATCAGTTAAATATAATTGGTTATAAGATGTTATTTGCAAGCCTCATAGCAACCACAAAGAGAACACCTATTTGATACACAAAACATAAAAAGCAAGAAATTAAAACATACTACCAGAGAAAATCACTTATACACAAAGGAAGACAGGAAGAAAGGAAGACAGGACCAATAAAACAACCAGAAAACAAAATGACAGTAGTAAGTCCTTACTTATCAATAATAACATTGAGTACAAATTGACTAAATTATCGATTTAAAAGGTGGAGTGGCTGGATGAATTAAAAAACAAAACCCAACTATATGATGCCTACAACAAATTCACTTCACCTATAAAGACACACATAGACAGAAAATGAGGGGATGGAAAAAAAGATATTCCATATGAATGTAAACCCAAAAAAAGGTCAGGAATAGCTATACTCATATCAGATCAAATATATTTCAAGACAAAATCTGCAAAAGAAATAAAGCAGGTAATTACACAATGACAAAGGGGTTAATTCAGCAAGAAGATATAACAAGCAAATATTAGGGCCAGAGAAAAAGAGACAGAGAGAGAAAGAGAGAGACAGAGAGACCCCAGTACAATAATAGCCAGGGATTTTTTCACCCCGCTTTCAGCACTGGACAGATCATCTAGACAGAAATCAACAAAGAAATATTGGACATAATCTATAATATACACCAGATAAGCCTAAGACATTTGCAGAACATTTTATCAAATAGCTGCAGAATATACATTTTTCTCCTCAGCACATAAAACATTTTCAAGGATGTACCAAAATGCATCTCAAAACTTTCAAAAAATTTGAAATTGTATCAGGTATTTTTTTCTAAGGACAATGGAAGAAAACAGAAATCGATAACAAGAGGAATTTAAAAACTATACAAATACATGGAAATTAAATAACATGTTCCTGAATGACTGTTCAGCAAATAAAGAAATTAAGCAGAATAATTAAAAATTTCTTGAAACAAATGAAAATGGAAACACAATATACTACAACCTAGAGCACACAGCAAAATCAGTGCTAAGAGGGAAGTTTATAGCAATAAAGGCCTACATCAAAAAAGTACAATGACTTCAAATAAACCACCTAATGATGCATGTTAAAGAACTAGAAATATAAGAGCAAACCAAACCCAAAATTAGTAGAAGGAAAGAAATAATAAAGATCAGAGCAGAAATAAATAAAATCAAGACAAAAAATATGAAAGATCTATGAAATGAAAAGGTGGTTTTTATAAAAATAGACAAAATCAACAAACTGTTAGCCAGACTAACTAAAAAAAAAAAGGAGAGAAGTCCCAAATAAATAAAAT
This sequence comes from Symphalangus syndactylus, assembly GCF_028878055.3. NCBI lineage: Eukaryota > Metazoa > Chordata > Mammalia > Primates > Hylobatidae > Symphalangus > Symphalangus syndactylus. The sequence goes on from NC_072425.2 coordinate 107,883,273, forward strand.
CAGAGATGAAAAAGAGACATTACAACTGATACCACAGAAATTCAAAGGATCATTAAAGTCTACTGTGAGCAACTACATGCCAATAAATTGGAAAACCCAGAAGTGGTTAAATTCCTAGACACATAAAACCTACCAAGATTGAACCATGAAGAAATACAAAACCTGAATAGACTAAAAACTAGTAATGAGATAGAAGCCATGATAATTGAAAAAAAAAAGTCTCTCGTCAAAGAAGAGCCCAGAAACTGATTATTTCACTGCTAAATTCTGCCAAATATTTAAAGAAGAACTAATAGGAATACTCCATAAACCATTCAAAGACACAGGAAAAGGGAACACTTCTGACTTCATTCTATGAGTCCAGTATTACCCTGATACCAAGACTAACAAAGACACACACACAGAGAAAGAAAACTACAGGTCAATGTATCTGATGAACACAGATGCAAAAATTCTCAGAAAAAAATACTAACAAACCAAATTCAACAACACATTGAAAAGGTCATTCATCATGATCAAGTGGGATTTAGCCCAGGGATGCAAGCATGCTTTGACATGAAAATCAATAAACATAATATACAACATCAACAGTATGAAGGACAAAAACCATATTGTCATTTCAATAGATGCTATAAAAAGCATTCAATAAAATTCAACACCTTTTCATTATAAAAACTCTCAACCAACTGGGTATAGAAAGAACATACTTCAACATGATTAAGTCCATATAGGACAAACCCACAGCTATTATCCTGAATGTGGAAAAACTGAAAGCCTTTTCTCTAAAATTTGTAACAAGACAAGGATGCCTACTTTCATCACTTTTATTCAATATAGTACTGGAAGTCATAGAGCAATAAGACAAGAGAAAGAAATAAATGGCATTCAAATTGGAAAGGAAGAAGTTAAATTATCCTTGTTTCTAGACGATATAATCTTTTTTTTTTTTTTTTTTTTTTTTTTTTTTTTTTTTTTTTTTTTTTGAGACAGAGTCTCACTTTGTCACCCAGGCTGGAGTGCAGTGGCGCCATCTCGGCTCACTGCAAGCTCTGCCTCCTGGGTTCACGCCATTCTCCTGCCTCAGCCTCCCAAGTAGCTGGGACTACTGGCACCTGCCACTATGCCCAGCTATTTTTTTTGTATTTTTAGTAGAGACGGAGTTTCACCATGTTAGCCAGGATGGTCTCGATCTTCTGATCTCATGATCTGCCCACCTCGACCTCCCAAGGTGCTGGGATTACAGGAGTGAGCCACTGTGCCCGGCCCTGATATAATCTTTTATTTGGAAAAACCTAAAGACTCCACCAAAAAAAAAAAAAAATTAGAACTGATAAATTCAGTAAAGTTGCAGAATATGAAATCAACATACAAAAATCAGTAGCGTTTCTATATGCCAAAAGCAAACAATCTGAAAAAGAATCCAAGAAAGCAACCCTATTTATAACAGCTACGAGTAAAATACAGTAACTAGGAATGAATTTAACCAAAAAAGTCAAAGATCTATACAACAAAAAGTATAAAAAATTGATAAAAGAAATCAAGAGGACAGGAAGGAAAAATATTCCAGGACATGAAAAAGGGAAAGATATTCCATGTTTATAAATTGGAACAATTAATACTGTTAAAATGTCCATGCTATACAAAGGTATCCACAGATTCAATGCAATCCCTATCAAAATACCAATGACATTCTTCACAGAAATAGAAAAAAACTATCCCACAACTTATATGGAACCACAAAAGACATAGAATAGCCAAAGCAATCCTGAGCAAAAAGAGAAATGCTGGAGGCATCACATTACCTGACTTAAAATACTACAAAGCTGTATTAACAAAACAACATGGTACTGGCATAAAAACAGGCACATAGACCACAGTGGACAAGATAGAGAACCCAAAAATTAATCCATACATTTGCAATTGACTCATTTTTTTAAAAGACACCAAGTACGTACATTGGGGAAAGGACAGTCTCTCTAATAAATGGTGCTGGAAAAATTGGATATCCATACGCAGAAGAATGAAACTATACCTCTATTTCTCACTGTATACAAAAATCAAATCAAAAGGGAATAAAGACTTAAGTGTCAGACTTGAAACTATGAAATCATTGCAAGAAAACATTGATGGAATGCTCCAGGACATTGATCTGAGCAGAAATTTCTCAAGTAAGACCTCAAAAGCACAGGCAACCAAAGCAAAATGGACAAATTGGATCACATTAAGCTAAAAAGCTTCATGCAGCAAGGAAATAATCAACAAAGTGAAGAGATAACCTACAGAATAGGAAAAAGTATTTGCAAACTATTCAACTGACAAGTGATTAATATCCAGAATATGTAAGGAACTCAAACAACTCAATAACAAAATAACAAAGAATCTGATTTTTAAATGGGCAAAAGATCCAAACAGACATTTCTCAAAAGAAGATACGCAAATGGCCAGCAAATACATGAATAATGCTCAACATTACTAAGATCACATAAATGCAAATCAAAACCAAAACATGATATCATCTCACCCCAGTTAAACGGACGTTTATCAGGCTGGGCATGGTGGCTCACACCTGTAATCTCATCACTTTGGGAGGCTGAGGCAGGTGGATCACTTGAGACCAGACATTGGAGACTAGCCTGGCCCACATAGCGAAACCTCATCTCTACGAAAAAAAAAAAAAAATACAAAAAAAATTTAGCCAGGTATGGTGGTGCACACTGTAATCCCAGCTACTCGGGAGGCTGAGGCACAAGAATCACTTGAACCCAGGAGGCAGAGGTTGCAGTAAGCCAAGATTGTGCCACTGCACTCCAGCCTCGGCAACAGAGCAAGACTCAAAAAAAAAAAAACGACAAAAAACAATTTTGGTGAGGACGCAGAGAAAGGAGAAGCCTCATACACTGTTGGTGGATATGTAAATTCGTATGGCCACTATGGTAAGTAGCATGGCGGTTCCTCAAAAAACTAAAATTAGAACTACCATATGATTCAAAAATACCACTATTGGGTATATGTCCAAAAGAAAGGAAATTGGTGTGTCAAAGAGATATCTAGACTCCCATGTTTATTGAAGCACTATTCTCAATAGCCAAGATGAGGAAGCCACATAAGTGTTCATCAACAGATGAATAAATAAAGAAAATATATGGAGACATCTCCTTAATCTACCCAGAAGGACACAGCATTACACCACCTGGACCCAGTGGTGCAGCCACATCCCTAATACCGAATCCCATATAGCACCTTATGCCCTGTGAAACAGATGGTCCTGCGCATCAGGGAAGTTGTCCCCTGAATATAGGAAGCCAAAACATGTACTCCCAAGAACCTGAGAGCCACCTGCCCAGAGCCACCTCTGTCAACACTGACCCTGACCCCTTTAACAGCAGGGCCACAAGCACCACTCAGGGACCCAAGCACTGCACTCCTTGGGGCGTAACACCACCACCACCAGTGACTTCACTGCCTCCAGCAGCAGGGCCACCATGCATGCTAGCCAGGGTCTTAAGGATCAGCTCACCCAAAACCTGTTGCCACCACTGCCAGCACCCACATGTGCCACCCAGGGGTATAAAAACCAGCCCACACAGGCCCATCACAACCACCACAACCACTGGTGCCTGAACATGCTACCCAGGGGCCTGAGGACCAGCCCATCCAGGGTCTGTCATCACCACCACTGGAAAACCCTCCCTTTCCAGAAATGGGGCCACCACACACCTGCGTGGGTCCCCCATGGTCCCAAGGACTGGCCTGCCCAGTGTCCCTGCCTCCATCAAAGCTGCATCACAACCTTCACAAATATCCACAGCTTAAGTAACTGAAAAACTCACAGACAGCACTGGTATTGATTATAGCCCAAGAGAACATACAAGGACTATACTACAGCCACCCAGGCCCAAAGCCAAAGCACCCCACCCAACTGACACTATAGATATATGTATAGGGCAAAGTTTTTTCCTGCAAAAGCTACTCCATAAAATTGGAAGAGCAGTTGTTACACCAGACGCACAGGTATCAATGTGCATGACCAAAACAAAACAAAAAAAAAAAAAAGAAAAGAAAAAGCAAAGAAATATGACACCTCCACAGAGGAACACAATAATTCTCTAGTAACAGACCCCAGAGAAATGAGAATCTATGAAATACCTGAAAAAGAATTCAAGGTAATGATCTTAAGGAAACTCAGTAAAATACAAGAGAACACAAATAATACAAAGGAATTGGGAAAATAATTCATAATTTGATGAGAAATTCCACATAGATATTCTTTATTGAATAATAAAAAGATAATTAAGATAATAAATATTTTTATTTAAAAGATAATTAAAATATAAAAGAATTTTTATTATTATTATTTTTAAATTTTAGATTTGGGGGTACATATGCTTGTTTGTTACATGGGTATATTGCACACTGGGATTGAGCATCTAGTGTACTCATTACCCAAATAGCAAATATTATACCTGATAGGTAATTTTTCAACCCTTATTCCCATCATACCCTCTCCCTTTTGGAGTCCCCAATGTCTATTATTTCCATCTTTATGTTCATGTGTACTCATTGTTTATCTGCCACTTATAACTGAGAACATGTGGTATTTGACTGTTTCTGAGTTAGTTTACTTAGGATAATGGCCTCCAGCTCCATCCATGTTGCTGCAAAAACCATGATTTCATTCTTTTTTATGGGCGATTACTGTTCCATGGTGTATATATGCCACATTTTCTTTAACGATTCAACTGTCAATGGACACTTAGGTTGGTTCCATGACTTTGCTATTGTAAATAGTGCTGCAATGAACATACAAGTACAGGTGTCTTTTCTATATAATGATTTCTTTTGCTTTGAGTAAATACTCAGTACTGGATTTACTGGGTCAAATGGTAGCTCTATTTTTAGTTGTTTGATAAATCTCCATACTATTTTCCATAGAGGTTGAACTAATTTACATTCCCACCAACAATGTATAAGTGTTCCCTTTGCTCTGAATCCATGCCAACATCTTTTGCTTTTCGATTTTTTAATGATAGCCATTCTGACTTGTATAAGACGATATTCTTATTGAAGTTTTAATTTGTATTTATCTGATAATTAGTGATGCTGAAAATTTTTATGTGTTTGTTAGCTGTTTGTATGTCTTCTTTTAGGAAATGTCTGTTCATATCCTTTGCCTAGCCTTTAATGGGGTTGTTTTTGGCTTTTTTTTTTTTCTTATTGAGTTGTTTGAGTGAGTTCCTTGTAAATTCTGGATATTAGTCCTTTGTCACAGGCATAATTTGTGAATATTTTCTCCAATTCTGTAGGTGGTCTGCTTACTCTGTTAATTATTTCTTTGTTGCTTATTTCTTTGCAGAGCTTTTTAGTTTAATTAAGTCCTATGTGTCTATTTTTTTTCTTGAAGTTGCTCTTGGGGTCTTTAAAAAAATTCTTTGCCAAGGCCAAAAGAGTTGGCCTAGGTTTTCTTGTAGGATTTTTATAGTTTCAGATCTTACATTTAACTCTTTAGAACATTTTTCCTAGGTTTTCTTATAGAATTTTTATAGTTTCAGGTCTTACCTTTAAGCCTTTGAACACTTAGAGTTAAGTTTTGTATGTGTTGAGAGATACGGGTCCAGTTTCATTACCCTGCATATGGCTAGCCAGTTTTCCCAGCATCATTTATTTAATAGGGTGTCCTTTCCCCATTATTTTGGTTGACTTTGTCAAAGATCAGCTGGTTGTAGGTGTGTGACTTTAAATCTGGTCTCCCTATTCTGTTCCATTGATCTATATTTTTACACCAGTACGATGTTATTTTTGCTAATATAGATTTGTAATATAATTCCAAATCAGGCAGTATTATGCTTCTGACTTTATTCTTTTTGCTTAGGATTGCTTTGGTTATTTGGTGTTCTTTTTGGTTCCATATGAACTTTGGGATTGTTTTTTCCAATTCTGTAAAAATTAGACATTGGTAATTTGATAGACATTGCATTGAATTTGTACACTGCTTTGGGCAGTATGGTCATTTTAATGATACTGATTCTTCCAATCCATAAGCACAGGAAGTTTTCCGTTTGTGTAATCTTCAACTTCTTTCATCAGTATTTTATAATTCTCCTTGTAGAGATATTTCATCTCTATGTATTCCTAGGTATTTTATTTTCCTGTGGCTTTCATAAATGGGATTGAGTTATTGATATCATTTTCAGCTTGAATGTTATTGGTGTATAGAAATGCTACTGATTTTTGTACTTTGATTTTGTATCAAAGTTGTTTACTGAGTTTGTTTATCAACTCTAGGAGTTTTTTTGGAGGAGTCTATAAGGTTTTAGGGTATATAATCATTTCATCAGTAAACAGAGATAATTTGACTCCCTCTTTTCTAATTTGGATGTCTTTTATTTCTTTATCTTGTCTTATTGCTCTGGTCAGAGCTTCCACTACTATGTTGAATAGGAGTGGTGACTGTGGACATTCTTGTCTTCTTCCAGTTCTTACAGAGAATGCTTTCAACTTTTCTCCATTCAGTATTAGGTTGGCTATGGGTTTCCCATAGATGTCTTATTATTTTGTTATATGTTCCTTTGATGCCTAGTTTGTTGAGGGTTTTTATCATTAAGGGATGTTGGATTTTATCAAACACCTTTTTGGCACCTGTTGAGATGATCATATGGTTTTAGTTTTTAGTTCTGTTTATTTGATGAATCACATTTATTGATTTGTGGATGTTGAACCATCTTTGCATCCCTGGAACAAAACCCACTTGAATTATGTTTTTTGATGTGCTGTTGGAGTCAGTTTGCTAGTATTTTGTGGAGGATTTTTGCATCTGTGTTCATCAGGGATACTGGCTTGTAGTTTCTTTTTCTCTCTCTCTCTTTTTTTTTAATTGTCCTTGCCTGATTTTGGTATCAGGGTAATACTGATTTTGTAGAATGAGTTAGGAAGGACTCCCTTCTCCTCAATTTTTTGGAATAGTTTCAATAAGATTGGTCCCAGCTCTTCTTTGTAAATCTGGTAAAAATTGGTTATAAATCCATCTGGTCCTGAGATTTTTGGGTTGTTGTTGTAAGATTTTTTTATTATTGATTTGATTTCATTACTCATTATTGGTCTGTTCAAGATTCCTATTTCTTCCTGATTCAATCTTGGGGGGTTGTATGTTTCCAGGAATTTATCAATTTCCTCTAGGTTTTCTAGCTTGTGCACATAGAGGTGTTCATAGGGGTGTCTGATGATCCATTTGTTTCTGTTGTATCAGTTGTAATGCCCCCTTACTAATTTCTGCTTGTGCTTATTTGAATCTTCTTTTATTTTACCTTGGTTAATCCAGCTAGTGGCCTGTCAATTTTGTTTATCCTTTCAAAAAATCAAATTTTTGTTTCTCTGATCCGTTATACTGCGGATTTTTACTTTCAAACTTATTTAGTTCTACTCAAATCATTGTTATTTCTTTTCTTCTACTATCTTTGGGTTTAAATTGTTCTTGTTTTTCTTTTTCCTTGAGATTTGATGTTATGTTATTAATAAGACATCTTTCTGTCTTGTTTATGTGGGCATTTACACCATAAACTTCCCTCTTAACACTGCTTTTGCTCTTTTCCCAGAGGTTTTCATATGTTGTGTCTCCGTTTTCAATTGTTTTGAAAAATGTCTTGATTCTTGCCTTAATTTTGTTGTCTTCCCAAGGATATTTCAGGAGCAAATAGTTTAGCTTCCATTAGTTTTGTAGTTTTGGAGTTCCTCTTAGTATTGATTTCTAATTTTATTCCACTATGGTCCAAGAAAATACTTGATATGATTCTGATTATTTTAACTTATTGATTGAGTGATTGATTTTTATTTTAAGTTCTGGGATACATGTGCAGAACACACAGGTATGTTACAGAGGTACACACATGCCATGGTGGTTTGCTGCACCTATCAACCCATCACTACATTTTAAGCCCCGCATGCATTAGTTATTTGTCCCGATGCTCTCCCTCCCCTTGCTCCTCTCCAACAGGCTCCAGTGTGTGTTGTTCCCCTCCCTGTGTCCGTGTATTCTCATTGATCAGCTCCCATTTATGAGTGAGAACATGCAGTGTTTGGTTTTCTGTTCCTGTGTTAGTTTGCTGAGGAGAACGGCTTCCAGCTTCATCCATGTACCTGCAAAGGACGTGATCTCATTCCTTTCTATGGGTATTCCGTGGTGTATATGTACCACATTTTCTTTATCTAGTCTATCATTGATGGGTATTTGGGTTGGGTCATTCTTATTGTGAATAGTGCCACGATAAACATACATGTGCATGTATCTTCATAATAGAATGATTGTATTCATTTGTGTATATACCCAGTAATGAGATTGCTGGGTCAAATGGTATTTCTGGTTCCAGATCCTTGAGGAATTGCCATACTGTCTTCCACAATGGTTGAACTAATTTACATTCCCACCAATAGTGTAAAAGCATTCCTATTTCTCCACAGCCCCGCCAGCCTCTATTGTTTCTTGACTTTTTAATAATCACCATTTTGACTGTCATGAGATGGTATCTCATTGTAGTTTTGATTTACAATTCTCTAATGACCAGTAATGTTAAGCTTTTTTTCATGTTTATTGGCCATGTAAATGTCTTATTTTAAGAAGTGTCTGTACATGCTCTTTGCCCATTTTTTGATGGAGTTGTTTGGTTTTTTCCTGTAAATTTGTTTATGTTCTTTGTAAATTCTGGATATTAGACATTTGTCAGATGGGTAGTTTGCAAAAATTTTCTCCCATTCTGTAGGTGGCCTGTTTGCTCTGATGATAGTTTCTTTTGCTGTGCAGAAGCTCTTTAGTGTAATCAGACCCCATTTGTCAATTTTAGCTTTTGTTGCAAATGCTTTTGGCAATTTCATCATAAAATCTTTGCCTGTGCCTATGTCCTGAATGGTATTGCCTAGGTTTTCTTCTAGGGTTTTTATGGGTTTGGGTTTTACATTTAAGTCTTTAATCAATCTTGAGTTAATTTTTGTATAAGGTGTAAGGAAGGGGTTCAGATTCCATTTTCTGCATATAGATAGCCAGTTCTCCCAGCACCATTTATTAAATAGGGAATCCTTTCCCTATTGCTTGTTTTTGTCAGGTTTGTCGAAGATCAGATGGTTGTAGATGTGTGGTCTTACTCTGAAGTCTCTATTCTGTTCCATTGGTCTATATGTCTGTTTTAGTACAAGCACCATGCTGTTTTGATTACTGTAGCCTTGTAGTATAGTTTGAAGTCAGGTAGCATGATGCCTCCAGCTTTGTTCTTTTTGTTTGGGATTGTCTTGACTATACCAGCTATTTTTTGGTTCCATATGAATTTTAAGGTAGTTTTTTCTATTTATGTGAAAAATGTCAATGTCAGTTTGATGGGAATAGCAATAAATTTATAAATTACTTTGGGCAGTATGGCCATTTTCATGATATCGATTCTTCCTATCCATGAGGATGGAATTGTTTTCCATTTGTTTTTGTCCTCTCTTATTTCCTTGAGCAATGGTTTGTAGTTCTCCTTGAAGAGGTCCTTCATGTCCCTTATTAGCTGTATTCGTAAGTATTTTATTTTCTTTATAATAATTGTGAATGGGATTCGATCCATAATTTGGCTCTCTACTTGTCTACTGTTGGTGTGCAGAAATGCTTGTGATTTTTGCACATTGATTTTGTATCCTGAGACTGCTGAAGTTGCTTAAGCAACTTATCATATCAGCTTAAGGCACTTTTGGGCTGAGATGATGGGGTTTTCTAAATATAGGATTATGTCATCTGCAAACAGAGACAATTTGACTTCCTCTCTTTCTATCTGAATACACTTTCTTTCTTTCTCTTTCCTGATTGCCCTGGCCAGAACTTCCAATACTATGTTGAATAGGAGTGGTGAGAGATGGCATCCTTGTCTTATGCTGGTTTTCAAATGGAATGCTTCCAACTTTTGTCCATTCAGTATGATTCTGGCTGTAGGTTTTTCATAAATAGCTCTTATTTTTTTGAGATACATTCCATAAATACCTAGTTTATTGAGAGTTTTTAACATGAAGGGATTTCGAATTGTATCAAAGGCCTTTCCTGCATCTGTTGAGAAAATCGTGTGGTTTTTGTCGTTGGTTCTGTTTATGCGATGGATTAAATTTATTGATTTGCATAAGTTAAAACAGACTTACATCCCAGGGATGAAGCCAAATTGATTGTGGTGTATAAGGTTTTTGATGTGAAGCTGGATTTGGTTCACCAGTATTTTATTGAAGATTTTTGCATCAATGTTGATCAAGGATATTGGCCTGAAGTTTTCTTTTTTTGTTGTGTCCCTGCTGGGCTTTTGTACCAGGATGATGCTGTCCTCATAAAATGAGTTAAGGAAGAGTCCCTCCTTTTAAGTTGTTTAGAATAGTTTCAGAAGGAATGATACCAGCTCCTCTATGTATCTCTGGTAGAATTCAGCTGTGAGTCTGTCTGGTCCTGGGCTTTTTTTGGTTGGTAGACCATTTATTACTGCCTCAATGTCAGAACTTGTTATTGGATTCAATTCAAGGATTCAACTTCTTCCTGGTTTAGTCTTGGCAGGACGTATGTGTCCAGGAATTTATCCATTTCTTCTAAATCTTTTAGTTTATTTGCGTAGAGGTGTTTATAGTATTCTCTGATGGTAATTTGTATTTCTGTGGGGCCAGTGGTGATATCCCCTGTATCATTTTTTATTGTGTCTATTTGATTCTTCCCTCTTTTCTTCTTTATTAGTCTAGCTGGCAGTCCATCTATCTTAATTTTTTCAAAAAACCAGCTCCTGGATTCATTGATTCTTTGAAGGGGTTTTCATGTCTCTGTCTCCTTTGTTTCCTCTCTGATCTTAGTTATTTCTTGTCTTCTGCTAGATTTTGAATTTGTTTGCTCTTGCTTCTTTTGTTCTTTTAATTGTGATGTTAGGGTGTCATTGTGAGATCTTTCTAGCTTTCTGATGTGGGCATTTAGTGCTATAAATTTCCCTCTTAATACTGCTTTAGCTGTGTCCCACAGATTCTGGTACATTTTCTCTTTGTTCTCATTGTTTTTAAAGAACTTCTTGATTTCTGCCTAAGTTTCACTATTTACCCTGGAGTCATTCAGGAGCAGGTTGTTTAATTTCCATGTAGTTTTGTGGTTTTGAGTGGGCTTTTTAATCTTGAGTTTGTAATGCACTGTGGTCTGAGATACTGTTTGTTATTATTTCAGTTATTTTGCATTTGCTGAGGAGTGTTTTACTTCCAATTATGTGGTCAATTTTAGAGTAAGTGCCATGTGGCACTGAGAAGAATGTATATTCTGTTACTTTTGGGTGGAGAGTTCTGTATATATCCATTAGGTACATTTGATCCAGAGCTGAGGTCAAGTCCTGAATATCCTTGTTAATTTTCTGTCTTGTTGATCATCTAATATTGACAGTGGGGTGTTAAAGTCTCCCACTATTATTGTATGGGAGTTTAAGTCTCTTTGTAGGTCTCTAAAAACTTGTTTTATGAATCTTGGTACTCCTGTATTGTGTATATATATATATATATATATATATATATATATATATATATATAGTAGTTAGCTGTTCTAGTTGCATTGATCTCCTTACCATTATGCAATGCCCTTCTTTGTCTTTTTTTTATCTTTGTTGCTTTAAAGTCTGCTTTGCCAGAAACTAGAATTGCAACCCCTGCTTCTTTCTTCTTTCCAATTGCTTGGTAAATTTTCCTCTATCCCTTTATTTTGAACCTATGTGTGTCTTTGCATGTGAAATGGGTCTCTTTAATACAGCACACCAATGGGCCTTGACTCTTTATCCAATTTGCCAATCCTTGTCTTTTAATTGGGGCATTTAGCCCATTTACATTTAAGGTTAATATTGTTATGTGTGAGTTTGATCCTGTCATCATGATGCTATCTGATTATTTTGGATACTTGTTGATGCGTTTCTTCATAGTGTCATTGGTCTTTGTATGTTAGTGTGTTTTGCAGTGGCTGGTACCAGTTTTTTCTTTCCATATTCAGTGCTTCCTTCAGGAGCTCTTGCAAGGCAGGCCTGATGGTGATGAATTCCCTCAGCATTTGCTTGTCTGTAAAGGATTTTATTTCTCCTTCATTTATGGAGCTTAGTTTGGCCAGATATGAAATTCTGGATTGAAAATTCTTTTCTTTATGAATGTCAAATATTGGCCCCCACACTCTTCTGTCTTGTAAGGTTTCTACTGAAAGATCTGCATCTGCTGTTAGCCTGATGGGCTTCCCTTTGTAGGTGACCTGGCCTTTCTCTCTGGCTGCCCTTAACATTTTTTCCTTCATTTTGACCTTGGAGAATCTGACGATTATGTGTCTTGGGGTTGATCTTCTTGTGGAGTATCTTAGTGAGGTTTTCTGTATTTCCTGAATTTGAATGTTGGTCTGCTTTGCTAGGTTGAGGAAGTTCTCCTGGATGATATCCTGAAGTGTGTTTTCTAACTTATTTCAATCTCCCTGTCTCTTTCAGGTACTCCAATCAGTTGTAGGTTTGGTCTTTTTACATAGCCCTGTAATTCTCAGAAGTTTTGTTCATTCCTTTTCATCCTTTTTTCCCTAATCTTATTTGCCTGCCTTATTTCAGCAAATAGTCTTCAGTCTCTCATATTCTTTCCTCTGCTTGATCAGTTCAGCTATTGATACTTGTAAATGCTTCACAAAGTTCTTGTGCTGGGTTTTTCAGCTCCATCGGGTCATTTATGTTCTTCTCTAAACTTGTTATTCTAGTTAGCAGCTCCTGTAACCTTTTATCATGGTTCTTAGCTTCTTTGCATTGGGTTAGAACATGCTCTTTTACCTCAGAGAAGTTTGTTATTACCCACCTTCTGAAGCCTACTTCTGTCCATTCATCCATCTCATCCTCTGTCCAGTTCTGTGCCCCTGCTGGAGAGATGTTGCAGTCATTTGGAGGAGAAGGAGCACTCTGGGGTTTTCAGCATTTTTTCATTGATTCTTCTTCATCTTCATGAGTTTGTCTAGTTTCGATCTTTCAAGGTGCTGACCCTTGGATGAGGTTTTTGTGGGGACTTTTTTGTTGATGCTGTTGTTGTTGCTGTTTGTTTGTTTTTCTTTCAATAGTCAAATCCCTCTTCTGTAGGGCTGCTGCAGTTTGCTGGGGATTAACTTTTGGCCCTATTTGTCTGGTTCACTCCCACGCCTGGAGATGTCACCTGAGGAGGCTGGAGAAAGCAAAGATGGGTGCCTGCTCCTTCCTCCGGGATCTTTGACCTCAGGTGGCACCGGCCTGATGCCAGTAGGAATGTTCCCATATAGGGTCTCCGTGACCCCTGTTGCAGAGGTTTCACCCAGTTGGGGCGATACGGAAAGCAGGACCAGTTTAACGGAGCACTTTGGCTGTCCCTTGGTGGAAGGGGTGTGATGCATTGGGGGGAAACCCACTTGTCTGGGCTGCCCAGATTCCTCAGAGCTAGCAGGAGAAAAGAATAAGTCTGCCGGTCCATGGAGACTGCAGCCACCCCTCCCACTAGGGGCTCAGGCCTAAGGAGATCAGAGTTCTGTCCTTGAGCCTCTGGCTGGAGTTGTTGGAGTTCCTGCAGGGAGGCCCCACCCAGTGAGGAGATATGGGTCAGGGTCTGGCCTGAAGAAGCAATATGGACATGGTCTGCCATAGCCATTATGCTGTACTGTGGGGAATATCTCTCAGGACCAAGCTGTCCAGCATCCCTGGCTCCAGTCAGGGTAAAGTGCAGCCTGGAGCTGTAATGATGGCAGCCCTATTGATTTATTATGACCAAACATATGAGCAAATTTGGAAAGCATTCCACGTAGAGGTGAGGATGTGTATTCTGTGGTTAGAATGTTCAGTAAGTGTCTGTAAGATACATTTGGTCTATTATCCAGTTTATTTGAATTCAGTTCACTTGTTTGAGGTTGTTTTAAAAATGGCAGGGTCCCAGGACCCCTGTTCCAGGCTTGAGAAAGTGCCTGCAGCTTTTCCTTGTGTCTTTCCCTCTCAGCATCTCCCAGCCTCTCCCCAAGTTAGCTTCAGGGCTTGGGAGAAACCAAGTGCTCTCCCTTGGCCTGGATTGCATGGATTCCTAGTGGAAAGATGAGTCAAAGAGGGAGATTCTCTGTCTGTCTCATGTACAGTGGCTTCATGCAGTTTTATCAGCTAAACACTGTAATGAGGGTTGCTTGCTCACATTCCCTTTTCCAGGATCTGGGGTGTCCTTCACTATTCTGGTGAATTTCTATTTTCCTTCCTTAATTAAAAGCTCACAGAGTTTGTCTTTATGCTCTATTTCACCATTTCAAGTAACTGAGGCACACTAAAAGCCAGAAGAAAGAATGTTTAAACTTGAAGACAGTTCTTTCAAAATAAACCAGTTAGACTAAAAAATAAATAAAATAAAACAAAAAAGAAGAAAGCCCACATGACACAAGACAACACTGAACAGATTTTTGCATTTTGGAAATTCCAAAAGGAGATAAAATGGGAAAAGGCACAGAAAACCTATTTCATAAAATAACTGGAGACTTCCCAAGTATTGAGAGAGATACAGACAGCCAGATACAGGAAGCTCAAAAATTCCTAAAGAGATTCAACCCAAAAAGGTCCTCTCTGAGATATATTTTAGTCACAAATCAAAGACAAACAGAAAATTCTGAAAACAACAACAGAAAAGTATCAAGTCACATCTACGGGAATCATCATCAGACCAACAGGAGATTTCTCATCAGAAACCTTACAGGCCAGTATAGAAAGGGATGAAATATTCAAAATGCTGAAAGAAAAAAACTTGCTAACCAAGAAAACCATACCCAACAAAGCTATACTTCAGAAATGAAAGAGAAATGAAGCCTTTCCCAAACAAGCAAAAATTGAGGGAATTCTTTAGATCCACTAGATCAGTGCTACCAGTAATAATTAGGAGAATTCTACCTCTGGAAGCAAAAGGATGATATATACCAACACAAAAACATACAAAAGCATAAAATTTACTGGTACAGCAGACACACAAAAGAGAAAGAAACCAAATATCACTACAGAAAACCATCAAACCACAAAGTAAACAGTAAGAGAAGAAAAGAACAAAACTATGCAAACAATCCAGAAAACAATTAACAAAATGACAAGTGTAAGTCCTCACCTATGAATAACAACCTTGAATGTTAATGGCTTAAATCTTTCAATTAAAAGATATAGAATGGCTGAATGGATTTTTTAAAAACCACAAAACCAAACTATATGCTCTCTGTAAGAAAATCACTCCATCTGTAAAGACACACATAGACTGAAAGTAAATGCATGGAATAAGACATTCCACACAAACAGAAACCGAAAGTATGCAGGAATAGCTATGTTTATATATGACAAAATAGACATTAAGTCAAAAAGGCATAAGAAGACACAAAGGTAAATATATAATGATAAAGGGATCAACTTACCAAAAGGATATAACAATTATAAATATATACACATTCAACACTGGAGCAACCAACTATATAAAGCAAATATTATTAGAGATTAAAAAGAGAGATAGGCCCAATACAATAATCGGGCTTCATCACACTTTTTAGTACTGGACAGATCACTAGATGGAAAATCAACACAGGAACATAGGACTTAAACTCTAGTATAGAACAAATGAACCTAACAGACATTTATAGAACATTTCACCCAATAGCTGCAGATACAAATTCTTCTCATCAACCCATGGAACATTCTTCAGGACTGACTATATGCCAGGCCACAAAATTATTCTCAACTAATATTTTTAAATATCAAAATCATATAAAATATTTTCTCAGACCACAATGGAATAAAATGAGAGATCAATAACAAGAGGAACTTTTAAAACTATACAAATATATGGAAATTAAGTAACATGCTTCTGAACAACCAATGGGTCAATTAAGAAATTTAAAAAGGGCTGGGTACGGTGGCTCATGCCTGTAATCCCAGCAGTTTGGGAGGCTGAGGTGGGCAGATCACGAGGTCAGGAAATCGAGACCATCCTGGCTAACATGGTGAAACCCTGTCTCTACTAAAAGTACAAAAAAAAAATTAGCCAGGCATGTTGGTGGGCACCTGTAGTCACAGCTACTCAGGAGACTGAGGTGGAGAATGGCATAAGTAAAACCCGGGGAGGCAGAGCTTGCAGTGAGCCAAGATCACACCATTGCACTCCAGCCTGGGTGACAGAGCAAGCCTCTGTCTCAAAACAAAAACAAAACAAAAAAACAAAAACAAAAACAAAACAAAACAAAAAAACAGAAATTAAAAAGGAAATTTTAAAACTTCTCAAAACAAATGAAAATAGATACACAATATAACAAAACCTATGAGCTATAGCAAAAGTAGTAGTAAGAAGGAAGTTTATGGCAGTAAGTGCCTCCATCAAAAAAGTAGAAAGGTTTTAAATAAACAATGGTGGAGCCAAGATGGCCAAATAGGAACAGCTCCAGTCTACAGCTCCCAGCATGAGCGACACAGAAGACAGGTGATTTCTGCTTTTCCAACTGAGGTACCAGATTCATCTCACTGGGGAATGTCAGAAAGTGGGTGCAGGACAGTGGGTGCAGCCCACCAAGCGTGAGCTGAAGCAGGTCGAGGCATTACCTCACCAAGGAAGCGTAAAGGGTCAGGGAATTCCCTTTCCTAGTCAAAGGGGTGACAGACGGCACCTGGAAAATCGGGTAACTCCCACCCTAATACTGCGCTTTTCCAACAGTCTTAGCAAACAGCACACCACAAGATTATATCCCGTGCATGGCTCAGAGGGTCCTACACCATGGAGCCTTGCTCATTGCTAGCACAGCAGTCTGAGATCAAACTGCAAGGTGGCAGTGAGGCTGGGGAGGAGCACCCACCATTGCTGAGGCTTGAGTAGGTAAACAAAGTGGCCGGGAAGCTCAAACTGGGTGGAGCCCACTGCAGCCCAAGAAGGCCTGCCTGCCTCTGTAGACTCCACCTATGGGGCAGGGCATAGCCAAATAAAAGGCAGCAGAATCCTCTGCAGACTTAAGTGTCCCTGTCTGACAGCTTTGAAGAGAGTAGTGGTTCTCCCAGCATGCAGCTGGAGATCTGAGAACGGACAGACTGCCTCCTCAAGTGGGTCTCTGAACCCCGAGTAGCCTAACTGGGAGGCACCCCCCAGTAGGGGCAGACTGACACCTCACATGGCCAGGTACTCCTCTGAGACAAAACTTCCAGAGGAACAATCAGGCAGCAACATTTGCTGCTCACCAATATCCACTGTTCTGCAGCCTCCACTGCTGATACCCAGGAAAACAGGGTCTGGAGTGGACTTCCAGCAAACTCCAACAGACCTGCAGCTGAGGGTCCTGACTGTTAGAAGGAAAACTAACAAACAGAAGGACATCCACACCAAACTCCCATTTGTACGTCCCCATCATGAAAGACCAAAGATAGATAAAACCACAAAGATGGGGAAAAAACAGAGCAGAAAAATTGGAAACTCTAAAAATCAGAGCACCTCGCCTCCTCCAAAGGAATGCAGCTCCTCACCAGCAATGGAACAAAGCTGGACGGAGAATGACTTTGATGAGTTGAGAGAAGAAGGCTTCAGATGATCAAACTACTCTGAGCTAAAGGAGGAAGTTCAAACCCATGGCAAATAAGTTAAAAACCTTGAAAAAAAATTAGACTAATGGCTAACTAGAATAACCAATGCAGAGAAATCCTTAAAAGACCTGATGGAGCTGAAAACCATGGCATGAGAACTACATGACAAATGCACAAGCCTCAGTAGCCGATTGAATCAACTGGAAGAAAGGGTATCAATGATGGAAGATCAAATGAATGAAATGAAGCGAGAAGAGAAGTTTAGAGAAAAAAGAACAAAAAGAAATGAACAAAGCCTCCAAGAAATATGGGACTATGTGAAAACAACACCAAATCTACTTCTGATTGGTGTACCTGAAAGTGACGGGGAGAATGGAACCAAGTTGGAAAACACTCTGCAGGATACTATCCAGGAGAACTTCCCCAATCTAGCAAGGCAGGCCAACATTCAAATTCAGGAAATACAGAGAATGCCACAAAGATACTCCTTGAGAAGAGCAACTCCAAGACACATAATTGTCAGATTCACCAAAGTTGAAATGAGGGAAAAAATATCAAGGGCAGCCAGAGAGAAAGGTCAGGCTACCCACAAAGGGAAGCCCATCAGACTAACAGCTGATCTCTCGGGAGAAACTCTACAAGCCAGAAGAGAGTGGGGGCCAATATTCAACATTCTTAAAGAAAAGAACTTTCAACCCAGAATTTCATATCCAACCAAACTAAGCTTCATAAGTGAAGGAGAAATACAATCCTTTACAGACAAGCAAATGCTGAGAGATTCTGTCACCACCAGGCCTGCCCTACCAGGCCTTCCCTCCTGAAGGAAGCACTAAACATGGGAAGGAGCAACAGGTACCAGCCACTGCAAAAACGTGACAAATTGTAAAGACCAATGAGGCTATGAAGAAACTGCATCAACTAATGAGCAAAATAAGCAGCTAACATCATAATGACAGGATCAAATTCACACATAACAATATTAACCTTAAATGTAAATGGGCTAAATGCTCCAATTAAAAGACACAGACTGGAAAATTGGATAAAGAGTCATGACTCATCAGTGTGCTGTATTCAGGAAACCCATCTCACGTGCAGAGACACACATAGGCTCAAAATAAAGGGATGGAGGAAGATCTACCAAGCAAATAGAAAGCAAAAAAAAGCAGAGGTTGCAATCCTAGTCTCTGAAAAAACAGACTTTAAACTAACAAAGATCAAAAGAGACAAAGAAGGCCATTACATAACGGTAAAGGGATCAATTAAACAAGAAGAGCTAACTATCCTAAATATACATACACCCAATACAGGAGCACCCAGATTCATAAAGCAAGTCCTTAGAACCTACAAAGAGACTTAGACTCCCAGACAACAATAATAGGAGACTTTAACACCCCACTGTCAACATTATACAGCTCCATGAGACAGAAAGTTAACAAGGATATCCAGGAATTGAACTCAGCTTTGCACCAAGCGGACCTAGTAGATATCTACAGAACTTTCCACCCCAAATCAACAGAATATACATTCTTCTCGGCACCACATCCCACTTACTCCAAAATTGACCACATAGTTGGAAGTAAAGCACCCCTCAGCAAATGTGAAAGAACAGAAATTATAACAAACTGTCTCTCAGACCACAGTGCAATCAAACTAAAACTCAGGATTAAGAAACTCACTCAAAACTGCTCGACTACATGGAAACTGAAGAACCTGCTCCTGAATGACTACTGGGTACATAATGAAATGAAGGCAGAAATAAAGATGTTCTTTGAAACCAATGAGAACAAAGACACAACATACCAGAATCTCTGGGACACATTCAAAGCAGTTTGTAGAGGGAAATTTATAGCACTAAATGCCCACAAGAGAAAACAGGAAAGATCTAAAATTGACACCCTAGCATCACAATTAAAAGAACTAGAGAAGCAAGAGCAAACACATTCAAAAGCTGGCAGAAGGCAACAAATAACTAAGATCAGAGCAGAACTGAAGGATATAGAGACACAAAAAACCCTTCAAAGAATCAATGAATCCAGGAGCTGGTTCTTTGAAAAGATCAACAAAATTGATAGACCGCTAGCAAGAATAATAAAGAAGAAAAGAGAGAAGAATCAAATAGACGCAATAAAAAATGATAAAGGGGATATCACCACCGATCCCACAGAAATACAAACTACCATCAGAGAATACTATAAACACCTCTACGCAAATAAACTAGAAAATCTAGAAGAAATAGATAAATTCCTCAACACATACACCCTCCCAAGACTAAACCAGGAAGAAGTTGAATCTCTGAATAGACCAATAATAGGCTCTGAAATTGAGGCAATAATTAATAGCTTACCAACCAAAAAAAGTCCAGGACCTGATGGATTCACAGCCGAATTCTACCAGAGGTACAAGGAGGAGCTGGTATCATTCCTTCTGAAACTATTCCAATTAATAGAAAAAGAGGGAATCCTCCTTAACTCATTTTATGAGGCCAGCATCATCCTGATACCAAAGGCTGGCAGAGATGCAACAAAAAAAGAGAATTTTAGACCAATATCACTGATGAACATTGATGCAAAAATCCTCAATAAAATACTGGCAAACCAAATCCAGCAGCACATCACAAAGCTTATCCACCATGATCAAGTGGGCTTCATCCCTAGGATGCAAGGCTAGTTCAACATATGCAAATCAATAAATGTAATCCAGCATATAAACAGAACCAAAGAACAAAAATCATATGATTATCTCAATAGATGCAGAAAAGGCCTTTGACAAAATTGAACAACACTTCATGCTAAAAACTCTCAATAAATTAGGTATTGATGGGACGTATCTCAAAATCATAAGAGCTATCTATGATGAACCCACGGCCAATATCATACTGAATGGGCAAAAACTGGAAGCATTCCTTTGAAAACTGGCACAAGACAGGGATGCCCTCTCTCACCATTCCTATTCAACATAGTGTTGGAAGTTCTGGCGAGGGCAATCAGGCAGGAGAAGGAAATAAAGGGTATTCAATTAGGAAAAGAGGAAGTAAAATTGTCCCTGTTTGCAGATGACATGATTGTATATCTAGAAAACCCCACTGTCTCAGCCCAAAATCTCCTTAAGCTGATAGGCAACTTCAGCAAAGTCTCAAGATACAAAATCACTGTGCAAAAATCACAAGCATTCTTATACACCAATAACAGACAAACAGAGAGCCAAATCATGAGTGAAATCCTATTCACAATTGCTTCAAAGAGAATAAAATACCTAGGAATCCAACTTACAAGGGATGTGAAGGACCTCTTCAAGGAGAACTACAAACCACTGCTCAATGAAATCAAAGAGGATACAAACAAATGGAAGAACATTCCATGCTCATGGGTAGGAAGAATCAATATCGTGAAAATGGCCATACTGCCCAAGGTAATTTATAGATTCAATGCCATCCCCATCAAGCTACCAATGACTTTCTTCACAGAATTGGAAAAAACTACTTTAAAGTTCATATGGAAACAAAACAGAGCCCACATCGCCAAGTCAATCCTAAGCCAAAAGAACAAAGCTGGAGGCATCACGCTACCTGACTTCAAATACTACAAGGCTATAGTAACCAAAACAGCATGGTTGGTACCAAAACAGAGATATAGGCCAATGGAACAGAACAGAGTACTCAGAAATAATGCTGCGTATCTACATCCATCTGATCTTTGACAAACCTGACAAAAACAAGAAATGGGGAAACAATTCCCTATTTAATAAATGGTGCTGGGAAAACTGGCTAGCCATATGTAGAAAGCTGAAACTGGATCCCTTCCTTACACCTTACACAAAAATTAATTCAAGATGGATTAAAGACTTAAATGTTAGACCTAAAACCATAAAAACCCTAGAAGAAAACCTAGGCAATACCATTCAGGACATAGGCATGAGCAAGGACTTCATGTCTAAAATACCAAAAGCAATGGCAACAAAAGCCAAAATTGACAAATGGGAACTAGTTAAACTAAAGAGCTTCTGCACAACAAAAGAAACTACTATCAGAGTGAACAGGCAACCTACAGAATGGGAGAAAATTTTTGCAATCTACTCATCTGACGAAGGGCTAATATCCGGAATCTACAATGAACTCAAACAAATTTACAAGAAAAAAACAAACAAGCCCATCAAAAAGTGGACAAAGGAAATGAACAGACACTTCTCAAAAGAAGACATTTATGCAACCAACAGACATATGAAAAAATGCTCATCATCACTGGCCATCAGAGAACTGCAAATCAAAACCACAATGAGATACCATCTCACACCAGTTAGAATGGCGATCATTAAAAAGGAAACAACAGGTGCTGCAGAGGATGTGGAGAAATAGGAACACTTTTACACTGTTAGTGGGACTGTAAACTAGTTCAACCATTGTGGAAGTCAGTGTGGCGATTCCTCAGGGATCTAGAACTAGAAATACCATTTGACACAGCAATCCCATTCCTGGGTATATACCCAAAGGATTATAAATCATGCTGCTATAAAGACACATGCACACGTATGTTTATTGCGGCACTATTCACAATAGCAAAGACTTGGAACCAAGCCAAATGTCCAAGAATGATAGACTGGATTAAGAAAATGTGACACATATACACCATAGAATACTATGCAGCCATAAAAAATGATGAGTTCGTGTCCTTTGTAGGGACATGGATGAAGCTGGAAACCATCATTCTCAGCAAACTATCGCAAGGACAACAAACCAAACACTGCATGTTCTCACTCATAGGTGGGAATTGAACAATGAGAACACATAGACACAGGAAGGGGAACATCACACACTGGGGCCTGTTGTGGGGTGGGGGTAGGGGGGAGGGATAACACTAGGAGATATACCTAATGTTAAATGACGAGTTAATGGATGCAGCACACCAACATGGCACATGTATACATATGTAACTAACCTGCATGTTGTGCACATGTACCCTAAAACTTAAAGTATAATAAAATAAATAAATAAACAACAACACACCTCAAGGAAATAGAAATGCAAGAATAAACCAAATCCCAAATTAGAAGAAGGAAATAAATAATAAAGATCAGAACAGAATTAAACCAAATAAAGACTTAAAAGAGCTTTAAGATCAACAAAACAAAAGTTTTGTTTTTTGAAAAGATATATAAAATTGACAATCCCCTGGCTAGACTAAGAAAAAAATGGAAAAAAATAAACAAAATTGGAAACAAAAAGGGAGATATTACAACTGATACCACAGAAACTCAAACAATCGTTAAAGACAATTATGAACAACTATATGTCAAAAAAATTGGAAAATCTAGAGAAAATAAATTCCTGGATACCTATAACCCACCAGGATTGAACCAGGAAGAATAGAAAACCTGAACAGACCAATAATGAGTAGGATGCCTGTAACCTACCAAGTTTGAACCAGAAAGAATAGATAACCTGAACAGACCAATAACAAGTAATAAGATCAAATCAGTAATATAATTCCCCCCTAAAAAATAAGTCCAGAATCAGATGGCTTTGTTGCTGAATTCTACCAAACTCATAAGAAACTAACACCAGTTCTTCTCAAACTATTCTAAAAAAAAAGAAGAGAAGGGAATTCACCCTATCTCATCCTATGAGGCCAGCATTACCCTGACATCACAACTAGACAAGGATGCAACCAGAAAGAAATTACAGGGCAATATCCGTGGTGAACATAGATGCAAAAATCTGCAAAGAAATCAATCCAATAATACATTAAAAAGATAATATACAATGAGCAAATGACATTTATCCCAGGGATGCAAGGATGGTTCAACATACATAAATTAATAAATGTAATACATCACGTAAACAGAATGAAGGGCAAAAGCCATATAATCATCTCAATAGATGAAGGAAAAGCACTTGAAAAATTCAACATCCCTTCATGGTAAAAACTTTCAACAAATTAGGAACAAAAGGCATATATCATAACACAATAAAGGCCATATATGACAAACCAACAGCTAACATCATACTGAATGGGAAAAAGTTGAATGCCTTTCCTGTAAGAACTGGGGCAAGACAAAGATGCCCACTTTTCCTTTCTTATTCAGAATAATGCTGGAAGTCCTAGCCAGAGCAATTAGGTGAGAGAAAGAAAGAAAGAGCATCCAAATTAGAAAAGAGAAAGTTAAATGGTCCCTTTTTGCGGATGACATAATCTTATATATAGAAAAACCTAAAGACTTCATAAAAAAACTCTTATAACTGATAAAGTCAGTAAAGTTGCAGAATACAAAATTAGCATACCAAAATCAATAGTATTTCTATACACCAATAATGGACTAGCTGAAAAAGAAATCAAGAAATCAATCCCATTTGCAGTAGCTGCAAAAAAAAGAGAATACCCTAGAAATAAATGTAACTATGAAAGTGAAGGATTTCTGCGATGAAAACTATAAAACACTGATGAAATAAATTGAAGAGGAAATAAACAAATGGAAAGACATTCCATGTTCATGGATTGAAAGAATTAATATTGTTATAACAACTGTACTACCCAAAGCAATCTACAGATACAAAGCAATCCCTATAAAAATACTAATTACATTCTTCACAGAAATAGAAAAAAAATCCTAAAGTTCATATGGAACTACAAAAGACCCAGAATAATCAAAGCAACACTAAGCATGAAGAACAAAGCTAGAGACATCACACCACCTGACTTCAAAATATATTACAAAGCTATAATAACTAAAACAACATGGTATTTTATATTGGTGTATAAAGTTATTATTTAGCTATAATAACTAAAACAACATGGTATATTTATAAAAACGGACATACAGAGCAATGAAACAAAACAGGAAACCCATAAATAAATCCACGTTATTTACAGCCAACATGTTTTTGACAAAGGCTCCAAGAACATATACATTTGGGAAAGGACAGTCTTTTCAATAAATGATGCTAGGAAAACTGGGTATCCCTATACAGAAGAATGAAACTAGACCACCATTTCTCACCATATATGAAAATCAATTGAAAATGGATTAAAGACTTAAATATAATATTCAAAAATACAAAACTACTAGAAGAAAACATAGGTGAAACACTTCAGGACAGTGGCCTAGGCAAATATTTTATGAGTAAGACTTCAAAAGCGCAGGCAACCAAAAAAAAAAAATAGATAAATAGGACTATATCAAATGTAAAGGCTTCTGCACAAAAAAACAAAATAATCAAATAGAGTGAAGAGATAACCTAAAATGGGAGAAAATATTTGCAAACTATTTACCCAACAAGAGTCTAATATCCAGAACATACAAGGAACTAAAGAAATTCAATAGGCCAGGCACAGTGGCTCATGCCTGTAATCCCAGCATTTTGGGAGGCCAAGGTGGGTGGATCACAAGGTCAGGAGATCGAGACCATCCTGGCTAACACGGTAAAACCCTGTCTCTACTAAAAATACAAAAAATTAGCCAGACATGATGGTGGGCGCCCGTAGTCCCAGCTACTCGGGAGGCTGAGGCAGGAGAATGGTGTGAACCCTGGAAGCAGAGCTTGCACTGAGCCGAGATAGCGCCACTGCACTCCAGCCTGGGCGACAGAGTGTGACTCCACCTAAAAAAAAAAAAAAAAAAAAAAAAGAGAAATTTAATAACAAAAAAAATCTTATTAATGGGCAAAGCATCTAAATAGATATTTTTCAAAACAAGATATGCAGATGCCTAACAAGTATATGAAAAATACTCAACATCACTAATTATCAGATTAATGTAAATCAAAACCACAATGAGGTCATATCTCACCCCATTTAGAATGGCTCTTATCAAAAAGACAAAAAAAATGAATGCTGGTGAGGATGTGGAGAAAAGAGAATTCTTATACACTTGCTGGTAATGTAAATTAGTAGAGCCATTATGGAAAGTAGTATGGAGTCTTCTCAAAAAGATAAAAATAGTATTACCATATAATCCAGCAATTCCATGACTGTGTATTTATCCAAAGGAGAGAAAGTCAGTATATGGAAGAAATATCTACACCCTCATGTTTATTGAAACATTAGCCATGATAGCCAAGATATGGAATCAACCTAAATGTGCATCAATAGACGAACGGATCCAGTTAATGTGGTATATACACATAATGGAATACTATTCAGTCATAAAAAGTAATATAATCCTGTTATTACTATGGCTATGTGGATGACCCTGGAGGACATTATGATAAATGAAGTAAGTCAGGCACAGAAAGATAAACGCCACATGTTCCCAGTCATATGTGGAAGCTTTAAAAAGTTGAGCTAATAGAAATAGGGAGTAGAATTGTGGTTGTTACAGGCTGGAAAGGATAGGGTGGAGGGGAGGATAGGAAGAGAGTTAACAGATACAAAATTACAGCTAGATAGGAGGAATAAGTTCTAGTGTTCTACAGCACTGATGGGCAAATATGGTTAACTGTAATATAATCTACTGTATATTTTCAAAAAGCTAGAAGAGATAATTTTAAATCTTTCCAAAACAAAGAAATGATAAATGTCTAAGGTGATGAGTATGCTAATTACCCCGATTTGATCATTACACATTGTATACATGTATTGAGATATCACTCTGTATCCCATAAATATGTACAATTATTACATGTCAACTAAAAATAAAAGGGAGAAAAATAATCTCTACTTGAGGAGAATTAAATAAATTAAGTTAAAAAAAATTTATGCTGAAAGAAAAAATCTATATCCAGAATTCTGTATCTAGAATTCTATATCCAGTAAAAAAAAAAAATTCTTCAAAAATGTATCCAGAAAGATACATTTTCTGGTAAATGAAATCTAAAATAATCCATAGCCAGCAGACTCAAAACTAAAAAAAAAAGGGCTAAGAGAATTCTTCAGTCTAAAGTGAAATAATACCAAATGGAAATTTTGATTTACAGAAAGATACAGAGAGCATCAAAAATAATTTTAAAAATAGGTAATAGAGAATTTTAAAATATAAAATATTTTTGAAAGAAAATTACTTTTTCTAGCAAATATAATGACTAAAATACTATGAGGTTTATAACATGTAAAAGCAAAACATAAAACAACAATAGTGCCAGGAGAAAATTCTCCATGGGTATCTTGTGTTTCTGAAGCTGTTCTGAGAAGTGGCACTGACTTCGTTTGATCCGGAATATCTTCTTAAGATTATTTTTACAGTGAACAGTTTTGGAAATAGTGTCTCCCTCAGGAGGCTTGCTAACCATTATAAAAGAATCAGATTTCCTACACTTGGGATTGCTCTCCTAGAATGCAACCGACAGCATGTGCAAGTGTTACCTGGTCTTTTTCATGTTGCCCTTTAGGAATTGGAGTCTTAAGTCTTCCACTATGGTCTGTGAAACTACAGCAAGCTAACTGTTAGCTTGCAAGTAATGTAAAATTTCAGACCCTCCACAGTGCTTGACACACAGCAAGAGTCCCACTGAAACACAAGCTATGGTTGCTGCTCAAGCCACTTGACCATCTGTGTCAAAGGTCAGCAGGTAAGAGAGGAGTTACAGCAATGGCTATTGACCCTGCCATCAGGAGAGGTGAAGCTGCTGTTATACAGTGATAGCAGAGAAGAATGTTTTGCATGTAAGTGATATCTTTGGGTGAATCAGTACTTTCTTGCCAATTTTGACAGTAGATGAACAATTGCAGCAGTCATGGCCTGAGAAGGGCATGGTAACCAAGGATTCAGAACTCTCAAGGTTTAAGGTTTTGTAACACCGAGTTAGCCACCAAGACCAGCAGAGATGCTAGATGAGGGTGAGAAAATCTAGAATAGAGAGCAGAGAGGGAAGATTATGAGTATCAGTTTCAGTCCTAAGAACGCCTACATTGCAAGGGTTGTAGTTTGTCCCATTTGCTTTCTCTTACTGGTTTCTAAAAGAGGTCTTCCAGAATCCTAGAAGATCTGCTCCTCAAATGAAGAAATAAATGCAAGCAGCTCAAGAGGTGGGCTGTAGTGAATGTTGTGATGTACCGCTGAAATCCCTTTGGGATCATAGAACTTATTTTCCCAGAAGCTGGGAGTGCTGCCAGAATAAATGATTTATTTCAGCTGAAGAGAGCCTGTATCCGATAATTGATATGGAATATAAAGGCTATGCCCCCCTCATCCTGACTCTGAACAACTCTCAGTAACCACCTTGGCTTCATTTTCCCATGTGGTCAACTGAGGCTTTGTTGAGACTGAATTGCAGCCCAGCTTCTCCCTCTGCTCAATCTTACTTTCGCTCCTTCCCTTCCACATGTGTTGATCCCAATCACCCTCCTTAATAAACTCCCTTCTATCAGAGTCTCAAAGTCGGCTTCCTGGAGGGCTGAACCTGCAAAATAGACCAATGGGACAGATTCAGCAGACCATAAACCAAGCCCGACAAATATATGGATTCTTGATTTATGAGAAAGGTGGAATAGCAGAACAGATTTTCCAGTAAGTCATGAAAGGTAAATTTGTTATCCATATGGAAAAAGTGAAATTGAACACTATATCACACTGCCTACACAAATATCATTTCCAGGTGATTTAAAGATCTAAATGAAAAAGGTAAAATGCCAAAGATTTTAGAAGAATCATCATGAATCTGGGGTACATAGGATTTCTTAAGCACCTCACAAAAAGCACTAAAGAGAAATATTTGTTATTTAAAATTAGGAATTTCTATACATTAAAAAATATCACATAAGAATACAGAGACGGCCGGGCGCGGTGGCTCACGCTTGTAATCTCAGCACTTTGGGAGGCCGAGGCGGGCGGATCACAAGGTCAGGAGATCGAGACCACAGTGAAACCCCGTCTCTACTAAAAATACAAAAAATTAGCCAGGCGTGGTGGTGGGCGCCTGTAGTCCCAGCTACTCGGAGAGGCTGAGGCAGGAGAATGGTGTGAACCGGGGAGGCGGAGCTTGCAGTGAGCCGAGACTGCGCCACTGCACTCCATCCTGGGCGACAGAGCGAGACTCCGTCTCAAAAAAAAAAAAAAAAAAAAAAAAAGAATACAGAGACAAGCCACAGAGAAGAGAAGATATGAACAACCTATAACCAAAAACAGTCCAGGGGCCAGATTATATAAAGAATACCTACAAACAAATGAGGATGAAGGAGATAAGCCAATTTTTTAAATTGATCAACTTGGCCAACAAAGACTTGAAAAAGCAATTAACCCCATTAGCTAATAATGAAATACTAAAACTCTGATGAAATATAATTAATTAGATTGGCAAAAATAATTTATTAATTTTAACTTTTATTTTAGATCGGGAGGTACATGTGCAGGTATGTTACATGAGTATACCGCCCGACACTGAGGTTTGCGGTACAAATGATCCTGTCACCCAAGTAGTGAGCGTAGTACTCAATAGGTAGTTTTTCAGCCCTTGTTCCACTCCCTGCTACCCCCAGCCCATGGACCCCAGTGTCTATTGTTCCTTTCTTTATGTCCCTGTTTACCCAATGTTTATCTCCAACTTAGAAGTGAGAATATGCACTATTTGGTTTTCTGTTCTTATGTTAATTCTCTTAAAATGATGGCCTCCAGCTGCATCCATATTGCTGCAAAGTACACGATTTCACTGTTTTTATGGCTGTGTAGTATTCCATAGTGTATATGTACCACATTTTCATTATTCAATCCAGCACTGTTGGGCTCCTAGGTTGATTCCATGTTTTTGCTATTTTGAATAGTGCTGCAATGAACACATACATGCATGTGTCATTTTTGTAGAACGACTTGTTTTCCTTTGGGTATATACCCAGTAATGCGATTGCTGAGTCATACGATAGTTCTGCTTTAAGGTCTTTGAGAAATCTCCAAACTGTTTTCCATAGAGTTAAACTAATTTACATCCCCACCAACACTGTGTAAGTGTTCCCTTTTTGCTACAGCCTCACCAGCATCTGTTCTTTTTTGACTTTTTAAGTAATAGCCATTCTGACTAGTGTGAGATGGTATCTCATTGTGGTTTTGATTTACATTTCTCTGATGATTAGTGATGTTGAGCATTTTCTCATGTTTGTTGTGTGTCTTCTTTTGAGAAGCGTCTGTTCATGTCCTTTGTAGATTGGCAAAATAGTTTTTTATTTTATTTTTTTGAGATGAAGTCTCGCTCTGTCACCCAGGCTGGAGTGCAGTGGCACGATCTCGGCTCACTGCAACCTCCACCTCCTGGGTTCAAGTGATTCTCCTGCCTCAGCCTCCTGAGTAGCTGGGATTACAGGTGCACACCACCATGCCCAGCTAATTTTTGCATTTTTAGTAGAGACAGGGTTTCACCATGTTTGTCAGGCTGGTCTCCATCTCCTGACCTTGTGATCTACCCACCTCAGCCTCCCAAAGTGCTGGGATTACAGGCGTGAGCCACCATGCCTGGAGCAAAATATCTTTAAGCTGGTGATATTTAGCACTGGTGCAGATATACAGCATCGGGAAGCCTCCCACTCTGATGATGGCACTGTAAATTGGTACAATCGTAGTATTGTGTAAGTTTGAAGATAAATATAGTTTATCAGCCAGCAATTCCTCTCCCAACAATATAACAATATAACCCAGAGCAGGGTTTGTCAGGCTCAGCACTATTGACTTTATAGGTGTGTTAATTCTTTGTCATGGGTGGCTGTCCTGTGCGTTGTAGATTGTTTAGCAGGACTCCAACTTCTACCTACTAGATGCCAGTGGCACTTGCCAGTTGTTACAATAAAAAAAGTCTCAAAACGTTGACAAATGTCTCCTAGGAAGCAAAATCTCCTTAGTTGAGAATCAGTCTCCTGTAGCATCATTTCTAATTGCTGAAATCACAAAACAATCCAAGTGCTAATCAAAAATGAAATAAATTATTATAGTGTAGAACATACAAGCTCTAGTTACTATATAGCAATTAAAATTTTTTAAATTGTATTCATTAACAATATATGCCTTACAAACATTATATTGGGTGAAAAAAAAACACTTGTGTTTTTACACAAAAGAATATACATTATGATGCCATATATATTATATATAAGAAAAAAGCCAAAACTGTATGTTTTAGGGATCTTTACATGGGCAGGAAGTAATGGAAAGCAGGGAAATGACTACTATAAAGGTAAATCTTCCTAAGGAGGTAGGCACAGTTTGGGAAAAACAGAACGCTCATATTTTCTTGATGTTGAAATGTTCTACTCTTGATTCAGCTAGTAGTGAGATGAGTACTATCTTTATAACTATTTTAAAACTATATGTAAGTGTAGTACTCTTCTCAGTATGTATGATATATTTTGAAATTTTATAAGAAATGTATAAATAGAAGTCCTGTCTTGACTCATTTCTCCAAATAGCATATCCATGCCTTTCCTCACCTTTACAGACCTTTATTGAAAAAACTCCTTCAAAAACTTGTTGAAATTCACTGTCTGTCTTCCTTCGTTTCCTTCTCTTTTGAACACACTTTAATCTATAACCACTATTGCTCTGCTGGAAATATTACTATAAGATTGCTTCTCAGCAGTATTTAACATAAATGGTCACTTCCTGCTTCCTGAAATATTTTCTCCACTCGGCTATCAAGACACTTCACTCTCTCGATTTTCTCCCAACCTCACTGGCTACTCATCCTTAGACTACTTTTCTTGTCCCTCCTTATCTTTGAGAGCTTTTGTTTGTATGCTTAATAATTTTTTTGTAAAATGTATAGACAGTAATATAGTGAAATGCACAACTCTTATGTGTCCAATATGATGAAAAATGTATATAAGCATATGTCCTGTACACTTATCAACATAGGCATTTCTATCACCCCTAAGAGCTCCCAAGTCCAAGACCTTTTAAAGTTAGAGTGTCCCAGAGCTCAAGTCTTGGGACCTCTTCTCTTTTCTATCTTACACTCATTTACTCATTGATGCCATCCTGGCTCTTGGCTTTAAATACTATCTATGTGCCTATGACTTCCACACTTATATCTGCATCCTGGACCTTTCCTCTTATTTCCTTCCCAATATTTCCTCTTAGATGTCTAACAGGCATGGCAAATCTCAAACATATCTAAACTAGGTTCCTCAGCTTTCTTCCAAACCTGCTCCTTCCACAGTTTTCTCCAAATCAATTACTGACAACTCTACTCTCCTAGTCTGTCAAGCCATAGATTCATCTCTAACTTCCCTCCTTTTCACACCCCCCAACATTTAATTTACATGCAAATTCCTTTGGCTCTTTTTTCTATATGTATCCAGAATCTAATCACATCTTCTAAACCTTCATTGCTCCCAGCCTGGGCAAAGTCTCCATTACCTCTTACCTGGATTGCCGCCTTCTTGTTTCCAACCTCACTCCTCTTTTTGTCTATTCTCAGTATAACCAGAGGGATTCTATGAAAGCCTAAGTCAGATCATGCCGCTCTTCTGTTCAAAACCCGCCAACGACTTTGCAACTCACTCAGAATAAATTCAACCTTTTTATGGAGACACCCAGGACGCTGTAGGGTCTGGCTCCCATTACTTTGACCTCTTCTCCTTCTAATCTAGTTCACTCTGCTCCACATACAATGACCACTGTTCCTCATTCACACCTGGCCAGCTCCCTTCTCAGGGCCTTTCCATTTGCAGAGACTTCTACCTGACATGCCCCTCCCTGTGAAACCTAGGTGACTATCTCCCTTATCTCTAATCTTTACCAGAACATCATCTTCTCAGTAAAACCTTCCCCATTGAAAACTGTCATCCCCTCCCAACACAGTGATTTGTTTTTCTCCATCAGCTTTATCATCTTCTAACATATTATATATTTTTGTTGACTTTGCTTTTTTAATTTGCTTTTTCCTATTAGAATGTGAACTCCATGAGGGTGAAGATTTTCTTTTTTTTTTTTTTTTTTTTTTTTTTGGCCAGGTATTGTTCTATGAACTAACAGCAATTGGCAGAAAACCCAACAAATATTTGCTGGATGCTGTTGAATGCAAAGTGATTAAAAATAAAAACTTAAAATACTAGTGAATAAGTTTAACAAGAAGGGATAAGACCAATAAGATATTTCATATATAAAAAATATTTCACAACTTTTAAAAACCATAACATTTATTGAAGGACAAAATAAAGATCTGAAATATGTTAAAAAAAAAACCCACATTCTTGGATGTAAAGATGTAATGCCATTAAAGCTTCAATTATTTTGATTGATGCATTTATATGAAAGAGAAAATACCCCCTCAAAACCCTCCCCAAAACAGTGTTAAAACAGGATAATGTGGGAAGATTTGTTTTAATAGATATCAAAATATACTATTAAGTGATTTTAATCAGATCAATATTATATTGGTAAGAGAATAAACAAATAGATCATTGAGAACAAAGATTCATGAAATAGATTCCAGAATATGTGAAATTTTTAATACAAGACAAGGGCATCAGCTCGATTGAGTAGGAAAACAATAAATTGTTTACTAAATGATACTAGCACAAGTGGTCATTCATTTGGAATTAAATTAGATTGTATTTCTATCTCATACCATATACAAAATAAATGTCAAAATAATTAAAATGTAGAAACAAAATCTATAATACTAAAAGTGCAATCTAAGTGTAGGAAGAATCTACTCAAACAAGATAATAAGCTGGACAATATGAAAGAAAATATGCATACATTTGTATAAAAATAAAATATTGTTGGTTGATTCATTAATTTCATCAAGATTATTGAGTTTCTACCTCTGTGTTAGTTGTAGACATTAAATCAGTTACAATTTAAAGCAGGATGCTGAACAAAGGCCTTACCGAAAAGATAATTACATGATCCAAAGCAAGATTTGAAGGAGGTGAGGGAGCAGGCCATGTGGAACTCACCAAGCAGAGAAGACAGTAAGTGCAAAGGCCCTAAAGTGGGAATAGGCTTAGCATGTTTGAAGAACAAAAAGAAGGCCAGTGTGGCAAGAGCAGAATAAGCAAGTGGGAAAGTGAAAGGGCATGAAGTTGGAGAGGCATGAAGAGGCTAGACTTCATAACTTTTTATAAGCCATGATGACACTGGATTTTACTCTGGGTAAGATGGGAACCAATGTACCTCTTAGGTTGCTTTTGTCAAAAAAAGTATTATATTAGCAAAGCTTTATTGAAATTAGCAATTTTTTTATCCCAAACCTTTATTTTGAGAATAGACTGGTAGGGAGGAGGGTGGCAGCCAAGGAAGGCAACAGGGAGATAAGTTATAGGCTATTGTGACTCTCCAGGCCAGAGATGATGGTCGCCTTCACCAGGATAGAAGCAACAGAGATGGAAAAAAGTAGTCAGATTCTGGCATTTTTTTGAAAGTATAATCATCAGAATTTGCTGGCAGATTGGATATGGATTGAGAGAGAACAATTAACAGTGAATATTAATTCCAAGAGTTTCAGCCTAACTTAATTGGAAGGATGGAGATACCGATAACAGGAGACCAATAACTGCATTTTTTTACAAATTGAAGATTTGTGGCAACTTTGCATCAAGTAAGTCTATTGACACCATTTTTCCAGCAGCATATGTGCACTGCATCTCTGCATCATATTTTGGTAATTCTTGCAATACTTCATCTTTTATGGTGTTCTTACATCTTTTATGGTGATACTGCTGATGGGGGCAATGTAGGGGGAAGATGAGGAATTCCATTTTTGCCCATAGTAGCTCTGAGATTCATATTAGACTTCTAAGTGAAGATGCTGAGTTTTAAACTGGGATTTAAAAAAATCAACTTTAGACTTTCAGCTTTCATATTTTTTCCTTCCTAAAAGTGATCTACCTGGAAAACTAACTGACTCATTCACTCTAAGGCTCATATAGTTAGTCTTTTCCTTCCTCCCCTTTTACAAATATCCTCTCCACTTTGCAATGCTCAGAGGACTGAACTACCATAGCAAACCACTCCAGAGATCTTTTCTCTTTGCCAAGATAAATGACAACAACCTGGATGGAGGTAGCTGTATCAGTCTGGTTTCCAGAGTGGGGATAAAGTACAGCAGAGTGCCCAGCTAATCCAAGATGGCATGCTGAATGAGAAATAATTAAGCCTTGCTACTTTAAGTCACTGAAATTTGGGGGTTGTTTGTTACTGCAGCACAAATTACCTATCCTGACTGATACAGAGACATGCTTCTAACCATTCTAAACTTTATTATACTATGTTGCCCCTGGTATAAAAACCTCAGGGCCACCAAACAAAGAAGCAATTAGAAATACTGGTTTTTCCTTTAGTAATTGGCCAATGCACTATAACCCAAAGTTCTTTTCTGTCTTGTACATATTTCTTTTAAGATAGAGACACAAGGTGCTAGGAACAGAATATTTTGGCCCATGTTGGGTTGTTGTGAATAGAAACATATTGTGCTGTGGGAAGATAGGAGAGATAACATTCATTTAGTGATCTTATCTCTTCAATCTCTCTCTTATTATCAAAAAATCCTTCTTGAGGAGGGGTCCCATAAGAGCACTGCAAGGAGAAGGTTAGTAGGAAATAATGCCAAAAGGGCCTTTTCACATATTTAATTGTAATAAACTTATCAGCCAGTCTCAAAATCCTAAAACATGCCCAGATCTAAAAAAAAAAAAAAAAAGAGTCTTTGAACAACTGAAACAAGACAAGTTAGTAATGCTGATTCATTTCAAAGAAATTGAAATGAATTGTGCTTAAAAAAAGATTTCCAGAAGTATCTAATACTTTTAATGAACTGGATAAAATTTAAGGATGAAAATTTTATGGCTATCTTTCAGATTCAATGTGTGCTATTTGGTATAAACTTGGAGTGTGCCTCTCACTACCTATGTCGGTATTTAAGATACCTCCCTGTGCCTCAGCTATAAAATAAGTTAGAGTAGCTACCTCATAGAGTCGTTATAAGAAATAGATCAGTTAATATTTGCAGAGTTTTGGGAGCACAGTGAATGCTATTTTTATTAAATAATAAATACATTAGTAAAATATTCCATGAAATACTTAAAGCACATTTATCAAATTGTGAGTTATTTGTAACAATTATGTAATCATATAACAACAAATATATAAGATTATATAAGATGATCTGATACCACCTTATAATATGTTTAATTTTTTTCATTTCCCATTAGATTGTGGTCCAATGTATTTACAGCAAATATACCCTTTTTTTATTAAATGTTTTTTATTAAATGTTTTATTGTAATGTCTATTAAAATTACTGAAGCTATTTCTAATTTTTACATGATTCTTAATCATTTCCAAAAGTTAAACTGGAATTCAATACACACTCACACACACACACACACACACACACGCAGGGTCACACTTTCTTACCAAAAGAAATCCCATGTCCTTGCTTACCCCTTGTTTCACAAAAAGAATGTAATTTGGGGTATATAATACATTGTGTTATTTCAAATTAAGTAATGAAAAACACCATTACAGTCCTAATTTATGACTTTATAAAATGAATAATTTATATTAGAGCTACATCACATTAACTTCATCTTAACATCTTTTATTAGTCTATTTTACAAGATATATTTTTATTTCTCATAGGATTTCATAATATATCTTGAAATATGTATTAACACATTTATTTGAATTAAAAAATAGTTACTTTTTTTCACAGAAAGTGTAATTTGGCTGATAAGCCTGACAATGAGGACTAACTATGCAAATTAAATTTCAAGTGGCCAGTTTCAATTAATCAAATTAGATAAATCTGTAGTTTTAAGATTTTAGTGAAAATATCTTTACATGAGATTACACAATTTTATCAAAATTACTTTGTGAGCAAAGCTGTACTGAAATTAAAAACATATTTATTTTCCCAAAACTTTCTGATTATATTCAGTTAAACAAGCTGCCTTTAAATAAAAGAGCAATAGTTATTATTAACACTTTTTCCATTAAACTGCTAAACCTTCTTTTGGTATATTTCTAAGAAACTGGGAAAGTATCTACACTGTCTGTATAACAAAATATTTTGCAAGTCATGTGCAAATCTTTGTTATCAATATAACTGAAGGCAGACCTAATTGAGTTGTCAGCTGACAGATCATTAACATAATTTTAATGGTAATTACATTAATTTTTAACAATATAACTCATCATGAGTTCATATAATTGACATAGTTTAGCAAAACAATTCCAACCCCATCCACTTATTTATGTGAACAAGATTTCTTAGCAGCTTTGGCTACACCAATAACAAGCAGAAATAGAATTTATTTTGAACTTTCGTGACTACACAATCTACAGGCATACCTTGTTTTACCACACCTTGCTGTATTGCACTTTGCAGGTATTACATTTTTTACAAATTGAAGGTTTGTGGCAACCTTGCATCAAATAAGTCTATTGACACCATTTTTCCAGCAGCATATGCGCACTGCGTCTCTGCATCATATTTTGGTAATTCTTGCAATACTTCAAACTCTTTCATTGTTCTTACATCTTTTATGGTGATCTGTGATCTTTGATGTTATTATTGTAATTGTTTTGGGGTGTCACGTGACAGCAAACTTAATCAATACATGTTGTGTATGTTCTGACTGCTTCACAAACTGGCTATTCCCCCACCTCTCTCCCTCTCCTTGGGCTTCCCTATTCCCTGAGACACAACAGTATTAAAATGAGGCCAACTAATAACCCTAAAATGGCCTCTAAGTGTTCAAGTGAAAAGAAGGCACCCATCTCTCACTTTCAAAAAAGCTAGAAATGATTGAGCTTAGTGAGGAAGACATGTCAAAAGCCCTTTTGCACCAGTTAGCCAAGTTGCAAATGCAACAGAAAAGTTCTTGAAGGAAATTAAAAGTGCTACACCAGTGCACACATGAATGATAAGAAAACGAAACAGCCTTATTGCTGATATGGAAAAAATTTGAGTGGTCTAGATAGAAGATCAAACCAGCCACAACATCCCCTTAAACCAAATCCTAATCCAGAGCAAGGGCCTAACTCTCTTCAATTCTATGAAGGCTGAGAAGTGAGGCAGCTGCAGAAGAAGTGATTCATGAGGTTTAAGGAAACAAGCTATCTCCATAACATAAAAGTGCAAGGTGAAGCAGCAAGTGCTGCTGTAGAAGCTGCAGCAAGTAAACTGGAAGATCTTCCTAAGATAACTGATGAAAGTGGCCACACTGAACAACAGATTTTCAATGTAGATGAAACAGCCTTCAAAAAGTCCATCCCTGGCTTCAAAGCTTCAAAAGACAGGCTGACTCTCTTGATGCAACTAGTGACTTGAAGTTGAAGCCAATGCTCGTTTACCATTCCAACAACCCTAGAGCCCTTAAGAATTGTACTATATCTACTCCATCTGGGCTTTATAAATTGAACAGCAAAACCTGAATGGCTGCACATCTGTTTATAGCATGGTTTACTGAATAATTTTAAGCCTACTGGTGAAACCTACTGCTCAGAATACAAAATTTCTTTCAAAATGTTACTGCTTATTGACAATGCAGCTAGCCACCCTAGAGCTCTGATGGAGATATGCAAGGAGATTAATGCTGTTTTCATGCCTAACACAACAGTCAGTCTGCAGCCCACAGATCAAGGACTAATTTTGACTTTCAAGTCATATTATTTAAGAAATATATTTTGTAGGGCTATAGCAGTCATAGATAGCGATTCCTCTAATGGAGCTGGGCAAAGCGATTTGAAACCTTCTGGAAAGAATTCACCATTCTAGATGCCACTAAGAAAGAATATATGTGATTCATGGGAGGAAGCTGAAATATCAGCATTAACAGGAGTTTGGAAGAAGTTGATTCCAACCCTCACAGATGACTGAGAGGCTCAAAACTTCAGTGGAGGAAGTAACTGCAGATCGGGCGTAAATAACAAGAGAACTAGATTTAGAAGTGGAGCCTGAAGATGTGACTGAGTTGCTATAATCTTATGATGAAACAGTTGAGGAGTTGCTTCTTATGGATGAGCCAAAAAAGTCGTTTCTTGAGATAGAATCTACTCCTGGTAAAGATGCTGTGAACATTGTTAAAATAACAACAAAGGATTTAGAATATTATTATACATAAAGTTAGCTGATAAAACAGCAGCATGTTTAAAAGGATTGACCCAAATTTTGAAAGAAGTTCTACTGTGGGTAAAATGCTATCAAAGAGCATTGCAAGACAGAGAAAGTTTTCATAAAAGGAATAGTCAATGGATGTAGCAAACTTCATTATCCTATTTTAATAAATTGCTACAGCCACTCCAACCTTCGACAGCCACCACCCTGAAGAGTCAGCGGCCATCAACATCAAGGCAAGACCCTCCACCAGTAAAATGATCACAATTCACTGAAGATTCAGATGGTTGCTGGCATTGTTTAGCAATAAAGTATTTTAATTTAAGTATATACATTGCTTTTTAGACAGAATGCTACTGTCTAAACCTGCACTATCTCTGAGGTATGCCTGTAACTGAAAAAGAAGCTCAAATATATTTCATCATAATGTTTTTAATGTTTAAAGTTTTAATATTTATGCTTAATAACTACTTATCAAAATAATTATTGTCTTGCTTTGACTAATTTTATACTACTAATAATAGTGCTAATAACTCAATGCAGAATAAAATGTTTTACCTTTCAGTCTTTTAATCACAGAGAAAAAAATGTTTTTTAAAATTTTGATTTATAGTGTATTATGGAGAAATATGAAGATGATTGAGAAAATATTTTCATACATTAAAGCGGTGCATTGGGATAAAACTCTGTGGAGTGAAATGGAAATGTGAGTGTAAGGAGAAAAAGGAACAATGTAAAATTTGACTATTCCAATAGAGCATCTTCATGTTTCTTTATACTGATGGTGGTGCTGCCTCAATATTTGAACCATTGAATTTTAAAATATTAATATTTTAATAAACCCAAAATCGTGTCATTTGCTACTATTGAAATTTAAAATAAAAAATTTTTAATGTTATCTTGAAAATGTTTAAGGAGGCCAGGCACAGTGGCTCACACTTGTAATCTCAGCACTTTGGGAGGCTGAGGCAGGAGGATCACTTGGCCTCACAAGAGGTCAGGAGTTCAAGACCAGCCTGGGCAACATAGCACGACCCCATCTCTACAAAAAATGTTTTTAAAAATTAGCTGGGTGTGATGGCGTGCAGCTGTAGTCCTGGCTACTTGGGAGGCTCAGGTGGGAGGATCACTTGAACCCAGGAGTCTGAGGTTGCAGTGAGCTGTGATCACACCACTGCACTCCAACCTGGGCAACACAGCAAGACCCTGCCTCTAAAATAAAATGTTTAAGGAATTACATAGTTTTTCAAGATTATTTTAGGAGATGCATAAGCAAATGAGTCACTTTACAGAAATTCTCACACGTGTACATGAAGAAATGTAAAATAACATCATTCTAACATTGCTTGATAAAAGGAAAACTTGGGGAAAATACTCAGTGTCCATCAACAGGAGAATAAGTTGGAAAAAATGTACATATATAAATGTAATATTACTATACAGGTATTAAAATGATCAGCCAGAAGTAGATGAATCAACATGAATGAATATCAAAAATATAATGTTAATGCAGCAGATATATTATTTGTATAAACATTTTTTTAAATTTAAAACTGCTGAAATATATTGTTTAATTAGAAAATACAGAATAAAACCTTAAAACATGTATGGAATTAATAGCCATCAAACCAATGAGAAAGATGAACTCTGGAGACAGAGGGAAATAGAATTGAGAAGAAATATACAGTCTTCAACTAAATCTGTAATGTTTTCTCCTTTTAAACAATCTGAAGCACTTATAGCAGAAAGTTAGGTTTATTAAAACTTCATAAAGCTAAGGTGCAGGCACATAGGTCATCATATACTCATTTGTATATTGAACTATTTCATAATAAAAATATTATGAGATAAAATATAAAAAAAAACAGTAATACAATATATCCTAAAATGACAAAAGAAAGAATTTTAAAAATCAATCCAACAGATTATAGGAAAAAATACAAAGAAAAAAACGGTGAATTAAAAACACAAAATAAGGTGGTGGAATATATCAATGATTAATTAGAATTAGATCTGAGTTTAAATGTTGCCTCAGACAATGGCAGTAACACATAGAATCC
The DNA here is from genome assembly GCF_028878055.3 of Symphalangus syndactylus. Classification (NCBI taxonomy): domain Eukaryota; kingdom Metazoa; phylum Chordata; class Mammalia; order Primates; family Hylobatidae; genus Symphalangus; species Symphalangus syndactylus. The sequence goes on from NC_072425.2 coordinate 107,923,856, forward strand.
ATTAGATGGCAGTGTTACTTTATATTTATTCTCATTTTTCAGCGCAGTGGGTTCCAGACTTAATGGCGTTCAACGAATTAGATTTCAGACTCAATTCAATGCTGTTTTAGGTTTGACTCAAACATCTAATAATGAGGAAATAATAATACCTATAGTAACATTTTTAATGTGCAATACAAATATAAATTTTTATTACACAATAGTTTTTTAAATCTCTGCATATTTTCCATTAATTATTCTTTAACTTGCTAAAGCAATTTTGTGTTATTCTATAGGCCCTTCAAGAGGCAGGCAAGACAGAAACATTTCCTATTGCTTTGGGAAAAAATAAAAGGTCTCTAAATTGTCTCTATACACATTTGCAATAAAGTGTGTGGCTCTTAGAAATACAGCCCTGTGCGTGGTGGCGGGCGCCTGTAGTCCCAGCTACTCGGAGAGGCTGAGGCAGGAGAATGGCGTGAACCCGGGAGGCGGAGCTTGCAGTGAGGCCGAGATCGCGCCACTGCACTCCAGCCTGGGCGACAGAGCGAGACTCCGTCTCAAAAAAAAAAAAAAAAAAAATACAGCCCTGTGACGTAAGCAACACATGGAATTAAAAGAGATCTTGAAAAACCATCTATTCTAACCCCCAGCATCTTGAAAATTGACAAATGGGGAACTAGTCTATTTTTAAAGACTTCAAGGGAGGAAATCATCAGTCAGAAAGTTCTTCTTCCCATCTAACCTAAACCCCTCCTGATGAAGTGTAATCCCATTTCCTGTAGTGTGGGCCTTTCCAGTGAAGTTGAAGGACATCTGCTGTCCACAATCCTCATCTAAAGAATAACCTTTCACATCCCAGAATACATGCATATTAGACTCTTCTGAACTATAAAATGGATCTCAACAAGGCAGGTAGCTATGAGCAACTGTCAGTAAATTACTAATAGCCCAAATGTTATCATTAAGAGACTATCTCACAAAAGCCTGTTGTAAAGAGATCCAACCCTGAAACAGTTATGGAGTTATGACCTTGAAGTAAAGAGAGATGGGTTCTTATCTCCAGTAGCATTTTAGGTTACGTTAGGGGGTTCCATTAAATATAATCATGATTAAACACCTACTATGAACAGGGTGCTTTCATTAATTCTTTTTTTTTTTTTTTTTTTTTCCTTAGGAAGGATCTCACTCTGTCACCCAGGCTGGAGTGCCACTGCACGATCATGGCTCACTGCAGCCTCAACCTCCTGGACTCAAGCCATCCTCCTGCCTCAGCTTCTGGAGTAGCTGAGAACACAAGCATGCACCGCCACACCCAGGTTTGTTTGTTCGTTTGTTTGTTTTGTACAAACGGGGTCACATTATGTTGCCCAGGCTGATCTTGAACTCCTGGGTTCAAGGGATCCTTCCACCCCACCCTCCCAAAGTGCTGGGATAACAGAGGTGAACCTGGCCAATTAATTCTTTATAATACTCAAAGTCTTGGCCAATTAATTATTTGTAATCCTCACAAAAGGCCCGCAAGTTAGGAGTTGTTGTTATCATTGTTACTATTATGATTCTAACTATTTTCCAAATAAGGAAACTGAGGCTCAAGAAATTTAATTAGTTTGCCCAAAGCAAACAGCTGGTAGGAGACAGAGCTGGCTTTCATTCTTGCCTGACTCCAAGGCTGTACAGGTACAGTACACCACCGTTCTTCAAGTTCTTCTGGCTTTAAAGTAATAGGATAAATATATATATATATTTTTTATACATATATTTATTTATTTATGGGGTGGTCATTGTTCCTCCTTTAACATTAACGAGATTAACTGAATCTTGATTATATAATCAAGATTATATGAATATATTAATATTATATTATATTAATCAACATATAATATATAACTATAATTAATATAATATATTAATCAAGTTATTAATATAATATAATATTAATATATTCATATAATCTTGATTATATAATCAAGATTCAGTTAATCTCGTTAATGTTAAAGGAGGAACAATGACCACCCCATAAATAAATAAATTATATTATAATAATATAATATATAATATAATATGTTATATTATATTAATTATAGTTATTAATTATAGCTATTATATTAATTATAGCTATTAATTAATATATAATTATTACTATTAATTAATAGATATTAATAATTAATTAATAGTTATTAATTAATATATTATATTGATTATAGTTATTAATTAGTAACTAACTTGATTCCTCCAAGTCATTGTTCCTCCTTTAACATTAATGAGATTAACTGAAAGTTAACATTGTGTGTGATGATATGTGATGATCAGTGATGATCAGTGATTCCGTTTCTAGCCTGGGGACAGAAGTACTCAGATACAAGGAAGTAATAACCTGAAGGTAAATATCAGTATACATAAAAATGTTACCAAGGGAATTTGTGGAATCGACTACTCTGTCTTTAAAAATAAGAAATATTCACTGCCTTATCAAGGTGCAGAGATCAAATCTATGGTTCATAGACCGGAGGGATCATTCTGCCAAGCCCTGAGCAATTCAGAACATTGACGATTAGATTGTCTTTGCTTTTCCATTTCAGAGACCTGCAGTCTCCCTTCCTGTTTCCCTCCTCTCCTTCCCCTCCCGGCTCTTCCCTTCCTTCCTCTCCCCTCCCCTCTCTTTCCTTCCTCCCTTCTGTTTTTTCTTCCTCCCTCCTGTTTTTTCTTCCTCCCTCCTTTTTCTTTCTTCCTTCACTTCCCTTTTCCTTCATTTCCTTTTGTCTTTTTCTTCTTCTTTTATTTTCTTTCTTTCTTTCTTTTTTAAAGACAGGGTCTCACTCTGTCACCTAGGCTAGAGTACGGTGGTGAGATCCCGTCTGCAGCCTCCACCTCCTTGGCTCAGGAGATCCTCCAATCTCAGCCTTCGAAGGAGTAGCTGGGACTACAGGTGCAAGCCACTCTTTTCTTTTTTAAATTACAAAACAACCACACATCCATTGACAAGACAAATCAAACAATATAGGCATATAGAAAGCAAAAAAAATGAAAGTTCTCACCACCTCTCCACACCCTCTCTCCAGGTGGGAACCACTGATAAAAGTTTAATGTGTATCCTTTGGGTCATTTTCTATGCATTCACAAAGAAAAAGGAAGGAGAAAAGCGGAGAAAAAGAAGAGAGAATGGAGGAAGTTATTTCAAAACAGACAATATTGTGTGCATTTTGTTCTGCAGCCTGCTTCTTCCACACAAGACTGTCCTATAGACATCTAATATTTATATTTTCTTTTAACAGCTACACAGTATTTGTTAGCATAGATGTGACATAGTTTGTTAACTCTTCCCCTATCAGTAGACATTTAGCAGTCTCTAGTTTGCTCCTGTTCCAAGACATGCCACAGTGGAATTTTTGTCCACATATCTTTATACATTTAATGTGAATATTTCTGTGGAACAGGTGTCAACAAGGGGAGTTGCTGGGTCAAAGGTAAGAGCAATTTGAGTTTTCACAGGCATTGCTAAATTGTCTTCCTAAGTATCTAGGAAGTTATGCTTCTACCAGTTATTAGTTTAGCTTTCTTTTAAACCTTTTACATAAATAGAAACTATTATTATTTTCACGAAACAGACAAATGGGAGCAATGACTAGAAAGTATACAAAGGCTTCAGGATCTTCATTTAAGAATACTTTTCACTCCCTTTTATCAATGTTTTGTGACATTGTTGCTTTTTCTCAAGGCGAAATAGTGGCATTCATGAGGTTTGTTTCTTGGCTTTGTGGTGGGTGGGGGGTGCTAAAATTAACATACAGTGAAGGTCACAAATCTTAAGTATACATACAAGTCAATGAGTTTTGGTAAATGTAATAGAGGATATTTCTATCACCTCAGAAAGTTTCCATATACTCTCTTCAATAAATACCAGATTCCATGAATACCCTTCTGCACATATTTTTGTGGACATATTTTCTGTTCCTTTAGCTAAGTTTATAGGAGTAGAAATGCTGAGTGATAAGGTTGTTCTATGTTTAACTTCATAAGAAATTACCAAACAGTATCATTTTATGTATTTATCAGCACTGTATGAAATTTCTAGGAATCCCACAGTCTCACAAACATTTGATATAAAATGATATATTATTATAGTTTTAATTTTTATGTCCCTGATGATTAGTGATATTTGAGCATTTATTCTTGTACATATCTTTTGGGAAGTATCTGTCCAAGTATTTTGTCTATTACACTTCTTGTTTTTCCAGTTGTTGACTTGTAAGAGTTATTTATGTATTCTCTATATAAATCCTTTGTAGGATATGGATAGTATAAATATTTTCTCACTGTCTATGGCTTACTGTTTTTAATTAATGCGTCCAATATTGTCCTATGTTTTCTTTTAGTAACTTTCAAGTTTTAGGTTTTAGGTTCAGATCTGCAATAATCCATCTGATTAATTTCTGTGTATTATGTGAGGTAGAAGCTGAGGATCATTTTTACTATACAGTTACCCAATTTTTCCAGTATTGTCATAAAGACATAAGTCACCCTTATTTTATTATTAATGTCTATAGCAGGGGTCCCCAGTCCCTGGGCCACAGACAGGTACTGGTCCATGGCCTCTTAGAACCTGGGCCACACAGCAGAAGGTGTGCAGTGAGCGAGCAAGCATTACTGCCTGAGCTCCGCCTCCTGTCAGATCAGTGGTGGTATTAAATTCTCATAGGAGCACTAGCCCTATCGTGAACTGCGCATGCAAGGGATCTAGGTTGTATGCCCCTTATCAGAATCGAATACTTGATGATCTGAGGTGGAAGAGTTTCATCCCGAAACCACCCACTCCCCAATCGTTTCATGCAAAAATTGTCTTCCACAAAACTGGTCCCTGGTGCCAAAAATGTTGGGGACTGCTGGTCCATAGGCTCTATAGTTTTATTTTATTCCTGATATTAGTAATTTGTGCTTCTGGTTTTTTTCTTGAATCAGATTTGCTGGGAGTTTATAAATTTTATTACTCTTTCCAAAGAAACAACTTGTGTCTTTCGTTAATTTTCTTTATTCTTTTCTATTGCATAGATTTCTACTTTTACATTTATTATTTCTATTATTTACATATATATGGTTTAACTGAGTTTAATTTGTTCTTTTTGTAGTAGCTTAAAGTGAAAATTTACATCATTGATTTTACATCTTTCTTGAACTAAAATACCAGCATTTTTTTTCTTTTTTTTGAGACAGGGTCTGGCTCTGTCTCCCAGGATGGAGTGCAGTGGTGCGATCTGGGCTCACTGAAACCTTCACTCTCCTGGGTCAAGCAATTCTTCTGCCTCAGCCTCCTGAGCGGCTGGGATTACAGGCATGTGCCACCATGCCCAAAAATAAAAATTTTTGTGTTTTTAGTAGAGACAGGGTTTTGCTATGTTGGCCAGGCTGGTCTCAAACTCCTGACCTCAAATGATCTGCCCACCTTGGCCTCCCAAAGTGCTGGGATTACAGGCATGAGCCACACTCCCAGCCTAACTAAAATATAAACATTGCAAAGTGTATTTCTTCTAAGAACTGATTTACTTGTATTCCACAAATTTTGATGTGTTATATGTTCATTATCATTCATTTTGAAAGTTTCTCGTTTTTCTCCTGATTTCTTCTTTAACCTACAGTTCATTTAGCAGTCTTCAAGAGATCTTATTGTAATTAATTTCTGATTTAACTCCTCTATGGTAAGAAAATAGATTTGTAAAATGCCAATCCTTTGAAATTTGAGTCTTGTTTTATGGCCCAGCATATGGTCTATCTTGATGAATGCTCTTTATGTACTTAAAAACATATCTTCTGAAGTTACTGGTTACAGCATTCGGTGAATGTCAGTTAGATCAAGATAGTTCTTAGTATCAAAATCTCCCATATTATTAATTTTTTATTTTTTTTTTTGAGATGAAGTCTCGCTCTGTGGCCCAGGCTGCAGTGCAGTGGCGCGATCTCGGCTCACTGCAAGCTCCGCCTCCTGGGTTCACGCCATTCTCCTGCCTCAGGCTCCCTAGCTGGGACTACAGGCGCCAGCCACCACGCCCGGCTTTTTTTTTTTTTTTTTTTTTTTTTTTTTTTTTTTTTTTAAGTAGAGACGGGGTTTCACCGTATTAGCCAGGATGGTCTCGATCTCCCCCTCGTGATCTCCCCGCCTCGACCTCCCAAAGTGCTGGGATTACAGGCATGAGCCACCGCTGCCGGCCTAATTTTTCACCTAGTTATTCTTTCAATTACTGGGAGGGTGATGTTAGGTCTTTATAATTGTGGATTTGTTTGGTCCTCTCTTTAGTTCTGTCAGCTTTTGCTCCTTATATGTTGAAGTTTTATTATTAACTGCATATACATTTATAATTATTGTCTTTCTGATGAATTGATCTTTTATCATTATGAAATGCCTTTAAGTTCTACTAATATTCCTTTGCTTGAAGTCTGCATTTCTCTAGGGTTAACACAGTCACATCACGTTTCTCTTGCTCACAGTTTGCATGGTATATATTTTTACTTTTATTTCCAACCTATCTGTATCTTTATATTTAAGGTGCATATCTGATAGACTGTTTATGGTGGAATCTTGCTTTTTTATATTATTTGGCAATATTTGTCTTTAGTTAGTGTTTAATCCATTTATGTTTAGTGTAAGTATTGATATAGTTGGATTTAGGCTTACCATTTTGTTATTTATTGTCTATTTACCCCATCATTTTCCTTTGTTTCTCCTTTCCTACATTATTTTTGCTTACTCACATTTTTATAGTATTCATTTTAGTTTTCCCATGGATTTAACTACACATTTTTGTATTTTCAAAGTAATTACTCTAGGTATTATAACATGCATTATTGACTTACCACAGCCTACTTGGAGTGAATGTTTGACCCCCTTATGTAAAATGTAAAAGCCCAGAAACAATAACATTCCATTAATTCCCAGTCACATGCTATATATCAACATATATTATAATGCCACAATGCAGTGTTTTAAATGTTGCTTTCAACAATGAGCTACATTTTTTAAAAAGGAAGAAAAAATATTGTATATTTACCTACTTTTGAAAAAACATTTTTGGTGTTAATTCTCTTGAGCTGAGTTGGTACTTAGTATTGTTTCCTTTGGTCTGAAAATGTTCCTTTAATATACCTTTAGCAGGTCAGCTTTTATCTTCATTTTTGAAGGATATTTTAGCTGGATGTAGAATTCCAGATGGACAGGTTTTATCTTTCAGCACTTTAAAGATGTTGTTACATTGTATCTGTCTTATTGTTTCTGCTGAAAAGTAGGTGATTAATTATATCATTGATCCCTGTATGTGATATCTTTTTCGTCTGACAACTTTGGCTAAACTGTGCCTAGATGTTTGTTTTGTTTTGTGGTACTTGCCTTGCTTGGGGTTTGCTGAGCTTTGTGGATTTATAATTTGATTTTTTTCCATTATTCATCTATTATTTTTTAAATGTTTTCCTTTTCCCTGTCTTCTTTTTCTGGGAAGCCAATTTCATTATATTGGATTATTTGATACTTTCCCACAGGACCTTAAAGCTCTCTTCACACACTTTTTCACATAATTTTTCTTCTCTCTATTCTTCAGACTGGATAGTTTTTATGGATGTCTTCTAATTCCCTAATTCTTTGCTCTTAAATTCATCCAGTAAATGTTATTTCAAACATTGTACCTTTTAGCTTGAAAATTTATATTTCATTCTTTTTTAGTTTCCATTTTTCTGCTGAAATATTCCATCTGTCCACTTATTATGACTATCTTATTCTTTAATTCCTTAAACAAATATATAATAGCTAATTTTAAGTCTTTGTAACATCTGAGTTATCTTGGGTCATTTACTGTTTGGTCACATTTCCCCATTTCTTCATATGTATGTCTAGTACTTTTTTAGTGTATACTGGACATCATAAATAATACATTATAAACTCTAGTTTCTGTTTTTTTCCTCTCAACAGTACCGAATTTTGTGGTCCATGGCATTTAAATTACTGGCAGCTCACCAGTGAACTTTTAGAGGCTTGATTTTATGCTTTAATGGGGTCTGTTTCCATTGTGTTATTAGTCCTAAAGCAAATCTCTGGAATCTGATAACTAGTCTTTATAACTAAAGCATGACTTTTCTAGAGTTTAAGTGGAAATCTTGAAAAACTACCAAGCCCCTCAAACTTGGCAGGACTCAAACTCTAAACTCTGTCTTGGTGCAGTGAACAGGAGCTTAAAAATTTCTGTTCTGTTCTTTCAGTCTCTCAGCCACAGTTTCTCACTGGTCAACTTGGAGTTTCCCCTTCCCATGTACAGTTCAGGGTCACCAAAGATTAGAGAGGAGATGATGAGCAGATCTGGGGCCTACCTAGACCCTCTGTGATCTTTCTCTCTGGGATTTTTACCCCTCAATTTCCAGATGTTGTGATAGCTCCAAACACTATCCTTTGACTCCTCAGGTCAATAAGACTGTAGCTTTCTGCTTCAATTCTAGCTGTCCTGCACCAAGCGGAGTATAGAGCACCTTTGGAAAAATCAATAAATACATTGATTTTATCTAATGTGGTTCCTTATTTCAAGGATCAAATTCTCTCTGGGTTTTGGCTGCTTTGTTGTCTCCCCAGTATGTTTAAATTGTTTTCTTTTAATATTTTGTCCAGAGTTCACAATTGTTATCTGTAGGAAGGGCAGTCTGATACAAACTACTGCAGCACGACCAGAACCAGAACACATGTAGGCAACTTTTTCATTCTATCTCACTTAAGTAAAAAGTTTTTCACAGGTAGCATAAATTACAGCAAATTTGAAATTTTAGGTGAAACTTTTATTTTTGAATCACAAGTTTCCATTTCTAGATAATCATTGCTTTACTAAAAGGTAGATGCTCCAAAGAGAGAAATAAATGCTTGCCTTCCTTGAGACAATCTCAAAGGAAATGCCATGACTGTTTTTGTTTAATTTAGTATTTGTAATATAAAGAGGCTTAAGACCTCAGCCTTCTAAAACTTTTCAACCTGAAAGATGTGAGTTTATTATTATCTATGTGGCCTCCCAGTTTTGCAGATAATCCCTTGAAAACCTCCCTATGGCTGTTTATGTAAATAAGAGATAACTCTGTTTTAATTCATTTCACTGGGTATAGTGTACAAATTAAGGGAAGGATAGCCAGGTATAAGAATCTAGTGAGCTGGGAAACATGGGATGTTTATTTTGTAGGATGTGGTTTAGAGATTCCTGGTTGGAATGGCCCATACCATTAGAGTTCCGGGTGGGTGCCATGCCACACAGGAAACAATTGTAGCCTGCCCCTGGGAGTAAGCCAGAGAGCTAACAAATTCAGTGTGCATTGTAATGCTTCATCAACACGCCTTCTGCAGGGCCTGCCCTCTCTGCTGGGTCACTGACCTTTATAAGTGCACAGTCATGGCCACCGCCTGACAGGCATGAAAAGGAGACAGACAATGGACGAGAAGGAGACATGCACAGAGGGGGAAAATGCACTCATTCAAGGGATTTACTGGTCAGGGATGTCATGTCCTCTGTCCAGTTCCAGAATGCATGTGGTGGTGTTTAAGCCATGCATACTGAGCTACTTAAATATAAGGAATGATTATCAACATATGAACATAAAAATATCCCTGAGAATTATGATTGATTTTTGTGGCAGCACAGAACAATGCAGAAAGTAGTTCTGCGCTATAAAATTTTTCACCAATTTATAAAAGCTTTAGATCATTAAAATTGATTAGAGTGTCATACAGCCTGATTTCAAAGGCATTCCAGACTCCAGAGGCGGCATCAGATAGTGACCTGCAAGCTGGGGGAAAAAACATTGAATTTGGGTCCTGAATTTGTCCTAAAGGAGCTGTGCAACCTTTGGCCATTTGTTGCAAAAAATCAGGCTCCCATTTCTTCATCTGTATACGAGTAGGTGCCATCTTAGTACAATGATACCATTTCCCCGATATTTTAGGATTTCTGTGTTTGTTACTATTCCTTTGCATCCTCAGATGATTCATATAGTTTCTTTTTCAGGAAGTTTAAGAAACATGTTAACACAGTGATTTTCAAAATGAACTTCTGGAACCCTATGTATTTCCCCTGTTCAGTAAGACATACTGGTATTATTTTACATACTGGAATACCATGTAGACTTTTATTTCTTTTTATTCCATTTTTAAAAGGAGTCTATTTCAAGTCAAAAAAAGCATTTGAAAACCAATTCTGAAGGATGTTCCTTTTACCTCTGATGGTGTATGATTCTTGTAATGAAAAGGGGATGCATAAATTTGTATCTTTTATTGATAAGCATTTTTCAAAGGCTCTTAACAGTGATATTAAATTAAATGTCTCTCCTATTGATTCTTGATCAAAACAGTGTTCTTATAGAAAAACTATGTATAGCAGATGCATCTGGAAAGGGACATGTGTTCTGAGAACCCCACTCTAGAATGGGAGCACTGTATTAGAGTACATATACAGCCTCTACCACTACAGAGATTGTCATACAGAGTGGCATTATCACACTGGGTTTGTCAGCATTTCATGGTCTCTAATGGTCTCATGTGCTTATAGAGCCCAAGGGCATCTCAAAAATGGCATCTTGGCTGGCATTCCACCTCAAAGTGCCTAGCAACCCATCTTGCTTCTTGAAGAACTTCTGCTGATTATCAGCGGTTCAGGAAATGTAATCTAATTTTTAACACTAACCAAACCCAAACATAATTACATGCTAAACATGTAGAAAGAACAAGCATACGATGCAGTTCAAAGCCAAATAAACGTGATTTCTATTTTTGATCATTGAAAAGTAATCTTTCTCACCACTGCCTTCTATAAATACAAGGTAATGTGTGTGAGCCACATGCAAGTGGGTTGCTAAATCCCACTGTATATCTAATATTTATAGTAACTTTCAATCTACTCCCATATGTTCTAGCAATCATTTTTCCATTTTGAAAGAGTGAAGAAATTATTCCCATTTTGCAAAAGTAAATAAATTTAGTCTGGAGAGGATAACATTACAGTTCATTTTCATGTATAGATGTCCTTCCCTGCTAGAGACTGAGCATCTCTATGGGAAAAGAGTGGTGTCCGATTAAGTGTTAAGGTGAAAAGTCCAGTTCATCTTCTGGAAGAAAAGAACGATATGTCCTTGTTCATCCCTAAGCCTTCCGGGTTGGAATAACGATAACTAGGTTTTCATGAGAACCTAGAAGAGTGATCTTGTTTAATGTACTCACTCCCAAAATACAAAGTTTCTGGACTACCCTCTAGAAGCTTTTATTCTGTTGTATACAAACTCATTATCATTCATACAGCCTAAAATTTCACATAATCATTTGCTGAACACTTTGCAGTTAGGCTTTTTAGATATATTTTTAGTTTGTTCTTGATTTCCCTATTTGTTTTCTTTTTTTTCTTAGTTTTTTTTTTCTTGCTGGGGGAGAGGGTGCGACATATTGAAATTTAATAGAGATGATTGTTCGACAGAATTTTGAAGGAAGTGAGTGTACTCACCCCACCCACTTCATCAGGAGATGCTTCCTCTGTGAGGTGGGATTTGAGTCATATTAATTTGTCCCAGACCACACCAAAATTAAGCTGTTCACGTCTGAAACATTCCATGAATTCAGTTGCGAGGAGGAATTTGTTCAGCCATGTTATGGATTCATATTTCTCTCCTCTCCCAAGAAGGTCTGGGTGTCCTTATAAGGGAGAACGCCTCTGTTTCCCACAGTGTGGAGAGCGAAATAAATACTCTCTCACAGTCAATGCAGAGGTAACTTTTTTTTAATGGATTAAAAAAAAAAAAAAGCAGTTCTGAGAGTCCATCACTGTTTCAGCATCCCCATTCAGAGAGGGGGCTTTTGTCTCTCTCTCAGTGGGAGCTGCCATTTTAATGGGGCCTCCAGCAGGGCCTGGTTTGATGATGTGAAGTAGGCCTGGAAGAATCGTGGAATTTTTTTTTTTAATTTAGATTTTGGTTAATTTAACCATACTGGCTTTCAAATGAACTGAAATGTAAAAGTGATTCCACGGTAAATGTCCCTCAGAAGCTGCTACCAGATAATTTCAGCGATTTCTCATTTCTGAAGCTCTCTCATGTGAAAACCAATCCCTTGGAGTTCTAATAGGCATTACCGGCCATCTACCCCCAACCCCCAATCTATTTGCAAAGATGAAAATCGGGAGAATTCATTCTTAAAAATATGCATACGCATACACAGACACAAACGTGCACTCTTAAATGCTAAATGAGAACATTGCTTTTAGCTGATTGGTGATGCCAAGCCAGGATTGGGATGGCTTTGTGGTAATTCTGGGGTTTCCCTTTTGCCTGAGTCATGAACACCACGATACACGGAATGCTCCCCGACCCCAGAGCCTTGGGAGTGCCAGAGCTACTCCCCCCAAGCCCTCGCCCCAGAGGAGGATTCCAAAATCCCCCACAGCACACTTTGTAGATAAAACTATTGCTCTCAGTAATGAGGCCACAGCCTGCAGAGCCAAACTGGCCCGCAGGCCGCTTTCTGCAGGCCTGGCGCCGGACCTGCTCTGCCCCCGCCCGCCCCGCAGCCCCCGCGGCCACACAGTGGCTGCGCCTGGCAGCTGCACGCCCAGATGCCAACCGCTGGAATGTGTTTTATGTTCCCGCGTCTCTGCCTGGCTGGCCTCGGGGGAAGGCTCTTCCCTGGCCGCTCCGGCTCCGGCGCTGGGCTGCGGCAGCTGGGGAACCGATGTGCGATCATTTTACACATGAGCTAGCTGTTCACCCTTCCAGGAACTGTTTGCCTGCACTAATTCCGCGCAAGATGCACACACTGAGCCCTTCTGTAGGGCTGAAGGATGACAGTCTCTCCGGCCTAGATTGGTTTAGTAAATGACTGACTGCATGGGCCTAAGTACCTGGGTATTCGTGTGTGTGTGTGTGTGTGGACTTAAAGGCGCTCCCTCTTTGCAGAAATAAATGAATTAATGAATTTTTAAAAAGAAGGTAGAACTAACGCATTTTCGAAAAAAGCAAACATCAGGGAATGTAGAGTTTGTTACAACATATCTATCCATGATTCCATTTTGGGGGAATTTATATGAAGATATCCCACAATCGGGCAATCGCCAAACAAGAAAGCATCCTTAATTGAGTTGAAACTGGGGGTAAGGGGACAGAAAAATCGCCCCCATAAAATAATTTCAAATTCAGCTTTGTGTTTCCCAGTAATTGGGCTGTCTGAGGATGAGACTGGGAGTGGAAAAATCCAAGTCAGTCTTAGAGCTGCACTTCTCAAAAGCGGCTGCAAAGGCTTTGAGGTGGTCAGTGATTTGTGTTTATTTACAACAATGCTTTAATTAGTCATATTTAATAAGATTTGATATCACTTCATCGGTGGCTAAGCAAAATATTAATTATGATTCAGTTTGTTGACTTACCACTATCAAGAACCTGGATGATGATTTTTTTAAAATCATTTTATCTCACTGTGACTTTTCTATGCTTCAGAAGTGACAATGGCAGGTTGAAGGCTCTAGGAAACATTTGAGCCTGGGATGAAAAGTCAGATACTGAAGACCCAGTTGTACACATAATGCATTTTTAGAGAAGATACATAAAAATGGACATCCAGCCAGGTGTAGTGGATCATGCTTGTAATCTTACCACTTTGGGAGGCCAAGATAGGAGGACTGCTTGAGGGCAGGAATTTTAGACCAGCCTGGGCAGCACAGCAAGACCCCATCTCTACAAAAAAAAAAAAAGAGAGAGAGAAAGAGAAAAAAAATGGACATCACTTATAAAGTACACTCTCAATAGCAGATATGCTCTATCTTTAAAAAAATTTTGAATTATTAATGTATTGCCTTCTTATTAAAGAAAACAATACCGAAATGTTTAAAAGTAAAAATTACCCGCATTCCCACTCCCCTGGAATAATCACTTACAAATCCAACAAGTATCTTTCCAGTCTTTTTAAACACACAAACACATATACTGTATAATATATATGTGTGTATAAAATATATGTGTATACATGCAATATACATTTAATGTACCTATAGAGAGAGGATTGCTTCTTTTTAATGGGATCTTGTTAAACATATTGTTCTATAACCTCCTTCTTTTTACTCAGAAATATAATCAAGAATAGCCTTTAATACCAGTATTATATTATTTGTAGTGGCTCCATAATATTCCAGAATATCAGTGTATGATGTTTTATTTAGTCCTTCCCATATTTATGGTCATTAAAGTTATCCCAAATTCATCAGTAATATCAATAATGCTGCCATAAACATCCTGGCATATATATCATAAATTTTAAATATATATTTAAATGCAGCTGTTTTTGTTGTTTTTTGTTTTTGTTTTCGTTTTTGTTTTTTGCCTCTGTGGAAACTGGAACTGTCAATTGAGAAGGGAAAGGCAGCAAGAAATGAAGTATAAGTGTTGCAGAAAGAATAAAGGCTCAAGTTGCAAAGCAGTGAGTTGGAGTTGGCTTATAGGAACAGATAGCAGACTCATTAAAAATTGCATTTTGATGTATATTTTTTTCAAAGTCATGAGGCTCTATGTTCTTACAATATCTTCTTGCAGATAACATACCTGTAGGTATGCACAACTCTGTCTCCAACTTTGTAACTGAACTGGGCATGGTGTTGGGTTCACTTTGTAACTTTGAAATGTTGATGAGCAGCACAGGAGCAGTCATGGCTTCTCTGTAGCTAAGAAGACTGCAGTAGTTGCTACAACCAGTAGCTATATTTGGCTCTATTTCTCAAGCACTGAAATTGAAAATAAAGAAGTATTTTTCCTTCACTTTTAATGGTTTTTTTTTTCTTACAAATTGAAGTTCCTTGCAGATGCTGGATATTAGACTTTTATCAGATCATACTTTGCAAAAATTTCCTCCCATTCTGTAGGTTGTCTGTTTACTCCGTTGATAGATCCTTTTACTCTACAAAAGCTCTTTAGTTTTCTTAGAACCTTCTTACCAATTTTTGCTTTTGTTACGATTGCTCTTGGCATCTTCATCATGAAATCTTTGCCCATTCCTATGTCCAGAATGATGTTGCTTATGTTGTCTTCCAGGGATTTTACAGTTTTGGGTTTTACATTTAAGTCTTTAGCCCATCTTGAGATGATTTTTGTATATGGTATAAGGAAAGGGTCCAGTTTCCAGTTTCAGTCTTCTGGATATGGCTAGCCAGTTATCCCAGCACCATTTTTTGAATAGTGAATCCTTTCCCCCATTGCTTGTTTTTGTCAGCTTTGTCAAAGATCAGATGGTTGTAGGTTTCTGGCCTTATTTCTGGGCTCTCTACTCTGTTCCATCAGTCTATGTGTCTGTTTTTTACCAGTACCATGCTGTTTTTGGTCAGTGTAGCCCTATAGTATAGTTTGAAGTTGGGTAGCATGATCCCTCCTGCTTTTTCCTTAGGATTGCTTAGAATTTCCTTGACTATTTGGGCTCTTTCCATATGAATTTTAAAATAGTTTTTTCTGGTTCTGTGAGCAATGTCATTGGGAGTTTGATAGGAATAGCATTGAATCTGTAAATTGCTTTGGACAGTATGGTTATTCTAATGATATTGATTCTTCCTATCCATGAGCATGGAATGTTTTTCCATTTGTTTGTGTAATCTCTGATTTCCTTGAGCAGTGTTTCATAATTCTTATTGTAGAGATCTTTCAGGTCCCTGGTTAGCTGTATTCCTAGGTATTTTATTCTTTTTGTGGCAATTGTGAATGGGAAAATATTCCTGATTTGGCTTTTGTCTTGTCTGTTATTGGTAAATACGAATGCTAGTGATTTCTGTACTTGGTTCTGTATCCTGAGACCTTGCTGAAGTTGTTTATCAGCTGAAGGAGGTTTTAGGCTAAGACTCTGGGATTTTCTAGATATAAAATCCTGTCATCAGCAAACAAAAATAGTTTGACTTCCTCTCTTCCTATTTGGATGCCCTTTATTTCTTTCTCTTACCTGATTGCCCTGGCCAAAACTTCTAATACTATGTTGAAGAGGAGTGGTGAAAGAGGGCATCATTGTCTTCTGCCAGTTTTCAAAGGGAATGCTTCCTGCTTTTGCTCATTCAGTGTGATATTGGCTAAGGGTTTGTCATAGATGGCTCTTATTATTTTGAGGTATGTTATTTTAATACCTAGTTTAATAAGAGTTTTTAACATGAGATTTTACTTTTGTTGAAAGCCTTTTCTGCATCTATTGAGATGACCATGTGGTGTTTTTCTTTATTTCTGTTTATATGATGAATCATGTTTACTGATTTCCATATGTTGAATCAACCTTGCATCCCAGGGATAAAGCCTACTTGATCATGATGGATTACCTTTTTGATGTGCTGCTGGATTCAGTTTGCAAGTAGTTTGTTGAGGATTTTTGCTTCAGTGTTCATAAAGGATATTGGCCTGAAGTTTTGTTTTTTTGTTGTTGTTGTGTCTCTACCAGGTTTTGGTATCAGAATAATGCCTCATAGAATGAGCTGGGGAGGAGTTCCTCCTTCTCAGTTTTTTGGAATAGTTTCGGTAGGAATCGTACCAACATTTCTTTGTACATCTGGTAGAATTTGGCTGTGAATTCACCTGGTCCTGAGCCTTTTTTGTTAGTAGGCTACTTATTACCGTTTCAATTTCAGTATTGGTCTGTTCAGGGATTCAATTTCTTCCTGGTTCAGCCTTGGGAGGGTGTATGTGTCCAGGAATTTATCTGTTTCTTCTAGATTTTCTAGCTTATGTGCCTAGAGGTGTTCATAGTAGTCTCTGATGATTATTTGTATTTCTGTGGAGTCAGTGGTAATATTCCCTTTGTTATTTCTAAGTATGTTTATTTCGATCTTCTCTTTTTTCTTCTTTATTAGTCTAGCTAGTAGTCTATCTTATTAATTTAAAAAAAAACAGCTTCTGGACTCATTGATCTTTTAAATTTTTTTGTGTGTTTGTGTGTCTCAATCTCATTCAGTTCAGCTCTGATTTTGGTTATTTCTTGTCTTCTGCTAGTTTGGGGTTGGTTAGCTCTTGCTTCTCTAGGTCTTTTAGTTGTGATGTTAGGTTATTAATTTAAGATATTTCTAACTTTTGATGTGGGCATTTAGTACTATAAGTTTTCTTCTTAACACTGCCTTAGCTGTGTCCTGGATATTCTAGTATGTTGTATCTTTGGTCTCATTAGTTTCAAAAAAACTTCTTGATTTTTGCCTTAATTTCATTATTTATCCAAAAGTCATTCAGGAGCAGGTTGTTAAATTTCCATGTAATTGTATGGTCTTGAGCAATTTTCTTATTCTTAATTTCTAGTTTTATTGTGCCATTGTCCAAGAGGGTAGTTAGTATAGTTTCAGTTCCTTTGCATTTGCTGAGGACTGTTTTATGTCCAATTGTGTGGTCAATTTTAGAGTATGTGCCATGTGGCAAGGAGAAGAATGTATATTCTCTTGTTTTTTGAGTACAGAGTTCTGTAGATTTCTATCAAGTCTATTTGCTCCAGTGTTGAGTTCAGGTCCTGAATATCTTAGGTAATTTTCTGCTTCTATGATCTAATACTGTCAGTAGGGTATTGAAGTCTCCCACTACTATTGTGTGGGAATCTAAGTCTCTTTGAAGGTCTCTAAGAATTTGCTTTATGAATCTGGGTGCTCCTGTGTTGGGTGCAGATATATTTAGGATAGTTAGCTTTTCTTGTTGGATTTAACCCTCTACCATTATACAATGATCTTGTCTTTTTTAAAAACTTTTTTTTGGTTTTAAACCCATATTTTTTCTGAAATTAAGATTGCAACCCCTGCTTTTTTCTGTTTTCCATTTGCTTTGTAGATTTTTCTTCATCCCTTGATTTTGAGCCTATGGATGTCACTGCATATGAGATGGGTCTCTTCAAGACAACATACCATTGGGTCTTGCTTCTTTATCCAGTTTACCATGCTGTGCCTTTTAATTGGGGCATTTAGCCTGATTACATTCAAGGTTAATATTGATATGTGTGAATTTGATTCTGTCATCATGGTGTTAGGTGGTTATTATGCCAACTTGTTTGTGTGGTTGCTTTAAAATGTCACTGGTCTGTGTAGTTGTGTGTTTTGGTAGTGCCTGGTAATAGTCTTTCCTTTCCATATTAGTGCTTCTTTGAGAAGCTCTTGTAAGGAAGATCTGGTAGTAACAAATTCCCTCAGCATTTGCTAGTCTGAAAAGGATCTTATTTCTCCTTTGCTTATGAAGCTTAGTTTAGCCAGATATTAAATTTTTGGTTGGAATGTGGATCATGAGGTCAGGAGATCGAGACCATCCTGGCTAACACGGTGAAACTCTGTCTCTACTAAAAATACAAAAAATTAGCTGGGCGTGGTGGTGGGCACCTGTAGTTCCAGCTACTCAGGAGGCTGAGGCAGGAGAATGGCGTGAATCCAGGAGGCGGAGCTTGCAGTGAGCCAAGATCACACCACTGCACTCCAGCCTGGGTGACAGAGCGAGACTCCATCTCAAAAAAAAAGGAATCTTGAATAAAGGCCCTCAATTTCTTCTGGCTTGTAAGATTTCTGCTGAGAGGTCCATTGTCAGTCTGATGGGCATCCCTTTATAAGTGACCCGCCCTTTCTCTCTAGCTATCTTTAACATTTTTTTCTTTCATGTGACTTTGGAGAACCTGATGATTATGTGTCTTGGGGATGCTTCTTGTGAAGAATTTTGCAACGGTTCTCTGCATTTCCTGAATTTAAATGTTGGCCTCTCAAGCTAGGTTGGAGAAGTTCTCATAAATGATATCCTAAAATATGTTTCTCAAGTTGCTTCCATTTTCTGCATCTTTCAGGAACACCAATGAGTTGTAGATTTGGTCTCTTTACATAATCCCACATTTCTCAGGGGTTTTGTTCATTCCTTTTCATTCTTTTTTATTTTATCTTGTCTGACTGTTTTATTTCAGAAAGCCATTCTTCGAGTTCTGAGATTCTTTCCTCAGCTTGGTCTGTACTGCTGTTAACACTTGCAATTGCATTATGAAATTCTTGCAGTGTGTTTTTCAGCTCCATCAGGTCTTTACTTTCTTTTCTATACTGACTATTTTGTCTGTCAGCTCCTGTATCATTTTATTGAGATTATTATCTTCCTTAGAATGGGCTTAAATGTTTTCCTTTATCTCAATTTTCTTCATTCCTTACCATATTCTAAATTCTATTTCTGTCATTTCAGCCATCTCAACCTGGTTAAGAACTCTTGCTGAAGAATTAATGTGGTCATTGGAAGGAAGGAAGACACTCTGGCTTTTTGAGTTGTCAGAATTCTTGTGCTGGATATTTCTCATATTTGTGGGCTCACGTTTCTTCAATCTTTGAAGTTGCTGACCTTTAGATGGTTTTTTTAATTTTCTTTCATTTGATGACCTTGGGGGTTTGATTGTCCATGTCCATGTGCACCCTGCTGTGTCACTGCTGCTGGTGTGAGTGTGCCCTGTCCCCATTCAACCCACCTGGGATGGTTAATACTGAGTGTCTACTTGAAGCCATTAACTGGCTTCATTTCTGGAAGATTTTAGCGGGGCAAGGCTCAGCAGGTGACTCCTGGACTATGTGCTCTAATTCCGGGGGACTTATATAGAGCCCTGGCTTTGTTCTCTGGCTCCTGGAGGTTAGAAGCCTGCTGTACTGGAGGGCCTGAGGTATTCACAGACCACTGGGCACAACACTGCAATGAGTGGTGTCAGCCAAAGTACTTTGTAGGCCAGTGGCAGTGGGATTTGTCCTCGTTTGTAAATAACAGCAGCAGTGGCAATGGCAGTGTGGTGGGGTACACACATATCAGCTGCAGCAGGGTGCTAGCAGGCACTGGGGTGCCAGCCTCTTTGCAGGTGTTCACAGCAACAGTGGAAGCAGTACAGCTTGTGGGGAGAGGGCATCCCTTCTGGCAACTGTGCACACTTTTGCGCTGGTTGTGGTGTTAGCAGGGGGCAGAGTGCTGGTGGGAACAGGACTGTGTGTGCCCTCTGTGCATTCATGCTGGTGGTGATGAATACTCAGGTTAGGGGCAAGTCTGCTGTTTTTGTGCCTAGTTTCATGCCGGGAGCAGTGTCAGTGCAGGGGTGGGGCACTGGTGGGGCTGGCAGGCTCTGTGTCTGTCAATGCTCCAGTGACAATGGCAGGAAGGTGGTGTGTTAGAGTTCTCTAAAGAGAGAGAGAGAGACAGACAGACAGACAGAGAGGAGTTTATTAAGTATTAATTCACATGATCACAAGGTCCCACAATAGGCCATCTGCAGGCTGAGAAGCAACGAGAGCCAGTCTGAGTGCCAAACCTGAAGAGCTTGCAGTTCAATGTTCAAGGGCAGGAAGGACCCAGCATGGGAGAAAGATGTAGGCTGGGAGGCTAGGCCAGTCCCTCTTTTCACATTTTTCTGCCTACTTATGTTCTAGCCATGCTGGTAGCTGATTAGATGGTGCCCACCCAGATTATGGGTGGGTCTGCCTTTCCCAGCCCACTGACTCAAATGTTAATTTCCTTTGGCAACACCCTCACAGACACACCCAGGATCAATACTTTGTATCCTTCAATCCAATCAAGTTGACACTCAGTATTAACCATCCCAGGTGGGTTGAATGGGGACAGGGCACACTCACACCAGCAGCAGTGACACAGCAGGGTGCACATGGACATGTACTGGCAGAGAAGGGAAGGCAAGGTCCACCCAGGCATGCATGTGCCGGCAAAGCAATGGGGGTGGCTGGCCGTGGGTGAACATGTTCAGGCAAAGCACCATGGGGAAGTGCGGTGGAGGGTGGGCACAGGTGGACTGGTGTGTGTCCAGTGGGCGCAGCTCTGCTGGAGTACTCTGCTGGTCATGGGTGGTCCTCCAGTGCAACAGCTATGACACAGGCCCCCAGGGGGTGCCTAGGGGCTCCAATTCAAGCAGACACAACCAAGCTTCTGGGCCCCGGAGAGGCCAGCAGGCCGAGGGGTGCTCAGGTTGGACTGGCCCCATCTCATGGGCAAGACCGCCCTGCAGAATTCAAGTCCAACAGTTATCCTAAGGGCTAAAGTCTCCTTTGGGAGCCAGTAGAACTGAGGGGCATGGGCATCCCTGGCTGTGTTCCACTATAGACACTCCCACACCAAGCCCTCTGGGCTCTGCATTGGCTGGAGTTCTGACCCTACCACTTCTCAAAGCAGCTCTCCCCACCACCGCCTGTGGTCAAGAGGTCTCTCCCTGCTGGGATTCCAGAGGCCTGTGGAGAGGGCGGGTTGCTCCTTGCCTGTTCAACTCACCCTTTAGGCAGGAATCACTGGGGGCCAGGAATGACAGCCAACGCATGGTAGCCCCATGCAGCATTTCCAGCTTCCTCCTGCTTCAGCCCAGCATTTCTGTTTTCCCTCTGTCCACTCTCGATGCCTTCCCTCTGTAGATCTGCTAGGAGTGTGCCAGTCTTCCCAATGTTCTGGTCCCTCTGTGGGAGATGTTCCTCCTGGCTGCATTTAGTCGGCCATCTTAGAGCAGGAACGAGCCTTTCTTTTGACCTAATATATGTATAATATATATATTAAAATATATATATTATTATTAAAAAAAAAAATATATATATATATATATATATATATATTTTTGAGATGGAGTTTCACTTTTGTCACCCAGGCTGGAGTGCAGTGGTGCGATCTCGGCTCACTGCAAACTCCACCTCCTGGGTTCAAGCAATTCTCTGCCTCAGCCTCAGCCTCCAGAGTAGCTGGGATACAGGCGCCCGCCATCACGCCCAGCTAATTTTTGTATTTTTAGTAGAGATGGGGTTTCACCATGTTGGCCAGGCTGGTCTTGAAGTTCTGACATCATGATCCACCTGCCTCAACCTTCCAAAGTGCTGGGATGACAAGTGTGAGCCACCACACCCAGCTGACTTAATATATGTTTTCACTACACGTTCACTTATTATAAGATTTCTGTTCTCTGATAGACTCCTTGAGGATAGAAACTATGTTTATCTTACTGATTCCTTTAGGGTAAGCTTCTAGCAAAGTGCCTGGCACATAATAGGTGCTCAATAAGTATTAATATTAGTTTGACAGATAATTCCTTCGCAAAATCAATCATAGAATTAGTGTGTAACCAAATGTGGTCAAAGTCCACAGACATACGCAATAAATTTTAAATTCATTATTAATTAATTTTGAAATTGTTTGAATTTTTGCTAAAGTGTGTATTAATTATATTTATATAATAGAAACATTTTTTAAACTTTTTACCATTCCCTGTGTTATGAAAGTAGTTAAAAAATGAGAGTACAATAAATCCTTGGTTGTATCAGGGCACTGCTTTAAAAATGTGCTCTGCTAGATATGTTAAGGTACAAAGTGACTATTTAGAAAACTTGATTATTAGAAACAATTTCTAATTGAAAGCAAAAGAGATAATGCTTCTTTGCAATATAAAAACATATGCTTTCTGCCCTTTCACTCTAGATTCATAATGATATACAGAGTCTCTCTCCTCCTGATGGGTTTGCTTTCAGAAAAAGCTTGAACTCTCTTCTTCATATGTCACCTTGGTGCACCTAAAGGGCCGGGAACATCTTAAATCAGAATTCAAAAGGCTGGAGGAATTGCACAATAAATGTACAAACAAAACCCCGGTGAGCCTAGATTTGTTACAATCTCCCCATTTCCTCCACCCCATGTAAAATTTTGTGGTTCTTGTAGACAAGCTGCCTCACCTCGACTCACTTTGTTCTTAAGCCTCCCTTATCTATCCCTCCTCCCTTTACCTACCCACACCCACATAGACACAGACACTCGCACAACTTCTGATTCCCAGAAATATCAGAAACTGTTCTGCTTTGTAAGCAGTTCTTTAATGCCTGGTTCCAGCCTCATGAATAGAACTAATAGCTAAATTTCCAAAATCTTTCTACCAGGAGCCAGATCCCTTTCTAGAGACTCAGTCCCTGAAACCTCCTCCAAGAGGCAACCCCCACCAGTTCCAGCTTTAGAATTGCCGCATGAACAGGACATGAGCCCTCTCATTATGGAATCGTGGTTAGAAGGCTTTCAACCTATATATTTCCTTAGATTTTCTGACCTAAATTACAAAGAAGAAATAATTTCTTTTCTTAAACTCCTGAGTGACAAGATACATTTTGTATTAGATTAATCAATATTCATTTAAGAATTAATTAGCCTATAACAGCTAACATTTCTTAAAAGCTTACTATGTACTGAATGGCTTATAGAAATTGTCGTATATGACCCCCACTACATGCCTATGTATTACTATTATCCCTATTTAGCACATTATTATTTAACAAACCTTGGAATAGGGTGATTAAGTAACTTGCCCAAGGTCACACAGCTAGGAATCGGCAAAATTGGGATTCAAACTCAGACCTTTGGACTCTAGGGCCCATGACCCTAACCACATCCAAAAGAATGAATAAAAAGTACATTTAGCCACACTGTCCCATACTTGGATCCTCACTTCTATGACAACCTGGATTGACCTCCCACCCTCCAGAAAGATCACCTCAACTCAGCAAAGAAGTCTTTTGTGATGGAGTGTATATCCCCAAGTTTCTAATCCAAGGTCTAGAACTTATATCAAAGGTGAAACTGGCCTCTCACATTGTTTTCTGCCTTGGCCAGAAGTGGAAAATAACAGATGATTGTCGTCACATACTTGAAAGCAAATGTCATATACTTCCAGGAAACATCCAAAAATCTTACAATGTTTAGTTGTTTTCATCTGTGTATGAGTCTGAATACAAAGTATTATATTTCAGTGAGCCTCTTGCTATAGGATGTACCTGATCTCTAATGCCCACTCTCTTCCCAGCATAAACAGTCCTGATACCATCCCAATAGCATTCCTAGTATAAAAGCCCATGGGCCCTGTGGGAGCCTACAATAGGCAGGTAACCAGGTCCTGAGGACCCAGGCATGAGTGTCCCTCATTCATGTGGGACTTTCTCATGGGAATCCATCTCTTACTCTTCTCTGCTGCACCAAAGCCTGATTATTCTTCCCTTTTCCTGTTGCCCTTTGCCCACCCTTCCTCTCCTTTTTTTCTTGCAATCTAAGGGTCAGATTATTATGAGGTTTTGTAGTTTTGTTGATTCAAATTTGCTTCAAGAGCTGGCTAATTGTTTTCATAAAATAACTTAATCCACATCCTTTTCAGATTCTAAATCAGAAAATAAATCATAAGCCATTTTCAGATAAAAGGCAAAATCTAAGCTGCCAGGACTGTCACCCATAGAGATTTGTGTGCCGCCACTTGGTTTAGTGGAAAAAGCTCAGGGCTGGAAATTCAAATACTGGTTATTCTGCCTGCCAGTAAATGACATTAACCTCTCTAAGCCTCAGTTTCCTATGAGTAAAATGAGCATAAAAGCCACATCACAGAGTGATGTCGAGGATTATATGGGACTGAAAGAAAAAAATCTCTTTAAGTGCTCCTATCACACAGTGCCACATAAGCACCACAGGAGAAGGCGCTGTTAGTACTTATGTGTTCTAAATCCTTTAAAAAAAATTATCAGATTTGGAAAATAGTTAAACTACGTATTGTACAAGATTTAGTAGCCCTTCAAAAGTTTCAAAGATTTTGTTTAATTTATGAGAAAATTTTGTTTTTATATAATCTCTTTTTAGGATTTCATTTTAGGTAAAATGTGGTAGTCTCATGCAAAGCACCTAGTAAAGGTTTAAATAATTTTGTAAGCTTTTTTGTAATTATATTAGCTTTTTGTATTTTCTAACTTATTAATAGAGGGAAATAGAAGTACATTCTTTTGACTGCTGAAAAAGAGAACTTTTTTCAATAAAATTATTAAGAAAATAGCCAATTTCCTCTTTTCTAGGATATCCATTTTTATGGAATGATCCCAGTGCTTAGTCAAGCCATAAATCAATATTTTACTGAATTTGAGCCTCAGCTGCTTTAGGGAGCTAGTCTGCAAACTCAAATCTCAACCAAGAGGTCATTTGATCTTAGAGCTGCTTGTGTGTGATTATTTTCAACCTATTAGAATGCTCTTTTACTTAGAAATTATCTATTTTTTTATGTTTTAATCCATATTCACCATCATTCCTCCCAATCTCCTAGTTCCCCTAAAACTCTCTTATCCCCCATTCCCACCAAACTATAAAGTGGAATGTAGTAATTTGTGAACATGAAGATGCCTAACATTTACTTTCCCATCCTATATGGTTGCCAGTATTTAAAATTCCACTGTTAGCCTTTTTTTAATTTGCAAGATTCAAAGTTCCGTGAGTGCAGAGACAATATCAGCTTCTAATGCTACCATACATATATGGCATGCTTACCACAGTGCTTCACACTCAGTAGGTGCTCAATGAAGGTTTGTTGAATGAAGGGAAAGCTTTTAGCCTTCTTTCATTTAATCACGCAAATACCTTCAGAAAAATATAGTCTGCAGATATGTCACATGTACCTTAACTGACTCAAAGTATTTAAATGCCACCATATACCACAACCGTGCTATCTCCTTCCCATAATGCACTTAGCAGCTATGATGAAATTTGTTTTTCTGATGCTTTTCTGATAGCAGGTTTCACATGCAGGGAGGGAGAGGATGTGTGTGGGACATGGGACATCTTGGGAGGGAGAACCATACAAAGGAAAACCAAGAATAAGAACAGCTTTCTTTTACCAAGTCTTAACTAGGTAGCAGAACTATCTCATTTGACATTCATGCCAGCATTTTGAGGTTATTTCCATTTGTCAGATAAGGAAACTGAGGCTTATCAATGTTAAGGAACCCTCAAGGTCATACAGCTGATAGGTGGCAAGGCTATACTTTGAAATTGTTTTCTGACCCCAGATCCTTGTCTCTGGCCACAGTGCTTCTGGCCTTTACTTCCCCCAAGGGACAGAGGGCTCCCTAGACAAGGTGAAGTGGGGGTAGAAGCACGGAAGAGTGTGAACTGCTGGTGCCATGAGACCAGAACCTCATCCACCACATAACGCTGTTCAGAGCAGGCTCTGTTCAAGCAGAGGGGTAATTAATTGTCACAGAGTTTAATTACCCAGTTTCACTCTTTCTAACTAAAAGTCATTTGGGATCTACTGAGGATATTAGACAACATGCTCACTCTTAGGGGCTCATAACTAAACTGTGGAATTCATGCAGGAAATATCACAGGTCCTGAGATTTAGAACTATTTTGGCAAATACATATTAGCTATAATATGAGAACTATGTGACCTCCACCTTTGAGGTTAACTCCGCTGCTTACTTCAGTGGTTTCCTAGTCTTCTAAGAAAGCAACGGACAAATGCTGGAACGCTATCTGTGTATAGGGTATGCACGCACAACATGTCCCGCGCTGTCCACATAGATGCTGAGGCTTTAAACCAGGCCAAGAAATGACTGCATTAAGAAGTGGACCCCAGAAGCAGAGATGCCTTTCTGCCTAGTGAGATGCAGACATACTGAGAGGTGAAGCCAGCTGGGCTTCTGGGTCGGGTGGGGACTTGGAGAACTTTCCTGTCTAGCTAGAGGCTTGTAAACACATCAATCAGTGCTCTGTGTCTAGCTAAAGGTTTGTAAATGCACCAATCAGCACTCTGTAAAAATGCACCAATCAGTGCTCTGTGTCTAGCTGAAGGTTTGTAAATGCACCAATCAGCACTCTGTAAAAATGCACCAATCAGTGCTCTGTGTCTAGCTAAAGGTTTGTAAACGTACCAATCAGCACTTTGTAAAAACGGACCAATCAGCACTCTGTAAAATGGACCAATCAGCACTCTGTAAAATGGACGAATCAGCAGGATGTGGGTGGGGCCAAATAAGGGAATAAACACTGGCCACCCAAGCCAGCCGCAGAAACCCACTTGGGTCACATTCCACCTGTGGAAGCTTTGTTCTTTTGCTCTTCACAATAAATCTTGCTGCTGCTCACGCTTTGGGTCTGCACTACCTTTATGAGCTGTAACACTCACTGCAAGGGTCTGAGGCTTCATTCCTGAAGTCAGCGAGACCACGAACCCACTGGGAGGAACAAACAACTCTGGACACGCCACCTTTAAGAGCTGTAACACTCACTGTGAAGGTCTGTGGCCTCATTCCTGAAGTCAGCGAGACCACGAACCTACCGGAAGGAAGAAACTCCAGACACGTCTGAACATCTGAAGGAAAAAACTCTGGACACACCGTCTTTAAGAACTGTAACACACACCTCAAGGGTCCGTGGCTTCATTCTTGAAGTCAGCGAGACTGAGAACCCACCAGAAGGAATAAACTCCAGACACAATACCAGGCATGGTTAATGCACCAGTGGAGCTCATCCCAGGAGTTGGTTTGCATGAAGGTTTGAGTCTGAAGAACCAGAAAAAGGGAATAGGCTTTTAGAGGAAGAGAAATAGACAGAATAACGTGGTATGTGCTGTGGGTTCTAGTTCCTCATCTCAGCCCCATGGATTCATTTCTGAGCTCTGTAGAGAAAGGCAGAAAGAAAGGTTTTCCTGAGGAACTCTGTGAGACGGGAGCCACACTGTTTGGGGCCTAGAGACAAAGTGTGACAGCCAGCTGGGAGGAAGAACTGGTCTCCCCGTGTCAGGTTGGACACAGCAGCATTCTCACTTTGAGGGCTCTAGGGAAAGCCACTCTACCCTCGCACCCTGAGGACTGGCTGCTTGAAGGGCCTCGAGGGGGCTCCATCCCAGGCAAGGGCATCAGTGCCCACAGGTGGGCAGTGGCATTGGGATGATGGTACTATTCAATGCCTTCAAAGGTGGCTGAAATAAACAGAGAAGCTGTAACAAAATCATGAGGATACAGGGCGTGGAGTGAGCTCCCTTTAGATGCCCTTAAGACCCTCTGCAAATAAATAGGTGAGACTCCAGTGTTACTACAGATCTTGTGTTTGGAGGTAGTTGGAAGAGTTAGACACCTTGAATGATTACTCAAAATGTGACTCACAAAGGCTTGTATTGTCAGGAAAACGAAATTTTATGCTACCAAAAATGAAATTTAAGAACCATGAACCCATTCATGAAAAATAGTCTAGACTCTATTGCTTCTTTTTCACCTGTCTTATCAGTTCCCACTGCTTTTGTGTGAGCCTTTCTCCTTCTCTTTTTCCTGACTATCCACACTTCAGCTTTCCCTGATGATTGATGTATTGGACTTCTGCTGGTTTGACCTTTCCCTTTCTAACACAGTTGACCCTGCACTAGCCCACCCCATCTAAGGGTAAGCACCTCTCAGAAGTAGCCTCATTGCTCCACCCAGCTTTGCCTGCTTCTCAACACGTGGAGTCAAACAGAGAGAGGAAAGCTCTCCTTGTGCACAGAGGTTTAGTGAAAGCAGACAGTGAGTAACTAGACCCTCCGCATAAATATAAAAGACATCTATAGTTTACATGATACATACTTTTAGGTTAAAGGACAGTATATTATAAACATAAATGGCACTTTTAGAGCAGCATATTGAAAATACTATAATTCCTAACATTGTAAAACAAGACTGTTCGAAGTCTCCTAAAGGGAGAACCATCTGTGGGCTTATAACATGAAGCAGATAGAACAGCATCTGAGAAGGGCTTAAAAGTTTCTCTTCCTGGTATTGTCATCAATTCAATCATCACTTGAATAGTCTAAGAAGAGAAAGGTGTTTTCAAATCCTAAGGCGACACAGCATTTAGGAGGCACCATAGAAATGATGGGGTCCCTCAGAATTCACTCCAGTGACTGACGGTCAGTTATGTTCCAGGCATGTACATCATCTCATGGTTGTCAGATGTAACTTTATATCCCACTCAGGGTACAGTGGTTACGAGAACCAAGGTTTTTCCCTCCTACTTTCTTCCTGATGTCACTATTCCCATTACTGTTCAATACAATATTGTTTTAAAGTATTTGTACAGTTTTCAAATGGAAAGAAATAAAATAAGCAAATAATCTCACCCTTTTATCAAAAGAAACTTCAGCTCTGTAAAACTTAGATTGTGTGTTTTAAAGCACAACAGCCCAATGGAACAGAACAGAGGCCTCAGAAATAATACCACACATCTACCACCATCTGATCTTTGACAACCCTGACAAAAACAAGAAATGGGGAAATGATTCCCTATTTAATAAATGGTGCTGGGAAAACTGGCTAGCCATATGTAGAAAGCTGAAACTGGATCCCTTCCTTACACCTTATACAAAAATTAATTCAAGATGAATTAAAGACTTATATGTTAGACCTAAAACCATAAAAACCCTAGAAGAAAACCTAGGCAATACCACTCAGGATATAGGCATGGGCAAGCACTTCATGACTAAAACACCAAAAGCAATGGCAACAAAAGCCAAAATTGACAAATGAGATCTAATTAAACTAAAGAGCTTCTGCATAGCAAAAGAAACTATCATCAGAGTGAACAGGCAATCTACAGAATGGGAGAAAATTTTTACAATTTACCCATCTGACAAAGGGCTAATATCTGGAATCTACAAAGAACTTAAACAAATTTACAAGAAAAAAATCAAACAACCCCAACCAAAAGTGGGTGAAGGATATGAACAGACACTTCTCAAAAGAAGACATTTATGCAGCCAACAGACACATGAAAAAATGCTCATCATCACTGGCCATCAGAGAACTGCAAATCAAAACCACAATGAGATACCATCTCACACTAGTTAGAATGGCCATCATTAAAAAGTCAGGAAACAACAGGTGCTGGAGAGGATGTGGAGAAATAGGAACACTTTTACACCGTTGGTGGGACTGTAAACTAGTTCAACCATTGTGGAAGACAGTGTGGCGATTCCTCAAGGATCTAGAACTAGAAATACCACTTGACCCAGCCATCCCATTACTGGGTATATAACCAAAGGATTATAAATCATGCTGCTATAAAGACACATGCACATGTATGTTTACTGTGGCACTATTCACAATAGCAAAGACTTGGAACCAACCCAAATGTCCATCAATGATAGACTGGATTAAGAAAATGTGGCACATATACGCCATGGAATACTATGCAGCCATAAAAAGAACGAGTTCACGTCCTTTGTAGGGACATGGATGAAGCTGGAAACCATCATTCTGAGCAAACTATCGCAAGGACAGAAAACCAAACACCACGTGTTCTCACTCATAGGTGGGAATTGAACAATGAGAACACTTGGACACAGGGTGGGGAACATCACACACCAGGGCCTCTCATGGGGTGCGGGGAGGGGGGAGGGATAGCATTAGGAGATATACCTAATGTAAATGACCAGTTAATGGGTGCAGCACACCAACATGGCACATGTATACATGTGTAACAAACCTGCACATTGTGCACATGTACCCTAGAACTTAAAGTATAAAAAAAAAAAAAAAGCACAATAGCTACTAACAGCAGCATGGGCCCCTGAATGAGTCCAGAGGGGCCTTGGTATTCGCATTTTAACACACTCCACAAGTGATTCTTATCACACGGAAATTCAAGAACTGCCCCAGAATATTCTAATTTTCTATTAAAATATGAGAAAATGCTCCACAAACATTATTATTATGTTCCTTGTATAATCTTGGAGGTTGAAATGAACAAATCAGGGCATTTGTTTTTTGTTTCTGGGGTTTTGTTTTTTTGTTTTACCTTGTTTTTGAAAAAGAGTGAAAGATATGTAAATAATTCAAGAAGAAATCATGTATGATAAAGATCTAAAGAAATGAGTTATACATTTTTTCCCAATTGGGGATTAATATGATAGGACTCACACATTTTCACAACTGGATTAGGCCTATTCTGTGGCATCATCCAATTAAAATTTGTGAGGGAAGGATTACTTTGTTGGAAAATGAAACCAAAACAGCTTCCAAATATATGTACTTGCCGTCAGACATAATGCACAAAACACTATTTAGGCAAATTCACCAATGGACACTGTGTACTGCAACTTTTTTTTCAGTAAAGCCTCTTTGGACTAGATCAGCCCATAGCAGTTTGAAATGGAATGCCCAAACATTGGAACAGCTGTGCTATAAGTAAAATATCTTGTTACATTTTTGTTAACCAACCAACTATTCAAATGTCTTGTCATTGTGTCACACAAACATATAAAGTCCTGTAAAACTACTCAGAATCTACTAAAATCCAATAAACAGAAGTGGATACTTCCTTAAAGATGGTTCCCATTCTATCCTGAGGCACTTCCTAACATCCTTTGCTCCGTTTTGCAGAGTAAATCAGCTGTTTGCACATTTTTTGTTTTAACACTGGGCTACAGCTGGCCTCAGAAACCTCTTGAAGCCCCCTGTGATGGCCCGGACTGTCCCTGAGTCCTACCAGATCTCAGACCTTTCACTTTTCCTCTAGAAAACAGTCTTATTACCCCATTTCAAGTCCAAAAGATTTAGGTTGCTCTCTTAGAAGGCTCCTAGGAAGATGTATGACTACCCAGGTAGCTCAGTCTAGTCATGAGACTTCCTGTGTAAAAGACTCTGAATGCACAGTCTATTAGTCAAGCCAGATCTAGTCCCTTCTTTTCTGTCTTGAACGAACTGTAACCCAGTGCAGAAATCCCTAACAAGGGCTTTGCGGACAGGCTTCACTGATTCCATAACATGCTTGAGATTATGTGTGAAGACTTCACACGGAAGTGTATATATGCATTTCCCTAAGGAGATTTCTACAACTTTCTACAGTTTCTCAAAAGGGCCTTTGACATTAAAGATTATCACATTCTCATTGAAGGGGTGAATGCAATAGATTTAGAATTTCTCCCTTGTATTTATTGGCCTCCTTCATACTTTGAACATTCACTTCTTTGTGTCATGTGTACTACCTGTGTACTGAGAAAAAAGTAAGCAGCTTCCCTTTTGTATCGTTAGGAATTGGCTTCTCCTGCTAGTAACAGAGACCCTGTCACAGTGCCTCAAACAAATGAGGAATTTATTCTTTCTTGTAAAAGAAATCTGAGAAAAGACAATTCAGAGTCTTTATGTGGCCAAGAAGATATCATTAGAGACACAGGCTTCTATCTTTTCTGCTCCGACATCTTTAGCACTTAGCTTTGTATCTTATGATGACAAGAGAGCCGCCATGTGTCTGTTTTTTTTTAAAAGGAAATTTCCTAGACGTTCCACCAAATAAATTTGACTTTACATCCTATTCACCAGAACTTAACAGCAAGGAAGGTTGAGAAATAAAAACTTTAGATAGGCAACTTATGTCCCTCACCTCACCCTCCAAAAAATCAGGCTTTTTTTTTTACTAAAGAAGAAAGAGGAAATATATTCAGTAGGCAACTAGGAATTTTGTATTTTTTAAGTGGAAACAGACGTCAATGAAGTAATTTTCTGCTTAGAATTTTTTGGGCATTCTACCTGTTGCCACACACCACTCAGTGAAGAAGGGAAGACTTCCTTCCTGCCACCGTTCTGTTTTTCTCAGTCCTTGGGGGAAAAATGATCTAAGAACCTGTCTGTCATCAAAGAATTCCTTTGCTTTTCTTCCCTCACTGTGGCTACACTCAGTCCTTCTTTGGATTTACCTTGAGCCTTCCTGGTAAGCTGAGTTCATTTTATTGAAGCTCAGCTCAGCCTCAGCTTGTAGCACGGGTGGGAATCCTGAACTCTGTCTTTCCATATTCTGTCTCACTTACTATGATTTACGTGGTGTACCAGAGGGCTGCTTTCCTGTCTTTTGTGAGAAAAACACCCAAAACCCCATTTGTCTTTCTTCCCCTTGAAGGATTCTTATTTATTACCCAGAATGAGTTCTCAAGATGACATCAGCCTGTCCTTGAGAGCACGGTGCATGTGTGTTCCAGTCGTCAGATGGGGCAGGACTGTTCTAAAGCCAAATATCTCTGTGTCCTTGAGCAAATCACCCTGTTCACTAAGCCACCGTTTTCCCATAAGTAAGATGACAGTGATGGTATCTACTCTATAGAGAGGTGAAGTTTTGCACCTGAAAGGTAGTATTTTCTCCTAGCAGTTAATCCTTATAACTCCTTTAGCATGAAGACAGCATTCCCATTTGAGTGCAGGCAGCCTGCTGCTGTGATATTTGCACCAGAGAGTTTGACTTGCAGTGTCTGGAAGAGAGGGAGGCTTTGGGTTTCGCAGGAGAAAATGGGAAAAGGCCAGGCCCCAATCCACTGGGTAAAGGACAGACAGCATTCTGACTTCGGCGGATGGTCTGTTGTGTCCTCCCAGCCAAGAAGCTGATGTCTGAAGGATGCACCCTGAGGCTACATGAGAGTTACAGTCAGGGGAGGAAATGGTACCCCTGGGAATCAATATGAACATCCTCATGACAAACTGGGGAATGGCTTCCATCCAGAACAGTTTCCCTATTTGTTTTCTGCCTTGAGAACTATATGTATAAAAGTCATCAACAGTGCATGGAAGAGGGCTCTTTAAAAACAATCAGGCTGAAAGTCCCTAGATGCTGCGGGCCTAACAGGCTCTCTCTTCTGCCTGCCAGAGAACACAAGCCCTGTCTGACTTCCTGTGAAGCTAGTCAGGGCAGAACATCTTTTCTCCGGATCCTCTTCTCAGCAGCAGCCACAGCAGTAAATCTTCAGAGAGGCCTCATTAAGCAAGCTCGTTTTTGAACTCCCCCCACCCTCCAGACCTCTTGCAACCACCACTGCCATCCTAGCATGTTATTATTTTTCCCTCCTAAGCTAGCATTTTCCTCACACCCAGCACCCAGGCCTCCTTACACAGCTCTCGCTTTCCTTAACAGACTCTTCAGCTGGAATCTCTCCAAAGGGTGTGTTCGTGCAATCAAAAACTTCCCTTTTTGTTTTATCGCATCATTGAACATATCAGATAAGGCCCGGCAAAGGGAAGGGGGAGGGAGGGAGAGAAGAAAGGGAAAACGAAGGGAGAGAAAGCCCTTTTGGGGTTGGTTGATGGAGGATAGGGGAGTAGGTAAAGGGGGCACAGGAAGGAGGAAGAAGAAATCTTCACATCAGCATTTAGGACCATGTAGGCTCAGCAAACACAGACATACAGGTATCTGGTGCAGCCTCTCCCCATCTATCCCTAGCCCCTTCTCAGGAAGCTGCACAGCATTCAGGCCTATAGCAAATGACTGTCCACAACTAGAAAAGAACATATAAAAAAAATCAGACACAAGATACAGTGAGACACAGGACACCAGGACATTAAATAGTTAATTTTTAGCAAAACCAGATTGCATTTCCATCATGTGCAAGCAGTCAGCTGCTATTGTAGGTCACCAAGATACAACGCATTATTTCTACAGTTTGTGGAAAACATTAGGCAGCTGTAATAAAGTCAATGGTATTTCCTTCCTTACTGAAACATGACTTCAGTAAATCCCCCATTTAAATTTTTTTCCCTTTCTAAACATTTCTCTCCATCTGCACAATAAGTCAATAAAAGAAATTAAAAGTTAAAATACCTAATGAAATTTTATCAGGCATGAAATTGTATTTAAACCAGAGTTGCCACCCGGGCTTAGATGGGTGAAAACTGACCCGAACTTGAGGGGATATAAAAAGCAGGGGGAGGGTAACAGCAAATTTCAGTGGCCTTTATGTATTGCAGCCACTGGGAAAAAAAATCATTCCAAGGAGGCATTCCATAAAACCGAGACTCTCTGAGCAGTTAAGATTTTTACAGGAGGTACATCATTTCTGTAAACCTCTGCATTCTTTTAGGCCACCATTCTTTTTTCTTTCTTTACTTCTTTGCACTGACATGCTTATTTTGAGATCAGCCTTCATCTGTGTACCTTTGTCATGATCCCAGGAAAAGTGGCAGGAAAAAAGCCTGACAACATTTTTAAGAAGAAGAAACAGATGGGAAAGGCAGGGGACTTAATTCTTAATCTCTCTTAGAGAAAAGCATTGGATATTCCATGCAGACTCAGACAGAGTTTTAAATCAATGGGCGTGGAGAGAAAGCAATCTAGTATAAAATTGCTTATTTTAATAATTATTTTCTGCACCATCTTTGAGTCATAATAGACATATCATTTTTACAGGAATGCAAAAAGGAGCCATTCAACATGTATGTGGATATTTTCCAGCCTTATCAATTTAAAATGTTAAACCTCTTTAGAAACAAGTCCCAGAGTCCTCCCTCACACAGGCCATCCATGGAAATAAAGAAGCATTATGTCTAAGAAGGGACATCAGAGTCAGACCCTCAAATTGGGGGGCATATTCAGCACTTCCAGAAAACTTCCTGGTTCCGTTTATAACCAGATGAGTGTGTTTCAAAGTGATTGGGCTTACTGATTGTCTTGCCAAGAAGGAAGTTGTTGTCAAGCCTGCTAAGCAGGAAGAGGGCTTCTGTCATATACTAGATCTTGTTCATTTCTAATGGCTCTGGAAATCAGCATGGGAGGGTGGTTTTCCCACAGTATGTTCTACTCCACTGTTCATTAAAAAGTCAGCTATGGGAGTGCAGATTGCAGAAGAAAGGCCTTGCCTCCATTCAGACACTGGCCAACCAGTATGTAGGAAAGTATGTTTTTAAGTTGTGGCCAGCATCAGGGAACTACAATTGCAAACAGATCTTACTAGTGCCCACCCAACCTGATGATATTAAAATTCCCTCAGTTCAGTCAAAGTGATACAATTTGCAAACATTTGCACAGCTATCAGGGCCTCTCTAGGCATTTTTACATCATTAAAGAAAGCTGGGTCTGCAAATCTAGGAAACGACATGTTTACTTTTATTTTTTTAATATGACTTTCTGTAAAACAAAACAACGTGCACTAACTTTTCCAACTTTTGCCTCTTCCCATCGTAGCCCCAGAAATCTCCTAGTGTTAGAGATTCTATGACACTCAAACAGACAACGTGCTTCCAACAATGTATTTGTTGATAATATTTGGGGGGACAGATGACTGGAAAGAAAAATATGTGTAAATATTTGAAATAGGCACACACAACTCCAGGGATGAGAAGCATTTGAGATTTGCAGATACACATCAGTCTCCCATGTTTAACAGCCCATCCACAAATCCTAAGCAAGACTGATCATGTCTTATCTGCACCAGACCAGATGTGTGCAGAATACCTGAGCAATGACTGACTGCTATGTGATTGAAGGAAGGATTGAAAACTTAAACTGAAATTCAAGAGGGGGATAGACAAGCCTGGAATAGGGAAATTCTGATGTAGGGAAATAGTTTTTGGACAGATGCATCATGCAAACTGTAAGTCAACACAGTAGAGTCAGAAACAAAACCAAGCTGGATAACCATTGGAAACAAAAGGATAATGTTTAGATGTGTGCCTCTTAGAAAAGACTGCTGCTCACAAACCAGCTATTTTGATCACAGATAGAAACTCCACTGGATACAGCTGGACAGAGCCAGGTCTTGTGGGCTGGATACTTACATAACATTGAGGCCCTTTTTAAGAAAACATTTTAAAAAATACAAATACAAAACTATGTGCCATATGCCTATAGTTCCAGCTACTCCAGGGGCTAAAGTGGGAAGACCACTTGAACCTAGACTCCAAATTCAGCCTGGGTGACATAAATAGCAAGACCCTTATGTCTTAAAAAAAATTATGTATAGATGTGAAGATTTATTTAGAAGGGGCCTGTGCAAGTGAAGCACCCTGAGGTTTAAGCTTCATTAGTCTCCCAATACATTCACCACTGGTGATAATACTTTTTCCTATAAAATGAACGCTGCATGAATACAGTTTGGGTCAGTTGTGCAATGCTTAGAATAAAAGAAAGACTATAGCTCTACAGTGAGAAGGCTTGTTACAGTTTTACAAAGATTCATGTCACATTAGCATTTCCATATCATAAGGTTGACTCTTCATCGTGTCTTTCCAACCTGCAGGGTGGACATTTAATCTTGAGTTTGAGCCCCAACAGATGTCATAATCTCAGGATTATCTTGATTAGAAGGGCATGTAGATTTGTGCTATTGAGTGCCAGATCAGATCCTCTGAGCATACAAAGAGATAGAGGTTTTGCACAGAGGCTTTCACAAGATTCTGTTATTCTTCTGTGTTCTCCCTACCTCTAATCTTTATATTGGGATTTATAGTATGATCTAAGTATTCACATGCTACTGGTACAACTTGCTGTCAATGAGTAACGTAAGTTGTTTCAAAATCAAAATCAACTTCAAAGAATTTGGAGAACTAAACTGGTCATTTTAAGCATTAAGGCACATTACAATTATTTTTAAAAGAATGTGAATGCAAAAACCAGTCTAATAATTATTAAAAAGGATAAATTTACAGATACCATTAGAAGTAACTGATCCTTTATTGATGTAGACCTCCAACATGATTAAAGAGGATGAAAAAATTTTTGAAGCAAAGCTTTGTCAAAGCAAATATCTTACTTCATGGTAGATATAGTCCAATGTTATTAGTCCTAATTCTTAAATTTATCTCAGATGAGATCTTCGGGATTTGGATCCAATATCCCTTTCTCTATGCTCAGATGTGCTGTGTTTTACTGATTGATTCCAGGAAGGAAATACAGTTAATTGCTCTTGAACCATTAAATTCCCCTTTATCTTTGTGACTGTCAATAGCATTAGCAGCAAAAGAATATACTCCCTCTTAATCCAATAGAAGTATGAAAATCTTGATACTGCAACTGCCTTTTGATATCAATATTCTACATAGCATTTTATTAAATGGAAAGTGGCAAATATGCTTTTTTTTTTTTTTTTTTTGAGAAAATTAGACTAAAGGTGTTCCAGCCCCAGAGGGGCTTTGAGCTGGATGGACACAGAAACAGTGAATCACCCTTCTGCATACAGCTGGCTGCCTGGAAGTTTAACCCCCAAAACAAGTGTGGATGGTAGTCATAACAATGCTATCAGAATACCTTTCTCTTCCAAAAGGAATTGGGGCATTGTTCCAGGGTGGACATTACACATTTCCCACATGGCAGCAGGAATCTAAAATTGTTGAAGTTGCTATGATGGTCACCAATCAAGAAATACAAAATATATACAGTTTTTAATTAATTCAAACATTTGTTGAAAGTTTATATAGATACAGGCATATAGAAATGCTCTTGTGGAACTTAAAATTTATATTATGTGTATATATTCATGTATTTACTTCTCACATACTTAGCACACAGACACCACACCAGAAACACACACATGCATACACGATTGGTCATTTCCAGCAACTTTGACAATCTACTACAAAGCCAAGAACTTCTGAGTCATGTAGAAGGCAAACCATGTCAGAATGTTTAATGAGAAAAAATCATGAGCTCACAGAAGAAGCCTTTGGGCCTCACACAAAACTCATGTGCTGTTACTTTTCTCACAATTCCAGCAAGCTTCGATTATCTCATATCTAACAGAGCTGTTGAATAATCTCATTATCTCATCGCAAAATAAAAGGCATACCAACAGCAGGGGAGGGGAGCTATTAAGTGAATACAGGAAGTAAAAAGCACAATAATTAGGGACCATTTAATGCAGGGGCAAACAACACTATACCCTCAGTAGTCCCTGAGTTACTAGGTGAGATTAAATTATGTTCAGCATTATCCATCACCAAGACAAGGAAGTGTTACTTCATTTTGTTAAAAAGGTTGAATTTTTAAGCTGATACTTTGTTCTATTCCTTCAATAATATTGATAACAAATAAGCTTTTATTATGCAAAGATACTTGTTACTCACCATTAAACTCATATTTATCACATTTTGCCCTTTTCTAGTTTGGGGAGAGAAAATGATAGATTGGACAATAATTATAGACTGGTAAGTGTGATATAAGGCACACTTCTTCCAGTTTGAAAATACCCTAGCAAATGAACTGTTTCTGTCCAAAATATTCCTTTGGTGATAGAAAGGAGGGTCCCTGCATCCAAAAAACAAGGATAAAGCTCTGTCTTCAGCAGAAATCTCCTTGATTTGTGACTTTATAGTTTGCATGACTAACGTTCTTGATTTCTCATTTTTATAGATTGAATTGGTGAAAGTGATTTTATGTTCCCTGGAATTCCCAACACTTAAAAAGTAAGCTTTTTGCATTTTAAATGCAACCTATACAACCTGTTTTGTTTACAAAGCCTCTGAGGTGAGAAGCCAGAGTTCCAAGCATCAGGAAACCATGGGTGAGCAAGATAACTTGACAGTCAGAAAAGCTGGGCGCGGTGGCTCACGCTTGTAATCCCAGCACTTTGGGAGGCCGAGGAGGGCGGATCACGAGGTCAGGAGATTGAGACCACGGTGAAACCCCGTCTCTACTAAAAATACAAAAAGTTAGCCGGCCGTGGTGGCGGGCGCCTGTAGTCCCAGCTACTCGGAGAGGCTGAGGCAGGAGAATGGCGTGAACCCGGGAGGCGGAGCTTGCAGTGAGCCGAGATTGCGCCACTGCACTCCAGCCTGGGCGACAGAGCGAGACTCTGTCTCAAAAAAAAAAAAAAAAAAGAAAAGTCAAGCTGTTCAATAATGCTACCACTTTCCTTCCATGGAGATCTGGGATTAGTGACTTCCATGATGAATTACACACATCATGGACATGAAGTGATCTGTTTAAGGGGTTCATTTGCAAGAGAACATGAAAGCAAGAACTTATAATGAACTCTTGGAATACTTAAAGCTTAGTAGTAACAGATATAAATTACTGCAGGAAGCAAAGGATGCTTCCAGAATATGTACAACTGTTCAGAGTACTTTTGTGGGAAAAAGAAATATCCCCTCCTAATATTTCCAAATTTGAACACTCTAGGAGAGTGTACTAAACGTTAGAGATTTTTCACCATTCGATTTTAAGATTTAGTAAAAAGCTACACTAATTAAGTCAATGTGGTGTTTGCATAAGGACAAACATAGAAGAGAATCAAAAATAGACCCACGCAGTCAATTGATTTTCAACAATGATGTCAAGGTTATTAAATGGGGAAAAGAGTTGTTTCAATAAATAGTATTGGACAAATGGGTATACATATGAAAAAAATGTGAACCTTTGCCACCATATTTAAAAAACTAACTCCATATGGCTCACAGAATTAAGCATAAGTGCTAAAATGATAAAATATGTAGAAAAAAAGAAAAGGAGAAAATCTTGGTTACCTTGAGTTAGGCAAAGATTTCTTAGGACACTGAAATCATAAATCAAAAAGAAAAAAATGGTAAATTAGACTTCATTAAATTAAAAGCTCTGCACTTTCAAAGATCTGAAAGACAATGTTAAGAAAATTAAAAAGCAAGAGACAAAGTGGGAAAAATATTTACAAATCACATATCTGATGAAGGGCTTGTATCCAGGATATATAAAAGAACTCTCAAAACTCATAAGAAAGCAAACCACACAATTTTTTAAAAATAGGCAAAAGGTTTGAATAGACAGCTTACAAAAGAAGATATACAGATGACAAATAAGCACATGAAAAGATGCTCAATGTCATTAGTTATTAGGGAAATGCAAGTTGAAGCCATCATATGATACTATTACGCACCCATCAGAGTGGCTAATTTAAAAGAATGACAATAGCAAATGTTGACTGGGATGCAGAGCACCTGAAATTCTCATACATTGCTGGTGGAAATGTAAAATGGTACTATCACACTGGGAAAAAGTTTAGCAGCTAGTTACACATTAAACAAAAATTTACCATACAGTGTAGCCATTCCATTTCTAGGTATTTATCCACAAAAAATAAAAACATATGTCTGCACAAAAACCTATATGAAATTTTTATCTTTTATTTCTACAGTTTTATTCATAGTCACCAAAAGCTGGAAACAACCTAAATGGTCAAAAAGGATGAATAGATAAACTGTGGTACATTCATACAATAGAATACTACCCAGTAACAAAAAGTAACAAACTAATGATATGCACAACTGTGGGTTAATTTCAAGAGTATTATGCTGAAAGAAAACAGCCTTACTCAAAAGGCTTCCTAAAATGATTTCATGCTCCTCTTCTTTGCCATTTTAACCCAATTATAATTGCAGCATAACACTAAGGCATATTGTAGAATACAACGCTTTTGTGTGTATTTTCTATTTGATTAATCTCACAGGGTTTTTTTCTTTCTACTTAACTGAACTACTTATCAATAGAAGTTAAAGAGTTTCTCTTGAAAGTCAGCCAGAAGCTTTTTACCAACAGATGTTCAGTGCTTGAAAGATAGTTCTCAGTGACAATTGGCCAGTTCAAACAGCCTCTCCACACTTTGAAAATGCCCTGAATTCAACTTTATTACTGAGTCTAATCCCATTGAGGAAGGAGTCTAGGGACAACAGACTGGTTTGGAAGAAAAGAATTTGAGAATTGAGAAGATATGATAGCTAGTGGCAGATTGGAAATTCATAATTAAGAGCAGAAAATCTGGTATGTTATTGGTACTTTGTCACTTCACCAAATCATCAGTGAACTAACCATGTCTAGTTAACGTGTTGTGGAATTTAACTCATTTCTATAATGCATCTATGTAGTCTTTCCTTGAAATGAGAGAAGAGAAAAAATAAAGGTTGCCTTTGAGAATTGCCATGTATTGATTTCAAGGATAGTAAAACTTGCTTCTCTGAATTATTTTGAGGATTAATGTATTAAACTATCCTGTACAATACTGACCATTTAATATATGTTCAGCAAATGTTGATTTCTCCTCACTTCTTTTATACAAAGGAGAATATTTTTAGAATTGGAAAGACCTCAGAGGTTACCTGGTCTAGTGTTTTAATTTTATAAATGAGAAAACTAGGTTCGGTGAGATTAAGGGGTTGCTCAAACTCACTCAGAGTTAGAAGTCCAACTTCCAGTTCACATGAATCCTTTCCCTGAAGCACCTGCTTTCAACTGTGGTGTATCAAGCAGCAGAGCTGGAGGGAGAACTGAGGGACCAAATAATTTTATCCTAAATAAACCATATTTAGGGATCATGGAACTCTTGCTTTTGGGCTTCTTGCTCTGTGTTTATTTTAGCTATTTTCAATTATTTTTTGCTTCCAAGAATGGGAGATAATGGGAAGCCTTTCTCTTTTAGGACTAGGATTGCTAAATTTAGCAAATAAATTACAAAGTGCACAATTAGATTTGAACCTCAGATAAAAAACACTTAATTTTTTAGTTTCATGAAGTATTTGGAACATACCTATGCTGACAACTTCTCTGTGTTCTCTGCTAGGGAACAATCAAGTATGTGGTTCTCAACCGTGACTTTTTTTTTTTTTTTTTTTTTTTTGCTCTAAAGCAAATAAGCAGTAGCAAAATGGTCACTACCTCCATGCATGAGTCTTGGCTGCCTAGCGGTTTCTGCCCATGACCATTTTCCCTCACCTGGGATCTGGATAACTGTAATGAACAGCCTCTGTGGCCGAGTAAGTCTGTGCCTCATGGAGATGGTGATGGGGCAGGGCAAAGTGGATGATGCATCTAAGTGGCATTGGGAGGACATGTTTTGCCAAACAGGAAGTAGACAATTCTACCATCCAGCAGACCACGGTTCAAATCCCTCTCCCTCTTTCTAGCTGTATGGCTGTATGACTTTGAGCAAGTTGCTTAAACTACCCCTAACCACCCACCCATCCTCAGACTCTGCTTTTTCCTTCATAAAATAGGTCTTTATTTCCTTCAAAAACCTTAAGTTTTTGCGAAGATTGAATATAATGAGAAGAAAGTGCTGGTCATTGCGCCTAGAATATAACTAGAGTCTTATAAATTATCATTTCTAAAATTGTACACACGTTTTACATACTTGTCTGTGTATTTGCTGTAGTTCACAATAAAAACTGTTTAAACAAAAGAGCGTGGGCAAACTTGCAAGGGTCTTGAATGGCAGAATGTGGAGTTTGAAGACTAAATTTTATCCTACAGTTATGAGGGAACTGTTGGCATCTGCACAATGTTTGAGACCCAGAGTCAGACAACTTCCTCCCAAGTTTCCCCTAAAAACTACCTGGGAAATTTTGTAGAACATCACTTCCTGAAGGATCACGAACACATTCACCAACACAGGATGAACTGATCTGCCTTCTCCAGGTGTCTTCCACTAGAGCCTTGACAGAGTAGGCAAGAAGTTATAACTCTTCCCACCGATCTACTTTGTGCTGTATGAGAAATGGATAAACATTGGACATAACCAGGTAGTAATTCCTGCTCCATCACTAAGTTATTAGTAGAATGGCCTTGTACAAATTAATCAATTTTTCTAAGACTCTATACAGTAAGGATAATAACACTAAGCTGGCAGATTCTTAGAAGAGTCTAATGCAGTGCCTGGTTATAGGAGCTGCTCGGTAATCTGTGTTTTTATTTCCTACCTCTTTGGAACACTACACTGAAGTTTTATGAATCATAGGTCCCTAGGGTGCTCTTTTTCACACATATGAGAAAACTGAGTTCCAGTTGTTCTGGTCAGCTTTTAGAAAGTGGCTTACTGAAATATCTTAGACAGTTGACACCTGAATGCCTCAGATTCTTATTCAACCTTCCCCTTCGTGCTCTATATGCACATCCTAGCTTCACCAGTTGCCTTGCTTATGCCTTTAGAACTTGCAGATGTGTGTTATCTGTTCCTGCTGTTTGGTCAACTTCAAGTGCTTCTAATCTTTTTATAACTAGTTCTGTTGGCTGTTATCTAGATTCCTTGTTGCGCCTTGTCTATTGTAAAGTTTTAACAGATCTCCACCCACTTCCCCGGCAATTAGAAGGGTAATA
Organism: Symphalangus syndactylus; assembly: GCF_028878055.3. Lineage (NCBI taxonomy): Eukaryota > Metazoa > Chordata > Mammalia > Primates > Hylobatidae > Symphalangus > Symphalangus syndactylus. The sequence goes on from NC_072425.2 coordinate 107,967,406, forward strand.
TAATTATTTAACAATGTGCTAGAGCCTTCTATTGGGTATGCCTCTTAATCAGACCTTTTCACCCTTTGCCTTATGTGTATGTGAAAAAAATTACCTGAAGGTTTTTCTTAAAGTTGGATTATTATACTATTTCTTGAACCAAATACCAAGTAAGGGCCCAGTGCACTCTTCTGCCACTAACCCATCCCTCCCCAGCCTTAGGAGATAGCTACTGTTTCCTTCAATCTAGAAAGATGAATCTGACCTATTACTTTAGTTTTATAAGTCTGTTTTTGTCATTTTCTCATATAATTTTACCACTCTTTCTATTCTGGTCCTTATCTGTGTGGCTCTATAGTCACCGAAATCATGAGCTCTGTATTTAATCACAGCATAATGTGGGGTATTAGAAAAAGCAATAGACTTTGAATCAAGGGGGGGTCAGTTTTCATCTAGGCCCTGCCACTAACCAGCTATATGACCTTGTCAAGACAGTTCACTTCTCCGGGCTTCGGGTTCCTCACCTGCAAAATATCTAGAGAACACACATCGCCCTTTGGTTTTGTGCTCTGAGCACCTCCACCTCTGAAACACCTGTCCTTATATCTATGGGCTTCCCATACATTCCTGACCACCTAGCAAAGAACAGCTTTTACTTTCTCTCAATATTTCACTCTTAGTTTTTGTCAAATGACCTCTCATATATGCTTTCTCAGTAGCCCCAAGCAATTCAGCTTAATCCCAGCATAAAGAAACTAATCATTACTGAATATTACATATAGGTCCACTAACCTAACTAGAGTTAGGCCCAGTAACTATTGTCTATGTAATTCAAAAAATGTTAGTCATGTCATTTTTTCTTAAACCATAAAAATATAATTTATAATTTAAAAATGAAATTATACATTTCTTGGCCATCTTGTGAAGTTGTCTGGAATATTTTTTCTTCAGAACCCAATTCATAAAAAAGTGGGATGCAGCTACTCAGCTACTCAGGAGGCTGAGGCAGGAGAATCACTTGAACCTGGGAGGCGGAGGTTGCAGTAAGCCAAGATCATGCCATTGCACTCCAGCCTGGGCAACAGGGCAAGACTCCATCTCAAAAATATATAAATAAATAAATAAAAAGTGGGTTTATAAGGGGGTAATGAGGAGGGTAAGCTATAACCCATATTTATTAGCCTTATTCTATGCAGAACATATTAAAAGGTCAATAACCAGATGTATTGCATTCTTAGAAAGGCAAAAACAAATTCCAAATGAGAACTTAAAGAATCACTCAATCTTTCTTGAGACTTGCAAAGTTCTTTTCTCCTCAGAGCCCAAGTGTCTCCCTGTTTGCCACTTAGAGTAGAGCCGATTCCCTATAGCAACAGAGCTAGGGTTTCCAGGAAACTCCCTTAGGGTCTGAGCAGGAGCCTTAAGATAGGAGCTACCTACAACTTGGGTCCAAATCCTTGTATTATCAGACACCTACAGCCAGGGTGAGGACGAGTTAACCACCGTGACATGCAGAAAGCAGCCCAGAGAATTTTACTGACCACATGCTACACCCAGCTCTGGACTAACAGTCTCCTTCCTACAGTTACGCAGCAGGAACAAAAAAACAACACCTTGAGGATGAACCTATGTTAAAACTGAAGAGGCTAAGTGTGTCTTTTGTGGTGTTTTCCTTTGAATGTAAACTCTGTAAACTGAGGGGCTGGTGCTGTAGACGCTGCTTGTTGCACATTTGCTCTCCTCTCCAGCCCCACTTTCTTGGCTGGGTTCAAGTTCCGCGTCTCACTAGACCACCCTGTAGTTCTTGAGTGGCCATCCTATCTTCAGCCTCACTCTACCTGCTGTCCACCTTCCATATCATGGTCAGATTGCTCTTGCCAAAACTCTATTCTGACTGGGATTCCCCTATAGAAAGCCTTTCACTCACTCCTGGTCATCCTCAAGATACAGTCAAAGGTTTTCACCATTTCCTGCCCAATGTCCTCCATAATCTTGACTCTTCTTGTTTACCTTTGTTAAAAGGAAAACTTCGGCCAAATTACATTCAAAGGAGTTTAACTGAGCAATGAACAATTGGCAAATAGGGCAGACCCCAGAATCACAGCAGATTCAGAGACTCCAGGGATGCCTCATGGTCAGAACAAATTTATAGATGAAAAAAAGGAAGTGATGTACTGGATTGGTTACAGACTGACGTTTGCCTTGTTTGAACACGGTTTGAACACTTAGCAGTCTATAAGTGGTTGAAGTACAGCCGCTGGGATTGGCCAAGACTCAGCGATTGTTACAGGCACATACTCCTAAGTTAGGTTTTCAATCTGGTCTGTGTATTAAGGTAGGTTATAGTTTGTCCACAAGGACTCAAATATAGAAGTATGGAGTCCTTCTCAGGTCATGTTTACTTTGCTTTAACACCTTGCTTCACTCTACACTCTTCTCCTTCTCCTTTCATTGTAAACTCCAGCAGTGCTGAACTTGTCACATGTCTCTGAGCACAATGTGCTACCTCAAGCCTCTAGAGTACCCTTCTCTCAGACCCTTACCCATTTGTCGCCTAAGTTAATTCACACCCAACCCATTCAATAGATAAATGGGTAGATAAAACTCTTATGCCACCTTCAGAACCCAATTCATAAAAAGTTAACAGGAAAAGTAGTATTTTGTGTCATTTGTACTTGCCACATTTTATTACTAATGATATCCAAGTTTCTTATTTGAATAACTTCTTAACCTTTAGCTATTTTTAATTTTTATGTAATTTTAAATAATCAATACATAAGATGTTTGTCTAAGAAGAAGAATCATTTGTTTGTCATATATGGAGCAAAACTTTTTCTTCAGACTTACTGTCTTTTAATACCCTGTTTCAGTGAATAGACTTCCACTTCACAGTGAAGAATTTGCCTGTAGTTAAATTCTACCAAAGTTCTATTGTTGATTTTGGATGCTTTCAATTACTGATTATGATAGTAATTAAGGATTATTTTCTACTTTTTAATAAATTTATATTCATTCATTTAACAAGAACAACAACAAAACCAAATTAATAAGTCACAGCCCAGAATTTAGAGTGGGTGTTCAATAAAACATTTCCAAGTGGAATGTTGTGCACCAGAATCCAAGTGATGAAGTTACAATCTTTCTATTTTCCTTTAAGTTTCTTCTTCCTTCTGATTTTAATGGTTTCAGAGGCCTCAGATACTAGATGCAAGAAAAAAAAAAAAGAGCTAAGCAGGTAGTATTTTATCGTCATTCTCAGTTTCTTTCAGAAGGTGCCTGTCCCATCGTAAAGTGACCCAAGAAAACCAACCAAACCCCAAGTCTTCTCCTTTCCAGAAGCACACAAGAAAGAACTATTCAGGAGCTTTCCTGAGCTGGCCAGGCAAATGGTAGGAACAGTTTACTTGTTCTCTTGAGTGCACTTGGTCCAGAACTCCTAAAACATTGCCTACTAACACCTGCTCCCACTCCTGCTGTGCTCGATCTGGCCTCTTGAGCATATACCGGGTTAGTCTTAGGCTAATTTAGCCAGATTTTTTAGGGCCATTTCCATCCCAAGCACTACCAAGACCTTGGTCCTGCATTGGTTCATGACTGGTGCCAAGACTGGTATGGAGAGAAGTAAAATACCAGCCACTGGCTTCAGTTTTCTGAAAATAATTCATATACCATGTAATTTACCCATGTAAAGTATATAATTCAGCAGTTTTTAGTATATTTACAGAAAGATGCAACTATCACCAACAATTTTATCACCTCACTATTTCTCCATCCTCCCTTTGCTACCCACCCAAAGCCCAAGCAAATGTCAATTCAGTTTCTGTTTCTATAGATTTCTCCATCATGGACTTTCATATAAATGGAATCATACAATATGTGGTCTTTTGTGAATCGCTTTCACTTAGTATGTTTTTGAGGTTCATCTGTGTTGTATTACAAATATGTTCTATTATGTATGAAGGAATGAATGTTCTTCATTCCTTCTTATGGCTGAATAGTATTCATTGTATGTTTATACCACAAATATCAGTTGATGAATATTTGAGTTGTTTCTACTGTTTGGCCATTATGAATAATGCTGCTATGAAAATCCAGGTACAATATTTCTTGCTCTTAGCATAGATACATTTTCTAGCAAAGCAGATTGATTCTTATGCTAAACAAGAAATCAATTTGAGATATACACTATGGGAGAGAATTATTTTGAAATATCTTTGGTGGCTATTAAATCAGACAACAAATATTTGCTAGTTGTTATCGTGTGTCAAGTAGTGTTCTAGCAGGGGAGAGAACCAGATGCAGTTCCTATACTTAGGGAATTTATAGGCTCATGTGGGACCAGATAAAAAAATGTGATTATGAAAGTGTAGAGTGATAATGCTTGGGACAGTATGGTTGCACAGAGAAGGAATACTTAGGAGGGGCAACAGATGTAAACTTGGAGAGGCAGAGAAATTAAAAGGTACTTTAACAGAATATGAGGTTTAAGTGGAGTCTTCACAGACTTGGGGAGAAAGGGAAGAAGGACATTACTAGCAGAGGTAGTCATTTATGCAAAGAATTAGAAGTAAGAGAGAACAAGAATATATAAGGGAACTCCAAAAGGATCAATAACGCCAAAGAAATTTTTAGTAGGAAGTTAGTGTGGTAAGTAGATAGAGGCTGGATCATGGAATGCTTTGCATGCAATGCTGACAAATTTGATTTTATTCTGAAAACCATTTTTAATGGCCATTAAAAATGAAAAAAAAAGGAACAGAACAAGATTTCAGTTTTCAAAATTCACCTTTGTGACAGTTGGAACAGATTAGAAGAGGTGAAACTGGATGCCAGAAGACTATTACAGTAGCACAAGCAAGGAATTACCAAAGCCAAAACCAAGGCAATGACAATAAGGATGGAGAGAAAAAAACAAATATTTCACAAACATTTAGAAAACACAACTCCAAAAATTGAGAGTGCAATTAAATGTGGAGTAAGTATAAGGAATAAAGATGGTGAGCAGGCAGGTAGATATAACTGAAGATGCCACCATTTCTGGCTTCAGAAACTGAATGGTGGAGCCATTAAAACCCGAGATAGGAAATAAAGGAAGAAGAGATAGTTTGAGAGAGTGAAAAAATCATGTATGCAGAAGCCAAACTTGAAATGTCAGTGCATCAGCCAGAGATGTCTTAGCCACTGAATATAGCATTTTTAATCCACAATATTTTTCCAGCTTGAAGATACATATTAAGGATTAATAGTTATATACATGGGAAGTTGGAGTCACAAATGAAAATGCTTGTATCCATGAAAATTTATCAAGATTGGTAATGGGAGGAAGGAAGTTTAAGGACAGAATTAAGTAGAACATATAGCTTCTCAGCCTTTTGGCTAAGATCAAGTGAAGAATTTAATAGAACACCAACACTGACACAGTACAAGGAGAAAGGAGACTTCAAGAAGGAGACTGAGAAACAGTGTCTATCCAGAGAGGTAGGAAAGGAAAGAGTGTTGAGAAAGGCAAATGGTCAACAGTATCACACACAGCAGACAAGGTAATGGGATAAATAGGTTGGACATCCATTTTCCTTGGCATTTTAGAGTTGACTGAACTAGAAAACAGTCTCCATGGCGAGTTGGAGGGTGATGTCAGACAACAGTACACTAAGGAGTGGGAGAGAAAGTACAGGTTTTTCTTTAAGAAGGTTGGCTGAGCAGGTGTAGAGGGAAGAGAGATAAAGAGTGAAATTGCACCAAAGGACAATTTATATATAATTTTATTGCTTATTTTTATAGCTTTGTATGATTACAAAATTAATACATGGCAACTGGGAAAAGGTTCAAGAGATTCAGAAAGCTATAGTAAAGAAAAGCCTCCTATAATGCAGAACACAGGAGATAACTATCATTAACAGTAGGAAGATAAGGTAATATGTAATTGTTTTAAATATTAATCAATGTGTTTTTTATTTCTAGGAATTCCATTTTACATTCTATGTCCACCTCTGCTCTTTCCCTATTTAAACTAGTTAAGTGTCATCCTTTGTTCCAGAGGAGGGCAGTTACAGCAAAAATTCTGAGCAAAAGAAAAAGTCCACTCTCAATTTTGAGATTCAAAAATCTCAAAATCCCTAGCAGATATAAATCTTGAAATTTGGATAAATTTGGAGTCCTGAACAGAGGTAAATCTTTGAGAGAAAAGCTCTGAGTCTTAGGAGTTGAGGTTCTAAAAGACCCTAGATCTGAAGTTTGTGGTTCAGTGCACTTTTTCCTACATAAACATGTATCTGGAGCCGGGGCAAAGGCTCAGAAGCAGAAGGAAGCCAGCGTGATAGAGGCGGTAAATGTCCTGAGAAGGGATTGAGAACCCTTAGCCATCCTGAGCTAAGCTATCCAGGAAAGGGATAAGGAGCAACAGAGGTTCCCACCATCATCATGACTCCCCACTTTATCTCCAAACTATTTTGCTGTCATTCTCTGCTTTGTTCACTCTGCTTGGCCCACACGGATCTCTTTGCTCTTATTCAAGCAGGTCAAGCATGCTTCACGCTTGAATAAGAGAGCAAATGTAGCTCTTTCCTCTACCTGGAATCCTCTTCCCCCACACATCTATGGCTGCTGCCCTTACCTCCTTCTGCTCTCTGCTCAAAGGTCGCCTGATCAGGATGAGTTTCCCTGATCAGCCTTGTTAAAACAGCAACATCCCTTGCCCAAGCCTCCCTGTCCCTTTTTCTTAATTTGTATCCAAAACACTTACTCGATATACTGCATACTTATTATTTTATTGTATGTCTGTACCCAATAGAAATTAAGCTTTATGAAGTCAGGATTTTCTTGCTGCTGCTGCTGTGATTTTACTGCTTTATTCATTGCTGTATTTCTAGAAACTTAGAACAATGATTGACATATGATACACAATCAAAAACGGTTGATTGACTATGTGAATGAATGAACAGGCTGGCAACTGAGTATTGATATCCCCTTTCCTGGAAACTACACAAGCTCCCCTAAAAACCAGATGCTTCTCTGCAGAGAAAGGAAAGAAGACAAGATTTATATTAACTGAGAATACTCTGAATTAGTTAAATTTAACCTGAATTGACTCAGAATAGGTTTATGTCACTAGGCAGAAAGGACATGTAAGAAATTAGGTTTAGCTATAGAAAAATAAAGAAAAAAATACATTTGATTTACACATAACTTTGTGGCATGTGAGATTTGCCTGCTAAAAAGACACTAGCATTTGTATGTGTGTGTTTAATTAAAGTTTATAAAAATTGACTATGTATATGTCCCTCAACTGGCCCCTTTTGCCTAAAAGTGTGTCTCTTTCTATGTCAGTGGATACAGAGATTAATCCTATTCTTTTTTACTGGACCTGTAGCATTCTATTTGTATGAAGGCATACAAATATATTTATATTTAACAAAATCTATTTAACCAAACCTCTATTGACAGACATTTAGGTTGTTTCTTATGTTTTATTCTGCCTAGAAATACTTGAACATCTTAGAGAACATCTTAGTTTCCATGCAATAAACGCAAGATAGAACTAGTCAATGAGGAATGCAAATTTAAAATATTAAACAATATTGATACATTGTAGAAAAGGGAGATTTTTTCTAAGGCAAGATTTGAGCATAGTTCTATGCTCAGGAGAAAGAGGTAACAGAGATAACGAAGATAAAGAGAAGCAGGAAGGAATCAAATATAAGCAGGAAGGAATTAAAGACAGAGCAAGTCCATGTAAATAGGGAGGGACCAGGATCCGAGCTGTCAGTAGAGGAGCCAAACTCCTGCACAGGAGGACAGGGAGGCAGTTGCTTTAAGATTGAAGAGGAGAAAAAGACCAAGCAGAATCAGATAAGTCTGTAGGCAGAGAATTCCATATGACAGCTTCTTTTCCCTTTGAATAAGGAGATATGGGCAAGTTGAAATTTGAATCATGAATTTTTGCTGTGTTTTTTTTGCAAAAATACTCCATAGTCAGATGAAAGAGAGTGAAAAGGCAAATGGCTGGATTTATCCAGGGTTGAGTATTACTAGGGCAAGAGAAGCAAAAGACATTGGAAATGAAATGAAGTCATTGACCAGCGAGGGAGTCACTGAAAAACTGAATGATGAAATCTAGGTTAATTAAAGAAAGAAGTGAAGTGGGCATGGTGGCTCACGCTTGTAATCCCAGCACTTTGGGAGGCTGAGGCGGGCAGATTTCTTGAGCCCATGAGTTTGAGAACAGCCTGGGCAACATGGTAAAACCCCTTCTCTACAAAAAAAAAAAAGAAAGAAAGAAAGAAAAACACAAAACAAAACAAAAAACAAAAAAATTAGCCGGGCATGGTGTCAGTACCTGTGGTCCCAGCTACTTGGGAGGCTGAGATGGGAGAATCACCTGAGCTCTGGAGGTCGAGGCTGCAGTGAGCCATTCCTGTACCACTGCACTCAAGCCTGGGTGGCAAAGCAAGACCCTGTGAAGAAGAAAGAAGGAGAAGGAGAAGAGAAGAGAAAGGAAGAAAAAGAGAGAGAGAAAGAAGGAGGGAGGCAAGGAGGGAGGGAAGGAGGGAGGGAAGGAAGGAAGGAAGGAAGGAAGGAAGGAAGGAAGGAAGGAAGGAAGGAAGGAAGGAAGGAAAGGGGAAAAAAGAAAAAGAAAGGGAGTGAATCCAAAAAGGAGCCATAAGATTGAGAGGGAAGTAAAGCACAAGGAAATGGAGGTCTTGAGACAGAATGGAGTGAGAAAGTATGGGAGTTGGAAAATGGGGAGTTCGAGTTAGAGGGTGGGATACTGCTGATGAAACTTTCAGATGAGGAGTGGTCCCGGACAAAGGTTAGTCCCGGGGTGTGACATTGCTGTGCCTGCCCTGCTTGGAGTCTAGTCCCACTATCTAGAAACCCACAGAGCAGAAACTTTCCTCCAAGTCCCCATTGCTCTGCCTCAGATGGAAGTCTTCCTCTTCCTTGGGTAACTGAGGGTGAGAAGATCCATTCCTTTCAAGGGAAGCTCCACCCATATCGCAGGAGTGTGGAGTGGCCCTTTGTCTCCAGGACAAAATCAGAAAACAACAGTCCAGCATGATTGTATTTCCCAGATTCTGTGTTAATCAGCTTAAAATAAACACCAGATGCCGTACACAGTTTATGTAATGGAAAAGTTCAAGTGGAGCTTCAGCAGTCCTCGGCTGACTCCTTTGTTGATCTCTCCACCATTGTGCCCTGAAGATGAAAATCCATATTTTATCTACCATTTCCTGCATTTTCATTCGCAATCTTCAGTGAGCAACTGAGGTTGTACATGCACACACACACACTTCCACAAGAACAAACAACGGTTTTTCAAACACAGCGTGGTCTAAACCAGGGATCGGCAAACTTTTTCTGTCAAGGGTCAGATACTAAGTATTTTTAACTTTGTGGGCCACATGTCTCCATTAAAACTCCGCAATTCTGTCCTTATACAAAAGCAGCCACAGACAATATGTCAGTGAATGTGCGTGGCTGTGTTCCAGTACAATTTTATTTATGAACACTAAATTGAATTTCACATAGTTTTCACATGGCATGACATATTCTTCTTTTGATTTTTTTCCAACCATTAAAAAATATAATAAACCATGCTTAGTTTGCAGGCAGTGCAAAAACAGGTGCTAGGCCAGATTTGCCCCATGCATAGTTTGCACTGGTCTAAATTTATACAGACATGCACCGCATAAAGAACTTTCGATCAACAAAGGATTGCGTATATGATGGTGGCTGCATAAGATTAAAATGAAGCTGAAAAATTCCTATTGCGCAGTGATATTGTAGCCATTGTAACATCATAACGCACACATCACTCACATGTTTGTGGTGATGGGTGATGCTGGGGTAAACAAACCTGCACTGTCAGTTGTATGAAAGTACAGCACATACGACTAGGTGCAATACATAATACCTGATAACAAACAACTGTTACTGGTTTATGTCCTTAATATATTATACTTTTTGTTATTTTACAGTATATTCCTTGTACTTATTTAAAAAAATCAAATGCAAAACAACCTCAGGCAAGTCCTTCAGGAGGCATTCCCAAAGGCATTGTTATCACAGGAGACGACAGTTTTATGCATGTTATTGGCCCTGAGACTTTCCAGTGGGACAAGGTGTGGAGGTGGAAGACAGTGACAATCATAATCCTCAGGCTGTATAAGCCTAGGTTAATGTGTCTGTGTCTTAGTTTTTAACAAAAAAAAAGTTTAGGCCGGGCGCGGTGGCTCACGCTTGTAATCCCAGCACTTTGGGAGGCCAAGGCGGGCAGATCACAAGGTCAGGAGATCAAGACCACGGTGAAACCCCGTCTCTACTAAAAATACAAAAAATTAGCCGGGCGTGGTGGCGGGCGCCTGTAGTCCCAGCTACTCGGAGAGGCTGAGGCAGGAGAATGGCGTGAACCTGGGAGGCGGAGCTTGCAGTGAGCCGAGATTGCGCCACTGCACTCCAGCCTGGGTGACAGAGCGAGACTCCGTCTCAAAAAAAAAAAAAAAAAAAAAAAGTTTAAAAGACAAAAACAAAAAAGTTAAATAAAGCTTAAGGATATAAAGGAATAAAATGTTTTTGTATAGCTACACAATGTATTTGCATTTTAAGCTAAGTGTTGTTACACAAGAAAGTGTTATTACACAGGAAAGTAAAATATTTTTATAAATTTAGTGTAACCTAAGTGTACAGTGTTTATAAAGTCTACAGTGGTGTGCAATAATGTCCCAGGCCTTCACATCCACTCACCACTCACTGATTCACCCAGAGCAAATTCCAGTCCTGCAAGCTCCATTCATGGTAAGTGTCCTATACAAGGGTAGTTTTTATCTTTTACACTATATTTCTACTGTACCTTTTCTACATTTAGATCTGTTTAAATACACAAATACCATTTTGCTACAAGTGTCTACAGTATTCAGTGCAGTTAACTGCCGTACAGCTTCATAGCATGGGAGCAGTAGGCTATACCAACTAGCATAGGTGTGTAGTAGTCTGTACCATCTAGGTTTGTGTAAGCACATTTGCATGATGATAAAATAGCCTGGCGACATATTTTTCAGAGGTATCTTCATCGTTAAGTGACTCATGACTATACTTAGAAAAGTGGCTGGGTGCTGTGGCTCACACCTGTAATCCTAGCACTTTGGGAGGCTGAGGCAGGAGGATCACTTGAGCCCAGGAGTTTGAGACCAGCCTGGGCAACATGGTGAAACCCAGTCTCTACAAAAATCACAAAAAGTAGCCTGGTGTGGTCATGCATGCCTATAGTTCCAGCTACTTGGGAGGCTGAGGTGGGAGGATCACCTGAGCCTGGGAAGTCAACGCTGCTATGAGCCGGGATCATGCCACTGCACTCCAGCCTGGGTGACAGAGTGAGACCCTGCAAGAAAGAAAAGAAAAAAGAAAAGAAAAGAGAGAAAAGAAGAGAAAGAGAGAGAGAGAGAGAGGGAAGGGAAGGGAAGAAGGGAAGAAGGGAAGGGAAGGGATTTCAGACTAAAGGAAACACTTTCTGTAGAGACGCAATGGTTTCCTAAATAGAGAAAAGTTTCATTACCTAGTTCATTCTATCTCCTTGGAGCCAAATTATGTCAAACTTCATTTTAAAGATTGCCTTTGCACTAGTTGGGAGAGGTTTCTCCAGAATAAAGTGACACTGTGTTTAAAAGATAAAACTTAAGTCTCCACCTCTTAAGATATAGAAAACTGTTTGCAGTTTACAAACGGATACTTTTTTTTTTCATTTCTTCACACAAAGGTGCAAAAAGTAGTCAATCTTAGTCAAGATCACTTATCACATAGAAAGAACTTTACATTATAGGAATGCCAGTGACACAGGCTGCTCCCTGAATGGAACTCACATCTGATTTTATGTTCTTACTGCAAGAGCCATTTAGAATCCATTTTGCACTAGAAGGAGGGCTTAGCTAAATAAAATCTAAGGTCCCTTGCCACTCTAAGAGACTAATAACACCCTGGTATAGAAGTAAGTCTTCCCCAACATCCATCTTTTAAAAATACAAGTTTAGAACAAGTTCACGTCATTGAATTTTTAAATTTATGACTCTGTCATTCTAAGAAATAATTGAATTTTAGTGATCAAAGAGACCTTATAGATGATCTTACCTGATGGTCCCCTAAACTGGCCATGCATCAGTACTTTAGAATAATATAGATCCCTGGGTCCCAACCCAGAACCAGATTCCAAAGAATTTCCATTATTTAATAATGTCTTAGTATATTCTGGTTGCTATAACAAACCACCCTAGACTGGGTGGCTTATAAACAACAGAAATGCATTTCTTCCCATTCTGGAGGGTGGGAAGTCCAAGTTCAAGGTGCTAATAGATTTGGTGTCTGCTGAGGGCCTACTTTCTCATAGATGGCCCCTTCTTATGGTGTCCTCTCAGTGAAAGGGAAGATCAGTCTCCCTGGGGCCTCCTTTATAAGGGCACTCATGCTATTCATGAGGGGTCCACCCTCATGACTTAATCACTTCCCAATGGTCCCACTTTCTGGAACCATCACATTAGAGGTTAATATTTCAACATATTAATTTTAGTGGAACACAAACATTCGGATCATAGCATTTAATAACTAGACAAAATGTACCAGTTAGGGTCCAGTCAGGAAAACAGAAACCCCATTAAGCCTTTTAGCAGACAAAATTTAATACTGGGGACTGGTTACATACATGTTGGAAAACCAAAAGAGTAAAAAAAGAACACGGAAGGAGCCCAGAGATGATACTTGCAGGAAGCAGTTGCCAGGGAATTAAAGGGAAGGAGCTGGAGCTACCAGGACCTGGAAGCTCCAAGGAGGTTCCCCAATGAGTTGATGCTCAGTCCCCTGAGAAAGAGGTACTGCTTAGCTGCTACAGAGGGGTGTGAAGTAGCGGGTTCTGAAAATGCCCAGAACTAAGCAACTCATCCCAAATTCCAGGTAACACCCTCTCCCTCCATTTTCATCAGATAGCCCAGGCTCTGTTTCAACACCAATTGTACTGGTTCGCATCACAGTCCATCTTATAAATGACCATAAATCTTTTTAAAACTGGGCAGGAAAATATATCCCTCAAAACATTTTTACACTTCACCATGCATCATATTTTTCAAGGTCCTTTGCCAAAAAGATATTTTTAAATTTCAGAATCAATCAGAGGTTACCTCTTTTCTATTCATGTTTTAAGACCTAAACCTTGCCTTCACACTTGGGCTATTGGGTTACTGGGGTATTTTCTTTTTCTTTCCTTTCTTTCTTCTTTTCCTCCCTTCCCCTCCCTTTCTTCTTGTTCTCCTTTTATGTATGGATTTTCCTTTTTGTTTTTAAATCAAAACCGTGTGTGTGTGTGTGTGTGTGTGTGCGTGTGCGCACGCGTGTTGGAAATAGGAAGGGGTACACTCTGTAAGGGGTTTTAAGTATAAACTTTAAACTTTATAAAAAAAACTTTAAAGTTTTTCTCTTTTAATGAAAGACAAATGTTAGAAATAGTAATTAAAATGTTTACATTAAAGTGGATTGCTAGATCTACACTGTAGCCAAGCCTGGCAGCTTTTGATAAATTAGAACGAGCCATACAGGCTGATCTTTTTTTGCTAAAATTCCACAGTGTCCAGAAGGCAAATCTGCTCCACACACCACTCTTGTTTCAGATCTTAGGATAAACTAAGCAAACAAAATGCCTTCCAACATAGCAAAATGCCCAGTGGATCTCAAGAAACTGGAAGTTATTATCAGTGGGAGAGGATGGCTTTGGAGAGCAGGAATGTCAGAATTTTTATGTAAAGTTTGACCTGTGGGCTCCTTCATTATGGAAAACACTACTCTGTGACATTCAGGTGAGGATTATGACACCTTGATCAGTCCCAGGCATCATGAATATATTTCAGAAAGTAAAAATGAAGGGGCAGGGAGGAAGCTTTCCTAATTTTCTCTAAATACCCTTGTTTAAAAAGTTCTCACAGACCCCAAAAAGCACGTTTCATACCATCCCAAATGCATAAACCTTCTCTAGTGTGGAAACGTATCATTTGGAAAGTTTCCAGACCCTCTGGTGCCACAGATGTCTGGCAAAATATCTCTGGAGTCTGCATACAATCCCTCCATGCAGTAATGTAGAATAATGCCTTCCAAATGAAATAAAGGAATTACCAGTGAGCAAATCTTGCTGATGTTCTCCTCTATCTAAATCAGACTTTCTGACCAAGGAATAAGTCATTCCATGGTAACCCCAGAATTTGCAATATGTTTGGAAATATAAAGATTATCTGGGGAGTTTTGAAAAACACTGATGGCTCCAATCCATACCTAGAGAACTGCAAGGGGGCTGAGCATTAGTATTCATTGAGAGCATTCACATGCACTCCCTCCCAGTAATTCTAATGGACAGAGGGTTAAGAATTGCTGGCTGTTGAGGGATGTCTGGTTTTTAGACTCTGTATTTTAATTATTAAGGGATTTTCTTTATTGTAGTCCACTGACTTTAGCATCTCACTTGGCCAAATAGCCTTCCCTTTGTACAGCAGAGTCAGATGCTTGGGATTGTCGTTGTTAAGTGATCTGTAGGCCTACATGTCACTGCTGTGTCTATGGAGTGTTCTGAGTTTCTCTAAGAGTAGCCAGGATTCTTCAAAAGAAAAGGTATTTAACTTGATTGCTTTGAAAATACTCAGTAAGTCTAGGTCTTAACGTACAAATAGTTCTCAAGGCCCTGTGGAGCACCTTAAAAATCTATCCTCGATGTATAACAAACAAAAATAGCCAAAGACTCGTTTTCAGATATTAGAGGATTACAGGGGTTTTTGCTCTTAGAGAAATTCAAGAATAGCACAGTTTCTAGTCTGGCGTGTGTGTGTGTGTGTGTGTGTGTGTGTGTGATTTACATTCTTTAAAAATGAAAATGAAAAAAATTGTATCAGCAATATCCATACTTTTATAAACATGAAAGAATAAATAGCCTTATGAAGGCTTACATACATATGGTATGTAAGAGTCATACAAAAATAATCTGTGTTAATGCTCCTTCTGCAGGATTTGTGGCAGATTAGCTTAAAAAAAAGCCTGCCAATATATTAATACTCAAACTGGGAAACAATTCTCTTCGGTCCACTCCACAGCAAAAAAAAAAAAAAAAAAATCACAATCTTTTCAAATTCTACTTGAAAAGCTATAAGAGCGCAAAAACCCTAAGGAAAGTTGGGAGAAATAAAAAAAGCAATTTTTAAAATGAAATAAAAATGTTTTTTCTTGTAAGACTACTACTAAACAAGAAACCCAGTCAAGTTCTTACCCCCTTGTCTGTGCATGTTTATTCCTGTGCAGTAAATAAACTGGATTATGCAATTCCAGGATAGAAAATCTTTCAACATTAAGTGACTTTTTTTCCAAGTGAGAATTGGGTTACATAATGAACAATTTTACAATAAATGTATATATTCTCTCTTATTCTGATTCTGTTTACTGTCTCCTACTTGCCCAAATGCAGAAGAGCTCCGGAATTGAACATAATATGGGGCGAAATCACCTTGTAAGTACTGTAATAACAGACCAGGAGGAGTTATTTTTGCTGATTTACTATGAAATCAGCAATATGTTCCTATCAACACATTAGCCCTCAGTTACTCTGTAGTAAGAGAAAAACAAAGCATGAGTGACGTGAAGCACATTGAAGTGAAGCAGTGCCAAAGTTAGAAAAGGAAAGGCAACAGTTGGCCAAGCACTTGGGAAGTTTTCTCTACGATTAGCTTTAATTTTTAATACTCAACTGTGATTGTATCTGTTTGCCATAACAGCTGTGCTTTACCCCCATAACAGGAAGAACAGCCAACACAAAACATCAACATTCACAGTAAATCTTATAACTCATATTGAAACTCAAGTCCAGTGTTGTACTTCATCATGAGAAGTAGAAATTTCTATAAATAGAAAATTGTTTTAACTGTATAATGGAGACTGCTATAAGTCAATATTTAATTATGGTGAAAAAGAACAAATATATTTCTATAAATAGAAAAGAAATATAAAATCATATACATATACAAAAATATACAATGAGACACATATAAGAGAACATTAAGTCTGGTGAAACTGGGTTTATCTGGCAGGCCGACCTTGAAGACCAGCAAAGTAGAATCAGATTTCCTGGGCTCTGTTTTCTCTTCCCAGCTGTTCCACTTGGTCATGACATGAGACTAGGCAAAGGCAGTCACCAAAACCAACACACAAAGAACTTCAATCTGGATCTAAAAGCGCCACATGAGGGAAATGCCAAAGGCTCAGTCAAGGGGTGGCCGAGAGCTGAGAACCAGGGAGGGTAATCACAGTGATTAGAAAGATGGAGAGCTTGAGATGGGGGGACGGAGGAGGGGCGAAGAGAAAGAAATAGGGAGGAGGGGGACTGACTGAGGCTGTTGAAAGGCACCTTTCTCATCCTGAAGGCCGTTTTGGGTTTTTTTTGGAGATGGAGTTTTCGCTCTTGTTGCCCAGGCTGGAGTGCAGTGGTGCAATCTCGGCTCCCTGCAACCTCCCCTCCCGGATTCAAGCGATTCTCCTGCCTCAACCTCCCGAGTAGCTGGGACTACAGGCATGTTCCACCATGCCCAGCTAATTTTTGTATTTTTGGTAGAGACAGGGTTTCACCATGTTGGCCAGGCTGGTCTTGAACTCCTAACCTCAGCTGATCCGCCCGCCTCGGCCTCCCAAAGTGCCGGTATTACAAGCATGAGCCACCGTGGCTGGCCATCCTGGAGGCCTTTTTTAAAAAAAACTTGTCATGGTAAAATAAAACAAAAAACCCACACAAACAAATTCACACCTTAATTAGTTATAAGGTGAACACCCAATAATCGCCACCCAGGTCAAGAAATAAAAGTTTGTCAGCATCCCTGAAGCACCTCCATTAGCCTCATTCCAATCTCAGTGCCCTCCCTCTTCCCAGAAATAACCACAACCTAACTAGCACAGTAATCACTTCCTTCTGTTTCTTCATAGTTTTATCACCCACAGAGGCATCTTAGACACTCTGGTTAAGACTTGCCCTTAAAAAAAAAAAAATGGACATATCTCTTAAGTCACCTTTATTCTAGAGACTTCTCTATCCATGTCTTTTCTTTGCAATATATGTGTTAAAGAACTCAGGGCATTTGACCTGTAGAATTTCCCTCAGTCTGGATTTTGCTGAATGCACACTCATGTTACATTTCAACATTTCCTCTGTCCTCCGTTTTTTGCAAATTGGCAACTGGATCCAGAGAATTGATCAGACTCAAATTCAATACCTTTGGCAAGTTCATAGGTGGTAGTATGTTCTTTCACTGGGAGGTACAAGATGTAGCTCTTTATGTGATGTCAGTAGCCTTTGATGCTTGATGCCTAGATCCATTAATTGATTAGGGATTGAAGAACAATTATATTCTAATTCTATCGTTTCTTTTACATTTACCGCCTAGAATACTTTTAAAAAGAAATACTCCTTTCATTTACTTTAGATTACCCCCATACTATAATTCACACAGAAAAGACAGGATAATTGCTTTGTCTTTCCCTTTATTTTCCAGTTTTCAAAATAATGAATTGTTTCTCTATCATCCTCTGAAGATAACCGATCAGTTTATTTTTCCATATTACTATGAACTCATTAATGTAAACATAGTTGATGGTTCTGGCTGCTTTTATCAGACTGCTCTTGTGTGCACTGAGCTACTCCTCCAGTGTTTTAAGGACAATGACTGATACCCGATGTCAGATAAGTACTTATTTCTTACCCCTTTGTTCACATGTACCAATAGAAAGTTGGAGTTGGATAGAGTTGCTAATTCCTGATAATATTGCCTTGATAAAACAGTTTTATGAACCTGGCCTTTATATTTGTACTAAATAAAATGGCAACACTTCCAGATACTGGAAAACATAGAATATTGCAAATTCATTCTAAGTTGATTGCTCTCCAAAAAGTATACATAATTTCCAAGTTTACCAAAAACAAGTAAATAAACCTTATAGCCTGGGAGTCATAGAAAAATAAATACAAGGCATCCAACCAGCAGAGGGAGTGCAAGTTAACTGACAAATCCCATCTCCCAAGCCCTGTTTTCCTATTGGTGAGTCACTGATAATGTTTTGGAGAGAAGGAAGATACCAGGAACAAGACAGGACATATCTGTGCTACTTTGTTGTCTGTTAGAGGCAAACTACACTGAAAGAAAAATACAACAGTAAGGGAAAAGGTATTCTTTTGAATCTCATGGGAGCCTTCTTTGCTCAGAATTCAACACATTGTTGTCCACAACCTGACTGATAATCATCTTGGAAGACTAGGAAGGAAGAAAATATAATTATCTCACTTTTTACAAATTTAAAACAGAGACATCAAGCGGTGACATGAATTCCCTAAAGTCACATCAGTTAAAGGGCAGAGACTCCACTTAATGTTAAACCTCCAAATCCCATCCTGGTTTTCCACATAGGACCTTAGTCAATGACAACTTTTTAAAAGGGAGAAGAACTTACTAATGCACTTTGTAGCTTTTCTACTTGTCTTTACTTATAATGATCCAGTCAAGGCAAAAGCAAGAGCTCAGGAATTCAGAGCATCTGAGCACATCCTGATTTCTTTGCAAATTTTCCTCTGGGGTTGGTGCTTTAATTTTCAATCAGTCTGAGTCAATAACGTATGGTTGTCAGTGCCATTGTTGACTCTCACAATTTCTTGTCTCAACCTCACAGCTCCTAGAGCTTGGGGCCTGGGGTCAGTGGCAGGGGTTTTGATTTGGGGCTTTCTATGTTAGCACAATAGGCAGGTCAATCTCTCGTATATCAGTGAATTCTGGACTAAACTGATCTATCAAGTGTTATAGACAAATGAAGTCCTTGAAGGATGGAAAGAGGCTCTCTGGAAGTCTCTCCTGCTTTTCCATTTCATTGAATCCACAGTCTCTTACTTGCTCCCCACAGAGATCCAAATACAGCTGAATAAGAAAGAAAAGTCACATGAGAAGAATGGAATGCTCTTACAATATTTTCAGGCTTCAGTGTATACTGAATTCCATTCACACAGTTCTGCAGGAGGTTTGGCCCATCTTCACAGAGCATGCCACAACTCTTGCTTATTGCAACAGATATGTACATTTCTTAAGGACTGACAATAATTACAAGAAAAAACAAACTGAGAGCTCTTCGCATAGGATCCTTGAAGCAGGCTTTCCCTTTTACTTTTGTTGATACTGGTTTTAGAAAAATGATGATAAACCAGTGTTAGAAAGTTCAAAACTTTCCCAATTTGATGGACTTTTAATTGTGCACCTAATTCAAACCAATTTTAGAGAGCATAGGGCTACTTCTAACTTTCCAAGAAGCTAATAAAAAGACTGAGAAAAGTTTTCAAACAATCCACCATTATTTTTAAAGAAATAAAATTAATATGGAGATAAATTTTTTATGAAAATAACAACCTTCCCTGGAGACACAGGCTAAATAAATGAGAGCTTCCTGGTGGTGGCCAGAAATGAATGAGTTCTGTTCTTGCTTTCATTGAGTTTTTAAAGAGTACAGGTGATCACTTGCATGTTCATTTGCCCTCATTCTATGAACCTAATCTGTCTATCCCACAACAGACAGCAAGGCCTTCTAAAGCCTGTTCTTTCCAGGCCAGGAGCCTTCAACCCAGAGGCAAGTTTTCCAAAACACTCAGATCTACTAGGCTTATTTAGCTGAGTGGAGTACGGAGTTAATGAAGTCAAGGTCATTAATTCCATCTTAATCTAATCCAGCTAATCTTGTCCTCCTGTGTGTTCACTGAATATATCCCCACCAAATGGATCCCCACTGTCATTGTAAATCCATTAGTCACTAGGAGGAAAGGGTAGGTGGATATGGATGGAGACTGACTGACTGTCCTAAAATCCTGTCTCAACCATTTCATAGCTATGTAGACTTTAGTAGATTACTAAATTTTCTTGGTGCTGCCATTGTCTCACGATAAAATAGGGATAATTATAGCAACTACCTCATAGGGTTAATGTAAAGATTTAATGAAATTACCCATACAAAATGTCTAACACAATGGTAGGCACATAGCAAAAATGAATTGTCAATTTTTACTTCAATTTGTTGTTGTTGGTATTATTGCTGTTATTATTATTCTTGCTATCGAATGACATCTCAAAGCATATGCCATCCGTGGTGCTAATTTTACATAAGTCTGTGTTGTAGCTAGGATTCCTTTAGCATTGGTACATATTGGCTGTAAAACTCAGATCCACAGGTGCATAGATTCAAGAGCAGTCAATACATCTTCCTGAACATGCAGCAGAGCCAGAAAACCTATCTCAAAGCCACTTCATACATTACACACTTAAATCAGTCATATGAGCAGCAAATAATTAATTGGTGCTCCACTGTGACTTTTCATCTGCTGAGGATATCTTCTCTTCTAGTGATGAAGCCTAAACAGATATAATAACAGAGTAGGCCAGGCATGGTGGCTCACGCCTGTAATCCCAGCACTTTGGGAGGCCGAGGTGGGTGGATCATGAGGTCAAGAGATCGGAACCATCCAACATGGTGAAACCCCATGTCTCCTAAAAGTACAAAAATTAGCTGGGTGTGGTGGCACGTGCCTGTAGTCCCTGCTACTCGGGAGGCTGAAGCAGGGGAATCGCTTGAACCTGTAAGGTGGAGGTTGGAGTGAGCCGAGATCATGCCACTGCACTCCAGCCTGCAGACAGAGTGAGATTCCATCTCTAAATAAATAAATAAATAAATAACAGAGGAACATGGTACAATTCAAGACATGAAAAAGGTAGTCTCTTTTACTGAGTCCATAGTACAGCTATTTATTGATCTTTGCCTTTTGGGAGAAGAAGAGAGTTGGACTAGAAAAGTTTTGTTTTGTTTTGTTTTTAAAATAAAACATGTTCCTGGCTTTACACTGCAGAAGTAAAAAAAGGTGATAAATCGTAGTTTAAAGAAATAACAATATGGGCCGGGCACAGTGACTCACGCCTGTAATTCCGGCACTTTGGGAGGCCGAGGCAGGTGGATCACTTTAGTTCCAGAGTTCAAGACCAGCCTGGCTAACATGGTGAAACACCGTCTCTACTGAAAATACAAAAATTAGCCGGGTGTGGTGGCACACACTTGTAATCCCAGGTACTCGGGAGGCTGAGGTGGGAGAATCACTTGAACTTGGGAAGGGGAGGTTGCAGTGAGCTGAGATCACACCACTGCACTCCAGCCTGGGTGACAGAGCAAGAGTCTGTCAAAAACAAAAAAAAGAGAGAGAGAGAAGAAGAGGAAGTATCAATATGTATTTCAGATCATCCCCATACCAAATTTCAAGTGTTTATCTATACAATCTAAATGCAATCAATAATTTAGCCCTCTTTAGCTTGGATATGGAACCTAGCTAAGAAGTATATCTTAATATGAACAGAAAAATAAAAGATTCCAATTACTTCTTTACATTTTAGCAAAAGCAATAACTAAAATGGAGGAGTAATTAATCTTATTTAAACCCCTGATCTCTGGACAACTCCTCTAATGATTCTGATTCAATAAGAATGAAGTAGGGCCCAGAAATCTCAGTTTTAACACTCATTCTGATGATTCTTATGATCTAATACATCAGAGACATTGGTCATCTTGTTTTTGCTTGTCCACCATCTCTTCCCTCTTCTAGTAAGAATACCTCAGTTTTCCTTTGAGAAACCACTTTTTCCCCAACTCTCAGTCCCTGCGGGTGGGTCTGGCTGATTCTACCACCAGCTTCATGAGGAGCTGTTATGATCTGAATGTTTGTATCCTCCCAGATTCGTATGTGGCCACCTAATCTCCAGTGCAGTAGTGTTAAAAGCTGGGAACTTCATGAGGTGGTTAGGTCATAAGGGCTCCACCTTCATGAATAGGATTAGTGCCCTTATAAAAGCAGCCTGAGGGAGCATGTTTGTCCCTTCTTCTGCTCAAGAACACAGCAAGAAAGAGCCATCTATGAAGCAGAGAGTAAGACCTCACCAGACACTGAGTCTGCTGGTGCCTAGATCTTGATCTTCCCAGCCTCCAAGATTGTGAGCAATTTCTGTTGCTTATAAGTTTCCCAGTCTGTTGTATTTTGTTATAGCAGCCCAAATGGACTAAGACCTATTGGGGGTCTTGATGCTACATCTGTCCAGTCATTATAATAAAGCAGTCAGTATCTCTGGTCACATCGATTGATTCAGAGGTAAAAGCAAATCTCAATCCTGAGATGATTTGAAACCATCACAAAGAGGAGCTCTCTTTCCTCTGGGTTTGGAAAAATGTGTCCACCTGGAAAAAAAAAAAAAAAAACACAACACAGAAGGGGAAACAAATGGAGAAACGTGAAAGAGAAAAAGCAGGAAAGAATCTATATGACCTCGTTTGGAGTCTTAGATTCAAATGATTTTTTGTCTGTTTTCAGTAAAAACACAATTCCATGATGTCAGCAATCGAAGAAACAAAATGGAAACACAACTCAAGGTTCACAAATTCAGATGGAAATGTAAAAGACTTAAATAATATAACCCCTTAATGACTATTTTCTATGAGTTTATTAAATTGGCATAGGAAACTATGGTACTCAGATATACAACATAAGAATAAATAGCCCAGCTTTTAGAGTTAACAGACTTGAACTTTAAAATTACTGTAATATATATTGAAAAAACAGATAACAAGATGAAGAACTTCACCATAGAACTAGAACTAATAGAAAAAATAGTATATGGAAATTACAGATTGAAAAGGCACAAAAATTGAAATCAAGGACACAATAGATTTAACTGCAAATTTAGTACAGCAGAAAAGAGGACCAGTGAACTGGAAGATAATCAGAAAATGTCTAGATCACAGGGATTTAAATAAGGAAAATACAGAAAATTGTGTATGAAATAAGCTGAAAGGATATAATGTATATATAATTAAAGAATAAAAATAAAAAAGAAAGAGTATGAAGCAGAAGCAATATTTTAAGATAATGGCTAAATATTTTCTAAAACTGACAAGAAACATTAAGCCACAGATTCAAGAAGCACTGTAAATCCCAAGGAGGATCAATACAAAGAAACCTCACTCAAACACCTAATAGTTAAACTGATGAAAACCATAAAAACTGAGAAAACATTAAAAGCAGCTAGAGGAAAAGGACACACTACCTTCAAAGGAACAACATAAAATAACTGACTTCTCACAGAAATTATGGAAGTCAGGAGACAACGGAAAAATGATACCAACAAATATAAATAAAGCAGTAATAAATGAAGAGGGGCATCAACAAGAATGGTACAGTAATGACCTATGAAAAGATGCCCTTCCATAAAAGTAATAAAAACATTGGCGAAAGTATCCAAATCAACTTTTAAGGACTCTAGAAATTAATCAAAGTCTTACAATAATCCAATGAGGGCTTATCCAAGGAAAAATGGTTGAATCTTTGTAAGAACAGCAATATCTGTGGCATTTTAATTTGCTTAATCCCATGCCCCTCCCCTGATTCCACAATATCCTTAAAAACCAAAATCCCCACAATTATAGTGAAACCAGAAGCCTAGCAGCCATTGATGGTAGCAGAATAGAATCTGATCTCCCCAAAAGCACCATACTCAAGAGAATTGTCATTATCTATGTTGGTCTGTTAGTTTCCTGGAAACTCCATTAGGAGGTCTTGTCTTTATTTGACCTGAAACCTCACTTAATGTGAGCATCCTTTTCCACAACATTTTTGTCAAAAAATTCAGCAACAATTATTTAACATTGCAGCTGCCTGAGGCAGGGCTAACAGTTGTAGCAAAAAAGAAAAAAAGAAAAAAAAAGCAGCAGCTGAGAAGGAAGATAAATATATGGCAAATAAACACTTGAAAATATACTTAACATCATTTTATTGGGAAATTCTGTATTAAAACAATAAAATGCCACTACTCATTATTTTTTAGAATAGCAAAAATTCAATAAACTGGCAATACCAAATGTTAATGAGGTTGCAGAGCAACAGGAATGCTCATTCATTGCTGCTGGGAATGCAAAAAGATGCAGCTACTTTGGAAGACAGTTTGGAAGTTTCTTACATCTTACCATATGATCCAACAATAGCACTCCTAGGTATTTACCCAATGATATGAAGAATTATGTCCACACTAGAACCTGCACGTGAATGTTTACATCAGCTTTATTTATAATCACAAAACACTGGAAACAACCAAGATGAATAGATAAGTGAATGGATAACCATACAATAGAATGTTATTCAGCAATAAAAAAGAAATAAGCTATCACCCATGAGAAGACATGGATATTCCTAAGTGAAAGAAACCAGTCTGAAATGTCTATGTTTGTATGATTCCAATTATACAACATTCTGGAAAAGACTCAAACATAAAGACAGTTTTAAAAGTCACGGTTTCCAGGGATTTGGGGGTGGGGTGGTAAGGGATGAGTAGATTAAACACAGAGAAATTTTAGGATGGGAAAACTATTCTGTATAATACTGTAATGGTGGATACATGACATTATGCATTTGTCAAATCACAAGTGACTTTACAGTACAAAGAATGAGCCTTAATATATACAAATTATTTTAAAAAATCATTTAGGAGACTGGGGGAATTCTAGGAAAAAATACAAACTGTGAATAGAGAATCTAACTGTATTACAAATGCATGACATAACCTCACTGAAGTGAGCATGCAAAAAAGGTGCTCGCCTAAGTAACTTCAGAGTCTACACAACTGAAGGTAAAAGGAACTGCACATAAGCACTGTAGTCAATTAGTTACAATAAAAAATGAAAGAAAAAATACGAAAGAAAAAAAAGAGATAGAACTGGAGGAGGAGATGGCCATTGGGTGTTTAGAAAAAGCTCTGACATATTTCTGGTAATCCAGAAGGCCACACACGTGCATAGGGTTTTGTGCATGCCCAGGAAAGAACTGAGAAGGCCTGAAGCTCTTACATCTAGCTAACCTTGAGGTTTTACACAAGCAGAAAGTGAGGCTAAAGCAGAGTTGTAGACTTCCTGCCGACACACACGCACAGAAACCCTTGAAAAGGGATTGGAAATGAATTGATTCCAATCATTTAAGAAAATGTCTATCCAATTATTATTTGATCACTAAGTGAACTAAGCAGAGACTTCAGTGATCACATAACAAAGTATCTACACATTAAAGATTTTTTTCAGGAAAGTCACTAGACAACAAACTGTGATGATAACAACAAACTCTAGGACAGGGGAAATCTGATTTCCAGAGTTGTCTAATTGTATTATGTAAAGTGCTTAGTTTCCAAAAAAAAAAAAATACCAGGAGACATACAAAGGAAAAGGCAGCTATAGTTTATACACAGGAAAAGAAGCAGCCAACAGAAACTGTCCCTAAAGAATGTTGGGACATGGTGTTGAGACAGCTATTGGACTAATTAAAGATTTAAAATCAGGTATTTTGAATACATTCAAAGAATGAGAGGAAACCAAGTCTAAAGAATTAAAGGAAAGTATGCGAATTACACTGCACAGAATAGAGAATATCAGTAAATACCAGCATATGAATAACGGGATTACAAGAAGGAGGAGAGAGAGAGAGAAAATATTTGAAGAAATAATAGCCCAAGCTTTTTGACTTCCCAACTTTGACGAAAAACATTAATCAACAAGTCTAAGAAACCTGGCAAACTCCAAGTAGGATAAACTCAAAGATAGCCACACCTAGACACAACCAACTGTTGAAATCAGCAAATAAGAAGTGACTCAGCCGGGCGCCGTGGCTCACGCCTGTAATCCCAGCACTTTGGGAGGCCGAGGCGGGCAGATCACGAGGTCAGGAGATCAAGACCATCCTGGCTAACACGGTGAAACCCCATCTCTACTAAAAATACAAAAAATTAGCCGGGTGAGGTGGCGGGCGCCTGTAGTCCCAGCTATGCGGGAGGCTGAGGCAGGAGAATGACGTGAACCCCCAGGGGGCGGAGCCTGCAGTGAGCCGAGATAGCGCCACTGCACTCCAGCCTGGGCGACAGCAAGACTCCGTCTCAAAAAAAAAAAAAAAAAAGAAGTGACTCATCACATACAAGGCGTCCTCAATAATATTTGCCACCAATTGCTCATCAGAAACCATGGAGGCCAGAATGCAGTTGGATGAAGTATACAAATTATTAAAAGAAAAAGGACATCAAAAAATAATTCTATATCTAGCAAAACTATCCTTTATAAGCAAAGAACAAATTAAGATATTCTCACATAAATTAGAGAGATAGCTCATCACTAGCAAACATGTCTTTCAATAAATACTGTGAAATATGGGATTACAAGAAGAAGGACTGTGAGTCTTCCGGTTAAAATTAGAGGAGATTAGACAGTAACTCAAATCCATGTGAAGAAATAAAGGGCATTGATAAAGGTAATTATATCAATAGTGTTATGGACTAAATTGTAGCACCCCAAAATTTATGTGTTGAAGTCCTAACACCCAGTACACCTCAGAGTGTAACTATATTTGAAGATAGGGCCTTTAAAGAAGTCATTAAGGTTAAATGATCCAATCATTATGGATGAGGGGTCACCCTCATAGCTAGTGCCCTTATAAGAAGAGAGAGACACCAGGGATGTACACACATGGAGAAAAGGCCATATGAGGACATGGAGAGAAGGTAGCCATCTGCAAGCCAAAGGGGCCTCAGGAGAAACCAAACCTGCTGACACTCTGATCTTGGATTTTAGCCTCCAGAAATATGAGAAAATAATGCCTGTTGTTTAAGCCACCTAGTCTGGAGTATTTTGTTATGGCAGCCTAGCAAATAATACAGTGGGTAAATATAAAAGACAGTGTAAATGTATTTTTTTCATTTTTAACTCTGTTTTCTATCTGATTTAAAAGAAAACTGTATAAAATAATTATAAATCTGCATCAATGGACATATAATATATAAAGAGGTCATTTGTATGACAATAATAGCACCAAAGAAAAAGGAGAGAACAGAGCTATATAGAAGCCAAGTTTTTGTATACTATTGAAATTAAGTTGATATTAATATGTACTAGATTAATTATTTAAGATGTTATTTGTAATCCCCAGGGCAACCACTAAGGAATAACTCCAAAAGACAGTGAAATAAAGGACAAGAGAATTAAAATGATACACTAGAAAATATCTATTTAATGCAAAATAAGGTGTTAATAAAGAAATACAAAAACAAAAAAAGAGGTATATAGAAAGCAAGAGTAAACAGCAGACACAAATACTGACATCAGAAATATATTAAATTTAATAGATTAAGCACTCTGATCAAAAAGCAGAGATTGACAGGCAGGATTTTTAAAAGACATGATCTGGCTATATATTGTCTACAAGAGCTTTGGATCCAAAATCACAAATAAGTTGAAAGCAAAAGGATGGGGGAAAATACATAATACAGGTTAACCAAAAAAAGAGCTGCAGTGACTATACTAATATCAGACAAACTACATTTTAACCCAAAATTTATTATTAGAAATAAAGGAGGACATTTTATAATGATAAATTGGTCAATCCATCAAGAGGGTGATGACAAACATATATGTACATGAATTGCACCTAATAACAGGGCTTTAAAAAAATGTGAAACAAAAACAGACAGAACTGCAGAGAGAAATGGACAATTCAGTAATAGTAATTGGAGAGTCCACTGTCCCACTTCAATGATATATAGAACAACTAAATAGATGAACAAGAAAATAGAACACTTAAATAATACCATAAACTAACTAGACCTAACAGAACATTTCACACAACAGAATACACATTCTTCTCAAGTGTACATGGAACATTCTCCAGGATAGGTCACGTGCTAGGCCATTAAAAAGGATTGAAATAATACAAAATATGATCTCTGACCACAATGGATTGAAATTAGAAATCAGTAAAAGAAGGATATTTGGGAATTTCACAAATACGTGGAAATTACACAACACACTCTTAAATAATGAATGCATCAAAGAAGATACCAAAAAGAAAATTGGAAAATACTTTGAGGGCCAGGCCTGGTGACTCATACCTGTAATCCCAGCACTTTGGGAGGCCAAGGCAGGAGAATCACTTGAGCCCAAGAGGTTGAGACCAGCCTGGGCCACATAAGGAGATCCTATCTCTACAAAAAAAAAAATTAGCTGGGCATGGTGGTGCATGCCTAGAGTCCCAGCTATTCGAAAGGCTGAGGTAGGAGGATCACTTGAGCCTGCAAAAAGGCTGAGGCTTCAGTGAGCTGTGATCGTACCACTGAGGTCCAATCTTGGTGACAGAGCAAGACCCTGTCTCAAAAAAATAAAAATAAAATACTTTTAGATGAACTAAAATGAAAACACAACATACCAAAACTTATGAAATGCAGCTAAAGCAATGCTTAGGGAGATATATATAGTAGTAAATGCTTATATTTCAAAAGCAGAAAAATCTCAAACCAATAACCTAACTTTCCACTCTAAGAAACTAGAAAAAGAGAAAATCAAGCCTAAAGAAAGCAGAAAGAAGGAAATAATTATTACAGCAAAAATAAATGAAACAGTGAATAAAAAATAGATAAAACCAAAGAAAGTTGATTCTTTGAAGACAACATTAGAACTGGCAAACCTCTAGCCAAGAAAAAAGACAAGTCTCAAATTGCTAAAATGAAGAATGAAAAGAATGGCATCACTACTGATCTTACAGAAATAAGAAAGCATATAAGGGAATACTAGGAATTATTGTATGTCAACAAATTAGATAACCTGGTTAAGATTAACAAATGCCTGGAAGGACACAAACTACCAAAACTGACTCAAGAAGAAATAGAAAATTTGAATAGGTCTATAACAAGTAAAAGATTGAACTAGTAAGCAAAAAATGTCTCATAAAGTCCAGTTCAATTGCTTTCACTGGTGAATTTTACCAAACTTGAAGAATTAACATCAAAATTTCATGAAATCTTCCAAAAATAAAACAGAGGGAAGATTTCTCAGGTCATTCTATGAGGCCAGTATTATTCTGCTACCAAAACCAGACAAAGACATTACAAGAGAACAAAAATCCTCAACAAAATACCAGCAAACCAAATCTAACAACATATAAAAAGAATTATATCATCACTAAGTGCACTTTATCCAAGGAATGCAAGGATGGTTCAACATATGAAAATAATACACCATAATAGTGGAATAAAGGACAAAACCACATGATCATCACAATTGATACAGAAAAAGTATTTGTCAAAATTCAGCACACTTTCACTATAAAATTCAACAACCTAGGAATAGTAGAAAATTTCTTCAACCTAATAAAAGGGTCTATGAAAAATCCACAACATCATATTTAATAGTGAAATAATTTTGCAGGACTTTTCTCATAGAATATATTTTAAAGGCTTCAAGCCCTAGAGTTTTTAAGGTCATAACTCTGGATTTTATTCTGATTCTGATGAGAAGTCATTAGAGAAGTTATTAGAGGAATTAGAGGGTCATGATTTGATATTTTTTAAAAAACACCCTGGCTACCACATATCCATTTCATTGGAATTCCATTTGGACTAGGGGGTGGGGTGGGGAACAGGAGGGAACCCTGGTATAGTTAGAAGGTTGTGAAAATAGTCCAGGGTAGAGACTATGGCAGCTAGAACTAAAAGGGCAGTGATAGGAACTGGAAAAGGTTTCAAAACACTTTTAGAGGTAGAGTCAGCAAGACTTACCAAGGGTTTAGAGGTGAGAGTAAATGAAGAAAGCAGAGGAATTAAGGTTGACTCCTAGAATTTTGGCTTCAGCAGTGGGTGGATGGTGTTCCCATATACTGAGAAAAAGACCAAGCAGGATTGGAGTCAAGGGTGACAAATAAAAGTTCTATTTTGAGCACAATACAATTGAGATAGCTATTTAATATTCATGTGGAGCTGGCAAAGAGATCTAAATATAAAATTTAGAGCTCAGAAGAGAGATCAGAGCTAAGTATATGATTTGGAAACTTTAAGTATACAAATAGTATTTAAAGTCATGGGACTGAACGAAGCTCACTGGAAAAACTGTGTAGATAGAGAAAAGAAAGGAGACCAGGACCTGGGTTGCTCCTACCTCTAGCATTTAGGCAGAGGAGAAGTGCCTATGAAGAATAAGCAGCAGCAGCCAACGAAATAGAAGGAAACCAAAAAAGCATGGTACCATGGTTTCCAAGAAAAGTAACTATCAGCAGGAAGTGGTGATCCACTTTGTTAAATGCTGCTGAGAGAGCAAGCAAGAGAGAAATAATGGAATGGCCATTAGTGCTAAGAATAGGGGCGTTGTTAATTTTGACCAGGGCAAAGTCAATGAAGTTATCACAGTTCTGGAGGCTATAAGTTGGTTTCTGGTGAGGCCTCTCTTCTTAAATTGCAGATGGCTGCCTTCTCATTGTATCCTCACACGACCTCTTCTGTATGTGTGTGGATAGAGAGATCATCGGGTGTTTCTTCTGCTTCTCAGAAGGACACTGGTCCTGTCAGTTTAGGGCCCCATCCTTATAAGGTAAAATCCATCATTTTACCTTAATTGTCTCCATAAATGCCCTATCTCCAAATACAGCCACATTGGAGGTTAGAGCTTCAACCTATAAATTTTGGAGGAATACAATTCAGTCCATAACAGCAAGCAACTCTAGATAACTCTTTGAAGACAATTATTATGAAGGGGAACAGAAAAATGGGATAGAAATTCAAAAGACATGTGGACATGAGACAGAGGGGATAACTATAGAAACGAAGTCCCTGGAAAGGATTCATAATCAATAGAGGCCTTTGACCAGGTTGTCTTTTGACCTTGGCCAAGCACATCAACCACAGAAATGAGAAGGAAGTCAAAAAAGGGGAATAATGATGTGGGCAGGGTGGTGGCTTTCACAGAGAAATATGAAGGAGTTCCTGTCTAAATGCTCCTGCTTTCCTGATGCATATAACACAAGCTTATAGTGCACATGAGCATGGCAGAGAGGTTGCGTAATGCAGGAGGTTCACACAGAAGACATGACATAGTCATTAGGACATGTAAGCTGATGAAAATATTATGAAAGTTTAGTAAGATTCTGGAGATGTTGAGTGTCCATCTGAGATTTATGTCTGTAGAACTTAAAGAGAGACCAAGCAACACAGGGGTGTGTGTGTGTGTGTGTGTGTGTGTGTGTAGGTATTTTTTCCAGCCATTTTAACTGCTTGGACACGGGCATAGGATAAGCAGACAGATAGGTTTAACCCGGATCATGACTCTGGAGCAAAGTCCAGTCAAGAAAAGAAGTAGACAGAGAATTAAAAAATTACACAAGATAGTGCTTAAATGAGAAGAGATATAGATTATAGCTCAGTAAAAAGAAAATAAATAAGAAGAGACAAAAACACTGAAAATGACAACTCCAAAAACAAATTTGTCTCTGTCTCTTCTGTGATATAAAGTTTCTTAAGAAAGATAAGCTAGATACTCTTTGGCCATGTTTGCAATGGAGTATATACAATTTTGGACCCATTACCACATTAATATCAAATAATGCCACTATGATTAATAGTACATTACTTTTAAATAATGATTTATGCATTCCATGTACATTTTGCATGGAAAACTCAGATAAACTTGAGATCTGGGTAGGCAAAAATCAGGTGAGTACATATTTAAGAAACTCTTTCAGAATAAAACTTAATGGTAACTATCTTTCCTCCGTCATTAGATTTTTCATTTAATTTTTTATTCCTAATACTTTTATCTTCAGAGCTTAGTATGTTTGATCTCAGACTGGTATTAACATGCATAAAAAGAAGTAGGATTTTACAGATAAACTTCGTCTTGGAAATTAAACTATGTTCAGTCTTTCTTCCTGTCCAAACTTTGAGCTAAAATTCTGAATATGAAAACCATTTCTAGACTCCATGAATGCCCTAATCCTAAATTCTTCCTGAGTTGTGAAGTGGAAAATTAAATCGTTTTTGTTGGAAAACTCCCTGTTCAATGGGTCCAGATCAGCACTCAGATGATGTCAGCAAATGTTACATTTTTTTCCAATTATGAAATGAATTATGGGGCGCTAGCTAACCACAGTTAGTCATTAAATAAAAGTATTTTGGCTGATACATTGTTGTTCTGCCAGGAAACACAGGTGTTTTGTTTTTAAAGAATTTTTTAAAACATTGCTTTAAGAAAAGATTGCATTGGCAATCCTTCAGCACAAGCAATATAGAGGCGTTAACAAGAAGGTGTTATTTGTAGAGAATTTGTGTGGCAGGAGTAGAGATTGTATTTTCTCATATGAAATAAAGAATTGCTTTATGTCTAAAGAACTGAAATATCTGGACTATGATATATGAAGACAGTGATATATGACTGCATATTTAAACACATTTATACATGAAGTCTTAACAGCTGAATGAAAGGCACCTTATAAACAAGAAATTTTATTATCAAGAACAAACTTCCTTGGACTAGGATTTTTCAGAGAATGCTAGTTCATTCTTTCTATGATGATCACCAAAGATTGCAAAATGCGTAGTCTCAAAATGATGGCATTTTACATCAAATAAGCTCTATTTGTTAACAGTAGAGCTAGTGCCATACTTTCATTTGTAGGTGGCTTCTTGAAAGAAGAATGAACATAAAATGTTTTAATTGGCCCAATAGTCATAATGGCAATTTTTAATCATTTTTCACGTTCAGTAGTAAATTTACACTTATCTTTTTTCCTTTTCAATCTACTGTCCTCAATTTATGTATCTCTAAATCACTCCTGAATGAAGCAGCTGCTTTCAACAGATTTATCTGAGGAATTTGATTATCTCATCCAAACTCTGACATCTTGAATCATGTATTAATGGCATGCTTATGGAATGAAGCAGTTTTCTGTTTCAAAATGACTTTTTTTCTGTGTGTATAAATGTCACATGTCTATAATCCTCTATACTCGAAAATTCTTACCTAGGATACAACTATGTTTAAAAGGAACAATAACCTATTGAATAGAGTACCTTAATAAACTGTTGTTGGAATATATAATATTCCAACAATAATAAATATATTTTAGGGCTTAAATATTTGAAGTGGTGTTTTTAATGTATCCCAGATATCATTCCCAACACCTGGATTGCCTAGATCTTATTTCAGAATCCCTAAATGCTGTTGTTGAAGACTGCACTCAGCAGTATATTTCTTTAGAAAATTTCTTACCTTCTGGCCCAGCACGGTGGCTCATGCCTGTAATCCCAGCACTTTGGGAGGCCAAAGAGGCAGGCGGATCACAAAGTCAAGAGGTAGAGACTATCCTGGCCAACATGGTGAAACCCGATCTCAACTAAAAATATACAAATTAGCTGGGCTTGGTGGTGTGCACCTGTAGTCCCAGATACTTGGGAGACTGAGGCAGAAGAATCCCTTGAACCTGGGAGGTAGAAGTTGCAGTGAGCTGAGATTGCACCACTACACTCCAGCCTGGTGACAAAGTGAGACTCCGACTCAAAAAAAAAAAAAGAAAATTCCTTCCCTACCAAAAAGAAATATGGATATTTCATTTTTGAATGCTGATGTACACTGGGGTCATTCTTCAAATTCTCAAGAGTGACTGTAAAACAAGTTTTAACCAACAGCATATTTAGATTTCACTATTTATTCACAAATATATGGAATCCACTTGGGGCACAAAAACTTTTTTTAAATACCGAAAAGACTTAAATTATTTATGAAATAACTACTGCTGATATAGTTCGTATGTTTGTCCCCAGTAAAATCGTATGTTGAATTACAAGCCCCAGTGCTGGAGGTGCGGCCTGGTGGGAGGTGTTTGGATCACGGGGGTGGATCCCTCAGAGCTTGATTCTGTCCTTGCGATAGTGAGTTCTTGTGAAATCTGGACGTTTAAAAGGGTGTGGCTCCTCCCTCCACCACCCCCAACCTACACCCACACCCCTAGTCTCTCCTTGCTCTTGCTTTTGCTATGTGATGTGCCTGCTACTCCTTTGCCTTCTGCCATGATTGGAAGCTTCCTGAGGGCTCCCCAGAAGCAGATGCTGCTATGCTTCCTGCACAGCCTGCAGAACCATGAGCCAATTAAACCTCTTTTGTTATAAATTACCCAGTCTCAGGTATTTCTTTATAGCAGTGCAAGAATGGCCAAATACAACTGCCTATACAAAAGTAAATGATTCTGCAATAATCAGAGTGAAATATGAATTAGCTATAGTCCAGCTAAATGTAAGGGACAATTTGTGAAATGAGAGGACTCAGACCAGTGACCAGATTTTCTACTATGTTGAAAGAAATTATAACATAGAAAAGTATTTCTATGTAAAAGAAAATAGATCATGAACATATAATTCTTCCATATCCTTTCATTCTTCCACAATTAAATGTGGCCAATCCTATTGTCAAACATGATTGGGGAATGTGTTGTTCTGCTCAAAGGTTTGGGTTAAATGATTAGTTTAACAAAAAATTGTATAGATATATAATAGATATGTAACATACATATGTGACATATATACACACATATACGACAACTTTCAAAGACCTTGAATGCCCAAGTGATCCTACTAAAACTTGTTTAACACAAACGCATTAAACTCCACCATCATAGCATTCTAGCACTTAGTCTCCATGTATAACAATGTTTCTAAGTGGGGGTGAGGGAAGCATACGTAATTCTCACCTGTAATGCCTAAAACTTTGTTCCCAGATGGAGAATTCTCCTGACTCCCTGTTCCACTCACCATCCCTGGCCCTAGGCAAGCAAGAGGAACTGGATTTTCATGGTTTCCACCCAACAATGGTAGTCTCTATGGCCTGACCAGTTGAGGAGGTGCAAGGAGGCTGAGGGTAAAATCCAGAAGGCTGAAGAACTACGATGGAGTGACCAGACGTCCCTCTCAAAACTCAAGGGAAATCTAGTGGGGCATGGTGGCACATGCTTGTAGTCCCAGCTACTCGGCGGGCTTAGGCGTGAGGATCGCTTGAGCCCAGGAGTTCTGAGCTGTAGTGCGCTATGCCCATCGGATGTCTGCATTAAGTGCAGCATCAAGATGGTGACCTCCCGGGAGTGGGGACCACCAGGTTTCCTAAGGAAGGGTGAACAGGCCCAGGTCTGAAACGGAACAGGTCAAAACTCCCATGCTAATCAGTAGTGGGATTGTGCCTGTGAATAACCACTGCACTCCAGCCTGGGCAACATGGCCAGACCTCATCTCAAAAAAACAACAGCAACAACAAAAAAAATCCTCTAGGGAAATCTAGATGAGAGGAATGCAGAACATTTAAGAAAAGTACCTGAAGATCTGATTTGCAAACTGATACATTCAAGGATAAGATTGTTTACATAGCAGAGGGATTACAATGGGTCCTAGCGACACGAACAAACACATTTTCAAAGATTTGCTTATAACTTTTTAAATAATAAAAAAAGAAATGAAAAGCTAAAATGTTATAAGCCGCTGGATGATTTTCAAACATGGAAGGTTCCATTCCTACTTTATTTTTAATGTTCATGTCACTGGATAAGAACAGATTAGGCTGTAAGATACAATCCCAGCGTCCTGACAAAGCAGGACCTAGGACTACCTCAGTCTCACCAATCTCTCTCCTTCATGGCCCAGCCCCCACCCTCCTGCCAAATCCCACTTTATTCAAACAGCACCCAGTCATTGTCTTTTTCACACAAGCAGAAAATCAAAATGAAAGCATCAAAGGACAAATGCCCTTCATACTCTTGGGGACAGTAAGGAAGGTACATCTTTCAGCATGTATTTATGCGGGAGAACCCTCCTGACTCTTCATCACCTTTGACTCTCACCTTCCTGGGGGAGCGTTTTCTCCTTTGCTCTAACCCCACATGTCTCACCCTGCACTTGCTTTTTTTGCAAAAGGAAAAAAGGTCACCATTGATTAGACAAAGGAGCAAGAAATCGTCTGCATTTCACAGAAAAACCTACATCCAGCAACTCTCTTTTTCCAATCAGGACATCTTTGATGATCATTTCCTGCAGAACTGGGCTAGGAATGGCCCTGGGAATTTATTGTCCTTGTCTTTGACCTTGTTTTATTAAAGGACTGCTAGAGGTGGAGCAATAAAGGTAAGGGAACTCCTAAGGCTATATAAAACATGCTTATAAGTAGGCATTTCTAGACAGCATATCACAAGCTGGCAGGCTGAAGCTGGTATAAGTCTTTCTTTCCAGCACATCCACCATTCCAAGTAAAATCTCTGAGAAGTATTTGCTAACATGTTGCTATCAAAA
This sequence comes from Symphalangus syndactylus, assembly GCF_028878055.3. NCBI lineage: Eukaryota > Metazoa > Chordata > Mammalia > Primates > Hylobatidae > Symphalangus > Symphalangus syndactylus. Next base: position 108,003,609 of record NC_072425.2, read on the forward strand.
AAGTGCAAGAAAAGATGCTATGTACCTCAATTAGACTAATGTTTTCTAAAAATATTTGCACCAAATGAATTCCTTCGTGTGGGCAAGAATCTTTTGGAAGGGCATTTATTGGGTTTTTGTCTGCTTGTGAAAGTAACAGAAGCTCAATTTTAGAAAAGCCCCAAAACCATGAGAAGGAAAATAAAAATTATATGTTATTCCACCTAACAGACACAACCAGTGTTAACATTTTGGGATATTTCCTTTCAGCAGTGGGAGAGAAGAGAGAGTTACCACATTTGGGATATTATATAAGTATTTTTTATATCTTGTTTTCATTTAACACTACATCATTGATTTAACTTTCAACAAATATTAATGAGCTATTATAAATCAGAACCAAGCTTGTCTCTAAATATTATGAGCATTTTCCAATGACACAATATAGGCTCCAAAACATGATTTTTAAAAGATATACAAAGTTCAAAAAGTGTGCTGTTGTATAACATAATAAAATCATGTTCCAGTTCTTGAACATAAGTTATTTCTTTTTTGTGATAGTTTTATTAAAGTATAATAAACTGCACCTATTAAAAGTGTGTAGTTTCGTAGGCTTTGACCTATGAATGTAGCTGTGAAACCATCATCGCAATCAAGATAATGAACACATGCATCACCCCCAGGAGTTTCCTTGTGCTTATTGGTAATCCCTTCTCAGCCCTGCCCTGCCCTCACCCCCATCTCTAGGCATCTGATCTGTTTTCTGTTGCTATGGATTAGTTTGAATTTTGTAGACAATTTAACAAACGGAATAATACACTACATATTCTCTTTTGTCTGGCTTGTTTGAATCACCATAATTATTTTGAGATTCATCATGCTGCTGTGCAATCAATACTTTATTCCTTTTTATTGTTAATTAGTATTCCGTTGTATGGATATACCACAATTTGTTTATCCATTCATCTGTTGATATATGTTGTTTCAATTTTTTATTATTACAAATAAAAGTGCTATGAACATTGTCTTTGTATATTCATATTTCTTTTTCTCTTGGGTAAAGACTTATACACAAATGTTTATGGCATCTGAAGATAGAATGACTGGGTTATACAGCATGCATGTGTGTGCGTGCATGTGTGTGTGCGTGTGTCTGTGTGTATTTCCAAGAAATTGTCAAACTGTTTTCCAAGATGGTTGAAATATTTTCTTCCCCATCAGCAGTGTATGAGGGTTCCAGTTGCCCCACATCCTTGCCAATACCTGATATGTTTCAGTCTTATTCATTTTAGACTTTCTAATAAATACTTGGTCATATCTTATTGTGGTTTCATTTTGCATATCCCCAATGACTAATAATATTGAGCATCTTTTCATGTCCTTAGTCTGTTGGGAAGATTTCTCAAATTCTCAATCAGGTTTAACTTAAGGGGACAGCTTTCAGTCACAGAAGAGTCCTTCAAAATGTAAATCCTTAGGCATTCTTTCTTTAATGATACACTTCTGCCATTTTGTCTCATTGTTATCCAAGGCACTGAAAGTTGCAATACAAATACAAGATTGATCTTATTAATAGATTAACAGATTATGATTATGATGATGATGACAATGGCAGTGATTTAAAAGGCTTACCTAATCAACAGTTGGACAACTCTAAAACAAATATTTTAAGAGGAACACCATCATTGTAAGGACACACCACCACTTTTTAAAGAACCAAAGACCTCATGATCATGACAATTATGATATTACTTTATGCCTTTCCTCAGAAATCTCCCCACTTCTTCATGGTCAGTCCTGATTAGCAATTCTGACATGGGTCTCTAATCATTTCTCATTCATTTCCCCCAACCCATTTTTTCTGCAAACCTCTTACTCCGTTCTATTTAACCCCATGCCCACTCTCCCTTGTCTCAGCAAATTATCTGCATTTTATATCATCCAGAAAATAATCTATCAGGTGTGATTTCTATTCTGTTCTTTCCCACCTTTCACAAACATATCTGCTTCTTCATTCATGGTTTCCCTCACTGCCATGTGTAAGAGAAATACATATTCCTCCCCTATCTAAGGAGGAGTAGTACAGACTCTGGACTCCTCTTCCAAATCTGTAGGCAGCTGGTATGTAGTACCTGACTCTTTCCCGTATGGTCAATCTTTACCTGGCCATTGATTCCTTTTTTTCAGCATCCAAGCCTGTTTAAGACTTTTGGAGCTTATGATTAAACTCTCCCTCCATTCTGTGTTCTTTCTCCAAAGCTTCCCTTCCCTTCAGAGCCATGTTTCCAGAAAGCAGAGATTACTCCATTCTTCCTCACTTTTCATTCGTACCTAAATCAACACGGTGTAGTCCCACTAAACACCTTGACCTGTTTTGCTAAGGATCTCCTAATGGTCAAAACTACTGGACACTCCTCAGCCCTGATCTTACTTGACATCACAGGTGTTTTGAACTTAAGTAACTGTCCCTTTATTTGATTTCTGTTCCACATTTCTTCTCTGGTTCTCCTTCTACCACTGTAGCCACTCGGTCTCATTTGTATGGTCCTATTGTGCCTCACACCTCTTTACATTAGTCGTCTCCAGAGTTGTTCTGCCATGAATCTTCATTTGTCCTTCTACTTGCTTTCTCCAGAAAATTTCATCCACATGCATGGATTTTTCTTTTTTTGAGACAAGGTCTCACTCTGTTGCCCAGGTTGGGGCACAATGGCTTGATCTGAGCTCACTGCAGCCTCAACCTCCTGGGCTCAAGTTACCCCCTCACCTCAGCCTCCCGAGTAGCTGGGACTACAGGCGTGAGCCACCACACCCGGCTAATTTCTTTTTTTTTTTTTTTTTGTAGAGACAGATTTCGCCATGTTGCCCAGGCTGGTCTGAAACTCCTGGCCTCAGGGGATTCACCTGCCTTGGCCTCCCAAAGTGCTGGGATTACAAACATGAGCCACCGTGCCTGGCCACATGCATGGCTTTTAAGTGCCACATATAACTTCTCAACCTACATTTTTTTTTTTATTTAATTAAAAAAAAATAGAGACAGGATCTCACTATGTTGCCCAAGCTAGTCTCAAACTCCTGGGTTCAAGCAGTCCTCCCACCTCAGCCTTCCAAAGTGCTGGGATTAAACATGAGCCACCATCCCCAGCCTCAATCTATATTTTCACTCAGGCCTTTCTCCGGAGCTTCAAACCAAAACCCCAAGTGTTCATTAGACATGTCAACCTAGTATCCCCTCTATCACTTCAAATTCTATAAAACTAAACTCTTCAACATTTCCCATTTTCAATTCTTTACTCCTGCCCTCAAAATCTGCCCTTCCTCCAACATAATTTTTATCAAGTCCAGGTTAAATCAGAACATTGGAAATCATCCTTTATCTCACTCCTATTTCCTGATGGTCTTATGGTTTTGCCTTATAAAGACTGACTGAATTGTACCATGGTCACTACGGCACCCTCCTGACTACCCTACTTCAGGCCTTCCACATTAGTTTCCTAGACTTCTGCAATAGATACCACAGCAGATGAGATAGATCGGTGGGCTCAGCATCCATCTATCTTCTTAGTGTTTGTTCCTGAACAACAGAAGATAAAAAAAAACTAAAGAATTTATTTCCCCAAATTCCTTGCAGTTAGAGTTCCGGAAGTGATTCAGATTCCTCCAATCAGAAACACTCTTCCAAGATTTGATTTTGCTATTGAATTAAAGGGAGAGAAGGGCAAGGCACTATGACTCCATTTTGCTAAAAAGAATCTAACAGGTGCAGCTTGGTTCTGAGTTGGCTTGCTTATTTTATACACAGATCATGGCTAAGGTGTGTGTTCCTGAGGCCAAGAAGCAGATAGGTCCTGAAGTGTCAATTTAAGAATCATTTCTGAAGGGCCCACCGGAAGCCTACTGTTCCACCCCTTCCCACAGGTTTGTAAGCACCATATGCCTATATTAAAACTGCTCAAAATTGCTCAAGTGGTTTCTATTATCTGCACCTGAACTCTGAGTAATCCAGCCTCTTTCTACATTTTATACTCCTCGCACTGCCTCCACATGCCATGCAGTCTCACACCTCCTGTCTCTGGTTCATGGTGTCACTTCTACCTGGAATGCCTTTCCTTCCTTATGTGCCCATGTGACTTGAGTGAGATGGAAAACATTGAACAGAGGGAAGGTGCTGTCAAGGAACAATTATATATATATATATATATATATATATATATATATGACAATCCCTGGGTTTTTAAAGCTAAAGGTTTCTTCTGTAACATTTCTCCTAAGTCTTTCTCCTGTTCCCAAGGCAATTTTTAAATATATCACCCCAAAATCAGTTCATTATACATTCACAAAACTATGGCTGATTTCTGATAGTTAACTACCATCTATTACTATCTCCTCCTTTTAAAAAACAATTTACATTTTTAGATTCTATTCTTATTTTTTGTCTCGAATATCTAGAAACAAACCAAAAATAAAAGTCTCTGAGAAAATGCACCTATTCTTATTCCCCAGGAATTCATTTTCTATGATATTCATGGAAATGTTCCATGGTCTAAGGAGAAACAGGAATGATTATAGCTTGTTCAAAAAGCACAAGATTGATTCTTTCACCCAATTCCCGAAGATCGTGAACTTGAATGTTTTCCTCCTGTAGAAAGCTAGATTTCTCAAGACCATGTTATGTGTTATATGTGAAATGAAAACTGGCTTTTCATTAACGAGTAGAATATTAGTAATAGTAGGAATATTAGCACTAGAAGGAATATTAGGAACCACCCCACACCATTTACAGATAAGGAGGCAAAAACCCAGAAAAAAGAAACTACATACCTGGAATGGTCTAGCATATTTATTACAGAGTTGTGTTATGTCCCCTAATGCCAATTAAGGTATCATTTTCATATGCCTTTCTTTTTTGACATTTCCAATGCTGTTTAATGATCTGTGAGACCTAGTTTTTAATTTCTTAATTTTAGAGTAACTGGGAAATAGGGAGTTTTACACAATGCAAGCAAGAGCAAAGGACTACATATTCAAAACCTCTAAACCAGATTAATCTTTTCAAGTAATCACTATTCTAGGCTAGAGGAAACAGGCCCTAGAGAACTAATATATGACACAGAGCAATTCAGTTCAATCTTTTCTTATATTGCTGCTGAGACTGAAAGGGCAGGCTTTCCAGTTACTGCTTAGAGTCAAAGCTATCTTTCATATGTACTGACACATAAGCCTATGACTTCTCTCATTTCAAGTATTATTTTAGGCTTTCCACAAGGATTTCCAAATATGTATTCTTTCTTAACTGAGTTAGCATACCCATCAGTATGTGACGGCTCTTGCTTAACCAAGTGGAAAGTAAATCTATTTCAACCAGATCTTTTTTTTTTTTTTTTTTTTTTTTTTTTACTATTTCCACTGCCTTATTTTGGACTTTCTAACTGCCCAGCTTTCAAGACACGATCCATAATTATTTGCGAACCTCCACAATTTAAGAACCTGGAACAGTAGCTTGGCACTGTTCCAGATGCCCACGTGCAATCTCTCACACATGTGGTCTCTTAGAGGGTCAAGCCTAAGTTGTCATCAAGTGCTGGTGGGCAGGCCACCATCAGACTCTAAGTCAGATAGCAGTTTTTACAGATCTAACTACTGTTGCTCCACTGGGTGTCCATGGAGACTGAAAAATTGGTTTATTGCCTAGAGAAATGGAAATAAAACCAAGTCATTTGGTTTCTATGTGGTTTCTACGAAGCTCAGGAAATTTTTTGGCAAATGATAAAACTACAGATGGCTAAAGCTACATGATTCCTTTGGTCAATTCTCGATCTTATCAAAAAAATGAGCTCTGTGTACATTACTTGTAAAATATGAAAATATTCAAAATGAAGGCATATCAGATTCTCAGGTTATTTGATTTTTGGTTAGATTGAAACTATTATTTAAAAGAGTGACCAATATATGCAACAAAATCTAATAGGTTAAAAAGTCCTTGGATTCATTACATATGGAAAATGTTTCTCATCCACAAATTCAACAGTGTTCCAAGCATGAAAGAAAAAGCTAGTATTTAATAAGGGTGGAGGAGACTGAAACACCTATTCATTAATCCTATGGAAATATTTGTCACTCATATGTGGTTTAGGGAATTGGGTAAAAATAGCACCTTCCTAAGAATTTGTTCATCTGGGTATGGACCTTTATCTATCTGAACAAGTAAACATGATGTAATAGGAGACTTGTACAATGGACTCCCTGATAAATAAGGATGCAGAGGTGACAGCTTGGCACGTATTGGCATGATTTCACAGCATCTGTTGGCCTACCATCAGATAGAAAACAACGCCTGGCAGACTCCCTTTCTCAATGAATGCACAAAACTAGTCAGGCCAAGAAAGGTGGCATACATGAGTTACAACTGAGAATTGGCCTGAACTCAGCTGTTCAGTATTTGGGATAATTAATGCTGCTTTTTAGCTTGTCTCAGAAAACTTATGAGAAATACCCATAAAAGTTTAACTTCAGAAGTGAAAAATAAAAATTGATTTTATACATGAATGCCCATAGTGGCCAAGTAGGTATGAAAATTAATGTATGGAACTAAGCATGTGATGATAAATGCTACTGACACAGGGGCTCAGAGTTGGGGAAAAACTAGTAGTGATGGCTGTGGCAAAGTATAGAACACATCTTCTTGAAAGGGAGTAATCACGGCTCCGGTCTACCTATTTGATGACATGTCTTCAAATATTACAAAGGAAGCTACGTTTGGTTTGCCCACATCTTGCTGAAGTCCCTACAATGACCTATTCATTTAAGGAAAAAATAGTAAAAGGAATGTGGACAACCAACGATAACCAACTCATTAAAATAATTTTGTACATCACTAATTTGTACAAAAAAAGTAATTTCGTACAAATGTATACACTGCCAAAAAAAAACTCGTGCATAAAACAACCCCCCCACCCCCATGACACACACACTAAGCTTACATGACCCAGAAATAAAGGAAAGCTGACTTGGTTAATATACAGAAAACTGAAACATGGGCTATGAATCCAGCAAGGAAGGAGGAAAATGGTGTTTTCCTATTTTGTTTGTTCCATCGTTCTCTAGACTTTCTCCTATGTGTGGTTTGGCTTTGTGTTTGGGGCTTAAGTAATCAAGAGGTTACAGTGAAGGAACATGTGGAGTGATTTCTCACTTCTCCACCCTCTGCCTATAGAAGAGTCATTTCATTATAAGCCATTCCACTTCAATCATATTTTATAATTCGGAACCTTCCCTGGTTTCCCAATACTTGCCAAATAAAGTCCCAATTCCTTGGTTCAGGCCCCAACAAGTTTCCCAATATGGTCTCCACTGCCACACCCACCCTCAGCTTTCAACCGACCCTCCTCACCATCCCTCCTATCCACCACTATGTTGTCCTCTTCTACCTCTTGATAGTGCTTTTTCTCTGTTCCTCTCCATCAACCTCCTATGTATCCTTCAAGATCCACTTAAAATCTCATCTCCTGTATGAATCCCTCCTAGACCAGACCAGTTGAAGGCAATTGCTCCCTCCTCTAAATTTCACATGGAATCATAATAACGATGACAACAGCCAACATGTGCCAGGCTCTCCTAGCCTCTGATTCTCTATGAGATAGACAACACTATTGACCCTATTTTACAGGGGACTATGCTGGGAGCTAGACACAAAAAAGAAAAGTGTATGTCTTTCCTGACAAAAAAACAACAGGGAGAGATCTCATTGGACAACTTGAATTATTTGCTTATCCCTGAACCAATTACAGTGGCCAGGCCTTGGATCACATACTGATACTATGGGGGTAGGATGAGCCAAACCCCAAATCATGCTGACTGGTGTCAGAAGGGAGGGGAAGTTCCCAGAGGAAAGCTGGGGTTGCTAATATGAGAAGGAATGCTGGGAAGTCAAAACAAAATTTCCACTCTACTTCCTTACCTGCAAAACTATTAACTCCATTTAGCTCCTGCTCCCAAATTAACCCAGCCCCTGCTATCCTTCTTTAAGTAAAGAAAGACTTCTAGTCCACGTGACACAAGGATTTCACACTTTTACTCCCTCTGCTTTGACCACACAAAAAGGAAAGATAATAGACAACTTTTTAAAACACTGGATACAAAATCAAAAGAAATATTTTTGTAGACCAAAAACAATAAAAGCAGCATAAAACCCTGAGCAGAGCAGGAATTGATAGACATATGACCATTTTAATACTTAAAGCTAAGCATAATGTTGGCCTCTCTCCCCAACTCCAAATCCATTCTCAGTCCTGTATATGATCAGCCCCTCTCCCCATACCTGTAAAAGAAGGCTGGAGAAAACTATTACTGACCAACAACTGGGGAAATGCCTTTAGCAATGTGAAAGCCTACAGACCAAATACAGCTTCCTGATAAAGTCTCCCACTGGCTCACTAACTGGATCTGCAATACCCCCATTGTTGCCTTGAAGGTGAGTCTGCAAAATGCTGTTGCATACTCTGCATAGAGGTACATAGTGAGCCAGCTGAAGCCACCACCACATGTTTGGGTAGGGAGACATGAACACGATAACAGGGAGGGTCTTTTTTTTTTAAATTATACTTTAAGTTCTAGGGTACATGTGCACAACGTGCAGGTTTGTTACCTATGTATGCATGCGCCATGTTGGTGTGCTGCACTCATTAACTCGTCATTTACATTAGGTATTTCTCCTAATGCTATCCCTCCCCGCTTCCCCTACCCCACAACAGGCTCCAGTGTGTGATGTTCCCCATCCTGTGTCCAAGAGTTCTCGTTGTTCAATTCCCACCTATGAGTGAGAACATGCAGTGTTTGGTTTTCTATCCTTGCGATAGTTTGCTGAGAATGATGATTTCCAGCTTCATCCATGTCCCTACAAAGGACATGAACTCATCTTTTTATGGCAGCATAGTATTCCATGGTGTATATGTGCCACATTATTTTAATCCAGTCTATCATTGATGGACATTTGGGTTGGTTCCAAGTCTTTGCTATTGTAAATAGTGCCACAATAAACATATGTGTGCATGTATCTTTATAGCAGCAAGATTTATAATCCTTTGGGTATATACCCAGTAATGGGATGGCTATACGACCCAGTAATGGGTCAAATGGTATTTCTAATTCTAGATCCTTGAGGAATCGCTACACTGTCTTCCACAATGGTTGAACTAGTTTACAGTCCCACCAACAGTGTAAAAATATTCCTATTTCTCCACATCCTCTCCAGCACCTGTTGTTTCCTGACGTTTTAATGATCGCCATTCTAACTGGTGTGAAATGGTAGCACATTATGGTTTCGATTTGCATTTCTCTGATGACCAGTGATGATGAGCATTTTTTCATGTGTCTGTTGGCTGCATAAATATCTTCTTTTGAGAAGTATCTGTTCATTTCCTTTGCCCACTTTTTGATGGGGTTGATTTTTTCTTAAATGTGTTTAAGTTCTTTGTAGATTCTGGATATTAGCCCTTTGTCAGATGGGCAGATTGTAAAAATTTTCTCCCATTCTGTAGGTTGCCTGTTCACTCTGATGATAGTTTCTTTTGCTGCGCAGAAGCGCTTTAGTTTAATTAGATCCCATTTGTTAATTTTGGCTTTTGTTGCCATTGCTTTTGGGGTTTTAGTCATGAAGTCTTTGCCCATGTCTATGTCCTGAATGGTATTGTCTAGGTTTTCTTCTAGGGTTTTTATGGTTTTAGGTCTAACATTTAAGTCTTTAATCCATCTTGAATTAACTTTTGTATAAGGTGTAAGGAAGGGATCCAGTTTCAGCTTTCTACATATGGCTAGCCAGTTTTCCCAGCACCATTTATTAAATGGGGAATCTGTTCCCCATTGCTTGTTTTTGTCAGATTGGTCAAAGATCAGATGGTTGTAGATATGCAGTATTATTTCTGAGGGCTCTGTTCTGTTCCATTGGTCTATATCTCTGTTTTGGTACCAGTACCATGCTGTTTTGGTTACTGTAGCCTTGTAGTATAGTTTGAAGTCAGGTAGTGTGATGCCTCCAGCTTTGTTCTTTTGACTTAGGATTGTCTTGGCAATGCAGGCTCTTTTTTGGTTCCATATGAACTTTACAGTAGTTTTTTCCAATTCTGTGAAGAAAGTCATTGGTAGCTTGATGGGGATGGCATTGAATCTATAAATTACCTTGGGCAGTATGGCCATTTTCATGATATTGATTCTTCCTATCCATGAGCATGGAATGTTCTTCCATTTGTGTCCTCTTTTATTTTGTTGAGCAGTGGTTTGTAGTTCTCCTTGAAGAGGTCCTCCACATCCCTTGTAAGTTGGATTCCTAGGTATTTATTCTCTTTGAAGGAATTGTGAATGGGAGTTCACTCATGATTTGGCTCTCTGTCTGTTGTATAGGAATGCTTGTGATTTTTGCACATTGATTTTATATCCTGACACTTTGCTGAAGTTACTGATCAGCTTAAGGAGATTTTAGGCTGAGATGATGGGGTTTTCTAAATATACAATCATGTCATCTGCAAACAGGGACAGTTTGACTTCCTCTTTTCCTAATTGAATACCCTTTATTTCTTTCTCCTGTCTGATTGCCCTGGCCAGAACTTCCAACACTATGTAGAATAGGAGTAGTGAGAGGGGGCATCCCTGTCTTGTGCCAGTTTTCAAAGGGAATGCTTCCAGTTTTTGCCCATGCAGTATGATATTGGCTGTGGATTTGTCATAAATAGCTCTTATTTTGAGATACATCCCATCAATACCTAGTTTATTGAGAGTTTTTAGCATGAAGGGCTGTTGAATTTTGACGAAGGCCTTTTCTGTATCTGTTGAGATAAGTATGTGGTTTTTGTCTTTGGTTCTGTTTATATGATGGATTATGTTTATTGATTTGCACGTGTTGAACCAGCCTTGCATCCCAAGGATGAAGCCCACTTGATCATGGTGGATAAGCTTTTTGATGTGCTGCTGGATTCGGTTTGCCAGTATTTTATTGAAGATTTTTGCATTGATGTTCATCAGGGATATTGGTCTAAAATTCTTTTTTTGTTGTGTCTCTGCTTTGGTATCAGGATGATGCTGGCCTCATAAAATGAGTTAGGGAGAATTGCCTTTTTTTCTATTGATTGAAATAGTTTCAGAAGGAATGGAACCAGCTCCTCTTTGTACCTCTGGTAGAATTTGGCTGTGAATCTGTCTGGTCCTGGACTTTTTTTGGCTGATAGGCTATTAATTATTGCCTCAATTTCAGAGCCTGTTATTGGTCCATTCAGGGATTCAACTTCTTCCTAGTTTAGTCTTGGGAGGGTGTATGTGTCCAGGAATTCACCCATTTCTTCTAGATTTTCTAGTTTATTTGCATAGAGGTGTTTATAGTATTCTGATGGTAGTTTGTATTTCTGTGGGATCAGTGGTGATATCCCCTTTATCATTTTTTAATTGCATCTATTTGATTCTCTCTTATTAGTCTTGCTAGCAGTCTATCAATTTTGTTGATCTTTTCAAAAAACCAGCTCTTGGATTCATTGATTTTTTGAAGGGTTTTTTGTGTCTCTGTCTCCTTCAATTCTGCTCTGATCTTAGTTGTTTCTTGCCTTCTGCTAGCTTTTGAATGTGTTTGCTCTTGCTTCTCTAGTTCTTTTAATTGTGATGTTAGGGTGTCAATTTTAGATCTTTCCTGCTTTCTCTTGTGGGCATTTAGTGCTATAAATTTCCCTCTACACACTGCTTTAAATGTGGCCCAGAGATTCTGGTATGTTGTGTCTTTGTTCCCATTGGTTTCAAAGAACATCTTTATTTCTGCCTTCATTTCTTTATTTACCCAGTAGTCATTCAGGAGCAGGTTGTTCAGTTTCCATGTAGTTGAGTGGTTTTGAGTGAGTTTCTTAATCCTGAGTCCTAGTTTGATTGCACTGTGGTCTGAGAGACAGTTTGTTATAATTTCTGTTCTTTTACATTTGCTGAGGAGTGCTTTACTTCCAGCTATGTGGTCAATTTTGGAATAAGTGTGATGTGGTGCTTAGAAGAATGTATATTCTGTTGATTTGGGATGGAGAGTTCTGTAGACGTCTGTTAGGTCTCCTTGGTACAGAGCTGAGTTCGAGTCCTGGATATCCTTGTTAACTTTGTCTTATTGGTCTGTCTAATGTTGACAGTGGGGTGTTAAAGTCTCCCATTATTATTGTGTGGGAGTCTAAGTCTCTTTGTAGATCTCTAAGGACTTACCTTATGAATCTGGTTGTTCCTGTATTGGGTGCATATATATTTAGGATAGTTAGCTCTTCTTGTTGAATTGATCCCTTTACCATTATGTGATGGCCTTCTTTGTCTCTTTTGACGTTTGTTGGTTTAAAGTCTGTTTTATCAGAGACTAGGATTGCAACCCCTGCTTTTTTTTTGTTTTCCATTTGTTTGGTAGATCTTCCTCCATCCCTTTATTTTGAGCCTATGTGTGTCTCTGCATGTGAGATGCGTCTCCTGAATATAGCACACTGATGGGTCTTGACTCTTTATCCAATTTGCCAGTCTGTGTCTTTTAATTGGAGCATTTAGCCCATTTACATATAAGGTTAATATTGCTATGTGTTAATTTGATCCCGTCATTATGATGTTAGCTGGTTATTTTGCTCATTAGTTGATGCAGTTTCTTCCTAGCATCAGTGGTCTTTACAATGTGACACGTTTTTGCAGTGGCTGGTACCGGTTGTTCCTTTCCATGTTTACTGCTTCCTTCAGGAGTTCTTGTAAGGCAGGCCTGGTGGTGACAAAAATCTCTCAGCATTTGCTCATCTGTAAAGGATTTTATTTCTCTTTCACTTATGAAGCTTAGTTTGGCTGGATATGAAATTCTGGGTTGAAAATTATTTTAAGAATGTTGAATATTGGCCCATAAGGGAGAGGGTCTTAATAAAATATATCTAACTGAAAATCAGCCTATACACTGAAATTCCGAAGTGTTTGAGAAACTGTAATACTAAGACAGACTAAGCAAATATTTGCTCTGGATGAAAATAATTTATCAAAAATAGTCTGATGAAGATTTTCAAATAAGTTTAGAGTGTTCAAATAAAAAACAAAGAAATGATGTCCATTTTTTTAAAAGAACAAATGATGCAACAAACACATGCAAACAAAATTAGTACTGAGCACAGTTTAAGAGAGAATCAAAATGGGATTCCCCTTCACACCCACTAGGGTGACTTGGAAAAAGAAATCATATAGTAACAAGTGTTGGCAAGGATGTGGAGAAACTGGAGCCATCATACACTGCTGGTGGTAAGGTAAAATGGTGCAGCACTTTGAAAAACAGTCTTGTTCTTCCTCAAAGAATTAAACATAGAGTTATTATTTCATCAAGCAATTTCACTCCTAGATATATACTTGACAGAAATGAAAACATATATTGACATAAACTTTTACATGAATGTTTTATCATAGTCAAAAGATGGAAGCAATCTAAACATCCATCAGCTGACAAATGAACAAAAGGTGGTATGTCTATACAATGGAAGATTTAGTCATAAAAAGAAATGAAATACTGAGACATGCTACAGGGTGGATAAATCTTGAAGACATTGTGCTAAGTGAAATAAGCTAGTCACAAAAGACCACATGCTATATGGTTCCATTCATATGAAAGGCCAGAACAGAGAAATCTAAAGAGGCAGAACATAAATTAGTGATGGTTTAATACTAAGGGAGAGGAGCCAGGCATGGTACCACACACCTGTAGTCCCAGCTACTTGGGAGGCTGAGGCAGGAAGATTCCTTAAACCCAGGAATTAGAGACTGTAGTGAGCTATGATCACACCACTGCACTTCAGCCTGGGAGACAGAAAACAAAAAAAGACTGGGGAAGCTGGGTGATGGAGAGTAAAGGAATAGGGGGGTGATAGATAACAGAAACAGGGTTTCTTTTTGAAGTGATTAAAATGTTTTAAAATCAACTGGTGGTGGTTGCACAACTCTGTGAATATACTATTAGGTTGGTGCAAAAGTAATTACCATTGAAATTGTAATGGTAAAATTGCAATTACTTTTGCACCAATCTAATAAAACCATTGAACTGTACACTTATTTTATGTATTTTTTTTTTTTTTTTTTTTTTTGAGACAGAGTCTCTCTCTTTCACCAGGCTAGAGTGCAGTGGCACGATCTTGGCTCACTGCAACCTCCACCTCCCAGGTTCAAGCAATTACCCTGCCTCAGCCTCCCGAGTAGCTGGGATTATAGGCGCATGCCACCACGCACAGCTAATTTGTGTACTTTTAGTAGAGACAGGGTTTCACCATGTTGGCCAGGATGGTACCAATCTCTTGACCTCGTGATCCGCCCACTTCAGCCTCCCAAAGTGCTGGGATTACAGGCATGAGCCACCAGGCCCGGCCTGAACTGTACACTTTGAATAGGTGAATTGTAGGGTATGTGAACTATATCCTAATAAAGCTGTTTACAAAGTTTCTCAAAATGTCAACCCCTGTGAAGTTACCTTAGAATGTTTTAATTTGGAATTTTTACTTCAACAAAAGTTGAAAAAGTAGTATAGACATTTGTTGGGATTATCTTGATGACCACCAACAGATAACATTAGTGCCCATGCTTTATTCATGTTTACAATCTCCTTCTCACCACAGGAAAAGCCAAAAGTCCTTGGGGCAAGCTGCAGACATGAGGTTGAAAGTCATTTCCGTAGAAAAAAGTGATGGGAAAACCCGGCCACCACAGAGTTCATGCCAATAAAGGGAAACTAGACTCAAATTACCCACGACAGCAGTCAGACCACCACATACTGGGACCTGGGAGTGAATGTATTGTAGGTCCTGGTTTGTACGGACCAAATTGTCCCAGCTCATTAACAGTATGGGTGATAGTATATCTGTTGTGAAGTTTGTTATAAAGCAACTTTTAAGTGCTTTTTATTATCGTTTTTGGGGTGCATTATTCAAATGACTGCTCCATCAAAACAAAGGGCCAACGTTAAAAACAAGATAATTGCTTAAGAGAAAAATTAATGATACTGATCATGTGATTATTCAAACAAAGGCTCATAGTGCTCAAAATCAAAGAATCAAGTCAACATAAGCCTTTTTTTCTTACATTGAGCCCATAGCTCAAACAAAACTATCCATCACATCAATCATATATGGTTCATTTGGATGACATTGTTTTGTCATTTTATTTGTATTAATTACTAAATTTGCCCTTGTTTTGTTATTTTAATAGGAGCTGTAAGTATCATGAGTCTGAATCCAGTTTTATCACCGTACATACTGTAGAAGCATGGTATTTAAAATAATTGACCTCAGCATTAAAAGTCCACGTCAATTTTTTCTTCTAAAAAGGTTCTGTACATTTTTTTGTTGTGAGGATTCCGTGAGATAGGTTTGTAGAATGTTTAGGCAAAAAATGCAGATTTTAGGCTTGGGCAAATAACTAACAACAAAATGTTAATGGTCTGAAACCACAAAGAAGTTAGACTGAAGTGAAAAGAGGGCATAATAAATCTCAATTAACTAGAATGTTTGAGACTTATGTGTTTTTGAATAACCAGAAATTTCTTTTTAAGCTTCAATGCTCCTTGAAAATATTTTCTAAGTGTGTTGGTCTACTTTTCTCATTAAAGAAGATAATTTAATTGTTATGACCTAGAAACTCTCAGTGCTTCAAGTTCATCTTTAATAAGTTCTTATTGTAGCTCCACAAAACTCCACAAAAAAATAAGATAGTACTCTTAAAACTATAAGGTATAAGCATTTTTGTGCAATCTCTCCCTTTTCAACAATGGAGTGCATAATATTATCTAATTAATTTAGATTTCTGAGTAACTGGAATCCAGTTAATTGAGGTTTTATTGTGTATATATTGCTACTTGGATATAGGATGGAAACGCCTAACTGTGGGGAAAGGAGAAGAGGTGAATCATTTGTCCCTAAGTGCTTAAGAACCGGGAAAATTTATATTCAATTTTATATACTTTCATTGAATGACTGCTATGGAAAGAAACTGGGGGGAGGGATGAGGAGAGACATAAAAGGACAAATGAGATATTATCACCAACCTCTCAGAAGTCTACAGTCAACAGGGAAATCAAAACTTCGTGATCCTATTGCATCAGAGGACCTCAACACACAGCTGCAGTGATCAACACACTAAGGCTGAGAGAGCATTTGAACACTTGAGGTTCCAACAACATCCACAGTGGGGATGACAGCTCTGCCTACCAGGAAGTAATTCTGTAAATCCATCTAATTAACTGGTTAATGTCAATACAAGGGCCAGTTTCAGAGGGAGTGCCACAGGCTCTGGACAGAGCCCTGTCTTGCTAATCCTGTTTTGAAAGATGAGAATAAAAAGATATTTTTTGCATATATATCAGATTTCCAGTTTAAAAAAAAAACAGAAAGGACAGCAAACACAGGATGAGAGGATCAGGATCCAAAAAGCTGAAACATTTGGCTGAATTTAACGAAATGATTACAATGAAGAAAATGTAAGTTTCTGCACTCTAGCCCATATTAAAAAAAACTACGTACAAGTACAGGATGGGAGAGGCATGGAACAATATGTGTGTGTGCCTGTGTGTGGGGTTGTACGTGTGTGTGTGTGTGTGTGTGTGTGTGTATTTTAAAGACTCAGGTTTGAACTAGCTTGAACTGACAACCATACAAAGAAGAAATAAATAATAAAACTATATGCATTATTAGTCAAAGAAATTAAAACAGTAATCCCTCAACCTACCAAATTGATAAGCTACAAAGAATTGTAATTCTCAATGCTGAAAAGGGTGTGAAGAAATAGACTTTCTCATATACATCATGTGAAAGTGTGAATTGGTAAGCCCTTCAGGAACAATTTGGCCACGTGTATTGGAAATCAAAAAAACATGCAGAGCTTTCATCCTAGCAATTACACTTATAGGAATTTTCTTCATTAAATAATTAAGGATGTACATAATATTTAGCTACCAGAGGGTTAATCATAACATTGTTAATAATGGAAAAACATACACACTCATGAATATGCATACAAAACATCCCCAATAGGAAAGGATTATATAAACAAAATCTATAGTCTAGTTAATGGTGGTATACTAATGCCAATTTTCTGGTTTTGATAATGTACTATACTTATGTAAAATGTTGCCATTGCAGGGGAGGCTAACTGAAGGGTGCACAGGACTTCTTTGGAATAATTTTTCAAATTTTTGTAAGTCTACCATAATTTTGAAATAAAAAGAATAAATTTATTAAAATAGAAAGCTTTTTATGGAAAAAGAGCTCATACCAAATCAGAAGGTATAATTCTTTTTTTTTGGTAAAATATCCATGTAATTTATATAATTATGACAAGACTACCGCCTACTGAAATCTTGTTTTGTGGTTCACAAATAGTATCTCATTTAGATCTCACATCAGCTAAAAGGATATATCTAACTATTCCTATTTTACCAGTGAGGAATGGGATTAGGAGAGATTATACAATTTTTCATGTGTTACACAACTAGCCAGTATTTGAGTACAGTTCTCTTAGGCTCCAAAGTCCATGCTGTTGGCTTTCCAAAACACTCACTACCGAATATCTTTTTTTTACAGTCTGGAAAAATATATTCTAAATTTTTAACTATAATTATCTCTGTGTAGTGATTATTGGTGGCATTTTCTTTTTGCTTATTGAATGCATAGCATTTGTGTAATTAAAATAATATTTATTGGCTGGGCGCAACGGCTCACACCTGTAATCCCAGCACTTTGGGAGGCCAAGGTGGGTGGATCACTTGAGGCCAGGAGTTCGAGACCAGCATGGCCAGCACGGTGAAACCCCATCTCTACAAAAATACAAAAACTAGCCAGGCATGGTGGTGTGCACCTGTAATCCCAGCTACTCCAGAGGCTAAGGCAGGAGAATCACTTGAACCTGGGAGGCGGAGGTTGCAGTGAGCTGAGATCATGCCACTGCACTCCAGTCTGGGCAACAGGGTGCGACTCCATCTCTCTCTCTCTCTCTCTCTCTTTATCTCTCTCTCTCTCTATATATATATATATATATATGTACATATATGTGTGTATATATGTGTGTACATATGTGTACATATATATGTGTATATATATATTTATTTTAGAGATATGTGTATTTATTTTATATATCTATATATATGTGTGTGTGTGTATTTATTTTAGAGATATGGTCTCACCACATTGCCCAGGCAGGTCTCAAATTCCTGGATTCAAGCAATCCTCCCTCCTCAGCCTCCTGAGTAGCTGGGACTACAGGCGTGTCACCACACCCAGCTAAAAAAGTAATACTTCTCTTAAAATACTTCAGTGTTTTTGTTGAAAGCAGTGTTAGTGTGGGTCTACAGGACTCATGATAGTCAAAATAGCTATGTTTGGCTACATAGACAGAAGAATAGCTATTTAAAATCAAAAGGCCATACTAGTTCAACTATGCAAATCTAGAATATGGAACTCCTTCTATTTTGGGAGCCACACTTTGGTAGGGACGTGAATATAGAAACTGAAGGGCATTTGGAGAGGATCCAAAAGCATGTCATCATAGCATTGATGGTGGAGAGAACTGGGTACATATCTACCTTGGATAGAAACAAACTCAGAGGGGAATATAACTGTCTTAAAATGTATAAAGAGTCATCCTCCAGAATAATAGTCATCACTATGTGCTAAGTACATGCATTATCTCAATTAATCCTCACCACAACACTATAGAAAATTACTGATATTATCCTCCCTTTATGGATGAGGAAACAAACTCAGAGTCAGACAACTTGTACAAAAATCACACAGGCATTAATGACAGAGCTAGGATTCAAACCCAGAACCCGTCTGTTGTTACCCATCCTTCAGGGCTGTCTCACAACCCTACAGAGGAAAAGAAACTGGGCTTGTTTGTGTAGAATTGGGGCGACAGAAGAGAGATTCGGAGACACAGTTATCAGCTCAATATCAGACTTATCTCTGAAAACTCAAAGCTATCCAAATATGGAATGGGTTGCCTTAGAAGATAATAAACATTCCCCATACAGTCAATAACGTCAGTGGTGCTCCACAGTGATGTCAGAAGGGAAAGTCAATCAACAGATGGATCTCAAACTTTAGTACACACCGGAATCACCTGGGAGAGTTTCTATGACACAGATTCCTGTGTTCCACCTGAGCGATTCTGATTCAGGTGTCCTGGGATGGTGAGATCCATGAATTTGCAGTTCCATCGGGCTCCCAGGTGGTGCCAATGCTGCTGGTCCAGGATCACACACTGGGATTCCCTCAAGCCCTAAAATTCTACTTCTTTTAAAAAAATAAAAGTCAAACTGTATGGATTGGACCAATTTTGTGTCCCTCCCAACCTGTCTCATGGAATGGCAGCCATAATGCCCCTGAGCCATACAATAAGTTGGTTTGTGTGCTTGCTTGTTTCTGTCCAAATTACTATTCAGGAGAGTGTCCTACATACTTTCAACATAGTCTTTTCTAGCTAGTTGTTTAAAAATTTCAGGGTTTCCTAATACATTAGAGACAGATTTTTTTAGAAATCTACCTATATTTCTGATGAAGAAAAAATGGGTAAAAGCAAACCACATTAAATTATATAATAAGAGACTGATAAATCTTAGCATGTTCAGATTATCAGAGAGGAAATGTACTCTTCTAATTATGATTTACTCTTTAACTGTCTAGCTCAATTTGGAATAAGAAGTAGAAATGCTATTGTTTTCCAAGAAGAAAGGATTGATGGCCATATGTTATGAACGGTGCTTTGTTATTCTTAACAGTGGCAAACTGAGCATGAGTGGTGTTTTTTTTTTTTTTTTCTCCACAATTTCCAAATTTTATTTGAGTTTAGCTTAAAGGGAGCTTTGTTTGATTTTTTCCCCCACTTTTGGAGGCAAAGATTGCCAAGTACCTTTAAAGTGGGCAAAAATACTCCAAAATCAAATATTAAGGAAAAAATAGCTCTCTGTGGACTGCACTGTTGGCCCTCTCTTCTTGGAAGGCAGCTGATACAATGCCACAGCTGCTTCTTGACACACAGGATTGTTGCTCACTACCCTGAACAGCCAACATCCCCATATAAGAACCACATGTGGCTTTTAAGGTGATAAGAGTTTAGCTGCCATATTTTATGACATAATTCAGCCGATGTCTCTTTACAGAGTGGCCGACTTCAAACAGCCATAAACATTTGATTATATAGTAATTTAATTTAATGATTTATTTAATCTTCAAATCACAAGAGGCTATTTCCAAAACACTTTGTTGCCATGTTGATCCTCTTTTAACCTAAAGGATTAATAATTGATGTTGAACTACAGTTGGAAAAAGTTGACAATGAACTTCTTTCTAAAGGAAAAGACACCTGGATAGAATATCAGATTTATATATTGACTGTCCCAGATAACAGAACTTTCAAGTGACCAAACTTGAAATCACAAGCATTTTGGATTGAACTCTTTCCAAAATGTCATATATGCCTTCTTGCCATTTTATTTATTTTCTTTTTTTGAAACAGTCTCTCGCTCTGTTGGCCAGATTGGAGTCAGTGGCACAATCTCAGCTCACTGCAGCTTCGCCTCCTGAGTTCAAGCGATTCTCCCACCTCAGCCTCCCAAGTAGCTACAGCTGGGACTACAGGTGCATGCCACGATGTCCAGCTAATTTTTTTGTATTTTTAGTAGAGAGAGGGTTTCACCATGTTGGCCAGGCTGGTCTCGAACTCCTGACCTTGTGATCCGCCCGCCTCACCTCCCAAAGTGCTGGGATTACAGGCATGAGCCACCGTGCCTGGCCTGCCTTTTTTTTTTTTTCTCACTCTTTTGCCTAGGCTGGAGTGTAGTGACACGATCACAGCTCACTACAGCCTTGACTTCCTGAGCTCAATCCTCCCACCTCAGCCTCCCTAGTAGCTGGAACTACAGGCACAAACCACCACATCTGGCAACTTTTTTTATTTTTTGTAGAGATGGGATCTTGCTATGTTGACCAGGCTGGTCTCGAATCCCTGGCCTCAAGCGATCCATCCACCTCAGCCTTCCAAAGTGAGGAACCACATCTGGTCCTTTCTTGCCATCTTAAACTGAGTAATGGTACATGCTTTAATATCTTTTGGTGAGTCAAATATAAGCCTTTTAAATAAGTATGATTCTATGGTATAACTGAATGGTATCCTCAGGGAGAATAGTTGAGATTTGGCGGACTTTTTGCCTCTAAGATGCCTTCAGAACCTTACACCTTAGTCCTTTGAATTTTTATAGTTTACACTTTCTCTTTTCACTTAAATGTACCTACCACTGTTAATTTTTTCTTCCCTTTTAATTTGCCATTAAATTTATCATGTACAAAAAATCTAGCTCACTTAATTTACTGGAAGTGTGTGTGCAAATAAGGTTTTATAAATAATGAGTTTTTCTGAGAATTGTGTGGCCTTCAGTGTAAAGTTTGTGCCGTAACTTCTCAAGAAGTTTGTTTTTAATCTCCTGTTTCTTACCTGTCTATTGTCCAGTTAACCAGGTTGCCAGATATATGACCTCTAATTAAGAAAAGCCTAACTATGGTCACGTAATAATCATTGATCTTCACTTATTACTAGGCCGCTCTAACAATGCTAACTCTTTGCATTCAAATCTATATTTAAAGTTATAGCAGTCACAATCGTGAATGAAATCTAGATGACTTTTCTTTTCAAAGCCTAGGCATTCTCCCATGCCTTTATCCTTTAGACCTCACAAATGAAACCAGATTAAGAGAAGAAGACATGACTTCAGATAGGAGTTTTACAACTCATCCCTTAATACCTCAAAAATGGAAGAAAACTCCAAAATTGGAGGGTTTTGTCTCCACTAATCTCAGAGATTAAAGAAGGAACAGCAGTAGGAAAACCAGGAAAAATATGCCATTTTATCCTCCTGAAAATCATGATTCTTCAAAATTCTTTTTGAGTTGTAGGCACATAGCACCATTTGGTGCTATGAGAAAAGGCTTTCATCAAGTAAAAGTTCTAAATCTGGCCCTCAAAAGCCACTAAGACATGGCTCAACCCACATTTCTCATCTCATCTTCCATTGCTTTCTTTCTGCCAAACCAAATCCTCCCTGATCCCCACATCTCTTTCATCTCTCTGCCTTTGGAGTATTTATTAGGTGCTAATAAATACTCCTCAGAAGGGGAGGGGAAGCAGGTTGGGGATTCTGTGGTCAAATAAATTTGGAAAATGCTGGATTAACCAGCATAAAATAGATTTCCTTACTATAGTAAGTCTCAGAACCTTTTACAATTCTAATGTTCATTTAAATCTTCCAAGGTAAAATATGGTATAGAAGTGGTAGAGATAACCACTCATCTCAGTCGGCCTAGAACAGTCCCAATGTACACCTGTCATCCCAGCATAATTACCAGTATCCCTTTTAGCTTTTAAAAATGTCTCACATTGTACAATATGGTTTTCCTAGATACAGCACTTTCTAAATTAATTTGACCACTGTTCCCATTTTTCATATAATACCTAAGTATGTGGCAGAATACAGTTTGGGTAGCATGAACTTTCCCCCACTTTGCCAGGTGTCAATGCCTATCCAGATCTCAAATCCCATCCAGAATAGTTTACACTGCAGCGAAGGCTTTCCTCGTTATTTGTCCTCCTCTACAGCTGAAAGTACCTCGTCCCTCTGCTGAGGATCTAACACTTGCTTTTTACCTTTCCTTTGTGACAGTTAGCATTTTCTACCCTATTTTTGGTTCGAGGTTCAAGCCTTTCCACTGTGCCATTTATGGTAAAATCCAAGTCGTGTTTCATTTTATCTTCCTGCCCACTGCCAAACTCAGTAAATACCTTTGATTGATTACACTGGGTTGCACCTGAAGCTGTCCTTGCCTCTCATTATAAAGAGGTAGATTCTCAAAGCAGGCCAAGGCAACTCCTTTTCCTGCCTTCTTGGAGACCTCGCTCTGCTGACTGTCCCCTCCCTTTCATATCTCCCACAACACTTAAGCATGCCCAGGATTCCCCCATCTTAAATATGTCTGGTTTCTGTCTCCACTGCTCCACTCAAACTGTTCACATCAGGGTCAACAGTCACTTTTTTTTTTTTTTTTAACTAAATCCTATTAATACTCCTCATTTGGGTTTCAGCTCAGACTCTGAAATGAGTCTGCCTCTTTGATTTATACTCTCTTTACAAGTCTCCAAAGTTTCTCAAAAAGTTAAACATAGAATCATCAAAAGGCCTGGCAATTCCACTGCTAGATATATACCCAAAGGAAAGGACAGACTCAGATACGTGTGCACCAATGTTCATAGCAGCATTATACATGATAGTCAAAAGGTGAAAATGACCCAAAACTCCAGTAATGGATAAGAAATATGGGTATATTACATACAATGGAATATTATTCAGCCTTAAAAGGAAATGAAATTCTGATACAAGCTACAATATGAACTTTGAAGACATGCTGAGCAAAAGAAGCCAGACACAAAAGGGCAAATATTCTGTGATTCCACTTACATGGGATACCTAGAATAGGCAAATTCACAGACACAGAAAGTAAAATAGAGGTCACCAAGAGCTAGGGAAAGGAGAAATGGGCAATTATTGTTTAAGGGGTACAGAGTTTCTATTTGGCATGATGAAAAATTCTGGAAATGGCTAGTGCTGATGGTTGTTCAACACTGTGAATATATTTAATTGCCACTGAGTTGCAACACTTGAAGATGGCTAAGGTGGTTAATTTTGCATTATGTATATATTACCACAATAAAACGAAACAAAAGTGTGTAAAATATTAAAATTCCTGAAATATAAAAACGTTCATAGTCAACAGAGAAAAATCAGCCTCATAACTCCCTTTTGTTCAATAAGAATCTCATTCTGGGAGAACACCCAAAGTGGGGAATTCCCAACCAAGGTAGGCGTCCTCATCAAGCATAGTGGAAAGAGCTTTCCACTCAAACTTATCTCTAGTCCTTCGGGTTACACAGCCACACCTCATTTTACCAGTACCAATATTTCTGTAAAGTTGTAAGCTAAATCATATCTTCCCAGGTCATAACCGAGGTTATATAGGCAGAGGGGTTTTATCTAAATGAAAATTGCTCTTCAGGTGGTGGCATTGCTCCAAGTTTTCCCTTTGGGTTTATCTCATCCTTTTCTTCCCCTACCTAACACTCCTCTACAAAGAGGATAGTGATTTCTAAACAAATAGGTAAGCAAGGAGAGAGCCAGCTATTTGTAAAGTCAGAAGGGGCGTCAAAGGGAAGAGGCAACATAGTCCACTCCAGTAAGCACAGATTAACTCTTTTATTGAGCATTAAGTTTCTCAGTGCTCCAATTCCCTGCCTGTGGTGTATTTTATACTTGTATAATATACCGTCAGTCATGAATGACCTGCTCCCTATGCCCAGATCTTCTGTAACAGCAGGGAGCCAAATCAGTGAGGGTGATTTCTCTGACTTTTCAAATGCAACACATTATTTGTTAGTACTCACTGGCGATGTCCCTATTGCCTGACAAGAAAGTCCTTATCCCAAAGCCTCACAATTTCCAAATCCCAAGTAAAGCATCTTGCTCCCTCAAAGAGTTTTCTATAAATCTATCATAGGAGAAAGCCTCTAGTGTTTCAAATTATGGATTTTTCATGGGGGTTGGTAGTGCTTGGGAGCGCCTTGTAAAATTCTCACTCACAAGATAAGTAAGATATTCAAAATTCTGCCTAGGATAATTATTACTGTTTTGCATTTGGTGGATTTGAGGGAGGATACATCAAAGCAATGAGGCTTTGCAGTATACCAAGTCATTAAGGCCTGAATGTGGGCTGTGGTAGCAGGAAAGGAATGATTCCAAAAGTATTAAAAACATGAGACCAGAGGACACTTGGTATCTAAAGCATTCATTACTCTGAGCATCTTTTCCTTAGCTTTTCTGAGTTACCTGATGGCATGGGAGCAAGTTTCCCATTAGAAAGCCTCTTTTGCTTTCTGTCCCTTTCTTTTTTTTTTTTTTTTTTTTTGGCCACAGAGCTCTCCACTCCCATGGAATTTCATGGAGATCCCACGAAACTGTGCATGAATTGTGCCTTCTCCAGAGACACTCCCTCATGCACACGACACTGGCCCCGATTTTGTAACTGCGTTTATGACTGATTTACAGAACTTTTACTTGGCAGGCACTGCTGTTACTGTTAGCTGGTTACTATGGCTCTTTCAACATGCCACTCTGGCATGTTGCATTAAAAATAACCTCCCAAGACTGTACAGAATACATAGAACAACGACAGTACAGTCATAGCTGCAGACGCCAGGGTCTGCTCTGGTGCCTATGTGTTCACATGTGCTCCTAGGTGAAGTAACTACAGGAAAATCATTCAAACACCTTCTAAAACATCCACTTGCATCACAATTTTTCTAAGCAGAGATTCTCAGAGATCAACAACATCCCAAACTGTGAACCCAAAGAATAACAAAACACAAATGATAAGTGTTTTTTAAGGGCACAGATCCAAAGTCACCGCGTCTGGGTTTGAATCCGGGCTTTCACCCGTAACTAGCCCCGGGATCTTGGCAAGTTATACCACAGCCACAGCTATCTCCTCTGCAAAACTGAGTGATAACATCAATCTCAAAGTGTTGTTCTGAGAATTAAGGGAGCTATCCAGGGAAAAGTTCTTGATTCAGTATTAACGCATAGAAGGTGCTCAAAAAGTAGATTATTGTCCTTTGAACTTCTTTGAACAAGTATTTGCTTAATAAATATTTGTTGGCTGAAAGATTAACACCCAGCTATTCATGTACATGTCTGATCCCCTTTTCTAGATTATCTAGTTCTTTAGATAAGTTATATTTCATTCATCTTTGTATTTTCACGGCTCTATGATAGTTGCTGAATAAATATTTATTAAATTAAATGGAAAGATAAAGTCTGTTGTAAGGGACAACAGTTAGTATGTAAACTGGTATCAAAAAAAAAAAAAAAATCACAGGCTTTAAGTGCAAATAGAATCCAGTGCCAAGAAAACACTGACGTTCCCTGAAACTAAATGAATACAAGCTACACATGAATACAATGTTTGTAATGCTAGATCTGGTTCAGTGACTCTGGTTCTAGCTGGGTACTGCAGAGAAGAGAAAAGCATTTATCTCTATCCCACCCCTGGCCTCAGCCCATGAGCCAGGCTTGCCCACAACTCAAGAGAAGAATTGCTCTCCCAGAGCCAGACACCACAGTCACCACAAGCCAAGTAGTTTCCTTATGCCACTGAAAGCATCATTGGATTTGGTGACAACAACACAAGCAGAAGACTTCTGCTGAGGACACAGGGCCAGGATAGTATAGACTGTGCCCTGGGTTCCACTATTAGTGCTCAAATCAGCATGAACAGAGCTGTGTCCGTGCAGAGGGAGACAAGGCCATCTCCTCCTTTAGGAAAGCCAGGGGCCACTCTGGATCCTAACTGGAGAAAACACTAATAGGGTTCTGTGACTGTGACTCCTGTCTAACCCCCAGAGCCAAACTGAAAATAATAAATCTGTTAAGAGACAAGAGTGTGTGTATGCATTTGTGTAGGACACTGTTTCCTTCTTTTCTGATAGGATATCAACACCTCCAGCCAAAGACTACCAAAAACACAACTGTAGTTGATTAAGTTAGGTTTATTACACATTGCCGCATGGGATAACGTTCATTATGGGGAAACCATGAGGCACCCAGTAAGATGGTGTTAGAAATAACCTATTATAAAATTTGGGCTTGAGTTCTTCAGGGAGGCTCTAGGGACGTGTAAGTTCATTTTAGATTGGATTCTGTCATAAAGTGGGGACAATTCTATGATTAGGTATCTCAATAAATCTTATCTATAGGAAGAGCAGAGTAAAGCAAAGAAAGCTGTAATTGCCAAAAAAGTAACAGTCCATTACATTAGGCAGGAGAGGGAAAGGTTTCATAACTTGTGACTTTGTATTAGTCTGTTCTCACGCTGCTAATAAAGACATACATGAGACTGGGTAATTCATAAAGGAAAGAAGTTTAATTGACTCACAGTTCCACATGGCTGGGGAGGCCTCACAATCATGATGGAAGGTGAAAGTCACATCTCACATGGCAGCAGACAGGAGAGAGAATGAGTCAAGAGAAAGGGGTTTCCCTGTATGAAACCATCAGATCTCGTGAGACTTAGTCACTACCACAAGAACAGTCTGAGGGAAACCACCCCCATGATTCAATTGTCTCCCACCGGGTCCCTCCCACAACACGTGGGAATTATGGGAGCTACAATTCAAGATGAGATTTGGGTGGGGACACAGACAAACCATATCAGACTTGGACAACATTAATGTTTTGTCTGTGTTCAAACATGATTATAGAGTCATTGTCTTGATCCATCATGGTCACAGAGTGGGTCTTATTTGATGGGGCATGTTCTGTGAAATTGTTTACATCCAACAAGAGAAAACCAAGACCTAGTTGTGAACACCAGGCCACCTGGGAACACCAAGGCCTCACTGACTGTGCCTGGAATAAAGCAGGATGCCAAGAGTTGCCTTCTCTTTCTTGTCGGTAAGGCAATAGAAAAGTGGTAGAACAAGTGGAAATGTATTTCAACAAATCTCCTGATAAAGTCTCTGGAGCTAGGTACAGCTACATATTTTAACTGACTGATGATGGTACCCAATGAGTACTGATTGAATATCAGGCTGAGGTCAACCTGCACTACCTACTGATATGCCATAGTGTCATCCTTGGTTCTGTCTTGTCAATTGGCTTATCATTGAAGGCCTGTGTTCAAAATCTAAGAAGATAGTAACTATCTTTTTTTTTTTTTTTATACTTTAGGTTTTAGGGTACATGTGCACAATGTGCAGGTTTGTTACATATGTATCCATGGGCCATGTTGGTTTGCTGCACCCATTAACTTGTCATTTAGCATTAGGTATATCTCCTAATGCTGTCCCTCCCCCCTCCCCCCACCCCACAACAGTCCCCGGAGTGTGATGTTCCCCTTCCTGTGGATAGTAACTATCTTAGTTGGCAGATTCTGAATCAAAAAATAATCTCCAAAGACATTAATGATGGCCTGAATCAAATAAAATGAACTTTAATAACAATTCATGTGAAGCACTAAATTGGGGTTCAAAACAAATTAATACAAGGACAAAATGGAAGACATATGGCTGGGAAGCAACAGAAGGGAAAAAATTAATGGCTTAGCAGCTGGCTATGTTTTATTGCAGTCAACAGTGGCCACTAAGAAAAATAGTGTAATTTTAGATTGCATTAATGGAAGTATGGAATCTTTAATAATGGAACTGACAATCCTATCTATTCTACACGGGTCTCACAATACCTAAAATTCTGTGTTCAGTTCTGGGCATTACATTTTTGAAGAATATAATGTCTCGATCAGAGAAAGTGACTGATTCTCCTTCACTTGGAAACTCAACATGGGTCACGCCAAAACAAAAACACGAAATCATAGGAGGAGTGATTGATGAAGTGGTAGATATTTAGCCTGGAGCACAGGAGTCCCGGAGAAAATATGAAAACTGTCTTCAAGTATTTTAAGTACTATCATATGGGAGAGCAATTAGACCATTTTTGTTTGGTTTAAGGACCTAGGATCAGTTAAAGTTAAAGGGTGGCAAATTTTACTTTTGAGACATATACACACTCACACAATGACCCCAGAAATCATTTTTCAATTGAGAAAGCAAATTCCCCATGATTAGCATTCTGCAAGCAAAGGCGAAAGGACCAGAAGTGAAGATATTGTGGAATAGATTCAGGCCTAGGATAATGGATTTCTAACCTCCTTGATTAGAGCTTTTAGATAGTAAATACTTATAGTATGATATTCTCTTAATATCTTCCCAGATTCTGAATCAGGTTGACATGTTTCCAGTAGAAGTTATTTTTTTCTAGGTGCATCCCATTCAGAACCTCATAGAATAATATGAACGTTTATCAAACATATATAGCTCAGTAAAACTTAAGTTTATCCTCAAACAATTCAACTGTTTTGAAGTTGGCTGATTTGATTCTATTCCACCTGCCTACCTGTATCTATTTATATCTTAAGTTATTTGCTTTGTTTCTGAATATTAAATACTCTGCATTACAAATTCTATTTGTTGTTTTGATAGCCACACTGTTCTGTGCTACCTTCTACCCTCGTGTGACTAGATTTACCTTCGCAACAATGTAGTTTAGTTTCAGAGAACTTGAAAGTTGTAAACTTTTATTACGATCTCAACGTTCCTAAAACTCTTCATCCTCTCCTGACTTGACAGTGAAAGATTGGTAAATACAGAAAGGAATGCTTTCTGAAAGTACACCATTATCTCTTAATTTATAATAGACTAAACTTCTATTCTTCAAGTTTTCTTAATGTAAGTCTTGCATATAATTAGTATTTTTAAAGCTCAAGTAAGTGTGTATAATATTAATTTATTTTGCATGAAGTCTCCTGTTAGTCTGAGTTTGCTAAAAAGCAGAGCCTGAGGCAGGTATTAAGTGCTGATGTTTTATTTGGGAACACAATCCTAGGTCAATAAGAATGAGGGAGAAAGAAAGTAAAACAGGAAAAGATGGGAAAACTTAAAAGGGGAAATATTTCCATGCTGGCCACTGATTTACAACGAGCCGTGAAGAGACACAACAGTTGTGTCTCTACTGACTGATCTTACAGAGAAACTATGCCTCAAAGACGAGGAAGAAAAAGGAAATGTATCTGCCTAGTTGCATCCTGACTCCTGTTTTCCATTAGTCAAATTTGAACCACAGGCAGTCTGTTTCCCAGCCCTTCCAGGTAGCTGCATTCAGCCCCTTTGGTATCCACTTAGATTCCATATATCACTGTGCAGCATTTCACTCAAATCAAAAAGTGGCAGAAGAAGCTACACAACCCAGCCCACCCAGCAATTGGGTAGCAGCGGATGCTGGAACCACTTGGGCTCTGTGGCTAAGACTAATGGTTCAGGAGATGTTGGTGCAGAGTAACCAGAGGAAGCACTCAAGCTGTTTCTGATGCACTTTCTCTGACCTTCTAAACCTCCATCACTTTCTGCTTTTAGTGAACTCTTACCACTTCATCTACACTCTCTATGACACAGACCTCTAATGTCCACCCATATGTGAACATCCTCTTCCTCCTAGACACACAGGGGTCTAGTTGCTGACTCCCTGCAGTCAGGTGAGGTCATGTGACTGATTCTGGGTAACAGGCATGAGAAAAAGTGCTTTGTGTGCTTCTGGGCCAAACTGTTTAAGAGACGGTATGAGTTCTCACACTCTCGCTTTCTCTGCTGTGGCAACTCTGGAAGCCAGGCTGAAATGGTGAAGTCACAAGATGGAAATAGACTGAATCCCAGAGACACATATGGAGAAAGGAGCTGTGTTTGTATTTCATCAGTCAGACTTCTTGGCTGACAAATAATAGAAATCTGCTCTAGCTAACTGAGGCAAAATATCAAAGGGAAGCGAAGATGAAGAAGCAGATTCAGAAAGCAGGTAAGAATCAGACTCCAAAATAAGAATCATAGTCAAAGTCAAGCCATAGGAAAAATCTGGCTAAGATACTGCTGCTGGACTCATCATCCCTGCCCCAGGGGACATCACTGCTGCTTGACTCTCTTTGCCACCGTATAATAATTTCTAAACAATCTTTGTGTCTTTGGGTCACTGTTTTCAGTATAAAAGTACCAAAAGGAGAAATGACCTCAGCTTATATCATACATTCATACCCTAGATACAAGAAGAGTAAGACAAAAGGGGCATCTGCCCCATTCTGCTTCCATTTCACCAGAACCACACATTGGAGCATGTCCACAAGTAAAAAGGAGCTTGAATACTGAGCACAAAAAAAAAAAAAAAAAAAAATCCTACAAACGTCCACTGCAGCCATATGCTACTTTTGTACTACAAAACCTGGCTCATTTCCTTTCTTGCAGTAATCAATTAATAAATATTTGTGATTGATGAAGAACTGCATAGTTTAACTTTACAGGAAATAAATGAGAAGCTACAGAATTTCAGCACCTAAATAGATGCTAAATAGTCTTTTTCTGATCAACACGAATTAGGATTTTAAAAGGGAATGAAAACCAGGAACAGAAAGTTCTAAGCCAATGGTGCCTATTATTATAGTTACTACTAGCCTTCCTTGTAGGCAGACCTTTATCATTTCTTTTCTATGTGTGTCTAGATATCTCCTTGCTTTTTCCTTCTGAAGGTGTATTTTCTGAGGAAATCAGAAGTCACCAGATCAGAGCATTTTTCTCTTCACTTCTTCTTTATTGAAATAAACACATGACCCCAATTATCACCTCTATTTCAAGCACCCCTAGCTTATGCGCCTTGGGTGACTGCTTCCCATTATCTGCAGAAAGCTTGAGATAAAACTGGGGGTGGAAATCTATATCCTTTTATCCTTTAGTGCTCTTTCTACCCTACATATGTCACTGTCACAAGGAGCCAACCCTGAGGAAAGAAAGCAATTCTAGATATATAGGTAATAGGTTACTAGAAAGTTACTAAAGATAATGGGTATTTCCATAACCTTTTGAGACTCCTCAAAAAATGTTCTTTGGTGCAGAAGCAAAATACCCCTATGGATGAATCCACAATCTGACTACATTAGTATGTCTTATATCCTAAATTCTTGAAAGTGGTAATTCAATCTTGAACTCAGAGCTTGAGTAAGATTGTCCTGGTCATTTCTTTAGAATGAACTAAAACAAGATGAGTTCAGGTAAGTGACCAGGATGCAGGCTGTGAAGATTAAAAAAAGAAAGCATAGGTCAGGCACAGTGGCTCACACCTGTAATTCCAGCACTTTGGGAGGCCGAGGTAGGAGGATCACTTGAGGTCAGGAGTTTGAAACCAGCCTAGCCAACTTGATGAAACTCCGTCTCTACTAAAAAGAAAAAAAAAATACAAAAAGAGAAAGCATAATATAAGAAATTCTAGTATCTGCTTCAGCAGAGTTAGATGCCAAGATGAAAATGGTACTATTCAAAGCAAGAGGGCTTCAGATAGACAAAATTTTCATTTCCCCTGTTGGCAACATATGGGCTCATCCCCAGCTAAGACAGTGATTGTTTTGGCCATGATCAGCAAAGCAACAGTCAAAGGCAACCCACCCCAGGGAAACAACCTGAAAGGTGTTCACTCCTCACTTACCACTCTTAAACCACAGAGAATGGTTTCAAATACCCTAATGAAAGGTAACCAGGGAAGAATTGCATTTTTGCCTTTGATAATAACCATCATTGATTGAGTGGCTACTATATGAAATCCCTACATGTTTGAAATATACTGCTGTATACACTGCTTATAGAATTTTCACAGATGAGCAACTGAAGCTCAGAGATACTGTAATTTTTCCATGATTACATAACAAATAAATGGCAGAGCTAGGAAGTGAGCCTAAGGATGCTTGATTCCAAGATACATCTTCTATTTACTGAACCACATTTCAAAACAAATATGCTATTATTCACAATAGTCAAGATATGGAACAAACCTGTGTCCATCAATGCAAGAATAGAGTATGAATGTGTTTTTATACATATATACGATTAAATATTATTCAGTCTTTAAAAAGAAGCAAATTCTGTCATTTGCAAAAACGTGAATGAATCTGGAAGACATTATGCTAAAATATACCAGGCACAGAAAAACATACCACATGATTTCACTTATATATGGAATCCAAAAAAGTCAAACTCATAGAAATAAAGGTTAGAACGGTGATTACCAGAGGTGGGAGAAGGGGAAAGGAATGGAAAGAGGTTGACCAAAGGGTACAAAGTTTCAACTAGACAAGAGAAATAAGTTTTCAATATCTATTGCACAGCAAGGTGACCATAGCTAATGTGTTGTACAGTTCAAAATTGCTAAAAGAATAAATTTTACATGCTCTCACACAAAATTATGTGGTGATTGATATATCAATTTGATATAATCATTTCTCAATGTGTGTGTGTATATATATATATATATATCAAAGTATCACATTGTACCCCATAAATATACACAACCATTATTTGTTGTTTAAAATATAAATTTAAACTTAAAAAATAAATATGCTGAAAAAGAAGGCACTTGACATGCGATTTTTTTAAATGCTGCTGTGAATTACATTCATTGGTGATTAGAATGATATTTCCTTTGGTGGCATACTAACTCATCAACAACAAAGCAGAAAGCATTTTCATGGTAATATTGTCACCTTTCTTAATAAATTTAGGGATCTTTTGTCAATGGTACTGGGAAATTCTGGTTATAGCTCTGACAACCTAGCCATCCCTTATTAAATAAGGAGATATACTTTATTTAATACGAAATTTCTGCTTGAAAAAAATCAGTTTAGAACATATTACTTATTGCATATTACTTATAACAAATAAAGGTTAATCAGACATAAATAGCCATAAACACTGCCTCCCTGAGAATGTGTTTGCCTTTTCCTTTTGATGATGAGAATCATGTGACTTTGTGTTTACCTTTTGCCCTAGCTTCCAGAATCAAATATGATGCTCAGCAACAGAAGTACATGTCAATCCATACACTTAGCATACTTGCTTCCTCTTCTTTCCCTTGATTCTCATTTTATCTAGTCATTGACTTATTCAATAACTATTTGAGTACTTAATACATGCCAGACACTTTGAGCAAAACTTGGTTCCCGCCTTCAAGGACCTTATAGTCTATAAAGAAAACTTAACACGAAACAACTAATTATAAGATCATATAATAAATGCTATCATAAAATTATGTACATGGAACAGTGGTAAGACAACATAGAAGCATCAGATTGACAAGGAATTTTGAGTTGGGTCTTAAAATATGAATAGAAGTGTGATGGTAGGTGGTTGAGTGGGAGTGAGGGGTTGGGAAAGAGTATTTCAGGTAAATTTATAATCATTTTACTTTTATTAACCTTATTGAATAGATATAATTTATCTATATTATCTAATTGAATATATATAATCATGTATATATTATAGATATAATTATATCTGTTCAATATAATTTTATTAAAACTTATTTTAAATCCTTTTGGAAAAGAGGTGAGAGTATTAGATAGATAAAGACGGATAGATCGACAACAGAAATATACAGACAGACTGATTTCCATGCCAGTTGGACCTTGTGCAGTGGGTTGCAGGGGGAGAGACAGGCAGCCAAAACAACCTGATCACAGACTCAAGAAAGAAAGGTAGGTTGGGCACGGTGGCTCACGCCTGTTAATTCCAACACTTTGGGAGGCCAAGGCAGGCGGATCACCTGATGTCAGGAGTTTGAGACCAGCCTGGCCAACATGGCGAAACCCCGTCTCTACTAAAAATACAAAAATTAGCCGGGTGTGGTGGTGTGTGCCTGTAATCCCAGCTACTAAGGAGGCCGAGGCAGGAGAATCACTTGAACCCGAGAGACAGAGGTTGCAATGAGCTGAGATTATGCCACTGCACTTCAGCCTGAGTGTGCACTCCAACCCGGGGGACAGAGCAAGACTCCATCTCAAAAAAAAGAAAAAAAAAAAAAAAACAATGGAAGGTATATTTAGTTGCAGATCCAAAGCTCTTAAATGTCCACTTCTTAAGGAATTTTGAAGCTTAGTCTGTCATCTTTCCTCATTGCTGGTTTCCTCCATGATAATACCATATCTTTCTACTCCCTGACTGTTCTCCTAGAACATTAGCATAAGACTCAACAAATTTGTCTTCTTTAAATTTCCTAGCAATAAGTGCAATTCAGTTCAGTCATTTCACCTACTAGCTGCAACTCTACTTTTTCTCACATAAGGAAATTTACCTCCTTAAATGCTGAGGTGGTTGCATTTAATGTTGCTGAGGGTGTACAATTAGCCTATGTTCTAACCCTCCTGTCTATTCCTCATTCCTTAATGTTCCTTTGTCTGGAGGGGAGCATAGAGTAAAAAGCATGGACTTTGGAGTCATATCTAAGTTTGAATTCATGCTTATTCACTTCCCAGATGTGGCACTTTGGGCAAGTTATCTAACCTCTCTGGACCTCAGTTTCCACAAATATAAAGTAATGACACTAAAATCAGCCTTTCAGAACTGGTGAAACAATGTATACAAGGAGCCTAGCACAGATGCATTGCATCATTGCCTGGCATATGGTAGCTTCAATACACTACAGCTGCTGCTAACGTAATAATACTTCTGCTACTAATCTTGCTATTGTCACAATCAGATTCATTTGTCTTAACCTTTCTCCCTACCCTCAAAAACTTTTTTTTGTTTTGTTTTTTTATTTTACTTTAAGTTCTGGGATACATGTGCAGAACATGCAGGTTTGTTACATGGGTTTACATGTGCCATGGTGGTTTGCTGCACCTATCAACCCGTCATCTAGGTTTTAAGTCCCACATCCATTAGGTGTTTGTCCTAATGCTCTCCCTCCCCTTAACCTCCATCCTCAAAAACGTTTTTTAAGAACATTATACTAGGCTGGGCACAGTGGCTCATACCTGTAATCCCAGCACTTTGGGAAGCCAAGGCAGGTGGATCACTTGAGGTCAGGTGTTCAAGACCAGCCTGACCAACATGGTGAAATCTTGTTTATACTAAAAACAAAACAAAAAAAAAAAAAAAAAACAAATTAGCCAGGTGTGGTGGTGGGCACCTGCAATCTCAGCTACTTGGGAGGCTGAGGCAGGAGAATTGCTTGAACCTGGGAGGCAGAAGTTGCAGTGAGTTGAGATCGTGCCATTGCACTCCAGCCTGAGCAAACAGAGCAAAACTGCATCTCAAAAAACAAAAGCATTATACTGATTGAACATTATGTTTACTTTTAAAAGTCCTCTATTCCTTTCACATTTCCAGTCTCACTTTTCCAGTCTTCAGGTTCCCTTCTCTCCTACCAAGCCAGCCTCTCCCAACCTGCCAAGTGTTCAAGTCAAGATCCCACCCCTTCTGTTCTGTTTGTCTGCATTAGAACATAAA
Source organism: Symphalangus syndactylus (assembly GCF_028878055.3). NCBI lineage: Eukaryota > Metazoa > Chordata > Mammalia > Primates > Hylobatidae > Symphalangus > Symphalangus syndactylus. The sequence goes on from NC_072425.2 coordinate 108,039,549, forward strand.
CTCCCCAGGGCAGGAAACTTGTCTTTCTACATATTTGTCAAGTACCGTGTACATTTAGAGAGCTAAATAACAAATATTACCCAGTCAGAATGAACTTGTTCAATAAATACCTTAGGTATTATCTCTAGGCTGTAATTACACCAAATCTATGGACATGAGATATATAAACAGAGCTGGCTAAAAAAATAATAAAATTACATTTTTGGCTTCTCTACATCAGAAATAGGCTGTCAATGTGGGTGGATATCTAAGTGCTCCCTATCCTCCATTCCTTGAGAGCTGAATCCCAGCTACCACTCACATTAGGGATCATACTCAAAGGGCCAGCCATAGATCAAAGACTAGCCCAAAAAAGTCATCTTTCCTCTGCAACACTGACCATAGACAAGCTGCTAAAACCTCTCAAGTGAAATTTCTCTAGTATATGTAGGTTATGCTACACAAATCCCTGCCTATGCATATGTTGTTTCCTAGTTATTGTATTGGCCTGGCTCTGTGTTTTTAACTGATCTCTGGACCCCCAGAAAGTGCCTTTTCCTTATTTTTTTATTCCCTCACCATATTGGGAACTTAATCTGTACTCAAGAATTACTTGTTTTGACTTGAAAATCCACCAAATTGATGGTCTCCTCCATGTAAGATTTTGGCTAATTTCTCATCTTTTTTAAGTGTTTTCAAAATGCTTATATAAAATGTTTTAAACATACAGAAATGAATTAAAAAATAATATACTTATGTACCCAGTGCATGGATTAAACACGTTAATATTTTGCCATGTTTTCATCACCTTTCTTTTTTGTGTTAAATAAAAACAGAAAATCAATTTCCATCCATGGTGTTATTGTATTTTGCAGTACCTTGATTTTCTTCCTGCAAGATTCTATTTTTGAGATTTTCCATGTTAATATTTGTAGATCCAGTTCATTCATTTTAGCTCCTAACAACAGTCCATGGGTATATCCACGCATTCCCTCTTGAAGGAGCAAGTTAGGCTATTCATGCATTTTCATTGTTCTAAGTAGTGTTGCAGAGAATACTCATAATCATCACTCCTGGGATCTGCGTTATTACAGGCAATATTTGTTGCTCTTGAGCCTAACTGCTCAAATCTACACCCCAGCTCTACCACAACAGTACGACCTTGGGTGTGTTATTTAGTTTCTCTGCACCTTGGTTTCCTCATTAGTAAAATTAGGATAATGATAGAACCTCCTTGAAGAGACTAAAGCAGCAAAAATAGTCTTCCTGTATTAGTTCGTTCTCATGCTGCTAATAAACACATACAGGAGACTAGGTAATTTATAAAGGAAAGAGGTTTAATTGACTCACAGTTCAGTATGGCTGGGGAGGCCCCAGGAGACTTGCAATCACGGCAGAAAGGGAAGAAAACACATCCTTCTCCACACTGCAGCAGGAAGGAAAATGAGTGAGTGCCCCACTAAGGGGGAAGCCCTTTATAAAACCATCAGATCTCGTGAGAACTAACTTACTATCACGAGAACAGGATGGGAGAAACCGCTTCCATGATTCAATTATCTACACCTGGTCCCTCCCACAACACGTGGAGATTATGGGAACTACAAGACAAGATGAGATTTGGGTGGGGGCACAGCCAAACCATATCACTTGCACATAGTATGACCTCACTTGCTAGGTGTCTGCCCTAATGATAATTGTTGTAATTGATAATTACAGGTCAGGTGCTGAGCATCTTTTTAATATCTCCTGCCAAACTGATCTCCAATTGGTTGCACCAGTTTACACTCTCTCCAGCACTATATGAGTTTCTGCTCCTCCACATCATCTCCAGGATTTGGCGTTAGCAGTGTGACTTCCTAATCCTTTCACTTCTCCTAATCCTAAATCACTTCACTTTTCCTAATCCTAAACACAAGGAGACTCAAGAAAGAAATGAGGGAACAGGAAGAGAGAGAGTTGTGCTGGTAACAAGCAACCAGAAAGATCAGGTGGCCAACAGGAAGGAAAAAAATAGTGAAATATTTGGGGAAGTGTGGAAAAGATACACTTTTTCCCCCCTCAGCTTTACTGAGTATGACTGACAAATGAAAATCGTATATATTTAAGGCATACAACATGGTTTTGATATAAGTATATATTGCAAAATGATTATCACAATCAAGCTCATTGACATATCAATCACAGTATTATCCTTTTTTTTTTTTTCTGACTGAGTCTCGCCCTGTCACCCAGGGTGGAGTGCAATGGCACAATCTTGACTCACTGCAATCTCTGCCTCTCAGGTTCAAGCAATTCTCCTGCCTCAGCCTCCCAAGTAGCTGGGATTACAGGCACCCACCACCAAGCCTGGCTAATTTTTGTACTTTTAGAAGAGATGGGGTTTCACCATGTTGGCCAGGCTGGTCTTGAACTCCTGACCTCAGGTGATCTACCTGCCTCAGCCTCCCAAAGTGCTGGGATTACAGGCGTGAACCAATGCCCCCAGCCAAGACCTCCTCTCTTAAAAAATTTCAAGTAGATATTATTGTTAACTTGAGTGACCATGCTATACATTAGGTTCCTAGAAATTATTCATATTATGAATGAAAGTTTGCATTCTAATTAAATCTCCCAATTTCCCCTACCTTCCAGCCTCTGATAACCACCATTCTGCTGCTTCTACAGGTTCAACTTTTTTGGATTCCACATACACATAAGATGATGCTGTATTTGTCTTTCTATGTGGAGCATATTGAAATATGACACCACAATCTATTTTTTATACTATGTATCTACTGACAAGTTATTGTAGTTCTAGTTTTTTAATATTTTTGTATTTTAACCTTTATACTAGAGTTTAAATTGATTTACATACCATATTTACAGTATTTGATTATTCTGAATTTGACTATATACTTATTTTATACTTTCATATATTTTTGTATTGCTAATTAGCATTCTTTCATTTCAGTTTGAAGAACTCTCTTAGCATTTCTTATAAGGTAGGTCTAGTGGTGATGAATTCCCTCAGCTTTTGTTTGTCTTTATCTCTCCTTCATTTCTGAAACAGACTTGCTAGGTAAAGTAGTCTTGATTGACAATTTTTGCTTTCAGCGTTTTGAATATATTATCTACTTTTTCCTGGCCTGCAAAATTCCCACAGAGAAGCCCAGTGATAGTTTAATGGGCATTCCCTTGTATGTGATGAGTCTCTTTTGCTGCTTTCAAAAATCTCTCCTTGACTTTGATTTTTGATAGTTTGATTATAATGTGTCATATCCCTGGGTGTCCATATCTCTCCCTAGATTAGGGAAGTTTTCAGTTATTATTTCCCTAAATGAGCTTTTCTTCTATTTTCTCTCACTCTTCTTTGGGAATTCCCTTAATTCATAAAATAGTTGTCTTGATGGTGTCCCATAAATCCCATAGCCTTGTTTCTTTTCATTCTTTTTTCTTCACTTACTGGATAATTTCAAATGACCTGTCATTGAGTTCATGTTTTTTTTTCTTTTATTATTTATTTATGTATTTATGTATTTTGGCTTGATCTAGTCTGCTCTTGATGCTCTTTGTTGCATTTTTTTATTCATTCATCCTATTCTTCAATTCCAGAATTTCTGTTTGGTTCTTTTTTATAATTTCTATCTCTTTGTTAACTTCTCATTTTGTTTACCTGATTACATTGAGTTGTCTCTCTGTGTTGAAAAGATGCTGAACACAGCTGAGTTTCCTGAAAACAATTATTTTAAATTATTTGTGGGCAATTTGTAGATCTCCATTTGTTTAGAGTCAGTTACTGGAAAAGTATTCTATTCCTCTGATAGTATCGTGTTTACTTGGTTTTTCTTGTTCCTTAAAGTAAAGACAGCTGAAAAAGTAATCACCTCCTCAAATCTGTACTGACTAGCTTCAGAAGAGAAATACGATCACCAGCCAGCCTGACTAGGGATTTCTGAGGCTCTCTCAGAACTTACCTATGGATTTGCCCACTCCACATCTCTTGTTCCCTCTTGAGGAGGAATACTTAAGATTGTATGTCTTCTCTCAATCACACAAGCCATGGTAGATTAAAAAAAAAAAAAAAAAAAAAGGCTACCATTTCTTGTTCCTAGGTCAGTGCCCTGAAATGCTCAAGTTTGTATAGCTTCTTCCTATTTTTCAGAATCAGGCTGGTTGTCTGTGCAAGCTCACAAGCCATCTCATCTGCAGAGGCTTGTACTTTCTGTTCACAGGGGCATGCACACAGCCAGCCGCAGTCAGGGGCAGGAGTGAGGTACACAGTGTTGGGGGCGCCCATGAGCCAGCTGAAGGGGTCTGCAGGCAAGGTCTCCCAAGCAGCTCATGGGCAGGTTTTCTGATGAAGTCTCCAAAGCAGTTAGGCCTTTGGTTGAGTTCCATGCCATGGTTGCTGTGAATCCCCATCTCTCTTCTCTGCTTCCAGCCTCTCCCAGCCACTCAACTGTGCTGGGTGGGGCTAAAAACAAGTGAGCCTCTTTGGCAGCACCCCATGGCTGGGTGCTCACTTACTATACTCTCACTTTTTCCTATAGGATAAATCATGGACTAAAGGGGTCTCTCTTGGTATTGAGCTATGCCACCTTAGAGGAGTGACATAAGTAAATGAAACTGTTTTTCTTACCCTCTTCAATGCATCTATTCTCAAATTTTCCTCTTCAATGGTAAGCTGGAACTTGTCCACTGGATTCCCAGACTCTCTCAAAGGTACTCTCATCCATGTGTGGTTATTAAAATTGATGCTTCTGTGGGGTGATGATGATCAAATAGTGATTCTTGCTGACATCACTCTCAAGAATTTTTTAGGTGGGAAATAAAAGTCATTTAGAATCAGACTCTGCAGAAACTCTGGAGAGATACAGAAAATAAGAAGGTACAGCTGGGCACGGTGGCTTACGCCTGTAATCCCAGCACTTTGTAAGGCTAAGGCGGGCAGATCACGAGGCCAGGAGATCGAGATCATCCTGGCTAACACAGCGAAACCCCGTCTCTACTAAAAATACAAAAATTAGCCGGGCGTGGTAGCTGATGCCTGTAGTCCCAGCTATGCAGGAGGCTGAGGCAGGAGAATGGCGTGAACCCGGGAGGTGGAGCTTGCAGTGAGCCAAGATCACACCACTGCACTCCAGCCTGGGCGACAGAGCAAGACTCCATCTAAAAAATAATAAATTAATTAATTAATAAGAAAGGACATTACCAACATCTCTCACAGATTCACAGAACACAGTAATTAAGATCTGAAAGGCTTCCCAATCAAAGAACAGGAGGAGTTCACTCTGGATTAACTGTTTAACCAGCATCCCTTGTGAAATAGAATTGCCACTGTATCTTTTTAGATTGAACCGATTTAATTTCCTACTGTTTGCTCCTATGTAGGAATTAGAGCTTCCATTAGGAATTACTAATGGTGCCCATTCTGGACTCCCTTAGCCCAGAATGGAAGATGAGGGAAGCACTAATATAGTAGTGTGCATGTGATTTAAAACGCAGCCAGAACCCGGTCACAGGGCTAGTTCTGTAGCAGGCAGAAATAAGGAAAAATTAGTGAACCCACATGGTGTTTATATGTCTGATTTTGATACTAATCATTTATATGCTCTAAGGAAGATGTTATACTTTTACAGAACCATTAAAATGTGCTTTAAACAAAAATATGTATATAATTCCAAAAGTATGCTTAAATTTCACATTTCATTTCCTAGCAGATATTCAGTCAATACATTCATGCAGTGACACCTATAACTCACATGTATTAGTTTTAGTAAGTTTATTTGCCTTTACAATAAAACAATCACTTGAACTCAAAAAAAGGAAAGATGTACATTACTAAGGAAAGATGTTAACAGGTTAATAGATGAAAGCATATAAGCCGAGTGGTGAAGAAACAGTAGACAACAGAAGTCTTTTGGAAATCTGTTGGTGACTCCTCAGAGTCTGAACCCTCTTGTGTGATGTAAGTAGGGACAAAAATACTGTCTCCCAAAATGGACAAGGGAAGAAAGAGAACAGCAAGATGTGAGGATTTGTAGAGGACCTGAGGTGAGAAGATAAAGTTTCAGGGAAAGAAGTGAATTGGAAGTGTTATTTTTTTCTGGAGACAGGCAGACCAAAGTCACCTACAGGACACAATGTCAGCCTCTGCAGCATCTCTTTGATTTGTTTCTCCCACTCATTTTCTGTAGCCACCGCTACCGTCCAGATCCTCATTTCCTCACACCTGTGTAGCAGCAGTGGCTTAATGGTGTGCTGAACCTGACTGGTAAGGCTGGTATTTTCATCCCCAATTTGTGAATGCAAGAACTAAAGCTCAGAAAGATCCACTAGCTTGCTCAAGATTGCACATTTTTAAAATGGTGAAACCAAGACTACAGCCTAGGTATTCTGTTTTGGGATTCAGGGCTCTTTGCACCATAAAAAAAAAGAAAAAAAAAGGATAAACATCTTAAAATCTTTCGTTCTTGGACTCCAAATCTTAAGAGGATCCTATTTTTCTCCCAAGACAATGACAACTCCTCTCTTTGACTTTCAAGGCCTTCCATTAGTTGGCTCTTGTCTCTCTCTCAACCCTATTTCCCACCACATTTTAGCTACACTCCCACCTCTCCCTCTGAAGCCTGTTTGGCTGCTTTGTGAGCTAACCAAGATCATTCCCACCTCTACGTCTTTGTTTATGCCATTCCCCTCTTAAAGAGCCTTTCTTCATCATCCCTCTAGACCCTGTTCAAGTCTTATACAATCTATGATGGTGTTTTCAATGTATACTCTTTGAACCGTCCAAATTGACTGTTTAATCGTGAAATATGACTCTTTAATGTATTATCTTGAATTGTTCTCAAATTGTTACCCTCTGCAACAAAATACAAAGCAAATTGCTACAGGCAGTCATTTGCTTGTTTGTATTTTCTTACCAACTACTTCATTTTATACAGTGATTTTTGAATTATCCTTAGCCTAACATTAAATATATACCAGGACCTCCATAAATATTTGATAGCTAAAGAAATACAGAACAACTCTTAAGATTTTGTCGAGGCTGGCAAGATGGCCAAATAGGAAGAACTCCAGTCTGCAGCTCCCAGCACGATCGACACAGAAGGTGGGTGATTTCTGCATTTCCAACTGAGGTACCAGTTCATCTCACTGGTACTGGATGGACAGTGGGTGCAGCCCACAGAGGGTGAGCTAAAGCAGGGTAGGGTGTCGCCTCACCCGGGAAGCGTAAGGCATCAGGGAATTTTCTCCCCTAGCCAAGGGAAGCCTTGAGAGACTGAGTCTGAGGAAATCCAGCACAAATACTGCACTTGTCCCACGGTTTTCGCAACACGCAAACCAGGAGATTTCCTCCAGTGCCTACCCCACCGGGGCCCTGGGTTTCAAGCATAAAACTGGGCAGCCATTTGGGCGGACACATAACTAGCTGTGGGAGTTCTTTTTTCCCATACCCCAGGGGCGCCTGGAACGCCAGCAAGACAGAACCGTTCACTCCCCTGGAAAGGGGTTCTGAAGCCAGGGAACCAAGTGGTCTGGCTCAGCGGGTCCCACCCCTACGGAGCCCAGCAAACTAAGATCCACTGGCTTGAAATTCTCGCTGCCAGCACAGCAGCAGTCTGAGATTGACCTGAGACATTTGAGCTTGGTGGGGGGAGGGGCATCTGCCATTGCTGAGGCTTGAGTAGGCGGTTTTCCCCTCACAGTGTAAACAAAGCCCCTGAGAAGTTTGAACTGGGTGGAGCCCACTGCAGCTCAGCAACGCTGCTGTGGCCAGACTGCCAGATTTCCCTTCTCTAGGCAGGGCATCTCTGAAAAAAAGGCAGCAGCCCAAGTCAGGGACTTATAGATAAAACCCCCCATCTCCCTGGGACAGAGCACGTTGGGAAAGGGGTGGCTGTGAGTGCAGCTTCAGCAGAACTTAAACATCCCTGCCTGATGGCTCTGAAGAGAGCAGCGGACCTCCCAGCACAGAGTTCAAGCTCTGCTAAGGGTCCAGACTGCCTCCTCAAGTGGGTCCCTGAACCCCATGTATCCTGACAGGGAGACAACTCTCAGCAGGGGCCGACAGACACCTCATGCAGGAGAGTTCTCGCTGGCATCTGGCAGGGGCCCCTCTGGGACGAAGCTTCCAGAGGAAAGATCAGGCAGCAATCTTTGCTGTTCTGCGGCCTCCACTGGTGATACCCAGGCAAACAGGGTTGGGAGTGGCAAAGTCCAGCAGACCAGCACCAGAGGGGCCTGACTATCAGAGGAAAACTAACAGAAAAGAATAGCAGGTCCACTCAAAGACCCCATCCAAAGGTCACCAACATCAAGGACCAAAGTTAGATAAATCCACTAAGATGGGGAGAAACCAGTGCAAAAAGGCTGAAAATTCCAAAAACCAGAACGCCTCCTCTCCTCCAAAGGATCACAGCTCCTTGACAGCAAGGGAACAAAACTGGACAGAGAATGCATTTGATGAATTGACAGAAGTAGGCTTTAGAAGGTAGATAATAACAAAACTCCTCCAAGCTAAAGGAGCATGTTCTAACCCAATGCAAGGAAACTAAGAACCTTGAAAAAAGGTTAGACGAATTGCTAACTAGAATAACCAGTTTAGAGAAGAACATAAATGACCTGATGGAGCTGAAAATACACAGCACGAGAACATCATGAAGCATACGCAAGTTTGAATAGCCAAATCAATCAAGCAGAAGAAGGGAAATCAGTGATTGAAAATCGATTTAACGAAATAAAGAGAAAAGACAAAATTAGAGAAAGAAGAATAAAAAGGAATGAACAAAGCCTCTAGGAAATATGGGACTATGGGGAGTTCCAAGATGGCCGAATAGGAACGGCTCCAGTCTAGAGCTCCTAGCATGAGGGATGCAGAAGACGGGTGATTTCTGCATTTCCAACTGAGGTACAGGGTTAATCTCTTTGGGGCTGGTTGGACAGTGGGTGCAGCCCATGGAGTGTGAGCTGAAGCAGGGCAGGGCATTGCCTCACCTGGGAAGCAAAAGGGGTCAGGGAATTCCCTTTCCTAGCCAAGGGAAGCCATGACAGATGGTACCAGGAATATTGGGACACTCCTGCCCTAATACTGCACTTTTCCAATGGTCTTAGCAAATGGCACACCAGAGATTATATCCTGTGCCTGGCTCGGTGGGTCCTACACCCATGGAGCCTTGCTCACTGCTAGCACAGCAGTCGGAGATTGAACTGCAAGGCAGCAGCGAGGCTGGGGGAGGGGCGTCTACCTTGTTGAGGCTTGACTAGGTAAACAAAGTGGCTGGGAAGCTCGAACTCGGTGGAGCCCACAGCAGCTCAAGGAGGCCTACCTGCCTCTATAGATGCCACCTCTGAGGGCAGGGCATAGCTCAACAAAAGGCAGCAGAAACTTCTGCAGACTTAAACATCCCTGTCTGACAGCTTTGAAGAGAGCAGTGGTTCTCCTAGCATGGAGTTTGATATCTGAGAACGGACAGACTGCTTCCTCAAGTGGGTCCCTGACCCTCGAGTAGCCTAACTGGGAGACATCTCCCAGTAGGGGCCGACTGACACCTCATACAGCCGGGTGCCCCGCTGAGATGAAGCTTCCAGAGGAAGGATCAGGCAGCAACATTTGCTGTTCTGCAATATTTGCTGTTCTGCAGCCCCCACTGGTGATACCCAGGAAAATAGGGTCTGGAGTGGACCTCCAGCAAACTCCAACAGACCTGCAGCTGAGGGTCATGACTGTTAGAAGGAAAACCAACAAAGAGAAAGGAATAGCATCAACATCAACAAAAGGGACATCCACACCAAAACCCCATCTGTAGGTCACCATCATCAAAGACCAAAGGTAGATAAAATCACAAAGATGGGGAAAAACCAGAGCAGAAAAGTTGAAAATTCTAAAAACCAGAGCACGTCTTCTCCTCCAAAGGATCGCAGCTCTTCGCCAGCAACAGAACAAAGCTGGATGGAGAATGACTTTGACAAGTTGACAGAAGTAGGCTTCAGAAGATCGGTAATAACAAACTTCTCCAAGCTAAAGGAGGATGTTCGAACCCATCATAAAGAAGCTAAAAACCTTGAAAAAAGATTAGAAGAATGGCTAACTAGAATAAACAGTGTAGAGAAGACCTTAAATGACCTGATGGAGCTGAAAACCATGGCACAAGAACTACGTGACGCATGCACAAGCTTCAGTAGCCGATTCGATCAAGTGGAAGAAAGGGTATCAGTGATTGATGATCAAATTAATGAAATGAAGCAAGAAGAGAAGTTTAAAGAAAAAAGAGTAAAAAGAAATGAACAAAGCCTCCAAGAAATATGGGACTATGTGAAAAGACCAAATCTATGTCTGATTGGTGTACCTGAAAGTGACAGGGAGAATGGAACCAAGTTGGAAAATGCTCTTCAAGATATTATCCAGGAGAACTTCCCCAACCTAGCAAGGCAGGCCAACATTCAAATTCGGGAAATACAGAGAACACCACAAATACACTCCTCGAGAAGAGCAACCCCAAGAAACATAATTGTCAGATTCACCAAGGTTGAAATGAAGGAAAAAATGTTAAGTGCAGCCAGAGAGAAAGGTCGGGTAAGCCACAAAGGGAAGCCCATCAAACTAACAGTGGATCTCTCAGAAGAAACTCTACAAGCCAGAAGAGAGTGGGGGCCAATATTCAACATTCTTAAAGAAAAGAATCTTCAACCCAGAATTTCATATCCAGCCAAATTAAGCTTCATAAGTGAAGGAGAAGTAAAATCCTTTACAGACAAGCAAATGCTGAGAAATTTTGTCACCACCAGGCCTGCCTTACAAGGGCTCCTGAAGGAAGCATAAAACATGGAAAGGAACAACTGGTACCAGCCACTGCAAAAACATCCCAAATTGTAAAGACCACCGATGCTAGGAAGAAACTGCATCAAATAATGAGCAAAATAACCTGCTAACATCATAATGACAAGATCAAATTAACACATAACAATATTAACCTTAAATGTAAATGGGCTAAATGCCCCAATTAAAGGACACAGACTGGCAAATTGGATAAAGAGTCAAGACCCATCAGTGTGCTGTATTCAGGAGACCCATCTCATGTGCAGAGACACACATAGGCTCAAAATAAAGGGATGGAGGAAAATCTATCAAGCAAATGGAAAACAAAAAAAGCAGGGGTTGCAATCCTAGTCTCTGATAAAACAGACTTTAAACCAACAAAGATCAAAAGAGACAAAGAAGGCCATTATATAATGGTAAAGGGATCAATTCAACAGGAAGAGCTAACTATCCTAAATATATATGCACCCAGTACAGGAGCACCCAGATTCATAAAGCAAGTCCTTAGAGACCTACAAAGAGACTTAGACTCCCACACAATAATAATGGGAGACTTTAATACCCCACTGTCAACATTAGACAGATCAATGAGACAGAAAGTTAACAAGGATATCCACGACTTGAACTCAGCTCTGCACCAAGCAGACCTAATAGACATCTACAGAACTCTCCACCCCAAATCAACAGAATATACATTTTTCTCAGCACCTCATCGCACTTATTCCAAAATTGACCACATAGCTGGAAGTAAAGCACTCCTCAGCAAATGTAAAAGAATAGAAATTATAACAAACTGTCTCATAGACCACAGTGCAATCAAATTAGAACTCAGGATTAAGAAACCCACTCAAAACCACACAACTACATGGAAACTGAACAACCTGCTCCTGAATGACTACTGGGTAAATAACGAAATGAAGGCAGAAATAAAGATGTTCTTTGAAACCAATGAGAACAAACATACCAGAATCTCTGGGCCACATTTAAAGCAGTGTGTAGAGGGAAATTTATAGCACTAAATGCCCACAAGAGAAAGCAGGAAAGATCTACAATCAACACTATAACATCACAATTAAAAGAACTAGAAAAGCAAGAGCAAACACATTCAAAAGCTAGCAGAAGGCAAGAAATAGCTAAGATCAGAGCAGAACTGAAGGAGACAGAGACACAAAACCCCTTTAAAAAAATCAATGAATCCAGGAGCTGGTTTTTTGAAAAGATCAACAAAATTGATAGACCACTAGCAAGAATAATAAAGAAGAAAAGAGAGAAGAATCAAATAGATGCAATTAAAAAATGATAAAGGGGATATCACCACTGATCCCACAGAAATACAAACTACCATCAGAGAATACTATAAACACCTCTACTCAAATAAACTAGAAAATCTAGAAGAAATGGATAAATTCCTGGACACATACACCCTCCCAAGACTAAACCAGGAAAAAGTTGAATCCCTGAATGGACCAATAACAGGCTCTGAAATTGAGGCAATAATTAATAGCCTACCAACCAAAAAAGGTCCAGGACCAGACGGATTCACAGCCAAATTCTACCACAGGTACAAAGAGGAGCTGGTACCATTCCTTCTGAAACTATTCCAATCATTAGAAAAAGAGGGAATCTTCCCTAATTCATTTTATGAGGCCAGCGTCATCCTGATAACAAATTCTGGCAGAGACACAACAAAAAAAGAGAATTTTACACCAATATCCCTGAAGAACATCGATGCAAAAATCCTCAATAAAATACTGGCAAACTGAATCCAGCAACACATCAAAAAGCTTATCCACCACAACCAAGTTGGCTTCATCCGTAGGATGCAAGGCTGGTTCAACATATGCAAATAAATAAACATAATCCATCATACAAACAGAATGAAAGACAAAAACCACATAATTCTCTCAACAGATGCAGAAAAGGCCTCCAACAAAATTCAACAGCCCTTCATGCTAAAAACTCTCAATAAACTAGGTATTGATGGGATGTATCTCAAAATAATAAGAGCTATTTATGACAAACCCACAGCCAATATCATACTGCATGGGCAAAAACTGGAAGCATTCCCTTTGAAAACTGGCACAAGACAGGGATGCCCTGTCTCACCACTCCTTTTCAACATAGTGTTGGAAGTTCTGGCGAGGGCAATCAGGCAAGAGAAAGAAATAAAGCGTACTCAAATAGGAATAGAGGAAATCAAATTATCTCTCTTTGCAGATGACATGATTGTATATTTAGAAAACCCCATTGTCTCAGCCCAAAATCTCCTTAAGCTGATAAGCAACTTCACCAAAGTCTCAGGATACAAAATCAATGTGAAAAAATCACAAGCATTCCTATACAACAATAACAGACAGACAGCCAAATTATCAGTGAACTCCCATTCACAATTGCTTCAAAGAGAATAAAATATCTAGGAATACAATTTGCAAGGGATGTGAAAGAACTCTTCCAGGAGAATTACAAACCACTGCTTAAGGAAATAAGAGAGGATACAAACAAATGGAAAAACATTCCATGCTCATGGATAGGAAGAATCAATATCGTGAAAATGGCCATACTGCCCAAAGTAATTTATAGATTCAATGCTATCCCCATCAAGCTACAACTGACTTTCTTCACAGAATTGGAAAAAACTACTTTAAACTTCATATGGAACCAAAAAAGAGCCCGCATAACCAAGACAATCCTGGGCAAGAAGAACAATGCAGGAGGCATCAGGCTACCTGACTTCAAACTATACTATAATGCTACAGTAACCAAAACATCATGGTACTGGTACCAAAACAGATATATAGACCAATGGAACAAAACAAAGTCCTCAGATATAACATCACACATCTACAACCATCTGATCTTTGACAAACCTGACACAAACAAACAATGGAGAAAAGATTCTCTATTTAATAAACTGTTTGGAAAATTGGCTAGCCATATGCAGAAAACTGAAACTGGACTCCTTCCTTACACCTTATACAAAAATCAACTCAAAATGGATCAAATACTCCTTCCTAGGACAATAAAAATCCTAGAAGAAATCCTGGGCAATACCATTCAGGACGTAGGCATGGGCAAAGACTTCCTGACACCAAAAGCAATGGCAACAAAAGCCAAAATTGACAAATGGGGTCTAATTAAACTAAACAGCTTCTGCACAGCAAAAGAAACTATAATCAGAGTGAACAGGCAACCTACAGAATGGGAGAAAATTTTTGCAATCTATCCATCTAACAAAGGGCTAATATCCAGAATCTACAAAGAACTTAAACAAATTTACAAGAAAAAAAACAAACAATCCCATCAAAAAGTGGGCAAAGTATATGAACAGACACTTCTCAAAAGAAGACATTTATGCGGCCAACAGACATATGAAAAAAAGCTCATCATCACTGTTCATTAGGGAAATGCAAATCAAAACCACGAGATACCATCTCACGCCAGTTAGAATGGCGATCATTAAAAAGTCAGGAAACAACAGATGCTGGAGAGGATGTGGAGAAATAGGAATGCTTTTACACTGTTGGTGGGAGTGTAAATTAGTTCAATCGTTATGGAAGACAGTGTGGCGATTCCTCAGGGATCTAGAACTAGAAATACCATTTGACCCAGCAATCTCATTACTGGGTATATACCCAAAGGATTATAAATCATTCTACCATAAAGACACATGCACACGTATGTTTATTATGGCACCATTCACAATAGCAAAGACTTGGAACCAACCCAAATGTCCATCAATGATAGACTGGATTAAGAAAATGTGGCACATGTACACCATGAAATACTATACAGCCATAAAAAAGGATGGGTTCATGTCCTTTGTAGGGACATGGATGAAGGTGGAAACCATCATTCTTAGCAAACTATCACAAGAACAGAAAACCAAACACCACATGTTCTCACTCATAAGCGAGAGCTGAACAATGAGAACACATAGACATTGGGAGGGGAACATCACATACCAGGGCCTGTCAGGGGGTGGGGGACTAGGAGAGGGATAGCATTAGGAGAAATACCTGAAGTAGTGGATGGATTAACGGGTGCAGCAAAACACCATGGCACATGTATACCTATGTAACAAAACTGCACGTTCTGCACATGCACTCCAGAGCTTAAAGATAATTTTTTTAAAAATAGAAAAAAAAGGAAATACAGAACAATCACAATTAATAGGAAATATGATATGTGAAGACTTGGAAGTTATAAAATTGATGATCAAGATAAAAGTCTATTAGGTGTGATGGAAAATTTTAATAACAAACTTATAAGACAAACTGGTTAAAAAGGGGCAGAAACAGAGTTGACCAACTGACTGAGCCATAGCTTTTTCTGTTTCCTTTTAACATGGCTGTGGCTTTCTGACACTCCACAAAACAAGGTAAATAACTTATTATGATTGCTAAACAGACTAACTCAGGCTCGGAAATAATCAGTATTATTTGCAAATGATGATCACATATGTGCTCATGCATCCTGAGTTGTAGCTGGCATTTTATGAAATGACACAAAAGATTCTGTGCATCTTCAATTTTCCAGATTTAATGAGTGTCTTTTCAGAACAGAGGACTGTTACAAGAATGGTAGAGAGATATCAGGAAGGTCATTCCCCTTGCCCCTGGGGAGCTTTAAGCATGTATAGTTAGGAGGAATCACTTATATCCATGCACAATTAAATAGGTCTGTTGCAGAGCAACCTGTGAACAAATGTGGGTCAAAATATCAGTATGTGTATCCATGTTGAAGCAATGCTGATAAACAGGAATAAAAAGAATCAGGTGGAAGGTTTTCAAAACAGTATCAGTAAAAATGATGAACTTAATTTCATGGGGAGGAAAGGGTAAAATATTCTAGCATATGCAAAGTTATGGAAGTAGAAGCAAATACTTCATCACAGTGTACCTCATCACAGTGGAATAGTAGGTTTTATTATTATAATTGTTATTAGTATTCCTATTTGAGAATGGGAGATGGCTGAACATGTAAATTAACCTGCCCCAAGTCATATACTGAGTTACAGTACAGCTAAAAGAAGTGATATTTTAGGAACAGTTTACATCATGAAACACTGAAGCTGTATGTTTTTTCAATAAATGATAGTACTCTAGGTAGTTCTTAGACAACAATGAGTAGAAACTAAACTATATTTTTAAAGGGCCTACTTAATAAATATTGCAAAAGATAGGGCAAAGAGCTTTCTTATACCCCTAGTGAAGAAAGCCAGGGTATTTTTTTAAAGGAAGAAGAATCATTAACAGTATTTCCTGAAGGAGAATAAAGCCTTCCAGCCTGCATCAGAATTCCACATTACTACCCGAATTCTAAGATTAAGGGTGTGTTTTACCCACGCCCTAGATTTTTGGGAACACAGGCTCAGCATTATGTAAGGTCTGCTGAGGAGGATAATGTGACGCTTCTCTTTATGGGAAAGCCCTCATTCTGATCATATATATATATATATGATTCTCTCTATATAGGAATATATAGATATATATAATTTCTATATATAAATATAGAAATTATATATATATTTCTTTTTTAAATGCACTTTATCCTTTAGCCAAACTGCCAGATCACTCAGATTGGCACACATCTATTTATCTCTACTGTCAGCTCCTGTAAATGGTAGCATTTACCCAAGACAGAAAAATCGCTTGGAATAACCAGTATACTTGTTTCAATAATCTGCAGAGCCATAAATGAGAATGATTCAGAATAGAAGAGTAGCTGGTTTCAAATACTATTTCTTTTTCCTCCCAGCCCACTACTAGAGCCTAGTACAGTACTGTATAGTGTGGGCCTTTGTGGAGGCTTCTATTTCCCACCTGTATTTCTTTTTCTTTTTCCAGCAACAGTCTGCCTTTGTGCCAACTCCTAAATAACCATAAATTTTGTTCTTATAAACCTTAATGAATGCTTGGCCAAGATGCTGTAACTATTGGCTTCTATATTGGAGCATAAATGGAAAGGGGGGAAAAAAGTGCACTGTGAAAAACTGGATAAAATGGAAAAAAGATCACAGCAAACCCAAAGTCGCAATTTGCCTTTAATGTGAAGGAGGCCTTGTTTTCACGGTGTGGCAGCTTTCAGGGGTTTTAATCTCAAAGTGGCTGATCAATTTAAGGTAAGTGGCAGGCATTTGGCCTTGTTCCCAGGCTTTGCTTTGCTGCTCTGAGAAAAGAAAGGATTCAGTCAGACACACAGACAACAGGCATCATCAGCGGCTCCCACATTCCAAGCATTTTAACACAGATTAGGTTGGCATGATTCTACTGTTTACTGAAATCTCCTAGGTGTTGCATTTTTCCTTTTCCTTGCTGCGGTTATCCAAGATGGTTTTCTCAGGTCAAGACCTTCGTATGCCAAATAGCTTGCAGTGCTGTGAAGGGAAAAGAGGAGCAGAGGTCAAGACTTCTGATTAAAATGCTATTTCACTTGCTTGCTGCAAAATATGAGACTTCAGACAGCAGGTAATTGAGCACTGAACTTTTTGCCTAAGGCATACATTGAGACAGGAACTGTTTTACATGCATGCCTGAGGGGGAAAAAAAACAAAGATAATTTCTTTAACAAGGACAAACTTAATTCAACTAGGAATGCCCAAAGGATTAACAGGGTGATCTGTAGTTATTTTCGCTTCAGATTTTATAAGCATGAGGCTTACAGATAATGTTGAACAAGATTACAACCAATATAGTCCATTTTTAAATTAATATTTTTACACCATATACTCTTTATTTTTTCAAACAGTAATATTAAATGAGTTCAACAGACCCCTTACCACTGTCTCATCTTCTTAGCAAAAGTTAATTTTTTAATCCATTTGACCTATAACATAGGTTAAATAAAATATGTATTCCATCGATTAAGCCAAAAAACAAATAAATTGTCTCTCATATATTTTGGCTATATTATACCGTATAGAAAATTTGTATTTTAAAATACATTTTCACAGTTTTTAAAGATACTTTGCCTTACTTTAATATAATCAAGAACACCTTCCCATTAGTCTTCTTCATGGCAGATCTCCTCATGTTTTATTTCTCTCTAAGAATTTTATCAAAATAAGAAACTACTACAGATTTTTAAAAGTAATTTTTCTAGCTATTATACTTTTCAAAGGCAATGTTGAATTATTATACTTACTATACCTAGAAATGCCTTCCTGATATTTCATACATTTACATTGACTTATTTCTTCCAAAACTAACACACTGTTGCACTTGAGTAACTTATATTAAGAATAAGTATTCTTCAAAAAAACTAGCCCGGCATGGTGGCAGGCACCTGTAGTCCCAGCTACTCAGGAGGCTGAGGCAGGAGAATGGCGTGAACCCGGGAGGCGGAGCTTGCAGTGAGCCGAGATCGCGCCACTGCACTCCAGCCTGGGCGACAGAGGGAGACTCCGTCTCAAAAAAAAAAAAAAAAAAAAAAAAAGAGTAAGTATTCTTGTTTGTAAGGGTTAGCTTAGAAACTAATGCAACTATAACCAGTTATCTTAACTTCAGTTGTTATATATGTAAGTGTGGCTTTTAAAAAATAATATATGACTTTTCACTGATTAAAGAAAAAAATAGAGTCAGAAAAGAAGCAGCTAGCAACCGTCCTTCTGCTGTTGCTGCACATGTCTTATCAACTTGTGATACTTGTCAACATGTGATACTTGGAACTGCAGCAGCCATCTTGCAAACATGAAAAGAGCCAGCCTAAGAGGCCTAGCTGAAGTGCTGAGGATGGCAGACAGGAAAGATGGAAAAAGTATGGTTTTAAATTATGTCATTGAGCCATTGAACCAAAAATCCTGGGTCCACTCAACTTGAGATTTCTCCTTGTGTAAGATAATAGATTCCCTTTCATTCATGCAATCATATTTGTTGAGCATCTACCATGTCCCAGATCCTATTCTAGGTGTCTGAAGTAGCTCAGTGAACAAAACACAAGATCCCTACCCTTGTGGAACTTACATTCTAGCCAAGAGAGATATTATAATAAACTAAAAACGTAAGTAAGAAAATTCTATAGTATGTTAGGAAATAGTAAGCAGAAAAAAATTGATAAGAGGAGCATGGCAAAAAGAATCAAGAATGCTGGGATCAAAGGGACAGGTTTTGATGTTGAATAAAGTGAGAATTGGTTGGCTTCACTGAAGAAGTGAGATTTGAACAAACACTTGAAGGAAATGAAAGACTTATTTCTTAAGCCAGTGGAAGATAGGTTGTATTTTTCTTATTGTTGACAATCCTGTAAGTGAGAGGGAGATATGGGAAGAGAGAGAGAAAGACAGAGAGAGATTTGGGATAGGGTCTGATTCCAGCTCCTCTTTGATTCTTCTTAGTTCCAGACAACCAAACGATTTTTTCCTTTGCTTAAGTGTCAGCTGGGTTTCTGTCACTTGTCACTTAAAGAAGATAGATTAGTAAGTTTTCTGTTGGTCGCAAATAAACTATCTCTGGTTCCAGGAACAGCAAGCCCAAATAGATACTGAGCCATAATTCCATCCTCTGTATAAAGAGTTTTATTGCCCACACTGGGGGGTGTCCAGGCATCCATAAAACATGGCCTGTGAGGTTTTCAGCTTCCCAAGTGGAGTGAGAAGATGCTCAGGACTGGGGTGGAGCTAAAAAGAGAAGCTCTATTTTGGGACTGGTAGTAAAAATTGATGGGCATCTGCAGGAAGAAAGATAAATAACAGAGAAAAAGAGGTGAACAACTAAAAAATGTATACTGTATCTAGGAGATAGGAACAGAGAACACTAGCTAGAAGCAACATCTCCCATTTTTTTGTAAAATGGGTTCAATGAGAATACCTACCTCATAAGACTCTCGCAGGGTTATTCTGATTAAATGACATAATGCATGTAACCACAGGGCTATGATTTGGTAACTGTTCCATAAAAATTGGCCATATACCTTTACTATATCTATTTGTATTTGGTTCTTTTTGGGAGGCATACTACACAAGTTTATTTCAAAACATTGCTGTCGGATAAGAGATTTATGGATTCTGTGTGATTATGGATATTAACTAGAGAATCTGTGTGTGTTGTTATATATTTGGGAGTGTCTTAGTCCATTCAGACTGCTATAACAAAATACC
The DNA here is from genome assembly GCF_028878055.3 of Symphalangus syndactylus. Classification (NCBI taxonomy): domain Eukaryota; kingdom Metazoa; phylum Chordata; class Mammalia; order Primates; family Hylobatidae; genus Symphalangus; species Symphalangus syndactylus. Next base: position 108,059,420 of record NC_072425.2, read on the forward strand.
TTACACTGGGTGCTCAAAAATACCAATAAGTAAATTGCAATGCAATGAGAGATTGTTCTTTAATGTGATGACAGTGCAAAATTTCAATAGGGTCAGAGAAAACTGGATGCTCATATTGGAGGCTGACTTACAGACTTACAAAAATACACATTTATTTCTCACAGTCCCAGCGGTTGGGAAGTCCAAGATCAAGGCACCAGCAGATTCCTTGTCTGGTGAGGAATCTCTGCTTTACAGATGACACCTTGGTGCTTCGTCTTCACATGACAGTAAGGGCAAGGCGGCTCCCTTCAACCTCTTTTATAATAAGCACTAATCCCATTCATGAAGACAGAGCCCTCATAACTTTATTCCCAAAAGACTGTCACTTCTTAATACTATCATACTGGGTGCTAGGTTCCAACGTATGAATTTGAGGGAGTGCCAACATTCAGACCATAACAGGGAGGGTGGGACAGAGTGTGTGTGTGTGTGTGTGTGTGTGTGTGCATGTATATATATATGCATGCTAGTGCATGTTCAGTTCTTGACTTCTCATGGTATTATTATGCTCTCAATTATCTTGCTTCCCCCCTCATGTTTCTTCCATGTCCAATTTGTCATTGACTCCAAGAGAGGTAGTTGAGGTATATTTAAAAATCAAAGCTGGCCTTGGAATTAGAACCCCACGTTAAATCTATTAGTTCTGTGACACTAAGCAAATCACTTAGTCTCTCACAGCCTCAGTTTGTCACCTTCAAATCAATGAGAAAACCACACAGGCTCCTAACATGACACCTATCCCATGGTAGATACTCAGGATATTTTGTTGAGCCTGCATCTTCTTTCATGATATCTCTGAAATCTATGCCTTTCTTTTGTTACCTTTGCCACCCTGGAGCAGGCCTTTTATCCCCTCTCATCCAAGCCTCAGCCTCCAATCTGAACATCTAGTTTTCTCTGACCCAATTGAAGTCATGCAATGTCATCAGATTAAAAAATAATCTCTCACTGCATTGCAATTTATTTATTGGTATTTTTGAAGCAAACCACCAAAAATATCAAAGTCTGATATTTTCCTTTCATACTTTTAGGTACATATGTTGTCAATATTGCCATTCTCTAGGCCTAAGAAGACCCTTACTTGCTTAACTATTACTAAATATTCTTTGTTAACTCACTTTCTCTGTGCTGTGTGACAACTCTCTCTTCTGAAGACTATATACTACTCTAAGCCCTGTAAGATACTAAGATAAATGAGTCCAAAAAATCTTGGCTCTACCACTCGCCTGCAATAATATTAATAAAAACCACTACGTATTATGCCCTTACATGGAAATATGCTATGATTTTATATGTGTTATCTCATATAATCCTCACAACAACCCTATAAGGTATTCTTATTGTTATTTTATGAGAAAACTGTAGCTTGGGAATATTAAATCCATTTCCCATTATATAGATAGAAAGTGGTAGGGAACAGATTTGAATCCAGATCAAAGCCTAAACTCTTAAGCTCTCAGCTACTCTGCCTGTGTTATATTCTTGGAGAAATAATAGAAATGGCTGTACCATCAGACTGATTACAAAAGAGTTAACTGCAACTTGCAAGTGGCATTAACTACTTAAAACTACTTACAAATTACCTACTTATACATTCCTCAGAAAATTTTGCAACTCATTGTAGGTATCTTAGTTAATGTCTCCTAGCTTCAACTATAAAATATCAGTGATATCACCTAGTTTATAGAGTTGATAGCAGTATTATTTGAATTAGTGCCTTAATGTGGTTAAAGGGCTAGTATAGCTTCTGATATAGACACCTAATATATATTAGTTCCCTTCATGTCCTATGCTCCTTCTAATCAATTTAAATATTTGCTGCAACATTTGGATTTTCATTTAATGCTCTTCATGGAGATTGATTAAAAAGCTAAAAGAACAGAGCAGGTCTTGTGAAGAAAGGAGTGCTCATTCTACAGCTGACTCAAGGGAGGCTTGATGATTTTCATCAAGTAACTGAAGGATTTTAGAGTCACTGATCATTTGTTCTCCATGTGCTCAAAAGAGTGAAAAAGAAGAACAAAATAAGATAAATGTAATTCTAGAGATATTTCGATGAGACACTAGGAAGAATTTAATGATGTCAAAAAAGGAAAAAAATGTTGGAATAAGACAGAAAAAAATGTCTCAGAAGATCTTTGAAAGTTAAGCTATGGCCTAGGTAATTTATAAACACACCCATCTAAAGCAACAGACTGAGCCAAGTAATTGATCAACATTTCCTCTAATTCTGTTGGTCTAGAGATTTCTTTTTTCTTGATCGAAGCTAAGGAAAAATATCTTTCTGTGTATTGTGGTATGTTTCTACTGTCAAAGGAGCCCACTTGTGGTCCTTGTGTTGATGAGATTATTAGGTTACTTTCTAATTTCTCCTAATTATAATCATACCTTTCATCAATCCAGCCTACCTGTAAAATTTTTGAATAGAACAGAATGAAATGTAAGAACCATCACTTGTCCCCTCTATTTGACTCTCTCAATGTTAATATTAAGAGTAAAAATATTATGTGTATGTATACACACACATAAAGATATACAGATATACAGTTGTATACACATCCATCCAGATATACAGTTGACCCTTGAACAATGCAGAGGTCGGGGTGCCAACCCCTCACGCATATATGTTTTGATTCTCCAAAAACTTAACTATTAATAGCCTACCATAGTAGGTTGACAGTAGATTAACACATATTTTGTATGTTATGTATATTACATGTTGTATTCTTCCAATAAAATAAGCCAGAAAAAGGAAAATGTTATTAAGAAAATACTAAGGAAGAGAAAATACAGTTACAGTACTATATTGTATTTATCAATACCATAAATTTACATGGTCTGTTTACAGTATGAATCATCTGTCTGAAAGTCAACATTTTCTTGTAATATCATGACTATTCTATGCTTCTTGGGAGCACTTCCAGCATCACTAGTGGCACTTTGTATGGGTCCCATAATGTTATTCAAGATTTACAGTATGGCACTAAGCATAATGAAAAATACACAAGAATCACAAGAGACCACTTTTTACTGCTATATGCAATTTACTGGAGAGACAAACTGCTCACATGGAGATGATTAGCATCACATAGCATTTTAAGCAGATACAACGCTTGAGCTCACTACAATAGCAACAGGAGATGGCTATAAAATTATTATGGTACTGTAATATGTACTACAATTAGTTTTATGCAGTTATTGCTTAAAATTGCATCTTGACGTTTGTTTACATTTCTCTCCACCACAAATTGCGCCATATTTGGTCTATAAGTGTGTATGTAAATTTTGATAAAATTTAACTTTTTATGATAAGAGTCGTGCATATTTTATGATAGTAAATGGTAAAACAGATGATTGTCTACACATATTATGTGCATTCATCACATATCTTTTTCTTAATTCACACAGTTCATCTGTTTTTTCAAATTGTTGCAAATCTCCAAAGCATTTTCCAAAACATATATGGAGAAAAATCTGCACAGTAAGTGAAATTGTGCAGTTCAAGCTTGTGTTGCTCAAGGGTCAACTGTATACACAAATATATATAATGATATAAAATTATTTTATTACCCAGTGAAGTAAGGTTATGTTATCCCCAGTTTACAGATGAGGAAACTGCCTAAGATAGATAAAGGATTGGCAAACATCTGCTTAAAGGCTCAAAAAGTAAATATTTTAGGATTTAGGCCATGACCCAACTTCTGTTACAACTACTCAGCTCTGCCATTGTAGCATAGATGTAGCCATAGATGTCATAAATAAATTGGCATGTCAGTGTTCCAATAAAACTTTATTTACAAAAGCATGCGACTTACCCATATGCCATATTTGCCAATCCCTTGGATAGATAACTAGATTTTTTTAAGTCCTGGTGATAAAGCAGTCATCAAGCTATAGTTTACTAAGAAAAACATTTACAATTAAAAGGGATTGTTGATTTTTAAAACATTTTGATGAACTGTATTAATACGTTTCTTAATATTAAGACATATTTGATTTCTGTAATAAACTTTATTCTTACTTTTAATATATTTTCTGCACATAGAAGAGAAATGAAAGCCCAGACTATAAGGATCCAGCTCCAGAAGAAAAGGGAGTTACAGAGAGAAGTAAGCCCAATATTCTGCATGCAAATTTTCCTATGAAGCATTTCCTGATTTCTAAGATGAGCACATATGGGGCAAGATGGCAGAAACTAGACAGAAAGCAGCTGCTAAGAAGCTAAAAAGCTAAGCAGATATTTAGGCAATCTCATGGTACCAAGGAAACAAAAATTGGAATTCAGAAACCACCAAGTAAAAGAGGCACTAGTAAACACTTCAGGCTTTCAATTAGGGCCGTGAAAGGGATATACCCTAGGAGTAAGAATAATGCAGAAATAGAAAAGCCTTAACCAGATTAAAGTGTTCTGCATGTACTCTACCTGCCCTCCAGGAGAAAAAAACTAAATCTTTCCTGGAAAAGCTTACATCATTCAGAGACTCTAATTTTTTCAATAAATTTCTTGTAATCAGTAAAAATTACTAAGTATACTAGGAAACGGGGCCAAAACAAAAATAAAGAGAAAAAATAGACAATTAAAAACAGAACCGTAGGTGATACAGACATTGGAGTTATAAGACAGTGACTTTAAAATAACTGTAACTGATATTTTGAAAAAACATAAATAAGAAGATAAAAAAAAATTTACCACAGAATTAAAACCCATTTTTAAAGTACCAAACACTACAATTAAAATTTAAGAGACTACCACTTTTTGTATTTCATTGTAGTATCAAAGAGGAATATTCACCATTTTCTGAAAAAGACTACTAAAACATTTCCCTTTTTAATTACATGTACCTGAGCCCCGATTTTCTTTACGTACTGAAATCAAAACAACATATCACAACAGATTAAGGACAGAAGCAATAAGAGAATCCCACTGTTTTCCATTAAACTGGGCATTTTAAAAAAAATTGTAAAAACAAGCCGGGCGTGGTGGCACATGCCTGTAATCCCAGCTACTTGGGAGGCTGAGGCAGGAGAATTGCTTGAACCTAGGAGGTGGAGGTTACAGTGAGCTGAGATTGTGCCACTGCACTCCAGCCTGGGCAACAAGAGAAAAACTCCATCCAAAAAAAAAAAAATTATAAAAACATAAAGCAAGGTTCTTTTTCTCGCTTAATATTTTTTGTTTTAGAAAATATAGCTGTTTTCACTTATTTATGTATTTTAACATGTAATGGGTTTATTGTTACTTTTAAATGATTTAATAAGTATGTTTAAATTTTCTCAGTTTTCCATTTCATTGTGGTAACAATTAATAGATATAACCCACATAAAGAAAAGCTCTTTAGAGTTCTCAATACTTTTTAAGATTGTAAAGGGTTGCAAGACCAAAAGGTTTGATAACACTGATCTATAGATTCAAAACATTTACAATCAAGTTCTCAGCATGATTTTTGTTTATCTGTCTGTGTGTGTGGAAATTGGCAAACTGTTTCTAAGCTTTATATGGAAATGCAAAGGATCAAGAATAGCCAAGAGAATTGTGAAGATTAGCTTACAGCTATCAAAGTTTATTTTAAAGCAACAGTAACCAAAAGAGTGATATTGGCACCAGGAAAAATAAACAGACCAAGAGGATAGAATTGAGTCCAGAAATAGTCCTTATATATAGTTACCTGATTTTCAACAACACTGTTACTATGATGGAGTGGAAAAAGGATGGTCTTTTAAATAAATTATGTTGGATTGATTGTTCTACATTCTCATCAGCATTTGGTATTTCAGTGTTTTGGATTTTAACCATTCTAATAGATGTGTGGTGTTATCTTGTTGTAATTTGAAATTCTCTAATGGCATATGATGTTGGACATCTGTTGATATGCCATTTGCCATCTGTCTACTTTCTTTGGTGAGGTGTTTGTTCAGGTCTTTTGCCCACTTTGTAATTGGGTTGTTTGTTTTCTTACTGTTGAGTTTTAAGAGTTATTTGTATATTTTGGATTCAAGACCTCTATCAGGTACGTGTTTTACAAATATTTCCCCTCAGTCTATGACTTGTTTTTTTTACTCTCTTAAGTTAATGCTTTAAAAGAAATTAAAAACAGAATCTTCTCTTATGTTATATTCTAGAACTTTTATTGATTTATCTTTCAATCCTTCTGAAATTGATTTTTATATCTGATGTGAAGTAGGGGTCAAGTTTTACATACACACACGTATACACACACAGACACACATATACATATATACATATATAGAATACACACACACACACACACGCACACACACACACACACGCACACATATCCATCCAGAACTCTTATTCATTTCTGGTAGGATTGTAAAATGGTACAGCCACTTTGGAAGACAAATGGAATTTTATGACAATGCTAAACCTTGTCTCGCCTTATGATCCAGCAATCATACTCCTATGTATTTGCCCAAATGAGTTAAAAACTTATGTTCACACAAAAATTTGACATTAATGTTTGCAGGAACTTTATTAATAATTGCCTAAAATTGAACGCAACCAAGATGTCTTTCAATAGATAAATGAATTAACAAACTGTGGTACATCCATACAATGTAATATTAATATTATTGAGCAATAAGAAAAAATGATCCACAAGCAGATACAGAGGAACCTTAAATGCATATTGCCAAGTGAAAGACGCCAGTCTGAAAGGCTACATATGTATATCTCCAACAAATGTCATTTTGGAAAAGACAAAACTATAGAGACAGTAAAAAGATTAGTGGTTGCCAAGGTGTATTAATCAGGGCTTTCCAGACAAACAGAACCAATAGGATGTTTATAAATATATAAGAAGAGATGGACTTTATGTTAATAACAATGTATCAATACCAGTTCATCAACTGTAACAAATGTATCACATCAATGCAAGACATAAATAGGGAAACTGGAAGAGCAGGGAGTATATGGGAATCTGTTCTTTGGCTCAATTTTCTGTAAAACTAAAATTGCATTAAAAATAAAGTCTATTAATTAAAATAAAATGCACTAACATAACAAAATTATTGATCATTTGGACTTATTAAAATTTAAAGCTTCTACTCATCAAAAGACACCATTAAGAGAATGAAAAGGCAAGATGCAAAGTGGAAGAAGATATTTGACATATTTAAATCACACAACTCATATCTAGACTATGTAAATATCTCTTATAAATTTATAAAAAACACAGGCTCAATTTTTTTCTAAACAGGAAAAAAACTTGAACGGCTTTTTACAAGAGATATGCAAATGACCGATGAACATGAATAGGTACTCAATATTACTAGTTATCCAGAAAATGCAAATTGAAAACAAAATAGGATATCTCTACACACACCCCAGAATGGCTAAAATTAAAAAGATTGACAATACCAAGTACTGATGAGGATATAGAGCAACAGAAACTCACAGGATGCTTTGAGGGTGTAAATTGGTAAAAACTACTTCGGAAATTTTGTTGCCAGTAAAGCTGAATATATGTGCACCGTATGATTCAGAAATTCAATCTGCAGGTATAAACCTAACTGAAATGCATACATATGTGCACAAAACAATAGTTAAGAGAATGAGAATATTCCTAGCACATTATTCTCCATAGCACCAAACTAGAAGCAACCCAAATGCCCATTGTATTAGCCCATTCTCACACTGCTACAAAGACATACCTGGGACTGGGTAATTTACAAAGAAAAGAGATTTAATTAGCTTGCAGTTCTGCAGGCTGTATAGGCTTCTGCTCCTGGGGAGACCTCAGGAAATTTACAATCATGGTGGAAGGCAAAGAGGAAGCAGGCACAGTCTTCACATGGCCAGGAGGAGAGAGAGGGAGTGAAGTGGCAGGTGCTACACACTTTCAAACAACCAGATCTTGTGAGAAATCCATCACAAGAGCAGCAAGAGGAAAGTCCATCCCCATGATTCAATCACCTTCCACAAGGCCCCTCCTCCAACACTGGGGATACAATTTGACATGAGATTTTAGTAGGGACACAGAGCCAAACTATATTACCTATTAACAATAGAATAGATAAATTGTGGTATATATGTATAATGGAATACAATTTAGCAATGAAGAAAACAATATCTATCTATAAAAACATTAATGAATCTCAAAGGTATAACATTTAGCAACAAAAGAGTATATACTATGTAATCTCATTCACATAAAATTCAAAAACAGGCAACATTAATTTATAGTAATAGGAATCTGTGCCGTGGTTACCTTTGGAGGAAGTAACAACAGGGACAGGAGCACAAAGTAGGCCTCTGTGGTGTTGTTAATGTTCAATATCTTGCTTTGTGTCAAAATCAAGCTGTAAAATTAAATTTATGCCCTTACAAGTCCATAAATTAAATTTAAATTTAATAAGTGAAACAAAAGCTATATCGTTGCCTAAATCAACCAACCATAAAGTCATGAGTCATAAAAATTCCCAAATTACTTTTAATCCTATCATTCCTAACCCTAAAACAAACAGTGAGGCCCTCCTGATAACAAGATGCACTCTCATTACAGACAGTCCAATGCTCTTCCTGTGCCCAGCACATTATTAATAATTAATAACTAATATTTTAGTGCCAGACACCACACTATTTGCATGCATTAATATATTGAAATCTCCCAATAACCCTTAGAGATGGCTATTATTAAGCTACTTTATAGATGACAAAGTAAATTTTCACAAGGTCACTATATCAGTCAATATCTTTCATTACATTTAAAAGAGACCAACTTTCATTTAAGCAAAAGGGAATGTGCTTAAAAGGGCATTGCAGAACTCCCAGAGTTGCCAGGACAGCCAATGTGAGGACCCTGTAGCCATGAACAATACCCCAAATCATGTAATGGAGCTGGTCCAATGTGAAAACGCTGTTTTATTGCCCAGCACTGGTGAGTGTGGCCCACTCTGCCACACTGCCAGACCTGGAGCCCAGACACGGGCACTGGCAAATCTGCCACTGCTCTGTGGGAGCTTGCCATAACTTCTGCCACCAGCACCACCAGCAAGAATGACTCTCAGTTCCCACTGCAGCAACCAAGTGCTGAGCACATGTTTCATGCCCTAAGGCAAAAAGGAATATATGCACTTATAAAATCCCAGGTTTGGAAGGTGGCAAGTGGGAATTTGAACCCAGCTGACTTGGTTCCAAAACCAGGGGCTCAAATTTTTGCGAGGCTGTCTACAAACGGGTGATGTTACTTTACCATTTTAAGGACCAAATGAGGCAAGCAAATCCAACAACAAGCAAACCCAACAACACCTCAGGTCACTGTGTCACTATCAGAAAGATTCAAAAATGGATTGCTTGACTAACTTATAGACAGAACAAAACTATTCATATGACAAATAGGGCTGCTGGAAATCACCAACTGCTTTAATGAAGGCAGGCAGGGAGGACCCCGTGTGACAGCTCATCCGAGAGCCAGAACTGCACCATGTGGGGCCATGTGGCTGCATGCTGACTCAGAAGAGGGGTGGGGAAGGAGGGCCACTTCTGATTCACCAAGACCACATCCTGCCCCTCCCTCATTCTTTCCCCTGGAAGCTGCACATCAATCTTCTTAGTAAAATCTCCCTGAAGCATGGGGCTCAGGTATTTTCAGCAAATGTCTGTGAACCTAAGAGTCCCATTTTCCAGGAACATTTGGCCCTGCTTCTTTTCAATGGCATTTAGGTGTGAAGTTGACTGTGACCAAGTGTGAAGCTGATAGTCTGCACATGAATACTCAGGGCTTGATTTGGGTTATTTAGTTTTCACTGTGTTTTCTTGGGCACAAACCAATATCTAACATCTTATATATATATGTCCTTTAAAAAACTGGTTTTAGCTGGTTTAAATCAGAAAGAAAATTCTTAAACACACAATACCAGTTAGGTAACAACTTGGGAGAAATGTGTTCTTTCTGACAATCGTGTAAACACATATTCATTATCATCAAAGACTAAGCAAGCATGTCATCCTGCTCTGATTCATCTTAGGAAAACATGTGGTAGGCAATCCAAAACCTTCAAATAAAGAATAAAAAGAGGCAAGGTCAAGTTTTTTGTTAAAGGAAATTTAGTAAAATTAGTGTCTTTGTGGACTTTTTAATTTTGTTTGCAGTTTTGAAGGTTGGGGTTTTTTGGGGTTTTTTACATTTGTTTTAGGCTATCATTATTATTATTGGTTTCTACTGAAGGCAGTAGTGGGAGTTAGGATTAGAAAGGTTGTGGTAGTCAATATATGGAGGACTTTGAAAGGTTAGGGGTCTGATCTTTATTCTGTAGGGAGGGAGTAATTCATAAAGGTTTTTTATCTACTTTATTTTTACAATTTTTTAGCCAAATAGAACAAAGAGAAAAGTGTGGAAATTTTAAGTAAATTTAATTTTTTAAATCACACATTATGCAATCACCATTCATGTCAAGAAATAGAAAACCATCAGCACCTCAGGAAGTTCCTTTGTGGTATTTTTAAATTTAAAAAATTATTAACTATAACCAAATAGAGTGAAAACGTAAAACATGTATGTTCTGTTTAACGTGTCATTGCCATCAAGGTCAAGAAGTCTAAGATCAAAAGCACCCCAGAAATCTCCTGAGTTTAACTCCCAAATCACAACTTTCTCCCTGTGCATCCACCATTCCCAAACCATAAGGTAATTGCTACCCAGATATTTGGAATAATCATTTCTTTGTTTTTCTTTATGTTTTTACCACCTAGGTATGCATTGCTAAATAAGATAGTTGAGTTTTGCCGTTTTTGAACTTTGTTCAGATACAGTCATGCTTGATGTTTTCTTTGTTGTTTTGCTTCTTTGCCCAACAGTATTTTTGAGGAGTCATCCATGCTGATTCTTGTAGTTCATAGTCACTTTCTTTATTATAAATAATCTGTTGCATGAATATATCACAAGTTATTTATCCATGCTATAGTTGTTAGACAGTTAGTGGTTTCCAGGCTGAGGCTATTACAAATAATGTTAAGGCATTGTCTGTGTGTATGTAAGAGAAAAAGAGAGAGAGAATTAAGATGTATCTAGTAGTACTATTTAAGATGTATCTAGTAGTACTATGCAAGCTGAACTCAGGGAGAAAAGAATTAGGGAATTTAGTTGGGAGACTCAACCATAAACAATCAAACATATGAACTTAGTGATTAAAAAAGAAAGTAAGAAAGGACAGATTCCTAGCAAGAGTTCCCATTACTCTGCATTTTTGCCTGCTTTTGATGCTATCCATAATTTTAAATGTTTGCTAAAATAATAAGGAAAAATTAGCTATTGCTTTACATTTCAGTTCCCTAATTAGTAGTGAGTTTGAGCATTCTCTTGTATTTTTTCACCAGACTATGAAAATTTGTGTGTAAATTGCCTATGCATATCCTTTGCCCATTTTTCTATCAACTGATTCTTGTCTTTCTTGCTGATTTGGGGGAACTCAGTAAGTTCTGAATATTAATCCTTTGTCTATTACCTATATTGTATAGCTATTTTACTTGCATGTTGCTTATCTCTGTTCATAGTGTCTTTTGCTGTATGTAAATTTTATTTGTATATATGATGACTTTTTTGAGGTGTTACCTTAGCTAGGCTACAATATCTAATTATTCAATTAAACATCTAGTCTTAGTTTTCTTGTGAAGGTAGTTTGCAGATATAATTAAAGCCCTTACTCAGGTGACCTTAAATAAGGGAGATTATCTTAAATAATCTGAGTAAACCCAATTAAATCAGTTGAAAAGCCTTAAAAGTGGGACTGAGGCTTCTCCCAAAGGAATATGAAGTTTCACACTATGAAATTCCCTTTCTAAAGACCTTCTCTACTGATTTCAGACTTTCTTAGTAAGCCCCAACAATCACACAAGACAATCCATATGTGTGTGTGTGTGTCTGTTTGTGTACACACACATCTCTATCTTTCTATATATATATATATATATATATATATATATATATATATACATATATCTGCATCTATATTTATCTGTTTATATGTGTGTGTGTGTGTGTGTGTGTGTATTTAAATTTGAATTTGTATTTATAATTATTCTCCCTGCTGGTTCTGCTTTTCTGGTTGAACCCTGATACAGTATAATATTTTTACATAGTCAATCTATCAATATTCTCATTTATAGCTGCTGGGTTTTGTGTCTTGCTGACGTAGTCTTCATATAAACATGTTTGTAAGTCATGATTATACAGAATTCGCAGTAATGGCTAAAGATTGAAAATCCCCTTCATTCCTCTCTACTATTTCTTCCCCATCTAGAAGTAACCATTGTTAATAAGTTGGACTATATTTGTCAAGCCTATTTTTTATATAAAAAAAATAGCCCGTGTGTGTGTGTGTGTGTGTGTGTGTAAAAGTCTACAAAGTGAGCTGGAAGAACACAGCCCAACTTAATGACAATGATTACATGTAAATGAGAAAAAAGTGGTAGACAGAAGTGAAAAGGGACTTTCAGCATTTTGTACTTTTGATTGTCTAAATCTTACATAATGAGAATCTATTTGTATTTAAGTGATTTTTATATTAAAAAATCTTTATAAAAATTATTAATAATGATTCCATGATTCCAATATTTCAAATTTGGGTAAGCCAAGAGATAATGGTTCCATTGAGATAAATAAAAATGCCAAAAACAAGATGTTTACTGCAAGCATTACAAACTCCAAAGCCATGCTTAAATGCATAATAAAAGACAATAGGAAGATTGAATGTGGTGTCTAGCTAGGAGCACATGCTTGGCCTAAATTTCAAAAGTCTGTGGACAAATAAAACATATCTACAGGCCAAATTTGGCTTGTGGGCCATAGCTGTGTAACCCTTCCAACCATATAGGAAAAGAAGAGGTTGATTTCAAACCAAGAACGATAGAATTTGAGCCTTAGAGATGTTTTTAAAATCATAAAAGCTAAGACTCCAGTAAAAACAACAGCATAATTTGGTAAGAACTTGTTCTTTTTGAAAGGTGTATTATAGATACACATTCATGTTGTTTAAGAATTTCATCCTATTCTGATTTAATTTTGGCTGAAGGGCTGGAGCAATACAAAATTCTCTTCATCTACTTTCAGATAAATAGGAAGAGACACATTTCTCATAAAGATAATTTAGTAAGAGCTCTATTAAGTTTAGGAAACTGAGAAATGGCAAATTTTTAATTTTACAGTGTGACATTTAATAGAAGATTCCATTAGAAATACCATACTTAATATCAAATGGTTTTTTTAAAAATGAGGGACAGCAACATGGCCAGGACTCAGCATTTATCTCACACTTGTCAAGGTATAACTGTTGAGCAGACACTGTAATGGATAACAGCCCACAAATGTTTAAAGACCAAAAATTAATCAATGTAATACATCATATCAATACAATAAAGCTCACATGATCATCTCAATAGAAAAGGGAAACATTTCACACAATGCAAGACTAAAATATTGCTTATAAAAAACTAGGAATGGAAGGGAACTTTCTCAACTTGATAAAGTGCATATATGGAAAAACCCACAGTTAATACATGTTGAGCATCCCAAATCTGAAAGTCCAAAATCCAAAATGCCCTAAAATCCAAAGCTTTTTGAGTGCTGACATCATGCTCAAAAGAAATGTTCACTGGATCATTTCAAATTTTTTATTTTTTTATTTGGGATATTCAACTGGTAAGTACAATGCAAATATACCAAAATCCAAAAAAACAACCACCACATCCAGAACACTTCTGGTCCCAACTAGTTCAGATAAGGTATATACAACCTGTGTAATACATAAGGGTGAAGAACTGAATGTTTTTCCCCTAAGATCAAGAACAAGACAAGAGTGATTATTCTCACTACTTCCATTTAACATTATACAAGGTGAGCCAATTAGGGGAGAAAATGAAATGAAAGGCAATAAAATTTGAAAGAAAGAAGTAAAATATATGTATACATGACATGATTAAGTCATCATGATTCAGAAAATCCTAAATAATCTAGCAAAAACTATTCAAACTAATGAGTTTTGCAATGTTGCAGGATACAAGATCATTATACAAAAATCAATTGTGTTTCTACACACTTGCACTGAACAATCCAAAATGAAATAAAGAAAATAATTTCATTTCTTACAGCATCAAAAATAATAAAATATTTACAAATATATTTAACAAAGGAAGTGAAAAACTTGTGTTCTGGAAAGTATAAAATATTATTGAAAGAAATTAAAGACAACCTAAATAAATGGAAAGACATAACACTTTCATAGATTAGATACCATGAATACACCCATGTTCATGGGCAATATTTCCCAAACTGATCTACAGATTCAACTCAACTATTCAAACCATTCAATGGACAAAGAATAGACTTTGTAGCAAATGGTGCTGAACCCTTGCCTCACACTATGTAGAAAAATTCACACAAAATAGATCAAAGACCTCACTGTAAGAACTACTATAATTTCATAAAACTAGTTTATAAAATGAAAACTATAAAACTCTTAAAAGAAAATACCAGCTTAAACTTTTATAACCTTGAGTAAGAGAAAAGTTTCATAGATATGACACTAAAAGTACAAGCAACAAAGAAACAGATGGATAAATTGGATTACATCAAAATTTAAAATTTTTGTGCTATAAAAGTTATCATCAAGAAAGTGAAGAGACAACCCATGAAATGGGAGAAAATATTTGCAAATCATATTTCTGATGAGAGACTTATACCTAGAATATGTATAGAAATCTTATGATTCAGAGGTGGCTGGCAAGATGGCCAAATAGGAACAGCTCCAGTATGCAGCTCCCAGTGAGATCAACACAGAAAGCCGGTAATTTCTGCATTTCCAACTGAGACGGTGGGAGCAGCCCATGGAGGGCAAGCTGAAGTGTGGTGGGGTGTCACCTCACCCAGGAAGCACAAGGGGTCAGGGAACTCCCTCACCTAGCCAAGGGAAGCTGTGAGGGACCGTGCCATGAGGCACGGTGCATTCTGGCCCAGATACTACACTTTTCCCACAGTCTTCACAACCCACAGACCAGGAGATTTCCTCAGGTGCCTACACCACCAAGGCCCTGGGTTTCAAGCACAAAACTGGGTGGCCATTTGGGCAGACCTCGAGCTAGCTGCAGGAGTTTTCTTTTCTTTTTTTTTTTTTCATATCTCAGTAGCGCCTGGAACACCACCAAGGCAGAACTGTTCACTCCCCTGGAAAATGAGATGAAGCCAGGGAGCCAAGTGGTCTAGCTCAGCAGATCCCACCCACACGGAGCTCAGCAAGCTAAGATCCACTGGCTTGAAATTGTCGCTGCCAACACAGCAGTCTGAAGTCAACCTGGGATGCTGGACCTTGGTGGGGGGTGGGGCATCCACCATTACTGAGGCTTGAGTAGGAGGTCTTCCCCTCACAGTGTAGACAAAGCTGTAGGGAGTTTGAACTAGGCAGAGCCCACCGCAGCTCAGCAAAGCCACTGTAGCCAGACTGCCTCTCTAGATTCCTACTCTCTGGGTAGAGCATCTATGAAAGAAAGGCAGCAGCCCCAGTCAGGGCCTTACAGATAAAACTCCCATCTCCCTGGGACACAGCACCTGGGTGAAGGGCTGTGGGCACAGCTTCTGCAGACTTAAACATTCCTGCCTGCCAGCTCTGAAGAGAGCAGCGGATCTCCCAGCACTGAAAATCTAGAAGAAATGGATAAATTTCTGGACACATACACCCTGCCAAGACTAAACCAGGCAGAAGTGGAATCCCTGAATAGACCAATAACAAGTTCTGAAATTGAGGCAGTAATTAATAGTCTACCAACCAAAAACAAGCCCAGGACCAGACAGATTCACAGCTGAATTATACCAGAGGTACAAAGAGTAGCTGGTACCATTCCTTCTGAAACTATTCCAATCAATAGAAAAAGAGGGACTCCTCCCTAACTCATTTTATGAGGCCAGCATCATCCTGATACAAAAAACTGGCAGAGACACAACTGAAAAAAGAAAATTTCAGGCCAATATCCCTGATGAACGTCGATGTGAAAATTCTCAATAAAGTACTGGCAAACCAAATCCAGCAGGACATCAAAAAGCTTACCCACCATGATCAAGTTGGCTTCATCCCTGGGATGCAAGGCTGGTTCAACATACACAAATCAATAAATGTAATCCATCACATGAACACAACCAATGACAAAAATCACATGATTATCTAAATAGATGCAGAAAAGGACTTTGGTAAAATTCAACACCCCTTCATGCTAAAAACTCTCAATAAACTAGGTACTGATGGAACATATCTCAAAATAATAAGAGCCATTTATGACAAACCCACAGCCAGTATCATACTAAATGGGCAAAAGCTGGAAGCATTCCCTTTGAAAACTGGCACAAGACAAAGATGCCCTCTCTCACCACTCCTATTCAACGTAGTATTGGAAGTTCTGGCCAGGGAAATCAGGCAAGAGAAAGAAATGTATTCAAATAGGAAGAGAGGAAGTCAAATTGTCTATGTTTGCAGATGACATGATTCTATATT
This sequence comes from Symphalangus syndactylus, assembly GCF_028878055.3. Lineage (NCBI taxonomy): Eukaryota > Metazoa > Chordata > Mammalia > Primates > Hylobatidae > Symphalangus > Symphalangus syndactylus. Next base: position 108,075,956 of record NC_072425.2, read on the forward strand.
TAGGAAACCCCATCGTCTCAGCCCAAAATCTCTTTAAGCTGATAAGAAACTTCAGCAAAGTCTCAGGATACAGAATCAGTGTGCAAAAATCACAAGCATTCCTATACACCAATAATAGACAAACAGAAAGCCAAATCACGAGTGAACTCCCATTCGCAATTGCTACAAAGAGAATAAAATACCTAGGAATACAACTTACAAGGGATGTGAAGGACCTCTTCAAGAAGAACTGCAAACCACTGCTCAAGGAAATAAAAGAGGACACAAACAAATGGAAAAACATTCCATGTTCATGGATAGGAAGAATCAATATTGTGAAAATGGCCATACTTCCCAAAGTAATTTATAGATTCAGTCCTATCCCCATCAAGCTACCATTGACTTTCTTCACAGAACTGGAAAAAAACTACTTTAAATTTAATATGGAACCAAAAAAGATCCCGTATAGCCAAGACAATCCTGGGCAAGAAGAGCAAAGCTGGAGACTCCATGCTACCTGACTTCAAACTATACTACAAGGCTACAGTAACCAAAACAGCATGGTACTGGTACCAAAACAGATATATAGACCAGTGGAACAGAACAGACGCCTCAGAAATAACACCACACATCTGCAACAATCTGATCTTTGACAAACCTGACAGAAACAAGCAATGGGGAAAGGATTCCCTATTTAATAAATGGTGTTGGGAAAACTAAGCCATATGCAGAAAACTGAACCTGGACCCCTTCCTTACACCTTATACAACAATTAATTCAAGATGGATTAAAGACTTAAATGTAAGACCTAAAACAATAAAAACCCTAGAAGAAAACCTAGGCAATACCATTCAGGACATAGGCATGGGCAAAACTTCATAACTAAAACACCAAAAGCAATGGCAACAAAAGCCAAAATTGATAAATGGGATCTAATCCAACTAAAGAGTTTCTACACAGCAAGAGAAACTACCATCATAATGAACAGGCAACCTACAGAATGGCAGAAAAATTTTGCAATCTATCCATCTGACAAAGGGCTAATATCCAAAATCTACAAGGAACTTAAACAAATTTACAAGAAAAAAACAACCCCAGCAAAAAGTGGACAAAAGATATGAACAGACATTTCTCAAAAGAAGATCCTTTATGCGGCCAACAGACATATGAAAAAAAGCTCATTATCACTGGTCATTAGAGAAATGCAAATCAAAACTACAGTAAGATACCATCTCATGCCAGTTAGAATGGCGATCATTAAAAAGTCAGGAAACAACAGATGCTGGAGAGGATGTGGAGAAATAGGAATGCTTTTACACTGTTGGTGGAAATGTAAATTAGTTCAGCCATGTGGAAGACAGTGTGGTGATTCCTCAAGGATCTAGAACCAGAAATATCATTTGACCCAGCAATCCCATTACTGGGTATATACCCAAAGGATTATAAATCATTCTACTATAAAGACACATGCACACGTATGTTTATTGCAACACTGTTCACAATAGCAAAGATTGGAACCAACCCAAATGCCCATCAATGATACACTGGGTAAAGGAAATGTGGCATGTATACACCATAGCATACTATGCAGTCATAAAAAAAGGATGTGTTCATGTCCTTTGCAGGGACATGGATGAAGCTGGAAACCATCATTCTCAGCAAACTAACATGGGAACAGAAAACCAAACACCACATGTTCTCACTCATAAGTGGGAGTTGAACAATGAGAACACATGGACACAGGGAGGGGAACATCACACATGGTTTCCTTTTGGCAGGTGGCGGGGGCACTAGGGGAGGAATAGCATTAAGAGAAATACCTAATGTAGATGATGGGTTGATGGTTGCAGCAAACCACCATGGCACGTGTATACCTATGTAACAAATCTGCACGTTCTACACATGCATCCCAGAACTTAAGGTATAATAATTTTTTTAAAAGATTCAATAATAAAAAGACAAATATCATAGTTTTTAAATGAGCAAAGGATCTGAATAGACATTTCTGTGAAAAAGTGCATGAAAAATGTTCAACATCATTAGACATCATGGAGTATAAATCAAAACTATAATGAGCTACCACTTTGCACATACTGGGTGGCTATAATTTAAAAAAACAGGTAATTACAAGTATTGATGAGAATGTAGAGATATTGGAAGCCTTATACACTGCTGATGAAGATATAAAAAGTCAATGGCAGTTTCTCAAAAAGTCCAATATAAATTTACCATGTGATCCAGCAATTCCACTGCTAGGTTTTCAGCCACAAGAAATTAAAGCATATGTCCACACAAAAGCTTGTACAGGAAGGTCCATCACCACATTACTAATAACAGCCAACATTTGGAAAATGAACAAATGTCCATTCAATTGAGAAATAATATGTGGTATGTACATATGATGGGATGTATCAATAAAAAGAATAAAGAACTGATACATGCTACAACACAGATGACCTTTGAAAACATAACAAATGAAAGAAGCCAATCATTAAAAAACCATGTATTATATAATTTCACTGATATTAAATGTCCAGAATAGGTAAATCTGTAGAAATAGAAGGTAAATTCGCGGTTGCCTATGACTGAGGATAGGGACAGGGGAGAAATGGAGAATGACTAATGCTGGGTACAGAGTTTTTGCAGGGAATGATGAAAATGTTCTGGAATTAGTGGTATTGGTTGTCCAATGTTATGAATATAGTGAAAGCCACTGAATTGTACACTTTAAATACATGGCTTGTATGAATATTAGTTATATCTCAATGCTTCTTTTTTAATGCAATAAAATTAAGTTAAATTAAAAACTTATGACAGAAAGACAGCCCACCCATACTCCTACAGTGAGTGTTATGGGGTAACTAAAATGGTGCATTCATATTTGATATATGGAAACTGGTTAAGCCTTACATTCAAGTCTTTTCTTTAGATTTTTATTTTTAATTGACAAATAAGTCTATATATGCTTGAAGTTCATGATGCTTTGATACATTAATACATTGTGGAATGACTATATCAAGGTAATTAACATATCCATCACTCCATATACCCATCATTTTCTTGTAGTGAGAATATTTAAAATCTATCCTCTTAGCAATTTTGAAACATACTTCATTATTAACTATGGTCACCTTACTGTTCATTAGATATTGAAAAATTATTCCTCCTGTCTAACTTGAACTTTTTGTACCCTTTGGTTACCTTCCCCCCATTTTCCATCCTCCCACAACCCCCAGCCTCTGGTAACTACCATTCTACTCTCTAGTTCTGTAAGTTTGAGTTTTTCAGATTTCACATATGAGTGAAACCATGCCATGTTTGTCTTTTTGCAACTGCCTTATTACACTTAGCATAATGTCTTCCAGGCTATTTCTTGGTGCTACAATAAAAGAATTTTATTATTTCTTAAAGAACATAACAAATACTATTCCACTGTGTGTATACCACATTCTTTTTATTTATTCATCCGCTGATGGACACTTAGGTCCAGGTCCAGGACAACTTAGGTTGATTCCACATCTTTGCTATTGTGAATAGTGCTGCAATAAACCTGGAGATGCAGGTATCGTTTTGTTATACTAATTTCCTTTCTTTTGGATAAATACCCAGTAGCAAGATTGCTGGATCATATGATAGTTCTATTTTTAGTTTTTTAAGGAATCTTCCATCCTGTTTTCCATATTTGCTGCACCAGTATATATTTCCATCAAGAGTGTATAAGGATACCCTTTTCTCTGCATCTTTGCCAGCATCTGTTATATATATTTTTTTTAATACTAGCCATTCTAACTGGGGTAAGATTATAATATCTCATTGTGGTTTTGATTTGCATTTCCCTGATGATTAGTGATGTTGAGCATTTTTATTTACTTTTTGGCCATTTGTATGTCTTCTTTTGAGAAATGTCTATTCATGTCCTTTGCCTACTTTTTCACGGGATTATTTGGCATTTTTACTGAAGAATGGCTTGAATTCTTAATGTTTTGTAGATATTAGTACCTTGTTGGATGAACAGTTTGCAAGTGTTTTCCCACATTCAACAGGTCTCTTTGCTCTGTTGATTGCTTCCTTTGATGTGCAGAAGCTTTTTTGATTAATATAGACTTTTTGTCTACTTTTGTTTTAGTTGTCTCTGTTTTTGGGTCTTAGCCATAAAACCTTTGCCTACACCAATGTCCTGAAGTGTTTTCCCTATGTTTCCTATTTATTAGTTTCAGGCCTTAAGTTTAAGTCATTAATACATGTTAAGTTGGTTTTTGTATGTGGTGAGAAGTAGGGGTCCAGTTTCATTCTTCTGCATGTGGGTAGACAGTTTTCCTGGTGCCATTTATTGAAGAGTGTCCTTTCCCCGATGTATGTTCTTGGCACTTTTGCTGAAAATCAATTGGCAATAAATTTGTGGATTTATATCTGGATTCCCTAGTCTGTTCCACTGGACTCTGTGTTTTCTTTTAAACCAATACCATGCTGTTTTGGTTACCATAGCCTAATAATATACTCTGAAGTGAGGAAATGTGATGCTTCTAGCTTTGTTCTTTTTCCTCAGGATCACTTTGACTATTTGGGCTCTTTCTTGGTTTCATATAAATTTTAGGAATTTTTTATATTTCTGTGAAAATGACATTTGTATTTTGGTAGGAATTACACTGAATCTGTAGATTGCTTTGACAATGTGGTCATTTTAATGATATTAATTTTGATCCATGATCATGGGATGTTTTTTCCATTTGTTTGTGCCCCCTTCAATTTCTTTCATCAGCATTTTGTAGTAATCCTTGTAAAGATCTTTCGCCTTCTTGGTTAAATTTATACCTGTTGGGGGAGCAGCCAAGACGGCCAAATACAAAGAGCTCTGCTCTGTGGCTCCCACCAAGAAGGAGGAAAATGGTGAGTGAATTCTGAATCTTCAACTTAGGTACCAAGGTTCTCTCACTGGGTCTGACTAGGTGGTTGGTCCAACCCATGGAGAGCAAGGAAAAGCAGGGTGGAGCAAGGCCCCACCCTGGAGCTACACAGAGCCAAGGGAGGTGGTAAGGGACTATGCTACCCTTCCCTGAAAACCATGCTTTTCCCACAGATCTTTGCAACACACTGATCAGGAGGTCCCCTTGTGAATCCACACCACCAGGGCCTTGGGTCCCAAGCATAGAGCTGTGAAGACTCACAGCTGCTGCTCAAGTGGGCAGACATTTGAGCAGGCACTGAGACACAGGAGTATTTGCATACTCTAGCTCTGGGAATTCCCATGAGGCAGGAGATTCGTCCACTCCCATGGGAAGGGGGGTGAAGCCAGGGAGTCAAGTGGCCTCATTCCCATGCAACCCCACAAGCTAAAACCCACTGGCTTGGAATCCCTGCCAGCCAGCACAGCAAGCCAGAGACTGCCTAAAAAGACTGAGTTCCCAGTGGGGAGAGGCGGCCACCATCACTGCGGCTCCAGTTGACCATATTCCCCCATCACCTGTGCCAGCAAGACTGGGCAGTCTGGACCAAGACCAATTTTCTATAATGAAGCGCAGCAGCTGGATCAGTTCATGGCCAGACTGCTTCATTGAGTAGGAACCTGGTCCACTCCTTACTGGGCAGGGCCTCTCTGTGGGAATTTCAGCATCTCAAGCCAGGGGCTTATGGACAGAATTCTGCTATCCCTGAGAGGAGCCCCTAGGAGGAGCGGTGGCTGAGGTATTGTGAATCAGTGGTCTTAGTATTTTCTGCCTGCTGGCTCTAGAGAGTCACGGCAGCCCAGACTAGGGGGATTCCCCCCAGCACAGCACACCCACTCCACCAAGGGGCAGCCAGACTGCTTATTTAAGCAAGTCCCTGATCCCACTTCTCCTGACTGGGTGACACCTCCCAACAGGAGTCTCCAGACACCTTATACATAAGTTTTCTTGCTGGCATCAGGTTGGTGCCCCTCTGAGACAGAGCTTCCAGAGGAAGGAGTAGGCTGCCATCTTTGCTGGTCTACAGCCTCCACTTGTGATACCTCCAAGAGCAGGAAGGACCCAGGTGGATAGGTTCTGGAGTGGACCCCCAGCAAACCTCAGCAGCCATATAAAAGAGGAACCTGATTGCTAAAAGAAAAACAAACACAGAGCAACAACAACAACATCAACAAAAAAGAACTCACAAAAACCCAATTCAAAGGCCAGCAGCCACAAAGATCAAAAGTAGATAAACCCATGAAGATGAGAAAGAATCAACATAAAAATGCTGAAAACTCAAAAAGCCAGAGTGCCTCTTCTCCTCCAAATGATAGCAACATGTCTCCAGCAAGGGCACAGAACTGGGCTGAGACTGAGATGGATGATTTGACAGAGGTAGGCTTCAGAAGACATGTAATAATGAACTTTGCTGAGCTAAAGGATTATGTTCTAACTCATTGCAAAGAAGCTAAGAACCATGATAAAATATTGCAGGAGCTGTTAACCAGAATATCCAGTTTAGAGAGGAAAATAAATGACCGAATGAAGCTGAAAAACACAACACAAGAAACTTCACAATGCAAACAAAAGTATCAATAGCTGAATCAACCAAGTGGAATAAAGGATATCAGAGCTTGAAGACTGTCTTGCTGAAATAAAGCAGGCAGACGAGATTAGAGAAAAATGAATGAAAAAGAACCAACAAAACCTCCAAGAACTATGGAACTATATTAAAAGACCAAACCTACAACTGATAGGGATACCTGAAAGAGATGAGTAGAATGGAACCAAGTTGGAAAACACACTTCAGGATATCATCCAAGAGAACGACCCAACCTAGCCAACAGGCCATTATAAAAATTAAGGAAATCCAGAGAGAACCCCAGTAAGACAATCCATGAGAAGATCAACCCCAAGACACATAAGCATAAGATTCTCCAAGGTCAAAATGAAGGAAAAAATGTCAAGGGCAGCCAGAGAGAAAGGCTAGGTCACCAATAAAGGAAAGCCCATCAGACTAACAGCAGACCTCTCAGTGGAAACCCTACAAGAAGAAACTGGGGGACAATATTCAACATTCTTTAAAAAAGAATTTCCAACTTAGAATTTCGTATCTGGCCAAACTAAGCATTATAAGCAAAGGAGAATTAAAATCTTTTTCGAACAAGCAAATGCTGAGGGAGTTCATCACCACTAAGCCTGCCTTGGAAGAGCTCCTGAATATAGCACTAAATATGGAAAGGAAAACCTGTTACCAGCCACTACAAAAACACACTGAGGTACACAGACCAGTGATACTACAAAGCAACTACATAAACAAGTCTGCAAAATAACCAGATAGCATCATGATGACAGGATCAAATTCACACATAAAAATATTAGCCTTAAATGTAAATAGGCTAAATGCCCCAATTAAAAGATACCAAATGGTAAGCTGGATAAAGAGTCAAGATCCATCAGTGTGCTGTATTCAAGAGCCCCATCTCACATGCAAAGATACACGTAGACTCAAAATAAAAGGATGGAGGAAAACTTACCAAGCAAATACAAAACAGAAAAAAGCAAGGGTTTCAATCCTAGTGTCTGACACAATACACTTTAAACCAGCAAAGATTTTAAAAAAGACAAAGAAGGGCATTACATAATGATAAACAAGTCAATTCAACAAGAAGAGCTAATTATCCTAAATATACATGCACCCAATATAGGAGAAGGAAAAAGTTGAATCCCTGAATAGACCAAAAACAAGGTCTGAAATTGAGGCTGTAATAAATAGCCTACCAACCAAAAAAAGCCCAGGGCCAGATGGATTTACAGCTGAATTCTACCAGAGATACAAAGAGGGGCTGATATCCGTTCTTCTGAAATTCTTCCAAACAATTAAAAAAGTGGGACTCCTCCCTAACTCATTCTGAGGCCAGCATCTTCCTAATACCAAAACCTGGCAGAGACAGAACCAAAAAAGAAAAACTTCATGCCAATATCCCTAATGAACGTTGATGCAAAAAGTTTCAGTAAAATACTGGCAAACAGAATACAGCAGCACATCAAAAAGCTTATACACCACGACCAAGTTGGCTTCATCCCTGGGATGCAAGTCTGGTTCAACATATGCAAATCAATAAATGTAATTCATCACATAAACAGATCTAGAGACAAAAACTACATGATTATCTCAAGAAATGCAGAAAAGGACTTTGGTAAAATTCAACATCCCTTCATGTTAAAAACTTTCAGTAAACTAAGTATTGAAGAAATTCAAAATAGTAAGAGCCATTTATGACAAACCCACAGCCAATATCATACTAAAGGGGCAGAAGCTGGAAGCATTCCCCTTGAAAACCGGCACAAGACAAGGATGCCCTCTCTCACCACTCCTATTCAACATAGTGTTGGAAGTTCTGGCCAGGGCAATCAGGCAAGAGAAAGAAATAAAGGATATACAAGTAGGAAGGAGGAAGTCAGATTATCTTTGTTTGCAGATGACATGATCCTGTATCTAGAAAACCTTATTGTGTCTGCCCAAAAGCTTCTTAAGCTGATAAGCAATGTCAGCAAAGTCTCAGGATACAAAATCAATGGGCAAAAGTCACAAGCATTCCTATACACCAATAACAGACAAGCAGAGAGCCAAATCATGAATAAATTCCCAATCACAATTGCTACAAAAAGGATAAAATACCTAGGAATAGAGCTAACAAGGGAAGTGAAGGGCCTCTTCAAGGAGAACTACAAACCACTGCTCAAGAAAATCAGAGAGGACACAAAAAAATGGAAAAACATTCCATGCTCATGGATAGGAAGAATCAATACTGTGAAAATGGCCATACTGCCCGAAGTAATTTATAGATTCAATTAAACCACCATTGATGTTCTTCACTGAATTAGAAGAAACTATTTTAAAATTCATATGGAACCAAAAAAGGGCTCATATAGCCAAGACAATCCTAAGCAAAAAGAACAAAGCTGAAGGCATCACACTACTGAACTTCAAACTATAGTCTGCAATAACCAAAACACCATGGTACAGGTACAATAACAGACACATAAACAAATGGAACAGAATAGAGAACTCAGAAATAAGACCGCACATCTATAACCATCTGACCTTTGACAAACCTGACAAAAACAATCAATGGGGAAAGGATTCCCTATTTAATAAATGGTGCTGGAAGAACTAGCTAGCCATATATGCAGAAAATTAAACTGGACCCCTTCCTTACAACTTCCACAAAAATTAACTCAAGATAGATTAAAGACTTAAATATAAAGCCCAAAACTATAAAAACCCTAAACGAAAATCCAGGCAATACCATTCGGGACATAGGCATGGGCAAAGATTTCATGATGAAATTGCCAAAAGTAATTGCAACCAAAACAAAGATTGACAAATGGGGTCTAATTAAACTAAAGAGTTTCTGCAGAGCAAAAGAAACTATTATCAGCGTGAACAGGCAACCTACAAAGTGGGAGAAAATTTTTGCAATCTATCCATCTGACAAAGGTCTAATATCCAGAATCTACAAGAAACTTAGAATTTACAAAAAAGAAACGATTAAAAAGTGGGCAAAGAAAATGAACAGACACTTCTCAAAAGAAGATATTCATGTGGCCAACAAACGTGAAAAATAGCTCAACAACACTGATCATTAGAGAAATGCAAATCAAAACCACAATGAGATGTCATCTCACCCCAGTCAGAATGGCAATTATTAAAAACTCCAGAAACAACAGATGCTGGTGAGGTTGTGGAGAAACAGGAACACTTTTACACTGTTGGTGGGAATGTAAATTAGTTCAACTATTGTAGAAGATGGTGTGACAATTCCTCAAAGATCTAGAACCAGAAATACCATTTGACCCTGCAATCCCATTACTGAGTATATACCCAAAGGAATACAAATCACTGTATTTCAAACATACATGCAGCTATGTATGCATGTATGTTCATCACAGCTATTTTTGTCCTTCATTTTGTTGATTTGATGTATCACATTTATTGATTTGTGTACATTAAACCATTGTTGCACCCTTGGGATAAATCCCACTTGATCACACTATCGTGTGTGTGTGTGTGTGTGTGTGTGTGCATATGATGTGCTGTTGAATTCAGTTTGCTAGAATTTTTTTGAGAATCTTCGCATCTGTGTTCATCAGAGATATTGTCCTGTAGTTTGCAGGCCTTGTCTGGTTTTTGTATCAGGGTAATGTTAATTTCAGAATGAGTTAAAAGGAATTCCCCCTTCTTCAATTTCTTGTAATTGTTTGAAGATAATTTAGTATTAGTTCTTCTTTGAAAGTTTGGTAGAATTCAGCAGTGGAGTCATCTGGTTCTGGACTTCTCTTTTTTGGGAGACTTTTTATTACTGATTCAATCTCATTATTCATTATTGGTCTGTTCAGCCTTTCTATTTATTTCTGACTCATTCTTGGGAGGTTGTATGAGTCCAGGAATTTATCCATTTCTTATAGGTTTTCTAGTTTGTTAGTGTGGAGTTGTTCATAATAGTCTCTGGTGATATTTTGTATTTCTATAGTATCAGTTGTAATGTCTCCTTTTTCAATTGTGATTTTATTATATAAAATCAGAAGAGTCTTCTCTCTGTTTTTCTTGGTTAGTAGAGCTAGCAGTTTATCAATTCCATTTATCTTCTCAAAGAACCAACTTTTCATTTCATTGCTCCTTTGTATTGTTTTTTAAGTCTCTATTTCATTTATTTCAGTTCTGATATTTATTATTTCTTTTCTTCTACCAATTTGGGGCTTGGTTTGTTCTTGCTTTTTTAGTTTTTTGAGATTCATTATTAGAGTGTGCACTTGAAACTTTTCTACTTTTTTGATGTACACATTTATTGCTAGAAACTTCACTGTTAGCACTGCTTTTGCTGTATTCCATAGGTTTTGGTATGTTATATGTCGCTTTTCATTTGTTTTTGTTTTGTTTTGGTTTGGTTTGGGTTTTGTTTATTCGAGATGCAGTCTCACTCTGTCACTCAGGTTGGAGTGCAGTGGTGTGATCTCAGCTCACTGCAACCTCCACCTCCCCAGTTCAAGGGATTCTCCTGCCTCAGCCTTTCAAGTAGCTGGGATTACAGGCACCTAACACCACACCTGGCTAATTTTTGTAATTTTGGTTTTGATGGGGTTTCACCACGTTGGACAGGCTGGTCTCAAACTCCTGACCTCAAGTGATCCACCTGCCTCAGCCCCTCAAAGTGCTGGGGTTACAGGTATGAGCCACTACGCCCAGCCTCATTTATTTCAATACACTGTTTTCATTTCCTCTTTAATTTCTTCCTTGATTCAGTGGTATTCAGGAGCATGTTGTTTAATTTCTATGTATTTGTACAGTTTCCAAAGTTCCTCTTTTTATTAATTTCCAGTTTTAGGCCATTTTGTTCTGAAAAGATACTAGGCAGGGTTTCAATTTTTAAAAATTTGTTCACACTTACTTTGTGTCCAAACATCTGGTCTATCCTGAAGAATATTCCATGTGCTGATGAAAGAAATGTGTATTCTGTAGCTGTTCTACCAAATGTTCTGTAAATGTCTGTTAGGTACATTTAGTCTAATGTACAGTTTAAATCCAATGTTTCTTTGTTAATTTTTTGTCTAGATGTCTGTCTGATGCTGAGAATGGGGTGTTAATGTCCCCAGCTATTGTTGCGTTGGAGTCTATCGCTCCCTTTAGATCTAATAATATTTGCTTTACGTAATATATCAAGTGTTCCCATGTTCCTGCTTGTGTTGAGTTTCCAACTGCATAGAATATTTTTTCCACCTTTTGCTTTCAAGACCTGTATCTTTACAACTGAGATGAGTTTCTTGTAAGCAGCATATAGTTGGTTCATGTTTTCTTTTTTGCTTGTTTTTTTTTCTAATCCATTCAACCAGTCTGCATCTTTCAAGTGGAAAATTTAATCCATTTAAATTCAAAGTTATTATTGATATGTGAGGACTTATTCCTGTCATTTTATTGGTTGACTTATGGTTGTTTTACATATCCTTGCTCCTTTCTCTCTTATTGTTCATCATTGTGGTTTGGTAGTATCCTGTAGTGGTAACATTTGAGTTTTTATCTGTATTTGCGTTAACAGCATTGTTATTTTTAATCTTTTCATGTATTTTCATGATGGTAGTTATTGTTCTTTCCCTTCTAGATATAGAATTCCCTTAAGTATTTCTTGTATGGCTGATCTAGTGGGGATGGATTCCCTGAGCTTTTGCTTGTCTGGGAAAGGCTTTTATTTCTCCTTCATTTATGAAGGATAGCTTTGTGGGTATAATGTCTTTGGCAGCAAGTTTTTTTCTTCTGCACCTTGGATATATCATCCCATTCTCTCCTGGCCTGTAAGGTTTCTGCCGAGATGTCTGTTGTTAGTCTGATGAGGTTCTTTTATGATACTAGACACTGTTCTCTTGCTATTTTTAGAATTTTCTTTTTCTTTGACTTTTAACAGTTTGACTATAATGTGCCATGGAGAAGACTTTGTGAATCCTATTCGGGGATTTTTGAACCTCCTGTATCTGTACATCTAAATCTCTTGCTAAACTTGGGAAATTTCCATCTATTATTTTGTTAAATAGGTTTCCTAACCCTTTAGTTTTCACTTAACCTTCTGGGACACCAAGAATTTGAATATTTGTTTGCTTTATGGTGTTCCATATGTCAGATAGGCTTTGCTCAGTCTTTTTGATTATTTTTATTTTTGTCTGACTGGGTTATTTCAAAAGACCTGTCTTTAAGTTCTGAAATCTTTCTTCTCTTTGATCTAGCCTGTTATTGAAGTTTTGAATTTTGTATTTCATTCAACCCATTCTTCAGTTCCTGAATATCTGTTTAGTTCTTTTTTACAATATCTAACTCTTTGGTAAATGTCTCATTCATATTCTGGTTTGTTTTTCTAATCATTTTGTATTGCTTTTCAGTATTCTCTTGTATCTCATTGTGCTCCTTTAATATCATTGAATTCATTGTCCTTAATTTCATAAATTTCCTTTTGATTGGGATATGTTGCTGGAGAATTATTGTGTTCCTTTAGAGGTGTTTTATTTTCTTGCTTTTTTATGCTTCCTGTGTCATTACATTGATATCTCCTCATCTGGTGTAATGGTTGTTTCTAATTGTTTTAATTTGCTTTCATAGGGGAGGACTTTTCATGAAGATGTATCTATGAAGTTGGTTGGGTAAGGCACTATGGTTTTGGTTCTGGATGCACGTAGTAGTGTTGTTGCTGTATGGTTTCTTTGGCTGTGAACAGCATCAGTGGTGTCTGTGATTTCCTCAGTGGTTTAGGATGTGGTTGTTAGTGGAGGCTTGTGGTGAAGTTTTGCTCGGACAAGGATACCAGGTAGGCTAGTCTTCAAGCCCCAGGGGTGGCAGTAGTGGGCTGAGTTTGCTTGCCTTAGGCCCCAGAGTGACGTATGCTGGCACTGGTGTTAGCATGTACAGGCCAGCCAACTCGTGGGCCTACAAGTGGCCTGCTTGGGTGCCTGGAATGGCAGCAGTGGGCTGGGCAGATAGGTGGGTTCTCCAGCCCCTGGGTGGTGGGCATGGCATGGGCAATGGAAGGACCAGTGGTGGGAAAACTCTCTGGAAATCAAGCAGTTCACGTTGGTGTTGGTTATGAAGGGCTGTGCAGGCCAGACCTCAGACCTGCAAGTGGCACATACAGCTGGGTGCCAGCTATAGTGGCAGAGGCAGGTTGAGTGGGCCCAACCTCATATCCTGGGAGGAACACTGAGGTGCCAGTGGTGGTGAACTGGGTTGGGCAATCCCCAGGCCCCCGGATGGCATGCTTGGGTACTGGAGGTACGGAGCTGGGTCAGGCAGACCTGCCTTCAGGACCCCCAGTGGTGCCTGCAGGTGCTAGCTGTTATAAGCAGTGGCAAGGTGATCCCAGGCCACTGACAGGATGGTCAGGAGGGGGCAGCTGTGGCTGCATTGCAGCTCTACAGTGGTCAGTGGGAGCAGCCATAGGCAGGTAGCAGGGGGAGCGACAGCACATACTTCACTTGTGCCTTGCCCTGCAGCAACCCCTAGTGATGGCAGTTGTGGGCAGTGGAATGTCAGTGGGACTCCAAGGATGTAGAGATGCTGAGACTGTTGAGTCCCAGGGCAGGACACAGTCTGGTAAAAGTCAGGCTCCCAAAATGCACCATGCTGCAGCTTCTTAGGACTTGGGGGCTTGTGGGACCAAGCATGAGCTCTTTCTCTGGAGTAATTCCTCACAGTCCTCAGGAAGCTCCCTATATGTAGGGGCTCTCCCATGGCTAGAATTGTAGATGTCCATGGCAGGAAAGTGGACCACTAGGGGTCACTCATTTACCCTTTACCCACATTAGGTAGCCTCTCCAGACTCCTAGCCAATGCTAGTTGAACAGGCTGCTTCACTTCCTTCTCCCTTCTTGCTTTCAGTGGCTCCCATCACTTCTCTGTTGAATGTCAGTGAGGCACCAAGGATGTAGAGATGCAGAAACTGTTGAGCCCCAGGGCAAGACACAGTCTGGTAGAAGCCGGGCTCTCAAAATGTGCCATGCTGCAACTGCTTAGGACTTGGAGGTTTGTGGCACCCTGCATGAGCGCTCTCTCTCTTTCTCTCTCTCTCTCTCTCTCTCTTTCAGTGTTCTTATTTAGATAATCTATTCAAAGTGTGATCATCTACTCACTATTTTGGTTCCTCTCCATGGAAGAGGTGAATACCAGATACATCTAATAATCCATCTTGAAGCCCCTCCTCTTTAATCAATGTTTTATTGTTTTCAGTATAGGGATGTTTCATCTCTATGGTTAAATTTTTTCTTAAGTGTTTTAATTTTTGTTGTTATTGCAATGGGATTGGTTTCTTAATTCCTTTCCTGGATAGTTTATTGTTAGTGCATTGGAACACTACTGATTTTTGCACGTTGATTTTTTGTCCTGCAACTTTATTCCACTTATCAGTTCTAACAGTTTTTTAGTGTAGTCTAGGATTTTCTACATATCATGTCATTGGCAAACAATTCCAATCCTTCTTTTCCTATTAGGATGCCCTTTATTTATTTTTCTTGCCTAATAGCTCTGACTAGGACTTCCAGTAATATGTTGGAAAGACGTAGAGAGAAAGGACATGTTTGTCTTACTCCTGATCTTAGAGGAAAAGCTTTTAACTTTTCACCATTAAGTATGATGTTAACTGCAGCCTTGTCATATATGACCTTTATTGAGGTATATTACTTCTACGCCTAATTTGTTGAGAATTTTTATCATGAAAGAGTGTTGAATTTTGTCAAGTTCTTTGTCTGCATCTATTGAGATGACCATATAATTTTTGCCCTTTCTTCTGTCTATATGGTGTATCACATTTATTGATTTGTATGTTGAATCATTCTTGAATCCAAAGGATGAATAACATTTGATCATACTAAATGATCCTTTCCAATGTGCTATTGAATTTGGTATGCTTGTGTGTTGTTGAAAAATTTTGCATCCATGTTTCTCAGGGATACTGGCCTGTAATTTTCCGTTCTTATAGTGTCCTTGTTTGGCTTTGGGATCAGGGTAACACTGGCCTCATAAAATGAGTTTGGAAGTACTCCTTCCACTTCAATTTTGTGAAAGAGTTTTTGCAAGGTTGTTATTCTTTAAATGTTTGGTAGAATTCAGGTGTAAAGCCATTAGGTCCTGGGCTTTTCTTTGATCAGAGCCTTTTTATTATTGATTCAATCTCCTTGCTTGTTATTAGTTATTTAGATTTTCTATTTCTTCATGATTCAGTCTTGATAGGTTATATGTTTCTAGGAATTTGTCCATTTCTTCTAGGTTATCCAATTTGTTGACATATAATTGTTTCTAGTAGTTTCTTGTGATCCTTTGTATTTCTGCGGTATAAGTTGGGATGTCTTCTCTTTCATTTCTGGTTCTATTTATTTGAATCTTCCCTCTTTTTTGTCTAGTTAAGAGTTTGTTGATTTTGTCGATCTTTCCGAAAACCAACTCTTAGTGGTATTAATTTTTTCTATTGCTTTTATAGTCTATATGTCATTTATTTGTGCTCTGATGTTTGTTATTTCTTTCCTTTGCTAACTTTGGGTTTAGTTTTTCTTCTTTTTCTAGTTTCTTGAGTTATAATTTTAGGTTGTTTATTTGTAATCCTTCTTATTTTTTGATATTGGTATTCATTGCTATAATTTCCTTCTTAGAACTGCTTTTGTTGTAGCTTAGAAGTTTTAATAGGTTGTGTTTCCATTTTCATTTGTCTTGAGATCATTTTTATTTCTTTTTCAATTTATTTGACTCATGAATTGTTCTGGAGCTTGTTAATTTCCACATTTTTGTGAATTTTCCAAGATTTCTCTTATTTTCTAGTTTTATACTATTGTTTTTAGAAAGATAATTAATATCATTTCAGTCCTGTTAAATTTGTTAAGGCTGGTTTTATGGCCTAACATATGATTTACCCTGGAAAATGTTTCATGTGCACTTGAGAAGAATGTGTATTCTGCTACTGTTGGATGGAATCTGTGTATTTGTCTGGTGGGTCCATTTGTTCTAATGCGCAATGCAAGTCCAGTGTTTTCTTATTGATTTTCGTCTGAACGTTGTGTCCATTGTTGAAAGTGGGATTAGTAAAGTCCACTACTATTATTACATTACAATCTATCTCTCCCTTCAGATCATTTAATTTTTTATTTATATATTTAGGTTCTCCAAATTTGGGCACATATGTATTTATAATTGTTACATCCTCTTGATGAACTAACTCCTTTCTCTACATATTGACCTTCTTTGTCTTATTTTACAGTTTTTGACTTAAATTCTACTTTGTCTGATTTAAGTATAGCTACTCCTGCTATCTTTTGGTTTCCATTTGCATGGAATATCTTTTTACATCCCTTTACCTTCAGTGTATGTGTGTCCTTAAGAATGAAGTAAGTCTGTTACATGCAGCATATCATTGTGTCTTTTTTTATCTATTCAGCCACTCTATGTCTTTTGATTGAATAATTTAATTCATTTACATTCAAAGTAATTATTGATAGGTAAAGACTTACCACTCCAATTTTGCAATTTGTTTAAGGTTCTTTTGTAGATCCCTTGTTCCTTTCTTCCTCTCTTGCTGTTCTGCCTTGTGGTTTGATGGTTTTCTGTAGTGGTGTGCTTTGAACCTTTTTATGTTTTGTGCAGGTACTACAGGTTTTTGCTTTGTGGTTATAATGAGGCTTATATAACAATTCTTACATTTATAATAGGCTTTTACAGAGTGGTAACAACTTAACCCTGATTATATTTTAAAACTATACATTTTTACTCCCCCTCCCCTACATTTCATGATTTTGGTGTCAAAATTTACATTTTTTTTTTGTAACTTACATCTCTCAACAAACTATTGTAGTCACAGCTCTTTTTGATAGTTTTGCCTTTTAACCCATATACTAGAGGTAAAATTACGTTACACACCACTGTTAAAATACTAGAGTGTTCTGAATATGACTACATATTACTTACACCATTGGGTTTTGTAATTTCATATTTTTTTTTATTAGTTAGCAGCCTTTATTTCAGCTTAAAGAACTCCCTGTAGCAGGCCTTGTGATAAGCTCCCTTAGCTTTTGTTTGTCTGGGAAAGTTTTTATTTCGTCCTCATTTTTGAAGAATAGCTTTGCTAGGTGACGTTTTCTTAGCTGACAATTTTTTTTTTTCAGCACTTTTAATATATCATCCCATTCTTTCCCGGCCTGCAAAGTTTCTGCTAAGAAATCTGCTGATAGCTGCATTGGGACTCCCTCTTATGTGATGAGTCTCCTTTCTCTCACTGCTTTCAGAATTCTTTTTTTGTCTTTTTCTTTTTGGTCTTTGATTTTCAATAATCTGGTTAGGATGTAACTTGGTGAACTCCTCTTTGGGTTGAATTTTATTGGAGTTCTCTGGGCTTCTGGTACCTGGATGTTGGCATCCTTCCCCGGATTTGGGAAGTTTTCAGTTATTATTTCTTAAAATATGCTTCCTGGCCTTCTTTCTCTTCTCCTTCTGGTATTTTTGTTATGCAAAAGTCAGTTCTCTTGATAGTACCCCACACCACAATTCCTGTAGACTTTCTTCATTCTTTCTAATTTATTTCTTTATGATTCTCTTACTATAAAATTTAAAATGTTCTCTCTTTGAGCTCACTGATTCTTTCTTCTGCTTGATTGAGTCTGCTGTTGAAGCCTTCTATTGAATTATTCTATTAAGCAATTGTCTTTTTCATTTCTATGTTTTCTATTTGGTTTTTGTTTATTTGTTCTTATTTTTGTGAAACTTTTCATTTTTTTCACGTATTGGCTTCCAAATTTTATTTAATTTTCTATCCTTATTTTTTTAAACAGGTCACTGAACTTCTTTAAGAGATTTATTCTGAATTCTTTCTCATTTTATAGATCTCTGTTTCTTTAGGGTCCATTACCTTTGCTGTGAGGTTGGGTGGTACTACAGTTGGGGGCTGCTGTCCAGTGAGACCATTCACTGGACTCTGCAGTCTGGCTGACCTATTGGCCAGGCACTGATTACCTCTAATCCAGCAGAGTCACAGACTGTATTCCCTGGCTGTGCAGTACTACTATTTGGATTCTAGAGTTGGACAAGCCTGTGGACTGGGCTTTAAGCTTAGGCAGAGTCATTGCTTGGAATTTTCAAGACTAGAGGCTATGCTCCATAGGAATACATAGTTGAGGCTTGCCGCCTTGCCTGGGCAGAGTCTTGCGTGGGCTCTGCGACTAGGCTGAGTCACTGTTTCAACTCCCAGGTTGGGCAGGGCCAGTCCCTATGCTGTACAAAAAAAAAAAAAAAAAAAAACAGTGGCAGGCATTTCCCTGCTAGAGCACAATCTTGAGGTAAGCTCTGAGGTAGGGCCAAGTCACTGTTTGGGCTCCCAGGTCAGGCAGGTCCAGCCCCTATGGTCCGCAGAAATACACGGTGGCATACATTTCCCTGCCTGGGTGGACCATTGTGGTACGCTGTGAGGTTGGTTGGAGTGGCTGGCTAGGGACTCAAGCCAGGTAGAACTTCCCACTGTATTTCTGGGAGCAATCAGCTCAGCTTTGCGGGTAGGCTATAACATTGGCCTGGTATCTTTGATCAGGTGCCACCATTGTCAGGAATACACAGCTACCACCAAGATCTGTATAGTGGTCACTATGAATCCTTCCCCCTTTTTTGTTTTTACCTGACTCCAAACACTCTAGTCCCACCATTACCCATAGTATTCCCCATAAGGCAAGATAGGAGTGGGTGTCCCATGATGCTGGGGAAGCTGGATGTCCAACCAGGCTCACTTTTCCTATTATAGAAACCATAGACCTGGGGAATTTCCTCTGTGTGGGACTGTGCTGACATGGTTAAAGTGAGACAGTTCCTCTTACCCTTCTAATATAGTTTTTCATTTCTGTGGTCCATGTAGGTATCTCAGTCTCATTTCCAAGTTTTGCAGTTTTCACAAAGGTGTTCTTGTCTGAATAGTTGCTAGTTGGACTTTCTGTGTGGGGGACTGAAGCCTAAGACCTCCTATTCTGCCATCTTGCTGATATTACTCCCATCCAAGTCTTTATATAAAGCCCAAACCGTTCCAATTTTTTCTCCTATAGCCTCCTAACCTCAAGTTGAATTCAACATAACAAATCTAATATAACCAAAGCTTTGAACCATTCTTTGGGAGATTTGAAAGACTAGAAAACGAACCAGACCGCGCTGAATTTTTTAACAGAGTCATCACACAAGCTAATGGCAAAAATGACGTCTCAAGGGGCTTCAACTTCTGAATTGCAGCTGTATATCTGCAAGCTAAACATGGTTTCTACATTCACTTACCATAAATATTGTTGTCCCCATAGTAATTATTACACGCCTACTATATGCCACGTACTGTGCTAGATGATAAAGACATAATGACTAATGCAAGGTCTCTGTTTCTGAAGAATTTCCAGATTAAAGGGAAGCAAATAATCACACTAAAGTAATAGATAAAAATGCTATACAGTGGTCTGGACTAAGTGCTGTGGGAACAGAAGGAAACAGCTGACTGTATGAGTAAAGCTGAGAAAGCTTCCTGTGAAGGTGACCTTTCAGCTGGGTCTTGGAGAATGGATAGAAAATGCCTGTAATGTCCTCTAGAAATTTTTCAACACATGCAAAATTTTTGTTATGCTATTAATCTAGTGTTTTATATGCCCTTATCTGAAAAAAAAGCAGAATCAAGTAAATACCAAAAAGGCACTAAATTTGCTATAAAGCTATTTAGAAAATAATGGACATGAGCATGCAATGTGAGAAATTTATGGGCATTCTTTATGCTGCATTTTTGACAAAAAAAAAAATTAAGAAAATATTATATTGTTGACCCTAATTGATCTAGCAATAGTTATAATCTTTCTGTTATATGTTGCTGTATCAAACAACAGACTCATTTCTTCATAAAGGTTGGGCTAAGCTATAAAATTATTTAATTATAGAGATATAAATTGTCCCCAATATATAGTTTGTGAATGTTGATGTTAGGCCTGGCTGAGTTTAATCACTCCTGGCTTAAAATTTTTCTTTTTTTTAAATGGTTTGGAAAGAGTTCCCACAACTTCCTTTGGTAATCTGTCTTTTGTCATCCATGGTCTTAGATGTCATCTGTTAAGCGAAGCAAAGTGGTATTTTAATGTGCAATTACTAGTAAAAACAAACTGGAAACCCAGAAGACTAGGGTGGGATTTCTTAAAAGCTTGAATTCCTCTGAAACAGCAGCTTATCAGCAAATGGCCTGTGAACCAGCTTTGGATCCCACATATTTTACTCCATCTCTGAATGAGCAAAGAGCTTTTATCTCAGCATGATTTATCAAGTGATTACAAAGACACTTTATTACTTGATTTCCAGGCTGACCATAACCTGCTGTGATAAATTGAAACTTCTTCTGTCAGTTTAGTGGGAAATGGACAGAACCAAAATAACAGGAATAAAATTTCTATTTCAGGAATAAACAAGACATTCACAGAAGACAGCTTTCTACCCTTCTATCCTTGGACTTTATTGCTAGTCTTTTAGGAATTGACAAACACATTTTCCTACCTTCTACACCTGCTTACACGCCAAATTAGCCAAATAGATTTATTGCTTATGTTTGTGGGTTCTCTGTGCTTTTGTAGAACTAACAGTGTTATATTATTTTGTTAAAATTACATTCACTGTTCAAGAAATATTACTTTAATTTCAATTTCTCTCTATTGAGTTTCTTGATATTTAATTCTTGCTTTAATTCCTTTAAATTAGACGTTCCAATCTCCCCTCCCCCAACAGGATTGGCTTTGGTATGCTAAAAACAAAACAAAACAAAAAACACCGCATATCATTAAATGCAGGATGAACTTTGAAGGTATCCAGAGGTACTTGCAAATGCTTTTTCCAGTGTAATTTGGCCACAAAAGAGGAGCAAAACCATACTGAGCTTAAATTAGTACTGAAAGTTTCCAGATCTTCTACTAGTTGCTTAGTTATCACCAGTTCACTGGACTCTCAGAGTGGCATAAAATAATTATTTTACTGGAACCAACTAAGTCACTGGTTTTATGTAAGCACTTTCCAAAGAGGCACAAAGTCAAAATCTTATTTCTTCTCATATGAAAGGTTAATTACATATGAAAGCCCAGGAATTGAGCAGAGATTTAGGATGGTGGCCCATGATAACTGATATTAGGGATTAGCAGGCCTCTGGCCCCCACTGCCTCCAACATTTGCCAGCTCTAGCCTAACCACTTCCTGGGAGCCTTTTTGCCAAGAGTCTTGAAACCAGAGCCTTCCCCTGGGTCCCAGAGCATTTCCCAAAATAAATCCAGACCAAGAAATGAGTTCATCCTGGCCAACTCCTTCTAGAGAGGATAGAGGTAAACTCTTTCCTCCAAGTTTATGGTTCCTTAGAAGTGTGATAAATCCCTACTTTGGTAACTCTTTTTCAAAGAGAGTTCACCTGGGGCTGCTACTATTTCCAAAGCCTGTGAAAAGTTCAGAGTCTTATGATGTCATCAAACCTGAGAAACACGCCAATACAAGTCAGGTGGATCCTTACTGTGTAGTCTAAATGCAGTTCCATCTATCATTCATTATTTTGGCAAATTTACAGGTAGCCAATCCCACTATGCAGAGGTGAAATTGAGCTTCAGCAGATCATGCTGGCTATAAGAAGCCCATCGGAGAGCAGCACAGCCGTGTAGCCAAGGGCTAGAGCTCTGGACCCAACTTTATGAACCTGGGCATGACATAACCTCTCTGTGCCTCAGTACCTTCATCCATAAAATGGGGATAATAATAGTACTTATTTCACAGGTGGTTTTGAAGAATGAATGTGTTAATACCTGTAAAGTGCTTAGAATGCTGCCTGAAACATTGTCAATGCCACACAAATATTTGCTACTGTTATTTTTGAGCATAGCCAACAGACTGGGGCATCTAAAACTTTCTGCAAGGGCCAGACATGATGGCTTACGCCTATAATCCCAGGACTTTGGGAGGCTGAGGCAGGGGAATTGCTTGAGACCAGGAGTTCAGGACCAGCCTAGGCAACATAGAGAGACCCCCCAGACTCTACAGAAAAACGAAAACAAAAACCCCTCTGTATGATATAATTAAAAACAAATAAAATTGCACCTGAATAGGCTTCAGCTTTGATTGGATTTCCTTAGGTATCTCGCTGTAATATTACAGCATATCACTACACATTTCACATTTGGTTATTGTTCAAAAGCAACTATTTGAACACTTCTCAAACTGGTCTTAACAGAAGACTATTCCAGGAGTTAACTGTGTTCCAGCAAAGATTTTTTCCCCTGGCCTAATTGGCTTTTTTTGAGTTTTTTTGGGTTTTTTTTTTGACAGATTCTCATTCTGTCGCCCAGGTTGGAGTGCAGTGGCATGACCTCAGCTCACTGCAACCTCCACTCTCTCGGTTCAAGCGATTCTCCTGCCTTGGCTTCCTGAGTAGCTAGGATTACAGGCACGTGCCACCATGCCCAGCTACTTTTTGTATTTTTAGTAGAGATGGGGTTTCACCATGTTGGCCATGCTGGTCTCAAACTCCTGACCTCAGGTGAATCTGCCCAGCCTCAGCCTCCCAAAGTGCTGGGATTACAGGCATGAGTCGCCACGCCCTGTCTTAATTGGTTTCTTGACTCCAGGACTTACAGAGTTTTGAGCAAGAGGCAAAAATCTGAGATTTATCAGCAAATAGATAAATAAGTCCTTAACTCCAAGACTTATCTAATTACTGATAAATCTCAGATTTTTACCTCTTGCTCAAAACTCCCTTATGGCCTTCAG
Organism: Symphalangus syndactylus; assembly: GCF_028878055.3. Taxonomy (NCBI): domain Eukaryota; kingdom Metazoa; phylum Chordata; class Mammalia; order Primates; family Hylobatidae; genus Symphalangus; species Symphalangus syndactylus. Next base: position 108,099,170 of record NC_072425.2, read on the forward strand.
GCCTGTTTACCCTACTACTCACCTTCCACCTACACATCTCACAGGTTCCTCAAACTCAACATGTTCATAACGTTACTCATTTTCTTCTCCCCAAACCTGTGTTTTCTATCTCAGGAAATGCACCATCATCCATTCACCCAATGCTGAAACCTAAGGGACCGTAGCTCTTCTTTTTATTTTACCTTCCACAATGCCCAGAGCCAAAATCCCAATTTTCCTCAAGATCAGTCAAATTTACTTTCTAAACATCTCTAAAAACCTACCATTTTCTCTTTTCCTGGGCTAGTCTCTGCTCTTGTGCAAGACACCATCATCTTTTGCCTGCATAACTAGAACTCCAGGCTTGCCCCGTTGGTATTTTCTCCACTCTGCAGAGGGATCTTTCTAAAACTCAAATCTGATTACAACATCCCCAGACCTAAAACCCCCCAGTGGCTTCCACTACCCCAACTCTTCATCATGACAGCAAGGTCCTCCACGATCTGGCGCCTGCCAGGTTCTGCAGATGGTGCTTTCACACCTCTATATCCAACAACTCTCAGGGTCATAAAGAAGCCACACTCCCTTAGAACATATTACTCGCTTATCTGAAACACTTCACCCCACCACACACATATACCATTTACCCTACACACACTTTTGCCTTGCTCATTTTTTTCTCCTACTTCAGGTCTCAGCTTAAAAATCTCTTCCTCTGGGAAGTTTTCCTAGATGCCTAACCTTAATAATACCGGGTTAGAAGCACCTTCTTTGTTTTTTGTTTTTTGTTTTTTGTTTTTTTTAGTAGAGATAGGGTTCTGCAACGTTGCCCGGACTGGTCTCAAACTCCTGGGCTCAAGCGATCCACCCACCTTGCCCTCCCAAAGTGCTGGGATTACAGGCATGAGCCACCACACCCGGCCTCCTTTTTTTTTTTTTTTTTTTTTTTTTGCGGGGGAAATAAATCTTTTCTTTCTCTTTTTCTCTTTTTGGAATAAATCTTTTCTTCTCTTTTTCTCTCTTTTTTTTTTTTCTTTGAGATGGAGTTTTGCTCTTGTTGCCAAGGCTGGAGTGCAATGGCACGATCTCAGCTCACCACGACCTCCACCTCCCAGGTTCAAGAGATTCTCCCACCTCAGCCTCCCGAGTAGCTGGGATTACAGGCATGTGCCACCACGCCCAGCTAATTTTGTATTTTTTATTTTATTTTTTTTTTTTAGTAGAGACAGGGTTTCTCCATGTTGGTCAGGCTGGTCTTGAACTCCCAACCTCAGGTGATCCACCCATCTCAGCCTCCCAAAGTCTGGGATTACAGGCGTGAGCCACTGTATCCGGCCCTCTTTTTCTCACACATGCTGTCTTTCCTCAACATAAAATTTCCCCCAAAAACAATAATTGTTTAATTGTCTGCCTCTTCCACCAAATAGTAAGCTCATTAATACATGAACTGTGTTCTTAAATTAACCATTATATCCCTTGAGCCTATCACTTGGCAAGCTCATAAAAGGCACCCAACAGTATTTTGAATAAATGAATTAATGTATACGATGATTGCCTTAGATTTTAAGTATTCTTAATTAGTGGATATATCTATTGACTCCCAAGAGGAAAGAGCATACTCAAAATAGGATAATTCAAGGATAGTTGACTTACAAAGAGATTATATACAAATGTGGGGTGTAAGAGAACTACTAATAATGGGATAGTAACTTAAACTGTTATCACCCTTAGGCTGGAAATATTTACAGGAAAAGGAAGGATAAAGAGTCAGGTAGAGTCAGCCACTTCAGAGGAACATTGACCTTTGGTTAAAAGACACAGCCAGCTCAAGACCACTATATCAGTCAAGGCTCAAACAGAGAAACAGAACTAGTAAGAGCTATATATTGCGAGATTTGTTGCAAATAATTGGCTTATGTGATCGTGGGGGCTGACAAAGCAAGTCCAAAATCTGTATGGCAGGCCATTGTAAAAAGGGCAGACTAGAACAGTCAGGCACAGGGTGAAGCAACAGTCCATAGGCAGAATTAGTTCTTCTTCTTGGAAGCTTCAGTTATCTCTTAAGGCCTTTCAACCAATTGAGTCAGACCCACCAGATTCAGATAATCTCTCTCCCTTGCTTACAGTCAATTGGTTATGGACTTTAATCACATCTACTAAATACTTTCACAGCAATACCTAGATTTGTGTTTAACTGAATAACTGGGGACTACTGTCTAGCCATGTTGACACATAAAAATTAACCATCTCTGATATCTTGAAAAGAGGGATCCAGGGAATACACATCCTGACCTCACTCTTCTTCCTCCTTGTTTCCCTCTTATCCACTTCCAGGGCTCTCCATCAGCTGAGCCCAACCAGTTGTTAGAAGGTGGAGAATTCATTGATGGAGTCCTTACAGGTTACTGGATTCCACAGATTGCCTGGAGTGTGGGGGAGGAAGCTAGAACCAAGCTCCAGACCACAGTCTGTGGGTTGGGGGGCAGAACTCTCAAAAAGGTGAATCCCTACAGTATAAGGATTCATATTGTGCCATTTTGAAGAAAGAAGCCCCTTAAGGAGGAGAGAAGCCCCAAAATTAGAAAGGAAGGTTAGAAACAGGGGTGTGTCCACCAATGCCTCCCCTATACAAAGTTTGTCTTTCATGTGTGTGTGCTTTTCTTTTGGGCATGGGAACAGATCCATGCAGGGTAGACTTTCAAATATTGCCCCACTAAGTCAGAAATCTCATTAATCACACCAAAAGTTCCTGGTCATTTGGATTCACCTCTATGCGCATGTGTGGTGTGGCATGTGGCATGCAGAGCCAGAGCAGTATCTAGGGATGTGGCATGGCCCACATCCTCCTTCCTGTGGATATCCACATGGGGAAGCTGCAGCCTAGGGAATCAGGGCCAGCCAGTCACAAAGTGGGAGAAATGGCCATCAGTTAGACAACTCAGGTACTGTGGGGTAAGTTCACCTGTCAGGCTTTCCCAAGTGCAAAACAATAGAGTGACACTGGAAAAGGGTAGAGTGTCTCCTGGATGGTATCTATTTTTCATCGTTAAGAGTTCAGACTCTGGAGTTACACTGTTAAGGTCAAAATCCCTGCTTCAACGCTTGCAGGCTGCAGAATCTTAGACAAGTTTCTTAACCTATAAACACAGAATTGGGGTTAGTGGGAGACTAAATGAATTAATAAAGATTTCACAACAGTACCTAGCATAAATGTCCAATCAATGCTGTCAAGCTAATATTATTATTATCGAAAGCAAACTGATGTTTTCAATTTCCTAAATATAATAAACAGCAAGCAGGGCCAAATCCAGTCTGTCACCTGTTTTGTAAATAAAGTTTTACTGGAACATAGGCACATCCAACCACTTACATATTGTCTGTGGCTGCTTTCACTCTGCAGAGTTGAACAGCTGCCACAAAGACAGTATGACCCACAAAAATTAAAATACATACTCCCTTAATAAAGAAAGTGTACTGACCCTTAATTTAGAAAATGGAAGTGATAATTTGAAAGATATTAAATAAAACAGCTTTATATTCACAAGAATAAATGTCTAATCACAATGAGTAAAACTTGATTTTTACCAAAGAAATCTTGTCACTTATTACCAGTATTCAGAAACAAATGTATTTTCATTCATAGTCCTTTACCTGCCTTTATTTATTTATTGCCTTGACTAAAAAGTCTGGATTGACTTGACTAAGAAGATTTCAAAGCTGGATTTTAAAGATGAAGAGTCAGAAAATACCCTTTCCTTAAGTTGCATATGCATAACTTTGATCCCACTCTGCCTATGGCAAATTGGTTCAATAGGTTAGAGAAGGGTGCAACTAAAGCCAAAGTCAACACTCTGACCCCTGACTGGTTTTGTTCTGTATCATGACCTTGAATACAGACCAACAGCTAATTCCAGTCAGCTCTTCCACCAAGGGATGCAGGTGCTCACAGTGATATCCCAAGGGAGACTTTGAGCTCTTCAGAACTGATCAAAACTATAGGTATAATCATTCCAGAAACATACACTTACATGGTGGTTCAGAAACATCCTGTTAACTTATGATAGATGACTTATTTTCATGGAACGCACTACAACGTGTAATCACGGAACATGGTTTGACCAAATGGGAGTTCAACTGATAGGTGGGGTCAGTTAGAGATAGAAGAATTATTAAGCTATTTAAAACTTCTCACTAATCTGTCTATCCTTCATTACAATGTTTCTCCTACCTTCCCCTAGTTGACTGATTACTACATGTTCTGACCTTGACTTGACAAGTCTGCCTTGTTTTCTAAGTCCTGACTTAAACATGGCAACCTGCGTCTGATCTCCATCTTTCCTACATTATACCCTCCATGCTTTTATACAAATTGGTAACTTGACCCTAAATCTCTGTTACTTGATGAGTACCTCCCACACACATAAAGCATCCTCCAATGAAAACAGCCTATAGCATAAATGGGATCCAATATGAAGAAGGTCAGATATTAAATATTATATTTCCTGACTTCATATTGTAGTCAGTACCATATTTATGATTAATCTGTAATAAAATCTTAACATGAATTACATTTATAAAATGTGGACATTTGGGGAAATTCTTTATTTCTAAAACACAATGTCCTGTCTCTTAGCCAAGCACACTTATTTCACAGAGCTGGTATGCAATTAATGTATTTGGAACACATGACTGATTAAAAATAGCAGCACTGTTCAGTTCTAACTTTGTTCTTTTGCCAATTTTGAAGGTTCATGAGAGCAAAGGATTGAACGATCATAGTAACTAGATAAAACCAATGCTTACGTATGTTTATCTGCTTTGTCTCATTGAACATGCCCACATCTATATATGTAATTCAAATCAGGTACTGCTACAGGCATACATTCTCAGTTCAGTAGATCATTTATGACACTTAACATCATCACTTAAGATTTTTTATTGATAACATATTTGATATATTAGGTTACTTTATCAAATGTGCTTATTTTAATAGAACTTGACTTGATAATAACAATAAAGCATAATCCAGAGAGTTGGTCAACAAAGTGAACCTTTATTTTTTATGCTTACTATAACTTAAACCTTATCCTTCCCAAAATTCCTTTTGAATTTTATTCTCTAGGACAGGTTTCTTTCCAGGAAAAAAAAAAATTGTGATCTGTTAAATTTTATTTATTTTATTTGTTTGGGTTGTTTGCCTAATCTTATAAGCTATTTCTGCCTTGCCAATTCCCCAAACCAAATGTAACAAAATATTTATCTCCTTTGCTTCTAAGCTCCTATAACAGTTAAATTAAATAACTGTATTGATCGATTTAATTACAAATTTGTTGGGTACTTCATACTTGACCAAATATGGTTCAACTATCTGTAGTCAGCTCCCAGTTATTCTCCATGCCTACATTCTTTGGCTGAACTGATGATGAAACCTCCTGCTTCAGAAAAAAATATGCTTCACTTTGCCTCCAACCAACTCTAGACCTCCATAATACCAGTATTCTCTCTCCTCTATTTAAATTCCCCCTCTTCACTCTCTCCCTTCAAGCTATAAACAGGCTTAAGTTTCTCTGATTCTAAAAGTTTTTAAATGAATACATAAAATTAAAATAAAAAGTGAACCTTATTTTCTCTATGCACTCTCTCTCAACCTACATCCGATTCTCAAACTTGTTAACTGGCACGCATCTTAAAAGCGTAGTCGATGGAGATTATCTCTACTGTCTACTTCAGGGAATTCTTTACTTCTGATTTCTTCTCCACCATTCTGCAGAAATTATTTTGGTACTATGACTAGTTTATCTTCCTATGGTATTTGACTCGACTGAACATTCCCCAATGTTGGGGATGAGGCATTTCCATTTTTTTCTGGCTATGTGCTTTCATGTGGAACAAGGATCCCTAAAGTAGCACTTTCTTTGCCCTCCACAGGGAAAGAATAAATTTTCTCATTAGTTTGAGAGAAGGAGCAGAGCTTTGCTTCTCAGCCTCTTCCTTACAGAGAAGATGCATTCTTCCTTGCCTCTGCTTGCTATAAGGCGACTTGTGGCAAATATATCAGAGACCACCCTTATAAAACCGTCTTGTTTTGTTTGCAAACCAGCTTAACTAACAAACGTAAAGGTATATGCTTTAATCTTTATTCATATATAACAGAGATTGGTTTAGGGGTAGGAAGGTTCTTAAGAGTAATGCATTTTTATCTTTATTTTTTTACTTTTAAAAACATTATCAGTTTGGGAGGCCAAGGTGGGTGGACCACTTGAGGTCAGGAGTTTGAGACCACCCTGGCCAACATGGTGAAACCCCGTCTCTGCTAAAAATACAAAAATTAGCTGGGCCTGGTGATGCACACCTGTAGTCACAGCTACTCAGGAGGCTGAGGCAGGAGAATTGCTTGAACCTCAGAGTTGGAGGTTGCAGTAAGCCGAGATCGCGCCACTGCACTCCAGCCTGGGCAACAGAGCAAGACTCCAACTTGAAAAGAAAAAAAACATTGTTAGTTTTAATTAAAAAATCATAGTTGTATACATTTATAAAGTACAGTGTAATGTTTTGATACATGTATACAAAGTGGAATGATTAAGTCAAGCTAATTAAGATATTAATCACCTCACCATTTTTTGTGGCAAGACATTTGAAATTTACTCTCCCATTTGTTTGAAAATATACTATACATTATTATTGCCTATAGTCACCCTGCTCTACAATAGACCTCAACATTTATTTTTCTTGTCTAATTGAAACTTGTATCCTTTGATTAACAAATCCTCATTCTTCTCCTCTTCCCTCGTGATATGGTTTGGCTGTGTCTCCACCCAAATCTCATCTTGAATTGTAACTCCCACAATTCCCACACATCGTGGGAGGAAGCCAGTGGGAGTTGACTGAATTATGGGGGCGGGTCTTTCCTGTGCTGTTCTCGTGATAGTGAATGAGTCTCACAGGTTTTAAAAAGGGGAGTTTCCCTGCACAAGCTCTCTTCTCTTGTCTGTCACCACATGAGACATGCCTTTCACCTTCTACCATGGTTGTGAGGCCTCCCCAGCCACGTAAAACTGTAAATCTGATAAACCTCTTTCTTTTGGCAATTTCCCAGTCTCTGGTATGTCTTTATCAGCAGCATGAAAATGGACTAATTCAGTAAATTGGTACCAGTAGAGGGCGTGTTGCTGAAAAGATACCCAAAAATGGGGTGGGCATGGTGGCTCATGCCTGTAATCCCAGCACTTTGGGAGGCCAAGGTGGGTGGATCACCTGAGGTCAGGAGTTCAAGACCAGCCTGGCCAACATGGTGAAACCCTGTCTCTACTAAAAATACAAAAAAATTAGCCGGGCATGGTGGTAGGTTCCTGTAATCCCAGCTACTTCAGGAGGCTGAGGCAGGAGAATCACTTGAACCTGGGACACAGAGGTTGCAGTGAGCCGAGATCGTGCCATTGCACTCCAGCCTAGCGATGAGCAAAATTCTGTCTCAAGAAAAAAAAAAAAAAGATACCCAAAAATGTGAAAGCGATGTTGGAACTGGGTAACAGGCAGAGGTTGGAAGAGTTTGGAGGGCTCAAAAGAAGATAGTAAAATGTGGGAAAGTTTGGAACCTCCTAGAGACTCGTTTAATGGCTTTGACAAAAATGCTGATAGTGGTATGGACAATGAAATCCAGGCGGAGGTGGTCTCAGATGGAGGTGAGGAAGGGAACTGGAGCAAAGGTGACTTGCTATGTTTTAGCAAAGAGACTGGCAGCATTTTGCCCCTGCCCTAGAGATTTGTGGAACTTTGAACTTGAGAGAGATGATTTAGGGTATCTGGTGGAAGAAATTTCTAAGCAGCATAACATTCAAAATGTGACTTGGGTGCTGTTAAAGGCATTCAGCTTTAGAAGGGAAACAGAGCATAAAAGTTTGGAAAATTTGCAGCCTGACAATGTGATAAAAAATAAAATAACTTTTTCTGAGGTGAAATTCAAGCTGGCTGCAAAAATTTGCACAAGTAACAAGGAGCCAAATGTTAATCCCCAAGACAATGGGAAAATGTCTTCAGGACATGTCAGAGGTCTCCAAGGCAGCCCCTCCCATCACAGGCCCAGAGGCCTAGGAGGAAAACATGGTTTTGTGGGCCAGGCTCAGGGTTCCCGTACTATGTGCAGCCTAGGGACTCAGTGCCCTGCATCCTAGCCTGTCTACCCATGGCTGAAAGGGGCCAACATAGAGCTCAGGCCATGGCTTAAGAGGGTGCAAGCCCAAAACCTTGGCAGCTTCCATGTGGTGTTGAGCCTGTGAGTGCACAGAAGTCAAGAATTTGGGTTTGGGAACCTCCAATAGATTGCAGAAGATGTATGGCAATGCCTGGATGCCCAAGCAGAAGTTTGCTGCAGGGGCGGGGATCTCGTGGAGAACCTCTGCTAGGGCATTGTGGAAGGGAAATGTGGGGTCAGAGCCCCCACACAGAGTCCCTACTGGGGCACCACGTAGTGGAGCTGTGAGAAGAGGGCCACTGTCCTCCAGACCCTAGAATGATAGATCCACCAATAGCTTGTACCATGTGCCCGGAAAAGTCACAGACACTCAACACCAGCCCATGAAAGCAGCCAGGAGGGAGGCTGCACCCTGCAGAGCCACAAGACCAGAGCTGCCCAAGACTCTGGGAACTCACCTCTTGGATCAGCATGACCCAGTACTTGACATGGAGTCAAAGGAGATCATTTTGGAGCTTTAAGATCTGACTGCCCTGCTAGATTTTGAACTTGCATGGAGCCTGTAGCCCCTTTGTTTTGGCCAATTTCTCCCATTTGGAACAACTGTATTTACATAATGTCAGTACCTGCATTGTATCTAGGAAGTGACTAACTTGCTTTTGATTTTACAGGCTCAGAGGGGAAGGGACTTGCCTTGTCTCAGATGACATGTTGGACTTGGACTTTTTAGTTAATGCTGAAATGAGTTAAGACTTTGGAGGACTGTTGGGAAGGCATGATTGGTTTTGAAATGTGAGGACATGAAATTTGGAGGGGCCAGGGACAGAAAGATATGGTTTGGTTTTGTCCCTACCGAAATCTCATCTTGAATTGTAACTCCCACAATTCCCACATGTCGTGGGAGGAACCTGGTGGGAAGTGATTGAATTATGGGGGTGAGTTTCCTGCACTGCTCCTGTGATAGTGAATGAATTTCATGAGATCTGATGGTTTCAAAAAAAGGAGTTTCCCTACACAAGCTCTCTTCTCTTGTCTGCCGCCATGTGAGACATGGCTTTTACCTTCTACCATGATTGTGAAGCCTCCCCAGCCACATGGGACTGTAGGTCCAATAAACCTCTTTCTTTTGTAAATATCCCAGTCTCAGGTATGTCTTTATCAGCAGGGTGAAAATGGACTAATATACCTTGTAACCACCATTCTACTCTCTACTCCCACTAGTTGGACTCTTTTAGATTCCACATGCAAGTGATAGTATGCAGTATTTGTCCTGGTAACAGTGATCAGTTGATCTTCATTTGCCCCTCTCTCAGCTGGTGCCAAAGTCCATGGGGCAAAGAGGTTTTCTTAATTGATCCCTCCTCCCAAAACTCTAAAACCCACCTCTTCAAACTCTTCCTATGTCTGTCTTCTCCTGTGTCACAGGACTGTAGATACTATATTGTAGTACAAATTGCATTGCATTTTATGAATTTTTCTAATTATAAAAGCAATTCTTCTTACAGAAAACTTTTAAAATAAAATAAGTACAAATATAAATATAAAAATTTGTAAGCTTAGAGCCAATCCAAAGATATACATCTTTAACATTTTGAAGGCTTTCTTAGTAGTTTTTCTTCCTAAGAGTATAATAAAAATTGTATATACATGCACACGTTTTTTTCAACATTAGAATCAAACTTTACATAGTTATAAAAAGTCAAACTGTTTATTGTTGCTTTTTACCATTTGGTAGCAATTTACACACAGGCTTCAATCATCAGAATACCCTGGAGTCAGTAGAAAAAGCTTTTATAAATAGTTTTATACAATAGAAACTTCCCAGTAGCCAAAAATTAGGCTGTTAAAAAAAAAAAAAAGCAAAATATACTTTTCTGAGAACACTTAACTTCGAACAAAGCACTGAAACACCAAAGCAGAATGAAAATGTCATTTCAACTCCACAAAAAGTAGTCATGATAAAAGGTGTAAAAGTCACCTAACTTCAAAGGCCCTCCTCCCTTTTTAAACATGAGTGCAAATACTAACTTGGAAAGATCTCCAAAATATATATAACGTAAAAACAGATAATTTCACAATCACATGTATATGTAGAAATATCCTATCTAGACAATAAAAGAAAAAATCACTTATGTGGTAAATACATGTACTTATATGAGAAAAGATCAGGAGAGACATACATCAATTCTCACCAGAGGTTGCACTTATTAATGTCAAGAAATGGGTAAAGTGATACATTCACTTATTACCTTGTACTCCTAGAGAAAACCACCACTAATATGGCTCTATTCTTCCCAACCTTTTCTAAGTGTATACTACTCAAATATCACCAAGCTTCACAGTGCTATGGCTTTCATTAGCTGTGAAAAAATGTCAGAAAATGTGAGAACATGGAAACAAGTTACCCTTGTGCTACCCCTTGTACTGCTAGAGTCACTCATCTTTGCAAAGTTCTGCTCAAACCTCAACAGCCCATAACATAATCATGGCCTCAAGTTTGAGCCACAGCCCCATGTTTCAATCAGACCACTATCTCCACCCCAATTTCATCTCTTTGGCTACGTTTAGACCACTACTCATCCTTTCTGCAAAAGTAGACAAAAGCATGGCTCTTCTTCCTGGGTTGGACTATCTTAAGGAGTCCCTGTAACAGAGTGGCTTCAGCCCTAACATGTTATATAGCTTTTTAGCTTTATAGAAACACATCCTTTCTTCCACCAGCGTACATCCCCACAGAAAGGATAATAAGGTGAGTTCTTTCGAAAAACAAAAGCCACTAAAGACTCAGAATTACTTATGGAAAAAAGTATTGTGCAGATATTCATGCACAGGTGAGAAATGACTTTTGTGCAAGGTTATTTATTGTAGCATTGTTTGTAAGAGCCAAAGACTGGAAACAACTAAATGTCTATCAGTAGGATCTAGTTCAATAAACAATGATGTATCTATACATAGGACATTGGGAAGCTGTAAAAAAAAATGAGGAATCTTTCTTTATACTGAAAGGAAAAGAAGGTATATATATTTAGATATATAATAAATCTATAATAATATATCTATACAGATATAGATATATAAACACATATTTAAAGCAAGGTGCAGAACAGTATGTGCAATATGCTACCTTTGTAAACAAATGAAAAATAAGAATCAATACTTGTTTTTGTTTGTATATGTTTGAATAAACTATGAAAATTTGCATAAGATATTAAGTACAATATTTACCAATGGAAGGAGCTGCGTCAGAACTGATCAGAGGAGGACACGGATGGTAGGGAAACTTTTATCATATGTCTTTCTGTTTTTTAAACCATATTTATGTTTTACTTATTCAACCCCTCAGATCTTCAGATTTTCTTTTTTCAAAGTCAAGTCCTTTTAATGGGCCCATGCAAGTGAAATCCTTGCAAGTTAGCCTCCTGACTCAAATACTTGGTATGGTATTTTTTTCCCCAGAAAGTTCCCCTGGGCTTTTTCATATTCAGTCAAATGAGTATGAGATAGACAGAGCACTCTTTTGTATCTGATCTCTCCTTGTCTGGGATATACTCTATTTTACAAGCCCACACAGACATATGCATACATGATGACATATATCATGTTTATATAAATGAATATTCTTCAGGTTACAACTCAAACTGTTATAATGATCAGTTATTTCTCACGGACACCAAGGGCAAAAAAACACTTGAACCTCTGGGACAAACCAGAAGCAGAGGTTATTAAGCTATCAGAACTGTCTCTACTATGTACCTATTTTATTCTTCTCTCTTTGTATAGATGGCTTCCTATACTTCTCTAATCCATATTGTGGTTTAAAAAAAAAGTTGCCAATAGCTCCTGGTGTGTGTGTGTGTGTGTGTGTGTTCTTGTGTGTTCTTGATACAGCCACACACACAGCACCTGGTGTTTTTCTCCTTCTTGTACAAAGGATGGTTTCTATTCTTGCTCTTGCTATTTTCTTTCTTTTTTTTTGGACAGAGTCTTGCTCTGTCACCAGGCTGGAGTGCAGTGGCGCGATCTCAGCTCACTGCAACCTCCACCTCCTGGGTTCAAGCAATTCCCCTGCCTCAGCCTCCCAAGTAGCTGGGACTACAGGCATGCGCCACCACGCCCAGCTAATTTTTTTGCATTTTAGTAGAGACAGGGTTTCACCATGTTGGCCAGGATAGTCTTGATCTCCTGACCTCATGATCCGCCCACCTCAGCCTCCCAAGCTCTTGCTATTTTCCAAATTTCCTGGGCAATGCCATCAATTAGACCAATCAGTTGTACTTTACTAGAAAGTTACATAACAGCCCCAACTCAATTAAGTGCAAAGAGGTGGGTGAAGGAGCAATTCTGAGAAAACTTATTTGGCCAATTTGAGGTAGGTAAATGTCCATTATAATACTATACAAGGTATTTAACCTGGGCTTTTCCTAATTTTGTTGTGATAAAAGCCTTTGTAAATACATTCCTGCACATTTAGCAGATTATTTCCTTTGGTCAAACTTGTTTAAGGATTTTGACTCATGAGTAAAAAATGATTTTCCAGAATGATGGCAAGACACCACCAGCAGCAGGATGTAAGCTTGCCTATGTCACTGCTCTTTACCATGTCATACTTGACATCATAACTTTTCATTTTCTTCTAACTTGATTGCATATGTAGTTCTAACTTTAGTTATTTTGTAATTTGGGAGCTTCTTCCTTGCTGGCTCCCTGATGTCTTCGAAGTCCAATATAATTATATTATTATTAAGAAGATCCCTAAATTCTAAGTCTCTGTAATTTACAAAACGCTTCTCTGATCAAGCACTTTTGGGCTTTATGAGGCGTCCTTTATATTCTTTGAAGTACAATATATACTTAGTCCCTACTCTATGACTTTCGGCTAAAGCATGTGTTTTAATCATCTCTGAATTCTTTGAAACACTTTATTCAAAGATTTTCATGTAATACATGCTCAATAAATACTTGTAGAGTATAATGTGACTGTGTCTTTTATAAAGGCATCTCTTTTATAAAGACATCAATCCCACTGATGAGGGCAGAGTTCTTTTGGCCAAATAACCTCTTAAATGGTCTCATCATTGCCTGTGACAATATCAGTTAAATTTCAACATGAGTTTTGGAGGAGACAAACATTCAAAGCATAGCAGATTTTAAGGAATAGAAAAATTCTGAAACCTGTTTCTAAGGTTCATTATCCTCCAAGGCCATTTCTGTAATAGCAAAGAAAGGTAAGGTGGTTTGCCAAAATCTATCTAGTCTCTCTAATATAAACAAACATTCCCACCAGTGTAGACAGTGCCATGTCTTCACATTATTGCTAAGTTGCAACCACTCTTTCTTTGAAATATCTCTAGTATGTATCTTTTTTTTTTTAACACTACTCTTATTGCCATTATCCTGGTCCAGGTTCTCCTGATAACACTTGTCTTCACATAAGAAGGCAGAAAAAATTATATACCTATACATGTTACATATAAATTATATATAATATATAAAATCATAAATGTTGTAGAGTTATTTATATTAATATATGTTGTATGATTATATTTATATGTTATATATTTTTATATTTTAATATATGTGGAGGAATTACATATGGAGATATTAACCAAGTTTTTTGCTGTTGTCTTGGTGATCACTACCTCCAGAGTAAATAGTATTCACAGCCTCTGGGGAACATTTATTTGTCCCAGAGAAAGCAGGGCACAAGTTATCATAGGGAAAAACAAAGAAGGCAATGGGCTTTTAAAAAATTTACAACAGAGGACTTAGTCTTGAAAGCCAATGAGCTTTTGATTTGAGATAGCCCAGTTTTTTGAAAAAGAAGTGTTTTGAGCACTAGAAGTTTGGCACTGAATATAAAAAGCCAAAACCCTGAAGAACTTGGTCCATAAAGTTTATACCATAGAGATAAGAGTAGTATCTAACAATAAGAGGGGGAGTTTTTCTGCCCCTACAAGGAGAGGTCTTGGTTGCTATACCACGGGCAGATAAGAAGAGAGCTAGGAAGGAGCCTTACTCCACTTCTCCCCGGGGCTCAAACCAGAATGAAGTTCCAGGGGCTAAGTGAGGTGGAGTTTAGGAGTAGCCTCAAGCATCCCCAGTGTGATACCAGAGAACAACTGACAGCCACTGTACCTCAAAGAGAGGTGTATATGTGACTGAAAGGAGGCCATCAGACCCCAGAATCCTGATGATTGAAAAAAGGAGGAGGTAGTTTATAGTTTTCATAATCAGGAATTCTGTGAGGTTGTGGTCTCCTAACATAGGCCAAAGGGATAGAGGCAGACAACCAAAACCATATGGAATTTCTCTCTCAGCAGATGCCAGTGGAAGATCAAGGACAAATGAAGAGCAAATATCCCCTTCTGGTTATTGCGTAATTTTAGCACAAACCTTCAGAAACTCAGATGTAACTTAAGGAAAAGTGCGCAGAAATAAATCCTGATTGAGGATTTTAAAATGAAATTGTAAAAACTGAGCTCCCTTAAAATCAACAAGATTAATTTTTTCACCATTATGTAGAATAAAGACTTAAAATAGAGGGTAAAATGAGAGGAAAGGGATACTAATTTCTATATTTATGTATAATATACGGTATACTTAAGCACATAATATATTATTACATAGTATAATTATTATATAATTACATATTATTACATAATATATTATATACATAATGCATATTATGTATAAATATAAAATATTTAAGTATATTCTTACTATATTATATACATAATGCATATTATGTTTCTAGTTATATATAAAATATTTAAGTATATACTCACTGTATTATATATATATAATATGCATGTTGGGTATATACTGGCCCACATACATAATATGCATTATGTATATAATATAGTAAGGATATACTTAAACATTTTATATATTTCAATATTTGAAAATTTCCATATGTATGAAAAAATTAAGACATACATGTTCTCAATACCAAAAATTATAATTTGAGACCAAGAGACAAAATATAGTGTGATATATCTATAACACACACACACACACACACACACGCACACACACATACTGTTGGTAGTGATTCACTTTATCCTGGAAAGATAATACTAAATAGATGGTACAGCTTACACTTGATAGTATCTTAGAATCAAGAAGCCATGGTAGTATTTGTTTTAACAAACTCACTGATGTGTAGACATCCTTGGAGAGGCAGAATGGCATATGATGCAGGGGTGAGACTTGAGAATCCCACCTTCACCAGTTTTGAGCTATCTAGGGCAAGTTGTGTAACCTTTCTGGAACCAATAATAAAATTCCAAATTTCTAGGGCTGATGAAAAGAGTAAATAAATTAATGCCCACAAAGAACTTAGTTATGCACCTACCTCATAGTCAGCAGAAAATAAACATTGTTATTATTATCATTTGTGAACATTTTAAAGCATAATGTTTGCTTTTCTGTGTCACACTTCTGAATGTTATTTATAAATGTGCATGATCTAACTATTATACAACAAAGAAACTCTTGGATTTTAAAGTTAGTCTTTAATTTACACACAATCATCTCTATGGGGTAGAAAAAATTCTAAAACAAACTCTAAACTCATTCTTAATTTTAAAATGGTTAAATACACTTAATTCAAACTGCCATGTGTAATTGAGATCAACAGTCTGTGAAAAAGCCAAGCCAGAGAAAATAGAAGATTCCAAATGGTGCTTGATAAACATTCATTCAGTACCACAAATACTTATACAGGGGAAAAGATGAATTATTTAATTGGGCAGCAGTTATTGTTAAAGGAAAATAAAGTGGAAAAAACTGAAATATTTAGGTACCTATCAAGAAGTGATGAAAGCCAGCTGTGGAAAAATATTCTGTAAGAGAGTTTCTGTATTACAAAGGAAATAGCTGTACAATGTCAAGAAGGGAATTGGCGAGATGGAAAGCAAGGAAACCCACAACAATAGTCATAGTCACAAAAGCAGTGTCCACATATAAACTCAGCATCTTCTTACTGTGCTGTGGTTTGAAGATTTTGTTTCATCACTGTTATCACCTCTGCGAGATCAGCAGGTGGAAGCAGAAACCAGCCGGGGTGGACTGCAAAGCGAATAGAACTAATGATTAGAATAAGTCATGTAAATGTCTTTCTTAAGAATTTGATGATGGAGAAATGTAAGGCATTAACCTAGTAAGAAAAGAAGCTGGGCTAAATAAAGAATGGTTGTTTGGATCACTTGTTTTAACTTCCGTAATGTCTTGAGCACATATACAGCCAGAAGAAAACGGATGGGTCAAAAGCACGAGAGCAGGGGATGGCGGAGGAAGCCAGAATGTGTGGGCACAGATTGAAGGCTGAGACTTGGAAAGGGGTAGAAATGTTGCCTCTGGGATAATAGGAAGTAGATAAAAATAGGTTTAAGCCTAGAAGTCTGATGATGGCAAGGGAGCTAAACTCAGGGAGTTTGTGCCTAACAATCTTTTCTTAGAGAAGTAACTGGCTAGAAAATCTCTGAAAGTGAAGTGAGAAGAAATATGCTGAAAGAAAATGTCGTTAATAAATACCAGTGTTTTGTTTGCTCCTTTGAAAACACTGCTTCACTTTCTGTAATGAGATAACTAAAGTCTTATCTCAAGAAACGTGGTTAAATATGACTGCGGAAAACTCGGGCTATAAAAACTCAGGCTTCCAAATAGAGTCTACCTATAGCAGGACTGATACCCTGTCTACATAGCTTTGTCTGGGGCTCAGCAATTGCTTTTCATAACATTTTCTTTAAGAAACTAGGGAGTTAATACTGGGTATTGCATTTATAATTTATTTGGAATAAGATATTCTGGTACTTCATGAATGTCCTTAAAAAAATCTAAGAAACAAGAAAATATTAGAGCCTTTCCCTGGTACGAAAAAAAAATATTAAGCCTAGGAAGGAATTGATGTGTCCCTCCAGCTTTATTAGAAACCCAAACCACTGATTATCAGGTCTAGTGTGTGCCGCTTGGTTGCCCTGAACAAATGAGCCATGGACACAATTATAAAAGAAAGACATCAGACTAGGCAAACTATCATTTTGAAAGAATTAAGACAGCCATATTGTATGTTAACTATCAGCTCATCTACCTCCTCCCTGGTGTCACTTCTCTTCAGAGGCTACTTAATCTCATTGAGACAAGACAGCCTGCCTAATTGATACAGAAAACGAACACCTTTTGATCTTATATCAAACAAGAGTTAGACTAAGAGAAGGATACAGCAGGCAAGATGACTGTCTTCCAAAGGAGAATTAACACTGCAGGAAGGAAAGTAGGAAAGCAGAATATCTTACTCTGGAATTCCATAAACTAGGTTTACTTAAATAAGGATTGAAAAGTAATAAGTTCATCCCACTGAATGAATAGGGTTTGTTTGTTCTCAGTGATAAAGCACAAAGAATACTGCAGCTGTGAAATCTTTCAAAATTATCGATTTTCAGATAAGTGTTACATTAGTGATGGAAAGCACAATAGAAGTATAATAAATGTGAGAACACCTGCCTTTTAGCACTTAACTGTAAAGGACAGGGGTTTGTCAACATCCACCTTTACTGCTGCCATATACTGCCCCTACTAAATAATTTTCTAGGAAGAGAAGAAATTTCTTGGAAGAGACTTGTGATTTAAATAGCATTCAGTATGCTTTGTATAGAAATTATTTAGCTACAGGGGTGAAGAACCGGCTTTGCAATGACCAGAGTATCTGTGAATATACTAGTGTGTCTGTGAAGTTATCAGGCCATTATTTATACATCAAGAAAATCATAGAAAGGTATGTTCTCTATTCTAATGCAAAAGGTAATTTAATAATTATATCTGTTATAGTTTACATAGTTAATATAATGGTAGTTTGGAGAACTAGTCCAAGAGTATGCTTACATGAGTGAGATTAAATAAATGTTAGTATTCAGGGAGAAAATATTAGGAAGAATACAGTGTTTTCTTTTTAGATACAGATGATTTGAAAAATAACATGCTCTCTAGTTTAGTGGTTCTACCAATTGGATCACAGTCTTGATATATATGAAAAACTTAGGATATCTGATATTTGGAAAAGTATATCCTCCCACTAACTGACATTTTTTAAGGCTGGGAACTGTGAAGAAATACTACTAAACAGTGCCAGAAAGGAATGAAGGCAGAATAGAATAACATCTTTTTCTTACCAGAGACAGTATCTATAATAATGAATAACCAAATCAACAACAACTAATATTGATTTAAATGAGTCTGGTAAAAAAAAATATGGTTGTCTGATTAGAATACAGTATATGAGTGTCTTCAAAATAAATTCTGGCCCTCTTGGGATTTTTCTTCCAGTAATTCACAAGTCCACACTTTAAACTACTCACTACCCAATTGTCCATTTCTTTCTTCTCATTTAAAATTTACACTGGTTCTTTGTTCTACCATCTTAACGGCACCATGGCTGCTGTTTACTGAACTCCTATGAGACCCACTTCCACTTTCTAAATTAACGCAGCACCTGGCTTTTGATTTTCCTCCACACCGTCATTCTTCATCATCACCTCTGACAACTTCAAAATTCATGCTAGGGGCCCATGAGATACTTCAACTATATAATCCCATAATCTTGCTACCTGTAATCCTCCAACCCCACCCTACCTGAGTCATGCACCAGCAAGATCATTCGCTGAATTTAATTATTACCAGTGCTAAGAATATTCATTCTCCACACACAACCACGGTTCTACCACTGCACCTCTCCACCTTCCCATCTCCTTCCTTGTTTTCTGCTCACCAAGTTCTATAAACACTACAACTCTCATAGTTTAATGCATCCATTAACTTTCTGTAAAGTGGAAGGCTCTTCTAGTTTCTTCTTTTCAGCCCTTTTTATCATCCTTTCTAACACGGAGTCTCCAGTTCTTATTACCCACCATGTCAGTGGGTAAACTTGCATCATACGCACTCTCTAATTTTTCTGCTTTTGCTGATGAGCATTGCTGGAGAAAACCTGGGACTGCCCTGGCTCACTATAACATACTGACGCTAGCTTCCACTGTGCTGGAAACGCCAACAACAATCCTCTGATTCATTGCTGGGAACATTCTCCCTAACAGCTCTACAAACATCATTCTTACTCACTTACCCAAAGCCTTTTGTATCTTCCCTGTACCATTCATACAACGACTTTGTGAAGCAATCAACTACAAACTGGTCTCATCTACCCTCCCCTCCTCTTCAACTCAATATACAGATGTCTCTTCACTTAACTCTCTCCATTTCCATGTGCCTTAAAGGCACTATTACCACCATTTACCTAACCCCCAATCCTATATCTTTAGCCTTGAGATCTCTCCCGAAGTCCAATGCCACATTAAAAGTTTCTTTTTTTTTTTTTTTTTTTTTTTTTTTTTTTTTTTGAGACGGAGTCTCGCTCTATCGCCCAGGCTAGAGTGCAGTGGCGCGATCTCGGCTCACTGCAAGCTCCGCCTCCCGGGTTCACGCCATTCTCCTGCCTCAGCCTCTCCGAGTAGCTGGGACTACAGGCGCCCGCCACCGCGCCCGGCTAATTTTTTGTATTTTTAGTAGAGACGGGGTTTCACCGTGGTCTCGATCTCCTGACCTCGTGATCCGCCCGCCTCGGCCTCCCAAAGTGCTGGGATTACAAGCGTGAGCCACCGCGCCCGGCCAAAAGTTTCTTATAACATGTCCCAGTGCTTAGTCTAGAGCTGGCACAGGGTTGATACCCAGTAGATATTTATCGAATGAATGAATAAATGAATCTATACTTGAATATGCTACTTTCAATACAATTCTAAAAAAAAAAAAGTAGAGTTACTGGAAAAGAAAGAAAAAGAATCATCAAAGAGAAAGAATGTTTTATTTTGGGGTGGAAGGCAGCTTTCTGCTCCTTCTGCTCCAGCTGCTACTATTATCTTCAAATCTGGTACTGAAGCATTCCAGTGATTTTTTTTTTTTTAACTGAGGTTTTTAGGGTTGTTTGGAATATGGAATTGGGCATACATAAGATTAATCTAGTTGAAATAAAAACAACCTGATTGGATATGCAATATTTTAAAGGGCAATAGTTAAATATATATTACTTAAATACACAGTATATCTAAAGTTATATCCTTATAAAAGCAGAAGGTGCATAAAATCACCCCCGAACCTTTCTGATCATGAGCATTCTTTTTGCTACCTTCGGATTCTTATAGTCTGGTGACTACTGTGCTTTCTACATTCTTCAAATATATAGAATGTTTATGATAATGTAAAAAATGGTCACTTACCACATTGTTCTATATGCTTCCCCACATGCTGTTTCTATTATGTATACTATTTTAAATTTCTTATGATCTTGTTTAAAATATGTGTTTATAAATTTTAAATTCTGTTTTTCTGATTTCTTCATCTATGATTTTTTGCCCCTCAAATGTGGATGAATTCCAGGAAGCCAAGATCTGAGCAGGGGAAGGAGAAGAATGGCCAATAAACATCTTCCAGTGTCGGGTTAGGAAGATATTTGATCTTTCAATGTGTTCAACAAATGGGTTTAATAATGCACATTTCGGTATAAAACAGTTCACAACAGAAATATTTGCTACTCAGCCCATTTATCCTGGGAATTACACAACATGGACCATTTTCAATAATTCTTTCCATTATAATGATTTCCTCCTGCTCAAGCAAGAGAGATGTACGAACCAGTTTTGTCTAGAAATGCAATATGTTGAGATACAAACGGATTGAAGAAAAATTAAACAAACATTTTCATCACTTTGGTTTGGTGTTATAGTCTTTTTCAAAGTAATTTAACCTTCCTAAAACTTTCCAACAGAATATAAAGTTGCTTCTTATTCAGAATCTATACAACTAGAAAAGCAGATTTATTTTAAAGGCATAGTAAAGTACTGGTAGACCAAAACAAAAGATGAAGATATATTTTTAGGAGACCTGTTGGTTTCTTTTAATTTTGTAGCTTAAAGATCTTGAAGTGCCTTTTGAACAACAAAAAATAACACTATGTTTAATATAATTTTATATTCACTTAATTTTATAGCCTAATATAATAACCCATGTAGATTCTATAGATACTTTTACTTATTAAAACCATTTAATTATGTAGACTTCTTCAAACATTCTGAATGAATATAAGTATAATATCATTCATTTATTCAGCAAACAGGTATAGAATGTATGGAGTAAATTATGAGTTAATTCTCCAAGGAGTTTTTCAAGTGATAGAAAGAATTAATATATATTTACATTTCACCATAACTTATAATAATAATTGTCACAAAAGAGATGTTATAAAAATGAATAAGACTATAGAGATCTGTGATAATTATTTCATTACTGTGGCAATTCAGTGCATCAAATTGTGTGTTTTACAAGGCTGCCCAAACGAAAATCACACAAAGCACTGCCCTTATTCATGGTTTTAGGTTTTGTGTTCTCAGAATTTTTTACCATGTTTGCCTAATTCTTGGGAAACAAAAATTCAAGGCACAGTTACTTACTGAGCATGTATTGTAAGGCACTAAGCTGGGCACTAGTCATATATATTAAAAATAAATAGAGTATACATAGTCTCTTCACTTGAGGAATTCCTAATCTAATAGAAGAAAGAAAAAAAAGTGTTTCCACTGAACACGTCTTTCATTCCTTCCTACATTCTCACCATCATTGGAGTTGAACTTTATTAGGCACCAAAGCAACCGCATTATTTTATCAATACCCCTTAGGAGCAGCAAGCAAGACAATTAGTTATGGTCGATTTTACGGTTAGCCCGTGATTGTTGATAAGACAAGTCAGTGTTTTCTAAAGAAACAGACATTGCTGGTACAACCCACACAAGGGTTAAGAGTGCTGAGATGGCTTTTCTGATCAACTTGAACAACGAGGAGTCTTTTATAAAGAGTCTCTGAGCTCTAAAAGTAGGGGCTACTTGAAAGAGCAAAATTCTATCTCGGAAGTGAGAACTGTGAAAGATTTGCCTATGAAGACTCTTCCTGGTGACATGACAGGTCTTTCCCCTGCAGAACTCTAACTCTGTGAATGAGAGCAGAAACAGCAGAAGGAAGAGAGAAGATAGAGAGCTAATGCAGAACAGACTGTAGTGTATGACAGAGGATGTATAGAAAAAAGTAAGGAAAGGCAGAACTTATGAGCGGGAGGGAGGGAGAGAAGGAAGAGAAGAAAAGGGAAAAAAGGGTGAACGAAAGGAAGGAAAAGACTGCACATATAACACTAGCAGCAAGGGCTCAAAGGGTGTGGTGACTGTAACCCACTGGACTCAGTGCAATGCAGTAAATCCTGTGCCAGGTGCACAGGAACAAGGACAGTAAAACTCTAAGGAGTGACAGCTGTTTTTTCAGGAGGAATATTAGTAATAATCATAGCTAACACATACTCACTATGTACCAATCCTGTAAATGCTTACATAGATTAACTCAATAAATCCTGAGTACATAGCTACTCCAGAGGCTGAGGAAGGAGGATTGCTTGAGCCCAGAAGTTCAAGGCTGCAGTGAACTATGATTGCACCACTGCAATCCAGCCTGGGTGACAGAACAAGACCCTGTCAAAAAAATACAAAAAAAAAAAAAAACACACACACACACAGGGAGTCTTATCAATTATCAACTATCTTATCAACCCAGATAAAGAAACTGAGACTCAGGGAAGTTAAGCAACTTACCCAAGGTCACAAAGCTAACACGTGACAGAGCCTGGATTTGAACCAACATAGTCTGGCCCCAGTATCCCCATTCTTAGGCACTACGCTACGCCTCTCATCAAGCATGCAAGAAGCTGAAGCAATAAGCTGATGGATTGAGACTTGAATCTGGCCACCTCTGGCTTTCAAACTGTTTCTCACTCTCTATGAGGAAAGACAAATGTTTTAAACAAAACTCATATTTGTTACACACACATTCCAGTGTAGGAGATAATTTCAATTAATGGAATATACTTACTCTATAGTCTTTTGTATTTAATTTTGTCTTTGGTGTGTGAGACAAATTATCCTTAAGTAATACCTTTAACAATCCCAGCTGAAGGCTGCTAGTAGGAAATTGGTTGAATATAAAATATCTAAATTTAAGAAGATTATACTAAGGTATATATTATAGACAGTTATTCTCAACTGGTAAACTGTAACCCAGCCAAGGACAGGCCAGTTGCAAGCCCAGGTATAAAAGGGGAGTTCATTCATTCATTCAAATATTTATTTAGTGCCCACTATATGCCAAATGCTTATTTTAGTGATATAAGAGCATATATAGCAAAGTTCTTGCTCTCCTGTAGAAAACATTCTGGTGGGTATGGTGGAGGCTGACACTAAACAAATAAATGAATAACCCTATAATGTGTCAGATGGTGACAGCTGCTGAGAACAAAAAATAAAGTGAAGTTAAGATGGAGAAAGGGAAAGACTGGGGTGAATGCAATTTAGGTAGGGTGGTCAGAGAATGCCCCTCTGGTGACTTTTGAGTGAGCCCTGAAGGAAGTGAGGAAGACAGACCTGTGGGTGAAGAGTTTTCAGCCATAGGGAACAAAGTGCATAGGCTCAGAGGTGTGATGTGCTTGGTGAGTTCAGGAACGGCAAGGGAGCCAGTGTGGATGCCATAGAGAAAGCAAGAGGGAGAGTGAGGAGAAGAATTAGAGTAGTGGTGGAGTAGGGTCAGATTGTGTAAGGACTTACAAACCACGGAAGGGACTTAGATTTTACTCTGAGAGAAATGAGATGTCACTGAAGGGTCTGAATACTGAAGAGGACTCATATGATCTGGCTTTGGTTTTAAAAGGATCACTTTGACTGTTGTGTGCAGAAGGCAGAGGGCCAAGGACAGAAACAGGGTGATCAGTTGGGAGCCTACTGCAACACATGCAACAGACCAGACGAAAGATGAAGGTGGCTGCACCAGTAGTCGAGCTGTGTCTATAAGGCTAGCAGGATTTGCTGATGGATTGCCTATAGCGTATGCAAAAAAGACAGGAGTCAAACTTGGTTGGTAAATTTTTGACTAAGTGACCAAAAAATGCATTTCTTAATTTACTATGATGAAAACAAATGCCGGTGAAGGAATTTGGGGAGGTCAGTTTTGGATGTGTAAGTTTGAGATGCCTGTTAGACATTTATGCAGAAACATCCAGTAGAAAGATGGATATACATGTCTGGAATTCAAAGAGGATATCTGAATGGAGATATAAATTTTGGAGTGTCAGTATGCAAATAATACATAAAGTCATGGAGCTAGATGAGGTCACCCAGAGTGAGAGTGGAGAGGGGAAGATGAAGTCTGAGCAGTAAGCCCCAGAATATAGCAATCTAGAGGTCGGGAAGAGGCAGATGTAACCAACAAGTGAGTGAGTAGGAGAGGCTGTGAGGGAGGAGGACGAAGCAAGAGAGTGAAGTCCTGGGGACACTGAAGGCAGCAGTTCAAGAAGGGTGAGCAGGCAAAGTGCATGGGACTTTTCCCTTGATGTCTTCTGTTTTCTCGATGAAATAAAAAGCAAAGGCATCATGACAATGAGGCCAGGAAGAAGGTGCTGGAGATTTGGGAAGATAGGAGAAGAAATGAAATAATCTCTGGAAAGCAGGATAGAGAATTGACTTGGGAAATACAGTAGCATTGCCTACAAGTGGTGTGCTATTAAAGAAAGAAGCTCTTTTAGCAAACACAGAAGAGGGTGGATTGGAGGCCAGGTGCGATAGCTCATGCCTGTAATCCCAGCACTGTGGGAGGCCTAGGTGGGTGGATAGCTTGAGCTCAGGAGTTTGAGACCAGCTTGGGCAACATGGTGATACCCTGTCTCTACAAAAAATACAAAAAAAAAAAAAAATTAACCAAGTGTAGTGGTGGCATGCATGTGGTCCCAGCTACTTGGGAGACTGAGGTGGGAAGATCACTTGAGCCCAGGAGGCAGAGGTTTCAGTGAGCGGAGATCATCCCACTGCACTCCAGCCTGGGTGACAGAGCAAGACTCTGTTTCAAAAAAAAAAAAGAAAAAAGAAAAGAAAAGATGGTGGGTGGGTTGGGTGGCTCTGATTTGCAAAATTCAATGTCAGACTTGCTCAGCTTCAGTGTCAGACAGAAGATTTGAAGAAGTTGTGGGAAGGACCCTAACAGAGTTAAGGCCAACCCCATGGGAACATTGGCCTCTAGTGCCTGGTCAGAACAGGACTGCATTAGATAAAGTATTTTCCAGGGTGGCCTAAAACAACTGAATCAGAGAGTGCCTGACACTCACTGGCGGTTGAGTAGAAATGCCAAAGGTGAAGGCTAACAGTGAGAAGAAGCCGTAAGTTTGAAAAGAGTTATTAAGTCAGCAAGTAGGAAGCAGTGTAGGCAGGCAGGGAAAAGGAGAGTGAAACAGGTCGGGTTTGTGGTTAGGGTTGAGGCAATGAATACTAGAAGCCTGATGGAAACACATTTTTATGTGCACAGCACAGGGGAAGGCTTGATAACTTCAATGGGAGTAAATGAGTTTGTAGAGGAACAATTCAACTGCTGATTGTTAAGTCTTAGAAGATACCTCCAGATGTCAGGCAGGACCAAGAGGAAAAGCTGGCAATGCAACACAAAAGAACATTGAATCAAGAAATGGCAGAAGTCGTGTGTCATGACAGCTAAGAGAGAAGAGAATTTTGAGAAAAGATCGAAAACCAGTGTTAGAATTGCAGAGCCTAACAACTAAGAAAACCTGCATCTGAGTGCATCAGTGATGGTGTTGGAAAGAACAATTTCATGAGAGTTGAAGGAGCAAACATCCCTTGAAGGTGAAGGAGACTGGAAGTGTAAAATGAATGCCCACATCTGGAATGTCCACCCCAGACCTTCCATCGGGTAGGTAGCACTGGCTACACAATCGGCATGGTCCAGTCCAAAATAAAAATGTGGGACACCTAATTCAAAAATTATTAAGATGGCGAAGCAGAAATTATACCAAGTCTAGGACCTGTGCTACACTGAAGGACGCATGAAGCTGGCCCCACAGATAGGAAAGAAGAAAAGTAGAATGTCATCTGGAAATAGCAGTGGCTTTCTCTAGGATGGTAGGTCTGGTTGTTATTTTAAGGCAGAGCTAGGCAAAGGTGAAAAGCTCTCTATTCCCTGTGCCACTAGATATCTTTATTTGTCATCTCAAATTCAAAACCTTCATCAAGTCATCTTCTTTTGCCGTCTTTCTTTTATCTCTTGTGAGCTGCACCATTTTTTTTAATACCTCAAACCCAAAACCTAATAAGGAGTTTGGTCCTATGCTTCAGTTTCATTGTCTGCAAAATGGAGATAATTGGGTTTCAATAGGCAAATTACGTAAAGTGCTTAGAGCTATCCTGGCAGGACTCTTCTCATTATTCTGTTTGTCTTATTAACCCAATCCTGTCAAATGTTTACTTTGAATTCTTTCTGGTAGACATTCTTTTTTCCCCTCTTTCCTAGACTGTCACCCGGGGTCTTTTCACCACTTGTAGGATCCTGAAGATTGGCTTCTCTGACTCCACGTTCTGCGCCTGCGACTGCCAAGTCATCTTTCTTGTGTGGCTTTTGTCCTATCACTGCTCCAAGAACTACCTTTCCTGCTGGCAAATCTTAAATCAATTGTGTTTTCTGCCTAATAATTAGGTTTAAGCTTCCCTGCCTGGATTTCATGGCTCTTTTTGACGTAGCGTGGACCTGGGTGGGTCAGATTGATTTAGCTTCCTGAGCTTCCCATCCACCATTCTATACGCTCCGGTTGAGGGAAGCCATGATGGTGCAACCCAAAGATGGAGACTGAGGGTGTCAGAACAATAAAAATGAAGACCTTTACCAGCCCTGCCTAAGAGTTCATCCTCAAAGGAGATAACATGGAATCCATTATAAGAAAACAGGTAAGATGTGGCCTAGAAGTGTGTACCAGGTGACTTCTGAGGTGGAAAATTATCTGATGACACCTGTGTTTCTTGTGATATATCTTTCGTTCAACCTGTACTTACTGTCTGAGGATGCTGGACTAGGACTCAGATATAAAGAAAGTCCTCAGTCCCTCCCACCTTTGAGTCCGTCATCCTTTATAGTCCTGTGCATATAGTCCTATATACATTTTTATAGCCTCTCTTAGTAGGAGTCAGTGGAGAAGAAAAGTACAGGAACTATGTGGTCAAGGTACCAGATGGCCTATGGATAGGGATAAGAAAACTGTGAGAAAAATGGCTGACAAGGTAACATTTGCATATCAAAGGCTAAGAAGCCAAGGAACTGTGGAAATATCCATGGGAGGTTAAAAAAAAAAGGTGAGGGGCAAGTGTGGTAGCTCCCCTTGAGTGTTTTTTGGGAGAGAGTGTGGGGTAGGAAATGCAGTGTCATGCTAAACCAAGAAGATAAGGCAAGTGGTAGGGAAGAGATGGACATGGTGACTGTATTAGTCCATTTTCACATTACTACAAAGATACTACCCAAGACTGGATAATTTATAAACAAAGGAATTTAATTGGCTCACAGTTCTGCATGGCTGGGGAGGCCTCAGGAAACTTACAATTATGGCGCAAGGGGAAAGAGGCACCTTCTTCGCAAGGCAGCAGGACAGAGAGCAAGCAAGAGCAGGGAAAATTGCCTTATAAAACCATCAAATCTCATGAGAACTCACTGTCACAAGAACAGCATGGGGGAAACCACCCCCAAGACCCAATCACCTCCCTCCCTTGACACATGGGGATTACAATTTAAGATTTGGGTGGGGACACAGAGCCAAACCATATCAGTGACAAACGGGGGACACTCAGCACTTCAACAGAAATGGGAGGGGACATAGTGACTATGGGAGAGTAACCAATGAGGGACCTTTTGCAGTTAGGCAGCAAATTATGGGGTTTTAAAGACAAATGCCAGCAAATATATGGGGTATAGATTTAAGGGACATAATGGGGTGGTCCTTGGGCCACACCAAAGCAGTAAGAAAAGGAAGAACAGAACTACATGAAACAAAAAGGGTAAGAAAAACAGCAAGGAACAGACTAAGGAGATTCAGCAGTACTGGGATAAGATCTGAACAAGAAGGAGAGGTCTCCGATGAGAAAATCCACCCGCTCCTCCATTCCTCACATACCCAGAATCAGCTGTGGTTTTTGTCAAGGCCCAAGATAATCTTGAATATGCTGTTTCTTGGGTTGCTTTTCCTGCAATGAGTGGATGTTTCGTTCCAGTTAAAAAGAAAGACATGTCCATTAAAGGATTAGTTATCCCCCGAAAGAGGAAAAACATGGAAAATATGATTTTGTGAAAGGGATATGGACTGTACACAAATATTTATTAAATGTCCATTAATTCCAAAATGCATATAGCAAGCACTTATTTCGCACACCAGCCTAATGCAGCAGATTATAGTATCCCTACTTTATTGATAAGGGAAATTGGTGATCCGAAAGCTTAAGAACCTAGCCCAAGGTTACACAATAAAGCCAGACTTTCAATCCATGACTATCTGGTCCTAACTACCTATATTTCCCTTCCCTGAACATCTAGAGAGGACCTTCAAACAATGCACATGGTCTGATGCAGTGGAAAATAAGAACACAGAGAGAACAGCTGTTTCTCTACTCACGTTTTAATAATGGCTTTTAATCAATAGCTCCAGAAATGTGCTAGAACCTCTCAAATTCACAGTATATCACCTTTGACTCTCTCACCCCCACCTTCCCACTTTCTCACTGGAGTCCAACTGGCACTGATGTTTTTAATAGTTTACCAATAAGCTTCATGACACCTTTGAAGAATTTCTGTGATAACTCAAGATTTCTAATCTTGGATATCCTGGTTCTGTGTATACTATTGTAATTTATTTATCACATTTTTGTTAATGAGGGTTGACTAATTTATCACTTTTAGTTTTGGCCAAATAATTAAGCCTAGCTCCTCCCTGCCCATCTCGAATGAAAACACTAGTGAATTTCCCTAATGTTTTTCTAGAAGTCTTCATTTCTATTCAGTCTTAAAAACCTACAGGGTTAAGTTAGAGATAACTCAATATAATTCACATTTGAAATCCAGAAACCTCTCTAGGTTGCAGATATCAGAGTCATATCCTCTGATATTACTCTTGTTTAGGGGGTTTATAAAAACAGATCTATAATGATGGCACCTGGCATATCACGCTGCTCAGAACTACAGCATTTTCAAGCTCCAGCGGCTATAGAAATCATCCAGTCCAATCATCTCATTTATTGATGAGGACCTTAAAGCCCAGGGGTTTAGTGTGTTGCCCAAGGTCATACAGGTAGTTTGTGGCCAACTCCAGTTTAAATTTCAGGTCTTTCAATACCCAGAACAGCAACCTCCATTATATCTCCATATCTTCTCTTGTGAAGATAAAATTATTTGTTGTCTCTCTCCAGACTATTTTATAATATCTTTCTGAATGATTAGAAAACCCGTTTAATAGGCATAAACACTGAAGGTCAGAAGAATTAAATGACTGGTCACCGAGGATGCAATGAATAGTAAGTACCGAGAGAGGAAGAACTGGGAATGAAAACACAAGTCTTCTGACTTAGAAATCAAGGATTCTATCTTTTAGGACATAGTCACATAGATGTTAAGGATATTGGCAAATAAAATTAGCAATCTTTCCAAACTCTGGGCGATATAGTATCTAGTTTACCTCAAAGTCTAGTATTTGCTCTTTTAAAATAAAATTTATTTAATTGGAATTTTGAGGAAAGAGACATTTATCTAAACACATTTTCTTTCAGCCAAGATTTCAGGAATTTGTCTTTCAAACAAATGTAGAAATGTACCTAAACACATTTTCTTTCAGACAAAAATGTTTTAAATGACTAATATCGGCAACACAAGAAAAAACATACCAATTTTACCCCAAGTAGCAGGATGACCTGGCTCTTTCCTGTTTAAGCAACACGGAACACCGGTCCTCAACTTTCAAATGTTATTCTAGTTATGTCACGGTGTACCAGTCTGTTCTGTGGCCGCTCGACTCAGTAACAGTCCTAGAAGGGGACAAGAACCATTACTGCATTCATTGACCACTTACTAGGGCCAGAGGACACAACAAGGAGTTGGAGGATTGCTAAAGCGAACTAAGCATGCTGGATGCTCTGGGGAGGACTCAGGGTGGCTTAGTAAGGTAGAAAGCGAATTGCCTCAAGGAGTTAGAGCAAAAGGGGATGTCTTCCAGCTGAGGGAATCTCAAAGGTTTTATGGAAGAGCTGAGCGTGCAAGGATGATAGGACTTAGAGAAGAGGGCTAAAAAGGAAAAGAAATGTAGGTAGAGAAAACACATTTCTGAGGTCCTGAAATCAGCACATAGATCCTTAAACTTTATTAAGCAGTTCCAAAGAAGAGGGTCTAAAGGATGCGAAGTCAACTTTTCTGTTGACATACATTTATTGGACATAAAATGCTTGCCAGTTACTGTGCTAGGTACCGGGGATGCAAAGATATGAGTAATTTTGAACAAATTTATAACAAGGTTTAGAAATGAAACTCTCACTTCAATTTATGGTAAAATGTTTGATCCACAGAAATATGCTATGATATATTTTCTTCTAGGCATTCAAAGAATTCTGCAAAGAATTCCATTCTATGTTATTTTCGGGAAAAATCCAGAATAAGACAACATAAAATAGATTTACATGTGAATATGGAGTCATACAGTATACAACCTCATTTAATAAGACAGATTTAATTGCGTAATAGGATAGACACAGAAGGCCATTCATCCTGAAAGAATCGGGTTGCCTGGCTACGCTATACCTATAAGCACGGAGGCTGCATCTCTCAGCCCCAGGACCTCAGCAAGTGCTTCCTTCACTTGTCCCTGCTGCCAGGCCATTCACAGAAGTTTCTCCCCGGGTGCCTTCTTTGTCCCTCCTCCTACCTCTGAGATCCCACTTTATCGTCGTTCACTCTCACTGTGTTATACCTCCACTGCTCCAACTGAATGGTCTATCTAAGGCACGTAAACAACTTTTAGCTCAACCAAAAGCAGCTATGGCAACACAAGTTTTAGGCCATGTGTGCAGCTGAGATGCAAGTATTATCTCAGAAAAGAAATGTTAGAAACCAGTGAAAATTACAGGTCACCGTAAATAGAAAGAAAATATAGGTATTTTAACATGATTATCACCATCTTTTGTAAGTATATTTCCATAGTTATTTTTCTGATTACTCAGAATTCTAATATAGATGATGAAAGGATCTTAAGAACATGTTTCAAACATGTCATAACAATATGCCAAGAACATACAGGTATTCACACACACACACACACACAAAGGAAAAAGAAGACATGGGTGTCTATCAAAAGGGAAAAATTAAAAAAGATGATGGCAATTATACAAATATGAACATAGTACTGACATGTTGCACAAAGAAAATTATAGAGTAGTAGAACCAATGGAAGCAGAATGTTCCAAAAGATAGTAATGTTTGTTTTTTTCCTCCTTAAATGTTATAAGCTACTACTTTATATCTATTTTTTCCCTCATGGCAAATATCAAAATCATTTCAAGTTTCACTGCTCAAATGCAATGCAATAGATTACAGGCAACAGTAAAAACAGAAAAACCCAGGTCATTTCCAAATTGACAGAAAGAATTTATTTAGAAGACTGAACTTTAAAAATCATTTAAAGCTCAGAATTTTACAATGCAAAAAGTTGATAATACAATTGACTTTTCCTAAGATATTTAGCAAACTTTCAATAATATAGTTCAGGGGAAAACCCAAGAAAATATCTTGGAAATGTCTGAGAAGGGAAAGAAGAATGCATTAAAATGTACTGCATTTATATTATGCTATTTCTGTTAAAATTATAGTTTCTCATGATTATTACTCAATAAAGATAACATGTACACAAACACATAAATCAGGTTAAAAAGCAGGGTAACTTGTTTCAAAGTTAAACTAGAAGTGTATTTTAAAATAATTGTGTAGTACATTATAGCAAAATCTCATTTCTGAGTTTCTGGAAAATATATTTTATAAACTCAAATAGCCAATATAAATCAGAAATGAATTAGATTTAGGTGTACATTATATAATTATTATTTGTAACTAAATTACATATTTCCTTAACAAGGTTAAAAATTATAGACCAGAATTTAAAATTTTATGTGTATTTCAGTGAAAACAAAATTGTACAGGTATTTGATATATAAATGTTCACACATGAAATACATTCCTTATGTGACATTAACAAGTCTTTCAGTGTAAGTTACACCACCATATTTGGAAATAAGTCCATGAAATGTAATTTTTAAATACCTGTAAGATGATTTGCAACTTTAGAATATCTGGTATGCAGTGTGAAAATACTGGTTGGAGTCATTATTCTTGAGTTCTATATATTAATTCTCAGAAGACTCCTAAACAAAGAAGTTGGAATTTGGTTCACAGTTTAAAAACTTTGAACAAATTTTCTTATGACAACCTGTTACCCACAGCAGAAGTTATCCATAAACAAAAATAATCTGGTATTTACTAATTTTATACAATCAATTGTAAAACTGCCTTGGGTCTGAAGCTTTCACCAACTGGGATTTGATGTGAATCATAACCAGGGAGAGTGAACAATGATAAATTAACATAAAAGATAGCAGTATCAGGAAAAGAAGAGGACAGAGAGTTAACACTCAGTATTAACATATATAATTAAATAAAGTTTCATTGTTTTTTACATTGTCCAAACGATCTAGTAACCTAAATCATGGAATTTCTGATCTAGCAATGGTTGTTGTCAAATTCAGTAACTAAAAATTCAACCCAGTGTAGAAAAGACACTTCTCTGTTAATTTAACATTTGTGGCTATTTTTTTAATAAATGATTTATTCAAATAAATTCTAGCCATGATGTGCTGGTTCCTATTTGCAGGCAATTATTTCTGGATTATATAAACATGTTAATTGCCAGCAAGTAAATCTTGTTTTAAAAGGCAAATGATAAGTGTGAACAGTTATCAAAATGGAGGATTCTCACTTGTGTCTCTGGCTTAAAGTCTAATTAGTGACTTGTAGTGATCCAATATTTTATGTAAATATAAAATCTAATGATTTGCCTTCTTAAATTTATAAGGTATATGAGATTATAGACAGCCTTATAAATACAAATTTTGTTCAGAAAACTGGATCTTATTTTAGAAGACATGCTCTTAACACAAATGTATTTTATGAATTATCTTAAGCTTAAAGACATACAATTATTCACTTTTATTTTTAAAGAAAAAAGTATTATAATGCATTGCAAAATATGTGCTACTGGAAATGCATCAATTTTTATTTCCCTAGCCTTACCTCACACTATAATATAGAATCAATTTTATAAAAGCAAAATTTTGATTTACTGTGA
The DNA here is from genome assembly GCF_028878055.3 of Symphalangus syndactylus. Classification (NCBI taxonomy): domain Eukaryota; kingdom Metazoa; phylum Chordata; class Mammalia; order Primates; family Hylobatidae; genus Symphalangus; species Symphalangus syndactylus. The sequence continues at coordinate 108,132,664 of NC_072425.2, forward strand.
GATTAATAACATGGTTTTAAAGTCAAAAGATTTATAGAATAGTATTTCCAATTCAAACAGAATTTTGCCGGGTTTTAATTTTTCTACAAAGCACTGAAGTAAATAATTTTGTGAAAAGTTTTGCTTTAAGATGTTTTAAAGGGTTTCAAGTATTCTACAGATAGAGATTTTGGGGAGAACACCAAATTCTTTCCAAAAAGACAGCTATTTCAAGTTTTCTTTTACTCCATTGTAGAAAGTTTTGAAGACTTTTTTTTCTCCAAAATCTCATTTTCACCTGAAATAATTGTATTCAAGGGTTTCTCAGCAGGTAAAGTATACATTCTTACAAGGTTTCAAATTTCAGATTTCCAATAATGCATTTAAACTGAGCACTCCTCTTTTTGTGTATGTATCTACTATCTGCAGTTCTATTATTTACACTAAATTTTAGTCTTTTTAGTTCCTCTGAAACACGTTAGTGAACCCTCAGCAGTTACTAACCACTTAATAATTGTGAACCCGCCAGCCCCTTCAAGTAGATCGTTAACCATAAGAGTGCCTGACAATTTCCAAACCATATCCTCTGTCTAAAAGGAAAAGATAGGGCTTTGTGAGGCAGAAAGGAAGCGAAGGAAAACAAAACAAATGTAGCTCATGCTGAAAGTGAAAAGTGCTTGGACAGATTAGTATTTTCTTTTCTGCAAGGCATCCTGCCAAACTTTTTCTTTATTTTTTAAGAGGAGTTATTTTTTGGTCTGATTTTTCAGTTTCTTGGAAAGTATTGGTATTTACCACCCCCATCGGCCCCTCATAATTATTGTTGGTTGTTTTGTGTTTTTCCCATCCGTCCACGTCACACAGTGAGGATACCCCCCGCTTCACCCTGTCAAAACCCCAACTCCGGGCGACCCTGGGTTTGGAAACTCCGACTCCCGACGACACGTCCCACTCTCTCCCACTAATGCCGCTTATTTTAGTCGCAGGATCCCCCTACTACAGTTTCAGTGAAAGCCGGAAATTTTCATTTAACTCCCCACCCCCACCCCCCCGCGCCCTTCTAGCCCCCGACTCGTAGAAGGGAGCTAGGGAGCCCGGAGCTCGGAGCACTGCCGGGGCTCGGCCGCCTCCTTTCTCTCCGGAAGGCTTTAATTTGCACACTTTCTTGCCACTGCGCCACGAGCCCCCAGCCCCGCCGCGGGCTGGGTCTCCGGCAGAGTTGGCTTCGCGGGTCCCTGCCCCCACCCAGCACGGTCGCCCCCGCTGCCTCCCCGGCTGGGGCCCCCAGCGCCGGCCGGAGCCCCGCGGCCCCCGTCCGCCCCCAGCGAGCGGCGCGGGCGGCGCCCTCCGCCGTCCCTCCGCCCTCCGCCGCTGTGCCCACCCCCTCGCCGGAGAGAGTGCTGGTAACTCCTTCCCCAGAGTCTGATTACCTGCTCCGCGAGGCCGCGGACACGTGCGGAGAGCCGACTGACACTCGCAGCCCCCTCGGGAGGCCCGACGCGACTGGGCCCCTCAGGTGAGGAGCTGTGCGCTCGGGTGGGTGGGCTGCGGGGTGGGGGGTCCCGGGGGAGATCTGGGGGATTGGCCGGGGTCCGAGGCAGAACTGTGGGTGGGGTAAGTGGAGGGTGGCAGGGGTAGGGGGGACCTGTGTTTCCTTGGAATCGGCTTTGGTTAACCCCTTACGAACTGAGACGGGATTGGTTATGGGGGCCAGTTTTGGGGAGCTAGAGGATTCTCCTTATCTGACGAGAGGGGGAGATCCTATCCTAGGGACACCCACGACACCGAGATCCTGCTTCCACGTATCCATGCGCACACACACCCACACGGAACACTCCTCATCCAGTTTCTCCAAACGGAACTGGAACTCTACTCGGACACTCACATAGTAATTCACATTTAGGGTTTAAAATGCACTGCCTCTAGGGACTCCATGCTGGAGAATGTGCTTGCGTTTCCCCCTCGAAAACTCCCTCTCCAGCTCGCTGAGGTGTGGGTGTGGGCTCCACCTTCCCCTCCACGAGATAAATGTTAACGCAGGCTTCCTGCGGGCATGTTATACACAGAAAAGTGCACGCAGCCGGCCAGTGCCCAGGCTTGGAGTCCCGCGAAGACGCACGTTTGCTTTAGTTTCCAAGTTTACTTTTATAATTTAAAGTATTGGAGTTAAACACGCCCCGCAGTGTGCAGCCCTGGTCCCCGCAGCGCGCCCGTCCGTGTGCATATGGGCGCATCTGCGTGTGCGCACACGCGGGAGTCGCGGTCCCCGGTGTGGCCTCTTGTCGCTGTGCTGGTGGCGACCCTTGTGGTGCTTGGCAGGCTTCGGGAGAGGCGCATGAAGGATTTCATTGAGTGTGAAGACAGAGAGCAGAGACAGAAAGCAGAAGGAGGCGGCTGCAGCCTTTGTAGTCGCGGAGGAATGCGGAAATGTTGAAGCACTATGTCAAACTTTTTTTGAAATGGGGTCAAGTCACATTCAGCCAGCGTGGGAAAGCAACAACAACAACAAAAAAAAGTGGAGGAGAGGGGGGGAAAAGGCATTGCTGCTCCCGTTTCTCTCCGCCGAAGCCGACCGTCTCGGGGGCGAGTGGGGGGAGAGCCAGGGCAGTGCGGGGCCCGGCGGGGGCAGCAGGCGCAGTTCCCTGCGGGGGTGGGACGTCCCCGACGCTTCCTTCGCTACGGAGCCCGGGGCTAGACTCGAGCGGGAGGGGGATGGGGGGACGCAGGACAGGCGGGTTGGGCGGCCGGCGGCGGCTCCCCGGCTACCTGTGTGGCCCTCGACCTGGCTCAGACCTCCGGGCAGTCCCTGGGGGCTCTTTCCTCGGCTTTTAAGGAAAGTTCTGAATGGAGTGAGTGCCAGAAGCTCTGCTCTCGCCGCGGTCCGCTCCACCCGCTCCTTGTGGGGGTCACGCCGTTTAATTCCTGGCAAAAGGCGAGCGGGCCAGCGGTTGCGAGGCAGGTTAATTCCGAGGTGCCCCGGGAATTCCGGACACGCGGCCGTCGTGGTGAGTCCTGCCGAGCCGCGGCGGCCGTGGAGGAGGGAGGCCCCCTAGGTCCCAGATAGCTGCTGAATGGGGAGGGAAAGTTCGGGTACCCTTCTCCGGCGCTTTGTTGTGCAGAGGGCTCCGGGGGCGTCTGGCTGCAGACTGGACCGGGCCTTTAGCCGGAGGGGGAATGGGGCAGCCACCTCTGCTACCTACAGCGGGGAGGTCCTGGGAGTGGGAAAAGGTTCGCGAGTCCGGGCCCCGAGGGCAGAGACCTTCTCTCTCACCCCTGGAGGCGCAGGATTTAACCCCCCACCCCCCACCCTCTGAAAGGGAGGTTGAGTTTTGCTCAGGTCGAAATCAGTTTAAAACGAGGCGCGATTATGCTATCCCCTTCCTGAAGTTATTCTTTAAGGAGACGACAAGCGAAATTGTGGCGAACACCCCTTTCTCCCACCCTTGGGATCCCGTGGGGGACGGTGTCTCCCCTCCTCCAGGACCTCTCGCTCGCCCACCCCCGATTAGCCCCAACCCTCCCCGACCAGATGGCTGGTCTTCCCAAGGTTTCCACCAGGGAGGTCCTCCCAGTCGGAGAGAGAATTCCGTTTCCAGCCGAGACTCCTTTACCCCAAAAAGACCATTTGTGTATGCGAGTCGTTTTTAAATGTCTCCTCGTAGAAAAACTGAAAGTAGAAAGAAAGGAAGCAATTTCTGAGCAGATGTCTGACCACCCCTTCTCGCACATTCCCAGCATCGGGTTACAGGGTCCTGGGAGCCCCCACCCACATTCTGCGGCCCCACACGGATGGACCAACAGTCCTTCCGCTCCAGCTTGTGCGCGACCCCTGAACGCCCTCCGGCACCCCTGCACCCCGTCTCCCTGCACGTCCGGGCCTCAGGAGGCGGGGAGGGTAGCGGCGCAACACAATGATATAGGGATAAATATTAAGCCGTGACATTGACGTGCCCGGCGCCTCCCCTCCCCCGCGCTCCCGGCACACTCTGGGCTGCTCGGCACGCCCCCTCCCGTTCCACTGCGTCCCGCGCCGCTCGCTCATCCCCGAGGGGCCCCTGCAACCTCTCCGCGCGAAGACGGCTTCAGCCCTGCAGGAAAAGAAAAGTAACTTCGCTTTTCTCGGAGGAACCAGGAAGGATTAAGCGGCTTGGGAGAGGGCAGGAGCGCGCGGAGGGTAGCGATGGAGGCTTCGTAAAGGAGGAGGAGGGGAGTCTGGAGGAACCCCGAGGAAGGCTTCTGGGCTGTCTGATTGCACTTTCTTCTTAACCTCCTGTCTCCTCCTTTAGGTGCAATGATTCTGGACTGAGAAGCGCTTGGGCAGAGGCTATGTAATCGTCTCTGTCTGTGTTGAGGACTTCGCTTCGGGGAGGGAAGAGGAGGGATCGGCTCCGCTCCTCCGGCGGCGGCGGCGGCGACTCTGCAGGCGGAGTTTCGCGGCGGCGGCACCAGGGTTACGCCAGCCCCGCGGGGAGGTCTCTCCATTCAGCCTCTGCAGCGGCGAAAGCCCTAGCGCCCAAGCGCCTGAGCCGGCGGGGAGCAAGTAAAGCTAGACCGATCTCTGGGGAGCCCCGGAGTAGGCGAGCGGCGGCCGCCAGCTAGTTGAGCGCACCCCCCGCCCGCCCTAGCGGCGCCGCGCCGGGCGGCGTCCAGGCGGCATGGAGAAGGACGGCCTGTGCCGCGCTGACCAGCAGTACGAATGCGTGGCGGAGATCGGGGAGGGCGCCTATGGGAAGGTGTTCAAGGCCCGCGACTTGAAGAACGGAGGCCGTTTCGTGGCATTGAAGCGCGTGCGGGTGCAGACGGGCGAGGAGGGCATGCCGCTCTCCACCATCCGCGAGGTGGCGGTGCTGAGGCACCTGGAGACCTTCGAGCACCCCAACGTGGTCAGGTGAGCCAGGGAGCTGCGCTCTCGCCATCTGGGGCCGCGCGCGCGCTGGGAGGGCCGAGCCGGGAATCCTCAGGCCCAGAAAGGTGCGGGGCAGAGGGCGACTGGGGAGGTCCTGCGCGACCTGTTGGTCTTACAGAGTGAGAGTTAAGTTTTATCGACAGAGCCGCGAGCCAGAGCCGGTGACCTTGCCAGACAGCGAGCCGAAAGACAAGTCAAAAAAACATGACCTGCGCAGGCTTCCCTGCAGCTGTGCAACTTAGAAGCGTTTTCTCCCTGCCCGCCCTGAAGGAGGGTCCGGGGGAGGTAGGTGCGTTTTAGGGACAGGATAAGCCAACCTGAGACATGCCCCGCTAGCTCCCGCATATTTTTCCTGGCCATTGCGTTACGGAATTTTTGAAAGACAGAGTAGGTGAGACTGGAGAATGAGGATGCTGTGTGATAATCAGTGGGAACTTCATGGGTGGAGCCTAGTATAAATCAGGTTAAGAAGATGCAGAAACATCATAATATTTTTGCCAGTCATATTCTCAGTTTCTGTTTATTAAAGTTGCGTAATAAGAATGACTCCTGGTGGTCTAAGGAGTTTGAGTGCTGATGCCCAATCTCAAACAGCGTCATAAAAATTTCTTCCAAAACTGTTATCCCTGCGTCTGTTTTACTTTGTATCTCTGGGTGGACATACTCTGTAGACTATTTCTCCGAAGGGTTAAATGTGAGTCCAAGATGTGGTATGGTTAGATCATAAATGTTCTGCCCATGCTTCTCCCAGATGGGTTGTGCGAGTGGGTGGGGAGACAGCAGTTCTTACTCTTTCCTGTGTGGTAACCAGTATTAAATGAAAATGTGTGACTTAGGATAATGGTGTTTTCTTAGTGATCCTGGAATTTCCCCATTGTGTGGTTGACATTGTTTGGTTGTGTCATCCTTTTCCTTTTTAAACAGAGATGCATAGCTTTACATTGAAAAGGAATGCCTAGAAACTTCTACAAATTGGATTGTGATTTTACCTTTCTCGATCTTGAGAAAATGTGTAGCAGAAATATCTTTTTTCTCATCCATTTAGGGCTTCTGTTCAACAAATACATGCCTACTGTGTGCACTGAGGATGAAATGATGTAAATAAGCACAGCTAAATATTTTTGTAAAAAGTCAAACAATTTAACATTAGTCATCAAAGTGGAGAGACCCAAGACTGACCTTTGAAATACCAAACTCTCCACAGACTCAGAGAGACCAAGTATCTACAGAATCTTCCTGGGAGGTTTTAACTTGTCTCCTCTTATCCCAGGCTGGTGATTTGTGCGGTGCTTTGTTCCCAACGCAGTTTAGACTCAAGCTAGAAGGCATCAAAGAATCATAAATATATAAATAAAGCAGTAAATGGTTATAAAGTTAGGACCGCATTATACCTCTGCTTTAGCTAGTGAAGGAGAATGAGTGTTTTGGAAGATGAGATTATATATAAAAAGCTATAGATGACTTTTTTTCCTGTGTATTTTCTTTGTTAAAAACAACAAAATCTCTTTTGGGGGCTCTTTGTGATATTGGAGGGAAAAGGGGAGGGTATATTTAGCCCCCTGTAACTCAGCTGTCGTCCTAGAGGAATCACCTAATACATCCCGAAGGATGAATTCCACCACTACAAATTTAAGACGGAAGTTCTTGTTTTATTTTGTCTGTTACCTATGGAGTATCCAATTAAGGGTGATTATCACGTATATGAATGAATAATGTCCTTCCAAACGTAGAGGTACTGCAGAGGCACCCCTGTATAACACTATTGTTTACAAAGCTCACGCCATTCTTATACCAGAGGCACACTTTCTGCCATTGTGCTTGTAGATTTTGTCTGATCCATCCTATTCTCTTGATTTATCCTCCTGAGATTGATGTGTTTCTAGACGTTTCTAACTGACCCATGGATTCTGTACTGTGAATTTCAGGAGAATATACTTATGAACTGAAGACAAAGGCATTGTTTTCTAAAATTATTTTTACGTGTTAAGTGGTGATGATGGCACCTACCTGTTTAAAGTCGTGAGAATAAAATGAGATGGTGTATGTGAAAGCACTTTGTAAATTTGAAAGTACTTCAGATATCTAAAGGATTGTTTGCATTTCAGCAGATTCATGGTCTCTTGCCATGGAGCAGCTTCACAGGGAGGGGTCAATTCACCTGACCTTTTTTGTAGAACAAATCATATTCAAACCCAGACATTACAGGCTCTGGAACCAAGAAGATGCTTGAAGATAATTAGCCTGTAGGATGTCAGAAAAGACTCCCAGTCACAAGCCATGAAATTCAGTGATACTTGAGGAAATTATTGATGATGTCACCCTCATGAGCTACAGATCTTCATTCCCTTTTTGTTTCCTTCCTGTTTCTTCTCTTCTGCCTCTGCCTTGAAACAACCATTAGTCCCCATGATTTGCTTGGCCAGACTAAGAATTCTGGATTTTAGAGGTCGCAAATATTTGCTCAGACAGGGTCAGGAAATAAGGACAGTTGACAGCAATTCTTTTCTTTCCAAGGGAGAGTTGTCAAAGTTGGGTCCCCAAACCTGTGATTTATTATTGCCCCTAGGATTAGTTTTACAGTCTTAAGCCTGGTTCTTTAATGGTTTCTTAAAAGGGCAGATGCTTTTATAAGTACCTTCAAGTCATAAGTAATTGATCATAATTATAGTCCCTCCCCACAGATAGTTAAGCCTCTAAGCTAACAGAGCATAATAAACATATTAGTTTTTTCAAAAGTTTAAGATTTAATTTTGATGGATTTGCCAGGAAAGCTGACTTGTTATTGCTGGCAATGGTACTGCCTGCATGCACAGGGATAATGACTTGAAATTCTTGCTTACCTGCACTTGATGTATCCCAGGCCCTCGCTTGATCAGCCAGTCAGTGTCTGGGAAGTAAATTTACTCTTTTTTTACATTTGGTAATCCCAAATCCTGGAACCTTTGCCAGAATAGGACTTCACTGTGAACCTGTATTGGAGTTTCTGCACGGCACAAATGGATCTTGTTTTAACAGCCTGAACTAAAAACAAGAGATAAAATTATAGCATGTTTTGTCAGCAGTCTGTTCATTCACCAAATATTTACTGAGGGTCCACTATGTGCCAGACTCTTCTAGAAGTTGGGGATATAGCAATGAACAAGCCTGGAAAAGTCTCTGCACTTGTAGAACTTGCCTTGTAACGAGATGAGCAGTTCTTTCTTCTCTTTAAAAATTTACGCATATTTATTTTAATTACCTTGCTTTGTTATACTTAACCTAACCAGTTTTATAGAACAACTGATTTCTGATAATTCGGTTACCAGGAATTTCCTGATTGAGTAGGCAACATAACCAAAAGGCTAATCAGAATCAAGTGCTTTTTGAAGATTAAATTTTACCTTAGGGACATAGGGATTTATCTATATGAGATACTGACACATAGCTAATATAAGTGAACATTTGAGCTCCGTTTATTCAAAAAGGATTTAGGAAGGGCATGTGCTTTAAAAACCATGGGGCTAGGTGCTGGGAAAGATACCTGGGTAAATCATACCTGGCTACTCTCCTGAAGCAGTTCTTCCCATGTTTGAAGGAGTAAGATGATCACCATAACCTTGATACATGATAGGATCATGTGCTGTAAGAAAGATACAAGCAAGTGCTTACCTGTATTGTCTCTAGGGATTGTATTTATTAGTGTAACAGTAAAAGCAATTCAAATTCAAGTATTGGCTCTGGAAACTAAAAGTCATTACATATCAGTGAATAAACTTACAATGTTTAAATATTATAATTAGAATAGTCACTGCTTTAAAAACAAAACAAAAAACCCAAAGAAAAGGCTGTAAAGCTTAATGATTATTCAAGGAGAGTTTTCTAATTTTCTCTTCTTTAAAGATCTTAGTAATATATTGCATAAAAGGTGAGTAAAAATGTGATTTTCTCTGGAAAATCTAATTGTTAACAGGGTAAAAGACACATGACGTATTTGATCTGTAAAGCCAGGTCTTCAACTGGATTAGTTCATGAGAATCCTTCTGAATAAAATTGCTATTTGTGTGGTTGAATAATACATTTACTAGGGCTTTTTTCAATAAAAGCAGGAAAAGCAGGAGTTTAATTCTCCTTTTAAATATCAGTATGTTAAAAATATGTTTGTTCTTTCTGTCTCTGAGAGTTCCTTGAAAAGTTTCTAATTTATCAAGGTTGTTTAGTAAATAAACATTTTCACAATGGTATTCTGCTCATTTTTTGTTCCTACAGAAGAACTTGATAATGCTGAATTTTTGACATTGCAGTTATATCCCTTTTATACAACTATTATCAACATAGAATTATTAGAATCTCTCTATGGAATCAAGGACAAAAAAGGTCTATAAGAGGAAAACTTGTATAAACTTGAATATCTTTGGGGATATTTTCCTATGTTTAAGACGTGGGTAAATGAATATCTATGCAAATAGGTTCCTATTAAAAATAAATTATTTCTTTTTTAAAAAAACAAATGCCTCACTATTAATGATTTCTTAGGAAAGTTTTTTAAGAAAGAAACACACCATACATGCAGCCTATCATTGTAAAACCATGGATATTAGGGTTGGAAGACACTCTGGAGGTCAAGCTACTTGTCTGTCATGCCATTTTAAAGTTATTGACTTGTTCTTAAAACTAAGTAGCAATTTTTGTTTGTTTGTTTGATGGAAGCAGTTAAATCGGGTGAGTACATTTCTAGTTTGGAAAAAATGAACTATATGTAGACAACAGTGACAGTTTGCCAGGATTTGCCAGGAATGAATGACATAACAATAAATGAATAACAATTCAGTAAATTCCTGAATTCTGCAGTATACCGTACTGAAGTATAGCTCTTCAAAAGTATTATTCCAGTAAATTCTTCTTTTAAGGAAGTTGTGCTATAATTATGATAATTTAAATTAATTATAATAATTTAAAATAGCTATAGTTAAATGATAATACAGGTAAATTATATAGGTAATTCATTAATAATATTGAATTCATTTTAGACAAAGGAATAGGAAAAATTGAAACAGTACTTGTCTGATGAATGAAATATTACATAATGTGGCTCTGGCACATTACGTAACATTCTGGTTAATGAAATAAACATCATAATACTTAAAAATTAGATGGCACAACAACCATCAGACACATAAATATGTGTTTTCTATGCCTTCTGAGGAACTAATCACACTATTGTTCTTTCTCATGAGGTTCAGATGAGTTGCTCTGTCTTCATAGGAAGTAAATTAATTGTGAGCTTCTTGATGTAACAGAACACAGCAGAGATGAAATCTGGGTGTCAGTGAATTGTTAACAGGAGAAGTTAGTGTGTGTGATGTTGGGCTTTGTCCAAGATCCAGGAGGCAGCACTGAAAACGCACCAGTGGTTGATAACAAGCATTCTTACATGAAGGTCACCATTTGAGTGATGATCCATAGATGCTAGGTTTGGTGGAGCAGGCAGGCCAGCAATTAGAGAGAAGACTTTTCCAAGAGCTGCTTGGTAGTTGTCTTGAATATCACCAGTTTGCTGCCATACCTGATTTTTATTTTACCAGCTGCACATGTAGCTTCTCTTGCCTGAGAGGTGAACCGGAGGGACTGCAAGGCACGTGGCAGGAATCTATGCAAGTGTACATTTGTAGTCTGGAAGTCCATTTGAGTCAGGATTATTATGAAACATTTTTGACCATCTCCTTTGTCTATAGTAGTTTGCCGAAATTTGGACATCTACTGGCTTTGTAATTTAAGTAGCCATTTAAATTATTCCTATTCTCTGGCCTTCCTAAAGGATTTAGTTCAGTAGAGTTAGAATCACAGCATAAGGATTTTTTTAATTGGAAGAAGTCTTAGATTTAACCTAGTGCAACCCCCTTTGATCTGTTTTATAATAATAAAATTTGAGTTGTTTTATGAATGCAAAACATTATCTCATTGTTAGTGAACAGTGTTATTCTGTGATTATATGCATTGTAGATATAAACTGATTGAGGATGGCTAAGATTCAGACAGAGGTTTATATTAAACATTAGCAGGACAGGATGACTTATGGTCATTGCATATACCAGAAAAAAATCCCTTGAGATGTAAAAGTATTTTCAGTTTAGTGACTTTATGTTTGCTGACTTGAGGACCAGGATTGTGTATTTTACATCCATAAATAACATGGTGTCCATAACCATTGGTTAACCCATATATGTTTCCTGATTGATTGAAATTTTAAACCCCTTAGATAAGCACTTTTCATCCTTTTAGAGTTGTATACTGCATTAGCAAGTATCTTGGACTATTGGCATTGGGAGATCTGTGGGTATTAACTGTAAGGCATACACATGTGAAGTCTATTTAGTAAGAGTCTTCAAATACTTATTCATATTTAAACGTTTCCTGACTACCCATTTTTTATCTTCAATATTGTACTTGCTTTGGCTTTGACAGGATATTCTCATGTTCTTCCTCTGTATTTGTTAACGTGTATCCTACAGACAAATGGACTACTCCATTTGCCCTAATAGATTTCTTGCCATCCACCTCTGTTACTTTAATTTGAACAGATCTCTGAATGTCCACTTGGTACCTCTCCTGCACCACTCTCCACCTGTTGAAATTCTGCTTATCCTTCAGGGCCAACCTCAAATGTCACTTTCTTTGTTCTGTATTCCTTAATACCTCGATTTGGATAACATTTCTGCTTCCTTTGAGCCCTGGTAACTTTGGACCTCCTTTATGGCACTTAGCTTGTTATCTGTCCCCTTATATTATTTCTGTTATGTAAGATGGAATGTTAACTCTCATGACAGCCCTCTTCTGACTCTCTACTCTTTCACACTCTATTTGTAAGCTCTTTAAGGCAGAGAGTGTCTTGTGGTCACGTTTGTTTATACCCTATATCCATTGGATATAAGGTGAATATGTAACAAGTTGAGTGAAATCATTGAAAAGGGGTCCAGTTATAAAGGAAGACACCATATGAATTATTTCTATCATGTGAAATAATGTTAAACTAAGGAGTGTCAAGGAGGGAGAATGGATCTGTATATTGGATTATACTTATTGGAATTCCTGGGAAATAATTTAGGAAATACTGAAAAAAGGAAGTTTCATTTTTGTCTTACTCCAATCGACATAGTTTATATGAAAGTGAGTTTTAAAATTTAAGTATGATTCATTCTTATAGTTAACTGTGCAACCTTGGACTTAATTTATATACTGCAAAGAAGACATTAACATTAGGAAATGAGCATGCATTCAGCAAAAGCTGAAAATGATTTGAACATTTCAAATGTAAGAAAGTAAGGTATTATAAATACATTTTGATCAATTGCTTGAATTCTTTTATTTTTCTCATTAATTTTAATTTCTTTGGCTTTCAATAGTGGAAAACCTGTTAGAGCAGAATTAGATAAAACCTTCCTAATAATTTCTATAAAAGATGATGATTCTGAATTTCATTTGAGCCTTGTCTTCTACTCCTCTTCATAATTTGTGTACAGAGAATTTGGATTCCATCTTGACAAACTGGTAGGTTTAATTAAGAAGTATTCTTCCAGTTTGAACTCATTCCAGTTTCTTAAGACACATATGGTTAGGGTGTGTGTGTGTGTGTGTGTGTGTGCACGCATGTGCATGCAGAACAGTGGAGTACAAGATTCTCGAAAGAAGGGACTGTTGTCTTGTTCCTTGCAGTATCCCAAGCATTTAGCATGATGTCTGGTGTCTTGTAACCCTGAATAAGTATTTCTAAGTGACAGAATATGCGCCATTTAGAAATTCAGAATTTAATTTTTTTTAGTTAGAAATGAGTAATCATGTCTGAAAATACAGGTGAGGTCTCTGGCATTCAGCAAGTATTTATGAGCATCTGTTATGTTCAGTGCTTTGTTAAATGGGATTAAGTCAGTAGTCACAAAAAGTGCATATTGAAATGTTTACCCAAAAAATGGTATGAGTTCTGAATTTGTTTCAAAATGGGATAGAGATGCAATAAGAATGGACTATGAGTTGATCACTGTTGAAACTGTGGAGTTTTATTGTACTAGTCTCTCTGCATTTATATATGTTTGAAATTTTCCATAATAATAAGTTTTTTAAATGTTCATGCTTGTGGGCTAGGAGTCAGAAAACTGATTCTTACCCTGATTCCTCTACTTATTATTTAATAGTTGAGTGACCTAGGGTAAATTCCTCATGTCTCTTGGCTGCCGTATCCCCACAATAAAATAGAAATTAATACTGCTCTTTAGACCTTAGTGGTTTACTCTGATCAAATGAAATTATGTATACAAAGATCCAATATTATACAAATATAAGATATTATTAACAAAACGAATTCCTGCTCTCAAGTAGTTTATAATTTCCTGGAAGAAACTGACATGTACACAGATATCTGTATTACCGATTGGCAGCACTTTCATTCCACCCTACATTGTGAAAGTATGAATGGAGCTAGGTACTTCTGAAAAGATGTGTATTGAGTTTATAGTAATTAAAGTAAAATATAATCTTTCATTTGGGTATTGGATATTGGTGTCGTGTTTACCCAGTGCTCTTACTGTTTATTAATGGGTTTATTGTGGGAGTATCGTGGACCAAATGCTCCTGAGAACACATTGTCAAAACTGATGGGAGCTTGATGATTTCTTCTGTATTTCACTATTCAAATTAACCCAAAGAGGAGTTGGATTCTTTGCTTGTTCTTTCTTTCTTTTATTTTTTAATTTCAAAATCTCAAACAGAATTATTCATTTTTGTCATACCTTGGAATTTCTGCTTGTTTATTTTCTGAGGCTGTTCCTATGGCGTGACTGACTTATGACATTTAAAATTTTGTTCTGTGTCCTCTGTTTAAATCATTAAGAGTTCTATTCACAGCAATGAAGCAGTTCTTTTTTAGGGGCACTAATCTTTAGTGAATTTGCTTTTTTTTTTCCTTTGCTTCCTTTTATTGCAAATAATCTTATAATTTCTGTGGTAGGTGTTCCTAATGATTAGAAAAAAACATTCATTTATCCTAAAATACTTTTATTTTTAGAAGGTTCAAAGTATAAAGTTAGGAACATTAACTCTCACACCTTTCCAGCAGCAGAACAAGAAAAACAAAAGAAGGCCAGGCACAGTGGCTCACACCTGTAATTCTAGCACTTTGGGAGGCTAGGGCGGGAAGATTCCTTGAGCCTAGAAGTTAGAGACCAGCCTGGGCAACATAGGGAGACCCTGTCTCCACAAATAATAAAAACTTTTTCTGAAAAAAGACATCTTTGCATTTCAAGGGTAGACTTTTAAACTTTAGTTTTAAAGTTTAGTTTACTCAGACCAGTACGTTTTAAAACTTTTTAGAAGAACCCAAGGGACTGTCTGAGTCATTTCAAGTTGGGAGTTTTAGCTGATATAGTATACATTTCAACCATGTAGAATCACTTTAAAAAGTTATTAAATAATCTTGGGTTAAAATGAGATATTTTCTTGTTGAACCATGAGAAACCAAGAGACAGATTTGGAGATTGGGCTAGAAGGGACTCCCAGTGCTGATCATGAATGAAATACATTCAAATTATGTAAGTTCCCTTGACCTGGGAAAACATAGCTTCTTTGAAATGACGCATTTTTTTTTTTTTTTTTTTTACATATTAAGACTCAAAAGAAGAGTGGTAACATTCTGCTAATTCTTACAAATTATTTTAAGCCCATGAAACTTAATCAGTGGCTATTTAACTTCTAGCTGATTAGATGAGAACTGATGCCACTTGGGTTCTCAGCTAAAGTTTTGTGAAGGGAAGAAGTCTATTTCACAGACATTACTCCTCAAGTATTGACTGACTCAAAGTGATGGAACTGATTTCAAGGAGAGCTGTATGAATGTGTCTGACTCGGTGTTACCAATCCAATCCTAAAAAAACTAGACTTTTGAGATGAGTCAAGAGAAACATCTTTGTTTAGGAAAGATGGTATAGGTTTGTTTTTTTTTTTTAACTTTAGTTGATAAAAGTAAGAGGTGAATCCATCATTAGGCAAATAGAAAATGGTCTGGAGATGTATTTATGTATCTGAAAGGACAACATGCTCATTAAAAGAAGGGAAGAAGGTGGTAGAAGATAAGCTAAGTTAAGGTAGCAGTGAGAGAGAAAATAAAAAAACAGTAAGAGAACTTGGGATAGTGAGTAGATCTGAAGTTTCTTGATAAACTTCAAACTCTGAAACCTGGTGATCTGAAAGTAGATGAAAATTCTGCCATATTTAGAAAGCCCTCAAACCAGTGCTTATGGAACGAGTAAACTCAGATTATCATTCTTACAATTCTGCAAAAATAAAATGGCATTGCTGTCTGCTTTTTCTTGGGCACCTTATTTTAATCATTTTTGCATTGCCCAGTGTGCCTAGCACTCAATTATCTGTTGAATATTTGTATGAATTAATGTTGAATGTCAGCTTCCCATTAGAATATAAGCTCCCTGAGGGCAAAAATTTTTGTTTTGCTCCCTGCATTATCTCCAGCATCCAGAACAGTGCCTGGTAAATATCAGTTGAGTAAATGACTGAGTGAATAAATAGTTAAGCCATGACTAAAGATTACTGTTTTCACAGTAACTTTATTGACAGTGAAAATGTAAACTAACACTACAATTTATTAGATATTTTATTTTTCTATTCACTCAGTATTGCATTTAAAACTCTTCAAAATTATATAGTCTCTAATAGGTAGTAAATTGGATTCTGACCTAAGAATTAGGAGTTATTTAATAATGTAATGATTGGCAAGTAGATTGGACACTGAGATATACCCTTTCTAAGCTAATTCTTCCACTACTGTTTTCATTAAATTATGAACATAATTTTATGCCAATAATATTAAGTGATATTTTAATGATATTTTAAATCGTCATATCAGTTTTTGCAGATTGAATTTACATATTTTGATGGAAATTTATGAACATGGTTTAAGATTCTCTGGGCTGTGACTGCTCATTTTTGTTTTACTGTAAAATTAGTTATATTAAAATATGACTTCTAAAGAGTCATATTTTATATTTCCTTAAAGAGCCTTATATTAATGGCCATAGCTGTCCTTACAAGCAGGGATGCCCATGTAATATGTAAGTCATATTAAAATATTGACGTGCATTTCCCTAAAGAGCCTTGTGTAAATGGCTATCGCTGCCTTTACAAGCTGTGAAGCCCAAGTGGCCAGTCCCATTATGAACCTTGTCCCATTACGCCTGTTTGGGGCTACCATTCCAAGCACCTTCCTCCTCTGCTTAGAATAGCTGATTGTGATCACGTAATGGGTTGTGACATCACTGATAATACTAATATATTATTACGTAGCAATAAACTAATTATATATATAACATAATTTATATAATATGTATAGTAATAAAAGAATTAAGGAAAAGAAAGGGAAAGAAGGAAGGAAGAGAGGGAATGAGTAATAGAATAGAAAAGAAAAAAAAATTGTGGTGTTCCCAGTCAGTTGTCAGATATGTTGCAAGGAAGTTGTTAATAGAGTACCAAAGTTTGCAGGTGAGGAGAGTTATTTGCAGTTTTTTGTTTAAAATAATTACATTTTTCTATTAAAGCAATTTTTCTGGTTAATATTGCTATGTAGTAAATTACTCCAACATGTAGGGGCTTAAAACAACCATTATCTTATATCATGAATTTAGCAGGTGGAGAATTCAGACAGAGCACAGTGAGAGTGGCATATCTCTGTTCCAAGATGTCTGGGACATCAGCTGGAAATTATTCAAAAACTGGTAGTTTGATTATTCTAGGCGTCTTCACTTTCAAGCCTGGGTGGTTCATGCAAGTTGGTTGGCGAAGGCTGGGATCTGAGCTCGGGTTTTTGAGCAGAGCACCTACACTGACCTACACCAGGTGGCCTGGGCTTCCCTTTCAGCGTCAAAGCTTCAGAATAGTTGAACATACATGTTGGCTCATGGCTTTAAAAGTTGGTGTCCCTGAGAACAAGCAGTGTTAATTATGCCATGTTTTGTTGTTTATATTTGAGTTCAAAGCCCCAGAGATTCAAGAGGTAGAGACATACACCACCTCTTAATGGAAGGAATGTTAAAGAATTTCCACTCCCCCACCCCCAGCTTTTTTGTAATCATGACATTAATACTAATACTAAGTAGTATGAAAGGGCTTATGATAAAAAAGGCAAAGCTCCTGCCCTAGTTATTCCTATTCCCAGTACTCAGATACAGCTTCTTTTCACTGTCTGTTTTTGGTGCTTCTGTTTATGGTCTCCATAAATTTAGATAATATGCTGTTGCTCTAGTTCTTGATATTTAAACTTCAGTAATACCTATTGACTTTCTACTCCGAAAAATGAGGACTTAGCTTGATAATACTACTGTGTATTTCCTTCACTTTCTGTAAGATATGGATATTTTTATTTCATATAATAATTTTAAATAATATCCCTAAACTTCAATTTTTTGTACTTTCACTTTGGGCAGTATCTCTTGATTCTCCATTTAGTAAGAAGAGAATATTTTATCCCCCTAACCTTTCTTCCACTTATGTTCTCCCTTTAACATCACAATTTCTATCAGATACTTTGCTAAAATTGTTTATTTGCATTCTGTTCCGCACTGCAACAGAGGCTTCCCTGCTTTTCTAAAGGTTGACCCTTGCAAGTTGAACACTGGTAAACAGTGCTTACATTCTTCTAACTATGTAGAGAGTTCAGTGCTAGGTCAAATACTCAGCCTTTATGTTTCCTTCTCTCCAGGTTCAACATTATAACCCTATGAAGCTGATGGAGTCCTTCTTTCTTAAAAACAGACATCTGGATTCTCTTTTCTTATTCTGCATCACTTGTTTAAAATATGCCGTATTTTCGTGTACTTTTTATTCAGGCCATGACTTTCTTGTATCATTTTGTTTTTCCTGGAGTTTCTAATTGCCTTTTTATTTTTTCTTGCCATGTTTGCCTTTATCACAATCTGTGTTCACCAGAAATATTATGTGTCTACATATGGTCGGTTTCCCGCCACCATTTAATTTGCTGGGCATTCTGTGGAATCTTTCTAAGTGCAGATTTGCTTCATTTTGTTTTTTTTTTAATGGCTTCTTCTTCATCATTTGTTCTATTCTCTTTACAAGGTTCTTCTGTTAGTCAGATATTTGATCTTGCAGTTGGGATCTCTGTGTCTCTTCTTTTAATCTGTTTTCTAATTCATCTCTTTTCTCTGGTTTTTGCTTTGTATTCTAAAGAAACTTCTATATTATTTTCCAAATGTCTACTGAATTTACTCTCGGTAATTAATATTTTTAACTTCAAAACATCATTTTTTGTTCTCCACTTGTTGTTGGTTTTTAAAGCATCCTCCTCTGGTTTTCTGTAATATTTCTTTGAATTACTGTGAATTTTTTTAAAGTCCTCCACATTATCTCTGTTTCTGTCAGTGTTTAGTTTTTTTGGTTAACTTTTTTGTTTTTCCTGTGGCTGGATTTTTTAAATGTCTGGTAATCTTTGAATATCCTTTGGCTTTTTTAAAGTCAAAAAAAGCTAAAGGTGTAATTTTTGTACAGTAAAATACACCCATTTTAAGTGTGTGCTTTTTACGAGTTTTGACAAATTTATTCACCTACTAACCACCACCACAATCAACATCTAAAATACTCCCATTATCCCACGGGGCCCTTTGCAGTAAATCTCCTCCCTCTACCAGGACCCCTGCCAACCTAATCTTCTTTCTGTCATTATAGATTTGTCCTTTCTAGAGTTTCATATACACAGTATCAAAGAGTATTATGTTCTATTATATCTGGCTTTCATGGATAGTGTTTTTGAGATTCATTTATGTTGTTGACTGTTTGAGTAGTTCATTTTCCATCATATGGATTTACCACAATTTGTTTATTCATTCACCTGCTGATGATCATTTCTGTTGTTTCCAGTTTAGGGCTGTTATGAATAATGCTGTTGTGAATATTTGTGTACAGGTCTTTGTATTGATATGACATATGCTTCATTTGTATGGTAAATACCTACAGGTAGATTGCTGACTGGTATGGCAATTGTGTATTTAATTTTTAAGAAATTGTCAAACTTCTCCAAACTGGTTGTTCCATTTCCAGTGCTAGTGTATAAAGGTTCCATGTGATTTGCACCCTTCTGAACACTTGGTATTGTCAATCTTTTTATTTTTAGTCATTCTATAGTGAGTGTGAACTAATAACACATTGTGATTTTAATTTACATTTACTTGATGACTAATGTTGTTGAATATCTTTTCATTTGGCTATTGACCATTCTGATACCTTCTGTTGGGAAGTTTCTGTTCAAATTGACCACTTTTTAAAATTGAGTTATCTTATTGTATTGTAAGAGTTCTTTATATATTCTGGAGCAGTCTTTTGTCAGCTACATGGATTGCAAATATTTTCTTCAGGTCTTTGGCTTGCCTTTTCATTTCCTTAATGCTTTATGTCAAACAGAATATTTTAATTTAACCTAAGTCTAATTTATCTTTTTTTTTTCTTTGATAGCTTATGCTTTTTTGTATCCTACCTAATAAATATTTGTTTACCTCTAGGGCATATAGGATTTTTCCTATGTTTTCTTCTAGAATTTTATAGTTTTTGCTTTTATTTTAGATTTGTGATGCATTCAAGTCAAGTCTTTGTGTGTGGCTTGAAGTAAGGGTTCAGGTTCATTTTTCCTGTATGGATATCCAGCTATTTCTGCACCATTTATTGAAAATACTGTGCTTTCTTCATTTTGAATTACCTTGGCAGTTTGCTAAACATTAGTTGAGCATATACATTTGGGCCTATTTTTAGACTCTTTGTTCTTTTCCATTGATCTGTATGTCTATCCTTTTGCCAATGTCATACTTTGATTACTATAATGTATAGGTCTTAATCAGGTAGTATACATTTTCCAACTTTGTTCTTGTTTTTCAAAATTGTTGTTGCCCTTCTTCTTTTGTATTTTCATATAAATTTTAGAGTCAGCTTGTTAGTTAACACAAAAATTCTCCTATTGGGATAGCATTTAATCTCTATTAATTAGGGCGAAGGTATATACATTGACACTGACTTCTGATCACGAACATGGTGTATCTCTTCATTTATTTAGGTCTTTAATTTCTCTCATCAGAGTCTTGTAGCTTTTAGTGTAATGCCCTTGCTTACATTTTATTAAATTTATCTCTTTGCATTTAATGTTTTTGGATGTTATTGTAAAAGGCATTGTTTTTTCTTTTTAAATGTTTATCATTGAGAGCTATAGTCTTTTTTGTATAGTGACCTTGTGTTTTGTGATCTGAAAAACTCCCTTATTAGTTTGGTAGCTTCTTTGTAAATTTTAGTTTTTTTACATACACAGACACATCATCTGAGAATAGACAGTTGTACTTTCCCCATATATATATATGTATATGTATATATATATGTGTGTATATATAGATGTGTGTATATATATATGTATATATATGTGTGTGTATATATATATGTGTGTATATATATATATATATATATATATATATATGTAGATATATATGTCTTTTCTTTCTTTTCCTTTCTTTTTTTTGCCCTGGCTAAAACCTCTAGTGTAATGTCAAATAAAAGTGGTGAGGGCAGATGTTTTTGCCTTGTTCCCAATAATAAGGAGAAAACTATTCAGACTTTTGCCCTCAAGTATAATGTTAGCTGTAAGTTTTCCTAGGTGTCCTTTATCAGATTGATGAAGTTCCCTTATATTCCTAGTTTGCTTAGAGAGTTTTTCATGATCGGGTACTGAATTTTGTCAGTGTTTTTTCTGAAGAATTGAATTGATTATATGTTTTTTTAAAACTCTATTATTGTGCTGTGAATTATACTGATTGAATTTTGAAAGTTAAACCAAGCTCACATTCCTGGGATAAACCCTACTTGGTCATGATATAGCCTTTTTATATATTGCTAAAATTTTGTTAAGCATATTCAATGAATGATATTGGTCTGTAATTTTTTTTTATAATAACTCTGATTTTTATTTTGAGGTAATGCTGGCTTCATAAAATGAGTTGAGAAGTGTTTCTTCCTCTTCTATTTTCTGAAAGATTTTGTGTAGGATTGGCATTCTTTCTTTCTTAAATATTTAACAGAATTTACTAATGAAGTCATCTGGGCCTAGCATTTATTTTTGAGTAGGTTATTAACTACAAATTATATTTTCTTAATAGATATGAGACCTTATAGGTTAGATCACCTTTTATAATTTTGTATTTTTCAAGGGATTTGTCTATTCTAGGGTTTTTGTGGGGGGGGGGTAGTTTACTGGTATAGATTCTTTATCTCCTTATCTTTTTTAATGTCTGTAGAATTTGTAGTGATGTCCACTCTTTTATTCCTGATATTGGTAATTTGCATTTTGCTCTTTTTATCTTGACATACAGATGGAGTTTTGTCAGTTTTATTGATGATAACCCAGTTTTTTGTTTCATTAACTTTCACTTCTGTTTGTCTGTGGTCTCTTGATATTTATTTTGTTTTTATCTTCTTTTCCTACTTACATTGGGTTTAATTTGTTCTTAGTTTTAGCTTCTTAAAATAGAAGCTTGGATCTTCAAATATATGCATCTTCCCACAAATTTGAATATGTCATGGCTTAATTTTCATTCAATTTGGGTTATTTTAAGCCATTTTTAGTTATATATTCTTTAATCCATGGATTCTTAAATTTCCAGACATGTGAGGGGTTTTTCCAGTTTCTTTCTGTCTAATTCTGTTGTGATCAGAGAACAATTCTGTATGATTCTAATACTTTTTAAAGATAGTAAGACTTGCTTTGGTCCAACATATAGCTTATCTTGGTACTTGTTCCATTTGATTTTTTATTTATATATTTCCAATTTTCTCCTCACTGTGTCCATGTTTTCCTTTAAGGCCTTGGGCATTTTGGTAGTGTTTATAGTAGTTTATTTAATTTCTTTGTCTGCTATTCCATAAGTTCTGTCATTTCTGAGTCTATTTCTATTGACTGATTTTTCTCCTGCTTATGGGTCATGTTCTGTATGGCTGCATGTCTAATAACGTGTTACTGGATGCCAAACATTGTGAATATGACATTGTCAACTGCTGGATTTTGTTCTGTTCCTTTAAAGAGAATTGGATTTTGTTCTGGCAGGCAGTAAAGTTGCGTGTGGCTCAGTTTTACACTTCCAAGGCTTATTTTTAGTTTGTCTCTTTTGTTGTTGTTGGGGAGAGGATCTAGTATATGTAGGCTTTGCTTCCAGGCTAGTTTAGCCCTACTAAGACATTACTCTTTTGTATTCTCTCTTCTTTGGCTGGTAAGGAGTTTGAAACGTTTTCTGCCCTCTGTGAGCTCTGGAATCATTCATCTTACAACTCCTTGGTGATCTTTTCTTAGAAGCTGACCTTTCTTGACTTCATGCAGTTCCACATGTGTAGCTTAATATTCAGCCAGGGACTCGATAGACCCCATGTAGATTTCTGGAGCTCTTCTTCAGTATTGTGTCTTCCAAATTTTAGCCACTTTGTCCTCCTTGTCTTCTCAACTCTGATCTCTGCCTACCCAGCTGGGCAAGACTACAGAATTTACAGAACTCTGTTTGAGGTTCCTCCTTCCTGTGCCTGTGGTCTGGAAATTGCCTCCAAACAGAAAGGTAGGGCAATCTAGGGCTCACCTCATTTGTTTCCCCTCTCTCAGGAATCACAGTCCTCTACTACCTACAGTCCAATATCTGAAAGCAGTTGTTTCATATGTTTATCTAGTTTCTAGTTGTTTCTGGCAGTGAGAACTCTGGACCTTCTTGCTCCCTTACTGCCTTGTATGTCCATTAGTTTTTGTAAAGACTGGTTAGCTAGTAAGACTATTAAATAGGATCTTTTCTTCCCTGCTAGCTGTCATTTCTGAGTAAAATTTTTGGGAGACTTGTTTGGCATAGGAATCTTGGGATGGGAGTATGCTTCACAGGCTTTACTTTTGGGTGGCTGGGAAAAATGGCTGTCAGGATGTGGAAAAACTCTCAAATGTCACAATAAGAAAGGGTTTACTCCAAGATCTTAGGTACAGGGATGGCAATGGGAATGCTAACTGGTGCAGTTATCCTATATACAGACGTTTAGTTGACTCCCCTGAATGTGGGAAGAAAATGGCTGCCCTTCTTCCTCCCTTTTTCCATTGCACCTGTTGACTTGTAGTCCAGCTTCTGCTTCCTCCACAGTGCCCTCATAGCTTGTTCTAGGGCAGTGGCCTCCCTTCTAGTAAAAATATTTGAGCATGTCACTGATATTCACTGAATTATAAAAATTATGTACATATACAGATATATTATTGTATATTTAATAAAAATAATGATTTTGAAATGAAGGGGTACAAAATACCTAAAAATAGAAGATATTTTCTTAATACATCTCCTAATTATATGTTCTTCACTTTGGAGACCGCTGTCTCTTTGGTGACTTCTTCCATCACCTTATTTCTGTTTATTTTCAGTCACCCAGCAAATTTACTAAATGCTGTCCTTTTTGTGTATGTGGGACGCCCTTTCGTAATTATGGGTCTATTTCTTTTACTGAGAAAGAATGGAGGCAAATATTTGTGATAGGTCCACCATTTTGAACTGGAAGTCTGATTACACTTCTTAAAATAAATTTTTGAATAATCAAAATGCCTTTTTTTTTTTTTTTTGCAATTCAGTTTGCTTTTCTGGTTGGCAGCAGAAGGGCTGCAGCCCAAGAATTGCTTATTACCTGCAGGAAGTTTTTGTTATGCAGCAGTTCTTAAATTTAGGTAATGTCAAAGGGCATGTGAACCAAGGAAGTTGTCTGCTAATTTCACCAGAAGCAAAAAAGTTTAAGAACAGCTGCTCTGGAGAAATATTGGGATCACATGAGATATACTTTTCCCCTATTTATTCCACATTCCTTAATTTAAAGGACAGTATAACCATCTGGAGAGGATCCATAATTGAAGAAAGAACATTGTTTCATTCTTCTGTTGCTGATTGCACCTGGCTTTATAAATTCATTTTCATCTTCTATGTTTTCATACTGTTGATATACCGTCCCTGAAACGAACAGCTGATATGAATTGTAACATAGAAAAGCTAATTTGACATCATATTGGGAATGTTAGCCAATTGATTTTTCTTAAGGGAAACAAACTGAAAAAATAAGCCCACTATGAATTAATTCTTTGCAGGAAATTCCCATGTCTGATTATTTAAAAGAATAAATTCTGCATGCAAATGAATCATTACAAACTTAATTGAAGCTTGCGGGATACTCAAGTTTACTCACTGTGGTGTGTTTTTGATGGAGACAGGAAGTGAAAAAGCAAGGTCTATGAGACTTTTTTTCCCTGTGAAGTCTCAGCCAGTCTTTTAATGTTTCTCATTGAGAAGCTTTGGTTGGGAGGGTAAATGACTCAAGGTATCTATTGCTGCTTAGCTGTTTTTAAGGGGGCATTTCCCCCCACGTTCCTCCCCTCCCCAAAATAGCTAATTATGTACTGGAAGTTTCAATACATTGTTCACAGTTTGTGAAGTCAGCATATTTCTGGAAGCTCACTGTGAATGTAATTCTTAACTGTACAAATGCTTTTGTTTCTCCATCTCTGCAGCTAGCTCTGTACTGTAAGGACACAATTCTATCGCTATTTTTTCCCTCACATTTGATGTGGTAGTTTGCATACAGCTGCAGAGTAGACAGTTACCTTTGAAAGGAACATTTGGCTGCTCTAATTTGATTAAAGAAAACCACCTCAATCATTTCTAGACTGAGAACGTTTTCATTTTAACTTGGCAGTAGGAGTTGGGAATGTACTCATTGCACTTAGATACGTGGGGGACCAGTTAGGGAACAAAACCAACTGCTTGAATGAAGAAAGCTTTGGTGCATTTTTTTTTTTTAAGCAAGCAGTATGATTCCCTTTCTGTTTCCCTCTCAAATTTTCTACAACCTTGATTTTCACCTCCATCTTCTTTTCACGGTTATTTACTTTGTAATTCCAGTAAATGAATTCTGGCAGGAATAGACTGCTACCCTAAAGTGATTTGTGATTTAAAGGACTTTAGGGTCCTTAAAAATTATCCCATTTTACATAGAAATAAAATCCCAAATCATGAATTACTATGAATTGCATATGTTTTCTTGGCCACTGTTGGGAAAGGCAAAAAAAGTTGTTAGATCATGGGTGTACAGACCAAGGTTGGGAATTTAGTTGTAACTTACTTAGAAGAAAATTGCTCCTTGTCAGAAGGCTGCAGTCAACTCACATATATACCCTTTGTTTCTGACATAGAAGAGGATCTGATCACCCAGTTAGTATGACAATTAAAAATAAATTCTGATGACTGTGAATTAGCATCAACTTTATATATATGTTATTAGAAATGATTGAGCAGTGGTTAATGTCTGTAGGGTAAACCATGAACAAATTTTTGAACCACAGCTCAGTAATTCAATATATGATATTCTTGTGAAAGGTACTGTGCTGTCATCTTAAAAAGTTTGAGTGTGGGCCAGGCACAGTGGCTCATGTGTGTTATCCCAGCACCTTGAGAGGCTGAGGTGGGAGGATTGCTTGAGGCCAGGAATTTGAGACCTGCCTGGGCAACGTAGTGAGACCTCATTTCTACAAAAAATATTTCCAAAAATTTAGCCAGGTATAGTGGCACTCACCTGTGGTCCCAGCTACTCTGGAGGCTGAGGTGGGAAGATCAAGGCTTGAGCATAGGAATTTGAGGCTGCAGTGAGCCATGATCACACCACTTGACTCCAACCTGGGAGACAGAGCAAGACACTGTCTCAAAAAAAAAAAAAAAAATTGAGTGAGAAAATTTAAATTAAAAGTCTAAGGCTACGCATGGGCCTCAGAAATAACAAACACATTACTTGTTGATTATTGGATATTATTGATTATCTAAGAGAGGAGGTCAAATGTGGGTTCACATTCCAGTTCTACCACATGACTATGTGTCTTAACCCCATTATGCTTCCTACCTCTAAGCTTCAATTTCTTCATTTGTAAAATTAGGACACATATTAACTGATGTCTCTGAAGTTAGGTACCTTTTAAGTGTTTTGTTTTGTTTTTTGTTTTGTTTTGTTTTTTTGAGTCGGAGTCTCACTCTGTTGCTCAGGCCAGAGTGCAATGGCACCATCTTGGCTGATTGCAATCTTCACCTCCCGAGTACAAACAATTCTCCTGCTTCAGCCTCCTGAGTAGCTGGGATTACAGGCACGTGCCACCATGAACAGCTAATTTTTGTATTCTTAGTAGAGACAGGGTTTCACCATGTTGGTCAGGCTGATGTCGAACTCCTGACCTCATGATCCTCCACCTTAGCCTCCCAAAGTGCTGGGATTACAGACATGAGCCACTGCGCCTGGCCCTTTTAAGTGTTTGGTACTTGTCAAATATTTAGTTGCCTTACTTCTTCGTCTCCTTCAGAATATTTTGAAGGGGGGTGGTTTTGTTAATAGGATTGTTGGCAGAACTTGACAAAATCCTCTTCAAATTCTAATATTATGTGCATCTCTCATTCTCTTGGACAAAATGATTAAGTCCATTAGGAATCTCTCAAGTCTGCCTACTTTTTCTCTGGATAAGTATGACATTATATCAGGTAGTAGTTGCAAGGGCAAGGCATGGGTACTATGGACATAGGAGCTGTTCAACAAATGGTTGCTATTAGATGGAGTTACACTGTCATCTTGAATGCCACCTTCTGCCATCTTCAGGTGCTAGAATTATTTCCACATTTAATCTCAAGACTGTTCACTTGACGCCACCCCAGTTTGTTCTTCCTTCTGAGAGTCAAAGGCCAAGAAAGAATCTTTTCGTTTTGTTTTTACATACAGTAGGGAGGGCGTAAATATTTTTAGCCATGTGTCTCAGTGTACAAGGATGGTGACGGGACTAAAAAGATGTTTGCCCAAAGTACCCTGCTACATTTAGGTTTGAGCACTCAGGATTTCTCGTAGATACAACATTGTAACTGTAGTTGAATCCCAGGCTCGTTCACAATGCTTATTTATATAGCTGAAGAAAATACTGCAGAAAGCTGGAGACCTGTGGAAATTCTATGAAAAAATACTGGGTACTGATTATTTATGTTACTTCAAATTTTCTTTCTCTCAATAAAGTATTATTTTGATATTTCTCCTATATAATCGCCTTTTTTTTTGGCACTGGGGGGGTTCTCACTCTGTCACTGGGCTGGTTTGCAGTGGCACAATCTCGGCTCACCGCAACCTCTGCCTCCTGGGTTCAAGCAATTCTCCTGCCTCAGCCTCCTGAGTAGCTGGGGCTATAGGCACGCACCACCACGCCCAGCTAATTGTTGTATTATTAGACGGGGTTTCGCCATGTTCGCTAGGATGGTCTCAATCTCTTGACCTCGTGATCCGCCCACCTCAGCCCCCCAAAGTGCCGGGATTACAGGCGTGAGCCACTGCACTCGGCCTATAATTGCCTTTTTTGAGGTATACTTTTATATAGCCATGTACTATTGAATTCTGCCCATCTGCTTACTATTACTGTTTATCTTCTTATGTCGCTTCCAACCTGGGTGACAACTTAAACATTCAATTCCAGTAAAATTATTGTCTGTTTCTAATAAAATGCGTAGAAGCTAGCCTGAGACTGAAGTTTTGCTTTTTAAAAAATACGTAACGAATTCATCACTTCTTTTCATCATGACAGTTGTCTACTTCTTAAGTGCTGTTAATATAATTACGCTCACAGCAGCAGTGAGGGAGACTGGGGGAGGATTGTTAATCCCGTCTTGCAGATAAAGAAACAGACAATGGAGAATGTAAATGACTTGCTCAAGGTCAACTGTCTGCTGGCAGAGTCAGGACTAGACCACAAGCCTTTTGACTCCAGGGTGTTATTTCCCCTATTATATAGTTTTTCTACCTAATACTACAAGTGTTTCAGTCATGCAAAGGTCATTTGGATTTGACTGTTTTAGTAAGAACTGCTTGGCAAATTAAATGCACATAAACTGCATGCTGACAAAGGCATGCTGATTATTTGAAGAGGAAACTATCTTGACTTACTGGAAACTAGAGGTATAATGGCTTAATTCTGACAGATAGTAAATGATATACATATACACACACATACACACGCATATATATTTTTAAACAACCTATTTTCATAGCCATATCTAGAGACCAGCATATAGAATTGACAGTGTTAAGTAGTGTTATTTGTTAGGGTTCATGCTGCTTCTCAACTTGGTGGCAGTTAGCTTTCCATGACCTACCCTGTGTTACTGAGAAAAGGATGGAAGAGTAGCAGGTCAAAGGAAGTACGCATACCTTTGAATCTGGCACCAGAAGTGCTGATGAGGTTGTTGCATACGCTCACGATGACTCAGCACTTCCTGGTTTCTCTTTTCAGCCACACTCTGGCTAATGATATCGAATGACCTTGGTTCAAACTGAGAGTTTCAGGGAACCTTTGGTTTCTTCATCATCAAAATTTGCAGTCATTCCTTCCTTTCTGTTTTTAATTAGTTAATGGTACTAGATATGAACTATTATATTTCACACTGGATTAGATACTTTTTGTTCTTAAGATGTTCACAATCTAAGGAAGTAGCTTTGACCCTGGACTATAAATAAATATACCCTTACCTCTCAAGTAAGAGCAGTCCTGCTATAATTCATTTGGTCTTTTATTGTTTCTGTGCAACCTAATAAGTAGAGCAGGAGTGGAAGGAAATGGAGTTCAAACTTCAGTTGCACTGTGTTTGCAGCTTTGGTTTTAGGAAAGGCTTAGTGACCAGTGAGGCCAAGTAAGGGAAGGTAATTGTGGATCTGCCCCTTGGGTCCCTCATCACTTTCTGAATGGTCCAGAACAGGTCTACCATGAGTGAAACCAGACTGTCGTTGTCAATTAGTTTTATATTTAGGATCAGCCACAATTTTTAGACTCTAGAATTATTAACATTGAGCACATTTGGAGATGAAAATTTTCAGAAAACATTGAAAGTTCCAGGAAATCTTGAAACTTTTTAAGCCTGAGTTTTCCTGGGCTATTGAGAGTTTCTCCATGTTGACAACCAATTTGTTTTACAATTTATGAAATGATTTAAAAACCATTTTATAGATTATCTAGATATAATATATTTCTTTAGAAATATATCTTTATTATTAAAGGAAATCTTAAACCAGTGGTTTGCAGTGAAGGAAATAGCTATAGTATAGCAAAAATATGCCTATATTTAAAATACAAATATTTATTGTTAAATGTGTTTATGTGTTTTCATCTTTATAGAGGCCCCTAAATAGCCAGGATTTCTGGCCCTTTAACTGCTTCCAAATAAGCAAAAGTAAAAATTCCTACAGAAAACATAGCCCTGACCTTTTTGCACATGTAATCCAAACAAAAAGTTAGCTTTGAAGTGGAGTCTTGTTACATAATCATACTGAAAATATGCAGTAATATGTATTCCTTTGAATGTCTTTCATTCAGAAACATATTTTTGTTTATTTGACTATCCTCCCAGCTGAAAATGGGTTATGTTCTGGTTGTTCATCTAACCACCCTACCTCAAAATACTTGAGAAATCACATGAAGAATTTCATTCCAAAGCATACAATTTTCAGAAGGGCTTGGGACATTGGAAAATTGAACATTGGATTTAACTCCATTGATGATTAAAATAAATAGCAAATAATGCAAGAAGATAGATAAACAGAATATACAAACACAGTTTTTACTAGGCAGAATATTTGTCCAATTAATAGTGAATTATTTTAAGCAGCATTTACTTTATAGAAGGCACTTTAAGTGAATCATTTGTTTCAGACCTGTCTGTAACATTTCTACCAAACTATTTGGCCAACTATACCTTATGATATCAAGCATTCTAAATGTGAGAATACTGGCCAATATAGGCAAAAGCAAAGAAACCTCCCTCTTTTCTTGTGTGTTCTCTCAGATGCTGCTATAGAAATCTGAGAATTGGGAGCATATGTTTGAGACTGCAGGCTTCTGATGCTGCCCCACAGCAACACAGCATTTTGGTTCATTTTGCCTTTTACTCATCTGCTGATTTAATGAGCGTTCTGTGTATTGAGCAATAGCAGGAGTTCTACTTAACTATCACTAAACATAAAGAAGAAAAATACCATATGAGGTTTCTAGTTTTTATTTTCTTTTTAATTTACAGGAGAGTCGTCTGTTAACTTGCGTAATTGAGGAATAGAGCAGTCCAGTTAATGAGAAAGCTTAGTTATTAGAAAGTTGCCATCTCTGTCTCTTCTGAGTCCCCTTTTCGAAGGATTAGAATGTGATAAAATACACTTAACACTAAAACTCATAATTTAATCTTTGTCGAGCATTGAGAAGATACTTCAAGCTATATTGTTTATTGTACCCTAATAAAATGGTAGTTATGATGAATGTTGCCTGTGCTTGCTACTAGAGAACTATAGTTAATAAAATTTTCACTTGGTTATACCGTTTGGCTATTCATCAGGATAGATAAGAGAAGGCTTTGTGTCATGTCCAATGGAAACACAAAGTCAATTGCTGAATTATGCTTGGTTAGGTATAAAATTTCACTTTTTAAATTTATTTATGGAGGGAAAGGTTGAGATAGTACTAGTGAAGGGCAAGCAGGAAGTTTAGTGGAGAATAAAATAATGAGAAATCAGAAGAAAAATAATATGTATTTATATCTATACCTATTATATATAGATATATATCTACATAGAGACAGAGTTAAATACATTTTATTTTTAGATAGATATAAACACATATAATTATATAGATATATTTATAAGTAGATGTGTATCTATATCTAAAGAGATGTATATCTGTATCTATATCTAGATAGATATCTCTAGATACAGATACAGAAATCTAGAGATAGAGATATACATCTCTCTGTCTAGATATAGATATCTCTAGATATAGATATACATGTCTCCATATAGATATAGATCTACTTTCAGAAAGTAGATAAATAGAGTAAAAGATGACCAAATTAGAAGAGATCAAATTAAGAAAACAAATGATTTCTTAAAGTTTTAAAAATATCATGGAAGGGTAAAAATTCATATGGCAAAAACTTCTGGATCTAGAGGCTCCCAAGATTAGGTAGAAAGAAGAAATGAGGTTAAGGGGAACAGAGGACAGGTGGTGAACAAACCAAAAAGTTCAAGGGAGTGATACAGAATTAAAACTAGTTTAGCTCCAAAATTGGTATAAGCTACAACTTCAGTATGGCTTATCTTAAATCGTTGACCTCTTGCCGAAAACCTAAATAAATGTGTATTTGTTTGTCCTCTTCGTATTATGTCTCTTGTGGGAAACACAAGGTAAATTTTTCTTGCATTCATCTAGGTTATGGTCTTACAGTAGAAAAATATGGATAAAACAGTTGTTATCAAAACGAAGAAATGCAATGAAGCGCAGGTAAAGGCTCACAGCCTTTCTGTCTAGTGCTCTGAATGTCAAAGTGAACAAAGGAGTTGTTATACTTGACATGCTAACAAGAGATGTTGGTCTGTTCCACATGTTGCAAAATTTTTGTTGGTTTTTATTGTTGGCATTAATATACGTGATATCCTGGGCCCATCTTCTGGTTACCCAGATATTTTTGTCATGTTATAACATGAACTGACTGCTTTAAATGTATAGGTAAGTGGTTATCAATTTACAAAATTAGATTCTTCATTCCTCCCTGACATCCTCCACTCCTTCCCACCAGGGTCTGCCTCTTTGCATGTGGGCATGTGCATATCCATTTTGCACTTTATTACATCATTTTATAAAGATGCTAATAAAGTGGTAAGTGGTGATAAAAGTAAAGGGATGGTGGGGGGAACCACTGACAAAACAAAAGATCACTTCAGAATCTACAATTGTATATGTTTTAACAGGGGCGTTTTTGATAGTCCTGGATACAGGCTCAAAACACTTTACTGAATTTTGGGAGAGTTGGGAAGATACATTTATATATATTCATAGGTATAGGGAGAAAAGCCCCAACTATCTAGGTTTACCTCACGTTGAGGATTAGAAGCTTCTGTAGACAGTGTATTTCAATCATGCTTTTTTCAAGAAGATAGATTTTTTAAAAACTTATTTTATTGTGGTAAAATATACATAACATACAATTTACAGTTTTAATCATTTTTAAATGTATAATGCGGTGACGTTAAGTACATTCACATTGTTGTGCAACCATCACTGCTATCTCCAGAACTTTTTCATCATCCCAAACTGAAATTTTGTACTCACTAAACAATGACTCTTCACTCCCCTTCCCCGACAAGAAGATACATTTTTAAATAACATTTTAAAATCAGAAGAGAACCAGTAGGTAGTTTATGCCATAGCCAGTAACCTTAGGGTTCAGATTGGAAATAATAGAGACCCACTGAAACTAGCTCAAGAAAGAGAAATTTTATTGTAAGGGGGGAACAAGGTTCATGAGAATAATTACACTTCTGATCTCCTGGAACAGGGGTTCTGGATACCAGGAGCCTCTGTGGAGTGCTTTAGGATAGTTCTTAAATTGTTTCGAAGCTTTACTAAGCCTTTTGAAGCCATGTAGGTGTTACTAGAACGGTATAAAACTGCATGCCAAGACTTCACGGTAGTTTTTTTTTTTATCATAACATCCTTTCTAATTTCAACTATAGCACATCATCATTACACTGAGGGAGTTTATGAAGAGTAGGTTTCATGGATGAACATTATCAGTCTTGGCCATAGTGACATCTTGAGCTCACTCATTTTGGTGGGAAAATCATGCTTTCAGAGTGAAAAGTTGGAACAGCATGATGGAAAATGGATTTTTATTTTAAACCATTGAGAAGAAATGCTGTATGACTTTTTGATGGCTAGGAGACACCTTACATATAATTACCTCACAAGCTGATGCTTTTACTAACTAACCCCCAAAGCAGCATCTCTTTGATCCTGAATGACTTGAGCTGAGGGAAGTGGCAACGTGATAATGGTGAAGGGTGTGGAGTGGGCAGATTACATGATTCAGTCTCCGACTCATCCCAAGTCTAGCCATGCCCCTCTTAGTATGCCTACTTTAAGGGCATAGGCTATGTGGCCAATTTTCCCTCGTCGAGATTTCAAGCTCTTTGAATCAAGAGAGAAGGCAGTATGTTTATTTAGAGGTTAAGAAATTATAGGCTTTCAGAGTTAATAGGTTATCTAATTTTTCTACTCATTTGTTCAGTCTTTGAACCTAGAATTATACAAACAGTACATGACCAGTATTTGTCCCCAAGATCACATTACAGCAGTGGTCTTGAAACAGGGGTGAATTTGTCCCCCAGGGGATTTGACAATCTTTGGACACATTTTGTTTATCACAACTGGGGCGGTAGAGGTTATAGATGTTACTAGTGCTGCGACTACTGCCACTAGCATCTAATAGGTAGAGGTTACTGATGTTGTTAAGTATCCTGCAGCGCACAGGATGGCTCCCCACAAAAAACATATTTCAAAATGCTGATAGTCCTGAGATTCAGAACTCTGCTTTTCAAAAAGGCACTATTTAACAACAATTTATAGAAGTCAAAAAATTATAAAGGTCTGCGGCATAAATTGGAAAAAACACGTAAGTCCAACCATCTAGCATTAACAAGCTCACGTTTATATAATTAGCACTCCTAGTATTAGTATTTTTCATTACTATCCATGGGCAAGAAGAGGAAAACCAAGAGTAAGTACAGTCTTTTCCCATAATTGTTTGATTGGAAGCAAGGTGAGATGGCTGAACGGAGTTAAAAACAACTGGAAAATGTGAGATTTCCTTAAGAGTGTGGCTCAGAACTAGAATCCACGGTGAAGGTTAAGAGGCAAAAGGTTGTTGAAATTTTTGTTGATTTGTTTTGGTTGGCTAAATTTGTGAATTAGTTATATTTGGACCCTGCTAGGGAATCAGGGGTTTAAAAAAGGAAGCTAACTAGAATGAGGCCTAAGGAATGGGTTAGCTCAGTGACTGGTTCTTATAAGAGGGGATACATACCCTCAAGTGAAAGGGTCTAGGTAATTCCAGGCAACCAAGACCTCAAATCAGAGCTCCTTCTAAATTATGAATGCATTGCCTCATCTCTGCTCTCAGTTGTCCTAATGTGTGTGTGGTTGGTATATTATGTTTTATATTTTTCTTTTCATGCCTCCATTTATAAAATGTCACTAATCTATATGAGGTGATTAAATGAAACAAACCAGTGGAGAAGTGACTCAAGATTAATTAAGGTAGGTAATATTGAGATCTATGAATACGGTAGATGGCTTATATAGGTTGAGGCTTTACTTCTTTTTCTACTCATCCAGACTTGAACCTTGAAGATTAATTTCTCCTACTTGTCATAGTTTGATATTAACCAAGTCTAATAGATTTTCCCTTTAAAACATTTCCTGGTGCCCATTTTTTTCCCCTTTTCATACTGTCCCAGGAGTCAATCAATATAAACCTGTATGAGTAACTTTTTTCTCTCTCTCGTTTGGGTTATCTTCCAGTTCATATGATGCCTTCTTCCCACATCACACATGTGCCCCAAAATGGTCTTGAATGTCTACCATCTCAAACCCAGACTTTTTGATTTGTGGTCCAAAGCTCTTCGTGATCTGTATCCGTTTTACATGTTCATGCCCCACACTGTCCTCTAAATGGGGACTCTGCCCTCATGGCTCTCAAACGGAGCCTGCTTGCTCTCTCCAACCAGCCTGGTTCGTGTGGCTGCCCTCCATGGCTTACTTGCTCTTCGCCTTGTTACCTATGTGATATGCACTCATCTTCAAAGATTGCACCTGTCTGTCATCAGCTCCATGGGAGCATTTCTGAAAACTTTAGTACTAACGTTCACTCCTCCCTTGTGAAGTTTATATCACCTGGTTTAGCGTTGTGTTATATCTTGTCCTACAATGTCCTTAGTTATTCACATGTGCATGTCTTCTTTCCTCATCTATAGGGAAAGCTCGTTGTAAGCAAAACCTATGACGTATTGAAGGTTCACATACTGCTAACCATATTGCAGGTACTTAATAAGTGCTTATTATGTGGTCGATTATGCAAGATAGCCTATTTCTTTAAAAATGTCATTGAAATGATATGTACAAATACAGTAACTATTATACAAGAAGTACTTGAAAAGATTAATTACTGCCAGTCATCTTAATATTGGGTGTACATGGGAAGGGCATATTTGAAAAACTGTAAGAACGCAGTGATGAATTGGCCCTCTATAGTAGTAGTTCTCAACTGAAGGCGGTTTTGCTCCTAGGGGACATTTGGCAACATTTCCAGATATTTTTGGTTGTCACAAATGGAGGGATACGATTAGTATTTAGTGAGTAGAGGCGAGGGAAGCTGCTAAACATTCTACAGTGCACAAGACAGTACCCCCATAACAGTGTTATCCAGCCTCAGATATCAATAGTTCCACGGTTGAGAAACCCTAATTTACAGCATTGAGTGGGCACCGTCATTAACATACTTTACCACCTAAAGGAATGAAAGCATGCAAAAAGCAGTGCATTTTTATATAGAGGAAATGATCATACATTGTAAACTCCTAAACGGTGGGAACTGCAGCTGTGTACATAAAGCAGAACAGTCGGATAGTTAAAAAGATGTGTGATAGCTGCTTGTACCATAAACGAGCACTTTATGTCTTTGGCCTGGACTTTGAGAGGAGAGAATGATTATTAAGTAGACAGAATTCTCTTAATACTGAATGCACATAGCCCGTAATTTTAGAAAATTAGAGGCATTTGCTAACCCAGAAGGATGTATTGGAATTTCAGGTCACATTTTTAATAAACTGTAATTCGTTTGCAAGGATTGATAGTTATATTAGAATATTGAATGAAATCTACCTCCTTCCATATTTTCAAATATTTTAGAAGCTTCCTTGAAGAATACTTGATAGTTTTTAAGGTGTAACAATAATATTATTTCTCTAAATAATGTGTACACACGGAAGCACAGTGTAGAATGATGGACAATGGAGACTCAGAGGTGGAGACTGGCAGAGGTCTGGATGGAGGGGTGGGTGATCGGAGGTTGTTTGATGGGTGCAATATAGGTTGCACCAGTGATGGATGCACTGAAGACCCTGACTTCACCACAATGCGGTAGATCAGTATAGCAAAATTGCACTTGTTCCCCATGAATATATACAAATAAGAAAGAGAGGAAAGGAAGGAAGGAAGGGAGGGAGGGAGGGAGGGGAAGGAAAGGAGAAGGGAAGGGGAGAGAATGGGAGGGGAGGGGAGGAGAGAAGTGGAGAAGAAAAGAGAGGAGGGGAGGCGCGGTGGCTCAAACCTGTAATCTCAGCACTTTTGGAAGGCTGAGGCGAGTGGATCACTTGCGGTCAGGAGTTTGAGACCAGTCTGGGCAACATGGCAAAACCCCATCTCTACCAAATATACAAAAATTAGCCAGGCATGATGGCGCACGCCTGTGGGCCCAGCTACTCGGGAGGCTGAGGTGGGAGGATTGTTTGAGCCTGGGAGGTGGGGGTGACAGTGAGCCGATACCACACCACTGCACTCCAAAAGAAAGAAAGAGAGAAAGAGAGAAGGGAGGGAAGAAGGAAGGAAGGAGGGAAAGAGAATATTCTTTCTCTCTTGAAATTAATTTTGGGAGGTGCTTATGTGGCCAAGAGTGGTATGGTGGAGGGAGCAGTTCAGAGAGATCCTGGGCAGGGCACCTTAACCATTCGCTGCCTGTTTCCTCATTTTCAAAAAGAAGGGCTAAGGCTTGATGACCTCTAGCTTTAAAATTCTATGTCCCTGTAATTTCAGATAGAGAGAGAGAGCATGTATGTACAGTTATTTAAGAAAGAAACTTTGAAGGCAATTTTTCCATTTCGTTTCTTAGAAATTTCAGAAATATTCCATTCTCTAAAAGCTTAATTCCAGTGTTTAAAGAAGGGAATTCCTGTTAGAAATAAAAGTTGTTCTCTGCTCCCAAACAAAATAAAAAGAGTGAAGTAAAATTTACAATTGATTCAAAAGTGTCATTATTAGCTAATTTTGAAATTTTTATCTATTTTCTTTTATTTGTTTATATTTAAATATAAAGAAAATATTTTAATAATACTGACTTTTCTCACACAATTCATGTTAGAATTTCTTAGATGGTTCCACATCTGAGAAGTTTCTTGCTTGTAAAGGTAAAACACATTTGGAAGCTTTATAAAGGTTCTCATACAATTTATGTTAAAATTCCTCAGATGGTTCCACATCTGAGAAATTTCTTGCTTGTAGAGGTAAAACACATTTGGAAGCTTTATAATGATTTTTAATCCATCATTTTGGAAGTTACTGGATATTGGACAAAATGATAAAGTGTTATTTTCTGGATGGAAAATTAAGTAGAGCCTTGATATTCACCAGACTGAGGATACATCCCAAGAAATGAGGCTTGCTTCTATATGGTGTCTCTGTTCTTACGTTTCCTCAGAGTCCATTCTAGAACTTGGATAATGAGATTGCCTGAATCGAAGATGTTTTTGGGGTGGGTCCAGAGATGCAAAGGATATCCAGCTACATATTAGATCTTATTCCCAGAATTAATGTTCCTACAGGGAATAGCAGTACATGGCATAGAACATGTTCATAAATAGTGCCTTAGATGACTTTTGGTTTAACAGAGGTTAATTGAGCCCCTCCTGAATGCAAGGCACCTACTATAGGGACTGCACAGTGGGTCAGATTGTGTATTCCTTAATCTCTGCTTTAAGTGAGTTTATAACCTAGTGGAGAGAGAGAGAGAGAGCGTGTGTGTACCTGTGCCAGTTACTGTAATACAAAGAATAAAGCTATCATGACCATTCAGAGATACAGACACAATTCTAGGCCACTTCAGAAGACAAAATTAAGTTTAATTTGCAGGAGCAAGAAAATGAGGCTCCAAACGAGATGAACGGTGTGAAAAGAAACAGACACGTCATATACATGGAGATAAATGACATGACGTATGGCAGACGAACCTAAGGTGCTGAGTTAACCACAGTGTGAGGAGAAGAGAGGAATGGAGATAATGCCCAATCGATAGGGTCAGAATCATAGCACAGGGTAAACCAGCCTGAAATGGAATCTAGAGACAGGTGAACTGGTTGGGAGATTGACCATTCCCTGGAGAGAGAAAAAAATAATGGTGGCCTAAATTAGAGTAGTGCCCTTGAAATGAGAGGAATGTTTGCATAAGAGAGATAGTTAAGTCCTAGAATTGGCCAATGTGGGTAGCTAGTTAGATGTGTGGGTGAACAGAGCTGTAGGGTCAACAAGATGAATTATGGTTTTATGCTTGAGTGAGAGGATAGTGATGGTGATGTTACTGTTAGAAATAGCATTCACAGCAGAAGGAACAGGTTTGGAGGGACAATGATGAATTCAGTTTTGAACATGTTGAGTTACATGTGTTTTCAGAAAATAGCCAAGGCAGAGTTGTAGTCAAAGTTCGGGAAATTGAGAGCTCCATCCAGAGAGGAATCCGGAAAACCTGTGACATTCTTAAAAGAGATGTATAGAGATCTTTTTTGAGCCCCACATTTGGAATATCACTTTTGCATATAATTTGTCCCACAATAAGGGGAAAATCACGAATGCCCCAATGTGGATACTGAGCACGTGACTAGGCTGTCACCAGCTAAGTGACTTGCTCACCCATGCCAACCTTCACAGCACAGGCGGTTCAAAAATGCCTCAGACACAGTTGCTGTCTGTAGTAGATCTTCAGGGTCACTGGCAAATAGGACCCTGTATATTAAATAGGTGAATGAGCAAGAAACCCTGTATTTTAAGTGAAAAAAAAAAAAAAAAAAAGACTACGGAAACTTGAGACTCTGCATTTAGGATTGAAGGAGAAAAAAGGGGTAGAGAGAAAAGCAGACACAAGAGAAGTAGAGGGAGAAGTAAAAGAAAACTCTCAGGGAAGCCATGGGAGGGGAGAGTTTCGGGGAGGAGTAGGCATCTCATTTTGGTATCTGAAGTGCATCCAAGAGGTGGAAGAACCTAAAGACTGCATCCAGTAGTGGGGAATTACTGCTATCCATTTGAGAGACAGATTTCGCTGGAAGAGAAAGAGGGGAAACCTGGTAATAGATAACTAAGGAGTGAGAAAGTGTAGCACAAAGTGTAGACTGTCATTCAGTAAATTGGGGGACATGGAATGTGGCTGGCAGAATGACAGTCTGATAGAGATGGGCACAGTTAAACATTTTTGTTGTTATGAGGAAATAGGGAAGTGTATTAGAAGGAGCCAGGAGGGGAACACTTAAAGGGGAATTGAATGAAAGGGAATAAAAGCTGATGAATTGCGGATTTAGCACATTGTGGAGAGGCACAGTTCAGGAGGAATAGGGTTCGTCTTGAAGAGGAGGACAGTTTCCTGTGAATCATGAGGGACAGAAGATCCATATAGAAGAGGACAATAGCTTTGATCTTCTATTACAAGAAAAGGACATTTGTGTGGAGCGTGGAGGAATTGGGAGCCCTAAGTCAAGGCTGAGGAAGTGTCTGGAGTTAGGGAGAGATGGCAGGAGAAGGAAGAGCTAGATGTTGAAGAGGAGAAAGCAGAGGGATTGGCTGTCCTAAGAGGGACCCAAGCCTGTGGAAGACTTTAAAGTGGTCAGCACACTTGGGTGCCCTTAGCCACAGAGAGACTCTCCCTCATTCATCAATAAGAGTGGATTTATTCACTGATATGTAGGCATTAAAAAATTGTTAGGGTGACATTTTATAAAAAGAACTGTTTTATGTAGCAGATCTATAAAAATTAGTGTGCTAACTGGGCTTAGCAGAAGTTGGGCAAATCCTTCCTAAAACACAGTTAATATTTGTTGAATTCCTTTTTCATCAAAATGTTAACTTAGAGTTGAAATGCAAAGGAAGAGATTTGATACAGCATTTTGACATTTGGCATTTTAAAGTAATTTCATGAGATCATCAAGCTATGAATTATTAAACTTTATTCTACTGTAAATGGTTTTTTCCATTATCTTTCTTTGAATTAGAAACAAGTTGCATGCCATTTGCCTAGAAGAAGATAAATGTATTATGCACTAAAATATACAAAGATTTTGGCACTGTGTTTTTTCTGCTTTTTATTCATGAATGCCTTTGTTTAGTCTTACTTCAGATGAATTGAACAAATTTGGGCTTTGTATGGCTAAAGCCAGAAACAAAATTCTCTAACAGTGTTGACAAAATTCACTTGAAAAGTCAAGTCATCATTCAGGACGAGTCATTTTCAATTTAATTTCCACCCTAGCACACTTGAGAAAAGAAGTAGAGTCATCTGTTATAGTGGCTCCCAGGATAGTGATTCCAGTAACTTCCAGAGGGGACAGTTTTGCTCACTGGAGCACCTCCAGTGTTAACACATCGAAGGTGTCCAAGATCCCATTGCTGTCTGGCTGATTTTCAGTGGAGGGTGAGGAGGTGTTTGACAAGGACTTGCAGGGGATTTCCCATCCCATGAGGCAATTCATAAACAAAACAATTCAGTATAAACCAATCTAAGAAGTAACCTTTTCGAAAGTGCTCATCTGTGCTGTCCAAAGAGATGATTTCTTTAGAAGTTCTAACAAACCAGGGTAGTCCTGATCTTTATTCTTATAGGTTAAAAGTTGTAGGAGTTAATGTCAAAATGCAGAAACATTATGCTACAGTGTGAAGAAAAGGTATGTCTGAGGGCCAGGGCCTTTTTAAGAGGCAGTCAGAATGATGGCTGGCTGCCTAAACATAGGGAGCCAATTCTGTGATGTGGTTGCCATGTTCCAGTATCCACCTGGCACGAAATGCCTAGAAGCCCAATTTCATTAGTATATATAGAGGGCTTGGGAGTCCAAGGTTGACAGACTCATCCCGACCTCACAAGAAAACTGAGGTTTGAACAAAAATGTTAATGCATTCTTTTCCAGTAAAAACTGTACGTGTCAAGTATACTTGCATCTGCCAACCAAATCATTGTCTCCCTTGCATGCTTATCTGTGGGAAAGCCAGGTTATAGTAGGATAATTGCATTGTGAACATGGAACCTGGAGACGGGAGTTAGCTGATGATCTTAAT
The DNA here is from genome assembly GCF_028878055.3 of Symphalangus syndactylus. Lineage (NCBI taxonomy): Eukaryota > Metazoa > Chordata > Mammalia > Primates > Hylobatidae > Symphalangus > Symphalangus syndactylus. The sequence goes on from NC_072425.2 coordinate 108,173,589, forward strand.
GTCTGATAGCCTCAAGCTCTGGTGCCAGTTGTATCCATTTTGACTGCAGGAGAGGAAGTTTCATTCACAAACTCTCACCTGTGACAGGGTTGAGCCATGCTGCCAGTTGTGTCTTACCAGAGTTTGCTTTTCTGTAGATAACATACATACTTTTTGTAAAAGTACCCTTTAGCTGTCATCACAGCCTAGTCTGTTCAATTTGGGGTGGTCGTAGTCTCTTGGGCCTTTTCTATTGGTAGCTCATACTCATCCCCACATTTTGGTTTTCCCTATTTCCATATTAGAGTTTGTCCATCAGTTCGGTTCAGGGGCTACCATGTTACCCGTCTCATGTCCTGCTTATGGATACTTTTCTGTCTGTTCATTGATATAACTTCTCTGACTAAGAACTAACCTCCTGGAGATAAATTTTTGGCACATGACTTGATAGTGGTATTTGAAAAAAAAGTTTAACTGGTGTAAGTGGAATATTTTAAAGTGCCCTGTTATTTTATTTACCTCTATGATTAAACAGTTACTAAAATATAAATTGTACACTTTGAGGGTTTTTTTTGAATTTTGATACAGAGATCATTTTCTTTTGAATAAAAAATAATATGTTTACAGTTAAGGGGAAAATATCCTACTCTTACCAACTCAGTTTTCCCTTTCAATTGTAAAAGGGAAATAGACTGTATATATTTACAATGTAGAAAAGAGATGTGGAATATCCAAGACTGAAGAAACAATGTTTAGGATAAATAAACAATATTTATGCACATAGCAACTTGTAAAATATTATTTTCTCTCAAATTATTCTATGAGAATGATTTAAAAGACTAAGAAGAGTCTGTCTAAACTATCTGGTTTGTTATCATTTTTGTATCTTGAAACAAGTCAGCAAAAACTATGATCTCATAGAGCTACTTGTTATCTGCTAATTTGTCAATTTTGCTTTTTGCTTTTACTTGAAACAAAGAAATGCAAGCCAAGAGGGTAGTGATTAAATATCCATATGTCTATAACTTTTAAAAAATTGTATAAATATATATTTATTCCTAGGGTTATATTTTTCAAAAAATCTGTTGCTCATTACAGAAAAAAAAAAAACGGATACATGCTAAGTGAAATTTTTTTTTGGATGAGTTTTTTTTTTTTTTTCAAGTTAATTTCAGCTGCTGGTGGTGTTACCTTTGTCCTCCATTTAGATAGCATTGCTCTGTGTTTACAACTTTCCATCTTAGTTTCAGTGGATATTCTTCAGAGAGTGATCTTATACTCAAATAACACTTAAATGTAGGACAAGAAGGTGGCTTTCGTAGAATGACCTAGTAACAGCTAAGAAACACTAGTAAATGACATTAACAGAGATGTACTTAATAGGCTAATGCTTAGATCAAACCTTTGTATAAACTGATTCAAAACGCATAATGTAAAAATCTATAAAATTCTGACACAAGAAAAACTGGTTAAATTAAACTATCTGGATATTAAAATCTTTGAAGGACATTTAAACACAGATAGGCTTATTGATTTAGACTTGGAAGATTTAGACTTGGAAGAAACAGCATGACTGAATGTGTGCTGTGGCACAGTTAGTTCTCTTCTATTGTTTTAATGGTGCCCTTAATCCGTATTGGGGCAGGGCTTATCTAGGATGTGATTTAAGGTATGAAGTTATTTCTTTCAGGAAGCTTTCTTTTTTGTAATTCCTTGGAAATTTCTCAAAATGTTGGAAGAGTGAAACACATTGTCATTGTAAAACATTTTGTGACCTAGTTTTGGTGTGAGTATACTTTTTTACTGGCAAGATACCCAGAGGATTTAGACTTTACTCTGACAGCTAAATGAACTCAAATGTATACTGAATGTAAATTGCTTTGAAGGCTGTGGATCAAGTTAATAGATTCTGGACCTTGTTTTCCCTTTCATGAGCCAAACATTCCTTGGATTTAAGGGCAGGTTTAAATTAAAGAGTAGCAAATTGCTTCCCTCTTTGGAAATAAGCAAAATCACCCTTCTGATAATAAAATATTTCTTGAACATGTCAAGACAGTTACTGAGGAAAGAAAGCATGAGGGGAAAAACGACAATAACTTTTCAGAGACTTGCTCTTTAGGAAATGGAATATGTTTAATAAAAGGATAATTGCCTTATCCCATGTGACTTGAAAATAATGAGACAAAGAGAAAATGAAAACACTCCATACAAGAACTTATATGACCAAATAAATCTGGTCCCATGGGAAGCAGTCCAGTTTTTCTAGCCCTACTTTAATTGAGCAAAACATTTTCAGACTCTTTTGGAATTATCTTCAGAAGTGTTTTATGGGCCAAACCAAAGAATCAACATCTTTACTTTATTATCACACCTCTTTTTGGACCCAAAAGAATATTACTCAGCCTGATCCCCCACTTAATTATCAGACTTGGTTCAGGCTTCTTCCAAAAATACAGTACACTCTCTTATAGGACAATTGAATATTTTTATTAATTCATATTATATATCCATTCAGCAATCATGGCTGAGCACCCGCAATGAGTCAGGTATGTTGTGGTAGCACAGAGGAGTCCTAGCTGTGGGAGAGAGAGGGTGGAAGGGGAGACAGTAAGGATCATGGAGAATGTGTGAGCAGAATCTTTGAAGATGAGTAGGGAGGTCACCAGATGGACAGAGAAAAAGAGAGCTTTCTAGGCAGCAGTAACAGCTTGTGTTGAGGCACAGCACAAAAACCACGCACATTCTAGCAACTGTAAGTATTTTTAGGATCCAGTAAAAGATGAGGATGGAGTGGTGAGTGGGGCAAGATCACGAGTGACCTAATAAGCCATGGGATGGGGGTATACAGTGGTTAAGAGTGAGGGTTCTCTTGCTTGGTTATCTGAGTACAAATCCTGGCTCTCTCATTTACAGTCTTTAGGATGCTGGGCAATTTACTAAACTTCTATACCTTAATTCTTCTCATCTGTAAAAGAGATGATGGTACCTATATTATAGAGTTAACAGATTTAAATACATACAACAAATAAAATTATTAGCATTGTGTCTGACACACAGTAAGCACTCAATAAATGTTAGCTATTTCTTCTGCTACTTTGTCCAGTGGATAAATGACAATAGAAGGATTTTAAAGAGCAGAACACGCTTCTTTATCTTACATACACCATTGACCACTTCTTTCTTCTTGAAACTGACTCTTCCCTTGATTTTTTCCAACTGTTCTATTGAGACATACTTGACATGCAAAGCAATTCACCCATTTAAAGTGCTTGATTCAGTGTTTTTACTATATTTACAGGGCTGTGCAACCATTGTTAAACAGTCTGATTTTAGAACCTTTTCATTCCCCCTCAAAGAAACCCCATATCCATTAGCAGCCGTTCCCCACTTTTCCCCAACCCCCACACCCCTGGCCTTAGGCAGCCACTAATCTACTTTCTGTTTCAGTAGATTTGCCTACTCTGTCCATTTCTTACAAATGAATGAACATTTTTAATTTTGATGAATCCGTAGTGATCTGTTCTTTCTAATATTGCTAATGTTTTTGGTGTTATAGTTAAGATATTGCCTAACCCAGGGTCACAAAGATTTACTCCTATTTTTTTTCTAAGAGTTTTATAGTTTTAGATCTTACATTTAGGTTTGTGATCCATTTTAAGTTAATTTCTGTGTATATTGTGAGGTTAGGATCCAATTTCATTCTGTTGCATGTAGATACACAGTTATCCCAGCATCATTTGTTGAAAAGATGATTCTTTCCTGAGTGAGTGGCCTTGGCACATTTGTTGAAAATTCATTTAGCATAAATATGAAAGTTAATTTCTGCACTCTAAATTATATTTCATTGATCTGTTTATCTTTATGCCAGTACTATACTGTCTTAAGTACTACAGCTCATGGTAAGTTTTGAAATTGAGAAGTGTGAGTCTTCGAACATTGTTTTTCTTTTTCAAGATTGTTTTTTGCTATTCTGGGTTCCTTGCATTTTCATATGAAGTTTAGGATCGGCTTGTCAATTTTTACTAAAAAGCCAGATGGGATTTTGATATGGATTGCATTGAAGCTCTAGATCAATTTAGGGAGTATTGCCTCTTAACAATATCAAGTCTTCGTGATTCATGAATATGGATGTCCTTCCATTTATTTAGCTCTTTTATTTCTTGGAATATTGTTTTGTAGTTTTCGCTGTACAGTGAACTCTTGTTAAATTTATACGTATTTTGTTTTTGATGATGCCATACATTGAATTGCTTTTTTTAATTCCCTTGATGTTTTATGATATCATTTTCTTCATCTATTTTCTTGCTCACCTCTCTGATTCATCTAGGGATGCTATTCTGCTTGTTTCATGTTTTGCCTCCAAGATTCCGTCTCATCTGGAGGCTGATAACTTCCCAAACTATTGCTTGACTTGTGTCTGGAGCTCCGAGAAGTGTATGTTTACAGTTGTTTATTGGACTTTACCCCCTGAATGTCACAGACATCTCAAATTAGTCTCTTCCAGACTGAGCTCATTAATTACTTCCCTCATCTTATTTTCATCTCTTCTTATGGCCTTTGGAAATAGTACTACCATCTACCTTGTCTAAACCAAAATCTGAATGTCATTTCAAACTTCTCTTTCAACTTGTACATTCTGGTAGGTTACCTGATCTTCTGGATTCCACCTCCTAGATATCACTATGGGAGTATAAATTGGTACAATCTTCTGTCAGGTGGTTTGGATCAAGAATTTTCAAAAAATGTGTATATTTTGATTCAGAAAAAGTGTATACCATTTTATTTTTAAAATGCCACTTCTAGGAATTTATCATAAGATAATAATGAGCCAATGTTACAAGAACAGGGAAATGGTCTAATAAATTACATATAGAATATAACTTAGTGCAACCTAAAAATGGAGATAGATTTGTGAAAGTGGTTGGTACACTTAAACTTTTTAAATTGCAAAACATGATTCAACTTTGTTTAACAACAGTAGAAAATAAGTCTAAGAGAGCAGGGATCTTGCCTGATGATCCTGATAGACAGCTGAAGAGTATAATGTGCTCAGTCAATATTTGTTAGTTGTATTGGTCTCTCTCTGCTGCTACTATTTCTCTAACCAGTCTGTCTATATTTTTTACCTGGGCTTTTGCAAACACTTCCTACTTGTTTTCCTCACCTCCAATTTTATTCTCCTATAATCCAACTTCCATTGTGCAACCAGAGTAGTATTTCCAAGTGACACATCCTACCATAGCATTGTTCATTGTAAAAGTCCTTTGCTTTTTTCCCAGTGCCCATAAGATAATTTCCAGACTTCTTAGCCTGGATTACTAAACCCTCATAATTTCACTTCTGTGTACTTTTCCAGCTCTTCTCTTGCCATTTTCCAAGATAATCACCAAATCATGCCAGACTATCCGCAATTCCCCAAATATGAATTTTTCTGTGTACCTACATACCTTTGGACATGCTGTTCCTTCTGCCAGGACCATGCCAAACTTCCTTTGTTTATCTGGCAAATTCCAGACTGTCCTATGAGACTCAGCTCCCCAGCCACTTCCCCTCGAGGTATGTTGAATGCCTCTTCTTCAGGGCCTCCAACACCACTTGAACTTTTTTATAATTCTTAATATATATACATTCCTCTAGGGCTGGAGAGTTAGCCAGGGCAAGCCTGTTTATTCCTCTGACTTCAACTCATCATCTTACTGCTGCACTGACTTCTCCTATATCCTACCTCAGGGCTTTGCAGTGTTGGTCTGAGGCCTGGTACCAATTTTCCATCGTCTGTGATGCAATTAGAAAAATAGGGCCCTGTGGTAAATTTTTCAGAAAGCTAAATCTATTCACATTTGGGATATTAAAATATGCTTTATTTGTGAAATGATATTGATAGTAGATAGTAGGGTATATTAATGTCTTTAGTTGGCAATGTTCTGTCAGAGCTGTAAAGTTGTTGGAAAGTTTCCAGGCCTCTGAAAACCAAAGATCTGGGAACACTGCTGTATCTCATGAGGGTGGCACCAAGTCCCCAAAGTCAAAAGCATGTGAGTCATCCTTGGCTTCTCCTTCCCCATCCCTCCACCCTCGCCACATTTAGACACTTAGCAAGTCCTGCCAACTCAACCTCCTAAATATTTCTGGAATCTGTACTCTCCTCTCCATCCTTGCTGCCAATTCCTTAGAACAGGCCTTCTTTACTTTCTCTGTACTACTGCAGCAACGGTCTCCATACAGGTGGTCTTATCACACTTCCCCTTACCCATGCCATCAGATTGGGCTCTTTGAAAACCATAAAAAATAGATGCCCACTTTCCCGAGAACAAAGTTCTTTATAGCATACAAAGTTTCTCTCCAATGGGACTTCTTGCTGTGCTCCTGCTCACACTTTCTTTGGTTTCAAGTGCCCTTTCTTTGCCACTTGCTTCGGTAACTCTTGATACTCTGACAGTTAAATTGTCATTTCTTCTACAAAGTTTTCCTCCACGTATGGATGGATTGCTTCTTTTTATCATTTCTTAAAATCCCATAGGTATATACATAAGAGACAGAAAGATGTGTGCGTGTGCAGATGTGAATAAGTATATGTGTATACACTTATGTGTATCTATGTATACCACACACATACATACCTCAGAATTTACAGAATAGTTGATACTTTGTCTACTTTTCCCCCTAGACTCTGAACAACTTAAGAAATTTTATTTTACCCTTTGATTTTTCTATCCCTAGCACCTAATCTAATGCTTAGAAAATAACAAATATTTAATAAACATTTGCTGGTTACATGCATTTGTTCAATGCTATCGATCAGATTTTTATTGTGGAAGGCTCACTGACCAGAGTAAGGGATGAGTACAAGGAGTCTCAGGGGATTTGGGAAACAGGATAAAGGCCCTTTGTAGAAAACTAGCCAAGAGTGTTGAGTGCCTGAGCTCAGGGAAGCGGTAGTGGATGGAAAAATATTTAGGTGGTGGAACTGGTGGTTGATTGAACATTTGGGGAAATGAAACAATCTACGATTATTTGAAGGTTTCTGGGTTTAGAAAATTATTTGGATGGGGGTGTGATTCACCAAGGGGAATGAATTGTGTTCTAGACATTTTGAAATTGAGATTCAGAGTATTGGTTGAAGTTGTCCAAGAGATAACTGGGTATGGAGTTTGGAGAAAGTACTATTTTGGAGAGACAAGTTGGAGATTTACCAACCTCTAGGTACTCTTTGAAGCTGTGACCATAAAGGAGATAACTGTCATCTGTTGCTGATTAGATTGTCATAGTGGTGGTGGTACATTGGGTAAGAAGAGAATAGGTCCAGGAGATCTTGATATTGAAGGTCCAGATCAAGAAGGAGAGAGGCCTGTGAAGGTTTCTAATTTAAATATTGGTTCTGCCTCTTGTCTCTGTTCTATCATGCTTGAACAAATTATTCTATGAATCTTAGCTTCTTCATCTGTAAAATGTAATAGTATATACTTTATAAGTATATACTTATAGTAATAGTATATACTTTATAAGTATGTTCTTATAGTAATAGTATATACTTTATAAGTATGTACTTATAGTAATAGTATATACTTTATAAGTATGTACTTATAGTAATAGTATATACTTTATAAGTATGTACTTATAGTAATAGTATATACTTTATAAGTATGTACTTATAGTAATAGTATATACATTATAAGGATATTGAAAGGATTCAATAAGTTTCCATATATTAAATCCCTGCCACAGTCCCAGGCTCACTGCAGGGGCTTTTAAGTGGTACATTCAAGAAAATGTTCCCAAGATATGAGCAGTTTCAAAACAAAGAATTTTTTAGTGGTTACCCCCGAGATTACAATTAACATCTTCAACTTATAACAATCCAGTTTGAATTGATACTATTTCAGCTTCAATAGTATATAAAACTTTTTTCTGTACAGTTCTGTCCTTTCTCCTTCATGTTGTTATTGTCACAAATTACATGTTCATACATTGTGTGGCCATTAACATAGACTTATAATTACTGTCATATGCATTTGTTTTTTAAATCACATTTTAGAAGTCACAAACCACTTACCTGTGTAGTTAGTTACCTTTGCCAGTGTTCTTTGTTTCTTCATAGGGCTCCATGTTACTGTCTAGTGTCCTTTTATTTCGGCCTGAAGGACTCCCTTTAGCATTTCCTGTAGGGCAGATCTATTGGCAAAAAACTCCCTCAGCTTTTGTTTATCTGAGAATGTCTTAATTTTGCCTTCATCTTTGAAGGATGGTTCTGCCAGATATAGAATTCTTGGTTAACAGGTTTCTTTTTTCTTCCAGCACTTCTTTATTTATTTATTAGAAACAGAGTATCACTCTTACATCCAGGCTAGAGTGCAGTGGTGCAGTCATAGTTCACTGTAGCCTCAAACTTCTGGGCTCAAATGATCTTTCTGTCTCAGCCTCCTGAGTAGCTAGGACTACAAGCATGTGCCACCATGACCAGTTAATTTTAAAAAAAATCTTTTGTAGAGATGAGGGGGTTCTTTGTGTTACCCAGGCAGGTCTCAAACTCCTAGACTCAAGTGGTCCTCTTGCCTAGGCCTCCCAAAGTGTTGAGATTACACGCATGAGCCACCGTGCCTGGCTGCTTCCAGCACTTTCAAATTGCCATCCCACTGCCTTCTGCCCTCCATAGTTTCTGATGAGAAGTAGTTGTTCATCTTATTGCAGACTCCTTGTGTGTGATGAGTTGCTTCTCTCTTGCTGCTTTCAGGATTCTCTCTTTGTCTTTGGTTTTCATAGTTTAATTATAGTGTGCCTCATTGTGGATCTTCTGGTCTCATCTGCATGTACCTAGTAAACACTCAAATAAGTGATCATAATAATGGTGCAGAATTAAATGATTATAATTTAATGGTAACAGTAATGACCATGAATCATCTACCAGTTAAACATAATATTGTGCTTAAAAAGTCAAGAAAATGTTCAATGCATGTTACCAAGAATTCCACTAAAACTTTAATTTTAAAAAATAGTTTAGGGAATTAAGATGGGTAAGAATCAATTATCTAAAATATTCCCTTACATGGGACAACCACATGACTAATAGATTATTAGTATATGAAGTGTTCCTGTTCTTTGCAAAAGAAAACGTCTGCCTTGAAATAGATAAACTTGCAGTTACATTTACCAGTTATGTCCCACAGTTTTCATTACCGTTAACACCATGAAACATTTTCCTTATTATCTGAGATACTTCTAGAACAAAGATCAAACTCTAAAATAAAATGGACTTATAGAAATATAGCAAATCATAATTTAATTTTTATAAGTGTTTGCACCTGAACAAAACAACCCAATTTTAGATCTTTAAGTTTAGAAGTTGGTAGAAATACCAGTTCTTCCAGCTTCTCCAACTGCAGTGTGTTTTCTAATATTTTAATATAGTTTGCCATTGGTGATCTTAAAATATATTTCTAGAATTTTTCTTAGTCCTCAACACAATAATTCCCAGAAATTTTGCTGGAGTAGATCTAATTTAAAAATATAAGATGTTATATTTTAATTTTTATAAGAATCTTTATTTTTGACCAAGCTTTATTTTGGTTGCTTGTGCCTTGTTACATTACAAAGGGTACTAAATTCTACCATGCAGGATTTTTTTTCTTGGCTTATTTAAGAAACGTTAGAGTAATCTGAAGACTTTGTGAGCCATCATTGTTTCTCTTTTGTTTTGTGGTAGTCTGTTACTTTGACCTTTTTCACCAAGTATCAGAAAAACAATTTTTTCTCATATTCTTTTTTATAGAGTCACTCCATATTGGGAGGGGATTGAAAAGCACATACTTTAATGAGGCAGTAATGCATACATATTATTTTTTTCTCTTAGAACAATATTTTAAGATGTGTAGAGATTTCAGGATTCTAAGAGAACAAAACATAAATAAAAAATTTATATTCTAAGAGGACAAACATAAACAATTCTAAATACGAAAGAACTTATGTTTTTTACATGTTTAATTTTTAAAACTGCATTTCAGGATTGATGATTAGGATTTCCTCATTAATTCAGAGGAACAGATTGAAGAAAAGTACATGTATGGTAGGAGAGAAAATCTGAATTGAAAAATAGGCTTTTATGATTCTTATTTTTTAAATAATGATTTTTTCTGATTAAAAATTAATAGGTTCTCACAGTAGAAAGTTTAGATGAGCAAATAGCAGAAAACAACCATTCCAAAATCTTGTCACCCAGAAATAACCACTGGCTACATCTTTTTTTTTTTTTTTTTTTTTTTTTTTGAGATGGAGTCTCACTTACTCTATTGCTCAGGCTGGTGGCGCAACCTCTGCTCACTGCAACCTCCGCCTCCCAGGTTCAAGTGATTCTCCTGCCTCAGCCTCCTGAGTAGCTGAGATTACAGACATGCGCCACCATACCTGGCTAATTTTTGTATTTTTTGTGGAGACAGTGTTTCACCATGTTGGCCAGGCTGGTCTCGAACTCCTGACCTCAAGTGATCCACCCCCCTCAGCCTCCCAGAGTGCTGGGATTACAGGGGTGAGCCACTGCACCCAGCCACCTCTTGATTTATCTTTCTACCGTTATGTTTACATATGTGGAATCATATTGTACACACACTTTTGAAACTTGCATTTTTAAAAAAATATATTGTGAATGTCTTTCCATTTTCAATAAAGATGTATCAGTACCATTATTTTAAGAGCCACATTTTTTATATATATATATATACATATACATTATATATCATATATAATGTGTATGTGTGTATATATATACAATATATATACACACACAGAGCCAGATTATTTATATATATATATATACACACACACACACACACACAGCCAGATTATTCTTCAGAAAGGTTTTTATCAGTTTGTATTCCCACAGTGATGTGGGCTCATTTTCATAAACAAGTGTTGTGTAGTTTTGTCATTAAACAAGTTTGTTTTTAACCCAATTTGAAAGGTTTAGTGTTTCACTGAGGTTTTCATTTGTGTTTCTTTAAGTTACTAAGGTTTAACATTTTCTCCTATGTTTATGATCAAAACTTTCCTTAAAAGGAACTAACTTCAGTGGTTGTTTTATTAGATCAGTACCTAATCATAAGTACCTGAGTGAATTAGTGCTGGGATGAATTTACTCACCTATTAAGGATGTGATTATGAAAGGTTTTTGGCTTACAGTGTAGGTAAAGCTTGGTTGGCTTTCTTCTAAGACACAGCAGACAGTCTTCATTACAGGCGGCTGCCTAGTTTTGGCTGCTTAGTCATTTTTCCTCAAGAGAGGCCCAAAGCTGGAGAACAGGGCTTTCACAGGTCAGAAATGGACAGAGAACTAAATGTTGAAAGTTGTCCAGAATGTTCCACACTCTATCTGACTTAAGCCAGAGCTGTTCGCTCTGCTTTTAAAAATACACTTAACTCACGTATTTCTGAGATCAGAATCTCTTTTTCAAGCTCTGTCGGGTGAATTGAAGTGTGCCATTTTTCTAACTAGTCAAGGGAAGAATGTAAGGGGGTTTGGGATATCAGCAGTCTTCCCTTTTTAAAATTTTTCCTGTGAATTTTCTGAACTTCTTTTTTTCAGCCCACCATGTAAAGTATGTATTGGGATCTCTAAATTTACCAAAAACATTTTGGCTTTGGCATTCCCACAATGCCTGTCAGCAGGGTGTCTCATTTGTCACAGAGTCTTCCCATCACTGACCCCTGCTTTACTGCAGCTCCAAATGGTGTGCTGCATTCAGAGGCAGAATAACAGCGTGGTTAGAAAATCAGATTCTGGAGCCAGACAGTCTGATTTCAAAGCCCATCTCCACCACTTACTGTCTTTGTACTTTAGGCAAAGTATTAAACCTCTCTACCACTGTTGCTTTCCGTTTTTTGCTTTTAAACAGCTTTATTGAGATGTAATTTACATACCATAAAATGCACCTTTGTAAGACTTCAGGTCAGTATACTTACTGAGTTGCACAACTATCACCATGATCTAAATTTAGGAAATTTTCATCACTCCAAGAAGCAACCCAGTGCACATTATCAGTCCCCATTCCTCCACACTCTCCCACCGCTCATTGTCCCAGGCAACCACAAATCCACTTTCAATTTCTATAGCTCTACCTGCTCTGAATATTTCATATAAATGAAATAATGGAATACATAGCCTTTTGTGACTGGCTTCTTTCTCTTAGCTTAATCTCTTTAAGGTTTATCCATGTCGTAGCATGTATTTCTTCTTCATTTCTTTCTATTACTAAATAGTATTCCATTGTATGGATATACCACACTTTGTTTATGCATTCATCAGTTGATGGACATTTGGGTTATTTCCAGTTTTGGGCTATCGTGAATGATGCCGCAGTGAATGTTTGTTTACCTTCACTGCGTCATCATTCAGTGAACATTTATGTCTATTTCTTCGTCTCTAAAATGAGTACCATCTCATACAGTTGTTAAGATTTTTTAATTAACTAGTAAATACAATATTTTAGTGTTTGAGTCTTCATTTAACAGCAGTTACAAAATCTGGCTTACTCAGAATGCCACGCTTTCCTGGACATCTTGAAGTATGCTCCCTTTTACTTCATTTTACTTTGACTTTTCCCGAAGTTATAATTTAGAAAAATTTCATTTATTGAATAAATATTTATTGAACACCTATGTATCAGACATGGCTGTGGGTGCCATTGAGAATTGAAAGAAAAGAATAAGCAAAACACAAAGAGGCACCAGTAGTTTAAGGCTATCTTTAGTTTGCTACACTGTCATCTGTGACCTGCCAGTAGGGCTTGGGACTTGAGTTCCCCTCACCCCATCCTCTCACCAAAAGCCACAGGTTTTGGGGTCTCTCAGTCCATTCACTCTTGTTAGGCCCTTATTTTGTCCATCATATTTATGTTTTTGGAGTGGCTGATTGAAGGTAACTGTTAAGGAAAGACTAAAAGTTCATCATGTCTAGGTGGAGACCTCAAGAGGTAAACAATGCCCCCGTTCCTGACCTATAGCTGAGGTTGGTGAATTGTTCTTTATACTAATCTAGACCTAATAGTTCCTGATTTTCTCCATTGGCAGGTTTCTTGTTTTTGTAGAGTTGGCTGTGTTCTCTTTGAACTTCCAAAACTATTTTGTATTGGAACTGCACTCATCAAAAGTATCAACTGATTATTGTTTAGCTGCCTACAGAAAACAGCTATTGTTTAGCTGTTTTCTTTCTCTTGTCTTTGGGGAGATAATGATCCACATGGTTAGTGACTTGGAGTTCACTTAACCAAGGATTTTGCCCCTGCTACCATTCTCTTCCCTGCAGGACAACAAATCGCATTTTATGATATGCCTTCTTTGTGGCAGCTCTAAAGCAATATTTTTCTTTTTCCCATAATAGCATGTAGTTAGCAGAACAGAGTGATGCTACAGCCTTACTCTTCTCTCTGCCTTTCATTCAGATGAAATGCATTAGCAGTTTGAAGAATTGTGTTTGATGACGTAGAAGTGCTTGTAGTGCTTGCTGTAGGACTATGGAAGAAGTTTGAATTCTCTTATTTAATGTCCAGTTCAGGAATTGATCTGGAATGAGGAGAGGGGTACATAGGCATCCCATATACCCATTAAGCCATCCTAAATAGCTTGTTTCAGGCCCAGCTAGTAGTACATCAGTTCTGTTGCTGATCATGTGGTAGGAATGTGTTTCCATATACATAGTTTTACTGTTTGCTCTATTTTCAAAATTTACTGTAGTGCAAGAGTCACATCTTGTAAACTTGCCCAGTTTAGGGGATTCCCATTCCACATGTAAAACATTTTTTGGTTAACAGATTCAGAAGATACTAACTCATAGAGCCACAGTGCCAGGTCTATATAGATAGAAGCTGAAACTAGATTAATAGCAACTCTAAATGTGGAAAGAAGATAAACAGTGAAACTTTCTTATGAATACTCTCTTAAAGGCTATAGAAATAAAATGATTTAGTAAATAAGCGATGTTGACTTTGCCTTCCCTTGTCAGATAATAGCAGCCATAAACTTAACAGTTTAAATACAAAGGATTTCTCTGCTTTAGAGTTGGTTTGACATCCCTGTCCTTTTCCACTTTTCAGCAACAGCTAGTGGGAAAGGAGTTGTTTAATTGAAGGCTTCTGGAGAACACACCTTGCACACTGGATTCAACCTTTAAATTAATTGAACCCTGTATCTTTGTATTATTTTTAAGTTCTTTTTTCTCCTTGCTTCCTCTTACCATTGAGTTCTTTTCTACTCTAGGTTTTATATTCCTGTTTGTGATAAACTTGTCCGTCTGTCTTCTTCCTTCTGTGCTTTTCTCCATCCAATGTCTCTATGGTCAGACCAGGAACCTCAAGTAGGGTCTAAGAGGAAGCTGCCTGGCTCCTTGGGAAGGATGAATTGATCTGGTTCTCTGCTGTCGGCTACTTTTGCCCAGTGGACCTGCGAATGGAGGAGCCATTTAAGGTGAATAGATTCCCAGCCAAGTCAGAGAACTGGGACAGTCACTTTGAGGACACTGCTACTTCTTTTGTGCTTGAGCTTCACTCATTATGTCTACTCTGTAAGACGTATTTGAGGCCAGATATTGATGTTTTTAAGTCATTTAATCATTTCAAAATATTTATAGATGTCTTAGGACAATTTTTTGTTGCAAGTAATAAAAACCCAACTCAAGCTGGATAAGCAAAACACTGACTCTAGTGACTCACATAATTAATAAATCCAGGGGTAGATCAAACACAGTGGGCCCAGGTATGGAAATAATGTCTTCCGGAATCTCTTGCCCACTGTCCCTTGTTCTGGCCCTCTTCTGCATCCCATAGTAGGTTCACTAAAACGGTGGCAAAGACAGACATCAGTAGCTGCAGGCTGAGACTTTGCCAGTTCGATAATCCCAGTATAGAGTTTTGCTCTCCCAGAAGTCCTAGCAAAATTTCTGAGACTGATTATTATGCTCCTGTCCATCTCTGAATCGTTCATGGTCACTCAATCCAGGGTTGTTCACATGCCATCCGTGGGCCCCTGCCGTTAACATCAGATTGCCAGATTCTAGGACAGGAGTAATTCCTCAACAGAAAATAAGGGTGTGGCTTCCAGGAGAGGTAAATGGATGGAAAGGCAGAGACCATCTGTGGTTTACTTAATAGGATGTAGAATGAATTTACTTTGATGTGATATATAAAGTTGTACACAGTGTTTATAGAATTTATTTGGTACTAATACATAGCCATACATCAATACCTGCATTTTTACTTGTAAGTCTTCTTTCCCACAACTAGATAGTAAAGCTTTTAAAAACAATACCTGTCATATCTATTGGAAACTCTAAAACTGAGTATAGTACCTGCACATGGTAGGTGCTGGCAAATGTTTATGGGTGCTGCTGAAATCGCAATTTGCTTCTAGCAGCATGCACATTATTGTTGGTGGCAAATACTCCTGGAGCTATACCATTCAGTGCTGGTTGAGAATAAATGCACACAGAGTCCATATTTAATGAGCAAAAAAGAGAATACAGTGGCCCATATCCAGTAGTGTAGGGCTAGTGAGATGTGTGAACATAAATTTGGTGCATACAAGCCATAGCCACAGAATATGCTTCATGCACTTAAGAGGAGGAGATTAGATATTTAAAAAAATTATTCTCGATTCCAAATACTGGCTCTAGTTCAAGTAGAATTTTGTTGTGGCCCTTAGGTAGCTGTGCCAGACATCTCTCAGCTCTTGAACTATTTGATGTCCAAACATTGAAGAGAATGGGGGGAAAAAAAAGTGACCAGAAAAAAATCCTCATAGAACTTCCTGTGAACGGGTCAAAGTTTAATCACAGCAAATAATACAGATTTCCCTTTTATTGTAACCACAATAGAAAGGCAGGGCTTGTGTTTACAAAGCATGTTGTTTGGGAGACCTTTGTAAATTGTAATCTTTGGAAATCCCAAACCTATTGGATGTAATCCCATCCATTAGATGAAGGCAACTTGCCTATGCAATAGTTCCAGAAGAGCAAGTTAAATTGAGAACATGAACAGGAAGTAGTCATTAAGAATTACAATGGGTAGGATGCAGAGTTAATTCACAGAGATATTTTGTTATTAGATAATTACATCACTAGGACAGCTGGAAAGCTGAGTGCCGTGCTGGACTGCAAGCCTTGTTCTCTGCCCTGCAGCTGGCGGGTCAGGACAATAGAGACAGCAAGAGAACTTACTTTGTGGGAGAGTTAGGGGCTTGGCCAACTTAATTGTGAAATGATAACGACCTATCTGCCTTTTTTGGATTGCATTTTGCACAGCTAAACTGAAGGCATAGCCTTAGTTAATGCTGATAACCAGTTTGCACGTTGACTTTTTGAACATTCACTTGGATCACATTATGCTAAGCTCTAATGGATAAATATTTAATGGTAATTTTCCTTTCCTTTAAAAGTCATCGGAGATATTTTGGTCATATTCAATACATTGTGATTACATTTTTCTTATGGAATGCTGTCATACAATTCTTGAAATGTTATTTTTGTCAGGTTACAGATTATCTAGCAAAAATTTTTAAAAAAAGGTTTTAGAAAGTCTTAAAATGTTGGTCAATATAAGGAATCATGCAGTTGAAGCTATTTTCCAGTTTTTTGTTTGTTTTTGTTGTTGTTGTTGTTGTTTGTTGTTTTTTTTTTTTTTTTTTTTTTTTTTTGAGATGGAGTCTCGCTCATTGCCCAGGCTGGAGTGCAGTGGCACGATCTCGGCTCACTGCAAGCTCCGCCTCCCAGGTTCACGCCATTCTCCTGCCTCAGCCTCCCGAGTAGCTGGGACTACAGGCGCCTGCCACCACGCCTGGCTAATTTTTTTGTATTTTTAATAGAGACGGGGTTTCACCGTGTTAACCAGGTTGGTCTCGATCTCCTGACCTCGTGATCTGCCCTCCTCGGCCTCCCAAAGTGCTAGGATTACAGGCGTGAGCCACCGCACCCAGCCTATTTTCCAGTTTTTACATTCAAATGTTCAGACCTGTCTGGCTGTTTTGTTTTGCAAGTGTAAAGGTTCTAGGTAGCCTAGCCACATTCTTTATTGATTTATATAAATATATTACAGACTGTTTACCTCTAGCCAAATACCAGGGACTTTAATTCATGCTTGGCTCAGTTGTTTTATATGAAACTCATTTGTTATATTAAAGTTTCTGGCCGGGCACAGTGGCTCAGAGCACCTGTAATCCCAGCACTTTGGGAGGTCAAGGCAGGCAGATCACTTGAGGTCAGGAGTTCGAGGCCAGCCTGGCCAACATGGTGAAACCCATCCTTACTAAAAATACAAAAATTAGCCAGGCATGGTGGTGCATGCCTGTAGTCCCAGCTATTCAGGAGGCTGAGGCAGGAGAATCACTTGAACCCAGGAGGTTACAGTGAGCCAAGATTGCACCACTGCACTCCAGCCTGGATGACAGAGTGAGACTCCATCTTAAAAAAAAAATAAAAATAAAAATAAAGTTTCTGTTTGTTTTCTCTTTATTTCCCACCAAAGTGACTATTATTTGATTTGGGGCAATTCCAGAGGGAGTCATTGTAGACAAAAAAAAAGCATCATAAATATTATATTCTAACATTTCTAAGATTAATGTTTACAACCGTTGATTCAAAATGCATTTCCTACCCATTGTGACTAATATAACTGTTAATTTTTACTACAATGTTTACTAACCATTAATCAGACATAATTGAAGTCAGACAGAATTTCATAGTTTAGTGAAGAGCAATATTTCCCCAGATGTCTTCCATGGAGTACTAGGTCTGTAGGATGTGGATGGCTAGCCAGCACTGGAGCCAAAAAAGAGTATCCTACAGGCACCCTTAGGACTTTGATGTCCCTTGATGCCATTTGTGAATGTCTGAGGAGTCTCTAATATGCTCCATTTCCCAAATGAAGTTAATAACAATGGCACCTTAAAAATTAAAAAGGATTATTTCCTTGAACCTAGAGGAGTCACTTCTACCTAATACCATTTTTTAAGAATATGCAAGTATATACATTAAAATTTATGTGAAAATGTTCTGCTCTATGGACTATTACACATCTCTTTAAAATTCCATGTTTTAAAAACTACCGATTGAAATGAGTCCTTTTTCTCCAAGGTTTATCATTTAGGACAATTAGTAGTGGCTTCAGTGAGCTCACCTTTCCTATCTTGAGCATCCATTGAAACTGAGGCCTGGAGTCCAGTTGCTGCAGGTGGCATCAGTGAGTCTTAATATTTTGCAGAGAGCAGTATAACTCTGAGGAAAGCAACTTGGGTGGGTTAGATGTTATTTTTAAATCGTGTCGTACAAAGAGTGCTTGAAAACGGTTTCAGTGATATGAAGCAACAGGGCATACTGCCAGGGTTGTTAGGTAACTTCTAAGACAACGGTTCAGGGGGCAGATGACTTTTTGTTTCAGCAGTATTTTAGGATCACTTTATTCTCCAGTTATGCCCCCGTTAGAATTTTTTCTCTTTTGGAAATTACTATAATATATTTGATAAACTATAAATGCAGTAGGAACTGGAGTTACTAAAATTACTATTGATTCCAGGTAGTGGTAAGCAATGTAATTTTTTTCACTAAATATATTAATTATAATGGGAAATATTTTTAAAGTAATGTTTCAGAAACACAACTGAAATGGTCATAGTATGAAACAGCTCTGTGTTTGTATTTGACTTTAGGGACATGCCATTTTTGGTTCACTGCTCTTTTATTTTATTACAAAAATACAAGCAACAGATATAAAGAAAGTTGGGGATTGTAGAACTCCATTTTCTTTTTCAATAGGAAGAAAAGAGTGAAGTTGTCCAAGTATGTGGATTTAATAGCAATAAGCTGGCTTTAAAAAGCCTGTAAATAATGGTAGTTATCTTAAATTATCAAGCCAAAGAACTGTTTTGATAAATTTCCCACATATTAAATCCATGCATGATAGCAATCATATTTTTAGAGTGTAGGACTTAATATGATTTATGGTATAAATCTGTTAGGAGTTCTTACTTTATTGGAATAACTTTCCAGAATAAGTAACATCGGGGAAAATATTAAGTTTAGGAATGGATATTAAAACTTAAAAACCAGAATGTTTAGAAGTAGATAAATGTGAGGAAAAAATTTTCAATGGATTCTGGTTAATTTTAATGGAGTTGTATAATTCACCCCAAACTGCCCATAATTAAAAAGAAGTTTGGATCTGGCTATGAAGCATGTGTAGTTGTTGGTGTTCTGTTTTTTGACCTGCCAGATTTAACCTAATTACAGTGGTGGGGTTTTTTTGTTGCATGTGCATGTTTTTTGTTTTTTGTTTTTGTTTTTGTTTTCGTTTCCTTTAAAATTTAGTATAGATTCACAGAGAAGTACCAAATGTGGGGTTCATAAAGCCCAGAAGTGCAGAAGGATGACATGGTGAACCAGCAAGGCATTAAGAGTTTAACAGAGGTCCTAGGAATACAACCTCAAAGGGATGTGAAAGACCTCTTTAAGGAGAACTACAAACCAGTGCTCAAGGAAATAAGAAAGGACATAAACAAATGGAAAAACATTCCATGCTCATGGACATGAAGAATCAATATTGTGAAAATGGCCATACTGCCTAAAGTAATTTATATATTCAATGCTATCCCCATCAAGCTACCATTGACTTTCTTCACAGAATTAGAAAAAACTACTTTAAATTTCATATGGAACCAAAAAAGAGCCTGTATAGCCAAGACAATCCTAAGCAAAAAGAACAAAGCTGGAGGCATCATGCTACCTGACTTTAAACTATACTACAAGGCTACAGTAACCAAAACAACATGGTACTGGTACCAAAACAAATATATAGACCAATGGAACAGAACAGAGGCCTCAGAAATAATGCCACATGGCTGGGCACAGTGGCTCACATCTGTAATCCCAACACTTTAGGAGGCCGAGGTGGGCAGATCACCTGAGGTCGGGAGTTGGAGACCAGTCTGACCAACATGGAGTAACCCCGTCTCTACTAAAAATGTAAAATTAGCCGGGCTTGGTGGCCCATGCCTGTAGTCCCAGCCACTCAGGTGGGAGTAGTACTCTGCTGAGGCAGGAGAATCACTTGAACCCGGGAGGTGGAGGTTGTGGTGAGCCGAGGTGTGCCATTGCACTCCAGCCTGGGCAACAAGAGTGAAACTCCATCACAAAAAGGAAAAAAAAAAAAAAAAACAAGAAAGAATGACACATATCTACAACCATCTGATCTTTGACAAATCTGAAATTATACCCTATTTAATAAATGATGTTGGGAAAACTGGCTAGCCATATGCAGAAAACTGAAACTGGACCCCTTATACCTTATACAAAAATTAATTCAAGCTGGATTAAAGACTTAAACATAAGACCTAAAACCATAAAAACCCTAGAAGAAAACCTAGGCAGTGCCATTCAGGACACAAGCATGGGCAAAGACTTCATGACTAAAACACCAAAAGCAATGGCAACAAAAGCCAAAATTGACAAATGGAATAGAGTTAAACTAAAGAGCTTCTGCACAGCAAAAGAAACTATCATCAGTGAACAGGCAACCTACAGAATGGGAGAAAATTTTTGCAATCTATCCATCTGACAAAGGGCTAATATCCAGAATCTACAGGGAACTTAAAACAAATTTACAAGAAAAAAACAACCCCATCAACAAGTCGACAAAGGATATGAACAGACATTTCTCAAAAGAAGACGTTTATGTGGCCAACAAACGTGAAAAAAAGCTCATCATCACTGTTCATTAGAGAAATGCAAATCAAAACCACAATGAGATACCATCTCACACCAGTTAGAATGGTGATCATTAAAAAGACAGGAAACAACAGGTGCTGGAGAGAATGTAGAGAAACAGGAATGCTTTTACACTGTTGGTGGGACTGTAAATTAGTTCAACCATTGTGGAAGACAGTGTGGCGATTCCTTAAGGATCTGGAACCAGAAGTACCATTTGATCCAGCAATCCCATTACTGAGTATATACCCAAAGAATTATAAATCATTCTGCTGTAAAGACACATGCACACATATGTTTATTGCAGCACTGTTCACAATAGCAAAGACTTAGAACCAACCCAAATGCCCATCAATGATAGACTGGATAAAGAAAATGTGGCACATACACACCATGGAATACTATGCTGCCATAAAAAGATGAGTTCATGTCCTTTGTAGGGACATGGATGAAGCTGGAAACCATCATTCTCAGCAAACTATCGCAAGGACAGAAAACCAAACACTGCATGTTCTCACTCATAGGTGGGAATTGAACAATGAGAACACTTGGACACAGGATGGGGAACATCACACACTGGAGCCTGTTGTGGGGTGGGAGAAGGGGAGAGGGATAGCATTAGGAGAAATACCTAATGTAGATGGTGGGTTGAAGGGTGCAGCAAACCACCATAGCACTTGTATATCTATGTAACAAACCTGCACATTCTGCACATGTATCCCAGAACTTAAAATATAATAAAAAAAATTAACGAAGGTAATATATAAGCAGGATAATTGATAGTCAACCCTGTGCATCAGTTACTGCACTCTATGCACATTTATAGTTTCTTTGAAGAAGACATTCAATTTTTTAAAAAAATTAAAAATATGAATAGTATTTTATTAGCTTTTTCTTAGTATTTATATTACATTCTTGTTAAGAAATGTACTTAAAGCTTGTTTATGGGTAGTTTAATTCTTCAAACATTCGGTGAGAATCTGTTGTGCTAAATAGTGTACTCTGGTTGAAACTAAAGGAAATTTTGTCCTTTGGTTTGAATATTCTTTTGACTCCAGAAGCCTTAGTTTTTAAAACTTAAATTTTGACTTATTTTAAGATTTTTATGGAAGAAACTGGATTCACCCATCCCACTCATTTGTTAATCTGTTGCTTTATTATTTCAGGGCAATGTAGTTTACCAATGCAGGTCCCCCTACCCCTGAAAAAAAATGTTTAAATTTTACCATGTTGATTAACATGGTATTGGAATTTTAAAAGCTAAGAATGTATGCCCTTTCCGGGGAATGATTTGACTCAGCAGGACGAGGGCTGTCTTAGAAATAAACTAAATTTCTCCATATTCCATCATATTTGTTTTCACAGACATGGTTGTGACACCTTAAATTCCAGGAAAATCTTGATTACAACATTCAGCATCTCCAAAGGATGCTCAATCTATCTCTAGTAATTCTCAAACTGTGAGCTAAGAAGAAACCTATTTTGCCTAGACATCAAGTTTTTGAAATTATCCCCATTGGCAAGTTCTATCTAAGGTCCTAACTAAGGAAACTCTCCAAGCGTTCTTGTGCCCCAATCGCGTTGCTTTCTCATTGTTACTATAGATGTTCTCATGCTTAACCACACGCTCTGAGTGCCCCTCTCCTGAACTTCATGTTGTTATTCACGCATCAGATCTCATTTGATATCTTGACGTATGACCACAAGAAATGATCAACACTGGCCTTTTTTTTCTATTATGAGACCAAATTGAGCAATATGTATAAAACATACAGGTTACTTCTTTGCTTATTGCCACCTACTTAACCTCTTTGTTTTTTCTTCTAGGTTGTTTGATGTGTGCACAGTGTCACGAACAGACAGAGAAACCAAACTAACTTTAGTGTTTGAACATGTTGATCAAGACTTGACCACTTACTTGGATAAAGTTCCAGAGCCTGGAGTGCCCACTGAAACCATAAAGGTATCAAGAATCACCTTCATGTCTTATCAGGCAGTCGACTATTATAGTCTGTTAAGCAATGGCTTTCTTTCCTTATGAAAATTGCCAGAATTACAACTTTTAGAATTCGGTATATAGTTAAAAAAATCAAAGAAAATGTTCAAAGATTGGGATGTATTCCAGTTCATAAACTAAGTGAGATGTTCAAAGTACAGCCATATGTATTCTAGTCCATTAATTTTAGAACTAAGTGGAAAAAAAACCTTTAGTTCTAATGCATATTAAAATTATTTAAAAATATCTAGTTGTACATTGTCTTAGACCTTAGGAAACATAGTTTAGTAAGTATAGCTCAGTCTTTTTCTGATGGTTCATTGTCTATGAGGGACATAATTTGAACATTATTCATGAGCACATTATATATTATGATTGTATAATAACTCTAGGACAACCTATGCTATGTGAATCTGAAATACTACTTGTGAGGCCCTCCTTCTTTCTTCATTTTTCTTATTCATAAAATGTATATACGGAAGCCTAAGTAACCAGATACTATGCCAAACTCCTGGATTTCAAAGATGATTGAGACATGCTTTCTACCCTTCGAGGTCAGTAAACTAGATGCAGTATATTGACTGGAAGTTCTTCCTACCTTTAAGTCTAATGGAAAATGCTGCTGATAAAGTTTTGTTGTTATTTGCATTCTGCTTAACTGAACTTCCCGGTAGATCTTTTAGATTTATACACATCATGTGCGGGTCTTCATGAAAACCTTTTTGTCTGTGTGAATTAGGTAGCTTAAACAGACTCCTGCCTTATCATTCATTGTTTAGAAATGAGTTATAGAATTCACCATCATTCTAGATAGAAGTTAATAGCTAAAAATAGTTTATCTTCTCAACAGAGTAAGAAATGTCTTCAGTGATAGCTAAATTACGTTCTCAGATACTGACTGATACATTTAGAATTTGACATATTCAATGATTTATTCCTTTTGTTTTAGATCAATATTATGTTTTTTCCCATCTGGCCCTCATTAAAGAATCTGGTGCTTAATAATAGTCCCATTTCTTCCTGAGCAGTTTCAAGGACATTAAGGCCCTCCAAATGTAGGTATGCCTGATAGTTACCTGTTCTTGGCCATCTTCTGTCTGTGCACCCCTCTTTCCTCTGGCATTCTATTCCACCCCTGAAGCTTTAGTTCTCTCCTTTATGAGTTTGTCAGAAACCCCGTGTTCAGCATGCAGAGCAGGGCATAGTTATTTTTCTTATACAGTTTTCTAGCCAAATTGGACTGCTCACCATTCTCTTAGTATGATCTGTGATTTTCCACCTTGGTGGCCTTCCTTCTCATGCCATTTCTTTTGCTCCTTCTCACCAAGCTATCTACCTAAATTTTTCAAGTGCCGTCTCAAATGCCATTTGATCAACTCTTATAGCTGGATGTAATCTCACATGCCTTATAACACTTGTTCTACATATCTCTACCTCTTTATCTTTTTTTCTACCTTTAATTGGGATTTTTTAATGTACATATCTCATGTATTCAATCATCCTCATGTCCTGACAGTGTCTTACACAATGATTTATACACATAGGTACTAAGTAAATAAGACACGCTGTCAAGCTTTCTTTAGATATAAGTATTTTCAAAATTATTTTTAAAATGACTTTCAAAGGCTTTAAACATAGACTATCAAAAAATCATTGACATTTTCTGATACATTTTGAAGTTCAAAGTTATTTGGGCAGTATCTTTTTTTTAAAAACGGACAGATGAGGCAACCATATATTTTATATTTTACATTACCACCTACATAGATCTTTTATATCTTACATTACCACCTACATAGATCTTTTGAGCATTACATTAAATTCTCCTAGGATATTGGAGGCTACTGAGTGGAATAATTTGCAAAGACATCTGTGCAGTTAAAATGTTGATAAGCCAGAGTAGTTTACTAGACTCAGGTTTGATCAGGCAGGAGTAGAAATGAAGTGGAATGGGGGGAATCTCAAGGGTGAGGGTGGAGGAGCAAGCAGGATAGGAAAAGGAACAGGCAGAAGGGTGGTCACCAAAGTAAGAAAGGGGAGGAGAAGACAACGGGCAGTGGCTGAGCCAGGATGGAGCTGGAGGCTTGCTGGAAGGGGGTGTTTGTTGCCAGAAGCTCTTGAACAAGGTGACATTAAAAGTTAATTTTTTTTTTTTTTGAGGTTTTTGTCTATCTCCAGGAAAGGGAATGTCACTTCATTCCGTGTTGAACAGGGATTGTCCTGGAGGCTGTTAAATTTCTTCAGCCGTTAGGATCAGCACCGCTTGATCCAAATTGGCAGATAAGAGGTGGAGTTGGGGGCAAGGGGCTCTAGTTATTGAAGGTTTGTGGCTAATGGTGTATTGATGTTTTCATAGTAAAATAAACCATAGTCAAATGAAATATTTCAGGCAGTTAATTTATATGTTAGTGGTTAATTGAACATTTTTTGCTAACTTAAAAGCTAATTAGAAGACTCTTTTATCTTCATTCTTAATTTTTAAAAAAAAATTCTGAGCTATACTAACCTACTTTCCTTCCTTATTAAATATAAGGTTTTTTAAAAAATAATTTGAGCGTTTGTGATGCTTTAAGTTCATTGCTGAAAACTTGAATAATCATTTAAAAGCGTAATAAAACCATCAAATGGATAGTTTTAGGCTGAATATATAACTGATACAAAATTATTTTTAATCAACACTTGTATCTTTTGTTTCTGTGATTGACTTGTTTTTAAGAATTGGAATGCAGAATAAACAGCTGCTAAGTAGCAGAATCTGAATTCTGGTTAATTGAAATTTTAAAGCACACAGCCAGAGAACAGAAATATTTTGTTGTTATATAGGCTCATTTATAGGAAGCCTTAATAACTAGATCAAGCAAATATTGTTATTCTGATCAACCTATTGGGAACAAAGAAATTGATTATATAGAAAGCTCTGTTGCAATAAGAGCTTCTCTGACTATACTCGTACAGATATTTATTGAATATTCACTCTGTGCAGGGAGGGTTCTGTGCTAGGCAGTTCAGGGACACAAAATTGAATTAGGCGTGAGAAAGAGAGGACCTGCTCTGAAGGACCTTTAGAGTATAAGAGAAGAGATAAAATGCAAACACAAGCCTGTGGTACACATTCTGTATGGTTATTTAAGTAGTTTAGGGGTATTTTCAAGTAAAGAACAGACTACTTATGTATAAGTAAGCACGATCTATATTGTGCCAAACTATTTTTTAAAGTACTTAAATTACTTTTCAAAGGATCCAAATCATAGGTATTAATATTGACATTGTCTTGCATAGATTAAAACGTATCATGTTGTTAAATAATTATACATATCTAAGATATTTTATTTATTTTTTTGAGACGAAGTCACATATCTATTTTATTTTTATTTATTTATTTATTTATTTTTTGAGATGGAGTCACATATCTAAGATATTTTATTTTTATTTATTTATTTATTTATTTTGAGACGGAGTCACCAGGCTGTAGTGCAGTGGCGCAATCTCAACTCACTGCAACCTCCGCCTCCCGGGTTCAAGCGATTCTCCTGCCTCAGCCTCCTGAGTAGCTGGGATTACAGGCACGGGCCACCACGCCTGGCTAATTTTGTATTTTTAATAGAGACGGGGTTTCACCATGTTGGTCAGGCTGGTCTCGAACTATTGACCTCGTGATCCGCCCACCTCTTGGCCTCCCAAAGTGCTGGGATTACAGGCATGAGCTACCATGCCTGACCAGATATTTTAACATGAAATATATATAAAATAGAAAATCAAAACAAGACCTCATCTAAGATCATTTAAGCTCAGGGGATTTTCCTCTACCCACTTTCCTCTACCCAGTGCCGTGTTTTCTGTGGCACTGTTTACCAGTTAACAGGCCACTGAAACTCAGGATATTCTAATGCACATTCAGGACATAAATTGCATTAGTTGGGCAGTATTTGGATAAAACTAGGATGCTCCATGGTGTCTTACTAGCTATCATAGGAGTAACATCATTTTGCTTATCATTTCATCAACACGTTTGTTAGAAAAGAGCCCATGATGATCTTATTTTTCCAACTTACTTGTATCACCTAACAATTTTTGAAGTGCACTTAAATGCCATTTGTTTTCAAAAAATAAAAAAGACATTAAACCACACCATAAGCCGTAAGTACTCATAAAGGTTGATAGTTGGGTAAACTTATTGGGGAAACTCTAATTATTGCACGGTGCTCGTGGGACTTTAATAAAGTACATTAGGAGTATAGGTCTGAACTGAAAATTTTCATTGAGAAGTTCATGAGAATAAAATAAAATCATAGGTGATTCTTTCCAACATCATTAAATATACCTTATTCTAAAAAAAAAAAATAAGCATACATAGAAATCACATTCATACTTCATCTAGAGGTTTTCATCACATTATTTAACCTCTTTTCTTGATGTCCTTTAGGTGCATCCGTTCTTGGTTGACAATGATATTTGCATAAAGCAGCCTGTTGGCTGCTGTCCTGTGAAGTCAACAAATATTCTAATTTTCCCTCATAGACTTATTGTTGACATATCTGGCTTTCCTCTTTCTAATTCAGAATATTATCTTTGGGTCTGTTTACTTGTGGAAGAGTTCAGTGCCATCTTTATTAAATTTTTATTGGCTCATTTGAGATTTAATATTGCCTTCCTGGGTTTCTATGCTGAGATTTATGAGGCAATAATTGACACCTTAATGATTGTGTTATTTTTTCTTTTAGGGTACATGATAAATTCAGAGTATCTATGCTTATATAGCACCTTCCATTTATGGAGCTTTATGAGAAAAATAAAACAGCTCTCAGATTTTTATTTTTCTCTTTCATGCATTCATCTGCCATCCTATGAGAGAGGGTCAGAAAGAACTGTAAAGAAATTTCCTCACCATTCTTCATAGTCATTTGTAACTGCCGCCCAGAAAAAGAACTGTACACAGCAAGATATAGATGGAGAGAGACTCTTATGTAAAATATTCTCCTGTACAGGCTTTTCCAAATGTAATGCCCTGTTTTACTAAATCATTCATTTGGTATTTACACTTATCTGTATAATACATTAATCTTTCCTAGGATATGACCTGGCTTCTCAACTATTTTATAAACTCTTTGAAAACCTAGAATTATTCTGTGGACATTCTGTGCATGAAACTGCATGTAACATGTTTGATAAAAAAAATGTTTGATGCAATTGTCAATATAGTTTCACAAGTTTGAGGCACTGAAAGGTCACACAAAAGAACAGCAGCCTCTAAAATAGGACAGGGTTCTTTGAGCTCAAGACCATATGGCCTCTTTTGATGATTCAATCTTGGAATAAAATTTTTTTTATTTATATATCTTTATGATGAATGAATTCTATAGAGCTTGAGAGGGCCAGAAATGCTGCGGGTTCATGTCTGTGTGGGTCGTTTTCTCTGTGAATTAGATTTCATTTTATCTTCAATTGAATGTTTCTTAGTTTTCTATTGGTTGTAATATTTTCAGTAAGAGATAAAACACACTATTAGGTTTATTTTACAAAACCCAGACTTCAGAGACTGACACACACTGTTAATAGCACCTGTTTTTTTGCCTCTGGGAAATATCTGTTTTCATGAATAATATCTGCTTGCAGTAAACAGTGGCTCTGATGTCAGTATGGGATGCCCAGGGCTGATTCATCTTTCTCAATTTGACATAACGCAGAGTGACTGACTGGTCCCTATACTGCAGATGAGGAAAGTCTCTCAGATCTTCTTCTCTTCTCACTCCTAAAGGAATCAAGCCATGGCCCCTCTCAGCTCCTGGTGGTCTCCATTTTGCCTGAATTACGAGCAGGTGATTTGTCTCATCTTTGCAGGACACAGAGCAAATTAACATGAAAATATCGCTTCCCAGAAAACAAGGCAGGCTTGAATGCCCTGTCGCTGCTGGTCATTAGCCATCTGCCACTGACACTCATACTCTGTTTATCACATTTGAAATTCAGAGCAGATGTTGCATAATAAGGTGATCCCAAAAACAAGGCAAGAAATTCAAAGAACAAATACTCTACCATAATGATAAAGATCTTGGAAGGAAATTTTTTTCAATCTAATATCATAGCTGCACTAATTGAATAGACCATGTTTTTAAAAACACACACACATCTCTCCTGATATTTGATGCAAACCACTTTTCATAGTAACAGGAAATAATTTTAAAAAGAAAGTACATTTGTGAAAGATACCTGAGAGGACTGTTCAATAAAATCTCTTTAAAGAAGCAAAGCCGAACGTTGGAATAACATAGTTCTGGTGTAAAAGACCTTATAGATCAGTGATGCCATCTTTTACTGTAAGATGGGCCTTAACCTACAGCAATTTGACTTAAAATAGTTCACTCCTCACAGTATAGTAGATCTTTCAAGGCTTTTAACTTGCCAACGTGGTTTCCCAGTTTATTTTCTTCTTGGCACTCAAGACCCTATGTTTTCTATATCCTTTCTTTTCACTGTTTACCCCTCTACAAACTCCCACCACCGCTATCAGCCTCCCACCTTTAGCATCCCTTGACTCTCCAGAACTCTGCCCCAGCTTACCCTGGCCTTAGGCTCTCTCCAACCTGAGTCCCAAGATTCTTTCATTTTTAGTTCTGCCCTTCTCCATTAATGTAGCTTTTTACAGGATTGGTTATTATAATGTTTTACCTAGTTGATTTATGCACATTGTAGACCCTTATTATGCCTTATTCAAAGTATATCACTCATAGTATATTAACTATGGTGTTTACAGACATTCTGTTTTTTTAAAAAACAGGCATCCAAACTTTTACCAGGAATGTGACCTATATTCTGTGGAAGACGAGCTTTTAATATAGTCTTTTGACTCCAAAGAAATATTTTCTCCACAGAAACCACAACTTTACTGCCCCTCCCCACTCTGCACCCCTCTGCCCCCACACATACTAAGAGTTTTGAGATTTGGGTTTTTTTTTTTAAAGACTATACTGCTAAGCAAAACTTAAGCAGCCAGCCTGAGAGTAGACGGTGATAAATCAAAGCAGTGCCAGCAGCTGACTAGTGAGTGGAATAGGAGAGATGATTTGAAGGATGGAAGAATAGTGAGTCAATACTGAGTATATTCCAAATTCAGGGGGAAATGTAGAGTGAGTGAGCTCTAACAACTGTGGGAGTTTATACTACTAAACTCAGAAGCCCAGATCTAAAGTGTAGAGAGAAATAAAATCTTCAGTGTCATCTTTCTAATTAGTAAGATTTCAGTGTGATCTTACTAATAATTTCCATTTGTTTCCCCCTGCTCCAATCAGAAGCATACATATTGTGCTTTCAAGTATCTTTCATTCCAAGGGAAAACTCAGTAACTCAAGGAACTTCTTAAAGGAGAACATTTTTATGCAGTCTAGATTCTGAAGACTCTCAGAAACAAATCCTTTTGCAAATTCCTAACCCTTATCGTAGCTGAAAATATCAGAAGAGAAAGAGGACAGAATTATGCATGTATATGATATCCTAATAACAAATATAACAGAGCTATTTAGTGGGTTTTTAAAAATCTCCAATCCTATGAAAAGCTACATTAATATAAAAGAGCAGCAGAACGAAAAATGAAAGAATCTTGAGACTTAGGGTGGAGACAGCCTAAAGCCAGGGACTAAAAGGAAGCTGGGGCAGAGCTATGCAGAGCCAAGGGAACTTTTGGTGGGGTACAGGGGGTTGATAGTGGTGGTAGGGGGATAGGAAATATGGGTTTAAGAAAAGCTAGTTTCTTTCTAAAGGTACTGTAAGACTGACTCACTAAATAAATAATGACTCACTAAATAGGCAAATGACACTTAGATTCAGCTAATAACAGATAAGTTAGAATCTCTTTAGAAAATGCTTCCTCACCCTAAGCATTGAATCTGTTTACAAAGTCCATTAAAACTTGCAGGTAGTATATACCCATTTATATCACCATGGCAACAGGTAGCAGAGTGCTCTTCTGTGTAGAAAGAAGGATATTTCTCATCTATATTTAACCTGTGCTAAACTCCTTGGTTGCAGTTCTTTTTTCGGCTCTTCTTCCTCTAAACATTGGAACATCCAAGGCTTCACTGTCAGCCTTCTTCTTTTCCTTGGCTACACTTTCTAATCAAGTGATGTCATTTAGTCCAGAATCTTCAAATACCTATTCTCCAGCCTGACCTCTCCCACATGCCCTTAGTACAGATAGTCAGCTAACCATGTAAAACATTGACCAAGAATCCTCTGCCCAACTCAAGCCTTCCCTATCTGCCAGTTGTTTGAGCCCCAAGCTTAGGCATAATTCTTGATTTTTTGCTTTCCTTCACAATCTTCATCCAATCCATCAGTAAGTGCTTTTGGTGTTATCCCCAAAAGATATCCCCAATCTGACTACTTCTCAATATCTTCATTGCTATAGGCTCTAGTTTAACCCATCAACCAGCTTCCTAACTCAACACACCACTTCTGCTCCTGCCGCTTTATGGACCATCCTCTGTATAACAACCAGAGGGAGCTTATTAAAGCAGAAATAAAATTCTCTAACTCCCCTACTGAAAACTTAGCTCCAGTGGTTTCTCATGACCTATAGAATAAAATCAGAAGTCCTACATGATCTAGTGCTCCCCACCCCCTGCCTTTCTGATCTGCCTCCATCCTTCCTTGGGCCCACAGTTCTCCAGCCACAGTGGCCTTCCTTCTGTTCCTCCAGCTTGCTTCTAGCTCGGCATGTGTCTGTGCTGATTTTTCATATGTTTGGAATGCTCCACACCCTCTAGCTCGTGCCATGTCTTCATCATTCCTTCTCTGACCCTCTCAGCTACAACTCCACATCTAGTTATAGTTTATCACATTACACCACATTATCCTATTTTATCTTCTTCTTCATAGCACTTAGCTGAAATTATCTCATTTGTTTTTTATGTTTGTTTTTTAATCTTTCCCAACTAGGTGAGACTTTAAGTCAAGACTCTAGTCCATTGTGCTAGCTCCAGGGCCAGCATACTGCCTGGAACATAGGGGATCCTCAGTAAACACATGTTTGTAACTGTACTAGGTGTTTATCTTCTAATTAACTCAGAAATGTAGGCATCAATACCACCATTGTACAAGCAAGGAAATGGTACTTTTTCAAGGATAAAATTTTTAAATATTTATATTACAGAAAAATAAGCTGAAGGTATGTCATATCTCGGCACATTGACTTTGCACTTGCGCATTCAGTTCTCTGTGGTGGGCCGGGATTCTGAGATTATCTATGTTATAGCTGAGAATTTGGCTTGGTTTAGACATAGTCTAAAACCAATAACTGATCCTACCAAAACTATAAGATATTTTCTCCCTAAAATAGTACTGACTAATTCCAAAAATACTAACTGAATTCCAGAAATTGTTCTTCCCCAAGGTGGGATGCTTAAATATGTTTTATACCAAGAATGGGGAACTAAGCTCAATGAAGAGACTGATGGATGTCATGAATTTTAGACCCTATCCTCGTATCTCAGGAGTATATATCTAAAAAATAATTTTGTATTGAAACATGTTTTTCATTTTAAAATTGCTTTCCATATATCCCAATTGTATGCTGTCTTCCCCATTCCCATCATGAGAACTAGAAGCTTCAAAGGAATAAGTTATTTTTTAAAATCTTTAAAGTACTATACTGTATTTATTCATTTGGATTTTATCATTCTTACCCAGAAATTTCAGATGCCCATATGTATTGTGGAGTTTGTAAGTTGAAAAAAAGGACCTTTCTACTAGAGCAATTGCCAACAATTTGCGGTATTGTCATTACGAAGTTTTAAATTAGTGAAAGGCATACAAAGTAGGTATCCATCAGTTATCTGAGATAGTATCTTATTCCTCATTCCTAAGCAAGGTGGAAAAAATTAAACAATCCTTTCATTGCAGTTAAGAAAGTAATTACTGGTTCTAGTAAATATTTGTTGAATGTATATGTGCTTTCACGAAAAGTTGTATAATGAAGCCTTGCAAACCCCATAGTGCCAGTTATGAGAATCTGGTGTCTTCAGCATGTAGAATAATGTTGTAGTTACTGTCATTCTGTTCTTCCTCTTCCTCATCATCACCTTCTAAGAGCAAAATTGTCCTGAAAGATTGATTCTTATGGTAAATCAAATGAGGAGGAGAGGTTGGCCTGAATATGAATTCATATATTTAATCAAGGACTTAGCATCTGGGCACTGTGACACTTTGAGTTTAGGGAGTAAAAGAGAATTCCTTGAATGTCAGAAATGACAAAGTGGGCTAGGTGCAGTGGCTCACACCTGTTATCCCAACACTCTAGGAGACCAAGGAGGACGCATCACTTGAGCCCAGGAGTTCGACAATATGGCAAAACATGGAGAAACCCTGTCTTGACAAAAAATACAAAAATTAGCCGGGTGGTGTCGTGCGTACCTATAGACCCAGCTGCTCAGGAGACTGAGGTGGGAGGATTGCTTGGGCCTGGGAGATTCAGGTTGCAGTGAACCATGATCACACCCCTGCACAGCAGCCTGGGTGACAGAGCACAAGACCTTGCCTCAAAAAAAAAAAAAAAAGACAAATAAACCTTGGCTACTACTATGTAATGGTTAGATTAATTAGGATGCCTGGAAAATGGACTAAACCCAACAGGTGTTTTTTTAAACCCAACAGATTTTGCAAAAATGAGTAACCATCTAATAAAGGGTTGATAAAGGCTTTGTAAACACTATGCTCTGTTTCTCCAAGTGTGGTCAGTGAATCACCCACCTGGGGTGCCCACTTAAAATGACAATCCTGCCCTAACTGATTCCTCATTGTCAAACATAGTCTCAGGAGGGAGTTTCTAATAAGTACCCTCTGGTGCCACCAGACACTGCGGCTTAAGACATATTTCCCCCCCCCCACACCCCCCACAGTGTGTCATATGACACAGTGGGAAATGGAAAACATCTCCCTTACGTTCTGAGATGCCTCAGACCTCTGGAATATTTGCTTGCCTGTGCATTGGTAACCCCAGCCAATCAGTAGGTTTAGGCAATCTAAGCCCAGGTGAAGTCAAGTGTGGTGCTTTCACTAACGTCATTGATATGTACGAAGCTTGTTTTTTTCCTTAAAATGTTCTGTTGAAAAATACTTACTCATTAATAGGAGATATAAGTTAAAGAGATGCTTAGGAATAGGAGAATTCCAACTAAAAATTCCAACTAAAAATTTTTAAGCCACACAGAAATCTTTCCTTTAAAGAAGTGTTCATTACTCATTCATGATTTGACCTTTGAAAGTTGCTATTTGTTTCATATACAGTAACGATTTCACAGTTCTCTAGGATCTTAAATTAGTAAACCATTACCAGACCTGCAAGTGTAATGAGTCAGAATTCCTACTCCTGTTTTATTGGTAAGGAACCAAAACTATATGAAATTTAAATAGATCATAGTCAGTCATAGGTTTTTAGTGCTGACACCAATGTGGCTAAACCTAGTACTCTGAGGCTCATATATTGAAAGCCATGAGTACCCCGAATCTAATTTTCTTCTAATTGTCATTCTAAGCCTTTAGCAAATTTAAGCTAGCAGTTTTGCTGATTTTTATATTATCAGTGTTCACTGTTGTCACTGGCCATACTTGTTAATTTTTTCTTTCTTGGCCAAAACCAAAGAAAATATTTATCATTCTACTGTAGTATAGTCACACCACTTTTAGATTCGAATGTTAAACCAAATGTAGCAAAGATTGGGGACTGCAAGGCATAAAAATAATGTTTAGGAACTGCAACATTAAAAGATAAGTTTACTATTAAGCAATTAGATTTAGATCAATCTGGAAATAGCTATCCTCAATTTAAGATATTCTAGGCCGGGCACAGTGGCTCATGCCTGTAATCCCAGCACTTTGGGAGGTCGAGGTGGGTGGATCACAAGGTCAAGAGTTCGAGACCAGCCTGGCCAATATGGTGAAACCTCGTCTCTACTAAAAATACAAAAAAAAAAAAAATTAGCTGGGCATGGTGGCACATGCTTGTAATCTCAGCTACTTGGGAAGCTGAGGCAGGAGAATTGCTTGAATCCAGGAGGCCGAAGTTGCAGTGGGCCGAGATTGTGCCACTGCACACTGCACTACAGCCTGGGTGACAGAGCAAGATTCTGTCTCAAAAAAAAAAAAAAAGATGTTCTGTGAAGACGGTTAGTATGGAATAAACACTTGTTAAAATTTTAATTTCACTAATATATCATATGTTAATATTTAAGTCTGGAACTGAGAAATTCACCATTACTCATAGTTGAAGACTTGAAATGTTTGTTGAGACTAAGATGGTATAAAAGCTATGAGTGAGGGCCCTGCTTCCCTCTGCTTCCTTCCTCTACCAAAATATATTCCGGGTCAGGAGGATGGGGTTCAAGAATAGGGAAGAAATAGGTTGGTGATCACAGGAAGAGAATTGGTTGAATGGGTCACAAAAAAGAAGGAGAGATTTATTTACCATAAATAAACCAAAAAAAAGTGCTTTTTTAAAAAGCATGTGATTATGCTGAGTGTAAGTGCCTGAAACATTACATTGCTAATTCTTGTCCCCCCCATTATGATTATTACTCTGATCATAGCAATTGATCTTGTAAACCTCAAATCCTTTAATATTTCAACCAGAAACTAAAGATGAGTTGATTTATATCTTTAGTACAAAACTATGTAAATCGAAATAACCACCACAGAAGGACATAAATATCAGTTAAGTTTTGTCTTTGACATCATCTTTTCTTAATGTTGCCACTATACTAACAGCCCATGATATGCGTCTTATCTTTGCTGTAAGATCCTAATAAAAACACTTGGAAACTTGGAAGGAAGTAAAACACAAATTACATTACAGTGAATTAAGAAAAAGAGTTGCATTTTGGTATCCTCCCAAGTGGGGAGATTTATGAGAGCATCACACATCAAGAGAAAGGACTTCTTTTCTGTTTCAACTCCACCATCACTTTCTCCACAGTTTCACTGGACTTCTTACTTTATTTATCACCAAGTTCTATAATTAACATATGGTTCATGTTATTGATTTCTCAGGTTTCAAAGTAAAATAAATTGAGCTTTCTTCCACATTTAGAATATACAGTTTTTTTAAGGAACTCTAAACAAAGACACGCATTATTTGTAAGTTGGAGAGCAGCTGCCAGAAAACAGAAAATTAGGAATGGA
The DNA here is from genome assembly GCF_028878055.3 of Symphalangus syndactylus. Lineage (NCBI taxonomy): Eukaryota > Metazoa > Chordata > Mammalia > Primates > Hylobatidae > Symphalangus > Symphalangus syndactylus. The sequence continues at coordinate 108,209,462 of NC_072425.2, forward strand.
GTCATGAGTGAAATAATGGAGATACTGTTCAGAGGTAACCCTTTGTACAGCAGGAAATTTTCCTTAGAAAAGAAGACAGCTGAGTTTGCTTGTAAATTTTGCTAGAAACAGGCCTGATTTAGTAACATTTAGTGCTGGTTAGGAGGCTGAAGACAGCACTTTCAGCTTTGGATACTACGGAAGTGGCCTGTTTTATATTTTGTACACAGTCTAAATACTTTATAGTTTCAAAAGGTATGTGTGTAGGAGAGAGCTATTATTAATTTTTTAAATGATATAATAATATGTAAACAAATATTTATCAGATCTGGGAGTAGAGTTTTCTGAGTGCAAAACAGTAGAAAATATCACAAAGGAAATGATTCATGCATTAGACTATAAAAATTTTAAACTTAAAATATTATAAATAAAACTAAAAAGCAAATGATAAAATATTTGCAAAAAGTATGGCAAAGGTTTAATATCCTTAATATATAAAAAGCTGTTACAGACCACTAAGAAAAAGGAGATTACCCAATTTAGATATGGATAAGAAAATGAACAAATTTGCAAAGATGTACCTATATACAGAACGCTGGTAGACATGAGAAATGCTCAACCTCCCAAATAATTAGAGAAATGAACAATAAAAAAATGTACCATAGGGGATGATTAAATACATTATGAAAATTTATCTAAAGAAATGAATACATCTCATAGGATGATTTTTCAAAAAATCTCATATTATTGAAGAATAATTGCCTAAAGAAATGCATATATACAATATGATCCCATTTTGGGAATATATTTCAAATACATATATTAAAAAACTAGCATGAAATTACTAACAGTATATATCTCTGTCAAGGTATTATGGGTTCCTTATAATTTATTGTTTACAATGAGCTAGTGTCACACAACATTAAAACCCTTTGACATTCCCAATAATTGACTGGTTTTGCCCTACAAAAATGGCAGTTTCATATAGTTCAACCCAATATTTTTATAATCCAACAAAAGGGTGTTTTAACATACATCTTATTGGGGAATGCCCTCTGTTACAGAAAAGTTGAAGTTCTCACATCTGAATCTTTTCTTTATAGCCCAACATAAGAATTAACAACATGGTATCACCTCCTTTGCTCTTAGGCAACACAAGGGGACAGGTTTTGTAAAATAATCAGTGTGTGTACATTAAAAACATTCAGTACATGTTTACTAATGATGATATTGATAAAATAGCAAACATTGAGGGACTAGGAAAAATGATATGATAAGTTTTCTAATGAGATTTATTGACACGATTGTTATCTCCTTTAATCTTACAAACATTTTACCATTAAATAGTATAATTGGGCTATGGAGAAATTTCACTTGATTGTAAATGGAAGCAATTGCTATGAGTAGCAAATTTTTAAATTAATGTCTGTGTATTGAATACAGTAAAGTTGCAAGCCTATTTTTACTACAATGACAGGTACTGGTACAGGGATTTCTGTAACAATCTCTAGGCTTTCAATACTTTTAAAATCCTGGATTGGCAGGTACAGGGAGATTGTCCATGAATAGATAAGATATTATGAATGCAGAATTGGTTTAATGAAGCGGTGTTAGATGTCTTTCCAGTTTCAGTTTTTCTTGAAGCAAAATATTCAGTTTGAGACTTGAAGTGCTAACAGCAATCTTCATTGTATGTGCATGGCCATACAGCAACATGTTTGTATATAACTCCACTGTCCACTCAAGGGCAATATACATTTCTTTCAAATTAAATGGGATAAAAGGGGAACATGACGCCAAACAAAGGGAATTTGTGTGTATGTTTATTTTTTTTTTAAGCTTTCTTTTTTCTTTTTTTTCTTTTTTTTTTTTTTTTTTTTTTGCCTTAAAGTCTGTTGTTCCATCCTGCTGTGGCCTTTTGAAAGTATGAAGGTGAAAATAGACCAGTATGGATAACAGTAAATGAAAACTGCTGAGGACACATCACTTGCAGAAAGATAAATACCCATAGTTTTGGTAATGCCCCTGTTGGATTTAGAAAACTGGTGCCACCAAACACATTTTTAAAAAAAAATAGCTTTTATCCCAGACCAAATCATTTCTGTAGTAGCTAAAATTGCTGTGTTCCAGACTCGTCCTGTGAGCCCATATGCCATCAAAGCAGATACACTTAAGGTGGAGGCAGCAAGCCCTGATGCTAATCTGAAACACAGGTTAAAGGAGAGTCCCATTTCACTAAGACAGAAACCACTAAGCTTTTTTGCCTCCAGCCAAAATAACAAAGTCCTAGCCTTTGGTGATTGATGAGCATGTTGCCAGGGGAAATCGACTGGAAAATCATCGCCTTGTCTTTTACTTGCCACAGGAAGGCCATAACAGAGATCTATATTCTTCTTGTTCTGATAAGAGACCTAAGGAAGCATGAAGAAGGGCTAAGAAGCCTGGGCGTGTGTTATATTCAGCTGCTTGCTGGATTGCCTTTTAAAATATAATTCATAGTTCCCTAACTCACAAATAGAACATGTGGATAGTTGGCTAGCCTTTGACAAGCCATGCAGCTTTTTAACCACAACTTCAGCAAAGTTTTGGGATATAAAATCAGTGTACCAAAATCATTAGCATTCCTATACACCACCAACAGCCAAGGCAAGAGCCAAATCAGGAAGGCCAGATCCCATTCACGATTGCCACAGAAAGAATAAAATACCTAGGAATACAGCTAACCAGGGAGGTGAAAAATCTCTACAATGAAAGTTACAAAACACTGCTCAAAGAAGTCAGAAATGACACAAACAAATGGAAAAACATCCCATGCTCATGGATAGGAAGAATTGATATCATTAAAATGGACATACTGCCGAAAACAATTTACAGAATCGATGCTATTCCTATTAAACTACCAAAGACGTTCTTCACAGAACTAGGAGAAAAACTATTTTCAAATTCATATGGAATCAAAACAGAGCCTGAATAGCCAAGACAATCCTAAGCAAAAAGAACAAATCTGGAGGCATCGCGCTACCGAACTTCAAATGATACTACAGGGCTGCGGTAACCAAAGCAGCATGGTACTGGTACAAAAACAGACATATAGACCAATGGAACAGGATAGAGAGCCCAGAAATGAGGCCACACACATATGACCATCTGCCCTTCCACAAACCTGACAAAAACAAGCAATGGGGAAAGGATTCCCTATTCAGTAAAGGGTGCTGGAATAACTGGCCAACCATATGCAGAAGATTGAAACTATACCCCTTCTTTACATCATATACAAAAATCACTCAAGAGGGATTAAAGACTTACATGTAAAACCCAAAACTATAAAAACCCTGGAAGACAACCTAGGCAATACCATCCTGGACATAGGAATGGGCAAAGATTTCACGACAAAGATATCAAAAGCAAAAATTGACAAGTGAGATCTAATTAAGTTTATGAGTTCTGCACAGCAAAAGAAACTATCAACAAACAGACAACACCCTACAGAATGGGAGAAAATATTTGCAAACTGTGCATCTGACAAAGGTGTAATATCCAGCATCTATAGGGAAATTAAACAAATTTACAAGATAAAAAAATTTAAAAGTGGGCAAAGGATATGAACAGACACTTTTCAAAAGATGACATACATGTGGTCAACAAGTATATTTAAAAAAAGCTTAATATCACTGATCGTTAGAGAAATGCAGACCAAACCCACAATGAGATACCATCTCACACCAGTCAGAATGGCTATTATTAAAAAGTCACAAAATAGCAGATGCTGGCAAGGTTGTAGAGAAAAGGGAACACTATACAGTGTTGGTGGGAGTGTAAATTGGTTCAACCGTTGTGGAAATCAGTGTGGCAGTTCCTCAAAGAGCTAAAAGCAGAACTACCATTTGACCCAGCAATCCCTTTACTGGGTATATACCCAGAGGAATAATGAATCATTCTACCATAAAGACACATGCATGTGAATGTTCATTGCAGCACTATTCATAATAACAAAGACATGAAATCAACCTAAATGCCCATCGGTGACAGACTGGATAAAGAAAATGTGGTACGTATACATCGTGGAATACTATGCAGCCATAAAAATGAACAACATCATGTGTTTTGCAGGAACATGGATTGAGCTGGAGGCCATTATCCTTAGCAAACTAATGAAGGAACAGAAAACCAAATACTGCATGTCCTCACTTGTAAGCGAGAGCTAAATGATGAGAACTTATGAACACAAAGAAGGGAACAACAGACACAGGAGTCTACTTGAGGGTGGAAGGTAGGAGGAAGGAGAGGAGCAGAAAAGATAACTGTTCAGTACTGGACTTAATACCTTGGTGATGAAATAATCTGTACAACAAACTCCTGTGACACAAGTTTACCTATATAAAAAATCTTCACATGTACCCCCAAACCTAAAATAAAAGTTAAAAATCAGTATTACAGTACTTTGTTATCAGAAAGCACAGATCCTTAAAGACTATATTGGCAGTGAACATTTTTAAAAGGTTCAGGTTGCATTATATAGTATATTTTGGAAATGTATTTGTTTAAGAGATTAGCATTTCCAATTCCATGACTTCTTCCTTTGTGTTTTTCCAGGCCTGTGTTTCAGTTCTGGGTTAGAAACATTTTAAACCTTTCCTAAATTCAGTAGCTCTCTCACATTATATTTAGAGAAATAGCAGCCCCTCCAAAGTTATTCCCAGATCCCTTATCCAGTGGAGGTGGGTATGCATACTCCGTTTCATCCCCCTCTAGTCTTGCGCTTCTTGCCCAGTTTAAATGGAGAATTTTGTTAATCCTATTTGTTATTGGAAAGATAGATTGCCTGTCCCTTTAACAGGATGGCCAAAGAATGACCATCCTGAGCCCACCACTCTAATGTTGCATTGGAAGAGTTCCCCTGGAAGTAGAAGCATACATCTTCCTTCTATTAATACCAACAGTGAACCTGATACAACTCTTTAAGTTATTGCAGTCTATTCTCTTTTACTCTCCAGCAAATGAGAGCCCTGTCTAACCTAGATGGAAACCTACATTGTTCATTGACTAATTCCCTGGCTTCTGTGAGGGCTCCTTATTTTCCCAGAAACTGGTTAAAGCCGATTCACATCAACTGGTACACGTTAAAACCTTGAATGGAAGAAAAAGTGAATTAAATAGATTCTTGTTTTTATGAGCTTCTCCACTACTTCAGAGCAGCAAAATTTCACTACATGCCATGCCCAGCCACAAAATTGAGGAGCCTGTTTGTTGTGCCTTTTTGAAATGGCCTTAGGGCTTCCCAAATTTGTTGTAAAACTCTTACCAATGTAATTTTCCCATTACACCTTTCCCCCTTTTCTCCTTAAACTTGACTTTTGAGTTGTACACAAGATCATAGTTAGGTGAGTTTTTTGCTGGGTCTTTTTTTTTTTTTTTTTTTACAATTTTACATGCCTCTATTCACTCATCTGTGCCTAAATCAGCAGGGCCTAATCTATAACAGAGCCACCTTTTTAAGTGACCGCCAGCTGAGTTTGATCCCTTATTATATTAAAGGGAGAAAGTGGACTTTGCCAAGGTTGGGGCAGATTCTCCAACCTTGCAAAACGTTGTGGGCAATTAATGGGCTTGAACATGAGGTTCTTTTGTGTGTGTGTTTGTATGTGCACTTGTATGTGCAAGAAAGAGTGAAAGAGATACGCATGCATTGAATTTTTAAACCAGGCAGCTCTGTGGTACTTAGCGAGAGGCAAGAGATACCCTGTTGGCTCCCAGACCTTCCTGGAAGCTGACTGTTGGAAAAGACTCCTTGGAGATAAATCTCATGTGGTTCCCTTTTGCCTGAATGGTATCCGCACCCCAACTTATACCTTAGGAGGCTTTGGAAGAGAAATACTTTTTATATCTAATGCACTTTGGAGATTGGAGTCCTGCAGCAATTTGCCACTCAGGAAAATAAACTAGCATATTAACTCCCAGCAAATGCCACCTCCTTGGTTTGAAGCGGTTTGTAAAGCATTTTCTTCCTGGTTTGTGCGCACCACATTGTTTCAGCTCCTCTCATCACTGACCAGCTGGCTTGTTGGTGAATAGAGCTGTGGGCCCCTCGCCATGTTTCATGTGAGGTCTTGGCTGGGTGGCAAACAGGCAGCCTGTAGCCAGTGTCAGCAATTCAGGAGGAATTGGCACAGCAGTGTCCCCATTAATTTCTGCTTGTCACATACTGTCATGCAAGTTACACCAGAGAGGAAATGACCGTTAAAAAAAAAAGGTACCCTTGTGGCACTGGGTCCCCTCCAGACGTTCCCCGAGGTTAAACAAGTGGATACAATTAGCCCTACACAGACAGCTGCGGGGAAAGGAAAGCCTAGAAGTGGGCCCCACAGCAATGTGTCTTTCCTGTTAGCAAGGAGTGTCGGCTATCAACATCTGCCATATTTTAACCCTTCAAAGGAACCAGTAAATTAAGGGGAGCTATTATCCCACGCTCTGCTGATCATTATCAATCATAATGCCTTGGGAAATTACCACAGTGCTGCTGCCTTGGTGGCAGGTTTTGTCCTTTGGGGGATCGTTTTTATGTTATTGCTGAGAGCAGAGAAGAGTGGTAGGGCCAAGAGGGTGAAAGGAAATGGACTCTCTTAATTGTTGGTAATTTACTGCCACGGGGAAGGGGACTAGAGCGGCAATAAACTCCTCCTCAGCTCAAACTGAAGTAGTTAAAATTGGTGGGCTCCAGACGGCTTCCATTTCCAGAAAGATCCATCTTGCTGACTGTCAATCCTTCTTTACCACAAGCTATGGTGACTTTTAGGGAGCACAAACAAGAAGAGACTTTGGGAAATGAGAACCAGTTATAGAGGAGAAAGGCAATCCAAGATGAGAAAAGAAACTCTAAAATACAGGCTTCCAAAAACGTTGTTTTATTTTTTAAAGATTGGAATGATTAAGCTGCTGTTATCCAAATACAGTCCTGACTAACCTTTGTAAGCACATACTGTGCTTTGGAGTGGCTTTGTCTAGTCAAAGTCTGATTGCCAGCACAGAGGGATGGGTGACTGAGATGGTCCTGTGTGAAATTATGTTTGTTCCAACTTACTCAATTGAACTAATCATTAAAACTGTTCACAGAAAGAATGGGGGAAAAGAATGGTTTCTTACCATGTTTTAACTTCAACAGGTTTTGGGTTCATTTATGTGGACCTGGAACTTTCTCCTCTGAAAAGAGACCATTTTGCTTTGGGGGCATAAAAATGACAGGAGTTCTGAAAATGATCAATACTGATGAGTACAGGAAAATGAGCTGATGTTCATCTAAATGATTGCACCAAAGACAACGCAGTGCAGGGAATAATCATTTTCTGATTTTACTGAGATGCTTCCTGAATGTTACTGAGGAAGGTGCTGGCACCATTTAAAATATTTAGGTGAGGGATAGAAGCAACCATTAGGATAATTGAGTAGAAGTAACAGTGTTACTGTGTTTATTGAGACTTCATCTCTTCCTGTGTGGAAGAAGTGACCGGATCACCAAGGAGAGCCTGGAGAGATTGTCAGTGATGAATGTTCCCATCCTATGACATTATCTAGTCTGAGACCCTCATTGTATATGTTAGAAAACAGAAATCAGAGGTTAGGGACTTGTCTATGATCTCACAGTGAAGCAGAGGTGGAACCCAAGGTTTCCATTCCCAGGTGAACTGTTTATATCATTCCATGAACTGACTCAGCACAGAAGGAGTTATGACCAATACTGGCAGCAACAAAGGGGTCCCCCTACCTCGTTGACAGCAGAAAGTAGGAACGAACCACAAATCTGAGGTAGAGACAGCTTTCTTCAATACTTCTGCCATGATGTCAGGCGGGAAACTTGAGGCACCAGTTTTAGTTGGCCATCTTAGAGCAAGAGATGCCAATTTCAAAAGATAGAGTCTTCTTACTAGCCGGGCATGGTGGTGTGCACCTGTAATCCCAGCTACTCGGGAAGCTGAGGCAAGAGAATTGCTTGAACCCAGGAGGCAGAGGTTGCAGTGAGCCGAGATCGCACCACTGCACTCCATCCAGCCTGGGTGACAGAGCAAGACTCCATCTCAAAAATAAATAAATAAATAAGATAATCTTCTTATGCAATTTTAAGTATATCTAAAAATTGAGAAATAAAAGTATTTCTCAAAATAATGTGTAGATTCTGAGAAATTTGTCTCATTCAGTATTTATAATTTTTCAAATGTTAGATCACAAAGGAAAATCAGTAAGGTACACATAAATGCGAGCCCTCATGAGTATGGGCTCAATCACTAAATAGGGGATCTCTTGTCTTATAGATGGGTAGACTGTAAATGAGTTTTCATCTACTCTTGTTGCTGCTCTCTGATTTTAGGGGAAAATCAGTAATTGAATTCTATTTGAGATTAAATCCACTTCTGAACATCAAATTATGACATTTATTAAGTTATTAAATCATATGCTTCAGTATTCACAGGTGAAGCATATAATTTAATAACTTAATAAGGTCACAATTTGATGTTCAGAAGTAGATTTAATCACCATAAAGTAGGTTGTTTCTTTGGTTAAATGTGAAAATATGGAGAAAGTAAACAAATTAGGCTTACTTCATGTTTAAAAAGCATTATTATTTCAGAATTGTTTCTTTGGCCTAATTTCAGGATCTGTCGTATAATGTCAGGCTTCAGTTGAAGCAGTTACCTGAAGATTGTGTAGACTCTAGAGGAATACCAGAGGATTGGAAATAGGAATAGCAGAGAAAATACCAATTTAGTGAACAATGATGAGCCAATTAGACAAAAAAACATTGGCTTGAACTTCATGGGAAGGCACCGAATCATTACTAACTCCTGTGGTATTCAGAATAATAACATCAATCATGATGAACTGCTTTGGTAGTCATATGTCTGTATGTAATTCTGTAAAAATTCTCTTAGTTTTGGCATTAATTGTGACTGTATTTTATAAAATGGCATATTTCACTGAAAACACTCATGTTTAAACATGTCATCTAAGAACTTGAAAATCTTTCCTAACATGCATTAAAATGATAATTACTGAGTTCTCATGGGAAAAAGTAGTTTCTCATTTTAGGTCCTAAAGTTTCAACAGCATTTGGTATAGCATTTCATTTCACTTGTGGTCCTAATGACTCACTGCATTCTTTTCACCAGAACTTATCCCCTGTTTACCCTCAGAGTTCTCTCTCATGTAGACACAAGCCTAGTAGTGAATCAATAACATGACTATTTTCATGAACAGTGGAATAGTTCAACCTCTGCAATGCCATTGGAAGACATTGTCTAGTCTGCAAGTTTAAGGAAATTTAACATTTCCTATACCTTTATATCTTGATTGGGTTTGGCTTTTTTTTTAAGACTAAACTCTGAGGGAAACTTCTCAAAGCTGAGCCTAGGACATTCTCATGCAGTTGGGAAGCAGCACTGTCCTTATTTTACAGATGGAGGCAGCTGGCATAAATAGCTACTTAATGATTTGCCCAAGTTCGCACAAGTATAGAGCCAGGAGCTAGATTTGTGACTCTTGCACAACCCATTAGACTGTTTGCATTTCATCTAAGTCACCATAGCAGAATTAAATATAATTTTTATATCTTTGTCAGTGCTCTTTAATGAGTTAACTCCTACTTACATAAATGTTTTAGCATTTCCATGCCCTCTGGACCATTAAGGTAATTTATTTTTATAATTTTAATTATTATAATCCTCTTAAGTGTATAAAATAAATTCAGAAATGAAATGAAGACATATATTTAATTGTATTATTATTAAACCACATGGTATCAATGATAGGATTCAGAAATAAAACTTTTTCATTAGATTTTGGCCATTCATAAAATATATTGTTTTTTGCTTAACATCCCTAAAATTATTTTCAGAGTTAAGGAGAATATACCCTTATCACTAAATATTTACTTTACAACCATTGAGGAATATATACTGTGTGCTTTACAAAGATACAGCCTAATTTATTTGCAAAAAGTTAATAAAACTGCCTATGTGATAACAATTTTTATGCTGTTTCCTCACAGATCTCTGTTCATTGTTACCTGTTTATGATTACTTTTTCTGTATTGTTATCATTGAATTAGGATAGTCTCCAGTTAAATTATCTTCTCTCCAATGAAAAAATCCTGCTTAAAAAAAAAATCTGAGGGTATAATGTACAACTTTAACACATGATACACGAACTTTAACACAACTGTGAATTAGAGCCCAACTTAGTTCAAGACAAAAATGTATCTTGAACACTTCTTTTCTTCTTAAAATATCAGCAATAATCTAGTATCCAAAGTAGGAGATTCATCATCACCTTAAGACTTCTTAGCAGTTTTTCTTGTGTGACAAAATATTTTACACCTTTATTTGAGAACAAAGGAAGATTATGAGAGACCACTAGAAATGGAATTTTAGCATTCCGAAGGAATTTTTATATGACATTGTTCCTCTCGGCAATTCAGAAAGCACTCCAGGAATTTGTCTAGTTAGTGTTTTGTATATGTTAGAATCTGTGTCTATTTCCTTTGTAAAAAAATAGGAAGACCTCCCAAGTCATAATTTTTATTATCAGTTCTTGTAATGATCAAATATGACGTCTGTACAGGAAATAAATCTTGTAGTAGTTTAGCTGGTAATCCATGTTCTGCCTCAAAACCTAGGAATGAACGGCTTATTAGCTGTTGAAAACTCTATCATTAAATATCATTAAATCCTTTTTTTAAAAACTTCCTTTATGCCAGGTAAATTTTTATATTGTGAAAACTGAATTAAGCCAAAGAAGGGCTTGCAAAAACCAATTCAAATCATACTGTGAATATTACAAGACATTTTCAAAACCAGCATTCCAGTTGTTCTGTCAGGTCATTCCATCAGGTCTCAAAAGATGACTCGGATGCTGAAAAAGGTTTGCCTTCCACATTGTGACATAAATTCATTTATTTGTGTTACTTTTGTTTAGAAATGGCTTGTTATAATAAGGTTTTATCACTGTGACTCAGATCGTGTAAATTCAGCCCATTCCCGTTTACTCTTTCTTGCAATTTTCAAAATATGGCATAGTGGCAACCCAAATTGAAATCTTGAGAAGCTGACAAGGTTGATCAAAGTGGGATCCACAAATTAGGATTGTAAGCAAAACTGGAGGAATCATTTTTAACCTACTCAGGAGGCCATTTTAGAGTCCTGAAGGTATCACTTATACACAAATCAATGAAATTATAACATTTTTAGAGTTGGAAAATTCCTTGGAATTTATGTAGCCCAGCGTCTCCCCACTTTATGTTTAAGGAAGTGGGTCCCAAAGAGGGTGGTGAGTTGCCCAAAGTCATGCAGTTAGTACTGTGCTGGGACTGTAACCAAGTTCCTATTATTCTAGTTCGGTGGACTTTCCAAAAGCCATATAAATGTGTTTTTCTCGCTCATGTAGAATTATTTCCTAGAATAAAGACCTATACTTAAAACATCTTATTACTGGTTTGAATGAGTTACTATACTTGCTTGTACATTGCTCTAAAAACAATGTTAGTTTAAACTTTACCCTCATTTTGACTGACCTACCCCAGAATCAGTAATGCTCTCTTCACTAGAACTTTCATTCTTAACATTTTATTCTCCTCAACTAGAGCCTCATTCCAAGTACAGTATATATTTTTTCTCCATGAAGAATTGTAATCATTTATGTCTCCGCATAATTTCAGTAGTGCTCACTATGCACTATCAAAGTTATTATCCTATTTCCCTGGTAATCACTTGCATATTTATCAAATAAGGGTGTATGTTGAATAAGCACATGGCTTTTATTCAATTTGGTAAACATTTATCGCACACCCTCACAGGACTAAAGAAGGCTACAAATCAGTACAGCAGAGTGCCTTCAAAAACTTACAGGACACATGCACCAAGTGCTGCAGAGCAGTCAGAAGTTCCCTGTGAGATATAAGTGGAAAAGAGGTTCAAAGGATCAAAAATGTACATGTGATTACAGGAATGAGAATTTGATATGAATACCCTGAAGAATTTCAGGTTTGGTTTTAGACATTGGCATCTGTTTTTTCTCAGTTGATTTTTTGTTTGTTTGGTTTTGGTTTTTGGTTTGTTTTTGTTTTTGTCAGACAGACATTTCCATTACTCAGGCTAGAATGCAATGGTGAGATCATAGCTCACTGCAGCCTGAACTCCTGGGCTGAAGCAATCCTCCTGCCGTAGCCTCCTAAGTAGCTGAAACTACAGGTGCACACTACCACACCAAGCTAACTTTTTAATTTTTTTGTAGAGACAGGGTCTCGCTATGTTGCCCAGGCTAATCTCAAACTCCTGGGCCTAAGCAATTCTCCTGGCTCAGCCTCCCAAAGTGCTGGGATTTCTTTTTTTTTTTTTTTTTTTTTTCTGAGTCAGAGTCTCGCTCTGTTGCCCAGGCTGGAGTGCAGTGGCGTGATCTCAGCTCACCACAACCTCCGCCTTCCGGGTTCAAGCAATTCTCCTGCCTCAGCCTCCCAAGTAGCTGGGATTACAGGCATGCACCACCACGCCTGGCTAAGTTTTGTATTTTTAGTAGAGATGGGGTTTCATGTTGGTCAGGCTGGTCTCAAACTCCTGACCTTGTGATACGCCCACCTCGGCCTCCCACATGCTGGGATTACAGGCGTGAGCCACCGCACCCAGCCATGCTGGGATTTCAGGCGTGTGCCACCACCCCTGGCTCACTTGATCTTAAGTTGCAAAATCACATTCATTAATTCCATAGGTGTGGATGGGGAATGGGAGTGGGATATGAGTAGTCATATATTTGCCTTCCATGGGGCCTCAGGAAGCAGTGCCTCAACTAGATTTAAGGAAGTACTGCAGTACTGAGAGGCCTTGAGGCCAAGAGACACCATCTGCTTATTTCATTTTATTTATTCGATGTTATGAAAGAGAGTCCCTGGCAACAAGACACCTAGTTACTAGCCATGTGACGTGAGCAAGTCACTTGACTTCTCTGAGCCCTAGTTTTCTTATCTGTAAAACAAGGATTAAAATATGCAAGTCAAGTGAGTTAAAATGTAGAAAGTATTTTGTAGACAATTCAGCATTCTATGATATAAAGGATGAAGATTCTTCTCTTGTGTATTTTCTAGTTATGTCCATGTACTTTTCAACTGGTCATAGAACTATACCACGGGTCTGACCAGTAATAATACTGGCATATCAAAATTGCCTAAAGTGATGTCAGCTAGATTTTGCATGGAGCCTTTAATGGCCCGCCAAAATCACTTGATCTACTTGGTGTCCCTAAAGGCCTTTCTTCCTTCTGGTTTGGGCCTTTGTTGACTATAAAATGCCTTTTTTGCATTTCCTTCTCTTTCTTGCTGATGATATAATAGTTACTTCTTGAGATACTATTGAAAATCTTCAGATTCTCTGCAAAGCCAAATTCTGTAACCTGTTATCTGTAAAAGTTCTGAGTATAGAACATGCAGTATGCCATTAGAACACACAATAAGTTTAGAGAGTTAATTTTAAGAATTTTCCATTGTGTATTGAAACACTTAAAAGTAAAAGCCCTGGGAATAATATAGTATATTACCATCTGTGCATTTTCCCTCAATTCTTTCCTGATGGTAGCTGATGAAATTGAAATGGTAATTTTTAAGATGTTCTAATATTTGATGTATTTAAAATACATCACCTTTTATTGGCCTGCTTTATGTGGGAACAAGAAAGCCTACCTAGCAAAGAAATACAGCCTAGTTTTATATCTTATTTATTCTGTAAGTCCTTGTGCAGCAGAATGTTAATGTGGACACACAGCTTGTAGATAATTGAAAATCTAGAAAGGGAGAATGAGATACATAGAGAAATAGCCACCACATAAGGCAGTTTATGACAAATACAGTGTAAGTGTTACAAATGACAAAAGCCACAGGAATTCAGAGGAGGGAAAAATAAGGACTGGCTTCCTAAAGAAAGTGGCAATTTTTTTAGAATCTTGAAGATGTTACTCTGAGGCGTGAGTCACACAAGCCAGCAGAAGCCAGGGATTTGAAGTCTTGCTCAAGATTTGCTGGTTTCCACTTGGGGAAAGACACCATTAGGCTGGGTACGTCTGGAGTGATGAGTGCAAGAAGCCAGTTAAGCAGGAGAGAAGTGGACTTGATTGTGGAGGCACTGTGTTTCAAACTCAAATTAGGCGGCTCTTGGGTGAGTGGCTGATACCATCGTTGTGTTTTCAGCTGATTAATCTGGTAGCAGTGTGCTCGTTTAGGAGAAATTACAACAGGAGATCAGTCAAAAAGAATGGTCCTGTGGTTTGGGAATGAAATAATCAGGGCCTATACCTGGAGTGGGGCAATGATGATTAATTGGAAGGAAATGAGAAATTGAGAAGACTTGACAGGACTTGGTTACTCATTGTCCGGAGTAAAGGAAAAGCAGAAATAGGTAAGTTAATTATCAGTTTGGGGAAGGTGATTATATAGTTTAGTCTTGTTGAATTTGGCCTGGAATAGGAAGTTATATCTCAGGGCACCGCAATAACTTGCGGCTGCAACTTCTGAGCCCCACGTAACCTTTGAGGAGTCATGGAATCTAGGAGAGGTGCCAAAATACTAGAAGTGAGAAATGTTCTGTGTTTTTTTAAAGATAGGAAAAAGATGGATTCTACAAAATACAATCCAGCAAAATTGATACTGATTTTAGGTTATTAAAATAGTAAGTTATGAGCATATAGAAAAATAACTGGTTAAGAAGTATGAAAAAATGCCCAAATCTCACTACAATAAGAGAAATGAAAAGTAAAATGATAGTAAATATTTCCCCCATCAAATTGAGGCAAGCAAAAAAAATTAAAAGTTTTATAATGTCAGGTGTTGGTGAGACTGTTAAGAAATGGATAGTCTCATACACCAACTGTTGGGATTATCAATTGGAACAGATTGAGTATCTCTTATCTGAAATGCTTAGGACCAGAACTGTGTTTTGGATTTTGTATTTTTTCAGATTTTGGAATATTTGCATATATATAATGAGACATCTTTGGCATATGTCCCAAGTCTAAACACAAAATTATTTTTCATTTATGCTTTATACACATAGCCTGAAGGTAATTTTATACAATATTTATAATTCTGTGCATGAAGCCAAGTTTGTGTTAAGTACTTACACGTGGAATTTTCCACTTGTGACATCATGTTGGCATTCAAGAGGTTTTAGATTTTGGAGCATTTTGGATTTTGGATTTTCAGATTAGGGATGCTTTGCCTTTAAAGCATTTTGGAGGTAATCTGGAAGTATCCTTCAATATTAAAAATACATATGTTCAGCGACTGAGCCTTCTCACTTCTCAGAGAAATCCTGGTACAAGGGCAAAAGGAGGCATGAATAAGAAAATTTGCTGTAGCATTAATTATAATGGAAAAAATGGAAGTAATCTAAGTTCATTAGTAGAGGGATGGCTGAATAGACTGCTATGTATAGAATACTATGTGACAATTAAAAAGAATGACATAGATCTGTAAGAAATTATCTTTAAGGCACAGTGTTGAGTGGGGGGGAAAGCCATTTTTAGGACTGTAGGTACAGTCTGGTTGGTTCCATTTATCTGAAGTACATGTATATCTCATATAATTCACAGAACCAAACCTGGAAGAATATACAACAAACTGATAATAGGGACTACCTCTTTGGAAGAGACTAAGATTAGGATAGGTGATAAGTTTGCCAGACTTAGCAAATAAAAATAGATAGTGCCTAGTTAAATTTTCATTCTTTTGCTGTATATTCAGTGTTTATTGGATGGCTGGATTGATAAATATAGTGTGAAGCAGATTTGGGGCCCAAAGTGAAAAAGCAGCAGACTTATCAGTAACACAGTTTCCTGGAAATAGTGGCTACATTTAAAATTTTTTCACGGAAAGTTATTTTCAAACTCAAATACTCTACCCTCAACCTTATCTAATTTAATCTTTATCATATCCTGTGAAGATAAATATTATT
This sequence comes from Symphalangus syndactylus, assembly GCF_028878055.3. Taxonomy (NCBI): domain Eukaryota; kingdom Metazoa; phylum Chordata; class Mammalia; order Primates; family Hylobatidae; genus Symphalangus; species Symphalangus syndactylus. The sequence continues at coordinate 108,225,418 of NC_072425.2, forward strand.
TTATTAGAGGTTCAAAGAGTGAAGTACCACATTTGATCAGTTCTAAGATGCCCATTTTTTCCCATTTTGCCCATTTTGAAAAGAGAACACATTTTGAAGTCACTGTTCGCAGGCATCAGTCCTGATCCATTGGTGATTGCCTGCACACGTGCCTGAAACTTGCAGAGTTACTCAATGGCAGGCATGAAAATCCTAGAGGTCATAGTAGAGTTCTACTGCTCTGTCATCAGTGCCCTTCATGGGACAGAAGACAAAATTGTGTGGAAAACACAGACATCTAACAACTCTGAGTAGAAAAGGATGTGAAAGGGCAGGACTCTGAATGTGAAGAAATTCTTGGAATACCTTCATCAAATTATTTCACTTCAAATTTAATTTTTAATGTATGTTCAAGAATGATATAGATAAAATCAAAATATGAAGAAGTCTGCAAGAGCCCTTTTAATGGGTATAATTAAAACTTCTAAATGATAAGAAATTGTGTCATATCATAGTTTGACAGTCATTTGTCTTTCTTAGTAGTACATTAAGACTTAGATTCGATAAAATGGACATGTTAATTAGCTCTATTTAATCATTCCACAATTTATACATTTATCAAAACATCACATTGCACCCCATGAATGTATATATAGTTATTATTTGTCAATTAAAAATAAAATACACAAAATTACCCAAGGTCGCCCAGCGAGAAAGGTAAGTTAGAACCATAAAGCCTATACCTTGAGTCTCTTGCAGTGTGCTATAGAGTGAAAGGAAGAGGACTATACACTTGTTGTCTTACTTACAAACTTTCCACTCTTCGTGTTTCAAGAAATTGAGAACTGTCCAGGGAGTTGGCAGTGATAAAAATGTTACATATTTAACATTACTTGGAGAAATTTGGATTCTTCCAAATGCTGTAAAATAATAATATGTACATTCATATAATAGTTTTACTTTTCAAAGCAGTTATACACATGCATATACCTGATTAATAGTGTATGAGAGAAACGTAGTATCCTCCCATTTACCAATGAGGAAACTGATATAAGTGGAAATTAGGTAAAGTACTACTAAGAAGCAGCAGCAGATCCCAAAGGAAAACTGAGCTCTCTGATATGGTTTGGCTGTGTCCCCACCCAAACCTCACCTTGAATTGTAGCTCCTATAATTCCCATGTGTTGTGAGAAAGACCCGTTGGGAGTTAAGTGAATCATGGGGGCAGTTTCCCTCATACTGTTCTAGTGGTAATGAATAAATCTCATGAGATCTGATGATTTTATAAGAGGAAGCCCCTTTTGCTTGGCTCTCATTCTCTCTTCCCTGCTGCCATGTAACATGTGACTTTGCTCCTCTGCCTTCCGCCATGATTGTGAGGCCTCCCCAGCCATGTGGAACTGTGAGTCCATTAAACCTCTTACTCTTTGTAAGTTACCCAGTCTCTGATATGTCTTTATTAGCAGTGTGAGAACAGACTAATACAGTCTCTGTGCCAGTCCATGAAACGTCTAATGATTAGCCTGCCAGGGAGGTCCTGAATAGCATACCCGTACTGAAATAACTTCCCAGATTTGGACGAATATTGGAAAGACAAGGATTTTTTTTTTTTAGTTGCAGAATAAGAGATGTAGAATAAAGTGAGTGCACTAATCTCAAGCATACAGTTTGATGATGTTTTACTAGTGTAACCATCCAGATCAAGATACAGAACATTCCAGTCTTCCTCATGCCTTCCCCAGTCTATAACTCCCTCCCCTAGATGTAATCACTACACTGACTTATTTCATATAAAAAGTATGTGCTTTTTGTGTATAGCTTCTTTTACTGAGCATCTTATCTGTGAGATGAATTTTTATTCCTCTCTCTGCCAAAATGTTTCCCAAGTGGATAGACCATTTGTGTTTCACCATCAGTGTATGTGACTGCTCTCCATCTTTGTCAACTCTTGATATAGTCAGTTTAAACCGATACTTATTGTGCTTTTAATTTTCAATTCACTGATGATTAATGAGGTTAACCTTTTTACAAGCTACTAGACTTTGGGTTTCCCCTTTTGTGAAGTGCCTGTTCACATCTTTAACCCATTTTTAAATATTGGATTGTATGTCTTTTTCTAATTGAGTTGATGGAGTTCTTTCTTTTTTGAGACAGAATTTCGCTCTTGTGTGTCTTTTTCTAATTGAGTTGCTGGAGTTCTTTTTTTATTATTATTTTTATTTATTTTTATTTTATTTATTTATTTATTTATTTTGAGACAGAATTTCGCTTTTGTCGCCCAGGCTGGAGTGCAATGCCGCGATCTTGGCTCATGGCAACCTCTGCCTCCCTGGTTCAAGCGATTCTCCTGCCTCAGCCTCTCGAGTAGCTGAGATTACAGGCACCTGCCACCACGCCCAGCTAATTTTTGTATTTTTAGTAGAGATGGGGTTTCACCATGTTGGCCAGACTGGTCTCGAACTCAGAGTAGCAGGAGTTCTTTATATATTGTGAGTATAAGTCCTATGGCAGATACATGCAGTGCAAAAATCTCCCAGAATGTAGGGATTTGAATGGGATCCTTCCCCTCTCTCTTCACCTAGATAGAGCAGCAAACTAATGGTCTTATCACTTGGACCTCTCTTCTATCTGAGCACTTAAAAAAATAGAGAGAGACAAAATGCTTCCCTATTGCCTTTTAGCCTATTTTAGCAATTTATAATATGGAACTCAAACATCCCATACTTGTACATTTTAAGTCTCCAGTAAAATATTTTTAATTGCAAACTAAATATATGTTACGGATAATGAAGCCTCATAGCTAGGCTTTTAAATGTTAAACACTTTCAATTTCCAGCATGCATTTTATCTTCCAAAAAAGTACAAAAAGGGTGTGTGTGTGTATAAATTTTATACATATAAAATTTTAACTGGTAAATTCAGAAAAAAAAAAGAGTTTACAAACTTTAAAGAAGAAAAACAATTTGTTTAGCTTACCATTGCTGAATGAAGAGTCTAATTTTGTGTGTAGAGGTTGTATGTGTATGTGTATTTTGGGATGAGTGTAAACACTGTATTCCTCTTAGATATATAGTTAAAGTACAAAATAAAAACAAACTACATTCAAATACAAGTGTTAAAGAAACACCAGATAGCATTGGTGAGCCTGATACCTCTTGGCAAACCAGCAAGTGTCATGTCTGACACTCCGAGATGACCCCAAAATCTGTGCTAAAAAGTTGCCTGCTTATAGCCTTAGCAGATAAAAACCTTCAGAAGACATTTTTGAAAGGTGCTGTATGCTGATTCTGACAAACATAACAGAAGAACAGAAGCAGAGATTGGAAATATTCAAGGAAAGAAAGTACAATTTCTTTTTCAAAAGAAACTTCTTGCTTAGGGTATTTACCTTGGTTATTTTGCCTTTAAACTTTTGATTAAGCTTTTCACTCTCAACCTAAGGAAAGTTCAAGTTGTTCTGAGAGGACATTATTGATTTAGTTTTCATTCTAAAATATTTTAAACAAACTGAGTAAATCTTAAAAACAACCCAGTACTTATTTGTATCATTGTTTGTCTCTAAAATGGTTCATTTTATTGTCTGTCAGCACCACTTCTAGCTTTTACTTTTCCAATAATTTTATGCTTTAAATATTAAAAGCATAAAACTTATTGAGCACCTATTCTTCCCTAGAATCTGTCAGGAAGTGGCAGTTAATAAAAACAAAACAAAAAAAAAACCTGAATAACTTGTACTTACTATCTTCAAGTAGCTATAGTCTGTTGAGGACATAAAACAGTACTGTTTAACTATAATTTAGAAAGTTATATGCCATTACTTAGAAAACTCTGAAGTGCTATGCCGTCTGTTTCTGTGGAATATTTTTTAAATAGTCCTTAGAGGATTTATTTCACAAATTTTACCAGAGACTTACTACATTTTTTTATTTTCTAAAGACTGCTGGCTACTAACTTAAAAAGTAGAGTTGATTAAAAGAAACATTGATATATATGTATAATTTTAACTGGGAAATTCGGGAGAATCCAAAAAGTAAAAATCACCCATAATCCTACCATTTTCAACACCTGACAGAGGTAACAATCTTTAACTGTAGCTATATCTCTTTCCAAACATTTTTATATATATTCAGACTAAAGTTGCCAGATTTAGCAAATAAAATAAGGACATTGAGTTAAATTTGAATTTCGAAGAAACAACAAATAATTTATTATTTAAATATGTCCCACATATTGCATGGGACACACTTAAACTAAAAAAGTATTTGTTGTTTATCAGAAATGCAAATTTACCTTAGTGTCCTATGTTTTATCTGGCCATCCTGATGCAAACATGGCCACACATACATAAACATGTACATATATCTCTTGTTTTGTCAAAATAGAATCAAGCTGTATGTATCACTCTAAGCCTTACTCCTTTCTCTGTCGATTTATCTAGTTTACATGTTAGAATTACCCATGTTCTTTCTAATTGCTGCTTGATATTATACAGAGAGACACATCATCATTTATTTAACTATTCCTTTAATTGTGGATATTTTAGCTGTCTTCGTTTTTTTACTCTTTCAAATAAAATAGCACTGAATGTCTTTGTATTGACTCATTGTAAACTTGTTGGTTTTGTAGACCGAATTCCTAGAAGTTGAATTACAAGGTTGTAGCATATTTTTAAAGCAGCATTTGGTCGTTCCTTTCATACTTAGTGCCTGAGGCTGGAGACTTGAGGAGTTGCAGAGGGGCCAGGTGTACCTGGGCACGAGGTGAGGAGGAGCTTAGGCTTCTGATGGAATGAGCCTTGTGTGTGTTAGGCACCTTTCTGGCTTCTCAAATTCGGTTTCCTGCCTTCACTGTTCGCTCCATGAGATGAGGCATCCTTGTTCTCCAGCCTGCCACACAAGTTGGCTCATGATACAAATGTAGAATGAGTGAGTGAATATGAATTTATTCAAGGAGTTGCTGAGAAAAATAAATGAAATAATATATGCAGAGTACCTGGGAAAAAAATAAAGCGAAATGCCTAGGATGCTCCTTTATTTTTCTCATCCCACCCCCATTTCCAGTTACTTTCTTAGCATCAAGAGGCTGTAATCTAGGGAGGGTGACACTACAGCTAGAGTAAAGTGGAATAAGTTCTGTGCCAGAACTATGCTCAGAGCGTTGTGGGATTATACGAGGCGGGCACATAACCTGTGCCTGTAAGGAGAATTTCCCAGGACGTGGCCAAAAGTTACTTAAAGTAAGCCTCAAAAGACAGGTTGAAAAGAGCCAGACAGACAAGATGTGTATGTTGGAAGATGTGTGTATATCGGGGGATAGGACAATGGAGCAAGCATTCCAGGAGAAGGGAATAGCATTGCAACAGAACAAAGGTATAATAGAGCATGTTACCCTCAGAGCATAGTAACAGGGGGATGTAGGAACAGCTGGAAATTAATCCAGAGATAGTTAGGAAGCAGACATTAAAGTGCTTCAGGTAACAATAAAAGTTTTACCTTTGTCTTATAGTGAACAGTGGGGGACTTCTGCATGACTCAGATTTACCTTTTAGGAATATCACTTAGGGCTAGGCATGGTGGCTCACACCTGTAATCCCAGTGCTGTGGGAGGCCAAGACAGGAGAGTTACTTGAGCCCAGGTGTTTAGACCAGCCTGGGCAACATAGCAAGACTCTGTCTCTACAAAAATAAAAATAAAACATTAACTGAGCATAGTGGCATATGCCTATAGTCCCAGCTACTATAGCTGAGGAAGGAGCATTGCTTGTGCCGAGGAGTTTGAAGCTGCAGTGAGCTTCACCATTGCACTCCATCCAGCGTGGGCAACAGAGTGAGATCCTGTCTCAAAAAATATATATAAATAAATACCACTTAGTACATTGGAGAAAAGATTAAAGATGCAAAAATCTAAAGACAGGAGTTCTTTGTGTCGGAACACCATTGTAGTAATCCAGGCAAGAGATACTGACTATTTGACAAGGGCCATGGAGATGGGAGAAAAGGGCTTATTTGAAAGGTAATGTGGGAACTATAATTACCATGACTTAGCGACTCGTTAGATATGTGTTTGGGAGGAGAGAAAGAATCTAAAATGTCTGTCGGATTTCTGAATTGATCATTTGGGTGGATCGTGGTACCGTTATACCAGGTAAGAAATACAGATGGAAGGACAGGTTTTGATGGGAGTAAAGAAACTGTATTGTTATTTTGGAACAGAGGGAGATTACAGTTACCATGGACTATTCTAAAAAACATAGCAGGAAGCATGTGTGCATTTGCACAGGCAGAAGTTTGCACATCTGGAGCTTGGGAGAGCAGCCCCAGCTGCCTTATGACTTGGGATGCCTCAGAATGTGACTAAATGTTGAAGCCACGAATGAGTGGGAGGTGAGGGGGTGGCGGCAGAATTTAAAATTTAAGATACTCTTGAGAAGTATAATTGCAAAGGTAATTATGGAAACACAAACAAATGGTGAATGTTTTTGGTAGCCATTATAGACAACAGCAAAGGGAGTTTACTAGAGACCCAGAGAAGGCAGTACCGAAAGCCCAGATGAAGTTAGAGACCATGATGTGTAACCACTTCAGACTTGTTATGAACATTTTCTCTCAGCAGTCTTAATTGTAGAGATATGCAAATTGTTCTGAGATTAGGCCTTAGAGGACCAGTATAAGAAAAAGTGGAAGCCAATTTTTGGTGCCTGGAAAAAGAACAATACCAAAAGCTGACTGGGGGTTTTAGGTGGGCCAGGAAAAGTTTGAAGGCAAGAGGCGCATGTTTAAGAAAACAACTAGTTCAAGAAGTTACAGAACCCTGTATTTTAGACAGGGGTATCCCTAAACCACAGTAGCACTGAATGCATAAATGTACCTGTACTCTATTATGCTGAACACTAAGAGTTTCCCATCTATAGGGATGCCCATGTTTCCCTGGGCAATTCCTATTGTGATACCAATTTTTTTTTTTCAGAGACGGAGTTTTGCCCTTGTTGCCCAGGCTGGAGTGCAGTGGCATGGTCTTGGCTCACCGCAACCTCCACCTCCAGAGTTCAAGCGATTCTCCTGCCTCAGCCTCCCCAGTAGCTGGGATTACAGGCATGCACCACCACGCCCAGCTAATTTTGTGTTTTCAGTAGAGACAGGATTTTACCATGTTGGTCAGGCTATTCTCAAACTCCTGATCTCAGATGATCTACCTACCACGGCCTCCCAAAGTGCTGGGATTACAGGCGTGAGCCACTGTGCTGGCCTGTGATACCAATTTTAACATTAGCTGGATAAATTCTTCTTTGTAAGAGTCATTAGATCATTAACCCAGTTCTCAGTTTTGCCTGGGTGGGTAGCTCTTCAGTTCCATTTGGCCTGAAGGTCCCCCTTCCTCTGCGCCTCCATGCTTTTCCTGACTAGTTGTGACCACCCCCATCCTCTTCCTCCAGCAGATTGAAGAAGTTGTTAGTGAGGAGTACATGGTCCTCCTTCCACTGGAGATACATTGGCTACCTCTATCATAACTGACTTTAGTTTAAAAAGTCAGTCCTTGCAACAACACAAAATAAAAAATGTTGAAGTCCCACCTCTATGGAGTCCCCATAAGCAGCTGTGCATGCAGCTCTACCCAAAACAGATAATATGCACAGATGTGTTTATGGGAAGGAGGCACAAGGACTTTCAGTGTGTTGTTTTCAGTTTCTCACCACTGCAAGGGTTTCTTTTCTTTTTCAAGGAGGTACATTGTGGTAAGCAGTGTTTTATGACCCATAATAAAAACCCTTGTAAAGACCATTTTTTGACCAAATGAAGCCAAGTGTTCTTTTCAGAGTCCTTGTTTGCTCCTCTCCCCCTCTCTGTATTGGAATGCACACAGTTCAGCATTAATGGATAACATAAGGAAATAATGTCACAAATTCTAGTTCTTATTTGTTAAGTTGAGAAAGCAACCAGAGTTAACTATGTAAGAAAGTTCATTTGTAATGTTTTTCCCTTTTTGGTAGTAGCTTCAGAATATATATTTTGATTAAGTAGAATGGTATATTTCATGCTTATAGTATACGGTTTTTATCCTATAAAAGCACCCAAGGACAGTTTCAGGAAATCTCAATAGTCAGAGAGGCCTACAGAAAAATCTGTCCAGGTATAGGGAAAAAGCAACTTAAAACCATTTTAGCAAGTTCGGTCATTTACAAAAAGAAACATGTAATACATTCAATGAATAATAACATGATTTCTAAGGACCTAGACTTTCAAAATTAAGAACAGACCACACAACATTTGATTTAATTAAAACAATAGATATTTTAAGGATTATATTATAAGTTGTGTTTGTTGGTCCTAATAGAGTGTTAGGGAAGATAGACGGCTATCCACATACTAACCGGGGAAAATTCAGTGGATCTGAACTTATAGCATTACCAGAGCCTCATCTTCATTTAGTGGCACCAGTGCTGAACCCATTACCCAAACTGGGAGGTTTACACATTATTTTTAGTTCTTGTAGCCACCCTACAAGAAAGTGTTGTCCCCATTTTACAGATGAAGAAACGAAGGTTAGATGCTAGTGGAGGGAAGATTAAATAACAGGCCCAAGATGACACAGTGTGCAACCTGGAAATGTAGCGGAGCTCTCCAAAGATGGGCCATTAAAATTGAACTGTGAGAACAAATATTAACATATCACATTTGTCTCTTGAATTGCTTTTCCCCTTGCTTTTTGTTTCAATATTCTAGTTTAGACCTTCTCTATCATATGTTCAGAATAGTATCATAGCCTCCTTACACCACCTCCCATCCATTATGTATGCTAAAATGTCAATAATAGCATGCCATTGTTTTACACATTTTTACTACTTACCCACTGAATATAAGATCAAACACTATAGACTTCCTGTGTCCACCAGCAATAAATCCCTTTGCAGCGTGGTCCCATTTAGCAGTGTGCCCTCTTTAGGACCCTGCCTGCTGGAGCTATACCTGGTGTACAAACACGTAAGCACTTCCTCCTCTACTCCTCTACTAGCGTCCTCCATGACAGATGCTTCCCCACACCAAAACTAATACCAGCCTTCCTCCCAGATTGGCTTAGATGCTGCTCCCTCCTTGGTGCTTACTCAGTGCCTAGCGCTCTTATGCCATTTGTGGTCCTAGGCACATACTGACATGAAGTATGTAGGTACATACTCTTTTCTCCCTGCTAAAGTAAGAGCTCCTTGGGACACTCTATTCAGGTGCTTCTGTGTAACATCACCTGACACAATGCCTTACACATAGTAGGGGCTTCATAGTTCTTTTGAATAAGTGGTAGCAATTTATTATGTGTATGAACTTTACAATAAATAAAGTGCTTAAGCATAATATCCTATGTCATATATATAACCATCATACACATAATTATATATAAATATATATTACATAATCTATAATATGATATCTTGTTTAAATCTTTTTGTGGGGTTATTTTCTCCAAAATAGATGTGAAAAGCAAGGCCCACAAAAGTTGCAAGTGACTTGTCTTAGATTATCTAACTTGCAAGTACAAATTTGGATCCAAAGCTTTTAGCTCAAAACCCAGTGCTCTTTCTTTTAAATCATACTGCCTTCAAAAATGGAAATTTACATCTCATGTGTAAGTGACTCACTTAGGTTTATACGTACCCAAAAGAAACCTTTTTTATACTTTTATGCCTCCACTTGGCAAGCAGTCAATAAATTCTTAGTGAATAACCAATAAGCCACAATGCAGGATTATGCCCTTTTTGCTAAAGAAAGACTCAGGAATCAGTTTAATCAGTGAGAATGTTCTGTAACTCCTGTACACAAAGCCAAGAGCAAAGGCCACTATAATTCATCTTAATGCATATCTATAGACTATTGGGTGATTCATCCAATCAAGTACAACCAAAAGATTTCTGTGTATAACGTACCTTGTTGGATTCTTGGAGAATATAAAGATGCATTGCATTCCTGTTCCTCAAGGAATTTGCAATCTCACTGAATAGCGCTTGGCAGTTTAAAAAACAAATCAAGTATGTAATATAAAATAATCAAATGTCTAGCTTCTCTCCACAGTTCTATGACAGAGGCAGGGCAGGATTTATTCTGGTTTTTATAAATGAAAAACTGAGGCTCCAAAAATTTGGGACTTCATAGACACTGGGGACTACTAGAGTAGCGGGGAAGAGCTGAAAAACTACCTATTGAATACCATGCTCACCACCTGGGTGATGGAATCATTTACACCCTTGGACATACAAAGGTATGTAATATACCTTTGTAACAAACCTGCACATATACCCCCTGATTCTAAAATAAAAGTTGACAAAAGTAAAAAATGAAATAAAAAATCTGTACTATTACAAAAAAAAAATAAGAAGGAAGGTGGAACTTGCTTAATCAACTAACTAGTGGCTGAGTTGAATGGAACTTAGTAACACTGGAGAAAGAGACTGTACTTTGAGAAACTCTGATATGATCATATGAAATTAAAGTAGTATTAGTGGATTTGGCCAATAGTCCACTTCTGCATCCAAGTGAAGACTCAGGCAAAGTGATTTGATCCATGGAATACTTCTCTTAGAGATGGGAGAGGATAAGGTACTTAAGCTAGTCCTACCCCGAGCTGTGGAACAATGTGCTGAAATCCATGTCTCTTGACCCCTGGGCAAGTTGCTTCTGAAAGAGATGGTAAGACAGGAAACATCCTTCATTGTTTTTGTTCAATGCGTCAGTGTTCATTATAGGCATGGGAGTTTTATATTTCTAAAATAATGAGCCCAAAGTCTCAACACATATGAACACGTTTTAATGGCTAATAGGTACGAATACTGATTTATATGCCATGCCTCTTTTGTCCCTATCCCATAATCCAAACCTGCTCTTTCTGATTCCCCTGGAGTTTTATCGCATTCCTCCTAAGAGGAGTCAGTGAGTTCTTTTTAAGCTAATGGCCTTTATAGATTTCATGGTCATTTTTAGTTTTGTTTGGGCCCTCACTTCTTTATGAAAACTCATTGAGTATTTATTGACACCCATTAGTACAATGTGGTGGGAGGCCAATAAATCTAGAGGAAGAGCGATTTAAGCAGGACCCTCCCAGGAGATGGGGCCATGGGGCAGTAAATGAGTAAAGATGGCAGAAATCCACAGAGTACCAGGAGGCAGGGCCAGAGAGCTAGGTGGGCTTTGGCTGAGGGGGCTGAAGCAGGAGAATTATCTGATAGGATCAGGTTTACACTTTTAAGGGTTCAGTCTAGACAGAGTACAAGATGGATTTGAGGACTGAGATCAGTGGGGAAAGGCTAGGTAATGGTACATGTGAGGAAGGAGAAGGCAGACCAGACCCGCTATAGTGGGAGCCTCAGAGGTGTAGGAATTGTATTTAAAAAGACACGACTTTACTGAGGAGCCCAGAACAAGACTTGAGTAAATGAAGAAAAGGAAAGACAATATTGTAAAGGTATCTGTTATCCCCAAATCAATTTATCAATTTTTAAAAATCATTGAAAATACTAAAAGGATTTTTGGAAGGTGTGGGCACTCAATAAAACGTTCTGAAGTCAGTTCATAATCATAACATATAAGAATATCCAAGAATGCCAGACACGATGGTGCACACCTGTAGTCCCAGCTATTTGGCAGGCTGAGGTGGGAAAATAACTTGAGGCCAGGAATTTGAGGCCAACCTGGGTAACACAGACCAGCCTCTAAAAATAAATAAATACTTATTTTTATTTTCAAAAAATATTCAGGGATGTTTTATAAAGAGTGGAAAGAGAAAACTTTCCCTGCAGATATTAAAATTTACTCTAAATATTTAATAAATAAAGGAGAGAGGTACTCTAAACAGAGCCAGAGACAAAAGAGGGAAAGTCCAGAAAATAACTTCAAGTAATTTAGAACATGAGAAATAGTGGCATTTAAAATTGGTGGGTAATTTAATGACTGCTTAAACCCTTTTGTTAATCACAGAATATAAATAGAAATAGAATAATATAGAACCATTAAAAATTAAGCTGTAGATCTACACTGCCAATAGATCTACATGCAAATGAGTTCAGTATACAGTGTGATGTGAAAAAGACAGTTACAAAATTGTATGCACTCGCATTCTTTATAAAACAGAGACTAGCCATCTGCATGAGTATTATGTAGATGGCAAAAGTGGGATGAGGTTAAAGAAGTCAAAGTTCTGAAGCTAATATTAGCTGGGCATCCTAGGGATGTTGGAGTCCTGCAGGAAGATGTTGAGTGTGGGGTAGATAGGATGAGCCATAGCCCCTGAGGAATATAGAGAGTTGACAGTAAATGATAGTGATGGCGAAGGCGATACTATAAACATTAATGGAAGGAGGTACACACCTCGAAGAGAAAAGGATAACCACCTGAAAGGGATAATTGCCAACAAGAAAAGAATGTTGGTACAGGCCCCATTGGGTCTGTACCTCACCCTGGGGTGAATCATGGTGGCTATAAATGAAAGATAATGTTCATAACATATTTAAGTTAAGATAATTTTAATTAAGTTGGATTTGTTAGAATAATTTTCAGCTGCAAATTACAGAACACTCAATGAGAAGTGGATCCAGATAAAGGCATTATTATATACATAACTACAAGGCTGGAGGCAGGCAGCCCTAAAGTTGGTGCAGCTATTCACTGATGTCATCAAAGACCCAGACTCTTTCCCTGTTTACACTCTGGCCTTTTATGTGTACAGATGATGTTTCAAGATGGTTGCTACAGCTGCAAGTTGACCCTCCAAAGTGGTAGCATTAAGTGTAAGACGTGGGTGAGGAATGGGAGATGAGGAAGTACAGCAGAGAGCATTCTACTGTGCACCACTTATCAAGAAGGAAAATGCTTCCTGAAACTCTCTAGCCAATTTGCCCATACAGGACTGGGTGTCATGTTCATCCCTGGATCAATTCCTAGCAAAAGGAAATGTGATTGCCTTCATTGGCCTGGACCAGGTCTTCATGGCTGACAACCAACAGTGTCTTCTATATCACACAAATAATTATCTGTTCTACTCTTGTGGAAAACCAGCTTCTCTAAGCATTACCTCATTTGAAGAGGAAGGAAGTACAGAGTGAGGGGAAAATTCTCAAAAGAGGGAATTGAGAGGAAGAATGTGGAAAGATAAAGTATTTTGTCCAATTGCAGCCATTAGAAAGCTTATTAAAATTTCTTCTTCTGTTTTTGAGAGCTGTTGCCCAGGCTGGGGTGCAGTGGTGTAATCACGGCTCACTGCAGCCTCAGCCTCCCAGGCTCAAGTGATCTTCCCACCTAGGCCTCCCGAGTAGCTGGGGCCACAGGCATGAGCCACCATGCCTAATTTTTTGTTTTTTGTAGAGACAGGGTCTCCCTATGTTGCCCAGGCTGGTCTCAAACTCCTGGGCTCAAGTGATCCTCCCACCTCAGCCACCCAAAGTGCTAGGGTTACAGGTGTGGGCCACCACACCTGGCCTAAAATTTCATTATAGAAAAGTATGTGTTGAAATGGGGAAACATTCACAGCACATTGTAAAATGTTTTTAAAAGCCTCACAAAACAATGTGTATAGAATGATAGCCACTTGGGTCATTACCCAACAACCTAGGAACTTGGGCTTCATGTTTTCTTCTTTACCCAGTGCTGATTTTTATCTCCTGCTCTGAAGAAATTATGTTTAGCATTGCATATTTGCAGTTTCAGTTCCTGATGATTTTCCACAGTGGGTTAAAAATAGCCATTATGATGAGGTAATGATTTATTCTTTCATATTGTTCATTTAAGTCATTACATTGTTCCTCAAACACCAACATTTTCAGGCTTGGTGGAAATGACTTACTATCTTTTTTTTTTTTATTTCTAGTTAGTTAAGACTGATTCTTTACCTTCTCAGCATTATCATCACTTCCAGGAATGAATAAAAAGTGGGTTCTGTTCTCATTTCAGAATACATATTTGACTTAAAATTTACATGCAATGCCACTTTATTACACTTTTATCCGGTTGCTTAGAAGCAGTAAAAATTAGAAGCCAGTGTTTCCATTTAGGGCCCATGCCTTTGTTTCTCCTGAGGGGCCTCGAGGTGATGTGTGCCTAACTCATCATGCACAATGGCAAAGAGATGGGCACTATGGCACTGCTGGACTATGCCTTGCTGTGCAACAAAGCTCATGTGTGACTCTTTTAGCTTGCCAGTTAATGGCTTGCTTTGAATTCGCCCATTACAACTTTCCAGGTGATCTGGAAGTTTTAAGGAATCCTCCTGAACCCTCCTCTTGCTTTCTCAGAATTTGTTTGTCTTGCTCTTTGTGATTTTGGATGAAGCATTCTTTGGGTCCTCCTGAGGACCACAGTGAGAAGTAGGGGAGACCTGTTTATAAACAGCCTTTGAAGCTCATTGTTCATTGCTCATTGCGAATTGATCAATGAAAGCACACAGGAACCCTGTCAAGTTTTGAAATAGAGTAGAAGTTGTATACATACAGCAAGCTTGATGTGGGGACCTGCGGTGTAGATTCTCCCGGAATGCAGACAAAAGTGCGTGGAATCTCTAAGGAGTGAATGAAGCCACTTGGCTAACCCTCTGGGACCTTAACACGATGCTGTTAGTCACTATTTCATTGCTTAGGTAGCAATATTATACCACATTTTATGGGAGAACTATGGTTTTAAAACATTCTGGGAATAGATCCAGCAATTCCACTTCTGAGTATATACCCAAAAAAATTGAAAGCAGAGTCACAAAGAGATCATTCTACACCTGTCTTCATAGCGGCAATATTCACAGCAGCCAAAAAGTGGAAACTACTGAGGTGCCGATCTATATGGATCACCAGATAAACAAAATGTCATATATACATACAGTGGAATATTATTTAGCCCTAAAGGGGAAGGAAATTATGATACACACCACAACATGAATGAACCTTAAAGGAACTATGTTAACCGAAGCGAGCCACTCACAAAAAGACAAATCCAGTGTGATTCCACATGTATGAGGTATGTAGAGTTGTCAGATTCATTGAAACAGAAAACAGAATGGTGGCTGTCAGGGACTGAGGGGAGGAGTACATGGGGAGACATGCGAGAGAAGTTATATGCAGGCTCAGGTGACCTTTCCCTCTGTTGCTATAATCGTAACCCTCACCTTAATTCAACATGTTCTCATTGGTTTAGTGTCAAAAAACCTTTGTTATATGTGATACATTTTAGGCTGTGACCTCCTCTAACACCCTTGGTAGGAAACAGACAAACCACTATGGAGAGATTTCTGTGAAAACTTGAATAACAAATTTGAAAAGACTGAGGTTTACAGAGTATAAGGAGAAAAATAGATTACCTTTGCCTACAAGTTGGATATGTCCTGTTTTTAATTTTTAAATAAACTGATGATTGTACATTTTTGGTGCTAAAACTTTGAAGATGTGACTATATCACTAGATATATCCCCATATCCAGAATTGTCTATTTAAAGTTGTCATTCTGTGACTTATTGTATGATATGACTTGGGTGTTTTTAGTGTCTTTTGGAACTAATCATACTTTCTTGTAATGAGAAAATAAGGCCCAGGCCAGGTGCAGTGGCTCACACCTGTAATCGCAGCACTTTGGGAGGCCAAGGCGGAAGGATTGCTGGCTCAAGGCCAGGAATTCAAGACCAGCCTGGGCAACATAGCAAGACCCTGTCTCTACAAAAAGTTTAAAAGTAGCCAGGCATGGCAACACACACCTGTAGTCCCAGCTACTCAGGAGTATTGTTTGAACCTAGGAATTAGAGGTTGCAGTGAGCTATGATGGCACCACTGCACTCTGGCCTGGGTGGCAGAGCGAGACCCTGTCTCTAAAAAGAAAAGAAAAAGAAAAGAAGGCCCCGTGATCAACCTTTTCCCATTAGAAAAGCCTGAAGTAGTTTTTTAGTTTGCTTGTTTGTCTTGATTTTAAATAAGAGGATTAGAGCTCTGGAACGCCTAAGAGAAACAATTACAAGACTTCAAGGATTTCTTGTATTCAGAAAGGTCCAGAGTCTTTTTAGGGGCATTGCCAAGATAAAGCCCCTCCTAAGATCTCTCGGAGCCAGACTTCATTCCACAATGGTGTCCTGTTGAAACATGCTTGCAAGTCACATGTTTTAAAAAGACAGAGTGAGGGTCCCACGTGACTGTTTATCATAAGTATGACTAAATGCTCAAACTTTTTATACCAGACTGTGCCGTATAACATAAAAAGGGAAACTTTTAAACCTGCGTTTAACTGGAAGAGCCTTAATTGGTGGTATCTGTAGTTTCATTGCATTGCATCACTAGGGTTACTGTGAAATATTTGAGTCATATATGGGACAGAATAATTTAGATTAAAATCTTGAGGAGCTAATTTAAAAGTATGTTTCACGATACTGTAAATTGAGATAGAACAGATCATAGGCTTACGTAGAGAGTCCTTTGAAATGTCTTTGATCAAAACACTTGTGATTCTGTAGGAAAGGTGTTTTTTCTTACCTCATTTAATGTTGTAATTTGTTTATTTATGTCATCCTCTGGAATTGGGACTGTATCTTAGGATTATTTGGGACCAGAGTTCCTGACATAGCTGAATGTATTTCACCTTTGAAATTAGGTATTGCAATAAAGGATGGCTAAAGACTGAGAGGAGTTCCCCAGTCATGCCCAACAACCTAACTCGTTCATAATGCCCAACAACCTAACTCGTGGTTGAATTACTGAAGGTCATGAGATGTTTGGCAAGATTTTGTTTTTTAAGTCATTAACTCAGTGTTCATTGGTTCAGAATTCCAATTGTATCTAGATATTGGAGATTTAAAAGAAAAGCCATTTGCTAAACAAAAAAAAATGTAAGTAGCCTAATAAAATCTAAAGAATAGTCATTCTTATGTAGAACCAACTTACATCTCTAGGCATCATACACGTGGAATCAACGTTAGTGCAGTCATGTGGATTCATACTGCCTAACCCATGCTTTGGTATGATATTAACAAGCCCTTTTAATCTACACTACCTTTAAACAAAGGAGAACTAGACCTGTAGGATAAGTACCAAAGTAACACAACTAAAACTGAATAATAATAATTATGGCATATCCCAGGGTGAGAAACCATGCAGCCATTAAAAATCTCATTGTATAAAAAAAGTCATATTGCAGAATTTTATTAGTGGCAAAATGTTGATAATGAATTGTTACATGTTTTTAAAAGAGCTACAAAATAATGTTTACAGAATAATAACCACTTTTACTTAAATATACATCCAAATATAATAAAATATGGAATTTTTAAAAGACTAAAAAGACACAAAAAAAGTGATATTAACAGTGAAGTTTTCTCTGTTCTCCAAGTAGTGGAATTTTTTAGTGATTTTCTTCTTCTCTGGATTCTTAAAACATTTTATTAGTTTCTGCATTAAGCATGCATCTATACATCTTAGCAATTTTATAATTAAGAAAAACATAGTATGTGTTATAACACAAAAGCAATGTACCTGTTTTTAAATTTGTATACTGCTAATTGGCTGCTAAAGTTGTTTGAACACTGCAGCATGAACCAAACAGATTTATTCTTTATACTGTTTTAAATGAGTGACACTTAACTGTATAGAGGCTAAAGATGATGAGCCAACATGACATTACTTTAGGTTAGTCATGCTTTTTAAAATTCAGTGCTTACAAGTTGTGTGCATGTGTTTCCAGTAAAGACTTATTTGCCAAAATGTTCCTTGAACATTTTGTGCTACATTTTCACACTCCTGTTTATTCATTGCAACTTATTGGACCTGCAGTGTTTCTCAAGTCTTGAAGGGCTTTTCCTCCCCAATGCAGTCTTCTCCAGGGTTTGGGGAAGCTTAGAAGGTCACCCCTGCCAGTTCAGAATATTCACTCAGGGGGATCTCAAAAATGATTCTAGATCACTGCGTGCCCCCTCTGAGTGCTTTGTTCACACTGACCTTGTAGCAGTGGTCATGTTTTCTTTTAGTTGTTTGCGAATCAGTCTCCCCCAGAAATCAGGACACTTATCTTGGCACTAATCATCCTAATAATTACTGTTTGTCAAATGCTTACCATATGCCAGAAACTGCACAAGCACTTGGCATACATTACTTCATTTAGCCCCCCTAATAGTAGGAAAAGTAATCGCTACTTTCTCCACTTTATAAAAGGAAAAACTAAGGCTCTGGTTTTGAACAAGCTAAAATATAAAAACAGAACTCCGAACTCTAAAGGAAGAACCAAAACCATAAACCAGTAACCAAATATACTGTTCTCGATGAGAGGATTCAGTGGTCCCGCCAATGATAAGTGTATCCTCACAGCCCCTTCCAGCTCTGAAATCCATGATGGTGCCCAGTCATTTTTCTAACCCTTGTATTAACAAAACAGCTCCATCCTCCCTTGTATACACCATTCTTAGAATATTTGGGTCAGGGGAGTACATCACTCTTAATTTCCACACATTTCAGAGGATTATGACATCATGGCCAATGTCTTAGTTCCTACTTTCAGACACTGTTCCTGAGTATTAAATCTTGTATATATTTGTATTGGTCCTAAAATTAGAAAAAGATCTGATATTGGTTTATATCCTGAATGATCCTCTCCTCCATACTGGTTAATAATAACAGTAATAACGGCTGCCATTTACTGAATATTAACTATGGTACTAAGTGCTTTATAATGATCCTATGATAAAGTGGGCTTTGTTACTGTCCCATTTTACAGACAGGGAAGCTAAGGCTTAGAGAGGTTAAATGGCTTACCTTATTTTACATATTCATTTGTTCATTGATTTGATAAAGGAATACATTGGGGATTTGAATCGAGATTTTCCAGACCCTAGTTTAAATCAAGACTCTGTTAATATTCTAAAAGAGTTGATTAAGACTGGGCATGGTGACTCACGCCTGTAATCCCAGCACTTTGGGAGGCTGAGGCAGGAGAATAGCTTGAGGCCAAGAGTTTGAGACCAGCCTGGGCAACATAGTGAGACCACGTCTCTACAAAAACTAAAAACATTAGCCTAGCATGGTGGCGTGCACCTGTTGTCCCAGCTGCTTGGGAGGCTGAGGCAGGAGGATCTCTTGAGCCAAGGAAGTCAAAGCTGCAGGGAGCCGTGATCACAGCACTGCACTCCAGCCTGGGCAACAGAGCAAGATCCTGTCTAAAAAAAAAACGAAGTTAATCAGCACTCTCTTGCTAGTATGACTTTGGGCCAATTCGTAGCCTACATCTGTGTATCAGTTTCTTGACCTGTAAAATGGTGTAATGATATTATTTACCTAAATGTTGTGGTGTGGATTAAATTATTTACTAAGTGGACAATGCTTAGAATAGTGCTTGATATATAGTGAGTGTTTAGTACTAGGTGCTATAAAATAATAATCACCATTAATAACAATATTATTATTCACTGGATTTTAATTGTTGAAATGACACATTAAACAATAGAGAAGCAAAAAGTGTCCCCTCACGACCCCCTCCTTCCTCTCCCCAGCATGAGCCACTGAAACCAGTTTGGCAGATATCCTTCCAGAACATTTCCTGTTCCATCAAAAACTATTTTAAAATTGTCCTTTCATTAATAAAGTACAGGTTGAGAGTGAAATTTTTTGCAGTGTTCTTGAAAGTGTGGGAGTGGAAAGGCAGGAAGGGAGACAATTCACTCACTCAGCCAATACCTATCAAATGCCTGCTGCATGCCAAGCAGCCACAAAATGCTAAGGATTCGGCGTCCAGCATAGCAAATGCTCAACTTCCGTTTTCAGTGTTTATTGATTTTCTTTTTTTAATTTTATTAGGATATGATGTTTCAGCTTCTCCGAGGTCTGGACTTTCTTCATTCACACCGAGTAGTGCATCGCGATCTAAAACCACAGAACATTCTGGTGACCAGCAGCGGACAAATAAAACTCGCTGACTTCGGCCTTGCCCGCATCTATAGTTTCCAGATGGCTCTAACCTCAGTGGTGAGTGAGAGAGTGCTGTCCTTTTGTTAAACTTATTTTTCCTCTTTTGAATGACAATCTGTCCCCCTTCCATGTCCCTAATGTTACTACTGCCCATGGCTAGTTGGTGGATAGAATGTCTTTGCCCTTGTTTATATGGCAGTGGGTAGGCAGAAAGCATTCTGCTTACAGCTACAGTCACATCCAGCCTGGGCTTATTGTGGACAGGATCCATTGCAGAAATAGCCTGTTGCATCTTAGCCACTGGACAGGAATCAGTTACAAGTTTCCAAATGCTTTCTGCCATAACCACTGTTTTCAGAGCTGTATGCACAATGCCTAGCGAACACACAGCTCAAGGTCAGGGAAGAAGGAGCACGAGCAACGTTGACCTGTCTGCAGCATCCTGGTTTGAGAAACAGAGTGCCTACACAGGTGTGTTAACGCACTCATCTGAAGCTATGGTGCTAGCAGTAAAGAAGAAATCAAATTCACAGTGAACTTGGATGATGCATGAACGTAGAGCACCGCCATGCCAGGTGAAGGCTCATATAACCCTGAATAGAAAGAGCGAACCCAACAGCCCTGTTTTGGCAAAAAATGACAGTTATGATACCCTGTTTCTTTTTGCCATTCAGATGCAAAACCATAATAGCTATTGACATTGGTTAGCTTCTACTTCTCCGTATAGTTCATTATTTCTCAGATGGATTTTTGTGAAATTCTGCACCCCGAATACAAACAGAGCAGCCTGGAAATAGGTATTAATACGCTTCTCTTTGAAAGACCTGTTTTGCGTACAGTAAATTCATACCTTACATACAGTAAATTAAATAAATGATATATAGCAAATTAGGTCTTAAGAAAAAGAATTTTAAAAAAAGAAAATATCTTTGTATGTTCAACGAAATAAAAAAGAAAAAGCATCCATATTGTCCATCTTTAGCCTCAAAGTGGTTCTCACATCAGGGACAGCATGGCCCTGTTGTTAAGGAATGATTGACAGCATCTTTGGTCATTCTGCACAGCAAAAAATTGTTTCCCTAAATTTCAGTAATACTGCAGCTGATAAGTAGATATTCAAGAGAGGAGTTGGAAATTCTCTGAGACAGATAACTTGCCTTAGGAAAAAATCCAATTTATAAAAGTGTTCCCCACCCCCTGCTCCCAATCAAAATAGGGGTGCTACCACCTAGACACATAAGACCAGTTACTTTCCAAACATTGTAGACTTTTCCTAGGGCATCAGAACTTTTGGTGCAGAGGATTCCTTGGAAAATGTTGCCATTGTTAGAAGATAAATCCTACTCATTTCCTCTTTGCCCAGCATACACCATTGCTTTAGAGGAGAATGCTCTTCTCTAAGTTGATGTTTCAAAGATAGGTCTCAGCTTTGAGCAGGGTTAAGCAAGCCCTTGTATTCTTACGTAATCACACCAGAAAGGGCTGAGTCTGTGTATTTCCCCAGTGGGAAGGGTGAGGTAGGCTTCAAGTTTCCCTAGGAAGTTGTTGCGCATGTTGTTTTGGGGCCCTGGGGAGAAGCTTGAATAGGCTTTGTGATCCAGAGAGTCATCAGGGGAGTAGATGGAAGGAACTTGTCTCCTTGGGTACATTAATTGAAGGAAGGACAAGCTGTAACTGAGATGGACGCTTTTATTTTAATCCCCTCAGGCACTAATAACCATAAATAAAAACAGGAAACCCAGTTGGTTTGTGTTTGATTTTTTTTTTTTTTTTTTTTTTTTTGCTTATTAAATTTGAGCTTGTGAGTAACATCAATTAACATTCCATTCTTGCTGAAAGTTGGTATGTTCAAACAGGAAAATGTAGACAAATTATTTACTAGAGGAAAAGGAGAAAGGCAGTCATAAATATACAATTTTTCAGTATCTAGTTTATACTGCATGCTTTATATTTCCTATAGTGACATAAGTAAAACATATTAGCAGCTGAGAAAGACACTAAAACAAATTCAGACTTTATTTGAAAGAGTGACAGTTGGAATTTAATGGCAATAATAAAAGGTATGTTCCTACAAGGTACTGCATTTTAAAATTTCCCCACTCTTTTGTATTTTTCTATTTAAAGGAAATACTCATTTAATATAGTAATATGTCGATTTATATACACATGGTGACATATAAAAACCTGGAATCATAGTTTTTTAGACTGAACTGGTATGTATTTTTAGCGTCTCTTGAAGAGAAAGACTACACTCTTCTTCCTGGAAATACACATTTTTTAGTGGGTTATGTCATACAGGAACTGAGAATCAACTTAATTTGTGGAATGTTAAAGGAATTACAAGTTAACTGATTCGAAACTGACATCTTAAAACTATGAGAAATGCTAGTATTTTACTTATCTTTCAAAGCCTGACTCCAGGGGTACCCTTTCTAGTATCCTTTTCAGAAATTAATTTCTTTTTCTTCTCTGTTTCCAGAGTAATATTTTGAGTTTTTTTGTTTGTTTTTGTTTTTGAGACAGAGTTTCACTCTGTTGCCCAGGCTGGAGTGCAGTGGCCCTATCTCGGCTCACTGCAACCTCTGCCCGCCGGGTTCAAGCAATTCTCGTGTCTCAGCCTCCCAAGTAGCTGGGATTACAGGCCACCCCAGGCTAATTTTTGTATTTTTAGTAGAGACAGGGTTTTGCCATGTTGGCCAGGCTGGTTTCGAACTCCTGACCTCAAGTAATCCGTCCGCCTCAGTCTCCCAAAGTGCTGGGATTACAGGCATGAGCCACCGTGCCCGGCCTATAATACTGTTTTCTGTCTTGGTTTTAGTTATTTGGGAATTTTATTTATCGGGCCATAAGTTCCTCGAAGGCAGATGCTCATCTTATTCAGCCCTAACACACAGCACCTTGTTTATTTTGATAGGCACTCAGGAAATATTTTTCAGTGAATAAATTGACAAATGCTGACTTGCAGATATAAGCAGTTGAGTCATAACAAGAATAGAGAAGGAGCTATGTTATACATTTAATGGTCTCATTTGATGTGTGTCAATATTCCTCATAGCTACCTGGTAATATTAAGCTGAAGGACTTACTCCATATACCTTAAAATGGCTAAGTCCATTTTGCACCTTAGTCCTGATTGATTTATTGGGAGCACATATCTGTGTTCAAAATCATGAAAGCTATTAATACATGCTGTAGCTCAGTCTCAAGTTAGGAGTGAAAAGTTGACACAAACCCAAGTTCACAGTCTGTGTATTGTTTTTATTATAATCCTTTCTACTGCCTCATGAACAAATTACGTGTATGAATTGAACTTCCTGTCCTGAACAGAAAGCTGTAGAGATAGAGGAATGTAGCATTATTGTAATTCTACTTATTGGAAGACTTCCTTTAGCCCCTTGTGTTTTGTTATTAAAGCAAGTTTTAGAAGAAGAGTCGTATTCTTCTAAAATAATTAACATCCTCTAAATGAAAGAATGGGTGAATTACTAGACAACTTTTACTATCTATGTTAATATATATATATATTTACATAATAAATGATATTTCTATTTGAACAATTATAAAAGCTTATATTATTAGCTTCTTTCTGAAAACTTCAAAATGTTCTTACATATAGAACTTTGAGGGAGCAGTTAACAGTATTTATTTTCATTTTAAGTCCATGATCACCTGACAGATCCTGAAGTACTATTTCTCCTTAATTTCTGAGCCAGTATGCTCTATGCCAGTATTCAAGACAAGGCATCTTTTGGATTAATTGAGAAATTAGTTGTTCTAGACAGGTAAGCTTTCCAGGCATCTTAGGATATAACCCTTTATATTGTGATCTTTATTATTTTATTTTTCTAGTGAAAACAAGTTTCTTGTTAAGAAACACAAGTTTCATAAGTAGAGTATACTTCGTATGTTGGCCTTTGGTAGAAATTAATTTAGTACAGTAGCCTGGACCATAGTTGTAGCTGTAGGTGGTATGTAACATTGGGCCGAATGACTTATCTTGTCCTCATTTGATAAATTGAGGACTAATCAAAGAGTTAAATGTCCTTTGCCTAACTTTGCCAGGCTGCCTCCAACATGACATTCAGGTGTCTTTATGGGGTATTGGGTTCTTGCTGCTCAATATAGTGTCTTGTATGCACATGTAGCCATACAGAGTATTATACCTATTTCTTTAAAGGCTGTAGAATTAAGATGTGGATGGTAACAGTGTTTGCCTTGGTCCTAGGCAAGAGGGGCCCCTGGCCTGGATCTCATGCTTTAGAGAAGCCTACACTGGCCCTACTCCAGCCTTGTCTCCCTTCATGGAGCACACAACCCAGGGTGCCAAGGAAGCATGTCCCTTGAGACCTCCACCCCCACCCCATACCACACACAGGACATTGCAATTCCCTGACTAAATGGGAATGGCATGAGCCAATCCCCACAAGGGATGTTGCCACTTGTGTGTTCACTCCTAAGCCTAGAGGCAGCTGCTTGCAGCATATGCGCAGAGCTTGGACTTGCAGACTGGAGTATCCGTAAGCATGTGTATGAGGCCCCTTGTGGTTCAAAGAAGGAGTTGGAAATGTGAAGAGAAGTGGGGCCTATTATGCTTAACACCTGGCATGGGTTATTTTTATCAGAAAAGTTTCTCTGAAACCATGAAAAATTAACTTCTGTGACCTCTATTGAACTATTACATTTGTTCTCATTGGAAAACCAGTGAGAACAGGTTACAGGGGAGGTTCTTTCCGTTGTACATAGCTGATAGGTAAAAATCATGACACGTGAAGTTATATAATGTCTGTGGCAAAAGTGTTTCAATAATATACACATATTCGGTACAATGACTGTTGTGACTAGCTGAAATTATATTTAGAGTCACTCTGAAGTCAACATTTCTAAGTCCTTCTCATGTGAAATGTAGTGCATGGTGCAACTTATTTTTGTGAAGATAAGGGAAATAGAGACCAGCCACTCAGCCAGCAATTTCAGTCCTACCTCACTGTGCACCAGGTCTGACATGTCTTAGAGCAGAGCCAGGAACATCACCAGCAGCCCTGGTGAGGGCTCTGACAGTCGTGAAGCACTGTGACCAGCAAGCTCAGGAAGGGAGCAGTCTTGTCTTCCCATTTATGATGCAAAATCTTTAATTTTTTTTCTAAACCTAATCATACAGCTTGGAGGGGGATATCGTTGTCTTTGGATTTGGTGTTCTTGGAACTCTTTATCAACCATTTCATTTTGAAAAGCGAGGAAACTGCCATTCAAACAGGCAGTGTGACCAGCTTAAGTCTGAATTTACCAAATAGATTGTAAATGGCTTGGAGAATTCTAATGTTTATATTCCGGCTCTGGCCCACTATCCCCACTCCTCTTTTCTCCATACCAAAAATTCAGTACCCAAGAGGGTATCAAACTGTATTCTGTGGAACTCTCAGATTCTACAAAGGGTATTTAGAGGTTCCACAAATGTTTAGGAGTCCATTTTTTAAAAATATATTTTAAGTCTTGTTAAAATAATAAAACCACAGTGCAATCAAACTAGAACTCAGGATTAAGAAACTCACTCAAAACCGCTCGACTACATGGAAACTGAACAACCTGCTCCTGAATGACTACTGGGTACATAACGAAATGAAGGCAGAAATAAAGATGTTCTTTGAAACCAATGAGAACAAAGACACAACATACCAGAATCTCTGGGACACATTCAAAGCAGTGTGTAGAGGGAAATTTATAGCACTAAATGCCCACAAGAGAAAGCAGGAAGGATCCAAAATTGACACCCTAACATCACAATTAAAAGAACTAGAAAAGCAAGAGCAAACACATTCAAAAGCTAGCAGAAGGCTAGAAATAACTAAAACAGAGCAGAACTGAAGGAAATAGAGACACAAAAAACCCTTCAAAAAATTAATGAATCCTGGAGCTGGTTTTTTGAAAAGATCAACAAAATTGATAGACCGCTAGCAAGACTAATAAAGAAGAAAAGAGAGAAGAATCAAATAGATACAATAAAAAATGAAAAAGGGGATATCACCACCGATCCCACAGAAATACAAACTACCATCAGAGAATACTACAAACACCTCTATGCAAATAAACTAGAAAATCTAGAAGAAATGGATAAATTCCTCGACAAATACACCCTCCCAAGACTAAACCAGGAAGAAGTTGAATCTCTGAATAGACCAATAACAGGCTCTGAAATTGTGGCAATAATCAATAGCTTACCAACCAAAAAGAGTCCAGGACCTGATGGATTCACAGCCGAATTCTACCAGAGTTACAAGGAGGAACTGGTACCATTCCTTCTGAAACTATTCCAATTGATAGAAAAAGAGGGAATCCTCCCTAACACATTTTATGAGGCCAGCATCGTCCTGATACCAAAGCCTGGCAGAGACATAACCAAAAAAGAGAATTTCAGACCAATATCCTTGATGAACATTGATGCAAAAATCCTCAATAAAATACTGGCAAACCGAATCCAGCAGCACATCAAAAAGCTTATGCACGATGATCAAGTGGGCTTCATCCCTGGGATGCAAGGCTGGTTCAACATACGCAAATCAAGAAATGTAATCCAGCATATAAACAGAACCAAAGACAAAAACCACATGATTATTTCAATAGATGCAGAAAAGGCCTTTGACAAAATTCAACAACCCTTCATGCCAAAAACTCTCAATAAATTAGGTATTGATGGGACGTATCTCAAAATAATAAGAGCTATCTATGACAAACCCATAGCCAATATCATACTGAATGGGCAAAAACTGGAAGCATTCCCTTTGAAAACTGGCACAAGACAGGGATGCCCTCTCTCACCACTCCTATTCAACATAGTGTGGGAAGTTCTGGCCAGGGCAATCAGGCAGGAGAAGGAAATAAAGGGTATTCAATTAGGAAAAGAGGAAGTCAAATTGTCCCTGTTTGCAGATGACATGATTGTATATCTAGAAAACCCCATCCTCTCAGCCCAAAATCTCCTTAAGCTGATTAGCAACTTCAGCAAAGTCTCAGGATACAAAATCAATGTACAAAAATCACAAGCATTCTTGTACACCAATCACAGACAAACAGAGAGCCAAATCATGAGTGAACTCCCATTCGCAATTGCTTCAAAGAGAATAAAATACCGAGGAATCCAACTTACAAGGGATGTGAAGGACCTCTTCAAGGAGAACTACAAACCACTGCTCAATGAAATAAAAGAGGATACAAACAAATGGAAGAACATTCCATGCTCATGGGTAGGAAGAATCAATATCGTGAAAATGGCCATCCTGCCCAAGGTAATTTATAGATTCAATGCCATCCCCATCAAGCTACCAATGACTTTCTTCACAGAATTGGAAAAAACTACTTTAAAGTTCATATGGAACCAAAAAAGAGCCCGCATCTCCAAGTCAATCCTAAGCCAAAAGAACGAAGCTGGAGGATCACACTACCTGACTTCAAACTATACTACAAGGCTACAGTAACCAAAACAGCATGGTACTGGTACCACAACAGAGACATAGATCAATGGAACAGAACAGAGCCCTCAGAAATGATGCCGCATATCTACAACTATCTGATCTTTGACAAACCTGACAAAAACAAGAAATGGGGAAAGGATTCCCTATTTAATAAATGGTGCTGGGAAAACTGGCTAGCCATATGTAGAAAGCTGAAACTGGATCCCTTCCTTACACCTTATACAAAAATTAATTCAAGATGGATTAAAGATTTAAATGTTAGACCTAAAACCATTAAAATCCTACAAGAAAACCTAGGCAATACCGTTCAGGACATAGGCATGGGCAAGGACTTCATGTCTAAAACACCAAAAGCAATGGCAACAAAAGCCAAAATTGACAAATGGGATCTAATTAAACTAAAGAGCTTCTGCACAGCAAAAGAAACTACCATCAGAGTGAACAGGCAACCTACAGAATGGGAGAAAATCTTTGCAACACACTCATCTGACAGAGGACTAATATCCAGAATCTACAGTGAACTCCAACAAATTTACAAGAAAAAAACAACCCCATCAAAAAGTGGGCGAAGGACATGAACAGACACTTCTCAAAAGAAGACATGTGTGCAGCCAAAAAACACATGAAAAAATGCTCATCATCACTGGCCATCAGAGAAATGCAAATCAAAACCACAGTGAGATATCATCTCACACCAGTTAGAATGGCCATCATTAAAAAGTCCGGAAACAACAGGTGCTGGAGAGGATGTGGAGAAATAGGAACACTTTTACACTGTTGGTGGGACTGTAAACTAGTTCAACCATTGTGGAAGTCAGTGTGGCGATTCCTCAGGGATCTAGAACTAGAAATACCATTTGACCCAGCCATCCCATTACTGGGTATATACCCAAAGGATTATAAATCATGCTGCTATAAAGACACATGCACACGTATGTTTATTGCGGCACTATTCACAATAGCAAAGACTTGGAACCAACCCAAATGTCCAACAACAATAGACTGGACTAAGAAAATGTGGCACATATACACGATGGAATACTATGCAGCCATAAAAAGTGATGAGTTCATGTCCTTTGTAGGGACATGGATGAAACTGGAAACCATCATTCTCAGTGAACTATCGCAAGGACAAAACACCAAAACACCGCATGTTCTCACTCATAGGTGGGAATTGAACAATGAGAACTCATGGACACAGGAAGGGGAACGTCACACTCCGGGGACTGTTGTGGGGTGGGGGGAGGGTGGAGGGACAGCATGAGGAGATATACCTAATGCTAAATGACGAGTTAATGGGTGCAGCAAAACAACATGGCACATGGATACATATATAACAAACCTGCACATTGTGCACATGTACCCTAAAACTTAAAGTATAATAATAAAAATAATAATAATAAAACCAAAAACAGACAACTAGCTCATGCCACATTTTGACACAGTGAGAAACACTGGGTCATGAACTGGTGCCTCCTGGTTTTCTTTTTTTATGTAGACCTCAATACAACTTTTGCCACACTGTGCACCTGAATGTCTTATAAAGGTATCATTGCTTAGGAAAAATGAAGCATTCTCTTGATTCAGTCCTGTCTGTGTCCTCTCCCTTAAAATCACCCAAGTCCATAATTACAACAGCACATTCATTGTGCTGCTCTCACTGTACATGGGAATACTTTAAGGACCACCCAAGGCAATGCCAGTATTTATGTTTTTATACCACAGGTGATTGCCAACACCCAGGCAGTTAGAGCCAGCTACTCCCCAGGACAGCCATCATAAAGCCATCCATGGGTAGAGAGAAGTGTACCCTAAAATGAGGTCATTCTTTTTGGTACCTCAGTATCTTCCCCTCCTGAGATGAAGTCCAAAATTGACCTGCCTTCAATCGATGTCTTCTTTGCACTGAACAGTCTTAGAGTGGCCTGTCATTGTATTTTGGGGGCCTTTTTACAATCATTTAATGCTATTCATGAAGTTAGCATTTTTCCTTCAAATGTGTGTGCCAAACACACTCATATAGTTTAGAGAAAAATTCCTCTTTGTAGCATAATGGAAGAGTGGGAATATGTTCCCATCTTTTTAGTGACTTAATAAAATTCTCACTAAGTGAATTATATTCTTTCTCCAAGAATCTTTTTTTCCATATTGCCTTCACTAATAAAAGATATACATGTTCTGAAAACACCTTTTATTCCATAGAAATTACAAAAAGACAACAAGTAAATGTTAAACATAAGAAGACTTTTATTCGACAGCTGTACAAAGTACAAAACTTAATTTTGGAAATTTTTTAAAAATCTATAACTGATAAGATTCCCAATATTGCTTTATTTGAGATCATTAACTTATTTAATACCACAAGTATTACAAAAATTGCCAGGGAAAGCATGAGGAAGAATAGCTAATGAATGCTGGACTTGATACCCAGGTGATGGGATGATCTGTGTAGCTGACCACCATGGCACACATTTACCTATGTAACAAACCTGTACATCCTGCACATGTACCATGGAACTTAAAGTTGAAGAAAAAAAATTACTTACATCCCCTTCTTATACCTCTGATGATATTCCTTCCTTATTCTGACCTCAGTGTTGATAGCATTTAATAACACTAACGGAACCTCGTGGATTCAGAAACTTCTTGATAAGCCTAGGGGAGAAAATCAATGAAATGGAGTTGTGGCTTTCAGTCAACAAATAATTACTGATCACTTTCTGTGTGCAGACGCTGTCAGTGAAGCTGAGGGATGACGGTGAATGGAAATGGACAAAGTCAGAGAGCTTACAAGCGAGATGGAGAGATAGATCTGAATCAGATAGTCACACAAAGAAATGTCTAGTTAGAAACAGAGATAAATGCAATAAAGGAAAGGGATATGGTTTTATGAGGCCATATGATAAGGCTCAAGAACCTGCCTAGGCTAAGGGCCAGGGAAGCCCTCCCTCCTTACCCAGGTCAAAATGTGGGATGCTTAAAGAGGTCACCAGCATCCTCCTCTTGAACGCGCCTGGATGTGGGCCCTGTGAATGTGCGCGTCATGCAATTCGTGCTTGGGGTGTGTGTGTGTGTGTGTGTTTGGAATAACTCATTCAACGGCACCCAGTTGGCACCATCAAGTGACGAAGTGAAGCAGGACCAGAGATCGGAGAACAATGTCATCTTTTACAGGAGAAAATAAATTGTTTATGCTTGTTTCCTCTTCGTGCGTGTTGTATTTACTATGGAGACCTGGCAGGGTTTGTGCCTCGGCTTGGGCAGCCGAGTAGCTCACACAGAAGCCTCCAAAAGCTGCCAGTGCATACTGAATAAATCAAACCAAGAACATTACATGAGTATAATGGAAAAAACCCAAAGCCCCATCGCCTCGGCACCTCAGCGAAAGTGCAGGACACACCTCTGAAGCAGGAAGAGCTCCTGTGACTCCTTCCCCGCTCAACATCTTGCCGTGACACAACCAGGTCTGTTTTGCTAAAACATCCAGTTGCCAGTACATATTTCATAGTTAACAATGGAGTGTTTGTGCCGGTTTCGTTTTCACTTTCACCAGTGAGGGAAGTGGAACACAATGGGGGCAGTGCACAGAGCTGGGAACAGGACACGTTTTCTTTAGGATTCCCAGGGCTGGGTACATGGAAAATGCCAGAGCCAAAACAAACATGAAAACCCATCCAGATTCTCCATTGCGCATTCTCAGTGGTAATAAAACACATTTGAGTTACCATCTGATAGGTTAACTCTGCCTCCACGGTGAAGGCAAATATCGATGACCACTGTGAGAATTTCTGCCACGTAGAAAGAGAATGTATTCCATACTGCACAGAAAGCTGCTGTTGATGCGTGTGCATGCATGTGGCTATCTAATTGCACCAAGTGGATTTGCGAAGTGAATCAAATGACTGATTCCCTTGTTTATAAAAGATAGTCATTCATTTGACTCACCTAATTCTAGCTCCTTCATAAGTGGTCACTGTTGCGAATTAGTTCTGAACAAAAACAGTTCAACTGTAATGCTACTGCCTGGAGGATGTTTTACTCGGAGAAAGAGCCAGAAGTTCCTTGCTTTCCTCCTACATTTGTTCAGCCAGCATCTACCAGGGTATGACACAGAGAGAGTCTGGTTGTCTGTCTTTCTTTTCTTTTCTTTTCTTTTCTTTTCTTCTTTTTTTTCTTTTCCTTTCTTTTCTTTTCTTTTTCTTTTCTTTTCTCTTTCTTTTCTTTCTCTTTTTTTCTTTCTTTTTCTTTCTTTCTTCTTTCCTTTCCTTTCCTTCCTTCCTTCCCTCCTCCCTCCCTCCCTCCCTTCCTCCCTTCCTTCCTTTTTCCTTTCCTTTCCGCTTCTCCTTCCCCTTTCCCTTTACTTTCCCCTTTCTTTTCCTTGACCAGGTCTTGCTGTGTCGTCCAGGCTAGAGTGCAATGACACAGTCATAGCTTACTGCAGCCTCCAACTCCTGGGCTCAAGCCATCCTCCTGCCTCAGCCTCCCAAGTAGTAGGACTACAGGTGCACACCACCATGCCCAGCTACCTTCTTTTTTTTTTTTAGAGATGGGGGTCTCATTATGTTGCCCAGGCTGATCTCAAACTCCTGACCTCAAGCAATCCTCTTGTCTCAGCCTCCCAAAGTGCTGAGATTACAGACATGAGCTACCATGCCTGGGCCTGTTTTTCATATGGACACCCTATATGATGCCATTCAAAATCTCAAAAGCCTGAGGCCAAATTGGATATAAAGACTAAGCGTTGTCTTAAGATTAATGAGACCATATGCTTCAGAAAGGTTTTGCAGGTAAAGGGCTTCTCAGGTATCCAGAAGATGAAAAAACATTTTGCCTCCTACATTTAACATTTTTGGGAATATGCCCCTGTGCTGGTTTAGGGGCTTGTCTGAAGAGTTCTATTTAATGAGATAATTCCATCTCCCCTAAATTTGCTTAACTCAACGCAAATGTTATATTCATACTCAAAGGAGTATGAGACATGGTCCTTGGAATTGAATATAAAGCAACATTTCAATAACTTGGATTTTTGTGTCCTCTTTAATTCTTTGGACATGTGAGCTGCTTGTATTTTAGAGCTGTCACTGCTTCCTTGTAAGGAAAGGAGAGGTGACAATATCTTTATTTTGCTTAGGCTTTGATAATATCATAGTGTAAGTTTCTGAGTCAAGATAATGTTTCTCAAATTCTGTAACATTGGCCATATCCATTTTTATTCACTCAGTCCAAATAATACGTTATGTATTTTAGCATTTCCCACAGTGCCTTCCTTGCACGAGATGGGCACTTGAGTACATGGTGAATAAATGAATGAATCTTTATGATTATCTAGTGCCTGGAGAATGAATTGCAACTCTACAGCATGACATACAAAGTTTTTTGCAATTCAGCTCCAACCTACCTTTCTGTCCTTCCATCACTTCTACCCAGAGTGGTAAGCATATAACATAAGCACATATTCTTTATCAGTTTTTCACTATTCTTTGAACTTAATTGCTTTCACAACTCCCTGCTTTCACAAATGAATCAATGAATGGATTTCCTACTCT
Source organism: Symphalangus syndactylus (assembly GCF_028878055.3). Taxonomy (NCBI): domain Eukaryota; kingdom Metazoa; phylum Chordata; class Mammalia; order Primates; family Hylobatidae; genus Symphalangus; species Symphalangus syndactylus. Next base: position 108,258,300 of record NC_072425.2, read on the forward strand.
GCATTCTCCATGTTGCTGCTTGTGTCATTGCATCATCAATTATAAGCATCCAAAAAAATTTTTTTTAATTTGTTTTAGACACAACTTTCAGCTAATCTTCCCAATTGCCTGCGTCACTCCTTGATAATAACTTGAGCTCTGAGGGAGTAACATTTACACTTTGAATGTCTGTCTGGGCAGCCATTCATAACCTTCAGATAATTATTGTGCTTCATCCTTCTTTATTTGAGATCACAAACCTTGCCAGATCTCCTGACTTGTGCACTTAGATGTTCTGTATGTTATGCTTTTATTTTAAAACTAAGATCCTTTGGGATCTTTGGAGAAACCATAGTGTCCCAAAAAGGGGTTGAAAATGTCTGCATTGTAGTTTCCCTTAGTCATTTTATCTAGTCCATTTGGGTCCTTGAGAAGATTAAATTTGTGTTCCTGTTGTCTGTATACGTCTCTCCAAAAGTTGAGCTCAGACTTTTATATGATTACTTTGTAGTGCCGGATTTTCTGATGCATTTATTGACTTTATTGCTAATCTTCCCAGTGCATTTCTAAATGACAGTCTTTTTGGCTGCTGAACCCTTCCTCTTATTGCTCCTGCTTTCTGCTTTCCTCCTCTCTAGGGATTGAAACCCAGGGTGAGTGACATTGTTGCACCCAGCATCTATCTACAAGGATACTGATGATTTTTAAATCCTTCATAAATTTGATTGTTGAACTTTACTGTTGGCTGTGGAGGAATAATCTACCTTCAAATCTCAGGGAAGCATCCAAAAGAGAAAAGGGGAAAGTGTAGGAGAATTTACTTTAGTGCTGCTCATATATTTATTTTGAAGGCTGGCAGAATCTAAAAATGAGGCCGTAAATTTAACAGCTCAACCATAAAAACCCCAAAATAAGAGAGAAAAAGCTCTATTACTTCAGGTTTGGATACTGATATAAAGTTACAAGATTTATTTTCCTCTTCTGTCTTAAATTCTTTTTAAAAAATTTCTAGCGCTGTCCTTCCCTTTCTTTTTTCCCATTTCTATTTTTAATAATTACCTTTTTAAATGTTACCAGTGCTTTGAAATGTATGGAAGTGTTTTATAAATACATGGCTGGCATATTTCAGTTGATAGATTTCATGGTGATGTTAAATACTATCTGCACCTTATGTAACGCTGGATGATTTCAGTGAGGTAGGGACGGCACATGGTATCAGTTCTTGTGGGAAAATATGCTTCAGTGGCTTACTGGCACTGGTTTTGGAATGTGGCATTTAAAAGTACCTTTTTACAGTGGGAAAGAATTCTGTCAAGAATAAACAGTCTGACCTTGTTAAATGGGCCAAAGTCTGTCTGTAACCTAGTTCCAGAAAACTAGCTTTTACTAGTTTAGAAAAAGCAGATTAGAAAAAAAAAAAAAAAAAAAACTGTGAAACTTTTATGAAGTAAAGCATTTAAAAGTTACTATCAAGAATGTGAAATAAATTCCTGAAATGATGGTCTTCACATATATTCATGAGAATGTCCTTACCTGTCTATAAAATCCCATTTTTGCAGAATGGATGAAAGATCAAGATTACAGTTAGTCAGAAAAGCAGATTTTCTTTTTCCTGGAAAGACAAGACTGGCACGTAGAAGGGAGCTGTGCGAACAGTGATACAGCATGGACCACTGTGGGAAACAAGCCCGCTTGGGGAGGTGAAGGAGTAAAAATTCCCAGTGACTCCCCATTGGCCACACACTCAAGTCTGTATACTCTGAGCTCTGGAATGCAGCAGGCAGCTGTTCCTAACCTTTCTCTCCATTCTTGCTTTCCCACCCACACCAAACCCATCTCCACAAACCCTATGATCTTGCCATCCAGACCTTTTTGCTCCTTCTTGAAAAATCATGCCATTAGATTTTATGCTTCCGTGTCATTAAACATTCTCTCTGCTTAGATTGCCTTTCCCATTCCCAGCCTAACAATCTCCTACTCATTCTTCAAGACTCAGATGCCACCTCTGAAGTCTGCCCAACTCCCCAGGATAAAGTTAAGTACCTACCCTCCCGTGCACTTTTTATTTGCCTGTAATATAGTAGTTCTCATATGGTAGTATCCCCATTTGTTTGACTTCTGTCTTCTATTTTTAAAAGACTAACATTGCAAAATAGCCATTTCAGCACTTTAGGTAACAACACGCAGGCACATGGTAGCTGCTTAGTGAGTGTTTATAGAGTATATGTGGTGGTAAAATAGGAGGTTTCTGAGTAGAGGAGATAGAGGAGGACTGAGGTTGAGAAGGGATGCTGTTCTTTAAATATCGACTTCCCTGAAAGGTGCCATTGTGGTTTGTATCTGCATCCATCTTGAAATTTAAACACCAAGAATTAAACTTATTTTGTTAGTCACTTTCATTGCTAAAATCTTGTGTTTATATTTAGAAGATATTCTGGAAAACCAGTTACTGCATTTTACACAAATACATGACTTAGTCAGCTGGTTGGATATTGTCAAGAGTGCACAAGATCTCAGTGATACTAGTTCTTTTTTTTTTTTTTTTTTTGCTTTTTTTGAATTTTGAGGACTTAAAACAAATTGACTTGGTATTTAAAGTTATATTTCTTCAGCTTTCAGTACAGAGAAACAGAGTAAATGGAAGCTTAATCAGTGATACTTGTTCTAATCATAACCACTTTTAATGTTAAATGACTAATTTATCAATATTAATTTAAGTCAGGGAACATTTTTAATGGAGTTATAATAGAAACCAAATCTTGGGTTCAAAAAACCAATATAGCTTTAATAAAACTGCATAAATGTTTTAAAAAATCAAATATGTAAAATCAAGTAATTTGCATATGGGCTTTGGCAAAGTTTTTCAAAAGCTGCCTATGCATTTAAAATATGATTTACTAGATTAAGATGCATTTTAAAAGACTTTACAGGTTTATGTATATTATGTCAAACTACTTACACTGTCTGGCCACTGTAGTTTTTACTTGATATACATTCAAAAATATTGTATTAGGAAAAGCCACAGATAGCCCATTGTGAATTGTAAAGTGTTAATGTCAACCGGGCACAGTGGCTCACACCTGTAATCCTAGAACTTTGGGAGGCTGAAGCAGGCAGATCATGAGGTCAGGAGTTCGAGAGCAGCCTGGCCAATATGGTGAAACCCCATCTCTACTAAAAAAAATACAAAAATTAGCCAGGCGTGGTGGCGCATTCCTGTAGTCCCAGCTACAGGCTGGGGCAGGGAGGCTGAGGCAGGAGAATCGCTTGAACCCAGGAGGCGGAGGTTGCAGTGAGCCAAGATCACACCGCTGCACTCCAGCCTGGGAGACAGAGTGAGACTCCATCTCAAATAAATAAATAAATAGGATTAATATCTAGAGAAAAGAGAAACTCACATGTTCTTATACCCAAACTGTCCACTGTCATGCCTTTTATTGGCAAGTATATGTTAAAAATGTAGCACAATATTTAAGATTTTGACAAGATTGAATAGTCCATTTAAAGTAAGAAAAGCTTTCAAGAGTGACCTCAGCAATTTTACACAAGTTGAAATAAAATCTTGTTTTTATCTTTTCTTTGTATTTATTGTTCTATCTTTATTTCTATAAGGACTTCTTGGTTTTAGGATGTGGGGCTGAAAAACTGCATTTAAAGGTCATGTTGCTGCTGCTATATGCACAGTACAATTTGTATTTTCCATCAGCTTCATCATTTGTAATTTTTGTACTCCTGTTTTTAAAGGCATCAAATTTTTTCAGTAGTTGATTATAGTTCTCAAGTATTGTTAGTCCCATACTATTTTAGAAAAACAAGATATTCATCAATTGCTTTATTTTTAATTCACATGCATTTACTCAGTAATTTTGTTTTTAGAAATTTGGTCTCAGGAGACAATTTTTTAGAGAGAAATAGCCCCATTTATAAGATAGCGTTCACCAAATCCAGTGGCATTTTTTGCAGGTTCTTCCACATTCACTTTGTAACATTTGTATATGCAAGTCCCCACTCCCTTAAACTCTCACGGTTTTTTTTGTTTTTTTTTTTTTGGTTCTTTTTTTTTTGAGACAGAGTCTTGCTCTTTCGCCCAGGCCAGACTGCAGTGGCGCTATCTCGGCTCACTGCAAGCTCCGCCTCCTGGGTTCATGCCGTTCTCCTGCCTCAGCCTCCCGAGTAGCTGCGACTACAGGTGCCCACCACCACGCCTGACTAATTTTTTGTATTTTTAGTAGAGACGGGGTTTCACCATGTTAACCAAGATGGTCTCGATCTCCTGACCTCGTGATCTGCCTGCCTCGGCCTCCCAAAGTGTCACGATTCTTTCTTCAGTTTTTTTATCTGCATTCTTTCATTGCTAAAATTATTTTAAAATTTGAACATTCCACCAGTGTGGTGGTGGTTAACGCATGTAATTCCACCACTTTGGGAGGCTGAGACAGGCAGATTGCTTGCACCCAGGAGTTTGAGAACAACCTGGGCAACATGATAAAACCTTGTCTCTACAAAAAATAAAAAAATTAGCTAGGCATGGTGGCATGTGCCTATAGTCCCAGTTACTTGGGAGGCTGAGGTGGGAAGATCGCTTGAGCCCAGGAGGTAGAGGTTGCAGTGAGCTGAGAGATCACGCCACTGCACTCCAGCCTGGGTGACAGATAGACACTCTATCTTAAAATAAAAAATAAAAAATAAATTTAAAAATTTTTTTTAAATTGAACATTCCAGGTGGGTAAAAAAATGAAAAGGGAAAATCCTCAATGATCCTTCCTTCCAGAAAAAAAGCCACTATTAACAGTTTGTTAAATGAACTTTTATACTTTTTTCTACTTGTATACAACCCTCAGTATGGGTGTGCATGAGGGTGGATGTGGATGTGCCTATAATAGTATACATACAGGTTTTCTGTTTGTTTGGGATTTCTTGTTTACTTGTGTCCATTAATTTATCCTAGGCATTTTGTCCATATCTAACGTATATTAGCCTGTTATTCTTTTTCTTACTTTCACTGTGTAAATTTACATAATATTTTTACCCAGTCTCCCAGGATGAACACTTGGGTAGTTTCTCATTTTTTGGCTGCAGTGAACATCTTTGGGCTTATGTTTTTTCACTGAAATACTAATTTTTTTTAGGATAATTATTTAAGAAATGGTACTACCAGGACAAAGGACAAAGAATGCACATTGAAAAATTTGATAATGCCAAATTGTTCTCCAAAAGGGTTTCAACTCCCACTCCTGCACTCCTTAACTGAATGTGAGAGAGCTCACTGCTTTGTCTCTCCTGAGTGCCTCTGGCCATTGCCTTTGCTGGCGCTTTCTGCTCTTCCTGTCCTCTAAAAAAGCATCCAGCATGTTCTGACTTCAGCCCTTTCTATGTCTGAGTCAGGTCCATGGCTGTAACTTTCATCTCCCTGCAGAGATGTCCAAGTCATCCATCTGCCCGGGTCTCCTCTGAGTATCAGCCTTCATCTCTACTTTTCCCCACCTCTCCATCTGGTGTTCCACAGCAATAGAAACAGATCGTAACAAAAAGATCACTCATCAGCTTCTCCTTTCCTAGGCAATTCTGCTTTGGTTTCCTTTGTTTAACTTCATTACTGGTAATCACCAAAGCTAGAATCTTCAGATTTTTTTCTGGACCCATTTATAACATCATATATTTAGTTACAAATATAAAATATCCAATCAAAGTGTCTTGAATAATAATAATGTTTAAATCTGATATAAGAAGTCTGGAGATAGATAATTCTGCAATTGGTGCTGTTGGTATCATCTTGGTTCCGATAACCAAATATTGGGAAAATTCCATTCCTTCTTCTTTGGTTAGTTGATTGTGTCATCCCTCAGGGCCTCAAGATGGCTGCCACAACTTCAAAAGCATTATATCACATACAACAGTATTCTAAGCAGTAGGTGAGGAAGCAGGGGCCAAAAAGGGTTTTATTGTCTCTTTAATCAGGGAAGACAATCTTTTCCAAAAGCTCTTTTCAAACTTCCGCTTTGGGTTTCATCACTCATAATTGAATCCCATACCTACCCATCGACCAATCAGTCTGTAGATAAGCATATTGCTACCCAAAAGAAAATCAGGTTATGCTAGCCAGGAAAGCAGGAGATGGCTGTTGGGTGAACAACGAATGTACAGGCCCTTCATTAATCTAGAGATACACCCCCACCAAGGCAGCAGGGCTACCATATAGGCAGCAACATCTGCTGTTGGTTTCTTTCAGAGGTGCACTGATGTATTCACCAATCTCTAATAAAATGTTTTATAAAGCACAGTGCTTTTTTCCTTACGTGCTCCACATATGTTGAAAGCAGAAAGCTTTAGAGTTTCATGGAAATGTTGATTAGACTAAGAATGATTGCTTACCACACCCACCAGGACTATGATTCCTTAGATTCCTTAATAATAGCAATCAGCAAACACTTTTTGAGTATGAGCCATCCACCAGCAATCAGCAGGTAACATTCTTCTCATGCAAATTCAGGAAGCTAAGGATTGCTTTTAAAAACAGTGAGGCACTAAGAAAAATTATGTTAAACTAAGAACTTTTAAAAAGATGTGAATTTCATTAATATTATTTATGTAATTTATATTACTTAAATAGTATGTTCATTATTAATATATTCATATGATTAAAAGTAATATTCAGTATTTGGATGCATAAATAAAATACATATATGTATATATGTGTATGTTCTTTTAGTTACATATATGTATATGTAAATCTGAAGTTGCCTCTACAACTCTTACCTAGCCAGATAAACCCTGATGAATCTAGGAGACAAGCATTGTTAGATCTAGGAGAGTCAGGGAAGGCTTCTCAGAGGAGCTAATTTTTGAGGCAGGCTTACAAGTGAGGAGGAGTTTGCCTGGCAAAGCACAGGGAAAGGTGTGTTCTAGGTATGGGGTTGAGAAACATCAGCTCATGTTCACACACACAATGGCAAAGCAGCAAGAAGTATATGGGTTGTTGAGCAGGGTGTTTTAAAACCTTTTTTACCCTAAAAAAAAAAGTCTACTACAATGTGATGAGTGGATTGGTAGGGAGGATTTGGTGTGAATTAAGAAATTGATGGCAGGGAAACCAGCGTGGAGGCTGTTTTAAGAAAGATGTGTGACGAGGGACTACGTGAGAGCAAGAATGAGATGGGACAGAAACTGGAGGCTGTTAAATGTAGATCCGGGGAAAACATGTTCATGTCAAAATCTGATATGAAATTTACTTTATGAGATAAATAAGAAATAAAAATATATTTATTTAAATCAAATAAGTATCTCTGGTCATAATTGCCTTCATACTGTACTGTTGTGGATGTGTCCTGACACATGCTCAGAACATAGTAGCCACTACTGATGTAATCACTACTATTTTTACTGGCAGTGGTATTGAATATGTATAGTAATTTCTCCTGGTATGATTAACATTTTTATGCAAAACGGAACAAATTTTTAATGAAGATTCTCTATACGACATCTCACTAGTAGTTGTATAAATCAGAAATTTTCTAGTGGTTTAATGTTAATCCCAATTGTAATTCAGATGAATCTATCATAAAATGACTTTTTTTTTCTTTTACAAACAGAGCCTTTTAAAAAATATATTTCTTTTTATCAGGACTTAAATAATAGATGTTTTACTTTATTGGGCCTAAAGTGCCAGTGACATGGTTATGTTTTAATTAATTAGCCACCTATCTTTCTCATTCTCCTTTTTCCTCCACATAATCCAGATTTTGCTAAAGTTGGCAAATTGTATACCTCACTTGTGGTCATTATATGACTAAACCCTAATGAGGGTTATGTAATGTAAACAGCCACAAAATACCATAATTTACTCTTTTCCTTAGACAACAAGCACCTTGAGGGAAGAAACGGGCATCACATAGATTATGCTCACCAAATAGCAATTGGTAATGATGATGCACTTTGAAGCTGTTTATGTCTATTATAAAAGTAATATATACTCATTATAGTCAAATTTGTGTGGTCTTGGTTTATCTCCATTCTCCATTCTTGGTTCACCTCATCCATTCATTTCTCAAAAATGGTAACACAGATTAGTTTCTCAATTTCGAAAGTCAGATAATCAAACTGGGGTTTCAAAGAAAGTTGTAAATTAGTAAAGAAAAGCATCAAATTTTTTTTCAGCCCTTTTTAGATTTTTCTCTCCTTGGGGCTAATTACCTTCATTCACCCTTCTTCCCTCACTATTCCTAAAGAATAACAAGTTTAGAAATTAGATATTGGGTATAATCCAGTAAGAGTCTGTTCAGTTTGAGGATTTTTTAAACAACTAAATATGCCTAAAAATTTCATCATCACCACTGTGTGTCTTCCTCCATCTGCTCATCTGCTGCCCATAATATCATACACTTGATAATGGCTGTTTCTCTTAAGAGAATAGTGTCATGTTCTTGAGGCCAGAGATTGTTAAGTTGGAAGAATCTGGGAAGACAGCAGAATTTAAAACACTATGTACCTAGCATTCTTTCTAATACTACATTTATTTATCGTGTGAGGGAGAAAGAGACTGTGAGTGTGTGTGTGTGCACATGCACGCACGTTTTCTATATCTCATCAGGTATTTGTGAATAAATAGTTCACACCCTTCCAAGAGAATAAGTCCTTTCTTTTCTTTAAACAGTGACTCCATTGATCTTGTTTTAGAATTTCTTCCCTCGTTTCTCACTTCCTTCTTGGCAACATTGTTTTTGAAGTCTTGAATTCATTCAAGTGTTCCTGGAATATTACTTTTTCTCTCCTACCATTTTCAAATATAGACAAAGAGATAATTTTTTTTGAAAAATGTTGCTTCCTTCAAAAAGCAGTATAACAGCTATTATACATAGTATAATACCACAGTACGTGGTTAAAGGGACATATTCTGGAACCAGATCTTTTATACAAAGTTATTTTGCAACTTAACAAGCTGTGTGACCTTAAATAAATTCTTTAGCCTCTCTGTATCCTGGGTTTCTTCTCTGCTAAAATAGAGAAAATGACAGTACCTATCTTAATAGGATTGTTGTGGGAATTAAATGAGTTAATATGTGAAAAAGTAAAGTCCTATAATTAAATTATGTAATAGTAATACTCATTTTTGAACCTGAATATGAAGACAGGTAAAGAAATGAATATAAACCAGTGAAACCATTTTATTACTGTTAATCAGTTACTTAGAAATCACTTTTACTAAAGTTTAGATTACTAACATCTTAGGGAGACCATTCTCTCTTTTTTCATTATTATTTCTCAAAAGAGAGAATGTTTCTGGTATTCCTGAAATGAGTATATTGAAGAAATCTTTCTATTATCAGTTATTTAAACAATGTTGAAGTCTGGGGAAAAATAAAATATATTTTTTCCAAGGCTACACACGTATCTATTCTTCGAATACAGGAAATTGAATGCACAAATCCAGACAGTTGCAGAATTTTCACTGAGAGTCTAAGAATGGATGAGTGTGTTATTGTGAATGGACTGTATAGGCAGTATTAATTGCTTTGCTTTCAGGCACCATATCTCAGTGTGACATGTCAGAGTCCCAGAAATCCAGTGCTGTTTCTTCAGTCTTTGTTCCTTGCTTACTTTCAACCACTAGCCAAGTAGTTGAGGATGGCACAGAAAAATTGAGTTGTGGCCCTGTAGCACAGACCTTCATGGTTGTGCTTTTCTTCTTTACCACCCACAGGACAAATTCTACAAAGACAAGAAAATTGTTCTTCATGAAGAACATTTTGTGTATTTAATCTCTATAGAGTGGAAGGTTGATGACTGGAAAGTAACAGCTCATTAATTATGAAAGTAAATTTCTTTCCCTACTGTAGTCAAAATTAGCTTTTTTAAAAAGACAGGGTCTCACTGTTTTGTCCAAGCTGGAATGCAGTGGTACAAACACAGCTCACTGTGCAGTCTCAGCCTCCTGGGCTGAAGGCCATCCTCCCGCTTTGGCCTCCCAAAGTTCTGGGATTACAGGTGTGAGCCACGACTCTGGCCAAAATGAGCATTTTAATGTTATTTCTGTACTGAGCCATTTTGTATTCCACCGATCACTTTCTCTTGGGAATAGTTGGTAGTTAATATTCAGAAAGGTTCATTTCCCAAATAGGTTAGATTATTCTCCAGTGAATAAGTGACTCATTGTACTATGGATTAGGAATTAATGTCACAGATAACATACATTTCTTTCACATAGTCTACTTAACATGTGTCATCTAAGAACTCTTTCAGCTATTAACCTTTCAAAAAAGTTAAAAGAAATTCCTGAGGCTTTCAGCCCAGCCCTTGTATAACCTGCACTGTCTTGTTTTGTTTTACAAAGCCATGCAGGAATGCCCCCTATTCAGAAAAGGAGTTGGTACCTAGACTAATAACTGAGTAGCACATTCAACCTGCAATTCTGGAAATTTGTATTTAGCATTTCGTACAGTTGCTTATTCTCTAATTTAGTCTATAAGAACATTTGTCTTAATACTGCTTTTATCTATCTAGTGCCCAATTCAGGATTCAGTTAAGCCACAGTACCATCTCCAAAGAAAACGTACCCTGGCTTTTTTCAGATTCAAGGTAAAGGTGTGGTTTGGCCACATAAGTAGTGTTGTATAGAAATGTAATTCAGGAGCTTCTGCAACATGACCTGACTGGGATCTACCTTTCTTTGGATGCTTCCTGCTCTGAACGCCCACAGCACTTCTTAAGCCACCCAGTTCATCCTTTACATGAAACCTTTCACTCTCTACTTAGGTTTCATGTGATTTCCAATTTTTTTTAATGCTGCTCAAAGCTCTTTGAGACCAGGAACAATGATTTGTGTTTGCTAAGCATGCCTTAGCATGGACCCAAAACCTAGGAGAAGGTTGGTCACTTGGTGAACAACTACTTGTTATATGCTTCCTCTCTTGGTGCCTGAAGGACCTCATAGTAAAAATACTTTGGATATTCTGGATATTTTGTTACTCTTTTGTGTATATATGGAATTCTAAGTACACAGTATACTAATGAGGTAAAGAAATTTTCATAGAAGCAAAAACCAAGAGAGTTTACCACCACCAAGAATTTTCTAAAAGGTGTACTTCAAAAAGAAAGAAAATAATCTCAAAAGGAATGCCTGAGATGCAAGAAAGAATGTCGAGTGCATAGATTGGTAAAAATGTCCAAATAGATTCTTAATCACAGTAAATGTAAATGGACAAAACTCACCAGTTCAATGGCAAAAAATGTTAGATTAGATTTTTTAAATATTTCTCTAAAACCAAGTCTTTGCTTTTTCAAGAAACACCTAAAACTGATCCTCTGTTGAAGGGAACATAAAATGATACTCTACTTTAGAAAATAATTTGGTACTAACTATACAGTTTAACATGCTTATACCATGAAACCCTGCAATTCCATGCCTTTAGTTACATACCTTAAATTCTTGCACATGTGTGCCAAGAGTCATATTCAGGAATACTCTGCAGCATTGTTTGTAATACCAACACTCCAAGCAACCCAAATGTTCATATACAAAAGAATGATTAAATTGACACTGGTATATTCCCACAATAGAATTATACAGCAGTGAAAATTAAAAAATGAATGAGCTATAGCTACAGGCAATAACATGGATGAATATTAGCAACAATATTGAGGGGAATAAAACAAAATGAAAGTTATAAAGCATATGGAATATGTATAAAGCAAAACTAAATATTATTTAGGTGTATTTATAGATAAATCTAACATTTTTTAAGGAAGGAAATGAAAAACATGAGACTTAGGATAGTGGTTGCCTGTAGGGGTAAAGAGAAGTAAAGAAGCAAGGGAAGAGAAATAGAAATACAGAAGAACAAAAGAGAGAGGAGGGCTCTGAGCACCCAAGTAGCTATCAAATCATTAAAGCCTTACGTCTACCTCTCGAGTTCTTCTTTAGATCCATACTCTTATTTAACATTTCTTCAAATTTTGCTATAGTTTCTGCTGGCCAGGCACCGAGCTGAGAGTGTAGAAATTAATGAGATATATAAAATCTCCCCTCATTCTTGTCAGGAAGGCAGATGATAAAAAAATTAATATATTAGATAAAATCTCTGGGGCCCAGCAGTGCAATAGAGTGTGATACACCGGGAATCTATTTTAGAGGGAGAGGGTGGTCAAAGAAGGTCTTTTGCACAGGAGATGAGGGACAGAGCATGCTAAGATTCAGGAGAGCATTCTAGTCACAGGGAGCAGCAAATTCAGAGGCCCCAAGGTAGGAGGGAGTTTGGTCTGTCCAAGGAAAGCAAGAAGGTCAGTGCAGCTGAGGCAGAGTAAGTAGGAAGGAGAGAGGTCAGGGCTGAGATTAGGGAGGTAGTCTGAGGCCCCTCTGTGGGGGACCTGGTAAATTGTTTGAATTCATTTTGAAGTGTAATAGGTCCATATTAGAAGCAGAAACTAGAAAAGGAGTTAGGCTGATAAACATAGGGATCATAACAGCAGGAAAAAGGCAATTGATAATAAGACACAAGCAAGAAAAAATTTAAATGATTAAAATAATACACTTGCAGAGCTTACAGAGAGAAATGTAAGTAATCTGAGAAATCTAGTTACATCTAAGTCTTCATTCATCTTACCAGATAAATGAAATGTTAAAATTTTGGTTGCTTGCATACGTAACACACAGATACTCTTTTTATAACACATTCCTGTCATAAAACATGTGATGTTTATCTAGAGAATTGAGAATACTTGTTTTGTGCTTTGATTACTTAACCGTAGGTCATATTGTAATGATTAATGAGGTCATTTGAAATGTATTTTTACCCATATTGAGATTTGCAGTATGTGTATGAAACATGTCATATTATTAGTTATGCAGTATAAAAAGAGAATTTTTAAAAACATGTCATTGCTTATGACTAAAATTATGATCAGAAGTGGATTTACCTGTGTCTAGTGAGTTTTAAGCTTCAGAGTTCCTCACTTTCAGCCCCCATCACATACCAAGGTTATGGGAGAGGCTCTAGCAATATGGTCATCTGGTCTTTTTTTTTTTTAATTGTGGAAGTGAGCTATTTTAAATGCAGCTGATTAACCTTCCACCCCACCCATCACAGTTCTCATGTCAGGTGGCAATGGAGTGACCATGGGCATTTTTGAGCTCTGGCTAAGGGGATGTTGAGTTCATTTGGGTTTTATAAGCTCTATGTGGGGTTCACTGGTTACATATATATCAATGGTTCTCAATTAGGGATGATTTTATCCCCCAGGGGACACTCATTGATGCCTGGAGACATTTTGGGTTGTTACAATATGGGGGAGAGGGATGTTGCTACTGGCATCCAGTGGATGGAAGGCTAGGGATACTATTAAACATCCTGCAATACACAGGACAGCCCCCTGCAGTAGAGAATTACCCAGCTCCAAATGCCAAAAGTGCCCAGATTGAGAAACCCCCTAACATAGTTATGCCTGGCTACCCCAGTGTAGAAATTGCCTCCAGGAATTCACTCCCACCAGCACTGTGCTGACTTACCTGGGATTCAGAGGTCATTTCACAATATGACCATGTCCTATGGTCTCTGACACCAAAGTCTGTGGGTAGTGGAGGAGAAACAAGGTTTGAAACATACTGAGCCAAAGGCTAGTCTGAGGAGAATTCTTCAAGGCAACAGACATGTACCTTGATAGCAAATGTTTCTATTCTCATCAATGCCTAGTTAAGATGGAAGTTTTTTCATAAGAAGAAAATATATTTGAGGCTGAGCATGGTAGCTCATGCCTGTAATCCCAGCACATTAGGGGGCCGAGGCAGGTGGATCATCTGAGGTCAGGAATTCAAGACCAGCCTGGCCAATGTGGCGAAATCCTGTCTCTACCAAAAATACAAAAATTAGCCGGGCATGGTGGTGCACACCTGTAATCCCAGTTACTCGGGAGGCTAAGACAGGACAATCACTTGAACCCAGGAGGCGGAGGTTGAAGTGAGCCGAGATCATGCCACTGCACTCCAGCCTGGGCGACAGAGTGAAACTCTGTCTCAAAAAAAAATAAAATAAAAAAATAAACAATATACTTCATAATGCAACATATTTAATGATAGAAATAACCATGCAATTTTTCTTCTATAAGGAATCAGCCTTGTAAGAATCAGCCAAAATAGATTTTATCAATATTCTATTTGATGATGGCTAAAACATGTAGCACTACCACCAACAGTGAGCACGTGTTAAGTGACATGTTTTCTGCATCACAGCTGTCGATAAAAATAATTTTTGATCAACCATGTTATCTTCCTATAGAAAATATTTCAAAAATTGCTGTCAGATGAAAGGCAGTCAACGAATATGTGCCCAAAAATAACACAGGGCAAGTGAGTTTCCTAGTGGAGGTGTCCGTTTATTAATCAAAATATTGTGATTTTATTTCTGCATTTTGTGGTATTTGTCGGCTTTTTAGAAGTGTGCAAGGTGCTCACTTCGGCAGCACATGTATTAAAATTGGAACGATACAGGGAAGATTAGCATGGCCCCTGCGCAAGGATGACACGCAAATTCGTGAAGCATTCCATATTTTTTTTGGCCGGGCGCGGTGGCTCACGCCTGTAATCCCAGCACTTTGGGAGGCCCAGGCGGGCAGATCACGAGGTTAGGAGATCGAGACCATCCTGGCTAACACGGTGAAACCCCATCTCTACTAAAAATACAAAAAATTAGCCGGGTGTGGTTGCAGGCGCCTGTAGTGCCAGCTACTCGGGAGGCTGAGGCAGGAGAATGGCCTGAACCCGGGAGGCGGAGCTTGCTGTGAGCCGAGATTGCACCACTGCACTCCAGCCTGGGCGACAGAGCGAGACTCTGTCTCAAAAAAAAAAAAAAAAGTGTGTAAGCTTTAGGCTCCACAAACCAGAGATTGCCCCTGTTAATGATGATATTAGGTTTGTATTTTAATCAAGTGAATAAACCTTTGAATGTGAATTCCATCAGTGCATCTCTACAACATATACTTGCAAATTAATCTGTGTTTTTCTGTGCTCATCTTCACTTCTGAGTCTGTAGCCTTGGAGTCAGTGGTCTTCTAATCTCACTACCTGGGCGCTTGATTCCATCCACTTTGATCCTCTCCAGATCCTGGTTCCATCATGTCTCTGCTGCCCCCATGCCTTCAAGCACAATCTGTAACCGCTGTTTTCCAAAGAAGCCTTAAAGGGGCCAGAGGTTCTGGGCAGAGTTAGAGGCAAGTGGGAAAGGCATGGTAGGCAGAGAGAGCAGCTTCAGTTGGCTCTGTCGTCTGCCTCTTTTCTTCTGTAACTAAAGACTTCACTCTGGATGTCATTAACCCTTCAATTTTGTGCAGGCAGCCTTTTGCTCCCATCGTGTTACCACAGGGGATATTTTAAAGACCTCACCTTGTTTGGCATCTTCGGGTACATGTATGCTTCTCTATTCGTTATTTCTTGTAAATATCCACCTTGACTTCTGTGGCATCATGATATCCTGCTTTTCCTTCCACGTCTCTCACTCCTCTCCGCTGATTGCCCACCTCTGCCTTCCTCAAAGGTTCTCTGCCCTTTGGCACGTAGCCTGTACATGCCATCTCCTTCAACAGTCTCCTCCGCTGTGGAGGTAATCCTGGAGGCAGGGAACTCATCTATGCCCAACTCGGTCCACTCCCTTGAGCCCCAGACCCAAATATCTTTCTGAATATCATCCTAAGTAGCAAGCCTTCCAGTCATTCCCTTCTGGGTCCCTATTCAGGCTGATGGCCTCACCATCTACCTGGCCACCCAGGCCAGAAACCTGGGACTTATCCTAGATTCAGTTAATCTTTCCTTCTCCCTCATTTGACTCATTTGAAGTTATTCTTCCTGCCTTTCCTCTCCTACTGCTGTGGTTTTATACATCTTCCTCCCAGAGCATCTGGATCATTGCAGCCTTTTCATTGAGATCCCTGCCTTCAGGATCATCTCCAATTTCAATCCTACACAGTTATCAGAATGCAAATGTAGAATAATGCATATCTGACATACATGCCCTGCATTAAACCCTTTAGTACCTCCCCTTCTCCTCAGGATAAAGTCCTAGCTCTGTCGAGTAACACTTGGGGTCCTGTTATCTGGTCCATGCAGTTTCATACTCCTCAACTTTTGCTCACGTTGCTCTCTGTACCAGTCATGCCCTTGCCCCTCCTCGCTGAAGCCTCTAACACTAGATACCCCTATCCTGCACCCCGCCTCACCCCTGTGGAGTGGATGTGTATATAACATTTGCTGATAGCTAAAGTTTATAGAGCCAGGCACCTACAGAGTACTTTATGTACCTTATCCATATAATTCTCCAGTTGCCCTATTAAGCAGGTACTATGATTCTCCATCTTGCAGGTGAGGAAACAGAGGCATGGAGAGGTTAAGCTATTTAGCCAAGGTGATGTAGCTCATAAAAGAGGAGACAGGATTTGAACCCAGGCTTTTAAATTATATACGTCTACCTCGCACAGAGCTTATGAAATTGGTAAGTTACATGTCTGCCTCCTCTGCTCAACTGTGAGCTTCTGAGAACAGATACGATGACTTCATCATCTATGTGTCATCTTTGCAACTGAGATCCAATGCTTGTCACCTAGTAGGCACATTTGTATATGTATGAATTAATTAATTGTTGATGTGACATTGTAAATGTCTCATAAATCTCATGAGAAGTGCTACTAAGAATATGTGAGAGTAGTACAGATATATCTGTATTTCACCCACCATGTGTATTGCCCATGAGGTCATGAAAGAAGTAAAAATGATGTTACTGCCTTTGAGGAGAATTTGGTTTAGTAGAAAAATTTAAATAGTTGAAAGAGCTTAAATATGGAGCTTTTAAAAGCCATTCTGATTCCTGTTACCAAGGGGCACTATTAGTATTTATAGAAATCAACCTATCTTTTTAAAGGTTCATCACGTGCTAATAGCTAACAGCATCAGCAGTTTAATTATTGACTTAATCGAGGTCTAGAGTAGAGGACTTCCTAGTACTTTGGGAACTCCTGGCCACTTTTCACGTCAGCCTTGCTTTAAAAGGGATCCTAAAATGTGAAAGCTTTCTGTCTCTCTGATTGTGAACTAATTTATCAGTTAAAATTTATCAGCCCAGTTGAAGTTGGCAAGAAGATGATTCATCTTACATACATCAAATTCATGCAAAAGAAAGATATCAGTTACTATTTTAAATGCAAAAATAATATGTTTAAAATATAGGTATGGGCATACTGTGGTTTCTGGAAGTGTCCTCCTGGAGAATCACTGAGACATGGTCTCTGATGTTCTTTATAATAGTAGCATGCTTATTTCATAAGCCAGAGCCCATATAGGAAAAAGGCTTTTTTCCACCATGCAAAGGCTTATAACTGAATGAGAAAAAAATAAATTAATTACATGAATATTAAGAGGTTACTTATCTATTATAACATTGGGCCACAAGTTGACTAATTAAAAGGAATGCAGGTTGGAAAGCTGCCACAAATCTGCTCCTTTCATTTAGAGGGCCACAGGCTGAAGCCAGTGATTGTGCGTGACAGACTCTGGGAACAATGGTGCAGTGCACAGACCGTCCAGATGAAGCATGCTCGTCTGAATTACACCGACGACAGGGTGGCCTACAGGCAAACAAAATGGTTAAACAATACATAATCAAGTTTTTATTTGGTATTTCCTGCGAGGCTGTACCAGTTGCCAGGGAGCGTACTGTATTTTTTTCTTCGGCTGTATTAATTGTTGACCATAGCTGGCAGAGCCCCAAACAGGGACAGATAAGGGGGAAAATGGCATCTGGACATTAAAGCCTCAAGTGTACTGGGGGAAAAAAAAGCACAAAAAATTACAGCATATATCAGGAATTTTCCAACTAACGATGTGCGGATGTGGTAGCGCGAGGGAAAAAGAGCCAAACTGAGCTTGCTTTGTTCGCTAAGAGAGGCCCCCCTGTAACATTCCTTTTAGCTGTGCATATTTTGGCTTCATTTGTACAGTTTTAACTTTATACTGTGTGTGGAGGAGTTCAGTTGTAACTGGTGGTGCCTAATAATTCTATTGCAATAATTAAAGTTTATGGAGAGCTGTTAGGTTATTAGTTCATAGAAGCTGCTTCAAAAAACGGAGTCTAAGTTGAAAACTTTTTAAGTGACATGTCATTACTGTAAAAGATGGCAACAATTATTTTCTTTGATTTCACAGCAGTTTTTTTTTTTAAGACAAGATTCATTTATGGAGACAAATAAGAAACAACATCTTAAAAGCTTTGGGTAGGAGTGAGGGGCCCAGACTGGGAATGATGAGAATATGGATCCTGTAGCCTGTGAATAAAACGTTTTCCAATTGGCTTGTAAAACATGAAAATTTGTGATAGCATAATTTCATCTGCTACTTTTAGATTCCATTTAAAATGTGAAATTAATATATAAATGTTAGTAAATCTATTGCAGAAACCAAGTATTGCAACCTCTCAACCTTTGATAGAAGTCATATGTGACTTTTAATTCAGTAATGCCATGAAAAATTTCCAACTGAACACAGCTTCCTTCTTAAAAGATTGACATGCCTTGGAGTCCCCAATAAAATAGTAATTGCAATGTACACCAATTGGTTAGAGCTGTGAAATATGTTTCCGGGGGGCTTCTCTGCAGTGGTAGAGGGCTGTCTGCCTGCATGGTTGTCATACTCAGTGGTTACTTGCAGACTCTGGAGTTAGACCTGGGTTTGGATTGTATCTCTGACAAGTGGCTAGTTGTGGGACTACTGTAGTTATTAACATGTTTGAATATCAGTATCTTATCTAAAATATGGATAAAAAATTATGTGCCTGTCTCACAAGTTTTTATGTTTAAATAACATAAAATATGTGAAATCCTGAGTGAAGTGCCAGGCATATGGAAGACCCTTGATAAACTTCGGCTGTTTTTCTTTGGCTAAGTCTTCTCTGTTGTGCAGCTCTGGGGTTTCTTTGAGCTTCTCAAAACATTCCTTCTAGTCAGTTTCTGCATTAGAGTAAAATATATTTACTTAATCACCATTGACTTCCACAATAGATAACAAGGAACAGGTTGTTTGGTCTGTAATGAAAGCCAGGCCGATAGTTACGATTACTATTAAGCATTCTTCAAGAAGCTGAAATGTTATTAACTGTTTTCAGAAGCACTTATTAAAAGCCAGTTATTAGTCCTGAAAAACAGTTCTCTCAAATATTACTAAGATGACTTGCAGCTACAGTATACGTGTACTTTATGATATTATAGATGGCTGCCTGGTAACGTAGAGGCCAGGCGTCATCTCCAAATGTGAAGAGAAAATTCTCTGTCTCGTTCCCGTCTCATATTTGATTGGATGATTTTAGTAAGACTTAATGACTTTTTTTGCAAATCGGTTAAATTTTCTGGTGTATGTTGCTTTTCATTTTCTTCTCCAGAAATCTTAACCCTCTTGAAGACAGGAAATGTGTTAGGAGTTCATAGACTCTGAATATTAGAATTGCACAATTCATGACCCCAGGATTCCATACGCTGTCCATTCAATAAAGGGGTGACAGTGATGATCAATGTTTAGATGACAAACATCTTTAAATCCACAAAATTTCTCATAGAACAAAGCATTTGTTCTAGTCCCTGACATATCGAACCAGTTTTTTTCAAAGTAAATCATTTGTTCTGGTCCCTGACATATCGAACCAGTTTTTTCAAAGTAAATCTTGTGTCCTGAAAACATTTTAAATATTAAATATTTAAATATTAAATATTTATTAAATATTATTTAATAAATAAATATTAAATAATACCACTCTTGAATATCATCATTTGAGTAACTTAGTAAAGACTATTAAAAAAATACACATATATGGTAAGATTTTATAGGGTCTTCTTAGCATTAAGAATAAAAGATTATTAATTCTTTCCCCGTGAAACAACAACATATAATAATAAGCTAAATGTGGTCAGCTTTGATTTCATAACAGGAAAACTTCCTTTTCATTTCTACAATTGGTGTTTTCTCTTCAGCTGCTTTTTAAGTTGGCCTGTTAGCAATTTAGCCTGTCTTTAATTTTAAGCACCATTCTTCTAGTCAGGAGATCCCAATAGGAAGCCCACTCTTGTAGCCTCGCCTCTCATTGGCTAGCTGGGAAAAGAGCATTTCTGCATAAATTGGATGCTTCCTTCTCCCCTGGAGACCAAATATGCTCATGTTTCACAATCCCCTGGTTTATAACCTTGAGTCCATTGCCTAAAGTTGGAAACTTTCACTTTGTAGAACAGAGCACACTCCGAAACCCAGATCCAATACCACTGACATGCCCGTGGGTCTGACAGCAGATTGAATACATGCTTCTTTCTTAATCCAGTGTTTCTGAGCTGCTCCAACTGAAATCAGAAACCGATGTGCGTGAGAGAGGTGTCCTTCAAAGGAAGGTATTTCCTTTGTGCAGCTCCAGTGCACACAGAATCCAAGGGGTTAACGTGAGAGCTGCTTTGAAAACAGAGGCGAAGGTCACTGGCGGCAACAGCAAAGACTTTTAAAGCCTGCCGTCCTGAGCCTTTCAGCCTGCCTTCCCCACCCAGGGGATTGTAAACATTGGCTCCCGGCCACCTTGTCCCAAAGCACAAAACTTCTCTGTGCTTTCAGCATATACATTTATGCTTTTTTATGGAAGTTGAAGCAGAGGCGCATTATCGCTGTGAGCCCAGAGAACATGTCTCTGTTCAATGAAAGGGGAGGAATCCTGTCCTGCCAGAATGTGAAAGCATGCAGATACGCTTATTTAGCGGGGCTTCACATGGAACTTAGCTGCTGCTCTTAGTCTGACTTCTCAAGTCAAAAGAATGTGTAGAATGCTGTCACTTAATCAGAACCCAGAAGAGCTCTTTTATCTGCCATTTGTTCATAACTTGCAATATTGTCCTTATCTCTTTGTCCTTTAGCTTGATCCAGTGCCCTCAGATATGAGAACTGGAAACATGAAAGCACTTATTACCTTGAGCATTGCTTCTTGATTTTTGTTGTTTTTTTTTCTTTTTTTTTTTTATTTGTTTTTACCTCAGAGTCCCTTAATCACCAACAAAGAAGCTATGAGACTTTTTTCCCCTAATTTCTACCTTAGTCCTAGGATCATATTTGTTTGGTAATGTTTACAAGAAACCAAGATGATTTGTATATTTACACTGCCATTTATACCTGGTTCTTTAAAAGTCTATTATTGACATAACTTTGTATCATTATAATTTTCACTGATCATTGCATGAAACAGAATGGGATTTCCAGAAGTATCATCTGTAGCTTAAATTTCTCCCTCCCAAACTTTTTAATATGTTGTAGGAGGTTAATATCCTTCTGTCTATAAGTAATTTCAGTCATTTGAGATCATCTTTTTCTCTTTGGTAATTTCTAAAGACACGAACCAGAGATACATTTCAATAGGTAGGAACAGAAAAATTATATCCCATGTCATTCCTTTTTGCTGTGGTCTTTTTATATATATATAATTGTCTATTTTAGAGACAGACATGTCTTCTGTAGTGGCTACTCTGAGCATATTTTGTAATAAATTTGGATGCTTACCTAACGAAGGCACAGTCACTACACATTTCTGTTTGAACAATGATGCTTCATTTTGAAAAGAACACGAGACAGACAACAGCCTCTCCCATGTTACATGACATGCAGACATGATTGTTCTCCAGCCTGTAGCTACATTGATAAGTGATATGTGGCTTTGCCTTTTGCCACTCAGGCTAAATAACTCTTAAAGGTTCTTCACAGGCTCTTCTGGAATTCCAATTTTGCTTTATGGAATCACAAATTATATTGGGTAATTATTAATGTTCTTTCAGTTTTCCTCTTGGTTAAAGTTTAATTTCTGTAAATGTCAAGTTTCTGTGAACAGCATCACTGACCTGGATGTATTGGTACACATGGCAATGTTCAGATGGTGTCACTGAGCATGTAGAATTTATTTATTCTCAATTATAGGATTCTGGAGTTGGAAAGACTTTAGAAATAATCAAATGTGACTTCTTGATTTTATAGTTGAGAAACTAGGGCCTAACGATATAAAATTACTTTTTTGCAATGTAATAAATATACAGAGGTTATTTATAACTAATATCCAGAGTATATCTGGAACAAAAACTCAGGTTTCAAAATCTCAGTCAGGGATTCTTTCCCTTAGTCCATGTAGTCACATACCCCCTATACTGTATGGTGTTCACAGATGACTAAAGATGAGACTAATAAATGGCAGATATTTAGATCATCTTCAGCAAGTAGATGACCATATAAATGATTATGAACAGATGTTTTGTACACTGAGCAGGAGGCAACATGGGGTCTTGGTCTTTACTTATTCCCAAGAGTACCTGGTAACTGACATTTCAACCATTCAGCTTATCAACTTGCCATACCCCAATGTCACTATAAACTTCTCACAATCTGTAAAATCCCACTTTTCTCTTGCCTATTTAATGTGTAACAGTGACTTCACATGACAACAGTGAACTCTACATCAAAGCTGACAATATGACCAAAGCTATTCATAGAGGCTAATTCATAGCACTAACTGCTTTTATGACTGGAAAAGAAAGATTGACTGTAAATGTAAAAGCCTTCAATCCAAGTAGCACAAAAGAAAAAGAATTCTTTTCAACAAGCATCGATTGTATTTACATATTACTCATTATGAAAAATTAAAACATGTTAAAGTATATAATGATGAATTAATTAGAATATACCTATATAAACTAGGATGCAGGAAAAGTTTAAAGCATAAATGAATAAATTAGAAAACAGATAACAATAAAATGGAAAAATAAACCTACCAGTTGGTCCTGAGAGTCACCTTCTAGATCACGCCAGCCCACTTTGCTACTAGGTAATAGAGCTTTTGAAAGAACTTGTGGCATATGAGACAGGATCACATAGGGCTGGGAGGGAGTGCTGATCAGGGTTTCTCTGTGAACTCAGCCCATATCCAGTTATTCTCAAGCCTAGGCACCCCCATTTCTTTCTCTACTTGTATCTATTTCTCTTAACCCAGCTAAGAAAAACAAATAACTCCTATTTATACATGTTATAGGTTCGCAGGTAAGCAAAAGACAGGGAAAATAGTATCCTGCAAAAAAGAGAGTTTGGGCCTGTGCAAAACAGACATTCTTATTAATAATTTTCCGCTATGCAGATTATGTTTATAGTTTGGTAGGTGAACCAAATATGGTAAAAATACCAACTAAGAAGGGTACGAGAAGTACCCTGTGAAGAGCAAAGATGAAAAAATATTGTGGATGTACCAGAGATGAAAGTGAATAAAAATGCTTGGTTTTCGTTCAGAAAATTTTTCTCTCTCAATTTTTTCTTCCACATGAGGAAAATCAAAGAAAGGCTTAGTCCTGTGTAGTTCTATTAAAAAATGAATTTATTGTAATATTCACAAGGAATTTGTGTTCCTAAGGTAGTTGTTTTTGTTATTGGTTTTTTATTTTTGAGACATAGTCTTACTCCATCACTCAGGCTGGAGTGCAGTGGCATGATGATCACGGCTCGCTACAGCCTCGACTTCACAGGCTCAGGTGATTTTCCCACCTCAGCCTCCAGAGTAGCTGGGACCACGGGCACGCACCACCACACCCAGCTAATTTTTTGTACTTTTAGTAGAGGCAGGGTTTTGCCATGTTGCCCAGGCTGATCTCGAACTCCTGGGCTCAAGCAGTCTGCCCACCTCGGCCTCCCAAAGTGCTGGATTACAGGCATGAGCCGCTGTGCCCAGCCCAAGATAATTTTCATTCTCTTCATAGATAGCAGTTTCATAGCCTTAGAAATTCAGGCAGAAATGTACTGTGATTGGTGTATATGGACTTATCTTTGGAGTAAAACAGGCACTCATCAGATAGTAGCTCTTGCTAATTAGCAAATGGACTATTGAAATTCCTTCCTGTTAATGCCAATCAGTCAGATTTTGCTGCAGAACATGTTTTACAGAACTTTTTTTTTTTTTTTGAGACGGAATTTCACTCTTGTTGTTCAGGCTGGAGTGCAATGGTGCGATCTCGACTCACCACAACCTCTGCCTCTTGGATTCAAGCAATTCTCCTGCCTCAGCCTCCCAAATAACTGGGATTACAGGCATGCACCTCCACGCCTGGCTAATTTTGTATTTTAATAGAGATGGAATTTCCCCATGTTGATCAGGCTGGTTTCGAACTCCTGACTTCAGATGATCCTCCCACCTCGGCCTCCCAAAGTGCTGGGATTACCAACGTGAGCCACCGTGCCCAGCCTACAGAGCTTTCTTATTGTCACGGCTTTCATATGGGAAAGTTAATACTTTTCAGTCCCGTAGGTCTCATTAAAGCAGTAAGATGGCATCCTTCAGTTTACTCAGTGGTTGCTGTTGCTTTGGCGCTTACATTTAATGAGTTTTAAAAGTACAGTTAAAAGTACTTCCCTGTATTTGACATCTGTGTCTCAGTACTCAAATTTTCTTTTTTATCAAAGGCATTCTTTACATCTGAAGTCTTACATTTCTCCATATATACTTCAGTCTTTTCTTTGAAGAGGTTTACTCCCTCTGCTGGCTCTAACTGTGAAATGAAAGCACGTGTAATCTATATAGTTCTGATTACCAATCCGAGGGATTGCTTGCGTATAATGGTATTTGCCTTAGACTTTTTTCTAAAATGTAAAATTAAATTTTTGTTTAACTCCGATTCTGAATAATAAAATTGCCCAAAAATCTAAGAAATATTTTATATTCCTTTTGAGAACAATATGAAATTCTATGAAACTAATAGCGATTTGATAATTAAGAAATTCTGGCATGCACATTTACAATATATAATAGGTGCTCAATAAATATTAGTTTCTTGATTGCAGTCATAATTTTATTGTACATAGACATTGTGTGTACTTTATTGTAGGAGCAATAAATCACCCATTCTGTTTAATGAAGTCATCTGTGTTTTTGTAGCACTTTCTCAATGCCTTATTATACTTCCAGCCACACAGTATTACAGTTATTTCTTTTTACATTTGCCCTAGCTTGACTATGAACTCTTGCAGAACAGACATGATATGTTATTTGTCTTTATAGTCTCAGCTTCTGTCTTGGTAGGTTGATTGCCCAGTAATTATTGATGAACTTCAACATTATACTACAATAAATGTCTTCTCATTTGCTGTACAGACAGCCAGAAAGTATAAGTAATTAGAATTTGTTCTGCACTCTACTTTTATTGTGAAGAAGTAGTTGAAAGTAAATAAGATATTTATTCAGAAAAACCACTACCTGAATGTGAGTGTAGCTGAACTAATAGAAATAGTATAGTTAATACAGATATATAGCAAGATTTCCTCACCATCTACATCTATAATAATATATAGTGGTAATTGACTCCCATAATGGTTTTACCAAAGCCCTGAAGGGTTCTTAACTTTTACTTTCATTTTTAATGCAAAACCAGGTTTTCATATATTTTGCTTGCTTAAAGCAAGATATACTAGCTCTTATTTTTCTTACTAAATTACATGCATACATACATTTCAAATTTTATTTTAGATTGTGCTCAACCTTATACGTTGTCATAGAGTAGTGCATTTCAACTCGTTTTCCAAGGATCACTAATTCTGTAGAATGTTAATAGATGTTATATGAGGGGGAGAAAGTCATTCAGCTTGGTAAATGCTGAATTAAATATTTCTTTTTGAACAAAGCTGGAGGCATCATGCTACCCAACTTCAAACTATACTACAGGGCTACCATAACCAAAACATCATGGCACTGGTACAAAAACAGACACATAGACCAATGGAACAGAATAGAGAGCCCAGAAATAAAACTGCACACCTACAACCATCTGATTTTTAACAAACCTAACAAAAACAAACAATAAGGAAAGGATTCCCTATTCAATGAACAGTGCTGGGATAACTGGCTAGCCATATGCAGAAGATTGAAACTGGACCCCTTCCTTATATACAAAAATTATCTCAAGGTGAATTAAAGACTTAAATGTAAAACCCAAAACTATAAAAACCCACGAAGACAACCTAGGCAATACCTTTCAGGACATAGGCACAGGCAAAGATTTCATGACAAAGACGCCAAAAGCAATTGCAACAGAAGCAAAAATTGATAAACGGAAGTTAACTGAACTAAACAGCTTCTGCACAGCAAAAGAAACTATCATGTTTCTTTTGAGTAAACAGCCTACAGAATGGGAGAAAATTTTTGCAAACTGTGCATCCAACAAAAGTCTAATATGGAGCATCTATAAGAAACATACAAATTTACAAGAAAAAACCATTAAAAAGTGGGCAAATGACATGAACAGACACTTTTCAAAAGAAGACATACATGCGGCCAACAATCAAGAAAAAAAGCTCAACATCACTGATCATTAGAGAAATGCAAATCAAAACCACAAGAGATATTATCTCACACCGTCAGATTGCTATTATTAAAAAGTCAAAAATAACAGATGCTGGTGAGGTTGTGGAGAAAAAGGAATGCTTATACATTGTTGGTGGGAGTGTAAATTAGTTCAGCCTTTGTAGAAGACAGTGTGGCAATTCCTCAAAGACCTAAAGACAGAAATACCATTCAACCCAGCAATCCCATTACTGGGTATATACCCAAAGGAATATAAATCATTCTATTATAAAGACACATGCACGTGTATGTTAATTGCAGCAGTATTCACAATAGCAAAGAATCATTTTCTTTATCATTCATGTATTTCTTTATGGGTATTTGGAATCAACCCAAATGACCATCAGTGATAGACTGGATAAAGAAAATGTGGTACGTATACACCATGAAATACTATGCAGGTATAAAAGAAATGAGATCATGTCCTTTGTAGGGACATGGCTGGAGCTGGAGGCCATTACCCTTAGCAAACTAACACAGGAACAGAAAACCAAATACTGCATGTTCTCACTTACAAGTAGGAGCTAAACGATGAGAACACGTGGGCACATAGAAGGGAACAACATACACTGGGGCCTATTGGAGGGTGGAGGGTACGAAGAAGGAGAGGATCAGGAAAAATAATGGATATTAAGCTTAACACCTGAGTGATGAAATAATCAGCACAACAAACCCCTGTGACGCACGTTTACCTGTAAAGCCTATGAGCCTTGTAAGGGCAAGAACCATACCCTAGAGTTCACTGGCACTGAGTGTTGGCCACCAAGTAGCCCTCTGCAAATGTTTGTTGACTTAATTCAGAGTTTCTAAACTACAAGGAAAAAACGGCACCATATGTACACTGATTATTGTCCTTCAGCCTCCCTCCCCCAAAATAGTTGCTGTGGTTCCCCATTTTTAAATTCTATGCATGGGTGAATGGGAAGACTCACAACAAATGGAAATGTGACTGCATGACCTCTTTAGAGGGAATGTGGTTTGCCCCTTAACTAAGCTACAGGGCTATAAACTGACAAATATGGTTCTATGCTTAGTGTATAATGATGTTTCAGAATTATGTCCATAGAAGAAATCTAGTAAAAACTACTATCCAACAGCTTCTAAAATGTTTACATTATTAATGTTCAAACAAACATTTCAGAATACTAAGTTCAGTTCTTTTTCAATGCCTAAATTGTCTAAGAACTGTGTGTGTGTGCATGTGTGTGTGTGTATGTGTGTGTGTGTGTAATGTATATAGAGTCTATACACCTCAAGAGGAGGACAAACAGATGCTTAAAGAGTTGGGAGTTTGCTAAGTCAGACATAGAAGGGACAAAAGTGAGAAAAAAGCCTAATGTTTTACAGTTGTCTTGAACTACTGAGTCACACAATAGTTTAAGACAATTTTAAATATTAGTCACAAATGACAGATACTATTTATTCTATCATTACCAAGAAAGTCTAGTTAGTGCTTTAATAAATCCAGATTATATTATCCTTTTAGAATACAAATTGTTCAGTCAAAAGTATAGAAAGTACCACTACACACTAATTTGAATGGTTGGGAATATCAACTGTTGGCCAAGATATGGAGAAACTGTAACTCTCATACATTTCTGGTGGGAGTGTAGAATGGTTCAACCACTTGGAAAACTGGTAGTATCTACTAAACGTTTGCCTACTCTCTATATACCCAAGAGAAGTGCATGCCTGTATCCAACAAAAGACATGTACAAAAATGTTCAAAGCAGAATGTTTATTTTACTATATCCAAAAACTAGAAATAACCATCAACAGAAAAAATGGCTAAACAAACTGGCATAATGATGCAATGGAATACTACACAGCAATGAAAGGGAGAAAACTATATACTGATAACTACAACAGCATACACAGTTTTTACATATTATCTTGAGCAAAAGAAGCAAAACACATGCTTCCTTTATATGAAATTCAAGAACCAGCAACATTAATCTATGGTTATATAAATAGGGGTGCAGGAATGGTACTGCTAGGAAAAATACAAGAGGACCTTCTGTGGTGATGTAAGTATTCTATATGTTGGTCTGAGTGGTGTTTATATAGGTGTATACATGTGTAAAGATACATCGAACATGTTAAGATTTGTGTACACCTCAGTATAAATAAATAAATGCCTTAGGCAATTATACATATATATATATGAGCCAATGCCAACAGAGGCCAAAATTATTCTTTACAAGAAATCTTTTTTAAGCTATTATGTATAAATTTTATTCTATTGCCGTAATTATTAATCTAGAACACTTTTCATACCTTCAGAATCACACAAACGTGGATTTTTTTCCTCCTTGTTTTGATTTGTTGCTTTGGGTGGAGTTCATTTTTTCGAGTTTGGGGGCAAATTTGGAAGAACTTCTTTATCAGAAAAGATATTTTTCTTGGTCATACATTTAACGAATAGTCATTGAATGCTTGCTGTGTGTCAGATATTGCACTAAGCATTGGGGATCCAAAGATTAGCTAGTAAGCCCCAGTCCCTGCCATTGTAGCATTCAATTTTGTGGGGGTAACAGAGATGGAAGCAGATTCTTCTGGTCACACCAGACGTCAGCAAGGGCTGTAAGAGAGGTGTACTGCAGGAGTGTGGAGTAGGAATCTGCTTCCTCTCTCAGAATATTCTGTAAGGCTTTCACAGAGGGTATCACGAGGCCCTGCTTCTATTTTTGCCATATGTCAGAGTTCTCTCTTAAGTATCTACAATAGTGATTTAAAAGTACTTTTCTTCACAATCTATACTTCCAACAAAGGACTAATATCCAGAATCTACAAGGAACTCAAACAAAATCAGCAAGAAAAAAAACACAAACATTCCTTTGAAAAAGTGGGCTAAGGACATGAATAGACAATTCTCCAAAGAAGATATACAAATGGCCAACAAATATATGAAAAAATGTCCAACATCACTAATTATCAGGGAAACAACAAATCAAAACCACAATGCAATACTGCCTTACTCCTGCAAGAATGGCCATAATAAAAAAAATAATAGATGTTGGCACCGTGGGGGTGAAAAGGGAACACTTTTACACTGTTGGTGGGAATGTAAACTAGTACATCACTATAGAAAACAGTGTGGAGATTCCTTAAAGAACTAAAAGTAGATCTATCATTGGATCCAGCAATCCCATTCCTGGGTATCTACGCAAAGGAAAATAAGTTGTACAAAAAAAATACTTGCACACGCATGTTATAGCAGCACAGTTCACAATTGCAAAAATATGGAACCAGCCCAGATGCCCATCAGTCAACAAGTGGATAAAGAAGATATATATAATGAAATACTACTCAGCCATAAAAAGAGCAAAATAATGGCATTTGCAGCAACCCGGATGGAATTGGAGACCATTATTCTAAGAGAAGTAACTCAGGAATGTTAAACCAAACATGGTATGTTCTCACTCATAAGTGGGAGATAAGCTATGAGGATGCAAAGGCATAAGAATGATACAATGGACTTTGGGGACTCGGAAAGGGCAGGAGGGGGGTGAGAGATAAAAGACTACACATTGGGTACAGTGTACACTACTCAAGTGATGGGTGCACCAAAATCAGAAATCACCGCTAAAGAACTTACTCATGTACAAAAATAAATAAATACATAAATGAGAAAAAAGTACTTTCAGTTACTGAAAGATAGTTAAAATATGTAATCTATATGTTTTTCTTAGATATCATTGTAATCACTTCTGTGATTCCAACAAATTTAGTTTAAGGATCTCAGTTGGCTTTATTGCAATTCTAGAAATAGACAACGCCACATTCTGTAAAACAGAATGAGTGTTCCAATTAGTCAAACAAAGGAGACTGGCTTTATAGACAGAAAAGGGGCAGAAGAAAGCAGAAACAAAAGAACAGAAAGCAGCTTGGTCATTTCAAAGTTACTTCCATGTAAGGGACAGGGAGACAGAACAATAGATAACTGCTTAACATCAGGTTACTTCAAGTTACTCTGTTGTAAAGATTAAGACAGAGGGAACTTCATTATCATGCTGATTTAAGATAGAACTGGCCTGTTTGGGAAATTAGGCTATCTTTCTCTTTTGACTTCTCTGTCTCTCCTGATTTACCCAGTTTTGGTTTGGTGAGCATGAGTGACTCCATTTTAACTTTTAGTCCAGTCTGTTGGGGCCTAGTGCAGGAGTTTAGTGCAAAATAATGGTATGCTATAATTTTTGTGGAATATTTCTTAGGCCATTTTGAAAGCCCTGACAGTTTCCAGGATAAAAGAAGCTACCTGCCACAGGTTTCTAGAAAGCAGTAACATTCTTTGAAATGTTTATAAATGGAAAGGTAGCGTTTCTTTGAATTAGTTCTGAGTTAGAAGCCAAGTTTTACTCAAACTCAGAGGGTTACTTTTCCTTTCAAGTAGTGTTTGCATGCAGCAACCACACTGCCCCCAACACGCGTGCAACATGAGTCCCTGAGTCTAGGTGAGAAGCCTTCCGCTGGTTTTTATGTTCACACATGTATCTCTCCTGACAGCGGATATACCTAGAAATACTCTGTAAGTCCTTGGTATTAGTGTGGTTCTTCCTAGAAACTGAGACAATTTTAAGAAAAGCACTGTGGCTCGTTAAGAGCAAATGAATGTATCTATTCTGTAATTATTTAATCAACAGAACTATATTCCCTTTCAATGACCCTTTCTTTCATCTCTGCTCATAGAAGAGATGTGAAATGAATTTTAGATTTTGAAGACATTTAAAATTCAGTAAGTACAGCAAAACTGTGTTATAAAAGAAAGAGGAAATTAAATAAAGGGCTAGGACACATATTACATATTAGACCTTTTTTTTAGCAACTTTGAAATCAGATGGTAAAATCTAGATAATGTCGTCGAGTCCATACAATTGCACTGTGTTCAAACCCAAAGAATTCTTATGTCAAGTAATATGATTTTTTTTTAATATTGCTTAGTGACTGTGTTAGAAAATGGTGGGTGATAGTATTTAGGTTCCCTAAATTGTGTATTTTCCTTCTCTCCTATTTCCACAGCTCTAGTCATCTGTGCATTTTGTTTTTTTGTAGACAAGAAGGCACCCTTTTTACACTACATCTGCATAAATGGGTGAGGGGTGATTTTGAGGAAGAGTCTGACATGGGCAGTTGGTGAGATGGTGATCTCATTTGCAGAGATAGAATACAAAAGGAGAAAATGTTAGGGAGGAAGGGTGATGCTTGGTCTTCAGGGAAGGGATGTTCTAGGGGACAGCAGAAACATGCCTGTGCACACAGTGCCCGACTTCTGGCTCCTGTGCAGAACATTGTGGGTAGGCAAACCTTCCCTGCCCTCCATCCAGGACCCAGTCATTTGCACGTCCATGACCCTGATCCCTCAACTGGCAGCCATCTTGGTGAAATCCCTTAGGGTCCCATTATCTTAGAAAAACAACTTGTTTTGTTTTTGTCAGCTTTTCTGGTAAACTGCATTACTGTGGAAATGTTGACCGTTCTGGGAATACAAACTTTTTTATTGTAGTTAGGCTTAAGACCAAAAAAGAGAAGACCTGAGGTCATTTAGACTCCACAGTGAGGAGAATGAACCTGAGTTCAATAAGACCTGCTTCAGATCCTGGTTCTGCCATTGGCTCTTCTGTGAGTCTCAGCTTCCTTATCTGTAAAAATAAGAGTCACTGATACTCGCCTCACACCATTAAACTGAAGATTATATAAAAGAACAGATGAAGTTAATTCAGCGCAGTACATTACATCTTCTGTGCTTTACAAATGTTTCCTTTCTCTCCTTCCGTAGCCCCCTACTTATTTACACTCAAAATAAAAATGAAAAGTTTCAGAGAAGAGAAAACATTACAAGGCCCCACAGTAATCCATTCTGATATTTAACAGTTCTTATTGTCAGAAAATACTTCCTTCTGTCTAACACCAATTCCTAATGCTGCAATCTAAGTCCTTCTCTCAGATGTGTCCTCCTTTTCTGTTTGCAGTTTTAATCTTGCTAAATGAACAGCATGAAACACCCTAATCTTCAGAAGCATATTTTCTTTATGTCTTTCCTTTAATAGCTTAAAGCACAAAATATAGTGGGACCCCCCCGCCCACAGTCCTCTGTAGACTTTAAATTCATTTCTGGTAGCCTGGATTACTGGGAAATGTTGTGGCTGGTTTTATTTTCCTGCATGCATCTCGATGACCCATTTTAGATGGGGGTGTTTGAGGAGGAGAGCGTACTGCAGGATGAGCTGAATGAGCTATACCTTCATGACTGCTTCCACCTGACAATCTGCAAATCCTCCCCATTTAAGGAAGGCAGTGCTCATAGCATTTTAAAATGTTGAAGAATGTGTGTGCCTGAACTTGGATTTTAAAACTATGCTTCCATTTCCCTCATCACTTGCACTAACCATATAACCTACTAGTACTCATTTAGTAGGTTTGCTTGCAACCTGTGTCAAAAGGAGCATAGTAACCAATGAGAAAGAAGGCATGGACCTTAGAGGCATTTGACTGTTTCCATAGCAAGGAAAAACCCAATTTTTAAATTCTTTTACAAATCTGAGTAATTATGTGGCCTCTCATAGCAAGGAAAAAAAACCCAGTTTTTAAATTCTTTTACAAATCTGAGTAATTTGTGGCCTCTCAAAGCAAATAGATTTCCTTAAGAGTTAAAACAACTTTTAAGAGGAAACAATGAGCCCTGCAGCCTGCCATATCCTGTGTTCAGAATAATTTTCATTTCTACTTATCTGTGAAGGTTGAAGGAATGTCTACAAATATTTGCTTGGTTTCTATGGTGAAGGCAGAGGGAGATCAAATGTATGATTGTTTAGTGTCAAAATCAAAACTATACTATACTGTACTTCTACAAAGAGAATGAGTTTGTTACTTGAAACATAATAGACGTTTAATAAGTGGTAACTATTTTAAGTTTCACGAGTTCAAGAGGAAATTAAACAGTGCAGCCTGAAGGAAAACATGGGCCCTTCAGGCATTTTAAAACTTCATTTTACAAAAATAAAATGGTCCTTGCACTTTATTAAAAAGTCATCTGTTGACTAAAGATCGTGTTGGTGGACTCTCAGAATGCCTGGTGTGGACATGGGGACACAACTATGGCCTATAAAATTTATACTATAATAGAAACACTCTGTCCTGCCCTGTGTTATCCCTCCTTATCCTGTAACTCTCCATTCTGCTGTCTTCTGGCTACCCATACATTTGTTGGAACATATGTTTATTTTATGCTTGCTTTATGCAACACTCTGCGAGGGACTGGGATTAAAAGTCCACTTAGAAATACTCTCTACCCTCAAAGGGCTGGCTTTGGGCCTAGTAGACCATAAGGATACAATGATTGAGATGCAATGTGGTAAGTGCTGCAATCATTTATGCTTGGGGAGGACTAGGCAGGGCAAGGTTCGTAGGAATTAAGAATGGGGTTGTGAAGAGGGCATTCCAGAGAAGGGCCTATGGGAAGACCATATGAGGCATGACATAGCACACGTGTTTGAAGAACCTCACGGTCTCTGACAAGTTAAAGAAAGCCTTCATCTGAAGGGGGAGCAGACAATGAAGGCAGAGAGTGGGTGGGAACCAGATTATGAGAGCACTGGAGGTAAACTGGAGTTGAGCTTGACCCTGAAATCGCTGGAGAATGGATGAAGGATTTTAAGCAGGAGAGTGGTGAGCACAGCTTCAGATGCAGTAAAGAAGACAGAGTGGCAGGGGGCATGTTGGCAGGAAAAGACCACAGAGGAAGCTATTTGGACCATCCAGGAGAGGACATGCTCTCGATGGAATTGTTAGGATCTGATGGTGGCTTCATTGAAAGTCAAGAGAAGCAGGGAAACTGGGTAGGTGGTGGTTTTGCTTACAGAGAGAGGAAATATAGGAAAAGCAAGTTTCAGAGGAAAGACAATGCATGCATTTTGAATTTGAGGTACTGGTAGCAGCACTAAGTGGTGATGTCCAGGAGACAGTTGGATTTGTGGGTCAGAGACTGCAGAGTTCTGAATACAGCATGGATTGGAGCGGGGGTGGGGACAGGCACATGGAGTGCTCCGCAAGGATTGTGCTTCATGTAAGAAAAGTTGACTGCCTGAGGATGTCGCCTTAGATTAAGCAATAATTTAAAAGAGACAAAGGCAGGAGGAACACTAGGACAGGACTGTAGCATTCTGCACTTAAATTGCTACACAGACACCACCCCTCCCTCCAACCCAGTTGTACTTCAGCCAACTCATTTAACTCATTGCTTTCCTAATTTGCGACCACACTGCCCAGGACTAACGTGGTACCTCATAGAGTAGACATTCACATGATGAATTGACTGGAAGCTTACTTTGACCTAAAGGCTTGCTGTCTAGACCTTTTTTAGGTAGATCTGCTTAGACATAGATAAAATGGGGAAGAGGTATACGACTCAGTAAGAAATGGCAAGTGCTACTGATAACACAAAAGGTCAGAAACCTGGATCGCTGAATTCTACCTTTGCTGGTCCTTCGGTGAGTCATTTTCATCCCTCCCCTGACACAAGTACACAGCCCCCCTGTTTACTGAGTGGCTCTCTTCCCCCAAGATGCCTTTCGTCTCTACTTGGAGGGAGCACCCATTCAGCTCATTTTCCCTGTGCCTTTCATTGCCCTGTGAGTCTTCTTACACATTCTCTGAATCTAATCAGGTTCAGCTCCTCCCTCCACAGGATCATTTCCTCTGTTAAAGATACATGATTACTCAAAGATATTAAGTTATTATGGGACAATATTGTCCTCATATTCTCCAGTCTAGGGGATTGCCTCTCTCCATCTTCAGCACTGCCACTGGGAGTTTCCTGTGGTTCATTCATGTATCTAGCTATCAGATAATTACTGAGCACCTTCCATGCATGACACTATAAATGCATTGTGGCCAAGAAATGGAAAAGCTATAATGCAAGATAGAAGGGGTCAAGTACTATAGAAGTGCAGTGGAAGCTCAGAGAAGAGCCATTACTTCCAGCTGGGAGATCAGGAAAGGCTTTGTGGAGGAAGCAATATGTGAGCAAGGCTTGAAAGATGGGTAGGATTTGGACCTGCAGAGACTCAGAGAAAGAGAATCCCAGAGAGAGAATCAGAGAACCACACCAGCAATAGCAGGTGATGGGACATCCACATATCTAAAGGGAGCCAGTGGCCCCATGTGAGCCAAGGCAGCTCTAGGTGTGAGGAAATACAGCCCTCCTGCTGGTAATGGATGCATCAGAGTAGAGGTGAGGACAAAGTTATTGGCACAGCACTCCATGCTGTGAGACTCTCATCTTTGTATTGACCTCAGACATTTTTTTGCCATATGTCAAAACATCTCCTTCTGGGCCTTAGATTACAAATGGGTGAATTTGAGATGACTCCATTATTATTTTATGGGTATTTAATGCTTTTTTTTTTTTTTTTTTGGGATGGAGTTTCACTCTTGTTGGCCCAGGCTGGAGTGCAGTGGTGTGATCTCGGCTCACCGCAACCTCCGCCTCCTGAGTTCCAGCGATTCTCCTGCCTCAGCCTCCTGAGTAGCTGGGATTACAGGCATGCACCACCATGCCCGACTAATTTTGTATTTTTAGTAGAGACGGGGTTTCACCATGTTGGTCAGGCTGGTCTCGAACTTCTGACCTCAGGTGATCCGCCCTCCTCAGCCTCCCAAAGTGCTGGGATTACAGGTGTGAGCCACTGCACCTGGCCAGTATTTAATTCTTAACAGTTTCCATAACCAGTTAAGGTGTTATAATGAGAAGATTGTGCTTGGCAGAATTTGAATTCCAATTCTTTATAATATTCTTCATTTAAATATATAATTTTAAAAAACTAAATTATGGCCAGGCACGATGGCTCACACCTGTAATCCCAGCACTTTAGGAGGCCAAGGTGGGAGGATCACTTGAGGTCAGGAGTTCGAGACCAGTCTGGGCAACATGGCAAAACCCTGTCTCTAAAAATACAAAAAATTAGCCGGGCATGGTGGCACACGCCTGTAATCCCAACTACTGGGGAAGCTGAGGCAGAAGAATCACTTGAACCCAGGAGACTGAGGTTGCAGTGAGCCAAGATCGCACCACTGCACTCCAGCCTGGGCTATAGAGCGAGACTCTATCTCAAAAAAAAAAAAAAAAAAAAAAAAAAAAAAGAAGTAAATTTTGCAACTCTGTGAAAAGTCAGCAAAATTATCACTAGTTTTGATTTTCACTTCACAAAACCATACTAGTTTTCTATAGGTAGAAAAACATATGTATTAGAAGGTTTTGTATTGCTCTGATGCAAATAAACAGATTAGAGCACAGTTTAGAAAACCTTCACTTTGACAAAATAAAGATTCTGAAGTATTTCAAAGATTATATTTATATTCCTTATAAACTGTTATCTATGTTTGCATTTGAGACATGTTGTTGAAGTGGGCCCAAGAAGGAGAATATCACCACACTGGAACACTCCATAAGTAATTACTAAACCAAAGGACAGCAAAGATATTTAACGATAATGTTCTTGGGTCCGTAAAGTATATATGTTTTTTTAAATCTTCATTGCCGTTGCCTTATCGTTTAGGGAGTCTTAAAATGTTGACAGAGGACACCTGATCGATTACCCAGTCCAAACATCTTCTTTAACAGATGAGAAAACTGAAACTTGGAGAAGAAGTTGCCACCCACGCTAGTTTCTCCATCTGTAAACAGGATGTATCAGCCAGGATCCCAACAAGAAATAGATGGCACACTCAAGTAGTTCAAGGATTTCTTGACACAGGCGTGATTTGCAGAGATGTGGGTTTAGGAGAACTCGGGGGATGGTGCTGGGACCTGAGTCTTACTCGCAGTCAGTTCATTACCATTCCCAGGCCCTAGAAGAGGGGAAGCAGTTACTGGAATCCAGGGGGAAGAAAGCAAGTAGAGCAGGCTTCTTGAGATGGACATTGACTTTGTGATGGCAACACAGTCAGTTCTAGACAGCTTTGCTGGGAGGAAAATCAAAGAGTTGAGGATCCTGACCTCATGCTTCTCCTTCTCTCTGAATTCCTGCCGAGGCTTCCCATTGGCCAAAGCCAATAAGAAACTGGAGGCATATGGCAGATATAGGTCCATTTCTAGGGCAGAGACTATCTGGAGCAACAAAAAGAAGACGTCCAGCGCAGTGTTCATACCATGCTTTTCTGCCATTGTGGCCATATAATGAGGATGGATCAGATAACGTCTAATTTTTTCAAGACCTTGGTGAAAGGGTACATGATAAAGGATTGTTAAATATAACATCAAGTGAGAGCGGTTTACTCTGAAATGTATTTTAAGTCAGAGTTGGCCTTGGCTGTACTTTTTCTTATACTATTATTGAACAGGTTCAAAAAAATGTGAATAGAGATCAAAGCAGTTTAAACAGATGCATCCACTTGTGTTAATATCCTTGAACTCCCCCCTGCCTTCTGCTCCCCCTCCTGTTGCCACATCCATTCAGCACCTCTAGAGGCTGTTAATACATGTAATGATTGTAATGAACATCGTATTTGCTTTGGTTCCAGATGGCTGCAATCACCAAACTCTGTCCATAATTCCTATTGTCTTTGCTTACTAGACAACTGCATTGTTACCATTAGTAGCGACTTTCGTTATGGATTTCTAAATGTTGATCTTTATAAATTGCACTCATTGTTTTCCTCAACATGTTTTAAAATTTAAATTTACCATTATATTTTGTTTTTAAGGATATTTAGAGTTATTAAACAGAGATCTTCTGGTAGAATTGATTATATTGTTGAGAACTTTCATGCACTAAAACCTTGAAACAATTTTATTGATATTATTCATTCTTTATAAAGCTTTCAAATAAAAATAAGCTTCTGCTCATGCATGACTTAAACTGGTTTTAAGTTCAGCAGTCTTCCATCAGAAGTTTTTAGAGGCACAGAAGTATAATAATGTCTAAGCAAAGGGAATTTATATTTTACTGTCAGGAAAATTTGTTGCAATTTGTTCTCAAAAACTTGGATCCAGATTTAGTTGCAGTAGATATTTTAAATCCTATGAAATTACAGAAGTTGTCATAATTTGAGATAATTAAAATTACAGTGACTTAATGTAGGGACTGAAAGACTGTGGTTCAGAGATTATAGAACAGCCAAGTAAATTAACAAAACTGGGGATGCTCTCTTGATATATAGAATAATATTACATAAACCAGGAAATAACTATTAGAAAATGCTATTCTTTTATATCTATTGCAAAATATAGTCATTTGTTTTCTTTTTTTTAGAGATAGTCTTGCTTTTCACCTAGACTAAAGGGATACAATCTCACTGCAACCTCCACCTCCCAGGTTCAAGCAATTCTCCTGCCTCAGCCTCCCTATTAGCAGGGATTACAGGCGTGCACCACCACACCTGGCTAATTTTTTTTATTTTTAGTAGAGACAGGGTTTCGCCATGCTGCCCAAGCTGGTCTCAAACTCCTGACTTCAAGTGATCCGCCTGCCTCAGCCTCCCAAAGTGCTGGGATTACAGGCATGAGCCACCACGCCCGGCCCAGTAGTTTGTTATTTTTAAATGTAGGCCCAGGTCATTGATGGGGTTCTTTTATTAGAGAATTAACTAGAAATGTAAGTCTTGAACAATTTATACTTTCTTTTGGAATTGAATTCCTCAAAGATTGAACCAAAAATGATGTCTCTTTAGACAGATGTTGATGGTTTAAAATAGAGTGTAAGCATAAAGTTAGTCTAATTTCACTCTCACTTGGTTACAATGATTTACACAGACTAGAGCAAAATCTTATGGATAAAAACGAGATATTTAAATTTTAGCTTTCATTGAAGTTATTAAATGTGAAGTGATGAGTAGATGTCATATCATATAGAGAAATGGAAAGTAATGGAAACGCTTTTCTTTTTTTCTTTTTTTTTTTTGAGACGGAGTCTCTCTGTCGCCCAGGCTGGAGTGCAGTGGCGCGATCTCGGCTTACTGCAAGCTCCGCCTCCTGGGTTCACGCCATTCTCCTGCCTCAGGCTCCCTAGTAGCTGGGACTACAGGCGCCCGCCACCAGGCGTGGCTAATTTTTTTATATTTTTAGTAGAGACGGGGTTTCACCGTGTTAGCCAGAATGGTCTCAATCGCCTGACCTTGTGATCTGCCCGCCTCGGCCTCCCAAAGTGCTGGGATTACAGGCGTGAGCTAACGCGCTCTGCCAGAAACCCTTTTCTTAAACAATTTTTAGGGAAAGCACTTAACCCTCAAGGACAGCTGAGCTTTTGAGATTTGTAAGCTGTTATAAATTTTTACATTAAGATACTTCAAAATAAATTTAAAATTGTTTCCTGTTGGTTTTTTAATTACAACCTGTATCTTTGCTCCTTATTTTGTGGATGTTTGGAGTGCTGAGTTGAAGGTGCTATGTTGCAAATTGAAGAAGGGGCACAGGGTTGAAATCAGACAGTCCTGGTAAGAATCCCAGTTCTTCCAAAATCTCAGCTAATGACTCTGCCCAGCTTACTCAGCCTCTCTGAAATTCAATTTTCTCAGCTGTAACATATGCTTACTGACAGCAACTGACTAACTCGTGACACTGAAATAACCATCCAGAATCTCTTTTCCTTTCCACCTTCCACCCTCCATGCTGCCATGTTTTTGTGGCAATTATCCATTTAAAGTTTGATGTCTGTGTGTCCTTACAGGCATTTTTCTATTTTCATTTTTCATACATATAATCTACCCACACAAAACTTTTTAACAGAAATTGGAATATATTTCACACAGTTCTGAAACTTATTTATTAATTACTGTATCATGGACATCTTTTCTATGTGAACAGGAATGAGCAAGATGGGAACTATCTTATTCTTTTTGACGACTGAATAATATTCCCCTTTGGGTAATTATTGTGGACTAAACATCCTTGTGAATATCTTTTTGTGTACTAGTATGAATATTTCTATAAGATAAATTTCCATAAGTGGAACTCTGGGTTGGGGGTGTGTGTGCTATTAATTTTATAGATACTGTCTATAAAAAGCCTTCTAAAAAGGATGTGCCAACTTGCAGGGGTTTGGGGTTTGTTTGTTTGTGTTTTTGTTTTTTGTTAGTTTATTTACTTACTTGAGACAGAGTCTCACTCTGTCGCCCCAGCTGGAGTACAGTGGCATGATCATGGCTCACTGCAGCCTCGAACTGCCAGGCTCAAGCGATCCTCCCATGTCAATATTGAGTAGCTGGGACTTCAGGCATGCACCACCACACTTGGCTAGTTTTTTAACTTTTTTTGTAGAGACAAGGTTTTACTATGTTGCCCAGGCTGGTCTCCAACTCCGCCACTCAAGCAATTCTCCCGCCTTGGCCTCCCAAGGCGCTGGGATTACAGGCATGAGCCACCAAGACCAGCCCAAATTGCAGTTTAAAACAGTTTTTCGATATGATGGCCAACCCCGAACAGTGTCATTCTGTTCATTCCTGCAAATCAGGCAAAAAATGATACCTCTTTATTATAATGGGTTTCTTTCTATTTCTTTCCTTCCTTCCTTCCCTCCTTCCTTTATTTATTTATTTATTTATGTATTTATTTATTTATTTTGAGACGGAGTCTCACTCTGTCGCCCAGGCTGGAGTGCAGTGGTGCGATCTTGGCTCACTGCAAGTTCCGCCTCCCAGGTTCACGCCATTCTCCTGCCTCAGCCTCCTGAGTAGCTGGGACTGCAGATGCCCGCCACCACGCCTGGCTAATTTTTGTATTTTTAGTAGAGACAGGGTTTCACCGTGTTAGCCAGGATGGTCTCGATCTCCTCTCGTCATCCCCCTGCCTTGACCTCCCAAAGTGCTAGGATTACATACGTCAGCCACCGTGCCCAGCCTTCTTTCCTCCTTTCTTTAATGAGGTTATCTTTGATAGTTTTTTTCTTTGTGAATTGCCTTTTTATATCTTTCATGTATTTTTCTGTTGTATGGTTTTATTTCTTACAGATTTGCGCAAGTGCTTTAGGGAATATGGATGTGTATTCTTTGACTTTATATGTGTTTTCTCCCAGCCTTTATATATAGTGTTTTTTGCTGAAGAGGGTTTCAATTTTAAATAGCTGGATCTGTGACTCTGCATCTAAGGTTTCTAGATTTACAGTCATGCTGAAAAAGTCCTTCACGTCCCAAGGTCCTCTGCTGTTTTCTTTTAGTACATTTTTCTAGTCCTACTTCATACATTTAGATGTCCCATGAATTTTTTTTATATTTTATCTGTATGAAATTTTAAAAGAAATTTTATCTACATAAAGCAGAGATCAAACTTATTGTCTTCCAAATTAATGGCCACTTGTCTTGCTTTCAATTTCAAAAAATTTTTTATTTTTAGAGACGGGGTGTCCCTATGTTGCCCAAGTTGGACTCAAACTCCTGGGCTCAAGTGATCTCATTGCAGCCTCCTGAGTAGATGGGTCTAAATGCACTGGCCACCCACCTGGCTTGCTTTCAATTATCGAAGTATATTTTTTTTCAACTAAGTTGAAATTTGACCACCTATAAGGATTTTAAGCCCCATAAATATATCAGTCTCTTTCTGGACATTTTGTTTTCTTCATCTGTTAGCACCTACGATTTTATTTGCTACTTAACATGCCTTAGAGTATATTTTGGTATCAAAGAGAAAATGCCCCTTGTTCCTATTTCTCAAACTATTTTTGGCTCTTCTTAAGCATTATCCTAACAAAGGCTCTTTATTGTCAAATTTCTCCCCAAATCATCGGGCTATCCTAAATTTTTATGTTAATGCAGGGATGACTCTTATCTTTATAATATAGCCTTTTCCCATCTTAGCCATGTCTGTATCACCATTTATTTATTTTTACTTTATGTTCTTCAACAATAGTATATCATTTTCTTAATAGGGATCTTGTAAATTTCTTTTAATTCCTCAGTGTTTTACATTTTTTTGTTACTAGTATGAATGGGCTTCTTTTTCCATTTTATTTTGTGACTGAATTACTATGAATTGTGTATTTATTTTATGTCATATGTCTACCATAATCTCGATTTTTGTTATTTTGATAATATTTTTGTTACCATAAATTTTATTTACCAAAAACATAAGGCCAATGTGCATAAGGCAGAAACCCTCAGAAGTACAAAGAGATACTGGGGGAAGGAAAACAGAAACTTAACTCTCTTTTAGAGTTTGACAAATGAAGTATAGAAAAATATAAGTAAGGATTTATGTAAGACAAACTCTTATCAATAAAGAACTTTACAAAGAGAGTACTTTCATTACACTCCCAGAACAGAAACCAAGTATATACATCATTGTAAAGAAAACAACAATAAATCCTACCAAGTAGAAATTGTACAGATTATAGTCTCTGGTTGTAATTCAATAAAAGTAGAAATTCAGCCATTTAAAGATAGCCATAAATAACCTGACCATATGGACATCTTAAAACACTTTTCTAAATTAAAGATAAATTACACAGTATTTAAAGATGAGCAAAAATGAGAAAAGTTTATCTACAAATATGTAGTTAGCATTTTATTATTAATTAAAATTGAAAAGAAATGAGCTAAATTTTAACTCAAAAAAAAACCAACAACAACAAAGAAATTAGGAGGAGAAAATTTTAAAAGATAAAAATAGAAATCAACAAATTATAAAATAAAACAATAATCCTCCCAAAATGGAAATAAAATTATGTCAGGTTTTTTAAATAAATAATATGGCTAAACTTCTGACAAACCTGACAGATATAAAGAGAAAACAAAAATTTACAACATTAAGAAAATCAGTATAACCAAGGAAACAGATGAAATTAAAATGATTATAAGAAATGCTATGTTCAAATTTAAGTCAATACATTTTTAATTCTAGATTAAGGATGTTCGTAGGAAAATCCTTTATCATTACCCAAATTGGTTTCTAAAGAGGTTGAAAGCTGAGCAGACTAATTACCAAGAAGAAATTCAAAAGACCGTTAAAACACACTGCTAACAAAGATCCAGACAGCTCTATGAGCGAGATTGTTTGACCCTCAAGGAACTGATTATTCTTCTGTTATTTGTACTATTCCAGAATATAATAAAGATTGGAAGCTTGAATATCCCTGATAACAAAACATGAAAAATTAACACAATAAAGAAAACTACAGATCAGCCTCATTTATGAATATAAGTCAATATCCTAAATAGATACTAGCAAATAGAATTTCAGAGTGTCTTAAAAGAATAATACACAATCAGAAATTATTTATTCCAAGAAGGCAAGGATGCTACAATATTGGGAAATCTGTTAATGTAACTAATATGTCATTAATAAAATAAAGGCAAATGATTATATGGTCATTATTAATAGACATTTTAAAAAGCATTTGATAAAAATTCATTCTACATTTTGAGTGGTAACTAAATTTTAAAAGGAATAGACGGAATTTCCCTAACATATCAATATTGTTATTATGATTTTGACTGTCTATACATTTATTTATCATAATAGGTATAACTGACTAACGTGTTGAAAATGAAGACAGCCTTACTAAAGTTTTTTAGGATGGGTAATCAATCAGAAACCAGTTTCTTGCCGAGCACAGTGGCTCACACCTGTAATCCCAGCATTTTGGGAGGCCGGGGTGGGCAGATCACCTGAGGCCAGGAGTTCATGACCAACCTGGCCAACATGGTGAAACGCTATCTCTACAAAAAATACAAAAATATTAGCCCAGTGTGGTGGCGTGTGCCTGTAGTCCCAGCTACCTGGGAGGCTGAGACACGAGACTCGCTTCAGCCTGGAAGGCGGAGATTGCAGTGAGCCAAGATCGCACCATTGCATTCCAATCTGGGCAACAGAGCAAGACCCTGTCTAAAAAGAAAAATGAAAGAAATAATATTTTCCTTAGAACAGCTTAAAATAAGGCTGTATTCAGATTAAACTTTTCTTTTTATGTTGCTAGACTTTATTTTGAATTGAGGTAGAAAGATAAGTGTGTGCCCTCATGATATCTGTGTATTTCTGTCAACCACTCAAGTGGAACCTTACGGACAGTTTGCACCTGCAGTTTTGTTTACAGTGTGTCAGGGAAGCAAAGAAGTGTTCCTCCAGCTAGAAA
Source organism: Symphalangus syndactylus (assembly GCF_028878055.3). Taxonomy (NCBI): domain Eukaryota; kingdom Metazoa; phylum Chordata; class Mammalia; order Primates; family Hylobatidae; genus Symphalangus; species Symphalangus syndactylus. The sequence goes on from NC_072425.2 coordinate 108,302,740, forward strand.
TATTAATAAAGCAGAAACAAGTCATGTAACGAAAACTAAACCCCAGTATTGGACACTCTGCTTAGCAAAAACAATACCTTCCCTTTTGGAAATGACTGGTCATTGAATTTTGCCCAGTTATCTTTCTAGGAATGATTGCCTTAAAGGATTAATTTGACAGGTGTTAAACCCTTATTGTTGTGTTTACAGTACTGTGATAGGCGTTTACAGATATAAACATAGATTAAGGCAGGGCCATGTCCTCAGGAACAAACCATATTATGAACTATGTTACAAGGTATGATTTTCAGATAGCAGCTGGTGCTGCATCAGGGTGGTGCTGGCATCTAGGCTAGGCCTTGTAGAATAGGTGAAATTTATGTATGTGGAGAGGAGAAAGAAGAGTTGCCCAGGCTAGGAAAATGATACAAACAAAAGCATGGAGACAAGAGCAATAGGATATGCTTGCATCATCTAGTGGTGTTCAATCATAGCCAAGGGTGAGGATTAGTTGAAGAACTTAAAAAAAAAAAAAAAAAGAAGAAAGGGCGAGGCGCAGTGGCTCACGCCTGTAATCTTATCACTTTGGGAGGCTGAGGCAGGCAGATTGCCTGAGCTCAGGAGTTCGAGACCAGCCTGGGCCACATGGTGAAATCCCGTCTCTACTAAAATACAAAAAAATTAGCCAGGTGTGGTGGCGTGCGCCTGTAGTGCCAGCTACTCAGGAGGCTGAGGCAGGAGAATTGCTTGAACCCGGGAGGCGGAGGTTGCAGTGAGCCAAGATCGTGCCACTGCACTCCAGCCTGGGCAACACAGCAAGACTCCATCTCAAAAAGAAAAAAAAAAGGAAGGAACAAAAGAGGAAAACTCCAACCCAAAAAGTTCAGCCCACAGAAAGTCTAATTCATTAGCACAAGATAAGACCTATATACCTATATACAAAACTTGACCCATGTGTGAATTCAAAGCAAAATATGTTAGATGAGCTATAGAGGGGGAACCTGTCAAGAATCTTTTTCCAATTTGATGTTGCCGTATAATCACCTAAAGACTTAAAATGGTCATTTTATTATCACTCATAATCTTGTCAGTTGACCGGACTCAGCTGGCAGTTCTGCTCTGTGTGACATTGTCTGGGACTGCAGTTATATGGGAGGTCAGTTGGCTTGAATGTCCAAGATGGCTTATTCGCAGGCTTTCAGCTGAGAGCTCAACTGGGGCTGTCAACTAGGGCATCTTCATGGGCTTCTCACAGCATGACAGCTGGGTTCCAAGAGGTAGCATCTCAAGAGAAAAGGCCTAGGCTCAGGCTTCTTATGACCTAACATTGGTAGTCTCAGACATTACTTCTACCATATTCTGTAGGTCAAGTAAGTCACTAAGGCCAACTCAGATTCAGTGGAAGATGAATAGAATCCATCCCTTGATACGAGCAACAGTGTGTGCAAATAAGGAGAGAAGGAAATTGATGGCAGCCGCCATTTATTGAGACTTGCTACTGCAATCTTAGCGCACCAAGTAATATAGCATCAAAATATATAAAGCAGTATCTTAGAAAATTTAGACAGACATCCATAATAATACAACTAGACAAAACAATAAGGATAAAAGGGATCTGAATAATATAAAATTCTGATGTAGTAGATTTATATTCTGAATTCCTTATCTGACAATAAAGAATACACCTCCCAGGTATCCATAGACTATCTGCCCGTTCCCCCACAAAAGGAATCACTTGAACCCCCTCTGTGACTCAAATCTGCAGCCTTAACATGGTATGCTTTCTTCAGCCCTCAACCTGGGAGGAAAAATTACAGTTGTGTTTGTTTCATCTATTACTATACGCTGCTCTGTATTAAATGAGTTTCTTGTCTTTTTGGAATCCCTTCCTCTGCCTGGCTTTTTCACACATGATATGAACAATTGTGTTACACATTCTCTCTTAAGTTCTTCCCCATTTTTTGCTTCTTTTCTGAAAAGAGCTGCGTGGAGAGGGGTTTTACTTTGATTCCCCAAGCTGTCATGTTAAGAGCAGTTTTGACATGTTCTGTAGACTTCAGGGACACCATCCAGCAGCCCTGGCACCATCTTCATATATATATGTGTGTGTGTGTGTGTGTGTGTGTGTGTGTATACAGCTTTTGGGGTACAAGTGGTTTTGGGTTACATGGATGAATTGTATAGTGATGAAGTCTGAGATTTTAGTGCCCCCATCACTCAAGTAGTGTACATTTTACCCAGTATGTAGTTTTTTCTCCTTCACTCCTTTCTCTACCCTCCCCCTTTCTGAGTCTCCAAAGTCCATTACACCACTCTGTATGCCATCATCTTCTAATTTGCCAATAATGCTGGCCTGGGGATTGAGCTGTAATTGTTGCCATCACCTGTTTTCTATGTGTTATTTTTTAAAGGCCCTTAAAGGGGGGAAAAAAAACAGTTTCTAAGTTTAAAAAAAATTTTTTTGGTCTTTGCTTTCTGAAACTCATGTTATTAGGCCATCCTACTTAGACACAGAGTCGGAGGTGGGAACCCAGTTTGTGGGGCTGATGTAATCTCCTGGCCTGTCAGTGATGAGTCCTATTTACCTATTGCTTCTAGCGCAGTGTCCTTATATGATTTGTAGGAGTTCTTTCCGAACTACATCTTGTCATTAAACCACCAGGTTTAGTGAGGAGTCTAAGCCAACAGCCACCTTCGTCAGTAACACTTGGATCCGCTTGCCATTGCAGGTCGTCACGCTGTGGTACAGAGCACCCGAAGTCTTGCTCCAGTCCAGCTACGCCACCCCCGTGGATCTCTGGAGTGTTGGCTGCATATTTGCAGAAATGTTTCGTAGAAAGTAAGAAATACGTTTTGTTTCACTCTGCTTTCCTTGAAAGGAGACTGTGGATCTTTGTGAATTTAAGTGGCAGCATGGCATTTCTGTCATTAGGGGTCATGATGGCCAGATCCATCTACCCCAGGCTACCACTTACAAGCCTGTCCTGAAACCGCCTTCTCAGTGCTTACAGTGTTGTTTTATATGACTGTAGCTTGCAGCTTCTGGAAACTCTGCCTGGGAAGGAACACCCCACTGTTCTTATAATTTACATTGTTTTACTGGTGATGATAGGACATGGTGAAAATAACACATATTTTCGCATTTTTTTAGTGAAGAAATATCCTCAAAGTGGACTTTATCCGTAGGAGGAGAACCAAGGCTGTTTTTTTAATGGAATTTCGATAGTGAGAATAGTTGAAAAAAACAATATTTAGGCTGAAAAAGAATAGGCAATGGGGATGTCAGTGCTACTTTGGAGCACTTTAAATGCTGCCGTGTACAGGAGAGATTAGACATATTCAGGTACTATAGAGGACAGAAACAAGACCAAGGATACAGAAATTACAAAAAGAAAGATTTTTGTTAAAAGGGGTAGAAATCTAATGATTAGACAGTTATCTGAAGAGTGGATTGGGGTTTGTGAGAATAGTGAGTTTTCGTTGTGTGTCTAAGAAGAGGCTGGACCTCCACACACTGGTGATGGTTCAGTAGCATTTATAGGGTTGATGCGTAGGCTAGATACCCTCCAAGTTCCCTCTGAGAGAGCATGTGATTCGTTTGTTTGATTTTCAGGTCACAAGAAATAGCCAAATAGTATAATAAAGATCTGCCAGGAAAATAATCCATACGTGGGTACTAAGTTCAGCCTAGTCTAAATTAAACAGAGAACCTAATCATAATCTAATCTTTTTTTCTTTTCTATTTTTATTTCCATGGGAAAAGGTGAGTTAGGAAACAGTATATTCCCATTGTATCTTTAAAATGTAGCTCCATGATAGCTCACAAGGAAAAGAAGTGGTCAGCCATTGCTTGCTTGTTGTTTGGTTGGTTTTAACCAAACAAAGTTTTGTGCATGTAACAAATTTTTGGAACTATTGCTAGTACGCAGCAAGTTCATCTGTGGCTCATAGGATGGGAGATCCTCGCAAGGAGATCAGAGTAAACAGATGTTTAATGCAGCCGTACCATGTGCCAAGCATAGTGTCAAACCTCTTCTTTTATGCTACGTTTCTTAGTCCTACCAATAAGAACAAACTGAGATGGAATGGTACATTTATTTGTCTAACATTAGGCAGCTAAGAAGTAGCAGGAGTATGAGTCCAAAGGAAGCTTGCAAGTTCTATTCCGGCGTTGCTTTTTTCCCAAGGAGGGGAGGGAAAAAGTAATATTGAAATCAGCTGCAGTGTTTGCCAAACAGGCTAAATTAGTGATTTTGAAAGTGTGGTCCCTGGACCAGGAACCTCAGCATCACCAGGCACCTTGCTGGAAATGCGAATTCGCAGGCCCCACCCCAGACCTACTGGTTCAGAAGTTCTTGGGCTGGGAGCCAGCAACCTGTGTTTTAACAAGTCCTCTGATCCTAATACAGCCTCCAGGATAAGAACCCCTGGGTTGGATGACAATATGACCAGGGATGGGCAGTCTTTAAAAGTCTGGCTCCCAGGCCTCTCCCTTGAGATTCTGATTCATTACTGGGCTGAGGCCAGGAATTCTTATTTTTAAAAGTACCTTCAGCAATTCTTTTCATCCAACAAGTGTGGAAGACATTGGGTTAAAGGCTTATGGTTAGAACCAAGAATAATTTACTGTCAATAGAGCAGAGTAGGAGTTAAGACAGTCATTCTACTTCATCCCAGGAATAACTCAGTACAGCCAAGAGTTGATTACAGAAATGCTTATTGGAATTATCTTTATGTGTCTAGAATAGTCTCAACTGTAAAGACAGAGTCCTTCAACAATTACAGACTTGGATACTAGTCATGATTGATGCTAAAAGTCAATTTTTTTAAGATGTTAAAGGAAAGATATAATTTGATATATGTAGAATTAAGTTTCACTACTAAGGAATTTGCTGTATAAGTATAGGCAATCTCCATTTATGGAACAAATTTTATTTTAAAGCGTTAAAAGCATTTTCCACTGAAGTGATAAGTGGTCACTGGATTCCAAGCCTAGCTTGCAGAATCCTCTATGACCTGGAACATATGCGAAACACCCGTTGTACTAATTCATCAAAATTTTTTCTTCTATGGGAAAATTCATTCTATGTTCCAATCCAAGACTAGAGGAATACTTATCTCTCCATCTCAGCATTGGGACTGAGAAGTAGGACTCAGACATTGGAAGCTCAGGGGAGGGCTCCTTTGATGATAGTGGCAACAGTCTGCTTCAGTTTGCTGGAAAAGTGACACATTGGGTAGAGATCCTTTGGCACTTCAAATGTGCACATAAGAAAATACCCTTTCTCCAGAAGCCTTGCACAAAGTTGAGAAATAATTGCTTGAAGGAGGAAGCAGTATCAGAAACCAGGTCCATATGCCTTTAAGGCTGAAAGGATAGTGAATCCAGGCCAATCATACCATCCCTCCTAGGGTGGGTACCCTGTGTCCTTGGTATTTCCTATGATACCCCCCAGATATCCACGTGTCCTGCTTCTTATGCCAGATGAGTTCTGGGGTCCATCACCAGCTTGACCTGGTTCTGACTTGACTCCTGATTCACTATTGACCCAATTGAGACTTCACAAGCCATAGGCTCTTAAAGCAGACTCATTCATTGCTTTAGGCTAATCCTAAATCAGGGAATCCTAGCATTTTTTATTTTTTGTAGAGATGAAGGTCTCACTATGCTGCCCTGGTTGGTCTTGAACTTCTAAACTCGGTACCCACTTGATGCTAAGGCAGTAGTTACCAAATTTTGTCCTTTCTTTATCACCTTCGTTGTTTTTGCCATATTCTTATGGAACTGGTACTATTATTTACTTAGGTTTTTTTTACTACTCTCTATCAGTTTACTTTTTTATTTAGCCTCATCCTAAGCAAAAGTACAGTCATGTGTTGCTTAACGACGGGGTTATGTTCTGAGAAATGCATTGTTAGACAGTTTTGTCATTTTGCGAACATTGTAGAATGTACTTACATAAACCTAGATGGTATAGCCTACTACACACCTAGGTTATATGGTATAGCTTATTGCTCTTAGGCTGCCAATCTGTATGACATATTATTGTACTGACTACCGTAGGCAATTGTAACACAATGGTAAGTATTTGTGTATCTAAACATAGAAAAGATACAGTAGAAATATGGTATAAAAGATTAAAAATGATATACCTATATAGAATGCTTATCATGAATAAGGCTTGCAGGACTGGAAGTTGCTCTGGGTGAGTCAGTGAGTTAGTGGTAAGTGAATTGAAGGCCTAGGATGTTAACTGTACACTACTGTAGACTTTATAAACACTGTACACTTAGGCTACACTAAATTTATCTAAAAATATTTTTCTTTCTTCAATAATAACTTAACCTTGGCTTACTGTAACATTTTTGCTTTATAAACTTTTTAAATTTTTTGGCCGGGTGCAGTGGCTCACGCCTGTAATCCCAGCACTTTGGGAGGCTGAAGCAGATGGATTGCTTGAGCTCAGGAGTTCGAGACCAGCCTGGGTAACATGGCGAAACCCTGTCTCTACAAAAAAGACAAAAATTAGCCAGACATGGTGGTGCGTGCCTGTAGTTCCAGTTACTTGGAAGACTGAGTTGGGAGGATCACTGGAGCCCATGAGAGGCAGAAGTTGCAGTGAGCCATGATCACACCACTGCACTCCAGCCTGGGCAACAGAAGGAGGCCCTGTCTCAAAAAAAAAAAAAAAACTTTTTAAATTTTTTAACTTTTTGATTCTTTTGTAATAACACATCTTAAAACACAAGCAAGCCAGATGCAGTGGCTCACTGTAACCCAACACTTTGGGAAACCAAGGCAGGAGGATCACTTGAGTTTAGAAGTTTAAGACCAACCAGGGCAGCATAGTGAGACCCCCATCTCTGCAAAAAATAAAAAATTAGCTGAGCATGGTAGCACACATCTGTAGTACTAGCTACTCAGGAGGCTGAGGTGGGAGGATCACTGGAGCCCAGGAGTTCAAGATTACAGTGAGCTAGGATCATGCCACTACACCCTAGCCTAGATAACCTTGTGTCTAAAAAATTAAATAAATAAACACAAACACATTGTACATCTATACAAAATCTTTTCTTTATATCCTCATTCTATAAGCTTTTTTATTTTTAAATTTTTTATTTTTTTACTTTTTAAACTTTTTTGTTAAAAACTAAGAAACACACAGATCACCCCAGACCTACACAGAATCAGGATGGTTAATATCACTATCTTGCCCGTCCACTTCTTGTCCCACTGGGAGGGCTTCAGGGGCAATAACATGCATGGAACTGTCATCCCCTATGATAACAATGCCTTCTAGGATACCTCGTGAAGGGCCTGGCTGAGACTGTTGTACAGTTAACTCTCTTTTTATAAGTAGTAGTACGCTCTAAAATAATGATAAAAGTATAATATATTAAATACATCAACCAGTAACATAGTCTTGTATTAGCAAATATTATGTACTATATATAATTATATGTGCTATACTTTAATATGACTGGCAGCTCAGTAGGTTGTTTACACCAGCATCACCACAGACATGTGAGGTGAGTAATGCGCTGCACTGCAATAACGTTAAGATGGCTAGGAGATAGGAATCATTCAGCTTCATTATAATCTTTTAGGACCACCCTCACATATGTGGTTCATTCATTTTTGACCAAAGCGTTATTATGAGGGTCATGGCTGTATATAAAAATCAGAGATTTGACCAGTTATTTATTTGTCTGATACACATTAGAATAAATATATAACCATTAAAACTATTAAGAAAGTTCATGCATGTTCATCCCCTAAATCATCTCACATGTCACCAACAGTAATATGTCACATGTTGGAAACCCTATAACAAGTGTTCCATTCAGTCTACAATTAACTTATGGAGTGACTGTTGTATGCCAGGCCCACTTCTAGAGGGGTGACTTAAATCCTAGTAGAGAAAAAATTCATTGCCTGCACTATTAGTTAATTAACCAGAGCTGGGATAAATGCTGTGAAGAAGTGTAGAGTACTGTGAGTGGGTATAATGACAAGTCTGTTTTTGGAGAGGGAAGATTGCTCAGTGGAAGGCCAGCAGTTGGGATTAACCTTCTTTACAGGTCACATCCTAGTTGTTTATTTAAAATCTTTGAGGAATAGTCATTTATGTGTCAGCCAGGCTCACCATCCTCCATAACCTAGGGAGAAGAAGCAAAGGGAGTTACCGTTTGTCATGTGACAGGCCCATGCCTTGGCGGCTGGGGGTTGGGGGCACCTTCATGTGCATTATCTGCTTAAACCCCTATTCTGAAGACTTCTTTCCAGAGCTTACAGATAATGAACTAGAGCCTTCCACAAGGAGGGTGAATAACTTGCCCATGGGCATACAACAATCAGATGACAGAGCCAAGACCCCATGTCTGCCTGACTCCATCGCCTTTGATTTTTCTACTCTGCTGGGTTTCTGCCATTACTGTTGTTTGATCTACTAGGCCATATTTTTTTCTGGAATGATTTGTGTATTACTATGATATAGCAGCAATGATATTTTAGAGTGGTCAAGAAGCAAATCACACATGTATTTAATAGCTTTGATTTAGAATCTGTCCTGTATTGGAAAGGTTGTCCAATTCTCTGTCATATTATTAAGAGGTGCATGTTTTTTATTCAAAAATGAAATACCTAGGAAATATAAACTCAGTAAAGAGAGTCATAGGGCAGATGGTTGACAAAGAGCCAGAGAGTTTAAATATCATCTGTCACTGTCATCTGGGTTGAATAACTGCCCACACTGGCCCACAGAAGCATTCTACAAAATGGGTAACAGCTACATTTTTTATCTTTCTCCTTTAATTCTTCATCCAGAGTAACCCATCGTTACTCCACATTGAATTGTATTTTAATACTAAAAAAAAATTGTTATGAATTCGGTTAGTGGACAACTAGTCAGCTTAAAGGATGAGATTGGATGGATGGATGGATGGATGGATGGATGGATGGATGGATGGATGATTGGATGGTTGTGATAGATTGATTTTTAACTATATAGCAAAATAAATTCACAGTGTTAACTCCCCAGGTATCTATTGGTTGCCTTGTGATCCTAGTTAGAACTATTATCTGTAGTTTGAAAGTTATGGGGTTTTCCAGGTTACAGCAAAGTCATAAGATGCACATTTAGAAAATAAAACATGTGGCCAGGCACGGTGACTCACGCCTGTAATCCCAGCACTTTGGGAGCCCAAGGCAGGCGGATCACGAGGTCAGGAGATCAAGACTATCCTGGCTAATACAGTGAAAACCCATCTGTATTAAAAATACAAAAAATTAGCTGAGCGGGGTGGCATGCACCTGTAGTCCCACCTACTCGGGAGGCTGAGGCAGGAGAATCACTTGGAGGCAGGAGAATCGCTTGATCCCAGGAGGTGGAGGTTGCAGTGAGCTGAGATCGTGCCACTGCACTCCAGCCTGGGCGACAGAGCAAGACTCAGTCTCAAAAAAAAAAAAAGAAAGAAAAAAGAAAATAAAACATGATTCTTTGAATATGAAGATTGTGGCATGCAGATAGTAATTCTTAGAAGTTCCGAGTTGCCAGCCCTGCCAGTCCCTAGCTAAGAAATGCCAAATGTCACCAGGAAGAATATAACAAATAGAGTCACTGTTAGAAGGAAACAAACAAGGCTTCGTGATTGGTCATATATTGCCTCTCGTCTGGTGGCGTCTCTAGGCTTGTCGTCATTGATTTCTATGAATTAAACACCAGTAGCTGAGAAACTGACAGTGAAACTGTCCTTTGTGGGTCAGTGGTCAGTAAGCAAATGTCTTTAAAATGTCACTGACTGCCTTGCCAATTTTCCCATTGGTTACTGTGTTGGTGACTCCCCATAGTTGAGCACCCACCCTAGTGACATCCAGGAAATGAGGTCCTTCACAAGCTGACCTGAACACCGAGGTGCCAGAAGGCACGCCCTAGCCTGTGAGAAGAAACCCATCATTTCAGGTTAGGTCAAAACACGTACATGGAAACCAGAGCACTTTAGACTTTCAGATTTCTTACCTTTTCTTGGATATTTTCCTAGACTCTCTTTTTTTTTTTTCTTCCTTTAAAGAACCAACCAAATGGGAAGATCTCTTTTTTATTATTATTATTTGGTTTTTTTTGAGACAGAGTCTCACTGTGTCGCCCAGGCTGGAGTGCAGTGGCGCGATCTCAGCTCACTGCAAGTTCCACCTCCCGGGTTCATGCCATTCTCCTGCCTCAGCCTCCTGAGTAGCTGGGACTACAGTTGCCCGCCCCCACACCCGGCTAATTTTTTGTATTTTTAGTAGAGACGGGGTTTCACCGTGGTCTTGATCTCCTGACCTCGTGATCCGCCCACCTCAGCCTCCCAAAGTGTTGGGATTACAGGCCTGAGCCACCACGCCTGGCTGGGAAGAAATCTCTAAAAAGCATTTTTATGAGTGAGGAAATATCCAAGATGGTACCCAGGAAAAGGTCCAGTTTTGGTTGAGTAATGCAAACAAGGTAGTTCTAAGTAAGAACAAATTAATACTTTTGTAATGTTATTTATACTGATTTTTTAAATTCTTTTTTTTTTTTTTGGAGACAGAGTCTTGCTCTGTTGCCCAGGTTGGAGTGAAGTGGCGCAATCTCAGCTCACTGCAACCTCCGCCTCCTGGGTTCAAGCAATTCTCCTGCCTCAGCCTCCTGAGTAGCTGGGACTACAGGCGCACGCCGCCACGCCCAGCTAATTTTTTGTATTTTAGTCGATACGGGGTTTCACTGTTGTTGCCTAGGCTGGTCTCGAACTCCTGAGCTCAGGCAGTCCGCCCACCTTGGCCTCCCAAAGTACTAGGATTACAGGCGTGAGGCACCGTGCCTGGCCTGATTTTTTAAATTCTTGTTGTGTATTTTAACATGAATTTGAAAAATGTATTTGTTTTCATGACATATATTGAGAAGCCACCACCAGACCTGGTCTTTCCCTGTGGGGGCATCTCTTGGTCCTCCACCTTCCCACTCCAGGGCACCTCCATTCTCATATCGTAGGTCTGCCTGTTCTGTGGTCTTTACCACAAACCAGATTTTATCTGCTTAGTTTTCTTCTAACCATTCTATCACATATCATATACCACTCTACCCTTCTTCCCTCTTACTTCCCAAGCCATTGCTTCCCCCTTACTAACAACTGCTGGTTTATTACTTCCTCCCATGTTCCCATCCCTGTTCCTAGCCCCCAATACCTCCCCTCGCCGACTCTCTCCTTCTATTACTCCTTTCAGATCTGACTCTTGGAATCCTTGTCACATAGGAAGAAGTTCCTTTCTTCCCCAAACTTTTAGTCACAGTCTTCTTCAAGGTAAATAAAACCAGGCCTGTTTCTGTAGGTGCTCTTTCCCCTCAAGAAGGGAATTGCAGTGTCTTTAGCTATCTGCTTCTTGGGGGCACAATTCTGCCAAAGCCTCCCAACTTCTCTTTGCAATCCTCTTACACTCCTGTCTCCCCAGTCCTAATGGCATGACCTGGAGATTTTCAGGACCCATGATTTTCAAGCAAAGAGTCACTACAGAGTAAGAGTAGATGTTACTGACAGAAGTGTTTTGCACATACGTGGAGACAGAGCAGTTTGAGGGTCTTGATTGACTCAGCAGCTGCATCACTCAGCTTGCACTCTCCCTGTCCCCCAGCCTATATGCAAGCATTTAGTGACCCCCGTGAGAATTAATGTTTTCTTCTCCCTTGTCATGGCACTGTACATTAGGGGCTTCATCATCCAAATGTTCCACCACTGAAAAGAAAGCTCTACTTAGAGACAGAAATAAGAGCAACTAGAGCACACGTGCTTGTTTAACACTTGCACCTAGGCTTTTGGTGGGCATGTTTCCTCCCCTCCAGCTCCCCTCCTTTGGTCTGATACCCACTTCCATGCTAGGATTCCCTTCTCTTCCCATCCCCATGATCCTTAAGCCCCAACCTACTTCCACACTCCCAACCCAACATTCAGCCCCATCTCCAGTTAATTAAGATGAGTGAAGCCCTCAAAGTGAGCTCCTTTTCTCTTTCAGTTCAAAAATCTCTCTTTATCTTCACCTTCTGCTTCCTTCCATCCAGTTTCTGAGAAGGATGCATTCTCCCTGCTTACAAGGCAAATCTCCCTTAACCCTTGCTCTTGTTCCTACCCTGCTTCTAGGTTCTCACTTCATCCATCATCCCTTTCTGACTTGCCTCATAAGAGTCAAATCATGCCCTTGGCTCTCCATTCGGGAAAAGATTCTCATTCTCCTTTGTATTCCCTCAGTCTTTCTCCTTCCCTTCATGCCCAGACTTCTTGAAAGAATAGCGTCTCTACATGTAGCCTCCACTTCTTCTTCACTTGCTCATTTCTTCATCCCTTCCAATCATAAAAATAATAGATAACATTTATTGCACACTTACTGTGAGCCAAGCTCTGTACAGTTGACCCTTGAACAACATAGGTTGGAACTACACAGGTCCATTTATATACAGATTATTTTCAGTAAAAGTTACAGCAAGTAACTTTTACTTGTGCCTGCCTCTCCTATCTCCCTTTCCACCACTTCCACCTCTTCCACCTCTGCCACCCATGAGACAAGACCCACCCCTCTTCTTCCCCTTTACCCTCAGCCTATTCAATGTGAAGATGAGGAAGATAAAGACCCTTATGATGATCCACTTCCACTTAATGAATAGTAAATATATTTTCTCATTCTCATGCCTTTCTTAACAACATTTCCTTTCTCTGGCTTACTTTATTATAAGAATACAGGGTATAATACATATAACATACCAAATATGTGTTAATCAGCTGTTTGCTATTGGTAAAGTTTCCAGTCAATAATAGGCCATTAGTAGTTAAGTCTTAGGGGAGTCAAAAGTTATACATGGACTTTTGAGTGCACAGGGGGTCAGCACCCTTAACCCCCATGTTGTTCAAGGGTCAGCTATATTTGGTGCTTTAAAATACACAGTTTCATTTTAATCTCAGAATAACTTTATAAGAGGTACTGTTGTCATCCCCATTTTACAGGTAAGAAAACTGAGGCCCAAGAAGAGGCTTTGAACCAGGGTTATTTGACTTCAGAGTCCTCCTGACACTTAAGCTGCTGTGTTAGAGGTTGATGGTGACCTCCTCATTGCATCCAGGGACCTCCTCTCCATTCTCATTTCACTTGATGTCTGCAGCATTTGAATCTGGTGGCGCCACTCACTCCATGAAAGCCTCCCTGTCCTCACTGTTGGTAAAAAGCACACTTCTGGGTGCCTCTGCCCATATCCCCTTTTCTGGCTCTTCATCTGCCTTCTCCCAAACCTAGGTGTTTACAGAGAGTTCTATCTAGATAAGATATAGATGACCCTCAGATGGGCTCCAGGGCCAAACTGCAGTTTCTTAATGAACTGACTCTTCCACCAACCACCTCACAGATGCCCTTTCTTCACTGAACCCATCAAACCAGCTTCTCTTACCTTCCCTTTTTCTGTTAATGGAACCCCCATCCCACAGCCCCCGAGCTGGGTCCTCAGAGTCACCCTGGAATCATCTTCATCCTTCTGTATCCAAGTCCTGTATATTCTGTCTCCATGGGTCCCCTCCAATCTGGCCCGTTTCCATCATGACCTGCATCTCACTAATGGAGGCTGCCTTTAATAGTCACCCAGTAACCTGCCAATCTGTCTCCCTGTTTCCTGCCCATTTGTGTATTTATGATAAATTAATATTCTTATTATCACCGTTTTTCAAAACCTTGCTAAGACTGGTTGTAGGATCCTTAGCTCTCAAGACCTTTTGAAAGAAGGCTCCAACTCTATTCTGGCTGTTGCATATATTATTCTCCAAGATGTCACTATTAGTGAAAGAGACCTACCTTTTGGCCCCAAAACATGCCTCAAGGTTTTTCTCCTTAGAACCCTTGCTCTTCTCTTGTCCTGGGTGCCCAGCTTTCTCTGTCATCTTTCCAAGGTAAATCTAGAAGCTGCTTCTTTAACGAAGAGGCCTGAAGCACTGTACTGTGCTTACAGTAGCCCCATAGCATTGTGTCTGTACCTATGTCAGAGCACTTTCCTGAGCCACTGTCTTTCCACGCACGTAAGTTGTCCACCATAGCTGTAGCAATGATGTAATGCAGAGCACGGTGTTGTTTCTTAGGAACCGGACATCTAAGAATGGGTTCCAGCTCTACCCCTACCAGCTTTGCCACTGAAGGCAAACCATCAACCTCTGGAGCTTAGCGTCTTTACCTGTAAGATGGAGAGGCTGGAATTCAAACTGTGCTTCATAGTTCTTAGATCCCCTTCCTATGTATAGTTCAGAGAGTTCTCGGCCCTTCTTGTTCCCACACTCAGCTTTAATCAGAGTATCTTGCTTTCATCTTTTTTCTCTATTGGGCTTCTGAGATTTAAAAGGACCCTAAAACACTGGAACAGATGATGCCCAAGATTCACTCCAACTCTGATATTCTTTGAGAAAGCCATATCTTGGTCATTTCTGAAACTCTTACTATGTCTCATATGACTAGTGTTAATATGGAAGTATAAAATGTGAACATTGTCTTTCCTGTACTCCCCTCCAAACTCCCAAAGATATCCACCTGGATATACTTCCACTTCTTCCTTGTTACAAATTCAAAACTCTGTGTGTGTGTGTGTGTGTGTGTGTGTGTGTCATGCCTACTTCTCTACCCTTCTGTTCCTTTTTCTGAACATTTGCATTGCCATGTGGAATATCTGTAAAAGTATAAACCAGCTCTGTCTGGGAGAAATGTAATGTGAGCCACAAATGTATTTTTGAATTTTCTAGTAGCCACATTTTAAGAGGTAGAAAGAAACAAGTCGAATTACTTTTAATAATATATTTTATTTACCATAGTACATCCAAAATATTATCATTTCAACATGTAATGAATATAAATATATGGATGAATGAGATATTTTTACATTCTTTCTTTTTACTAACTGTTCAAACTCCAGTGTTTATTTTACACTTACAGCACATCTCAGTTCAGACTTTTTTTTTTTCAGCACATTTCAAGTGCTCAGTAGCCACATATACTGATTGGACAATGCAGGTCTAAGTCATCAAATAAAAGGATAAATTAAAGAAGAAACAGAGATGACTTGCCATTTATTGGGAAGAGGGGAGAAAATAAGTCAGTGCCCTTCTCAGTGAAGTCTCATTCTTCTGTGTCCCACATTGTCTTCTTTTCTGGTTGTGTAGGGGCTATAGATGCCGGGGCCCTTGCATGTAAAACCAGCCAAGCTGATACTGATGCAGCTGCCTGGCCTTCTTCTCCTGAATTAATGGTGCTTGAGCTCAAACTTGCAAGTATAAACTGTTTATCGACACTAGTGGATCATCCTCAATATGTCCTTACTTTAAAAAATGCTTGCACCTGGGGAGCCTCATTGTCTCTGTGATCTTTCACTCCACATGACACTTTAAGAAACAAAAATTGCTGTAAGAAGGATCAAAGTAGGAGATTTCCATGCCTGTTAGTTTTATTTAATTGAAAAAAAATTTAAATGAAAAAGTAAAATAACATAGTCTGGTTATAAAAACACCTAATGTTAATACAGAAGTATAAAATGTGAACATTGTCTTTCCTGTGCTCCCCTCCAAAACTCCCAGAGATATTCCCCTCGATATACTTCCAGATCTTCCTTGTTACAAATTCGAGAGAGCGAGAGAGTTTATAAATGCATGAAATACATAGGTACACATGTACATCTGTAAATTTCTCTCACAGAAATGGGCTTACCCGATACTCTTCTGTACATTGCTTATTCGCTTTATTTTATTATAATATGTCAGTACCTAGAGATTTAACTCATTTTAAAACAGATTAATAACTCAGTTCATTTATTTCATAATTTAACTAATTTCTTCTTGATGGACATTTAGGGTTTTTTTTTTGGTCAAAAAATACAAACAATATTTACTGCAAACAGTGTTGCAGTAAAATCTTTGTGCTTATTTTATGGAGCATTCGTCCAGGTATTTCTGTACAGTAAATTCCAGAAGTGAAATTACAGGGTCAAATGACATGCAAATTTTTAAAATTGTGCTAGCTAAACCAAATTACCCTGCAAAAAGTTTCAACTAAACTCTGTTTTTAGCTTGAGGTGGGAGATAGGATTGAGATTCTCAAAGATGAAGAAAGGTTGTCAAGAGTAAAGCAAGACAAGTACTCTTATGTAAGCCTTGCTACCTTTTCTACCACTACATTAAAATAATATCAAGTGGAAGTTGGACATGGTGCCTTACATCTGTAATCCCAGCAGTTTGGAAGGCCAAAACAGGAGAATCACTTGAGCTCAGGAGTTCGAGACCAGTCTGGGCAACGTGGTGAGACCTTGTTTGTACGAAAAATAAAATTTAAAAAAAATCAGCTGGGCATAGTGATGTGCTCCTGTACTCCCAACTACTCAGAGGCTGAAGCAGGAGGATCACTTGAGCCTGGGAGATGGAGACTGCAGTGAGCTATGATTACACGACTGCACTCCAGGCTAGGCAACAGAGTGAGACTGTGTCAAAAATAATAAGTGGAAAACATAAGTGAATATGGTAATTTTATAAAACTTTTGTTAAGCTTGGTTTGATGCATAAGAGGCGTCTTTCAACTGTAAAATTCACTGTGGGTTTCCTTTTTATCAGTTGGGTAGCAATAGGGAAGGAATCAACCTCATTTTGTCAGTTAAAAAAAAATTATCTCAGATCACATCCCAAGCAGTTTTTCAGACCAGTTTTTTTTCAGTGCACAGGCAGTTCAAAGATTATTCTACAGAATTTCATAAGTGCCTAGGCTTGAAGAATAATGTATATTGAGTTATGATATTCCTTCCAGGCAGAATTTGGGTCCTTCATGTCATTTTTCCTTCTTAGTCACCAGTGTTCATGCATCATTACTTTGGATGCCTTCTAGGTCTACTCCTTGGAATAACTCTAGAAGCTTTTCCATCAGCTGCTTACAATAGGAAAATAATCAAACTAGTTGTTTCAAGTCTACCTGGTCATAAAGTCTCAGGTCTACCTGGTCACATCTTTCAGCCATTGAGTCAGATGAAAATATTCAGCTTGAGGTCCAGAAGCCACCCACTTTTGATTATAAAACACAGAGACAGTCGCTATTTTATACATTGAAAGCCAATTCTTTTTTTTTTAAAGAGAAAAACATACAAATTTATTTAATATGTTTTATGTGACATGGGAGCCTTCAGAAATGAAGACCCAAAGAAACAGAGACAACTGTGCATTTTTATGGACAGTCATGCAGAAGTATGGCCAGAAGACCAAGGGCATGATCTAATGGTAATAAACTGGGGGAAACCTGGCAAGGCTGCTTGTTCAGGTGCATTCTGTGTCCCTGGGTCTTCAGAGATAAGAATGCTCCTTTCCTCCAGGTGTAGGGTGGGCACCTCTGGAATGAAAGTTTTATGGCCAACTCTAAAGGAGAATTAGAGAATCCTTTTGTGTCCTGGATGGAAAGTCAGTTCTTACCAGTCTAATCTTTAGCCAGTGACAAACTTACCATGTCATTTTTCTCATGAGCAAGAGGTACTTCATAGCCCTACAAATAAAAAGAACCACACCTCCACAAAATTATTCTAGCTGGGGCTTGGACCTCCAATCTGAGTTGAGTCTGGCCTTGGTAACTCCTTTAAAGTGTGGTGTAACATTTACATTTGTTTTATTGTGTTTATGCAAATTTACTAGACAATAATAAATGTAGTAAATAATTTCAGGTAAATGTAGATTGCTGGAATTTTATTGTATGCCTACATAATTTCCCACCAAACACAACCAAGGCGCTAAATTACAACAAATAGTAAGATGTATCAAAAGATTCTACTAGATCTTGTACTAAAATGATAGGTGGTAGTGACAATCCAGGTAACTTCATATGGGCCCTTAGGCTGTGGAGTAGTCTGTGGCTGTCTGATACCCTTGCTCTTTTGTTTTGCACTGAGCATCTACCTCCCATCTGGTGTTCCTATGGTGGCTGAAGGAGCTGGTGTCTGATAAGACCCAGCACTTGGTTTAACTGAGAAACATCGGGTATATTCTTTTATTTTTTATTTTTATTTTTATTTTTTTTTTTGAGACAGAGTCTCGCTCTGTCGCCCGGGCTGGAGTGCAGTGGCGCAATCTCGGCTCACTGCAAGCTCCGCCTCCCAGGTTCACGCCATTCTCCTGCCTCAGCCTCTCCGAGTAGCTGGGACTACAGGCGCCCGCCACCACGCCTGGCTAATTTTTTGTATTTTTTAGTAGAGACGGGGTTTCACCGTGGTCTCAATCTCCTGACCTCGTGATCCGCCCGCCTCGGCCTCCCAAAGTGCTGGGATTACAAGCGTGAGCCACCGCGCCCGGCCAACATCGGGTATATTCTTATACAAATAAAATATATTATCTAGCTTCTTTTATTCCCTCCCTTCATCTTCTTTCTCTTCTTCCCTCCCTCCACACTCCTGTTCTCCTCCTTCTCTTCCTTCTCTTTCCCTGTCTCCCTTTGTCCTTCTCTTCATTCTCTTTCCCTCTCTCCCTTTGTCCTTCTCTTCCTCCCACTTTAACCATAGGAAATATAAAGCATTCAGTGTGGTCTTTCGCTTTTAACCTTCTCTGGAAATACATGATAGAATTGGGTTTGTGATTTATTGCTCCAGTTTTGCTTGCCAAATTAAATTTACAGGTATTAGAATTTACTCATAAATAGGATTGTTTAAGAGTTGTTGGCTGCTTAGGAGCGTGTGTGTATGTGCACATGCACATACATGCACTTTTATAACAGGAAAAAGAAAGGTGTGACAGACAGCTGCAGACATATGGATTGTACTTACTTGCTAATTGAAACATTGCAAGGGACAATTCAAGATGGCAGATTTCTAGTGGAGATTAGATTTTACCATGAACTGAACTGGATACTACCAGCTCTTCTCTTATCACTGGCACAAAGTTTGCTGGACATTCCCAGTCTAAAACTTGGGAGGAGATCCAATACTTTGAAAGTCGGGCAACAAGAGCATGCCAAATGTGTTTGCACTGTGTTGCCCAACCATTTAATTGTAATAATTTGACATGCTAATATTTCAATATTCAGAAGTAATTTGGAAGCCAATTGCTTTATCTGTTTTGCTTATCAGAGTCATATTGAATTCTCTAGGCATCAGCATGCAATAAACTTGTTTTCAAAGGCACTGTGTTAGGTGGCATACAGCCCTGATTAAAAACAGCACTGAACTTAGACATGTTTCATTTTTCTCTCTAACCTAGTACCTTTTTTACAGATTGCATATTAACAGCTTATTTTTGCATTTACCTCGTAAACTATCAATCAAAATTTATTTAAAATATTGGGAGCTTTTAGTTTAAAGTGATACCTACTGGCCCCTCAAAACATCCAGCATTAAAAAACTAAGACTGGCAGTGAAATAATTATCAAAATTATAGGAAGAATTTTCATTTAGCCAGAACTGGATTGAAAAATCCATTTGGTGGCCAGGTGCAATGGCTCACACCTATAATCCCAGCACTTTGAGAGACCAAGGTGGACAGATCGCTTGAGTCCAGGAGTTTGAGACCAGCCTAGGCAACATAGGGAGACTCTGTCTCTACAAAAAAAAAAAAAAAAAATGATTTAGGCATGGTGGCACGTGCCTGTAGTCCCACCTCCTTGGGAGGCTGAGGTGGGAGAATCGCTTGAGCCTGGGAGATTGAGGCTGCAGTGAGCCATGATTGTACCATTGCAATCCAGCCTGGGTGACAGGCTTTTTACTGTCTCAGAAACATATACATATATATATATATATATATCCATTTGGTGACACAGGTTTGTTATGTGCACCTGGAAATAGGTAGATCTTTATTCCCCTCCCTCAAGTCCCCTTGTTTCAGAAACACAAGGTTGACTTCAGTTCGGAAAATGGCCAGCTCTTCCCACTACCCGTCCTGTTGAGAGCGCAACAGTGCTGTTGTCTTACCTACTCCACAGTATTACATCTTTTGCTCTCTCGGGTAAGAGGCTTCAAATACCAGAAAACACATACATGCAAAAAGGAACTAGGGGTCTAGAGGTGAGAAGAATGGGATATTTAGTAAGTGGGAACAGAGATATAAGAGTAATATTAGAAGAAACATGCTAGATATTAACATCTAAGCTACTCAGAAACCATTAAATATTTACAGAATAAGTTCAAAGTAACGTCTACATTGCATTGACTACAAATTGCCTGGTTAGATTGCTCCTCTTAGAAAATGAAAAACAACTATCTAAAAGAAAAAATGATTGTAACTGTAAAAAGAAAAAATACTGCTAGATAGGGTAAAGTAACATTATCCAAAAGACTCAAAAAACCAAAGGTAAAAATTCTGAAAATGACTAGCTGAATCAGAAGAAAATTTCTAAAAGTCAGTAGACTGAGAAGAATGCTAGAAGACATACTCTCTAAAACAGAAAAAGCCACAAGAATTGAACACTCTAAAATGTGAAAACAGCAATCTGAGATGGAAAGAGAGATGAATTGTAAGTGGAATTTTAAGGAAACTGAGTATATAGCACAGTTAAAATCTGATAGGAAGCAGTAAAACATAGAATTAATATTGTAGGAAATGGAACCATTGACATAAAGGAAGATATTGGAAGTTCTCACAAAATACTGAGAAAAAAGAACAAAAGATTTATAAAATGGTGAGAAACTGACAAACATGAAGGATAAAGAATAGAAATCTGGCCTAAGAAATTGATGATCTTGAGGCCGGGTGCGGTGGCTTACACCTGTGATCCCAGCATTTTGGAGGTCAAGGCAGGGGGATTGCTTAAGCCCAGGAGTTTGAAACCAGCCTGGACAACACAGTGAGACCCTGTCTCTAAATAAGAAAAGAGAAAGGAAATTGATGGTCTTAAAATGCAGTAATAAAAGCCATAATTAAAGAAACATGTTCCTAAACTGAGGAAAAACTTGAGTACACAAATTAAAAGATCTTGTAATATTTGGGGGAAATCATTAAAAAGAGACATTAGTAGTCGAGATGCTCAGGGCTGTGAATACAGAAAACTCATTCTGGATCCACTAAAGAATTAAAAACTTGTTGACTCACATAAATGGTGATTCCAAAGATAGGTGAGCGTCAGGATTGGCTTAATCCAGAAGGTGCAGCTCCATTTCTCTAAGATTCCCTTTTCTATGTCTTGGCATCTTCAAAGGCTGTTTTCACTCATGGCAAAGCGGTTACGGTAGTTCCAGGTTTTACATCTGCCCTGCAGGATACTCAGATAAAGAGTACGTTCTTCTGTGTCAGGATTTCAAACAGGAGCCCTGAGATGCATTCTTAGGGCTGCTTGTGATGTGGGCCTACAGTGGAACCAGTGACTGAGACCGGAACAAAGGAATTTGCTTATCAGATAGATGGTAGATTGAAGAACATCAGTGTTGTGCTACAAAGTGAAAGGGGAGACAACCCATGGAATTCACTCCAAAGGTTGACATGGAGCACATTTGGAAAAATGTTTGAATTGCAGGGAGAAAGAAAAGAGCCTACAAGGATCAAATACGTTTATTTTAAAGCTATACACAAAGGAAAGAAAATCAAGCTGGCCTCAGACTTCTCTCTTGTTGAACCAAAGCCAGAGGAGAATAGAGAAAATTCTACAGCTTTGTTGGGGGCTAAGTCTATAACCTAAGAACTTTATTTTCAGCTAAGTTGTCTTAATGTATGAAGGCAACACAGTTTAGTGATGCAAGGATTCAGTTTCTATTTGTATATTTGGTAAATACCCATTGGGCATTTACCTGAGCTGAGAAGGATATCAAAGTCCATACATCAAGAACAGGATGCCATACTATGAAAGGACTGGTATGAAAGGGTTGCTCTGTAGTGATACTGTCACAGAACCAACATCCAACTCTTCACAGAAGCTCTGAGAACTATGACTTCAGCAGACCTCACCTGTTTGTACTGGCCATGTTAATGACCCTATAGGAATGTGGTTGGGTTAGTATATTTTTCACAACAGCGTCTGGATGAGATTTAAAAGCAAATAATTTCATTATGAATTATTAGTTCTTATTACGAGGCTAGCCCTGTAATTGGACCTCAGAAATTCCCCCCTGAAAAGCTTCAGGCAGAGTGTACCATCAGATTTAAAAGTCTAATTAAGTATGACTAAAATTATGTTTCATTTTACCCTACCTTTGACTAGAAAGAAATGGTCTCTAAAGACTAAAAAATAAATATACGAAAGGCTATTCAAAGTGAAAAACCAAAGATGAAATGGAAAGGGAGATGAATGAGATAAGAAAGAATTATAAAGACATAAAATGGAGTAGCTAAATTACAGTCCCCTTAAGGCAGACAGCAAATAACCAAATTGACACTTTAGGAGAATTGAGAAAGTGATGCAAAGGCAAATTGGGTTAAACTCTCAGGTGGGTGATGTGTTCCTTCTGATATCATTTCTTGCATTTTTCCCAATTTTCTTAACACTGCATTTCTCTACTTGAAGATGATCTATATTAATACAAAAAGTGAAATTAATCAAAATGTTCAGTATTTGTGGAACTGCTTAATAAATAACAATCTATCAATACGTTATGAAATGTTGAAATTCAAACGTATTTGTGCTATAGTGTTCCTCCCTATAAGTGAGCGTGTTGACTCTCATTCATGTTATTGGATTACATTTCCAATATTTAGTGTTATAAATATTACTGCATCCCTTACCCATTGTTAAAATATTGATGTGCTTCCAGACCCATTGGTAAAGAGCCCCTCCTTGGAGTGCCCCAGCTCCCTGGATGCCCCTGCCTCTCTCCAAGATCCCAGGGCCTCCCTAAGATTCCACCACTAGAGAGTTAACAGCTGACACCAGTGTTCTTCCATGTCAAAAAAAAAAGTTTTTTTAGTATTATTTCAGGTTATAGAAATGCATTCCTGGGAGTAGACATTTGCTGTTATTCCTGTATTCTCTTTAAGCCCCCTGAAGTCACTCTGTTTCTGGCAGTGGTTTCTTCCAGCTACCACTTGTACAAATGCTGGTCTAGAGCAATTCATTATGCTCCTTATAATATCAAAGACCTTCTACTACTAGTCCCTAACTCACTTCTGATCTTCATCCTGTTTCTTGGACCTTAAAGGCTTCTGGAAATGGGTAAAATTTAGAATTTAATGTCTGTGAAATTCTTCTTTTGGTTTTGTCGTTGTTGTTGTTGTTTGTTGTTTTGGGGCAGATTTAGCATTACCATTCACCACTCTTAGCCATCTTGGCACAGAAATGTTCACCTGAAGTGGTACCCAGAATGGTCCCCTAATATATCCACACCCTAAACACTATGAATTTGTTACATTACATAGCAGAAGGGATTTTGCAGATGTAATTAAGGTTATGAACCTTACCATAGGGAGATTATTCTGGATTATCTGAGGGGGCCCAACCTAATCACATGAGCCCTTTAAAAACAGAGAACTGGCCCGGCACCGTGGCTCACGCCTATAATCCCAGCACTTTGGGAAGCCGAGGCAGGAGGATCCCCTGATGTCAGGAGTTCGAGACCAGCCTGGCCAACATGGTAAAACTCCATCTCTACTAAAAATACAAAAATTTGCTGGGCATGGTGGCGCATGCCTGTAGTCCCAGCCACTCGGGAGGCTGAGGCAGGAGAATCACTTGAACCTGGGAGGCGGAGGTTGCAGTGAGCCGAGATTGCACCATTGCACTCCAGCCTGGCAACAGAGCGAGACTCTGTCTAAAAAAAAAAAGAGAGAGAATTTTCTCAGGCTAGAAGCAAAAGAGATGTGAGAGAGAGACTCCAAGTATGAGAAGGATCAAACATGTTTTGCTGGCTCTGAGACGTAGCAGCCACATTAGGAACCACAGAGAGACCTCTAGGAACCATGGGCAGCCCCCAGCTGTCAGCTGGCAAGGAGACAGGGACCTCAGTCTTACAACCACATCTGACTGAATTCAGCCAACAGTCATGTATGAGATTGGAAGCAGATTTAGCCCCAGAACTTCCAGAATGGAACACAGCTCTGCCGACACCTTGATGTCAGCTTTGTACAACTCTTAACAGAACCAGCTGAGCCATGCCATACTTGGACTTTTGACCTACAGAACTGTGAGATGATACGTGAGTGTTGTTTTTTTAAGCCACTAAATTGGTGGTAATTTGTTACAACAACAATAGAAAATTAATATACCAACATGTAAAATAACAGCAACAACAAAAAAAACAACAAAAGGTTGTGGAATAAACACTAAACATTGCAGAAAACACAGTTCTGAATGCCTGTTCTCGCGCTCTGGCTGAGAATGTCTACACAGTAATGAGCACCAAATCTGAAGGCCAGAAGCACTTAGTGGGAGCTTTATTCTCTGCACTTCACTCACAACATACAAAAAGGATTGGGGTTTTAGGGGGAAACATGAGTATGTATGTATCTGTATATCATTTTTGGTAAGAAAAATATTTTAGAGATGAACCATTTTAACAAAGTGGCCTTGTTGTAGTGCTGTAATTAAAAGAGGGTGGGTGTATTGTTTGTAGCTTCTTGTTTGTTTACTTAAAGTCAGTATTGCATATAGTAACAAATTGGTGAGAAGAAGAAACTATACAAAGGGGAGATTGTTTTGACAATGGTACATGCTGTCCTATTTGTATTTTCCTTCTTCTGGTACAGTTGTAAGGCTTAGACAAGCTTTTCAAGATGTGTTAGCACAAGGTCTGGGTGTTATTTGTGGTTCCTAAGCTCTGAAGGCTACTTACCTAGGCTCAACCCAACTAGAAGGTAAAGTGAATTGCTTTGTGGTATGAATTACACTGGTAATGTGGAAGTTTGCTAACATATGCTGTAATTCGAAAGGTAGTTGAGCACAGGAGTTGATGTTGGAACCAGACTGTCTGGGTTTAAATCCTAGCTCTTCCACTTACTAGCTGTATAGCCTTGGCCAAGTGACGGAACCACCTGTGCCGCAGTTTCCTTTTCTGTGAAAATGGATAATAAAACTACCTCTGTCATGGTTTGTTGTGAGAATTTTAGAATATAAAGTGCTCAAAATGGCATTGTAGCACATCAATTGGAAGCAATAAATGTTAGCTATAACTATGATTGTTATCCTTTCCTTAAACATGAAAATATTCATGAAATTGGGGCATTCGGGCCCCTTGGACACAGGAAACAATTAATCCCAAGGATCTCCCAAGTGAAGATGGCCCAACCACCTGTATGAGAGAAGCAAACCAGGACATCCAGTCACCTATCAGGCCCTTCTGTCCCCCCTTCACTGGTGTTTTTAACTTCAAATTAGTGAGGCTTTATAGATAATGTTGGCATTATAGCAGTCCTTGCCATAAAATCTTCATTTTTTAACAATTGACGAACGCATTTCTCAATCTGCTATTTCATGGAATAGTGTTTCATGAGATAATAATGAGCATGCTGTGAAATGATCGGTCAATACTAAAAATTTGGGAAACACTAGCTTAAACAAAGGTTTCTGTGACTCTGGACTTATCAGAGCCCTCATTATTAATGTAAATTTTGAATTTCCAAAGATATATACATACAGTGCATAGCTCTTCAAATATATTTGACCGTGAGACATTTTTTTTCAAGATATGCCTCTTAAAATTTCCTGGAAGTGTTCTTCACATCCAGCTTGGGAAACAACTGCCCTAAAATAGCATATTTTACCATTATTATTTAACATTTATAAGATTATCATGAATTGTAGCTTGTTGTAAAGGAGATTTTCATACTTACATATCCCAAATGTATATGTTTATGTATGTGTATCCATAGTAAAAACTAAAATTAGACAAAGCAGTGAAGAGTCTATTTCTCATTTTGTAGATTAAAAATGGTCCTTGTTAGGTCAAATTAATGACTTTTCCCAGTAGTTCTTCTCTGACACAGATAATGAGATCATCTTGTAGATGGTCACTTGGCAAACACTCAGTCATCCAATATGTATTGAACTGGGCATTCTAGGTTTGTCATCCATCACTTTAGTGAGGCCTTTTATCAAATAATTTGTAGTTTCAGCCAGCACCATTTATTGGGATGGTAAGTTCTGTAAGGTTAGTATCCTGTATATGAAGAAATTCCTTTCTATTGACCTAAACTTACCTCTCTCAAACGTCGGGGATGCATCCCTTCAATTGATATTCAAGACTGGTGAATACAACCAAGTTTACTTTTGTTGATTTTATATACTTCAGCCTTATCCTCCACCCCTTTGGTCTTTGTCTTTCTCAACTAAAAAGTCCCCATTTTTTGGTTTGTCACTTGACTCATGTCACGACCTGTGAAGGATGTGAGATTTTTCCCCTATTTGCAAGTTAACAAATTAGTCTACCACAGTTTCATGAATGCTGGCAAAAGACACAAGACTCTTGGGTTAGAGACAAAGGCCAGTTTATTACTCACAGCAATAGCAGTAGCTACAGTATCAGCATTTGCACCAGATTCCCAATTCCCATAGGAAAATAAGAAGGGGGGCAGATGACACCTGCAAGCATCACACACACACACACACACACACAGACACACACACACACACACACACACACACACGGGTTGTGTTACAAAAACGAATCCCCAACATGAATCTTTTATAATGGTCAGTAAGTCGGCCTTACCTTTGCCCCAGCAGAAGCTATTATTATGTTTAAGAGCAAACAAACCTGCTCATGCTATAGAGGGAGACACTATCATCTTCCAAAGCAGTTTACTTGAAAATCTAATCCAGCACAAATGCAGTTAGTGTCTCTACTTGCAAGATGTGCAGAAATACAAAGGGCCCATGCAGAATTGTCTCCCAACAGGGAACAGCTGTCCCCTACGTCCACTACACCACTGTTCCTTCCTCTGAGACATTTCAAGTTTCATTATATGCACATCAAGGTCTATAGCCAAACCTGCAATATTTAGATGAAAATATGTTGGTGCATTTATTTCCTACTATAGAACTTAAACTCCACAGGGCGAGGATCTTTGCTTTGTTTACTTGGATATCCCAGAGGCAGAGAACTATATCCAGCACGTAGTCGGCATTCAATAAAGATTCATTGAATGAGTATATGAATTTCCTATATTCTTCTTATTTGGATCCATAAGCTTATTGGCTTTGATGTGCAGAAGCAGCAGTTATATCGGTGCCTTCAAGAAACTGCCTGCAGAGATTCCTGGAGTCATCTGCCTGGAGCATTGCCCACTCACCCCCTCAACTCACCTCCTGGCTGCTCCATGTCATTCTTCCAATCTCATCTTAAATGTTATTTCCTCAAAGAAACCTTTCCTGACCCAGAATAAAATCAGTACCTTCGGGTATTCACTCTCACAACCCCTTGGCTTTTTTCCTTCATAGCACTTAGCACAGTTTGCACTTATATCTATTTTAGTGTTTTCTGGCTTAAAACCTATTTGCCTTATCACTCATGAAACTATAAACCAGACCCTCTCTATTTTAGTCACCACTGTATAACTAGTACCTAACAGAGCATGGCATAAAGTGGCTACTAAGTAAATGAATAATGAATAAATGAATGAACATACTGCAGCCTGTAGGTCAGAGCCCATCACTCTGTGAGTAGCTCTGGCATAAAATGGGCCAAATGTATTGTTTGCTTCTTGCCTTTTTCAAACCAGTTTTCCCATGTTTCTCTTCAGTCACATAGTCTCAAGATTTTTTTTCAGTAGAGTTTAGTCATTTTTTTATTTTATATTCCCAGAAAGCACTTAATTTTAAATTTAGAGGTTTTATGTCATTTTACTAATCAAAACAGTATAAACATATTAAGTCAATACTGGTCCTAGCATTATTCCTTTGATAATTCCAATGTTTACACTTATATATTTAACTCAGTTGCATAATAAGGAAATGAAACTTACAGAAGAATCCCATGGGATTCTTCTCTCAATTAATGAATGAGCAAATATTCTTTGAAAACCTACCAGGTGCTGGCCAGGCGCAGTGGCTCACACCTGTAATCCTAGCACTTTGGGAGGCCAAGGTGGGCAGATTACCTGAGATTGGGAGTTTAAGACCAGCCTGGCCAACATGGTGAAACCCTGTCTCTACTAAAAACACAAAAATTTGCCAGATGTGATGGCAGGCACCTGTAATCCCAGCTACTCGGGAGGCTGAGGCAGGAGAATCGCTTGAACCTGGGAGGCAGAGGTTGCAGTGAGCCAAGGTTGTGCCACTGCACTCTGGCCTAGGTGACACAGCAAGACTCCATCTCAAAAAAAAAAGAAAGAAAGAAAGAGAGAGAGAGAGAGAGAGAGAGAGAGAAAGAAAGAAAGAAAGAAAGAAAGAAAGAAAGAAAGAAAGAAAGAAAGAAAGAAAAGAAAAGAAAAGAAAAGAAAAGAAAGAAAAGAAAGAAAAGAAAGAAAAGAAAGAAAAAGAAAAAAGAAAACCTACCAGGTGCTTACAGTCATTCTGGGCACTGTGGAAGATAGCAAAAACCTGAAGACCGAGCCTCAAGGAGGTTATAACTTACATGAGCAAATAAAAATGTGCATGATGTGTTAGCATGTAATAATTAGCAAACAGTATCAGACCATGCACATGTAAGTGCTGAGCCACATGGTACAGATTTTTAAACTGTTAAGAGCTTAGAAAAGTTAGATATTACCCTGAACTAGAATAATAGGAGCTTCCTGAAGTTAGTCCTGAGCTGGATTTTGGAGATGTTTGATTGGATATTTAACAAGAACTTCATTAGGCAAGCCACAAAAATAGCAGTGCATTCATTCTCAGAAAAGCAAGACCTGGCTGTACTGGAAGGTATAAGTTGGGAAATAGTGTCGTGTATGCACAATCACTGTTGGACTATATGAATCACACACAGTCTTTATGACTCCTTTTCCATTGAATTCAATACCATACAGAGATAAAGCCACACCTTTGGACAAATACAGCCGGGGTGAGAGCCGCCAAAAGATGGAGCCTTGCTGAGGAGTATCCACGAAGTAAATAAGCTCTGAAGGAAAGACTTGGAAGGTCATCCAACATACTCATAAATTCCAGCTATTACCAAAGATGAAAGGGAAGTGAGAGCCATGAGGAACAATAGGAAGGAGTGCCCCTGCCCCCTCTTAACTGCCTGTTTACAGGAGGGAAGGAGCAGC
Organism: Symphalangus syndactylus; assembly: GCF_028878055.3. Lineage (NCBI taxonomy): Eukaryota > Metazoa > Chordata > Mammalia > Primates > Hylobatidae > Symphalangus > Symphalangus syndactylus. The sequence continues at coordinate 108,331,822 of NC_072425.2, forward strand.
AGTGCTGCCCAGATGGCAGAGCCAAAGTTAGAATGAAGCTTCCTCACCCTAAGACCTGTTTAGGAAATCCTGTTTGTGACAGTGGCTTCACTGTGAAGTCATCAGGAGCCGCGCCCCCCCCCGCCCCCCCCCGGGTTGCAGGAGCACACTTCTGGATTGAACTATGGTTTATAATGCTGATTTGAAATCTTATTATCATGTGCACTCAGCAAGATAGAAACTGCATGTCAGGTGAAGCTTGGGTCAGACTTTATTTTGCAAGCATTTACTTATCTTTCTTGTACGATGGAAATGCTGGCAACACAATAGCTTAAAAACAAGATAAGCCTCATCTTTTTTCCTGTATGGGTATGTTAGGGAATGATGGTTTTGATGGCCTTTAAAAAGCAGGAAAGGGCAAAGCCCTGTGATGCCATTTCTTTGGCATTTCATTACTTCATTAAGAGAATTATCCTAAAAGCCTGGGAGCTGTAATATGGCTTAAAAACCGATGAGAGCTGAGTGAAAACACCATAGACTCCAAACCAAATTAACCAGAAGGTTCATCCCAAAGAGACCCACTTTTGTATTCGCACCTGGGGTGTGTACTTTTCCTTCTGCCACTCAAGTGCGTGTGTGTGGGGGTGAACAATTTGCTTTCCATGCTAAACCCAATGAAATGGGATTTGTCTTCCCTCTCAGACAGGTGGCCAAGCTGTGACAGAGAGGGCTCTGCCTGGCTGCTTGCCTCTTTGGACATGCAGCACTGTGTCAGTGCAGTGCCAGGCCCCATATCTGACCCTGTGGCCTCACAATCTGGAGGCCCACATTGGCAGCCTGGGGTGGTGACAGCTTCAGTCAGTAGGTGTGGAGTTCCACTGGCAGACAAAGAAGAGTAGGCAAGTGTGCTGATCCAGGTTCCTTCTGTATGATAGAAGAAACCTCTAAGGTCCTGGTAATGTGTGAACCAGTGGAATTCCTGCTCCAATAATTAAAGTATGAGCTTTCCTTCCTCTTTTTCAGGGTGGACCAGGCCTTGGGAAAGGAATTTTGGCCTTCCCAGACTGTACACATTACTTAATGTGTCCTTCTACACTTATTACATGCATCAGGAGCAGATTTCACAAGCCTTCTTCCTATGAGACTAGGTTAGTCACTAGGGTTAATTATTCAGTAGTTAAAGGAAATATTGTGATGGAGGGAAAAATAGATTTCCAAAAGCCAGGGAGTAGAGGGCCTCAGAACATCAAATTGCTCCCTGAAGAGAGTACACAGCCATTTTTATTTCAGTCTTTGAACAGGAGATAGTAATCGTGATTTGAATTCTCTAAACCTCAAAAATATTCCCTTCTTAGCTGTAAATAACCACTTGTCCCAGCGCCATATATCCATGGGGAGCTTCTGTTCTCCCAGAGAAAATGCAGTTAGATTATAGCAAAGAAAGGGACCCTAGGTCTCCCCCTCCTGCCTTAAGAGGAATCTCCAGTATCTCTACTCATGAGATAATAAAATGTATCATTTTCAGAAATTTGAAGAAGGTAGGTCAGGACTCACCAGTGCTATTTCAAAAGCCTTTTGGTTGTGAGTGCCACATCTGACCACTGCACAGATAGCACTGAGAGAAAATTGGACCCAGTTCTCTGCTTTTGCCTTCCATTCTCCCCCTAAGGGTCCACGTGAACAGCAAGCTTGGCCTGGTTTCCTTAGGTCCCTCTGGGCACATTTTTTTTCTTTCATCATCTTTCCTAAAGCTGATATGGCAATTCCATGGGGAAGAAACAAATAGTACACTTGGATGAACTCTGCAAAACACAAAGACCTTTCCTCTTATCCCTGATTCTAAAGGGATTTTTCTGTATTTAATAAATAAATAAATGAGAACAGTTTTAGACTGAATAGTAAGTGTCCCATTTATATCACATTTGTGATGTTTTGAACAGGGTGAAGGAAACCATTCGTGATAAAGCACATGGATTAAAAATCGTGGTTGACTTGTTTAACAGAACCCAAGTCATAAAGCTCCCTTGAAGAGTACTCAAAAATTCTAGCTACAACCAAAGATGAAAAGAAAGTGAATAGACCTCAGCAGCCCTGCCTCCTCTGTTTCATCCTTTAGGTTAAATGTCACCTCCTTAAAGAGGCTTTTTCTATTATTCTCCACCAGCATATCTTATTTTCTTCACAACACTTACCACTTATTTAATGATTTTCTTTCTTCCTAAACTGTAAGCCTCACAAGGGCAGAGACAACGTCAGTCTTATTTCTGTGTTCCCTACACTCAGCATAGTGATAAGCACATCACAGACTCTAAATGTGCTGAGTGAGTGAATGAGCTGCTGAAGCGTGCTATAATGGCAAACCTGTTCCAAGTTCTTCACGGACTTACAGCCTCCTCGGGATCACCTCTTTCTTTTCTTAGAACCAACTGAAGAATACTACTTGGTCTCAACATCAGGCTTACCAGTGTTATTCCCATTCGTTCATTTGTATTTTTAAAAACCTGGGATTTGGCTGGGCGTGGTGGCTCAAGCCTGTAATCCCAACACTTTGGGAGGCCAAGGCAAGCAGATCACTTGAGTCCAGGAGTTCGAGACCGTCCTGGGCAACATGGCCAAACCCTGTCTCTACAAAAAATTAGTCAGGTGTGGTGGTGCATGCCTATAGTCCCAGCTACCTTGGAGGCTGAAGTGGGAGGATCACCTGAGTCCAGGAGGTCAAGGCTGCATTGAGATGTGATCACACAGCTGCATTCCAGCTTTGGTGACAGAGGTAGACCCTGTCTCAAAAAAAAAAAAAAAAAAAAAAATGCTTTTTTCAGCCTGAGTCTCAAGTCCACTAGCAGTTCCATAGTCATAGCCAAACAATGCGATGTAGTGAAGTGGTCATAAGAGCTGGCTTTGGAGCATCTAGTTGTCTCTATCACTTCTTAACTCAATGATGATGAGTTATTATTAAACCATCCCTCAACCTCAGTTTCCTCAACTGTAAAATGAGGATATTAATATATATCCCCCACATAGCATTGATCTGAGGTTAAAAAGTATATATAAAGCACTTCACTTTTGTCTTTTGCATTGTACATGTTCAGTGAAACTTAGCCACTGAACTTCCTGTTCATAATGTTAAATTACCTTGGTGTATCATTTTTCTAGAACAGGATAAAGGATGGCTTCTTGTCAGAGGTAACAGAAGACATTAGAAGAATTCAGAGTCAAAAAAGGCCAAGGACCTGGAGTACTGGGATTCTAGACAGAGCCTGAAGCCTGGGGTACATAGCATGAACTGAGGTCACAGCGGGCTGGGCGGCATGGCCAAATGACTCAATAGTGAAGTGATGACTAAACATTGTAGTGCTCCTTATATCTCTCCCCCTATATCCCACCACAGTCACCACAAAGGCCAGAGCTGGTCCTAGAGTCTGGCAAAAGGCTGAGCATGAAAGTGAGTTTAAGGAAACCCATCTAGTAAGATTAAAGAAACTAGGCAGGGCTCTGGGGTCAAGGCGTGGGGTCAGCTGACTCCTCCACAAGGAGGAGTTGGGGGCTCCTACTTGGTCTTCCCTTGTTTTCCATAGTTCCTCACAGAATCCAGAGGGCAGTCCCCAAGGCTCTCGGAGTCTTACTCTGAGCCACAGGAAGAAGTACCTTACGCCAGCTCATAGGGGAACTCCAAACAGTCAGCAGGAAGAAACTCAATCACTCAGATGAAAATGACGGTGTCTCACCATTCTTCTATGCAGTTTTCTAAGGGGCAAGACGGAGACATTTGGCTGTGAGACCTTAATTAATCGAACAGAATGTACTTTAACTGTTACCTTTCTTATCTAAGGCTGTGTGGCTGGCTCACTGGTTTTAATCAAGTAAAGAGCAATGACTTATGCATTTAATGATCTCACTAGACACAATTTCCTTTCATATTGGTTTGTAAGACAGGTGCTATCCTCTCCCATCTCAGGTGGGACTCAAAAGGCCCATTTGTTTCAATATTCCTGAACCATGTAGGATCAGCAATCTGGACTCTTTTTAAAAAATCTTATAAAAGTCTGTATAATGTATGCATCTTATGTAAGATTATTTTTTAAATAGTATGTATTATGTTCTTTCATTTAACAAAACTATACATGGTTGTTGTAGAGCTTTTAAAATACGAGTAAAGAGTATAAGTCTATAGTATCTTGTTATACCAGAAAGTAAGAAAATGCTCAAAAAATACGGGAACATACCAAGAAGGCACAGAATTTAGCTTGAAGGAGCCACTGGACAAATATAAAACAATTTGGGCATCAAAATACATAACTATAGTAAAGGATTATAATCTCCTGAATAAAATTAAAATCCATGAGTCCATGCTGATATAAATAAAGTGGGAGAAAAGAGAGCTTTGTCTTACAGTAGACTGACAATCAATAATAACAGAGTGAATGATGGAGTTAGAAAATCATCAATGGATGATGCTAAAACTACTGAGTGGAAATTTCATCAGGAGATTTACATAGTGTCAAAATGGCTCTTTACAAGATACTTGCTTTAAAAATAAAAATAAGAAAAGAAAGAGGAAAGAAAAATAAACCATAAACCAGTGACCAAGAGATGATCATTACTAATGGTTTAATAGTTACCTTTCAACTGTTTTTCCTATGCATTATAACATTTTAATTTTCTTGTAAAATTAGATCATGCTTTTTTGTAATCTGCTTTTCTTATATAAAAATGTATCTGGATCTTATTTATTTGTATTTAAATATTCCCTGGCACATAGTAGGCATGTAGTAAATATTGGTTGGGTGAATGAAATTTGCAAGACTTTAAGGAAAGCTGTGATGCACATTCATATAAGTAAAGTTTTCTTCATTCTCATGATTATTCCTTTAGGACTAACTCCCGGAAGTGGAATAGTGATACAAAGCATATTCAAAACCCTGAGCGCGTTGATACATGGAGCCAAATTGCCCTCCAGAAAGATTTTTCTACTTTATTTTCCCTCCAGGGGTGTATTAAATGAATGTCATTCAATACATTTTTAAGGAGGAAGATTGGGATTAAATGTGTGTGAAATACCCAGGGTAAGACCCAGAAGTCGTCAGCCAGAAAGTAATAGTCATCCAAATTCTTTTCTCTGTATCTGTAGGTTAGATTCTGTCAGGACCAAAAGCTGGGATTAGTAAGAGTTTTCAAAGCCTTCAGTCATAGAAAATGGAGTTTTTGTTGATGTGGGAAGCTCCAAGTTGGGATAGACTCTTATTTTCATTAAGCCAGTCATATACCATATAATGTGCTATACCATCCTTCTTTTGTATCTATTGAAAAATCCTATCAGCTACACTGGACCTGAAGTCTACTATGTCAAAGTAAATGATAAAGAGAAAAACCTGGTTCCTGTTTGTGATAGGCTAGCATTGAACATCACTGTTATCAACATAGAACCTCCATGAGGGCCCCCTTCCATTTGCACTTTGATGCTGGCTACTTAGCACACTTAACACCAGCTGTTTCCAGTGCCGTTTCCAAAGGTGGGCAGAGCAAGGTGAAGGATACATATACGTTCCATGGGCAGCTGAGCAGCGTGCTCTCTTGTGCTAGCCAGTGCCTGTGGCAACCCTTCCCTCCTGACTTCAACCACCCCCCTAGTTGTAGCCAGGTGGTGTATTATCTCCTGATCTATACATTAAATATATTATTAAGGAGAACCCAGAAGAAGATATTTAGAGAGATAGATAACCTTGGATTCAAAAGATGAGCAGTCAGAAAAATTATACCATAATTTGAATTTGCTTATATTTTCCTTTTGGGCTTTCACTGGCTAGCATGTTCTCAAGTGATGACAGTTGGGCTGATTGAGAGCCGTTAGTCAAATCCAGTAACAGTATTAATCTGTGGTTGGAAATGACTGTTAAAGTAAGTGCCAGGCTATTCAGTTGTGGTTTTTCTTCCAGCTTCCAATGGTGCCAGGCTTCCAGCAGGAGGAATAGGGGCTGTGGTAAAGGAAACCGTTGATAAACGAAAGAAACCAGAAACTGTCACTACCCATAACAACGAAACAACAAAAAATTTTACAGAAAAGGAAGGGGAGACAAAGGAAATTGTTTAAAGTGGTTGAAGCCTGTACAGTTTGATGTGATCATTAGGCGTGAGGGTGCCGCAGCATGGTGGTGCCTAAGACACTGACTCCAATTTTCCAGTGAGAACAGGAAGGCTTTAAGCACCAAAGCCATGCTGTCCGGTAATACTGCTGAGCAAGAAAGCTTTTCTTGAAGGAAGAGAATAGCGTTTAATTGTATTTTTGTCAGTCTCCTAACATGCTCCTCAGACCACTAATATGCAAAAGAACCTAAGGATCTGGTCACAAAGTGACGTCAAAAGAGTTTACCCCATAGTCCTTTTTACTGCCTTTTGCAGAACAAACGTTTAACAATGTCACTATTGTTCATTGGTTATCAAGAAATAACTCATTGTAACTGAGAAGTGCTTAGCAAAGAATCTATCTCGTGTACTTTTTTTATTTCAAGAACTTTAAGGAGGCAGCTTTTCTACGTGTGTTCACCAAAGCTCCAAGATTTTTTTTAATATTTTGAGAAAATATTTTCAGTAAATCTGTATTCATTGAATGAAATATTAAGTGGATCCATAAAGAAGCAGATGATATAAGTCCCAGGGTAACATCAGGAGAATCTGAATACAGTGTAGCTGAAGCATTTCATCACCCCTCGACAAGAAAATTGCTATTTTGCCAACTATTCTACCACGTTGCAGTGTTTCTAAGATCTACATTTTTTTCACATTTATTTCTAAAATCAAAATGTGAATTGCAGTCAATTGGTGACATCTTAGAGTTGATGAGATATGGTGGTTCTCCTGGAAGAGCAAAAGTTAGTAATTTTCAGCATATCATTGGCATCCAATGTTTGTTTAACTCTGGGCGGGGGGGTCAAAAGACATCTTCAAGCGCTACTGAAGAAGACATATTTAATTTGTGGACATTTTTATTATAATTTAATAGGTAAGTGATGTTCCTTCAAGGCATTCAAGGAACCCACTCTGGAATAGACTAAAGAGACTCTGAGTCAGTTAGTGTTGCCCACGAGGGTCACAGCCGGTCAATGGCAGACCTGGACTGAGGTTCCTGCCCAGTCTGGAGGGTCAACACAGGGTGTGTTGTCCTGCTGCCTGTCAGAGCAGGCACAAAGCAAGACTCAGTGAAGCAGACCCCAATTTGCTCTGAAGCATCCTTCTATCTGGGCATTGGCAGAACTCCCAAATAAGTGGGTAAAGGTACCAAAAAAGTTCAGCCTCAAATGAGTGGGTCAGTAAGACATGAGACAGTAAAACGTTGTTCAATTGTGGGACATGGGATTGGCGTGGCAGAGTCACTCTGCTCCATGCTCAGCCTGCAGCTTCCTCCCTGGTATCAAGGCCTTCCTACTTCCAGGTTCATCTTTTGAAATATATCATTTATTTTCAAAATACACTGATGTTAGTAAAAATAATGCCAAAGATATACTAAAAGTTTATTTTCTATATCTTTTGGCAAATTTATAAATTTCCATATAAAGAAAATGAAAATGTCTTTTAAATTTTTTAGCATGCAAAACCACAGTAATCCAAAGTATACATTAGTTATGAGCTAAAATTATACCATCTGAAGGTACATTTTATGAGCAATGCATACAATGTCTATTAACAAATGATACCAACATGTTATTTGTAATATGTTAAATACTTTTACTCATAATGCTTTGTAAGCTTTAAAGGGCCCTACTTAATTAGATGAGATAAATGAACACAGTACAAACTTTCATTTTTTTTTTAATGCCTTTCAGCAAGTGGTCAAATTTTGAAATTTATCTCAACGTTCTCTTTTTTCTGCTTCCCCAAAACATGGTAATCACCTTGTATGTATACCATCGGCCTTGTCGTTGGCTGTTATTGCATAGTAGATGTTAGAGTTTTTAAATTTGGTATTTGATCTTGACTTAACCTAAGTCTGAGTTTCTCCCTTTGAAATGAGGATAATGATATTTACCTAGCAGAGTGTTATTAGGAGTAAATGAGACAACATATGTAAAACAAAGCAAAGCAGCCCCTTTCCTGTAATAAGTGTTCAGTAAATTGAATTTATTATTATTATTAGCTGTTGATGTTGAAGAAAAGTTATTTACTCAACACTTTTTAGGTCACACTGGTTTTTATCTACTTAATTTCTTAAAAATAATGATCTTAAGGTGAAATTCTCTTACATATTTCCTTAAAATTCTTCAGGATTTTTATCTAGCCAAAAGTGGTCAGAAGTTATTTTATAGTTTGGAAGAATCTAAATTTCATTTTCAAGGAAACTGTGTCCCTCAGTTATAATGCCAAGACTACAAGTGATGATCAAGAAGTCTAACTGGTCAGTAATTAAACTTTATATTGGAAGTAGACATTTATTTGCTTAATATTCCAAAATCTGACTAAATTGTTTTCTAAATTCAAACGGAGTTTTTGAGTAAAACAGTCAGTTGCTATTTAACCCGTAGGTCTGTAAAACCTGACAGCCCTCTGTGGCCACATAGTCTTAAGTACAGTATAGAAGAAATACCTCCCGAGGCTTTTGTTTTATGTCTACATATTCATCTCTTTCTAAAACCGTAAGTGTAGCAACATATGGCTGCATTTTTAACAACTGTTATTGTATTTTCATATTAAAAAGTAATATACTAGCAAAATTTTTGAAGTTTTCATTTAGGAAAATACAATCAGGCTGGGCACAGTGGCTCACACACCTAAATCCCAGCGCTTTGGGAGGCTGAGGTGGGCAGATCACCTGAGGTCAGGAGTTCGAGACCAGCCTGGCTAAGATGGCAAAACCCCATCTCTACTAAAAATACAAAAATTAGTCAGCATGGTGGTGCATGCCTGTAATCTCAGCTACTTGGGAGGCTGAGGCAGGAGAATCGCTTAAACCCAGGAGGCAGAAGTTGCAGTGAGCCAAGATTGCGCCACTGCACTCCAGCCTGGGCACTCCGTCTCAGGGGAAAAAAAAAAAAAAAAACATATTTCATAAATATTTTATCTTTTTTAACATATATTTTTACCAAAATGTAATTATTTCCTGTACATGCTGTTTTTTATCAGATGCCGTTTCATTTCTTATGAGTGACATAAAACCTTTGCCAGTGATATTTTTCTCTTAAAAAATCAAAAATATGACAGAGTTGTACCTCTCTAGAGAATGTATAATGCAAATGGATCTTATATATAATCATATCCCCTCAGCCTTCTCATTCTTGTAAGTTCATTTGCTTCATAAATAAACTAAATAGTTTGTACTGAAACCAGAAGTTGACCTTAATATTTGTGTTGGCTGGGCACAGTGACGCACGCCTGTAATCCCAGCACTTTGCGAGGCTAAGGCAGCGGATCGCTTGAGCTCAGGAGTTCGAAACCAGCCTGAGCAACATGGCAAAACCCTGTCTCTACAAAACAAAAAATACAAAAATTAGCCTGGTGTGGTGGCACGCCCCTGTGGTCCCAGCTACTCAGGAGGCTGAGGTCGGTGAATGATTGACCCGGAAAATGGAGGCTTCAGCAAGCTGAGATCACTTCACTGCACCCCAGCCTGGGCAACAGAATGAGATCTTGCCTCAAAAAATAATAATAATAACAAATTTAAAAATATTTGTTATAACTTTTTTTAATGTGCTATGATAGATTGCATTTAAATACTTGATAAAATAGTATTGTTTAGAAATCATGATTAGCAAAACTGATTACTGCTCCTGCTCTTATCACGTCCCTGCCTATGTCTAAGTTACAGAATCTTCTCAGCCATACTCCTCACCTAAATAAGGAAATGCGTTTATCCCCTTACTTGTCATTTTCCTAACTTCATCATCTTTAAAGTTTTCTTAGTGATCTTTTTAAATAGCACAGCAGGGTATCATGGGTAAATTAAATCTAGAGATTTGGTCCAAAGATAGGACCAAAATAACAGCATTGAATTTTCCTTGCATATTTAGTCATAATGAAACAAGGAAAAGAAACCACAGGGCAGAGAAAAAGGAGAAGGTAATACAGTATTAAGCAAAAATAAATAACTTTGGAACGAGTAAGAGTTCATTCTATTTGTTCTTGATTGGTAGCCTTACTTTTACTGAGCAGGTTAATTTTATTTCTCAGCAGTTCTAACTGCTTCATTCACATGGTTTATTATTTTGTTATTTTCTTTCATGATATGAAGTACAACAGAAGCTGTGATATCTGTTTTTTTACAGATGAGCAGAGATTAAGTGGCCTGCCTGCACTCTGGGATTTATTTGTTAATCAGTTACAGAGCCAGCACTAAGAGCTGGATCTTCTGTCTCCTGGTCTTTACTCCTTTCCATAACATGTGGTAAAGTGCTTCTCCCTTGTTCTAAAGAAATCTCTACAGGGAACCTAACACTGCCCTGATCTAGAAACAGCATTGTTACCTGACAGGCTGGTTTGCCCGGATGACCATTCTTAAGTGTTTTAGGGAGCTAGGATTAGTCTTTTTTTCCCAAGAGGAAGTAGCAATAAACTCTGCACCAAAAATAACGCTTTAGCTGCTAAATTCTGCTTAGTAGGTGGTTTCCCAAGGATGATCCAATGCAATGAGTCATCCCTCTGAGCACTCACTGCACATTATTTCTTTTTACTGATCCTCGGTGCTTTTGGTTGCATGTTTTTTAACCTTTAGAGCCCTCCTGGGAGGTTCAGAGTCTTCTCACTATGAATATAAAACAGACTCTACTACATCCCCCCACATGTCCCTCTTGTCCTTTACTTCCTACACTTTTCAAATCTAAGATAATCCATCACTTAGGAGAACAGTCAGGATCATGTCCAAAGATAAAAGATCAGCAGTAAGTTTCTCCAGAGTTAGCAGCAGCTCCATCTCATTCCCAGTATAAAAATCAAAAATGTAGATGGATGTAAGTCAATGTGTGGAATCTGTATCAAGAAAACTATAAAACTTGATTGAGATACATAATAATGAGTTTCCTAGATATAGAGAATATTTGATTATTAGAAATCTATTAAATATTCCATTTTCCTGAACAAGAAGATTGAATAGTTGTAAGGATATAAAAGGTTTCCAAATTAATTCATAGGTTTATGCAACTCCAGTCAGAATTCCAGTGGGATTTCCTGAAATGCATTTGGAAGAGTTAAACTGGTGAAAATAGCCAAGAATTTTTTGTTACCAAAAAAAAAAAAAAGTTATGAAGAGAAACTCCTGCTACCAAGCACTAAAATATATTATGCAACTACAATAATAAAAATAATGTGGTACCAGCAGAAGTGACAGACATTAATGGAACAGAACAGAGAATGAGACTTGAAACCCTGATTTAGGAAGTGATGCAATTTATCATAAATCACAAATCTGGGAGGACAGAACGGCATATGCAACAAATGAGAATAGGGTAATTGGTCAATTTCATGGGGGAAAAATGGTAACCTGATTAGATTCTCACTGTTCCTCACCACAGAGCAAATGACAGATGGCTTAAAGGGTTAAATATTAAAAGTGAAACCATGAAAGAATAAACTATAAGAAGTATTTGTGACCCTAGATGGTGATATATTTTCAAAGCGTTAAAAAGTCACAAACAAAAATACTAATATATTTGATTATATAAAAATTGAAAACTTTTGTTCATCAGAAAATAAAAACACTGCCAAGTTAAAAAGCACGTGATAATCTTGGAGAAAATGAATGAATATGACAAAGGTGTAATATCCTTAATGAATAAAAGAGCTCTTAAAATTAATTGGGAAGCCACTAGCACATCCCACTGTAGCTACACTACATTCCTATCACACTCTGTACATATCACAGTGCTAAATCATTTTATACTCATAATACAGTTCAGATGACACAAGACAGTATTAGAAGTTCAGATCTTATTTTCCATTCACATATTCTTTGTCCAAAGGCAGTTTAAGGCAACTAACACATTACATTATGCTATAAATACTTCAGAACAGTTTGTCCACATTGACACTTCCATTTCCTAAAATGAAACCCTTGCTGGCCCACAGAGGGAAAAAAAAAAAAGGCTAGCTTTGTTAACCAGCTTTATTTCAACAAGCACATCCACATGGTAAGAACTTCCTCTGATGAGTCATCCACAGTTGTCAAACACCAACTTTCCTTTGTTTGGCCCGTGCAGAAATCAGGTCTGTGGAAGCACAGTTCAAGAATCTGAATCATTTAATTGTGTTTTATTCATATCTGAATTTGCATCTGTCACAAACCCAATGTGTCCACCGTGAAAAATTGCATCCTTCAAATATTACTGAACAAAAAACCCTATCCAAATAGGTCTGTTCTGTCTAGATTGTCTGTGAAATTTCTGAGGAATGTTGTGGGCTCTGTTTCCTGTACCAAATTGTTGAGTTATCACACATCATTGGATTCTACCCAAAGTGTGCTGGATAGGCATATTATATTCAGACAGGATACCAGTTGTCTTTACCATTCATAAAGGAAAAAGAAAAGATTACTCCTGCTCTCTGCCATAAGATATAAACTAAGAGGTAGGTGAAAATGTGTGTACCCATAGTTTTTTTAATGTGTCCTTGATTTCTTTTCTTCACCAAGGTTTGAGTTTTTTTCAGTCATAGCTTTGTTATGCACTTTCTTGTCACCCTGTACTCGTTCAAAACTAAGGACTATAGTCAAGACTGAGATCCTGCCCTGGGATTGGTGCCATCTTAGCTTGTTTGGAAAAAAAAAAAAAAAATGAAGATCTTTAGAGATACCATCATATCCATTTGTATATAAAAAGAGAAAAGAATGGAAGCGGTGCTGTGTAATTTATTTTCATCTATTTACTCTATTTTCCAAATTTTCTACAATGCATGTATATTTTATAATCAAGATAATCTGTTACTTTTTAAATTTTTTATTTTTAATTTTTGTGGATACATAATAGATATATATGGGGTACATGAGATGTTTTGATATAGGCATGCAATAATTTGTTATTTTTAACAGTACCCATGATGAATCATTCAAAATATAAATTCAGTAAATAAGCTTTTTGGAAAAGTTAAACTTGCTGTTGGGCCAGTAAAATTTTATTCTGATAAAATAAATGCTAGCTTTTGTTGATTAATCAACACACTAAACTCACAATACTAGACACTGGTAGACAATATCACTGACATTCAAGGGCCAGAGCCCTTATTTATATGTTGAGCACATTATAATTTTTTAAGGAAAAAATGAGAAAATCAGTCTTTCAGTGTTTGGACTATTTTTAACCAATGATTGAATCCAATTTGGGAATATTTTTAGATCATTTGTAATGCTCTATGACTGATACTTTTGGTTCCATTTTGAGCAAATCTTTTTTTTTTTTTTAAAGAAGCCACTTCAGCCAACAGACACTTCCATTTCAGAAAATGTCTAGTGATTATTTTCCCCCAAAGGCAACATGAAAACCTTCAGCCTCAGAAAGATGTCATTTTACTGACATCCGGCTGATGTCAATATTAGAGTTTTTGCAAGAGAAAGGTGTGTGAGCATAGAGGTGATGATAATTATATACTCAAAGACACACCCACAACAGAGCCCATAAGACTCCCTTTGGCAAAAAAATGTTGTATTGAAGACAAAACCAGTGGATTCAGAGGTTAAAAGTAAGAAGTGGTTTTGAGAGCCACATTTTAGTTACCGTAATGTATGTAGTATTTGCTGTTGAAATGTCTCTATTAGACAGACTTACTTTTGTATTTTCTAATTTTTATTTCTTGTGTCAATATTGCTTTGAAGTCAGCCTATCATGAGAGAAAACTTGACTCACTTAGCTAGTTCATTTTCAGAGGTGTGTGTTAACTGATTAATGTAGCACTCTCTCTTGCTCCACCTGCATAGCACTTCAGAATCATTCTCAACCCAGCTTACAGCCTATCGCTACCAACCGGACTGGATGAAATCTCCTTGTCATCCTGTATGTGTAGGTAGCTCCACCCCAGTGACCCCCTAGTTGTGGTTGCCTCCTCAGATCCAGCACTTCCTGCAGACTATTAATTTAACCATGTGGACCTAACCATAGGCAATGCTCTTTCCCTGCAAAAGAGGCAAGATGCGTATAGTTTTACAAAGTCATTTACTGAAAGAGAGAAATAACATCTTGAATTGTGGTATGAGGAGGGAACTCCCCCCTGGTGTAGTCCCTTATTACACAGTAGCAATGAGTTATTAGGAAAAAAGAGAATAAAACCTGTCTGTCTGGACCACTTTCGTTCTGATTGTTTTGAGGTATGCTCATTTGATTTTTTTTAAACAGCCTGCCCCACTGAAATAACAAAGAACTTAATTTTTTTAAAAAATTCTGTCTTCTACAGCCTCTTGCTCTGAGTCTCCTGGATAGGGTGACCAACCATCCCAGTTTGCCTGGGACAGAGAGGTTTGCCAGGACACAGCATTTTCAGTACTGAAACTGGGACAATCTTAGGCAAACTGGGCTCGTTGGTTACCCTATTCCTGGGCCCTCTCCTACCCAAATGACCAGGTATTGAAGAACAACAGCGTTAAGGTTCCTACTCATGAACGAATTCCCTGGTAAAGCTTTTCCTTCTCTCCCAGGAAGGCACAGTATAAAGCAAGACTGGGAGTTGTGAGACAGAATAAGTTTATTATGTGGTATGGTGAGGTTCTAATTTGGTCGAGTGATATCTCTAGTTCAGAGTTCTGCTGCAGAGTGAAGGCAATTGATAAGCCCTGAGCCCAGTTAATAATCAGAGCCTCACTAATTAATCAGTGGCACTCATTTTGCCAGGTGTCCCTGATCGTCTCTAATCATCTATTCTGTCTCCACACCACACCATCACCCTTGCTCCAAATGACCTTCCAGCATGTTGTCATTAAAGTTTTTCAATGCTAAGCTCAATTTAAACTATAATATTAAAGCTAGAATTTCCACAAGGGAGCAGAAGGGTTATCCAAGCTCTGTGGTTATATGAAGAGACAGAAGACAGTATTCCCCAGAGTGTTGAACCTGCGATATCTGACTATTAAAGAAGCCCATGGTGACAGGGGTGATTCCATGGGGGTACCATATCCTTGACTTGCCTCCAATTTTTTAATAATACTAATATAAAGTCTTTACCCTTGCGAATTATAGCTTCCTAAGTTTGACTCAGATTTATTTTCCTGGTTCTAAAACTTTCTTTCAGTTGCAAAGTTATTCAGTACTTGCTAGTCACCTAACTTCATGGTTAGAGTGAGAATTAAAATGCAATAATGCATTAGGAATCCAGCCCTTAGAAAGTGCTAAATACATCATCGTTTCTTTCCCAGCCTTAAGCATCCCCCTGAACAGTGTGATTGGAGAGCAAGAGATAAGGGAGGCTTTGGAAGGGAAATAAATAAATAAATAAATCATGTAATTTGGCGAGAAAAAAATATCAAAAAGTATATAAAATGAAGAGTTGGATCCTAATCACAGAAAGACAAATCACATTTGTTGCTGCTATAGTGGACAAGAATGTGCCAGCCCAGCTTTTTAATTTTAAAATTATGGAAGATATATTATATTCATTAATATGAGGAAGGACGTGTTACTGACTAAATGTTTGTGTCCCTCCCAAAATTCTTACATTGAAGCCCTAACCCCCAATGTGATGCTCTTTGGAGATGCGGCTTTTGGGAGATTATTAGGGTTAAATGAGGTCATGAGGATGGGGCTCCCATGATTGGATTAGTGCCATTATAAGAAGAGACACCAAAGAGCATACCCTCTCTCTAGCCACGTGAGTACATAGCAAGAAGGCAGGTACAAGCCAGGAAGAGGAATCTTACCAGAACCCTAAATTGTTGAGTTACCATGCTGGCACCCTGATCTCAGGCTTTCTACCCTCCAGAACCACAAAAAAATTAATTTCTGTTGTTTAAGCCACCCAGTTTGCAGTACTCTGTTATTGCAGCCTGAGCAGACTAAGGCAGGGAGAGATGACACTGGGAGAATAGAAATGAAATTATTTGAATATTTAAGAGAAATAACTATTTATTGGAAATGAGAGATACCCATTCAGTTTTTGTCATAGTGATTAGAAATGACTTCATCTCAATGACCGCTTAGTCTTACTTTAGTCATATGTAAAATTGACTCAGTAAATATATTAATTTATGAGTTTTGTAATGTTTCAGGCATCTGTAGTAGTTTGGTGAGTTCTAGTTTAATTTTAATCCTCAATTTTGAGTTGAAAAATGGTAGGGTTTGTCTCTCTGCCCTCCCTCTCTTTCTTTCTCTCTGTCTCTCTCTCTAGAGGAAGTTACTCATAGTCCAGTAAATATGAGCCCTCTGTGGATAAATAAATTATTCACATCTGGTAACAAGGAAAAATTAATTCAGCTATTTATTTTTAAGGAAATTACCAGACTCATAGTCCCTCCTATGGACAGTGATGCCAGCACACTCTCTAACTTGTGTTAGAGACACAAGTCTTTCCTGTAAGTGGCACCTCCCTTCCCTGGCAGAGGTTTTTTCCTATCAGTCTCGGTCTCTGTGACGGAACTTCGTCTCAGATTCTTCTTTTTGCCACGGTCTTTCCTTCTCATTACTTGGGCTTTAAATTGTTTTTTTCCGTGCTCTTTCCCACCAGCCCTTCTCCCTTTCTGGACCAGTTTTACTTCAAGTGCGTCTTTCCCCTCCCCACTCTCCTTAATCCTATACTGTTTTGCCTTTGCTACAGTTTTTCTCAACACTTCTCTTTCTTTGTCTTCCAAGGAGACCATCCCTAGCCTGCATACCTGGCTGAAGCAAGCACTGGAGGGCAAAGTTCCTATCCTGCTTGCCTCTTGCTGCTTCTGTGAAGGTTTTCGCAAGGTTTTGGATATAGAAGAATAATTGTCAGCCAGCCCCAGTTTTTAAATACACATTATTTGCAGGCAGATATTGTCTGGTGCCACAGGCAGATTAAAGCATAAGCAGATACAACAGTATAAATCGGATTTGGAGTTGGCTCTTGGTGTGTATACATCTAATCATATATATATATCTCTGCAGATACACCTGCTTGCACTTGAATTCCCAGAGATGAACCAAGGAAGTGAATTTTGAGACAGGAGGAGCTGAAGTTGAAGGAAAGAAGGAACAGAAAGCCTTCTTGCAGGGGGGAGCAATAACCACTCAGCATGTATTAATTGAGTTCCAATTAAAGCCAAACTGGGCAGTAAATTAAGTACTCTGAATACAGAATCAAGTGAGGGTTGGCCCTGTCCTCAGAGAACTTCCAGTTTGTGTGTAGAGATCAACACGTAAACGAATATAATAGAGTGCCTTAGCATTAAAGTAGGGAATGAAGAGGTGAGGTGAACTGATCATATACGTGCAGTATATGGCAAGAGGCAATGTTGTCGGGTTTTTTCCTTCTGATTTTAAAACTAACACTCATAAAACGCAGTATAGAAAAGTAGAAAATGCAGAAAACAAATCATTCATCATCTCACCATCCAAAGTGAAGCATAAGATAATAGTTTCATACCAGTGCCTTTTTTTTGCATGCATAAGTATTTTTGGTTTATTATTTAACCCTAATCTGATAAATCAGGTGTTTGGAAAGATTCAGATCATAACAATAGATGATCAAAACTTGTGGAGCACATGTCTCCAGACACGTACTTGATTGAATATATGGTAAAATGTTTGTCACTATACTTTAATACCGTATGCTTAAAGCCTTTCATATATGTAGACCTAACAGTTTTCCCAGCAGTTTTTTTTTTTTATTTATTTTTGTGTGTATGTGGATGGCTTCCAAATTCTTAGCAGTTTTTTTACCCTCCTCCTGAATCTGTAATGTCTGCTTGGAAATATAATTTCCTAACCACCTTTTTTAACAGCTCTATCAAAATATAATTGATATAACCACACAATTCACCAATATAAATAGTACAATTCAGTGTTTTTTTCAGTTTAGCGTATTCAGAGTTGTACCACTATCACCACAATCGATTTTAGAACATTTTTATCTCCCCAAAAAGAAACGCCATACCCATTAGCAGTCTGTCTTAGTCAGCTTGGGCTGCTAACAAAATACCATGAACTGGATTGGCTTATAAACAACAAAAAGTTCTTCCTCGCAGTTCTGGAGGCTGGGAAGTCCAAGGTCAGAGCCAGTATCTGGAGAGGGTTCATTTCCTCATTCATTGATGATCATCATCTTGCTGTGTCTTCATATGGCAAAAGGGACAAGGGAGCCTTCCAGGGTCTCTCTTATGAGGGCACTAATCCCTTTTATGACATAATTACCTCCCAAAGGCCCCAGTTCCTAATGCCATTACCTTAGGGATTAGGATTTCAACACAGGAAATTTTCAGGGGCACAGACCTTCAGTCTGTATACAGTCAGTTCCCTCAAATCCCCTAGTCCCAGGCAACCACTAGTCTACTTTCTGATCCTATAAATTTACATTGTCTATGTAAATGGAATCATATTATGTGTGGTCGTTTGTGACTGGCTTCTTTTACTGAGCATAATGGTTTCAAGGGTCCTCCATGTTGTCTCAGTATATCATTCTTTTTATGACTCAATGATATTCCATTGTAAGTCCATACCACATTCTGTTTATCCATTTATCAGTTGATGGACGTTAGGATTGTTTCCACTTTTTGGCTATTATGAATAATGCTGCTATGAACATTATTCATGTACAAGTTTTTATGTGGACCTGTATGTTAATGCTTTTGGGTATATACATAGGTATGCCTAAGTACCTTTTTTGCATATTATTCATTCTCAAATTTCAGTGAAATGTTTTATATAATTTTATTATACAAGGAAAATATTTAAAACTAAATCAGTTACCTTCTAGTCTCCTCTCCCCACCACCTCCATCTATCTCATTCTGCCAGACTTTACTAATAATATAATACAAACTTAAAATCATGCTTCTCCTTTCAAGTCATGTTCAGACTTCCGTCAAGTTCTGATCATCTTCTTCTAAATGTCTTTACATCTCTAGCCATTTCCTTGTCCCACCTAGTTGAGACCCTTGTCATCTTACTTGTACACTGACTTCCCAGTTGACCTCCTTAGCTTGGTTTTCATCCCTTCTTATTGACTCAGTAAACCCCTGCCAAATTAGTCTTTCTAAAACACTCTTTCTATATTGCTGTTCATTGAAGTCAGACAGATCAGCTTAGCCACTTACTCATCTGTGTTTCCTTAGATGTTACTTTACTTCCCATCTGTAAAAGTAAGTTAATCAAACCACTTCCTAACATTCTATTAAGATGAAATGATTACCGCAACTTCTGTCTCCCACTGGTAAAATGAGGTAAACTTCTATTTGGTGATTCTGCATTTGTATAACTTGTCTCCTTGTCTCCTGTTATTAATGTATAAATACATATTATATGTATATTATATGACTATTACATTATATGTATATTACATACATTATAATTATATACTTTAAAATATAATCTATATTTTTTATATATGTATTTTTTAGTATTTCCCAGCACCAATTACAGCCATATGTACTTAGTGGGTAATCAGTCAATTAGTGTGTACTAAGTAGATCAGTTAATTGATTTTCTGCTTAATCCAGTTATTTGAATAGGTGGTAATTGTAAGGTGATAAGTTAACAATTTTAACTTAACTGATAACAACTCTAGAATAGAATGTGGTAATGAGTATAAAATAATAGATATTCTCCAGTAATATTTTTTTGAAAGATCACTTTATGAACATGGAAAATTCTTCCACTAATCAAGAAAAATAGCCGTCAAAGCATAGCTGCAGGTCAAATACAGGTTACAAAGGTGTTCTATAGGTTAACCCATGACTTCCTTGTCTTTTGAGTACAATAAAAGTATTGTAACTAAATGAAATCTTTCATCCCCTGTTATGCGTGAATCATTTCCTTTCTATAGCAGACATACCAGTATACACTTCTCATCTGTTAAAAAACATACCCAACTTCTAAATGTTGTTTGCCACTGTTACTGAGATTACAAATGATATCTGTGCATTTTTGAGTTGTTTTTTTAAAAAGGCATATAATCTGAAACTTAGTCCCCTTGGTGATTTGACCTGAGAAAATTTATCTCACTGATAGACTTAAATACTTGGTGAGGTTTTTTTTTTTTTTTGCAAAACTGCATACAGGAAGTGATATTGCCAATTCAGAATTAATTAATCCTTATTGAAAAATGTGGTATTCATCCTTTAGAAAATTCTTTTCTTGATAAAGTTGTAAGAGCTGTAACATGTAAGCAATATTTAGTGACCCCAGAGGAAAGACTGTTAGACTTAAATGTGACTTGGACCTCACCACATGGTGGCAAATGGTTCCTTCCTTTCCAGTTCACTATGTGAAATACCTTACGTGATTATCTGGGTATAATATTGGCCAGGAATAAGAGAGATGTCTCTGTGTGTGTGTGTGTGTGTGTGTGTGTGTGTGTGTGTGTGTGTGTGTTTAGTTACCACTTAATTGTAACTCTGCTATAAGCTGGGCATTCTAGTAGATGAGATATATTCACAATCTCACTTAGTTGATCCTGTGAGGTAAGTATCATTATTTCCATTTTACAAATGAAGCAACTAAGTCAAAGAAATTAAGAGACTTTCCTAAGATCATATAGGAAGAAACAGCTAAATAGAGATTCACTCCCAGGATAGTCCATTGCCAAACAGACCCTTTCCCCAGTCAAAAAAAAATCTTGAAAAATCAACATGTTAATTAAAAAGAAATAAAAGGAGAGGGGAATATTGTGCCCTTAATTAAGTCATGTAACATCTCCAGTACTCAGTTTCCTCATCTGAAAATAGGGATGATTATACTACTACATTTCTCCTGGAATTTTTGTGAGAATCAAGTGAGATTATGTTTGGGGCACTTGGCACTAGGCCAGATACAACATTCGTGCTCAATAAATTATAGTTGTTAAGATTCCATTTTTTGCCTTTTTTTGGAAGTTTTAGAAAAAAACTTGGACTTCTCACCTTCTCATCTTTTAAGACCTGTCAAGATGTCTTTTAGAGCCCAACTTCGTGATTCTTTATGAATTTGGCTGCATTAGTGATATGCAGGTGGCTTATATTAGTTTTATAGGACTGCCACAACAAAATACCAGACTGGATTGCTTAAATAACAGAAGCTTATTTTCTCACAGTTCTGGAGGCTGGAAGTCCAAGATGAAGGTGTCAGCAGGTTTGGTTTCTTCTGAGGGCTCTCTTTTAGGCTTACCTTCTCATGGTTCTCACATGTTTATTTCTCTGTGTGCATGTGCACCCCTGATGTCTCTTTGTGTCCAAATGGCTTCTTCTTACAAGGAAAACAGTCAGATTTGATTAGGGCCCACCCTATCTTATTTTAATTACTTATTTAAAGGCTCTATCTCCAAATACAGTTAAATTCGGAGATCTTGGGAGTTGGGCTTCAACATGAATTTGGGGGGGAAAAATTCAGCCTATCACCTTGCCATAAGTAAATTCTTTTCCACTGCATTTGGAAATAATTATTTTCAGGAATAGTAACATGAATAGAAAGTATGGTTGAGAAACGTTAAGGTGTGTTCTAACCACTGAAATGCTATGACTGCAGGATTCTCCATATATGGCCGTATATAGTGAGTTCATTTATTGTGCACAGAAAATATTTAAGAGGTCAAGTTTAAGGCTCTATAATTTGATATATAATATAAAAAGAGATATGATACCTGATAATAGACTACAAATATTTTAATACATTAATGTTGAAAATTACCTGTTTATGGCGTTTGTTGAGGAAGGAATCAGGGAATGTTTATTTATGTACCATATGTGTATGCAAAATCAAATAAAATGTTTAGTAACTGCATCTGTCAGAGTAAAGCTCTATGGCGGGATTTATAGGGAAACCTAGAGAAGTCTCCTCCCTCAAGGGGCTACTTGATCTTCTTGGGGAAATGCCAGAAATGTCACAAAATGACCTTTTTTAATTGCCAGTTAAATGCTCAACGTAGACGAGGAAGGCTGTGTGTTCGAAGCAGACACAATTGCCTCTAAAGCCCAGAGTTAAGATTTAGAACTTGTAATGGTTAGCTGCCATAATATTGGGAGGAAGAAGAGTGGTATAATTAGAAAAATAGACCCAGAGGTGGTTCACTGCAGCATTGAGGACAAATGAAAGGAGAGAGACCCATGAGGAAGTACTCTGATAGCAGAGTAGTATGGAAAAAGTGCTCTGAGAAATATCAAAGAATCCTACCTATTCATGATTCGAGACTAGGATGGTGGTATGTTCCACCTTATCACGAAGTTAAGCAGATCTTTGAAACCTGGAACTGAATTTGACGGTAGCACTGTTGTTAGAATGACTGGAAACAGAATGCCTGTGATTGTAAAACATGGAATTCATCTACCACCAGGTATTCATGAGAGATCCTAACCCATACGTGAAATGCAGGGAAAACCTTCACTTACCAAAGGAAAAATGTCTCCATTTTTTTACTTCTTCCCAACCTATAAAGAATATTTTGCTTCCTGTGAAACAATGATAATGGCAAATATGATTGAAATGTAATCTGAGAACATTTCTTATTTAAAATGTGTCTTTATTCTTTTAGGCCTCTTTTTCGTGGAAGTTCAGATGTTGATCAACTAGGAAAAATCTTGGAGTAAGTAATAACTATAATTTTACACCAGTGTCCATAGCATTAAAACATTTACAGTGACTTTCTTCTGACATGCATATCATGTGTTTATCTCTTGTCTTTCTTACTTCAAGCAGCTGCTGCAGACAGTGTTACTATTTGTGTGGTGAGTGGAGACATGGTAGAAGTGCCATTTTATGCAGAGCCCTAACTGCTCTGCTCTGGAAGCTTGTATGTTGCTTGTGTGGATCTTTTTGCTGCTCCTCTTTCTTCGTGTGGCTGAGCTCCAGTTCTTTAGTTCAAATACATTTTCTGCTTGTGGTCATTTCAAAAGCACCCACCATCAGAGATGGGACGCCTGGTGATCAAGTACCCATCCTTGTCCAGTGAGCTTCCTGTCCCCATTGAGTATCCTTGGTCACCCCAGTTGGTTCTGCATTGTTTTGTTTTGTTTTCCTGGGCGAAGGGTGGTATGCTACGCATCTCGTTTTCCTTTGGAGCACCAAAATAGAAAATGAGAACCCTAAGTCTTTGGCAAAATAACTCTGCAACTTCGAGAAAGTCATTTAAAACACCTCGTGAAGGGCTTACACGGTGCCTGGCACATAGTAAGCGCTTTAAAAAGTTATCTATTACTGTTATTATTAGAGTTTATCATTAATTATTTAACCTTTTAGTTCCTTAACTTCATCTGAGAAATGAAACTCTGACTTAAATTCTCTATAAGATCCTTTCTTGTGCTCAAATTCTTTGGTTTCAGTTACATCGCTCGTTGACGATTTACATAGTTTCATTCATGTCTGCATGTTCATGCATGTATGCATTCATGTTTCTAGAATGTAACTGGGGCACTTCTTCTCACAAAGCATGCAGTGTGGCCTCCTTTTTTGGGTTTTTGTGTTTGAAAGGCCCATCCGAATTGGAGTGGAGTAGGAAAAAAGTGGGAGTTCTAGACCAAAAATAGCCCTGATCTTTGGTCTGTGACATTTTATAGGAATCCCAGTGATTTTTATGAAATTCGAAGTCTGTAAGACTGCAAAAAAAAAAAAAAAAAAAAAACCACTCCTAAAGAACAGATTTTCGTATCAGCACTGTCTACTCAAGCATGACTACTTAAAACAGTTAATAAAACTGGAACCTGATTTTGTTCTTCTAGTGACTAGAAGCAGCCAGACTTCTGTTAATGCCAGTGCTACTGCTGAGTCAGAACATAGTAGCTTTAAGGCCTGAATCACATTTGCTAGTTTTTTATGCCTGGGGGCTTCCTGAGTCCAGGGCAGCTGATGCTACTGCTCCTACTGCTGACCACGCTGTACAGTGGATAAATTCAACACAAAGCCTTCATGTTACCCCTGCTTCTGAATGGCAAGTTCTTTAATCACTCAATGATGAACTCCCATCTATTTTTCCCCGTGACTGTTGAATATATTTTGTGTGCATGTGATCATAAAGAGGAAACTAGGGAAAGCAGACATACTGATGACCTTCTGTTAAAAGGAAAGAGAATCTTGACTGAAGTCAGCTTGCCAGGACTTGAAGGCCATCACCTTCTTTCCCTTATTTATACTACCTGACAGTTGTGTCTACCTCCAGCACTGATGTCTGCAATCTTGTTAACATTGTTAGTGCCCGCTTAGTACATGAGGCCGGTGAAATGGACCAGAAGGAATATTTGACCGGCATGTTTGACCTGCTTCCAAAGAAAAGCCAGTTCTACTTTTGGCAAAGTCCTGGCAATCGTAGGTTGCCAACAGCAAAGAAGCTGTAGAGTTCTATGGTTTGTGCCTTTAGATTTTACTTTGTGGTTTCTGGCATTGTTTCATCAAAATTATGTTCTGTTTCCTCTGAATGCATTACCTTGCCAGAGAAGAGGGACAATGCTGCACCCTAGTGTCACTGCTGAAGTACTTGAAAAAATATTTCTGTCTCCGCCATCACTGCCATTTATAGATTTTGTGCCCTGTTGGGCTTGCCAGTATAAATGTCAACTTTTAAGGCTTATATTCGGCTGTCCAAATAGTGGAATTAAATGCAAGCATTTTTTTAATGGACCTATCAGAATTTCACAACACATGTTTGGGCCATAAAAGTTCATTCTGGACATGAAACCAAATTTTTTTTAAGGAAAGCCATATTCACATACTCTTTTTTATTTTTTTCTTTGGAGACAAGGTCTTGCCCTGTTATCCAGGCTGGAGTACAGTGGTGCGATCTTGGCTCTCTGAAGCCTTGGCCTCCCGAGCTCAAGTAATCCTCCTATCTAAGCCTCCCAAGTGGCTGGGACTACAGGCACAGGACACCACAACCAGCTAATTTTTATATTTTTTATAGAGACGGAGTTTCACCATGTTGCCCAGGCTGGTCTTGAACTCCTGGGGTCAAGTGGTCCGCTTGTCTCGGCCTTCCAAACTGCTGGGATTACAGCCACCCCACCTGGCCCATGTTCACATACTCTTAAAGGGAAAAACATTTCTGTGTTTAGGAAGATTTAAGCCTTCAAGTAACAGCAAGTATTAAAAGTGAAACAATAGTTTTAGCCTGTGACATCTTAGAGCATTTTTAAGAATGATGTCATAGCTAAATGGAAATAAAATATTGGAACAGAGAGAACGGAACTCACTCTGGACTCTGTGACTGAGCCCGCTATCTGTGACTTTGGCAGTTCATTTTATTCCTCATTCTCAATTTCCCCATCTATGAAATGAGACTAATAACACCTGACTTATATGTCTTAGGAAATTGTTACAGGAATCAGAGGAGGTGATAGACTTAAAGTTTTATATACATAAATTGTTATATGTTTGTTTAAAATTTTATATGAAATTATATAGTTATTTGCATATGTACACGCATACAAACAGACATGTGCTGTTTCTCTGAAGGCTTTTGGCATTCAGTTGATCATATACTTGCAAGATTTAATTAGATCTAGATACATTCAAAGCCACAAATAAAAAGATTTTAAATATTTCTAGGAGTTATTAATATAATCAATTTCTAGCTGACTGGTGAATATACACAAAAATATTGATACACATAGACCTGAAAACTAAAAAGGAATGACGGGACTTTTTTTTTTTTTTTTTTTTTTATACTTTAGGTTTTAGGGTACATGTGCACAATGTGCAGGTTTGTTACATATGTATCCATGTGCCATGTTGATTTCCTGCACCCATTAACTCATCATTTAGCATTAGGTATATCTCCTAATGCTGTCCCTCCCCCCTCCCCCCACCTCACAACAGTCCCCAGAGTGTGATGTTCCCCTTCGACAGGACATTTTTAAAGCTCTCTAACAAGCATTCTTCATTCCCTCCTCTGCCCTGTCCCATTGTATCCAGACACTTACACGTGCATTTCTTTTCATAATTAATAGTGGTATTTTTGGTTTTTTTCTTTTTACTTCTATTGTAGGCTGTACTATTGAACAAATCTATATATTGCTCGTTGTCATTTCTATTTATTGCTTCTAGTAAATATGTCCATGAATCTGTCTTTGCCTCAATAATGTAGCTCTCTCAGTATGGCTGATAGAGGCAGAATTACAGTGTCTTCCCCAGACACCCAGGCAGAGAAGCCGTGATGACAGGGGTATCTTCCCAGCTGAAGTCTATGGCTTGGGCTCTGTGTAGGTGAGGGAAGGGGAAATAAAGTGCTACAGATATTGAGGCCTGTACCACATCTTCCTGAAATCTGGAAGTACATTCATAAGAACACCTCTTCCTGGGCCTTAGTCCCAACAAGTATAGGCCAAGCAGAAGACCCTAATGTGGGCCAGCACAATTTCCAACTGCAGTTAAAATTATTTGTTCCAGTATTTGAATAGCTATGTACCCCGTCCACTAAACTATGATTTTATTTTTGGTTCAGAGTTATACAGTCTGTGTGAGAAAGAAGTCCCTGCATCCTCTGATTTTCTGTGTTCAAACCTACTTACGACCTATATGTAAACTATAAATAATATCTATACAATGTATAAGTTATGTAAGTCCATTGACCCATTAATTTTTTAAAGAATCTTAAGTTATACATAGATATAAGCAGTTCATATTTTGAGTGTGGTAGTGATGTATTTCCTATGCATCTTGGATTAATAACATTTTCTAATTATAATAATAGTCGGCAATGTATTGATTGATATTGACTGTGTGTGATGTATATCAGGTGCTGTGCTATGATATATAAATTACATAAATTATATAAATTATAAATTTATATATTACTATAAATTTAAATAAAGTATAACTGATCCTCATTACAACTGTAAGTTATTATCATTGTATACATAAAGACACTAAGGTTCATAGATGTTAAGTAATTTATCCTTACCTGCCAGTAAGTGGCAAGTGCAGGATTTGAACCCAAATCTGCCTATTTGCAAAGCCTGTGCTTATTATCACTTGCTGTTCTTTCCACATTTCTGATCCCAGAATGGTTTTCAGGGGAAATATAAATAATAGTCTTTTAATTTACTGTTTGCTCACTTTGGAATACCACAGACTCCCTTTTATAAAATCATGTTTGTATAATGCAGGACTAACGCATGTTTTAGCCTCATTTTTCCTTCTGATTCTAATGTATATATTTAATATTTAGGGAATTACTCTTTAACCAAAAATGCAACCAAATTGATATGTTAATAAACGATGTTGGATGAGCATCATAAAATCATGTCATTACTGGGGTGTTCGATCAAAACACAAAAAGCATTCTTGGACATAAAGGAAGATATATACCAGTATGGGTCTCCTCTGAATACAGTAAGTCCTGCTTTGTCACTAAGTCAGAGCTTACTGCCTGGTAATATATTTTCTATTTCTACATCATCCCTTACATTTAGTGTCTGCTACCAGAGCAATCTCTTATCTCCTCCCACTGAATTTTACAATTCTTCTGTGAGATTACCCTCTACCCCATGACCACCATATTGCAGTAGGACAGAGATAAACAGAGACCCTGCCAGTCATAAAGTGAAGGTCTCCTGGGACTCTGTCCCCCATGTCTCCCCCTTAGATTTTGCCTTTCTCTGGAAATTGATGAGAAAACAGCTTCTGCATAGTAGCTAATGCTTATGTCCATGTGTGGTTCTTTTGTAGCGTAATTGGACTCCCAGGAGAAGATGACTGGCCTAGAGATGTTGCCCTTCCCAGGCAGGCTTTTCATTCAAAATCTGCCCAACCAATTGAGAAGTTTGTAACAGATATCGATGAACTAGGCAAAGACTTACTTCTGGTAAGTTTTTCTGATGTCAAGCTCATCTGCACTGTGCCAGTGAGACACCTGCCCTGCCCAGACTGGGTGGCGGGCACGAATATCAGTTCAGAAGCTGCTATAGGCATCACATGCCACAGCCACATGGGGCAGGAGGCAACAGTCCCTCCAGAGGTTTCATTTTCACAGTTGTAGCAGCTGGTGGCTTTGATTCTGGAATGTCTTTCTGATCCGCATTTTTTTAAATCTGCCATCTTTGAATGTTTATTTCAATGCAGCTTTAGAAGCCTCTCAGTTCACTTTGACATATATTTCTTTAGAAGTAAATATTATGTTTCCTTTCTTACAGTTTCATGCTACTTTAAGTAATTTGTCATTTTAATGTGCCTTTTCTTAAACATCCACAACTTTGGGGAGATGTTTTTCCAAAAGAACTATATAGCAATACTTCTTCTAGTTGCTGATTTATTTAATAAGTATTTAGTGTGCCAGGGACATATAAAATACCTCACTGAAAATAAGGACTTCTGTGCTCTGAGACTCATAATACTCGACCATATATATAATTTCCTGTACTTGGAGGCCAGAACAATAGGTAGAAAATGTACCTGCTGGGCTGTTCTTAATGTCTGAAACCCAATGTAATGAGTGTCTCCTTTACCTCCTGAATTAACAGCCTTTGAGATCTGCTTCTGCCTGTGGGTGAAGCACAGGTCTTCTCCATGTGTCTCATGCTGGGGCCCATGCCAGAGAGGCAGCAGCTCCCTGGGGTGTGTTTTTCTCATGATAGAAGGTATCGATGCTCCAGAAGGGCAAGCAGAAATATACAATGCCCCTGAAGGTCCATACTTGGAAAAAGTACCCGCCACTCTGCCCATGTTCCATTGGCCAAAGCAAGTTCCATGCCTAAGGCCAACTTGAATGGAGGAAAGAATGCTCCCCCTATGGTGAGAGGGGAGAGAAAAGAGGGAATATGTACTA
Organism: Symphalangus syndactylus; assembly: GCF_028878055.3. Classification (NCBI taxonomy): domain Eukaryota; kingdom Metazoa; phylum Chordata; class Mammalia; order Primates; family Hylobatidae; genus Symphalangus; species Symphalangus syndactylus. The sequence continues at coordinate 108,360,594 of NC_072425.2, forward strand.
AAAGTTGTCCAATCTACCATAGTATCCAACTCTTGACTAAGTTGTGATTCCAAAAGCTCATTTTATAAGTAAACTATTTGGCAATTAAATTTTCTTGCAGAAACAATATTATTAACACAAGGTTTTTTAATTAACCCTCAACCTGGCAACCTTGTTCCTGAAGTAGAGCAATAATAGAACTTAAACACCTTTTTTTAACCATGTTTCTATAGGACAAAATGTATTAAGACTTCCAACTTGAGATTCTCCCGCACCCCCACATTTGGCTAAGGCGTTCTCCTTCTCTCCGCCCTCTTCCCAGCTTTAAGCCATCAGTGTAGCTGTGAGGAAAGGGCTTCCTCTCACATAATCCTCTAGAGACATGTCTCTGTATTGTGAGTGTATTCCCACAGCTCTTTTCTCTTCTTTCCTATGTCCTGGAGATTAAATGCCACTACCTAATTTTCTCCTTCTTGGACTCTGGGAAAAGAGAACTCAGGCTCAGAAATTTTGCCCCTGCTTTCCGGTCCTTTGGGAATTCAGCCCTTGCAAAGCTTTTCTAGAGATGTTTCTTGCTGTTAGAGACAGTTGGAACCTTTCTACAGACAAGCTCTTTCTTCCACTTGCCCTTTAGCTCTTGATGTTCAGAAGATCCTATAGGGAGGCTAGCAACCATGGACTGATGGGGAGCTCAGGATAAGTCAGATTTCAGAGGACCCAAGAATTTGCCTGAAATTACACATAGAACTTTCTGTTTGTTTTTCTAGGTCAGTAGCTTTCGATAGAATATTAGAGAGGTCCCTAATCCAGTTGGAACCTGACTAGGACTGTGAGCAGGGGTCCTATTAATATCATGGTTATGCAGACCTCTTAAGTGGAAGAGGTCTTCCATTAACCATGATAATGTAAAGTCTGTAAATTACATAGAGGACTGGAATGCATAGACATTTCATATACCCAGTTCACTTTAGGATGGAGAAGCCAGTGTGGCTTCCCTGCTACTTATGAGCTCCTGTGGCAATGAGGAGGTCTTACTCATCACTAATTAGTGCTTGCCACCTGCTAGGCACCCAGCAGGAGGCGTTGATGGAAGGAGAGGAGGAGGATTTGAGTAACAAGATTACCTGAGGTAGGGGTGGAAATGAGACTAAAATTAGGGACACATTCTAACTAATTTAGGTATGGACAGTTTGGGAATAGAGATTGCTGCTACTGCAAAGGTTTCCCTTTCCCTCCTTTCACCTTCTACTTCGGTAGCCCAGCCAAACTGCCCAAACCACTTGACTAGGACCAGGAGCTTCTTAAGCGCAGGCACCAGCTCATTCACCTTGGTAGCCCTACACTTGAGCTGTCAGCCTGGAATAGAGTTTAGTGACTCGAACTGAACCTAATGGTCCCCTGAGAGAGCTACTACTAGCCGTGTGGCACCTTGGTATTAATTAGAAGGAAGATATCCCTGCCTCTGAGTGGTGTAGCCTTGAGGCAGGATAAGAAGTTACGGTGAAGCGTCTGACTGTAGCGCTAAGTTTGCTAGCACTGGAAGAATTACTAAATAAAGTTATATGCATACTTTAATGGCTTAGAGAGAAATCCTGGGCAGGAAACAGTCCATAGGCACCCAAAAGGGTCTTCTCCTGAGGGGCATTTTATACATTAGGGATATATATGAGTACTGTCTCCATATTATTTAGTGTCCATTTAAATAAATACTCATTCTGACTCCAGATGCGCTTAACATATGACAGTGAATAAAGGGATAACTCTGTAAGTACATTATTTACATTGATGTGTTGTATATCAACCAATTATTTTTTTCTTTATTACAGAAGTGTTTGACATTTAACCCAGCCAAAAGAATATCTGCCTACAGTGCCCTGTCTCACCCATACTTCCAGGACCTGGAAAGGTGCAGAGAAAACCTGGATTCCCACCTGCCGCCCAGCCAGAACACCTCGGAGCTGAATACAGCCTGAGGCCTCAGCAGCTGCCTTAAGCTGATTCTGTGGAGAACACCCTTGGTGGCTTATGGGTCCCCGTGAGCAAGCCCTACAGAGCTGTGGAGGATTGCTATCTGGAGGCCTTCCAGCTGCTGTCTTCTGGACAGGCTCTGCTTCTCCAAGGAAACCGCCTAGTTTACTGTTTTGAAATCAATGCAAGAGTGATTGCAGCTTTATGTTCGTTTGTTTGTTTGTTTGTCTGTTTGTTTCAAGAACCTGGAAAAATTCCAGAAGAAGAGAAGCTGCTGACCAATTGTGCTGCCATTTGATTTTTCTAACCTTGAATGCTGCCAGTGTGGAGTGGGTAATCCAGGCACAGCTGAGTTATGATGTAATCTCTCTGCAGCTGCCGGGCCTGATTTGGTACTTTTGAGTGTGTGTGCGTGTGTGTGTGTGTGTGTATGTGAGAGAGAGATTCTGTGATCTCTTAAAGTGTTACTTTTTGTAAACGACAAGAATGATTCAATTTTAAAGACTCAAGCTGATCTGTAAATAACAGGCATTTGTTCACTGAAGGTGATTCACCAAAATAGTCTTCTCAAATTAGAAAGTTAACCCCATGTCCTCAGCATTTCTTTTCTGGCCAAAAGCAGTAAATTTGCTAGCAGTAAACGATGAAGTTTTATACACACAGCAAAAAGGAGAAAAAATTCTAGTATATTTTAAGAGATGTGCATGCATTCTATTTAGTCTTCAAAACGCTGAATTTACTTGTTGTAAGTCTATTTTAACCTTCTGTATGATATCATGCTTTATCATTTCTTTTGGAAAATAGCCTGTAAGCTTTTTATTACTTGCTATAGATTTAGGGAGTGTACCTCAGATAGATTTAAAAAAAAAAAAAAATAGAAAGCCTTTATTTCCTGGTTTGAAATTCCTTTCTTCCCTTTACTTTTTTGTTGTTGTTGTCATTGTTGTTGTTTGTTGTTGTTATTTTGTTTTTAGGAATTTGTCAGAAACTCTTTCCTGTTGTCGTTTGGAGAGTAGTTCTCTCTCTAACTAGAGACAGGAGTGGCCTTGAAATTTTCCTCATCTATTACACTGTACTTTCTGCCACACACTGCCTTGTTGGCAAAATATCCATCTTGTCTATCTCCCAGCACTTCTGAAATATATTGCTACCGTTGTATAACTAATAACAGATTGCTTAAGCTGTTCCCATGCACCACCTGTTTGCTTGCTTTCAATGAACCTTTCATAAATTTGCAGTCTCAGATTATGGTTTATGGCCTCAATTCTGCAAACCTAACAGGGTCACATATGTTCTCTAATGCAGTCCTTCTACCTGGTGTTCACTTTTGTTACCTAAATAATGAGTAGGATCTTGTTTTATCACCAGCACACAGATTGCTATAAACTGTTACTTTGTGAATTACATTTTTGTAGAAGATATTTTCAGTGTCTTTACCTGAGGGTATGTCTTTAGATATGTTTTAGGGCCATACATTTACTCTATCAAATGATCTTTTCTCCATCCCCCAGGCTGTGCTTGTTTCTAGTGCCTTGTGCTCACTCCTGCTCTCTACAGAGCCAGCCTGGCCTGGGCATTGTAAACAGCTTTTCCTTTTTCTCTTACTGTTTTCCCTACAGTCCTTTATATTTCATACCATCTCTGCCTTATAAGAGATTTAGTGCTCAGTTGGCTCTAGTAACTAGAGGACACAAAGTATCTTTTGGAAAGTTTAGCCACCTGTGCTTTCTGACTCAGAGTGCATGCAACAGTTTGATCATGCAACAGTTAGATCATGTTTAGAGTTAGGATTTTCAAAGAATGGAGGTTGCTGCACTCAGAAAATAATTCAGATGATGTTTATGCATTATTAAGTTGTACTGAATTCTTTGCAGCTTAATGTGATATATGACTATCTTGAACAAGAGAAAAAACTAGGAGATGTTTCTCCTGAAGAGCTTTTGGGGTTGGGAACTGTTCTTTTTTAATTGCTATACTACTTAACATTGTTGTAATTCAGTAGCTTGAGGAACAGGAACATTGTTTTCTAGAGCAAGATAATAAAGGAGATGGGCCATACAAATGTTTTCTACTTTCATCGTGACAACATTGATTAGGTGTTGTCAGTACTATAAATGCTTGAGATATAATGAATCCACAGCATTCAAGGTCAGGTCTACTCAAAGTCTCACATGAAAAAGTGAGTTCCGCCTTTCCTTTGATCGAGGGTCAAAATACAAAGACATTTTTGCTAGGGCGTAGAAATTGAATTTAAAAACTCACTGCACTGATTTGTCATGAGCTTTTTGGTTAGTATTCATGGCTAGCGTGAACATAGCTTTAGTTTTTGCTGTTGTAAAAGTGTTTTCATAAGTTCACTCAAGAAAAATGCAGCTGTTCTGAACTGGAATTTTTCAGCGTTCTTTAGAATTTTAAATGAGTAGAGAGCTCAACTTTTATTCCTAGCATCTGCTTTTGACTCATTTCTAGGCAGTGCTTATAAAGAAAAACTAAAGCACAAACATTCTGGCATTCAATCGTTGGCAAATTATCTTCTGATGACACAGAATGAAAGGGCATCTCAGCCTGTCTGAACTTTGTAAAAATCTGTCCCCAGTTCTTCCATCGGTGTAGTTGTTGCATTTGAGTGAATACTCTCTTGATTTATGTATTTTATGTCCAGATTCGCCATTTCTGAAATCCAGATCCAACACAAGCAGTCTTGCCGTTAGGGCATTTTGAAGCAGATAGTAGAGTAAGAACTTAGTGACTACAGCTTATTCTTCTGTAACATATGGTTTCAAACATCTTTGCCAAAAGCTAAGCAGTGGTGAACTGAAAAGGGCATATTGCCCCAAGATTACACCGAAGCAGCTCATAGCAAGTTAAAATATTGTGACAGATTTGAAATCATGTTTGAATTTCATAGTAGGACCAGTACAAGAATGTCCCTGCTAGTTTCTGTTTGATGTTTGGTTCTGGCGGCTCAGGCATTTTGGGAACTGTTGCACAGGGTGGAGTCAAAACAACCTACATATAAAAAGAGAAAAAGAGAAACTTGTCCATTTAGCTTTCATAAGAAGTCCCATGGCAAAGGGTGATAAAAAGGACCTAATCTTAAAAATACAATTTCTAAGCACTTGTAAGAACCCAATGGGTTGGAGCCTCCCACTTTGTCCCTCCTTTGAAGTGGATGGGAACTCAAGGTGCAAAGAACCTGTTTTGGAAGAAAGCTTGGGGCCATTTCAGCCCCCTGTATTCTCATGATTTTCTCTCAGGAAGCACACACTGTGAATGGCAGACTTTTCATTTAGCCCCAGGTGACTTAACTAAAAATAGTTGAAAATTATTCACCTAAGAATAGAATCTCAGCTTTGTGTTAAATAAAAATGAAAGCTTTAGAAGGCACAAGATGTTCCTATCTTAAATAAAGTATGTTTCTTTTCTATAGAGAAATGTATAGTTTGACTCTCCAGAATGTGGTACTATCCATCTTGATGAGAAAACTCTTAAATAGTACCAAACATTTTGAACTTTAAATTATGTATTTAAAGTGAGTGTTTAAGAAACTGTAGCTGTCTTTTAAAAGTGGTGCCTATTAAAGTCAGTAATGGCCATTATTGTTCCATTGTGGAAATTAAATTATGTAAGCTTCCTAATATCATAAATATATTAAAATTCTTCTGTCTAAAATATTGCTTTTCTTTTAAGTGACAATTTGACTATTCTTATGGTAAGCACATGAGAGTGTCTTACATTTTCCAAAAGCAGGCTTTAATTGCATAGTTGAGTCTAGGAAAAAATAATGTTAAAAGTTAATATGCCACCATAACTACTTAATTATGTTAATATAGAAACTACAGAATATTTACCTTGGAAAGAAAATATTGGAATGTTATTATAAACTCTTAGATATTTATATAATTCAAAAGAATGCATGTTTCACATTGTGACAGATAAAGATGTTGTATGATTTCTAAGGCTTTAAAAATTATTCATAAAACAGTGGGCAATAGATAAAGGAAATTCTGGAGACAATGAAGGTATTTAAAGGGTAGTTTCAAAGCTATATATGTTTTGAAGGATATATTCTTTATGAACAAATATACTGTAAGAATTTATACTAAGGTCATCTGGCAACTGTGGGATTAATAAGGTCAAAAACAAATGTTATGGAGAAGCTGTCTCAAGCAAACTAAATTATCTGTACTTTTTTTCTCATTTCAAAGGAAGAGGCAACCACATGAAGCAATACTTCTTACACATGCCTAAGAATGTTCATTGTAAAAATAAAAATAAATTTTTAAAAGGCATGTGTTTCCTATGCCACCAATACTTTTGGAAAATTGTGAACCTTACCCAAAACCATTTATCATGTCCATTAAGTACATTTGGGTATATAATTAGGGAGATATTTACATGTTCCTTCTCCACAGTGGAAAAACTTATTGAGGCTACCGAAGTGTGCCAAGAAATGTAAGTCCTTAGAGTAATTAGAAATGCTGTTTTCCTCAAAAGCATGAGAAACTAGCATTTTCATTTCTTATTGACTCCCTTTCTATATCAATGCAATTCACAACCCAATTTTAATACGTCCCTATATCTCAAGCATTTCTATCTTGTACTTTTTCAGAATATAAACCAAAAATCCTTTGGCTTCTCTATCTTCTGACCTTTGTAAGCAACAGAAATGTAAAAACAGAAGGGGTCCAATTTTTACATGTTTTTTCTCAAGTAGCCTTTCTGGGTTTTTATTTTCTTAATGAAGTACCAATCAGCTTTTCAAAATGTTTCCTATTTCTTAGCATTTCCGGGAAGTGATAACGTTTAGATAAATGAGTAGAAGTGAACTTCCTTCAACATATTGTTACCTTGTCTAGCCTTAGGAAGAAAACAAGAGCCACCTGAAAATAAATATAGGCTCTTTTCAAGCATCTGCTGAAATACTATTACAGCAATTTGAAGTTAATGTGGTAGGAAAGGAAGGTGGCTTTTCTTGCAAAAGTCTTTCTAAACATTCACACTGTCCTGAGATGAGCTTTCTTGTTTTATTCCAGTATATTCCACAAGGTGGCACTTTTAGAGAAAAACAATTCCGATGAAGACTAAAGAGGTACTTCTAAAAGAGATTTCGTTCTAACTTTATTTTTCTGCGCATATTTAACTCTTTCCTAGCACTTGTTTTTTGGGATGATTAATGGTCTTTATAATGTTCTGTAACTTCAATATTTTACTTGTTACCTAGGTTCTGAACAATTGCCTGCAAATAAATTGTGCTTAAGAATGGATAATACACCCATTTTGATCATTTAAGTAAAGAAAGCCTAGTCATTCATTTAGTCAAGAAAAAATTTTTAAAGTACCCAATTACCTTACTTTTCTAGATTAAAACAGGCTTACTTACTAAAAAGGCAGTCCTCATCTGTGAACAGGATAGTTTCGTTAGAAGTATAAAACTCCTTTAGTGGCCCCAGTTAAAACACTCATACCCTCTCTGCTGCTTTCAAATTCCCTAGCATGGTGGCCTTTCAACATTGATTAAATTTTAAAATCCTAATTTAAAGATCAGGTGAGCAAAATGAGTAGCACATCAGTAATTCTGTAGACAAAACTTTTGTCTGAAAAATTGCTATATTGAAACAGAGCCCTAAAATACCAAAAGACCAGGTAATTTTAACATTTGTGGAATCACAAATGTAAATTCATAAGAAGCTCTAATTAAAAAAAATAATGTCTTAAGTGTATGAGCATAACAACTTAGGAGTGTGTCTACATACTTCACTTTTGAAGTTTTTTGGCAACTTTATATATTTTTTTTAAATTCACAAGTCTACTTAAAGACTTCTTATACCCCAAATGATTAAGTTAATTTTAGAGGTCACCTTCCTCACAACAGTGTCACTTGAAATTTAGTAGGGAAGGATATTGCAGTATTTTTCAGTTTCCTTAGCACAGCACCACAGAAAGCAGCTTATTCCTTTTGAGTGGCAGACACTCGACGGTGCCTGCCCAACTTTCCTCCTGAGTGGGAAGCAGATGAGTCTCAGTAATTCATACTGAACCAAAATGCCACATACACTAGGGGCAGTCAGAAACTGGCTGAGAAATCCCCCGCCTCATTCGCCTCTCTGCTCCCAGGAACTAGAGTCCAGTTAAATCCCCTATGCGAAAGGCCGAATTCCACCCCAGGGTTTGTTATCACAGTGGCCAGTCTGAACCCTATTTGCTCGTGCTCAAAACTTGACTCCCACTTGAAAGCCTTCCGGGCGCGCTGCCTCGTTGCCCCGCCCCTTTGGCAGGAGAGTGGCAGTGGGCGTGGCCGGGCTGGGGCCCCGCCTCCCGCTCACCTGCCGGTGCCTGAAATTATGTGCGGCCCCTCGGGCTGCTTTCCGAGGTCAGAGTGCCCCGCTGCTGTCTCAGAGGCATCTGTTCTGCAAATCTTAGGAAGAAAAATGTCCCTAGAAGCAAACGGGTGTCTTCTGTGCATAAATAAGTACAACACAATTCTCCGAAAGTTCGGGTAAAAAGAGATGTGGTAGCAGCTGCCCTGTGTGAAGCTGTCTACCCCGCATCTCTCAGGCGCTAAGCTCAGTTTTTGTTTTAGTTTTTGTTTTTGTTTTTTTAAAGAAAAGATGTATAATTGCAGGAAATATTTCTTTTTTATTTTTTTATTTTCCATCATTCTACATATGTGATGGTGAAAGATATGCCTGGAAAAGTTTTGTTTTGAAAAGTCGTTTATTTTCTGTTTCGTCTTCACTTGGCAAAAGCTCCCAAGTCTTTAGCTTCCAGTTTCTTTTCTCTCTTTTTCTTTGTTAGGTAATTAAATATATGTAAACAAATTATCTCATGTAGCAGGGGATTTTCATGTTGAGAGGAATCTTCTGTGTGAGTTGTTTGGTCACACAAATAACCCTTTCTCAATTTTAGGAGTTTGGAGTGTCAAATGTAGGTTTTTCTCAAAGGGGGCATATAACTACATATTGACTGCCAAGAACTATGAGTGTAGCACTAATCAGCAAACATAGAGCCACATAATTATTTAATTTCTAACTCTCTGTGGTTCCTAGAAAAATTCCGTTGATGTGCTTAGGTTAGAGTTCTGAAGATACCCGTTGTACCCTTACTTGAAAGGTTCTAATCTTAAGTTTTATGAAATGCAATAATATGTATCAGCTAGCAATATTCCTGTGATCATCAATAACTCTCAGTTTGAGCTTAAAGTCTGAATAATAAAACAAATCCCAGCAGTAATACATTTCTTGAACCTCCCAGTGCATGATATATCTTTTCATTCTGATCCTGTGTTTGCAAAAATATACACGTGTATATCATAGTTCCTCACTTTTTATTCATTTGTTTTCCTATTACCTGTAGTAAATATATTAGTTAGTACATGGAATTTATAGCATCAGCTACCCCCAGGAACAGCACCTGACAGGCGGGGAATTTTTTTTCAAGTTGTTCTACATTTGCATAAATTATTTCTATTATTATTCATGTATATTATTTATTTCTGAATCACACTAGTCCTGTGAAAGTACAACTGAAGGCAGAAAGTGTTAGGACTTTGCATCTAACGTTCATTATCATGGCATTGATGGACCTAAGAAAACAAAAATTAGACTAAGCCCCCAAATAAGCTGCATGCATTTGTAACATTAGTAGATTTGAATATATAGATGTAGTATTTTGGGTATCTAGGTGTTTTATCATTATGTAAAGGAATTAAAGGACTTTGTAGTTGTTTTTATTAAATATGCATATAGTAGAGTGTGAAAATATAGCAAAAATAAAAACTAAAGGTAGAAAAGCATTTTAGATATGCCTTAATTTAGGAACTCTGCCAGGTGGCCCTCGGAATAGATACCAGGCAGAGACCGGTGCCTGGGTGGTGCCTCCTCTTGTCTGCCCTCATGAAGAAGCTTCCCTCACGTGATGTAGTGCCCTCGTAGGTGTCATGTGGAGTAGTGGGAACAGGCAGTACTGTTGAGAGGGGAGCAGTGTGAGAGTTTTTCTGTAGAAGCAGAACTGTCAGCTTGTGCCTTGAGGCTTCCAGAACGTGTCAGATGGAGAAGTCCAAGTTTCCATGCTTCAGGCAACTTGGCTGTGTACAGAAGCAATCCAGCGTGGTAATAAAAAGCAAGGATTGCCTGTATAATTTATTATAAAATAAAAGGGATTTTAACAACCAACAATTCCCAACACCTCAAAAGCTTGTTGCATTTTTTGGTGTTTGAGGTCTTTATCTGAAGGTTAAAGGGCAAGTGTTTGGTATAGAAGAGCAGTATGTGTTAAGAAAAGAAAAATATTGGTTCCCGTAGAGTGCAAATTAGAACTAGAGAGTTTTATAGGATTATCATTTTGAGATGTGTTAAAGTAGGTTTTCACTGTAAAATGTATTAGTGTTTCTGCATAGCCATAGGGCCTGGTTAAAACTTTCTCTTAGGTTTCAGGAAGACTGTCACACACAGTAAGCTTTTTTCCTTCTGACTTATAATAGAAAATGTTTTGAAAGTAAAAAAAAAAATTATCTAATTTGGAAATTTGACTTGTTAATTTCTGTGTTTTAAATCATGGTTCTAGAAATATAGAAATTGTGTATATCAGATACTCGTCTAGGCTGTGTGAACCAGCCCAAGATGACCAACATCCCCACACCTCTACATCTCTGTCCCCTGTATCTCTTCCTCTCTACCACTAAAGGGTTCCCTGCTACCATCCTGGCTTGTCCACATGGTGCTCTCCATCCTCCTCCACATCATGGACCACAGGTGTGCCTGTCTGGGCCTGGCCACCACTCCCAACTTGACCTAGCCACATTCATCTAGAGATGGTTCCTGATGCTGGGCACAGACTGTGCTCATGGCACCCATTAGAAATGCCTCTAGCATCTTTATATGCATCTTGATTTTTAAACCAAGTCATTGTACAGAGCATTCAGTTTTGGCTGTGGTACCAAGAGAAAAACTAATCAAGAATATAAACCACATTCCAGGCTGCTGTTTTCTCTCCATCTACAGGCCACACTTTTACTGTATTTCTTCATACTTGAAATTCATTCTGCTATTTTCATATCAGGGTACAGACTTATAAGGGTGCATGTTCCTTAAAGGTGCATAATTATTCTCATTCCGTTTGCTTATATTGCTACAGAATGCTCTGTTTTGGTGCTTTGAGTTCTGCAGACCCAAGAAGCAGTGTGGAAATTCACTGCCTGGGACACAGTCTTATAACAATGTTGGCAGGTGACTTGGTATCAGATGTTGCTTCTTCTCTTTTCTCTGTACACAAGATTGAGAGTTAACACACTGGCCTTTCGGGTCCACCCTGTGGGTGCAGCACAGCTCTCTGAAAGCAAGAACCTTCCTACCTATTCTAACGTTTTTGCCCTCTAAGAAAAATGGCCTCAGGTATGGTGTAGACATAGCAAGAGGGGAAGGGCTGTCTCACTCTAGCAACCATCCCTCCATTCCACACAGAAAGCCCTCTTGAAGCAAAAGAAGAAGAAAGAAAGAAAGCTTATCTATAAGGCTACTGTCTTCAGAATGCTCTGAGCTGAATGCTCTTGCTCCCTTCCCAAGAGGCAGATGAAAATACAGGCCAGTTTATCTAGACCCTTCCCATCTGAGGAGGAGAATAGAAAAGTAGGGTAAATATGTAATGTAAAATATGTCATTCAAGGACCACAAAAACTTTCATTAAGTACCCTATTATTAATCTGGTTTTAAAAGTAGCTCAAGTAAGGGATGGTTTGTGACCCAGGGTTTCTGAAGTCAGATAGCCATTCTTGCCTGCCCCTTACTCTAACTTATTGGGAAAGGGAGAACTGCAGTGGTGTTTCTGTTGCAGTGGCAAAGGTAACATGTCAGAAAATTCAGAGGCTTGCATACCAATAATCCTTTGGAAACTGGATGTCTTACTGGGTGCTAGAATGAAAATGTAGGTATTTATTGTCAGATGATGAAGTTAATTGTTTTTTTCAAAATTGGTGTTGAAATATCACTGTCCAATATGTTCACTTATGTGAAAGCTAAATTGAATGAAGCAAAAAGAAAATAGTTTGTATATTTGTCATACCTTTTGTATTTCTTACAATAAAAATATTGGTAGCAAATAAAAATAATAAAAACAATAACTTTAAACTGCTTTCTGGAGATGAATTACTCTCTTGGCTATTTTCTTTTTTACTTTAATGTAAAATGAGTATAACTGTAGTGAGTAAAATTCATTAAGTTCCAAGTTTTAGCAGAATGTCTTTTTTTCTTTTTTTTTTTCTTTTTTTTTGGTGTTTCTTATTTGCAACCTGGCCATGTGGTAGAAAGAATGTGTTTTAAAGTTTTACTGTAAGAGATTCCTTTTCAGGCTTCCAGTGTTTAAAAAGTAAATAACAGCTAAGTGAGCTTAGAACTCATTCAACAATTGGCTGGGCACGGTGGCTCATGCCTTTAATCCCAGTACTTTGGGAGGCCAAGGCAGGCAGATCACCAGAGGTCAGGAGTTCAAGACCAGACTGGCCAACATGGTGAAACCCCGTCTCTACTAAAAATACATGAAAACTAGCCGGGCATGGTGGCACACACCTGTAATCCCAGCTACTCAGGAGGCTGAGGCAGGAGAATCGCCTTGAACCTGGAAAGTGGAGGTTGCAGTGAGCTGAGATCGTGCCACTGCACTCCTGCCTAAGCAACAGAGCAAGACTCTGTCTCAAAAAAAAAAAAACTCATTCAACGATCATGCGTTGCTTAGTGACTGAGATACAGTCTGAGAGATGCATTGTGAGGAGATTTCATCGTTGTGAGAACATCATAGAGTGTACTTACGGAAATACACACCTAGACTAGATGGTGTAGCCTAAGCCTCCTAGGCTACAAACCTGTATAGTATTGAATACTCTAGGCAATTGTAACACATCGGTAAGTATTTGTGTATCTAAACATAGAAACGGTGCAGTCAAAATATGGTATAAAAGATAAAAAATGGTACACCTGCAAAGGGCACTTAAGATGAATGGAGCTTTCAGGACTGGAAGTTTCTCAGGATAAGTCAGTGAGTGGTGAGTGAATGTGAAGGCCTAGGACATTACACTACTGTAGACTTTACTGTACACTTAGGTCACACTAAATTTATTTTAAATTTTTTCTTCAATAATAAATTAACCTTGGCTTACTGTAAATTTTTTAGTTTATGAACTTTAATTTTTTTAACTTTTTGACTTTTTTTTTTTTGAGACAGGGTCTCACTCTGTCACCTAGGCTGGAGTGCAGTGGCACAATCATGGCTCACTGCAGCCTCCACCTCCCAGGCTCAACCTATCCTTCCACTTCAGTCCCCTACCCCCAACTAGCTGGGATTTCAGGGGCATGATTGACTCTTTTATAATAACACTTTATTTTTAAACACAAACACATTGCACAGCTATACAAAAATATTTTCTTTATAAGATTTTTTCTATTTTTAATTTTTTTTTTTACTTTTTAAACTGTTTCATTAAAAACTAACATGCAAACACACACATTAGCCTAGGCCTACGCAGGGTCAGGGTTATCAATGTCATTGTCTTCTACCTCCATATCTCGTCCCACGGGAAGGACTTCAGGGGCAATAACACACATGGAGCTGTCATCTCCTGTGATAGTGCCTTCTGAAATACTTCCTGAAGGACTGCCTCGGGCTATTTTACAGTTAACTTTTTTTATAAGTAGGCGTACACTCTGTAGCAATGATTAAAAGTATAGTATAGTAAATACATAAATCGGTAACAGCCATATATCATTATCACAAATGTGAGTAATGTGTTACACTGTGACATCACTAGGCAATAGGAATTTTTCAGCTCCATTATAATCTTACCAGACCACCGTTATATATTCAGTTCATCATTATGCAGTGCATGACTGTATTTATTGAACTCTCATTAGTTGACTATGCTAAGCACTAAAGTTACAAAAATGAGTAAGGCAATGGACAGTCCTTTCAGGAGCTTACAGGAAAGAGAAGGGGCTGTGAAAAAGGTTTGTGTAACTAATTGCTAATCACCTGGAGATGAGCAAAGATTTCACATTGGAAATCATGCTTGAGGGGACTCAAAAACAAAGAGCAATGATTTCCAGTTACATGAGGAGAAATATTTTGCCCGCGTAGAGGCCTGTAGTTTTATGAAAGAGCAGGCAGGGAAGGTGAGGAGGCTGGTGAGACTGTGCCTGGGACAGTGGCCTTCAAATATCTGGATCATAACCTAGAGAAAGAAATAGAATCTGCCAGCATGAGCTGGTACACACATGCATACACATACACACACACAGATACGCTGGATCATTTTCTTTGAAGCTGTGTACAAACAGCTCCTTTGGTTATCTCTGGTATTGGGTGCTCACTTAGGACCACATTGCATTAAAAAAGCCTAGTAGCCTTTTGCCATTGATTTTACCCTCTGGAGTGTCATCCCAATTTATATTTCCTGTTGTCTAGGGAAGAACTCCTTATGTGGATGGCTCCCAGAAGGCCATATTTGTTCAAACTTACATTTTACAAAATGATGCTATGTGGTCCACACATTCTCTTTTCTGTTTTGTTATCTACTACTCTGAAAATAACTAGTGACTAAAGCTGATTTCACAATCACATGAATAGGCCATGACTTACAGTTTGAAAATTATTGATAAAAGAGGCAGATATGTGAAGGAGAGTCAGGAGGTAAGGTCATATAGGCCACGTAAAGGACCTTGGAACCACAGAAGGACTTTAAAGAAGGAGATTATTTCTGTTAATTTTTTTTCAACTATGTATGTACTGGAGGCAGAGGGAGGAATAGATCAAGCAGCTCGTGAGATACTACACAATAAACCAAAAGGGGGATCATCGTCACTGATACATATATTCCTCTCTTCGTATACAGTATCTGGTATACCGTATTTAAATTGGACTTCCAGAATTCCCTAGAAGCTCCCATTAGGATTTGCCTTTTTTTGTAGGTCCTAAATTGCATTTAAATTTTATTTATTTATTTTTGAGGCAGGATCTTACTCTGCACATAGGCTAAACTGCAGTGGCACAATCTCGCCCCCCAAGTATCTGGGACTACAGGCATGCACCACCACTCCTGGCTAATTATTATTATTAGTAGTAGTAGTAGTAGTAGTAGTAGTAGTAGTAGAGACAGGGTCTCACTATGTTCCCTAGGCTGGTCTCAAACTCTTGGGCTCAGGTGATCCTCCTGCCTTGGCCTCCCAAAGTGCTGGCATGAGCCACCATGCCCAGGAGGCTGGTGAGACTGTGCCTGGGACAGTGGCCCTCAAATATCTGGATCATAACCATTTAAATTTTTAAACTTTAAATTTTACATTTTAAAACTCTTTAAAAAATATTCATGAGAGGTAATATAAAGGGTCAAGAATTTGATCTTTATTAAGATACCAAAAACATGTGGTTTATAAAGGGGTCAGTCATAATGATACATGTTTCCACAAACCATAGGCATCTACAACCAGGTTTGATTGGACTATTTTCTTTATTTTTTATTTTATTTATTTATTTATTTATTTTTGAGATGGAATTTCACTCTTATTGCTTAGGCTGGAGTGAAGTGGTGTGATCCCAGCTCACTGCAACTTCTGCCTCCCAGGTACAAGTAATTCTCCTGTCTCAGCCTCCCAAGTAGCTTGGATTACAGGCATGCACCACCACACTCGGCTAATTTTTTGTGTATTTAGTAGAGATTGGGTTTCACCATGTTAGTCAGGCTGGTTGCAAACTCCTAACCTCAAGTAATCCACTCCCCTTGGCCTCCCAAAGTGCTGGGATTACAGGCTTGCGCCACTGCACCCGGCCTACTGGACCATTTTTTTTTTTTTTTTTTTGAAGCTATGTATGAACAGCTCCTTCAGTTATCTCTGTATTACTCACTCAGAACCTACTATACATTACATTAAGAACCTAGTAGCTGTTTGCCGCTGATTTTGCCCTTTGGAATGTCAGCCCAATTTGCACCTCCTGTTCTCTAGGGAAACACTCTTAATGGGAGGGATGGGTCCCAGGAGGCCATGTTTGCTCTGCAATGTGGTGAAACCCAGTCTCTACTAAAAATACAAAAATTAGCCAGGCGTGGTGGTGCATGTTTGTAATCTCAGCTGCTTGGGAGATTGAGGCAGGAGAATCACTTCAACCCAGGAGGCAGAGGCTGCAGTAAACTGAGATCACACCACTATACTCCAGCCTGGGTGACAGAGTGAGACTGTGGAATAGAATGCAAAATTCAGATTCTTAAGGCAATGTATTTCTACTTTTACAGATTTATTTTTAAATAAACCCATTTTTATAAAAATGAAAAAAATACAGATAACTTCAAAGATATTATTTGACTTTAATAACCACATTGGAGGATACCACTAGATGTCCCTTGATACAATTCCCTATCCTGTGGAAAATTTTGAGACGCACCACAGCAGCCAAGAGAACGCATTGACACTTGTTTGGAATGGGGTCTATTGTTCTAAATGCTGTACGTCCTCTGGTCTCCAGGATTCTTCATTTGAAAATGACATCTATTCTGTGATAAAGAAAATCAAGTTTACCCATATTCACTGGATGTCTACAACTGGTCTCGGCTTTCAAAGAGCATCCGATACAAGGAGGCAGACGTATCAAGAGGCACCCAGTAGTTCATTGGTTCCACAGCGATGGTTTGTAATAATAGACCCTCCCTCCTGCTCCTTGGATTGCATTGTGATACAGTGTTATTTAACTGTGGGTGCAGCAAAAATAGTGCCCTGGAGGAGAAGGGAAGCAATTGACATCCAGTGAACTCCCCAAGTGCCAATTTGGTACATGCCATACAAACTATCTGATTTCATCAAGTCATTCTTACCTCCAAAGTGAGAATAAGTAGATGGTGTGGTCAGCCCCAAAAAGTTCTGAAATAAAGTTGTATATAAACACATAGGAAAGAAATACCAGTGCATGCTCTAGGGTCTAGTGGTGCCTAAACAGAGTAGAGGTTCAATAGTATTGAATGGGTTAGTGATGAATTTCCAGTGGCCAAGTGACTGAAATGTAACTGCTGAAATAAAATGATCACATACTAACCATAAAATATTTAAAGAATATAAAAACTACTAAGAAAAAAATTAATGTTACCTGAAACTCCATAACCTAGAGAAAATCACTGCTAATATTTTGATAAATAATTTCTAGGTACCTAGCTTTGTATAGATACATGTAAGATACAGGAATGAAATTTTACTCTGTGATGATGGGCTGGCTGTACACCCCATTCAGTAACTTGTGTTTTGAGTGTTGTGTGTTGCTTTACAGAAGATCTTGGACAATTCGTCATTGCAATGCATATAAATCTACATTAACATCTCTTATAGCGAATAGTGTGCCATTGTGTAAAATGTACTATAATTTACTTACCCAATCCCCTATTGATAGGTATTTCTCCCCACCATATCTCCAATTTTTTACTGTTAGAAACAATGCTTCTAAGGAGGGTGCGGTGGCCCACGCCTATAATCCCAGCACTTTGGGAGGCCAAGCCCAGGGGTTTGAGACCAGCCTGGGCAACATGGTGAAACCCCGTCTCTACAAAAAATACAAAAAAATAGCCAGGCACGGTGGCATGGACCTGAGACTGAGGTGGGAGGATGGCTTGAGCCAGGAAGGTCCAAGTAGTAAGCCATGATTGTGCCACTGCACTCCAGCCTAGGTGACAGAGGGAGACCCAGTCTCAAAAAAAAAAGAAGAAGAAAGAAACAGCGCTTCTAAGGGCAGTACTGCGCATGCATTTATTTGCATATGTCAGCAGCTAGCTTTAAGTCAAGATCACTGGAAACTCATACACTCATTCATTCAACACTTAATGAACTTCTGTTCCAGGCACCAGCAAACCCTAGAAATACAGTAGTGAACAAAACAAGGTGCTTGCTCTCATGGAGCTAACATAAATATTTGCATAGGATAATTACATTATGATAAGTGCTAAAATTGCTATAAAGTAGGAAGTACTTGCATTGGCCAATGCAAAGACTTTGGTATTTACTCTGAATAAGATGGAAACTGCCGGAAGACGGGAAACTGGTGTCAGAAAATGCCCTGTCAAAAGAGTTGAGGCATGAAGAATGAGACTAAGGCAGCTAGGTGGGGTGTGGAGGGGAAAGCAGATGAAAGCCTCAAGGTAGGAAGGCTTGGTATGTAGAAAGGACATCAATGAGCCTAGAGCATAATCAGTCGGGGGAGGAGTGGTCAGAGATGAGGTTAGAGAGGTAGAGAATGTAGACAACCTGTTTGAGAAGCTGAATCATAAAGCAGAACAGAGAAATGGAGGTAGAGCTCAGGGAGAATGTGGTATCAAGGAGAATTCTTGTTTTCTGAGATGGAAGACAGTCCATTGTGGAAACAGAGAGATTGAGGGTGAAAAAGAAGCAATAACAGCAGAAGCAAAGGTGATGAGAAGAGGGAGAGGAAGGGCCCAGGAGACCAAGAGGAAGAGCTGGACTTGAGAGAGAAAAGGATTAATGGGAGGGCAGGCAAAGACAGTGGGTACAGGTACAAACAGACCAGTCAATATGGCAGTGAAACTAGTCATTGATTCACTTAGTAAATATTTATTGAGCACAACAATGTGCCAGGCACTGTCCTTAGGCAGTGGGCATGTGGCAGTAAAAAAAAATAAACAAAATGTCTTGATTTTATGGAGTTTGTTTTCTAGTGAGGGGCAACAAACAAATAATTATAATAAACTAGGATGTTAGATACATGTGTGGGAAGAAATGAGGAAAGGAATATAAAGTGCCGTGGGGGTGCAATTTTAAACAAGGAGATCAGTGAAGGCCTCATAGAGAAGGTAACACTAGATCAAAGGACTTACAGAGAAGAGGAATCTAGGTGTATTAGTGATGAAGGAAACAACAGGTGCTAAGGCCTTAAGGGAGGAGCATGCCTGCCATGTTCAAAGAACAGCAAGGGGGCCAGTGTAGCAGCAATTAACTGCAGGAGAAAGAAAGGAGAAATTCCAGAGAAGTTAGTGGCAGGAGAAGCATATCTTGGAGGGGCTTCTTGGCCAATGCAAAGACTTTGATATTTACTCTGAATAAGATGGGAAACTGCTGGAAGGCAAGAAGCATAGTCGTGACATATGATCTGACTGTGTTTGTAAAGCCACCGTGGCTGCTCTATTGAGAAAAGACTTTAGGGTGGCAAAGATGTAAGCGGGGAGCCTGGGTTAGGAGGCTATTGTAATAATCCAGATGAGAGATAATGGTAGCTTTGATCAAAGTGAAAACAATGGAGACAACGAGATGTAAGATGTTTTGAAGGTAAAGCTTATAGTAGGTGCTTATAAATTAGACATGGCATTGAAAGAGAAGAAGCGAGGATGGGCTGGGCGTGGTGGCTCACGCTTGTAATCCCAGCACTTTGGGAGGCCGAGGTAGGTGGATCACCTGAGGTGAGGAGTTTGAAATCGGTCTGGTCAACATGTGAAAGCCCATCTACTAATAAGAAAAAATACAAAAATTAGCCAGGTGTGGCGGCGGGCACCTGTAATTCTAGCTACTCGGGAGGCTAAGGCACAAGAATCACTTGAACCCTGGAGGCAGAGGTTGCAGTGAGCTGAGATCGCAGCACTGCACTCCAGCCTGGACGACAGAGTGAGACTTTGTCTAAAAAAAAGAAAAAAAGTGAAGATGTCTCTGAAGTTTTTGGCTTGAGCAGGTGGAAAGATCAAGTTGCCATTTACTGAGATGGGAAGAATGTAGGAGGACCTGGTTTTGGGGAGAATATTGGGAGTTGGACATTGTACATGTTAAGCTTAAGATCATATGAGACACTGAAGTGGGGATGTTGACTAGGCAGTTAGAGGCATGAGTCTGGATTCCAAGGAAGTGGTCTAGATTGGAAATAAAAGTTTTGAAGTTGTCAGTGTATGGATGGCATATAAAGCTAGAGATTGGATGAGATCAACAAGAAAGAAAGTGTCTATAAAAAGAAGAGATCCCGGCTGGGTGCGGTGGCTCATGCCTGAAATCCCAGCATTTTGGGAGGCCGAGGTGGGCGGATCACCGAAGGTCAGGAGTTCAAGACCAGCCTGACCAACATGGAGAAATCCCATCTCTACTAAAAATACAAAATTAGCTGAGCGTGGTGGCACCTACCTATAATCCCAGCTACTAGGGAGGCTGAGGCAGGAGAATTGCTTGAACTCGGGAGGCGGAGGTTGTAATGAGCCGAGATCATGCCATTGCACTCCAACCTGGGCAACAAGAGTGAAACTCTGTCTCAAAAAAAAAAAAAAAAAGGAGAGATCCCAGAACCAAGCTCTACAGTGCCCCAGTGTTTATATCCCATGAGACGAAGGAAAATATGCAACAAAGACTAAGTGCACTTTACGAGAAGCAGAAGGTGAGCATAATGTCTGGAAATCCAAGTGAAAAAAAATCTTTTGAGGAGGAGAGAGTCATTGTTGTGACAAATGCTGCTGATAGGTCAAGGAAAATGAGGGGCAACTGATTAAGTAACATAGAGAAGATGAGCAACCTTGAAAAGAAATCTTGATTAGGTGGTAGAGGTAGAAGCCTGATTAGATTGGATTCAAGAAAGAATTGGTAAGTGGGAGGTGAAAAATACTAACTGTGAAATGAAAAGTACTAAGTGGAAAGTAAAAGATGTGAGGTGTGAAGTATGACCTGGTACAATATTGACCCTACACTTTGGTAAGCTCAGCGTACTTTCCTCTTAAGATCAAGAACGAGGCAAGAATGTCAGCTTTCACCACTTCTATTCAACACTGTACTGGAGGTGCTAGCTAATGCAATAAGCAAGAAAACAAAAAACATACAGATTAGAAGGAAAGTAAAGTCTCTCTCTCTTTTTTTTTTTTTTTTTTTTTGAGATGGAGTCTGGCTCTGTCACCTAGGCTGGAGTGCAGTAGCAAGATCTTGGCTCACTGCAACTTCTACCTCCTGGGTTCAAGCAATCCACCTCAGCCCCACAAGTAGCTGGGATTACAAGCATGTGCCACCATGCCCGGCTAATTTTTGTATTTTTAGTAGAGACGAGGTTTCACCATGTTGGCCAGGCTGGTCTCAAACTCCTGACCTCAAGAGATCTGCCCACCTCGGCCTCCCAAAGTGCTGGGATTACAGGTGTGAGCCGCCACACCTGGCAAGTCTCTCTTTATTCAAAGACAAGATGAGTGTCTATGTAGAAACTCCAAAGGCTCTACCAAAAAAAAAAAAAAAAGGCTACTAGAATGAATAAATTTAGCAAGGTTATAGGTTTAACTGCAAAAGGGCACATGGAAACTTTCTAGAGAGATGGAAAAAAATGATATCCTGATGGTAGTCATGGTTACATGATCACATGTATTTTTCAAAACTCATCAAACTGAACATTTTAAACTGGTGGATTTTACTAGATGTGGAATATACCTCGATAAAGCTGATTTTTAAAAGAAAAAATAAAGATGTTTTCTTTCAATGCTAACAAAGCCATCCTGAAATAATTGTCCAAGAATGTTTATAGCTTGTGAGTCACCTCAACGAGGGTGGAACAAGAGGAAAATTACAGTGAAATTATAACCCATTGATTCAGTTGGCACCCTCATGAACACCAGAAACTTTCCTTTCTGACTCACTTTACTTGGTAGCTTCCACTGCCTTTATCCAATAATAGTACTCAACCTGGGGTTTACAACAGGAAAATTAATTAAAATGAGTGTCTATTTGGTTTTCATGATCCAAATTCTTTTTTAAAAACAACCTTTTTTATATTTTTTACAGCAAGAAATATAGTTGTCAGGAGCACAAGATGATCATGTTTGCTGGTGATCGTTTTCTCTGCATGTAGGCAAAATTACATCCAGAAGTTAAATGGTGAGTGTGGAATCGGAGCAAGGGGAGTTGATTAGCTGAGCCATCCTATAAAATAAAATAAATCAGAAAGAAGGGAATATGGTGGAAAATAAAAATTCCTATACCCGCCCTCTAAACTCACTAATACCATTATGAAGTATCCAGCAGTGAAGATTTCAAGCATACATATGTAAAAAGTTGAACCATATGAAATTGCCATTCTCATAGGTTAGAAATTACTGCATATCAGCAATTTCATAAGGCTCAACCAATACATCCTCTTGCTGCACATACTGCCATACTCTATATACTCACATTTTTTTTTTTCTTGAGACAGGGTCTCACTTTGTCACCCAGACTGGAGTGCAGTAGCATGAACACGGCTCACTACAGCCTCAACCTCCCTGGGCTTAGGTGATCCTCCCACCTCAGCCTCCCAAGTAGCTGGGACCATTGTGCACCACCAACCCTGGCTAATTTTTTGTAGAGATGAGATTTTGCCCTGTTGCCCAGACTGGTCTTCAACTCCTGAGCTCAAGCAATCTGCCCACCTTGGCCTCCCAAAGTGCTGAGATTGCAGGTGTGAGCTACTGTGCCCGGCCTACTCATACTCTTTTTTTTTTTTTTTTTTTTTGAGACGGAGTCTCGCTCTGTCACCCAGGCTGGAGTGCAGTGGCGCAATCTCGGCTCACTGCAAGCTCCGCCTCCCGGGTTCACGCCATTCTCCTGCCTCAGCCTCTCCGAGTAGCTGGGACTACAGGCACCCGCCACCACGCCTGGCTAATTTTTTGTATTTTTTAGTAGAGACGGGGTTTCACTGTGGTCTCGATCTCCTGACCTTGTGATCCGCCCGCCTCGGCCTCCAAAAGTGCTGGGATTACGAGTGTGAGCCACCGCGCCTGGCCTCATACTCTTTATAATTCTCTTTTTCACTTAATAATAATGTATAGTGGCCATTTTCCCCTATCAACACATACAGCTCTACATCACTTTCTAAATAACTGCATAATTTACCATTACATGGACATACCGTACTTTAACCCCTGTGCTGGATATTTAACTTGTTTCCTGCCTTTTGCTCTGTCATTTAAGATAGTTGGATAAAGACAACAGCTGTTGTCTTCAAACATAAAAGCTCCATGCTTTCATTTCCAGTCTAGTGACATGCGTGCCAAAACAATATACTTGGGTTTGTGGGTTGAGTTTCTGTATCTCTCACCATTGTTTAAAATCTCAAATACCCACACAACAATAACAACAACAAAAAAAGGAAAATCAGGCTGGGAGCAGTGGCTCATGCCTGTAATCCCAGTAATTTGGGAGGCCGAGGCGGGTGGATCACTTGAGGTCAGGAATTCAAGACCAGCCTGGCCAACATGGTGAAAACCCATCTCTACTAAAAATACAAAAATTAGCCAGGCGTGGTGGTGACATGTGCCTGTAATTCCAGCTACTTGGGAGGCTGGAGCAGGAGAATCACTTGAACACAGGAGGCAGAGGTTGCAGTGAGCTGAGATCTCACCACTGCACTACAGCCTGGGTGACAGAGCGAGACTCTGTCTCAAGAAAAAAAAAAAAGAAAGAAAGAAAAAAGAAAAAGAAAAATATATAGGACAACTATATTGTTTAATTTGGATATAGAACCAAGTTCATCGCTAAAGATGCCATCTGAGTTATAATCTTTGTTATTCAAGCTGAAAAATCCTGCCCCAGAGAATTATTATTATTATTAGACTGTTACTATTTACAGCGTTGCCTTTTCTCAATGCTTGTGTTACTACCCGGCTTAAAAAGCTTTATCTCATTTGCAAGAACATGGGTCGATCTGGAGGACATTATATTCAGTGAAATGAGTCAGGCACAGAAAGACAAATACTGCATGATCTCACTTATATGTGGAATCTAAAAAGGTTGAACTCATAGAAGTAGAGAGTAAAATTTGGTTATCAGGGGCTGGAGGAGTGGGAAGGGAGGGAAGTGGGAGTTGTGGATCAAAGAGTACAAAGATTTAAATAGACAAGAAAAATAAGTTTTGAGATCTACTGCACAGCAGAGTGACTATGGTCAATAATAATGTATCATACATTTG
The DNA here is from genome assembly GCF_028878055.3 of Symphalangus syndactylus. Taxonomy (NCBI): domain Eukaryota; kingdom Metazoa; phylum Chordata; class Mammalia; order Primates; family Hylobatidae; genus Symphalangus; species Symphalangus syndactylus. Next base: position 108,384,459 of record NC_072425.2, read on the forward strand.
AAAATAACCAAGAGTAAGTTTCAAATGTCTCACCATAAAAAAGACAGGTAAGTAAGGTGATGGATATGTTAATTTGTTTAATCACTCCACATTGTATACCTACAACAAAATATCACATTGTACTCCATAAATGTATACAGTGATTTGTCAATTAAAATAATATTAATTTTAAAAAGACTGTACAGCTGGGTGTGGTGGCTCACACCTGTAATCTCAACACTTTGGAAGGCCGAGGAGGGCAGATCATCTGAGGTCAGGAGTTTGAGACCAGCCTGGCCAACATAGTGAAATCCTGTCTCTACTAAAAATACAAAAATTAGCTGGGTGTGGTGGCACGTGCCTGTAATCCCAGCTATTTGGGAGGCAGAGGCAGGAGAATCGCTTGAACCCAGGAGGCAGAGGTTGCAGTGAGCCGAGATCTCACCACTGTACTCCAGCCTGGGCAACAGAGCAAAACTCCGTCTCAAAAAAAAAAAAAGGCTCTGCCTGCAGAATAAAATATAACTTCTTCCTTTGGCATTCGAGGTCCTTTGCCTCCAGCCCCAGTGTAGCTTTCCAGCCTTGTTCCCTTCAATATGTGTTCTATGCTGCCAAACCTGACCACATCACCACTCCTTTTACGCAGGCTGTTCTCTCTGTAATGTCCTTCCCTCTCAGTTCCTCTGAGGGAAGCTGGCCCAGGGTCACAATCCACCTGAAATGCCACTTCTCAATCCTCCCTCTCTTCTCTCCCTTCCCAAAGGCAGTGTGATTTTGTAAGGCAAGCATATGCTTTCATGGTGTGTGTGTGTGTCTATGTGTGCCTGTGTGTCTACGTGTGTATTTAATAGAGACTGCGTCTTGTAAGTGCTTTCATGTTTGACACACCTGTGTTTGAATCCCCACCTTCTCTGCTTTCTTGCTGTGGAAGCTGGCACAAATTACTCAGCTTCCCTTCGCCTGGGTTTCTCTCATCCACAAAATGGAATGTAATCTCCTGGTTATGCCTAGAACATTTGGGAGGGCATGTAGGCCCATTGCTAGGAGGGAAGTGTATTTATTAGCAGATCACACATGTGCTGAGAATGTGTAAAGATTTCTACTGTCAATGAATTATATCCTGAGAAGTCTTGGACTGATTTGGTCTTTATGTAGTCCACTCAGATGAGCTCCCGATAACTCTTGCCATCTTCCTTATCTTCACAGGCCCCTGGTCATTTTCTTGTTTCTCTCTCCCCCCAGGGATTCATGTTTCATCCAGGAGGGGTTGTGTACACTAGCAGAGAGAGAGAGACTTCTAAAGGAAACACAACCTTTCTGTTGACTTATACCACATTTTAAAAAATCTCTGTGTTCTGTACAATCAGCCAACCAAGGAAGTGAAAGGTAAGAAGGAGCTGAAGAGGGAAAAAAACTATATTCTCTCACAGGTATTATCATGCTTCTCATGTTGGAGTATTAAAAAAATATGTCAAATGCCTAGAATATTTATTTATTTATTTATTTATTTATTTTTATTTTATTTTATTTTGAGACAATCTCGCTCTGTCGCCCAGGCTGGAGTGCAGTGGCGCCATCTTGGCTCACTGCAAGCTCCGCCTCCCGGGTTCACGCCATTCTCCTGCCTCAGCCTCCCGAGTAGCTGGGACTACAGGTGCCCACCACCACGCCCAGCTAATTTTTTTGTATTTTTAGTAGAGACGGGGTTTCACCGTGTTAGCCAGGATGGTCTCGATCTCCTGACCTCGTGATTCACCCGCCTCGGCCTCCCAAAGTGCTGGGATTACAGGCATGAGCCACCGCACCCAGCCTAGAATATTTAAAACATGAAAAATAAGCCAGGAAAGAAAGAATAACTTAATATTAATAGGTTCTCCTCTTCCTCTTGTGTATAAAAAAAAGCCTATCTTTAGTCAGAGTCCCCAGCTTAAGTCAGGGGTAATGGAGGAGGAGGAGAAATGAGAGACTGGAGGCCTCATTTTGGAAAGTGGGTTACTGAGGAAGAATCAACACTTAGTAGGGAGCAGAACCACCAAGGACTGCATGTAAGAGTTTGGAAAAGTTTTGAGACAGAGAATGGTAGTTGGGAGCATCTGTCATATAGTGTAGCATGAAAAATGCAGGGAGGGAGGCAGAGATTGGGAAAGATGATTTTAAGGCATGTTCTTGTATGTAATGAGTGTAATTCCCATTTTGCCATTTCCAAGAGTCCGGAGAAGATGCTAATTGATTTTCAACTACTTCCTAATGATAATTGCTAAGATGAACCCAGAGGGGTCGCTTTATCTATAAATACTTACTAAATATGATTATCTTCTCTGGAGCCCAGATCATCTTCCTTAAAGTTGCAGTGCGATAGTGCCAATATTATGATATGCTATGCAGTAAAGTTGGCCCTGTGTGTGTTTATCGCCCTTAAGGGTTTATAAACAGGCTCCTTGACGACAGGGATTTTTCTTAATCATCCTTGTGCCCTACCCAGCTCCAGCTTCCAGCCACCCAGTTAGTGAAAACTGCACAAACTACGTGTTCAAAAATTAGTGTGAAATGAATGCATAGGTGATGAATGAATGGGATTGAAATTAAAGGGTGATTTCGTTAGCAGCGTCTATGACAGCACTGTCTTTCCCCCCACCAGCTGATGGGCTCCGTGAGGGACCAAGGCTCTTTGGTCCTCACTTTGTCCCCAGCACTTGCACTCTGTCAAGCACAAAGTAAGCATCGGGAGAATCTTTGTGTCCCCTCGAATGAGGATTTCAGCGTATCAAGAATGGAAGAAAGGCCAAGCGCAGTGGCTCACGCCTGTAATCCCAGCACTTTGGGTCGAGGCGGGCGGATCACCTGAGGTCAGAAGTTATAGACCAGCCTGGCCAACATGGTAAAACCCTGTCTCTACTAAAAATACAAAAAATTTAGCCCAGCGTGTTGACGGCCGCCTGTAATCTCAGCTACTCGGGATGCTGAGGCAGGAAAATCGCTTGAACCCGGGAGGTGGAGGCTGCAGTGAGCCGAGATCGTGCCACTGCACTCCAGCCTGGGCGACGGAGCGAGAGTATGTCTAAAAAAAAAAAAAAAAAAAGAATGGGAGAAAGCAAAACAATCCAAGGCCAAACTGAAGCGAGCTGCCTTGGTGGGGCTCCGGTGCAGAAGTGCAGCGTCGCCTGCTCTTGGGTGTCCAATAAACAACCGGACTCCTGCAGGCGCTCTGCCAACTGCAGCGATCTCTGGAGCCGGTCTGTCCTCCACAGAGACAGGGGGCGCTGTAGCAGAGCGCGGCCGTCGAGTCGACGTGGTGCCGTTCTCTGGGCGGAGTGGGGAGGCGGCAAGAGGACCTGCGGCGGGCCCTCTTCCGCCATTTCTCCGGCCCGGTTTCCCTCGGCGTGCCACTGTGCGCTCAGTCCAGCACCATGGGGAAGCGGGACAATCGGGTGGTGAGTACTCAGCGGGGAAAACAGTGGGGCGACGCAGGGCCGGGCGGCAGGACAGCAAGACTTCTCGCTGTTCCCGGCCGGGCCGGAGGGCAAGCGGCAGCCCTCGGACGTGGGGCCCGCAGACCGAGCACCCTCCACCGGTCCCAGATGCGCGTGCGCCGCGCACGCCGTTGGCGCTTTAGGGTCTCCAGCTCTCTCTTGCCCGCCCCTTTTTTCTTCCCTCACCTCGTCGCTCTTTCTGGCGCTGCTGGTTTGCACCCTTCCCTGCTGTACGCGGGCCCCCAATGTCCACTTAGAACCGCGAGGGCTCGGGGAAACCCCCCCCGGCCCCGCCATGTAACTCCGAAGTCTTAGGCCCTTGGAGGCGCCCGACTCACCCGCCCCTTGGTATTGGCCACCCCAGGTCCGCACCCCTCTCCTCCTGCGCTCCCAAGTGGGAGGGAGGCATAGAGGCCACGACGCGGTACCTGTCCCGGAGAGCCAGCAGCGCGCCTGGTTTTAGCGACAAGCAGGCCCCCGTTTGAAAATGGGATGGCAGCATTTGCTTTCGTGTCTCCAGCGCCCTATAGGACCTAGCACCCATAGACACTGTGAGGGAATGAGTGGCGTGAAAATAGTTGGCTTTCGAGTCCAACACAAAACTGGAATGTCAATTTTGTTCCGTCGGAAGTTGGGTGACCTAGAACAAGTTACTTTTCTTCTCTGTGCCTTCGTCTATTAAAGGGGATCATTATTATCTACAACCTTACAGATTAATTGAAACCACAAAAGGCAAGATGTGTGAGCGAGTACTGGGCATGAAAATTATTACTGTAGTAAATGAGATAAAAGAGATGCATAAATAACTTATAGCAGAAAGAGTAGGAAACGGTCCTTGATAGATATTAGAGATTCTAAAGGCATTCAAAAGAAAAGGTGCTTTTGAGAAGCGGAGATGGGAGGAAAGTATTCTAGACCGCTGGGCCGGGGGTGGGGGGGGGGGGGGTGCTGAAAAACTCAGGTTATGAATCAGATTGAATGGGTAGTAAACATAATGAAATAACAATAAGCTTAGGTTGCAGCCTGACAATTCCTGGGCTTGCCTGTGACAAAGTTTTAGCCACTGAGTAGCAAAATGAGGAAAATGCACGTAAAACGAATGTGCTACGTTTCTTCAACTCGCTTTTTTATTCAGCAATTACTTGCAAGCTGTGTGTGTCTCGCACCAAAGGAGACTAAACATTTACGAAATGATGACACTTGCCATCTGTATTAGCCAGTTCTTGCATGGCTTTTATAAAGAAAAACCTGAGACTGGGTAATTTATAAAGAAAAGGGTTTAATTGGCTCACTGTTCCATGGGCTGTACAGGAAGCTTAGCGGCATCTGCTTCTGGGGAGGCCTCAGGGAGCTGTTACTCATGGTGCAAGGCAATGCAGGAGCAGGCATCTTACATGGCAGGAGCAGGACCAAGAGAGGGACGGGGAGAGGTGCTACACAGTTTTAAACAACCGCGTCTCTTGAGAACTCATCTCTATACAGTGCGGGAGAGAGGAGGATGCTAAGCCATTCAGGAGAACTCCGCCCCCATGATCCAGTCACCTCCCACCAGGCCCCACCTCCAACATTGGAGATTACAGTTCGACATGAGATTTGGGCGGGGACACAGATCCAAACCATTTCACCATCTTAAAAACTTTGTACTTCTGTATAGTCTTTATAACGGAAAATGTCTAGGAACCACTGTGGTAGTGAATCTTTATTACAAGATAGCGGGATGTTCTTTCTCCTGGCTGTAGGTGAGACTTTGTTGTGCTGTCTTGATTGTCATGGCGTTGAAATTATGTAGCATAACACCATTTCAGCATAGGAGCATCCTTAGGTGTTTGAGTATTTGGGCTCTTTTAATACCCTTGGGCCTTGAATGTTTAGAGATCACCTGACCTTGGATGCAGTTTCGTATACAGACCTAAAATGTTTCATATTACTGAAAAGACGTTTTGGTTTAAACATCCCTCTAAAGCATTTGAAAAACTTAACCAAATTAGCTTCATTTACTAGAACATTTTGATAGCTCTGGGCTCTACTTACTACTTTTTGTATGCAGCTATGGCACAGAGTATTCTGGTAACATTTTGTATGCACTTCAAAGATTGGGATTAAGAACAAGAAATTAAGAGGTAGAAGACACGGATTGTCTCCTCATTGCATAGAGGAGGGGTAAGACTGTTTAAACTGGGACCAAAACTTAAGTCATCTGACACTCAGTTCTGTACATCTTAACTCCTGATTTTCTTTTTAAGACTTTTTTTTTTAAAGCAGTTTTAGTTTTACAGCAAAATTGAGAGGAAGGTACAAAGATATCCCATTTACCTCCTGACCCCACTCATGCATAGCCTCCCCATTATGAACATCCTTCACCAGAGTGTACATTTGTTAAAATTGATGAACCTACATTGACATGTTACTATCATCCAGTCAGTAGTTTATATTAGTGCTCACTCTTAGTGTTCATTCTCTATGGGCTTGGACAAATAAATTTATTTATTTATTTATTTATTTAGACACAGGGTCTCACTCGTTGCCCAAGCTGGAGTGCAGTGTCACCATCATGGCTGACTGCAGCTTCAACTTCCCAGGCTCAAGGGATCCTCTCACGTCAGCCCCCCAAGTAGCTGGGAGCACAGGTGCGCGGAACCACACCTGGCTAATTTTTTGTTGTTTTTTTGTAGAGATGGGGTTTCACCATGCTGCCCAGGCTGGTCTCAAATTCCTGGCCTCAAGCAATCCTCCCATCTCGGCCTCCAAAAGTGCTCGGATTGCAGGAGTGCCACCACATGCGGCCAACAGATTTATAATGACATGCGTTCACCAATATAGTACCATAAAGAGTAAAAATCCTCTGTTCTGCCTAGCCATTCTTCTACCACCCCTGCCCCCAAGTGTGGCAACCACTGATCTTTTTACTGACTCCATAGTTTTGCCATAACACTTGATTTGGAGCAACAAAATGAATATTTGCCTCTGAAAATATTGGCATTTTTTGAGATTGTCTCAAAAACAGTTCCTGTTCTTTCTTACATTGATGAAACAATCATAGTTTTAAAGATGATAGGATTGCTTTCCAAAAAAAACCACAGTGAATTTCAGGTTGAACAGTTTTTTTAATTTTTATTTTTAGAGCAGTTTTAGGTTCACAGCAAAATTGAACAGAAAGTACAGAGGGTTCCCGTGTACCTCCACACTTGTGCAGCTCTACCATTATCAACATTCGCCAGCACCAGCAGGGTGGTACATTTGTTACATTTGATGAACCTACATCCACACATTATCATCACCCAGAGTCAGTAGTTTACATTAGGAAACTTGGTATACATTCTTGAACAATTTTTATAACTGAACGTTTTAATTCAGGACTTGTAAAGGGCTCTTAAGTTCATGATGGCCACCTTTTGTGCTTGTTATTTTCCGAAGTGTTCTTCATGTTCTTTTCTGCTACTTTGGGCCCTCTAAAATAGATGTATCCTCTAGATAAAAACAGGTAATCAAATTGACAAATGAAATTCTGCACATTGTGTCTTTAGCCAGTTTTGCTGCATTGCTCTTTTTGTACCTGCCCACATACATATCCCCTTGAGACCAATTTGCCATCCTGAGTTTCAGAAACAAATCATTTTCTGTTATCTGAACTCATGCAGCAGTTTGAAGCCACAGAGAATTCTAGTTACATATGGATGTGAATGTTTGATTTACAAGGTCACAGTATTTATAATGATTAAGTCATAGTGAAATGTTTCAAGAAATTGCACAATCTCTGTATTTTAGTGAATGCTTAACCATGCCACCCACTTAATGTTAGAAGCATTATTTTTCACACTGATACAAAAATGAAAACTCTTGTACCTTTGTAAAAATAGTTATTTTTCTTGTTTTAAGAGCTTTCTGTTGTGCATAGTTTTAAAGAAAAGTATTGTTGCTTAATGAATAAGAGCAGACTATCAAGTGTTTTGCATGGAGCCTGGAACATAAGATGCACTTTAAAAAATATTGCTATTATATTTGAAATAAATAATGGAGATATTTGGAGTGTACTTAAGCAGACTGAGATAGTGTTTGTGGTCAAAAGCTTAAAAGTAAGCCTTATTCAGCAGTAGTTGATGTAATTGTACCCGTAGTCCTATCGTGTGAATATACTACTTTACTATTATTTTCCTCTGAAAAGTAGGAATAGGTTGGCATGTACTTTATGAAAGCAGTTTGATAGTACACAGTAAGATAGTAAAAATATTAATATACTTTAAAGATACATGCTAGATAACTTGAAGACTGTAAAACATGGTAAATGTTATCATTTTTTTTCATTAGAATGAAAAATTACCACTGCATTATCTGCGAATTTTTACATAAGGACCGTTCAGCTCTCTGAGTTGGAGTGGCAGTATTGTGGTTGGATTTTTGTCATTTTGTTTACCTTTGTTACTATAATAATGTTTATACAGTTACATTTTTTGTTTTCTTTTATAAAGGTAATCATTATTTAAAATTTTTTTCTCCAATGCGTGAATGAATATGGATGTTTTCCTTTATATTTTGGTGCACATGCAGCCAAATTTTTTTTTCTAATTTTTAAGTTTTTAGCTATTTATTAAAATAATTCTTTCATTTTGGCAACTTGCCTTTGTTTTTCACTTGAGAAATCTTAAACATTTTCTTATCAGGAACTATGGATCTACTTCATTTTAGTAGCTACATAATATTTCATAGGGGGATACTTTAAAATATATTTAGCGAATCCCAGTTTGATAGCCATTTGGGTGTTTTCAGTGTTTGCTGTTTTAGTAATTTAGACCTGAATATCCTTGATATGTGTATATTTGCACTCTTCGGAAATAAACAATTTTTACAATTCTAACCTGAAATATTTTGCCATTAGGTACTGCCAAAATTATGAGATGATACCAAGGAAATTAGAATATGATCAATATTGTTAAAAACAAAAACCTGAGACCAGTTAAATTTAACAAAGGTCATTTGAGCAAGAAAAAGATTCTAGAACTGGAGGAAGATGTTCTACATCCTGGTGACCTATATTTGCAACAGGAAATGACATACAGAGATTACCTGATTGGTGCAGTTCTGAGTTTCCCTTATTTGGGCATAATTTGGCAGCCTTCTGTTTGGGATTGGTTGAGGGTTGAGCTCCTGTGATTGGCTGAGACTCAGTTGATTGGTTAAGAGGGTATACTCTTTGATTAGGTTAGAACTTATTTGCACATCAATCCAGGTTGCAGTTCACCATATACAGAGGGTTTTTGTTTTGTTTTGTTTTGTTTAGTAGAGACAAGATTGGTCTCCTGAGCTCAAGCTCCTCCTATCTCACCCTCCCAAAGTGCTAGATTACAGGTGTGAGCCAGTGCACCTGGCTTTTTGGGCCAAATTTTATTACCCAAGTAGGAGGACGCTTTGAGCCCAACTTAACTGTGTTGAACAGCACAAATAATACTCCTATTTTACAAACGGTGAACTAAGCTGCACATGGTACTTGCCTTCATTGTCTTCATTTCTGCCTTCATTGTTTGTCATACTTCCACACCAACTAATCGAAATGCTTAGCAAAAGCAGTTGAGTGAAATATTTGAGGGTATAACCGTTTATACAAAAAACAGAACAATCTGCCTCTGTCTTTAACGTTGCATTTGACGTCCACATCTTGCCCTGATTCTGTAAACATTCCTTACATGAGGGGCTCTAGCATTTGTTCCTGCTTGTAGAAAAGTCTGTCCAAGATTTGTCTTTTTCATTCCAAGGAATTAGGCTTTGTCAGTTGAACAGTAATAGTTCTCAGTATGTGTTGTTTATGCTGGTTTTATATTGTTTACTCTGACAGAGAAATCTGGAAGTATGTAACTTTTATCTGTTATAGAGGTGGGAAGTGATGGTCATTTTCATAGATTTTGTTAAATAAAATGCAACAAATATATTGTTTCATTTCACTTATTTTGGATTATTGCAAGGTATAACGCCTTAAACCAACCTTGAGGGTAGTCATTTTCTATCAAAATTCTTTTTATTTAAAAAGTAGAAGAGTTTCATATATGTCTATTGACTGGGCACGGTGGCTCACACCTGTTGTCCTAGCTACTCAGGAGGCCGAGGTAGGGGGATTATTCAAAGCTGCAGTGAGATATGATCATACCACTCACCACTGTACTCCAGCCTGGGCAAAAGACCAAGACCCTGTCTTTTTTTTTTTTTTTTTTTTTTTTTTGAGACAGTTTTGCTCTTTCGCTCAGGCTGGAGTGAAGTGGCACAATCCCAGCTCACTGCAACCTCTGCCTCCCAGGTTCAAGAGATTTTCCTGCCTCAGCCTCCTGAGGAGGCTGAGATTATAGGCACCCGCCATCACACTCAGCTAATTTTTGTGTTTTTAGTAGAGCCAGGGTTTTGCCATGTTGGCCAGGCTGGTCTCGAACTCCTGACTTCAGTGATCCACCTGCCCCAGCCTCCCAAAGTGCTAGGATTACAGGCGTGAGCCACTGCGCCTGGCCAACCCTGTCTTTTAAAAAATAATAATAGTAATAAATAAAATTTTTATTGACTTAAATTTGGAAAAACTAAATATAAGAGGTAGAGACTGAATTAAAGACCAGACTTTGTATCAGTAGCAACGCGAATTTTAATAAAACAACATCGCTTTGCTAAACACTGTCATTAACAAAGAAACCTTTTGCTTTGTTTTGCCTGAATATGTTTTTGAAAAAAATCTCTAAAATATTTTTCTGCTGTAGTAAGTGTGGTAGACAGCATTATTTAAATTTTTGCAGATGTTTTAATTGAGCTAAAATGTGTATAACAAAATTTACCATTTTAACTGTTTCTAAGTATATAGTTTAGTGACATTAAGTACATTCATAGTGTTGTGCAACCATCATCACTATCCATTTTCATCATCCCAAACAAGAACCTTTGTATCAATAAACAATAAACTCCCAAATTCCTCTTCTCTCCAGACCCTGGTTAACCTCCATTCTACTTTCTTTTCTAGGTATCTCATATAAATGGAATCATGTATTTGTTCTTTTGTGTTTTTCTTGTTTTATTTCATTTAGCATATTTTCAAGGCTCATCCAGGTTGTATATAGTATGTATCAGAATTGCATTCTTTTTTAAGGCTGAATAATATTCCATTGTATGCATATACCACAGTTTTGTTTATCCATTTATCCATAAATGGACATTTGCATTGTTTCCACATTTCAGCTTTTGTGAATTCTGCAGTGGTGAACATTTGTGTACAAGTATCTGTTTAGTCCCTTCTTTGAATTCTTTTGGGTGTATACCTAGATTTAGGATCATGTGGTAGTTCTATGTTTAACTTTTTGAGGGACCACTAAACTGTTTTCCACAGTGGCCACACCATTTTACATTCCCACCAGCAATGTGAAAGGGTTCCAGTTTCTCTGCATCCTTGCTAAGCCTTGCAATTTTCTGTTTGATAATAGCCGTCCTAATGGGTATAGAATGGCATCTCTTTGTTTCAATTTACATTTCCCTAATGACTAGTGATATTGAACATTTTTGTGTGTGTTTATTAGCCATTTACTGTATACTTTCTTTAGAGAAATACCTATTCAAGTCTTCTGCCCATTTTTTAATTACTTGGAGTTTTTTTGTTGTTGTTAAGTTGTAGGAGCTCATTTTACATTCTGGATATTAATCTCTTACTAGATTTATGATTTACAAATATTTTCTCTCATTCTGTGAATTGTGTTTTCACTCTTAACAGTGTCCTTTGATGCATAAACATTTTACATTTTGATGTTCTGTTTATTTTTTTGTTGCCTGTGTATAATTTTTGATGTTAACTATTTGTGAATAAAATTGTCATCACTATGACATAGTATTTCCTGGGAGACAAGATGTAGTTGAATAAACAATGAATTTAGAGTTAGATCTTATTTAACTTCTTTGGAAATGAATTTATTTTATTTTATTTTAAGAGGGAGTCTCGCTGTGTCGCCCAGGCTGGAGTGCAGTGGCACGATCTCAGCTCACTGCAACCTCCACCTCCCGGGTTCAAGTGATTCTCCTGTCTCAGCCTCCCTAGTAGCTAGGATTACAGGTGTGTGCCACCACACCCGACTAATTTTTGTATTTTTAGTAGAGACAGGGTTTCACCATGTCGGCCAGGCTGGTCTTGAATTCCTGACCTCAGGTGTTCCACCTGCCTCAACCTCCCAAAGTGCTGGGATTACAGGCGTGAGCTACCGCACCCAGCCTGGAATTGAGTTTCTTAATTTTCTAGTGAACATACTGGTATCACCCTCACAGGGTTACTGGGCTTTAGAAGAAAGAGCTGTAAAGCCATCAGTAGCTCAGAGGTATCTATTATTTCATCATATCTGTTGTAAAACACACACACACACACACACACACACACACACACTTTCTCCCAAACTCTTAAGGCTTAAAAGAGGATTAAATTAATGTTTTTAGAATGAAGAGTTGGTTAGTCAGATTGCATATACTTAGCTGGATATATTATGTATTTATAGTAAAGATTACTTGATGAGTAAGTTTAATGATTGCTTTAATGGATTAATTGTTGTTCTTTCCCCAAGGCCTATATGAACCCAATAGCAATGGCAAGATCAAGGGGTCCAATCCAGTCTTCAGGGCCAACAATACAGGATTATCTGAATCGACCAAGGCCTACCTGGTATTTGTGAAACACTTTACCTATTTATAAGCTTTTATCAACTTTTTAAAGTTTATTCTTAAGACTTTAATTGATTTTATTGATTGCAAAGCAATTGCCAGATAAGTAATTTTTTTTTTTTTAAGTAACATTTGATATGTGCTTTCTTTTGAATGTGTGAAACACATGTACAATTATAAAGCAAACATTTGAGAACCCACTACCCAGTATAGCCAAAGCACTGCCAGGTAACTTTTTCATACCAGTCTCTTCTCTATTCCATAAAAGACCTTAACCTTGCAGTGGTCAAAGCTGTTTAGTGAGTTTAAGTAGTCTCGTCCTTTACTGATGTGTAACCAGATAGCAGGAAGAATAATATTCAGCTTTGTTTCTAGTTTTATCTGCCAGCTTTTCAATGAATTAGAAAAACTTACTGATTTTTGTAAATAAAGCATCAGAGTATGGGCCGTGTTATTCTTTAGTATGTCTTCCTCGTTATTAATACCATACTCCTGAGACAACATATGACACAGGCTTCAGAGCTGTTAACTTCAGAATCCCAAGTGCCCTTGAAAACTGGGCAACTGGTTGAAAAGTATGCTTCTGTATAATAGGGAATCCTTCCTTTGAGTTAAATAGGAAGTAAGGATTGTTTACCAGTGTGTGTGAGTGCCGTTGTTAACCATTGCAGCATACCAGAAAATGCATTATCCCAAAACAAAGTATGTTTTAATGGGGACAGGGAATGAATTTTCAAGGGGAAATGTCCAAGTAAATATATCACATGTGTATCAGAGATCATCAAGACAGCCCTCAGGTTGAGTAACTCCTAGGGACTCACTGGAGTTTCAGCAGATAGTCGTACTCATGGTAAGATTTATTACTGTGAAAGGCTACCAAGCACAATCAGCAAAAGGAAAAGGCACAGGGAGCAAAGTTTGGGTAAGTCCCAGAGCACGCTTTGAAGGGTCCTCCCCTAGTGGGATCACATGAGAGTCACTTAATTCCCTTAGTAAAGAGTTGTGATAATACGTGTGAGATATTGGCAACCAATTGAAGCTCATTAGAGACTCAGTGCCCAGGGTTTTTATTGAGGCTGGTCAGCCTCTGCCTGTCATGTACCAAAATTCCAGATTCCAGGGCTGGGCATGGTTGCTCATGCATACAGTTTCAGCACTTTGGGAGGCCGAGGCAGGAGGATTGCTTGAGGCCAGGAGTTTGAGATCAGCCTGGGCAACGTAGCAAGATGCTGTCTCTACAAAAAATATATAGTTTTTTTTTTTTTTTAATTAGCTGGATGTGGTAGTACATGCCTGTAGTCTTAGCTACTTGGGATACTGAGGCCAGGAGGATTGCTTGAGGCCAGGAGTTGAAGATTACAGTGAACTATGATTGTGCCACTCCATTCTAGCTTGGGCGACAGAGCAAGGCCTTGTCTCTTTTAAAAAAAAAATCCAGATTCCCAGAAGGAAAATAGGTATTTAGCTTGAACTCCATTGTTTGTACAGTTTTAGGCACAATGATCTGCTCTTATCAGAGAATAGTAAGAATCCTCCAAATTCAAGTTCCCAGATGCCCATCCAGGGCCAGTCTTTTAAGTATGTCTTTCCAAGAATAAGCAATCAGGCAAACTGTATTAACTCTTCTCTGCACAGCATGTTAGATACCTTATTAAATGGATCATATATAGAATGTAGTAGTTCAATCAGATAGATTTCAGGGCATCCTAACACTGAAAACTACCAGGTTTATGACCTTAGGTGGATTTCTTACCTTCTCCAAGCTTCAGTTTCTTTATCTATAAAATGGGGATCCATACCTTTTCTCACAGGGTTGTTGTGAGGACTAAATGAAAATGTATTTTAAATAGTGCCTGTTGTAAGTGCTTAGATGTTTGGTGTATTAGCTCTTAAAATGCATATTTAGAAAAGGAGTGATTAGTGTTACTTATTTAGCTTTATTATGGTAATTTATTTTTATAGATGTGAACAAAGAAATTGAAATGTTACCGACATTGAATAGAGGTCTATTAGAATATTTAGAAGAGTTTATGAAATGTTGTTCTCTTATTCGTAAGCATTTATCTAATTTGAATTGCTTGAAATTTTATTTGTACATTGTATTTTTTAAGGGAAGAAGTAAAAGAGCAACTAGAAAAGAAAAAGAAAGGCTCCAAGGCTTTGGCTGAATTTGAAGAAAAAATGAATGAGGTTTGTAAAAAGTACCTATTAAAAAAAATAGACTAATTTGGCCAGTTATGGTGGCTCACACCTATAATTCCAGCACTTTGGGAGGCTGAAACGGGAGGCCAGGAGTTCAAGACCAGCCTGGGCAATAAAGTAAGACCCCCCCCCGCCCTCCGCCGCCGCTGCTTGTCTCCATTAAAAAAAAAAAAAAAATCCCTAAGTATTTGGGCATAGCTCTCTTAAAGAGGTTCTGTATTTTAGAAGTGTTATTGTTATAGTGAATACAAGTTTGTATTTACGTGCATGCTTTAAAAAATAGGGAATAATCATCTTGTAATGTAAGTCATCTAAGACTTAGATAACTTGGATTCCAAGTTAGGATTGAGCAGTCCTCCTACTTCAGCCTCCTGAGTAGCTGGGACCACAGTTGCAGACCACTATGCCCAGCTAATTTTTTTTTTATTTTTAGTAGAGACAGGTTCTCACTATGTTGCCCAGGCTGGTCTCCAACTTCTGAGCTCAAGCGATCTTCCCACCTTAGCCTCCCAAAGTACTGTGATTACAGGTGTGAGCCGTTATACCCAGCCTGTTTGCTTGTTTTGATTACAAACATGTATATAACGTATCAATCACAGTGACGATTAATTCAACTTTTACAGACTAGACGGAGAATCTAGCCATCTTTGTTGAAAAGAGACCTCAGCTTCAGTAATAATACCTGCTCCTCAATAATACAGAACCCCTCTCCCCTTAATATGCTCTTTGAAAAGAGCTAGTAGAGGGTCCTTTGGTGATAGGGTCAAGGATTGGCACCTGTGTTTCTTTTGACTGTAATTAGAAGCTGAAATGGGTGAGAGGTATTAGAGGATGGAGGGAAGGAAGCAGTGGCTGTCTCTATATATTAGGTGTATTGGAAAGGTTAGATAGCCTCTGATGGTGTTCATAACCTTTTTGCAGAACTGGAAGAAAGAACTGGAAAAACACAGGGAGAAATTGTTAAGTGGAAGTGAGAGCTCATCCAAAAAAAGACAGGTAATACCACTTTTAGTTTATTGCTCTTCTTAATCTCATAGTTGGATTTTCATAATAATGCTGTATACTACTGTTAATAGATGCATTTGGAAACTCACATCAGCTTATTTAGACTTGTACTTTTGTTTCCATTTAGAGAAAGAAAAAAGAAAAGAAGAAATCTGGTAGGGTGAGCAAAAGTTTTCCATTTTTCTAAATGTTACAATTAAGAGCCAACAAAAAAAGTAAGAATAATTTGTTTAATCTGTATGCTAAAGGTAGCTTAAACTCCAGATGAGTCAAAGAACTTAGAGGTTCTTTGATTGTGAAGAGTGGTTTTGTTCTATCACTGATATAAAAAAAGGTGCCAACCATCTTTTTTGTTGAGACGGAGTCTCGCTCTGTCACCCAGGCTGGAGTGCAGTGGCGCAATCTCAGCTCACTGCAAGCTCCGCCTCCCAGGTTCATGCCATTCTCCTGCCTCAGTCTCTCCGAGTAGCTGGGACTACAGGCGCCCACCACCACGCCCGGCTAATTTTTTTGTATTTTCAGTAGAGACGGGGTTTCACTGTGGTCTCGATCTCCTGACCTCGTGATCCGCCCGCCTCGGCCTCCCAAAGTGCTGGGATTACAAGCGTGAGCCACCGCGCCCGGCCAACCATCTTATAACCTAGTACATTTTCTGTTGCTATTTAAAGAGAAAGATTGGTGACCATGGCCACATATGTTAACTTGTTGAGCTTTTGTACAGAGAACAAGTGTGACATTTTATATTTTCATATTTATGACTTATGAATATGGCATCTGTTTCTCAGAAACTAGATTGATTTCATTAAGTATTTCAGAGACTTTGTAAAAGAAAAAAATTCTCGCATCTCACAAGCTTTAATTATTTTGTGCTTGGTCAAGTATTCATCTTCTTCTTCATCAAGCTCTGATTCTTCCAGCAGTTCTTCTGATTCTGAAGATGAGGTAAGGTTTGCTTATAATGATTCATGAAATAATATCTCTTAATTTCTTTAATGTCAAGTGGAAACCCATTGTGTAATATCTGTTAGAAATGTTGACTTCAGGTTTTGATTAATTATCCATAACTTAGAGGACTAACATGAATGAGTGGTAACTAGAAACTTAAATATTGGTATATAATACATTTTTTAGATTTTAAAATTTGTTTTGTTGACTTAAAAATATCAGTAGAAAAAAATTTGAAAAATCAAATGCTATTTGACTAGATGCTAGGCATTACATGTGATTCAAATCACTTGATCTTTATAACAGGAAAGTGATGTATTAAGAAAAAAATGTAGAAGCTGATCCTTTCATTAAATTTTGTTCACTGATAAAAGTTTTATATTAATAAATGTGTAAATTAGATTTTTGAGACAGAAAGCAAATGTTTCTAAAAATATTTTATGTAGGATAAGAAACAAGGAAAACGGAGAAAGAAAAAGAAGAACCGTTCACATAAATCTTCTGAAAGCTCCATGTCAGAAACTGAATCAGACAGTAAGGTAAATTATTTAAATTATTAATATATTGGATAAAAAGACATTTAATTAAGTTTTTCTTCCTAAAGTTGCTCTCAATTTAAAAATAAGATAGTCTGATGTTTGTACTTTGATGTTCTATGCCACTTAATTGGTATACTTGATAATATCTTGCATGTGACATTTAATAATTCTTCAAGTGCTTTCATATATATATCTCCATTGTCTCCGCATTTCCATGGTAACTGACATTATTGTCCCTGTTTTCATAAAGAAGTTAGAGTTCAGATAAAAAGCATTGGCTTAAAATTATACAGCTGGAATTAGAATTAAAAGTTGAATCTTTATCTTCTAAAATCTGGTCCAGTGTCCTTTCTACTATACTGTACCTAAATTTGTTCTGTACTAACCCGGATTGTCAGACACACAGTTGGCTTTCAAACATTAGTGGTCAGAAAAAAGTTAAGAAGTTCTCGGAAAAAAGTGTTGATTCCTGAGCCCTGTCTCAGGAATCTGTGTATGTGATTCTGATACTGGGGTGCGTATGGACCACAATTTGACAAACACTGTACTGGAGTCTCAGGAAACCAAAGCAGCTGTCTGCATTTGTAACAGATAGCTGCTTGCTCCCATGGGAGATCTTCTGGCAAAATACCTAGCATCTAGAAAGTACTCAGTAAATGTTGGTTTTCTCTTTGTCTTTTAAAGCAGAAGAGCCAGTCTCCTGATAATGATAGCTAACATTTATTGAGTGCCTGCTATCTGTTAGGCACAATTCTAAGCACTTAATTTATTAACTCATTTAATCTCAACAACTTTAGGAAGTAATTTGGTAATCCACTTTATGGATAAAGTCGATAAGGAAACTAGGCTTAGGAAGATTAATAGCTAGAACTCAAAGGATTCAAAAGCAGAAATTGTTGCCTCCTCAAATTAGAATACAACTCCAGTGCATGTGACCACCATAAGCAAACACAGGCAATGGCACAAAGTCCTATTTTAAAATAAGCTGTGTGGGTATTACAGACAATACTTATCATTTTAAGAGTAAATTTGGTATACAGCCAGATAAAGATGCCTGTTTGCTTACAAGCAAATGTACACATAACATATATTTCTCTTAAATTTTCAGAATTATATACTGGGATTGGAGTAGCCTTTTTTCAATCATAGAGCAAATCACTTTTTGGGTATTTTTGTCCTTGTTCTATAATGCTGTGTCTTTAGCATTTAAAATTGATACATATATTTCTTTGTTTAGGATAGCTTAAAAAAGAAAAAGAAGTCAAAAGATGGAACTGAGAAAGAAAAGGTAACTATACTTTTACATTGCCTTAAGATAGTCTGTCATATAATACTTAATTGACTTAAATAACAATAACGTCTACCTCTTTTTAAGAGATGTATTTATTTTGTTTTTGTAATATTTTGTTTCAGTTTAAAGCAATTTTTAATTTGGATTCATTATTGAAGATAAAGGATCAAAAGAGTATTCTAGGCCAAGAGTTTGAATTTGTATAGATTAATGGATTATCTCAGATTAAAAATACAAAATAATGCAGATTAGCAGATTAAACATTTCCTTTGATTTCTTTTTTTCTTTTTCTTTCGAGATGGAGTCTCGCTTTGTCACCCAGGCTGGAGTACAGTGGTGCCATCTCAGCTCACTGCAACCTCTACCTCCTGGGTTCAAGCGATTCTCCTGCCTCAGCCTCCCTGTAGCTGGGACTACAGGTGTGTGTCATCACGCCCAGCTAATTTTTGTATTTTTAGTAGAGATGGTTTCGCCATGTTGGCCAGGCTGCTCTCAAAACCCTGACCTCAGGTGATGCGCCTGCCTCAGCCTCTCCGTGCCCAGCCTATTTCCTTTGATTTCTTAAATCATTTTGAAGAAGGCCCTTCTGATTAAAGAACATTAATTTCTCTTTCAAATTGAATATACCATAGATAAATATTGAAAAATCT
Source organism: Symphalangus syndactylus (assembly GCF_028878055.3). Taxonomy (NCBI): domain Eukaryota; kingdom Metazoa; phylum Chordata; class Mammalia; order Primates; family Hylobatidae; genus Symphalangus; species Symphalangus syndactylus. Next base: position 108,403,198 of record NC_072425.2, read on the forward strand.
TCTTACTATTGTAAATAGATGTTTTACCTTCATTTATAACTTATCTATATAGTTAAAGCAGAATTTATGCCTACCTTAATTTCTGGTTTACATTTAAAATTGTTATTCTGGTTGTTAAAAATAAAGAAAAAACGAAAGAGGGCAGTAATAAAACTACAGACCAGTGTCGTCACTATTTTTTACTCAGAATTTATGTATTTTTTTAATGATAGAAAATGAAACAAATTCAGTTTCAGTTTCATTTAATATGCCATGGTACACAATGGTATATACCATATACAATGGTATATTGTGTGCAGTTCACATAATATACCATTGAAATTTTAAAGCTAAAATTCAGTATTAGTTAATGTATTTACAGTGTTATGCAACCACCATCTCACTCTCGTTTCAAAACTTTCATCAGCCCATAAAAACACTCCATATCCATTAAATAATCACCACCACTCCCTCATTCTCTGGTAACCTCTAATGGGCATTCTGACTATGGATTTGCCTATTCTGGATTTATCATATGAAAGCAGTCATACAATATGCGACCTTTTGTGTCTTTCAGCTAGCATAGTATTTTCAAATTTCATCCAAGTTGTAGCATGTATCAGTACTTTGGTTTTTTTGTATGGCTAAATAATATTCCGTGTGTGTGTGTGTGTGTGTGTGTGTGTGTGTGTGTGTGGCTGATTTCTCTATCCATTCATTTGTTGATGGACGTTTGGTTTTGTTTCTACCTTTTGGCTATTATAATGATGCTATGGACACGTATAAACACAAGTTTTTGTATGGATGCATGTTTTCATTTCTCTTTGGTATATGCCTAGGAGTGGTTTACATAACAATTTGCAAATAAAAGTTAATTTTAAATTTTTTTTGAATTAATTTTAAGAATTAACCAGCGTGATGGCACATGCCTGTAGTCCTAGCTACTTGGGAGACTGAGCCCACAAGGTCATGCCACTACACTTTACCCTGGGGGAGAGAGTGAGACCCTGCATCTAAATTAAAAAAAAAAAAAAATTTAAGACACTTAAAAAAGAAACTGTAATGACCAATTCCAAGAATTCAAGGATAATTTATTAATATAATTTGCCATATTAACTGATCAAGGAAAGAAACCATATGATTATTTCAGTAGTTGCCAGAAGGATGTGATGTAATTCAGCATTAATTCCTGATTTTCAGAACGATTATAAAATAAGTGGTTACCCTCATATTTAAAAAAAATATATATATATGTGTGAAATTAAATCTGGTAACATAGAAACATGAAATATTAAAACTGAACCGCAATTTTTAAGTACTTAAAATGTTAGATAACAGAGTAATATACACACATATAATCAACAAATATTAATACATTTTACCAGCTAGAATTAATAAATGATTTACATTGGTTTCAGGTCTTGTTTTATGTAAAAAAAAAAAAGAAGAAGACGAAAAAAGACTGGGCACAATGGCTCATGCTTATAATCTGAACACTTTGGGAGGCTGAGGCAGGAGGATCACTTAAGGCCAGGAGTTCGAGACCAGCCTGGGCAATATAGTGAGATGCCATCTCTACACAAAGAAAACAAATTAGCCAGGTGTGGTAGTCCTAGTTTCTCCTGAGACTGAAGTGGGAGGATCACGTAAGCCCAGAAATTGGAGGTTACAGTGAGTTATGATCATGCCAGTGCACTCCAGCTTGGATGATGGAGTAAGACCCCTATCTCTAAAAAAAAAAAAAAAAAAAAGTCCCCAAACTATCATTTCTTCCTTTGAGGTAGCTGATACTGAAACTAGTGTGTGTGTTTCCTATCCACATTTATATACTTTTATTATATTAGTATGTGTTCATAAATAACAGAATATTGTGTTTCTTTAGTTACACCTACTGGAATGGGAAGAATATTGTGTATTATCAAAATGGTATCATTGTGTTTCCTTCTGAAACTTGTTTCTTTTCATTCAGCATTACTATTGACATCTATCCTTATTGATACTTTCAAGCTTGTTTCTTTTGCTTATGGTATTCTACTAATTAATCCACCACAAATTATTTCTCCATTCTCCTTTTTATGAACATCTAGATTATTTTAATTTTTCAGTAATACAAACAGTGCTGCTGTGGATATTTCTTACCCATTTCTTCTTTTCCGCAGTTACCGTTTTTTTTTTTTTTTTCCCCGAGACGGAGTTTTGCTCTGTTGCCCAGGCTGGAGTGCAGTGGTGCAATCTCGGCTCACTGCAACCTCCACTTTCAAGCAATTCTCCTGCCTCAGCCTCCTGAATAGCTGGGATTACAGGCATGTGCCACCACGCCCAGCTACTTTTTTATATTTTCAGTAGAGACGGGGTTTCACCATGTTGGTCAGGCTGGTGTCGAACTCTTGACCTCATGGTCCGCCCGCCTCAGCCTCCCAAAGTGCTGGGATTACAGGCGTGAGCCACCGCACCCAACCAGTTTACTGTTAATTTTCTAAAGGATACTTTGGACTGTAATTTCTAAGTTCTAGGATGTGCATACATGTTTAACTTGTGAACATTTTGCTTGCCCAAGTGCTTGTTATTTTGCATTCTTGCTAGTGTATAAAAATACCCTTGTTTCACATACTTGTCAACCCAGAGAGACGTCATTATTACAAACGTAATGTATACAAATGGTTGAGCTTCTTCACTTGCTTATTAGCCATTCATATTTCATTTTCTTTGCATTGCTTTTCATAGTCTTTGCCCATTTTTCTGTTGGAAAGAAACAACATTTTCTGGTCCATGGCGTCTCTTTACTTTGTTTTTGTGTCTATTATAATCATAAAGGCTTTCATTTTAAGTCACATAATCATTGTTTTTAGCCCTTTTATTATTTAAAATTGTTCTGAAAGTGCTGATAATAAAATACTCAATTAGAAAATACAGTGGAAGAAAATATCCCATTTATAGTAGTAACCAAAATATCTATAGGAAAATTTTAAAGAAGTAAGCAGTACTTATTTGAAGAAAACTATACAAGTCTATTCAGAGACATATATGAAGATTGAATAAATGGAGAGTCATAACATGTTTCTGGGTATAACTTGCCATACTGGATATTAAAACATTATAGGAATGTTTTAATTAACACAGTGCAGTACTAGTACAGGAATAGACAAAACAGTGGAACAGTGTAGAGTCCAGGTGAAAATTCGAGAATCTGTGGAATGTAATAATATGATAAAGATGGCATTTCTTGGAACAAAATGACTAATCATTTGGAAAATATAAAGCTGGCCACTACATAAAGCCAAATACATCCTAGACAGCTCAGAGATTTAAATGTATGAAAATGCAACTAGAGAAAGGGTGAATATTACAATACTGGGGTGGGGAAGGCTTATGCCTCAAAACTCAGAAACTTTTGACCATATATTTCAAATTCTGAATGGCAAAAACTGATTACAAAAATTAAACTGTGAACAAAGTTTAAATACAATGAACAGACTAAGAAAAACTTCTAAGAATATGTAACACAAAAAATTAATGATCATTAATAAGGAAAAAAGAATACCACACATACACAGACAAATTGGCAAATATACATAAATATAAAAGAAAACACAAACTGTATTCTCTGATACGATTGATAAAGAGCCTGAGAGGGAGGCTTCTTAGTAAAGTGTGATTCATAAATGGGTGACAGACAATTTTGGACACGGTGGGAAAAAAAGATTATCATTTGTGTGAAGACTACGTTGGTCTTTGATTTAGTCATCGTTATTAAAGAGTTTGCACTCACGTACACTTCATTCTATTTCAACTTTGTTTTTAATAGCAAAGAATCCATATTCTTGTCCTCCAGAAGGAGATAGGTTAAGTAAATTCTGACATTTCAGTGAATGTTAAATGTAGCCATAAATGACGTAGTTGGCATGGAAAGATACTATTGGGTGAGAAGACAGGTTCCAGACGGCAAGTATTTGTGTAATATTGTAAGCATACACGTAGAAAGATGTTTCCAAAAATCTTAATGGTGTTTAATCTCTGGTAGTGGGATTTGAGTCCATTTTCTTACAATTAACATTTAACATTTCAGCCAAAATAACAATGCTGTTTGCAGAAACAAAAGGAAGTCTCCTATAATCTAGCCCATAGAGAGATCATCACTGGTAGTTTATTTTCTGCATTTTTGTTTGTCTTCAAAATTAGACTCTTGCTATATAAAAAGTTACACATCCTGAATTTTTATGTAAGATTAGGTGGTAAACATTTTTTCCATTGGGTAGTTTTGTTTTTGTTATGAACTACTTCAGATATACAGAACAGTTCTATGAAAAATAATAAAATGATAACCAGCATGTCCACTATGCAGCTCGAGTAAATCTTAACATTTTGTTATACTTGCTTTGGGTGTTGTCATAATTTTTTGATTTCTTCAAATATATATTTAAGCCCCTAAGTACTACTCCCAATCTCAGTCCCCTCTCCTTCTCCAGTTACTCACTTTTTCAACATTAAAAATACTTAGAGGTTAAGATTTTTTTAGCCTGCCTTCCTTCCTTCCCCCCGTCCCATCCGTTCCTTCCCTTCCCTTCCCGTCCGTTCCTTTCCTTTTCTTCCCTCTGTGGCCCAGGCTGGAGTACACTCGGCTCGCTGCAGACTCCCTGCCTCCGGCTCCCGTGATGCTCCTGCCCTGGCCTGCCGGCTGCCTGAGATTGCTGGCGCACGCCACCACCCCTCCCTCGTTTTTCTCCTTTGGCTGGAGGCGCGGTTTCGCCATGTCGGCCAGCCTGGTCTACAGCTCCTGACTTCCAGTGGTCTGCCCGCCTCGGCCTCCCGAGGTGCTGGGACTGCAGATGGAGGCTCGCTCACTCGGTGCTCGGTGTTGCCCGGGCTGGAGTGCGGTGGCGTGGTCTTGGCTCGCTGCAGCCTCCGCCTCCCACTTGGCCTCCCAGGGTGCTGGGATTGCAGCCTCTGCCCGGCCGCCACCCTGTCTGGGAAGTGAGGAGCGTCTCTGCCTGGCCACCCCGTCTGGGAAGTGAGGAGCACCTCTGCCTGGCCGCCCCGTCTGGGAGGTCTACCACAGAGGCCAGAAGCAATGTGGGGGCTGGACATGGTGGCTCACGCCTGTAGTCCCAGTACTCTGGGAGGCCGAGGCGGGTTGATCACTTGAGGCTAGGAGTTCGAGACCAGCCTGGCCAACATGGCGAAACGTGAAAAATACAACTGACAAACCAACCAACCAACCAAGCGACAACAAAACAGGTCTACCCTGGAGTCATACTCTAATTTTTTCTATTTTCCTCCCTTTCTGATCGTTTATCCCACTTTCTTTTTCTTCCTCTTCCTTCTCCTTCTTTGTCAAATAGAGGATTGAGTTATTATCATTGATCCATACAAAGTCCCTCTCTCATTTATTTTCTTTAATTCCCACCCCCCATTTCTATTCCCCGCCTTCCCATGTGCAACCTTCCTAATATGTTTGATATGCATCTTTTTGTTTGTATGTACTTTTAGAAAATGTTTATTGTGTGCAAAAAAAAAAATTAAAAATAAAAAAAATGACCAGAAAAAAAAAGATTTTTTTAAACACATATTTACATTTAACACTTTAAATGCACTAAAGGAATTACCACGTAGAGATTCTTTTAGATCATTGCAAATAATTACCCGTTTATTTTCTTTTCTGCAGTACTAGGCCTGTGTAATCCAATCCTGGGTAGAAACAAAAGAATTAGAATACAAAGGAACCAAATCTTACATCATCTGCATGTTTCATATGACTGTTTGAAGTCTATTCTGTATAATTTAAGAAAATAAGGTGGATATTACATCTAAATGGATATGTAGTTATTTCTTTTCAATTTATTTCTTTTGCTTTAGTGGAATTAAAGACTTAAATCCTGGTAAATGTTACAATTTTTAGACATTCTAAAATAAAAATGGGTAATTGTAATAATTAGAAGAATTAAATAGAACTTAGAAACATAAAATGTGTGTGACAAAGTAGATCTTTTTGAGTCAAGATAAATGTATTTATTTTTCATAGGATATTAAAGGACTCAGCAAAAAGAGAAAGATGTATTCTGAAGATAAACCTTTATCATCTGAGTCCTTGTCAGAATCAGAGTATATTGAGGAGGTAAGTATATGATCAAATCCATTTTCTCTATTTTAAAATGCTCAGTTATTGATTTAATAAATATGACTTAGAAAAAGAAATACTTCATATTTAATTTATTCACCTTTCTAGAATGAAAAAAAGAAATGAAAGTTATTTTATTTCAGAATGAGTTTTCTTTTTTCCAGAAGATAATTATCTATTATTTTTTATAATTAACCATATTTCCACATACCTTTCCAATCTGAGATATTTTGTCTTCTAATATTTCCTTTTTATTGTGCTACCATTCTTATTACATGAAAGAAGCTGTGTAACATACAGCATGTTGAAACCCAACATTCTCTTACATTGTTAAAATAGAACATTGCATCTACTGTCTCAGTTTAGTTGATATTATTTAGCTGTGTTTTGAGCTACTTTTCAGGGAGTAGAAAGGTGATGAAGTGGAGAAGAAATGTTGGCAGGAAACATATCATATTACTTTGTTGTGAGAACTAAATGAGATGATAAATTACTCAAGGCATTGTATCATACCTGAGACAGAGTAAATGGTAGCTAAAGTTTGCATAATTCTTGGTGTTACAGTAAAATCTAAGCCAAGTTTGCCCTAGAATCATTTATTTTTAAAACTGTAGCTTTCTTTGGCGATCAACATATTTAACCCCCAATAGTATAATCTTTTCAGTTGAGGATCTTACCCTTGCTTACAAGGGGTGGTAGCAGATTGCAACAAGAGCTGGTTTTCATGATTCCTTAATCATTTCTGTATTAGCCTCCTCCTGTATCAGTCCTGCCCAGCTCTATCTCTGTCTACTATATTCCTCATCTCCCCATTCCCTGAGTCTTGCATTTTTGTTTGTTTGTGCCTCCTTTCTGATTTCATTGTTCTTGGTCTGCAACAGTGGCACTCAGTCCTGTAAGACCTATTGCCCCCATTTTATAGCAATGTCTTGTAATTGCTCCTGAAATGAAAGCTAATGCTGAGGCAAGAAGGTTGCTTGAGCCCTGGAGTTTGAGGCTGCAGTGCACTCTGATCTCACCTGTGAATAGCCACTGCACTATAGCCCAGGCGACATAGCAAGACCCCATCTCTAAAAAAATAATAATGATAATGTGCAATTTTATGAAATTGTATTTCAGTGTAAATGCCTGAATGTGATTAACACCAGGCCAGGTGCACTGGCTCGTGCTTATAATCCCAGCACTTTGGGAGGCTGAGGCGGGTGGATCACCTGAGATCAGGAGTTCCAGACCAGCCTGGCCAACATGGTGAAACTCCATCTCTGCTAAAAAAAAAAAAAAAAAAAATCAGCCAGGCGCGGTGGCAGGTACCTGTAATCCCAGCTACTTGGGAGGCTGAGGCAGGAGAATCACTTGAACCTGGGAGGCGGAGGTTGTAGTGAGCCAAGATTGCACCATCACACTCCAGCCTGGGCAACAAGAGCGAAACTCCATCTCAATCAGTCAGTCAATGCGATAACACCAGAAGACATACAATCTTAAGAAAAAACAAAATGCAGGCTCTAGCAGGTGTATATTACATATGCCCTTCAAAGACCATACAGTGGCATTACAATATATCTTAAAATCCTGCACAAGAGGCTTGATGCAGTGACTCAGCCTCTTGTGGCACCTGTAATCTCAGCAATTTGGGAGGCTGTGGCAGGAGAATCAGTTCAGACCAGGAGTTACGACCAGCTTGGGCAACATAGCGAAACCCTATCTCTTTAAAAAAAAAAAAAAAAAAAAATTTTTTTACTTTTTAAAATTTAGTTTCTGGGCCAGGTGTGGTGGCTCACACCTTGTATCCCAGCACTTTGGGAGGCCAAGGCAGATGGATCACCTGAGGTCAGGAGTTAAAGACCAGCCTGGCCAACATGGCAAAACCCTGTCTCTACTAAAAATACAAAAATTAGCCAGACATGGTGGCACAGACCCGTAATCCCAGCTGCTCAGGAGGCTGAGGCAGGAGAATTGCTTGAACCAGCAGAGTGGAGGCTGCAGTGAGCCAAGATCACACCACTGCATTCCATCCTGGGCAACAGAGCGAGACTTTGTCAAAAAAAAAAAAAAAAAATTTAGTTTCTGTATTGTAAACAGATTCATCACATGAATGTTTAGCAGGCTATTCAGAAGTCGTGGAGGATGTACAGGGCTGTTGAGGACATGGCGTGACAGCATCCCTCATCTCTGCCTGGCTAAATATAGATGTAGTACATCTACTGTCACCCTTAGTCATTGTAATAACAAGAATAACAATAAAAATATTGTTTCCTAGGTGCTCGGTAAAGAGAGCTAGTGAGTTAGTGATCTCTGTTGTGAGCTTGTGGTCTCTAATGCTTATGTGTTGTATTTTTTTTTAGTCCTTATGCTTCCTTTTATTGTTAATTGCATTTTTATGTATTTGTCAAGTATTTAATATTGTAGTCAGTTAGCAGAACCACACAATTCAACATTAGGCAAATTTATAAATATTGTTTTGTATGTAATGTATTAGTATTGTATTATGTTTGTCTGCTATATGGTAGCAAGTTTAATACGAAATATCTTACATTTGAACTTAACATGTAATATGAAAGTTTATGAAAGCTTTGGCAACTTTCAGCTTATTTATTCTTATTTTTCTAGAGACAGGTTCTTGCTCTATCGCCCAGGCTGGAGGGCAACAGTGCAGTCATAGATCACTGCAGCCTGGAACTCCTGGGCTCAAGTGATTTTCCATCTCACCCTCCCAAGCAGCTAGGACTACAGTCACATGCCACCACACCCCACTAATTTTTAACAAAAATTTTTTTGTAGAGGTGAAGTCTTAACTAGGTTACCCAGGCTGGTCTTGAACTCCTGGCCTCAAGCAGTTCTCCCACCTTGGCCTATCAAAGCGCTGGGATCACAGGCACAAACCACTGCTCCCGGCCTCAGTTTAATTTAAATCCAGTGTACCACACTCAAAAAGATTGAAATAAATTGTAAATGGGATGATAATTCTTACTTAGAATTTTAACCTATTGGCTTATACTAACTACACTGAATATAGAGCTACCATTTGTTGAGCACCATAGAGTGAGAGAAATACCTGCTGTATTTTAGGCACTTCCCCTTGAGGGTGGATATTATCTCCATTTTACAGATGTTGAGAGTAAGATAGGATTCAGACCTTGGAATCTATCTCATTTCAGAGCTGATGTTTTGTTTGCCTGTTTTGAGACAAGGTCTCCGTCTGTCACCCAGGCTGGAGTGCAGTGGCACAAACAGGGCTCACTGCAGCCTCAGCCTCCTAGGCTCAAGTGATCCTCCCAACTCAACCTTCCAATTAGCTGGGACTACAGGCACATGCCACTGTGCCCAGCTATTTTTTCTTTTTCTTTTTTTTTTCTTGGTAGAGATAGGGGGCTCTCCCTATGTTGCTCAGGCTGGCCTTGAACTCCTGGGCTCAAGCAAGCCTCCTGCCTTGGCCTCCCAAAGTGCTGAGATTACAGGCAAGAGCCACCGCACTCAGCCTAAAGCTGATGTTTTTTTTTCCACTGTACCACATTTTTTTAGGTGCTGAAAGGGAATATAAGAGAAGCTGTCTAGAGATTTTACATCTTAATTGTCCTTCCTTTATGTTTCTTATTGAAACCTCATTGAGATATAACAGGAGTTATTTTAAATGTCCTGTGATTGTCAAAATGTTTTTTACATTTAAATTTTGAAGATGCAAGATAGAGAATTAAAGAAAAATGCCTTGAGTACCAATTACATGTTTGTCTTCTGTTCTCCACAAAAATTTAAACTTTCTAGGTACGAGCAAAAAAGAAGAAAAGCAGTGAAGAACGAGAAAAAGCAACAGCAAGTATCTCTTAACGTTTTTACAAACAATAGCATAGGTGTTTTGGTTTAATATAAAATGAGTCATGGTAAAGCTTGATTGGATTTACTTGGACCAAATAAATGTTTGTTGGGAAAGGTGTGGTGTGTTCAGCAGCTTCACTTAATGAGTGGGAGAAAGTAAAAATGGTTCAGGAAAAATAAAAAATACCCTGGTAGCAAGCATGTCCTGTTTCAGTATTTTACTGTTAGAAATATAAGCTTAGGGCTGGGTGCTGTGGCTCACGCCTGTAATCCCAGCACTTTGGGAGGCCGAGGCAGGTGGATCACGAGGTCAGGAGATCGAGACCATCCTGGCTAACACGGTGAAACCCCATCTCTACTAAAAATACAAAAAATTAGCTGGGCGTGGTGGCAGGTGCCTGTAGTCCCAGCTACTCAGGAGGCTGAGGCAGGAGAATGGCGTGAACCCGGGAGGCAGAGCTTGCAGTGAGCCGAGATTGTGCCACTGCACTCCAGCCTGGGCGACAGAGTGAGACTCCGTCTCAAAAAAAAAAGAAATATAAGCTCAGGCGGGGCACGGTGGCTCACACCTGTAATCCCAGCACTTTGGGAGGCCGAGATGGGTGGATCACAAGGTCAGGAGTTCAAGACCAGCCTGTCCAGCATGGTGAAACCCCATCTCTACTTAAAAAAAAAAAAATACAAAAATTAGCCAGGCATGGTGGCGGGCGCCTGTAATCCAGCTACTCGGGAGGCTGAGGCAGGAGAATCGCTTGAACCCGGGCCGCAGAGGTTGCAGTGAGCTGAGATTGCCCCACTGCACTCCAGCCTCGGCAACAGAGCAAAACTCTGTCTCAAAACAAAAAAAAAAAAAAAAAAAAAAAGAGTTATAAGCTCAAATTTCTGTTTGACTTCTTTAAGCTACCATATGAAATATGAGAGACCAAAGTATGGTGATTTCCGTTATCTTTGATAATAGTTACTTCCAAATCAGCCAAATCTGGTAATAACAGAAAAAGCCTCTCCAAGCACTAGCTGCAATGAAAAAATAAGAATATGACAACATAAATGACTCATTAATAAAGATTCTTTTGATAGCTTTTAAAGCCAAACTCTGCTATTAATGCAAATTGAGAAGAAAAGAGAAAGAAGAGGCGAATTAAGGAAAACAGAAGTAGTATCCAAGCAAGAAGCAGATCAACCAAGAGAAAATGGTTAACAGAGATTACTTTCAAAGAGTAATGCAAACAATATCAGCAAAGTAATTTAGGGGTCCTCAGTATAAATGTGAGCTATGACCTTTGAAGGCATTTTCTTAGGGAAAGGTGAAAGAAAAATGAAAACATCATGATTTGTAGGTTTGAGTAACCCCTTCCCAGAATTTCCCTGACTCTTAAAACAAGGTACCTTCTCTGATAGGAAGGCTCCCCAGTAATGATTCAGAAATAACATTTTATGTGCTCCAAGCCTGTGATGACAAATAAGTTTTGTTTGTTTGTTTGTTTGTTTTTCTGAATGTGAAAGTAGTTTGGGTGAAGATAGCTTTGGTCTGTGGTTCGGATTAATTAATTAAGACATAACCAAATAAGTATTTGCATACTTTCACTGTTTCATGCTTTCAGCTAGTGTGTATGTATGAAGCATCTCTATGCAGGCACTTTTCTAAGTCTTAAGAGTATAGTAGAGTACAAGATAGAAGAATATGATAAGTGAGAGAGATACTGTGGGGACAGGCTCATGAAATCCCTGCTGAGGAAGTGAAATTAAGCTGAAATCTGATTTACAAGAAAGAGCCAACCATGTGAAGATCAAAGGAAAGAATATCCTAGGCAGAGGGAAGAGCTCTTAGAGACCTATAGTGAGAATAAGCTTGATATATTTGAGGAACTAAGAGAAGGTAAGTGGCTTAATGCCTGGTGGGGAAAGAGAAATGCCATACAGTGAGGGTAGGAAGTAAGCAGAGGCTTACTTATGTTACACAGCAGAGTGTGTTTTCATCAGAATGTTGTAAGAAGCTGTTCTGAGGGTTTTAAACAAAGAGGTGACCTAAATATTTTATATTTTGTAAATGCTTTGGTACAGGAGATAAGTGGGCACAAGTGAGGAATGGTGTTTGTACAGCAGTGATAGTAATAGAGTTGGACTGGCAAGGATGGATTTGAGATACATTTTGGACTTAGATGGTAAGACTTGCTTGGTGCTTTGAATGTGGACATTAGAGTTAAAGCAAAGAGCAGAATCAAAGATAGCTTAGATTCTTTGACCTAAGCAAAATGACAGATAAGTAGTGCCAGTTACTAAGATGGCTGAGGATTTGGAGAGAAAAACGAAGCATTTTTTTGTGGTAATTTCAGATATGCCCACCAGACATCCCAGGTAGAGCTGTTAACGAGGCACTTAAAATCCTGAGGTCAAAGTGTAGGACTGCATATAAAGATTTGGCCATCATTGGTTTTAAGTGGAATGTAAAGCATGTGACTGGGAGAGTATGTGGTAAACAATGGAAGGAAGCCCCAGAAAAGCCAGCCAGAGGAAGAAGAGCCAGCAAAGGAAATTAAGAGGTCTTTGTGGTAGAAGAAAACCAGCAGAGAGGTGTCATGGAAGCTAAGAAGAAAATGATTTTTAGAAGAGAGTGCTCAGCTGTCCTTTTATGAAAAAGCAACCTATACCCAAAACTTAGTTTTAAAAGCCCAAATTACAAGATTTTGGACTCTGTAATGTTCCCTATGTAATTCAAATATGTAGTGAGAAAAGAATGATGAAAATTAGCTTAGTGCCACAGAGTGGCAGAGGCCTTTGAGAGAGGGGAGAGAGTAGATAGTGTTGATAGATAGGAAATGGATAGGAAGCTCTCCTGTTACCATCCTTATAGGTCTCTTCTCCTTTCTTGCTTTTCATTTTCTTCTCTTGAATATCAATACACTAGCAGCAGTCTCTCATTTGGTACCACCTTTCCAAGTATCTATGTTTCTGAAAGTTCTGCCTTCTATAACAGAAATAGGAGAGTCAGACTTCAGCAAAACTCCAGCTCCCTTCAATCCACTCATAGTTTAACTACTTTTACCAGGCTTTAGTGGCGTTTTCTTCTAAAAATCAGACATCTGTTTTGCTTAACAAAATAGACTTTTTAACTATACATTGATACTTTGTACTAATTAGTTGATTTTAATTTAATAATTTAATTTAATAATTAATGACAACTTCAAGTAGTGCTGCCAGTCTGAGCAGTACACAATACCTGTGTACCTATTTACTTAAAACTGGCAAATTTAATATCTCTGTTCTGTCTGAAAACTATTTTACAAAAACAATTATGTTTTTCTGTGGTTACTCCATTCCAGTAACTATTACTTTAACTTTAGAAGTTATGTAGCATGAAATATAGTGATTGGTAACATGATTCAGTTGAATTTATTTCCTACAGGAAATTTTGTTAGAAGTTATGTTAATGTGCTGATGACTTAAGATTTTCTCCCTATCATTTTGAAAATCAACAAGAACTGTTCTAGTCCTTATATGATACTGGTTGTTGAGACTTTTCGAGGAATGTATTGAGTAGTTTTCTTGGTTGTGTGGATTGTTTGGAATTATGTAGTAGCTTAGAAGAAGCATGGCAAAGATGCTTTTAATTTGCATATTTTTATATAGTAATGTCTAACATGGAATCATCTTTACAGGAAAAAACAAAAAAGAAAAAGAAGCATAAGAAACACAGTAAGAAGAAGAAAAAGAAGGCTGCTAGTTCAAGTCCTGACTCACCATAACATTAAGAAAAATCAGGATTCCCTTGTAAAGAAAGTGCAATGTCTGAGGAAATTTCAACTGTGAAAACTACAACATATTTACTAAAATGCATGAATTTTCTTGTTTTTAGAATTATTCCTGGACTATTCAGTAGCCACTCAGATGCCACTGTGTGAAAGGGCCATAAATGTTGCCTGCTGCTTGAACATCTATTTTTTTCTCTTCCAGTGCTTGATAACTCTGGGAGATAATACTCTGCAGTTGTACTAGTGGTTAAGATATTTGGGAATAAAATTAATACTTTTCACTAGAAGTGTCTAAGGATAACCAACAGAAATTGAATCTGGATACATCTTTAAGATGTAATCAGAAATGACCAGATGACTCTAGTTAAAATTTTTGAAGGAAGGATTACATTAATATTTCAAAACCCTTACTCTGTAGATAAGTGTATTTTAATTTTTTCCCCTCGTATACTTTTATTTACCTGGGGAAGGAGCTTTTAGGGTTGGGGGGGTGGTTTGCTATCTCTTTAGCTAGCAGAATAGTGTGCCTTTGATCCTCACACATCCTGTATTGTGGACACAGTAGCCATGCTTCACGGGGAGGTCAGAGCTGGCTACCAGCAGTCTTGCCCTTTACTGAGCTTAGTGTTATCCTTGAATGCTGTCATATGCTGCTTTGAGTGAACCAGAGAAACAGTCATTTGCAGCATGAGAAAGCCCCAAAAGCTCTGGGATTTACCTCCACTTCAGTAATAATGAATATTTTTTAGCATTAGAATGTGTTATGTCATTTGAATTAATTTTGACTACACTTTGGCTTGGGAGAGGAATTATTTTAAATAGACACTGGTACTTTTTGAACTTGATAGCTAAAGATTCTAAAACGCATGTTTTATACTAAGTTTAACCAGTCAGGAAAATTTTATGTAACCAGTGATAGTTTATTTTTTTGTATGAATTTTGTTTAGGCTGCAATGTTTAGCTTTTGTTAACTCCTCACTCTTGCTGTCTTAAGTTCATTACTAGGTTTAATGGCCTACTTGCCAAGATATTTAGCATGTAAAAAGCAGGGTTTTGATTAAAAAAAAAAAAAACGGCTTCATATTGAAGCTGAGACTTACAATAACAAGTTGAGTGGCAAGCCTGGTATGCTGTGTCTTATTGCCAGAATCTTAGTAAATGTAATGTTTTAAAAGTTTGTTGTCTTTGTATATTAATAACAAATTATGACAAGTTAAGTTTAAATAAGAGTTACATTATTGCTCTCCCTGTGTCATATTTTACTAAGATTTTGTGCCTCATGTCTACTGCTGAATTGTTTACTAGGAATGTTAAAAGGAATTGATAATTCATTTTCATTTTACATTTTTATATAATCAGGTAACATGACATACAACTTGATGTACAATTTTGCCTGTTACAAAGGGTGTGCTAATTATAGTGGTATATGCACGGAACATGTTGGCATGACAACAGGCTGAATAAATAGCTATTTTACTTAAAAATAGCTGTGTTCTTATCAGCTCCCTTTGGACTGCAAGTAAACTTACAAAGATAAACACTCCTAGATGTTAAGCTGGAAATAGGTAAGACATATCCCTACATTTTTAGCTGTTAAAAAAACACATATCTTGGTTTCTTTAAATTTTATACTCAAAGCTGCATACTATTTCCTAATAAAAGATATCTGTATGCTTTTGAATACACAGGAAATTTAAGGGACGTTTTGCATCCAAAAGGAAGTTTCCTAGAATTGTTGTTCATGAAAATGCCAGAAGATAAGTTGATCAGATCACATGGTCATCACTTTTGTTATGACACAGAAGTGCAGGTTTACAGACTAGTCCAGTAGGTATATAAAGATTGTATTCCACTAGAAGCAACTGTTCATTTTATTAGACGGGGAAGAAGGTGATTTGGTGAAAAACTATATTCTTTCCAGAATGTGTTAACTGTCTGGGCAACACTTTTTTCTAGTCCTCTGTTGGTAGCCTTAACAGCCTCCTAACAAAGTATGGAAAGAAAAGGGCCGGGCGCGGTGGCTCACGCTTGTAATCCCAGCACTTTGGGAGGCCAAGGCGGGCGGATCACGAGGTCAGGAGATTGAGACCACGGTGAAACCCCGTCTCTAATTTAAAAAGTACAAAAAAATTAGCCGGGCGTGGTGGCGGGCGCCTGTAGTCCCAGCTACTCAGAGAGGCTGAGGCAGGAGAATGGCGTGAACCCGGGAGGCGGAGCTTGCAGCGAGCCGAGATTGCGCCACTGCACTCCAGCCTGGGTGACAGAGCAAGACTCCGTCTCAAAAAAAAAAAAAGAAAATTTGACAGAGTAATTTTTTTATTTTTATTTATTTATTTATTTATTTTTTGGTGACAGGGTCTCACTCTGTTTCCTGGGCTGGAGTGCAGTGGTGTGATTTCAGCTCACTGTAGCCTCGACCTCCCAGGCTCAAGTGATCCTCCCACCTCAATCTCCCTAGTAGCTGGGACTTCAGGCGCACACCACCATGCCTGGCTGATTTTTTTTATTTTTTGTAGAGACGGAGTTTCACCATGTTGCCCAGGCTGATCCCAGACTCCTGGGCTCAAGTGATCCACCCACCTCTGCCTCCCAAAGTACTAGGATTACAGGCGTGAGCCACTGTGCCTAGCTGACAGTACTATTACCAGTTATGTTTATTCCAAAGTTACTACCCTGTGCAAGTTACTAACATCTCTTCCTCCCTTCCAAACTACCCTTTTTCTTGACAAACTTTACACCAATTTTTTATAAATACAAGGCATGTTACCAGGATAATGGTACTGGAATAACTGCCGTAAATCAGTGGATGTTCCAGATAGAAAAATTGGCTTTATACTCATGCTACCTCTTTGTAATTGTTTGGATTCCTTTGGCTGCCCTTAGTATATTTAGATGTTTTAAATACCATTAGAGTGTCCTGAATTTATTTTGACTAGAATACAGATTTACATTCCTTCAATCAAGTTGTATTAAAAACCTATTGCTTAATTTTCTGACATTTCATGGAGACCCGTAGACAAGGCTCACAGAAACCAAGTGAGAACAGCTATTCTTCAAACTTAAGTGACAGGGTTCATGCTTTTTTAAAAATTGCTACTTTTTAACTTAGTCTATGAATACTCATTTATTTGCTTAAGAAAAGTTTTGAGAAACCTTTCTTTCCCCCCAACTGTATTTAACCATGGATCACTGCATCCTTGACTTCCCAGGCTCAAGCCAGCCTCCCACTTCAGCCTTCCCAGTAGCTGGAACCTGTGACAGGCATGCACCGCCACACCCAGCTAATTTTTTTTTTGTAGAGACAGGATCTCCCTATGTTGCCCAGGCTGGTCTCAAACTCCTGGGCTCAACTTTGCTCTAAGATTGGAGTGGGTGCTGGAGCAGCGAGAGGCCAGGAAGTGGCAGCACGTGCTTCGAAGCCTGTGGAGTAGGTGTCAGGAGAAGGGAGAGGTCAGAGAGTGGGAGCAGGCACCTCCAAGCCTGTGGGGGAAAGGGGGGCCTTCCCAGCCCCCAAGAGTGCAGAGATGCCTGGGTCCGCAGCTGTGGCTTGGGCAGCTGCAGCTGTGCCCAGGAGGGTGGGGATCCTGCCTGCTGCAGCTGGCACCTTTGCAGTGGCCACTCCAGATGGGCCGCTGTTACCATCACTGTGAAGTAGAAACTATTATCTCCATTTTGCAAATGAGAAAACTGAAACACAGAAAGGCTTACCCAAGGTCACCCTAGAAAATGGGGTGCATAATCTCTCAATAAGACCTAAGATAATTCTTGGCTGGGTGCAGTGGCTCACGCCTGTCATCCCAGCACTTTGGGAGGCCGAGATGGGCAGATCACTTGAGGTCAGGAGTTCAAGACCAGCCTGGCCAACGTGGTGAAACCCCGTCTCTATCCAAAATAGAAAAATTAGCCAGGCATGGTGGTGCACACCTGTCATCCCAGCTACTCGGGAGGCTGAGACAGGAGAATTGCTTGAACCCAGGAAATGGAGGTTGCAGTGAGCTGAGATTGCGCCATTGCACTCCAGCCTGGGCAACGGAGAGAGACTCTGTCTCAAAAAAAAAAAACAAAAAAAAACAAAGCCTAAGGTAATTCTTTTACTATGAACATGGTAATTTCTACCCTTTTCTTTCTTTGATCCTAAGCTGGATACCAGTGAGGTTTTGTGAATCTAAGGCAGCCCAGGCCCAGTTCACCTGTATTACTTTGAAGTTCAGGAAAGAAACAGATGGTGGGAGGTTTTGGAGTCTCAGATCCAGCTAATGCAGCCTCCAAAGTATCCTCTTCTTTTGGAAATACACTCACTAGGCCTGTTAGGGCTGAGGGTAGATTCCTTCTTGAGAGACAGTATCTTCCCAGTACCACACACACTTCTTTTTTTGTATTAATATATTTTTTTAATTTTTAATTCTTGTTGGTACATAGTAGATGTATATATTTATGGGGTGCATGAGATACTTTAATATAGGCACGTAATGCATAATAATCACATGATGGTAAATGGATATCCATTCCCTCAAGCATTTATCCTTTGTGTTACAAACAATCCAATTACACTCTTTTAGTTCTTATTAATATTTTGGGGTTTTGGGGGGTTTTTTTTGAGAAAGAGTCTCACTCTGTTGCCCAGGCTGGAGTGCAATGGTGTCATCTCAGCTCACTGCAACCTCTGCCTCCTGGGTTCAAGCAATTCTCCTGCCTCAGCCTCCCTAGTAGCTGGGATTACAGGTGCCAAAAATTAGGTGTCTGGCTTAATTTTTGTATTTTTAGTAGAGATGGGGTTTCACCGTTGTGGCCAGGCTGGTCTCGAACTTCTGATGTCAAGTGATCCGCCCATCTCGGCCTCCGAAAGTGTTGGGATTACAGGCGTGAGCCACCGCACCTGTCTCTTTCAGTTATTTTTAAATGTACAATGAAATAATTATTGACTATAGTCACCCTGTTGTGCTATCAAATACTAGTCCTATTCGTTCTTCCCATTTTTGTACCTATTAACAATCCCCACCTCACCCCTACCCCTCTACTACCCTTTCCAACCTCTGGTAACCATTTTACTCTCTATTTTCATGAGTTCAATTGTTTTAATTTTAACTCCCACATATAAGTGAGAACATGTGAAGTTTGTCTTTCTGTGTCTGGCTTATTTAACTTAATGACCTACAGTTCCATCCATGTTGTTGCAAATGACAGGATCTCATCCTTTTTTATGGCTGAATAGTACTCCATTATGTATATGTACCACTTTTTTTTGTTTGTTTGTTTTCTAAGATGGAGTTTCATTCTTGTTGCCCAGGCTGGAGTGCAATGGCATGATCTCAGCTCACTGCAACCTCCGCCTCCCGGGTTCAAGCAATTCTCCTGCCTCAGCCTCACGAGTAGCTGGGATTACAGGCATGTGCCACAATGCCCAACTAAGTTTTTTATTTTTAGTACAGACGGGGTTTCGCCATGTTAGCCAGACTGGTCTCGAACTCCTGACCTCAGGTGATCTGCCCACCTTGGCCTCCCAAAGTGCTGAGATTACAGGCCCGAGCCACTGCACCCCACCACGTTTTTTTAATCCATTCACCTGTTGATAGACACTTAGGTTGCTTCCTAAGTGTCTTGGCTATTATGGGTGGTGCTGCAATAAGCATGAGAGTGCAGCTATCTCTTCAATATCCTGATTTCTTTTCTTCTAGATATATACCAAGCAGTGGGATTGCTGGATCATATGGTAGCTCTATTTTTAGTTTTTTGAGACAAGGTCTCACTCTGTCACCTAGGCTGGAGTGCAGTGGCATGATCACAGCTCACTGCAGTCTTGATCACCAGTGCTCAAGCAATCCTCCTGCCTCAGCCTTTCGAGCAGCTGGGACTACAGGCATGTTCCACTATATCCAGCTAATTTTTTTTTTATTTTTTTTTTTAGAGACAGCGTCTCACTATGTTGTCCAGGCTGGTCCTGAACTCCTAGATTCAAGCAATCCTCCTGCCTCTGCCTCCCAAATTGCTGGAACTACAGATGTGAGCCACCACGTCCAGTTTTGAGGAACCTCCAAACTGTTCTCCATGGTGGTTGTACTAATTTACATTCCCGCCTACAGTGTATGAGGGTTCCCTTTTCTTCACATCCCTGGCAGCATTTGTTATTGCCTGACTTTGGGATATAAGCATTTTTTTTTTTTTTTGAGACAGAATTTTGCTGGTTGCCCAGGCTGGAGTGCAATGGCGCGATCTCGGCTCACCGCAACCTCTGCCTCCTGGGTTCAAGTGATTCTCCTGCCTCAGTCTCCCAAGTAGCTGAGATTACAGGCATGTGCCACCACACCTGGCTAATTTTGTATTTTTAGTAGAGACAGTTTTATCCATGTTGGTCAGGCTGGTCTTGAACTCCTGACCTCAGGTGATCCACCCGCCTTGGTCTCCCAAAGTGCTGGGATTACAGGTGTAAGCCCCCACGCCCAGCCAATATAAGCCATTTTAAATGGGGCAAGATGATATCTCATTGTAGTTTTGATTTCCATTTCTCTGATGATCAATGATGTTGAGTACCTTTTCGTATACCTGTTTGACATTTCTACATTTTCTTTAGAGAAATGTCAGAGTTTCTGCCCATTTTTAAATCGTATTATTAGATTTTTTTCCTTTAGAGTTGTTTGAACTCCTTATATATTCTGGTTATTAATCCCTTGTCAGATGGATAGTCTGCAAATATTAATATTTTCTCCCATTCTATGGGTTTTCTCTTTACTTTGTTTCTTTTGCTGTGCAGAAGTTTTTAAACTTCACGTGATCCAATTTGTCCACTTTTGCTTTGGTTGCCTGTGCTTGTGAGAAATCTTCACTCAGACCAATGTATGGAGAGTTTCTCTGATGTTTTCTTGTAGTAGTTTCATAGTTTGAGGTTTTACGTTTATGTCTTTAATCCATTTTGACTTGATTTTTGTATATGGTGAGAAGTAGGGGTCAAATTTCATTCTTCTGCATATGGATATCCAGTTTTCCCATCACCCTTTACTGAAGAGACTGTCTTTTCCCTAACATATGTTCTTGGCACCTTTGCCGAAAATGAGTTCACTGTAGATGTATGGATTTGCTTCTGAGTTCTCTATTCTGTTCCATTGCTCTATGTGTCTGTTTTTATGCCAGTACCACGCTGTTTTGGTTACTATAGCACTGTAGTGTAATTTGAGGTTAGGTAACATGATTCCACCAGTTTTGTTCTTTTTGCTCAGGATAGCTTTGGTTATTCTGGGTGTTTTGTGGTTCCATATAAATTTTAGAATTGTTTTTTCTATTTCTGTGAAGAATGTCATTGGTATTTTAATAGAGATTGCATTGAATCTGTAGATTGCTTTGGGTAGTATGGACATTTTAATAATATTGATTCTTCCAATTCATGAACATGGAATATCTTTCCATTTTGGGGGGTGTCTTCTTCAATTTCTTTCATTAGTGTCTTATAGTCTTCATTGTAGAGCTCTTTCATTTCTTAGGTTAATTCCTAGGTATTTAATTTTATGTATGGCTATTGTAAATCGGATTACTTTTCTTCTTTTTCAGATTGTTGGCATATAGAAATGCTACTGATTTTTGCTATGTTGAAATGCTATGTTGATTTTGCATCCTGCAATGTTACTGAATTTGTCAGTTCTAATAGCTTTTTTGCGGCAGTCTTTAGGTTTTTCCAAATGTAAGATTATATCATTTACAAACAAGGATAATTTGATTTCTTCCTTTCCAATTTGGATCCCCTTTATTTCTCTCTTGTCTAATTGCTAGCTAGGATCTCTCCTTTGAAAGAAAATGTTATGGAGTAAATTTTTTCTGACAATTACTCAAACTTTTCTCTAGATTAGACTCTCAGCAACCCTGATGTAATTAGGCCCAGAAGTGAAAAAACAAGGACTTGTTGAAACCAATCCAATTAAGCAGTTAAAGGCATTCATAATCTCTACACATGCTACTCTCACCCCCTACTCCTGCGCAACATACTTAAGTCTCTCATAATCCCTGTCATGAATGCTTCACTCCAGGCAGGTCTGTCTTCTTAATTTATACCCATTTGCTGTCTTAATTCAGGTGGGCCACTCTTCTGCACCTCCTCCTCACACCTCTCTACCTATCCCAACCATCCTTAAAGGTTCAGCAGTGGTCTGCAAGTCTTCTTCAGAACTGTTACTTCCATAACTCCCAGTGCCTTGCTCCTTAACAGAGCAACTTCACTGCTACCCTTTTGACCTGATAAGCGCCCAAGTAACAGATACTTTGTGGAACAAATTCTACAAAAAATTAATTTGAAAATCATTGCCCTATTGTACTTATTTTATCATAAAATAGCCATATAATAATGGACTTCCTCTAATTTTTTTTTTTTTTTTTTTTTTTTTTTTTTTTGAGACGGAGTCTTGCTCTGTCGCCCAGGCTGGAGTGCAGTGGCGCGATCTCGGCTCACTGCGAGCACCACCTCCCGGGTTCACGCCATTCTCCTGCCTCAGCCTCTCCGAGTAGCTGGGACTACAGGCGCCTGCCACCACGCCCGGCTAATTTTTTTTGTATTTTTAGTAGAGACGGGGTTTCACCGTGGTCTCGATCTCCTGACCTCATGATCCGCCCACCTCAGCCTCCCAAAGTGCTGGGATTACAAGCATGAGCCACCGTGCCCGGCCAACTTCCTCTAATTTTTATCTTATTTCTCCAATTACAGTGTAAGTGTTTTAGGGACGGGGTTATATTTTATATATCTAAGGTAACTCAGATAGGCCTATTAGAATAATACAAATAAAGTAAGTGGCCTCTGTAAATAAATAATTTTTGATGTATGTAGGGTGTCTACAGAAGTGTGAACTTTGATAAAATTATTTTTTTAGTCTAGAGAGCTATTTTCCATGCAAAATTTAAAACTAGTATTTACCAAGAAACATCTTCCTCTCTAAGGTTATGACAATGATGGCAGCTATCACTTGCAGACTTTGAAAAAGCAGTAAGAGAAGACAGACTTCTGTTGGAGGTGTTTGGACCATGTTTACCAGAAGCAAATGTATAGTTACTAGTGCCAATAGCCCAAACAGATTCAGGAAAAATTTTAAAGGGTCAGAAAGTAATACTTGCTAGACACTCTGTTGGGCTGCAGCCCACTGCTGTTGAGGCAATCATTGAGAATTCAGCCCCATCCTGGCATTTGGGCCCCAAGAAGACATTCATGATTATTTCAGTAACTATATTCAAGACTTTCATTGAGCTTTTAACCTCTTTAGCAATAGACAATTCCTGTTTCTTGTAAGTATGGTGTATTTCCCAAACCAAATCCAGGGTATATTGGCTTGCTTAAGGGATAGAACACTGAATAGAGTTTCAGCAAGTACACCACAAACTGCTAGAACACTTGATCTCTTTCAACCCAATTGCTGTCAATGTTTTTAAAATTTTGGAGACATAGAGTACTTTGTGCTTATGAAGGTTTTTCATGTATGCATCTGACAAAAGTTTTCTGAGCTGCAAGTATCAGTCTAATAATTGATTTGGCTCATAAAATTGCCTTACATATTCTTCCTTTATCAACTATGCTTTTCAAACACGGTATACAAAAACATTTCTTTCTTTTTTTTTTTTTTTGAGACAGAGTCTCCCTCTGTTGCCCAAACTGGAGTGCAGTGGCACAATCTCAACTCACTGCGATCTCTGCCTCCTGGGTTCAAGCAATTCTCATGCCTCAGCCTCCCGAGTAGCTGGGATTATAGGCATTTGCCACCACGCCTGGCTACTTCTTGTATTTTTTTGTAGAGATGGAGTTTCATCATGTTGGCCAGGCTGGCCTCCAACTCCTGACCTCAGGTGATCCTCCCACCTTGGCCTCCGAAAGTGTTGCAATTACAGGCGTGAGCCACTGTGCTCAAAATAATAACCTATTATGGAAATTTTGTAAATCAGCTTGTATGTTAAGCTATCCTTATCCACCTCAACTCATCTCTTTAATTTTTCCCCCTGTACTTTATTCCCTCTACCCCACATTTTAACTTTCTGGAAACGTGGTAAAAAGCAATGTGTAAAAGGCAGGCTTCCAATCTGAAGAGATGGGCAAAAACGGTATATAGCATAATGGACTAGATCAGAGTAACTGCTTAGGATGGAACAGCCAACAGTTCTTCAGCTGCTTCCAGAGTTCATCTGTAGCCCAGTTATCTAGAGCCTTGCTATTCAAAGATGGTCTGTGCACCAGCAGCACTGGCAGCACCTAGGGACTTGGGAAAAATGCAGAATCTCAGGCCCCACCCAAAACCAACTTAATTTGAATCTTTTTGTTTTGTTTTGCTGCTTGACACCACAAAGGTTTCTTTCTTTCTCTCCTCATGATGAATTATGTTGGTGGGGATGAGGAGTGCTGGCTTCCACATGGTCACAGGACTATCAGGAACCCATTCAGAAACACACGACCCATTTAGCAGCTCCTCTCCTTAACTGTCAGGTAACTTTTGTCACGCAACAGATCTCTAGAACTCTTTTCATCTTCCAAAACTGAAATTCTATACCCATTAAACAGTAACTCCTCATTTTCCCTCCCCACAGCCCCTGGCCACCACCACCAGAATCTGCATTTTAACAAGATCCTGAGGTGGAGATCATAGCAACTTATAGTCTGAGAAGCCTGAACCATACAGCAATTTGCTCCTTCCAATTCTACGCTTAGGTCTCTAATATATCCTTTACCTGAGATTTCAGCAAAAACTGTATCTAATTACCTCACATGGAAGTAGGGCCTACCCTCCTTATCTGCAGCTTGCTGTTCGTACCATCTACCACTTGGAGCCATCCTAGTTAATTTGGATCAGTATGAGGAGAGAGGCCATTTCTCTTACTGTCTCCCATCTCTGAAGAGAAGGAGGGAGTAAAAGCTGAAAAACAACAGGAATGGAGTCAGTGGCAAAACCAACCAACGCCACTGACCAGGCCTGAGGTTAAAGATTAAGCCCCCCACTCTAACCACGTGTTACCTATAGATCACTTGCTCAATCTATTACAACCCTTTCACGTGGACCCCCTTAGAGTTGTAAGCCCTTAAAAGGACCAGGAACTTTTTCTTCAGGGAGCTCGGTTCTTGACACGCAAGCCTGCCAACGCTCCTGGCTGAATAAAGCCTCTTCCTTCTATAACCCGGTGTCTGCAGGGTTTTGTCTGCGGCTCGTCCTGCTACAAGTACATCATAGCTGAAATTGAACCTTATTAACTGGTAATGTTCAAATTCAATCCACTAGGCAAGAGGCCATCAAAGATAGGGAGAAATGAAAACAACACGCAATGGTATGGACCTTCTCAAGTTATTTTTATTTTATTTTTTTTTTTTTTTTTGAGACGGAGTCTTGCTCTGTCACCCAGGCTGGAGTGCAGTGGCGCGATCTCGGCTCACTGCAAGCTCCGCCTCCCGGGTTCACGCCATTCTCCTGCCTCAGCCTCTCCGAGTAGCTGGGACTACAGGTGCCCGCCACCACGCCCGGCTAATTTTTTGTATTTTTGGTAGAGACGGGGTTTCACCGTGGTCTCGATCTCCTGACCCCGTGATCCGCCCGCCTCGGCCTCCCAAAGTGCAGGGATTACAAGCGTGAGCCACCGCGCCCGGCCAAGTTATTTTTATCAGTAAAGAAAATGGCCAGGCACAGTGGGTCATACCTGTAATCCTAGTACTTTGGGAGGCCGAGGTGGGTGGATCACTTGAGCCCAGGAGTTCAATACCTGCCTGGGCAACACAGTGAGACCCTGTCTCTACTAAAAATAAAAAAAGAAAAAGAAAATAGAGACAGCCTAGGTGTACTGAAATTTCCAATTCAGTGATCCACTGACAGAAAAAAGTGTGGATATGCCATAAGTAGTAACAGAAGTCTAGAATTTATAAATACTGATTTATTTTTGGATTGCCACAGGTCAAGCAAATTCTTCTTAAAGGTTAATTAAAGCATATAAGATTCTAATTTCAGCTTTGTTCTAACAGTTAATCTACTTTCTACTTCATAGAATTGTCTTGATTTTGAAACCCTGGCATTCGGAAACATCCTGAATTCTAGCGTTTCAATGGCTCATTCAATACTTGTATTATAATTGGAAACAGATGCTGGCTGCCTATCTTTATTTCTATTGTAAAGTTTCCATATTTGCTTCAATTAATTTACATATAATTACTGTACATGAGAAGTAATGTTATGACAAGAATAGTTTCTGCAACATTAAGTATGGGTCAAAAAAAGAAGAAATGGGCCAGGCACGGTGGCTCATGCCTGTAATCCCAGCACTTTGGGAGGCTGAAGCAGGCGTATCACGAGGTCAGGAGTTTGAGACCAGCCTGACCAATATGGTGAAACCTCATCTCTACTAAAAAAACACAAAACTTAGCTGGGCGTGGTGGTGCACGCCCGTAATCCCAGCTACTCAGGAGGCTGAGGCAGGAGAATCGCTTGAACCCGGGAGGCAGAGGTTGCAGTGAGCTGAGATCACGCCACTGCATTCCAGCCTGGGCAACAGAGCAAGACTCTATCTCCAAAAAAACAAAGAAATGACTTTAGACAAATAGCTTGAATGAAATTACAAAGAGGAGTGCATTAAAAAATACCAGCAGTAAAATCTCTTGGAAGAATTAAAATGTCAGGCTAAAAATAAATAATAAATGTTCTTTTTAGAAAATACTAATTTGCTGCTGGCACTCTATATTCTTCTTCTTTGTTTTAATGGATGAGTTGTATGTACATCTTCCGGCTTGTCCTCTGGAGGCTTTGGCACAGATGAAATTACCTAATTAAAAAAAAAAAAAAAAGAACTATTAAAACTTAGTTTCTATAGCACAGGAGTAAATAAGCTATTAGAAGAGGTAAGACTACATCCAATAGTTCAATCCTTGATGTCACTTTTGAGGCAGAGTTGGCCTGAGTTCAAGGTACAGCCTATGACCTAGGCACAGACTGAAGTTTTCCGTTCGAACACTGATGACAGTAAAATTTCTAAAGCTATTTAAAAAGAAAAAAATTTGGAGGAAGAAAAGTGAACATATGCTCTACTTTAACATTCCTTTATAGATCTAAAGACACTTGTTATATTACGGATTCAGATAGATATCCTGGTTTTGCATTCTTGAAACACTGATAATGTTTGATAGATTTGGGGGGATGAAAATGTTTGGAGAAATGAGCAGGAAGCAGTATAATCCTCAATTTCCTGGGAGAAAAAGGAAAAGCAAACACACTATCAGAAAAAGAGTGTACAATAAGTCAAAGCAAAGTAAGAGTCATTTGAAATGGAAAATTATTAGAAACTATAGTAAACTGTAATTAATATTTCTTTTTTTTGTTGTTCTATTTCTGGACCTAGAATTTGGACTTCACACGTTTATCTTGAAAATGTAATCAGCTCTGGCTGAGACAGCTATGTATCTATGTCTATGCCTCAGTTCAGCTTTAACTGAAGGAAGGAAGTAAGGATGGCAGCACAAACTGAAAACCTTTTTTTTTTTGAGACAGGGTCTCACACTGTCACCCAGGCTGGAGTGCAGTGGCATGATCTTGGCTCACTGCAACCTCCGCCTCGAAGACTCAAGGATCCTTCCACCTTAGCTTCCCAAGTAGCTACAAGAGTTCACCACCACGCCTGGCTAATTTTTGTATATTTATGGTAAAGATGGGGTTTCATCACATTGGTCAGGCTGGTCTCAGACTCCTGGGCTCAAGCAATCTGCTCACCTCAGCCTCCCAAAGTGCTGAGATTATT
The DNA here is from genome assembly GCF_028878055.3 of Symphalangus syndactylus. Taxonomy (NCBI): domain Eukaryota; kingdom Metazoa; phylum Chordata; class Mammalia; order Primates; family Hylobatidae; genus Symphalangus; species Symphalangus syndactylus. Next base: position 108,430,573 of record NC_072425.2, read on the forward strand.
GGTGTGAGCCACTGGGCCCAGACTAAACTGAAAAACTAAAGAAGGCTTCAAAACTGTGCCCACGGATTTTAATTATTATTAAATAATGCCTTTAATCAGATATTTTTAGGTAAAAAATGTACATACATGAAATTAAGCTACCTTAGCCTCCCTTAATCACATTGTAAAATATGAGTAAAACTATGTGAAAAGCACTTTCTGCATCTTGGAGTAAGTATAAGAGAATGTCATAACCCTCAGTTTATGATTTGTAACAGTAGCCTCTACCCCACAAAAAGGTGTCTTTCAAAAGCTAACTCAGATATTAACTTTATTTGTGCTTAGGAAATGGAAAATGATTATGTAAATGACATTAAAAAAAAAAAAAGACTACCTAGGCAGCACAATCTGGTTCTGATCATTTAAGAAGTCTACATTTGAAATGCATACCTGGAGGCCTAATTTTTAGAAATCTCACCACCTTCTATTGCTCTTTATCACAAAAGCAAATTACGCATTTTGAATTTGACATAAACTGTAATAACTCTAAATTTGAGAGAAATAATTTACAATACTTTTCCTTCTCAACTTTGGCTCATATTAGAACTACTTGGGGAGCTTTTAACAAAAATGGCAGGCCTGGGCTCCACTCTCACAGATTGATTTAATTGGCTGAAACCACTGCTGTTATCTGTGTTTTCTGCAAAGAGTCATTGTGATCATAATGCCTCATTGTTTTATGATGGTTTCTACCATCCTTAGAGGAGTGTGATGCTCTGTCTACAGGTCCCCCAGATGAACACATACATTTTGAGGAGAAATAACATAAAGGCAATTCACAGGAATATGGAAGATAAGGATCCCCATAAGAAATCACTATTTCTGAGACTTAGTTTCCTCACCAAGAAAAATTAGGACATAGGTCAGATAATGTCAAAGGTCTTTCTCCACATTAATATTTTATAATTTCCTTTGCCACACAAACATACAAGTTTTCCTGGTGCTATTTATTTACTAATTAATATTTTGTATCTACAGTGATATAAAATGTCTGTTCGTTGTTTAAAGCAAGTATTAACAGTTCAAAGCAAATAAAATGTTAGCCAAATTCAGTTATTTCAACAGAGAACTGTAGAAAAACACATCAAAACACTAAAAAGTGAAAAAAAATTACAATACTATTGTTCCCACAAATAACTCTCCATTTAGTCCTATAACCAAATCGTCTCTTAGAACAGTTTTTTTAAAATAACCTTACCTCTTTAAGTTTATGCCGAATTAAATTCGCTGTTGTATTCAGTGAGTCATCGTGCATATCCACTTTAGAGATATCTGGTAACAGAGGTCCAATCATAACCTCATTACCTCTTGGGTTTGTTTGAAGAAAAGTTCCAAGTTTACGATCATCTTCTCTTCTTCTTTTGCGCTCCTGCAGTTGTGTTGTCCTAGGCATAAATCTGTCAACTGCCTCTGAAGATGTAATAGCCTTTTGTGCACCAGGGCAGGCCACTGAGTTTTTGAAAGAGTTTATCTGTGTTTTCTGCAAAGAGTCATTGTGGTTATAATGCCCCATTGTTTTATGATGGTTTCTACCATCCTTAGAGGAGTCTGATGCTCTGTCTACAGGTCCCCCGGATGAACACATACATTTTGAGGAGAAATAACATAAAGGCAATTCACAGGAATATGGAAGATAAGGATTTGAGTTCCCTGCAGAAGTGTTCAGAGCAGCTTTACAAAATCCAGACATCTCTGAGTGGAAGTCTTGTCTAAAATCCTCTGTGTCTTTATGCTCTGTAACCAATTTCTTCTTTGTCACGTAATGGTCTTTATATTACAATTTAAAAGTTGAGGGAAAGGGAAACAGAAGTGGTTTATTGTTTTCATCATTCAGAATCATATAATTTTAAAAAATCACTTAAAAATGTTAACAAATTCTACTCCAAAAAAATTACTTCTTGAGAAGGGAATATATTCACATGGTTTAAAACCTAAAACGGATAAAAAGATATATAGTATCAAGTGTCACCCTTTCCTTGCTCTCCTTGGGTCTAGTTTCATCCCCATAAGTAATCACTATTGTTTTTTATTTATCTGTTCAGTATGTCTTACTTTGCCACCTCCTTCCTCCTATTCTTTTTCTCCCCACTTTAAGGTAACCTGTAATACGCATTTCTCTGCACCTCTGCATTTTCCATTTCACTGTAGATCTTATAGAGGTTTTCCATCATTATATAGAAAGGTTTTGTTGCTTTTGTTTTTTTTTTTTTTTTTTTTACAATTTCAGAGTATTCCACTATCTGGATGTATCATGCTCCTTGGCTTCTGTTTGTTAGTTACTTAAGAAAGCAATATGCTTGTCCCACTTCTAGGGCTGGCAAGGGCTTCTTCCCTGGTTTACTCTCCCAAAAGCAGACTACAACATGAATGGAGTGTGGAAGATATGGCAAAGATGAAAGTGGCTATGTGTTGATGATTGTTGTTAATACATGGGAAATATGTAAACTTAGTCTCTCTGCCAATGTGTTTTGAAATTTCCATAATAAGAGTTTTTGAAAAGTAAGACCAAGTATACAAATGCATCGTGTAGAGGCTAGAATGCTGCAGATGAAAGAGAGCTTAACTAAAGTGTCCAAGGCCAAACAAGTCACAGTTTAATTCTGAGGTCAGCAGCACGGCAAAAAGGTCTTAAGAGGAAGGAGAGCAAATAATGAAAATAATCCTAGGCTGTCACCAACACTGAGATGATTAAAGCAGTTAAAAAGTAAACTCTGGACAGAGAGTCCAAAGCTTGGGTTTTAATCCTTATTTTGTCTTTAATTCATCTCTAATAATATAGGCCGGTCACAAACTTTCTGAGACTGTTTCCTCACCAAGAAAAATAAGGACACAGGTCAGATAATGTCAAAGGTCTTTCTCCATATTAATATTTTATAATTTCCTTTGCCACACAAACATACAACTTTTCCTGGTGCTATTTATTTACTTATCTTACAAGTTAGAGTTCAATGTCTACAGATGACTGGGGATTCTCAACAGCTCTCTTGCCAGATTTCTGAGTAAGTTTTCCAAGAGTTTTCCCACTTTATTTCTCTCCACCACTATCTAGTAGAAGGGGCATGTGGGGGCATTTAGCCAATTGCTGGTCAAAAGTAGAACTTCTCCATGATTAACAGTGACAACTATATGATTTGACAACTGCAAATCATAACTGCTTCCCACTGCATTCTGGTCAAAGCCTTAATTCCTTAGCATGGGACACAAGGCCCTCCATGATTCACTTCTTAACCACTTTTCTAAACTTATCTCTCACTGAAACCTTTGGGCTTTGGTTATACTGTATTAATTAAAGTTCCTTAAATGCATTATGCTCATTTATTCCTCTAAACATTTAAATATCTTGCCTGGCTTGCCTTTCCATCTTTTCCTCTCCCTTTTAGTTAATGTCTACTTATCCTCTAAAATTCAGCCACTTCTCACATACTATAGGAAGTCTTCTATGAACCAGTATTTCTCCCTTCTCAACCCAGATTACGCAGTGTGCTGCAGAGAACCCTGTGGTTTACAGTTACTGAATACTGTGATGGTTTACTTGCCTCTCCTCCCACTAGACTGGGAATTGCATGATGACACACCTGGCAGAGTACCTGACACACAGGAGGCATTTAGCAATATGCTTTCCATACCTTTATTTTCAGTAGTTTTTACTACATATGCCTTCCTCACTTGTAGTTTTTTTCTAGTTTCTTCAACTGTTTCAAATTCTGGAGCATAGCACACATGAAGCAATCCACCGAAGAAACTCTGTTCATCCATTTTTCTCTTGGCTGTCCTGAATGGAAATACAAGATAGCACAGTTTTTTAATCCAGATTTACTTGGGATGAAAGCTTAAATAGTATACAACATCTGGATCTAAAGAGCAAAGTCCAGCTTTTGCTACGTGTATATATATCCTGTGGACTGGGAATTAAGATGCTCTGCTTGTGGACAGTATTCATCCCATTGATCGAGTATGTACTCGTAGAGCCTCCCCTTTCCTTCCCTTTGAGCCTCTTTGTTCCCCAGTCTTTAAACAACTAAGGACCCAGCTGGTTGGCCTGAAGTATGTAAACTGTGGTCATAAAATAGAGCTTTTCTCTGTGGCCCTGAAGAGTTAGCTCATACCCAATTAAGCTTTTTCAGCACAATGTATTTCTGTGATGGGATTCATGCCTTAAAAATCAGATGAAAAATACTATAATCACAAAACGTTCAATAACTGAGGAACTATTAAATATATAACTGAGAAAATGAGAAGAATGTTATTCAGTCAATAAATACTCACTAAACATCTATGACTGGCCAGGTACTAAAATAAATTTAACTACTTCTATATCCAGGGATAATGATAAATACTTGAGATTTTACCATATGCCAGGCAATGTCATAAGCACTTCACTTGAATTAACACCTAAAAACAACACTGTAATGAAACTGAAGCACTGGGACATTATGTAACTTAGCCATGCTCATAGTCTGGTTTGAGGAGCAAGGATTCAAATCCAGATGTCTTACTTCAGAGCCTACTAGACTACGTACTGTAGAAAACAGAAAAGCTCTAGAAAATGTTTCCCTAACCATGGGAGCTGGCAGGTTGGTTAAGAAAGTGAAATTACATATAACAGCAGCCTGAGAAAACCACACATGATCCAGTAAAATCAAGTGCTTTTGTGGTAGATGATGAGTTCTACTTATAGCACAAGAAAGAAAATATGAATTGTAATAGCCAGAGAAGGATGGGTCTCAGAGCAGATTAGTGAGGAGAACAGAGATCAACATAAAAATAGATAAGGCATTGCATACTTCAGCCTTTTTGGAGCAGAGGGTTTATGTCACATAGAAGGCTGGAAAAAACTGAGTCAATTTGCAGAAAGGAGTAACAGTAGAAACCATAATAGCTAATGTTTACTGTATTCTGACCAGGATACACCTTTATATGGATTATCTCATTTCATCCTCATACAACCCCAAGAAGTAGATAGGTCCCTTTACCATATAGATTTTATGGAAGAGGAAAAACTTAAACAGGTTAAATAACTTGCCCAAGATCCTGAAGCCAGTAAGCAGTGGAACTGGAAAACTTACTCCAAACCCAACTTTTTTTTTCTTTTGAGACAGAGTCTCACTCCATCACCCAGGATGGAGTGTAGTGGCCCATAAGACTCACTGCAACCTCCACCTCTTGGGCTCAACTGATTCTCCCACCTCGGCCTCCCAAGTAGCTAGGACTACAGGAATACACCACCACGCCCAGCTTGATTTTTGTATTTTTACAAAATACAAAATACTGGCCATGTTGGCCAGTCTGGTCTTGAACTCCTGGGCTCAAGCAATCTGCCCACCTTGGCCTTCCAAAGTGCTGGGATCAAATCCAACTTTTTTTTTTTTTTTTTTCGAGACAGTCTCCCTCTTGCCCAGGCTGGAGTGCAATGGCATGATCTTGGCTCACTGCAACCTCCACTTTCTGGGTTCAAGTGATCCTTGTGCCTCAGCCTACCCAGGAGCTGGGATTAAAGGTTTGCACCAACACAGCTGGCAAATTTTTGTATTTAGTAGAGTGAGGGTTTCACCATGTTGGCCAGACTGGTCTTGAACTCCTGGCCTCAGGTGATCCACCTACCTCAACCTCCCAAAGTGCTGGGATTACAGATGTGAGCCACGTGCCTGGAGTCAAAGCAGAATTTTTTTTTTTTTTTTTTTTTTTTTGAGACAGAGCCTCACTCTGTCATCCAGGCTGGAGTGCAGTGGCGTGATCTCTGCTCATTGCAATCTCCACCTCCCAGGTTCAAGCGATTCCCATGCCTCAGCCACCTGAGTAGCTGGGACTACAGGTCCGCACCACCACAACCAGCTAATTTTTGTATTTTTAGTAGAGACAGGGTTTCCACCATGTTGGCCAGGCTTGTCTTGAACCCGACCTCAAGTGATCTGCCTGCCTCGGTCTCCCAAAGTGCTGGGATTACAGGCGTGAGTCACCCGCCCAGCCTTCAAACCCGATTTTTTTTTTTTTTTTTTTTGAGGCAGAGCTTCCCTCTTTTTGCCCTGTCTGGAGTGCAATGGCGCAATCTCGGCTCACTGCAACCTCTGCCGCCCGGGTTGAAGCGATTCTCCTGCCTCAGCCTTCCAAGTAGCTGGGATTACAGGCATGCGCCACTAGACCCAGCTAATTTTGTATTTTTAGTACAGAGGGGGTTTCACCATGTTGGCCAGGCTGGTCTCAAACTCCTGACCTCTTGATCCACCCGCCTCGGTCTCCCAGACGTCTGGGATTGCAGGCGTGAGCCACCGCGCCTGGCCAAACCCAACTTCTACTCTACCACACTACAGGACGTTAGATTGTTAAGCATGGGAATGATGTGATGGATACAGTGTTTCACTAAAGTTAACCTTTAAAAAGGCTGGAGGAAGATATGCTAGATTACATTTTGGGGTAATTCAGGTATGAATGAGGGAAACTTGGGGCCAAAATGACAGAAATATGAATGCAGGAAATGAGGAAATGAGTCATTGCTTAACTTGCACATTACCTTGCACTTTGTAAGTTCATAAATTTAATAAGATAAACTTCAGTAAAGTCTTCTGCCGGGTATTCATCTAGAGCATTGTACTGTTCAATTGCACCATATAAAGCGAATCGCTCAACTAATTCCTTCATGACTCCCACAGCAGGAACTCCTTGTATTAATAAGTACTGAGATTCCAAATTGATTGTATATACCTAAAAGAAATGCAGAGTTATTAAACGTATTTCGCAAATAAGCCTAGGACGAATCTGCCTCTATTTTTTTTTAAAACAGAACTTTTACAACAAGAAATAATCTGTTCAACCCAGTCAGCAAAAAACACAAAATAAAATTTCAGCCATTCCCTCTGCATAAAGAATAACAGTCCATGTGAGAGGCTACCTAAGGCATATAACAGACTACCTTCAGTCGACATTTTTTTCCAGAAATTGAGTCGGTAGAAGTCACTGGGAACAATCACTCAACGAATATTCACTGAGTGCTTACCTGTGCTAAGCAGTACTGTAAACGCAGAAGATCCAATGACTATAACTAAGTCCTATTCTCGTGGAGTTGATGTTCTAATAGTTGACCAAAAGGGTCGTGAGAATCTTTGGTACCTGACCCAGGGTTCTTCAGGCCAGCTCTAACGAGAGACAGATCTGACGGAAGCCTTGTCGTGCCTTTATTTCCGTAGGCTGGCCATATGGCGCTAGCGCTCACATAAAGCTACCGAGGAGAGTGAATGAAACCAAAATCACTTTACCTTGACAGCACGAGGCCGTCGCCCCTCCCGATATTTGGCCCGCGTGTCGCATACCGCCCTCTGGACGTGGTGATCAAATAAATTCCCTAGCTCCCCGCCGCTCGACGCCATCTTGCCTACTTTGATCTTCGCAGGGAGGACAACATCCGCCCTGCTGAGCTCCCTTTTATCCAATAAGAGAGAGGGATGAGTTAAGGAGTGCCAGGATTGGCTGGAGAATCGACAGCGTCGGCCATCATTTCCTGCGTGCGAAGACTTCATGAACGAGGTGCCGCCCCCGAGCGGCTCGGCGGAGAGGCGCGATGGGTGACAGAAGCTTTCTTGTCCCACCCACTACAGGCTTACGACAAGACGCGCAGCGGGGAGAGGGGGCGGGGCCGCAAGGGGCCCGGCCGATCGATCTCCTCCGGCTCCGACTTCCTCGGCCTGCCGGGTCCCGGGTCCTTTGCGGCGCTAGGGTGGGCGAACCCAGAGCGACGCTCCGGGACGATGTGGGGCAGCGATCGCCTGGCGGGTGCTGGGGGAGGCGGGGCGGCAGTGACTGTGGCCTTCACCAACGCTCGCGACTGCTTCCTCCACCTGCCGCGGCGTCTCGTGGCCCAGCTGCATCTGCTGCAGGTAACCTGCCGGCCCCGGGCCACCTGATCTTCAGCCTGGGGTCGGACGAGGCCGAAGCCTCTCAGGGACGCGGCGGGACACCGGCTGCCACGCGGGCGCCGCCGAAGCGCGCAGAGATCTGGGTCCCTCGACGGCAGGGCCCTTCTGGGTAGTCTCTGGATCTCACAAGTCCAGTGCAGCCCTGGGCTCGTCTTATCCCAGGTCTTTTCACTTGGTGAAACTGGACCTAGAAACGTCCTAATATTCTACCACTGTTTTTATAAATATTCCTTATTCCAGGCTGGAAAAACTCCTGAGAAGTGGTTTGTTTTTATTATTTTAAAAGGTGTTTTCCTGGCCAGCCATTTCCAGTTACCTGCGCTGCTGCCGTCCGGGCAGCGACAGCGGGTCGCAGAGTTGTTGGCGGAGCCCCTGTCGGTTCCCGGGGACTGAGCACCGCGTCCCATGAGCGGGAAAGGTTAATACAATGATGGTTCTGCCCTGCGTCGCTGACCCTCGGAACACAGCCGTAGTGTGTCAGGAACACATAACGTAGTTAAGATCACTTGAAGCTCTGCGATCAGTCGCTCTTCTGGACGTTGTGGTTAGGATGTTTCACAGTTCTAACCACTGCTGGAGATACAGCGTCCATATTTTCATAATTAAAAATAGAGGCACATGGTCTCACGAGTTTGAGTGTACTTTTGGGGGCAAAAGGACGGCGTATTTGAAATCCTCATAAATCCTGGATGCATGGTACCCACCAGTGGCTAATCTATGCAATGAATAAAGAGTTTGCAATAATTTCAAGCATCCCTTCTTTCCACTTGAGTTACTTCCCCATACCTAGGGGAAGATATTTTTGGTCCATTGAAAACATGAGTTCAGCAGAATCCTCCTATCATCGTCGTTATTATTTTTACCACTAAGTAGACAATCTTTTGGTTTTTGATGGGCTTTATGGCTAGAGACAAATCAGTCACTGTCACCAAGTTCCAGGTAGAAGTTGGTTCAGTGCTCTGTCAGCTTCGATGGGATTTTTCAACATGTTTTCAAATCTGCACGTAATAGTAGGAATGCTTTCTTACAGTAACTCTAATTTGATCCTAAGATGTAGTTGTTACCTTACATTCATCACTGTTTAAGAATTTAGTGGTCTTGATCTTTGTTTTAAATTTTGAGCCTTCGAGAAGTACTTATAAGAATTAATTCATGCATATCTTTTTGAAATGTAAATGTCTGTAGCCCTGGAACAAATTGCGGTTTCTGTTCAGCCCATATTAGCAGAATAGGTCAACTTTGCTTTCTAATTATCAGTGTAATAAGTTTATTACTTTATAGATTCCATAAATCTATACATTTATTCCTTGATGAATTATATAAATTTATAGAATTTGTTTTATAGAAAATTTGGAAAGCTTGGAAAATTGTTAACAAGAAAATAAGTTACCCATAATCCCAGAACTTAGAGGTGACTAATGTTGACAGTTTGGATCAAATCTTTCAGTTTTATTTCTAATCTTTATTTTTAACAGAAATGAGGTCCTATATACACATGTACAGTTTTGTGTCCTGGTGTTTTTATCTAATGTTATTGATAGTGTTTTATTCTGTTAAAAGGTCATCATTTTAAGTTGTTAATTAGTATTCTAGCACAAATTTGCCATAATTTATTTAATTGTTTACTATGATTGACCATTTAGATTGTACTTAATTTTTAGGCATTGGAAGTGATAAACTGTATTTTAATCAAACGTTGAAAATAACACATCTTTGTTTAGAAAACATCATTTTTATTTCTGGTTGTCTAGGATAGATTCCCAGAATTCTTGGGTTAGAGGCCATAGATAATTATGAAAGCAGAAAGGTTCACAAGTTGGGAGTTAATACTTGAATTACTTTATTTGGGGTGAAGCATTGAGTGCATAATACAGATCATGCTGGGAAGAAGGGTTGGAACAATGGTTTTCTGGCCTATGTCAGACTTACCTTGAAGCTTTTAAGAATACAGATGTTCTGATCAACCCTCAGACCTATTAAATCAAAATCTTAGGGAATAGGCTTTTAGCATCTCTAATTTTAAAAAATTTATTCAGGCTACTTGGATGCACAAAAGAGTTGAGACCTACTGTCCTAGATTCATAGAATGTTAATGACGATAGAGACCTTAAGCATCTAGGTCATTTCTTTACTTTTACATATAAGGAAACTGGCATTCCTAGGCCAGTACCATTGCCATGCAGCTAATTTGCCCTCTTGTCTATAGCTCACTCTGCATCACCCAACCTACCCTTCTCACTGTTTCTTCTATAACCAATCTCCTTCCCACTTCTGTTCTCTTACTCATGCCATTCTTCCCTCAGTCATTTTTCTTCCTTCCATGCAAATTCCATGTCTTTAAAAAGGAATAATCCTACCTCCTCCACATAGCTTTCCAATTCTTTCTTGCCCACATTTCTCTCCCTTTCAATACTTCTCTGTTGTGTTATGTGACACATCACATTTGATATACTCTGTACTGTGTTTCAAGTATTGTATTCTCTTGTTTACTCAAGTCATTATTTCAGGACTGACTACCCAGTAGATGTTTTAAGTCAGGATTTCTCAACCTTGGCACTGTTGACATTTTGAGCTGGATAATTTTTTGTTTTGGGGGCTGTCCTGTACATTTTAAGATGTTTAACAGCACCCTTGGCCTCTATCCAGTAGATGCCTGTACTGCCTCCCCCTATCTGTGACAACCAAAAAGGTCTTCAGACATTGTCAGATGTCTACTGAAGGACAAAATCACCTCTGGTTGAGAACCACTGCTTCAACTAAGTTACCTTCTCTGTACTCAGAACTTGATGTGATTGCAACAGGGGGAGAGGATTCATATACACAGTGAATGCAAACGAACCTAAATCACCATTCGGATATGGCCACACAATTTTCATTTCCCTTGTGTTAGCAAGAGATACCCCAGGCTTTGGACCTGGACATTCCTAAGGCATTCTGATGGATGGTTTTACCTGCAGATTTCCTGGTAATACTGATATCTCAGTTTGGGTTAAAGAAGGTCAATTAATTGATTGATTTGATTTGACTCCTGGAAAAGAGGCTCCTTTCTAGCTGTCTCTTCTCTTTACCTGAATAGCCAGGGCTCTGTAGTTCAAGTGAAGTATTTTGACATAAAAATTAACTTAGAACATTGGTCTGCAGAGTTTGCTAAATATAACTGAGCACATATTATGGCTTTATGGAGCTGGTTACTACTTTTTGACCAAATAAATAATTAGAAGTATTTTTCCTCCTCAATAAGGTTCATTTTTCCTTTTTTCAGTGAGCTGGTAGAGTTTCCTTTTTTGATATTTCAGGGCATCTTTCATATTTCCATCTCTTAAGTTTCTTCATATGAAGTAGAATTGATCTGGATTATGTATTGCTGACTCTGATGAAAACCCACAGAAAACATCTGGGGCTTAATCACCTTCATTCTTGTAATAGCTCACACGGTTACAGCTGATATAGTAACTTAAGACTTTTGATTCCAAATCTAGGCAAAATACACTCAGTTGAAAGAATTTGTCAGCCAGAACAGTTGGACTGTTCTGTGAAAATTGTGAGAAAAATTACACAACTAAGTGATACATGATGATGGCTTTCTTAAATATAAAATTGTAATAACATGGTTAATTTCCAGTACGTTATATTGTCCTAGAAGTGGCTCCAACATTGTCTGAAATTTGTCTCATTTAAAGAAACATAAGCTGGCCATGGTGGCTCACGCCTGTGATCCCAGCACTTTGCGAGGCTGAGGCAGGCAGATCACCTGAGGTCAGGAGTTCGAGACCAGCCTAGCCAACATGGTAAAACCCCATCTCTACTAAAAATACAAAAATTAGCTGGGCATTTAGTCGGGGCCTGTAATCCCAGCTACTTGGGAGGCTGAGGCAGGAGAATTGCTTGAATCTGGGAGGCGGAGGTTGCACTGAGCCGAGATTGCGCCACTGTACTCGAGCCTGGGCAACACAGTGAGATCCTGTCTCAGGAAAAAAAAATTCCATGTAAATGAATGAATTTGATATTTAATATTTTAAATTATGAAAAATGTTCTGTAGAGATGTAGATCTTGCCATGTTGCCCAGGCTGGCTTTGAACTTCTGGGGTCAAACAATCCTCCTGTCTCAGTCTCCCAAAGTATAAAGATTACACATGTGAGCCACTGCGCCTGGCCTAATATTTTTAACTTAATGAATTTATTTTGATATAAATAAATGAATATCACCAAAGCTTCCTGATATAATAAGTCTTTTTGTGTGTGTGACGGGTTCTCACTCTGTTGCCCAGGCTGGAGTGTAATGGCACTATCATGGCTCGCTGTAGCCTCAACCTCCCTGACACAAATGATCCTCCCACCTCGGCTTCCCGAGTAGATGGGACCACAGGTGTATGCCACCACACCTGGCTGATTTTTAAAATTTATTATTGATACATATTAATAAAATTCTTTTTATTTTAAAAATGATGTATGTTGCTGGCATGGTGGCTCACGCCTGTAATCCTGACAGTTTGGGAGGCAGGTGGGAGGATCACTTGAGGCCAGGAGCTTACGACCAGCCTAAGCAACATAGTGAGATCCCATCTCTATAGAAAAAAAAAATGGCTAGGTGTGGTGGTGTATGCCTGTATTCCTAGCTACTCAGGAGACTGAGGTGAGAGGATTGCTAGAGTCCAGGAGTTTCAAGTTACAGTGACCTATGATTGTGCCACTGCACTCCAGCCTGGGCAACAGAGCAAAATACTGTCTCAAAAAAAAAAAAAAGTTTGAAAATGCTTATGATGCAATATAAGTAGTGGAAAAGGATATTAAATTGTGCCTATATGAACACAACTGTATGAAAAACTTGCACATAGAGAAAAGGATTAACAAGAAATAGATCAAATTATTCACATGGTTGTCTTGTTTGTGGAGAGAATATCAGTAGTTCATTTGTTTCCTTCCAAGTTTATACGTTTTCCGCGGTCTGTATAATGAGTTTGTAATTGTTTAATCATAGAAAACCCTTTTTTGGTCCTTGGCCACAAACTTACGTGTTTTAATGTAATTGCTCTTTTAATGAGAATAAATGTTATATTTTGCTTTTTTAAAACCTATATTCCCATAGTTATATGAGCCCTTACAATTATTAAGAGGCTGCATAACATAACGTTTCTGAAAGGGTATAGAAGAGACAGCAGTAATTACCTCTGAGAACAGGGACATGGCTTCACATTTTACCCTTTTGTACGTTTTGTGCTTTTGCCACATGCATTTATTATTCTTCCAATAAATAAGTAAATAAATATGGATTGCATACTCCATCTGGTTGGTGTTTCATAATTCTAAAATTATATTGCTACATTTTTAAAGATGATATATGTTTCTACTTATTAACATATATGTTAAAATAGTAAATTTATATCTTATTTAATAATTTCCCTATTGATAGACATTTAAGACAGTCTGAAGTGTTCACTATTATAGAAAATACTGCACAGATAGCTTTTGCTGTAGTTTCTTTTTTCTTTGAATCATTAATTGGGAATAAATGCTCAAATAGTTATATGTGGCTCAACTGCTATGTAAGTTTATTGACTGCTGCCATTTTGAATTCTGAAAGGGTTGATTAAATTTATAATGCTGCCATAAGAATATAAGGGTATTGGTTTCATTAGCATCACCAGCATTGGGTGTTGGAAATGATTATAGATTTTTAAATGCTACAACAAATGTAGATAACAGAAAACTATCTATAGAACTCTTTTTGGACATGTGAATTGTAATAATAGTTTATTTTCATGTGAATCCAGAAAAATGTATATGAAAACCTTTTTTCCTCTCATTTCTTATATGAATAGAATCAAGCTATAGAAGTGGTCTGGAGTCACCAGCCTGCATTCTTGAGCTGGGTGGAAGGCAGGCATTTTAGTGATCAAGGTGAAAATGTGGCTGAAATTAACAGACAAGTTGGTCAAAAACTTGGACTCTCAAATGGGGGACAGGTAAGCACATGTGATGGCAATAACTTTCTTGTAATGTCACATAATATAGCAATAGAAATAAAATTAAAAGTTTAGATTTTTTCTTAAAGGAGGTGAGATTACACCTAATTTGTATGCTATTACGTAACTAGTCTAGGATATTGAAGCTGACTATACTCTGTTTTTAGGTCATTATCTTGTAGTTTACCATACTCCCTACTTGCTTCTTATTCTACTATTTAACTCATTTTCCACATTCCCTAATTTTGGTTTCATGAAATTATTTTTCCTTCTGAATTACTAGGTTCTACTTACTATTATTAAACTTTATTTCTGACATTTTATAACCTTCTATGGTCTCACTTGATTAAAAAATAAAAAATTCAGCTGGGTGCGGTGGCTCATACCTATAATCCCAGCACTTTGGGAGGCCGAGGTGGGCGGCTAATTTGAGGTCAGGAGTTGGAGACCAGCCAGGCCAACGTGGTGAAACCCCCCATCTCTACTAAAGATTCAAAAATTAGCTGGGCATGGTGGCAGGTGCCTGTAATCCCAGCTACTCAGGAGGCTGAGGCAGGAGAATTGCTTGAACCTGGGAGGTGGAGGTTGCAGTGAGCTGAGATTGCACTGCTGCACTTCAGCTGGGTGACAAGAGCGAAACAATGTCTTGAAAAAAATAAAAAATAAAAAATTCTACAACACAGGTTATTATTTTTCCATTTTTGTCTTCCCTTATGAGTTTAATATGCTTAGATTATAAGCTTGAATACCCATGTCTATTTTTTGTTTTCTTATATTTATCAAGTTATTCCTTTAAACATTTTCTAAACTGTAGGAATAATATGAGGCTGGGCTCAATGGCTTATGCCTGTAATCCCAGTGCTTTGGGAGGCCAAGGTGGGAGGACCACTTGAGGCCACGAGTTCAAGATTGGCTTGGCTAGGCAACATAGCAAGACCCTATCTCTACAAAAAAATTAAAAAAATTAGCTGGGCATGGTAGTGCATGCTTGTAGTCCCAGCTACTCAGCAGACTGAGGTAGGAGGAATGCTTGAGCCCAGGAATTTGAGTGACCTGTGATTATGCACTCCAGCCCAGGCAACAGCAAGACCCTATCTCTTAAAAGAAGAAGAGGTAGTAATAATACATATTCATTATAACTATTTTACCATTGAAAGTAAAAAATGAGTTTTTACCTTTCCCCAGTCTCATCCTCAGAATGAATGTCAACTGTTTTGGGGGATCTCAGTAGACCTTTAGGATTGGAGGAATGAGATCATTCATATTTTCTGCAATTATTACCCCACAAAATATTTCAGATACCTTTCCATGTATTACAAACAATGTGCATTTAACATGTCTCTCTCTTTCTGTCTCTCTCTCCGTGTGTCTTTATGATCCTCTGTTGCAGCCCTGCCACTAAGACACTGTCTCCTGAAGAATCACTGATAGGAACAGAAAATGGACTGGCTAGCCCAGGAGTCCTTAGCTTCTTAGGGGGCAGGAGTTGCTTTGTGCTTTCTCAGAATCAGATATATATGTGGACTGAAACATTTAAAACAGAATAGCCAAGGGCGCTATACGTTTAAAACTTATATAGGTGGGGCTACATTGCTCTCTATTACTAATTTCCCATGACAATACACGAGAGTGCCATGTCTTTTTAACTTGTTTTGAGCACAGACTAATTTTGTTTATGCATGTTTTTTGATGAGAATAGGCTACTCATGAGAAATCTATAAACCTAACACTAGTCCCTTGCATACTCTAAATTGTTGCTAGAATCTTAAAATTTTAGCACCAGACAGACCTTAGAAATCATTAACTTTGGTGCTTTTTTCTACAATACAAGGAGATGGAATATTTTACCCAGGATTGCTTAGCAGGTTACAGTTCTGCCTTCTGAGTACCCAGCACTTCCTGTGGGCAACATCAACTTCCTGATTTTCAAGTCTTAATTAGTACTCTGAAGAATCCTACTTGTTTTTAACTCGCATTTGCTTTGAAGTGACTTTACCTGATTTTTTTAGATCCCTTATTGCAGCAATGCCGCTAAGAAACTGAGTCTCTAGCTTCTTGGTGGGCAGGAGCTGCTTTGTGCTTGCTCAGAATCATCCTTTTCAGTAAGGGAGATATTGAAGAGAAATCTACTGAGGAGTCTGGAGGTGAGGCGCTTAGGGAAATTCTGCTCCAGTCCACAAAAGCAGAGAGGAAGGGTTGGTTACCCAGAGTATTTAACATGCAGAGGCTTTGGATTTTACTCCTTTAATCCTTGAAAATGCCTATAGAAGGGGAAAGAAAGTAAGATGGTGACTCCAGCTTATAGACATACTAGTGTTTCATATATTTAAACTATAATGAGGGTATTATTTGTTTTACTTAACTTTCAGCTGTGAAGGATTATACTTCTCAATATTTGTCTCCAGTGTCTATTTCAGTGTATTTTTCACTTTTCTTGAAGCAGCATGTCTGTTGCAAAACTTCTAGAAATAATGAGAATATTTATATATTAGATCAAGCCATAACTTGATGATATAGTCATTTCTTCTTATATTTTTTACTTACATTTTTACATTTTAATGATTACTTTCATTTTTGAAAAACGTGTCGTGCTGAGATGTATTTTTCTTCATTCTGTAATTAGTTATCAAACAGTTTTTCCTAAAATGCTGAGTGTATCGAGTCTTGGCTAAGAATAAGTATACTTAATAAATATTTGTCACATGAAAGACTACACATATAGCCAGGCACAGTGGCTTGCACCTGTTTTCCCAGCTACTCAGGAGGCTGAGGCAGGAGGATTGCTTGAGCCCAGGGTTTCCAGGCTGCAGTGAGCTATGATTGTACCACTGCACTCCAGAATGGGTGACAGAGCCGGGCCCCATCTCTCAAAACAGAAGAGAAAGATTACATAGACTACATATACACCCCCATCCAAAACACACACACATCTACTTACCTAAAATGGTAAGAAGATAACTTCCTATTTTCTAATATATGACACAGAAAAGTTTTTTTAAACTAGTTTTAAATTTTTAATTTTTTCTAGGTATTTCTCAAACCATGTTCCCATGTGGTATCTTGTCAACAAGTTGAGGTGGAACCCCTCTCAGCAGATGATTGGGAGATACTGGTAAAGAAAACCAAATAAGAACTATCTCATTTAAGGTTAAATTACTTCACAATATCAATGTTTTTAGATTTCTCTTCTCTAAGCTTTATTATATATTCTGAGTTGGTTTTGAATTATAAGAATGAATTGGGGCCAGGCACAGTAGCTCTTGCCTATAATCCCAGCACTTTGGGAGGCCAAGGCAGGTGGATTGCTTGAGTCCAGGAGTTCAAGACCAGGCTGGGCAACATGGTGAAACCCCGTCTCTACTAAAAATACAAAAATTAGCCGGGCATGGTAGTGCATGCCTTTAGTCCCAGCCACTTGGGAGGCTGAGGCAGGAGGATCGCTTGAGCCCGTAAAGTCAAGGCTGCAGTGAGTCAAGATCTTGCCATTATACTCCAGTCTGGACAACAGAGTGAGACCTTGTCTCAAATAAAAAAAGAATAAATTGATAGAGATCTAATGTACAACCTGACAACTATAGGTAATAAAATTGTATTGGGGATTCATGTTAAATGAGTAGATTTTAACTACTCTTACCACAAAAACAAAAAAAGTAGGTAACTGTGAGATGATGTATATGTTAATTTACTTCACTATAGTAGCAATTTTACTATCTATATGTAGCTCATAACATCATGTTGTATATATTAAATATGCACATTAAAATTTGTTTTTTAAAAAAATGAATTGAGATTTTTTTTAACTAGACATGGAGTGGGCAAATTGTAAAGTGAATTGATCTTTTCGTCTGTTGGTTCTAGGAGCTGCATGCTGTTTCCCTTGAACAGCATCTTCTAGATCAAATTCGAATAGTTTTTCCAAAAGCCATTTTTCCTGTTTGGGTTGATCAACAAACGTACATATTTATCCAAATTGGTAGGTGCTATTGTAATATTTGCTGTCATATTCTACACTATAGCATTGAGTCCAAAGTAGAAATGAATGTGCACTAATGAGCTTTATTTTCTACACAGTTGCACTAATACCAACTGCCTCTTATGGAAGGCTGGAAACTGACACCAAACTCCTTATTCAGCCAAAGACACGCCGAGCCAGAGAGAATACATTTTCAAAAGCTGATGCTGAATATAAAAAACTTCATAGTTATGGAAGAGACCAGAAAGGAATGATGAAAGAACTTCAAACCAAGCAACTTCAGTCAAATACTGTGGGAATCACTGAATCTAATGAAAACGAGTCAGAGATTCCAGTTGACTCATCATCAGTAGCAAGTTTATGGACTATGATAGGAAGCATTTTTTCCTTTCGATCTGAGAAGAAACAAGAGACATCCTGGGGTTTAACTGAAATCAATGCATTCAAAAATATGCAGTCAAAGGTTGTTCCTCTAGATAATATTTTCAGAGTATGCAAATCTCAACCTCCTAGTATATATAACACGTCAGCAACCTCTGTTTTTCATAAACACTGTGCCGTTCATGTATTTCCATGGGACCAGGAATATTTTGATGTAGAGCCAAGCTTTACTGTGACGTATGGAAAGCTAGTTAAGCTACTTTCTCCAAAGCAACAGCAAAGTAAAACAAAACAAAATGTATTATTACCTGAAAAAGAGAAGCAGATGTCAGAGCCACTAGATCAAAAAAAAATTAGGTCAGATCATAGTGAAGAAGATGAGAAGGCCTGTGTGCTACAAGTAGTCTGGAATGGACTTGAAGAATTGAACAATACCATCAAATACACCAAAAATG
The DNA here is from genome assembly GCF_028878055.3 of Symphalangus syndactylus. NCBI lineage: Eukaryota > Metazoa > Chordata > Mammalia > Primates > Hylobatidae > Symphalangus > Symphalangus syndactylus. The sequence continues at coordinate 108,449,292 of NC_072425.2, forward strand.
TAGAAGTTCTCCATCTTGGGAAAGTCTGGGTTAGTATAAATTTTATAACTTGGGAGAAATTTTATGTGGCTTAAACATCCCCAAATTATGAATTAGGACAGTATTTCATATATAAATTGAAAATCAATTAAAAAGAAACACAGTGCCTAAAGGCACTTGGGGGACACATTTACACTTTGCAGTAAAGTCCTTGTTTGGATAAAGATTGTATATTTTCTGGCCAAGTAAGCTTGAATAGGTACAAGCTTAGATAGGTTCAGGCCCAGAGAGGTCAAAGTTACTTGCCTGAGATTGCATAGTTAGTGTTACAACTAGGATTCAATCCCAGGCAGATTGACTTGGGGGTTCATCAGCATGGAGTGCCCTACAAAGCCCCCCATTTTTAATGCTCGCAGATTTGTTCCCCAGCTACCGAAAGCAACTTATTAATATTAGGGAAAAGGGACAGTGTAGGGAGAGATCCATGGCATGAGGTAACCTTCCTGCTGCATGTGGTGGCACCTGGATTGGAATGCATCCAGGAGCTGCTTACCCTGCTGGTGTCTGCCCTTTAATTTTTGTATAACAGAGAGGAAGTAGACAGGGCAACTAGTGTTCCAGCCCCTCATCCTGGCCACAAATATTAATGCTGCCTTTACATGACATAAGTCACTAATTCATTTATTGGAACCTAAGTTTGAACCACTGTAAAGTAAGACTTTATAGTGATAAAGAGAGGAACTTGTTAGGAAAGGGAATAACATAGAAGGTTGTCTCCTTTTGTAGATTTTTTTTTCTCCGACAGTTTCACCTGTGACCTTTATACAAATAACTGACAAAGCATTAATCTCTTTGGCCTACATCATTTTCTTTTCTTTTTTTTTTTCCCCGAGATGGGAGTTTCACTCTTCTTGCCCAAGCTGGATTGCAATGGCGTGATCTGGCTCACTGCAACCTCTGCCTCCCAGGTTCAAGCGGTTCTCCTGCCTCAGCCTCCCCAGTAGCTGGGACTTCAGGCATGCACCACCACGCCTGGCTAATTTTTTGTATTTTTAGTAGAAACAGGGTTTCACCATGTTAGCCGGGCTGGTCTGGAACTCCTGACCTCAGGTGATCTGCCTGCCTCAGCCTCCCAAAGTGCTGGGATTACAGGCATGAGCCACTGCTCCTGGCTGTCCTACATCATTTTCTAAAGCTCCAGACCATTCTTTTCTTTTTTTGAGTCAGAGGCTTGCTTTGTTGCCCAGGCTGGAGTGCAGTGGCACCACCTCCACTCACTGCAACCTCCACCTCCCAGGTTCAAGTGATTCTCCTGCCTCAGCCTCCGGAGTAGCTGGGACTACAAGTGTGTGCCACCACTCCTGGCTAATTTTTGTATTTTTAGTAGGGACGAGGTTTCACCATGTTGGCCAGGCTGGTCTTGAACTCCTGGTCTCAAGTGATCAGCCTGCCTCAGTCTCCCAAAGTGGCGTGAGCCACTGTGCCTGGCCTCAGATCATTATTTTCTGTTAGCTTTAAACTGTGTGTTCGGGAGATCCCACTGCATCCTCAAATTCAAAATGTCTAACACTGAGCTTATGATTTAGCTGGTTCTGTCATTAGATGGGAATATCCTTTTATTTCGTTGAAATTATATGGTGAGAACAGGGAGAAGTGCTGATGGTAAAGTCCTGTGATTAAGATAGCAGTAAAGACTCTGCCCTTCCCACTCCACTGAAGGTTGAAGAGCCATGGACAATAAGAAGTCACAGTAGGTGAAATCAGATACTAAAATGGACTTGGCTTGAGAGATCAAAATTGATCACTTGGTGATACAACTAACAAATGGCATGTTAACTTGAACCTTTATTACCCTGTGAAGCATGGTGATGTAAAAAAAAAAAAAAACAGGAAACTTGATTGTTAAATTCTCTTTAAGTCAGAATATGTACCTTAGAGTTTTTATTTATGCTTTTGTCTACCATTAATATGTCTGCACCTGCTCTTTAGAAGTTAATAGAGAGTAAAGTCATCTTTATGTCTTTCAGTGCTTGCTTATATTTGGGAAGTTGAGAAAAATTTTTAACATCATTATTTAGATATATATATATATATATATATATATATATATTTTTTTTTTTTTTTTTTTTCTTGAGACAGAGTCTTGCTTTGTCACCCAGGCAGGAGTGTGGTGGCGATCTCCACTCACTGCAAGCTCCGCCTCCCAGGTTCAAGCGATTCTCCTGCCTCAGCCTTCCGAGTAGCTGGGATACAGGCTCCCACCATGACGTCTGGCTAATTTTTGTAGTTTTAGTAGAGATGAGGTTTCACCATATTGGCCACGCTGGTCTCAAACTCCTGACCTCGTGATCCGTCCACCTCAGCCTCCCAAAGTGCTGGGATTACAGGCGTGAGCCACCGCGCCCAGCTGAGATAAAATTTAAAGTGTACAATTCAGTCATTTTTAGTATATTTATACTAGTTGTACAACCATCACCACAATCTAAGTTTAGAACATTTTCGTTAGGGGGTGAGAGAAATTTTACTCTGCTTTTTAGATTAAGTTTCTGTCTGGATCTAATCATTTAATCAGACAATCAGGCAGATTGTGATTAGTTTCATCCATTCCAGCTTCTTCATTGGTTGTTAACTTTCACAAAGAAAGGCTGCTCAAAGATTAGAAATAACATTTAATTTGAATGTAAATGTACCGTAGTTTAAAAGATGGGCTTGGTGAGTACAGTCAAATGCATTCATTTAAAGATCTAATTCTGAAGATTATGTAAAGAAAAAGAAAGAAATGTAGGGAGAAGATTGAAATGTTCATGGCGTAACAATATCTGGACATCCATCTGTTTACACCGTTGGTATTTGAATGTTTGTGCCCTCCTCAAATTCATATGTTGAAATCCCAACTCCCAAGGTGATGGTATTAGGAAGTGTGGTCTTTGGGAAGTGATTAGGTCATGAAGGTGAAGACTTCATGAATGGGATTCGTGCTCTTATAAAAGAGAACTGTGAGAAATAAGTTTCTGTCATTTGTTAGCCACCCAGTTTAGGATATTTTGATATAGCAGCCTGCATGGACTGAGACAACTATGAGTTATTATGATAGCTTCTGTTATTTCACCTAAATTCATAGAAGCTAATATATCAATATTGATGCTATGAAATATTTCTTAACCAAGCTTTGAATATATTTATATTTTTGTTTATTTTTAAATTTCAGATTCCAGATGACCTGAGGAAGAGACTAAATATAGAAATGCATGCCGTAGTCAGGATAACTCCAGTGGAAGTTACCCCTAAAATTCCAAGATCTCTAAAGTTACAACCTAGAGAGAATTTAGTGAGTTCAAATATATATGTTACATCAAAATTCTTTTACACGTTTTGTAAGATTTCTAGTTGCTTTAGCTAAGTAATAAGAATGTTGTATTCCTTTTTGATACGTCTTTTTTTATTGTGTTAAACTATATATAACATAAAATATGCCATGTTAGCCATTTTTAAGTGTATAATTCAGAGGCATTAATTACATTCATAATATTGTACAACCATCACCACTATCTATATCCAGAACTTTTCCATCACCCCAAAGAGAAACTTGGTGCCCATTAAACAATAATTCCCCATCCACTCCTTTCCCCAGTCCCTGGTAATCTCTAATGTATATTGTGTCTCTATGCTTATTCTAGATATTTCATATATAAGTGGAAGTATGCATTTGTCTTATGTATCTGACTTATTTCATTTAACATAATGTTTTCAAGGCTCATCTGTGTTGTATGTATCAGAATGTTATTCCTTTTCATAGCTGAATACTATTCCATTGACTGTATATACCACATTTGTTTATCCATTCATCTGTTGATGGACACTTGGGTTGTTTCCACATTTTTCGCTGCTGTGAATAATGCTACAGTGAACATTGGTGTACAAGTATCTGTTTGAGTTCCTCTTTTCAGCTCCTTTGGGATATACCTAGGAATTATGTTTAACTTTTTGAGAAGCTGAGAAATCTTTAATAAATGATAACACAAATACATATATTTGCCAATGCAAATATGAGTATTTTTGGCTTTTAAGAGATTGATAATTTTGAAACGTGGTTGTAATTTAAAAAAATTGTCCCATGTTGTTTCAGTATTAATATTGTAGCCTAGACTGTTTTACTTTTTACTCAGTTAATTCTTTGGATACTGGTAGAGTCAGGAAATGAGATATTGAACTTAAAGATCTTTGTAGGTGGGGTCCAGTGGCTCACACCTGTAATCCTAGCACTTTGAGAAGCTGAGTTGGGAGGATTGCTTGAGGCCAAGAGTTTGAGAACAGCCTGGGCAACATAGCAAGACCCCATCTCTACAAAAAAATGTAAAAAAAAAATTAAGCCAGGCGTGGTAGCTCACGCCTATTATCCCAGCACTTTGGGAGGCTGAGATGGGTGGATCACTTGAGGTCAGGAGTTTGAGACCAGCTTGGCCAACATGGTGAAACCCCATCTCTACTAAAAATACAAAAATTAGCCGGGCGTGGTGCTAATCCTGTAATCTCAGCTACTCAGGAGGCTGAGGCAGGAGAACCACTTGAACTGAGGAGGTTGAAGTTGCAGTGAGCCTAGATCTCACCACTGCACTCCAGCCTGGGTGACAGAGTGAGACTCTATCTCAAAAAAAGTAAAAATAAAAATTAGACACATGTGGTGGCACATGCCTGTAGTCCTAGCTACTCAAGAGGCTGACTGAGGTGGGAGGATCTCTTGAGCCCAGGAGTTCAACACTGCAGTGAGCTATGATTGTGCCACTGTACTCCAGCCTAGGCAATATCTCAAAAAAAAATTTTTTTAATAGATTATTAGGCCAGATGTGGTGGCTCATGCCAGTAATCCCAGCACTTTGGAAGGCCAAGGCAGGCGGATCACCTGAGGCCAGGAGTTTGAGACCAGCCTGGCCAACATGGTGAAACCCCATGTCTACTAAAAATACAAAAATTAGCTGGCAATGTCTGTAATCCCAGCTACTTGGGAGCCTGAGGCAAGAGAATTGCTTGAACCTGGGAGGCAGAGGTTGCAGTGAGTGGAGACTGCGCCACTGCACTCCAGCCTGGGCGATACAGTGAGATTCTGTCTCAAAGAAAAAGGAATTTGTATTCCTGTCTTTATCGTGAGGGAGGAAAGGGAGAATGGGGTTGGAATGGTTAGTGAGTGAGCCAAATTATGGTAGGTGTATCACTGGGCATAGAGAAAAGGAGCATTTAAAACTTTTCCACCTAACAGATGTTTCTTCAGGTTACACTGCACTCATTGTGCTATCTGTAATGTCAAATCCCAAACCTGTGCCTATAGAATATGAACATCCTTCATTGGATTTGTTTGGTAAGGCTTACACTTTATTAGGAAGATAAGATGTTAAAATAAGGGTGTTAAAGTTAAGTTCAGATATAAGGATAATTCATTACTATTCCTTTTTCTGGCAGCCTAAAGACATAAGTGAAGAAGATATAAAAACTGTATTTTATTCATGGCTACAGCAGTCTACTACCACCATGCTTCCTTTGGTAATATCAGAGGAAGAATTTATTAAGCTGGAAACTAAAGATGGTGAGTACACTTGTTATTTTGACTTTTTTTTCTATTTATATAGTTGTACATTTTTAATTGTTCTTGCAACCTGTCATACATGTGAACAGTATGTGAATAGTGAAATATAATTATGATAATTAAACAGTAGATTTTATGGATTGAAAAATATCTTTGGCCGGGTGCAGTGGCTCATGCCTGTAATCCCAGCACTTTGGGAGGCCGAGGCAGGCGGATCACTTAAGGCCAGGAGTTTGAGAGCAGCCTGCCAACATGGCGCAACCCTATCTATACAAAAAAATACAAAAATTAGACGTGGTGGTGTATGCCTGTAGTCCCAGCTACTTGGGAGGCTGAGGCAGAAGGATCACTTGAGCCCAGGAGGTCTGTGTTCCTGCCACTGCACTCCAGCCTGGGCAACAGAGCGAGACCCTGTTAGGGAAAAAAAAAAAGGCCTTTAACTTAAACAAATTTGACATTTAAAATCTTAAATTATTTCATCTCTGTTTCAATACTAACTCTGCATTTATTACTTTCTTTTTAATAGGGCTGAAGAAATTTTCTCTGAGTATAGTTCATTCTTGGGAAAAAGAAAAAGATAAAAATATTTTTCTGTTGAGTCCCAATTTGCTGCAGAAGATTACAATACAAGTAAAAGCATATTATTGAATATTTAATAAAATACTATTTGTTACATGTGATTGATAATAAAGTATGAATTTCCTTGTAACACCTTGCATTGTGAAGTGTATTAAAAACCTGGTAAGAGTAAGGAATAACTTGATTTAAAATATTTTATTCTGTAATCTCTTTAAATTATCTGTACAAGTTATTGACTTATCTTAAATTTAAAAATGAATGCCTTAGCACAGTTAAGTTCCAAGAATAGAGTTGATCGTGTTAACTGGTAAATGGATCATGATTTAAAATTCTTCTAGGATTGAAACAAATGACAACGTATTTTTAAGGGTTTGATTTTTTAAATTCCTATTTTTACATGCAATTTTACCGCACAACCCATCTTATTTTGACAGTTCTTAAATTCGCAACTCTTCAGAAATATTATCAGATCACTTTTCTTTGCTTCCATAAGGTTTTTTTTGTTTGTTTGTTTGTTTGTTTTAAGACAGTGTCTTGCTTTGTTGCCCAGGCTGGAGTGCAGTGGCATGATCATGGCTCACTGCAGCCTCGACCTCCTGGGCTCAGGTGATTCTCCCACCTCAGCCTCCCGAGTAGCTGGGACCACAAGTGAATGCCATAATGCCTGGCTAATTTTTGTATGTTTTGTAGAGATAGGGTTTCACCATGTTGCCCAGAATTGTCTTGAACTCCTGGGTTCAAGCAATTGTTCTGCCTTGCCCATCCAAAGTGGTGGGATTACAAATGTGAGCCACTGCGCCCAGCTCTTCTAGAAGTATTTTAAGAGTGGACTTTTTTTTTTTAGACGGAGTCTCACTCTGTCACCCGGGCTGGAGTGCAGTGGCACAATCCCGGCTCACTGCAACCTCCACCTCCCGGATTCAATGATTCTCCTGCCTCAGCTTCCCTAGTAGCTAGAATTACAGGCGCATGCCACCACGCCCTGCTATTTTTTGTATTTTTAGTAGAGACGAGGTTTCACCATGTTGGCCAGGCTGGTCTTGAACTCCTGACCCCAAGTGATCTGCCCTCCTCAGCCTCCCAAACTGCTGGGATTATAAGTGTGAGCCACCACGCCCAGTGGTCTTTTTACAATATTATTTTTTGATTAGGACGTTCATTCTTGTCATTATAAAATTGAAGATATTCTAGTCATTTAGAATTTCAGTGTTTTGGAACTAGACATTGTTTCTTTATTTTTGAAATATTATTGAAGGAATACCATTTGGAGAAGATACAAATGTAAGAATTGTGAAAAGGATAATTGTGACACACATCAAAATTATAAATAAAAATATATCTGTAAAATGTATTAAGGCAATAACATTTTTTCTGCTTATTGACCATAAATATTTATGTTCCCTGGATGGGTACATTGTTATTGTCAAGGGTGTTTAAATAATGATCTTACATGCATAATTTATCTATTCTCTCTGGTATAACAGAATCAGCAATTTAGTTTTCTGGGACCCGAGAAAAACGTGCAAAAGACATACTTTGAAATGTAAAACTGATTTTTCCTTGCAACTGTAGGTCCTTCTAGATCCTATGGTAAAAGAAGAAAACAGTGAGGAAATTGACTTTATTCTTCCTTTTTTAAAGCTGAGCTCTTTGGGGTAAGAAGTTATGGTCAAACTAGCATGTTTAGAGACATGTTTTAACATTATATCTGGCAGAGTTTTCAATGTAAATATTAAAGTAGATGTTAATGTCAATAAGTGATCTCACTAATGCATTAGTAGATATTTTTTCAAGGATTGTCTCTATCTTCACGCCTAGCTTATAATTTACCTTGTCGTCTTTTTTTTCTTTCTTTATTTTTATGTTTTTATCCATCCCTGGTGGTAGGGGATAACCTTGTCTTCTTTGATAACAAGAAGTCTGAAGCTTATTAGAAATTTTACTTTGAGAATTGATCGATGAGAAGAAAGCAACTAGATATCACCTGGATCATATATGCTTGAATAAAACAATAATTCTTAGAACAAATAAATACATTTTAAAAGTTAAAGCCAAAAACATTAGTTGAATGTTTAAAAATATTTCAAATTAAGTTATTCCTTCACTGTCTTGTATTACTGTAATAATTTGGATTATTTGTGTTTTTCTCAACTTTTAAAACAAATATTTAAAAAATTCCTCTTGATTAAGTAGGGCTAGATAAAATATAAAAAATATTTTTTAAACTCTTAATTTCCATATTTCTTATATAATACGAGAATCTCTTATAAACATTACCTCTTAGAAGTCCTCACAGAAGCTTTGGTAGATATAGTAGTAGTGATTTGATTTCCTAGAGTGGTACAATCTGTAAATGTTTTAGTAAAAGGATTAAACCATAAAGTCAAAATGTTTATAGCACAGTGTTTATTAATATAAGATAAAATCTTTTTTTTTTTTTTTTTGAGATGGACTCTCACTTTGTCACCCAGGCTGGAGTGCAGTGTTGCAATCTCAGCTCATTGCAACCTCCGCCTCCCGGGTTCAAGCGATCCTTCCGCATCAGCCTCCTAAGTAGCTGGGATTACAAGCATGTGCCACAACACCTGCCTAATTTTTTGTATTTTTAGTAGAGATGGAGTTTCACCATGTTTGCCAGGCTGGTCTCAAGTGATCTGCCTGCCTCAGCCTCCCAAAGTGCTGGGATTACAGACGTGAACCACTGCACCCAGCATAAACTAAAATCTCTTCAGACTCTCATGTGATCATATAAAGTGGCAGGCATCACAGTCAAGAAGTAGTTTAAAGTTCATGTTTGTAAAATGTAATCTACAGATTGATACTGGATTTCATAGGTAATGTTTAAGAGGAAATAAGTTTTTAGTTATCCTCAGTACTTCAAAAGTACCCATTTATGATTATGTTGATTACTAAACTAAATCATTTGGGGGTTAGAGATTTTTTTTGTGTGTGTTAAGATTCCTTAAGGAGTTCTATTAGGGTAAAACTTTTAGTAACTGCATATTTTAAAAGTAATAAAACTAATTTTAAAAGCTTGGAGGAGGCGGGGCGCGGTGGCTCAAGCCTGTAATCCCAGCACTTTGGGAGGCCAAGGTGGGCGGATCACAAGGTCAGGAGATCGAGACCATCCTGGCTAACACGGTGAAACCCCATCTCTACTAAAAATACAAGAAATTAGCCGGGCGTGGTGGCGAGCACCTGTAGTCCCAGCTACGCGGGAGGCTGAGGCAGGAGAATGGCGTGAACCCGGGAGGCAGAGCTTGCAGTGAGCCGAGATTGTGCCACTGCACTCCAGCCTGGGCGACAGAGCAAGACTCCGTCTCAAAAAAAAATAAAGCTTGGAGGCTGGGCGCGGCGGCTCACACCTGTAATCCCAGCACTTTGGGAGGCCAAGGCGGGTGGATCACTTGAGGTCAGGAGTTTGAGACCAGCCTGACCAACATGGTGAAACCTTATCTCTACTAAAAATACAGAAATTAGCCAGGTGTGGTGGTGGGCACCTGTAATCCCAGCTATTCAGGAGGCTGAGGCAGGAGAATTGCTTGAACTTGGGAGGCAGAGGTTGCAGTGAGCCAAAATCATGCCACTGCACTCCAGCCTGGGTGACAGAGCAAGACTCCATCTCAAAAAAAAAAAAAGCTTGGATTCGGATTCGACATTAATCAGTATACTTTTCTCTCAAGTAGAGGACAATTTCTAAGATTTTAGTCTTTTAAAATTTATTAACTAGTCTGAGCATGGTGGCTTATGTCTATAATCCCAGCACTTTGTGAGGCGGAGGCAGATGGATCACTTGAGCCCAGGAGTTGGAGACTAGCCTGGGCAACATGGCAAAACCCCGTCTCTACAACAAATGCACACACAAAAAAACCAATCAGCTGGGTGTGGTGTTACACTCCTGAAGTCCCAGCTACTCGGGAGGCTGAGGCAGGCGGATCACCTTTGCCAGGGAGTTTGAGGCTGCAGGGAGCTGGGTTCACGCCACTGCACTCCAGCCTGGATGACACAGCAAGCCCCTTTCTCAAAAAAAAAAAAAAAAAGATAAAAAATTAAATTAACTAACTACACTGGGAAGGCAAAATTCAGCATTTTTTTGTAACTAAATTTTATCCTGCTTCAGTCTTTTATCATGTAACTATATCTTTTACAGAGGAGTGAATTCCTTAGGCGTATCCTCCTTGGAGCACATCACTCATAGCCTCCTGGGACGCCCTTTGTCTCGGCAGCTGATGTCTCTTGTTGCAGGACTTAGGAATGGAGCTCTTTTACTCACAGGAGGAAAGGTAGGTGGTTAAGGTGTGTTTATTTTTCTGTAACATTTAATAACTTTTCATTTATCTTTCTTTGGGTTTTGACCATCTATTATATAGGGTGGGTTTTGACCATCTATTATATAGGGTTTATACGACATATGGAAAGCATTCATTTTTTCACTAATATTTCTGTGTGTCTGCTTTTAGGTGTTGGGGGAGTGATGACGAATAAGACTGATGTTCTCCATGCCCTTTTTCTGTGTCAGTTGATACAATTATATGGTTTTTCTTTTTTAGGCTATAAGGTTTTGATAGGGTTGAGTAACTTACAAATGTTGAACCAGCCTTGCATACCTGTGATAAATACCACGTAGTTGTGGTGTATCATTCTTTCTACATTGCTGAGTTTTATCTGCTAATGTTCTGTTGAGCTTTTGTCCATTTAAGTTTGAAAGTGATTAGTTTGCAGTTTTCTGTTTTTGTATTGTCTTTGTCTGGTTTTGCTATCCGTGTAAATCCAGCCTCATAAAATGAATTGGGAAGTATTCTCTCCTCTTCTTTTGTTTTTTTGGAAGAGGTTGTATAAAATTGAGGCTGAATCTTGGTGGTTGCCACAATGACAGAAACTATTTCTGTGACTGAATATATTGGGAATTCCTATAAAGCAATTATTTTCTAGGGAAGTGGAAAATCAACTTTAGCCAAAGCAATCTGTAAAGAAGCATTTGACAAACTGGATGCCCATGTGGAGAGAGTTGACTGTAAAGCTTTACGAGGTATGAGTATGGTAACACTCTACATAAATCCCTTTTTCATTAGAAAGACAGGAATGTTATACATAATGCTGTCAATCTAATAAATACACATATCATCTAGTCTTTAACTTTTCTGTTTATCATTTAGTCATTAAAATTTCTTAGAAATTTTAAGTCTTTGGCTTTCTAATGTTTTTGATAAAATTTCTAAAACTCTCCATATTTGATGGAGACCTATTTTTTCTTCTAGCCAGAACTTTTTGAGACTACATTCCTGGAAGTGCTCACTGATACCACTCTGAAAAATTAGTACTTAGAATATACTCTAATTGGTATAAATGATCTCTGAATTGCTATGGGAAACTGGGAGAGTGGTTGCTTCAGGGGAGAGAAAGTAGGAGGCTGTGGACAGCAATGAGGAGAATTACAGTTTACCATATAACACTTTTGTACTTTTAAAGTCCATAACATTTACATTATTATCTATTCAATTAAAAAAATATTGGGAAGATTTTACTTTGAACAGTTAATTTTTCCCCCTTGGGTACCGCTATCATATAGTTCCAACTAATCATGAACTTGTGTGTTTCCTGTTCTTTGTAAATTTAAACTTTGTAACTCACCAGGAAGTTTGAAGCCAAATTTGTGATTCGAATATAGCAACTCCAGGATCTCTAGGCAGATGCATTTGCATTTGATTTTACATGAATCTTGATCCCTTACTCTCACTTATGTTTTCCCACATCCTACTTTTTTAATTTTGTTGTAAGTCATCTAAAATTCTCAATGGGGTGAAACTGGGTATAAATGAATACATGCATACAGGAATTATAGTAGCATATTCCTTTTCTTTTTTTCTTTTTTTCTTTTTTTGAGACAGAGTCTTGCTCTGTCGCCCAGGCTGGAGTGCAGTGGTGCGATCTCGGCTCACTATAGCCTCCACCTCCCAGGTTCAAGCAATTCTTGTCTCTCAGCCTCCCGAGTAATTGGTACTACAGGTGCATGCCACCACACGTGGCTAATTTTTGTATTTTTAGTAGAGACGGGGTTTCACCATGTTGGCCAGGCTGGTCTCAAACTCCTGAGCTCAAAGTGATCTGCCCGCCTTGGCCTCCCAAAGTGCTGGGATTACCAGCATAAGCCACTGCACCTGGCCTCCTTTTCTGAGTTTTATAAAATTTGATACTTTACTGCACCCTTTGAGACTGTATTAATTGAACCATGTTAATGATGAACAAGTTTTTGTGATGGGTATATTAATAAAATATAGATCAATTTTTATAGTTAAATCAATATTGAGGTTTTCTAGTGCTTTCAAAAGGACAACCTGAACTTTCCCAGCACTGAAATGATATTGAAACCATTTCATATCTTCTATATTAAGGAAAAAGGCTTGAAAACATACAAAAAACCCTAGAGGTGGCTTTCTCAGAGGCGGTGTGGATGCAGCCATCTGTTGTTCTGCTGGATGACCTTGACCTCATTGCTGGACTGCCTGCTGTCCCAGAACATGAGCACAGTCCTGACGCAGTGCAGAGCCAGCGGCTTGCTCATGGTAAATGCATCCACCACTGGCTTAAGGTCTTGTTCTTTTGTCAGTCAGCATTTTTAGTCTTAACGATAAATCTACTCTCTTCGGAGAATAATATATGTGTTAAGTGTTGTGTTTGAGGCCCCTAATAGCATTCTACAGTTGTCCTATAGACTGTATTAGCAAAATTGGTAGAGTAAAAACAGTGTGAAAATTCTGCAACTTCATGGTTAGTCCTTTAGGGTTTTTCATTCTCCCTTACTTATTGTTTAATTTACAGATTTACTCTTTCGTTCATTTGACAAATATTTGTCAAATGCTTGTGCACAGTCTGTATTCTCAAATTCTAGGAGAAAAAGGAGGGTGAACAGTATTAGTACAGAATGATACTAATAATGATGGCTACTGTGTATGAGTAGCCATCCCTTTCTTGGCTTTCTTTGATTGCTTTGTATTCTACATGAAAATATTCCCTGGGCCTTACAGGTCAATAAATGGAAATTCAGAGAGATTAATTTAACCAGGGTGACCAACAAGGAGGTGACAGCATACACTATGCAAGAAGTATACACAGAGTAGTGTAGGAGCATATAACCCTAAACTGGGGGTGAGGTGGGATAAGGAGTTATCAGGGAAAGCTTTTTGGAGGACTTGACAACTGAGCTGAGTTTTTATGGAAGAGTAGAAATTAGCATGAACCAATATCATGCTAATAAAGAAGCAAAGGAAGTGTGATCTACAGGCAAAAGCACAGAGGTACAGGAAGTAATGGTATGTTGGGGAATACCCTGTTGACTGGAGCTTAGAGTGCAAGGAGAGGAGTGCTAGGGAGGTGAGGTTGGAGGGTTTGGCAGCATTGACTTGCTTCAAGGTTCTTAAAAGCTGAAATAGATATAAAATGCAACTAAGAGTGGCTTGGATTATTATTACCTAGTGTGTTAATCTCAAATTTTGAAATCTATAGCATCTATAGGACTGGTGTTACTAATCTTACACTCGATCTGTTACTGTTCTTATACTAGATCTATTAGTCCAGTGTTTAAGGGAGTGCTGCAAATTTCTAGGTCAGGACAGGACTCAGATGTACATTATTAATGCCTATTTCAGTTCTGACCTTCTCATATGAAACCTTACAAGACCTGGGATAGGAAGAGATTGTTCTGGAAGTTATAGGAATATGAGCTGTATTCTGTTTAACAAACAGTATGGAAATTTATCACCCTTCTAGCATATTTATTTCAGAGACAAATTTTTATCATTGCTTCATTTATTTCATAAGATCCACAAGTAGGGAACCTCAGTAGACATTGCTCTGAGTATATGGTCTGAGTTTGCAGTACCTCTTTTGCCTCCATTAGATTTATTAGGTCCTCGATAGATAAATCAGGGAATAACTAGATGGATTCATTTTTTAAAGACATGAAAGAGTGATACCATACATACTCCACCTTAAAGGTCAACCTTAGAGTATCATTTTTTTTATTTTTAATGAATGTATAATTTTTAAATTTCATGTTTATTTTTCCTAAGCTTTTACACTATATTGCTTAATTCCAGCTTTGAATGATATGATAAAAGAGTTTATCTCCATGGGAAGTTTGGTTGCACTGATTGCCACAAGTCAGTCTCAACAATCTCTACATCCTTTACTTGTTTCTGCTCAAGGAGTTCACATATTTCAGTGCGTCCAACACATTCAGCCTCCTAATCAGGTAATATACTACTTGTAAGGATTATTGAATTATGTCCCTTTTATAGAAATTATTTTTCAATTTTATTAGTAATTTGTGGCTTTAAACTTATGGTTCTATTAATGATTTTAAGGATATGTAAGTCAACATTTGGTGCATATTGTGCTAGAGGCATAAATTATAATTTATAGCCACCTGAAATGTTAGTATGCACTTTCCAAAAAAATGACTTTTTTGAAAATGGTATTTCTTTGAATGAGAAAGAACAGAGAGAAATAGATAGATGGCTTTTAAACACTTCATTAATTAAACTTTTTTTTTGCCACCATCACATAATGGCACTTAGTCCCCTTTGGGAACTCATGAGGGTTTTAGTGGCAGTGAGCTGAAAGAAATATGTTCCAGGACTAGCAAACATATTTTAAATTCTTTAAAATTTTCACTTAGCATCTACCCTAAATATTCAGACCCTGTGCTAGTTAACTGCTATTGAAGAATAAAGGTATTATATCTATTATTAAGGATAATAGGATGGTATTTGAGATATTGGCCATTGAATATGTTTTTAGAAATAAGTCTTATAGGAACCAAAAGAAAAATTCTTAAAGGAACCATATATTACTAAAAATGCTTCTTATTGGAGAAAGAAATGACAATCATTTATTAATGTGATTTTTTCACAACTTTATTGAGATATAATTTAAGTACAACAAACTCACATAAGTGTACAATTTGATCAGTTTTAACATATGTAGATGCCATGAAACCATCACCACAATTAAGGAAACAAACATTTTCATCACTCCAGAAGTCTCCTAGCCCTTTTACTACCCATTCCTCCCCTGCTCCATCCCCAGACAACTACCAATTTGCTTTCTGTCACTATAGATTTGTCAACCTGATTTTCTCCAAATATACATTCTAAAATACACAGTTGAATACAATTGGAAATTTGAATTTTGTGCTTTTTCTTTAGGAACAAAGATGTGAAATTCTGTGTAATGTAATAAAAAATAAACTGGACTGTGATATAAGCAAGTTCACCGACCTTGACCTGCAGCATGTCGCTAAAGAAACTGGAGGGTTTGTGGCTAGAGATTTTACAGTACTTGTGGATCGAGCCATACATTCTCGACTCTCTCGTCAGAGTATATCCACCAGAGAAAGTATGTTTTACTATTAAAACCTGAACTTGGAATCTTCTATTGTGGAGAAATGTAATTGTAGCAAGACAAGAATTAAATATATTCCATTTGTAGTATTTGAATAAGCAGTTATTTGAGTAGAAAATCAATGTTTCCAGCTAAGATGATGGCATATTTTAAAAATTCATATAGTGAAATATAACTAGTAAAAGAAGTTTTGTTTATTTTTAAACAGAATTAGTTTTAACAACGTTGGACTTCCAAAAGGCTCTCCACGGATTTATTCCTGCGTCTTTGCGAAGTGTCAACCTGCATAAACCTAGAGACCTGGGTTGGGACAAGATTGGTGGATTACATGAAGTTAGGCAGATACTCATGGATACTATCCAGTTACCTGCCAAGGTATGTTTAAAAAAAAAAGAAAAGAAAAAGTGAATACTTACTCCCAGAAGAACCACTGTATTATTGGCTTTGGCTTTATGTGTTAGCTTGCCCAATCTCCATGTGAGTCAACAAGTGTTTACCGAGTTACCAAATAAATATCTAACGCTATTTTAGGTACTTTAACAAATTTTTATTTTATTAATTAATTTTTTATCAGAGTTGAGACCTCACTCTGTCATCTAGGCTGGAGTACACGCACAGCTCACTGCAACCTCAAACTCCTGGGCTCAAGCAATCCTCCTGCCTCAGCCTCCCCAGTAGCTAGAACTACAGGCATGAACCACCATGCCCGGCTAACTCTTTAATTTTTGTAGAGACGGAGTCTTGCTATGTTGCCCAGGCTGACAGATTTTAATGTGTATGATGCAGTCGTTGACCATAAGAAGCTTATAATAGAAAGCTGAGGTGATAGTTACAGTAAATACATTTTGATGTATAATTCTGTTTGCGTTAATCATTCAAATTGTAGTAAAGCAAGATGGACTGTCTGCTGGGATTTGAGCAGAAATGGATAAGAATAAACTAGGAGGTAGAAGAGTTATCAAGGTTCACAGGACTGATGGGTGAAGCTAGATTTCCAGACCCAGGATGTCAGTCCTTGAAAAGCAGAGTTGGCAGGCATAGACAAGGCAGAGAGCAGGATAAAGGAGACAAATGTAGATTGTTCTTCAGAAGATCAGATGGTAGAGTCTAGGAGGTAGTGTGTTTTAATCAGAGATCTGAGAGGCAAAGATCATTGCATGAGATCAGGGACCCATGCAAAGGAGTGAGAAAAAAAAATGGGTAAGGACCCTGCTGCATGGCAACTCCTGGGAACAGTGGCCACTGGGGCCTGGGACATGTTGATTGCAGCCCAGGACTATTAAAACCAGTGTGAGAGAACATGGGTACGGAAGTACTAGCTAGCAGGATCATGACCCCGTTGCTGGGATGGGGCATCGAGCATTAGTACGTGGAGATTCAGTACATCCAGATACAGTACATGGAGACTATATGCGTAACTGCTGACTTTGGGCTTCTTTCTGATTGGAGCAGAGGTAGAGGTGAGTGGGAATATTCTCAATAGAGGGAACTAAATAGGCATACCTAATAAAGGAGACCAAGATATTGCAGACAGTAGCCTCAAGTTTGGCTCACCTGTTCAAAATTTCTCTTGTTCTCGAGCAGTGGTGCCTTAAAAGCTAATTTGAGAAGCAGTTGATTATTTGTTCAGCCTGGAGACTCTTGGGATATTTTACTATCTTTGATTGAATAGATTTAAATGTACACAGCTCTTATAACTTGCCCCATGAAGCATATCCATGAAAGGCACTGTACTTGTTAAAAGATTGGTTTGTACTTTTTAAATGTAGTACTTTTAATAAAACAGGAAAAATTGAAGTTCTGATGCAGTTATATGCATTTTATATAGAATGTGTTTTTTTTTTTTTTTTTTTTTTTTTTTGAGACGGAGTCTTGCTCTGTCGCCCAGGCTGGAGTGCAGTGGCGCGATCTCGGCTCACTGCAAGCTCCGCCTCCCGGGTTCCCGCCATTCTCCTGCCTCAGCCTCTCCGAGTAGCTGGGACTACAGGCGCCCGCCACCACGCCCGGCTAATTTTTTGTATTTTTAGTAGAGAAGGGGTTTCACCGTGGTCTCGATCTCCTGACCTCGTGATCTGCCCACCTCAGCCTCCCAAAGTGCTGGGATTACAAGCGTGAGCCACCGCGCCCGGCCTTAGAATGTGTTCTTAGTTGGAAAAAATTTGTAGTCGTTCCTTTGAGTTCATTTATAGTTTTTAGTAGAAACTGTATTTTCTACTGTTGTACTTGCTGTTACTAAAGAAAAGTGGTCGTGATTACCATCTGAATATTTTTTTCTATACATTGATCTTTAGCTGCTACTTAGTCATTTCTGTTTAGACTTGAGCTCTTTTTCATATTTTTTTTTTTTGTTTCTCAGTATCCAGAATTATTTGCAAACTTGCCCATACGACAAAGAACAGGAATACTGTTGTATGGTCCGCCTGGAACAGGAAAAACCTTACTAGCTGGGGTAATTGCACGAGAGAGTAGAATGAATTTTATAAGTGTCAAGGTATGTTGCCCACTTATCTTCTTTTTTTATTGAGGTACAATTTACATAAATGCAGTTACCCATTTTAAAGTGTAAATTCACTGGCATTTAGTGCATTCACAATGTTATGCAACCACCACCTCCCTCTAATTTCAAAACTTTTTCATTCCACTCCTCCTTCTGCTCATCCCCTGGCAACCATTAATCTGCTTTTTGTCTCTGTGGATTTGCCTTTTCTGTATATTTCATATAAAAGAAATCATGCAATATGTGACCTTTTTGTGTCTGGCTTCTTTCACTTATGTAATGTTTTCATGGTTCATCCAGGTGGTAGCATGTATCAGTACTTCATTCCTTTGCATGACTGAATAATGTTACCATACTTTGTTTATCCACTTATCACTGGTGAACATTTGAATTGTTTCTACCTTTTGACTATTATGAATAATGTTGCTGTAAATATTCATGTACAAATTTCTCCATGGATATGTTTTCATTTCTCTTGGGTATAAACTGAGGAGTAGAATTGTTGGGTCTTAGGGTAATTCTCTAACTTTTCAAAGAACCACCAAACTGTCTTTCACACCAACTGCACCATTCCCACTAGCAATGTGGGGGGTTCCTGATTCTCCACATCTTTACCAACACCATTATGTTTCTTGATTGTGGGCTAGTCTCACATTTGGAAAGCTAGTAGGAGCAGCGATCCATCTATTAAAAGTTGTGTGAAATTGAGTAATGAGCCACCTCTCTCTTGTAGGGCTTATTATCTTCTTGCTTAAGGCAAACCATTCTTAAAGGGAGTAGACAACTAGAGGCTGGAGACCATACTGAGGCAGGAAGCTGGGGTTTTTATGGTTCTGTTACTTTTGACTGTATCTCACCATTGCTTGTGTCAAAGTGAGACTAGGTCTAAGTTTTTTTCAGGTATAAGGTGAGTGTGGTAATTAAGGGGCATGCTAGCAGATCATTTTGGGTAGTGCTTCACAGTCCACCACTGGTGTGTCATTGTGGTCGCAGATCCAGTATCTTAGCTGTATAATTTCAGCACATCAGCAATATTAGTTTAACAAAGGGCAGTTAGATTCCAAGACAAAGGAATCGTGTATTATTCTAGCCTTATTCAAACTTGATTTATATATCAGTTTAGTAATTTATTTATTTGTTTCTATATTTATTTTTATTTTTTTGAGATGGAGTCTCACTCTATTGGCCAGGCTGGAGTGTAGTGATGCAATCTTGGCTTACTGCAACCTCTGCCTCCTGGGTTCAAGCTATTCTCCTGCCTTAGCCTCCCGAGTAGCTGGAATTACAGGCTAATTTTTGTGTTTTTAGTAGAGATGGGGTTTCACCATGTTGGCCAGGCTGGTCTTGAAGTCCTGACCTCGAGTGATCTGCCCATCTTGGCCTCCCAAAGTTCTGGGATTACAGGCGTGAGCCACCACGCCCAGCTCAGTTTAGTAATGTATAACTGGGTTTTACCCAGTTGTAAATTACTCTTTTATCATGTTTTTTTGTGAACCGGCAATGATGGAGAAACTAAAAGTGCCAGGCTGTTGCCTTGTTCCTATTATTTTGCCTTAGTTATTTTTTATTTATTTTTTTTTCTGAGACTGAGTCTTGTTGTGTTACCAGGCTAGAGTGGAGTGGCATGATCTCGGCTCACTGCAACCTCCACCTCCTGGGTTCAAGCGATTCCTGCCTCAGCCTCCCGAGTAGCTGGGATTACAGGCACCTGCCACCGCACCCAGTGAATTTTTGTATTTTTAGTAGAGACAAGATTTTACCATGTTGGCCAGGCTGGCCTTGACCTCCTGACCTTGTGATCCACCAGCTTCGGCCTCCCAAAGTGCTGGGATTACAGGCGAGAACCACCGTGCCCAGCCTTGCCTTAGCTATTTCTTGTTCCCTCCTCTAGTCCTATAGTTCTGTGACTGTATTGAGGAAATGTAATTAAATATTATGTTAATAGATATCTATGTGGTTGAATATTAGAAATTCCTTATTTTGGTCACATATCCTGATCAGTAGTTGGTCTTTTGGAGATAGTGATTTTTCACTAGAGATGACTTTAGGACCTATTCAGTTTTTTTTTTAAGATCCCAATTTAAGGAAAGACTATTCTCATTATTGATTTTGCTATATGCAGGGAAGTTTATTTCGAAAGGTTTTTCAGTTGGCTTTTAGGGAAGATCATATATTCTCTCTCTTTTTTTTTTGGCCTTTTCCCACATGTTCTAAAAATGATATATTCTTTAACTCCTATGCAAATAAATTGTTTCAGTAATTGAAGATGGTGATTAAAGTCATATCTCTGCACATTTTTTTAAATTTGAGATAGATGGGACTTTGTCCCTTCTTACACCATTCACTTATTCACTTGGAAAAACGATTATCTCATACTTATGTGGCAGACACTGTTTCTGGCACAAGGGATTCAGCAGTGAACAAAACTACCTTTTTGGAGTTTACATTCTACTAGTGGAGAGCAACAATAAGCAGATAGACATTCAGTGTATAATTCCCTGTCAGATGGTGGTGGTAAGTCCTATGTAGGAAGAAAAGCAGGAGGCTTAGAGTAACTGGAGTGAGTCATAGATGGACTTGTCAGGAAAGGGTTTCTGAAGAGGTGGTATTTGGGCAGAGATCTAAATAAAATGAAGCGACAAGCCATGAGAATATCCAGGGGAAAATGTTCTGGGCAGAAGCATCAAGCATAGAACTTGTGGTATGATATTTATTCTAGCACACATTAATTTAAAAAATGTATAAAAGACATCCATTTAATCATATTAAAGATTTCCATGATTCATTTAGACTTAGTCAGAAACCAAATTTATATTTTCTTTTTAAATAATTTTATCTCAATAATTTTATTTTACCCAATAGGGGCCAGAGTTACTCAGCAAATATATTGGAGCAAGTGAACAAGCTGTTCGGGATATTTTTATTAGGTTGGTATCCTATGAACGTTTTTAAAGTAACTGACTCTGTTATTATTTATAAATCAGTGTTTTGGTCTTGTTTTTTGAAGAACTGATATTTGAAACCTGTGGTTTATGTGAATTATTAATAAGCTAGAGGACGTGGATTCTCTTTCATCAAATAATACAAAACATTTTAGATATTAAATTTTGGAAATTATTTGGTTTTGTATTTACAATAGAAATACTCCTCAAAGTGGAATCGAAGTGGTTATTCAAAGAAACCTCAGAGTAGATTCTTATATGAAGCAAATAATTGCCCCTAATTTATCTCTAAATTTTGTAAGTTCTAAATTCTTTTTTCCCCCAGTTTCTAATTTATCTCTTATAAATCAAGATTCCACCTGGCCAATTTAATTTCAGTGAGTGTAACTATTTTGCATATATTAAAAAACTGTATATGAATACAGAAGATGGTATTTAAGGATGAAAATAATTATTCAAATGTGATAGCATTATGGGGAGTTTTAAAAGTTACTGTTTTATTCTTCCAAAAATTTTATTATAAAGTATACAGTTAAGAGAATATACATAAAATACTTATGCAGCTTAAGGAAGAATAATAAAATGAATACTTCATGTATTCACCACCGAGTTTACCAGGAAAAAGAATAAACAAAATAAACCTCTTCCACGTAATTCCTGGGTTAAAGAGAAGTTACAGTGGAAAATATTTGGGAGCAAATGATAATGAAAATACTATCCATTAAAATTGTTAGATGTTGCAAAACTGATTTCAAGGAAAATTTACAGCCTTAAATGTTTAGAAAAGAAAAAAGGTTGAAAGTTAACCACTTATGTATCTATCTCATGAAATTAGGAAAATTATAGATATAAACTAAAAAATAGGTTAAAAGGGAAATAATAAAGATAAGAATGAAGTTTAATGAAACACAAAACAGAGAAGCTCACAAAGCCAAGATTTATTTTCTGAACACCGAGTACAATTGACAAATCTCTAGCAAGTTTGATTAAGAAAAAAGAAAGCATGGGCCAGGCACGGTGGCTCACGCTTGTAATCCCAGCACTTTGGGAGGCCGAGGCGGGCAGATCTTGAGGTCAGGAGATCGAGACCATGGTGAAACCCCGTCTCTACTAAAAATACAAAAAATTAGCCGGGCGTGGTGGCGGGCGCCTGTAGTCCCAGCTACTCGGAGAGGCTGAGGCAGGAGAATGGCGTGAACCCGGGAGGCGGAGCTTGCAGTGAGCCGAGATTACGCCACTGCACTCCAGCCTGGGCGACAGAGCGAGACTCCATCTCAAAAAAAAAAGAAAAAAGAAAACATGAATAAACAATTTTAGGGATAAAAAGGGAAACATAGCTAAAGATATGCCAGAAATGTAAAAGATAATAAGGGAATATTATGAAAATATTCATGCCAATTAGGTGACATAGACAAAAATAAAACTGACCAAAATTGAGCAAAAAAGAAAATCTGAGTAGTCCTATAACTTAGTAAAAATTGAGTTAGAAAAGATAAAAAAATCTTTACACAAATCAAACATCAGACTCAGTTTTCTACGAGAGTTTTGCCAAACACTCAAGTAGCAGATAATTCTGGTCTATTTTTGGCCCCAGAAGATACATTTTACTTGCCATGTGTTTAATGAGATAGCTGTTGGTTTTTTTCAATCACCATGACAGGTGTTTTATATTAGGTGTTATTCTCGAGACATCTAGTCCACCTGTTGCCAGAGATGGAATTAATATTCACTTCTTTTGAATTAAAATTTGTTAATTAATAAAACTAAAAGTCAAAGTTCAAATTATTAAAAAAGTAAAAGAAATAAAATATATTTTATAGAGAGTCCTTACAAAACAGTACCAACATAATGAGCTTTCCAAATTTTGAATGGGCAAAATAAATGAATAGGCATTTCACAAAAGGGTGGCCAGTAAGTATATATTAATATAAAAATGAAAATGATTACTTGTAATAGGAATCAAAAGTGTTTGACTTATTGACTAAGAGTCAGTTTTTGTTTTGATCCCTGTTAGTCTATCCAGAAGGCATGGGTCTTTTTTTTTTTTGAGACGGAGTCTTGCTCTGTCGCCCAGGCTGGAGTGCAGTGGCGCGATCTCGGCTCACTGCAAGCTCAGCCTCCCGGGTTCACGCCATTCTCCTGCCTCAGCCTCTCCAAGTAGCTGGGACTACAGGCACCCGCCACCACGCCCGGCTAATTTTTTGTATTTTTAGTAGAGACGAGGTTTCACCATGGTCTCGGTCTCCTGACCTCGTGATCCGCCCGCCTTGGCATCCCAAAGTGCTGGGATTACAAGCGTGAACCACGGCGCCCGGCCAGAAGGCATGGGTCTTAATAAACACCTTGATCTCAACAGTTTACTGAATACAAGGGTAATTTCATATGCCTTGCCTTCTTTAAGGGTTTGTTGTAAAGATTAAAATAAATACATAAATATATATAAATACATTTATATGTATTTATATGTGATTACATACAACTTGCCTTCTTTAAGGGTTTGTTGTAAAAATTAAAAGAAGTACATAAATATATATAAATACATAAAATAAATACATTCATATATATATATGAAATCACTTTGCCAACTATGAAGCCTGATTCAAATATGAAATGTTGTTTGTTTTTCCCAGAGCACAGGCTGCAAAGCCCTGCATTCTTTTCTTTGATGAATTTGAATCCATTGCTCCTCGGCGGGGTCATGATAACACAGGAGTTACAGACCGAGTAGTTAACCAGTTGCTGACTCAGTTGGATGGAGTAGAAGGCTTACAGGGTAATAATTATAAATACAGAAATAGAATGTTATAACAAAATGTCATCATGTCATCAGATTTTGGTAAAAAATGTTCTTTTTTCCTCTAGGTGTTTATGTATTGGCTGCTACTAGTCGCCCTGACTTGATTGACCCTGCCCTGCTTAGGCCTGGTCGACTAGATAAATGTGTATACTGTCCTCCTCCTGATCAGGTGACAATTTCATATTTAGAGTCCAAAACCCAACAAATGCTACACTCTTTCCTTGTGAGCTTTACTTCTGCCAGGTAATGGCAATTGTCCTTAGAAGACCAGCTTTCTTAGGGAAAAGCTTTAGCCACTGTTTGCTCAAAGCATAAAAAGATTCTGAATTAGATGCAAAGCCTTTTTTTGGCCCAGTGCAAGTCTGAAAACTTTGTAATCCTTCTGTGTTGGCTGATTGGGGAAAAAAAAAATGCAAGAAACCTAATGTATTATATTTTCACATTCTCTTCTGTTCAAAGATTACATACTTCCATTATCCTGTCAAAAAAACTCTGATACAGAATCAAGCATGTGAATCGTAAGCATGTAAGCAGGTTTCATAGAGATAATTTTTCAACTCTTCCTTGTCCTGTGTTGTTCCAACTCTTATTCTCCAATTTAGAAGCAAACAAATAAATGAATGAAAGAACAGATAGACAAATGAATAGTCAAAGGTATAAAGTATCTGAATATATGTTACATGTAGCTATTATTTAAATTATTTAGATTCTCCTTTTGAAATACCTTCTTGGCACACTTGCCTAAATCTAGAAAATAAGCACTGTGTGAATAAGAAATTATTTACACTGAATATTTTGTAGGATTTTGGTTTTTTGTTTTTCAGACAAGGTCTTACTTTGTCACCCAGGCTGGAGTACAGTGGTACGATCACAACTCACTGCAGCCTCTATGTCCCAGGCTCAAGCAATCTTCCCACCTCAGCCTCCCGAGTAGCTGGGACCACAGGCACACGCTACCACACCCAGATAATTTTATTATTAATTTTTGTGTAGAGATGGGGTCTCCCTGTGTTGCCCAGGCTTTCTTGAACTCCAGGGCTCAAGTGATCCTCCTGCCTCAACCTCCCAAAGTGTTGGGATTACAGGCGTGAGCCACCATGCCCAGCCTTAAGAGTGTTTGATTTTCATTCATTTTCCTATATATATTATTTCTGTTGGGGAAAAAGTTCCAAGGAAGATAAATAGTAGGCTGTTGGTACATTTCTCAACTTACTTATAAAGGTTTTTAGATATATAAGGTTAATTTATGAAGAAAATCATAAGATACACAATTTAAGATAATATTTTTAATTTTATTTTTTATTTGTTAAATAAATTTTTCTCCCTTCAGGTGTCACGTCTTGAAATTTTAAATGTCCTCAGTGACTCTCTACCTCTGGCAGATGATGTTGACCTTCAGCATGTAGCATCAGTAACCGACTCCTTTACTGGAGCTGATCTGAAAGCTTTACTTTACAATGCCCAGTTGGAGGCCTTACATGGAATGCTGCTCTCGAGTGGACTCCAGGCAAGTTATATGAGGAAGTTGTTATGACATTTTATGAGTGATAAAAGAAGTACAATGTCAAAATTTCCACCTTAAAAAAATGCTATTTTTTAAACAACTTTGGTAAAACTGTATAGAAACATAAATTTACCTTTAGTTGAATGTTCCATAGTTGGAATATGGGTTTTGCAAAGAATTTATGATTATGAAGAGTTTGATGTCTGTTTCCTTAACATTACCTTAATATTGGCAAAAACATGTTGGTGTTTGCAAGGATATTATTTAAATTGGGATACCATGAATTAAATACTACAAACAGAAAAATAATTAGGGTTTTTAGTTTGTTTGTACTTTAACTTTTAAAAAATAATCAGTTAAAGTTGTTGTTTTGAAGCTCAAATTGTCCCAATCTGGCCAATAGGAGCCCCTTTTGTATGGCTCCTGTATCTTTATGACATGTCCTCATCGTTACTGAATCACTTCCTCACTTCCAGATACAGTAAGTTATTCTTGGCCAGGTGCAGTGGCTCACGCCTGTAATCCCAGCACTTTGGCAGGCCAAGGCAGGAGGATCATTTGAGCCTAGTTTGAGACCAAATTATGGTTGCACAAACTGTACCTACTATGGACAACAGAGTGGGATCTTGTCTCTACGAAAAATTTAAAAATTAGCTGGGCATGGTGGTGCATACCTGTAGTCCTAGCTTCTTGGGAGAGGCTGTGGCAGGAGGAACACTTGAGTAAATCCAGGATGCAGTGAGCCATGATTGTGCCACTGCACTCCAGCATGGATGACCGAATGAGACCCTGCCCCAAAAAAAGAAAAATATTCTTGGTTTATCTTGTACTTTCTGTATTCCAGCCCTAGCATCAGCCTTTTCTCTAAAGATAGTATTATGATTTTAATATTTACAGTAGATATTTGAACTGTTACATTATACACTTTACCATATATTTTCTAGGAAGGATTATTCTATTACTCTTCTTTACCACATTTGGTTGGAATGTCTACAGAGCCTACAGTTTCTAAATCAGAAACTCCCTAAGTTTTTGCTATTTTGGCAAGCCATTGAAGTTCTCCCCTCTCCCTTTGCTACCAGAAAGGTGTGTATTTGTAGAGCTCTCTATAATGAGAAAGCACTCTATAACATGGTTGATTCATCATTTTGGAGTAGAAAAGTAGGAATGGAAAGTCAGAGACATAAAAATAAAGCCCAGAGGTCTGAGTCTTAGCTTCATTACAGACTTTCTTGGGGGATGGTTGGTAAATTATCTACACATTCTATCTTGTCTTTATATTTTAATAGTTAAACTTTTGCCATGTGCCTCAAAACCATTAGAGAATTAATGAGCTTTTTGAAAAATGCTTCTAAGTTTCTTGTATTGCTCTAATAGAATGCTATCTATGTTATTATTTATTTCTGACACTAAAATTGTTTACATCTTTAAACTGGTTGTCCTTTTGTGTATTTTAGGATGGAAGTTCCAGCTCTGATAGTGACCTAAGTCTGTCTTCAATGGTCTTTCTTAACCATAGCAGTGGCTCTGATGATTCAGCTGGAGATGGAGAATGTGGCTTAGATCAGTCCGTTGTTTCTTTAGAGATGTCCGATATCCTTCCAGATGAATCAAAATTCAATATGTACCGGCTCTACTTTGGAAGCTCTTATGAATCAGAACTTGGAAATGGAACCTCTTCTGATTTGGTATCTTGTGCAGTCATCATTATGCAGTTCTGAAATATAAAGCTATATGTTGGTGTAAAGTTAGAGTGATTTCTCTCCTAACCAGCCCCACATATTCTTCCTGGTTGGTTGGTTCTTCAGTAAAATAGTCTTGTTTCTTGCTTACACTAATTGGTAATTTGCATTCCTTGTTAAGATTTTTAAGAGAGGGCTGGGAGCAAGGAACCAAAGTAGCGTGTGGTTGTGATTACCTTTGGTTTCTTTGAGGTTTCTCTTACCTAGTGGCTTTAAAACATCTTTAGGAGCAGTTCCATTTTATAGTAAACTTAAATTCTGTTATCATGAACAGTTGAGGATAATGAATAATTTGATACAGTAATGTAAGAAATTCCTGAAAACACAATGTTATCTGTGATACTTTTGCTGCAAAGTAAGCACAATGAAGTGTACTAATGTTTCAACAGGAAAGTGTTTTAAATGTGGGCAGTATCACTGTTCTACTAGCATTCAACATCTCTTCTAAAAATTAATAGTGGTTAACTGTAATTTTATTGGTACATGTAACATTTGTACATATGTTTGGTTATCTATATGTTTCCTGGTTTTTTGTACATTTGCTTTATTAATTTAGGCTTTTTTTTTTTGAGACAGTCTCACTCTATTGCCCAGACTAGAGTGCAGTGGCACAATTATGGCTCACTGCAGCCTTGACCTCCTGGGCTTAGGTGATTCTCCTCAGCCTCCTGAGTAGCTGGGACTACAGACACATGCCACTATGCCCAGCTAATTTTTGTATGTTTTATAGAGACGAGGTTTCACCATATTGTCCAGGCTGGTCTCAAACTCCTGGGCTCAAGCGATCTGCCTGCCTTGACCTCCCAAAGTGCTAGGATTACAGGTGTGAGCCACGATGCCTAGCCTAACTCAGACTTTAAAAATATAAAAGCAATTCATTTTTATTCCCAAGAATAATAAGGTGGTGGTTTAATTTTAGTCTTTAATTCTGTTTTTAATTTATTCTATCTAGAAATGTCCCAGAAACTTAGTATAACTTGACTTTCTGAAAATGAAGAAACCTGTCCTTCGGCATTAGTGTGTTGGATTTAAGCTACAAAGTTAAGAAAACCTACCCTGTGTTATGGCAATTTTCACTTGATGGTGGTTGTATAACACAGGTATCAGTGAGCCTTGATAGAAGATGAACAACTTTTCAACTTGCTTAATTTCAGTTAATTAACATGTATACTTATCTATGTTAATGTTTTATTGCTTAAAATGTTTAATTTTTATCTTTGGTAAACACATAGTTTTTTCTCTCCCCCTCTTCCTTCCATCTTTCATTACTACAATTTACCGTGCAGAGCTCACAATGTCTCTCTGCACCAAGCTCCATGACTCAGGATTTGCCTGGAGTTCCTGGGAAAGACCAGTTGTTTTCACAGCCTGCAGTGTTAAGGACAGCTTCACAAGAGGGTTGCCAAGAACTTACACAAGAACAAAGAGATCAACTGAGGGCAGATATCAGTATTATCAAAGGCAGATACCGGAGCCGAAGTGGAGTATGGCTTTTTCCCCCTCATTATAATTGTTAAAACTTCTTAAAAATTGTTTCACCCTTTTGATATGTATTTCTTTGACTTACAAATGAGCTATATTTATAAACAAGGGACTAGAACACATTAACTCAGTCATGGTTATGTGCTTCCTTGCTTTCAATGTTTCATTATCTTATAAGGAAGAGAATGTATGGTCTCTTGAAAAAACTGACAAAAAGAAATAACAACTGGACTACCACATTTTTTTTCACATCCTTAATTTAACTCTTTGTCAATTTCTTTTTTTACTTAAGGAGGATGAATCCATTAACCAACCAGGACCAATCAAAACCAGACTGGCTATTAGTCAGTCACATTTAATGACTGCACTTGGTCACACAAGACCATCCATTAGTGAAGATGACTGGAAGAATTTTGCTGAGCTGTAAGTAACAGATTCTGCTTTGGAAGTACAGCTACTATTACAAGTGACATAGTGTTACACTTAAACCTTTAAAGTTCGTGTTTAAAATAAAAATATTTTGAATATTTAAAAGCCAATTCAAAAAATATGTCATAGCTATGCATTAAAAAACCCCAAAATGTCAGAAGTACAGAAGTCAAAATTGAGTTTTCATTAACCAGTTCATTTGATTATATTTGAATTATTCATAATAGACTCATTTAATTTTAGTAACTTTGGGCTGGGTGCAGTGGCTCATGCCTGTAATCCCAGCACTTTGGGAGGCCAAGGCAGGTGGATCACCTGAGGTCAGGAGTTCGAGGCCAGCCTGACCAACATGGGGAAACCCCATCTCTACTAAAAATACAAAAATTAGCCAGGTGCGGTGGCATGCACCTGTAGTCCCAGCTACTTGGGAGGCTGAGACAGGAGAATTGCTTGAACCCAGGAGGTGGAGGTTGCAGCGAGCCGAGATTGCACCACTGCACTCCATCCAGCCTGGGTGACAGAGCAAGACTGTGTCTCAAAAAAAAAAAAAAAAAAAAAAAAAAAATTTAGTAACTTTGAAGAAATAAGAAGGAAAATTAAAAGTTCAAAGTGATTCTAATGTATAGCTTATAAAATTTTGTCATAAAATACCTGTTTTGCCTTCAAAATAATTTATATTAATATTTTATTGATCTCAAGAACATTTAAATACATTCAGATTTATTCATTTGTGGACCACATTTGTTATACATTGGATTTAAAGGATCCTTGCAATTGAGTTTATGGCCACCTATGAATCTGAGACCTATGGACTGGGAACCATTCTAGATCAATGATTCAGTGTAATTCAATTTAAGAGATGTTTATTCCTGGTCTTTAGAAGCTGCTGCCTTTTGTTGTCTAATTTTGCAGTACTTTGGAGTATGTATGTATGTGTATATACGTTAGTGTTATGTATTTATTAAAGAAGAATCAGAAAACAAACAGAGGTAAGGAAAAATAAGGAAACAAATTTCTGTTAACCCCACCACCTCCCAAAGCATACTTGTTTATATGTTTATATATGTTTTCCTATTATGGTAAGAACAGTCTGTACATATTGCTATATAGCAGTCCCCCTTTATCCATATACATCCTGAAAATTGTTTTACATTTTAAATGTTAACAACTACTTTATTGTTTTTAAATGTCATTTTATAGTGTAGCTATGCCACAATATCCAATTTTTAGACATTTAAATTGCTCCCAGGCAATGTGGTAATGAACATTCTTGCAGCTGAATATATGCACATATCTAATTGTTTCACTGGGACAGAGGTGGAATTGTTGCGTAACAGGGAGCTCACATTTTTGAAGGCTTTTGAAATGTATTGCCAAATTGCCTGCCAGATATACTGCACCATCACTAACATTGTGTGTTGCAGTATTTTTCTAAACTTGGCCCTTTTGATTTTAGAAAAATGATATCTTAATAATTTACATTTCTTTAAGTGTAGAAGTTACAATTTTTCATATTATTCATTGTCATTTGTATTTTATCTTTTCTAACTTGTCTCTTCATCCCCTTTGCTCCGTTTTCTATTGGAGTGCAACTTTATTTGTTAATTTCTGTGACTGGCATTTTTTTTTTCTAGTTTGTTTGTTATTTCCCGTTCATTTCTTAAAATATAATTGTGTTTGCCAACAATCCATTATCATCTTTTGTTTTGTAATGGTAGTATTAATACATATTAAATTATCATCTCTTTCTTTTTTCAGATATGAAAGCTTTCAAAATCCAAAGAGGAGAAAAAATCAAAGTGGAACAATGTTTCGACCTGGACAGAAAGTAACTTTAGCATAAAATATACTTCTTTTTGGTTTGGTTCTGTTAAGTTTTTTGATGGCCTGTCCATACGTTGTAACAGGAAAAAAATGGTGTCTATAAATTTCTTCTTAATTTAACAAATTTGGTTAATTTATAAAATCACAGATGATTGGTAAATGCTATAATTATGTAATGAGCAGGATTGAGATTAATACTGTAGCATAAATTGGGACATTTATAACAGATTACATATTTTATTTCCTAAAATCTAAATTCAGTCTTTAATGAAATGGTATTAGCCAAATGGTGGAACTAATTTATTTCTTTTGAGGAAAAGATAATAAAGAATGTAATTAAATTTAAATTTCTTGGAATTCCCAGTTGTATATTCATCACCTTTGTAGCATTTGACAAATTTTATGCTTAGCAGCTTCTTCACTGTTTTGAAATAAAATATCCTATAACCTACTGATACAATTATCTGTTCTTTCTTTGTATATCAAAAATGTGAAATTTACACATAATTCAAATACATTTAGTTATCCGCTCAACCAGAAATGAAATCACATCCCCCTACTATGCTACGTCCAGCTCCAAGCCCAAGATATTTAAATGACATCCATTCCTCTCCTAGTTCCAGTTATGATTTTATCTTGATATTCTCTCATATATAAACTAAATTATAAAGTTAGTTAGCCACCATCAATACAATCTGTGTATCTAATATGTATATAGTAATGGGGTAATAACTATATAGTAATGGGGTAAGTGAACAGCAAAAAGGAGAACATTAATTAAAATATACAAATAAGCCTGGGCAACATAGTGAGACCCCATCTCTTAAAAAAAAAATAATAGCCATGCATGATGGTATGCCTCTAGTCCCAGCTACTTGGGAGGCTGAGGTAGGAGGATCACTTGATCCCAGGAGGTTCAAGGTTCTAAACCAGCAAAGCTCAGAATCCCAGGGGATAGAAACAAAGACTTTGTGGATCACTAGTATAAAACTGAGATGCATCACCCTGTACTGCACTTTGTTTCTCAGTTATTTGATGTAATCACTGAGCTGACATACCTGCCCGCTTTTCCCCATAAAGTGAGTTTCATGATCAGAAGCAATGTCTATGGGATAGCATAACAATGTAAAAACCATTTAGTAAGTTCATGAAAGGTGGTGGTGGTAAAAGTTTGGAGAACATACAAAACAAATACAATTCCAAGGTGTGTCCCCTCCAGGAAGGACAAATTGCTGCCTGCTCTGTGATAGAAGAGGATCAGATGTAATCATCAGCCTGCCCTCAGACTTGGGCTGGTCTCTCCTGGGTGTGGACTTGCCTGGTTGGTCACTGCTGCTGACAGGCTGTCAATATAGCTGGGTTGTCATGTCAGCTGTGGTGAGGGGGAAGTCCACATTGTGGAGGCCACATCCCTGCAATCTTGGCCAATTTGACCATGAATCTTAAGCACTGGGGTGGCTGGAAAAGACGGCTGATTGACATCCATACAGAGGTCATCTTGACCATTTGATTAGTATAAGCACTGAAGGCTTTTAACTGAGCATTCACACAGGACACAAATATTCTGATTCTTTGGGCCCATTCCAAGAACTCTGGGCATACTTTTCCTCCAGACCTCATACCCAGTTGTGTTCTTTCCAAATTTCTGGTCATCTGGTTACGTTATTAGCCACTATCTGTGAATCAGCATAGATTTTTATATCAGACATCTCTACCTCCTGACAGAATGGAGGAGATATGTTACTTAACAATTCTGTTCCCTTGGAAGACTTCCTATCTCCACTGTTTGTAAGGGCTACTCCCTCAATGTAGCAGTAATGCTTTCACTCTGATGGGTAAGTCACAGTGGAATTCTGGGTCTCCAAGAATTAGTGTTAGTGCACACACAGTGTCTGATAATCCCCCGAGTGTGTGGTGCCCTTGGATCCTGTGAGGAAGGCTTGGAGAAAAGAAGATTCATGGCAAGAACTTGTGATGTAAAAAAAAAAAAAAAAGAACTTGTGATGTGATGGCAGGGCCTTTTCTCTGGCTCTTCATTCTTAGTCTGACCTAGGTGTGAGAATTAGGTCAGGGGCCATGACTATATTGTGGTGACTCAAACCAGGCCTTTGTTTACTAACTGGGAGATTTTTAAATTGTAAGAATCAAGTAGGATCTTTGCCCATGTATTTTGGTCTTAAGAACACAAACGATATGGCTCCAATGACTGGAGGAACACCAGGGTCCTTGGTCTCATGCTGATTTAGATAAAACGACTGTCAGGCCTCTGAGCCCATGCTAAGCCATCCTCCCCTGTGACCTGCACATATACATCCAGATGGCCTGAAGTAACTGAAGAATCACAAAAGAAGTGAAAATGGTCTGTTCCTGCCTTAACTGATGACATTCCACCATTGTGATTTGTTCCTGCCCCACCTTAACTCAGCGATTAACCTTGTGAAATTCCTTCTCCTGGCTCAAAACCTCCCCCACTGAGCACCTTGTGACCCCTGCCCCTGCCCCTAAGAGAAAAACCCCCTTTGATTATAATTTTCCACTACCCACCTAAATCCTATAAAACGGCCCCACCCCTATCTCCCTTCGCTGACTCCTTTTTCGGACTCAGCCCACCAGCACCCAGGTGAAATAAACAGCCTTGTTGCTCAGACAAACCGTTTGGTGGACTCTTCACACGGATGCTCGTGACATTTGGTGCCGAAACCCAGGACAGGAAGATTCCTTCAGGAGACCAGTCCCCTGTCCTTGCCCTCACTCTGTGAAGACATCCACCTACAACCTTGGGTCCTCAGACCAACCAACCCAAGGAACATCTCACCAATTTCAAATCAGGTAAGCAGTCTTTTCACTCTCTTCTCCAGCCTCTCTTGCTACCCTTCAAACTCCCTCTCTCGCTACCCTTCAAACTCCCTCTCTCACTACCCTTCAATCTCCCTGTCCTTCCAATTCCAGTTCTTTTTTGTCTCTAGTAGAGACAAAGGAGACACATTTTATCCATGGACCCAAAACTCCAGCGCCACTCACGGACTCAGGAAGACAGTCTTCCCTTGGTGTTTAATCACTGCAGGGATGCCTGCCTGATTATTCACCCACACTCCATTGGTGTCTGATCATGGCGGGGACGCCTGCCTTGGTCACTCACCCACATTCCCTTGGTGGTAAGTCAACCGCAAAAGCAAGGGACGCCTGCTTTGGCTGCTCACCCACATTGCAGCCCAGGGCTGCTCACCCACCCCCTTCTCTGTGTCTCTACCTTTCTCTTTAAACTTAACTCCTTCACCATGGTCAACCTTCCGCCCTCCATTCCCCCTTCTTCTCCCTTAGCCTATGTTCTTAAAAACCTAAAACCTCTTCAACTCACACCTGACCTAAAACCTAAATGCCTTATTTTCTTCTGCAACACCACTTGGCCCCAATACAAACTTGATAATGGCTTTAAATGGCCAGAATATGGCACTTTCAATTTCTCCATCCTACAAGATCTAGATAATTTTTGTCGAAAAATGGAAAAATGGTTGGAGATGCCTGATGTCCAGACATTCTTTTACACATTGGTCCCTCCCTAGTCTCTGCTCCCAATGCGACTCATCCGAAATCTTTCTTCTTTCTCTCCTGTCTGTTCCTTCAGTCTCCACCCCAAGCTCTGAGTCCTTTGAATCCTCCTTTGCTACAGACCCATCTGACCTCTCCCCTCCTCCCCAGGCTGCTCCTCGCCAGGCCGAGCAAAGTCCCAATTCTTCCTCAGGCTCTGCTCCCCGCCCCCCCTTATCACCTCCTCTCCTCACACTTGGTCCGGCTTACAGTTTCGTTCTGTGACTAGCCCTCCCCTACCTGCCCAACAATTTCCTCTTAAAGAGGTGGCTGGAGCTAAAGGCATAGTCAAGGTTAATGCTCCTTTTTCTTTATCTGACCTCTCCCAAATCAGTTAGCGTTTAGGCTCTTTTTCATCAACTATAAAAACCCAGCCAGTTCATGGCCCGTCTGGCAACAACTCTTAGAGGCTTTACAGCCCTAGACCTTGAAGGGTCAGAAGCCCATCTTATTCTCAACATGCATTTTATTACCCAACCCGCTCCCAACATTAAATAAAGCTCCAAAAGTTAAATTCTGGCCCTCAAACCCCACAACAGGACTTAACCTCACTTCAAGGTGTACAATAATAGAGTAGAGGCAGCCAAGTAGCAACGTATTTGAGTTGCAATTCCTTGCCTCCACTGTGAGAGAAACCCCAGCCACGTCTCTAGCAAACAAGAACTTCAAAATGCCTGAACCGCAGCGGCCAGGCATTCCTCCAGGACCACCTCCCCCAGGATCTTGCTTCAAGTGACGGATGGGCCAAGGAATGCCTGCAGCCCAGGATTCCTCCTAAGCCATATCCCATTTGTGCAGGACCCCACTGGAAATCGGACTGTCCAACTCGCCCGGCAGCCACTGCCAGAGCCCCTGGAAGTCTGGCCCAAGGCTCTCTGACTGACTCCTTCCCAGATATTGGCTTAGCGGCTGAAGACTGATACTGCCCGATCGCCTCAGAAGCCCCCTGGACCATCACAGATGCTGAGCTTCGGGTAACTCTCACAGTAGAGGATAAGTCCATCCCCTGTTTAATCGATACACGGGCTACCCACTCCACATCACCTTCTTTTCAAGGGCCTGTTTCCCTTGCCCCCATAACTGTTGTGGGTATTGACAGCCAAGCTTTCAAAATCCCTTAAAACTCCCCCACTCTGGTGCCAACTTGGACAACATTCTTTTATGCACTCTTTTTTAGTTATCCCCACCTGCCCAGTTCCCTTAGTAGGCCAAGACATTTTAACCAAATTATCTGCTTCCCTGACTATTCCTCGGCTACAGCCACATCTCATTGCTGCCCTTCTTCCCAACCCAAAGCCTCCATCGTATCTTCCTCTCGTATCCCCCCACCTTAACCCACAAGTATGGGACACCTCTACTCCCTCCCTGGCAACCGATCACACACCCATTACTATCCCATTAAAACCTAATCACCCTTACCCTGCTCAATGCCAGTATCCCATCCCACAACAGGCTTTAAAGGGATTGAAGACTGTTATCACTCGCCTGCTACAGCATGGGCTTCTAAAACCTATAAACTCTCCATACAATTCCCCCATTTTACCTGTCTAAAAACCAGACAAGTCTTACAGGTTAGTTCAGGATCTGTGCCTTATCAACCAAATTGTTTTGCCTATCCACCCTGTAGTGCCGAACTCATAAACTCTTTTGTCCTCAATGCCTTCCTCCACAACTCACTATTCCGTTCTTGATCTTAAAGATGCTTTTTTCACTATTCCCCTGCGTCCCTCATCCCAGCCTCTCTTTGCTTTTACCTGGACTGACCCTGACACCCATCAGACCCAGCAGCTTACCTGGGCTGTACTGCTGCAAGGCTTCAGAACAGCCCTCATTACTTCAGCCAAGTTCTTTCTCATGATTTACTTTCTTTCCACCCCTCTGCTTCTCACCTTATTCAATATATTGATGACCTTCTACTTTGTAGCCCCTCCTTTAAATCTTCTCAACAAGACACCCTCGTGCTCCTTCAACATTTGTTCTCCAAAGGATATTGGGTATCCCCCTCCAAAGCTCAAATTTCTACTCCATCCGTTACCTACCTCAGCATAATTCTTCATGAAAACACACGTGCCCTCCCTGTCGATTGTGTCTCCGACTGATCTCTCAACCCCAACCCCTTCTACAAAACAACAACTCCTTTCCTTCCTAGGCATGGTTGGATACTTTCGCCTTTAGATACCTGGTTTTGCCATCCTAACAAAACCATTATATAAACTCACCAAAGGAAACCTAGCTGACCTCATAGATTCTAAATCCTTTCCCCACTCCTCTTTCCATTCCTTGAAGACAGCTTTAGAGACTCCTCCCAGACTAGCTCTCCCTGACTCATCCCAACTCTTTTCATTACACACAGCCGAAGTCCAGGGCTGTGCAGTTGGAATTCTTACACAAGGACCGGGACCATGACCTGTAGCCTTTTTGTCCAAACAACTTAATCTTACTGTTTTAGGCTGGCCATCATGTCTCCATGCGGTGGCTTCCGCTGCCCTAATACTTTTAGAGGCCCTCAAAATCACAACTGTACTCAACTCACTCTCTACAGCTCTCATAACTTCCAAAATCTATTTTCTTCCTCACACCTGATGCATACACTTTCTGCTCCCCAGCTCCTTCAGTTGTACTCACTCTTTGTTGAGTCTCCCACAATTAACATTCATCCTGGCCCGGACTTCAATCTGGCCTCCCACATTATTCCAGATACCACACCTGACCCCCATGATTGTATCTCTCTGATCTACCTGACATTCACCCCATTTCCCCGTATTTCCTTCTTTCCTGTTCCTCATGTTGATTACATTTGGTTTATTGATGGCAGTTCCACCAGGCCTAATCGCCACACACCAGCAAAGGTAGGCTATGCTATAGAATCTTCCACATCTATCACTGAGGCTACCGCTCTGCCCCCCTCCACTACCTCTCAGCAAGCCGAACTGATTGCCTTAACTCGGGCCTTCACTCTTGCAAAGGGACTACATGTCAATATTTATACTGACTTTAAATATGCCTTCCATATCCCTGCACCACCATGCTGTTATATGGGCTGAAAGAGGTTTCCTCACTACGCAAGGATCCTCCATCATTAATGCCTCTTTAATAAAAACTCTTCTCCTGAATGGTATTGCCTAGGTTTTCTTGTAGGATTTTAAAGGTTTTAGGTCTAACATTTAAGTCTTTAATCCATCTTGAATTAATTTTTGTATAAGGTGTAAGGAAGGGATCCAGTTTCAGCTTTCTGCATATGGCTAGCCAGTTTTCCCAGCACCATTTATTAAATAGGGAATCCTTCCCCATTTCTTGTTTTTGTCAGGTTTGTCAAAGATCAGATAGTTGTATACCATTCAGGACATAGGCATGGGCAAGGACTTCATGTCTAAAACACCAAAAGCAATGGCAACAAAA
The DNA here is from genome assembly GCF_028878055.3 of Symphalangus syndactylus. Classification (NCBI taxonomy): domain Eukaryota; kingdom Metazoa; phylum Chordata; class Mammalia; order Primates; family Hylobatidae; genus Symphalangus; species Symphalangus syndactylus. The sequence continues at coordinate 108,487,034 of NC_072425.2, forward strand.
GCCAAAATTGACAAATGGGATCTAATTAAACTAAAGAGCTTCTGCACAGCAAAAGAAACTACCATCAGAGTGAACAGGCAACCTACAGAATGGGAGAAAATTTTTGCAACCTACTCATCTGACAAGGGGCTAATATCCAGAATCTACAATGAACTCAAACAAATTTGCAAGAAAAAAACAAACAACCCCATCAAAAAGTGGGCAAAGGACATGAACAGACACTTTTCAAAAGAAGACATTTATGCAGCCAAAAAACACATGAAGAAATGCTCATCATCACTGGCCATCAGAGAAATGCAAATCAAAACCACAATGAGATACCATCTCACACCAGTTAGAATGGCCATCATTAAAAAATCAGGAAACAACAGGTGCTGGAGAGGATGTGGAGAAATAGGAACACTTTTACACTGTTGGTGGGACTGTAAACTAGTTCAACCATTGTGGAAGTCAGTGTGGCGATTCCTCAGGGATCTCGAACTAGAAATACCATTTGACCCAGCCATCCCATTACTGGGTATAGACCCAAAGGACTATAAATCATGTTGCTATAAAGACACATGCACACGTATGTTTATTGCGGCACTATTCACAATAGCAAAGAATTGGAACCAACCCAAATGTCCAACAACGATAGACTGGATTAAGAAAATGTGGCACATATACACCATGGAATACTATGCAGCCATAAAAAATGATGAGTTCATGTCCTTTGTAGGGACATGGATGAAACTGGAAAACATCATTCTCAGTAAACTATCGCAAGGACAAAAAACCAAACACCACATGTTCTCACTCATAGGTGGGAATTGAACAATGAGAACTCATGGACACAGGAAGGGGAACATCACACTCCGGGGACTGTTGTGGGGTGTGGGGAGGGGGGAGGGACAGCATTAGGAGATATACCTAATGCTAAATGACGAGTTAATGGGTGCAGGAAATCAACATGGCACATGGATACATATGTAACAAACCTGCACATTGTGCACATGTACCCTAAAACCTAAAGTATAATAATAAATAAAAAATAATAAAAAATAAATAAATAAAAACTCTTCTCAAGGCCGCTTTACTTCCAAAGGAAGCTGGAGTCATTCACTGCAAGGGCCATCAAAAGGCGTCAGATCCCATTGCTCTAGGCAATGTTTATGCTGATAAGGTAGCTAAAGAAGCAGCTAGCGTTCCAACTTCTGTCCCTCACAGCCAGTTTTTCTCCTTCCCATCGGTCACTCCTACCTACTCCCCCACTGAAACTTCCACCTATCAATCTCTTCTCACACAAGGCAAATGGTTCTTCAACCAAGGAAAGTATCTCCTTCCAGCCTCACAGGCCCATTCTATTCTGTCATCATTTCATAACCTCTTCTATGTAGGTTACAAGCCACTAGCCCACCTCTTAGAACCTCTCATTTCCTTCCATCATGGAAACATATCCTCAAGGAAATCACTTCTCAGTGTTCCATCTGCTATTCTACTACCCCTCAGGGATTGTTCAGACCCCCTCCCTTCTCTGCACATCAAGCTCCGGGATTTGCCCCTGCCCAGGACTGGCAAATTGACTTTACTCACATGCCCTGAGTCAGGAAACTAAAATACCTCTTGGTCTGGGTAGACACTTTCACTGGAAGGGTAGAGGCCTTTCCCACAGGGTCTGAGAAGGCCACCGCGGTCATTTCTTCCCTTCTGTCAGACATAATTCCTTGGGTTGGCTTTCCCACCTTTATACAGTCCGATAACGGACCAGCCTTTATTAGTCAAATCACCCAAGCAGTTTTTCAGGCTCTTGGTATTCAGTGGAACCTTCATACCCCTCACCATCCTCAATCTTCAGGAAAGGTAGAATGGACTAACGGTCTTTTAAAAACACATCCCCACCAAACTCAGCCTCCAACTTAAAAAGGAGGATAGAGCCCAAAAACTCGCCAACCAAGCAAGTAATTATGCTGAACCCCCTTGGGCACTCTCTAATTGGATGTCCTAGGTCCTCCCAATTCTTAGTCCTTTAATACCTGTTTTACTCCTTCTCTTATTCGGACCTCGTGTCTTCCGTTTAGTTTTTCAATTCATACAAAACCGCATTCAGGCCATCACCAATCATTCTATACGACAAATGCTCCTTCTAACAACCCCACAGTATCATCCGTTACCACAAAATCTTCCTTCAGCTTAATCTCTCCCACTCTAGGTTCCCACACCGCCCATAATCCCTCTCGAAGTAGCCCTGAGAAACATAGCCCATTATCTCTCCATACCACCCCCAAAATTTTTGCTGCCCCAACACTTCAACACTATTTTATGTTATTTTTCTTATTAATATAAGAAGACAGGAATGTCAGGCCTCTGAGCCCATGCTAAGCCATCATATCCCCTGTGACCTGCACATATACATCCAGATGGCCTGAAGTAACTGAAGAATCACAAAAGTGAAAATGGCCTTTTCCTGCCTTAACTGATGACATTCCACCACTGTGATTTGTTCCTGCCCCACCTTAACTGAGCAATTAACCTTGTGAAATTCCTTCTCCTGGCTCAAAACCTCCCCCAGTGAGCACTTTGTGACCCCTGCCCCTCCACTACCCACCCAAATCCTATAAAACGGCCCCATCCCATCTCCCTTCGCTGACTCCTTTTTCGGACTCAGCCCGCCTGCACCCAGGTGAAATAAACAGCCTTGTTGCTCACACAAAGCCTGTTTGGTGGACTCTCTTCACACAGATGCAGGTGACAACGACACGGACACACTTGGAGTGGTTTTAAGGAGCAGAGAGTTTAATACACAAAAAAGAAGGAAGAGGCTCCCCTGTACAGACACAGAGGGAGGGGGCTCCAAGCCAAGAGAAGGAAACCCCATGTGCAGTGGAAAAGTGGTTGATTATATTGGGAGGCTGGAGGAGGCAGTGTCTGATTTGCATAGGGCCCAGGGGACTGGGTTGACCAGGTGTGTCATTCATGTACCCCGCAAAAAACCTGGCCCTCCCACCTCAGTCCTTTAATATGCAAATGTGGGTTGCCATGATGTTCTGAAAACACAAGAATTACCTGGAGGGGGCCATGACACTTGGTACATGTGCTGACAAGGAGAAGAGGGTGGGAATCGCCATGGTGGCCATGTCGGGTGGACCTAGTTTTTAATAGCCTGCATTTGCATATCAAAGTTTGCTGGCCTGGCTCTTTAAGCTGCCTTCTCTGTTAGAAAAGAAATGATTTGGAATGGGGGAGGGTTGCTTCTTATTACAAGAAAATTTCCAAGAACCTTTACCCTTTCTAGCTGCCAAAAAATTATTTCTTAATAACTTCTGTATTACCATAATCAGGCAGCACCAAAGATCCCTGAAGGTCAGACCACTGCAATTAACATGCTGGCTTTACTGCCGATTATGGTCGCTACATCCACCTGGCCTCTCACATTGCAACTGCCTGACCTCTGCCACCCCACGAGCCACTTATCCCCACTATAATCAGCCCATTTCGATTGCAACATCTCCCACTTATTCCCGACGTTGTGGTATATCCTATAGATGAATTCATTCAACATCCATTCCAACACAATCTCTCTTGCCTTCCTATACTCTCTGGAGAGTGAATTACTGAGTCACATGATATTCATTGCAGTCATTTGTGGCTATGTGACATAGTTCTGGACAGTGAACATAGACAGAAGTCCCTAGGGTGGGCTTCCTTTCTGGGATGAGGGCACAACGCCTGGAGATACAGCAATTATCTTGCAACTGAGAGACAGGACTAGCTGGATTTCCTAGGCCTACTAAGAATCCCTAAGCCTAGCTGGGAAGGTGACCACATCCACCTTTAAACACAGGGCTTGCAACTTAGCTCACACCCAACCAATCAGAGAGCTCACTAAAATGCTAATTAGGCAAAAACAGGAGGTAAAGAAATGGCCAATCATCTATTGCCTGAAAGCACAGCAAGAGGAACAACAATCGGGAAATAAACCCAGGCATTCGAGCCAGCAACAGCAGCCCTTCCCTTTGTATGGGAGCTCTGTTTTCACGCTATTTCACTCTATTAAATCTTGGAACTGCACTCTTCTGGTCCATGTTTGTTACGGCTTGAGCTGAGCTTTTGCTCGCCGTCCGTCCACCACTGCTGTTTGCCGCCACCGCAGACCCGCCGCTGACTCCCATCCCTCCGGATCCGGCAGGGTGTCCGCCGTGCTCCTGATCCAGCGAGGCGCCCACTGCCGCTCCCGATCAAGCTAAAGGCTTGCCATTGTTCCTGCACAGCTAAGTGCCCAGGTTCGTCCTAATTGAGCTGAACACTAGTCACTGGGTTCCATGGTTCTCTTCCATGACCCACAGCTTCTAAGAGAGCTATAACACTCACTGCATGGCCCAAGATTCCATTCCTTGGAATCCGTGAGGCCAAGAACCCCAGGTCAGAGAACACGAGGCTTGCCACAATCTTGGAAGCGGCCTGCTACCATCTTGGAAGTGGCTCGCCACCATCTTGGGAGCTCTGTGAGCAAGAACCCCCCGGTAACATTTTGGCAACCACGAACGGACATCCAAAGCGGTGAGTAATATTGGACCACTTTCGCTTGCTATTCTGTCCTATCCTTCCTTAGAATTGGAGGAAAATACCAGGCACTTGTCGGCCAGTTAAAAACGATTACCATGACTCAGGTTGAGGCTATCTGGGGAAGGGCTTTCTAACAACCCCCAACCCTTCTGGGTTGGGGACTTGGTTTGCCTCGAGCCAGCTTCCACTTTCAGTTTTCTTGGGGAAGCCAAGGGCCGACTAGAGGCAGAAAGCTGTCGTCCTGAACGCCCGGCAGTAGCCAGTTGAGATCATGGCGCAGCCAGAAGTCTCTCCTCAACAGTCGCCCATGCGTGCGCCCCTACCTTTCCTGCCGACCCACACCTCCTGGGTCCCAACCACGACTTTCTTCAAAGTGTAGCCTCAAAATTCTCCTTACCTCTGAATATACCTCCTCTAATCCTGCCTCCTACGTACTAATGGTTCAGACTTTCATTTTCTCTAGCAAGTTGTATCTCCAAAGGGACCTAAGGAAGCTCTACCCTGCGTCCTTAGGCACCTAGGCTATAACCCAGGGAGTCCTATCCCTGATGTCCTTCCCAATTTAGGCATACAGCTCTCAACATGGGCAGTTATGTAGGACCCATTCCCCACCACCCTTGCCACGGCCCCAAGTTTGTAAATGGCTAAGGGAAAAGAGAGAGACAGAGGAGAGAGAGAGAAATGGAGGAGAAAGAGAGAGAGACAGAGAGGAGAGAGAGAGAGAGAGACAAAGAGGAGAGAGTCAAAGAGAAAAAGAAAGAGAAAGAAATAGTAAAAAACAGTGTGCCCTATTCCTTTAAAAGCCAGGGTAAATTTAAAACCTGTACTTGATAATTGAAGGTCTTCTCCGTGACCCTATAGCACTCCAATCCACTTTGTGGTCAGTGTAAATAAGAGCGTAGGCCGAAAGCACTGAGGCCATTGACAACTCGTAGTTTTCTATAAAAAAGCCTTAACCCACTAACCCGCAGATGGGCCAAATGCATTCAGTCGGTAGCAGCAACTGCTTTGCTAAATGTAGAAGAGTAACTTTTAGAGGAAACCTCATTGTGAGCACACCTCACCTGTTCAGAATTATTCTAATCAAAAAAGCAAAATGGTAGCTTACTAACTCAAAAATCTTAAAGTATGGGGCTATTCTGTCAGAAACAGGTAATGTAACTCCAACCACTGATAATTCCCTTAACCCAGCAGATTTCCTAACAGGGGATTTAAATCTTAATTACCATACAAAGGTCCGACCAGACCTCGGAGGAACTCCCTTCAGGACAGGACGATAGATGTTTTCTCCCAGGTGACTGAGGAAAAACTGCAATGGACATTTGGTAATTGATATGGAGACTTGTGGAAGCAGAGTTAGAAAAATTGCCTAATAACTGGTCTCCTCAAACGTGTGAACTGTTTGCACTCAGCCAAGCCTTGAAGTACTTACAGAATCAAAAGACTATCTCAATCCTGATTCAAAAGGTTCGCTACACCCTCTCTGTAACGAATTTGCATAAGAACTGTTGTTTATGGGAATGCATCTTGATGTGGCAGCTGGGTTGTTATAAAATACTCAGGAACCCAGCCCAGCTCTAGGACTCACCCCTGAGCGCAAAGGCAATGTTGGGCACGCTGGTAAAGGACCACTAGAATCCAGCAGTGCAGACCCCTTTCTTTGTGGTCAAGAAAGGCGGGAAAAGGGGTGCAGGACTGCTACATCGGTAAACATAATTAATCTGATAAACAGAGGTCCATGGGTGGTTACGCACCCTGGAAAGGAACTCACCCCTGAGCGCAAAGGCAATGTTGGGCACGCTGGTAACGGACCACTAGGATCCAGCAGCCTGGACCCCTTTCTTTGTGGTCAAAAGAGGCGGGAAAACAGGTGCAGGACTGCTACATCAGTGAGCGTAACTAATCCGATAAGCAGAGGTCCATGGGTGGTTACGCACTCTGCAAAGGAATAAGCATTAGGACCATAGAGGACACTCTAGGACTAAAGCTCATCGCAAAATGACTGGGGTGCTAGCATCCCTATGTTCTTTTTTCAGATGGGAAACGTTCCCCGCAAGACAAATACGCCCCTAAGTTGTATTCTGGAGAACTGGAACCAATTTGACCCTCAGACGCTAAGAAAGAAATGACTTATATTCTTTTGCAGTACCGCCTGGCCATGATATCCTCTTCAAGGGGGAGAAACCTGGCCTCCTGAGGGAAGTATAAATTATAACACCATCTTACAGCTAGACCTCTTTTGTAGAAAAGAAGGCAAATGGAGTGAAGTGCCATATGTACAAACTTTCTTTTCATTAAGAGACAACTCGCAATTATGTAAAAAGTGTGATTTATGCCCTATAGGAAGCCCTCAGAGTCTACCTCCCTATCCCAGCATCCCCGACTCCTTCCCCAACTAATAAGGACTCCCCTTCAACCCAAATGGTCCAAAAGGAGATAGACAAAAGCGTAAACAATGAACCAAAGAGTGCCAATATTCCCTGATTATGACCCCTCCAAGCAGTGGGAGGAGGAGAATTCAGCACAGCCAGAGTGCATGTGCCTTTTTCTCTCAGACTTAAAGCAAATTAAAACAGACCTAGGTAAATTCTCAGATAACCCTGATGGCTATATTGATGTTTTACAAGGGTTAGGACAATTCTTTAATCTGACATGGAGAGATATAATGTTACTGCTAAATCAGACACTAATCCCAAATGAGAGAGGTGCTGACATAACTGCAGCCCAAGAGTTTGGCGATCTCTGGTATCTCAGTCAGGTCAATGATAGGATGACAACAGAGGAAAGAGAATGATTCCCCACAGGTCAACAGGCAGTTCCCAGTGTAGACCCTCATTGGGACACAGAATCAGAACATGGAGATTGATGCTGCAGACATTTGCTAACTTGCATGCTAGAAGGACTAAGGAAAACTAGGAAGAAGCCTATGAATTATTCAGTGATGTCCACTATAACACAGGGAAGGGAAGAAAATCCTACTGCCTTTCTGGAGAGACTAAGGGAGGCATTGAGGAAGCATGCCTCTCTGTCACCTGACTCTAGTGAAGGCCAACTAATCTTAAAGGATAAGTTTATCACTCAGTCAGCTGCAGACATTAGAAAAAAAACTTCAAAAGTCCGCCTTAGGCCCAGAGCAAAACTTAGAAACCCTACTGAACTTGGCAACCTCGGTTTTTTATAATAGAGATCAGGAGGAGCAGGCGGAACAGGACAAATGGGATAAAAAAAAGGCCACTGCTTTAGTCATGGCCCTCAGGCAAGCGGACTTTGGAGGCTCTGGAAAAGGGAAAAGCTGGGCAAATTGAATGCCTAATAGGGCTTGCTTCCAGTGCGGTCTACAAGGACACTTTAAAAAATATTGTCCAAGTAGAAGTAAGCCGCCCCCTCGTCCATGCCCCTTACGTCAAGGGAATCACTGGAAGGCCCACTGCCCCAGGGGACAAAAGTCCTCTGAGTCAGAAGCCACTAACCAGATGATCCAGCAGCAGGACTGAGGGTGCCTGGGGCAAGCGCCAGCCCATGCTATCACCCTCATAGAGCCCTGGGTATGCTTGACCATTGAGGGCAAGGAGGTTGTCTCCTGGACACTGGCGCAGCCTTCTTAGTCTTACTCTTCTGTCCCGGACAACTGTCCTCCAGATCTGTCACTATCTGAGGGGGTCCTAAGACGGGCAGTCACTAGATACTTCTCCCAGCCACTAAGTTGTGACTGGGGAGCTTTATTCTTTTCACATGCTTTTCTAATTATGCCTGAAAGCCCCACTACATTGTTAGGGAGAGACATTCTAGCAAAAGCAGGGGCCATTATACACCTGAACATAAGAGGAGGAACACCCGTTTGTTGTCCCCTGCTTGAGGAAGGAATTAATCCTGAAGTCTGGGCAACAGAAGGAGAATATGGACGAGCAAACAATGCTCATCCTGTTCAAGTTAAACTAAAGGATTCCGCCTCCTTTCCCTACCAAAGGCAGTACCCCCTTAGACCCAAGGCCCAACAAAGACTTCAAAAGATTGTTAAGGACCTAAAAGCCCAAGGTCTAGTAAAACCATGCAATAGCCCCTGTAGTACTCCAATTTTAGGAGTACAGAAACCCAACGGACAGTGGAGGTTAGTGCAAGATCTCAGGATTATCAATGAGGCTGTTGTTCTTCTATACCCAGCTGTACCTAGCCCTTATACTCTGCTTTCCCAAATACCAGAGGAAGCAGAGTGGTTTACAGTCCTGGACCTTCAGGATGCCTTTTTCTGCATCCCTGTATATCTGGACTCTCAATTCTTGTTTGCCTTTGAAGATCCTTCAAACCCAACATCTCAACTCACCTCGACTATTTTACCCCTAGGGTTCAGGGATAGACCCCATCTATTTGGCCAGGCATTAGCCCAAGACTTGAGCCAATTCTCATGCCTGGACACTCTTGTCCTTTGGTAGGTGGATGATTTACTTTTAGCCACCCATTCAGAAACCTTGTGCCATCATGCCACCCAAGCACTCTTCAATTTCCTCGCTACCTGTGGCTACAAGGTTTCCAAACCAAAGGCTCAGCTCTGCTCACAGCAGCTTACTTAGGGCTAAAATTACCCAAAGGCACCAGGGCCCTCAGTGAGGAACATATCCAGCCTATACTGGTTTATCCTCATCCCAAAACCCTAAAGCAACTAACAGGGTTCCTTGGCATAATAGGTTTCTGCCGAATATGGATTCCCAGGTACGGCAAAATAGCCAGACCATTAAATACACTAATTAAGGAAACTCAGAAAGCCAATACCCATTTAGTAAGATGGACAACTGAAGTAGAAGTGGCTTTCCAGGCCCTAACCCAAGCCCCAGTGTTAAGTTTGCCAACGGGGCAAGACTTTTCTTCATATGTCACAGAAAAAACAGGAATAGCTCTAGCAGTCCTTACACAGATCTGAGGGACGAGCTTGCAACCTGTGGCATACCTGACTAAGGAAATTGATATAGTGGCAAAGGGTTGGCCTCATTGTTTATGGGTAGTGGCGGCAGTAGCAGTCTTAGTATCTGAAGCAGTTAAAATTATACAGGGAAGAGATCTTACTGTGTGGACATCTCATGATGTGAATGGCACACTCACTGCTAAAGGAGACTTGTGGCTGTCAGACAACTGTTTACTTAAATATCAGGCTCTATTACTTGAAGGGCCAGTGCTGCGACTGCGCACTTGTGCAACTCTTAACCCAGCCACATTTCTCCCAGACAATGAAGAAAAGATAGAATATAACTGTCAACAAGTAATTTCTCAAAACTATGCCACTTGAGGGGACCTTTTAGAGGTTCCGTTGACTGATCCCGACCTCAACTTGTATACTGATGGAAGTTCCTTTGCAGAAAAAGGACTTTGAAAAGTGGGGTATGCAGTGGTCAGTGATAATGGAATACTTGAAAGTAATCCCCTCACTCCAGGAACTAGTGCTCAGCTGGCAGAACTAATAGCCCTCACTCGGGCACTAGAATTAGGAGAAGGAAAAAAGGTAAATATATATACAGACTCTAAATATGCTTACCTAGTCCTCCATGCCCATGCAGCAATATGGAAAGAAAGGGAATTCCTAACTTCTGAGGGAACACCTATCAAACATCAGGAAGCCATTAGGAAATTATTATTGGCTGTACAGAAACCTAAAGAGGTGGCAGTCTTACACTGCTGGGGTCATCAGAAAGGAAAGGGAAATAGAAGAGAACTGCCAAGCGGATATTGAAGCCAAAAGAGCTGCAAGGCAGGACCCTACATTAGAAATGCTTATAAAACGACCCCTAGTATAGGGTAATCCCCTCTGGGAAACCAAGCCCCAGTACTCAGCAGGAGAAACAGAATGGGGAACCTCACGAGGACATAGTTTTCTCCCCTCAGGATGGCTAGCCACTGAAGAAGGGAAAATACTTTTGCCTGCAGCTAACCAATGGAAATTACTTAAAACCCTTCACCAAACCTTTCACTTAGGCATTGATAGCACCCATCAGATGGCCAAATCATTATTTACTGGATCAGGCCTTTTCAAAACTATCAAGCAGATAGTCAGGGCCTGTGAAGTGTGCCAAAGAAATAATCCCCTGCCTTATCGCCAAGCTCCTTCAGGAGAACAAAGAACAGGCCATTACCCAGGAGAAGACTGGCAAATGATTTTACCCACATGCCCAAATCTCAAGGATTTCAGTATCTACTAGTCTGGGTAGATACTTTCATTGGTTGGGCAGAGCCCTTCCCCTGTAGGACAGAAAAGGCCCAAGAGGTAATAAAGGCACCAGTTCATGAAATAATTCCCAGATTTGGACTTCCCCAAGGCTTACAGAATGAGAATAGCCCTGCTTTCAAGGCTATAGTAACCCAGGGAGTATCCCAGGCGTTAGGTATACAATATCACTTACACTGCGCCTGGAGGCCACAGTCCTCAGGGAAGGTTGAGAAAATGAATGAAACACTCAAAGGACATCTAAAAGCGAACCCAGGAAACCCACCTCACATGGCCTGCTCTGTTGCCTATAGCCTTATAAAGAATCCGCAACTTTCCCGCAGTACTTAGCCCATACGAAATGCTGTATGGACGGCCCTTCCTAACCAATGACCTTGTGCTTGACCAAGACGGCCAACTTAGTTGCAGACATCACCTCCTTAGCCAAATATCAACAAGTTCTTAAAACATTACAAGGAGCCTGTCCCCGAGAAGAGGGAAAAGAACTATTCCACCCTTGTGACATGGTATTAGTCAAGTCCCTTCCCTCTAATTCCCCATCCCTAGATACATCCTGGGAAGGACCCTACTCAGTCATTTTATCTACCCCAACCGCGGTTAAAGTGGCTGGAGTGGAGTCTTGGATACATCACACTCGAGTCAAACCCTGGATACCGCCAAAGGAACCCGAAAATCCAGGAGACAACGCTAGCTATTCCTGTGAACCTCTAGAGGATTTGTGCCTGCTCTTCAAACGACAACCAGGAGGAAAGTAACTAAAATCATAAATCCCCATGGCCCTCCCTTATCATATTTTTCTCTTTACTGTTCTCTTACCCTCTTTCACTCTCACTGCACCACCTCCATGCCGCTGTATGACCAGTAGCTCCCCTTACCAAGAGTTTCTATGGAGAATGCAGCATCCTGGAAATATTGATGCCCCATCGTATAGGAGTTTTTCTAAGGGAACCCCCACCTTCACTGCCCACACCCATATGCCCCGCAACTGCTATAACTCTGCCACTCTTTGCATGCATGCAAATACTCAGTATTGGACAGGAAAAATGATTAATCCTAGTTGTCCTGGAGGACTTGGAGTCACTGTCTGTTGGACTTACTTCACCCATACTGGTATGTCTGATGGGGGTGGAGTTCAAAATCAGGCAAGAGAAAAACATGTAAAAGAAGTAATCTCCCAACTGACCCAGGTACATAGCACCTCTAGCCCCTACAAAGGACTAGATCTCTCAAAACTACATGAAACCCTCCATACCCATACTCGCCTGGTAAGCCTATTTAATACCACACTCACTGGGCTCCATGAGGTCTCGGCCCAAAACCCTACTAACTGTTGGATGTGCCTCCCCCTGGACTTCAGGCCATATGTTTCAATCCCTGTACCTGAACAATGGAACAACTTCAGCACAGAAATAAATACCACTTCCGTTTTAGTAGGACCTCTTGTTTCCAATCTGGAAATAACCCATACCTCAAACCTCACCTGTGTAAAATTTAGCAATACTACAGACACAACCAACTCCCAATGCATCAGGTGGGTAACTCCTCCCACACGAATATTCTGCCTACCCTCAGGAATATTTTTTGTCTGTGGTACCTCAGCCTATCGTTGTTTGAATGGCTCTTCAGAATCTATGTGCTTCCTCTCATTCTTAGTGCCCCCTATGACCATCTACACTGAACAAGATTTATACAATTATGTCGTATCTAAGCCCCGCAACAAAAGAGTACCCATTCTTCCTTTTGTTATGGGAGCAGGAGTGCTAGGTGCACTAGGTACTGGCATTGGCGGTATCACAACCTCTACTCAGTTCTACTACAAACTATCTCGAGAACTAAATGGTGACATGGAACGGGTCGCCGACTCCCTGGTCACCTTGCAAGATCAACTTAACTCCCTAGCAGCAGTAGTCCTTCAAAATCGAAGAGCTTTAGACTTGCTAACCGCCGAAAGAGGGGGAACCTGTTTATTTTTAGGGGAAGAATGCTGTTATTACGTTAATCAATCCGGAATCGTCACTGAGAAAGTTAAAGAAATTCGAGATCGAATACAACGTAGAGCAGAGGAGCTTCGAAACACTGGACCCTGGGGCCTCCTCAGCCAATGGATGCCCTGGATTCTCCCCTTCTTAGGACCTCTAGCCGCTATAATATTGCTGCTCCTCTTTGGACCCTGTATCTTTAACCTCCTTGTTAACTTTGTCTCTTCCAGAATTGAAGCTATAAAACTACAAATGGAGCCCAAGATGGAGTCCAAGACTAAGACCTACCGCAGATCCCTGGACTGGCCTGTTAGCCCACGATCTGATGTTAACGACATCAAAGGCATCCCTCCTGAGGAAATCTCAACTGCACAACCTCTACTACGCCCCAATTCAGCAGGAAGCAGTTAGAGCGGTCGTCGGCCAACCTCCCCAACAGCACTTAGGTTTTCCTGTTGAGAGGGGGGACTGAGAGACAGGACTAGCTGGATTTCCTAGGCCTACTAAGAATCCCTAAGTCTAGCTGGGAAGGTGACCACGTCCACCTTTAAACACGGGGCTTGCAACTTAGCTCACATCTGACCAATCAGAGAGCTCACTAAAATGCTAATTAGGCAAAAACAGGAGGTAAATAAATAGCCAATCATCTATTGCCTGAGAGCACAGCAGGAGGGACAACGAACAGGATATAAACCCAGGCATTTGAGCCGGCAACGGCAACCCCCTTTGGGTCCCCTCTCTTTGTATGGGAGCTCTGTTTTCACGCTATTTCACTCTATTAAATCTTGCAACTGCACTCTTCTGGTCCATGTTTGTTACGGCTCGAGCTGAGCTCTTGCTCACCGTCCACCACTGCTGTTTGCCGCCACTGCAGACCCGCCACTGACTCCCATCCCTCTGGATCCTGCAGGGTGTCCGCTGTGCTCCTGATCCAGCAAGGCGCCCATTGCCCCTCCCGATCGGGCTAAAGGCTTGCCATTGTTCCTGCGTGGCTGCATGGCTAAGTGCCCCGGTTCATCCTAATTGAGCTGAACACTAGTCACTGGGTTCCACAGTTCTCTTCTGTGACCCACAGCTTCTAATAGAGCTATAACACTCACCGCATGGCCCAAGGTTCCATTCCTTGAATCCACGAGGCCAAGAACCCCAGGTCAGAGAACACGAGGCTTGCCACCATTTGGGAAGCGGCTCACCACCATCTTGGGAGCTCTGTGAGCAAAGACCCCCAAGTAACACAACCATGAGGGTGAAAATGCATGAGCCACTAATGGTAGAGCAAGAAAACAGAAGGGCCCTGGTTCCTTGAAGGCATCAGTGAGCTGAAATGCCTGCCCTGGATGTCCTACTCCTAGGCGTTTTTCTGCCTGAAGCAGATTAAACCCCTTGGTCACTTCTCTAAGTAGGGCTCCTATTACAGCCCAAATCAATCCCCACCCCAGATGACACCATCCTATTGATACCTCTCAAAGTCTGCCTGTACTTAAACTTCCAGCTTCCCCAAAACCCCACAAAAGATCAGCAGTCTGCTCTGCTAAGTGAGCCCGGGCCTGACTGGCATAGCTCTCCCTTACAATAGTAAGCAATTAATTCAGCTTTGCGACTTGATCAGTCCAAAGTGGCTGCCAGTTTGAAAATCTCAGACAGGTACCATATGTACTAAGAGAAGCCCTGACATGAGTGCCTAAGCCAAAAGTTGGCCCACATCCTTCCTCTTCCAAATTTAGGATGCGCACTGTAAGGATAAATATGAATTTAAAATAATAAGTTTAATTCCACCTGTTGAAAAATGAGGCAAGAAATTTTCCTCCCCTCCCTTTATGTCAGGTTATTACTTGAGAAAACCTGTATGTACTTTCTCAGTCTCTTTGAAATATATATATATATATATATACATACATATATATATACACACACATATATATACACACACATATATATATACACATATATATACACACACACACATATATATATATATATATATATATATATATATATATATATACACAAATTTTTTTTTTTTTTTTGAGACGGAGTTTTGTTCGTGTTTCCAGGCTGGAGTGCAATGGTGCAATCTCGGCTCACTGCAACCTCTGCCTCCGGGTTCAAGTGATTCTCCTGCCTCAGCCCCCGCAGTAGCTAGGATTACAGGCATGTGTCACCATGCCCGGCTAATTTTTTGTATTTTTAGTAGAGACTGGTTTTGCCATGTTGGCCAGGCTTGTTTTGAACTCCTGACCTCAGGTGATCCACCTGCCTTGGCCTCCCAAAGTGCTGGGATTATAGGCATGAGCCATCATGCCCAGCCTGAAATATATATACAGATATATATATTTAAAAACTGAATCAGTCTTTTGTCAGCTTTATGACCTAGGAATGTCTTTCTCAAGGACCTGGGAAATGTAAACATCACCAGATAGCATACCTATCTTCCAGTTTCTGTGGGAGGGTAACAGCCTAATCTTAATGAGTGCCTTGCACCAAGCTATAAAAGTAACTCCTGTTTCCACACTCCCCCAACCCCGAAAAGTTGATATCTTAGGTAACAAGTGGTCACATCAATTATCAGGTAAAGTTACGATGAACTGTGTGACCAATGGTGCTGTCAAGTTCTCTTAGTTGAGGACTATTTATCTCGAAAACATATATGTAATGGGCTGTACCTGCTTGGCTGTATAAAATGGTGAAATTTCCTTCTGTCTTTGTGATCTCTTAGCAAAGTGCCTGTGATGTGCATCACATTCTCATTTAATGTTTATTCAATAATAAAGCTTTTCTTTCTCTACTGCCTTCATGGAGAGGATTTCTGGGTTGAGAGACTTTGTTTTTTAAATTATATTTCCCCAACAGCACCTTCACCCTTTATTCTAAAATTGCTGGCTGGGTGTGGTGGCTCATGCCTGTAATCACAACCCTTTGGGAGGCCAAGGTGGGAGGACTACTTGAGGCCAGGAGTTTGAGAACTAGCCTAAGCAATATAGTGAGACCCCATCTCTTAAAAAAAAAAAATAGCTGGGCATGGTAGTGCACAACTGTGGTCCCAGCTACTCAGGAGGCTAAGGTAGGAGGATCACTTGAGCCTGGGAAGTGGAGGCTGCAGTGAGCAGTGATCACAACAGTGCACTCCATCCCGGGTGACAGTGCAAGAACCTGTTTCAAAAAAAATAAAAATAAAATTGCTGTCTTTTTCACTCACACCTTCACTATTCATCGGGAGAAGTGTGTAAGGTATAACAGTCTTTTTGTAATAAACCTCCCCACTTCCACCCATCTTCTGCTAACCAGAAGTAGAGATGATGTTATGAGAAGTTGAGGTTAAGATTGTAGCTTTTTTTTTCTTTTTTCTTTTTTTTGAGACCGAGTCTCACTCTGTCGGCCCAGGCTGGAGTACAATGGCGCGATCTTGGCTCACTGCAACCTCCACTGCCCAGGTTCAAGCGATTCTCCTGCCTCAGCCTCCTGAGTAGCTGGGATTACAGGGACGTGCCACCATGCCGGGCTAATTTTTGTATTTTTAGTAGAGACGAGGTTTCACCATGTTGACCAGGCTGGTCTTGAACTC
The DNA here is from genome assembly GCF_028878055.3 of Symphalangus syndactylus. Lineage (NCBI taxonomy): Eukaryota > Metazoa > Chordata > Mammalia > Primates > Hylobatidae > Symphalangus > Symphalangus syndactylus. The sequence continues at coordinate 108,503,328 of NC_072425.2, forward strand.
CAGGCCTCAGGTGATCCACCTGCCTCGGCCTCCCAAAGTGCTGGGATTACAGGCATGAGCCACCATGCCTGGCAGATTGTAGCTTTTTTGTTTATAGTTTGGTAATTACTTCATGCCGGTCTGTCATGTTTAATAAACAACACAGGTTAGTGATTGCTTTTTTTTTTTCTTTTTTTGAGATAGAGTTTCCCTCTTGTCACCCAGGCTAGAGTGCAATGGCGTGATCTTGGCTCACTGCAACCTCCGCCTCCCAGGTTCAAGTGATTCTCCTGCCTCAGCCTCTGGAGTAGCTGGGATTACAGGCACCCGCCACCACAGCCGGCTAATTTTTGTATTAGTAGAGATGGGGTTTCACCATGTTGGCCAGGCTGGTCTCAAACTCCTGACCTCAGGTAATCCACCCGCCTTGGCCTCCCAAAGTGCCAGGATTACAGGCGTGAGCCACCGCACCCAGCCAATTGCCTCTTCTTCAACAGAAAAGAAAGAAAATGAAACTATGTAAGTTCAGCTATGTGCAGGGATGCTTTAGAAGTAACATTTAGATTTTTAATTTGTATTAGATTCTTTGGACCTAGTACTGTATTTCTCACAGTAGCATTTACCTAATTTCTTTCGGATCCTACGTATGGCAGTTCAGCAGTGACATTTCCATGGTATTTTCTTAACTTCTTTAGGCCTCATTTTTCCTATCTGTAGAATGAGGGAGTTAGATTAGATGGTCTCTAAATCTGTATGTCTACGAAGAATATGAATCTTTGAAAAATTGTTTTCTTTATCTGGATTACAAGCCACTATCAATCTATGAGAATCTCACTGGAGTTGAAGAAATGAGCTTTATTCACAAAATCAAATTTTATTTGCCTAGAAATGTTCAGCTTACAAAACCTGACATTAACTCTTTGGAAGCTCCTCTATTGCATTATTCTGATGCTCAGGGCATCAACATGCTGGGACACTCCCTTGCCTAACCTCTGTGCCCAGGGGCCCTGCCTGAGGATGCTGGCAGGATTCTCTAGCTTGCTCTGAAAAACAATGCCTTTGCTGCAGCCACTCTTCTGGTTGTCCTTTTATGGCCTGTCCTCATTTCAGTGATTCCCCTGTAAGCTGAAGCATGCAGCAGTTAGACCAGTTTTTCCATTCTTCTTAATTCCTAAGGCCCTTTCCTAGATTTTCATAATGCAAGACACAAGGACAGATAATTATTATTTCTAGGCTTCGGATATTTGTGCAGAGGACCAGAGTTGAGAAAGGGAGCCTTGACTGTGGAAGGCCTGAATGTGTTCTAAGTTTGGACATGACCTCAGAGTGAGCACTGACGCTGGCCCACAGGCCAGAAACCCACAAAAACATGGCTGCCCATCTTGCCCACCTGCCTCACAGTTTGTCCCATAAAAGCATTAAATTAGGAGACAGAAATCAACTGGGTGCAGAGTTTTGTTACTGCATTGCACGTCTCCAGAGTTCTCAAATCCGTATTTTCAATTATCTAATGGATATTCAAGTCCAGGAGATGGCTCACAGTCCTCACATTACAAAACAGAACAAACACCTCACAACACCTGCAAATCTCCACCTAGCCTTGTTTACTAACTGGGAGATTTTTAAATTATAAGAATCAAGTAGGATCTTTGCCCATGTATTTTTTAAGACTTTTTCACCTACCACAAAGTTGTACTCAACGTCTTCCTTAATTCATCCTTCTCACTCAGTCTCTATTTAAAACTGGTTATTAAATTCTGTTGACTTTATCTCCTATATATCTATCTTTTAAAGATTATGGTAAAATATGCACAACAAAACTTACAATTTTAACCTTTTTTTTGAGACGAAGTCTTGCTCTGTCACCCAGGCTGGAGTGCAGTGGCGCAATCTCAACTCACTGCAACCTCTGCCTCCTGGGTTCAAGCAATTCCTAGGCTTCATCCTTCCAACAGCTGGGACTACAGGCACCCGCCACCACGCTGGACTAATTTTTGTATTTTTAATAGAGATGGGGTTTCGCCATGTTGGCCAGGCTGGTCCTTAACTCCTGACCTCAACTGATCTCTGATCTGCCTGCCTTGGCCTCCCAAAGTGCTGGGATTACAGGCGTGAGCCACCGCACCCAGGCATCAACTTTTTTTTTTTTTTTTTTTTTTGAGACGGAATCTGGCTCTGTTGCCCAGGCTGGAGTGCAGTGACGCGATCTCAGCTCACTGCAAGCTCCACCTCCCGGGTCACACCATTCTCCTGCCTCAGCCTCCCGAGTAGCTGGGACTACAGGCACCCGCCACCATGCCCAGCTAATTTTTTTTTTTTTTGTATTTTTCAGTAGAGACGGGGTTTCACCATGTTAGCCAGAATGGTCTCAATCTCCTGACCTCATGATCCACCTGCCTTGGCCTCCTAAAGTGCTGGGATTACAGGCATGAGCCACCGCGCCAGCCCGGTATTAACCATTTTTAAGTGTACAATTTAGTGTCATTAAGTACATTCATCGTGTTGACTACTGTCACTACCCATTTCCAAAATTTTTTCAAAATCACTCCAAACAGAAAATTTGTACCCATAATACCCCTCTTCCCCCAACCCTGGTAACCTCTAATGTTCTGTCTCTATGACATAATTTGCCTATTCTAGGTAACTAACTCATATAAGTGGAATTATACAATATCTGTCCTTTTAAGTTTGGCTTATTTCAATTAGCATGTTTTCAAGATTCATCATTATAGCATGTATCAGAATTTCATTCCTTCTATGGCTGAATAATATCCCACTGCACGACCTTACCACGTTTTGATCATCCATTCGTCTGCTGAAGGGTCCTTGTGTTGTTTCTATCTATCTCTGTCAGCTCGGGCTGCTGTAACAAAATACCACAGCCTGAGTGGTTTGAACAACACACATTCATTTCTCACAGTTCTGGATGCTGAGAACCCAAGACCAAGGTGCTGGCAGATTTGGGTTCTGGTGAGAGCTCTCTTCCTGGCTGTGGCCACCTTCTGGCTGTCTTCTTACATAGTGAGGAGAGAAAGGAAGGCTTTGGTCTGTTCTCCTCTTCCTAAAAGGGCACTAATTCCACTATGGGGGCTCCACCCTCATGACCTCGTCAAAATCTGATTACCTCCCAAAGGCCCTACTCCCCTAATACCATTGCCTTGGGGGCCAGGGCTTTAACATATGAACTTGGGGCAAGGGGATCGGGCACACATTCAGCCTGTAACACCATTTAGATTACCATCTTTGGACCTAAATATCTATTTTAAAGTTGTATTTTTTTCCTGATTACATAAGTAGTGGATGCTAGTAATACAAACTTCAAAATTTTTAAAAGCATAAAGAATATTAAAATGACTGTAATTCCAACTATGCTTGTTATTTTGTTTGTTCCAGTTTTCTTTATATGCATATGTATGCATGTGTATATGTGTGTGTTTTGTTTTTGTTTTTGTTTTTTTACAAAATCAGAATCATTATGTAGGTGTGTCCAGGTTTTACACTAAACATTTTATAAACATTTTTTTGTGTTATCAAAAATTATTTGTAAATGGTATTTCTGATGACTGCATAAAATTCTATTAGAAAAATATCAAAATTCATTTTCCTATTGTTGGACCTTTAGATTGTTTCTGGTTTTTCACAACTTTAAATACCGGAAACAACCTCTTTTTATACCCATTTTTTGGTCCACATTTTAAATCCTCTTAGCATGGATTCTTAGAAATGAAATTACTGGATCAAGAAGTACTTTTAATACTTTTAAGATTATAGATACATATTCCTATTCTAAAAAGCTATGTTAATTTACATCAGCCACCAGCTGGATAGGGTGTCCCTCTGTGCCTCTGAGGTGGTCCCTAGTGGTCTCTGCCCTTGGAATTCACGCCCTTGTGTGGTCCTGTGTTCACACTGTACCAGAGTTGGTCTGTGTGACCCAACAGCATATGGCAGAAGTGCTGGTATGTCCCTTCTTTCAGATTAGGTTATAGAAAAGATGGTGGCTTCCATCTTGGGTGCAACTGCACTTGCGTCTTTCTGTCACGGATCATTTGCTGTGAGCAAACCTGTGGAGGCCCAGAGAGAGGAACGGAAGCTTCCTGCCAACAGCCACATGAGGGAGCTGTTTCTCCCGTTTTATTCTTTGCTTTTCAATTTAGTATATAAACTTTAAAAATAATCCAATCTATCTTTCCCTATGTGATCTCTTTCATTACTTTTTAATTTAAAAAATGTATCAAAGTACTACATATTCATAGCAAAAAGAAGATGGCCAAATAATTCTAAACAGTTTATAACGAGAAACAGTAGTTCCTTGCCTTCTCTTTCAGAGTCTCAGCAACTGTTAACAGCCAGAATTTGATCAGAGAAACAGAACCACTAGGAGCAATATAGAATAAAGAATCTATAAAGGAAACTTTACCTTACACAATCGTGGGAGCTTGCTGAACGCTCTGTGTAAGGCTGTTGCTTCTGTGTTTGGTGTTGGGGCCTTAAGTCAGCAGGGCAGGCAGTCTGGAAGGGAAGACAGATTTCAAGTGGAGGACAGGAAAGAAAAACTCGAACCTACATCAGTCTCTTACCCTCACCAAATCTCCAATTCAGATGACACAGGCACCCTGCAGGAGAAGCTGGTGACCTTTACCACAGAGCTAAGCATGTGCCTGGCCCAGGAGTGGCTGAAGCTGAAGGAAGTCACTCCCAAGTTCTTTCCTAGAATCATGATGTGAATATAGGAAAATAACGAAATCACTGACTTTATTTCCTCAGCTGGTCATTTACTCCCTTTCAAGGGTTTAAGAACTACTATTTATAAAATATTCTAGATATGTATAGACTAAAAGCCAGTGGTTGTTCACCACCAGTTGGGCAGTATGCAAACAAATGTGTGTGTGTGTGTGTGCTTATTGTAAAAAATTTGGAAAATACTGCTTGTTAGAGAAAACTTGGAAAATACTGTGAAGTATAAAGCTGAAAAAAGCAGCTGCAGAAAACCTCTGTTGACATGTTAAAATTCTGGAGGAATTTCCGTCTTTTTTTTTTTTTGAGAGAACATCTCACTTCTGTCACCCAGGCTGCAGTGGTGGCACGATCATGGGTCACTGCAGCTCAAGTGATCCTCCACCTCAGCCTCCTAAAGCGCTGGGATTACAGGCATGAGCTACCGTGCCTGGGCTCCTTCCATCTTTTATAAAAGATGCTTCTTGTTTGCAGAATTGCTATCATACAGTTCTACATTCTGCTTTTTTCTTTTATTGTGAACCTTTCTGCTATTACTAGCAACCTTCCTTGAAGAGGTGCTTAAATAAATTACCGTGCATTTGTGCATCTGACCCAATAATTAATGGCCCATCTCTTGTGGGTCATTTGGGTTCCTTCTCTCAGCACAGACCTTCTCCTGGCTTATATTTCTTGGGTGTAGGAGGTATACCCTCCTACCAAAGGTATGGCTCACACACCTGGTATGAAGTAAACAGCACAGTTCTTCAAACATGCCCAGGGCAGCCAGACAAAATCCACAAAAATGCCTCTCCCTTTTCTGGGCATGACAGAAACTTCCTTCTAAGCGTGTGCAATGTTTATATGTAGACACAACACACATGCATGTGTATAAAGCAAATAAATACATTTCCCTCTATTGTTCATTTGATTTCACCTACTTATGGCTGAAGTGGAAAACTTATTAGGCCTGGAAAAGCCTTTCACAGCCAGGAACTGGAATGGTTTGGGATAATTTCTTTCAAATGCTCATATTAGGCTTTATTTGTGTTGAGAACTATTTAAAATTCATCTTAAAAACATCTTGTTTAAAACAATCTTAAAAACAATCTAATACTAACACAGAATATAACAATCTAAATTTTACTTGACTATTCACAAGTTTCAGCCAAAGTTAATATCAACACGCATTTTAGTTAACAGTATCTAATTCAGACCCTACACTCAGCATCTCCCATAAGCAAGAACCTGGGTTAAGTTATGTGGAAGTTACAAAGATGAGTAAATAAAACACAGCATCCCTGCCCTCCCAGGAACAAAGGGATAGGAGTGAGGATGATGGAAGTAGAAACTTAAATGTGATGACAATAGGATAGAGATTGATTTCAAAAAGGCACGGGAATCTGGAAAGATCTCAAAGAAAGAATCTGAAGGTGTTAAGAAAGGCCTTTGGAAGGTAGAATTGGAGAGAACAGTATGAACAAGGGCTCAGAGCCAGAAAAATTAGGCAAGTATATAGGGGAAAGATTTTAGTGGTAATGAGGAGACAAGGCTGGGAACACAGACCAGGGCCGTATCAGGTCCAGCATCAGCAGGAGAAACGTAAGCAATGGGAACCATCACACTGGGTGAAATTCAATCTTTATTTTAAAAGATGGTATACAACCATCTACTAATTTATAAACAGATGATCAATTTATAGATTTTTTAAAGTCTACATTTTAATAAATATTTTACATTGTGTTCATTTTATTAGCCATTTCTTGATTTTCCTAAAATCTATTACTTATTAATGATGAATCTACTCCAAATTCTTTTTTTTTTTTTGAGATGGAGTCATGCCCTCTCACCCAGGCTGGAGTGCAGTGGCGTGATCTCAGCTCACTGCAGTCTCTGCTTCCCGAGTTCCAGCGATTCTCCTGCCTCAGCCTCCCGAGTAGACTAGCTGGGATTATAGGCGGACGCCACCACGCCTGGCTAATTTTTGTATTTTTAGTAGAGACAGGGTTTCACGATGTTGACCAGGCTGGTCTCGAACTCCTGACCTCAGGTGATCCGCCTACCTCAGCCTTCCAAAGTGCTGGGATTACAGGCGTGAGCCACTGTGCCCGGCCTCTACTCCAAATTCTAAGTACTATTCTGTTTTGGTTTTAAATACCATTTTTGGTTAAAGAGCCCGATTTAAATTGTTTAAATGAAATAAATACATCCAAAGTAAATACACTGTGAAAAATACATTTTAATCCAAAAGTTTTGAATATTAGCACTTCAAAAGTTATTTACAATCAATTTTACTGTACCCTTTGTGAATAAAGAGATAATTATGTACATGTAGCTACCTACAGTTGTTTCTTTCCAACTCAAAAACTGTAACTATGTGGAAAAAGGGTAAGAGTTAAAGCCGCTGCAGTTCAAAGTCATTACAATCAACTTAGATTCTGCAAATTTTCCCAGGGTTAAAAAATGCTCGTTAAATCAGGACAGAAGAGGAGGCAAGTGAGTACACCCCACTCCTTCATTTTACATGTTGCTCCCTTACTGAACTGGCAAAGACCTGCACCTGAATTCTAGACAATTTCATATACAACAGGCTTCTTATTATGGGTCCATAGCAGATGGTTAGGGTAGATGTTTTAAAGATATGAATGCTAATGGCCTACCAATGACTTTCATGACCTCCCAATCTTCGTTTTAATGGTAGTCAAGAAACTATCAAGCGGGAAGCCTGATCTCAACATGTTTCCTCTGTGGCTTTGCTGAAGCTGACTATCTGCAGGATAAAATCTTATGGTTTGATCGGAAGTCTCATTTTTGACTAGAAACAGTAAAGAGCAGCTTTATTAAGATCAATGGAATGGTTCTGAATGCCTGTTTGCTATAGAAGGATTAAATGAAAGTTTTTTGTTTTTTTTTTTTTTTTTTTTTTTTTTTTTTTGAGACAGTCTTGCTCTATCACCCAGGCTGGAGTACAGTGGCACGAACTCAGCTTACTGCAAGTTTAAGCAATTCTCCTGCCTCAGCCTCCCGAGTAGCTGGGATTACAGGCATGCACCATAACACCCAACTAATTTTTGTATTTTAGTAGAGACAGGGTTTCATCATGTTGGCCAGGCTGGTCCTGAACCCCCTGACCTCAAGTGATCCATCCACTCAGGCCTCCCAAAGTGCCGGGATTACAGGCGTGAGCCACCGCGCCTGGCCTAGATGGAAGTTTTTAAAAGCCTGGGCTAATAAAATCATCCGCCAATCACTTTTCTTATGGTTAAAGCAGCCAAAAAACTGTCACAGCATTTTTGAGATGTGAACATAAGGCTTGTGTGGCTTTATGATAGATACTGTTAGTCATTTTATTTGATTAAGCCCTTGGTCAGTCATCTATACCTTAATTAATATTTTGTTCTTATAGAAAAATACAATCCATTTTATGAGTTTCTAGAAATAAATAATGGAGAAAAATAGATACTACCTGTTCCTAATGGTCTCTCTGGAAATTACAGCTTTTGCCTAGGAAGATACACATATAGAATATAATTTAAGTTCAAAGTACATTTCATTATATTCTATCCCTTTTAATTTTTTGTTTTTTTGAGACGGAGTCTTGCTCTGTCACCCAGGCTGGAGTGCAGTGGCACGAACTCTGCTCACTGCAACCTCCGCCTCCTGGGTTCAACCAATTCTCCTGCCTCAGCCTCCCGAGTAGCTGGGACTACAGATGTGCGCCACTACGCCCGGCTAATTTTTGTATTTTTAGTAGAGTCAGGGTTTCACCATGCTGGCTAGGCTGGTCTTGAACTCCCAAACTGATCCATCTGCCTCAGCCTCCCAAAGTGCTGGGATTAAAGGTGTGAGCCACTGTGCCCAGCCTTTTTTTTTTTTTTCGAGACGAGTCTCACTCTGTTGCCCAGGCTGGAGCACAGCGGTGCAATCTTGGCTCACTGCAACCTCCACCTCCTGGGTTTAGGCGATTCTCCTGCCTCAGCCTCCCAAATAGCTGAGATTACAGGCACATGCCACCACACCTGGCTAATTTTTGTATTTTTAGTAGAGATGGGGTTTCACCATGTTGGCCAGGCTGGTCTCAAACTCCTGATCTCAGGTGATCCACTTCCCGACCTCAGGTGATGCGCCTGCCTCAGCCTCCCAAAGTGCTGGGATTACAGGCATAAGCCACTGCACCTGGCCCTATCCCTTTTAATTTTCTAAGTGACCAGTAATAAACAATCTAATGATTACTAGGTAGTAGGAAAAAAACTTTTTAGTCACTTTTCCATCTAAGAATTTCATTTAAAGATACCTATGACATATCTTGTGGTACTAAGAATATTAGAGAACTGGAAATCCAGTTTTTTTGTGTTTTTTAAGAGAGAGAATCTCACTCCATTGCCCAGCTTGGAGAGCAGTGGTGCAATAGCTGGGACTACAGGCATGAGCCACCACACCAGGCCTGGAAACCCAGTTTTAATTTATGAACTACAAATGGTTGGCAACTGTTTCCTTAATTGTTATTGCAGGAGTAGGCCCAACATGAGTCCATATGTAGCCTTTCTCTGGTCTGGTGGGAACTGTGGGAAATGGTGATGACCGTGACTTGAAATACTCAGAAGGTGCATGACAAACAAATTCCAAGTATTCCATCTTCCTTGGAAGATCTTCCTCTGGCCCTGGAAGGCAGCCAAGGGAAAGGTTAAATACATTTTTGACCATATATATCATTTTCATAAGATGTTAAAATTTCTAGACACTGGGAGAGACCACTCTGGGAGCAACCTGGCATTAGCCCTTGAAAAATGCATTACTTTGAAATTATTCTTAATCATTTTTTCTTCTTTAACGGCTTATAGAATATGGCATTCTCCCCAAAACAGTGATTGAACACTTGCATCGTGTTTATTTTGTACCCACACTGTTCTAAGTTTACATATATCAATACCTTCATTCCTCACAGCAACCTTCTGAGGTAGGCACTATTATTATTCCCATTTTACATATGAGGAAAGTGAGGCAAGAGAGACTAAGAAATTTGCCAAAGTCACACGGCTGGTAAATGGCGGGCTGTGAACCCAGACAGTCTGGCTCCAGAACTGGTGTTCTGACCTTATGCCATGCTGCCTCACTGTAGGACAAGGATGCATATCAGAATCTGGGGATTAGAAAGAGGAGGCAGTAGAGGAATCCCGAAGGTGATTCTGATACACTACTGCCTCTGTGGGATCCTGATCCATAGATAAGGTAAATAAAAATTCTATGTACTTATAAGCAGAAGGCTAGAATTGTTTGGTAATGTATCAAACTTGACATACAGGTGAGAATAACAGTGGTATATTATTTGTCCCTGGAGTTCTCTCCAAAAAAACACTTATGCTTGTTCTCAGGATGCAAAAGTAATGATGCATGCTCACTGCAAAAAGATTAAAAAGTCTGAAGTAACTTTAAAAATCTGAAAACTTTTAAAATTGTATTAATCAGTAAATTCTTGTGAGTCTATGTCAAAACTGTTTTGGCAGCTTTGAAATTAACAAAAGCACAGCAGCTGCCATTTCAACTATCAGCCTTTATACTATAAAGGCCTAAGATGACATGTGTAGCATGCAGAGGCATGTATACTGAGAATTTGCAAGTATGGAATAACTGGGATAGTTCTTTTCTAAATTATTTTTGAATAGGTTTGTATAAATAAGTAACCTAAATAACCGAGTGGGCAATAAATTCTTGTAGTACAGTTTAACCCTGGGTCACTCTGAAAAAATCTTATCCATGTCACTTCTTAGTAGATGCACATTGCTCTAACTCAAAATAACTGATAGCACTCACTTCAGCTACATAAAATGCCTTGTATTTTCTATAAAGCTCTCTAATTTTTTTGTACTTAATAATACTCATGCTTTTTTTGTTATGGACTGAATTGCATCCCCCCCGCCACCCTCCAAATTTAGGGGTTTAGGGGTTGAAGCCCTAAACCCCAATGTGATGGTACTTGGAGATGAGACCTTTAGGGAGGCAATTAAGGTTAAATGAAACCATAAGGGTGGGGCCCTCATGTGACAGAAATGGTGTCCTTATAAGAAGACACACCAAAGAGCTCTCAGTCCATGAAAGGTCATGTGAGGACACAGCAAGAAGGTGGCCGTCTACAAGCCAGGAAGAAAAGCCTCCCCAGAAATCTGTGTTGCCAGCACCTTGATGTTGGACTTCAGCTTCCAGAACTGTGAGAAAGTGACTTTCTGTTGTTTAAGCCGCTCAGTCTGTGATATTGTGTCCTGACAGCCCAAGCTGACTAACACACTCTTTTACATAATATTGGAGAGTTAACTAAGTTAAAAAAAACCTGTGCCATTTGTCAAACTTACCTATGATATAGGAGGCGGGATCAAATTGGTCTCTGGGACTAGAGAGGGTAGGAATGAGCCACGTCAGTGCTGCACTCTTCTCGCAATACTGGTCCTGGATAAAACCTCTGATTTGAGCGTAGTAGGGCTTTCCATCTTGTTCATCAATCACAGAAACAACATCACCAATTTGGTAATATACTCCCTGGGGGAAAGAGAAGATAATCCCACATTGAAAATAAAAATAGCCGGGCGCGGTGGCTGACGCCTGTAATCCCAGCACTTTGGGAGGCTGGGGCAGGCGGATCACGAGGTCAGGAGATCGAGACCATCCTGGCTAACACAGTGAAACCCCGTCTCTACTAAAAATACAAAAAAAATTAGCCGGGCGTGGTGGTGGGCGCCTGTAGTCCCAGCTACTCGGGAGGTTGAGGCAGGAGAATGGCGTGAACCCGGGAGGCAGAGCTTGCAGTGAGCAGAGATCTTGCTGCTGCACTCCAGCCTGGGCAATGGAGCAAGACTCTGTCTCAAAAAAAAAAAAAGGAACATCACAGCTATGAATGAACCTTAATAGGTAAGCAAGTATTCAAAGTGGTCAGTAAAAGGTGTTCGAGATAGTCTAATGTGTCAGTGTTTATATGTTTGGTGCCAATTCTAAAGTTGTTTCACTTTTGAATGAAAATTATACATACACATGCGAGGGTACATATATGACAGTTTACATCTGGAGAAAACATTTGTTCATAAAGTATTTTGATTTTATATTGCCGTAATACTATCCCTACTTTTTAAAAAATAGACTTTATTTTTTACAGAGGTTTTAGGTTTACAGCAAAATTGAGCAGAAGTAGAGAGACTTCTCATATACTCCCTACCCCCACACATGCACATCCTCCCCTATTATCAATAACCCCCTCCCACCACTAGAGTGGTACACTTGTTACACGGATGAACCTACATTGACACAGCATCTTCAAAGACCAGAGTTCACATTAGGGTTCACTCTTGGTGCTGTGTATTCTATGGGGTTGGGCAAATGTATAATGACATGTACCCACCATTATAGTACCATACGAAGAGAGTTAATAGTTTCACTGCCCTAAAAATCCTCTGTGCTCCGTATTATCCCTACTTTGTTAGCCACAGTCATGGCAGTAAGGTTAAACGGCTTGCTGAAAGCCACAGAGACTGCAGCCAAAGCTCCTACATCAGCTGAGCAGTCTTTCTCTGTACTGCCTTGAAAATCATGCTAATGGTCGGGCGCGGTGACTCACGCTTGTAACCCCAGCACTTTGGGAGGCCGAGGCGGGTGGATCACGAGGTCAGGAGATCGAGACCACGGTGAAACCCCGTCTCTACTAAAAATACAAAAAAATTAGCCGGGCGTGGTGGCAGGCGCCTGTAGTCCCAGCTACTTGGAGAGGCTGAGGCAGGAGAATGGCGTGAACCCGGGAGGCGGAGCTTGCAGTGAGCCGAGATTGCGCCACTGCACTCCAGCCTGGGCGACGGACCCAGACTCCGTCTCAAAAAAAAAAAAAAGAAAATCATGTTGATTTGGTAAGAATGCATTCTACATGCCACCCTCCCCAACCATCCATTCAAAGAAAATAGAAAAATAGATATCATGAATTCAAACCAAAACAAATTCAAACCAAAAATAATCTTTGCATTATAGTCTTCAGGATATGTTTACCTCAACCTACTGTACATCTCCTAGACTCACTGCCGCCTTTCTCTTCCACTCCCAGTTGAGTTTTATATCCTTCCACAACAGGACTACTAGTATTTCTGGCATTCAAGGCTTTGTGTCTCATTCATTTCTGTTCCACTTTATACCCAACTAACTAACGTGTGTATGTCCTGTGTTAAATCCTCCCTATGACTCTGATATCCATCCTATGTCCTCTTCCCTGGGTCTTGAGCTAGAAATAATCTCTCCTCTGAACACCCATAATGGTTGATCCAAATCTTTATGACATCCAGCACCTCCTTAACTGGGTGTAGTTCTTGGTAAGATATACTGTTCTTGACTACGGGAACAGTGAAATTCATTGCTGCTTCCCTTGAAACAGGGACTTGGCAGCAGGTAAAGCTGTAGGAATGTGTATCTCAACCATAAAAACACTTTTGAGGAAATAACTTCCAGTAACTGAACTGTACCATAGCACCTGATAGACCAGGAGTTTTTTCCTGGTGGACCCTTCATCCAAGTGTCTGAGGGTGGCTGTTTCATCTGGGTCACTATGGATGGGTCTGGTCTATGCAGGCCACAGTCTGCTACTTGCTAGTTCCTACCCATCAACAGCTGGTCCTTCCTCCCAGCCATTAGCCCAGAGTTATTTATCATATAAATAGTTTGCATTTATGGTTTGCTTTGTCCACATGTATAATCAATATTCCCAAATTCTAAATGAGAATACTTGCTTATCATAGGCTTATTAAGCACATCACAGCATATTCAAAAGTATGCTGAATGAATATGAATCCAAAACATCTGCTTTCATAGTGTGAAGGCAGAAATGCAATGTAAAGACAATGTCTTAGTGAAAGATTCCAGTGGTAGGCAGTGCCTGGCACATAATAGGTATTTATTAATATGTGCTGTGTTGTGTACACATATATAACACCAAACAGGACTAAGTCACTGACCTGAGTAGTCTCCTCATTTGCCGAGAGGATTCAAGGTTTCTGGTGGAGAAAAGGGGTACACACGAGAACAGCACTAGTTTAAGCATCACTAGATCTGAGTTCATGGAGTTGTTCTGCTACTGCCATGCTCCAGGGAGGCCACTCAGCCATTCTGGGTCTTGGGTGGTCACACTTTTGGCCGTGATTCCCAGTGGCTCCCACTCAGGCTCCTCTTGCATGCCTGATCTGGGCTCTAGCTCAATGGCTGGCAGTGACCTCTTGAGCTTGCCACCATGGTGCTGCCTGCCAGTGGCACTGCTGTGATAGCCACCACAATACTGGGCATTTGCAACATTACTTGACTACTTTGTTGCATTATTGTCCTTATCATTTAATAAACATGGGTGGCAGACAACAATACGAAAGTACAGACAGTCACAATAACAGGTCCCACATGCCTTTCCATGGAGACACACATGGAAATCATTAGTACACTAAACCCGTAGCTCGACAAGTTGCTTCTGGCCCTAATCTGTGAAATGTGAAAGTAATGCACAAATATGAAGATGTGATAACGCCTACTATTCATTGAGTGCTTACTCTGCTAAGTACTTAACACATATGATTTCATTTGACGCACCGAGGTAGTAACTATTTACAATTCCTGTTTTACAGATGCGACATTAGAGAGGTTGGTCCTCGTCACATAGCCAGTCACTTGCTAAAGCTGTAGAGCCAGGAACTATGCTCTAGGCTTAAGCTCTGGCATGAGACTGCCTCACTCCATGAATTGTTGGCTAAGTGATCTTGGACAAGTTAATTAACCTCGCTGTGCCTCAATGTTCTCATCTAGAAAATGGGGATAGTAGTATCCACCTCAGAGTGAACCGAATGAAATAAAGCATGCAAAATGCTCAGACACTGATACATAGCAACTGTTTGCTAAACTTTAGATATTTTATTAACAATGTATTAAATGTTGGAAAAATAAGAGAGATGTTTGCCTGTGTACAGACTTTTTTTTGTTGTTGGTTTTTCCCAGCCCTGCTGAGGAGTGCCAGTGTACCCCTGTGGGGAGGAACAGACTTCGACTATATAGATCGTGGGCTTAAAAAAAAGTATACTTAAGGGCAAAGTCACTTGAGTTTCTCAGTCCACCTGGGTCAAGTATAAAGCACTAACTCACACCACTGTCCCCTAAATGACAGTTCAGATCCCAAAACACCAAATAGCCTTCAATGGTTGCTGCCTGTGCCATGCCAGGCCTGCCGAGCCTTGGGGGTCTATGTTCTAATTCCTTTCCTAAGACTTCTGGTTTAAACACAACAATGTCACTTCTCTCACTGAGGTATCAGATGTCCATGGACTTTGGCCCTAGGAAACCTGACCTCCTCATTCTTTTATCAAAACATCTTGGAATTCCTCTCACTATGGATTTCTAGTAGGTGTTAATCCTCACTACTGCCCTTACTCAGCTCAACTCCACTTAAAGGCATTTTAGAATCTCTGGGCCTACTCTACCCATTTGACACCACAGTCTACAACCTCTACTAGTCCAAATCCTGTCTCTGTCCTTCTCATTCTTCAATGCCATCACACTAACGGCTGACTCTTCCATGGCTCCACACTATACAATCAGCATTTTAAGAATAATTCCTACAATCTACACTAAAAAAAAATACTAAAGATCCTCACATCATATGTCAGTAGGCACTTTCTCCTCCCACTTCAGCTCTAGATGAGATGTTTTAATAACAGCCACTTATGCAGGAAAACAGCTAAGAAGAGAACAAAAAGTATATTCACACCTTATACAAATAAACAGTAGCAGAGATCTTTAGACTAATCCAACATTTTAGTGGCACATTACCCACTAGGCCCAACTCTTCCTTCAGTAACTCTACAAAAGCTTACCTTGTAGAAGATTGATTCTGCAGTGATTATAGTGGACACTGACTCAGGAGCTTTGATGGGCTATGAAAATACAAAAAACATTAGCACATTCATAGTATGTATGTGTCTACAGGCATTTTCCCAGCCCTATGAGAGTTCTGTAATTTGAGAAATACTAAAATGTATTGTTTGGTGACAAGAACTGCAATAAAAAGATAAATTATTTTCTAAATGCTGTGGCAAAGCAGTCTATTTCCACTGCAATTTCTGCTACTATTAGCTTAAAAATTGCTGAGACAAAGGGCAAGCTTCTGATTATGCTGCTGAGATCTAATGCGAAGTCCTCTCAGAGCTTCACTACACATAAACATTCCAGTTATAAAAATGCACCTGCTCTAATAGCCGGAGCATGACAGAATGCAAGTAATAAAAAATGTACAGATGAATACAAAGTGAAAAAGTGTCTCCTCGAAGACATTTTCCAACTCAACTATGGAACTAGCCATAATACTCAACATCGGTTTTCTAGCAAGCTGGAACTAAGGCTTTAGAAACTTTGAGAGTTCTTAGTAATTTGCTACCATCCAACCATTTTTGAAATCCCTACTAAAGCTTCAATACATACTTTTATGCCACAACATAGAAAGTAGGCCTCCCTAGATGTGTCTTGCTTAGTACCATTGAAGAAAGGGTTGCAGAGAAAGGATAATGAAATAATTGCTGAGAACATGGTATACCATACTTAAAAGGAAAAAAAGTGCATATGTGATACAAATATCAATAACATGTTTTGTGTAATCAACAAATGCCTCACTTAACTAAATTATAAAAATTTTAAATAAATTAGAAGCAACTACTCTGAATAAGAAAATACTTTGGGGAAGGGAACATCACACACTGGGGCCTGTCGGAGATGGGTTGCAAGGGGAGGGAGAGCATTAGGACAAATATCTAATGCATGCGAGCCTTAAAACCTAGATGATGGGTTGATAGGTGCAGCAAACCACCATGGCACATGTACACCTATGTGCACGTTCTGCACATGTATCCCAGAACTTAAAGTAAAATTTTAAAAAATTAAATTAAATTAAAAAAAAAGAAAATAGTCTGCCATCTGCATAAGTCTAATGCAGGGTCCCTTTGTGTTTTAGACATAAATATGCCCAACTTCAGAAACGTCTTTATGGGTAAGTGAAACATTCCTGTTCTGAAAGAAAAGAATATCATACTGAGACTTAAAAAAATAGTCCATAATGCACTGTCCACTGTGTTTGAACATTATCCCTTGTTTATAAAAACTGAGAATTAATTGCAATAAAAATATGCTTTCAACTATTTCCAGCACAGGTCTTTCAACAATCTCTTTTCTTACAGCAGAAGAGGAGATAAGGCTTAGCAAAATTTTTGACTCATATTCATCAAATACATCATCATCATAAGTCAGTAAGATACATTTTCTGGGGCTTTAATAACAAATAAATATGCAAATGATGAGTTCTAGTGTTAATATTTACTTAGATTTTTAAAGAATGAAAAAAAAAGTTTTCTTAGTGTACCTGGCCACATCAAGAACCATAATCTCTCCTCTTCCTTTCCACAGAGAACCCCAAAAAATGGGCTCAAGGTTGATGTTTCTTTTAAACCCATATTTTATATTTTCCAGGGGAAAAAATAAAAGCTTAAAAAAAAAAAAAAAAAAAGGAAAGAGTATTATTAACTTTATAAACAGTGAGCCTCCTGCAACAGAGCTCATTCCCTTTTGGGGAGTCTGGACCATTCCCCAGAATACTAAGGAAGGGCTACCAAGGGCAGAGTCCAAGTTCAATGGTGAGAAATGAAGGCAGTGGCAGGATACACACAACGTCATTACAGTAAAAGACACTGTCCACAAATATCTTACATTTTTCAATTTAAATATATGTCTTCTCCCTTTTCCTTTGGTGGAGACTTTCTTTTCAGCAGCTGGAGCAGATTTGTATTTAGTGTTTCTGAGCCGAGCAGACCTCCTGTGAATTTCCTGCTTACTCTGTTACACAAACAAATTAAAGAACAAAAAGAGAAAGAAGTAAAAAGTGTATAAAGGCTGCAATACAATCATCTTACAAGGATCCCAGAGTATGTACTTTATAAGAGCATTTAACAATTAAGAGTGCGTTTTTGCTTTTCAAGAGAGGTAATTACAGCAACTAGGCTAAGTAAAACCGGAACTTCAGCACCCGGAATCTTGGAGCTCGCTGACAGGCGTCTCCAGAGCCTCCATAAGGTGTGACCTGCTTGTAATAGGGCAGGAGGCGGGAGGAGGAGTCAGTCTTGACCAAGACAAACACTATTCATTTGTTGTGTCTACATAGAGAAAAACACTTAACTTTACTCCCTAAGGCCAGAGAACGTAGTAGGTTATGGCGCCTCCTACAACGGAATACTTAAGCTGCCATTTACAATAATGACATAATAATCTTACTTCATAACCTGATACGACAAAACCTTTAACAAGGAATGAGGTCCAGCGCCTGCGACTGTGTAGACGTGTGTATATTGAGATTTTCTTAAGGGCTTTACATCTCGGTTCTTATTGCTTTGAATTTCTTACAGTAACAGGTGCTTCGGAATGGGCCAAACGAAAGATCTCAGTAGGAGGTGGGGAGGGACGTTCCAGCCGGCAGGAGCACGGCGATCCGGGAAGCCCGGGCCCGCCCGCTGCCAGCTAGCCCGTCCCCTCCCGCCTAGCGCCTGGTCGGCCTCCGCCGGCGGGAGGGGCTGGAGGGGCTCACCTGCTTGCCGCCCCCGCCCCCGTTGCTCTGCGGAGGGGTGGCGGAGGTGCTGGCGAAGGTCGCCCCGCCGAAGCCGCCGCCGCCGCTGCCGCCGCTGCCCCCAGTGCCTCCAGACGCCCCCGAGCCTGCGCCCCCGCTGCCCGCGCCGCCCCGGCCAGTGCAATGATGGCAGAGGATCTCCCCCTGCGCTCCCTTCTTCCACATGGAGGACGATGTGGTCTTGCATACGCTGCAGGTGGGCTTCAGGCCCAGCGGCATGGTGGCCGGCTCGGGCGGCCCCCGCGGGCGCAGAGACACGGGAATGGCGGACGGTAGCCCGGCCGCCCCGTGGTCGGCCCGCCACTCCTGGCGATAGGAAGAGCTGTGAGGGCGACGGCACCGAGCTGCCCGTGAAGGGACCAGGCCGCTGGCGCTAACCCGTGGAGGCGTGAAGCGGGTTCCGCCGGCTCCGCTGGCTCGGCGCCCAGCACCAGCCCCGGGAGGCCCGAGGCACTGGGAAGCAGGACGGCGAACGGGATCTGGCTGGCGGGGACGCGGAGACTTCCGGCGGCGAGCCGGCCCCAGGGCGCCGCAGCCCGACCGCCTGACCGGAAGTGCAGCACCCGGAATTACTGGGAGCTTGCTGCAGTTCCGCTTGCTGTCGCCTAGGGGCGCGGTTCTCAAACTTTTTGGTCTCAGGCCTAGAATTTGCCGGGTAAAATACAGGACGCCCAATTAAATGTGACTTTCAGGTAAACGACGAACAATTTTTTTAGCGTGAGTGTATCCCATGCAATAATGGTTTATCCGAGAGGCGTTTAACTGGGGGTCCTGTATTTTTATGTGCTAAATCTGGCAATCCAGGTCTGGCGTGGTGGCTCACGCCTGCAATCTCAGCACTTTGGGAGACCAGGGCCGGCGGATTACTTGAGCTCAGGAGTTGGAGATCAGCCTGGCCAGCATGGTGAAACCCCTTCTCCACTAAAAATACAAAAATTAGCCGGGCTCAGTGGCGGGCTCTGGGGTAATCCCAGCTACCCTGGAGGCTGCGGCAGAAGAATCTCTTGAGCGCGGGAGGTGGAGGCTGCAGTGAGCCAAGATCGCGCCATTGCACTCCAGCCTGGGGGATAGAGTGAGACTCCGTCTCAAAAAATAAATAAATAAATAAAAGATGGCAATCTTACTTAGGACCTCTTTACACTCTTAAAATTTATAATTTGGACATCCCCCTACACCTCCCCTGCGTCTATACTTTTATTTAGTTGAATTCAGAGCATGCCATTTACGGACATCGACAAGGGGTTCAGAAAATGCCATCCACTGACATTTATGTATTAGAAATTGAAATTGAGACATTTTACAGCCTAAGATGTCAAGCGCACATTCCTCAGCCATTGGGTAATACCGTTGCAAGTCCTATGGACTCAAGAGTATACCGATTAGAGAATGCGAAGAAAATTGAATAGCTGGATGTTATTCAATTCAAAACTGTTGGAAAAGAGTTTTGGCTCTGAGGACCCAGCAGTTGACAAACAGCAGGCCTGGGACAAGAGCAGTATGAGAAGTCAGATCGCCTCTTTTAATGTCACTAGTCAGTACAGGCCTCGCCAGACAAACAAGTCTCTCCTCAGCCTCACTTGGAAGAACATGCCCTCTCTTCATGATCCCGGGTTTCCTAGACTTAGTATCCTTGGAAAGGTCTTGATGAATATATTGTGGTGGGAAGCAGTGGGGAGAAACAAACGCCTATTATGTCACAAAACCACATTTAGTGCTTATGACAACCTTGGAATGAGATATTATCAGATTTTACTGTTAATTGGTGATCAACGGAGGCACTTCCATGTGGACTGGCTGTCATTATAGCTGCTGCCCTTGGCACCAATTTCGAGGAGGGCTTTGGAGCAGCCCTCTGGGGTGTGGGTTGTGGCTCAGCCACCCCCCCTCTAAATCTCAGTTTCCCTAACAGTAAAAATAAGTTTCCAGATCTGTTATGGGGATTAGGGCCAACTGTAAAAGTGGTTGAGGAGACTAGGTAAAGAGCGTTGTCTCATTTTAGAACAATGCTGAAGGTGTTTAGAGCCTGCCATCCTAAAATATGCCACTTTGGCATATTGATTCTTCTGAGCCGGAGGCAATGGAGCAAAAACAGATGCAGGGAAGGCTCTCTGACCACCTTCTTTCTGTTTGAAGCAGAACATAAAAGTTCCCTTGTGAAAGGTGCCTTTTCTGTATCAGGAAGAGAAGAATATTATTGCCAGAGGCAGAGTTGCCACTGAGATGAATCTACAAACAAAACCTTACAAAAATTTATAACCCATATTTTCCATTAACTTTCTACATACGGTTCTTAGTCACTTTCCCACAATTTGCCAGCCTTAGCCCAAGCCCCTTTGTCTTGTCACATCCCTGCAATTTATTATTCTTTGTTTAAAAGGACATATAAGCTTTCGGGTCTAGTAACTTCTATGGGTCTTTATTTTTCTTACAAAGGCTCCTGTGCATGTACAAAAATATTAAAACTTTTATGCCTTTTCCAGTAAATCTGTCTTAGTTTAATTCCCATGCCCAGCCACAGAACCAAAGAGGTGAGAAGAGGCCTGGCGTAGTGGCTCATGCCTGTAATCCCAGCACTTTGGGAGGCTGAGGCAGGTGGATCACCTGAGGTCAGGAGTTCAAGACCAGCCTGGCCAACATAGTGAAACCCCATCTCTACTAAAAATACAAAAAATTAGCTGTGTGTGGTGGCAGGCACCTGTAATCCCAGCTACTCGGGAGGCTGAGGTGGGAGAATCACTTGAACCTGGGAGGCAGAGGTTGCAGCCTGGGCGACAGAGCGAGAGACTCCATCGAAAAAAAAAAAAATGGTGAGGAGGAAGTTTTTCCTCACCTACAGTGTGAGGAAATCTAGGCACTTGATTTCCATGCTCCTGAATGTCTCTCCATTTGGGAACATATACCTCTCCTTGCAACTCATCTGCAAGTGACTCCCTCTCATTCACTGAAAACTTTGGCCCATAACTCACCAGCTTCCTCTCCACTACCAGACACTGCCATGGATCAGGTCAACATCCACATGTACAATTGTCCCTCAGTATCCATGGAGGATTGATTCCAGGACTCCCGATGATACCAAAATCTACAATCCATAGATGCTCAAGTCCCTTATATAAAATGGCATAGAATTTGCATATAACCTATGCACACCCTCCTGTGTGCTTTAAATCATCTCTAGATTACTTATGCCAAATATGAAATAAATGCTATATAAATAGTTCCTATACTGTATTGGTTTATTTTTATTGTCATATTGTTCATATTTATATTTATCTATTTTTGAGAATATTTTCGGTCTGTGGTTGGTTGAGTTTGTGGATGTGGAACCCATGGCTGTGGAGGGCCAACTGAATAACCACCCAACAGCAGGCTTCTCAATTCCTCCTCATCCCACTCATCTTCATCCTCTGTCCTTGTCAGCTCCCCAGTCCCTGGCTGCTGTATCTTCTAATCTTCTTAGATGATTAGGAAGATTTACAGCTTTTTCCTTGCAAGTCTTTTTTTTTTTTTTTTTTTTTTTTTTGTAAATCGTGCTTCCTTTTGAGCACTTAATTCACACTGTTTCCTCTCTTGGATGCTACTATGGTAACAATCAGGTCCCCACCTCTCAAGAACATTGCATCTGACCAGACTGAGAGCCAGCCTGAACATGGGCCGCAAACCAGGGTTTTTGGAATCACAAGGAACAGCAAAAACCAGCCTTTCCCTTCACTTAGAAAGGGACTGTGAATAGAAGGGCCCCAATCTCCACCATCCAAGCAGAAAACCAAGAGCTCAGTGCCAACATGGAAACCAAAATGTATCAGGAATGAAGTACAGTATCCCCTCACATACTCAAGGTCAAGATGGGTTTGGGGAAATACCTATCTGACCATCTGGCCTCTTCTAGTGGGCATGGCCCCACACCAGCATTTTTAAAAGAAGATGTTTTTATTCTTCTTACATTTCCTAAAGGGGTATAAAATCTACTGAAAGGGATATAATAACTCAGAGTAAATGAGCTCACTCACAAGAATCATTCCTGGATAATCATTTTTGGTTGCTGAGATTATTCAGCACATTACTTCAAAGTGGCAAAATTCAGGGCAATCTGAGAAAAGAGAATTAAAAAGTGGTGGCCACAATTGCTGACATGTTTATGTAGGACGCACATAACACAACTCCCATTTTCTTCAGTGTGTATGTCAAGAGGCCAAGACCCCTGATCATCAAAATAAGTTATTTTGTGCATTACAGTGCACAGGACAACAGAGGGAATGACACTTTCTTGGAGGGTGTTGCGGGAATTCAGGGACCCCAAATGGAGGGACCGGCTGGAGCTGCGGCAGAGGAACATAAATTGTGAAGATTTCATGGACATTTATCAGTTCCTAAATAATACTTTTATAATTTCTTATGCCTGTCTTTAATCTCTTAATCCTGTTATCTTCGTAAGCTGAGGATGTGTGTCACCCCAGGACCACTGTGATAATTGTGTTAACTGTACAAATTGATTGAAAAGCATGTGTGTTTGAACAGTATGAAATTAGTGCACCTTGAAAAGGAACAGAATAACAGTGATTTTTAGGGAACAAGGGAAAACAACCATAAGGTCTGACTGCCTGCAGGGTCGGGCAAAAAGAGCCATATTTTTCTTCTTGCAGAGAGCCTATAAACGGATGTGCAAGTAGGAGATATATCGCTAAATTCTTTTCCTAGCAAGGAATATTAATATTAATACCCTGGGAAAGGAATGCCTTCCTGGGGAGAGGTCTATAAGCGGCCGCTCTGGGAGTGCCTGTCTTATGCAGTTGAGATAAGGACTGAGATATGCCCTGGTCTTCTGCAGTACCCTTAGGCTTACTAGGGTGGGGAAAAACTCCGCCCTGGTAAATCTGTGGTCAGACTGGTTCTCTGCTCTTGAACCCTGTTTTCTGTTATTTAAGATGTTTATCAAGACAATACCTGCACTGCTGAACATAGACCCTTATCAGTATTTCTGCTTTTGCCCTTTGCCTTGTGATCTTTGTTAGACCCTTATTAGTAGTTCTGCTTTTTGCCCTTTGAAGCATGTGATCTTTGTACCTACTCTCTGTTCTTACACCCCCTCCCCTTTTTAAAACCCTTAATAAAAACTTGCTGGTTTGAGTCTCAGACGGGCATCACAGTCCTACAGATATGTGATGTCACCCCCAGCGGCACAGTTGTAAAATTCCTCTCTTTGTACTCTTTCTGTTTATTTCTCAGCCAGCTGACACATGGAAAATAGAAAGAACCTACTTTCAAATATTGGGGGTGGGTTCTCCCAATAGGAGGTGACTGAAAGTCACTGTGCAAAAGGCCTGTATCACTCTGTAGTGGAAGGACTGGAGCCCGGTGCCTTGTGGCCTTCATTAACTTGTTCCCACCTCTTCTTTGGTTGCAGTGGCCTCAGTGGGAGAAGTTTCTTCTATATGTTCTGCTGACTTCTCCTCTTCCTCCTCCTCATCCTCTTGGGGATAGAGGTCCAGGTATTTCTACATGCATTCCTGCATGACCTAGAATTGGTCTACACAGTCTTTCACCTTGAGATCCTCTGCACTATAGTGGAAGCAGAAAAAGGCCAACTTGAACTGTTCCCCACAGGGGCCACTGGCCATTCCCCCAGGCATGGGCAGTTCCAGTTAATGTCTTCATTTGGCGGCATCAGTCCATGCTGAGTATGGATCGCTGGGGTCATCAGCCACCAGCTCTACATTGCTTAGAGTTTTGTGGTCATCTTTGGTCACAAATATGATTCCATCCTTCCCTTCCTGCTCACAGTAGGACATGGCTGCAGCATATAGACCAGTGCTTAGGCTTTGCAGAAGCAGCCACAGCAGCTGCCCCATTTTTTTTTTACAACCTTTTAAAATTAAGTGTGATACCCATACTCTAAAGTGTACAACTCATATGTATATAGTTTAATTATCACAAAGCAATGACATCCAGGCAACCAAATCAAGAAATAGCCATTACTACCAGAAGTCACCCTCTTGCCCTTTATGGAGAAACAACCACTATCCTGACCTCTAACACCATAGATTTTGTAGATTCCCTTTATCAGTTAGGGAACTTCTTTTCTATTCCTATTTTTATCACGAATGTGTTTAATTTTATCAAATGGCTTTCTCTACAAGATGATCATGTTTTTTTCCCTTTATTAATGTGTGGATTACATAGACAGATTTCTGAATGTTAAATTAACATTGCAATTCCTGGAATGAACCCAACTTGGTTGTGATGTATTATCCCTTTTACATATTGCTAGGTTTGGTTTACTACTCTTTTGTTTAAGATTTTTACATCTATGTTCATAAGTGACGCAGACTTACAATTTTTCTTTCTTGTTGAGTTTTAGCATCAGATTGTGATAGCCAAAGTAAGGACTTCGGATTTTATTTTCAGTGTGACAGGAAACTATTTGAGGTTTTTATATAGTGCTGATAAGAAAAAAAAATCTCAGATATTAAAAAGGAAAGAAAGCAATTTAGAAAACAGTACAGAATAAGATCACTTTGTGTAAATTAGAAACTTTCGTGTGTGTGTGTTGCATTTTTTAAGTTGTTAGAACTGAAACTAAGAATTATTGACAATAGATGTTAACAGGTGTGATAAAGGAGTTTTTGATTTTGTGTTGTTTGACATTTTTTCACCATATGTATGCATTACTTTTATTTAAAAATATAAACAAGAAGAGAAAGTATCAAATGGTAAAGAAGAAAATAAGGGCAGTTTGTTGACCCTAAAACTCTCTCCCAGCCAGAGACAGTAGTGCACAGTGGGCAGTACCTGGTTTGAGGGCTGCTGACTGGACCTTGTCTCTGAAGCTCAGTTCATCTGTAAAGTGAGGACGATATTGTCCACCTTAGGGCTGTGTGAAGATTTCATCAGTTACTGTGCTTGGCACATTGTCCTGATTCAATTAATGGGGCTTCTCCAAGCAGCAGTAGCTACAGTATGACAAAATTCTTGTGCATGTGTATTAGAGCATAGCATAGCAGTAGTGTATGTGAGGACAAATAAGGACTACTAAGTAGAGAAGCAGGTGAGCGGGGGGTCAAATGGGGAAGTGAGGGAAATGGGTAGGAGAAAAGAACTTAAGAAGGCCCTGTAATGAAGGCTGTAACTCAACCCCCTGCCCCCTCAGCTGGTACCTCAGGAAAAACAGGAGCCACGGTAGGCCTGGCCAGGAGAGAGCTCACAGACTAACACAATATCTTAGTCCATTTGTGTTGCTGTAACAAAATACCTGAGAATGGGTAATTTATAAAGAACAGAAAGTCCTTCCTTCATTCCTTCCTTCCTTCCTTCCATCCATCTCCTTCCTTCCTTTCTTCCTTCCTTTTTTCCTTCCTTCCCTCCTTCCTTCCCCTTTCCCTTCCCCCTTCCCTTCTCCCTTCCCTTCTCCCTACCCTTCCCTTTCCTTTCTTTTCTTTCTTTCTAAGTTTCACTCTTGTTGCCCATGCTGGAATGCAGTGGCATGATCTTGGCTCACTGCAACCTCTGCCTCCTGGGTGCAAGGGATTCTCCTGCCTCAGCCTCCCGAGTAGCTGGGATTACAGGCACCTGCCACCACACCTGGTATTTTTTGTATTTTTAGTAGAGACGGGGTTTCACCATGTTGGCCAGGCTGGTCTCAAACTCGTGACCTTAGGTGATCCGCCTATGTCAACCTGTCAAAGTGCTGGGATTACAGGTGTGAGCCACTGTCCCCAGGCAGAAATTTATTTCTTACAGTCCTAGAGGATGGCAAGACCAAGATCAAGATGTTAGCAGGTCCAGTGTCTAGAGAGAGCCCATTCTTCATAGATGGTGCCATCTAGGTGTCTTTACATGGTAGAAGGGCAGAAATGCAAAAGGGGACAATTGCTAGTTCCTCTAGCCTTTTTATAAGGTTGTTAATCCCGTTCACGGGGGTTCCACTCCCAAAGGCTCTACCTCTTAATACTATCACATTGGTAATTAAGTTTCAACACATGAAAATTTGGGGGACACAGTCAGAACATAGGATGCAATGAGAGATACTCAGCCTGGACCCAGAGCTCATAAAGACAATTTGGTACCTATGGAATGGCTGAGAAAATTCTGGTGGTGGTGATGGTGGTGTGTATGTAAGCTGTGGACACAGAAATAAATACCTCCTGTGGCCTTAAATTTCACAGTAAGGGAAAAAGAAGAATGCCGAATTCCCCAGGGGATTGTCAGTGCCAGCATGCAGTCTAATTTGCATGATTTAAATGTTACATGGTTCATTAATTAAAACTCTTAAGAGTAAAAAAAACAAGCAGATACATAAAATATGCATGCATATTTTCTATATTTCTGTGTTTCCAAAGAGATCACATCCACCACATTTTGTGTCTTGACGAGTGTGGGCAGATGTGGAATTCCTTGACTGTGCACCCTTCTCCTGGATATCTCCCGGGTTGGGGGAACACTGCCACTGAGCCTCTGGTTACGTAACTGTTAAATGAGGAGAGCAAGAGAACATACCCCATAGGGTTGATGTGAGGATTACACAAAGCAGTTCATGTGAAGTTATCAACAACTTTTACATCTAGTAAGTGCCTTGTTAATGTCAACTATGAGGCTGATAAGAAAGAAGAATGAGGAAGCATTTCTTTTCACTGGATCTTGGTCAAGTCATTAGTTATACCCCTCACATGTAATCACGTAAATCATGTTAATTACATTTTGGAAAAAATTAACTCAAATTCCCTATTTACATCAGCAAACTAGAGAGAGATACTGAGGACTGGACAGGGAGAAAATGAGAGAGACTTGTGAAACTGCTAGAAGGTTTGAGGGAGGAGAACCAGGGCAGATATTCCTAGAAACCTTTTGTTTTTTAGTTTCAGGAGGTGCACATGACATTTGTATCTTCCATTGCAGGCACACCTTCTATGTTATAACCTAATGGCACTACTTTCTATGTGGAGTGTGTGCCCCCACAGTTCTCACCCTCATGCCTTGGCTCGGGGTGTTCTTGGTGCCTGGAATGTGTCTCCTCCCAACTCTTCACACCCAACCCTGACCATCTCTCAAGAATCGGCTCAGGCCCATGATGGAATTTACGTCTCCTTTCCCAACTCCCTGACTTTACATAACTGTTTATTTCTTTATCTCTCTTTTTTTTTTCTTCAATTTTTAAGTTCCAGGGTACATGTGCAGGATGTGCAGGTTTGTTACATAGGTAAATGTATGCCATGGTGGTTTGCTGCACAGATCAACCCATCACCTTGGTATGAAGCCCAGAATCCATTATGTAGCTGTTCCTTTCTATTGCTTTTCCTTCTCTCTTAGGCATTCACTTTGTGTCTCCTTCAACTGACTATAAGCATCCTGAAGACAGGAAGTATGGCCTTTTCTTCTTTTGTTTCTTCCACTTCTCTGCTCCTTGCGCACACTAGACATGCACTAATTAGCAGTTTAACGAAAGAGTTAATGTATCAGTTAGCCTTTTCTCAGCAGCAGCCTCTATTCAGGACAAGTTTCTGCTCCCACTCCCCTCCCTGCCTAGAAATTCCAGGAAGAGGATCTCATCCCAGCTGTCCCTGCCTGGTCATCTGACTTCTCCCGCCACACTGCCTGAATCAGGCTCCTCCACGACTCCTCACTGTCCTGCAGCCCACGGGTAGCCATCTCCCTGTACCAACATCATCATCATTCACCAGAAAAAACAATGCACACTTTATCACCCACAAGTCTTACTTATTTGAAATATCAGGTTGATGCAAAAGTAATTGCAGCTCTCACCATTAATTTTTTTGTTTTTTTGAGACGGAGTCTCGCTCTGTCACCCAGGCTGGAACGCAGTGCCACAATCTCGGCTCACTACAACCTCTGCCCCCCGGGGTTCAAGCAATTCTCTGCCTCAGCCTGCCGAGTAGCTAGGATTACAGGCGCCCTCCACCACGCCCAGCTAATTTTTGTATTTTTAGTAGAGATGGGGTTTCACCATCTTGGCCAGGTTGGTCTTCAGCTCCTGACCTCAGGTGAACCACCCACCTCGGCCTCCCAAAGTGCTAGGATTACAGGCATGAGCCACTGCGCCTGGCTTCACCATTACTTTTAATGGCCAAAACCACAATTACCTTTGCGCCAACATAATAACTGTGCAGGATCTCTGGTGGGCTCCTCTGGTGGAGTTTCATAAACATCTTCCTCCTGCTTAGGAGACAGTGATGACATGGTTGAGACACACCACGTCCTCCAGGAGCCTCTTGTTCCCTGACATGGAATCGGTTTGGAGATTTTGGTGCAGTCTTGCCTAAGACAATAAGGAGTGCGTTGGCATGGCTCTTTGACCAGAATGAAGCTTGACAGTTAGCGCTTGACTTAGGGCCCCTCCACCTAGGTCCACCCATGTTCCAACTGCCACTCTCCTAACTGTCGCTCAGAACATTGCCTCTCAGTCCCAGCGCCTGCCCAGGCTTTGGATGACCGACCACTGGCTCAGGAGGTGGGAGAGCTACTTGAGGGCCAAGTGAAAGCCTCATTTTGTGATTCAGGCACCAGCCAAATATAGTTGCATGAGGAAAACTCAGTTGCCTGTGGCTTTGTTTTTGTTTTTGTTTTTGAGTGCTTTCAAAATCTTGCTGCCTCTCCCCCTTCTGATTTGCAAGACACTGGAGAGGAAATCAACTTGGTTATCTGAGCATCCTCTAGTGCCTCTCAGCTCTGCGTGAAGACCGCTTTCCTCGGAGGAGTCCAAACTTTATCAAAAAGAGAAATATTTCCTTTTCTCTTCACAATGTAAATATCTTTTTCTGTTATTATATAAGTAATAGATGCTCATTGTAAAAATTCATACTATTCAGAGTGTGTTTCCCAACTCTGCTGGGTTAGAGATGATCATATGAACAGTTTATAGTGTATCCTTCCAGTCTCGGGAAGTGTGTGTGTATGTGTGGGTGTATGTACAACATTAATGTGATCTTGCTCAATGTTATTTTCTAATGTTAGTTTTTAAATTTAAAAGTGTGTAACAGTGAACTCTCCACATCAGTCCATATATATCTGCCTTTTCCTGTGCCAAAATTAATTTAACCATTCCCCTGCTGATGGATATTTAAACTGTTTAAAATTTTTTTGTAGTTACAAACAATGAATGGTGTAATGAACTTCCTTATACATGTGTCTTTGCCTATCTGTGTGGATAGGTTTATGGGATAAATTTCTAAAAATGTAACTGTTGGGTCTAAAGTAAGACACATTTTGAATTCTGATAGATGCTGCTAAATTGCCACCCACCCCCCAAACGTTTATGCCCCCATGAGGGTGTCCCAGGACTGATACTTACTAGGCAAGTAGGCCCAGTGCCTAGGACTCACCATAGTTTTAGGGGCCATAAACACGTTTTAATTTTTTAAAGCAGGAGAAAAAAGTGAATATAATAATGAATATGTAATATATAATGACTCCAGAGAGGATTATATTCATCTTTATACCAATGCACTAACGACATATAATTTTTAGTATTTTTTTGGAGGAAGGGACCCATGAACACAAACATGTATAGGGTCCATGGAGGTCATTTTGTAGCT
The DNA here is from genome assembly GCF_028878055.3 of Symphalangus syndactylus. Lineage (NCBI taxonomy): Eukaryota > Metazoa > Chordata > Mammalia > Primates > Hylobatidae > Symphalangus > Symphalangus syndactylus. Next base: position 108,533,223 of record NC_072425.2, read on the forward strand.
CTGAATTCTCTATTATCTATCTCTTCACAGCCTTGCAATTCTGAGACTTATCTTTTTAATCTTTGCCGGTCTTTTTTGTTTTTACTTGCAGTTCTTTGGTTATTTGTGAGGTATCGTCTCCTAAGTTTATTGACCATACGAATTGCCTATTTATGTTCTTTTCTGTCTCTCTTTGTTTTAGAGACAAGATCTTGCTCTGTTGCCCAGGCTGGAGTGTAGTGGCACAATCATAGCTCACTGCAGCCTTGAAATTTTGGGCTAAAGAAATCCTCCCATTTAAGCCATCTGAGTAGCTGGGACTACAGGCACATGTCACCATGCCTGGCTAATTTTTTTTTTTAGAAATGGGATCTCACTATGTTGCCCAGGCTGGTCTCAAACTCCTGGACTCAAGCAATCAATCCTCCCACCTTGGCCTCCAAAAACATTGAGATTACAGTTGTAAGTCATTGTGCCTGGCCTTTTCTCATTTTCTTACTGAGTTGCCCATCTTTTCTTTGTTAAAGTTCTTCTTACAGTATAGTAAATATCACAAATATTACACTTAAAATTTAGCATTTTGGCCGGGTACAGTGGCTCACACCTGTAATCCCAGCGCTTTGGGAGGCTGAGGCGGGCGGATCACGAGGTCAGGAGATCGAGACCATCTTGGCTAACACGGTGAAACCCTGTCTCTACTAAAAATACAAAAAAAAATTAGCTGGGTGTGGTGGCGGGCGCCTGTAGTCCAGCTACTCTGAAGGCTGTGGCAGGAGAATGGCATGAACCCGGGAGGCAGAGCTTGCAGCGAACCGAGATTGCACCACTGCACTCCAGCCTGGGCGACAGAGGGAGACTGTCTCAAAAAAAAAAAAAAAAAAAAAAATTTGCATTTAATATTTGTAATGGTATCTAAAGTGCTCCTGTATCCCAAATCTGCCAAGCAGTTGTGTTTTTTTGAGACAGAGTTTTGCTCTTGTTGCCCATGCTGGAGTGCAATGATGCAATCTTGGCTCACTGCAACCTCCGCCTCCCGGGTTCAAGCGATTCTCCTACCTCAGCCTCCTGAGTAGCTGGGATTACAGGCACCCATCACCATGCCTGGCTAATTTTTGTATTTTTAGTAGAGACGGGGTTTTGCCATGTTGGCCAGGCTGGTCTCCCACTCCTGACCTCAGGTCATCCACCTGCCTTGGCCTCCCAAAGTGCTGGGATTACAGGCGTGAGCCGCTGGGCCCGGCCAAAGCAGTTCTTATATGGTATCATTCTTGCAAAGATTTACACAAATATTCCTGGTATTTTCTGGTAGAATATCTATGGCTATTACTACTCATGATAATATCCTTAGTTCATCTGGCATGCATGTTTGTATAAGATGTGAAATAGCTATTAAACTCTATTTTGTTTTCCAAGTACATAGTTAATTTTCCCCCACCATGGGACAATAATTTGAAATTTCACCATTATCAAATATTAAATTCTCCTTTGTATATCAGTCTGTTTCTTGAATCTCTTCCAACTCATTGATCTATTTATCTATTGCCACACTATTACCACGGTTTTAATTATAAAGCTCTATAATCTTTTGATTCTGATAAAAGTAAATCACCATCCCCTCCACCATAATCTTCCTCCTTCTAATTTTTTTCTTGATTATTCTCACACCTTTACTCTTTCTGATAAACTTTGGAGTTATATTTTCAAGTACTGAAAAAAAAATCCCAATGAATTGTGTAAAATTTGGAGATTAATTTGAGGAGAAGGGACATCTTTCCCACACTGCATCTGCTTCTCCAAGACCTGGCATTTTGTTCAGACCTTCTATTTATGCCTTTCCCACTTGGCCTTCAGCTTGCCTGAGTCTTTTCTCTCTCAGCAGTGTCCTTCTTAAGCCCCTTCGTGACTCTCTGTGCAACTGGAGGCCAGCAGCAGGGGCTTGCCTGAGACTTCATGTTACCCAGAAGGTTAATAGGGGCCTTTTGCTTTCAGTTTTTTGTCCATTTAGTAGTGGTTTTCTTTTTTTGTTTTTTGAGATGGACTCTCACTGTGTCACCCAGGCTGGAGTGCAGTGGTGTGATCTCAGCTCACTGCAATCTCTGCCTCCCAGGTTCAAGTGATTCTTCTGTTTCATCCCCCCGAGTAGCTGGGACTATAGGCGCGCGTCACCACGCCCAGCTAATTTTTGTATTTTTAGTAGAGATGGGGTTTCACTGTGCTGTCCAGGCTGGTTTCAAACTCCTGACCTGGTGATTTGCCCACCTCAGCCTCTCAGAGTGCTGGGATTACAGGCATGAGCCACCGTGCCCGGCCTAGTAGTAGTTTCTTAGGAACTGTGTTCAGGCTGGAAGGCATTGTGGCAAAGCCCACTGCCATCTCATATCTGGATTTCTGGTCTCTGCCTCTCTTTGGCTTAGTCTGGCCCATTCTCCACACTACCTAGAGTAACCTTTCTTTCTAGGAGATCTCCAAGGGTCCCTGCTGGGAAACCTTCCTTGATTCCCCATTGTATTAGTTTCCTGTTGCTGCTGTTGCAAATTGCCACAAACTGAATGACTTAAAACAACACACATTTATTATCTTACAGTTCTGGAGGTCATAAGCCTAAAACCAACCTCACTAGGCTAAAATCCAGGTTCTGGCAGGGCTGGTTCCTTCCTGGAGGCTGTAGGGGAAAAGCCATTTCTTTGCCTTTTCCAACTTCTAGAGACCACCTGCGTTCCTTGGCTCATGGCCCCCTTCTTCCATCTTCAAAGACAACAATTGTATCACTCTGACCTCTACTTCTGTTGTCACATCTCCTTCTCTGACTCTGCTCCTCCTGCCGCCTTGTTATACCTATGATCATAATAATCTTTGTGATCTGACTGGGCCAACCCAGATAATCTAGGATAATCTCCCCATCCCAAAGTCCTTAACTTAATCACATCTGCAATGTTCCTTTTGACATGCAAGATAACATAGACACAGGTTCCAAAAACTAGGACGTGGACATCACTGGGGGATTGCCATTCTGCCAATCACATCCACGGCCTTCAGGATGAAGTCCAGACTCCTTAACTTGGCTTGCCAGCCTTTCAGAGGCATGCCCACTACTTCTCCGTGTAACCTCATTCCACTCTCCCCTTCAAACTCCCCTGCTCCAGGTACATTTCTGGAACTTGCCCTCCCTGCCTTCTCCAGTCCTGGTCCAGGCTGGTTCCTTGTCTGGAAAACCTCTTCCCACCTCTTCACTTGACTAATCCCTACTCACTTCTAGCCATGGCCTAACTTTCAATTTCTCTGGAAGCTTTTGACAACCTCTTCTACTCCCTGCAAGTTCCTCCAGATTTCCTTCAGGGCTTTCAGGACTTCCTCCAATGTTCCTGGTCTGCTTATATTGCCTTTTTTTTTTTTTTTTTTTTTTTTTTGAGATGGTGTCTTGCTCTGTTTCCCAGGCTGGAGTGCAGCGGCACGATCTTGGCTCACTGCAAGCTCTGCTTCCCAGGTTCAAGCGATTCTCTTGCCTTAGCTTCCCTAGTAGCTGGGATTACAGGTGCCTGCCACCACGCATGGCTAATTTTTGTATTTTTAGTAGAGACAAGGTTTCACCACGTTGGCCCAGCTGGTCTTGAACTCCCAGCCTCAGGCGATCTGCCCACCTCGGCCTCCCAAAGTGTTGGGATTACAGGCGTGAGCCACCGCACCCGACCTATGTTGCCTTTTATATGATTGCTTGATTATACTCTCTTCCAAAATGTAAGCTCTTTGAGGGCAGAGACAGCAAGGGCAGCTTCATGCTTGGTACTCATTAAGTTTTTGCTGAATAAATTTTATTAAAAAATTAATTTCATAATACAATCAAATTATTTTACTCCATGGGTTTCATCTTAAATGTTATCATTCATTTAACAAATATTTACTAAGCACCAACTTGGTAAGTACTGAACCAAGCCGGTTAAAATTAAGAAGAAATCGCCTGATGATTCTGAGGATGCTAAGGTTGTAGAGGTGTGATCATAAGGCCATGAAAAACAATTCTTCCCCTCTAGGAAATTGGACTTGGAGGTCAGCGAACCAATAGACTTTGGTTCTGGAGATCATCAACATCTGATTCGGAAAGCAGCAGATAAAAGCATCCAGTCCCAATCTGGTGAGCACTACACACCTTCATCTTCAGCTGGCCCACAAGAAACTCGGGAGAAGCCACGGCCAAAGGACACCGAGCAGTCGAATACCTATGTGATAGAAATTTCAGATGATGTCACCCCAGGTGATAGCAATGCAACTTTAGGCAATCCTTTCTCAGATGCATCTGTCCGCAGAGGTGAGAATAAAGAAATTACCTTTTTAGAAGAGAAGAGCACATGTTCTCTTAAAATGTTTCCACAGAGTAGATTGTCAGATATAATTTTGTTTTTAGTTTTTCTGAGTCACGCTTTCTCATAAAATATGATGTAGGACTGCTATAATTGACTGCTTCCAAGTTGTCCAGGGCATTCAGAAACTCATAAGAAACATGGCGAATAACTTTTTTTTTAAGGAAATATGAATTAATCATGGATCATAAAATGTTTTTACTTGTATAAAAGGTGATACCACAATATTGGCTTAAGTTTTAAAGTGTCCACTCTGCCACCCTTAGGCCTTCTGAGGGCCTGGACAACTTGCAGGTGGACTGTGAGCTTTGAATCCTATTGGTCTCCCTGTGGCCCTCACCACTCCTTTCCTGTGTCTGGAAAGCTGCCTTTTGAAGCTCTAGCCTTTGAGGTAGGAGAAGGAAAAGGCAAACAGCCAAAGGCAAAGTAGAGCCAAGAGAGGGCTGCAGGTATCCTGAGAGTTGACCAAACCAGTCTTCTTTTCAGAGGCATTTCTAGAAACCCCACCCACAGTTTTGAACACCATGTCATTGACCCACCTGTATCACATGGCCACCTCTATCTGGAGTTGTTCAGCTGAGCCCATTGCCACCCTTAACAAGATCTGGGTCAAATAGTGAGGAAACCAGGGATATTGGATGTCACTAAGCACCTGGCTGTCTCTGAGATCAATATCAGGCCTACACAGGGTGTTGTGCAAGGGCAACGCTATTGCGTTTCGTCCTTACAGCAATCCTACAAATACAGAAGTTGTATTGCCATTTTACAGGTGAGAAAATGAGGCTTAAGGAGTCTAATCGAATTAGTCTTTCAGGTCTAATTGAAAAATATGTAGAGCCTCCTTGCCAGTGTAAGAGTCAGTTATTTATATCTGCCTCTCCTGGAGGGCAGAGGCTGGCCTTTGTCCAATTAAAAAAAATATAGTATATGAAAATATGAAAGTGTTGTGGAGAAAAGGAAAAGTATAGCAGGGTAATGGATTGAGTTATGGGAGCTGTAATTTTTTAAAGCAGCATTATGGAGATATAATTTGCAAATCATAAAAATCCCTTTTTGGTGTACAATTCACTGGTATTTTGTATATTTAGAGTTGATAACCATCAACATGATCAATTTTAGAACATTTTCGTCACCTCAAACAGAAACCCATACCCAGACTAGGCGCAGTGGCTCATGCCTGTAATCTCAGAACTTTGGGAGGTCGAGGCAGGCGGATCACTTGAGGTCAGGAGTTCAAAACCAACCTGGGCAGCATGGTGAAACACATGGTGAGGCTTTCAAATCATGTTTGATCCTAAGGAGGATGGGGTGTGCATGACAAGGAATTAAATTCCTGAGTTTGTCTTGAAAATTCTGGATTTTGGCCAGGCTTGGTGGCTCATGCCTACAATCCCAGCATTTTGGGAGGCCGAGGCAGGTGGATCACCTGAGATCAGGAGTTCCAGACCAGCCTGGGCAACATGGTGAAACCCCATCTCTACTTAAAAAATACAAAAAAAAAAAAAAAAAAATTAGCTGGGAGTGGTGGTAATCTTAGCTATTCAGGAAGCTGAGGCATGAGAATCGCTTGAACCCGGGAGGCAGAGGTTGCAGTGAGCTGAAATTGTGCCACTCCACACCAGCCTGGGCAACACAGTGAGATGCTGTTCCAAAAAGAAAGAAAAAAAAAGAGAAAATTCTGGAGCTCCCATGAATAAGCCATCAGATCTCCAATAAAACACCTCTATCCAACCATCTGGATTGAGCGTGCTCTAAAAGTTCTATAGAGCTGCATTTTTGTTGTTATTCTATTTGCTGACTGTAAACCAGCACTGCTTTTCCCATCCTAAAAAAAGAGCAAAAAAAAAAATTCCTTTCATTAAATATCAAAAATAGATCATTACATTTATGTTGTTACTTTTGACTATTGTGTCTAAAAATAATGTTTCTGTCTCCTCAGCTTTCATTATCAAAGTGTTCCTCCTCCTGTCGTTTCAGTTGTTGCTCACTGCGGTAATTACCGGTGTGTTTATTTTCTGGTAAGTCTTTATGACTGATGTAGAATTAAGTGTTAGGTTGTTCACATTAATTTTTATTGAATCAGCTTAATTTAATTTTGATCATTTAAAAATAGTTTGTCTGTTTTTGTTTTTCTGAGGCAACTCCTAGACCAAGGTGGTGGTAGATTTCTAGAATTTTACTTTCACTTCCTAACCGAAGCTAAAAAACTTTTTTTAAACTCTTATTTTGAACACTGCTTTCTTTTTTATTTTCTCCTGAGCTGTTTCAACAGTTAAAACTGGATAGAGAAGAAAAGGTGAGCCTGGCGTGGTGGTTCACGTCTGTATTCCCAGCACTTTGGGAGTCTGAGGCGAGCGGATCACTTGAGGTCAGAAGTTCGAGACCAGCCTGGCCAAAATGGTGAAACCCTGTCTTTACTAAAAATACAAAAATTACCCACGTGTGGTGGTGGATGCCTGTAACCCCAGCTACTCAGGAAGCTGAGTCAGGAGAATAGCTTGAACTTGGGAGGTGGAGGTTGTAATGAGCTAAGATTGAGCCACTGCACTCCAGCCTGGGCAACAGAGAGAGACGCTCTCTCAAGGAAAAAAAAAAAAAAAAGGGTGAGATTATGGAGACCTTGGAGGCTGGAACAGTGTTAAATTCAGAAATTATTTGAGGGGGCTGGGTGCAGTGATTCACACCTGTAATCCCAGCGCTTTGGGAGGCTGAGGTGGGAGGACTGCTTGAGGCCAGGAGTTTGAGACCAACCTGGGCCACATAGTGAGAACCCCATCTCTACAAAAATAAAAATAAAAATTAGCCAGATGTGGTGGCACATGCCTGTAGTCCCAGCTATTCAGGAGGCTGAGACAAGAGGAACGCTTGACTGTGAGTTCAAGGCTGCAGTGAGCCGCGATCATGCCACTGCACTCTAGCCTGGGCAACACAGCAAGACCATGTCTCTAAAAAACAAACAAACAAAAAGAACTTATTTGAGGGTCTATGATCTGTCACTGCTTAAACATATCCTAAGAAAATCTGTATTTATAAAACAAACAGATGAGAAGTTGAGTTCTTTTGCTTTGCACACATATCAATCTCAGCATTTTAAAAATAAAAACCTTTATTAGGACATTTTCATTCATCCAAATTTTACTTATAACTTATTATGAATATATCTATTTTAAGAAAAAGAATGTTTCACTGTTTCATTCCCCATCCGTCATTATTCATCAGTTAGGGTTTCTTCCTTTCTTCTCATGATATTGCTTTATTTCTACTTAAATATCATATTAGTTAGTGAAATATTTATTGTGTGAAACTGTATTAATTTTTTTTTAACCAGGGAGGCCTTAAAAGTATGGGTGCTCAAAAACTCCTTGTTCATCTATACAATCTTGTAAGTATCACCGGACTTAATACAATGTGTTTTTTCTACTGTCTATTGCCTGAGATTCTTTTACTATTCAAAATGAGGTACAAGGTACAGCATTCTTGAAATGATACAATTATAGGGATGAAAAATAAACAAATTAATGGCTGTCAGGAGTTAGGGTTGAGTGTGTGGGTGTGGGTGTTACTATTGTCAACCTAAATTAACGATAGAGAGAGAGGCTTCCTGCAGAGTGTATTCGGAAGTGGCAGGGGCATTGCGAGGTGGGATACACAGGCCATGATGGATGATGGAGAGGTTGGGATAAGAGGAAGCCTTTAAAAGGCAAAGATAAGTCTGTAAATTATTTTGAAACAAAGATCATTGGTCACAGGGGCTTGTCACGGGAGCTGGTGCTAACTCATTGGTGGAGACAGCCATTGCCAGGCAAGTGTTTTTGTGAGAGCAGCTTGGCTGGAATGCTGTGATCTTGAGGAATTTTTTGTGATATACCCTGTTATACACATGTGGGCAGGACACGTAGGGACATGTGGGGCATATAGAAATTTCTTGCAGGTTTTTAAAAGGTCTTTGGCCTAGTTCTTATCTTAGATATACAAGATCCCCTCCTTCATGACCTCTGGCTCCATTCTGGGTGTGACCTAAGTGACTCCATCTTGGCACTGGTGACTTTCACACTATACAGGGCCGGGGCAGTATAAGAGAGGTCTTTGTGCATGTTTTCTTGAAGAGATAGTTCTGAATCTTGATTGTGATGGCGGTTACATGCATCTGCACATATATTTGTGTCATAATTCGATGACAGAGATGATATATACACTGTATCAATGTCAAATTACTGGTTTTGGTACTGTACTATAAATACATGAGACGTAACCACTGGGGGAAACTAAGTGAAGATTTCACTGGACCTCTTTATCTCTCTGCAACTTCCTGTGAATCTATAATTATTTTAAAATAAAAATATTTTAATGCCCCATAAGCTATCTGTGGATGGAAATGAGAAAAGTTAATTTTAAAAGCTAAGAAGGCCAGGCGCGGTGGCTCACACCTGTAATCCCAGCACTTTGGGAGGCCGAGGCGGGTGGATCACCTGAGGTCTGGAGTTCGTAGACCAGCCTGGCCAACATGGTAAAACCCCATCTCTACTAAAAATACAAAAATTAGCCGGGCGTGGTGGCAGGCGCCTGTAATCCCAGCTACTCGGGAGGCTGAGGCAGGAGAATCGCTTGAATCCGGGAGGTGGAGGCTGCAGTGAGACGAGATCGCGCCATTGCACTCCAGCCTGGGCGACAAGAGTGAGACTTCATCTCAGAAAAAAAAAAAAAAAAAAAAAAAACTACGAAAAGGCAAAAATAATAATTAACATTTTTGTTTATAATACTATGAGATAAGTAAGATCATGGTAATTATTACTATGATCTATATCTACATCTATTTATCTCTGTATAATATATGCTATGATATAGTCTCTGAAAGCAAATAACACGTGGTTTTAAATTATCCTCCAGCCCAGCGTTTTTTGCCGTACTTATTATACTTGCTTGCTGTGGGAATCTCCGCCGTCAGGTGCCTGCAAATTACATTCTCCTGGGATTGTTTGTAAGTAAACCTTGACAGCACCTGTTCTAGTTCACCTCTGAAATATATTTTTGTCGCATTATTAAGTTCATTCATTTTATCGTGGAAACGCTTCCTGTGGAATAATACAGATAGAAATTACTTGTGAAACGTTCTCTTGGCGGAATTTTGTTTGTAATGAAGTAGCAAACTTATGAGATGGTATCACACCCTTTGAGCAGATTAGGGGATCTGGGGATCTGGGCGACTTCGTGCTGGCACACTTGCCTCTGATGAGGGCACCTGGGGGCGCGCACTCCCGAGTCTGGGCTGCCCTTCAGGAACAGTTAACCTGACTGTTGCTGGGACCCCTCTCAGGCGCAAACACATTTTGTTATGGAGAGTGGGTTCCACGTCTAGTTCACAAAGTCGCGTGCAAGAAGTTTATATTTCTTTATTCTTGTAAAATGTATTTTATTTCTTCTTCAAGTCCCACTGGGAGCAGAACCCATCTCGGAGCTAGGTTCTTCCTCATTTCCACAGCTTGAGATGCATCTCAGCTCACGAGGGCTTTTCCAGCACCGCAGAGTCAGGGGCTGAGAGGGCTCTCCTGATTTAGCTGCAGCCTGGTTCCTGGTCCCGGGTTCCGGGTTCCCCAGCGCCTCATTGTGGTGGCTTCCACTCACAAGGCTTCGCCACATCTGCCCATTTTCTGTCGTTGATGCCACCCTAGACCACAGAACCCAGGGTGGCTCCCTTTCTTGCAGCCAATTCCTTTCTGTGCTGCCCACAGAAACCCCAGGATCGTGCCAGCTCTCAGCAGGTACCTGAAGCTCCTAGATTTTTCTAAACCTGAATAGAACTCGAATTTCCACCAGTTTTCCTGCATTCCAACTCAGGGCTTAACTCCCCAAAGTTCGCAAGTCTCCTCCCCAGGGACCCGGCATCCTTCAGGAGTCAGGCGGAACAGTCAGGCCAAACCTCTTGCCTCCCGGGGGTGTGGTCTCTCTGAGGCTCACAGATTGTAACTCCGAGAGTGTTTGGGTCCTCTTATGAAAATCTAGAACCGTCTCAGTATGATTCAGGAGGTTGTCAGCAAACGATTCTTTCTTTTCTTTTTTTTTTTTTTTTTTGGAGACGAAGTCTCTCGCTCTTGTAGTGCAATGGTACGGCTGGAGTGCAATGGTACGATCTCGGCTCACCGCAACCTCCACCTCCCAGGTTCAAGCGATTCTCCTGCCTCAGCGTCCCGAGTAGCTGGGATTATAGGTGCACGCCACCACGCCCGGCTAATTTTTGTATTTTTAGTAGAGACGGGGTTTCACCATGTTGGCCAGGCTGGTCTACGAACTCCTGACCTCAGGTGATCCGCCCGCCTCGGCCTCCCAAAGTGCTGAGATTACAGTTGTGAGCCACCGCGCCCGGCCAGCAAACGATTCTTTTTTTGGGAAGGTTGGCATTTCTTCCCAAGCAGTGTTACCATTCTTTCACGGGAAGATTTATTTACCAATTGATTTATTCCCCATCTGATTCCAAATCAGACTTGAGGTGGCTTATAAAGATATCCATAATATACGAAGATAAGATCAATTAATAGAGAAATCTGATGAAAGGAAAAATAGGGTAGAAAAATAAAGATAATGGTTAGATTTCGTGCACAAAATGCATCAAGTCCTATGCACGCGTCTGGATCCTAGGTTTGGTTCTGCGCCCCCTGGTGGTCAAAGCGAGCAAGAACACGTGACCGTTGGTGAGACTCAGCACCAGTACCGTGTAGCGACCCTGGGGATTTACATGCTGGGAGGAATAGCTGGCTCCTAAGGCTGGAGAAGACGAGTTGCCTGCTGTCCACATTTGGACATTTCCTCACCTGCCAAAGCATGGAGGAGGCTTCCTTAGCTGGTGTGGGTGCCCTGCTCACTGCCCAGGCCAGCAGTGGGGTGTCCCAGTTCCTGCACTGACAGCACAGATCACACTCAGAACGGGGCGGGGCTGGAAGCCACACGGAGGCGGGAATCTGGGAGCCGAGACGGTGGGGAAGGGCGACAGGAGGGCGTGCCGGTTTCCCAGAAATGTTTGAGTTTTTCACTTAAAAATTTTAAATGGCCTTAACGTTTATTACAAGAGATAAAAGTTATTGGTCTCCAAGGAAGCTCTCATCTCTGAGGTTTTGCTGTTATCTCAGAGCAAGTAACGGCTTAAAAGAGGAGATATTATACAGAGGCAAAGCATTAGTTGTTTTCCAGACTTAACGTCATGCCCAAGGGTTAGAAGACATATGGGAAAAAGCCCGTTTCAGAAAAGGAGTTGAGGGAAAAAAGGAGAACACATTCACTGACAGCAGCTTTTGTCCCATAGAATTTTGGCCTCTTGAGCCCATGTTCTGAGCTCTTGAAGTCTTCAGACAGTTGTGACTTCCACGGCCTCTTCCTACTCTCTCTTCCACTCTTTCAAAAACCGAAAGCCATTTTCTAGCTTGAAACCATTTACTCTTCTCTCTCCCTGTCTCCTCCCAGTCGCTCCCAATTACACACAGTCACACATTTACACACACGACACACAGTCACACACACCCCACACCCCCTCACGCCATTCACACCATACACACCCCTCATGCCACATACACACACAGTCACACACACACCACACATTTACACACACCACTCATAGCACATACACATGCACGCTCACACACTTACACAGATTACACAGACACACAGGCACGCACACCGCACACACCTCACTCACAAACTCACATATACACGACCCGCACCACACACATGCACACCTCCTTCATGTGCTGCTGGAGCTGGAGAAATAGGAAGCAACTGATCCAGTCTAAGAGGAAGAAAGGCATCTGGAGAGGAAGGTTGGAAGCGAGCACATTATTAAATATCATTTGTACGGAGACTGGATACACTGTTTTCCCTATAATGGAAATAGAGATAGCCTACTTCATTAAGTTTTACAAAGTAGAGAATCAGGCGATTACCCACTGGGTTTGGAAATGCCAGAGGGATGACCCAGGACTTTGGAGACTCCACTTCTTTCCCAGCCTCTGCTCCTGGCCATCCTTGGCCAGTGGGAGTTCAAAGCCTTCTCTTGCAGGCCTCGTACTAGGATGGGCCTTCATTTTTACCCCTGGAGTCTGGAGGAGTCTTTCCCGGCTCCGCCCGTGGACCAGTGGGTCAGCCCAGTCTCTAGATTTGCCTCTGGCAGAGCAGCCTTGGAGCTGGGCATGCCTTCAGCCCTACGGCCACTGCTCTGTCGTCCTCACGCCTTGGTGGGCCTGACTGTGGGCCTGGGCACAACCTCAGTGCCTTTCTTGGTCTCATCCTCCAGCCTGACTGCCTGCTGGCTCTCAGCCCCTGCCCCTATCCCACCTTTCCCTGCACCCCTGGCTCTATTTGGGTGATGACAGTCCTCCTAAGCCCGGGGCTGGCCCCTGCAGGCGCAGCTCCACACTCTGCTCTGCCAGTATCTGCCCTCCAGCCCCATCTCCGGCCCTGGCAAGACCTTGTTTCTCATCCCATGTTTGAGGTTGGAAGGCTCTCCCTCAGGTGCCGTGGAAAGTGTCTGTACCCAGAATGTTATGAAGTTTAGATACCGCATAACCTGTCCTGATGAAACATTGATACCGGGTGGGTGGCCCCCTTTGATGAATGACAATATGGTCTACAAATGAACCTTTTTACCTTGGTTTCTACATTCATAATTAATATATGTTTAATTCACTGAGCATGTTAAAGTTACTATTGTGTTCAAAGAAATGTTTACTAATAAATAAAATTTTCTCTTGTCCATCCTAGGGAGGATATTACGGCAATATTGAATTCTATTTACTCTCCATAGTCGCCCTGTGGCTGTGTATACCAGGCTGTGCATATTCCCCTTTGCTCCCTAGACCCTGCTCAGAAGCACACCCCTCAAATCACCTCTTCTGGATTCCGGGCTTTGCCCCCATGCCTCGGGATGCAGGCTCCTGATTTATTGTGAATTTTGTTTTTAGACAGCTCTTCAAGGTCTGCTGCTAGGAGCCATATCAGTGTGAGTCTTTGATACACATTTCCTTTGATTTGTGTGTGCTTTTCTTGGAATGTATGTGAACAATAATCACAGTCTCTGGTTTTAGTTTCTACAAGGCCGAGGAAGTGTTATGGGCAACAGCTGCAACCACTCTGGTGACGCTAGCACTCACTTTGTTTGCTCTACAAACAAAAGTAGGTATTATTTAAGGGAGTGTGCCAGGTATGTCCCTTTGTCCCCAACCCATTTTCCTATGCCTTCCCATGCTCTCTCAGTCCTGGAGGTCTCACCTCCAGGGCCCTCTTGCCTTAGGGCTTTCCATGGGCTTTGGCCAATGGGGAGTTCCAGCTGGAGACAGGAGGCAGGAAGAGAGAGGCACTGATTCCTATGGCTTCCTCCCAATGACAAGTTCTTCTTGGGCTAGCGGTGTGCCTTAGCAAGATTCACTGCCTGTCACAAGGCGGCCAACTCAACGCAACCTTCTGGGCTCCTATAACTGCCCCTTCTCCTTTCCCCTTTGGGCCTGGGGCTGGTAACAGCTCTTTGGCTGGCTGCCAGCCTAGCTTACTTCACTACCTGTTCTAGTTGCCTGCAGACACTTCTGTGGAGAGTTCCTTTACAAACAAATCCTCCTCAAATCATCCTATTTGAGTGTGTCATCTGTTCCTTGCTGGGGCCCTGACTGATACAGGGAATTTAAAAATTTAAAAGTTGTACACTTTACCAGGCTCCAAAATGCCAAGATGTCCCAGAGAACATCTCATAATTCGAGATTATTACAGTTGAATTGTGAGATGGCTCAGCCTCTGTCCAACCATAGGGTGTTCTTGAGATCTGATGCAGCATTTCCTGCGGCCCCTCCTTTCAGTTCTGGTCAATTGCCTTTTGTAAAGCATGGGCTGGCCTTAGTCAGGTAAATAACTTACACAGAAGGGAGTGCATTTCCCAGGCTGTTTGGCACACATCATAAGGAAGATCTTATACACATGCAGAATTTTAGCCTTTTCCTGGTGGAAAAAGAAGTGTCAGAGAGACAGAAGGATCTACTAGATATTTAGTCAAACTGTATTAAAAGTTAGAGATTCAACTTTAATTCATGATGAGATCAGTATTTGCCATCTTAAAGCTGGCCATTTGTAGAAACCAGCCTATTTGTAAATAGACAGGCTTCCTTGCAATGAGTAAGGTGGGCCACAGTTGAATGCACAGATTCCTTAAGCCGTTTAAAATCCTCTAAGCTGGCCAGGTACAGTGGCTCACACCTGTAATCCCAGCACTTTGGGAAGCCGAGACGGGCGGATCACAAGGTCGAGATCGAGACCATCCTGGCCAACATGGTGAAACCCTGTCTCTACTAAAAACACAAAACTTAGCTGGGTGTGGTGGCGTGCACCTGTAGTCCCAGCTACTCAGGAGGCTGAGGCAGGAGAATCGCTTGAACCCGGGAGGCGGAGGTTGCAGTGAGCCGAGATCGTGCCACTGCACTCCAGCCTGGTGACAGAATGAGACTCCATCTCAAAAAAAAAAATCCTCTAAACTGCCAGAATACTTTTTAAAAAGCCCATTAGTATTTTAAGTCACAGGTAACCTATGACCTGGGTTCAGGGGAGTGAATATTACATTGCAAAGTATTTTATTTAATTGTTTGTTTGTTTATTTATTTTTGAGGCAGGCTCTTGCTCTGTCACCCAGGCTGGAGTGCAGTGGTGCAGACATGGCTCATTGCAGCCTCTACCTCCAGGGCTCAAGTGATCCTCCCATCTCTGCCTCCCAAGTAGCTGGGACTACAAGCATTTGCCACCACGCCTGGCTAATTTTTAAATATTTTGTAGAGTAGGCGTCTCCCTATGTTGCCCAGGCTTGTCTTGAACTCCTAGGCTCAAGTGATTCTCCCTCCTCGCCTCCAAAAGTGCTATGATTACAGGCATGAGCCACTATGCCCGGCCATAAAATATTTTAAAGATGGTATTCACATCGATGACTTTGAAAGGCAGCTGAACCCATGGTCAACCGCACTTTTCTCCCTTATTAAGTAATGTGTTGGGGATGGCAAAATTCAGTCCAACCACAACCCAAGTGGTGCAAAGGAAATGTAGGAACACAATGAGTCTGAGTTTTTTCATGAACTCCAACTGTCCACTTAGCAGGGAGAAAATTAACTAAATGTCCATTTGGTTTAACTGTAATTGGACCTCACAGTTGAAGCAGTTCCTTTGGGCTGGGTGATATTGTCATGTGGATACAAAATGCTCAGCTGCTCAGCCTCCCTGTCTCCCTGCCTTTCTCTCTAAAGCGGGGCCTGGGAATATGGGATGTGACTGTGGTTTGTGTGGGCTCTTGGCACTGGCCAAGAAGGGGACAGGGCGACGATGGTGTGGGGATGCTACTGTCCACCATTGTTCATGAATGACTGTCACCTGGATCCCAGAGTGACTGCCTGCTCCGTGGGCCTCTGAAGCTGACAACCCCCCACAGGCGTGACTTGGAACCTGCTCTCTCTTGGGCTTGGTCAGAGCTGACAGGGCTCCCCACCTGAATTTACCTCACCCCAGTTATCCTTCCTTAATGATGTCACATCTTCTTTCTGCCAACAAGGAGCAAGCCTTAGGGTTTCACTGTCCTAAGCCAGATTTACTGCTTTCCAGACCTGTATTGTCCAAGAGAAGTATAATGTGAGCCACAAATGCAAGTCATACGTATAATCTTAAATTTTCTAGTAACTACAGTAAAAAGCCAAAAGGGACAGGTAACATTCTTTAGATAGTATATTTTATTTAACCATATATATATATATATATATATATGCATGCAGCATTACCATTTTGACATGTAATCCACATAACCCAAATATGAATGAGATCTTTTACTTTTTTTGAGCTGAAATTCAAAATCCAGTTGTGTATTTTACACTTATAGCACACCTCAATTCAGACCAGCCACATTTCAAGCACTCAACAGCCATATGTGGCTACTGTAGTGAAAGCACAACCCTAGACCAAGTTTATCATGCACCAGAATCACCCCGAGGCCTTGTTGAAACACAGATTGCAGGGCCCTGCAATCTGTGTCACTGCATCAGTAGGTCTGGGGTGGGGCCCGATAATATGAATTTCCTAGGTGGTGCTGATGCTGCTGGTCTGAGAACCGCACTCAGAGAACCAGTGTTTTGGATTATTCTCTTGACGTATTAAGGGTAGGGAGAAAAAGGGGGAAACAAAAGAATTAGGAAAATGCTCCTGCAAGAAAATATACTGAATTAAAGGCTCTTGTTTGTCTGCATAATCTAATTATTTTTAGGCCAGAAGATAAACATCCTCTTTCTTAAGAAAACCTTAATCTCCTTAGGCTGATTTGGGTCACTGATTTATAAAGACAAAAACAAAAATCACATCGATACATTTCCAAATTACAAAAGAATCATTAGCAGTAACTTTTGGAAGCTTAGTATATACTTTTGTTAAAACGTATGCATATAAATGTGAAAAAGATAGCCAGTTCACATTTTGGCATATTTCACTCCGCTAATGTTTTCTATGTACATGCTTTTGAACATATGAATGATTATGATCATCCTATATCTTCAAATATACATCCTACTTATTCAATGTATTTTTTTATTATGGGAAATTTCATATAAGTACAAAAATAGAATAATGTAATGAACCCCCAAGTACTCATTACCTAGTTTCCAAAATTATCAACTCATGGCTACTGGCATTTCACCCATACTTCTACCTTTTTCTCCCAGTCAATATAACACTTTTTATGTAGCACTTTTTAGTGGTTGGAGCTAACGAATTTCCATGGTTCTTGGAATTGATCAGGGTAATTAGCAATGGGCCAGTTTCTACGGGGTATAAGATGCATCTTTAAACATCCTAAAATTTCTTATAGATAATAACTGAATTGTTTATGCTGCTTATGTTTCCTCAGTGGGATTTTACCTTGCTAAATGGAGCACTGTTCGTTTTCTGCTTCGTGCTTTTAATCTATGGAATTATCTTAATCTTTGTGCGATCATATGTAAGTGAGATCTTACTGGGAAACCTCAGAGAATTGTTAAACATATAGATGAAGTGCTGGTTATGTTAGTCTGGGTCCTCTGAGAAGCAGACATGGAGTTGGGGATAAGCGTGCCAGGATTTTAGTAGGAGAAATGCCTATGAGAGAAAAGGGGCAAGGAGCCAAGAGCTGGGGGAGCTGTCAGAACATGACGGCATATCAGGCCTCGAGTGAAGGAGAGGGAGGGGAGGCTGGGTGGGAGCATTCTAAACATGGCGTGGTCTGAAGGCAGCTCAGCAGGGCCATCAGGAAGTCCTAGAGCTAAAGTCAATCATCAGCGTGGTCCCGTGTCTTCCAGGAAGGGCCCTGTTGCTCCCAGCAAGGACTGAGAAGTGGGAAGCATGGCCTAAGTGCAAACTGCAATGGGTTGCACAGCACAGTATCTGTGCCTGTGGTCAGTTCCATTCCTCTCCTGGTAAATGAAGGTCTGTGAGACAGATCCTAGTGGACCCCACAGTGGTCGTTAGGAGGCACCATGGACAGAAGCTCTGGTGTGTGAATATTGAGCTACAACCCTAGACAGTTGTCCTTCTCCAAGAGGGTCTTGAGGTGAACCTACCCATGAGGGCAGGCCAGATTCCTTCTCCTATATTTGGGTGCTGCTTGTTTGAAGTACCAGGAGTGGTACAGAAAGGCTTGTTTGGGCCTTTCTGATAGCAGCCTAGAGGAGGCTCCTTATTTTCCAATTCTAGTTTTTTTTTGTTTTTTTTTTTTGCTTTAATATATTCATTGAATTCTTACTAGATATTGGTCATAGACCTATGTGTTTTTCACAAAACATCACATTCAGTTCTGACAACATTCCTGAAAAGTACATAGCTCATCTATTTTATAGAAAAGGGACTCAGAGAAATTAAATAATTCATCTATATCCCACAGGGAGTGAGTGGCTGGGGTGGCACTGAGGCCAGGTCAGGGTGACTCGAGTGACCATGCTCTTCCCACATCATTGCACGGTCCATGGACTGACTCTGAAGGGCTGTAGAGACCGAGAGGTGTGATCTGGCCTGGTGTTGGCAATCTGTGAGTGGCCCCCATGTGGAGGCCCTGTTGGAGGCCAGATCCACTGAGAGCTGGTCTGGGGCCTGGGACCCTTTTGGCTAAAACCTTAAGGCCAACTTGGTCCCAATGCTGAACCAAGGAGTTTCTTTGGCAACAAGTGGACTATTTACACGATCTTCAGACATACATAGAATGAACAGTTCTTCCTGGATTGGTTTAGTGTTATGAATGACCCCATAGGCTTAGAGCTAGGAAGGTGGCACCTGCACTTTAGAGATAAACCCAAAGGCATCACAAAGATGGGCCTTAAAAGGCCCCAGCTCTCTACTTATTAATGACAGCAGAGATATTGGTAGTAATAATGCAAATATTAGGTGGGTTCCATAGGTCTTTACAGTATAACTTAGGTGAAGTTAAAAAACTGTTTCCTACTAGATAGATAGATCTTAATTCCCATTCTAAATTTTCTTTCACGAATATCTACAATCTTGCACACGTGTTCAAATGGAAGACTTTGTTGAAGCCATTCCCTAAGTCTACATGCTTGTTGGACGTTGGCAATTTTGAAACCTTTGGACTCCTATGATCAGGTGTTTTCTTACTGTTAGCTCAGTCTGGAAATACTGTGTCTCCCAGACTGTGTCACTGGCTTCTGATCATCTTCACCAAGAACCTATCCTTGTTGAAAGCTGGCAGTGCTTTGCCCACCCCTCTCAGAACCAGCTTTCTCATCCTGAAGAGTTAATGCCATATTTTTTTTCAGATGTTGTACTCCATTTTCTAATCCTCTTCCCCAGTAGAACTAAGCCATTTGGCATTTAGACTAGTTCCATATTCTGACCAGGGCTGTTTGTGTTGCAAGGAACAGATACCACTCAGACTAGCTTGAGGCAAAGAGCCAGAGAAACTCATGGACCTCCTAGGTGGGAAGAAGAACTGGGATTCCCAGGAACAAAAACCCTGCCTTCCTTTCTGTGGCTGAGTTGACTAGCCACCTCTGCTTATAGCAGTAATAGTGCCAGCACGCGCTAAAGGTACAACAGCCTCTGCTACTTGGTTCCCTCTATCCT
Organism: Symphalangus syndactylus; assembly: GCF_028878055.3. Classification (NCBI taxonomy): domain Eukaryota; kingdom Metazoa; phylum Chordata; class Mammalia; order Primates; family Hylobatidae; genus Symphalangus; species Symphalangus syndactylus. Next base: position 108,552,653 of record NC_072425.2, read on the forward strand.
GAGAATTGATTTCCAGCTGGACTGGTGCATCTGTCTACGCCCACTCACATATCAGAAGTCCCTGATCGGTCATCAGACTCACTGTTTTTGGAGCTGGGGTCTTCCACTGCTTGTCAATCAGCTCTAGCTACGATGTGTAAAGGTTATTATGACCCCAAGGCTTCCTGTTCCATGAACTGAGAGGAGAGGGCAGATTCTCTAGAAGGGCTATGTGGATGGGGCAAGAAGTGAAATACATCTAATACATTCTACTTGCCCTGCCATGCATGAGACGTTTAGCATTTACTTGGTGAATATTATTTAGCATGTGCAAGCTTAGTTTTTATTTGCTTGCTTATTGGAATTGAGTGGGTGCTGTTGACTAAGAATGCTATCATGGACTTTGGGGACTTAGCGGGGAATGGTGGGAGGGGCGTGAGGGTAAAAAGCTACATATTGGATACAGTATATACTGCTCAGGTGACGAATGCACCAAAATCTCAGTAGTCACCACTGAGGAACTTATCCATGTAACCAAAAAGCACCTGTTCCCCAAAAGCTATTGAAAGAAAATAAAATTTAATTAAAAAAAAAGAAAAGATGAATTCCCCCATAGATTCAGCTTTCTTAATATTGGTTCCTTATCTGGCAGCAGTGACCTAAGTGGCCCCTTTCATTATTCCAAATATTTTTCTTCATATATAGCCATATCTTTTCTCTTTGCAGTGGCTGCATCTATTGTATGCTGGACTCGGAACTGTGCTCTTCTCACTCGTAAGTCCATCATTGCTCCATCTCTTTGGTAAGAGTGTGGTATGTGCATTGACAAGCCCTTGTGCTAGGCCTGGAGTCACATGGGGTTAGGAATTCACTGGAAACTCTTCAGCTCCCTTTTAAAGGATCATATTTAAAACCATTACCCGCAGGAGAGCCGGATGGTCTTCCAGATCCACGAAAACATCATTTTTTTTGAAAGAGTGAATATTTCAGAAAAGAATGAAGAATTATTTATAAGCTTTGAAACTTACTGTAGCAGGGGTGTGGTTTCTTTTTTGTTTCTCTCTCCAGACCAGTTTCTATTCTTTCACAATAGAAACTTCTCCTAGAGAACTGGTGGAAGTCACTGCTAATGTATCTGGGAAAGTCTTTCCTTCCACTTAGTCCCATCTCTTGCTGTCGTATCTTTAAAACTATTTTAAGGAATGTTTTATTTAAAAAGTAATACATGCACACATTTTAAAATTCAAACAACATAGAAGATTATAAAATGAAAATTAAAATCTTTCTCTTATCCCCTGTCCCTAGAAGGAACAACTGTTAACAGTTTCTTGGAATCCTTTTAGAACTTCTTTACACACAGGCACCATTTCTTCTTACACAAACGTAGCTATACTATGTATAACATCCTGCCTTTGCTTTTTCACTTAAAAATAATGGCCTCCGCATATTAGCAGACCTGGTCCAACTAATCTTTTTCAAGGGCTGCATGGAATTCCATTTCATGCTTTTATCATATCACATCTTTCAGGGTTTTGTTGTTTGTTTGAGACAGGGTCTTGCTCTATCACCCAGGCTGTTGTGCAGTGGCATGATCATGGCTCACTGCAGCCCTATCTCCTAGGCTCAAGCGATCCTCCTAGCTCAGCCTCCCCAGTAGCTGGGACTACAGGCACATGCCACCACATCTGGCTGATTTCATTTTTATTTTTAGTAAAGACAAGTTCCTGCTATATTGCCCAGGCTAATCTCAAACTCCTGAGCTCAAGCAATCCTATCTGCCTTGGTACCTCCCAAAGTGCCGAAATTATAGGCATGAGCCACTGTGCCCAGCCAAGATTTTATTTTTTAATATTATTTATTTTCGAAATTTCCAAACATATCCAGAAGTATTGAGAATGGTGTAATGAACCCCATATATTATCATTAGGCATAAAAACTATCCACATTTTGCTTCCTTTTTATTGTTGTTGGAGTTGTGTTACATCTTTCAAATGTTAGAAAAATTCACACCAGTAGGTTAAGGTTAAGCATATACATTTCAGACGAGATCGGGTGTGTTTAGGGTGGTATGGGTGTAGACAAGGTTAAGCATATACGTTTCAGTTTTCTCATTTCTTTTCCTATTATAAAGGGAAATTATTTGCATTCATATTCCTTTATTTCTACACTCTCGGACCTTTTGTGTTGATGCTTGCAGTGTTGATGCTTGCAAACAACGTTTCCATGCAAAAGTATGTTGATGTTTCTGTTTCCCGTTTGCAGGCAGAGTAAAAACGATTGTAGACTCAAACAGGTCTATCCAATGCCAAACAAGTTGCTGGAAAAGGAAATTGAATTTTGGGGGAAGCTTAAGTATCAGAGTTGGGGCCATGCGGGTGAGGCAGAGTGCCTCATTCCCAAATGCTCACAGGAGTCTGAATCCTGGTTGGGGCTTCCCTGTGGGTTGGTTTTGTCTTGGGTGGTATCCTGAGCCCTGTTCCTCCTGGACGAGCAGGGCACCACTGGAGTGAGCTCATCTCACTCTCCCATGTTCCTGTATGCCCTCAAGCACATAACCTCCCCCGAGAAGCTACAGTCCTAAACCATCCCATGCATGTCTGTGAAATGATTGAGGGTCATTATATCCCCTCTTACAAGAAGTAATGAATTAAAGCCAGAGATTTGGGGAGGCAAGGGAAAGAAAACCACTTCTGCAAAGGAGCTGGGACTCCAGGGTGATAGATGAAGGCTGAGAGCAAAGCTGCATGCTCTGCCATTGGGGCTTTTTTTTTTTTTCCTTTTTTATAAAGATGATGAATTTATCCCAGTTTGCCTGGGACTGAGGACTTTCCCAGAATATCAGAGTCTTGGGCAAATTGGAATAATTTGCCACCTTAGCTTTCTTTCCTTCCAAAGGTGCTGAAATGAGACACAGGGAGAAAGGGGGGAGAAGGGATTCGCAGCTCAGGTGAGGCACCTGCTTTTATAGAGTACAAACTTGGGGACCCAGTGACCGACTGGGGCCGTAAGAATAACATATTCGGCCCAAAACAGACTTTCAACAGTGTTTCTCCTGATGCTAAAATATTTTTTTTCCAGATCATTTGGGACACTTATTTCATAGAAATGTACAATTTAAGTAGCTAATTCTTCCTTTTCTTCAAGTACTTGGTGATGGATGTGCAGCTCATGCTGGGAGGGCACCACCATTATTCCCTGGACCCTGAAGAGTATGTTTTTGCTGCCCTGAACATCTACTTGGACATCATCAACCTTTTCATTTTTATTCTGCGTCTGATTGGACCGGGACGGTAGTGACGCAACCAAGGCTGGCTTGTGCGGAGAAGAGGAAGGAGGGGTGCTGTGAAGTGTTGCCAGGCTCAGGCATGCAGAAGTCACCACTTCAGAAGCTCTTTTATTTAAAAAAAAATTTAAGAATACTTATTTTTTTGTCAAATGAAACCAAGCATTGAGTAGATGATAGCTGTAGCTGTTTTATTTTTAGTTCCATTGTCACATAGCAAAACTTTCTAGGGACATTTCTAATTTTTATAGATTCAAAAGATGAGTATCATAATCACATACTTACAAACATTTGTAAGATGCCCATTCCTTTGTTGGAGTTTTCTGAACACTATTTAAAGTTGTAAACAACATATCTCCACGTGAATACAATTGACTACAGAAACCTACATTTACTTCTTTCTCTTCTCTTGATTTGGACATTCTGTGGGAATATTCTGGCGTCTGATATTTTTAAAGAGATAAACCAAAAGATAAATCAAAGAATTCTGCCTTTCTCTTGGATTCCGGAGTCAGGCTGGAGAGAATAATAGCATCCATCTGGTGGGGTATAGAGAGGTTTAATCAAGTTCATGTACATGAAAGGCTCAGGGCAGAGCGTTAGCTGCTATTGTCACCATCCCACCCATGCTTCTGGGCTTAACTTAAACTCAGAGACCACTTCCTCTGACTGTTGGATAAATTAGCCTCCTTTGGAGTCCCAAGATATTTTTAATTTGATTTTTATTTTTCACTGTGATAAAGTACACATAGCATAAAATTTATCATCTTAGCCTTTTTTTTTTTTTTTTGAGAGGGAGTCTCACTCTGTCGCCCAGACTGGAGTGCAATGGCACGATCTTGGGTCACTGCAGCCTCTGCCTCCCAGGTTTAAGCAATTCTCTTGCCTCAGCCTTCCGAGTAGGTGGGATTACAGGTGGGTGCCACCACACCTGGCTAATTTTTGTATTTTTAGGAGAGACGGGATTTGACCATGTTGGCCAGGCTGATCTTGAACTCCTGACCTCAAGTGATCACCCACCTTGGCCTCCTGAGGTGCTGAGATTACAGGCCTGAGCCACCGTGCCTGGCCCATCTTAACCATTTTTAAATGTACTGTTCGAGTAGTGTTAAGCGCAACCAATATCCAGAACTTTTTTTTTTTTTGAGACAGGTTCTCACTCTGTCATCTAGGCCGGAGTGCAGTGGCACAATCATAGCTCACTGCCTCAATCTCCTGGGCTCAAGTGATCCTCCTGCCTCGGCTTCCCAAGTAGCTGGGACTATAGGCACACACTACCGTGCCAGGCTTTGTGTGTGTGTGTGTGTGTGTGTGTGTGTTAGAGATGGGGTCTCACTATGTTACAGTGGGTAGCTAGTGTGGTATGAGCAGGGTGGGAGAGGGCCCCCCCCTGCCGCCTCACACACACCAGGAGCATTGGGTGACCATCAGGTGATGGTCAGGCGGTTGTTAACTGTCTCTCTAAAGTAATCATTGGTCACAGCTGGCACCAGGGAAAGGCCATCTTCTAATAGATAGAAAACACCTGAAACTGGTGATCAGCCACTTCCCAATAAGATCTTAGGAGTTGGGAGAAGAGATGCAAGAGCCTGCAAGTATGCCAATGCATAAAATCCCAAGTTAAAAGGTCAAATTTCGCACTTGATTTTCAAGCCGTCTGCTTGGCCCTCTTTCAAGTATACTTTCTTTCCTTCCTGCTCTAAAGCTTTTTCATAAACTTTCACTCATGCTCTAAAACTTGCCTCCATCTTTCCTTCTGCCTTATGCTCCTCAGTCAAATTTTTTCTTCTGAGGAGGCAAGAATTGAGGTTGCTGTAGACCTGTATGGATAGTGATATGTTCTGCTGGTAACATACTTTGCAGACCTGTGACTTGGATACTTGCCACTGCTAACAACTATGTTGCCTAGGCTAGTCCTAAACTCCTAAACTCAAGCAATCCTCCTGCCTCAGCCTCCCAAAGTGCTGAGATTACAGGCATGAGCCACCACTCCCAGCCCAGAACTTTTTTCATCTTGCAAAACTGAAGCTCTATATCTATTAAACAACAAAAAGTTCCATAACATTTTGAATCGAATTATTTATATATTTGATTACATTCCTGAAGGTTACAGTCCGAATAGATTTTTGTATCCCCCCTGGAGTTTCACACCTTGAGGGTGTAAGATCTTTTATGAGAAAAAATTTTACTCAGATGTGTAAAAGCTCACACTTTCAAATCAATCCAAAGAAACCTGTGTCTACATTCCCCCCTCACCTATTTCTTTTATTATTATTATACTTTAAGTTCTAGGGTACGTGTGCACAATGTGCAGGTTTGTCACATATGTATACATGTGCCGTGTTGGTTTGCTGCACTCATTAACTCGTCATTTACATTAGGTATTTCTCCTAATGCTATCCTTCCTCCATTCCCCCACTGCACGACAGGCCCCGGTGTGTGATGTTCCCCACCCTGTGTCCAAATGTTCTCACTGTTCAATTCTCACCTCTGAGTGAGAACATGCAGTGTTTTGTTTTCTATCTTTGCGATAGTTTGCTCAGAATGATGGCTTCCAGCTTCATCCATGTTGTTACAAAGGACAGGGACTCATCCTTTTTCATGGCTGCATAGTATTCCATGGTGTATATGTGCCACATTTTCTTAATCCAGTCTATCATTGATGGGCATTTGGGTTGGTTCCAAGTCTTTGCTATTGTGAACAGTGCTGCAGTAAACATACGTGTGCATGTGTCTTTATAGTAGCATGATTTATAATCCTTTGGGTATATACCCAGTAATGGGATTGCTGGGTCAAATGGTATTTCTAGTTCTAGGTCCTTTTGACCCAGCGATCCCATTACTGGGTATACACCCAAAGGATTCTAAATTCCTTGAGGAATCGCCACACTGTCTTCCACAGTGGTTGAACTAGTTTACGCTCCCACCAACAGTGTAAAAGCGTTCCTGTTTCTCCACATCTTCTCCAGCACCTGTTGTTTCCTGATTTTTTAATGATCGCCATTCTAAGTGGTGTGAGATGGTATCTTATTGCCGCCTCACCTATTTCTAATTCCAAGTCCTAGGCCAGCTAGTCTTTGGTGCTTGCCCTAGCAGGAAGAATATGTCATGGCTGCAGTATGAACAAAGATGCTAAGCCGCCGTGCTCCTGGTATGCTTAAGGTGGTCTGGGGAGAGAGTTAGAGAGAAAGATTTATGCAGAGGAATAGTTGTGTCAGATGATGGAGGACCTAAAATATCAGGTACAGGGTTTCAGGCTTTATCTTGTAGGTGTCAAGTTTTGATTGCAGTATCATGATGAAGGCACTGCTTTAGGGTAATTGGTCTGGTCATGGTGGGTGGTTTAGGGTGGAGAAGAGAGATATTGGAGAGAGAAAGGGCCTGTGCAAGGGTTAATGCAATAACATAGACTTAAGGCACTAAAGGACAGAACTAGGGTGATAAATGGGGTGGAATGAACCAATCATATATGATCAAGATAATGGACAAAGGGGTTAGTGGGAGTTGAGATCTAATTGGATGGATCTGTATAGCACGGGGAAGTTGGGGATGTCCCAGGGTTTACTGTGGGTAATTGTCACTTATAAAATAAGGCCATCTTGGCCGGGTGCAGTGGCTCACACCTGTAATCCCAGCACTTTGGGAGGCCGAGGCAGGCGGATCCCCTGAGGTCAGGAGTTCAAGACTAACCTGGCCAACACGGTGAAACCCCATCTCTACTTAAAATACAAAAATTAGCTGGGCGTGGTGGTGAGCATCTGTAATCCCAGCTACTTGGGAGGATGAGGCATGAGGATCACTTGAATCCAGGAGGCAGAGGTTGTAGTGAGCCAAGGTCACGCCACTGCACTACAGCCTGGGCGACAAGAGTGAAACTGCATCTCAAAAGAAAAAAAAAAAAAAAAGAAAGGCCATCTTAAGAAAGAAGGAAATGGCTCGGGGAGATGTGAGACAAGGTGATAATGTAGGTTTAGATATTTTCTGTATATGGAAGCAGAGCAAACGCTAATTTGGCAGTTTTTTGGACACTGGAGCTCACAGCTAGAAAGAATTGGGACCATCACAATTTGGTGAGAATTGAGGCTGTGAGAACAGATGAAACTGCCAGAAATGAGAAAAAGGAAGGACAGCCCAACAGTCAAACTCTGGGAATGCCCATGACTAGATGAAAGAAAAAGGGCATTGGTCGCCAACATATGAGAATGATGAAAGAGTGATATTATGGAGGCTATCAGAGACTTTCCGGATGTTAGTGAAGCTCAGCTACAACTGACGTAGGGCTATGGTGTCCTTGGTCCTTGAGAACACACGAGGTTGTTTCACTTAACCTACTCCAAAAGGTTAAGGCACAATAAAACTAGGAACAAGGCCAGTAGATTTGACAGGGACCAGATCACTGACTCTTAGGGGCAGGGAGGAGTGAATCTACACTTCAATGAGGCAGGAACGGTTGTTGTGGAAGGAAAGGACAGCCCCTGCAAGAGGTCTGCCAGGTTTACCTAAAGGAATAGGAGAAACAGCAGGGGCTGGCAAAGGTTGTGCTTTTCCTGTTTTTTTCACTTTCCAGGATAGGGGGAAATTTGGACATATTTGGAGGCAGAAGGAAGTGAAGGTGTAAAAACCAGTGAGTACGGACAGGAGTGAGGATGGCCTTAGTCAGGCCAAGGGCCCTTTTCTTCCAAAACTGAAGGGCAGGACTGGCCTTGTCACCTGTGGCAGTCTCTTTTGAGATGGAGGTGAGAAGACTGAATACAGGAAGCAGGGAAAAGGGTTCTGCAGAGCTGGTGCTGGGGCAATTAGGGCTTAGAGAACACTGGAGGACGTTTAATTCAGCTGCCCCGGGCTGTGCATGAGGGAGTCAGCCAGAGAAGACTGTGATAACTCCTCCTTCTGTTATCAAAAGTATTGGACATGGCAATTTAGTGGAATTTACAGATCTCAAGGAAGACATTTGAATATAAGTACAGACACTATACGCAGTCCCAGACATCTGACTTTTTGATTGCCTGTTGTTACGAATTTGCCCTATCTCCATTACTTTCGGTTATGGTAGCTCTCAGAAGGGGACTTTATTTTAGCAGAGTTTCATATTATGTTTATAATCTCTTACTACTACTAACAAAGTCCTGGAAGATGGGCTTAACCTCTGCAATGTGAGCACACAGAAGAAAAAGGGTCTTTAAACTCACTCAGCAGAAACTCCAGGAGGGCCCCCTAAAGTTCCTGGGTCTGGATATTTTAACAAACATTACTGTGTATACACCTACCAAAGTGAAGACACATAAAGTCACTCAGCAAAAACTCCAGGAGGGCCGCCTAAAGCTCCTGGGTCTGGATATTTTAACAAACATTACTGTGTATATACCTGCCAAAGTGAAGACACAGTGAATTAATTCCATACAAAAAAGTAAATTCAGCTGGGAAGCTTAAGGTTTTGCATATTCTCCTTGGCATCAAAACCTCCATGCACATAGTAATAGAGACACGTGACAGCCCCCTTGCTTTCTGAAGTTTTCCCTTTACCAGTGCGGCATTAGGCATTTTTGTTGTCTCAGCCATGTTCCTAACCACATGCAGCCTATTGTGTGAGCTTATTGTACATGCCATTACATAGTGGTGATGATTAAAAGTCCTTACACTTCTATGACAACATTTTGACTTCTGCATTTAGTAAAGGCTCTGAGCAAAATACACCTCTTAGGGTCAGTCTATCCAAGGAGTAGATTGATTTGTTCTCAATATTATAAGTTTTGTTTGAAAAGAGAGCCAAGAATTTGAAAATCTGTCAGGAGTGGCCCCAAATCCAACAATGGGTAGTACATTTATAAGTCAACCCAAGATAAACATAAAAGGGTAATGACGGATTACTGGCCATGAAAAGAGAGAGGGGAATCCACTTTTCTGGCTTTTGGCTACACTTTCTATAATGCACACAAATGTAGGGACTACCCAGAATTTACTTTTAATTGTTATTCTTTGTATTATTCCAAATGACTATTCCCTTATCTAGCTCTAGGCATAGTTGGATGAGCACATCTATGTGTACACAAATGGACCTCGTTGAAACTACTCATGTTAAAGACTAGTGCAGTTAGCCATGTTCTTTTAAAAATCAGTATGCCGGCCGGGCGCGGTGACTCACGCTTGTAATCCCAGCACTTTGGGAGGCCGAGGCGGGCGGATCACGAGGTCAGGAGATCGAGACCACGGTGAAACCCCGTCTCTACTAAAAAATACAAAAAAATTAGCCGGGCGTGGTGGCGGGCGCCTGTAGTCCCAGCTACTCAGAGAGGCTGAGGCAGGAGAATGGCGTGAACCCGGGAGGCGGAGCTTGCAGTGAGCCGAGATTGCGCCACTGCACTCCAGCCTGGGCGACAGAGCGAGACTCCGTCTCAAAAAAAAAAAAAAAAAAAAAAAAAAAAAATCAGTATGCCACTTGGCACTCACAGGCTCAAATAACGTCAGTGGCTAAAATGTTGTGGAATATATTAGACATTACTGTCAAGAATGAATGTTAGTAGTTTCTTACCAACATTGGTAGTACCTTAATCCAAAGATACTTGGATTAAGTATATTTGCTTAATCCAAGTTTCTGAAACAAATGAATTAGTTGTTAAAGATATCTTCAATGGCTCCCAAGTTGTAGTAATATTGACAGCTCATAATGCACTAAGATAACATTTGACTTATTGAATTGTTGCTCTAAAGCAGGGGTCAGCAAACCATAACCTATTTGCCAACTTTGGGCTGCCATCTGTTGTTTTTTTAAATCTTAAAATAATTCAGTAATTGAATAGAAATAATTCAATAATTCAAACAGGTTCGTAGGAAGTTGCTATTATAGAGAGGCCCTGTGTATGCTTTACTCAGTTTCCTCCAATGAGTACCTTTCACATAATGTGCAATATCAAAACCAGGAAACTGACATTGGTAAATGTCTATGTATATTTCTATATGATTTTATCACATGTAGATTCACGTAGCCACCACCAATACACACTATGCCATCATCACAAAGATGTCCCTTGTGTCACTCCTTCATAGTCACACATACACATCCCTGCCCCCCCCACCATCCCTAACCCCTGGCCAACACTAATTTGCTTCCAACTCTTATTATTTTGTCATTTCAATAATGTTATATAAGTGGAATATAGCACGTGATATATTTCAGACTGCCTCTTTTTACTCAGCATAAGGCCCTTGAGATCCATCCAGGTGGTTGAATCAATAGTTTGTTCCTTTTTTATTGCTGAGTAGTATTCCACTGCATAGATGTACCATTGTTAGCCAACTATGAGATGATATTTTGGTGGATTTCAGGTTTGGCTATTACAGATAGTTGCTATGAACAAATGTGTACAGGTTTTTGTGTGGAGGTAAGTTTTCATTTCTCTGTGACAAATGCCCAGAAGTGCAACAAGTGTTGGGTCATATGATAAGTATATGCTTAAGTTTTTAAAGAAACTACCAAATTATTTTCCAGGATGGTTGTACCATTTTATATTCCCATCAGCAATGTATGAATATTCATTTCTCCACATCCTTACCAGCATTTGGTGTTGACACTAATATTTATTTTAGCCATTCTGATAGGTGTGTAGTGTCTTAGTGTGATCTTAATTTGCATTTCCCAGATGGACAGTGATGTTGAGCAAATTCTATGTGTTATTTATCTTCTTTGGTGAAATTTTTCTTCATCTCTTTTGTCCATTTTACATTGGATTGTCTTTTTGCTGTTTAGTTTTGAGACTTCCTTATACATTCTATGAGTTGTCAGACATGTGGTTTGCAAATATTTTCTTCTGGGTTTGTCTTTTCATCTTCTTTATCAGATCTTTTGTAGAGCAAAAGTTTTACATTTTGATGAAGTCCAGTTTACCATTTTTTTCTTTTATGGATCATGCTTTTGGTGTCAAGTCTAAAAATTCTTTGCTTAGCCTAGATCTTAGAAGACTTTATGTTCTTTTCTAGAAGTTTCATATTTTACATTGAAATCTATGATCGACTTTATATATAAAGTGTGAGTTTTAAGTAGAGGTTCTTAAGTTTTGCCTGCCTTATATCATACCAATTGTTCCGGTGCCATTTGTTGAAAATACTATCCTTTCTCCTTTTGCGCCTTTGTTAAAACCAGTTGACAATATTAGTGTGAGGCTATTTCTGGTTCTCTGTTCTATTCTATTGATCTATGTGTTTATCCATTCACCAGTATTGCACTGTCTTGAAAAAGGGTAGCATGGTTCTTCTCATTTTAGTTTTCTTTTTCAAAATTGTTTTAGCTACTCTAGTTCTTTTGCCTTTCCATATACATTTTAGAATTATCCATAGCTACAAAAAATATCACTGAGATTTGGCACAAATTGTTGCAATTGAACTAAGTCCAGCCATTCTGATATCAGCTTGTGGCTGTGCTATGGGCAGTTAAGGTGGGCACAAAATTTCCCCCAAAGGCACAGCTATAATTTTTCAAGTAAAATTGAGATACTGCTAGGGCCAGGCTACTGCCCTCTCAAATCTATCACTTCTGTGTGACTAGCAAGGCCTGTTGGAGCCTTTCCATCTGGTTAATTCTCCAATTAAGAATTGACCCACCCTAAAGTCGAGATGTCAGACCAGGAAGTCCCAAGGTTTCCATGGGTTAGGTATTCAGTTTCGAGAGATGCACATTAATAGCTGCCTGTTTTTCAAAGTGGATGCTGTTTGGTGGTTGGGTCAGGTGGGTGGCCACACTGGGTTGGAAAAGGCCTGAGTGCTCTGAGTGCAATTAAGTCAGTCAGCAATTTCCCTTTCTCCTCCTGGGATTCTGAATTGTGTCTGGAGGACCACCTAGGAGGGGTCAGAGATACGTTGGGGAGCAATTTACACAGCCCATTATTACCTCTGTACATGTGGGAGCCCTTGAAAGGGAGAATCCCACTGACAATCATCAGACAGGTAAGTGTGGGCATACAGCACATCAATTCCACTGTACATTTAGATATAGAAGCCACATTACATTGAATCACCCAAAAGGCTCCACCCACAAGACCCTATTAGCTTCCCTTCCTCACCACAGAACATGCTAAAAAGCCTTTTCCACCACAGGAACACAGACCACAGACCGACGAGTCGAAAATGTGTGCAAGCCAGGGGCTACATGTGGCAAATGAGTGCCCGGTCACATTATCCCCTAACCAGGAGGTTTGCAAAAGAGGCTGTCCGTGGGGAACAAAATTTTCAGCCTTTTTTCTCCTTTAGCCTCTTGCTCCAGGATCAGTGCCTGAACACCGACAACTACCTCTCCTGTGGCAGTGGTGAGCCCTACAGCATCCAGAAAGAACTGGGGCCCCGGGCTTCTATTTTCTCCCATGCACACCACCACATTTTACCCGGAAGTCTTCAGCACCTTCTCTCACTCCTGCACCCAGCACCTTGCCCTCATTACTGGCTGAATCGGCTGTGGCCTGCTCTGCACTTTTAGGCATGGCATTGCATTCACTTCAGCATTTGAACAGCCTTGCAACTGCTTGCAGCTCAAATAACCTTCTGTTTGCAGTCTACCCAAGGCTCTCAATCGAACAGTAAGGTTCTTATTGATAACACCAATTATTTTACATTGTAACAGGAGTTGCTGACTCCTTACCTTGAAAACATCCCTTCCTCTGCCTGCCTGCAGGAGTAACAAAGCACCATTTGCGCTGTTTGTTTCAATCCCACCTCTTGTTGCTAAGCCTCTAAACATTGTCTCCTGTTCATGAATAGGTAGGACAGTGGGAACCCTTAATCTCCGCCCTATATCCATCATTAGGGTTAGAGCATTCACTACCAGATCTCAGGGAGTCTTACATTCCAGAACCTGGCCCATGGTTCCTTTATCAGAATATCATGTCTTTGTCAGCATCCCATCCTTGTTGCCAAAACTCTCAGTTCCAGGATTTCACTTTACCCTACTGACAAACGAGTAAGTTAGCCTGTTACAATCTCAAGAATGCTGACAGAAGACATGCGACTCTTGAGTCAGAGGCAAAGGACTTTATCACTCATGGCACAGCACTCAAAATGAACCTCAGCATATTCGCATCAGTTCCCCTTGTCTCCAGTTTCACGGGGGCAATGCAAAGGGCCTGGATGGACAACAAGCACACGGTGGGGTTCATGTTATAGTTCAGCTGAACACTGGGTGTGAGGAATCCACTTCTTAAGCAGTTAAGCCTACTCCTTGACCTCAAGTTACTAGTTACATAAATCCTGAGACGGCTCAGGCAAAATTGCCAACAGGGCCTTGCAGTCTTGGCACACCTAGTAAGATAAGAGGCCTGACTGTATCCTCCAACAATTATCCTTTTTGTGCTTTGGTTTTGTTCACTCTCATGTGTTTGTCTCAATCTGTTGTGTACTGATGGCTCACACAGGCTAGGCACTTATGCAATAAATATTTAATGGGACAGCTGGCTAAGACATGAAGACAGCTTGATCAAGAATATTATCAAATTGCAGTTTCAAAGAGTGAAGAAGAATAATTCCTTCAGAAGTTTGGCCACCGCTAAGTCTGTCAGCTACCTGTGAGTCCTAAGTGGAACTGAGGTCTAAAGGAAACTTTTCTGATTCATCTTTAAGAACTAAGTCTACTGCCAGTTCCTAAAGGACTGTCACATAATACAGTCTAGAAGGAGCCTCTTCTATCTTTCTAGAAAGAAATCTTTCATTCTGGTGAGAAGGTTGTAACAACTGACAAGACAATATAATGTTGCCAAGGAGAAGAACCAGTAATTATATCTGTAGCACAATGCTGAGATGAAACAACTTCTGGGCCAGGCACAGTGGCTCTCACCTGTAATCCCAGCACTTTGGGAGGCCCAGGAGGGCAAATTTCTTAAGCCCAGGAGTTCAAGACTAGCCTGGGCAACATGGTGAAACCCCGTCTCTACAAAAAATACAAAAATTAGCCAGGCGTGGTGGCATGTGCCTGTAGTCCCAGCTACTTGGGAGGCTGAGGTAGGAGAATCACCTGAGCCCGGGAGGTTGAGGCTGCAGTGAGCTATGATCACATTACTGCACTCCAGCCTGGGTGACAGAGTAAGATCCTGTCTCAGAAGAAAAAACAAAGAAAACAAAAAAAAAACTACTACTCAGTCCAAGAGCTGACTGCATGAAAAATTTTTTCCTTTGGAGTTATTTCAGACTTAAAACACCCCCGAAGTTTGTATTATCACTTAATATTTAGATTCCAAGGTTTTACTCTTCAGAGATATACTATCACTGCTTTTAAATTATGATCAAACTTTAATAAATTCCAGATTTTAATTCATAACATGTAAATGATAAATATTTGAGGACTCAAAGGAGATAAAAAATGAGATCAGTGGCTGTAATGAACAACAATTAAGGAATAATTCAGCCTATGAACATTGGTAGTTAAGCTTCAGATCCACACAATGAAAGGCATAAATAAAATGACACCACTTTAAATGATTATCACCAGCAGACCCCATGAAGCACCAGCTGGGGCAAGGTCAAATGTCATGGGTTATTTTGGTAACTCATAAGGGGCACAATAATAAAGTGAAAAAGAAGCAGGCATTTTTATTCATATGGCATAAAATTTTTTTCTTTCCTAAGCAATTTCACAAAACATATCTTAGAGTTATTTTTCTATGTATTTCTATTAGAGTTCAAGAAAAAATAACATTTTTCTCCTGAAAGCTACAGTGATGTCAATAAAATGAGCACTGATGTCATAATGTTTTAACACATTGTCATGCAGTGTTTTCGTATTTATAATTGGGATATAAAATGCTCAGTAAGTGGCTAGTGTAAAAATATTAGGCACTAATCAATTACATGTAAGAACCAAATTGATCCCATCACATTGGAGGGATTTAATTTGAAGAAAATCAGCTTTCTGACTTGGTTAAAACAAAATCTACAATGTAATGAGACAAAATGGAAGTAGTTTAAGTAATAAATGTTTAATCAAAGAATTTTACATATTATTAACAGCATTCATTTGGCCAAACATCTACACGTTTGTAGAATCCTACTGTATATAAAGTGGGAATGTATCAAGTATAGACTATGAAAGTGCAAATAACAAGTCAAGGTTAGATTAACTTTTTTTTTTACATTATAAAATTAACTTGTTTACAAAATAGGCTTTGCCAAACTTCATTACTGAATTGTAAAGTCAATGACTGTGTTGTTTTTAAAATATGTACCAAGGTAATACAAATTGGATAATGATCATTTTTCATGCTCAGGAGAGAACAGCACAGAAATAAAGGATACTGCACAAGGTGCAAGGAAACCAGAACCCATTGTGTACACTATCTTCACACAGAGCATTCTTTCTTACCTTAACTGCAGCTGTGCAAGATGCCTCAATGTGATGCAAAGACTCTACATTGGAAAAATTACAACTTGGTCTAAAAACTTATTGGTGCTGATATTTTTAATCCAAAATAAATTTGTAAAAAAATCCTTTAATGGACTATTTCAGTTTAATATACAGTAATACACTGTAGATAAAGTTAATATTCCCCCCACTAATTTAATAGGGATTGATATCAATGTTTCTGATCACTGGAGAAATAAAAACCAATGTGGACCTTTGATATCCATGGCATAGGAGGATTCCCACAGTTTATCCTAAGAGGATCTGGGGAATATTAAATATTCTAATACAGTGTCCTAGCAATATGAATTTTAAGTACAAGGATATTTCAAAAGCAGGGTTTGGGAAAAAAAAGCAATCAAAATCTATAATCACATCTCTTGTGGATAACAATATTAATATAACTTTTTATCCAGCCCAGGACTTGCCTGTACAAACTCAGAACTGAAAGTTTGGTATCTGTAGATTTCTGGTAACAATCCGGCAAAACACTAAATGGAGTGTTGTACTTATCTATTTTGCTTATGTTATGCTAGTTTTGATAATATTTAAGTAAAACAGCCATTCCAACAGTTTACTCTAGTTTTAATTACACACTGTACCATTGTATCTTAATTACAACTAAGACCAGTATTTTCTTCACAGTAAGACACTGATAACTAGGAAGTTGATTTTTTTCAACACTAAACAGTAATTACACAGCAAATGAGTATTGCGCAGTAGAACAAACACATGTCAGCATTTGCTAGTTAGGCAAACAAACTGATTGAACATTTAGTTGTTATATTTAGTGTAAAAGCAAGGCCATGGGTGGTTTTATGGAGGTCTTTGCAATTCATAGCATAGTTACTTCAGAAAAGACATTGAAATTTGAATTACTCACTTATTTAACTGGCAACTATCCATTTAGGTTAGGCAAAGGCACGGTAACATGTTGCGCAGGATGTTTTATTGAATTTCTTAATAATCATGGGATTTACTATAACTCATGAAAACTCCACTTTTTTTCTATTTTATAAAACACCATTAAAAGTAATTGCACCCATTAGTAATTAGAATGCACTGTAAAATTGTGAAAACAAATAACTATGATTGCACTTCCAATAAAGTGTCTCTTAAAATACAGCACCGCTGTTGCTAATCAACTGTATTTTAATATTAAAATAAACTGTTTTTAACAGCAGCATTAAGTTAACTTAAGCTACAGGCTACATTTATATAAATGCAGTCTCCATGGCAACAAAAATCCATTTAATTCTGGAATATCATTGCTACCAACTGGCACCTTTTACTCCCGAGAACGCTGACACTGCCCTGGAGCACTCTAGGATGCTGCACACCTAAATGCCTTGTTAGTCAGCGCACAAGTCAGAGTTTGGCACAATTGGACTGTAAATAGACATGAAAGGAAACCTTTGATTCATGTGAAAATTAAAACTAATTACACTATGGTAGATGTGGTACTAAAGAGACTTCAATTCACATTGCTCAGACAAAAAGGAAGTAAGTTATGGAAGAGCACAAAGAGATTGAGGACATATATGTTATCGGATTTATCCAAAATAAATTTCTAGAATGAAGAAATTTTTTTTTTTTTTTTTTTTAAAGGAAAGCCACCCAAAGATTAGGGAGTAAGCCTTTAGTTTAAATGTTCAATTTAAGTATTGTCAAGCCTAGGCTAAATAGAGGACTGCATTTTCTTAGAGTGTGGAATACAACTTATTTATTTCATTTTTGTTTCTCTTTCTCTTGCTCTTCTTTTTGTCAGCAAAAAGGGGAAAAGCTACTCAATTAAGTACAAAGGAAATTCCCTGTAAGGTTAAAATAGAAAATGAAGCTACCATTCAAGGGAACTTCTCTGTATTCAACCCTAATGTCAGTGGTTTATCACTGAGTTGGAATTAAGTGAATCAAAGTCTCTATCAAGCATACTCCACTTAGCATACCATCTGTACCTGTAATTCATTTAGAGCCCAGATGTGTGTAGTTCACACTAAATGTACTTGTTCAAGCCAGTCACTTGAGGTTTGAGGTGTTTGACTTGAAACATCTGAACCATCTCCTCTGTTGGCCGCCTCATTACCACTGTCACCAGCTTGAGATGCTGCTTCCCCAGCCAGAATATTTTCTTCCAAAGGATTTTCTTCTATCTGGGTTCCTCTACCTTCACTGACACTGGCATCTTCAAACATTGAATCTTCTGGCAGCACCAGTTCCACATCCTTCACACCTTCTGACCCATCTTTGATACAGGGGAGCTGGGAATCTGCACTGATTTCTGTAGTTGCTGGAGGAATCAGGGCAATACTCTGAGGGTTCATGTCATGAAACCAAGCCATGATGTTGCCAAGAAGATTGTCATTGATGTTGGGGTCCTGGCCAGCTGAGTCAGGGTCACTAGATGAGGGACAGAAATCACTTCTTGCCTCACTGAGAGGGTGTGAGCTCAGGGTGTCAGTTGAAAATGGGTCACTCTCTGCTCCTAGTCTCATGAGGCTGTCACCAAGTTCCAAAAGCTCAGAGCTGCTCAATGCAGCCCGAGGGCTATCTGTATTTCTGGGGACAGAGTCCAGCCTGGAAGGTAAAGAAGTGCCTATCGCACCTGAGGATGCTTCATTACTGAGGAAGTCTCTAGTTTCTTCATCGAGGGCCAGCCCAGACTCTTGCAGTGATAACTGTATCGCAAGAAGTATATTGGGATCATCTTCATCCAGGGAACTCAGAGCCTGAAGCAACAGAAAGCAAAACCACTTTAAAATTTGACTGAAGAAAAACTGATTTAACTCAATCACGTTTACCATTCTTCCTTTACCAACAGATTATTAATTTTATTTATACAGAAAAATTATTTTATCTACTAAAATTTTGTATTTTTCTCCATGCCCACGCTAAAGGAAAAAAAAACATACCTTAAAATAAATCTAAAATACAGGAATATCTTTTCCTGCAGCACATCTTTAAAACAAAGATTTTGGAATGGAAGGAAGAAACAGGAAAGCAATGAAAGTAACAACAGGAAACCACACTCAACAGAGAAAGAGTAAAAGCACAGGCAATGAGGCTGCTCAGAAAGGCTACCTGAAGAGAGTCCTGGTTTTCAGAGCGACTGGCAGGGGTGTAGTCACGCAGGGAAGAGCTGTGCAGCACACTCATAGATGCAGAACTTACCACGGATGTGCCAGGCCTGCGGCTGCTGCTGCCACCTTCTGGAATATCTGTTTCAAAGCAATTGGTACCAAAGACAATTTAGTGACAAATAAGACATTTATTTTTTTCATACACCTGGTTGTTTAGATTGGCAATTTCTCTTTCAGTGCTGGGGAAAACCTGTGTTGACGTGTTCACTTAATCTTTCTGGGATTTCTCACCCATATTTGTCTTACCACGAACAATAATATATATATGATATTATCACTTCGAATCCATAACTTTTTACTTTTTTTTTTTTTTTGAGATGGAGTCTTGCTTTGTTGACCTAGCTGGAGTGCAGTGGCGCAATCTTGGCTCACTGCAACCTCTGCCTCCTGGGTTCAAGCGATTCTCCTGCCTCTGCCACCCAAGTGGTTGGGACTACAGATGTGTGCCACTATGCCTGGCTAATTTTTGCATTTTTAGTAGAGATGGGGTTTCACCATGTTGGTCAGGATGGTCTCCATCTCCTGACCTCGTGATCCGCACACCTTGGCCTCCCAAAGTGCTGGGATGACAGGCATGAGCCACCGTGCCTGGCTGACTTTTTTACATTTTTGCTTGCAGTCTATATAGTTCTATTCATAAATGCAAGTGATACTATCCACTTCTCTTTTTTTGTTAAGCAATAACTAATAAAGGTTTTTCATTTTTAGATTTCTTAAAATTAAATAATTTGGGAATTACAACAGTCTGAAGAGCAAATCTTTAGTCCCATTGATCCTGACATTATAGTCAGAAGATTTTCACTTAATAATTTAACATTTAAAAGTTGAATAACTAAAATAATTTAACTCTAATGCCAGAAATTCTCTCTCTTTTAAATGTCTACAGGACAACTAAGGCTAGGAGACAAATATTCCATGAACACAAAAACAGTATCAATCAATACTACAATTAACTGAGTGCTTCACTAGATGCTTAAGTGTTTTAGATGTATTATCTAATTTAATGCTCACAATGAGCCTATAAGGTGGCACTATTATTATTATGTCTTTAGAATATGGAAACAACCTTAGAGAGGCTGTGATCTGACTAAGTTACACAGCTAATATGCAGCAGAGATGGGGTCATGAATCCAAGTTTGCCTGACTCCACAGACCATGCTCCTAACTCCTCTGATTTTCTGTGTCCTGTCACAACAGAAACATCTGCATATTTATTGTATATCTAAATGACAAACTCGTTCACAAACATTTACATCAGCCAGTTTGAAGGATAAATTCAGGAGAGCTATGAGATTAAACCATACTCAACCCAAGGACTTACCTAAAGTGCTTTCACTTGGCTCATCAGGGTCTGGAGGATTACTGAGTAGACTGTGAACGTCTCCTCGACGACGTTGTCTGTGCCTCCTCCGATACTGAAATTCAGCATATTCCTGCATAAACCAAAGGTTATAAAATACAAGAGAGCATGCAATTTTTAAAATGCAAATAAAACAAAGTACACACTTTTTTCCAGGGGAAAAAGTTTGTGATTTTATACACATCTTATAAAATCACTTGGCTGAAACATCAGGTTTTGCCATGCCAAGGAAACACAAAAGGTAAAATGGAAAAAGAAAGTTTTCAACAGTCATTACAATTGCCTAGATAAATTAGGAATACTTGCAAGCCCCAGGGCTACATTAGAACAGCCCTATTTCATATGCCTGATGATTTCAAGGATCTTGTTATCTAATTAATACTACAATCATATTACTAATTTAAGTAAGGCTTTCCTTGAAGGGAGGTTTTTTATTTTTTATTTGCTTATTTTTAGAGTCAAGACTCTTGCTATGTTGCTTAGGCTGGTCTTGAACTCCTGGCCTCAAGCAATCCCTACTGCTCGGCCTCCTAAGTAGCTGGGATTACAGGTGTGAGTCATTGCACCTGGATATGAAAGTGGTTTTAAAAACGTGACTGGGGGCGGGTGCGGTGGCTCACGCCTGTAATCCCAGTACTTTGGGAGGCTGAAGCAGGCAGATCCCCTGAGGTCAGGAATTTGAGACCAGCCTGGCCAACATGGTGAAACCCTGTCTCTACTAAAAAAACAAAAAATTAGCCAGGCGTGGTGGTGGCACCTGTAATCCCAGCTACTCGAGAGGCTGAGGCAGGAGAATCACTTGAACCCAGGAGGTGGAGGGTGCAGTGATCCAAGATTGTGCCACTGCACTCCAGCCTGGGCAACAAGAGCAAGACTACATCTCAAAAAAAAAAAAAAAAAAAAAATTGACTGGGATATATGTAGCAGAAAAAGAAAAAAAGGAACAACAGTAAAAAAGAACACACTGTTAAGTACTTGCCAGACTGTTGGGTTTTCTATTCTTTGGGACTACTGCATACCATATTCACAAATCAAATGACTTAGATTAAAAGACAAATGTTAGGTTAGCTTTAAAATAAGATGATTATTTAGCTTCTTTTCTATATAAGCCAATATGTGGTGCTATTTACAACACAAGCAGGGGAAATGTTTTCTATTTAGCATATAGGATGAACACAGACTTAGGCAGATATCCTCAGTCTATTCTACATTTGTGACAATGTTTAAAGTGAGTTTGTTATCACCAGAGGGTACAACCTGGGACCATCTGCTATTATCTGGGTATAAATGTGACAGAAGAGAAGAGAATAAAAGAGAAGGAAAGAGAAGAGAGGAGGCCAGGGTACATGATACCAACATAAAACGGCTAATTTAGAGAATCATTATGGTGTCTTTCCATGATAAACACTAAGATACTCAACTTTATGATTATCCTGGTTACCCTAGAATATTCAATATGCTTATATTGTGAAAGTACTAGGAGTAGGTGAAGACAAATTTTGGATCACAAATAAAACTTTCACATCATACCACTCTGGTGACATTTATTTAAACTCCTTTATTTATATAAGCAGTTGGACTCTTAAGAAGTGGGAGGCATCCTGTTCGTTAGGTTAGAAACTAATAAATGAACGATACTCCAAGTGCCCTGAGGGTTTATACTGGTTCTTTAAAATGCCTTGCTGAGGTGGGACATCATTTCCTCTTTTCCTAGAGGCCCATGATCTCAAACTGATGACTTAAGTGTCATCAAGGCTCAACAGACCAGTGAGGAACACCAACTAGATTTCTTAGACAAAGATGGTGTGAAAATTTTATCTCAATTCAAGGTTTATATTAGGGATAATTTGCTTACTTTGTAAACCTGATAATGGTACAAAGTTATGAATTAAACTATTACTGACCATAGACTATACATATTTCCAATTTAAGACAATGAAACCATTTAAAAGCAACTGCAAAGGAAACTTGTATATCTAATCGTCTGACAGAAAACTCTCAGACGGCATTCTCTCATGATGCAACAGGCTTAAATATATTGTTCTCATAAAATTTATCTGAAAATTTCCAAGGATTCCTAAGATCTTCAAGAATGTATATTAAAAGGGTTTAGTCAGTATACTCCAAATGGTTTGAGAATGTTAAGGATACAGAAAAGACTAAAAAGTTCTAGGATTTACTGAGGGAAAAGCTATAAGGAGCTGCTTTAAGTAATAATTGCAACAATTTTGTCAGTGGCTAAATGAGATGCTTTAATCCTTCTAGAACTTATATGGGGTATCAGCATCCATATTGTAAAGATGAGAAATTAAGAAAGAACATAGCCTAGGATCTAGTAAGTTACACTTAAAAGTTGAATTCAGGTGTTCCTCAGACTTTATGCTATTTCCACTGACCTCCATTGCCTTTAAAGTAGCATAAAACAAATCTTTATGCTTGCCAGACTCAATTTAAATTGAAGAGAGTAAGATGAAATTAACTTCAATGAAAAAAATATAAATTCAATCTAAGTCTACTGGAGTTGGTAACCTTGTTTTCTCCCTCACTATTAAGGCAAAGAGCTATTTTTCAAAAATATAACTTTGGCAGTTACTCGATAGTCATACACATGCAGAATTTGAAAGTCTCACAATGTGTAGTAATTCTTTATATCTGCAATAAGATTTATGTAAAAGCCTAGTATTTCTTTTTTTTTTTTTTTTTTTTTTTTTTTTTTTTTTTTTTTTTTTTTTGAGACGGAGTCTCGCTCTGTCGCCCAGGCTGGAGTGCAGTGGCGCGATCTCGGCTCACTGCAAGCTCCGCCTCCCAGGTTCACGCCATTCTCCTGCCTCAGCCTCTCCGAGTAGCTGGGACTACAGGCGCCTGCCACCACGCCCGGCTAATTTTTTTTATACTTTTAGTAGAGACGGGGTTTCACCGTGGTCTCGATCTCCTGACCTCGTGATCCGCCCGCCTCGGCCTCCCAAAGTGCTGGGATTACAAGCGTGAGCCACCGCGCCCGGCCAAAAGCCTAGTATTTCAATGTGTCAAAGACTAAAGAAAACTAAAAGTAAGTAATTTCTAAAAAATCATCAATTCATAAAAAACAAAGTGACAGTCATATTAGTAGGCCCTCAATATTCAAGGACAAATATTTCAGGATTCCTAAAGTTTCTGTCAGAGCCAGAAGCTGCAAGATGATACACATACATGCTTGTAAATACACTGACGAAGGTTTTATTTATTTTTGCTAAATTGTGTTTCTACCTTAAAACACGGAAATCATTAGTATTTTTTTTTTTCTTTTATAATTTCAGTTTGCTTATTCTTCCTTTTAGGTAGAAGTTTTCCACAATATCCCCAAAGTTGTAAATGTATTATAACATTGAAATAATAAATACAGGATCAGATAAAGGTTCATAATTAGTTTTAAAATTAAAAATTTCATTAATATATCACAATTTTTAAAACAATTTAAGTGAATTTAAAATGTCCAGATCAGGGCTCCAAGCACAATTTTTTTCAAGTCAATATTTTCTTGGATGTATCTACCAATACAAAAGCCACAGGTGATTGCAAGTATCTTCAGCAGCTGAAAAGAGAAAGTATCCGATTTAAATAAGCCACAGTCATGCCTGGATAATAACCAATTTCATTGTCTTTCAGTTGCAGGTAACAAATGGGTTATACATTACAAACGAAGATTTCCTCATTTGTTCTGTACCCTTCCAAAAATTAAGTTGAAGGGTTATCATATTATAGGCATCAAATACTGTTTAATAAAGAGCAAGGATAGAAAGAGAGAAGTAGAGAGAACTGCTAAAACCATTTTAAAATCAGACTCAACAGTGGCAATTTAAATCTCGGAAAACAGCTATGTGATTAAGAGTTTCACTCTGTCTTATTTTTATTTGCCACAACTGCTATCTGTAGTGTTAGTAATTTAGACCTTCTGTATTTTAAAACGGTATATTAATAATGATAACAAAAAAAACAAGAAGAGTGTGAAAGTCTTAAGGATAAGCAGAAAGCAACTAAGCAAAGCATTTCTTTCTGCATATACATTATTAAAGTCAAGTTTTCCACTTTAGCAACTGATTATAAATCAGTTCCCTCAGGTTGTTGCATTAACCTTAAAAAATGGATTGTTCTTTTATATTTTTAATAGTTTCAGACTAAAACAATATTATGACTAGAAATGCATTTCTAATAAATTGTCTATTAACAAATTAGAAGATATTTTCCAAAAATGTATATTGTAAATTTGCCTTAATTCTGACTATTCAGTAATTAAAAACAATAAAAGAGTAATGCATTTAACAATGTGATGATATATCAATACTACATAAATAGCTAAATGTAGGCTCTGTCAAGGCATTTTTGTTACAAAAGAAAGAGACAGCACTACTGATAATCTCAGTAGGATTTAGAATAGATAAGGATGCAAATGCAAGCACGACTGCACTAAGAAAAAATACAGAAACAAAAACCCCATAAAACAATTACCTCTGGTGATGCAAATCCTAAATATTCCCAATCCCATGTTCCACCAGCAAAGCTACAAAGAAATTAGACATACCATTTGATTTAATATCAATACTACAAAGGATATACAATCAGATCCTTGCCCTTTGAACATTACTTTGAATTCCTCTGTTGGAACTTGCTTAACTAAAGTAGATCAACTATTAAAACGGAATTAAAATGATAATTTCATTATTTCTTCCAAATTCTAAGTTTTTATGTTTGTGTAAAATGATCAAAAAATAAAAATTACCATGTTATAACAAAGTATTTTATAACTGCTTCTATTTTAATTTTACAAGTATTTACTCATAAATATTATGTAAAAATAGGATCAAAGGAATTTATGTAAAATAGTGCTAAAGGAATGTTTAATGCTTATAGTTATTACAAATAGGAAAGTATGCTTCAATTTACAGAAGTAGTATGAGTACGTAAAACAACCACAACTCAACTGATCTTTAGTGGATGAGTTTATCACTTAAGTAACTACAAATATCAAATTTCTCTTTCCTTCACAACTTAATACAAAAATACAAATATGACCATAACAGGCTGGCAAAGTTTCCAAATTCTACATTGTAAGATGTTTATAACTATCAAATCACTATATATATTACATATTTGAAATGATACATTAGAATACTCTTATTTATGAGTTCACCTGAAATGTGAAATTAACCTAGGTTAATTTAGTCTAAGGAGCTACACAATGATAAATAAACAAAAAATAACAAGAAAAACAGAAATAGCATGGAGGAAAAAAAAAATCACCAAAAAAAGTTAACATACTTTTATGAGCTATCCATATTTTAGGTGTAAATAATTTCCAGGAATATGAACCCTAGTTGGATAAAAAATAAAACTGCTGGCATTTGTGGCTGGAGCTAGGATGATTTCCACAGTGTACATCCTTTTTACCTGCGCCTTGGAGCTTCTGGTGAGTCTGCAGGAGCTACTCCCCGAGCCACAGATGCCAGGAATTCTTGCCTCTTCTGCTGTACAAGGCATGCTGCTTTGATGATCTTGTGGCGGGGTGTGCGAAGGTAAGGCCTATTGACTTTCTGGGCAAGGTCTTCAGTGACCATTTCTAGGTCTGTCTATAGCAAGCAGAGAAAAAAAAAAGATCACAGGCTTCATAGGTTAATCAACAGCAAAGCCAGAGTCTATGTGGTTTCTCAGTTAAATCTAACTCTTTTGAAGTAAGAAACTAGTTAAAATTTTGAAATAACTTCCTATGTAATGTGTTTTCTATTTTGTACATGTTTTCTAGATTATGAAAGAGAAAGGACTGTATATAAAATCGTGAAATTTTTTAAAAACGCTCATTTGATAGGCATTTATAGAAATGAAATTGGTATAGATTACAAAGAAGTAGTGAGTATAGCAGCTGTTTACAAGGAATTTATAATTTGTCTATGTGAAAAAAACTAATACATTTCAATGTACCATACAAGCAAATGCATGATGCCATAGTGCAGACTATATAAAAGTGCTGAAGGAATTTGAATTAAGGCAAGACAACAGTGGTTGGGGTCAAGTCTGGAAGGGTTTATAGAGAAAATGATACTGATCCTTGATGGAAATGTAGGATATAAATTAGCAGAGGACAGTTCAAGGGATGACATGAAAACTGTAACAGGAGAAAGTTTAGTGGCTTCAAAAGAAAAGAAATGTACAATGAAGTTATTTAGCTATAGTGATGCCAATTGGTTTAGGTGTTTTTGTTTTTTAAATACTGTAACTTTTTCAGTTGTATTTCAAAAATAAACTGGTAAACAGCAACTTTCTCATCTTATAGGTAATGTGGGTTGTTTCATCTTTGATGATAAAATTCTTAATTATATAATCAGCAATATGCCTGATTTCAAACTTCAACCAGTTTAAAACAAAGACATAAATGCTATAGGAAATGTTTGCATCACTCATAACTCATTTAGACCTGCAGAGTGACAAATTTAAACAGAAAGAAAATTTCAATTTATTACTGGTAACTTTTCCTTTATTTAAAAACCATTTAAAAAATGCAAAGAAAATTGTTTTATTAATCATGTCCACATTAAATAAAACAAGTGGTTTGAAAAATGAAAAACTCTGTATTTCATAATAACTGCTGCCATTTAAATGTAATTAAAAAATATCTTACCTGCATGAGTTCAAAAATTTCTTTCTTTGTGCTTTTAGGTTCCAAGAAAAATCCATATGGATAAGAACACTTGAGAATGCGCCGAGTTTTTAAGAGCACATGAACTGCATCTTCAATGAAAGTGGTATCTGGACAGCCTCCTTCAGCTAAAAAGTAATTGAGGCACAGCGAATTTGTTTTTGCAAACATGCCATTTATAATATTAATTAAACAATGATTTTTTTTTCTCAAAAAAGGAAAAAGAAGGATCATTAGGACAAAAACTGTTTTAAGTAACTGTATGAAAATACCTATTTGAACCAAACAAAAAACCTACATAAAATACTCATGTGTGACATGTATGTGTTTATAAAAGAAGCATATGCTCCAGCAGCCCAGGAACACTGATGGTAGTCATAAAGGAATGCATATACTCATCTTGGATTCTGGTCTCACTCCATTGGTAAGCAAATCTAGCTTTAGGTCAACCAAAAGGTTCTAGGCTTTACTTTTTCAGATTATCCCTAGCAGAATTTCCCTGCTTAAGAATGAGACCAAATGCCTTTTCTAAGTTGCTTATAAAAACAGCCTAATAATGCAAAACCAATACTGTAAGGAAAAAGATACAACATTCTGGCAAACAACTAGATAACTAATCCTAGTTAATAAAAAACTCCAAAGAAAGAAAGAAGGGGAGGAAGAATGAGGAAGATGGAAGATGAAATTGCCTTAATATCTGACTCTTTGTTCTAAGAATATCATTATAACAGTCTAGGTTTTCGCTTAACTGCCAAAAAAAAAAAAAAAAGAAAAAAAACAGAACTTAAGCATGAGAATCTAACTTTGCAAATACTGTAGAAACTCAGATTATTTTGGATACCTGTAGAAAGAAATTCAGTGTGTGTACACAAACTGACAGACTACCCTGAGATTTCTGACTTATGTGAGAAATGTGTGAAGTTTTGCTTCTTCCTTTCCAATTACTGTACCTTTTCGTTTTTTTCCCCTAATTTATTATGCTGCCTGGAACCTCCAGAATGTTGAATAGAAGCAATAATTCACATCTACAAATATTGAATGTTGTTAAGGGTCAGGCACAGCTGGAAGCACTAGGGATGTATTAGTGACCAGACAAAAATCCCTGCTGAAGAGCTGTACGACTTGTGAGGAATTTTTTCCTCTCAATTTATACTGTGGACAATACTTCAAGAGTCTGATATTACCTAATATAGTTATATCATTAATGAAGTCTAAGAACTAATAATTAACAAGCAGGCTATACTGCTATTGACATATTCTCCCCCACTCCATTTAACTTATGTTATTGTCTTGACTAGGGAATTATCCTAATAAAAAGGATTTTAATATTCATTATTTTGATAAACCGGAGCAACCCAAGTAAAACATCACATTTTTCACCTTAAAATGTACTTTGCATATGTAAGCTATTATTTTTAAAAGGTGACTTTTTAAAACAAACATACCGGAACCTGCACTCTGTGTGGTCATTGTGGGTTATTATATTCTAATGATGCTGTCAATACTCAATCCATATTTTGGAATATTCTAACTTATAATTTAGGACCCATACGTTAGCTCCACCTCATGGCTTTGCTTTTTGACCCCAGTGTTCATTATTTACCAGTGAAATGATTTCTCCCCAAACTGTTATTGACTTCCACACCCTTAGGCACTCTGCTAAATCTTCTCAATAATTTTTGGGTATTCAGTTACATGACAATTGGGTAGCACGTGTATCTTGCTCCTCTGACTAAGTCAGTGATGTCCTTTAGGACCCATCCACTTTTCCCAACATTGTAGAGCATCAGCAGTGACATAGAGTAAGCAAAATCATGAAGTGTTTTTATCTCATAACAGACAGGCTGCATCAAGAGGAGGAGGCTAGGTGCTGGGTAGAAAATCCAATCACAGAGGCCTCATCTGCTAAGCTGCACTCAGGGCTTGAAAGAACTCAAAACAGTACCAGAACAAGCTAATGGACATAATGTATTCCTTTCAGGGCCTAACCTACTAGTGAAGCGACAAGCATGGAAAGATATTTTATATTAATTATCACACATACAACTTATAACTTACTTTCTTTGAGAGCTCTGCTCAATTGCTCCATCTTTTCTTTGGCTGTTTTAAGAAGGCGTTGTTCTAGCTAAAGGAATAGAAATAAAGAATTTAAACTATTCTCTTTATTTATTCACAACAGTATAGGTCAGCTCATTTGAAATGATTTGGGACATACCTGATAACTATGCTCATGGTTTTTAAATCTTGTATAATAGTGCATAAATCTGTCAAGTTCCTGAAATCGTTTGTGTTTTTTCTCAGCCTAGAAAACAAAAGTCCACAAATGACTTTTATAAAAACTAGTAGCTACTAAAATAGTTTTTTGGGGGAATCATTTAAAAGTTTTATTAGTGATAGGTAGTAATGCATTCAGATTTGTGAATTATTTTCTTGACAGAATACTTTCTTTTTTTTTTTTTTTTTGAGACGGAGTCTCACTGTGTCGCCCAGGCTGGAGTGCAGTGGTGCAATCTGAGCTCACACAAACCTCCGCCTCCCAGGTTCAACTGATTTTCCTGTCTCAGCCTCCTGAGTAGCTGGGATTACAGGAGCCCACCACCATGCCTGGGTAATTTTTGTATTTTTAGTAGAGATGGGGTTTTACCATGTTGGCCAGGCTGGTCTTGAACTCCTGACCTCAAGTGATCCGCCTGCCTCGGCCCCCCAAAAGTGCTGGGATTAAAAGCATGAGCCACAGTGCTCGGCCTTCAATGTTTTATTATATGGCTTTTTGCTATGGACTAATGGTATTCCCCCTAAAATTCTTATTTTGAAGCCCTCCCTCCAATTTGACTGTGTTTGAAGACAGGACCTGAGAGAAGGTGATAAAGGTTAAATAAGGTCATCAGGGTGGGGCCCTATTCTGATAGTGCTGGTACCCTTATAAGAAGAGGAAGGGGCACCAGAGGTCTCTCTGTCTTTTCTGGCCACCTGAGAACATAGTGAGAGGGTGGCTGTCTGCAAACCAAGAGGAGAACCCTCATCAAGAACCAAATTGGCCAGCATCTTGACCCTGGATTTCACAACCTCTACAACTGTGAGAAATAAATTTCTGGTAAGCCACCCAGTATATGTATTTTCTATGGCAGCTGAGCAGACTAAGAGACTTCCTGCACAGTATAATGTAATACTGCATTGTTGACATTAATGTTAAAATTGTTTTTAAGTATTTACAGAGGTAGGCTGGGATATATCAGACTTTTCATACATATCTTCACCAAAATTAAAAAAAAGGAAAATGTAAAAGGGAAAAAGCTCTCAAGTTTACAGAGCTATTTTGTTGAAATTAAAGGCTATAATAAAGTATATTCAATTTAATACTTTATTAAGATGAAAATAGAAAAACAAATGCAAAATAATTCCAGTGTTAGTGAGTGGTTTAGAGAGATGTCTTGGCTTAATTGGTTCTCTTTACCTCCACAGTCATTTCCTTGGATTGCTCCTCCACGTGCTGAATGACTTCATAGCGAGTACATCTGTAATAACCTCCAGTGGACGAACTATGTTTTTTCCACTCTTCAAGGCAAATCCAGCAAAAGTCATACTTGCACTTCAAAAGAAAACACAGATGAAGACATCTCCCCATATTAATGTGCAAATTATTTTCTGCTTTATAGCCAACCAATCTGTAAAGATTACATAATTGTGCTTGTGTGACCAGGAACAAATCTCCTCAAAGACACGTCCTCTTTCTCATGTGTCCTCTGGAGATCTTATCTGCATTATGGAAAGATGTTCAGGTAGTTTAAAATTATTGTTTATAGGGAAATATTAAAATGTAAAGCATAATATTATGAAGTAATCACAGGGAATCATTAAAAATATCAATAAGATATTCTTTCCAAATAATCTTTGGAAAGTGTTTCATTTTTAAGTGCATTCTAATCTGACATTGGTCTATAAAGCTCCACCAGTCTATCTGAAAAACTTCTGGCAATATTGACAAATTGGTTTTGAAACTAGAACTATGCTTAAAAGACCTCTAAGTGGAACGGTTGATATAAAACCGGTTTCCCATTTTAATGTAAATTTCAACTTAATTACCATAATTATCAGACAGTGCCAAAAATATGAGCATTCAGTATGAAAATACATCCTTTTTTATGCTAAGGATTTTGAGTCAGTTAAAAAAGATCTTCCCATTCTATGTTGTCTTCAGGTACTCTTAATGGTTTATTTATTTTTTATTTTTTTTATTTTTTTTTAATTATACGTTAAGTTCTAGGGTACATGTGCACAAGGTGCAGGTTTGTCACATGTGTATACATGTCCCGTGTTGGTTTGCTGCACCCATTAACTTGTCATTTACATTAGGTATTTCTCCTAATGCTATCCTTCCCCCATCCTCCCACGCCACGACAGGCCTCAGTATGTGATGTTCCCCACCCTGTGTCCAAGTGTTCTCATTGTTCAATTCCCACCTATGAGTGAAAACATGTGTTGTTTGTTTTTCTGTCCTTGTGATAGTTTACTCAGGATGGCTTCCAGCTTCATCCATGTGGCTACAAAGGACATGAACTCATCCTTTTTTATGGCTACATAGTATTCCATGGTGTATACGTGCCACATTTTCTTAATCCAGTCTATCATTGATGGACATTTGGGTCGGTTCCAAGTTTTTGCTACTGTGAATAGTGATGCAATAAACATATGTGTGCATGTGTCTTTATAGTAGCATGATTTGTAACCCTTTGGGTATATACCCAGTAATGGGATCGCTGGATCAAATGGTATTTCTAGTTCTAGATACTTGAGAAATCACCACAGTCTTCCACAATGGTTGAATTAGTTTACACTCCCACCAACAGTGTAAAAGCGTTCCTATTTTTCCACATCCTCTCCAGCACCTGTTGTTTCCTGACTTTTTAATGATCACCATTCTAACTGATGTGAGATGGTATCTCATTGAGGTTTTGATTTGCATTTCTCTGATGACCAGTGATGATGAGCATTTTTTCATGTGTCTTTTGGCTGCATAAATGTCTTCTTTTGAAAAGTGTCTGTTCATATCCTTTGCACACTTTTTGATGGGGTTGTTTTTTTCTTGTAAATTTGTTTAAGTTCTTTATAGGTTCTAGATATTAGCCCCTTGTCAGATGGGTAGATTGCAAAAATTTTCTCCCATGCTAAGGGATGCCTGTTCACTCTGATGGTAGTTTCTTTTGCTATGCAGAAACTCTTTAGTTTAATTAGATCCCATGTTTCTATTTTGGCTTTTGTTGCCATTACTTTTGGTGTTTTAGTCATGAAGTCCTTGTCCATGCCTATTTCCCGAATGGTATTGCCTAGGTTTTCTTCTAGGGTTTTTATGGTTTTAGGTCTAATATTTAAGCCTTTAATGCATCTTGAATTAATTTTTGTATAAGGTGTAAGGAAGGGATCCAGTTTCAGCTTTCTACATACGGCTAGCCAGTTTTCCCAGCACCATTTATTAAACAGGGAATCCTTTCCCCATTTCTTGTTTTTGTCAGGTTTGTCAAAGATCAGATGGCTGTAGATGCATCGTGTTATTTCTGAGGCCTCTATTCTGTTCCATTGGTCTATATCTCTGTTTTGGTACCAGTACCATGCTGTTTTGGTTACTGTAGCCTTGTAGTATAGTTTGAAGTCAGGTAGTGTGATGCCTCAAGCTTTGTTCTTTTTGCTTAGGATTGTCTTGGCAATGTGGGCTCTTTTTTGGTTCCATATGAACTTTAAAGTAGTTTTTTCCAATTCTGTGAAGAAAGTCATTGGTAGCTTGATGGGGATGGCATTGAATCTATAAAGTACCTTGGGCAGTATGGACATTTTTACAATATTGATTCTTCCTATCCATGAGCATGGAATGTTCTTCCATTTGTTTGTGTCCTCTTTTATTTCATTGAGCAGTGGTTTGTAGCTCTCCTTGAAGAGGTCCTTCACATCCCTTGTAAGTTGGATTCCTAGGTATTTTATTCTCTTTGTAGCAACTGTGAATGGGAGTTCACTCATGATTTGGCTCTCTGTTTGTCTGTTATCGGTGTATAAGAATGCTTATGAGTTTTGCACATTGATTTTGTATCTTGAGACTTTGTTGAAGTTGCTTATCAACTTAAGGAGATTTTGGGCTGAGATGATGGGGTTTTCTAAATATACAATCACGTCATCTGCAAACAGGGACAATTTGACTTCCTCTTTTCTTAAATGAATACTCTATTTCTTTCTCTTGCCTGATTGCCCTGGCCAGAACTTCCAACACTATGTTGAATAGGAGTGGTGAGAGAGGGCATCCCTGTCTTGTGCCAGTTTTCAAAGGGAATGCTTCCAGTTTTTGCCCATTCAGTATCATACTGGCTGTGGGTTTGTCATAAATAGCTCTTATTATTTTGAGATACGTTCCATCAATACCTAGTTTATTGAGAGTTTTTAGCACAAAGGGCTGTTGAATTTTATCAAAGGCCTTTTCTGCATCTATTGAGATGATCATGTGGTTTTTGTCTTTGGTTCTGTCTAGGTGATGGATTACGTTTATTGATTTGCATATGTTGAACCAGTCTTGCATCCCGGGGATGAAGCCAACTTGATCTTGGTGGATAAGCTTTTTGATGTCCTGCTGGATTTGGTTTGCCAATATTTATTGAGGATTTTTGCATCGATGTTCATCAGGGATATCAGTCTAAAATTCTCTTTTTTTGTTGTGCCTCTGCCAGGCTTCGGTATGAGGATGATGCTGGCCTCATAAAATGAGTTAGGGAGGATTCCCTCTTTTTCTATTGATTGGAATAGTTTCAGAAGGAATGGTACCATCTCCTCTTTGTAGCTCTGGTAGAATTGGCCTGTGAATCCATCTGGTCCTGGACTTTTTTTGGTTGGTAGGCTATTAATTATTGCCTCAATTTCAGAGCCTGTTACTGGTCTATTCAGAGATTCAACTTCTTCCTGGTTTAGTCTTGGGAGGGTGTATGTGTTGAGGAATTTATCCATTTCTTCTAGACTTTCTAGTTTATTTGCATAGAGGTGTTTATAGTATTCTCTGATGGTAGTTTGTATTTCTGTGGGATTGGTGGTGATATCCCCTTTATCATTTTTTATTGTGTCTATTTGATTCTTCTCTTTTCTTCTTTATTAGTCTTGCTAGTGGTCTATCAATTTTGTTGATCTTTTCAAAAAACCAGCTCCTAGAGTCATTGATTTTTTGAAGGGGTTTTTATGTCTCTATCTCCTTCAGTTCTGCTCTGACCTTAGTTGTTTCTTGCCTTCTGCTAGCTTTTGAATGTGTGTGCTCTTGTTTCTCTAGTTCTTTTAATTGTGATGTTAGGGTGTCGATTTTAGATCTTTCCTGCTTTCTCTTGTGGGCATTTAGTGCTATAAATTTCCCTCTGCATACTGCTTTAAATGTGTCCCAGAGATTCTGGTATGTTGTGTCTTTGTTCTCATTGGTTTCAAAGAACATCTTTATTTCTGCCTTCATGTCATTATTTACCCAGTAGTCATTCAGGAGCAGGTTGTTCAGTTTCCATGTAGTTGTGTGGTTTAGAGTGGGTTTCTTAATCCTGAGTTCTAATTTGATTGCACTGTGGTCTGAGAGACAGTTTGTTGTGATTTCTGTTCTTTTACATTTGCTGAGGAGTGCTTTACTTCCAACTATATGGTCAATTTTGGAATAAGTGTGATGTGGTGCTGAGAAGAATGTATATTCTGTTGATTTGGGGTACAGAGTTCTGTAGATGTCTATTAGGTCTGCCTGGTGCAGAGCTGAGTTCAAGTCCTGGATATCCTTGTTGAACTTCTGTCTCGTTGATCTGTCTAATATTGACAGTGGGGTGTTAAAGTCTCCCATTATTATTGTGTGGGAGTCTAAGTCTCTTTTTAGGTCTCTCAGGACTTGCTTTATGAATCTGGGTGCTCCTGTATTGGGTGTATATATATTTAGGATAGTTAGCTCTTCTTGTTGAATTGATCCCTTTACCATTATGTAATGGCCTTCTTTGTCTCTTTTGAGCTTTGTTGGTTTAAAGTCTGTTTTATCAGAGACTAGGATTGCAACCCCTGTTTTTTTTTTTTTTTTTTTCCTTTCCATTTGCTTGGTAGATCTTCCTCCATCCCTTTATTTTGAGCCTAGTATGTTTCTGCACGAGATGGGGCTCCTGAATACAGCACATTGATAAGTCTTGACTCTTTATCCAATTTGCCAGTCTGTGTCTTTTAATTGGAGCATTTAGCCCATTTACATTTAAGGTTAATATTGTTATGTGTGAATTTGATCCCATCATTATGATGTTAGCTGGTTATTTTGCCCGTTAGTTGATGCAGTTCCTTCCTAGCAACAATGGTCTTTGCAATTTGGCATGCTTTTGCAGTGGCTGGTACCAGTTGTTTCTTTCCATGTTTAGTGTTTCCTTTAGGAGCTCTTTTAAGGCAGGTCTGGTGGTGACAAAATCTGTCAGCATTTGCTTGTCTATAAAGGATTTCATTTCTCCTTCACCTATGAAGCTTAGTTTGGCTGGATATGAAATTCTGAGCTGAAAATTCTTTTCTTTAAGAATGTTGAATATTAGCCCCCACTCTCTTCTGGCTTGTAGGGTTTCTCCCTAGAGATCCACTGTTAGTCTGATGGGCTTCCCTTTGTGGGTAGCCTGACCTTTCTCTCTGGCTGCCCTTAGCATTTTTTCCTCCATTTCAACCTTGGTGAATCTGACACTTATGTGTCTTGGGGTTGCTCTTCTTGAGGAGTATCTTTGTGGTGTTCTCTGTGTTTCCTGAATTTGAATGTTGGCCTGACTTGCTAGGTTGGGGAAGTTCTCCTGGATAATATCCTGAAGAGTGTTTTCCAGCTTGGTTCCATTCTCTCCATCACTTTCAGGTACACCAATTGAACGTATATTTGGTCTTTTCACACAGTCCCATATTTCTTGGAGGCTTTGTTCATTTCTTTTTACTCTTTTTTCTCCAAACTTCCCTTCTTGCTTCATTTCATTAATTTGATCTTCAATCACTGATACCCTTTCTTCCACTTGTTAGAATCGGCTACTGAAGCTTGTGCATGCGTCACGTAGTTCTCATGCCATGGTTTTCAGCTCCATCAAGTCATTTAAGGTCTTTTCTACACTGTTTATTTTAGTTAGCCATTTATCTAATCTTTTTTCAAGGTTTTTACCTTCCTTGTGATGGGTTCAAACATCCTCCTTCAGCTCGGAGAAGTTTGTTATTACCGACTTTCTGAAGCCTACTTCTGTCAACTGTCAAAGTCATTCTCCATCCTGCTTTGTTCCATTGCTGCCGAGGAGCTGTGATCCTCTGGAGGAGAAGGGGCGCTCTGGTTTTTAGAATTTTCAGCTTTTTTGCTCTGGCTTCTCCCCATCTTTGTGGTTTTATCTACCTTTGGTCTTTGATGATGGTGACCTACAGATGGGGTTTTGGTGTGGATGTCCTTTTTGTTGATGTTGATGCTATGCCTTTCTGTTTGTTAGTTTTCCTTCTAACAGTCAGGACCCTCAGCTGCAGGTCTGTTGGAGTTTGCTGGAGGTCCACTCCAGACCCTATTTGCCTGGGTATCACCAGCGGAGGCAGCAGAACAGCAAATATTGCTGCCTGGTCCTTCCTCTGGAAGCTTCGTCTCAGAGGGGCACCTGGCTGTATGAGGTGTCAGTCAGCCCCTACTGGGAGGTGTCTCCAAGTTAGGCTACATGGGGGTCAAGCACCCACTTGAGGAGGTGGTCTGTCCGTTCTCAGAGCTCACTGTGCTGGGAGAACCACTGCTCTCTTCAGAGCTGTCAGACAGGGACATCTAAGTCCGCAGAAGTTTCTGCGGCCTATTGTTCAGCTATGCCCTGCCCCCAGAGGTGGAGTCTACAGAGGCAGGGGGGCCTTGTTGAGCTGTGGTGGGCTCCACCCAGTTTGAGCTTCCCAGCCGCTTTGTTTACCTACTCAGCAATGGCAGACGCCCCTCCCCCAGCCTGGCTTGCCGCCTGGCAGTTAGATTACGGACTAGCAGTGAGCAAGGCTCCAGGGGTGTGGGACCTGCTGAGCCAGGCGTGGGATATAATCTCCTGGTGTGCCAGTTGCTAAGACCGTTGGAAAAGCGCAGTTTTACGTGGCAGTATCCCGATTTTCCTGGTACAGTCTGTCACAGCTTCCCTTGGCTAGGAAAGGGAAATATCCCAACCCCTTGTGCTTCCAAGGTGAGGTGATGCCCTGCCCTGCTTCGGCTTGCCCTTTGTGTGCTGCACCCACTTTCCGACCAGTCCCAATGAGATGAACCAGGTACCTCAGTCGGAAATGCAGAAATCACCCGTCTTCTGTGTCGATCATGGGAGCTGCAGACCTGTTCCTATTTGGCCATCTTGGAACGGGCCTCCTGGTTTATTTTATTTTTTAAAGAAACTCTAAATCTTTGAGTCATTTGGAATTTATCTGACTATATAGGATACAGTATGAATTCAACTTTATTCTTTTTCACACAGCTGCCCAGTAGTCCTTATACCATTTAAATAACTCATGTTTCTCCACTGGTTGTAGATGCCACATTTACCATATACTAGATTCCCACGTATCTGTATCTATATTGTAGGCTTTCTTTTTATTCTGTTTCATGTGCCAGCACTACACTATTTGAATTACTGAGGCTTCATAATATGGCTATTTGACAAGGCTAGTTCCCCCTCACCGCTCCTTTTCAGACTTCCTATTCTTGCTTCCCCTTAATCCTGCCGTATAACTTCTGAATTCGTTTTTTTTTAGATGGAGTCTCGCTCTGTCGCCTAGGCTGGAATGCAGTGGCAGTAACTTGGCTCACTGCAAGCTCCGCCTCCCGGGTTCACGCCATTCTCCTGCCTCAGCCTCCTGAGTAGCTAGGACTACAGACACCCGCCACCATGCCCAGCTGAATTTTTTTGTATTTTTAGTAGAGACGGGGTTTCACCCTGTTAGCCAGGATGGTCTCGATCTCCTGACCTTGTGATCTGCCCGTCTTGGCCTCCTAAAGTGCTGGAATTATTGGCGTGAGCCACCGTGCCCAGCCTAAATTAGTTTACTTAGATTCCGAAACAAAACCTGTTGCTATTTTTGATGGAATCTTTCTATCAAAGAACTTCATTGTCTTTCCCTTAGTTTGTCATCTTTTGTGACCTACAGTGGGTTTACATTTTTTCCCCATAAGTCTTGCATATTTCTTGTTAAATTTGTTTCCAGATAAATGAGGCCTTTCAGTATTGTTGTTGATACACATGAAGGTTGCTGATTGTTGTTGATACACATGAAGGTTATTACTCTCTGCATAGTAATTGTGTACTCTGCTACTTAACTGAATTTTTGTTTGTAGCAGTTTTTCAGTTGATTTTTGTGACTTTTCTAGGTATACAATCATGTCATATGCAAAAAGTGATAATTTTATCTCATTTCTAATTTTTATATCACTAATTTCTTTCTGTTGTCTAATTATGTTGACTGGTATCTTCAATCTAATGTTAATAACACTAGTGATGAAAAATATCTTCATCTGGTTCTTGAATTTAGTGGGAGTGACTAGTTTCCTCATTAAATATGCTAGCTTTTGAAATGAGGTAATTTATTTTTACTATACTAAGAAAGAATCCATTCTATTTCTTTGACTGTTTTATAAAGAATGATTGTTGATTTTTTTTTTTTTTTTTGGTCAAATACCTTTTCAGCAGCTATAGAAAATACATAATTTTTCCCCTTGGATCTACCAATAACACGAGGTACAACATCAACTTTCCTAATACTGAATCATTCTTATACAGGTGGAAGTATCCCTAATCTAAAAATCAGAAATCCTAAATGCTCCAAAATCCAAAACTTTTTCAGCACTGACATGGATTGCGAATTTGTGGATTAGGGGTGCTCAATTGGTATACTGCAAATATTCCAAATGAAAAAAAAAATCTGAAATCCTTAACACTTCCAGTTCCAAGCATTCCAGATCAGCAATCCTTAACCTGTCTTCCTGGAATAAACTCTACTTGGTTAATTACTCATGAATGTGCTCTGCTGGATTATGTTTGCTAATATCTGTAGAGTTTTATCCCTGTAATATTTAGGACTGCTGCACTTTTACAAGTAAGAATAATCCACAGTTTTCTTTTAAGTTTTATAATCTTGTCAAGCAGGTATCAAGGTTCTACTCACTTTATAAAAATACTTTGAAAGTTTTAAGTTTTTTTTTTTTTTTTTTGTTTTTTTTTTTTTTTTTTTTTAACTCTCGAGAACAGTTTAAATAAAATTAGAATTACCGGCCCCTTAAAGGTTTGGTAAAATTCTATTGTGAAACTATCAGGGCCCATTGCTTTAAGTGTTAATGTAAGGTGTGGGAGATTTTTGAAAAACTTTTTTCCCTTCTATGGGAACGGGTTTTTTGGGGATACTCTATCTCTTCTAGGATCAGTTTTAATAAATAATACTTTCTTAGAAAGCCAATCCACTTCAAATCCAAGTTCAAAATATCTGGAAGAGTTGAATGAAGTTATTCCTTATTATTTTAGTTTGCTTTGTTTTTTTGATTACAGGCATACCTTGTTTCATTGCACTTTGCTGTATTGTGCATTGCAGATCTGCATTTTGTTTTTGTTTTTTAAACAAACTGAAGTTTGTGGCAACCCTCCATCAAGAAGTTCTACTGGTCATTTTTCCAACAGCATGTGCTCACTGCTTGTCTGTGTCACATTTTGGTAATTCTCATAATGTTTCAAACTTTTAAATTATTATTTTATCTGTTACAGTGATCTATGATCAATGATCTTTGATGTTACTATTGTAATATTTGGGGGACACCATGAACCACGCCCATGTAAGATGGCAAACTTAATAGATAAATGTTGTATGTGTTCTGACCACCTCACTAACTGGTCATTCTTCTGTCTCTGTCTCTCTCCCTCTCCTTGGGCTTCCCTATTTCCTAAGACACAACAATATTAAAAGTAGTTCAGTTAAGAACCCTATAAGGGCCTCTAAGTGTTCAAGTGAAAGGAAGAGCCTTACATCTCTCCCTTTAAATCAAATGCTAGATGATTAAGCTTAGTAAGGAAGGCATGTTGAAAAGCCAAGATAAGCTGAAAGCTAGGCTTCTTGTGTCAGCCAAATTGTGAATGCAAAGGAAAAGTTCTTGAAGGAAAGTAAAAGTGCTATTTCAGTGAACACATGAATGATAAGAAGATGAAACAAGCTTATTGTTGATATGTTGAAAATTTGGGTGGTCTGGATGGAAGATCAAATGAGCCATGAAATTCCCTTAAGCCAAATCCGAATCCAGAGCAAGGCCCTAGCTCTTTTCAGTTCTATGAAGACAGAGACAGGTAAGGAAGCTGCAGAAGAAAAATTTAAAGTTACTCCCCCGACATTGGTTCATGAGGTTTAAGGAAAGATGCCATCTTCAAAATATAAAAGTGCAAGGTAGGCTGGGCACGGTGGCTCACGCCTGTAATCCTAGCACTTTGGGAGGCCTAGGAGGGTGGATTACCTGAGGTCAGGAGTTCTAGACCAGCCTAGCAACATGGTGAAACCCCTTCTCTACTAAAAATACAAAAATTAGCCAGGCGTTGTAGCAGGCGCCTATAATCCTAGCTACTCGGGGGACCAAGACAGGAGAATCGCTTGAACCTGGGAGGCGGAGGTTGCAGTGAGCCAAGATCCGCCATTGCACTCCAGCCTGGGCGACAAGAGCAAGACTTCGTCTCAAAAAAAAAAAAAAAAAAACAAAAAAAACAAGTGCAAGGTAAAGCAGAAAGTGCTGATGTAGAAGCTGTGGCAAATTATCCAGAAGATCTAGCTAAGATCATTGATGAAACTGGCTACATTAAACAACAGATTTCCAATGTAGATGAAACAGCCTTCTAGTAGGAGACAGTGCCATCTAGGATTTTCATAGCTAGAGAAAAGTCAATGTCTGGCTCCAAAGCTTCGAAGAATGGGCTGACTCTTGTTACGGGATGATGCAGCTGGTTGAAGCGATTCTGAAAATCGTAGGGACTTTAAGAATTATGCAAAATCTACTCTGCCTGTGCTCTATACATGGAACAACGAAGGCTGGATGGCAGCACATCTGTTTAC
Source organism: Symphalangus syndactylus (assembly GCF_028878055.3). Classification (NCBI taxonomy): domain Eukaryota; kingdom Metazoa; phylum Chordata; class Mammalia; order Primates; family Hylobatidae; genus Symphalangus; species Symphalangus syndactylus. Next base: position 108,593,513 of record NC_072425.2, read on the forward strand.
GGCATGGTTTACTGAATATTGTAAGCCCACTGTTGAGAGCTATTACTCAGAAAATAAGATTCCTTTTAAAATATTACTGCTCATTGGCAATGCACATGGTCATCCAAGAGTTCTGATGGAGAGGTACAAGGAAATGAGTATTGTTTTAATGTCTGCTAACACAACATCCATTCTGCAGCCTATGGATTAAGTGGTCATTTTGACTTTCAAGTCTTATTATTTAAGAAATGTATTTTGTAAGGCTAAAGCTGCCACAGATAGTGATTCCTCTGACAGATCTAGGCAGAGTAAATGTAAAATCTTCTGGAAAGGATTCACCATTCTAGATGCAATTAAGAACATTTGTGATTCATGGGAGGAGGTAAAAAATATCAACGTGAACAGGAGTTTGGAAAAAGTTGATTCCTATCCTCATGGATGACTTTAAGAGTTCAAAACTTCAGTGAAAAAAATAACCTCAGATGCGGTAGAAATAGCAAAAGAACTGGAAGTGCAGCCTGAAGATGTGACTGAATTGCTATAATCTCGTGATAAAACTTGAACTGGGGAAAAGTTGTTTCTTATGGATAAGAAAAGAAACTGGTTTCTTGAGATAGAATAGGCTCCTGGTGAAGACTCTGTAAACATTGTTGAAATGACAACAAAGACTAGAATATTACATAAACAGCTGACAAAGCAGTGACAGGGTTTGAGAAAACTGACTTTAACTTTGAAAGTTCTATCAGAGGTCAAATTCTATAATACAGTATCACATGCTATACAGACATATATTCTGAAAGGCAGTCAACAGAAGCAGCAAACTTCATTGTCGTCTTATTTTAAGAAACTGCCACAGCCAACTCAATCTTCAGCAACCACCACCCTGTTCAGTTAGCAGCATCAACACTGAGGCAAGGCTCTCCATCAGCAAATAGATTATGACTCACTGAAGGTTCAGATAATAGTTAGCATTTTTTAGTAATAAAGTATTTTTAAATTAAGGTATGTACTTTAAAAAATGCATTATGCTATTGCACTTAACAGACAGTATGAGTTTACAGTTAAACTTTTATATGCAGTGGAAAACAAAAACATTGTGATTTACTTGACTGTGATATCTGCTTCACTGCAGTGGTCTGGAACTGGACCACAGTATCTCTGAGGTATGCCTGTATCTCCCTTATTCTTCACATTGTGTCTTTGAACTCCCTCACCTTCATTTTTTTTTTTCTTGATTATGTTAGCTTGATGGTTTATCTATCTTATTTTTTGTTAACAAAATCACTTTTTGGATTTATTTATTAGTTGCGTTTTCAGTTTTAAAGTCACTGATTTCTGCCTTAAAAAAAAACAGAACCTTTCTCCTGGTTTTCTTCAACTTTATGTTTTTTTAAATTTTTGAGTCATATCCTTAATTAATTCCTTATTCTGTATTAGTTTAAGTAAGGTGATGCACATTTCTCAGCATTGCTTTAGCTATGGCCCTCAGGTTCTGTTAAGTAGTATTTTCATTACCCTTGTTTTAAAATTCTTGAAAGTCCATTTTCATTTCCTTTTTTACTTAAGAGTTGCTATTTAAAATTTCTAAAAGACATCTTGTAACTTTACTATTAATTTCTTTCTTTCTTTTTTTGATATGGAGTTTTGCTCTTGTTGCCCACGCTGGAGTGCAATGGCACAATCTCAGCTCACTGCAACCTCCACCTCCCAGGTTCAAGTGACACTCCTACCTTAGCCTCCCTAGTAGCTGGGATTACAGGTGCCCGTCACCATACCCAGACAATTTTTTGTATTTTTAGTAGAGATGGGGTTTCACTATGTTGGCTAGGATGGTCTTGAACTCCTGACCTCAGGTGATCTGCCTGCCTCAGCCTCCCAAAGTGCTGGGATTACAGGCGTGAGCCACCATGCCTGGCCTTAATCTCTATTTTATTCCCTTATGATCAGAGAATATTACTTGTACTATTTTCTATTTTTTGGAATGTTATTGAGGTTTTTCTTTTATAATCAATGGTTAATTTTTTTGTGAGTGCTCCATGAGTACTTAAAAAGATGGCACAGTCCACAGTTTTAGCATGCAGTTTGAATATATAACGAATGGATATACCTTTGTAATTATGGCATTTAAATCTTCTACATTTTATAATGGAAAAAACGTTATAGCACACAGTTATACAGAATCAGATACTATACGTGATTTAAAATATTTAAGAATGCACAATTTAAATTATCTAAAGGGAAATTTTAAGAAGTGTTTTTAAAATAAACAAGCTTATTTTTAGGGGAAGAAATTTCTCACTCTTTAAAAACACATTTGAGTTCACAAGTAAAAACTGCCTACTGAATCATACATAATCAATGCTGAGGCATTAGTAAAGGTATGTTACGATCTATCAATTATGTCAGAGCATGGATTCAACTACACATAACCATGTTGTTTCACCTACACGTTTAAAACATAGTGTATATGATTTTGCTGCAGTAATGTGATACTTTTACATAAGTCTTCTGTGTCATAGTAAGAATGCTACTTGTCAGCTTTTATTGTTCAATGCAAACGCTTCAGATGGTATAATAAATACAACTACTACATTTACATAGCTTATAAGTAAATGTTTCTTTTCAATGCAACAGAAGCTTAAGCAAAGTCTGTTTAAGTTGGATTACCTTATATTAGCAGCCAGATTAATTCATGAAAACATTCATGAATGTAATACATATTTATCAAGTATTTACTACCAGTAGGTGGTATGCAGGAAATAAAGATAATATTGGAGTCTGTCTCAGCAGCCAACTATAAATTTTTATTGTCATTCGACAGTTCTTTATACATCTATGTAGTCTATATCAGATTTTCTAAAAGGAATAAAAAATATATGGACATTGGAGATAAGATCACAAATAGATGAAATAATTTTGGCTGGATCCTTAGCTGAACAACAAATAACACTTTTGAATATTTTGCGCACAACACTGCCCTAGGTTTTTCTTTCTGCCTCTTAGAGAATCCTTATTACTGCCTCACTAAGCCAATTCATTTATGTTAATTTTACAGTAATACAGACTTATAAAAATTATTTTGTAACTGCCATTCTTTTGCAAGTATAGTAATAATCATTAAGCTTCAAAGTTAAAAATCAAGTAACACCTAGAAGATATTATATTTTACTGGAATCTTAACCATTTAAATTTCCTTCATGTCCTAAACTAGAAAAAAAAATACACTTTCCTCTCAATAACTTTAAATAATCATTTTATACATAGATGATATTTCTAATGATAAAGCAAAAAAATCAGAATATCATTATAATTTTAACCAAAAAAAGGTTCATAAATGTAGGTAGGTAGGGATTAATAAAATGTTATTAATAATATACCAGCATATTTGTTTTAAACACACTGCTGTTGCTTCGTGTACAAGTAAGTAAAGAGGGTATTTATTCTATCTAGCCTTTTTGATCTCTAACATTAATCATTTATATTAAGTATTTTTCAGCCAAGTGAATCTTTGTTGGCATTTTCATTTTCAATATAATAAAGAGTTACTTATTTAATTGATGGTTTTATTAGCAGACCTAAAGTTTGGCCACTCCTTTGGGTTCTTGTATTACACAGACATCTATATATAGGTGCTCCTTGGTATCCACGGAGGATTGGTTCCAAGACCTCCTGCAAACACCAAAATCTGAGAATAATCAAGTCCCCGATAAAAAATGGTGTATTATTTGCATACTAACCTATGCACATCCTCTAGTATACTTTAAATAATCTCTAGATTACTTATAATATCTTACAATGTATATGCTTTGTAAACAGTTGTTATACTGCATTGTTTAGGGAATAATTACAAAAAAAAAAATCTGTACATGTTCGATACAGATGCAATTGTTTTCCCTAAGTATTTTTGATCCGTGGTTGGCTGAATCCATGAATGCAGAACCCAACAATATGAAACCCATGGATACAGAGAGCCAACTGTATGGAGACAGTATATGGACTGGATTTGGGCCTAGTTTGGGCCTTGAGTCTAAGCCGTATGCTCCAAAACCAGCTTTGCAAGAGATCTATAGAAGGCAGCACTTTGTTAATCATTTGATACACACATACACACACACACACACACACACACAACTCTCTCAAGACTCTCACTGGGGAAGGTGACTAGCAAGAAAGAATTCATGAATTTCTGATCCTCTGGTTGAATACCATAGATTCTTACACTTATCGTTTTTGTTTTTGTTTTTGTTTCTGTAGAGATGGGGCTTTGGTATTTTGCCCAGGCTGGTCTTGAACCCCTGGCCTCAAGTGATCCTCCTGCCTCAACCTCCTGAAGTGCTGGGATTACAGGCAAGAGCCACTGCACCAGGCCCTCTCAAATAATTTATCCTTTGGATTGACAATCAAACTAAATTAAGATTCCAAATGCAAAGCATGCAAAATCCTCTTTAACTTCTTACCTTAGCACACTGCATGTGATTGCAGCCTTCATTCTTCTGTATTGGAGACTTACAGTTGGCACAAGGCTTGGAGTTAGTTAATAACCAGAGACAATTGGCGGCATCCTCGTAGGCTTCACTAACTCCCACAACTTTGGGATATTAAGCACAAACACAAAAATAAATGATTTAGTGTACAACTTCTGGGGGAAAAACCCTCCACACTTTTCTTTGCAGGCTGTCTCTCAATTTTAATAAAATATTTATTTTCTGATCAGGGTCTGTGGCAACATTTTTAAACTGCTTCATTTTGAATAGCCTAAGATAAGGAACACTATTCCAAAATACCTATTCATGAAACCTGGTTTAAGGGCGATTTCTCCATAAACTTGTGCCCAAATAAACTGGGATCAAAAACAACATATACAAAAAAAGTTTAAAAAAAAAAAAGCAACATATTACTCCATTTAAAATAAATATTGTATCAAAGAAAATTACAGAAAGAACAGTTACTTTAGAAAATAATTTACTTAACAGGCCAGATGCAAATATAATTATCAGAAACTCTTTACCATAGTAAAAAGCAAAAAATGTCAACATCTTTTTTATCCATGATTATTCTGGATAAGCTTAAAATTAATTCAATGTGACATATCTAAAACTAAGCATCTCATTTATTACACCCTCTTTCTCTACCATATCTGGTTCCTTTCCATTCCCAGTTCTTATTGCTTTAAGCTAGGGTCCTTCATACCTCTTGCCTAGACAACTAAAGCATAGAAAACCAACTTATCTCCCTAGTTCCTTCAAGGGCCCACCTCCAACTACACTGCTTGCATAGTGATTTTTTAAAAATCTCTCCATGTTTTTCTTTTATTGACACAAAATATTTTACATATTTATGAGGTAGATGTGACTGCAACGTGCATAGAATGTGTAACAAGTCAGGACATCTGACGTACCCATCACCTTGAGTAATTATCATTTCTATGTGTTGGTATCATTTCAAGTCCTCCCATCTAGTTGTTTTGAAATATAAGAAATATTATCCTCTGTCTAACTCTATGCTTGTCCCCATTAACCAACTTTTTTTTTTTTTTTTGAGACAGAGTCTTGCTCTGTCACCCAGGCTGGAGTGCAGTGGCGCAATCTCGGCTCACTGCAAGCTCCACCTCCCAGGATCACACCACTCTCCTGCCTCAGCCTCCCGACTAGCTGGGACTACAGGTGCCCGCCACCACGCCCGGCTAATTTTTTGTATTTTTAGTAGAGACAGGGTTTCACCGTGTTAGCCAGGATGGTCTTGATCTCTTGACCTCGTGATCTGCCCGCCTCAGCCTCCCAAAGTGCTGGGATTACAGGCGTGAGCCACCGTGCCCGCCCTCCATTAACCAACTTGTCTTCATCCTCCCATCCCCTGTCAGCCTCCCATCCCACAATGATCTTTTTAGAATACACACCGCTTAAAATCTTTTAATTTGCTCCCCATTGACTACAAGATAAAATCCAATTGCTTTTGCAAAGAATATAAAGCCCATTATATGGCCCATCTGCAAGCTCCTCTTACCCTCCATCCCTAATCAAACTTATACTCTTCATTTTCTTAAACTCAACTTATTTTACTATAATTTGAGATCCACAATCTTAAGGAACGCCATGGTTTTTAAAGATTCTAAATTTTACATTTTATAAACTTCCCTCTCCCCTCCATGGACAGAGTTAGGGGCTAGAGAGTTCCAGATGCATAATTAAAAATTTTTTTCCTGCAAGAATGTCAGCAATTAAGTTGGTTTTTATTTTCTTTTTTAACTCTAAGTGCACTGAGAAGCCCTACATTTTCTTTACTCAAAGAGATGCCAGAAAATCATTTTAGAATCACTGAAAGTGGCCCATCTAATCAAAGCTTTGTTTACATGCAGACACTTTCAGAAGGGTGGTAGGGTAAATGGTTGGCTCTACTGTCAAAGCAGGGGAGAAATCAGACCCTTTACATTTTGAAATTCAAGATGAAAAGTTACCCAACCCTTAGATATAAGCCCCTGGGGAAGGAAGGGGGTTATATAAGCCCTAGAAATAAGCCCCTGGGGAAGGAAGGGACAAAGGTTTGGGCTCACTGACCCCTGGGAAGTGGCTCTGTGTATGGATTGGAAGGGCTGAGCAGCAGAAGCAGTCCTCTGATGGAGCCTAGCAGCACAGAAGTGGAGCTATCTTGCTGCAAGGAACCCCAAGTGCTTGCCTACTTAAGTTTATGTTAACAACAGAACAGCAGCTACTGTTGGACTGTAAAAGCATTGGTTTTTAACTCCACACAGCGAAGAGAAACAGCGGTAATGAACTGATCAGACTTTACTCCAGTTCTGAACATACTTGGTAGAAGATGGTTTGATTAAGGTGTTGGTGGAAAGAATTCTCAGATAATTTGGTGGGTGACAGGAGTTTCAGAAGGAACTTAGTATACTCAGGGCTAATAAGGTCAAGCTGTGGAGGCAATTCCACTTACAAAGGGTATTGCTATAATACCTAATCATTTAAGTACACTTCACATTTAAACATCTAATTTTTATTAAAGTAGTGGCCTTTCTTCTTCCTTCAGCATCAACATTATTGTTAGCTCAGAGGCACTAACATATTCTTATGACTCTTATTGTCCATTGTTATAATAAATAAAGCACAAAGCCATTAAAACAAAGCTGCAGTGTGGCCTGCAACGTAACAGTTTTTTCTTCCACCCTTAGAGAGAATGTGATCTCCTAACTGCATTTTAGTGAACTGCATGAAGTAAATCATGTTCACGGAATAACCAACTCTTACTATGATAAAAACTCATGCTGGAAAAAATACGTTTATTTCCAATTCTCTGAACATGCTTATTCTATACGTCTGTCCCTTATACATACTTTTTTTTTTTTTTTTTTTTTTTTGAGACGGAGTCTCGCACTGTCACCCAGGCTGGAGTGCAATGGCATGATCTCAGCTCACTGCAACCTCTGCCTCCTGGGTTCAAGTGATTCTTGTGCCTCAACCTCCCAAGTAGTTGGGACTACAGGTGCCCGCCACCACACCTGGCTAATTTCTTTTGGTATTTTTAGTAGAGATGGGGTTTTACCATGTTGACTTGGCTGGTCTCAAACTCGTGACCTGAAGTGATCTGCCTACATTGGCCTCTCAAAGTACTGGGATTACAGGCATGAGTCATTGCATCCAGCTTACACATACTGTTCTTAACACCAACAACACCGTATCTCCCTTCAATCTATCTGGTGAGATTTTTTCACCTCTACTGACTTTCAAACTCTTCACTTCAGTTACAGCTCTTATTCTTTCTTAATAATCTAGTGTGCTTAGGTCTCTTTCTAAATGTATTAACTTCATAATAAAGTATTAGAGTACCACAAAATCCAAGATCTATTAACAGAATCAACATGTATGCATGTGAAAACAGTTGCTTTTAAAAACTGAATTTTTAATTTTTTTAGAAATAGGGATACACTCTATTATCCAGACTGGAATGCAGTGGTGCAATCATAGCTCACTGTAGCCTTCAACTTCTGGGCTCAAGAGATCCTCCTACCACAGCTTCCCAAGTAGCTAGGACTACAGGCATGTGCCACAATGCCCAGCTAAGTGTTTTATTTTTTGGAGAGATAGGATCTCACTGTGTTGTCCAGGCTTATCTTGAAATCTGAGCCTCAAGTGATCCTCTTGCCTCAGCCTCCCAAAGTGCTGGGATTACAGGCGTAAACCACTGCACTTAGACTGAATTTTTAAATAATACAATTTGAATTCAGTTTATTATGTCCTGTGAAAAATACTGGTCTGAAAAACTTATAAATTAACCATCATTTCATAAAAAATATAACCATTCCTGCTTCTTGCTCTAATTAGACACAACAGAGGCAATTTCAGTGCTTAACAAACACTATTTAAATCTTTATATGAAATTAATTCCTTCAATTGATTTTAGCATATTTTCTAATACTTTTTTCTCATTAATTAGATTTTCTCATCTTGAGTCTCATAATTCAAAGACTTCGGAAAACTGGGCATAAAGAAGAAAACTATTTCATGAAACCACAAATTTGGTTAAACATGTTTATGCCATTTTTTTTTTGCATAAAATGCAAAGTAAAAATGCTATGATCCAAAGTAATACATAAAGTTAAAATAGTACCTAATCATACTTTTCCCTTTTGAAATATCATTTTTGTATATTTAATGATGAGGTTCTACTTTAGTATTATAGTTGGCCAATTATTGTTCACTTTAATCCTCGCTCTAAATTTCATAAACATAAGTGACCATTATTGGTCACTATCTTTCAGTGTGGAGGACACAAATCAGTAGAGTGAGAAAACTCCTAGGCTTTTCTTAACAATAACTGGGACTTTCTCTGCAGCCTTGGCTTGGTTCCTTCTCTGGTAGAATAAATCTCAGGTGTCTTCAGCCTTTTGTCTCCTATCATGTTTTCAAACATTCTTCCATCTTTCCAAATCAAAACCCCCTTTGGGATCTCCCTAGAAGTAACCATGTATATACCATCTATACCATTTTCTAGCTTTTCTATTTCTTTCCTCCTCTTAGTATCAGGATCATTATCATGAGGAAGGACATTTTTTCACAGTCCCACCCATAATCTGATCTCACTAGCCAGGCCAGTCTCCTTTCCCTTCCCTGGCAAAAACTTATCTGTGGGTATGGAATGATTCATCCAATTTTAATATGGTAAAGGATAACTAAAAATAGCCATCTATTTAACAATACTTGCTTTAAAGAGTTTTTCTGCCTTCTGATACCAGACATGAGATGGATATGCTGTGTGGCAGGGCATTTTTGTTTCTCTTGGCCTTGATATCTCCCTCTGTAAAATCAAGGTAATCTGTGAATTAAGGGCAAGTAGGGAGATGTATTACTCTAATTAGAACACAGGCAAAACAGAAGATTATAATGAACTTGAAGAATTGTGGGAAGAAACCCCAAAGGGGGTTTTGATTTGGAAAGATGGAAGAATGTTTGAAAATATGATAGGAGACAAAAGACTGAAGACACCTTAGATTTGTTCTACCAGAGGACTATATAAACCTAAAAGATCATACCCATAGTTTGAGACTGTTTGAGTGAATCATCAGCTAGTAAGTGATCTGTTCTTACAGTTGGAACCTTTAAAGATGAACAGTTCTTTCAGGGTAATAGATCAAATTTGGGGATAAAAGACTGGGAAAGTGATGTACAAAGCCATTTGATGCCACAGGATAGTAGCACTTTGAGAGGGCCAGTGTATCGCTTAGTGCCCACAAGGAGATGAGTATTCACCTCGAGCTCCCAGGACCCAGGATCTAGACAGCTGTGGAGATGCCAACTCGCCTTGGAGTCTGGGGTGGGGGTTTGGGGGAAAATAAAAGAAAAACACTTGCTTTATATTTCAAACATTGCTGGGCATTTTCTACTCAAGAATTGAATAATATGCTAGACTAATTACTTCTTATGGTGCATTAAATCTTTTAGGCAACTAGCAGACACACAAGATTTACTACTTAAGATTATTTAATCTGTAATCCCAGCACTTTGGGAGGCCGAGGCAGGCAGATCACGAGGTCAGATCAAGACCATCCTGGCTAACACGGTGAAATCCCGTCTCTACTAAAAATACAAAAAAATTAGCCAGGCATGGTGGCGGGTGCCTGTAGTCCCAGCCACTCAGGAGGCTGAGGTGGCAGAATAGTGTGAACCTGGGAGGCGGAGCTTGCAGTGAGCCGAGATCGCATCACTGCACTCTAGCCTGGGCGACACAGCGAGACTCTGTCTCAAAAAAAAAAAAAAAAAATTATTTAATATATCTTATAACTCTCCTGTGTATGCCCCCTCCCACCTGAATTACCCATCTTACGCCTTCATATCCTGTCACCTGGTCATTCTGAAGTTGTCTCAGAACTAACATTCTTACCTAGTTTCTCAATAATCTCCATTTTATGATCCATACTTCTGCCTGAGTGATCTTTGTAAGTAAGCATCTTCATCACTCTCCTACTTAAAACCCCTTTTCAGTGTCTAGGATTTCCTAGCATTGTGCATAACCACCTCTTTGTGCCCAATGCTTGATTTGGACTCCTGTCTGCACAGTCTCATCTCTCAATGCACCATTAAACTGATTGTATGAATTATTTGCAGTCCTTGAATATGCCACGCTACTTCACGGTGCCACTTCACTCTATGCCTGGAATGTCTTTCCTATTCTGGTTCATGTGAAGGACATCTATCAGCTTTCAACATGCAGCTTGAGCATCAATTCTTTTATAAAGTGTTTCCTAACCCTCTCCCATAGATAATTGGCCTCCTCTTTCTTTGTCCTTCCCCTCCCCTAAAAGTTATCACATACATGAACAATGTCTCTCATATTCATAACACATTTTTCCTTAGTTTTGTATACAGTTGCCTCTCTAAAATATAAACTTCAAGAGCATAGAAGGCATTTATTTCTGTATTCTAACATAAAACAGCACTCAATAAACATTAATTAAATAATGAAGATAACATTTAAAATTAACAATTTATTCCTAAGTTTCTTAGCATCTTTTCTGAGTTTCAGATGAACACTTATAAAATTCCACTGGACATCTCCACACATATGTTCTGTAAGTACTTCAAGTTCAGAATGTCCACCAAAACTCATTATTTTCCCCGGAAAGTTACTTGCTTATCTGAGTTTCCTGTTTCACTAATGGCATAATTTACCCTCTGACCCAAACTAAAAATTCACCGTCCTACCTTTAGTCTATCTTTTCTTCAATTCACGCTTCATACTCATCAGTTATCTTGATAAAAATTAACTTTTCTGATACTGCCACTTCTCTACTAAAATAACACATTTTATGGTTTATTCTATTAGGAGGATAAATTCAAACAATTTGGCAATAACACTCACAATCTGGCAACACCTACCTTTCTAGCCTCATCTCTTGCAAGTTTCTCCCATGGACCTTAACCTTAAGTTCTAAAGAAATGTATAAAGAAATGCAGGTAGGTGGCCAATAGCGAGCCATTCATAACAGAAATATAAATATTTCTAGCTGCCAGAAGCAAGAAAATAAAGCAAATTCCAATTGTTTTATCACATCTAAAGGTGCTGCAGGGTAACGGTATGAATCTATTTATGGAAGACAAACACATATACACACCCCTATGTATCAGGAGAATAGGTGAAATGGGTGGGTATGAAGAGCAATGGCTAGTACAATGAATCTGGGGAACAAACACAATCTATAAGGGCATTTTTTTTTTTTTTAGATGGAGTCTTGCTCTGGCATCCAGGCTAGAGTGCAGTGGGGCGATTCAGCTCAGTGCAACCTCCGCCTCCTGGGTTCAAGCGATTCTCCTGCCTCAGCCTCCTGAGTAGATGGGATTACAGGCGCACACCACCATGCCAGACTAATTTCTGTATTTTTAGTAGAGATTGGGTTTCACCATGTTGGCCAGGATGGTCTTGAACTCCAGACCTCAAGTGATCCACCTGCCTCAGCCTCCCAAAGTGCTGGGATTACAGATGTGAGCCATTGTGCCTGGCTTAAAAAATCTGTTGACTAAACGGTGCATGAATAGGACAAGAATGTTTAATCAGACTTTACTATAAAATATCCAAAGATTATCCACTTCTCTTTGCTCCTGATAATGGACATGAAGCCTTCTCAACAAGTGAAAGGAATCTCCCTCATTGTCAACTAATAAGTGGCATTTTGGTTTATACGGTAGTCTCTTCTCCATGGGTCAGAATAACCCTGAGTCAGTGGACAAAATGAACCTCGTAGATCTAAAATGCTGAGGACCAGCCCTCAGGCAGTGGTAAATCCCCTGATATAATAGAAGCCTGTAAAGTATCATGGCCGCCAGGCCATCTCTCTCAACACCACTTCAGTTGCTGACAGTAATTACCTACTACGAGGCAGAGATGCTAAACTCCAGTTCACAGCTCACTGCCTTCAAGAAGATTCTTTGACACCCTTTCTTCCCCCAACCTGAGTTTGTCATTGTTTCTGGACTCTCAACTTTACTCAACTATATCAGTTATCATATGATACTGTAATGTCTGACTGCTTCCCTCTAGCCTCTGCATGCCCTGAAGTCTGGCATCATCTTTATTATGTGCTTTGCTCATGTAAGTGTAGATTTTTTTTTTCTTTTTTTGAGACGGAGTCTTGCTCTGTTGCAAGGGTGGAGTGCAGTGGCGCAATCTTGGCTCACTGCAACCTCCACCTCCCGGGTTCAAGCAATTCTCCTGCCTCAGCCTCCCAAGTAGCTGGCACTACAGGCACGCGCCACCATGCCCAGCTAATTTTTTTATTTTTAGTAGAGATGGGGTTTCACCATGTTGGCCAGGATGGTCTCCATCTCTTGACCTTGTGATCCGCCTGCCTCTCAGCCTCTCAAAGTGCTGGGATTACAGGTGTGAGTCCCTGTGCCCGGCCCCTATAAGTGTAGATTTATTGGGTGACTTGTGACATCTCAAGCTAACACCATTATCTAAGTCTTTTTTTTTTTTTTAAAGACCAGAACTAATTAATTTTCACTTATATTTTTTGAGAGAAAACAGTTGTCATAAAACATTTTAGAAGATGGGAAATTATTGCAAAGCAGATAGATTTATCTGTTAAATGTGGGAACTGCTATTAGGAAGGCTTTAAAAAGGAGTCCCCTCAGAGATTCAAACCCATTCTGTTCACAAGGCACATGCCCTGTGTCATTCAACCCAATCTAAGCATTAGTTTTCCTCTGTAAAACAGAATTACCAACATCAACCTCATATCATTTCTGTGATGATTAACAGACATAACGTATTTACAGAAGTCTCAGTGACAATACTTATCTATATGGTATTTAACATCAGTAAATCTATAGAACCACATAACAGCAAGAAATTAACTTGCTGTATCCTTCATTGGAAGCTTTCAGGGATATGAGAAGCTCACTCTCACTACAGATCATATACTACTTCCACAAAGTACAGAACAACTGGTTGGCTCACCCTAGGATAAAAGAAAAGGGCTATAGGAGGAGGATTAAATGGGACCCCCATTTACCCTGTTTATCTTCAGCTGGAAAGTAAGTCTGTTAGAAACATGGAAATTGTCCATGATTTCTCCTTGCCAAAACTCTATTACCTCCAAAAGGAAGTTAGTCAAAGAGATTGTGATGTTAAACAGGAGAGCCCTTGCGTTAACAAATGTGAAAACCTCTTAAATAAAGACTAAAAAAGATATGACCACATTATCTTTTGAATGCTATCAGGAAATAGGTAGCAAAGCTATCTAAAATTCCTCTTACGTTCTTCTGGTTTCATTTCGGTTATTTTTTGCAGCCAATTCTTCCATGTTTGGCAGTCACAAGGCTCATGTGCTTCACCAAGGCACTCCCTAAAGAAAATAAACATAGAAAAGACAATTTAAAAATATTCTTCATCAACATCAAGGTAAAAAAAATTTATAGAGGGCGGGCGTGGTGGCTCATGCCTGTAATCCCAGCACTCTGGGAGGCAAAGACGGGTGGATCACCTGAGGTCAGGAGTTCGAGACCAGCCTGGCCAATATGGTGAAACCCCATCTCTACTAAAAATACAAAAAATTAGTCGGGTGTGGTGGCACATGCCTATAATCCCAGCTACTCAGGTGGCTGACACAGGAGAATCGCTTGAACCTGGGAGGTGGAGGTTGCAGTGAGCTGAGATCGCATCATTGCACTCCAGCCTGGGCAACAAGAGCAAAACTCCACCTCAAAAAAAAAAAAAAGAAAAAAAAAAAGTAGAAAGTATTCTTCCAATTTTAAAGTTGAAAAAACGAGGGCACGGTGACTAATGAGAGATGGAGCATTTCAATGGAGGCACTGAAAATGAGATTCCAAAGCTTGATACCATTAGACCAGTTTTATAAAAAAAAAAAAAGTACATTCATTTACATATTTCAAAAGTTCTAAATAGATTAATATTTATAACTTAGATTTGCAAGCCTTCAGAGCTTTAAAACATTTGAACCAATTACGTTTTATCCTCATTAATATTTTAAATTATTGTTATTCAAAGGTCTATTCCTGGCCATTACTGAACAGCTTTTTAGACATGCAGAAGAACAGGCCCCATGTGATTTACAGATTAGAATCTATATTTTATCAAAATTACCAAATGAACCTTCTTCATTTTAAAGTTTGAAAAACACTATTTTAAGTTGAATTATTGTAGTTACTTTTACCTCTGCATCCCCAGGTAACAGCTAGGGTAACTCAATTTACTTTTATTGGAATTTGGGAAATTTTGATTTAAATAATTAAAAACATCAATTTACCATTTGTAACTCTATTTTATATTCTTTCCATAGCTATTTAAGAAGTCAAACACTAAAACGAGCCTAAAGCCTTGATGAACTGCCATTTTAATTCAAGATGATGCTATATTGTATAGGACAAAGCTAATTATTCCAGTAAATAATAACATATTATTCGGAGGAGGGAACAACCCAATCTGGAAGTGACATCATCACCATCAGTGCTATTTTAAAAGATTTTATTTACAAAGGTGAAGCTTGGGCAGGGAGTGGTGGCTCACGCCTGAAGTCCCAGCTACTTGGGAGGCTGAGATAGGAGGATCACTTGACTCTGGGAGGTGGAGGCTGCAGTGAGCTGAGATCATGCCACTGCAGTCCAGCCTAGGCAACAAAGCAAGACCCCGTTTCAAGGAAAAAAAAATAAAAAAAGGTTATATGTGTTAAGAAGACACACCAACTGACTCATGTAGTCTTACAAACTAAGAAGAAATTAAGAATGCATCGATTATACTTCATATTTGTTAAAATGGTGATTATTTAAAAAAAAAAACAAGTTGTTGGTGTGGATGTGCAAAGATTGGAACCCTTGTGCACTGCTGATAGAAATGAAAATGCTGATGCAGTTGCTGTGAAAAATAGTTTGGTGACTCCTCATAAAGTTAAACTTAGAATTACCATATGATTCAGCAATTTCATTCTAAGGTATGAGAGAACTGAAAGCAAGGATTCAAACTTGTACACCAACATTCACAGTATTATTCACAACAGCTAAAAGGGGGAAACAACCCAAGTGTCTATCAACAGATGAATGGATAAACAAATTGTGAAGTATATACACACACACACACATACACACGTTCACACAACAGAATATTCAGCCATAAAAAGGAATAATATTTGGATACATGCTACACTATGAATGAGCCTTAAAAACATTTTGTTAAGTGAAATAAGCCAGACACAAAAGTACAAATATTCTAGAATTCCACTTATATTAAATATTTAGAATAGGCAAATTCATAGAGAAAGAAAGTAGAGTGGTTGTTACCAGCTTGGGGGAGGAGAGGATGGGGAGTTACTGCTTAATGGTTACAGAGTTTCTGCTTGGGATCATGAAAAAGTTCTGAAAATGAAAAGTGGTTATGAAACGTTATAGTTGCACTGTGAATGTAATTAATGTCACTGAATTGCATACTTAAAAATGGTTACATGGTAAAAAAAAAAATGCACCAACTGCCTTGAAAGGGTAATTTAGTTTCCTCACACTCCTGACTTATCATCTAATCTGGCACTTGGGAAATCTTTTCCATAATTGTGGTTTTACAGAGCTCCTAGAAACTTAGTGGTAGCTCAAAAGACATTAAAAAAAATGGGTTGATTAAAATATGGAAGTGAGCTGGGCACAATGGCTACTCAGGAGGCTGAGGCAGAAGAATCAACGGAGCCCAGAAGTTCGAGGCTATAGTGTGCTATTACCACTCTGTGAATAGCCACGGCACTCTAGCCTGTGCAACACAGCACGACCTAATCTCTTTTAAAAAGTGGATACATAAAGTCAGGAAACAACAGATGCTGGAGAGGATGTGGAAAAATAGGAACGTTTTTACACTGTTGGTGGGAGTGTAAATTAGTTCAACCACTGTGGAAGACTGTGGTGATTCCTCAAGGATCTAGAACTAGAAATACCATTTGATCCAGCAATCCCATTACTGGGTATATACCCAAAGGATTATAAATCATGCTACTATAAAGACACATGCACACATATGTTTATTGCAGCACTATTCACAATAGCAAAGACTTGGAACCAACCCAAATGTCCATGAATGATAGACTGGATTAAGAAAATGTGGAATATATACACCATGGAATACCATGCAGCCATAAAAAAGGATGAGTTGGCCGGGCGTGGTGGCTCACGCTTGTAATCCCAGCACTTTGGGAGGCCGAGGCGGGCGGATCACGAGGTCAGGAGATCGAGACCACGGTGAAACCCCGTCTCTACTAAAAATACAAAAAAATTAGCCGGTCGTGGTGGCGGGCGCCTGTAGTCCCAGCTACTCGGAGAGGCTGAGGCAGGAGAATGGCGTGAACCCGGGAGGCGGAGCTTGCAGTGAGCCGAGATTGCGCCACTGCACTCCAGCCTGGGCGACAGAGCGAGACCCCGTCTCAAAAAAAAAAAAAAAAAAAAGGATGAGTTCACGGCCTTTGCAGGGATGTGGATGAAGCTGGAAACCATCATTCTCAGCAAACTATCACAAGAACAGAAAACCAAACAATGCATGTTCTCACTCATAAGTGGAAGTTGAACAAGGAGAACACATGGACACAGGGTGGGGAACATCACACACTGGGGCCACTTGGGGGATGGGAGGCTAGGAGAGGGACAGCATTAGGAGAAACACTTAATGAAGGTGACAGGTTGATAGGTGCAGCAAACCACCATGGCACACGTATGCCTATGTAACAAAACTGCACGTTCTGCACATGTACACCAGAACTTAAGTATGAAAAAAAAGTAGATACATTAGATTCACTTTAGTGCATATTAACATCAATTCTGCTTTCCAGAAATGTAAGGGATACCTGTGATAACTGTTAATTTTAATTTGGCACACATGCTAGCAGACATTAGAGTAAGAAATGTGCCACAGATCTAGGAACAGTGTTTCCATATGGTGCCTGCAAACACAGGTGGGAATGCAGAATCTACATTTCTCATGACTCATTTTTTAAAAAAGCTTGTTTGTCATTTGCATCTCAATAAAGCTAGAAAAAAAAGCCCAGAAGTACAAAAATCCCTCATATATCTGCAGTAACTAAAACAAACAAATGCAATCAATGAAATAAATTATTTCTATTAAGATTTTTTTCCCTGGAGACTTTTTCCCCTGGAGATTAAACAGCATATTCAATATCCATTTCCTGGCAGAATCAACGCTGGTAAATACTGGTTTTGCTGTCAGAACATTTTCTGAAAATGTTCTGGAAAAAAAAAAAAAAAGAAAGAATCATGGGGGAACAAAGCCCAGTGTTTTCAAATAAAGTCTGAAAAAAAGGCTACTTCTTCAAAAGGCCATAATTGCTTATCAATGTGCTTGGCTCTCCAAGACTGTGTTGTATTAGATAGCAGAAGAAGGTTTTCTTTCCCAGAACCTCACAGGAGGACACAGACTTGCTGCTTCCTTGGTTGTGAGCCCAATCAGTAGGACCACTCCAGGGTGTTATAACTGGTTGGTACAGTTTCTATTAGTTTCCAATGCAATACTAAGAAAGGATATTAAAAAAAGAAGCAGCTTATAAATAAAAAAAGAAGCTACAGCATGGACTGTGAATTAAAGAGGTTGAGGTTGCCATATTTTTTTTTTTTTTTGAGACGGAGTCTCGCTCTATGGCCCAAGCTGGAGTGCAATGGCACGATCTCCGCTCACCGCAACCTCCGCCTCCTGGGTTCAAGTGATTCTCCTGCCTCAGCCTCCTGAGTAGATGGGATTACAGGTGCGCAACACCATGCCCAGCTAATTTTTTGTATTTTTAGTAGAGACGGGGTTTCACCATGTTGGCCAGGCTGATCTTGAACTCCTGACCTTGTGATATGCCCGCCTTGGCCTCCCAAAGTGCTGGGATTACAGGCGTGAGCCACTGCACCTGGCGGAGGTTGCCATTTAATACTATAAAATATATTTAAAAACTACGGCATCTGGAAAAATAAACTCAGATTTCTCCAAAGTATAGTAATAACAATGCCACTAAACATAGTAATTGACAATCTAGAAGATCAACGTAGGGAAGAGAGGTTATTCTGAGAAAAGTAGTGAAGATGCTAGAATGCCAACTTACTAAAGAAAGTTTTTTTTTTTTCTTTTTCTTTTTTTTTTTTTTTTTTTTTTTGAGAGAGTCTTGCTCTGGCACCCAGGCTGGAGTGCAGTGGCGTGATTTTGGCTCACTGCAGCTTCCACCTCCTTCCTACTCCAGCTATCCTACTGCCTCAGCCTCCCAAGTAGCCAGGACAATAGGTATGCACCACCATGCCCAGCTGATTTTTGTATTTTTTGTAGAGACAAGGTTTCACCATGTTGCCCAGGCTGGTCTCGAATTCCTGGGCTCAAGGGATCCACCCATCTCAGCCCCGCAAAATGCTGGGATTACAGCCGTAAGCCACTGAGCCCGGCCTAAATTCCTGAAGAAAATTTTAACCAATGACTGTTGACAAGTATTCTAAAGTCCCTGGTATCTGTTGCTGAAACTGCATCTCAAAATGTCAGTAAAACAAGAGTATGGGGAGGGGAATCTCAGGACACAGCATACTGAATCTCAGCCAGAGACACCAATAGGGTGGGTTTATTCAGGTAAAAAAGTACCCTGGTAAAAGATTATAAAGAAAAAAAAATAGTTGCCTAATCTAAACTCCTCCACATAGTTCAAATATGATTGGTTAACCTAACATCAAGTGATCAAGGAATGGCTCTCTTCTTGAAAATGTGCCAGTATGCACAACTGGTTGCATGACTATACAGTGGTTCTAAAGGGCTCTGGAAAAGGAAAAAACCTTCCACTAAAGTTTTAAAATTTATTACTTGATGGAAGAAATTCCTATTCAGAAGTTGGCAATTTCAATTAAATGCCATTTTAGAACTTTTTATTAATAAGCAATTCTGAGTGAATTAAGTAGAAATCTTCATTTTTATGATTCTTCCCTTTAGGTAACATTTTTTAGTATACCAGGCAATGTTCTAAATACTTCACATGTACTGACTCAATTCTCTTAACAACTCTTTGTAACTGGTACTATTTATCCCCATTTTACATGCACAGAGAGGTTCAGTAACCTATCAAAGGCCATACAAGTAAAGAGTGGATAAGCTAAAATTTGAAGCTAAATAGTTTTTCGTTCTG
The DNA here is from genome assembly GCF_028878055.3 of Symphalangus syndactylus. NCBI lineage: Eukaryota > Metazoa > Chordata > Mammalia > Primates > Hylobatidae > Symphalangus > Symphalangus syndactylus. Next base: position 108,613,125 of record NC_072425.2, read on the forward strand.
GAACTGGCACTGTATGTTGACTGCATCAGATAGGAAGGCTTTATTTTATCATATTATTTTAGGAGAGGATGTTTATCACCAAGCCACAGAGCTAGTTAGTGGCAGAGCTGTCTCACAGGCAGGTCCTGTATCTCCCAGATTATTATAACTCTGTACTCTGTTGAAATTTGATAAATTGAGCCCTCAAGTGGTATTTATTTATACAGATGTGCTACTCTGCAGAGAGTACACATGATATTTAAATAAGGTCTTATGAAGGAATTGCCAAATAAGTAGTATCATGTTTTTATTTCTGGGCCTGTGAAGAGCTGGAAAATGTTTTGTTAGTTGGAAGGAGTCTGATACTTAAATAGCTAGATACTGCCAATCTAGAAAAATCTATTTTTCCATAACTAGAGCTGTTAAACTAACGGCTTAAAACTGATTTTGTAAGAAAAGATGAGATACAATTATTAGGTCTACAAATACAGATTGCTTCATCTATTTTGTCCAGAGGACTCCAGGAGAGTCCCTTGGCCTGTGAGGTTTGTGGAAAGGGAGATGATGCATGCAACTACTGCTCTGAATAAAGGAGTAGGCATTGATCAAAATCCTTATTGTGAATGTTGGAGAAAAAAGATACTCACTTTCAGACTTTTCTCCAAACTTGCCAAGTCTGTACATTGTACTCTGATCCAGTGGAAACTTAAGCGGACTAGAAACCTGATACTGTGGTTTCTCAAGCTGTACATCACTATGATTCAAAAATTTGTTCCTTTTAAAGACTTTTTTGCACAGTTTCAGTAAATAAATGCTCAACAGCTAGGTAATATAAACTCTACCTTATTATTACTATTATTATTATTTGAGATGGAGTCTTGCTCCGTTGCCCGGGCTGGAGTGCAGTGGCTCAATCTCGGCTCATTGCAACTTCCGCCTCCCGGGTTCAAGCGATTCTCCTGCCTCAGCCTCCCGAATAGCTGGGACTACAGGAGCATGCCACCAGGCCTGGCTAATTTTTTGTATTTTTAGTAGAGATAGGGTTTCACTGTGTTACCTAGGGTGGTCTCGATCTCCTGACCTCATGATCCCCTTGCCTTGGCCTCCCAAAGTGTTGGGATTACAGGCGTGAGCCACCACACCTAGCACCACATTATTATTTAGAATATTTCCTGCCAGTCAATTTTAGTGAATAAAATGTGTTTGTCTATGTGTTTAGAAGAGAAATTCCAAATAAGGTTTTCCGTTTTCAATTCACACTGGTGATTAAAAGGGACCAGAGTAAAAAGAGAGGAAAGAAATGGCCACCATACCATCTTAAGTTTGGTGGCCAAGAAGTATTTCTGACAACAAATCTGTGAAGAGTTGTCTCAGAGAAGAGAGACATTTTGTGTCAGTTCAGAAGACAGAGAAGTTACACAGTAGCATATTTTACTTAATTAAAAAGAAAAGAAAGAGGAAAAGTCATTGGTTCAAGTCAGAACCCATCTAAGTTTTGAATATTGTCTTGAGATAATTTTGCCCAGATCACACAAATTGTAATTATAAAGGCTAGGGGGAGAAACCATGCTAGCTTCAGTTACAAAGGGCATGGAACTTGGTGAACAGGTACGGAAGGTGAACAGGTAGAGAAGGGTAATCTGTGGAGGGAAGGGGAATGCCTATTAATACTACTTGTCTCCCAACAACGAATATATTTAGTTATATCTATGCAGATATCTCCTGGGTATGGCTCAACTGTTTCTGTCATATATAGTTCTTGAAAAGAAGAAACTATTATTGTCTTTTGTTGTGGTTTTTGTAGTCATCTTTAATTATTTCTGAGCTTTTGAAGAAGGAGAAGCAAAACCAGAATTATTTGCCTTTAATTTGTGAAGATCTCTCTTGCAAGTGTCTTTTTGCGTGAACAGATTTTGCTTCTCATTGAAATAAGAGATAAGGGCAACGGAAAGCATATGACAATTTCTACTTAGATTTTAAAATTATAGACAAAGCTCTTATACTATATGAATAAGGGTATGAAGCTAAGAATGCAAAAAAAAACAGGAACTGTAAATTAATGCCTAGAGACATGAAGTAGGCAATGCAAAAAAAATCCATCCTATAACTTAATAAATACCAAAACTGAAAGACAAAAGATTAAGCTGAAGAACTTAAATCTGAGTTTGTCCTTCACTAAAACTTATTTTTATTTCATTTAAGTCACCTTCTTCACTTCCTCTCTGGTACTATGTCCAAAAAGTGATGATTTTGTTAGGTTCTCTACTACCCTAATGAATAGGAGAAAGAGTAAATAATTACCAAGTGTGACCTTAGTCCATGTAGCCATTCACAGATCCCTTGAACTGGGATAAAACTCAAAGTAGGGCCTGTGATCTTGGTATAAAGTCTCCAATGCGTCTTGAGTATAACCAGCCTGATATTTTGGGGTATGAGAAAAAGTAAGCTGATGTATTTTTCCAAATGTTATTCTAGAAATTTACAGTTTATAGCATCGTCTATGTTTATAGACATATATACATAGTTTATAGAGTCTGACCTATACTGGTAGGTTTTTTCCATTAGCTTTCTTATCTTCAGTCAACCAAACTTATTATTACTTGCAGCATACAAAGAGAATGGGGACGAACACAAGAAATTAAAAGCTAAACTACACTGAAAACTGGTAAAAGCTAGATCACAGAAACCACAGTGCTTAAGCAGACAATGCCAATCAAAGTTTCTTCTTTTCCCTTCAAAACTTAATTTTTCTCTGATCTCTGCAAAAGCTAATCTTTTTATCTTTTAGACATTTTCCTAATTTATGTTTTCCTTCTTCATAGCTTCTCCAACTAATCCTCTAAATCAGCCTTTTTCAATCAGGATTCCAGTTTTGTGGGTCATGCAGTCTCTGTCTCAGCTGCTCAATTCTGCTGTCATAGCCCAAAAGCAGGCACAGACAATACATAAATACAGTGACATGAAATGGTGTGGCTGTGTTCCAACAAAATATTACGTTTAATAATAAGTATAGACAATAGTTTGCTGACCCTTGACTTAAAGTCAGGGGTTTGCAGTTCAATAAATACTTTTAACTAATGATGATGGCGAAGGTAAGAAGTAGACCAGGGTAGGGATAGTTCCATAACTATACCTTCCTACTATATAGCAGTGATACAATTAGTTTCTGGTTTCTGATAAGCATAAAAGTAAAGACTAGAATTTCATATCCACCTAAAGTGTATCCATGCATATGTGGTAATTCTGGAAATGAGCAAAAAGCAGAATAAATACTGCAGCTTTTTTTTATCATTTAATTAAAACAGTTAACTGAATCTTCTATGAATAAGTAGAGTGCTGATGGCTGACATATATATAGTCAAAAGAGTATTCAGAGTTACATATCCTTTCCAATACTGATTTATCATCAGTTTGTACTTATTGAGTACTATCAGGCACTAGAAACTAAATAAAACACAAGAAACAACGAGCCTGCAGTCACTGGTTCCTGACTAGAACCGTGCATTAGCATCTCCTGGGAGATTTTTAATTTTCTTTTTTTAGAGCCCCACTCAAAAACCTACTAAATCGAAATCTTACTTGTTAGGGCCCAAGATAAAATTTTGTAAAAGGGACCTTGGTAATTTTGGGAGCTCCTGGTGAAGAATCACTGCTAGAGGCTTATATTTTTAATGAAAGGTTAAACTCTAAACATTTTCTAATCTATGGTCAGCAATTTGGTATTATAGTTTAGGCACATAGGCTTTAAAATCAAACAGCTGGGTTCTAATCCCGTTTCTGCCAATTCCTAGCTGTATAACCCTGGGGAACTTCTCTGTGCCCGAGTTTCTTTATCTGTAAAATGGGCATAATAACATCAACTCAACTCAGCATTGTTGGGAGAATTCAATATGTAAAAAATAGCTGGTGTAGTGCCTGGCACACACTAAACACACAACAAATATGAACTATTACTACTTATTACACATTTCTTAAATTAAGAAGAATACTATCAAGTATACTACAATTTAAAGGCCTGACTCAAGGTGCAAAGTCTCTTTAATAACTATTGGAAAGAAAGGTGATTCGGCTGATTCCAACTTGTCTTATACTAACCAGCAGAAGAGGTGTCCTTTTCCACAATCAACAGCAGGAGCTCTCAGCAATGGGAAGCTGAGTGTATCAGATCCAGATGTATTTGACCCTTGTTTCGTTAGTCTTACTGCTCTGTCACAGCCTGGAGTAGGACACCATTTAATGGCAGGATTATTTTCAACAAAGGCCTGTTTAAACAGCAATAACAAAACACAAAAGAAAATATTTTAATGCTAAATTCTAATACAGAGTGTACCTCTATGGTAATTTACTATAAAGCAAAGAAAGAAAAAGAGTGAAATAAAATGCATGGAGTTGTCAGTCTCAAGACATTTAAACAGTACTGGAAAGTACTGAAAAAATTATTAAGGGGAAAGTGGCAATTAACTTAGTAACAAAATTATTTTTAAAATTTATGTTTTCTTTAATCTAAAAACCATGTAAATGATGATAAGGCAAAAATGTAATTGTTTGCATAGAAAATATGTAATTTTAAAATGTTTTCTCATACAATGTGTCACTTTTCTGATGAATATAATTGTTAAGTAGAAACATGCATGTAGCTGTACTAGAACAGTAAATTTCTAAATGGTACCCAAATAATACATAATAATCAATATTATGATACTTTCTATGTTAAAGAAGAGGGGGTGCTGGGCGCAGTGGCTCACGCCTGTAATCCCAGCACTTTGGGAGGCTGAGGTAGGTGGATTACCTAAGGTCGGGAGTTGGAGAACAGCTTGGCCAACATGGAGAAACCCCATCTCTACTAAAAATACAAAAATTAGCCGGGAGTGGTGGTGGGCGCCTGTAATCCCAGCTACTCGTAAGGCTGAGGCACAAGAATCGCTTGAACCTTGGAGGCAGAGGTTGCAGTGAGCTGAGACCACACCACTGCACTCCAGCCTGGGAGACTGAGTGAGACTCCGTCTCCAAAAAAAAAAAAAAAAAAAAAGTAGGACTTGTCTTTTAAAAGTTCACATATTAGACTCAGTAAAATCTGCACAAAGCAGTTAAAATTAACTTTTAAATCACACACGCAAAAGAAAGTAACTTGCCTACACTTACAACTTCTGAAAAAGAATGAAGACCAAAAAAAAGATGAAATAAACATTATAATTCATTATATAAACCTACTACTTGGAATAAAAATGATAATAAACTTCCAAGTTGGAAGTCTTTATTTCCAAATATTTTATTTAGGAGCATGAAAGATAATGTCTTTTGGAAAACTTAAAGTAGGTAAAATCTAATTTGAACATTATCTTGATCAATCAGTTATTAAAGTGCAATGGGCAAATTAATAAAAAGTTCTGATAAATAGTTTTATTTTAAATTTTGTAAATTACCAGTACTTTAGCCTTTCCTCTTTCCTCTTATTATTATAAAATAACGCTTTAGCTTCAAACTTTATCACCATTCCTTTATGCAACTTTTCTGATAAAGTGTTTCTAACAAAAGAGCCATTATTTTGTTTTCAAAAATAAAACAAAAAGAAAAAATAATGTTATAAAGGTTTAATAAATTCAAAATTATGGAAATTGGACAGATAATTGGCAGTATACCTTACCTTAATATCAAACTGTAGGTATCGTTTGTCCATCTCCTTTGAAACTACACTTTCTATGATATCCACAGGTACAAGTTGGAAGCAATCATATGCAGGGCAAAAAATGTTGTGAGCTTCACCTTCTTGAATTTTCAGATTCAAAAACCTATTAAAATGATCAATGGACATCAAAGGAGCGAGGATATTAAGTTGTGCATACATTCTAAGAATTTTCCTTTTTCTTTCCTTTTTTTTTAGAGACAGGGTCTCATTCCATCACCCAGGTTGGAGTGCAGTGGCACGATCACAGATCACTGTAGCCTCATACTCTTGGGCTGAAGCAATCCTCTCACCTCAGTCTTCTGAGTAGCTAGGCCTACAGCTGCATGCTGCTATGCTGGGCTAATTTTTAAATTTTTGGTAGCAATGGGTCTTGCTATGTTGTCCAGACCGGTCTCAAACCCCTGGTCTCAAGCGATTCTCCTGCCTTGGCCTCCCAAAGCCCTGGGGTTATATGCATGAACTACTATGCCTGGCCAATTTTCCTTTATGCTGAATTTTTTTGTCAGAGTATAATTAAAATAATACCAACAAAAGTGTGAAACAGCAATTGTAATGCACATTATCTGTTAAGCCATTCATTTTATGTATCAATATATATGCATACACATATACATATATACTCGTATGTTTTATATTTTATGTTTCTATTTTGCTTTATCCTCTAAAAATCTGAAAAAATCTGAAACAGTATTTTTATTTAAAATTAAAAATTCAGAAATGAGTGGCTCAGAAAGGTCATATTCAATTCTCAATATGCTATAGCTTTAAACAAAAGGGGGCAATGGTATATAGAAATGAGCCATAGATAAATCAAGATATTTTGGGATGGCATTAAAATATAGCATAGTTTTTTGAAGAATAGGTTTATAGGTTTTCTCTTTATATTTCATTTAGATGAATATTAAAATAAGTTTTATTTCCTACTTAGGTATACTTGAGTAGTGAGGAAAAAATGCCCTATAAAAAAGTAGCAAGAATCTAGCCCAAGGTTAGATTAAAAGCAGGGTTCTTTTTTTTTCTTTCCTTTTCTTTCTTACTTTTTTTTTTTTAAGGTGGGGTCTCTCTCTTTGCCTAGGTTGGTCTCAAACTCCTGGGATTAAGTGATCCTCCCACCTCAGCCTCCTGAGTGAGTAGCTGGGATTACATGCATGCACTACCATGTCCAGCTAAAAGCAGGGTTCTGAGTTAGAAAATTCCAGATCTGCCACCAACAAGGCATATGATCTTAAGCAATTTATTTAACTGCTCTAAGCCTCAGTTTCATCATATGTAAAATGGAGATAATAATGTGAACTTCCCAGGGTTGTTATACAGATTATATATGTGAAAAATCTACATGGTGCATGACATAGAGTAAGAATTCATAAATCTTTTAGCAAGGATTATTATTGTTATTATTATTTAATACTGCCCTTAGAAAAGCAAGAGACAAACTTTTGAAGTACAGATTACTGTATACGGAATTTAACACTTAAATCTAGAGAAAATAAATGGAAAACCAGGCAATTAAATCTAACTGCTTAGTCCTCACCATCAACATTTTGATTATTTCACTAACTATAGTATCTTTTTTCTTTAGTTCTCTCATTCTCTTAATTCCACTGCACTTAACAACAACAACAACAACAACAACAACAACAACAACCACCTTACTGAGACCTTGGCAGGCCTGTTCCCTTTGCTCCATCTTCTCTTCATATCCTCGTCTGGGCAATTCATAGAAGAGAATCCCCAACAGTCAGTTCTCTCACTCCAAGTGCTCTCTACCACACCTCAAACCTAGCAGTATCTTTAGCATTCTTTCTTTTCTTCCCACTCACTTCTGTGAAAGGGAGAGCTTTCTCTTTTACCCCCAGGCTAATCCTCAAATCCTCTGGCCAGCTCTGGGACTTGCACTATCCAATAACCTATCCTTTCTCTCTTTTACTTTCTAATGGCTCTTACCTTGGGCGCAATAAACATGCTCAAGTTTTTCCCATTTTAAAAACCCTTACTAACCACATGACTCTCTTCCGTTTCATTTTCTTTTTCTTTCACATCAAAGTTTCTTGACAAAATAGTTTATGATGATCTGTTATTCCTTCCTCAAGCCCATCTCATTCACTTCTCAATCTGTAGCATCTGGCTGCTATCACCTCTTCACTGGGCCACAATGACTACCTATTAGCCGAATTTATTAAAGAATTCAGTTTTTATCTTCCTTGATTTCTCTAGAGCATGAGACACTGTGAGCATTTCCTTCTTTCAAATTCTCTTTGGCTTCCAGGAATTAACTTTTTTTTCCTTGGCATTCTTCCAACCTCTGGTAGATCCTTATCCATTTTTTCACAAGTGCCATTTTCACTCCTGTGCTAAGCAGTGATATACAAGGTATATAAGGTATATTGTGGCCTGGCGCAGTGGCTCACGCCTATAATCCTAGCACTTTGGGAGGCCTAGGTGGGCGGATCACAAGGTCAGGGGTTCGAGACCAGCCCGACCAACATGGTGAAACCCCGTCTCTACTAAAAATACAGAAATTGGCTTGGCATGGTGTCGGGCGTATGTAATCCCAGCTACTCAGGAGGCTGAGGCAGGAGAATCACTTGAACCCGGGAGGCAGAGGTCACAGTGAGCTGAGATGGTGCCACTGCACTCCTGCCTGGGTGACGGAGAGAGACTCCAACTCAAAAAAAAAAAAAAAAAAAGAAGTCTTAAGACTAAAAGTAGAGAACTGTTAAGTGTAGAGTTCCTTTTTCACATAACAAGATTCTCTTCTTTTTAGCTATGAATAGATTCCCTGGGAAGTTGGATAGTCCCTTGTCAAAGTTCACAGTTTGCTTAGACATAGTTACTACATGATGATGTTTTGAATTTTACATATTTTAAATATATCAGAGAAGATTTAATCATCTCGGGGGAATTAAATTACAGAACCGAGAAGACCTCATTGAAGACAGGATCAGTTCTGTTGGCCATACTATTTCTCATCAAGACACAATTTAATAAAAATTTATGAGCAGAACATGGAGTTGGTAAGTGTCACTAAAAGAGATAAATCTGGGGCAAACCTTACCTATATTTTTATCTTGCAGGTAAGATTCACAGATGATATCATAGGTAGGCTCTCTCTGCTTATTACAATGCTTAGGAATATGATAATAAGTAATATTTATTGAGCGATTACTATATGCAAGATCCTGTTTTAAGTACTTTACATATATTAAGAAATTTAAAAAACTGACGATAATCCTAGGAAGTACGTACTATTATCACCACTTTATAGATTAGGAAACTGAGGAACAGGCAGGCTACCAATTACCTAAATCAACAACTAATAAATAGCAGAGCTGGAATTCACAACCCAGTGACCTATTGTATCCAGAACCTGAGCTCTTATCCTCAATATTAGCAAAGAAATTCCATTCTGGCTAGAAAATAATAATTTCTATCTAATCTGTCGATTGATCGATCAATCAATCGACAGGGTCTTCTTCTGTTGCCCAGGCTGGAGTGCAGTGGTGTGATCATAGCTCACTGTAGTCTTGAACTCCTGGGCTCAAGTGATCCTTCTGCCTCAGCTGCCCAAGTAGCTAGGACTACAGACATGTGCCACTATGCCTGGCTATTCCCTTTTATTTCAGCCCTTCACATCGATACTTTAAAGCAGGGGTGTCCAATGTTTTGGCTTTTCTGGGCCACACTGGAAGAAGAACTGTCTTGGGCTACACAAAAAATACACTACCAATAATGACAGCTGATGAGCTTAAAACAAAAATAGCAAAAAAAAAAAAAAACCTCATAATGTTTTAAGAAAGTTTATGAATTTGTGTTGGGCCACATTCAAAGCTGTCCTGGGCCACATGCAGCCTGTGGGCCACAGTTGGATAAGCTTGCACTAAAGCATCTAGCTGTACTAATAAAAAGTTTGGGATGAATAAGATAGATTGAGGGGCTTTCAAACTATCTGAGGACCTTTAAAAATGCTTCCTTGGTTTTAGATAGGAGTTTCTTTTTCTATGTGCCTATAAAAACATTGTGATAATTAAAAAATGATTTCATCAACATATGAATCAACCAACACGGAACTTCTTTTATTGGTGCCTGATTTGACAAAATTGGAAGGGGTGGAAAGGAGAATCCTAGGTAGGCTAGAAGGTACTAAGGAAATCAATAACTAGATCTTTCAAATTTAAATCTTACCATACATTTCTTATGGCTAGTTTGTGATGAGTTTGGGAGATAGTTCCTGTGATACAAGTCAGGTGAGGAAGGTCAATGAAGCTTAAAAAAATTCAAGAAAATCCCTGGGGTACTCAATTTTCATATACACACCAAGACCAACAGCTAACTTGGTAGAGCTCACGTAGTACTTCCTAATTCGGTACAGTTAACAACTAAGATAAGGTTGTACCTGGGAAGTATTTTCTGCCTGCACAACTGGGTTAAGGATAGCTTTGGATTGTGAGCTCTGACCTTTGTCAATTAGTTTACCTGTAACAGCTATACTGATCTGATCCTATCTAAGTAGACTCTGAGTAGAATCTAGTCTATGTCTTAAAAGGAACAACCAGATATTCTGACTTAAAAAGCAGCAGTTTTTTTCCCCCTCCAAATGAAATCTTGCCTCTTACTCCAATTTGGAAAACAGATAAAGAAATGTACTCAAAATCAAACCAGACACATTGGGGGACTGAGGTGGGTGGATCACTTGAGGTCAGGAGTTCGAGACCAGATTGACCAACATGGCAAAACCCCATCTCTACTAAAAATACAAAAATTAGCAGGGCATGGTGGTGTGCGCCTATAGTCCCAGCTTACTGGGAAGGCGGAGACATGAGAATCGCTTGAACCCGGGAAGGAAGACATTGCAGTGTGCCGAGATCACACCACTGCACTTCAGCCTGGGTGACAGAGTGAGATCCTGTCTCAACAAAGAAAAAAAAATCAGAATGACAGCTCAGCGGTTGCCTACAAATCGGGGGTGAAAAAAGGAAGGCAGAAAGAGAAGAGTAGCAGGGATTCAATGGGAAATGAGGAAACCTGGGAATGACAGATTCTAAGGGTTGTGGTGATGGTTTCAAGGTTGTATATAGATACCAAAGCTTATCAAATTATTTATTTTAAATGTGTGGCTTTATGTATGTCAACTGTACCTCAACAAAGCTGTTTAAAAAGAAAAACTCAGAAAATCTGCTCAGGTTCTTGCTCTCTTACCCACATAGTATTCTCTAGCTCCCTACACTTGCTAACTGATACTCCATAAAAAAAAAAAAAGGTTAAAAACTTCTGATTTCTAAGATTTTCTTAAATACCAATGACATACCTCACTTAGGTCATCAAACAATAGCTTTGTGTATCTCCAGAGATAACATAACATTACAGTGCTCATTATAGCAATCTTTGTTTAGAAACTTCTCTCGAAAAGTGCAACATGAGAGCAAAGTTAATGAATGGTGAAAAAGTACAAATCTTGAAAGGTAACGAGAAGGGTAAATAGAGATAAACACAAGAAGCAAAACAAATTTTCCATTGGTAAAATATACCCAACTATGTCTAGCTGAAACATTTAACTTTGCATTCACTAAAAGAAATTTTAAACATCCATATTCTTACAGATTTTCAAGGCAATTTGGTTGTCACAAAAAATTGAGACAGCACAAAACCAAATGCTTAAGATTCCTGGGATATAAGACAAACTGATTCTTGCCTGAAATTTACATTAGAAGTAATATAAATTAAAATACTAAGAAAAATTATTTGTATACCTGCTTTGTTTCTAAACGTACCTTACATTAAGCTAAATAGCATTAATTAAAATAGCTGGGGAAGACGTAAAAATAAAAACAAAAATATTTTTCCTTACTAGTAAAGTCTAAATTCATTTCTGTGTAACTCAGAAGTCAATATAAACAATTCGCATCATTAAATACTGAAAGCAAACAATTTTATTAATAAATCAGAGCGCTATCATGCAGTAAGAAATGCTAAGGTGCTCATATACTCACGACTCCCAACATCCTCTACAGAAGTCATGTCCACAGGGCATATCCACAGGGTCTTCAAATACAGAGATACTGCACATACAAATGTCACACTGGAGATGAAGAAGAACAATGATTTAAACAGAACTGTACTTTCGAAAGAGAACAATACATTCATTTTGTTTACTTTTTTAAAACGCAAAAATACTAGTACAGTAATTAAAAGTTTTTGAAAGTTACCTCTTTCAAAGTTTTAAGGACAGTTAGTATGCCTTTCAGTAACAAATACCATGACTACCTCACTATAAACAAAAGTGGGATTTAAATGTTTTAACGTAAAAATCAAACCCTTAAATTGCAAATTTATGTATTAATCAGCAACTGTGCATTTGGAAAAGGAAGTAGAAGAAACAAATCATTCGGGCCAACATCAAATTACATGTTGCAAAAAACCACTTCAGTATCATGCCCTTCACATTACACCTACCCTTCAAAATCTATGAAAACAGAGTAACTTTGTATTTTTAATGCAGCAACTCAGGATATTCAGACTTTCCAGGGAGAGAACCCTGCTATAAAACTAAGTATTAGGCCGGGCACGGTGGCTCACACCTGTAATCCCAGCACTTTGGGAGGCTGAGGTGGGCAGATCACTTGAGGTCAGGAGTTCAAGACCAGCCTGACCAACATGGTGAAACCCTCTCTCTACTAAAAATACAAAAATTAGCTGGGTGTGGTGGCGCATGCCTGTAATCCCAGCTACTCAGGAGGCTGAGGCAGGAGAATCACCTGAACCTGGGAGGCGGAGGTTGCAAGGAGCCAAGGACATGCCATTACACTCCAGCCTGGGCAACAAGAGTAAAACTCCGTCTCAAAAAAAAAAAAAAACACAAAACAACAACAACAACAAAAAACCCACCTATGTATTAAAACTATGCCATTTTAATAGCAAAAGCTGCAATCACTTTTGCGCCTACCTAATATCTTCTAAACAATGCTCTCTAGAAGCAAAATTTATCATGTTACATATGCAAATTACAGGATTCTGTTTTCCAAAAAGGCACAGATAAAATGAGAAGCATTTTCATATTTATCACATATTTTGAGTGGCTGAGTCATTCAAGAAATACTAAAATCTCCTATAATAGCACACCAATGATATGCCGGTTAAAAATGCTGACGATGGCGTACTGTTTCGTAAAATAATAAAACACTTATTTTGGAAATGCATCTAGATAACAAACTCCAGAAGCTTTACTGAAACAAATACATAACTATCAATATATTGTAAATGCTTAAAAATTAGCTTTCAAGAAATTATAAAAAATGTTTTTGTATTTTCGGTTTACAGTGCCTATCACAAACTTATCTTTCAATATTTCAATATGATGTATATATGTGTGTATGTATTTTGAGATGGGGTCTTGCTATGTTGCCCTGGCTAGTCTTAAACTCCTGAGCTCAGGCAATCCACCCACCTTGGCCTCCCAAAGTGCTAGGATTACAGGCATGAGCTACCATGCCTGGCCTGTATTTAAATCATTAAGCAATTGAAGTTTTAAGGGAAAATAAAATAGATGGTTTCCCTAAACTGTTTTAAGTTCTCTGTTTGCAAATGAGGAAAGAAAACCTTTTTTTTTTCAATCTATAATTCAGAGATCACAAAAACATTCTGTAATAATAAATATTTACTGAAGCATGGAAATAACTGAACCTTTCAAGAAAGGGATAGGATTCAATTACAAGAACACAACCAGACACTCCATGGAACAATATTAAATCATTTGACTGTTAAAAGACTATAAACAAAACTAGGAGAAGTACAGTGAATACCAAACCATACCAAACTGGTGTCTAAATCCCCAGGAGATAAGCTGATTTCATCTGGGGAGGTGACAGAAGAGCGTGTAGTCCTTGGAGTTCTTGGAGATGGGAGCGTGTCCCAGGCATTATACCCACTTGGTGGTGGAGTTGGCATTTGAACACCTGATCGTTGGCAGCAGTTCTCTGGGTTGGACATCCAAGCTTCAAGTAATTTCTCCCTGTCCCAGTCTTAAAGAAAAATGGAATGGATAGCTCTCAAAAAAGAAAATATGGTAATGTTTTAAAAGCTATATAATAACACAAATATGAGAATAAATTACAAATTTTGGTCATCTAAAGAAAAAAGTACTTATATAAAAGTAGTAACTGCAAATGAATGTCTAGGTATGTTCTTGTTATTAGCATTTTTACACAAAATTTAAGCTTTCATAATTGATCATGGCTTACAACCATGTCAAGATCTAGCAGTATGGTCAAAATTTCCAGTACTTTCTACTACCAATCAAAACAGGTCACTCACACATCACTCTTGGAATTCACTACATTTTCGCTGGCATAGGTTTAATTTAGCTTCTTTACTCTTTCCAAAAAAATACATAATTTTTTAACTATCCTCACTGGCATCAAGTTGTAAAATGATTACATAGTTCACTATAGATATGTCAAAATGCCAATAGCAGGTCCTAAAAATCATTTAATAAACAGCTTGAAAGCAGAAGAAACTTCTGAAGAAATTAGGGTTATAAATAAAGATTTAGTGAATTAGGTATAAATTCTATATTAAGGGATCTTGAACCTGGCCTAACTAAAAAAAATTATCTTCCTACTGTGACCATTTTAAAAATTGCCAAGTAAAACATACTATAATGTCTAGAGCCATAAAAACCTAACCCTTTAAAAACAACAAACTAATACATTCAATTATTTTGCTAGGTGTTTTACATAACTTCATTTATTCCTCCCAGCAAACTTTTTTTTTTTCCAATTATTATTTAGGCAAAGAAATCAAGACTGAAGGAAGTTATATAACTTGTCCAAGCTCACACAGAGATTTGAAACCAATTTCTGTGATTCCAAAGCCTGTGTTCATCCCATGATCACACGCTATTTCTGAGAAAACTAAAGGGTAAATTATTCACTGTAGGCACATTCTATAAAATTTTATAGCTTAAATACAAATAACTGGAAATTTTCTACACAAGGTTTTTTTTTTTTCAACTATATTAAGCCAATGTATTTGGCAGTTTAACAGGATAAATATGACTTTGACATGCAATGAAAATAGAAGGAGTATATTTCCAGGTAGGGAAAATAAACAAGTACATATATAAATACAGATGCTCCTTGACTTACGATGGGGTTAAGTCCTGATAAATCCACTGTAAACTGAAAATATGATAAGTTGAAAATGTGTGGTTGACTAGGAGCTATGGCTCACTACCGTCACCCAGCATCTCAAGAGCAGTATGGTTTCTACTGAATGCATATTGAGTTAGCACCATTTTAAGTCAAAAAATTGTAAGTCAAACCATCCTAAGTCAGGGGCTATCTGTGTATATACAGAGTTCTTCTGGTGATTATTTTACATAAGTAGAAGATCATATAAACTTTATCTCCTTTTCCCACTTAATCAACCTGAAAATCTCTCCAAGTAAACTAGTTTAATATTATTTCCTTCTTTTTAATGACTAAATATTAATCCACTGCGTGAAACAATTTGTGTATCATGATTTATTCAAATATCCCCCTACTTTGTTTAGTTTTTTTTTTTCTGCCACAACAATGAGGTTGTAATCTATATCAGTGCAGTTATAAGTATATATTCATGCTTATATTGGTATTTCCTTGGTATAAATTCCCTGGAATGAGACTAATGAGTCTAAGGCCCATCATGTTTTTAAAAGAAAATGCTAGATGGCTTTCCAAAAAGGTTATGACAAATTCTTTTTTTTTTTTTTGAGACAGGGTCTCGCTTTGTCACCCAGGCTGGAGTGCAATGGCATGATCTTGGCTCACTGCAGCCTCTGCCTCCTGGGTTCAAGAGACTCTCGTGCCTCAGCCTCCCAAGTAGCTGGGACTACAGGCATGTGCCACCACTCCAGGCTAAGTTTTATATATATTTTTTAGTAGAGACAGGGTTTCACCATGTTGCCCAGGCTGGTCTCAAACTCCTGACCTCAAGTGATCTGCCCACCTCGGCCTCACAAAGTGCTGGGATTACAGGCATGAGCCACCAAGCCTGGCAGGTTATAACAGTTTTTACTTCTGTCAGCAATGAGGAACCTTACCAGTTTCTTCTACAGCAATGGGTGTTACAGTTCTTTTAAACATTTATAAACTTATAGTTCACTGTTATTTTAATTTGTATTTTCTTGACAACGGATGTATTCAAACATCTTTTGATGTGTTTGTTGGCCATTTGGATGTGCTCTTCTATGAACTACCTATCCATATCTTTTCACCATTTTGGCACTGAGGTATTTACCAATTTCTTGTCAATTTAAAGAAGGCTTTTGTATACAATAAACATTAGCTAATATTGTTTCCAAATCAAAACTATGTTTCCTGACTTTGTTTATGGTATACTTAGAACAAAAATTTAAAAATCCAATATACTTTAATATGTCTATCTCTTCTTTAGCTTTCTTGACAAATTCATGAATTGACTTTATATCCCTCATCCTTTTTTTTTCTTGGTATTCCAATGGCCAGTCATATTAGGGACATTTAATGAATTATATATCCTTTCCCCACTGATCTATAATGTCATCTTTACATAAATTATATTCCCAAATACTGTAAATTGGATTTACTATTCTGTTTCAATGGTCTATTTTAGATTTGAACAAGTGCCATGCTGACTGAATTACAGTGGCTTACAGCGTGTTCTCTTTTCTGGTAAGGCTAATTCCTTTCACTGGAACTGAATGAGCACACCTGATCTCTGTGACCCTCAGGAAACTGAGGAAGAGCTGAACAGGTAGGCCTCTTATTTAGACCCAAAGTTGGGCTCAGAGTTGAGAGAGACAGCTGCAGAGAGACAGCTGCATTACAGAGAATCAGGATTAGCACAAAAGCTTTCTTGGGACAAAAAAAGCCATCATTAAAAAAAAATTCAGTGGCCAAATAAAGAGAATGGTCCCATTTGAGACACAAATTAATGTTCTTTAAGGCCAAGGGAGAAAAAACACTTCAAAGGAAAAGTAAAGAAAACACTTACCAAAAAAACTAGAAGTTTCTGATTAAGATAATACATGTAATTGAGCCCTTATCATTAAAAAAAAAAAAACCTACAACCAATCAAATTCAAGAAAAGGAAGAACGTGATAAAGGCAAAGTAGAAATTAAACGTTAGAAACTATTGATAGAAAAAATGATAGACAACCTATAAACTGCAGGAAAAAAAGACAAAAATCTAAGAACTAAAAATAAAAACGAAGGCAATCGGGAAAACTCAGTGTATACACATTGAAACTGAAAATAAGATACAGCTATATGTAGAGAGAAAATTAAAAGAACTGTGACAAAGTGCAATGTCTTTCCAACTGTAAACTTATTTAACGGCAGAGCTTATACCTACATTGCAATCGATTTTATCTCCATTACTCAGCCTAGGCCTAGTTCAAAGTGTATATTCAATAGAAATCTGTTGAACGAACAAATGAATATAAAACCACATGCTCCTATTATTTAAATCTAACTGAAGTAGATAATATTCCAGGAAATTGTAAACCATTACAGCTGAAGAACTCATGAAAAGGTAGTAATTCTAAGCAGACTAATAACATTGGGAGAAACTGAAGAATACAGTAATTATTTATTTAAAAAGTATAGGGTTCACATGGTTTCATAAGCAAACTTCAAAAAATTTTTGGCTGGGGGCGGTGGCTCACGCCTGTAATCCCAGCACTTTGGGAGGCCAAGGCGGGCGGATCACGAGGTCAGGAGATCAAGACCGTCCTGGCTAACACAGTGAAACCCCGTCACTACTAAAAATACAAAAAAATTAGCCAGGCCTGGTGGCAGGTGCCTGTTGTCCCAGCTACTCGGGAGGCTGAGGCAGGAGAATGGCATGAACCCCGGAGGCGGAGCTTGCAGTGAGCCGAGATAGTGCCACTGCGCTCCAGCCTGGGCGACAGAGCATGACTCAGTCTCAAAAAAAAAAAAGAAAAGAAAAATTCAAGTAGAAATTAATTCTTGTGTCCTTGCATAAACATAAAAAGGAAGATTCATATATTTTATATATATATATATATATATATAAAATTTTTATTTTTTTGAGATGGAGTCTCACTCTGTCACCCAGGCTGGAGTGCAGTGGTGCGATCTCAGCTCACTGCAACCTCTGCCTCCCAGGTTCAAACAATTCTCCTGCCTCAGCCTCCCAAGTAGCTAGGATTACAGATGCCCACCACCACGCCCAGCTAATTTTTGTATTTTTAGTAGAGACAGGGTTTCACCATGTTGGCCAGGCTGGTCTTGAACTCCTGACCTCAGGTTATCTGCCCGCCTTGGCCTCCCAAAGTGCTGGGATTACAGGCGTGAGCCACCGCACCCGGCCAAGTCACATAGATATTTTTAAAAAGCTATTATAAAAACCTGAAATGCCAAAACCCAACCTTATTTATAAAACAAATCTTGACATTATCAGCACAAATAACTGGACATGTAAAATGAAGAATTATAAAATGCAGAATTATTAAAAACAATTATATACACATAAACATTTAATAAAACATATATATTAATTTCCTAATCTTTTTTTAATTTTTTTTTTTTTTGAGGCAAAGTCTAGCTCTGTCACCCAGCCTAGAGTGCAGTGGGGCGATCAACGGCTCACTGCAGCCTTGGCTTCCTGGGTTCAAGTGATCCTCCTACCTCAGCCTCTTGAGTAGCTGGTACTTACAGGGATGTGCCACCATGCCCAGATTTTTTTTTTCTTTTAATTTTTTTGTAGAGACAAGGTCTCACTATGTTGCCCAAGTATGTCGGGAACTCCTGAGCTCAGGTGATCTTCCCGCCTTGGCTCCCCAAGTGCTAAAGTTACAGACCTGAGCCACTACACCTAGCCTTAATAATCTTTTTTATGTAGGGCCAAGCCCTTTTCTTTGACTTATCGTTCTCCTTCTATTTCCTATTTCTTGCCTAAACTACACCCACAAAACACTGTCCATTTCTCATTGTTATTTTCTTAGATTAAGAGTTAAAACACATTCAGATAGCAATACGAATGTAAAGGCCTAGATTTTTATGATCTCCTCCCTTTTTTTCAGTTATTTCACTCACACATAATTTAGTCAGAAAAATTTTAAAACGAACTTGCCTTTATCAAGGCTTTCCAAAGCCTCCAACTTAGATTTCAATAAATAACGATTTACTCATTTTATCAGTACCATTCCATTATATTATATAATTACAACAAGGTGTACAACTGAGATAATCAGGTTTGTTAATTGGCATGCAATTCAAGCCAGGTGCATGGCAATTCTGAAAAGGAGCCCCCTAGACAGAAGCATTCAGTCTATTTGACAAAGAGAATCCTCAAAGTTAAGTTGATGTGGATTAAGACAGCATTTACTGTATTATAATGTCAAAATCTACATAAAATATTATTAATAGGAAACGAAACATGCATAACATATACCCCAAGCCCAAGTATGCCTTATTCCTGGAATATAAGAACAGCTGAACATTAGGAAAGAAATTTATAATACCAATGTATCAAAGAAGAAAATCAGTATTATCATTTTTAAAAAAGATCTGGAAGAACACAATCTGAAAAATTACTCTTGAATTTTTAAAAAGAGAGCTCTTAAATAGTAAGAAAAAGATACTGTTTTAACATGATAAACAGAATCTCTTTCAAACCAATAGCCTAATTCTTAATTTAAAACACAAAAGCCATTCTCAGAATTTCAATTATTTATTTACTGATGCATTACAAGAATCTATTTCCTGCTTAAATGATTCTGAGCTCTAGACAACTTCTCCATTTGGAATTCTCAAAGTTTACTGCTTAGTACACAGTAAAGGACAAATTGGTGACTGAATGAATTTCCACTTAAGCCGAGAAAATAATAAGCATCACTTATAATGTTACATAGGAGTGCTAGCCAATGTAATTAAACCAGATAAAAGATATGGGAAAGCTGCAGGAACAATTATCATTATTTACAAATGATAGGATAGCCCTCCTGGTAATCTTAAGAAAACCATAAGGGATACTCTGAATATAATAGACAGAGTTCTACTTCTGGTAATGGTAAAGTAGCTACTATCAGACCAACTCTCCTACAGATTAACAGCTACAAATATTGGACAAAATATAAGCCACAACTGAGGACACTAGAGAGCAACCAAAAGCAGGCAGAAATTGGAGGGGAGTTAATGTCTGACGAAATGAAAAAGCACTGTATGAGTTTCTATTTCTACAAGTTTTTCTCTGTGGGCAGACAACATTTGGCACAAGGACAGAAACTTGAAATTTTACTAGCTTAAGAACCTGAGATTAGATTCAGGGTGACCAGAGCACTTTGGACATGAGGGAGGATATCCTAGAAAGGAGAGAGCCACAGGAAGCACAGATTCTGGATATAGACTCTCTAAATCTCAAACTGAAGCCTACATATAATGCCTACAGCAATATACTCTAATTGTCTAAGATCCAATTCCAAATTACTAGACATGTAGAAAAACTGGAAAATGCCAGATAATGCAACAGTGGACACCAATGAGGTAATCCATATATTGGAACTAGTAATCACCATGGATTTAAATAACTTTATGATCAAGAACATAAGGAAAAATAGTTTGCAAAGTACAAAAGGCCAGGAAAACTAATAAATGAAAGCCATAAAAAAGAACCAAGTGTAAATTCTAGAACTGAAAAACAATTCTAAAAAAATTTTTTACTGTGTTGGCTTAACAGCAGTTTAGAGGAGATAAAAAAGAGATCAGAGGGAAAATTTGGTGAACCTGGAGACAGAAATGATCCAATCTGAAGAACAGAGAAAAAAAGATAGATTAGTTTATTTAAAATACATATGGCTGTTTAAAGCAAAAATTATGACACTGCATTGTGATATTTATGATTATGTACTATAATAATGATAGCATAAGGGATGGGGCAATGTACCCATACATAGTTGCAAGATTCTTACATTTTATGGGAAGTGGTACTACACTAATGCTAAATAGACTATAAAATGATAAGAATATATACAACAGCCCAGAAAGCAGCATGTTAAAGAATAAAATGCAAAGAAGAATTAGCTAAAAACCCAACAGATAATTAAAATCAAATGCCAAGATTATTCAACTAATTCAAAAGACAGCAGAGAAGGAGGGACAGAGAACAAAAAATAAAGAGACAAACATAAAACAGTGAAACGGAAGACCTAAATCCAATCACAACAATATTACATTAAATGTAAATGGACTAAACAGTCCATTAGAATGGATAAAGAACTCAATCAAATGCTATTTACAAGATATTCAAATAGCATAAAAAAGCCAAAGTGCTATATTAATATCAGATAAAGAAAAAATAGTAAAAAAAGATCAGGGACATTTCATGGTGAGAAAAGAGTCAGAAAGACATAATTATAAACGTATATGAGCCTAATATCAGAGTTACAAAATAGATTAAGCAAATTGACACCATTAAGGAGGAGCTATATACAAATCCACATTCATAAATAGAAATTTTAACATCCCCCTCTCATCAACCGATGGAACTAGTCTTTAATTTTTATTAGTAAAAACAATGACAATTTAAAGAACACCATTGACCTTAATTAACATTTATAGAACACTATGATGAACAACTTCACAATTACATCCTTGTCAAATGCACATGATATAGAGTCATCAAGACAGACTACGTGCTTAAACAAGCCTCAACAAATTTCAAAAGACTGAAATCTTAACCAGTAAAACTGAAGTGAAAACAATAAGACATCCAGAAAAATCTCAAATATTTGAAAATTAGACTATATTATTCTAAATAACAGATGGGGCAATGGAGAAAGGGAAATTTTAAAATATTTTAAAATGAATGATAAAGAAAATACAACATACAAATTTTTGGCCTCAACAGAAAAAAAAGTAAAAAAGATATGAATGACAAATCACAAAAAGAAATACACATGTACAGGAAACATGAAAATACATTGGACTTTAAATAAGAAATGTACAGTTTTAATTAAGAGCATATTGTTTGAACTTGTAATTTTACTGCTAAAAATTCATCCTAAGTAAATTAATGGATAGGCGCACAAGGGCATATTTGAAGGATGCTAATCACAGCACTGTTTATAATAGCAAAAAGAAAAAAATGGTGCAAACAGCAACAGAGTATGGTATGTTTATATAATGAGAAGATTATGTAGTCATATAGCTATTGATATGAAAAGCTTTATATCATGCATTAATTTTAAAAAGTATATTATAAAATATCACATGTAGATTAAGCATACTATTGTTATAAATGTTTTCTCTGTGCCCTATTGGATTTTCATTCACATAGGTATTTATTACTTTTAGAGTCACATAAAAATCATGAGAGCCACTTTTAGTTTGAAAATGACAACTACAGAAAAGTTCATTTTTATTTATTTTACTTTGTTCTCTCAATTTATTTTACTATTTGAAAATTATTTTCAAAAATATTTCTTCATACCTAAATCAGGAAACAATTCTTTGTAAGATAATTTTCTAGAATCTGTCTGATAGTATACTACATCTGGAATGCATACCCCATATGGTTCCTCAAATTTTCTCATTGCTGCCATTCAAAATGTTAGCAATGGGGCATAGTACAAAGATTATCCTTTGGAATCAGGAAGTCTTGAGTTCAAATTCCAGATGTTACTTAACTGAGCAAAGTACAGGATAATTATATGTTACTTATTTACCTGAGCAAAATATAGGATAATTATACCCATTTTGATTCTGTTTTAAGTCTCTGTAATGCATTACAACACATAATAATTCAATAATAACAGCATGAAGTACTATTACCACTTAAAAATTTTCCTTGGAATAAAATAATCACAAATGAATGCAAGAATGAGTGCCATCTCCCAAATTTGCTTTAGCTTAGCACATCCAAACAATTTTCTTATATACAGTCACTAAAAGTGGTCATTATAATAACTGTTGGAAAATGTTTAGGATGTTATGTGAAGACCTTTAATAAGAATAAATTGGTCACTGTGTTAAAATGTGTCACATAAAAAATGTGAGGCATACAAAGTAAAAATAACTTTCTTAGGATGGTATTATTTTTCAAAAATTTCCATTATGCTACTTTTAATAAAAGTAAAAACAACTAATATAACTAATACAGACAGACATTAAATATGCTACATTTTAGTATTTTCTACCACAAATATGTTTCAGCAAAATTTGTTTGATTCTATCACATCAGAGTCCTTAGCAAATATTTATTGAATACCTTTTATGTCCCATCCACTATGTCAGGTAGTGGGGATACAATGGTAGGAAAAACCAGACATAATTCCTTTCCTGTCTCCATGGAACTTACAGTCTAGTAAGGAGAAAGACATGAGTAAAATAAACACATAAACACCACCAAAAAATCACCACTGTCAGAAACACCATAAAGAGAGGTAGAAAACCAGAGTCAGGGAGGTCAGAGAGGGCATTCCTAGGGAAATGGCATGGAGTGGACATCTAAAGATGAGTGGGAGTTAACCAGATAAAAGGGGGAGGGAAAGACATTCTAGAAAGATAGAATACAGCATGTTCAAAGGCCTGTGGCAGGAGGGAGGGTAACATCCTTGTGAAATTAAAAAGGTCAATGTAGCTAGAGCATGGGACTAGAGGGGAAGCACTGTATGAGATAAGGCTAGAGAAACAGGCAGGGGCTCAGTCATGCAGGATTAAAAAAAAATAAACACTTCCATTTTCAGTTTAGGAGTGATAGGCAGTCAATGAAAAATCGGGACTAGAGATAGGAAGAATAGGTTGTCATGATTAGATTTGATAAGATTATTCTGACTTTCTTCTGTAGTGTAGTTGAGAGATGACGGCAGCTAGTGGAAATGAAGAAAAAGGGAGAAGTTTAAGATTGGGGAGGTGAAACTGACAATTAACTGATGACAGGATGTGACAGGCAATGTTGAAGTTGGTGTTCCAGGTTTCTGCCTAGAATACCCAGTTGGTTGGCTGGTGCTGCCATCTATGGAGTTAGGGAACACCAGAAAACCAGGTCCAGTTCCAAGAACATGATCTTAGTTTTAAACACGATGAGTTTAAGATAGCTTTGAGATAGACTGGAGGGGTTTTCACATAGGCAATTATATACAGTATGAAATATGGAGCTCAGAAGAGGGGTCTAGTCCAGGGGGGAGAAATGTATTATTTCCAAAAGTCTTGGGAGAAGGTAACATTTCCCAGGAAAAGAACAGAATGAGAAGAGAAGATGTGGGAACACGAATATTTAATTGCTTGGAAGATCATGAAACTCCAAAGGAGTTAAAAATAATGCTTCAATATAATTTTATTCTAAGCACAAGCAAATTAGCCTCAGTCACATATTTTGCAAATTATATTCATTTTTTCATTAGGTAATATTCAATTACATAAGTTACTTTTTTTTTTTTTTTTTTTTTTTTTTTTGAGACGGAGTCCCGCTATGACCCCCAGGGTGGAGTGCAGTTGTGCAAACTCGGCTCACTGCAAGCTACAAGCTCTGCCTCCCTGGTTCACACCATTCTCCTGCCTCAGCCTCCCGAGTAGCTGGGACTACAGGCGACTGCCACTATGCCCGGCTAATTTTTTATATTTTTAGTAGAGAAGGGGTTTCGCCACGTTAGCCAGGATAGTCTCGATCTCCTGACCTCGTGATCCGCCCGACTGGGGAAATACTCAGAGAATGACCTTTGTATTCCTAACATAGTCCTTCTTAAAATTCAACTCCATTTAATAAATACTGCTAAATATTTATGCCATCTGCTTAATCTACATCAACTTCATTACCTTGGGGTTATATTTGACAACATAGTATAACACTCAAGACTATTTTCCTGTATAAAAATGAATGAATGTTACCAAGGATACAATCTATAAATCTTCCTAATGGTTCAGTTTAATAGCTCTAAAACACATCCTGTCCTGGCTTTAAGAGCAATTATGGTAAACTGTAGTTATGTGCACTAACTCACAAGCATCACGTATCTCTGTAAATCTTATTTGCTTATCAAATGTCATTGATACTACCTAAACAACAGAGAAGAGATGCTCACTTGAAAACCTGAATTAGCTTCTATTTTATGCCCTAATAGGAGAATGAAATATAGAACAATGCTTTAGTAAGTTATCAATGCCAAGCACGAAAATTCAGTTGGGTTTCATCTTATTGTAAAACAATTAATTTAGAGAAATATCAATGAAGTAAAAATGGAGTTGATCATTTAATAATATTTAATGATACAATGTGTAAAAATAGGGATAAAAATGTTTCTTTTAATTATGGTGAAATTATAGGTTAAGTTAGATTCTATATGATACTATAGCTTAAGAGTTATGAACACTGTATGATTTGGCTGAATGCAGAGATCTTTGGCAAAGATGGCTATCTGTACACAAAAATGCTATAGTGTAGACACATTTTTTTTGTTTGCAGTTAGGTATGGCCACGTGACAGTGAGGTGTGGTCACGTGACTGAATTCTGGTCAATGAATGAAATATGTGCAGGAGTGACATATGCCACTTCCAGAAGTGGCTCATAAAACTTCCCACAATTGTTCCTTCATGCTCTTTTCTCTTTCTGACTAGCTGGCTGTAACTAGCAGGCCTAGATAACCGCCAGGACAACCTCAGAAGTGATGTTGTTGGCCAGGCACGGTGGCTCATGCCTGTAATCTCAACACTTTGGGAGGTCGAGGCAGGCGGATCACTTGAGGTCAGGAGTTCCAGACCAGCCTGGCCAAACCCCATCTGGTGAAACCCCATCTCTACTAAAAATACAAAAATTAGCCAGGCATGGTGGTGTGCACCTGTAATCCCGGCTACTTGGGAGGCTGAGGCAAGAGAATCACTTGAACCCAGGAGGCGGAGGTTGCAGTAAGCCAAGATCGCGCCACTGCACTCCAGCCTGGGTTGACAGAGTTAGACTGTCTCAAAAAAAAAAAAAAGAAGAAGTGATGTTGTTTAACATAGCAGTGTTCCAGTCAGTCAGTCCCTGACCAGAGTCCACATCCTATCTAATCTAAATGGAAATGCTTTGGACTATTACATGATTAAGAAACGTTTACTATATTTAATCCTACATTTTTGTTTCAGCAGCAGCCTACCCTAACCAGTACAACTATGATGCAGTGGCTCCCCACTGATGAACAGCTTCTACTTTTCTGCCAGCTCTACATTATATTTAAATGCATACTTTGAATTTTAAAAATCTCGAGCAATGGACAGAGTATACCTTCTGGTGCTATGAACCCTAACATAATGAAACACAATTTAAGGTATTTTGTGTTTCTGTACAAGTTTTTTACATTAAGACTATTAAGCATTATTATGGGCTAAAAAGAAAATATTTTGTTTTTTGTTTTTGTTTTTGTTTTGAGACAGAGTGTCGCTCTGTCGCCCAGGCTGGAGTGCAGTAGCACGATCTCGGCTCACTGCAAGCTCCACTTCCTGGGTTCACGCCATTCTCCTGCCTCAGCCTCCTGAGTAGCTGGGACTACAGGCGCCCACCACCACGCCCAGCTAATTTTCTGTATTTTTAGTAGAGACGGGGTTTCACCGTGTTAGCCAGGGTAGTCTCGATCTCCTGACCTCGTGATCCACCCACCTTGGCCTCCCAAAGTGCTTGGATTATAGGCGTGAGCCACCACGCCTGGCTGAAAATATTTTGTTTTTAAAAACTATTCAGAATTTCTAAATTTAATTTTTTTTACTCAGGCCTAAAATTTTTTCTATAGAATTTACTTTGAAGTTTATAAACATGGCAATAAAAAATATAATTTTACAACAAAAAAACTGATTTTCAAAAAATATAAAAAAAATTTTTGGTATATTATCTATTCATTCCAAAACTGTTTTCTGAGTGATTAATATATATTAGGTATTATGGAAACAAAAAAAAATTAAAAGCTGCCATTTCAAGGAGCTTCAAGGTTAATAGAAAAGAAGCAAATAAAGAGATCACAATATTCTATTCTAAGTGTATGACACATATATGCATGGGATAAAATGGGAATAGACCCATTATATGGGTCCCAATTGAGACTTCAGAAGACACACTCAGGAAAGGTTTCCTAGAAGAAATGATTTCTAAGGACGATTCAGAGTGGGAAAGGCAAAGAAATGGAAGACTGACAGTCCAGGTAAAGATTATGTGTCATAAAGTCTACTAAAAATTTTGGATGATTTTAAGTCTGTAGCAAGCCAGTGAAGGGTTTTCAGCAGGGGAATGACATGCTCAGGTTTCCATTTTAAAAGAACACAATAGTGGCAGTATGAGAAATTAGTTGGGTGAAAGAAGAATGGTAAAACTGGAGACTAGGACTCTGGGCACTTCAATTTAGATGAAAAGTAATGACAGCCTTAAGTCAGTGGCAGTGGGAATTGAAAGAGCTAGGGAGGGTGAGGGGAGGCTGAAAGATAATTAGAAAGAGAAATAATGGGACTGTGGCCAAATACAACAGAGACAGAGGACTAAAATATGACTTTCAAGTTTCTGGCTAGGAAAATTAGGTGAATATTGCTGCCCACTAATCAATACAATGGGAGAAATGATGAGTCCAGCTGTGATCATCCATAGATTGTGAGAAATAATAAATAGGCTTTTAGAAATACAGTAGAATACTTGATTAAAGTCAGAATGTAGACATAATCTTTATTGTTTAGGTGGTTTTTGAAGCCACTGATTTTATGAGATAAATGTGCACAGCAATGTTTCTCAGAGAATGGTCCACTTGGTAGGCTTGTTCACAACACATATTTTTAGGCCTTACACTAGACCTAATGACTTAGATTCTCTGGGGTTATTTCTAGGAATCTACATTTAGTTTCCCAGGCAATTCTTATTTACATTAAAATTTAAGAGCTACAGGTATATAAGGTGGGAAAAGAATGGCAATTGTAGAACTGTCGGAAACATCAATATTGAAGCTAGGCTGGGTGTGGTGACTCACACCTGTAATCCCAGCACTTTGGGAGGGTGAGGCGGGTGGATCACCTAGATTGGGAGTTCGAGACCAGCCTGGCCAACATGATGGAACCATGTCTCTACTAAAAATACAAAAATTAGCCGGGTGTGGTGGTGTGCACCTGTAATCCGAGCTACTCAGGAGGCTGAGGCATGAGAATTGCTTGAGCCTGGAAGGCAGGGGTTGTAGTGAGCCAAGATCACACCACTGCACTCCAGCCTGGGCAACAGGGCAAGACTGTCTCAAAAAAAAAAAGTGTGTTTGTGTGTGTGTATATATGTATTATATATTTTATATAATATATATATTCCTATATATATTTTTTTGGTAGTGATTCTGGAGGGTTATATACCACATTATTAACAGTGGTGATCAACAAATGACAAAATAGGGAGTTTTACATTTTCTTCTGATCAAAAGATTATATAAAAATTTTGGAAGGTGGCATTCTATTTTAGTATAGATGATAAAGATTTATAGTTAAAATAGCCAGCTAAGGCCTCAAAATGACTGGAATAGAATAGCCATTTACTTTTCTTTTTAAATGTATTTTTAATTTTTATTTTTTAAATTCTGCATTTACCTTTATCTTTTTAAGAATATTTTTAAACCAGAAAATACTTTTCTTTGAAACCAGCCAAAATGTCAAATTTCATGTGGGCAATGAGAAGATCCAATCCAGCATGTGAGAGCTCCCAGAATGCCTGTCATAAGGATTATAGAGAACTTAAACTGAGGACTTAGGAAAATTTTCTTGTACAAAGTTAGTTATGTCTAAAAAACAGAAAACAAGAAAACCACCCTTAAAAGGGACAATATATTTCCAAGGTGACCCTTTAACTTCACTTTGTGCACTTCATGGGGAGAAATAGCTATTAATATAAAATAAATACAACTGACAATACTAATAGCACAATTCTTAGGTATTTAATTGAACTACCATAATTTTATACTTGAATGACTTCAGCAAAAATTAATGTCAAAACCAGGGCTAGGACTATGGATTTCAATGCTCAATCTCACTCAAATTAGACATATTTCTAAAATTAGACAATCTATAATTTGCTTTAGTAGCTCAATTTCTAAAAAGAATTTTCCAGTTTCTCCTCTTAGATATATGCCAATTTATACTTCAAAATACAAGATGTTCTGAGGAACTGAGTATAGAAGCAACAACTGCACAAAACACAACTTAGGCTTTTTTAACAAACTATTTTGTTCTGTATTCAAATACAAAAATAGCCCTTTTAAAAACTCAGAAGTTTCAAAAGTTACTCATGTTCTTAGAAGCATAAGACATTTCTTTCATTACCATGAGCTCGAAGTAAAGCTTCAGCAGTAAAGAGAGGAGCCTGAAGCATGTCTGCAGTTTCCACAATAAGCATATCTTTTAGTCTACGAAGATCCTGAGGCCTTAATCCTTCATATGGCTTTGAAAAGAAAAAAAAATAAAGTTAAATGGGCATTATACTCATAGGAAGTATCAAAATGCCTATAAACAATATATAGTCAGTCCTATGTATCCACGGTTCCACATTCCACGGATTGGATCAACTGTGAATTGAAAACATTTGGGAAAAAAAAAATGGCTGTGTCCATACTAAACATGCACAGACTTTTTTTCTTGTCATTATTCCTTAAATAACAGAGTATAACAACTAATTACATATTATTTGCATTGTATTAGTTATTATAACCTAGAGATGATTTAAAGTATATGGGAGGATGTGCATACGTTATATGCAAATACTACCCCATTTTATATAAGGGACTTGAGTATCTGTGGGTTTTGGTATCCACGAGGGTCCTGAAACCAGTCCACAAGGATACTGAGGGATGACTGTACATGCTTATCATTTAAAATCTTCCTATTTAAATTTGGTTATTAAAGTTCAAAAGGCTTTTTTAATGTTCCACTATCATGGACTTCAAACTGCCTTTTCACAAGTCTCTTTCATGCTGTAAAGCAGATACTGGGACTCATGTACCTTATTCTAAAAATAAAATATCATAGTATAACGGCAAGACCATCTTATCTTACAGTTTTAAAATTTTGGATTATACAAAAAGTATTAGAAATAAAAACCTATAATTCCACCATTGAGCAATAATCATTATTCAAGTTCTTGGGTATTATTGTCCAGTCTGTTCTTTCTGCAAATCAACTGAATATGAATATATATGTTCATTTAGGCACAGTTTTGGGTATCCTATCAATGTAAAAGAAATGGAGCAGAACTTGGTGAATGCCCACAGTCTCAGCTACTAGGGAGGCTGAGAAGTAGGAGCATCACTTGAGCCCAGGAGTTTGATGCTGTAGTGTGCTATAAACATGCCGGTGAATAGCCACTGCAGTCTAGCCTGGGCAACATAGTAAGACCTCATTTTTTTTTTTAAAGGAAAGTTAACCAAAACTTTTCTATATAGGAATACTATTAAATAAGAGAGAAAGAAGCACTGCAATTTAATCCAAGTTATCTTTAGAAAAGCCCCAAACTATCACATACAATTTGCTTTTAAGCTAATTTATGAAACATGAGTTCTCCTACAAAAACCTAATAAACTCTTTAATGGTTAAATTAGTACTACTCATTCCAGTACAGAAGTCATACATTGCTTCTGTAAATGTATTCCAAATCCAGAATTTGGATTCTGGTTACCTCTCCTTGCCTCAGCAATGACAGTGAATATTTCTTGATATTTCTAATGGTAGCAACTGTGTATTTCCTGGTCTTATATCCTAAATGTTCTTTTTCAGGTTAGTCATCATTCGACTTCATTTACGTTGAACCAAACAGGTTCAACCAAACAGAGAGAAAATGGTGAATTTAATCATGATTCTCCAGATTAGTGTTATCTAGAGAATGACAGTGCAAGTAACTTATAGGGGAAAATTAGCTTTGCTTGCAGTTCTCACATGATATATCTGAAGATTTAATTTTAGGTAAATTAAGAAAGAAGGGATAATATGAAACAATCTGCATAGATCCAGTTTTTTAAAATGCACGCAGTTTTAAACTTCAATAGGTGACAGTGGAAGAAAAATAATTCTTAAAGGACAAAGACACACTGCCTTCATGAACATATATCCACTCTGAATCTTCACAACAAACTGTAATTAGGTCATGTGAAGCATTTCAATACATTGCTCAGTCCCAAGTGGGCACTACTTCTTTCTTCTGCAAGACAGATTAAAATGAAAGTACCTTTCTCTTTCCTGTTGCAAAGATAAACTGCTTCTATTTTCAGACTAAACAAACCAGTAATAACCTTCGAAGCAGTCAGTACTGACATAAAGAAAAAGAAACTAAATTAAAAAGAAACGTGAATAAAATTACCTCTTTTGCATTAGTGCATACTACTGCTACCAAAAGACCACTGAAAAATTGTGAAACAGCCTATTTTTTTTTTTTTTTTTTTTTTTTTTTGAGACGGAGTCTCGCTCTGTCACCCAGGCTGGAGTGCAGTGGCGCGATCTCTGCTCACTGCAAGCTCCGCCTCCTGGGCTCACGCCATTCTCCTGCCTCAGCCTCTCCGAGTAGCTGGGACTACAGGCGCCCGCCACCACGCCCGGCTAATTTTTTGTATTTTTAGTAGAGACGGGGTTTCACTGTGGTCTCGATCTCCTGACCTCGTGATCCACCCGCCTCGGCCTCCCAAAGTGCTGGGATTACAAGCGTGAGCCACCGCGCCCGGCCTGAAACAGCCTATTATACAAACTGCACTACCTTGATATTATCATAAAATAGTTCTCTTCAAAAATCATTTCAGAAAGGCTGTCACATAAAGGAGTTATGAAAGTATTTGTTTTTATTTTTTTCACAAGGAAAATAGCCTCCCCTCCCTATCGGTAAAACATGTTTATTGTTAAAAGAAAAGAAAAAGAATAGGCATTTATTTACCCAAAAGTAACTGCAACTGTTAAAGGTTTAAAAGATGTTTAGATGCTCAGGGAGAAAGGATATTTCTAATTCCTTTTAATAGCAATCTCTCATTAGCTGATCCATGAGCTTAGCTTGGGAGGGAGGGTGGAAAAAATAGCCAGGAAAGTTTTTAGGATTCTTTGACCCTTCCCTTCATTTCAGCTTCCTTTCTCCTTATTCAGCAGTTCTTGCCTGGGCATCAAGACCTAGGCTACCCTGAGCTGTACTCTGAAATAACAGGAACCCAGCAGCTTCTGCAGAGAAGAGTAGGTTAAACCTGCTAACTAATGTAGCCAGCAATGTCCAGCATGAGTTTCTTGCCAGAAAAAGAACGTTGAGCCTTTTTAACTTATACAGACTAAGAGTGGAGAAGGGAAGGATGATTCTTTAGATGGGCTTCATAGCAGCATATTGCCCACTTTTCCCTCCATACACTCAGATGTAGTCACACAGTCCTGCTCTTACAGAATCTGACCCCAACCTAGGTCTAATACTCGCTAATTTTTCTGTTCTCCCTTTGGTGTTTAAATAAATTGAAAACACTCTTCCTAGCCATCACTTAAATACCTCATTTAAGAAATCTGTTTATAGCAGTTCCCACTCTCCAAAATTACATGTTCACTTACTTTTAAACTTATTTGTGTGTTTCTCTCTCCCTGCTGGAACGTAAACACCTAGAGTGTAGTCACTTATCTTTGTTCCTCCAAGCATCTAAAACAGTGTCTAGCAGTCACTCAGTTTTGTTGAATGATGGGAATAAGAAGTGGATTTTATCCATTTATAGTTTAATTATTTGGAGGAAAAGACTAAATTAAGGAGTTATAGAAATATACACTGTCCAGATCATTGACTAAATTAAAACTCAGCTGAAATATACATTTCACCTTCAGAACATAAATTTTTAAAAGTATCTAAATATATGACTTAATACAATCACACAGCAGGCCATGTAAAATCACCAGCATAGGCAAAATAATCCAGAAGTCAACCAGGGTCAAAGTAGAAGGTACAAATATAAGTTTTAAAGAAAGCATTGATGTTTTTAAAAATTCAAGGGGGCTGGGCATGGTGGCTCATGCCTGTAATCCCAGCACTTTGGGAGGCCGAGGTGGGTGGATCACTTGAGGTCACGAGTTCAAGACCAGCATGGTCAACACGGTGAAACCCTGTCTCTACTAAAAATACAAAAATTAGCCAGGTGTGGTGGTGGGTGCCTGTAATCCCAGCTACTTGGGAGGCTGAGGCAGGAGAATCGCTTGAACTCGGGAGGTGGAGGCTGCAGTGAGCTGAGATCGTACTACTGTACTACAGCCTGGGCAACAGAGTGAGACTCTGTCTCAAATAAAAAATAATTAAAAAAAAAATTCAGGTAAAACTCATAACATAAAATTAACCATTTTA
Source organism: Symphalangus syndactylus (assembly GCF_028878055.3). NCBI lineage: Eukaryota > Metazoa > Chordata > Mammalia > Primates > Hylobatidae > Symphalangus > Symphalangus syndactylus. The sequence continues at coordinate 108,646,082 of NC_072425.2, forward strand.
AGGTGTACAATTCAGCAGCATCTAGAACATTTTCAGTGTTGTACAATCACCACCTTTATCTAGTTTCAAAACATTTCCATCACTCCAAAAGAAAGTCCTATAAACATTAAGCAGTCACTCCTTATCTTCCCTGCCCCTAGTTCTTGGCATTTTAGTTTTCTCTCTCCTTATTCAGCTGTTCTTGCCTGAGCATCACAGGAAGCCAGCAGCTTCTGCAGAACAGAGTAGGTTAAACCTGCTAACCAGGTAGCCAGCTAAGGCAATGTCCAGCATATGAGTTCTGTTTCTATAGCTTTTATCTGTTTTGGATCTTTCATATAAATGGAATCATTCAAATGTGACCTTTTGTGTCTGGCTTCTTGAACCTAGAATAATGTTTTTGAGGTTGATCCATATTATATATAGCATGTATTAGTAGTTCATTCCTTTTTATGGCTGAGTAATATTCTATTGTGTGTATATCTCACATCTTGTTTACCCATTCATTAGTTGATAAACATTTGAGTTGTTTTCACCTTTTGGCTATCATAAATAGTACTGCTATAAACATCCAGGTAATATAGGTATTTATTTGAGTATGAAAGTATTACTCTTTACATTGTGAAAATAGTAGACAAAACAAATCCAATATGCGTTGAAAAAATCTACAAAACTAGAAAAACACAGGGACGTGTGATCATAGTATTAGCAAGTCACAAACTCAGAAGACAAAAAGGAAAAAAAATTATACCTCTGAATACCATATAAGTAAAAAACTTAGGATATGGAAAAACACACAAAGTTCTCTTAGAAAGCATTAAGAAAACATACTTCATAGAAAATGTACAACTGAACAGTCAATTTACACGATAATCAGAGAAATAAACAAAGTACCATTTATTTGTCCAAACTGGGTAAATAATAATAACACTGATAATATTCAATGCTAGCAAGAATGTGGAGAAAAAGATTCTCTAATATACTAATGAAATAAAAGTAAATCAGTATAATCTTTCTGGACAGCTTAAGAGCATCTGACAAAGTTTAAAATCTTATGGCCCATCAAATCAATTTCTAAAGACACACAGGAACTATACTTTTAAAATGTGTATACAATGCAATAATGATGACTACGAAGTAATAATCATGATTATAGCAGCAGACAATTAGCTAATGTTTAAAATGAGCCAGGCATTGGTCAAAGTATATACATATATTAACTCATTAAGGATCACTATAACCTTATGAGGTAGGGACTGTTAACTTCATTTTAAGAAGAGACTGAGGCAGACAGTTTAAGTAATCTGCTCAAGGTCACATAGTAAGTCAGCCATCAGGCAAAGATATGAACTCAGACAGTCTGGCTCTAGAATCTGTATTTTCAACTACAATAATGGCACAATTGGATAAAGAAGATATATATCAGACAAATATTCACTGTAGCCTTGTTTTTAAAGGTAAAATATATATAAATTACTTAGACGTTTAGCAACAGGTAAATGTTTAAAATATGTAAAGTATATGTTCTGACTTAGGAGAGATGTTCATGATATATTGTTAAGTTGAAAAAATACAGAATACAATATATGACATGATCTTACTTTTGCATTAAAAATTCAATATATATATATGTTTGCTTAAGTCTGGTAGTACACTTAAGAAACTGTTACCACTCGGGGATACAGTCAGGATGAAGAAATTATTTTACATTTTTAGCAATAAATACTCATTATAAATGTCAGGAAATGCATGAAAATAGACAAAATAATAATTGTAAAGCAGATTACCTATAATCATAAAGATCATTTTGGTATACTTCAATATTCTTCTTGTACACAGTAGTTTTTTCCTATAGAATTAGTATCAAACTTTTCTGTAACTTTTCTTAATATTAGTTATATTAAGTCCATTTAGATATTAAATCTACTGATAATGCCTACTGTTACTACCTGATTCAATTATAAATTAAAATAAGATGGTATTTTGGGGAAAAAACTAAATGTCTTGCAGTTTAATTACATCAATATTATTTCTGGAATATTACTGCCTAAATATCTTCTGACTAAATGACTATATTAATTATTACAGTAAAAATTTCTGTTTGACTCAAGATAATGGATTGTCAAAAAGGAGGCAATATGGCAAACGGAAGGTGCTTGGACCTGAAGTCAGAAGAATCAAGTTCAGCTCACTTTGATTCTGGCAAGTTATTCAGTTATTTTCTAGTTTATTTCCTCACTAAAAAAAGGTGGGGAGGAGAGCACAACTGTCATTCAAGGTTCCCATGTGGATTAAATAACCATGTGAAGGGCCAGCAAAATTCTTAGGGCATAGGCCCTCTCTCTTTCGATGTGTACTTAATCTGAATAAGCTTGCCTATAAAATAACCTAACCACAGAAACAAAAGATTTTTTTAAAAGTAAATTTTAATCCGAAGAAACTCAGTTCTTTTGGCCATATGGAGAGTATAAAGCTCCGAAATTGTTGGGAGTCCACTGGGAAAATAAACAACATGATTGTATGATTATTTTTCTAAACATGTACAAACCAGTAGTTACATAATACCTTTTAGAATCAAGTTAGCACTAAACACTGAGGAATCAGAATCCTTTTGGTAGGAAAAAATTTACTGTGTTATAATTTCTTTAAGAAATATCTACGGATGCCTATTTTGTGCAAGCCACTGCTTGTTTCAAACACTGAAAATAGTCTGCTGAACAGGCAGACATGGCTCTAGCCTTCATGGAATTGACAGTCCATGAAGGAGAGAAAGGCAATAAACAAGTAAACAAAATACATAAAATAATTATAGCATGTGATAGGTCCTATGAAAAATAAACAGGGGGCATAAAGTTTCAGATAAGACACGAAGAATAGGTTTTGAGATCTATTACACAATGGTGACTTTAGCCAATAATAATGTATTGTATATTTCAAAATAAGAGTACATTTCAAATGTCTCATCTTAAAAAAATGATAGGTGAGTTAGGGATGGATATGTTAATTAGCTTGATTTAATCATTCCACATTGCATATACATATCAAAACACAACACTGTACTCCCAAATGTATACAATTATTATTTTTCAATCAAAAATATTAATAATAAAAAATTTAAAAATTAAAATAAAAAGCGCATACAGTAAAGAATAATGGGAAGAGAGGAGACCTATTTTAGAAAGAATGGCAAAAAACAGCTGCGAAATTTCAGACATAGGAAAGAGCAACTGCAAATGCCTTGGTGTAGTCTAGGTATTACAATTAGAGCAAAGTGTGCTGGGGAAAAAAGGTCTGAGATAATGCTGGAAAGGTAGGTAGTGGTCAGATCACATAAGGGCTTACATCTGAGCAAACAGTTTGGATTTTATTCTAAGTACAATGAAAAATCATTAAATGATTTAAATGATATTTATAACATTTAAAATGTCATTCTGAATCCTGTGCACAATATGGATTCTAAAGATACAAGAATAGAAGGAAGAAGACCAGTAAGGAAACTATTACAGTAGCTCAGATAAGAAGTGAAGGTGGTGAAGGCCTAGAGAGGTAGGAGTACAGGTTGGGAAGAACAAATGAATTTAGGTTGTATTTTTGGAGGTAAAATTGACAGGATTCCCCAATTGTTTGGATGTGATGATTAAGAAAACGTGAGGAATCAAGAATGCTTCCCTCATTTATGCTTGAGTAACTCAGTGGACAGAGGTAATATTTATTGAGACCGGGAAGACATAAAGAAAAATGAGAAGAGAATGTTGTCCCCAAAGTCAAGAGAAAAGTGTTTCATTAAGAAGGGATTGGTCAATTGCATAAGTGCCACTGAGGAATTCAAGTAAGATGAGGGCAGAAAAGTACCTACTAAATTTGGCAACATGTCACTCCACGACAGGGGGCAGTTCCATCAGAGTAGAAGGGAAGAAAGTCATACTGCAGTGGGCTAAAGAGGGAATGGAAGGTGAGGAAGTGGTTCTCTCATAAGAAGATAAGAGATATGGGGCTACAACTAAAGGGGAAGAGAGACAGGGCTAGGGAAGGGTTGAGTCAATGGCTGCTTTTATGTATTTTGTTTTGTTTTTAAGATGGGATCTACCAAAGCATGTTTGTTGATACGATCAATTCAAAAGAGAAGGTGAGACTGATGAACTGGAGGACTGGAGTCTTGTAGTAGGAGGAGTGAATGGGATTCATATCTCACATCAGCACCTTATTTATTTGTAAGTAAACACACTCATGTATGATAGACAAAAGACCCATAGCTCCAGGTTTCCTAGATGTTATTATTTATTTATTTTTAAAGTTAGAGACAGGGTCTCACTTTGTCTCCAGGCTGGAGTGCCCTGGCATGATCATAGCTCATGGCAGCCTTGAACTCTAGGGCTCAAGCGATCCTCTTGCCTCAGCCTCCTGAGTAGTTAGGACAATGAGTGTGGGCCACCATTCCTGGGAAATTTTTAAAATTTTTTGTAGATAGAGTCTTGCTATAGCCCAGGCTGGTCTCAGAACTCCGGTGCCTTGGCCTCCCAAAGCACTGGAACTACAGGCATGAGCCACCGTGCTTGGCCTAGGCGTATTTTTATACTTTATGGCTATGAAGATGACAGGATATTTAGAATACTGTAAAGAAGAACACACAAACTGAGTTTTAAAGAAGAAAAGTACAAAACAACATAAAATCTAAAATTACATGTAATTTTTTTACTGAGAAGAAAAAATAAACTGACCTCTCGTTTATCTAATGCAGCATATTCAGCTTCTATTTCTTCAGCCTCGGGATCCCGTGAGAATACCATTTGAGATTCCAGATTGAGGGCCAAATCTTTGTGGTGTTGCTTTTCAGCACAATCACAAGGAGTATCTTTATTTTCATTCTCAGCAAACAAGTCTCCTCCATGTTTTACTAAAAGCTAAAAAAGTTTTTTTTCAAAAACTTGCAACTGCAGGTTCAAATAAGTTATTTCATGCTGTTTTTAAAACATTAAAAATATAATAAAATTAACACAACAAAAATGCAACAGTATGTACAGTATGTATTTGAAATGACAAAAAAAGAGGTATTTAGATACCAGTGGCTTCTGATTTTAAGATTAGTAATTCTTGTTTTTCAAATAATGAGTTCCTCTTGTTAAAAAATAATTTTAAAAAACCCAAAACCAGTTTTTTAAACTTCAGAAATTAAGCATTTTGTTTAGTCCAAAAATAAAACTTGAAAAAGTTTATAGTTACTCAGTACTTTAAATTTTTAAATTTCTTATAATTTGTATAAATCTTTCTTAAACAAGGACACTGCTGATACTGTTAATTTAACTACTAAAGTCTGGATGTCCTGGCATGGCAGACAAAAGTTTCATTCATTATCCAGTGAAACACTGAAATGAAATTAGGACGAGCAAGTCACTGAGGTAAAGCTGTTTTCAATATTCTTCAAAATAAGTAATGGGACTAGCTACTGATAGCCACATTGGGAAGCTAAGTCTATCCAATCTCTCTTTGACCCAAAGAAATCCCACCTTTAAAAACACATGGAATAGTAGCTTGACTTGTTTAGTAATGAGGTTTCTGCTAGCTTTGCAGAAATTAAGTATGTTGTTATTAAGGACTGTAGGTTCAAGTTTCCCATTATATCTGCAAAGATATTAAGAAGGGCATGAATGCCAGGATAACCATATCTAGGACAACTCTAATGGACAGCCTAACAGTCACAGGATTATTTTTGTTTTTGTTTTTGAGACAGAGTTTTGATCTGTCACTCAGACTGGAGTGCAATGGCATGATCCTGGTTCACTGCAACCTGGGTTCAAGTGATTCTCCTGCCTCAGCCTCCCGAGTAGCTGGGATTACAGGCGCCCGCCACCACACCCGGCTAATTTTTGTATTTTTAGTAGAGATGGGGTTTCACTATGTTGCTCAGGCTTGTCTTGAACTCCTGACTTCAGGTGATCCGTCCACCTTGGCCTCCCAAAATACTAGGATTACAAGTGTGAGCCACTGCGCCCGGCCACAGGATTCTTTTATAGGATCCAGTCATACTCACAATAATATAGTAACAGTCAGTATTTATTGTTTTCTAAACACTTTAAAGCACACATTCTCATTTAACATTAACAACCCCATATAACAGGGGTATTATTGTATCTCAGAATAGTTAAGTAGCTTGACTAACTAAAGTTACCCAGCTAGTAAGCAGTAGAACTGGGATCCAGACACAAGTCTGACCAAGTTTTTAACCATGACCGGACACTATACTGACTCGTAAGTAGGTAGACTAATCATATAAATCGAAGTGAAATGCATTCTGGGTCCATCTTGAAGTTCTGCCCAGACTCTTACTTATGATCTAAATGTTAACACTTTCTAGAGATTTTCATTTAGCGTGAGTTAATCAAAATGGTAGCTTCTTTTTATTTTCTTCCAAATAATTTTATCTTCTTTCTCTCCTCAACAAACACACAATCTTCCTATAAAGTTCTTTGGAACGGGAATCCTCACGGTTCTCCTACAGTCCTAAGAATCCTCGCAAAACAACGGGCTTATATCAATGCCAGATCTGGAAGCCATGGGCTAACTGGACGAGCCCACTGGATTTGACTTTAGCTTCTTGCTCTAGCCAGAGGTATGCCTTAGAGCTAAGGTGGTTTTTAAGTTGTAAAAATAAGCAAACCAAACAAGACTATGAAATAAAGACATGTGGCCACAAGGCTTAAAATATTTACTATCTGTTCCTTTACAGAAAAATGTTTGCTAAGAATGGCTCTAAGCTGTCATTCTGGCAGCCACCTTCTAGATTCCGAGGGCAAGGTCTTATCAGCTGCTATTTGCCACCTAGAACCTTTTTACTGCAAGTGTGGTCTGGGGACCAGTAGTATGTCCTGGGAATTTGTTAGAAATGGAGAATCTCAGCATCATCCCCCAAACCCCTCCAAGCCCAGGCCTCTGAATAAAAATGTCATTCTGATCTCCAAGAGATTCTTTTTGCACAAAAATGTTTGAGAAGCAATGAGCCTAAAGTACAACCAATGTGGCTGTGGAAACTGATAAATTTGTATTACCTAATTTATTCAATATGGGGAACTTATAGTAAATCCAGAGACTTATCATATCCATAGCAGGATCTATTACCATTTTTACCCTCTCTGTTTCACAAGTTACCAAAACCTAAATACAAAATAGACTATCTGCTCCTGACTGTTGCAGAACTAAAGAGCTGACTTTATTCTTGAGTTCTCTATTTAGAGTCATAGAAAATTATTTCTAAAATGCATGCTGGGATAACTTTCAAAATCAGGATTTGGTTTACTTTGCAACAGATATTACCACACAAAAAAATATTAATTTTAGAAAACAAATCATCTTTAACTTAATGCCCTAGTCTTCCTTAACAAAAGCAAAGACAACAAAATTTAAGAAGCTGTACCCTAACAGAATCTTGGTAAGGGGAACCTTATTAAAAGGGTATGCCAGAATGTGGACTTCATTCATTGGGGGGTTAAAAAAATGTGTGTGAAGAGGGGATGTGTGAGAAGTCATTGTTGAAGGTAACTGCTGACCATTATTAGAACCTGGGTGAGAATGATTAGTAAACTATCTTTGCAAGGTGTTCCCTAATGAGTTTGACTGCAGTTGGGGTTAGGGAACCATAAAGACCTGTATCTCATTGCTGCAATTTGGCACCTGTAGAGAAACTCATAATCAGTTATGAAATGGGAAGATCCATGTTTGTAGCATTAGGCTTGGCTATGAAAATCCACCTGTATGTTACCTTTGGCATGGAAGACAGCTGACAGCAATAATGCCTGACACTGAGGAGAATGTGTTAAAAAGTACTTCAGTTTGCTGACCTTTAGGGAATAAAGTCAGGAACACCAGTAAGTAAAAGATGCATTAAGGGGAGATAGCTGCTAAAGTGTTGTGGAATAAAGTTAGGTGTCTTACTTTGACAAAATAGAAAGTTATGTCTGGTTCTGAAGAGTACTTTTTAAATGCTTCAACCAAAGCATCCCAACTAAGCATCTGCTTTCCCAGTCTCAAATTAGCTAAGGAGGACTTAATAGGAGGACTGAGTATTTTACTTAAACATGGTTTTAAGCCTATCTTGGTGGCACATAAAATGTTCTACCTTAAAAGAAACCAAATTACCATGATCGCAACACATTTGTTCTACTATTCTGCCTTTCTTTCCATTCACAATTCCAGAGGAAGAGGGGTAGGGGGCTTTAAGAGAGGTAACCCCTACTATTCAAGACAAACCCCACCCCATCCCTTTGATCACCCTTTAAATGGGTGGTGACTCTGGATTGACTTACTCAGGATTATAACTTAATCTTGCTATCCTTCTGGTTAATTTCCTAAAAATTTTCTAGCTTTCTTGGCCTTCATATTTCTCAAATTAGTTATTGATACCAATTGTCTCTCAATTTCCTCAGCAAATGACTCAATTATGTCCAGGAATCTGACTTCTACCTGGACTATTTTACTGAAACAATATTCCAGAAAATCATTAATACCTCTTAACTCTCAAATCCATCAGCGTTTCTCAGTCCTCCAATTCCTTTACTTTCAGCAGCACATCACATGATTGAACAGCTCCTCTCCTTGAAATTCTTCTTTTGCATCTTTGACATTGTATCATCTTGGTTCTTTTATTTCTCTATTTTTTGTGTTTCCCTCATAGGCACTACTTCTTATTCTCATCTCTTTGAACACGGGCATTCTTCAAACTGATGCTGTGACTTTAACTCTATTATTTTATCTATAACCTAAAGTCTTTTCCTTGCATCTCTCATCTATACATTATCTTGCTTTTAGTTGTCAACTCTATGTAGATAACACTCAATTCTAAATTCTAAATGAGTGTCTATATTCTTTATTCCTTAACTCTTTAGTCGTAATCGTCAACAGCCTGCCTACCATTTCATGTGGATAAGCTAGGATGTCAATATCCAGCCTTCTAAATGAAAACTCAATATATTCTCCCTTCCTTTCAACCAATTCCTCCATTTCACCTTACTTTCTAATGTCTGTTAATTGTTAGCAGGCTTCGAAGTCACTCAGGATCAAAACCATGCTCATCTTATTTAAAAATAAAGTTAATTAATTTTAGTCTAATTATAGATGTGATAGCAGGTATAGAGAATGTACACAAATCAAAAAGAGAGAGCTCACTATTGTCAATATTAAACATTATAGAGCCTCCATCCTTTTTTTTTTTTTTTTAAAGCTTTCTTTCCCTTGCTTTCTTATTATCAACCGACTGAGTCACCAAAGGCTAACAGTTCTTCACAATGTCCCTGGCATCTGCCTCATCCTTTCCATCTCCAGTACCACCACACAAACCCAGACGCTTTGTCAGTTCACAATAGAGTTAGTGCATTAATCTTCTAACTCCTATCACTCCTTCTAATACATTGGTTCTCAACTTACCAATGTCTGGGGTCCCCTCTCACAAATTTAGATTTTATTGGTCTGAGGTTTCTGTGTAGTCATGCTTAGAACTACTGTTCTAGCACAAAGGTTTTCAAACGGTGTAAGAATTATTTGCGTAGCTTGATAGTCATATTAGGTAGATATGGAGAGGGGACTGTAAGAGGTATGTATACTTTTTACAGGTGATTCCATTATAGGTAGCCCACAAATTATGCCCCAAGCTAGGGTTCTCAAGCTTTAAATAAGAATCCCTTTGGGATTCTGTTAAACTAGATTCAAATCTGGTTGGTCTTGGATGGAGCTGAGATTCAGCATTTCCAACAAGTTCTCAGGTGACTGATGTCAATGCCAGTCTAAGGACGATTCTTTTGAGTAGCAAGGCTTTAAGAAACACTGCTTTGGAAGTACCCCATTCAAATCTATTGTACATTACAACCATCAGGCTAATCTCATCATATTTGCTTTCATAGTATCACTCTCCGATTAAAAATTCATTTCTTTTTTTTTTTTTTTTTTGGAGACAGGATCTCGCTCTGTCACCCAGGCTGGAGTACAGTAGCATGATCACGGCTCACTGCAGCCTCCACCTCCTGGGCTCAAGTGATCCTTCCACCTCAGCCTCCTGAGTAGCTGGGACTACAGGTGTGTATCACCACGACTGGCTAATTTTTTTATTTTTAGTAGAAACGAGCTCTCACTATGTTGCCCAGGCTGATCTTGAACTTTTGGGCTCAAGATATGCTCCTGCCTCGGCCAACCAAAGTGGTGGGGTTACAGGCGTGAGCCACCGCACTTGGCCAAAAAATTTTCCATGGCTCAATTTTCTCTAAAAGAAACCCCAAATTCTTAATCTTGGCATTTAGTACTTTCTACTTGGTACATCCTCTATCCTCCTTTAAAGTAATCTGTTTTATTACTCCTCCACAAAATATTTCAATCTGCATATGTCTGAGACCTAGAACAGTGCTTCTCAAACTCTGCCATGCAAATAATCACCAGGAGAACGTGCTAAACATTTCTGGAATCTATTCCCAGAGATACAAATTCAGAATGTGAAGGTCTGGTTGGCCCAATAATTTGTTAATTATAACAAGTTGTCAGAACTGAAGCTGCAGGTCTGAGAGCCACAAATACTTAAACTGAAATATTACCCACTCCAATCTTACTACTACCCATGAAATCTTCCAGGATATGTAAAATTAAAAAATTACCTCTCCTTCCCTTCAATACCTGTAACAGTCACTGCCTAAATAGTTAATATAGGCCTTAGCATCATAATATTTGAGGGACAATAATGAGATCATAACTATCTTGATTAAAAATTAGAAAACAGAGGCCCAGACAGGCAAAGTTACTCAGCTGCTGAACCGGAAACATAATTCCTGTATTCTTTACACAGTTTTAAAACTCTAGGTGCTAAAAACACAATATAATTAGGTAATATTCTTCAGTCTGACCTGTGAATGGTTTTTACGACTTTTCAATGAAGTGTGAAATGTTCCCATAGCTGCCAAAGTGTCAAATAGGCCCTGTAGCTGTAAAGGAAAATGTGTGACTTACCACCTTTGGTTTTATAGTGACCTCTATTTGATCTGACATGAAGCAGCTACACTTAAAACTCTGCATAAGCAAGTAGGTCACAGCTGAACAGGAAATAGCTAAGATAAAACTCATTTAAAAAAATTGCTTTTCACAAAGAGTAAAGCACTATCAAAAACAACCTGTCACATTCACTATTTACTGAATCACTATTACAAGTTAAGCCCTAATGGAAACATAATGAGGCCTAATGACTAGGGTTGCTCTATGGAAGTCTACCAAAGGAAGAAATATCACTGGATGTTTTACTAAGCCATGCTAATACATCTAACCCACCACCCCTCTCAAGTCCATTCCTGTTCCCAAGCAGAAAACAAAAACTCTCAGTAACTAAGAACAGTATATTATTTATTAAATTTTTGTCAGACTTATGATTTAATGGAACTTTATTTCTGTGTTCTGAGTATCCATTACATAGCACTTTTTAAGTCCTTTGTATAACTGAAGCTTATAGGACCCGTTACGTATTGATAATGCTATTTTACATATTTAAAATAATCTTCAAGTATGGAGTCATCTTAGGCCAAATCAAACCTGCTGCCTGTTTCTGTACAGCCCACAAACTAAAAACAGTTTTTACATTTTCAAATGGTTGAAAAGAATAAATACAATTATTTCATGACATACGAAAATTATAAGCAATTCAAATGGCGATGTCCATAAATAAAGATTTATTAGAACACTGCCATCCTCTTTTGTTTCTGTATTGTCTGTGGCTGCTTTCAAGGTAAAATGTCAGAGTTGCCTAAAATATTTACTATCTGGGCTTTCACAGAAAAAAGTTTGCTGATCTGTAAATAATTTTTGGAATATGAAATAAAATTAGAATTTCAGGTGCTTTATTTATAGTCTGTCCTTAATAAATGTTTATCATATAAGCATTCCTAATTGTCAAACAATTGTAGACTACTCCTCTGTGTTATTTTTACCTCACAAATAATTTAGAATAATTAATTTGTGAAACTCCAGGTTTTTCTGTGTAAGGAAGTTCTGAAAACTATGCCAAAGTGAGGATTCAACATAAAGCACTTGGTGTTAGAAAGTGGCCACAGAAATAAATGGAGGAACTGGTCCAAAGAGACAGAGGTCTACTCTGCCATGGGTAGTATGAGTTTGATGCAATTAACAAAAAAAAGAGGGAAATCCAAGGTAAGCACAGGTATCAATACTGGATAAGGAGATAATGGTAGCATCATTAATAGAATCTAGAGTCAAGAATCAAGCACTAGTGAAGTCTCTACTGGGTAGAAAAGAAGACAGTACAATTTTGAAAATGCTGAATTTGAGAGATTGTTGGATATCCATAAGTCAATCAGGCAACAATATAGCATGAAGAAGTTCAAAGAAGTCAGATCTAGGCATCAGAGACACAGATAACCAATGCAACTCTACATACCGTGTGATACCTTCACACCTGGAGGTTCCCTGAAGAACTCTATAATTAAGGGGTTTTAATTTTATGTTCTCTGTGTGTGTGTGTGGGGGGCGCTTATTACAGAACATAATTACTACAGGGAGATGGGGAAGTTTTAAAATAAATATTTTATTTCTATGGTACAAAATAATGAGCTATAAGAAACTGTTTAAATTATTAAATGCCAATGATGACTTCATCAACTCTATCCTTAAATAAATATACCAGAGAGAAAAACGTTTTTGACAGCTAGAGAAGATATACTTCCACAGATGTAGTTAAGAAACAGGTTGGCCTTAACAATGGGAAAAAAGATAATCTCTTTGATCTTAAAGGCTAGACACTAAAAATGGGATATATTTTACTGCAATAACAGGCTAATAGAGAATCTGTGTTAAAAGGAATCTTCCAAATAAATTTGAGATCATCTATTCCAACCACCCAAGAGGAAACTATTACAGTGGCTGAGTGACACATGCAAGGTTCCACGGATAGTTACTCTGAGAACCAAGACTAAAAATCAATGCTCCCTCCACCATACTATAATCTCTTAGTTTTATGAAACATAAATAAATATCTGATGACACTTTCACTCAACCCAAACCTTTATATCATGCTTGGTACCAATGAGCACTATAAACATTAGAAAGCATTATACAAATGTTAGTTACTATAACTATTATTCTTACAGCCAAACACTAAAAGCAATGATATAAAGAAATAAGTTTAGAAAAAAATATTTAAATTAACTATGACACTAAACTTTATAAGAGACATCTAAGCCTTTCCTGTTCATCAAAGTAGTATGATACCACCTGAAAATAACTAGAGACTCATAATAAGAATTAAGTTGTACAGTTAAACAGGTCACATATTTTAATGTATAGTCAGCCTTCTCCATCTGTGGTCTCCACATCCTTAGATTCCACATCCCTGGATTCAACCAACAGCAGGTAAAAAATATTTGGAAAACAAATATGGATGGCTGTGTCTGTATTGAACATCCATGTTTTTTTCTTGTCATTATTCCCTAATGACACTTACATTGTACATTATACACAATCTAGAGACAATTTAAAGTATAAGGAGGATGTGTGTAGGTTATATGCAAATACTGTGCCATTTTCTATAAGAGATTTGAGCATCTGTGGATTTTCGTATCTGCAGAGAGTCCTGGAACAAATCTCCCTTGGATACCAAGTGACAATTGTATTTATCGTATGCACTTGTACAAGAAAACAAAATAAGGCTTCTGGAGATAGTTAATATATGCTTCCCTGAGAAACTCTTCTGGTTTAATTAGCAGTATGCATAATAAAAAATCATTAAGGGCCTAAGGCTGGACAAGAGTATATATAATCAAGTATATATAAGAGGTCAAAGATAAGCTTTATCTGAATAAAATATGCTGAAATGTTATAAAAACTAGAATAAATGTAAGGTATTTATAGGGCTCCTTTTAGAATGTTTTATATTTAATATTAAGTCAAAGAGCTCTTCTAAATACAGAAAATGAAAACAATCATCAAATGATGTGGTTTATGTGATGTGATATGCTGATAGGTCAAACAGTTAAAGCACACACACACATTTACATGCTCACACATACATATCAGGCAAATTGTCACGCCTGCCAGATAGTACAGTATAAACCTGGCGCTAATTTCTTTCACTGAGCAAAAAATAACACTGGTAAAAACAACACTCTCAATTTTTTGAAAAATTTAATAAGTATGTCATTGTCAACATACTTCAAAATCAACAACTACTAAAGCAATGCTTATACAGAAAAGTTGGAAGCAAGATATTAAAGCATTTAATTTATATACATATATATATTTTTTTTTTTTGAGATGGAGTCTCGCTCTGTTGCCTAGGCTGGAGTGCAGTGGCACCATCTTGACTCACTGCAACCTCTGCCTCCCATGTTCAGGCGATTCTCCTGCCTCAGCCTCCCAAGCAGCTGGGACTACAGGTGCCTGCCACCACGCCTGGCTAATTTTTGTATTTTTAGTAGAGATGGGGTTTCACCATATTGGCCAGGCTGGTCTCGAACCCCTGACCTTGTGATCTGCCCACCTCGGCCTCCCAAAGTGCTGGAATTACAGGTGTGAGCCACCGTGCCTGGCCTATTTAAAATATTTAAGAGCATTATTGCTACTATCCAGAAAAATCTACTTTCTACTCCAGTCCATTTGAGAAGTATGATGCAGTCCCATCAATAATGGTGAGTCATTATAGCAGGAATTCTTCCACAATAGGTAAACACAGGACAATGTACAGAGAAGCTTGTGTAAAAAGCCTCAGGAATTCTGCTATTAGTCGCCTATCCTCCAAATCCTAGGAGATTCTTCCACTACAGTGGATCAATGTTAGAAAACATTGCAGCCAGGCTTGGTGGCATGTGTGTGCCTGTAGTCCTAGCTAGTCCAGAAGATGAGGCAGGGAGATCACTTAATCCCAAGAGTTTGAGACCAGCCTGGACAACATAGAGAGACCTTGTCTCTTAAAACAACAAACAAACAAAAAAGTATTGCTTGAAAAATAGTTTCAAGTTAATGACCATCACTAACTAACTAATGGGTAAAGGTTACACAAACTCAATGAAATGACAAAGACTCTAAAAGATTAGCAAGTATCACAAACATTAGCAGTAAACAAAAGATCACAAGCATATTAGAAATGAAAGAACTGACACTTCAGATATACTGAAGAAATAATATAAGTGATGGTAATCTTTTAATATAAGAAAATGAACATTCATATTTTTGGTATATTGATCTACTTAGAAGTCTAAAGTATACATGAACAACATTAACGAAACAAGAAATTTTCAGGTATATATTTTAATCTGATTATGATAATTGCTTTTCCAATAAAGGTATATACTTTTAGTAATAAAGATACTCTGTAATCCAGTCTAATATGCTCCTCACACATACTTAAATACATCTATGCAAAAGAACTTCTATGAGATATGTAAGGATGGATATGAATGTTGGTAGCTGAGAAAAACCTATTCTATGTATAGTAGTGATGATACTATATAATGATTTCTTAACTTAGTTAAGATCTCATATTATATGCGTGATTTTATCTAATTTGTTGTTAAATATTTTGTAGATATAAATAATGTTATATATTTATACATGAAATAGATATGGAAAAATTACAATATAATACAGTATGTATTCAGGGGCACTTTAACGCCAATTAAACAGAAAAATACACATTTTAAAATTCCAAGTGATTTTAAAAAGACTCCAATAAATGTATTTGTTAATATTTATCCATTGCTTAGTGAGCTCATCAATTCTACATAAACTATAGGTTCCATTTGCCAAAAATTTGCTATACTCAACATGTATAAATTTTATAAATTGGTGACCAAAAAAATCAGCAAAAAAGCAGAATATATCTCTACTATAACTATGACTCTAAATATGATAGTGCTTAATTGATGACCAATATCTTAAGAGATTAACAAATTTTTAATTGCTCTTGACTCCACTTTATTAGAAAAGTGATTGTTCACCTGTGGGGCTTTCTCCCTCCCTAAAACAATGAAATAACTTTATTTAAAAGAGGCCGTTGGCCCGTCGCAGTGACTCCTGCCTGTAATCCCAGCACTTTGGCAGGCTGAGGCAGGCGGATCATGAGGTCAAGAGATTGAGACTATCCTGGCCAACATGGTGAAACCCCGTCTCTACTAAAAATACAAAAATTAGCTGGGCGTGGTGGTGCGTGCCTGTAGTCCCAGCTACTCGGGAGGCTGAGGCAGAAGAATCTCTTGAACCCGGGAGGCAGAGGTTGCAGTGAGCCAAGATCACGCCACTGCACTCCAGCCTGGCAACAGAGCAAGACTCTGTCTCAAAAAAAAAAAAGAGGCCCTTTATTTAAAAGGGTCTTTTAGAAGACAAAAGCGAAAAAAAATGACCAAATTACTAAGACAATAAAAAAAAAAAAACAAAAAACTGACAGTTACATATTACCTGGATACAAATTTTACAATGCAGAATATTTAAAAAAAAAAAAAAAAAAGTTTTACCTCTACACAGGCTTTCATCCCTGAGGCAGCAGCATAGTGCAAGGGTGTGTTTTTTTTGTTATCAACAGCATCAATAGCTGCTCTCTCATATTCACCCTGGTCAAGTTTTGCTCCTTTCCATTTTAAGATCATCTGCAGACAATCTGCTCTTCTGAAATCATCTTCTGTGGGGCGTGCCAAGCGAGGATGAAGGGCTCCTTCAGATATCATAATTTGAGGTCCCATACACAACAAATGCATAGATGTTTCATTGTGCACATTCCGTTTATTTGGATTTCCATCTCTACCAAGAAAAGTCCTAAAATGGAAAGGAAGGGAAAAGTAAAGGATGAAAATCGCTTATTTTCTACCTTGAAATACATTGAAGATAACACATTTAAAAGATAAATTCTAAGCTGATAATCCAATTTATACTGAGGGTCTGGTTTACAACAGCTTGAATGACTAATTCTTAGTTTTAAAAAACTCTATTCTAGAATAACAATACTAAGAAAAATAAATGTAAATATCTTTATACTACTTGCTAATTAAAAGGGAGGGAAAGGAAACGAAAAGGAAGAAAAAAGGAAGATGAGAAATACAAGGGGTGAGGAATGGACAGGAAAAGAAAACAGTGGTAATTTACAGATTAATGTCAATTATATAGATGCCTAAGGGTGTATTAAGCATTCCACACTAATTTTTAATTCTTCCTTTATTGCTCTGATCTATTTGTTGCATACATAGTTATTTAATAGTGACAACAACTACTATATTAGTGGCAACTAATTTAAGGACAGAAAGTAATATGTAAGCCTGAGACTAAATCTAGTGAAAATTTTCTCCACCAAGGTTATCAGCTAACCTTTGAAATAATAAGGCATATATTTACACAGTGTCTTTTTTTTTTTTTTTGAGACGGAGTCTCACTGTCTTCCAGGCTGGAGTGCAGTGGCGCGATCTCTGCTCACTGCAAGCTCTGCCTCCCGGGTTCCCGACATTCTCCTGCCTCAGCCTCCCCAGTAGCTGGGACTACAGGCACCCGCCAACACGCTTGGCTAATTTTTTGTATTTTTAGTAGAGACGGGGTTTCACCGTGTTAGCCAGGATGGTCTCGATCTCCTGACCTCGTGATCCACCCACCTCAGCCTCCCAAAGTGCTGGGATTACAGGCGTGAGCCACCGCGCCCAGCCTACACAGTGTCTTAATCTGCTTGAGCTATTACAAAAATATCATAAACTGAATGGCTTATAAACAAGAAACACTTATTTCTCACAGTTGTGGATGCTGGTAAGTCCAAGATTAAGGTGCCAGGTGATTCAGTGTCTGGTAGGGGCTCATTCCTCATGGAGGCCTTCTCGTGTTCTCTCACATGGTGGGAGGGGCAGCTACTCCCACCATGTCACTGTGCACTACTCCCATTCCTGAGGGCTCCAACCTCATGATCTAATTACCCTCCAATGCCCCGTTCAGACCACAGCACACAGTATAATACTTTCTGAGGGGAGTTGTGGTTAGATCTAGAAGACTGAGATCTAATTCCACGGTGAGTGTTTATCTCAAAGATAGGTCTAGGTGAGTTGCCTTTACTACTACTGCCAAACCCAGATCTAAGAGTTGTGCCTAGCTCCTAAAATGAGTCACAGGATTAATAGTTGAGCTAGAAAAGGCAAGGGAAGGGATTCTACCCTGGAGCCTCCAAAAGGAATGCAGCCCTGCCAACACCTAGGGTAGTTCAGTGGAGCCATTATAGTCTTCTGAATTCCAGAACTGTAAGATTTGTGTTGTTTTAAGCCACTAATTTGTGGCACTTTGTGACAGCAGCAACAGGAAATTAACTCAGCAAGGAACCCTAAAAATATCAATCTGGGATGTTATAGAGGAAGGCTTGTATTAACAGACCTCCTCCCCTCTTGGAGACCAGAGGGTGGGGTGGGCTGGAGTGGGGTGGTGGGTGGGAGGAAGAATCTATCCCTGAGCAAAAACAAATTTTCCTAGGGGAAAGATAAGACTAGCACCTCTCGGTTTTACAACTTAGGGAATACTTTCATGGTCTCGAGGATCATCCACTCCTCACTCCCTTCAAATGTAAATACGTATCTCACAGGCAGTAAATCTCTCTGGAGTCCTCAACCTCTATTCAGCCATAATTTAATTTCCAAAGCTCATTTTTTAGTCCACGTTCCAAGTTTTAGTAAAGTTTGCTCAGGTTTTCTCTACATGCTTATTTTCTCTACAGCTCCATGTAGCCTTTATGGTGTTCTGATGCCGGCAGTACACTCCAATACTTGCTCAATTTGGTTTCCTAGGAACTGATTCAGGCCATTTAAGCAAACCCAACACTGCTTAGAAGCCTCTTTACACTAGGCTCCCCTCCACAGTTCAGTTTGCCACTCTTTTCTTTGTCTTCATATAGCATCCTAATTATACAACTCATTACATTTTATCATACTTTTTTACCTATCTGTTCCCTTCTCCCAAACAGTTTATAGGCTTTTAAGGCAGGGCCTATATTCTGTTCTTTCTTGAATCCCCAACACAGTGTCACATACACAGCAAATTCATGCCATAATTTTGATAAATGAATTGGATGCATATTAAACTTTCATGACCTAGATCAGTGACATGGGATTGGGGATCTCTTGAGCCAGCAGTGCAGTACATTGGTTAAGAACGTGGTCCCAGACTGCTAGGTTCTAATCCTACTTCTGTCACTTTCTAGCTGTGTCACCTTGGGCAAGTTACATAATAGCTCATAACAACTAATATATGATCCACATCCTTTGACTGAGTAAAACTACTCCTGAGAGTTCATCTTAAGGGAAATACATAAAAATTTATAGAAACAATGAAAATCAATACAGTGTTACTTTGAACAGAAAAATCTGGAAATCACTTAAGCGTTTAATAATAGAAATGGGAAACGTAAATCTGATATACAATAGAAAATTATAGTCATTAAAGTCTATCCACGAGTGTTATAGCTAAGTGGAAGTATAAGAATAGAATTCCCTTTCCCTTCTCAATCTTCTAAATATATATGGATAAAAACTAGAAGGGAACATGGAATAATTCTAACATTTGCTTAGGGGAGGCAAGAATATGGGTAATTTTTTTAATACAGCCATAATGTTGCTTAATAGTTAAAATATACATTTTCCCTATTCAACTGCTGATAATAAAATTCCCAATCATATTTCCTTGTATTTATGATTGAATTACAGTGGGTAGCCAAAATTAAAACCATACTCTAAAATGTATTCAAGATTAATATCTCTTCTACCAGGCATGATTGACAAAAAAAGATTTCATTTTCTTAAAAATTTAATTAAGAAATTATTAAAGCTAATTCTGATTCTGTAAATACCTTGTACAAACACATTTATCTAGCCTTTCTTATCCCCATTTCCAATATATCAGTTATTCTCTTAGTTTGCTCAGGAGAGTTCAGGTTCTTATCACAAAGAAATTTAATGTAAATTGAGAGAATGTCAGTTGATATGGAAGGACCAATCTCGCTCTCTCTAGTATTAAATATCTCTAGATCCTCCCCATATAGAGAAGAGAGTGAGACACTCTCTTGCCAATCTGCCGGGTTCATTAATCAAACCAAACACACAGAGTGTATTATTCTGAAGTAAAAGTATTAAAATAACTTCTTTATACATATTTACTCAAGAAAGAGTCTCAAATTATTAGACACAATAGCATATCTGCATATTTTACGCTAAAGCTATTTATAAAATTGAATATTCTAATTTTATTGATTCATCTGTTTAAATTCAAAGGAGACTCTTCCTAAATTTACATAAATGTATAAATGGAATAATGAGTATAAAATCGATATGTATGTTTTAGACCCCTTTCTGTAACTATATTAGCAGTTATGGATTTTTTTTAACTACTTGCATATGAAGTTAATTCTGGAACAGGGATAGGAGATAATTAACAGGAAGGTGGGGTAGGGAAAACATTAACCTGGGGAAAAAATCCATCCCTTTCATGTGACCCTAATAACCCATCCAGGAGCCACGTGTTTTTTTCTAGATTATTTCACTGTTAATTCTCAAGCAGCCAGTTTATAGCTGTTACCTCTATTTCTTCTACATTCATTCTCCACTTCAGTATGACCCTATTCTTATCACTACATGGAAGTTTCACTCTCTCATGTAACCAGGAATTTCCTAAGAGCTAACTTATTCATCATTGTCCTTAATTTTTGTTCTAAACTTTAAATTACCTACTGCTTCATTTACCTCCTGACCTTTCTATTACCTTGGCTTCCGTAATCACACTTTTTCAATAATCCTCTTAATTTTTTTCAGTACAACAATTTCTCTTTTACCCATGATGATGGCTCTACTTCCTACCCCATTACTGGAAGCAAGTTTCAGTTCTTGACCCCCATGTTCTTCTCCACACACATTGTCTTCTTTCAGAGAGTCCATCCACTCTGAAAGCCATTTATTTTTCAATGGTTTATGTGAATACACTTTGTAAATTGGGAAGTACGACCAGAACCCAAATGACAGGCAGTAGCGGCAGAATCACGGGTTTCCCTCAAAGGGCTTCTACTATAGATTGAGTATCCCTAATTCAGAAATCTGAAATGCTCCAAGATCTGAAATGTTTTGAGTGCCAATGTGACTCTCAAAGAAAATGCTCATTTGAGCATTTAGATTTCAAATTTTTGCATGTGGGATGCTCAACTAGGTAACTGTAATGCAAATATTCAAAATCCAAAGAAATCCAAAATCTGAAACAATCTAGTCCCACTCATTTTGAATAAGAGATGCTCAATTTGTGTCACTTCTGTGATAATTCTTAATGCTCTATCATCCTGTATGACATCTCATCTGACCCCATTCCATATTCTTAAATCTTACAGGCCTTTCTCTTGCACTCATACTCAAGTGAACTCTCTCTGAAGTAACTGTCTTTTCTCTCAGAGCCTCAATTTCTTGCAATAACTCTTTTTATTCCACCAGTCATATATACTTAAACCTTCAGTTCCTTTGAAATATCCTCTTTCATGCAACATTGATTGAGCACTCATTATTTGCCAGGTACTATTCTAAAAATTAGGGATATTGTAAAGAAAACAGATAAAGTCCCTGCCCTACGGGGTTTGCATGCAAGATAAGGGGGGTTGGTAGAGGAAACCTGTATTTCAATTTATTGAAAAGAACTTAGCTCCTAAAATATAAAACAGTCAAAAAATAGAAATCAATAACTGGAAACTCTATCTTAACTAATCCTCAAAGCTACAGACTTTGATATTAACATGTGCTCTAATAAAGACAGGCTCTAATAAATATTTTCTATTTTATTTATACCCAAAGACAAGCCCCTTTTATTTCCAAATAAGCAAAAGAGGCTGTTTTGTAGAAGATACAACTAATGAATTATATATCCAAATTAGAACACACTGACTCCAAGTCCATGGCTTTTTTATACATTAAGCAGTAGCTATGAGTATAGATTTAGTTTCCCATAAAAGAGGCAGTGTGATTGTGATGTGATATAATATAAACACACAGCATGTGGATTCAGAGAGAGAGAGAGAGATGCAAAGGTGCATCTATTACCATATTATTCTACCTAAGAAAGGAAGAAAGTGATGCCTGCTATTGCAGATACCACATAGCTAAAGGAAATGGGAAAAAAATCAAGGTCTTATTCCAAATGGGTGCTTTACTTTATAGCTAAAAGGTCCGTGACTAGGAATATCTACCTTTGCCTACATATATATGTCATATATTAGGAATCTAGGCCGGATGCAGTGGCTCACGCCTGTAATCCCAACACTTTGGGAGGCTGAGGTGAGTGGATCACTTGAGGTTAGGAATTCCAGACCAGCCTGGCCAACATAGTGAAACTCCATCTCTACTAAAAATACAAAAATTAGCCCGGGGTGGTGGCAGGCACCTGTAATCCCAGCTACTCAGGAGGCTGGGGCAGGAGCACTGCTTGAACCTGGGTGGCAGAGGCTGCAGTGAGCCAAGATCACACCACTGCACTCCAGCCTGGGTGACAGAGTGAGACTCCATCTCAAAAGAAAAGAAAAAAGGAATCTAGCTAAGCTCAGCTAGAGTCTACACTGAAGTCTCAGAAAGGCATCCCGGATTATACAAGGCAGCATGAGAAAGTGATAGTCATCAACTTGTGAGAAAGTAAAGTAGGATTAAATATAGCACAACATTTTAACCTGCCTAAAACAAAAATAATTAAATAAAAGTTATTTTACTTAATGCTGATGAGTAAATGCTATTTATCCTTATTTGACATGATGTAAAAGTATAAAAGAATTAATTTCTTATTCCAAAATCAATTAATCATTTAAAATAATAATCTGGCAAAATGAAAAGGAAACCTGTAGAACTGGAGAATATATTTGCAAACCATACACCTGAAAAATAGAATAAAAACTATATAAAGAACTCATAAAATGCAATAGCACAAAACAAATAACTCAATTAAAAAATGGGCAAAGGACCTAAATAGATGATTTTCCAAACAAGATATACAAATGACCAACACTCATATAAAAAATTTTCAACATCACCAATAATCACGGAAATGCAAATCAAAATCACAGTGAAATATCGCCTTATACCTGTTTGCATGGCAATTATCAAAAAAAACAAAAGGTAAGTGATGACAAAAATGTGGAAAGAAGGGAAAACCCTGGTACACTGCTCATGGAAATGTAAATTGGTACAACCATTATGGAAAACAGTACGGAAGTTATGTAAAACATTAAAAACAGAACTACCATATGATCCAGGAATCTTACTTCTGGGTATATATCCAAGGAAATAAAATCACAAACTCAGAAGAGATATCGGTACTCCCATGTTCACTACAGCATTATTTGTAATAGATAAGATACAGAAACAACCTAAATATCCATCAATGGGAGAATGGATAAAGAATATGTGGTATATATACAATGGAATATTATTCAGTCTTAAAAAAGAAGGAAATCCTGCCATTTTCGACATAGATGAACCTGGAGGACATTTTGCTAAGTGAAATGCACTATACACAGAAAGACAAATGAGTGCAAGGTCTCACATGTAGAATTTTTAAAAGTTGAACTCAGGAACAGAGGCTAGAATGGTGGTTAACCAGGGCCAGGGGTAAAGAAAATGGGGAGATGTTCGCCAAAGGGTACAAATTTTCAGTTAGAAGATGAATTAGGTTCTGGAGACCTAATAAACAGCATGGTAACTATAGTTAATAATTATATATTATACACTTGAAATTTGCTACAAAAGTATAATTTAAGTATTTTCACTTAAATTACTATCTGAGGAGATAAATATGTTAAGTAGCTTGACTGTCATAATCAGTTCACAATGTATACATACATATTAAAACATCACATTGTATACCTTAAATATATACAATTTTTATTTGTCAACTATACCTAAATAACTATCTGAGGAGATAAATATGTTAAGTAGCTTGACTGTCATAATCAGTTCACAATGTATACATACATATTAAAACATCACATTGTATACCTTAAATATATACAATTTTTATTTGTCAACTATACCTAAATAAACCTGGAAAAAAATTGATTTGTGATTCTCTCTATACTATCTAAATAAATTTCCAAAGACAAAAGAATACATGATTCAAGAATTAGGGTTGTTTATTCTCAGGAAATGGGAACAATAAGGTAATTTGTTTCTAGCTTAATATGTTAAAAGCTTTAATTAAAAAAATATGAGCCATTGTCCTTCAAACCAGAAAAGAAAAAAGAAAATATCCAAAGACTTTCGGTAGAAGTTGTAAGAACGTAAGTATAAAGTTAAGTATCATAAAAGTAACCCAAACTGGTAAGTAAAAGAGAATATACAATCATATTTCCTGTAGGTCTTTACGCATTCAATAGAATGATAACCACATGACAGGGACAGACAGACATATTTCTGCTTGGAGGAACCAGATCAGCAGTTTTTATAATATTTTAGGTTAACAAGACCCTTATACGATTTTAAAAATTACTGGCCAGGTGTGGTGGCTCATTCCTGTAAGTCCCCGCACTTTGGGAGGCCGACGAAGGGTGGACTGCTTGAGCTCAGGAGTTCAAGATCTGTCTGCCAACATGGCAAAATCCCATCTCTACAAAAAATTAAAAAAAAAAAATTGGCCAGACATAGTGGCACATGCCTGTAGTCCCAGCTACTTGGGAGGCTGAGGCAGGAAAATTCTTTTTTTTTTTTTTTTTTTTTTTTTTTTTGAGACGGAGTCTCGCTCTTTCACCCAGGCTGGAGTGCAGTGGCGCAATCTTGGCTCACTGCAGGCTCCGCCCCCCGGGGTTCGCGCCATTCTCCTGCCTCAGCCTCCGGCGTAGCTGGGACTACAGGCGCCCGCCACCTCGCCCGGCTAATTTTTTTTGTATTTTTAATAGAGACAGGGTTTCACCGTGTTAGCCAGGATGGTCTCGATCTCCTGACCTCGTGATCCGCCCGCCTCGGCCTCCCAAAGTGCTGGGATTACAGGCGTGAGCCAGGAAAATTCTTGAGCCTGAGGTCGAGGCTGCAGTGAGCTGTGATTGTGCCACTGCACTCCAGCCTGGGCTGGACCTGAGCAAGACCCTGAGCAGACTGAGCAAGACCCTGTCTCAGACAAAAAAAAAAAAAAAATAACTGTAGGTTCCTAAGAGTTTTTGTTTATATGGGTTATACATTAATTTTAAAAATAAACCCATTATATATTAACAACATTTTTAAATAAAAATAACTATATTTTAAAAAATTAAGTGAAAAGAGCAGCATTGTTTTACATGTTTACAAATCTACAAATGGAAGACCGCCGGATTTTCACAGGATTGCATCTGTTGTATTGTTTTGGTTTAAATAAAGAAAATCCAGCCTTTATATAGTTAGGAAAGGGAGAAATGTTTTTAAATATCTGTCTCAGATAATAGTGAATATTCATATTTGATACTATACCAAAAATTCAACACTGGTAATTTCTTAAAGATCAGTTGCAATGTAGTATCTGAAATGATATAAATGACCTTTTTATACTGTTACATTAAAGTCCATTGGTCTATCTTACATTTTGTTTGTTTTTTTTTTTTTTTTGAGACGGAGTCTTGCTGTGTCCCCCAGGTTGGAGTGCAGTGGCGCGATCTCAGCTCACTGCAAGCTCCGCCTCCCGGGTTCACGCCATTCTCCTGCCTCAGCCTCCCGAGTAGCTGGGACTACAGGCGCCCACCAACACGCCCGGCTAATTTTTTGTATTTTTTTTTTTTAGTAGAGATGGGGTTTCACCGTGTTAGCCAGGATGGTCTCGATCTCCTGACCTTGTGATCCGCCCGCCTCGGCCTCCCAAAGTGCTGGCATTACAGGCTTGAGCCACCGCGCCCGGCCTATCTTACATTTTGAATATATCTTTCACCCATACATAATTTTTAAAAATCATACACTGATCTTCTCAAAAATAGATTCACTGAGTTACGCAGATCTTCCAGATGTCACATTTCATTAAACAATATAAAAAGCTATCATCGTCAATCTTATCAGCAAAGTCTGTGTTGAGAAGTTGTTGAGCTGAAGGTGGTGAATACAAGTTTTTCTGGATTTTAATAATCACTTGACAGCTCAAATTTTATCATTAGCAACAAATAACTGGCAGTAGCATTCTCTGAATTGACAGACTCAATTCATTTTCAAGAAAATGTTGGCTAAGTACCCAAGTCTAAACAACCACTGTTTTCTTGTTGTTGCTAGTTGTAAAATGCTGTTCCATTAAAAAAGTGGCCGGGCGTGGTGGCTCACGCCTGTAATCCTAGCACTTCGGCAGGCCGAGGCGGGCGGATCATGAGGTCAGGAGATCGAGACCATCCTGGCTAACACGGTGAAACACGCTTTCTACTAAAAGTACAAAAAATGAGCCAGGTGTGGTGGCGGGCGCCTGTAGTCCCAGCTACTCAGGAGGCTGAGGAAGGAGAATAGCCTGAACCTGGGAGGCAGAGCTTGCAGTGAGCCGAGATTGCGCCACTGTACTCCAGCCTGGGCTACAGAGCAAGATTCCATCTCAAAAAAAAAAAAAAAAAAAGTACGCAGTTCAACTCACAACTCAAACAACAGCACAGATGCGCTTCCTCAGAGCCATCGTCGTATTTTGGTATGTAGCAGAAACGCTTTATGCATACTTTGAAGTTGTCACAGAATATTAAAAAGATGTGTTACTTAAGGGTGGAGATTAATTAAGATTAATTTTACTGCTTTAATTGAGGATTTTTTTAGGGGAAACTGCTTTTTTTTTTTTTTTTTTTTTTTAACTGCAAGTGCCTAACAGTGATGAATACAATGATTACTAATACAGTTTGGTGCAACTACCTTCATTCATCTCAAAGGTGCCAGCAGTTTTATCCTCTATTTTTTGCACTGCCACTGCAAATGCCAACACAGTATAAAAGGCAAATAACATCTTGGTATAACTATAAAAATAGTTTTGACTTCATGTACCCTTTGAAAGAGTCTCTGGATCCAGGAGTCCTCAGAACACATTTTAAGAATCACTGGACTAAATGACTTTCTTATGTAATGTTTTCCACTTATATAAAGTATATTTGTAAACTCTACTATGAGGTTAAAAAGTATTTTACCACTTGGTTTCTTTTATGTTAAAATATACACATTACCTTAGTAATAATAATATTTAAATACATTTTATATTGGTATTATAAATAAGTTTTAATTAATCACATATAATATTTGATATTAAATATTACTGAAGTATCCAATATTAGTTTTGTAATATATCAACAGTTTTATAATTTCACTTAAAGTGTTCAACTTAAATAAGCAAAACAAAACAAAAAGGTCATGTTAAAAAGCCTTAATAGATTAGTAATCCACAATCTATTGAGAACAAACTAGGTGTCTAGCACTGTATTTATAATATTTACTAATTCTAGTAGAGATGAGTTTAGTAATAATAATAATAATATGATTTTAAATGTATTGTAGGAATTTCAGAGAACAGAAAGAATACTGCAGGTCAGAGTAGTTGGGGATGAATTCACAAAGAAGGCAGAAACTGAGTTAGGACTTCAAGGACAGGTAATTAGAGAAGAGAGAAGCCATTTGAGAATCCAGAAACAACTGGAATGAAGCTAAGTGGGTGGCATTCTTAAAAGTGGGAAAAGCAAGAGGGAAGTCAATCAACCAGTTTGAATGGCAAGATCATGCTAGAAAGTAACAAGAGAATAGGCTGAGTAGAATGAAGCCAGAAGTAAAGAGAGTTTTGGAAGCCAAATAGAATATAATGTAATAAACAAGGTATTATAATCTTCTCAAGACAGAAAGAACACTGAAAGGCTATGCTTTAGTAAAATTAATCTGGACATTAGACTATAAGAAGAGACTTGTAAAAAAAACCATTTAGATGCCAGATACTTTTAAGTATTAGGAGCAGGGGATGATTAAGAGTGAAATAAGTTTAGGGCAAAAGAAATGGAAAGAAGTAAATCCAAGAGTAAGACTTAGTGAACTTAGTAGCATGGTGGTAAAGGAGAAGAGTAAATCAAGGATGATTTAAAGATATTAAAGATTCTAGTGGTGAGAAATAATAAACATTAGCAAGTGTATATTGTATATTAGGCAGCATAATAGACATGTAACACATTAACTGTTTAATTGTCCTACAAGTTCTGTGAGGTAAATATACATTATACAGATAAGAAAACGCAGTCCAGAGTGACAAAGTAATTTGTTTTGCTAATAAGTGACAGGCAGTCCTGACACATAAGCTGATATGACTACTGAAATAAGAGGCTGTCAGTACAGTGGTTAAGAGCCCAAAGCTTACAGTCGTCTACCTGGGCAACAAGCTTCGCCAGTTACAAGTTGTGAGACCTTACTGTGCTTCAGTTTTCTCACCTATAAAATACAGACAATAAACTACCTCATAAAATTGTAATGAGGATTCAGATAAAGCATGTACAGCACTGTTAATAGCTCTATTAAACAGTAAGCCCTCAATAAACATTTGCCATTATTATATCAGCATAATATGCTGGTGTCATTAACATGGGGAAGACCCAGTTTTGGAAGGCAAAATATAAAATTTCAAACAAGCTAAGCTGGAGGTGGCTTCTAAGTATCTATTTTTAGAGAAATAAAAATGAAAGATAAAAGCAAAAAAATGAGGTAAGAGAAATATCTATAAAAATCATGAATATGTGGGCTAAGAAATAGTTCCTCTTGATAAATAAACAATTAACAAATAAAAAAAAAAAAAAAAAAATCAAGATAAACCTAATTAAGTCATAGGCCTGGATGATCTGAATTATTTATGAAATTTTTCTCATTCAAAAATTCTGATATTAAAAATATTTCTTTGTGTAATGATTTTATAGAACTTCTATTTACTCTGTGTAAAATACTATGCTAGATGCTAGAAGTACAAAGAAGATACCTTTAGAAAAGTTATTAATATAGGTAGGCAGAGAGAAGCTATACAAAATTGTAAAACATAATAGATAATGTACAGCAAATACGTGAGGCAAACAAACAAATGATAAAGAGCCATAAAAGTTTTTTTAAAAAGAGAGAGGTTCCTATGGGTTATGACAACCTAAGTAGATAGATGTGGCACACACAGGATCTTGAAGAGCAAAATTTAGATAAAAAGACCCTTTGGGAGGCCAAGTGAGAGGATGGCTTGAGGCTAGGAGTACAAGACTAGATGGGGCAACACAGCAAGATTCCAGCTCTACAAAAAATACACAAAATACCAGCTGGCTATGGTGGCCCAGGCCTGTAGTCCTAGCTAATTGGGAAGCTGAGGTAGGAGGATAGCTTGAGTCTAGAAGTATGAGGTTACAGCAAATTATGATCACACCACTACACTCCAGCCTGAGTGACAGAGCAAGACCCTGTTTCTATTAAAAAAAAAATCAGGTAAGAAAGGGAAAAGGGAGAGGAGTGAGAAAGAGAGAGATACTCCTGGCCAAGAGAACAGCATGGACATGGCAGACAGAACCCTCATGGCATGTTTTGGAGATAGCAAAAAAAGCAGCTTAATTGGAACAATAATTTGTACACGGAAGCAATAGGAAAAAGGCTGAACGTTAAGTTTTTTTTTCAAGTTCCAAAGAGCTCTGAATACTAGTTCTAGAATTATATTTGACTGCATAAGAAAATAAGCATTTTTTTCCTTTCTCTTCTAGCACCAGACTTCTATACCTGCATAATCTACTTCTAAAAAAATTAACCTTGCTTTGTAACTATTGGTCTATTATTTGTTCCCTTTATTTTATAAGCTAGTAAATATCAAATGTAATTCCCATGTGATTAGGTAAGACTCTTCATATAGATTTGCTATGTCACTAAAGCTTTCTCGTTGAATAGGTATTTTTTAAAGTTTCTTAGTATTTTCAGTTTTAAGAAAATGTTTGGATTTTAGAAACATCTTTTCAAGTAGCTGAATCCCATTAAAAGAAAGGAAATTCAAACTGATCATGACTAGAAAAGGCAAATGCATCCATTTTTTAACTAAAAATAGCTGATCAGAGTTTGGAACTTTGCCTTTGGCACCATTCCCTGCATTTTTTTGACAGCTGACAACTACTGTTCTAGAATTGAAATGTTGTAAATTAAATACATCATTATCTAGAATTCATACTATGAAACATATTGAGGATCAAAATATAGCAACAAGAACACATGAACCAACCTCACTATTAAAGCTTTGGACTAATTCAGATATAATAAAGAAAATTTTACTAAATCATAATAAAGAAAATCATATCAAATATTTAGGTATATTTGGTTTTAGAAGTTTAATTCACTACAAGACCATATTACACGTACATGTTTGTATATATATCATGTCTGTATATGTCCGTATTTTAAAAAATCATAGTTCCTTTTTTTTCACCACTTTGTTACCAATTAGTTTACGGTAATACCCTAATACCAATTAGTTTATAGTAATACTTACCCTAATATTTTATTCATTCCATGTCTAGCAGCATAATGTAATGGAGTATTGTGCTGGTAGGGCTCCCCATAAGATGTATTTGGATCAAGAGATTCTTTTAGCTGAGGATTGTTTTCATATATTTGGCAGGCCAGGTTTTCATCACCATTGATGAGTGCTTTACGGAATTTGGTGGTTGTATTTCCCATGTTTTGTTTTGTTTTTTTCTGATAGGCAGTGGCACTTTTCTCCTTCTATCTTCAGCCACTTCTGGAACGCTTCTGCAACATCTTTCACATTCTAATGAAGGAAAAGTTATTCAAATTAGATTGTAAAACAATAATCACAAAAGAAACAATAACACAATTAGGAAAACTAAAAAAAAAATCTGGGAATCATCGATAAGGGAACCAACTGTATTACATTTTACCAAATTTATCTTAACAGCCAAAAAAATCTCAAATTTTTAACACTGTCCAAATTAACTTCTTGTTAAACTGTAACACTTTCCCACACAGAGACTGTTAAGGTTTCACAGGCTGTCCTTTGGATTACAAAAATTATCTCCATATATAACTTTTCAATTTTCCTCTTCATATGGCAGAAAATGAGCTTCACTGAATTTTAAGGTTGAAAACACTTAAATTTC
The DNA here is from genome assembly GCF_028878055.3 of Symphalangus syndactylus. Lineage (NCBI taxonomy): Eukaryota > Metazoa > Chordata > Mammalia > Primates > Hylobatidae > Symphalangus > Symphalangus syndactylus. The sequence goes on from NC_072425.2 coordinate 108,677,121, forward strand.
TATATAAATTATGTATAAATCTTACTCAGCCAATTTGTGGGATAGTGAAAAATGCAGTAAATTTTGCCCAAACAAGAACTGCAGAAGAGGCGTTAAAATGCAGTAAAGGAAAAGTGAAACTGCTCAGTACTTTATGAGGACATCACAGAAAAGACTTAAAATGTAAACATACAGGAATACACAATTCAATGATACTCAGATCATCACAGAAAAGTACTAAAACTGATTATACACAGAACAATACAGTGATTATTCTACCATTTAAGACCATTAAATTTCTTTCTGCTATACAGAATTTAAGTCTGAAAACATCAAATGTTTATGCATACTATGTCTGGAAAGAGGTTATGATAATCATCACATGGGCAATGTGATTGCTAATTTATTTACTACTGAAGCAATGGGAAGTGGGTGGGGGAAGGTCACAGAAACAAACACTGGACATGAAGTTCAAAATACCATATTTGCCTACAACTAGTTACGTAATTTTAAGCAAGTTATTCATCCCCTAAAAGCCTCAGATTCCCATCTGTACAGCATGGAAAATGACCATTTCTTAGGTATGGCTATGAGGATTGTTAAGAGTTACTTAAAGTACCTACTACAGTCCTCAGTTAATGAGTCCAATAAATGCTAGTTTCATTCTATTCCAATAAACGTTGTTTCTGGATCTATTCTTGAGCTATGATGAAAATTAGTGACGAAGAAAACAGCATATGCAAAGGCAGGTATGAAAAAAAGGCCTACACAAGGAACAGTTAAGTATGAACAGAGTTCAGAGTCTCTAGCATTAGACTAACAAGAGATAAAAGAAAAAATAGGTTGGGACCAGATAAGGAACTTACACTTTAACCTGAAAAGAACAGATAATTAAAGGCTTTTATGCAGGGCAATGATATAATTATTTCATGCTTTAGAAAATTATTGTGACGATGTAGAAGATAGAATAGAGGGAGGAAAACTTAGAGGCAGAGAATACAACAGTCTTTCATGTTAATCTATTAATTCAGTGGGAGGCTGGACACTAAAACATAGCTTTAAAAAACAGGTGAAGGGTGTGGTGGCACGTGCCTATAATCCCAGTTACTCGGGAGGGTGAGGCAGGAGGATCACTTGAACCCAGGAGTTTGAAACCAGTTTGGGAAACATAGCCAGATCTCATCTTAAAACAAACAACATCAATAACAACAACAAACACAGGTGAAAATAATATGCACAGTGCTCAACACAGGCTTTGTATAGGGTAGTTCTCAACCTTGGCTGTATATTATAATAACCCGGGGAACTTCAGAGTCCTATTGACCCAACTACATCTCATAACAAAAATCAGAGTCTCTAGGGGAAGCACCCAGGCATGGGTATTTAAGCTCTTTATGTGATTTTCAATGTGCAGACACCACTGTATAAAAGGCTTCTGGAGCCCTGCAGCTAAATATCAGGGTAAGATGTCTGCCAAGCCTATTCTGGAAGTAGGCATTAACTACCTACTTACTATATAGCAGCACATTTTCTGGCCCACTACTATATGTAATGAGGTCACCATTTGGGCTTTTTAAGGGTTATTATTGATTTTTTTATTTTAAATATGCAAACATATACATACAGTAGAACATTTTGAATATATGAACAAAGGGAAAGAATTTAAAAGCTCATGGTTTACCTCACGGTTTACTGCAAGAAAACCACTGGTGGCATTTTGATACATAACCACCCTATTTAAATGTGTATATGTGTGTTTGTGTGTATAAAATATGTATGCATATACACAACATAAACATGTATACATTAATTGGATCATATGAAATAGTTTTTTATTTAATTTTTTCACAGGGTTGCTAAACCTTTAGCCTAAAATATTATACTTTTATTGTTTCATCTTGAAAAAGAGGAGCAAATCCTTCTCTCCCATACTATACACAATATACTACAGCTACTATTTGGAAACTTTCAGTTGTCTTGGTCCTTGATAGAATACAACCCAAATTACAAACATTTTCAAAGTTCTGGATTAGATTAATAAATAGCACATTTTCTGAGATTTACATTACTACTTTAGTGAAATATTCTATAAGAAAAATAATTTGTATCTAAGAAGTAAAAAAAAGAAATATCTAAGAAAGTAATGTTATCATGGGGTACTCATTTAAAGCAACAAGTTTTTAAAAAAAATCAATAATACTCTAAATGTGCATTAAATATTACTGTTACTCTGTTGAAAAGGATAATGGCATTGAGAAGTCATTTTGTGGCTTTCAGTTATTTTCATATCTGTTTCATTTTAAAATTTTGATCGATGAGCCTGAAAGTCACTAAGAAATGCATCATCTAAACGGTCACAGCTCAATTCCCCTCAGATTTATCTTCACAAACCTTGCCTAGAAATTTGCCACATGTATCCTTTTGCTTTTCCCTAGCCACAGCTATTATTGCCTGAGGTGATTGTTCCCTCTTTATTTGAATCAAAACCTTAAGTAATATTTCTGGAACTCCAAAATATGTCTATGTATAGAGCTTCATGAGGCAAGCACTGGAGTACCAAAGAGGCGAAAACAATTCCTTATTTTGGGCTTCCAATTCTTTACAGGAAAACCTGGGCAAGGTTTCATCATCTTTGAGTAGTAAAGCACAGCACTTAATAAGTATTTAATGAGAAGAAGAAAAATGTAGCCTGGGTCGGGCGTGGTAGCTTACGCCTGTAATCCCAGCACTTTGGGAGCCTGAGGCAGGTAGACCATGAGGTCAGGTGTTCAAGACCAGCCTGGCCAACAAAATGAAACACCGTCTCTACTAAAAATACAAAAAAATTAGCCGGGCGTGGTGGCGGGCGCCTGTAATACCAGCTACTCAGGAGGCTGTGGCAGGAGAATCAGTTGAACCTGCGAGGCGGAGCTTGCAGTGAGCCGAGATCACACCACTGCGCTCCAGCCCAGGCCACAGTGTGAGACTCTGTCTCAAAAAAAAAAAAAAAAGAAAAGAAAAAAGAAAAATGTAGCCTGTTGATGGACTCCAGAAAGCTTTACTTAGTTTCTGATTAACTTTTAATTGTGAATGTCTTTGTAACTCTAGCTTTCTTTTTTAAAATTTTTACTTTCATGGATACATAGTAGGTGTATATATTTAGGGAGTACATGAGATATTTTGAAACAGGCATGCAATGCATAATAATCACACCAGGGTAAATGGGGTATCCACCACCTCAAGCATTTGTCCTTGTGTTACAAACAAACCAATTATACTCTTTTTTTTTTTTTTTTGAGACGGGATCTCGCTCTGTTGCCCAAATTGGAGTGGAGCAATATGATCTCAGCTCACTGCAACCTCTGCCCCCCAAGTTCAAGCGATTCTCATGCCTCAGACTCCCAAGTAGCTGGAACTACAGGCATACGCCACCACAACCTTCTAATTTTTGTATTTTTAGTAGAGGCGGGGTTTCGCCATTTTGGCCAGGCTGGTCTCGAACTACTGACTTCAGGTGATCTGCCCACCTCGGCCTCCCAAAGTGCTGAGATTACAGGTGTGAGCCACTGCGCCCAACCCAATTATATTCTTCTAGTTATTTTAAAATGTACAATAAATTCTATAATCACTCCTCTGTGATAGCAACATCTTAGTCATTCTTTCTATTTTTTTTTTGTACCCATCAAACATCCCCAGTTCCCCCTCACCCTGCAACAACCCTTCTCAGCCTCTGGTAACCATTCTTCTACTTTCTATCTCCATAGCTTCAATTATTTTAACTTTCAACTCCCACAAATAAGTGTATAATTCTAGCTTCAAATCTGTCTCCCAACTGCACCATTCATAGGTTAATAATCTATAACAAAAACTCAACGGTACTTAAATTAACAAACTACTCCCAGAAATCTTTTACAGAAGATAAAGTTCTTCACAAATAAATAACCAAATCCTAATTCAACTATTCCCATAAAAGTATTTTTAGTAAAAATAGTAACTATATAAAAGTATATAACTGATTCCCATTCTTAATTTTAACTGGATATAGGTCACACACACACACTCATACTCAATTCAGTCTTCTGCAGTTATCTGCACTATTGATAATAACAACCTTAAATCTACAACTAAACTCTTTAGCCAGTAGAGAAACAAGCATAAAGTTCATTCAGGCAGCAGGTCCCAATACACACACACACACACACACACACACACACACAGACACACACACACACTTTCATACACATACTCAATTTAGTCTTCTGCAATTATCTGCACTACTGATAACAACAACCTTAAATCTACAACTAAATGCTTTAGCCAGTAGAGAAACAGGCAGGAAGTTCATTCAGGCAGCAGGTCCCAACACAACCCCATCCCACTCCAGGTTGAAATCAAACAGGTGAGTTTCTAAGATTCCAGAAAGCTCAAATTCCAAAGAAATGCTCTAATGGTTACTGTAATAATACTTCAAGAAAAGGAGAGGATGGGCTGGGCACAGTGGCTTACGTCTGTAATTCCAGAACTTTGGGAGGCTGAGGCAGGAGGATCGCTTGAGCCCAGGAGTTCAAGACCAGCCTGGCCAACATGGCGAAACTCTGTCTCTACAAAAAATACAAAAATTAACCAGGTGTGGTGGTGTGCCTCTGTAGTCCCAGCTACTTGAGAAGCTGAGGTGGAAGAATGGCTTGAGCCCAGGAGGCGGAAGTTGCAGTGAGCCGAGATAGTGCTACCCAACTCCAGCCTGGGTGATAGAGCCAGACTTAACTCTCAAAGGATAAGGTAAAGAAAGAAAACAAGACAGCAGAAAAAAGAAAAGTCAGCGGACAAAAAGCATGTGGACAAATAAAATACTAAGCTCTCAACCTGTTCATTCCCCTAGTCAACATGCATTTATTGACCAATGGTAATTTTGTCCCTGTGCATCAGAATCACCTGAGGAGATGATTTCAACTGGTCTTAAGGGGGACAAGGCCAGAGTGGGAAATTTAAAAGCTTCCCAGCTGATTATAATGCATGTCAGAGTTTAGAACCATGGACTAATTTTGAAACTATGCTAAGCCAAAAGTAGCGGCCAGAAATGTGATGGTGAGGAGCAGTGTGGTAGGAGTCAGCTTGTTATCTAGTTTACCAAGTAACTTAACCTCTTTGAGATGTTTCCTCAACTGTAAACCAGCAGTATTAATATCTACTTTCTTCAGTCAACAAATACAAATGAACAAATGGATAAAAATCACTACATTTATGGAGTTTGTTTCAGTGGGGATACATAGATGAACACTGTAAGGCTTTGATTTATTCTGTGTGCAGGTTTTTGAGCTTGATCTTTCTTAGCTCTTGCTTAACATTTTAAGCAAAATGCACTTAAGATTTATCCATGTTGATACATAAATCAATAGTTCAACCCTTATTATTACTGAATAGTATTCCACTGTATGGGTATACCACTACTTGTTTAATCATTCACTTACTGAAGGACAACTTGGTTGTTTCCAGTTGGGGCAATTATTATTAAGGCTGCCATAACATTCATATATAGGCTTTAAATGAACGTAAGTTTTAATTTCTCGAGTAAATATCCAAGAGTGGAACTGCTGGGATATGTACTAAGTCATATGTTTAACTTTATAAGAAACCACCAAATTGGTTTTCAGAGCAAATGTACCAGGATTCAGAGCATTCAGAGTTATTCTGAACCCTGGTCAGCATTTGGAATTGTCAGTTTCTAGTTAGTGAGATTTTTTTTTTTCTTTTTTGGTAGCCATTATAATGGATGTGTAGTAGTATTGTACAATGGTTTTCGTTTTCATTTCCCTAATGATGAATGATGTTGAACATGCTTTCATGCTTATTTGCCATGCATACACCTTGATTTGTGAAGTGTCTGTTTAAATAAATCTTTCGCCCGTTTTTAAGATGAAATATTATTGAATTTGAGATCCACATAGATGCTACAAAAAGTCCTTTGTTAGAAATGTAATTTGCAAATATTTCACTTTGAGCAAATTTGTATATAAGGTATTTTGCATATAGACATCCAATAGTTCCAGCACCGTTTGTTGAAAAGATTGTCCTTTCTGCATTGAGTTCCCTTTGTATCTTCGTAAAAAGCCAATTGACTGTGAATACTATATTGTCCTGATTACTGGGAGAACAAACATTTTAACAATATTAAGTCTCCTAATCCATGAACATGGGATTTCTATTTATGTCTTCTGTAACTGATTTTCAATGAGAGTTTTGTAGTTTGCATCATACAAATGGTACACATATTTGTCAGATTTATACCTAAGTATCTCTTTTTTGGGGGTGCTATTATGAATGGTGCTTTAGAAAATGTCAAATACCAAGTGTTCATATCTGGAATATAGAAATACAACTGAATTTGTATATTGGCCCCGTATTCTGCAAATGCGATAAATTCATTTATTAGTTCTAGGTTTTTTTTTTTCATGGATTTTTTGGGATTGTCTAAAGTAGATTTGTATTATCCATGAATGGTGGCAGTTTTTTTTTTTTTTTTTGAGACGGAGTCTTGCTCTGTCGCCCAGGCTGGAGTGCAGTGGCACAATCTCAGCTCACTGCAAGCTCCACTTCCCAGGTTCCAGCCATTCTCCTGCCTCAGCCTCCCGAGTAGCTGTGACTACAGGCACACACCGCCACACCTGGTTAATTTTTTTGTATTTTTAGTAGAGATGGGATTTCACCATGTTAGCCAGGATGGTCTCGATCTCTTGACCTCATGATCTGCCCACCCAGGCCTCCCAAAGTGCTGGGATTACAGGCGTGAGCCACCACGCCTGGCCTTTTTTTTCCTTTTATATTTTCATGTCTTCAATTTATTTTTCTTGCCTTACTGCACTAGATAGATGAATTTTAAAATTTGTGGACAGAAGTTTGAGAAGAAACATGATATTTGCATGGACTCAAAGCATCTCCCCCAAGATATTTCATAATTAGAATGTAAAAAACAGTAATTCACAGTGGAGAAGCACAGGAGATAATACTCTGACCAGGAAACACTACCTGTAACCTACTGACATCCTGTACCCCAACCTGATGCACTAAAAAAGGCACGTAAGTTCTGTAGTACTCTTGTGAAAAAATTTATAACATCAACCTAATATGAGAAAATATCACAGAAACTCAAGTTGAGAGATGTTCTACAAATAACTGGCTAGTTGTCAAGGCCATCAAAACAAGAAAAGACAGCACAACTGTTCGCAGTTTAAAGGAAACTAAGGAGAATGAAAACTAAATGCCATATAGGGCCCTAGACTGGATTCTGAAATGGATAAAATGGCATTAATGGAAAACTGGTGAAATCTAAACACAGTAAATAGTTTAGTTAGTAGTACTGTACCAATGTTAATTTCTTACTTTTGATAACTATAGTTATGCAAGGTGTTAACATTAGGGTGAAAGGCATACAGAAACTCTCTGTACTATTTTTGCAACCTTTCCATAAGTCTAAAATTACTTAAAAATAAAAAGGTGAAAAAAACTCTGGCCGGGCGCGGTGGCTCACGCTTGTAATCCCAGCACTTTGGGAGGCTGAGGCGGGCGGATCACGAGGTCAGGAGATCGAGACCACGGTGAAACCCCATCTCTACTAAAAATACAAAAAATATTGGCCGGGCGTGGTGGCGGGCGCCTGTAGTCCCAGCTACTCGGAGAGGCTGAGGCAGGAGAATGGCGTGAACCCGGGAGGCGGAGCTTGCAGTGAGCCGAGATCGCGCCACTGCACTCCAGCCTGGGTGACAGAGCGAGACTCCGTCAAAAAAAAAAAAAAAAAAATTCTAGCTCCTGTGTTTGGGAAGAGACTGTAGGAAGGCATGAATAGAAACAGGAAGACCAATTTGCAGGTTACTAGGGTAAACCAGGCAACAGCTGATAGGTTTTTGTCCCAGGACTGTAGCAACAGAGATGTTGAGAAGTTGTTTGGATTCTGGATATATTCTAAATAGTATTTTCTCAAAGAAACCCTTAAAGACGTACACATAGCAGTATGGGTTATTAATCACCCAATAAAATAAAGCAACAAATGGAATAAAATAAGGATAATAAGCCGAGCGCGGTGGCTCACGCCTATAATCCCAGCACTTTGGGAGGCTGAGGCAGGCAGATCACCTGAGGTCAGGAGTTCGAGACCAGCCTGACCAACATGGTGAAACCCCATCTCTACTAAAAATACAAAATTAGCTGGGCATGGTGGTGCATGCCTGTAATCCCAGCTACTTGGAAAGCTGAGGCAGGAGAATCAATTAAACCTAGGAGGCAGAAGTTGCAATGAGCTGCCACTGTGCCACTGCACTCCGGCCTGGGCAACAAGAGTGAAACTCCACCTCAAAAAAAAAAAAAAAAAAAAAGGATAATATCCTAAATTCACAAACCCTTGAAGGACCAGTTGTCCTCTAGAAAATAAATAGAAAGGCCACTCCAAGAAAAATCAATGCTATTTACTATGATTTTTGGCAGCAAACATCTAACCTCTCTATGCAATCTCGTAAATCAAATTATTAAGCTGGGCCACATGTAAATCACAAGGTCCACTGGTCCCTCTACACTAGATTTCCCTGATGGTGAGAAGAGACAAAGGAAGCGGGGGAAAGGTTTAAAACAGCTGCTGGAATCTAGGTTCAATATGCATACCTTCTACTAAAAGGTACACATGCTGGTAATCAGGTCCAACATTAAAATACCTCATTTGGAGAGAAATAAGGAGAATGGCCTCTATTAGGGCACGGGGTATTACAGTCAGCTTCAGGGATACCAGGGTTCAAGATCCGACTATATTTAAGTTATAGGTGAAGGGGCAGTAGTAGTCATTAAATTATCTTCTATAAAATCTCCAATGGTTTCCTATAGGTGACAGGATAAAGGCAAACTTAGGAATTGCATAACTAAGGCTACATCATCAAAGTGTTTTTAAGCACAATGAGTTTGCCTAAAGCTGGGGATCTGTACAGGGAATAAGCAGAGGTAAAGCTGTATAGCTAGGTAGGACTGAACCCTCTGATTCCTACCCTAAGAGTTTGGCTTCAGCTTTAACATCTTCAACTTAATTTTAGGTCATCATAGTTTTTAGTGATAGTTCCTATTTCTGAAATGGTAGCTCATCTATTATTTTGTCTACTCTGAACTTGGCCAGTGTAATTCAGTGTTATGTATAGATCTTGTTTCCTATGACAGAATAATTAATGCAACATAGTTCAGTGAGTTGAAAGAGCATTTAAGATAGAGCTAGTCTAGAACTTGGCAAGTCTTTTAATGAAAACTGAGGGTTTCTCATCTAGAAAATAATATTCATTTTAGAAGGCTATTGTAAAGATTAAATTTGATAGTGCACAGAGTTTCATAATTCGTAAGAAATTATCTAACATAACGTATCTTCCATTTAAGACTAGAAAGTCCACCAATATAAAAACATGCCTTATACTTTTCTATATGAAAAATGTTTATAGTATAAAATTTGTGTGAATTTAAAAAATCATAGGACTAGAAAGAACTACGTTTAAATCTACCCAGCCTAGGCCGGACACAGTGGCTCACGCCTGTAATCCTAGCACTTTGGGAGGCCGAGGTGGGTAGATCACTTGAGGTCAGGAGTTCGAGATCAGCCTGGCCAACATGGTGAAACCCCATCTACTAAAAATACAAAAATTAGTGGGAAATCGTTTGAACCCAGGAGGCAGAGGTTGCAGTGAGCTGAGATAGTGCCACTGCACTCCAGCCTGGGCAACAGAGCGAGGCTCTGTCTCAAAAAAAAAAAAAAAAAAAAAAAAAATCTACCTAGCCTCTACTCCAAGATTTAACCATAAAAGCTCCACTCATAAAACCTCCAAACATTCACGGATTGTTCTAAGTAAATAATTAACTTCTATGCTAGATACCTAAAAAGCTTATCCTAAATTTCGCTACAGAATGTCATTGAATAAAATAAAAACAATGTCCTAAATTCACAAACCCTTGAAGAATCAGTTGTTCACTGGAAAATGAATAGAAAGGCCATTCCAAGAAAAATCAATGCTATTCACTACTATTTTGGGTACCAAACATCTAACCTCTATGCAATCACTTACAAATTATTAAGCTGGGCCATGAGTAAATCACAAGTCCCATTTAGGACAATACATTATGTACTTCTCTATGTGAAAAAAGAAAAGAAAAGAAAGAAGGAACAAACGAATGAATGAAGAAAAGTAAAAGAAGGAACAAATGAAAAAAGAAAAGAAAATGCTAAGAAAATATGAATTTTTAAAAATTAAAATGACAATGTTAATTTCCCCCTTTTATTCTTTTAAGAACTGAGATGTCAAATATTGGCAAACTAGTTTTCAAGTCCATAAAGATTTAGGAAACAAACAATAACAATAAAAGCATTAGAAAGTATTACAGTAAGATGAAACTGGTGTAGTTCACTCAGAAAATGGACTTGCGATAAAAAGGCTGAATCTGATTGACCAACTGACAATAAAGAAGGCCTTTAGAAATGTAATGGCAATCAGAGCAGAGTCTACTAAGAAATTTTATTTTTTTTCTTTTTTATTATACTTTAGGGTTTTAGGGTACATGTGCACAATGTGCAGGTTTGTTACATATGTATCCATGTGCCATGTTGATTTCCTGTACCCATTAACTCGTCATTTAGCATTAGGTTTATCTCCTAATGCTGTCCCTCCCCCCTCCCCCCACCCCACAACAGTCCCCGGAGTGTGATGTTCCCCTTCCTGTGTCCATGAGTTCTCATTGTTCAATTCCCACCTATGAGTGAGAACATGCGGTGTTTGGTTTTTTGTCCTTGCGATAGTTTACTGAGAATGATGTTTTCCAGTTTCATCCATGTCCCTACAAAGGACACGAACTCATCATTTTTTATGGCTGCATAGTATTCCATGGTGTATATGTGCCACATTTTCTTAATCCAGTCTATCATTGTTGGACATTTGGGTTGGTTCCAAGTCTTTGCTATTGTGAATAGTGCCGCAATAAACATACATGTGCATGTGTCTTTATAGCAGCATGATTTATAGTCCTTTGGGTATATACCCAGTAATGGGATGGCTGGGTCAAATGGTATTTCTAGTTCGAGATCCCTGAGGAATCGCCAGACTGACTTCCACAATGGTTGAACTAGTTTACAGTCCCACCAACAGTGTAAAAGTGTTCCTATTTCTCCACATCCTCTCCAGCACCTGTTGTTTCCTGATTTTTTAATGATGGCCATTCTAACTGGTGTGAGATGGTATCTCACTGTGGTTTTGATTTGCATTTCTCTGATGGCCAGTGATGATGAGCATTTCTTCATGTGTTTTTTGGCTGCATAAATGTCTTCTTTTGAGAAGTGTCTGTTCATCTCCTCTGCCCACTTTTTGATGGGGTTGTTTGTTTTTTTCTTGTAAATTTGTTTGAGTTCATTGTAGATTCTGGACATTAGCCCTTTGTCAGATGAGTAGGTTGCAAAAATTTTCTCCCATTCTGTAGGTTGCCTGTTCACTCTGATGATAGTTTCTTTTGCTGTGCAGAAGCTCTTTAGTTTAATGAGATCCCATTTGTCGATTTTGGCTTTTGTTGCCATTGCTTTTGGTGTTTTAGACATGAAGTCCTTGCCCACGCCTATGTCCTGAATGGTATTGCCTAGGTTTTCTTGTAGGATTTTAATGGTTTTAGGTCTAACATATAAGTCTTTAATCCATCTTGAATTAATTTTTGTATAAGGTGTAAGGAAGGGATCCAGTTGCAGCTTTCTACATATGGCTAGCCAGTTTTCCCAGCACCATTTATTAAATAGGGAATCCTTTCCCCATTTCTTGTTTTTGTCAGGTTTGTCAAAGATCAGATAGTTGTAGCTATGCGGCATCATTTCTGAGGGCTCTGTTCTGTTCCATTGATCTATGTCTCTGTTGTGGTAACAGTACCATGCTGTTTTGGTTACTGTAGCCTTGTAGTAGAGTTTGAAGTCAGGTAGCGTGATGCCTCCAGCTTTGTTCTTTTGGCTTAGGATTGACTTGGCGATGCAGGCTCTTTTTTGGTTCCATATGAACTTTAAAGTAGTTTTTTCCAATTCTGTGAAGAAAGTCATTGGTAGCTTGATGGGGATGGCATTGAATCTATAAATTACCTTGGGCAGTATGGCCATTTTCACGATATTGATTCTTCCAACCCATGAGCATGGAATGTTCTTCCATTTGTTTGTATCCTCTTTTATTTCATTGAGCAGTGGTTTGTAGTTCTCCTTGAAGAGGTCTTTCACATCCCTTGTAAGTTGGATTCCTAGGTATTTTATTCTCTTTGAAGCAATTGTGAATGGGAGTTCACTCATGATTTGGCTCTCTGTTTGTCTGTTATTGGTGTACAAGAATACTTGTGATTTTTGTACATTAATTTTGTATCCTGAGACTTTGCTGAAGTTGCTGATCAGCTTAAGGAGATTTTGGGCTGAGACAATGGGGTTTTCTAGATATACAATCATGTCATCTGCAAACAGGGACAATTTGACTTCCTCTTTTCCTAATTGAATACCCTTTATTTCCTTCTCCTGCCTGATTGCTCTGGCCAGAACTTCCAGCACTATGTTGAATAGGAGCGGTGAGAGAGGGCATCCCTGTCTTGTGCCAGTTTTCAGAGGAAATGCTTCCAGTTTTTGCCCATTCAGTATGATATTGGCTGTGGGTTTGTCATAGATAGCTGTTATTATTTTGAGATATGTCCCATCAATACCTAATTTATTGAGAGTTTTTAGCATGAAGGGTTGTTGAATTTTGTCAAAGGCCTTTTCTGCATCTATTGAGATAATCATGTGGTTTTTGTCTTTGGTTCTGTTTATATGCTGGATTACATTTATTGATTTGCGTATGTTGAACCAGCCTTGCATCCCAGGGATGAAGCCCACTTGATCATGGTGGATAAGCTTTTTGATGTGCTGCTGGATTCGGTTTGCCAGTATTTTATTGAGGATTTTTGCATCAATGTTCATCAAGGATATTGGTCTGAAATTCTCTTTTTTGGTTAAGTCTCTGCCAGGTTTTGGTATCAGGACGATGCTGGCTTCGTAAAATGTGTTAGGGAGGATTCCCTCTTTTTCTATCGATTGGAATAGTTTCAGAAGGAATGGTACCAGTTCCTCCTTGTACCTCTGGTAGAATTCAGCTGTGAATCCATCAGGTCCTGGACTCTTTTTGGTTGGTAAGCTATTGATTATTGCCACAATTTCAGAACCCGTTATTGGTCTATTCAGAGATTCAACTTCTTCCTGGTTTAGTCTTGGGAGGGTGTATTTGTCGAGGAATTTATCCATTTCTTCTAGATTTTCTAGTTTATTTGCATAGAGGTGTTTGTAGTATTCTCTGATGGTAGATTGTATTTCTGTGGGATCGGTGGTGATATCCCCTTTTTTGTTTTTTATTGCATCTATTTGATTCTTCTCTCTTTTCTTCTTTATTAGTCTTGCTAGCGGTCCATCAATTTTGTTGATCTTTTCAAAAAACCAGCTCCTGGTTTCATTAATTTTTTGAAGGGTTTTTTGTGTCTCTATTTCCTTCAGTTCTGCTCTGATTTTAGTTATTTCTAGCCTTCTGCTAGCTTTTGAATGTGTTTGCTCTTGCTTTTCTAGTTCTTTTAATTGTGATGTTAGGGTGTCAATTTTGGATCTTTCCTGCTTTCTCTTGTGGGCATTTAGTGCTATAAATTTCCCTCTACACACTGCTTTGAACGTGTCCCAGAGATTCTGGTATGTTGTGTCTTTGTTCTCGTTGGTTTCAAAGAACATCTTTATTTCTGCCTTCATTTCATTATGTACCCAATAGTCATTCAGGAGCAGGTTGTTCAGTTTCCATGTAGTTGAGTGGTTTTGAGTGAGTTCCTTAATCCTGAGTTCTAGTTTGATTGCACTGTGGTCTGAGAGACAGTTTGTTATAATTTCTGTTCTTTTACATTTGCTGAGGAGAGCTTTACTTCCAACTATGTGGTCAATTTTGGAATAGGTGTGGTGTGGTGCTGAAAAAAATGTATATTCTGTTGACTTGGGGTGGAGAGTTCTGTAGATGTCTATTAGGTCCACTTTATGTAGAGCTGAGTTCAATTCCTGGATATCCTTGTTAACTTTCTGTCTCGTTGATCTGTCTAATGCTGACAGTGGGGTGTTAAAATCTCCCATTATTATTGTGTGGGAGTTTAAGTCCCTTTGTAGGTCACTGAGGACTTGCTTTATGAATCTGGGTGCTCCTGTGTTGGGTGCATATATATTTAGGATAGTTAGCTCTTCTTGTTGAATTGATCCCTTTACCATTATGTAATGGCCTTCTTTGTCTCTTTTGATCTTTGTTGGTTTAAAGTCTATTTTATCAGAGACTAGGATTGCAACCCCTGCCTTTTTTTGATTTCCAGTTGCTTGATAGATCTTCCTCCATCCCTTTATTTTGAGTCTATGTGTGTCTCTGCACGTGAGATGCATTTCCTGAATACAGCACACTGATGGGTCCTGACTCCTTATCCAGTTTGCCAGTCTGTGTCTTTTGATTGGAGCATTTAGCCCATTTACATTTAACGTTAATATTGTTATATGTGAATCTGATCCTGTCATTATGATGTTAGTTGGTTATTTTGCTCGTTAGTTGCTATAGTTTCTTCCTAGCCTCGATGGTCTTTACAATTTGGCATGTTTTTGCAGTGGCTGGTACTGGTTGTTCCTTTCCATGTTTAGTGCTTCCTTCAGGAGCTCTTTTAGGGCAGGCCTGGTGGTAACAAAATCACTCAGCATTTGCTTGTCTGTAAAGTATTTTATTTCTCCTTCACTTATGAAGCTTAGTTTGGCAGGATAGGAGATTCTGGGTTGAAAATTCTTTTCTTTAAGAATGTTGAATATCGGCCCCCACTCTCTTCTGGCTTGTAGAGTTTCTGCTGAGAGATCAGCTGTTAGTCTGATGGGCTTCCCTTTGTGGGTAACCCGACCTTTCTCTCTGGCTGCCCTTAACATTTTTTCCTTCATTTCCACTTTGGTGAATCTGACAATTATGTGTCTTGGAGTTGCCCTTCTCGAGAAGTATCTTTGTGGCGTTCTCTGTATTTCCTGAATCTGAATGCTGGCCTGCCTTGCTAGATTGGGGAAGTTCTCCTGGATAATATCTTGCAGAGTGTTTTCCAACTTGGTTCCATTCTCCCCATCATTTTCAGGTACACCAATCAGACGTAGGTTTGGTCTTTTCACATAGTCCCAAATTTCTTGGAGGCTTTGTTCATTTCTTTTTATTCTTTTTTCTCTAAACTTCCCTTCTCTCTTCATTTCATTCATTTCATCTTCCATCAGCGATACCCTTTCTTCCAGTTGATCGCATCTGCTACTGAGGCTTCTGCAATCTTCGCTTAGTTCTCGAAACTTGGCTTTCAGCTCCATCAGCTCCTTGAAGCCCATCTCTCCATTGGTTATTCTAGTTATCCATTCTTCTAATTTTTTTTCAAAGTTTTTAACTTCTTTGCTATTGTTTTGAATTTCCTCTCGTAGCTCAGAGTAGTTTGATCGTCTGAAGCCTTCTTCTCTCAACTCATCAAAGTCATCCTCCATCCAGCTTTGTTCCATTGCTGGTGAGGAACTGCGTTCTTTTGGAGGATGAGAGGTGCTCTGTTTTTTAGAGTTTCCAGTTTTTGTGCTCTGTTTTTTCCCCATCTTTGTGGTTTTATCTACTTTTTGTCTTTGATGATGGTGATGTACAGATGGGTTTTTGGTGTGGATGTCCTTTCTGTTTGTTAGTTTTCCTTCTACCAGACAGGACCCTCAGCTGCAGGTCTGTTGGAGTTTACTAGAGGTCCACTCCAGACCCTGTTTGGCTGGGTGTCAGCAGCGGTGGCTGCAGAGCAGCGGATTTTCGTGAGATCACAAATTCAGCTGTCTGATAGTTCCTCTGAAAGTTCTGTCTCAGAGGAGTACCCGGTTGAATGAGGTGCCAGTCTGTCCCTACTGGGGGGGTGCCTCCCAGTTAGGCTGCTCAGGGGTGAGGGACCCACTTTAGGAGGCAGTCTGTCCGTTCTCAGATCTCCAGCTGCATGCTGGGGGAACCACTACTCTCTTCAAAGCTGTCAGTCAGACAGGGACATTTAAGTCTGTGGAGGTTCTTGCTGAGTTTTTGTTTGTCTGTGCCCTGCCCCCAGAGGTGGAGCCTACAGAGGCAGGCAGGCCTCCTTGAGCTGTGGTGGGCTCCACCCAGTTCGAGCTTCCTGGCTGCTTTGTTTACCTAAGCAAGCCTGGGCAATGGCGGGCGCCCCTCCCCCAGCCTCGCTGCCGCCTTGCAGCTTGATCTCAGACTGCTGTGCTAGCAATCAGCGAGACTCCGTGGGCATAGAACCCTCCGAGCCAGGTGCGGGACACAATCTCCTAGTGTGCCGTTTTCCAGGCCCGCTGGAAAAGCGCAGTATTAGGATGGGACTGACCCGATATTCCAGGTGCCGTCTGTTTCCCCTTTCTTTGACTAGGAAAGGGAACTCCCTGACCCCTTGCGCTTCCCGAGTGAGGCAATGCCTCGCCCTGCTTCGGCTCGTGCACAGTGCGCTTCACCGACTGTCCTGCACCCACTGTTAGGCACTCCCTAGTGAGATGAAACCGGTACCTCAAGCAGAATTGCAGAAATCACCGGTCTTCTGTGTCGCTGGGGCTGGGAGCTGGAGATGGGAGCTGTTCCTATTCGGCCATCTTGGCTCCACCCTCTACTAAGAAATTTTATGTTCCCCATAGGTAACACACTGTAGCCTCTGTTCCTTATGCATCCTGACTCCCCAATATATGCCTCATTATCTTCATCCTATTACTAAAACAGATTGTTAAAATCTAAGGTATTCTATGCGTTGTTATAAACAAAAAAACTCTGCTTGAGTGCAAACATTAATGAACATAACTTAAGGTATAGTTTAAATGTCACAAACGTTATATTGAAATGTTAACTTGTATTCATCTAAAGTAAAGAATAAGGAAAAGTGGCCGGGTGCAGTGGCTCATGTCTGTAATCCCAGCACTTTGGGAGGCCGAGGAGGGCAGATCACGAGGTCAGGAGATGGAGACCAGCCTGGCCAACATGATGAAACCCCGTCTCTACTAAAAATACAAAAATTAGCTGTGCCTGGTGGCACATGCCTATAGCCTCAGCTACTCAGGAAGCGGAGGCAGGAGGATCACTTGAGCCAGAGAGACGGAGGTTGCAGTGAGCCAAGATTGCGCCACTGCACTCCAGCCTGGGAAACAGAGTGAGACCCAGTCTCAAAATAAAATAAAATAAAAATAAAATATAAACACTGTACACTTAGGCCACATTAAATTTAAAAAATAAAATAATTGCACAATGATGCTACGAGGTCACTAGGTGATAGGCATTTTTTCAGTTCCATTTATAATCTTATGGGACCATTGTGGTAGATCAAAATATTGTTATGTGGCACATGACTGTACTAACTGAAGGGGACACAGAATTCCTAAGTACAAAACCAGGAGCAAGAGATAGACCTTATACTGGGAGTATGTGCAAAACACACACACCTTTGGCAGGGAGCAAAGAGATCTTAGTCTGAAATGTTGCTAAAAATGAAGTCTGATTTAGGAAATTTGGGGCTTAGCTTACCAAACTGCATATTAAGTTGAAGTCCAATGTGGCTTTACTCTGGAAGAAGTTCATGAATACCCAGTTTGCAGGAAAACTTCCAAGTATTAGAGGGTAGTGAAAATTACCTGAGCTGAGAAAAATCTTTTAACCGAGAAAGCTACTTCCCTATAATATAAATTCCAGAATTAAAATTCTGTTATTCTAGTATCTTAATATGGCAGCATTCCAAATTTTCTGTTATTCTAGTATCTTAATATGGCAGCATTCCAAATTTTCTGTTATTCTAGTATCTTAACATGGCAGCATTCCAAATAAAATGGCTACATAAACACAAAAGTATTATCATGAGAGTAATAAAAATATCTATGGCAGTTTCGCTGTCTGAGGTTTCTCAGTAAGCAAGGAGATAATACAACATATTCTGGCTCCTCTTAGATATCTTTTAGATCTACATAGCTTACACAGTGTAAAAAAGGATACTGTAGTTAGAGAAAAAATGAAAATAGCTGCAAAAGCTATATTCAAAAGCCTGCC
Source organism: Symphalangus syndactylus (assembly GCF_028878055.3). Classification (NCBI taxonomy): domain Eukaryota; kingdom Metazoa; phylum Chordata; class Mammalia; order Primates; family Hylobatidae; genus Symphalangus; species Symphalangus syndactylus. The sequence continues at coordinate 108,695,192 of NC_072425.2, forward strand.
TCTTTTTGCCAAACTGGCAAATGAACACTGAAAATAGCTAGCATGAGGTCTACAAGCAGAAAACTGTCGAAACTTGGAATACAACTACTGTATGAAACATCACTCTTACTTCCCATGAAAACACAATTACCTATAATGATCACAGCTCTCTAAATAAGTAAATTTTCAGATAGCTGAAAATTTTCATAGGCAGTATTCAGCTTTTATACATTTGACTTTTCAACTACTCAAAATGTTGTGTTATACTTTAACTTCCCCTTCACAACTATTTTTCAAACTTTGAATTCAGGATTTTATACAGTGACTGAAAAATAAACATTTCAAGCTCTTACACTGTGGTGCTGTTGGCAAATAGTGTAATTTTAGTAACTTTGGCATCTCTATTCAGTGTTGGCTTTCATAATTTTTGAATAATGTATTGTCCTTAATGCAAAAATATAAGTGAAAATGTTAAACTAGAAGGGTTTATCTTGGAATTAGGAAGCCAAGGTCTCAAAGCTGATGCATCTAAGACAGACACAAAAATTACTTATGCTGGCCAGGCATGGTGGCTCATGCCTGTAATCTCAGCATTTTGGGAGGCAGAGGTAGGTGGACTGCTTGGCAAGACCAGCCTGGGTAACAGGGCGAAACCCTGTCTCTACTAAAAATACAAAAAAATAGCCAAGCATGGTGGCACATGCCTGTAATGCCAGCTACTTGGGAGGCTGAGGTGAGAGGATCACTTGAGCCTGGGGAGTGGTGGGTGTGGTGTACCTAGATGGCGCCACTCAACTCCAGCCTGGGTGACAGAGACCCTGTCTCAAAAAAGAGAGAAAGAAAAAAAAATTACTTATGCCCCAAAAGGTGAACTTTTAGCCTCAACTGAGGCCCCATAAACCTAAATCAATCATATTTTCTATTAAAGAAAAAAAATAAAAATTACACACTATGTATGGAAGTTTAGAAATCTATAGTCAAATATCTTTTGAAATAATTTTTACTGCTTTTAAGCAGTGTTAAATGCTTAAAAATTTTTTTTAAAGTGAATTCTATGTTTACACTTTGGGGAATTGATTTCTCTCTAATATATCTTTAATAATTATGTACATATAAAATTAGTACAAGTTTACAAAATAATATTAAAAGACAACAATTCCCTTTCTCAAACTTATTACAAAGAACAACTACAAATTGCTACAGTACAGAACTGTTTAGATTACATTCACTGGAAAAGAACTCACTCCACCACCGTTTCAAAGTCATTGAGTCTTCCTAATTTTGCTGTGTCCTCCACCATTAGGTACTCTTTATCACCCATTATTATTACTACCGGGGGAAAATCTAGAGGTATTATATTGTGTCAGAGTACAAAACTATTTCACTCCTAGGAACTCTCCTTTTTTCTTCTTCATTGTCCTGCTGAACCTAAATGAATTTATTAAGTTAAACTAAGTTTATTCAATATTACAATTTCAGCCCCATTTTTCTGAGGATGTTCTACTTTATTATATGGAAAAGAGTTAACATAGCAGGCTTCAGATGGCTGTCCTTAGAAAAGCTTCTTGCAAGGTTGATCCATGGCTGGTGTCTGGGAACTTGGATTTCAGGTGGGTTCCCAACACCCTAACTGATAGGAGTCCTTCAAAGTGCCAAAATTGTTTGTATAAATAATGTGGTATATGCTAATCACCTGCTTTTCTTCAGAAAGTCTGGAATATTGGTACCTGCTAGTTAGAAGGTACCTATGTGACCAGCTGTCAATCAAAACCTTGGACACCGAGTCTCTAAAGAACTTCTTTGGCAGATTACATTTCATACACATTGTCATAATTCAATGCTGGAGAAATTATGTAAATTACATACATATTGTATGATTCCATGGGAAGAAGACTCTTGGAAGCTTGTGCCTGGTTTCCTCTGGGCTTCACTCCATGAACCCTTTCCCTTTGCTGATTTTGCTTCGAATCCTTTTCCTGTAAGTTTAGCTTTGAACTATATGCTGAGTCCTGTGAGTTCCCTAAGGGAATCACTGAACCTGGCAGGGTCTTGAGGACACCTGAAAAAAGTGGTGTCAGAAGTGGGATTTACCAGACCATCTCACTAAAATATGGCAAATGCACTGTTTGGGAAAAGAAAGAATGAATAGGTAGAGTATCACAAACCTTTGATGCCTGGGCAGCTATGGAATTATTCATAATATGAAACAGTAGGTAAGCTGCTTTTTGTTATGAGAGATAAAAGTTGTCAGCGAGATTTAAGAATGATAGATCCAATGCTGGGAGAGTTCATCTGCTGATCCCCTGGCTGCTTTGGCAATTTTGGCTAAAGTTGGGGGTTGGGGGATACATCCAAGGTGATGTCTTTTGTTTTTGTTCTTTCCTGAGACAGGAGGAGAAAGAGTCCAAATATTACTAAAAGTGAGCACTGAGTGGGCACAAAGTGTTAAAAGTTTACACTGCTTTCTCTTCCAAGTGCCAGGGATAAAGGTTAAATCAACTCCCAAGGCTGGAGTAAAGCTTTAGATAAACTCAGAGGAAAAAAAGAGGGGGGTGCCCTCCAAACGTTTGTTAAGCCTAGCTGCTGCTGCACCAACCCCATCACCCTTGCATTCCATCCAAGATCTACACAAATCCTCCCACCCCCACCACTGTAATATGAACCTGTAAATGAGAAATTTACTGCTAGGAGTTTAAATAAACGTGTAATTATTATAAGGAAAAAGGAAATTTTCACAAAATCATTTTGTATTTTGTGGGCATTGCATCTGGATGTATGATAAAAGTGATATAAAATGTTATATGCTTGTAATTTCATAAACGCTAGAGGGACCATCCCAATCAGGAAAGCTGAAAAGAAGAACCATTAATGGGACAAAACTCCCTTGCTTTCTGCTGCTGGTGAGCAGAACACTTTGAATATCAGAAACAGAGTAAGTCTTCATAGCTGATGATTTTTGCATACTAGAATGTCTGCAGTTAAAGAGAAGCAATTTCTAGATGTAGATACACATTTAGTTTTAAAAACCAGTTTTTATTTACTAATGAGCTCTTATAAAATCAGATTCTGACCCTTAGAGGCTGACAATTTTTCACCCTGATGTGTGTGTGTGTGTGTGTGTGTGTGTGTGTGTGTGTGTGTGTGTGTTTGAGTGGGTCGATTTGGACTCTAAGGTTGCCACGATAAAAAAGGCTTAAGAAAAAGCCTTGTTTGTCACTTGGACATGGAACACAGCTGTCTGGTTTTACAGAGTCTCAGCTTTCTTGCTGCAAAGACTAACTGGAAGCTTTTTGGAAATGTTAAATTCACAGGTCCTAATTACCTGGGCCTATTAGCTAAAACCTCATGCTGTCTGATATGGGCTGTTTCAGCCTCTCAGCATGAGCTCTGCTGAACTAAAAGCAGGAACAGGCTCAATGAACAGAACTGTGACTCTGGGACTGCTGCAAATTTAGGACACCCCTCTGTGGGCCCTAAACTATGAAAACCATCAATAGATGCCAGCTGGATTCTCTGGGTCACATCCAAATGCCCACAGGAAAGGACTTGTTCTCTGATGGGACAATCTAAAATTGAGCTGCTGATCGACTCTGTATTTCTGATTAAGTGGCTAATTGCGTTCTTAATTTGTGATTCCTGCCAAAAGCTACAAGTTGGCGCACATCACAAGAAGTATGATCCCTCCACACCTATTCCTGACAGACTGGATTCTGGACTCCTTTTAGGGCAGGGGTCCCCAATCCCCAGGCCGTAGCCTGGTACCTGTCCATGGCCTGTTAGGAACCAGGCCACACAGCAGGAGGTGAGCAGCAGGCAAGTGAGCATTACCCCCTGAGTTCTGCCTCCTGTCAGATCAGTGCAGCATTAGATTCTCATAGGAACGCAAACCCTATTGTGAACTGCACACACAAAGGATCTAGGCTGTATGCTCATTATACCTGATGATCTGGGGTGGAACAGTTTCATCCCGACACCATCCCCACTCTGCTGTACGTGGAAAAACTGTCTTCACATAACCGATCCCTAGTACCAAAAAGGTTGGGGACCACTGCTCTAGGGGATGTCTCACTGCTTTTGCCTTGTGTTTGGGTTTCTTGATTCATTGCAACTTACAACAAAAGACTGATAAACCTGAGTCTACTTCCCTTACCTTTCTCCTCGCACACACATCTTAGTGAGACAGTTTGATTACTAAAGGAAGCTTTCCCCAAAATGGGATTTTTTTTCCTAAGCTGCTCACCAGATAATTGGTTAGGAAAAAAAGAGTGGCGAAGTTATATAAATTCATTATGAAAATTTTTGAAAATTCAGAGTTCATCCTGACCAATTCCTGAATATAATGTGTCTTTCTGGTCAAATTATATAAATATATTGTTCTAAGAAAATGCTTTTGTCCCTCTTGCATTCAACCTTTTGGGATAAAAAGTCCGGGTGAGAACAAGAGATAGCTGGAAAACTATAAGGTTAAGATTGATAAATGGGACACATTTTGTAACAAGACATAAAACAAAAACCTGGCACCTAGGGAGGCATAGGAAATGATTTGTTTTTCAGAACTGTTTTTGGAAGGGTTCCTCTCTTCCTGAAGGAAAACTTCCCATGCTGCCTTCCTAAGTGTCTTCAGCACTTTGAACTCAAACTGACTGCTGAGCCTATGATTACACCTAACAGCCCTGACTACGAGACAGCAGAGGCTGGCCCAGCTTCTGCATTTTCTTTTTCCTTTTTTAAAAAATTCTTTATTTTATTATTTATTTATTTTGAGATAGGGTCTCATTCTGTAGCCCAGGCTGGAGTACAGTGGTGTGATCATAGCTCACTGAAACCTTGAACTCCTGGGCTCAAGCAATCTTCCCATCTTAGCCTCCTGAGTAGCTAGGACCACAGACACGCATCATCATGCCTGGGTAATTTTTTTTTTTTTTTTTGACACAGAGTTTTACTCTTGTTGCCCAGGCTGGAATGCAGTGGCACGATCTCTGCTCACTGCAACCTCTGCCTCCCAGGTTCAAGCGATTCTCCTGCCTCAGCTTCCTGAGTAGCTAGGACTATAAACACCTGCCACCACGCTGGGCTAATTTTTGTATTTTGAGGAGAGACAGGGTTTTACCATGTTGGCCAGGCTGGACTTGAACTCCTGACCTCAGGTGATCCACCTGCCTCGGCCTCCCAAAATGCTGGGATTACAAGCGTGAGCTACCATGCCTAGCCTAATTTTTTTTATTTTTAGTAGAGAAGAGGTCTCCCTATGTTGCCCAGGCTGGTCTTGAACTCCTGCCCTCAAGCAATCCTCTGGCACTAGCCTCCCAAACTGCTGAGATTACAGGTGGGTGCCTCCACGCCCACTCCCTGCACTTTCACACAGAACATCCATAAATATTGTCATCCATAGATGTGAGGCAAATGAACTGGTATCATGGACATGCAAATCTGTTTGGAACTGACTGTATTTAGGCATTCTTGAAGCCAAATACCAAACTGAACTAATTGGACTGGAAACCCTTGGGCAGGAGACCCAATGGTGAGAGTTCATACTGGGGACTGCCTTACTAATACAGATGCTCCTCGACTTATGATGGGGTTACCTCTGAATAAAGCCACTGTAAGTCAAAACCACAAGTCAAAAATGCATTTAATACTCCTGTAAACCAATCATAAAGTCAAAAACTGTAACTCAAATAATCATTAAGTCAAGAACTGTCTGCATATGTCCTGTTTGGAGTATCCTAACAATTGTGAATTCTTTGTTTCCAAGAGTACTGTATTAGTCCATTTCCACAGTGCTATAAATACCTGAGACTGAGAAGTTTATAAAGAAAAGAGGTTAAATTGGCTCATGGTTCTGCAGGCTGTACAGGAAGCATGATGACTGCATCTGCTCTGCTTCTGGAGAGGCCTCAGGAAACTTTCAATCATGGTGGAATGGAAAGGAGGAGCAGACACTTCACATGGTGGGAGCAGGAGCAAGAGAAAGAGCAAGGGGGAAGGTGCTACACACTTTTACACAACCAGATCTCACAAAAACTCACTCATTATCACAGCAAGGGGATGGTGCTAAACCATTCATGAGAAATTTGCCCCCATGATCCAATCATCTTCCACCAGGCCCAACTTCAACATTATGGATTACAATTCAACAAGAGATTTGGTAGAGACACAGATCCAAACCATATCAGGTACTATGAGTGTCCTCTGGAAATGCACTCCTTTCAGTGTACCCTGATTATCAGGACACTGCTGAAAAGCCTGAAGAACTTACATGATTCAACTTAACCAGATATGTGCTGTCCAAATTCACCTTCAGGCCAGATAAAAACAAAACTAAAATGCAGAAACTGAAGGCGGAAGCCACCTGGCTTTCTATGATAGACCTTTATAATCAATGAAATTTGTTTTAACTGGCCAAATTCTGGACCTCTAAAGGGCTTAGCTGTCAAGGTACCTTGGCTAAATGCCAAGGGAGTGGACCATGCAGAAAAGAGTTAACATATCAGGCTTGAGATGGCTATCCCTACAAAGGCCTACTTGCAAGACTGGCCCATGATTGGTATCTGGAAACTTGGATTCCTCTCCTAGGGAATAAACTTTTGACCTTTTAAGGTTTCCATAGTGGAGACAGGAATTTTTAAAGTTTTAGAAATAAAGATGGGGTCAGTATATATATAGTGTCTGTGTATGTCACAGATGCCATTTCTACCTATTAAATTGGTAAATGAGTTTGGAAACACAAATTGAAGTCATTACTCATTGCTGATGGAGGTACAACTTGGAACAATTGTTCTGTAGAATAATTATACAGTATTTGTTCATGTTGAAAATAAATATGCCTTGGGCCTAGAATCCTGATTTTACATATATTCACCTCTATGTATTACCTAATATATGTATTTTCTGTACCTAAATGAGATATAATGAGACCAACTTTTAACAAGCTAAAAAGATCAGTGTGCATCTATATACTAAGTGTAGTTTTGCAAAACTTTTTAATTATATATAGATGTAGATATATCACACACAAAGACATATGGCATGTGTATGTGTATATAAGGTTATGATATAAAATTACTTATTGTGAGTTACAATTTTGAAAAATTAATAGATATTATCCTAGGATAACTCCTATAACAGGTACACAAAGAGACATGTACAGTGATGCTTATTTTGGCATTATTTATAATAGCAGGGGTTAGGCAACCAGCAAGGGCTACTGTACGATGAAACTGACTTGGTGGTTTCATTACGTATCCCAATTGTCAAAATCTTTAGGTCTATTCCTTTAGGCTAAGTGGAGGAAAGAAGCTGGGGGAGGTCTCGCCATTTAGTTTGTGCACTTCTACTTAATTCCAGAATGGTGCATCACCCCCAGCTCTATGTCCCTGTCCTTCTGGCACACTTTTTTCAGGTTAATACACCTCCTGTCTTCTTCCTGCCATTTGGGATTGAATTAATTTTTCATTATGTAGGACCGTCCCTCACATTTTGCAATGTTAATCATCCCTGACCTCTGCCAATTAAATATCTGTAGTGTTTTCCAGACATTGTTACAATTTTTTCCAGGTATTTTCAAATACCCTCCTGAGTTGGTGATGGGCAGCACCACCCCAACTCACAGGAAGAAATCATTAAAACAATTGGGAACAATACTTTTTAAACATCTGCTCATTTGATTCAAAGTAGACTTACATCAGTAATATCTAAGTACAGAGATGTCTATGTCATACTCCCCCGTATATGTAAAAATGAAAACTAGTCAATATGCTCCTGAAATCCCATTAAGTAAGAATAAATTAAGAAAAAAGGATAAATCTACAAGGTCAAAAAGAATGAGAGGAAACAACAGCAGATGAAAAATTTCAAAAAAGCTGGAATTTTTTTTGAAAATTTCAAAAAAGCTGGAATTTTTTTTGAAAATTTCAAAAAAGCTGGAATTTTGAAAGCTGGAAAACAAATACACAAAAGGCAACCAGTTTAGCAAAGCTAAATTGAGTAAGCAAAGGTCAAACCTAATTCTACAACCAAGAAAGAAAAAAAAGCAGCCTACTTTTTGTTAAAGAACACCAAAAAGTCTCAGAAATTAGAGGTATAGGTAGCTTTGAGGCATGAGATGTGGCTAAAAACTGCAGAGACTGAAAAATATATTTTTTTGAGACAGGGTCTCATTCTGTTGCACAGACTGCAGTGCAGTGGTGCTATCACAGCTCACTGTAGTCTTCACCTCCTGGGCTCGGGCTATCCTCCTGCTTCAGCCTCCCATGTAGATAATTTTTTTATTTTTTATTTTTGTAGTGACAGGGTTTTGCAGGCTGGGCATGTTGCCCAAGCTGGTCTCAAACTCCTGGTGTCAAGTGATCTTCCCGCCTTGGCCTCCCAAAGTGCTGGGATTACAGGCATGCGTCACCATGCTTGGCCAAAAAATCTTATAAGGAGTTAACAATGACCAGATTCTCTATCCCAGCTAATGCAGCTGAGCTAGTGCTCCTGTTCTGAAACATTGCTTTTTTTTTTTTAAATTACCACAAAGAAAATTACTAGATTTACAAAAGTATGTATGATAAACGTACATGGCAAACATCCTTATGCATCTAAAATGCAATTTCCTTACTTAAAACCCTTCAATATAGTAGTCACTGTAAAATTTTTTTAAAGGCACACTCATATAACTTATTACAGTGGAATTTACAATCTTAGGTTCTTTATTACAAACTAATTTTGACCTAAGCATAAACTATCTTTTATTACTGATATTTTGTGTAAATTTCCTACTGCTCTAAGGTGAGCTTAGGTTCCTTAAAGTTAGGGACTACATCTATACTCTTGTTTTTGTTTTTTCAAATCTGCAGTGCCCAGTAGTGTTTTGCATATTATCAATATAAACTTTAAAAATTGTTTGTAGGTACTTGAACTTTAGGAATAAATAATAATAGTAGTTCAGGGGAGGGAGGTAAAATAAATTCTTGACTGGAAACAGAAAAGTTTAACTATTAAAAAGCTGTCTGAGGCCACAGGTGGTGGTTCATACCTGTAATCCCAACACTTTTGGGAGGCCGAGGTGGGAGGATTGCTTGAGCCCAAGGGTTCAAGACCAGCCCAGGCAACATAGTGGGACTTCATCTCTACAAAACATAAAAAAATTAGCCAGCCATGGTGGCACACACTTGCAGTACCTGCTACTCAGGAGGCTGAGGTGGGAGGATCGCTCGAGCCCAGGAGGTCAAAGCTGCAGTGAGCTTTGATCATGTCACTGCACTCCAGCCTTGGTGACAGAATGAGTCCCTGTCTCAAAAAAAAAAAAAATAGCTGTCTGAAATATTAACCAATGTTAAGTAGTGAATCTTTAATGCAGTCATTTCCCAAGTGCTACAAACTTCCACTCCCTTTGTATTAGTTCTGGCCTGCCATCCTCTTCTGCCTGGCAGACTATAATAACCCATCTTCCATCTCTTTTCCCTTCTATAATCTTCCACCTGTTTTCCCTACATTTACTGCATCTTCATCAATGATTCTAGTAGTTATTTCTGTAACAACGATTCTCACTATTCAGGCAATGCAATCTTGGTCGTGAGGCACAGAGAAACTCTACTCGGTGATTTAGGAGAGGTTTCTGGATCATAAAATGAAACTCATAGTAATAAATCATTTCTTCTGTTTATGGATGTTGTCTAGAGACAGAAAGGACAAAGCTGAAAGTGGAAGACAAGAATATGCAAAGAATCCTAATTCTTTATGATGTCATTAAATCACTGAATTAACCAGTCCTTGATCCATCCTATCTGAGTTCAGCTGAATAAGATGATAAATCATTCTAATTGTTTATGCCATCTTGTGTGACAAAATAAATTTATCATTGTTCATGCTCAAATAAGTTTTCTATTTCTTGAATTTGAAGGCATTCTAACTAATACATAAATTTTCTTTCTTGACTTTCCTGGAATTGATAACTGTTATCTTTTTTGCACTTACAGGGGCCACCATAATATATGCAGTCCATTGTTGACCAAAATGTTACGTGGCAAATACTGTACTTATATAGAGTAGTATATAAATCAAATAATACTGTATTTTCACTATACTTTTTCTATGTTTTGATATGTTTCAATACACAAATACTTACCATTTGGTTACAATACAACTGCCTACAGCATTCAGTACAGTAACATGCTGTACAGGTTTATAGCCTAGGAGCAATAGGCTTTTACATATAACCTGGGTGTACAGTAGGCTATACCATCTAGGTTGGTATAAGTATACTCTATGATGTTCACATGACAAAATCATCTAACGATGTATTTCTCAAAATGTATCCCCATTTTAAGTGACACACGACCATATTCTTATTTTTTCCAAAATGTTCCATCAGATTCATCATTATCTATCCACATTATTCTCCATATTCAAAATAATCTATCATAACCCCTATTGTACTCCCTACTCCGAGATGCCCTCCTACACCAATCTGGGCCAGATACTCTATGGGCCTGCTGTACGACTATCATCCTAGGGCTTTTCATTCTGGATCTGGTTCTGCTGTACAGTCTTAGGCTAAATCTTCCTGCCTCTTGAACTATGCCCTCATTTTGCTAGAGCACATCCTCTAGTAGCCTACTGAGAAAGAAAACAATTAAAGGTAAATTTTTTGTCCTTTTCTTCTACTCTCTCCTTCTACAAGGTTGTCGACAATTTTGAAGTAATTACTTTATATCATCTAGCTTACAATATTACTGCTAGGTGTCTTAATTCCCAATACATTTAAATGTCACTAGTTTTGCTCTCTGTGGAATTTTCAGGATCTTCTCTTTATCTCCCCGTGGATCTCCATAGTTATAAAATTTCACTGATATGCCTTGGTGCGGTTCTGTTTTTTTAATTGAGGTAAAATATACATAACGCAAAATTTACCATTTTAATCATTTTTAAGCATACAATTCAGTGGCATTAAGTATATGCACACTGTTGTGCAACCATCACCACCACTCAAGTCCAAAATTTTTTCATTTTCTAAAACTGAAAGTCCATATCCATTAAGCACTAGCTCTTTATTTCCCCTTCCCGTAGTAACTACCATTCCATTTTCTATCTCCATGAAATCATGTGGTTCTTTTTAAAATTCACTTTTATAATACGGAAATCCAGCTCCTTCATTCACTTCTAGGATAAATTCTTTGATCATTTCTGCCTATCCATTTCATTTCCCTGCTCTACTTTTTTGGAACTCCAATATTTGGATAACGGACCTCCTAGCTAGATCCTTTAACTTTCCAATCTTTGTCTCATCTTTAATCTCTTTATCTTTTGTTCTACTTTAAGGGAAATCTTCCTAACTTTATCTTCTGAATATTCTACTCAATCTAGATTCCTGCTATCATATTTTAATTTCTATAGTTCTTTCTTGTCATCTTGTTGCTCCTTTTCCTATAATATCCTATATTTGCAGCTTGGCCTTAACGTCTCATCTATACAAAGGCATTAAATGTTCTTTTAAAAAAGTTTTCCAGGCTCAACATAGTTAGAGGTGTCAATTCTCCCCAAACTGATCTATAGACTTGATGCAATTACAAACAAACTCCTGGCAAGAATTTTTATAGATATAGCTGATTCCAAAATTTGTATGGAAAGGGAAAGGAACTAGAATAACTAAAAAATTTTTAAAAAGAAGAATAAGGTTCAAGGAAACACACTAATTGATCTTAAGTCTTACTCCAAAGCACAACAATCAAGACAGGGTCATATTGGCAGAGGGACAGACACAGATTCACGCAACAGAAAAGAATTCAGGAACAGGTGTATACAAATATGGTCAACTCATTTTTGACAATGAAGCAAAAGCAACTTGATGGAGAAAGGGTAGTTTTTTCAACAAATGCTGTTGGAACTACTAGACATCCACGTGAGGAAAAAAAAGTACGTTCACCTAAGATACAAGGACAACTTATACAAAAATTAACTAAAAATGGATCATAGATTGAAAAGTAAGACTTAAAACTGTAAAACTTCTAGAAGAAAAAACACAGGAGAAAATTTTCATGACCTAGGATTAGGGAGAATTCTTAACATAACAACAAAAGCATTATCTATAAAAGAAAAAAATTGATAAATTGGACTTTATCAAAATTAAAAACCTGTGCTTTGCAAAAGAGATTGCTATTAACAGAATGAAACGAAAAACTACAGACAGGGAGAAAATATTTGCAAATCACACATCCAACAAGGAAAATGCTACAACCTAGATGAATCTCAAAGGTATCATGCTGAATGCAAGAAACCAAGTCTCAAAGGGCTATATACTATATGATTCTACTGATATGACATTCTCAAAAAAAAAAAAAAAAAAAAAAACTATAGCGATGGAAGACAGACCAGTGGTTGCTAAAGGCTAGCGAGTGGGAGAGGGTATGACTATACAGGGATAGGACAAGGGAGTTTTCTTGGGGTGACAGAACTGTCTGAATCCTGATTATGATGGTGGTTATCCTAATTTATACATGCGTTAAAATTCATAGAATTGTATATCCAAATATGTCCATTTTACTGTATGGAATTTAAAAAATAAAAGTTTTCTTCTACTACCTGAATTACTGAAACTGAAAATCATCCAGGTCTCCCCTACCCCAACTTATTTGTTTCAGCTTCTCTATGTCATGGTACAGAAGTTCCTCAAGTGTCTTTTTGGCTCATTATTCAGTTAAGAGTACTTCAAAATGACTGGAGGCCAGGTGTAGTGGCTCATGCTTATAATCCCAGCACTTTGGGAGGCTGAGGCAGGAGAATCGCTTGAGCACAGGAGTTAGAGACCAGCCTAGGCAGAATAGCAAGACCCTGTCTCTACAAAAAATTAAAAAATTAGCCAGGCATGGTGGCATGAGCCTACAGGCCCAGCTACTTGGGTGGCTGCGGTGGGAGGATCATTTGAGCCCAGGAAGTCGAGGCTGTAGTAAGCTGTGATGACATCACTGCACTCCAGCTTGGGTGACAAGAGTGAGACCCTATCTCCAAAAAAAATTTTTTTAACAGACCAGAAACTGTTCTCACTCATAGGTGGGAATTGAATAATGAGATCACTTGGACACAGGGCGGGGAACATCACACACTGGGGCCTGTCAGGCAGTCAGTGGCGGGGGTGGGGGTTGGCGAGGGATAGCATTAGGAGAAATACCTAATGTAAATGATGAGTTGATGGGTGCAGCAAACCAACATGGCACATGTATACCTATGTATCAAACCTGCACGTTGTACACATGTACCCTAGAACTGAAAGTATAATTAAAAAAAAAAAAAGACCAGAAACTGTATGACGGATAGTTATAGAAGAGATAGTTGAACACTTTTAGTTATAGGAAAGAAAGAAGATACAACACCAAGTTAGCCCATATATTTTAGGTGATGCCTGCTAACCGCTTGGAAGGTATCAATGAATCAAGTTACCATAGGCTTACATAGAATAAAGTCAGAATAATTCTAGTCTATACTAGGGCAACAGGGCCCTATAAAATGTTTATTAACAGTAAAAGCGTTTTCCTTACAGAGCTTTCTCAAAAAATTACATACTTACATATTCTTCACAAATTCAGATGCTGTTACTGAGTAATCAGTATCTGAATGAACGCACAAGATAACACAAAGACACTTTTCTAGTGGGTCTACTTCCCTTCTCTTACTGAAAGAACAAATCACAACATAATACAAAGACATTTATTTTTCTATTGGATTCTACTTGCTTTTTCTAATTTAAGTGAAAGATTATTTCTGAATCATAGGCTTACCTGATAATAGCCAAACTCTTATATTGCTGAACAACTATAGCCTTCACCTAAGGAAACTGGTTTAGAATCAGGGAATATTTTATTATTTTCCTGTCCCTCAATGCTATCCCACTGATTCAATCTAAGAAACAGGGTAAGGCATGCTATTACAAAAGAGATTTCAGGAGAAAGTGAACCTATGCTATAGGTACTGCATAATACTTTCAATTATATTATAAAATGAAAGATATAATTTCTAATGTTCTTCCTGTTTAAAGTCAAACATTAAGAATGGTCTGGAAAACACTGTGGCCTACTGCCACATTTGCAAAAGTATCTTCTTGTGATGAATAATTTATACTTTAGAGTAATGCTTTCCCCAAACATTCTACCACAAGGTGTTCTAAAAATGAAGGGTATTTCTCCCTTAGATCCCTTAAACTTACTAAACAAAAATTTAATGTAAGGTACAGCTAGATGAGATGCAAGCCGAAAGGAAATACCTAGTCCATTGTGGTAGTGTTAATATTAAGTCAAAGGAAACCAATTAAGACAGGCCAAGTGTAGTGGCTCACAGCTGTAATCCCAGCACTTGGAGAGGTCCAGGTAGGAGGATTGCTTGGGTTCAGGAGTTAGAGACAAGCCTGGGCAACATGGTGAAAGCCGGTCTCTACTAAAAATACAAAAATTAGCCAGGTGTGCTGGTGCACACCTCTAATCCCAGCTACAGGGAGCCTGAGGTGGGAGGACTGCTTGAACCCAGAAGGCGGAGGTTGCAGTGAGCCAAGATTGCGCCACTGCACTCCAGCCAGGGCGACAGAGTGAGGCCCTGTCCTCTCCTCCATCAAAAGGAGTAAAGACAAATTCTAAAAGAAGATAATGCCGTCTTTTTTTTTTTTTTTTTTTTTTTTTTTGAGACGGAGTCTCGCTCTGTCGCCCAGGCTGGAGTGCAGTGGCGCGATCTCGGCTCACTGCAAGCTCCGCCTCCTGGGTTCACGCCATTCTCCTGCCTCAGCCTCTCCGAGTAGCTGGGACTACAGGCGCCCGCTACCACGCCGGGCTAATTTTTTTTGTATTTTTAGTAGAGACGGGGTTTCACCGTGGTCTCGATCTCCTGACCTCCTGATCCGCCCGCCTCGGCCTCCCAAAGTGCTGGGATTACAAGCGTGAGCCACCGCGCCCGGCCGATAATGCCTTTTATAACATGATCGCTTCAGTTTTTAATTCACTGATTTTGTAAAAATACAATCATATGCCTTTAAAGATCAAGGGGCTACAAATGCTTTCTTCCATTATATTCCAATTTTATTTACCTGACAGCGGTTCCATCACTTCTCTATTAAGAAAGAACAATCCAATTTTTCTGGAGAAATCCCCTTTCACCACATTCAAAGCATAGTTTAGTAGAGCTGGCTCCACTCCAGGTACAAAGTAACTCAATGGAGCAAGAATAGGTTTTTCAACAAATGGTACTGAAACAACTAAATATCCATGTGCAAAGAAACCCTTTCCTTCTTGACGTATCTTCTCAGGACCCATCTTTAGCTCATAAATAAAACAAAAGTATACAAAAAGAATTTTTTCCTCTCCTCATAGTCAAGTTTGCAAACCAATCTGTACTTGAACTCGTTTTTCTCTTCTACCTATCACAATGAAAGTACACATCTTTAGAAGCAAAGGCGTATGTTCTCTTTATGCAATAGATCCCTTCCTTTTCAAAAACCTTTCCTTCCTTTCCAAAAATTATGTTATCTCATTTATCTTAACCCATTCCTATACCACCATTTCCCTAGAATCTAGAGAATGATAAAGGCCTAGATCACCTATTAACATGCAAACATATTCTGTTATTTTCTATCATTAAAAAATCTCCTGGCTTAAACGATGGTCTTCTCAACAGACGCATGGTCAACTGCACATCCACAAGGAAAAAATACACACCAAAGTCAAATTCCAGATGAACTGCAGATGTATATGTGAAAGGTAAAACAATAATGCTTTCAGAAGAAAACATGAAGGAACATCTTCATGATCACAGCGTAAACAAAGATATACAAGACAAATAAAAATCTCTATGGAGATTTTTAGGAGTATATATATCATTTAGGAGTAGAATGAGGTCGGGCGCAGTGGCTCACGCTTGTAATCCCAGCACTTTGGGAGGCCGAGGCGGGTGGATCACGAGGTCAGGAGATCGAGACCACGGTGAAACCCCGTCTCTACTAAAAATACAAAAAATTAGCCAGGCGTGGTGGCAGGCGCCTGTAGTCCCAGCTACTTGGAGAGTCTGAGGCAGGAGAATGGCGTGACCCCGGGAGGCGGAGCTTGCAGTGAGCCAAGATCGCGCCACTGCACTCCAGCCTGGGTGCCTGGGTGACAGAGTGAGACTCTGTCTCAAAAAAAAAAAAAAAAAAAATCTCCTGGCTTAAACGATGGTCTTCTCAACAGACGCATGGTCAACTGCACATCCACAAGGAAAAAATACACACCAAAGTCAAATTCCAGATGAACTGCAGATGTATATGTGAAAGGTAAAACAATAATGCTTTCAGAAGAAAACATGAAGGAACATCTTCATGATCACAGTGTAAACAAAGATATACAAGACAAATAAAAATCTCTATGGAGATTTTTAGAAGTATATATATCATTTAGGAGTAGAATGAATGAAAAGACACAGACTAGCATATACTACATGATTCAACTTATATGAAGAACCACAATGGTAAAACTGTGTTGTTGAAGTCATGATAATAGTTACTCTAGGGAGACACAATTTTTACTGGATGGACGAGGGAAGGCTTCTGGGGTACTAGTTACATTTCTCTATATCTAGATCTGGACGCTAATGACATAGTTGTGTTCACTTTGTGAATATTTATTGAGCTGTATTCTTGATTTGTATGTTTTTATGTATGTATGTATATTCAAAAAGTTTCTTACATTCTAAAAAATATAAATGAAACAAAAACTCCACAAATATCCCACACGTCGCTACTACACCTTGACTCTGCTCTACCTAACAGTAAATCTTCTTCTCGAAAGAGTTGTTTACATATCTGTTCCATTAATCATTTCCCATTTGCTCTTCAACTCACTGCAATCTGGCTTCTATTCTCACCACTCCCTGACTGTTTATCAAGATCAATAGCAATATCCCATGTGTGCCAACTGTCAACTTATTGCCTCTCAACTCAAAATTCATCCTCCATTACCCGCTGCACTATAATGAAGGTGGGCATTGGAAACTACTTTCCTTTGCTGGCTGTCATGCTGTTAAACTTTGTCAGTAGAGGATATGGGAGGGACACTACAGGAGAAAGGATTCTTTTCCTGGTTTTGCTCTGTTTCTCTCAGTAGGCTTCTGCTGTGTGTGGATACTAATAATGAATGATACCTTCCTGTCGGCAACTTCTCTTGGGATCCTGGAGGATGGCTTCTAAGCACGTATCACCCCCATGAGTGGACTCCCAGAGAGGTCTACAGTTTTTTCCCCCAGCACCCAAGAAGATAGCTTTCCAGGCAGTACACAGTGCCCCCAGTGAGTTCTGCTGGTGGAGCACTTCCCATGAGCTGTTTTCCCTGGCCCCTCAGATGAGGGTTTTCTACAGGTAAGTTCTTTAAGTGCAGCACCCCAGAGAACTTCTCTGCCATCCCAAGGGCCATAGCTATGCCCTTTCCAATGATCTCTGAATCTCAGTCCAGGGGTGGTGGAGGGGGGCCTCTTTCAGATTTGTTCCTTCCTTGGGTGCTCTGCCTCAGGCCTAGTGGTAATGGTTGCTCCCTATATCTGCTACATATATATACATATTCTTTAGAGTTCTCTTTTCCCCTCAGTAGGTAATCTGTTATAGTAAATAATTCTTTATATTAAACTTTCCCTTTCCAATTACTTTGTGGTTTCTGTCACTTAACTGGACGCTGATCATATCACAGAATCCAGTATATTTTCTCCTACTTTCATCCTATCTGAACTCTTAGCAGCCTTCTGAACAAATGTTCTCTCCTCCTCCTTTCTGAAATACTTCCCTGTTTCAGCTACCAAGATACCAGGACCTCCTGTCTTTCCTCCAGCCTCACTGGACACCTAGTTCTCAGATTCCTGATGGAATTTATCTGGTGTCTAAATGTTGGAGGTCCTCTGAGCTTGCTCCTAAGCCCCACACCTACTTCTTCAACTACATTTTCCCCTGGTTGATCTCATTCTGTTTTAGGAGTTTAAATACCACATATACTGATGATTCCTAACTTCTGAACTATTGACCTCTGTTCTGAAATCCAGACTCCTGTAACAGTGCCTACTTGACATCTTGTACTAGAGATGTAACTGGTTACCTCAATTCTTTTGATCCTTTCCACCAACCTATTCTTCCTCCAATCTTATGCATCTCATAAATGACATTGTCACCTGCTCCCTCAGGCCAATAACAGAAAACTCATCCTTCAGTCTTTTCTTAGTCTGAAAATATATTATGAATATGACCAAACCTTCCCATCTCTTGGGTAATCCCAGCTCAGGTCACCTTCACCTCTTACCCTAACAACTTCAACAGCTTCATTCATTTGTCCATTTCTACTTTTGCCCTCTCATCACTACAATCTATTTTCCACACAGCAGCCAGACAATAGTTATGTTTTGCTTTACAGCATAATTCAATGGCTTGAAGCTGCATCAGAATAGTATTCAAATTCCTCCCACGTTGTGCTTAGTATGCTCCAGCTACACTGGCCCCTTTTTTGCTCCATGAATATATCAACTCTTTTTCCTTTTTTTTTTCTTTTAACCCTTAGGGCTTTTGCATACGCACTTCCTTCGGCCTGAAATATTCTTATCATTACTCCCTCCTCAATTCTTAGGCTTTAACATCTTCTTATCCTTCCAACTTTGTCTTAAATATCATGTCCTTCACTGGGGGTAGTGGTTTATACCTGTAATTCCAGTGCTTTGGGAGATGGTAAGATTGCTTGAGGCCAGCAGTTCAGCCTGGGTAACACAGCAAGACTCCATCTCTACAAAATGTGAAAAAAATGAGCCAGGTATAGTGGTGCACACATGTAGTCCTAGCAACTTGGGAAGAAGGAAGGCAGGAAGATAGATTCAGACCAGGATTTTGAAGTTATAGTGAGATATGATAGCACCACTGAACTCTCTCCTGGGCAGCAGAACAAGACCATCTCTAAAATAAAATAAAAAATATCATGTTCTCAGAGATACTTTCTTTGAACACCCTATATATTGGTCTTTAATCCTGTTATCACATTATTCTCTATCACTGAATCTATGTATCCCTTCAAATCATTTGTTATAAATTTGATTTATTCATATGTTTAGTGTTTGTCTATCCTACTAGGTTATAAGTTTGCTAAGGGCAGAGACCATAATTGTTTTATTCACAGGTATAACAATAGCACCTAGCATTTTGGCACATTAAAAAACTTAATAAATATTTATTGACAAATGAGACTGGGCACAGTGGCTCATGCCTGTAATCCCAGCACTTTGGGAAGCCAAGGTAGGCAGTTCACTTGAGGCCAGGAGTTCGAGACCAGCCTGGTCAACATGGAGAAACCCTGTCTCTACTAAAAATACAAAAAAAAAAAAAATTAGCCAGGCGTGGTGGCACGCATCTATAGTCTCAGCTACTCTGGAGGCTGAGGCACAAGAATTGCTTAAACCCGGGAGGCGGAGGTTGTGGTGAGCTGAGAGCACGCCACTGCACTCCAGCCTGGGTGACAGGGCAAGACTGTGTCTCAAAATTTAAAAAAAAAAAAAAAAAAATTTATTGACAAATGAAAGATTGATTCCTGAAAATATTCTCCTCCTCCTCTGAATTGTTACTATGGTTAACATTAATTTATTTCATGTCCATAATGCCATTGCCTCTTTCCCCATAATTGTAAAATTTCTAATTTTTTTAAACATGTAACTTAGGTTTTCCCTCTGCTACAATCCCTTTCCCTCCTTTTCGCTTCCAGAAAAAAAAAAAAAAAAAACCAACGAAAAACACTATCCTGAAGTTTGTTTCTTAAAAATGAAGAATACTCTAGGTGTTCATCACTAGGATAGATAAAATAAGTGATGGTTAATCATACAATGGAACACTGTGCAATAGACATAACACATGAAAAAAATTTTTACATGTTCACTGTCTTAAGGAGTATTTTATTTGTCCAGTCAAATTGTAAACTTGTGGGCAATGGTTTTATACTTCTTTATATTTCCCACAGATAATACTGTCCATATTTTCCAAATCCCAAATTAAGACACATAATTAACAGAGACCAAGTGTATTAAATAATACTTGAAATCATACTTGTCCTGGATATTCTGGGAAGTGTGCTCATTATACCCATAAGCAACAGCGTAACACCGAACATAAGAGTAAGTAATCTATACATGTATGCATGTATGTATTTTGATGATTATAATGGTAACTATCAGCCAGAACCCAATCTATCATACTTTGGTGTTTCAGCAACTTTTTTACACTAACTTCTAAACGAAAGTATGAAACTTGAGAGAGGTATTGACAGTAATATTTCTTTTCCATTTGCAATAATATTCCTGACCTTTAGCTACCCTAGGGATATTAACTAATCTGGGAAGAAAAAACTGGATATGCTTTACTATTTTGGCTACTCACATGGTTCAGAACTCAAGTAAGGAACAGAGGTCCCTTCAAACCCCAGCAAAATATCAGGTTTGTTAAGACATGTTTTAAGGAAAGTGGGAAATACAAGCTTTACCTCTTTTAACACACTATCATTTATCTTTATGTAATCCAAGCTTTCAAAAACTGACTGTAAAACTGTACTGTGTAAACACAAAAACAGGACAAAATGTTAACCAATGGATTAACATTGCTCTTCTTTGAAGAAATGCAACTTACAGGTTTAATATTACAGAATTAAATCTTAGATAATGTTGTTAAATGAACATATTTAATAATAAAGCTTGAAGAATACATGTGTAAAAACCTAATCCTGTGGTTTACATACCTCCTGTCATTTCATTCCCATACAATCCTGCCTGCATTTTACAATAAGAAATCACAGGTTTTGGAAGTTTAATCATTTTGGAAAGACCTGATAGTATATTGAGAAAATTACGAACACAAATCTTGGTTTGAATCCTGGCTCTACAACTTACTAGCTTACAAGCTACTTAAAGTTTTTAAGTCTTTTTTCCAATATGTAAAGGTAGACAATTAGGCCTCCCTTGCTTGGCCATTATGAAGTAAGGGTGACAAAATGTGTAAAATACACACAATGTTTGTTAAATAGTAGGTACTCAGTAAAATGTAGCCATCATCACTGTGATCACTAATTAACTTGCCTAGAATCACACAGCTGTATCTGTTTCTAAAATCTTTTTTCTTTCTTTTAAAAATAATAAAATTATAGATAGTTATCTAAACTGGAAATTATATGGAAAAGTATAAAGAAGAAAATAAAAAGATCATTATAATCTCCAATTCCTGAATTAATCAGTGTTAACATATTGGTATATTTTCTTCTTCTCTTTCCTGTATGTATATAGCCTTCTTTTAATTGCAGAACCAGACAATGCTATATACTTAGAATCTTTTCTTTTGTACTTAACTTTCTCATGAACATTTCTCCATTTGATTAACTGTCCCTTGGACACATTTTAATAATAATCAAATTCTGCTATACAGATAATTCAGTTTTTGCTTTACATTTAAGTTGGTTCTAATTTATCACTATTTTGGGTAAAGTTGTGTTTATCTTTGAACCTAGGCTTTTTTTCCTACAGGGTATCTTAAGTCATGTAGCCGTATCTGTTTTCTCAGCAAAGCCCCTATTACTATGCATGTTGACATTCAAGTCCTGGCTTGGATATGAGAAAAAGAATTAATTTATACTGCATACATCTTCAGCTATAGATATGGAATCTTAGCATTGAGCACATTCTATTGCCATAGCAACAAAATACAACAGTTACATTTAAGAGGGAGTTAAGAGCTCCCATGTCTACTGTCTGTTGCCAAGGCCATAGATCTAGTCTGAGACTAGAACCTCTCCAACATCAGAAATAAGAACCTGAATCCTATGTATTTGACTTAATGTCTTTGAATTCACTTATTTTCCGTATATCTTAATGAAGTAATGAAGGGCAGAGTCTAACAGCCTGTAACACCTATCTCTTTTAAGATATGACGAAGTGAGATTAGAGTCACTGTGCTTCCCTACATCCTGAAGAAATGG
The DNA here is from genome assembly GCF_028878055.3 of Symphalangus syndactylus. NCBI lineage: Eukaryota > Metazoa > Chordata > Mammalia > Primates > Hylobatidae > Symphalangus > Symphalangus syndactylus. The sequence goes on from NC_072425.2 coordinate 108,717,136, forward strand.
CAGCAGGATGAACGTTAAGTGCTACAATGACTCTTTCAAATAGAAAAGTTAGGACAAGATTCAAAACATGATCTGACAATAGCGCAAAATATCTGAAATGAAATATCTGAAGCATATGACTTCCATAGCAAGTACATAAAATTCAAGTTTGAGTAAGAGAGCAAGGTGCTTCCGTGGAACCTAACTCCTCCAATTCACGCAGTTATTAAGCATTAGCTACACAAAAATACTAAAATGAACAAAACCCTCAAAAATCAAAACAGGAACAATACTCTCAATCTAGGCTTAAAGGAAGAAAGAGGTATTAACATTTCTTGGAGAATATGAAAAAAAGCTATGGCTTTAAAGTTATAAATCATAACATAAAGTCATCTCAAAGAAAAATGCATACCAAAATATCGCTACAAGTGTTAGGAATCATCACAGTCAATGATAGCAATTAGTAACTCAAATACCTTAGAGAGAATGAAAGGATTTATGCCAGGGGTAGTATGTTGCCAAACAAAACAAAACAAAACAAAACAAACAAAAAACATAGTAATTTCAAATCCAAACAAGAGAGGTGTAGGACTTTATCAATTTTAGAAAAAGGAAAGCAGAGTAAATGTTGGAAGTCAATAACTGGTAGCCTATGCTAGAGTTACAGGATTTTTCCAAGTGTACTTCTCAGAGGAAAGGAAAGGAATACTCTTCTTGACAGCTAAAATAATAAACTCCTGCAACAACTATTTATCAACCACCTATCATGTGCTAGGCATTATTGTAGGAGAAGGGGAATGCAGCAGGAACAAAATAAACTAAAATCACTGCTTTTTGTTTCTTTCTCAAATAAAGCCAGCAAGGAGAGTTTTGTGGTGCTGCAATGCCTAAAAGGGTAGTCAGCAAAGGCCTTACCAAAGTGACTTTTTTTTTTTTTTTTTTTTTTGAGACAGGGTCTCACTCTGTGACTCATGCTGGAGTAAAGTGGCACAATCATGACTCATTACACCCTCAGCCTCCCCGGCTCAAGTGATTCTCCTACTTCAGCCTCCTCCTGAGCAGCTGGGGCTACCGCCATGTACCATCACGCCCAGCTAATTTAGTTTACCTTTTGTAGAGAGGAGGTCTCACCACGTTGCCCAGGCTAGTCTTGAATTCCTGGACTCAAGTGAATTCTCCTGCTTCAGCCTCCCAAAGTGTTGGGATTACAGGTGAGCCACCAGCCAAGCCCAAAGTGACGTTTCATCAACGAGCTAAAGAAGGTGATGTAGTGAGCCATGTGGTATCTAGGGGAAAGAGTATTCCAGATAGAGGAAACAGCCAGTGCATGCACAGGAGCATACCCTATGTGTTCGAGGAACAAAAAGGAGGCCAGTGTTACTGTAGCATAGAGAGTAAGGAAGAAACTAGTAGGATATGAACTCAAGAGAAGTAATAGGGGCAGGCAACTGTGTAGGCAGGGTCTTGAAGGTCACTGTAAATCACTACCCTTTTATTCCCGGTAAAAGGGGAAGTCAGTGGAAGGTTTTTAGCAGAGAAGTGAAATGACCAGACTTACATTTAACAGGTCTAGCCTAGCTGTCTGTTAAGAAGACTAATGGGGGTGAGAAGAAAGGCTAGAAGCAGATCATTTAGGAAGTGGCTGCACTAATCCAAGTACAAGGTGATGGTGGCTTAAAGGCAGGAGGTAGCAGTGATGGTGGTGAATTCTTAGTCGGATTCTTGATGTGCTCTGAAGGTAAGAACCAAAAAATTTGCTGACAGATTGGAAGCAGAAGTGAGAGAGAAGACAAAAATAAGAATGACTCCAAGGTCCTGGCATGAGCACCTGGAAGCAAGGGGTTACCACTACTGAGAGAGGAAGACTGCGGGAGGTGAGGTTTGGGCATGTGGGGGAAAATCTGCTTATATTTGAACAAGTTACATTTGAGAAGCTTATTAGGCATCACGTAGGCAAAAGGATATACTAGTCTGAAGCTGAAATGTGAGGTCTAGGGTGGAGATACAACCTGGTAGTTGACAATTTACACATGCTATTAAATTGCTGTAACAAAAGTTTACAAAGATATAAATCCCCTGATAATTTCCTTTTTTCAGATTTATTTTTCCAGATTTAAAATGCAGAGATTTTCATCCTGCCCATCCCATCTAGACTTCAAAATCATAAATTATTTAATATACAGATATAAAATTGAATACAAAAAAAGGCAGAAATCCAATTAGGGAGACAGAAGTATACAGAAACTACAACAAGACGTAAAGAGTATTGATAAGGAAGGTGGTAAGAACCACGGAGAAAGTCAAATACTATACAATTTTTAGGTTACAACCTGGCACATGGACATTATGGCATGTGCTATATTTAAAACTGGTCCTTGGCCAGGTGCAGTGGCTCACGCCTGTAATCCCAGCACTTTGGAAGACTGAGGCGGGTGGCTCGCTTGAGCTCAGGAGTCCGAGACCAGCCTGGGCAACATGACAAAACCCCATCTCCACCAAAAATACACAAAAATTAGCCAGGTGTGGTGGCATGCATCTGTGGTCCCAGCTACTCAGGAAGCTGAGACATGAGGATCATTGGAGCCCGGGAGGCAGAGGTTGCAGTGAGCCAAGATCGCGCCACTGTACTCCACCCTGGGTAATAAAACCAGACTCTGTCTCAAAAAAAAAAAAAAAAAAAAAAAACTCCAAAAAACAAACAAAAAACCTGGCCTTTGATGTGTGGTTGATGCTACTTCCATCTAAGGGCAAAAAATTCCAAATGGAGAGATCTCTTTTATGATTATTTAAATCATAATCTAGATAGCAGATGGATGAGAGAACCTACACTCTGTCCTTTCCCATTCCAACCCATCCTGCAAATGGCTGCCAGATTAATTTTTCTATGTCTATTCAATTTTGTTTTTACCTTCTCTTATGAGCTGAGGTATGGAATTATAATTAATTTCATCAATTTTTTAAAAAAAATTATCTAAGTTTCTCCGTCAGCATTTCTCAAATAAAGCAAAGAACACAGAAAAATGATTTGAGGAACTATTTCTAAAATTATCCCAATGATTGTATATAACCAGTACCATTCTAAGACATAGGAGAGAAACAAATTAATTTCATACAAAAGACAACAGCAATTGGCAGCCAACTTGGGAACTTGTTAGAAATGAACACTCTCAGATCCCATTCAGACTTACTGAATTAGAAACTTGGGGGGGTGAGGCCCAGCAATCTGCATTTTAACAAGCATTCCAGGTGAGTGTGATACACATTAACTTTGAGAACCTCTGGCTTAGGGCATTAACACTCAATTCTCTCAAGGATTATCAGTAGAAAAGACTACTAGACTATAAAATTCCTGAACTGGAACCTTATTATTTTTCATTTTCTCTTGCCTTATGCATCTGACATTTAATCCACATTCAGAGTTTTTGAGTAGTTAAAAGATAAGTATCCCCTCTGAGTTTCCCTGTTTCTCCTCATCCTATAATACCAAATTATCAGCCCAACATTTATTCTCCCTTTTTACTTCTTCCTATTTTATAAGAAAAGTAATGTTTTTCAAATCAGAATATCATATCCTAATTTTTTAAGTAATTCTGTAGATATCATGTCAAGTCACATTTCAGAGCAAGGAAGACTCTCAGAAGATTACTCAAATGCATCAACATACAGGTAAGAAAATGTCACCACATGGCAAACACACCTTTTACAGAAATAGAGAAAGATCAAGAATAAATTAGCCATCTTTACAAGGCCTGAGTCTCAATAGTTGGTTTAACAGATTTAAGAGTTAGAATGGTTGAAAGATAGAATAATCTTTATTTTATTTTATTTTATTTTATTTTTTTGAGACGGAGTTTCACTCTTGTTGCCCAGGCTGGAGCGCAATGGCACAATCTCTGCTCACGGCAACCTCCACCTCCAGGGTTCAAGTGATTCTCCTGCCTCAGCCTCCTGAGTAGCCGGGATTACAGGCATGTGCCACCATGCTCAGCTAATTTTCTATTTTTAGTGGAGACGGGGTTTCTCCATGTTGGTCAGGCTGGTCTCGAACTCCCAACCTCTGGTGATACACCCGCCTCAGGCTCCCAAAGTGTTGGGATTACAGGCGTGAGCCACTGCGTCTGGCTACAATAATCCTTATTTTTATAATTGCTTTCTGGAAATAAAAGCAAATACATAACCAAAAACCACCAATTCTTTATTTATTGGCAGTAGTGCATGCCCTTTTTTCATTCCTTGCTCTACTTATAAATACAGAAAAAAGAACCTTAAATTAATAAGTATGCTATCTAGCTATCTAATGACATGGCACATCTTGTCCCCCACTGTCCTATCAGTGCAATACTAAGTTTCACAGAAACTAATCTCAAGACTGTTCATAATGACTTCTTCATTGCAACAATTTTTCTTTTCTTTTTTTCTTTTTTCTTTTTGAGACAGAGTCTTGCTCTGTCTCCCAGGCTGGAGTGCAGTCAGGCGATCTTCTCGGCTCACTGCAACCTCCGCCTCTCAGGTTCAAGCAATTCTCCTGTCTCAGACTCCTGAGTAGCTAGAATTACAGGCATGCACTGCGACGCCCAGCTAATTTTTGTATTTTTAGTAGAGACAGGGATTCACCATGTTGGCCAGGCTGGTCTCGAACTCTTGACCTCAGGTGAGCCACACGCCTCGGCCTCTCAAAGTGCTGGGATTACAGACGTGAGCCACAGAGCCTGGCCAGCCCCTTGTGACAATTTTTCTAACCCAACATTTATTTTTCTGGTTATATTCCATCCAACAGAGACCACCTGGAGAAAGCCAGAGTGGAGATCATATGATACTTGGTATTTCAAGTTGAAAATCATTTTAATTGTACTCTAATCTTATGTCACAAGGGTTCTGAGGTAACATACAGATAATAAATCAAGCGGTAATAAGTGCCATGGGAAGCAGTGTAGCATACCTAGAAAGAATATGGGCTTTGTAGCCATGAAGATCTTTTGGCTTCAAGTCTTAATTCTAGCCTTATTTGCTCTCATTTCATAAGACAGAAGCCATAACATTAGTATACTGCCTCATATTGTTGTTACGTAGTTCTCAGTTATTTTAAAATACAAACTCCTTGAAAATAGGAATTATATGTTTTACATACCTCTGCATTCCGCCACATTGTATTTACACAGGTGCTCAAGAGATATTTGACTAATACTGGAATAGATTTTAATGAATTAGATAAACTCCTTAATAGGTGGCCCTTGCTTCCAGATCCCACCCCCAACTGAATTTTCTCTACTATAACCAAATTAACTTTATTAAAAGGCAAATCTGATCTTGTCCGATTCTATTTTAAAACCTTCTTAAGGTTCTCAGCTCTAAGGAAAAGTCCCTGCTAAGACCAGCATTCATCTCTTCACAGCCTATCACTTATAACTCAGCCCCGCCCACTAAACTACTAAAGCTCCTAGAATGTTGTCTCCTCCACCCTACCAGCATCTCCTGAAAAGGGTAACTCCTACTAGTCATTCAAGTATCAGCTTAAAAGTTGTTTTCTCTATCAAGGTCCACGATAATAGCTCCCCAGCCCTCAACTAACTTCAAAGTCCTTCCTCCATAACTCGATACTACACTCAACTTACCATCTAAAACTATAATTAAATGTTTATCTGCTTCTTGAGTTATCTGGTAAACTCTTTGAGGATGAGAATCACACCATATTCAGTTTTATACCCATTGTTTACCACAGTTACTGGCACACAGAACACCTTCAATAAATATTACTTATTGAACATAATGCTAAAGTCCCATGTTCCCAACATTTCCAATTTGAGAATATAATCATGTTTATTTCCCTGTTTGCTTATAAATAACTTTAAAACATGACAGCCCAATAGGTAGAAGAAAAAAAATTCTGGGGCTTTACCCTGAAGACACATTTATTATGGCACAGAAAGCAAAATCAGCACTATTTTTTTCAAAGAACAGAAAAAAATATATTTCATAAGAACTTGTTATTCTGGGGGAGGGGAGGGAGCTGCTTTATCTTGGCCCCATCCCCAGAAATTACAGTCAGCAAACTGGATATGATTCTCAGTTAAAACAAGCAGAGCCATGAATAGCAAAAGAATATAACGAAACTACTGCTCAGTCTGGAATGCCATCTGAAGACCACGAGGTGACAAGCCTGGATGACTAAACAGAAAGACAAATGAGCCTGCATTCCTGATAGCACTGTGGAACCACTATACCAGCTCTGGACAATCTACCTCTAATTTCTCATTACTTGGGGAAAATAATCCCCCTTGTTTATTTATATGACCTTTTTTTGGATTTCTGTGGCCGCTGAACATGATTCCTATTTGATGAGAAAGTCAGAAGAAAGTTTAGGAAAAAGTTTGTTTAACCTAGAGAGGAGAGAGAGATTCTCAAGACAGGAACATCAAAGAGTCTTTAAAAGACAGATATAGATGATTGTATTGGTCCATTTTCACGCTGCTGATAAAGACATACCCAAGACAGGGAAGAAAAAGAGATTTAATGGACCTATAGTTCCACATGGCTGGGGCCTCACAATCATGGCAGAAGGCAAGGAGGAGCAAGTCACATCTTACATGGACGGCAGCAGGCAAAGAGAAGAGAGCTTGTGAAGGAAAACTCCCCTTTTTAAAACCATCAGATCTTGTGTGACTTATTCACTATCATGAGAACAGCACGGGAAAGACCTGCCCCCATGCTATGATTCAATTAACCTCCCACTGGGTCCCTCCCACAACATGTGGGAATTTAAGATGAGATTTGGGTGGGGACATAGCCAAACCATATCAATGATTACATGAAATGCCAAAAGAAAAATTTATAATAAATGATACCATAAACTAAAACAGAAGCAAACTTACAAAACTTATTTGCAAATTAAATTAAAGGATTATATCCATAATAAGGGTATCAAAGAACACCAACATATTAGTAAGGGAAAAAATCCAACAGGAAAAAATGAGTAAAGATATGAATAAGCAATTCGCAGAACTGAAAATCAAAATGCCCAACAAATATATTGAAAGATGGCTAGCCTCATAAGTAGTTAGGGAAATGCACCACAGGAAACTTTTTTTTTTTTTTTTTTTTGAGATGGAGTCTCGCTCTGTCGCCCAGGCTGGAGTGCAGTGGCGCAATCTCAGCTCACTGCAAGCTCCGCCTCCCGGGTTCCCGCCATTCTCCTGCCTCAGCCTCTCCGAGTGGCTGGGACTACAGGCGCCCGCCACCACGCCCGGCTAATTTTTTTGTATTTTTAGTAGAGACGGGGTTTCACCATGGTCTCGATCTCCTGACCTCGTGATCCGCCCGCCTCGGCCTCCCAAAGTGCTGGGATTACAAGCATGAGCCACCGCGGCCAGCCAGGAAACTTTTTTTTTAAACTCATTTTATTGTAAAAGAAAAGCATTCAGTGACAGTTTATAGAGGAAATAATTACTCTCAGACATTAATGGTGACAATAAGAATTGTGTCAATATTTCTGAAAAATAATTTAGCATTAAGTATTAAAATTAAATTGGTATATACTATGCACAAAGATATTAATTATAATATTATTCATAATAGAATACTAGAGACCATCTATATGTCCAAAATGAACACAGTTAACGTTTCAGATATCAACTGCTACAGAACAAACCATCCCAAACTTAGTATCTTAAAACAGTATGTTATTTTTCACAACTCTGTAGGTTGGCTAGCAGTTTCTCTGCTGTTTTCATCTCTGGCTCCTGTGCATTCAGCTAAAGGGTCAGCTGGGCTACTAGGTCCTAGATAACCCACTTTCACATCTGCTGGTTGGTGCTTGCTGTTAGCTGGGGTATCTTGGTTCTCCTGCAAGACACATCTAGTGCTTCCGTACACTAGACCAGCTTCCTCACACTCAGCTGCAAGAAAGTATTCCTTGAAGCCTCGTAAGGAGTTGGTTCCTGAACTCATAGATCACTTCTATCATATTCGTTCGTCAAAGTAAGTCACGAGGCCAGCCAAGACTCAAAAAAGAGATGGAGAAATAGATTCTACCTTTAGACAGAAAAAGCAAAGGCACACTGCAAAGAAGAATGCCTACCAAAACAGGAGAAATTTATGACTTAAATATTCTACCACTGGTAGGCAGGTACAGGTGTGTGTATGTGTGTGTCTGAATGTACACACATACTCACATGCACAATGAAATACTATGTAAGTTGTTAAAAAGAATGGAAAGGTTTTCTAGATAAGTAAAAAAAAAGGTGTAGAATATTTAATATGGTATGTTACCATTTGTGTGTGGGGAAACTATGTGTATATTCTATCACATATATGTATGTTTGTAAATTCTTGAAATAGATTTAAAAATTAACTATTAGAATATGTAAAGGGGTCTGCAAGCTAGCTGTAGATGCAGGGCAGTGAGGTCATGTTGGGAAGACTACCAGAAGTGCAGGCTAATTAGCCTAGAGGCGAGGACAATGGGTGTTGTGTGGAAACAGAGAGCTGCACAGAGTCATAGGCCCAGTGAAGGGTTGTGGATCCACAGAGGCAAAAGCCAGCAGGCCCCTCAGTTAATGATGCATGTTAGCAGAGGTAGATGAAGGTGGGAGATGGTCTACATGGCAGGGAGAATGGTAGCCTACTGGGCAAATAAGTAAAACAACTGGGGAAATGATAAATATATTCAGGCTAATGCAAAGCCTAGTTTCTTACTGCCAGAGAAGGCATTCATAAACATTTAAAGGGAGAAGGCATTCATAATCATTTAAAGGGAGAAAGCTAGGAAAAACCCTGGGGTGTTGGACTAGAATTGCAACTACAGGAACAACTTTGATTCTGTAATATGTACACACAGGTACAGAAATAACTACGTATGTACATGAGTGTGTGTTTTGCATATGTGTGTGTATACAAACCATATACAAGTGTCCTAATTCTGTCTTCTATGACAACTTGGAAGCAATGACACTCCAGTAGCAATGAGCACACTAAGCCCCCAAATCTCTGTTTTTAAATACCATCTTTCACAAAAACAAACAAACAAACAACCCACAAAAAAACAAAAATAGGGCTCCTTGGAGAAATGGCTGATTCCAGGGCTCTAGCCCTGGAATCTACTTTGTCTACTCTAGTAGACAAAGCACAAGATGAACCAGGAACAGCTCGTTCTGCCAGAAAGTCCTAAGGAAATGCACAATCAATGAGATAGGGGCAGGATATATGGGCAGACGAGTCAGCTTGAAGAGGCTACCATCGGCTAAATCAGGAATACCTTAAAAAGCAAAATAAATAACAATAGCAACAAATCAGGACACATTTCACAAAATCGAAATCCATGAGTCTTTACTGCTTTAATTTTAATAAATAAGAGAGAAAGAGGTGAAACTCCATCTCTACTAAAAATACAAAAATGAGCTGGGAGTGGTGGCGGGTGCCTGTAATCTCAGCTACTTGGGAGGCTGAGGCAGGAGAATTGCTTGAACCTGGGAGGTGCAGGTTGCAGTGAGCCAAGATCACACCACTGCACTCCAGCCTGGGCAGCAGAGCAAGACTCTGTCTCAGAAAAAAAAAAAAAAAGTAGTACCTCATGACATAATACCAACTAATACGTAGAAGAAATAACAAAAAAATATTATTTGGCAATCATCATAAAAGTGGTTAATTCAGGTGGGAGTCATCAATGACACCCACCAAAGCTAACGAGTGGAGGGTTGATGAGAAACAGGATACTAGCATAATTTTGGAATACATCTCCACGAAGACCAATCAATCACAAAGGGCACAAATATAATCTTGCCAATATCACTACTAGTGGCATGGTTTTACATTGTATGCCTCTGGATGCAACACACTGAGAAGGGCACACAGCAGCACTTCTGTGGTATTACTGCCCGGAATGCATGACCTGATTGGAATCATGAGGAAGAATCATATAGATCTAGGATGAAGGTCACCACACAGAATACAGAGCATAAACTTATTAAAACTATCAAGGACATGAAAGATGGAAAACTGAGGCTGAAGAACTATGAACAGACATAACAACTAACTGTAACATGTATTCCTGGATAGGATCCTGCGCCAGAAGATAAAGAGATATTGTTGGCATAGTAGATGAAATTTGTATAGATTCTTTGGACTAGATAGCAGTGTTGTATCCATGTTGATTTTCTTCTTTGGACAGTAGTATGTTGGCTGTATAAGGGAGTGCTTATTTTTAAAAAACAGACGCTGTAGTGTTTAGGGGTGATGTGATACCATGTTGGCAGTTTGCTCTAAAAGGTTCAGAAAAAGACTGTAATGAGTATGTATGTATGTACAGAGACAGAGAGAGAGAGGGCAGGCAATGGAAGAAATTAAGCAAAATATTAACAACAGGAGAAATCTGGGTGAAGGGGATATAAGAGTTCTTTGTACTGTTCTGGCATTTTTTCTTTAAATTTGAAATTATTTCAAAATGTTTTTTTCATCTGAAAATAAAGATGTGATATAGAACATCTAGTGATAGAGCAAATGTGAATCACCTATTGCCTAAGGCCAGGAAACAGAAAGAAAACCCTGGCCGAATATGTTGATTTACATACTTTACCATACTCTGAAGGGATGCATTAACAAGAAGGGCAATGTTTTTATGTCTATTTGGAGAACTAAGAGCATCTCAATGAACTCTCCCTTCTCTTCATGGATTTTAAACGAACATTTTACAGCTCGGTGAGGAAAGGAATCTTGACTTACTCATCTTTGTAGACCCAGCACCTAGCCCATTTATAATTTAGTCATTGTTAATGTCCTTGAACAGGAATTCTACTACCTCCAATATTGTTTCAATGAGAAAAATATAGTAACTTGAGTAGCAAGGATTTTGCTACACTGAAAGGGAAGGACTGTTTATGTTAAGTTAAAATTGTATGTTGGACTGAAGACAGAAAAACATCAAGGATTAACTTTCTTAGGAACTCAAGTATTAAATATCTGCTCTAAAGTCCTAAAAACAGAAGAGTGTATAACCCGTAGTAAAAATCATTATCCTGAGAATAGCAAACTGCTAACAGTTTTTGGTTAAAAATTAATGATAGAATAAAATGTTTAGGATCAAAATAAGGCTTTTGGAGAAAAGAGTTGACAGTGGAAAACCATGTTTTAAAAAATGCTGAGTGTCTGAAAAATTATTACCGAATGATATCAAATTACTGATAAAGCATATATCCTACCAATAATGAGTATGATAATTTTCAAATCTGAAAGAATACATTTTCATTGCAGAAACTAAAACTCTCCAAGGCCCTTAGTTGCCAAAATCAAACTCAAAAATTTTAAAAGCTGAATAGATTTCACATGGCTCAATACTCTACCCTTCCTGGAGAATACACACATTTTTAGCACATTTTAAAAGCTTGTGGTCCCATTGCTGAACTAGAGGGAAAAAAAGGTAAACATGCCTGAAGATCTGTTACAGTTAACCATAATGAACTTTAGAATTATGTCTTTTCAAAAGTTGAAACGACTGAAAATTAATTTTGATAGTATATAATTATCTGCTTTATTGATTTATTTATTTTTAGGCAGAGTTTTGCTCTTGTTGCCCAGGCTAGAGTGCAATGGCGTGATCTCGGCCCACTGCAACCTCCACCTCCTGGGTTCAAGTGATTCTCCTGCCTCAGCCTCCCAAGTAGCTGGGATTACAGGTATGTGCCACCACGCTCAGCTCATTTTGCATTTTTAGTAGAGATGAGGTTTCTCTATGTTGGTCAGGCTGGTCTCGAACTCCTGACCTCAGGTGATCCGCCTGCCTCAGCCTCCCAAAGTTCTGGCATTACAGGCATGAGCCACCGCACCCAGCCAAATTATCTGCTTTGGAACACAAAATATACTAGCACCTTATGAAATTAGAATTTTTCTATTCAAAGCAATATTAGAGAATTAAAAACTGTTAATGACCATATGACAGCTTCTCCCCTTTAAGGACTGTACGTCAAATCTTTTCGAGAATACTACAAGGAAAAAAAATTCCAGTAATACTATACACCAGATTCTGTATGGCTTTTTATTATTATAATAATTTAGTTTAGTTTATTTGTGTGTGGGGGGGAGGTCTTTAAATGGAGATAAAATATATTTTGGGACTGTTCTAAGGATTAAATGAGATAATGTATGTACAACACTTAGCATGGTGACTGGCACAAATTAGGCACCCAATAAATGGCATCTATCGTGCTTTTTTTTTTTTTTTTTTTTTTTTTTTTTTTTTGAGACGGAGTCTCACCCTGTCACCCAGGCTGGAGTGCAATGGTGCGATCTCAGCTCACTGCAACCTCCGCCTCCCAGGTTAAAGTGATTCTCCTGCCTCCACCTCCCGAGTAGCTGGGATTACAGGGGCATGCCACCACGCCCAGCTAGTTTTTTGTATCTTTAGTACAGACAGGGTTTCACCATGTTGGCCAGGCTGGTCTTGATCTCTTGACCTCATGATCTGCCCACCTTGGCCTCCCAAAGTGCTGGGACTACAGGCGTGAGCCACAGCGCCCGGCCACTTATTCTTATACAGAGGATATGAAACAACCTTGCAACAGGGTCAAGTGGCTTAAAAACCTGTAAGAGAAGCCAATAAAGGCAGGTGAATAGAAATCACAGTCAAATATCTAGACTGGTAACCTCAATGAGGAAAGGAACCTTGACTAATTTACCCTAGTAGTTCCAGAACCTACTAAAGTGCTTGGCACACACAGTAGATGCTCAATAAAGGTTTACTGAAATGAAGTGGACATGAAGGTATCTGGAAGGACAGGCGCAGTGGCTGACATCCGTAATCCCAACATTTTGGGAGTCCAATGCAGGCGGATCACCTGAGTTCAGGAGTTTGAGATCAGCCTGGCCAACATGGCAAAACCTCATCTCTACTAAAAATACAAAAATTAGCCAGGTGTGGTGGCGGGCGCCTGTAGTCCCAGCTACTCGGGAGGCTGAGGCAGGAGAATCGTTTGACCCCAGGAGGCAGAGATTGTATTGAGCTAAGATCACACCACTGCACTCCAGCCTTGGCAACAGGATGAGACTCCATCTCGAAAAAAAAAAAAGAAAAAAGAGAGAAAGTATCTGGAAAAGAAAGAGGCAGTCTGAGGTTGTCTGCAAAATAAACTGAGAATCCAAAAATTACCATTCCCCCTAAGGAAGTCACTTTGAAAAGTAAATTAAAAACCTAAACATTTTTAGATCAATGTATAAAAACTCCCCACAGACTGGTCTCTTTAATAATGACTTAGTCCACTCCCAAATCCTTTTTGGCAAATGTGTCAAATATTTGAAGGAAATATTTAAAAACTTAATCTAAATAAATGTCATATGCATCTTCAAAGGGGGAAAAATTACCAAAAGCATTGAGGAATCTTTTTCAACTTCATTTCAAGAACATTCAGATTAACTTAATTCATAGTTCTTCCACCTACTTATACATGAAAATGAGCTTGCACTTTTATCTACAAGCAAGTTGTAAATACATATATTTCACTTTCACAAGTTTGAGTGCATACCCCAGAAAAGAAAGAGGAAAGAAAACCCACTCTTTGAGAAGTGGGCAGTGCCATAGGAGTACAAAAGAGTGGCTAACAAAACTTCCCTCCCATGTTTCAGGAGTCACCTACCTGTTAGAGCCCTTGTGTACAGCACAGTCTGCACAGTTTCAGACTCCTTACGTATTGAAAACTCAAAATTCTCGGTGTAGTGGTCAAGGGAACAGTGAAATAGGAAAATATAGTCCTATCTTCCCCATCCTACCCCAAGGAAAAGAGAGAATCAACAACATTTTTTCTAAGACTTCTCCAAGATAGCGCCCATCACCTCACTATAGCACCCTACTCTTATTCAGAAACTGAACAATTTTACAGAAAGCAAAAGCCACACCCTTAATAATACACTCAACTCTGTACAGTGCTTGGCTTCTGTGCTAAGTACATTTCCAGAGGGAGTTGGAGCTACATCTCCTGAGCCTACTTCAAATTAAAATCTGTGAACAGTGAGAAGTTACAAATCAGATAATAGCCCAAAATCAACTGCTGAAAGGAGGTTGGGGGGAAAGAATCATTAAATACATCCATCTTTCTTAATGAAATGACAATGTTTTTTAGCAACACAAAACACCAAAGCTACCAGTCTACACTACACAGTAGTTTGCAGAATAACAACCTGCAGTACACAGTAAAATTATTCTTAAATTATCGTTTGCTTCCTATGGTGCTCTGAAAAGTAGCAAATGCATAAAGTCATATAAGAGCTATTGTCCAATCACTGACAGCATTAAAATTATTTTTAAATCTAATTTCTGGAAAGTTCTGCAGTAGCAGTTTAAAAAGCAAATCAAATTCTAATGAGAAAAAACGTCTAGTTCAAAAATCTGAAAATACACTTTGAAGACATTCACAGTTTAAGCAGCAGGAGGGTCATAGGCACCAAGGTGTGTAACATCTGTGAGTGGCTGATACAAAAAAAGATTTCTCTGGAATTAATGATTGAAAATAATTATCAAATACAATCTAATATGATCTTTAAAAGTCTCTTGTCTCAAAAGCAACAAAGCAAAAGCTTGTAACAAAGCAAAACCTTCCAATACAAAGATTTTTACACCTTACACATACCCACATACTTCACAAATTAAGAACTAGATGAAAATCAAAACACTAAAATTTAAAGGTATCTAAAATACAGCAGTATCTATTTGAAACAGCAGACTCTTATCTTTACATTTATCTGTCAGATCTACCAGTAAAGCTCTTCTGAAATGGTCATTTCAATATGATTGTTCGATATGCCATTCCGTGTGAATAGAGCTTGGGAGACTAATTCTCAAAATCTCCTCAGGAGATGCTTTATTACAGCTCTAGTTTCAATGTCCTGCGACTCAAACAGCTACGTACAGAAAAATAGCTCATACACAGGGAGAAGAATCAGAATACAGGGGAGTGCTCCATTCTTTTGTTTTGGAGGCAGAAGCTCCAAAAATAAAGGTTCACTGGAGCCATCTGCACCTATCCCCACCCATCACAGCCCTGCAGAGCACTTTTACCCATCTGCTTCTCAAGACTCTCTAGCCCCCGAGGTCGGCAGAACCCGTGGTTTTCCACGTCTCAAAGGATAGGGGTGGGGCGGGGGGGAAGGCTGCGAGGAAGGACACAGATCCTTTGAGGACAGAGGGACAAGGAGATGCATCCAGATAGGGAGGATGGGACGCGTCACGGAGACCCGGAGGCTTGTAAATTCTCTGGGCGAAAAGCCCTGTAGGGCACAGAATGCTGCCTGTTCAGGGATGGAGACAGACAGAAGAACAATGCTCCAAAACAGGAGACAGCCACACTCCTAGTAGATCCGGGAGGGTGTGAACTAGGTAGCTCTGAACTCGGAGCCACAAATGGGTAGAGGCAGCCTCAAACACATCCCTACCGCGAAGCTGAGACTTACGGTTACTTCTCCCGCTGAGGATAAGGGTCGGTGGACCCAGCAACTCCGCAGCTCCGCCTCCGCCGCCCCTGCCTTTACAGCCGAGCTGATGACCTCAGGTACCCTACCCGCCCCACCCACCCGGACGGTTGCCCCTTCCTCGGCGGCCCGGGTGCACCCGCCAGGCGGAGGCTGATGTGGCCGAGGGTGCGCACTGGCGGCCCGCGGGAAGCGCTGCGTGAGCCGAAGGCGCCCACGGCGAGGCTCAGACTAGGTGGGCGCCCCCCATCCCTCTCCGGCCGCTGCGCCGCCTCACTCGGGGGAGGGGAAGAGGGGGCGGTGGCTCTTGCCTCCGCCTCGCAGTCAAGTCCGGCTCATGTTCCAGCCTTGCGCGCGCGCAGCCCCGGCCGCCCTCTCCCCCTCCCCCGCCTCCGGCTCCGGCTCAGCCGCTGGCACCCCCGCCGCCACCACCCTAGTCTCCTAGTCGCCTGCCACCAGCCCCTGAGAGACTGCAAGTCCAGTGAAAAGGAGCAGGAACGGTAGCAGCTCGACCGCCGACCCGGAAGCTCTTCCACCGCCAACCGCGAGGCTGCCAAGGGTGTGAACCCGGAAGCGATTTCCTAGCCACGGTAGCGGCGGGGTGGAAAGCTAAGGCCTTTGAAGACCTGGGACCCCATAGTTTCGGGAGAGGGTGAGGGGTGAATGGTGCTGAGGTGCGAGGAGAGGGAAGGACAGTAAAGAGCAGGTGGGCAAGAGGGTCTCCGATTCCAGAGACCTGAGCTTTTGGGGCGCGGGTGGGGAGCGCGGGGGAACCTTCAAGACGGCTTTCTTTTGGCGACTGAGGGTTTTTCTGTCACAGGAAGCTGGGTCGGGATGCTGTGCCTGGGAGGAGGGAAGGAGGAATGAGAAGGCGGTGACGGTCCCTGCCCCCCTTCGCCAGGTGACCGTCCCACCCTTTTAGTTGAATGTAGCGGCCAGAGAGGCACTCGCGGCAGCCCATACGGGTGGGACCTCTCGGTGTCCTTCGGGAAACAGGAGGAGCAAGTTCGACTCCAGCGAGGGAAAACAGAGGTGGGAGACTGAACTATCTCCACATCTAGTTGCCCCAGGCAAGGAGTTTATTTTTCACATGTAGTTACAGAGAAACCATAGCCACTTTTTGGGTGGAAACTGAGCAGAGAGGCTTACATTTTTCCCCGGTAGTGGACGTTGACGGGTGGTGGCGCAGGAAAAAACCTCCCAGGCAGAGTGATTACGTATTTTTGTCATTGCAGGGAAAGGGATTCACAGCTTGTCGTTCTAACTCACTTCTTTCCCTCTAACTCACTTCTCGCCTCTACACCTTTCTCCACCTTCTAAGGTTTTTGACTTTCATCGCTTTTTCTACATGTTTTTAGCCTCACCAGAAGTCTTTCATCTCGCTGGTCTAACTCAGGATCTCAGCCTCATTATTTTCTTACTCTTCTGGAGTGCTTACGTGCCTTTACAGTTTCTGTTTGCAAACGCTGTCTAGCATACTAAGAGGATGTTAGCAAACCTGTTCCATGGACACTAAATGGCAGTTGTACATCTCCCCTCATCAGTCATAGTGACAACCAGAAATGCCCTCCATATTTTCCAGTGATCCCAGGTAGGTGCCACCCCCCAATTAAGGACCACTTCCACTGCTTTATTTATAAGATCTTGTTACTTAGGCAGCATATTATCATTTGTGCCTAACATTTTCCAGAATGGAGTGAGCCATATAACAAAATGCCACGTTTCCTGTACTTATTCACTTGAACCCTTATCTCAGACTCAGTCTAAACATATTGCAAGCTCTAGTTATACTTTCTCGTATTTTAGTTCAGACTACTCATTTTCTATCAGTTTGTATGTGTTTCTCCCTTAGCAGTTTTACCTTCCTATGTTAGTTACTTTTGTTATTTTCCTGTCTTAAGCCTTTGTTTCCTTCTTTCATGTCACTGGAAGAATGTAGATTTTAAGTAGTCAAGTACGAATAGTTCTTGAAAATGAATTTTAAGAATATTTTGGGGATATGGTAAAAAAGTATTTGGTTTAAGAAAACAAAATACTCTCATAGTTATGTCTTTTTAAAATCACATTTGTTTACCTTTTAAAAGTTCAGGGTTCTTTGCAGTATTAATTAAATATTCTAGAGAAGTGATGAGTATTGACAAAGTACTTTGCTAGTAAATGTTTTCTTAATATGAGTTGACCAAGACAGGAATTGATTTGCTTTAAATTGTGTTTAGAAAACTAAGAGTTACTTGATTTATCTTTTAGGTCCTTAATAGATAAAATGGTTTCTGTAATTGTGCCTGTGTATCATACAGTGTATTCACAATACAATGTCTTTTTTTTTTTGGGGCTTGCAGTCTTCAATGCATCTATCTCATAATTTGTAAAGGTTTATTATCTTGAAGTCATTGTTAATCTGTGGTGAAAAGTTATTGCTAAATAGAAAGTCTGAGAAGAAAAAGGCCTCATCCTTTTCACATGATGTAGGAAGGTCTGTTGCATGAGGTGGGTTTTAAGAATGATTTTATACAAAAAATGGAACTGAAAAAAATTTCATGAAGTATATAATGATAAAGAATGATATGTCTTCAAAACTTTTCACACAATGAAATGTCTCTATCCTAATGTTTCACTGTATTTTTTCTAGTGAAATATCTGTAGGGTTTTTTTTAATCTAAATCAATGGAAAGTTTTAGAATTTAAAATAAATTTGAAAATTATTTAAATTATTTTATTTAAAATTTTTGTACAATAATTTTAATGGTTGTTTTAATCTTAGGCTAAAGTTTATGTAAAATGCCAAAAGCTACTGTATTTTAAAAGAATTTCTTCTTAAGGTAATTTTACAATCATAAGGCACTTTTTAATTATTATTTAGGGAAGTGAATTAAAAGTTACAGAGTGACATTTTCAGTTGCAGTGGAAGAAACAGGATAAATTACTCTATCTCCTCTCAAATAACATTCAAAACCCTTTCTTGAAAATGGTCTATCTTGAGAGTTGTAGCAGTAGGGAGCTCATTAAATATGAAGAGATAATTTTAATGCCTAATGGTTTTTAAAAAACTGAAGAAAGCTCATTTTGACATAGCTGGGAAAGAAACTCTTTCTTTAATGTTCTTTTAGAAATTTACTGACAAATAAATGGGGAGAAGCTTTTTCAAAAAAAGATAAAAAATAATCAGTACAGAAAGATGCACTTTAGTGTAGCCATGAAAGAAATTTATTCAGTGAAGAAAACTATTATATAACCAAGATTGTGGTTGAAATTCAGTCACTTGTTGGAAATTGCGCAATGGAGACTTAAGATTTAGGGGGACGAAGTATATGCATACACACACACACACACACACACACACACACACAGTGAATATATTTGGAATAAAAAATTTGGATTATTGACAGGTGTGGTGGCTCACGCCTGTAATCCCAGCACTTTGGGAGACCGAGGCAGGCGGATCACTTGAGGTCAGGAGTTTGAGACCAGCCTGGCCAACATGGTAAAACTCCGTCTCTACTAAAAAACACAAAAATTAGCCGAGCATGGTGGCACATGCCTGTTAATTCCGGCTACTCAGGAGGCTGAGGCAGGAGGGAGAATCGCCTGAACCTGGGAGGCAAGGGTTGCATTGAGGCGAGATTGTGCACTGCACTCTAGCCTAAGCAACAGAGCGAGACTCCGTCTAAAAAAAAACAAAACAAAACAAAACAAAAATTTGGATTATCAAGGGAATTGATAAGGGAAATGGAAAAGATTCTTAAATCACCATCAGAAAGCTTTTATCAACTGACCAGATAGTTTTGGTTCTGTGATAAGCAACTCCAAAGAAAATTATATACTATGCTTTAGCTCATCCAAATGTCTAATATCAAAGTTCTCCTAGCTAAAAGTTCTAGAGTAAATGTCAATGGATATAAAACATCTACCATTTCCAGCTTCCAAACTGTTAACAGTATAATATTCACTTTTGTAATTTATGGAAGAAGTGTATATTATTCTGAATCACTATTTCAAGTCATTATTTACAAGATATTTTATAATCATAATCACTTTTTTTTGGCCCCAAAGGCAGATTCTTACTATGCAGTTAAGACCTATGAAAATGTATAACCTATTTTAAAATGAAAAAAGAAATACAAAGGAAATCTGAAATTATCAGCTAAGGTTTTGAGTAGTTGAACAGTGAAGATGCAGTCAAAGTCATTCCTGGCTTGCCTTTTAGGCACTATATATTCTAGGATAGAGAACATTTTATTTTTTTTAAATTTTTTTCAACGTGATTATTTGGAAATAAAAGTTTTCAATTTAAGATGCATTACTTTTTTTTATCTTGCCATCAAATGTGTCATTTAATCTTTCAAATGATTTTTTTATTTGTTTTATAAAGCAATGGGAAATCCAGAAAACATAGAAGATGCATATGTTGCTGTTATTCGTCCAAAGAATACTGCCAGTCTCAATTCTCGGGAATACAGAGCTAAGTCATATGAAGTAAGAACATTTAATAATAATTTATTTCTACCATTGAGTGTCATTCTGTATTATCATTCACATATAAAGCCTTATTATATCTTGTAAATTTGTATTAACAAGCCATTTATTTTAGGTCTCTGCCCATTATTTTGTCTTTTTTTCTGCCGCGTGCCTTTTGACCATTTGCTGTTTATTGACATGTAGGTTATTAGATATTAAAGGTTACTTGCTTGAGTTTTTCTTACAATATATAGCTTTCAATTTTATTACAGTTTGTGAAATGGCTCTCAAAAATTAAAAAACCACTGCAAAAGTCAGCTCACTTAAAATTTCAATCTAAACTTTGTTTTTGGTTGTTTTCCCAAATAACTATTTTTAACAATTCGTTTTAAAATACTTTTTTGCCTTAAATTTTTAGACAATTAAGTTACTTTTCTGTAGTCTTGAATCGTATTTATTAGTAAACATGTAATTAAGGCTATATGTACATACATATACATATATATAACTTAATTGTTACTTTTTTTATGCAACAGATTTCAAGCAATATGAAATACTTCTAATTTAACCTAATTTATCTAGCATTTCCTTTAAACTGCTTTTTTAAGGTTGTCTGAAACCTGTTAAAGGGTACCGTAGGGTTTCTCAGTAGGCTACTGCATCAGCAGTGCTGTAGCTTACCATTTCTCATTCCTGTCTGCACTGTAGAAGCACCTTAAAACTGTAAGAACCAGGCCCCAGACATTCCCATCTGTATGGGTTGGGGCTGGGCATTGCTATTGTTTTAAAGCTTCCCAAATTATTCTAATATGCAGCTAGAGTTGAGAAAGACTGCTAGCTTATTGTAGTATTCTAGGGCAAGTAGACTTTATTTTAAGCTTTCTCTTAATGTTGTTTTTCTCATCTAAGATTTTGTTGCATGAAGTTCCCATTGAAGGACAGAAAAAAAAGAGAAAGAAAGTTTTATTGGAAACGAAACTTCAAGGCAACAGTGAAATAACACAAGGCATATTGGATTACGTAGTAGAAACCACCAAACCAATTTCTCCTGCAAACCAGGGTATCAGAGGTAGGAAACTTCTTTTTTAAAAAACACATTGTTTAAAATACTTGTGGAGAAAGATTCTTTTAAAAATATACACATATTAAACCAATTTTCTTTTTATGTTCCTTTACATTTAACAAACTTGCAAAAAAACTCAAGTGTTTTTTAAGGTACACTCAAGCCCCTTCAAGATGTAACTTGACAAATTTTTTAAAAGTTGAAAAGTATTTAAAGAATTCACAATATTGATGTGAAGTGTAGTTCCCTAGGTAAGTATCTTTTAACTACTATTCCTATTTCTCTACTCAATGACAGAGGAAACTATACTCATCTCTCCAAAACTAAGTAAAAGTTAATATTCATGGATTAGGGAAAGTCCTGTAAATTACCAAGTAGCGGAGGTTTTCTTCCTATTTGGTCATAGAAAGAAGACCCTTTTCAGAAAGTCAGACTGAATTGTGGAAGTATTAACCCTGAAAGATTGAGGCCCCATTTAAAATATTACATAATAGATAGATTAAAAATTAATGATGCGTTTTCTCAGGCTGTAGAAACAGATGGCAGTCAAACATTACAGAAACTACAAACTATATCCAAGATTCAGTTACTACAATTTAAAAAGTAAAAGCAATTCAGTGAAGCAGCAGTAGAAAACAGTTGTTAGTGAAGTAAAGCATACCTCTCTATGCCTACTTTTTTGGTTTTTCAAAGCTTATTCAGTGTATATTTTTATAGGGATTAGTTGTCTGATTCATCTGTTTCAGTAAAGAGATTGTTTTTGTTGCAGAGATACAGCCAAATACTGTGGTTTGATTTATTAGTTATTTTGGCTATTTGTTTTCTACAGATACATAACTGAGCTATAAGCCTGTGTTTCATAACTTTTGGAGGTACCATTCACTGTATTTTAGCTCCCTGATAACGTTACTTCCCCTAATAGAGCCTGAAGAGTTTTTGTGGGTTGGGACTGTAAGCATTTTAACTCAGGATTATAAGTAGTTCCTACTTATAAGACGTGAGGCGCAGTGGCTCACGTCTGTAATCCCAGCACTTTGGGAGGCCAAGGTGGGTGGATCACGAGGTCAGGAGTTCGAGACCAGCCTGGCCAATACGGTGAAACCCCATCTCTACCAAAAATACAAAAATTAGCCCGGCGTGGTGGTAC
The DNA here is from genome assembly GCF_028878055.3 of Symphalangus syndactylus. NCBI lineage: Eukaryota > Metazoa > Chordata > Mammalia > Primates > Hylobatidae > Symphalangus > Symphalangus syndactylus. The sequence goes on from NC_072425.2 coordinate 108,739,224, forward strand.
ACGCCTATAGTCCCAGCTACTCAGGAGGCTGAGACAGAAGAGTCACTTGAACACGGGAGATGGAGGTTACAGTGAGCCAAGATTGTGCCACTGCACTCTAGCCTGGGCGACAGAGTGAGACTCCGTCTCAAAAAAAAAAAAAGTTCCTGCATATGATCTGTGATAAACACTCCGAGTCTCAAAAAGAGAATCCCTTTTCTCTGATTACCAGATTCACTATATAATAAGATGATCATGAAAGCAATCTTAGCTTATTAAAAAGGTGGAGGGGGCTATCCTTTTTTGGGAATCAAGGCATATGAAGACTCTCTTTGGATGCCACAGATTGGTCAGTCTTATTTACCTCAGTCTTGGACTTCTCTGATAAATTTGCATCTGAACTTATTCTACTATTGCCAGATTGTTATAGTTATCAGCATCTATCCTGACACCAAATCCCTGAGACAGAAATCTGATTAGCCTAAATCACATATTTGAGCTGACAAATCATTGTAGACATAAATTATAGACAAGTCATAATTTGTTATGAATTAAATAAGCTCTGCCACTAGGTCCACTTACCCAGAGGAATATGGAAGAGATCTCACTGTTAACAAAAAACTTCCCCTGGTCCAGAGGGCTGGGTAGATTCCCTTAGGAGGAGTTATGAGTGACAGTCACCGTGAAACATATCTAGCACCATTTTGCCCTGTATACTCAGACATAAAATGTACTAATATATTTTCAGGGAGCTTTTAACAAGAAATTAAAGTAGAAAAGTTTAATATATTAATGAGCCATACTGTATCCTGAGTATCCTATTTGTTTTTCTAAATCTATGAAATATTTTTGAAGTAATACGATACCTTATATAAACATCACATGAAAATCACAAATGACTATTAGCAGTAGTTAGGCTTAAAATTTTTGTACTGTGCTGTATGTCATTTACAAAGCACTATCACACTTATACATGAAATTCTTAAATTGGTTCTGTTGATAGGTAATGATTTTCACATCTATAAAATGGGAATGGAGGCATAGGCTGTCTCCTCCTATAAGCATTTCCATTGGTAAAGGAATTAGGACTAGAACCTTCATCACCTAACTTGTCAGTGCTTCCCTGCCCCACTGACAGATCTCATAGTTACATATATAATTTGCAAAATAGGCATTTAAATAATGGATCATAACTGGATTTGGGGAAACAGCAAGGCAGGAAAGATTAAGCAGAGACAAGACTTCAAGCCAGACAAAAGAAATAGTGCCTCTGAAGTATATTAGAATGTTGTTCTGTATCTAACACTTATATTTTGTACAAGTGTTAATTTTGTAAAATAATTGGGGGCTATAATATTGAAGGTCTTAATAGTCACAAATATTGGCTCTGATATTTTGTGAATAAGTGAATCTATTTGAAGTCTTATCATTTACCTGCCCACAGAAGGCAACCCACCTGCCTTCTAGGCATTTCTACCTGGGTCAGAAACGAGGTTCTGTTTCTTAGGGTGAGGAAATTGGAAGCATTGAAAGTATAACAAAGGTCTAGAGAATGAGGGGTTTTAGAATACAAGACTTGTAGGTTATTATTTATTAATAACTTATTGCCAATTCAGGAAAAACATTAAGAATGGTAGTTACAATTCAGAACAATAGTTTGTAGCCCAATCAGATTTTAATAAAACCTGAAATTGAGGATGGAGGTTAAATATTAAATGAAGAGCCACTAAATATTAAGACTTTGAAACTTACATATGCCAGAATATAATAAAATTCTTACTGTCTCTGTCCTAGATGAGTGAGGTGGTATATGCATATTGACCCTGCAGAGTACATTGTTGTTCTCCCTTCTCAGCTCTTAGCAGAACAGTTTTCCTAGCTATGCTTAGGAAGCTTCTCTTCTAGGGGTCAAGACCAGGACCCTAAATCTACAAGGATTGTCCACAGAATGATTTTGCATTTATCAGTTTTTATTAGTACATATAATAAAATTGACTTAGTATATTTCAGTTCCTCTTAATGCTGCCTTTTAAAGTATCTGTTTTCTAATTCTCAGGGTAATTTATAAGATTTAAAAGTGTATTATTTTTGTTTTGCTAACTTTTTAAAAATGATTAGGAAAACGAGTTGTACTAATGAAAAAATTTCCTCTGGATGGAGAGAAGATGGGCAGAGAAGCGTCATTATTTATTGTTCCATCAGTTGTCAAAGGTAAAGTCTAAATGTATCTTACAAATCTTTATATAGTTTAGATGCTAAGTAAAGGTCTATTGAGGAACTTAGGAATTTGCATTCATAGCTACTGCTATATTATAAAATACATATTTTAAAATTAATAGAAGGGAAATATGTTACTTAAAGACGTTTTGATTTCAAAATAATATACAGGCTTCTTGGCTCAACAGTAATGTTTTTGTTTTAGTTTTTAAAAGGATGAAGAAATGAGGAGGGAAGGCATAATTGAAATTTAAAGTGCTCAGGTTACAATAAAGGATTTTTTTAAAGATATGCCATAGATAAAATAAAAATTGATCCTTAAGTATTCTGGAAAATTAACAGATTATGATCAGAACCTATCTTGTATTTGGGACAAGAATCAATAATAGTTCTAATATACTCTGCCTAATAGTAATATTTTTAAAAAGGAAATCTAATGTGAAAATGTAATATTTTATTCCTTTGACACCCTGGCATAATAAACACGTTGAGTTTCAGTACAGACCTCGCAGCCTATAATTTTGTGACCTTGGGCAAATCTCCTCTTTAATCTTTAGCTCTTTATTTGTAAAATAGGGACAATATTGCTACCTGCTCCCACTTGTTTCATGGTGCTGGAAAAATTCAGTGAGGTATTAGATATGAAATCACCTTGGAAACTAGAGTACTAGCATCATGTAAGATAGCAGTAATACTGATGATATACTGTATTAATCACCCACCATGGGACATCCCATCAGCCTGCTGCTACACAGTGCTGACATGTATTTTATTAGCCAGCTGTAGCGTTCCAGATATATTTTTCCAGGCATACTTAGGTTAAAAAGTTCAGTATCTTAAGTAGCACTGGAATTCTTATTAATGAGTTTTACAACATTGTTGAGGAAGATAAAGAGGAAACAGTTTCTGCAGTCCTCCAAAATTCTAAATGTTGCATTTACCTGAGTGGACAAGGTCACAGAGCTAGTCATCACTTGAATCCAGGCCTTCTAGAACAATTTATTTATACTTAACAAGTTTTAATTTTTTAACATATATTTTTAGATGAAAACATGCAGATGTAAACCTTTTATATGGTAGCATAATTCTTCATTTTTCTTTTTCAGATAATACTAAATACACATATACCCCAGGATGCCCAATTTTTTACTGCTTACAAGATATTATGCGAGTCTGTAGTGAATCCAGTACTCACTTTGCTACACTTACAGCAAGGATGTTAATAGCCTTGGATAAGTAAGAAATGCCATTAGAAGTATCTTTTAATTAATCAAATACATGTTTATAGTAGAAATTAGTTCTGATAGATACAGACACTTTGAGAAGAAAATAATGAAAATAATATATGTATTAAAAAATGGTAAGTTTTTCAATTCTAATATAAAAATGAAAAACCCGAAGATAAGGTTGTCCTGGCCTGGGTACAGCATGTTAATTTTATTTTTCAGAAATGGCAAACACTGCCCTGGCTTAAGAATTAAGATTCCCCTGTTATGAAACTATACATTTAATACTGAGTTACTCTTATCAGTGAATAAGTCATTCAACCTCTTATGCCTTTGTCTTTCTGTAAGAACAGGGCTAATATCACCTACATCTCAGTAGTTTGAATTTTAAGAGAACTTTTATGTTTTTTGAAAGGAGTTTTTATTACTATAATGGCAAATACATTTTAAAAATTTATTTGCCGTATCCATTAACGAAACTTTTATTAATAATAAATGAAGTATTTGTATACTGACTTGATCTTTATAGATCATATGAACATATTATCACATGTGCCCCTAAAGTATGTACAGTATTATGCATGTTTTTTTATTGTTAAAAAAAATCAATTTGCAATATAAATAAATTTTAAAAATAATAAAGTACTTAACACTAAATTAAAATTATAAAAATCTGAAGGTAATATTCACAAGTGTCATATATCAGAGTTAGATAGTAATCTACCTTTTTCATCTTCACTTTCGAACAGCTACTTCTTCCTCTTTTTTTATTTTGCCAGGTGGTTAGATGAACGTCATGCACAATCTCACTTTATTCCAGCTTTGTTCCGACCTTCTCCTCTTGAGCGGATAAAAACTAATGTCATAAATCCTGCATATGCTACTGAATCAGGTCAGACAGAAAACTCACTACATATGGGCTATAGTGCACTAGAAATAAAGAGTAAGATGTTAGCCCTAGAGAAAGCAGATACCTGTATTTACAACCCTTTGTTTGGATCAGATCTTCAATATACAAATCGGGTAAGAGTTGAATGAATTTTAGCTCTGATTTAAAAGACGTTTTATCTCAAGCGTAATTTTTTTTTCCTGAGATATATACATCTATTACTAATTATAAACATGAAGGCCTGGTGCAGTGGCTCACACCTGTAATCCCGGCACTTTGGAAGGCCAGGGAGGGCGGATTGCCTGAGGTCAGGAGTTCGAGACCAGCCTGGCCAACATGGTGAAATCCCGTCTCTACTAAAAATACAAAAATTAGCTGGATGTGGTGGCGTACCCCTGTAGTCTTAGCTACCCCAGAGACTGAGGCAAGAAAATCGCTTGAACCTGGGAGGCGGAGGTTGCAGTGAGCTGAGATCACAGCACTGAACTCCAGGCTGGGCAACAGAGCAAGACTCATTCTCAATAAATAAATAAATAAATAAAAATTTAAAATAGAAACATGTAAACATTTAAGATGACAAAGCTCTTAATGGGTTTTTATTATTGTTTTCCCTTTCTAGGTAGATAAAGTGGTAATAAATCCATACTTTGGTCTAGGAGCTCCAGACTACTCAAAAATCCAAATACCTAAACAGGAAAAATGGCAGAGAAGCATGAGCAGTGTCACAGAAGACAAGTACTGTTTCGGTTTTACTCCACATTGCTTTTATAAAAACTTACATTCTAATTTAAAGTATTGTTTAAAATTATATATGCAATTTGTGTGCAATGTAGTCACTACTGAGTTTACAGCTGCTCAGTGATATAGAGCTTTCATAGATGTGTCACATTTCTTTTGAAACAATTTTTACAGTCCTGTTTGTATTTTTCAAAATTTCTTTTTAATGATTAGGGAACGACAGTGGGTAGATGATTTTCCTCTCCACCGAAGCGCCTGTGAAGGAGATTCAGAATTACTAAGCCGTCTTCTCAGTGAAAGATTTTCAGTCAACCAATTAGATAGTGACCACTGGGCACCCATTCATTATGCATGCTGGTAAATGGAATATTTATTCTTTTCTTTTTAGAAAGAATACATTTTTAATTATAAATGTTAGTGCTTCTTTTCAAGACTGTTCTCATTCCAAATACTTTTTCTCTACCTGTTTGCCTTAGGAGTTTTCTGTTTTGATCTTAGATGATTGTATATGTGCCAATGTTCAGAACTGTAAGGTCTGCCCCATGGGGAACGTACTGTTAGTGTTCTTAGGCATTGCCAGGTCATATAGTAGGATACTTAATGACTAGTAAATGTCATTGTAGAGTACAAAGTCACTTATTCACCCTTGCAGTTTCTCTTGTTTTGTACTGGGATTATGTTATGCTTATCCTTACTGGAAGTTTGCACGTGTTAACTACTTGCGATTTGACCTTGCGTCTTGTTATAAAAGTATCCTTTTAGTGCTTTGAGAAACTGTGGTTATTAAGAAGCCCTCAAAAGCCTTCATTAGAACCACAGCTTTCCATTATGTTAGATACTAGTGTTGGGACAGGTTTGGGGTTAGCTCTTTCCACTAGTTGCCCAGTGTAGCTCTTGGTCTCCTTCTCTCACATAATTATTTTTCCCCTCAGTTGGGCTGAGTTGTTAGTGTTTAGAGTAGTAGTTAACTGTTTACTATAAGTCATCTTCTAGAAAGGGTATAATAAAGTTTTTTACATTATTTCTGTAGGAAAGTTGCTCTTCACCTATTGTTTAAAGTAAGCTTCCTTGGCTAATTTAAGAGGTACCGGCCAGGCCCGGTGGCTCACACCTGTAATCCCAGCACTTTGGGAGGCCGAGGTGGGTGGATCACGAGGTCAGGAGATCAAGACCATCCTAGCCAACATGGTGAAACCCCGTCTCCACTAAAAATACAAAAATTAGCCGGGCGTGGTGGTGCATGCCTGTAATCCCAGCTACTCGGGAGGCTGAGGCAGGAGAATCGCTTGAACCCGGGAGGCAGAGATTGCCGTGAGCCGAGATTGCGCCACCGCACTCCAGCCTGGTGACAGAGTGAGATTCCATCTCAAAAAAAAAAAAAAAAAAGTACCACATTATTTATTGCCTTGTTAAATGTCCACAGTGTCTTAGTTGTATTAGATTGAGCAAGGTAATTCACTTTACCTCTCTGCATCTCAGCTTATTTATCCATATATAAAATGCAGTCGATCATTTCTAGAGTTTCTTCCAACTCAAAATTCTTTTGATTTATCTGATTTTAATATTTGTAATCAAGCAGCTAACTATAGTTGCTTTATATGTCTGTGTGTGTGTGTGTGTATATATATATATATATAATACATATATATAAAGATCTTTTTTCTGTTTCCTTAAAAATATGCTCTTATATTTCTTATTACATGGAATTTTTGTATTAAGAGTTACTGTAATTGTCTTTAACTGAGTTAATAGTTGTTTCTTCAGATTACCAGAAAATACCGGCAGCAAAAACAATACTAAAAGAAATCACATGCAGCCAGGTGCAGTGGCTCACGCCTGTAATCCCAGCACTTTGGGAGGCCAAGGTGGGCAGATCACGAGGTCAGGAGGTTGAGACCATCCTGGCTAACACCATGAAATCTCGTCTCTATTAAATATACAAAAAATTAGCCGGGTGTGGTGGCAGGTGCCTGTAGTCCCAGCTACTCGGGAGGCTGAGGCAGGAGAATGGTGTGAACCCAGGAGGCGGAGCTTGCAGTGAGCCGAGATGGCACCACTGCACTCCAGCCTGGGCGACAGAGCGAGACTCCGTCTCAAAAAAAAAATGTCTTTGTTTCATTCAGCCTTTTAGTCCTCCCCTTCCAAGCTATTCTAAACCTTTCTACTCCTAAGTACTTAAACTTTCACTACTTTCTTTTTCTACTTTCATTCCCTATACTCTTTTTTGCCCCCTATTTTCAAAGAAAATTTAAGGCGTCATCAATGTTCTTCTCCATCCCTAATGATCACTTTTTGTCCCCATCTCTCTCCTGTATCATAGGGTATACATGTAAAAATTCTTCTTATTCTTCTTAAATTCGCTTTTCTTTTTCCACATCTACTTTCTTCTTGCCCTCAAACATGCATGATTCTCTTCCTTCTTGAAAGTTACTTTCACCTGAACCTACTTCTTTTAGCTACCATCCTGTTTCTTTCCCTCCTTTCACAGCCAGATTTCAAAGGTGAGTGGGAGACACACTCTGCTTTCTCTTTTTCACTCTTCATAAACCTTAACTTTTTCTGAGTTTTTGATCTGTTTCCCTGCTCTGCAGCATTTAATTCTTGACTACTTTTCATTCTAAGAACAAATTGGAGTTGAAAGGGTATAATGGAGCTATAATGAAGGTCAGTACAAATGCAAGATATTATTGATATCATTGCTATTGAAACACTCACTGGCCTCCATTCTGTGATCTAAACCTGTGTCTTAGTAGTAGTACTACTAAGATTCAGAAAACTGGCTTCTAACTCTGGCTAGTCACCATGAGACGTTGGGCAAGTTAGTTAACCTCATCAAGCTCCATTTTTCTCATCTGTGCAGTAAAAAAAGTACCTCTGCCTACTTTATAAATTTTTATGATTATATTAAATAATTATATAAGAAGGTAGCTGGGAAGTTTTAAAGCATCATACAAAATGTATGTTTGTATTATTTTTATTATTACTTCTCAAATTGCTCCCTCACTATCTTTTCCCTTTTAGATGTATTTCATTGTTCTAAGGTGATCATATTTCTCTAAATTCGTTCTCAGAAAGATTTCATCCATTCTTTCAGACCATTTAATTCTTTTCAGTGAGATGATTTTACATATTCTCAGATAGATACTCTAAGCCTTTGCCTTCCGCCTAAGTAGTTTCAAGTTGCCTACTAAACATTTCAGTCACTTATCTTTTGTATATAAGGCATTTTGGAGAATATAAAGACACTGTCCCTACCCTCAAGGAGCTGCCAAGCTGATAGAGAAGAGGTATGGATAAACAAGGATGAAATTAGGTCGAATGAAATAAGTCACAAAAAAGAAGCAAAAATAGAATGCTAAAACATAGTGGGAATATAGAGAAGATAGATTTTAAACTATTTCAGAGGCATAATGGAATTTAACCTGAACGAAATCAGGAAGGGGGAAAGGATGCCTTAAGAGTAGCAAAGAATATTGCGGCTTTGATTTGCATTTCCCTAATGATCAGTGATATTGAGCTTTTTTTCATATGTCTCTTGGCTGCATGTATGTCTTCTTTAGAAAAGTATCTATTAATGTATTTTACCCACTTTTTAATGGGGTGGTTTTTTCTTATTAATTTGTTAAGTTTCTTATAGATGCTAGATATTAGACTTCTGTCAGATGCATAGTTTGCAAATATTGTCTCACATTCTGTAGATTGTCTGTGTACTCTTGATAGTTTATTTTGCTGTGCAGAGCAGCTGTTTAGTTTAAGTACCATCTCACACCAGTCAGAATGGCTGTGATTAAAAAGTCATAAAAATAACAGATACTGGCAAGGTTGCAGAGAAAGGGAACTCTTATATACTGTTGGTGGGAGTGTAAATTAGTTTAACCATTGTGAAAAGCAGTATGGCAATTCCTGAAAGAGCTAGAAACAACTCCCATTTGACCTAGCAATCCCATTACTGTGTATATACCCAGAGGAATATAAATCATTTTGTCATAAAGACACATGCACACACATGCAATGTTCATTCCAGCACTATTCACAATAGCAAAGACATAGAATCAACCTAAAGGTCCATGATAACAGATTGGTTAAAGAAAATGTGGTACGTATACATCATGGAATACTATGCAGCCAGAAAAAAAGAACAAGATCATGTCTTTGCAGGACCATGGATGGAGCTGGAGGCCATTATTTTTAGCAAACTGACGCAGGAACAGAAAATGCCATGTGTTCCCACTTACACATGGGAGCTGAATGATGAGAACTCATGAGCACAAAGAGGGGAACAGCAGATACTGGGGCCTCCTTGAGGGTGGAAGCTGGGAGGAGGGAGAGGAGCGGAAAAAATAACTATTGGGTACTAGGCTTAGTACCTGGGTGGTGAAATAATCTGTACGACACACCCCCATGACACGAGTTTACCTATATAACAAACTCGCACATGTACCCCAGAGTCTAAAATAAAAGTTAAAAAAAAAAAAAAAATAGCAAAACTGAGCAAAACAAATCACCTGAGTAAGGTGTAGGATGAAAGTGTCTAATTTGGAGTATAGAAAAAGGCATAGTATTTGTGAAGGGGAAGAAAGGAAAAACAGATGGAAAATCAGTTCTAAAGATGGGCTGTTTTCCCCTCAGATGTTCCATATCTAAAACCAAAACCAAGTTTCCATTTCTCCTCTCACCTCACCGTCTTATTTCCACACAACAAATTACTTTCTACCCTTGCTTCAGAGTGCAGCCTTACATAAGTCTTTGGCTGTAACCAAGAGGTTGACTCACTGTGTGCGTATGCTTTGTACTCTTCTGAGACCTTTGCTTACTCCTTTTCTGTCTACCTAAAATATTTTACCTCTCTTCAACATCTCTTCAGTTCTTTCCTATTTAAAAATTCAGTTCAGGCTGGGGGTGGTGGCCCACGCCTCTAATCCCAGCACTTTGGGAGGCTGAGGCAGGTGGATCATTTGAGCCCAGGAGTTAGAGGCCAGGCTGGGCAACGTGGCCAAACCCTGTCTTCCCACCTTCCCCCCCGCAACCCCCACCGAGATGGAGTCTTGCTCTGTCACCCAGTCTCGAGTGCAGTGGCGCAATCTCTGGCTCACTGCAACCTCTGCCTCCTGGGTTCAAGTGATTCTCCTGCCTCAGCCTCCAAAGTAGCTGGGATTACAGGCGTCTGCCACCACACCCAGCTAATTCTTGTATTTTTAATAGAGACAAGGTTTCACCATGTTGGCCAGGCTGGTCTCGAACTCCTGACCTTGTGATCAGCCCACCTTGGCCTCCCAAAGTGTTGGGAATACAGGCATGAGCCACCACGCCCGGCCGAAACCCCATCTTTACTAAAAACGCAAAAATTAGCTGGGCGTGGTGGCGCATGCCTGTAATCTCAGCTACTTGGGAGGCTGAGATGCGAGAATCTCTTGAACCCAGGAGGCAGACGTTACAGTGAGCTGAGATTGCACCACTGCACTCCAGCCTGGGCATAGAGTGAGACTCAATCTCAAAAACAGTAACATTCAGTTCAAATTGTTCTTCTATCAGAGCACTTTACAGGACCATCTAGACTGAAATCATATCTCTTGTTTTCTGGAATTATATCTCTTGAGCTGGGATTACAGGCGTGTGCCACAATGCCCGCCTAATTTTTGTATTTTTAGTAGAGACGGGGTTTCACCATGTTGGTTAGGCTGGTCTCGAACTCCTGACCTTGTGATCCGCCTGCCTCTGCCTCCCAAAATGCTGGGATTACAGGTGTGAGCCACTGCGCCCAGCCTCTGATATTTTTTAAAGCATGAACAAACATTACCATACTTAAATTTTACAGCATTTATGTAACTTATCCCATGTTTATGTTTTGCCTCAAATAACACTGTAAACCATTCAGGGTAGAGACCACATATTTTATACATCTTTGTCTCTCTCACATTGTCTAATATAGCAACTATGTATAGAATTACATCTTTGGGCCTATTTTGTAAACAGCCGGGCCTAAGTGAAAAGCATTCTTACTAAGTTTTCTTATATGAGTTATTTTCTGTTTCTGAAACTATATTTGACTAAAAATTGTATCTAACCTTTGTAGTTCACATGGGATGTTTCTGTCATCTGCTCTATCTTGTATTTGAGGTTATATTTTCTTCCAGTTTATCAGAAATAGAAACCGTTTAATTGAACCAGAATAATTAATAAGAAACCCCTAATCATTGAAAACATTATGTCAGTATCTTAATAATCCTTTGCTGTCTGTCCTAGAAAATTCTTAGATTTCTTTGAGATACCATCTAAATTTGGATTTTTAAAAACATTTCAGATGTTTTTTTTAGGTAAGTTTTTTTTTTTGTTTTTTGTTTGTTTGTTTTTTTATACAGGTATGGAAAAGTTGAGGCCACTCGCATATTGTTAGAGAAAGGAAAGTGCAATCCAAACCTTTTAAATGGACAACTTAGTTCTCCTCTTCATTTTGCTGCTGGAGGAGGACATGCTGAAATAGTACAGATTCTCCTAAACCATCCAGAAATTGATAGAGTAAGTTATTTTCCAGGTTTTTAAAAATAATATTCAAGCAGTGAGTAACAAGTAATGACATTAAAATGTTAAATTGTATGTTTGAGAGTTCATCTGAAAAATAAAAATAAATTCCATTACTTTATAGAATAAGTAACGGAATATATGAGTTGTACTTTGTAGAATAAGTAATGGAATATATGAGTTGTGCTTTTGAACATACTTTTTTTTAAGATTTTTTAAATACACCTCGCCTAAAATTTACATTAACCATTTTTAGGCGTACAATTCAGTGGCATTAAGTACATTTACATTATTGTACAACCATCACCACAGTCTGTCTTCAGAATGTATGTAGAATTTAACCTCTTCATTTTATATTGTACTTCTCCAAAAACATCTTGAAAAAGGAAAAAGATTTTCCAGAATTTCATAAAGGAAATTCATAAAATGGAAATATCATAAAGAGGAAAATAATAGTATTAAAACCTTTATTATGTCTATATCAGAACTTTTAAAAAACAGTCATCACATTGATTAGTGCTTTGAGTCCTTTATCTTGGCAACTCTTGTTTATTCTAAACATAATACGTACCAAGTGTGGTTAATATTTACTTAGTACTTGACAAGAGTCTCTTTTTTATGAAACTTTGATTAATTGTATGACATTTTCCTTTAGAATACCATAATTTGTAATGCCTTTTTTTCCCCTCCCCACCCACATTTCTAGCATATAACAGACCAACAAGGAAGATCTCCATTAAATATTTGTGAAGAAAACAAACAAAACAACTGGGAAGAAGCTGCAAAATTGTTGAAGGAAGCCATTAACAAACCAGTAAGAATTATCTTCATAGTTAGAGCCAGGCATAGTATTTAAATTAATAAGATTTAAATTTGAGGATCTGTGGCAAGAGTGGAAAGACAAACGATTATGGCTTCTTTACTGCTATAAAACCTCATTGTAGGCCAGGCATGGTGGCTCACACCTGTAATCCCAGCACTTTGGGAGGCAAAGGCAGGCGGATCACAAGGTCAAGAGATCCAGACATGGTGAAACCCCATCTCTATGAAAAATACGAAAATCAGCTGGGCATGATGGCGTGCACCTGTAGTCCCAGCTACTCAGGAGGCTGAGACAGGAGAATTGCTTGAACCCGGGAGGCGGAGGTTGCAGTGAGCCAAGATTGTGCCACTGTACTCCAGCCTTGGCGACGGAGCGAGACTCCGTCTCAGACAAACAAAAAACCTCATTGTAGACTGTATTATCCCTAACATTTGGATGTTTATTCTTGCATAACAAAATAAAACTTGCAAAAATAAGTAAATAAAACTTTCAGAACACTTAAAATTTTCATATAATTTCTACGCTTGACGTGTTGATTAAACATTTTTTTTTTGAGATGGAGTCTCGCTCTTTCACCCAGGCTGGAATGCAATGGCACGATCTCAGCTCACTGCAACCTTTGCCTCCCGGGTTCAAGCAGTTCTCCTCCTCAGCCTCCCAAGTAGTTGGGATTACATGCGCCTGCCACCATGCCTGGCTAATTTTTTGTAATTTTAGTAGAGATGGGGTTTCACTGTGTTAGCTAGGATGGTCTCGATCACCTGACCTCATGATCTGCCCGCCTCGGCCTCCCAAAGTGCTGGGATTACAGGCGTGAGCCACTGTGCCCAGCCTGATTACACATAATTTTAATCTATTCATTGTCGCATATCCCTCTACTTAGGCCTCTTAAACAACATTTTATATTTTTAAATAAAAGCATTGCACATCATTCATTCAGTCTCAGCAAGTTTATATATAACAGACTCATTTTCCTCCTCATAAAAGTAAAATAAGTGTTTCCAATCTTTTTTATTCTGCTAACTCAACCTGGCCTTTCTATCTAATTACAACTGGAAATAAACTCATAAATCGAAAATGCTGGCAAACGTAGCTATTAAAATAATAATTGTATTTAGAGGCATAAACCTCAAATTAGTGACATTAAAATACAGAAGAATTAACAATGAAAAGAAAATTATGCCTAAGGGTTATAATGATGATAAAAATTATTAATTTAATTATTTTTATTTTTATGAGACAGGGTCTCACTATGTTGCCCAGGCTGGAGTACAATGGTTATTCACAGACAATCGTGATGCACTGCAGCCTCAACCTTCTAGGCTTAGGCAGTCCTCCCACCTCAGACTCTTGAGTAGCTGGGACTATAGACATGTGCCACCACTCCTGGCTATCATTAGTTTAAAAACTGTTTGAAATAAGATTTATACCAACAAATAAAGGATAAAGGGTTTATACTAACAGATATAACCCATTTACCTAAGCCTCTCCAGGCATTAACCAATAACTATACAATAAGTATTTGTTGAGTATCTGTTTGGATTTAACATGACAAAGTGCTGAAAATTATAAGGAATATATGGTCTCTGCCTTTAATATTACACACATACCACACACTCATGCATTTTTTCAAAACACTTACTCCAAGAGCATAAGACAGAGTCAAGGAAATAGACAAGCAGTACAGGTACCCTTATGTTATACTTCATTGCAATTTATTTTCTAACTATGTAGTTTTAACTCATTTTTATCCCTGATATAATTTTTATATTGTGAATGAATAAGGTAGGAGGGGTAAAGTTCTTTTATCCAAAGTGAACTGGCCTGGAAGTTATTTGGGGACATTACTTACTTCCTATAACAATAAAAATCCATTGAGAATGCTACTACTCTGGAATTTTCTAAACTGGGGGAAGGAAACTGGCTCAAAGTTCATTGATAACTTTTACCTGCAAAGTGTTCCATCACAAATTCCTCGTAGGACAAGTTATTGGTGGTACACGTTTCTGTTGTATGATTTGTGACCCACTAGACTCATGAAATACTTGACTAACACTAGATTCAGTAATCAAGTTTGTATCTCTCGTTTGATATTTACATTGTACATTAAAGGCGCTAAAACATCCTGTCAAAAGAATTTGACATGGAGTATTTGTTTAAGTCGTTCTCCTTAGTTTCCCAAACTTATTTCTGGAACATCCAGAGGAAAATATTTTAGAAAATACAAGTAATGGAAGTAAAAATTTTTTTTTGTTTTTTGTTTTTTTGAGACGGAGTCTTGCTCTGTCGCCCAGGCTGGAGTGCAGTTGCGCGATCTCGGCTCACTGCAAGCTCCTCCCGGGGTTCACGCCATTCTCCCACCTCAGCCTCCTGAGTAGCTGGGACTATAGGCGCCCACCACCACGCCCGGCTAATTTTTTTTTTTTTTTGTATTTTTAGTAGAGACAGGGTTTCACCTGTTAGCCTGGATGATCTCGATCTCCTGACCTCATGATCCGCCCGCCTCGGCCTCCCAAAGTGCTGGGATTATAGGCGTGAGCCACTGTGCCTGGCCAGTAAAATGTTTTTAAAATATCACCAACAGATTCTCACTTGAAACAGTGTTTCTGATATTTTTCATGTTAGAAATCTATAATAAAGCACATGAAGTTGAAGGAAAGTATCTTGTTAGATTGTGATGTATAATTTTTTAAGCTGGTTACGTAAGTTATCGTTTCTTGTAGTATGAAAAAGTTCGAATATACAGAATGGATGGGTCATATCGTTCTGTTGAATTGAAGCATGGAAATAATACCACAGTGCAGCAGATAATGGAAGGAATGCGTCTCTCTCAAGAAACTCAGCAATATTTCACTATATGGATTTGTTCAGAAAACCTCAGTAAGAAAGTTTTTATTATGTTATAGTAAACCTTATTATTCCTTTTTGGGAGTGGGTTGGTAAAAAGTATAACTTCTTTTTATTCTTGCCTCTTAAATTTTGAAATAATACAATGTTCTTCTCTTTTATATAAATTATTAGTGTTCAAACTGCTGAAACAGGTAAGTCCCTGCCCACCCCCTTCCCCTGCTTCATTCAAAGCATTTTTTAATAATTAAAAAACAAAACTTTTCTTCTATGGCAATGGCATTTGATTTGAATGCCATTAAATGTTGTGCTTATGCAACTTGCCTTTATTTTTTGTGCTCATTTTGAAATAATACAAATGTTCTTTTCTCTTACATTAGTTTTCCATTTAAAATCAACCTTTTTATTTAAAATCAACCTAATGACACTATATATTTGTTCCTCAAAGTATTACCCATACAAAAAGAATTTGATTGATGTGATTGGTTATTTAATAGCTTAGTTGTATCTTTTTAACTAGGAATTCCACTTATGTCATAATTAAATAGGCTATAATGGAATTAAGGATTTCATACACATTTGATAAATTTTATGTAAGAATTATTTTTAATAATTCTTATATTGATAATAAGCAGTTAACTGCAAATTGGGTAGTCATATTGATTAAAATGTTAATTTTATATTTAAATTTAATTTGTGAGTATTCAGTACAGAAGTGCAGATAGTTTAATACAAAGTTTCTATGCATTGATATAATTGACTTTTTACGTTATCATTTATAAAAGGAAAGATGTTTTTCAGGCCTTCAACTCAAACCATATCATAAACCCTTGCAACATGTTCGTGACTGGCCAGAAATACTTGCTGAATTGACTAATCTGGATCCTCAAAGGGAAACACCTCAGCTTTTTCTAAGAAGAGATGTGAGACTTCCTTTGGAAGTTGAAAAACAGGTTTGCTTGGAAATCTTATTTACAGTTATTTAAATGCACAAAATCTGTTGAGTTTCTATCGTAAGCACTAGAGGCAGAAATTGTGCTTACATCCTTAAATCAATCCTTACATCCCTGTGATAATTGGTGGAGTTTCAGTAGATCTACTTACAAAGCCCTTGGTTGGGATTTTTCATTTCCACTCCCATTGTCTTAAGAATACAAAAGAAATAGGGACGCTATCCGAAAGAAAATTAGCAATCAGATGTGGAGCCAAATTATACAGGAAAAAAAATTGTTTAGTTAGGAAGTACACTGTCAAGGATAAACTTAATAAAGGGCTAATCAGTTGTATACATTTTGAAGGAAGAAAGAGAAACACTGGTGTGGAAGAGAACATCCTGGGTGGATAAGATTATACTAGCAAAGGGAACAATGCGAAAGTCATTCTCAGCAGTCCATAAGTGGCTCATCTTTTTTTTTCTTTTTTTTTTTTTGAGACTGAGTCTTGCTCTGTCTCCCAGGCTGGAGTGGCACAATCTCGGCTTACTACAATCTCCACCTCCCAGGTTTAAGCGGTTCTCATACCTCAGCCTCCCAAGTAGTTGGGATTATAGGCGTGTGCCACCACACTCAGCTAACTTATTTTGTATTTTTAGCAGAGATGGGGTTTTGCCATGTTGGCCAGTCTGGTCTTGAACTCCTGGCTTCAAGTGATCTGCCCATCTTGGCCTCCCAAAGTGCTGGGATTACAAGCGTGAGCCACCGTGCCTAGCCTAAGTAGCTCATCTTAACTCAAACAGAGAACTCTATACATAGTAAAAAATGAGAATAGTATTTACATTTGATAAAAAGAAGTCTGTCCAGACAAGTATATTTGGATTTGAACTACTGTGGATTTTAGAGACGAAGAAGTGACATAATGCCATAAGAAGGATGAATGGGCCAGGCACAGTGGCTCATGCCTGTAATCCCAGCACTTTGGGAGGCCAAGGCGGGTGGATCACGAGGTCAGGAATTCAAGACCAGCCTGGCCAAGATGGTGAAACCCTGTCTCTGCTAAAAATACAAAAATTAGCCAGGCATGGTGGCAGGCGCCTGTAATCCCAGCTACTTGGGAGGCCGAGGCAGAGAATTGCTTGAACCTGGGAGGCGGAGGTTGCAGTGAGCCGAGATCATGCCACTGCACTCCAGCCTGGACGACAGAACGAGATTCCATCTCAAAAAAAAAAAAGAACGATGAATGGACAAGGGAGAGATTATAACAGCTTAAATTAGGCATGATAATCTAAATATGATGAAATTGTTTTACGGTCTTACAATGTTAGTGAAGAAAAAAATAGAATACATTTCTTAATTCTTTATTCTCAGGGAATATTAAACAAACACAGTTAAATTTTAGCACAAGAAAATTTCAACAGCCATGTCCAAACTTGGTAAACATTTTGTACATAACTATATATATTGCTCCTTTTATATTATCAAGCCAAAGATAGAGTTGATCCTCTCAGCCAAATATACTAAGAGTCACATAAAAATTGCTATGAAATTTACCAAAAACTAAGGACTTCATTATTTGTTAAAAATGTGTTAGAATCACATTAATAGAATGAAAGGAAGGGAAGAAAACACATGATCATCTTAATTGATGCGGAAAGGCATTTGACAAAATCCAACACCCTTTCATGATTTAAAAAACTCTCAGAAAACCAGGAATACAAGCGAACTTCTCAGCATGATTAAGCGTGTTCACGAAAAACCCACAGCTAATATCATATTCAATGGTAAAAGACTGAAAACTGTCCTCTTAAGGTACAAAATTAGGATGTGCACTTTCACCAATAATCAAGACCTTAGTTTTTGGCAAATGACGTATACATAGGAATTCCCAAAGAATCCACAAGAAAGCTAGAGCTAATAAATTAATTCAGTGAAGTTTCAAGGTATAAGCTCAACACACAAAATCTGTTGTCTATATACCAGCAAAGAATACAAGAAAGAGATTAAGAAGTCCATTAAAATAGCATCTAAGAATAAAATACTCAGGAATAAATTTAACAGAAGAAGTTCAAGACTTGTACACTGAAAACTATAAAACATTGCTGAAAAATAAGACCTGATAACTGGAAAGACATCTCCATGTTCAATGATAGGAATAGTTAGCGTTGTTAAGATGTCACGACTAGCAAAGTGATCTACAGATTTAATGCAGTCCCTAACAATATTCCAATAGCTTTTTTTGTGAAAGTGGAACAGACAGTCCTCAAATGCACAAGAATTGCAAGGGGCCTCAAATAGCCAAAGCAATCTTGAATAAAGAAGAATCAAGTTGAGAGATTGACATTACTCAATTTCAAAGCACACCACAAAGCTAAGTAATCAAAAGCATTGTGGTACTCTAGCATAAGGATAAACATACAGACCAATGGAATAGAATTGAGTTTTCAGAAATAAACCCATACATATACAGCCAGTAGACTTTTGACAGGGCTACCAGGTTCATCTAATGGAGAAAGAAGAGTCTTTTCAACAGATGGTGCTGGTATAACTGTAAGTTCACATTGCAAAAGTAGGAAATTGGACCCCAACTTCGTGCCATATAAAAAGTTAAAATGGCTGGGCATGGTAGCTCACACCTGTAATCCCAGCACTTTTGGAGGCTGAGGCGGCTGAGGCGGGTGGATCACTTGAGGACAGGAGTTCTAGACCGGCCTGGCCCACATGGCAAAACCCCATCTCTTCTAAAAATACAAAAAATTAGCCAGCCGTGGTGGTACACCTCTGTAGTCCCAGCTACTTAGAAGGTTGAGGCACGAGAATTGCATGAACCCGGGAGGCAGAGGTTGCAGTGAGTCAAGATCACGCCACTGTACTCCAGCCTGGGTGACGAAGTGAGACTCCATCTCAAATATTATAATAATAAAAATGCATCAGTGACCTAAATATAATTGCTAAAACCGTAAAACTCATAGAAGAAAACAAAGGGATAAATCTTCATGACCTTGGATTAGGCAGTGGAGTCAGACATGACAACAAAAGCATGAACAACAAAAGAAATATTGGATAAGTTAAACTTCATCAAAATCAAAAACTTTTGTGCTTTAAAGGACATTATTAAGAAAGTGAAAAGCAACAGAATGGGAGAAAATATTAGCAAATCATAGATAAGGGTTTACTATCTAGAATATATAAAGAACTCCTACATCTCAACAATAAAAAGGCCAACAACCCAATTAAAAATGGTCAGGATTCGGTGCGGTAAGCTTACACCTGTAATCTCAGCACTTTGAGAGGCTGAGATGGGAGGATCATGGGAACCCAGGAATTTGAGACCTGCCTGGGCAACATAGTGAAACTTCATCTCTGTAAAAAACTTTAAAAATTCGCCAGGCATGGTGTCACACACTGTAGTACCAGCTATTCAGGAGACTGAGGTGGGAAGGTCGCTTGAGTCTGGGAGGGAGAGGTTACAATGAGCCAATATCACACGACTGCATACCAGCCTGGGTAATAGAGCAAGACAATCTCAAAAAAAAAAAAAAAAAGAAAAAAAGAAAGTCCGGGCGTGGTGGTTCACTTCTGTAATCCCAGTGCTTTGGAAGGATGAGGTGGGAGGCTCACTTGAGGCCAGGAATTTGAGACCAGCCTGGCTGCATAGTGAGACCCCATCTCTACAAAAAAGTTTTTTTTTGTTGTTTTTTTGTTTTTTTAACAGCCTGGCGTGGTGGCACACACCTGTAGTTCTAGCTACTCAGCAGTGAGATGGGAGGATCACTTGAACCCAGGAGTTCAAGGCTATAGTTATGATCCATCCACTGCACTCTGGGCTGGATGAAAGAGCAAGACCCTGTCTGTAAATAAAATAGGTCGAAGGACTTGAATATATAAATAGCCAACAAGCACATGAAAAGATGCTCAACATCATTAGTTATTAGGGAAATGCAAATTAAAACCTCAGTGAGAAACCACACCTACTAGGATGGCTATAAAAAACAAAACAGAAAATAATGAGTTGGTAAAAATGTAGAGAAATTGGAACCCTGGTACATCGCAGGTGGGAATGTAAAGTGGTGCAGCCACTGTGGAAAACAGTGGTTCTTCAAAAATCTGAAAATAGAATTACCATATGATCCAGCAATTCCACTCCTAGATACATGCCTGAAATAATTGAAAACAAGGACTCAAACATACTTGTATGTCACTGCAGCATTATTCATAATAACCAAATGGGTAGAGGCACCCTAAGTGTCCATCAACAGATGAGTGGACAAACAAAATGTCATCTATATATACAAATAGAGTATTATTCACTGATACAAAGGAATGAAGTTATGATACATGTGACAACATGAGTGAACCTTGAAAACACTAATAAGCCAGACACGAACAAATATTTAATTCTACTTATATTAAGTAATCTAGAATAGGCAAAGGCATAAAGGGAAAAAATAGATGGGAGGTTATCAGAGGTGCTAGGCTAGGGGAGGGGTGGGAAATTCTTACCAGTTAACAATTTCTCTTTGGGGTGATATAAACTACGTGGAACTAGATAGTAGTGATGGTAGCACAACATTGTGAACATAATTAATGCCACTGAATTTCACACTTAAAAATGGTTCAAATGACAAATGTTGTATCTGTTTTACCCTATAACTTAAAAAATGTATGATATCTATAAAATCTGCACATAATCTAAGTATACGCTGTCTGCCTTCTCCTCCCAAGTAATATTATAATACTTCACTGGTAGAGAAAAGGAGCAGTAATGATAATACTTGGATGATAAATAAATTGCATAATTATAAAATAAAGGAGACTCAAGTAAAAAGGAAGCAAGGCTTAGTAAGTTCTTATGGTAAGGCCGGGCGCGGTGGCTCACGCTTGTAATCCCAGCACTTTGGGAGGCCGAGGCGGGCGGATCACGAGGTCAGGAGATCGAGACCACGGTGAAACCCTGTCTCTACTAAAAATACAAAAAATTAGCCGGGCGTGGTGGCGGGCGCCTGTAGTCCCAGCTACTCGGAGAGGCTGAGGCAGGAGAATGGCATGAACCCGGGAGGCAGAGTTTGCAGTGAGCCGAGATTGTGCCACTGCACTCCAGCCTGGGTGACAGAGCAAGACTCCGTCTCAAAAAAAAAAAAAAAAAAAAAAAAAAAAAAAAAAAAAAAGTTCTTATGGTAAACCAGAATGTCATGATAATCTGGTAAAGCAGTTGTGTTCTTTCACTCATTATATAATTAGGAAATTCCTGTTTGTACCATCTGAAAAACAGAATTACACTTATTGTTTAGCATCATCCTTTTAGGATGAAAACATCCTGATTTCATTAGAAAATAAAAAATGGTGACTAAAACTCATTGAACATGGTATTGGGAATTGTAACTTATTATCTACTCATATTATATTCTTCAAATATACAATGTCAGTTTTTATTAGAAAATATGCTTTCATTCAGTCATTTTCCATTTTATTTTGAGAAATTTGAAAAGCCATAGGCATATTAAAAAGTAATACAGTTTACACCATTTACCATTCATTAGATCACAAGTTGTTAACAATTTGCTTTACTGTATTTACTTTCTTTGTGAACCATTTTAAACTGAGTTGCGGGTGTCATTCCTACATATTTTGGTGTGCATCTTCTAAGAATAAGGACATCTCTACCTACCACAATAACGTTTCCAACCTAATAAAATTAATAATTACATAATTACATAATATCTGATTCAAATTCAGATTTTTCCCAGTTGTTTCAAAATACTTTTATGCCTCCCAGCCCCAGGATCTAGTCAAGGCTCATGCTTTATATTTGGATGTCTCTTTAGTCTCTTTTAATTTAGAACAGTCCCCTTCATTTTTTTCCCATGAAATTTTTTTTTAATATTATATAGAGTATTTTAAGATAGAAAAATAGTATTTCAGTTAATGTTGCAAAAATCTTTTTTTTTTTTTTTTTTTTTTTGAGACAGAGTCTCTCTCTGTCACCCAGGCTGGAGTGCACTGGTGCAATTTCGGCTCAGTGCAAGCTCCGTCTCCTGGGTTCATGCCATTTTCCTGCCTCAGCCTCCCCAGTAGCTGGGACTACAGGCGCCTGCCACCATGCCTGGCTAATTTTTTGTATTTTTAGTAGAGACGGGATTTCACCGTGTTAGCCAGGATGGTCTTGATCTCCTGGCCTCGTGATCCACCCGCCTCGGCCTCCCAAAGTGCTAGGATTACAGGCGTGAGCAAAAATTTTGCGTGCCTGGCCGCAAAAATCATTTTTTTTCAAGCTTGGGATCGTTATGAATTGTATTTGGAAATACTTTAAGTATTTATTCAGAAACTTTATAACCGGTGACTTTGTACAAATAGGAATATATTCTGTAGGCTAGGATTTCTCAAATCTTTACTAATCTTATTGGATAAACTTTAAACTAAAGTTTAAAAGAAAAAAGATCTAGGCCAGGTGCAGTGCCTAACACCTGTAATCCCAACACTTTGGGAGGCCGAGGTGAGAGGACTGCTTAAGCCCAGCCTAGGCAACATGGCAAGACCTTCTGTCTTCAAAAAATTTAAAAATTAGCCAGGCATGGTGTTGCACACCTCTTGTCCCAGCTACTTGGGAGGCTGAGGCAGGTAGATAGCTTGAGCCCACGAGGTCGAGGCTGCAGTGGGACATGTTCATGCCACTGCACTCCAGCCTGGCTGGCAGAGCAAGACCCTGTCTCAAAAAACAAAACAAAAATTTACTCTTCTTGAATATTATTAATATTTGAAAGTGTAAAGTCTTTTTAGTCAAAATTTAAAATGTCTTACAACAGGCTTTTTAAAAATGCATTTGTCCTTTGGAAATTAAGATACTTCCTTTTATCTTCTTTGAAGTCCATCCACTACTGTATTGTATGAAGCATAGGTAATAGAAAAATGTTTCAGTCATACAAAAATTTAGGTAAAATTTTGCTAAAAATTATCCATATTTATAAACTGATAATATGCGTTAGACAACCAGGTTAGCAAACTATAGCTTATAGCCATATTTTGCCAATTTTTGTATACCTCACAAGCTAATTTTTTTAATGTTTTTTGATTGTTAAAAAAATCGAAAGAACAATATTTCCTGTCATGCGAAATTTTTTGAAATTCATATTTCAGTATTCCTACATAAAGTTTTATTAGAACACTGCCATACCCATTTGTTGATGTATCACCTGTGGCTTTCTTTGTGCTACAGTGCCACAGTTGATTAGTTGCAACAGCGATTATATAGCTTACAAAGCTTAAAATACTACTCTCTGGGCCTTAACAAAAAAATGTTTGCCAACCTCTGCTCAAAGCAGTAACAGCTCATTTATATACAAATATGTAGCTTTTGCTTTTCCCATATTAAGTTGTTCATTTGTAAAAAGAAATTGTAGCCTAATAACCAAATTATACTTTTTCTTTTAAGATTGAAGACCCACTAGCTATTCTTATTCTCTTTGATGAAGCCAGATATAATTTATTGAAGGGCTTTTATACAGCTCCTGATGCTAAGCTGATAACATTGGCAAGTCTGCTTTTGCAAATAGTCTATGGAAATTATGAGAGTAAAAAACACAAGCAAGGTTTCCTAAAGTAAGTATTTAATATTGTGCATGGTCTTGTGCTATGCTCAAGATTCTGTTTAACCAAGAAAGTTTAAAAATGTTATTAGAAAATATTTATACATTACATTGGTTTGGAATTAAATAATATAAGACATAGAATGAGAAAAGACGTAATAGTAAAGCATTCTTAAAGTTACACTCTCCAATTTTACTTTTCTCATATTTGACTATAGTTTGATATACTTTATATTTTTTCTTTATCTTTCTTTATGCTTAAATAAGTTCACTAAAACCTGACTTGAATAAGTAGTAAAACATTTTATAAGGCAGATGTACTTAAGAATCCCACCATAAAAACTAGTTTTGTGTTCAGTCTTTGAGAGAAAACACTGAGGTTTTAAGCATATCTGAATTTGGTTATTGTGGTTTTCAATTTTCAAAAATATTTTCTGGTTATGGAAAGAAGAAACATTTATCTAAATTGATAATATGAGATTTGTGGCTTTTTGCTTAACATTTTTAGAGTTCTCTGATATTTTACAGCAAAATATTTTTCAGCTTAAAAATTACGTTACTGAAAGCCATTTGTAGCAGAATGATTACTATGCTTTAGCTACTAAAGATGATTTATTTAAAGGATGTTGGCATGTGTGCTTACAGTGAAGAAAATCTAAAATCCATCGTACCTATTACCAAACTGAAAAGTAAGGCACCTCACTGGACAAATCGCATACTTCATGAATACAAGGTAAGCTGTTTAATAGAAATTAAAAGACATTCCATAGGCTAGTTGAAACTTTGTTAGTGTTATTAATATTTTAAACATAGGTAGATTAAATTTATAGTCCTGAAATTAAAAATGTATCTTCTAGTTCACAATGCTTGAAATTGAAATTAGCAAGGTATTTTTATTTTTAGTAATATATAATCTTTTACTGAATACCTTCTACATGCCAAATACTGTGGTACGGACTAAAGATAAAAATTTGAAATAATATACTATCCATGCCCGTGAAGCAATTAAAACCCAATAGCATAGACAGTATCTTTAGACCTCAATTTTTTTTTTTTAATATTAACATCGCAAGAGAAAAAGTACTCCTGATATAATGTGCTATGATTTTATTCTTTAGGGGCAGTCTTGATTTTAGAAACTGCTTAGTTGATCTATTTGGATTATCAATGGTACATTTTCTTTTCACATCTCTTTTAATTTACCTTGTTTGTTTTTAGAATCTCAGTACAAGTGAAGGTGTCAGTAAAGAAATGCATCACCTTCAGCGCATGTTCTTACAGAATTGCTGGGAAATTCCTACTTATGGAGCAGCATTTTTCACAGGACAGATATTTACAAAGGCAAGCCCCAGCAATCATAAAGTCATCCCTGTGTATGTAGGAGTGAATATAAAAGGACTTCATCTCCTCAACATGGAAACTAAGGTAGATTTTCAGCTCTTTTTTACCAGTCATGTCATATAATACTTAAAACAACAGTAGCAACCTACATGAAGAATTTAGAAATGGCATATATACAAGACTGTTCATTGCAACTCATTCATTACGTCAGATGAAGGGGGACACTAAATCACTGTCAGTAAGGGGTTAATATTATATTACATTTCTGTATTGGAATACCTTTCAGCCATAAAAAAGAATAAAGAGTATTTTTGTGTAGAATGATCTGCAAGATATATTTAGTGAAAAAGCAAGGTGCTGAACAATATGTAATATGCTGCCTACTCTTGGTATTAAAATGGGAGGAAATGAGGATGATTTTTTACATAAATACATATTGCTTGTATATGCATAAAATATTTCTTGAAGCCTTTAGAGAAGGGAACCAGGTAACTAGGAATAAAAGTAAGGAAGGAAACTTTTCATTACATACCTATCTAGTTCAGGCCACTATAACAAAGCCCTATAGACTGATTGGCTTATGAACAACAGAAGTTTTATTTCTCACAGTTCTAGAAACTGGAAGTCTGAGATCAGCGTGCTAGCGGGGTTGGATTCTAGTGAGATTGTTTTTCTGGGTTGGAGACTGCTGACATCTCCCTGTAGCCTCATATGGCAGAAAGAATGAGGGAGTTATCTTGGGGTCCCTTTTATAAAGGCATGAATCCCATTCATGTGGGCCCTGCTCTCATAAATTATGACATAATTACTTCTCAAAGGCTCTACCTCCCAATACCATCACATTAGGAGTTAGGATTTCAACATACCAATTTTGGGAGGCAGGGCACAAACATTCAGTCCATAACAATGCCATTTTGCAACTTGAAAGTTTTAACTGTGTGATTGTGTTGCCTGTTTAAAACATTTGTTAGGTTAATTGAAAAAGATGAAAAAAAGAAAAATATTATATGTTACACAAGGGCTTCACTTTGAAAAATTAGAATTAGTACAAGAACCTTTTGGGGAGCAGGATGAAATATGGAAGGGATTGAATATCCACTGGAATACTTCAGAGCTTCTTTATTGTTTTTTGTTTTTTACATTTAAACATTTTTTTATTTATATGTTTATTTTTTGAGACATCACTCTGTTCCCCAGGCTGGGGATCAGTGGTGCAATCATAGCCCACTGCAGCTTTGAACTCGTGGACTCAAGCAATCCTCCTACCTCAGCCTCCTCAGTAGCTGGGACTACAGGCACATGACACCATGCCTGGCTTTTTTTTGTTGTTGTTGTTTTTTCTTTCAGAGACAGGATCTTGTTAGGTTGCACAGTTTGGTCTCAAACTCCTGGCCTCAAGTGATCCTCCTGCCTCAGCTTCCCAAAGTGCTGGGATTACAAGCATGAACCACTGGGTCCCACTCATTTTTTTAATTGATACGTAGTAGATGTACGTATTTATGAGGTACATGTCATATTTTGATACATGCATACAATATATAATGATCAAATCAGGGTAATTAGGAAATTCATCACCTTAAATATTTATAATTTCTTTGTATTGGGAACTTTTCAACTCATCTCGTAGCTATTTTGAAATATACAATAAATTATTAACAATAGTCACCCTAGTGTACTATGAAACACCGCAACTTATTCATTCTATCTAACTGTATGTTTGTACCCATTAACTGACCCTCTCCTTATTCCTCCCTACCCTACCCTTCCAAGCTCTGGTAATCATCGTTCAACTCTCTACCTCCTTGACATCAACGTCTCACATATATGAGAACATAGGGTATTTGACTTTCTATGCCTGGCTTATTTCACTTAACAAAATGACCCCCAATTCCATTTATGTTGTTGCAAATGACAAGATTTCATTCTTTTTTATGGCTGAATAATATTTCATTGTGCATATATACCACATTTTCTTTATTCATTCATCTGTTGGTAGACACTTAGGTTGATTCCATATCTTTGCTATTGTGAATAGTGCTGCAGTCAACATGGGGTTGCAGGATCCCACTGATTTCCTTTCCTTTGGAAGAATACTCAGTAGTGAGATTGCTGGTTCATATGGTAGTTTTATTTTTAGTTTTTGAGAAACCTCTATACTGTTTTCCATAATGGCTTTACTAGTTTATATTCCCACTAACTGTATAAAAGTTCCCTTCTCTCTGCATCCTCACCAGCGTTTGTTATGTTTTTGTCATTTTGATAATAGCCATTCTAACTGGGGTGGGATGAAATGTCACTGTGGTTTTAACTTGAACTTCCCTGACGATTACTTGTGGTGAACATTTTTAATATACTTCTTGGCCATTTGTATGTCTTCTTTTCAGAAATGTCTATTCTAATCATTGCCTACTTTATAATGGGATATGTTTGTTTGCTGTTGAATTGTTTGATTTCCTTGTAAATTTTGGATATTAGTCCCTAGTCTAATGAACAGTTTGAAAATACTGTCTCCCATTCACCACATTGTCTCTTCACTCTGTTGATTGTTACATTAGCTGTGCAGAAGCTTAGTAGTTTAAATAGTTCCATTTGTCTGTTTTTGTTTTTGTTGCCTATGCTTTTGAAGTCTTAACCATAAAATCTTTGCCTAGACCAATGTCCAAAAGCATTTCCCTTATGTTTTCTTCTACTAGTTTTATAGGCTCAGGTCTTACATTTAGGTTTTTTATCCATATTGACTTGATTTCTGTATATGGTGAGAGATGGAGTCTAGTTTTATTTTTATGCATGTGGGTATCCAATTTTTCCAATACCATTTATTGAACAGAGTGTTTTTTTCCCCAATATTTGTTCTTGGCAGCTTTGTTGAAAATGAGCTGGCTGTAAATACATGGATTTATTTCTGGGTTCTCTGTTCCATTGGGATCTGTATTTACAATAACATCATGCTGTTTGGTTACTGTAGGTTTGTGTAGTTTATTTTTTGAAATTAGGTAATGTGATGCCTCCAGCTTTGTTCTTTTTTCTCACTATTGGTTTGGCTATTTGGAATCTTTTGTTCTTCCAAATGAATTTTAGAATTTTTTTTTATTTCTGTAAAGCATGTCATTGGTATTTCAATAAAGATTGCGTTGAATTACTTGATTGCTTTGGGTAATATTGCTGTTTTATTTTTATTTATTTATTTATTTATTTTGAGATAGAGTCTTGCTTCATCGCCCTGGCTGGGGTGCAGTGGCGTGATCTTGGCTCACTGCAACCTCTACCTTTGGGGTTCAAGCAGTTTTCCTGCCTCAGCCTCCCAAGTAGCTGGGATTACAGGTTTGCACCACCATGCCCAGCTAATTTTTTTTTCTTTTGTATTTTTAGTAGAGGCAGGGTTTCATCATGTTGGCCAGGCTGGTCTTGAACTTCTGACCTCAGGTGATCCACCCACGTCGGCCTCCCAGAGTGCTGGGATTACAGGCATGAGCCACCACGCCTGGCCTATATTGCTATTTTAACAATATTAACTCTTCCAATCCATGAGCATGGATATCTTTCCATTTTTTTGTGTGCTCTTGAATTTCTTCCATCAGTGTTTTGTAGTTTTCATTACAGAGGTCTTTCACTTTTTTAGTTAGATTTATTCTCAGTTATTTGATTTTTTTTACTAGCTATAGTAAATGAGATTGCTTTCTTGATTTCTTTTTCAGCTGGTTCATTATTGGTGTATAGAAATACTACTTATTTTTGTATGTGAATTTTGTTTTGTGTCCTGCAACTTTATTGAATTTGTTTTATCAGTTCTATTAGTTTTTTGGTAGAGTCTAGGTCTTTCTGTATATAAGATCATGTCATCTGCAGAGAGGGACAGTTTGACTTCCTGTTTACCAATTTGTATGGCTTTTATTTCTTTCTCTTACCTGATGCTCTGTCTAGGACTTCCAGTACTTCAGTACTATGTTGATTAAGAGTGGTTGAAAGTGGGGTATCCTTGTCTTATTCTAGTTCTTATAAGAAAGGCTTTCAGCTTTTCCCCTTTCAGTATGATATTAGCTGTGGGTTTGTCATATATGGCCTTTATTGATTGAAGTATGTTCCTTCTATGTGAATTCGCTGAGAGGTTTTTTTTTTTTCGTCACGAAAGGATATTGAACTTCATGAAATTCTTTTTCTGCACTTATTGAAACTATTATATGGTTTTTGTCCTTCATTCTATTGATTGTATCACATTTATTAATTTGCATATGTTGAATCATCCTTGCCTCCCAGGCATAAATCCCATTTGGTCATGGTATGTTATCTTTTTGATGTGTTGTTGGACGCAGTTTGGTAGTATTTTGTGGATGATTTTTGCATCTATGTTTATCAGGACTGTTGGACTCTTGTTTTCTTTTTTTGTTGTGTCCTTGTCTGGTTTTGTTATTGGAATGATGCTGGCCTTGTTGAATAAATTAGGAAGAATCCTCTTCAGTTTTTTAGGCCATTTTGAGAAAATTGGTATTAGTTCTTCATTAATAGGTTTGGTAGAATTTAGCAGTGAAGTCATCTGGTTTTTGTTTATTGAGAGACTTTTTGTTCCTGATTCAACCTCATTACCAAGAATTTGTCTGTTGAGGCTTTCTTTTCCTTCCTGGTTCAATATTGGTAAGTTGTCTGTGTCCAGGAATTTATCTTTTTCCTCTAGGTTTTCCAATTTGTTAGCCTGTCATTGGTCCTAATAGTCTCTAAGGAGTCTTCGTTATTTCTGTGGTCTCAGTTACAATGTCTCTTTTATCATTTATGATTTTGTTTATTCGGATTTTCTTTCTTTCTTGGTTAGTCTACCTAACAGTTTACTCGTTTTATCTTTTTGAAGAACCAACTTTTCGTTTTGTTGATCCTTTGTAATTTTTTTCTTTTTTTTTTTTTTTTAAGTCTTTCTTTTAGTTCTGGTCTGATCTTTCTTATTTCTTTCCTTCTGCTAATTTCAGGGTTGGTTTTTTCTTGCTTTTCTAGTTCCTTGAGGTGCATCGTTAAGTGTTTGAGATCTTCCTACTTTTTTGCCATAGATGTTTATTGCAGTAAACTTCCCTCTCATACTGCTTTTACTACATCCCTTAGGTTTTGGTATATGGTGTTTTCATTTTCATTGCATTTGAGAAATCTTTTTATTTCCTTCTTAATTTTTTAATTGACCCAATGTTCATTCAGGAGCATGTTGTTTAATTTCCATTTATTTGTACAGTTCCCAAAATTTCTTTTGTTACTGATTTATAGTTTTATTTCATTATGATCTGAGAAGATACTTTTACAAAATTTATTGGGACTTGTTTTTTGGCCTAACAGATGATGTATCCTGGAGAATGTGTATTCTGCAGCTGATGGATGAAATGTTTTGTAAATGTCTGTTAGATCCATGTATTTGTTTGTTTGTTTGTTTGTTTATATTTTTTTAGAGACAAGAGTCTTGCTCTGTTGCCTAGGCTAGAGTGCAGTGAGCAATCTCAGCTCACTGTAAAACCTCTGCCTCCTGAGTTCAAGCAATTATCCTGCCTTAGCCTCCTGAGTAGCTGGGATTACAGGCACATGCCACCACACCTGGCTAATTTTTGTGTTTTTAGTAGAGACGAGGTGTAGCCATATTGCCCACGCTGGTCTCAAACTCCTGGCCCCAGGTGATCCAACCACCTCGGCCTCCCAAAGTGCTGGGATTACAGGCGTGAGCCACTGCACCTGGCTGTTTGATCCATTTAGTCTAAAGTGCATTTTAAATCCAGTGTTTCTTTGTTAATTTATTTTGATCCATTCAGTGTTGAGAATGGGGTGTCGAATTCCCCAACTATTATTGTATTGGGGTCTGTCTTTCCCTTTAGATCTAATAACAATGGCAAAAATTGCAGTTATTTTTGCACCAACCTAATATAAAGCCTTTTTTTTTTTTAACTTTTAGCATTTTAAACACATCATCCCAGGCTCTTCTGGCCTGTAGTTTCTTCTGAGAAATCTGTTGTTTGTTTGATGGCAATGTCCTTATATGTGACCTGATGCATTTATCTTATGGTTTTTAGAATTCTCTTGTTGTCTTTGAGTTTTGACAGTTTGACTATAACATGCCTTGGGAAAGACCTTTTTAGGTCAGATCTGCTTGGGTATCTTTGAGCTTCCTGTATCTTGATGTCTACATCTCTTACAAGACTTAGGGAGTTTTCAGCTATTATTTCTTCGAGTAGGTTTTCTTTGTCTTTCTCCATTTCTTCTCCTTCTAAAATCTCAGAATTCAAATGTTTGGTCACTTTATGGTGTCCCCACATGTCACATTGGCTTTATTCATTCTTTTTTATTTTTTCTTTCTTTCTTTTTTTTTGTCTGCCTGGGTTAAGATACCTTCAGGTTTACAAATTCTTTATTCTGCTTGATCTAGTCTATTGTTAAAGCTCTCAGTTGTGCTTTTTATTTCATTTATTGAGTTCT
Organism: Symphalangus syndactylus; assembly: GCF_028878055.3. Lineage (NCBI taxonomy): Eukaryota > Metazoa > Chordata > Mammalia > Primates > Hylobatidae > Symphalangus > Symphalangus syndactylus. The sequence continues at coordinate 108,770,753 of NC_072425.2, forward strand.
TCCATTCCAGGATTATGTACTTTTGTTATCTTATATGTCTTAGGTCACACTGAGTTTCTTTAATATCATTATTTTGATTTTTTTGTTAGGCATTTCAGAATTTGGGAGGAGGATCTGTTACTGAAGAATTATTGTTTTCCTTTGAAGGTGTCATGTTTTCTTGCTTTTCAATGTTTTTTTGTATCCTTATGTTTATATCTGTACATCTGATGTCACTTCTTCCTATTTTATGCATTGGCTTTTGTAGGGAAAGACTTTTTCCTGTAGATGTAGCTATAGTGTTGGTTGGATAGGGTGCTTTGGCTTTGATTCTGGGTGAGTGCAGTAGTATAGTCTCCCTATGATTTCTTCACCTTTAATAAGCATTAGTGGTGTCTAAGAGTCCCTCAGTGGCTTAGACTGTGGTTGTTAATGAAGGTTGTAGTAGGCTTTTCTGGGGACTGTGACTCCAGGCAGGCCAGTGCTCAGGCAATAGTAGTTGTGCCAGTAGGCAGGGCATGCCTTTCCTCAGGCCCTTTCCTGGCATGTGAGCGCCAGCAGGCATAGGCAGAGCATAACAATCCTTAAGCCCCCAGATGACATGCACAGGCACCAACGACAGGCAGAACAGGCCTGTCGTCAGGCCCTCTGATGGTGTGTGCAGGCAATGGCAGCAGCGTGCTAGTTGAGTCGGTTCTCAGGCCCTTAGATGGCATGCTTAGGCACAGTTGACAGTGGCAGTGGGCAGGGCAGGCTTATCCTTAGGACTCTAGACAATGTGTGCTGGTGGCAGTGGTGGGCAGGGCAGGCTTCTCTCCAAGCCCACCTCTGGAGTTTGCAGGTGCTGGTGGCAGGCAGGTGGGTTGACCTCCTGGCACTATGTGCACAGGTGACAGCAGCAGTAGGTGGGTCAGACCCTTTTCAGTCCCACTTTAGAGCTCTTCAGTTAGAAGTTAGTTTATGGTACGCCTTTTTCTAACCATAAGTCATTATAAAATATAGGTTTATCAGTCATTTTTTGGCATATTTAATACATTTAAATGGGATGAACAGCTTTTTAGTTTATAATAGGAAGCTAATAAAAATAAAATCTAATTTGTTTTGTTTTGTTTTGTTTTTTGAGACAGAGTATTGCTCTGTCACCCAGGCTGGACTGCAGTGGTGTGATCTTGGCTCACTACAACCTCTGCCTCCTAGGTTCAAGCAGTCCTCCTGCTTTAGCCTCTCAAGTAGCTGGGATTACAAGCATGAACCACCAAGCCCACCTAATTTTTGTGTTTTTAATAGAGACGGGGTTTCACCGTGTTTGCCAGGCTGGTCTCGAACTTCTGACCTCAAGTGATCCACCTGCCTCGTAATTTGTTGATTAAGATTTGTTAAGAATAGACCAAATCAGTTAAAGTAATAACGAAGCTTACACATTTTTAAAAGGCACTTCGATTAGGAAATTTCACTGTAAACCCAGTTTTTATTTTCTTCATTTTTATGTGTCTTTTCTTTTTTTTTTTTTTTTTTTGAGATGAGTTTTGCTCTTGTTGCCCAGGCTGCAGTGCAATGGTGCGATCTTGGCTCACCGCAACCTCTGCCTCTGGGGTTCAAGCGATTCTCCTGCCTCAGCCTCCCAACTAGATGGGATTACAGGCATGTGCCACCACACCTGGCTGATTTTGTATTTTTAGTAGAGAGGGGGTTTCTCCATGTTGGTAAGGCTAGTCTCAAACACCTGACCTCAGGTGATCCTACTGCCTCGCCCTCCCAAAGTGCTGGGATTACAGGTATGAGCCACCGTGCTTGCCCCTTTATGTGTCTTAATAGGTCTTTATAATGACATAACTTCCTGAAATATCCCCGTCATAGTTTAGTCATTTTATATTAATTTTCAGGGTCATCTTTAAGGGCAATAGTTACTTTCATAGATACACATGTGAATGGAGATAAAATATATAGGAACATAGGGTGGAATAGAGTCTGATTTTAGTAATGACCTGGAGCTTAATTTCTTGAAGTCTCTTTTAGCAGGGGTCCCCATCCCCTAGGCCATGGACTGGTACCCCGGTCCATGGCCTATAAGGAACCGGCACACACACAGTAGGAGATGAGCAGCAAGCGAAGCTTCATCTGTATTTACAGCCACTCCCTATCACTTGCATTACCATCTGAACTCTGCCTCCTGTCAGATCAATGGTGGCATTAGATTCTCATAGGAACATGAACCCTCTTTTGAATTGCACATGCAAGGGGTCTAGGTTTCATGCCCCTTATGAGAATGTAATGCCGGATGATCTGTCACTGTCTCCCATCACCCCCAGATGGGACCATCTAGTTGCAGGAAAACAAGCTCAGGGCTCCCAGTGATTTTACATTATGGTGAGTTGTATAATTATTTCATTACATATTACAATACAATAGTAATAGAAATAAAGTGCACTATAAATGAAATGCGCTTGAATCATCCCAAAACTATCCCCGACACCCCTGTCTGTGGAAAAATTGTCTGCCATGAAACCGATCCCTGGCACCAAAAAGGTTGGGGACTGCTCTCTTACGGTCACCTTGCTTTTGGGTCATTTGCTTATCATTTTCTTTTTCTTTCCTTTTTTTTTTTTTTTTTTTTTCCCTTGGGACACAGTCTCACTCTGTTGCCCAGGCTGGAGTGCAGTGGCATCATCATAGCTCAGTGCAGCTGCAAACTCCTAGGCTCAGGCAGTCCTTCTGCCTCAGCCTCCCAAGTAGTTGGGACTACAGCCATATGTCACCACACTCAGCTAATTTTTTTATTATTTGTAGAGATAGGGTCTCACTTTGTTGCCCAAGCTGGTCTCAAACTCCTGGTCTGGGCAACAAAGTGAGACCTTATCTCTACAAGGTGATTCTCCCACCTTGGCCTCTCAAAGTGCTGGGATTACAGGTGTGAGCCACCATACCATCCTCATTTTCTGTTAAAACTATTTTGCCTGCACAAAATAGGCCACTGTTTATTAGCTTGTAACCACTTTTCTATTTCTCTTGTACTAAGTTCATTAAAGGAAATGAAGGAGAAATGCCCCCCCAGCATTTCAAGAAATTTTTCCTCTGCCATTTCAGAGCATTTTATACTAACATCTGCAAATCATTCTTCATAGAACTGGATGGTGATGCTGTGCCAGTTCTCTAAACTATATTTTATGTTTGTTAGCTTTACAATTTTTGGCCATAATACGAAGTTTTATATAGTATTCAAATGAAGGTTTAGTGATATTATTTAACACTTAAATGTAACATTTCATATTATGTATAATACTCTGATCCAGGATTCAAATAAATGAGATAGCAGTAACAGATAGAAGGATGACAATAATATTCTTAATTAACAGTCTGCTTTTTCCTTAGATAAGAGGTTCAATTTCTTGAACTATAAATAGAAATGCTATCCTTGGGTATCTAAACAGGTGATTGAACCAAAGAGTAAAGATATTTTCTATCCATCTAGTCACTACCTTGTTCTCTGTAAACCACTGATAAATTTATGGCACCTTTCAAAGCTTTAAGATAATTACATATTTCAGCCGTCAAATGTGGGAACAACCAGCTTGTCCTAAGTTGTCTTAGATTCACCAAGGTCTACTAGGATTGCATTCAACAAGCTTAGCAAAAATATAGCAAACACCTTCATCTGCAAAAATACCTTTATTTGCATTTAAAACACTACATGGGATACATTAGCGTCAGAGATAGGAAAAACCATGGGACACAGTTGTGTTTTTCATATCAATTGTTTCTATCTTCTGTAACTACAGGCTCAGTACTTTTGTTGGAAATTTGACTTCCATAATTGAGAAGTAACTATACTACAGTTGTATTTTTTTCTATATATTGAACTGTTTTGAAGCCATATTAATGGACTGTTTTGTGGCTTTTGAATAAAGAAATTTCAGGTGATTGATTTAAAAGAGAAGTCAGTTTAAGGTAGTGTGAGATCTTGACTCTGTTTCAGTCTGTACCTTCATAAGTAGCTATTTTAGTGAATCCTCCTATGTCTAAGATTATATTTTACAATGTAAATGTAGATAGCCATTTTTAAAAGATACTATTAGTTTTTCCTTATACTTAATGTATACTCACATAAATTATCTGTGTTTCATTCACAGAACCTCACTTTATTTTATTTATTTATTTATTTAGACGGAGTCCCACTGTTGCCCAGGCAGGAGTGCAGTAGCGTGATCTCGGCTCACTGCAACCTCTGCCTCCCAGACAGAACCTCACTTTAAAAATCCCCTAACCCATTATATTTCTGGCACATTCTTAGTATTTGTGGTCAATATTGTAAGAATCACTATTTATAGAAAATGAATGCTTCTAAACATATGTATCTTAAAAATGCCATAAACACTTTCTTTGTTTATATGTACACAAATAATATATGTTTAGGGCAAGAAAATGGAAGTTACTGCTAGAAGAGAATTGTTATTAACAAGGATATATTGAATGTCTGCTTATATACAGTATTATATTAGGAAAGTGTAGGAATCATTAATACTGCTTTATAAATAGTTCTGTTGTTGGCTGGTCCATGTGCAGTAGTATTTACAACTATTTGATCACAACCAATTACAGTTCTTCTCCACTCCCAGTGCTTCACTTGACTATCCTTAAAAAAATAGCTCTGATGAATTTATGAAAGGTATGTTAGTAATTTTTTAAATTGTGCTTACTTTTACAATAAATATATCAGTGTACTTATTTTCAGTGGGATGAGATTGTCTAAGTAAACATGTTAACCCAGTTGCATAAACTACAATCTGAAAGTACTATGTAAATATTCAAAAGAAAGATACTGAATAAAGAGATAGCTTTTAACCTGCAGAAAGAAAATAAAGGTAGTACCTTTCATTATCCTGAAAGCCATGGATAGAATTGACATCTTTAAAAATTTTTGTCAATCTTATACAACAAATATTGCTCACAGCACTCTCTTGAGAGTCTACCAATCTATGAGATTCTGTGCTGCAGGCTGTGTGAGGTTAGTGTGGGGTGCTTTGAAAAGGCTTCATTAAAACATTCTTGGAAACCATCATTCTCAACAAACAGAAAACCAAACACCACATGTTCTCACTCATAAGTAGGAGTTGAACAATGAGGAATACATGGACGCAGGGAGGGGAACATCACACTCCGGGGTCTCTCGGGGTAGGGGGCTAGGGGAGGGATGGCATTAGGAGAAATACCTAATGTAGGTGACGGGTTTGATGGGTGCAGCAAACCACCATGGCACGTGTATATCTATGTAACAAAACTGCACATTCTGCACATGTACCCCAGAACTTAAAGTATAATAATTTTTAGAAAAAGCATTCTGAACCATTATATTTAGACCAGACTACATAAACGTGGAGAGTAAGATAAAATAGATGATGTTTTTAATATGTATTTCAATATAGTTATTTCCAATTATGTTGCAGGCTTTACTCATCAGTCTTAAGTATGGTTGTTTTATGTGGCAATTGGGAGATACTGATACTTGTTTTCAGATCCATAGCATGGAAAATAAAATGAGCTTTATAGTACATACAAAACAGGTAAGTATCATTTATTTTGGACTTCATAAACTATTGTGTTAGTAAAGTTATTTCTTTTTTTGAAAGTGACATCCATTTAACTTCAAGGAAAACCTGTAATATTCCATGAAATTAAAATATTTAAGACCAAGGAATAAAGCCAGGCCTTCTAAGCAAGGAAAAATCAGAAACTTATCTGTATAGTTTATTTCAGTTTTATAACAAACTCTTTTGCCATGTCTTTTCATTCTGGTCAGTATTTCCTGTCTCTTCTATCAAGTTATTAGGTAGTCCTTCCCCCTCCTTGAGCTACCTGTGCCCCCTAGCTGTATCCAGCAGATTGCTTCTTAAGTCCCTTCAAAAAGCCTGAGTAAATATCCACCTCTATACTCTCTCTTAACAAGCTGTCTCCTGATAAGAAAGTTCCCTTTCAAATAGATAGGGAACTGCCCAGTGTCATGAATGTCTTTTAAACATTCTTACATGTTTTATATTTATTATTGACATGTTTTACTTTGTAGGCTGGTCTCGTGGTAAAACTGTTAATGAAACTAAATGGACAGTTAATGCCTACTGAAAGAAATTCATGAAAGAAAAGTAACTGTTACTCAAGCCACCACATTCTGTAATGCAGAGTTTTTTTTCCATGAAAGATTTCTTAAAATACTACTTTTGGCCGAGCATGGTGGCTCACCCCTGTAATCCCAGCACTTTGGGAGGCCGGGGCAGGCGGATCACCTGAAGTCAGGAGTTCAAGACCAGCCTGGCCAACATGATGAAACCCTGTCTCTACAAAAATACAAAAATTAGCTCGGCATGGTGGCGGGCACCTATAATCCTAGCTACTAGGGAGGCCGAGGTGGGAGATCGCTTAAACCCAGGAGGTGAAGGTTGTAGTGAGCCAAGATTGCACTGCGGCACTCTAGCCTGGGTGACAGAGCAAGACTCCATCTCAAAAAAAAAAAAAAAAATTACTTTCAACAAGGCATTTAGTCTCTTGTAATATATATGTATACTATTACATTGTACAGAATCTGTACTTATGTTTGGTGTGTAATATACCAATTAGTTTTATATAATATTCTCATAAGCTATTCTAATTTTTGAGAGAAACACGAAAAGTTATAGATTGATAGTCTGTATAATATTAGACAAAATAGTAAGCTTTATACAAAGTTATTTTTGGTAAATGGTAAAGAATTTGGGGTGGAATGTGATGAGATTAAAATGTAGCTTTGGTATAACTTCATGTGTATTTCAAAATATACTGAATGTCAACGTGATTTGAATAAAGAAAATGTGTTTTCTACTTGAACCATATAACACTGTTATTTAAAACAGTCTTCTGCAGTCTATAAACACTTCTCAACATTTTTTAAAAAGTCTTAGTTAAAATGTAAATCTGATATATGGTAATGTTTCTCAAAGTATAGTTCATGAACTCCTTGCATCATAATTACCTAGATGCCTCTTAAAAATGAAGATTTCAGAGACCCATTCCAAACAAGGGCATTCACTCTCTGGAAGTAGCATGGCCTTGTGAACTTAAATTTGGTTTTGTTTTTTCTTTTTTGCTGTTAAAATAATTCCAGACCCAATAAGGAATTTCGATTATTAAAGTTGAGAAATTTCACAAAACTGCCTGGCACACAAGCACACACATACATAGACACATTTTAAGTGATAATCTCTTGATATTAGAAGTTGCATTTGTTAAATACATACTGTATTTTTTATGAGTTGACTTAATAGTTTTATGTATATTGAGTTTACTTTGTAGGAAGTAAATCACCAGATATCTGATTGTTTCATTTAGGGAAGCAGTGATATAGATGAGGAGCCAACTTGATGAATGTGCTATTCATAAGCTAGAAACTACAGTCTTTCCAAACTAAAGTGATGAATTCTAAATAAGTTCAGAGATATAGTCATATTTAAAGTTGTCCTACAGTTTGCAGATAATTTTTATATTACTATTCTTCACATTAACTTCTGCTTATTTTTAATGGTACTATGTGTAGGCCTTATTAAAATTAAGATTGTATGGTTAAGTAAAGTTAACAAGAAAGCCTGATTTATCTTTAATTCTGTGCTAGGTACTTTTGATTCTACATGAACAATACCCTGTTCAGTTCCCTTCATTCTAATGTCCTCAACTGTTACCAAATACCCTGTTGACTCCCAAACCTAAGATTTTAGCCTCAACTTCTTTTCTGAACTCCAAATCTTAATTTCCAAGTTATACTTGTTCTAGGTCCATCTAAATGGTCTACAAAGAACTTCAGTTGAAACATAGCTGGAAACAGAATTTATTTCCTCTATTTGCTTCATTCTGTCCTTCCACTATATTCCCTATTTGGTTAAATGACATCATCGAACTGCATTCAGTTGCTTAGCCTGGAAATACTGTTATGGTGTTCAGCCTTTCCCCAACTTACATATTTTGTGGATCAAAGTCCTATCTGATGTTTTGGGAGTCCTTTCTCATTTTCTTCCTCCCAGCTTGCACTGCAGCCAGTCTAGTTCAAGTCCTCACCATCCATTCCTTAGCTTGTAGTAGCTTCCTACCCCTGACTCAGGCTCTGTACCCTTCCTGCCTATCTGCCACACTGATGCCAAGTTAAGCTTTCTCATCAGTCTGATTATTTCATTACACTGTGAAAATCGTTAATGGTTACCACTATATGTAGAATTAAATTCCGAATTATTTAGTATTGAAACCAAGGCCCTTAGTACGCTGTTGCTAAGCTGCCTATCCAGATTATTGTCTAACCACTTCTCCCATACTCATCCTATGCTCCCATTGTTTCCTAACTCCTCAGTCATGTGGGGAAATTCAGTACTTTCTGATTCAATAATTTTAGAGTGAGACCCAAGCATTTCTGTTCTTAAAGTATTCTATGTACTTATGATGTACAGTTAGGAATTAGAACTGTAATTATAAGCAACTTTAGGAGATAGCCGAATGTGTTTCCTTTCACAGAGAGAGGTGAGGATGCAATGATACCACATCAAACAACCTCCTGCTCTGTGGAATACAGTTTACCCTCCTGCAGATGTACAGTATAGCAGCCCTAATAAGAAAGGAATAGGAGACTATTAGAGTAGCATAGTTATTAAAGGCTTAAAAATATATAGCATTAAAAATTCAATTTTAAAAATTAGTATTGAGAAAAAAATTGATCATTATCTTTCAGACCATAACAATCCAGAAATAAATAGGGAAATCTAAACAGCTTTTAATGAATGCCTAGTATTGATCAGGCATTATATGTGCTCTAGGGATCAAGATAAGATACCATTTTCCTTTCATCATTCTTTCAGTAAATTTGAGTGCCTTTTATGTGCCAGGGACCCAGTGGTAAGGAAAACAAAATCCCTGCTTTCAGAGAACAAAGTCTGAGGGAGACAATAAATTATCATGGAAATATATAATTGTAACGCTAATTACTGTGATGAAAGAAAAAAATCTCAGCATTAACAGGGACCCTTGATCTAGTAGGGATCAGGAGAGGCTTTCCTGAGCAAGTGATGCTTGAGTTGGCATCTGACATGTGAGCAGGAATTAGTTATGTGAAGGCAGTACAGCTGGAAGGGAAATGAAGTGAGATGTTTTGACCCCAAAAGACAGACCTGGAGAACTGATGAGGGGATTTACAATTACTCGTTTTCAGTTGTGATCCAAATTCAAGTAATTGTTTATCCAAATCACAACAAATTAATTTTCGTTATACAAATAAAACCAGAATAGCTAATACTGCACATGATAAATGTATTAGAGAAAACTTACTGAAGAACCACAAGATTAAAAATTGCCAAAATTTAGCCAATGACGGGCAAAAAAAAAAAATAAGAAAAAAGTGGCCAAAATTGACCCTAGGAAAATTAGACTTGATAGAAATATTCAACAAAGTAAAACTTTCTGGTTATTGACCAAACTTAATAGAGGAATTGCATTAATAAAATTTAGATTTTTTTATTTGATCCTGAGAAATCAATGGCAAAAACTCTAAAAGAATATTTATTGATTGATTGAATGATTGAGACACTGTCTTGTTCTGTCGCCCAGGCTGGAGTGCGGTGGCGTGATCTCAGCTCACTGCACCCTCCACCCCACTGGGTTCAACCCATTCTCCTGCCTCATCAGCCTCCTCAGTAGCTGGGATTACAGACGTGCACCACCATGCCCGGCTAATTTTTGTATTTTAGTAGAGACAGGGTTTCACCATGTTGGCCAGGCTGGCCTCAAACTCCTAACCTCAGGTGATCCACCCTCTTTGGCCTCCCAAAGTGCTAGGATACAGGCATGAGCCACTGTGTCTGGCCCTCTAAAAGAATTTATATGTGCAAAAAACAGATTGGGGAATCAATTTGTTGCCTTATCATTAACATAGAAAATGATGCTCTCAGTGAAAATAATTTCTGTGAAAGCATAATTTGTTTTTGCTGCACTGTGTAGAAAACTGATCAAGACACTTAATTGGCTTGAGGCTGGGCATGGTTACTCACGCTGTAATCCCAGCGCTTTGGAAGGCCAAAGTGGGAGAATCACTTGAGGCCAGGAGTTCCAGACCACACCAGCCTGGGCAACATAGCAAGATCTCCATCTCTACAAAAATAAAAAATAGCCAGGAGTGATGTTATACACCTGTAGTCCCAGCTACTCAGGAGGCTGAAGTGGAAGGATTTCTTGGGCACAGGGGTTTGTGGCTGCAGTGAGCTATAATTGCACCATTGTACTCCAGGCTGTGTGACTGAGCAAGCCCCTGACTCTAGGTAGGTAGGTAGGTAGATAGATGATAGATTAGATAGACTTGCGTCTATGCAAGGATTAGATCATAGACAAGATAGGCTTGAATGCGTGTGAGAATAGATGGATAGAGACAGAGAGAGAGAGATAGGCTTGAGTGCATGCAAGAAAATATTTTCTCACCAAAAATCCATCTATGATGGTATGATTCTTATTTAATGTTGTATTCATAAGCACAGCAGAAAACCTCTAGTGTTATTTATGGTGTTTGGAGAGGGAGGCATAGGCAGACTGTAAAGGCCCTAAAGCAGAAGCATCAAGCTCTCGGGGATCTTAGAGGCCAGAGTATTTAAGACAAAGAATATCTTTCAGACATCTTAGGGTGTAGATGAGAAAAACAGTTTCAATACATTGTGCTAATTTCTGTGATAAAAGGAAGTACCAGGTTGTTCAGGATTCATTGGAAGCACCCACATGGGTGGGAAATTAGGAACTTATGTCCTCATTATTTAAATTATAATAATAGCTACTACTTTAAGTGACTCTTACTACACTATTGGCATTATTTGAAGCACTTCTGGGATATTAATTCATTTATTGCTGACAACAATCACTATGAGGCAGATACTATTATTCCCATTTTACAGATAAGAAAATTGAAGTTGGGTTAAATTACTTTCCAAACCAATGAGTGGTGGAGCTCAGATTCATACCTAGGCAGCCAAACTCCAGAGTATAAGTCAGTCAGATACATGATGTATGGTTATAATAAAAACATAAAAGAATACTTGTTTTCTATCTTTAAAATCTTAGGACCCATAGTTTCTAACAGAGTGATGTAAATGTTTTCATTTTTGTATATTGTATAACTTTGAACAGTTGTATACAGAGAGGCTATGTTATTTGTGTAAGGTCAAAAACTAGTAAGTTGGGGTGTCAGAATTCAACATCTGGCAGTCTGGCTTCTGAATTCAGACATTTGTCAGATAAAGGAGATATAGGTGGAGTGGTTTAAAAAAAAGGATCAAGTGTTGAAGGGTATCGTGTTTCCTGTTAATGAGGAGCCATTGGAGCCCTTAGGACTTGATTAGCTCAGATGTGTGTGTCGAAAGATCACCCTGGGTCATCACCTTCTACAGAAGGGCTCAAAGAGGTGGTTCTGAGCAAGAAGGTATAATGCAGTCTGGACTTAAGCTAAGATAATGGCAATGGGAGAAAAGAATATTTTGACAAAACCCAGTGACCTTTTAGATATGGGAAATAAGGAAGAGGTAGGAGTAATGAATAATTATCCTCTTTCTGTCCTGGACATATGGGAAAATGGTACCATATACTGCCTAAAATAGGGAATAGGGGAGGAAGTTTTGAAGAAGTGTATTGAGTTCCTGGCTCCCAAGGGACACATAGATGGAGATGGTCAATAGACAATAGGGTTCCCAGGCCTGAAGTTCAAAAGGCTGTCAGGAGATGACAATTGAAACTCCACGAATAGATTTGAAGCCACCCAGGAAGAGAGCACAGTGAGAAGCAAGCAAAAGAATGACAACACTTGAGAAATGGGCAAACTTAGGACAATCCACAAAGCATCCTGTTAAGTGAATATCACTATAGAAAAGAAATAGCTTGGCACTATTCTCCGTACTGTGTATCCAATAAATTTTATATGGGCAAAATTTAAATTTTAAAATAACATTTAATATTGCTAGGGAAAAGCAGAGCAGCATATTTTAGTGTCAGAGCACATTCACTTATGGATATTTCTTAAATGAGTATGAGGGATAGGTGAATAAAATGCTTTTTAAATGTACATGAACAAACATCAAAAGCAAAGCAAAAGAATGAGGATCTGGAGCTCATACATGGCTAGTAGGAATGCAAAATGGAGCAACCATTTTGGAAAACAGTTTAGTTTCTTGTAAGTTAAATATACTATAGGACCCAGCATTCCACTCCCAGTTATTTATCTAGGCAGCTAAAACTTATATTCACACAATTCATATGCAAATGTTTGTAGAATACATCTTTAATTTTTTCATAATTAAACTGGAAACAACCCAAATGTCCTTCACTGAGTGAATAAATAAACTCAGGTACATCCATATAATGGCATACCACTCAACAATGAAAAGAAACTATTGATGAACAACATGGATAAAGCTCAAATGCATTATGCTAACTGAAAGAAGCCAGACTCAAAAGGTTATACTGTATACCATAACATTCCATTTGGATAACATTCTGGAAAAAGCAAAACTGTAGGATCAGAAAGCAGATAGTGGTTACCAAAAGTTAAGGATAGATGTGGGGGAAATATGGAAATATAAAGGGGCAGCATGGAGAAATTTGGTGGTAGGGGAGAGGATGTTCTGATTGTGATTGACATACTCAGTATATTTGTCAAAATTCACAGAACTGATTATCAAAGGAAATTTTACTGGACAAATTTCAAAATACACTTAATCAGCACTTGCTAACCAAGTTCTGAAAATTCAAAAATATATTTTGTTTTGTTTTGTTTTGTTTTTTTGAGACAGCATTTCACTCTTGTTGCCCAGGCTGGAGTGCAATGGCACAATCTCAGCTCACTGCAACCTCTGCCTCCCAGGTTTAAGCGATTCCCCTGCCTCAGCCTCCAAAGTAGCTGGGATTACAGGCATGGGCCACCATGCCCAGCTAATTTTTGTATTTTTAGTAGAGACAGGGTTTCACCACGTTGGTCAGCCTGGTCTCGAACTGCTGACCTCAGGTGATCCACCCACCTCGGCCTCCCAAAGTGCTGGAATTACAGGCATGAGCTACCTTGCCCAGCCAAAAATTAAGATTTAACTAGAAATATGTCTGTACTCAAAATCCATTTAGTGAGTGGTCAAAGAAGATTAACAGAGAAGTTGTATGCTTGGAAATGCAAATGAATTTTAGAAATGGGGAAATACAAATTTTCCTAACAAAAATGTAAAACAGAAGCTTATTAAATTAGTTAAAATTATATGGAATAATAAAAACTGATTACGTTAATAAAATTGAATGATAGCACAAGACTGAGACAACATAGGGGAATATATTTTGGCCAGCCCTGAAAAGCAGTCTCAAAAATGTTTTTGTTTTTGAGAGAGTCTCACTCCATCACCCAGGTTGGAGTGCCATGGCACTATCTCAGCTTACTGCAACTTTCACCTCCTGGGTTCCAGTGATCCTCCCATCTCAGCCTCGCTAGTAGCTGGAATTACAAGCGAGCACCACCACACCTGGCTAATTTTTGTATTTTTAGTAGAGGCAGCGTTTCACAATGTTGGCCAGGCTGGTCTCAAACTCCTTGCCTCAAGTGATCTGCCCACCTCAGCCCCCCAAAGTGCTGGGATTACAAGCGTGAACTGCTGCACCCAGCCTCAAAAATGTTTACTCCCATTCTGTTGATGATCCCACATTGAGGACCACCTGAGAATGAGCTTGCTGCCCCCACTTTCTCATTTGCTGTGCTTTACTGATATTTTTCCCTACTTGCCTAGGGAGTAAATTGTATGCATTACAATTCAGCAAGGAAAAAATGACAGTTTTCTAACAGTACCCTAAAATATGGAACAAAATTGTGTAGTTTAAAATAATATAGCTGGATGCAGTGGCTCATGCCCGTTATACCAGCACTTTGGGAGGCTGAGGCTGGCAGATCACGTGAGACCAGGAGTTCGAGACCATCCTGGCTAACGTGATGAAACCCCTTTTCTATTAAAAATATGAAAATTAGCCGGGCGTAATGGTGCACATCTGTAATCCCAACTACTCATGAGGCTGAGGCATGAGAATCACATGAACCTGGGAGGCAGAGGTTGCAGTGAGCCAAGATCATGCCACCGCACTCCAGCCTGGGTGACAGAATGAGACTCTGTTTCAATAATAGAAATAATATATCTTGCCAAACTAAGCTTCATAAGCGAAGGAGAAATAAAATCTTTTCCAGACAAGCAAGCACGAAGAGAATTCTTTACCACTATACCAGCCTTACCAGAGATCCTCAAGGGAGTTCTAAACATGAAAGTGAAAGAACAATACATGCTACCAAAAAACACATTTAAGTACATAGCCCATAGACCTATTAAGCAACCACACAATAGAAACTGCAGAGCAAACTGCTAACAGCTTTGCAATAGGATCAAAACCACACATAACAATATTAACCTGGAATGTAAATGGTCTAAACACCCCCACTTAAAAGTCTACAGAATGAGGCCGGGCACAGTGGCTCACACCTTGTAATCCCAGCACTTTGGGAGGTGGGTGGATCACCTGAGGTCAGGAGTTTGAGACCAGCCTGGCCAACATGGTGAAATCCCATCTCTACTAAAAATACAAAAATTACCTGGGTGTGGTGACTTGCGCCTGTAATCTCAGCTGCTTGGGAGGCTGAGGCAGGAGAATCTCTTGAACCCGGGAGGCAGAGGTTGTGGTGAGCCAAGATCATGCTACTGCACTCCAGCCTGAGCGACAGAGCAAAACTCCGTCTCAAAAAAAAAAAAAAGTTATCAACTGGCAAGTTGGATTAATAAAACAAGACCCATCCATCTGCTGTCTTCAAGAGATCCATCTCAAACATGACGACACCCATAGGCTCAAAGTAAAAGGTTGGAGAAATATCTGTCACACAAACAGAAAACAAAAAAGGTCACTATTTTTATATCAGATAAAAGACTAAACCAACTACAATGAAAAAGGACGAAGAAGGGCACTACATAATGGCAAAGGGTTCAGTTCAACAAGAAGACTGAACAATCGTAAATATATACACACCCAACATTTGAGCACTCTGGTTCATAAAACAAGTACTTCTAGACCTACAAAAAGACTTAGTCACACAATAATAGTGGGAGACTTCACCCCATTGAAAGCACTGGACAGATCATCAAGGCAGAAAACAAAGAAATTCTGGACTTAAATTCAACACTTGACCAATTAGACCTACTAGGTATCTACAGAGTAATTCACCCATCAACCACAGAATACGTATTTTTCTCATGTGGACCTGGAACATACTCCGAGGTCAACCACGTGCTCAACTATAAAGCAAGTCTCAATAAATTCAAAAGAGTCTATACTAAACCATACTCTCAGATCACAGTGGAATAAAAATAGAAATCACTACTGAGAAGATCTCTCAATACCATATGACAACATGGAAATAAAACAACTTGCTCTTGAATGATTTTGGGTAAACAACAAATTTTTAAATTCTTTGAAATAAATGAAAACAAAGACAACATGCCAAAATCTCTGGGATGTAGCTAAAACAGTGTTAATAGGAAATTTTATAGCACAAAACACCTACCTCCAGAAGTTAGAAAGATCTCAAATTAACCATCTAACATTACACCTAGAGGAACAAGAAAAACAACAAATGAACCGCAAAGCTAGCAGAAGAGAAGAAATAACTAAAATCAGAGCCAAACGGAATGAAATTGAGACCCAAAAATCCATACAATCAATGAAAAACAATTTTTTTATCTTTTCAAAAAAATTGTTTTTTTGAAAGGATAAACAAGATTGGTAGACCGTTAGCTATATTAGCAAAGAAAAAGAAGATCTAAATAAACACAGAAATGACAAAGATGACATTACTACCATTCCCACAGAAATACAAAAGGTCTTCAGGGACTATTATTAAATCTCTATGCACACAATTTAGGAAATCTAGAGGAAATGGCTAAGTTCCAGGAAACACAATTTCCTAAGATTGAATCAAGAAGAAATTGAAACCCTGAACACACCAGTATCGAGTTCCAAAATTGAATCAGTAATTAAAAAAAAATCTAAAAAAATCCCCAAACCAGATGGATTCGCAGCTGAATTCTACCAGACATAAACAGAAGAGCTAGTACCAATTCTACTGAAACTATTCTTAAAAAAAATGAGGAAGAGAGATTCCTCCCTAACTCATTCTACAAAGCCAGCATTACCTTGATATCAAAACCTGACAAAGACAGTGAGAGAAACTACAGGCCAATATCCCTGATGAACATAGACACAAAAATCCTCAGCAAAAATGGCAAGTCGAATCCAGCATCCCATTCAAAAATTAATTCACCATGATCACAGGCTTCATTCCTGGGATGCAATATTGGTTCAACATACAGAAATCAGTAAATGGGATTCACCACATAAACATAATAAACATAATTAAAAACAAAAACCATATGATCATATCAATAGATGCAGAAAAAGCTTTTGATAAAATCCAACATCTTTTCAGGATAACCCTCCAGAAACTAGGCTTCAAAGGAACATACCTCAAAATAAGAGCCATCTATGACAAACCCACAGCCAACATCATACTGAATGGGCAAAAACTGGAAGCATTCCCATTGAGAACTGGAACAAAACTGATGCCCACTCTCATCACTCCTATTCAACATAGAACTAGAAGTCCTAGCCAGAGTAATCAGGCAAGAGAAAGAAAGAAAAAGCATCCAAATATAAAAAGAAGTTGGCCGGGCGCGGTGGCTCACGCCTGTAATCCCAGCACTTTGGGAGGCCGAGGCGGGCGGATCACGAGGTCAGGAGATCGAGACCATCCTGGCTAACACGGTGAAACCCCGTCTCTACTAAAAATACAAAAAATTAGCCGGGCGAGGTGGCAGGCGCCTGTAGTCCCAGCTACGCGGGAGGCTGAGGCAGGAGAATGGCGTGAACCCCGGGGGGCGGAGCCTGCAGTGAGCCGAGATCGCGCCACTGCACTCCAGCCTGGGTGAAAGAGCGAGACTCCGTCTCAAAAAAAAAAAAAAAAAAAAAAAAAAAAAAAAAAAAAAAAAAGAAGTCAAACTTTCTTTGCTGATGATATGATTCCATACCTAGAAAACCCTGAATACTCCACCAAAATGCTTCTGGAACTGATAACTTCAGTAATGTTTCAGGATACAGAAATCAATGTACAAAAATCAGTAGCATTTCTATACACCAAAAATATTAAAGCTGAGAACCAAACCAAGAACATAATCTCATTTACAATAGCCATAAACAAAAATAAAATACCTAGGAATGTATCTAATCAAAGAGGTGAAAGATCACTACAAGGAGAACTACAAAACACTGCTGAAGGAAATCATAGATGATATAAACAAATGGGAAAACATTCCATGCTCATGGATTGGAAGAATCAATATTGTTAAAATGGCCACACTGCCCAAAGCACTTGACAGACACTACTTTTTTTTTTTTGAGATGGAGTTTTGCTCTGTCACCCAGGCTGGAGTGCAGTGGCACGATCTCAGCTCATTGCAACCTCTGCCTCCTGGGTTCAAGTAATTCCCCTGCCTCAGCCTCCCGAGTAGCTGTGATTACAGGCCCATGCCACCACACTCAGCTAATTTTTGTATTTTTAATAGAAACAGGGTTTCACCATGCAGGCCAGGCTGATCTCAAACTCCTGACCTCAGGTGAGCCATCCACCTTGGCCTCCCAAAGTGCTGGGATTACAGGTGTGACCCACCGTGCCTGGCCCAGATTGAACACTGTTTCTATCAAGCTACTAATGTGGTTTTTCACAGGACTAGAAAAAAACATTCTAAAATTTATATGCAGCCAAAAAAGAGCCCAAATAGCCAAAGCAATCTTAATCAAAAAGAACAAAGCTAGAGGATCACACTACCTGAATTCAAATTATAAGGCTACAGTAACCAAAAGAGCATGGTACTGGTACAAAAGCAGACACATAGACGGATGGAATTGAATAGAGAACCCAGAAATAAATCCACACACCTACAGCTATCAAATCTTCAACAAAGTTGACAAAAATAAGCACTGGGGCAAGAACTCCCTACTCAATAAATGGTGCTGGGATAGTTGACTAGCCATATGTAGAAGAATGATACTTGATCCTTACTATCAGCATATACAAAAATTAATTCAACATGGATTAAAGATTTAAATATGAGACCTCAAACTGTAAGAGTACTAGAAGAAAACCTAGGAAACACAATTATGGACATCAGCCTTTGGAAATAATTTATGACTAGGTCCTCAAAAGCAATTGAAACAAAACCAAAAATTGACAAGTGTAACCTAGTTAAACTAAAAAACTTCTACACAGCAAAAGAAACTATCAACAGAGTAAACAGCTTACAGAATGGGAGAAAATATTTGCAAACTATGCATCTGACAAAAGTCTAAAATTCTAAAGAATCTATACAGAACTTAATTGAGCAAGCAAAAAAAAAAACCCTATTAAAAAATGAGCAAAAGACATGAACAGAACTTATCAAAAGAAAACACACAAGCGGCCAACAAACGGGAAAAAATGTTCAACATCAATAATAATCAGAGAAACGCAAATCAAAAACACAATAAGATACCACCTCACACCAGTCAGAATGACTATTACTAAAAAGTCAAAAAATAGATGCTGGCAAAACTTTGGCGAAAAGGAAATGCTTATACACTGTGAGTGGGACTGTAAATTAGTTCAGCCACTGTAGAAAGCAGTTTGGAGACTTCTCAAAGAACTTAGAACTACCCTTTGATGATTAATCCCATCACTTCGTATATATCCAAAAGAAAATAAATTATTCTCCCCAAAGACACATACTCCTGTATGTTCATCACAGTACTATTCACAATAGCAAAGACATGAAATCAACCTAGGTGCCCATCAGGATTTGATAAAGGAAATGTGGTATATACACACTATAAAATACCACACAGCCATAAAAAGAATGAAACGATGTCCTTTGCAACAACATGCATGCAACTGGAGGCCATTATCCTAAGTGAATTAGTTCAGGAACAGAAAACCAAATACCGCATGCCCTCACTTATAAGTGGGAGCTAAACACTGGGTACTTATGGACATAAAGATGGCAATAATAGACGCTGGGGACTAGTGGAGGTGGGAGGGAGGGATGGGGGTAAGGGTTGAAAAACGATTGGGTACTATGCTCAGTACCTGGATGATAGGATCAATCATACCCCAAACCTCAGCATCATGCAATATGCCCATGTAACAAATGTGCGTATGTCCCTGAACTAAAAATAAAATTTGAAATTATTTTTAAAATTAAAAAAATCCAAGGCAATTGTTTTTAAAACAGGTCTCCCCTAGAGCATACCAAATGCTTTGCCACAGAATTATGTAATTATGCCATGAACTCAATTTTATGAGCAAATAAGGTAAGTATAATTTCAATCCAGTAACCAGCAAATCATTTGTTGACTTTTGGAATATGCTATGTTATGTTTCATAGCGTGCCTTCCTAGTTATATTTTACAGGTATTGGTATTTTTGTTTGTATTTACCAATTATATACCAGTTGGACAATGGAAGGGAAAGAACCTAAAATGATAAATCACCTGCAGATAGAAAAATGAGTAAATAATTTTCACCTAAATCAAATGTGTGCCATTTTCCCTTTCTGAGTTTTTTGCTTTCAATTAATACTAAATTTAGTTTTGTACACATAGCCATTAGGAGGAAGAAAAGCCAACCCGTATCTTTATTATAGCCGGTTCACTAACAATTAATTATATGTATTTAAAAGTTGGATTTTATCTGAGCTTTGGTTTACCTGTTACTTACTTTTTAAAAATACATGGGTGTTCATACACCATATATTTTCTTTTGTATAACAGTTTGGAAGAGTTTTCCTGATTGCAGTGAAGTTAATGTTTCCCCCTTTTTTAGTCATTAACAGTCAAATGAATAGTTAAATATATTAAAGATACAGAAATAGAAAATTTACAAGATGGATTAAATAAACACTATTATAGGAGTTACTATGACAAACTGTTTTGAAACTTACTTTCAAGTTATAAATAAAATTATTAAAGATAAAATTCCAACCTGTTCTCTCACGTGGAGTTTAAATCACAGGTCGGAAACTTAGGATTTAGGCTCTCTAAAGAACGAATGTAAAGAGGAAGAAAACTGTATTCCAAAAACAAAAGGTTATATAAATTGCCAAATTAAGAAGGTTTTTTCACCTCTACCTTATGCTGAGTAAAGAAGGTAAGTATACTAAGCAGCTGCTTTTAATGCCTTTTATTTAAACAAAACAACAAAATCCATAGACTTCTGGAATACCAGCAAATTGTATGTGTTTTCAGTTAGTCATCATGTTATATTAACAGTTCATTAAACGAATGACAATTTGTAAATTCAGTCCACAGAATAGCATACTGAGAGGCTACACATGTGGAATTACTAGATAAAAGGGAACATCACTGCCCTTCTAAATTCTAGGAAGTTCATTGCATTCATTATTCACCTTTAAATTCAAAATTGGAATTTGATGATGATTGCAAATGCAGCTGAGGGCCATAAACTAAAACAATTTACTGGGTGTGGAAAAGGGGGCTGGGAAAAGCCGTGGGCTAACCATCCTGTTAACAAGGAGTGTCTCCTCATCAAAGTGGCAGCCACCAGAACGAGGTGCAGCCTCCTACCCTACAAATAGCCAGGGCCCATGCAAATGAAAAGTGAACCTTTGAGATGAGTCTGGATAATAATGCATTGGAGATTTCCTGTTAAACTAGCACTCTTAAGAACATAGTCGCATTTTATTTGAATCATAGTATAAAACTCACTGGTTTATTCAATTTTATTATATTTTAGATGTTGGTATTAAACCAAGCAAGATTCTTTTTAAGTTTTCTATTTCCCCTTTCTAAAAGCTCTATATCGGGTTCTTCAATTACATTCTCAAATTATGCAAATACTACATGTTTTCTGACAAATACCGTATTTTGGTAATGTTAGGCTGGAAGTAAACTAGAGTCTTTCGTAACTTTGACTTCTGCAATGTTTGGATGATGGGACACATCACCCTGGGAACTGTCTCAAAGCACAACCACATCTTAGGGCCCTACGCTCACTGCCCAAAGGCAGATCCGCCTCCGAACTCCAAATCCTCATGGTCTCAGGCATCCCTTTTAAACACGGGCACAATCGTCACCTCTTTGAAATGAGAGCATGCTTGATTATTCCTGGCCTCCAGTTGCTGGCCTTCATCCGGTGTTGGGGTGGGGGAGCCCTTCGGTTCCTGAAGAATAGCTCGGGGATAACTAAGACAAAAGACCCTGAGGAGATCTGCCTCAACCGTGGCAAGCTGGGTCTTCCACGTCACCAAGTGCCATTTTCACCGTGCCTGTATGGTCCGCTGTTCATCCTGTTTGCGGACTCCGAAATCAGGCAGGAAAATAAAGCTCAGTGGGAGGGCCTCGGAGCAAGACAATCCCACGAAGATGGACTCGAGTTGATTAACGCGAGTGAACCTCTGAGGACCAGAATCCAGACTAGCAATTCTCCATCCCGGCTACTCGTTAGATGCCCGGACCGACCCCTAGACCAATTCAATCAGAACACTCGGAGGGGCTTGTAAAATCTCCCGGGGAGATTCCGGTACGAAAGCCAAAGACTCAGATGGGCGTTCTCCACCCGCCTGCAGCGGCCAGCGAGGGTCCCTTTTAGGGAATTGAATGGAGGCCCCGGGCCTCCTCCTCTAGTATCCCAATGTGACCGATGGCCAGCTCACAAACGCTCACTGGGTGCGGCCGAGCCAGGGCGCAGTGGAGCGGAGGGCCCGGCCGCTTTCGGCTGGGAAAGAGGAGCCACGGCCCGGAGAGGCATCAGTGCCGGGCTGCGGCTGCGGGGGGTCCTCGCAATTACTGGACTCAACCGCGCGCGCCCCCTACCGGTCCTGCAAAGGAGCCGCAGCCGCCTCGGGAGGCCACAGGTGAAGCGAAGGGTGTGTGTTACTTCAGTGGCCCTGTAAGCCACGCCCAGATTCTCTCCCATTTTCCCACTTCTCATGGCTTTGCATGCTGTCCCATGTTACGTTAGCCTGTATTGAATGTCTCTTTTTCTACATTTAGAAAACAATTTGTTGATGCTGCACGACATGAAAAAGTACTGTAACTCCCTGAATGTGCATGTCTTTCAGATAGGTAACAAATTACATTGGGCCATTGTTCAACTTTATTAATATTTGTTAAAACATAATTTGTATGTATTTTTGCCTATCAAATTGGCAATATTTGTGTGTATGTATGTATGTATGTATTTTTTGCGACAGAGTTTCGCGCTTGTTGCCCAGGCTGGAGTGCAGTGGTGCAATCTCGGCTCACTGTAACCTCTGCCTCCTGGGTTCAAGTGATTCTCCTGTCTCAGCCTCCCGAGTAATTGGAATTACAGGCGCGCACCGCCACGACCGGCTAATTTTGTATTTTTAGTAGAGACGGGGTTTCACCCTGTTGGCCAGGCTGGTCTCGAACTCCTGACCTCAAGTGATCTGCCTGCCTCGTCCCCCCAAAGTGCTGGGATTACAGGCGTGAAGCACCGCGCCCAGCCATGTTTTTAAGTGAGACTCTTAATGCTTGTGAAAATAATGAGAGACTTTTTCATATAGTTTTTTGTTTGTTTTTTGAGATGGAGTTTTGCTCTGGTTGCCCAGGCTGAGTACAATGGCGTGATCTCGGCTCACCGCAACCTCCACCGCCTGGGTTCCAGCGATTCTTCTGCCTCAGCCTCCCGAGTAGCTGGGACTACAGGCGCCCGCCACTACGCCCGGCTAATTTTTTGTATTTTTGGTACAGACGGGGTTTCACCGTGTTAGCCAGGATGGTCTCGATCTCCTGACCTCGTTATTCGCCCGCCTAGGCCTCCCAAGGTGCATATACATTTTAAAAATGTTGTGTATCAGCCTTAAAAATGCTCACATGGAAACAAATAATTGGTGGCAGCCTCTTCAATGCAATATTTTGCAGCTATAAAAATGCTTTTCGAATAATATTTTATTTCAAATCACTGCATGTTAACCACTATGTATATTCTGGGTTAATGGAAATTTCATTGCATATCTGTGCTGTTTAAAGAATAACACCCTTTCTTCCCCTCCCAAGTTCTGTATCATCAAATATAGTCAGGCAGATGTGGGTCAAAATATCACCTTCGTTACTGATAAAATAGTTTAGAGAAAATGGTGTTGGTCTGCAGCTAAGTACACTGCAATAATTTGCTCAGGAATTTGGCATAATTAGTCTGTCATCACACACAACCTTGGCCTCCCCACACAAGTATACAGTCCCCTTATTCTATGGAAGACAGCTGACTAGAACATAAATCTTGCAAGCAGAGAGCCTTGAAAGAGAGAGCCCAGAAGGAGCTGAGCTATGAGTCATCTGCCTCTCTTCTCCACAGAGGAGAAATTGTAGCAATAAAGCTCCAGGTCAGGTGCATTATGTGTAGAATTTCCTCCACAAGGAAATATGAAGCCAGGGAAGGCAATTATATCCCCATATGTCTCCAGAAGAAGAAGAAAATCTGAACAAACCACTAACCATTAAAGAGAGCACAAAATAAATTTTACTGAACCTTCAGGGAATGCATTATCCCAACATATGTAAAATGCTTCAACAAATAGCTAATTAGAATAGGCTTCCCAGCTCATTCTATGATGGTAGTATAACCTTGACACCAAAACTGGACAAAGAGTATTAAAAAAAAAAAAAATCAGCAGAATTACTAATGAACATGGGCATAAAAATCTGAGTAAATGTTACATTTACTCAGTAATATAATGTGACCAGATTTATAATATATAATAATTGGTAAGTAATGTCATATTATGTTACTATGTATTAATATTCATTACCATGTATAAATTATAGTAATTAGTAATATATTATGTATTTATCATTTGTATATTACTTGTATAAGTAATAAATTTCTTATATTTTTATTATTTATATATTATACAAGTAACATATTCTTGTATTATATATATATATATATATGTACACATACACACAAGTGTTATATCATAACCAAGTCTGACTTATCCAAGAAATGCCTCATGCTCAATAATCTATTAATGTGGCCGGACATGGTGGCTTACACCTGTAATCTCAGCACTTTGGGAGGCTGAGGCAGGTGGATCACCTGAGGTCAGGAGTTTGAGACCAGCCTGGCTAACATGGGGAAACCCCATCTCTACTAAAAATACAAAATTAGCCCAGCATAGTGGCATGCACCTGTAGTCCCAGCTACTCAGGAGGCTGAGGCAGGAGAATCACTTGAACCTGGAAGATGGAGGTTGCAGTGAGCCAAGATTGCACCACTGCACTCCAGTCTGGGCAACAGAACAAGACTTTGTCTCACAAAAAAAAAACAAAAAAGAGAGAATCTATTAATGTAATGTACCACACCAGTGATTAAAGGAACAAGACAAAGATAGCTGGTATTATCTCTACTATTCCACTTTGTACTAAAGGGTTTAAAAAATGCAATAAGACACTAAAATAAGTAAGTCATACAATTGGAAACAACTGTCAATACTTAGAATATTGTCTTTATAGAAAGTCTAGGAGAATGTATAAAGTTATTAGAACTAATAAGAGAACCTAGTCAGATTGCTACATACAAGACCAACATACAAAAATTAGTAGTAGTTTCTATATGCCAATATTTTAAAAACTGAAAAAAGATACTATTCTCCACAGCAAAAGAAATATGCCATGTTATTAAATAGGAAGACTCAACACCATGGGTATATCACTTCTTTCCCAAATAAAGTTACAAATTTAATTTAATTCTAACTGAAATCCAAGCAAGATACTTTGTGTAACTTGACATACTTATCCTAAAATTGATCTGGCTGTGTAAAGAACTGAGAATAACCACCACAGTTTTGAAGAAAAGGATAAAGTGAGAGGACTTTCTCTACTAGATATCCAGATTTATTACAAAGTTATAATCATTAAAACATGTGGTATTGATACAAACTTAGATAAAAAGGAATAGAACTGAAAGTTCAGAAACATCTCCACACATATATGAACTATGATTGAAGCAGCATTAGAAATCAATGAATAATTTACTATTGAATAATAAATTGCTGGAGACAATTGACTAGGCATATGAGAAAATAAATTAGATCCTTACTTCACAGCATACACAAAATCATTTCCATGTGGATTAAAAACCTAATTGTGAAAAGCAAAGCATAGCATTTTTTAGAATTTATGGTTTCCTTACACTCTGCATACACCTTTGTAAATAAGCACTCTGTTTTTGTTTTTTTGTTTTGTTTTTTTCTAGGACGGGGTTTCACTCTTGTTGCCCAGACTGGAGTACAATGGCGTGATTTCTGCTCACTGCAAACTCTGCCTCACGGGTTCAGGCGATTCTCCTGTCTCAGCCTCCCGAGTAGCTGGGATTACAGCAGTGCGCCACCATGCCCAGCTAATTTTTGCATTTTTAATGGAGACAGAGTTTCACCATGATGGTCAGGCTGGTCTCAAACTCCTGACCTTAGGTGATCCAACCGCCCTGGCCTCCCAAAGTGCTGGGATTGCAGGCATGAGCCACCACGCCTGGCCAGCACTCTGTTAAAGTTTCCTCAAATTGCTCAATTTGAGTGGATTATCTCTTTCTTGTAGGACTCTGATACAGAAATAAATGTAGAAGAATTTCTTAAGGCACAAAAAGCAAAAAAACCATAAAATTGAAATATGGCAAAAAACATGGAAATAGAAGATTACAAACCTAAATACTTTGACTCAGCCATAGTAAAAACAGTTAAGACCATAAACTACACATTTTGAGAAACTTTGAGTGGAGATAATATGGACACTGATTATGGTTTTTTTTTTGTTTTTTGTTTTTGTTTTTGAGGTGGAATTTCACTCTTGTTGCCCAGGCTGGAGTGCATTGGTGCGATCTCCGATCACTGCAACCTCCGCCTCCTGAGTTCAAGCAATTCTGCCTCAGACTCCCAAGTAGCTGGGACTACAGGCATGGACCACCACTCCTGGCTAATTTTTTTATTTTTATTTTTAGTAGAGATGGGGTTTCTCCATGTTGGCCGGGCTGGTCTTGAACTCCTGACCTCAGGTGATCCACCCACCTTGGCCTCCCAAAGTGCTGGGATTACAGGCGTGAGCCACTACGCCTGGCCTGGACACAGATTATCTTAATAACCTTCAACACTTAAAGTTTTATGAAATATTTTTTTAGGGCCGGACATCGTGGATAAACCCCATCTCTACTAAAAATACAAAATTAGCTGGGCATGGTGGCGCATGCCTGTAATCCCACCTACTAGGGAGGCTGAGGGAGGAGAACCATTTTGAACCAGGGAGGCAGAGGTTGCAGTGAGCCGAGATTGTGCCATGGGCAACAAGAGCGAAACTCTGTCTCAAAATAATAATAATAATAATATATATATATATTCTAATTGATATGTAATATATGTAGATATTTTCAAGGTATATGTGATAATTTAATGCATTCATATAATTTGTAAAGATCAATTCAGTGAAACTGTGATAGCCATAAACATAAATATTTGCCTTTTCCTCATGCTAGAAACATTCAAATTATTCTCTTCTAGTTATTTTGAAATATACAATAGATTATTGTAAACTATAGTCACCCTACTGATCTATCAAACACTAGGCCTTATTTCTTCTATCAAACTGTTTATTTGTACCTATTAATCAACGTCTCCTCATGATCTCTTTACCCCTACCCTTCCTGACCTCTGGTAACCACCAATCTACTCTCTATCTTCATCTACTTTTTAGCTCCCACATATGAGTGAGAACATATGATATTTATCTTTTTGTGCCTGGCTTATATCACTCGACAAATGACGTCTAGTTCCATCCATGTTGCTACAAATGACAGGATTTTATTCTTTCTTATGGCTGAATAATATTCCATTGTGTATATATATGATATTTTCTTTATCCATTCATCTGTTGATAGATACTTAGGCTGATCCCATATTTTGGCTTTTGTGAACAGTGCTTCAATAAACATGGAGTGTAGATATCTCTTTAATATAGTGATTTTCTTTATTTTGGATATATACCAGTAGTGGAATTCCTGAACCATATACTAGTTCTATTTTTACTTTCTTTGTGGTGACTCCAATACAGTTTTCATAGTGGCCATACTAATTTACATTTCCATCAACAGTATCGCAGAACCACTTTCTTCACATCCTCGCCAGCATCCGTGATTCCTGGTCTTTTTAATGAAAGCCATTTTAACTGGCATAAAATGATATCTCATTTTGGTTTGATCTGCATTTCTCAGATGATTAGTGATGGTGAGCATTTTTTTTAATATACCTCTTGGCCATTTTATGTCTTCTTTTGTGAAATGTCTATTCAGATCTTTTGCAAATCAGATTTTTTTTTTGCCTTTTAAGTTGTTTGAGCTCCTTACATATTCTGGTTAATTCGTTGTCAGATGGGTAGTTTGCAAATATTTTCTCACATTCTGTGTAGGCTGTCTCTTCACTTTGTTGATTGCTTCCTTTGCTGTGTGGAAGCTTTTTAGCTTGATGTAATCCCATTTGTCTATTTTTGCTTTCGTTGCCTGTACTTTTGAGGTCTTACACAAAAAAACTTTGCCCAGACCAATGTACTGAAGTGTTTCCCCAATGTTTTCTTCTAGTAGTTACATAGCTTCTGGTCTTAGATTTAAGTATGTAATCCATTTTGATTTGATTTTTGCATATGGTGAGAGATAGGTGTCTAGTTTCATTCTTCTGCATATGGTTATCCAGTTTTCTCAGCACCATTTATTAAAGAGACTGTCTTTTCCCCATTGTATGTTCTTGGTGCCATTGTCGAAAATGAGATGGCTGTAAATGAGTGGATTTATATCTGGGTTTTGTATGCTGTTCCATTGGTCTATGTGTCTGTTTTTCTGCCAGTATCATGTTGATTTGGTTACTATAACTTTGTAGTATATTTTGGAGTCAGGAAGGATGATGCCTCCAGCTTTGGTCTTTATGCTCAGGATTGCTTTGGCTATTCAGGGTCTTCTGTGGTTCCATATAAATTATAGGATTGGATTTTTTTTCCTTTCTGTGAAGAATGTCATTGGTATTTTCATAGGGATTGAATTGAATCTGTAAATTGCTTTGGGTAGTATTGTCATTTTTAACAATACTGATTCTTCCAATCAATGAACATAGAATATCTTTCCACTTTTTGTGTCCTCTTCAATTTTTTTCATCAGTGTTTTCTAGTTTTTCTTATATAGATCTTTCACTTCTTTGGTTAAATTGATTCCTAGCTATTTTATATTCTTTGCAGCTATTCTAAGTGGGATTGCTTTCTTGATTTTTTTTTCAGATTGTTCACTGTTGGCGTATATAAATGCTACTGATTTTTGTATGTTGATATTGAATCTTGAAACTTTACTGAATGTATTAGTTCTAACAATTTTTTTAGTGGAGTCTTTAGATTTTTCTAAGTGTAAAATAATATCGCCTGTGAACAAGCCTAATTCGACTGCTTCCTTGCCAATTTGGACACCCTTTACTTCTTCCTCTTGCCTAATTATGTGGGCAGGACTTCGAGCATTATGTTGAATAAAAGTGGTAAGAGTGGACATCTTTGTTTTGTTCCAGATCTTAGAGGAAATGCTTTCCAATTTTCCCTGTTCAGTATAATGTTAGCTGTAGATTATCATATATGACCTTTATTATTTTGAGGTATGTTCCTTTGTTGAGGATTGATATCATAAACGGATGTTGGATTTTTTTTTTTTTTTTTTTGATACAGCGTTGGTCTCACTCTGTCACCCAGGCCAGAGAGTACAGTGGCAGAATCATGGCTTACCTGAGACCTCCCAGGCTCAGGTGATTCTCCCATCTCACCTTCCTAAGTAGCTGGGACCACAGGCATGTGCCAACACACCAGCTAATTTGGGATGTTGAATTTTATTGAATTTTTTTCAACATCTATAGAAATGATGATATAACTTTTGTTATTGGTTCTATTAATGTGATGTATCATGTTTATTGATTTTCATATGTTGAATGAACCATCTTTGCATCCCTGGGATGAATCACACTTGATCACAGTAAATAATCTTCCTAATGTGTTGATGAATTCATTTTGCTAGTATTTGGTTGAGGATTTCTGCATCTATGTTCATCAGAGATATTAGCCTGCAGTTTTCTTTTTTTGCTGTGTCCTTCTCTGATTTTGGTATCAGGGTAACACTGGCCTCATAAAATGAGTTTGGGGGAATTCCCTCTTCAGTTTTTTTGAGGAGTTTGAGTATAATTGGCATTAGTTCTTTTTTAAATGTTTGGTAGAATTTAGAAGTGAAGCCATTAGGCCTGGGCTTTTCTTGGATGGGAGACTTTTTATTACAGATTTGATGTCATTTCTCATTACTGGTTTGTTGAAGTGTTCTATTTCTTCATAGTTTAATCTTGGTAGGTTACATGTGTCCAGAAATTCATCCATTTCCTCTAGGTTTTCCAATTTGTTGATGTATTGTTGTTCTTAACAGTCTCTAATGATTCTTTGTATTTATGTGGTCTCAGTTGTTATATCTCCTTATTTGATTCTGATTTTACTTATTTGGGTTTTCTTTTTTTTTCCTTAGTCTAGACAAATGTTTGTTGATTTATCTTTTCAAAACAACTTTTTGCATTATTGTTTCCTGTATTCTTTTTTAGCCTCAATTTCATTTATTTCTGCTCTGATATTTCTTATTTCTTTTCTTCTACTAATTTTAATTTGGTTTGTTCTTCCTTTTCTATTTCCTTGAGGTACATCATTAGTTTATTTGAAATCTTCCTACTTTTTATATAGGCCTGTATTGCTACAAACTTCCCTCTTAATACTGCTTTTGCTGTATCCCATAGATTGTGGTATGTTGTATTTCCATTTTCATTTGTTTCAAGAAATTTTTTAATTTCCTTTATTTCTTCATTGACACAATGGTCATTCATGAGCATGTTGTTTAATTTCCATGTGTCTGTGTAGTTTCCAAGGTTCCTCTTGTTATTGATTTCCTGTTTTATTCCATTGTTGTCAGAAAACATACGTGATGTCAGTGCCAATTTTTTTGAATTTGTTGAGACCAGTTTTGTGTCCTAAAATATTGTCTATTCTGCGGGATGTCCCAAGTGCTAATGAAAAGAATGTGTATTGTGCAGCAATTAGGTGAAGTGTTCTGTAAATGTCAATTAGGCCTATTTGGACTAGTGTGTAATTTAACTCCAGTGTTTCTTTGTTGATTTTTTGACTGGATGATCTATTAATTATTGAGAGTGTGGTGTTGAAATTCCCTTACTATTATTGTATTTCGGTCTGTTGCCAGACAAATTAGAATGCCTTTATTGTATTTCAGTCTGTTGCTAGATAAATTAGACGAATTAGAGTGCCTTTATATGTTATTTACTCCTTTTCTCTTGCCACTTTTAGAATCCTCTCTTTGTCCTTGACCTTTGTTTGATTATTATATGCCTTAAGGTAGCCTTATTTGGGTTGAATCTGTTTGGTATTGTCTGACCTTCCTGTATCTGGATATTTAGCTCTTAAACTGGAGAGTATTCTGTTATTATTTCTTTGAATAAAATTCCTACCTCTTGCTCTAGATCAGCTCCCTCTTGGACATCAATAATTCTTGGATTTGGTATTTTGAGGTAACTTTTTGTATCTTGTAGGCGATCTTCATTGCTTTTTATTTTTTTCTCTTTTTTGAGTACTTTCTTCTTTTCTTTTCCTTCCTTCCCTCCTTCCTTCCTTCCTTTCTTTCTTCCTTCCTCCCTCTCTCTCTCTCTTTCTTTCTTTCTCTCTCTCTCTCTTTTTTTTTTTCAAGGTCTCATTCTGCCACCAAGTACAGAATGCCAGCATGACCTTGGCTCAGCTTAACTGCAGCCTCAACCTCCTGGGCTCAAGTGATTCTCCCACCTCAGCCTTCCAAGTGGCTGGGGCCACAGGCACACATCACCATGCCTGGCTAATTTTTTTTATTTTTTGTAGAGATGAGGTCTTGCTATGTTGCCTAGGCTGGTCTTGAACTCCTGGCCTCAAGCAATCCCCCTGCCTCTGCCTCCCAAAAGTGCTGGGATTACAAGTGTGAGCCACTGCCTGGCCTTCTTTGAGTATTTTCAAATGGCCTGTCTTTGAGCTCACTTATTCTTTCCTCTGCTTGATCTGTTCTACTGTTGAGAGCCTCTAGTGAATTTTTCTGTTCAGTAAATGTATTTCTCAGTTCCAAAATTTCTTTTTTTTTTCTTTTTTTATTTTTTTTTTTGAGACGAAATCTCTCTCTGTCGCCCAGGCTGGAGTGCAGTGGCGTAACCTCAGCTCACTACAACCTCCGCCTCCCGGAATTATCTACAGTTATCTGCCTCAGCCTCCCAAGTAGCTGGGATTACAGGCACCCACTACCACGCCCGGCTAATTTTTGTATGTTTAGTAGAGACAAGATTTCACTATCTTGACCAGGCTGATCTTGAACTCCTCACCTCGTGATCCACCCGTCTCGGCCTCCCAAAGTGCTGGGATTACAGGCATGAACCACCGCGCCCAGCCTCTCAGTTCCAACATTTGTTTGATTTTTTAAATTATCCAATCTCTGTTAAATTTTTCTGATAATTTTCTGAATTGCTTTTGTATGTTATTTTTGAGATCACTGTTTTTTGTGTGTGTTATTTTTGAGATCACTGCCTTAAAATGGCAGTTTTAAGGAAGCGGTGACTCACGCCTATAATCCCAGCACTTTGGGAGGCCGAGATGGGCAGATCACTTAAGGCCAGGAATTTGAGACCAGCCTGGCCAATTCAATGAAACCCTGTCTCTACTAAAAATACAAAAATTAGCTAGATATGGTGGTGCATGCCTGTAATCCCAGCTACTGGGGAAACTGAGGCACAAGAATTGCTTGAACCCAGGAGCCAGAGGTTGCAGTGAGCCGGGATAGTGCCACTGCACTCCAGCCTGGGTGATAAAGCAAGACTGTCTCAAAAAACAAAACAAAACAAAACAAACCTGTCATTTTAAATTCTTGGTCAGAGAGTTCACATATTACCATCTTGTTGGGGTCATCCACCAATTCCTTGCTTTGTCTGTTTGGGGACATCATGGATCCCTGTTTGCTGTTATTTCTTATGGATGTACATATGTACATTGAAAGATCAGTTATTTATTCCAGTCTTCTTTGGCTGGCTTGTTTGGGTTTCTACTGGATGTGTTTGCTTAGAGATTCTTTGTAATTTACTTGTTGATTCTTTCTTTTGTAGCACTATGCAGAACCTTAAGCCTAGGTTTGCCTTGGTTCTAGTAAATAGTCAAATACCCATTCTGGATGGGGTACATCCCAAAGGGGATATCTTGGTAGTGTGAGAAGGCTAGGTAGGAGTTCATGTCCAGGTGACCTGTGGAACGAACATCCTGCAGCATGGTGCTGCTGAATAGCCACTCTGATGTGGTGTCTCCTTTGGCCAAGTTACAAAGCAGAGTTTCAGGGCTGGGGATGGTAGATTTGCCTCCTCTTTTTGGCTGTTGTCAGGGATATTTCTCCCTATAGGCGCTCCCAGTACTTCCCATGGGTTGAGGCAGGGACAGGTCTCCTGCCAGGGAATCCAAGTTGGCAGGGAAGCCAGCTGTCCACCTTGATCTCACTTTCCCACTCTAGAAAATATGAGTTACAGTAAAAAATTTTATGCTTGGTGCCAGGCAGATTGGAGAAAGGGGCATCTTGGATATGGATATCTAATTCTCTTATTGTCTGCTTAGAATTTTTTCACCCTTGTGGTCTTAGGAACTATTTCCTCCTCATGTTTGACTTCTGGGATATTGCTGGTAATAATCGTGGCCCTGTATATTTGTTTTTGGCTTCTGCTGGTGGGAGGAGAGAAGACAGCTTGCTTTTGTGGTGTCAGTTTTGGAACTGGAAATCTCCTGAATCAATATTCAATCAAATCTTATCAAGCATTTTTAACAGAATCTTAGAGCAGAATAATTTCTTTTTTTTTTGAGACAGAGTCTCGCTCTGTTGCCCAGGCTGGAGCGCAATGGCGCCATCTCGGCTCACTGCAAGCTCCGCCTCCCGGGTGCATGCCATTCTCCTGCCTCAGCCTCCCGAGTAGCTGGGACTACAGGCACCCGCCACTATGCCTGGCTAATTTTTTGTATTTTTAGTAGAGACGTGGTTTCACTGTGTTAGCCAGGATGGTCTCGATCTCCAGACCTCGTGATCCGCCTGCCTCGGCCTCCCAAAGTGCTGGGATTACAGGCGTGAGCCACCATGCCCAGCTGAGCAGAATAACTTCTTAACTACCCCAGATGAAAAACACTTTAGGACATTTTAACTCAAATTACCTTAAAATTTTTTCTATTTTGAAATAATTTTAGACTTACAGAAAAGTTGCAATAATAGTAAAGAAAGTTCCTTTCTACCCTTCATCTATCTTCCCCAATATCAACATTTTTCATAGTCATAGTGCAATTACCAAAACTAAAAAGTTTACAGGCTCACACCTGTAATCCCAGCACTTTGGGAGGCTGAGGTGGGTGGATCACGAGGTCAGGAGATCGAGACCACCCTGGCCAACATGGTGAAACCTCGTCTCTACTAAAAACACAAAAACTAGCTGGGTGTGGTGGCATGTGCCAGAAGTCCCAGCTACTCGGGAGGCTGAGGCAGGAGAATCACTTGAACCAGAGAGTCAGAGGTTGCAGTGAGCCAAGATAGCACCACTGCACTCTAGCCTGGTGACAGAGTGAGACTGTCCCCACAAAAAAAAAAGAAAGAAAATTTACTTGTGTATGTTGACTTTGTATTTAGCAATATTACTTAATGTTCTTATTTATTCTAATAATTTACTTGCAGAAGAGCTTGGATTTTCTACATATATAATTATATTATCTGTGACTAATGACCGTTTTATTTCTTCCTTTTAATCCATATACCTTTTCTTTTTGCCTTATGCCACTGGCTAATTACTATCTCAGTACAATGTTAAATAGAAGTAATGATGAGCATAACCTTTTCTAGCTTCCAATCTCAAAAGTTTTTAGTGTTTCACCACTAGATATGATGTTTACTGCAGATTTTTATGGGTACCTTTTAGCAGATTAAAGAAATTCCCATCTATTCCTACTTTGTAAATTATGAAAAATGTTGCAACTTATCAAGTACTTCTACATTTATTGCAATATTTACATGGGTTTTTCTTCTTTAATCTCTTAAGGTGGCAAATTACATTAGTTTTCTATTGTTAAATCCAAACTTGCATTCCTGGGACAAATGCAACTGACTCATGAAGTAGTACGCTTTTTATATATTGATGGCTTTATAATATTTAGAATAATTCCCTAATGTTTAGAATTTTTACATTTTTGTTCTTGAGTAAATTTGGCCTGTAATTTTCTTTTTCATATTGTCCTTGTTAGGCGTTGACATTGAGGTTAGTGCTAGCCTCATAAAACAAGTTGGAAAATGTTCCCTCTTTTTCTACTCTCTGGGAGAGTTTGTGAAATACTGAAACCATGCCAGTTTGACAGGATTTAATATAAGAAGTTGCTTAGACAAGTACTGGGGAACTAAAAAGGTAAAGATGGAACTGCAGCAACACAGAGATAGTAAACAGGAAGTAGCTACCAACCCTAAGGCTGAAGGGACAAAGGGAAAATACTGGGTCATTAGAAACTGCAAGGTTGAAGGAGGGACTTACAGAGCTGGGACCCAGACCTCTGAGGAGTGGTGCTACCCAGCTGGTGCTGGTACCACAGGAGTCACTCAGAAGTCTCAGGTAGGTTGCAGTCTACGCAAGGACTGTTTGATGTCTAGTTTACTCTTACAGAAAGCGTACCCTTTCTTAAGACATTTCACTTCTACCCCCAGGAAAATTGTCATAATGTGCTGAATTTGTTAGAGCAAGACACTAGTACCATATGTAAACATCCAATGTTCACAGTGAGAATGGTACTCTTTACCTGTGGCATGGTAGGCCACTGGCTCTCCCTTTTATGTTATCTTTCTTTTTTTTTTTTTTGAGATGGAGTTTCACTCTTGTTGCCCAGGCCGGAGTGCAATGGTGCAATCTCGGCTCACTGCAACCTCTGCCCCCCGGGTTCAAGCAATTCTCCTGCCTCAGCTTCCCCAGTAGCTGGGATTACAGGCGCCCGCTACCACACCCAGCTAATTTTTGTATTTTTAGTAGAGACAGGGTTTTGCCATGTAGGCCAGGCTGGTCTCCAACTCCTGACCTAAAGTGATTCGCCCCTTTGGCCTCCCAAAGTGCTGGGATTACAGGTGTGAGCCACCGCGCCCGGCCCCCTTTTATGTTTTCCATGAAATTTGCTGAATCCTCTCAGTCCCTTATGGCCTTTTTCTAATTTTCTTTGATCTTTTTTGTTTCTTTCTGTAATTTTAAAGTGATTTCAAGAGTACATGTGAAACATGCAATCAATAAGCCATCCTTAACCAAGAATTATATATAAAATTAGTTTGTTATAAATGTATTATTTGTATGTGTATTAAATTATTTCTTATAAAATAAAATAGTTGTATTAAGATTTATTTGTAATTTTGACATCTCTTACATCTTTAATTTCAACGTTTGTTTTGTAGATTCAAAGGAAAAAACATGAAAATTAAAATCAAGTTACAATTTTGCATTGGCATAAAACATATCAGCAAATAAGATGTCTGAAAAGGAGGGTATGTCGGAAGAGCTAGAGGATACTATTAGTCAATTTAGGAAAGAATCTAGATCACAGTCAATGAAGGAGCCTGACTTTATTAAAGAAACATCAAATTTGATAAATGAAGCTTCTGATTACTTGGAAGGGAAATCTTCTAACCAAATTTATGAAACACATCCTAGACAGAATACATTAGAGTCAACATCTTCCTCTGGAAGCAAGTCTAAGAGAAATGAAGAACAAAAGAAAAATCTTCAATTTTCTGAAACAAGCACTAGAACAGAAACTTCACAGGGTTTATCATCACTAACTGGGAGGACTGCAGAATATCAGGCTTTGGTTAACTTCCTAACTCATGAAACAGTAGAAGAAGTTAGTCCACAAGTCTCTGAAGAAAATCAGAAACAACTTGGCTTAGGGGCAGATAACTTTACAGTTAACCTTGAGGCCAAGGGTTTACAGGAATTTCCTAAGGACATTTTAAAAATCAAATATGTAAAATATCTATATTTAGACAAGAATCAAATCAAAACTTTTCAAGGGGCAGACTCAGGTGATCTGTTAGGACTTGAAATTCTATCCCTGCAAGAAAATGGATTATCATCACTTCCATCTGAAATTCAGTTACTTCATAATTTAAGGATATTAAACGTCAGTCACAACCACATATCACCTATACCTAAAGAAATATCTCAGCTTGGGAATATCAGACAACTCTTTTTTTATAACAATTACATTGAAAATTTTCCTTCTGACTTAGAATGTCTTGGAAACTTGGAAATTTTAAGTTTGGGTAAAAATAAATTAAGACATATACCAGACACTCTACCTAGTTTAAAAAACTTGAGGGTTCTCAATTTGGAATATAATCAGTTAACAATATTTCCTAAAGCTCTCTGCTTCCTTCCAAAGTTAATTTCACTCGACCTTACTGGAAACCTAATAAGCAGTTTGCCAAAAGAAATTAGGGAGCTTAAAAATTTAGAAACACTTTTACTGGATCACAATAAGCTTACCTTTCTGGCTGTAGAAATTTTTCAGTTACTCAGAATAAAAGAACTCCAACTGGCCGACAATAAATTGGAAGTTATTTCACACAAAATTGAGAATTTCAGGGAACTTAGGATTCTTATACTTGATAAAAATTTATTGAAAAATATACCAGAGAAAATATCTTGCTGTGCAATGTTGGAATGCCTTAGTCTTAGTGATAATAAATTAACAGAACTTCCTAAGAACATCCATAAGCTTAACAATTTAAGAAAACTCCATGTAAACAGAAATAATATGGTAAAAATAACTGACAGTATCTCACATCTTAATAATATATGCAGTCTAGAATTTTCAGGAAACATAATCACAGGTGTTCCCATTGAAATAAAAAACTGCCAAAAAATAATTAAAATTGAATTGAGTTATAACAAAATAATGTATTTTCCATTGGGACTGTGTGCTTTAGATTCTCTTTATTATTTGAATGTTAATGGAAATTATATTTCAGAAATACCTGTGGATATATCTTTCAGTAAACAACTGCTTCATTTAGAATTGAGTGAAAACAAACTCCTCATATTTTCTGAGCACTTTTGTTCTCTTATTAATCTTAAATACCTGGATCTTGGTAAAAACCAAATAAAGAAAATTCCAGCATCAATTTCTAATATGATATCACTCCATGTACTTATTTTATGCTGTAATAAATTTGAAACTTTCCCTAGAGAATTGTGTACTTTAGAAAATTTGCAAGTACTTGATCTTTCAGAAAACCAATTACAGAAAATCTCTTCAGACATCTGTAATTTAAAAGGAATCCAGAAATTAAACTTCTCAAGCAATCAATTTATACATTTTCCTATTGAACTGTGCCAACTTCAATCACTGGAGCAGCTGAATATAAGTCAGATAAAAGGGAGAAAGGTAAGAGACTGGTATTGTGGGCTTTGTGGGGAAGGAGAGACTGGAGAGGATCAGAATCCAAGCTGTGGTGTATCTGTGGGTACCGTATGTGTGTTTTAAGTTGAGCTGAAATATTTTATTTTTTAAATGAAAGCCTTCCCCGTCCCCACCAAACATGGCTTATAAATACACTTCACAACACAAAAGCTGTACAGGAAAATATGAAGCTATGAAAGCTGACAGTGCTATAGATTCCTTTTTATTTCGGTGTAATTGTAAAAGGAGTTTTGAAGTTATGAATGTCATATAAACACATTATTGAAAGTTTGGAAAGTGATAAAAGTAAAACAAAAATCATTCCACAAGCATATCATTGTATTATAACTACTGGCATACGTTGACACAACTTTTAGTCTTTTTTCCCGTTATGCATATGGTTTCATAAGGAATTATAAAAGACTACACACTCAATTTTAAATTCTTCTTTTTTTAACCAATAAGCATTTCTCTTTGATATAACCATCTTCCCAATAAATTGTTATAACCAGTACATGATTTATAGATCTAAACCTCTTGTTATGCATTTATGAATGTTATAATTTTTCTTCATAATAATGCTGTGATGAATTTTTCCATAAATATAGCCTTTTTCATATTTTAGACTATTTCCTTAGGAAATTTTTCCTGAAGAATTGCTAGATCAATAAGTATTAACATTTTTATTTTTTTATTTTTTTTATTTTTTATTTTTTATTTTTTGAGACGGAGTCTCGCTCTGTTGCCCAGGCTGGAGTGCAGTGGCGCGATCTCGGCTCACTGCAAGCTCCGGCTCCCGGGTTCACGCCATTCTCCTGCCTCAGCCTCCCGAGTAGCTGGGACTACAGGCGCCCGCCAACACGCCCGGCTAATTTTTTGTATTTTTAGTAGAGACGGGGTTTCACCATGTTAGCCAGGATGGTCTCGATCTCCTGACCTCGTGATCCGCCCGCCTCGGCCTCCCAAAGTGCTGGGATTACAGGCTTGAGCCACCGCGCCCGGCAGTATTAACATTTTTAGAGCTTAGCATTTTATCTTACTGAGACTCTAAGTGTAAGTTTTATGGAAATACTTTTTTAATAACTAAAACATTACTGATTTATATGAAGATCTTAGTAAACAAATGAAAAGAACACAGCTATTATCTAAGGCAGGGCTTCCCAAAGCCTACTCCTAAAAGCCCTAGTCCCATTAGCGTCTGCTCAAAAAAAAAGGGAGGAGGGGAGCAGTGTCTGTGATCAAATAGCTTTAAGAAGCACTGGGTTCTTCTCTTAAAGAATAACAATGAATACTGATCTATTAAAAGTTTTGAAGAGTCTTGCACTAATTTTCCCAAAATATTCCCATATTTCCCAAACTTATTTGACCATTTTTAACATAACAGCTATCATATACTACATTTCCAGAAAAGTATTTCCAGGGAATACTTGCTTAAGCAGATGGAATGAATAATGATACAGCTTGTATTTAAAAAGTTGATTTTGCACTAACAGACAATTTTTAGTTCTGCAATATAATAATCAGTTAATTCATTGACTGATTCATAACCATCTCACTCATTTTCTCCTCTTATAAGATAACTGTTGGTATCTCCAATGTTATGTACTTAACTCTCTCTTTTTTATTAACTCCTTTCTCACCACACCTGCTGTCACTTACATGCACATTATCCTAAAGTCTACATGACTAGAGCTGATCTCACACCAGTGCTGTAGTCCCATAGTTCCCATTTTTTTCCTGGAAATTATACATTTTCTATTCTTTTGTTGTCACACACTCAATATAACTTCAAAGTCAGCTCATTTTTCTTCCATCTCCTTTCAAAACTTCTCCACTTCTGTTTGTGATGCCAGTTTTTTTTTTAAACTTGCCAGGTTAAACTCATGAAATCATTCTTGTTCCTTTTCCATCATTGGTTATACCTCATCTTACACCAAAATTGTATCATTTTTCCTCTGAAAAAGCTGTTGGATTATCTCCCTCATTTTCCAGTGTCACTGTCTACAACCTGGTCCTTGGTTATCACTCACTTCATGCATAGATTTATGCCAGGAGCCTCCTCCCTTTTAGCAAGCCTTATCAAAGCTGTCAGACTTCATTGCAGAGGACTATTCTCCATGTATCATACTTGCCTGTCAGGAATCCAAATTGCGTATCTGTTGTCTTTTCAAAGTGAGTAGCTGCCCAAGGCAACAGTCCACATATTTGCAACATCATTGCAAAGGTCATCAAATGGAAAAAATGATTTACAAGAACTCCTGTCAAAAAGAATATCCCATGTAGTTGAAAATATCACTTGATAACCCCCTTGGGGTGGAAATGAAATGCCCAAATAATTAACTTATATAATAGCAGATGGTTACTTATCTGAAGAAAAGTCAGATTAATCACAGGGCTTTTATTTTACTAAAGGAAGGATGCCCAACAGAAACCTTCCTTCTATATGAATTCTATCATCATACAGCTCTCAGACACCACCTCTAGTAAATGCTGAGAAGGTAATTAAAGAATATTTGTTTCAATGAATGTCAAATAATGAACCCACCTACCTGTTTTGATCTGACTCCTACTTCATAGGCCGGGCTCTCAAGTCTTGCCATAGCCTGGTTCCATGCTCCTTATCCAAACAAATCTCCCTCTGCTTTGCATCACCTTTTTTTGCTGGTCAGCTTCTCACTGGCCATTATTATGCATGATATTTATCTTGCCTTAAGTGTCCTGTAACTTTTTTCTAATTCTATTCATTCTTTGTTTTTGTTTTTGTTTTGTTTTGTTTTTTTGAGACAGAGTCTCACTCTGTCGCTCAGGCTGGAGGACAGTGGTGAGATCTCAGCTCGTTGCAACCTCCGCCTCCCGGATTCAAGTGATTCCCCTGCCTCAGGCTCCTGAGTAGCTGGGATTACAGGCACTCACCTCCACGTCCAGCTAATTTTTGTATTTTTAGTAGAGATGGGGTTTCACCATGTTGCCCAGGCTGGTCTCGAATTCCTGTGATCCACCCACCTTGGCCTCCCAAAGTGCTGGGATTGCAGGTGTGAGCCACCGAGCCCAGCCGCCTATTCATTCTTAAGAGGCTATTCAAGTTCTACTTTTTACGTGAAGCTTTACTTTAGTTCTCTGATTTGTAGTAATGTACCTTTTCTAAACTTTCATTAATCAGTTATTAATTGTATTATTTTGGCATTGGATTACCTATTGCTTCATTCCATTTCCTGATTTTTTCATATGGATATATTGTGTTCCCTAAAATAAATTTTAATCTCCGTGAAGTTGGAGACTATCTCTTATGCTTCCTTTATACCTGGAAGAACATATAGCACAACATCCAGAATGTACCTTGTTGTTTAGCTATTTCAGAGGTGCCTATACATTCAAAATTGTTTTGTTCATAGAGCTTCCTTTATTTCAAAAGCCACTCATAATGGCCCTATTTTCTCTAAAAAATATGCATATTTATTCTTCATTTTAACAGAATATTTTAATTCCTGCAATTTTGCAACACTTTTTATAGTAGGAATTTTTATTTAAGGTCACATTGCCAAACTGTGACTCCATTATTAAACATTTGGTCAAAATGCATTTTGTGCTTAGGAACACATACAAAAAGTATAAAACATATGTATCATTCATTTAGAAAATCTAAAAAAACGCACACAAAAGATGAATAAAAAGCAATGGGGCCTGGCGAGGTAGCTCATGCCCTTAATCCCAGCACTTTGGGAGGCCAGGGTGGGAGGATCACCTGAGGACAGGAGTTCGAAACTAGCTTGGCCAACATGGCAAAACCCCGTTCTACTAAAAATACAAAAATTAGCTGGGCGTGGTATGGGCACCTGTGATCCCAGGTACTCGAGAGGCTGAGGCAGGAGAATCGCTTGAACCCGGGAGGCAGAGGTTGCAGTGAGCTGAGATCACGCCATTGCCCTCCAGCCTGGGTGACAGATCAAGATCCCCGTCTCAAAAAAAAAAAAAAAGCAATGTTGATAGGACTAGGAATAAGGAGATCAAATGTGGGATGGAGTAGTTGGAAAAGATTTCCAGGAGGGGGGCGGGAAAGAAGCCAAAACAGGGTCAGATTTAGGGAGAAGAGAATGGGATAAGGAGGTAATGAACACTGAGTGATGGGAATGTGAGCAAAGTGGGTAGCAAGCCACAGGGTTGAATTAGAAGCATTGGTCAGATTGGGAAGGTACTTGGATGTCACACAATATCTTGTGGGTTTTAGCCAGAAGGGAGAGTCAGTCACAAAGAATTTGTGACATAATAAAAATATCTCCTTTTTAAGACAAA
Source organism: Symphalangus syndactylus (assembly GCF_028878055.3). Lineage (NCBI taxonomy): Eukaryota > Metazoa > Chordata > Mammalia > Primates > Hylobatidae > Symphalangus > Symphalangus syndactylus. Next base: position 108,812,690 of record NC_072425.2, read on the forward strand.
AACAAAAACAGACAAAACTCTTTCATTTGATATTAGAAAAAATTTTAGTCATGCAAATATGTATGTATTTATAAATGTATAATTGTGTAATCTTTGTTACAGTTAACAAGACTTCCAGGAGAGCTATCTAATATGACTCAACTTAAAGAACTTGATATCTCAAATAATGCAATCAGAGAGATTCCAAGAAATATAGGAGAACTGAGAAATTTGGTTAGTTTACATGCATACAATAATCAAATAAGTTATCTTCCACCATCTTTGCTATCTTTAAATGATCTGCAGCAACTAAACCTGAGCGGTGAGTGTCAAGCATAATCAGTAAGCATAATCAATAAGTAGAGTATTAATGTCTGAGTTGCAAATTTTGCTGACCAGATACAGAATGGCAAAGAGTCAACATAAGGTATTAAGTCACCATTAGAAGGAAATGACTGTCCTAGGTACAGAAAATGAAAGCAAAGTATAAGGTCCAGTTCTTGCCTTGAAAGAGTAGGAGAGGCTGAACATATTTTCATTTATTTTCTCTCTTCTCTGCCTATACCCAGTCATTTAGTATTTCTTCCCTTTCTGAACCCAACCTCACCTCTTCCTCTACACACACCTACACAACCTCAGGTCAGCATTTTTTCTGCGTTTCCTTCTCTGTTGGCTCCCCTGATACTTCCCCTATACCCTATAATACTCTAATACCTTACGTGGAGTCATTTACAAGGTAAAGCATCACAATAACCAAAACAAAATAAAAATGACATTGTAGAAAAGAAAATAAACCACTCTAAAGATATCAGAAAAGATTTCCTAAAGTACAACAAATACTGCGTTGATTATATATATATAGATACACATACACACATATATATACGCACATATATGTACACATATATACATATATACACATATATATACATATATATACACACATATATTTATTTATTTATTTATTCATTTATTTATTTATTTTGAGACAGGGTCTCACTCTGTTGTCCAAGCTGGAGCACAGTGGCAGGATCATGTCTCACTGCAGACTTGACCTCTCTAGGTTCAGGTGATCCACCTGCCTCAGCCTCCCAAAGTGCTGGGATTATAGGGATGAGCCACCATGCCCAGCCAGCAGTGTCTTTAAAAGCCTAATTTTGGAAGTGACATAACATCACTTCTGCTCTATTCTATTGATCACACAGACCAACCTTGGTATAATGTGGAAGGGGACTACACAACGGGGTAAAAGGAGGTAGATATCATTGTGGGCTAACAGATAGCCTTAATTCTATTTGAATAATTGAATTTGTAGTTAAAAGCTCTCATACAAAGAAAATTTCTAGCTCAGATAACTTCACTGGTGAATTCTATGAAGTATTTTACAGAAGAAACAATGCCAATTTCAAAAAGGATTCACTGGTGAATTCTTTCAAGTATTTTAAAGAAGAAATCATTAAATTAGGCCGGGCATGGGGGCTCATGCCTGTAATTCCAGCACTTTGGGAGGCCGAGGGGGGCGGATCGCTTGAGGTCAAGAGTTCGATGCCAGCCTGGCCAATATGGTGAAACCCCGGCTCTACTTAAAAAAAAAAAAAAAATTAGTCGGGTGTGGTGGGGCACACCTGTAATCAAAATCAAAACTACTCAGGAAGCTGAGGCAGGAGAATCGCTTAGACCCAGGAGGCGGGGGTTGCAATGTGCTGAGATTGTGCCACTGCACTCCAGCCTGGGCGACAGAGTGAGACTCTGTCTGAAAGAATCAAGGAAAGAAAAGAAAGAAGGAAGGAGGGAAGGAAGGAAGGAAGGAGGGAAGGAAGGAAGGAAGGAAGGAACGAAGGAAGGAAGGAAGGAAGAAGGAAGGAAGGAACGAAGGAAGGAAGGAAGGAAAGAAGGAGAAACAATGCCAATTTAAAAAATTCTGTCATAAAATTGAGGATAAAACATGTCTCAGTTCATTCTATGAGGCCAGCATTATCCTAATACCATAATAAGACAAAGACATTACTTGGAAACTTACAGAATAATATCCTGCTTGAACATCGATGCAAAATTCCTTAATGAATTAAAGCAAATCAAATCCATCAATATAAAAAATGATATCATGTTGTGACCAAGTGGGATTTACCCTGGGAATGCAAGGTTGAGTCAATATTCAAAAACTAATGCATATAATTCACCATCTGAACAGGCTTACGAAAAGCCATATGAACTTCTCACTGTAAGTATAAAAAGCAAAGCAAGCAGATGTGGTGGTTCATGCCTGTAATCCCAGCTACTTGGCAGACATAGGCAGGAGGATTGCTTGAGCTCAGGAGTTTGAGGCTACAGTAAGTTATGATTGTGCCACTGCATTCCAGCCTGGGCAACAGAACAAGACCTCATCTCAAAAAAAAAAAAAGCAATTATCATATGAAAAAATGCAATTTCCATTCAAGATTTTCAAAAACAAACAACAAAAAACTCTCAGCAAGCTAGAAATAGAAGAGATTTCTCAACTTGAAAAAGTGCATCTGCAAAACTCCTATAGCTAATATCACACTCCATGGTAAACGATTTATTTTCCACTATGATCAGGATTAAAGTAAAGTTCTCCTTTCTCACCACTTCTTTTTGACGTTATAACTGGAATCCCAACTAGCACAACAACACAAGAAAAAGAAACAAAAAGTAAACAGATTGTGAAGGAAGAAGGAAAAACTATTTCTGATAATAGAGACACATTGTCTAGGTCAAAAATCCCAAAGGATCTACAGAACAAGTAAGCTTAGCAAGATTGCCATATACAGAGTTAATATACAAAAATCAATCATATTTCTACAGACTAGCAAGAAATGATTGGAAATTGATTTCTTTAAAAGTACAATTTAAAATGGTACCCAAACCATAAATAAATCTAACAAATTACATATAAGATCTATATGCTGAAAACTGTAACATAGATAAAACTAAATAAACCTAAAGTAGAGAGATATATAGTGTTTATAAATTGGAAGACAATATTGTTAATATGTCAGTTTTCCCAAAACTTATCTTTAAATTCAACTCAATTCCAATAAAATCCTAGCAGAGTTTTTTGTTTCAGAAAACAATGAGGTAATTCTAAAATGTATATAAAAAGTCAAAGGAACTAGAATAGCCGAAACAATTTTGAAGAAGAAAAACAAAGCTGGATGATTCACACAACCTGATTTCAAGACTTATGCAAAACTATAGTCATGAAGACAGTGATAGTATTGGCAAAACAACAGACATAAGGATCAATGGGACAGAATAGAGAGTCTAGAAATAGATCCACCTATGGTGGTTAATATTGAGTGTCAACTTGATTGGATTGCAGGATGCAAAGTATTGTTCCTGGGTGTGTCTGTAAGGGTGTTCCCAAAGGAGATTAACATCTGAGTCAGTGGACTGGGAGAGGCAGACCCACCCTCAATCTGGGTGGGCACAATCTAATCAGCTGTCAGCTCCACTAGAATAAAGCAGGCAGAAAAATGTGGAAGGACTAGACTGGCTTTGTCTTCTGGCCTCCATCTTTCTCCCATGCTGGATGCTTCCTGCCCTCAAACACTGGACTCCAAGTTCTTCAGCTTTTGCGCTCTTGAACTTACACCACTGGTTTGCCAGGGGCTGTAGGGCCTTTGGCCACAGACTGAAGGCTGCACTATTGGATTCCCTACTTTAGAGGTTTCGGGACTTGGACTTGCTTCCTTGTGCCCCAGCTTGCAGATGGCCCATTGCAGGACTTCACCTTGTGGTTGTGTGAGTCAATACTCCTTAATAAACTCCCTTTTATATATATGTCTCTCCTATTAGTCCTGTCCCTCTGAAGAACCCTGACTAATACACCCACTATATGGTAGTCCTATCCCTCTAGAGAACCCTGAATGATATACCAACTATGTGGTCAACTGATTTTTGCCATGGTAGTTCCCCCTTATCCACAGTTTCAGTTTCCATGGTTTTACTCATGGTCAACAGTGGTCTGAAAATGTTAACTGGCAAATTCCAGAAATAAACAATTCATAAGTTTAAAATTGTGCACTTTTCTGAGCAGCGTGATGAAATCTCACACTGTCCTACCTGGGATGTGAATCCATTTACTGCATGTGCTCCCTGCCTGTCAGTCACTTAGTAGCAGTCTCAGTTATCAGATCCACTGTCACAGTATCACAGTGCTTGTGTTTGTGTAACCCTTATGTTACTTATTAATGGCCCTAAAGCACAAGAGTAGTGATGCTGGCAATTTGGATACACCAAAGAGAAGCCTTAAAGTGCTTCCTGTAAGTGAAAAGGTGAAAGTTCTCAACTTGGAAAGAAAAGAATCATATGATGAGGTTGCTAAGATCTGCGCTAAGGAAGAATATTCTATCGATGAATTTGTGAAGACGGAAAAAGAAATTTGTGCTAATTTTGCTGTTGCACCTCAAACTACAAAATTACAGCCACAGTGCATGATAAGTGCTTAGTTAAGAAGGAAAAGGCATTAAATTTGTGGGTGAAAGACATGAACAGATGTGTTCTGATTGACAGCAATCATGTTTGATACTGTATTCAGTTTGTAGGCATCAGCTGGGGGGTCTTGGAAGGTATCTCCCATTGATAAGGAGGAACTACTGTAATCCAACAGAGGAAGAACATTATTTTCAACAAATATTGCTGGATCAACTGGATGTCTAAAAGCCAAAACAAAACAAAATAAAACAAAAACAAATAAATAACCATAATATAATTTTGATCCTACACACTATATAAAAATATTACCTCAAAATGAATCACAGACCTAAATGTAAAAGCTAAAACTACAAAACTTCTAGATAAGAACATAGAAAAATATTGTTTTGCAAAAAAAAAAAAGTGAAAAAATATTAAAAGTCTGGGTGTCATGGCTCATGCCTACAGTCCCAGAACTTTGGGAGGCTGAGATGTGAGGATTGCTTGAGACTCAGGAGTTTGGGACCAGCCTGGGCAACATGGGAAAACCCCATCTCTACAAACAAAATGCAAAAAAATTAGCTGGGCATGGTGGTGCACTCCTGTAGTCCCAGCTGCTTGAGAGGCTGAGGTGGGAGGATCACTTGAACCCATGAGGCTGAGGCTGCAATAAGCCAAGATCGTGCCACTGCACTCCAGCCTGGGTGACAAGGCCAGACCCTGTCTTAAAAAAAAAAGGTGAAAAAAATTGAAAACTTGGCAAGGATTTCTTATATACAACACTGAAATTACAATCCACAAATAAACCTAATTGATAAGTTGGTTTTCATCAAAATTGGAAGCTTCTCGGCTGGGCTTGGTGGCTCATGCCTGTAATCCCAGCACTTTGGAAAGCTGAGGCAGGTGGATCTCCTGAGGTCAGGAGTTCGAGACCAGCCTGGCCAACATGGTGAAACCCCGTCTCTACTAAAAATACAAAAAGATTAGCCAGGCCTGCTGGCAGGCGCCTGTAATCCCAGCTACTTGGGAGGCTGAGGCAGGAGAATCGCTTGAACCCAGGAAGCAGAGGTTACAGCGAGCCAAGATGCTGCCACTGCACTCCAGCTTGGCCGACAAGAGCAAGACTAAATAAAGGCTTTTTAAATTTTTTTTATTTTTATTTTTATTTTTTTTATGACAGAGTCTTGCTGTGTCACCCAGCCTTGAGTGCAGTGGCACGATCTAGGTTCACTGCAGCTTCTGCCTCCGGGGTTTCCTGCCTCAGCCTCCTCAGTAGCTGGGATTACAGGCGCCTGCCACCATGCCCAGCTAATTTTTGTATACTTTTAGTAGAGATGGGGATTCACTATGTTGCCCAGGCTTGTCTCAAATTCCTGACCTCAAGTTATCCACCTGCCTTGGCCTCCCAAAGTGCTGAGATTATAGGCATGAGCCACTGCGCCCGGCTTGAAAGACATTTTTTAAAAGAATGAAAAGCAAAGCCATGGATTGGAAGAAAATATTTGCTTAATACTTTAAAAAAAAAAAAAAACTAAAAACAAAATTAAGAAGTCAAACAACTTAATAAAAATTGGTATAAATTTTGAACAGATAATTTACTAAGAAGCTATATGAATGAAAAATAAGCATAAGAGGCTGGGCGTGGTGGCTCACGCCTATAATCCCAGAACTTTGGGAGGTTGAGGCAGGTGGGTCGCTTGAGGTCAGTAGTTCAAGACCAGCCTAGCCAACATAGTGAAACCCCATTTCTACTAAAAATACAAAAATTAGCTGGGCATGGTGGCTTGTGCCTATGGTCCCAGCTACTCGGGAGGCTGAGGCACAAGAATTGCATGAACCCTGGAGGCAGAGGCTGAGGTGAGCTGAAATCACACCACTACACTACAACCTGGGTGACAGAGCTAGACTCTGTCTCAAAATAAAAAAGAAAGAAGAAAAAAAGGCCGGGCGCGGTGGCTCACGCCTGTAATCCCAGCACTTTGGGAGGCCGAGGCGGGCGGATCACGAGGTCAGGAGATCGAGACCATGGTGAAACCCCGTCTCTACTAAAAATACAAAAAATTAGCCGGGCACGGTGGCGGGCACCTGTAGTCCCAGCTACTCGGAGAGGCTGAGGCAGGAGAATGGCATGAACCCGGGAGGCGGAGCTTGCAGTGAGCCGAGAATGCGCCACTGCACTCCAGCCTGGGCGACAGAGCGAGACTCCGTCTCAAAAAAAAAAAAAAAAAAGAAGAAAAAAAAGAAGCATATGAAAATATTATGCTTATTAGTCATATTAGAGAAACGCAAATTAACTATACAATGAAATATTGCTATTAGAATAGTTAAAATTAGGCTGGGTGCAGTGGCTCACGCCTGTAATCCCAGCACTTTGGGAGGCCCAGGCGGGCAGATCATGAGGTCAGGAGTTTGAGACCAGCCTGACCAATACGGTGAAACCTCGTCTCTACTAAAAATACAAAAATTAGCTGGTGTGGTGGCATGTGCCTATAGTCCCAGCTACTCAGGAGACTGAGGCAGAAGAATTGCTTGAACCCAGGAGGTGGAGGTTGCAGTGAGCCGAGGTAACGCCACTGCACTCCAGCGTGGGCGACAGAGCAAGATTCCATCCAAAAAAAAAAAAAAAAAAAAGAATAGTTAAAATTAAAATCTGATAATACCAAAAGCTATCGAAATACAAGTAACTGAAACTCTGATACACTGATGAAAGAAATACAAAATGGTACAATCCTTTAGAAAAGTTTGGTAGTTTCTTATATAGTTGTACATACACTTAACCATACAAGCCATCAATCTCACTTCAACTACTCTTTTACATGAAATGAAAACGTATTCAACAAACAACTGAGTACAAATGTATAGAGAAGCTTCCTTTGTAATTGCCAAAACTGGAAGCTCTTCAAATGTCATTTATGTTTTAAATGGATAAATTATTTACATCTATATAATGGAATACTTCTCATTAAAAAGAAAAAAACTATTGATACACACAACACTGATATTGTTGTAATGCTAAGTGAAAGAAGTCAGACCCTAAAGACTATATGCTGTGATTTATAACATATATGTTATACATGTATGTGTGTGTATATATACATATATAAAATTCTAGGTTTATAATAAATATATTTTACACACACACACACTCCCAGAAACACTGTATCCAGATCTTGGTTTCTAAATACGATTATTCACTAAAAGGAACCAAGTTCCTTTATCTGTATTTATAAATAATGTAACTATAAAATATATAAATAATGTAAAGGCAAATTTTAGGCCTCTCTAAATGACTACAAATTCATTTTTACCACAGTTTTACTTCTTTTTTTGTTTTTTTTTTTGAGACAGAGTTCCACTCTTGTCTCCCAAGCTGGAGTGCAATGGCATTATCTCTGCTCCCTGCAACCTCTGCCTCCCGGGTTCAAGCAATTCTCCTGTCTCAGCCTCCTGAGTAGCTGGGATTACAGGTGCCCACCACCACGCCCAGCTAATTTTTGTATGTTTAGTAGAAATGGGGTTTTGCCATGTTGGCCAGGCTGGTCTTGAACTCCTGACCTCAGGTGATCCACCTACCTCAGCCTCCCAAAGTGATGGGATTACAGGCATGAACCACCGTGCCCGGCCCGGTTTTACTTTTTATGTTAGGTTTACATTGGATTAGGATGGCATTGAAAAAATTACATTCAGGAAGGTAGAGTTTAATTCCCACTCCCCCTTGAGGGTAGCCTAGATTTAGTGACTTACTTCCAAAGAATAGAGTATGGAAAGGAAAAAAATTATAACATTATCTTGGAGAATGCTAGCAGAGACTGTGCTATCCAAGAGATAAAATTTAACATCATTAGTGATGTCATGTGGATATGAGGTATCCCTGATATAATGTGATAAGTGCACTTCACCTCTGTGGTATTCTTTCCAAAAACACATAACCCCAGTCTAATAATGAGAACATATCAGACAAATTCAAGTTATGGTACATTCTACGAAATTCATAACCAGTACTTCTTAAAACTGTCAAGGTCATGAAAAACAAGGAAAGACTGAGAAACTATCACAAACCAGAGGCGACTAATGAGACAGAAATGTATGCAATGAGATTTCCTGAAACAGAAAAAGGACACTGATGGAAAAACTAATGAATCCAAAAAAATCTGAAGTGTATTTAGTAGTAACATACCAATACTGGTTTCTTAGATTAAACAAATGTAATATGATAATGTGAGATAACATTAGGTGAAACTAAAGCTAGATGAGGAATGCAGAAGAACTTGCTACAATCTCTGCAACATTTCTATGAAGCTAAAATCATGCTAAATAAACAGTTTAGTTTAAAAATTACCATCACATCCACTCTATAAAGTTCTTTGCTGTATTAAAAGAGGATAGTCTCTGTCTCATTTTGCCACCCCTAGGAGAGAAAGGAACCACAGCTGTCTTTCTATAAACATCCTTTTTTGCTCTTAGCATGTGGACATCAGAAATAATTTATGACCTGCTGCATTGTGAGGGTCCTCTGGTACTTTGCCAGCAAGACATAATAGATGTTATTTGTCTCCATAGTTTTCTTTTATAGAAAGATGTAATTCAATTCTAATTTTTTTCCACTAGGAAATAATCTGACAGCTCTACCTAGTGCTATCTACAATCTTTTTTCACTGAAGGAGATAAATTTTGATGACAACCCTTTGCTGAGGCCTCCAATGGAAATCTGTAAAGGAAAACAGTTGTATACTATTGCACGCTATCTACAGAGGGCAGATGAAAGAGATGGTAGGTGATGAGTTATTGACTATCTAACAAGTCATTTCTTTTTTTTATTTTATTTTAATATTTTTGGAAACAGGGTCTCACTCTGACACCAAGGCTGGACTGCAGTGGCATGATCACGACTCACTGCAGCCTCAGATTCCTGGGCTCAAGTGATCCTCCCATCTCAGCCTCCTGGGTAGCAGGGACTGCAGGCGTGTGTCACCGTGCCTGGCTAATTTTTTAATCTTTTAGTAGAGACAGGGTCTCACTATGTTGCCCAGGCTAGTCTTGAACTCCTGAGCTCAAGCAATCCTCCTGTCTTGGCCTCCCAGGGTTGGGATTACAGGTGTGAGCCACCACACCCAGCCACAAGACACAATCTGATATGAATTAAAAGATGGTTTGCTTTAATTGGAGGCTTTCGATCTGGCAGAGATATGAAAATACTGATCATCTTTCTTTTATTAAAGTTAGGATTTCTTTTTGATAATTCAGATTATGTAATCCAGGTCCATACAAATTGAGGCACTGAAAATAGGCAAATCCAAGTGGAGGAGGGGTGGGCCGTTTCCTACCCTGTTGACCTTAATGCCCTTCAATAGGTATTTCATTGAGATTGTGGCCAGACTCAAAATCCACACATAAATCTGTCAGTTCCAATCTGTTCTACCAAATGTAGTTGTTCTAAAAGACATTTGGAGTTGGGTGTGGTGGCTCATGCCTGTAATCCTAAAACTTTGGGAGGCCAAGGCAGGAGAATCACTTGAGCTCAGAAGTTCGAGAACCAGCCTGGGCAACATAGTGTGTGACCTTGTCTCTATTTTTAAGAAAAATAAATAAATAAATAAATAAACAAATAAATAAATAAATAAATAAATAAATAAACAAATAAATAAAAAAAATACATTTGGCTTTGAGGGAAGTCCATGGAGCCATTCCACTGATGGCAGTCAGTCCCACTATGACCATCTGTCTGAAATATTTTGACAGTCTTTATCCCATCTGTCCTTGAGCTCTCTGTTGTGTGTCTGATTATTTCTGAGAACAGGCCCATTTTCTTTAAAATGGACTAGATGAAGACTGGTTTCAAGTGTCTGGGAGGGAATCTTCACTGTCCAATTCTTTCCCTAGGGCTGGGTTCCCAACAGTTAGGCTTTTCCCTAGGACTCTGATTTGCCACTTTTCATCACTAGTCAGAATGAATCCAGATTTTGGTCCTCTAATTTAATGCAAGAGAACAATCAGTTATGATCCAGATTTGGGGAAATGGAATACCAAAAACTATCCCATCAGATCATTCTATCATGTATCTTGTCTACATAATCAGGAGCTTGTACTAACGTAATTTCATAGTGAGACAGTCACGAAAAATTGCTTAGTCCTTAAAGTCACAATATACATCCACATACATGGCTATCATTTAGAGGCTTTTGCAAGACTTGGGCTTTATTGATAAAGGAACCTAAAATATAAAATTAAAAGCCACAGTAGCCGTCTTCTTTAACTTACTGTGCAAGTTGTCTTAATTGTTACTATAAAAAGGGATCTTTTGGCCAGGTGTGGTGGCTCATGCCTGTAATCCGAGCACTTTGGGAGGCCAAGGCGGGTGAATCATGAGGTCATGAGTTCGAGAGCAGCCTGGCCAACATGGTGAAACCCCATCTCTACTAGAAATACAAAAAATTAGCTGGGCGTGGTGGCGGGCACCTGTAATCCTAGTTACTCAGGAGGCTGAAGCAGGAGAATCGCTTGAACCCGGGAGGCAGAGGTTGCAGTGTGCCGAGATCGCGCCACTGCACTCCAGCCCGGGTGACAGTGCGAGACTCCGTCTAAAAAAATGAAAGGATCTTTTATAGTAATTCTATTTCTATAGAATAAAGATTTTAGGGGTTTTCTAGGATCCATAAAGTATTTCTTTTTTTTTTTTTTTGAGACGGAGTCTCGCTCTGTCACCCAGGCTGGAGTGCAGTGGCGCGATCTCGGCTCACTGCAAGCTCTGCCTGCCAGGTTCACACCATTCTCCTGCCTCAACCTCTCTGAGTAGCTGGGACTACAGGCGCCCGCCACCACGTCCGGCTAATTTTTTGTGTTTTTAGTAGAGATGGGGTTTCACTGTGGTCTCGATCTCCTGACCTCGTGATCCGCCCGCCTCGGCCTCCCAAAGTGCTGGGATTACAAGTGTGAGCCACTGCGCCCAGCCGGATCCATAAAGTATTTCTGTTAGGTACAGCAGTTTAGAGAAGGGCTTAGAATCTCATCCATTTATCTCCTTTCCCTACGCCCAAGGAACCTTCATATTGCAGGCTTGGCATCCAGTGAGGGCAGAGAGAAATCAGCACGGGAGATGTATTTATTCTGCAATTAACAAATGGAGCCTTTTTCTTAAACTTTTACTTAGAAGATTGGAATTTTATATATATCATAGCATGAAATATAGCCTGAGAGAGTATATATAAAACTTTTTAAAACAGAACATATTTGATCATGCGGGATGGTACATCTCGAGTTCTGGAAATTCCCACAGGCTGGGGGTAGTGGCTCACGCCTGTAGTACCAGGACTTTGGGAGGCCAAGGCAGGAGGATTGCTTGAGCCCAGGAGTTCGAGACCAGCTTGGGCAATATAGTGAGACTCTATTGCTTCTTGGCCTTTTGGCTAAGATCAAGTATAGTGAGACCCTGTCTCTACAAAAAATTTTTAAAACTGAGGTGGGCAGATAACTTGAGGCCAAGAGTTTGAGACTGGCCTGGCCAACATGCCAAAAACCCATCTCTACTAAAAATACAAAAATTAGCTGGGCATGGTGGCACGTGCCTGTAGTTCCAGCTACCTGGGAGGCTGAGGCAGGAGAATCGCTAATCTGGAGGCGCCTGTAGTTCCAGCTAATCGGGAGGCGGAGATTGCAGTGAGACAAGATCCCGCTACTGTACTCTAGCCTGGGTGACAGAGCCAGACTCTGTCTCAAAATAAGTAAATAAATAAAAATTAAAAATAATGAATTAGCCAGGCATGGTGGCACATGCTTGTAGTCCCAGCTACTTGTGGGGGTGAAGTGAGACAGTCGCTTGAGCCTGGGAGGTCAAGGCTGCGGTGACCTGTGATTATGCTACTGCACTCCAGTCTGAGCAACAGAGTGAGACCCTGTCTAAAAAAAAGAAAAGAAAAAACTCACAGTACCTTTGTCAAGAAAAAATGGATCTTGTTCAAATTAGCTGGAAGTTTTAATTAAAAAAACTAAAATCACTAATTGCTCAGCCAACTTATTAAATAATTGACTTGAATATAAAATATGCACTTATACACCATATTTATAGTAGACGTGAACTTAGTTTCTCAAGTTGGTACATAAAGAAGCACACACAATTTTTGCCCATATTCTCCACCAAACAAAATAAAACAAAACAAAACACACCCATACACATAAAAAAGCCAGAACTGAAGGAAGCAGTCAAATGCATTTCAAATCCTGGAGGAATTAAAGAGCTTGGAGGTCAAAGTTGCTTATAAATAGGCTGGGTGCGGTGACTCATGCCTGTAATCCTGGCACTTTGGGAGGCCAAGGTGGGCGGATCACTTGAGGTCAGGAGTTCGAGACCAGCCTGACCAACATGGAGAAACCCCATCCCTATTAAAAATACAAAAAATTAGCCGGGTGTGGTGATGCATGCCTGTAATCCCAGCTACTCGGGAGGCTGAGGCAGGAGAATCACTTGAACCGGGGAGGCAGAGGTTGTGGTGAGACCAGATCACACCCCATTGCACTCCAGCCTGGGCAACAAGAATGAAACTCTGTCTCAAAAAAAAAAAAAAAAAAAGTTGCTTATAAATATTCTTTTCAACAGCCATTTTAAGTGTTGGATTTTTCAGATTTTAGAAAAAAATGGAACAAATGTCAAATGTTTCAAATTTCAGTTCATATTTTAGATCTGCATTGTCATTGTCATTTTTTTTTTTTATGAGACGGAGTTTCACTCTTGTTGACCAGGCTGGAGTGCAATGGCGTGATCTTGGCTCACTGCAACCTCTGCCTCCTGGGTTCAATCGATTCTCCTGCCTCAGCCTCCCGAGTAGCTGGGATTACAGGCATGTGCCACCACGCCCGGCTAATTTTTTGTATTTTTAGTAGAGACGGGGTTTCTCCATGTTTGTCAGGCTGATCTCGAACTCCCGACCTCAGGTGATCCACCCACCTTGGCCTCCCAAAGTGCTGGGATTACAGGCATGAGCCACCGCACCGGCCGCCATTGTCTTTTTTTTTTTTTTTTTTGAGACAGTCTTGCCCTGTTGCCCAGGCTAGAGTACAGTGGTGCGGACTCAGCTCACTGCAACCTCCGCCTCCCTGGTTCAAGTGAGTCTCCTGCCTCAGCCTCCCGAGTAGCTGGGACTACAAGAACACACAACCATGCCCGGCTAATTTTTATATTTTTATTATAGATGGGGTTTTGCCATGCTGGCCAGGCTGGTCTTGAACCCCTGATCTCAGGTGATCCACCTGTCTCAGCCTCCCAAAGTGCTGGGATTACAGGCGTGAGCCACTGCGCCCGGCCAGCATTGTAATTTTCAGTTTTACTTAACATATACATTTCATAGAAGCATAGAAATAAGAAAACTAGATGTAATATGAACTCAAAATAGATTATCTTTTTCAAAAGATATACATTTTCTTTTATGTTCAAATGTAGAGAAAATCTTAGAGAAGATAATCAAGATAGTTGCCAACAACATCACTGAAACCAATTTTGAATTTTTATGTCAAAAACTAAACCTGGCAAACTCAGAAACTGATATGCCTACAAAGAGGTATGTATAAATGACAGCATTTAGTACAAATTTATTCTCATTCTGATGTATATCATGTTGATATTGCATGGTTTTGAAACATTCATATTAACACAATCTCTACTTTGCTGTAGAAAGCTGATTTAAGTTTATTACATGTTTGTGATCCATGTTGGAAGGCCATATAACATAATAAAGAACAAAGGCTATGAGGACAGACTGACTTTTACTCACAACTGGCTTTGTGACCTTGGGCAAGTCCTTGAACTTCTTGATGACTTGGTTTCTTCACTGGTAAAATGGATATACTCACGTAAGAGAATTGTCATGAGAATCAAGTGAGATCAAGCTATAAAGCATATAGTAGCTGGGCACAGTGGCTCACACCTGTAATCCCAGCATTTAGGGAGGCCGAGGTGGGCGGATCACAAGGTTAGGAGATCGAGACCAGCCTGGCTAACACGGTGAAACCCCATCTCTACTAAAAATACAAAAAATTAGCCGGGCGTGGTGGCGGGCACCTGTAGTCCCAGCTACTCGGGAGGCTGAGGCAGGAGAATGGCATGAACCCGGGAGGCGGAGCTTGCAATGAGCCGAGATCGCGCCATTGCACTCCAGCCTGGGAGGCAGTGAGACTCTGTCTCAAAAAAAAAAAAAAAAAGCATATAGTATAGTAGCAGTAATATACTGGTTTATTAGAAATAACCTTGCTCAATGAACTAAAAGAGGATACAAATAAATGGAAGAACATTCCATGCTTATGGGTAAGAAGAATCAATATCGTGAAAATGGCCATACTGCCCAAGGTAATTTATAGATTCAATGCCATCCCCAACAAGCTACCAATGACTTTCTTCACAGAATTGGAAAAAACTACTTTAAAGTTCATATGGAACCAAAAAAGAGTCCACATCACCAAGTCAATCCTAAGCCAAAAGAACAAAGCTGGAGGCATCATGCTACCTGACTTCAAACTATACTACAAGGCTACAGTAACCAAAACAGCATGGTACTGTTACCAAAACAGAGATATAGATCAATGGAACAGAATAGAGCCCTCAGAAATAATGCCATATATCTACAACTATCTGATCTTTGACAAACCTGACAAAGACAAGCAATGGGGAAAGGATTCCCTATTTAATAAATGGTGCTGGGAAAACTGGCTAGCCATATGTAGAAAGCTGAAACTGGATCCCTTCCTTACACCTTATACAAAAATTAATTCAAGATGGATTAAAGACTTACATCTTAGACCTAAAACCATAAAAACCCTAGAAGAAAACCTAGGCAATACCATTCAGGACATAGGCATGGGCAAGGACTTCATGTCTAAAACACCAAAAGCAATGGCAACAAAAGCCAAAATTGACAAATGAGATCTAATTAAACTAAAGAGCTTCTGCATGGCAAAAGAAACTACCATCAGAGTGAATAGGCAACCTACAAAATGGGAGAAAATTTTTGCAACCTACTCATCTGACAAAGGGCTAATATCCAGGATTTACAATGAACTCAAACAAATTTACAAGAAAAAAACAAACAACCCCATCAAAAAGTGGGCGAAGGATATGAACAGACACTTCTCAAAAGAAGACATTTATGCAGCCAAAAAACACATGAAAAAATGCTCACCATCACTGGCCATCAGAGAAATGCAAATCAAAACCACAATGAGATACCATCTCACACCAGTTAGAATGGCCATCATTAAAAAGTCAGGAAACAACAGGTGCCGGAGAGGATGTGGAGAAGTAGGAACACTTTTACACTGTTGGTGGGACTGTAAACTAGTTCAACCATTGTGGAAGTCAGTGTGGCGATTCCTCAGGGATCTCGAACTAGAAATACTATTTGACCCAGCCATCCCATTACTGGGTATATACCCAAAGGATTATAAATCATGCTGCTATAAAGACACAAGAACACGTATGTTTATTGCGGCACTATTCACAATAGCAAAGACTTGGAACCAACCCAAATGTCCAACAACAATAGACTGGATTAAGAAAATGTGGCACATATACACCATGGAATACTATGCAGCCATAAAAAATGATGAGTTCATGTCCTTTGTAGGGACATGGATGAAACTGGAAACCATCTTTCTGAGCAAACTATCACAAGGACAAAAAACCAAACATCACATGTTCTCACTCATAGGTGGGAACTGAACAATGAGAACACATGGACCCAGGAAGGGGAACATCACACTCTGGGGGCTGTTGTGGGGTGGAGGGAGGGGGGAGAGATAGCATTAGGAGATATACCTAATGTTAAATGACGAGTTAATGGGTGCAGCACACCAACATGGCACATGGATACATATGTAACAAACCTGCACATTGTGCACATGTACCCTAAAACTTAAAGTATAATAATAATAAAATAAAAAAATTAAAAAAGGAAATAACCCACAATTATGATTTTGAGGTCTTGAGAACTGAATGTAAATTGAATTGTTGATTTTCTATAAGGGGACAAGGGATGGGCTGGAGCTAACATTTACTTTCTATGTCCCAAGCTCCATGCCAAATTTTTGTAGAGATTCTCTTCACCAATTAATTTCATCCTCACTTCAGTCTGGTAAAATTGGTTTGAAAACCTAGATATACAATATTACAGGAGTTTAAAGCAATGTTCTTAATTGACAATTCAAATAATTATTAGTAATTTAAATATATTAAATGTTAATAAATATTTAACTATTAATATTATTAATAATGTTTTTCAGCACTGTTTCATTAAGTGAGAGAGCCCAGCAAACACTTGTTATATGGAAAACACAAAGTAACAAGTTATCACTAACCACTGCTGCTTTAAGAGATCAACTAATTCGAGCACTAACTATGATAGGAGCATATGAAATTATGGACAAAATAACAGCTTTAAATCTTTTTACGCGTGCAATTAAATTCTAACCAGTGGATCAATAATAAAAGCTGAAAACTTTTGATGCACTTATAATTGAAACTGTGTTTGTGAACCATTTCACTTCACTTTATCATACAAGAGAATTGCATCTTTTTTCTTGCATTCTTAAGAGACGATGGCAACTTATAACTACCACTCTAATGTTATAATAAAATATTACAGTTTTGTGTGTTTGTTCTGTTGTCTTATTATAGTGATGTTGAATTTGAAAATAATTCCTTTTTTTTTTTTTTTTTTGAGATGGAGTTTTTGCTCTTGTTGCCCAGGCTGGAGTGCAGTGGTGTGATCTTGGCTCACTGCAACCTCTGCCTTCTGGGTTCAAGTGATTCTTCTGCCTCAGCCTCCTGAGTAGCTGGGACTACAGGCACCCATCACCACGCCGGGCTAATTTTTGTATTTTTAGTAGAGACGGGGTTTCACCATGTTGGGCAGGATGGTCTCCATCTTCTGACCTTGTGATCTGCCTGCCTGGGCCTCCCAAAGTGCTGGGATTACAGGCGTGAGCCACCACGCCCAGCTCGAAAATAATTCTATTAAAATTTTCCTGTTATATAATGCTTTTATACAACTCCCGATTTATAAGTAGCAACATTACTAGCGATTTTCACTGGAGTTAGAAAGCAGAACAGTTTCTTTTTAGATGCTAGCTTAAAAAAAGAAATAAATATACCATTCCTACTTTTTCTCCATTAGGAATGGGATAGCTTTGTTAAACATAAACTAGGGCCAGGGCCAGTAATCCTTCAGTTGAGTGTCCAGACAGGATTGATAGAGTGGCCATCTGTTGTCTTGTTGGTCATGTGAGACTCTCTCCCCTTCTTCCGCTATCAGAAAACCTTTCACAGGGGGAATGCATTGCACATATTTCAATGTGGAGCTGACCTTGTCGTGTAAGTCTCTTCCCCCACTCCAGCACTAACATCAATATCTTCTACTCATTTAATCATAATGATTGTTTCTGACTCAGGGAAAGCCCTTTTGAGAGGTGACAGCGTGCTGGCAGTCCTCACAGCCCTCACTCACTCTCGGCGCCTCCTCTGCCTGGGCTCCCACTTTGGCGGCACTTGAGGAGCCCTTCAGCCCGCCGCTGCACTGTGGGAGCCCCTTTCTGGGGTGGCCAAGGCCGGAGCCGGCTCCCTCAGCTTGCGGGGAGGTGTGGAGGGAGAGGCGCAGGCAGGAACTGGGGCTGGGCATGGTGCTTGCAGGCCAGCGCGAGTTCCGGGTGGTCGTGGGCTTGGCGGGCCCCACACTGGGAGCAGCCGGCAGGCCCCGACGGCCCCGGGCAGTGAGGGGCTTAGCACCTGGGCCAGCAGCTGCTGTGCTCAATTTCTTGCCGGGCCTTAGCTGCCTTCCTGCGGGGCAGGGCTCGGGACCTGCAGCCCACCATGCCTGAGCCTTCCCCCTCTCCGTGGGCTCCTGTGTGGCCCGAGCCTTCCCGACGAGCGCCGCCCCCTGCTACAGGGTGCCCAGTCCCATCGACCACCCAAGGGCTAAGGAGTGCGGGCGCACGGTGCAGGACTGGCAGGCAGCTCCACCTGCGGCCCCAGTGGGGTGTGGGATCCACTGGGTGAAGTCAGCTGGGCTCCTGAGTCTGGTGGGGACTTGGAGAGCCTTTATGTCTAGCTAAGGGATTGTAAACACACCAATGGGCACTCTGTATCTAGCTCAAGGTTTGTAAACTCACCAATCAGCAAGCACCCTGTGTCTAGCTCAGGGTTTGTGAATGCACCAATCAACACTCTGTATCTAGCTACTCTGGTGGAGACTTGGAGAACCTTTGTGTCAACACTGTATCTAGCTATCTAGTGGGGAGGTGAAGAACCTTTGTGTCTAGCTCAGGGATTGCAAACGCACTAATCAGAGCCCTGTCAAAACAGACCACTCGTCTCTCTAAAATAGACCAATCAGCAGGATGTGGGTGGGGCCAGATAAGAGAATAAAAACAGGCTGCCTGAGCCAGCTGTGGCAACCCACTCACGTCCCGTTCCACACTGTGGGGGCTTTGTTCTTTCGCTCTTTGCAATAAATCTTGTTGCTGCTCAGCTTTGGGGTCCACACTGCATTTATGAGCTGTAACACTCACTGCGAAGGTCTGCAGCTTCACTCCTGAAGCCAGAGAGACCACGAACCCACCGGGAGGAACGAATAACTCCAGACTTGCCGCCTTAAGAGCTGTAACACTCACCGCGAAGGTCCGCAGCTTCACTCCTGAGCAAGCGAGACCACCAACCTACCAGAAGGAAGAAACTCCGAACACATCCGAACATCAGAAGGAACAAACTCCAGACGCGCCACCTTAAGAGCTGGAACACTCACTGCGAGGGTCGCTTGCTTCATTCTTGAAGTCAGTGAGACCAAGAACCCACCAATTCCGGAAACAATTTGACTCAAGCCAGGCCATTAACAGTTTCTCTTGGATCTTTTTACAGAGTTACTAGGGAAGATGCACTCTTCTTGCAGGTAGGTTATGAGTCTTGGAGTCTTGGTATATCATGCACAGTGGGTAGTAGTCTGCCGAGAGCTGGATGGCAAGAGAGAGACAGAACCTTGTTTATATTGTCTGATCCTCAATCCCCATACTTCTGCACTTTTTGCTTTTAACCCACTTAAGGAGTGTGACCTGGGTTTCCATAACTTTAAATGGAAAGAGAACTAATACAAGTGGTTAAGAATATTGTGGAGGCCAGGCATGGTGGCTCATGCCTGTAATCCCAGCACTTTGGGAGGCTGAGATGGGTGGATCACGAGGTCAGGAGATCGAGACCATCCTGGCTAACACAGTGAAACCCCGTCTCTACTAAAAATACAAAAAAATAGCCGGGTGTGGTAGTGGGCGCCTGTAGTCCCAGCTACTTGGGAGGCTGAGACAGGAGAATGGCGTGAACCCAGGAGGCAGAGCTTGCAGTGAGCCGAGATGGCGCCACTGCACTCCAGCCTGGGCAACAGAGGGAGACTGTGTCTCAAAAAAAAAAAAATATTGTGGACATAGTGCAGTTTTTGTTACCTTAAAAAATAATTTTCTATGTGAGACCATATTAAAGAAAGAAATTTATAGGCCAGGCGCAGTGGCTCACGCTTGTAATCCCAGCACTTTGGGAGGCCGAGGCGGGCGGATCACGAGGTCAGGAGATCGAGACCACGGTGAAACCCCGTCTCTACTAAAAATACAAAAAATTAGCCGGGCGTGGTGGCAGGCGCCTGTAGTCCCAGCTACTCAGAGAGGCTGAGGCAGGAGAATGGCGTGAACCCGGGAGGCGGAGCTAGCAGTGAGCCGAGATCGCGCCACTGCACTCCAGCCTGGGTGACAGAGCGAGACTCCGTCTCAAAAAAAAAAAAAAAAAATTTATTTTGCAGGTTAAAATTTAAAGTGTATATTTTGTTGCCATTCTGGAAGTGCAACAGGTTAATATTGGTTTAACAACTATACAGCCTGTGTCTCTAATCCTTCCCTATTTTAAAACTTCTTGTGGTAGGGATAAGAACCTGTGGGTTTATATTGGCTTAATGATGGTTGTTGTTAATGTTTTCCACTGGAGGCAAGGTACTTCCATAGAATGTTAAAGTGTGAAGGACCTTGGAAATTGTCTAGTGAAGTCTATCTTCTCATTTAACAAATGAGCAAACTTAAGACCTAAAAAAATTTAAGTGATATGAACTGGTTTCTCTACTCTTCCTTCAGAAATGAAGTTATAAAGACTAGAAAATGTTCTAGGTGAAGCTTTGGTATGAAGTAAGAGAGACAGAGAGAAAAGAAAAAAGCTGGGTAACATCAGAACCACGAAAGTGTCAGTTCTTATCAACTTTTGCTAAATTGCTACAATTCTACACCTTTTAACGAATATCCTAGCCCATAGACTCACCCAAACCACACTGTACATTCCTACTCCTCTCCTGGTGATGCACCTGCCTTGGCCTCCCAAAGTGCTGGGATTAAAGGCATGAGCCGCCACGCCCAACCCATTCTGTTAAGAGTAGGAAAATCTGTGTAGATTTATCTGCGCTTAGGGAAATGTTTGTCTTCCCTTACCTGAATTTGCATTGTCCCAGCACTGAAAAATGTTTGTCCTTGGAGAGTGTGTGTGTGCTTGGCTCAGTAAGTTACCAGAAAACTATAAGAAGAATGAAGATGAGCATTTTCTTTGCATACTGTTGTAGAGACTTGAGGGACCTAGACTTGAGGTGCCAAATGGGACAATTTTCCTGAACCACCTCCTACGGAAAAAATCAGATTTATTATGTTTTGCATAATTGTGTCTTATGAATTGCTCTGCTGGTGAAAGGTAGAGTTGGGGTTTGGTGTTGTGGGGTGGGCTGTGGATGCCAGAGGTAGACCAATCCCTGTGGGTAGGCATTAGTTTTCCTAAAAGGGAATGGGATTTTTTTTTTTTTTTAATGGTGAGGGATTAAACAAAGCCCATTCACTGAGGAGCAGCAGAGAGGTAAACTTCAGACAGGACAACTGCTCTGCTCTGTGTCTATGAAGGGAACCTGAAACCGCCTTTGCAAAATTATGACTGAGACAGTGAAAGAGATTTAACTTAACCAACTCCATCTTGCTTATTTTTTTATTTTTATTGAGATAGAGTCTTATTCTGTTGCCCAGGCTGGAGTGCACTGGTGCTACCTTGGCTCACTGCAACCTCTGCCTCCCAGGTTCAAGCGATTCTCCTGCCTCAGCCTCCTCAGTAGCTGGGATTACAGGCGCCCACCACCATGCCTGGCTAATTTTTGTATTTTTAGAAGAGATGGGGTTTCCCCATGTTGGCCAGGCTGGTTTCAAACTCCTGACCTCAGATGATCCACCCACCTCAGCCTCCCAAAATGTTGAGATTACAGGCGTGAGCCACCATGCCCAGCCAGACTCCATCTTGCTTCTAACCTCCAAGCTGTCTTTGTTCATTCCTGGGTGTAGGCTAAACGAACTTTGGGAGAAACTAACTTAGTTTGTAGTTTACAGTTTAAATAAAGACGTTAACAGCCCTTCCTCAAAACAGGCCCCCTTCTTGCCTGGGAACTATACTAACATTAGCCACAGGATTAAAAATTATGATTTAGGAGTCATGCAGCTGGAGGCTGTAAGATTCTGACCCTCCCTAAACTGCTCTTAAGATCAGTGTTTGAGATATTTTGCAGACCCTGCACTTGATGGATCAGCTGGCACCACCGACTAATAAACTGGCTTATCTGATCTTGTGGCCTCCACTCAGGAACTGACAGAGGGCAAGAAGACAGCTTCAACTCCCTATGATTTCATCCCTGACCCGTCACCACACCTGGCTCACTGGCTACCCCCCCACCCCCACCCACCAAGTTATCCCTAAAAACTCTGCTCTCCGAATGCTCAGGGAGACTGATTTGAGTAATAATAAAACTCCAGTCTCCCGCACAGCTGGCTCTGCATGAATTACTTTATTGCAATTCCCCTGCCTTGATGAATCGGCTCTGTCTAGGCAGCGGGCAAGGTGAACCCCTTGGGTGGTTACATTAGGACTTTTTTTTTTTTTTTTTTTTTGAGACGGAGTCTCGCTCTGTCACCCAGGCTGGAGTGCAGTGGCGCGATCTCGGCTCACTGCTAGCTCCGCCTCCCGGGTTCACGCCATTCTCCTGCCTCAGCCTCTCTGAGTAGCTGGGACTACAGGTGCCCGCCACCACGCCCGGCTAATTTTTTGTATTTTTAGTAGAGACGGGGTTTCACCGTGGTCTCGATCTCTTGACCTCGTGATCCGCCCGCCTCGGCCTCCCAAAGTGCTGGGATTACAAGCGTGAGCCACCGCACCCGGCCTATATTAGGACTTAAAATAATAAATTATTAAGAACCCTAGAGAGTCATTTTTTAATGGATTATATCTATCAATACTTACAGTATTACAAATTAAATGAAAATATAAATTTATTGAAAATAACAATTATTTACATAAATAATGTCATTTCATGAATATAGCTATATTTTCTTTTTTCTTTTTTGAGACGGAGTCTTGCTCTGTTGCTCAGGCTGGAGTGCAGTGGCACAATCTCGGCTCACTGCAACCTCCACCACTTGAGTTCAAGCGATTCTGCCTCAGCCTCCTGAGTAGCTGGGATTACAGGCACGCGCCACCACGCCTGGCTAATTTTTGTATTTTTAGTAGAGATGGGGTTTCACCATGTTGGTCAGGCTGGTCTCAAACTCCTGAACTTGTGATCTACCCACCAGGGCCTCCCAAAGTGGTGGGATTACAGGAGTGAGCCACCGCACCTGGCCTATAGCTATATTTTCAAAAATAAAAGATTAGTGAGAAGAATGGCATAGTTTTAGATTTTTGTAAATCTCTTTTACACCTGGCTTAATAGACGACTGTTGAGTTTTTTTTTTTTTTTTTTTTGAGACAGCGTCTCACTCTGTTGCCCCGGCTAGAGTACAGTGGTGTGATCTTGGCTCACTGCAATCTCTGCCTCCTGGGTTCAAGTGATTCTCCTGCTTCAGCCTCCTGAGTAGCTGGGCTACAGGCATGCGCCACCACGCCTGGCTAATTTTTGTATTTATAGTAGAGATGGGGTTTCACCATATTGGCCAGGCTGGTCTCAAACTCCTGACCTCGTGATCTGCCCACCTCAGCCTCCCAAAGTGCTGGGATTACAGGCGTGAGCCACCACGCCCAGCTCTTTTTTTTTTTTTTTTAATTTTTTATTTCCATAGGGTTTTAGGAAACGTGGTATTTGGTTACATGAGTAAGTTCTTTAGTGGTGATCTGTGAGATTTTGGTGCAACCATCGCCGAGTAGTATACACTGAACCCAATTTGTAGTCTTTTATCCCTCACCCCCTTCCACCCTTTCCCTGAGTCCCCATAGTCCATTGTGCCATTCTTATGCCTTTGCATCCTCATAGCTTAGCTCCCACTTATGAGTGAGAACATATGATATTTTGTTTTCCATTCCTGAGTTACTTCACTTAGAATAATAGTCTTCAGTCCCATCCAGGTTGCTGAAAATGCCATTAATTCATTCCTTTTTGTGACCATGTAGCATTCCATTCCATATATAAATATATATATATATATTTATATATATCACAGTTTCTTCTTGTTTTTTAAGACAGAGTTTTGCTCTTGTTGCCCAGGCTAGAGTACAGTGACGCGATCTCAGCTCACTGCAACCTTTGCCTCCCGGGTTCAAGCGATTCTCCTGCCTCGGCCTCCCGAATAGCTGGGATTAAAGGCGTCTGCCACCACACCCGGCTAATATTTTGAATTTTTAGTAGAGACGAGGTTTCATCATGTTGGCAAGGCTGGTCTCAAACTCCTGACCTCAGGTGATCCTCCCACCTCGGCCTCCCAAAGTGCAGGGATTACAGGGGTGAGCCATGGCGACTGGCCGGAAGGAAGGGTGAAACTGTTAAGGTGGTAGAATTATAGGATCTGATGACTGATTAGATGAAGCATGGAGAGGGCAACAGTGTGCACAGTGATGCCTTTTCTTCACAGGCATTATAGGAGGGACAGGTTGGTAGGAGGAGGCAACGGGTTTAGTTTTGGATTTGCTGACCGGGGATGAGTGTTAGCTCTCTAGGTAGAGGTGTTCCGCAGGCAACTGGTGTTGCGGGACAAATCATAGACGGGAGAGACCGAGCTGAGTTCAGGAGAGCCTTTATTATTAAGGTGATCACCGGCTCAGTTGGACTAGGGTCCAGAAAGTCTGAGCCCCGAACAAAGGGATCAATCACCTTTTAAGCAGTTTGTGGTGGGAGTTACGTGTTGCACGAAGCATACTTGCAGAAGCAAGAACAAAGGCAGTTAATTACTCTTAACATTTGTTACACCACCTGTCTTACATCCTTGGGAATACATGCTTTTGTAACACTTGCTAATCAGTTTTGTGACTTTACAGCAGCGCTAGGGAGGGAAGCAAGATCTCGCTGTGCTTCAAGGAATGTGAAACGATGGAACACAGATAAGCCTCTCCGTGCATAGAGGAGAAATAAGCAGTTAATATAATCTTAACCCAGGCCTCGGGTAGGGGAGGTGCTATATTACATTCTACCTCAAAGGAAAAGAATATACTTCTTGATTAATATACTTATAAAATTCATTAATTTCCCTTTCACTGGATATTCCTACTAATTCCCCCAGGGCCTTGCAGTTTTGTCTCATTCGCTGCTCTATCCCCTAGCTTAGCACAAAACCTAGTTCTTAACATTGATTAAATAAATGAATCCGGTCAGGTACTCCCGTGGGTGATCTGGAAGGAGTTAAATTTGGTAGTCATGGGAGACGCTTCTGTGAAGCCATAGGAGCGAAGGTTGATTGTGGCAGCAGGACTGAACTCAGCTTCAGAATCTTTCTGGCCGCTAAACCTTCAGACTAAGTGGCGTCCTTGGGGAATGCTGCCTCAAATGGCTCGCGACGTCCTACAACATCTACATTTATTTTGGAAAACCTGTTTTCGTAAAACCTAGCATACTTAATCACCAACATTTGTTAACTTCATGGTGGCATATTAATACCTGTCAGGTTGATTTTAGTTGGAGTGGGACGGGGCTGACCTCACCGTCCCACCCCTCGGTATGAGGCCGGCGTCTTCACGACCTCGCTTTTCACAACCCCAGTCCCCGAGGGCTTATTTGGGGCTGTCGGAGTCCCCAGGACGTGGCCCCGGAGCAGGGTGAGGTGCCACAGTTCGAGGTGCCCCAGTACCCCGCGCCCGGACAGGGGGCGGTGCTCACGCCCTAGGCCCCGCTGACGCGATGTAGGCCGAGATCACCTCAGGCGCTCGCGGTGCAATCACAGAGCGCGCCGTCGCCGCTAGAGCTCACCCTGAGATCCCTCCGCTCAGCGCCTTCAACGCCGTGTCCCGGCACCCCGCACCCGGGCACACAAAAACGGGTCGCCCGCGATTCTCAAGGATTGATCGCCTCTTCAGCTAAGTTCTCTTCTGGCCCCGTACCACTGTGCCACAGGCGCAGCCCGCTTCCTCAGGTGCCCTATCCCGCGCAAGAAGACCACGGCTTCACAGAGTGTTTTTTAAGGGGCGTGGCCAGCGGAACATCCCGCCCCATTCTGTGACGCACGGGGTGGTGCGCGCGGGACCCGAGGGGTGGGGCTGTGTTTAGTAGGAGACCTGGGGGCCGGGGCCGCCTGCAGAGGACCATCTGCCAGCTTCTCTCGCTCCGTCGATTAGGACCGGTGGCGACCTCGGCCTTCAGTGTCTCCGACAGAGTGAAATGGCGGCTGCGGCCGGGATGATGCTGGTGGGCTTGCTGCAGGCGGGTGGGTCGGTGCTGGGCCAGGCGATGGAGAAGGTGACAGGTGGCAACCTCTTGTCTATGCTGCTGATCGCCTGCGCCTTCACCCTCAGCCTGGTTTACCTGTTCCGTCTCGCCGCCGGCCACCTGGTCCAGCTGCCCGCACGGGCGGTACGTACATTCTTTAGGGTCCGAGTGGGGCGCGCGCTGCAGCTGAGGCGGCAGAAGGGCTGGCGTGGGCGGCTCCGTAGCCCGGACCGGCTCAGTGCTCTGGCTGGATGGCAAGGGCGGGGGGACTGCGGCCATGCTTGGCGTGGCTTTGGTGGCAGGCGCGCTGGGGGCTGGAGTAGTGGCTGCGGCGGCGGCACTGCTGCTGGTGGCGCTGGCTGTAGCACCCGCCGTTGCCTTGTGCTGGGGGGCGGTGCTGGCCTCCCCGGCTGTGTATCTGATCCTGGACGGGGTCGTGGTTGCGGCATTTGTGGTTGTAGCGATGGCTGTACTGACCGCGGCAGTGGTGCCCCTAGTGGCGGTGGCTGGATTGGCGGCTGTGGGTTTGAACGACCCGGTGGTCGTTGGGATCCTTGCTGGGGGTCCTGATGGAGATGCTGTTGGCAGCTGGCCCGTCATCCTGGAGGCTGCCCTGTCTGGTTCAGGGTTCTGTGGGCTGTAGCAGTGCCTCTAATGGCGGTTTATACCCATATTAAGGAGGATGTGTAGAGTGTGGTAGTGGGAGTGGCTGGAGTGTGGTAAGGGCCTTCCTCTGATGCTAATAATGTAACAGTTTCTCGACCGGGAGCGGTGGCTCACGCCTGTAATCCCAGCACTTCGGGAGGTCGAAGCGGGCCAGTCACCTGAGGTCAGGAGTTCCAGACCAGCCTGACCAACATGGAGAAACCCCATCTCTACTAAAATACAAAAAACAAAACAAAACAAAAATTAGCTGGGTGTAGTGGTGCACGCCTGTAGTCCCAGCTGCATGGGAAGCTGAGGCCCGAGAATCTCTTGAACCTAGGAGGCGGAGGTTGCAGTAAGCCGAGATCGCGCCACTGGACCCCAGCCTGGGCGACAGTGAGACTCCGTGTCAAAAAAAAAAAAAAAAAGGAAAAGTCATTTTCTTCAATTTAACAGCCTTATTAACGTAGCTTTTAATCTCCCAAATGTTATTTGATGGCTGTGCCCTTTACAGTCAGCAATAAGTAGCTTTTGAAAACTACCCTTTTACTGACAATGCAATGTACAAACTTTTGACCAAGTAGCTTTTAAAATAATTTTTGTTTGAACCATACCAGGCATAAGACAGTTATTTATTTATTTACTTTTTTCCTACACATGGGATTTTTAAGGAAATGATATTTGTCTCTGGGAAGACAAAGTTACTTTTAGTGTTTAAAGATAGTTCTATTAGCTAAGGAGTACTGTGAGGTTGTGGTGCTCCTTTCTATTTGAGACCACCAGAGAATTGAGGAGTATTACCCTTTTTCATTATTTTGTTTGATTTTCAGGATATTTAATGTTGTAATCTGCAGGTCTCATTTTGTGGCATCTGAAGAAACTTTTATGAAGAATGCTAGAGTTCTTGTTAGAGCTGATCTACTCTCTTAAAAACTCTAAAATCAGTGGCTCTGCTTCACTTGCGGTGAGAGAAGCATGAGATTGATTGTTTACTGAGAAATAAATATAGCTTCTTAAACATTTCCCTTCTTTCTATACCACAAGTTACTGCTTGTCTTTTTCTCTACCTTCTTTAAGCAAGCATCTAGAACTAAAATTGTGAGTAGTAGTAGAAGTAAGTAGTGAAGAAACAATATAGTGGGCCCTCTGGGGACACGAATTCCACATTTGGGAATTCAACCAAGTGTAGATCTAAAATACCTGGGGAAAAAAAACCCAATGCAAAATAACACAACAATAAGAAATAATACAAATAAAAAAACATAGTTTAATAACAATTTACATAGCCTTTACATTGTATTGGGTATTGTAAGTAATATAGAAATGGTTTAAGGTATATGAGAGGATGTACATAGGTTATACGCAAATACCTTGCCATTTTATATAAGGGACTTGAGGATCCCTGGATACAAATCTGTGAGGGGGTCCTGGGGCCAGTCCCCCACAAATGCCAAGGGACAAGTGTAGTTTGACCTTTTTGGTTTTTTACTACTAATGGTTAGAAAAGTTGCCTGGAGACGCCAATAATAATTGGACATATTCTGAACAGTGTCCATCATTTAAATTTACAGTGCCTTAGTGTTTATCTGGTCGTTTATCTTATACCGTGTTTTGAGTTTCTGTTCTTTTCTACAATAGCTACCCTCTTAAGGTATTTGCAATTTGGCTGTTCTCAAGTTACTTCTGATGCTTCCTGTTTTTTTTGGTAACTTTTTTTTTTGAAGTCTTAATAGCTATTTTGTTTAATTGTTTGGTCATGAAGCGAAACTGGGTTTCTCTCTTGAAATGAAACGAGAACTGAATTTATTATTTTTTTCTCTTGTAGAAAAGTCCTCCATACATTTTCTCCCCAATTCCATTCCTTGGGCATGCCATAGCATTTGGGAAAAGTCCAATTGAATTTTTAGAAAATGCATATGAGAAGGTAAGTCTTCCAAATAATTAGAGGAAAAAAAAAAACTAGAGAAGTGCTTTTTAAACTTTTTTTAAAAAGTGGCAGAACATTTAAAAACATTGTAATCATATACATAACCTCAGTATAGGAAACAAAATGGAAACTGCTCTGGTTTAAGAGATGATGTCTTATAGATATCTATCCTTTTAGCTTTTCCCATGTCCTGGGGTCGTCTTTGAGACACCATTGAGGAAACCTGTAGTTCTGGCAACTATGGTTTAAAAGCCACTGTTCTGAGTTTTCTATTCACTTATTGTCACTAAAATTGATATTAATTAACCCTCATTTTTCTTTACCATGCATCTGTGGGGTTTTCTAACCTGCTCTATACATCTTATGTGATTTCACTGTCCACTTGAATGACCCAAATGACACCATAGCTACTCAATTCTTTGCCCGTCTTCTCTCTAATGAGCTTCCCTGTGCCAGTTAACCCATTTACTTCACAGTCTCACTTTGGACTTGTCACTCTTAACTGTTTAACTTCCACGATATTTATTTAGATATCCTATTCGTAGACTATACCGTCTCCTGGTTTGCTTGTGCAACTCCTTAAATTATAACTATTCTTTGACCTCATTGGATCTTGCATTCCATTTACTTTCTCCTGAGCCATCAGCCTTCATTCTTCACTTTCCTTTTTCCACTTTGGGTCCATGGCATGTCTCTTCTGTTACACTCTTGGCAATACAGTACTTTAAATTTCCTTGACCCTGCATCTTTTCATTGTGTTCAGCTGGCAGAAGTCACCCTTGGAGGCAGCCAGTTATTGTCCTCTTCTGCACCAGATTAGTTTCTTCCTGATTTTATGATGGCCTACCTTAATGATATTTGAACACTGCTCCACAGTCCTATTATGTTCTTGTGATTGGGCCTACTTTTCTGCTCATCACAGTGACTAATTCAAACTTTCACTTTTCTTTTTTTTTTTTTTTTTTTTGAGACGGAGTCTCGCTCTGTCGCCCAGGCTGGAGTGCAGTGGCACAATCTCGGCTCACTGCAAGCTCCGCCTCCCGGGTTCACGCCATTCTCCTGCCTCAGCCTCTCCGAGTAGCTGGGACTACAGATGCCCGCCACCACGCCCGGCTAATTTTTTGTATTTTCAGTAGAGACGGGGTTTCACCGTGGTCTCGATCTCCTGACCTCGTGATCCTCCCGCCTCGGCCTCCCAAAGTGCAGGGATTACAAGCGTGAGCCACCGTGCCCGGCCCAAACTTTCACTTTTCTAAACTTCTGAATCTTTCTACCTCTCCATCAAAGCAGATGATTTTTTCTCCTGTTTAGGAGACAATGATTAAAAACACTGATTTAGGAGACAATTATTAAAAACCATTCAAAGAAAACTTCTTCATTTTCTCAATTTCAAATATGCAAACCTACTTGTATTTATATAGTAATCCTATTCTCTTTTCTTCCTATCATAGTAATAATTATAAAACACTTACTTTATGCCAGTACTTAGTGCTTTACAAAGATCATCTCACTGAAGCTCCACAAAAACCCTTTCAGGTATATTTGTTTTATAGATGACAAAACTGAGAAGCAGAGAGGATATATAATTTCTTCTTGGACTCACTGCTAGACAGTGGCCAAGCCAGGATTTACACATGGTCTGATTTCTGAGCCTATACTTTTATTAATGATAACAATAATGGAAAACAAGTCATTAAGATGCTAAGTAAGCCAAGGTACTCTTCTCTGCCCTGTATATAAAATTTGGCAGCAGCTTTGTGAAGAACTGCTATTATTATTATTACCATTTTACAAGCGAGAGAAACGAAACACAGAGAGGTTAAGTTCTCTGACTATAGGACCAAAGTCATACAGCAAATAGGTGGAGGAGCTGGGATTTGAACACAGACAGTCTGGCTCACTGTGTTCTACCACTTTGATTTTATTACAACTATACTTTGCCTCTTATCGGGGGCTGAACTCTCCATCCCTCTTTTGTCTCAGGAACTTTTTACTTTTATTTGTTTTCTCAGTGTATTGTTGATTTCTTTTTCAATGGCATCTTTCCTTTTTCTCTGAAAAATTCTTGTCACCCATTTAAAAACTTCCTTAAAATGGCTTATGAGGCTCTGTATGGTCTAGTGCTGCCTAATGCTCAACTCTCATCTCCTCCTTTCTCTTTCTCTTACCTTTAGGGCCTTTGTGTGTTTAGCTACCAAACTAACTCCTCATTCTTCTGGTCTCAACCCAGTTGTCTTTTCCTCTGTTAGGTCTCCCTTTTTTAGATTCTCTCATCACAGAGTTGCTTTCCTTTCTGTAATACTTGTCACATTTGCAGTTTTATATTTGTTAATGTGATTATTTGATTAATTTGTATTTTTTCCAATAGACTAAGCTTGGTGAGTTGGGACAGTATTTTTTTTTCATGATTATACCCCTAGAGTCTAGTCTTCAATAATAACCAGAAAACTGCAAGGGAAAGCATTTAACATCTAACCAAATTAATATAAAATAAAAAATGAAGTCATTTAGTGTAGGTGAGATAGTGCTAAAATAGATAAATAAACTTGTAGTGTCTTCACATAACAGGTACTATAGAAAAGGTCAAATTCTTTGGCTAGTCTTGTAAAATTTGTTTTTAACCAAAGGGGGAAGAAGTCTATATTTTCAGAGGTGTTCATCACAGAATTAGCTGTAATAACTAAAGAAAACCCTGACATATCACCCATATGTCCAATAATGAAAGAATAGTCAGTAAATTAACATCGTGATGTTTATATAGACAATAGAAAATATTGTCAATATAAACTGAAAAAAGCATAATCAGTTATATTTATACTACATTTGCAACTAAATGAACATAATTATAAATTTGGACAAAGACAGTAAGGAGGAGTATGGCAAGATGAAAAGAATTGCTTTAAGGTTTATATATGTTTTTATTTTTTCAATAATGCATTGTTTTCTGATTTTAAAAAGTTACTGTCTTAGTGTTGCATATTTTTTGTAACATCGCTATATGTACTTTTCTCTTTTTAGTATGGACCTGTATTTAGTTTTACCATGGTAGGCAAGACATTTACTTACCTTCTGGGGAGTGATGCTGCTGCACTGCTTTTTAATAGTAAAAATGAAGACCTGAATGCAGAAGATGTCTACAGTCGCCTGACAACACCTGTGTTTGGGAAGGGAGTTGCATACGATGTGCCTAATCCAGTAGGTGACACTGTTACTATGAATAAAGACAAATCTATACCTCAGTAGTTATAGCTAATAGTGAGACATTATACATTTAAAATGTAGAAACAGCCAGGTATGGTGGCTCATGCCTGTAATCCCAGCACTTTGGGAGTCCAAGGTGGGTGGATCACTTGAGGTCAGGAGTTCGAGACCAGCCTGGCCAACATGGCGAAACCCTGTCTCTACTAAAAATACAAAAACAGCTGGGTGGGGCTGGTGGTGCACACCTGTAATCCCAGCTACTTGGGAGGCTGAGGCATGAGAATCGCTTGAACCCGGGAGATGGAGGTTGCAGTGAGCCGAGATCACAACACTGCACTTTAGCCTTGGCAACAGAGTGAGACTCTGTCTCAAAAACAGAAACAAAAAACCACACGCACACACACACACACACACACACACACACACACAAAGAAACCAACCAAACAAAAAAAATGTAATAAAATATAGAACCAGTTTATTCCTTGGTTCAAAAGTCTGAAGAATCATGAGAAGTAAGGCCGTGGATAACTGATAAGTAATGGGTATTTAGTTTTATATTTGCTGTCATGGCTAAACAATATTAAAGGGCTTCTTGTACAAATAATAGAATCAATGATAACTTAGCATATTGGGATTTAATTTGAAAGGGTTATAAGACAATCCTGTTACTTCATCAAAAGGACTTCCTACCTACCCATTCCTCCCTGAAATTCTAACATAAGAGCTGTTTAGAGATTGCTGACTTTAGAAGTCCTCTTTTAATGCAACTACTTCAGGTGTGGGATACATCTATGTGTATGTTTTACCCTCAAAAGCCAAATACGAAATTGTTTTAAGTTGATATAGAACACAAATCAGACAATTGGCCCCAATGCTTGGTATGGGCTCTGGCTGTGAATGTAACACACATTAGCCAGTACCCTAGTATAGCAGTTAAGAGTTAACATTAAATCTTGTTTCTAGTGATGGGGAATGAGGGAATGAATGGCTCTCCTTAAGACCAAAAAAGAGGGCCCTGGAAAATCCCTCTGCTCAGATATATCTATTCATTTAGACTCTATTCATTTAGAGTCAGATAGATCTATTCATTTAGACTCTTAAAATGTAAATGCCCAAAGGGTTAAAACCATTAGTTGTGTTAGTGTTACATAGTTATAATAACCTAAATGGATTTTACGATAAAACAAAAATGTGTTTTAATGCTGTATTGCCTTTTTAAATTTTTTTGAAGGTTTTCTTGGAGCAGAAGAAAATGTTAAAAAGTGGCCTTAACATAGCCCACTTTAAACAGCATGTTTCTATAATTGAAAAAGAAACAAAGGAATACTTTGAGAGTTGGGGAGAAAGTGGAGAAAAAAGTAAGCAAAATGTTTGATGTTTGTCCTAACATTTCTACTTCTCTGTGAATAGAAAAGTAGAGTATATATGTGTGTAGTATATAAAAAACAAATTACAGTGTATGTAAAACTGCCTTGGATTTATGGGAGGGTTATGTAATGGTTGCCATAAAGTTGTAACTGAGAATCCAGTTTTTATGCTGGGCTGCAAGTTAAGTATTGCCTTCAGAAGCAATTGCTGTGCCCATAGTAGGAAGCAACATCTGCCCACAGGGCAGCAGGACCCAGGGCAGCAGGTCACTATATTCTGGGTCTGGCCTTTGGCCTCTGTAAGAGGTCCAGAATCTTTGTTTTTGGTATACTTAAGTTGATATGATATATTTTCTAACCATACAAGAAA
This sequence comes from Symphalangus syndactylus, assembly GCF_028878055.3. NCBI lineage: Eukaryota > Metazoa > Chordata > Mammalia > Primates > Hylobatidae > Symphalangus > Symphalangus syndactylus. The sequence goes on from NC_072425.2 coordinate 108,846,320, forward strand.
CTGATATATAAATTAGAATGCCAGTGTAATAATGCATGTGAGACATGTAATTACAGCACCAAGAAATCCAGAATATTTACTGATGATTCTTTTTATTGACAAATATAATTGGAAAGCCAAATGATCATTGGAAGTTCATTTAGTGAACGTGGAATTAACAGGAAATTAATTGGATAATTTTTATTAGTTGAGTGCCATCAAATTATGCTTGCCTGGTGCATTTGTCTCCAGTGTTGGGATATACTAATTGGTGATTATAGTTTTCTTTTATATATGGCCAGTAATTCCATTTTGTCCCTGATCTTCCTACTTTTAACCTGGGAAATAATCTGATCTTTGGCTACTATTCCTTGGGAAGTACCTTATTATTGTCATATGCACTATAAATAACCTTTTTTCTGCTTTTGTTATTGTGACCTGGAAATCAAATAACCACATTTATTCTTTTCTTTTTTTTTTTTTTGAGACGGAGTCTTGCTCTTTCGCCCAGGCTGGAGTGCAGTGGCGCAATCTCGGCTCACTGCAAGCTCCGCGTCCCGGGTTCACGCCATTCTCCTGCCTCAGCCTCTCCGAGTAGCTGGGACTACAGGCGCCCGCCACCACGCCCGGCTAATTTTTTGTATTTTTTAGTAGAGACGGGGTTTCACCGTAGTCTCGATCTCTTGACCTTGTGATCCGCCCTCCTCGGCCTCCCAAAGTGCTGGGATTACAAGCGTGAGCCACCACGCCCGGCCCACATTTATTCTTTTCATGATGAAGTGCTCATGAGTGGGGTTTTGAGATGTGTTTCTGGGATCTGTTTTGGCTGTTCAGAGGGACAGGGTACTTCCCATTGTTTGGTTTATTGCCCCTCTTTCTTTGTTGTTGTACATAGTCACATGTCTGTCTACAGACTTTTTTCGATGATATGAATAGGATCTTGTTTGTTTGAGTTCTGTTTTTAATTCTCAATTTTCTTTCACTTTTTGGAAATAGTAATGAGAATAATCTTTTTTTCTCCCTAGATGTGTTTGAAGCTCTTTCTGAGCTCATAATTTTAACAGCTAGCCATTGTTTGCATGGAAAGGAAATCAGAAGTCAACTCAATGAAAAGGTAGCACAGCTGTATGCAGATTTGGATGGAGGTTTCAGCCATGCAGCCTGGCTCTTACCAGGTTGGCTGCCTTTGCCTAGTTTCAGGTATGGATAAAGAAGATATTACACTTGGTTATTTAACTTTGTATAATTATTGTAGTGTTGGTATGCTTTGCCTTAACAAAGATAAAAATTAAACAAGTAAAACATACAAAATGGGTAAGATTATGAATCCCCTTTCTTCTATAAGAATTCAAGACAAATTTTCTTTATATAGTGAGCTCATTTAAAGTAAGTTTCAGTTTATTAAAAAGGTGATTTGTTGTCTGTCTAGTTTAATATTTTATTTATGTTTTTGTTTTTGAGATGGAGTCTTGCTCTGTTGCCCCAGCTGTAGTGCAGTGGTGTGATCTCGGTTCACTGCAGTCTCTGCCTCCTGTGTTCAAGCAATTCTCCTGCCTCATCCTCCTGAGTAGCTGGGACTACAGGCACGTGCCACCATGCCCAACTAATTTTTGTATTTTTAGTAGAGACAGGGTTTCATCATGTTGGCCAGGCTGGTTTCGAACTCCTGACCTCAGGTGATCCACCTGCCTCAGCCTCTCAAAATGTTAGGATTACAGGCATGAGCCACTGAGCCCGGCCTAGTTTAAAAGCTTGCTTACCTCACGTATTCCTTATCCTCAGGAAAGTCTCTGAACTATACCTAAAAGTGATATAGCTCTTCTCTAGCACTAGTTTGAAATCTTTGGTGGCTTTTTATTGTATTGTGAAGTTTCTTTGTTTTGAATATTTGTGCCTTTATTTAATTTTCTGTTTCTTAAGGACAAGGACTGCCTCTGATATAAAGAAATATTGCTCTTAGGACTTGATCTATAGCTTAGTGCTTTGTGTTTTGTGTATTAGTAGGCTTTTTATACTTTTGTTGATTTATTTGTGTTTAGGTGACAGATGGGGAGGAGATAGATTGCTAGTCCCTTTTCTTCTATTTCTGCCCCCTCTATCTAGTTATAGATTAGAAGAGGGGTGGGAGTAAAAGGAAGAGCCAGGAGAGATTCCCTAAAGTTCTCTGGAACTCATCATACCTTATATTTGCAAGGAGCTTTGCAGTTTCAAAATGTTTTAATATATCTTATATTAGAACACCCAGCACAGCCCTGGACCCATAGTGGGTTCTCTATAAATGTGCATTTTTTTTTTTTTTTTTTTTTTTGAGACGGAGTCTCGCTCTCTCGCCCAGGCTGGAGTGCAGTGGTGTGATCTTGGCTCACTGCAAGCTCTGCCTCCCAGGTTCACGCCATTCTCCTGCCTCAGCCTCCCAAGTAGCTGGGACTACAGACACCCACCACCACGCCTGGCTAATTGTTTTGTACTTTTAGTAGAGGTGGCGTTTCACTGTGTTAGCCAGGATGGTCTTGATCTCCCGACCTTGTGATCTCCCCGCCTCGGCCTCCCAAAGTGCTGGGATTACAGGCGTGAGCCACTGTGCCTGGCCCATAAATGTGCATTTCTACCTGCCTGTTTCTACCTGCTCTGTCTCTTGGATGAAGTCAGAGCTTGCTATGTTAGGCCCTTCACATTCTGGCCCAGTCTTTCTTTTTTCTACTCATACCAACTAATTTAACCAGATTATTCAATTCACTTTCTTAAACAGGCCTATGTTTTCCTGGTTTGACTGTATTCATACAGTTAAGCCCCAACATCTTCTCTTCTGTACACATGGTTTCAGTTGATCCTCAATAACAGATTAACAGTATTGTAAATGAAACAGGGTAGGAGTTTTTATTAGAAGGCTTGATTTAAGAGGGGGCTTGGGAGTCAGATTGCCTAGTTTTAAATTCCAGCTCCAATGTTTGCTTTCTGTGTGATCTTATGCAGCTAGCTATAACTTGAGGTTAATAGTATGTATCTCACAGGAAGATAAAAGTGAGTAATTCATGTAAACCACTTAATATGGTACCTGGTACATAGTGAACATACTATTTAAAGGTGAAGTTTAGGAGTTGAAGCTTGTTTTCTGAATCTGCTAGTATTTTCACCCCCTACAAAAAACTATTGTATTAGAAAGCGAAAAGTAGAATCAGATTCCATAGACGAACCAGAGTGACTCTTCTGCTTTAAGACTTGATTTGGTATTAAAATTGGAATTTTATGTTAATTTAAAAGAGTATTCTACTTTCTGTTGAACTAGAAAATACTTCTAAAGGAATTTCTTGCTTGTTTTAGGCCTTTAGTTTGAACACAGGTAATGTGTTAAGAATCTGGGATATAGATGTTAAATAAAGCACAGTTCTTGCCCTTAGGGACTATGGACATTTTTAACAATGTAAGATTTTCATGACTTCCAGCATGTTCCTGTTTCTGATTTTTTTGTCAATTATTTTAGAGTCATTAAAGTTGGTTAAATAAGATGCTTTATGCTCGGTCCTGGTTCTCAAAATGAATTTGATCCTAGAAGGTTATTTCTTTATTTAAGAAAATCATCTTCATCTTTTAATTACAGACGCAGAGACAGAGCTCATCGGGAAATCAAGGATATTTTCTATAAGGCAATCCAGAAACGCAGACAGTCTCAAGAAAAAATTGATGACATTCTCCAAACTTTACTAGATGCTACATACAAGTAAGAGCTATTCAGATAACATATTAAGCTGAAGCAGGAAATTACACATTAAAACACAGTTAAATAATATTTCCAGTTAAAAAACAGTGATGCTGGCAAAATAAGTTGGTAGCTGTGATCTTTGGACTTTTTAAATTGTTGAGACATAAACTATTGGCATCTTGTGTCTTACTGTAATCCCAGTAACTGGATATGGTAAAAGTTTGCTAATGAACTGTAATGGAGTCTTTTGTAATCAAAATCGTTTTGTGCTGGTCTGTCTCTTCCCTAAGAGAAAAAAAACTCTTGACTTGTGATAGTCAAATATAAGAGACTATTATACCTGAAAAATGTATTCATTATGACACTTTATTTAAAGGTTGCGGCATGAAATGTATCTGCCAAAATGTTAAATTTGTGTGTTTGGTTCATTCCTTAGGGATGGGCGTCCTTTGACTGATGATGAAGTAGCAGGGATGCTTATTGGATTACTCTTGGCAGGGCAGCATACATCCTCAACTACTAGTGCTTGGATGGGCTTCTTTTTGGCCAGAGACAAAACACTTCAAGAAAAATGTTATTTAGAACAGAAAACAGTCTGTGGAGAGAATCTGCCTCCTTTAACTTATGACCAGGTTTGTTGGATTTTTCAGTTTCATTGCTGCCTTATGACTTTGAGGATCTGTGGCTTGTTTTTAAAAGGGACAATTTGAGATTTTCTATATACTATAGCTTAAATTGATCAGCTTCTCTATTTTTAGCAATTCCCTATAACCTTACCTAAAATATCTTAATGTTATTGCTTCTTGCCATTAAGCTTTATCAGATATGTTTTGGGTTGATGGCTTAGAGATCCTTGGGGATGTTTCTTTGGTACTTACTTCCTCTGCTTCAAAGTCTGGCTTCTGTACGTAGAGCATATTATATGCAGGTTGTGTGTCTTGTGAAGTGTAGAAGCCTCTGAGTTACTTAGAATTCTATATGTCCAGAGTGGCCTGTGCATGAGCAGAGACTTCTAAAAGTAGTAGTAGTAGTAATGAGGACTAGACATTTACAAATACTACATGCATCTTGCTGGGTGGAAAGGAAGAGAGGACAACTCACTGCACAACCTGACATTCCATCTTGGAAGCAAACCTTGGTGATATCATCTTCCTGTTATCTTTTGTGTTTTTGGTCCTATATTAATATGGCACATTACACTGATTTTCAGATGTTAATTGTATTCGTGGGATAAATCCTACTTTGTCATGGTACATAGTTGTTTTTATATGTTACTGCATATAAACTTGCTGGTGTTTTGTTGAGGATTTTTGCGTCTATATTCATAAGGGATATTGATCTCTAGTTTCACTGTGATGTCTTTGGCTGGTTTTGATATCAGGATCATACTGATCTCATAGAATGAATTTGGAAGTATTCTTTTTTTCTTCTAATTTTTGGAAGAGTTTGTGGATGATTGGTGTTAATCCTTTTTTACATATTTGCGAAAATTCAACAGTGAAATCATCTAGATCTGTGCTTTTCTTTCTGGGAAGACTTTACTTACTAATTCAATTTATTTGTTACAGGTTTATTCAGATTCCATTTCTTCTTATGTCAGTTTCAGTAGTTTATATCTCTCTAGGAATTTGTCCATTTCATCTAGGTTACCTAATTTGTTGGCATGCAATTGTTCATAGTATTCTCATAGTTCTTTTTATTTCTGTAAGCTCAGTAGTGATGTCTCAACACTCATTCTTGTTTTTAGTAACTTTTAAAATAACAGCTAACTGATACATTTACATAGCATAAACCCATCCATTTAAAATGTACACTTTGTGGTTTTTAGCATATTAAGAGTTGGGAAACCATCATCATAATTTAATTTTAGAACATTTACATCACTCCCAAAAGAGAGCTGGTATCCATTAGCAGTCATGCTTCATTCTCCCTGACCGCTGCCCCTGGCAACCATTAATTTCCTTTTGCCTCTATGAGTTTGCCTATTCTGGATATTTCATATAAATGGGATCATACAATATGTAGTCTTTTGTGACTAGCTTGTTTCACTTAGCATGTTATCAGGGTTCATCCATGTTGTAGCATGTATCAGTACTTCAGTCTTTGTTATCACCAATAATATTCCATTATATGGATATACCACATTTTGTTTATCTGTTCATCAGTTGATGGACATTTGAGTTGTTTCCACCTTTTAAACTATTATGAATAATGCCGCTCTAAACATTTGTGTACTGATTTTATGTGGACATGTGTTTTCAATTTTGGGGGGTCATACCTAGGAGTAGAATTGCTGGGTCATAAGGTAACTTAGAAGAACTGCCAGACTGTTTTTAAAAGTGGCTGCACCACTTTCAAATCTCACTAAACAGTATATATTGGTCCTGACTGCACCCCCTCACCAAACTTGTTACTTGATTTTTTTATTATAATAGGTGTGAAGTGGTACTTTTTTTTTTTTTTTTTTTTTGAGACAGAGTCTTGGTGCGATGCCCAGGCTCGAGTGCAATGGTGCAACCTTGGCTCACTGCAATCTCAGCTTCCCGGGTTCAAGCTATTCTCCTGCCTCAGCCTCCCAAGTAGCTGGATACACACCACCACGCCTGGCTAATTTTTTTATTTTTGGTAGAGACGAGGTTGCACCATATTGGCCAGGCTGGTCTCAAACTGCTGACCTCAAGTCATCTGCCCACCTTGGCCTCCCAAAGTGCTGGGATTACAGGTGTGAGCCACCGTGCCCAGTTGGTATTTTGTTTTGATTTTGCATTTCGCTGGTGACTAGTGATGTTGAGTGTCTTATGATGTGTTCTTTGGCTTTGGTATATCTTCTTTGGAGAAATGTCTGCTCACATCCTGTTCCCATTTTTAAAATGAGTTGTCTTTTTATTATTGAGTTGTAAGAGTTCATCTATTTTTTTTTTTTAATGTGCTTTTGGTGTCAGAGAAACCAATGCCTAATCAAAGTGTATGAAGATTTATTTCTGTGTATTCTTCTTAGTGTTTTGTAGTTTCATATCTTACATTTAGGTGTTTGATCCATTTTGAATTAATTTGTGTATATGGTGTGAGGTCATCATTTTTTTGCATGTGTTTATCCAGTTGTCCCACACTGTTTGTTGAAAAGACTATTTTTTCCATGTTGAATTGTCTTTGTAAAAAAATCTGTTATAGCCAGACGCAGTGGCACGTGCCTGTATTCTCAGCTACTGAGAAGCTGAGATGGGAAGGTCGCTTGAGCTCAGGACTTGGGGTCCAGCCTGGGCAACATAGCAAAACCCTGTCTCTGAAAAAATAAATACATTTTAAAAAGCCTCTTGACCATGAATTTAAGGCTTTATTTCTGGACTCAGTTCTATTCCATTGATATGTTTAGTCTGATGCCATTACGGTAGTTTTGTAATAAGTTTTGAATTCGGGAGTGTGAGTCCTCTGACTTTGTCCTTTTCAAGGCTGTTTATCTACTTCTAGTCCCTTTAGTTTCCATATGACTTTTGGGGTCTGTGTGTCAATTTCTGCAAAGAAGCTAGCTGAGATTTTTGACAATGATTGCATTGTATCACCATATTAATTTGGGAGCACAATTTTAGTCTTTAAATCTATGAACATGGGATGTCTTTCTGTTATTTTAGTTCTTTAATTTCTTTCAACAATGTTTTATAGTTTTTGGTGCACAATGTTTAAACTTCTCTTGTTAAATGTATTCTTAAGTATTTTGTTATTATTATTTTTTGATGTTATTCTTTCTTCTGCCAGTTCAAATCGGCTGTTGATCCCCTCGGGTGAATTTTTCATTTCAGTTCTCATACTTCTCAGTTCTTGGATTTCTATTTGGTTCTCTAAAAAAATAATATATTGATATTCTCGCCGGGCGCGGTGGCTCACGCTTGTAATCCCAGCACTTTGGGAGGCCGAGGCGGGCGGATCATGAGGTCAGGAGATCGAGACCACGGTGAAACCCCGTCTCTACTAAAAATACAAAAAAATTAGCCGGGCGTGGTGGCGGGCGCCTGTAGTCCCAGCTACTCGGAGAGGCTGAGGCAGGAGAATGGCGTGAACCCGGGAGGTGAAGCTTGCAGTGAGCCGAGATCGCGCCACTGCACTCCAGCCTGGGTGACAGAGCGAGACTCCGTCTCAAAAAAAAAAAAAAAAAAAAAAAAAAATATATTGATATTCTCCATTTTACTAGAGATAGCTAGGCATATTTTACTGTAGTTCTTCGAACCTATTTATAATAGCTGATTTAAATTCATTATCTAGTAAGTCCAATGTCTGGGCTTCTTCATGGATAGTTTCTATTAAACTGCTTGCTTTTTCTATGTACTGGCCATACTTTCCTGTTTTGGTGTGTTTTTTGTAATTTTTTTTTGTTGAAAACTGTACATTTAAAATAATGTGGCAACTGTGGAAATCAGATGCCCTCCTCTCTAGGTCTATTGTTGCTGGCTTTTTGTTGTTGTTGTTGCTGCTGCTGTTTGTTTACTGTCTTTCCTAGATTAATTATGTCATTCCTTGTTCAGTGAGGTCACTGAAATCTCTGCTTGCTTACTTTAGTGGGCATCTAATATTTGGACAGAGATTTACTGAAGTGCTTTGAACAGCCAGTCTCCTAGCTTTTGCTGAAAGGCTCTGTGTGTGTGTGTTAGGGGATGTTATTAACACTCCAACAGGGAGTTACAAGTCTGCCTTTGCTACCTGTGTGTACAGGTCAGCCAGAGGTAGAAGATTACAGCCTCTTAGATCTTACCTGGGCATATGCATGGTCTTATATATATGTGTGGCCTTCAAGATTCTCTTATGTTGGAACTTTTCAAAGTCTCCTGTGGACATCTTACTCCCCAGTTTTCCCGTTTAAACTTCTTGTTCTGTCTCTTAGCACCAACTAATATCACCATCTCAGGTGCCTTCAGTGTTAAACAATGTTTGCTAATTATTTTTGGAAAATTTGCTCTGGCTCCTCTAATAGTTATTAGGCTTCTGGCTTTCACAGCTGCTATAGTTGTCA